>NC_064920.1:868837403-873837403 GCF_023897955.1 Schistocerca gregaria
AACTCCGCAGTGAAAACACTACAGGCATCCAGCAAGGAACCCAATTAAGTATGTCCCGTGTGAGTATAAGCAAAGTGCACTTGACCAGTAACCATCAAGCCATCACTATAGACTACTCCTGAACTCTGGGATTTTCAGAGGTTGGGGAAAAATTGGCAGTGGAGAGCCTCCGGAGGGACTGAGTCTTTCAGACCTTGTGACAGGTCAAGACGAAACTATGGCCTACAGACGCACCACAGAGATGTACGTAAGTGGGTTTTGAGGGAAGGTGGAAGAGGAAACAACTGGAGGTCATAGAGGATGGACTGGACACTGATTGTGACTTAATCCCTGATATGGGCCGCCACTGTGGTAGATGAATTTCAGGCTTTGGAAAGAGAAGATGTTAGTTTAGATGCTTAGGGGAGCTATGAATGTTGGTAGCATAACTGATAAGCTGTTGTTGGCACCAGTTCCGCAATGGATCCATGAGTAAGCTATTCACAGGGCTGATTTGAAAGGCTTCTGACACAAGTCAAACCCCATAGTGGTGTATCAGTTCCAGTATCCACAACGCTGAGGGAGATGCCGAACCACAGGCCAAACTCCCATAATCAAGAAGAGATTGTATCAGGACTTAGTAAAGCTCCAGAAGGGTAGCGGAAACTTCATCCCAGCTGGTGTTACTAAGGCAGCAAGGTGTATTAAGGCACAGGGAGCAAAGTGTATTAAGGCGCAGCCAGCACCTTCTATTAGGCTGGCAAAGATGAGAAATCCACATCAACCAAAAATCAAAGACCAGTCCTAAAAGGTGCTATGTCTCCACCACATTGAGTAGTTGAACGTTGAGGTACGGTTCTGGTTGTGGGTGAACAGTACGACGTTGACAGAAACGCATGACACGAGTCTTGGCAACTGAAAACCAAAAGTCATGGGTGAGGGACCATGCCTGCGCTATTCATATGGCACCTTGCAGTCGACAACCACCAACACTCGCATTAGAGGAGCAACAGAAGAGGAAAAAGTCTTCAGCACACAAGGAGGGTGATATTGACAGCCCCCACAGCAGCTGGTAGACCATTGATGGCTACTAGGAAGAGAGGGACACTCAGTACAGAGCCCTACGGTTGATATGAGGGAGGGGGATGGAGACTGTGAGAACCACCAACTCGAACCTGGAAAATGTGGTTCGACAGGAAGTTCTGGATAAAAATCAGGAGCAGACCCCAGAGACCCCACTCGTGTAAGGAAGCAACGATGTAGTGTCATAAGCCTTTTGTAGGATTGAAGTAGACAGCTATCAGGGCAAAAGCTGTCCAGACGGTGGATTCCAGGTGAAGCAGATTATCAGAAGGGGAACAGCCTTGGAAAAAAACATCCTGGATGGAGCCAGAAGACCCTGAGACTCAAGGAGCCAACACAGCCACCAGCTCACCATGCATTCAAGCAACTTACAGGGAACGTTGGTGAGACTTATTAGGCGATAACTGTCCACCTCTAGTGAGTGCTTATCCATTTCAGCACTGGAAGAATGATGCTTTCTTGCCATTGCAGCGGGAATGCACCCTCATCCAGAAGCAGTTAAAGATGCAAGGATATAATGCTGCCAATCCACCGGTAAGGTCATTATCATTAAATTATGGATGCAGTTTGGCCCTGGCGTTATATCAGGACAGCGACAAATTCTCATTCGCTGAATGGAGTACTATATGGCTCCAGGTGGTGTGCAGTAAAAGATAATTGCTTTCACTCCACCCACTGTTTTAGAACATGAAAGACAAGTTGATAATCCTTACGTGCTGAGGCTCAAGTCCAAGAGTTGAAAAGTACCATTCTCAGCATTCTCTCTTCTGTCATTTTATTAAGGGCGAAGGAGCCACTTAAAGGCAATGAGATGCTCCATTGATGGGTGCTGTTTATGGCATTCGAGAGCCCGCCTACGATCTCTAATGGACTCTGTACTGTCTTCGATTGGGGCAGGCCTGAGGAATAGAGATCAGCAACTCAGTTGACAAAAGAATGGCTGTAGTTGTATTCTGGACTACCTATCAACATTTCCAGGCTGCAGGGAGCCAAGGGTGACAGCAGAGGCAAAAGCACCCCAGTCAGCACTGTTGAAAGCCCATCTGGGCAGGCATCCAGGGCATGCTAAGGGGGGAAGGGACAGGGAGACTGGGAAATGGTCAGTACCACACAGGTCATCATGGAGTCTCCAGTGGATGGGTGAGAGAAGACAAGGGCTGAAAATGGAAAGGTAATGGCCAAGAAAGTTCCATGTGCCACAACAAAGAGTGTGGGGATACCAGTATTCAAGACGCAAAGGTTAAGTTGTGCCAGTAAGTTTTTGAGATCTTTATCACAGCCAGTGATCGTGGTTCCACTCCAAAAAGGATTATGGACATTGAAGTCACCCAAAATTAGGAAAGTGTAGGGAGTTGAGAAACCAATTCAACAATACGCTCTGAAGTTCTTCCAATCCATATGTGGCATATAGCAAACCAGTGCTGAACTGTATTGGTTAAAAAACAGTCTTGGTTGCAATTTTATTTTTTTATTTTTCAATGACGTGTTTCACGTTATTTATGCACCTTCAGGTTATCTTTTCTAGATGGATGCGGAGACACCAAGATCCGCATAACGCGTCCCCGTTCACAGGACCGAGTAACAGAATCAGTTCTGTTACTCGCTCCTGTGAATGGAAACGCATTATGCAGATCTTGGTGTCTCCATGTCCATCTAGAAAAGATAATCTGAAGGTGCCTAAATAAGGCAAAATGCCTTGTGATCCTTGTGTAGTCAGGGGCTACCACCATGCAGGTACTAGATGAAAGATGAACCCCCCCCCCCCCCCCCCCCCCACACACACACACAAACGGGATGGCTACCACGCTTGGTTTTGCGTATATTACCTAATTAAAGGGAAGGATGCAACGATGGAAAGGTACAAAGGTGGAACATACACCACTCCAGGAAACTTTCCCTGAACAATTCGCACTTCTGAAAAATAAAAAACTAGAATTGCAACCAAGACTGTTTTTTAACCAATATGCTCTGAGACATCACCAACGGGAGAATGGTAAACAATGCACATAATAATAAACTGAAATGCCCTTATCTGAAAAGCTACTGCCTCCAAAGGTGTATTAAAAGGCACAAGTTCGGCATACAGAGTGTTTAGAACATATGTGCAAACTCCACCCAACACCGTGTCATACGTAGCACAATTCTTCTAATAACTCTAGCATCCACGAAGGGCCAGGGTACGCATTGCTGGAAACCAAGTCTCCTGAAGGGCAGAAAGCAGGGAAAGCCTTTAAAAGATGTCATAGCTTAATCAAGTGGTGGAGAAAACCACTACAATTGTGGCAGGCCATGTCCACTGCCAGGTGGCTCTTCTCAACTTGCACGGTCATTGCCGCTTCCATCGTTTAAAAAATTTTTTAAAGACGATTTTTAAATTTTTACTTCCTCTTTCACCAGATGACGGTATATTGGACGTGAATGGTGGGGAGTGGCTACGGGGCAATGTTCAATGTTCGTATGTTAGAAATAGCGTATATTGCCTGAGGATGCACCGTTAAGTGGTGCGAAGCCAGTCGCAGATTTCATAAAAATCTAGAATGAAATTTTCACTCTACAGCGGAGTGTGTGCTGATATGAAACTTCCTGGCAGATTAAAACTATGTGCCAGACCGACACTCAAATTCGGGACCTTTGCCTTTCGCGGGCAAGTGCTCTACCGACTGAGCTACCCACGCACGACTCACGCTCCGTCCTCACAGCTTTAATTCCGCCAGTACCTTGTCTCCTACCTTCCAAACTTTACAGAAGCTCTCCTGCGAACCTTGCAGAACTAGCACTCCTGGAAGAAAGGATATTGTGGAGACATGGCTTAGCCACAGCCTGGGGGATGAGTCGTGTTTGGGTAGCTCAGTCGGTAGAGTACTTGCCCGCGAAAGGCAAAGGTCCCGAGTTCGAGTCTTGGTCCGGCACACAGTTTTAATCTGCCTGGAAGTTTCATATCAGCGCACACTCCACTGTAGAGTAAAAATTTCATTCTAGAAACATCCCCCAGGCTGTGGCTAAGCCATGTCTCCGCAAAATCCTTTCTACCAAGAGTGCTAGTTCTGCAAGGTTCGCAGGAGAGCTTCTGTGAAGTTTGGAAGGTAAGAGACGAGGTACTGGCGGAATTAAAGCTGTGAGGACGGGGCGTGAAATGTGCTTTGGTAGCTCAGTCGGTAGAGCACTTGCCGCGAAATGCAAAGGTCCCGAATTCGAGTCTTAGTCCGGCACACAGTTTTAATCTTCATAAAAAATCATTCATACAGCCAGTGCGGAATTTTCTTTGAAAAAAATGTCAAAGTTTGACTGTGGTTGCCCGCCCTTCTATATTTAAAAAAAAAAGTTACCTAGTTGATAATCCATTGTTTTGAGTCCCCATGCCCCAGTCATGACGAGCACATACTCCTTGGCATATATGGGGAGTTTCCAGCTTAGGCACCAACAGTATGATCCTTGTGTGGTCAGGGGCTACCACCATGCAGGTACTAGATGATTCCTCACCACCCCCCCCCCCCCCCCCCCACACACACACACACACACACACACACACACACACACACACACACACACACACACACACACACAAAACGGAATGGCTACCGTGCTTGGTTTTGCGTGTATTACCTAATTAAAGGGAAGGATGCAAAGGAGGCACGCAGGTGGAGCATACACCACTCCAGGAAACTTTCCCTGAACAATTCGCACTTCTGGAGAATTTTGAAAATTGGTGGCAGGTCAAATCCAACAATAGGGGCCATGTGTTTATTTACTAAGAAGTTGTAGTAAATGCCAGAAATGGAAACTCTAGACCCAATGATAAACCATGTCCAAGCAGGGTCTGCATCAAGAAAACCATCCGATGGAGAAGCAAAGCGGGGAGGGATAGTGGAAGTATAAGCTTGCAGCATAGGAAGGAAGTAATGCTGCTGAGGCTGGGGGCTCATGGTAGCAAAGCACATAGAGTTTGAGCCCTGCGGGAGGTGGTAGAAGTTATTCATCGAGAATTACAAAAATCAATAAATGGCAGCAAATATAACAAAAGGACTATAATGAGGGATTTTTTATGCAATAGCACAGAAACTTACTTCAATGGGAAATATTGGATATGATACCACAGATAACAGTCGTTACATTGACAATTTCTTCACAAAGAAAACAAACAGAAATTGGACTCGAAAAGAACCAAATGGAAGTGAAATTACTGACACTTTGCCAGACAATAAAGAAATTGTTCAGTATAAAGAACTTCTTAATTTCAAGCAATCATAGACTCTTAGTACTCTCACTCAAAAGCAGACAGCCTGAATGTAGATTATGAGCATTTACTTAAAAATAGGGTGACATACCAAATCAAATCAAAAATGAAGTTTAGTGCCTTAATAAATGAAGACACACATAGACAGGGGCAGTCATTTGACAAAAATATTCTAAGGCTCAAAGACAATAAGAAAATAAAATCTCAAATAGACTCATTTAAGGGATGTCAGGAGTTGCGTAATGATCTAAAATTATCTGGGAATGTGTGACAATGTGAAAACAATACAATCAAAATCTGAAATAGAAACAACTGAAAACAATAACAGAATGGAGAAGACAAAACAGAAGCCTGTATTGAAAAGACATCAACTTTCATCAGCTGTGAGGCCAGACAACTAAAAGCAGAGAGGAAATTGTACAGACATTCAGCAGATTTATCATATCACAATAAGGTTACACACCCAAAAGAATAAAACTGAAATTTATTCTAGCTGCTTAACCGTAGACTCATAATTTGCAGTGTTATTTACAGCATGTCTATGAAAGAAGACAATTACCAAAACTGCAAATATACTATAGAGATTCTACTTCACACGTAAAGGAGACAGACAACGCATAAAAGCTAGATATTCCACATTCTTCAACATTACTTACAAGATATTCATTAAAATCTATATCAAAATCCAACAAAAATTGGATTTTAGTGGAAAAAAGCAACACGACGGATTGTTGGCAGGGATTTGAGAAAGTTTCCAACTCATTTTCAAATAAATCTGTGTGAAATTTGGCGGTTATATACTCTGAAGTATAAGGAATGTAAACAAAATTATTGCTTTGAGCCACCAAGACTGGAAAAAAATTGGAAAGTTACATTTTTGTGTTCTATTTTGTGCAAAAATACGCTTCAGCATTACAGTAAATATCACATAAAGGTTGTGGGACACTCCCCAACATCTTTTTCTCAAAATAATATTGAATAATAAAGTAGGTGGGGTTTTGTTTCTTTACAGTATTTTTCCTGTTATTTTGGAAATTTTAGATCAGTTTTCTATTCGGGCATTCATTAAATCTCTTGTTGTTCAAATATCTGTAAAAATAATCGTTCAGTGCTTTTTTATATTTTCAGTGATATCATTCATTTTAATAAGTAATATTTTATCAAAAAACTATGGCTCCAATGATTGGTCATATTTCAATCGAAAAACTGCAAATATCTGCATGTTGGCAGCAATGTTTCCATATCTATGAGCTCTTTAAATACTACTTTCACAAAACTAAAGTGCTCATTACTAAAACTGCATGCACTTAATGAGAACTGTCAAAAGACATGTGTAAAAGTTAAACTTGAAAACGAAGGGAAATACAAAAAAGAAACAAAACCTGTATTCGAAATTGAAACGCCAAAAAATGGTACTATATCAAAAACATACTGTAGAAGAAACAACTATTGGTGTGAACTTATTGCTCAAGAGGATTAGGCATAATTTACACCAAGCTACAAAGAAGAAACAAATTGAGCTAGTCACCATGTCACTGAACTGGTCTTACCAAAAATTTGAAACACTGTGTGTGTGACAAACACTGAAACATTTACATATTTAGAGAGAGAGAGAGAGAGAGAGAGAGAGAGAGAGAGAGAGAGAGAGAGAGAGAGAGAGAGAGAGAGAGAACCGAAACCTGAAGTAACTGACGTAGCAATGCATTTTTACCAAAGTATTGAATGGACTAGAATTTTACCAGGTATGAAAGATGGGAAATGCAAAGAGAAGAAAACAATATGAAAGAAAATGGTTGATTTTATGCCCTTTATATGGATTCTATTCAAATTTTAGGAGTGATTATTCTGAAATGAAAGTAGGTTTTTGTAAATTCTGTTCACTCTCCCCCAGACTGTGCATTTTAGCACATGCTAATGGCGGCCACACAGTATGTGTCTGTACCGTCCATCAGATCATAATTTTAGTACCTGATGCAGGTACTCATTTGAGGAAAACTATAATGGATCTCCCACCTAAGGTAAACATCATCACAGTGTGGCTGTACTTCAGTGAAAATTACTGTATTGCTGTCCCGGACACAGCCCATGGGTACAATTGAATATCTGACTCCTCCACTATACATCTTGCAATAATTAAGCTAAAAAGGTACTGAAAGATTAATTAAGTATCTTTGTGTCATACTGACAACATGAAAGATATCCGTACGGTCATCAAATTTAAAAATTGTGATTCCACTATTGTATTAATGATTGTGCAAGGAAACAGAAAAATTTATAAACCTACAGTAAGTCTACATCAAAATGATTTTAAGATCAGTGCTGGCTAAGTGGTCATTCTTTGCAACTAGACATGAAAAAACTGACGATATGGAGGGGGTATTGAGTCACAGACAGGCACAATGAAAAAGAATACTAGAAATATTAATAATTAGTTAATTATACTCAGCAATCCTTTTTCATTGTGCCTCTCTGCAACACATGCCTTCTCTATGTGGTCAGTAACAATCTATCCTTTCCATACTGTTGTTATTTTATCCTGGACTTTCCTTGGAAAAACTGAATTTGACAGTTTCAACTACACAATTACTCTGCAATCCATACTTGGTGCCTAACACAGAGTTCACTGAAGCACCTTGAGACTATTTCTCTGCCATTCCACACTTACAGCATGCAGCAAAAATGAACACTTATATCTTTCCATATGAGCTCAGATTTCTTTTATTTTATTACGACAGTCATTTCTCCCTATATAGATGGATGTCAAAAAAGTAATTTCACATTTGGAGGAGAAAGTTGGCGACTGAAATTTCTTGGAAAGATCTCACTGCAACAAAAAAATTTCATTGTTTTGATAGTTGCCACTCCTTCGCACATATCATATCTGTGACACTCCCTCCCCCATTTCGCTATAATGCAAAACAAGCTGCCCTCCTTTGAATTTTTTCAGTCTCCTTCCTCAATCCCATCAGATAAAAATTGCATAATCCCTAGAGGAGGACGGACAAGTGTTATGTAGGCAGCCTCTTTAGCAGATTAGTTTCATTTTCTAAGTGTTCTGCCAATAAGACATAGTCTTCTGTTGTACTTCCCCACACTTTCCATTTGATGGTTCCACCTGAAGCTGTTTGTAATTGTAATCCCTAGGCATTTAGTCAAATCTAAAACCAATCTGTACTTTCATTGTGTAACTGAAATTTAATGGAATGTTTTTAGTACTGAAGTGAAGACTACACACTTTTTATTGTTCAGAGTCAATTGCCACTTTTCACACCATGCAGATATCTTGTCTAAATCTTTTTGCAGTTCATTTAGCTCTCTGATGACTTTACTAGGTAGTAAACGATGGCATCATCTGCAAACAATCTCAGAGGGCTGCTCATATTGTCAGCAAAATCATTTATATAGATTAGTGAGCCACAAACGAGTGCATTTTAGGGATATTTCCAACAGATTCTGGAACACCTGCAGCCCCTGTCTGTGCATTAGTGGAGACATGACCTTCAGATCCTTACCTGCAGTTCTCTGAACGGGAAATCCAGCCTCATTTTGGCTGAACACGTGCAGATTTCTGCAAAAGGCCCAACTCAGATAGTCTATGGTTTTTCATGAGGTTTTCATGTGACAGTCAGTTCTAGTTGCTTCCAATATTGTAAGTGAATGAACCAATGACCACATCAAACAATTTTCAGAATTACACCATGAAAGGCTTTGTGGAAAATGACTCATGAACAAGAATGTAAAAAGGAGGATGTATGAAGAGCTGGTTGAAGCCTTTCTAAACAAAGTTCCAATGTGTAATAAAAAATAGTCTAGAAAATTTCAAATCAAGTTTCAGAAAAAAGCTCAGAAGTGATGGCCTCTGAAAGAAGGGGAAAAAAGGAAAGGATGAACCAATAAAAAGTTATTGTCCTATTCCACTATTTTATTATGCATTACTGTGCTACATCCATTATTTTACAAGGATTACAAATTGCTTTTCTTTGCAAAGGATGAAACCTTCAAATCTTGGTCATGGTGAAATACTTTCACACATTACTGTGTCTTGTTTCTACAGCATGAGGCCCACCAGACAGCAACTACAGTACACTAAACGGCAAAACTCACAGCACCTGAAGATAACAACTGAATCAGTCAGTGAAATTTTGTGCATAAAATGGAAACAACAACTCCAACCATTAGAAAACAGTTTTCTGTACCAGACCGGATGCTCTACATCAACAAAAAGAAATTTATGCCACGAATAAACCAACATATCCATAAGCATCTCTTGTAGGAACCAGGTTCAGAATCTTTAAGATTCTGAATCATGACTATACGGCTAGAATGTTGATCTTTTGATAATGCATTTTTTCACCCATTTGGTGCGAGTTTTCTTTTTAGAGGTACATGAGAACACAGTGTATAAACTGCAGTTGGATGTCACAATTTTCTTCCTACTATCCTTTATAGCAACTACTTCTTAACAATGTAAATGAATTTTGCAAACCAAAAAATGTACAACCATCAAACAATGTCTTAAAAAGCCTGCACTGTACAACGTACTTTCAGTGAGACACATCAAGACTCCTGAAATCACCTATGGCCTCCGGCATCTGGCCTGGCGAGTCACATTAGAGGACTGAGACCTGAGATCAGCAGGCTAGATCTGTAAAAATTATCCACATAACTGGTCCACAGATTTGGCCCATCACAGAAATCTGCTCATGTGTGGTCAGCTATTAGGAATAGCAGAGGACCTATATAACACCTCCTTGGAGAATGCCAGATATCACTTCTGTTTTACTCCATGACTTTGTCAATTACTATGAACTGTGACCCTTCTGACAGGAAGTCATGATCCAGTCACACTACTGAAATGGTACTCCATAAGCATGTTATTTGATTAGAAGCCACTTGTGATGAACAGTTTCAAAAACCTTCTAAAAATTTGAAGTATGGAATGAATTTGAAATCCATTGGTAGGGCTCACTGCTTTGGGTGTATAAAGAGCTAGTTGTGTTTCACAACAACAATATTTCCTGAATCCGTGCTGACAGTTTCAATCGATCATTTTCTTCAAGGTATTTCATAATGTTCAAACACAATATATGTTACAATATCCTACTACAAATCGACATCAGTGGTAAGGGTCTAATCAGCAGATTATTCTTTACTTTCTTGAGTACTAGTGAGACCTGCACAAGTTTCCAGTTTTTGGGTACAGATCTTACATGGAGCGAGCAACCTCCCTCCTCCATTCTCTCCCTTAAATGTGCTAAGAAGGGCTACAATGTAGTCAACGTACATGCTCCAGCCAACCAGGACAACAGATGCATTCTAGACAGAACAGACAAATTCTGGGAAGACTTAGAATATATTCTGTCTAAAGTCCGAGAGACAAACACCATCATACTGCTTGGTGACTTCAATGGTCAACTGGGAAGAGAGAAAAAGTACAGAAATATAGTGGGCAACTATCCGGCACATATGAGAACCAACCGCAAAGGGGAAGATTGGTGGATCTTTGTAGGACTTTTGGGTTGGCCAATGAACTCGACTCCCTCACAAGAAGTAGGAAGCATCTGTGGTGGAATGAAGACTGTAACAATGCAATAGCCCAAAGACAGACACTCTGAGGGAAGTGGAATTGTTAGAAAACCAAGACAAACTGAAAGAACTTTTTGGAACAAAGAAGGCTTACAGCTAAGACAATTCGAAGAACCAAACAGACCTTCACACAAAACCAATTAACCCAAATCGAAGAGAGCTTCACTAAGAATAACTCCAGAGATTTCTACATTGCCTTCACACAGACACTCAGAAAGTACAATCGGCCAAGCCTCCACTTCAGAGACTCTCAGCAGGTTCGAAAATATTCAAAAAATTGTTTAGAAAATGTGCTGCATTATTTGATATCAATAAAAAAATCTGTAAAAGATATACATTATAAAAAGTGCCTGAAAGAAATAGGTGTTGATTTTTACATAATATTGAGCTGGAAAGGTACCCTGTATCCTTAAAGAACTGGGAATAACTGATCTCCAGAACAGACACTCTGTGAGACATACCCTGAAGGAAGCCCGAGGATTTCAGGTAAAGCCCTGAAGGAAAGGTAGCCCCTGGGCAAAAGAAAGGAATGAGTTACATCAGCAGCAGATCCGACAGTACTGGGCAAAGACCAAAGCCCAAAAATTGAACAAGTGTGGTCGAAAGTAGGCCTGTTTGAAACAAGAAGAAGAAAAAGAATGAACTGAGACAGAATCCTGAACAACAGGTGACTGACATACTAGGACATGTATTGAAACTATGAAATGGTGCACTGATAATGGCTATGCACTATCCAAAATCTAGATTTGCTTTAATAAAGCCTGAAAGGAAAGGATGACTGATAGCTGTGCTCCATCATTTTGAAAGTCATATCACAGACATTGAGTGCATCTCAGAGTCCCAATGGACTCTCTCTCTCTCTCTCTCTCTCTCTCTCTCTCTCTCTCTATCTATCTATCTATCTATCTATCTATCTCATTAACAAAATAAGAAACAAAAATAATAATTTTCTTTTTTTTTCATGCCTTGCTTGGTTTACTTAAAAGGTATTAGGTATTTTTGTTTACAGTCGTTATAATCTAAGAGTATACTTCACATGATCTGATTATAAATGAAAAAAATTGTAATTTATTTTTAAAATGTTAGCAAGTGTTGTTCTGTGCCATGCAATATTTAAAAAATGCCAAAATTCTCCAATTTTGAAATGCCATAAAATGAAAACAGAGATAAAATGCTAAAATATGGTATATGTATTTGTCTTTATAGGAAGAACAAATCTGAGAGGGTGGGCAAGGTTGCTTGACAGACTTGACACTGAATGGCCTATTTCCTATGGTCTTGATAACTGTTTCAACATATTAAGTAACAAAACTCACTAAACATACCTTCATAATACAAACGTTAATATGAGTAACACAGATAGTGAAGGAAGGGCTGTTCGTACACAAAGGCCAAGTCATATTTTACTACATATGGACATATCTGTTAATATAACAACAAAAACAATCAGTTTTTGAATAAGTAATTTAATTGGATGGATAAATAAAAAAATCTACTCACCAAATGGTGGCAGAACACACACATAAAAGAAGATTATAATTAGGCAAGCTTTCAAAGTCAGTGGCTCCTTCTTCAGGCAAAAGGGTTGAAGGGGAAGGAAGAGGGGTGAAGGGAACGGACTGGAGGGGTCTAGGAAAAAGGGGTAGATTTCAGGAAAGTCACCCAGAACCGCGGGTCTGGGGAGACTTACCGTACACAATGAGAAGGAAAGATTAATTGTTGGGGACTGCAGTGGACAAGATTTGAAAACTTGAAAATTTAAAGGTGAAAGACAGGCTAATATGCGAGACAGAGGTTACAGCTAAAACATCATTCATGAGTTAATAAGAGTGAAAAGCTAAGTGCATTGTATGTAACAGAGGTGAGAGGGGGGCAGTGAAAAATAGACTGGTAAGGCAATGAAAGATGTAGAAAACTAAAACAGAGTGAAGAAAAGAATAGTTACTGTGAAGAAATACTGAGACGGGAAAAATTAATGTAAATTAAGGCCGGGTGGGTGGCGAGAATCAAGAACATGTTGTAGTGCTAGTTCCCACCTGCAGAGTTCTGAGATACTGATGTCTGGAGGAAGAATCCAGATGGCATGTGTGGTGAAACAGGCACTGACGTCACAACTGTAATGTTGTAGAGCTTGCTCTGCAATGGGACATTGTGTGTTGCCAATATACATCCTCTACCTATGCCCATTCATCCCTCTTGGTTGACTACCACCAAATTACCAATTAGGATGAATGGGCATAGGTTGAGGGTGTATATGGGCAACACACAATATCCTGTTGCAGAGCATGCTCTACATGACAGCTGTGACCTCGGTGCCTGTTTCACCACACACGCCATCTGGATTCTTCCCCCAGTCACAAGTTTGTTATAACGTCAAGTTGAACACATATATTTCAAAGACAACAAAATACATGTAAGATGTAAGTCACAGAGCAAGTATACAAAGTAAGACGTGTACACGGTAACAGTCAAATCAGCACTGAGTCCAAGTATAGCGGCCGCTGGCTGGCTGGCCACTTAGGTGGCGCGGCTGCTGCATGGCTGGCAGACAGCGCCGCATGTAGAGGACGTGCATAACTGCACAGCGGCACTTTGAAAGATCGGCGAGTCACAAAAAAGTTCCTTAGAACTCCGCAGGTGTGAACTAGCACAACAACATGTCCTTGGTTCTCGCCACACACCTGTCCTTAATTTACGTTAAACCCGTCCATCTCAGCATTTATTCACAGTAACTACTTCTTTCTTCACTCCATTTTAGTTTCCTACATCTTTCATTTTCTGACTTGTCTATTTTTTGCTGTCCCCTGTCCCACCTCTGTTACATACAATGCACTTAGCTTTTCACTCTTATGAACTCATGCACGATGTTTTAGCTGTAATCTCTATCTTGCATATTAGCCTGTCTTCCACCTTTAAGCTCTCATATTTTCTAGTCTTGTCCGGTGCAGTCCCAAACAAACAGTCTTTCCTTCTTATCCCATGCGGCAAGTCTCCCCTAACAATTCTCCCCATTTCTTACACCTTTCCAGTCCTTTTCCTTCACCCCCTCGTCCTTCCCCTTCACCCATCCTACCTGGAGGAGGAACTGCTGGCTCTGAAAGCTTGCTAATTATAACCACCTAGTATGTGTGTGTTCTGCCACTGCTTGGTGAGTAGATTCTTTTATTTATCTATCCAATTAAATCATTATGTTAATAGCTTGACATTGGCTACTTCATAGTACCCAACCACTGACTGCTTCCATCCAAACATGCCATGCATTCTCAACAACTGATCTGCACAGTGCACAACTCAGAGCACACACAATCCATATAAACTGTAGCCAAAAAAGTACAAAATGCAAACATAAAGCACACAGCAGTTTATAAAAGAAATCTTCCGAAAACCCTTATCAAAAGGGTGGACAGTCTATGGGGGCATACCAACTTGGCACATGAAACAACAATGCCTGAAAAGCAAGCAATCGAGGACAATGACTAGAGTACATATATCTAGCCATACGAGACAGGTATCCATGTATGGAAAGATTAGCCTGATATAAGAAGGGATGTAAAATGGCATAATACCAGTCAAGTGAGTTATAATAGGATAGTTAAATTGCAAAAGTCTCTCAAACGTCTATAGAAGTATTATGTACAAGCCCATACTTTGAGACAGAAACAAAAACTTGTTTCCTGTAAAAGATTAGCTGACAAGAATAATAAGTCACTAGTACACAAAAATAGCTAAAATGTGTAACTTCTCGATTTGTTTGTCTCTGAGGCATTCAGTGAGAAAGTGTGGAAGTTAAAGATGCTCCAAAATGTATTTTTACCAGTTTCAGTACATACCAAGATGCACATTCAAAAATTAGGAATTTGGCACACTTATTAACTATGTGATAAACAATGAGCCATTTACAGAATTTACAAGCACCAATAACTTTGATAATTGGCTAGGTTATTTCTATTATGACAAGTTGGAAGGCCAGAGGTGTTATCTTATACTGAAAGACCAATTTATTTTATTTACACTATGACCATCACTAACAAATCTAGAATGAACCCCACAAAGAAGAGTAACTTACCTTTGGATTGCTAGGTTGCTTAATAATGCTCGCAATGGAACGAGTTCTCTCACTTTCTGTTAAAGGCCTAACTCTGAGTGCCACCGTAACTGGTTTGACTGACTGCTTCATTTTAAGAAAGCGTGCAAACTTTCAATTCATAACATGTAAATAACTGAAAAAAAAAAATTACTTTAGAGTTGAATACATAATGTATAAAATACTGCAAACATAAATAATTAATAGTCAGAGAGAAAATGTTAGAAGAAAGATTTGTACATTGACCACAGCATGTTAGCCGACAAGTTTTAAGGCATAGTCCATATCAATTCAGGCAGGCTAGGAAAATCTTACCTTAATAGCCTCAGATGTTATTGAATTTAGCATGTGTTACAATGAAGGGCTAAGTAAGGAACACATATTTTTTGTTTTCAGCAATAAAATTTCCACACCGAGCTACAGTCCCCCAAAGATGACATAGCACATACCATTTTGAAGATGCAAATTTTGGAAAAAAAATTTAAAATGCTGTTTCTCTGGAACAGTTCTAGATATTCTGTTGTTTATTATTATTATTATTTGAAAGATAATTGCTTTATGATTACTAAGAAATCCTCCATTCAGACTTATCTGCCACTTTTAGGTTGAACAGGCTCATAAAATTCAAAACCTAGCCTTATTTAACATAATTTTAGTTTTGAAAGATGAGTAAGAGACTCATTTTTCAAGCATTTTAAATGGTTCCAAAAATGTGTGCGAAAGGTCCAAATACTTAAAGGTTTCAATTTATACAATTTCTGTGCACTCTGTTTTGTACTGAAATTAGCCAGTCAATGAACTAAAAATTTCCAGAACGGAAACATCCCCCAGGCTGTGGCTAAGCCAAGTCTCCGCAGTATCCTTTCTTTCAGGAGTGCTAGTTCTGCAAGGTTCGCAGGAGGGCTTCTGTAAAGTTTGGAAGGTAGGAGACGAGATACTGACAGAAGTAAAGCTGCGAGACCAATCGTGAGTCGTGCTTCGATAGCTCAGATGGTAGAGCACAGGCAAAGGTCCCGAGTTCGAGTCTCGGTCGGGCACACAGTTTTAATCTGCCAGGAAGTTCCAGCTAAAAATTTGTTCCACTGCTTCGGTATCTTCCTTTGATATAGAGTGATACCTTCCTGTTGAACCAATAGGAACTGTAGCACTTTTAATCTTCAAAACATTGTGAGCAGGAAGTGAGCACTGATGGCATTGTTGCTGTCCTTCAGCTGGAAACCTATATTCAGCAACTGGTTCATGTGGTAGCATAAAGTTCACTACAATTTCGTTTAACTCATAACTGGTGTCTATAATCTCTGCCATCCACCAGTCACAGTAATACACACACGCCACAAGCATCCCCTTTCTCAGGTTGTGAATCTGTTTCTAAGGTGTTGGCCGAACGAACAAAATTTCTTCTTTCTTGCTCTTTAAGGTGTGTGCAATATGAGTTTGCCCAGCACTTTGAGTCCAAAAGTTGAGTAGTTTGTTTGGACTATTCTTTTCTACTCACAGAATCTTCAATTTCCTCTTTGGACAAAATAATAAGGGCTGTGGATGTGTAAGATTTCATGACTCTCGTAAAATCCTCTGCATTCTGAATCACAGCTATATTTGGCCTGGAAAAATTGTTTCGTAGCATGGTGCTTCAGCAGGCCTCCAATGCCATCACATAGCTTCTTCATGTGATCAGTAGCACGGTATACCCAGTCAGTTGGCACAGGCGACTTACTCAATTCAAACAGCTGGTAACAATTTTTAAAATGACTAGGAGCACCATCAGAAATAATGATGATCTTCTCTGCCCCTGTTTGCAGTTTAAGACTTTTGCACATAGCTAGCAAAGCATGTGCTGAGTCATATCCTATGTCATCACTTATAATTGCAACACTTGTAGTCTTGTTTTGAGAATAAGTGACTCCTGTAAAAATTGAAACCTGATCATTACTCCACTGATACCCTTGTACTTCTTGTGGGAGAATTACAGACCAGTTCTCAGCAAAATCACAGTGAAGCACTATGCATAGTCCTGCAGCCTGTACACACCTTTTCACTTCTGCAATGTGGTGGTGTTGCAATTTCTTCAGATGCTGGTGTGTTACTGCTTTCACTGACTATTTATCAAGTTCATTAATTAAGCTATCAAAGGCAACAGTTTTCTTAATTACTTTATCTTCCTCCGATACCGTATATGTAATTTCTTCCAGGCCAAGTATCTGTAAAGACATTCCTTCCTTTCCAGGGTAGTCACCAAATTCTTGAAACAAACAAGTTTCTTGCTTTATATCACAGACCACTAATGACTTCACACGCCCAACCAAGGTGTCATATGTCACGTGCTCCAGTAAGTTCTTCAAAGTTAGCACACAAAGTTCAAAATTCACGTAGCACACACATAAACAGACATCTCCAGGTGGGTGTGGAACTATCCACTTAGGTCGTAGTGCATAAATTTTGATCTTTCAATATGTGAAGTTGTATAGTTGCTCTTATAAATCGCAAAAGTTTCTTCAATACTGCGAGTCATGTTGCTCTTCACTTTCAAAACTTTTTTTACCTTCAACTGTTACAGTTATAGCGTCTTTTTGTTGACACTCTGGAGAGAACAGTCCCATTTATCTTCCAGATAAAATGGCTGTACTATTTGAACTTGAGCTGCTTCTACAGAATGGCCATATCAGGGATCTGGTCTTCCAAGGACTCCTTTTACAGACCTCACATTTCTTGGTTTGTCTACCATGCACTTTGACACTGATGGAACATGGTTCAATATTGTTTTCTTTGAAAATGTCTCTGGAATTATAGTTAAAACTTGCACCTTTTCACTGTAGGATGCGCAGTATCAACAGGTGAATTGATATTTGTGAAAAATTTCTCGCAAGAGGTGCAAGAGTGCTTTGGTTCATTTTCTTCTGAAGATGGAATTTCCTATTTGAAGAGTGTGGTCAGTTTTGCTGTAATGTATTCATTCATAGCTTTAGTAATTTTTCTGCACTTTCTTGATGCATAGAGCTTATGACTCAACTACACTGACCACAGTTTCTTAACAGGACTAATACCTGGGACATTCCATGCCAAGTCATCCAGGGCTCTATACCCACCTGTCACAGATGTCTATGAAAATTTATATTTGAATTGTATGCATAATAAAAAGAAAAGATTTCAAGTTTCATCCAATTCTAACAAGTAGTTTCTGAGTTATCACTGTTTAAAGTTTTCTGAGGGCAATTAAGACGTAACTAAAGCGTGCATGCTTTTATACAATTTGAAGAAAAATCATTAGTTTTGAAGCTAGAGCCACGAAATTTACACTGTTTTGTTCTAAATTAAACACTTTAACTGCTAGATTTACATAATTCCGATTTATAATGTTCTTTCGTGTTGAAAAACTGTACTGAAATTAAAAATATTGTTAATTTCAAAATTGTGGCGTAGGCATCAAAAATTATTAATAGCTGAAATCTCTCTCCAAATAACCCAATTCAGTCATATATTTTTGAACACAACATAAAATTACCTTTCAAATGGTGCAAAAAATTGGTGGGGTTCTGAGCTGTAACAATTTTATAACAAACTGAAGTCAAATTTTGTAATTTACTTTGTAAAATACATATTTGATACAATAACTAAATATCTGAAGTCAATACAACAGTCAAACTACTAGTTTTATGTATCAATTATTTCAAAATAAAAGATACATACATTGAGAATTGTACAAAATAGGTTTACTTACATCTGAATACATGAGATGGCAATTATTCGTTTTCAAACAAATCCTTTGTATAAAGAGTTTTTGATGACTTCAAAGTTTAGTAATTATTCAGTTGAAGTATTATACTAAGTTTATATGAAGCAGTATGTGCAATAATTAGATTTAAATATCTACTAAGGGTTTTTTTTTACAATAAAGCATTGAAACTGTTCCATGTTTTGATGATTTCCTTTCGGGAATTAGCATCAATCTTATATGATCTGCCGAACTGAGATGCTACCTCTGGAGGAGCTATTACACATAGAAGATGGGTGGTGGAACAGGACATCTGTCTTCTTTTTAAGGCCAGAAGAAAATTTCTGCTGGTCCGTGAGGGTGATAAAAAATTGTCGTTGTCCCCTTCTTCTTCGCTGAAACCCAGAACCATTCCTATCCAGCAGTTTTGCTAATAAATGCACCCAACAAAAAAATGTAGGTTAGGTTTAATAGTTTGAATAGTCATAAAAATATTTTGTTTCAACAAAATTTCCAAGTCTGAACTCACTCGTTTGGCTGTAATTTTTTCGCAAGAAGCTGGCTTAAAATAATGGAAACTTCTTGTACCCAGTATTGTTTGACCCACTTGAAAAATGATTCAAGCTTTGCCCTTTTAATTTCAATTTCTTCCTCCTTTAAAAAGAAAAAAAATCTATTTTTGAGAATAAACTTATGCAAAAATTGTACATTTGTTCAGTGTTTATTATCTGCCAACTTTGCCTACTGCTCTGCAAGTTTTTTTGGTAACAGTTCTCTTGACTGTGCCCCCAATCCCATTGCATGTTGTTTTACCATGACTTGTAGCATGAAATGACCAGCTTGCATTTAATTCAAAATCTTTATAATGAAGACATAAATTTACCATGCTTTTAAAGTTTTTTATACTGAGCACTGCAACCATCTGTAAAATACTCAATCTGGTCAACGTCAGGAAAGTTTTGCTTTATGACATCTATGGTTTTTTCTTGTACTGAATAAACAAATGATACACCATATTTTAGATCATCTGAAATGAAACACAATGATGTTTATTTTGTGGTGGAATCTTCATTTTTTAGAAAAAATCACTACTGGATGAACTGAGCAGCTCATGTGGCCTCAGTAGTAGGATTGCAGTTCATTTGGCAGAATGAAGTTATAGTTTTCTGCAAAATCCATAAGAACTAAAACCTCATTAAATGTCAAATTTTGTTTTTTCTGTTTCATGTAGCAAGAGTTATGAGTTTTTATGATGTAAGAATGAGGTATCAGAGACTCGATTTTTTTATAGTAAAATCAGTAAATTCCTTGCAAGGTAGTAGCATTGTTTGTAAAGTCATTCTGCCATCACTTGAAACCCATTGCAAAAATTTGATGTTCAACGACAGTACAAATAGAGTACAGAGAAGAGTTTATATGGCCTAAAACAAGCTCCAAAGAACTGGAACGATAAATTCTCAAATCTGCTTAAGTAATTAACAGCAAAACTAATATCCAGACATGATATTGTTGCAAGCTACAGTAGACAGCCTATAGCTTCTCTATAAGGTTCTCTGTAAGAACCTTATATTCTCTATAAGATTCTCTGTAAGAACCTTATAAAGGAGCTATAGGCTGTCTACTGTATCTTGCAACAATATCATGTCCGAATATTAGTTTTGCTGTTAATTACTTAAGCAGATTCAGTGATAAACCAATGGTTAGTCACTGTAAAATGGTGAAATGAATTTTTCAGTACCTAAAAGGAACTATGAAGTATGGCATATTATTTGATGGAGGCTCAACATTGCTTGCTTGTACTGATTCTGATTATGGTGGTGATATTGCAACCAGATGTGCCACCAGTGGAGTCTTATCATACGAGAAGGGCCCATTGTATGGTATGCTCGAAAGCAATGTCTTGTGGCAACTTCAACTGCTGAAGCAGAATACCAAGCTGCTGTCTCTTCAATCGATGATATATGTTTGATATAACACCTTGGACAATAACTTACAATTTCAGGCTTGAATAAACAATAAACTGCAATACATATGTTGAAGAATACTTATGAAGGAAAAATAATAAGTGGCAAGAAACACATTGAAATTTCATGAAAGTTTGTTCAACACCACACAGGAACAACTGTCAAACTGAAACATGTGGACAGTTCAAGTCCACTTGCTGACATACTCACAAAGCCACAGACTGTAAATGTGTTTCAAGAATTAAGAAGAAAAATTATTAAGGAGGAGTGTTAAGTGTTAATTATTTTCTTTGTCTTGTAATATGTTATGCAAGGTGTTTTTATATATGTTCCATGTTCCGTGCAATAATACTGAAATAGTTACTGTGTGTCAGTCAGATGTTTCCATATCCAAGCATGGTGTAGTGCTGTACATAAGTGAATGACATATTAAAGTGATCTCCTTTATAAACCACAAAATAGCTACTTATCTTTAAAACAAGAATTTATCAAGAACAACTTTTCCTAATAAATAAATGTCTTGGTTTTTTGTCAGTGAAGTATGTTCACATAAAAATTTAGTAATGAACCTACTGAACACTTAAAATTAGTTTCATCGTTACTTGAGCTTGCTTGTATCTCCATGGTAAGAAACACACAACACACACACACGAAACAATAGTTTTAAAAATAAAATTATAACTGTTTTTATATAACAATGATTTAAAATGTCACTAACCATAAAACACTAGGCAGTTAACTTGAATAGAGCCAAATGCACAGTGACAGACTTGGAGTACGGGCGGGCTGTGGGGGGAGGGAGGGTTTCATGTCCTGACTTGAATTTCATGTCTTGACGGAAGACAGCAGGCAGCCTGGTGAATTTTTCATGTGCATACTTGCATAGTAGTACTGCCTTGTCTGAACTTCAACACACTCCTCATGACTTCAAAAGTGTTGCATGTTTCTTGGCTTTAACTTCAGCTAAATAAACCGAAAAAGATAAATAAAATTACAACTACAGTAAAAACTTTGCCACAATTTAAAAACACATTAACAAAAATGTACTAATAAGTTACTGTTTTAAGTAGCTGATCTTCCAAATTATAGTTTTAAAAACCTTTTACTTCTATATAACCTCTACATAATGTATACTATAACCATTTTGAATCTTAAAAAATACATTCTGTATGTTTTGAATAGATAAATCTTGTTTCGACTTCAATATAAGATAAAATTTTTACAACTCAGAAACCCATAGATTGGGATGTTTTCTTATCTTTGTGCATACATTTCACATGTACACTTTGGCTATCCAAAAACCTTGGGTTTTATATTTCCTTTTGGCTGGATGATTTAGTGTGGAATGACCCACCTACCTCTGTAGTTGACTGATTCAGGGTATGTAATTCTTCCACTACTGATGCAAAATCTGCACCTTGGGAGGCTTCACCTTGTTCAGATACTATAATTGTTGTTATTCTATCAAAACATTTAGTCTTTTATGGATATGCAAATAGTCAGCACACTTTACTCTCCTGTGGCTGCAGTCAGAAGACATTTCAAACAGTGCGTTTCACAAAACACATTGCAACTATGCCAACTGGCAAATTCATCATGAATACACAGAACTCACTGGATGGTCTCAGATGTTTTAGAAGTATCTTCAGTAAACAAATTAGCGCCAAACAAGTACAATACAGAAACCTGCAATGAACAACCATTACAAAGAAACTGACTAGAAACTAAAACAAATTGTAAAATATATCTGCAACAATGAAAGTAAAAAGAAACAACTGCAACTAAGGCAATAGAAATAAACATTGTAAGAGTGAAATTAGTAAGACACAACTTCAGTGAAGACATACATTACCTTTGAAAGTTAAAAAATATATATATTTTAAAAATAAAACTTATCCAACTAAAAAGAGGAAGCTCTCCCTTAGAGAGAATATAGTACTACAAAATATTAATCAACAGAAAAAAATCTAATTTTCCTGGATCAGGATTTTTGGAGAAAAAAAAATCTGCAAATTACAAAAAAAAAATTCAAAAAGTGGCAGGAAAAGAATTCTGACAGGTATGTCAAAATGGAGGATACCATTGTAATCATAAAGCAACTACCCACCAAATAAAAAAACTCTAACAAAATATCTAGAACTGTTACAGAAATACAGCATCTTAAAAAATTTCCGAAATTCGCAGCTTCAAAATGGTGTTTGCAGTGTCATCTGTGGAGGCCTGTAGCTTGGGGAAGGAATTTTTAGCAGAAAACAAAAAAATACATGTTTCTTACTTACTCCTGAATTTTAACATATGCTAAATTCAATAACATCTGAGCCTATGAAGGTAGCCCCCTACCTGAAGTGACACTGGTTATGCATTAAGCAATGTCAATACCAGCCATGAAAGTTTACATTGTGTGAACAAACACTTAATTCAGTGCTCAAAAAAGTCTACAAGAAGATAACATTATACAGCAGCTGCAATAATGAGCCTAGGAGCTAGACTGAGAACAAATGGTCACTGCTTAAGTTTTGGGAGTAATCATCTACAAATTCAAAGATTCAAGATTCCGTTGCCAAAAGATTTTGTGATGTATTCTGTCACTTAACATTGCTTTCATCTTTGGCTACACACTCTGTACATGAGAAGTCAAGTACCATAACATATTAAATTTGCACTAAGTAAGAAACTGTTTGTCTATAGTGGGAGTAATGAATGCCAATGTGAGGAGCACTATGCCAGCAGACACGGCTTCGGTTGTACACACAGGTAACACAGTCCGTAAATCAGCATGAGTGGTGGGCAGGGCTTGCTGTCAAACACCATAGCATGTGTGTTAGATGGAGGGGGAGGCCACTGACGTGCACTGCCTGTTTTCCAGAGGTACCTGCCCCTTGCACCGTCAGTGCTAGCAAAAGCTGCGTAACGGACGAGACACCTGTTTTGCAAATGGCACAGTTACTAGCTGCACTGGCACTTCAGAGGCTTCTGCAACCACAGCTGTGGTCTATGGAAGTCTGGCATTCCTGAAAGGATTAATCCCGGCCAGGAACCAGACAGAGATGGAGGTGGACGCAACTGGGAGGGCACAACCTGACACAGACGCACCCTCTAAGAAGCCCCTGTGGCATCTTCTGAGAAAATCTCCATTAAGAAGCCCGCCACTTCAAAAAGCAAAGTGCCCCCTAAGGTACACACAAAGAAGAAGTCCTTTGCTGTACACATGAAGGCAGCCAAGGACAACCTCCCCACTGAGGATGGCTACCAACTGCCGAACAGGAAGCACACTGCCAGGGCAGCTGCACACACACACACACACACACACACACACACACACACACACACACACACACACACACACACACACACAGGCACAGCTGCTGCCAACTGCAAACCGGTATGTCACATTCACTGATGCACCAACTGATGATAACAATGGACAGCCAAGTAGACCAAAGATGGCCACACCTCCTCCCATTATTATAAATGGTCAAGTGCTTTAAAGAACTTTAAACAGCTCTTACATAGTGCAGTCTAGCCTAAGTCTTCTGTGGCGATTAGGACAGCAGGCCGCGATACTAATAAGATCACTGTGAAATCGCAAGAGGACTACGATGCAGTTATGTGTGTGGCTAAGGCCCAAGGTCTGCCATACTAAACCCACTCGTCTGAGCCACTTAAACTGCTCAAGGTAGTGTTCTGCTAACTACCTTTACAAATGGATCCAGCCCAACTCAAAGAGAAGCTGGAAGAATTAAGTTTCTGTGTCAGAAACCACACACAAATAAACAGAATCCACTGTTTGTGGTTATCTTGATTGACAATATAGAAAACAGGAAAGTATACCAGCTGAAAAACATCACTGAAATACAGGTAGAAAAGTTTCGGGACAAGGGCCAAAAGGCACAACGTTTTTGGTGCCACAGCCTAAATCATCTGCACTATGCCACCCAAATGCATGAAATGCAATGGGCCGCATGAGAGCCATGAGTGCAAAGCAAACCCAGAGGAAATGCCCCAGGGCTAGCATGTGGATGACACTTTCCAAAAGGCCGATGCTAAGCAGAGCACCAATAACACTCCAGCCAGGCGAGTCACTCCTGAGCTTAGTTTTAGTAATGTAAGGAGGGAAAAGGGTACTGCACGCCCTCCTCCAGCTGTACCAGAACAGCCACGTATGGAAAAGCACGCAAACGGTCATGGCACGCGCGCCGAGAATCACGCTGACCAGTGGGCTGGAATGAATGTCGCACACATCTCCGCTAAGGAAGTCGTTAGCGGGCGTGGACTGAATAGGGAACATCCAGCTGCCTTCTTCACTTCTGAAGTCACAAGTGGGTGCGGTCCGAATAGGGAGGGCCTGGCTGCCAAACAAGCCATGATAGACACCTGCGAAACATAAATACCTCTGCAAATGAGGAAACTGGTGCAAACCACAATGATTTAAGAGATGAGCTCTGTTCTCTTCTGAAAACCATCAAAGAATTGCTCCAGACTCTTCCCACGCTCCTTGTGACGGCAGTGCAAACGCCACTTGCGGCCTACCATCAACAGGCAACACAGGCGCACCATGCATAATACGATTTGTGGCCTAACTGTATGCACATGGAATGCATACAGCATATGACCCCAGGAAGGAGAGTTCCATCAATTCCTTCGTGATGAGGCAATTGACATCTGCCTCATCCAGGAAACCTTCCTCAAATCTGCCAGCCACACGTGGGTGGCAAATTTCATTGGCCACCGTACTGACAGGCTTACAGCTGGAGGTGGTACTGCCATCTACATTAAGACCTCACCCAAACACTATGTTGTACAGCTCCCCCAACTAGCAACAACTGAGGCCACAGCTATTGGGGTAGGAACAATGTCAGGTCACATTACATCCATCTCAGTTTATCAGCCACCTAGAAGACCACAAGAATCCAGAGATTTTGAAACATTACTGTCGCTTTGCGATAAACTTTTTACTGGATGAAATTTTAATGCAAAATGTGCTGATTGGTACTCCAGAGTAGCGAACAATGATGTTCGCAATTTACTACGCATAGTTCAGCAACACAAGGCAGTAGTTTTAGGGCCATACAACCCAACGCACTACCCAAACAATGCACAGAACCATCCTGACGTGCTCGACATTGCACCACAAGTCAAGTAGCTCTCCCATCGGACCATCTGCCAGTCATTTTCAACACAGAGGAGCCACAACAGTGTGGAGCCACCAAAACGACATCGGCAACTAGGGAGGGTAAATTGGGAACAGTTTAGAGAGGACACTCTTGCTGCCATCCCAGATCTAGATATCGTCGGGACAGACGAGACAGTGTGACAGCTTACAGTGGACACTCACCGGGCTGTAGACGCTGCCACACTAAGGCCTCTTGACAGATCACGCCTGCTCCCTCCTGAAATATTGCAGGTCATTTCAGATACGAATAGGCTTTCCCATGAATGGCAAATTACATGCCACCCTGGCACCAAAACGCCACCTAAAACAGTTGCCCCACAAAATAAAGGTAGCTGTGGAAACCCACCGAAATTGCAACCGGGCACACAAAATAGCCGTGCTTTGCGTTAAAGATGGCTCTGCCTGGTGACTAACAAAAAAAATCCTAAGGAAGGAGCACAATCTTCCTCCTCTGCAAGACGGCAGAGGGATTGTCTGCAAGCTCTATGCCAAGGCCAATATGTTGGCTGATTACTTTGCGAAAAACTACACTTGGATAGAGGATGATCTAGATGAAGAGCACACACAAATTGTACAACAGCTGCATGTTTTCCTTGCAGGAAATGCACATGATGCCATGAACCCGTCACTGAGAAGTAAATTGACAGCCAACTTTGCTCCCCAAATATGAGGAAGACCTGCATCTGTGACAAGGTGGAAGCTCTTATGCTGAAACATCTCCTACCTGATGCACTGCAGCCTATCCCAAATGCCTTCAATTACGTTCTGCGCACTGACAACTATCTCTCTGCATGATAACACACAGTGGTGGTTGCCATTCCCAAACAAGGCAAAGACATGAGACTTCCTCTAAACTGTAGGCCAATAATTCTGCTCCCTGCTCTGGACAAAGTATTCGAAAGAATTTACATCAAACAACTCATGAAGCATGTGAACAGGAAGGGGCTGATCCCCACTGAGCAGTTCAGCTTCTGGCACAGTCAAAGCATGCAACACCAACTACTGCGTGTTGTCAAGGACGAGACGGGAGCCCAAGAGCGTCGAGGGCCTTTGACTGTGTATGGCACAAGGGGGCTCCTCTGAAAACTATATGTACTGGGGGTTCTGACACCACACTTCAGACTCATCATATCACATCTCCATGACTGGACTTCTCATGTTCATGCCAAAGATGGCATCTCAACTAAAGGGCCGATACGTACTGCTGTACTCCCTGTATATGGCTGATGTGCCACACACAGATAGGGTTTCACTAGCATTATGCACAGACGACACCGCACTCCAGGCGCATTCCTGAAGGACTGATGTCGTTCGCCACCACTTACAGGAAGCATGCGATATTCTGGGAGCCTGAGCTACGAAATAGCACCTTAAGTTCAATGCCACTAAAAGTCAATCAGTCGTAATAACAGAATGTAGAGTACCCAAGGACCTTCAGCTGTTGCGAATCATGGGAGGCCCTATCCCCTGGTCTCACATGGCTAAGTATCTAGGGGTAACTCTTGAGAGGCATCTGACCTCAAAGCCACATATCTATGAGGCATGGGGGAAAGGTCACTCACATCTCAAGGTACTTTACTCCCTATTAAATCCAGAATCAACGCTTCCTCCACACTATAGAATTATGTGTGGGGGAACACAGCTGATGTACACATCATGTGCTGCAAGGGAGAGCTCTATGGCTTGCCTTTCACTTACGGTGAGACTACCTGACCAGAGCCTTGCATGTGGAATCAGGTATCACCATGATAACGGATTGCATAAAACAGACTGCCCGATGGTTCTATGAAGCATCAGGCAGTCTGATAATCAGCTAAACTCAAGTCTGGGAAACCAGCAGCACAGACAATGGACCACCAGGTGGCCTGACCTCTTTGGCAGTGAGCTAGGCCCAATACATAAGCGTCAATGCTCACAATGCAAAGATGACAAACACAACAGTTAAGTGAAAACACACTCACTTTGAGGGACTACAGGAACAATTTTACCAAACTTAGTCTGTGCAAAAACATATAGTTATTGCCAACTTTTAGGAAAATAGCAGGCAGTTTGTCTCTTGCAACTGGCCTTTGCAACAGTAAAAGAACTGTATTAAAAAAAGAAATTATTTACTCAATAGCCATTCTCAGTTGCATGTAGGGGGTGTGTTTCCTCTTCAGTGAAGGGATGTGCATTAACGGTAATGCAGAATCATTTCACAGAGAACATTATGTGATGAGATATGACTCCCTCATATCCACACGTACAACTTGCAAACTTGCAAACTTTTGTTAACTACCACAATATGATACAACTATATGCCATCATTCGGTTACTTTTGTTAGTTTTTAATCAAAAACAGAGTATAAAAATTCCAAGAAACCAATTTTCAACACACTGGCATACCTACAGGAAATACAGGGTTGTTAAGAATGAAATATTTATCATATAGAATATGATCAGTAGATCTGTAGTGTGAAAAGCCTCCAGGATGTAAGAACATGTCAGAATACTAGATGTGGGAACATCTCAAATTTATACAGTCTACAGTAGTATTTGACAAGAAATGAATACACTGAATATGTGCAAAAGAAAACAGATATCCTAATGTACCTTCCACAGACCGCAAATGAAATGGCTCTCATGGGTGTGGAATAAGTCAGAAAACTAACATGTACTTTTGTACATGTGCTTTCTTTCAACTACTGGGCATAGTTTTATAGTCAAGGGATATTCAGTGTCTTATGGTTAAAAGGGAGTTTGACAGACACAATTGTAGCTTAGAATCTTGGGAGCTTTGTTCAGTTTTAACAATATCAGCTGTTTCTCAATGCCATTGACATCTATTGCACTTATCTCTGCAGTGGTACGAGAATTAAACTGGGGCTATACTCCTGTGTGTGCCTTTCTAATGGAAAAATTGAAAAGAGTTAACTATTTCTGCTTTGCATTACTACCTTCAATTTCTGTTTCTAGGCTAGCCATAAATGTCTGGATACTAACTTTGGTCCCATTAACGAGCTCCACATATGACCAGAATTTCTTTGGGTTTTGTGACGTATCTTTTGGTAATGTTCTGCTATAATAGTCATTGAAGCTTCCTGTGTAGCCATCTTGACAGTTACACTCATTACTTTCAGCATATCTCTATCTACTTTTGTTTTACATCAATTATGCAGTAGTCTCTGTCTCTTTAGAAGATTTTTTACAGTGACTGTATAACATGGAGGTTGCTCCCATCATGAACTTTTCTACTAGGTACGTATCTACTGAACCCTCCAATGCATAGTCGTTTCAAACTTTAACTAGTTCCTCTACATACTCTTGTCCTGAACTAAAATCTTCAGACACAGCTGATTCTTTATCTAGTTAACTGAAGTTAGAAATATTTCTACTTTTGTTACTTGCCCTTTGTTCTTTGGCAATTGTCACTGCTGCAACTACTTTATGGTGACTCATACCACAATTTAAATGTGGACACCTTTTAAGAGGTCAGGTCTACGTGTAGCCAATAAATCCAATGTATTTTCAGCATGAGTGTGGTTCTGAACATCTATTCTTGGCAATTTTCAGAGAAGGCAGGATGGCTTTTCAGATCCACCACCAACAAAACTACCCATCCCAATTGACTGTTGTATGATTAGTCTCCTCCAATGACACTATGACTGGGGTATTCCTGTACAAGCAAAGTGAAGTCTCCTCTAAAAGTTTTTGCTGATATCAGGGGGTGATTGGTGGTCATTAAGGACCCTACTGTAAGTGTACACCCACCCCTGATACTGACCCTTAAATTTCTCCCAAAATTCTTACAGCTATTCACTTTTGGTTTTAACGGGATTTCTGTGCCCAGTACTATGTAAGCTTCACTGCTTTTTGCTAGCACTTAAACTCAAGCACTGGCAATTTGTTACGAACTCTTCAATAGTTAGCTATTAGGAGTATAATACTTTTGGCCATGGAATAGTTTGGGGGGGGGGGGGGCATTTCTTTCATTTATTAGATTAATACATTAATAGTTTCAGGTCTCCTGCAGCTATCATTATGTAGACTGCATGGAGTCGCCTAATTTAAAAGAACCTTTGTATGAATTACCACAGTCAACTACTTGGGCAGGAGCCTCTGATGTGTAGTACACACCTAACACATTTAGGGGGACCCTACAATTCTCAACCCTATGGAGCCAGTCTGGGAATTGCATCCTGGTTTGTCACAGAACCTACACACTCTCTAATTCAAGCTTTCCAAACAACTGAAAACCACGGGGGTACAATCTATTCTGAGGACAATCAAACCAATTGTAAGCTTAGTTGAAACTCCACAAGTAAGGCTGGAATTCTCAATCTTCTTTGCCAGTCGCTGGAATGATTCAAGACTCATCTCAGAGCCCAGACAACATACCCAGTTAGTCCCAATATGTGCCATAATCTGCAGTTGGTTACACATTGTTCCAGCAGTGTGTTCCATAATAGTCTCCCCAACAAAGCCCCCCCCCCCCCCCAATCATACCCACTGAAAGCACATGGTGTTCCTTTACATACCTTACTGCAATTTTCCTAAGGCATATTTGCACTGCCAATGAGTAATAGACCCCTACTCTTTCATGTTCACCTCCACTTGGCATGGGACACAGTACATTTCCCACAGATGAAATTATCTTACTGGAAGATAATACCTCAAACTTCCTGGTTAGGACGATGGGGCTGACAACCTGATCCCTACCATTGACACAAAACTCACAGTCAAGTGGGCAAGTAGTAATATAGTGTGTACTTCCTGCAGATAGGACAGTATGAACAGCACAGAACAGTACTTGAGGTAACTCTGGTAACTTTATTAGTAGCCATCACAACACACCCATTCACAGCACATTCAAATCATTTGACAGCAACCAGTGTGATTTCAATTTGCTTATGAACAGTGACTAACTCATCCTGTGCCCAAGCACAGCACACATAGTATGGCAGCATTGTGGCTTGTGCAATCTTTAACCGAAAACAATAACTTTAAGCGTGCTGATTCTCATTTAATTTATGTGTGTGATAAGCTAAAAGCATTACCATTTGCTTTTAAGAACTGTACCAACTATCAAATAAAACGATATATTTATTAAGAAGGATCCCCTATGGATCATGAGGCCGATATCAAATTACCAGTGCGAACTCCGGTCTCCCTAACCGAACAGAACGGGAATAAATAAATAAACGATACAATGGGATTGCCGTCCGCCATACACTTACAGTGGTATGCAGGGTGTGGATATAGCCACACACATGGGAACGTACTCGTATAAAATTTACTGCTTCTCAGAAACTTTAAAATTGCGGTCACAAACAAATTCGAAATTCACGACAAATGCAGCAGCTACACACTCTTATTAATGGAAAAGCTAATGTGACACGATGTTAGATATTTATAGTATCTAACTCAAACAACGATTTACTGACAAATGTTTCGCACAATGATAAATAACGAAAATTCTCAAAAATTCCTGTACCGTTATATATGTATTTACGTTGACACAACTGAACCGTACATACGAACTTTAGTATACAATGAAATGATTGGTTTTAAACGAGCATATTGTGAAAGTTTCTTAACGCCACAAATTAAGTGTGCAATTGACAATACAGAATGAATTTTTCGCATCACTCTCAAATGTTTTCAAAATACACAACGCACCACAACACATACGAGTACTGACACCAGGAAATATGTACAAACGACACGGACAGCAAAATATTACATTTCGAATCGAACCTATCTGTAACATGCGGTCTAATAAAAAGTTCAGAAAACTGCTTATAACGCCTAGGAAATAAACACGACCTACTTTTAGACATCGGACTAGGTTGGAGACTTGCGTGTCGCCACAAACAAGATTTACAATAACACACACTACCCCAGATACTGAACTTTTATTTTTTTTACACTGGTGTGCAGAAGAAGTACACTGCTGCGTCAGTTTACAACAGTCAAAATTTGGTAAATTGTGGAGCACCAAAAATCATGTATTTCGCAACATATATATCCGTTAATGTTTACAACTGGAGCTAATTCACCAATAACACTGCAACAATAGAACCCATTCACTCTACTTCATTGCCAAATGAAACAAAATCGACTGCCCTGCCGTCATCGGTCGGCTGCTGGGCTTTTACAGTGATAAAATTGCCTGTCAGGGAAACATAGTGTCCAAGTACTTATTTCTTTTACAATTACAAACACAGTGATCTGTATACATTCGGATAGTTTAAATGACAGTAAGTTTGCAACAAACTTCACACCTCCAGAACAGCCGTTTGTCCACGAAATTCAAATAACCAGCGGGAACAGAGATAATCTTACACTTATAAAAACATGCAGTTAACAGGAGTTGTCCTGACGTCACAATCTTGAAGCCGACCCATGTGAAGATCAGCCATGTTATCTACCCCAAAACATTCGCTTCTGGTGTTTTAATTCCGTGTAGTTGTGAAGTGTTTTGATAGAAAATGCCGGCTTGCGTCGCTTACGGGTGTATTTATCGTTCTTATTGTAGTCTAAAGTTTAAACAAATCACATTTCATTCATAAGTGGACTTATTTGAGCTCTAGTTTCTTATATATATCTGAAATTTTTATGAATTGTAAAGTATTACGGTATGGTTTTATTTCTGTGATTTGACTTTAGATTTCCTATCACTCCAACGCGAAGAGCTCTCAGGAGGTGAGCAAGACACTTGGTTTTCATTTTTTGGTTATTCCCTAGTAACAAAACTCCTGGCAAGAAATATCCTGGAAATGGGGACTAATGTTTTAAAAATCAATAATTTAATATAAAAGTAATGTAACAACATGTAGTTAATTAAATCTTCAGTAAAATGTGTGGAACACCTGTTACATTGGTTAAATTATAAGTACTAAAAGGGTTACATATGTGTTAAAGCAAAGTTCCATACCTAAGACCAAGCTATTTAGATCATTACATTAACCACTGTGTTGTTCTGTTACCCCGTAAATTACTGTTATTTGCCACACTGAATGTCACTTGGTAGGTACAATTTAAAAACAAAGCACATGTGTAAACTACAAACGGCCTCACAATCTTAAATTCAAATCTTTTCCTTCCTATTTTAACGAATCTTTCACTTTGTTACAGCTGGCTTGCTTATATCATCCCTGCATACATCTATGGGACACCAAAGGAAATAAGGTAAGTTTCTTGCAAACTTGAACATTTAAAATTTGCATTTGCCTTGAAAATGCAACGAATACAAATCGCTGCCTCTAAACTATCAATCATTTCTTTTGGAGTTCCGGCTTTATCAATTATTGACACATACGCAATGAAAGTGATTAGAAATGGATTGCGAATACACGCGTTTCATGACACATATTTCTCTTCTCGGTTATTCTAAGTGTATAAACAAAAAGGAATTACAGTACTGAGGCCAAAAGCGTCACATTTTCGTGTCGTATTACTGTTTCGAATACGCATTGTGAGACCAGAAAAACGTTTGAAGTTGCGTTCCTTATGCTGTGTTTTTTTTTAACTAAAACAGTGTAACATTTACTATATAAAATAAATGTCGCGTGCACACGACAGAAATAACAAACAAGAAGCAATTGTAAACACTCGTCTGCTAATGTTTTGGGGGATCCAAGATGGCGGCAGGTCCTGCCCACTGGCTTCAAAACAACGTACAGCGTAGGTCTGTAACGCCATCTGCCCTTATTCTACCTCCATGTATAAAAACCAACTTTGAAAGCAGTAGTATCGATGAGAAATACGGAAATCTGTTCAAGGTTAGCACTGGACGTACGGAACAGTGTAATGTCTGCATCCTAAGGCAGTCGACTGCAGTGTTGTTTAGAGACGAGAAAGTTACATCACGTGATAATCAATTGTTTAGAGCCACCACACGTTGTTTCGATCTTATTGTGTAAATTGAAGCAGGAGGGGGGAGAAATGAAAGGAAAGAAAAACGAAATCAGCTGCATCTTGCCTTTGTACGGCATCTCCAGCGACGAGTGAAAATGTGTGCCAACCGGTATTTTAATTCGAGATGTCCTGCTTACTAGGCAGTTGTGTTAACCACAGCACCATCCACACACAGTTTCATCGCAACTGGACGGACTATCTCGGCACGCCTCTCAGCTGACCCACATTCCCACGCAGGACATCGATAGGGAGGTGGCCAAGAAGCGTACTAAGACAGTACAAGCAGTTGCGATTAACTCTGTGACCTAGTGGCGCATTGGTTGAAGCCCAACTCATATTAGCCATCACGACAAGTCACGTACCATCCCATCAAATCCCTTCACCTCACGTCATGGCATGGTACCCTCAAGGATTCTCGAGAAGAAAGATTTGACAGCTGACATCTTCCATCCGTTGTTGATCACATGACTCACAAGCTTATTTACTTGCGATACACACCCATGCCCACATCTCCATATTTCACTTCATCATTATTTTCGTGGCTGGTTTCAGTTGTTTGTTATTTTTGTTATTTCTTATAAACAGTTCTGTTCAGTTATTTACTTTGTTAAAATTTATAGTTTTATAATAAATGACAAAAGATCAATTAAAGCAGTGAGGCAGCTGTCTGAATTGTATGACGTGATCGTATTGCATTACTTGCCACCTACTTTGTTAACATACTGGTGCAATACTTAATACTTTGCAATGAAATACACTGCAATATGGCTGCAACTTGAAGTGAAGAAAGGACTGTGGGTAGAATAAGATTGATTAATAAGTGGAATTTATTTGTTGTTGTCAGGCATTTGTAATGTTTCATAAAGAAATGGACAGAAAGCTACAGACATTGCACAAGAGGCAAAATGCTTTTTTTTTTATTAAGTATACATCAAGGAGTGTGTTAGAACTGTTTGTTTAAATATGTGTTTGTGACAGGCTCATTTATTGTTAAGTAGCTCTCTGAATTGTGTGTGAAACAGTTTTGCAAACATAATTGGTCAATATTATGTGGTTTCATCCCCCCCCCCCCCTCGCACCAAAAAATATGGCACTTGAACTATTATGATATGACTACAGCACAGATATCTGCACTGGACAAGCAGCTAAATGTAAAGAAACCAAGTTTTCATGGGCTGTGATGGCAGCCTTTCAGCAAAATAGGGTGCAATTTGATGTAACAAATGAAAAAACTGGTGCTTCGATTTTCCAAAGTACTTATAAAATGCACATTCGTCAAGCTCCTTGTATAGTGTGCGAAATTTATCCTCTGTTCCACACTTTGAAATTTTTCGGACCTACAGCCATTTTTGGTTTGTTTTGCACTTCGGTCGTCCTTCTCTGTACTTCGAGCGTAAAAACAAAATGGCTCGGAGCACTGTGGGATTTAACTTCTGAGGTCATCAGTCCCCTAGAACTTACAACTACGTAAACCTAACTAACGTAAGGACATCACACACATCCATAACCGAGGCAGGATTCGAACCTGCGACCGTAGCGGTCGCGCGGTTCCCGACTGAAGCGCCTAGAACCGCTCGGCCACACGGGCCGGCAGAGTGTAAAAACAAAGTGACATTATTTTGTGAAGATTGCAATTGCCGCAAAAAAAAAAAAAAAAAAAAACAGTTAAAGACAGCCCGTGAGTTGAGATCACATGTCTTGAATTTACTTGATGTGCCATGACGAGACCGACAGAGGGAATACACGTTGACGTGATGGTTCCGTGACGTGCTGGTGCCGTGACGGCCAGTATGAATTGGCCTTAACGCAGCTGCCTAGTAAGCAGAAGATTCTGCCTTCGAAACACAGTATGGCACGCATTTTCACTCGTTGCCGCTGATGTTGTACAAAGTTCTGATCCAGTAGATAACAGTAGTCCCTTTCCTTTCCTTTCTCCCCCTTCATCCTTCAATTTACATAACATGCATCACAGCTGCTGATTCCTTTTGGTGTCTGTTCTTTTAGACCTCACCGAAAGAAGAGAGATCACATATTCATATAATTGTTTCGACGTCTCCCTCTTATAACCGTCCACTCCATTTATGTTGTGTACTTTGTTTATGTGCTTTCGTCGTTGCTCCTTAGTTTTCTAGATATTTCGTCACATTGTTTGCTGCGCGGGGTTTCTGTGTGGTTAGAGGCGCCCTATCACGGCTTCCATGGATCCTCCCGCTGGACATTCGAGTCCTCTCTTGGGCATGGGAGTGTGTGTAGTTCTTAGCATAAGTTAAAGTAGTGTGTAAGTCTAGGGACCGATGACCTCAGCAGTTTGGTCCCTTATGAATTCACACACATTTTGTCACAGTTTTTATTTTGCATTGTTTTGAATGAACATAGCTGCCATGAATAAATCCAAAGATATAATAATCAATAATGCACTTCCCAGTCTAAATCACGAAAAAACCTTAATGTCGACAGAAAGCTTCAAGATGTTACTAAAAATTAAAGCATTTGTTGATAAACTTTTTCGGTTTTGTAAATAACTGATGGCACACTAAAAGTTAATGATGTACAGTCGTGCTAAAAAGTATCCAAACGACCTGAATTGCGTTTCGCCTGATTCGCATACAACCCTCATAATACAGCTGTCTAGCAGGTCCTCTAATCCCTCCTCGGTACAGTTGTATGACTATTGAAAATGGTTCTAACAAATCACCACTAGAAAACACTGCTCTGTATCGCAATAACTCAAGATGCAAAGTAATACAACGATACTACAAATATCAGGGAACACCTTATCACAGATAAGACTGTACTTTAGGCTTGTAAGCTCACATTTATTACAATAAATGACATACCTGAAATGGTACCACTCTCATTATTACATTAGATAGGTAATGCACGTAGTAAGTTCGTCGTATTCATGATTTCCTATTCAAAGTAACATACCGTACTTATTATTTAACACAAAATGACATTAAAAATTTAAGTTTTTCTTGAGCTGCTAGTTGAGAATATGAATGAACTTCCAATGAAACGACGAACCATCTTGTTCTGCATATGGATTCAAACCCGGGTCATGCAGACTAAGCAAAGATTTCGTGACTGACAGAAACTAACAGTCATTCCTGAATAGGCATGCAGATAGTGATATACCTTGATTTTAGACAGTATCAGTTAGGAAATATCAGTTTTAAATTACATAATGTAAACATTTTTAATGGACACAAATTCCTATGCAGCATCTATTGTTCCTGTTAATGAACTATGAGAGATGTTAAATATTGCTGCTTCACAAGTAACTTACTTGAAATGCTGTGAAGTAAAGCTTTGTGTTGGACAGGGATTCGAACCCAGAACCTAATCGGATAGTTACTGAAGCACAATTAGCTGTGACATATAGGATTTTCTCGACAGTAGAAAGATGTTTTAACTGAAATGACGAGACAAAACATAAATTTTTGCCTTCCCAGGACTCCAACCCGGCACCTATTGCTGTTATATTCTAGAGAAAACGAACGTTAAATATGGGTTTGCTACACCAGCAGCGACATGTGAGCATGTTTGAACAACTCGTAATCGAACCCCACACATATCGTTGTTGACTACACACAGAGAGAAGTCAGCTACCGAATTTTTCTCCAGGAGCAGCTCGGAATAACATCCTTGAACTTACAGTGATCTCGCAAATAGCTCTGGGTCTCACTGAGAGACCAAAACGTCATATATCGTTAGTGTTGACAACGAAATACATTAAAAATCAAAATTATTATCCACCAGCAGATAGGTGTTCGCATGCTAGAGCTTGATTATACATAATGAAAACTTAAGTGCTGGGCAAAGATTCGAACCCATTCACGCGCAATATGTGGAGATGTTGAGGAATCTGCAGTTTTGAACAAACAACAAATTGTAGTCAAGCTGCCGGCTGGACTGGCCGACTGGTTCTAGGCATTACAATTTGGAATCGCACGACCGCTACAGTCGCAGCTTGGAATCCTGCCTCAGCGATGGATGTGTGTCATGTCCTTAGGGTAGTTAGGTTTAAGTAGTTCTAGGTTATAGGAGACTGCTGACCTCAGAAGTTAAGTCCCAAAGTGCTCAGATACATTTGAACCATTTTTGTAGTCGAGCTGTATTGTCACGAAGGGATTAAATGCCGCGTTAAGGGCGGTCTTAGTTAATTCCTAGTTCAGAACCAATTTTATTGACATACAGAAGCTCAAATAAAAGATGGAATAAGTGTCCTATGACCCTACATAGCGTTTGTTTCGTCACTATAAACAAATAACTACTATAAGAAAGGTTACTAAAGTGCGCATCATTTATGTTGGCGACCGAGTTTAGGTTCGTTCTGCGCATCTGACGTCACAAAACACAGTCAGCCAATGAACAGAGAGCGACGTTGCCAGATCTCGACTGTAGTGCAGAACATGGACGAGTGTCTTCAGTTTTAGAAACGTTCAGTCATAAATAAAGTAATAGAACAAAAGCAATGTCTTGATAGCAGACTTTCTTTTATAGAAAGTTTGGAAAAAGGACTCTTTATACCAATTGCTTCATATTCCATTAATTAATTAAGCCAAACAAGCAATAAGACTCCTAATTCAGGCGATAGCAAGGAAAGGTGTTTGTATCAATCTCACGAACCGCTTTTTCGCAATAAAGAACAGCGGTAATTGTTTATTTCCTATTGTACTTCGACGAAACGTAATAGTCATACCAACAGTGTCTGTCAGTATTTTGCGTGACGTATTAGAGTCCTCATGGCGTTCGGTAGTCAGACGAGCCGCGATAGCATAACTGTTAAGGTGTTGGGCTACTACTTCAAAGATTTTGAGTTCAAACCTTGTGCGGTGCTTAATACTTTCATTATTTAAAAACAATATCGAAGTGCCTTACTTCACGAATTATATTCGTTTGAATGCAATTTTTTGAAATTTCTAGTGCTTTGTCTCTTCATTAACCCTTTCGCTGCTGCAGACACGTGCTCCCCGCATTCCGCGCTGTGCGCGATTTTGTCATCACTGCACTGCTCGCCTGTGCAGACACATGGTGTTCCCGTGTTCCCACTGCTATGACACACTTATCGCTCGATTTCACAAAGACTATTTGGCCACAAAATTAGATTTTTACACGTCTTCTTGACGATACCTTCCCCCCATAAATGTCTTAATTTTGTTTCGATGTTCAACACAGTTATTATGCAGCATTAAATATAGTAAAACATTGCACGAAAATTTGAAGAGTTTGCAGAGGTAGAAGTCCATAGAGTATACTTTCCGTATGGTCGATTTTAGTTACCATAATGTGGAGAATGAAATGTAGACAAGATACCTAAATTTCATATAAAATTAACTGTATAACAATATCTCATTTAATTTAAGTACGACATAGGTGTCATGTGTAATATTGAGAAATATTCCGTCTTTCGCGACTGCAATAAAAGTTTTATTTATACCGGACGCGTTTGGCCTTATTTTGAAGCACAATGAAAGGTATGGCACATACACAATGGTACTCATGTTCTCTTTCTTGTTTTTGTTCCACAGCCGCAGTTTTACCAATAGTACTGAAATACACTCCTGGAAATTGAAATAAGAATTCCTGGGGTCAGATACATCACATGATCACACTGACAGAACCACAAGCACATAGACACAGGCAACAGAGCATGCACAATGTCGGCACTAGTACAGTGTATATCCACCTTTCGCAGCAATGCAGGCTGCTATTCTCCCATGGAGATGATCATAGAGATGCTGGAGGTAGTCCTGTGGAACGGCTTGCCGTGCCATTTCCACCTTGCGCCTCAGTTGGACCAGCATTCGTGCTGGACGTGCAGACCGCATGAGACGACGCTTCATCCAGTACCAAACATGCTCAATGGGGACATATCCGGAGATCTTCCTGGCCAGGGTAGTTGACTTACACCTTCTAGAGCACGTTGGGTGGCACGGGATACATGCGGACATGCATTGTCCTGTTGGAACAGCAAGTTCCCTTGCCGGTCTAGGAATGGTAGAACGATGGGTTCGATGACGGTTTGGATGTACCGTGCACTATTCAGTGTCCCCTCGACGATAACCAGAGGTGTACGGCCAGTGTAGGAGATCGCTCCCCACACCATGATGCCGGGTGTTGGCCCTGTGTGCCTCGGTCATATGCAGTCCTGATTGTGGCGCTCACCTTCACGGCGCCGAACACGCATACGACCATCATTGGCACCAATGCAGAAGCGACTCTCATCGCTGAAGACGACACGTCTCCATTCGTCCCTCCATTCACGCCTGTCGCGACACTACTGGAGGCGGGCTGCACGATGTTGGGGCGTGAGCGGAAGACGGCCTAACGGTGTGCGGGACCGTAGCCCAGCTTCATGGAGAAGGTTGCGAATGGTCCTCGCCGATACCCCAGGAGCAACAGTGTCCCTAACTTGTTGGGAAGTGGCGGTGCGGTCCCCTACGGCACTGCGTAGGATCCTACGGTCTTGGCGTGCATCCGTGCGTCGCTGCGGTCCGGTCCCAGGTCGACGGGCAGGTGCACCTTCCGCCGACCACTGGCGACAACATCGATGTACTGTGGAGACCTCACGCCCCACTTGTTGAGCAATTCGGCGGTACGTCCACCCAGCCTCCCGCATGCCCACTATACGCCCTCGCTCAAAGTCCGTCAACTGCACATATGGTTCACGTCCACGCTGTCGCGGCATGCTACCAGTGTTAAAGACTGCGATGGAGCTCCGTATGCCATGGCAAACTGGCTGACACTGACGGCGGCGGTGCACAAATGCTGCGCAGCTAGCGCCATTCGACGGCCAACACCGCGGTTCCTGGTGTGTCCGCTGTGCCATGCGTGTGATCGTTGCTTGTACAGCCCTCTCGCAGTGTCCAGAGCAAGTATGGTGGGTTTGACACACCGGTGTCAATGTGTTCTTTTTTCCATTTCCAGGAGTGTATATTCCTCTTCTGCAACTGTAATAAGCGACTTATTTAGACTAGACGCGTTTCTCTCTTTTGAAACATCTTCCGTTGACAGAATTTTATCTCCTCCATTGCCAAGTCACCTTTCGTAGTTTTGTGCTGCGGTAACACAATATTCAACGTTTGTGTTGGCTGCTAAGTGTTTTAGCAAATAAATGATGTTTGTGTGTGCCACACAAAAATTGTATTTGACATAGCTCAGAGCATTTCACTGATAGGCGGTATATTCAAGTCCTAATGTTTTTGTAAGTCCACAGTTTTGTTTAATGTATTTTGTCTACTTCCGATTGATTGATTGAAGTAATAAAATAAAGCCAAATGTGGTCAGTGTAAATAAAACTTATGTTACTGTCGTGAAAGACGGAATATTTCTCAATATTACATACGACACCTATGCGGGACTTAAATGAGATATTGTTATACAGTAAATTTTATATGAAATTTAGGTATCTTGGCCACATTTCATTCTCAACATTTTGGCAACTAAAATCGACCATACGGAAAGTATGCTCTATGGGCTTTTACCTCTGCAAACTCTTCAAAATTTAGTGCAATGGTTTACTATATTTAATGCTGCATAATAACTGCGTTGACCATCGAAACAAAATTAAGTCATTTCAGAAAGGCTTTTCAACAGAAAATGCTATATATGCTTTCACTGATCAAATATTAAATGCTCTGAATAACCGGACATCACCCATTGGTATTTTTTGTGATCTCTCAAAGGCCTTTGATAGTGTAAATCATGGAATTCTTTTAGATAAGCTAAATCATTATGGTTTGAGTGGGGCAGTGCACAAATGGTTTAATTCATACTTAACTGGAAGAATGCAGAAAGTTGAAATAAGTGGTTCGTGTAATGTTAAAACAGCTGATTCCTCAAACTGGGGTGCTATCAAGCACGGGGTCCCACAGGGTTCGGTCTTAGGTCCTTTACTGTTCTTGATATACATTAATGACTTACCATTCCACATTGATGAAGATGCAAAGTTAGTTCTTTTTGCTGATGATACAAGTATAGTAATAACATCCAAAAACCAAGAACTAAGTGATGTAATTGTAAATGATGTTTTTCACAAAATTATTAAGTGGTTCTCAGCAAACGGACTCTCTTTAAATTTTGATAAAACACAGTATATACAGTTCCGTACAGTAAATGGCACAACTCCAGTAATAAATATAGAATTTGAACAGAAGTCTGTAGCTAAGGTAGAATTTTCAAAATTTTTAGGTGTGTCCATTGATGAGAGGTTAAACTGGAAGCAACACATTGATGGTCTGCTGAAACGTCAGAGTTCAGCTACGTATGCTATTAGGGTTATTGCAAATTTTGGTGATAAGAATCTCAGTAAATTAGCTTACTATGCCTACTTTCATTCACTGCTTTCGTATGGCATCATATTCTGGGGTAATTCATCGTTGAGTAGAAAAGTATTCATTGCACAAAAACGTGTAATCAGAATAATTGCTGGAGCCCACCCACGGTCATCCTGCAGACATCTATTTAAGGATCTAGGGATCCTCACAGTAACCTCACAGTATATATATTCCCTTATGAAATTTGTTGATAATAATCCAACCCAATTCAAAAGTAATAGCAGTGTGCATACCTATAACACCAGGAGAAAGGATGATCTTCACTATGCAGGGTTAAATCTGACTTTGGCACAGAAAGGGGTAAATTATGCTGCCACAAAAGTCTTTGGGCACCTACCAAACAGCATCAAAAGCCTGACAGATAGCCAACTAACATTTAAAAATAAATTAAAAGAATTTCTAGATGACAACTCCTTCTACTCATTGGCTGAATTTTTAGATATAAAGTAAAAAAAAAAAACTTAATCATTAGTGTCATGCAATATTTTGTGTAATGTAATTTCTTGTACAGACATCTTTTATTAACCTGACACGTTCCACATCATTACGAAGTGTCGTATTCATGATCTATGGAACAAGTATTAATCTAATCTAATCTAATCTAATCTATGGGGGAAAGGTATTAGTCAAGAAGATGTGTAAAAATCAAATTTTTGGGCCAAATAGTTTTTGTGGAATCGAATGATAAGAGTGTCAAAGCAGTCGGAACACGATGTGTCTGCACAGGCTAGCAGTGCAGTGATAAAATCGCGCATAGCGCGGAATGCAGGGAGCACGTCTTTGTAGCAGCGAAAGGGTTAATGCGGCCGTGGTGGCTTTATTTCATGAACTGCACGCTCCCCCCTAAACGTAAGCTTGCGAACTATGCTATACTATGGCGCTGCTTCTATTGGCGCGTGCATCGTGTGCAACTGGCAACGCAGCAATCTCCCGCATCTGGGCGGGCATGCGCGAGCCGCCAAGATAAAAGAATTGAACTATAGCGATGGAGTTTCTACATGTTGCCACTCCTGACTTTATTGTGGTTCAACCTAAGGTAGAGAAGGAATATCATGTTTAATGTGAATTTCAGACCACAGTGCCATTATACCTTCTTCACTTGGCATAGACAGAACAGAATAGAATCCGTATCTCCCTATCAAAAATCATTGGCAGAAGTTGGAATTGAATCCAGACCACAAGTATATGAACCTATCAGAAATCCAACAGACCACCAAATCCTCTTCTCCGGGGCTCATTTTTCTATTGTAACGCCGTTGCGCCATACTGGATGAGACTGCTGACACACAGGCTCCCTGTTTTGCTTTGCAGCATGTTCAGTACATCCATTTACTTGGTTGACCGAATCGCCATGCACTAGCTGCCTCGGCTACCCAGTGCATACATTCGGCTCTATTTTGTAATCACCGAAATAAAATCACGTAACTGCCACCTACACAGTACTGCCAACAGTGTACGATGCAGAAATTTAAATAGGAAGTGTTCCTTTCTACTTGAGCTGCTCTGTTGCGCTATTTGTTTGTTGGAAACGTCGTGCAGTGCAAAAGAAAAGCTGTAACTGTCTGTCTCTCAGAAGTCTACACCCAGTCATATGCATTGTCTCACAACACTGTGGAATGCGGAAGTTCTGGAGGAATTGTAGTTGACTTCTTGAGGGGCTGTAGCTACGATTCAGTTAAAATTGTGTATGGGGAAAGCACATCGTGGCAAAATATGTCAGAAAAGTATTTTCTACATTAGCTGTCGTGTAGTAGTGGCATTTTATTCTTCTTCATACCTTGTTTGACAGCTTTAACTCAGGACAAGTTTTCTACATGCATGTAATCAATAAACTGCTTGTGCATTGTCAGACTGTTATACAGTGTGGTCCATTGATAGTGACCAGGGCAAATATCTCATGAAATAAACATCAAACGAAAAAACTACATAGAACGAAACTCATCCATCTTGAAGGGGGAAACCAGATGGCGCTATGATTGGCCTGCTAGATGGCCAACTGCGAGTTTTTAAATAGGAACCCCCATTCTTATTACATATTCGTGTAGTACGTAAAGAAATATGAATGTTTTAGTTGGACTACTTTTTTCGCTTTGTGATAGATGGCGCTGTAATAGCCACAAACGTGGAAGGACGTGGTATTACGTAACATTTCGCCACTACAGACGGTATTTACTTCGTGATACATTAACCATGTTGAAATGGACCGTTTACCATTTGCGGAAAAGATCGATATCGTATTGATGTATGGCTATTGTGATTAAAATGCCCAACGGGCATGTGCTATTTATGCTGCTCGGTATCCTAGACGACATCGTCCAAGTGTCCGGACCGTTCACCGGATAGTTACGTTATTTAAGGGAACAGGAAGTGTTCAGCCTAATGTGTAACGTCATCCACGACCTGCAATAAATGATCATGCCCAAGTCGGTGTTTTAGCTGCTGTCGCGGCTAATCCGCACATCAGCAGCATACAAATTGCGCGAGAATCGGTAATCTCAAAAACGGCAGTGTTGAGAATGCTACATCAACATCGATTGCACACGCACCACATTTCTATGTACCAGGAATTGCATGGCGACGACTTTGAACGTCGTGTACAGTTCTGCCACTGGGCACAAAAGAAATTACAGGACGATGACAGATGTTTTGCACGCGTTCTATTTGGCGACGAAGCGTTATTCGCCAACAACGGTAACGTAAACCGGCATAATATGCACTACTGGGCAACAGAAAATCCACGATGGCTGCGACAAGTGGAACATCAGCGACCTTGGCGGGTTAATGTATGGTGCGGCATTATGGACGGAAGGATAATTGGCCCCCATTTTATCGATGGCAATCTAAATGGTGCAATGTATGCTGATTTCCTACGTAATGTTCTCTTGATGTTACTACAAGATGTATTACTGTGTGACAGAATGGTGATGTACTTCCAACATGGTGGATGTTGGGCACATAGCTCGGGTGCAGTTTAAGCGATACTGAATAGCATATTTCATGACAGGTGGATTGGTCGTCGAAGCATACCATGGCCCGCATGTTCACCGGATCTGACGTCCCCGGATTTGTTTCTGTGGGGAAAGTTGAAGGATATTTGCTATCTTGATCCACCGACAACGCCTGACAACATGCGTCATCGCATTGTCAATGCATGTACGAACATTATGGAAGGCGAAGTACTCGCTGTTGAGAGGAATGTCGTTACACATATTGCCAAATGCATTGAGTTTGACAGACATCATTTTGAGCATTTATTGCATTAATGTGGTATTTACAGGTAATTATGCTGTAACAGCATGCATTCTCAGAAATGATAAGCTCACAAAGGTGCATATATCACACTGGAACAACCGAAATAAAATGTTGAAACGTACCTACGTTCTGTATTTTAATTTAAAAATCATACCTGTTACCAACAGTTCATCTGAAATTGTGAGCCATATGTTTGTGACTATTACAGTGCCATCTGTCACAAAGCGAAAAAAGTGGTCCAACTAAAACATTCATCTTTCTTTACGTACTAAACGAATATGTAAGAAAATATGGGGATTCCTATTTAAAAATCGCAGTTGATATACGGTTGACCTATGGCAGCGCCATCTAGCGGGCCAACCACAGTGCCATCCGGTTTTCCCTTCAAGCTACACGAGTTTCTGATTGTTTGACGCTTATTTCGAGAGATATTTGGCCCAGTCATGATCAATGGACCACCCATTATATAATATCATAGAATTCGCATATATCGTTGATGATTAATTTCTCTCTCTATTTTTCAAACAACAATAAAAGAAACCCTACGAAAATTGTGCACTGTACTATAAAAAATGAAATAAAGCTACCCACGATAACGTTACAACGAAAGTCTGTTTTAATAAAGCTGAATATCTGTACACTAGTGTGCCTCTAATTAATAAAACACTACTCAGTTAGATTTAGATAGGGTCTGTGTTTAATTGGTATGCTGTGTCATACTCAAGAGTTATGCAAATGTAGCATATCATAAATAAAGTTATGTCTTCCTAGAAACCCAAAATTTGTTTGTCAGCTACGGAAAGAGGCATTACTTGTTGTGCAACATTGTAAGTTTTTCATCATCGCACTATGAACCGAATGTATTTTCTTGCGTTTTCCTTATCGATGTCTGATTTGACTGCTTGTAGCTCTTTCACAGAAGGGATAAAAACGTCACACTCAGCTAGACTGGAACCATGAACCTGAAAGGGCGCTTTTTTACATGTCTGTATGTTACCACAGAGCTAGCGAAGAAGAATGTACCTACAATTCCTATTACGAGGCCAATAGTGATTAAAACTCATAAATCGCTATTTAAAGGACAAGATTAGTTGTGATTTTTACGTACAACGACTTTCCTGGGATGAAAACCGTAAATTTACAATCTTTTGTCACACCTCAAGCGATAATGACTCAGATTATTCAATGGAACTGACAGGAAAAATCAAGTGAACTTTGAGGCTTAATTCCGTGCACACCTGGAAGTAACTCGTCGATCACACAGTTGCCAAACATACCTTTCCTTGTTGCCAAATCTCAGTTACAGTATGAGCAAGAAGAAGACGAACCGATGTGTTCCTACAGAGGGCTGGGAAGTGACCATAGCTAGCATCTCAAAGACGCTGCTGGCACGGCCTGGAATACGGAATGCGACTGATTCGCATTTCTGTAACTAGGTTTAGGGACTGGAGCGGAGTTACTAATAATACCCAGAACTAACTGTAAACTGAGCATCATAAATCAGTAACTCTCATAGTTGTTTTTATATTTCTTTCGTAAGTGTACTCAAAACTAAGAAACTCATTCATGGACATTTTCGTGCCTGGCCGATAGTCAAGCACAATAAACAAATAAAAATAAAAATCAGTGTGTGTGTGTGTGTATGTGTGAGAGAGAGAGAGAGAGAGAAAGAGAGAGAGAGAGAAGAGAGAGTGAGAGAGTGTGTGTGTGTGTGTGTGTGAGAGAGAGAGAGAGATAGAGAGTAAATAATTGTTGTAAAGAAATTGCATCATGGTATGTAAAGAAATCTTTCGTTAAAATGACACATTCCACATCATTACGAAATGTCGTTTTCATGATCTATGGAACAAATATTAATCTAATCTAATCTAATCTAATCATATTGCTGATTAGCCATGAATTACCGAAATTTTCGCCAATATCGGTAAACAAATGTAAACTTGAAAATAAAAGACCACAGTTTTGTAATAAACTGGGACTCCTATCAAGACCCTTTCGTCTCTATTAACTAATCACGAAAGATGTCTGATATACCTCCATTCAGAAGTAACAAGGTGTGCATGCATTTAAAGATGAAGTGCATGATGTGAAATTATGTGATGGAGATACGAACCCAACACGTAATCGGATTGTTAACTTAGTCAAATCAGATGTTATGTATCGTTTTTTCTTACCAACTGCTAGGATACAAATTTTTCTCCCTGAGCGACAGTCGAACCACACACCTACCGTCCTTGTTTATCATCCACAAATATAGCTCAAGTGTCTATTGGTTACTCACCAACAGTAAGATGTGTATGTGTTTGACCAGAAATAACTACACCTATTGCGAATGTTGGCAACACATGAACAGACATTAAAATGTGTGTTAATTTTCACTAGCAAGCCGGTGTGCACGTGATAGGGCTCGAAATGAAATTATGAATATTTTTGTACTGGATCAGTATTCCGACTCTCATACTTACCTTTGGAGGAGACCTAGAGAAGATTGCAGTGTTGGGAAATGGAATGAAATGACTGAACTATACTGTTCCGAGAGGTTCAGATCCACGAGAGAGGAGATACGAATTCAAATCACAGTCCAGCCCAAATTTTTCAACGTCTGTAGTTCAATCAAGTGCAAGTAAAATAAGAGCCCTGTTCCTTTAAATGGCTATCGGTTCATCTACTAAAATAAAATTTTCTCATGTAAGTAAGTTTACTGGCGACAGTATTTCTGTTTACCATGTCTTCCGCCTATGTCATTTCCCAACGAAACCGACTCTGCCCAATTGGTAATGAATGAACGTGACGTTTAATGCGTATTCTGAATTATAACGTCTTTTTCTTAAGGTTACCAGAGGTAAAGTAAATGTGTTTGTGCCTCTTAAAAGTAAATGCCTGAACTCACGCATTTCACCTATGATAGTTCGTTCCACCAGACCATTGTGGCCACATTTCCCAGCCCCAGGAGTGTGCTGTAACGGATCATATGCTTAGCTTACAAAATTAGTCACGGTGGAAAAAATGCTAGTCTATTAAATGGTTAAGTAGAAGCATGCTTCTGACATGGAGATTATACTATTCTCATGTCAGCATGATGTAAAGACTCTTCTAGGCATCATAGCCCCAATGTGAAGGATTTTGATATTTTCACTAATTTTGCAAATTTCTTAGTTCGAGGAAATCCACTGTGAAGTGTGAAGTTACCGGATAATTCGATTATTACCATCATTATTACTATCATTTTCTTCATATCACTGCTGGAACACATGTACTTGAACATCATGTAATGCCTTTTGGTCATTATAGAAATAGTTGCCCAAGAACAGGTTCTTTCCCTATCTACGGAATTCTTTTCATGTTAATATCAAACATCAGCAATTACTGGTAGATTACATTAAAACTAAAGAAATTGATGAAGACGTCACTTGATAACAAAAACGCGCTGTCTTTCTTTATTTACTTGCGCCTTTAAATGACTGTCGAATAGTGCCAAACCAAAACCAAGGGATCTTATTGCCTTCTGATATACGTCGCTGTCAGTTCTTCCATATGATTTGGTCGATGTGACCTGTTTCAAGTTATGTATTACGGAGAATGTTTTAGAAAATAAATTGTTTTCCTTTGCAAAAAACAGAAATGTTTTCATTCTAAGCTACCGAAGTTCAAAATTTTCTCAATATTAGTTCAAATTTAATATTCTCTTCTGCAATGTGGGAAAGTATTTCACAGTTGCAAAACCTACATCCGACCCATTGACCTTACACTTAGTCGCTGACTATAAATTCTAGCTCAGAGTGACACCAGTTTAAGTAACCTAATGTTGCGAAGACTATTTGCCAATGTTCTTTCTCATCGGAAAATATGCAATTAACCCATTGGGCTCCATAAATAAACTGTAACAGTAATTTCTGTGTGTATGCAACGCATAGGGATTGTAGAATTTAGTAGTGCTCTCTCTTCCACTTCTGTATACAATACGCCTAATCTAAATGGGCCCTTTATCATTACAGGCCCTGGGCAGTGCAACATCATACTGACAACAGTAACGTGCTTTTACTGGCAACTTCACTGTTCATTTTATCCGATTTTGTAATCATTTAAATAAACAACATGACCTTCCAGCGTATGTTTTTCTCATAAAACGCATAATGGCAATGAAGATCGAGGCATTACAGAGATACCATTTATGTCGTTTAATTTTCTCCTTTTCTGTTTATGCCAACTTGAAGGCACTACATTCAATTCAGTTCTCTTTACTTTGATGCAAGGACGCCCAAGTGCCAATGCAGGCACAAACAAGAGATCCTTAATTTTAATGCCAAGCAGAAGCCACAGAGGTGGCTACATGGCAGCAAAGTGATAAACAGCAAGACTGCGAGTACAGAGGTCTCGGCTTCGATCCCGGGTCAGTCCCACGAATTTTATCTTCCATTTTACACTTATTTCCCTTGGGGTAGTGTTTGTTTATGTGAAAAATGCCGAGCTACACTGTGATCCGAAAGCCACGTGAAACTGTAGGTTCCCCTATTAACTGTCTAGGCACATCAACTCAATGGTCTGAGTAAAGCAACGACGTTCCACCTCCAACAGGACCGTGCCTACTAAAGCACTGTGGTCTTCAAACCAATCTTCTAACTGATGACTGCCTTACTTGACTATGGGTTCCAAAGTTAATGATCATCAGGTTATTAACAATTTTGTGTTTTTATGCTGTAGCTTTGATATCAGTAAACGTAACTAAATGGCCGAGCACTGTCACTGTTCGAGTTGTCAAGGTGGTAGCCGGCGATGCTGCCGACCACAGTTACAATCTTGTTCATGGCTATGTTTCATTTGACTACTACTTTGTGCCTTTCTGTGTATTTCAAGATATACTTTTATACACTTGGTACGCATCCCCATTGATATCTGATAGAGCTTTATTTAGCAACATGAATCAGATATGTTTTCTCCGCAATACGTCAGTGCAGCGAGGTTTCGTTTGTGTGTTGCGCATGGTGCAAGAAATATTCGTGTTTTGCTTGCTTCTGTGATCGGTTTCACCCCACCGAATGCGAGCAAGCTCGCAAGTAGATTATCAACAATTGGAATTATGCACTAATACACTTAAAAGATGTAATTTTGCAATATATAAACAATGAAAATAACTGTAAAGAGGTTATATGCCTATTTGTTTATTATTCGCGCTTCTTGATGCTTTTCTCATAAAATTAAAAGAAAAATAAAAAGAGAGAAAGAGAGAGAAAACAGAAATGTATTTCAAATATCAGCTCGCTGAAACCATGTTCGTCTCATGATGTAAAGAAAGGATAGTTGATAGGTAATATACCATTGTACTAGCAATATGTATGGCTACAGGGTTCTCTCTTTTCCCTCTGCAAACAACCAGAACAGAATTCACTAACAAATTGGTAAGAACACCACCTATGCAGTGCGCCAATTAATCACTCAGCCTTTCTTGGTTATTTTGTTAATCTTCAACAATTGTCTGTAATGCAGTAAACATTCTTTATTACTGATTTGTTACTACTGCCTTTGTTATTGTTATTCATCGCCTCCCAACAACTTTCCTATCACTCATTGCTGCCAATGCACATAACGAATGGATAAGGATGAAAGGAATGTGGAATGTTTCGTCACGGAGAATATACACATTTATCTTGGCGTCTTGTGCTCAGGGTAACATGAAAATGTCAGTAAGAGAAGACAACAAGGGGATGCCGTTGATGCAGGCAATAATAACTAACTATTTCCGTCGAATTAACACCATGACGACAGAAAAACTGGCGTCTCAATGTAGTTTGATTATACTTCATTAGCCTTCTTGTGACCTTGTTCTAATACCTCGTGGGAGCAGGCATAACATTTTGCTTTTTGAACACCAAGCAATAACATACAAAGACAGCAGATGGAAGGATACAAAGAAACAATCAAACTCAGGGGTATGGATCCAGTTGATCATTAGAAAACTAAACAAGAGGGAAACATTACGAAAGCAACGAATATGCTGGTTAGTATACATTATTTGCATAGATCTGAAGATGAAACAGCGCATATCTGCCTGCATCTGCACTTTAGTTTCTGTCTTAATGGGCATAATTTTTAGTTCCTTCTCTTATAGCTTCCAAGGCCACCAACATTTTTCTACATTCTCATGCAATTCATGAAATTCTACTTGTATGGCCACAAGACTGCACGTAGATGCAATCGATTTCGAGGTGCAAAGTTGTTATCTTACTTTTCGTGACAAGTGGAAAAAGTTGATTTCCAAAGACTTTTTATTGTACTGAAATAATAGTTTGTCACAAATTAACAGGGTAAGTGTTTCATTCGTATATATTTTGTGGGAAACTGTAATCGTGATGGAAGTTTATACAGCTGAATGTTTGACACAACTGATAGGAGAAAACGCTGCATATTAACCAAACCCCGCACGAACTCTCCATATCCTCCAATGACGCGAACACAGGATCCTCCTCGCATATCGCTACAGAGCTGTTCCTAGCACAACTGAAATTGGCAACATCGGACTTAACTTCTGAGGTCATCAGTCCCCTATAAATTAGAACTACTTAAACCTAACTGACCTAAGGACATCACACACATCCATGCCCGAGGTAGGATTTGAAGCTGCGACCGTAGTGGTCGCGCGGTTCCAAACTGTAGCGCCTAGAACCGGTCGGCCAGTACAGCAGGCAGCTCGACTACAATTTGTTGTTTGTTCAAAACTGCAGATTCCTCAACATCTCCACATATTGCGCGTGAATGGGTTCGAATCCTTGCCCAGCACTAAAGTCTTCATTATGTATAATCAAGCTCTAGCATGAGAACACCTAGCTGCTGGTGGATTATAAGTTTCATTTTTAATGTATTTTCATTCATTGTCGACACTAACGATATATGACGTTTTGGACTCTCAGTGAGACCCAGAACTATTTGCGAGATCAATGTAAGTTCAAGGATGTTATTCCGAGCTACTGGTGGAGAAAACTTCGGTATCTGACGTCTCTTTGTGTGTAGTCAACAACAATATGTGTGGGATTCGATTACCAGTCAGCACTGAACTCTTCGTCATATTATTTCTAGTTCAAACATGCTCACATGTCGCTGCTGGTGTAACAAACCCATATTTAACGTTCGTTTTCTCTAGAACATAACAGCAATAGGTGCCGGGTTGGAATCCTGGGAAGGCAAAAATTAATATCTTGTCTTGTCATTTCAGTTAAAACATCTTTCTACTGCCGAGAAAATCCTTTATGTCACAGATGATTGTGCTTCAGTAACAATCCGATTGTGTTCTGGGTTCGAATCCCTGTCCAACACAAAGCTTTACATCACGGCATTTCAAGTAGGTTACTTGTGAAGCAGCAATATTTAACATCTCTCATAGTTCGTTAACAGGAACAATAGATGCTGCGTAGGAATTCGTGTCTGTTAAAAATGTTTCCATTATGTAATTTAAAGTTGATATTTCCTAACTGATACTGTCTAAAATCGAGGTATATCACTCTCTGCATGCCTAATCAGGAATTACTGTTAGTTTCTGTCAGTTACGAAATCTTTGCTTAGTCTGCATGACCTGGGCTTGAATCCATATGCAGAACGAGACGTTTCGGCTTTTCATTGGAAGTTCATTCATACTTTCAACTAGCAGCTCAAGAAAAACTTAAATTTTTAATGTCATTTTGTGTTAAATAATAGGTGCGGTATGTTACTTTGAATAGGAAATCATGAATACGACGAACTTACTATGTGCAATACCTATCTGACATAATAATGAGATTGGTATCATTTCAGGTATGTCTTTTATTGCAATAAATCTGAGCTTACAAGCCTTAAAGACAGTCTTATCTGTGATAAGGTGTTCCCTGATATTTGTAGTATCGTTGTATCACTTTACATCTTGAGTTATTGCTATACAGAGCAGTGTTTTCTAGTGGTGATTGGTTGGAACCATTGCAATTGTCAAACGACTGTATTGAGGAGCGATTAGAGAACCTGTTAGGCAGCTGCTTTATGAAGGATGTAGGCGAATCAGGCGAAATGCAATTTGGGTCGTTCAGATACTTTTGAGTACGATTGTACATAAATACATTTCAGTAAATGACTTCATGCCCTACATTTGAATGATAAGCTATTATTTTTTTACATGCAATTCATCAAACAAATAAACAAATTATTAGTGAGCCACCTCATTTTAAGATTATCAACGCTTTCGTTACATAATTGCTACAAAAAAAGAAAATACTGGTTTTCAGAAAATTATCTAATCGAATAGTTAAGGCCTTTATATTCTAGTATTTCTGCAACATCTTTTGCTTTCAACCATGGATTATTATTTTCACCAATAATGACAGATGCTTGCTTACTGTTGTATGCAACCTTGTTATTAATAAAGTTTATGATTGACACCATTAATATAGAACAAAAATATATTAAATAAATTAAAATGCTGTAGTGGTTACATCCATAACATTGTTAATATGAGGTTATTGGTGGTGATTTAAAAATTGATAATTTTAAACGAATGTGCAGTAAGTGTTAGAATGATCAATTTGGATTTTTTTACGATAGACATGAATGGAAATCGAAATGAAAGGAGCTTCAGAAATAAAAAAGAATTTCCTCACAACATCAACCTGAAGCATAATGCTAAATAAGAATGTTGAACATAAACACATAACCTTAAAAATTATGTTTGTTCATCTCTAATAAATGTTTGCAGATCAGGCTCCAGAAGTTGTTACAAAAGCTAAACGAAATAGAAAGAAAGCCAAACAATTGAAAGAACAATTCAAACTATGGAAAAAACAGCCAAGAACAGAATATGAAAAATATTAAAAAGAAGATCATCCAGTTATCGATGGTACTGAACAGGTAAAACATAGATAATGTTCGAAAAGCTATGGGAGAATGCAGAGAGGTTGAGAAACAGATGGTTCCTTATCACCAGAATGAAGATTATGACGATATGTTTCCTATTCTATCAATATTGTCAGACTCTTTATTTGGGAAAAGTTTATTTCATACTGAATGTCCATTACCACAAACACGAAAAGAAGATGATGAAATACGCAAAAAGGTAAAAGAAAATGAGAAAGATTTCCAATTTACCTAAAAGTATCTATATTTGCTCAAGAAAAACAAATTATTTTTGCACTCTCAAAAACAAAGTTCTTATTCTAACAGTATTGTCAGAATCTTCATTTGAGAGAAGTTTAGTTGATACTGAAAGTCCATCACCACAAAGGTGAAAATAACATAATGAAATACTAAAAAGGGTAAAAGAAAATGAGAAAGATCTCTAAATATTATCTAAAACTATCAATATGAATCCAAGAATGACAAATTTTATTTGCACTCTGAATGACAACGTTTTTGGCTTGCTTTTTGAATATAATTTTAAATTTTATATAGGGATTCTGAAATTATGTTTAACAGTGATAAAATTACAAACAAACTGATGATTTAATGAAACTATTGACATAAATTTATATTGAAGTTAAATACAATCAGGAAGATTTATGTTAAATATAATGGTATTTTTAAATAATGGTACTAATACTGGTAAACCTAAATAAAGAATAAGTCAGAAATATAATATATTAATCAAACCAAAATGACAGAAAATAAGAAAATCAACAACCCAAAAGAACTGAGTGAGGTTTAGTAAGGAAATATTCTGAAATACCTATACAATACGTTTGAATGAATGATGTATGAGATTTAATTGATAAATTAACAGTAATTCATGAAGAAAAATTTGCTGTAAAAATAAAATATCAGAGTAAAAACGTTGGAATAACACAGACATTAACTATTAAATGATGTTATTATAAATAATCCTAAAGGAATTAGATATTTCACTAGATTTTTGTATAATCTCAACAATTTTTGAAAAGCGACAAACATGGTAAAGGGTTAATAAATACATAAATTAGCAAACTTCAATTAGAAATACACCTTCCTGGTTACAATTACAGTGATCGTGGGGCAAAATTAAATGAAAGATTAGATAAAGGTTATCCAGGAGTAAATAAATTAGATGAACCATAGAAAGACATGACACTGCCTATTGGCATTGTAAAGATTTAGAATCTAGAAATCAAGTTGATAAGCAACACGAGTTACATGCAAAAGGAAAAATGCATGCAAGGGCTTCCTCCAAATAGCAGCAACTGCAGTTAGAGGATTAATGTAAAAACAAAAATTAGGAATGGTTGTGCGGCATGACTGCTTCAGCTGTCGCTGGCTTAAATGTTGATGAAAAAGGATAGGGATTGTAAAATAATTAATGTTTATAAAATGTATAAGTGTATAACTTTAATATTGATTATAGGTTGCTAACATGTGTCAAAACTGAACCAAAATCAATTAAAATTATAGTAAATAATGAACAGTTACAATGCACTGATGGCCAAAAGAGAAAGAGAGATACAAAAACTGGTAGAAGTTTACCTATTACATTAGGTGTCCTGTTGTGAAAAAATTAATGAATGTCTAACAAAAAAGAAAGAAGGTTCAGGATTAACAAAATATGAAGTTGAGTTTTTACCACTATTATTAGCTAAAAACTGGTGGAAAATCACCTATAACATTAGATATTCCTGTTGTGAAAAAAGAATAGTGAATACTGAACAAAATGAAAGGACTTTCTAGATTAACAAACCACGAAGTTGCGTTTTAGCTGCATCACCATACCTTGTTACTATTGGTTCACTAGATGCTGGTTCTGCAGAAATCGTAAATGAAGTAATAAATGACATAAAACCAGATGAAGAATTAGAAGAACAAAAAAGATATAACTGTTGAGGAAAAGGAAGGGTGTAAAAAAGTTTGAAAAATAATCAAAAAATATAGCATTCCTTTCTCTTGTTTTAATATAGAAAAAATTGTAATGGAATTAAAAATTAAATTTATAACAGGTGTTTATATTATTGACAAATACATTATGAAACAAAACATTTTGAATGTGGAATAATTAATTTTCATATGTTATGTTGTTACATTTTGGAATTGTTATTATAAATCATAAAATTTGAAAGTTGTTTGTAGTTAACCATTTAGGAAAAAATTATCTATATTACAATATCAAGATAATGTTAAGCTTTGATGCAGTAGCTTGTGGTCATCTGTGTCTGTTTGTTTTAAAACTGTTATCAGACAATTATAAATTTCATGATATTTTGTATCTAATAAATGGCCATTCTTGCAAGTAAGATGCAGCCAAATTAATGGTTAGATACATTTAGAAAAGATAAAAAATGAATTTCATGAAGAGTTAAATGCCATTTTAAAAGCTGCTAAAGCATATGCAAGACCGAGACTCGAACTCAGGACCTTTGCCTTTTGTGGGGAAGGGGTCTGCCATCTCAGCTAGACAAGCATGACTCACACCCTGTCTCACAGCTTCAATTCTGAAAGTACCTCATCTCCTACCTTCCAAACTTCACTTAAGCTCTTCTGTGAAAAAGGTCCGGAGATTGAGTCTCCGTCCAGCACAATGTTTTCATCTGTCAGAAAGTTGCATATCAGCGCACAATCTGCTGCAGAGTGAAAATTTCATTTCAGCTAAAGTGTATTTTGCTTTTAAAGGTAGAAGAATAATAGTTAAGATCCAGTAAACGGTTATGATGAGGTTACTAATCAATACTGAGAAACAGAATATGTTACAAAACCTAATTATTCAAGTATTCTAGCACAATTTGAAAATTATTTTCTAAAACACATTTTTAGAAAAAGTTACACAGCTCGATGAAAAATTGAAAAGTATGCATACATATCTTACATTTGTGTTAGATAAGTGTGGTACACTACAAAGTATAGTATATGATGAACAAGCAATTGAATTTGCTATTATAAGTGGAGATGAACAAAAAATACACGATTTAGATAATGATTTCATGCTTAAAAGAAGTATTGTTGTAGGTAAGAATATAATGAGAGATTTGGAATCTGATGATTTTGATATTATAGTAAGTGTGTCTGATAAACTGTATTAAATAAATACTATTTAATCAATCAACAATCGTACACAAATCAAATTTTCTAACTGTAAGATTAAAGGAAACATAAAAACTTTTCCACTTGATGTAAAGTAATTGTATTTGGCGAAAATTTAAATCTCATTAATTTTTCCATCAATATAAATGGAGGATCGCATTTACTGTTCGAAGTGGAAAATATTTACTTAAACATGTAAGCCTCAAGAGTTACAACTAAAAATGAAAAACATAGATTTGAAGGTGCTTGTACAGTATGTAAAATTAAGAAGAGTATCTTTGTTAAAGAAATATGGTAAATTTAGGCATCGTCTCCATGACGTCCTTACCAAGTACTGGAGCAGGTGCTTGGGTGAACGAATTGTTCAATCGCGAAGAAATAATTAATGAATTAAATAAACCAATGACAAAAAATTTGATGATGTATGGCAACCTGATTTATTAGAAGTGGTTTTAATAAATTTGAAAGGAATTTAGGAAATAAACAAAGGATACAAATACTTATTAACTGTTATTCATGTTTTTCCAAAATTGCATTAGGCTATTCTAGTTAAAGATAAACTAGTTTAAAATGTACATGTTGCTTTTGAAAAAAACTTGGTGACAGAAATGAAAAAAAATACTGACAGATAGTGGTAAAGAATCTTATATTAGAGATTTTCAAGATGTGATGAAAAAATATAATATTAAACATTATTCAAATTTTACAGATTTAAAAGCATTTGAAAGATTTATCAGAACACCTTAAAAATAGATGTGGAAAAATTTGACTTACGATGAAACTATAAATGGACTGAAATAGTGTCAATATTATTTGATGATTGTGTAGTGCCTTGAGATTTTTGGGTCACATTCTAGACACACATATTATGTATGAAAGTGGAACTGCATCTACTGCGCCATGATTATGATTGTGCATTCCTGGCATGTATTGGGCGGTTAATCGGCGTGGGCAGGTATCCTCAGTGTTCGCCTCAGAAGTTACATGCCCAGCACAAGGAGCAAGCGCGCCGTATTCCGTGGCAGTGCGAAGACCTTCATTATTGAGAACAACTGAACTGTTAAAAAGAAAAAGAAAAGACAGTTACTTTTACATATTTTCGTGTGGTTCAGATGGTGGCCTAACTAGAACTTTGAAATATTTATAGCACTGTATTTTTGGTAAAGAATATGTAATAGTATCTGACGGACCGGATATTGTTGAACTTACAAAAAATTATTCCTGTATATGAAAACTGTTATGTGTTATGAAAATATAGTGGGTTTGTGTTAAAAGTACCTCGACTGTGTGGAGTTATTATAAGAGTAGGGAAAATATCTCCAAAACAGCATCTTATCTTCAGAGAAGAAGTGGGGCAGACTATCCTGAAAAGAATATCGGCAAAGCAAGTTCTTGTAAGTTCAATAATCAAGGTGGAGTGTAAGTCTTGCACAACAGCACCACATTGTTGTCTCTAACCACTTGAAACTGCAGGAACATGGCTACCATGACAGGGCACGAAAAGGAGGAATTTTTTGGAGAAAATTGGGATAAGAAAAAGTTGAGAGTTACCATAGCAACCCATAATAACAAGACATAGAAATTGGTCCACATAATTCGATTAAAAGGATTAGAGTGCGGGAAGAAAGCAATCCTCACACATGCAGTAACCAGCCGACGTTGACGCAGTAACGAGCCACCGAAGTTGACGCAGTAACCAGCTGACGCTGATGCAGTAACCAGACGCTGACGCCAACACACTAACCCACTGCCCTACCTGACTTCAACGGCTGCTGTTTGAATTGCTGACTCCCGTCCGCTCACCGACGCCGAGACCAATGTTCGACACTGCCAGTGCCTGTGCTATACACCGGTGCCGATTCTATAAAACACTATGCCGGGTGAGCTACGGACAATAACTATTTGAATATAATGTAGTGTGGTTAGTATTCTTAGAGGTGCATTTTTTAATAACCACAAGGGTAAAAAAAAAGATTAAAACTATGGAGCAGGAACAACAACCTACAGAAACCGAAGAAGCAGCCATGGCCAGAATGGTGAATAAGGACATGCCAAATTTATCTGAAGTAATAAATTTAATCAAGGCCCAGAGTGTAACATTAAATGCTAGATTAGATGCAGATTGAGCTTCTTTAAGACAAGAACTAAGTGACTGAAGTGCTTCTTTAAGACAGGGACTCCGTGTTACTTTAAGAAATGTATTGGATGAAACCTTAAATGCTCACGGTCTTAAATTAGGTTCAGTAAATATACAATTGAACATCAAATTAGATGCTCAGAGTGAGGGTTTAAGTGGACAAAGTAAAATCTTAAACCATCAAGCAACAAAACTAAGTCTGCTATAAACTGAATTTGACACTCTGAAAAATAAAGTCGAAACAGTGAATTTACTGAATTTAACCAAAGACAGGAAGAGCAATTTCAGAATTTTACAGAGAAAATAGAATTTGACGCCAAAAGTAATAATAAAGAACCTGAGCTTAACGAAAGTTTAGAATCTTGTGAAATTGTATGTATGGTTATATTTAATTCTGTAAGACAGGAAATGAATATTTTGAAAGAGAACACAGATCGGCCATATGTAAATAATGAAAGACAGAATGTCAGGGAAGAAATAGTCAACTTCGACATTATAAAAGTAAGTAGTCTGGCGGAACATTTTGAGCTAATTATAGATCGAGCAATTACCTAGAGTATAATCTCTGGCAAAGTTGCGACTGTTGCTTTTCCAAAACCTTATGATACTGACACAGCTGTGGATGAAAAATTCAGACTTCTCCATGACAAAGTAGAAAATAGAATAACGTTGCCTAATGTTGTGTTCCCTAGTGAAGTAGTGATTGTTTTGTTATGGGGAGACTTTCACACAAAATTTAACGAAAAGTACAGGTTTTCATTTGATAAGTGAAGTTAATGTTAGATCCATGGGATCCAGGAGAAAGTCACATCTGTACCCGGGGGACATTAACATTCTGTGTTAACGGGCAGAGCGACGACTGGCGGATCCTGAGTTGGGTACGGTGTTACTTCCATATTCGTTTTCCCACACCGAATTCTCTTCAAGTCTATCCTGTATTCTGTTCCTGTCCTCTTAATCGGCGCGTGCAGGTATCCGCAGTGCTCATTTCAGAAGTTACACACGAAGCACAAGGAGCAAGTGCACCATACACCATGACAGTGCAAAGTCCGTCATTATTGAGAACAGTTGAATTGTGAAAAAGAAAAATCCACTTACTTTTTACTTACTTTCGTGAGGTCCGGATAGTGGACCTTCTAGAACTGTATTTATGGTAAAGAGTATGTAATAGTATCTGATGGACCAGAAATATTTGAACTTACGACAAATGATTCATGTATGTGAAAACTGTTATGTGTTGTGAAAATATATTGTGATTGAGTTCAAAGTATCTTGAGTGTATAGTTATATTAAGAGTAGAGAAAATTCCTAGAAACAGAAACTTATCTTTGGAGAGGAAGTGGGCAGACTATCGCAGCCGGTTATCCTGAAAAGAAGATCGGCAAAGCAATTTCGTATAAGTTCAATAATCAAGGGGGAGTATGGGTCTTGCACAACACAAAACAATCAACTACAGAACTGCAAGCAATACAAGTTAATGAAAAAATTTAAAACCATCTCTAGATGGGGCTCACATCTAATGATAGACCAAATTTAAGACTGGTGATAAAGTTAGAATTAGTTTAAGAAAATTATTGAAGAAGTGTATATGGCCAATTCGTCAAGAGAACTCTTTGAAACCGAGATGTTATTCATTCTAAACAAACAACATATAAATTAAGGGTTGTAACGGGTGAACAAATAAAAGGAAATTTTAGTGAGTATGAATTACAGAAAACAAAATACCCCACTGTATATCTTTTTGAAAAGCATTAAAAAAGGAAGATCATAACTTATATGTTAAATGGTTTGTGTTTGATAATTAACAGTTGGGTAAATAAAAGTAATTGTTATTTTGCAAGTTAGGACCACCTGGGATATAGGATTAAAATTATATTAATTTTGTTTGATGAAGATAAATATTGTTGATTTTTTGTTACATCTAATTTGAATGAGTTTAAATTGTCTTAAACACAGATTTATTGATAAAAACATTATGAATATGTACATTCGACTGGGGGACCAAAACGCACCCCTTAAATTTTCCTACATTTTACTATGATTATCATTACATTTTATTCCCATCTCGGAGACGAGGTTCAAATCTTTTAATATTTTACGATCATGTTCATCGAGTACCTAACTTAAAAATATCTTCTAAAAATTGTTATATATATAAATTTAGAGCTTTATTGATAATTTAATCCTTTTTGGAATTAATTATAATATTCATTCTGTTAACTGATGTATTAAAGAAGATAAAGTGTATTATGATCTTAAAATTAAAATTAACAAAATTAATTAATGTCAGAATCATTTGAGATTTTTAATTTGTGTTGTTTGAAAGAAATAGTTTCCATATATTTTGTATATTAGATGGATATAAATAATTTTAATGAAAGTTATACAAAAATTAAATATGAGGAAAGTAATTGGAAATTTACTTTTATTGAGGAATAATTAATATATGTGTTCGAAGGAAGTAGCTTTTGGTTACACCCATGTTCTTTGTATATTTTTCATTCCTCTCTTAATAGTGCGAAATTGGCACTATAAAAATGTTTTAATATATATTTAACATCTCATCAACTACCGAAATTTACAAATATCTTCACTTAAAAAAACACATACATTCAAAATTTTAACCTGCCTGCTACCCTGAAATTCCATATAGAAAAAGTAAAATTACATTTGTAATCAACACATTTTACTGAACAATCCTTAGACTGATAAGTCGAGCCTTGATATATTAAATAACTATATCACTGACATTGACTAAAAGTTTATATATTTCTTTTATGAATCTAATAAAATTTATTTTTTAATAGATTGTGGGACTAAATAGTCAAAAGTAAACAAATTGAAAGCTAGAGCAAAACTATTTGACCTTAAAAATTATACATTACTAAGAAAACTACAACTAATTGAACTGATCAATAACAATGACGTTGTAGAAATCAATAACAACACTGAAGTAAAAAAATTATACTATTAGGGAATTAAAAGTTTAATCACAAGAAAGAGGAATTAAACGATATTATAAACTTTGAAAACAATTACTTATTCTACGTATTAACAAAATTATTAACAATAAACTACAAAATTATGCTGTAAATAAATTAATTTAGCTACAGGAAATGAATTACGAATTAAAGGATATTAAAACTAGAGTCATCACAATAATTAATTATTAATTTGAAAATTAATGATTTGAGGACTCATTTAAATTATATTCTATAATACCTGAAACATACAGAAATAAAGTTGGTTATTTTAAAAATATCCAATGATTTTGAAACAAAATTAACATTTATAATGGAACAGAATGAAGATTTCAAGATAAATTAAGCTGAAACAACTCAACAGGAAATCTTCAATTATCAGAAGCTTTCATAAGAGAATCACAAGATAAAATAATCTGTCATTTATATTAACTGATCAAAACTTTTTTGAAGATTTAATAACAAAATATTGATATATAGCTGATTGGGATGAAATATCAAGTAATCAAATATTATCTGAACATTTTATAATAGCATTACACGATAAAGTTATTTTGGAATATGTAATCAAAATATCAATTATTATCTGAATCATTCAGACAAAAAAATATCTTAACCATATGAACTAATCGTACAATCTGAGAAACTAATATATGTTCTGTATGTTTAAGTAATGAAAATCATTAATTTGTAATAACAAAATCTAATCATATTTTTCGCAAAGAGTGTATTAATGAATCGTTAAAAGAAGAAGTTATTTGTCCATTGTTTAGAAATGTTATTAAAAATATATAAACTTGTATTCGTTGTACTTAGATTTATTATATCATTAATTAATTGTTATTAATTGTATATATTTAAAATATTGAAATAATTCTGACAACAAATGGTTCTTAATGTTTGTTTCATTCACTGATATAAATTTACTGAAGTAGGATTGTCGTTAATTTTTTACGTTTCTTCACAATTACGATGTTTATTTTCAATTCTATATAATATTTTGGGTCACAGTCATAATAAAATAATTTAAATTGAACGAAAGTTGGTCCTAAATTTCCATTGAGTGCTTGAGGAACAACATGAGTTAATATGTATTCAGTTCTTCTTTTCTTTCATGTAAACTTTCTCTTGCTCTATCAACTACTCCATTTAAATTTTGAATGTTATCTTATTGAATTTTATTTAAATTTTCTAAGTGAGTTGTTTGATGTTTATACATCTCTTTTATTTCGTTTTTAATTTTATATTCTCCAGTTAAATGTTGATGGCGTCCTCTTGGGTAAAATATTCCGGAGGTAAAATAGTCCCCCATTCGGATATCTGGGCGGGGACTACTCAAAAGGAAGTCGTTATCAGAAAGAAAGAAAACTGGCGTTCTATGGATCGGAGCGTGGAGTGTCAGATCCCTTAATCGGGCAGGTAGGTTAGAAAATATAAAAAGACAAATAGATAGGTTAAATTTAGATATAGTGGGAATTATTGAAGTTCGGTGGCAGGAGGAACAAGACTTTTGGTCAGGTAAATACAGGGTTATAAATACAAAATCAAATAGGGGGAATGCAGGAGTAGGGTTAATAATGAATAAAAAATATGGAGTGTGTGTAAGCTACTACAAACAGCATAGTGAATGCATTATTGTGACCAAGAGGGACACAAAGCACGCGCCTAATACAGTAGTACAATTTTATATGCCAACTAGCTCTGCAGAAGATGAAGAAATTGATGAAATGTATGATGAGATAAAAGAAATTATTCAGGTAGTAACACTTGGTTCAAGAATCATGAAAGAAGGCCGTATACGTGGAAAACCCTGGAGATACTAGAAGGTTTCAGATAGATTATATAATGGTAAGACAGAGATTTAGGAACCAGGTTTTAAATTGTAAGACATTTCCAGGGGCAGATGTTGACTCCGACCACAATCTATTGGTTATGAACTGTAGATTAAAACTGAAGAAACTGCAAAAAGGTGGGAATTTAAGGAAATAAGACCTGAATAACCTGAAAGAACCAAAGGTTGTAGAGAGTTTCAGGGACAGCATAAGGGAACAATGGACAGGAATGGGGGAAAGAAATACAATAGAAGAAGAATGGGTAGCTTTGAGGAATGAAATAGTGAAGGCAGCAGAGGATGTTGTTGTATTGGTTGTGGTCTTCAGTACTGAGACTTGTTTGATGCAGCTTTCCATGCTAATCTATCCTGTCCAGGCTTCTTTATCTCCCAGTACCTACTGCAAGTTACATCCTTCCACAGGATCAAGTAGGTAAAAAGACGAGGGCTAGTAGAAATCCTTGGGTAACAGAAGAGATACTGAATTAAATTGATGAAAGGAGAAAATACAAAATGTAGTAAATGAAGCAGGCAAAAATGATTACAAACGTATCAAAAATGAGATCGACAGGAAGTGCAAAATGGCTAAGCAGGGATGGCTAGAGGACAAATGTAAGGCTGTAGAGGCTTATCTCTCTAGCGGTATGATAGATACTGACTACAGGAAAATTAAAGAGACCTTTGGAGAAAAGAGATCCACTTGCATGAATATCAAGAGCTCAGATGGAAAACCAGTTCTAAACAAAGAAGGGAAAGCAGAAAGGTGGAAGGAGTATATAGAGGGTCTATACAGGGGCGATGTTCTTGAGGACAATATTATGGAAATGGAAGAGGAGGTAGATGAAGATGAAATGGGAGATATGATACTACGTAAAGAGTTTGAGAGAGCATTGAAAGACCTAAGTCGAAACAAGGCCCTGGGAGTAGAACATTCCATTAGAACTACTGACAGCCTTGGGAGAGCCAGTCCTGACAGAACTCTACCATCTGGTGTGCAAGATGTATGAGACAGGCGAAATTCTCTCATACTTCAAGAAGAATATAATAATTCAATCCCAAAGAAAGCAGGTGTTGACAGATGTAAAAATTACCGAACTATCAGTTTAATAAGTCAGAGCTGCAAAATACTAACGCAAATTCTTTACAGACGACTGGAAAAACTGCAAGAAACCAACCTCGAGGAAGATCAGTTTGGATTCCATATAAATGTTGGAACACATGAGGCAATACTGACCCTACGACTTATCTTAGAAGAAAGATTAGGGAAAGGCAAACCTCCATTTCTAGCATTTATAGACTTAGAGAAAGCTTTTGACAGTGTTGACTGGAATACTCTCTTTCAAATTCTGAAGGTGGCAGGGGTAAATTACATGGAGCAAAAGGCTATTTACAATTTGTACAGAAACCAGTTGGCTGTTATAAGAGTCGACGGACACGAAGAGAAAGCAGTGGTTGGGACGGGTGTGAGACAGGGTTGTATCCTCTCCTCGATGCTACTCAATCTTTATATTGAGCAATCAGTAAAGGAAACAAAAGAAAAATTCGGAGTAGGTATTAATATCCATGGAGAAGAAATAAAAACTTTGAGGTTCACTGATGACATTGTAATTCTGTCAGAGACAGCAAAGGACTTGGAAGAGCAGTTGAACGGAATGGACAGTGTCTTGAAAGGAGGGTATAAGAGAAACATGAACAAAAGCAAAACGAGGACAAATGAATGTAGTGGAATTAAGTCAGGTGGTGTTGAGGGAATTAGATTAGGAAATGAGACACTTAAAGTAGTAAATGAGTTTTGATATTTGTGGAGCAAAATAACTGATGATGGTTGAAGTAGACAGGATATAAAATGTAGAATGGCAATGGTAAGGAAAGTGTTTCTGATGAAGAGAAATTTGTTAACATCAAGTATTGATTTGTGTGTCGGGAAGTCGGTCCTGAAAGTAGTTGTATGGAGTGTAGTTATGTACGGAAGTGAAACATGGACGACAAATAGTTTGGACAAGAAGAGAATAGACTCTTTCGAAATGTGGTGCTACAGAAGAAGTATATAGAAATGAAGTTAGTTCTGCTATTGTTGTTTGTGAAAATAGTAATTAGTGATGATAAAAATTATGTAGTAAAATATTTATCTGATTTTGTTATTTGAATACTTCATCTACAACTGAAATGACACAGGTGAGTGATGATTTAGTGAGAGATCATTTAAGTCATTAATGTCCACTTTGAATGGCCAATGCTGCTTCCTATCTACTGTCTCCCTTTATTATAGAGCGTTTGTACATTTTGCAAGGCAGCAAATAGGTAACATTTTCTAAGTCTGAGAGCGAAGTTACCATGCATACATTATGGCAGTGTCGACACATGGCGGGTGCAAAGAATAGAGTTTCACAACCGAGTGTTAGGTCAGAGGAAAATACAATATCAGCTTTTTTTGCAAGCCAGATGGTGGACCTCAGCAGAAATGCAATAAGGAGGACAACTAGACAGGATCACATCACCTTCGTTAAGCGACGAGAGAAATGCTACTGCTAATGCAACAACATGTCCTTTTTCCGAATCTGTCCTGTACTATTACAAACTCATTGAGCGAGCAAAGCAGACTGATACTGCTGATACCTTCGTAATAACTGGACTTACACAGTCTTGACAAATGATGTCAGGTGAACATTAACTATTACTTTACTCCACGAATATCCCAACATTTTAGGTTGTAAGGCAGTCAGCCAGACTGATTGATCAATGGCACACATAATGTTCGCACTCAATTCCCTGATTATACTAAGGTTACATCTGGCAAAGGTCTATTGTAGATTTCCTGCAGATTACTGGGCAATAGCAGCCACTATGGGGAGAAATTGGGTACTTCGCTATAATCACAGTCTCGGAGTTAAACACCACAGTCTGCTACCGTCGCAGATGGGTAGATCTTGGTGCCTTCCTTATCGTCTTAGTCAGGAAACCATCATTCCTGATACTTTGGCTGATGGGCCAGGGCCTTCCCAATTGGCAGGCCTCGATTGTCATACTATGTAGCTACATGACAACCATCATTGTGGTTCAAAATATAAAGAAGAACGGCGATGTATGTCCAACACACACGTCGCCTACACCCAGTACCACGGCATTGCAGTGCGGCGAGCGTCAAAGCCACCACGGCTGTAATGGCATAACAGTAGCCGGTGAGGAGCGGATGTGCAGTGTCAGCTACCTTGAGCAGACTGAAGGCTGCTTACAACGCAATTCTATAGTATGTGAAGGCACTGCTTGTAACTTATGGAAATAAATAACTAATCATCTATCTTCTTTCACTGCTTCTACCAACAACAACAGATCACCACCATCCTTCTGAGGAGAGTGCATCCTTATACCAAACCAGACCAGAACCATTTTTACTTCTACCCTTCTGACAGTCATCCCTTGCAGCATATAATTTGATTAGGAGTCGCTTGTGAGGAAAGGTGTCAAAATCCTGAAAATCTAAAAATATGGAATCAATTTGACGTCCTCTGTTGATACCACTCATTACTTCATGAAAATAAAGAGTTAGTTGTGTTTCGCAAGAACGATATTTTCTGATCCTGTAATCCGTCAGTAAATCGCTTTCTTTGAGATAATTTGCAATGGTTGAGCATGGTAGATTTTCCAAAATCCTACTGCAATTCGAAGTTAGTTAGTAATTGAGCAGATTACTCATGTTTCCTTTCTTAGGTATTGGTGTGACTTGTGCAACTTTGCAGTATTTGGGTACAGCTCTTTCTAAGAGCGGGTGGTTGTATATGATAGCTAAGTATGGAGCTATTGTACCAGAATAATTAAAAGCTAGATACAATTCAGAAGTGCATAGTGTGTGGGCTGCACACGTTATTGTAACTTAACAAGTTCAAGTGCAATCAAGTAAATTGGGATGCATCACGATGTGTTGTACACACAAGTACTAAAGGAGAGATGAGGTGAGGAACAGGAAAACAATCCTCCCAATGCCTCCTTCGTCACTACCCATATGCGCAGTGGTAGTATTGGCTGTCTGAAAAAATATTGCTTTGCTACTGAATTTTCTTGTCATTAATACTGTTTCTTCTTTCGCTGTTTAATACATTATATTTGTAAGTTATTTATATCAACATTGTTTTGCATAATTTTTGCCTTACTCTTTTCCGTTTATCAAGAACATTGCACAGTTCAATGATTCGTGAGCATATTATCCACTGGGACTATATCTTCTGCCTCCACAATGTCTTCAGATCGCAAGAAGGATAGAAAATTCATCGTGAGGGAAGTGAAACAGTAAGTAATATGCGATCAAGAAGCAAAACAGGAAATTTTAAGTATTGTACAGTGAAACAAGATTGTTACAAGCTGCCTACTATGCCGGCGTATCTGTATGGTCTGTTACAAAAATTCGAAAGGTGGGAATTACCAGAGATGTATTCCCTTTGTTTTCCTGCTAAAAAGTGTTCAAAATCGTAAGCATACGAGTTTCATTGTGATTACTTGGATACGGATGTATGTTTATGCAGACATAACATTTTCACTGTAAGCTAGAAACAATCAAGAAACTCCCATGAATGACAATGTTTTAATTGGTGCTAAGTGACGATAAAAAGCGTTTCACTGGTTGCATACACCGTTTAAGCATCGATAAACTAATTACGCAACAGGCTACACAAATGAAGAATGCGGCCGGTATTATTCCCAAAGCAGGAGTATACTGAATGAGTCTGGTGATATGATATATTTAATTTGCTGAAATATATCATTGACAGTGGCATGGATACTTTCATGGCCACGTTTTTCGAACGACATGTACTTTTCCCCTCACAAGGCACTCCTGGTTATTTACCGCAGTCCTGTCGCATGTCATCAGCTGACAGTACGCTGACCATCATGTTTTTTGACGCTCATGTTCGTCACACATGTTGTGAACCGAACAATCATGAAAGTCGATAGACAGCTCTTTAGGTCAAAATGACGTCACGTTTGTGCTAAGCCTTGCGAACAGTAGGATACCAGGTAGAGGTGGGCCAAACCGCTGTTCTGGAGTAACCGTTATCACAGTTCCACTTATTCTCTGATAACCGTTATTGTTAACGGTTATTAATAACTGCCAAGTTATTTTTCGCTAGCGAATACCAAATACTTCGAGAGTTAAATAACGACGTAGTGATAGTTGGAATCTACATCTACATCTACATGACTACTCTGCAATTCACATTTAAGTGCTTGGCAGGGGGTTCATCGAACCACAATCATACTATCTCTCTACTTTTCCACTCCCGAACAGCGAGCGGGAAAAACGAACACCTAAACCTTTCTGTTCGAGCTCTGATTTCTCTTATTTTATTTTGATGATCATTCCTACCTATGTAGGTTGGGCTCAACAAGATATTTTCGCATTCGGAAGAGAAAGTTGGTGACTGAAATTTCGTAAAAAGGTCTCGCCGCGACGAAAAACGTCTATGCTGTAATGACTTCCATCCCAACTCGTGTATCATATCTGCCACACTCTCTCCCCTATAACGCGATAATACAAAACGAGCTGCCCTTTTTTGCACCCTTTCGATGTCCTCCGTCAATCCCACCTGGTAAGGATCCCACACCGCGCGGCAATATTCTAACAGAGGACGAACGAGTGTAGTGTAAGCTGTCTCTTTAGTGGACTTATTGCATCTTCTAAGTGTCCTGCCAATGAAACGCAACCTTTGGCTCGCCTTCCCGACAATATTATCTATGTGGTCCTTCCAACTGAAGTTGTTCGTAATTTTAACACCCAGGTACTCAGTTGAATTGACAGCCTTGAGAATTGGACTATTTATCGAGTAATCGAATTCCAACGGATTTCTTTTGGAACTCATGTGGATCATCTCACACTTTTCGTTATTTAGCGTCAACTGCCACCTGACACACCATACAGCAATCTTTTCTAAATCGCTTTGCAACTGATACTGGTCTTCGGATGACCTTACTAGACGGTAAATTACTGGATCATCTGCGAACAGTCTAAGAGAACTGCTCAGATTGTGGTATAAATTCAAGAACATCATGTAGGAACCTGTTCAAGTAACTTTTGTATTCTAATCTCTAGTATATTTATTCCTTAATGAAATTTGTTACAAGTATTTCCAACCAATAGCTCAATACATAATATCAGTACTAGAAATAGGAACAGCAATCTACATAAAGACCTAAAATCACTTACCTTGGTCCAAAAGGGATCCAATATTCAGGAACATGCATTTTCAATAAACTGCCAGCAAGTCAGCAACCATTAAAAACTTAGTTTCAGATAAAGCACGGTTTACAGTGTGTTTGAAAGACTTTTTGACACAGAAGTGTCTGATTTCACCCGTTATCAATATGCTGGAAATGGTTATTTTAAGTGTGTTCATGACGTCACTACACACACACACACACACACACACACACACACACACACACACACACACACACACACACACACACACACACACACACACACGGCAACAAACACGAAGATACATATAAATAATACAATAACATCAACCACCAAAAATACAATCAAACCAACGGGACAACTGTGGGAAGTGGGGGGTTTTAGGGTGAAGACAAGCTAGTAAAAAAAACAGACCATGATCCCAAAACACAAAATGAATAATAAAAAGAAAAAAATACAGAATTCTTCTACACCAACAAAAATCTGCAGGAATCGGACACTTCCCTTGAACACTATAGGTCAACCATAGGTGACCATACCAAAACACCAATACCCACAACTAAAAGCACGAAAATTGGAATCGGACATTTCCCTTGACCTACATAGGTACACCTCAGATGACAATAGCAAAACATCAACACATACAACTATGAAAATGGGAATTGGTCATTTCTGGTGACCTATATAGGTCCACCACAGCTACTGATGTCAAAAAACCAACACCTACAACTGCGAAAAATAAAACCACAATCCCAAAAGTCCACAAATCAATCATCCCTACATAAATTAAATCACATTCAATACTCCACAAACACACAAAACATCACAGCTAGAAAAAAAATGATTACCACCAACAAATTCCGGAACTAGATCGGCCAGCCCCCCCCCCCCCCCTCCACACACAAAAACCAACTCATCAACACCGTGCCGTAATGACACTCACACACCACAACACCTTTTTACGTCGAAGCAGACAGGTGGAATCGGACGCTTCCATTGACCCCTCTTTCTACTCTGTAGATGAATATCGCAACAGAGACTGATAGACCAGCTTAGGTAAAAATTCTGCTATATTTCAGTTTTGACAGCACTTGGTTGCAACAGTCAAGGTCGGGTATTCTGTGTGTGATAAATTTATTAAATGTGAGTAACTGTTTTATTCTGACAGTGTATCAATTCCGTAAATATTAGCAGTTACTGTAATATATTGACATATTTTGACAATCTCCTGACAAATGATGAGGATAATAATTATTATATTCATCTTATTATGTTATTCTTCCTGACATGTTATTTGTCGTTCGCGATGGCCAGCGGCAATTTCCGAAGAAGTATGTAAATATTTGTTCGCTCCAGTAACTATCGTCTCTGTAATATCACCGGGGTCTAAGACAGGAGTCACTGTGTCAGGAACATAGACACAGTTATTCCTTTGCCAACTTCCAGGTTACCTGCCAGAGAGCGAGAACTGTGAGCCAATAAAGATAACTGCCAGAGGAAAATACCGATCTCTGATAGTTATTTCCATAGTCTCTGGAATTTCTTATGGTACCTCTCTTTATACTACCCGTCCAAGCTAAATTGACATATGAGGCGGTGGCTTAAGGGAACGACCGTACTTGTTAATGCCTGTACTGCAGCTACTATCAGCCACCGCTCGGACATTAACTTTATTTAATTGTTTGTGCTAAAAGTAACGAAGACGCGCGATATAGTACACAGTTCTTATCAACAGATGGCGCGCAGTCTCACAGTTATTCCCAAAGCCTATAGAACGCCATCCAAATGGTCTACCCTCTCCCTAGCTCCTAACCAGATCTCCGATGAGTTGACGGGAAAGCGTAATACGATCTTCGATCAACAGATGGCAGCGAGGCACTGTTGACGTTAGACAAATATTGAAATAACTGCCTGTATCAGAGGAACGGTTATCGCTGTAACCGTTACTTCTGAGTAACCTGTTATTTCTATCAGTTACATTATTTTTTGCCACCCCTAATACCAGGGAAAAAAAGAAGAGAGCTTATTAGGAACGACTATGTTCTTCTATTATCGAAAGTGGAAAGAAAATTCGATCGGAAGCGGCATTTGGAAAATGGGATTTTGAGAGGCATATGGTTCAATCTTCAATGAAATATTTCTGTCAAGGTAGTGACTGCTAGTCTTCTCAGATTTGTCAGTCGGGTTGTTTGATCCACTTTTGAAAAACTACTGTGTTCCCCTCTTTATAACAGTCACCTGCCTCTCGAATGAATCACAGGCAGTGTGACACGGAAATGTCTGACATACCTACTGAAACAATAATTCAGCCTTAACATAGGGATATGAAGCGAATGTAAAATAAACCTGACGTTAAAATCTAAACACTAAGAAAATAGTTCCTTCGTCCGTTCTTATTAGTTCTAAAATGTGTTACCGTGAAAATAATTTACAGGTTTATGTAAGTTACCCATTGCAATTAAAACTGCTTTTGTCGCTGCGAAAACAGTTGAGACCTTGCATTTTCGTTAGCACAATTTGTTTCAACACACTGATTTCCGTAACCCTTGTGATGTTTGTATCTTAACTAAGTGTTGATGTTTACTGCTTGCCAACATTACAAATAACATATCTCATGTAAATAGTACTAATTGGATTATTTGTATCTATTGTAATTTTTAATTGTATACCTGTCTTATCATACGGAGTGAAGACAGATATAGATAACAAAGAAGATTGTAGAAAGTATCTAGAAAGTCGTATAACATGTACCGCATCGATGCGTCATCTAAAGGGTTTTTCCATGTAGAGGTTGGCATACGTACTATACCGTAAAACTTTATTAATTTTGAGGTTAATTCTCGAAAAAAGTTGTTTTCGTTATTTTTTTGAAAAACACATGTACCTTAAATTCATAATATAATATCACACGATATTATTAATTAACATATTTCGAGCGTACTTGATTTTGCATACCAGAAAGTGTTATTTCCAACTATCTTGAAGCCATCGACTTACAGACTTTATGACGATTATGTTGGAATTATTCTAGAATTTATAGTAACGAGAAATGAGTACAGCAGCAGCTAAATATTTCTCAAAATTGAAGTCGACGTCCGATTCTGAGGTGTACAAGACTTTATTAGAAATTCGGAAGAATGTGTCCAACACGAAAGGAGGTGTCGAGCTTCTTCTAGACAATAAAGTTATTCAGATTTTAGTTCATTATTTGCGTAAACCAAACGAGAACATCGTAGACGTATGTTTAAGTATTTTGGGGAATGCGTGCTTACAGAGGCCTGCACGGAACCAGGTGCGTTGTTACATAGGTTTTAAAATATCTTTTTCGTTTTCTTTTGTCTATAAGTTGTAGTATATTTAGATTCAACTGTTAACATTAAACGCAACGAAATGTGTAATACAATATTTTCAATGTTCTCAGGCATTAGACGCAGGAGTGTCAGAAGCTCTTGTTCAGTTACTGCGGCAAGAGGAACAGAGGGATAGTATTCGAGGAAGAGCTTGCCGTCTTGTGGGGAACCTTGCACAGGACCGCACGTTGGCAGACAGACTGCACCGTGCTGGTATTTCATCTGTTCTAGCTCCTATGAGCGGTTCAGACGGTACTAACTCTTTAGCTACCATTCAGATGCTAGTGAGAGCCATCAGGTACACACATATTGCAATCATTTTACTGCCAGTACTTAATTTAATAAAATTAGTGAATACCTCACGTTCCATTTTAGGATTTTTAATTCTAGTAAAGAACCTGCAAAAACTTATGTGGTATAGCAACTCTGTTCTCAATAAAAGCTGTTGTTTTCACAAATTTTCTACACCATCCCTGTCTAGCTACTTATTACCAAGTCATGTCGCCCACCTTTTCTAGGAACAAGGTATTTAAAACAGTGTTCACCAGAATTTTGCAACCCTGTTGAAAATATTCTAACAATTTTGCTTTTGATTATAGGCGAATTTCTTTAACTAAACCAGTGTATGACTTCACGTGTGTCTACAAGAAATTATCTCTTATTATAACTAATAGCACTGAACTATGGTTAAATAATTTAATGTTACTGGTTAGGTACCTGTTTTAGAAGCTTCCTTACTAATCAACTTTAATTTTTCATGTAAGCATATATTCCTGCTCTGTTGTAGAAAGAATAGTGCATTTTCTCATTTGTGTAAGTGTTTGTGACAAAACAGTTGGTCATTGCCATGTCACACATACTGCACAAATTGGTCTTTTGACTTCATTTATGGTATGAGCTCCTTGTTTTTGAGGATTGCCTAAGGAAAAAAACCAATGGAGAAGTTATGTAGAGACCTTCATTTCTTCTTTCAAAAGAGATTAAGGCTAGTAGGAATGTTTCACAGCTGTACCTTTTGGAACTAATTTGATTAAAATAGGCCATCAGTATACCTCTTTTCTTATAAAACAGAATAAAGTGAAGTAAATAAATAAATATGATTATAATTCAAGGCTCAAAAAATCCTTGAGAAAGTACTCCAAGGACCTAATATAGTGTTTACCGAACCAGATACATACATTTACATGTAATCGACGACCTGCCAGAGCCAATTAAATTTCTTATGGATAATATAGTGAAGATTTAGAGTTGATGAAAGCATTTTTTATTGTGTGATTTTTTTTCACACTTCTGTGAAGATTCTTCTTCCGATGCTGCAGTAAAAAGTGTACTATAGTTCTTTTTTTAAAGTGTGTAATAATTTGATAGTTACAAACATTAAAATTACTTGCTTATTGAAAAAAATTGACCCATTTCCTGTTGTAACCAAGGAAAAACCATACCTTGATATATTTAATCACTCTGACTTTATTTTGGGTGTCCTGTCTTAGCATGTGTCACAGACAGAAGCCTGAAATGACAATATGAACATCTGTATATACAATTGTGAACATCTGTGTATACAATTGCATATGTAAGAGTGAATTCAGCAGCAAATATGTTCTGTGCTTACCAGCATTCAAAGTGATCAGCATAGCACCAGTCCAGGAAACCACCAGAGTGTCTTCTTTTTCCTTTCTCCCCAAACCCTCGTTGACATAAAATTGCGAATGGGAGAACAAGTCCAGAATAGAAGATGCCAGAGCAAGAAGGTGAAGGAATGAAATACATCTCAGGTAGGCAATTTATATCAGGAAAACTAATTTCCATGATATAAATTGATTTTAACACTACATCATGAATGAAGGAAGACAGATAAATGTAGTAACTGAATGCTGCTACATAGCAGTGAAATGTGAAAAGATTCAAAATTTACAAAGAAGATTTGAAGTTTCTCAAACAGAGAAGTCCAGTGTGCCTACATATTCAAGAGATGCTTTCAACCTTCTGAGAAGTGTATGTTCAAAAGTTACGTTATCCTTGGAAAAGATGACAGGTAATACTAGACCTAAGGGTGGAGGACCAATGTGTGGCCATAATACATAAAGTTCTGCTGCTGTTCCCTTCACCATTCATCTTCAGACATTGGCTGGCCAGATATGCCCCTTTATGAGATATCTCTGCAAGCTCTTATACACAGCCCTTATTCCCTCTTGGAGTTGCACATAAAATACAGTAGGCAATTCAGATTTCATGCCCAAGGAATCAAGTAGAGGTTGCTCGTATCAAATGATATTTGCCTGATGTGCCCAAGGAAGCAGTACTGATCCGTGAGAAATTACTCTACAGTGACTAATTTCTCATTCAGGTCCCATACTGATCAGCAGCCACTGTGTACTTGAGCATTAAATTGGTATGCTGAAACATAACACTAACATAATCCATCAGGCTGATGATTTATCTTTGAGAGCAAGAAGAAAATTTCCATGCCATGGCATTGAAAGTATCTCTTTTTACGCCATTGCCCATCTTGTGCAAAATTTTTCAGTTGAGTGATTCTGGATGTTAGGTAAAATACCTATCTACAAATTCAATAATCCATTCATTAGATTCAAAATAATTTCAGACTACAAACTGCATTTAGTGTGGGAACAGACATAAGTCAGAAGGTGCCAAATCTGCTGAATTGTATGACTGTCACATAACAGTTTTTACTTCAGATTTTTGTGGTTTTCCCAGTGCCAAAAGTCTTTTTGAGCAGGAGTCCTAATGAAAGCTGTTTTAATGCTTTGCCAACCGGGCCCCTTCTTATGCATTCTTTCGTCTGATTGTTCCGAGACACTAGTGAAGTGTTCACCAGTTACTGTTTTGTCCTTTGCAAGATAAATAATAAGAAGAATCCAGTTTTAACCCAGAACACAGGAGTCTGAAATAGTTCGTTATTACAGTCAACTGCCCATTCCAGCAGAAGCATTGATCCTTCACAAATCTTCCTGTATTGCTTAACAATTTCCAAGAACTTTAACCCTTTCGTATACAACAGTGTCTTCCATGGGCAGTCTCGTGGAGCTCCAGACATTTTCACCAGGTGATGTATATTAAATTTTCAATATTAAGAGCCAGATAACATTCCCTTGGGGTATACTTGAACCTTCTTTCACATCTGACAGTATTTCCCCATTATAATCACTGTGCATTATCCAGGATGATATTGGGTGGAAGATGTTTATGGTCTATGGTTTGTTCCATAACACAAAAAACTGTGTCTTCACAGAAATGGCCGTGCAAAATCAAGATCTTGGGGTCTTTCATGCTGTGGCTGAGTGCGAAGTATTGTAGAGATGCAGCATGATGTTACAATCAGTGTCTACATACCTATACAATTTTTGACTTGCATGCCCAATTGTATGATGACGAGTCACATACATAGTATTTGTCATTCTCTTGTTGGCTGAACTGTAATGAGCATAAGATGTCAGGCTGCAGTGGACTGAAGAGATCACTTCGTACTTGTCTTGTTTAGTACTCAACAGTGTGGCTGCCTTGATTTAATGAGTCAGAGTTGCATCATAAAGAATGCCTAAACTGTTTGTTTATCTGAAGCTGAGCACTAGCGGGCAACCTTCTTGCAGAAAATATTGTGCTATTTCTGAGATGGAATCGAGTCAGGCAGCGTACACCACATTTGATACCACAATCAGAAAACTGCTGACAACAGTAAGGACAGCATGAATTCGAAAAAGGCATATTGCTTGTCAAAATTTGTGTTCTGCTACAGATGTGTGAGATGTATTTGCATAGTGGCTGATGATGTAATTAATGTTTCACTTGCACATCCATATGAAATATGTCCAACAAGGCACTTGCCATGTTGTTATGTTGAGAACATCACAGTGTAGTCCAAAAGTAGCTTATATTTTTTAAAAAAGTCATATTGGTAATAACACAGGTAAAAAGAAACTTCTTCTCAACATATGTTAGACTAATGCCTCTTTTCAATCTTGTAGTTGTTCTTTTGTGCCTAAGGAAAAATGTTTGTCCTCATGAAGAACCTGAAAGATTTCACATCTGGCAGTATATGGACAGCATACTTGATTGTGAAGACACCGAGAACCAATATATTGGTTAACCCTCTGTATGTGAAGCACATGTTGACTTCACAAGATGATATTTCATGATAAAGGTGTCAAAAATTGAAATTAGTAGATTGATGTATGGGGTGCATCCAGAAAGTAATTTCCAATGCAATAAAGAAAACAAAAACATTACTGTGTAAGAAATATTTATTGGAATCTTTACCTTGCCATTGGTTACTTCTTAGCATGGTGCACCGTCAGTCGTATGCCCATGTCATAGGAGTCTGCCATCATCATCTTTATTCATGAATTCATTTCATTCTACACCTCACCTTTGTTGTGGAAATATTTTCCTGCCAGAGGACCCTTCATGAGAAGAATGAGTTGAAAATCACTTGGGTCGAGGTTAGGGTTGTAGAGTGGATGGTCCACAACTCTTGTCCAAACTGATTCAACACGTTTCATGTGGCGTTGTCTGCATGGGCTCTTGCATTTTCATGCATAAGTGTAATGCCTCCGGTTGGATTTTTCAGTGTCTCACAATATCCATCAGCATTTGTAGTCTCCTCTGGCATTAAAAACTTGGACAGAACACCATGTTGATCCCAGAAGACCGTGCACATAATATTTTTTGGCAGAGACCCTCTGCTTAACTTGATCTTTACAGATGAACCACTATGTCTCCAATGAATGGATTGTTGTTTTGTTTCTGGTGTGGCATTCGACACCCATGTTTCATCCCCACTGACAGTGTGATCGAGAAACTGGTCAGTTTTCTCTGTGTGCTGCTGTAGGTATTTAATATTGCAGCCAGACGTTTTGTTTCATGTTCACCTGGCAGTGCCTTAGGAACCCATCATGCACACTGTGAAAACCAAACCACTAGGAGACAATTTTGTGCACCAGAGAGTGAAACTTCTGGGGGAATTGACGAGAGAGTTCTGCAGAATCACTTACCAAACCCTTTCTATTAGTTCTGGTGTCACGAGGAGTGGTCAGCCACTATGATCTTCGTTGTGAGTATTGGTTCATCCTTCAGCGAATTGCCCACACCATCATTTGATTGCGCTGTTGCTAATAATATTGTATCCATACCCATGGCACAGTGGTACAATTGGTTATGGATCTCAGCTGCTGCTGGAGATTGCTTCTGAGTGTGCAAATAATGGATAACTGCATTCATCTTAGAGTTGGTGGGAGATAATATCAGAGCTGCCATTTTATTGTAGCATTTGCTATAACCACTGCCACCACAAGACGGAAACTACATTGTTTTATTCCCAAATACCTCCTCTCTACTCCAGTGTATATGTACTCCTGACTACTCATGTCATCTCTGGATGTGATCAGAACTTACTTTCTGGTTTCACCTCATATCACACTAAATGTTGGTTTGAGGATACGAGATTGTTGACCTGAGAGACAATATGTTTCCAAATTGATCAAAGTAGCCAACACGTAAGTCTTAATTTTATTGTGTTGGGAAATCCTACGTGATGAGGTTGTACACGTGTGTTAAGAAATAAGATTCCAGACGACATTGTATGCAGCGACATCATTTATCTGCTGAGTCTTTAATTTTGACTTACATGTTGTTTTTTACTATTTAATTTTTTTACACCCATAGGATACTATTGTTTTGGAGGGGGTGAAGGCTTCCAGAAAAGTTTAATTATGAAATTGAGACAGAGGCTGAGCAATGGTGGAAACTAGACATGATCTACTTCCTGTGTGGACAGAGCTTTCTGATTCTTTGTTGGAGAGATAATTAGTGCACATTTATTTGCATTTGCCATTTGTGGAAAAAAAAGTTACCTTGGTGCCTACACCAACAGAGCTCAGCCACAGAAGTGAGATATTGACTGCCCAGTTTTCTTGTGGAACTGAAGAATCAGCTGGAGCTTCCTTGTCAATAGCTCTCATTATTTCATTAGAATTAAGAGTCAGTTATATTTTACAAGAACTGTATTTTCTGAATCTGTGCTGGCTGTATGCGAATATATCATTTTCTTCAAGATATTTTATAACGTTCGAACACAGTACATGTTCCCAAATCCTCTGCATGTTGATGTCAGTGATATGAGTCTATAATTCAGAAGAGTACTGACAGTCTATTGTGTTCCCTTAAACTGAATTTAAAAAATGTTTATTCACTTTAATTTGTGTTTGCTCAGCATCTGAAGATTCAGATTGGGCTTTTCAGGTAAGAAACAGAAAAAAACACAATAATATAAAACAATAATCTCTAATATAATTTGTCTAGTTTATATTTTATTTTACACTATATATATCTCTTCTGTCCTTCTGTTCTTTTGTGCAGGCAGAAGATCTATGAATAGAATAATTTTATTTTAATGAACAATTTCAAATTTCTTTCTTTGGACACTGTTTGTTCTTCTGGTGATAAATAAAATAAAATTGTTCATTTAATATGATTATATTTTGCTTTATTTAGACTGATTACATATTATTTTCGGCTTAGGTTTGCAAATAAAATTTTCTCAGATCGCAATAATTGAATTCATTATGCATACACAGACTGTTTTCTATTTATTGGCAGCTGTATTTGTATCACTAAAAATCCTTCAAAAAAACTACATAGCATTGACCCAAAGAGTAAATACATTGATACAACTATTTCCTTTAGATTTGGGCAGTACAACAAGAAATTCAAAATTGAAAGAGGAGTTACACGGGGAAATTTCATAGCACTAAAAGTTCTCAGCAGACCCAAAAGAACCATAAGTTGGGAAAACAAAGGAGAAATGTGGATTAATAGAACACTCGTAAACCACTGTTTTGCTGATGACATTAGACTGTTTGCTCCTAGTGGAGATTGACTTCAACAGATGGAAGAATATAACAGGGAAGCATAACAGTAGGACTGAAAATCAATGATAATACATATTAAAATGTACAGTTAATACATCAAAAAGACAATTGTACAAATTAACCATGAAGTCTTAGAACCAGACACAGTTTTTATATCTGGCGCAGGTGAGGACAGCAACCGACAGATATAAAAGAAATACGTACAACATCCAAAGTTTTGTATTTTTCATTCATAGCTAAACAAAAGTATAAAAGTTGGTCTGAAGTGTCCCCCTCCCTCTTTCTTATTCTTTTTTAGTGAGGGTTTGGTGTGTCTGAAATAGAAAGTATACAAACTATATATTTCTAGAGTTCTCACTTATGCTATGTGATGTAAGGCAGGAAAACAAAAAATGATTGAGGAAACAGATGAGAGTCAAGACAGTTATGATGGTTGTGAAAATTGTGTGGGTATTAGTGGGACATGCAGTCAAGCAAATGGACAGTACAATAGACCCAGGATGTTCTTTGCTTGATTCCAAGAGGTAAGGACAGACATGTGAAAAGATGTGGGAGCTGCATGGATGCATGTCACTGAAGACGAGTGGAAACAGCTAGAGAAGGCATGTATCCAACAGTGGATGGTAGATGGCAGTTTCTTTTGATGGTGATATCGAAACTGTACGAACTATCATATGTAAAATAAAGTAAACACAACCACTCGTCTGTAGAGGATTTGTGCATGGTGCACAGAAATATCTAATAGAAAATGATTAAGCTAGCTTTTGAGCTCTTACACATATCTTTGGGTTTCTGTGTAGTTGTGTATGTGAATGTTGTACTCTTACTAGAGAGAGAGGAAGAGCTCAGAAGCTAGTGTTAACTGTTTTCTGTTACACAGTTCTGTGCTCCATTAACCAGTCCTCTATAGGTAAGTGGTTACATTTTACTTATTTGATGTATTTTCCGTCCAGGCAATTCCATTATTGTTATGTACAAACAATTGGTAATTTGGTCTTTAATGAATTTCAGTAAAGTAATTAGTTACTAAACTATGAGACAGAATTATTGACCAATAGCTACCTACCTTCAGGAGGCAAAATAATGAGTACTTCTGATAAACGCATATATAGGTACAAGTACATTATACTGGCATTGCTTTTGGAGCGGTGTTCTTGATTGATGTTTTTTTAAAATGGATAATTATTTATTTGTGTGCTCCACTGATCCAATTTGTGACCTGTTGTTGCAGTGAATAGTCAGTTTTACAATTATAGTATGCTTTCTCAGTGAAGAATTTGGCAAGATGCTCACCATTTACTTGAGTGTCTGAAGAGTACTTTTTTAACCTGTAACGATTTATGTTTAACTATGTACTCTCTCTCTCTCTCTCTCTCTCTCTCTCTCTCTCTCTCTCTCTCTCTCTATCTCTCTAACTAAATCCAAGAAGAATATAATAATTCCAATCCCAAAGAAAGCAGGTGTTGACAGATGTGAAAATTACCGAACTATCCGTTTAATAAGTCACAGCTGCAAAATACTGATGCGAATTCTTTACAGACGAATGGAAAAACTGGTAGAAATGTTGGAACATGTGAGGCAATACTGACCCTACGACTTATCTTAGAAGAAAGATTAAGGAAAGGCAAACCTATGTTTCTAGCATTTGTAGACTTAGAGAAAGCTTTTGACAATGTTGACTGGAATACTTTCTTTCAAATTCTGAAGGTGGCAGGGGTAAAATACATGGAGCGAAAGGCTAGTTACAATTTGTACAGAAACCAGATAGCAGTTATAAGAATCAAGGGGCATGAATGGAAAGCAGTGGATGGGAAGGAAGTGAGACAGGGTTGTAGCCTATCCCCAATGTTATTCAATCTGTGTATTGAGCAAAAAGGAAAGAAAAGAAAAGTTCGGAGTAAGTATTAAAATCCATGGAGAAGAAATAAAAACTTTGAGGTTCCCTGATGACATTGTAATTCTGTCAGAGACAGCAAAGGACTTGGACGAGCAATTGAATGGAATGGACAGTGTCTTGAAAGGAGGGTATAAGATGAACATCAACAAAAGCAAAACGAGGATAATGGAATGTAGTCAAATCAAGTCAGGTGATGCTGAAAGAATTAGATTAGGAAATGAGACACTTAAAGTAGTAAATGAGTTTTGCTATTTGGGGAGCAAAATAACTGATGATGGTTGAAGTAGAGAGGATATAAAAATGTATTGGTTAAAAACAGTCTTGGTTGCAATTTTTTACTCTTCAACGACACGTTTTGTCTTATTTAGGCATCTTCAGGTTATCTACATAGAAAACAGAGAACAAATACATCTATTTAAGAATCACGATCGCGTTGTGCAGACTTGGAAAACCTATAAGCATTTATAAACAGATCAACTATTGAAAGAGCAAATACCTTAATTTGGTATTTCTTAGAAGAATTTTTTAGTCAGTGTAGCCAAAGGGCATCGTCGAATATATCAGGCCAACATCACCTTCGTTAAACTCAATAAAAACTAGAAATATAAAATAATAAAATCATTACCTTTTCTAAATGGTCATGAGAGGCACCAAGATCTGCATAAAGAGTTCCTGTTCACAGGAGCGAGTAACAGAGTAAGATGGGGGCTCAGGTAGTAAGTATAATGCACCACAGCCTCGTGTGCCAGTACTGAAACCTAAGCTGCGACGCAGCAGTGATAAAAATGGGAGATCGTAAACTGGATATACATACATGCATCATACAATGCCCAAGGGGGCATAATTACCTAATTACAAGTAAATAAAATGTTTGACTTTGTCTCTACAGTTGAGAACTTGCTTCAAGTTAGGTTGCCCTGTTATAAGACACGGGACTCTCATTGAAGAGGACGATGGCATAAATTCCTGTCAAGACATCCAGATTTGGGTTTTCCGTCTTTCTCTTAAATCACTCAAAGGGAAATACAGGATGGTTATTTGAAAAAGATATAGTCGATTTTCTTTTCCATCCATCCCCACATGAGCTAGCATTTTGTGTCTAATGACCTTGTTGTTGAAGGATATTAATCACCAAGCTTTCTTCCTTCCTTCAAGAACTTTCTTTCCAGATTGTTCCAAATGGAAATATCCTACATTTAATTGATCTACAGTAGAAGCTCTTAGCAGGTATTGTCCTTTATTTATTTATTTCAAGTTCTGTTGATCTCATATTATGAGCACATCACGTGGGATATGGAATGAGTCAAATACAAATATATTAATAAAACATTCATTTTTTATATTATTGATCTTCGTTTTTAAAAAATTAAAAAATACTAGGTAAATTACATATCCCAAGTGCTTCCTTAAATTTTACGAGAAAGATAGCAACATCCTCCATTGTTGCACTTTCTTAACACAGAAAAAAGGTGATGTACATGTCACAGCAGATCCACTTCTGAAATGGTAATTTTCTGCTATATACCATCAAAGAACAGCAAAGTACTTGTTTAATGTTTCCTCTCCTGTCGCTTTTCACTTCTTTAAGAAACACACTTGCCAAATTTACGAAGGCCTAAATCTGACATTGGTTTCAAATAAATAGGTGGTCATTTTACAGAGGGTATGTTGTGGAATCCCCTTTGCTGTTTGTACCTGTGTATATTTTGTGTCATCCTTTGAATTACTAAAACCATATAGGACAATTACCCTTCACTTTTGTATTACTTTCATTTTTATGTGGACGATTGGCCTCAATCTTCACCCAACAGTTTCACCTGACTCTGTCCAGCCAGACCCTCCCAAATCAATTCCCCATGTAGCCTTCAGCATGTGCTGCTTCCCACTGGCTGCTACAACTGTACTTGCCACTCTTCCATTCCACATTCATATCCAGCAAATCTGCCTCCCTCTGAGCTTCTAGCCACAAACCCCCAATCTCTCTCTGTATCTCATGCATCTCTTTCCTTATACCCACCCCGTCCAACACTACCCCCACCATTATCAGACCACTTGCTGCAAAATAGCATTGGCACTGTAAGTTTAATGGGCATCATGTAGGGGCAAAGGCGCGCGCGCGCGCGCGCGCGCGCCCGCGTTTGTGTGTGTGTGTGTGTGTGTGTGTGTGTGTGTGTGTCTGTCTCCATACTCTCACTCATCAAAAGATAACTCTGAAAGACAGCAAGTTTTTTCTATCAACAACTCAACACTTATGCTTTTCAGCAAGTGGTATCCTTTAATCCTAAAGTATTTACATCATACAAGAACTTTCCTACATCAGTTTATCAGCGTTAACTCTCTGTGTTGTGGGTTCCAGAGAGTATTTGTCCCCGTGTGCTAAGAATTTTCAAAAATGTAATGAAATTGCCATAGCTTCCAGTGTTGTGGGTAGTGTCTGAGATGCAGTCACTTATTGTTTCCCTTCATTGTCTACCATTAAAGTTTACTATTTCATCATAGGCATCTTGCAACATATTTTTACACAGTACATGTAAGAAAAAAGCGAAAATGGTATATTCGTGCGTGTGACTGGGTACTAGACTGACTGAAGTTTGTATGCAGAAATTTCTTTCATTACTTCTTCAGCCTCTAGACTTATCTATAGAAGATAGTTCTACACTTTTAATGGTTTCGATTAAAGAAATTTGGCCATGTTTAATGTATGAAGTATCTATCCAGTGATTATTTAAAGATTATCACCAGATGCCTACTAAGTGGCTACACATGTTATTATCTGCCATATCCTTTTCAGATTTTGTATGTAGTGTAAATCCAAGAATTTCATATATTGTTGTACAATTACTAATGAAAGTACTCAGTGCATAAGTTTCAGAACTTCAATCATTTTCTAATAATTTTGACATATTTGTTTGCAGATTGCTGTGGAGTGTTTCTCAGTATAGAACAGAGATGTTGGAACTCAATTTGGTCCAGAATGTAGCAGTTCATTTGAAGACATCACAGGAAAGTGCTGTGGGGAAAGAACTTGTGAAAGCGGTGCTCAAGGCACTCGCTGTGATAACAAACCATTGTACTGATGTTTGTGCTGAACAGGTCTGAATTTTCTTTAGTAACATTATTTGATCTCATTGTAATCTTGTAAATTGGTTGTAGTCTTTTTTGTTTTGTTTCATAAAATTTCACATTGCTGCAATTTGTGACAAGTTTACAATAAATGATTATTATTTAATAGAATAATAGCAACCTGTGAAGAAAAACTTTAGAATAGGAGGGGAGAGCTTATTCTGTATGTTTAGTACAAAATCTGACTAAATCAGACACGATTTGCCACACTTTTCATTTGACAACTCACTTCTAACATTTTTGCAAACACTCTCTCTCTCTCTCTCTCTCTCTCTCTCTCTCTCTCTCTCTCTCTCTCTCTCTCTCTCTCTCTCTCTCTCTCTCTTTTTGAGGTGGTGACTGGCAGTGAGTTTCATATAATTTCTTTGAATGTATATTTGTACAACAAATGGAATTATACATTGGAACTATAATATGAGATACATAATTTACTTTTTAGTCACTGTTTACACTTTTTGTACGTCCCCGCATTGTTCCCCCTCAGCATGGATGTCACACAGTGCCACTTGTATACTTGACAGGGAATTTCACCACATCTTGATTGTGTGGCATTTTTTGGCTTTTTTTGCTTTGTATCCTTGTCAGCTGGCAGTTGACTTGTTAGTTTTGGATGCTCATGTGCATTATTATCAGTGAGAAAATAGGCTGGTTTCAGTTATAAGTAGAAATGTCGATTAGTTTATCTTGAATCTTGAAGATGAAGAACTTGAATAAATATTGCATAACTTAATAAGGACCTTCGTATTCTTGTGTGTATCCACTCTATATCATATATGTTCTAACAAAGACATGACTTACACTTTTAAGATCCTTTTGGATGAATGGAGATTACTTGGCCTTAGGAAATACTCATTAGATTTTATGTGAGTCATCATTTTCTTCAGTTCAGAGACAAAAGTTGGAAGGTCACTGTCGGTTGTGATATGAGGTTTGTGGAAGAAGTTTCTCCTGAGTTCATTGCAATACCATACAACATTTCTGCTATTGTAGAATGGCTTTCATTCGAGGAGGTGGAGTGGAAACCAAGTAATATTGTATGTAACATCTTATTTCATTCGTTTCTAGTGTAGACTCATATGGCACTCTTTAGCTTAGTGCGAAATCTGTCAATTTTTCCATTAGCCAGTAGTGGGTGGTACACAGTAGTTGTAGTCAGTCTATAGCCACAAATCTATGCCAAGGCTCAGGGTATACTAGATTGAAACTATGTTCCTTGATATTAATTTTTGTGGTGTACCAAAATCTGATAACTGAGAAATTAAAAAAAAAAAAAAACTCTTGCAACTGTCTCTGCCTCAGTGTTTAGAAGGGGCACAACTTCTGTCAAATTGGTGAGTCTGTCTATACAAGTTAAACAGTAAGCAAATCAATCAAAAGGTGCTAGAGGACTTACAAGGCAAATATGTACCACCTCAATCTGTTCATTGAAGCTGGAGAATTTTTGAAAAGATGATTTAATATGCCTTGTAATTTTGCTCTTCTGGCTGAATGTACGTGGTATAGTCCATTGTTTCACATCTTTCTTAAAATTTGAGCAAACAGTCTCATACTTGCATGAGTCAAGTTGTAACAATGTTTAAAAACTTTGATCTTAAATTGTTTGGGAACATATGGACTGATCATTTCTGTTGATATATCACATTACAGCCGTAATGCACCAAGTTTAGTTAACTGCTTAAATTTCAGTAAAGTGCTACAACTTGACTGGAGGTGTTGAAGTTCTTGGTCTTTTTCTTGAGCAACAGCTATTGAATTGTAATCTGTCATCTCTAATTCTTCCGTCTTAGACAGATGACAGGCCACTACATTTTTCTGTGCCAGAACATAATGCAAATCAGTTGTGAACTGAGAAATATGGGGGAGATAACAGAGTTACAATGATGAAGCTTTCTTATTCTTTTGTTTGAATGCATAAGTTAATGGGGCATGATGTGTGTAAACAGAAATGTCTTTCCTTCAAGTAGATATGTGAATTGTTTTATTGCTAAATAAATAGTGAGACGTCATCTGTCATAAGCTGAGTAATTCTTCTCGGCAAGGGAATGATATTGGGGGGAACAATTTTCTTACGAATTCCATCTCAGAGCGAAGTTTGGTGCATCCACAAACAATGCAGGGTCATATTCCACACTTGGAAACATTAGTAGTGCAGCTCAGTTCAGATTTCCCATGCATTGTTCAATTTTTTAATTTCTTCTGGAGTGCAGTTGGTATTCTTTTTGTTAGTTTTCTTACTACCCTTCAGATGATCATTTAGAGGAGCTTGGTTTAATGCAGCATTTTCAAGGTGATGGCAGTAGAAGTTGAGTGTGACAAGCAGTGCTCACAATTGTTTGAAAGTTCCTGGATAAGTACATGTAGAATGGCTGTTACTCTCTCCAAGTCTGGTTTGGTGCCTTCTGGCATAATTATGCAGCCCAAAGACTTCTTTTCTGAGTACCAAACATAGACGTTCAAAGATTAATCATCAGACCAAACTTATCAAGATGTTCAAAAAGTGTGTTATACTTTGCAAGTGCTGTTCTTCTGAACTGGACACTGAACATGAGGTTTTATTTCTCCTTTTAGTATGGCGCATGGTTTTGTTAACCGAAGAAATATTCTGAAAATTTACAGGGGATTTGAAGGTAACTAGCTGTATCATTTGCTTCAGTACATGTTACATTTCCCTTTTGTTTGAACTGAATGTTGTTATCAATCTCTCGATTTGACATCAACCAGAAGGTGAAAACAATGAAAGAAGCAGGTGCCCAATATGTCTTTTGAAGCGCCTGTGAAGTAAATGAACATTGAAAATTGTGTCCTAATGTGAGGTCAACATTCGGCAATTTTGAGCCATAGATTGGAATTTGAGAACCATTCACTGCAAACTGTTAATATTCAGCTGCTTCTATTTTGTCAGTTTTTGTTGCTGGTAGGTAGAGACATCTGCTCCATTGTAGTCAAAAAACTATTAACTCTGAATAGTTGTCCTTAGCAAACAAATGATACTGACAGCCTGTAACAACATCTGGGGCATAATATTATGTGTCTGCCTATTCTAGTTTCTCTGATTTTGCCATTCACCAAGCTGAATATGTTTTTCTGGTGTACTATATGGATCAAAATCAAAGTGGTAGTAGCAATACTTGCCTTTGTTATTATATCATGATCAGCTTCTGCTCCTCTTACAGGAACATGGTCATCTTAGAGTCCTGTTTTTCTCTGCTGATGTCCTAGTTCATCTGTTTGCATGCACCTTCTGTGTAACTATAACATAGACTCTATAGCTCATGACAACTTTTGTAATGGGGTTGATGTTTTCATTAATTGATAACATTTCCTTCATATGATCTGCCACAAGTTATAATTTACTTAACTTTTCATAAATTGTTAAAATACTGTGAATATGGCCATAACATTTGTCTAGCCACACAACCGTGTATCCTATCATCTTAAAGCAATTATTAATTTGGAATATGTGTGTGTTTTTTAAGTTTTTTTTTTTCATTGTAATATGACGACAAATCCAGTATCATTGTCAGATGATCGCTGGATGAATCTGTTATGTATATAAAGCAGAATGTATGTGTGTATGTTTGCATGTCTGTGATCTGCTACCAAACTCTTGGATTGAATTCAACCAAATTTGGCACAGAAGCAGAAGGTATGCTGAGTATCAGCACCATGGGGTTTATATAACTTCCTAGCTCCAATAGGAGTTTAGTTATGGGTAAAAGTGTTTTCAGCAGCTGCCATATAGACTGCCCTGCATGACAGACATGTTAGTGTGAGAACAGTATTGACCAGCCAAATCAATCTACTACATGTCTGGGCCAAGAAATGGTTTTCTGGGCCCCAACATATACACTACACAGTATGATGTGATGTTGTGTTGGAGTAGTAATGGCACGCTTTATTACAAGGTGGCCTGTACATCAGCACAAAGAAATGAGTTTCAAGCCCCTGCTGTGCAGCCTGCCCTGTATCACAAGTATTTTGTGGGAGTAGTATTGGCTTACTTCATTGAACTGTTTCGCATGCAATGAATTTATTTTTATCACTGAACTGCATTGCAAGGTCTACGCCGTCAGATGAGCATATCTGGGAACAAGTTGAGATGGATATAGGAGGGGTGGACAGAGTGAAGGGGAGCATTTTTCACTAATTTTTTCCTGCATAACCTTTCATTTTTGACAGCAGTTGAGTTGGCTTTAGATAGCCTAACTGCAGTTTCCAGGAACACTGTTAGGAGACTCTCCTTAGCTAAGCAATATTTACTTGACCCAGAACTGGCAACAACACCCCCGATATTTTCAACAAATCATGGCTCCAGTGTGCTAGTAAATAATTAAACACCATAGTTTTAGTAGTTGTGGTGAAGATATGAAATGTGCTTCATCTTGGCAGAATCACATATTTGGTTTTTCGACCCAAAGTAGCAGCAATTTTGCACTGACCTTGTTCAGTTCGCCTTTTGAAGATGCAACATTCTTATGTTTCTATCATGTTAGGATCATCAATTGAGGGAGCGTATTCTTTATGTTTAACATGAAGTATAATTAAACCAGACACATTTTTAGGTTGCAACACTTTTTATTTCACAAGTTAGCTCATATTTATTTTGCAGTCTTTACTCTTAAAAAAATGTTTCAGTGACAGGTAGAGTGTTATATATTTTTTCACACATTTGTAAAACAAATGAACATCTAACTTGGTATTGCTTGAAATAAATAATTTACTCTTTAGTTTTCATTTTTTATATGTCTTCTAACATTTTGATGACTTAAAGTGTGAGTGTGGGTCTGGGTTATAATGATTTATTTCCCCAAACCACATTCCACTTCTTTATGAGGTGTCTTACTTGGGCTTTGCAGCCACTCTTCTCTACTGGATAGCCAGCTGCTGGAAACTCTCTTGACTTCTTCTCTGTCAAATAACGCTAGGTATAGGAACTTTCAAGCCTCTTTCTATTAGTGAAATAAGTAGCCATACAAACTTTACGTTTCATCAGTCAATGATGTGTTTGACTTTCAAGCACAATAAAAATTCTCAATTTCAACATAATATGTAACTTCAGTAAGTCTCTCATACAGTCGTCTGTTAGAAAGAAATTGATTTACTTTTGAAAGAAAGTCTGCTTAGACACCATGACTTGCACAAGGCTGCGTCAAGAGTCTACAAGAGTACTTTTTAAACTGTTCTTGTTTCACATAACAATAGTCAGTGACACAATAAGCATGGAGCTGCATATAGATCCCATGGTTCTTTTTTACTCACTCACTGACACATCTATGGATTGTCCGATAGGTACCTGTCGGTGCCGTTCGACTTCTGCGTCTACTTTCTTCCCGCGACTGGTTTTAAACCTGCACACACAAACATGTGATGCACAGTAGGTAGGATTTTACCACCCCACACCCGTATCTAGAATATCATGTGTTCGAGTCGGTTAAAGGCTTGTGGTTCTAGAATTTACACAGAAATTCTCGAATCGCTACAGTCTGCATAATGACACAAAGGGAAAATTGTTTCTTCTCTGGAAAATTGAAATTTTGCAGTAAGGTATGATGATTTATTAAATTAGAACATTGTATTCGTGAATGCAGTGCAGCAAATTTTTCCCATTGAGGCTGTCAAAATGTTTCTTTTCTCTATTCTGTTTTAACTAATCACTTAAAATTAATTTAAATATTGAAATTAGCTCCACATAATCTTTGTAATATTTTAATTGTGAAAATACGAGAATGATTTTATGTTGATGTGTGGTAAAGACAGTTGTGTAATTGTACAGCATTAATGTTAAATACTCATTTACAAGATATGAATAATTATTGTCCACCAGATTTTGGAGAATAAGTTTTCTTTGAAGCATGACTAGCTGAGAATTTCTTGTTGTGCCAGTCGTAAATGTAACATAAAACACTTTACTCGGCATTCTTAAAAAATTTTCTCTGTTGAGAATTCCTTTGATGTTCTGGTGTTGGACATCATATTTAGGAAATAATTGTGAAATTTATATAGAATATTTTTTCGTTGACCATCTGCTACTTTTACTAATCCCACACATCACATTTAGAACAAACTTCTGTTTCATACAGAGAAACATAATATCCTGTATAGGTATCAATGTGTTTCATTTACTTTGTATATTCAGCAGTAAGTTTAAGTCATGCAAACGTCAAATACCCTGTGGGATCATTTTCTATTAAGATGATCAAAGAAAGAATTCACAACAGGAAAATGGTAGACATTCAAATTAATTATAGGTCTGAATCGCAGCCAAAATTATAAAAAACTTTTAAAGGAAGCATACTGATTAATTCTAAGAATACACTTTTTGTGATAGAAGTAATAAATTTTGAGGACTGGGGCAGCCATGTGTCAATTAAATGGACAGTGAAACCATTGTTAATGTGATGAAATAAGTAACTTGTGTGAAACTGAGATGAAGATGAGTGTCATATAATCAGACATTTTTTGTGGTAGCCACCTTCTCACTATCTCTCTTATTTCTCCATACTAAAAAAAAGAAAAAGAAATACAATTCACCCAAGTCAGTTGAATATCATGTGGCAGCCCCTTTCTGTCTTTGCGGTTGGGGGGGGGGGGGGGGGTGGGGGGGGTAGAACTGCAGGTTATGTAGCAAGAGTAAGTTGATAGAGGAGCAGGAGCGTAAGATCTGTGCCCTTCAGGTGCAGTTGGAAAACGCACAGGAGGAGCTAGATAGGATGAGGAGGGAGAGAGGGGGTTGGGGAATGGGAGCTGGCTGTTGGCAAGAGATCTGCTAGGAGAAGAAGATTTTCAGATAGATTTACTATTGGTGTTTACAATAGATATGGCCAACTGTCAGAGTATAGTGGAGAGGAATCTCTAGCAGCTGTAGATGTAGGAAGTATGCAGCAGACCTCAGTAGTTACGGTGGCTAGAACAGTTGCAAAGTCGAAGAGGAAGAAGAAGGTTCTGCTCTTAGGTAGTTCTCATGGCAGAGGTGTAGGCCAGCAGTTGCAGGAAGTGCTGGGGAGTGAGTACCAGGTCACCAGCATTGTGAAGCCTAATGCAGGATTGGCTCAGGTGACTGTTAACATAGGGAGGGTTATGTAGGGATTTTACTAAAGAGGATCAGGTAGTGATTGTGGGTGGGGCTGGTAGTAGTATTGATAGGGATGGGGAGTATGACATAGATGGTGACCTGGAAAAGATAGCCACTCAGACTGGCAACACAAATGTGCACTTCGTGGAACTGTTTCAACATCACGATCGGCCTCATCTTAATAGAGCCGTCAGGAGTAATAACATGAGACTTGGGGATGCACTGATGACAGAAAGCGTGGGTCACATTTCAGTGATGTCAGTGGAGTCTATCAGCAGGACGGGTTTCACTAGACATGGCCTGCACCTCAACAGGTATGGGAAGGGGAGGTTGGAAAAGCTTATAGGTGAGAGCATAGGTGGGGTTAGTGGGATCACTCATGGGAAAATTCCTGCAGTAGTGGGTGTTAGTGCTGCACCTTTTTTAGATTGAAGTCAGCTGATAGGTATTCCTGCTTAAGGGAAGTCTCTCTAACAAAGGAACCACTTTTGACAAAGCTTAGGTATCCGAGTAATGAGGGAATTAGTATATTTCCTCAAAATATACAACGTATTAGAGATAAAGTTAGTGAACTGCTTATAGATGTTGACTCTGAAATTATTGGCATATCTGAACACTTCTTAAATAAGGAGATCATTCAGAGGCTTCCTTTACCAGGATACAGGTTGGCTGGCAGCTTTTGTAGCTCTTTGCGGTGTGGAGTAGCCATGTATGTGAAAAACGGCATCCCATTTGAGTCAGTTGATGTTTCAAAGTACTGCACTGAAAAGGTGTTTGAATGTTGTGCAGGTGTAGTTAAATTTAATGGAGCTAAACTTCTAACTGTTGTTATTTATAGATCCCCAGACTCTGATTTCACATTTTTGTTAAAGCTTGAGAAGGTTTTTTGTTCACTTTATAGGAAATACAAAAAAGTTAGTTATATGTTGTGACTTCAGTATTAATTGCATAAATGATTGTGCAAGGAAGAGGATGTTGGTAGACCTGCTTGATTCATATAATCATATGCAAATTGTATTCTTTCCAACGAGAGTGCAAGGGAACAGTAGAACAACCATTGACAACCTTTTTGTTCATTCCTCATTACTAAAAGGGCATTCTGTTAGCAAAAAGGTGAATGGCCTTTCAGATCATGATGCACAAATTTTAATTCTAAAAGATTTTTGTGCTGCAACACGTGTTAAATATAGTCATCAGCTGTTTAGGAAAGCTGATCCAGTTGCTGTAGAGACCTTTGTAAACCTTATCAAGGAACAAGAGTGGCAAGATGTCTATAGCACTGATACAGTAGGCGATAAATATAATGCTTTTCTCAAGACTTTTCTCGTGCTCTTTGAAAGTTGCTTTCCATTAGAACGTTCAAAACAGGGTACTAGCACAAACAGGCAGCCTGGGTGGCTGACTAGAGGGATAAGAATATCTTGTAGAACAAAGTGGCAATTATATCAAAACGTTAGAAATCTAACTGCAGCAGCCCATTACAAACAGTATTGTAAGGTGCTTAAAAATGTTATTAGGAAGGCAAAAAGTATGTAGTATGCAGATAGAATAGCGAAGTCTCAGGATAAAATTAAAACCGTATGGTCAGTCGTAAAGGAAGTGGCTGGTCTGCAGAGACAGCTTGAGGATATAGAATCAGTGCATAGTGGGAATGTCCGTGTTACTGATAAGTCGCGTATATGTACAGTATTTAATAATCACTTTCTGAATATAGCAGGTGAACTAAATAGAAACCTAGTCCCAACAGGGAATCATATAGCACTCTTAGAAAAAAGTGTTCCGAGACTGTTACCTGAAATGCTCCTCCATGATACTGACAAGAGGGAGATTGAGTTAGTAATTAAATCACTAAAGACCAAGATCTCTCATGGGATGACGGGGTATCTAGCAGAATACTGAAGTATTGTTCTATGTATGTTAGTCCAGTACTTAGCCATATCTGTAACTTTTCGTTTAGGAGTGGTCGGTTTCCTGACCGATTAAAGTACTCTGTAGTGAAGCCACTTTATAAAAAGGGAGACATTGATAATGTTGACAATTTTAGACCTATTTCTATGCCATCGGTGTTTTCTAAAGTTATCGAGAAGATTGTATATACAGGGTTACTGGAGCATTTAAATTCACATAATTTGTTGTCAAATGTTCAGTTTGGTTTTAGAAATGGTTTAACAACTGAAAATGCTATATTCTCTTTTCTCTGTGAGGTTTTGGACAGATTAAATAAAAGGTTGCGAATGCTAGGTGTTTTCTTTGATTTAATGAAGGCTTTTGACTGTGTTGACCACAAAATATTACTGCCGAAGTTGGACCATTATGGAGTAAGGGGAGTAGCTTACAATTGGTTCACCTCTTACTTTAAGATCAGAAAGCAGAATGTAATTCTCCGCAATATTGAGAGTGGTAGTGATGTTCAGTCTCAATGGGGCACTGTTAAGTGGGTGTTCCCCAAGGGTCGGTGCTGGGGCCGCTGCTGTTTCTTATTTATGTAAATAATATGCCTTCTAGTATTACAGGTGATTCAAAAATATTTGTGTTTGCTGATGACACCAGCTTGGTAGTGAAGGATCTTGTGTGTAATATTGAAACAGTATCAAACAGTGTAGTTCATGAAATAAGTTCGTGGCTTGTGGAAAATAATTTGATGCTAAATCACAGTAAGACTCAGTTTTTACAGTTTCTAACTCACAATTCAACAAGAACCGATATTTTGATCAGACAGAATGGGCATATAATAAGTGAAACGGAACAGTTCAAGTTCCTAGGCGTTTGGATAGATAGTAAGCTGTTGTGGAAAGCCCATGTCCAGGATCTTGTTCAGAAACTAAATTTTCTTTATTTGCCATTAGAACAGTATCTGAAATAAGTGACACTTCAACACGAAAAGTAGTCTACTTTGCATATTTTCATACGCTTATGTCGTATGGTATTATTTTTTGGGGTAATCCTTCTGATTCAAAAAGGGTATTTTTGGCTCAAAAACGGGCTGTTCGAGCTATATGTGGTGTAAGTTCGAGAACCTCTTGTCGACCCCTATTCAATAGTCTGGGAATTCTGACATTGCCCTCACAGTATATGTTTTCTTTAATGTCGTTTGTTGTTAGCAATATTAGCCTGTTCCCAAGAGTTAGCAGCTTTCACTCAGTTAATACTAGGCAGAAATCCAATCTGCATGTGGAATGCACTTCTTTGACTCTTGTGCAGAAAGGAGTGCAGTATTCTTCTGCATCCATTTTCATTAAGCTACCACAAGAACTCAAAAATCTTAGCAGTAGCCCAAACTCTTTTAAGTCTAAACTGAAGAGTTTCCTCATGGCTCACTCCTTCTATTCTGTCGAGGAGCTCCTGGAAGAGCTAAAAAATTAAGCAAATTCCAGTGTTACATTGTTGATTTTCTTTATTTAAACTTATGACTTGACACCCGAGTATGTTTTTTTTTTATATTTCAGTTTATCTGTTTCTAATATGGTGTTATAATTTCATGTATTGTCTTGTTCCATGACTATGGAGACTTCTCCTTAATTTGCTCCCACGGAACAATAAATAAATAAATAAATCAAATGGGCCGACTTGGAGCAGGAGAGGCATCACAGGAAATTTTAATTTCCACTGTCTATACTTTTACAAGTAAATTCATAAAACTTTGTCAGAATGACCAGGAAGGATTCAAGATTCACACTCATAGCAGTGGAAGTTCAAAAACATAACAAAATAATTTTTCTTACATGTTAAATTCATCATTTTTTCACTTACTATTGGCTGCATTTGTTGCTATAGGTACAGTTTTCTTCATAGGTAACAGAGATTCTTCTCTCATGCTTCAAGTCGGCCCATTTGACATCCTACCCCTCATAAGGGGCTTTTAATTTAATACTGGTTAGCATGTAGATGTTTGGTATATATGATTCATATTCAGTGGTGGAGATGCTTTTAGTTGTTACACACAGATAAAAGTATTCAATACATTTATTGGCTTTATAAATATTAAAGTATTCCAAATTCTTTATTATGTAGGTACATGCAGGATCCTCCAAATTCACATCTCTGTTACCACTGGCAGCAGATCCGACTCTACGAGAATCAGTTCTTAGTACGGTTTTGAACTTGTGTCACATAGAAAGTCATAGGCCTGAATTGGGAAATGCTGGAACTGTTGAAATACTCTTAGATGCTCTAATGGATCCCAGTATATCATACACAGGTGAGTGTTTTCCTAATTTTTTATTTTATAATATGTGATAGAAACATTACCTTAGTGAACAATGCTGGGGGGTGGGGGGGGGGGGAGGGGGATGAAGGGGGGGGGGGACATCTCAGAAGTGCCTGTGTCGGAAGAACCATTAAGACACACAGCTGCGATCTGTTGGAGACATATAACAACAATTGTAAATCAGGACACTCATATTGTTATTTTAAATGAATTTCATTAATTCGCTTAAACATCATGGTCTTCAACAGGCAGGAGCAGCCACTCCAATGGGCTGCTTCTGTTAAATATATTAAGAACAAATTGTGGATAGTGCTAATTTACTCAACTTTGATAAGTATGTGGACTGCTTTTAGATTATATTATATGTATTTGTGTACATCAGGAAAAAGCAGCTATATAGAGAAAAAAAAAAACACCTTTTTACACAGCTCAACTGCTGTTTTTATCTAGGACTTCAAACAAACCAGCTATATACATGTACCCAGAGCAGTATCAAATGCCTTATGCTGGAAAAGTTGAAACTTGTTTAACTCTCATAATACCACTGTAATCAATATGACCCGATAAGTGCACTGAGAATATATACATCCCTTGTTTTTGAAACTATTATTTTCAAAATAAATGACTTTCTCCCTCTGAATCAGTTGTATTCAATGATATTTTCTTCAGTTTTATGTTTACAACACATTAAAAATTCTTTTTGTTTCTTGAATGTAACATCTATGAAAAGAGAATGATGGCTCGTATGTTTGTTTTTATGTTAACTGATTTAAGTACTGCCAATATATCCCATTAAATTACTTGGGGTATTGAAGTATTACCAATGTATCCCATGTAAATTACTGGGGTATTTCTGACCCCAGTGAACTCAGTAAACCTAAAAACCTCTGGTCATAGGAGGATTAATATGAATGTTAGTGTTAACTCCAATTTCATCCCCAAGTCCACATATTGTAATAAATTGTGGAAGAAGTGATTTTTGAGTATCTCATTATTTCTAATTTCCTGACTGATTTTTCCATAAAACTTTTAAACACATCTGCATCAAAAAACAGTACTCTGTTATGAACTCCAGACAGAGACACACCATTTATAAGGATTTCTTTTGTAGCTTTAGTATTATGCTTGCAAATGTCACAATTAATTCTGAATTCACTCTTATTATCAATCATAAGTAACATTTGGGAGGAAAAGTATTTTATTAGGTACACCAGCTATCCCATGTGCAGATCAACATAGCAAGAGAGATTTCAAGTAATTGAGTGTCAGGTGGGAGCAATCAATGGGATTGTGTGCAAGACATGTGGATTAATTGCCAAAGGTGGTAACTCCTAGACCACAGTGTCTTAACAATGGCGTTGTGGCCAGGCTTCTCTTTGCATTATTGATGAAAAATAAAGTCTTTTAAATGTTCGTTTGGTACAAATCAGGTAATGCTGTTATGCTTCACTTACAAACTGAGTTTTTAAAGTGATATCAGAGATTGTATTGCTCTACTGAGTTTATTATTGACGTTTGTGGGAACTGCGCGGCTGTTAATAACATAAGGTAAAGCTGTCCTCTATACAAAGATTGGTTTGAACGCCTCATTGCTTTACTAGTTGAGGGATGTGGTATGCTCATGCCTTCCTCCAACCTTTGGATTGACTTATCAAGTCAGTTATAGAAATATTTAAAATTGAATATAGATTCTGAGCCATAGGTCATAAGCAAATTGTTGCTATAAATGAAAGAAACATAATGTGACAGAAAAAAATCGTAGGAACAATTGTAGGTTGAATGCTGAACCTTTGCATTTGCGACCTGGCATTTATCCACCTAGCCATTGAGTCAGATAAGGTTGTTAAATTGTTTGTCAGGCCGTCTGAAGAATTTGTTAGTTTGAGTTTTAATATTGTCCAAGGTTTTTCTGTACTAGACACAGTTCCTTCAGGTGAGTAGAACATTTTTTTATGACAGAAACTTTCAGTGACTTTACAACTTTTCAGAATGTCATCAGCAGCAGTCAGTATGTGAGTGACACTGAGTTTATAACTGGAGATGAGATTTTGTTACACATTCTACACTAGATAGATACTGTGACGCTTAACCTCTTCTACTTATTATGCTTTCGATAGAGCTGCTATCTTACAATATTTCAGCCTCATTTTGTATTTATTTTATTGGTTTGATTTGATTTTTTGATTTGAAGTCTTGGAGTTTTTCAGCAGATTTTTCATTTCAGATAAATGTGTGGCATATCATCTTACATCCACAAATCAATACATTTCTTTAAAAATTTAAATTACATGATGTCAATTTTTACCTCTCTATCTACATTATTCCATGATTTATTCAGTTTTCAAATTTATACTGACTTTTTGATCACCTGGTATAAAGAAACATAAGTTCTATGGTGTTTCTTAATGTCCTTTCCTCTGTGGTAATTGTTTGGAAACATTAAGAATCACATCCAGATGTGACTCTGTCTTCTGATTTTACTTTCTCTTGCAATATGTGTGGCACGTGCCACAGGTTGCTTGTCGCTGTTCTGCTGGTTAGAACCCTCCAAAAGAAAAATAACACAACTCAGTATCAAGGTCAGAAACACCGTGTTATGTATGTCTAAATACAGACATATAAGTATTCATATGAATTCATGACACTCCCAGTTATAGAAGTTGCTACAGCACTGGTTACATAATCTTAATACATATTTCATTTTTTCCCCTCACATCACAGTAACATGTGTTTGCTATGTGGCACCCAACCTGTCACAGATATTGTAATTTGATGGAACTTAAATACCTATATGCACCTACATTTACTCTGCTAGTTCCTACATCTACATCTACATCTACATACCTACTCCACAAGCCACTGTATGACACATGGTGGTTGGTACTTTGTTCCGCTATTAGTCATTTCCTTTCCTGTTCCAATTGCAAGTAAGAAGGAAAAATTGACAGTCTATATGCCTCTATATGAGCCCCAATTTCTCATCTCCATGATCCATAAGCGAATTGTGCATTGGCGGCAGTAGAATCATTCTGCAGTCAACTTCAAGTGTTGATTCTCAAAATTTTCGCAGTGTGTTTTACCAAAAGAGCGTCATCTTCCCATTTGTGTTCACAAAGCATCAACGTAGTACTTATGTATCGTTGTAACCTACTGATAACAAATTCAGTAGCCTGCTTTTGAATTGCCTCAATGTCTTGCTTTAATCAGACCTGATGGGGATTCCAAACCCTGGAGTAATACTAAAGATCTGGGTCATAGTAGTGTTCTATATGCGATCTCCTGTACAGACAAATCAGACTTTCCTAAAATTCTCTCAATATATGTAAGTTGACCATTCACCGACAGTACTTCCATTCTTATGTGTTCGTTCCATTTCATATTGATTCACAAAGTTACACCTACATATCTACTTGACATGATTGTGTCAAGCAGTACACTGCTATCACTGTCTTCTGTGTTCGAACATTATGTTTTTCCTACTCAGCAGCACTAACTTACATTTTTGTATATTTAGAGCAAGCTGGCCATTCATTGCACCAAATAGAAATTTTGTCTATGTTATCCTGTATCCTGTAAATAAAATAGAAAGAAACTTCCACATGGGAAAAATATATTAAAAACAAAGATTCCAAGACTTACCAAGTGGGAAAGCGCTGGCAGACAGGCACATGAACAAAACACACAAACACACACACAGAATTACTAGCTTTTGCAACCAATGGTTGCTTCTTCAGGAAGGAGAGGGAAAGACGAAAGGATGTGGGTTTTAAGGGAGAGGGTAAGGAGTCATTCCAATCCCGGGAGCGGAAAGACTTCCCTTAGGGGAAAAAAAGGACAGATGTACACTCGCACACACACACACACATATCCATCCGCACATACACAGACACCCTGTGCCTGTCTGCCGGCGCTTTCCCGCTTGGTAAGTCTTGGAATCTTTGTTTTTAATATATTTATCCTGTATCCTTGTACAGTAAGTCAACAATGGTACTTTTCCCATATACTGTAGCATCATCAGCAGTCACAGATTGCTGTTCAACCCACCCACCAGGTCATTTATGTATATAGAGAACAAAAATGACCCAATCACACTTCCCTGGAGCACTCCCATATCTGTGAACCTATTCTGTATGCCTGAATCTTCGTTAACAGTCTGCAGTGAGGCACTGTGTCAAACACTTTCTGGAAGTCTAGAAATCTGGTCTCCGCCTATTGTCCTTGATCCATGGTTCGCAGGACATTGTGCGAGAAAAGGGCAAGCAGAGTTTTGCATGAGTTATGCTTTCTAAATCCATGTTGATTTGTGGACAGAAGGTTTTCCATCTGGAGGAAATTTTATTATATTTGAACTGAGGATATGTTTGAGAATTCTTCAGCAAACCAGTGTTAAGAATATTGGTCTCATAATTTTTGGGTCTGTTCTTTTACCCCTTTGTATATCCAGTATTCCACTGTATGTTTTGCCATCACTTGTGGCTTTATGCTGTGTGAAAGATTTGTCATAAATGCAAGCTAAGTAAGGGGCCAATGCCATTGGGAACTCTGGATAAAACTGAATTAGAATTCCATCCAGATCTTCTGACTTGCTTCTTTTCAACTCTTTCGGTTGCATCTATACACCAGGGATGCCTACTAATATGTCCTCTATAGAGGAGTCTGTGTTAATTGTTGGTGTACATGCTCCTGTGTAACAATAATTTGTTAGTGTTGCTTATTCAGATTTTTCCCTTTATGTTTGCTGGAACCAACAAAGAGACGTATTCATCATTTCTATCATTTTCTGGAATCACAATCCATCTTGTATGCAGCCTTGGTGCCTTTGACATAATGTGCAGTTTGGCCAGATTATTTTCACACAATGTTGTCACGAGATTCAAGAATCAGGGATTGGTATGTACGGTTGGACTAGGGAGTGTGTGTGTGTGTGTGTGTGTGTGTGTGTGTGTGTGTGTGTGTGTGTGCGTGCGGACATGAGGTGACAAAAAACCAGCTGAGCATGTGTTGGTGAGGAATGGAAGTCATCATGGACTAACAACTGAAGTATCAGCATGAAAATACTATATATTCACATAAAAGTTAAAATTACCTTCAAGTGTGCTACAGAGAACCCAAATACACTTTTAAAATAAACAGAAGTTCTAAACTTAAAGGAAATATTGTCAGAGCCTCTGTGGCTCATAATACATAAAAAAATTTCATGTCACTCACTACAGGAACTAGCTGCTCTGGAGCAATCAAAGCACACTGTTTGTGCCACTCTCAGATGAGAGTAGAGTGTGGAGTAGATTTCCAGGTAGTGCGCTAATCAGACAGCCACAACAGCATAAAATTACCTATTGTGAATGTATTTTTACTCCGTAATTTTGTGTAAAATATGTAAAAGACTTAGATAATGAAATTTATCTCCTTCAGATATGTCATTCTCATAAAAAATAAAAAAATAAAAAAACAAAGTTGATACCCATATCTCAGCACTTAATGAAATTAAGTAAATATTTTGGTCTTTGTGACATGAGTCTATGGTCACCATTAATCTAGATGAAAAGTGATTAAAAATATCTTCAGTATCTTAAAAATTCTCTTAGGTCAGAAAGTTAGATGCCTCATCCTGTATATAACCCTCTGCTATCCTGACTGCTGGTTCCATTCTAGGGTTATATTTTTTCTCAAAGTAAGTTGTTCTGTAGTTATGATACTTCCTCCCATGGTTGGTATTGTACACTACTTTAATAACCCCTGCCATTGGGTCATTTAATAATAATGCCTTTGGGTGAGGAGTTTAAGCTACTTCCCAAAGTCCTTTATACATATTTACCTTTTTAACTGTGACCACACTGCCGTGAGCTATGCTGCATGCAGTGTGGAGCAGTGGTTGGAATTGCAGGCTGGTGTGATTTGGGTCACTAATTGAAATCCAGTCACCAACAAATATTTGTTATTGAGTGTTTATCATTTCTTCAAAGTTCTCAAAATTTCTTATGTTTGTAATATTTGTGTATTATGGAATTATTATTCACATATGGGCCCAGTGGAACCACGTAAGATATAATCAGTCAATGTCGCTTTTGATGATTGGTCTTCCTTTGTGTCTAAATATGCCTTTCAGAATGACCTCTCTGTCTTTCATCGGACCATGGTGTTCCAGTCTGTTTTATAATTTCCCTCTGACCAATTTTCCAATAAAATGTCTTGTCTGAATGTTTTTCTATCTCTTAACATCTGCCTGAGTTATACTAGCTTTCTTTAATATCCTTAATTGCAGCAATCCATTTAATTGACTCAGATTTGGTCTTACTCCTGTTTTTGTATAGAATTCTACTATTTGTTTTGTCAACTTAGTGGGTGCCATTCTTTTAACGTGCCCATAAAATTTAAGTCTTCATTTTCTCATGTCACCAAGTATATCTGTGTATTCTTCTGTTTCCTTATTCAGAGTGTATACAACCCAGGACAACCGGGAGATCAGGGAAAAACACGGGAATTTTTTCATCCAGGAGAAAATAGAGAAAAATATGGGAATTTTTTAGAATTCTGGGAATTTTTTTGTTTTATTTGTTAGTTAAATTTTTGTAATTTTGGCTGGTAAGAAACAGTACTCTAACAGCAACAAAAATAAAGAAAGAAACAACAACTTAAGTTTCAGAGGAAATGTACATATACAGCAACAAAACACAATGCTCATACAAGTGTCTGCCAATAGCAAAATGTGTCAAAGGATTAGGAAGATTATGCAATGCTTCATAACAACAAATTGCCTTCAATGAGTGTGACATCACAACTGTTTTCATTATTAGATTCGTTTGAGCAGTTGCCAGCGAGCTCATGCATATGCGCAGTTGAGTTACTCTTGTAGTACTTTCTACCGCTTCTGACTACAGAAGTGTGGCTGTTAGCTGTATAAGCAGTAGCAGCAAGCAGGCAGCGTAAGCTGCCAGATTCACTAGGGGCAAACTGGGGTATCTGCCCTAGGTGGCAATTTCAAGGGGGGAGGGGGGTTGCCAAATTCATATTCTTGAGGAAAAAACCTTGTTTCACAAAGTGCCTACTATCCAGTGCACATTGGTCTACCAAGTATTCATATGATTTTGAAATGCATCCCTGTTGGTTTTTTGAACATATTTTATGTTTATTTCTGAATCATAAGCTGATTTTTGAATGTATGCATAGTGTATGTCACATCTCTGCCAGGGGAGTCCCCATCACATCTCGAAATAAACCTTCCTGTAAACAGAAGGGGATGGGGCTATACGAGCTGAGCGGAATAAAGCTGAACAGGTGAATGCCAATTGCTGTTTGTTTATGTTGTTGACTGGATTTGCGAATGGTTAGCATTGGTATAATTGCCAGTGAAATCTATAGATTCAGTCTACTAAAGTGGAAATAAAGGACTGACAGGAATAACTAGTAAGAAAGTTACTGTATGATTTTCTCAGTGTACCCAAGAAACTGAAATTTTGACAGAAAATTTTTGGCCAGACCGCTACACTATTTAGGGCCAGTTGTTCAGTCCCTGTTTGCAGCTGCCTAAGTTCTATTCTGAGAGTAGCATGGAAAACGCGAACACATAATAACGACTAATTGGAAAATAAACACAGGATAACTAAGCCATCGATTGTGGCTGGGTTAGTGAAGTTAACCGGAGAATAACTTGTGACACTGGCAGGAATAGTTACAGAATTCGTAATGACAAGATTGTTTATTAGAACGAGGGAGGAAAAGAAAAGGGGGCATCACACAAATTATGGAAGAATATGACGATTCCAAATTTATATAAAGATTTTGTACTACTACTTTTCAATCTCATGCTTTAGAAGCTGGAGCGCATGAATGAAATCTAAAATTATTTCTGAACATAAAGCTTTTTGCTTGTAATAGGCCTAATAGGCATTTGATATTAGTACTTCGTGAATTACATTCTGTCGTGTTATAAAAATGACCATCTGTGCCAAAACAGTCTTGTTTATTGGGTGTATGTTACAATTGCTGCAATATTAGAAAGGCCTATTTCATTTTATCCAGCAGACAGTGACAAAATACACATAATCTGGTCGAGAAACCACACCAATCTTAGGTACTATTTGTGTTAACAGCTTTTTCAGTAGTAGACAACATTTCATTTTTTCTTGTAGCAAAACAAACTTTGATGAGGTAATAGATCTTTCCTAGAAAGGAAGGCACACCATATAAAGCTGTAGCAATGTTAGAGAGGAAAAATGCTAGGACTTAAGGTTTGAAGAAATGTCTACTGTCTTGTTTGTCTTTTGTCTTCACTGGTTTTATGTATCCTGTATTTAATTTTATGTCACACAAAAAAAAAGTTATTAGCAAATAGGCAACGAAGAGTGCAAATTTGCTGAAGAGTTCTTGTTCTCCCAGTTACAAGTAATCCCATCCAGTATTGATTGCGAGTATTAAAAAAAAAAAAAAAAGACGGGCTGGATGTCAAACTGGCCGAATGGGAGCAGCAGAGGCACCACAAGACATTTTAATTTCCACTGTCCTGGATATAGTTTGATGGCATCCATTACAAAATATACATATTTGACTTCCACAGAGCGAAATATAATGACGTGCAATAGAAGAATGCTGTATGAATAGGCGTGGTATTGCACTTTGGCACACTTTAAGACCAAATAACATGCATTACATTTCCTCGAACACATGTTTCATATATCAGACTCTTCAAAAAGTTGTGTGCTACAAAATGAACATATTTTTGGAAGTTTTTATTTTTGTCCTACCTCAAACACATGAGGAAGAGGGGGGGTGGGCACTATCTAATCTATTATTGCCGTGTTTCAGAAATCCTATTGAGCCGGGGCTGATGCATAGAGCAGTCTGAGTTGTAGTGGGGAGGTGCACAGTCTCCACGTGCCCCGTGTTTACGTTTAATGATTTTGCTGTTTCCTCTTCGTTTATTGCTCTCACATCAAATGAAAACAAATTGGATTTCTGGGGCCAGGAGTTATCAAGTGAAGTAAAATACATTCACGTAATTATGGATGGCTGAAATATGTTATTAATTTCAGGTTTTATTTTATTTTCACCTTTTTGACAGTCAAGCATTACTCGTCTTGCAGAACAATGAAGTCATTTTTGTCGGTTTGCTAAAGAAATTTAGCTTTTATTGATTTTTTCCGCTGAGCGCTGAGGCGGTAAATTTATTTGAAATGAAGTGTTTAATTCCACACTACTGGCTAGTTTCAACTGTTCGCTGCATTTCAAAAGTGCATGTTTTCATCTTCTAGCATGTATGGCATTATGTCATAATAAAGAACCAGACATGAGAATACAGTACTGGTACTCCAAGAAAATTTATGTCTGAATCTGGAAATACGAATCTGCACTTTAAGCTGAACTCTGCATTTTAGTATGGCTTAGGAAATACCGATGCTTTTGAAGTATCCTCTGATGTCTTGTTTCTTTTATGATGTAATGTAAGATCTTTTAATATTTTACACATACGAACATACGGACTTACTGCATAATCGTAACTGCACAAGCGCAGTGACACTTGTTATTTGACGCTCTCTGGCAACTGCTGAAATGAACCTATTTCTAACAGGTCATGGGAAAAGATTGTGAATGGGTGTGTGAAAAGTGTTGGTATTAAATTTCCTTTAATGCAAGATGAACTATGTGTGCGAATGTACGATGAATTTCTTAAATCACTGAGCGCTTGACACTCATTTAAAAATCAACTCTTTGAGGATGAACATTTAAAAAAAATTTGAGCCCAGAAGATCAGACATTTATCTCGTTATTGAAAATTTTTGTGTCACATTTGTGTGTGATGTGTCTTAAAGTGTAACACACGCAAAACAGATCAACATTATATGTGAAAGTTTAGCGTCTCTTGCAGCTTATTAATCTTTGAGACCAATATTATTGCTTTGCTTTTCTTGTAGCATCACTATGTATATTAACTTAAACCATTAACTTTTCCTATTTGTGTGCACACGCTACTTCATAGTGATATTGCTGTTGGCTGACCACATCACATGTCCTATGCTCTGAATATCTGCTGTCATTAGCTGGTGAGGTCACATGACATGAGCAATGACTGGCTTACAAAATTGCAACGCAATTTGGATTTCAATGCTGTTTTTGGTGGAATTCAAATTTGCATTTTTGTAATACAAAAATATGCAGCGTACATGTTGCTGCACTTCAAAAGATCATTTCAAAATGTGCTGTATTGTTTTTGTTATTGAGTTTTGTTTTATAAAGGGCCAGAAAATTTAAAGCCGGTGTATAAAACCATAACCATTCAAAGGCTTGATAAGTTTTACAGTTCTGAGGAAAAATATGCTGTCACTTAACATGAAAAAAGTGTAATTTCCTCTGGGAGAAAGTGTATTTTTAACCAGAAAATCCGGGAATTTTTTTTCTTGTTCGCGTATACACACTCTTATTACTTCTCAACCTATAAGTTTTTCCACAGTTGTTTTGGGGCCTAAGATTTTGGGGCCTAAGATCTTCCTAATAATCTTTCTTTCTCTCTTTTGAATTTCTTCAGTATTCCGCTTTTTATTTTAAATTAAAGTTTCTGCTCCATAAAGACATTCAGTTTGATTACAGTGCTTTAATGTCTAAGCCTACTGAACTTGGAAAGTGATTTTTTTATTCAAAATATTTTGTGTTAATCTGAATACAGTTGCCAGTTTTTGACAGTGAACTTCATTTGTAGCTTTTTCCAAACCATTTTCTTGTATGATTTCCCCCAGGTGTTTAAATCAAGAAACTCTTTTTATTTTTGCATATTTCATGTTCAAAAACTTTGGTGCTGATTTGTTGCATGTCATATATTCAATTTTTGTTGAATGATATTTCTAATCCTACTTTTACCACAACTTCTTTAAGAATTTCATTTTGTTTTTGAGCTGTGGGAATATCCCTAGTTAAATTTGCCAGATCGTCTGCAAAGATGAGGCAATCTACTCTAATATTTTCAGAATGAAATTTTCACTCTGCAGTGGAGTGTGTGCTGATGGTAGAGATGAGGTACTGGCAGAAGTAAATCTGCGGGTGTGGGCCGTGAGTCATGGTTGTGTAGCTCAGGTGTTAGCGCACTTGCCTGCAAAAGGCAAAGGTCTCGAGTTTGAGTCTCGTTCTGGCACACAGTTTTAATCTGCCAGGAAGTTTCATACTCTAATAGTACTTCTTGATTAATTGATCTATATTTTGACTTGAGTTTTACTCTCACCATTCTGTAGTTCCTTTTTCCGAAACACAGTTAAACAGTAATGGGGAGAGTCCATCCCCCTGTCTAACACCAGTTTTCATATCAAATGGTTCAGAAATATCTTCCATGAATTTAACTTCAGAACTTGTGTCTGTTAGCATTTCCATAATCAGTGTTAGAGTTTCATTATGTAGCCCTTGTTCCTTTAAAATTTGGAGAAGAGATTCCTGATCAATTGAGATGTAGGCCTTTATAAAATCCGGAAGTATACATACAATGTTGTTACGAGAAATGCAAGGGATTAGTTTTAAATCAATAATTTGTTCTAGACAGGATCTGTTTGGTCTAAAGACTGTTTTGTATTCACCGGTTTTAGGTTCTAACGGTTCTGGGGCTTGATCAAGGAAACATTGCGAGAGAATTTTGTATGTGACCAGGAGAAGAGAGATTCCTTGGTAATCATTAACATCAGTTCTATCCCCTTTTTTATGCAGTGGGTGAAATGGGGCAGTTTTCAATCCTCAGGTATTTTCTCAGTTTGCCAGATATGTACTGTTAGTTGAGTGATCTCTTTTATAGCATTAGAGTCAGCTGATTTTAGTAATTCTGTGATTATACCATCTTCTGTGGATGTTTTATTGTTTTTAAGTCTCTTAATTTGTTTAGTTATTTCAATTTCATCAGGTTCCTTAGAGTTAGAGTTATGTTACTAGTTTCTCAAAATAATTAGCAAGTATTTTACAATTTTCCTGGTTGTTAAGAGCTAAACTGCCATTTTCATTTTTGAAATGAAGTCTTTGAGGTTGGTAACTGGTTAGTTTTGTTTTGAATGTTTCACAAAAGTTTCTTGTATTGTTCTTTTCGAAGCCTTTCTAAAAGTTGACCAGTTTGTAGTGTCTTGTAGTCTGTCAGACTAATTTAGATGTTTATTTTCACACAGTTAGAAAGGTGTATCTATTGTAATTTTTGTTACTATTCCAGTTTTTGAATGCCTCTTACCTACACTTAACTGTTGCATCACACTCTACATTCCACCAAGGGTGTTTTTGTTACTTCCAAAGTTGAATTAAATTTGTGCCTCTTTGATGAAATTTCCTTTTAGACTTTGCCAATTGTTGGATTGTTTTTTGTCAGGTTTGCCTGTTAAAGTTGGAATTATTTTAACAGTGCCAAATTTTGTGACAACATTTTTTGTTTTGAGCTTGAAGTTTGACGTTTATTTGCATTAAATAATGGTCAGAATCAATATTAGCCCCTCTCCTAAATTGGACATTTAAAATTTCTTTGTAATTAGGGTATGAAATTGCTACATGATGAGTTTGAAATTCCCCAATAAATGTATTGGGTGCCTGCCAAGTTTTTTGTTTTGAAGGGTTCTTTTTAAAATGCACTGACATGATTTTAATGTTAAAATTTTTGCATGTTTCAACAAGTCTTTGGCCATTTTGGTTTGTCTATTTATGCACAGGAAATAAACCTACTGTTTTCTTATGTTTTTTCTCCTTACCTAATAGAGCATTAAAATCACCCATAAAAATTTTAACATGGCTTTAGGGAATTTATGAGATGATCCTTTCTAATGTTTCCCAACCTTCATTAACTTCTTCAGGTTTTTAGCAGTTATGACTGCCATATGGGCGTTAATTAAAGTGTTTGCTTTATTTGCACATTTAAGAGAAATTGGTTTTTTACCCCTGTTATTAAATTAAAAATATTTTTGGAGACTGCAAAATAAGATCCCAGATGTGGTGTATTATTAAGTATTCTTTTATCAGTTTTACTTTTAATAAGATGATAATTGCCAAAATACACAGTGTTATTGTCCGTATTTGAGTTTCTTGATGTGCTGGCTGCCCCAGAATCCGAAAGACCAGTTGCTCCAGTAATACTGAGAGTGGATCGACACATGGGGTAATATTGTGATTATCAAAATGCTCCATGACAATTGTACCTGGGTTGAGTACACTCATTGAGTGAACTCAGAGTGTTAACAATGGAGAGCTTAGTTCCAGAATATAAGTTTCAGCCGCACCGGTGGTGATCAGACGCTGATCACTTTGCCGATTACTACAAGACAGACACAAAGTGGATTCAGTTTTGTTTTGCCTTGGTCCAGGAGTGCTTATTCTGTATTTGCAGCTGTCCACCATATCTTATGGAACATTCACTATCTGCCACCTGTGACCCGTCCAATACCGTAGGCAGGGTTGGCTTTTTAGACTTCTAGTTACAAAGTCTATATACCTATTACGGAATATTTGATGTTTGTATAACTAACTGCACTGTCTATCCAGAATGCAGTTCTGTTCTATCTGTAGCTGGCCGGTGTGGCTGAGCGGTTCTAGGCGCTACAATCTGGAACCGCGCGACAGCTACGGTCGCAGGTTCGAATCCTGCCTTGGGCTTGGATATGTGCGGTGTCCTTAGTTTAGGTATGTTTCAGTAGTTCTAAGTTCTAGGGGACTGATGACCTCAGAAGTTAAGTCTCATAGTGCTCAGAGCCATTTGAACCATTTTGTTCTATCTCTACGTTGATGTCCATAACAAACATGCTTTCAGTGCTAAGTGTTGTTCTTCATTGATGACCCTGCTTTCAAATTTCCATGTGACATTGTTTGGTGGTAGTTGTTACTTCAAAACATGTACATTAGTGTGGCTCCAATTAGGCAACGTAAGAGCTGTTATCTGCAGGGAAGGGAACAGAAAACAAGCAGTATATTGTTCTCATGGATCATATCGTCAGGAAACCAATGGATTCCTAAACAGCAGTAAGTCAGCTGCACTTCAGACATTGACCAGTGTTTTAAGGAGATGCTGGTCATGACCTGATGTAATAGTTGAAAGGATCTGAACAAGGCACCAAATACAAGAAGTGGGCTGATGTAATATGTTTGATTGCAAATACACACATCAAAAATGGTTTTGCTTCACCTCGGTTCCAAGAGTTCCGGATTCTGTACAGAAAATTGGAATAGAGATCAACATAAACATTATTTCCGCACTTTTTATTGCTCATGAAAACCACACATTGCATGTTGTACCACCATACAGTGAGACCTTCAGAGGTGGTGGTCCAGATTGCTGTACACACTGGTACCTCTAATACCCAGTAGTATACCCAAGGCACAGTTGGCCCAGATTGTCCCACTCCTCCATGGCGATTCAGCGTAGATCCCTCAGAGTGGTTGGTGGGTCACATTGTCCACAAACAGCCCTTTTCAATCTATCCCAGCCACGTTCGATAGTATTCATGTCTGGAGAACATGCTGGCAACTCTAGTCGAGCGATGTCGTTATCCTGAAGGAAGTCATTCATGAAATGTGCACAGTGGGGGCACGAATTGTCATCCATGGAGATGAATGCCTTGCCAATATGATGCTGATATGGTTGCACTGTTGGTTGGAGGATGGCATTCATGTATAGTACAGCTGTTACAGCGCCTTCCATGACCACCAGCAGCATATGTCGGCCCCACATAATGCCACCCCAAAACTTCAGGGAACCTCCACCTTGCTGCACTCGCTGGACAGTGTGTCTAAGGCATTCAGCCTGACCAGGTTGCCTCCAAACATGTCTTCGACGATTGTCTGGTTGAAGGCATATGTGACACTCATTGGCAAAGAGAACATGATGCCAATCCTGAGTAGTCCATTGGGCATGTTGATGGGCCCATCTGTACCGCACTGCATGGTGTCATGGTTGCTAAGATGGACCTCGCCATGAACATCAGGAGAGAAGTTGCACATCACGCAACCTACTGCGCACAGTTTGAGTCATAACACATCGTCCTGTGGCTGCATGAAAAGTGTTATTCAACAGGGTGGTGTAGCTGTGAGGGTTCCTACGAGTCATAATCTGTAAGTAATGGTCATCCACTGCAATTGTAGCCCTTGGGTGGCCTGAGTGAAGCATGTCATTAACAGTTTCTGTCTCTCTGTATCTCCTCCATGTCCGAACAACATCACTTTGGTTCACTCTGAGACACCTGGACACATCCATTGTTGAGAGCCCTTCCTGGCACAAAGTAACAATGCGGACACAACCGAACCACGGTATTGACTGTCTAGCCATGGTTGAACTACAACAACAAGAGCCATGTACCTCCTTCCAGGTGGAATGATTGAAACTGATCAGCTGTCGGACTCCCTACGTCTAATAGGCCCTGCTCATGCATGGTTGGTTACATCTTTGGGCAGGTTTAGCGACATCTCTGAACAGTCAAAGGGACTGTGTCTGTGATACTATATTCGCAGTCAATGTCTGTCTTCAGGAGTTCTGGGAACCAGGATGATGCAAAATGTTTTTTGAATATGTGTGTATGTAGTTTTAATTGGATGGCACGTAGAGGCATCATTATAGAATGAGGGAGAGAAGCTCAGTAGCTGAGACAAATTCCAGGCCAAACTAAAGAAAACATTTGATGACAGTCAGCAGCAAGTCTCCATAGCAGAACAACAATTGAAGACCAGAGGCCAGTGTCATGGGGAGGGCCACAATGTGAATCTGAATGTGACAGAAGCTGAAGAAATATCAGATTTGATGAAAGGAGTCACAGAAGACATGTACCATGCTTTTCTTGTGAAGGATGTCACAGCAACACTGGATTTAATTACCAGAAGACGTGTACCAAGATTTTCTGGCAAAGGATGTCACAACAACAAAAGAATTCATCATGTGGTGCTAGCATGTCAAAATAAATGCAACAGCAAAAGTGTAGGACAAAAGAAATATCATTGATTCCTGAAAGTGGTCTTTTTGGCAGTTGTGGAAGACTTCATGACCTCACCTCTCTGATTTGCCAGGTAGTAAGAAAGAGATGGAGCAGTGTATGGCAGTCAGAAATGTCAGTTCAAGTACACAAGAGGTGGCAGCCATGAATGTCCATCCAATATGTCAGGAGGTAACAAAGAATGTTGAAGAAGGGGTGTACCTGTCTTAAACACAGTCTCCACCATGTATTGAAAGTGCCATGAAGAATGAATTTGCCCAACTCAGACTTATGTCCCAACCATCAAACAACAACTCATCATCCAACCAATACAGGTACAACCAAACCCTCTGCCAAGATCAGATACTTGTAGAACAGGACACACACCAGCTTGTTTCCACTTTGGACGCTAGAGCTGTGGAAGTGCTAGCCTATACACGTGGTCTGCATGCTCCTGCGGTGCCTGAGAGAGAGCAAGAATACACTCAGTGAAAGTTTTGTGGGAGTTGCCAAAGATGACTGATACTTCCCCCCCTCATAACAAAAGTGAGTAAGGGCTTGGCTACAACCATGCAAACACGTTTGTCCACAGTCACAAGGATATCACGCACTCACATTCACTAGCACATAGGGTGCGAATTTGCAGTTTGTGCATATGCAATGCGCTTTTTTTACTACCAGAGTTGGGTAACATTTATTCAAATGACGAATGGTGAAAACTCATTAAAATTATTATACATTATTCATTAATAACAAATAAAAATAGTTATTCAAAATGTTATTTATTTATAGAGATAAAAAAATTTATTCATCATCTGTGAATAAAAAACATTACGAGCGATACGAGGGCGTGCTGAAAAGTAATGCCTCCGAATTTTATACGTGAAAACTCTATAAGCCATTAAATAAAACAATGTTTTAACGTTGTATGTCTTTATTATTCATGACTACATATTTGTGGCCCACTGCATCTATGCGGCCCTAAATTATAGTGTGTAACACTGTGGTGTGTAACATAATTATGTTTGATGTGTTAAAAACATTGTGCTGTAATCGAGTTTTGAATTTGAAGAGTTTGTCCACATATGAAGCACCTTCTCCCTTGAGCATGACAATGCCACATCACACATGAACGCTGTGACATCTGAAGTAATCTGATGCCCTGGGTTCATCGTCATTGATCATCCATCCCCCATACAGTACTGAACTGGCCTCGTCCAGTTTTCATGTTTACAAAATTAAAGTTAACCTTCAGTCAAGAACTTCACTTTGATAGTAATGTAGTGGTGCAAGCAGAGGTGAGGTTGTGAATCTTTCAGCAAAGTCAAATATTCAAGGTGACTATGTTGAGAAAGAAATACGAGTAGACATGACGAATAAAGATGTAGAATGTTAAAAATGTTTGTTTTATTTAAAATGCTTTTAGTTTTCACATAAAATATTTGGAGGAATCACCTCCCAGCATGGCCTTGTAGATAAATTTGGAATCCAGTGGCATTTATTGCTCCAGTTCTTTGTCATTTATCAAACAAATCTACTTTCTGTTGCCCTTAATTTAGTATTCAAAACAACCTTTTTCTTTAATTAAAAAAAGAAAATATATGATCGAAAAGTTTATTGGATTTGTGAAGATTTGACACTCTGACCCACAAAAGAAAATATGTTCTACATATGTAAAGAGGATAGTGGTGCTTTACATCTCCTGAAATTGTGTTTATTTCAGGATAAGGATACCATACATAACTTTCAAATCCCAATTGTCTTCAGCAGAAATTGAGATATCATCATTTCTACTGTACTTTTTTTTGCAAATAATTCATTGTGATTTCACATTGGTTTCACCGGTTAAATCACGTAAAAATAAGATTTTCTTTTTACAGAGTAACATCATTTGAAACTCCTGATCCGATTTCTTCTTTTCTTTGGCTATTATATGTCTGTAGTTTGTTGGAAGTCTCCCTTTGTCATTGGCAACAATGCAGGTACAATGTTTGTTTTTAAATCATGGGTAAGACATTGCTGTAGTAATTGCAGTTGGTGCAGAAAGACAAAAAAGTCCCACTTGTCTTTTGACACTTCCTTAGTAAATAGTTACTATGGTCCTGCGGTATTATGAACTTTATGTACCCAAACCCAGTGGCTCTTTTGGAATTTTGCAGTTTTCTCTGTGTAAATGCATAGACACGTCACATTGAATAACTATTCCATCTTCTAATGTAAATGTTACTCGGAGTTAAGTCTAAAGCATTTTTGAATGGCTTCTTAGTGTTTGCAACCACTGAGTTTTTGTTTGGTTCACTAATTGTGTAGCACTCAAAACTTGAAAGAATTGCATAATTATATCAAGGAGGCACCCATATCTGAGAGTGTTAGCAATCAAAGGAAGGTTTTGCAGATTAAGATTTTTGTCAGCTGCGTTCTCATCTTTGGCAACTTACATAGAGTATTTGCCCATGTTAGAGGGGGGGGGGGGGGCTGCAGGCGGAAGGTGCAAGCAGATGTAGGTGCATGCATGCAGATGTAGGTGAAGTTGTACACAACCAGAATGTGGGTTTGAACACTACAGTGTTTTACTATCATCGTCCTGTACCTTTGCTAATCACCCACTTCCAAACCGTCTTATACAGCTAGTTAGAAGGGGTTCTACATTTAGACCTTGCTTTTTTTGTCATTGTTAGAGGTGAAAGAAGTTACAAGTAACAGAGCAAATCATAGGACCCCAAACCTTAAGCTTTGTGGTCTGGAACTAAACCCACTGATCCACTGAGGCAAATTCCTTACCAACCATTAACAAGTTATTTATCTAACAGAAACTGAACTGAGCCACAGGAACACAAACTAATTATAGAATTCCATACAAGAAGTAAATAAGAAAATATGGTAGTGTTCTATGTTAATTTGAGCTACAAATAATTTATTCATGAATAAATTATTCCAACAGGATGGAAATAAGTATATGTGATGTACATGTACAGAGAAACAAGGTTTTCTTTTTGGGTCATGTCTTTTGACTGGTCTGATGTGGCCTTTGTTTGCCAACCTCTTCATTTCAGAGTTGCACTTGCAACTGTTGACCTCAATTATTTGCTGAATGTATTCCAATGTCTGTCTTCCTCTGCTGTTTTTCCCTCCACAGTTCCATCCTTTACCATGGAAGTCATTGCCTGGTGTTTAACAGATGTCCTGTCATGCTGTCCCTACTCCTTGTCGGCATTTTCCACAAATTCCTTTTCTGTCCAATTCTGTTCAAAACTTTCTCATTTCTTACCTTATGAGTCCAACTAATTATCAACATTCGTCTGTAGCAGCACATCTCAAGTGCTTCGATTCTCTTCTGTTCTGATTTTCCTACAGTCCATGTTTCACTACCACACAATTCTGTGCTCCAAATGTACATTCTCTGAAATTTCTTCCTCAAATTAAGGCCTGTGTTTGATGTTAGTGGACTTCTCTTGGCCAGGAATACCTTTTTTGCCAGTGATAGTCTGCTTTTGATGTCCTCCTTGCTCTGTCCATCATTGGTTATTTTGCTCCCTAGGTAGTAGACCTCCTAAACTTTATCAACTTCATGGCCATCAATTCTAATGTTCTAAGTTTCTCGCTGTTCTCATTTCTGCTACTTCTCATTACTTTTGTCTTTCTTCAATTTACTCTCAATCCATATTCTGCACTCATTACACTGTTCATTGCTTTCAGCACATCCTGTAAATCTTTTTCACTTTCACTGAGGATAGTAATGTCATCAGCGAATCATGTCATTGATATCCTTTCACTTCGAAGTTTAATTCCACTCCTGACCCCATCCTTTTAATTCCATCATTGTTTCTTCGATGTACAGATTGAACTGTAGGGGCAAAAGACTACATCCCTGTTTTACACGCTATTTAATCTGAGCACTTCATTCTTGGTTGTCCACTCTTATTATTCACTCTTGGCTCTTGTACATATTGTATATTACCCGCCTCTTTCAATAGTTTACCTCAACTTCTCTCAGAATTTTGAACATTTTGCACCATTTTAAATTGTTGAAAGCATTTTCCTGGTCGAGAAATCCTATGAATGTGTCTTGATTTTTCTTTAGCCTTGCTTTGATTATCAACCACAACATCAGAATTTCCTCTCTGGTGTCTTTACCTTTCCTAAAGCCAAACTGATTGTCATCTATCGCAGCTTCGATTTTCTTTTTCCATTCTTCTGTATATTATTCTTGTCACCAACTTGAATGCAACAGCTGTTAAGCTGATTGTGCAGTAATTCTCACACTTGTCAGCTCTTGCAGTCTTTGAAATTGTGTGGATGATACTTTTCTGAAAGTCGGATAGTATGTTGCCAGACCCATACATTCTACACACCAATGTGAATATTTATTTTGTTGTCACTTCCCCCGGTGATTTTAGTAGTTCTGATGGAATGTCATCTATCTCTTCTGCCTTATTTAATCTGAAATCCTCCAAATCTCTATTAAATTCTGATTGTAATACTGGATTCCCCAGCTCTTATAAATAGATTCCTGTTTTTTCTTGTATCACATCTGACAAATCTTCTCTTACAGAGGCCTTCAGTGTACTCATTCCACCTATTCATTCTCTTCTCTGCTTTTAACAGTGGAATTCCCATTGCACTCTTAATCTTAGCACCCTCACTTTTAATTTAATTGAAGGGTATTTTGACTTTTCTATATGCTGAATCAGTCTTTCCGACAGTCATTTTTTTTTTTTTTTGCTCAGTTTCTTCACATTTTTCATGCAGTCTTTTTGTCTTAGCTTCCCTGCACTTCCTATTTATTTAATTCTTGAGCGACTTGTACTTCTGTGTTCCTGAATTTCCATGAAAAATTTTGTACTTCCTTCTTTCATCAATCAGCTGAAGTATTTCTTCTGTTACCCATGGTTTATTAGCAATTCCCTTCTTTGTACCTATGCTTGTCAACTTGGAGGCCTCAGTATGAAGACTATGTTCCATGATACAAAAGTGATTGTGCTGAAGGTCGCTAATGAAGAATACATTCAACTGATAGGAGCATATTTGCAAGAATAAGAATCAGTGTCAGAACACAGCCATTGAATTTGACATTATGATAGAATGTTGTTGTCATAATGTTATTCTCAGATGGGACTTCTTGCAGGCATCACAGTCAGCCATAGATCAGAACTCCATATTGACAAAGCTATTCCAAGAAGCACACATAACAAAGATTGCTTGCGGCAGTTGTTTGCTGTTAAAGACATTGTTATCCCATCATCATCAGTGAGACAAGTTCCACTCATTAGTCTCGATGTTCAATTAAACTGTGAAGCTTTTGCTGATTGCAAAAAGCTACTCATGCTGACAAAAGTGACAATCATGTGAAGCTAGTGAAGGAAGGCTGTTGCAACTAATCCCTAAAGATATGTGCTGTGTAGGAACAGCCAAACAAGTGCAGAATGGATAGGTCAGTGCCAGCAACAAAGAATCCTGCTCTGCTACACTATGTGATCAAATGTATCTGGACACCTGGCTGAAAATGACTTACAAGTTCATAATGCTGGAATTCAGTATGGTGTTGGCCCACCCTTAGCCTTGATGACAGCTTCCACTCTCGCAGGCATACGTTCACTCAGGTGCTGGAAGGTTTCTTGGGGAATAGCAGCCCATTCTGCGTGGAGTGCTGCACTGAGGAGAGGTATCGATGTTGGTCGGTGAGGCCTGTCATGAAGTCGGTGTCCCAAAACATCCCAGAGGTGTTCTATAGTATTCAGGTCCGGACTCTGCGCAGGCCAGTCCATTACAGGGATGATATTGTCATGTAACCACTCCACCACAGGCTGTGCATTATGAACAGGTGCTTGATCGTGTTGAAAGATGCAATCACCATCCCCGAATAGCTCTTCAACAGTGGGAAGGAAGAAAGTGCTTAAAACGTCAATGTAGACATGTGCTGTAATAGTGCCATGCAAAACAACAAGGGGTGCAAGCCCCCTCCATTAAAAACACGACTACACCATAACAACATTGCCTCCGAATTTTACTGTTGGCACTACAGACACTGACGTTCACTGAGCATTTGCCATACCCACACCCTGCCAACAGATTGCCACATTGTGTACTGTGATTCATCACTCCACACAACGTTTTTTCCACTGTTCAGTTATCCAATGTTTACGCTACTTATACCAAGCGAGGCATCATTTGGCATTTACCAGCGTGATGTTTGCCTTATGAGCAGCCACTTGACCATGAAATAAAAGTTTTCTCACCTCCTGCCTAACTGTCATAGTATTTGAAGTTGATTCTGATGCAGTTTGGAATTCCTGTGTGATGGTTTGGGTAGATGCCTGCCTATTACACATCACGACTGTCTTCAATTGTTGACAGTCTGTCAGTCAACAGATGAGATTGGCCTGTACGCTTTTGTGCTGTACGTGCCCCCTTCATGTTTCCACTTTACTATGACATTGGAAACAGTGGGCCTAGAGATGTTTAGAAGTGTGAAAATCTCGCATACACACACATGACGCAAGTGACACCCAATCACCTGACAACATTCGAAGTCTGTGAGTTCTGCAGAGCGCCCCATTCTGCTCTCTCATGGTATCTAATGACTACTGAGGTCGCTGATTTGGAGTATCTGGCAGTGAGTGGCAGCACAATGCACCTAATATGAAAAACATATATTTTTGGGGGTGTCCAGATACTTTCCATCACATAGTGTACCACTACGGATAACATAGTGGAGGAAGCTATAATCGAAGTGCTAATACACTGACAGAAAGAAAAATCTCAACACCAAGGAGTTGTGCGATGTAAATGAAAGTTGGTAGGCATGTTTATACAGCTGAAAGGTGATGTCTACTCAAGACAGTTGCATAAGAGTGGTGCTAATAACAGCACTATGAGGAAGCAAATCAGGTTTGTTTTAAATGCATGCTGCAATGGTCGTGAGCGTTAGTTATGCCTTTGAAACTGGACGTGGTGGGTTAATGTTAGTCAAGAATGTCTTCAAGGCGACAAAAGTGCCATCATTAACACATCACATGAATTTGTACAGTCATGTAATATTCCTTCTGCAGTATTGCAGAAAAGACTTGGAAGAAATGTAGGCACTGTACATGATCGCTGGCAGCCCCAAGAAGACTGCGCTCTGGATGGCCACATGGTGCAACTGAAAGGAAGACCACTGTATTTGACATGTTGCTCTGATGCGTTGTAATGCATCTGCAGTAGCAATTTGAGCACCAGTTGGCTCCACAGTGACATAATGAACCATTACAAACTGGTTACTTGAAGGATAGCTTCAAGCCAGACACCCTGTAGTGTGCATTCCCCTTACCCCAAATCACTGCCATTTGCGATGCCAGTGGTGTCAAGTGAGAGCATATCAGAGGGCAGGAGGAGCTCTGTTGTGTTTTCTGATGATAGATAGTTCTGCCTTGGTGCCAGTGATAGCCATGTGTTGTGTAAGAGGAGGCCATTTGGGGCATGCAGCCAACCTGTCTGTGTGTTAGATGCACTGGACCTACACCTTGAATTATGGTTTGGGGTGATTTTGTATGACAGAAGGAGCACTCATGTGGTTGTCCCATGCACCCTGACTGGAGATTTCTATGTCAGTCTGGTGACTCGACCTGTTGTGCTGCCATTTATGAACAGCATTCGAGGGGGTGTTTTCCAACAGGATAATGCTTACCCACATGCCACTGTTGTAACTCAATGTGCTCTACAGAGTGTCAACATGTTGCCTTGACTGCTTGATCACCAGCTCTGTCTCCAATCGAGCACTTATGGGACATCATTGGACAACTACTCCAGCTTCATCCCCAAACAGCAATAACCGTTCCTGTATTGACTGACCACGTGTGACAGGTATGGAACTGCATCCCACAAACTGATATCCAAACCTGTACAACGCAATGCATGCATGTTTGCATGCTTGCATTCAGTACTCTGGCAGTTAAATCAGTTATTAATGTACCAGCATTTTACATTTGCAGTGGCTTATCATGCACATATGTCTTGCAATGTTAATTAGTTGAATACGTTAACTAGACAAATGTATTCCTGGAATTTCATTACTCTATATCAATTATTTTTTTGATGTTATGATATTTTTTCCATCGGTGTTTAATGTGACCTGACGGAGGAACAGCATGGTGAGTGTTAGCTGTTGTGTGCCAATTTTTGTATGCTTTCAAATTTGGAGTGGAGAAAAGACATAGCCAGTGACCCATGATAAAACACTGTAACAACAGTGGGGATCATCCACCAACTAGCCAGCATTTGTGTGGAGAGTTGCTGGTTTAATGACATTAAGGAAGTTGAGAAGGTGCTGCAAGGTGACTTCATTGGACCTTCAGGGAGTACTTGGCTGTCTCTTGTGATTCTTGTGGAGATGACAAATGTCACATAGTGCTTCTGTGTCAACAACTGATGACTAGACAAAATCATGGAAACAGGTGTCTACCCATTGGTGCACATTATTGGCACCCTGGACCACTTGAAAGGAGCTACTTGTTTCTCAGCTGTGAGGATGCAGGCTGGTTACTTGCAAATCAAAGTTGACAAAGCTGATTGGGAGAAGTAATGCCTGACAGCCTCTCTGAATTGGAAGTTCTGCTGTTTGGACTAAGCAACACTCCAGCCATTGCTGAGCTTATGATAGACACCCTGCTTTGACGTCTTAAATGGAAAATGTGCCTCTGCTATCTGAATGACACTATCATTTTTTAAAGACATTCAAAGAACGTTTAAGTCATTTGAAAACCGTGCTGAAATGTGTTCGGATTGCAGGCCTTGCAGTCCTAATTTAAAAAATGCCTGTTTGTCACCCAAGAAATGAAAGCGTGAGGAACCTAGTTAATGGCTATGGAGGCCATCTTGATCCAGAGGAAATAAGAGGTATCACAGATTTTGTGAATTGTGAATTGTTGAATTGTGTTTTATTCATCTCGTGACATACATTTGCTATCCATTTGTTTTCTGTACAGGAGACATGTCAAAATTTATAATAAAGGTACAATTATTTTTACATTTATAAATAATAGCACTACAGTAAATTATGATACTATAAGGACATTTCTTGGAATATGTAACACTTGGTATGCAGCTCAAATTTCCAGTTTGTCCTGCATGAATTCATCCACTGAGTAATAACACTTCAATGTCAGTGCCTCATGTAGCTTTTAAGTAAACTTGTTCCCTTTTAATTTATTGCAAATTTTCATTCCAATGTGTTGAGGTCCCTGGGCATACAGTCTGAGGTGGTGGGTGGGGAGCATAAAATTTTCTTTGTTTCTAGTATCATGTGAATGGACAAAATGGTTTCCCTCAAATAATTCGTGTCTGGCGTACAAAAATATAATAATCTCTTGTATGTATGAGGATGGAAGTGTTAATATTTTAAGTTTTCTAAATAATGGTCAATATTGTTCTTTGTAATTCACAGTTCACATATTTCAAATGATTTTTTTCTGTATTTTTAGTATCTGCACTATGTTTGTTGAGTTACCCCCAAAAACAATGCCATACCTAATAATGGATTCGAAGTAGTTTGTGTATGCTACTTTTCATGTGTCAATGTCAGTTGCAGTTGATAATATTTGCATTGCAAATGCAAAGCTGCTCAGTTTGTTTGCTAGGTATTCAATGTATGCCTGTCAGCTCAAATTTTTATCTACATTTAAACCTAAGAATTTGACTGAGTCAACTTCTTCTGTATCTTCATTGTTGTGTGCAATCTTAATCTGCTCACATTTTGACTGTTGGCTTTGAACTACATCATGTGAGTAATAGATATGTTTAGATTCAACTCATTTAACTGAAACCAAGTTTCTAAGCTACTGAGGGTTCTGATAACAGATTTGGGAATTTTTTCCGAATCCTAATCTTCAACTAAAAACAGAACTGATTGGGAGCTGATATTTAATGGTAAGTCATTAACATACAAGAGAAATAAGACTAGGCCCAATATGGAACTTTGCAAATGTAAAATGCTGGTACATTAATAACCGATTTAACTGCCAAAGTGTTGAATGCAACCAAGCAAACGTGCATGCATTGCGTTGTACAGGTGTTGGATGTCAGTTTGTGGGATGCAGTTCCATGCCGGTCACACGTGGTCAGTCAATACAGGAACGGTTATTGCTGTTTGTGGATGAAGCTGGAGTAGTTGTCCAATGATGTCCCATAAGTGCTCGATTGGAGACGGAGCTGGTGATCAAGCAGTCAAGGCAACATGTTGACTCTCTGCACAAAAACAAGTCTCCTGTGACTTATATTTCCAGTCGCCCACCATCTCCCAAAGTCCCACAGTCCGGCCACAGATGAGCATTCCCCTCGTAAATCAGTACCATCCGGGACTGGAGCAACTGACCTACATTTTCCGCCAGGGTTTCGATTACCTCTCGTTGTGCCCTGAAATGAGAAATGTCCTGCCAACTATCCTTCCCACCCCTCCTACCATGGTATTCCGCTGTCCACCAAACCTACACAATATACCCATCCATCCTTACACAACCCCTGTAATAGACCTAGATGCAAGACCTGTCCCATACATCCTCCTACCACCACCTTCTCCAGTCCGGTCACTAACATCACCTATCCCATCAAAGGCAGGGCTACCTGTGAAACCAATCATGTGATTTACAAGATAAGCTGCAACCACTGTGCTGCATTCTATGTAGGCATGACAACCAACAAGCTGTCTGTGCACGTGAATGGCCACCGACAAATGGTGACCAAAAAACAAGTGGACCACCCTGTTGCTGAACACGCTGTCAAACATGATATCTTTCATCTCAATGACTGCTTCGCAACCTGTGCCACATGGATCCTTCCCACCAACACCAGCTTTTCTGAATTGTGCAGTTGGGAACTTTCCCTGCAATACATCCTAAGTTCCCATAACCCTCCTGGCCTCAATCTTCGTTAGTCCCTGTCCTCACCCATCCAGCCCCCTCCCTGTTCCCATTCCAGCACTACACAGCCGCCATTTCACCGCCACACCCAGTCTTTTAATTTCTTTTTATTTCTCTCTTTTCCACTAGTTAACCCCCTCCGCACCTTCTCTCCTGCCCTCCATCTAAACTGCAACACTTCACTGTCTGCCACTCCCACCATACTATCCCTCCCCTCCCTGCCCCAGCCTCCTCCTTATCCCCACCCAGTCGCCACTCCCATCATGCACTGGTGCTGCTGCTTGCTGGATACTGCAGATGTGTGTGCAACTTGCGTTTGCTTGTGTGCGTGTGTGTGTATTCGTGTCTACTGCTGACAAAGGCCTTAATGGCCGAAATCTATAATTGTGTGAATGTTTTTGTTGTGCCTATCGCGACTCATCATCTCCACTATATGGTGTGTAACAACTTTCCTTCTCTGGTATCATAATTTCTAGAAGGGAGACATGTATTGAAGTGCAGTCAGGGCTGATGAACAAGTTTCCTTTGTGTGCTTCCCAAATGACAAAACACTGCCCCCAGATAAAATTCCCACCGAGCGAGGTGGCGCAGTGGTTAGCACACTGGACTCGCATTTGGGAGGACGACGGTTCAATCCCGTCTCCGGCCATCCTGATTTAGGTTTTCCGTGATTTCCCTAAATCGTTTCAGGCAAATGCCGGGATGGTTCCTTTGAAAGGGCACGGCCGATTTCCTTCCCAATCCTTCCCTAACCCGAGCTTGCGCTCCGTCTCTAATGACCTCGTTGTCGACGGGACGTTAAACACTAACCACCACCACCACCAGATAAAATTCCTTATTTCCACACTGTACCTCTTAATATCAGACCTTGACATCAATCTCGAAATGCCGTTTTCTTTTTTTGAATCCTCTGGTGGTGGGGTATTGCCCTGTTGGCAGGGCACTGTGAGGGACAGAATGGTCATCCTCTTCTGGCAGTGCAAAATGGCTGCTGGAGATCCATCCTTGTGGGTCAAGCTACTCAAAGAAGGAAGAAACATTAGTAAAGCATCCTCTAGTGAGTAGTCAGCCTTCTTCATTTTCTCCTTGAAAGTCTGGACAAAGCATTCAGTGACCCCGTTCGGCTCTGGTTGAGATGATGAGCTGTGAGGGTGCTATATCCCATGGGTCGTGCAAAAAGACTCATCCTCTTCACTAGTCAACTGGATGCCCTTATCTGCATCAATGGCTGTAGGGAGACTATCTACAGTGAAAATTAGTTCCAGAGCCCGGACTGTTTGAGGTGTTCCTGTATTGTTCATCCTGACAGTGTAGCCAGTTTATCCCCAGAAAGGGTCTGGTGTAGTCAAGGTATAGCCAACTCCAGAGCTCCATTACTCCAGGCCCAGGCAAAGAAGAGCATGGCAGTGCACTCCACATTCTCTCATCTGTGACCTGTACCTTGAACTGTGAAGCTCAGCTAATGGAAGAGATCCAATCCCTTGAGGTTAGCTGCTGTACATGATTGCAATACTAGAAGCAGAGCCTGCACTTTTTTGTTCTTCATGTTTGGGCAACCTTTAATTTGAATTGTCTGGTTGCTGTAACTTGTTAACTTACCGCGAGAATTGAATAATTGTGGAGCAGCAATAAAAGTGAAGGGTGTACGTGAAGTCTGGAAACACTTTCAATTATTTATTGCACAAGTACCAAACATTGTACAGATATCATACATATGCCATTTTGAAGAGAAATCCTGAAAGTTTTTTTCATGTATACCGCCACAACATAGTTTGGTAATTTGCTGATAGTGAGCACTAATAAAAAACATGGCAAGTGCCGGTGCTGAGCGAGGTTTCTGTGTGTTGGAGTTCGACAAAAACAAGAGTGCTACAGCTGTTCAACAGATGTTCAGAACCAAGTATGGTAAGAATCCACCAACAAGGAACGCCATTTACCACTGGCACAACGAATTCGTTAAGACAGTTGCTTGTGACCGGCAAAGAGAAGCAGACATCACACTGTGAGTGAAGCGAATGTGGAGCATGTACAGGAGACATTCGTAAGGAGTCCAAAGAAATCGGTGCGTCGTGCATCCCGTGAACTAGAAATGGCTCCAGTGACAGTGTGGAAAGTCCTGCAACAGAAGCTGTCAATGAAACCATTCGAATTGGAGCTAGGTGCTGAGGCATAATGATGATGACAAAGACAAACGTTTTTAGTTTTGTTTGCAGTTGCAACAATTGAATGAGGCTTTGGATGGCATTGATGCTAGCTGAATTTTTGGCAACGAAGCCACTTTTCACGCTAATGGGAAAGTGAACAGGCACAGTTGTCGAATCTGGGATCAAAGCATCCATACAAAAGCATTCAATTTGAGCATGATTCCCCAAAGGCCCAAAGGTAAATGTCTTTGTGCCTTGTCATATCAAAAACTGTACGGGCCATTCTTCTTTGCTGGGAGCACTGTCACTGGATGCTTCGACATTTTGCAGCAATGGCTGATGCCTCAAATGCAATTGGACTCTCCGTTCATCTTTCAGCAGGATGGGGCTCCACCCCATTTTCATCGTGAAGTTTGTGGGTACCTGAACATGGAGCTGCCACATCAATGGATTGGCCGTGCTACAGAAGGGGCAGCTGCTTCGTGAAATGGCCTCTCCGATCACCAGATCTCACTCCGTGTGACTTTTATCCGACGGGGACACATTAAAGATCAGGTGTATGTACTGTCTCTACCATGTGATGTAGCAAAGCTCCAGGAGAGAATACAGGAAGCAACTGCCACAGTCGACTATGCCATGCTGGGACAGGTATGGCAAGAATTTGATTACCATATTGATGTCTGCTGGGTCACTCATGGTTTACATAACGAATGTATGTAAAAAAACTTTCAGAGTTTCTCTTCAAAAAGCTATATGTATGACCCCTGTACAATGTTTAGTTCACGTGCAATAAATAATTGAAAGTGTTCCCAGATTTTATATTCACCCTGTGTATTTAGCATTATTTATGGTATGGTAGTATTGAGCTCAACATCTACCAACATTACTTTGTCACCTTAAGAAAGAATACTATAAATTTTATTTTGAAAATAGTGAATACCAGATTCTTACTCATCCACTATACACTGGACATCACTGGTGAAAGCACAGTGCTTGATGGTGTTGTTTACTTCTGCCATATGATCTTCTGTTCAACAGTATAAACATTTCAGGTGGTTGTTATTTTAAAACCATCACTTTAGAAGACAGATGTCAAACAGACTTAATGGGACAACTTGATTTGACCCTGTTTGGAGGTGTGGAACTGTTCTTAGATCCATGACAGGTTTTGATATCATGTTGACCATTGTGACCGAAAAATGTGCCACAACTATGGAAATATGTCTGAAGAGCCTCATTTCCTCTATGTTTGAGAGCTTGCTCTGTTATCTTAGTGTGTTCAGATACTCGAATAACTGAAAAATACTTCACCAATGTTGGATTAATCAAGTGAATAAGATCATTGCACAGTCCTGCATCTGGAGTATGAACAATAAGGATATTCCTAACCACTGTACTCACATAAGAAAGATTACAGTCCTGGTTTTTGGTCTTGAATTTACAATCCTGAGTGAGACTTTGTAGCAAGTCATCTCATTGCTTAATTGATTATGCTGGTTTCTTACATGTACTGTAAAATTTATGATGTACTTCTCCTGCTAGAATCCTGTTCTCAAAATATCCTAATTAGTCCTTTACTTCTGTATACTCCAACTCACAGGAAAGATTTGCTGCACTGAACTATAGTCTAGAGCCTAACATTTGATAATAAGGCTGTAAACTGTTGCTCTAGCCTGTCTTGTGTAGTTGGTCCTCTGTTCGTTACTTGGTCAAATGGGTGGAATACCGGTGGTATCCACTTCCCGTTCCTCCAACCATTGTAACAACTTTTCCTAGGTAACGCCCAACACCATAGTAGCATTAATGGACTGAAATAGGTTTATTATTGGCAACACAAAATCAGTTTTCTGTGCCATCTTGAATGTATTATCAGCAGGTTATTAATTGTTCTTGGCCAACTTGAGAGCATAATAAGATAAGGCACTACCAAAAGTTCCAACATTAAGAATGTCCAACAACAATGTTTCAACAAGAAAATTTGAACAAGAAAATGCCCCACAAGAATTTTCCAACAAGAAAATTTGCAAATGCCATGATTCAGAACAGAACGATCTCAAAGTCCACCAAGCCCTCTGTCTTGAACACTGTAAAACAGAAAAACAAAGGAAATTTACTGTCTGTGCATCATCGAAACTGGAAATGTTATGTCGGTGTGATCCACTCAGTTTCTGCTGATGTATGCTCTCTTCAGTGGCTGCCTGTGAGTGCACTTTCCCTTTCCAGACCAGCAACTGGTTTACTGCTAGTGTTGCGTTGGTTCGTATCACTGCATCCCTGTTGTATGGGTTGTGCAACACTGCAACACACAAATAATTTGTTCCAGTACATGAACATATATTTATTGCAACACCCACAAAATGTAGTTCCAGTTCATAATAAACACACACAAATCTGCCCAGACTAAGAACTAAGTGCCATAAATGAACTGTCACTTCTTACAGTAAACACCTCTCTAGAGACAGTCTGTTACCACATCGCTGCTAAGACTGTGGTGGTACCTTTCCATGTGGGATGTTTATTATTGGGCTGCAGACTTCAGATTGGTAGCAGCTCTCTACAGACTGTCACTGCCTGGATAGCTGATGCCCTCTGACCAAGAACTGGTGAGGACAGGCTCCAATTGACTGATGATAAACTGCTAGTTGCCAAGGAACTTCGGACCCTTGGCTCCATTGATGATGAACTCCACTCATGCACTGTTGCTGACTTGCAAGTTACAAAGCTGTGTGGATTACTATACTGAATCCGGCGCCCTTGGCTCCGCTGATGGCGTGATGTCATTACTGTGTAAAATTGGCATGCGTGTTGAGATGTTCTGAAATAGTATGGTCGTTGCTGGTGGTATGTGGGGACAGTTGCCGAAGTCTTTATCAGTCTTGATCTTCCATTGGTGTAGGCACACTGACATGCTACTGTGACGGAAGGGTGGATTACCTGGTGGGGGTAGTGCTGCAGAATACAATAATTTTGTAAGACCGTAAATAATTGACGATCATCTAGCTATTCCCAAGGACTAAGATTTGGCATATTGGACAGATATACACTGATATGGAAGGTAGATGAAAGAAATAATGGACTTAATGAATAGGAGAAGATTGGGCATTCTAGTATCATCAGAAACCAGGTGGGAGAATAAAGGAAGTAAAGGAAGTGGGGAATTGAGGTGTGGGTATACGCTGTACTGGAGTGAGAATGAGGAAGAAAGAAGACGGGTAGCGGCACTAGCTATGAGAGGAGGGTTGAATGAGAAGGTGAAGGGAACAAGCAGTAAGATGGTGAAGGTCAGAGTGAGAGTGAAAGGGAAGGATAAGGAAATACTCTAAGTGTATGCTAAAGATGAGGGAGACTTTGAAGAGGTCATGCAGAGTCAGCTGTTGGACAGAAGATTGTAATACTGAGGACTTACATGCACAATTGGTTGAGAGAAGAGAAGGGTTTGAGGAAGTATTGGTAATCAGAGGGTGAGAATGAAGAAAACAGGGAAGGACAAAAAATGTTAGATTTTTGTGAAGTTAAACTAGCAGAAGTATAATTGGTAGAGTAATGATGAGAGGACAAGAGAAATTTTGAAAGAAAAATCCATTCCAGAGACTGCAAAAGAGACTAAATTAAAAAGATTGAGCAATGGCAGCATACTAGAAAAAGATCAAGAGATCGATGGGTCATTGGAGTGACGGAATGCGTGGTAAAGTGAGGAGAAGACTGCTACAGGGCAGAGAAAGAAACATGGTAGAAGGATAGGAAAAAAATGAGAGGATTGTGTTCTGACCAGAGCCAACCAGGGTCTAAAAAGTGTAGAAGATGTGGTAATGCTGAACAATTGCAGTTGAATAATAAAGCAAGAAGAGAGTTTTATGTGTGTTGGAATATGTTAGATGTTTATCTGCAGTCAGAAAGAATCAAAGGAAACAATGCCATGTAAACAGAACATTGTGTGTTGGTATTGACAGTTTAGGGACACTGGTTGTCTCTGTAAATGGAAAAGTATTGGCCAACCAAATGTCCCAGGTGTAACTGTGGAGAAGGTGAGGGGAAGCTTCATACACAGTCCAGAAAATCAATGATCCATGCAAGCCAAAAAGTTGAAATACCATAGCAAAATGTGTGGAACCTTTTGCGATGGCGACATTTCAAATCATACTGTCTGCAGCTCATGCAACAATTAAAACTGTAAGATTATGGCTGGTGCCTTCATTTTTGAATCACAATGCAGGACTTGAGGATGAACATTTCCCCTCCAAGATGATATTCAGTGATAAAGCAATCTTTGATCTTGCTGGAAATCCTCATGTAATTGTGCCCCATGAACAAAATTCACTGAAGGTTAATGGTGTCTGTGCAATGTCACAGACAAAGCTGTATGGGCCGTTATTCATCTGTGAGAATTTCGTGACGGGTCTCATAGTTTGGTATGTTGCAGTTTAGTTGTTTCCACAACTTACTACTGATTGCAAGAATTTCACCATACAACATGACGGGATACCCTTCATTAGAACATCATTGTTTTTCACTGCCAAAATGATGGACTCGTGCATTCATAGATATGGCAAAGTGCTAAAGGTGGTGTGGTGCTGTTCCCTTGACCCACCAGGTCACCTGATCAGACACTTTGTGACCTTCTTCATTGGAGGTACATTAAGGATTGTGTTTATGTACCCCTGCTGCCAAGAACACTGGAACAGCCCAGTGAATGCATCAATGCTGTTGTGATAGTCGTTGACACGATCTTGCTTCAAAGATATGGACTGAATTTGACTACCACTTCAACACTTTTCTTGTGACCACAGGGATACTCACAGAACATTTGTAGAATGCAAATTGCAAACTTGGTGAGTTTACAGTTCTATTCATGCATCAGTCATAATTGTACATGTAATATGTTGGAAAATATAGATCCCTGAAAATGAATGAATCATTTATAGTAACTGTGCATTATAAACATGATTTACTCAAGAACAGAACTGGCAGTTTGTGAGGGACTTTAAAAGTCATTTGGATGCACTGATTTTTCATTATAATAGGCCATCAGAAAACTTAAAATTATATCAAACTTAATTCGATTCCTGAGACAGTGGGCATGTCTGATGGCAAAGGAATGATGTCACTAGCCACTGGGATGGAAGACACAACCTTGGCTGAAGGTAGGTAGGTGTGCTGAGTTGGTTAGGCCAGTGATTCTGACTATTCAGTTTTATAAAATAAACTGTTGCCAATGCAGACTAAGCCAAATGGAATACATGTTTATTTTTGTACTGAAAAATAAGAAATGAAGATTTCTCAAAATTTTTGTTTGTTGATTATGAAGTTAAGGTTGCCTCAGATATAAAGTGGATCCATGGACCTGCTGTCCCAGTGGCCACAAGAAAAGTATATCTGCAGAAGTTGTGGATTTGAGAATCTGTTGATGCTTGCTTTTGATTACTTAAATGATGAAACATTGATAGACTTCAAGGACAGGCTGATTTCCATCCTCATCCTTCCCCTATTCAAGCTTTTGATCCATCCCTAATAACCTCATTGGTGACAGGATGTTGCTCTGTCATTATTGCTGTGAGGATGTGTGTATATTGAATTTTCCTGTGACTTCTGAATGTGAGCACAAAAAATATTATGTTTCTTGTGATAATTTCAGATCTGCTTTACCAGACTGCCTTTAATGCCTTGTGCCTTCTGACTCGTGAATCTGTAAACCGTGCTAAGATTCGACATGCTGGAGGACTTGCTGTTCTTTTAAGTGCCTTGCATCGTGGGACAGAACCAATAGCAAATGCTCAGAGGTTAGTGATACATGTATCTTTTTAATTAAGACATTTTGTGCAAACTTTGATAGAAAATATTGTGTTTCCATTGCAACTAAAAGTGCCAGTGTAGAATGCTTAAATGACTGTCTAATTATTGCTGAAGCTGTAGTGCAGTGAAACATCTTGACAAAGTACATTTGTTCCCCTAAAATATATCTTTGTAGCAGTGGCAGTAGAAATAGGAGACTGAACGAGGTGGTGCAGTGGTTAGCATACTGGACTCATATTCGGGAGGATGACGGTTCATACCTGCATCCGTCCATCCTGATTTAGGTTTTCCGTGATTTCCCTAAATCATTTCGGGCATATGCTGGAATGGTTCCTTTGAAAGAGCATGACCAATTTCCTTATCCATCCTTCCCTAATCCAGTGGGACCGATGACCTCACTGTTTAGTCCCTTCTCCCATATCAGCCAACCAGTAACAGGAGAAGTACATTGTTTTGTTTGTCATTTTACAACAATACATGTTTTGTCGGCTTTATATTGAGTAAAAATGTTATCTATATACGTACAAAGCACAAATATACCTATAAGCGACAAACACACAAACAAAACTACAGCATATGTAAAGAGTAGCTCAGTTCAAAATCAAAGTATGTGCTGAGTGTTGTACTGACAATAAGTGGTTGAGTTGCGGACAGTTTTTTTACATACAGACCCAGCAATACCTTTTCATGTGGGACTAGAGAAAGCAGTGTTATGTTGAGCTTAGTCAGGAAACAGCACTCAAACAAAGTAGTACATAAAGACAAATACATTCCAGTATTCCTCGTAGCCACAGCACCAGATTGTTACTGAATTTGAATTGGCACTAAAGTATCTAATTTTGGCGAAATTCACATCTATTTTTTAAAAATGATTATATTTTCAATTTTAAAAGGTTACTACACTATGTGCCTGAAGACAAAGTTTTACAGCTTTGAAATTGACAGTTAAAGAAATTGGTGATTGTGGAGCTTTTTAACTGGAATGTTCATGTTTGCAAAATTTTCAACAGGTTTTTTCCAAAATGATCTTTACTTTCTTATTTTGGCTGCTTTTAAGCTTTCAACAAATGGATGTTCCTGTCGAGAAGCATTTTCCTGCCAGTGAGCTGAGTGCTTCTCTCTAACATTATTTTTCTTTACCCACCTAATTCTTTAATTACAACATCTACTAAATATTAATTTCGACATTTTGTGGGCGTTCCTAGTCATGCGACTCTTACTTGTCACTACAGGTTAAACCAATTAGGAACTTAGGGTAAAAGTCGAAACAAAAGTAACCCTATTTGCCTGTTATGGAAAACATTTTGGCGTGGTTAAAATACGTTGAGACATTTGTTTTTCCTGTCAATGTAGTGCATAGCATGGACACTATAAACCGAAAGAAAGGCCACCAGAGAGGGAGGAGAGATGTTGGGCAACAAGTACCACCTCCGTCTTGTAAGGCAGCAGCCTGCATCTGTTTTCTGTGTATCTGTGAAAGCAGGATTGACACATGGTGAGAGGGATTGCCAGTCCCACCCAGTGTTTTGAAAATTGTAAATCAACTTTGCGATGTATCAGAACTACTCATTTCAATCACTTCAAAATACAAAAAGAAAATGAGCAACACACTACACAAAGCATTGGGTAATGGCTACTGTGCATTTTTTGATTGTTGGCAGTGTCGTAAACGAGGTTGTTCAGACACAACTTTTACTGGTATTTGATGCAGCCACAGCCACCTAAAAGTGCCACGTTAAAAGACAGAAGTGCCCACACAAGGGCTTATAGTAACCTTTGAAATTTCGCTAACAGACAGATGTACTTTTTTCCTAATGAACTAGGTTCAACAGCCGAGTCCAACTTTGCTTTATGCAGCAGGTATCTTTTATAGAGCATTGTACAGCCAAAAATTGACTTGTACCAGTGACTTGAGCACACTGATACATCACTGCATTTGTGGAATTTTTATTTTGCAAACACTTTGTTATACAGATTATTTTTCCATATTGGGCTTCATCAGTCGCTGTGCAGTATCAGTAACCAAAAATTGGTTATGTTTCTGATGCTTATACACAGAAAAATAAGGTTATTTCAAACTGTCGCTGAGAAAATAGTTCATTTGGATATAAATAGCCATGAAATAATCTCTATTAGGTAATTTTGCTTTTTTGCATTTCGAGGGAGATTTCACATCTATATTTGCATGTATCACATTATGTAAATTTTTCATGTCCCTAGTAAATAAGACAGGCGAAAACATATTTGTGTTTATGGTTTGATGCCATATGCTGTGGGGCGGATTGCATTCAAATGTAGCATTCCATTGGCTTTCATTGCCCATATGACAAGTGACTCAGTCTGCATTAGAAAAGTGAATGCCATTTATGACTTGATTAGCAGCAAAATATAGTGAGTTCAGATGAGTTCCATTTCCACCAGTGCTTCACTGAGAGCTACATTCTGGTTAGATGCTATCATGGCAGTTGCAGTCTGTCAGCTTGCATTGTTGAATGTCATAGCAGTCTTTTACTCCTACACATTCGTCTACATACATTCTCTGCAAGGCACCATATTGTGTGTGGCAGAGGGTTCCTTGTACCACTGCTAGCCATTTCTTTCCTGGTTTGCTCACAAATGGAGCAGTGGGGAAACAACAGTCTGTATGCTTCTGTAGAAGCCCTAATTTCCCTTACCTTTTCTTTGTGGTCCTTATGCAAAATATACACTTGTGACAGTAAAATCATTCTGCAGTCAGCTGCAAATGGCTGTTCTCTAAATTTTCACAATAGTATTTCATGAAAAGAATGTTATTTTCCCTCCAGGGATTCCTAATGGAATCCATGAAGTGTGTCCCTAATCCTCCTATCTTGATTGAACCTGCCCGAAACAAATCTAGCAACACGCCTATGAATTGCTTCAATGTCTCCCTTTAATGTGAACTGGTGGAGATCTCAAACACTTGAGCAGTACTAAAGAATGGGTGACATTAATGCAATTTCCATTGTAGGGGAGCTACATTTTCTTAAATTCTTCCAATAAACTGAAGGTGACCATTCACCTTCCCTATTACTGCTATTAGAGAACAAGAGTGGTCCTATCATACTTGGCTGGAGCACTTCTGATAAGTCCTTGTCTCTGATGAATACTTGCTGTCGAGGGCAGTGTGCTGCATTCTATTACATAAAGTCTTTGTGCCACTTGCATATCCGGGAGCCTATTTTGTATGCTTGGACCTTCGTTAAGAGTACGCAGTGGGGCTCCGAGTCAAATGCTCTCTGGAAATTTAGAAAAATGGAATCTGCCTGTTGCCTTTTATCCACAGTTCGTAGAATGTAATGTGAGAAAATGAAAAGCTCAGTTTTGCATAGCTAATTCATTCTAAATCTGTGTTGATTTGCAGACAAAAGCTTTTCTGTCTCAAAGAAATTTATTATGTTTGAACTTGGAATATGCCCAAGAATTATGCTGTAAACTGATGTTAAGGATATTGGTCTGTTATTTGGCGGGTTTGTTGTTTTACCCTTGTTGTATGCAGGAGCCACCTGTGCTGTTGTTCAGCCACTTGGGACTTTGTCCTGGGTAGGAGATTTGTAATAAATGCAAGATAGCAAGGGGCCAATGCTGAAAAGTACTCTCTATGAAACTGAACTGGGATTTCATCTGGACGTGGTGTCTTATTTGTTTTCAACTCTTTCTGTTGTTTCTCAACACCAGGGCACTTATTTCTAAGTCCATATGGACGGCTGAGTGATGGTCAAACACTATGCCTGTCTTATGGTCCTCCTGCAGCCATGATCATTTTCAATGGAAATTTAAAACTTTAGTTTCCTTTTGACACCTTCTATTGACAGACCAGACTGGTTGCAGAATGACTGGAGAGAAGCCTGTTAGTGGTTTTTCCTATTACCAGAATTTTCTCATGTTCTTGGCAAGATCTTTCCCAACATATGACGGTGGAGAGTGTATGATCCATGCATTGGGCTTTTTATACACACACCGGTTTCTGTTATCTGTTATTTGCCTGTCAACATTTCTACATACTCTTCATCCTCTTCTGAACTGAGATTGCAGCAATCTTTACTTCATCAGCATTTTCTGAATTTTGTTATTAAGCCACGGTGGATTCTTTTTGTTCTTAATATCCTTTCCCAACACATATTTCTCTAGAGTGAAATTTACAATCAGTTTAAACTTGTCCATAATTCCTCTGAAGCCATCGTATTTGAACTGAATTATATTCAGTCATTGTCTAATTAGAATGCTAAGAACTGCGCGTACTCCCATTTCCATCATAAAAACTCTCGTAGCATTTATTATGGATTTATGAACTTCAGTGGACATCGTTGTCAGTATGCTGCCATGATCACCTATCCCTTTTTCTATACTGACACTTTGAATTTGTTTGTAATTACAAGGTCTAAAATATTTCCATTGACTGCAGGTTTTCGAACTAGCTGCTCAAAACAGTTTCACCCTGAAAACAATGAGAAGCACTTATTGATTTGCTATTTAAAAAGAAAGACTCAATATTACTATGCAGGGCAAAATCCTTCTTAACACAACACAGTAACTTACGTCAGTGGGAACAATACCCAGAATTTACTTAAGATAAGGAAAAAGAATTTTTTCTTAAAATTTCTCAGTTATTTTAAAAGGAACAAGATGAAGTTAAAGCATAACTAACTAATAAAATACTTTCACACTTAGGGAGCATGGTAACTGATTCAAACATTTGGCTCTTGCAAAATACATGCAACTGAAGCTGGCATCCATATTCAGGATATAGATGAGTTCACGGTCCTCCACAAATTAAGTTCAATGACATGGTACAGTGTCTTATTTCTCACTCCACCAGGTACTCCATACCACCTACATGTCTTTTGATAACAGCAATCATCCACCCTGGGCACTCTGGTTCACTCCAGCATGTATTCATTGCAGGAACAAAACTCGACCAACCATCCCACAGGATCGGCTTGTAGTTTTCAGTGCTGTTCTTCCTCTCAACATTGCATCGAGATTGCTTGTTTTGGTAACCATGCTCTCCTGGACTCGGTTGACAGCTCACTGCTCTGTTTCTCTGCCCACACAGATCTGGTCTCCTGGCCCTCAAGAAGTCAATCATCCCTGCCAGATGGCACAGAAGTGGGCTTCCAATGAATGATCAACTACATGGTGATCTTGAAATGTGCAGGGAACCGCAAAATAGTCCCCCTTGTTAATCCTATAATACTGGGGTATTATAAGAGCGAAACAAATGGCCTTGATGGATTCTCACCTCCCCCTCATCACTCCACCACTTTTGATACAAGAAAATGCCCCAAGATACAAATGCTACTTAAATTCTGTCAGGCATCTAAAAACTAAAACTACATAGGACACTCTGCTTGACACAAGAATGAAATGCTGGTACTGGCCAGCTTAGTTTGAGCCAGATAGAGCCTTATTCCCCTTACTCGTACCATTAAGGTAACAGGAATCCCATGACTTCAAAAGGCCCCACAAACCTAGGCATCAAATAACTGCTGACCTTACCAGCTGCCTTACTTGCAGCTTGCAGTGCCAAAATTTATTGTAATGAACAGATCACCCAGCTTAAAATTGTCTGGCTGTCAACATCGGATGTACTCACTAGCCTCCTAGGAACAAGTTCAGTGGATGTTATTTTTAGCCTGTTTCCAATTCTCAGTTACCTCATCAGGTAACAGTTCATTGATTGACAATATATTGCTCAAAGGAGAATTGACCCTAAATGCAAGGAGTAATTCAGCCGAGTGGCTTTGTGCACCTCGTGCTTAGCCGTGTTGAAGGCCATCATTAATCAATGCAGGGATTTATCCCAGCATGTCTGATGGCCACTTTAATATGCAGTGAAGGTAGCCCTTAGATTCCTGATTACCGTCTCGGTGTAAGGAAGATTCAGGTAGTGAGGACTAGTTTTAGAATGCCTGATTCCAATTCATATGCAATATCTGTTACAGGCCTTTGAGGTGAAAGTTGTGACATTATCAGGAATGATCACCCAACATAGCCCAAACTCATTAAAAACATTTCGATGTCCTCTATAGCTGGCTGGTGATAGCCACACTCGTTGGGAAAAAAAAAGCATGTACAGTGGCTGAACACATTGACCCAAACTAATAAATACTTAAACCGTGCTTAGTATGCAGCTGACGTCTGACAAAATTGACATATGTCTTCTCAAACAGTCTCTCCATGGATTTAGAAGCTAGAAGGTCAACCTTGATGTTTTGGGGAGCCTTACTCACAGCACAGATTTTGCCCAACTGATTCCTCTCCTTAATCTCAGCATCCATGTTCTTCCAAATAAATTTATCCCAAATCTTCTCCCTGGTCTTGAAAATTCCCAAAGGCCCATCACCATGTGAAGCATGGAAATATTTGAATATGTATGCCACCAACTGGTCTTGTACGACCACTTTCAGCTTCCCATTGTACCAACAATGCAGCGAACTTCATTGTCTTTCAGTACCGGTCTAAGTGTTTCCTTTCTCTGCAGTTGTCCTTTAACATCTTCTATAGTAGAGTGTTGTTTGCGATATTGTTTGATCATCTGAAATAAGGCTGGAGAATTGTGTAGGATAAGGTTGATGCTTTGTGGCTGACTTCCCAACAGTGAGCTAAAGTCCTAGTACTCAGTCTATGATCTGGAACAAGAACATTAGACTAAGGCTTAGAAGGCAAAATTATAGTAACTATTTTGTAAATTACAAGGAAATAGGATGAAAAACGGACACTGTTTATACAGGGTGTGTAACATTAAGAGATAACAAGCTTTCTAATCACTTATAGTGCTCCAACAGTCAAACAGTATAACTCTCACAGCAGTGAGTGTTCTGACTATATGTATTGACTGTGTTAACATTGTTAACCTCTTCTATTTACTTGTCCTCATATTTTATTCATTATTAGATGGTAACCTACTTTAAGTTCTGAACTGTGTTACAAGACAGAGATTGTAGCTAAGCTTTCAGACAATGTTCTTCCTGGAAAAAAAGTCACTGTGCCAAGAGATAGTGGTATTTGCAATTTTGTTGTTGCATTGTGTAGCTGGAGCAGCTCATACAGTTACTGTTTGTCACATCTTTCGTGCACTGCCAAGATTCAACAGAAAGTCACGGTATCTTTCCCATTACAAACAAAATCATTTTTAAATCAGAATTTTATGTGCCCATTTGATACAGCACTCTCAAATTAGACTAGCTGGTATTTGTTTCATTGGTATGTATTTACAGGGACAGTAAGACATGAATAAAAAACTGCAATTTAGCAGCGACGCAGTAGTGTGGCATGCTTGGTGGTAGCAGTCAGTGCAGGCCAGGGCAATGATGTTGCTCCTTGAGTACTAGTTATACATTGAGTTTTACTGTCTTTATGAATACATATTTATGAAACAAATATCGCACTAGACAAATCTAGGATTACTCTGTTGAATGGGCATGTTAATTTCAACATTAAAAATAATGTTGTTTGTAATGCGAAACAATCCAATGTTTTCCGTTGACATGGGTCATAGCATGAGATTTGTGATGAGCACTCTGTCTGGATTGACTCAAGCAACACAATGCAAAACCAAAATTGGAAAGATCTGCGGAAACACAAGACAAAATGCACCTTGATGATTCTTAGGAGAGGTGTGTGTGTATGAGAGAGAGAGAGAGAGAGAGAGAGAGAGAGAGAGAGAGAGAGAGAGAGAGAGAGTGAGTGGGGGGGGGGGGGGGGGTGTTGGTAGGGCATATGTAACCATATGTATGCGTGCAGAAGTTGTTTATCAGCTCTCAGGAAGGACGTTGTTCAGTCTTGTCTATATACCTGTATATCACGCAGTGCCTAAAGTTCATATGGAGTGGCTACGTTTATGCCTTCCATTATCTGATTCTGTAATTTTCTTTAAGTGGTATGTCCGCTAATGCTGGATATGGATTGGTGTGCGATTTATATTTGCATGCAATTGATGTTTCATATAATGCTCATGAATCTTAGGACAAAAGTTTGTACTGTACTGTGCAAAAATCCCGATAAAGACTTTGCCAGAAGGAAAAAAAATTGAACAGCAATGTAATTAATGAGTTCAGTCACATAAATAACTTTTCTTTGTTTTAGGACACATGCACTCCATGCTCTAGTACAATTTGCGTATGATGATCTGGGCATGACAGAGTTGCTGCAGGCTGGACTTTTTGGAGCACTATCAACACACCTAGCAGCATCTGTAGAACGTTGTGGTCCTAATCATGGACACAAAATTCATGAAAGAAACAGGGATAGGTCATCCAGCCATCAGAGCAACAGAAAGAGAGTCCGTGTTAGCAGCCCAAGCTATGTTGCTGTCAAGAAAGAGCGAGAGCTTAGCAGGTATTATGTTTATTATAGTTTTAAAATTTCCACACAAAAGCATCTAACATTACTGTAAGCAGGTAACAAAAGTGATACCCAAGAAAAAAACAATAGTGGTGAAGGTGCTCAATAGTAACAATAGAATCTAGAGATTTTAAACTCCAACCAGGAGAGGGGGGTGAGAGTTTGGGAGTAAAAAGAAAGAAGAAAGAGAAGGAGTGAGAAAGAAAGAAGGAAAAGGGGGGGGGGGATTACTGATAGAAATCAGTTTGTGAAGTGGGTCATAGATGTCCTAGTTATTAAGAGCAGTGCCTGTGAAATCCCATCTTGTACAGTACACAGTTTTAACCAGCCAAGAAGTTGTGTAACAGCTCATCTCCACTGTAGGCTAAATTATTCATTCTAGAATTAAAATACATTGGAAGGTGTCAGCAGAATGAGTCTGTATGCCTCTTATCATTGCTTTCCTAATGTTTGTGAAATAGTTAATCACCATGGGCAAAGATGAAATCTGAGGAAGACATGGAGTCTGTCCAGGTAGCCTTGTTCATCAATTGGAATGTCACCTGTAAGGTATTCATTATATTCTATATTTCAGTTACAAATTCTATGGGTGTTTAAAAATTAATACAGTTTATTTGTAAATTTTTGTATAGCATAAATTCAGTAGTGTGTAGTACACAAATAACTATTGAGCATAAAGTCCTGCTTTGTCATTGTTTAGTTGAAATGTCAATTGCTTTTTGTTAACTGTATTGTAGTTCTAATGAGATGCATCAGCATGTTTTACAATTATCTTGTCCTATCTAAATAGTACTTTGTGTGGCGAACTGCAGGTAAAGGTGTGCATGTTGGGTGAAGTTATCAAATTACATTAGTAAAAAACATGAATAAAAATTTCAAAGTAATTCAGGTGTTTGATGCTTTCATGGGTAGTCGATGCTCACAGTAGTTAGGTTTTGACCCCTTGAGTATTTAGTAATACTCAGCCTTCTTTCAGCATCGTGATATGTGACGTGCTGCAACTGTTTTCCTCTTTACATATTTTTATTCTATAACATTCATACCCATCATTAACTCATAACTATATTTACTTGTGATGCTATTCTTTCTTATGTTTATATGGTACCTAACACTCTACAAGCATTCATCTTTCTTCACTTTAAAATGTGTCGATGCATTGTTCCCTGGAAGAAAAAACTTAATACCAACTTAAAACTGTATCTTCGTAGATAAGTGTATAGTGGCTTGTTGGCTACTAATACCTTTTTCATATGTTCATCTATGTATTCATTCACTTCAGTGTGCAGTTGTGTTATCACAAAACTTATTTCATGTCTTGTGTATCTCTGCTTACCTTATAAATGTGAAAGATAAAGTGTATTACAGGCATGGACCTCTTATTCAGTTTTCCACTGTACTCGCTTGTTTACCTGCAGCAAGACTTTTCTCGCCCTTCAAGTATAATTAGTGTGTGCACTTTCAGTACCTAAATTTTTAAAAATTGCACATACATGGATATAATGTTTATAGTAGCATAGCTTAAGTAAATATCTTGTAGTTCAGCATCCTTTCCTGTGCATATAATCCTGCAGCTTATCTTTGTGTGTGTGTGTGTGTGTGTGTGTGTGTGTGTGTGTGTGTGTGTGTGTGTGGTGTAGATAGTTGTAGTTGTAGTACAGACTCTCTCTTAATTTTCTATGTCCCTGTTTTCTTAATAGGCTTTACAAATGCTGATGCGGACTGTAGCTCATAAGGTTTGTTTGTTTTGGGCACTCCAACAATTCCAGGTTTGCCTGTCTAGCATACATGCACCTGCAGTTTACTGACTAGCCTGCTCCCAAATGTGTATGCGCTGTACCACTCTGATACCACTTGCTTCGCTGCGAGTTGTGTATTGCCTTGCACATTACCGTGCATTTCACAAGTTCATTTATTTGTTTACAACTGGGCTACGTGCAAGGCGAAGAATTTTATTTAGACTATTGTCATCTCTAGACACATAAAAGTAAAATTCTTCCTTGTTACAACCACTCATTTTATCGTTTACACATTTCACATGTAAGAAAAAACACAGGCCGAAATTTTTGTTAACAACCAACAACATAAATTCTGGAATGTGACTTTCCAGCAACCTAAATCTAATATTATTATACATATATACAACTTAGAGGGTATAAAGCCCTTCTTCAATATATAAACATTCTCAAGTCTTTGTGTGGGTAAATGCCTTTGTCTTTACCCGTGTTCATGTGTACCAATTGTCTGCTTCTGGATAGGGAATTTTAGTAATTATATCTGGTCTGGTCTATAGTGGTTGCCACTTACGGTTCAGTTTTCCAATTTTTGTGGATTTGAGATGTGTTCTAAGTAACACCTTTTGTTCTATATAAAATAGTGTTGTACGTTTCAGCTTTCTGTCATAAATTCCTTTCCTATATTTAGCCCAGGCTTCAAGGTTGATTACTGCTTGTTGTATTTTATCCTCCAGTGATAATTCCTGTATCAGAATTTTGGGCAAAGGTTTTTCCTACTCGTCTACTTGTTTGGAATTGAACATCAGCTCATTTGGTGTAAATCTAGTTGATGTATGGGGAAGGTTGTTAACAACTTGTAAGAAGGGGGTGACATATTCAATCCTGTATGTTTATGAGGTATATAGGTCCTAACAAACCTGTTGCGTTCCTTAAAAAAACGTTTCTATGGGGGATGAAATTTGGATACTAAAATGTGTTTCATTTGGTTGGAATCTACAAACTCTTTCTAGTTACATCCAACAAAATATGACGCATTATCTAATAGAGGACTTGTGATTTTCTTACTCTTGCAAAGTAATCCTCTTTGATTCATCTTATAATTGAAGTGGCTGTAGTGTTCTGCATAGCATCCAATTTTATGTATTTGTTGAAAATATCATACAGACGTACTATATACTTTATGCCACATCCAAAGGTACCTTTTCTGGAGGCTTTTAGCCTCAATGGTATGTAGTTCACTCTGTTTGGAGATGTTGGTATGTTTTGTTTTCTAGCAGACAATACACTTTCGTACCACCTGTAGTACTCTTCATCTAAGGTTGGGGATATAACCGTTGTTGTTGTTGTTGTTGTTGTTGTTGTTGTGGTCTTCAGTCCTGAGACTGGTTTGATGCAGCTCTCCATGCTACCCTATCCTGTGCAAGCTTCTTCATCTCCCAGTACTTACTGCAACCTACATCCTTCTGAATCTGCTTAGTGTATTCATCTCTTGGTCTCCCTCTACGATTTTTACCCTTGACGCTGCCCTTTAATGCTAAATTTGTGATCCCTTGATGCCTCAGGGCGTGTCCTACTAATCCGTCCCTTCTTTTTGTCAAGTTCTGCCACAAACTCCTCTTCTCTTCAATTCTATTCAATACTTCATCATTAGTTATGTGGTCTACCCATCTAATCTTCAGCATTCTTCTGTAGCACCACATTTCGAAAGCTTCTATTCTCTTCTTGTCCAAACTATTTATCATCCATACAAATACTTTCAGAAACGACTTCATGACACTGAAATCTATACTCGATGTTAACAAATTCCTCTTCTTCAGAAATGCTTTCCTTGCCATTGCCAGTCTACATTTTATATCCTCTCTACTTTGACCATCATCAGTTATTTTGCTCCCCAAATAGCAAAACTCCTTTACTACTGTAAGTGTCTCATTACCTAATCTAATTCCCTCGGCATCACCCGATTTAATTTGACTACATTCCATTATCCTCGTTTTGCTTTTGTTGACGTTCATCTTATATCATCCTTTCAAGACACTGTCCATTCCTTTCAACTGCTCTTCCAAGTCCTTTGCTGTCTCTGATAGAATTACAGTGTCATCGGCGAACCTCAAAGTTTTTATTTCTTCTCCATGGATTTTAATACCTACTCTGAATTTTTCTTTTGTTTCCTTTACTGCTTGCTCAATATACAGATTGACTAACATCAGGGAGAGGCTACAGCCCTGTCTCACTTCCTTCCCATCCACTGCTTTCTATTCATGCCCCTCGATTCTTATAACTGCTATCTGGTTTCTGTACAAATTGTAACTAGCCTTTCGCTCCATGTATTTTACCCCTGCCACCTTCAGAATTTGAAAGAAAGTATTCCAGTCAACATTGTCAAAAGCTTTCTCTAAGTCTACAAATGCTAGAAATGTAGGTTTGCCTTTCCTTAATCTTTCTTCTAATATAAGTCGTAAGGTCAGTATTGCCTCACATGTTCCAATATTTCTATGGAATCCAAACTGATCTTCCCCGAGGTCGGCTTCTACCAGTTTTTCCATTCGTCTGTAAAGAATTCGTGTAAGTATTTTTCAGTTGTGACTTATTAAATTGATAGTTCGGTAATTTTCACATCTGTGAACACCTGCTTTCTTTGGGATTGGAATTATTATATTCTTCTTGAAGTCTGAGGGTATTTCGCCTGTCTCATACATCTTGCTCACCAGATGTTAGAGTTTTGTCAGGACTGGCTCTCCCAAGGCCGTCAGTAGTTCTAATGGAACGTTGTCTACTCCCGGGGCCTTGTTTCGACTCAGGTCTTTCATTGCTATGTCCAACTCTTCACTCAGTATCGTATCTCCCATTTCATCTTCATCTACATCCTCTTTCATTTCCATAATATTGTCCTCAAGTACATCGCCCTTGTATAGACCCCCTATATACTCCTTCCACCTTTCTGCTTTCCCTTCTTTGCTTATAACTGGGTTTCCATCTGAGCTCTTGACATTCATACAAGTGGTTCTCTTTTCTCTAAAGGTCTCTTTAATTTTCCTGTAGGCAGTATCTATCTTACCCCTAGTGAGATAAGCCTCTACATCCTTACATTTGTCCTCTAGCCATCCCTGCTTAGCCAATTTGCAGTTCCTGTCGATCTCATTTTTGAGACGTCTGTATTCCTTTTTGCCTGCATCATTTACTGCATCTTTGTATTTTCTCCTTTCATCAATTAAATTCAATATTTCTTCTGTTACCCAAGGATTTCTACTAGCTCTCGTCTTTTTACCTACTTGATCCTCTGTTGCCTTCACTACTTCATCCCTCAAAGCTACCCATTCTTCTTCTTCTACTGTATTTCTTTCCCCCATTCCTGTCAATTGTTCCCCTATGTTCTCCCTGAAACTCTCTACAACCTCTGGTTTAGTCAGTTTATCAAGGTCCCATCTCCTTAAATTCCCACCTTTTAGCAGTTTCTTCAGTTTTAATCTACAGTTCATAACCAATAGATTGTGGTCAGAGTCCACATCTGCCCCTGGCAATGTCTTACAGTTTAAAACCTTGTTCCTAAATCTCTGTCTTACCATTGTATAATCCATCTGAAACCTTCTAGTATCTCCAGGGTTCTTCCATGTATACAACCTTCTTTCATGATTCTTGAACCAAATGTTAGTTATGATTAATTTATGCTCTGTGCAAAATTTTACCAGTCGGCTTCCTCTTTCATTTCTTACCCCCAATCCATATTTACCTACTATGTTTCCTTCTCACCCTTTTCCTGCTCTCAAATTCCAGTCACCCATGACTATTAAATTTTCGTCTCCCTTCACTACCTGTATAATTTCTTTTATCTCATCATACATTTCATCAATTTCATCATCATCTGCAGAGCTAGTTGGCATATAAACTTGTACTACTGTACTGGAGGTGGGCTTCGTGTCTATATTGGCCACAATAATGCGTTCACTATGCTGTTTGTAGTAGCATTCCCCTTATTTGATTTTGTATTTATAACCCTGTATTCATCTGACCAAAAGTCTTGTTCCTCCTGCCATCGAACTTCACTAATTCCCACTATGTCTAACTTTAACCTATCCATTTCCCTTTTTAATTTTTCTAACCTACCTGCCCGATTAAGGGATCTGACATTCCATTCTCCGATCCGTAGAACACCAGTTTTCTTTGTCCTGATAATGACCTCCGGAATATTTTACCCATGAGGATGCCATCATCATTTAACCATACAGTAAAGCTGCACCCCATTGTTCTTATTACATTTTTATTTCCTTTTATGTACGCTATTTTAAAATCGAATTCTTAAATATACTTATGTCACCTGGCTATCCGTTGGTGTAGCAATTTAAAAGTTAATGAAAACTATTGGGAGTGGTGGCCACAGTATACTTTTGTGTATTTTCTCCAAAAGAAATTTTCAAACTTTTTAAAGGACCAAGTTACAGCCAAACCCTCCAACTCCGTAACTAAATACGAATGTTCAACTACGGATAAGGTGCGGTTGGTGAAGCTAATTGCTTTACAGATGAGTTTTCCCTCTTCTTCTGTCATTTGAAAAAGGCCAGACCTTGAGAAGATGCGTTGGTGCATAAACAAAAATTCTCCTTCGTGTCTGGTTGAGATAAAATATTAGCATTTAATAAGGCTTGCTTGATGTTCTCGAAATCGGTTAGACATTGCTTGTCCCATAACCAAGTTCTGTTTTTCCAGACAAGATTGAGTAAAGCATCACTGTTTGTAACTTGGTTAGGATGAATTTCCTGAAAGTTTTTTAGGATCTGGCAGTATGCATTCCAAAGAGATTATGTGTCCTAAAATTTTTATCTTTCCTTCTCTGAAATTAGAGTTCTTGAGATTTGCTATTACTCCATGTTTTAGAAAAGTGGCTCAGTACTTTTTCAATTAATCTTAAGTGTTCTCACCCAAGTGGGTGTGGCGACTAAAAGGTCGTCCACCTTACTCAAACGTTTGAGCACTTTGTCCAGAGCAGAGATAAATACACGTGCACTTGCATCAATCCAAATGGTAATACTTGAAATTCAAAGCTCCTGCCCCACATATGAAGGTGGTATACTTCCGACTTTCTTCATGTAGTTTATTTGCCAATATGAAGACTGGATATCAATTATAGTAAGAAATTTAGCATCATGGAATTTCATAAGCTTTTGCTCTAAATTGTATGGATGTGTTCAAACTGGTACAATAATCGTATTTATGTTACGTGCTTCGAGGAACAAGCACACCTGGCCATCTGGCGTACTCACGGCCAAAATAGGACTACAATAAGGGGAAATTGATGGGTTGTATTACGCCCCATTCGAGTGTCCTGTTAATCTCTTTTCTTACTGCTTCCCGCTTTGTCCATGGTGTAGGGTATGAAGTAGAACAAAGAGTTTCGTGAGGATATACTTCCATTTTTTACACAAAATTCTTAATGATACCTTGTCTTTTTTCAAACGCATGTATGCCTGGTTAGGTGTAAGAGAGGGCCTGAAGGCCCTAATCTTGCCAGGTAAAATAAATGCATAAATAAATAAATAAATAAATATATTAAAAACAAAGATTCCAAGACTTACCAAGCGGGAAAGCGCCGGCAGACAGGCACATGAACAAAACACACAAACACACACACAGAATTACAAGCTTTCGCAACTGGCAGTTGCTTCGTCAGGAACGGGATTGGAATGACTCCTTACCCTCTCCCTTAAAACCCACATCCTTTCATTTTTCCCTCTCCTTCCCTCTTTCCTGACGAAGCAACTGCCAGTTGCGAAAGCTTGTAATTCTGTGTGTGTGTTTGTGTGTTTTGTTCATGTGCCTGTCTGCCGGCGCTTTCCCGCTTGGTAAGTCTTGGAATCTTTGTTTTTAATATATTTTTCCCATGTGGAAGTTTCTTTCTGTTTTAAATAAATAAATATATGTAAGTATCAATTCCCTAAGTTCTGCTTGCTGTTTTTGAGACGGGCACTGTGATTCACTTACCTTTGTGTTTCTTGTGTCAACGCTTACCTCTTCTGCTGCTGACTGCTCATTATCGTATGTATTGACAAACATGGCTATGGGATTTACCAACTGAACCTCAAAGTTGTGAGTAACTTCAGTTTTACATCTATCAGTACTCCCCATGATTAAGTCTATTGCAAATAATTGGTTATGTACGGTGAAATGACATTTGCCCTTGCCTGAACCAATTTGTACTTGGTATGTCCTAAATGTATCCATACCGATTAAAAAAACAACTATTAATTTCTCTATCACAAAATTGCATCCTTCAGAAAATTGTTCTAATTGGATGGGAATCAAAGCTTGTATTTTGACTCCTTTCTGTTATGACCAGTTGAATGGAGCTGGGTTGAATACTTCATGTCTGAGCCTCTCTTGTATGGCATCAGACCAATATTTACCCAGAAATGCTCTCTAAAACTAATTTATAGTAGTGACAATGTTCCGCCATATCCATAGCCCATAGTAGAACGTCACCATGTGTGTATGCAACAACAAATATAATTTTCTGGGCTTCGATCCAGGTATGAGGTAAAACATTTCAGAATGCTCTAATAAAGACCATGGGGTTTGTTCTTTTCCCTTCAGAGGTAAATAAGGAAATTGTCGATGCCTAAGTAATCTCTCATCTCCAGGTAATGTTGACAAATACACCACACTGTAGTGACAGTCGCTTGTGGCATGGCGCATGGCATTTGCACTTGCTCTACGGTACAGCTGCTGGCAGGTGTTGCTGCAGTCTGCAACCTTTGCTATTGTACTTCGACGGGCTAGCCACATATTGTGGGTAACCGGTGAAAGGATCTAACTTATCTAAAAACATGTTTTTTTTTTCTGTCAAATCTTGTTTTGGAATATCAGTAGTTTTAGCACTACTGCCTTGTAACCTCTCTTCTGCTTCCTTTAAATCTGAATCTATTTTAGCTAGAAATTGACTTTCTTTCTCTTTTATAGCTTTCTCTACTGCAACTACATAAATCTTGTGCTTGGATACTACCTTTTCAGCAAGGGTGCTGCCCTTGTCCAGAATCCCAGCTTCAGCTTTTTCAGTTATTTCCTTTACATCTACACATAACTTATCTCTGTATTTTGACCGAATTTTGTCTCTGAACTTAACTGGCCCACTCTTAGACTTAACCTTTGTACTTCTGTAGGTAAGTTTTTGTACATGTCTGAGTGTGTTTGCACATGGCTGACTGTGTCTGTCACATTTTTTACTGGCACATCACTTAAGTTTTGTAACTCACCTGCAAGTTGTTTGTGTTTATCGTCTACGGTGATACTCTTTCTGTTAACATATTTATATTGCGGGATACGTTGGTAATTATTTCTTGTTTTAGTTGTTTACCTAGCTCTCAACTTCCTGGATAGTTCGTCAGATAATTCAATGCGTATAGTTTTGCTCATATCACTGAACTATTCTTGAAATGGTTAAATGCTTGATTTTGCTGTGTAAACTGTTGTCCTATATTTTGATGTTTTGTGAACTGCTGTGTCATACCTTTAAGTTGTTATTACACTTTCCTGAAATTGCTGTTGTTTTGTAAACTGTGTAAACTGTTGTTGCATTAGTTGTATCAAATCGTGTGTCTCACTAGTATTTACATTTTTTTTTTTACAAACTGTTTCCTGTTCTTGCATTTGCTATGTCATGAGCAAGTAATCAAAAGAATTTTCGCTGGCGTGCCTTTCAGATTCACTATTTGATAAAAATGTTTCCCGGTGAGAACTGAGAAATTGTCTCATTGAGCATCATAAAAGTGACATCATGATTAGTTGTATTACCAGTGCCATCATGTATTGATAGTGGAAAGCCAACCTCATTTTGTACATTGCCATTCGCCAGTTCACAGGTTGGCGCGTTACCTTCAACTTTTGCCAAGCTCGGATTTCCAACATCTTGGCATATTGCATTTTCTAATGAATGTTCAACAATAGCCATTTCCTTTGACTCCATTGTGAATAGTTTAAAAAAAATTATGAATGAAGTTTTTCAAAAATGAAATAATGTCTGTATCCGTACTTCTCAAATAAAGTAGATTTAGCTGCGTATTCACTACTGAATCTGATTATTATCTGACACAGCCTTATAGAATTTAAATAACTTATCTTGCACTTTAATGATGACTTTGTACAAATTTCATCTGTTCTGTAGAGGATATTAATTGGAAGGAAAAGAGATTATCTACTGCCAGAGAGACAGTGCCAAATGTGGCCATATAAGCATATAGTGTAGCAGCTTTCTATCTTTATTGCTGAAATCAGCATTCCTGGCTCATCTCATTTGTAGCCAGAATTTAATTTTAATTTGCTCCTTCAATGCTTTTATCATTTTGAATCCTGTGAACATGTAACAAATACAGTGAAAGTTTCATTAGTTTCTAGTAACAATAATATGAATCATTTATCTCAAAAAAATTTACCTCAGCAATTGAAAAGTCTGTTCATATTTTGCTCGGCACCATCCTTTAAATGGTCACCATTGAATAGGTATGTGGGAATGGAAATTGATTAATAATTGCTTGAATAATTGGAAAAATTGATGGGAAAGAATAGTTGAAAGAAATTTGAAGGTAGTTTATGAATATGTGCACAATCCTGGGTGAACTTTAACTGATACCTGTGTCAACAGCCCTTTTATATCAATACATTCAAGGTCAATAAACTTAATTTGCATTACATACGGCTTCTCGTTTATTCCCTTGTGTTTAATCTTGATTGTGACAATGTTGATGTGGGACTGCTGCTCTGGATACCGCGTAAATTCTTCTTGTCTGCTCTGAACCTCCTGATGCAGGATTTCGGCGATGAGTGAAATCATGAACAGACAGGAACTGATCTCTTAACTGTGTGAATAAATTTTGCTTTTCTAATAACTTTTTGTAAGACTTTTAATGTATGATTGAAATACACATTTTTAACAATGCGGGTACGATGGATCCAAGCATACATCCATACTTTACCACTTCTTGAAACAAAACTGTAAAAATACATGAATTAATAAATTGCAGAGCATATTTCTTACTGGAGAGTGTATTTCTTACTTTGTTTCATACAGATATTTAGCGATGTATCAAAACATTGTCCTTGCCACAAAACAACTCATTAATTTACCTTTGGTGATGTCTATAACTCATTCAGTTTATATATTGGGGGGGGGGGGGGAAGAGATTCGATATAATGTTGTTTTTTAAAATTGAATCATATAATGATGAAAGTTTTGTGTAATTATAGCAAGTAAATGAAGAAAACTTATTATTCAACAGTCAGTGCCAATCATTTATGATTTTATGATTTTAAAGGCAGTTCATTTCAACCGTAGACATGGTAGAGAACATGGATTTTTTGTTGTCCTCTTTCTGCAGTGTGTGACAGCAAAAATAATTAAACATTTTTGAATAGAGAACTAAAGGTTCTTCTGCATTGAAAATGAATAAAGTTTGTGTCGTTGTTCAAACCATCCTTCTAAAGTAGTTACCTGGAAAGAGTGTGGGAATACTTCTGTTTGTGAAAAAGTGTTGGTAGAGAAGGTGTAAGAAATGAGAACTGGAGACTGAGCACTTGAAACTTTTAACACCTATTTAGAAGTTTGAAGATAAACATTAAGACAGCCTCAAGGGATTGCCAAATGCTGACCTGCCACTGTAACCACTTCTGTCATATAACATCATTTGAATATGCCATATGTAGTGGTATGGGGTTAGTACATCACTCTCTCAGCCATTGTCAGTTTTCCACACAATGGAGCCACTACTTCTTATTTAAGTAGACCTCAATTGGCATCATGAGGCTGTCGTCTTTCCAGTTCCAGTCCTCCCCCCAAGAAAAAACCCCTACAGTACCAGAAATTGAACCCAGGACCTCCGCATGGCAGTCAGCCTTAATGATTACTCAGCTATAGAGGTGGACTCCATATTAAGATGTGCCAAACTTTAGTAAATCAGTTGGCATAATGGAGGCATGAGAAATTTATATCATCATCATCATCATCATCATCCTAATCATCATCGTCCTTTGGACATCAGTGGCTAGATAAAAGGTTCTGCTTGACTTTTCTATGTATAAATGTCTTGTTGGAGTTTATCTGCACTATAGGAAACAGTATAATGTCATTAGCAAGATTAAGGTGGTTCAGATATGTTTTGTGAATACATATTCCTTCTTTGTTTTCCTAATTTAAGGACTGAAAACTTGTTTTATAGCTGTTAAGAATAGTTTGGATGATGAGGAATTTCTTAACCGACTTCTAATTATTTCTTAATTTCCCATTATGCTAAACTCTGATGAAAGCTGGATATATTTTGATTCATTTTCCTGTTTCTTAAGTATTGTGAAATATTAGAATCTTAATTCTTAATAGCTTTACCATTTCCAGCCAGAAATTTCTGTACATTATAGGAAATCAGGGACAAAATTGTGAATGATTAATTTGTTTATGACTCCATTTGTGTTTTTGCAACTATGTATTCAGGCATGGAAAAAAGGAATCAGTAGGGTAGTACATGTGAAACATTAACTTTGCTTAAACGTCATAGGAATGGTCTTGTAGAATGTAAATACTTCAGGAGCAAAGGAAACCACTCACAGAAAAGTGGAAGTCTCTCTCTCTCTCTCTCTCTCTCTCTCTCTCTCTCTCTCACTAACACACACACACACACACACACACACACACACCTATGTGGTCATAGTTAGACGAATCGTGCTGATGCAGTTTTTTGCCTTGTGGACTCATTGTGGTGGAGTGTCAATTGGGGTGGGTAGAGGGAGAGGGAGGTTGATGGCTTGTGGCTCAGGGGGAGGTGGGCAGTTTGTGGACGTAATGTCAAGAAGGGTGGGCAGGAATGCATGGGGGAGAGTTGGCAGGTATATGGGTTGGCATTATTGTTGTGAGCTTAATCAGCTATATCCTGATCCACAACAGCTTTTCCTTTGAAGGGAAGGTTGACTAACAAACCTGTGGCACAGCCACAACCACATGGTACCTACTATACCAGCCTGTTTATGGGCCATCTAGAGGAAATCTTCCTGGCCTCCCAACACTCTCAACCCCATGTCTGCTTCAGGTTCATTCATGATCAGCCAAGACACTCTTTTCACATTCCTTGACAATCTCAACACCTTTTCTCTCATCCGCTTTGCCTGGTCTCCTCTATCCAACACGTCACCTTCCTGGATACTGACATCTACCCTTCTGATGGCTTCATCCACACCTCTTTCTACATTAAACCCACTAACCATGAACAGTACCTGCATTTTGGCAGCTGCCATCCCTTCTACACCAAAAAATCCACCACACACAGCCTAGCCACCCATGGATGACATATCTGCAGTGACGAGAACTCCGTTTCCCAATATGCTGAAAGTCTTCTTTAATCCTAAAATACTAACTTTGCTTAAATGTTTCTATGGAATATTATCGGACATTATAGTAATGACATGATATTTCTGCAAGACAGCAGAATGTTAATGTAATGATGTGATTACAGGTACAGTTGTGATAAGCTGGTTTTGACAACAAGCTCACACGTTTATGAAATCACAAGAGGAGGCAATGTTCTTACAGAGGAGTTCTGTATACAGAGAGATAGCTATTTGTCTGTCTTCAATGGGAGAGAATAATTCAGAAACAAAATTTTTGATGCTAAATCAATTAATTATGATACAGGGAAGAGTGAATGTCAAACACTGAATGAAAGACAATCTCGGGAATATGTCACTTACACAGTTTGTTGACTATGTAATGTTTAACAGCAAATTTTTGCTTTTATTTATTTCATCATCATCATCATCATCATCACGTGCTCTGCCTGTCGGTGGGTTTCTGATACCACTGCTGCTATTTGAGCATGTTTCAGGCGAGCTACCAAGCGAAGTGGCGCAGTGGTTAGCACACTGGACTTGTATTTGGGAGGATGATGGTTCAAACCCACGTCTGGCCACTCTGATTTAGATTTTTTTGTGATTTCCCTAAATCACTTCTAGCAAATGCTGAGATAGTTCCTTTGAAAGTTCACAGCTGATTTCCTTCTCCACTCAATCCAATGGGACTGATGACCTCACTGGTCCTCTCCCCCAAATCAACCAGCCAACCAAACAGGCCAGCTGCTTCGTAGTCTCATAGTTCAGTACCTTTCTCTTTTTACTTCATTCAGCATTTTTATTCTTCCTATTTTCTTCTGTCCTTCCACTGTACCTTCAATAGCTGTTGTCAGAATTTATTTTCCTTGAAATGTATGTCCCACTCAGTTTACTTTGCTTTTTGTAACCAGGTTGGAAGATGTTGTAACCCTATATAGTGCGTGCTCATACTTAAACAGTGTAAGCCTTGATGGCCGGCCTAAAGAGACTGCCTCATGTTGGCACAGATGGTGCACCACACGCTGTACCGTGTGCAAACAGCAGTATATAGGCCAGCATACTGTGCACTCAACTGCTCTAATGTTTTTGTGACTATGGAACATTTCACTGTTAGACTATGCATTAATATTTATTTTGACACCATTCAGTGTGCCTGTATTTCTCTTTATGTGGAGGTGAATTAAAAGTTGGTTGGTGGGAATTGTGATATTGTGTTTGTGCAACATTATGATAGAAGAGATTTTTGAACTTTACCCTCTCCATTGCTTCACTTGATCCATCCATTTTGTTGTCTTCATTCTCCTCCAGTACCACATCTCAAATTCTTCATTTATATCTCTTTCTCTTTTCTTCAGTAACCAACTTTCTCAGCCGTGTGGAAAAATGCTTCAAATAAAGCATTTAACCAGCCTTCCCGTTCCAGCTTCAGCTTACTCCACAATAAGCATTTGCTTTTTGGAAAGCTTGCTTTGCGATTGCAGTTCTTGATCTCATATCTCTTTCCCTCAACCAGTTATTTGTTAGTGTGCTCTCCAAATATCTATACTGTGCAACCAGTTCAGTTTGACCTTCTGTTGAAGAAGAAAAAGAAGATGAAGAAGAAATAAGAAATAAGATCAAGAATTGCAATAGCAAAGCAAGATTTACATATATATTTTACTGTAATGTTTCAATGAAAAAGGTTTTCTCCATAAAGGAACCCATTGGGAGATTATATCTGCTGATTTTATTATACATGTACTTTGAATGGCAGAAAATTGCAACAGTGAATAAGTAACTAAACATAACCTTAACCTTTTAATAGTATCAGCACCTGTAGAGGATTATGAAATTGATGCTATGGTGACGCCCATTGATAATACTTTGACAGTAACACTTCATGTAACTGTCTAAAGCAATGAAACTAAATAGTCTGTACTAGTAAAGAGTTAAAAACTATTGCATGCAAAAACAGTTGGATCCAAAGAGCAGCGTAAAATAATCCAAACCTAAGCTCTTTCCACCAAATATTGGTTTTGAAACTTCATGCTTTTTAAAATCAAGAAAATAGATGTACATGGATGAAAGAGATAGCAGGTGTCAGCATAGGAACAAATACAAATCATGTAGTAATTGGGATAAAAGTAAAGTAGAACATAGTAAAGTAGGTGATAGATAGTGTCTTGTGAAGGATTACAGGTAAATAAATTAGAAACAAATAAGTATAAGTAACTCATTAAAACTATTCCCAAGGGTCTTGCTTCATGTACTACTATTTCTGTATACTGAAATTACTTTTTGCTTTCCTAGGTCGTGGTCATCAGATTGTATGGATGGCAATGATATTCAGATGATAGGAGACTGGAGCCCAACTAGTTCTCATAGCTTTTGTTTCTCACCGGATGGACCATCTTCACCATCTCCAAGTTCAGCTTCGTCTTCTCCACCACCAACACCAACAGAATATGACTGGCCTGATTTATACTCTCCTGTAACAGCTGAATATAATGAAAGCAATGATGAAGAGGAGATGGGAATTCAGGAATCATGGAAAGACATGGTATACACTACATTCCTCTTATCAAATTAATTATATTTTTGAGTAACTAAAACATACCCTTTTCATATTGTGCATGTTCCATATGCATCACATGTGTTTTTCTTTGAAAATTAAAATATTTTTAATTTATTTTATTCGTTCAGCAAGTTGTAATACAAGATATTTTCTATTTGTTATGTGCGCTCATTTTGAAGATGTTCACATCCTCAAACTTTGCTTAAATTTTTATATATTTTATCCTGTTAATTTGTTTTATCTTTATGTTGCTGCACAGTATGTTTTTTAATATTTAGCTTGGTTGCCATGCCAACTCCATTTTCGTTCACAGTTGCTTATGTGTAGAGTTTTGTTTTTTTTGTGCAGGTGGCGGGAGACTGTACTCACCATACAGTGGAAATGTTGAGTTGCAGACAGGCACAACAAGAAGACTGCTAAACAAGTCAACTTTTGGCCCAAAAGCCTTCTTCTGAATCAGACAACACATGCACAAACATTCATGCAAATGAAACACTCACACCTGACTACTGTCTCTGGCTGCCGAGGACAGACTGGATTGTCATTTGATGGCTGCAACATAAATCTGAGTTCGCCCAGTTCATTCTTTATAGTGCATTTGACTGGTGGAGGAGATTGTGCTAAACATCAATACCCTTAAATGTTTTCTGTTACCTTCTGACATATGCTAGTCGACATTCGTGTCTGTTGTCTCTTGAGTATTTAGTCCAAAATTTCTGGCTGTCATAAACTGCTGTATCTCTTCTCTTCCTACCTGATACACTCCTGGAAATTGAAATAAGAACACCGTGAATTCATTGTCGCAGGAAGGGGAAACTTTATTGACACATTCCTGGGGTCAGATACATCACATGATCACACTGACAGAACCACAGGCACATAGACACAGGCAACAGAGCATGCACAATGTCGGCACTAGTACAGTGTATATCCACCTTTCGCAGCAATGCAGGCTGCTATTCTCCCATAGAGACGATCGTAGAGATGCTGGATGTAGTCCTGTGGAACGGCTTGCCATGCCATTTCCACCTGGCGCCTCAGTTGGACCAGCGTTCGTGCTGGACATGCAGACCGCATGAGACGACGCTTCATCCAGTCCCAAACATGCTCCATGGGGGACAGATCCGGAGATCTTGCTCGCCAGGGTAGTTGACTTACACCTTCTAGAGCACGTTGGGTGGCACGGGATACATGCGGATGTGCATTGTCCTGTTGGAACAGCAAGTTCCCTTGCCGGTCTAGGAATGGTAGAACGATGGGTTCGATGACGGTTTGGATGTACCGTGCACTATTCAGTGTCCCCTCGACGATCACCAGAGGTGTACGGCCAGTGTAGGAGATCGCTCCCCACACCATGATGCCGGGTGTTGGCCCTGTGTGCCTCGGTCATATGCAGTCCTGATTGTGGCGCTCACCTGCATGGTGCCAAACATGCATACGACCATCATTGGCACCAAGGCAGAAGCGACTCTCATTGCTGAAGACGACACGTCTCCATTCGTTCCTCCATTCACGCCTGTCGCGACACCACGGAGGCGGGCTGCACGATGTTGGGGCGTGAGCGGAAGATGGCCTAACGGTGTGCGGGACCGTAGCCCAGCTTCATGGAGACGGTTGCGAATGGTCCTCGCCGATACCCCAGGAGCAACAGTGTCCCTAATTTGCTGGGAAGTGGCGGTGCGGTCCCCTACGGCACTGCGTAGGATCCTACGGTCTTGGCGTGCATCCATGCGTCGCTGCGGTCCGGTCCCAGGTCGACGGGCAGGTGCACCTTCCTCCGACCACTGGCGACAACATCGATGTACTGTGGAGACCTGACTCCCCACGTGTTGAGCAATTCGGCGGTACGTCCACCCGTCCTCCCGCATGCCCACTATACGCCCTCGCTCAAAGTCCGTCAACTGCACATATGGTTCACGTCCATGCTGTCCGGCATGCTACCAGAGTTAAAGACTGCGATGGAGCTCCATATGCCATGGCAAACTGGCTGACACTGACGGCGGCGGTGCACAAATGCTGCGCAGCTAGCACCATTCGAAGGCCAACACCGCGGTTCCTGGTGTGTCCGCTGTGCCGTGCGTGTGATCATTGCTTGTACAGCCCTCTTGCAGTGTCCGGAGCAAGTATGGTGGGTCTGACACACCAGTGTCAATATGTTCTTTTTTCCATTTCTAGGAGTGTATATGGGAGAGGCAAGGTCGTGGTGGTCTTTCACAACTGCAGTAAGGACCAAATTCATGAGTCAGTCATACATCTTTTGTCTGACTTTCTTCTTTTGGATTTACTCTATGCACTGGCACCCCTTGATGAATTTCTCTGTTGTTATGACATCCTTTGCCAGAAGAGCTTGGTACTTGTCTTCTTTGACTTCATTCATCAAATGTGAGATTTTGTCGACTTCTGCCATATTCGAATTCACAGTGTGGCATAGGACTAAAATATTATGTATGTGACTGTGTCATTTTCTCATGATGTTAGATCTTGTTTCAAAATCTTCACTAAGTGTATTTGTTGCTGATTGTCACATTTTTTTTTTTTGCATGGAATTTGCCTCAGCTATTGAGCTTATCTTTGTTGTTCTTGAACTGCTGCTAGGCTGTGCACCCAGGTAAAAGTACATTTGGCAAACACTTCATGTCATCCCACCTGTTGTATTAATGACTTGGTTGAATCCTTTCAGCCATCTCATGAGGTCCTGTTTAGTATGTATGAAAACCATTGTTGGAGAGAGGGGCAGGATTTTTATTAACATTTATATTAATTGCCCTAATATTTTCCTACAGTATTATCCACACATGCAGGGCTTGTAAATTACTGAGGTAAGGTTAACCTGAAAACAGATGTAAATGTAAATGAAGTACCTGCAGTCTGCTTCCACTTGACCATGTTTCCAGCTCTCTATAGGTGAAGTAAAACTCTTACTCAGTACTGTGATGTGGTGAAGAAGTAGCTACAGAAATTATTTAAGCAATGTTTCAAGAAAAACTCCATGTATTCAGATTTTCTGTGTATCACATGTGCAAAAACCTAGCGCTAAAGCTAAATTGTTTTGTTTCTCCAGCACATAGCCCAGTTCAGAATCAAAATCGTATCCATGATTATAGAAATTATATCTCTATCCAGTACAGCCATAGTCTCTCATGTGAGAACTTGAAGTTACTTCACACATAGCCATTCAGAGCTTATGCTCATGGTTGCAACTACCATGGTAGGTGAATACATTTGACCCTGTGACAAACTATTCCTGAATTCTGTGAGGGGTTTGCTTCTGTTGCCCCAGTGCCGGTGGCAAACAAAATGCTTTCAGTCTGTCAGTAGAACCATAAGATTGGAAAGCACCTTTCTTGATGCATTAAATTTGTAATAACTCTCTCACCTAGAGGAAGGTGTAATTAGATGATTGGTGAACACTAACTTCACTTAACAAAGGTTTATTCAGTACTTGCACATACAAGAGCGCAGAGCGTACTGCCTCTGACCAGAACACATACAGTATATATACGGCTACAGAACATTCCAGTACAAGAGTCTTGACATTTGTGGATACTTCTAGATTGTACTCGAACTGACTATTGAAATTAAAATTATACATTCCACGTTAATTTTGAACTCATGACCCACCATGTAACAGTTTAGTATCATAACCACTACACCGCAGTGCTACTCAGTTTCTTCTGCGACATTGCTCCCTCCTTAAGAGAACAGTGTCTCGGTGTTACGTCCTCCTAGTCCGGGAACGAGTCATCGGTGCTGCATACTCTGACTCCTGTTGACTGATTCTTGCTTTGGCGGTGATCTTCTTAGAACTTCTTTTCCCGCTATGCTCTTCATCACTTTTACACTTGTTGCCTGTCGCTGGAGCTTTGAATTTACCCTGGGTTGCAGGATCCTTATAGGGCTTCATTCAAAAGACGTGGACTGTATCTCTGATCATTCGTCGTCTTGTGTTGGGGTCGAAATCTTCACTTTCATAAGTAACATCAGACAACTGTCTTACAACCTCATAAGGTCCAAAGTAGTGCCTGAGGAGCTTCTCAGAGAGACCAACCTTCCGAACAGGAGTGAAGATCCAGATCAGGTCACCCGGCTGGTAGACAACAGGGTGGTGGCTCGTGTCATACCTTCGGCGATCATTTTCTTGGGTCTGCAGTGTGCTCAGTCGAGCTAACTGCTGAGCTTCCTCAGCTCTGGTTAACATCTGCCCAATGTAGTCATCGTCCACGTCATCAGGATGTAACGGAAACACAGTGTCCATCGTCGTAGTCGCCTCACGCTCATGACCAAGAAAAGTGGTGTAAATCCTGTGACGTTTTGTTTGGCGGTGTTGTAGGCAAACATTACAAAAGATAGCACCTTATCCCAGTTGCTCTGCTCAACATTGATAGCATGTCAGCCAAGGTCTTATTAAGGAGTTCAGTAAGCCTGTTAGTTTGCGAATGGTAGGCAGTCGTCATTTGATGAGTAATGTTGCACCGACGGTTTATCTCTGTCACAAGATTAGATTGAAAAGTTTTCCCTCGATCTGTATTTAACAACCTTGGGGCACCGTGTTTTAATACAATGTCTTCCACGATAAATTTGGCTACCTTGATGCTTCGGCTGTTTTCACAGCTTTTGTAATGGCATAGCATGTCAGATAATCAGTGCAAACAATAATCCAGACATTGGAAATCATCTGTGGAGGTCAGTCCCAACACACTTTGGCTGGTGGAATTGGTATGAGTCGGCCTGGTGGCTTCTGAGGAACTGCCTTTCTCCTCTGGCACTCTCTACAGTGCAATACATAGTGACGGACACTCCTAAATAAACCTGGCCAGAAAAATTTCTTGTGGGTTCTATCATATGTCTTAATAAATCCTAAATGTCTGGCCTCAGGTGTTCTAATGTTTTTCAGATGACAAGAGACAGTGTAGTATTGGGTTGTAAGGCTCACATGTCTCTCAAGTCAGTTAACTTGCACTTTGTGTATAACTGATACTCTTCTCTGGGTAATAAGCTATGTCGATCTCCCAAAAGCTTCTTCTCCGAAGACTATAGCAGGTTAAAGGAATTTATTAAACTACTTCTCTATCCTTGAAATAACTTGGATACTTGTAGATTACTTTTCAGTTCAATCACTTCATATTTTCAACTTCCATAGACAACAACTTCTGCAAGCTAACTTAGTCCTTAAACATTAGACTCATCTACACATATTCAAATATCATTGGTTTAATAGCTAAATAATTTATGAACATTGTACATGTGTCTTGCTTCGTTCACAGCCAAGACATGAAGGGAGTTAAAAGTCTCTAGTCTCAAGTAAGTCCAATACGTGAATGTACATAGAAATCTATATTCAGTTGTTCATTAATGTTTTTACAATCAACACAGACACTAAAGAGCATAGATTACTACATAAACTTTTCTTTTTCTTCTCTACCTGTACACACAAACTCTGTGGACCATACTGCAGGTACCTGTCTGCCGCCATTAGCCCCCAGGTCCATCTTTTTCTTGTAACTGTTTTTTGACCTGCACATACAAATAGGCAATGTGCAGTAGGGTGTATTCGTTTCTCCCATTCCCCTCTAAAATATCGGGTGTTCGAAACGGTGGAAGGCCGAGTGGTTCTAGAATTTACTCTGAAATTCTTGAAGCACTACATATTCACCCCCTTAAATCGAACAAGCGATATTTTATACAATCATTATGTAAATTTATATCACATACAGTTCTAACAATATACATTCCAACATAGATCTTTGTACTTATTTAGAATAAATTTTAGCTAATCTTTCATTTATTCTGCTCTCACTCAATAGAGTGACATCAACCCCGAATATTTCATCGTGATCTGTCTCAATTTCCAATTGCAAACTCCATGTGTTCACGACACTTGAGTACTTTATTTGTTATCATAATTCTTTGTACTACTTCTTTAGTACACAATAGTCTTATTATTTGTAAACTTTTTGTAGTCTGGAAGAACTCTGGGCAAAATAAAAATGGTCCTATTGACACTCATAAAACATAATAATGCTACCAGAATAATTTCTACAAAATTTTGTGACTTTTGTCACGAAACTGTCCTTACCATACTAGAAAGAGTACCTATTACCTCACATATGGTTTGATCCTATTTTCCTATGGTACAGGTCAATCCCCTTCTTGGTGCCCCTGTCCACACAGTATAGGTTAGCCTTTCTTAGGTCTGTCTATCCAATACATGCTGGGTGTGTCCCCCCTGATCCTTCTTGAGTAGGCCTAATGGTTCATTGCCCTAGTATACATCTTTATGTACACTATAACTAAATATTATCTGGTAAAACTGTAACCTACTTCACCCTTCACATTCCCTTGTCATACTTATCTTTTATACCCTAAAGTGCTCCTTTACTTATCAACTTCTGTGTTTCCAGCATCTAATTCATGCCTACATACATTGTTCAATATATAATATGCTTACTTAGGTTATAAGAGTCCCACTATCCTACAAGTCATCAGAATATTTGTTAGACTGACATTCCTGGATAATTATCACAATTGGTTCCTTCCTGATGTATTCTCATTAGGTATGCTCCTTATCAACATGATTGTTTTTTTTTTCCAGTACTTAGGCAATGTAGAACCATCTCAATGAACAACCATAAGTTCATATTTCTCTATGTGCTCATTGTTTCCCCCTACAACACTTGACGGTTCTCACATCATTTTAATCTGGACTCTTATTGTTTGCGTCTTCATGTTATGGTGTGTGTGTATGCGGAAGTGTGTTTGTGTAGCCCGATTCTTCGGCCTATTTATATGAAATAAGTTGAAGGTTATTGGAACCACGGAAAATAAGAAGGACTTCAGTGATAGAAGTATATGCATATGGAAAGAGGGAAAGATAGACTGGTACTCAGATGAGAAGTAAGAAAGGAAAAAGTAAAAATGGTTGCTAAGATTGAAGAAGAGAAAGAAGACATCCCCAAAGACAGGAAACCCTTCCCAGCCCCTTCCCCAGGATCCCTAATCCAGCGGTACTTGAGTGAGAAGCCGGAGGAGGTGTGATGTTAAACATCGCCTTCAGAATGGACATTCTCACCTTCACCTTTGAAGTTAAAAACTTAGCAACCCCTAAGGAATGGCAAATGGTGAAGAACCAGTCACACTTGTCTGTGAGGGTTGTCTGAAAGGTGTGGTGTGTGTTTAACTCATGCTTGTACTTACATTACCCACCCCTTCCAAAGCTAATATAAACCCTCCCCTATACATCACATCTCATAAAAGGGTAAAAAAACATTCTCCATTATGTATAAAATTATGTATCGTATTATCACAATTATGTATCCATGGGTTGATGCATGGCATGACACGTGATAGTTACCTTCCTAGCACTGACTGCAGAAATGATCACTTCATCCAGCACACATAATCTCCACACACTTGGATGCGCATCTTCCTGTCCACAGCATCTTATCTCGTCTAGCATAATCTTCAAGTGGCCACAATATATAATTGCCATAGAAGCTTTCAATAAGTTCCATCTGAGAATGACGTCATGACTACACTCTTGTAAGATGAAGAATTCTAAGGGCTGTGATGGCCACTTATACCCACACGAATGGTACGTCTTCCTGTAGGTTTTACATATTTCCCATTAGCCACCTTCGGCAGAGATGTGGTGTTGCTGAATACAGTTTTCTTGAACTGGCGACAGTACTTCTCTGAAATGACTGAATAGGATGCTCCAGAGTCCACACGACCTTGGGCTGGTTGGGCATCCATGAGGATATTGACGTCATTTCCTATCATTTTCATAGTGATCGATGGCAGAGGATTTTTCTCTTTGGTGGCCTCACTTACAGGGAAGGTCACACCCTTTGGTTTTCCAGGTTGTAGCAGCTAGGTGATTGGCTGGAGCTTCTAAACAGTGATGGAGACCTTGATCGGCATGTTGGGGAGCATCCTCTCCAGCAGCTAGCTTGCGGTAATGGTGACCTACATCATCCTGCACCCACATATTTTTGTTCATCTTTGTCGCCCCGGAGTTGGTGTCGGCTAAGATTGGTCTGCTATCTTCTGGTGCGGGCATGATCAAATATCCGCTGTCTTTCTCAACAATAGCGAACCGCATGTCCCGGTCGTCCACAATGGAAATGTACTGGTTGGTTATCCTGGGTCCTCCAGACATCGGTCTTCCTTGGTGCCCAAGAAGGTTCCTCATGCGGCATTGTAGGAATGTATCTTTGCCTGGGTCTCGACTTTTTCACCATTTTTAAAGGAAAATGATGGACGAGAGATTGGATGCAATGTCTGTTCCACTTCCTCCCTTATGACCTCTTGAAGTTTCTCGATTTTTTCCTTGCCGTGCAGTCAAAGAGCCTTCTGAACTTACTTTCTCACTATCTGATGAAGAACACTTGTGAAATCAGTTGCTTCCTCCATTACAGACATCGATTCGATGTTTGGAAGCCATTCAAACTTCTTACATGTAATTCTTTTTTGATGCATTGTCTCGATATACTGGCACCATTTTATGACGTCGTCTGCTGTTGGAACCTCCTTCAGGAGTAGGGCTTGATACATGTCCTCAGCAACACCCTTAATGAGATGTGCAACCTTATCTTCCCCCTTCATTCTAGGATCCACTATTTTACACAGCTCCAAGACTTCTTGAATGTGGGATGCTGTAGTTTCTTCTGGGCACTGTGCCTTGCACTTTAATTTATCTTCACTTAATGAAGGTTTATTCAGCACTTGCACATACAAGAGCATGGAGCAAACTGCCTCTGGCCAGAATACATACAGTATATGTACAGCTACAGAACATGCCAGTAGAATGATTCTTGACATTTGTGGATCCTTCTAGAATGTGCTTGAACCGAATATAGAAATTAAAACTGTACATTGCAGGTGAGTTTTGAACTCACGACCCTCAATGCAGCAGTTAAATATCATAACCACTACACCACAGTGCTACTCAGCTTCTTCTGCAACAATATCTACAAGCTGTCTCATGTTTTATTGATTTTATTAGTGAATGCAGTTACTGTAGTCAGGCAAGTTAGGACAGCTAGACATAAGACATTACGAAGTAACAAGTTGTAACTGGCAAACTTACTCCCAAGGTACATGTGCTGAAAACTAAAGTTCTGACCATGAGCCTGCAATGTATGTCCTATCTATTCTTCCACACTGTTGTGTGAGTCTGTCCCTTCCAAAATATTCTATTAATCTTCAAGAGGTTGTTATATATGAACACTTTCGCATGACACAGTTAATTTTTTCCCACTTCTAATTCTTATAACAAGCCCCTACTTGTTCTGATTGCACTTACTCTACAATTGCAGCCACTCATTTATCACAAGCTTGAACAAGTTTACCATTGCCATTTCATTTCTGTATGAAAGCCTTTCATTACATAATGACTCCCTCAGTATGAAATTAAAATCTGAACTTTAAAATCTCACATCTCTCTCTCTCTCTCTCTCTCTCTCTCTCTCTCTCTCTCTCTCTCTCTCTCTCTCTCTCTCTCACACACACACACACACACACACACACACACACACCTTCTACTTGCGTTTTAACTGTGAAGTGACTTTCAATATGATATTTTCACAAAATACTTCACTTTTTCCCCTGATGCACAGAGAATAAGCTCCCAGACCAGCCCTGCGGGCTTGCTCAGGCTCGACTGACTCATTCCTATGCACCAAATAATATTCAGACATCAATATGTTCTTTTTAGATCTATGGGTCATTCGCTTCAGTGATGCCGCTGTACTATAGCAAAGGAGCATGAGAATAGATTCTACCATTCAAGTATATGATTGATATCGGTACCCGTACATTAGTAGCTAATTTTCTTCTAAAATAGGGAAATGCTCCAAGAACAGCTATTTAAGTTATGTTTCTCTATTTCAGTAAGTATAGTTTGTATAATGTTTCAGTCTTGGTCCTCCGAACTGTGCTTTCTCTTTACCATCAAATAACACATTAATTCCCTTGAAATTTGGTCATTTTACACCATTTTATAGCCAGAATATGGTGCTGTATCCTCTAGAAAGTCACTTATATCTAAAGGGTAAATATTCTATTATATTTTACTATAGTCTAGACCATTGGTTTCCAGCCTAGGGGTTATTACCTCCTGAGAGGTAAAATAAAACTAAACTGTTTCCAAAAGATCATTACTATTATCAAAATTTTGTAAGATTAATGTTGATTATATGTCATCATCATCATTGGGTTGTCTGCCTTGTGGCGGGTTTTGACTGCATAGCCCTCCATGCTTCTCTGTCTTTTGCATTCCTCTTCATTCTTTGGTACCCTGCTTGTGGTCTGCTGACATCATCCAGCATCTGGAGCCTCCTTCTGCCCTTACCTCTCTTTTCCAGAAAGAGACCATCAATTGACTCTACTAGAAGGCAGTCTCTTCTTAGATATTAGCCTATCCAGTTTAGTTTCCTGTTCTTCACCATCATCAGCATCCTCCGTTCTCTCCTCAGTACTTCTTCATTCCTGACTTTATTAGTCCAGCTGATCTTCTCCATTCTATGCCATATCCACATTTCACAAGCTTCAATTCTCTTCTCATCCTGATTTCTCCAAGTCCTCATTTCTGCTCCATATAAGGCCATGCTCCATATTAAGCACTTAACCAGTCACGTCTTTAATTCCTTGTTTAAACAACTAATTAGGAGTCTTCTCTGCTTTTGAAATGCCTCTTTTACCAGAACCATTCTCTCTTTGATATCTTGTTGGCAATCCATGTCTTCTTTAATCCAACTTCCCAAATACTTGAATGCTCGTATCTGTTCTATGATTTCTGACCCAACTTCATTTTCACTTTTCTTTTCTTTAGCTCTATGACCATGCTTTTGGTTTTATTTTTATTAATTTTCATACCATATGCTGCACAGGCTTCATTCAGATCATTTAGCATTTGAGTCAGTCTCTCTTGATTTTCTGCGAGGATCGCCATGTCATCTGCAAATCTTATATATTCAATTTTCTGCCCACTTATCCTGATGCCTCTTGTCCCATCCAAACAGCTTTCCAGTAATTCCTCCAGATAGATGTTAAATAGGATCGGTGAGAGACAACAGCCCTGTCTAACATCTCTCCCAATCTTGCTGACTGCAGAGATGCCGTTACCTATTTGTACCCGAGCTTTCTGATTCAGGTACAGATTTGTGATGAATCTTCTCTCCTTCCACTTTACTCCATTATTTTTCAAGATATCCCACTGCCCCGTGGTAAAGGCCTTTTCGAGGTCTATGAAGACAGCATAGACTTCTTTGCCCTTCTCTATGCATCTTTTGCCTATGGTTCTTAGAAGTCCAATGGCATCTTGTGTTTCCTTTCTTCTTATGAAACCGTATTGTTCTTCTTCAAGTGTTTCTTCCAGCATTCCATATAGCCTCCTATTCAGAATTCGAAGAACTACTTTTGCTGCCTGCAATATTAGACTGATTGTCCTGTGGTCTTCACACTTTTTGGGATTAGTAGTCTTTGGAGTTGGGACTATTATACTTATGAGAAAGTCTTTTGGTCATTCCCCTTTGTCATAGATTTAGTTGCAAAGAGAGGTCAACTCATTTTCGCCTGTTTCTTTTAAACTCTTCAAGATTTCTTCCAGAATGTCATCTGTACCACACACTTTGTTGTTTTTAAGTTCTCCCAATGCCTTATTTACCCCTGAACCTAGGATAAAATCTTCATTTACTGATTCTTCCTTCTCAATCTGCAGATCGGAAGGTCTTTGATCCGCTTCATAGAGAGTTTTAGTATATTCTTTCCATCTATTCTGAACAGTGTGTGGGTTACTTAAAAGAGTTCCATCTTTCTCTTCTACCTCCATATTTGTTTTGTTCTTCCTTCACTGAAATAGTATTTCCTTGGCTGCTTGCCCTCTTTCTCCAGTGCCTCAATTTCTGGCCAGATTTCTCTCGTCCATTTTTCCCTGGCCTGATAGTTACTTTTCTGAGATCATTGTTCAGTCTTCTGTATTGCCATTTCCTTCATCAGTTTGTGCATTCTTCCATTTCCTCCTTTCTGCCATCTTCGATATCATCTCATCGGTAATCCACAGTTTCCTTTTCCACTTGCACTTCACCAGACCAACAACATCTTTACTGGTTGCTTTCAGGGTGTCTCTGAACTGTTTCTACTGTTCTTTTATGCCTTCTGTCCTTTCTCTAATTTTCCACTTCTCTCGAAGCTCTTCTTCAAGCTCTTTGGTCATTCCTTCTTCCTTTAGAACATCCAAGTTAAATTTCTCTCTCTCTCTTTACCTACCAACATTCTTTTCAATTTAATCTGCACATCTGCTACAACCAAGTTGTGGTCAGAGTTAATATCTGCTCATGGATAAGCCTTAGCATTTATCACGCATGTTCTGAATCTACTCTGTATTAGTATGTAATTGATCTGGTATCTGCTACTGTGTATATTCGATGTCCATGTGTACCTACTTTTTTTGTGATGTTTAACGAGCATGTTTTCAATACCAGTGAGCTTTCCTTACAGAATCTGACCATTCTCGCACCTCCTTCGTTTCTCTTACCCAATCCAAACTTACCAACCACATCTCCATCTTTCCCTTCACCAACGACCGCATTACAATCTCCCATTATGTGATGCATGCCTGTTTTCTCCTCTCTCTCCACCAGTGATACAGTTCTCCTGTAGCACTATTCAATCTCATCGTCGCTGTGTGGGCTGGTTGGTATATAGACCTGTATCAGAACTACATCTTTCTTGTGACCTTTCAACCTCAGCATCATCAATCTGCTATTTATGTATTCCACCTTCGGTACCATGGTTTTTATCTTCTTCTTTACCATTATAGCTACTCCATTCATTCCGTTTTTTCCTAGCCTAAATAAAATAGTTTGTAGCCATCACACTGTAGCACAGCAATGCCTCCCCATCTCACCTCTCACATTCCCAGAATATCTATATTGTTGTGCTCCATCTCTTTTTTCGCGTTTTCCAATTTGCCACATTGTACAAGGGTGCGAATATTCCATGTACCAGTCCTTAGCTTTTCCTCTTTCCTTTTCTTTTTCTTTATGTTTACACTTTCAGTTAGCCTTGGTGTACTCCCTTCCCGGGGATCTGATTGAGGGGCATCATTATTTTGCACATAGAGGGCTATGTCAAGTGCACCTTGAGAACAGTAATGTGAGAGCTTCCCGTTGCTTTCCACATATGATACCAGCCACCCACTCTGGGTCAGATGCTGTTTGCAGTTGCTCACTGCAGCTGCCTGTTGGTCCCAGGGGGTATTTGATTTCCCTCTTACCACCCATGTCTGGGAGGTGTTCCCCAATCCACCACCTCGGGACATGCTCTCTAGGGGTTTCAGGCTTCCCTGAGGGAGTTATCAATAATTACGTTTCCTCAATTAGGAGCATAAATGCAATGGAGGTTACAGGTTCCTCACATAGCCCACCCATTACACATATGTTGTGCTTTGTCCCATATATTGCTGATGACAAAAGTGAGACATATGCATAATAAATACTAAATATCTCAAGAAAACTACTTCTTAAAGTTGTAGATAGCACTTGCAGTAGTCCAGAAATTAGTTCATCACTTGTTTCGAAACAGATAAATGAATTAATTAACAACATGACACAGCAGTAACTACAAGGGCTACTATCGTACTGTACACAGTATTATTAATATTATCATTATTATTGTTAGTATTACTATAAGTAGCAGTTTCTGCCATTTCAGAATTAAGGAGAGGAGCAAACAAGTGATTTATGAATAGTAAGTATAGTGCACACATTTTAACTTGGTTGATTTTAAATGGGGTTGCAGAGTGCAGGTGAAGCAAGTGCCGCAATGGGAGGAGTAACACAGGGAAAGTACGTTTTGTAACAAGTATCTACCCTCACTGTGGATAGTTACATAGTTTGCTTTCTTATCTGAGGAGGAGTTGTGAGTAGCACTTGCAGTACACCACTAATTCCTTCGTCATTCATTCTAAAACAAACAAACAAAAACACACACACACAGACACACACACACACACACACACACACACACACACACGCACACACACACACACACACACACACACACACACACACACACACACACACACTAAATATCATTCATCTTTCATTAGTTTTCCAAGAAAAGTCTTTCATTCTACTGCTTAGTTTGGTACTAAAGTTGGTGGTGTGTGTGTGTGTGTGTGTGTATATGTGTGTGTGTGTGTGTGTGTGTGTGTGTGTGTATGGATGGATGGATGGGGCAGGGGTTCTGTTACTAGCTAATGTCTAATTGTACTCATGGGTAATGTGCTAAGAAAGGTTGCGAACAGCCGGTGATGGCAGAAATCTACATTTCTTTGAAAAACTTTTAAAATATTGAACGTAATGTTACAATAATTTCCATACCATGTTTTTCTGCTGAAATACATCTACTATTAAAATTTCAGCATGTTTGCCTCAAATTTCAGTGGATGTAAGATTTCTGTAAAACACCAATCACTTGTAAAATGTTTAAGGTAAATCCACAGAGACATCCACACAATGTGTACTTATTTCAAAACATTTATGCTAGTAAAAGTTCAAACATGTATCTTCAAATTTCAGTGGATTAAAAAATTTTGCATGACATCTGTTTCTGTGTAAACTGTTGACCAAATGTTGTTCAAACTCCAAGCTTAACTATGTATACATTATTCTAAACCAATTTTGTAGCAAATTCCATGGTATCAAAGTACAAAAATTGCTTGTATGCTTTTGCACAGTATTATGGAGGCATGCCTGGGATGACAGTTTGCGATCTTGGCTTAGTCTAGAATGGGAGGAGGGAGGAGGGAGAAGTGTGTGGGAGGTTGGGGGGGGGGGGGAGGGGGGGGGGGAACGGGGTCCGGGGAAAGTCCCGCTCTTTGGCTCCCGATGTTAACTCTCACCTGCTGCAAGCTATCAAGTGCTCTTGCTTCTTCACATCTCACTCTATTTGCTTTTGTGACAAAAATTTGGAGCAAATTAAATATTTGCTTTTGAAAGCAAATATACCAAAGGAATTTAAATTCATTGAAATTATGATTTTGAAATGGTCTTCTTTTCTTATAATCAAAAACTTTTAGAGAACTTTTAACTAAAGATTTACCTTATTGCTGTAATCTTTCAAACATGTAGTATTGAAATTAAAATTTCAGATTAAAAAAAATTTCAGAATTATGAAATTTCAGAATTTTAGAAACTTGATACGCACAAAACATTTACGCAATATACTTTAACAGAAGAAATTTTTGAAATAATTTTTCACAGGAGATGACACAGTTTTGTACTTATTTCTCATATTTTAGGCATTATTTTTTGCACTCAGTCAGTCAGTCAGTTCACTCACTTATCATAACAGTGTGTACTTGCTTTGTGTAGCATTGTTGTAGCCACTGAGGGGAGTGTTCTTACAGACACACTTGTAGTTATACGAGCAAAAGGGAGGAGTTTCTGGGGTTAGTGTGCTCCTCAACATCAGCTGGTCTGGGAGGGCTAATGGATTAACATGGCTTCAGACATTTCTTTAGTGAACAGTGCTCAGGCCACATGTACATATGGACTCCCAAGTTTGTACCAAGAAATAATACCATCTAAGTATTTACTCATGTTTTTTGTAGTGAGAGAAATAAACAAACATCCTCCCTATTATTATGCTATTTACACTTAACTGAACATGAAGAACATAACTATCATGAAAGAAGCTAACAGAATGAATTTTTCTCTAAAGAATTATTCATATTTCAAAATTTTCTCAGTTTAGTCAAAAATCCTGTATGAGATTAGATATTAGTCATTCTTTTCATTATTAATTCATGGTGCTTGTATTCATTGCTTTACAAAACTAAATAGCTAGCTGTCAGGAACTTTGCCCTTTATAATAAGTCAATGACTACATTATTTTCACACATAAGTACATGATTCAGAAGTATTAGTGGAGTTCCACTCTTAAGATGTACTTATTATGAGATATTTTCTTACCACTGGTTTTTTCTCCTCTCTCGTTGCATCAGTACAGGTAATTTTTATCAACACACTGGTTAGTTTGCATTTCATTATTTACATATTATTTAAATAAGGTGTGTTCTCGACAATACACTTAGGAGTGGCTTTATGTATTTCTTTTATTTCCTCTGCTTTTGTTCAGTACACAGATTAGTTATTCACAAGTACTATCTCCTAGCAATGGTTATGTTGCTTGCTTGCATTACTGCTTTCAAAAAGCAGTCATAATAAGTTCTCCATGTATGGTCTGCATATGCTGAAACACTAGTTTGTAATTTTTGACGTGTCTCCTGTACCATAATCACATGATTTGTAAGTGTATGTTATGAGACTAATAAATCACAGTCCACATCATTCTGACCACATCTACTCAGCCTTTTGCACTACTGCAGTGGTGTGCATTTTCCAGACACACAGCCAAGAAGTGAGTGGATTATATACAATACTTCTTTCTACTACCATAAATCTCTTTCTCCTCATTATACATCTGCATTTCAGCTCATTTTACAACATTTTATGTTCTTAATATTTAGTATTGTGCCATATTTCATCATTATACTGATTGTATTTCAACACATACTGGCTGTATTACACACCACCACTTCATCAGTTCTTGTAAATAATATGTATTAAACATATTCAATGGCATCTTATATTGCATATTCAGACAATATTCACGAAAGTTCTTATGAATAATAGAGACCTCATTACTTACTGCTTGATTAGGCATTTTGTAGATTCCTTTTAAGCAAGACTGTCAGAATAATAGTTTTTTCTTTTATGTAATGTTCATAGGTACAAGTTATCCCATTCTTTTCATACTCCTATTTTGAAAATAGTAGGGGGAGCTTTTACAGCATGTCATCATGTCCTATCTAATGCTCTCTTTTTCTTGTATTTGCACCTGATTGCAATTTGTTCTTGACTAATGGGATACTGTATAAAAGAGGATAGTCAGTCAACTTAGTAATTATTTTATGTGGTTCCTGGTTACACATTAGTTCACATGGTGGAAATCCTGTTGCATCATGCTTAAGATTGTTTATAATTTCCTCAAAGTACTCTATACAACCAGTCCATGTGGACTGTTTTCTCGCACAGAAGTCCAACAAAATCTATTCTGTCCCTGCATAATCATTTCGCTTATATCTCATTGATGAAAGTATGCCCAAATCCTAAAGTGTCGTATTCTCGTGTTTTATAAACATTTTTTAACTCGTCAGAAATGGCGTCTGGACCTTGTATAGATCCTATAGAATCTACATTTACATTTAGATCTGTACTCTGCAAATGGCTCATTACAGTGTATGGTGGAGGGTACCATATGTACCACTGACACTTCCCCCCTTTGCCTGTTCAATTGCTATTGTTAATTGTTGCAATTCATTAGGTATTGCTACTCTGTTACCTATCAAGGTGTTGCAATATAGTATACCATATTCTGTAACAAAATCAGATAGTTATGCATGCCGGTGGCATTCTACATCTATCTCTTCTGATTCTTTCAGTTCTTCTATGGAAACATAATCTGTTTGTGCAACTCTTCACCTTTCTGCGTAAGCTGCTGGCATTGCTGTGCAGGCAGCCAGACTTATGCCGAACTGTGTAATCATATCCTGACAGTTTTTATGCCCATCTAGTGAAGCAACTACAAGGGTCTTTTAAACTTAATGTCCATACCAAAGCAGCATGGTCTGTAAGCACAGTAAACTGATGCCCATACAAGTAACTCTTAAAGTAATTTGATCTTAACATGAGAGCTAGCAACTCCTTCTCGATAGTACTGTAATTAATCTCTGCTGAATTCATTTCTCTGGAGGTGTAAACCAATTGATCTTTCCTCACCATTATACTGCTGACTTAAAACAGCTCTGGCAGCATAATCTGATATGTCAGTTGGAAGAATAAAAGAGTTTTCAAAATCTGGATATATTAGTAAAGGTCGACTAGTCAAAAGTTTTGTAATTTTCCTCATTGCTGCTTTACACTCATCTGTCCATTCAAATACTGCATCTTTCTTTAGTAATTTTATTAAAGGCTTTGCTATTGTAGCATAATTATGCACAAAACACTTATAATAATTGGCTAAACTTAGGAAAGATTGTAGTTCTTTACCTTTCTTGGGTCCGGAAAATTGTCTACTGCTTCAGTTAGCTTAGGATCTGACTTAACTCCATCAGAACTAAGGATGTGCCCAGGTACTGAACTTGTGACAGTGGAAAGGAACATTTTTCTAGTTTTAATCTCAAGTGTGCACTTTGCAACCTAGATAGTGCCTTTCTTAATCTTTCAGCATGTTCTCCCATTGTTTTTGCAAAAATTATGATGTTGTTGGGATACACAAGACACGTAGTAGGCTTTAAACCTTTCAGTAACAATTCAGCAATTCTTTGAAAAGTGGCAGGCGCATTTCTTAGACCAAAAGGCATCCGTAAGAATTCATACAATCCGATGGGCAGTTTTAGGCCTATTTTGTAGTGCGGTTGGAATCTGATGATATCCAGAATGCATGTGGTAAAGTACTTGCAATTTCTTAACTTGTCTAAAGTCTTGTCGATACGTGGCAGCGTGTCGGGTGTGGTATCCTTGTTTACTGCTCTCGTATCGACACATAGATGGTAGGTTTTCTCCCTATTGATTGATTTTTTTGGAATGACTATCCCAAGGACTTGCAGAGGGTTGAATTATCACAGCAGCCAATTGCTACTGTATAATATCTTCAACAATATATTGTAATTGATGGGGTAAACTGTACGGCTTCTATGCTGTTGGTCTAGTGTCTCCTATGGGAATTTTGTGTCGTATGAGATCAGTTGCTGACAAGTACTGCATTTCCTCGAATAACCATGCATATTCCTTGAAAACTGGATACTAAAGATTTTGCTCTGACTCAGGCAAATGTGTCAACTTTTCTTTCAACTGATTCTTTATCAAAGGTGCTAATGCACAAACTTTCCTCTCAGGTAACTACTTATGTCTTTTCTCGTGATGCTGTTCCTGGTTCAAAACTTCTATCTTCATAATCGATCACAGTAATAGCTAACACCTACGCATGTCTGAGTAGTGCTCTGCTAGCCCCTTTGCCAAGAATTCAGAAGTGGGTGCTTTCTGCAATGCATCTAATGAAACAACATAAGGTTGTGCATTGCCTTTAAGCTTCAGCTTTGTGTTATTTAACAAAAATGGTCTGGCCATGTGCATGTCCCATGTCCCTGACATTTTGCAAAAATGTTGTTACATTTTTGCCTGGCTTTCAAGCAAAAGAAGGTACAAAACTTACAACTGGAATTGTACTGACAATATCTGGTACTAATTTTTCTGTTTAAAGTTTAGGGGCTCTTGAATTTCCCACAGTTGCTGCATTTTCAGCAGCTCTGGCTTCACATTTGCAAGTTATTGAAATTAAGCCAGCCCAGTAGCTCCATTTTTTCAAGTGACAGGGTGTTTTATCTGCTGTTGCAGTAATGTAATGTGATCAGTCTGATTCAGGGCCGCAGCTGCATCATCGGTAGCCAATTTGGTTGTCTCCACTGGTTAGTGAGGACTTAATTGGTTACAAAACTGGAACTGAAACTGAACAGATGTCCATAAAAAAAAGGTCTTGCTCAATTCTAAGCAGTGGAAATATCCCTCGGCAGAAGTTTACTGGAGTCATTAACTAACAGAATGCATTGTAGCGACACTTACATCACTTAGCGGTGGATGTGGTTGCACATAGAGGTGGTGGCAGTGTCGGCATCTGCATCATGGGTGGTGAAGGTGGCGGTGCCAGGGGTGGTGGCGAGAGACTGCTGCTCTGTTACAGCACACAGTGGTGGTGCACGATGCGGCGTGACCTAAGGCGACTCTTCTATTGCTGGTGGCTTGTCCCGGTGTGGGATGCGATGTAGCGGCCTGTGGCCATATAAAGTGCTCGCATGTTTAATTGGACCTTCACGGCCTAGCACGAAGGAACATCTAGAGCAAACAGCAAAGTGGCCCATGGCAGCAAACCACTAGGCATTGATATGGTTGCCAGCCCATAGGATTGGCAGGAAAATATTGATTTTGTACATGATAGGATGGTAGTAGGTGGACATCCGGGGTGTTTTTCCCACATGTAAAATGATACTTCATGTGATGGCATGCGGTACTCCCATTGGTTGGTTTGTGGCAAAAAGTTGGCGTCTTTCACTCAACAATACCATGGTGTTGTCCCCAGCTCAGCATAATAGTGTGGGAACCAGCCACAAGTACTGTAGAGTAGTTAAAATTTTGGAAGTGGAATACAATAAAATTTTTTTACCATTTTTTCCTGCTCCCATATACACTAGGCCATTTATATACATTGTGTAAAGTACTGGTCCTGTAACACTCACTTGGGGTATGCCAGAAGTTACTTTTACATCTGAAGACTTTTATCCGTTGAGACTCACTTGCTGCGGTCTGTTTCTGAGCAACTCTTCAGTTCATTCACTCAATATCATACCCCGTAAGCTTGTAATTTGTTCGTTAGGTGGCAGTACAGAACTGTATGATTGCCTTCCAGAATTCAAGCACACAACATCTATCCAGGCACCTGTATCTACTGTTTTCTGGGTATCATGGATGAACAGAGTTAGCTGCGTTTCATGCGGTTGCTCTCGGAGCCCATATTGATTCCTACAAGGAGATTTTTGATCTCCAGAAATGTCATAAAATGTGAGCATAAACATGTTCCAAAATTTTGCAACTGGCTGATGTCAGATAAGCCTATAGTTTTGTTTGATGACCCTCCTTGAAGGCAGGAATGGCTGTGCTTTTTTGCAGTCAGTAGGAATGCTTTGCTCCATCAGAAATATGCAGCTAGAAGAAGGGCAAGTAACTTTGCATACTCTATGTAGAATTGGGCTAATTATTTTTAATTTTATTTTCCCCAATGTAGTTGAATTGTTGTTAATTATTCTGAATTGTTGTTAATTATTCTAGTCGCTGGTGATCTTGATTTATGGTACACCTCTCCATCTGGCATCAAGCTCTTTTGTCCATTTAGTCAGTGTTTTTTGTTGATCATTATTATTCAGATGATTGCTGTGTTTGCTCTCTGTATTTTATTTGTTGTCAATTTGGTGTTCAACTTTATATATAAAAAGAAGAAGAGCTGGCCTATTAAATGTGATATAAGGATAAGTCACACATGTTGGTAATTCCTGATGACATAGTTTAAGTAATTAGAAGATCTTGATGACATTACAAAACATAGGAGTAAAAGTCCTTTAATCTAAATGTGCAGGACTCTTGCTGATAAATAATTCTTATATTCTTGGCCACTATTTTTAGTTTTTCTGAAAATCATTATAGTGAGCTCTTGATTTTTTACAAACAGTTCTGATGACTTATGCCTTGACATTTTATTGTTGTTGTTGTTGTTTTTTTGACATGTTACAAATAAATAAAAATTAGGCATTTTCCAAAATGTTTCAGATTGAAGACAGTGAAGCTGATAGTGATACTGACATGGGACCTCCAGAGGTACCTCTCCCATGCAGTGGTAATGATTTGGGCTATATCCTTGTGTTGCTTTCAAGAGTTTCACATATGGACTCACTGTCTGAAGGACAGGCATTAGCACCTACTCTTGAAACACTGATAGATTACATTGTGCAGATGGAGACAGCACAGCATTGTGCTTCCAAGATTCTTGCTCGTATAATAAGGTGAGATGACAGTTATAATACATTCATTAAAAATATGTCACAGGATTTAATACTCAAATATATATCACACTTTTAGATTCAGTTTTTATCTGTTATCAAATATAAAATCCATTATCAAATATAAAACTTTCTATTTAGCTTCCATGTTAGTAGTTGTCACAAACTAATTATGAATTTCTGAAGTAAATTCACACAGGTACCATATCCATTTAATCAGTTTAATAACTAGGGCTTTTGTAGGGCTGGTATGGCTTTGGTAGGTGTATGGCAAGGCACTAAGCATTCTTGCAAGCTGTAAAAGTTTTTTAAAAATTGAAATTGCTCTGGAAGAATATTGAGGAAGAACATATCTACGTATTTATGCATCGAATACAAACAATGGAAGAAGTAAATGTAATCACATGCCTTGCAGCTGAGACATAGAGTGTTTGACACGATACACACAAGACAGATATTGTTGCTAAACTTTTGTACAATGTTCTCTCTCTGAACTTACAAACACCCACCCATTATCCTACCCCCCCCCCCCCCCCCCCCCCCACACACACACACACACAGTTTTTTGTGATTGAGGACATGATGATGATTATTATTATAATCAAATAAACACTGCATTGTTGATGTTGATAATGGTTTTTATAAGTTTAGCAAATCACCTGTAGGTGCATACTGAGAAAAGCAGAAAAGGGAATTATAATACAAAATATTATAGCAGCCATGCATAGTGCTGCAAGGCACAGTTTGTCCAAAAACATGAAGATGCAGTGATAAACTACAGAAAATGTACAAATGATGCTGTAAGGGAAGTTATCAGTCACATGACTTGTGACTATGAAAAAGTTTTTCAAACATTAAGAATAAAATAAGAAAAAAACAAAAAAATAATTTTTTCTCTCACTTTTGTAATTTTGTAGTTTCTCAAGCAAAGTCTCCTTTTGATGTAACTAAGAGTTTATTGGGCTAACAAATATAAATATGAATTTTGACATGTTGTAAGTAAAAATATACACATGTAAAGTAGCAGCTTGAGAAGACTGTTGTACAACAATTTTTTTAGTGTTACATGAAACAGAATGCGCTAAATTAATGAAGTCAGTCAATCTGCATTACGCAACTCCCTGTGTTGAAACTTCACTTACAACAGTTGTTTATTTTGACAATTTAGCATGCTTTGTAAGATAGACTAATGAAAAAATGTTAGCTTTTAGGAATTAATGTTAGATATTAACAGTGAAGCTTCAAAACAATGACACTGTTTTGGAAACGGAGAAAGTAGCTGCAAAAGTATGCCACATGCAGTAGGGACTGCTGACAGCCGCACAAGTGTGTTTATGTGTGCTGCTGCATACAGCTGTCTGTTCAAACCATCAGATGTCTATAGCAAACTTATATAATGAACAAATTACCCTGATGATTGTGGAATAATGAAGCTATCGGGCCTCAGAGATTACCATCGTAAATGTTGAAGTAATTGCCATGATGCGATTCATTTTGGGTGTTCATAACCTTGTCAGATTCTTCTGTTTTGGCCTTATAAATTTCTAATTCCTCCAGCACGTTGCCATATTGCCATATTGGTTTTATGCAAGATCTCCATATTACTGTTCAGTGTTTGTGATTCTATGCTTATGTGCTGACAAATGTACTCCTGTTCAGCTTGCGCCCAATGTATTGTTTCTATTGGTTTTAATTGTCATGTCATCAACTAATGTCTGCCTGATGATTTTTGGACACTGCCATCATGAATAAATGATCAAAATTTTGTATGATAGAACGAATATTCATCTTCCTCAGGTGCCACTTGAGGCTACCTCTTGAGTGGAATGGGAACAGTATTTATACATGCAGCCTTCCCCCACCATAATCAGTTCCGGGCATTCCCTCTGCAGCTTGTGTCCACTGGATGCACTCTTAGGCATTCCACTTTCGGTCTGGTGTGCCTGCCGGTGCACTGGCATACTGTTTTTGGTTCAGTGCAGTTCTGGGTGTCCCATCTGTGGACTGCACCCAATGGATGTGTTTCTAGGCATTCTGTTTTCAGCCCGGTCTGCCTGTCGATGTGCTGTCATTCTGTTTTTGGTTAGATGCAGTTCTAGGTGTTCCTTGTGCAGTCTGCACCCAGTTGATCTATCTTAGGTGGTCCATCTTCAGTCTGTTGTGCCTGGTGCTCTGTCTGGGGTTACTACTGTGTCCACATGTTCAGTTTCTGCGGAGTGCTTCTGCTGTCCCCGTATTGTTTTGAGCAATTTCAGTGCAAGACCCCAGACTGTACTGAGTTGGTACCCAGTGTCATAGTTAATGAGGTTTTCCATAGCCTTTATCTCTTGATTCTCTTTTAACTCTGTCAGCATCTCTGAGGGCCTGTGCAGAAAGCCTCATTTCATCATAAGTCAGCAATGGTGATTTAGTTCCTGTCTTAGTTGGATGTGCCTCCAGTGTTCTTTACATCTGATGTCAACTGTTCTCATTGTTTGTACAATGTATGACATTTCACATTGGAAAGGTATATGAAAATTCCCGCTTGTCTTAGTCCCAAATCACCTTTCACATTCCCCGATAGTCCCCTGATCAACTACATATCATAGTAGTTGTGGTATTCCTGTTCACTAAGGTGCCACTGAAAGACTCACTGGGACTGATTGCTGGGAAATGACACGCTGTTGGACCTGTTTAGGCATATACTGACTTCCACTTATTTTCTGTGCGGGAGTCAATATTACAAGCAAACAGAAGCTGTAGCCATGGGCAGCCCTCTGTCTTCAATGTTTGCCAATATATTTATGGAGAGATTTGAAGAGGAAGCATTAGGATAGTTAAATATAAACCCACATGCTTCTTCACATGTGAGGATGACACATTTGTGGTCTGGCCACGTGGTAGGGAGAGGCCTGATGTGTTTCTTGAACATTTGAACTCATGCCACCCAGGTATTAAGTTCACCATGAAACTGGAAAGGATGGCCAGCTGCCATTTTTGTATATGCTTATCAAAAGTAGAGCAATTGGATCATTTGGCCACAGTGTGTATTGCAAACCCACACACATTGATTTATACCCACAAGTTAACACAGAAGAATGGAGTTCTGAAGATGTTGATCCACAGGGCACACAACTTGTCAGACCCAGAGAGTTTTAGCAAACAGAGCACCTGCGGTCAGTATTCTGCTGTAATGGATACACCACCAAAGAGATCCAGAAGACACTCTGAAACATGACTCAAAAAGAGATTAAAAGCAAAGATTGTGGCATATGTGCCCTATGTGGGATCTACTTCCACCAAAATCAGTGGGATTCTTTGGAATCACAACTTCATGTGTGTATTCTGACCACTTAGCAAGATTAGGGGACTATTGGGGAATGTAAATGATGACCCGGGACCAGGAAAACCAAGAATTTATCATATAGCTTGCCTACGTGGCATGTCATACTTTGGGCAAATAACCAGGACATAGAACATAAGATGCAAAGAACATAAAATACACACTCAACTAAGACAGGCAACTAAATCAGCCATTCCTGAGCATTTTCTGGAACTCAATCATTTCATGAATTATGATGAAACGAGGCTTCTGGCACAGCCCCCCAGACACTTGGACAATGTTGTGAGAATCAGTAGAGATACAGGTGATGAAAATCTCTCAAACTGTGACACTGGGCATCAACTCAGTAGAGTCTGGGATCCTGCACTGGGATTGCTGAAAATGCAATGGGGCTAACAGAAGCATTCCACAGAAATGAAAAGTGTGGATATTGGAAACAAACGCCCAGATGGAGCTCCAGGAACTTTGGACCTAAGATGTAATGCCAAAAATTGCATTCGGCTGGTGCAGATCATGGAGGGAACACCTAGAACTGCCTCTAACTGAAAATTGAATGCTAGCATGTTACGGGTGCACTAAAATGAAAACGAAAAGCCTAAGAACATGTCCAGTGGTTGTGGGCTGCAGATGGAACACCTAGAGTCACACTGGACTGAAAACAGAATGTCCTCTTGCCAGCAGGTGCACTGAACTGAAGGTGGAATGCCCAAGACTGCATCCAGTGGGCGTGGACCTCAGAGAGAATGCCTGGGAGTGACAATGGAGGGGGAAGTCCACTGGTATAAATACTGCACCCTTTCCACTCAAGGGGCAGGCTCAGATAGCACTAATGAAGATACTGACTGAAGTCATCAAAATACTGTGCAAGAATGATGCTGATATGTGGCAGAATACTGGACACCACAAAGATGTCAAAGTCTCTCATACTCATTCAACTTGTTCTTTACTCTTGGTTGTCCCATACTCTTCCCTTTGCATAGACAGTTGATGTCTTCAAACTGGTGTTACCATCTGCAGATGTTATCATCAGTGGAAGGATTACAATGGAACATAATATGGAACTCATGTTTCATTGTAACAATACATTCAGTCCTTGCAAAATATAAGATACAAAAAGCTTTCTGTTCACTATTCACCATCTTTCTTACTAGCACTTTCTGACTGAAGACACAGAAAACAGTGGCGCACCTGTGCGCACAGCTATATGAATAAAACTGTACGAGTTGTTCTTTACTTTGCTGTATTATAATTGTAAGTTGAATGTAATGAATGCTACAAAGCATTGCCAAGTACAGGAGATTTCTGAAGATCCTTTCTAATATTTTTTTCATGGATGATGAAAAGCATATACTTTTGTAGAGCACTCAGCCATTACGTGACTTGATCTTGAGCCATTGTTCCCATGCTTTTTTTTTTAAAGCTAAATAACTTCTGTTTGTGATGAATGAACTTTTGTGCCTGTCTCTGTTTAACTTGATGATCATTTTATTCTAATAGTAACATGATAATTGAGTCTAGTTGTTTTGAGAATATTATCAAAGTAACGAGGTGTTCTTGCCATCACTATTTGTTAATAAAGGGCTACTGTAAATGATTAATTCATTTTCAGATTTCTATATTGTCCAAGTATTAGATGTACAGATATGATCACTGCGTGAACAGAACCATAAACACACAACAGTTTGCATTGTGTCCATCAGTTAGTGTTACAAGTGCAGTGCCGTGACAGAATGGTGACAAAGCAAGAAAAGATTTTGTGCATGTTGGAATATGTGAGAAGTTTATCTGTTACAAAATATTTAGCTGGACGTGTGTGCAAGTTGCGCGTGTGTGAGTGTGTGTGTGCGTGTGTGTATGTGTGTCTACTGCTGACAAAGGCATTAATGGCCGAAAGCTATGATTGTGTGAATCTTTTTATTGTGCCTATCGCGACTCAACATCTCCACTGTATGGTGAGTAGCAACTTTCCTTCTCTCATATTGTTATATTCCATCCTGGATTTTCCATTGTTCAGTTTGAAGAGAAATAGAAGTGGTGTCCTAAAATGAGACAGTCAGACTTAATATTGACCAATATCAGAACAGGTAAAAGCTAAAGTAATAATATTATCTTCCTTACTGCCTCTACAACATTTTCTGCATTCTGCAAAAAAGTTAAGTCGGGCATAGAAAAGTTCTTTTTCAAGTATAGCATTCCACACACTGTGCCGATTTTTGTGTGTAAGTCTTCACAGAAATGACCACTGCAGAAAATACGTTCAGTGTTTTCTTTAACAGATTGCACAGCTGAAGCATTGCCCATGATTAAATTTCTATCAGACTACGACTGACTGGAAGTTTTGTCATGTGTTTTTCTTTCTTGAGAACAAAACTTTTGTTTTTGTCTCCTTTGATTCCACTACAGCTTTCATCTCTTTGAATTGTTTCAAACATTCTCCATATGGAGACAGTGTTAGCCACTTAACAGATTCAGAACAAGCCTATTTTATTATATGAGATGTAACTTGATATGGCTTGCTGATTTTGGGAGGTGGCCGGATACCATTTGGACTCACATTTACTCCATTGTTTGAACCTTGTGTGTCAAACTCTTGCAAAGCCATTGTCTCTAAGTAATATGATGTCCCAGTTTCCAGAGACTGTATATAGCATTTTCCAATGTTACTGCCCACAAGTTGGCTGCTCCAAACAGCCTCGTAGTTAAAAATGAGGTTTCTACTTTACCTTGGTTATTTGCCTACCAGGTTTCTATTTCAGCGAGTTTCAAGTTAGGAAACAGGAAAATTCTCTTAGGGCAAATTCTCCTGAACAGGCTGGATGAGGAACCAGTTCAGAGTCTAGTTCATCGATTGTTATCGCTGATATACGGGATGGTGAATTATGCTAATGAAAGAGCACTTTTTTGTATGCCAACCTTGTTATTTTTTCAGCCAACACAAGTTTCTGGCATTCCAGCAATGAAGCATAATAGGGTACAGTTAGGGTTCTACCTTTTTCCACGTAATCTATGAGGATTGTACCTTGGGAATCTCCAAAGACAATGTCCATCACCTTACCAGCTGACAAAATGTTCTTTGCCTTCTTTGGTGCGTTTTCACCAGCCTTTGTCCATTGTTTTCATTGCTGTTGCTCTGGTGTGTATGATGGAGCTAGGTTTCATCAACAGTCACAAATCAGTGCAAAAAGTCTTGCGGATTGCAATTAAACTTCAGCCACATGCACTTTTGGTCGACTGTGAACAATCATGGCACCTCTTCGCACACAGCTTCTTCATAGTTAATTTTCCATTCAGGATATTATGCATTCGCTCAGATGAGAGGCTAACAGTCCCAGAAATCTCACAAATTTTTATTCGGCGGACTTGTGATACCATTCAGGGATTTTGCTAATGGTTTCCTTTTTGGTGACCTCAGTTGGATGGCTGGAACACACTTTGTCTTCTGTGCTTGTCTGACCATGTTTAAATTAATTAATCTAAAAGTAAATGGTCTTTAGTGATGGTGCAGAGGCCACTTGAACTTAATCCAGTTCCACAATTTATTTGTGTGGCAATCCAACCTTTCAAACAAAAATGTTTAATACCAGCACAAAACTCAGTTTTCTCCATTTTCAATCGCAGTTGACACACTGACCAATTGAGATAGCTGCCAACAGTGAACTGTATGCTGTACAGTGTACTAATTCCTTATATGATCCTTCAAATAATAAAGCTTATGAACCATAAAAGTGCACCAAAAGTGTTTCATTCTTTCATGGAAATTTATCAGACTTGTCAAACCATCATTGTACACTCAAAAAACTGAAATACAACACTTTTAAGATCAAGGGTTCCAACAGTATCCAGCTCTGTAATGGTCTTATTGTCATTGCTCTACACCTCAGGCTCTATGAGAAATAAGTTCTGACCCCTCCCTGCAGAACTGCGCAGTTACTGTAGCCAGAATCTAGCTCTCTCTCTCTTTAGTGAACTCTCTCGTAATTGGCACCTTTCCTTTGTATTCAAAATCATTTTGAGTAATGATAGTAGATTAAAAAAATGTTAAATCAGAATATAAATAGTCATTTTCTCACATTATATCCTAATTGCAAGAAGACAAAGAGTAGACCTTTCAGCCGTCCAGCATCTGTAGTTTCAGATCCACAAACCAACATTATTGAATTCTATTGTCCTTGCAAATTACAGAGAAGTGAATCATATCTCACACTGAAAATCCGTATTCTACGCATGTCCTGTCAACTGGAAGATCATACAGTTTTGTACCCATTTATCTCTTTATGTATCATTATACGTGTCCAGCTAGATTTTAATAAATATTGGCGACACAGCCCAGCTTGGCACAGGTAGCACTACAGTTAGCCAACTTATTTGGTTCAGAGTATTTTGTTTCAGGATACAGCATAGAGTTATGAATAAATTTCAGAGAACAGTGTGAAGTTACTCAGTATCATCACTCTCATATGATTTACACAATATAAGTAGCACTCAGCATGAAAGTTGTCTGGAGGCGTGAATGTTGTGTGTTCCATATTGAATTGGTGTTTGCAGTGTCATCTCATGACAGGGATGGGAGCAGATGGTAATGTAAGCAATATGTTTACAACCCATCTAAATATTGTATATTAACTGTGTGTATGTGTGTGTGTGTGTGTGTGTGTGTGTGTGGGGGGGGGGGGGGGGGGGGGTGTTTGTGTGTGTGTGTGTTTGGTGAGAGTTGAAGTTTGTGATTGGAGGGCTGAGGATTGAGTCGCAGATAGGCACAACAAAAACACTCTCACAGTTCAAGCTCTCGGCTATTGACTTTCATCAGCAATAGACATACTTTTGCACATGCATACACTCATGCAAACGAAACACACACACGAATGCAGTCTCGGACAACGTTAACCACGCTGTACGTAGCAGCACCAGTGCATGATGGGAGTGGCAACTGGGTGGGGGTGAGGAGGAGGCCAGGGAGGGGAGGGAGAGGGTTAGTATGGTGGTGGCGGTGGGCAGTGAATTGCTGCAGGTTAGACAGAGGGCAAGGGAGAGGTGGGGAGGAGGGGGGCGGAATTAGCGGTAAAAGGAGAGAAATAAAAAGACTGGGTGTGGTGGTGGAATGACAGTTGTGTAGTGCTGGAATGGGAACAGGGAAGTGGCTGGATGGGTGAGGACAGTGACTAATGAAGGTTGAGGTCAGGAGGGTTACTGGAACATAGGATGGATTGCAGAGGAAGTTCCCACGTGCACAGTTCAGAAAAGCTGGTGTTGGTGGGAAGGATCCATATGGCAGGCTGTAAAGCAGTTATTGAAATGAAGGATATCATATTTGGCAGTGTGTTCAGCAACAGGGTGGACCACATGTTTCTTGGCCACAGTTTGTCGGTTGCCATTCATGTGAACAGACAGCTTGTTGGTTGTCATGCCTACATTGAATGCAGCACAGTGGTTGCAGCTTATCTTGTAGACCACATGACTGGTTTCACCATGATAAAGAGAGATGATCCTCAACGACTCCACAGCCGGAAAAGCAATAAAAGCAGCTTCGGCAGAAAGCGAAAGTGTTGTTATAAGGAGTTATGAGCTTAAAGAGAAATGGGAGTGTACTGGAAATGTAATTTAGAACATGATTTATAAATAAAATAAAATTTTAGAACATTGGAAAAAAATGCGATAAATTGCTTAAATTTTGTTGTTATACCCAAAAATACTCCCTTTTTTTTGTTACGATATCTGACGCGATAGAAAGAAATGAATTGCATTTTTGAAATCAGCGCTGAAAAGTACATAAAAGTCAGTTATCAAATTTCAAACAACTTTCAAAAAAAATTTTTTTTTATTCGTGTGTTATTCAGTTAGTTACTCTTTCCTACATTTGAAATATGAACTTCATAAAAGATTAAGTTTTGCTAAAAGTCTGATCAATCTGAAATCACGTATAATAATATTCTCTTGCTCCTATTAATTGAATGCTTTTAAAATAACTTTGATGAATTTTGTTTAAAATTGTGGGAATTTTTTTGATGCAGTTTATGTAGCTTGCATTGCAATAGTTCTCTTAATGACTACAAATAATTTGCACCATTGTTGTATTCATCAAGACAAGAGAAGCTAACATAGAAAGGCTGTTGGCACCTACCATGATAGGGAAATAAAAAAAAAAAAATGTGCAATATGGTGTACAGTCTTTGGTTCAGTGGCTGAGAACTAGGCACATTGACTGAGCTATTTGCACAGTGATGCTAATACCTCCTTTGGACTGTATCTAGTGCTGCTGGCCAAATTGCTACACATTCAGTGTCCGTATCCTATATTTCCATGTATTAGCTTCAATTGGTATTAATTTTTAATACTGTGTGTAGTACGTCTTGCTGGTATGAAAACATGTTGTCACTATAATGCAATGTGGGTATTATTGGGGAGAAAGTGTTACTACAAATTGAGATATTCCTGTACATGCCAAGAACTCCTGAAGTGGGACTTAGCCATTTTCCCTGCAGACAGTTTTGTTATGTTGACTGTACACACACACACACACACACACACACACACACACGAAACTGTACACACACACACACACACACACACACACACACACACGAAACTGGTAACTATGAAATGAAACCTAAAACCAGTAATATTTCATTCTATTGGACTGGGAAGGTTATGGAAGAAACACTGCTTTCACAACAAACATTACTTATTTCGATTCGGACAACCCTTTTCAGTGGGTTCCACCACATGTAACCCAGGAATACACTGTTCAACACAATATAATCCTTTGCTACAGTTGGCCTATGTGGCGCTGTGACACACCATTCATTAGTAGGTCTCTCCTCTTCAGTGCCTGTTATATATGATATTGGGTGCTATGGTCCTTGCTACAGTGAAGTGTTTTGCACTGGCACATTTTCATTCTTTAACTTTTATCATATGTTTCACAAAGGTTTAGGTGTAGTACGCTAAGCACTCTCCAGATCATGTTTCTTTCATTCAGAATGCCCAGTCTTGCCACTGATAACTCACTGTCTAATGTGCAATTGGTATACTTTTTGTTTGTTTATAGAGAAGAAACCAGAAACAACATTTATAGAGAATGGCATACTAATTAATAAAAATGAAAGTTTACAACAGTGGATGTAGAAAATATTGCTTGATTGGTGATTTCTTAACAGAATCAGCTGTAGTCACTAAATCATCTTCAGATTCAGGTTACTAATCTATTTGTAAAAAACCTATAACAATTGAGGTACTTGACTGGTGAACAGGTGGAGGAAAGAGCGAGAATTCTTTAACAAGAAAATCTAGTTCCGCCTTGAGCAAACACACTTTTCTTGAAACTTCCTGGCAGATTAAAACCGTGTGCCGGACCGAGACTCAAACTCGGGATCTTTGCCTTTTGTGGACAAGTGCTCTACCAACTGAGCTACCCAAGCACGACTCACGCCCCGTCCTCACAGCTTTACTTCTGCCAGTATCTCGTCTCCTACCTTCCAAACTTTACAGAAGCTCTCCTGCGAACCCTGCAGAAGTAGCACTCCTGAAAGAAAGGATATTGTGGAGACATGGCTTAGCCACAGCCTGGGGGGTCTTTCCAGAATGAGATTTTTACTCTGCAGCAGAGTGTGCATTAATATGAAACTTCCTGGCAGATTGAAACTGTGTGCCAGACCGAGATTCGAACTCGGGACCTTTGCCGAGATACTGGCAGAAGTAAAGCTCTGAGGACGGGGCGTAAGTCGTGCTTGTGTAGCTCAGTTGGTAGAGCACTTGCCGGCAAAAGGCAAAGGTCCCGAGTTCGAGTCTCGGTCCGGCACACAGTTTTAATCTGCTAGGAAATTTCATATCAACGCACACTCCACTGCAGAGTGAAAATCTCATTCTGGAAACATCCCTCACGCTGTGGCTAAGCCATGTCTCCGCAATATCCTTTCTTTCAGGAGTGCTAGTTCTGCAGGGTTCACAGGAGATCTGTAAAGTTTGGAAGGTAGGAGATGAGATAGTGGCAGAAGTAAAGCTTTAGTGAATTAGCAGTCTAGTTAAAAGTTGATTAACACTCTATAGTAAATTGATTTCTTAGGATGGATAGGATGTGTGGCTGCTGTGTACGGACGCAGGAGGAGCTGGCCACTCTTCGCGAACAGCTGAGCGTGCTGATGGCCACGGTCAGCCGTATTCAGGCTGCTGCCTCGGAGTGTAGCGGCTGTGGGGAGTCTGGTGCGTCGCAAGGTACACCCCAGGTGTTACATGCTTCACCCACTGTCCCTGCTGTCGAGACATCTTCGCGGGTACCGGGCGCGGTTGGGCCACACTCTCCCCAAGGGGAGTGGCGGGTTCAGCGGCGTTCGCGGCGCACGAGGCGGAGGGTCAATGTGGAGGCTGGCCGTGTGGCATCGCCCGCTCTGCCTGTTAGTGGACATGTGGCCGCTCCTTCAGCAAGGTCCGAGCAGGCACACGGGGGGGAGGGGTTTATTAGTTATTGGGAGCTCCAACGTTAGGCGGGTGATGGAGCCCCTTAGGGAAATAGCGGAAACGTCGGGGAAGAAGGCCAGTGTTCACTCTGTCTGCTTGCCGAGGGGTCTCATCCGAGATGTGGAGGAGGCCCTACCGGCGGCGATAGAGAGCACTGGGTGCACCCGACTGCAAATTGTTGCTCATGTCGGCACCAATGACTCCTGCCGTCTGGGTTCAGAGGTCATCCTCAGTTCGTACAGGCGGTTGGCGGAGTTGGTGAAGGCGGAAAGCCTCGCTCGCGGGGTGGAATCAGAGCTAACTATTTGTAGTATCGTTCCCAGAACCGATCACGGTCCTCTGGTTTGGAGCCGAGTGGAAGGCTTAAACCAGAGGCTCAGACGATTCTGCGGAGAGCTGGGGTGCAAATTTCTCGACCTCCGCTATCGGGTGGAGAAATGTAGGGTCCCCCTGAATAGGTCAGGCGTGCACTACACGCCGGAAGCGGCTACGAGGGTAGCGGAGTACGTGTGGAGTGCACATGGGGTTTTTTTAGGTTAGTGAATTCCCTCCCTAGGCCCGACAAGACGCCTCCTGAGACATGGCAAGGCAGGAGTAGGCAAAATGCAACAAGGAATAACAATATTAATGTGCTAATAGTAAACTGCAGGAGCGTCTATAGAAAGGTCCCAGAACTGCTCTCATTAATAAACGGTCACAACGCCCATGTAGTACTAGGAACAGACAGTTGGCTGAAACCAGACGTAAACAGTAATGAAATTCTAAACTCGGATTGGAATGTATACCGCAGAGATAGGCTGGACCGTGAAGGGGGAGGCGTGTTTATAGCGATAAGAAGTGCAATAGTATCGAAGGAAATTGACGGAGATTCGAATTGTGAAATGATTTGGGTGAAGGTCACGGTTAAAGCAGGCGCAGACATGGTAATTGGATGTCTCTATAGGCCCCCGGGCTCAGCAGCTGTTGTGGCTCAGCACCTGAAGAATAATTTGGAAAATATTTCGAGTAGATTTCCCCACAATGTTATAGTTCTGGGTGGAGATTTTAATTTGCCGGATATAGACTGGGAGACTCAAACGTTCATAACGGGTGGCAGGGACAAAGAATCCAGTGAAATATTTTTAAGTGCTTTATCTGAAAACTACCTTGAGCAGTTAAACAGAAAACCGACTCGTGGCGATAACATATTAGACCTTCTGGTGACAAACAGACCCGAACTATTTGAATCAGTTAATGCAGAACAGGGAATCAGCAATCATAAAGCGGTTACTGCATCGATGATTTCAGCGGTAAATAGAAATATTAAAAAAGGTACGAAGATTTTTCTGTTTAGCAAAAGTGACAAAAAGCAGATTACAGAGTACCTGATGGCTCAACACAAAAGTTTTGTCTCAAGTACAGATAGTGTTGAGGATCAGTGGACAAAGTTCAAAACCATGGTACAATATGCGTTAGATGAGTATATGCCAAGCAAGATCGTAAGAGATGGGAAAGAGCCACCGTGGTACAACAACCGAGTTAGAAATCTGCTGCGGAAGCAAAGGGAACTTCACAGCAAACATAAACATAGCCAAAGCCTTGCAGACAAACAAAAATTACGCGAAGCGAAATGCAGTGTGAGGAGGGCTATGCGAGAGGCTTTCAATGAATTCGAAAGTAAAGTTCTATGTACTGACTTGGCAGAAAATCCTAAGAAATTTTGGTCTTATGTCAAAGCGCTAGGTGGATCAAAACAAAATGTCCAGACACTCTGTGACCAAAATGGTACTGAAACAGAGGATGACAGACTAAAGGCCGAATTACTAAATGTCTTCTTCCAAAGCTGTTTCACAGAGGAAGACTGCACAGTGCTTCCTTCTCTAGATTGTCGCACAGTTGACAAAATGGTAGATATCGAAGTAGACGACAGAGGGATAGAGAAACAATTAAAATCGCTCAAAAGAGGAAAGGCCGCTGGTCCTGATGGGATACCAGTTCGATTTTACACAGAGTACGCGAAGGAACTTGCCCCCCTTCTTGCAGCGGTGTACCGTAGGTCTCTAGAAGAGCGAAGCGTTCCAAAGGATTGTAAAAGGGCACAGGTCATCCCCGTTTTCAAGAAGGGACGTCGAACAGATGTGCAGAACTATAGACCTATATCTCTAACGTCGATCAGTTGTAGAATTTTGGAACACGTATTATGTTCGAGTATAATGTCTTTTCTGGAGACTAGAAATCTACTCTGTAGGAATCAGCATGGGTTTCGAAAAAGACGGTCGTGTGAAACCCAGCTCGCGCTATTCGTCCACGAGACTCAGAGGGCCTTAGACACGGGTTTACAGGTAGATGCCGTGTTTCTTGACTTCCGCAAGGCGTTTGACACAGTTCCCCACAGTCGTTTAATGAACAAAGTAAGAGCATACGGACTATCAGATCAATTGTGTGATTGGATTGAGGAGTTCCTAGATAACAGAACGCAGCATGTCATTCTCAATGGAGAGAAGTCTTCCGAAGTAAGAGTGATTTCAGGTGTGCCGCAGGGGAGTGTCATAGGACCGTTGCTGTTCACAATATACATAAATGACCTGGTGGATGACATCGGAAGTTCACTGAGGCTTTTTGCAGATGATGCTGTGGTGTATCGAGAGGTTGCAACAATGGAAAATTGTACTGAAATGCAGGAGGATCTGCAGCGAATTGACGCATGGTGCACGGAATGGCAATTGAATCTCAATGTAGAAAAGTGTAATGTGATGCGAATACATAGAAAGATAGGTCCCTTATCATTTAGCTACAAAATAGCAGGTCAGCAACTGGAAGCAGTTAATTCCATAAATTATCTGGGAGTACGCATTAGGAGTGATTTAAAATGGAATGATCATATAAAGTTGATCGTCGGTAAAGCAGATGCCAGACTGAGATTCATTGGAAGAATCCTAAGGAAATGCAATCCAACAACAAAGGAAGTAGGTTACAGTATGCTTGTTCGCCCAATGCTTGAATACTGCTCAGCAGTGTGGGGTCCGCACCAGATAGGGTTGATAGAAGAGACAGAGAAGATCCAACGGAGAGCAGCGCGCTTCGTTACAGGATCATTTAGTAATTGCGAAAGTGTTACGGAGATGATAGATAAACTCCAGTGGAAGACTGTTCAGGAGAGACGCTCAGTAGCTCGGTACGGGCTTTTGTTAAAGTTTCGAGAACATACCTTCACCGAAGAGTCAAGCAGTATATTGCTCCCTCCTACGTATATCTCGCTAAGAGACCATGAGGATAAAATCAGAGAGATTAGAGCCCACACAGAAGCATACCGACAATCCTTCTTTCCACGTACAATACGAGACTGGAATAGAAGGGAGAACCGATAGAGGTACTCAGGGTACCCTCCGCCACACACCGTCAGGTGGTTTTCGGAGTATGGATGTAGATGTAGATGTAGATGTAGATGTAAATCATGCTTGGGTAGCTCAGTTGGTAGAGCACTTGCCCGCGAAGAGCAAAGGTCCCGAGTTCGAGTCTCGGTCCAGCACACAGTTTTAATCTGCCATGAAGTATCATATCAGCGTACACTCCACTGCAGAGTGAAAATCTCATTCTGGAAACAATTTTTCTTGTTTTACTACCCAATCACGTTTCGGAGAAGTTTCTCTATCTTCAGGAGTTTTATTTATTATCTGTAGAAAAATATACAAAGAATGTATGTGTTTTGATATCTACCAGGTTTTGATATTAAATATTTACGTTATTATAAATATGGACAGAAATATCGCTGTGAAGAATAAATATATACCTTATTATTACATACAGCTGTAATTACTGTCTTCCAGTATGTCATCTATAATTAATAAGGATTCAGTAATGTTTGTTATGTAATTTCTAAACTTTTAAGATGTGATATTATTGATTTTTTTCTTATGCTGTAGCGCTACTGTCATTATATTTTTTGTTTTGTGAATGAAGATTTGCTGTTTTTCTGTTTGACCAACATTTTGTAGGTTACAGTTCTCTTGTTTGAAAAATGAGTTGAAATGTACATAGATTGCAATTGTGCTTTGTAAAATGATTATTGGGGAGGGGGACAGACTCTGTATGTAAATGTGTGTACCTACTTTTTGTAGATCTCGTATTTTAATGTTTCTACAGGGTGTTTGAATGGAGCTTCCTAATGTACACAATTTCACTATTTGTGTGATGTTCACATATTCTGCCATTTTTTTTTCTGGGTGGAAATTTTGAATTTTGGGGTGACATTAGGCTGTGGGGGTGTTTTTTTGTTGTGCGTGCATGTGTTCGTGTGTGTGTGTGTGTGTGTGTGTGTGTGTGTGTGTGTGTGTGTGTGTTAGTTTTCTGATAATTTCTGTAGACCTGCTAACAGGGTTCCAGTGCATAGTGTTGTGTATTCATTCATCGCTTCTTTTCCTTCCACTATGGCTTTTTATATACGGTAATTTTTTTCTAATTTTCTGTGGCGAGCTGTTGCTATATTTGAGAATGTTGAAGTCTGTTTTTATGTCTCTTGGTCTGTGTTTCTTGACCATGAGATGATCTGCGTATGTAGAATGACTGCTGTTACTCTTAAGTGTTCAGTGTATCTGCTGTTGAAATTTATACTTGTTTGTCCAATATAAATTGAGTTGAAGTCTTGACACATGAGTTGGTAGATCCAAGATGGGTTGAGTTTGTCTGTATTAATTACCGTAATTTTTTTTTTTTTTTTTATAGAATTGTCTGTTCTCTAGTCAATTTTCAGTTTTTTTTCCATATAACTTCTTACCTGTCCTGTGAGCTGCTTTGTTGTTGTTGTTGTTGTTGTTGTTGTGGGTGAATGCATACGATATGCTGTTATTGTGGATGCTTGTTATTCAGGTGTGTTGTGTATTTGTGTTCTGTGTGTTCATGTTCTTTGCACCTGTCATTGTGTATTGGTGTTCATCTGTTTGCTGTTGTGTGGTGGGTTCAGTTTTCATTTTTGTTTCAATTTTTTGGTTTAGTTTGTCTATCATTTTCAACTTCTATTTGTTCGAGTATTTGTATATCATTTTTGTTGTTGTCTTCATTGAGGTGAATTTTATGCAGTCTGTGTAACATACGTCGGAACCCAGCTTTTCTGTGTGAAATGGGATGTGTCTGTGTATTGTGATGTCTAAGAAATATAGCATTTTGTCCTTTTTTGATTTGCAGATGAATTTTATCTGTGGGTGAACTGTGTTTATATTGTTGGAGTTGTTGTATGTGGTTGGGTGTTTTGTTTAGAAGGCATGTGATGTCATTTAAAAAATAATATCAGTACTTTATTCTGTACTGTTTGGGTTTCACTGTGGTTTGAAATATTTTGTTTTCAATGTGATTTAGGAAGATGTTGGCTAGGATTCCACAGAGTGGTGACCCCATGGGGAGTCCATCCTGTTGTGAGTAGAAGAGGTTGTCAGCTGTGCAATAGTTTTGTTCTATGATTAATTTTAGAATGATCAGTATTTTTTCTATGTAGGGATTGTGAATGTCTGTGTTGTTACAAATGCTGTTGTTGGTTTCTGTGGTGGGTATATTGATGTACATGGATGTGATGTCAAATGACACGAGTTTGGCTATTGTTGCTATGTTGATGTGTTTGATCTTTTCTATAAGCTATTCAGTGTGTATGCTTCTGTTGTTTGTTTATATATAAATATTTCTGTAAGTTGTGTGCTTTTCTCTGGCTAGGTGAGATGTGGGTGTACTTCTATAACATATGAGTGCGTGTATTAGTGTATCCTGTTTGTGAATCTTTGGTAGGCTGTTTAGTGTGGGAATCTTGGGGGTATTTTGTTTTAGCCATTTTACTTTCTGTTTTGTGAGTATATGTGAGATATTCTGATATGTTTGTGGTGGGTCACTGCTTATTTTTACAATTTCGTTCGTTAGCATAAATTTCGGGATTTTATTTTTGTACTACTTCTGTTTTATTACTAACATGGTGTTGTTGTTGGCAGATTTTGTGATAAGAGCCCCGTTGCTTCTAAGTTTGTCTATTATTTTTCTGGCTATTTTTTTCAACAGTTTTTGTTACTGTCAGTATGTTATTTTTGTTTTCCTTTATTATGCATCTGATTTCCTTGCTGTTAACTCTCTCGTCAGCCCTGCATTGAAATTAGAGCTGTTGTTCACCTCTTGCTGTTTTATTATGTATTCACTTTCTGTTATTAGGTTCTCTGTTGTTTTGTGTATAACCTGTGTGTTGGCATTGTATTTAGGTGCCCTTTCTAGTAGGTTAAGTGCTTGTTTTGTGAATTGTGTGTCGCTATGGTTTACCAGTTGTATGTAGATTGTGTGGTTTGTTTGCCTATTGTTTCTGTCATTAGCTGGAGTGTTACTTTCCGTACGTGTGTGTAGTTTTTGTTGTTTTCCCCACTTTCTTTCAATTAGAATGTCTGCCTGGTGTTTGACTCTATTCATGATGCCAGTAAATATTTCTGAGATTTTTATATGTTTTGGAATTCAGATATTTAATGTCCTGATTCAGCCAATCTGTTTCTGGTTTGTGCTTGGCATGTTGTGGTGCAAGAGACATATTGTTCACAGTGACATGTACATGCTTAGATATTACTTTATGAGTCAGACAGATTTTGTTCAGTTTTATATTGAGATATGTGAGAATTATTACTAATCACAGAAATATACTGTGAAACAAAATACAACAGCTTGAATTTGTGCAGTTCACAGTGCTTATCACAAATTTGCTTTCTGTATAACTGAAATTAAATGCAGTAGGGCTTTTGTAAACAATTAGAAATAAACAGTTCATTACTGCATGCAAAATTTGAATGAAGCAACTAAAGATAACAAGAAGGGAAGCTGAATAATACAATTAGTTTTCCTGTAATTCATGAAATTAAGAAAATTTCTGTGATGTTCCGCCTCATACTTTTCATGCTAGCTTTCTGTGACTTCTGTACTACAAAAGTAAGGGCTGAGTGGTTGGCATGTGAATGTAATTTCATGCTGAACACTTTTTTCACCATACAAGTCTGCATTACCAGAAGTAAATAATGAGTATGGAGTGATACAACTGTGCTTATATCCTTTTTAGCTGAAACACTTGTGCATCTTTCCACAAACAGGCCTACCTTCTTTCAGATGAAAAGAGAAGAGGAAAGGAGATGTCAGAGATGTTTAAACTATGACCAAAGTAAATATAACTAATGCAGAGTCCCTGGGAAACAATGTGTGAAGGACTATATGTAATATTTATGTATGAAATCTGAGTTTCTTTTGTTGGTGAACATTCATTTCCAAAAGAGCATTTCCTTGCTTTTGGTGTATTTTATATGTTTAACATTATAACCACGATCTTTTAGAATCTGTATTTGCTATAGCAAGAACAAAGATGATTTATAGAACACAATACTTTACAGAACAACACATAAGATACAGTTTGTGCACAGCAGTGAACACATTGTCTAGACAACAGTAATACAGGGTACAGAATAGGCTGAGCAATCATTTGCAGTCACTTTATTACTGTTTCTTTGGCGGCTCACTAGAGTGCGCCAGGGGGCCGACCCAGGTGGCCTCTATAAGTGGGCCTGTGAACTATAGACCTGCAGTCTCTGAAATTGTGCATGTCATGAGTGAAGGTACATCAGTATTTAAGTTGAATAAGTGATTTCAGACCCTTATACACTCAGTCATTAAATTACAGTTCAGCTATGAATATTCCCCATCAAACCTCGGTTCCGGAGGAAGACCAACAGTAATTTTTTTTTACCTGGTGTGGAAACATTTTATTCACTCCAATGTTGGTATTGCAAGAACATGGCTTTTGAAGGAATTAACAACTTAGTGAGTTTATGAAAATTCTGATTCACAAATTTTTTGACATAGGGTACAAAATGAAGTCATTAGGCAATAAATTAGGTGTAAGGGGATGTTAGATATTAATTTGACATTTTGCTACTTCAAAGAATCAATTGTTTGTCATGCTATGTAACAGCTATTATTCTCACAGTGAAGAACAATTGGATGTTTTCAGTTATTTTTCTGATTTGATCAACAAATTATGACAAGAAGATTGTTTTAAATGATGATGTATTCGGTATTTTTTGATTCTCTAAAGCATTGCTTGTGATGTACCTGATGTAACTAAAGAAACCAGCGATCTCCAAATTAAGAAGTGATCATTTTCTTGGAAGCTCTTTGTAAATGAAGTACTTTTGTAGGCTTCAGTTCATTCTGGAACACCCATATGATTGACTGCTTCTTAGATTTTCGCACATACAAATATATCCAAGCTTTGGCTCAGGCTGGGATGTTGTATATAGATGTAACATTTCCATGGTTGAATTTTTTCGTACACCAATTGACACTGCCCTCTTTTTATTCTTCAGTCAGATACTGTAGAACCCACTGGGAACAGATCTTCTTCAGATCTAAATATTGTGGAAAAATCAAATATACTGCAGTATTTGATATGCCTAAGAATGCTTCTAATGCATGGTAAGTCACATATCAATCTTCTTCAGTCATGTTATGCACAGCATCAATGTTTCTTTGGAACAACGGTCATTATTTAACTCACTTTACAGAATTTGTCACTGATTGAAGCACAGCCACAACAAAATTCTGCAAATCGATTATAAAAGATGTTTTCTGAAGGTGCTTGAGCACCAAAGTTTGAATTAAGCAATTTGAGGCATAATTGGAGGGTTAGATCTTTACTAAAGTCATGCAATAAAAACTTTGAATATGTTACTTCTGAAAATTGTAGCAAGATTTTCCCCAGTAATGTGCAGAAAGAAGTGATTATGTCTCCTGACAAACTCTTCAAACCAATCTGACTGCTAAGACAAAATCAAGCTGACATTTTGACCGCCTTTGCCTCGTTTGTACAGCAGTTTATTTGCCTTTTAGTGGGTGTTTGCAAATATGGGTGGCACTATAGTTGTTTTATAGCTTCGTAAAAATGCAGCCTAACACTCTAAAAGTTTTTATTTAAATTTACACTGATTGTAAAAGTTATGCACTTATGTCAATCAGACTGTATATGACATATTTCTTATGAGCTTATTAGAACAGAGAATATCTCTCTCTCTCTCTCTCTCTCTCTCTCTCTCTCTCTCTCTCTCTCACACACACACACACACACACACACACACACACACACTCTGATGAAATTTGTTGAAATGTTGTGTTGGGTATATCAAGGTGTTACTTCATACAGTGTCCATATCATTACCAGGAATGTATGCTTTTGTGAACAACTTTTCACTAATAGATGAAATTTTGAATTAGTGCACAAATATTATATTGTTCATTCATTCACACGTCATGTTTCATAAATTCCATCAAGGAGAGGAACTAGTCAAATTGTACATTAACAGACAGGAGCAACCACTGCAGGCTACTTCTGGAAAGTTTAATAACAGGAAATTATGACTGTTGTCAGTCTACTCGGACTGGTTATTATGAGAACTCCTTCAAGATTGCTAAATGTATGTATATATTTTTTAGGATAAAAACAACTACATTGGGTTGAAAAAGGAGGAGATGAAGCAGCAAGGCAGTGCTTCTCTTGTTAATTTGCTAAGCTACTATTTTTAAGTAATGCTCCAAAGTATTTACATAACTTTACATGGAATTTTATCAACTGTCTAAATACTAGCAAAGACAAGACCTGTTTAATGTGAACATTAGAATTACATGAAATTTACATCCCTGGATCCAAATATTCTGATAAATTGCAGGAAGACTGCTTAACACTCACTGAACTAGTCTCATGGGTAGCTACAATTACCTGTGGTTTTTTGAAAGTTTTAACCCATGTGTACAATATGTAGTTGGAATTGCAAAACATTTTTAGATAAATTGGACTTTCTACTTTATATACACATTTTGGTATTATTAGTGTTAAATCTGAATACACAGATGAAATCTCAATTTAATAGTAATTACTACAAAAAAAAAAAAAAAAAAAAAAAAAAAAAAAAAAAAAAAAAAAAAAAAAAGAAAAGGAGTTGAGTATTTAATACATAAGGAAACATGAACTTTCTGTTTAAATTTCTTTCACAGCCAATTTAAATCCAAAGATTCATAAGACACAACATCAAAGCAAACTTTACTGTTCATAATGGATGCAACGTGATACAAAGGGAAATGTGGAGAGGTACATAGTCTAATATTACACTTACTGGAGTTATATGCTCAGACTCATGTCCGGATTTACCTGTAGGAGAATCTGTCATAACAACACAATTTGTGAACATAATATGATAAAAATATGCAGCAACTAATAATAATAATAATAATAATAATAATAATAATAATACAGCCTAGAATTACTCCTACTTTCAGATGATGTGTAGTCCGAATAGTCATCCAATATTTAGTTTTTCTCAATTGTATGCCCATCAGTGGCTTTTAAAATTATTTTCTCTATATGTTTCTCCCTTTTACTCAATGTTTTCAACACAAAATTAACAAGCAATCATGCAAAATGCATGAAACAGAAAACTTGAACATCAGCTAGTTGCCTACAAAATAAGACACACAAAAAAGGCATAAAAATGACTGACAGCAGAAACTACAAAGCTTCCAGATGTGATAGATGTTTGCAGGAGACTTAAATATACCCTAGACACTGTGGAAAATCAGTGTACTGGCATGAGGTAATATTATATTTTGGGCACATTCTCATTTCCTGCAAGTGCCATAATTATGTCAGCTGCACACCAAGTGTTAATGAGGCATTCTCTCACTTTGTTTTTGAATATCCAGGGATTTAAAATTTCCTTGCAAAACTCCACACAGTCTGTATGGGAATTATTTTTATTTCTAGTATTGTGGCTGTGAAATAAACTGTTGATCCCAAATTCACTCTTATTATTTACCACGTATAAGATTAAGGATTAGAGTGTGGACAGTTTAACTGGACAGTGGGATGCAGGCATAAGCAAACAAGAACTGTAAAAGCAGAACATATTGAACACTTTGATGGACCTAGAGTAGTCTCCTCACTTATTTCAGGATAAAAAAATGATCGACACACAGCAAAAAGCAAACTGGAGTACTTCTGAGGCAGTAACCTGTAGTCCTAATTTTTACGGCTTGAAAATAATGAAAATTAATATAGTGTAAAGTGTTCAGCATTTAAGTGGGAGGGGGGAGGGGCATTATAAGTGTGGATGTTGCCGTAAGGTAGTCAGACAAGGAGTGGTACATATAGATTTGCAGGTTAGAGTTCCACTGGGGTAACTGTAGTGGAGTATTGAACGAGGAACTCAACAAGTCTCTCCCTCTGCAACAAAAACACGAGAATCCCAGAACAGGAACCAAAGATTTATGTCTTTCAGGCTAAATTTGAACTAGATAGGTTTGAGGAGGAAAAATATTGTGGAAACTGGAGTCTCATGCATAATAAGTCTCATGCAGCTTATGGCACAGTAAGGTGCAGCTGACTTCTTGCAAAGAAATTAGGTGTAAGTTGATAACAAAAGAGGTTAGAAGAAAAGGGTCACATTAATAGCCATGGAAGAGATGAAGTCCAGATCATAGGAACAGGGTACTTGGTCACAAGTATTGTGAAGCCAAGAGTTAGCTTTAGCTAGGCGACAGGGAATATAGAAAATTTGTATAAGGATTTTGATAATTTGTGTAAGGAAAGAGAATCAGATGATCATAGCAAGTGGAGCAAAAAACAGCTTGGCTAAAGACAGAAATTAGAACTTTAGGGTTGACTTGGGTGGAATAGGAACAGAAACTTTACACTCAGGTGTAAGTTTTGTGAAGATCCTACAGCATCATCACCAGCCCTTCAAGCCAAGTGAAGACAGCTTATTAGGCTGCTGCTAATTGAAAAGAAATGTCATATGAGTTCAGTACAGTTGGGAGATGGAGATGTACTACACATGACACCTGAAGGAGAGGGGGAAATATAGTTTGGCTAAGCTTTTTGCAGAAAATTCTGAGTTCAAGTGTAATAAATTTCCGCGATACATTACGGATTTAGAAAGCATCAATTGCGTGGAACTCAGCTTGCCACTGACTCATATCACATTCTGTGAACCACATGGAAGAAAGCCAACAGGCAGATTCCATATTTCTAGATTTCCAAAAAGTGGTTGACACAGTTACCTACTGCAGACTGCTGATGAAGATCAGAGCATATGGATTAGGTTCCTACACGTGAGTGATCGAGGACCAGTATGTTTTCCTCGATGACGTGCATTCATCAGAAACATGGGTATCATCAGGCTCTGAGCACTATGCGACTTAACTTCTGAGGTCATCAGTCGCCTAGAACTTAGAAATAATTAAACCTAACTAACCTAAGGATATCACACACATCCATGCCCGAGGCAGGATTCGAACCTGCGCCCAGAACCGCACGGCCACTCCGTCCGATGGGTATCATCAGGACTGCCTATGGAAGGGTAACAGGACCACTCTTATTTTCTATTTACTTAAAGATCTGCTGAACAGAGAACAGCAATTTATGGGTGTCTACTACTGACACTGTGGTGTGTGGAAAGGTGTCATAATTGAGTAACATTAGGAGAATGTAGGATGACGTGGAACTTCTAATTGGTGTGATGATTGGCCACTCAAAATGTAAAAAAGAAAGAGAAAAAAGTAAATTAAAGCAGATGAGTAGGAAAGACAATTCTGTGCATTTGAATACAGCATTAGAAGAGTGCTTCTTGCCACAGTTACACCAGTAAAATATCTAGGCATAATGTTGCAAATGCTCTGTCTGGTCACAGTGCACACTTAGTTATGAGATAATGCCTTACAATATAGGCACTCATAGTGGAAATCAGTTAGAATAATTAATGGTTCCAGTACAGACATTTCTAAGAATAGTTTACAAGAGGGAATGAACCAAATGCTGACATAAAATTTAATGTATTCCATGAAAAATTCAAATCATTATTTGAAAAATTGCTTTCGTCATAAACTATTTAGAAAGGCGATTAACCAACCATGTAAAAACCACAGATCACTGGAGGCATTAAAGTATCTTGAGAAAGGGAGGAGTGGTATCTATTGGCAAGATCCTGCAGTAGTTGCACATTATAAAAACCACTCAAAATTACTAAGATGATTTATTAAAAAATCAAGGAACATGCCAGTAATTCCAACATCTGACTAAAGGCATATGGAATGTAATAAAGTGAGTAAAATGAGAGACAGGAAAACAATCCACAGGATGGGGTAACATCACTATTAATTTATGTAGGAGGTCTATACATGATCAGTCACAGATAGCAGGCTTGTTTAATAATCATTTCTTAAACATAATAGAAAATGTAGGCACAAACATTTTCAGAGAAAAGCAGTTTGTTGAACAAGCGGCTTATATAAAAGTCAATCATATGCATCTCTCATCCACTATTTCTTCTGCAATTAAGAAAATTATATATTCTCTGAAAAATAAAAGCTCAACTGGACTTAATAAGGTTTTCTACAGAGTAATAAAGATTTATTCCCATATAATAAGCACTGTCTTTTCTGTAATATGCAATGTATCACTAACTTAGGGTATTTCTCAAGAGAGATTGAAATAAGCCATTATTAAACCTATTTACAAGAAATGTTATAGGAGAGATGTCAATAATTATGGACCCATTTCTTGATTCATATCATTTTCCAGAATTTTTGAGGTCATGTTTTCTTGAAAAATATACCATATGAGGAACAATAATGTTCTCAGTAAATCACAGTTTGGATTTCGAAGAGTTGCATAACTTGAAATGCCATTCAGACATTCACTCACCACATTGTACAAGCACTAAATAACAAAATAACACCAGTTGGTATTTTCTGTAACCCATATAAGGTATTTAACTGTGTGAACCACAGTATTCTCGTGAATAAACTGAGATTTTATGGAATTGATGGTGTAGCAGACCAGTGGATACTGTCATATCTCACTAAAAATGCAAAAAGATTACTTAGTAAGTCAATTTAGGTAAGCAGGGGAGAGTTTTCTTACTGGGGAGAAGGCTCAGTCATACGTCCCCTGTTGTTTCTTGTATATGTAAATGATCTTCCATCAATCATACAACAAGCAGAATTACTCCTTTTTGGAGATGACACTAGTATTGGGATTAATTCAAACATACATACAGCAACAGAAGAAATGATATATAATGTTCTTAAAAGCATTAGTGAATTGTTTTCTGCAAATGGTCACACACCCAATTTCAAAAAGAGACAAAGTATTTAGAGTGACACATCTAGAGTTACTACACAATGACAAATATTACTCATGAAGAGAAAATAATAACTTGTATGGAAACTTCAAAATTTGTAGATATTTATATTTAGAGAATTTAACTTGGAAAGAAACACAATTTTAAAGTCCTAAAACAACTTAGTTCAGCCACATTTGCACTTAGAATCATTGCAAAGCTTGGGGAGAGAGAAATCAGCAAGTTGACATATTTTGCATATTTTTATTCAATAACATCATTTGGGATAATTTTCTTGGGTAACTCAACTTTAAGAAAGAAAGTGTTCATCGCTCAAAAATGTGCTGTAAGAATAATGTGTGGTGTTCACTCATGATCATCTTGTAGACATCTGTTTAAGGTGTTAGGCATCTTGAGTAATGCTTCACAGTATATTTATTTCCTCATAAAGTTTGTTGTAAATAATTCACTGCAGTTCAAAAGTAACAATGATGCATGTAATTACAATACCAGAAGGAGGAAATTACAGCCATTACTCCACATTAAGGTTGTCTTTAGCACAAGGGGGGGGGGGGGGGGGGGGGTTGCACAATGCTGTCACCAAAATTTTTTATTACTCACTCAATGATAGTTGTCTAACAGGCAGGAAAGTTAAATTTGAAAACAGACTGTAAAAGTTTCTCCCTGAAAACTCCTATTCCATAGAAGAATTTGTAGTATTGCAATACGTAAAAGGTGATTGGTAGGAATTATTAACTCAAATCATCATTTAAAAAATAGATGATCAGCATGTAGCCCTAACTTCATATGAAAGTGTTATTGGAATGTAAAATGACTTTTTCCACATCATTACAGTTAATCATACAAATGATTCACAGAACATAAAAAAGTAATGAAGTAACAAAGTATTCAGTAATGGCTACCACAATTGATAGTTGAGGTTGACAGTGTCATGAAGGATGTAATATTGATCTGACCTGTGCTGGTATCTTACACAGCCATAGTCCAAAATACTCCCCACTTAAAAGTGTCATATTAAAGTGTTTGCGCAATATAAGTTTTGTCATGTAAGTGTAAGAACCCAGTGGTCCCTGAAGTACCCTTTGGAATATGTTAGGTTATAAACCTCATAAGGTATTTTTACTGTATGCTTCTGTTGAAAGTAGCTAATGTACCGTTTAAAGAACTAGCTGTAATTTTAGCAAAGCAAAAACTATTAACAAGCAAAAGCTTTGAATTTGAGTGAACCAGAGTGTGACTCCTCCAGACAAGGCATCCACAGAGCAGTCAGTGTGTTAAACTGCAGTTTTTTGCCAAATAAATCTGCAGATTTTCACACTGTAAAGCTACAGACAATCACCAATAATGAGACAAAAATTCTGTTAATCTGAAACTTGTGCTTTCTTCTGAATTGTACAAAGTTTAACACTGCTGCTTTGCAGACAGTCAGAATCTGTCTCCATAGCTTCTACTAAACTTTTTGACATACTTAACTTGCAAATCCTATTCTGGTAACACCCAGTCCACACAATGTCCCTCATGTTGTCTCGCCCAGTCCCCGATATAATCATGCCCCGACTCTGTCTTCAAACACCATACACAAAAGTGTTTGCATTTATTGTTCTGTATCAGAAGTCATTTATAAAATTTATTTTCTTCATAAGTTACAATACTTCATTTAATTTTAAAGAAATTAATCAAACTAAGTAGGAGCCTATTTGTTTCCAAAGGTTTTTCGTGCTCAATCCAGAAGGTTGGCCATTTGTCTCAAACTATAATAGTTATTAGTGATTATTTAAATTAACTATATCTACGTCTTAAAATCAATCATTGTACTTCTAAGAAATGGGCATAAATCAGTTTCTTGATAGATACACAGTAATTAGCATTACTGTTTTCTATGGTAATCTATAACTTCCTCTTGTGATTTATTGTTACTTTACTCTAAAATCAGTTACTAAACTATAATGGCAAACAAGTATTTTGAATGTTGTATATGATCAAACTTTTCACATATCATTCACTGCCTTGTGAAGCACATCATTGAACGAAATCTTGAATATAGCTATGACTTTTTTAATGAAATTTATTAATTTCCAATGTAAATATTAAAATGCATTCTTTACTTTTGTCTTGATGTGGTCATGTATTATAGAAAGGAAAGCAATCCTGATTTGAACAATCTATATAATATTTTCTGAGTTGAACAATGTTTGCAGCTGTTAAATACTATCACTAGTGAGCTGAAGGTATCATGTTTTTATATTGATAGGGCATTAAAATCTGATATTATCTGGCAGCCACTGGGTATGCTCCTGGGTTGCAAACTTTTGGGGATGCCATCAAAAGCTCTGGTTCAGCACATGCTTTGTCATTCTTAGTGCTGGCTCATATGCTCAGGGCTTCTGGCAAGCGATACTGATGTTTGTGACTACTTATTGTGATCTGAAACATTTCTCTGTTGTATATCTGTTATTCTTATGGAATAGAAAGTACTTGCTTTTTTTCTTTTTTTAACAGAAACAGGAAATGCTTCTTGCCATTAGTCCAGCAAGGATTTGTGCTTTCTGTTCACTGCCGATGCATGTTGCCCCGACATAAAGACTGTGAGAAATGTTCAGGAGTTGAAGCATTTGGTGCCACAATATTGCAACAAATATCTGTACAGGCTGAATCATCATTTGGGACGGGTGAAATGGAACATGTTCTACATTGTGGAGAAAAGGAAGTTCGTGCAGTTCTTGCACTGAGCATACCTCACATTATCAAGTGAGATATCAAATTCTACTTGAACGTTTTGCAGTATTCTATTAGTTTTAAGTAAATTACATGATAGTTACATACCAGTTAATTATTTGATAGTTATGTAGCAGAGATTCATGTGTCTCCAGGGTTTTTCCATGTGTACAAACATACATTAATAAATCATAAATGGTTTATGAATGTGTGTTTATTATTACTAACTGAAATTTATTGTAGAACTCAATTAGTCTTTCTCCTGTCTTATTCCTACTACCAAGCCTATATTCTTCTGTAGTTCTGTCTTCTATTCTTTCCCCTCCTACTGCATCACAGTCACCCATGATTATTAGATTTTCATCTCTCTTTACCTACTGAACTCCACAATTCAGAGAATCTATAATTTTCATGTCAATATAAGGTAAACATGTTTATATGTTATTCAGTAGTGTGTGGGCAAGTCTACCCCACAATTAACCATAAACTATAATAGGAAAATACTGTGAGATGAATAGCAGTTGAAACAAATATGTCACGTTTCAGGAGGTTGTCTGTTAGCTGCTTCAGCATATAATTTATTTCCAGTGGAGTGTATTTTAACATATCATTTCCTGTCCATGCCTGTGTGTTTATTCTTTTTGCAATTGTGTATACTAGAACTGGTTTCCAGTATCAGTGTGGTGGACATTTTTGTTCATCCTGGTGATGATGAGCAGTTGTTTCCTAAATTGGTTGTGGCCTGGACCATCTAGGCTGGTTTTGAGGATGAGTAATTTTCTCATGACAGTGTTTTGCAGCACCTGGGGGAAATAAACACCTGAAGGTCCTGGCAGAAAGTACAACCTTATAGACAAATTCTAATAGCAGGTGCAAGAAATGCCTAATTCTGTTACTTTGGCTGACTAGCTGAAAGGAAAAATGTTAAAATCATTTTGTGAAGTAGTTTAGAGTTAGAGTAATCAGAGAGTCAGCTAGCAGCCCTTCTAGGAGGAACTCGTGTGCCCACTGGGGAAGATACAATGTTTTCTTAGCGTATTTCTGAAGTCAGGAGTAGGTGATCTTTTGTGATAATCGGAGTTATTTTTTGCAATACAAAAAACTGAGGAACTGAGGAACTGCATGTACATTCCTTTGTGCCGGCATGTATTTCTGGCCAAGTAATTACTGGTTTTCTAGGTGACTGTTGACTTTTGATGATTGTGCATATGCTCTGTGTGCAGTTACCTCATATTAAATTGTGGAGCCAAATAGCTAGCAAGATGATGATGTTTAGTGAATGAGATGGAATTTAGTGAGGTTAAATTGAAGGCAATAACTTACCTTTATTTCAGTTAACTTTGAGTTCAGCAGTCTTATCTGACTCTTTCTTTAGTGATTTGACCTGTATTCATGCTACTGTCAGGAATGTATGAATCGTTAGCAGTGTACATATTACATTCCAGTGATGGAGTCTCAAAATCTTCCAGAGAATAGTCAGATTGCTAAGTGGTTTTAGTACTGACTTGGGAGTAGTGAAAAGTTTGAATCATGCCTCATGGGTAAAAGCAAGGGTGACAAACCTTATTTAGACTGATTTAATTGATGTTGTAGTGTAGATAAATAATCCAGGTCCTCCAATAAAAGTTTGTGATTAAATCTGCAGAACAATGTTGTGCAATTTCTCACATGCACAGCTCATTGGTAAGAGGGCATGAAACCTGCCAGTGGCCACAAGAGTGAATTTATACAATGTCACAGAAGCCATGAGTCATGGATGAACAGAATATTTCAGTATGTGGCCCAAATTTGACAGTTTGGATAACAAAACAATAATGATGTTATGTAAGGAAAGGGCTCTGGACTGGATTTAGATCTTAGAAGAATGTTGTGACCAATGGCATAACCACAAATAGCTCCTCTAATCTTGATGAAGAAGGTGGTCACAGATTAGAGATCACTACAGAATTCGATCAGAAGACAAAACTTCATGCAGGTGCTGACTGGAAAGTCAGTAAGGGACGAATAGGGCACTGTGTGAAATGAATAATGGAATTACTAGTTGCAGATTTTTAAGTAGCTTTGGGTTAGCACAGCATATTTTGCTGTAATTAGTGGTAAACAGAAAAGTATGTCCAGCATCAATAAGGTGAAGGTAAGAGGCAAAGTCTGTGGTGCTCAATTTGCAAACAGGCTTCAAGCCTGACTGCAGGTAGAGTGCAGCCTTTGGTTCATTGTGACACTAGGAGGAGGAAGATGATGAATCATCACCCTGACCCTCTTTTATCCCCAGGAAAGGTCTCTGGTACTCTTATCTGATAGCAGACTGACATGGGGCTATCTTGGAGGGATTGAAATGAAGCAAATTCCCCATTCCTACCAGGCTTGAACCCAGGACTGCCAGAGTCTAGCATTCTACATGCTAGACCACCACAGTCACCCTGAATGAGTGAAAGAAGCAGAATTTTAGGTGACATTTTTGTAGCTAATTTGTTAATGCAGGATTTTTAAGATGACGCTCAGTGGCACATAACTAAATGAAAATAAAATAAATTTAGCTTCAGCAGGAAAACAAAAAGTATGAAAGTATCACACTATCCCTTTAAGGGGCTACATTACAATTAAGACAAAGATGCTCATCATTTAGTACTTGCATTCATGACTGTCGAGATGTGAAAATGTATCTGATCTGTGCCAAAATTCCAATACCTCCTCATTCTTAACGTACATATTGTGCTGTTATTGCCTGACTCCACTGATCTCTCTAACTTCTGCTTCTCCATTTTGGCCCACCTATTTCCCATTTTGCTGTACCATATTGCCAGTTCCACATTACTTTTGCTGTCTGCAAGCAAGGGAAAAAAAGCTGATCAGGTGTTTAAATAATTAAAGTAATGGATTTCCACAAGTAATATCAGCAATAATGGCTTGTTATCTTTATCTGTTGTAACAGTTTATAAACCTGCTTTAGCCAATATGTTGTGATACAAGTGATGGAAGAAATATTGCCTGCACAAATACACAAATTAGTTGACACATATCATATTTCACTGAGTTTGACCTTCCACAGTGCTACAGGAGGCATCTATTTTTGTGAGAAAAAGTTATTTATGTCACAGTTTTCATACTTAACCAGAATGTTTAGCTTGTGAATGAAATTAAATTTCAGAATTTTTACTGTAACAGCTGCAGATGCATGGTACAGTAGTAACAGGGTGCACCTTTTCTTTTTTTAATGGTTTATGCATGACACGGTGGAAAATTTCATGATTATGATTTGCAGGCTTACTTCTATCACTTATGTAGTGTAGTATAACATTTGAAAACTGATTAGTTGAATAAACGATAAAGTGAAGTCACATTGGGGAAGCGGGGGAGGGGGAGGAGAAAGAAAGAAAACTGGGGGGGGGGGGGGGGGGGGGCATGAAAAAAATTTGGAATTGTATCAGAATTCAACTCCTGTTGCTTACTAACTGCTTTGATGCCATTTGTTGCTTATTAACTTTTTGGAGGCCTCTCTGTTATTCTGTGAAGCGCACAGTCTCTGAATGTTTTCTGAGTCTGAGGGATGAGATTGCTATATTTAATATGAAACCTCCTCCTGGTTTAATAGGTTTTCTGGCATCTTTATTTTGTTAGACTGCTGAATTATATTGTCCAGAAACTTAGCATTTTCTCCACAATAGTGGGCTCATTGTGTTTCATTTTCTGTTATACTTGAGACAGTGGTTGGCAATAGCTGATTTGCTGATTGTTTTAGTTAGGAACTTGTTGATTTTCCTTACATGCCTCCTTGAAGTTCTAACTGTGTATCCTTCCTATGTAAGACATGTTGCCACTGTCTAGGAGCCCTATATTGTCTTTAATATTACAAGGATAAAATATAAATACTTTAAGAGTATAGGATATCATTCACCGAAATGCAGAAATGTTGAGTCATCGATATGCACACACAAAAGAGAAAGAGAATTTGTTAGCTTTCAGATTATATCCTTTCTTGAGCTGGAGGACGCGTGCGGGCACGTGCACACACACACACACACACACACACACACACACACACACACACACACACACACACACACACTTCCACACTTCTACATGCTTCCAAAAATCCTGGCCACTCCATTGTAGCTGGCTATTCTGCTCCCACTGGAAGAATGTTTGCTCTGGTTGACCAACACTTCCAATCAGTTGCTTGATACCTGGCCTCCCACATGACAAATACTTACCACTTCCTTTACAGACTCTCTGCCAACCCCTCCCCTAAACCTCTTGGACCCCTACTCATCAATGTAGATGCCACCTCCCTGTACACCAACATTCTTCATGCCCATGGCCTTACTGTGATCAAACGCTTCTTCTGCCAATGTCCTTTGGATACCTAACCCACAGTGTTATTCCTCATGCGCCTTACCAAATATATCCTGACACACAAGTTCTTATCCTTTGAGGGAAGTTATACCAACAAATATGTGGCACAGCCATGGGCACCCACATGCCAGCCTTGTTCTCCCAAAACTCTGAGCACCTAGTCTGGATCTCATTCACCTATGATAACTTTATGATCCGACTCAGAGCCAAGAGACCCTATTCTCATTCCTTCACAACCTCAACACCTTCTCCCCTATCCACTTCACCTTGTCCTCGTCAACCCAGTCTACCACCTCCTGGAACATTGACCTTCACGCGTATGATGGCTTTATCCACAACTCTGTCCACATTAAACCCACTAATTACCAACAGTTACATGTGCTTTGACAGCTGCCATCCTTACTACATTAAAAATCCCTCCCATACAGCCTGGCCATCTGTGGATGATTTATCTGCAGCGAGGAGAATTATCTTGCACAGTATGCTGAAGGTATCACTAAGGCTTTCATAGACAGGTGCTACCTAGCAAAACCTATTCCTAAAATAGAATTTATCCTCGCATTATATCCCTGTGGAAGACCCTAGAACAAGACCTGTGCAATCCTCCCACCCAACACATTGTGCTCCAGTCCTGTCACAGGCTTATCTTGCCCCATTAGAGGCTGGGCCACCTGTGAAAGCAGCCATATCACATACCAGCTCTGCTGCAAACACTGCACAGCTTTTTATGTCAGTATGACTATGAACCAGCTGTCCACCAGGATGAATGGCCACCATGAAACTGGTGCCAAGGACAAAGTTGACCATCTCATGGCAGAACGTGGCTGACCGTAACATGCTCGGTTTCAATGGCTGCTCCACAGTTTGGGCCATCTGGATCCTTCCCTCCACCAGAAGCTTCTCTGAGCTATGTAGATCCTTGCAACACATAAATTGCTCCCATAATTAACCTGGGATATATCTCTGACAACCCCCTGCCCCACACCTTCAACCTAACAGTTTTCACCTCTTTTGTTCTATCATCCCCTGGCTGTGACACTCGTGCATCATATGCCCAGTCCATGCACTTATCACCCCTCCCTCCTGCTTTCCTAGCTGGAAAACTATTTGTCTCTGTCTAAGCCACCAGCCATCCGTCGTCAAAGGGTTTCCTTTCCAATTTGTGTGTTCCTGTTGATGACTCAGTGCTTTGCGTATCAGTGAGTGGTCTCCTTTACTCTTGCTTGTGTACCTTATTCCATGCAAATGTGGCATGTCTTATGTCGTGCAGAGTATTGGATCAGATAGTCAGCGAAGTGTCATGCAGAAAAATATAATGTACAGTTTATCTGTACACCAAAAAGTACACCTCTAATAGGCTGTACTGAGAAAGCTGGAGAGATATCGTTGGCTCAGAAGGAAATTAGAATTTAATGAAAGAGAAGGAACATTGTCAGTGGATTACTGTGGAAAAGCCACTATAATTTATTTAGTTAGATTATAAGTTTTTAGATGTTGCTGTCAGTGTTTAAGATAGTATACGAAATCCGCACAGTGTTCGCAGTATTGTTGTGTGTACGGGCGTAGTTTTTCACAATTATCTTGAGAGATTCAGGAACTGTATTGATATTTTAGATAAAACTCATTTAACATTCCGTCTCAGTTGCACATTTTTTATCATATTGCATGTTTTGATCACTGTGGATTACCCTCAGAACTAAAATAAAGTATAACTAAGTAACTGCATCAGCAACCCATCTTGTCCATTCAGAACCACATATCGTAGTACTAGATGTACAACTGATAGAAACAATAAATGAGAATTATCTTAAGCATAGTTTTTATGTAGTCTCTTTACTGATGTTCTTTCCTTCTGTAATAGGAATACATCAAAGCTGCGTAAGTTGTTACTTGGATGCCATGCACTGGATATTATTCTATCAATTTTGGACAGTCAAGATATGGAAAAATGTTTGAAATATGCTCCCCACAGCCTCCATGCTCTATGCCTTTCACTCAGTATCAGCAATCCAGCTGAAAAGAGACATTTCAAGGAAGCATTAACAGAATTTAGTCGCTCAGTTAATGATTCTTCGGTAAGTACAAAAAGAAACCCTCTGTGTATCACTGTGTAGTGTTATATTTTGTCATCATAATGTCAGTAATTTATACTAAAGACAGCACTTTTATACTACACAACTTAAAAATAAACTTCAGTAGAAAATAAAAGGTAACATAGCATAACCCACAGTCAATAGAAAACAAAATGATATTAAAGAAATTGAAATTTTGTTTTAATATATACACTTGTACAAATTTCTATAGATGCCCTTCACTGTGTGTCTTCTGTGCTATGTGCTCTCTCTTCTCTCTCTCTCTCTCTCTCTCTCTCACACACACACACACACACCTACACACCTTAGAGCTACATTGTGCCAGCTGGATTGCTGTTTGACATGTAAACTGGGGTGAATGATTGTCAAGTCAAGTGATTGAGGGGAGAAAGGAGTCATGGAATGGGAGGGAGGGTTGTGGAAAGGTGGCTGACAGCTTAGAGAGAGAGAGAGAGAGAGAGAGAGAGAGAGAGAGAGAGAGAGAGAGAGAGAGAGAGGGAGGAAGCAAGCAGAAGCTTCAGATAGGAATGTGACACACAGCGGAGTAGGGTGGATTGGTAGGCCATGGCAGAACAGAGGAAAGAGAGGCTATGGGGAAGAAGGTGTGGGTGCAGGGGGTAAGTGGAGATTGAGGCTGAGGTCAGGTTTTCAGGAATTAAGAGTTTGTTGCTAGGATAACTGCCATCCACATAGCACAGAGAACTGGTGCTCTGGGGAAGGACTCAGATGGCAAGGGGTGGTGAGCACATTGTGCTTAGCAGCATGCTCTGGCACTGAGTGTTCAACTCTGGTCTTTGCCATGTTTTGGCGATGGCCGTTGATTTCTGTGGACAGTTGTTGGGTAGTCATGCTTACATAAAATGCTGTGCAGAAATTTCAACAGAACTGACATGTGACATAGCTGCTTTCACAGATGGCTCAGCCTCTGAAGATATTGGATAAAAGTGTGGTCCAATTGTAGTAGGGTATGTTGCATGAGTGAATCAGACAGGTCTTTTACTTGGGAGTGGGTTTGGCGTAGGGTTAGATCAGAATCTTGTGTAGTTTAGAGTTTGGGTGGGTACCAGAACCGTATGTTCCTCATTTCCACGTGTGATGATAGATTGTTGAAGCCCTGGCAAAGGAAATGATTAAGTTGTTTCAGTCTGGGATGATATTGGGTGATACAGTGCTACTTTGCAGCTGGTTCTCAGAGTTAGTGGGACTCGCACTCGGGAGGGCGACGGTTCAATCCCATGTCCAGCCATCGTGATTTAGGTTTTTCATCATTTTCCTAAATCGCTCCAGGCAAATGCCGGGATGGTTCCTTTGAAAGGGCACGGCCGACTTCCATCCCCGTCCTTCCCTAATCCGATGAGACCGATGACCTCGCTGTCTGGTTTCCTCCCCCAATACCTAGGTTTTGAGGATAGTGCCCATCTGTGAAGGTCTCAGTGAGATCTTCAGCATATTAGGAAAGGAAATTTTTGCCACCACAGATGCACTACACAGATTAATTAGTTGTGTATTTATGCTGAACTAAATTTTGGTTCTGTGTCCTACTGCTGTCATTTAGTTCATGCAGTGGGCATAGCACTTCACTAATCATATAACGTTAATGTATATTTGTTAAACTTTTGTTTGTATTCTCACCTTTTGTTTAGTGAGCCCATAACTGTTTTATAAATATCTGTTATTGATGGGTTAACTATCCATCATTCATTGTCACTTTCACCTGTACATCTCTCCACAACACACACTCTCTCACCTTCACTATTATAACATCTGTATTGTTAATTTCCATTCATACTCCTCCTCCACTCTACTTATTGGCACATGCACACATTTCTCATCATTGGCATTTACACTGTCACTCATTGCCTCTCCTTTATAAGCCTCTCTCACTCCTGTGGATTTGTAAGCATTGTTAATAACAGCACTAACCTTCTTTAGTTCATTCTTGAATATGTCGTTTGATTCAAGGTTCAGTAATATAAAGATCACAATATTCCTGATCAACAATGAAATTTCATCCTGGATGAGTTAATGTCGTCCAATTTCAAGAGGGCATCTGAAACCATGTGCTCACTTCCACACCAAACTAATAGCCCCATTCATATTACCTGCAAACATTGGTGATACGTTCTGTGAATTTCAGAAAATAAACAGTGCCTCTACTAATTAGTAATTTCTCTGTGGAAATATGAGCTGCTATGTTCAGTCTTATTCCATACATCACCTTTCACAGGTCTTCTTACATCAGATCGCTAGATCTGAATACCAGATTTATTATTTAATCATATCAAAAGGAAAATTAACCAGAGAAAACTATAAAATTATAAGACAGCCAGTACTTTGCCCGGTAGGAGAAATTTTTAGTACTACTAGTAGATTCATTTAGAAATCACAACACTATCATAGCATTGAGAATTGAGGGACAGGTTGGGGAAGTTTAAAAAGAGAGGGAGAGTTCATTCAGGCCACAACAAAGTTATGTACAGGAGGATAACATTGTCAACTGCTTCGTTAGTTTCATGTTCCATGGAACATTTTGCACAATAAATCATAGTGATGTGGAACGAGTCATTTTACATTATTGTCAGAACAATACAGCATAAGAATTGCTAATATGTTTCTGTTTATTTAAAAGATTTTGACTGAAAAGTGGGGTACCAACTGCCTCATTCTACCTTCCTCCGCACCTTTAAAAATTTTCCCAAAACTTTTTGCCTGTGAACATATTCATGCTTTTTTTTAACATAACACATCTCAGACTCCAACATAACTGTAACTTGCTCACACCCACCAGTCTATCATTGTAAGTCACTCATACCCATTTGCTCTCAGTTGCCCTTCTTCACTCACTCATTCACCTCAACTCATTGTCATTGTCTTTGTGTCTCTATGTCACTTTCACTTTTGTCATAGCCACAATCCCCGTCACTCTGTTCTACTACCACAGTATCCTCCTACTGTCACTGTCTCCTTCTTGCTTTCTCTCACTGCTAATATCTCATCCTTCCTTCCTCCTGCTGTTGTGTCTTCTCAATGTCACAATTTCTCTCTTCCTCATTGTTATTGCCATATACACTATCTCTCATTGTCACTTGCTATCACCCAGTTCCACTTTCTCTTCATTACTGCGCCCCCCCCCCCCCCACCAACCCCTCCCTGGCACTGTCTCTTTCACTCTATTCCCAACACTGTTCTGTCACTATCAAATATGTTCCACTGCCACTGTGTCCATTTCTTTCTCTCACACTGCCGTTGTCTCCTTCGCTCTTTCTATGTCACGACCACTGTCTTCCAATACTTATTACTTTTCTGTCTCTTTCCCACTGCCACTGGCCTTTCTCACCATAAAAACGTGTGAATGTATGTACATAAGAAAATTTTTGGGAAAATTTGTGAAGGTGCTGAGGAAGGTAGAATGGGGCATCTGGTACCCTACTTCTCAGTCACAGTCTTTTAAATAAACAGGAACATATTTTAATTTTTTGTGCTCGTATAGGAGCATTTTTCTGATGATCCCTCCTACAGCAGGGCATGCAACTCATATAAAAAGAAATGTATTAGTCAGTCAAATTTAGATAAATTGAAATAATGCATTTTATATGCAAATATTTTTGCATGTGCTTCAGTACAACATGGGGTTCCCAGATGATAACAGAGACACTTTACAGCATGTTTCACCATGCTTCGTCACTTTATAAACTGTTTTCATATCACACCAGTATTTTGTGTGTACAAGTAGGATAACTTTAAATATCCGTATCTTGGACACAGATGAAGATCTGAAGAAAATTTTCAGGATGGTTTGAGATCGATGTTTTAGAAATACATCATAAGAATTACAGCCATTTGCTATAAATAGCTGTCTCAGAATCCCTGGCTGGGTTTTGGTAACTAAAAAACAAATTTTTGGGGTGTTTCTCAATAACGCATAAAGGTTTTTGAAAATGGAGATATAGCTATTCTTCATAAATTTTGTAAATTGATGGTTGAGTGGAGGAAAAGAAAGGCAAGAGATGAGACTGTTGATGTCATCTGCATTGGCACTTTATGTGAAATCAGTAGTGATGAGTGAAAATGTCTGTCAGATTGGGATTCGAACATGGGACTACTTCTTACTAGGCATTTATGCTAACCACTGTGTCAACTGGACACAATGTATACTGCCATTGTGTGGACTATCTTGGCATGCCTCTCGGCTGACCTACATTCCCACCTAGTGCCACCTATCTGCAATCCTCATCCATGTCCTTCATGCTCGTTACTTTGAGATTCCTGCTGAGAGGTTTGCTGATGGAGTCCATTCATTTGTGATAAACAAAGTGTCAAGGTGTTGCAGTGGTTAATGCAACTGACCTGTAAGCAGGAGATCCTGGGATTGAATCCCAGTTGGGCATACATTTTTCACTTGTTGCTGCTGAATCCATGTAAAGCCCAAAGCAGCTAACATCAGTAGTCCCTTTGCTTCCTTTTCCTTTGTCCCCATCCACCTTCAATTTGCATATTATGTTTAATAGGTGCAGATTTCGCTTGGCATCTCTTCTTTCAGACATGCCAAAAAGAACAGGTACCACACATTCATATTCTAGATAAATGCCTGGAGAATATACTGTTAAGATTTGAACAGTTTGCTGTGGTTATTAATTACTTAGATTTCACCACATACTACTGGATTTCACATGCAGAAGTTGTGATTATTAATTATTTATATTTCATCTCATACTACTGCATTTCATGTGGAGAAGTAGGGTAACTTTGAACCTTTGTAACTTGAAGATGGATTAAGATATCAAGAAAATTTTCAAGGTTGCTTCAGATCAGAATCTTATAAGTATATCTTAAAGGTTGCTTAAGATCAGAATCTTAGTAGTATATCATAAAGGTTGCTTGCGATCAGAATCTTAGTAGTATATCATAAAAATTTCAGCTGTTTGCTGTGCATAACCATCTTGGAATCCTTGGCTGGGTTTTAGTGTAATGGGGACGATGGAAAGATAGTAAAAAAAAGCCTTCTTGTGGTGTTTTCTGATTAACTGCCCATGCACTAATGTTGCTTCCATAAGTCCCATCAAATCTGCTGTAAACCACAACAAATTCAGAAAGGACTAACTTATATTCTCGATTTGCTGAAGCAGGAGGAAGTTTGTAATATTCATACTTTGACCCTGTGCTGATGGATAGTGAATCTAAGACAATCCTTCTGTTGGATATTCAAATAATCCCTAGCCCAAGGGCTATCCTAAACATTTGACCTTACCTTTTTATCGTCAATAGAATCTGAGGCACTGGAAAATCCCATTTTTATGCTTGATGGTGTGGAACATATTAGATTTTGCATGCTGTCCCAATTGTACTGATTAATTTGTAAATATGGTACATGCTGGACACTTCTAAGTTCTTTTGAATTTGGCTCTAAAGTTTTTGGGTGTCTGGGATGCCCACAGAGAAGGTATTTATTTATACTTTATACCCACTGGAAAATTAGTAAATTCATAAAATCTTTGAGCAGTGATGCATATCAGAAAGACAAAGTGACAGGAATTGTTTCTGAATTAATGTATCAAAGTTCATTGAATTTATTGTATTTCCAAAATACGACAGCATATTGATATCAGTAATTAAATTTCCAACATGGGTGGATAACGAGAGTAGGGCACTAATTGATAATGTTTTCTTAGATGAAGCTCAAAGCAGAAAAATAACTGCGTACTCAGTAACAAGCCCTCTCTGATCACAATGCACAGTTAGCTAGGGTAAAGAAGATTGTTGCTAAAAGCTTAGATACTCCTCTGTGGAAATCGGAATAATTAATGACACCAGGCCAAGAAATGATCTGGGATGAAATTTATGATGAACTAAATGCTGACATAAAATTTAATCTATTCCATGACAAAAATTCATATAATTATTTGAAAAATGTTTTCCTCATAAACTAATCAGAAAGGACATTAAACAGCAATGTAAAAAAGAAGAAGAAGAATCACTAGAGGCATGAAAGCCTCTTGTGAGCAGAAAAGCGAAATATTTCAGTTGGCAGTGAGAAGTAAAGATCCAGCACAAACTACTCAGACTTACTAAGAAAATTATTAAAAAATCATGGAATGTGTACATTATGTAATTCTGACAACAGACATAAGCCTATGCGGAAGGAAGTGGAAATGAGAGACAAGACAGCAGGTGCAGGATAACATCACTATTGATTGAAATGGAAGGGTTATAAATGATCAGTAACAGGTAGCATGCATATTTAATAATAATTTCTTAAATGTTTAGAAAATATGGAGAGAAGCAGTTAAGAGAAAAATTCAAAGCAGTATATTAAAAAAACAAATCTCATAAAACTGAATCAAACGGATATCTCACTCAGTTCTCTTTCTGAAATTAAGAAAATTATATATTATCTGAAATAAAAGTTGTTTTTTATTTGATGTTTCCAACAATATACACTCCTGGAAATTGAAATAAGAACACTGTGAATTCATTGTCCCAGGAAGGGGAAACTTTATTGACACATTCCTGGGGTCAGATACATCACATGATCACACTGACAGAACCACAGGCACATAGACACAGGCAACAGAGCATGCACAATGTCGGCTCTAGTACAGTGTATATCCACCTTTCGCAGCAATGCAGGCTGCTATTCCCCATGGATACGATCGTAGAGTTGCTGGATGTAGTCCTGTGGAACGGCTTGCCATGCCATTTCCACCTGGCGCCTCAGTAGGATCAGCGTTCGTGCTGGACATGCAGAGCGCGGGAGACGACGCTTCATCCAGTCCCAAACATGCTCAATGGGGGACAGATCCGGAGATCTTGCTGGCCAGGGTAGTTGACTTACACCTTCTAGAGCACGTTGGGTGGCACGGGATACATGCGGACGTGCATTGTCCTGTTGGAACCGCAAGTTCCCTTGCCGGTCTAGGAATGGTAGAACGATGGGTTCGATGACGGTTTGGATGTACCGTGCACTATTCAGCGTCCCCTCGACGATCACCAGAGGTGTACGGTCAGTGTAGGAGATCGCTCCCCACACCATGATGCCGGGTGTTGGCCCTGTGTGCCTCGGTAGTATGCAGTCCTGATTGTGGTGCTCACCTGCATGGCGCCAAACACGCATACGACCATCATTGGCACCAAGGCAGAAGCGACTCTCATCGCTGAAGACGACACGTCTCCATTCGTCCCTCCATTCACGCCTGTCGCGACACCACTGGAGGCGGGCTGCACGATGTTGGGGCGTGAGCGGAAGACGGCCTAACGGTGTGCGGGACTGTAGCCCAGCTTCATGGAGATGGTTGCGAATGGTCCTCGCCGATACCCCAGGAGCAACAGTGTCCCTAATTTGCTGGGAAGTGGCGGTGCGGTCCCCTACGGCACTGCGTAGGATCCTACGGTCTTGGCGTGCATCCGTGCGTCGCTGCAGTCCGGTCCCAGATCGACAGGCAGGTGCACCTTCTGCTGACCACTGGTGACAACATCGATGTACTGTGGAGACCTCACGCCCCACGTGTTGAGCAATTCGGCAGTACGTCCACCCGGCCTCCCGCATGCCCACTATACGCCCTCGCTCAAAGTCTGTCAACTGCACATATGGTTCACGTCCACGCTGTCGCGGCATGCTACCAGTGTTAAAGACTGCGATGGAGCTCCGTATGCCACGGCAAACTGGCTGACACTGACGGCGGCGGTGCACAAATGCTGCGCAGCTAGCGCCATTCGACGGCCAACACCGTGGTTCCTGGTGTGTCCGCTGTGCCGTGCGTGTGATCATTGCTTGTACAGCCCTCTCGCAGTGTCTGGAGCAAGTATGGTGAGTCTGACACACCGGTGTCAATGTGTTCTTTTTTCCATTTCCAGGAGTGTATTAAAAATTTGCTCCCATATCATAATCTCTGTCTTTTCTGTAATATGTAATGTATCAACAACACAGGACATTTTTCCAGAGAGATTGAAATGCCATTATTAAACCTCTCTATAAGAAAGGTGGTAGGGGAAATATCAACAATTAACAGCATATTTAATTACTGAGACCATTTTCCAAAATTTTTGTGATGTGTTCTAAAATAGTAGTCCACATGAGTAACAACAATATCCTCAGTAAATCACAGTTTGGAGTTTGGATTTAAGAAGAATTGCTCAACTGATAAGGCCATTTACACATTCACTCATCAAAATTTACAAGTTTCAAATAACAAAATAGCACCAGTTTGTATTTTCTGTGACCTATCTAAGGTATTTGACTGTGTGAACCACAATATTCTCACAGATAAACTGAGATTTTATGAAATAGATGGTATGGCCAACAAACGGATTATGACATGTCTAACTAATGGAATGAAGAAAGTTTTACTTTGTAATTCAACCGTCTTAATCAGGAGAGATGCCTTTGACTGGGAAAAAATCATTTATGGGGTTCCCCAATACTCAATATTTGATCCACTGTTGTTCTTCACGAAGATATAGGTCCAACAATGTTTAGTTATGGAGCTATGGCAAATAAAAGATTTTGCCTGAAATTTAGCAACTTTGCTAATATGAAGCCATCAAAAACTGTAAGAGGTTAAAGTAAAGCACAATTTCCATTTATTTTGTTGTTATTGATCTGGTGAATCTAATACAACACATCCCAGACATGTATCTGTGGTAGTTTTCCAGAACATCGGAAGAAGCAAAGACGTGTTGTGTTGTGTTGTTGTTGTCTTCAGTCCTGAGACTGGTTTGATGCAGCTCTCCATGCTACTCTATCCTGTGCAAGCTGCTTCATCTCCCAGTACCTACTGCAACCTACATCCTTCTGAATCTGCTTAGTGTACTCATCTCTCGGTCTCCCTCTACGATTTTTACCCTCCACGCTGCCCTCCAATACTAAATTTATGATCCCTTGATGCCTCAAAACATGTCCTACCAACCGATCCCTTCTTCTAGTCAAGTTGTGCCACAAACTTCTCTTCTCCCCAATCCTATTCAATACCTCCTCATTAGTTACGTGCTCTAACCACCTTATCTTCAGTATTCTTCTGTAGCACCACATTTCGAAAGCTTCTATTCTCTTCTTGTCCAAACTATTTATCATCCATACAAATACTTTCAGAAACGACTTCATGACACTGAAATCTATACTCGATGTTAACAAATTCCTCTTCTTCAGAAATGCTTTCCTTGCCATTGCCAGTCTACATTTTATATCCTCTCTACTTCGACCATCATCAGTTATTTTACTTCCTAAATAGCAAAATTCCTTTACTACTTTAATTGTCTCATTTCCTAATCTAATTCCCTCAGCATCACCCGATTTAATTTGACTACATTCCATTATCCTCGTTTTGCTTTTGTTAATGTTCATCTTATATCCTCCTTTCAAGACACTGTCCATTCCGTTCAACTGCTCTTCCAAGTCCTTTGCCGTCTCTGACAGAATTACAATGTCATCGGCGAACCTCAAAGTTTTTATTTCTTCTCCATGAATTTTAATACCTACTCCAAATTTTTCTTTTGTTTCCTTTACTGCTTGCTCAATATACAGATTGAATAACATCGGGGAGAGGCTACAACCCTGTCTCACTCCCTTCCCAACCACTGCTTCCCTTTCATGCCCCTCGACTCTTATGACTGCCATCTGATTTCTGTACAAATTATAAATAGCCTTTCGCTCCCTGTATTTTACCCCTGCCACCTTTAGAATTTGAAAGAGTGTATTCCAGTCAACATTGTCAAAAGCTTTCTCTAAGTCTACAAATGCTAGAAACGTAGGTTTGCCTTTTCTTAATCTTTCTTCTAAGATAAGTCGTAAGGTCAGTATTGCCTTACGTGTCCAACATTTCGACGGAATCCAAACTGATCCTCCCCGAGGTCTGCATCTACCAGTTTTTCCATTCGTCTGTAAAGAATTCGCGTTAGTATTTTGCAGCCGTGGCTTATTAAACTGATAGTTCGGTAATTTTCACATCTGTCAGCACCTGCTTTCTTTGGGATTGGAATTATTATATTCTTCTTGAAGTCTGAGGGTATTTCGCCTGTCTCATACATCTTGCTCACCAGCTGGTAGAGTTTTGTCAGGACTGGTTGTCCCAAGGCCGTCAGTAGTTCTAATGGAATGTTGTCTACTCCGGGGGCCTTGTTTCGACTCAGGTCTTTCAGTGCTCTGTCAAACTCTTCACGCAGTATCGTATCTCCCATTTCGTCTTCATCTACATCCTCTTCCATTTCCATAATATTGTCCTCAAGAACATCACCCTTGTATAAACCTTCTATATACTCCTTCCACCTTTCTGCCTTCCCTTCTTTGCTTAGAACTGGGCTGCCATCTGAGCTCTTGATATTCATACACGTGGTTCTCTTCTCTCCAAAGGTCTCTTTAATTTTCCTGTAGGCAGTATCTATCTTACCCCTAGTGAGATAAGCTTCTACATCCTTACATTTGTCCTCTAGCCATCCCTGTTTAGCCATTTTGCACTTCCTGTCGATCTCATTTTTGAGACGTTTGTATTCCTTTTTGCCTGCTTCATTTACTGCATTTTTATATTTTCTCCTTTCATCAATTAATTTCAATATTTCTTCTGTTACCCAAGGATTTCTAGCAGCCCTCGTCTTTGTACCTACTTTATCCTCTGCTGCCTTCACTACTACATCCCTCAGAGCTACCCATTCTTCTTCTACTGTATTTCTTTCCCCTATTCCTGTCAATTGTTCCCTTATGCTCTCTCTGAAACTCTGTACAACATCTGGTTCTTTCAGTTTATCCAGGTCCCATCTCCTTAATTTCCCACATTTTTGCAGTTTCTTCAGTTTTAATCTACAGGTCATAACCAATAGATTGTGGTCAGAGTCCACATCTGCCCCTGGAAATGTCTTACAACTTAAAACCTGGTTCCTAAATCTCTGTCTTACCATTATATAATCTATCTGATACCTTTTAGTATCTCCAGGGTTCTTCCACGTATACAACCTTCTTTCATGATTCTTGAACCAAGTGTTAGCTATGATTAAGTTGTGCTCTGTGCAAAATTCTACTAGGCGGCTTCCTCTTTCATTTCTTAGCCCCAATCCATATTCACCTACTATGTTTCCTTCTCTCCGCTTTTCCTACACTCGAATTCCAGTCACCCATTACTATTAAATTTTCGTCTCCCTTCACTACCTGAATAATTTCTTTTATCTCATCATACATTTCATCAATTTCTTCATCATCTGCAGAGCTAGTTGGCATATAAACTTGTACTACTGTAGTAGGTGTGGGCTTCGTATCTATCTTGGCCACAATAATGCGTTCACTATGCTGTTTGTAGTAGCTTACCCGCATTCCTATTTTCCTATTCATTATTAAACCTACTCCTGCATTACCCCTATTTGATTTTGTGTTTATAACCCTGTAGTCACCTGACCAGAAGTCTTGTTCCTCCTGCCACCGAACTTCACTAATTCCCACTATATCTAACTTTAACCTATCCATTTCCCTTTTTAAATTTTCTAACCTACCTGCCCGATTAAGGGATCTGACATTCCACACTCCGATCCGTAGAACGCCAGTTTTCTTTCTCCTGATAACGACATCCTCCTGAGTAGTCCCCGCCCGGAGATCCGAATGGGGGACTATTTTACCTCCGGAATATTTTACCCAAGAGGATCCCATCATCATTTAATCATACAGTAAAGCTGCATGTCCTCGGGAAAAATTACGGCTGTAGTTTCCCCTTGCTTTCAGCCGTTCGCAGTACCAGCACAGCAAGGCCGTTTTGGTTAATGTTGCAAGGCCAGATCAGTCAATCATCCAGACTGTTGCCCCTGCAACTACTGAAAGGGCTGCTGCCCCTCTTCAGGAACCACACATTTGTCTGGCCTCTCAACAGATACCCCTCCGTTGTGGTTGCACCTACGGTACGGCCATCTGTATCGCTGAGGCACGCAAGCCTCCCCACCAGCGGCAAGGTCCATGGTTCATGGGGGGAGGAGCAAAGACGTAATTTCGTAAAATTTTTAATTTATTAACAACTTGGCTCCATTTTTTTTTAAATCAAGACAATTTACAAAGTTTTCAACGGAAGTTGTAGAGAATTTAATTTTGAAATAGTGATGGTAATAATGTTAACTGAAACTGTACGAATGTGTCAGATAACCTACTCTTATTAATACCACAGCACAAGTGAATTCTTGTTAAACCAGAGAAAATAAAGCTCATTGTTAAGGAAGTTGTACAGTGTACATACAATTTCACAATCCATTCACGATAAATGCTCAAAAATGTCTCCACCGAGTTCAATGCATTTAGCTGCACTTGTATGAACAGATTTTGTTTCTTGTTTCAGTATTGTTCCTAATTTTGTCTATTGCTTCTCTGGATGTTCTGCAGAACTATTGCTGATTAGATATTAGGGATCCACTCCTGAACTGATTCATAGAGTTGAATCTTTCAAAGGAGTGAACAATCAGTGATTCAGAAAAAAAGAACGGTAGCTCCAAACATTCCCCACAGCAGAGAGAGAGAGAGAGAGAGAGACGGAGCATATCAGCGGAGTCTCTGGTCAGAGCACACTACACGCCATACAACACAGCCAGCGCCGGCCTCTGCCCTGCTCCTACCTTGGCTGCCTGCATTGTGCAGTGACCCATTGGATTTTGTGTTTCACATATGCCGTGCCGTCTCTGTGCTTCCTCTGCCGTGTGCAGTGTCTGGCTCAGCTTAACTTAGCATCGCACTCCGTCTGCGATCGTTTCAGTCGCACGTCCTGCCCTCTGGGCAGTTGATGCGAGCAACAGGACAGAGAGCCTCCTAGTGGAGAACATAAGAACTACTTGTAACAACATGCTCGCAAGAGAACGGACGATTTGTCTCGGAGTGGGTGACTGGTGGCTGTTCACGGCTCCCCCCACCCTCGGAACTCGCCCGCTCAACGCTCATCCCACTGTTCTTGACTCTAGCCAGAGCGTTGAGCAAAGCAACTCAGGTGTCACTCTGGTCTCTGCAGTCTTAGCTCATGCGGTAATACAACTCGCGGCTTGACTTGCTTGACTCAGCGCCTCTGCATCGGAGTTCGTCTCTACTGGATATTGTTCTTCGTAGTAATACCGCTATGTATATTACATTATTATGTTATGTATACATCATTTGTTTTTATTTTATTTTTATTTGTTTAAACTGTTCAGATTAGGTTCCCGATGACTCCTCTTACTATAGGATTTTTATTATGGACACTAGAATTTACACTTTAATTACGAGCCAACTGATAAACGTGTTGCAAAATGTGATAGACCAATATTTTCCTAGTTTTATTCTGCGTAAGGCTATATGCAGCACTTTAGTCTTACAGTCAATTTTTTTTTCTTATTCTGGTACCGATTTTGCGATTTTAGGTGTCTTCGGAAGGAAACCTTCACTTTAAAAATATATGGCTTGTGATGTATTTGTACGAGGTTAATGAAATTTTAATACATTATAGCCAAATATATTGTTAATGTAAATCTCAAGTTACAACATTTTCCGATCACCCAAAAAACCACGATAGTGCAAAATAAATCAATAATCAAAACCTTTGTCAGATCGTGGAAATTTCAATAAACAATACAAAATTCTTAATCATTATCTGTGTACTTCAAAATAGGATCGAATAAGTTCAAAATACAGGTTTAGTACTGGAATAAACCAAGTTTAAAGGGCAATGTGCCTTCCATTTATTTTCTATTGTGAATGAGTGGTGAGTCATGAAAAAGAGCTAGTTCATTTCAGGGAGTGAACAGTTCTGATCAGATTTCTGAAAAGAGCAGTTTTGCCCATATCTACTGCTGATACATGTCTGAGACATGTTTTATTAGATTTGACATGGAAATTGTGCTTTACTTTAAGCTCATACAGTTTTGCGATGGCTTCATATTAGCGAAGTTGCTAAATTTCAGACAAAATCTTTTATTAGCCATACCTCTGTAACCAAACATTTGCAGACCTTTGTTTATATGAATTTGTTTCTTTAGTTATACTTGTTGAATAACAATTATAAAATATTTGCCTATCTTCGTGAATCACCGTGTACATAAACGGCCTCCATTTAGTATACAACAAGCAGAATTAGTTACTTTTAGAGATGACACTAGGATTGTAGCTAATACAGATGTACATACACCCACAGAAGAAATGATCAATAATGTTCTTAAAAGTATGATTGATTGTCTTTTATTGTGTACAGTTTCACTCTTTTTTTTTATTTATTTATTTAAAGATGAAGAAGAAGAAGAAGAAGAAGAAGAAGAAGAAGAAGATATACATGGTGGAGAAAAATTGTGTGATGAAATTTTAACCCTGGATAGCTGATGCCAGTAGGAACCAAAATTACTAATGTTGTGTAGGTCGACAACGTACAATTATTAAACAGCGGAAACTTAGTGTCAAACGCTCCAATTGGCCGTGGGATTGTCCTGTTTCCAGATGCTCCGGACGTTGGGGCAGTGATGAGGCAAGGGACGTTTGTATGTGTGAACCAACAACCATAGTGCTGTCCATCAACTAATGAACAGCAACGGGGCAATCCCACGGCCAATCGGAGTGCGTGGTGCCAAGTTACTCTAGTTTAAAAATGGTACGTTGTCGACCTACACAACATTAACAGTTTTGGTTTTTACTGGCGAGGGTTAAAATTTGAAGACACAATTTTTCTGCACCCTTTATTCAGTTATGCACATCTAGAGATACTACACAAATAATAAATGTAACACATACATGATGACAAAATAGTAACTAGGGTGGAACTTAAAAATTTTTGTGCGCCTGTATTGATGAAAATTTAAACTGCAAAAAGCACATTTTGGAGCTTTAAAACAGCTTAATACAGCCACATTTGAACTGCAAATCATTGCAAATCTTGGGGCGAGAGAAATCAGTTGATATTTTGTTTATTTTTATTCACAAATGTCTTATGAAATAGAATTTTTAAGATCTTTAAGAGAAGAAAGTATTCATTGTTCAAATATGTATTATAACATGTGGTTCAACCTCACGTCCCTTTTGTAGGCATCTGTTTGAGAAAAGTATATTTATTCCCTCATGAAGTTTGTTCTAAGTAATCCCCTGTAGTTCAGAAGGAACAGCTTTGTACATAACTACAATACCAGAAGAAAAAAAAAAGATTTTCAACACTCCACATTAAGGTTGTCATTAGCACAAAAATGTGGTGTACAGTGTGCCGTCAAAACTTTTGATCACTTACCCACTGATATAACATGTTTGATAGACAGCAAAGATAAATTTAATTAAAAAAATGAAAAAAATTCTTTTTGAAAAGTTCTTCTATTCCACAGATGAATTTATATTTTTGTAAAGTGTGAAATGTAATGGGGTAGAAATTGTTAACTCACTGATGAAACTAACTAACAGTATGAGGTGCACAAGTAATTAATTGTCTGCACCCGGTAGCTGAGTGGTCAGTGCGACATAATGTCATTGCTAATGATCTGGGTTTGGTTCCCAGCTGGGTCTGAGTTTTCTCCACTCAGGCAGTGGGGATTGTGTTGTCCTAATTGTCATCATTTCATCCCCATTGACGCACAAGTCGCTGAAGTGGCGTCAAATTGAAAGACTTGCACCCGATGAATGGTCTACCCGATGGGAGGCCCTAGTCACATGACCATACAAGTAATTAATTGATGCTGGAATGTTCAGTACACTATCACACTCCTACTTCTCATCAGATAATCAGAGTCTGAACTTAAAATTATTTAATGGACCACCACTATCTGCAAAATATCGAAGTACCCACAATCTAGAATTTAACGAAGTCCATTGACTGTCAGGATTTTTCTAAATCCATTCTCAGCTAGAATATCTGTAAGACCCACAGCCTAGCAGAATTGCTCCACACCCACCTGTGTGGGTGTTACAGCTTTTACCGATGCCTCATCTTTTAGTCTTCTTCTTGTTTGTCCCGGCTTCTTGAGATCTCTTAACGAAGAGACATCATATAACAAGTTCCATAGTGATACAATGAAGTTACGCAACAGTTGGTGATTTAATATTTGAAACTGCTGGTTTATTGGAATTTATGGAAAGAAAAACACTCTCATACATTTTGTGTGTGTAATGTCACTGATAAATTAGTTAAGCTGCATTAAAGTGTTGCTAGACAATGTAATCAACACGGTGATACGTATTTCAGTTAAAACTGAACCTCGATATTTTAAATAAACTTTCGGTTCATTTTTGTCAAAATCAGTACTTGTCTCAAAATTAACTTCCAACTTAGTGCATTAATTCTATTGTATGTGATTTACAGGACAGCTCAATCATGCACTGGCGTGTAACGTATATCAAATCGAGCTTGCAAGTTTCAGTTTTCCCTAATGGGCTACACGACTCTTTTGTGATAACATGATCTTATGTAAAGTCTAACTGGAACTGGATTTGTCTCCATCCGAGTTAAAATCATAAAAATAAAATTCACCGCACAGGTCAGCAACTGTATACATGCACTTTTGCGCTCCAAATGATAACTTGTCTCAGAGTAAAAGCCACACGTAAATTCACACTTTCTTCATGCATACAAAAATCGAAACACCTTTATATTAAACAGATAAGTTATGGCATGCAATTACCAATCAAACATTTCCGATCTTGAATAAACTTCAAGAACTTGTGTTTCATAATCAATAAAATTTATCGCCTGAGAGAAACTATTAGTTTGCTAAAACCGATTCAGATTACAGTGAACTCGTGTCTGGACAATGTCATGAATTGACACTTGGAATGAACGAAATACCTATACTGAAAAATACTGTCCGTTGACTGATTTACTGACTTTCACGACTAAATTGGTGCCTCTTGCATCACTACAACCTCTCATCTCCGAACATGCTGGCTAGAAAAAGATTAACTACAACTGTGTCCAGCAAAAGGTAACCCTGAGTGCTCTATACTAACTAATCTGCAACAACTAATTTTGTGATGCTATTTTAGATAGTCACAGTTTTGATACAGTTCAGTGACAATTTTTCAAGTCAGATTGAGGTACTCCATAGATTGTGGCACCGCCATTGACTCATCTTGAGATCTACTTTCTCATGCTGTAGTGGGTTTCCTACTTGTATTTTGCATTTATGATGTTGTGTGTCTTCTCAGTGCTCATCTTGCTATGTTACACACACACACACAAACACACACACACACACACACACACACACACACACACACACACACACACACACACAGCTTGTTGAAAAATAGTTCAAAGTTATTACGTTCTCAAATGCTAAGAAAGAGTAGATCAACAACTTGTATGAGGTGGGTATTATTGGGAGCAAGTGCTATTTTTTGGTACTTTTTTTGGTGCTAATTTAGACAGTCACAGTTTTGATACGGCTTGATGCCAATTGTTTGAGGTGTCAGAACCTTTGAAGCACCTCCATTGACTCATCTTGATATCTAGTTTTTCGTGCTGTAATGGTTTTCTGACTTGTAATTTGCATTGATGATACTTTTATGAAAATTGTGTACAACATATAAAAACAATGCTAATAACATCTAAATAAAAATCATCAGTTTTTTCTATTAAACTATTGTTCTAGACTGAATTATTTTTCTTTTGAGCCATAATTCAGCTCTGTGAAATTGATACACTAAATGTTATGTTTTGTACATTCGCAATAAGAGGTTCCTTTTCATCATGCTGTCTCAACTTATTATATGCTACAAGGTGCAATGTGGAATGATTTGTTTTGTCTTGAAGACAGTTTTAATTTGATATGCATATCTCTTATTGCATCATGTACTTGTTGATATGAGTGAAGTATCAAGTTGTCCATTGGGTGGGCACATTTATTCTCTTTGTGCACAGAAGACCCGGACCATGTGTTTCCAGTGGTCGTTGGCCGCCTCCTGATCTAGTACTTTGACAGGCATGCGTTTTGGCAAAACACTGGACACACACAGTTTCCACAGTTTTAACAGAAAGCCATATCACCTGCTTCCACTATCTAGGAAGTGTCAAACTTGTTATGAATGGACATGCCCCCTACTATCAAAGTGACAGGTACACTAGTGTATGCAATTTCACTTGGTGCTCAGAGGCCTCTGCAGTGATAGTTGTCCCACTAGCAATTCCATGAAACACAGTGATACTCAGACCAACTCACCCCACAACAAAACAAAGTAAAAGAAGTACAGCTAACCATTTACTGGTAAGCAGTCAATTTGCAACTGAAATGAAAAAAAAAAAAAGATAAACGATGATAACATATAACCAAAATATAATGTATTCCTAACTTAGAGATCCCTCTGCAGCACAATATTTTATCTTAAATAAACAGTAATCATCTGTGTATCTATGGCAACAAGATCAATACATATATGCAAATGACACAAAAAAACAGAATTGTTCAAGAAAAAAAAAAAAACATTATTTCACTACCAGTTGCATGAGTTACTGCTTGTTCATCAGCACATGTAATTGAGGCAAAGTATAGTAAAAAGTCACATAATTTTGGTGGCACATGCAATTTTTTTCTCAGATTTTGATGCTCTATTTCTTTGTTTATACTATGATGCACTATTGATTTTGGTGTGATTTCTACACTTCAAGGACTTCTTATTTTCAGTGCACATTATCATAGCACTACATTGTGGTTGTCACTGTTGTTGCTAGCATATTCATCATTGTTATCTTCTTTGATGTCTGGCCCTATATCTTAACAATCTAAGTCTCTTACTGGTGCTCCTGCAGCTCCCTTAACAGCCACTTCTATAGATTCTAGTGAAACATAAAAAACAACAGCCATTTTAGTCGCCAAACCTGTGCGTCACCTGCTAGTTCAAGAGATAGTCAGGTTTGCATGTTCCCTTCTCTACTAGGCAGGCACATGACAGGCACAACAACAAATGGTAACAAGTGCCTGCACAACAAACAGTGCCTATGAAGCTGCACTAAAGGTATAAGATATTGCAAAACAATAATTAATCCTCAGTTCATCATAACACTTCTGAAGTTACCATGGTTCACTAAATCAGCCTCAAAATTTACGAGAAAATCACTGCCAACTCATAAAAACCCACATGAAAAATGCCTTCTATCACTCAGAAATATGTATGAGACACTGTACTATTCCTAATACCTAATATTTTTGTAGTGTACTGTAAATCACAACAACACAGACACAAGGAACAAAAGTTTATTCTTCTTCCAACAACAATTGAGAACGCAAGACTTGTCATAGAAACAATCCGGGTACTGATACAAGCAGCTGCTGACAATAAGTGCGAACACTTATTTGGGGATGAGTGCCTGCTACACTGCATATATAAAGAGGAGAGATGCTGTGCTGTTGGCAGAATATTTAAGGCATAGCACGTCAGTGGCCTGGTGCCATCACACATATCCAAGTATTGTTTACAGGGCTATAGTGTCCCTGCCTCCTTGGGGAAAGGATGCTCCACTGATGCAGGCACTGGGGCAACTGTTGAAACATCCATGACCTCTGCGGCGAACATCGCGAGTGATGATGGCAGCATTGGAAGGAGATTCGGGCTGAAACTAGTATGTAGGGGCAGAAGTGATGTGGCCATGGACAAGCATGACAGCCACTCCCCCACAGAGTACCAAAAGACAGGACTGGTAACAAGGGCACCGATAACATCTTGACATCCAGTCCCTTCATGTGATGGGACTGCACCTGCTGCTCATTAGGGGACACCGGGAATGCAGGTGTTGAAGGACCTGACGGCACCAGTCCAGCCAGTGGAAGAATTGCCAGTGGCAACGAAGCATCACAGGAAGACCCAGCAGCTTGTGTGAGGTCGCTGGACTGCAGAGGAGGGAAAGGAGTCGGCAATATCCACATGGGGGGGGGGTCATCCCCACAGCAGGGACTCCTTGCAAGGCCAAGACAGATGCTAAGGGAGGAGGAAGCAGTGGTAGACCAGTGGCTCTTGTGGTGCCACAAGATTGCAGCTGGTCATGGTAGTGCACTGTCAGTCCATCATTGGTGTGCACTTATACGGAGGCAGCTGTCTTGGAACTGTCGACCGTGACTGGAATCCACTTTGATTGGCTGCCAAACCGCCGAGCCCAAACAGCAGAGCCATGATTGAAATGTGACAAAGGCTGTACCAACAACCTTGATGGGGTAGCATGAGCAAATGCAGGAGGGTGCATGGCTAGTGGCCATTGAGCATCATTCTGACCCCCACTGGTGTAAACCTGTTGGAACTTAAGAACTTAAAAAGTGTGTCGAGGCATTGCCTGTGGAAGTGTCTGCAACATACTTCTTCATTTGAACCTTGAATGTGTTGATGAGATGTTCCGCATCACCATTATATTTTGTGGTAGGGTGAATAGGAGGAGCAGTCAAATGTGAATGCCCTGATGGTTGGAGAAATCATGGAAGGCCCAAGACACCAACTGTGGACCGTTATCCATCAATGTGTATAAAGCAGTCCTTCAGTAGAAAAAAAATTGGAGAGGGCCTGAATCATAGACACAGCTGATGTCAAAGTACAGTGGATAACAATCTAGTAAGGGTCCGGCAAACTCAGCATGGACACATTCTCACAAACGCTGCGGGCATGGTTTGTTGGGTAGCACACTGAGAGCAGGCTGCGACAAGATGTACAACATCACTGTCAGTGCCAGGCCAAAACACATGCCAACAGCCCAATAACATGGTACTTGAGGATCTCCAGTGTCCCAGATGTAAGAGCCGAAGCACATCCCATTGTTAGGCGACCTGGATCACAATCATAGGTGACAGCCCATCCACAGTTAAGAGACCAACACCATGAAAAACCGAAAGGCGGTGATAGAGGGCAAAATAGTTACACAAAGGATCGAAAGCACTGTCCAGCCAAGCATGCTGAAAGAGGTGAACAAAATGATGCAAAACCAGATTGAAAATGACAGCAGTTGCGATCTGTAAGCCTGTAATAGGAAAATCTTCCACTGTATGTTGTTCTTCAACATCTAAGTGAGAACAAAAGAATCCATCCTGATCAAAAGTAGGATGTGGCCCCATCAGAAGCCAAGACAGTGCATAAGCATTGATACACTGTGGTAGGCTGAAAATATATTTCATAGTTGTAGAAAGACAGAAGCAAGGCCCAATGCTGCAGGTGATATGGTACTTTGTTGAGCAAACAAGCAGAAGGATTAAACAACGAAACCAAGGGCTTGTGGTCAGTAATGAGTTGGAACATAGACCTGTATAAGAGCACATGTAACTTTTTGGGGTTGTAGATAATAGCAAGTGCTTCCTTTTCAACTTAGGAGTAATGTTGCTGAGTGGAGTTCAGAGTTTTTGATACATAAGCTATCGGACTTGTGGAACAATCCTCACACTGATGGGTGAAAATGGCTGCTGATGTCCTTCTTGTAGAGCATGTTGTGGAGGGGATGGGTCAACATGACCACACATGGAATAAATCTGTAATAGCAAGCAATTTTACCTAAAAAGTCTGCCCCCGGTAGCTGAGTGGTCATCGTGACAGAATGTCAATGCTAACAGTCTGGGTTCGATTCCCGGCTGTGTCGGAGATTTTCTCCACTCAGGGACTGGGTGTTGTGTTGTCCTAATCACCATCATTTCACCCCCATCGATGCGCAAGTCGCCGAAGTGGCATCAAATTGAAAGACTTGCACCCGGGAAATGGTCTACCCGACAGGAGGCCCTAGTCACATGACGTGCATTGATTGAGATTTGTATGAGAAGGTAGAGCTTTGACCAAGGCAACATGACGATATAAAGGGTTAACACCATCCCTTGAAATCTCAAATGGCAAATACATAATGAATGACTGAAAAAAGTGTGACTTAGGTATGTTATATTTCAACTCTTCAGTATGTGAGACTGTGAAAAAGGTGTGTAAGTTATGTAAATGCTTTTCTGCAGATGAACCCATCATGATCATGTCATTGAGATAGTTGATGTGCCCCAGAATGGAGTGCTAGCCATACCGAATTTGAGACTCTGATATTGGTACAACCCAAAGGGCATGTTAACCACAAGGACTTATTTAGAATCCTGATCCAATGGAACCTATAAATAGGCGTCAGGTAAATCAGTTTTGAAGAAAAACTGGCCCCTGGCAAGTTTAGCCAATAACTATTGGAATGGGGCAAAGGGTAGGTGTCAATGATAGATTAACGTCACCACAAACATGAAGCTACTCAGTTGGTTTTTTAACAGTGATGAGAGGAGTAGGCTGTATGACTCCCCCAACAACGTAGCCTCTGCAATTGTGATTTCACTTAAGAACCCAAATCCTCAGGAATAGGGAACACATGGGAAAAACGGGGCTGCACTGTATGTTTCAGAATAATGTGGGCCGCAAAATTAGTGGCACAGTGTAACCCATCTGAGAAAAGAGACTAGAACTCAGAATACAGAGAATCTAACTGCTGGTAAGGAACCTGGTCAGAAACAGTGTACACTGTATTTGAGATGGAAAAACCAAGAGCATTGAAAGCATACATACTGAACAAATTTGTGGTTCCAGATTCATCCACCAACAAAAAAGTCAAGAAACAAACCATAGATTTATACAAAGTGGGAGCCATAAATTGGCCCAGAATGGAATATACTGCTTCTTGTAAATCACGAAATGTCGAGTAACTGGAGACAATGCCAGAGATCTCGGATCAACATAAACACTGTCTAGTGGAGCTAAGCTCTTTATAGGATTAGTGCAGCATGCACTCACCCTCATATTGTGTTCACACTTGCTTCAATCTTGAACATAATAAAAAGTAAATAATCAAGCATATTAATAGAATCATTGTGGTAGACACTGTGCACACATGCTAAATAATGTTGTTTTAAGTCTTCAGTTTGCTCTCATTTAGGTTATGGGATCAGGCATTTTATGTGAACCATTGCTGCAATATACATATTGCACTAAACAATAATAACAAAATACAAGCTCACAGGAAACAGGATTACTTTTGTGCCAGTTAAGGTAAGAAGCCCGCAAATATGGAAATTAGTACAAAAGATTGTTGTTGCCGTTATGACTTCAAACAATATACAGTATAAGGAACCTACAGGTATGGTCACAATGTAGCAGAATCTAACAACACAAGATTCCAAACAAAAATGCTTTGACATGAAGATTGTTGTGTCCTCCTCGACACGTTACCTGCAAGACGAAGTCCCTTCTCTTGCATGACCAAGAATTCAGTGCTCCGTAACTCAGAGACATAACCAATTTTGAGTTATATTCTTGTTTCACCTGTTAAGTATATACTGCTTCTTTAAATTGATAGCTTGAACTCATTTTGGTAAATTTGGTGATTTGGCTGGTATTGCCTCATTTACGAGGGTCAGTCAAAAAGTAATGCCTCCTTTTTTTTTTCTACGTTTAATTGTCAGGAAATTTAAATGCAATTACATAGGTTGAAAACCACAACACTGAGGATCATTTTGTCATTTTTCAATGTAATCTCCACCCATCTCTACAGTTTTGGTCCGTCTTTGAACAAGGGCATGTATCCCAGCACGGTAAAAATCACAGCTCTGCTTCCTAAGCCATTGACGCACGGATGTTTTGACGGCCTCCTCATCTTCAAAATGAATCCCACGATGAGCTTCTTTTAGTGGCCCGAACAGATGGGAGTCTGATGGTGCCAGGTCAGGGCTGTATGGGGGATGAGGCAAAACTTCCCATCCAATTTTGACAATCTCGTCAGAGGTGTGACGACTGGTGTGTGGTCTTGCATTGTCATTCAAAAGAAGAACATCTGCCATTGATTTTGTTGGGCGAACTCGCTGAAGACGTGCTTTAAGTTTTTTGAGGGTTGTGACGTATTGAACAGAATTTATTGTGCATCCCTGCTCCAAAAAATCAACCAGAATCACACCCTCTGTATCCCAGAAAACTGTTGCCATAACTTTCCCTGCCGATCACACAGTTTTGAATTTTTTCTTCCTCGGCGAGCTTGTGTGACGCCACTCCATTGACTGCCTCTTTGATTCGGGTTCAAAAAAATGGACCCATGTTTCGTCCCCGGTCACAATTTTTTTTTCAGAAACTCATCTCCCTCCAAACGGAAGCGTTGCAAGTGTTGGGAGGCTATTGTTTTCCTTGCCTCTTTATTCTGATCGGTTAACATTCTTGGAACCCACCGTGCACAAACTTTTGAGTACCCCAATTGTTTAATAATCGTGATCACACTGCCTTTACTAAGAGAAATAATGCGACACATTTCATCTGCAGTCACCCGACGGTCACCACGAATGATGTCATCAACTTGCTGAATGTTGTGTGGAGTCACTGCGCTCACCGGCCTGCCGCTCTGCTTTTCGTCAGTCAACGGCGTTTGCCCTTCAGCTTCCTTACAACGACGAACCCATCGTCTAACAGTGCTGACATCCACTGTCAGAACACCATACACCTTCTTCAGTCTTTCATGAATGCGTATGGGCGTTTCACCTTCTGCATTCAAGAATTCAATCACACAACGCTGTCTCAAACGAACATCGATGTCGGCCATCTTACAAACTTCTGCTGTGCTGCCACCTGTTGACACAGAAAGTTACTACTGCAGTGGATTGCAGAAGAAGGTTTGAGGAATGGCGCCAAATTCAAATTTTTCACTTAACTTAATTTTTTTAAGTAGAAAAAAAATGGGAGGCATTACTTTTTGACCGACCCTCGTATATTAGGCATACACGAAATATAAGCATTAGCATGAAGGGCACTTAACTTAGCTTGCCATTGGAGCTTTTATTTTCAAAGTCTCTTTGTTTATGTAATCCATCAGCCTTGCTATCTATTACATTATGTAAAGTGTGTTTTGTTTCCAGAGTCTCATCAGTTGAGGCTTCTTGAGCACTATTGTGCAGTTTACATAAGTCAACCTCCCTCTGAAGTTGGTATAATGTCTATACCGACATCAACTTTCCCTTAACCTGCTTCTGAATTATCTTTCATTTCATGGATCATTTTGTTGTTCCCCTCTATGACTTTTTCTGATTTTTCTGGGAAACAGTTTCTTAACTCCACATCACTCAGCTTTGTGAGGTTAATACAATAAATTTGTGGTAAGAGATTCATCTTTATCGCTCTATATCTGCTCAACTACTTATGCTACAACAATAGTGTAGGCTGATTGGCTCATTTGTTTTCTTTTGAAGAAAGCTTCAATTTGATATGCATATCTCTTATCTAATTATAGTCCATCTTGTACATGTCATTATACGTTTGCTGCCCCTTTATATCTGTAGAGTATCGTCATCTCTTAAGTAATTTCCAGTAAAAAACTTCTGAACCACTGTTTACATAGTCGCGAGTAGGCCTAATTTTTCGTACACGTATTTTTATTGTTTTCCGGTAACTTAATTGTCTTTCTGTCACTAAAATAGATTTGTACCATGAGTGTAAAGTGCCTGACGTGCCGTAGGGTCGTTAGCTCCGGGGTCTGGTGTGATGGATGTAGTAACTTTTTTCATTGGGGCGACTGTAGTGGCGTGGGAATTGGGAAAATGAGCGAGACTCATCATTGGTTCTGTAGGCTGTGCAGTAGAGATAGGAAGATTGTGGAACAGGAGGGGAAAATTGCTGCCCTTCAGGTTGAGTTAGATGAGGCTAGGCGAGAACTGGGCAGGTTAAGGGGGGAGAAGGGCAAACAGGGGTGGGAAGTGGCAACAGGCATGAGGAACAGGCCAAAAAATTCTTCTGACAGCTTTGTTATTAATGTACAAAATAGGTTTGACCTGTTGCCTCAGTCAGAAACTGATGAGCCTCTCACAGAAGTAGATGTAGACAGGGCTCAACAAGCTTTCAGCAGCAAATTGATTAAGAATGTAGGGAAGTCTGCAAAGAGAAAGAAAGTCTTGTTGCTAGGTAGTTCGCATGCTAGGGGTGTGGGCCAACTTCTGCAGGATGAATTAGGGTTGGATTACCAGGTCACAAGTTTTTTCAAACCTAGTGCTGAACTTGGGCAGGTTACAGAGGATTTAGGTTCACTATGTAAAGGTTTTACTAAGGAAGACACCGTGGTTATTGTGGGTGGGCCGGGCAACAGTATTGACAGAGATCCGGGGTACAGCATAAAGTGTGACCTGGCAAAGATTGCATCGGCATCGAATCATACCAGTGTTGGGTTTGTGTCGGTTGTGGAGCGCCACGACCGACCTCATTTGACCTCTTCTGTCAGGAGAGTTAATTTGGAGTTGGAACGGCTACTTGGATCCGGTGCAGGGTCACACATTGGTGTGGTTCCTGTTGGTTCACTCTGTAGGTGGGACTATACTAGACATGGCCTACACTTCAACAGGAAAGGGAAGGGTAAACTGGCTGGGCTGATAGCAGGAAATTTAAAGGGGGGAGGAACTACATCTCATGGTGGAAACTCTTTTTTAGTGTAAGATCAGTGTCCAGTGGGAAACTCAGCCAGGCAAGTACTAAAGATGTTAAAAAAAGTTCAAGATACTCACAAAAGTAAAGTGAAAAATAATGTTAGTATATTTCATCAAAATGTTGGGGGATTGAAGAATAAAAGTACTAAAGATGTTAAAAAAGTTCAAGATACTCACAAAAGTAAAGTGAAAAATACTGCTAGTATATTTCATCAAAATATTGGGGGATTGAAGAATAAAATTGATGAGCTTCTGCTTTGTTTAGAAGATATAGAAACCAAGAATGTAATAGATATACTATGCCTGTCTGAGCATCACATTGTCACTGATATGCAAAAGGTTAGCATCAATGGGTACAAATTAGCTGCACATGTAGAGATAATATGATGAGAGGAGGAGTTGCCATAAATGTCAAAAGCTTCCACAGTGCAAAAAATTTAGAAACTAAAAAATTTTGTGTAGAGCAACATATGGAAGCATGTGCCACTGATGGCACTTTCATAATTGTAACAGTGTATAGGTCCCCCTCAGGGAATTTCCAGCTATTTCTAGAAAACTTGGATGCTTTGTTGTGCTATCTGTCAGACAGGGGGAAGCAAATTATCATTTGTGGGGATTTCAATGTTGATTCCCTGAAAGAGTGTAATAGGAAGAATGACCTTTTAGTATTACTCAGTTCTTTCAATTTGAGCTCCGTCATTGATTTTCCTACTCGGATAACAAAGAACAGCAGTACATTGATAGATAACTTTTTTATAGACCAAGATAAGTTTAAGGACATAAATGCTTATCCTGTTGAGAATGGTCTTTCAGATCATAGTGCACAGCTTGTTACAGTACATGACATAGCTCCATGCAGTATAATAAATCAGACTCTCAAAGCAGTGCGTTCAATTAACAATATAAATATTGCAAACTTTAGGGAAAGCCTACAGCAGCTAGACTGGGATTAAGTGTATAAGGAACCCGATGCAAACTTGAAATATAACTTATTTCACAATACATTTTTAAGGGTATTTGAAAATTGTTTTCCCAAGAAAATAGTTAAACATAATTCCAAGAAAACATATAAAAAACCTTGGCTAACTAAAGGAATAAGAATATCTTGCAACCGCAAAAGAGAACTGTATCTAACAGCAAGAGGGAGTACTGACCCCGAAATTGTTCAATATTATAAAAACTATTGTGCGGTACTATGAAAAGTTATTAAAAAGTCCAGAAGCATGTGTATCATGTCTGAGATCAGTAACTCTGATAATAAAATTAAAGCAATTTGGAATATTATTGAAAGGGAAACTGGGCAACCAAGAGCACAGGAAGACTTTAGTGCAATAAAACTGAATGACAAGTGCACTAACAAACAATCAGAAATTGAAAATATTTTGAATAATCATTTTTTAAATGTTGTGGAGAAAATAGGATCTAGATCTTCACTAGAAGAGGCAAGGCTATTAATAGAAGAGGCCATACCTGTGCAGTTTGAAACAACTGTAATTCCACCAACCTCTCCCTCTGAAATCAGTAAAATAATAAACTCACTGAAAAGTAAAAGCTCTTACGGAATTGATGGCATTTCCAGCAAAGTACTTAAAGCTTGTTCCCCACAGATAAGTAGGATTCTCAGCCACGTATGTAATAGCTCTTTGGAGCAGGGTGTTTTCCCTGACAGACTGAAATATGCCATTGTAAAACCATTTCATAAAAAGGGGGATACGTCGGATGTCAACAACTACCGCCCAATCTCTGTTCTGACAGCTCTATCAAAAATTTTTGAGAAAGTAATGTATTCAAGAGTAGCCTCCCATATTTGTAAAAATAAAGTACTAACAAAATGTCAGTTTGGTTTTCAGAAAGGCTTTTCAACAGAAAATGCTATATATGCTTTCACTGATCAAATATTAAATGCTCTGAATAGCCGGACATCACCCATTGGTATTTTTTGTGATCTCTCAAAGGCCTTTGATTGTGTAAATCATGGAATTCCTTTAGATAAGCTAAATCATTATGGTTTGAGTGGGGCAATGCACAAATGGTTTAATTCATACTTAACTGGAAGAATGCAGAAAGTTGAAATAAGTGGTTCGTGTAATGTTAAAACAACAGCTGATTCCTCAAACTGGGGTGCTATCAAGCACGGGGTCCCACAGGGTTCGGTCTTACGTCCTTTACTGTTCTTGATATACATTAATGACTTACCATTCCACATTGATGAAGATGCAAAGTTAGTTCTTTTTGCTGATGATACAAGTATAGTAATAACATCCAAAAACCAAGAACTAAGTGATGTAATTGTAAATGATGTTTTTCACAAAATTATTAAGTGGTTCTCAGCAAACGGACTCTCTTTAAATTTTGATAAAACACAGTATATACAGTTCCGTACAGTAAATGGCACAACTCCAGTAATAAATATAGAATTTGAACAGAAGTCTGTAGCTAAGGTAGAATTTTCAAAATTTTTAGGTGTGTCCATTGATGAGAGGCTAAACTGGAAGCAACACATTGATGGTCTGCTGAAACGTCTGAGTTCAGCTACGTATGCTATTAGGGTTATTGCAAATTTTGGTGATAAGAATCTCAGTAAATTAGCTTACTATGCCTACTTTCATTCACTGCTTTCGTATGGCATCATATTCTGGGGTAATTCATCGTTGAGTAGAAAAGTATTCATTGCACAAAAACGTGTAATCAGAATAATTGCTGGAGCCCACCCACGGTCATCCTGCAGACATCTATTTAAGGATCTAGGGATCCTCACAGTAACCTCACAGTATATATATTCCCTTATGAAATTTGTTGATAATAATCCAACCCAATTCAAAAGTAATAGCAGTGTGCATACCTATAACACCAGGAGAAAGGATGATCTTCACTATGCAGGGTTAAATCTGACTTTGGCACAGAAAGGGGTAAATTATGCTGCCACAAAAGTCTTTGGGCACCTACCAAACAGCATCAAAAGCCTGACAGATAGCCAACTAACATTTAAAAATAAATTAAAAGAATTTCTAGATGACTACTCCTTCTACTCATTGGCTGAATTTTTAGGAAAAAAAAAAAACCTTAATCGTTAGTGTCATGCAATATTTTGTGTAATGTAATTTCTTGTACAGACATCTTTTATTAACCTGACACGTTCCACATCATTACGAAGTGTCGTATTCATGATCTATGGAACAAGTATTAATCTAATCTAATCTATGAGTTGAGTTTCAAATCATCCATTAGGTGGTCACATTCATTAGGTGGACACAACAACCACCTCCTTGATGGATATAGTCAAATGTGTTCAGAGTGACATCTCCTCATCTCATAGTGCCAGCTGCACCTGTGTACATGATTTTGCTCAGTGTTCAGAGTGCTGTATTGTCATAACATAAATAAATGTGATGCTGTGTGTGTAAATAGACACAGAAGAGAGCACCAATATAATTTGGGTGTACAATCAGTGACATGCATTGAGTAATTAGGATTATCCTCTCTGGACTGGTTTAATGTCAAATGACATTATAATTCTAGCCATGGGGAAGGCATGTGCTAGAGTAAGATTTATGTTGTTGTTGTGGTCTTCTGTCTGAAGACTTGCTTGATGCATCTCTTGATGCTACTGTATCCTGTGCAATCCTTGTCATCTGCAGGTAACTTCTGCAACTGACATCCTTCTGAATCTGCTTACTGTATTCATCTCTTGATCTCCCTCAATGATTTGTATCTACCATACATCCATCCAATGCTAAATTTGTGATCCCTTGATGTCTCAGAATAAGTCCTATCAACCAATCCCTCCTCCTAGTCAGGTTGTGTCACGAATATCTTTTGTCATCAATTCTATTCAGTACCTCCTCATTGGTTATGTGATCTACTCATTTAATCTTAAGCATTCTTCTGTAGTGCTGCATTTCAAAAGCATCTATTCTCTTCTTGTTTAAACTGTTTATGGTGCACATTTCACTTCCGTACATGGCTGCACTCCAGACAAATACATTCAGAAAAGACCTGCTATATTCAGTATTAACAGATTTCTCTTCTTCAGAAATGTTTCTCTTGCCATTGCCAGTCTACATTTTATATCCTGTGTACTTCAGCCAGCATTAGTTATTTTGCTGCCCAAATAGCAAAATTCATCTACTATTTTAAATCTCTCATTTCCTAATTTGATTGCCTCAGCATCACCTGATTTAATTCAGCTACATTCCATTGTCATTGTCTTGCTTTTGTTGATGTTCACCTTATATCCTTCTTTCAAGACACTGTCCATTCCATTTAACTGCTCTTGCAAGTCCTTTGCTGTCTCTGATATAGTTGCATAGTCATTGGCAAACATCAAATTTTTTATTTCTCCTTCCTGAACTTCAATTCCTACTCTAAATTTTTCTTTGGTTTCCTTTATTGCTGTCTCAGGCTACAGATTGAATAACATCAGGGATAGGCTACAACCCTGTCTCATTCCCTACTGAACCATTGCTTCCCTTTCATGCCCCTCAACTCTTATGATTGCCATCTGACTCTTATGATTGCCATCTGACTCTTATGATTACCATCTGGTTTCTGTACAAGATGTAAGTAGCCTTTTGCTTCCTGTATTTTATCCCTTCTACCTTCAGAATTTCAAAGAATGATGCAGACATTGTCAAAAGCTTTCTCTAAGTCAACGAATGCTATAAACATACATTTGCCTTTCCTTATTAGCCTATCTTGTGATTGCAGTTGTAGGGCAAGTATTGCTTGTGTGTTACTATATTTCTCGGAAATCCAAACTGATGTTCCGCAAGGCAGGCTTCTACCAGTTTTTCCATTCTTCTATAAAGAATTGGTATTAGTATTTTGCAACCATGATTTATTAAATTGTTATTTAGGTAATTTTCACTCCTTTCAGTGCCTGCTTTCATTGGAATTGGAATTATTACATTCTTCATGAAGTCTGAGAGTATTTTGCTATTCTCATACATCTTGCACAGTAGATTGAATAATTTTGTGATGGCTCCTTTCCCAAGGCTACCAGTAGTTCTGAGGGTATGTTGTCTGTTCCCAGGGGCTTGCTTTACTTAAGTTTTTCAGTGCTCTGTCACATTCTTCTTGCAGTATCATTTCTCCTATCTCATCCTCATCTACATCCTTTTCCCTTTCTATAATATTGTTTTCAAGTTTGTCTTCCTTGCATGTACCCGCTATATACTCCTTCCACCTTTCAGCTTCTCCTTCTTTGGTTAGGACTGATTTTCATCTGAGCTCTTGATATTCATGCAGCTTCTCCAAAGACTTCTTTAATTTTCTTGCAGCCAGTAGCTATCTTTCCCATGATGAATTATGCTGCCAAATCCTCACATTTGTCCTTTATATTCATGTAAGATAATGGTTGCTTAAAAAATCTTGTTTGACTGATTCATGGGACCCCTTACCAACTTGGATTAATGGATAGGAGGGAGAAAATTCACAGCGGAGGAGCATGATTTGTAACTGATTTGTTAGTCGGTGCAAGTGCATTAAAAAAATGCTCAACAGACGCCATTGGGATACATTACAAGAATAATAATCAGCACTGCAGGGAGCCTTACTCTCAAAATTCAGAATGTCATATTCCAGCATGAGTTAAGAAACATTACTTTCTCTCATATAATGACCACAGTGGTAAAATTAGAGGAATTTTACAATCAGTAGTACTGACACATTTTCTTCCTATTTGTGATTGAAATAATTCTGGTGCATTATATGCACACCAGTTTGTATTGAGATATGTTCCATAGTAGGCTAAAGAATTCAAAATCTTATTTTGTTTGCCAGTAGGTAATAAATGTACAGCAAATATTTATTAATGGTCCATTTGTGCACACAGGAGACAACAGGCGACAAATATGTGACTATCCTATTAGACTGTGGAACAAGAATAACTGCAGACCGAGATATATTGTGTAGGAGCTCTCCATTTTTCTCTGCAATGATGTCAGAAACAAGCAGTTGGAGTGAAACAGGAAAAAAGGAGATAACATTGCATGATGTAGCTGCCACACCATTGAGGCTTCTACTCTCAATAGCTGTCCATGGCCATCCAACAGAAAGCCTCTACAAGAAAGCTGGTCTTACAGATGTTCTTAATACCATTGCTTTGCTTGACAGGTTAGTTCAGTGACTTTTCAAAAAATTTTGCAGTGTGCTCAGTTTCTTCTCTTTCTAAACTACTTTCATTTTTTTTAAAATGTACCTTTTTATGTTGTGGCTTCTATCTTTTCAAATCTTAAATTTTAGTTTACTGTGAAGTATGTACATTCTTTACACTTTGAATGACACTCATTGTGGCTGCCACAGATTAGTTAACTGTTTGGGTTTGTGAACTGTGATTTCACTTAGGCAACTGCAATGGGTCAGAAGTAGGATTCCCAAGGAGGCTCTCATTTCTGTATGTAGGTTATGTTTAAAAAATAGAAAAGTAGCAGAAAAAGGGGTGAAGAGTGGTGCCCTTCAGGCAGAGGCTAAGACTGCAAAAATTAAATTAGTGCAGTTTGGATTGTGGGAAAAAGTAACAAGAAAGGGGAGTAGGTCGAATTTCATTCATTTGTTCACACATCATGTTCTATATACAGTTGGATCAAATGTATCCAAACACCCCTGTGTAATGCAGAATCAACAGCTAGATGGTGTGAGAGGTGGGCTCACCAGTGACAAGCAGGCAGGGAGTATTGTGTTGTCAAAAGAGAAGCAGTAACAGCAAAATGGGTCAGTCAGGAGAGCTCATTGTCTTTGAACATGGACTACTAACTGGATGTCATCTGACTAACAGATCCATTAGGGTAATTTCAACTCTTCTAAAGCTCACTAAGGTGGCTATTGCTGATGTAATTGTGAAGTGTAAATATGAAAGAACAGATACAGCTAAATCAAGACCTGGCAGACCTCATACATGACAGACAGGGCCATTGAGCATTGAGGATGGTGATTTCAAAAAACTACATGAAATTAGTGGAAAGAATCACTTGTGTGTTCCAAGGTGTTACCACCAACTAGCACAGTGATTGTGTGTTGGGAGTGAAAGAGAATGGGATACATTGTTTGAGCAGCTCCTCATAAACCTCACATTTTTGTAGTCACTGCTAAACAACACTCGAGAATTTGGGATGATTGATGTCTACTGGCACTTCCACGACCAGCAAAAGTGTAATGTCCTTTTTCTACACCCAGCCAGAACTCTTCACTTAACCAAGATACATGAAAGTGAGGTGACACAACACTACCCATTATTGCAGTCAATACTTGTTGTACTCTTTGCTCTAATATGAGTCAGACTCCTTGTTAATAAGTGCTCATTAACAGTTACTAGGTGTGTTACAAAATAAATTGATATCTTTGATTTGTGTAGCGCATGTACACCGAGTTAGTTCCTTCAAAAGACACCTGGTTCATTTGACACAGCACGATGTTTGTTTGTTGAAAACTGTTCCCTTTAATATTAATATGTAATGAACTATAATGATAATAATAAAAATAATAATTATTATTATTATTGTTGTTGTTGAGAGATAATCCACTGCATGGTTCACTTCTCCTGATAAACTGTTTGAAATAATAGGACACTATAATTTTTCCTTTACTCAGTTTTTATTAACACTGGTTCTTTGGTACAATTCTCTACTGTGAATGGTCACACTTTATCCCAATAAAAAATGTACAAACAAGATACATAATCGAAAGTCAAGTTTCAACACGATGTTTGAGTAGTAGCTTCGGCAACAACTGAAGTTCTTAAAATGAAATTAATGATACCCATCTTTTATAGATTGAGGTGTTCGCTGGGTGTTAGGGTTATCTCAGTCCTGTCAGTTTTTGTACATTTGACAATAAATTAAAAGAACAGAAATTTATTTTTAATTAGCCCAGCTTCCAACAAAATTAACTATTTTATCCAGTGGCACAAGAGCTTAAGAGATACAAATACTGAGGCCTCAAACACTAATAGCTCAGACACTAAAATCTCGAACCCAAAGACTACGTGAATACTCAGGACTAAACACTAGAAGCTCAGACACTAAAACCTTGAACACAAAGAGTCCCAGTTGCTAGCTGCCAGATGTTAAAGACATAAACAATTTGTGCACTGAGTTTACATAGTAGTTGTGAAACAAAAGGGACATTCCTTAGAAACTCTCTGAATAAAGCCCCTTGCTACTTTGCATATAATACTTTATTCCATTAGCTCTTATTATTTAATTTTCTCCATCTTAAAATGGGAATTCACAATTTTTTATGAAATATAGGAACTTTTCATGGCCAGGTCAAATAAAAAAAAAAGACCAGATATGTAACAAGAGAATACACACCCCAATGGAAGAGTTAGGGTTTGACGACGTCCTGAAGAACATTACCTGTCGTCATGTGTACTTTCAACAGTGAAGTACAGAGAGTGTGGTATTGTGGATTGTTGTTGCTTCTCAAGGTTAGGGTGTGTCCCCTTATTGTGCTTAAGAAATACAGAATTACATGTACACATTTTACTGCATTATGTCCTGTGTACAGTAGAGGAACAGTTTGGAGATGGGGATTGGTTGTGTAACCTGTCATAAAGCAGCATCTGTGAGGCAATGGTTTGTGGACAGTATGGACTGGCCTGCTCAGAGTCCCTCATGAACTTAATGGAACACCTTTGGGATGAAGTAGAACATCAACTTCATTCCAGACCCCAGTGTCCAACATTACTATCTTCTGTGGGTTCGGTTTGTGAGGCAGAATGGGCTGCCATTCCTCCACAGATTTTCAGACGCCTCTCAAAAGTGTCACCAGCAGAGTGCAAGCTATCGTAAAGGTGAAGGGTGGACACATCTGGTATTAATGTCCACTAATAGGTGTCTGGATACTCTCAGCAGATAGTGTAAAGACCATTATGAAAGAGTGCTTTCAGGAGTGTGGAATGAATCAAGTTATACATAACAGGCAGAAGCAACCACTGCTGGCAACTTTGGTAAGTATACTAACAATAAATTATAACTAGCACTATTATATGCAAACTGATGATGTAATTACTTAGAAAAGCTATTCCTCCTCGTATACTATTCAGCTGCTGGCTTTTCTCTGTTGCCGTTGAGTTCAGTAATAGATATAGTCTGTTAACTAATGAAGGGGAGGGGCTACATTCACCTTCAGAATAAAGTAGGGTGCAGCACATCATTAATAAGAATCTAAGAAATTGTGTGGCACCTAAATAGGATAGAAATAGAAAGATCTTGCTGCTAGGTAGCAGTCATGGGAGAGGTGAACGAGAACAGCTGCAGGAAAAAGCTAAACAGAGGTACGAGGTCACAAGCATTGTAATCCCTAGTACTTATTTTAGTTAGACAATAGATGATGTTGAGGTTCTTCTTCTTAGCAAGTCAATGAGAACGGAGATACTAGGTAGAGATTTGAATAAAATGGATCTGGCAATGAAAGGTGGGAAAGCAGCAAGTGTCTGGCTATGAATATAGAATATCAAGAGTTATCTGGATAAAATTGGCGTAGTTGGCTCTTACACAAATACGAGCTTTGTCGATATTCTGCATCCACATAAAGTAGGATGAACAGAGTGACAAGGTGAGTTAACCAAGAATTGTCCTGTTTGTTGTTGGCTTTGGGTCTGTCTCTCATCAGAGCTGTGCTAGTTAGTGCTAGTGGGTCATGGTGAAATGCACGGCACAATATAAACCTTAAAAAGAGAGGGAAAGGTAGATTATCTGAACTGATAGCTGAAAATGTAATTAATTAATTTTGTGTGTTGTTTGGCAGGGATGGGTTAGGGCTTTCTGTCACCAACATTTGAATGTTCGCATGGTTTTCTTGTATTGAGGAGGATCGTTTTGACATTCTTTGTTTGATGGAGATCATTTAAAAGCATTAACCACAATGATCCATGTCTGAGTTCTTGAGAAGTGGCAGTGTGATGAGCTGTGATTATTCCACCATTGTGCGACATTTGCATGTAATGGAGAAGTTTAAAAAAATCATGTACATGGGTAACACAGGCTCTTAAGCCAAAAACCAGTGGCCGGTCATATGTGCATCTCTGCCTAGTCGTCATCAGTTGGCTTGTAAACAACATTGACCATTCCTATCCAGTATCATTAATGGTGATTTGAAATGGTGTCTTTATGTTAACATGAAGAAAAGAAAGGAAAAGCTGAGCCCAAAGAGAGGAACAACTCCCTGTACAAAGGCCTGAACACATCCACAAAAGATAACGTTATGCAACTGGTGGAACAGCAAAACTGTGGCGTACTGTGAATTGCTTCCTTGAGGTATGACCATCACTGCTGTGTCAACAACTGAAGCATCTTGCAGACACAATCCAAGAACAATGATCGGGAAGACTGTGTGAAGTGATACTACTCCACGATGATGTCTGCCCGCATTCTCCTATACTGACAACAAACACTATACAGAAGTTGGTTTGGGAACTCATTCTGCACCACCTTATTCATCTGGTCTTGCACCCTCAGATTTTCATCTTTCCTCTCTCTATTGAAAACTGTTCAACGAACTTCCTTTCCTGATGAAAATCTGCTCCAAACAAGTTAATTGCCTGAAAACCATGTGATTTCTTCATTCACAGAATCAGAAAGTTATACCAGCATTGGCGGACTGTTGTAAATAGTAAAGGAGAATATATTATTGATGGCTAAAGTACCTGTTATTTGCATCTGTTATAATATCTACCTTTATTAGACATTACATTGTAATGCTTCATGTTACATTTCCTAATACTTTGTGTCCATATCAGCTTATGAGTCTATGGTTGTTGCATTTTCATAATTCTGCTCAGTGATCTTTACAGTTTTCAGTGTTTGGAAACTATTTTTAACTCAAGATATATTGCTGTTGTTTGGACTGAATATGCCCAAGGGCTCTTGAAATTACAATGTCAAAACATTTCACCATAAAACCCTTGTGCCATCACTAATTAGTTCCAGGCATCAACTGGAAATCATTTTCAGAGATTTTGAATGAATTGATTGTGCGTGATATTGGCTTCAACTGACATCCATTGTCTCCTTTTTCCGAAAACATCCAGTTTTTCATTTTTTTTTTTTTTTTGTCTACTGACTGGTTTGATGTGGTCCGCCACGAATTCCTTTCCTGTGCTAACCTCTTCATCTCAGAGTAGCACTTGCAACCTACGTCCTCAATTATTTGCTGCCCCCAGGGGCTCAGCATTCATTTGCTGGGTACGGGCTTGGCGACCCTGGGGTTCCTGAGCTGGGGACCGGTAAGCACCGCCAGTCCCCTGTCACCGTAAGCTCTGGACATCTTCAACGACCACCGTGTGGCGCGGCGGTGTGGAATGTTGTGTGTCTCAGGAAGTGGGGACCTTGGCTTGGCCGCCCGGATCGCGAGGATGGAATAAACCTCTATAAACAACCCCTCAATCTCAAGGTGCGCTGCGCGCTGATGAGATGCATGGCTATTGAGGTGGAACAGTCATTAGCGGGCAACCTCTGGGGAACCTGCCGCACCTCAGTTGTATAAGGCTTACCTAGGCACGCGGGGCTCTGTCTAGGTGGACTCTTAGTTCCCTAACTGCTCGTGGGACTGAGATGGAACCCTCAAACTTTTCTTCTTCTCCTCCCAGTGGAAAGGGTGGGCTGCTGGTAGGTTCTAACACCCAATCTAACAAGAGGGCTCGTGTAGCCAGTCCTCCTGATTCAGGTAGTCGTAACAGAACGCATGCTGCTTCGCCGAATGTGTTTCTTGTAATTAAAAGAAAAGATGGGAGTTTCGCAAAAGTTTCACCATTTTATATCCAGAAGGGCTTAGAAGGTATTGCTGGCACTCTAAAATCTGTCAAGTGCTTGCGAAATGGCACCTTGTTGGTTGAAACATCTAGCTTCCAGCAAGCCCAGAACCTTCAGAAGGCACAATTTCTTGGGGAGTTGTTGATAGAGACTGAATTTCACAACACCTTGAACTACAGCAAGGGTGTTGTGACTTGCAGAGATCTCGTTGACATTCCCCAAGATGAACTGAAGGCTGAATGGTCCCGGGAAGGAATTGTCGACGTGCAACACGTTATGAAACTGGTGGATGGTACTCTCATAAAGACTGACTCGTTTATCCTTACATTTAACACCACCAAATTGCCAGAGCATGTGAAGGCCGGTTTCCTCAGTCTCAGTGTCCGGCCTTATTACCCCAACCCCATGTGGTGTTTTAAATGCCAACACTTTGGACACACTACTCTCGGCTGTAGAGGGGAAGCCACTTGCGGTAATTGTGGTAAAGCCGCCCATGAGGGAGTTGTTTGCTCCTCTCCTCCCAAGAGTGTCAACTGCTCTGGGGATCACCCTGTGTGGAGTAGGGACTGCAGAGTTTTCCTTGAGGAACGGAAGATCCAGGAACTTAAAACTACAAAACGCCTCTCGTATGGTGAGGCGAAGAAAATTTACAAGTCCATGCAGCCGCCCACGTTCGCTGCTTCCTTTTCTTCCGTTCTCAAACAGCCAGTGTTGATAACCGATGCCACTACACAAACGGAGGTTGCTACTGTCAGCACTAGCACCTGCGTTTGTTAATGTACGCGTGCTGCTGCCGTTCCTGTGAAGCCTGCTGCTCCCCCCGGCCTTCTGACCAGGCCGTGGTAGCTGACATCATGGAACTTCCTGCCCCTTCCCGGGTCCAGTCTTGTGCACTGCCCAGCGCTGCTACACCCCCTACTGCTTCTGAGGTTTTGGCACCAGTGCCGCCTCAGGCCAGAAAATCGAAGCCAAAGACAAAGGTGAAGACTCGCCTGCTAAAGGAGACCGACGTTCTACAGTCTGCTGATGTGGACGTCATTCTCTCTGACGTCTCTCTTGACTCCTCTTCAGAGGCGATGGAGGTTGATGTCAGACTGGGCACTCATCTCGCCCCAAAACTGAGCCTCCGTCTGTTGTGGGCTCTCCTCCCCGACAGAAAGTGAGAATTAAAGTACTCCCACCCTGATAGATGGCTCCCATTATACAGTGGAACATGAATGGATTCTGGGTACATGTGGAGGAACTGCACCTCCTAGCACGGCAACACCCCCTGTGCTTGTGTTTACAGGAAACGCATTAAAAACGATCTGATGCTCCTGTACTAAGGGGCTATACGTCATATCGCAAAGATGACCTGACTGGAGAAAGGGCCAAAGGCGGTGTCGCTGTGTTTGTCAATAATGACCACCACTCCTCTGCTCTCCCCCTGGATACTGACCTGCAAGCAGTTGCAGTTGAAATTCATTCATTTCGGAGGCTTACCGTTTGCTCTGTTTATTTACCCCCTCTGGATGCAATGACCTTAGACGCGCTCACAGATCTTATCGACCAACTCCCCCGCCCATTTCTCCTCCTGGGAGACTTCAATGTCCATAATGTCCTGTGGGGCTCCACTTCTCTTTGTGCTCGAGGTCGAATTTTGGAGAGCCTCCTAACATCTCAAATGTTGTGCAACCTCAACACAGGTACTCCGACTCATTTCTCTCCTGCTACAGGGTCATTCTCAGCCATTGACCTATCTTTCTGCTCTCCAACCCTCACCGACTCTGTTCACTTGGAGGTCATTGACGACCTTCATTCCAGTGATCACTTCCCTATCCGCATTCATCTCCTGGATGGTGTATTGCTGGAGCAGCGGCCACCATCGTGGATAATTGGCAGGGCTAACTGGCCACTGTTCACTCGGTTGGCTGTCTTTGACCGCCTGCTGACCTTTCCATACCACAGTCTTCTGGCACTCTTAAGCAGCGCCTTGTGCCTTGGTGGACAGAAGAGTGCCGTTCAGCCATCCGGGACAGGCGTGCGGCTCTTCACCGATTTAAATGCCGTCCAACAGCGGTCAGTTTTACCGCCTTTCGAATCGCGAGAGCCAGGGCACGCCGTGTCATTAAAGAGAGCAAGAAAAGGTCATGGCAGGCGTTCCTGGACTCCATCAACTGTTTCACTTGTTCCACAAAAGTATGGGAAGCCATCCGGAGGATTTCCGGTAAACATAGCCGTTTACCAATAGCTGCTGTCCTGAACCAGGGATGCCTCCAAATGACACCCAGAGCCATTGCTCAGACGCTGGCAGAGCATTTTGCACAAAGTACTGCCACTGCAAATCAGGATCCAGCGTTTCGTCGCTACCAGGCAACTGTCGAAAGAGCGAACTTGGACTTTCGGTCGAACAGTTCTGAGGCGTACAACTCCCCTTTCTCCATGTGGGAACTTGAATCGGCTCTTAGTGAGACTTCTGACACTGCACCAGGTTACGACCGCATCCGGTACTCCATGCTTCGACATCTGCCAGCGGCGTCAAAGGAAATCCTCCTCGAATGTTTTAATCTCATATGGCAGACAGGAGTGTTCCCCACCTCGTGGCGGGAGGCAATCCTCATCCCTCTCCTCAAACCAGGAAAGGACCGCAAATGTGACAGTAGTTATCGTAGTATCTCCTTGACAAGCTGTGTCGCAAAGACCCTGGAACGGATGGTTAACCGGTGTCTGGTCTGGCTGTTAGAGACCAGACAGCTCCTTAGCCGCTTTCAGTGTGGATTCCGAAAATTTCGGTCCACGGTCGACAACCTGACCCTCCTAGAGACGGCTATTCAGCAGGCTTTTCTCCATCAGCATCACTGTATTGGTATCTTCTTTGATATAAGTAAGGTATATGATACTACTTGGAGATACTGTATTCTTGCACAACTGCATCAATGGGGCTTTCGTGGCCGCCTCCCGATTTTCATTCGGTCTTTCCTGTCTCAGCAGTTTTTTCGGACCCGCGTTGGTAACACACTGTCTGATCGCAAGAGAATGGTGTCCCCCAGGGCAGCATTTGAAGCGTTACCCTCTTTGCCATAGCCATCAACAGTATAACGTCTACAGTGAGGAGTCCAGTACAGTGCTCCTTATTTGTGTACGACTTTGCTGTTTTCTGTTCCTCCTGCAGTGTTGCAACCATGAGCTGTCAGTTGCAGCTAACAGTGCGGCGGTTAGAGGAGTGGGCTGCAAAGACGGGTTTTCGGTTTTCTGCCGATAAGTGTGTTTGTGTTCATTTTAATTGTTCTCGTCGTCTTTTTACTTTGCCTGCCTTGCATATGGGGGATACTGTCCTACATTTTAGAGACACAGTGCGGTTTCTGGGCCTAATTTTTGACTCCAGGTTGTCATGGCTGCCACACCTACGTGACTTGAAAGCCAGAACCCTGAAGGCACTCAACATCCTCAAGTGCCTCAGACACAGGTCTTGGGGAACAGACAGGGCGCGTCTCCTTCAGTTTTACCGAGTTTTCGTTCGTTCACGGTTGGACTATGGGTGCACAGTATATGGGTCAGTGAGGCCTTCTTATTTGCAGATCCTTGACGCTGTTCACCATGCTGGGATTCGACTGGCCACGGGTGATTATCGAACCAGTCCCATACCCAGCCTCTGTGCTGAGGCTGGGGAACCGCCACTTACCATCCGGCGGCAGCTCCTGCTGGTGCACCGGGCTTGTAAGTTTCTTGCAGCTCCCAGCTCGCCTGCTCACCATCTTGTTGCCCATCCACCTCTGGACCGCCTTTTTTCGTGCCGTCCCTGGGCTACGTTGCCGTTTGGGATCCGTGTGCAACGTGTACTAGAGTCCCTCGGTGTAGAGTCTGTACAACCCCAAATCCAGGGTTTTAACCGCCTGCCACCCTGGTTACTGCAGAGGCCCGGAGTGATTTTAGATTTATTGCAGTACAAGAGAGATTGCACTCCTGCCACCGTTTTTAATGCAGCATTTTCTGCCATTTTATCTGAGCATCATGACTATGTAACTGTTTTTACGGATGGGTCGAAACAAGGGGATTCTTTTGGTTGCTCAATTGTTTTTCCAGTTCGTGTCTTCAAGGTCCGCCTGCCTCAGACTTTCGCTGTCATTGATGCAGAATTGTCTGCGATCTTGCGGGCACTGGAGCACATGAGACATACTTCCTCTACTAAATTTCTTGTCTGTTCCGATTCACTCAGTGCCCTTCACTTATTGCAACGTTTGTATCCGGCAGACAAAACTGTCCAGACCATCCAGGATGCCCTCCTCTGACTACAGCGACTGGGGAAGGTTGTAGCTTTCTGCTGGGTTCCGGTGCATGTTGGCATTGCTGGGAATGAAAGGGCAGATCTCGCAGCCAAGGAGGCGTATCTCGCCCCACAAGTATCTCAGTGTGCTATCCCCTTGCACGCACTCACCTCGCTGTTGAGCTCATGGGTTATGCGTCGGTGGGAGGATGAGTGGCTGGAAGTGACTGACAATAAGCTCCGTATAGTCAAGCCCACAACGCGTGTGTGGTGTACTTCCTTTCAGCCCAATCGACAGGACGAGGTTCCCCTCACTCAGCTTCGAATGGGCCACAGCCCTATGACGCATGGCTACCTGCTCCGGCGAGAGGACCCTCCAATGTGTGGTGCTTGCGGCGTCCAGGTCACTGTGCGCCACGTTTTATTGGATTGCGTTTTATTTTCTGACCAGCGGGCCACTGCTGACTTGCCAGCGGACCTGCCATCTCTTTTAGGCAACACTCGGACGAATGTAGCTAAAGTTTTAAAGTTCTGTGCAATGTCAAATGTTTTTACAAAGATTTTAGGAAGAGGATTTTAATTTGCTCACTGTGTGACAAGCTAGCCCATATTTTATGTAAGTAGCCAGCCAATAACAATTTCCTGTGACATTCATGTTGCTATGTTTCCCCTTTCCTTATGTAGCATTTTCCTTCTTTTCCTGCTTTCTTTGAGTGTGTGCTTTAGTTTTCTTAGGTATGTCCACGTTCGTTCCTTTTAATGTGTGTCAGGGTGCTGATGACCTCGATGTTGAGCGCCCATAAGCCCCAACACACCACCAATTATTGCTGAATGTATTTCACTCTCTGTCTTCCTCTACAGTTTTTGCCCTCTACAGCTCCCTCTAGTACCATGGAAGTCATTCCCTCATGTCTTAGCAGATGTCCTATCATCCTGTCCCTTCTCCTTATCAGTGTTTTCCACATATTCCTTTTCTCTCCGATTCTGCATAGAACCTCCTCATTCCTTACCTTATCAGTCCACCTAATTTTCAACATTCGTCTATAGCACCACATCTCAAATGCTTCGATTTCATCAATACAAATGTTATAATATGGAGCATACTTTCAGATTTCTAGTGACAGAAAAATCTCTCGACAACAATATGGAAAGGTAGACTTCTGTTTACCACATAGAAGTGCAATGAAGACGAATGCTAGAAGTATTCAGCTTTTGGACTAAGTCCTTCAGCAGAAGTAGAAAGTTCACACATGTTCTCACAAACACAGTTCAGACACATGTGGCCACGGTAATCTCTGTGCACTGAACCCATCTGTGAATGTATCTGAGGTGAACAGCAGTCCAGCTGGGGTGGGCTGTGGTACTAATGAAGAGGCGTGGGACATGAAGAGAGACGTAAAGCAGGGTAGAGGAGTGGGAAATAGCTAGAGCTGCCTGTGTGCTTGGACATGGTGGAGACAGGGAGAGGACTATGTAGGTGTGCTTATGGGATGGGAGGTATGTGTGGTACTGGAGTGTGGAGCAGAAGCAGGAAAGGGGATAGGCAAGTAGAGTACAGGAACTAGCAAAGATTGAGGCCAGGAGGATGACAGGAACAAAGACTATATTGCAGGGCGAACTCTCGCCTGTACTATTCACAAATTATAGTGTTGATGAGAAGAGTCCAGATGGCACAGGCAGTGAAGCAGACATTAAATTGAAGCACATTGTGTTCGGAAGCATGCTTAGCAGCTGGATGGTCCAGCTGTCTCATGCAGAAAGGCAGCTTATCATGCCTACGTAGAATGAAACTCAGTGGTTGCAGGTAAATTGATAGATCACATGGCTACTTTCCCAGATGGCCCTGCCTGTTATGTATTAGGTGGCACCTGTGATATCACTGAAGCAAGTAGTAGCTGAAGAATGTATGGGACAGGTCTTACATGTAGGGCTGTTGCAAGGGTGTGAGCCATGAGGAAGGGGTTAGGAACAAGGGTGGAGCAGGGACAGACAACGATATTTTGTAAGTTGGGTGAGTGTCGGACTACCACTGTTGGAGGGTTGGGGAGGAAATTTCTAATTTCAGGGTATGGTGAGAGATAGTCAAAACCCTAGTAGAGAATGTGATTCAGCTACTCCAGTCCTGGTTGGAACACTGCCACAAAAGGAGTGCTCCTTTGTGATCAGATAGTGGCTATGTGGGTGGATGGAAGGTGACTGGGGAGACAAAGCAAGGGAGATCTGTTTCTGGACAAGATTTGGAGGGTAATTTCAGTGTATGAAGGCTGCAATGAGGTCCTGGCATATTTAGAGGATGACTCTCATCATTACACATGTGACAATCTTGTGTGGCTAAGCAGAATAGATGGGACTTTTTGTTGTGAAATTAGTGGCAGTTGTTGAAGTGGAGGTATTTCTGGTGGTTGGTAGGTTTGATGTTCATGCAGAATCTTACATAACTATCCTTGAGTGGAGGTCAGGATTGAGGAAGATGGCATGTTGAGTTGAGAACAACCAGGTCAAGAAAATGGGGGTGAATGTATTGAGAGTTTTTAGGAATGTGTGTAGAGTGGCCTCACCTTTGGTCCGGATCACGAAGTCATCAATGATCTGAACCAGTTGAGGGTTTGAGATTCTAAGTGGCTAGGAATGGTTCCTCTAGATGGCCCATGAATAGGTTGGCATAGGGTGGTGCCATGCAGATGCTCATTGCTGTACCAGAATTTTTTTTGAAGAAGTCTTCAAAGGGAAAGCAATTGTGGGTGAGAATATAGCTGGTCATTGTAACCAGGAAGAAGGTTGTAGGTTTGGAGTCAGTCAGGCAATCAAGAAAATGATTTTCAATAGCAACAAGGCCATGGGCATTGTGGATGATAGTGTCAAGGGAGGTGATATCAACAGTTACGAGCAGGATGCCGAATGTGAAAGAACAGCAACTGTGGAGAATTGGTGGAGGAAATGGTTGGTGTCTTTTATATGGGAGTGTAGATCATGGGTAATAGGTTGAGGGTTTTGATCCACAATGGCAGAGTTTCTCCCTGTGGGTATAGTATATTGAAAAAAGATGAAACCCGAGTAATTAAGGCTAATAGTGAGAAACAAAGACATGAAAACAAGGTGAGATCAAAGGGAAAAATAAAAATAAATAAATAAAAGAAATAAAAAGGTGATACTAGCGTGGGGTGCAGGTGGATGGATGGTGGATATGGAGCAGGTCTGATTGGATTACGTGAGATCAGTATGACGTATGCTTGTGCTTGAATAAAGGGAATATTGCGGGGAGGGAGGAGGGAGCAAGTTGTTAGATACGGGCTGCAATAAAGAACCTGTGGTACAGAGTTGCACACATGCACATTGAGAAAGAATGCTAACACACACACACACACACACACACACACACACACACACACACACACACACACACACACACACACACAACCACTATTGCACTATTGTATCCAGAAAAGCCCAACTGTGAATGCATCGTCTCAGTGGAGCAGCAATCAAGCTGGTGTGGGTAATGTGGGTGGGAAGAGACATGGAGCAGGGAACGGTGGTGATAGAAGAGTGGAGGTGGAGGAAGATGCCTGGCTGCCTTTGGGAGCATGCTGAGATGTAGTGGGGTCAGAGTGGTGCTGCTAATTGCAATATTGGGAAGCTGTGCTGGGAGGAGAGAAGTAGAGACGGGAAAAGACTATGTAGGTGTGTTGGTGTCATAGGATAGAAGGTGCAACAGTGGAGTGGTAGCAGGGAAGATGATAGGTAGGGGAAGAACAGAGAGTAGTGAACGTTGAGGCCAGGAGATTATGGGCAGGAAGGTTATGGTACAAGGAAAGTTCCAACATATGTGCTTCAGAAAAGCTGGATTTGATGGAAGAATCAAGATGGAAACTCTTTTTTGCCACTAAACCTACCTATCAGACTCAATCCAAACTCAATACTGAATCCATCCTGACTCAGTTGACACCTCCATATAACCATAATTCATCCCCACTGCCCACTGATCATCCGCTGTTAACTTATCAGAATTTCCTAACCTCAAACTTTGTGTCACCATCATACCCAACTGCCTTAACATGGAAAGCAACCTCACATCTACAGAAAGAACTGTAATCCTCCTCCTTGAAACTGATCCCGATGTTATAATCATACCTCCCAACAAAGGCTCCACCCTCTGGGTATGAACCACAGAGGTTTCACGATGGAGGGACTCTGCCAGCTGCCAGATACATCCAGCTATAAGAGATACTGCAGTGACTCCATTCCAGAAATCTAGCAAGATCTCCAATCCCTACTGAAATCCTTAGGTCAATCCCTGAACCCCTCCTCTGAGTCTGTCTATCTCCTCATCCCTACCACTTCCTGCACTTCCACTTCCTGTGTGCTTCCTGAAATGCATAAACCCAACCACCCAGAATGTCACACTACATCTGGTTACTGTAGCACTACATGTAGAATCACCGTCCTTGGGGACCACCACCTTCAGCCTATTACACGAATCGTACCCTCCAATATAAAAGACACTATGTATTTCTTCCACTGACTTCCTACAGTTCCTGTTACTTTACACCTGCTGCCTTGCTTGTCACAGTTGTTTACATCTCCCTTGACATGAAAATCCCCAATGTCCATGGCCTTGTCACTGTTGAACACTACCTTTTCATACCCCCAACTGACTCCATATCTTCAATCTCCTTCCTGATCACCATGACCAACTGTATCCTTACTCACAGTTACTTATCCATTGAAAGTATCATCCGTAAATAAATCCATGGTACAGCAGTGAACAGTGGCAAGACACTATCGTGTGCTAACCTAGTTGTGAGTTTGTCTGGAGGAATCCTTCTTAACCAATCAGAATCCCAAATCTCTCACTTGATTCAGATTCACCGATGACATTTTTGTGATATGGACAGAGGGTGAGGATGGACTATCCACAATTCTCCAGTACCTCGACACTTTCTCCCCCATTTGCTGCATCTTGTGCTTCTCAAGTCAATAAGCCACCTTCTTTGATGTTGACCTCCACCTCAAGGAAGCTGCTTCAGTACTTCCATCCATATCAAACTTACCAACCACCAGCAAGACTTCCACTTTGATAGCTGCCACCCATTCCATACCAAGAAGCCCCTTCTATACTGTCTAGCCATCAATAATCATTACATCTGTAGTGACAAGCAGTCCCTCTTCAAATACAACAAGGGCCTCACTGAGACTTTTATAGATTGAAATTACCCTCCCCACCATGTACAGAAACAGATTTCCCATGCCTCATCCCTCCAGTCACTTACTACCTATGACATATCCATCCCATCATACTCAGTATCACTTAAGCTGGGGCAACTGAATCATATTCTCCACCAGGGTTTCATCTGCCTCTCATTGTGCCCTGGAATTACGAATATCATTCTTACGACCCTCTTCATCCCTCCCATAATGGTATTTTGCCACCCACCCAAGCTTGTCTGCTCCTGCTCAGTTCCTTGCTTCATGGTTCATATGCCTGCAGTAACCAAGACCATACATCCTTCCACTACCACTACCACTACTCTAGATCTGCATGTACATATGTACCTCACAAGCCACTGTATGGTGTGCAGTGAAGGGTACCCTGTACCACTGCTAGTCACAACCTTTGCTATACACTAGTAAATAGAGCAAGGGAAAAGCTACTGCCTATATGCCTCTGTATGAGCCCTAATTTCTCTTATCTTCATCTTCTTCACATGAAATGTATTTGGCTGCAGAAAAATTGTTCTGCAGTCAGTTTAAAATGACAATTCCCTAAATTTTATCAAAAGTGTTCCTCGAAAAGAACGTTGCCTTCCCTCCAGGGATTCCTATTTTAGTTCACGAAGCATTTTCATAGTATTTGTTTGTAGTTCAAGCCTGCCGGAAAGAAATCTGACAGCCCACATCAGTATTTGATTTCTTCCTTCAGTCTGATCTAGTGAAGGTCACTCAATAACAACACTTTCTTGTATACCCTAGTATCATCAGCAAACAGCCACAGATTGCTGCCCACACTGTCTGCCAGATCATTTATGTATGTAAGAAATAACAGTTGTCATGTCACACTTCCAGGAGCATTCGTCATTATATTCTTGTCTGTGATGAACAATCACTGTTGAGAGTGAAATACAGCATTCTGTTACTTAAGAAGTCTTTGAGCCACTCACTTATCTGAAAACCTATTCCATATGCCTCTACCTGCATTAACAGTCTGCAGTGGGGCACTGTGTCAGATGCTTTTCAGAAATCTAGGAATAGCGAATCTGCCTTTGCCTTTCAATCATAGCATATCATGTGAACAAAGGGTAAGCTCATATGAGTGGTGCTTTCTAAAACCACACTGATTTGCGGATAGAAGAATTTCTGTATCAAGGAAACTTATTACATTCGAACTGAAAATATATTCAAGAATTCTGCAGCAAACCAATCTTGATTTTGCAGTTCTGTTCTTTTACCCTTCTTAAATACATGAGTCACCTGCACTTTTTACCAGTTGCTTGAGACTGTACACAAGGCAAGATATTCATGATAAATTCAAGTGAAGTAAGGGATCAGTGCCATAGAGCATTCTTTGTAGAACTGAATTGGGACTCTATCCAGACCTGGTGACCTATTTTGTCTTCAACTCTTTCTCTTGTTTCTGTATGCCAAGGATGCCTGTTGCTATGTCCACCAAACGGGAGTCTGTGTGATGACCAAAAAACAGTATGTTTGTACAATTCTCCTGTATAGACAATTTCTTAAACATGAAATTTAAAACTTTGCCTTTCCTTGTACTGTCTTCTGCTGCCACGCAAGCCCAGCTGAGTGACTGCATAGAAACCTTAGATCTGCATAACAATTTTATGCAGGATCAGAATTTTCTCGGGTTCTCAACAAGATCTTTTGCTAAGGTATGACAGTGTTTTGCCGATTGATCTTTCTACAGATACATGAATTTCTACTAACTTTCCTGTCATAAATTGCGTGTTATCTTTTGAACCAAAGTGTAACTGCCTTTGTGTCTTCAGATATTTTTGAATTTAGTTGTTAAACCACGATGGGTATTTTCTGTCCTTAATCTACTTACTCAGCCCATAGTTCTCCAAGCACAATTTACAATCCACACAACCTTCATCCATAATTCGTCTACATCCATCGTACTGGACTAAATAATGTTTATTCTTTGGGGAAATGGGATGCTTGCAACTTCTTATCTGCTCTTTCTGGCAGAAATACTCTCATAGCCTTCATGATTTATTTATTTATTTATTTATTAACTTTAGTGACCTAGTCACTGTGATGATATCATGGTCGATAATCCCTGTCTCTATACTAACACTGTCAATAACGTCAGGCCTGTTTGTAGTTACAATGTCTTAAAATATTTCCATTGCTCTAAAATATTTCCATTGCATGTAGTCTGTTGAACTAGGTGGTCAATACAAGTTTTCAGAAAACTTGTTCAAAAGTACTTTGCAAGACCTTCTGTCTGCTCCCCCTGCAATGAATCCACAGATGTCCCAATATTCACTTGGTATGTTAAAATTGGCTCCAACTAATGTTGCATGGTGTGGATGTTTCCATCCGACTGACCATAGACTTACATTGAATGACTCTAAAACTGCCAGAGCAGAATTGGTTTGCTGGTAAATACATGCAGCAATTACTTGATTTCACCTATTATAAGTGACCAGATGACATTGATGTCACACTCAAATTTGTTCTCAGTAGAGACAATTCTTTTTCACCTGCAATGAATACTCTCCCTCCTATGGCACCTTATCTCTCTTTACGATATACATTCCATGACTAAATGTCTCACAGCTTTCTGTTTCAGTTCCGTCTCAGGCATCTCCTTCCCCATCAAAGGCAAGGCCACGTGGGAAAGGAGCTATGTAATCTGCCAACCCCACTCCAACCATTGCGGCTCATTCTTTGTTGCATAACAAGTAAATAGCTGTTGGCATGAATGGCCACTGCCATATTGCTGCTGAGAGACAGCAGGAGAACCCAGTTGCTAAACAAGCTGCCCAACATGATGTACTTCGTTTTAACGATTGCTTCACAGTCAGTGCCATGTGAATTTTTCCCAGCAGCACCAGCTTTTCTGAGTTGTGCAAGTGGGACCTCTCCTTGTGACATATTGTTCCTTCCTGTAACCCCCTAGCTCCATATTTTGCTGGCACCATTCCTCCTTCCACCTATTGCCATAGTACTCTTTCATTTATATGACTTGTGCAGGCACACCAAGAACACAAGAATTCTTCTGTATATGTGGCTATAGAAATGTTGTATATCAGTATTATAGCACTTTCTCCACTAGTTCTTTTCGGGGATATTTTACATTTAGTATCCAGATAGCATTTTCATTTTGTCAACATAAGATAACAGCCTTAGAATATTGTTAATCTGTGTTTGCTATAGTAGCAGCCAGAGATTTTATTGTTTATTACATGCTTCACTTTTTTAAATTATACAAGATATTTCTTCTCATTAAACATTCCTCAAGCTTCCAGTAAGACCGGGTACCGGTTTATGAAACAAACATTTTCAGACAGTGCAATTTAATTGTAATACTGCACCAACAAAATATTTATTTACACTTTTCACAGTAATCCTAGTAATCAAATGTTGCAATAATCAGAAGTTTGTCATAATCCCAATTACACCGTCTACCCAAACTGAAATTCTTTCTCTAATTGGTTCATCATAAAGGCTGTACATTTCAAAAGTTTTTCATATTTTTTCTTTTTACATTAAAAAAAAATTGGCACAGTACCTCTGTGTCTTTGCTGTTATTGCTGTGATCAGCATGGCAAACTGTATGGTCCCCCTAAATAGGTTAGGTGTGCACTATACATCAGAGACTGCTACTCGGGTAGCTGACTATGTCTGGGGAGCACACGTGTTTTTTAGATTAGGTTATTCTCCATCCAGTCCAGATGACAACAGCTGTAGGAGACCAAAAAATATTAATATAAGTTCCAAAGTAATGACCTGCATGAAACAAGCAAGAGTATTAAAATCCTAGTAGTTAACTGCTGAAGTATTTGCAACAAAGTGCCAAAATTTGAAGCACTCCCAAAAAGCAGTGAAGCACACAGAATACAAGGTACAAAAACTGGTTAAAACCTGGAATTGATGGACAGTTAGATTTTTGGGGAAAATTTAAGTGCATATCAAAAGGACAGGCTAATGGGAAATAATGGTGGGGTATTTGTCACAGTAGACAAGACAGTCTATCAAGATGGAAATCAAAGCTGCCTGTGAGATTGTTTGGGCAAGACTCAGTATCAAGGGTGGGCATAAAATTGTAGTAGGATCCTTCAATTAGCCATGAGACTCACCCACTCATGATGGAAATAAATTAGACCTATTGGCAACAAATAGACCTGACCTCTTTGAGGATGTCAACATCAAAACTGGTATAATCGACTATGACAAATTTATGGCAGCACGATTACCGAAGTACAAAGAACAACTAAAACAAGCAGAAGGATATGTAAGTTTAGTAAACTAGATTAAAAAGTAGTAATGTCACATTTCAGTCAGAAACTTCAAACTTTTAGCACAGGTCAGGAACGTTTAGAGGTGCTGTGGCTCAAGTTTAAAAGAATAGTTGACCATGCACTGGATAGGTATGTACTCAGTAACTCGGTGTTATACAGCCACTGTAAAGAGACTTTGAAAGGTATTTGATTCTGTTTTCAAATGTTCCTTTGCAAAGGAAAACCCAGAAGAATTACTCCATATTAATCCCTGTGCCGCTGAAAAGATGAGTGAAGCAAGTGTTAGTGTCGGTGGTGTTGAAAAACAGGTGAAATTGTTAAAACTGAACAAAGCTCCAGGTCCCAATGGAATCCCACCTGTATTCTATACTGAATTTGCACCTGTATTCTATACTGAATTTGTTGCTGAGGTAGACCCTCTTTTAACTATAATCTATTGTAAATCCCATGAACAAAAAGCCATGTCCTGCACAGGTCACACTCAGGTACAGGAAGAGTGGTATCAGCTACAGGAAGAGTGGTAGAAGTGATCCCCAAAACTACCATTTAATATCCTTGACATCCATTTGTTGTAAATTCTTGAAACACATTCTGGGCTCGAACATAATGAACACATTATCCTCCTCCATGCCAGCTAATATGGATTCCAAAAACACTGATTGTGTGAAACTGAAATCACCCTTTTCTTATGTGGCATACTCAAGGCTGTCAGGTAGGCGTACTATTTATTGTTTTCCAAAAAGCATATGACTCAGTATCACATCTGCACTTATTGTCAAAAGTACAGCCATATGGGATACCAAGCAAAGTTGGTGACTCGATTGAGGATTTTTTGTTACGGAGGACACAGCAAGTTATCTCAGATGGAAAGTCATTGACAAATGTAGAAGGAATTTAGGGTGTCCCACACAGAAGTGTGTTGGGACCCTTGCTGTTCATGTTGAATATTAATGACCTTATGGACAAATAGTAATGTCAGATGTTTTGCAGATCATGTAGTTATCTATAATGAAGTACTCACTGAAAGAAGCTGTATAAATATCAGCCAGAACCTTATAAGATTTCAAAATGGTACAAAGATTTGGTAACTTGCTTTAAATGTCCAGGAAAGTAAAATTGTGCATTTCACAAAATGAAACTAATAATAATAATAATAATAATAATAATAATAATAATAAAATTAAAGAGCCCAATACCACAACAGATAAATGCAGACTTTGCAAACAACAAATAGAAACAGTAGATCACATCACAAGCGGATGTACAATACTAGCAAATACAGAATACCCCAGAAGACATGACAATGTAGCAAAAATAATAAATCAACAGCTTGCCTTACAACATAAACTTATAAAACAACACGTTCCCACATACAAGTATGCACCACAAAATGTACTGGAGAATGATGAATACAAATTATACTGGAACAGAACCATTATAACGGATAAAACAACACCACATAACATACCTTACATCATACTCACCAATAAAAAGAAGAAATTAACACAACTAATCGAAATATCCATACCCAATACAGCAAATATACAAAAGAAAACAAGAGAAAAAATTGAAAAATACATCCAACTGGCTGAGGAAGTCAAGGATATGTGGCTTCAGGATAAAGTTGACATTATACTATCAACTACAGGAGTCATACTACACAATATCCACCAGTACATCAATGCAATACAGCTACATCCAAACTTATATATACAATTACAGAAATCCGTAATTATTGATACATGTTCAATTACCCGAAAGTTCCTAAATGCAATATAACATATACCGTACAGTTAAAAGGAAGTCACGCTTGATCAAGGTCCGCATCACTTTCTACTTCTGACCAGACATAATGTCTGAGATTAGAAAGAAATAATAATAATCATCATCATAATAATAAAAATATCCTGTAACTGTAATATCTATGAATCACACTTGTAATCAGTCAACTCATACATTGAAGAGCTAGAGAAACTGGTACACCTGCCTGATATTGTGTAGGACCCTCACAAGCATGCAGAAGTGCCACAGCGCGATGTGCCATGGACTCAACTAAAGTCTGAAGTAGTGCTGGAGGGAACTGACACCATGAATCCGTTAGAGTACTAGGGGTTGGATATCTCTCCTGAACAGCATGTTGTAAGGTATCCCAGATATGCACAATAATGTTTATGTCAGGGAAGCTTGGTGGCCAGCGGAAGTGCTTAAACTCAAAAGAGTGTTTCTGGAGCCACTCTCTAGCAATTCTGGAAGCATGGGGTGTCACATTGCCCTGCTGGAATTGCCCAAGTCCATTGGAATGCACAGTGGACTTGAATGGATGCAGGTGATCAGACAGGATTCTTATGTTTGTGTCACCTGTCGGAGTTGTATCTAGATGTATCAGGAGTCCCATATCTCTTCAACTGCACATGCCCTACACCATTACAGAGCCTCCACCAGCTTGAAAAGTTCTCTGCTGATATGCAGGATCCATGGATTCGAGATGTTGTCTCCATACCCGTACATGTGCACCCGCTCAATACAATTTGAAATGAGACTCATCTGACCAGGCAACAGTCCAATATCGGCATATCAAGTGTACATGGGCGGACCTTTGGCTCCAAAAGCCTATATCAATGGAGTTTCATTGAATGGTTTGCAAGCTGACACTTTTTGATGGCCCAACATTGAAATCTGCAGCAATTTGCGGAAGGGTTGCACAAATCTCTTCAGTTGTCATTGGTTCTGTTCTTGAGGATCTTTTCTGGCTGCAGCAATGTCGGAGATTTGATGTTTTACCAGGTTCCTGATAGTCACAGTACACTCAAGAAATGGTCATACAGGAAAATCACCACTTCAGAGATGCTGTGTCCCATTGCTTGTACACCAACTGTAACAACACATTCAAACTCACTTAAATCTTGATAACCTGTCATTGTAGCAGCAGTAACTGATCTAACAGCTGCACCATACATATGTTGTCTTCTATAGGCATTGCTGACTGCAGTGCCATTTTTCTGCCTGATTACATATCTCTGTATTTGAATATGCATTCCTATACCAGTTTCTTTGGCACTTCAGTGTAAAAATAGCTGGATGTAACATATTGTTGGAATATGGAATAGGATGAGCATATAGATCTCAATTGTGGATAAAACCAATAGCAAACTTTGCTTTATTGGTAGAATACTGGGTAAGTACAATCATTCTACAAAGGAGATTGCTTCCAGATAACTTGTGTGACCCATCCTAGAATATTGCTCAAGGCCATGGGACCCATACCAAGTATGACCGACAGGGGATATTGAACATGTAAAGAGAAGAGCAGCATAAATGGTCACAGGTACCTTTGATCTGAGAGAGTGTCACAGAGATGCTGTAGAAACTGAACTGGTAGAATCTTGAAGATAGAAGTAAACCATCTCAAGAAAGCCATATGTACGTTCCCTTAGGGATGGTGAGGACAAAAATGGATAAATCATAGCATGCAAGGAAGCATTTTAACAATTATTCTTCCCATGCTCCATGTGTGAATGGAATGGGAGATAACCCTAATAAGTGCTAACAGTGGAACATACCCTCCACCATGAACTGGACAGTGGGTTGAAGAGTGTAGATATAGATGTTGATATAGATGTAGATGTTAATAAAAATGCTAATTCAAATCCAAGTTCTCTATAGAATCTGACAGGGGCCATTTAATATCCTCCAATCATTATTATTATTATTGCCATCTCATATAGAAATAAATATTTTTCTGAAGACAAAATGTCCAAATACCTTAAATTTGTTTCCATTTTTTAGGCATTTCAGTTTTCATGTGCGTAAGTTGAAACTGGTTCAATTAATAATATTTGAGTGTGCAATTATGACATTTTGGAAAGTAAATTGCTTTCAAAATCTTTTAAAAGACCTTAGTAACATCTGTTTAATTTTTACTGTTTTGCCAGAGGTTAGCAGAGTGCCGAGATAATTAAATTTATTAGTCTCTGTAAAAGCTGTGTTAATAATATACATTCCATTGTCATTTAATATATGGTGAGAGAAGATGAACCTCATTATTTTATCTATAGTCAACTTGAGCCATTTATGGCATTTATTAATTGTGACGTAAGAACTATTAATTAAGTTTCACAGCCAGATAATAGAGCAGTGTCATCAGTGTATGAGAGTATATTAATTTTGATCTTTGTTTGTGCTTCATTTTGTGATAATTTTACTTGGTTATAGTAATAACAGCGATACAGATAGCCGTACCGTATGTGCAACCACAATGGAGGGGTATCTGTTGAGAAGCCAGACAAACGTGTGGTTCCTGAAGAGGGGCAGCAGCCTTTTCAGTAGTTGAGGGGCAACAGTCTGGATGATTGACTGATCTAGCCTTGTAACAATAACCAAAACGGCCTTGCTGTGCGGTTACTGCGAATGGCTGAAAGCAAGGGGAAACTACAGCCGTAATTTTTCCCGAGGGCATGCAGATTTACTGTATGATTAAATGATGATGGCGTCCTCTTGGGTAAAATATTCCGGAGGTAAAATAGTCCCCCATTCAGATCTCTGGGCGGGGACTACTCAAGAGGATGTCATTATCAGGAGAAAGAAAACTGGCATTCTACAGATCGGAGTGTGGAATGTCAGATCCCTTAATTGGGCAGGTAGGTTAGAAAATTTAAAAAGGGAAAAATTAGATATAGTGGGAATTAGTGAAGTACGGTGGCAGGAGGAACAAGACTTCTGGTCAGGTGACTACAGGGTTATAAACACAAAATCAAATAGGGATAATGCAGGAGTAGGTTTAATAATGAATAGGAAAATAGGAATGTGGGTAAGCAACTACAAACAGCATAGTGAACGCATTGTTGTGGCCAAGATAGATACGAAGCCCACACCTACTACAGTATTACAAGTTTATATGCCAACTAGCTCTGCAGATGACGAAGAAATTGAAGAAATGTATGATGAGATAAAAGAAATTATTCAGATAGTGAAGGGAGATGAAAATTTAATGTTCATGGGTGACTGGAATTTGGTAGTAGGAAAAGGGAGAGAAGGAAACATAGTAGGTGAATATGGACTGGGGCAAAGAAATGAAAGAGGAAGCCGCCTGGTAGAATTTTGCACAGAGCACAACTTAATCATAGGTAACACTTGGTTTCAGAAACATTAAAGGAGGTTGTATACATGGAAGAAGCCTGGAGATACTAAAAGGTATCAAATAGATTATATAATGGTAAGACAGAGATTTAGGAACCAGGTTTTAAATTGTAAGACATTTCCAGGGGCAGGTGTTGACTCTGACCACAATCTATTGGTTATGACCTGTAGATTAAAACTGAAGAAACTGCTAAAAGGTGGGAATTTAAGGAGATGGGACATGGATAAACTAAAAGAACCAGAGGTTGTACAGAGTTTCAGGGAGAGCATAAGGGAGCAATTGACAGGAATGGGGGAAAGAAATACAGTAGAAGAAGAAGAATGGGTAGCTTTGAGGGATGAAGTAGTGAAGGCAGCAGAGGATCAAGTAGGTAAAAAGACGAGAGCTAGTAGAAATCCTTGGTTAACAGAAGAAATATTCAATTTAATTGATGAAAGGAGAAAATATGAAGATGCAGTAAATGATGCAGGCAAAAAGGAGTACAGACGTCTCAAAAATGAGATCGACAGGAAGTGCAAAATGGCTAAGCAGGGATGGCTAGAGGACAAATGTAAGGATGTAGAGGCTTATCTCACAAGGGGTAAGATAGATACTGCCTACAGGAAAATTAGAGAGACCTTTGGAGATAAGAGAACCACTTGTATGAACATCAAGAGCTCAGATGGAAAACCAGTTCTAAGCAAAGAAGGGAAAGCAGAAAGGTGGAAGGAGTATATAGAGGGTCTATACAAGGGTGATGTACTTGAGTACAATATTATGGAAATGGAAGAGGATGTAGATGAGGATGAAATGGGAGATACGATACTGTGTGTAGAGTTTGACAGAGCACTGAAAGACCTGAGTCGAAAGAAGGCCCCCGGAGTAGACAACATTCCATTGGAACTACTGACGGCCTTGGGAGGGCCAGTCCTGACAATACTCTACCATCTGGTGAGCAAGATGTATGAGACAGGCGAAATACCCTCAGACTTCAAGAAGAATATAATAATTCCAATCCCAAAGAAAGCAGATGTTGACAGATGTGAAAATTACCAAACTATCAGTTTAATAAGTTACAGCTGCAAAATACTAACACGAATTCTTTACAGACAACCTCGGGGAAGATCAGTTTGGATTCCGTAGAAATACTGGAACACGTGAGGCAATACTGACCCTACGACTTATCTTAGAAGCTAGAACCTACGTTTCTAGCATTTGTAGACTTAGAGAAAGCTTTTGACAATGTTGACTGGAACACTCTCTTTCAAATTCTGAAGGTGGCAGGGGTAAAATACAGGGAGCGAAAGGCTATTTACAATTTGTACAGAAACAAGATGGCAGTTACAAGAGTCGAGGGACATGAAAGGGAAGCAGTGGTTGGGAAGGGAGTGAGACAGGGTTGTAGTCTCTCCCTGATGTTATTCAATCTGTATATTGAGCAAGCAGTAAAGGAAACAAAAGAAAAATTTGGAGTAGGTATTAAAATCCATGGAGAAGAAATAAAAACTTTGAGGTTCGCCGATGACATTGTAATTCTGTCAGAGACAGCAAAGGACTTTGAAGAGCAGTTGGACGGAATGGACAGTGTCTTGAAAGGAGGGTATAAGATGAACATCAACAAAAGCAAAACGAGGATAATGGAATGTAGTCAAATTAAGTCGGGTGATGCTGAGGGAATTAGATTAGGAAATGAGACACTTAAAGTATTAAAGGAGTTTTGCTATTTGGGGTGCAAAATAACTGATGATGGTCGAAGTAGAGAGGATATAAAATGTAAACTGGCAATGGCAAGGAAAGCATTTCTGAAGAAGAGAAATTTGTTAACATCGAGTATAGATTTAAGTGCGAGGAAGTCATTTCTGAAAGTATTTGTATGGAGTGTAGCCATGGACGATAAATAGTTTGGACAAGAAGAGAATAGAAGCTTTCGAATTGTGGTGCTACAGAAGAATGCTGAAGATTAGATGGGTAGATCACATAACTAATGAGGAAGTATTGAATAGGATTGGGGAGAAGAGAAGTTTGTGGCACAAATTGACCAGAAGAAGGGATCGGTTGGTAGGACATGTTCTGAGGCATCAAAGAATCACCAATTTAGTATTGGAGGGCAGCGTAGAGGGAAAAAATCGTAGAGGGAGACCAAGAGATGACTACAGTAAGCAGATTCAGAAGGATGTGGGTTGCAGTGGGTACTGGGAGATGAAGAAGCTTGCACAGGACAGAGTCATGGAGAGCTGCATCAAACCAGTCTCAGGTCTGAAGACCACAACAACAACATAGAAATAAACAGAAATGGAAAGACTGAATCCTCTTGTTTGATTCTGGTTTTGATTCCATAATCTTCAGAGGGATGTCTGACTCCCATTTATATTCTGAGTTTCAAGTGTTGAATTTTATTAAATTTATCAATTTTATTGGTACACCAACTTGTCTCATTCATTTCTTTGGCTGAGAAACTGATCAGACTTCATGGCTTGAAGCAGATAATATAAATTTCTGGACTAAATTAACAATCAAACATTTAAGTGTGCTAATCTTTTTTGTAAGCTTTTGTAGATATTTGTAGATATTCTTCCATTGCTTCTGCAGGTTGATGAACATTTCTTTAGTGTTCTAAGGTATAGTGGGCTGGCCATAACTGGCACCTGAACCTATCTCAGAAATTTTCTTTTCAACTGAAATTGGGACCTTGAGCAGTTAATTTATCTTTTCACATTCTGGTTTTGACTTCCTCACTTGTAGAGTGGAAAGTCTTTGAGGTACTGGTAATGCATCTTTTTATACTTGCGCCTTTTTCAATTTATAATATGCTCTTCACAATTTCACCAGGCACTTTCTAAAGATGGACTTGCAGTTCAGTTTGAAATTGGGCTTTGAGTGATTTGATGTATAGTATAATTATTATTATTAGAAGTTTTTTAAGTACCTTAGTTTTGAACTACTTTTACACATTGCAGATTTCTTTTTGATGGTGCAGACAAGCTGTGTACAATGGTTCTGCAGAGATTCTTGTCACCCAGCTCTGTTGCATCAGTGTATTTGCAAGCTGCACAATGCGGACAACCAGAATTGATGACGTGCATTCGACTAGGTGCGCTGAGATATTTACTGATAGCTAAAATGCTTCCTACAGAACGACAGCATTCTTTCAGATTGTTGCTGCAGTCACAGAAACGAGATATTTTTTTGTCTGATATTTCAAGGCTTCTTAGAAGTGAACTAACATGTTAAAACTATTATGTAGCTAATGTTTTTGTGCGTCTTTTACATAAAAGTTTCTCTCTAGTCTGTCATATTGACAGGAATGTAAAATACTAAAATAGCTTATCTCTTTTTTTTTTTTATTTTGTTAAGTTTGGTGCTATGTGATAATTTACTGTACCTGATATTTGTAACTGATGTTCCCTGATACACCTTGTGAAGCCAACCATTTGTGAGATTATGGGGATCTATATGAGACAGGGAGTCTGCTCTTAGGATGACATTGTACCTTTTTGAGAAAGTAGTGCACTGTTGCACACAGCTGGCTAATACAGAAGTTATTTTAATAGGAACATGCTGAGAAGGTTGCAAATGGATCCTCATGTGACAGACAAAATATTGATGTTTGTAAAGGGAATATGGGTAAAGGGAATCTACTTCCAAATGACTGTTGGAAAAATGTAGAAAAACATAATTTGCAACCTTTTGGACCGAGGGGCTTCTTCTTCTAGAAGAGTGGAAAAGTTTTGAGGGAGGGAGAATGGCAAGGCTTTGTTCAGTATTTTCTGTCAGAAAGCCACTGTCTCTTAATAAATGAGCAATCTTTTTTTTTTTATTAGATGAATGTAATATTTACAGTTTCTACAGTAATACATAAACACAACGCACTGTCTTTTTGTAGTGGAAGATTACTTTTCCCTTTATTGTTTTCTTTGTGTTGCATTCTTTCAATTCTGTACATTAACCTTCATTATGATACAAAGTTAGAGCAAAATATAAAAGCATTAGGCCATTTACTTTTTGTAATAATGTGCTAAAGATAATAAAATAGTTGAAAGGTTTCCTTTTTAACACTCTAAAAGAAAATGTTAGAAATGTAGTCACACAACACTGCTATTTTATTCAGTGATTTGATACACCCTTTCGTCTTTGCTACTGGAAAGCAATGAATTATCTGTAGCAGAATGATGGTTTATATAAAGTGAACATCATTCTTTGAAAATTGATAATTTTACAATTCCTCATGATTACTTGACACGTTTTTTAACCATATATTTATACTTACAGCAATATCCCACTCAAACTATACTGCATTATTCTAAAGACATATTTTGTAAATGCATACAAAGTATCAAAGTCAGAAGTGTAACTTTTGTTTAGTGGACCTAACATGAATGTTGGAAACATTGTATGTAATGAAACTTCACAACAGATTAAAAGTTTTTGACTAAACAGTACTTGAATGCAGACCCATACTTACTTATTGGAGAGTGAATGTGTAATGTTTGAAACAATTATGTAGGCTGTGGCTTCATTGTACCAATCTGCATCCTGTCTCCTACAAACTCTATGTCAGTAAGCTTTGCGAAAGAACCTCTGCACAGTTTGCTAGGAAAGGAGTGCTACAATATTGAGGCTTTAGGTAATGCCATGGGGCATGTTAAGGGAACTCTATTGGTAGAACATTCCCAGTGAAAGGAAAAGTTTAGTGTTCAAGTCCTGACTTGATAGCAGTTCTAATCTGTGAGGAAGATAAATAACAACATTGGAAATATAGGGTGGAATATGAGCAATGTAATGAGTGTAGAAAACTCATCAACATGTCATGTCAGCAGTTTCCCTGTGTTCTATCTTCCCTCAAGATTTCTCAAGCTATCTGTTCCTGTGTACCGCATGTCATTACCAGAATGTATTGAGACAAGCTTTCTCTGGTGAAATATTCCTTCTCCTTCTCCTAGACATTGCCCTCCATTTCCTCTTGACTCATGTTCGCTTCTCCCACACCACTAAAGGCAATACCTTGCACCTGTTAGGCAGCAAGATTGGGGCAATGTAGTTTTTCCATACATGTATGCATGTAGTCTGAGAATGAATACAAGTTTCTCAGCTGAGCTAATACATACAAGATTTTGTTTATAGGTATATCCACCATTCTGTATAAGCCTCTGTAACAGAGTGAGCAGCTATCTGTACTTATTTCTTTAGTTACAGGTACATACATGACTGCAGAGTGAAACTTTCATTCAGAACTGTCTCTGGTATCGAGGATAAGATAACCAATATGTTAATAATTTTTCTGTATTTCATATTCTTTACTACAACAGAAACAACAGTCATTGTCAAATATAACATTTTCACATTTTCATTTAATAAAGGGAGGGGAGAGAGAGAGAGAGAGAGAGAGAGAGAGAGAGAGAGAGAGAGAGAGAGAGAGAGTGAAGAAAAATTCCACGTCTTCTTTTTTTTTCTCTTTATTGCTAAAGCCTGATTACTGCAACAAAAAATGGAAACCTAAACTTGTTAATATAAATGTGAAAGGCTCCTGTTATAAATATACATAAATTTTATAAGTTAGAGAACAAAGAGAAAATGAGAATATTTAGTGCTGCCAGATAAGTACAGTGAATGTGAAGCAATGGAGGAAACAGGTGAAAAGAAATGAAAAAAACTTTTTAGTATAATTTGGAACACAGAGATGTGAATGCGTTACACTGAAGTATCACTGCAGTTTTTGAGATGAGCTCACTTTGCTGAAAGTTACCAAAAAGTCAAAGATCCAATTGCAATCTCAAGTGTACCACACACTTTAAATTTGTCAGGAGAAACCGTTACTTTTGGTACACAACACTAATTAGGAAATTTCATCAGGGCCCCAATTTTAAGCCTATGCTAGATAGTTCTAGAAGTCATCAATATTGCCTGGAGCATATGCGCTGCTGCACCATCAGATGAAAACCGACATGGAGTCAGAAATTATTAGAGAGAGGTACAGACAGATAGAAGCTTTGCATCAGTTCATTATGTATGCTTGGAGAGTTCAGCTGCTAGAATGCTGTCTATGGAAGGCAAATTCTAGAATAGTGTTCCAGTTTGACCCTCAGTTTTAGTATAAAATAGACAGCCAAGAATCCAGGTAATTTATAGGACATTATACCAGACATATGTATGAAGAGAAGCAGATGTTGTTATTGTTCTTGTTGTTATTGTGTTGTTATCTTTTCTTTGCATTTATTACTGGAATTCATTTGTTTCCCATAGTCAATAATTCTGTGAAAAGGGACTGCTAAATATAATTGTAATGTGTTTGTTAGTGGGAAACAAAATGATAATTATTGCTTTATAATTTTTATTGTTGAGGAAAGTGTTTCAGTTTGGTTGGTTGTTTGTTGCAATAGCTTATACTAAAGTGATACTTAATTGCTTGCTGAGTTATCCTCGTGATTAAACTACCCACTTTTTCGAATGTCTGTCCGACATTTTCATTTGTTTGTGTACTTGAAATGTTTAATTGAAATAAAATGGGCACACATATTGTATAAGGAAGTTTTATTAGTCTCCATTGACAGAACTTATCAGCTGAGCTGTATAATTTTACGAAGCACTTTTCCACTAGAAATTTGCATGTAACCTGTGCAATTTTACAATTATATATAGTTGTACATTATTTGTTTGAATAAAAATTATTTATACAATTGTTTAGCACTTTCCTCATTGTTTACTCCAGTGTTTATGTTACCATCTCATAGCTTATTTCCTCTCTTCCTCTCCCACAAAAAAATGCTTACACCTACATAACAAATAATGATAAGAATTTACCATATTGTTGAAGCCCTGAGTTCATGATAGGCTTGTGATAAGTCTGCAAAAAAGGCAGCTTTCGGACGATTTTCAGAGGTAGCTAGTAGGTAATACACATATATTCACATATGGACACACATCCATTTGCCTCATTTTCCTGACTACTTTGTATTATCACTGTAGCTCAACTGGGATGGGGAGTTGTGTGAGATGTAGAGATGAATGGAGCTGGGAGGTGGAGGGATAGGGTGGCTGATAGCTGGGAGGGAGAGGCAGCAAGTGCACAGGACTAGAAAGTGGCAGCAGTGCGCTGGCTCATGTGCAGTATGTCACTTCGTGTGGGACACCTCTTGAGGGAAGGGTGTCACAATGATAAGTAGCCAAAGTCCTGGCAATATATGTAACTAAGTTGTACAGTCTGGGATGGTATTAGATAATAAGGGAAGTGGGAGGAGGGAGGTTCATTGAATTTTTTTTTTTTTTTTTTTTTTTTTTTTTTTTTTTTTTTTTTTTTAAATGTGTGTGAAAGCTTTATGAGACTTAACTGCTAAGGTCATCAGCCCCTAAGCTTACACACTACTTAACCTAAATTATCCTAAGGACAAACCCACACATCCATGCCTGAGGGAGGACTCAAACCTCCACTGGGACCATTCGCACAGGCCGTGACTGCAGTGCCTTGGACCGCTTGGCTTATCCCGCGTGGCTCCTTGAATTTGTATCTTTTTCACTGGTGGTTCAAGGATTCAGGGCATGTGTGAATATCCCACAGGAGATCTGTTTGCAGACTGGGTTTGGAGTGCAATGCCTGTCTGTATTTTCAAAATATTGGACAGAGGACTGCTCATCACTGCAGTTGCACGATCCACATGTGGTCAGGTTACGTTGGAGAGACTTTTCAGTATGTAAGAGGTGACAGGTATCAAAAATGGAGGTGTACACACACAAACATTCTATAACTCTGAAATAGGATTCATGTGAAAGCTAGCATTCTTCTCAGTCTAGTTAATGTGTTGTTCAACAACTCGGCACCTCTACTGTTTGGGAAATGTTGCTTTTATTTTTTAAATTACTTGTATTCCACTACGACTTTCCAGTGCTGTTGACAGTTAATGGGCTTGATAAAGCCATCTAATAAGTGGAAGTAGTTTTCCATGAAAGTGGCATACTGAGCAGAGGAGGTCCAGGTTAAGTGTATGTCAGAGAAGGGGTTGAAGCTATGGAGGGAAAAGGGTACTGTGTGTTGCTCTGGGGCAATGATGATGAACCTGAACCAGGTGAGATTTGAGATCTTTTGCGGGTAGGAGAGGTTCTCTATAAACTGTAGACTGGATCAGCTTAATCATATCTTTCAGCATATTACCTTTAAATGAATTAGGCATACAATGTAGCAGTTTTCACACTTCTGCAGATTCTTACTTACATAAATTGTATTTACTTTCACATCATGAATTATGCCCAAGTCTAGTGGCAGCATGTGATCTGTGCAGTTAACAGTAAAAAGTGAAACATCAGTATTCCTGAGACTGTTATTATGTTATTGTGAGGAGTGCATCTGTCAATAATAAGAATGATTTTCATCTTGCTGCACTCATCTGGACTTATAAACTCTTACGAATCTTTGTATAAATTCCTGCAATCATTTTCATTGCTTTTTAAATCATATGTTCATGGTTGGGCTTAACAATAAGACTGTGTCTATCTGTGACTCAAAATCTCTGCTATATGTAGAGTGGCAACTTTCCTTTTCACAATATTGTTACATTCCATCCTGGATTTTCCATTGTTTGGTTGGGTTTAATTTGTTTAAAGTACCAGTGAGTTCTACATTATTCAGTTAATAGCTGTGCAGACTTTTCATTTCCATCACTATTAACACACAGTAGGTCTGTTGTTCTCTCTTTGCTTTATATGCTTGTGTCACATTTTTCTTCTGAACAGAATACATTTTTGAGAAAAGTAAATTGTAAGACCCCTGTCTCGGAAGCACTGAATGTGTTTCTGGGCTTGTATTTGTTGTCACTCTCACTCATGGAAAAACATTCTTCTTTCAGTGCTCAACCCTTTCTATATCCACTGTCTTGTTTTGTACATTTAAACATCGATAAGAGAGAGTGTGTCTTATTTTCTGTTTTAAGCAATCCATCCAGCCATTCAATGCACTGAAATCTTCACTCCTGAGCTTCGGAATACTTTCTTGGATCTTCTCTTGCAATACATTTCCACTTATAGAAATGTTTGCATTTTTAATTTCATGAAACCATTTTATGGTGATGGTTTGTAAGTTCAGGGGCTTATACACCTTCAGTTTAACTGTGTAATTTATCACACTGAACTTCATTTCTGTATGATTATCGGAGGTAACTGCTCAGTTTGAGCAGACCTCTGTGAGAGAATCAACTTTTAAGATGCCCAAAATTTTGTGGAACAATATGTACACCAGGAAAGTTTTAAATCTCACAACTTTTAAAACAATAAACTATGTAGTTCTATCTGGTAAATATACAGTTTGCACAGTTTTGTCATCACCAGTCATCTGAACCACAACCCGTTGATATCGTGACTTCCATAGGAAAAAATATCCTCGTAGCTTTTACTGAATACTACAGGTATCTGAACTTTGAGATACTGCTTCATATTACAATCATGTAAAAGAATTGGCTAGAAATGATGATGTAATAGAAAAACTGAAGATTCTGAGGCCTAATGTGATTTGTAATATTGGCATATGTGTGTGTGTGTGTGTGTGTGTGTGTGTGTGTGTGTGTGTGTGTGTGTGTGTGTGTCTGGCTTCTCAGAAAGAATTCGAGAATCAACACAGCTGCAACCACTCAGCAAACTGTGCTTCGCCTTTTTTATCAATGATTATCATTTTATCATCACAAACACTGGATGAGGCACCATAACAGAGAGAAATGATAATGGAACTGATGAGAAAACTGAATGTGGCCTGTACACCTTCAGAACAGATAACTGCACAGATTGTGATTTGAACACACAGCTGCTCTTTTAGACTGAAAGTGTGTGGGCCCATTTAATTAACGAAGCATGAGTATTCTCCCTACTCAAAACTTTTACTGGAACTGAAACAACCTTCTTTTGCTATTCATAAAATTCACAAAACTATCGAACTGTAGAATCCAGCATTTTGGTACACAATAAAATATGATGAAATTGTGCACTTAAATCTGATGGCAATGTTGTCTCTTATGCCAGATCATCTGAGCTATGTGCAGAAATGGGTACTTCATTGCCTGCATTCTTATTGGCTCGCTATCTTCACTGCAAATTTTCTTCTCAACATGAGACATTAGTCATATGAAGACAGACGCATTGTTTAAGCGCAAAAATAAGCTAAAAGTTGAAAGACTTCTTATACTAATGATTATAGAAATGTAACTCTAATCTGATGACATTGGTTGACTCAAGACCCTCAGTTTATCAGTTATCTTGCTGGGAGAGAGACTGAAATAATTGACCAAAACCTATGACCTACCTATCGGTGACAAGAATTGATTGTGGGTTATTGGCTCTTCTGTGTCAGCAGTTTAATGTGACTTCGTTGAAAATGAATCAAACATACGCAAACTCTTGAACCTATTAAGAATTTCATCGTAGTTGGGTTTCAGTTTGTTTTAAAAATTTTTTTCTTAAAGGCAGACTTTTTCTTGAAGCAGGAGTCATTAGAATCTTATTTCAGCTACATGCTCAATTCCTCGAGATTCAGTAAACTTACAGAGATTATTGAATAAAGCTCTTATGTCGAATAATTAAAATTTTTGTTCTCTGACACAACTGACTTTCTTAAGTGAATGGGCTACTCACATATGTGCAATGACCAAATTTTTTCATATGTTGAATATGTGTATGCTTTCTGGAACTAACATATGCAAGATGGATGACACAAAGTAGATTTTTATATGAATATAGGCAATACAAATTCTTCATTCTGGATAAAATATTCCAGATCGTCAGCATATTATGCCATGTCATTCCACATCTTTTAATAGATCTCTTTCAATTTGTCATGTGATATAAGAAATTGTTAGAGTTTGCTCTTTATTTTTCCATGATTTCTGTTGTCAATGACTCAGTTTTGCCACTGAGGGCATTTTGAAAAATACGTCTTCAGCTCAGTCTCTTTTCTGCTTCCCTCATGGAATCTTGCAGACCAATAGGCAATAAAGATCAAGTGACTGGCACTAAATTTTTTATGCTTTTGGGACCGATTGTACCATGTGAACTTTGTTGAGCGTAGATCGATTTTGACCTTAGTTCAGAAACTGAACCTAGTTCATAAATTCTTTATGTTGTGTAATGCTAAATGTAGATTGAATGAATGGGGTTCAGTTTTGATCTAAATTAGTGTGAAACATCAAACATTGGAAAATTTAGGATGGAATAAGGCAGTATTATGAAAAGGCTAAGTTGCTACTCACCATATAGAGGAGATGTTGAGTCGCAAACAGGCACAACAAAAAGACTGCTAAACATGCATTTTTGTTGTGCCTGTCTGCAACTCAACTCTATATGGTGAGTAGCAATCTATCCTTAGTATGAAACATGCTTGGTAGCAACATTACTTTGATTACTGACCTGGTACTGCACTTTGGCTGTGGATATCAATTGTTTATTGTAGATACACAGTATTTATAGTTGATGGTTTCATGTTGCAAAGGTGGAGGAGAATAAGTATAAAATTGCATACTCTCCACAGGTGCAGATCCAGAAGTTGGCAGGTTGCCATGAGATTCAGGACCTCGCCACTCTCGCCGCCAATGAGCATTTGGCTAGAAGTGTTTATATTTTCATGTTCATCAATTTCCAAGTTTCTTTGATAATCTTCAGAAAATAAAATAGCATGAAAATAGTCTAAAATGGCATGAAATTTTATAAAATTACAAGCTATTTTAACTCAGGACACTTTTTAGAAATTCATTTGAGGACTAGCCCACATTGATGGGCTTATGACGTGACTGAAGAGAACGAACATTGCAGTCAGATAAAGCCACCCACTGACAGGATGACTGTGGCTGCTGCCAACAACAAACATGATATGGTTTGTGAGTCTATAGATGGAACCATCAGACTACAAGAAGTTGAGGATAGCAAGACAAAGGGAACGGTCCTCTAACAACGGAAAGTGTAACAGAAATACTGATTTTCGTGACTGGATGCAGTAGTGATTGGAGGGGGGAGCAGCATTCATCACATAGCCATAGTCTGCTGACCTCTGTTCACAATTTTACACACTTTGATTTATATCACATAAATTATTAATGTAAGTTATGCTAAAGTGATGTACTAAGCATTTGTGGAAAATCAGTGACACCATACATCATTTTCTTTTGTTTGAGTGATCGAGTCTTGTCTGTGGTTCAGATTCCTATGACAATTAAGCTGCTGTCTGTTAAGCTCAGACCCTTCTCTGGAGACACTGAGAGCTGGCCCAGATTTTGGGGACCGTTTGAAAGCTATACCAATAGTAATGGTTCCATGCTTCTGTGTCTACTATTAATTAAAAAGTGCTCTTAAGAAGGTATCTCTAAGGCAAGTCCAAACAGCTGGTTGGTGTCATTGCAGTGATTGCTCCAGCTTATGAAGACACTAAACGAATTCTCCAGGCATGTAATAAAGGCTTACATAGACAACTGAGAAGAACTGTGATCTGTTCAAGGTTGAATGTCTTGAAATTATTAATACATTAATTTTACACTACTGGCCATTAAAACTGCTACACCAAGAAGAAATGCAAATGATAAACGGTATTCATTGGACAAATATATTATACTAGAACTGATATGTGATTATATTTCCACGCAATTTGGGTGCAAAGATCCTGAGAAATCAGTACGCAGAACAACCACCTTTGGCCGCAATAACGGTCTTGATACGCCTGGACATTGAGTCAAACAGAGCTAGGATGGCGTGTACAGGTACAGCTGCCCATGCAGCTTCAACACGATACCACAGTTCATCAAGAATAGCGACTGGCGTATTGTAACAAGCCAGTTGCTCGGACGCCATTGATCAGACGTTTTCTATTGGTGAGAGATTTTGAGAATGTGCTGGTCAGGACAGCAGCTGAACATTTTCTGTACCCGGAAAGGCCCATACAGGACCTGCAATATGCAGTCGTGCATTATCCTGCTGAAATGTAGGGTTTCACAGGGATCAAATGAAGGGTAGAGCCACGGGTCATTACGCATCTGAAATGTAACGACCACTGTTCAAAATGCCGGCAATGCGAACAAGAGGTGACCGAGACGTGTAACCAATGGCACCCCATACCAACACGCTGGGTGATACAACAGTGTGGTGATGACAAATACATGCTTCCAATGTGCATTCACCATGATGTCGTCAAACACGGCTGCGACCATCATGATGCTGTAAACAGAACATGGATTCATCTGTAAAAAATACATTTTGCCATTCATGCACCCAAGTTCATCGTTGAGTACACCATCGCAGGCGCTCCTGTCTGTGATGCAGTATCGAGGGTAACCACAGCGATGGTCTCCGAGCTGATAGTCCATGATTCTGCAAACATCCTCGTACTGTTTGTGCAGATGGTTGTTGTCTTGCAAACATCCCCATCTGTTGACTCAGGGATCGAGACGTGGCTGCACGATCCATTACAGTCATGCGGATAAGATGCCTGTCATCTTGACTGCTAGTGATACGAGGCCGTTGGGATCCAGCACGGCATTTTGTGTTAGCCCTCCTGAACCCACTGATTCCATATTCTGCTAACAGTCATTAGATCTCGACCAATGTGAGCAACAATGTCGCGATGGCATAAACCGCAATCACGATAGGCTATAATCCAACCTTTATCAAAGTTGGAAACGTGATGGTACGCATTTCTCCTCCTTACATGAGGCATCACAACAACATTTCACCAGGCAATGAGGGTCAACTGCTGTTTGTGTGTGAGAAATTGGTTGGAAACTTTCCTCATGTCAGCACGTTGTAGGTGTCGCCACCAGCGCCAACCTTGTGTGAATGCTCTGAAAAGCTAATCATTTGCATATCACAGCATCATCTTTCTTTCGGTTAAATTTTGCATGTGTAGCACGTCATCTTTGTGGTGTAGCAATTTTAATGGCCAGTAGTGTAGAATGTGATAGACTTGTCAAGCTCTGAAATCCATGGGTTAGGATGTAAATGCCTATGACAAGATTTTGACATCGAAAATTTTGTGTGCTTTCCCTGCAGACATTTGTCAGTGCTGGGTAATCTGTGTCAAGAGTGGGAAACTATCTTGTAAACATGGTGAGCACTGGGCACAATACTGCAGGATAGTAAAGGATATTCCAGATTGCCATTAAGAAATCAATATTTTATTTGTCTCAGTCAAGGGCACACTGTCAGAGACTGTTCGAAGAAAGAAAGAGCCACCTGCTCTTACAGCAAAGGGAGTCAGTATTGATCAATTTGTGATAATGTGAATGAATCTAAGCCATTACACTAATCATCTAATTCTCTCAGCATCCCCATTAATATAAAGACGTTCAAAAAGTTTTGCACAGTTTTCTCTATTTTTTAAAATTCTTTACGGGAGGATAATGAAATGTTTTGTGAACATATTTGGCATATTTAGCTCTACACTGAGCCCATTCAGTGTAGCCTCCATCAGCTGTGATGCATCTGGCCCAATGTTCTTTCCATGATGTAAATGCACTGTGGTAAAATTCTGGGGATTGACTTTCACACCATCGGTTGACACAAGAAGTAAGGTCTTTCTCACTAGCAAATGTTTTACTGTGCAGGTGAGCCTTGAGACGAGCAAAGAGGTAAAAATCAGATGGAGCCAAGTCCAGACTGTAGGGAGGATGAGGAACAATTTTCCAACCCATTTTTCTGATTTTCTCTTGCATCATTAGGGCTGTATGGCGTTTGACATTGTCATGGTGTACTCTGACGAGCTGAACCTGAAGCTGGTGTGGGTCTTGATGGCACATTGCAGCTTGTCCAATGACGAACAGTAATGGTCCCAATTAATTGTAGAGCCAGGTTCCAAAACGTCAGTGGTCTCCTTGTTCACATCACTCACTGTGATTGTCCAATAGAGAGAAATGGCCTTCTTTAAACCTCTGCAATGTACAGGTTATTGATTCTTGACCTTTGTCAGCTGATGCATTTGAATCTTCTTTGACATCCATCCCTCACAGATTTGTGCATTTCAAGTTAAGTAGTGCATGCAAAAACTTTCAATTTAGGCTCAAAGCCTTCATACATAGCTTCACATAACATCTGATTTCACCCAGGAATGTCAAGATAAATCAAAATGTCAAACACTTATGGTTGGTGGACCTCATGGGAGTGGAAGGTGATATTACTATAGAACTAGTTTCTGGGGTGTATCACTGTTGGAAAATAGTAGACGACGCAGTGCCAGTACACATTTCTCCTTTTCTAGCATTGTTGCCCTCTAAATTCAGGGATTGGAGGTAGATGCAGCTCAAATGTTTTTACTAAATACTCCACTGTTAATCTCATTAATCGCGCTGTTGAAGAACCGAATGATGACACTATAAGTAGCTTTTGGAACTAAGAGTCAGTTGGAATCAGCACCGATCAACAATGATTAATGAGTGGCAAACAGTCAGTAATGTTGAAAGAGTTTTGTGCAACATATATGCTAGCAGACCAGTGGTGACAAGTTTGCCTACCTCGAAAGTCCACTGTCATTCTACCCAACAACTTTCATAATGCCAAGAGGCATTTTGCTGCCTTACAAAAAATACTAGGCAGAAATGATGACCTAGGACAAGTTTTGATAAGTTTATTTTGGAATATGTTAAGGACAACAATGTAGATTTGGCTCCTGCAGAACAATCTGCAAATTCATTTTATTTGCCTCATCACTTGGTTGCACAAGAGAATCAGGAGAGCACAAAATGGCGAATAGTCTTTGATCAATCCCCACACAAATAAAACTAAATTAAACTCCGAACAGGCCTCAGAAGGCCCAACGGTACCGACCAACTGCTGTGTCATCCTCAGCCATTAGGCATCATTGGATGCAGATTTGGAGGGGCATATGATCACTTCGGAAACTGGGCCTAACTTGTTGCAAAGTGATCAAGATCATTTTGAGTTTTCTTCTGCAATGCTTTGCAAGTCATTGCTGACTTTCTGCAGCTCTCTCTACACCCTGATGATTGAGATATTACTAGATTATTGTGGTACAAGATCAACGCTAATAATGTTGAAGAACACATTAATGCAAGACAAAAATTATTGATTCACACATCTTCCTTTCGGCCTGTGATGCAGCCCATTTCTGCTTTCAGTGACCATCCCTGAAATAGCAGACACATCAGTTCGTTTCCTACTGTAGCTGCTCCACAGCATCAGAACATGTACATGGGTGACTTTGCTTCAGGAACTGAATCAGAAGACAGCCTAGTATCACAATATTATGAGCTAGCTTTGCTAATGAAGTAAATAAAATTGCCACTGTTGAAGTACAGGGTGGCGCATGACATGTGTTACCATTTTGGTTTTGAATATAAACATTATTGTCAATACAATCTGAAAGGAACATATACTACAATGAAGAGCCATCCATGGAGATTTGTTCTAACTCGACACATGCTCAATATTTCCACCATTTTGTTTCCTAACTTTCTTCAAACAAATACTGAAGTTAGTGATTACCCTAAGGCAAATGTCTTCTGTTATTTCACTGCAAGCCTGAAGAATAAGTCTTCTGAGCTCCATTAAATCATGTGGATGTTTCGGCAAAATCTTTTCCTTTAGGTACCTCCAAAGAAAAAAGTCACATAGATTGAGGTCTGGACTGTTGGGGAGCCCATTTTGTCCGTCATTGAAGCGACCTGAAAACCTGAGTGAAATGATCCGCATGTTGAAATGCTCATGTAAAACCTCCAACACAGTGTTTGCAGTATGTGGCCTTACTCCATCGTGGAGGAACCACTGTGTGTTGAAGGGCAAGGCAGTAGCAAGAAGCTGTGGAATGAAGCTGTTGCGAAGCATGCTCAAATAACGTTCGATGTTCACATTTTCTTCAAAGAAAAAGGGCCCAGTAAGTCCATGACTGGAAATTGCTGCCCATGTGCCCACACTGTAATCCTCAGAGCATAATGCTGTCGTTCATGAAGCGCTTGTGGGTTTTCAGTGGGCCAAAAGCATACATTTTTTTTGTTAGCCACATCCTCTAAATGAAAATGCACCTCATCTGAAAACCAAATGTTGTTGAGAGATTTTTCCCTTTCCTCCTCCCACTGAACAAACAGTAGTGTCTGCTGCTTGTGTTCTTCAATGATCTTCTGTGCACAGGTCATCTTATATGGGTACATATGGAGGTCACTTTTAAGAATGTGTTGAACGGAGCATCTGGAAATTCCCAGTTGCACTGGTGCCTTTCTACATGATTTCCCGGGACATCAGTTTGTACCGTTTAAATATTCTCAGGTGAACAAACAGGCTTATGCCGAGGTTGCTTTGCTTCCAATACTGTTCCTTCCTGTACAAATTTATCGTACAACCTGTGTATGGTCTTCATACAAGGGACCTATCGTGTGTTGAACTGTTGTCGCAACAAGGCTTTTCGTTTCATGAAAAAGTAACACAATTGCCAATCGTTGCTGTGTCGTCAGCCTTCCATTGTTGGACATTACTGCTTACTAGTCTCCTAGCGGCAGTATCGTGAATTACACATCATTTCATTATTCATTTGTATTTACAAGCTCTGCTGGTACTGCTGTAGAGATCCCAGCAGGATATCTAATGTGTGTCGTAAATTGTGAAAGAAACAATTGGTAACACATTTCGTGCGCCACCCTGTAGATGCAACAATTATTCATAATTTGGCAGGTTCTCAGTGAGTCAGCAACAGACATTGCATCGAAGTGAAATTTACTGTGACCAGCAGCAGGTCTTTATGATTCTCTGGGATTAGTAAAACCAGTATCCGTCATAGGAAAAATAGTGTTTGGGTCTCTGCCACATAGTCTGTTAGCTGGTGCACCTGAATGTCAGACCTTCCTGATCTATTTAGTATTACTGTTGCAAGGTGGATTCCATTTCAGAGAATGAGAGCATCTATATTCACGTTTTCTGTGATGCATCTGAGAGAGCATATGGTGATGTCTTATATATCACTTCTACCAATGACATTCCCAAATTAATGTGTAGTAAGGCCAAATTAGTGACCATGAAGAGAATAAAACTTACTCAGATTGAACTGCTAGTAACATTAATAGGAGTCATACCATTACTGTACAATTGCAAGGTCACATCCTCTGATCCTGGTAGAGCAACACTCTGGGCTGATTCTGTCATAACCCTTAGATGGATAAAGGGTGAACCCACCACTTGTAAAATGCTTGTGTGCGAAAGGGCTACAGAAATACAAACAACCAACACACAATTTCAGTGCAGATACCATCTAGGCAAAGACAATCCAGTGGATTTAGTATCAAGAGGAGTATCTACATCTTAGACATTGTGAATACTGGACACCTGGTGGAATGAACCAGCATGGCTACTACTACATTCTAATTTATGGCTGAGCAATCATCACACATACTAACAAAGAGATAGAGGGGCTGGCCAGTACTTACCTCAGCTCAGTACAGCCGATAGATATACAAAAAATACCAAAAATTTACGTTCCTAGCTTTTGGAATAAATGTTCCTTCATCAGGGAAGAGAGATGGGAAAGAAAGGGAAGAAAGGAAAGTGGATTTAGTTGCTCACAACCCAGGTTATGAAGCAACAGGGAAAGGAAAACAGGGAGGGTAGCAATGATGCAGGCATGGTTGTCAGAGGGAAGCCAAAGATATTCTACCGTAAGTACTGTGCCAGCTTCAAACCAAAGACCATACATACAGAAGTAAAGAGGTATATAGTATAAAGATGTAGGATGAAAAGATGCATGAATAGCTAAAGAGGAAAGGGAAAGAGGAGAAGACTCAAGAGTAAATGGGAGTGAGGTTGTTTAACGTAGGTTCAGTCCAGGGGGATGGCGGGATGAAAGGATGTGTTGGAGTGCAAGTTCCCATCTCCGCAGTTCAGAGGGACTGGTGTTGGGTGGGAGAAGCCAAATGGCACATACGGTGTAGCAGGTTCCTAGGTCCCTAGAATTATGCTGGATGGTGTGCTCCGCTACTGGGTACTGGACATCTCTTAGGCGGACAGTTCGTCTGTGTCCGTTCATGCGCTCAGCCAGTTTAGTTGTTGTCATACCAATGTAAAAGGCTGTGCAGTGCAGGCATGTCAGCTGATAAATGACGTGTAGTTTCACATGTGGCCCTGCCTTGAATTGTGTATGTTTTACCAGTAGTGGGGCTGGAGTAGGTGGTTGTGGGGTGATGCATGGGGCAGGTTTTGCAGCGGGGTCGGTTACAGGGGTAGGAACCGCTGGGTACAGAAGGTAGTCTGGGAATATTGTAGGGTTTAACAAGGATGTTATGGAGGTTAGCGGGGCGACAAAAGGCAACTCTGGGTGGTGTGGGGAGAATTTTGTCAAGGGATGATCTCATTTCAGGGGTTGGCTTGAAAAAGTCATATCCCTGGCGGAGTAATTTATTGATGTATTCGAGGCCAGGATAATATTGGGTGACAAGGGGGATGCTTCTGTGTGGTCTGAGGGTAGGAACATTGTTGTTGGATGTGGAGGAATGTATTGCTCGGGAGATCTGTTTGTGGACAAGGTCTGCAGGATAGTTGCAGGAGAGGAAAGCACTGGTCAGGTTACTGGTGTAATTGTTGAGGGATTTGTCACTGGAGCAGATACGTTTGCCACCAATACCTAGGCTGTAGGGAAGGGAGTGTTTGATGTGGAATGGATGGCAGCTATCAAAGTGAAGGTACTGTTGTTTGTTTGTGGGTTTGATATGGACAGAGGTGTGGATGTGATCTTAAACAAGATGAAGGTCAACATCCAGGAAGGTGGCTTGGGTTTTGGAGAAGGACCAGGTGAAATTCAGATTCGAAAAGGAGTTGAGGTTATGGAGAAAATTAAGGAGTGTTTCTTCACCATGAGTCCAGACCACAAAGATGTCATCTATAAACCTATACCAGGCCAGGGGAAGCAGATGTTGGGTGATAGGTTGGAGGTGTTGTCTACCAGAGCTGAGATACTCTCCGACATCTCAACCTACATCCCATTCCCTCCATCCAGCCTGAGCTGCAGAAAATCCTAAAAATCGAAGGTCCCTCACAAGGCCTCACAACAGCTTCCATAGACTTACTCACTCCACCTGAGCCACGTACCCCTACCTTCTACCTATTACCCAAAATCCACAAAGAAAACCATCCTGGCCGTCCCATTGTAGGAGGCTTCAAAGCCCCAACAGAATGTATCTCAGCTCTGGTAGACCAACACCTCCAACCTATCACCCGCAGACTCCCATCCTACATCAAGGACACAAACCACTTCCTAGAACGCCTCAAATCCATTCCCACCCCTCTCCCACCTGAAACCTTTCTTGTCACCATAGATGCTACATCCCTTTACACAAACATCCCACACACCCATGGTCTCTCTGCCCTTGAGCACTACCTCTCCCAATGCCCACCCGAAGGTCTTCCAAAAACCTCGTTTCTTATCACACTTACCAACTTCATCCTCACCCATAATTACTTCACTTTTGAAGGCCAGACCTACAAACAAATCAGGGGAACGGCCATGGGAACCAGGATGGCTCCGTCCAATGCCAACCTCTTCATGGGCCGCATGGAGGAGGCTTTCTTGAAGACCCAACAGCTGCTTCTCCTGGCCTGGTATAGGGTTATAGATGACATCTTTGTGGTCTGGACTCATGGTGAAGAAACACTCCTTAATTTTCTCCATAACCTCAACTCCTTTTCGAATCTGAATTTCACCTGGTCCTTCTCCAAAACCCAAGCCCCCTTTCTGGATGTTGACCTTCATCATGTTGAAGCTCACATCCACACCTCTGTCCATATCAAACCCACAAACAAACAACAGTACCTTCACTTTGATAGCTGCTATCCATTCCACATCAAACACTCCCTTCCCTACAGCCTAGGTAGTGGTGGCAAACGTATCTGCTCCAGTGACAAATCCCTCAACAATTACACCAATAACCTGACCAGTGCTATCCTCTCCCGCAACTATCCTGCAGACCTTGTCCACAAACAGATCTCCTGAGCAATACATTCCTCCCCATCCAACAACAATGTTCCTACCCTCAGACCACACAGAAGCATCCCCCTTGTCACCCAATATTATCCTGGCCTTGAATACATCAATAAATTACTCTGCCAGGGATATGACTTTTTCAAGTCAACCCCTGAAATGAGATCATCCCTTGACAAAATTCTCCCCACACCACCCAGAGTTGCCTTTTGTCGCCCCGCTAACCTCCATAACATCCTTGTTAAACCCTACAATATTCCCAGACTACCTTCTGTACCCAGCGGTTCCTACCCCTGTAACCGACCCCGCTGCAAAACCTGCCCCATGCATCACCCCACAACCACCTACTCCAGCCCCACTACTGGTAAAACATACACAATTCAAGGCAGGGCCACGTGTGAAACTACACGTCATTTATCAGCTGACATGCCTGCACTGCACAGCCTTTTACATTGGTATGACAACAACTAAACTGGCTGAGCGCATGAACGGACACAGACGAACTGTCCGCCTAGGAGATGTCCAATACCCAGTAGCAGAGCACGCCCTCCAGCATAATTCTAGGGACCTAGGAACCTGCTACACCGTATGTGCCATTTGGCTTCTCCCACCCAACACCAGTCCCTCTGAACTGCGGAGATGGGAACTTGCACTCCAACACATCCTTTCATCCCGCCATCCCCCTGGACTGAATCTACGTTAAACAACCTCACTCCCATTTACTCTTGAGTCTTCTCCTCTTTCCCTTTCCTCTTTAGCTATTCATGCATCTTTTCATCCTACATCTTTATAGTACATACCTCTTTACTTCTGTATGTATGGTCTTTGGTTTGAAGCTGGCACAGTACTTACAGTAGAATATCTTTGGCTTCCCTCTAACAACCATGCCTGCATCCTTGCTACCCTCCCTGTTTTCCTTTCCCTGTTGCTTCATAACCTGGGTTGTGAGCAACTAAATCCACTTTCCTTTCTTCCCTTTCTTTCCCATCTCTCCTCCCTGATGAAGGAACATTTATTCCAAAAGCTAGGAACGTAAATTTTTGGTTGTTTTTTTGTATATCTATCGGCTGTAGTGAGCTGAGGTAAGTACTGGCCAGCCCCTCTATCTCTTTGTTAGTATTTGTTTCACATCTTTACATGAGATTTTCCATTAATTATTTCAATCATCACACATGTATTGACATAAAACTTTATTGGAAGCTAGGAAGTTAGATGGGTCTCCTCAGACTTCTCGCATTCAGGTTGTACAACCATTCATAGACACAGATAGATTCAACTCTTACTGGAAACTGTTGCAAACCGCCACTTATTTTCTCTGCTTCAAAATGGAACTCCTTCATAAAGCACGCAAATATGATAAATAACTGCAGAAGAGATAGCAGCATTGCCTTAAGCAGAGGTTTACCACTTCTTAGGGCATTGAAGATAAAATGGTTCAGTCCATATTTAGATGGTAGTCTATTATGTTTAGTAGGTTACTTGCAATGCGCTGAGACATCTAATGAAGAACTGCATACCCTGATTCCAGAAGGAAACCATCACTTCACCAAACTTCTGATCATGTACACATGTATCAATCTACACTATCTTGATGTACAAGTGGTTCTTTTACAACTAAAAGAGTCCTCTTGGATGCTGCACACCCGCTGTGTGATCAAAACAGTGCTAAGTAGATGTCCACCCTGTAAAATTGCACACACCATTCCTGGCCAACAAACCATTACCAACTCATAGAGTGAAACCTCACAAGCTGTTTAAAGTTTCTGGAATTGATTTCACTGGGGCCCTATAATGAAAAACAGGCATTGCTGTAAATAAGTGTGACAATCTATTAATCAACTGTGTTGTAACTAGAGGTGTCCGTTTGGAAGTTACCACCTACTCAACAATGGACTGATTCTTATTAGGCCTTCAAAGGTTTATAGGTTCACATGGTATTCCACACACTATTTACAGTGATAATGCCCAAGTATTCACGCAGCTAAGCGAAAGACAACAAAATGTGGACCACATCAGTTTGTCACACAACAGGGTATCACATAGAAATTTATAGCACCACAAGGAGCTTGGTGTGGGAGGATTGTGGAAACAGATGGTTGACTTGACTAAATGATGCCTCCATAAAGTGCTGTGGTGCTGAAGCATGGATGGGGAAGGCCTACAAACAACAACCACAGGCATAGGTGCCATGCATAATTTAAGACCTATCTCACAAACTGAGGACAAAGTGCTTACCCCAGTTCACTTTCTCATTGTAGGTAGTCTTACCACCCTGAGTCACCAAAAATGAGAGACTTGGTAAGGCCATTTAAGCTTCAGTAGAAGATATCGGAGGAGTTTTGGAGGCAGTGGGACAAATAGTACTTATTACTCCTGTGCACTATCCATCAAGTCAAGAACATGGGCAGTCACTGAAGGTCCAGATAGGAGATACTGTTCTTCTACACAAAGATGTCCCTCTCTGCTTTGGAAGAGGGTAAGAGTAAAAGAACTATGAACAGGTAGAGATGACTACCTCGAACTGTCATCTTCCTTATCCCATATAGAAGGGATGTTACCAGGTCAGTCTGGCTGATCATCCCACTGAAAGTCAGCCAGAGTGGGGAGGATGTGGAAGATCAGTAATTCTGTACATCATCGTACTAAATACTTGTGTCTGTGCACTTCTGTAATATTGCTGTCATATCACTAAGCCAATAAACACTTTTGTTCAAATTATCAGTCTTGTAATTCCTTGTGGAATGAAAATTACTGCAAAGAAAACAAAAGTATTGACACTAGGAGGAAATAATGAAATAAAAATTATGCTGAGTGGAGAAATAATAGAACAGGTGCAAAATTTGAAGTATCTTGGAAGAAGGATGGACACCAACTGGAAGTGTAGCACAGAAATTAAAACAAGCAATGGCAAAAAAAAGGCATTTTATAAGAAAAGAAGAATTTTCTGCAGCAGTCTAGACAGAGAACTGAGGAAAAGACTCCTAAAATACTTTGTATGGAGTGTTTTCCTGTATAGCACTAAAACATGGACTCTGAGGAAGAAAGACAGAGAAAGGCTGGAGGCTTTTGAGATGTGGACATGGTGGAGAATGGAAAGAATAAGTTGGATGGACAGAGTAAAAAATGAAGAGGTACTGAGAAGAGTGGGAGAGAAAAGACAGTTACCAGATGTAATAAAAAGAAGAAAAAGAAATTGGATTGGGCATATATTAAGAAAGAATGACGGACTGATAAAAACAGTTTTTAGAAGGTTATTTAGAAGGGAAGAGATTTCAGATACTGGATGACGTGATGGATGGTACACATACAGCAGCCTTAAGAAGGAAGCATTGGATTACAGAAAATGGAGAGGCAAAGGACCTACTAATATAGCAGAAAGCTGATGATGATGATGATGACTTCCTTATATTCACAACTCATCAGTGACAGCACCAATGTAAGCAAGTTGTTACATTCCAAGTTTTATACTGTATTTTATGGTTCTTATTAAATACTAGACACCTGTGGTCTGTGGTATGTTAAAAGTGAAAGTTACATCAAGTTATATTTGGGGGAGGGAAGGAGGAAGTAAGGAACTGTTGCCCCCCTCCCCCAAAATTTCTCACCCAAAACACATTCCTGGATCCTTGTCTGACTCTCCAAATATAAACACACTTCAGAAATTGAAACATTGCAATAACATGATGTTCAGAAAGTGAGGACAGCAGATTTGAACAATTTTTGAAATGGGCAAACAGGCTGAGGCATATTAAAGGTAGTGGCAGTAATGAACTCCCATAGAAATATTTGTGTCTGAGAGAATTTTACAGTGCATAAAGATTTTAAGCTAAAACTCATCCATTCTCATGCTTCTGTAACAGTTAATTATTTAGTAATCAATACGAATCATCCCACTGACACCTGCACTTGTGTTTGAACCTGGCTGCCAGTTCTTCTGTTCTTGGCCCATCCTGTGTGCACAGTTCAGTGCCAGAAACCATGTTGTTGGTGATCATTTCATAGACCAGGGTGGAGAAGGAAGTAGGAGCAGGAGCTTTCTCATATTCTGAACATTGGAGTGTGGCCAAGTATGGGCAATTGTGATTGCACCATTGCTCCAGCTTTTTGTGTGTATCCACTGTAGCCTCCATTTTTGCTCCAGCTATTCATTCCCTCCAAAGAGTAGTCCTCTTCCTCCTCGACATTATACATAAATACTGGATTTTGAATCCAGTTCATATCCATAATATTCCTGAACTTATTATATCTATTGGGTTACTGCTCCCTGTGAGCAGTTACATTTTTGAAACTGAAATAACCACAAGAGCCTAGTAAGCAGTGATGGCCAAGAATTTTATGTATCACAGTTAAGTTGCATTCCAAATGTGATACAGTTTAGTTACAAATACTGTGACCAGATTTTACTCTATATATTATGCCAGAGGATTTAATATGTGAGTGTGAGTTTGAAGATAGGTGTGCTGTCTACAGTGTGAAGTCAGTGTGCTATTTTAGCCCAGACACATAGAGATACTAATATTTCTTCCCAGTATCAAGAATCTATGGAAACAGATACAGGAAATCAAGTTCTCAAGAAAACTAAAAATAAAAACAGAGAAATTTCAGATAGAGAATTTTAAGAATTGGTATTTGTGGGAAAATAGACTGGATTTGAAGTTGTGATATCACAAACAAGTTTTTCCGTTTTCCATATTTGTTGATTGCAAAAGAAAATACTGGGTGTGAAGTAATTGGGATGCTAAGATGCATTGATGATCTCAGACATTTATCACAGAAGATAAAGAGTGGTCCAAATCACATATTACTGCAGAGCTAGAGCATAGTCTTTCAGGAAAGCATGCTATTCAACAACTAGATAGCACTTTTAGACAATTAATTAAAGACACAATGGTCAAATTTGCTAAAATTGTTGTGTTCTTCCTAAAATTGTGGATTCCACTTCATAGAAATGACAAATGTAACGACTCTTCAAATTTCACTGCTTAACTTAAGGTTCCCATAGTATCACTTTTTAAATGCTACTGTTCTTAAAGGTGCTTGTATGTGTCTTTCTTTTTTTTTTACAGGCCTTAATCTTCATGGAATTGACAAGTTAATCTGGATTTGGCAACATTAGTGCTAGAGGGTGGCCTAGTGTCCTTCCTGTCACCACCTCTTGCTTCCTGAGGTGGAACTTGTGTATCTCATCTGGCTGTGTTTTGTGTTATCCCATCTGAAAGTATGAGAGTATGTTTGAAGTGTATGTGAATTGATAAATGAGGCATAAAGTGGGTACGAGTCCAGCATTCACCTAGCAAGATCCTGCTAGGTGAACGCCGGACTCATACCCATTTCCTGCTTCAGTTACTTAATTCACAGACATTTCAAACATGTTCTCATACTTTCAGATGGGATAACACAAAACTCAGCCAGATGGGGCACACAAAATTGTTTACTTTCCTGTATGCTGGAGGTTTATCATGACTGAGTAAGAAAGGAAATTGATGCTGTTAATCTTGTATCGGTTATTACAAATGATACAATTGATATTTCAAAATTTTCACAGTTTTTGTAACAATATTAGAGAAGGAAAGTTGCTACTAGCATATAGTGGAGATGCTGAGTCACAGATAGGCACAACAAAAAGATTCTCACAATTATAGCTTTCGACCATTAAGGTCTTTGTCAACAATAGGAACACACACACACACACACACACACACACACACACACACACACACACACACACACATGCAAATGCAACTTTTTTAAAAGAAATTATCTTTTTTATTTTTTCATTATTTTTTAAATGTTGGTACAAAGTAACCCCTACTTGGGGCTACTTTGGACCACTCACTTACTTTAATACAAATTGAATACAAATCACATGTTAGACAATTGTAACCACTTACACAATTATAAGGTAATGACATGACAATACAAAGTAGCAAAAAAAATTATTTACTTATTTGAATAGCTATAAAGAAAACAAAATTTTAGATTTTATTTGAAAATCTTAAACCTTTATTTTTGTTCTACAGACTTGTTTAGTGCTAACTTCTTACACTTGCTCAAAATCAGCCATCTCAGGAACGTTAAAATGTCCCTGTTTCATAAGCTTGGGAGGGTTGATTTTTTTTCTACATGTCAGCCCACTCATAAACAATAATATCCTTTTTGTTGGGTGACTTCCAGGACTTTTTACTCTTGCTCATACAGTCTATTGTAGGACCTAACTCTGCCCAATTAGGAAGTTTTGTTATCAAACCTGGATAGGGCTTTCCATCATACGTGGCAATAACAAAGTCGCCTTCTTTCAAGTTACGTCTTAATGATTCTAGGTCCAGTACCGGTGCTGTTTCCTTGATAGGCTCTATTGTACCAACTTCTTCATCGAAATCTTCAGATTCACTTTCAGTAAAAGAAAGGTGTGAGCCATTATCAGAAGCACTGCCATCATGAACACTGTAGAGTTATCTGATTGGCTTGTTGATTCTTGCTCTCTACTCTGGGCCCCATTTATTGGCTCAGGTTTAGAAGCTGATGTGCCTTCAAAGTCCATTTCATTTTCACTCTAGTCATCAAAGAACTTTGAACAAAGTCTTTTTTCCAGCTAGAACATCCAGATTCTTACATTTCTGAGTTGGTCTATTACTTTTTGTCACATCCTTCCTTTTTTCTGAAAGGTGTTGCATCAAACTTTCTCCAAATAGACTTTTCATAGGGCTGTTGAAGTTACCATGTTGTAGCAAGTGCTCCAGTACTTTGGTTCTGTCAAAAGATATGATACTTTTTTTTAAAATTCAGATATAATATTTTCATTCTTCTCTATATACATACAATCGATCAGCTATTTTAGCACTTTAGGAAATTCATCTTTGGGCAAGACTGTCATTGACTTGTTTTTTTCCTTCCACAAATTCAATATCTTATGCCACTCCCTTTTTATTGGGCCATAGTAGGTGACGTCCAATGGTTGGGTGTTATGTGTTGAGTTTGGTGGCAGTCACACAAATTTTACATCATTATCCTCTCAAGCTTTTACAATTTCTACGTTGATACAGGATCTTAAGTTGCCCCAATCACAACCTTGACACCAGGCAGATTTTTCAACCAAAGAAGTATGGTGATCATAAACCAATCTTCGAATGTCCCCAAATCAAACCACCCACATTTTGTTCTGTGGTACCTGCATCCCGCAGGACCACCCTGTAGACCATAAATGCTCAGATTTATACACCACATGGTAACATCTCTCCACAGCCACTTTCACAAAACATTAAAGAAATACGAGACACTGTTGACTCCATTATGTGTTCAACATACTTCTGCCTCCTTTTACAAATAGATCTTGCTTGCTCCAGGCTCATCTTGCAGGTTTGTCTCATCATAATTCCATATGTCCTCATCTGGAACTTACTGAGAACAGTTTGAATGTCGTCAAAATAATTATTGACTATTGTTTCACCAATTGCATCCCTTACTTGTATAATGTTGCTTGCTGTAACCTCGGGTGATGTTTTATAAATGATACTGCCCAATCGGGACCTTGAAAGTTGTTTTTGAAACTCTTTATTGCATGCCCCTGTTTGTCAAGATAGTCTTTTATGGGGTATCTCAAATCAAGGTCAGTGATAGGAAATCCAAATGTAGCTAACTTTTCAGCAGGTAGGCCTTCCGGTAACCGTAACCCGTAGGTTTTAAGCTTATTTATTATTGTGCTTCTAGGTATATTGTAATACTAACTTATACTTTGTTGTGTTCTTACTGCACTTCGTATGTCCTTCAAACAAACTTAGAAGGCTCAGCAGTACAATCAGTGTACTTTATTGAAACTAGCTTTCTCTTGTAGCTTCTCATCATTCTGCAATCAGCAAGTGGAACAAAAACAACCGAAAGAATATGACACAACAGTAACGTATACAACAATGTTAGTAAAAATATTTTTGTTTTAATTTGGAAGTAAAAATTGTATTTGTAAATTGGTGGGTTTACTTTAGTCCAAGTTAGGCCTGGTACAAAGTAGCCCTGATAAACTAGTTTTTAGGTGAAGTTTACAAAAAGTTAAACATGTACTGTTTTAAAAAATAGAATAAGGAAGAACTGTTGTCACACATTGGTAACGGATTATGAAAGATGATATTTTGACACCTTACTTACCTTATTTTTATCTTGTTACTGAATTCATCCATGAACAAAGGCTTACAAAACCTCCAGTGTAGCCAGTGGTAAAAATTTTAAATTACCCACCACTATTAAAATACTCTCAAGTAGGGTATAAAATATTTTTTAAACCTAAAAATACAAATACATCTTGTTTTGTTTGTTGAGCACAAAAATTTAAAACTTTTTTTTGGTGTTGGACCAAAATACCTTGTAAGGACCAAAGTAATCCCAGTCGAGGGTACTACTAGGCAGTATGTTTTGCATTTGGCCTCTACTTGTTTGGTTATTTACCCTCACTCTCTGACATGTGTCACAGCTGGCAATCTTCTTCTTGACTCATAACCAGAACTCTCATGTGTATAAGTAATTAAAGTATCAATACACTGTTCTGGCCAACATAGTCTCCAATCCTCTGAGTCAGTCTTATGTCTCCTGAATAAAATACCCTTGTGTACATTATAATACTGTTCTGTCTTTTCTCCTCCTTTCTTACCCATCATGCTCTTAACCATTCTGCTCTTAACCATTCTTTTTCCTCTTTCATGCCTTTCAAGTACATAATTTTAAACTTTTTTTTTGTCGTCTCAAAAGTTGTTTGATGATTCACTTCCTAAAGATATCCTTCACAAAGCATCAGCAACTTCATTTTCTGTGCCCTTAATATATCTGATTTCATAATTAAACTGTTGTACAAACAAGACCCATTGAGTAATTTTGTTATGGTGCAGTTTACACACCTGAAGATAACGTAATGCTTTGTGATCATTATAGATGATGAGTTTATGGCCTAGTAAATAATTTTTAAATTTGTTGCTTCCCAATGTACAGCCAAAAGTTCTTTCACAATAATAGTGTATGGCTTTTCATGTTTCTGCAATACTCTACTAGCAAATGCAGGAAATATATGTTCAATAACACCATCAACTTCAACCTCTGGAAATAAATGAGCACCCAATACATCATCACTACTTTCTGTCATAATACAAAAGGAAGAGACAAATCTGGTCTGAACAATATTTGACTTTGACACAACTGTCATTTGATCTCATCAAAAGCATCCTGACACTTCTGATTCCAATCCCAAATGTTTTTTTTCTACAAAAGTTCACACAAGCATGGAGCATTTAAAGCTTGGCTGCTACAAAATTTTCTATAAAATCCAATTAACCCAAAAGTGATTTAAGCTGTTTCTTGTTGTGAGGGGGAGGAAAATTAGCATTAGCATCAAGTTTCTTTTTAACAGGTGCAATTTCTTTTTCAGATACAACATGCCCTAAAAATTTAACTTCCTCCACACCAAATCTACACTTACCTATTTTCAGAGTCATGCCTCCTGATTCTAATTTTGAAAACACATGTCTTAGCAAATTCAAATGTTGTTCCGAAGTCTTTTTTGTGAACAAAATGTCATCAACATACACAATTAATTTGAACTCACTTCACTTCTTAAGGCAGAATCCAGAGCTGTAATGAATTCAGCTACAAATACATTTAGCCTTAATGGCTCCACACAATATTGAAAACACTTACCTCCATACAAAAACACTGTATACTTTTTAGAATTAATTTTAAGTTGGATCTGGTGAAATCCAATGGTCAAGTCCAAACTACTCATGTATTTTACGCAATCAAAACTTGCATAACAGCTCATCCATGTTCTCAGGATTAGCATTTTCTCTGATAAGAAATGTATTAAGATGTCTAGAGTCCAAAACAATTCTCACTGCACCATTTCTCTTACTTACCACAACTAAAGGATTGCTGTAAGCACTCCTCTCTATTACACCACATGTTTCCATTTTCTGAATTTCTTTCTCTACATCTTTCCTTTTTGAAAACTGTATATAATATGGTTTAAGAAAGAAAGGTTGATGATCTTTAAGGTAAAGCATGCACTGATAGCCTTTCACTCTCCCTGGTTTTTCATTAAACATATTTGTAAACTCCATTAACAAATTTCTAAGTTGTTCCTTTTGTATATCATTAAGGGTCATAGCTTCCATTACTTTAGAATCCACTACACTTTCAAAATGCTAATCCTCAGTCTCATTAAAATCTATATCATCATCAAACACCTGGCACTCACCTTGGTTCACAATGTTTTGCAAATAGTTACAACTTTTCCCACAGTTTTAAGATACAGAAATTAGTTTTTACGTAAGTATTACTTTTAGGTCCCAAAACAAAAAAAATTCTTTAGCCTTCCATCCAAAACAAGCCTCAACTTTCACTATCCAATCCATGCTAAAAATTTTATTTTCTTCCAGACTAGGAATCACTAACCATCCATATTCAAAGATTTTGACTTCAATGTTAACGTTAAAAGCACCTGAGATTTTACCAATTTGCTTTGCTTACCTGTAGCCCCTCTTATCTTTATATCTACAACAGGCATTTCCACAAAATTCTTACTATACTGGATTTTGACTCTAAATTGTTCAGATATATCACAAATCAGACTACCTGTATCAGTAAAACAGTTCCCTTCCCATTGACCAATCTTAATGTAAGGAAATTCAAAATCTGAATTATCATCTCTCTTATTAGACACTTCATGTAAAAGATCACTTTCAGTTTCATCAAATGCTACATCTACACTGCTTTTGCAGGGTTTTATTAACTTCACTGGCATCATAGCATTACTTTGGTTACACATGTTGTCAGGTAAAGATTGAACATACTGGGATGGTTCCATAGCACAATTAACATAACTTATTACAGAAGGAACACAAAATACATTACTGTCAGAATTACACTTCCTACTTAGATCTTCTTTCACTTCATTCCACCAATTTGGATACATATTTTGACTAACCACAGCTAACTTATTCCAGAATGCAAATTTATTTATTTTATCATCAATATGGTCCCAGAGAAATTAAAAAAAAAAAATTCACTTTTGTTCTCTAAGTTACGGTTTGGAACATTACTCTGCATGACATTAAAGGAAAACTGTTTTGACTGGACTGCTATTCCATGACTCTTGCTTACATAATCACAAATATCACATACCTTACCCGTATTTGCAAATAACTGTGAAACTTCATTATTCTTAAACTCCACAAAAACCTTATACTCATCACCACCACCATCATCATCATCATCGTTATCATCATATTATTCCAAAACTACTTCATCAATAACATGATTAAAAACACAAGTCTCATCACCATCAAAGTCACACACCTCATCTACTTTCATTTGCAATAAACTACCAGTCTCAGACTTACCAACCTCAGTTATTTCACAGCTTTCATCACATCTACATCAAAAATACCACCTAATTCAGATCAAATACAGTTATTGCCCTTTTTAAATACATCAATAACATTGTTTTCTGACCAAGAAAAGAAATCATTAGTACATGCTGTATCAAAATTATCATTACTCTCACTTTCTGGTTTGAGGTTAGTATCTACATCATTATAATTAACCATATTATTCCAAAATTTTCAACTTCAAATATCTGTACCACATTATTAATACTGTAATTTATTGTCTAATTGTAAGTTTAAATTGGGGGGGGGTTCTGTACTTGTTGTGTCTCCTCACCTCAAAACTGTGGACCTTCATTGAGGTGGACCACTATTTCCCCAATAGTTGCCTCTATGGTTGTTTCTCCTTGCCTATCATTTTCCGCATTATTTCTATTCTGCTGAGGTTCAAATTTTCTGTCTCTATTACTATTTTGACCCTGTATGAAATTACCATTAACCCTGTTTCTGTAGTTGTTACCATTGTGATCTCTATTATTGCAGTTATTATAGTACTTGTTTCTTTCTTTGTTTCTTTCTACTGCCATATCCAGCCTGTCTACATATTGTAAAATTGTTCTAGACAATTGTCAGGTCCATTTACTAAATCCCACTGTAACTTTTCTGGTAATCTCCTTTTTAGTTCATCAGTTAATGTCATTTCGTCAAATGGCCTGTCAAGGTGTGCTAATTTCTTAGGTTGGTTCTTACAGAACTATTTCAATGTACTACCCCTATTCCTATAATTTGGACCATTCAGAAATTCACTTTTAATTCTCCCTTGTTCATCTACTGACCAAAATTTATTTAAAAAACTTTTTACAGGACTGTGGAATGTCTCCCACTGACTTAAATTTATATTTACCCACAACCTTCAAAACATCTTTTAACAAATTTAATCTTTTGGATATCACTCATGCCTGACACAAAACTATCTCTACAGTGGTGTAGAAAATCCACTGGATGTAAATTGTCTGATGAAAAACTTTTGATTGGAATGTTGGACCACGCAATACCATTTTTTGAATACAGATTACTACTGAAATTTTTTGATCTAGAACATTTACATTATTTAGCATACTGTTGTCAACATTTAAAATTTTTTCCTCTATGACCTTTTGATGAACTCTGACATCATTAACATTCCTCTCCTGTTGCAAAAATTGTGCAACTAACTCATTTTCCAAAACAATAAATTTATTTTCTAATACTTCAACTTTTTCATTCACCCTTTTTAATCCATCTAACAAAGCATATTTTAGTTCCGAAACCTGATTACTAAGTTGGTCTATTTGCTACTGTAGCCTGTTCAGTTTGTCATTGTTTTCAGTTCATTTAATTGTCCTTGTAATTAAGTAAACTTTTTAGCTAACTGATCATTAACTGCACTAAATTTGCTATTGTTGTCTGTTTTTATTTCTATTAACTGATCATTAACTGCACTAAATTTGCTATTGTTGTCTGTATTCTTTTTCTCTAATTTTACTAAAATCAACTGCAGTCAACATTTTCACTTGGTTCAAACATGTCTAGGCTGGGTCCTACAGCTTTCATTTCATTAGCACTACCCTCCTCCCTATTCATTTTCCTAGCAATCACATGAGTCCACAAAAAATATTAATTTCAGAAATAGTTTTAAGTGCTTATCTTTTCTGGTGTCCTTCGTCTTAGTTGTCAAGTCCTCTTTCAATTCATCCAGTCCGTGATTGTTGATATCATATGAAATTCTTGTTACTGTTGATACTAGTTTGTTGGACAGTTCTCTGGTCTTCTTTTGTCGCATAATTGGAGCTTCTGAATGTATCTAAAAACTGTAAATTATATGTAATTGCCCTTTGTTCTTCTGCAACAGACAAAATTTCTTTATCAGTCAACAGATCCTGGACAACGCCACCATACATCTCCCTCCCACACATCTCCATTAAAGTTCTCAATCTTTGCACAAATTTTGAAAACTTTGAGAGGAGTAGGATTACAGAAGAAGAACCTTTTTACTTATCTTTATTATCTTGTTGTTGTTGTCAATGGTTCAAAGTCTTATCTAGGGCTACATTATTGCAGCTGAAATTTCAATTTAATCTTTTGTGTTCTTGTTGTACTAAATAACTGATGAAGATTTGCCTGTTGCTATAAATATCTTTTTATTTTATCCCTTTCTTCTAAATCACACTGACTTTACAATGTCCACATAAAAAATAAAAAAAAAACAATAATTACATTGTTTTTGACAAGTTTAGAAAATATCTACCTCCATCAGAGGCACGCCCATCATACTCACATTCTGGAGTACTCACATTATTCCAAAAAGTATACAAACTTTCTTTGCCAGAGAAGAATCTTCACTAAAATATATCATTATTTTGTAAATCAGTCTAGAAATAAATTTAATAATTAGCTTTAGATTGTGTAATTAATAATATGAATTGTAAGTAAGCCAGAAATTTCGTAACTTCATTTTTTTTTTTAAAGAAGATTAATTTTAATTGTTACTACATATCAACTGTAACACATTAATTTCTTTATTATACATTTTAGCCTGAAATATAATACATTGTATACATTGTGAAACAGCTGAGATAATTTTAACCTATGCAAGGATCAATAGTATACATGGTATTGATTATCTCTCTTCTCTCTCTCTCTCTCTCTTTCTCTCTCTCTCTCTCTCTCTCTCTCTCTCTCTCTCTCTCTCCCTCTCTCTCTCTCACACAATGTTAGAGGCAGGTGACTCGTTACAGATCAAGCCATTGTCACCATTATATCATGATCACTAAGGTTTGTCACTATACTGATACTGGCAATAACGTCAGGCTTTGTAGCTATAAAGTGTAAAACAATTCCATTGCATGTGGGTTGTCAAACTAGCTGCTCAATACAGTCATTGGAAAACATGTTCACAACTACTTCACAAGACTGTCTGTCCATATATCCTGGAATGACTGTATAGACTTCCTAGTCTATACTTGCTAGGCTGAAGGAACTTTGGTGGTACTTCACAATGCATGCAGTCTTCAGTGACTACTGTAGGATAATACTGACAAATGACATATTACAAAACACAAAGAAATTCTGGTCATATATAAAGGCTGTAAGTGGCACCAAAGTTACATCCAGTCATCAGAGAATGATACAGGAAATGAAATTGAGAGCACCAAAGTACAAGCTGAAAAGCTTAACTCCATTTACAAATGTTGCTTTACAAAGGCAGACCCAGGAGAATTGCCCCAATTTAATTCTTGTACCACTGAAAAGATGAGTGAAATAAATGTCAATGTTATTGGGATAGAATACCTGTCAGATTCTATGCCAAATTTATGCCTGTGTCATCCCCTCTTACAACAATAATCTGTTGTAGATCCATTGAATAAAACACCCTGCCTATTAGTTGGAAGAATGTTTAGGTCACACCCACTTACAAGAAGGGTAGTGGAAATGATCAACAAAGCTACCATCCAGTACGTCAACATTGATTTGTTGTAGAATCTCAGAATATATTCTAAACTTGAACATAATGAGGCATCTCAAACAGAATAATATCCTTCATGCCAACTAGTATGAATTCTGAAAAATTTGATCATATGAAAACCAGCTCACACACTCACATAACTTACTGTATGTTTTGTATCAAGGCAGCCATATAGATGCAGTATTCTTGACTTCCAAAAGGCATATGACTCAGTAACATATACACACTTATTGTCAAAAGTATGTTCTTATGGGGTATCAAGCCAATTTTGTGACTGGATTGAAGGTTTGTTGGTAGGGAAGTTGCAGCATGTCATTATCGATTGATAGATCTAGAAATAACTTGGTGTGTGTCCAAGAGAAGTGTGTTAGAACCATTGCTGTTCATGTTGTATACCAATGACCATGTGGAGAATGTTAATAATAATGTCATACTATTTGCAGGTGATGCAGTAATCTACAATGAAGTACTGTCTCAAAGAAGCTGTGTAAATATTCAATCAGATCTTGATGTGTAAATATTCAATCAGATCTTGATAAGATTTCAAATTGGTACAAAGAAAGGGAACTTTCTTTAAATGTTGAGAAATGTAAAGTTGTGCACTTTATGAAATGAAAAATAAAAGTAATATCATATTACTATAACGTATCAAATTTGGAATTGGCAAACTCATATCAGTACCTGAGCATAACACTTTGTAGGCACATGAAATGAAATGATCCACTAAAACAAGCTGTAGACTTTGGTACATTCATAGAAAATTGGGGATAGGCAATTGTACTACAAAGGAGATTGATTACAGTTCACTTGTGTGCCCCACTCTAAAACATTGCTCAAATGTGTGGTATCCACAGCAGATACAACTAACAGAGAATACTGAATGTATATAGAGAAGGGCAGCACATATAGTCACAGATTTATCTGAGCTGTGGAGAGTGTCACAGAGATGCTGAGAAAATAAACTGTCAGACTCTTGAAGACAGATGTAAACTATCCCAAGGAAAGTTACTTACAAAGTTTCAAGTATCAGCTTTAAATGATGACTCTAGGAATATACAACACCCTATGTATATCTCACTTAGGGATCATGAAGGGAAGATTAGATTAATTACAGCATACGTAGAGGCATTTAAACAATCATTTTTCCCATGCTCCATATGTGTATGGCATGGGAAGAAAACCCGATAACTAGTACTATGTGCTTTGCAGAGTATAGAGGCAGAGCTAGATCTAGATATTTCTGTGATACTGAGGGTAGACTTCTTTTTGATTATTCTACAACTGGTACAGCAGAATCAGGTGGCTGGCAAAAACGTTCGACAATTAATTAGAGTTCATCTAGGCCCAGTCCCTTTCTCTGCCTCCCACCTCCGTCTTCCTCTACCCATTCCACCCAACACTAGCCTTACTGCAGTCAGTCCACCTGCTGAAAAATAGCATCAGCATTGTTAGTCTAGCCAGCACCATTTAGTGTCACAGCAATTTGAGTGTGTGTGTGTGTGTGTGTGTGTGTGTGTGTGTGTGTGTGTGTGTGTGTGTGTGTCTTTTACATTAGCTTGTCAAAGGATAACTCTGCAAATTAGCAAGTTTTCTTTCTTTTGTGTGTCTACTGATAACTCAATGATTTTGCTTTTTGGTGCATTGTCTCCTTTAATCCTTAAGTATTAATCTTCTAAAAGAAATTTCCTGCAACTATAGTATATATATTTTGTAATTTTAAATTATACTCAAAAGAGTGCTTTTGCCTGTTTAGTAAAGAATCACTTTGGTCATAGTAAAACTCTTCTACAGAATTAATCCAGTTAAATCATGAATTCTGAATTTTATAAAAATTTAATTTGTAAAATTTTTGAAAAATCACAGCTTTTATGTTCTCATCTAATGAAACATACCATTATCAGTGGATGTAAAATTTTTGCTGCATGATTCATAATAAAACTTTATAATATTGGGATGGAACCAAAAAAGGGTAAGCTACTTTGTGCATTTTAGTATTTCATATTTGGAAATAAATGGTTAAAATGACATTTTTCAGAGTAATTACTATATAATCCAGTTTTTTACTTGATTTAATTTTTTATTTTAATGTAGGTAACATCATCTGAACTGAGATTCTAACAAACTTCTAACACTCTAGATGACAAGAATCAATGTGGAGCTGATTTACCAACTACACACTGCTCTCACATCAGTTAACTTACTTGGTATGCACATATGATCTTCCTCTCTGGATAGTTGACCACGTCGATCTCCAAAAACTACTTCTCTCTCTCTCCCTCTCTGTCTCCCCCCCCCCCCCCCCCCCTCTCTCTCTCTCTCTCTCTCTCTCTCTCTCTCTCACACACACACACACACACACACACACACACACACACACACACACACAAACACACACTCTCTCTCTACTCATGACGTAAGTGGGTACTTGCAGAATAATTTTAGTATAGTCTTGGTATATTTCAGCTTCCACAAAGAACAAATTCACCATTTCTCACATAAATATTCGAAAGTTTGCAAGTCAACTGATCCCTCTCAGATTAGACTTGATTAAATAAATTTGCAATAGCATTGGATTAACAACCACAAAATTTAGGAACATGTCTTGCTTCTAGCAAGTCCAATACATGAATTACTTGAAAATCTTACATCATTTCTTCATTTGTCCTTAACAATCTACACAGTCACTAAAAGCACAGAATAATACATAAACACTCCTTGTTCTTCTCTACACATACAATGAAACTCAAGGGATCGTACAGGTACCTGTCAGCTGCCATTCTGCCACTGCGTCCATATTTTGCTCATGACTGTTTTTAGACCTGCACACACAAACATGCAATGCGCAGTAGGTTGAATTCATCTCTCCCACACTTTAAAATATCATGTGATTGAGATGGGGGAGGGCCAACTGGTTCTAGTATTTATGCAGAAATTCTCAAAGCACTGCATATTTCCCCCCTCAGATTGAACACGCGATATTTTGTATACAATCATTATGTACATTTGTATCACATATAATAACAATTCATAGTTCAACATTCCCTGCCTTCGCTGTGAAGCCTTCTATTAGGAAATGACCAGCAACAAGCTGTCCATTCGCATGAACAGACACAGGCAGACTGTTTGTTGATGATGAGGATCACCCTGTGGCTAAACGTGCCTTGGTGCATGGCCAGCACATCTTGGCACAGTGTTACAACGTCCGGGTTATCTGGATACTTCCCACTGACACCAACCTATCAGAACTCCGGAGATGGGAACTTGCCCTTTAATATATCCTCTCTTCCAGTTACCCATCAGGCCTCAACCTCCCCTAATTTCAAGTTGCTGCCCTTTGTACATCACTTGTCACTCAGCAACATCTTTGCCTCTGTACTTCTGCCTCGACTGACATCTCTGCCGAAACTCATTGCCTTTACATATGTCTGCTTGTGTCTGTATGTGTGCGGATAGATGTGTGTGTGTGTGTGTGTGTGTGTGTGTGTGTGTGTGTGTGTACCTGTCCCTTTTTCCCCCTAAGGTAAGTATTTCCGCTCCTGGGATTGGAATGACTCCTCACCCTCTCCCTTAAAACCCACATCCTTTTGTCTTTCCCTCTCCTTCCCTCTTTCCCGATGAAGCAACCGGGAGTTGGGAAAGCTTGAAATTTGTGTGTGTGTTTGTGTGTTTTTTATTGTGTCTTTCTACCAGCGCTTTCTCGTTTGGTAAGTCACAGTGTCTTTGTTTTTTAATATATTTTTCTATACTTATGTACACATGCAATATGGAATCTTCAGGAGTCTTCATTGTTTTTTATATAAGAACAGTCACAATAAAACAATGTGTCCATCTTTCTAGATGTACATATATCTTCTCCACTACAACCCTTGGCGGTTTTTACATCCTTCTCATCTGTGACTTCATTTTTTGTATTCATATTTCATTGTGTGTATGCGTACGTGTATTTGTGTGTTCTGATTGTTCAGCCTTCTTATGTGAAAATAAGTTGTAGGTTATTGGAAACCACGGAGACTAGGAAGGACTTCTGAAATAGAAGTATATGAATATGGAATGAGCGGAAAAATAGTTAGGTCCTGATAAGAGAAGTAAGAAAGGAAAAGTTAGAAATGGTTGCTAAGCTCAAAGAAGAGAAAGAAGACAACCCCAAAGATAGGAAACACTTCCCACTCCCCTTCCCTAAGATCCCTACCTCGCTGGTACTTGAGTGAGAAGCCAGAGGACGTATGGCGATAAATCGTCTCCAAAAGGACGGATGTTCCCACCTTCACCCTTGAGGTCCCCAAAGAAAATCTTAGCAACCCTATGGACTAATTAAATCTCTTACCAGGAGCAATTTTGAATGAAGTAATAACAAATTCTCACTGATAATGTTTTTAATAGTACCTCTTAGTGTGGGAGGATAGAATAGTTTAAGAGTTTGGGGGCATTCGGTGAAGGAAAATTATTTCAGAAGAAACACTGAAAACAACTTGGGACCCAATTGTTGTCATTGTGCCCATTAACTAAGTATGTTAACGTCCCTAGGGGATATACAACTTTATGTCTTTTACATTGTAATTTCCCTTTTCTGATCCAATTGTTGGATCCACTAAAAATAATGTCTTGGGATGGATTATTATTTGTACTCAGTAAGTTCCTTATCTACGTCTACTATGGGATTACTCTGCTATTCACAATAAAGTGCCTGGCAGAGGTTTCAATGAACCACTTTCAAGCTGTCTCTCTACCATTCCACTCTTGAACGGTATGTGGGAAAAACGAGCACTTAAATTTTTCTGGGGGAACCCTGATTTCTCTTATTTTATTGAGCTGATCATTTCTCCCTATGAAGGTGAGTGCCAACAGAATGTTTTCACAATCGGGGGAGAAAACTGGTGACTGGAATTTCATGAGAAGATCCCTTGGCAACGAAAAACACTTTGTTTTAATGATTGCCACTTCAATTCACATATCATGTCTGTGACACTATCTCCCCTATTTCGCGATAATACAAAACAAGCTGCCCTTCTTTGTACTTTTTCGATGTCATCTGTCAGTCCCACCTGATGTGGATCCCACACTGCACAGCAATTCTCCAGAATAGGGTGGACAAGTGTGGTGTAAGCAGTCTCTTTAATAGACCTGTTGCACCTTATAAATGTTCTGCCAATGAATCACAGTCTTTGGTTTGCTCTACCCACAATATTATCTATGTGATCATTCCAATTTAGGTTATTTGTAATGGTAATCCATAAGTATTTAACTCAATTTACAGCCTTCAGATTTGTATGACTTATCGCATAATCGAAATTTAGCTGATTTCTTTTAGTACTAATGTGAATAACTTCACACTTTTCCTTATTCAGGGTCAATTGCCACATTTTGCACCATACAGATATCTTATCTAAATAATTTTGCAAGTCGTTTTGATAATCTGATGACTTTACAAGATGCTAAATGACAACATCATCTGCAAACAGTCTAAGACAGGTACTCAGATTTTTGGAAAAACCTATGTGTTTCTTTCATTACAGCAGAGCTTTGAAGATGTTGTTTTACTAGAAGTAGTTCATCGACCATATACTGAGGTTCTACAGCTTTCTCATTATGTTTATTCACCCTTTATTGGGCCTTTTGAACTAAATTCTTAGAAACTAATTCGTTTTTAATTTCGTAATCGTTATTAGGCTGTTCAGGTTGGTTTGTGGGGGTTAAAGGGACCAGACTGTTAGGCTGTTCAGGCCAAATAAAACATTTAATAAGAGGTTCTCCTACAAAGGGTTTCCTATTACTTCTAAAGGTGTTAATTCAGTTGATAAATGAGGTAATTCATTTAAAATAAGTTCAAAGGCTTTAATTTATCATTGCCCATGAAGAACGTTTTTCATGGCAGTAGGTGCAGCATAATTTTCCAGTTTCTTTCATAATCCTTTCACATGGATGGGTTATAGTTGGATATTAACACTTGGCAAATATCTTCCCACACTAGAAACTCTTTAAATTCGTTACTCACAAACTGTGGTCAATTATCTGTGAGAAATTATTTTGGTTTACCTACCTCCAGAAAGTACTGTTTCACACAGTTTATAACTGTTGGTGTATTTGCTTCTTTGATAGGGTATAGCTAAACATACTTTCACCAGAACTCTATGATGACCAAAATGTATGACACTCCTCCCTTTCCTTTCATAACTGGTCCAAAAAGATCCACTACTGTGAGGTCGTGTGAAGTCTTAGGAATAATTGGGTACATTTTGTACTTCGCATGAATGTTACTCACTTTCACCTTCTGACAGATATCACAGGTTCTGATTAAGGACGCTACTTTACACCCTAGCTTCTTAAAATAGTAGAACTTATCTACGTGAGCTATACACTTTTTTATTCCGAAGCATGTGAGCTATACACTTTTTTATTCCAAAGCGTCCATATCCCGTATGAATATACCGCACAATTTCGTCTTCCATTAACTTCAGAATACGTTGCGATGTTATACTCTCTCTCCAAAACAAATTATGCCCTATAATTTTCCACTTCCCTGCTTGATAGGAGATAAGGAATTTCTGACACACATGCCAAACAATTCTGTAAAATAGGGATCATGATGAATGTTTACTGTTATTCTTTGACTCATCTCTTGCTCCCTGGTGTGCAGATATTCTACTGTCATCAAATTAATTGCAAAAATTACACTGGGTCCTTCCATACATATTAATTCTTCCATGCCTACTGGTAATGTGGACAAAGCATCTGGTACAATATTCTCAGAACCTTTTATGCACTGTATCCAAATGCCATATTCCTGTAGGAACACCATCCATCACCTTAATCTACTATGCAACAACTGACTACTCATTAAAAATGATGGAGCTTGATGATCTGTGTAGACATGGACTTCTGACCCTCATACTAGTGTTTGGAATTTTTGGATACTACACACTGTTGCCAATAGTTCTTTTTCAGTACCTGTGTAGCTTAATTCATGTTTATTAAGACTACGGCTAGCAAAAGCTATGGATCCATGATTTACTTATTCTAGATCCCACTCTCCTTGAAACAGTTCTGCTGCAATACCATAATCAGATTCATTGGTTGAAATTTTAAATGGCTCACCTATACTTGGATGGTGTAATACAGGTGATTCTACCAGTGCTCTTTTTACATTTTCAAGCGCATCATTTGCCTCTCGATACGAAACCCACAGTATTCCCTTTCTTAATAAATGTAAAATTCTTGGGTCGTTCAGTTGTTGACCTCATATATTGTAATGCCTTGAAAATTTCGGTGTAAATTCTAGAGACACTTGGCTTTCCACCGTCTCGAACACCCAATATTTTAAGTACGAGTGTGAGAGAGTGGAGATGTGTCTACCTTGCTACCATGTTCTGTGTGTGCAGTATGGTCATGTATCAGGAGAATACGGCAATAGTGATGGTCGATTCATGAGGACAAGTGTTTGCACTGCACGCCTGAGGAGCTGTATGTCCAGTACAAAGAGCAAACGTGCTCTATTCCTTGACAGTGTAACGACTGTATTGTTGTGAATGAATGAATTATGTATCGAACTAAAGACACTTACATTTGACTTTGGGATGTTGGACTTGTGAGAAGCAAGAATTGGTTTTACAGTGGTTATTGGACTGAACTCATTATAATTGTATCTGTTATTTTGTAATGATCTAAGACGGGGTTGACTCAAGAGAGTTGAATGTTTGTGTGAATATTGTGAAGTTGTTTTATTGTGGAGATGAACATGTAACAGAGTCTTCAGACAAGAGGAGTTTGTGAAGACTGATGCCACCATCTGATCCAAGAAGAAGATCGGCTGCACACAATACGTGAGTCAAATGCAGCCCAGTACCACACTGTCTCTCCTTTCATCTGAAGAACATTAGAATATACCATCTATAGTATCTGGCCATTCCTATAATTCCCTTCAACTGTCTTACGTTTCTAGGGGGTGGACTTTCTTTAATAGCTTTTATGCACTTAAGATGTGGTCTAATCCCCTGCAATCTTACAATATGCCAAAGAAACTTAAGCTCTTGTCACGCAAAGTGTGATTTAGACAATTTTACTGTAATACCTTCTTCTTTAAAATTTTTCACAGTCTTACTGAAGGTTAGACAATGTTCTTCCCAGGTAGCTGAGATTAAGAGGATATCAACTACATATATTATTAAATCCTTCAATAAATATCTTCCTAATGCCTCATCCAGATAAATATGGATACTGAGATATTTAGTCAGAGCAGTAATACATTGAAGTGATACGATTAACCATCAAACAGAAATGCTGTATACTTCTTTGATTCAGGATGTAGCCTAATTTGCTAATATCCTGTCTGTTAGGTCAATTGTGCTAAAAAACCTCACTTTTTCAAATTAGGATAATAATTCATCAATGCTAATTGGTCTGTCTCGTTCTGTCTCTATATGTTTATTCAATTCACGTGCATCTAGCACTAATTGCACACCTCCTGCAACCTTTTTTACCACTACTAAATGGTTATTCATGACACTAGAACTACGTTCTACTATATTGTTGTCAATCATTTTGTCAATTTCGTCCTTAACTGCTTCTTTCAAACTTACCGATATTGGATATGGCTTACAGAAAAATGGAGAGTCATCTTTGTTTTTAAACTTACGTCTGTAATTGCTGATATTACCTGGATGATTGGAAAATACTACTTCATATTCCAATAGAATTTCATATAAATCTTGTTTTTGTTAACTGGATAATAGTAGGGACTCAAATACTATGTTTTGTATGTCAAGTCGATGTGATACATGCTCTACATTATTGATGTAATTTGAACACTTGTGAAGAAAGAAGCAGGGTATCATATCATGCCCTACAGAATAAATCTTTTTAACTCTTTTTTAATAATGTCTTCAATTTCAGATGGTGTTGCAGGAGACAGGAAAAAGGACTTCAGAGGCGTATTGTTTTTGAAAAGAGAGTGTACAGTGTTTGGAGAGTTGTAATTATCGGTCAAAAATGGTATCCAACATCTTCTGTCATCTTTACCAAAAAAAGAAGATTTTCTTCAAAATTCAATATGACATTAAATTCTAATAACCAGTCTAAGCCAAATAACACATCCCTATTGATATTTTCTACTATTAAAAGTGTTCGACAAAATGGGATATTTCCAGTGTGGCAGTTCACTTGGGTTTCGTGATTCACAAGCTTAGTTTTTGTCCTGGTTATACCGACTATGTACACTCCAGTCACTGGTAATAGTGGTAAGCAATGTTTAGTCTGTAACGTGTTAAATAACATGCTGGAAATCAGTGACACAGCACTTGCTGAGTCTATAAATATGTTAACTTCAGAAGTCTCGAAGGTTCCTGCTACTATTGGTTGTGGATTATTGGTAGTCAAGCTTGCTTCCTCCAGTAACAACCATTCTTTTGTAGGTATTTTGTGCATGAAATTAACATACTTATTATGAACGAGGCCTCCTAGTGTATCTCTATAACCTGAGCCCCAGCCCTGGATCCAGATCGCACTACGTTTTCCTCATTATTAGTAATCACTGGTTGGTTACCAAATCAGGGTACTATGTTATGACTTTGTGCTCTATTACTACTGCGCACAAATTCCTGCAAAGTTACTGGACCTAAATTCGAAGGTGGATGCTTTTTCTGATAATTATCATTGCTATTATTTCTGTTGCTTTGGTGTTCTCTAGCTAAGTTTGCCTCATGTCTTTTAGAATTATTATTACTACTCCTTTTGTAATTCTGATTTTCACTTTGGTGTACACTCTTGTTGTGGTCGTTATTTAAGGCATAGAGTGCATCCACAAAGGACAACAATTCTTCTACTGTTTTCCACCTACTACATAATATATCTTTCCTCGTGTAAATGGATAATCGTCTTATTAAAATTCTCACTAACCCCTCTTCTTCCATTGGCTTATCTAAGTAATTTGCCCATGTTAAATGCCAGTTGAAATACTTTCTCATTCTTCCCCGCATATTATTGTAATACTTTGGGTCCCACAAATGTGATATCAGTTTTTCCTGCACACTAGTGGACCAGTATTTTTCCTTAAATTTCTTCTGGAAGTCTCCCCAAGAAGAAAAGTTCTCGATATTTACAGTACTCCACTGTGAGTCTCCCCCAAAAGGGACCCCACAGCAAATTCAATTTTTGTAGAATACTTTCTGTTCTTTGGCAAGGTCTGGTTGAATCTTTTCAAAAAATGTGTCAGGTGTACCCCCCCCCCCCCCCCCCCCAAATTGTAGATGAGTCATCATTTTACTAGTCAAAACCACATTAGGAGAAACCACCCTCCACCCTCTTGTCTACTTTATCCTGGATAAGTTTAAATTCTTCCTACACATCATCTATAAGCTTTCGGGTATCTGAAGGTTCAGAAGAAACAATAGGCGACACATTCCCGGATGTTATTCTCTCGGTGACTTTTTGATCTATAATTCCTTCAAATTGTTCCTCCAGACTACTTATATTTACTGTTATCAGATTTAGCTATTCTCTCTTGGAAACTTCTTTCTACATTTTCTATTTGTGTATTAACACCTGTAATTTGTAATTGGATTGTTGGTATTAATTAGCTATTGTTATCAATGCTCCCTTTTAAAGTATGCAGTGTCTATTTTACAGCATCTAACTTAACATTACACACATTTTCAAATGATTCTTACCTTCCACTAATTTCAGATTCCACATTATTTTTTATCTTCAATACCGGTATCAAATTCTATCTTTTTTTATCTAATCCTGAATTTGATCATTCTGTTTCTGACTTAAGTCAGTGAACAGTTGGTTTACAAGGGGGTTTAAAGAGTTAGTTACTTCATTCTTTAATTCTAATTTCAAATCCTCTACTTTATTATTTAAATTGTCAAATTCAGTCTTTAAAGCCCCCATGCTTTTGCATAGACCACCAACTTCTTTGCTTTGCAATTCTACTTTGACATTTAAAAAATTTAATTGAGAATTTACTGAGACTAGGTCTTTACTTAAAGTAGCATTCTGAGCAGTTGAAGCTACATTCTGGGTGTCTAATTTAGCATTTTGAACTTTTAACGTTTCATTTAACTGGTCTTCTAGTTTGGCATTTAAAGTCACATTCAGTTTCTTTCTTAAAGAAGTACTTTGAGCAGTTAGTTCCTTTCTTAAAGCCACTGAATCTGCACTTTGGTCTTTGGTTAAATTTACTAATTCTAACCAGTCTGGCTCTTATTTACTCATTTTCATATCCATGGCTGGTTATGAAGTTTCTCCAATTCTCTGTGTATTATCCATATTCCTATTAATTTTAGATCTAGTAATTATTTAACAAATTAACTCTAAGTATAATAACTACACCAATAAAAGTCACTCTACTGTCTGTATCACTTCTTGCTAAGGTACTAAAGTTCTATTTTGCACTCATCTGGCATAGAATTCTCGCATTGTAGGTAAGCGGATGTGACAGCAAGTGAGCACCAGTGAACAGCAAGTTGGTGGTGTCAGACATTTGTGTTGATGTCAGTGTCAGTAGGCAGCTGTGGAAGCAGGTCAGCAATGGTGAACCGCACTTGATGCCGGTGGCGTCGGCTGTTGTTTCCTCGTCGGCGTCGCTGCAATGTGTGTGTGTGAGTTGTATACTCCCCCCACTGGATCTTCGTAGTTGAATTATTCTCATTGTATCTCTTCTTAGTCTAATATGTAGAGGTCTTCTTTTCATTCTTTTAATGTTATTACTTCCTTACACCTTCCCTTTTGTCGCATCCACAAATTTTTCCATTTGATTTTTGGACTTAATCCAGTTGCATGAAACAGTTCTCTTGTCTTGTTATATCTGGTTTCTATGGCAACACATCATACTGTCTTCTTTGATTTCTTCTCAAAATTCCAGTTTTTTTAGTCCTATTTGTCAAGATGAAGATAAAATCAATATGTATTGTGTGGAGTAGGGTTGTTCTTTGCTAGATCATACTGCGTAGTTTGTCGTGTCTCACTGTTAAAATGCCACCCGTAATTGTGAGAGCATTTTAATTACCATTGATGCCAAGTAAGAAATATATACAGCATCTCTGTCTAGTTCTGAATATAGCTTGGCAGTGGTAATAGTAAATTCTCAATCATACCATTGGAGTGACTTAATAGTTTGGATCTCCACTAATCACAAATGTGAAGATGAGTGAAAGTAGAAAATTTCAACCACAGTTAATGAAAGTTCACATAATAGCTTAGCCTCTCCATATGATGAGATATTCAACTTTGATATCCTTGGGGGTTGTTGATTCAGAGAAGCCCTAGGCACTACAGTCGGGAACCGCACCACCACTACACTCGCAGGTTCGAATCCTGCCTCAGGCATCGATGTGTGTGATGTCCTTAGATTAGTTAGGTTTAATTAGTTCTAAGTTCTAGGGGCCTGATGACCTCAGAAGTTAAATCTCATAGTGCTCAGAGCCATTTGAACCATTTGAACAGAGTATAGCACTTTTCTTGTCATATAGTGTGACTGATTATCAAGTACAAAGGTGGAATATACATTGGCTATCCAATAGCCTCTGAAAGACAAAAATGCAGACTGACTTCGTATCTCACATGTCACTTCCTTTTATATGAAACAATACAAACGAATACACTGCTGAATGTAAGATTTACACAATAACAATTAAAAGTCGATGACTTTTGTTACCTACATAAAAAAAATGGGTCACATATTGCCTACGTGCTCTGATATTCAGTTTGGAATAGCTTATTTAATTTTACATACAATTTCAATGAATTTAGAGCACAACATTGTAAATTACATCTTATTTAATTATAAACAAAGTGCTTGTAATGAAATATTATTAACAGTATTTCAATTTGCTTGCAAGTAGAGTTATCATTTTAAATGATCATAATGAATAAACATTGTAGCCTTTCAAAAATAGGGGAGAGGTAAATTTTCAAGAATATGTGGTACAACATGACTGCCCAGTCCATTTCATGAAATTTCAAAGTTGGATTGTTAAGAAATGGCTTACTCTCCTCAGTTGCTAATATAAATCAGGTAGTATATTAATGTCAAATTTAGCCGAGATAATAAACTCATTTGTATTCATTTTTTAAAAGGCAGTTTACTACTGGGACTGGGTACGGACACAACAGTATAAAGTACAGGAAGTTAAAATTTGAGAATTTTCAGATGCTTACAAAACTTACCAGTACAGGTGTTTTGGATATGTAACCTATTTCATAGCAAATAAGCATATGTGGCTCACTGTTACTGTCAAAGAATACATCACACATGAATTTCATTGTATATCAATGCAAATAAATGTGCATTTTTGAGAATTTTTGGAAGCTGTCAATCTCCTTTGCATAATCTACAAGTAATTTGTAGTGAAAAGGGCATTTGTGATTTATTTATAAAATGTTTTAGAAAACTAGTATGTTTACCACAAGTTTTTGTGTTGCCTTAATAGAAATCCTCAAGTTGTGTATTTTCTTCAATTCTTATAGGGAATTAGCAACTTTTTAGCTCAGCAGATTAAAAGATACTCAGTGGACTTCATTTGTTCATTGCCCTGTAATACACAGCACCAGCCAAAATGCAGCCCCATTGTGATTGCCGTTCTCAAACACAAAGTGGGTTGGTTGACTTTTATAAGCAGCTGGAAATCATCCTGACTACTGTCAATTGATTGGCAGCTGCTGCAGACTGATGCGGTGGAAAAGCTCCCGAGAGTCGTGTAATTGTAGTATTGGTATCAGAGGTACTCAAGTACTATCTCCCCTGTGGATCCTGTCTGCTCTGCAGAAACTACAGGATCTGTCATTACTCATTCACTTGACTGTGAGTGGCATTTAAGTGGTAGGTTTAGGCATCCTGTCCAGTGTAGATGGGGACCATGGAGGATTCGAAGTGTTGTATTGATCCCCATAGCCAACAAGTTTGAGGTGCTGTCTTTCACTGAAACTGAGCCAGTGAAACTCACATCATCTATTTTGGGGAAACCTGTCCAGTCCAGTGTCAAGAGCAGGCAAATGCAAAAGGATAGGGGGGTCTATTAATCATTGTCAGTTCAAACATACGGTGAGTGATAGTACCCCTAAGGGAAATGGCAGCAAGGGTCTGGAAAGGACACGAGGTGCACTCAATGTGTATGCCTGGGGACCTTATTCAACATGCTAAAGAGCCTGTTCCAGAAGTTATAGACGGAATAGGGTGCAATCAACTGCAGATTGTCAAGCATGTTGGAACAAAGGATGCCTCTCGTCTGGGTTCCGAGGTCTTGCTTGGGTCATTCCAGTGATTGCCATAGAAGGCTGAGAAGACCAGCCTTGTGCATGGAGTTTTAATGAAGCTCACAATTTCCATCACTATCCCCAGAACTGATCATGGACCTTTGATTCTGAGTCAAATAGAAGGACTGAACCTGAGACTTCGTAGGTTGTGTGACAAGCTAGGCTGTGACTTGCTGGATTTGCGTCATAGGATTGAGAACTGTAGGGTTCCCCTAAATGGGTCAGGTGTCCACCACTTGACAGAGGCTGCTACTCAAGTAGCTGACTGTGTTTGTGGTACACAGAGGAGCTTTTTAGATTAGGTGATACTCCATCCAATCCAGATAACGATAGCTATAGGCAACCCTGCAGTGTCAGTGTAAGATTGAAAGAAATGCCTCCCACAGGTGAGAGTATTAAAAATGTAATGGTTAACTGCTGAAGTATTTGCAACAAAGTGCCAGAGTCTGAAGCACCCATGAAAAGCAGAGCAGCTCACATAATAATAGGTGCAGAAAGATGGTTGAAACATGAAATTGATAAGATTTTTGGGAAAAATTTGAGTTTATATCAGAAGGACAGGTAAATGGGAAATGGAGATGGTGTTTTGGTCATAGCAGAGAAGAAACTCAAATACACCAAGATAGAAATTGAAGCTGCATGTGAGACTGTTTGTGCAACACAAAATTACTAATGTTGTGTAGGTAACACACAGAAACTTGGCGCCATGTACTCTGATTGGCCATGGGATTGCCCTGATGCTGGATGCTCTGGACAACACATCACTGCGACTGCTTTGCCTGTCAGAGATTGCGATGCACCCAAGACAGCCCGAACGCTCGTTTTTAGTGCGCCAGCATTGCACTCTGGGGGCCAGCGGTGAATCCGCTGGGGTCCCAACACATTCATTGTAGTTTCATGATAAGACATATTGGGTACAAACCTATCAAAAGCTGTTAGTTCACATACAGGAAGCCTTTTACAAACAAATAGTGTCAGCCCTGAAAAGGGCCTTTTTTGTAGCCAGGACATTGTTTATTTAAAGCAGGTGCTCGAACTGTTGACCCTCTAATGCAACACAAGCATGGTAAAGTCGAATGGTGTTTTGCTGAACTCTTTCAAAGATTCCTGGCATTGCCCTGATGTGATTGGGGGCATGTTGAATATAATCCATTAATTCCTCTTCATTTCTAGGTGATTCATGTCTGGATGGGTGAACAAGAATATTGAAGAATCCCCACAGGAAAATGTCTGGTGGTGTGAGGTTTGGTGGTCATGGGGACCATGTCCTACAAGCACCTCTGCCAATTAGCTAGCCATTGAAGAGTTCATTTAAATATCTGCACACAGCACAACTGTTATTTGTGGGCACCCCATCATACTGCAATCACTTACATAGCTGTAAGTCCAGTGGAACATCTTCCAGCAGGCCGGGTAGAGTTTCTTGCAAAAAGTGAAGGTAATTTGCCCCAGTAAGTGAAGAAGGTAGATGGACTGGCCTAATCTGATGGTCACTCACAATGCCTGCCCAAATGTTGAGCGAAAATCATTCCTATTGTCCATGGAAAAATGTGATGTGAGGATTTCTCCTTGTCCAGTAATGAACGTTTCTAGTGTTGTAAAAACCATCCCGATGGAAGGTGCATTCAGTGGTAAACAACACAATGGTGAGGAAGTTGGTATCTCATGCAACACATCACAGAAACTACTGGCGAAACCCTAGCCTGTGTTCATGTTTCACCACAGAATTTAGGTCTTGGACAAGGTGGAAACTAAATGGATGCTGGCTGTCATCCCTCAAAATCTCCCAGACTAATTGTTGAGTGACCCCCCCATGTTGTGTCCAGCTGCTCAAGTCCTTGTCGTGGGTGCTTCCTCAAAGCACTTGAGAACAGTCTCTTCAAATGCAGCATCCCACCATGTTCGAGGTATTCCAGCATCACCATGATATCACACTAATGAGCCAGTGTCGCCAAGCACCGGTGAATTGCTGTAAACATTTGCAGGTGTGGGTGGTGTCTTGGTGGGTACCGTTCCTCATACAACCCTCAAGCTTCATGCGCATTACCGTCAGATAGTCCATAAACAAAAACCATATCTCATTGTTCTTCAAACGAATACTGTGCCAACATGCTTACTGATTGACTACATTGCAGGTGACATGAGTGTGCTCCAAAGTGAAGCTTACGTGTCAATGCTTCTGACATGAGGTGGAGACCAACAACAAGACCTGTTCGATACATGTGGGCAGTGACGGGGTGAGGGACGTTTCTTTGTGTGAACTGACAACCATAGCACTGCCCATCAACTGACGCACAGCCACAGGACAATCCCACGGACAATCAGAGTGTGTGGCGCCAAGTTTCTGTAGTTTGAAAAAGTGCATTGTGACCTATACAACATTAGTAATTTTGGCTCCTACTGGCATCAGCTATCCAGGGTTAAATTTTCGTGACATAATTATTCTCCACATCATTTTTCCCCATTTTATTGCTCATGAAAACGACACATTGCATGTTGTACCACCATACAGTGAGACCTTCAGAGGTGGTGGTCAAGATTGCTGTACACACTGGTACCTCTTATACCCAGTAGCATATCCAAGGCACTGTTGGTCCAGATTGTCCCACTCCTCAATGGTGATTCAGCATAGATACCTCAGAGTGTCTGGTGGGTCACATCATCCATAAACAGCCTTTTCAATCTATTCCAGGCATGTTCGATAAGGTTCATGTCTGGAGAACATGCTGGACACTTTAGTCAAGCAATGTCATTATCCTGAAGGAAGTCATTCACAAGATGAGCATGACAGAGGCGTGAATTGCCGTCCGTGAAGATGAATGCAACGCCAATGTGCTGCTGATATGGTTGCACTATTGATCGGAGGATGGCATTCGTGTATCGTATAGCCCTTACGGCACCTTCCATGACCACCAGCAGCATACTTTGGCCCCACATAATGCCACCCCAAAACAGCAGGGAACTCAACCTTGCTATACTCCCCGGACAGTGTGTCTAAGGTGTTCAGCCTGACCGGGTTACCTCTAAACATGTCTCCAATGATTGTCTGGTTGAAGCCATATGGGACACTCATTGGTGAAGAGAACATTATGCCAATCCTGAGCAGTCCATTTGGCACGCTGCTGGGCCTATCTGTACCGTGCTGCATGGTGTCATGGTTGCAAAGAGGGACCTCCCATGGATATCACAGTGAAGTTGCACATTGTGCAGCCTGTTGTGCACAGTTTGAGTCATAACATGATCCCTCTGCGCCATAACCTGTAGGTAGTAGTCATCCATTGCAGCAGTAGACCTTGTGCGGCCTGAGTGAGGCATGTCATCGACAGTTCCTGTCTCTCTGTATCTCCTCCGTGTTCGCACAACATCACTTTGGTTCACTCCAAGGCACCTGGACACTTCCCTTGTTGAGAGCCCTTCGTGGCACAAAGCAACAATGTGGATGCTATCGAACTGTGGTATTGACTGTCTAGGCGTGGTTGAACTACGGACAACATGAGCCATGTCCCTCCTTCTTGTTGGAATGACCCCCCCCCCCCCCCCCCCCCCCCACACACACCCATCTTATAGGTGCTGCTAATGGATTGTTATTTACATCTTCGGGTGTGTTTGTGATACAATATCCACAGTCAACATCTATCTTCAGGAGTTCTGGGAACTGGGGTGATGCAAAACTTTTTTTGGTGTGTGTAGATAAAGGTCCTCAATGCAGGCCTTGGGGTCTTCAAACTTTCAGCACAGGCCAGAAGCATGTAGAGAAACTATGACTCAAGATTAAAAGTATAGTTGACCATATCTGGATAGATATATACTCAGAAGCACGGTTAATAATAGGAGGTATGCTTCATGGTATAGAGTCACTATAAAAAAAGCTTCTAAAGAAACACAGATTACTGCAACATAGGTGTAAAATTAAGAGTAGGGCTATAGGTAGAGAGATGCTGAATGAAATGCACTTAGCAGTCAAAAGAGCACTGTTGATGCCTTCAGTGACTGTCATAGCAGAATACTGTCAAATGATGTTTCACAAAACCCAAAGAAATTATGGTCGTATGTAAAAACTGTTGGTGCCACCAAAGTTATTGTGCAATCCCTGGTGAATGAGAAAAGAACTGGAATTGGGGGTAGCAAATTAAAAGCTGAATTGCTTAACCCCATTTTCAAATGTTCCTGTACAAAGTAAAACCCCCAAGGATTGTCCAAATTTACTACTGAAATGAAATAAATATTAGTGACAGTGGTGTTGAGATACAGCTGAAATTGTTAATATTGAACAACACTTCAGGGCCTCACAGGATCCTTATCAGATTCTATGCTGAATTTGTGGCTGAGTTAGCCTCTCTTGTGATTATAACCTATCATAGATCCCTTGAACAAAAAACTACGTATAGTTCTCGGAGAAAAACACAGATCACACCTTCTATGAGAAGCGTAGTAGAAGTGATCCACAAAACTACTGTCCAATATCCCTGACATTGATATGTTGTAGGATCTTAGAACATTTTCTGAACTCAAATGTAATGAGGCATCTTGAACACAATGACCTTCTCATTGCCAACCAGGGATTCCAAAAACACTGATTGTATAAGATCCGACTTGCACTTTTCTCATGTGACATACTGAAAGCTTTGGATCAATTAGTCAGGCAGGTGCAGTATTTCTTGATTTCCAAAATGGATTTTGCTCAGTACCATAAAATGAGGTGAATCTGATCAAAATCAGCCATTTTTAAAAAATTTCATCTATTTACTGTTGTGATATTGGAATAAAAATTTAATATGTTAATTTCATAACCTCAATAATGATATATTCAGGTATTGTGTTATTTTTAGTTTATAATTGCAGTTATTATTTAAGTTTATTGTCAATGGGTTTCACATCCTCACTTGGTGTGAATCCGATCACCATTGTATTTTGTATGCAGGAATGAATCAGACTTCCACTGGAATGAATCCAATAACTATTTTGATTTAAAAAAAAAGTATATTGCTGTATTTGCAACACCATTTTACAATTTGTAAACTAAACAAATTTTTACAAGCACATTAAATGAGAATTTTGCTATAAAAACTCTTGCATTCATGAAATTTGACAGACAGATTTTAATTTTTAGTTATTGTGTGTCACAAACAATGTGGAAAGTATTTACTCACTGCCATAATTATCTATCCCCTTAAAAAATAAATTTACCTGGCCTTCTACATTCTGGAACAACTTTTTTAATAATTTGGGCTCTTCCAACCTCACTTGCGTCATCAGTTTCTGGAAAGACAATATAAACATTACCATCAAGAACTTTCTTTCTCAAAAATGTAATTTCATAGGTGGCATTAGAGATGCTTTCAATTTTACCAATAAAAAACTTGAACCTTTTTTTCGCAGGAAAATTTAATATGGTGAAATCAATTTCTTTAAACTCATGCCAATCTTTATCCTTCTCCTTGTCCATTTGTTCATTTTCATTCGACTTGTGCAGTTCCATTTTCATTGAAGTCACTAATAACAGTCCCTTTTCCTGGAGTTAATGCTAATGCTGTTTCATTAGAGTGAACCTGTTTCAATTGCATTTCGAATGTTACTGCCCAAGAAACTTGTGATGAGCTGGTGCCATGTGCATTGTTATCGGTTAACTCTGGAATCTGTGAAATGACTTTGTTGGGGCAGAAAGGAAAAACTCCTGCTTTTCCTGACCCAGGTATTACATTTGATTTGGATGAGATAGTTATATTTTCAAAGTTTTTTTAATAACCTAGGAAATTCAGATGTTGGCACCACTCCTCTAGTCTTCCTTTTCCAATCATTTAACACATTTCTCCAAGCAAGTTTTAAAGTTCTAAAAATGACCACATCAAGTGGCTGACACAAATGAGTGGAATTAGGTGGTACAAGCACAAATTTGATGTCCTGTTCCTGGTACAGTTTAATCATGTTATATGACAGACGACTCGAGAGATTGTCACCTGCCAGCTGCTGTAGCCAAGTGGTTCTAGGCACTTCAGTCCAGAACCGCGCTGCTGCTACGTTCGTAGGTTCGAATCCTTTCTCAGAAATGGATGTGTGTTATGTCCTTAGGTTAGTTCAGTTTAATTAGTTCTAAGTCTATGGGACTGATGACCTCAGATGTTAAGTCGCATAGTGTTCAGAGCCGTTTGAGCCATTTTTTGATTGTCACCTATGATCACTTCAGGTCCCTCTAATTGCCAGGCATAAGGCAAGACAATTTCAACAAACTGTGATTCAAACACTGTTAGGTCAAACCAACTTTGATTCCTATTATAACCTGCACCAGTTATGAGTCCTTCAGTCCAAGTATTGTAGAGGTGTTTTGCCCTACAAACTATGTATGGTGAGAGGACTGAGCCATCGACTGCTGCTGCTATAATACACTGATACGTGTCTTAGAACAATCCACTATACTTTCAGGATGTCTTGTGCCTCACTTCACTGTTACTTTCACTTGTCCAGGATTGTCACTAAAGTTTGTCTTGTCATAGTTTATAATGTTGGAGGGAGGGACACCACTCAAGGTCACTTCAAGATTTTTAAAATAATCAACCACTATTTCTCAAATAACTGCTGCCTTTGCCCTCTTCACATTTTCACTTACTCTAACTGTTAGTTAGTGCCCAGGTCGATTGTCATGAATTCTTTTCTCAGTCCTCCCTGTTCCACTGAACAATGTCCCTAACATCATTATTTCTCAAAGGAAACCCCCATTTCACACAAAACAATAATCCTTCAATCAGGCTTTTTTCCTCACTATTGGTTAAAACTGGTTGGATGCCTATTTTGTATTTGTAGCTTTCCTTGTGTTTGTATATGTATGTGTTGGTATATGAAACTGCGTGTTGATCTGAAGCTTTCTGAATGCTTAATTTTCCTGATTTGACAGTGTTCACTGCATTCAGAAGAAATTATGGTTTGTGGTTAGATTTCCATGTTGGTTCCAGAACCTTTTGATAGACTCGCATGATTGGATTCACCCTCAAAAATGCAATTTTGTAATTAGGCCTGCATAGTAACTAAGCACTATTAGCAATGAACAAAAAAGCAAAACTGTATCACTTAAGACATTCATATGCAAACAATAATATTGCAACTTACCAGTTACACTTTGGAAGTAACAGGCACCAGCAGAAGTTTTCACACTGTTGTGTTGAATACACGAGTGTAGCACAAGAATCACACACCTACTGACAATGCGATTTGCTGGTTGTGTGCACTCCAACATGCCACTGTTGCAGCTAGATTAGCCAAGAATTCATGACAATGGTCAGCTGCAATGTAGTTGTTAAAATGCTACATCTAGTTATCCAAATGTGGAAAAACCGGTAAATGATTGACAGCACCTGATTGGATTCACTCATTTTACGGTACCACATCTATACTCATTGTGAAAAGTACGATCATATGGGTTATCAAGTAAAATTTGTGACTGGACTGAGGACTTTTTGCTAGGGAGTACACAGCATGTTACAACATTTTATATTGAATGGAGAGTCATCATCAGATGCAGAAGTAGCTTCAGGTATGCCCCAGGGAAGTGTGTTGGAACCCTTGCTGTTCATGTTGTATTCAGTCATCTTACAGACTATATTAATAGTAACAATAGATGTGTTGCATATGATGCAGTTATGTATTGTGAAGTACTGTCTGAAAGAAGCAGCACAAATGTTCAGTCAGATCTTTGTAAGATTTCAAAGTGGTGCAAAGACTGGCAACTTGCTTTAAATGTTCAGATATGTAAAACTATTCACTTAAAAAATAAAATGCACATGACATCAATGAATGACTGTTGGAATTGGCCAACTCATATAAATTTTTGTAACCAAGTAACACATGAAACTGATCCAAGTAACTTGCATATGGCTCTATTCACAAAACTCTAAATAATAAAAGAAATAAGCTTCTCATTACTCCACACATAACAAGACAAAAGGATCTTACAGAAGGTGCAACATAAGCAAAACATGGAACGACAGATGTGAAAGGTATAAACTGCAAGAGCATAGTGGGGGTGAGTCGTGCTGCTCTGTAAATATATAGGCATGAGCTGGTAGATCGCATGCCAGAGGCCGTGTCGTGTGCACGCTACCTACAGGTGATCTCTAGTGACCAGCCTGCACTGTACAGTTGGTGGCTAATTTCAGTGCACACATAACAATACACTCAGTGCACTCACATGTGCTAGTAGCAGGATAAAGCACAAATACAAGTGTGTAATACTTTGCAGGGATATGAAATGGAAAGAACACATACGCTTAGTAGTGAGTAAGGCAGGTGGTGGACTTTGGATTATTGGCAGAATATTGGGAAGTGCAATCAGCCTACAAAGGAGATTGCTTACAAATCACTTGTGTGACCAGCTCTAGAATATTGCTCAAATGTGTGGGACCTACAAGAGAGAGGACTAACAGCAAATATTGAATGTATACAGAGAAGGGCAGCATGAACAGTCACAGCTTTGTTTTGATTCATTGCAGCAATGTATGAAGGGAGTGGCAACTGGGTCTGGGTGGCGGTAAGGGGTAGGCTGGGGTGGGGAGGGGGAGGTATAGCAGGGTTGGGGTGGGGGGACAGTGAAATGCTGCTGGGGAGCATGGAAGGACAAGGTGGAGAGAGGGTAGGGCAGCTAAGTGCAGTCGGGAGGGAAGAGTTGGAGAGGATGGAGTAGTGGAAAAGAAGAGAAGTAAAAAGACTGAGTGCTGGAATGGGAACAGGGAATGGGTTGTATGGGTGAGAAAAATGACTAATGAAGTTTGAGGCCAGGAGGGTTACAGGAACATAGGATATATTGCAAGGAGGGTTCCCACCAGCACAAATAAGAAAATCTGGTGTTGGTGGGAAGGATCCATATGGCACAGACTGTGAAGCAGTCATTGAAGTGAATGATGTCATATTGGGCAGCAAGCTCAGCAACAGGGTAGTCCACTTGTTTCTTGGCCAAAGTTTGTTGGTGGCCATTGATGCGGACAGGTTGTCATGCCCACAAAGAATGCAGCAAAGTGGTTGCAGCTAAGCTTGTAGATTACATGACTGGTTTCACAAGTAGTCCTGCCTTTAATGGAATAGGTGATGTTTGTGACCAGACTGGAGTAGGTGATGGTGGGAGGATGTATGGGACAGGTCTTGCATTTAAATCTATTACAGGGATATTAGCCATGAGGTATGGGGTTGGGAGCAGGAGTTGTGTAGAGATGAATAAGAATAAGAATAAGAATCTTTAATAGCCGTTCAGTATTTTCTTATACAATGGGCTTCATCAATAAGTGAAATTACAGTATAAAGATGGTTATAGTCTCCTAACAATGTATATATAAATCATATGAAATTTAGTGTAGTACAATAGTACACATTTGGAATTTTATATATTATTAATTTTACAATAAAAAGGAAAACATTATACAGATTTATATTAAGCAGGGAGTATTCATGTTGATGACACTATGTCACTGTCATATACATGTTGATAACACTATGTCATTATCCCAAGCTATTGATACAAATTTAGGTCCTACTACAGGCAGAGGTATCTTTCTCTATGTTAAAACTGCAAATCTGCCATATTACAATCTTTAAATTCATCAACTGAGTAAAATGCTTTACCTTTGAGCCATTGACCCAAAGTTGTCTTAAATTTACTTTTAGATATGGTTTGTACAATTTTAGGGAGCATATTAAACAGTTTAAGGCCTACATATTTATAACTATTATGTATCTTAGACAGTCTAGAGTATGGCAGATCAATTGTGTGGTTTCGTCTTGTATTGTGGGTGTGGACAGATGACCTAAGGAGATATTGAGCTATGTTTTCTTTTACATGTAGTAAGCAATAATAGATGTACAAACAAGGAACTGTCATGATGTAAAGTTTTTTGAAATGTTCCCTGCATGTATCCCTAGGAGATAAACCCACTATATATCATAGAGCTTTTTTTTGCCATCTGAAAATTGATATTGAATTGGGAGAATTTCCCCAGAGCAGAATACCACATGAAAGATGGAGGTGGAAATAAGCGAAATATGAATGCAGCAGTAAGTTTTGGCTGACATTACTCCTAAGCTTATAAAGTAGGAACATAGCACATGATGCAAGTTTAGAACAGACATATGTGATATGTTTATCTCAGCTGAGTCTCTGGTCAATCATCATTCCTAACCGTTTAATGGACTTATTTTCTTTGTTTGATACCTTCAAATTAAAGAATATTTCCTCAGTTTTTGATTCATTTATGAATAGGGAGTTTGCACTAAACCAATGAACCGATTTTTCAAATATTACATTTTTTTTTCTCGTACATATTCAGGAGTCTGTCCTGAATTCATAAAAGTTGTATTGTCTGCATAGAGGATTGTTTTACGGGGTAAATACTGTGGCATGTCATTAACATACACTACAAACAGGAAGGGCACAAGTATGGAGCCCTGTGGCACACCTCTTTTTATGAGTATATTGTGTAGGTTGAGTAGATGGCAGAATACCACTGTGGAAGGGTGGGTGTATAGCAGGCAGGACATTTCTCATTTCAGGCCACGAGGAGGGGTAGTCAAAACCCTGGCACAGAATATAATTAAGTTCCTCCAGCCCTCAGTGGTGCTGAGTTATGAGGGGAATGCTCCCCTGTGGCCAGACAGTGAGACGTTGGGAGGTTGTGGGAGACTGGAAAGATAAAGCATGGGAGATTTCTTTTTGTACAAGGTTGGGAGGATAATTATGGTTGGTGAGATACTCTCAGTGAGGGCACAATAATTGGACACAATGATGCCTCCTGGGTGGTTGGATTTAAGGACTTTTGGAAGCATTTAGTAGGTAGGCATGCAGGGGGTGGTAGGGGTTAGCAGAGAGATGGATCCTGGAAGAGGTTCTGGGATGGGCCTAAGGATTTGAGGAGAGACTGGAGATCCTGCTGGATTTATGGAATGGGGTTACTGTGGCAAGGTTTGTAGGTGGGTGTATCAGACAGCTGGCAGAATCCTGGCAGGTAATCCTCGCAGTTCAAAACAACAGTGACGGAGCCTTTGTCCACAGGTAGGATGATAAGGTTGGGATCGGTTTTTAGATGATGGACTGAGGTTTTTTCTGCTGATGCAAGGTTAGTTTGCATGCTGAGGGATTTGGGGAAAGATGGTGGGGCAAGGTTTGAGGTTAAGAAGATAACAGGGGGTAATTTAGGGGCAGTGGGGGTGGATCACGGTTGGATAGAGGAGTGAACTGAGTCAGGCAGGGTTCAATATTGGTCTTTGGTTGAGTCTGATTGGCAGGTTTGATGGTGAAATTGTGTCTCTACTGTAGGTACTGGGAAAAGGAGAGGAGGTCTTTAACAAGTCCTGCATGATTGAGTTTGTGAAGGGGCAAAAGGTGAGGCCTGTGGAAAGGGCTGATGTTTCTGTGGGGCTAAGACTTCTGGAGGAAAGGTTATTGACAGTGTTTTGGGTCTGTTTAGGCTCTGAATTCTGTGTGGTGGTGGATGGGAGTTTTGGAGGGTGGGGTAAATGCAGTAGGAAAAGAACAGGGTGGAGAGTTTTCTGAAGTGACATTGGGCATCACTATAAACATGTAAAAATAAAAATTAAACCAAATGTAGCTGAGATGAAGACTGGATTTGACTAGTATATTAGAAATCTAAAACTGGATTTTACCAAGACAAAGAATTTATTTCATATTTGTTGCATATTTATAACTTTTTTAATAAATAAATTTTCATCAACATTTCATCTTTTAGATGGAACAATTTACCTGTACAAAGATATTTTGATCTTGTCATACACTGACCATGACACATCATTGCTTCAGAATGGTTTTTAAAGAAACTGTCTAAAAGTAAGTTAGGCAGTTTTCTCATAATGGGCTGTGTGAGGTTAATACAAGTAAGCTATCTCCCCCATACTCTGTAGTATCACTGTGAATAAAAAGTGATTTTGACCTCCAATAAATATTAGTAATGCTGGGGATAATTTCTAATGGGGAAAGCAAATGTAAGAACTTGAAGCTGATAAAGTAAATATAAATAAAAATATTAAAAACAAAGATTCCAAGACTTACCAAGCGGGAAAGCGCCGGCAGACAGGTACATGAACAAAACACACAAACACACACACAGAATTACTAGCTTTCGCAACCAACGGTTGCTTCTTCAGGAAAGAGGGAAGGAGATGGAAAGACGAAAGGATGTGGGTTTTAAGGGAGAGGGTAAGGAGTCATTCCAATCCCGTTGGTTGCGAAAGCTAGTAATTCTGTGTGTGTGTTTGTGTGTTTTGTTCATGTGCCTGTCTGCCGGCGCTTTCCCGCTTGGTAAGTCTTGGAATCTTTGTTTTTAATATATTTTTCCAATGTGGAAGTTTCTTTCTATTTTATTTACATCATCATTAAATAAAAATATTTGTACAAATAGAGACAGGTAGTTTTAAGCAATTTTACATTGAAGCCAAAAGTGCTTGTTATGATACATCTGAACCAATTTTTACTATGCAAATATTTAGGTTATGATGAACGAAGAATTTACAATCTGAAACAACTGATTTCATGTAGTTAAAGTGCTTGTAAACAATATTTGATTTAAAAAAAAGAGTGAGGAATTCAATAGAATTATATCACACATGCTGTGGGTCTAAGTCTCAAGTTGAAAGTATATATGATTCTAATCTTGAGTGATTGCTGTGTCATTTTTGTCTAGTTGACCTTGTGTAGCCTGTTGTGTTAGTACTAAAACAGGAGTGAAAAAGCCATCATTCAGGTACTGAACTAGAGTGTAATTGGAAATATGCTCCAAACTATGATGATAAGTTATCATTTTGACATATCCTGTTTCTCTGGCCAATATGTGTTTCAAACAATCAGGGGTAGAGGAAACTGCAGTAACTGATAGACGTTCTGAAAACAGGTGTGTAGCTACTGTGTTCAGTTAGTCTGTCCTCCTGCATTCAGTTAATAAAATTGGGTCATGGTGCTCCAGAGGTATATCTGTGTTATTCCTTGCAGGTGGGGTTGATTGCATGCTGTGGTGGTTTCATTGTCAAGAAATATTATTCACATCATTGTTCCAGCATGGCAGTTGGGATTTGGTTGTTTGTCATATTGGCCAAACTGGATAAGTAATGTTGACCATTTCTATTCATATAGCATATTAATCAGAATCTACCATAGTTAGACTTTCTGGTAATAAGGTTCTATGAACAACAATTCCAGAGCCATTCATCTTCTGTAATACTACACTCCTGGAAATTGAAATAAGAACACCGTGAATTCATTGTCCCAGGAAGGGGAAACTTTATTGCCACATTCCTGGGGTCAGATACATCACATGATCACACTGACAGAACCACAGGCACATAGACACAGGCAACAGAGCATGCACAATGTCAGCACTAGTACAGTGTATATCCACCTTTCGCAGCAATGCAGGCTGCTATTCTCCCATGGAGACAATCATAGAGATGCTGGATGTAGTCCTGTGGAACGGCTTGCCATGCCATTTCCACCTGGCGCCTCAATTGGACCAGCGTTCGTGCTGGACGTGCAGACCGCGTGAGACGACGCTTCATCCAGTCCCAAACATGCTGAATGGGGGACAGATGCGGAGATCTTGCTGGCCAGGTTAGTTGACTTACACCTTCTAGAGCACGTTGGGTGGCACAGGATACATGCGGACGTGCATTGTCCTGTTGGAACAGCAAGTTCCCTTGCCGGTCTACGAATGGTAGAACGATGGGTTCGATGACGGTTTGGATGTACCGTGCACTATTCAGTGTCCCCTCGACGATCACCAGAGGTGTACGGCCAGTGTAGGAGATCGCTCCCCACACCATGATGCCGGATGTTGGCCCTGTGTGCCTCGGTCGTATGCAGTCCTGATTGTGGCGCTCACCTGCACGGCGCCAAACACACATACGACCATCATTGGCACCAAGGCAGAAGCGACTCTCATCGCTGAAGACGACACGTCTCCATTCGTCCCTCCATTCACGCCTGTCGCGACACCACTGGAGGCGGGCTGCACTGACACTGAGGTGGGTCATCACAGCGCAGGAGGTAGCCATGTGATACCCAAGCATGGCCAATGTGGAACCAGCAGAGAACCACTGAGTCCCTGTGAGAGGCCCACTTGGAGGACTGCCACACATTCATAGTCTCCTTAATGGCACACAGTTTGCTGTGCATGCTGAGGTTTATGCCATTTCATCTCCCAAAGCCGCAAAACCGTGTGGCATAGTACGGCATGCAGGTCAGTTGCAGAGAAGCCTATCTCCATAAGTGGTGTCCATGTAGCCAGTCTGGTCAGTAAGTTTGTTGCATGTGATTCCGATGTGACCTGGAGTCCAGACAAATGCCACTGAATGATGGGACTGTTCAAGGGCATACATGGACTCCTGGATGGTCACCACCAAAGGATGATGAGGGTAGCACTAGTAGATAGCTTGTAGGCTGCTCAAGGAGTCAGTACACAAACAAAACAACTCCCCAGGGTTGAACGGATATGCTCAAGAGCACGAGAGATAGCAACTAGCTCAGCAGTGAAAACACTGATTACATCAGGCAAGGTATGCTGTTCAATATGTTATCCATGGACATACATGAAGCTGACATGAGCATCAGCCATCAAGTCATCGGTGTAAACCTCTTTGTGGCATTGGTACATTTCAAGAATCGAGAGGACGTGGTAGTGGAGAGCCATAGGGTTAATTGAGTCCTTAGGGCCATGTGAAGGGTCCAGGTGAAGCCGTGGCCTAGGTGTACACCATGGAGGTGTATGTGAATGGACCTCAAGTATAGGTGGTAAATGCAAGGACTCCAGATTGGGAAGTAGTCACTAACACACAGGTCATTATGTGCTCTCCAATGGATAGATGGGAGGAGCTCTGGACTGTAAATTAATAAATCAATGGCCGAGTAACTACCATGAGTCACACTGAAATGTGTATTTCAGAGGCAGAGGTTGAACTGAGATAGTAAAGTTTCGACATTTGTGCTTTGGCCAGTAAGTAAGGTGCCACCCCACAAGAGGTTATCCAATCTCCCAAAAGTAGGAAAGGTTTAGGGAGTTGCTCAATCAGTGTAGTTAATACATTCAGGGATACTGCACCATCCGGAGGAAGATATAAATTGCAGACAGTCATTTCCTGTGTCGTCCTTATGCTGACAGCCACAGCTTCAAGAAGAGTTTGAAGGGGAACAGGTTCACTACAAACTGAGTTTAGGTCATAAACGCAAACTCCACTTGACACTTGATTATAGTCACTATGGTTCCTGTAGTATCCCTTATAGCAGTGGAGCGCAGGGGTCTGCATTGCCGGGAACCAGGTTTTCTGGAGGGAAATTTGACAGTTGCCATAGCGCAGTCAGTCAGTGGAAAAAACCACCACAATTCCACTGGAGGATGACGTCATCGTGAGACTGAAAAGGCATAGAACATTCAATGAGGCAGTTTACGCATCAGGGTCACCTGCTGCCAGCGAGATCTAGGTCCTCAGCAGATTACAGAATCTCCACCTCATCCGCAGACGCAGAGCTCATAGGTAGCGGTGGTGTGGGTGCCACTGCAGTTGCCCTGGTCTTGGGAACCATTTTTTGAATTTCTCTCACTGCTCCTTGGGTTTCCCTGGCTGGGAGGACTTCACTGACTCAGTCTATAGAACTGAGGATGAGTGCAGCAGCTGCTGTTGGGCTTTCCAGCCACTGGTGGATGTCATCTTTTCCACTAGCTGAAACCTGGGAAGGGAGTGACCCAAGGACCCCTTCCTAGCGAGAGGAGCCAAAGAAGACTTACAATTCTCCAGCTCAGAAGTGGGGACTGACATTCCCAACGGTTGGGGTGGGGGGGGGGGGGGAGGGGGTGTTGCTCCTGAAGTAGGTGTTTTGGGAGCAACAGGGAGGGAAGTGGCCCCACTGTCAAGGGGGCAGGTGTAGTCTTCTGGTTCTGAGAGTCGACAGGAATGTGAGAAACTGATGGGCGACAACTGTTCTCGTAGCAGCGGCATAAGAGGAGGTCATAGCCACAGGATGTAGATACTCAAATTTCCTCTTAGTTTCAGTGGAGGTCAGTCGGTCCAGGGTATTATATTCCATGATTTTCCTCTCTTTCTGTAAAATACTGCAATCTGACGAACAAGGTGAATGATACTCTCAGCAGTTGACAAAGATGGGAAGTGGGGCACATTGAGTATCGGGATGTGATGGACGTCCACAATCTTGACGTGTAATGCTGGAGGTATAGCAGGAAGACATATGGCTGAACTTCCAGCACTGAAAGCACCACATCGAGGGAGGGATATATGGCTTGACCTTCTTGGGTATTGTGTCACCCTCGAAGGCCAAGATGAAGGTACTGGTGGCAACCTGATTATCCCTCTGACCCTGATAGATGCGCCGGATGAAATGAACACCTCACTGCTCTAAATTGGCATGCAGCTCGTTATCAGACTGCAAAAGTAGGTCCCTGTGGAATATAATACCCTGGACCGTATTTCAGCTCTTATGGGACTTGATGGTAACAGAAACATCCTCCAACTTGTCACAAGTGAGTAATGCCCATGACTGGGCAGAGGATACTGTTTTTATCAAGAATGATCCAGAGCACATTTTGGACAAGCCCTCCACCTCCCCAAACTTTTCCTCCGAATGCTCCACAAAAAACTGAGGCTTCATGGACATGAAAGATTCCCCATTAACTCTTGTACATATGAGATACTGGGGCGAATAAGCTTCACTGCCATCTTTAGCCTGGCATTCCTCCCATGGTGTGGCCAGGGAGGGGGACAATTTGGGGTCATATTTCTTAGCATTGAAGTTAGACTTTGCCCGCTTAGAAACGCTTCATGGCATGTCATCCGCCCTGATGCAACCCACTCCGACCAGGGGCCCTCTCAACTGGTGCCACCCAGACTCAGCAAGGCCAACCTGGCAGGATGGCCATTGCCAGGAGTCCTGATGCCCCAGGGAGATGGGCATCTCTACAGCATACGTGGGGAGTTAACGGCGCAAGCATCATCAGAGCGATGGGCTAAATACCTCAATGCACGATGGACACGATGCACCAAGTAAGGCACCCTTCGCCAATTGGCTTGCTGTTCGTGAAAATTTAGAAAGATGGAGGTCAAACCTAATGGGGGACCATCACATAAAGGCTGAAACATGTGAGACTCCTTTTAGTCGCCTCTTATGACAGGCAGGAATACCTCGGGACTATTCTAACCCCTGGACCTGCAAGGGGACAGGTGACATGTACATAAGCATCCTGTCTCTTCACCTGCATCCATTTATGTCCATTGTACATTCGAAAGGACTTGGGCAATTTCAGCCAGACAATGTCACACCCTATACATCCAAAAGTGCTGCAGATTGGCTCCAGGAATACTCTTCTGAGTTTAAACACTTCCACTGGCCATCAAACTCCCCAGACATAAACATTATTGAGGATATCTCTGATGCCTTGCAACATGCTGTTCTGAATACATCTCCGCCCCATCAAGTCCATGCCACATCTTGTTACAACACGTTTGAATGCTCACAGAGGCCCTACAAGGCATTGGGAGGGGGACCAGTTTCTTTGACTCTTCAGTGTTAATATCATTTTGTGAGTCATATTTTAAAACATGTTACAAAACAGTTAGTTAAAAAAATGGTACTGACACTGCACTTCTCACTACTATAGCAGAACAAATGATAATGAAGATGGTAAATTTTGGAGAGATATTTAATGCGAAGATCACTGTAACTGTATATTTTTGTAATACACAAGTATAAATACAAAAACTCCAAATATACCACGCTATCTTCAGAAACAATGAAATTAATATAGTGGATGATCAATCTGCTCCTGCCAGCCAATCACACCACATGACGTATTGCTTCATAAACAAATCAAGGTACAGAATGACAGCAAAGGACAAGTGATGTAGTAAGGCAATCACCCCATCATTTTTATGTCACCTGAACACATAATGCTGCAAAAAATATTAAGCATGCAGCACAAATAGGAATGGAAATCATGGCAAATTCAGAAAAAAGCAAAATATTTGTAACATCCAAGATTATATATTGTGAAGGTATGGCATTGCTTGTTACCGTACTATTTGTATATTAATTTGAGACATTCCTATTTTATTCATCCTGCATACCTAATGTTTTTCATGATATTTCATGTTCATATGACAAAAAAGTGATGCTGTGATTGGTTCATAAGACCACATGTCCTGTGCTGTGATTAGCTGACAGAACAAAATTGAGCAGCAGTCATGCTGATTTCAGTGTTGGTGGTTTTTGTGTGTATACTTGAATATAATAAAAATATGTTGTTTCAATGATACAGCACATTAAATATCCCTCCAAAACATATCAGTTTTGGTATAGCTTGTTGTGCTAAAGTTGCAGAAAGTGTGATATCAGTATATAAAACCTTTAATAGAATAGCAGCTGCTGTGGTTTTGATTGGAAAAATTTTACTCCATTGCGTAACTTATCTGAGCTGGTTATTTTCAATTTGGTAGTCACATAATCAATTGCCCTTGTAGTTAATGAGTTGGACTGACATTCATTAGAGAACATGCACAACACTGCAGGAAATAGTATTTAATTCCTTCACATTTATTGCTATGATTGAACCATGGACCTTGCCGTTGGTGGGGAGGCTTGCGTGCCTCAGCGATACAGATAGCAGTACGGTAGGTGCAACCACAACGGAGGAGTATCTGTTGAGAGGCCAGACAAACGTGTGGTTCCTGAAGCAGCAGCCTTTTCTGTAGTTGCAAGGGCAACAGCCTGGATGATTGACTGACCTGGCCTTGTAACAATAACCGAAACGGCCTTGCTGTTCTGGTACTGCGAACGGCTGAAAGCAAGGGGAAACTACGGCTGTAATTTTTCCCGAGGGCATGCAGCTTTACTGTATGATTAAATGATGATGGCATCCTCTTGGGTAAAATATTCTGGAGGTAAAATAGTCCCCCATTCGGATCTCCGGGCGGGAACTACTTAAGAGGATGACGTAATCAGGAGAAAGAAAACTGGCGTTCTACAGATCGGAGTGTGGAATGTCAGATCACTCAATCAGGCAGGTAGGTTAGAAAATTTAAAAAGGGAAATGGATAGGTTAAAGTTAGATATAGTGTGAATTAGTGAAGTTTGGTGGAAGGAGGAACAAGACTTCTGATCAGGTGACTACAGGGTTATAAACACAAAATCAAACAGGGGTAATGCAGGAGTAGGTTTAATAATGAATAGGAAAATAGGAATGAGAGTAAGCAACTACAAACAGCATAGTGAACGCATTGTTGTGGCCAAGATAGATACGAAGCCCACACCTACCACAGTAGTACAAGTTTATATGCCAACTAGTTCTGCAGATGACGAAGAAATTGAAGAAATGTATGATGAAATAAAAGAAATTATGCAGATAGTGGAGGGAGACGAAAATTTAATAGTGATGGGTGACTGGAATTCGAGTGTAGGAAAAGGGAGAGAAGGAAACATAGTAGGTGAATATGGATTGGGGCTAAGAAATGAAAGAGGATGCCGCCTAGTAGAATTTTGCACAGAGCACAACTTAATCATAGCTAACACTTGGTTTACGAATCATGAAAGAAGGTTGTATACATGGAAGAACCCTGGAGATACTAAAAGGTATCAGATAGATAATATAATGGTAAGACAGAGATTTAGGAACCAGGTTTTAAATTGTAAGACATTTCCAGGGGCAGATGTGGACTCTGACCACAATCTATTGGTAATGAACTGTAGATTAAAACTGAAGAAACTGCAAAAAGGTGGGAATTTAAGGAGATGGGACCTGGATAAACTGAAAGAACCAGAGGTTGTACAGAGTTTCAAGGAGAGCATAAGGGAACAATTGACAGGAATGGGGGAAAGAAATACAGTAGAAGAAAAATGGGTAGCTTTGAGGGATGAAGTAGTGAAGGCAGCAGAGGATCAAGTAGGTAAAAAGATGAGGGCTAGTAGAAATCCTTGGGTAACAGAAGAAATATTGAATTTAATTGATGAAAGGAGAAAATATAAAAATGCAGTAAATGATGCAGGCAAAAAGGAATACAAACGTCTCAAAAATGAGATCGACAGGAAGTGCAAAATGGCTAAGCAGGGATGGCTAGAGGAAAAATGTAAGAATGTAGAGGCTTATCTCACTAGGGTTAAGATAGATGCTGCCTACAGAAAAATTAAAGAGACCTTTGGAGATAAGAGAACCACTTGTATGAATATCAAGAGCTCAGATGGAAACCCAGTTCTAAGCAAAGAAGGGAAAGCAGAAAGGTGGAAGGAGTATATAGAGGGTCTATACAAGGGCGATGTACTTGAGGACAATATTATGGAAATGGAGGAGGATGTGGATGAGGATGAGATGGTAGATGCGATACTGCGTGAAGAGTTTGACAGAGCATTGAAAGACCTGAGTCGAAACAAGGCCCCCTGAGTAGACAACATTCCATTAGAACTACTGACGGCCTTGGGAGAGCCAGTACTGACAAAACTCGACCATCTGGTGAGCAAGGTATATGAGACAGGTGAAATACCCTCAGACTTCTAGAAGAACATAATAATTCCAATCCCAAAGAAAGCAGGTGTTGACAAATGTGAAAATTACCGAACAATCAGTCTAATAAGCCACAGCTGCAAAATACTAACACGAATTCTTTACAGACGAATGGAAAAACTAGTAGAAGCCAACCTCGGGGAACACATGAGGCAATACTGATCTTATGACTTATCTTAGAAGAAAGATTAAGGAAAGGCAAACCTACATTTCTAGCATTTGTAGACATAGAGAAAGCTTTTGACTGGAATACTCTCTTTCAAATTCTAAAGGTGGCAGGGGTAAAATACAGGGAGCAAAAGGCTATTTACAATTTGTACAGAAACCAGATGGCAGTTATAAGAGTCGAGGGACATGAAAGGGAAGCAGTTGTTGGGAAGGGAGTAAGACAGGGTTGTAGCCTCTCCCCGATGTTATTCAATCTGTATATTGAGCAAGCAGTAAAGGAAACAAAAGAAAAATTTGGAGTAGGAATTAAAATCCAGGGAGAAGAAATAAAAACTTTGAGGTTCGCTGATGACATTGTAATTCTGTCAGAGACAGCAAAAGGACTTGGAAGAGCAGTTAAACAGAATGGACAGTGTCTTGAAAGGAGGGTATGAGATGAACATCAACAAAAGCAAAACGAGGATAATGGAATGTAGTCAAATTAAGTCAGATGATGCTGAGGGAATTAGATTAGGAAATGAGACACTTAAAGTAGTAAAGGAGTTTTGCTATTTGGGGAGCAAAATAACTGATGATGGTCAAAGTAGAGAGGATATAAAATGTAGACTGGCAATGGCAAGGAAAGCGTTTCTGAATAAGAGAAATCTGTTAATATCAAGTATAGATTTAAGTGTCAGGAAGTCGTTTCTGAAAGTATTTGTATGGAGTGTAGCCATGTATGGAAGTGAAACATGGACAATAAATAGTTTGGACAAGAAGAGAATAGAAGCTTTCGAAATGTGGTTCTACAGAAGAATGTTGAAGATTAGATGGGTAGATCACGTAGCTAACGAGGAGGTACTGAATGGGATTGGGGAGAAGAGAAGTTTGTGGCACAACTTGACTAGTAGAAGGGATCGGTTGGTAGGACAAGTTCTAAGGCATCAAGGGATCACCACCAATTTAGTACAGGAGGGCAGCGTGGAGGGTAAAAATCGTAGAGGGAGACCAAGAGATGAATACACTAAGCAGATTCAGAAGGATGTAGGTTGCAGTAGGTACTGGGAAATGAAGATGCTTGCACAGGATAGAGTGGCATGGAGAGCTGCATCAAACTAGTCTCAGGACTGAAGACCACAACAACAACAACAACAACAACATTTATTGAAACACAGTTTTATTTCTATGATGACCATCTTTGTAAGAGTTGCAAGTCTAAGTATTTAAATCAAAATGGTAAGGTAATCTCATTAACGCAGTTTCACATTTGAGTGGAGGCAGATTAGATCACAGACACTCAGATATGATTTATGTAGATACTCCCCCTCACCCACACCCACTGTAGTGATTTGAGAATTTCTTTGTGGATTCTAGTGTTCTCAGCCTTCTACTATCTCAAACACAAACAAGAACAGCTGAAAAAGTTCTCTTGCAGACTCTTGACTGAGCCTTGGTAGAGGCAAGACATATTTTCAAATTCATTTTAAGAAAGTCATGGTAGTCAAGCCAACTTTCTTTTAACTGTAACTCATTTTGTTTCTAATGTTTGATCGTGTGAGGTACTTAAAGAAAGCTACATATGTATGTTGAAAGTGTGAATTATATTGTGCATAAAAGTCATGTACATCATTAACTGACAAAAAGGAAAGTTTGTATGTCTACTTTCACACTTTAAGTCATCGGAATGAGGAATTTTCAGTCAAAAACGAGAAAAGAAATAGTTAGGTGTTGCCATAGCAACCAAACACAATGATGATGATGAGTTCCCATGCTCCAAGGAGCATAGAGGATGATGTGGGAGACCTGCACTGCTGTACTAGGCAAGGTCCTAGTGGAGGTGGTTTGCCATTGCCTTCCTTCGTCCATAATGGGGATGAATGGTGATGATGAAGACGACACAACAATACCCAGTCATCTCAAGACAGGAAAAATCCCTTTCCCCGCCGGGAATCGAACCCAGGACCCCATATGTGGGAAGCAAGAATGCTACCGCAAGACCACGAGCTGCAGACAAACATAATGAGACAAAGGATTTACTCTGAGACATCAGAATATGTTCAAGTATCGAATGGAGCAAAATTTGAATGAAAAACGGGGAAGACATGAAAAATTCACAATGATAAAAACAGCCAAGAAGATTTGAACATACTTGTCTACAAGGAAGTACGCATAGAACAATTCAGTTAAGAAGATCCAGTGCGGGGAGTATTCAGCTCTCACACATATTGCAGGGATGCAGACACGGAAACTGACATACTTCTGACAGTGCTAACACCAGCTGCTGTTCACTGGTGCTGACCTGCCTCCACATCCGCTCACCTACACTACGAGAATTCTATGCCAGGTGAGTGTGAAACAAAACTTCATTACTTTAGTATGATGTGGTACAAGATACTGTCAAGTGAACTTTTATTCTGTCATTATCATATTTAAAGTTAGTTTTAAATGCTTATTAGGGCTAAAGCACTTAAAAGTATGGAGAATATACAACAAGTTGGGGACACTCAAGAACCAGCTATGACCATTAAAGTTAGCAAAGAAGTGCATGACTGGACTGAGTTGATAAATTTAATCGAAGCTCAGATTCTTAAGTTAAACTCAGTAGATGCACAACTACGCTCAGTAAATTCTCAATTAAATGCTCAAAGTGAAACTCTGAATATTCAAACGACTAATTTAGGTTTGTTAAATGCCAAAGTTGGCTCTTAAAGCAAGGAATTTTGCAATTTATGCAAAGGAATGGGTGCTTTGAAGACCGAATTCGACGCCATAAGTAATTAAGTAGAGAATTTAAATGTAGTTTTAAAGAACAAGTTGACAAATTCTTTGACCACTCATATAAATCATATGTTTACTGACCTTAACCAGAAACAAGATGATACCTTTCAAGATTTGTTGAAAAGGTTAGAACTTCACATTGAGAACAAATATAATAATGTAAAATCAGAACTTACGGGAAAGTTAGAATCTTTTGAAAATGTGTACAATATTAAATATAATGATGTAATACAGGGAATGTATACTTTGAAAGAGAGTGTAGATAAGCATAATGAATTAATGTCAATAATTCAATCGCAAATTACAGGTGTCAGTACATGAGTAGATAATGTAGAACAGAATTTCAAAGAGAAAATAGGCAACTCCGATATTATAAATGTAATTAGTTTGGGGGAACAATTTGGAGAAATTATAGACTGAATAACATCGAGAGAATAACATCAAGGAACATATCACTTATTCCTTCTTCTGAATTTAATGATACCAGGAAGAGTATAGAAGACCCGTGGAGAGAATTTAAGCTTATTCAAGACAAAGTAGAAAAAATGGTAACTTCAACTAATGTGGTATTAACTAGTGAAGCTGGACTGATTTACAATGGGGAGGTAATGCAGGGTTATCTAGACTATTCCCTAAATTTAAGATGGCTGGCCCGCATCTCGTGGTCGTGCGGTAGCGTTCTTGCTTCCCACGCCCAGATTCCCGGGTTCGATTCCCAACGGGGTCAGGGATTTTCTCTGCCTCGTGATGGCTGGGTATTGTACGATGTCCTTAGGTTAGTTAGGTTTAAGTAGTTCTAAGTTCTAGGGGACTGATGACCATAGATGTTAAGTCCCATAGTGCTCAGAGCCATAAGATGGCCGGAGATGTACATATAACCCATTTCTTAAAAAGGTTTAACCAAGCATTACCAGAAAACTGGGAAGATTATAAGAAGATTTAATTTGCTGTGGGGTACCTTCTAGGGGAAGCCACAGAATGCAGTACAGAAAATACTGAGAATTTTTCCTTTTGGGAAGACTTTCAGAAGAAGTTTAAAGAGAAATACTGGTCTGCCAGTGCTCAAGAAAAGTTGATATCAGATGTATGGGACCCAAATTATTACATTAATACTTGGGGTACTATGAGGAAATATTTTGATTGGCATTTAACATGAGCAGAGTACTTAGATAAGCCAATGGAAGAAGAGGGATTGGTACGTATTTTAATTAGATGATTGCCCATATATGCGAGAAAAGACATCTTATGTAGTGGTTGGGAAACGATAGATGAGTTGTTGTCTTTTATTGACACACTTGATGCAATAAATAAGGATGGCAACAAAACTTTACACCAAGGTGAAATTTCAAACTATAAAAGAAATAGCGGTAATAACTTTAAAAAGCATGAGACAAACTTAGCAAAAGTACAATAAGAAAAGTTGTAATGACAGTTATCGAAAGAAGCTTCCACATTCAAGTACAGATCTGGTAGCTTCTCAAGAATTTCTACCAAGTAACCATAATACACAGAATGGGAATGTAATATCTCATTTCAGTAATCAGCTCGTAATTAGTAATAATGAGGAAAATGTAGTTCGACCTGGATCTAGGGCCAGGGCCAAGGTTGTGGAGATACATTAAGAGGCCTTATTCCATATAAGTATGTTAATTTTACACACAAAATACCCACAAAGGAATGGTTGCTGCTTGAAGAACGTAGCTTAGCCACTAATAACCCACAACCTATAATAGCAAGGACAGTGGAAAATTCTGAGGTTAACATATTTATAGATTCGGGAAGTGAGGTATCACTCATCTCAAACGAAATTTTATAACTCAATACAGAGTAAACAGCTCTTACTGTTATTGCCAGTGACTGGAGTATACATAATCGGGATAACAGGAACAAAAACTAAATTAGTAAAATATGAAACTCAGGTGAACTGCAGTATTGGAAAATGTTATTTTGTCAAACGCTGTTGATAGTAGAAAATATTAATAGAAATGTATTGTTTGGTTTGGACTGGTTGTTGGAGTTTAAAATCATCTTAAACTTTGACAAACATCTTATTTGTTTTGGTAGAGATGACAGTAGATGCTGGATACCATTTGAGACAAATGGTCACACTGAAGACTGAACAACTGAGTGTCAGTGTCTGTGATTCACAGCTACAGCTCGGTTATCACCAAAAATCAAAAGTGTTGACCTAGGGACACATCGAGCTGATTCACAAGACAATGTTAATGAATCCTTAATATTAACCGATCATCAAAGGCAAGATTTATATAAAATTTTAATATAGTATGAAGTAGTGTTTTCTGACTGTCCAGGCAACATCAGTGACTATATCTGTAAGTTCAAAATCAAAGATGACACTCCATTCTTTTGCAAACCTTATCCAGTACTGGGGAGTTTGAAGGAAGCAGTCCAAGATGAGATTAACAAAATGATTGATAATAATATTATAGAACAAAATTCCAGTGTAATGAATAATCCTCTGATTGTGGTGAAGAAAGCTACAAGTCATGTGCGATTAGTCTTAGATGCTCGTGCACTGAATCGACATATAAAGATGGAGAGAGACCGACCATTAATATCGACAAATTGCTGTCCAAACTTGAAAAAGCAATATTCTTTAGCACAATGGATTTGACCGTGGGATATTGGCAGGTAAAATTACATCCAGATACCAAGAAATATACAGCCTTTTTGTTTGATGGAAAATCTTATCATTTTAATGTATTGCCATTCGGACTTAATATCTCTGTGTCTGTATTTACATCTACATGACTACTCTGCAATTCACATTTAAGTGCTTGGCAGAGGGTTCATCGAACCACAATCATACTATCTCTCTACTATTCCACTCCCGAACAGCGAGCGGGAAAAACGAACACCTAAACCTTTCTGTTCGAGCTCTGATTTATATGTATGTTAGATGAAGCACTAGGGAGAGATTTATTGAAGGATTTGATAATATATGTAGATGATATCCTAATAATAGCAGCTACTTGGGAAGGACATTGTCTAACTCTGTGCAAGACTCTGAAAAAATTTAAAGAGAAAGGTATTATGGTAAAGCTGACAAAATTGTTTTTTGTGCACCAAGAACTTAAATTGTTAGGGGATATTATAGGAGTAGAGGGAATTAGACCAGACCCTGAATGCATAAAAGCTATCAAAGAATGTCTGCACCCCAGAAATGTAAGACAATTAAAAGAATTTATAGGTATGGTTGAATTCTATCAATGGTAAGTACGAGGGCAGGAGTTAAATGACCCGAGAATTTTACATTTATTAAAAAGGGAGTACTGTGGACTTGGGATCAAGGTACAAATGATGCATTTGAAAATGTTAAAAGAATGCTTGTTGAGGCACCCATCCAGTTATGGCCGAACTGTTTAAAATTTCGACAGATGCACCTGATTACGGTATTGCTGCCGAACTTTTCCATGGAGAATGGGTTCCAAGTAATATAGAACATAGAACCATAGCTTTTGCTAAGGATAGCCTAAATAAACAAACTAAAATATACAGCTACTGGAAAGGAACTATTGGCAATTGTGTGGAGTATTCAAAAGTTTCAGTCACTAGTATGGGAATCAGGAATCCATGTCTATACTGATCATGAAGCTTTATCCTTTCTGATAAATAGTCAATTACTACACAGTAGGTTGATGTGCTGGATGCTTTTCCTACAGGAATAGACTATTAAGATATGATGCATAAAATGTCAGCAGAATATCCAAACATCAAGGTAAAGGAAATGGCTCAAAGAATAATAGAAAATTTCCATCATGATCCTAATTTCACAGAAATATTTTCTATGTATATCCAGAACTTGTTACTTCCTAATCAGGTAGGAAAATGGAAAATTATAGATCATAACTTGTTTTGGAGAGACAGCATAACATCACAGCGTTGACATTTATGTCTTTCAAAGGTAATGGAAGATGAACTTGTATGGTATGTTCATATAGATTAGATTAGATTAGTTTTCGTTCCATAGATCTGTGTTGAGGAGATCCTCATAGATGTGGAACATGTCACGTTTTTTTTCATTTTTTATTTTTTTTTAAGCTGAAATAACAATACTAATAGTATAAATATATACAACACATCATTTGTTTCTATTAAAAAATTTGTCAATGGAGTAGAAGGAGTTGGCCACTAGTAAGTCTTTCAGGCTCCTTTTAAACTGATCTCTATCTGTAACTAAATTTTTTATGTTGGCTGGCAAATTATTGAAGATGAGTGTTCCTGAGTAGTGGACCCCTTTTTGAACTAAAGTAAGTGCTTTTAAGTCCTTGTGCAGATCATTTTTGTTCCTGGTATTGTATGTATGAACTGAGCTGTTTGTTGGAAAAAGAGATATATTATTTAGGACAAATTTCATTAAGGAGTAAATATACCGAGAGGCAGTAGTTAGTATACCCAGTTCTCTGAAGAGGTTTCTACAAGACGTTCGTGAATTTACTCCACAAATAATATCTACTACACGCTTTTGGACTCTGAAAACTTTTGTTTGACTTGAAGAGTTACCCCAAAATATTATACCATATGACATTATGGAATGGAAGTAGGCAAAGTATGCAAGCTTTTTCACTTTTATGTCACCTATGTATGCTAACACTCTAATTGCAAATACAGATTTGTTAAGATGTTTCTGAAGTTCTGTGGTGTGCTCCTCCCAACTGAATTTATTATCAAGTTGTAATCACAGGAATTTAAGACTGTCAACCTCTTCTCTCTGCTCTTCTTCATACTTTATGCATATGCTGGGTGGAAAGCTCTTACAGGTTCTGAATTGCATATAGTGAGTCTTTTTGAAGTTTAATGTCAGTGAGTTGGCTTTAAACCATTTATTAATATCCATGAAAATATCATTAGCAGATCTTTCTAGAACTACACTCGACATACTATTTATTGCAATACTCGTGTCATCTGCAAACAAAACGAACTCTGCTTCTGGCAGTGTAACTGATGAGAGATCATTAAAGTACACAAGAAAAAGCAATGGCCCTAAGATGGATCCTTGTGGGACACCACATGTAATTTCTTCCCATTCTGATGATGACTGATGACTTAATTCACTAGTCCCTTGCACTGACACCCTTTGTTTCCTGTTAGCGAGGTATGACTTGAACCATTTTGCAGCACTGCTCGTGACACCATAGAATTCTAATTTATTTAAAAGGATGTTGTGGTTTACACAATCGAATGACTTTGACAAATCACAGAAAATACCTGCTGCTTGTAACTTGTTATTTAATGAATTAAGTACATTTTCACTGTAGGTGTAAATAGCCTTTTCAATATCAGAACCCTTCAGAAATCCAAACTGTGTTCTTGATAATATGTTATTTGTGATCAGATGGTTGAGAAGCTGCCTGTAGATTACTTTTTCTAAAATTTTTGAGAATGCTGGCAAAAGTGAAATCAGTCTGTTGTTTGATGGCATCTCTTTATCCCCTTTCCTGAATAGAGGCTTAACATCTGCATATTTCAGCCAGTCAGGAAATGTCCCAGTTATAATTGACTGGTTACACAAGTAACTTAGAATTGTACTAAACTCACAAGAACATGCCTTAATTAACTTTGTTGATATTTCATCATAACCACTAGAATGCTTTGTTTTTAAAGATTTTATTATGGAAGTTATTTCTTTTGGTGATGTGAGTGACATATTCATGTCCCTAAAGCTATTTGTAGATTACTTTTTCTAAAATTTTTGAGAATGCTGGCAAAAGTGAAATCGGTCTGTAGTTTGATGGCATCTCTTTATCCTCTTTCTTGAATAGAGGCTTAACATCTGCATATTTCAGCCAGTCAGGAAATGTCCCAGTTATAATTGACTGGTTACACAAGTAACTTAGGATTGTACTAAACTCACAAGAACATGCCTTAGTTAACTTTGTTGATATTTCATCGTAACCACTAGAATGCTTTGTTTTTAAAGATTTTATTATGGAAGTTATTTCTTTTGGTGATGTGAGTGACATATTCATGTCCCTAAAGCTATTTGTAAAGGCTAGTTTCAGATGTTCAAGGGCATTATTTACTGATCCTGACAATCCCATTCTATGGGATATGGGATATGGGTTATGGACACATCAGAATAAAAAAATGTATATCCCATGTGAATAAGTTTTAAATACAGAATGTATCCTATTATTCCTAAGTCATTACATGATCTTACAGCAGCAGATTTATTTGGACCATTCCCACAAGAAATGGGAGGAGTATCATATATGTTGGTTATCATAGAATGCTGGTCAAAATATGTTAAATTATATCCTATTAAAAGAGCAAATACGTAGATGGTTATACACTGTTTACAACAATACTTTCTAGAAGTAGGTAAACCAAAACAGTTTCTTACAGATAATAGACCACAATTTGTGAGCAACGAATTTAGAGAATTCCTAGCATGGGAAAGTATTCAACAAGTCTTAATATCCAATTATAAACTTTCATCAGACCCGTGTGAATGGGTAATGAAGGAAACTGGGAAATTGTGTCGTACATACTGTCATGAAAAACATGCTTCATGGGAAATGAAAATTAAGGACTTTGAACTTATCCTAAATGAATTACCCCATTTATCAACTGGGTTGACACCTTTAGATGTTATAGGCAAACTTTTTGTAGGAGAAACTTTAATTAAGTATTTTAATCGGCCTGAACATCCTAGTGTCAATTACGAAGTAAATCAGGAAATATTTCTAAAAATTTGATTGAAAAGGCGCAACAAAGGTTAAGTAAGCATAACAAAAATGCTGTGGCAACTCAGTACCAAGTTGATGACCTGGTTTTTATAAAACAACATCTTCCCAGCTCGACTCTGAAGAGAGAGATTCATAAGTTTTTCCAAAAATATGAGGGACCGTACTGAGTACTAACAATGGTTAATCATAAGATATTATTTTTAGTAGATCTCACAACTGGATTATAGAAGGGGAAATACAATGTAAAGGATGTAAAACTGTATGTTTCCCATGGGCGTTAACATTCTGAGTTAACGGGCAGAGTGACGAAGATCAGATCCTGAATTGTTTTCGGTGTTTCTTCCAAAGTAGTTTCTTGCACCGAATACCTTTAAAATCTAAAACTATCCTATAATCTTATTGCTTAAAAAACAGGATATGACCATAAAATCAGGAACAACTTAAGAGAAGTACAGAAAAAAGGTGATATCTAAACAAAATAAACTAAATAGAATATTATATTTCTGGAAAATATAATAAGATGTGACTAGCCAAACAATTGTTATGCCATAGTATATAGATTTTTTTTTTTTGTATAGAGTATTTTATACCTTTTATGAGATGTGATATAGATGGGAGGGTTTGTATAAATTTTGGAAGGGGTGGGTATTGTACCTAAAAGCTTGATTTACAAGAACAGATAAATCATGACTAACACAAAAAAACACATTATACCTTTCAAACAACCCTCACAAACAAGTGTGAGTAATTCTCCTTCATTTGCCATTTCTGTTGGGTTTGTAGAATTTCTTTTGGGGACCTCAAAAGGTGATAGTCGGATGAGTCCGTGCAGTAGGAGATGACTTAACACCAAACCTCCTCTGGAGTCTCACTCAAGTACCTGAGAAGTAGGGATCCTGGGGAAGGGGGTTGGGAAAGGTTTCCTGTCTTTGGGGCTATCTTCTTTCTCTTCTCTTCTCTTCTTTGATCCTAGCAACCACATCTATTTTTTCCTTTCTTACTTCTCATCTTGAAGACCTGTCTATCTTTTCCCTCTTTCCGTATTCATAAACTTCTATTGATGAAGTGTTTCCTTATTTCTGTTGTTACTAATAACCTAGATCTTATCTTTTGATAAGAAGGTCAAAGAATCAGACTACAGAAACACACATCCACATATATACAAATATACACTTCTACTCAAACATTAAACTATATAAGACAAAGTCTGTCACGATGTGAGAACTTCCAGGTGTTGTAGGGGAAAAGGCATGTACATAGGGAATTATGCTCACATATATGGGGAGTTTTGATGGTTCGACATCAAATATACATAAGGAGAGGTGTCCATACATAAGGAACAACTATAAAATAGTAATGAGTATTGCATAAATTAGAAAAAGGCATGACCAACATCAGTGCAATAAAAACTCTGATGAGTTGAAGGATAGTGGGATGGAAGTAGTATATATAGACATAATACCTATTGAAAGTATAGAAGTTGATAAGTAGAGGAGGACTCTAGGGAGTGAATGATATATTAAAGAATGAATGCAAAATTTAAGGTATAAATCTATCTTTACCAGAAGATACTTAATTATAGTATACATAGAGATGTATATTAGGGTAATGAACTGTTAGGCCTACTCAGAAAGGATAAGGGGGGCGTACCTGGCAATCACTAATCATAAAGGGCAGATATACCTACATGGAGATAGGACGATCTGTAGCCTAAAAAATAAGGATGTTTTGTAAGGGTGTGCATACCTGAATGGAAAGGGGAAGTGCTCTCATAAGGTCAACTGTCAACCGACAAGCAAGGAATAGGTGCTGATCCTAGGAAAAGGAGACAGTATTTTGGCAAAAGTCGAAAATTTTATAGGAATTATTCTGGAAGGTGTAAAGTCTATGAACGACTAGCATTATTATGTTTCATGGAAGTAAATGAGTGTCCAAAGAGCTCTTTCAATTCACCCAGAGTTTCTCCAAGCTACAACTAATGAAAAGAGTACATACTAGGAAAAAGGTAGTACAAAAAGATAAGAATAGAAAATAGATTACTCTTGTATCATAAACACCTGAAGTTTTCAATTGAAAAAGAAAATAAAGGAAAAAAAGGTCCTCACAATTCCTAAATATTAGCAAACCTTTATGCTCATGTCTTAATAACAAAGTAAAATAAGGAAAGAATGAAGAAACCATAAACGAAAAATTGTTCAAGAAAGAACAAAGAATTGTTACTGAAAGACATGTATGCTGTAAGATATGAAATGTTATTATGAGTAATATTACTTGCATAATGATTATGTATAAAATATCAGAGTTCAGTCTGGGGGGGGGGGGGGGGGGGGGGAATATGTAGTATTCGAGAATTTCTGTGTAAATTCTAGAACCACTCAGCCTTCTACTGTCTCAAACACACGATATTCTAGATATGAGTGTGGGATGGTAAAATCCCACCTACTGCGCATCACATATCTGGTGCGATCGTAAAATCGTACCTACTGTGCATCACATGTCTGTGTGTGCAGGTTTAAAATCAGTTGCGGGAAGCAGGCAAACACAGCAGTCCAACGGCACCAAGAAGTACCTGTTGGGAAATCCATAGATGTGTTAATGCATGTGTAAGGAAGAACCACGGAGTTTTTATGCCGCTCTATGGCTTATTGTGTCACTTACAATTGTTATGTTAAACAAGAACAGTTGAAAAAGTACTCTTCTAGACTCTTGACTCAGGCTTAGTAGAGGCAAGACATATTTTCAGATTCATTTTAAGAAAGTCATGGTAGTCAAGCCAACTTTCTTTTAACTGTAACTCATTTGTTTCTAATGTTCGATGGTGTGAGGTACTTACAGAAAGTTACATGTGTATGTTGAAAGTGTGACTTATATTGTGCATGAAAGTCAGATACATTGTTAACTGGAAAAAAGGAAAGTTTGTAAGTCTACTCATTTTATAAGTAGAAAGAGGCTTAAAAGTTCCTGTAGCTAGCAATATTTGATGGAGAAGAAGTCAAGAGACTTTCCAGCAGCTGACTATCCCGCAAAGAAGAGGGGTTGCAAAATTCCAAGTAAGCCACCTCGTAAAGAAGTGGAATGTTGTTTGGGGAAATAAATCAGTATAATCCAGACCCACACTCACATTTAAAGTCATCAGAGGCCCCCCACCCCTCCCCAAAACCCCCACCCCAAAACACACACAAGTGCACTAGTTCATAATTACATAATGTTCATGTAATGTCCATCTCACAGAAGTTAACTACATGTTGGTGTGAATTATTCACTTAGAACAGTACAATTTGATTATCATATGCTGACTGAATATTACTGACATGAAGATGTAAACGTTATGGATGACTCCTACTGTCCGACTTATACCAAATAGTGGCATAGAGATGTTGAAAATTAAGCTCTTATGCACTGACCGCATGAAGCGTTGCCCTGCACAACTACTTATTGGCAAACATAAGAATAATAATTAAAATTTGTAACAATATTATTAAAAGGAAGTTGCAACTCACCGTACAGTGGAGATAGTGAGTCACAGATAGATACAACAAGAAGACTGGAAGACTGTCACAAATAAAGCTTTCAGCCTGTAAGGCCTTCATCAAAAATAGACAATGGACACGTACACACACACACACACACACACACACACACACACACACACACACACACACACACACACACAATCATGCAAATGCAACTCACACACGACTGTAGTCGTAGGCAACTGTAGCCACACTGTGAGCAGCAGCTCCAGTCCTTTTCATAATATCGTTATAGTCTATCCTGTGTTTTACATAATTAAAATTTGTTATTATACATCAAGACAGATAGTGAAATCACAAGTTATAAATTCATAATAAGCAAAACAAGAAATTTATTTAAGTATGAGCTGGGTAATGAGAAAATTAACAAAATTATAGAAATTATTTTGTGGTAATAATTTCTGCTTCTCAGGGTTCACAAACCTTGCCAAAAATGGCTAAATGTGAAATTTATAGATCAAATAATTTGCAAACTGGCATGTTCCCCTAGTGAAAGTGAACATTTTTGAATTCAGAAATATCAAGGCTACAAAACTATGGTACTGAATTTTGGAAATAACCATTACTTAAGATTAAAATCAAACAATGGAAAATACAGACTGGAATGCAACAATATTATGAAAAGGAAAGTTGCTACTCACCATACAGCAGAGATGCTGAGTCGCAAATAGGCACAACAAAAAAACTCTTGCAATTAAAGCTTTCAGCCATCAAGGCCTTCCTCAACAATAGATCACACACACACACACACACACACACACACACACACACACACACACACACACACACACACACACTCTAACTCACTCACTCACAATATAATGTACTTCGTTATAAGTGTCCCTCCAAAACTGAGTAAGTAAAGGGTAATTCGAAAGAAAATTCAAACCAGTTTCATTTCATTTGAAATAAGATTAGCTAATATTGCCATTAAAATGTGGTTAAGGACTTTACTAAATTTTGACAAAGTTGGTTACAAATGACAGTGTTTGGGCAGTGTAAATAAAAAAGGTTAGACTTTTGTTATCCAGAATATATAAAATTTATATTTTATTAAATATTTCAAGACATATACTGAGTAAAATGAAAGATTTTAACAACAATTGGATGATACATAAGAATACAAATTGCTCAGAGAGTATGAAAAGTTCATCTGAATTAATTCATTTCATACTTTGTTCTCTTAGTTGGTACACAAATGAAGAGAGGGGAGAGGGAGGGAGAGGGAGGGAGAGGGAGAGGGGGACACAGAGAGAGAGAGAGAGAGAGAGAGAGAGAGAGAGAGAGAGAGAGAGAGAGAGAGTTATACAAATAATGAAACAATATGAAACATAACTTAACCTTTATCATTTAACAGGATTTCTCTTTAGTGATGTATTATTAATTATTGCCATATCATTGTCGAGCTAAAGTATTATACATTGCCTGCTGTTTGACTAAAAGAAGTAGGAACTTTGTAGAACATCAGTGATGTCAGCTGATGAATGATACTGAATAAATTCAAGAAGACTTCAACCTGAAACAGTTTGAATATTTGCACCACATCAGAAAATTTCAAAAGATACGGTACACAGTCACACGCATTGATACAGGACTGATGAAGAAATTACAACTATAACATATAATTGCAGAAGTTACACTATATTTTTATTGTCATTAAGCAATCAAACCCTCTCATTTGATCTAATACATTATATTTGGCAGATGTTATCAAAGTCATTTTGAGCATGAGGAATGACACCACCCTATTTTAGACTTCTGTGACTGTGCTTTGTATTCTCTGTGGCATTACCCTAACAATGCACTAGAATGAATTGTTGTATGTAGTTATGGATGTTAAAACACCATTTGCTTTATTCCTGCATTTTTCATATTCAGAATTAAATGTTTTGATGCACTAGCTCCAACACCACCAAACATGATCATTATAACAACAAAAATAATCTTAATTTTGACAATATAATGTAGTAGGAAAGATAAGAAATCTACTCACCAAGCAGTGGAAGGAGAAAACACATATAAAAAAAAGGTTTTACGTATGCAAGCTTTTGGAGCCAGGGGCTGCTTTTTATGGTAGAAGGGATGAAGAGGAAGGAAAAGAGGTGAAGGAAAAGAACTGGAGTGGTTTAGGAAAAGGGATAGAGTTCAGAAAAGTCACCCAGAACCCCATCTCAGGGAAGATTTACTGGATAGGATGAGAAGGAAAGATGTGTGTTCTCCTGGCACCACTTGGTGAGATGATTTTTTATCTATCCAATTACATTAAACATGTTTATTAGTTTTCCAGCCTGCTGAAAGAGGAGAAATTAGGAGCAAATTGCTCAAAGGTGGTCACTTCATCACCAATGTTCAATTACAGGAAAGTAAGTAGTAATGGGGGGGACATTTATATGTTTATTTTGTTTATCCATCAATAGAAAATAAACATTGTATTGATTTTGTGCACATGTACAAGTAAATTTATGGCAAACCACTTCAAGGAAATGGAGTGTACGAGTATGTAGACAAAAAAAGTACAAACAAGATAAAACAAGGTCATAGAATACCTAGTAATATAGGGATATGTAAAGAGGCAGAATACAGTGCTGTGGTTGGCAATGCCTATATATGACAACAACTGTCAGGCACAGATGTTAGCTCTGTTTTTGCTGCTACAGTGGCGCATTATCAAGATTAAAGTGAGTTTGAAGATGGTGTTATAGCTGGCACATGAGCAACGGGACATAGCAATGAAGGGAGGTAGCAATGAAGTGGAGATTTTCCCATACAACCATCTCACGAGTGTACCGTGAATATCAGGAATCCAGTGAAACATGAAATCTCCGACATTGCTGCAGCCGGAAAAAGATCCTGCAAGAATGGGACCATTGACTGAAGACAATCATTCAGCGTGACAGAAGTGTAACCCTTCCACAAATTGGTGTGGATATCAATGCTGGGCCATCAACAGGTGTCAGCGTGCAAACCATTCAATGAAACATCATTGATATGGGCTTTTGGACCTGAAGGCCCACTCATCTACCCTTGATGACAAACATGTTGCCTATTTGGATGAGACTAGTTTCAAATTGTATCAATCGGATGGGTGTGTATGGGTGTGGAGACAATCTCATGAATCCATGGACCCTGCATGTCAGCAGGGGACTGTTCAAGGCTCTGTAATGGTGTGGGGCACATGCAGTTCAAGTGATATGGGACCTCTGATACACCTAGAAACAACAATGACAGGTAACACATATGTAAGCATCCTGTCTGATCACCTGCATCCATCCATGTCCATTGTGCATTCCAACAGATGGGCAATTCCAGCCAGATAATGCGACAACTCACATGTCCAGTTCCAGCCAGATAACGCAACAATTCACATGTCCAGAATTGCTGAAATGTGGCTCCAGGAACACTCTTTTGAATTTAAACATGTCTGATGGCCACCAAACGCCCCAGACATGAACATTATTGAGGATATCTGGGATGCCTTCCGACATGCTGTTCAGAAGAGATCTCCACCCCCTCGTACTCTTATGGATTTTTGGACAGCTCTGCAGTATTCATGGTGTCAATTCTGTACAGCATGACTTCAGACATTAGTCAAGTCAATGACAGGTCATGTTGTGGCACTTCTGCGTGCTCACAGGGGCCCTACAAAATAGTAGGCTGGTGTGCCAGTTTCTTCAGTGTATAAATTCATATAGTTTTAATAAACACAACAGATATCCTAACAGTGACTTAAGTTATCAATAATGTATCCTCCTTCAGTATTTACTACAGCCTATCAACAGTGGTAACTTTTCAATTCCGCAACTGTAGAAATCATGTGGTTTTGAGGTGAAGAACTCATCGAGCCATGTTTGGAGCACATCTTCATGCAGAAAGGATGTTTCTGCAAGGTTGTTTGATGGAGAGTAGGAAAGGTGAAAATCTGAGGGTGTCACATCAGGTGAATAAGGTGGGTGTGGTATGGCTTTCCAACCCAACTCCTGTATAGTGTTTTTTTATCAGTCTAGCAGAGCATGGGTGGGTGTTACTGTGGAGTAGATTCACTTCACACAGTCTTCCTGTATATTGTTCTTGGATCACATCTGTAAGACATCTCAGCTGTTGATAATAAATGTCAGCAGTGATGGTTACACCTACCTTTGGAAAGCACTTTGTAGTACACTATACTGTCGCTTGTCTTTGTACAGGGAGTTGATGATTTGTTTGGGCTCTACCATTCTTTTTTTTTTCCTTATGTTAGCATAAAGACACCATTCCTCATCACTAATAATGATACAGGATAGGAATTGTTGGTGCTGTTCATGAGCCAACTGACGGTGAGGAAGCAGATATGTATATATGGCCACCTGCTGATTTTTGTAATTTCTCCTTAGAGCATGTGGTACCAGTTCACCCAATTTTTGAACCTTCCCCATTGCATGCAAATGGTGCACATCGGTGGAATGACCACAGTACATCACATTTGGCAGTTCCTGAGTACACTGATGTGGATCATTGTGGATTAATGGTTTTAAATGGTCTTTACCAAACCCAGAAGGTGTTCCTGAACATGAAGAGTCACCTACGTGAAAACCATTCTCCTTAAAACAAGGAAACTATTTTCTTCCTGTGCTTTGCCCTATAGCTATTATCCCCATACATGGTGCAAATGTTCCTGGCTGCCTCTGCTGCCGTCACTCATCTATTGAACTCAGGCAGAAGAATATGTTAGAAATGTTTCAATTTCTCCACTTGGCAGGCCACTTTGTAATGTCAGCAGCTCCACTCATGATCTCCAACCAACAGAATGACAATATGTAGACCCATAAAGCAACAATGAACTACAAACAAAAAATGACAATCAATAAATAAATCCATAGCAAACAGAATACTAACATGCAAAACAAAAACAATAAAAACTTATTCACCAACCTAATCCATGTACAGTTATTGTACATTATGAATGGTCTATTTTCCATATGGCTATATTTTTGTCACCCTTAAGCAGCAAGCAAGTTAATCTTTTTTGCGTGTGCACCACTCACCTAGTGGTAATGTGGACACTTTCTTTAACCAATTAACTGATGTCCTGGAGACATGCATATTAACAGTCTTCCATCCGGCGACACCACAGTGGTGTCATGCGGGAAATAGCAGTCAACAGCCTGTGACACCACAGTGGTGTCATGCGCAAAATAGCAGTCAACAGCCTGTGACACCACAGTGGTGTCGTGTGCATAGTATCGCTCAGTGGCTGGCGACATCACAGTGGTGTCATCAGCATAGTACTGCACAGTGGCCTACGGCAGCACTTAAGTATCTTTTGCATTCTGTTGGTGTTTTGTTTAGGTAACAATAAGTTACACACATCAACAAGTTTTTATAAGTACTTGTGCCCTTTCATCGTCGTAGACAAAAGAGATGATATGATTATTTATGATGAATGCGCGGACATCTTGTCTGACATTCCGGATGACTTGGCCGATTGGGAGGAAGACATTGGATACTGAAAAAATGAAAGTGAAGCAGAATCTTCAGAAGATAATGAAATATGTCCAAGAAGAATTCAGCGAACACTACAGTTGCAAACTGATTCGGATGTATCAGACGAAGAAGACAGTGCACAGTGGTCAGTCTTCGGTTTGCCAACAATAAATCTGAAGGCTCTCCAGATCTGAACATGGTTCCCAAAGATACACAGAGTGTTGAGGATATCATTGAATTATGTATTGGGTATGGTCTATTTTAATATATTAGCAATGAAACCAACAAGTACTACAGTCAAAATTGCAATAGAAGAAAACTGGATTTTAAAAAAATGCCAAATATGTCGACGTTACGTAACCTGAACTTAGAAAATAGTTTGGGCTTGCTATCCTTATGGGAGTTGTAAAAAAAGCAAGGATCAATGATTATTGGTCAATGAATCTATTGATAGACACACCAATATTTCGCAAAATTATGTCCCACAACAGATTCAGACAAATATTATCATTTTTACAATTTTCTGACAACAAAATAAACCAGATATGCCAAATGGCATTTCAAAGTGCAATTTGTAATTGATTATTTTTCCAAAAAGGTTAAATAAACAAATATTTGAAACAAACTTATTTTTCTAAGAAGTTTAAATAAATAAATATTTGAAACAAACAAATTTTGTATTTATTTATGTATGCATATCTCCAAAATTTTGTGAAAGTATGGGAACAGGGGTGAGAACTTATGAGAATTAACGCTGAGATTAGTAACACTTGACAATTTATAATCTCCCAATAATGTCAAGAACGGCCAGCAACAAGACAAGTAATCCGATTAGTGCTGTCGGTGCCAAGCGAATCAATTTGTACAAGATGTGTGGACAACAAAGTGTTAAAACAAGTTTTGAGGGTAAAATTAGTAATTAGCTTCCTAAACATTTTGAACACTTTTAGCATGGCACAAATGGTAAATATGACTACTAGGATACCAAAAAGTTCAGCATCAGTCAATTCTTGGACTGTGTATTTCCAGATATCAACAGGGAAAATAGCAAAGTACTCATAAAAGAACTTGGCCTTTCTGGGCACTACTATTAGATAATAAAGCTACAGATAGGTTTGGCAAAACCCATGAAACTACAAGTCTACAATAGGATATTCTCTGAATGTAAAAGACAGTATACTCCCAATTATTTTGGGTTATTTGTTGGAGAAGATAAATGAATAAGCAAAAAACACAAGTAAGTGAGATATTTTCAAACATGTATACTTTTTTTAAAAAAGTTTATCAATGTTCTGTGTATACATACTGTATACATGCTTATTTCTTAAAATAATCTGTGGTGTTCTAATTCTGTGAGGAGCTCATATTTATTGCACAGCATTTTTGCCAGCAAATTGCAGTAATGATTGCAATAATGTTTGACAAGATCACTGTCTTCATCCTCACTTTCACATTCACTGTCCTCTTCCTTGTCTTGTTGGGGTGCAGCAGTCACAATTTTGGTATCTCTCACGTACTGGAAGCTAGGTTAACATGCTCAATCTTTAGTTAATCATTCAACTTTCTTCATCAACATCTTCAAAATCACTTAAACCCATTGCCAGATTCATTATTTGTGCAGTTGTTATTTCTTCATCACAGAAACCTTGAAAATCACTTTCTTCTATATCTGGAAGAATTTTCTCTGATGTTCGAACTAGTGTATGTGGCTTGACTTCCTGCTGTGCATTAGAAATCCTATGTATGGCTTTTAGAATTGTCACCTTCTTCCATACCACCACCAAATTATTCTCACTGAGTAGCATCCTCTGTAGACCAGCCCAATAGCACAGTTTTACTGATGAAATTATGCCTTGCTCCACTGGCTGTATAATGGCAGTCACATCAGAAGGGAAAAAACATAGTTTCAATGAAACCATTATCAGATACAGGAATCCTCGGGCAGTAAACAGCCTTCTGTGTAAACCCCTTCTCTTCTAGAAATCGCCAAACTTGCAATAAAAAATATCTGCGAAACCAGTTCTTGAAAATTTCATGATCCTCTGATGTTCCTTTTAGCTTGTAATAATGCACAGGGAGATTCTTAGCTGCAATATCCTTGAATACTCAAGGATTTTTGAGTTTCCAATTGACAGTTAAGCTTTTCCTAGTTGCTGGTTCAATGCTCACTGCACTGCAATGCCAACTCCCTTCTTCCAAACAAAAGAATGCAGAAAACCTGCTGCTGTGTCATAGCCATCTTACTCTCAACTGCCTATTGGCATGAGTACCCTAGAGGCTGGGGGAAAAAAAAAAAAAAAAAAAAAAAAAAAAAAAAAAAAAAAAAAAAAAAAAAAAAAAAAACCTTTGGACCTTCCTCTTCCTTAAGTATGTAGACTGTTCATGGCCCCTGTACATTTTGTGAAATGCAAATTAATTAAGTTAAGTTCATCTTTTTGAATAACCCTGTATAGTATTTGTGTTTGTATATTTTGTGTTATTTTTGTGTTATTTATTTTTGTGTTATTTATTACTAGATTTGTCAAATAACTCAATGTTAAAAACTGCTTAACATGCACCACACTCTGTAAATTATGGGTGAAAAATCTGATGAATGCACTATTTGAAGATTCAGGTGAAAAAAAAAACTATGACAAAGGATTAATAAATGATCAGAATGAATTTTTTTGCAGTTTCATGTTTGCTTGCACATACAACCAAATTTGAGGTATGTTTCAACATCTGTCTCAAATCATTCATCAGCAGTCCCAGTCACAGCAGCACTCCCAATGCAGCAATTTGTGTTGTTGTGTTAACAGCAGCCTACATTCAACATATGGTATCTCCCTAGTCAGACTCCTTACAGTCTCTGAGCAATGATACATAATGTTGCAGGAGTCCATTGCTTGTTCTTTGATGGCAGGCACAGATATGAAGAGATCACCAAGTGCTTGGTGCAAAATATGCTCTTTTGGTGCTCAGATGCAATCAGCCAGAACATTAACGATGAGTGTGTTTGCTTTCAAGTTCCCTTGGAATCCAATATTGGGCCACTGTCACATCTAAATGCTCCACAAATCTGTATATTGCATGATTCAAACAGCTGGCCAAATGGAGACTGACAAATATGACACACATGAGTAGGTGGCATCTTCATCTTCTTCACTGTGCTCACTCAACATCTGATACTGTTCACGTTCCTTGTATAGGCTACCAGGCCTGATAACAAGACTAAACATCAACATCACTAATGGACTCGGGTGGCCATTCTATCATTCAAAGAGAGTGCTGTTCTAATCATTTACTTCTTAACAATAGGGTTGTGCATGAATGAAGTTACTTTGACATCTTTTGGGTGTTCATTTTTTTTGTCAGGCAGTGTAGTTAGTGCACTCAGACCAGCTTTCAGTAATTAAATTAATTTTGTAGCTTTTTACCTAATCACTGATTGTTCTGCAACATAATTTCCAATGCATATATTAAAACTCTTTTTAACTTAAAACAACCATCTCTCCCTGCAGGTAATCTCTTATAGGAACATGAAATGTCAGTTAGCTATATTTTGCTATAAAGCTATTATGCTTTCTGTTGCTGTTTCTTTATACACAGAAAACATACCTTACTGGAAGTCTAGGAGTAACTGTTATATACAAGTTTTTTCCCTTCATATTATTAATGTCCTTTCACATAGTTCTTTAATTACTCAAAATCTTTTATTCAAACAATTGTTGTTATTGTGGTGTTCAGTCTGAAGACTCATTTGGTGCAATTCTCTATCCTGTGCAGACCTCTTTGTCTCCGAACAACTACTGCAACCCACATACATTTGAAGCTGCTTACTGTACTTGTCTCATGGTCTCCCTCGGCAATTTTAACCCCCATCCACTCCTCTCCCTCTTCCCTTCAATACTAAATTGATGCTGGCCACTGTGGCCGAGCGGTTCTAGGTGCTTCAGTCTGGAACCACGCTGCTGCTATGGTCGCAGGTTCGAATGGATGTGTGTCATGTCCTTAGGTTAGTTAGGTTTAAGTAGTTATAAGTTCTAGGGGACTGATGACCTCAGATGTTAAGTCCCATAGTGCTTAGAGCCATTTGAACCATTTTTTGATACTAAATTGATGATTCCTTGATTTCTGAGAATGTGCTCTACCATCTGACCCCTTCTATTAGTCAAGTTATACCACAAATTTCTTTTCTCCCCAATTCTGTTCAGTGCCTCTTCATTAGTTACACAATCTACCCATCTAATCTTCACCACACTTCCACAGCACCACATTTCAAAGGCTATTCTCTTCTCATCTGAACTGCTTATTATCCACATTTCACATTGACACAGAAGAAATCCTTCAGTTGATGCACGAAAAAAGGAAGTACAAAAATGTTCAGGGAAATTCAAGTATACAGAAATACAAGTCACGTAGGAATGAAATAAATGGAAAGTGCTGGAAAGCTAAAGTGAAATGGCTGCATGAAAAATGTGAAGAAATTGAAAAATAAATTATTGTTGGGAGGGCTGACTGAGAATACAGAAATATAAAACCAACCTTTGATGAAATTAATGGCGAAGGTGGTAACAGAAAGAGTGCAACTGGAATATCACTGTTAAATGCAGAAGAAAGAAGTTATAGGTGGAAAGAGTACACTGAAGTCCTCTGTAAAGGGGGAGGACTTGTCTGATGACATGATGAAAGAAGAAGAAGAAGAAAAAGAAGAAGAAGAAGGAGGAGGAGGAGGAGGAGGAGGAGGAGGAGGAGGAGGAGTTCAGAGGGATGAGACAGGGGATCCAGTACTAGAAGCAGAATGTAAAAGAGTTTTGGATGAATTATGATAAAATAAGTCAGAAGGGAGAGATAACTTTCCCTCAGAATTTCTGAAATTATTGGTGAAAGTTGCAACAAAATGACAATTCATGTTGATGTGTAGAACCTATGAGACTGGTGATGTATCATAAAACTTTTTTTTTTAAAAAAAGAACATCATCCACATAATTCCAAAGATAGCAAGAGCCAACAAGAGTGAGAATTATTGCACAATTAACATAGCATACAACAAAGCTACTGACAAGAATAATACAGAGAAGAATGGAAAAGAAAATTGAGGAATTGTTAGATGATGATCAGTTTGGCTGTTTCTTGTTGTTGTTGTGGTCTTCAGTCCAGAGACTGGTTTGATGCAGCTCTCCATGCCACCCTATCCTGTGCAACCTTCTTCATCTCCCAGTACCTACTGCAACCTACATCCTTCTGAATCTATTTAGTGTATTCATCCACACGGCTTTTGATTTATTACTTGAGTTGATAATGAATTGTCTATTATACATTTTCTATGCTTCATGAATTACCTTGTTTAGAATTCTTTTATACTGCTTGAAATAGTTGCGGAATACCTCATTGTCCATAGTTTTACTGTAGGCATATAGCAGTCTCTTATTTCTGCAAGGTTGAAATAGTTACAGAATACCGCACTATCTATAGTTTAACTGTAGTCATATAGCAGTCTCTTATTTCTGCAAGAGTCAACATTTGCCCCTTGAAATGTCTTACAGTTTAAAGTCTGGTTCCAAAATTCTTTGTCTTACTGTTATAGAATCAATCTAAAACCTCCCAGTGTCTCTTCCATGTGTCTACTTCTACATCTAGACTCTGCAAACCACTGTGAGGTGCATGGCATCGTTTGTTCTTTCAATCTCTTCATCATCTCTGGAGTTAGTTGGCATATAAACTTGTACTGCTGTAGTGGATGTTGGTTTTGTAACAATCTTGGCTATGACTGTGTTAATTATGCTGCTCCTATTATCTTACCCTCATAACTATTTTCTTATTCGTTATTAAACCTACTCCTGAATTACTCCTCTCTAATTCTGTATTTATGGCCATGTACTCACCTGACCAGAAGTAACTGAACTTCAATAATCCCCCCTATATCTAACTTCTACCTATCCATATCGGTTTTTAAATTTTCTACTCTACCTACCTGATTAAGGGACCTAACATCCTATGCTCCAATCTGTAGGATGCCAGTTTTGTTTCTCCTGAAGAAGACATACTCCTGAGTAGTCTGTGCACAGAGATCCAAATGGGGAATATTTTACCTCTGGAGTATTTTACCCACAATGATGCCATATTATTTAACTAAGCAATATAACTGTATGTCACAGAAAAGATAATGAATGACTGTAGTTTCCCCTTGCTTTCAGCCATTTGCAGTATCAGCACAGCAAGGCCAGTTTGGGTGATGTTGCAAGACCAGTTCAGACAGTCATTAGAAAAAAGAAAGATCATTGGGATTTAGTGTCCTGCTGACATCAAAGCCATTAGAGGTAGTGCACAAGCTCAGATTGTTTCAAGGATGGGCAAACAAAAATTGGCGATAAACTTTCAAAGGAACCATCGCAGCAATTGCCTGGAGCAATTTAGGGAAATCATGGAAAACATAATTCTGAATGGCTAGTCAAGGATTTGAACAATTGTCCTCATGAATGTGAGTCCAGTGTGCTAACACTGTACCAGCTCACTTGGTGCATATGTCTAAAGGATTAATTTATATCCAATTAGCAGCACCTACAGTGTTGCCCACAGTTAAACTGTTGGTTATCAAGGAGTACATGCACCATCACAAAAGTTATCTTTTGGAGGTATTGATGTGTGAGCCACTTGTGGCCCAGCAAGCCATGCAACACTGGAAAAAATAAGACACAACATTTTGTGATAATGAGAAGTTAACAGAATACATGCTGTTCACAAATCACTCATTACAAAATTTGTCAGGGAAGGGAGTAAATAATTTACATACCTGGCACAGAAAAGATCGTAATTGTCTTCTTGTATATGGAGAGCAAGAAATCTACTGCAATATGTTAACCATTGTATGGATGAAAGGGAATGATCAGATGTACTTGGCTTGCATGAAATGAGGTGGGGAGAGAACGGGGAGGTAGAAAGTGAAGGTTATAAGCTATAAGCTTTTCTGCATCAGTAGGGATGCATGTGCAGGTTGAGGTGGAGTATTCATCTGCATGAGCAATGTGATACGCTTGTCTGTTGCAATAGGCATTGAGTAAATTTGGTAGAGCTCTGAAGCACTTTCTGGTGAACTCCAGCCACATTTTCTTGTGTGCAGGCATGTTCTGGAATGTTTTTTTGACTTGTTCAAAACAGATTCTGTCTGACACTATTTTTTGAGTAACCTGTGCATGGCACCCCTTGCTAGCACTTTGAAAACTGACCTCACGGTTTCTACAACTTTGTTGCCACGTAACTTCTGCAATGAACACCTGTTGCTCCACTGTGGGTACCATAATCCCCTTTGCACTGCTCCACTCTCACTGACACAGCTCACATTATACTCTGAACTAGTGTGGATCATGTGGCAGTTGTACACGTGGTGTGAGGATCATGGGGTGCGCTTACTTGCTTACATTCATGTCCAATCACATCCACTTGTCCGGGCCACTTTTCTTTGCCTCACCCTGTACAAGTTGAACTATGTTTGCAAAACTATTACAGCATGCCAGAATGAGTCAACATATAACATTAATAAAGCATTTTGCAAAATATTGCAATTTAAAATTTTATATAGGTACTCCAGAAACAAAATCACAAATCATCTGTTATACATCTTCAAATTCTTTGAATGTATAAAATGCTTCACCTTTCATTCATTTTGTTATTATGTTTTTAATTTAGTAAAAGATACTGATTGGGAATTTTAGGTAGCTTGTTACAATATGTGAGATGAAGATATTGACCAAAGGCCTTTACAAATGTCTGCTTGTGTCTGTGTATGTGCGGATGGATATGTGTGTGTGCCCGAGTGTTTACCTGTCCTTTTTTCCCCCTAGGTAAGTCTTTCCACTCCCAGGATTGGAATGACTCCTTACCCTCTCCCTTTGTGTTTGTTTGTGTGTCTATCGACCTGCCAGAGCTATATACATGAAAATAAAAAAGATACAAGTATACATGCCAACCAGTCAGCATAGAGATAAAGAGGTGGACAAATATTATGAGAAGAGTCAAGAGCTTACCAAGCAAGGAACTAGAAGTGCCTTCGTTATAATTAAGGGGGATTAGAATGCAGTGGTAGGTGAAGAAAGAGACAAAGATACAGGAGGAAAATTTGGACTAGGGATATGAAATGAGAGATGAATGGCTAACTAGCTTGTACAGAGAAAACTCACTAGTAGTGGGTAACACATTATTTGAAAGTCACAAAATGAGATGTTATACATGGATCTAAAATATGAATAGGCCAAGGTATCAACTGGACTATATGTTGATACAGAAAACATTTAGGAACTGTCTGAAGAATGTTTAAGCTAACACAGGAGCAGGCATAAATTCAGATCGCAACATTGTAGTGGGAGAAGTACAAGGGAAGCTGAAGACAGTGTGGAGAGGTAAAGGAAAAGAATGATTACATTTTGAAATACTCAAGGAGGTAGGTAATGCTTCAAAGTTGGAAGATACATTTGTGAAAAATGAGATAGAGGTAGAGTTGAAGAAAGTGTAACTGGAAAATGGATAAAAATCATGTAAGGATTCGTGGCATCTGCCAGAGAACACTAGGAATCAGACTGAATAATGTTGAAAAAGATGGATGAACAGAGAAACTGGAAAAAATGTGGAAAATGAAGGAGGCAAAAAGCAGTACAAGAAACTGAATAATGAATTAAGAAGAGAAATTGAAGAGACAAGAGAAATACGAGTGAAAGAGAGAGGCAAGGAAATAGAGGAAATTGGGATGGAGGGAAAGCATGAAATGATGTACACATACCTAGCTTGTGAAAGTAAAAGAAAGAAGACTAACATGGAAATAGAAAGAGCAGATAATACAATATCTGAAGAACCACAGGAAGTTTTGAACTGATAGCAAGATTGTGTAGAATGTCTGTGTAAAATGGATCAAATAACAAGTGAAATCAAAATTGAAGAGGAGGAACATGGAAGATGGAAATGAGTAGAGCATCTTGAAAGTAGGAGTAGAAAAAGCATTGAAGGAGACCAAGAATTAGAATGTGTGTGCAATTGATAAAGAAGTTGCCTACAACAGTGATGAATAGTTTGGAAAACAGGGTAAGAAAGGAAACTGCCTACCGCTGTAATGAGATATACACTCCTGGAAATGGAAAAAAGAACACATTGACACCGGTGTGTCAGACCCACCATACTTGCTTCGGACACTGCGAGAGGGCTGTACAAGCAATGATCACACGCACGGCACAGCGGACACACCAGGAACGCGGTGTTGGCCGTCGAATGGCGCTAGCTGCGCAGCATTTGTGCACCGCCGCCTTCAGTGTCAGCCAGTTTGCCGTGGCATACGGAGCTCCATCGCAGTCTTTAACACTGGTAGCATGCCGCGACAGCGTGGACGTGAACCGTATGTGCAGTTGACGGACTTTGAGCGAGGGCGTATAGTGGGCATGCGGGAGGCCGGGTGGACGTACCGCCGAATTGCTCAACACGTGGGGCGTGAGGTCTCCACAGTACATCGATTGTGTCGCCAGTGGTCGGCGGAAGGTGCACGTGCCCGTCGACCTGGGATCGAACCGCAGCGACGCACGGATGCACGCCACGACCGTAGGATCCTACGCAGTGCCGTAGGGGACCGCACCGCCACTTCCCAGCAAATTAGGGACACTGTTGCTCCTGGGGTATCGGCGAGGACCATTCGCAACCGTCTCCATGAAGCTGGGCTACGGTCCCGCACACCGCTAGGCCGTCTTCCGCTCACGCCCCAACATCATGCAGCCCGCCTCCAGTGGTGTCGCGACAGGCGTGAATGGAGGGACGAATGGAGACGTGTCGTCTTCAGCGATGAGAGTCGCTTCTGCCTTGGTGCCAATAATGGTCGTATGCGTGTTTGGCGCCGTGCAGGTGAGCGCCACAATCAGGACTGCATACGACCGAGGCACACAGGGCCAACACCCGGTATCATGGTGTTGGGAGCGATCTCCTACACTGGCCGTACACCTCTGGTGATCGTCGAGGGGACACTGAATAGTGCACGGTACACCCAAACCGACATCGAACCCATCGTTCTACTATTCCTAGACCGGCAAGGGAACTTGCTGTTCCAACAGGACAATGCACGTCCGCATGTATCCCGTGCCACCCAACGTGCTCTAGAAGGTGTAAGTCAACTACCCTGGCCAGCAAGATCTCCGGATCTGTCCCCCATTGAGCATGTTTGGTACTGGATGAAGCGTCGTCTCACGCGGTCTGCACGTCCAGCACGAACGCTCGTCCAACTGAGGCGCCAGGTGGAAATGGCATGGCAAGCCGTTCCACAGGACTACATCCAGCATCTCTACGATCGTCTCCATGGGAGAATAGCAGCCTGCATTGCTGCGAAAGGTGGATATACACTGTACTAGTGCCGACATTGTGCATGCTCTGTTGCCTGTGTCTATGTGCCTGTGGTTCTGTCAGTGTGATCATGTGATGTATCTGACCCCAGGAATGTGTCAATAAAGTTTCCCCTTCCTGGGACAATGAATTCACGGTGTTCTTATTTCAATTTCCAGGAGTGTATAACAAAGGGGAAAGGCCTGATGACTTTCTCACAACAGTTATAGTGCTAGTTGATGAAAAGTGAAATACCAAAAATGTGAAGAGCATAGGACTATTAGCCTAATTTCTCATGCAGATAAAGTATATGGCAATTTTGACAGATGGGTAGGAGAAGAACAGCTTCATTTTAGAAGAGAAAAAGGAACAAGAAATGCTATTGGCCTGTTAAGAATCATAAAGAAAAATATGAAGGGCCTTTAATAAGTAATTTAACAGTTCTTTTTCTCTGCCAATTTAAGCTGAAAAATGTGGAATTATTGCAGGACATCATGGAATATCCCACTTTGGCCCGTACAGTTTCATGAAGTTCCAACAGGTGGCAGCACTATATGTAGCCTTCAAAATGGCATCTGTAATGGAGATGTGTTCCAAGCAGAGAGCTGAATTTCTTTTGGCAGAAAACAAGAGCATTGCATATACTCATAGGCACCTGCAGAACGTTTATGGAGACCCAGTAGTGAACAAAGACATGGTGTGTTATTGGGCAAGGTGTTTGTTATTATCACAACAAGGCTGTACAAAACCTGTCCATTTCCTGTTTGCTGGCCACACAAAGCTTTGACTCCAGCAATGGTGTTTAATGTGCGGACACTCTTATTCGAGATGATTGACAAATCACAGTCAAACACCTCATTGTTAAGTTGGACATGTGACTAGTCTGGGCACCTGAGGAGAACTCACTAAACTTCATTGGATTATTCTTCCTCATCCACTCTACTGTCCAGATAGCACACCTTCTGATTCCATCTGTTTGGCCCAATGAAGGGTGCACTCCTTGAGAATCAGTACATGGATAATGAGGACGTTACCAATGCAGCAAGACGTTTAGCTCTGATATCAACTAGTAAAGTGGTGCTGTGCAGGCATGCAGTCCCTCCCAGTAAGGTGGCATGAGACCACTGCATTGAATGAATATTATGTTGATATTTAGGTTTTTGTTGTCAAATGAATGGGGAATGATATAATGTATTGCAATTATGAATCAAACCAACCAACTTTAAGAACAAAAAAAGGGTTGCCTTACTCATTAAACACCCCTCATATATTGAGAAAGATGGAGTAATTTATGCTGTTTCTATTGACTTGGGAAAAACTTTTGACACAGTAAAACGGAACAAGTTGATGGATATTTTGAAGAGCAGAGGAGCACATTAGAAGGAGAGATGACCAAAGGAAGCAGCATTGGAAGGAGCATTAGACAAGACTGAAAGAAAAGAAAAAAGAAGAAAAACAAATATTGATCAGCAAAAGAAGGAGACTGGTAAATATTAAGATAGCATAAGTTATTATTATCAAAGTAAGAGCATTTAAATATCTTGGAAGTATGAGCACTGAAAACCTGAGATGCCATCAGGAATCAGGAGGTGAAAACTAGCATTGTTGTAGTGAAAGAGGCATCCATTAGAAAGAGGAGATTATTATGTGGTAAACTAGGAATGAAAAACTGTTTTGTGTAGAGTGTGGCACTCTGTGGCTACTGAAATAGAACTAAATAGAACATTTATTCATATTTAAACAAGTTTATATAGAATTAGTGTTGTCATATAAGTCTTGTCTAATTAGGTTATAATTATGTTCCAAGGATCTAAGTTATTACTTTAGTAATGCATATTGTTATACAGGGTAGGGCAAATAAAAGTAGCTTGGAGAACAGGGTTCCAGGTTATAAAGAAAAACAGCAGAGGACAGGGAATACAGTACTAACATGACTAGCAGATTTAATGTCACTTTTGGGCCTTTGTCAGCAAGTTGACGAATGTGGATTGAAGCTGAACTGCAGTCTCATCTGAAATGCTGTGCTACAGTTCTTGAAGACTACAAGGGTTGTTGCAATACACGTTAGACCTGAGGGCTCCCCACACAAGGTAATAACACACTGACAGATCAGGTGACCTGGGTGCCCAGCTAGGGCAGTGACCAGACTGATGTCTGCTAACACCTCTGTCAGGAGTGAAGATTGTTCAGCCAGCTGTCTGGGCAGTTGCCCCATCCTGTTGGATGTAGCTGTAGGTCTTTTCCTCCTCCATTAATGCTGCCATGAATGGTTTCAAAATGTTGGCAATATAACATGCTGAAGTCAGCATCTGATGAAAAACGATGGGACCAATAATGCAGCATGCAGATTATGTACATCAAATGCCAACCTGCTGATCATGGAAAGGTATTTCATGGAAATTACACAGGTTCTCGGCTGCCCAGGACCTGTGATTCTGTGAGTTGACATAACCATTCAGGTGGAACCAGGCTTCATCAGACATAAAGAACAAATCCATGTCCAACCCCTTCATTGCTATCTCAGTGAACAGCCACTCACAGAATTGCAGGCACTGAGGAGGATCTGCTAGTTTTAATGCAAAAACAACACACGCTCAGAAGGGATGCATGTGCAGGTTGAGCACATGAGCAATGTGATACGCTTGTCTCTTGCAACAGACATTGAGTAAATTTAATAGGGCTCTGAAGCACTTTCTGGTGAACTCAGCCACATTTTCTTGTGTGCAGGCATGTTTCGGAATGTTTTTTTGACTTGTTCAAAACAGATTCCGTCTGACACTATTTTTTGACTAACTGAATTGAAGATAGGAGAAAACAAAAATGCAGCGAACAATGAAGGTAAAAGGGAAAGCAGACTTCTAAAAAATGAAATTGAGATAAAGAACAAAATCACAAATTGGTGTGGCTAGAGGAGCAATACAAAGGTGTTAAAGCATGTGTGAGTATGAGAAAGAGGGATGCTACCTAAGTGGGAGTCAAAGAAACCCTAATAGATAAGAGAAATGGTCATATGAATATCAAGAGATCATATGGCAAACCAGTACTAATCACAGAAGGGAGGACTGAAAAGTGGAGTGCATATGTGGAAGGTCTACACAAAGGGAGCAAATTTGAAGACAATATTATGTAAAGAGAAGAGGAATTAAATGAAAATGAGATGGGGGTATGATACAGTCAAAGGAAATTGACAGAGCACTGAAAGAGCTAGGCAAAAACAAAGAATCTGGAGTAGATGACATTGTCTCAGAATTATTAAGATTCTTGGGAGAACATACCATGACAAACTTAAAACTTCCAGTCTGATAGGCCATGGTCGATGTACAAGACTTTCCCCTGACATTTTGTCTACGAATACGGGAGACATCCTCTGAGGCAAAGCAGCAAACTGTACACTGTATTATACCATGACAAAACTATTACATCCAGTATGCAAGATATATGAGACATGCAAAACGTACTGAGAGTTCAATAGGTGTATAATAATTCTAATTCCAAAGAATGGAGGTGTTGGCAGATGTGAATATTACAGAACTGTTAATTTAGTAACTCATGGTTACGAAACACAGCCGGCCGGCGTGGCCAAGCGGTTCTAGGCACTGCAGTCTGGAATCTCACAACTGCTATGGTTGCAGGTTTCAATCCTGCCTTGGGCATGGATGTGTTTGATGTCCTTAGGTTAGTTAGGTTTTCAGTAGTTCTAAGTTCTAGAGGACTGATGACCTTAGAAATTAAGTCCCATAGTTCTCAGAGCCATTTGAACCATTTTTGAACAAAACACAGACACCAATTATTTTCAGAAGATTAAAAATGCTGACCTTGAGGAAAATCTGTTTATATTACTGAGAAATGCAGAAGATTGACAGAAGGAAGGCAAACCTTTGTCCTTTAAATTTGTACATTTGGAGAAAGCTGTTAATGCTGTTGACTGTAATCATTCTTTGAAATTCTAAAGACAGTGAGGGTGAAGTATACAGAGTGAAACTTTATTTATAGCTGGTACAACAAGCAGCCTGCAGTTATGAATTCATGCTCATGACATAAAAGCAGTTGTTGAGAAGGGAGTGAGATGGCATTGTATCCCACCTCTGATGTTATTCAGTCTTTATGTGGAGCAAGTAGTAAAAGAAAACCAAGGAGAGATTTAGAAAGTCAATTAAAATTCAAAGAGAAGAAATTAATTTTTGTGGTTTGCCAATGATATTATAATTCTGTCATATATGGCAAAGATATTGGAAGATCTGTTGAACATAATGGATTGTGTCTTTAAATGAGGTTACAAAATTGCTATCAATAAAAGAAAATAGAGTTATGCAGTGAAGTAAAAGTGAAACATAAAACGATGTATAAATTGTATTCAGAAGAAAGACACTAAAAGCAGTAGATGAGATCTGCCTTTTTGTGCTCCTAAACAACGGTAGATGACTGAAATAGAAAAGATATGAAATAGAGACTGATAGGCCCTTAATTTCCTAGTACTGCAAATAAACACAATAAACTGACTATACAATAATCATAGTCTTTGGAAATAAATATATATTTGCTTTTCCTTATATGGTATAATTCGATTATTTAATTATTTATTTTTAATTCTTGCCCTCCTTCCCACTCTCTCTTCTCAATCCTCTCTTCCTATTTTCATGATTTTTTTCTTTTTCTTAACTGTATTTGTCTTTTCCACATTTTACATTACATGAATTTTCCATTGGTGCTCAACAGTAGTGGCGACACAATAATTGTACTAAGTGCAGAACACTTCCTAATTTTCTGAAATATGAGATTTATTTCATCAGAAACTAATTTTTGGCTTCTTAAGCCACTTTCAGGTGGAAGCTGAATGCTACTAATGCACACAAAAGGAATGTACATGTAGAGTATTTACATAGGAAATAATTAGATTTTTGTCATGCAGAAACAAATACAACTCCTTAAATGTGGAGATAAATTTATGAGAAATAAATTTGAATTTACAATTTCAGTCTAGTACTTGTAATTAAAACTTAATTTAACAAGGAGAAAAAGGAAACTGAGTTTGGCATTTAACACTAAGCTGGCATTCTGTGTTATATGTTTGTTGATTTCCAGTACAGTTATTTTTCTGCTTTTCTTAACAGGATGTAAAAATTTACCATCTACATCATATAAGCCCGTGTGGAGTTGCTAGGCTCCCATCGGGCATCTCCCCAAGTGGCGGATTGGGGAATGTTCATCAGATATGGTGGACACCGGGGAAATAAAATACCCCAGGGCAGACCAAAACTAGCAAAACAATAACTGCTGCCTTGCAGTTGGAAGTTGGTTCTCCAAAGGTTAAGGGAAGCAAACCCTGATTAAAAATTACCCGTCCCCTGGTAGGGGTTGGACGCAAGGTTGACAGCCTGCTCTGTAAAAAACAACTGTTGCGAAACTTCTACAAAGTAAAGTCGGATGAATGAAGGAAGACGGACCTGGCATGGAAAAGGACAAAGAGGATGGAATACAAGTAAATGAAGGAGGGAAAATTAGGAAGAAGAGAAATATAAGGCATAGATCAGATCTATATATTGGTACTTGGAATGTGAGATCCCTATATCGACCAGGAGCACTGAAAGTAATGATGGATCAAATAATAGCACTACAAGAAATTAGATGGACAGGGAGTGGAGTTTTAGAAAAGAAAGAAGTGAATATATTCTATAGCTGCAGTGAAAGAAATCAAAAATGGGGACAGGATTTGCTGTACATCATCAGTTAAAGCATTTGGTAATAGGGTTTACACCCAATAGTCAAAGATTATCAACACTCAGGATAAGGGGGAAATCCTTTACCTACTCCATAATTAATGCCCATGCACCAACAGAATAATCCGAAGAAGAAGAGAGAAGTATTCTATGAATCTTTGGAAAAAGTAAATGATGAGTGCCCAGGGCATGATATTAAAATAATAGCTGGAGACCTAAATGCTCAGGTGGGGAAAGAACATATTTATGGACCATTAATTGGCCCCCACAGCAAACACGCAACAAGTAATGATAACGGAACAAGGCTTATACTGTTCGCAGCATCTAGAAATATAGTAATAGAATCAGCACTGTTCCCACATAAAGAAATTCATAAGGGAACATGGAACTCACCGGATGGAAACACAGTAAACCAGATCGACCATGTGTAGATAGATGTGAGACACAAATCGGACCTATTGGACATAAGGAGTCTCAGAGGCCCAAACATAGATACAGATCATTTTCTGGCATGAGCACGGGTGAGGGCAAGGATATCTAACACATTGAAAGGAGACTGACCCAGGACGCAGAAATATAATATAACAACTTTAGATTCAGTGGAAGTAAGAGAACAGCATCAGGAGAAGATAACTCGGATTCTGGAAAACACTGGAGAATATATCAATATTGAAGATCAGTGGGAAGCGATAAAAACGATGATGGAGACATCAGCAAGAGCGATACTTGGAATTGGGCCAAGACAAGTAAGACCATCATGGTTTGATACTGAATGTGAAATATTAACTAAAGAAAAGAACAAAGCATATAGAAGGACATTGTGATCACACTGTACGAGGAGGATAGTAGAAGAATACAAAGAAAAATGGAGGATTGAAAAGAAGACTCACCAAAGAAAGAAGAGAGAATGGATGAAAGCAAGTATCAAAGAAATGGAGCTCATGAGAAGCAAAAATGAAATAAGAAAATTTTATAGAGAGGTGAACGCGGCACAGAAGCCTTTTGGTAGCAAAACAAGCTTAATAGAAGATGAGACAGGGAATATAATAAGTGGAGGGAAGGGAATATGTGAAAGATGGCGCAGGTATTTTGATAGTCTCCTCAACCCTAGAATAATTATACCAGAGAACCCAAAAGACACAAATGGGGAAGAGGACCCAGACAACAACACTAACCCACCAAATATAGAAAAAGTGAAAACTGCTATGAAGAAATTGAAAAACAACAAGGCGGCAGGGACAGATGGTATCCCAGCAGAACTGCTTAAGCAAGGAAGCAGAGAGCTGGAACAAAGCCTTTTGAAAATGGTCACCAGAATATGGGAAGAGTAGAAAATGCCCCAACAATGGAAAGAGGGTATCATATGTCGTATATATAAGAAAGGAGATAAGATGGAGTGTGGCAATTACAGAGGAATCACACTACTTAATTAGGGATATAAAATACTCTCTAATATACTATTCGACAGAATACTCCCAATCATGTAGAGGGAAATAGGGCTGTACCAATGCGGATTCCTTCCTGGGAAGTCAACCATAGATCAAATATTCACCTTAAGACAAATCCTGGAAAAAACAAACGAATACGGAGTTGGCACGTATCACCTCTTTATAGATTTCAAAGCAGCTTATGATAGCATAAATAGAGAGCAGTTATATCAAGCTCTAGATGAATTGGGTATCTCTAGAAAGTTGGTAAGGCTGGTGAGAATGACAATGAGCGAACACAAGGTAGTGTAAGAATAGGAGGAATGATGTCCAACACATTGAGTATTAAAAATGAATTGCGATAAGGGTATGCATTGACATGCCTTCTTTTTCATGCTGCTCTGGAGAAGATGATGAGAAACTCAAACCTTCTGAACAGAGGAATGATCTTCTATAAATCGATGCAGATACTACCCTATGCAGATGACATAGATATAATAGCAAGAACCCAAAAAGCAGTGGAGGAGACATTTACAGCTCTTGAACAGGCCAGTAGGAACGTGTGGTTAATTATTAATGAACAAAAAACAAAATATATGGCAGCTGGAAAAGCACATAGATAAAATATGCCAAATGTAATAACAATGGACAATTATACATTTGAGAGAGTTGAACATTTCAAGTATCTGGGCTCGACAGTTACACATCTAAATGATACCTCCTTTGAAATTAAGCAGAGATTAATACTGGCCAACAGAGCCTATTTTGCCCTAACAGGACTTCTATCCTCAAGGCTCCTGACTTGTACCATGAAATTAACTATGTATAAATCACTTATACGACCAGTGCTTACATATGCCTCTGAAGCCTGGACATTAACAGTTAAAGATATTGAAACACTGGATGCATCTGAAAGAAAGCTACTTAGACAAATTATTGGGCCAATCTGTGAAAGAGGAAGATGGAGGAGAAGATACAACCATGAGTTGTATACCATATACAAAGACCAACCCATCAGAAGGATAGTGAAATCATCCAGACTGAGGTGGGTGGGACATGTAGCTCGTATGAATGATACAGAAGTACCAAAAATTACAAGGAAAGCCAGGAGGGCAGAGAGGACATGGTCGACCAAGAGCCAGATGGGTAGATGGAGTAATCGAAGATCTTAGGAAGGTAGGCTATAGAAACTGGAGAGTATTGACAAAGGACCGAGAGAGATGGAAGGAAACTGTAGAAGAGGCCAAGGCTCATCATGAGTTGTAGAGCCAAGAAAGAAGAATACATCTTAGGAGCCATTTTCAGTTGAAAGACCAATATATATTTTTCCACAATGAATGCATGTGATTGTAGTTTGTCCTTATTACTGAATAAACATTTTCATATACTATCGATATTACAAAATATAGGTCTCAAGTTGTGAGGCAGAGCTATGATAATTGGGTTATCCGAACATGAGAGTAGCTGGAAATAAGAAAGAAAGATTTAACCTCTTCTGATCATCTTTTAACAGTAAACTGCTCATATGATGTAGAATGTAAAGTTTTAAATTCTGTTAATAATGGTAGAAAGATGGCTCTACTGGAAATCAACAAACACAGAATGCCATCTTAGTATTAAATGACCAATGACAATTTTCTTTCTCTCCTCTGTTAAATTAAATTTTAGTCATAAATTCACTTTAATTTTCATCAGCTGTAAATATACCTTCACATACAAAGCTTTGTTTCCTTATTTATCTAATGTAACTATTTCTGCATAACAAAAATATGTTTTCCTATGTAGACACTCTACAAGTCATTTTTGTATCTTCTGTGTATGTAATATCTATGTAAACAATGAAGGAAAAGATAGATTTCTACTTACCATAAAGATGACATGTCAAGTTGTAGACAGGCACAATTAAAAGACACATACTCATAAACTTTCAGCCACTGTCTTCATCAGAAAAAGAAAGAGAAACACACACTATTCATTCACACAAGCAAGCGCCCTTCACATACACGACTGCCAACTCCAGCAGCTTGGACCACAATGTCATTCTGGTCCAAGTTGGTGGTCATGTCTGTGTGAGGTGTGCCTGCTTGAGTGAGTGAATGGTATGCATTTCTCTTTGTATTTATGATCAAGGCTGTGGCCAAAAGGTTAGGTATCTTAATTGTGCCTTTCTGCAACTTAACATGTCATTTTTATGGTAAATAGCAATCTGTTTTTTCCTACATTGTTCACATTCCATCCTGGAGTTTCCATTGTTTACTATCTGTATAAGTTACACACAATTTTATCTATGTTTGTGATATTCAGTTGTTACCTGAAAATGGTCTAAGTAGCTGAAAGTTGGTTCGTGACCAAATAAATATAATTTTACAGAGCTTTATAAAGTGTTTCTTATTAAATATTATTTTCCACTTTTTATTTTCTCTGCTTGTTTGAAGCCAGCCTTCTTCTCACTTCATTGTTTTTGTGCGTCTCTGAACTGAAGCTACCACAGTGCTCTTAATAATGCACTAAATTCATCCTCCAAGCCTCTCTAATATCTTTGACTTCATGTTGGGCTTTCATCCTCCTCACAACAAGCAGATCTCTCTTAACCTAGGGCCAGAATACCTTCTACAATAATCTCTCTTTACTCTCTGATGAAAAAATAAGTAGTTGTGAAAGCTAGGAGAATTATTTTCTACTTGAAGTGTCTTATTGACAATATCAGAAGCTGGACTTACTGAAGATAAGTGCTAGTGAGCCTTTCTGTCTCTTAGTAATTTTAATAATATTAAACAAAACCGTGAAAAAGTTCAACATTTAATTTATGTTAAAATCCAAAAATATAATGGAAATGTACTGTATATCATAAATACTCACTTCTTGAACTGCACATAGTCATCATTGTGTTATTTTCCTAGAAATCTTTGTCCCAACCAGAAAATTCATCAGGAGCATTGTCTTTTGTCTTAGGGTACTTATCAAAATTGGACGTATCAGTGGGTCCTTTAATCTGAAACATTAATATTCGAAAATGTATTTCTCGCACCAAGCCCATACTGAAAACCAAATGAAATTATGTCAAAGGTGGGCAGATACTTATCTTTGCATTTTATACCAGAGTGAATTTATCTTAAAGGAAGTTATATTGCTCTGAGTACATATAACTTGAGATTAGTTGTTTGTGAGTTATGGTAAAAAGGGACAATAATCAAGAAAATGGATGTTGGAGCATATATGACAAAAATTAAGTTACTTAGGAGAGTGAATATTATATAATGATAGTATGCTTTGCCACAGTTAGTGACTCATCCTGTACTTGAACATACATTTTATTGCCTTTCTCTTTAACCACTTTATTCTCAAAAAAGTGATCTCTAGTTTCAAGAAACCCAAGAAGTACCTAACTCATTGTATTGCCCAGTATTTTATTTTCATTCATTTTCATTCATTTGTTCATCCACGACTGATCATGGACATACAACTTTCCATTAAAAATTATACATTATATTTATATTTTATGTTGTCAGGTAAATGTATGGTTCACAATAGTGCACTGCTAAATAATTCTTCTGCTTTGTAAACATAGCAGTTGATTAATAGATTCAGTAGATATTTCTCCAAGGAGTTTATGGTATATCTCTCACTCCCAAACATAGTTTATTATACAGTTTTTTGCCAGTATATTTGAGACTATTTTTGGACTTATTTAATCCAGTATATTGTAAGTTTATGTTCTTTCTGTTCATTGTTACATGTTTCTAAATATAACCTGTGTAAGTTAAAGTATTGGCTCTTTTTTATTGAGAAGAGCCAGGCTTTAAGTATAGAGGAAAGTACAGAGTTAATATTTTTAGTTATTTTAAATATGGCCAGCATGACTACTTTCACAAGTTAAGTGAGAATGGAAAAGAAAAAATATGAAGACTGAAGTGTTACTTGCTGCCACAAAATTTTAATTCACGTAGTAAATCACACATGATAGTTTAATGGACAATTGGTCTTTGCTTCCATCCCACTTCAATGGGTCTAAATGATTTCTAGTAATCTGACACATTCATACACTTTTCACTTAGTTTGGGGAAGAAAAATATTATTTCAGTTTTGGGTTTTATTTTGCATTAGTTTAGTTTTTGTAGACAATGTGTTTTTCTTCTCACTTTGTCTATGATAGGATCATTCATTGTGAGTCATATTGTCGGAATACATTACTGTCTTGTAGGGAGGGAAAAGAATTAGTTAATCATTCATGTATGTAAGAAAAAGAAAAGGATGCTGGAGAAAACCTTGCAGCAATACTGTAGTAATAATTTTGTAAAGAAAGTAATTTTATTTTCTCTTGGTATACTACGGTATCTGAACTAAAGTTTTACAGTAATACAAAAGTCAAATGATTAGAACACTTTTAGTAAAATATCACCAAAAATAAGGAAAAACCATCTTTATTCATACATATAATCATGACAGTGTTATAATATAAAGGATAGAAGTCACTACTAGGTAGTGGAACATTGCTATTCATTCACAGCTTCAAAACTGAAACCAGGAGAAAAGACAAAATGAAAACATGACTATTAGTCGTATCACTATGTTCAAATGCTGGATGTTGTGTGATGATATTTTAAAACTGTCAGAACCCTACAAATATTTAAACTGACGCAGAGGTAATTTAAACCTGCCAGAAAAGTTGTGCTTATATTTACCACTGGTATGATTGGAGCTCTCATTGTCCCTTTCCTTAGTGCTTCCCAGTCAAATCCATGAAACCATCTGAAAGAAACAGAAAAAAGTGCATTGGTATTGTAGGAAAACAGTATCTACAAACATCATCACTCGTGGTCAACTGTTACCTCACACTAAATTCTCTGACTGGTGTTTGCCTCATGACTGTTGAGTTTGGATGCCTCTGAAGTGTACGCTACTTTTGTTCATAAAATTGTGCTATATTGTGCTATACACCACTGCATTACACTTCCAATGACTATGTTCACTTATAATTTGAACATTTCCAACTACTGTGCAACCACACTGCTGTCATTATGCTCTTACTGTACCACACAATTATACCTTTGGACAACAATTCTTGTGTCATGGCATCAGATGCTATGGATAACACCCTGCATGCATATTGTGTGATAAAAAGTGGAAGTGACACTCCTCTGAACAGTGCTATTACAGTGTCCAACAATGGCAAGCAGTTGTATGTATCACACAATGTACTACGAGATCTCGCAGAGGATCCTATTCATGCAGAAACTGAACTACTCTCAAGCCACAGGAATCCAACTGGTTGGAATCATGATTACTTACTTTCAAAGAGGTATCAATCATGTGATGCCGAATCTGATCACTCCAGACTTCATGCAGCCAGATGCATTACCTACTGCACATCATCTCGGTCATGGCACTTGCTCAGCCGTTCTTCCACTACCAACATTGCCTTGGCAAACAGTCAGAAACAGAACACATCTCAAGATACCTCCTTTTTGAATACAACAACGAAATTTGACATTGTTCAACATTTTTGATCCAAGTGATGTCATCAGTGATGGTACAAAATTCATCACTCTGCTTATCTAGATGTGGGAACATGAAGATGACAAGTGATATCACCTTCCCACTCAATAGATAACAAATATGAGACTACGAAAACTGCTCTACTCCACCACCTCCTCACCTGGTCCCTGAAACAATTCCTCACATTATTTATAACAAAGTTTTAAGGAGCAAGACTCCATCACAATTATGGCACACAGACTGATCTCCACCTCATGCCTGATCACACCTTATCCACGTTGTGATTTGTGAAGCTTCCTCTCACAAGTCCAACTGCCTATGGTTGCCCACGAGCACGACCTTTGGAGGCATGCCTTGAACTCGCTGATCGAATACATTCTACCATACAGCATAGACAACATATAACTGATGTCAACAACACGAGCTGAGTTTACTTCACCTGACTTTCACTGATTCTGATGTCCCTGTGCTCAGCTGGAGCAATGACCTTTGCACAGTAAAAACAAACGCCCCACTCACCTGCCATCCACACCTGTGTGCAGCACTGCCAGCTATGTCACACCTGCACCTGTGCAGAGCACCAGCAACTGTGTTGTGCCCACACCTGTGCAGAATGCCACTGACCATGTCACACCCACAAAGAATCACTTTTCCTGGTACCACGAACAATATACTTATTCCGCTCACAACTGTAATCCACCATGCAATTTCCAAAACTTCACACACTGTTCTCCAGACTGCCTAGACACCCATAATGGTGAGGCTGGACTGCATCCACCCCACTTTTTTCACAAAAATAGATTGTTTGTATGTGACCACATATGTGGCCAATTACATCTCATTAATGCCGACTCAGATGTCAGTACTTTTCTGCCCCCTTCAACATGTTGAATGACAGCCTACACACCTGTCCAACTCTGTGCAGGAAATGATATGACAATCCAAGTCTACAGATCATATATCCACACACTAGACCTCAACTTGAACAATGTTTTCACTTGGATATTTATAATTACAGATTTATCATAACCAGTTATTGGCATGGATTTTTTCCATCACTTTCGCCTGGTTCTGGACCTATCCAATGGTGAGTTCTTGCCATCATCTCTACACCATGCTAATACTGCACCTCCACTGCCATCCACATACAGGTTCACAGCACTGCCTCCATTCACCTCTAAAAAGATCAGTACTGTGCCACTTGCCTGCCTAAGCTCTACTGTGTCTCCAAACCTTCGCCCACAAGAATGATTCACACAGTGTGCTATTAAGAATGGAACAGTCCACAGGTGTGTCACATACCATGTTGGCTACTGCTGGACCTACTTAGGGCTGCAAAAGTGGCAGTGGATGAGACATTACATGTTGCCATAGTTTGCCCCTTTGATAGTTTCTGGGCTTTACCCATAAAGTTTGTCCCCCAAAAAATGGATCTCTCAGGTTGAATAATGATTACACAATCCTTCATGTTCATACCATCATGGACTGCTACTCAGTATCAAACATCCTGGACTTCTGTGTGCGAGGGCTGAGGAGGAAGGCTGCAGGTATTTCCAGCATGACAGAAAGTGCTTAGCATGTGCCGGTGCCATGAGTGTTGTGCCGCAGTGGGTAATATCTTGTCTTTTGCACTTTGGAAGACTGACTGGACTTTTAGTGGATGATCTATAGTTCCAGCACACACATTTATCAGCATAAGACGTGAAGTGTAACTTAGCTCCATCTTGCTGCATCCTAATTATTTCATGCAGCACATTTGTCTTCTTCATCCATTCATCAAATATCATCAATTTCCAAGTATCATGCAAGTGGCTATGGATATAGTCCTCAGTTGTATGGTTACAGCTAATATATCTGTTAAACTAGTCCTTCTCCAGCATAAACATCTCATCCATTGAACACATAGTACACAGTTAACAATCACATTTGACCTCTCAGGAAGCTCAGCACAGACAGAGCAAATTTCTCACCATATGTTCCCCACACCACCATCTTGGATCATGTCATGGGAAGGGAGGGGGAGGCGAGGGCAAGGGGAGAGGGGAGAGGGAGGACCAACAGCACCCTCTGATGGTGGTTTTGTGAACTAAGTCAGCTGGCCTCCCAACCTCAAGGTGAACACATGGGATAGAGCTCCTGTCTACTGCTCGATCAATGGCAATTCAAATTGTTTAAATAAACAACATACCATACTGCATACAAAATAAAGACTTTTGTCCATCCTAGCTGCCAGCAAAAGCAGAGACTGAGTCCTTTTCCAGCAATCTCCAGATGGGGGAGGGAAGAAAGGGGGTAGGGGGAAGGGTAGAGTTAGATTATTGGAGGTGGCCCAAAGTTTGAACTTCCCGCCATAATGTCAGCACGACATTACCACATCTGCGGCTGCCATCTTGGATCCATCATTTTGAATAAATCTCCAAACAGTTCAAGAGTGGGGTGACATTGTCATTGCCTTACTAGAGTGAAGAGAGTGCCACTCCACTCTGCATTGTTGCCAAATTTATTCAAGATGATGGATTCAAGATGGCGGCCATAGATGTGGCAATGTCTTGCTGACATTGTGGCGGGAAGTTGAAACTTTGGGCCACCTCCAATAAACCAACTGCACCCCTCTCCCTACCCCTTTGTGGTATATTGTTTATTTAAACAATTTGAATTGCTGTTGATTGAGCACTAGACAGTAGCTCCATCCAGTGTGTTCACCTTGAGGTATGAAGGCCAACTGACCTAGTTCACAATACCATCACCAGGGGGCTCTGTTGACCATCTCCCCTCCTCCTCCTGTGTCATAATCCAAAATGACGGCACAGAGGAAACAGCGGGATATTCACTCAGTCTGTGTCTAGCTTCTGGACTGGGAGGACCTCACAATAATATAGTGTGCACAAGACATTGTTTAATGACTGCTTTTAAGATTATTGTTTATTTATTCCTGAAATTGCAATACACCTTGAAATTGACACTGGTGTTTTAAACACTTTAGACGATGTCAAACAAACAATTGCCATACTTCTTTTTTATTCGAAAAGTGAAAGGAACCATATAATTACACTTTCACAGATAATGCTAAACATAACTGAAAAACTTTCTACTGCATGCTCTATGTGCCAGGGTGCTCTAAACAGGCCACTGGCCACCGGCTACCCCAGGGTAACTGTGTTAAGCACATCCTGTCATGCTGGCACACTTTCATTCTTTTGGCACAGGGATAATTCTTGTTGTTGAACATGAACTGTTTCAGGAGTTATTAAATATGGTTTTTAAGCTATGTGCAGAATACTGTCACATGCGTATCTTGAAGATACGGATGAGATGTACCACTCCACAAAGAGAGGAAGAGAGAGTAAGCTTTGCAGGTGATGCAAGAATATTTAAACAATTTAGTGAACACTTCTACTTTTAGTGTCATTGATTGGAAGATCACATACCTACAAATATCTATGTGATCAGGAGACATTTACAAAATAGCAATATCATGCTTTTTGGTTTGGTTGGCTTTATGTTTATGCCATACGGACTTAAGAACATGGCACAAACATGACAATGCTTCATGGATGGTTTACTATTCAAGTTCCCATTCTGTTATGCTTATCTTGATGGTATCTTAATTTTCTCATCAGATGGTGCTTCCCGCAACATGTTTTTTGAACAAATCCTCAACATCCTCTCGCACAATAGAATCATGAGCAATGAAGACAATTGCCAACTTGTACTCAAAGAAGTTGCCTTTTTTGGACATATTGTAAATGCTTTGGGCATCTGTCCCACATCACAGCATATAGAAACTAATCAGCAACTGCCACCAACCCAAGAATATCAAGAACTATGTTGGTTCTTAGACATGATTAGTTTCTAAAGCAGACACCTTCCATAGGCAGCCTCCCTGCAATCATTGGCATTGTAAGCTGTCTCCAGCAAGAACACCACTGGTAAAAACCTACTCATATGGACAATCGAGGTGAAATCTGCTTTTGACCACACTGTAGACTGCCTGCTCCATGTCATCACTTTGGCACACCCAATCCCTGATGCACAGCTGATCATAACAGCAGATGCAAGTGACTCAGCTATTGGTTCTGTGCTGCAACAAGAGGTGGTGGGTACTCAGCAGTCAACTCTGTTTTTTCTCATGAAAGCTCGCACCAAGCGAGTGGCCCACACACAACAGGGAACTACTAACACTCTATGAAGCATGGTGCTACTTCAGGCAAGATGTAGGACACCCCCTGATTATTTATACTGATCATCATCCACTGGCTTACTCTATTTGATATCCACCCAAGGACACTTGCCCCCAACAATTTTGGCACTTGCCCATTTTACCAGAGATGTCCATCACCTACAAGGTGCAGAAAATATTGTGGCAAGTTATTTCCTGCATGTCAATGTCTTGTCATCACACTTTGACTACAAACAGCTTGCTGAGGCACAAGATGGTGGTGGTGGTTAGTGTTTAACGTCCCGTCGACAACGAGGTCATTAGAGACGTAGCGCAAGCTCGGGTTAGGGAAGGATTGGGAAGGAAATCGGCCGTGCCCTTTCAAAGGAACCATCCCGGCATTTGCCTGAAACAATGTAGGGAAATCACGGAAAACCTAAATCAGGATGGCCGGACACGGGATTGAACCGTCATCCTCCCGAATGCGCTGAGGCACAAGAGCAAGATAAAGTTACAAGCCATCATTCATGACCCATCCACGAACCTGTGGATAGAACTTTAACCTACTTCAGTGGATCCTGCCTTATACTCTGTAATGTTTCAAAAAATTGGAGACATTCTCTTGCACTTCAACAATTTTGCTGAGTCATCCCCTAGTACACAATCTGGCACACCCAAGCATTTGTCTAACCTTTTGGCTTGTGATGAATCAGCTCATATGGCCTAATTGAAGAAAGACTGTGTCAAAAGAGCAAGGTTTCATATCACACACGATTGTCCCTAAGTCGCTTTGAGATCCGAAAAAGGGTACTTCCAAGATGTGCATTTTGATATTGTTGGCCCATTATCTGCCTCCTGTGGCTAGCACTACATTCTCTTGATGATCAATCATGCCATGCAATGGGTTGAAGCAATACCACTAAAAGAGATAGCAGCTGAATCTAATACCAAAGAATTTATCAAAATGTGGATCTCAGGCTTTGGCTGTCACTTGTCCACCACAACAGACCAGGACTGGCAGTTCGTATCCACCCTCTCCTTAGAATTGTGCAATATGAGAGGCACTAGGTGATTCAAAACCACAGAATAGCATCCACAAACCAGCGGTTATGTCAAGTGGTGACACTGCACATTAAAAGTGGTCTTTATGTGCCACAGTGGCCTGTGGAGTGAGGCATTACTATGGGTACTTCTGGGGGTCACACAGTACAAAAACATTACCTTGGAGCCTCACTGGCTGAAATATTATGTCATGAACTGCTATCCCTACTGGCAGACTTTGCACTTCAGGAACCATCAATTATGCTCCCAGACCTACCTGACCTGGTCTCTCATGTCAAACAACATACTGCTCACCTCCGCATACTTTTGCACCCTTTGCACTTAGTACCTAAAGTCTTCCTACATTAAGCACTTAAAGATTGCGAATTTGTAATGTTACGGGATAACATGGTATGATCTGTCCTATACCCACCACTCTCACACCCCCACAAAGTGTTTTAAAGAGACAGTCACACATTCCACATGTTATTAAAAGGGAAACTTACTACAGTATCTGTTAATGTATTCAAATGTGCATGACCACTATGAAATACCTCACTGGACATCAACACTTGCCAAGGTCTCCCATCTGATACACTTGTTGGTGGTCCTATTAGTGGCACCATATCATCAGCCTTCTATTTGCAATTGGACATCCACAATTTACTGCCTAAGGAACTCAACAACAAGTTCACAGACAACAACCTCCTCATTGAAGATCAGCATGCATATCACCATACTGCTGATGGCTCCGTTCCACGACAGTTCTGCAAGACCATCAAATTACCACACGACATTGATACCACCACTCTCACCTCCCACCTTTCTGCTGACATTATCCTTACAGTCACAATGCTGCTTCAACAAACATGATGCTGACAGTTAACAGAGACCTCACACAAAACTCTCTACCAGTTAGTATGTCTTATGACTTTTGAATTCAGATGCTTCTGAAGTGTGTGTTCCTGTGCTGTGTGATTACTCAATGTCATCACTGCCTATACACTGTGACACCACAGTATGTAATTGATTTGCTTTGGTATACTTCCTAATACTTAAATAAGTTCTTGTGATCAACATTTCTGATTTCTTGTCAAATGAATTTCATATTATTTATCTCTATGTCTAACGATTACTCTGGATCTCAAACATCTAAGAACACTTGAAATTAGAAAGTGGTTTAAAATATCACATGATGTATAATTCCCTTATTTTGATAAAATATAGTCAGTATCAAATTTATTTCATGTGGAACTTCAGAAGTCCACTTTCCACTTATTTCCTTCTGAAAGAATGTTTTAAAACCGAAGATATTGATCTATTTAGTAAATTCTGCTAATGTGTGATCCCCATCATTTCTAGTGTCATAGCCTGTATTCCCCATGGAGGAATTATTGTTTGGTATTTGTTCTAGTTTTGCTTACAAACCATCCATCTTGTAGTACGATTTGATGTCTTACATCAGCTTTTTGTAACTTTTTGTGTGCATCTGCTACCTCCATTATGGCTAAGTCAAATATGCTGGAGAGCCTCTGTGAAATTTTAAAAGTTAGAGTTCCTTGCCAAATTGAAACTTTGAGGACAGATTGTGAGTTATGCCTGCACAGTTTAGTTGACAGGAATATTAGCTGTGAAAGGCAAAGTCCTTGGTTCAAGTCCCAGCCAGGTAGAAAGTTTTGTTCTGCAAGGAAGTTTCAAAACAGTGCACACACTGTTGCACAGTGAAATATTCACTTTATATGGAACTTTGTTGCTTACAGTAAAGCCTAAATGTTAATTTTTTTAATGAACACAGCTGCAAAGTGAAAGACTCATTACAGATTGGATTTTATTGTTTAAAGTCAGCTTACCTCTGAATTTTCTCTCTGCTCTGTTTCTCTTTAAAGAATACATGACCTGATTTAAATTCTATTGGTCTACAATTTTTTGCTGAATTTATGATATGCCTTGTTTAGACCATATGATAGATATTATTTAACGCCATTTCAGCTGTACTAATGGGCTTGATATCATAGACTTTTGGGATATTGTTTGCCTAAATAGAAAGTGGAAGAAGCAGTTGGCTTTCTAAGCTTCATGTTGTTGTTTGTTCATCAGAATTTTGTGTAGCAATATGCAGGCACAGGGTATGTGTGGCAATCACAGAAGTCATTAGATAAGACAACTGTGGACTGCTAAACCATGGCAGCACTATCCTAATAACAGTTTCTGCCAAGACCTGTTTACTTGTAAGTCTCAGACCACTGCATCAACACAACCAGTTCACATGTTGATCCTAACCCATCAGAGCTTTCATATCACGATTGTCATTTAGCAATCAATTACACTTTATTTGACTCATTGTGAGTTCTAGTCTACACCTACATATACCTAGGCACCTACATTAATACTCTGTAAACCACTATGAAGTGCATGATAGAACACATTTCACTGTACCTCATATTATGCTTCTTTCCCTTTACATTTGTTCATTGAGGATGTGAGAAATGACTGGTTTAATGCTTCTAAGTCTGATGCAGTAAGACTAATTTTGTCTTCACATTTCCATTGTGAGTGATGATTAAGGACCAAAATTATATTCCTACTCTCCTCACTTAATTCTGTTTCTTGGAACTTTGTAAATAGGCTTTTGGAGCAATGTTCCCTACTATGTACAGGCATCTGCCAGGTCCACTTTTTTCCAAATTTCTGTGATGCACAAACATGTGTGTATTCATACTGTCCTTCTCCATAAACATACAATATCCTCTGTTAGTGATATATGGTAAGGATCCCTCACACTTGAAGAATATCCTCAGACAAGTTGTGTAAGTGTTGATAAGATAATAATAGTAAGCTTCCAATATTCATGTGTAATAAATTTGCTTTAAGTTCCTTTATGTCTCACAAAAGTTGCAATCAAATTTTCCATTATTCAAAATTCTATTAATGGTGATGGCATTATCTCTCAGATGAAACTGAGTGTTTAAACAGTCAGCACCAGAGCTGAAACTTAATGAACCTGTTTAGATAAAGTGCAGTCTACAAATAATACATATTTGTATTATGCATCATTTGATTTATCACACACTTGGAAAAATAAGCCTGTACACATCATCATATACACTACAACCTTTTGTAGCTTCAAAGTTAATATCACTTCTGAAAATATACCATTTTGACACCACTTATGATATTAAGGAGGATTTGTCATAGGCTGTGAAGAAAATGACAGAACACACTTTTTATGGTGCATGGCAAAGGCTTGCTTGAGACAGACAAGCACTATACTTTTGTAAGTTGAATGAAAATATTACTAAATAAATTGTTCAGTTACTCTCTGAACAGGCCTTATAACAAATTTAAAAAATTAAAAAATGAAGCAGATTTGTGTGTGTGTGTGTGTGTGTGTGTGTGTGTGTGTGTGTGTGTGTGTGTGTGACAGAGAGAGAGAGAGAGTGAGTGTGTACTTAAGAAAAGATTTTCACACAACTTACTTATGGTCCTTTATATCCTTTATCCCTGCCTTTTGATATCCAAGACGTTCTGCAGCATGATGTTGACAGAGGTGACGTATCATATTTTGAGCATATTTTGACATGTACTTAGGGAAAGTTACTGCTCCAATTCCTTTTAGTATCATATTATATGTTTTTAGATGGTCACTTCCACGGAATGGTGGTCTGTAAATAAATTACATATGATTATCAGTTTTATATGTTAGCTAACAAATCATGTAGTGGATTTCTGTAGGTACAGCATGCAGATTTGATTTATGGAATTTAACGTGTGTGTGTGTGTGTGTGTGTGTGTGTGTGTGTGTGTGTGTGTGTGTGTTTGGTGCAAAAACCCTTACAATGAAATCATTGTTTATAGATATTAACCACAAACATTATGTTCATTATACACTGCTCTTGTAGATGGTGAGATAAATTTTCATAACAATACACTTCAAATGTTTGATAAACAGGTAAAAAAATGTAAAAATCACCTTTGAGTATGTAAGCAATGATAGTATCAACTTCTGACATCTAAATATCAGTGAACTAACCAGTAGATACACCTTCACAGTCCACAGTATACATCAACAGATACTACCATATACAAATCATCTTGCCACCCTACAACACACGAACATTCTGCATTCAGAGCACTAGTTAACTGCAGAATAAAAATTTGGAGCTTGACAAACTCAACATGATCAAGCAAACAGCTGCAGAAAATGTCTCTGTAGTGCCACATTGGACAGTGTAAATTCCAGCTAGAGATAGTTCCGTGCAGTTGTGAGGTGTGCCTGCTTCTGTGAATGTGTGTGTGGTTTCCTTCCTTTTCTGAAGAAAATTTGGTCAAAATCTCTGTGTAACTGTCTTTTCATTGTGCCTGTCTGCAACTCAACATGTCATCCTTCCAATGAGTAACAGGCTATCCTTTTAAAATAGTTGTTATGGTGCCACACTTACAGGCAACCTCACATAGAAGAAAATAACAGTAATAAACGAGCTGCCATACAGTAAATAGAAAAAAAAAACACTGTTTGCATACCATTTCCACACAAATCCCCCTAAAAATAGCAAATACTTTCAGACCACACAATATTAAAATTGCTTACACAACATGTAAAAAACTGCAACACACATTTAAAGACAACATAAACACACAGACAGTCACACCATTACAATATAGTATGTTACTCATACAAAGCCCTCTACATATGCCAAAGTGTGAGAGACTAATAAAGAAAGGTACAATGGACACATAAATCAATGCTGTAGTCTTCAGACTGCATAGGGTTATAGTTCGAAGTAGTAGAGTCTACATTAGTCTTTGAATTAGACACTTTGTCATAATCACATTTTTACTGCAAGATAAATTAAAAGTGACTATATGGAAACGTATTCACAGTCAAAAAGTAAACATACGTACATGATGTATTCATAGTAACCTTACAGTGAAAGCATTATTACGTTATGACCCGTAGCATTTCTTAGCTTAAAGTGTACATCATAATGGTACAAAAGAAGATAGGAAAATATATTTCACCTAATACGGTGTTGGAAGATGTGGCAGTTCAGACTTACAACAAAACATTTACAAAGAAATGCACATACAGGTGTATCTGTATCATAGTAATATATAGCTATACAGAAAAACAATATACATTTAGTAATGCTTCAGGATGTAATATATAAAAAGTATGTAATCACTGTGGGAGGAGAACAGCATGTATAGAACCAGAAATGGTGCAAAACATGAATTTCATCAACCACATTATGAGATACTGTAATAATTATTTACATACTATTGTAGTATTACAACATTTGTCTATGAATAAGATATTCCTCCAATTCATATGATATTGCAGGAAAACCATTGATACAATACATCAACTTATATATAAAGTATCTGGTCAACTATCAGCCAGATACATCAATAGTAGGTCTGATCATGTGAAATAAAATTATTGATGAAATCCAATGAACATTATAAATTGTTGAAAAATGTTGCTTACATAACAAATGATGTTCAAACACTCTCATATTGTCCTAGAAAAGGTACTAACTGTGTTCAGGGTTCTTCACCAATTGGCCACCACACCTATGCAATCAGAAGTAATTTCAGAAATCACATCTGAGCATAAAGCCATAATAAATGTAATGTAATATGTTACCATAAGTTATGATCAAATGACAATGAAAATAACTAATGTCACCTCATCCAAACACTGAAAATCGTTCATACCATAGTTGAACCTAAATGTGAAAGGTTGTGAACAACAAGGACAGAAACAAGTGGAAGTATATGCAACATCATACTGAGACAATGGACTGAACTGGAACACTGTAAAGGTTTCATGTGATATACAACTAGAATAACAGTCAAAACTAAATTATGGCACTGCCTTAAAATAATATGACAACAATTTTTAGTACCTGACTATGTGAGACAAAATTTTGGGGAGTTACAGTATGTGTAAGGCATAGTAAAATGTCTATGTATCAGTTACATATAGAAATAACAAGCAAAAATGACCCCAATGATACTGATTGTGATTGTGAGTTGGTCTTATGAAGAATAATAAAAATAATAATGAAAATAAGTAAAACTCACAGAGATTGGTGCAGTTATAATTGAAAAAATATTAGGCATGAGACAATGCTTTACCATATAGCACAGAAGGATAATACAGTATAGTTTTGAACACTATAGAATAATTGAGGTCACAACTTATTGGAATGTGTTCCATTATGTTAATTATTGAGTAATGCTTGGATGTAATTTCAGGAATTGGTTGTGCTTGCATAGGCATGGAGCCCACTTGTTGAAGGACCATGAAAGTTATTATGTACCTCTGCTAAGACAGTGTGAGAGTGTTTGAAATAATTTGCTAAGCAAACAATATTTTTCAATGTTATATAATGTTCACTGGGTTTTATTAATAAATTTATTTCATATGTTCTGACACAATATTAAGGTACATGGCTGATAGTGTATTAAATATTTTATATATTCCATCCTGGATTTTCTGTTTTTTGATATTTTATATAGAAGTTGATATGTTGTACAAATGGTTTTACAGAAATATTATTTGAACTGGAATATGTTTTTCATGGATATATGAATGTTGTAATACTACAGTAGTATGTAAATAATAATTATTATTTTATCTCTTGGTTCAAATACCAGTAAGTGAACTTGTGTCAGTCTGCTCTGACGCTTGCCTAAAAATTAACTACGACAAAACAAAGATCATTGTGAACGAATGGATACCAGAGAGAAATATATCTATTGGAAGTATGTAACTTCACAGGGTCACAGAATATGTGTACCTGGATCAACTGATAAATAGGAAATGAGACCTAAAAACCACAATATTTTGATGTATTAAATTAGGCTGGCAAGCTTATGGCTTATGATACTCCTCAATTTTGAAGTCCAAGATGTCAGCCAAGCTGAAGAAAACAATTTTTTACTGCCAGTAACAACCTATGGTTGTTAGACATAGGTATTAAATGAGTGCATTGTAGGAAACTAACAATAGCTCAAAGAGGAATGGAAAGAACAGTGTTGGGCTACACAAGGAAAGACTGAAATAAAACAGTTGATATGAGGCAGACAAGAAAGGTCAGGGACATAATGGGAAGAGTTGAAACTTTGAAATGGCAGTGGGCTGTTCATGTTGCTTGAAGAAAAGTTAGAAGGTTATCAAACAAGTACTAGATTGAAGCCTAATTTACCAAAAAAAGACCACAAGGAAGACCACCAGACAAAAGGGACAGGGACTTAAAAAACACAGCCAGACTGAACTGGGAATGGGAGACTCAAGACTGACAGAAATGAAAGAAACTGCAGGGATCCTATGTTGCTTGCTGACTCAAAGAGACCACATAACCAAATGAATGAATTAGCTGCTGCTGCTGCTGCTGATGATGATGATATACTGCATCCTGCAGCATTTATGACTGTCAATTTCTTTTACGTATAACTGTATAGTACTATAATTTAATTGGTCAGAACACACACATAAAAGACTGTTGTGGTTGGCAAGCTTTTGGAGCCGGTGACTCCTTCACCAGGCAGAAGTGTTGAAGGGTAATATATGTACACTTGTATCTGTGTTTCTTTGTAAATTTTCTGTCCTGAGTCTGGAACTACCACCTGGTGGCAGTGTAGAAGTATGTTTATAAGCTATCTGTCATTCTACCTCTAGCTGTGAACAGGGACACATCTTCCAACACTGTATTACATGAAACATACATAACAATGCTTTCACTGTAACGTATATTTTTTACAAATACATCTTGTACATATCAAATAATGGAAACTCCAGATAGGAAAAGACAGATTGCTACTTACTGTAAAGAAGAAACATCATGGTGAAGACAGACACATTTAAAAGACACTTACGTAAAGCTTTCGGCCACAGCCTTCATCAGTAAAAGAGAGAAATGCACCATTCACACACACACACGAGCAAGCACACCGCACACACATGACTGCCAACTCCAGCATGTCTGGCCGGAATGTATTCCTTTGCATATACTCACTTTTAATTTATTTTCTAAGTAAAATTGTAATACATGACTATGACAAGGTGTCTAACTTCAAAGACTGATTCAGAAACTACTCTTTCATTTGTACTATGTGGTATATAACCCTATTGCTATGCAATCTGTTTTTCTTATGTATGTATTACAGTTGAATGTTGGCTTGTAACTTGCTTCTTAAATATTTTTCAGATCTGAGGATTGCAATGTTATTTTCTGAAACTACTTATCAATGTACAAATGTTTGTGACTCTGGCCTGAGATGCTGCAATTGACTGTTGTGTGTGCACCAGATGTGCTTGCTTGTGTGTTTGAATGGTGTGTGTCTCTCTTTTAATGATAAAGGCTGTGGATGAAAGCTTTACATAAAGGTCTTTTAATTGTGCCTGCCTGAAACGTGACATGTCTTCTTTATGGTAAATAGCAATCTGTCTTTCCGTACATTGTTCATCTTGTATATATGTTAATTTTGTGACTGTGGATTCCTTTGCACACACTCACTTTTAATTTATCTTGTAGTAAAATTATAATATGTGATTATCACAAGGTGTCTAACTTCAAAGATTGATGCAGACACTACTGCTTTGTTTGTACTAAGTAGTATGTAACCCTATTTCTATGTAGTATGTTTTCTTATATGTGTATTGCAATTGAATATTGGCTTGTAACTTGCTTCTTAAATATTTTTTGGGTCTGAGGATAACAATTTCATTTGCCAAATCCAGTTATCGATGTACAAATAGTTGTGACATTGGCTAATAAAGTGTTCTCACAAGTAGACTACAGCACTGATAATTATAGGTTGCCTCCTAGAAAAATGACAGCTTCAAGTAATTGTAACACATAAATACCCACCAAACAAAAATTGTGCTAAATCAGCAATAGCTGCTCATATTAAGGACACTGAGTACCAATCCCAGGAAAACAAATGATCACATTACATAAAATGGAAAGTGGGCACTAAATGGACTTATATGAAGAATAGAAATTCCCATTCATGCCACAGCATCAAAAATTTGTCCTATGTGTAATGCTTATTTTAGTAATATAAACAATACTGAATAATAAAAAATAGACAATCATATTACATAATATATGCTGTGATCACAAAAACAACTGTAGTTTTATTGAAGATACTTTCCTTGTAATGAAATAAGTTTTATCTTAGCTGTTAAGAACTTATCGGCTGTAAACAGATAATTTTCAGAAATATCAAGCGATTTGTTGCATTGATTCCGTGTGCCAGACAAATATATATTCAGCAAAAATTAAGTAACTTCATCCCTAAGGTAATTTAATCCTTCTGTACAGGGATAAATATCACAACATAACCTCACATTCACTCTCAGCAAATAAACTGCATCACACTCCAAAAGAATCTATAATCAAAAATTAATGTACATGTAACTGTAAAGTACATGATAACACCAAAAACAAATTCACAGATTCCAGATATTGATGGCTCCACTTATGCAAGTATCAATATATTTGGATGTCTGTACATGAACTTCATATGAGCTTGAAGATGGCATTATTGAGAGGTCAAAACTGGTCGTCTAAATAAAATAACTTCTGTAAAGATATGGCTCTTTGGAAATTTTTCTTTGGTAGATATTTGACTGGCTACTGTCCCCTATCCATGATGGATAAACATAGACCAATGATTATGGTTGTCTTGGATACGTCAGCATCCACCATATGAGCACCAACAATATGCCCACAATTGAATTCACTTAGATGCAACATAATGCACACAAAGCTACACAGAAGACTATTCTGACCATGACTGATACTTGCAGCAAATTGAGGACATTTTCCAGGTGTCGTTTATGGTCAAACATAACAGCACAACCCGAAGACTTGGCTAGCAACTGCATTTATGTTCAAGCATTTCTTAGACTGCTTCCATATTTTTGTCCAACACCTGTGCATAATAACCTCCTCAGGGGACACCACCTTAACATAGCACTGTCCATGTGGGTGAGGAGATATGCATGCTCTGGATCTGGAGGGCTATGCCGGTGGTAGCTTAGCTTGTTGTTAAGATGGCGGCCAGTGACAAGAGTAAGTTGTGTCTTAAGTGCAATAAATTAATAAAAACCACGGAAATATTTGTGATCTGTGGATTATGATGTAGAAAACAGTTTCACAGTGATTGTGTTGGTCTAAGCAACAATGAAATAAGTCTTGTGAGAAATTCTAAAGAGCGAATTAAGTTTTGTTGTGAAGCATGCAAGTCTCCGTTACATGTTCAGCTGACGAAAGAGGTAGGAACTACAATGGATTGGGAAACTGTACAATATTTAAGGGAAAGCATGTCAAGTGCAGAAGTGAGTAATATTAACGAGACAAAAAGCTACAGCCATGTTGTAAAAAATAGTGTTTGTAATAATGGTAAAGGAGAAATTGAAAAGTTAAATTAACGATTAAAAAGTCTTCAGCTAGTTGCCGATATACTGAGACAAGATATCACTAAACTTGAGAATGAAAACTGCGAGTTAAAAACATTGGTAGCGAGCAGTAGATGCCAAAAGAGCATAAACAACTTAAACATGCATTCCAGTGAAAGTAATAGTCAAAATTGCATAAATAGGCCGAACTCAAATGCCAGTGAAAGAAACGCTCAAAACTGCGTAAATAATCTTAACTGAAATGCACTTCAAAGTGAAGACAGTGGCCTAAAGTGTGTAAACAATTCAAAAACTATTTCTCGTATAATGACAAACAAATTGACTAAAAAAGTGCCTTGCTCACAATGAAATATATGAAATAAACCTAATCTTGTGTGCACAAACAAGTTCAGTGTGTTATCAGAAAGCAGCAGCAAACCCATAAACATTCAACGTGAACAAGCCACCCAACATGAAGATAAAAACATTGTAAGGAGCTGCAAAAACATCGCCAACAGCCAGAAACAGCAAACAAAGAAACACAATGTGCTTTTTCCAGCGGACAGCCACAGAAGAAAGCTAGCAAATATTCTACAGGATGTGAATACGGATGTTCGTGCAACTGGCATCGTAAAACCTGGCGCGAGGACAGAAAATATTGTTGAAGGCATCTCAGAACACAATAATACAACAAGGGACAGTGACTTTGTTGTTTGTGTGACTGGTGCAAATGATGTAGCACATAATGAAGCCAAAAAGTGTATAACAGGTTTGAAATTTTTTTTAGATGTAAGTAAGGTGGAAAACACTATTGTTGCAACGATACCTTATAGACATGACTTGATCTATAATTCATGTGTTAACAAACAGATTCATAAAACAAATATTAACATCAAACAACTATGTTCCATTTATGCTAAATGTAATGTAGTGGATATTAGTAGACTTGAAAGAAATTTGCACACTGAACATGGTGAGCATCTAAATTACTGTGGGAAAACTTTTTTATGCCAGGAGATAAACAAACATTACAGATGAAGGAAAGTTAGAAACCACATTAAGTGGAAACTGCAGCAGTTTAATTCATTCAGATAATTGTGAAACCCAGATCATGTAGCGAAAATAAATGAATACAGAATGTTCTGTGAAAGTAGAATACCATTGTGTAGCAGTGACAGTTTCCTCCTCCTTCATATAAATGTACAGTCTCTTAGGTGTAAAATCAATGAATTACAATACTGGCTCAATAAAATCAACTGCAGTGTTCTATGCATCAATGAACACTGGATGAAAGACACTGAAATAGACTTGTGTGTTCCTCTTGGATATTCGTTAGTTACAAGCTACTGCAGAGAAAGTATTACACATAGTGGGGTCTCAATATATGTCAAAAGTGACCTTGAATTGCATTACTCAGTTATAGACCTTAGTAGAATATGCCTTGAAGCTACAATAGAAGTAGCCGGTGTGGTAATGCACGAACAGAAAACTGTAATTGTCTCAATCTATTGATCTCTGATGAGATACTATTTATAGAAAAAAAATGTTGTTGTTGTGGTCTTCAGTCCTGAGACTGGTTTGATGCAACTCTCCATGTTAATTTATCCTGTGCAAGCTTCTTCATCTCCCAGTACCTACTGCAACCTACATCCTTCTGAATCTGCTTAGTGTATTCATCTCTTAGTCTTCCTCTACGATTTTTACCCTCCACGCTGCCCTCCAATACTAAATTGGTGATCCCCTGATGCCTCAGAACATGTCCTACCAACCGATCCCTTCTTATAGTCAAGATGTGCCACAAACTTCTCTTCTCCCCAATCCTATTCAATACTTCCTCATTAGTTATGTAGTCAACCCATCTAATCATCAGCATTCTTCTGTAGCACCACATTTCGAAAGCCTCTATTCTCTTCCTGTCCAAACTATTTATCGTCCATGTTTCACTTCCATACATGGCTACACTCCATACAAATACTTTCAGAAATGACTTCCTGACACTTACATCAATACTCGATGTTAACAAATTTCTCTTCTTCAGAAACGCTTTCCTTGCCATTGCCAGTCTACATTTTATATCCTCTCTACTTCGACCATCATCAGTTATTTTGCTCCCCAAATAGCAAAACTCCTTTACTACTTTAAGTGTCTCATTTCCTAATCTAATTCCCTCAGCATCACTCGACTTAATTCGACTACATTCCATTATCGTTGTTTTGCTTTTGTTGATGTTCATCTTATATCCTCCTCTGAAGACACTGTCCATTCCATTCAACTGCTCTTCGAAGTCCTTTGCTGTCTCTGGCAGAATTACGATGTCATCAGCGAAACTCAAAGTTTTTATTTCTTCTCCATGGATTTTAATACCTACTCCAAATTTTTCTTTTGTTTCCTTTACTGCTTGCTCAATATACAGATTGAATAACATTGGGGTGAGGCTACAACCCTGTCTTACTCCCTTCCCAACCACTGCTTCCCTTTCATGTTCCTCGACTCTTACAACTGCCATATGGTTTCTGTACAAATTGTAAATAGCCTTTCGCTCCCTGTATTTTACCCCTGCCACCTTTAGAATTTGAAAGAGAGTATTCCAGTCAACATTGTCAAAAGCTTTCTCTAAGTCTACAAATGCTAGAAATGTAGGTTTGCCTTTCCTTAATCTTTCTTCTAAAATAAGTTGTAAGGTCAGTATTGCCTCATGTGTTCCAGTGTTTCTACAGAATCCAAACTGATCTTCCCCGAGGTCAGCTTCTACTAGTTTTTCCATTCGTGTGTAAAGAATTCGTGTTAGTATTTTGCAGCTGTGGCTTATTAAACTGATAGTTCGGTAATTTTCGCATCTGTCAACAGCTGCTTTCTTTGGGATTGGAATTATTATATTCTTCTTGAAGTCTGAGGGTATTTTGCCTGTCTCATACATCTTGCTCACCAGATGGTAGAGTTTTGTCAGGACTGGCTCTCCCAAGGCCGTCAGTAGTTCCAATGGAATGTTGTCTACTCCGGGGGCCTTGTTTCGACTCAGGTCTTTCAGAGCTCTGTCAAACTCTCCCATTTCTTCTTCATCTACATCCTCTTCCATTTCCATAATATTGTCCTCAAGTTCATCGCCCTTGTATAGACCCTCTATGTACTCCTTTCACCTTTCTGCTTTCTCTTCTTTGCTTAGAGCTGGGTTTCCATCTGAGGTATTGATGTTCATACAAGTTGTTCTCTTATCTCCAAAGGTCTCTTTAATTTTTCTGTAGGCAGTATATATCTTACCCCTAGTGAGATAAGCCTCTACATTGTTACATTTGTCCTCTAGCCATCGCTGCTTAGCCATTTTGCACTTCCTGTCGATCTCATTTTTGAGACGATTGTATTCCTTTTTGCCTGCTTCATTTACTGCATTTTTATATTTTCTTCTTTCATCAATTAAATTCAATATTTCTTCTGTTACCCAAGAATTTCTACTAACCCTCGTCCTTTTACCTACTTGATCCTCTGCTGCCTTCACTAATTCATCCCTCAAAGCTACCCATTCTGCTTCTACTGTATTTCTTTCCCCCATTCCTGTCAATTGTTCCCTTATGCTGTCCCTGAAACTCTGTACAACCTCTGGTTCTTTCAGTTTATCCAGGTCCCATCTCCTTAATTTCCCACCTTTTAGCAGTTTTTTCAGTTTTAATCTACAGTTCATAACCAATAGATTGTGGTCAGAGTCCACATCTGCCCCTGGAAATATCTTACAATTTAAAACCTGGTTCCTAAATCTCTGTCTTACCATTATATAATCTATCTGATACCTTTTAGTATCTCCAGGGTTCTTCCATGTATACAACCTTCTTTCATGATTCTTAAACCAAGTGTTGGCTATGATTAAGTTGTGCTCTGTGCAAAATTCTACTAGGCGGCTTCCCCTTTCATTTCATAGCCCCAAACCATATTCACCTACTATGTTTCCTTCTCTCCCTTTTCCTACACTCTAATTCCAGTTACCCACGACTATTTAATTTTCGTCTCCCTTCACTATCTGAATAATTTCTTTTATTTCATCATACATTTCTTCAATTTCTTCATCATCTGCAGAGCTAGTTGGCATATAAACTTGTACTACTGTAGTAGGCGTGGGCTTCATATCTATCTTGGCCACAATAATGCGTTCACTATGCTGTTTGTAGTAGCTTACCTGCATTCGTATTTTCCTATTCATTATTAAACCTACTCCTGCATTACCCCTGTTTGATTTTGTGTTTATAACCCTGTAGTCACCTGACCAGTAGTCTTGTTCCTCCTGCCACCGAACTTCACTAATTCTCACTGTATCTAACTTTAACCTATCCATTTCCCTTTTTAAATTTTCTAACCTACCTTCCCGATTAAGGGATCTGACATTCCACGCTCCGATCTGTAGAACGGCAGTTTTCTTTCTCCTGATAACGACATCCTCTTGAGTAGTCCCTGCCCGGAGATCCAAATGGGGGACTATTTTACCTCCGGAATATTTTACCCAAGAGGACGCCATCATCATTTAATCATACAGTAAAGCTGCATGCCCTCAGGAAAAATTATGGCCGTAGTTTCCCCTTGCTTTCAGCCGTTCGCAGTACCAGCACAGCAAGGCTGTTTTGGTTATTGTTACAAGGCCAGATCAGTCAATCATCCAGACTGTTACCCTTGCAACTACTGAAAAGGCTGCTGCCCCTCTTCAGGAACCACACATTTGTCTGGCCTCTCAACAGATACCCCTCTCTTGTGGTTGTACCTACGGTACGGCTATCTGTATCGCTGAGGCACGCAAGCCTCCCCACCAACGGCAAGGTCTTCGGTTCATTGTAGGTAATATTAACATAAATATAAGGGCACAGGGAAAAATTGTAATTCATATGATTAACACTCTGAAGTCATTAAACTATTACTGTCTCAATGAAAAACCCACTAGACTGAATGCATGGCTTGATAACATAAGTAGCAATGTACAAAGAGACTCCATACAATGTGATGTAATAGAATTAGGAATATCAGATCATGCAGGGCTATGGCTTCCAATAGAAAAGTTAGCCTTCAGTTCTACAGAGATAGAAGTGACATATAGAATTCTAGGTGAATCCAATGTAAACAAAATGATAAACCAGTTAAAATAAATGGATTGGACTCGTGTAATGGATAACAAGAAAATGATTAATAAATGTTTTTCCATTTTCCTGACAGAGATCAAGCATATAGTAGAAATGACATGCCCCTTGGTAACCAAAAGGTACCAGAGTAATATTACTCATAAGCAACAAAATACTAACAAATGGTACACCCCACAACTTAACAAACTCAGAATACTACTGATGATTATGAAAGACAAATCTCATAACAGTGATAGGGACAAGGAACATTACACTAAAATGAGAAACCTTTACAGATGATGAATATATTTTCAATTTTAAAAATAAATCTAAAGCTGCCTGGACTGTCATTAAAAGGGAAATAAATAATACCAATAAAGAAAGGAGTATCCCTATTGACTGTAATATTCTCAATGAATATTTTGTAAATAGTGTCACCACCCCACCCATCAATTCTGCCTCTGATGCAGAAGCAGTGCTCACTTGTGCAAAACAGACAAGAAGTGAGAAGTTCACCTGGACCCGAATCACATTAAATGATATTCAAAAGTCAATAAAAAAATTAAGTAATTCCAAAACAGAATTTTATTATGGACTCAGTAATCTCATAATTAAATGTATAGCAAAAAAATTGAAATGCCTTTTCTCTCACTATCAAACAGAGTACTTGATGAAGGAATATTCCTCAACTGTCTTAAGCTCTCAGTTACATTGCCTGTGTATAAAAAACGTGAAAGAAACCTTCCAAATAACTACAGACCCATTTCAATAGTACCAATCATATCCAAGTTAGTAGAAAATTGTGTGCATAAGCAGATATACAGGTATTTTGAAACCAACAATATTTTAAATGAACAACAGTTTGGATTCAGGTCACACCTATCAACTGTAAAAGCAGTAGAAGCTTTGGTAAGCAATGTTTATGAAGGGTATGAAAAAAGGGTATCAATGTTTGGAACACTTATTGACCTAAGTAAAGCTTTTGACTTGGTGTCACATGACATACTCATCAAAAAGTTAAAATAGTATGGCATTGAAGATGACACACTCTGACTATTCAGATCTTATCTAAGCAATAGGTTACAACTTGTACATGCAAATAGGAAGAGGTCAGAAATACTCCCTATAGAAAGAGGAATACTCCAAGGCTCTGTTCTTGGACCTTTTCTGTTCATTGTCTATGTTAATGACTTCTCAAAATACAAACCGTGTAAGAACATACTATATGCTGACGATATGACATTAATAAGTACAGGAGAGATCTTACAGAGTGTACTGGACAAAAATAGAGAAATGATGCAAATGACTAATTACTGGTGTCAGGCTAACCAGCTGTGCATAAATCAAACAAAAACAGAAGAAACAATATTTAATCTCAAAGTAACTAAAAATGAAAACAAAACAGTGAAATTACTTGGGCTAATCATAGACCAAAAGCCCTCATGGGAAGGACACACCAATTAACTATGTAGTAAACTAGCATGAGTACTTTTCTTATTGTATAAATTAAGAAACAGTGTGAGCAAGCAATTGCTTCTCCACTCGTACTATGCTTTTTTCCATTCCCAACTGCAATATTGAATATTGCTTTGGGGTAACTCCCCAGGGGCTGAATGTATTTTCAGATGGCAGAAGAAAGCAATCAGGTGCATTGAGGGATTAGCACCCAGAGAGTCCAGCGGAAATTATTTTAAATCTCTTGGCGTAATGACAGTGCCAAGCATGTACATATATAACTGTCTAATATATGCCAGAGAAAATCTGAAAAAATTGAACATGAGATGTGATGTGCATGCACACAGTACAAGAATCAGTCACCTGCTGGACTTGCCTTCCACAAGACTTGCTATAGTCCATAATAACTATAAGTATTTAAGCATAAAATTTTTCAATAAGTTACCATGCTCAGCTCGTACAGTACCACTAAATAAATATAATAAATTGCAAACCTGGCTAAAAAACAACTAATTCTATACAACTGAAGAATTCTTAGAAACTAATCATCAAAATATATGGTTTACCTAAATTATGAAGAAAATGTTTTGATATTATATAAGCTAGTTATTTACTGTGATTCTTTTCTTATGTGTGTATTTAATTACTGTATAAAACATTATTTTACATAATGCTGTAGAAAAGGTCTTTAGTTCCTTATCTCCCCTTTCTGTAACTATTTGAATATCGTACTGAAAGTAAAACCCTCTGTAAACTTTGACGAAGCCAATTGTATGAAAAATACTGAAAGGCTAATAAAAATATTCTATTCTATTCTATTCTATTATACCAGAAGGGTCACCCAAGACGGACAGGCCAAAAGGGAGGAACCAAACAAAGTGTGTCCCACAATGGCCCATCACTCCCCCTTTCCTATCTCAAACCTGTCCTCACAATGTCCTTTTCCTCTCATTTCCTGTCCTATGTATAAGATCTCAATGGCAGCGACAGCAGAGAAAGGGCCTTTCAGAATGGTGAAGCTGGCGGAAGAGGCACATTTTCTCTTTGGATATGAAAAGAGTACAAGTAGTGACTGTACCCCAGAGGGGCAGCTGATTTTAGACTGAACAACCTACTGCCTATGTGGAAAGTAATGGGAAACTACCACATTACATTCCCAAGCAGTATATGGTATGTCTCTCCATGTGAAACATTGTGGAGTTAAAACTTCCCCTCATTTGGATCTCTGGGAGGGGAACACATTGAGAGTAGACATACCTGAAAGGAAGAAAGGGACAATGAAGGAAGGAAAGATAATGATTGAAACATGGATTGTAAGGACACTACTGCATGCAGGAAAGCTAGAGAATGCAAAACAGGACATGAAAATGAACAGATTAGATGCCCTTGGTTTGTGTAAAATGAGATGGGGAAAGATTGGAGAGATAGAAAGTGGAGATTATAAGCTCTATTACTGAGGGGAAATCAAGAGTGGTGAAAACAGAGTAGGAATATCGATAGGGCAAAAGCTGAAAAATAAGGTAATGAAGGTTCAATATATTGATGGAAAACTGACGATGATATGACTGGAGGATAGTTCAAAAGATTTGGTGTTAATACAGGTATATATGCCAACCAGCCAGCATAGAGATGAGGAAGTGGAAGAATATTATGAGAAAATACAAGAAATCATCGAGAAAGAAAATAGAAATGCATGCATTATCATTATGGGGGACTGGAATCCAGTTCTGGGTGAAGGAAGAGATGAAGATACAGTAGGAAACTTTGGATTAGGAATAAGAAATGAGAGAGGTGAACAGCTAATTAGTATCCGTAAAGAAAATTCATTAGCAGTGGGTAACACATTATTTGAACACCACAAAAGGAGATGTTACACGTGGATATCAAACTGGTATAGGGAAAGATATCAGTATGACTACATCCTGATACAAAAAGGTATAGGAACCGTTTGAAGAATGACAAAGCTTATCCAGGAGTGGTTATAAATTCAGACCAAAATCTAGTAGTGGTAGAAATACAAGTGAAGTTAAAAAAAAGTCTGGAGAGGTAAAGCTAAAGGAAGACTAACTATAGAAAGACTCAAAAAGGTAGGAAAGGCATCAGATTTGGAAAACTGATTTATGGAAAAATGGAAAAGGGGTAGTGTTGATACAAGTGTTAACGACAAATGGATAAAAATGAGGGAAGGACTCATGGACACTGCCAAAGTAGTACCACGAATTAGAGTATCTCAAAGTACCAGGAAAGAATGATAACAGAAAACGTATTGAAAAAGATGTAGAAGCAGAGGAAGTGCAAAAATGTAGAAACTGAAGAAGGCAAAAAGAGATACAGGGAACTGAATAACAAATTAACAAGAGAAACAGAAGAAGCAAGGGAAAAATGGACGAAACAGAAATGTGACAAACTGGAGAAAATGGAGGAAGAGGGAAAGTATGAAATGATGTATAGACTGGCTAGTGAGATAGTTTTTGAATGTAAAAGAAAGAGGAATAACATGGAAATAGAAAGAGCAGATGGTACTCTACTAGAAGAACCACAGAAGGTTTTGAACAGATGGCAAGAATATATTGAATGTCTGTACAAGTGGGATGAAATAAAAAGCGAAATTAAGGCTGAAGAGGAGCAATATGTGCTGGAAGATGGAAAGGGATTCATCATCGTGGAAGCAGAAGTAGAAAAGGTGCTGAAGGAGATGAAGAATAGGAAGGCATGTGGAATTGATGATTTGCCAGTGGAACTGTTGAAGGGTCTGGGAAACAAGGCAAGAAAAGAAATAGTCTACCTCTGTAATGAGATTATGATGAAGGGGAATCATCTGAGGGCTTCCTTGCAACAGTTATGATACCAATAGAGAAAAAGAGAAAAACTAAAAAATGTGAAGAGCATAGGACCATCAGTCTAATTTCTGATGCAGCTAAAGTGTTGCTAAGAGTGTTGAATAGAAGGCTGTATGGCAAGCTGGATAGAGGGAATGCAGAGGAACAGTTTGGATTTAGAAGAAGAAAAGGAACAAGAGATGCTATTGGCCTGTTAAGAACCATGGGGAGAAGATATATGGAAAAAGATAGAGAAATCTTTGCTGTTTTTATAGATTTAGAAAAGGCTTTTGACAGAGTTCAGTGGAACAAGCTGATGGATATTTTGAAGAGGAAAGGGGTGGATTGGAAAGAGAGACAAATGATACATAATCTATATTTACATCAGAAAGCAAGGATAAGGATTCGAAATGAAATGTCAGAAGGAAGCAGCATTGGACAAGGTGTTAAACAAGGTTGTTGCCTTTCCCCACTGTTGTTTAACGTATACCTTGAAGAGATTATTGCGATGCATACCTTCAAGAGATTATTGTGAGAGGCTTAGATGGGAAAAGAGGTATATGTATTGGTGAAAAGAGAATAGAAAGCAAAGATTTGCTGATGACTTGGTATTAGTGGCGGAAAGTGAGTGAACAGTGAATAACATCCTGAAAGATCTGAATGAAGCTTTTGGGGAATATAGGATGCAAATAAACACAGCAAAAACAAAGAGTTGGTCACCAGTACAAGACACAGACTGACCGATATTAAAATAGGACAAGCTACCATTAGCCAAGTAAGTTCATTTAAGTATCTTGGAAGCACAATAACTGAAGATTTGAGAAGTAACAAGGTAGTGAAAACCCAAATTGCCATAGTGAAGGAGGCATTCAACAGAAACAGGAGACTGTTATGAGGTCTAAGGAAAAGGCTTGGCAGTTATTTTTTCTGGAGTGTGGCACTATATGGGACAGAAACATGGATGCTGAGATGAGAGGATGAAAAAAGGTTAGAAGCATGTGGATGTGGATGTGGAGGATAATGGAGAGGATAAGCTGGATGGAAAGAGTGAGTATTGAAAGAGTATTGGAAATGGTTGGTGAGTGAAGGTGTCTGCTGAAGGTTATAAGAGAAAGGAAAAAGAAATGATTGGGGCAGTCACTGAGAAGGGAGTGCTAATAGCAGGTGCTTTAGAAGGACTGATATGTGGGAGAAGTCTGAGAAGAAGAAGGAGATACAAGATGACAGATGACATAAAGGGAAGAGGAAATTATGCAGACCTGAACAGGATGCAGAAGATCAGACAGCCTGGAGAACTACCATGTGAAAACCTGACTTTTTGCAGAACTCTAAAGATGATGATGGTGTGCATAATAAAAACACAGTGTCAAAAATATATTTATAAATATTTTCATCTACACAGAGGTAGATGCATAGAGCATCAATTACAGACCCTATCCAAGGAAGACATAAAACAAAGTGCTGAAGAGTTAGCATAAAAATCACTAATCTGTAAATGCTACTGAGTGCTGAGTGGGGTAGTGCAATGGTTAGCACACTGGATCACATCTGGGAGGATGATACATCAAACCCACATCCGGCCATCCTGATTTAGGTTTCCTGCGTACCCTAAATTGCTTATGCCAAATTTTGGGATGGTTCCTTCAAAAGGATAAGGCAGCTTTCCTTCTCCATCCTTCCCTAATCTGAGCTTGTGCTTTATCTCTAATGACCTCTTTGTCAACAGGATGTGAAACAGTGATCTCCTTCTGCTCTGTAAATGCTGTAGATTTTGTTCTAGTAGTATTGTGCTGTGGTGTTAATGTAATGAGATATCACAATAAGTTCTGTTTTTTGTTTTTTTTTAGTTTGGATTGTTCATTGAAAATGGAATTTGGTTAATCAGCACAATGAGAAAAAAATTCTCTTTCTTCTGTAAGATTCATAAATCTACCTTTCTTACTTTATTCAAAATAATTTCTCTATTTTCAATTTATGTACAATAAGCTTGTCATCTCTTAGGGGCATAGCAAACATCAATGGATTGCTTTTGCAAGTATTACAATGTTCTCTGCATTGTATGCATACTTTTTTCCTGGTTTGTCCAGTTTGATAAAACCAGAAAAGAGAAATTTTTCCCATTAGGCTAAAGACCAAAAGTCCATTTTGAATGAAGAACTCAAACTAAGAAACAAAAACAAAAAATATTCATAACATCTGGTTATAAACGTACTACTAGTCATGAGAGGCAATAGGTTTGAACTATTACATTTACACATTAGTGGTGTTTTATGCTAACTGTTGCTCATGGTCCTTTGATGTTTTATTGCATGCATTCCCTCAATAGTTGTCTATAACTGACACTTTGTGCAGTTGCAGTTCTGTAGCTAAACATTATTTACAAATATTAAATTTCTGACATTATTTTTTAAATGTATGTTTGGACCTTTTGCTGTTGACAAAAATCTATAGCTTGTATTTTACTACAATTTTAAAACATTCTTTTTACCTGAAATATTCTTGTATACATTATATGCACACAACAGATGTTGGGCAGCTGTTCTTTCTTCAAAACCAGTAACACAATAAAGAACAATGAACAGCAGCATCAGGTGTTAGATCATGTCATTTCTACAATTTACAAAAGCTGTGGAAGTCAATCAACAAAAGAGATATTTCTTCAGTAATAATTTATGATGGTACAGAAGTAACTGATGGTTGGAAAGGAATGTGTCAGACAGCAAGGTGAAGGAACAGGAAATAATGACCTGAAATTTTGTTTAAACATAAACTTTTACTTTGTCAGTGACCTGTGACATCACAGCAAGCACATAAGCAACACAGACTCCATTTCAAAAAAGCAGCCATTGGAAATTAGATGTTTTGGGCAGAGCATTACTAAAACAGACTCCAAAAATCAGTACAACAGCAAAATACACAAAGCTGCACAGCCAAAGAAGCACTTTATGATGGTTGATTTCAATTTGCAGTAAATACAACATTTGCACAAATCAACTTTAAAAGGGTACTGAAAACACCTCTTGATCTATATAACTCAATTTAAAAGACTGACACAACACAAAGTGTGACAAACAACAAGCAATTAAAAAACCTGAAAAGATATTCAAATACACATGGTCAACAATGCTGATAATTAATGAAGAGTGATACCAAAAAAATTAAATGACTGATATTGTTCAAATGAAAAGGTTGATAAGAAGACAGAAAGATAATAGCAGCTGTCAATACAGAAAAGCAAAAGGTGATATCAGTACACAGATCAATAGCCAAAAATCACAGTAGTTAATGAAATAAAGTACCAAAAACAACACTTTAGTACTAAAATGGCAATCACTATACTAAAAGTAAGAATTAATAGCTCAATACAAAACACCAAAATACAATACATATAACAAAAATTGAGAGAACTAGTGAAAAACGGTATTGGAAACATCACTTTAGGTATATAGCTCAATTCAAAATGCTGTGATATAACAGAAAGCCAATAGATGATTCTAATACACATAACAAAATTTGCAGGAGCCTACAAATCATGGTACCAAAAACATCACTTGACATATATATCTCAAATTTAAACACTGAAAACCAAAACTGATAGTACTACATAAAGCCAAGAGACAGTATCAGAATACATAGCCAAAAATTGCAAGAACTATCAAAACATGGTACCAAAAACATTACTTTTCATATTTTGACATGCACTTAGAAAAAGTTACTGATCCAATTCCTTTTAGTATCATATTATATATGTTTAGGTGGTCACTTCAACACAACAGTGGTTTGTGCATAAATTGTGTGTGTGTGTGTGTGTGTGTGTGTGTGTGTGTGTGTGTGTGTGTGTGTGTATGTGTATGTATGTGTGTGTGTGTGTGTGTGTGTGTGTGTGTGTGTAAGATCTCATGTAGGGTTGTCAAATCTCCTACTGGGTGCCTCCCACGGTGGTAGATAGATGAAAGTCTCTCAGATAGATGTGGTACTGGGGAAATGAAATACCCACAGAGGGTCAAATAATACCAGAAAGCCCATCAGCCTCTGTTCTGATATCCAGCAGCTGTTGGTCAGCATTTGTTCACCTGGATGGTGCAGATGTTAGACATAGAGATTGATCTCAACCATTAAGCCTTACAACCTTGTGATCTCCATCAGAAGTTACCAAAAAGCAATCTTCAACTTGAAGCAATGATGGCAGAACATCAAGAAAGAATTCCTCTATCCCAGGCTTCAGACAAGTGATTGGATTTCTGTTCTGGTCATAGGATTCGGGGGGACCAGACATGTCATGTAGATAAAGATTGAAGCTTCACAAAACCTGCAGGTTTGAACCCTGCCTTGGGCATGGGTGTGTGTGATCTCCTTAGGTTAGTTAGGTTTAATTAGTTCTAAGTTCTAGGCGACTGATGACCTCAGAAGTTAAGTCACATAGTGCTCAGGGCCATTTTTTCACAAAATCTCTTCAAACAAAACAAATTATTTTCATATGTGCGTAGGTACTGAAACCAGGGAAACTGAAACAGTTATGAAATATGGTGGAAAGACTCAGCATCAAATCATGGCATTGTGAGAAAGTTAGTGTACACATGAAAATCACTTCAACTCTGAGAATTCCAGGTTCAATAAAGGAAAACTTGCGGTGCATATCAACATGGGACAAAAACAATTTGGTACAGTCCATTATAGATTCAGTCATTGACTTTATTTCATCTTCAGAAAGACATTCAATGCTGCCAATAAAATCAGGAAACAAGGGATACACACTGATTAACCTGCACACACCAACAATATACTACAACAGAAAATACCAGTGGGTGATAGAAGACTTCTGGAAGAAATCATGAACAAAATTCCTATACATAACATCAAGATTCTACTGGGTGACATGAGTAGGCAGTTAGTTAGAGAAAAGCACAAGAGAAAATCATTAGACTATACAACACTCACATTTGGACTACTAAAAATGGTAAAGAGCACATGAGCTTCAGCCAAAATTAAAATTTCCAAATTATATCACAACAATTCAAGAAACTCTCACAAAAACTAAAGATGTGGAAGGAATCTGACAAGGAGATGGTTCATCACCACTGCTTCTCAACACTAACTGCAAAAATTAAGCAGAGAATGGAAAAAGCATGTCATAAAAAAATAGGAAGGAAAAAGAGTTACTGTGAAATGCTTGCTCTTTGCAGATGACTTGGATACAGTAAAAAACAACTAAGATGAAGCCAAACTAACACTAGATAGACTACATGAAATCTCTAATACCAAACTCAAAATTTCCCCTAATAAAGCTCAGTACATGAACATTCAAATCAACTGGAAAACTTGCACTAAAAATGCAGTATGAAAAAACAGGTCACTCTTTTCAAGTACTTATGAGAAGCTATCCAACACGGGACTGAACACAATCTCCACCACAGAAAAAAATATTCAGACTGCAAGAAGTTGTACAAACTGACATCAAGTTATTACAACAAAAGAGCAATATTTTGCAGTGTCAAACTATGACACTACAAAGGAGTTGTTTCACCAGAAGCCTAGTATGTGACAGAAATTACAGTAATTAGAGGGACAACAAGAAATCTTAGGAAAAACTACAGCAATGATCTCAAAGATGGAACTTGGTCAACACAACCTACAAATAAACTCTACAAACACACAGACAACATTTCAGATAAATTTAGGAAAAAATACCTACTGTTCTATGGACACTTTATGTAAGATGGATAAAAACAGACTTACAAAGAAAAGTTTTATTGTAATTAATGTAAACAAATTAAAGACCAACTGGGTGAAAGAAACACTGAAGATCTGCAACAACTGAGCACAGAAATCAGTTCAGAAATAAAGCAAGAAAAACAATAAACTTGAACAAGTCTGAAGGAAAGAAACAACAGACAAGATGTGGACATATGAAAGGAAGAAAAAACATAGTGAGTTAATGAAAAAGTTTTAGGAAGAAAAGAAAATAACAAAACAAAGTGAAGCTGTGATTGTCTCAAGTTTACAAGCTCTCCTATAGGGGAATAATTGAGAATAATATATACATTATAACAATAAAACCTTGTAACCACATCATTGGCTGTGGATAATATTATTGACTATAAAAATTATGTTGATGAGTATTGCTCTTAGCAGATGGTGACATAAATGTTCTTAACAATATACTTCAAACATTCAATAAACAGGATGGAAATATTAAACTGAGCACTGAAAATGTAAGCAATGATAGCATCAACTTCCTAGACCTAAAGATCAGTAAAGTAAACAACAGACACACCTTCAAAGTTCACAGAGAATAACAACAGATACCACCAACACAGCTCATCTTGCCATCCTACTACGCAAAACATTCTGCATACAGAGTGCTAGTTAACTGCAGAATAAATATTTAAAGCATGGCAAACTCAGTGTGATCAAGCAAATAGCAACACGAAATGAATGGTATCAAAAACATTACTTGAAATATATAGTTCACCTTAAAACCTTGATGTTCAAAAATTCAAAAGCCAATAACAGTACAGAGAACCTACGGAAAATACTAATATACACAGCTAAAAATTATATGAACTAATAAAGCATGGTGTCAAAGGTGTCACTTGATCTACATGGCATACAAATTTAAAAAGCCAAAAACTTAATCCAGTACAAACAGGCAAAAAATAGTACCAGTACACACAGTCAAAAATTGTGGGTCTCAACAAAATGGAGTATCAAAATAAAACAAACAATTAATAGGTTATCATCTCTATAACATAAAAACTGAGCCTCAATGCCTTAAAGCAAGTAGCATACAAGACAAGAATTTTAGACTTGAAAGAGAAATGTATTCATAAATAATTCCAAGTTCATGTAAATTGTAATCACTGTTGTCACTCATTACTAGGGTAATCAAAGATAGTGTTATTACTCACAGATGAATGATGTCACTCACGACAATAATACTATGTCACAGATCAAAGCTGATGGATGGTATCAAATGTTCAAGTTGTCCCAAAATTTCAATATAATGTAATTCAATGATGATGACAGTCCATATTTATATATCAGTTGGATCACTATGAATATTAATTTATGATGGATACTGAAGAAACACAGTATGCAAAGCAATGATTTCTGTGAATGGTAATTAAGAACTTCACCTGTCATCAGTTGTTATGTTTCTTACATTCTGAGTTGAATATTATCATACATTTAGAATATACATTTTCTTATCACAGTGAACTTAATAATGGCAGTGAGACTCATTTAAGACCATTTCTCTTTAATGAATTTACACTGGAAAAGTGTTCTTTCAAATACACAATAACTAGTACAGAGTTCTTGCCTATGAACATCTTTGTCAATGCTAAAGTCAGCACCACGAAATGAAGGACAAAGAACAGTGATAATGCCTCTATGGCTTTGCAAAGTAAGAGAGCAACAAACAGGATAATGGAACGTTTTCCATCTCATTGTACAAAACAGACTAATACACGGAAGAATTGAAATCACTGAAGAAGGAATTAATGTAGTTCCATGGAAGATAAAAAAACAAATTTTTGGACAAGACCAAGTAAATGTCAAATAGTATCAAAGGGATAAAAACCACATATTAATACATTGTCGTGGACTCATCAAGTAAACAAAATGTTTCATTCAAATTGTTTAAAATCACTCTAATCTGAATTATATTGTTAAAGTAATTTTGAATACCAAAGACTCAGTCCAGCATCTCTGATAATTCGACAAGGCTGTAAAAAAAGTACTTCTATATTTATTTGATGATTCTTGACTTTATAATACACACAAATTGTTTAATTTACTATACAAACATTATTGTCTGCTTCCAGTACTGATAGATCATTTTCTTTATTTGATGGTGGTGGGTAGTGTTTAACGTCCCGTCGACAACGAGGTCATTAGAGACGGAGCGCAAGCTCGGGTTAGGGAAGGATTGGGAAGGAAGTCGGCCGTGCCCTTTCAAAAGAACCATCCCGGCAATTGCCTGAAACGATTTATGGAAATCACGAAAAACCTAAATCAGGATGGCCAGAGACGGGATTGAACCGTCGTCCTCTCAAATGTGAGTCCAGTGTGTTTCTTTATTTGACATTATGTAATAGGAGTCTGTGAAATTAAGATTTGATTTTTTTTTAAATTTATGGTTACAGTTATAGATAATTAATTTACAAGTTTTGCATATTTACATTCCCTAAGTATGTGACAAGCTCATTCTAGATAGGTGTCATAATAATTATATCTTTTATTAGTACTGGAATACAAACAGAAAAATCAGATATTTTGACAACTGTTTCATAGTAGATGTGCTAATTTATGGTCTTATTGTTATTAATATCTTAGTTCCATAATAAAGCAATGGAAAATCCAGGTAGGAATATCAACAATGCAGGAAAAGATAGATTGCTTCTTACCATAAAGAAGACATGTTTAGTTGCAGACAGCCACAATTAAAGGCACTTACATAAAGCTTTTGGTCACATCCTTCATTGCAAAGGAGAGACACACCATTCATGCACACTAGCAAGCACACTTCATGCAACATAATTGCCAACTCCAGCAGCTCAGGCTGGAATGCCACTAGAATTTTGGTTGGAGCTGCCAGAGCTGGTGGTCATGTGTGTATGAGGTGTGCTTTCCTGTGTATATGAATGGTGTGTGTCTCTCTCTTTTGCTGATAAAGGCTGTGGCTGAAAGTTTTATGTCAGTGCCATTTAATAGAGGCTGTTTGCAACTTAACATGTCTTGTTCATGGTAAGTAACAATCTCTCTTTAGTCCTTGATCAAGTTTACAAGTCATTGTAAAGTTCGACTTTTCATGCAATAAATCCACAATGAGGAGACACAGAGTAATGCAGAACACGTCACAAAAAGAAAAATATGTATTTACAAAAGGAGAAATTACACAGATGCTAAGCAAAATAGTCCTCGAGGAAGAGAAATAAGATAAAAATTTGAAACTTATTTTCTTTCTAATGTTAATAAATTTGTCATATGGTACCACAAAAAATTCATCAATCTAGAAAGAGTTGATCACCAATAATTTCTTTAGACTTCTCTTAAGCCATAGTTTGTGTTAGTATCTAACTTTTTATAACTACTGGAAAATTATTGAAAATGATTTTTCGTAAATAATGGGCAAATTTCTGAACCAAAGTGCCTGACTTAAAATCTCTATGTAGATTATGTGTATTCTTTTGTTGACTCCACTAACTGAAGTGTTAGAAGACTAGCAGTAAATACAGTATCTACAAAGACTTCAAGGGTTTAACATCAACACAGAAAGAAGCCATTTATATAGTTACAGATTCAACAACCTGCCAGAGCATTTTAAAATTATTGTCAATATATAATAGAGTTTAAGAGTGAATAAAACAACTTTTTCTCAGTCATTTCATCCTTTCTCTCTGAATAATAATATCAGACTCATTCTTCAAAAGAATTATTTAAGTCAAAAAACAAACAAGTGGATTACAAAAGGCATAAGGATATCATGTCAAAATAAAAGGAGATAGTATGAGTACTCCAAGCATAATACCAGTCCTGACTTTATTGAATATTTCAAAAGATAGAAAACAATACTAACACGAGTTATTTCAAAAGCCAGAAAACAAGAAAATGACAAAATGTTGTGTGATTCCAAGAATAAAACTAAAGCAACCTGCCAAATTATAAGGGAAGAAATGGGTTCCACACCAGTTAGTCACAGTAATATAGAGCTGATTATGAATAAAAATAAACTAACTGACCCCAAATATGTTGGTAGTGCTTTCAATAGCTATTTCTCAAATATAGCACAGCACTTAATAAATACACACCATGAAAGACAGCCAACAATTCACTCAGATCAAAAAATTCATTCAAACACATTATTCCTGTATCCAGCAACACCTGACGACATGTCAAGAATCCTAAAAGAATTACATAATAAATCTTAAGTAGGTGCTGATGAGATATCAGATGCTGTTATCAAATCTGTGCAACATTTATTGTGGAACCAGTAACAGACATAGTAAATTCATCTTTTGAGAGTGATGTATTTCCAAATAATCTAAAAATTGCAAAAGTAATACCTTTGCATAAGAAGGCTACAAAAAGTGATATTGCTAATTATAGACGAGTTTCAGTTTTGTCAGGACTTAGCAAAATCATGGAAAAAATGTTCCTTAGAAGTGTTCTTAAATAAAGAGAGGCCGATAAGTGACTTCCAGCATGGGTTCAGAGCTGGAAAGTCTACACAGTCAGCAATTTTTGCCTTCTTAAATGAAGTATTAAAAACAGTGGATGATAAACAACATGTTCTAGGATATTTATGGATCTAATTAAAGCCTTTGATGTAACTGACCACATTCTCTTGTGTAAATTAAGTAATTATGGAATCATAGGCCAGTCTGAGAAGTGGATCTAGTCGTACCTCAGTAATTGTCAGTAGGTTACAAAAATAAGACACAAAGATAGTGAAACATTAAAGATTTTTACAGTGATGAGTAGAAAAACAAGTATGGAGTCCCACAAGGGTCAGTTCTAGGACCAGTACTATTTCTGCTGTTATGTAAATGACTTGGCTAGTAAAATACATGATAGAACCACTGTACTGTTTGCACATGACACTAATATTCTAATTAAATCACAGAATGAAGAAACTCTGCAAGAGGCTGCTGTATCAATTATGTGTACCTTAACACACTAGTTCAAGACCAATAGGCTCATCATAAATTCTGAAAAAAACTGTGGCAGTTAACTTTCATACCACAGAAAACCACCATCTTGCAATCCCTGTTTTCACTATTGCAGGAAAAAAATGTGTTGAAGGTCAGTCATACAAAATTTCTAGGTATACATGTTCAGGCAGATCTAAGGTGGGAGGTACACCTAAACAATTTAAAAAAGAGACTGAATTCACTAGCATATGCTGTTAGGATCCTCACTCAAAATACAAGCTGCTCACCTGTGCTGACAATGTATCTTTGCAGTATCACAAAATAAACATCAAACAAAAAGATTGTTGTTGTTGTTGTTGTTGTTGTTGTTGTCTTCAGTAGTGAGACTGGTTTGATGCAGCTCTCCATGCTACTCTATCCTGTGCAAGCTGCTTCATCTCCCAGTACCTACTGCAACCTAGATCCTTCTGAATCTGCTGTCTGTATTCATCTCTTGGTCTCCCTCCACGATTTTTACCCTCCACGCTGCCCTCCAATACTAAATTGCTGATCCCTTGATGCCTCAGAACATGTCCTACCAACCGATCCCTTCTTCTGGTCATGTTGTGCCACCAACTTCTCTTCTCCCCAATCCTATTCAACACTTCCTCATTAGTTATGTGATCTACCCATCTAATCTTGAGCATTCTTCTGTAGCACCACATTTCGAAAGCTTCTATTCTCTTGAAACTTCCTGGCAGATTAAAACTGTGTGCCCGACCGAGACTCGAACTCGGGACTTTTGCCTTTTGCGGGCAAGTGCTCTACCATCTGAGCTACCAAAGCACGACTCACGCCCAGTACTCACAGCTTTACTTCTGCCAGTATCCATCTCCTACCTTCCAAACTTTACAGAAGCTCTCCTGCGAACCTTGCAGAACTAGCACTCCTGAAAGAAAGGATATTGCGGAGACATGGCTTGGCCACAGCCTGGGGGATGTTTCCAGAATGAGATTTTCACTCTGCAGCGGTGAGTGCGCTGATATGAAACTTCCTGGCAGATTAAAACTGTGTGCCTGACCGAGACTCGAACTCGGGACTTTTGCCTTTCGCAGGCAAGTGCTCTACCATCTGAACTACCGAAGCATGACTCACGCCTGGTACTCACAGCTTTACTTCTGCCAGTATCCATCTCCTACCTTCCAAACTTTACAGAAGCTCTCCTGCGAAACTTGCAGAACTAGCACTCCTGAAAGAAAGGATATTGCGCAGACATGGCTTAGCCACAGCCTGGGGGATGTTTCCAGAATGAGATTTTCACTCTGCAGCGGAGTGTGTGCTGATATGAAACTTCCTGGCAGATTAAAATTGTGTGCCCGAGCGAGACTCGAACTCGGGACTTTTGGCTTTCAGCGCACACTCCGCTGCAGAGTGAAAATCTCATTCTGGAAACATCCCCCAGGCTGTGGCTAAGCCATGTCTCCGCAATATCCTTTCTTTCAGGAGTGCTAGTTCTGCAAGGTTCGCAGGAGAGCTTATGTAAAGTTTGGAAGGTAGGAGATGGATACTGGCAGAAGTAAGGCTGTGTGTACCGGGCGTGAGTCATGCTTCAGTAGCTCAGATGGTAGAGCACTTGCCCGCGAAACGCAAAAGTCCCGAGTTCGAGTCTCGGTCGGGCACACAGTTTTAATCTGCCACGAAGTTTCATATCAGCGCACACTCTGCTGCAGAGTGAAAATCTCATTCTTCTATTCTCTTCTTGTCCAAACTATTTATCGTCCATGCTTCACTTCCATACATGGCTACACTCCATACAAATACTTTCAGAAATGACTTCCTGACACTTACATCAATACTCGATGTTAACAAATTTCTCTTCTTCAGAAACGCTTTCCTTGCCATTGCCAGTCTACATTTTATATCCTCTCTACTTCAACCATCATCAGTTATTTTGCTCCCCAAATAGCAAAACTCCTTTACTACTTTAAGTGTCTCATTTCCTAATCTGATTCCCTCAGCATCACCCGACTTAATTCGACTACATTCCATTATCATTGTTTTGCTTTTGTTGATTTTCATCTTATATCCTCCTCTGAAGACCCTGTCCATTCCATTCAACTGCTCTTCCAAGTCCTCTGCTGTCTCTGACAGAATTACAATGTCATCGGTGAACCTCAAAATTTTATTTCTTCTCCATGGATATTAATACCTACTCGGAATTTTTCTTTTGTTTCCTTTACTGCTTGCTCAATATACAGATTGAATAACATTGGGGAGAGGCTAAAACCCTGTCTTACTCCCTTCCCAACCACTGCTTCCCTTTCATGCCCCTCGACTCTTATAACTGCCATCTGGTTTCTGCACAAATTGTAAATAGCCTTTCGCTCCCTGTATTTTACCCCTGCCACCTTTAGAATTTGAAAGAGAGTATTCCAGTCAACATTGTCAAAAGCTTTCTCTAAGTCCACAAATGCTAGTAACGTAGGTTTGCCTTTCCTTAATCTTTCTTCTACAATAAGTCGTAAGGTCAGTATTGCCTAACGTGTTCCAGTATTTCTACGGAATCCAAACTGATCTTCCCTGAGGTCAGCTTGTTCTAGTTTTTCCATTCGTCTGTAAAGAATTCAAGTTAGTATTTTGAAGCTGTGGCTTATTAAACTGATTGTTCGGTAATTTTCACATCTGTCAACACCTGGTTTCTTTGCGATTGGAACTATTATATTCTTCTTGAAGTCTGAGGGTATTTCGCCTGTCTCATACATCTTGCTCACCAGATGGTACAGTTTTGTCAGGACTGGCTCTCCCAAGGCCGTCAGTAGTTCCAATGGGATGTTGTCTACTCCGGGGGCCTTGTTTCGATTCAGGTCTTTCAGTGCTCTGTCAAACTCTTCACGCAGTATCGTATCTCCCATTTCATCTTCATCTACATCCTCTTCCATTTCCATAATATTGTCCTGAAGTACATCACCCTTGTATAGACCCTCTATATACTCTTTTCACCTTTCTGCTTTCCCTTCTTTGCTTATAACTGGGTTTCCATCTGAGCTCTTGATATTCATACAAGTGGTTCTCTTTTCTCTAAAGGTCTCTTTAATTTTCCTGTAGGCAGTATCTATCTTACCCCTAGTGAGATAAGCCTCTACATCCTTACATTTGTCCTCTAGCAATCCCTCCTTAGCCATTTTGGACTTTTTGTCGAGCTCATTTTTGAGACGTTTGTATTCCTTTTTGCCTGCATCATTTACTGCATTTTTATATTTTCTCCTTTCATCAATTAAATTCAATATTTCTTCTGTTACCCAAGTATTTATACTAGCCCTCATCTTTTTACCTACTTGATCCTCTGCTGCCTTCACTACTACATCCCTCAAAGGTACCCATTCTTCTTCTACTGTATTTCTTTCCCCCATTCCTGTCAATTGTTCTCTTATGCTCTCCCTGAAACTCTGTACAACCTCTGCTTCTTTCAGTGTATCCAGGTCCCATCTCCTTAAATTCCCACCTTTTAGCAGTTTTTTTCAGTTTTAATCTACAGTTCATAACCAATAGATTGTGGTCAGAGTCCACATCTGCCCCTGGAAATGTCTTACAATTTAAAACCTGGTTCCTAAATCTCTGTCTTACCATTATATTATCTATGTGATACCTTTTAGTATCTCCAGGGTTCTTCCATGTATACAACCTCCTTTAATGTTTCTGAAACCAAGTGTTAGCTATGATTAAGTTGTGCTCTGTGCAAAATTCTACCAGGCGGCTCCCTCTTTCATTTCTTAGCCCCAATCCATATTCACCTACTACGTTTCCTTCTCTCCCTTTTCCTACACTCGAATTCCAGTCACCCATGACTATCAAATTTTCATCTCCCTTCACTATCTGAATAATTTCTTTTATTTCATCATACATTTCTTCAATTTCTTCATCATCTGCAGAGCTAGTTGGCATATAAACTTGTACTACTGTAGTAGGTGGAGGCTCCATATCTATCTTGGCCACAATAATGCATTCACTATGCTGTTTGTAGTAGCTTACCTGCATTCGTATTTTCCTATTCATTATTAAACCTACTCCTGCATTACCCCTATCTGATTTTGTGTTTATAACCCGGTAGTCACCTGACCAGAACTCTTGTTCCTCCTGCCACCGAACTTCACTAATTCCCACTTCATCTAACTTTAACCTATCCATTTCCCTTTTTAAATTTTCTAACCTACCTTCCCGATTAAGGGATCTGACATTCCATGCTCCTATCTGTAGAACGCCAGTTTTCTTTTTCCTGGTAACGGCATCCTCTTGAGTATTCCCCGCCGGAGATCCAAATGGGGGACTATTTTACCTCCGGAATATTTTACCCAAGAGGACGCCATCATCATTTAATCATACAGTAAAGGTGCATTCCCTCGGGAAAAATTACGGCCGTAGTTTCCCCTTGCTTTCAGCCATTCTCAGTACCAGCACAGCAAGGCCGTTTTGGTTATTGTTACAAGGCCAGGTCAGTCAATCATCCAGACTGTTACCCTTGCAACTACTGAAAAGGCTGCTGCCCCTCTTCAGGAACCAGACATTTGTCTGGCCTCTCAACAGATACCCTCCGTTGTGGTTGTACCTACAGTACGGCTATCTGTATCGCTGAGGCATGCAAGCCTCCCCATCAACAAAAAGGTCCATGGTTCATGGGGTAGACAAAAAAACTACAAAGAAAATACTCATCTAGCTTGAAGGGGGAAACCAGATGGCTCTATGGTTAGCCTGCTAGATGGCACTTCCATAGATCAAATGGATATCAACTGCATTTTTTAAAATAGGAGCTCCCAATTTTTATTACATATTCATGTAGTACATAAAGAAATATAAATGTTTTAGTTGGACCACTTTTTTCGCTTTGTGACAGATGGCGCTGTAAAAACCACAAATGTATGGCTCACAATTTTAGATGAATAGTTGGTAACAGGTAGGTTTTTTTAAATTAAAATACAGAACTTAGGTACGGTTAAACATTTTATTTCAGCTTTTCCAATGTGATTCATGTACCTTTGTGAACTTATCATTTCTGAGAACGCATGCTGTTACCGTGTTGATTACCTGTAGATACCACATTACCCTAAAAATATACCGCTGTGAACCTCTGTTGTAGAAGTAGTTGTTATAAACTGAAAATAATGAAAATTTTTGGTACCTAACCTCACTATTGTTACAGGGGACTTTGAAGGAGGTGTTATTTCCCTGAATAAGGAAGCGCAGAAATATAGATTCTCTACAAGAAGCCTTTGCAAAAAAATATGTGGGAAACGTAAGAAAAATATTGGTTGACCAACAATATTAATGTCTGAGGGCAAAAAAAATGTCTTTAATATGGAGTCAGACTGCTAAATGAATGGTGTTTTCAACTGAAAGGGCTTTTAGACCAACCAGGCATTGTAAAGGACTGCTTTAAAAATATGTCTGGTGTCAGTTGTCTCTAGTGTATCTACTATGTTTAGTGACTCAGTTTCTGGAATTGTTAGATCACTGCACATATGTTGCAAAGCTGAACACCTGTATGACTCCTGTAATGAAGGAGGCCCGTCTTGCTGTACATTCAACAGACATAAGACTGGATGGTTCAGTGGGATTTTATTTGAGGACTGGCTTGACAGTGTTGGCTTGCCATATGTCAGAGTGTTTCATAGAAAATCTCCTAATGTAGTCACTGGTAAAAATCTCAGCAACATTATTTCTTTGCAAATTATCAGTGAGAAAAAGAGAACAACAGTTGTTTTGTTGTACTCCCTCCAAATAGCACATTTTTGTTTCAGTCCTTCATGCAGATCTTAAGAGCTGTTAGTGGAAGGGTCTTGATAAATATAAAAGAAAGCACAGAGGACCCACTGCAAAAGATTGTTCCCCACATCTACGGAAGGGTTCACATAAACAGAACCTTATTGAAGTATCTGAGACTTTTGGGATCATGCCTTTGAATAATGAAAAAGTTCTGAAAAACCAGCTGGAAGGAAATGAACGAAATGCTCATGGAGCTCCTCTTGGTCTGACAACTTGAAACAGTTTTCATAGGAGTTTAAAGAATATGAATATCAAAGACAAGGGCAAAATATTCTGGCAGTCAGAGCTCAAAACTACAGTTAAGGAAGAAGAGGCAGCTTGCTATAATACCAGGAAGAAGTATCTTGGTGAAGAAGATTCAGGACATCACATTGCTTATATTCCAGTACTAGCAAAAGGAACAAGAGGAATCTGTATAATCTCCTGGAGTCTAGCAAATACATCTGTAGAACATCAGGTCCTGTAATGTAAAATTATAATGCAAAGGTCCAAATGATTTGTACTAGTAGTATTGGCAACAGTGATACTGATGTGTATACTGTACATGTCTGCAGAAATTACCTAAATCTCAGTTCCACAGATCAGCAAAATGAGCATATTACCAGGATGCGAATGAGAAGTAGATTTATCAATATACAACACATACAACTGTAGGAATGTAAATAATGATCCTGGTCATTTAAAAAATGGTGCAAATGGGTCTGAGCACTATGGGACTTAACCGTGGTCATTTAAATTAAAGTTACTTCATATGGTGAACATCTTTGTACATCTCAAATTTATAACATGCTTCAAAGAAGAGCAACTGGCAAATTCATTTTATGACTATTTTATACATATTTTGAAAAAGAAAAAAAGTTGATTATGAGTATTTGTATGTAGAAAATGTGGTTAAGAAAAATCTGATATGAGTAATATAATTTTCATTATTTTTGAAAAAAACTTAATTATTTTCATATACTCAATTTATGTATAAATTTAGTTATTTGATGCAATCACATTTGAAGTTATTAACATTAAAAATGCTAGTTAAAAACTTTCACACAAATTTAGGAAAAGATTGTCAAAGAGTGATTCTTTTGCTATGTTAAAATTGTCTTTGATATATGTATTATCTTTGTTGTTCTTGGCATGCTCACAGTTAACAAGAAGTCAGTAATGTATTGTACTATTGTTGAATGTATCAAAATGTTGCATTGCATATTTTCTGAAAATATTATACTCGAAATAGTGGAATAAAAGAAATATGAAATTAGTTTAAACTCCTGCATCTCCTCATTAATAGTTGTACACATGATAAAATAAACCTAAGAACGCCTTGGACCATGGAAGACTAAGTCATCTTACAAGACACTATATGAGAACCAAGAAGAAATCATAATGTATGTCATCGTACAAGATACATATAATTACTTACAACATTCAAGTTCATTTCAAGAGTGAGTGTCTAATAATCATCTCTCTGATTCAGCATTTTGGGAGTTGAAAAGCACTGAGACAAACCAATTCACCATCAAAAAAGTGAGGTTTAAGCTTTTTAAAGCCATTTTTATTGCACTATGAGAGTCATTTGGTAGTTTTATGGGTGATTTTCCTCTAGACTAAATGAGTGCTTACTCACTGGAGGAGGGCAGGTTGCCTATCTGCAATAAGTACACTACATAAGCAGTGCCTCTACAGCACAGCTTGTGTTCTGTTAGGTATGGCAACAAATTTATTAAATTTCTGATGACTTTTTGTCCACTGTAAATGGATGACATAGTTCTTTGTCACACATTTAGTAACATTTCATAACATTAATGTAACATCTGAAATCAGGCTCAGATAATCCATAATATTTATCCTTCCCTGTATGTTTTATGACATAATAATTTTCCCATAGACAGTTGCAAAAAAGACATGTGTGGACCTGATGAGTTTATGGAAATATACAAAAATGGAATGTTTTGTGTGCAGTTATGCAATAAAACACTTAAGGCAGTGTAAGTCAGTCAGTCTGAAAATTTTTGTTGTTATTTGAATAGTTCCATTAACAAACAAATGACTATTAAAAACCTGGATACACAGAGTATTACTGCCCCACAATAATATTTACCTAATGGTCTATTATGAACCAGCTTTTGGCTTAATAGGTCAGATAACTTAATCCCAAACAGGTAGTTAACACAAAGTCAGCAAGAGTTCATAGCTGTGGATAGATTACATCTCAAAGACAAGCTATATTTTACAACTGTATCAATACAAAAACACAATCATACTATAATACTGAAAGAGGTATTATTATGCTTGTTCCAGTCATAAGAACTGCAAATCTCTGTGTCAGGCAGAATGGCTACCAGAATGTATTAGTGTTGTTGAAGTTCAGTGTTGGTACCAGACCTGATAGGGTAGATGAGGGGTGTGAAGAGTGTCAGATGTTGAATTATTACTGTGAAGGACACAGAGATGATGTCTGCTGTTATGAGACGGCATAATCAGCAACTAACTGCATTTGAAATGGGCCTCATTGTGGGTCTCCATTTTGCTGGCTGGTTGTACTATGTGCTACCCAGGTTTGTGGGGTATTCGGATGTGACAGTGATGTGATGTTGGACTGCTTGGGGAAATGATGGCAGGCACAATTATTGTCAAGTTTTGGTTAATTATGTCTGACCACCACAAGGATAGAATCACATATTGTGTGCCTAGACATGGCCTGCACCTCAACAGGTATGGAAAGGGGAGGTTGGCAAAGCTTATAGGTGACAGAATAGGTGGGGGTGGTGGGATCACTCATGGGAAAATTCCGGTAGTTGTGGGTGTTAGAGCTGTACCTTTTTTAGATTGAAGTCAGCTGATAGGTATTCCTGCTTAAGGGAAGTCTCTCTAACAAAGAAACCACTTTCGACAAAGCTTAGGTATCCGATTAATGAGGGAATTAGTATATTTCATCAAAATATACAGGGTATTAGAGATAAAGTCAGTGAACTGCTTATAGATGTTGACTCTGAAATTATTGGTATATCTGAACACTTCGTAAGTAAGGAGATAATTCAGAGGCTTCCTTTACCAGGATACAGGTTGGCTGGCAGCTTTTCTAGGAGCTCTTTGCAGTGTGGGGGAGTAGCCATGTATATGAAAAATGGTATCCCATTTGAGTCAATTGATGTTTCAAAGTACTGCACTGAAAAGTTTTTGAATGTTGTGCAGGTGTGGTTAAATTTAGTGGAGCTTAACTTCTTACTGTTGTTATTTATAGATCCCCAGACTCTGAGTTCACAACATTTTTGCTAAAGCTAGAGGAGGTTCTTGGTTCACTTTATAAGAAATACAAAAAGTTAGTTATATGTGGTGACTTCAATATTAATTGTATAAGTGATTGTGCAAGGAAAAGGATGCTGGTAGAACTCCTTAATTCATATAATCTTATGCAAACCGTATTCTTTCCAACGAGAGTGCAAGGGAACAGTAGAACAACCATAGACAATATTTGTGTTCATTCCTCATTACTAAAGGGCATTCTGTTAACAAAAAGGTGAATGGCCTTTCAGATCATGATGCACAAATTTTAACTCTAAAAGATTTTTGTGCTGCATCACATGTTAAATATAGTCATCAGCTGTTTAGGAAAGCAGATTCAGTTGCTGTAGAGACATTTGTAAACCTCATCAAGGAACAAGAGTGGCAAGATGTTTGTAGCGCTGATGCAGTAGACGATAAATATAATGCTTTTCTCAAGACTTTTCTCATGCTCTTTCAAAGTTGCTTTCCGTTAGAACATTCAAAACAGGGTACTAGCACAAACAGGAAGGCTAGGTGGCTGACTAGAGGGATAAGAATATCTTGTAGAACAAAGTGGCAATTATATCAAAACGTTAGAAACAGGCAAAATATAAATGCACCAGCACATTACAAACAGTATTTTAAGGTGCTTAAAAAAAGTTATTAGGAAGGCAAAAAGTATGTGGTATGCAGATAGAATAGCTAAGTCTCAGGATAAAATTAAAACCATATGGTCAGCCGTAAAGGAAGGGGCTGGTCTGCAGAGACAGGTAGAGGATATAGAATCAGTGCGTAGTGGGAATGTCCGTGTTACTGATAAGTCGCATATATGTACAGTATTTAATAATCACTTTCTGAATATAGCAGGTAAACTAAATAGAAACCTAGTCCCAACAGGGACTCATATAGCGCTCGTAGAAAAAAGTGTTCCTAGACTGTTACCTGAAATGCTCCTCCATGATACTGACAAGAGGGAGATTGAGTTAATAATTAAATCACTAAAGACCAAGAACTCTCATGGATATGATGGGGTATTTAGCAGAATACTGAAGTATTGTTCCATATATGTTAGCCCAGTACTTAGCCATATCTGTAACTTTTCCTTTAGGAGTGGTCGGTTTCCTGACCGATTAAAGTACTCAGTACTGAAGCCACTTTACAAAAGTGGAGACAGGGATAATATTGACAATTATAGACCTATTTCTATGCCATCGGTGTTTGCTAAAGTTATCGAGAAGGTTGTATATACAAGATTACTGGAGCATTTAAATTCACATAATTTGCTGTCAAATGTACAGTTTGGTTTTAGAAATGGCTTAACAACTGAAAATGCTATATTCTCTTTTCTCTGTGAGGTTTTGGATGGATTAAATAAAAGGTTGCAAATGTTAGGTGTTTTCTTTGATCTAACGAAGGCTTTTGACTGTGTTGACCACAAAATATTACTGCCGAAGTTGGACCATTATGGAGTAAGGGGAGTAGCTTACAATTGGTTCACCTCTTACTTTAAGAACAGAAAGCAGAATGTAATTCTCCACAATATTGAGAGTGGTAGTGATGTTCAGTCTCAATGGGGCACTGTTAAGTGGGCATTCCCCAAGGGTCGGTGCTGGGGTCACTGCTGTTTCTTATTTATATAAATGATATGCCTTCCAGTATTACAGGTGATTCAAAAATATTTCTGTTTGCTGATGACACCAGATTGGCAGTGAAGGATCTTGTATGTAATATAGAAAAATTATCAAATAATGTAGTTCATGAAATAAGTTTGTGGCTTGTGGAAAATAATTTGATGCTAAATCACAGTAAGACTCAGTTTTTACAGTTTCTAACTCACAATTCAACAAGAACTGATATTTTAATTAGACAGAATGGGCATATTATAAGTGAGACGGAACAGTTCAAGTTCCTAGGCGTTCGGATGGATAGTAAGCTGTTGTGGAAAGCCCATGTTCATGATCTTGTTCAGAAACTAAATGCTTTATTTACCATTAGAACAGTATCTGAAATAAGTGACATTTCAACATGAATAGTAGTCTACTTAGCATATTTTCATACGCTTATGTCATATGGTATTATTTTTTGGGGTAATTCATCTGATTCAAAAAGGGTATTTTTGGCTTGAAAACGGGCTGTTCGAGCTATGTGTGGTGTAAGTTCGAAAACCTCTTGTCGACCCCTATTCAATAGTCTGGGAATTTTGGCATTGCCCTCACAGTATGTATTTTCTTTAATGACGTTTGTTGTTAGCAATATTAGCTTATTCCCAAGAGTTAGCAGCTTTCACTCAGTTAATACTAGGCAGAAATCCAATCTGCATGTGGAATGCACTTCCTTGACTCTTGTGCAGAAAGGAGTGCAGTATTCTTCTGCATCCATTTTCAATAAGCTACCACAAGAACTCAAAAATCTTAGCAGTAGCCCAAACACTTTTAAGTCTAAACTAAAGAGTTTCCTCATGGCTCACTCCTTCTATTCTGTTGAGGAGCTCCTGGAAGGGCTACAAAAGTAAGCAGATTCCAGTGTTACATTCTTGATTTTCTTTATTTAAACTAACAACTTGTCACCTGAATATGTTTCTTATATTTCATTTTATCTGTTTGTACAACCTAAAACTGAATATGTTTCTTATATTTCGTTTTATCTGTTTCTACAATCATGTTATAATTTCATGTATTGACTTGTTGCATGACCATGGAGACTTCTCCTTAATGTGGTCCCACGGAACAATAAATAAATAAATAAAAAAGTGACTACAACCCCTTCATATCTGTGCTGTCATCTGAGAATAAGTAATGGATTCCCTGAAAAATTCAATGTCATGTCACACCACTGGTCGGAGATTAGCAGCAGCAGGAGGAGGACTAAGGAATTACCATTCCATGCATTTAACACCACAATACAACAGATGCATTTGGAGTAGTTCTGTGACTGGGAACATGGACTGGTGAAAAATGGCACTGAATTGTGTTCAGCCATAAATCATTGTTTCTCACTACCTAGGATAACCATCACTGGTGAGTATGTTGGTGAGCTGGGGAGAAGTCCTGTTTTTCCAATGTTTTGGAGACATACAGCAGTGTTACTTCCTGTGTCATGGTGTGGAGAGCCATCACTTATGACTTCTGGTAATGGCTGGCAGTGACTGAGGCAAGTCTGATGGTGCAACAGTAGATTATGAACATCCTGCATCCTCATGTGTTACATGTCATGTGATAGTTTAGTGGTGCCATTTTTCAAAAGAAAAATGCACATCCACACATGACATATGTTTCTGTGGTGTTTGGGTACTCACAGAGCCAGTAACATCCCCAGATCTGTCCCTGATAAACATGTGTGGGACCAGCTTGGACCTAAACTCTAACCTTGTGACAGTATCCAGGATGTCAAAAACCATTTACAAGATCTGTGGACCAGCTTGACTCAGGAGAGTATACTATGGCTTTATCAAACCCTTCCCAAGCAAATCAGTGCATTTACCCAAGCCAGAGATGATGCAACATCATACTAATAAGTGAGGTCATATTGCCAAGTGCTTTATAAATTTGAATTGATTTTGTAAGCACTGAAATAATGCCATGCATACTGTCAACCCATGTCAATTAAAATACAGAGCAGAATGACACCTCCTTCACCATACATTGTTTGGAACAGACATGGAATTAAGCACTTGAAGAACATCTCATTTGCTCCAGCTAAACAGCATATTATTCTGTGTTGAAAACAGTATATCTCGAGGCAGCTGGACCTTGAAGAGATGAAGTGGGAAAACAACAAAGCAAGCAATGGAGCCCTCGGCTTAGACCCATCTGTAAAGACAGCTACATAGTTGTGGTGTTCATTTAAAATGTCTGAAAATATGACATTAAAAACAGAAGCACGAGTGCAATTTCTTCTGTACTGCATCAAATCTAAAATTAAACTAGGCATCTGCAGTAACAATGGTGGCAGGTGGCTGAAATTCTGGATTTGGGTCTGTACATTCTCCACACCAAGTGACGCCAGCACATGTTGCATGCAGATCCCAAATTCCATTGTTGCTTTTGGATGATTGGAGGAAAGATGTTCAAGAGGTAGACAAGCAAGTGTATGGTACGCTGTGGAAACTGGAGCTGCAAGGAACTTTATATGCCTGAGGAGCTGCCACCAGATAGTGAGTGGTGGTTCCCCAGACTCAGTACAGAGACTGAGTAGGGACTGGTCCTGTAAGGACGCACGATCAGTGTAGTTTCCTCATGGTGGATAATGTTAATACTCTTTAGGTAAGAAGGCCTTACTGATCCATGCACAGTGTGTCTATACTCTAGCTATGAATGCACAAACCCCTGTACAAGTAGAGAGACGTGCCTTGTCTGCTCCCCACGACCTGTGCCTAAGGTGCTTGATAATATTCAGCACCTACTGGGTTCTGGCTTTCAGGTCTCTCAGGTGTAGTACCCATGATAGTTTGGTGTCAAAAATGAGGGGTAGAAACCTCTCTGAGTCTTTAAAATGTAAAATGGTGTCCCTGCCTTGCAGGTCAGGTAAATCAGAAATAAGATGAGAATGATTAAAATGAACACACACACACACACACACACACACACACACACACACACACACACACACACACACACACACACACTCTTATTTGCAGAAAACTGAAACGCCTCATTGCAGCCCATTCCTTTAACCTCCACACAGTAAGTTGCAGACAGCAGGTCACAGTTGCAACAATGGAGGAAGAACAGGAAACAGCAAAATCATCCACAAATACAGAGCACTGTACAGGACTTCTTATCGTACATGTGATACTGTTTACGGCTATGGCAAAGAGGATAACACTTAAAACACTGACCTGAGGAGCATCATTCTCTTACTCAAAAAGATACTACAGCACATCACCAACTTGAGACTGAAAATAATGCTTAGACACGGAGGACCATTTGAAAATGGAGAGGTGGCCACAAAAGCCCCACGGATGGATGTGCAAAAGCAAGTAGTGTTGTACACATTACTGATATCAAATTATATACCACGGCAGTGATGTTTACAAACAGAAACTTGATGACTAGCCACCTCTAGGTGGGTCAGTTTGTTGACAGTGGACCTGAATCTCTGGAATCCACCCTGAGAACAGCTAAGGAGTTGCCTGGTCTCCAACAAGCAGACCAGGTGACAGTTAACCATGAACTCATGGGTCTTTCCTACACAACTTGTTAAGGCAATGCTCTGATAGCTGCTGGGACATGTGCATTCCTTTCCGAGTTTAACAAGAAGTATCAGAATTGTCGCTCTCCATGAGACAGGAAAGTTGTGTGTCTTCTACATGAGATTAAAACCTTTGAGGATGATTCCCTTTGATGCTGCTGGCAAATGTTGAAGCATACAGTACAAGATGTGGTTTTGACCAGGTGCAGTATCACAGTCTCAGACAGTGCCAATTCCAGCTCCCACATGGAGAAAGGACAGTTGAAAGATTCAGAATTTGGAGTCTGAAGTCAAACTTGCCTCTCTCTGCAGTTGCACAGTAATGGCAAAATGCTAGATCCTAGCTGACATTGGCTGTAGCTACCTCAAAATGCTCTGAATTATCTGAGCCATCGCTTAGGGCACCATTTGGAGACACTCCTGTTTCAGTACTGCTGCTATTGGTAAATGGCTGTGTTTACTGGAAATTCCCCAGATGGCTACCCATTCTTTTGTAGAGCAAGAGGAATGGTTGATAGAGTGTAGGAATGCTTGCCATGACCTTTTCATGCTCTCCTTAATTACACGGTGAGCCTTGGCTCTTGCAACTTGAAGACCTGTGAGGTTGTCTGCTGTCAGGTGCCATTTAAACCATCAAAGAGCCACATGCCTGACACATATTGCTGAACAGCATTCATCTGTCCACCAAGCTACAGATCACCTCCAAAGATGACCTGAGGACTTTTTGATCGATAGGTCAGCTCCATGATGGATTACTTGTGTGAAGTGGTCCTCCCATACCTTGATGCTATCACAGTGTTCTGAACAATGCCCAGTTACCCCTTTTGACCATTCACTTTGGTGGCTTCTCTTCAGGTAATGCTCCATCTAGTAGACAAATGCAGAGTTTGAGTTGAAGTCGTCATTTATCTCCCACTGATGTGAGTATCAACAGCAACTGCTTGCAGATTAGTAGCCAGGAGGATAGCAAAGGAGTGCTCTGTCTTATTGAGAAACACTGCAACCCTCCCTTGATTATGTTCCCAGTCAGGTTATCTTCTTGGTGAAGGTTACAACCCCATAGCAAAGGGAGGTCAGTGGTTTAAAACGTTTTCTTGTAAACACAGGCACAGGGGGTGTTCCTGTGCTAGCTGTTTCAGTTCCTCCATGTATGTCCCGAACCCATTAATGTTCCATTGTATAATGAGAGCCATTTATCATGGGGGTTGCATCTGCACCCTGTCTTTCTGCTGGTGATGGATGCTTGGCCTTTGATTTTTTGCTCTGAGTAATCTTTGGAGCCACAACCACAGCTGTGGCAGTGGCAGCACTGGATGGTGGACCAGACTGAACCTTTGGAGTAAGTGACCATGACAATATCTGCCATTCTGGAAGGAAGTGTAGGCTTCGAAGTAACTGCAGCAGCACAATTTTACTGACAAACACAGGTGCTAGTGCTGACACTAGCAACCTCTGTTTGTGTAGCAGCACTAGTCTTCTGAACTGGTTGTTTAAGAGTGGCCTTACCACATTTGCCACAAGTGGCTGCTCCCTTACAAATTAGTGGTGTGACCAAAGTGCTGGCATGTAAAACTGTGCATTGGATTAGGAAAATAAGGCCACATACTGAGTTGAAGGCAATCAGTCTTAAAGTTCTCTGGAAGTTTCACACTGCTGAAATTCAGTGTAAATGCGTCCAGTTTCACGAGATCTCCAACCACCCATTTCATTGTGTCCTGTGTATCAACAATGCCTTTCTGGGATCCTCAGCTTTCAGTTCTTGGTAAATGTCAACCATGTCCCTGCATGTCACAACAACTTTGCTGTAGTTCAAGGTGTTATGCATTTCACATTCTATTGCATAGTCACAGATGCATTGAGCTTTCTGGATGTTCTTCACTTCTTGGGAATCAGTTGTTTCTACCAACATGGAGTCATTTTTCAAGATCTTGGCAGATTTTAAACTTCCAGCATTTCCCTTTAAAACTTTTTATCTGGTAAAAATGTGAAACTTTCTCAAAGCTCCCCTTTTTTGTTTAATTATAAGAAATGCATTCTAATCACTAGCATGCGTCCATTACTCAATACTGAAAGAGTCTATGTAATCCCAAGTCTGGAGGAGTGGCTACATGAGACCTCTCATTCAGCTGGGTGTTGGTAGTTTCCAGAGTCCCAATTTTTCTACTGGGAGGAGGAAGAGAAGATTTCAAAGGATCCATCCTGGTCCCATGAGCAGCTAGGGAAATAAAAGTATACCTAGACAGAACCCTGCATGCTTCAGTAGGCCTTATACAAATGAGATGTGGCAGGTTCCACAGAGATTTGCCACTAACAACCATTCCACTTCAACTGCTATGCTTTTCATCAGCATGCTCCTTATGCTCTGGGAAGTCAAGCCAAGATCATTGATCCCTGTGACACACAATGTTCCAATGTCACACCACAATGAGTCGTTGAAGCATGCCCAGAGCTTATAGTGACAGAGGACTGACAACAGTTACCAACCCCTTAGTTCAGAAACTCTGAGGTCACCAAGCCCGTACCCAGTAAACAAATGCTGAGCCCCTGAGGCCAACTACAGTGACATAACAAGTTTTGTAGGGGATAAGCTTAATGAACGGATATTGTAGAGCCTACTTTGAAACCATTACACAACAGACATTTAGACGGTCTCCATTAAAAGATTTTTGAAGGAATTGAAATATCACAGATGATGTATGAGGTACCTTGATAAACACAATCTGTTTCATTCAAATGACAAGTAATTCCAATTAACTCTAATTCATATTAATTAGTTAAAATGTTGATACAAATGCCTTAGGAAATATATAAGATACTCTGCAAACTATCACATTTGTACCACTGAATTTTAATAATAGATATTACTTTGAATTAATCAGAATTAGTTTTAGTTGGAAAGAAACAAATGTATATGCTGGTTTATAAATGCTGTACTATTTTTATTTTTTTATTTTTGAGTGAGTTTCATATTTTGTATGTTTTTCCTCCTTCTGTCCCTATGTCAACCGGGTTCAAGCAAGATATTATAAACATCATTCGCACAAAAACCGAACCTGAAATCTGTGAGTGTCCCTGAATACTGTTTTGGGCTACTGAATCATATGAAAAACTGGCTTTGAACATAGTCATAATTTGCATAAATATTCATTTGATTTATAAGGTACTTATAAGGGATAGAACAATTTATCAGCTTCCTGAACATCCTTCCAAAAGCGAGGAAAACAAAATAAACAAGAAAGAAGAACGAAAATACAACACTGCTGATGTTCCTAATTTAAACTAGAGGTACGTGATGCTGTAAATACGATTCCCAATTACCAAATCGTGAATACGCCCGAACTAAAAATTTATCACCGTAATGTGCAATCCCTGCGTAATAAGATCGTTGAAATTAACATTCTATTAACACATGATATCTCAGTGTTATACATTTCTGAGCACTGGCTTAACCCAGAATTAATCCAGAATACGAAAATAAACAAATTTGTCTTAGGTACTTACTACTGCAGGAAAAACAGCAAGCAGGGTGGGGTAGCAATTTACACAAAGGATAATGTAGATTTTATTACGCTACCTGACTTAACTAGGGCAAATGTCGAAAAGGATTATGAAATTGCAGCTATAAAAATTACTCATTTCAACCTGGTTATTGCTACAGTTTACCGATCACCGTCCGGGAATTTTGAACTTTTCTTAAACAAAATGGAGTCACTGCTAAATAAAGTAAATAAAATGGATTGTGAATTGATAATCTGTGGTGACTTCAATATTGACTTCCTCACAAATAGTGGAAATAGGCAGACCATTCTGAACCCTGCAACATCCTACAATTTAAAGGCTGAAGTAAAAGCAGCTACCCGAGTATCAGAAACTTGCCAAACAGCTCTTGATCAGTTTCTAGTCAAGAAGAGTTTACACAACACCTCACTAAGAATTTTCAATGCAGGTTTTAGTGATCATATTGCTCAAATATTAAGCATAAAAGTACAAGGCAGAATTATTAACAACATGTCTTTCAGAACAGCATATCGAAGTTATAATCAGCATAATGTGAACTACTTCAACAACTTATTACAGAAAGAAAAATGGCTAGGAGTGTAAAAAATGAATGATATAAATGAAAAATTCAACACTTTCATTGATGTATTAACCCATTTCTTTGAACTTGCATTCCCACTGAAAACATTAACAATATGGGGAAACTCTAGAATAAACAGCTGGATCACAAAGGGAATAAGAGTTTCATGCCAGAAGAAAAGACTACTTTATGAAATATGTAACTCAAAAAATTCCTCACCTGTAGTATGCGCATACTATAAAAAATACTCCAAAATATTAAGAAATGTAATAAAAGCAGCAAAAATAATGTATAATGATGAAATCATTTATAATTCAGCTAATAAATCAAAGGCTATGTGGAGTGTTATAAAAAAAGAATGTGGAGAACACAGACAACCTTGGAAAAATATAACACTGTCACATAAAAATTAAAAAGTAACAAACCCTTTAGAATTAGCCAACACATTTAACAACTTTTTCACAGGTGATGCTGAAAATATGTTACAATCAAACTTTAAGAGCACCCAGGCAAATGAATATAAAATAAGTGCAAGTAGAGGATCAATGTACATCAGTTCTGTTTCACAAGATGAAGTAGCTAAAGCAATAAAAGGAGTAAAAAATTCCAAATTGGCAGGTATTGATGGTATACCTGCAACAATGTTAAAGAAGAGCTCATCAAACCTGATTGAAGTACTCACACATTTATGCAACTGCTCACTTCAGCCAGCCACTTTCCCTGATGTGTTGAAAACATCAAAAGTTATTCCTGTATATAAAAAAGGGGATAAAGACAATGTAAATAACTACAGACCCATCACTTTTTCCTCCTGCATCTCTAAAGTACTGGAAAAGTGATGTATGAGAAACTTATGAAATTCATTAATAAAAACAGCATCCTATGTAATGAACAACATGGATTCAGAAATAAGTGGTCAACAACAACTGCTATCCATGAGTGCATCAATTCCATCCTAAACCTGATGGACAAAAAACAGGAAACAATAGGAGTCTTTATTGACTTGTCAAAAGCTTTTGACATGGTGGACCATAAAATTCTGCTATCAAAGCTAGAAAGATATGGTATTCGAGGTCTGTCCAACAAGTGGTCAGTTCCTTCCTGACAAATCGTATGCAGGCAGTGTGTGTCAAGCACACAAATATTGAACTAAAAACTGTAACTAATCACTTATCTGACTATAAACAAATAAAATGTGGTGTACCCCAAGGATCCGTATTGGGACCCCTTCTGTTTCTTCTGTACATAAATGATCTAAGCTTAAATATTGATGCACACAAAACAATCATATTTGCAGATGACACCACGATTCTACTAAAACGAAGCGACGATGAACAGTTACAGCAGACAGTAAACACGGTCACGAATCAACTTAGTAGCTGGGCACAGAGAAATCAGCTTGTAATAAACAGTAAGATAACCGTTGCTCTAAAATTCCGCAATGTTCCTAACAAGGACATGTTTATCCCATCAGTATCTATCAATGGCGAGCCAGTTGGTAAAGTACTGAAACCAAATTCTTAGGACTTTGGCTGCAGAATAATATCAGATGGAATAAGCATATTGAATATCTCAATGCTGAACTGAGCAAAACATGTTATCTTCTTTGTTCATTAAAATCATGCTGTAGTGAGAAAACAGTATTGAATTCATATCATGCATACTTTCATTCTCGTCTTAGATATGGGGTCACCTTCTGGGGAAACTCTAAAACAGCTAATAGCACTTTTAAACTACAAAAAAGGGTCATTAGAATCTTGTTTGGGTGCAAGCCTAGAGACTCTTGTAAACCCCTGTTTAAGAAATCTGGTATTCCTCCATTACCATGTGTATACATTATGGAAACCCTTTTGTTATTTAAATTAAATGTAATAGGCAAGGACCGAAGACTACAAAAAAACTGTGATATCATGAGCACTTTACCAGACAAAACAGAAACTTACATATGACTCAAATCAGCACAGCACTGTGCCAAAGAGGTACTTTTCACATGGGAGTTAAGCTTTATAACAAACTTCCTGAAAAAGCCATCACTGAGGTCAATACATTTGGAAAATCTCTAAAGTCATATTTACAGCATTATTGCTTTAACTCCATTGAAGAATATTTAAATTTATGAAAAGTGTTATATAAATACTTACTTACGTGTAAAGTGTATTATTGTAAGCTTCAATATGTATGTCTTGAAATTACTTTCAGCCTGTATATTTATAACTTGACTTGTCCAATGTCTTATGCATAGGCTGCTATGTAGACAACAGGACCAATAAAATACAATCTACAATTAATCATTATGCAGGTTTGATTGTTGCCATATAAATTATTTGCAAGCCACCATAATAAAAGAAGTAATATCAGCTGACGGCAAGCAGGATTTAACTGTTCTGAAATCTTCAGAGTTAATTAGGATAGTAACTCTAGTAATTTGATTATACTAAGTAGTATAGTGGCAACAGTGACTGCAGCAGGTGGAAGTAAAGCACTGAAAAATAATATACAAACATAACAAAAAAAAATTTTGTTTGGTATTTATTAAGTTAGATATCCCCTCAAAAATAGCATGAGAAGTAGTGGTCCTCAGATAACCTGATGACCACAAGATAAATATTTCCTCAGGAGTTGCGGATTTGAAAATCTGCTAAGAAGACTCAATTTACATGAAGCAAGCTGTGAGGCATGCTAAGTCCCAGGATGTATAGGATGCTCAACAGCAAGGTCATCACTGTCTTTACTAAACTAATTTGAGACAAATGTGGCTAAAATGTTTAAAAGTATGGACCAATCTACATCTATAATCTGCAAACTATCATCAAGTTTATGGCATAAGGTACTTCTCATTGTACCCATTATTAGGATTTCTTCCTGTTTCATTCATGTATAGAGCATGGAAAGAACGAATGTTTGAATGCTTTTGTGCATGCAGAAATTATTATAATCTTATCCTCACAATTCCTGTGTGAGCGATTCATTGAGGGTTGTAGTATATCCCTAGAGTAATCATTTAAAGTCATTTAAAGCTGGTTCTTCAAACTTTGTTAATAAACTTTTGGGATAGTTTATGTCTATTTTCAAGAGAATTCTAGTTAAGATGCTTCAGTATCTCTGTGACACTCTCCCATGGATTATACACACATGTGACCATTCATGCTGCCCTTCTCTATATACATTCAATATCCCCTGTTAGTCCTATTGGGCATGGGTCCCACACACTTGAGCAATATTCTAGGATGGGTTACATGGATGATTTGTAAGCAATATCTTTTGTAGACTGATTGCACTTTCCCAGCATTCTACCAATAAACCAAAGACTAACCTGGTTTACCCATGACTGAACCTATGTGATCATTCCATTTCATATCCCTACAGAGTGTTACACCCAGGTATTTGTATGTGTTGACTGATTCAAAAAGTGACTCATTCATATTATAGTCATAGGATACTATATTTTTCATTTTGTGAACTGCAAAATTTTACATTTCTGAACATTTAAAGAAAGTTGCCAATATCTGCACCACTTAGAAATCTTATAACATCTGACTGATTATTTAAGCAGCTTCTCTCAGATAGTACTTCATTTTAGATAACTGTATTACCTGCAAAAATCCTAATTTTATTATCACTATTGTCTGAAAGGTTATTAATATACAACATGAATGATAAAAGTCCCAACACAATTTCCTGGGGCACATCATCTCATGATGTCTCTCCATCCAAGATAACACACTGTTTCCTACCAACCAAAAAGTCGTCAATCCAGTCACCAATTTCACTTGACAGCCCATACAATAATACTTTTGACAATAAGTGTAGACGTGGTACTGAGTCAAATGCTTTTTGGAAATCAAGAAACACTGCATCTATCTTGTTGCCTTGATGCAAATCTTTTAGTATGTCATGCGAGAAAAGTGCGAGTTGGGTTTCACATTATCAATGTTTTAGAAAACCATGCTGGCTGGCATTGAGAAGGTCATTCTGTTCAAGATACCTCTTTATATTTGAGCTCAGAATATGTTCTAAGATTCTACAACAAATTGATGCCAAGGACGTTGGATGGTAGTTTTGTGGATCACTTCTACTACCCTCCTTGTAGACGGGTGTAACCTGTGCCTTTTTTCAAGAACTGGGAATTTTTTTTAGGGGTCTATGATAGATTACAGAGAGAAGTGGGGGTAACTCAGTGACAAATTCAGTATATAATCTGACAGGGATTCTATCAAGGGTTGGAGTTTCTTCAACTTTAATTATTTCAGTTGTTTCTCAACACCACTGACACTAATACTTATTTCATTCACCTTTTCAGTGGTTCAATGTGTTTCATTCAGCAGCTCTCTTTCTATAGCTCTATGCTTTGTTTTACGCCCATTATCCAGTAATCACTCATTCTTTAGAAGTTTCTTTACAGTGACTGTATACCATGGAGGCTTCCTTCCATTGTGAACTATTGTACTGAGTACATATCTATCCAGTGGATGATCAACTGTTTTCTTTTAAACTTGAGCCAGAGTTCCTCACAATGCTCCTGCCCTGTGCTGAAAGTTTCAAGTTCCTCATTGAGATATGATGTCACTGATTTTTATCTAGTTTACTGAATATATATATCTTTCTTCTTGTTTTAATTGTCCTTTGTACTTTGATAATCATTGTTGCTACAACTGCATCATGGTCTGTGACACCAGTTTCAATGTGGTCAGGTCTATCTGTTGCCATTAAATCCAATATATTTCCATCATGAGCAGGGTTCATAACTACCTGTTCTAGATAGTTTTCAGAGAAGGCATTTAGTAGAGTTTCACAGGATGTCTTATCATGTCCACCACTAATGCAACTGTAATTTTCCCAATTAACTGTTGGATGATTAAAGTCTGTGCCAATTACTACAATATGACTGGAGAACTTATGTACAAGTGAACTGATGTTTTCTCTGAAGTTTTTGGTTACATCAAGAGATGAGTCTGGTGGACAATAGAAGGATCAAATTATCATTTTATGACCATCCTTGATACTGAGTCTTGCTCAAACAATCTCACATGCAGCTTCAATTTCTATCTCAGTGGATTTGAGTTTTTTGTCTGCTGCAACAAATACACCATCTCCATTTCCCATTTGCCTATCATTTTGATAAACACTTAAATTTTCACCAAAAATCTCACTGCTATCAATTTCAGAATTCAACCAGCTTTCTGTACCTAGTATTATTTGAGCTTCATTGTTTTCATGAGCCCTTCAAACTCTGGCACTTCGTTGCAAATGATTTGGTAGTTTATTATTGAGATTTTTATACCCTCACCTGTGGGAGGCATTTCTTTTGATCTTGCACTGATACTTCTGGGTTTCCTACAGCTATCATTATCTGGATTAAATGGAGAGTTGCCTAATATAAAAAACCTTGCGTGCACCCCACACACAGCCATCTACCTGAGTAGCAGCCTCTGATGTGTAGTGCAAACCTGACCTATTTAGGGGGAGCCTACAGTTCTCAAACCTATGGTGGAAGTCCAGGAAGCCGCAGCCTGGCTTGTCATGGAACTTTTGAAGTATCTGGTTGAGTCCTTTCAGTCAACTCAGAACCAAAGAGTCACAATCAGTTCTGGTGACAATGCTGCAAATTGTGAGCTCTGTTGAAACACCATGCACAAGGCTAGTCTTCTCAAACTTCTCTGCCAGTCACTGACTTTGGAGCCCAGACAACAGGCATAATTTGTTCCAATATGCACCACAATTTTCAGTTGGTTGTGCCCTGTTCCCTCAATGGCTGTTGCAATAGACTCTCCAACACATTGGATGAGGCCCCCAGGCATCCACACTGAGTGAACCTGGTGTCATTTCCGGTCTCTTGCTGCCATTTCCCTAAGGGGTACCATCATTTTCCTTATATCTGAACTGTTAACAATTAATAGACACTTATCCTTCTGCATTTGCCTCCTCCTGACACTGGACAAAACAGCTTCCCCACAACAGATGGAGGAGCTAAAGTGAGATACAGCACCTTGAAATTTTTGTTTATGGGGATTAGTACAACACACTGAGCCCTCCCTGATCCTCATCCATCCTATACATGATGTCTAGATCTACCACTGACATGCCCTCACAGTCAATGAATGAGTAATGACAGATCATGTTCTTTCTGAACAGGAGATAGAATCCACAGGAGGGGATAGTACTTAAGGTACCTCTGGCACATGTATCACATGTACATGACCGTTGGGAGCTCTTCTCACACTCTGATTTGCAGCAGCTGTCAATTATTTGACAGTAGTCAGGGCAATTTTCAGCTGCTTACAAACACCAACCGACTCATCCCATGTTTGAGAACAGCAATCACAGTGGGGCTGGGGTTGGGGAAATGTGATACAAGGCAGTGAAGAAAGGACTTTAAATTAAACTTACTGATTAGCTTTTAATCTGTAGAGAAAAAGTTGCTAATTCTCTATAAGAACTGAAGCAGATACACAAAATGAGATTTATATTAAAGCAACACAAAAACCTGTGATAAAAATTACTAGTTCCTTACAACATTTTGATGTTAATTATAGTTGCTAGCACCTCAAAAACTGAGTAAATTTATGATAAATGCAGATAATATATAGGGCTACTCCTAGGGAAAACTAGATGTACAATAACACAAAATGTTAGAAAATCTGCTACAGCAACTAAATCAATCTGCTACAGTAACTAAAACACAGACCCCAGTTTGTTACAAATTTTTCATAGATTTTATGAAACGCAATGGTAGATTCACAACATTTTCAAAAACACACATTTACTTTCATTGACATATGATGAAATTTAGGGGTGATGTATACTTTGGCTGAACTGTGAACTGCAAATAGTGATTAAATTACATACCCGAAACACTCGAACCTCTAATTTATGAAACTTCTGAAACTAATCCATTTCTCCCATAATTATGAAATGAAATTAGAGAATGATTGTTTTGAATGAGGATAGGTCCACTGTCCTTAAAAATCTGAAAGTGCACAATTTAGCTTTTTAAGCCTACAATTGATAAAAACAATACTGGTTTTTTGCAGCACTCACAAGTGTTAGAAATTTCACAATATCTCACAATAGAAATGGATATTCATACAATCAATGAAAGATTCATGCAGAAGAAGCAATGCAAAGTGTAAACTATGTGAATATAGAAGTTTAAATTGACACACAATCTTATACAAGAGGCCTCACACAAGGTAAAATTCCTAAGTTGACTTTTATATACCATATAAATAAATGTGCATACTGCACGGATTTTTCACTTATCTGATCCTGTGCACACTTCTACACTGGTGTCAGTCTTATGATAAAATCCACTGTGAAAACACACAAATTTTAAATATACAGAAGCTAAATTACTGTAACAGAGGCCTGTGATTTAAAATAGCTGGGAAAAATATTGGATGAAACTGGTACCCTGAAATCACATTAAAATCTTCTACATAATAACCTATATGGGAGGTCAGATATTGCACAGATCCTTGAAACATGAACCATATTCATTTTGTCATCTTCCTAAAATAGAGAACAGAACAATGGTAAGCCAGTTGCAGCTCTTATATCTTTACATAAAAAAAAATGCATTCCATTGAAATGCCACATACCTACTGATAACTGTACACCACAAGCACTGTACACTGGTGGGTCCTCTGTCTGGAAGAGGAATCCATGGATCAAAGGACAGTGGTCTATCTGGAGGTGCATAATAACTGTATAATCCTGCCCCAGCAGCTGAGAGGAGGAATGCCACACCTATGTCGTTTGTTTCAATTACTACAGCTTGTTGGTTCTCAATCCTTGCCACTTCACCCACAGACACTTGATCCTATGTCTCAACAGTGAGGTAACTGTATGTGCAAGGGTAACACACAGGGAAATTATATTCTCCATACAGGGATCTTTATGTGCTTCATCTGCTGCTTCATTAACCTGAGTTCCCACAGGTCTAGGTACTCAGGAAAATGACACCTCTTTGCCCTACCTCTCTAGATGAAATGGGCACTGTGGATCATCTGAATATATTTAACTGCTGTGTACGGTCAGTGATAGAATTCATGAGACCTCTCAACTCACTGTTATGTTGAAATGCACAGATTTACTGTCTGTTAACACAGCATAACACTCAAGGAGATAAAGTGCTACCAACGTATTGCCTATAGATATGTAGTTCAAATACTACTAAATTAATACTATATGAATATTGTTAGACTTTTTTTGATAGTGTGAAAGACTATTGCTGCTAATTTATTTCTCTCTTGTGTTTATCGTCTACGTTTAATAAACTAACATAAAAACACTATTTATTTGATGCACTGTACTAATCAAAATGAATTAAAATTTGCCATGATAATGTTACAAAAAAGTCTTTTTTTTTAATAAAACAAAATAAAGCACACCATCATGAATGAGCAGGATAATATGCACTTCCAGGTTCAAAATGGTATGTATCTCCGTTCAGTCCATCAACAATTACATAGTTGCCATATGATTATACAATGTCACTGATTCTCCATTGGATTAGCAACAACTATATGTAAATATTAGAGTGGCTGTCAACAGGGAAGCTCATCCTTGGAAAAAGTGGTGTTCCTGGCTGCCACTGTACTGAATATGAGCAGAAATACCTGATATAGCCCAATGAGTCTTACTTGTATATCTGTAACTAAGATTTGGGTCTAAAGTGAAGTTATGAATAACATCCAGATACACTTGCTGCAACTTAAATGTCATAACTAAAGAATGGGAAAACTTCTTTCAGTAGCTTTCATTTCTTGTAGCTGTCTAAGGTATCTCTGTTTTCCTATCTCAATCGGGGAAGAAGAAGAAGAAGAAGAAGAAGAAGAAAAAAAGAGTAACAACTCACTTTTTTAACATCACCAGATGCTGTTAACATAATGACTAAATAAAATTCATTTTAATATTATATAACTGAAGCCTATATTCTATATGAACGCTTGCATTAGCACCATCTCTAATACATAATAACAGGAACAAAAAGACAACATAACACTGTTTGTGGACGATCATGTTTGATGATCAAATTTCATATGTTGTGAATAACATAAGATTCAAGTCACAAAAAGAAACCATCCAAGAGAATTTTTCACAATGACCAAAAAATATAACTCAAAAACTGTGAGGATAATCAAACATTGTATCATTGCAGTGGAAGTTCAGCTCAGATTGAGCAGTTGTGTTGCTAATGTGCAACAAGGAATAAAAGGTGCCATGTGTCAAATATGTCATTCTTAATCAAGACTGTCATTCATACATAAAAACCAAAGAGAGAAAAAGTGCTGTCTATTTGTAATGATTACTGTATGACTGCTGGTGATGCTTTTTTCAATATGCTGGTAAATTCCTGATGAATGAAGTTTCTCAGTTTTAAGACAGAGATGAACCAAAGTGTGAAAAAGAGGTTATCCTAGACGAGCATGGGATGGAATTTCTATACAGTATCTCACAGCTGATACGTTTTGCTTGTAGTTTATTTCTCAGGCATTTAATTTCTAACAACTCTGTAGACTACTGAAACATTCATATGCAAATTATCGAGGTGCAGTTGTTAAATCAACCTGCTACTTTCAATATTACCCCACTTGTGACTGGATCTGACTCAATGGACAACATTAACTGTAACTGCTTTTTATCTTGGAGACTACTGGAGAGGCTTAATAACACTTTCAAGGTAGCACTCTGCACATCAACTCATCTCCTGAGGTAACTGCTCAATGGCTCTTGCTTAACTAAGACGTTGATGGTCACATTAAATAAGATAAAACCAGAAGGACAAACAGGAATTGAGATTAGACACCTCACTCTTGATATCACTGTGGAATAACTTGAATAAGTTATTTTTAGAAAGGCAGGAAATTTAGATGAAATGACATTGATGAAATAAATTAAACTTTTTGAGATGAAATATGAATCATTTCTTCCACAAGTATCTCCCTCTTGAAATCACCACTACACAGCTAACAAATGCCAAATACATGTTACTGAAGCTCTCTTCAAGTCATTTTAAACACTTTGGTAACTCAGTGAAGTGTGTCTGCCACCTGATACTGTCATCATTCCAGTCCCAGTACAATACAATCCCCAACTATCATCCTTCAAATTCACTTAAAAGATCAGCAGTGATATACTTTCAGGAACACAGTCAGGAAGAAGGGCAAAGTCATCCACAAACAATGAACATTGATTGGGCATAATACTATTGATTGTTATAGCAAAAAGAGAGTGACACTCAAAACAGATTCTGGAGGTACACTATTATCTTGCTTGAATCATTGTGAAAGAGCATCACTGATCTGATGTCTAAAAACACAATTGGAAATGCAAGACTATACGAATATGGGTAGATGCCCACAGAAGCCCAATTTGTGGAACTGTCCAAGGGTGTTATGTTTGCAACTAGTATCATAGGTCCTCTCAAGAGTGAAGGCTATACATATGAGAGAGTTGTCTGACGAGGAAAGATTGTTGTATTTCTGTTTTGAGCAGGTTGAGATTGTCAAGGGCTGCATCACATAAAATTGTACTAGAAGTGACTAAGTTCTTCTGATTATAGAACTTAGGTAAGATGTCAGTTGACTATGTGTTCTAGCACCCTTTACGCTCAGCCAGATTTTATTAAAAAGAAATGAAAAGATTTGGTTTGCATCCTTTTTGAGACACCATAATATGCTGTACTGGACTCAGTCTGGTGCAGTCTGGTCTGCTAAGACAATGCACAATCCAGCTGCCATAAAGAAAATTGGAAGGTGTATTTCTCAGTGTTGTAGGAATGTAAATCCCAACTACTACTCTCCATTATGTCCTATGACAACAGAAAGCAGGACTCTGGTTTTCAGTGGCAGTGATAAAATTGAAATGCACTGCCATTTCCTGTAAACAGTGTTTGCAGGTGTAAACTGGATACTAGATTGCAGACATCTCACTTTAGTACAGCCACTATTGGTTCCCTGAAATATTTACCAGGGATCTTCTTTATAGGAAATATTTTACCAAATCCAAAAATACTTGCCAAGTCCTCTGCAATGTTTGCAGAATATGGTTGGCTTTGTAACCACTGCATGCCTGTGAATCTAACCCTGATTGTGAAGTGACACATGGTATTTCACCATGGGACATGTTGTCTCATAAGTCAGCCTGAGTACTTTGGAATAGGTGCATGAGCAGCATTATGGATCACCCTTGTAAAGTGACCTACCAAATTCTGTATATTTTCCCACTGTTCAAAAACAGCCAGTTTGATGTACAGTGTCCAGTTTGTTTTGATAAGCATCCACCCTCATGACTTCCTTTCAGGGACAGCTACATTTGATGGGTGGTACCAGATGAGGAATCAATCACTTAAATTCAAGCCATCAACAACTTCCCATTGTGCAGTGTATGTAAGGCCAGGAGGGCAGAATATGAGGTTAGTGGCAGGGTATTATCCCACTGTAGTGCTAAAGTGTGTGGTACAAATAGTAATAAGAAGACATAACTCTTGCACCACAATGTTGCTTTCAGTAGCATTACCCTTGTGCTATGTCACCATAGATCCCAATAATACTTTATGTGCATTCAGTTCTCAAGAAGTAGGAATGGTTGGGGAGTTGTGAAATCAGGAGAGAATGAGATTTCCTATACAGAACTTTGTTGAGTTTTACACTGAAAAACATATCTCTGTATGGAATGTGTGCTTCAATAACAACTACCTGTTAGCTGTTATGAGACAGACAGAGGTGGAGTGTCATTTACCATTATCCCTGTCCATACTGAGTTCATATATCTCCTGACCACTGGGATATCAACACATTTAAAAAGTGTATCCTGCAGCAGCAGGATATCTGGGATCACCAAACCCATACCCAGCCAACAATGAGTGAGCTCCCTTAGGTGCTTGCCACTGGGCCTGACCCAGGAGGTATACATGGCCACAGATGCGATGAGCATTACCTGTTCCCCAGACAATCACTATTACCCATCAAGCTATATGTGTTGATCTGTAATTAGACATTCTTTACATACATGATGGTTGTCTTTCTTTGTGGATCTATAGAATGAGTGAATGGAAGTGTGAGCATCCTTAGCAGAACAGAGGTACAAGTGTAGACTGGTAGATGCACAAATTAATTACATGACTTTTTCAATTTTCTTTTACTTTATTTACTTTTTATTGACTAATTTAGTTATTTATTTCTGAATTTTTCATATCACCTTCCAGTCAGCAGCTCATGCATAAATATTCCAAGTGCCCAGTAGTCAACTGCCCGATTGTGTCCTAAATTGAGTATTATTTCTGGGGCAACATACTCTGGTGTTCCAGCAAATGTCCATGTTTTACCTCCAGGACCCACTTCTTTTGCAAAGCCAAAGTCAACCTAAAACAAGAAAATTACTTCATGAAACATAAATTATTCATTGCTTTAGAAGAAGCACTAGCATTACATTGTTTTTCACAGATAAACAGTAAAAATAGACCTAATGTTAATAGTACTAGATGTGTGTGAATTCAGAGAAGTGGCACACAGTAGAAAAAATTGTACATTACATTGAATACATTGTTGTTGCCATTGTCTCAAACAAGGACACTTACTTCTGTAATGAATTTTTCATTCTGCATTGTAGTTGTCTCTGCCTTGAAGCTTACAAGCAGACTGAAACTATCTGCCACACTTGGAATCAAAGCTGTAGCCCTGCCTTTCATGGGCGATGCTATTAACTGAGTGACCCAGGCATGACACCTGACCTACCTTCACAGCTTAACTTCTGCCAATTACTTCTACCAAATCCAGTATCGATAGAACACTTCAGAGAAAGTTTAGGAAATGTAAACTAGGAAGATGTATATAATGAACCAAATGCTAATGATAAATGCAGCATATTTCTTGATAAATTTATACCCCTTTTTGAACATTGTTTTCCAAAGAAAATTACTAAATGTAACACTACAAACTTTTCAAAGAAACCTTGGATTACTACAGGTATTAAAGTGTCTTCAGAAAGAAAAATAAAACTGTACGAGACAACAAGAACTAGTAAAGATCCAGAAGTAGTGCTACACTATAAAAATTATTGTAACATACTGAGAAAAGTTGTAAGGAAATCAAGAAATATGTATGTCAGAGAAGAAATTAACAACTCTAGCAATAAAATCAAATCAATATGGAATGTTGTTAGAAGGGAGACAGGAAAAGTAACCACTGGGGTAGGTAGTATTACTGTTAAAGAGAATTAGATCATCTTAACCAACAGTACACAGGTAGCCAATGTATTTAACAATCACTTCTTAAGTGTAGGAGAAAAATTTGGTGAGAATAGTTCAAAAGAAAAAGCCAGGCAGTACATGAAAGAGTCAGTTTTGAAAAATTTTAGTCAGATTAAGTTTCATCTAACAATCTCTTGTGAAATAAGGAAAATTATTAAATCATTGAAAAATAAATGTTCTGTTGGAGTAGATGACATCTCTAACAAGTTATTAAAACAATGTGGTGCAATTACAGCTGATGTTTTGAGTCACATATGTAATGCATCACTGACTCAGGCTATTTTTCCAGACAGATTAAAATATGTCATTGTCAGGCCTCTCTACAAAAAGGGGGAAACCACAGAGGACAATAATTACTGGTCAGTATCCTTGCTTACAGCATTTTCAAAAATCTTTCAGAAAGTAATGTACTCAAGAGAGGTTAGCCATCTCAACTGTAATGGGATACTTAGTAAATCACAGTTCAGATTTCAGAAATTCAGAAATGTTGTTCCACTAAGACAGCAATATACAATTTCACTGTCCACATAATAGAGTCTTTAAATAATAAAATGTCACCAGTCGGAATATTCTGTTACTTATCCAAATCATTTGATTCTGTGAACTGTGACATTATGTTACAGAAAATACAATTCTATGGTATAAATGGAACAGCATATGAGTGGTTTAAGTCAAATCTACAGAACATGAAGCAAAAAGTCTCTTTATATGCTTCAAGTGATTCAAAGGAGTTTGCCACTTCATGTAACTGGGGAGAAATTACATCAGGTCCTCCACAAGATTCGATCATTGGTCCCCTCCTGTTCTTGATATATGTGAATGACCTCCCTTCTTATATGAAACAAGATGCTGAATTGACATTGTTTGCTCATGATACAAGCATAATTATTAATCCAGTAAAATAAAGTCTGTTAGAAAATGATACAAATAAGGTCTTTGGAAAAGTTATTAATTGGTTTTCTGCATCTGGGCTTGCTCTGAACTTTGAAAAAACATCCAATTTTCTGCTGCAAAAAGTATAATTCCTTCAATAAACGTAAGAAATCAAAAGAAGTCAGTAGCCTGGGTAGAGCATACTAAGTTTTTGGGTGTACATATAGATGAGAATCTTAATTGGAAAAGTCATATTTTGGATCTCCTAAAGTGACTAGGTTCAGCAACTTTTGCAATCAGAATAATTGCCAATTTTGAGGATGTAGAAATTAGTAAGCTAACATACTTTGCATACTTCCACTCTCTGATAATATTCTGGGGCAACTCAACACTTAGACAAAAGGTATTCACTGCTCAAAAGAAAGTAGTTAGAATAATGTGTGGGGTACATAGTAGCACATCTTGTAGGCATCTGTTTAAAAGGTTAGGAATTCTTACAACTGCTTCACAGTACATTTACTCAGTAGTGAAATTTTTTCTCAACAACATGGACCAGTTTAAAATCAACAGCGACATTCATGATTACAATACCAGAAAAAAGAAAGATCTACACTATCCTTTACTTAACCTATCTTTGGCACAGAAAGGGGTAAAAATGCTGCTATAAAACTTTTTGATAAATTACCAGATGAAATAAAATGTCTGACAGACAGCAGTAATAGTTTCAAAAACAAATTGAAATCATACCTCCTTGACAACTCCTTCAATTCCATAGATGAATTCTTGAACATGAGTAAATAAATCTGGAGATATAATATATGCATTTTGTGCCATTTAAGGGAATGGGATAAATAATAGAAATATTTAGGTATAACACTATAATGTAAAAAAAAAAACCAACTTGTTTCCTATGTGCATTTCTTGTGCATTTCAGATGTTCCACATCGTAATGGTTTTTCTGTCCTATTGATCAATGGAACATGTAACAAAGTAACTAACTAACTAACTCTCCTAGTTTCAGAGCTGGGCTTAATCTAGCAGAAGTGTAACTGTGAGGGTAGGTTGTGAGTCACACCTGAATAGTTCAGTCAGTGTGAGCGATAGCTGCAAAAGGAATGGTCCCAGTTTGAGTCCTGATATGGCATTCAGTCTCAGTGTACTAATTGAAGTTTCATGACACACAATTTTTTTCTAAATGTTTTGATTTTTCCTCTCATTTCTCAAATATTTTCTCAAACTCTTGGGGTTTTAATCTGTTATTTTTTCCCTCTATCTAAAGGAAAGCTGTCCTAAACTCAAAGGTTGGTTTGAGTACCACAATAGTTTATTAGACATGGTTCCATCAGAGTTGATATTGCCTTCCTCTGACCACCAAACTGACTTATTCAGTCAAAAGGCGCAGGAAATGACCTGGGGAAATCTCAGAAAACACCATTAGACTCTGGCAAAAGAAGGTGGTTACATGCAGAGACAAGAACACAGAAGAGAGTTCTCTTAGTCTGTGTCAGCTCAATTTTCCAACTTCCTACTACATGTGGTGCCCATTTTAAGCCAAGCAACTCAGTGAAAGGTTGAGTAACTATTTTCAGCAAGGAGAGTCAGTGAGCAGGAAGGATTTGGAGGTCAGTTGAAGATTTGATTCTGATGGCTACACAGTGTACTATTCTCGGTAGAACAGCAACAGCAGTAATGGAGTAGCCTTCACAGTTAGTAACAGATTAAGGAAAGCTGTAATAGGGTGTGGTTATAAAAAATTATAGAATGTCCATCAGTTTTCAAGCCAACTCCACAATCTTTCAAGTTTGCGTGTCCTCTTGACATAGGCCTTTGTGAGTTTCTGGGTGAAGCATGTTCAGGATTGCCTGCACTGTGGCCGACACAGATGTGGATCTGGTAGGTGTGAAGTTCGATCTCACTGACCCCGAATACACATTTCAATAGATTGATCACTATGTTAACCTCACTGAGACACCAGAGAATGGTTGTTAGTATGCTGTGGTGGAGTTTGGGCGACTTTGAGAGCTTGAGGACGTCGTCCAGGTACACTAAGAACGGAGTGGTAATATTGGCTTTTTCTATGCCTTTGTGCACCATGGGGACGTACATAAATGCCTTCATGTAGTCAATTTTACTAAACACATCCACACATCACAAGTCATGGCTAAAGTCCAGCAAATGTGGTCCAGATACCTGCCTGGCACAGTCCTTGAATTTAGCGTATGGCAGTCCCCGCATGGAGGCCACAAAATGTCCTTTTTGAGCACCAAAGTGGAAGACCATGGGCTGCTCAATGATTGGATGATGTCTTGTCACAACATTTCCATTAACTCGGCCTTAAAGACTGTGAACTTGTCAGGTGTGAGGTGATGTGGGTGGCATCAGATGGGGGAACCAAGAGCGGTAATGATACGGTGGAACGTTGAATGCGTGATGTATCACAGTGCCCCCGACAGGCAAATTAGCTCCTGAATTTTTTTTAGAATATCTGTGAATGGTCTGGAGCATGCCACTGGTTTAACAATGAACAAGGTGGCCTGCTGTTGCTGTCCCACCTTCTCCACACTTCTCTTTGGCATTTGAGGTCAGATGGGCATTTGAGATTTCCACAAGCAATTGGTAGTGTCTGAGGAAATCTGCACCCAGGATCAGATCATTGACAGCAGCCAAAGCAAACTTCCAATCGAATATGTGGTGCAGTCCAAGATCCACATTCTTATGATGAATGCCATACATTTTGTTGGTGGAACTGTTAACTGCAGTGAGGCACATTGTTTCGGTCTTCCCAAGATATTTTAACATGGTTTTGGGAAAAATCGATAAATCTGGCCCAGTGTCTACCAGCTACCTCACACTCCAACTCCATTCTGCCACAGACAGACACTTTGACGCAGCACTGCATCCAGGTGTGTGTAGGTGTGGTCCCAGCTGGTATTTGAGTGCAAGCAAGTGGTGCAGCACTTGGTTGCATCACTGTCGAAATGGGCATGATACCAGCAGACGCCACTTGGAGTATGCTCTGACATCAGCAGGTTATCATTAGAGCAGTGGTTGCTGTGGTGGCGGCTGCACAAGCCACACCACCTGGAGCATGGTCTGCTACCAATGCGGTGCCTGCTGCCCTGTTGCTGTAAGAACATCAACCTTTTGATCTGTCTGCTGAGTGCCGCCACATGGGCAGCCAAGTTCTGCATGAGGTGCTGAAGGTTAGTGTCCATTGATGGGGCTGGGAGAAGTGTCTGTTCCCACAAATGGAAGGTGGCTGGTGGGTTAGGGCTCACAGGCAACCGCAGACACCATGCTTGGCATCTTTGCCAGGGCTTTGTGCACCCTACCTGCCAGGTCCGCTACGGTGTCTAGCTGCATGTCAGTCTGTGCAGATATCTAATGCTTGCACCTGCATCTATATCTACATTTACGTGCTTACTATGCTATTCACAATAAAGTGACTGGCAGTGGGTTCAATGAACCACCTTCATGCTGTCTCTCTACTGTTCCACTCTCAAACGGCACGTGAGAAAAACAAGCACTTGAATTTTTCTGGGTGAGCCCTGATTTCTCTTATTTTATCGTGATGGTAATTTCTCCCTATGTAGGGTGGATGTCATCCATCAGTCCCACCTGATGTGGATCCCACACTGCACAGCAATACTCAGAATAGGGCGGACAAGCGTAATGTTAAGCAGTCTCATTCATAGACCTGTTGCACCTTCTAAGTGTTCTGCCAGTGAATCACAGTTTTTGGTTTGCTCTACCCACAATATTATCTATGTGATCTTTCCAATTTAGGTTATTTGTAACTGTAATCCCTAAGTATTTAGCTGAATTTACAGCCCTCAGATTTGTGTGACTTATCGCATAATCAAAATTTTGCTGATTTCTTTTTGTACTCGTGTGAATAACGTCACACTTTTCTTTATTCAGGGTCAATTGCCACTTTTTGCACCATACAGATATCTTATCTAAATCATTTTGCAAATTGCTTTGATCTTCTGATGACTTTACAAGACGGTAAATGACAGCATCATCTGCAAACAATCTAAGACAGCTACTCAGATTGTCTGCTATGTAGTTAATGTAGATCAGGAACAATAGAGGGTGTATAACACTTCCTTGGCAAACATTGGATATTGCTTCTCTCTTACTCGATGACTTTCTGTCTATTACTATGAACTGTGACCTTTCTAACAGGAAATTACAAATCCAGTTGCACAGCTGAGGCGATACTCCATAGGCACGCAGTTTGGTTAGATGACACTTGTGAGGAACAGTGTCGAAAGCCTTCTGGAAATCTAAAAATATGGAATCAATTTGACATCCCCTGTCAATAGCACTTATTACTTAATGAGTATAAAGAGCTAGTTGTGTTTCACAAGAATGATATTTTCTGAATCTGAGCTGACTATATGCCAGTAAATCGTTTTCTTCGAGGTACTTCATAAAGTTCGAATACAGTATATGTTCTAAAACACTACTGCAAATCGATGTTAATGATATAGGCCTGTAATTCAGTGGATTACTCCTACTTCCCCTTTTGGGTATTGGTGTCACTTGAGCAATTTTCTAGTCTTTAGGAACGAATCTTTCTTTTAGCAGGTGGTTGTATATAATTGCTAAATATCAAGCTATTTCATTTTCATACTCTGAGAGGACACTGACTGGTATACAATCTGGACCGGAGACCTTGCCTTTATTAAGTGATTTAAGCTGCTTTGTTACACCGAGGATATCTACTTCTATGTTTCTCATCTTGGCAGTTGTTCTTGATTGGAATTCAGGAATATTTACTTCATCTTCTTTGGTGAAGGAGTTTCAGACAACTGTGTTTAATAACTTGCTTTAGTGGCACTGTCATCAGTGACTTCACCATTGTTATCATGCAGTGAAGGTATTGATTGCGTCTTGCCACTGGTGTGCTTTATGTATGACCAGAATCTCTTTGGGTTTCCTGCCAGATTTTGAGACAGAATTTCATTGTGGAAATTATTAAATGCACCTCACACTTAAAGCTGCTTGATATGAAACCACTAAGCATCAGACAATGTGGTCCAGATGAATGGCCCCAACATTACCTAGGGCAGGCCCAATATGTTGCTCACCACACTCCTCCTTTTTTTTTAACCAGCCAGTGGGTACATGTACCAAGGCACAACATACAACAATAGCCAGATTAACAGGGAAGTAACTTTTAAGTAAAATAAGTAAAAACTTAAGTCATCAGATTACATGCTGGCAGCATAGAAAAAACAGTTATGATGAGTCAATGAAACATAATAACGTAATTGGGCATAGCAACCACACAAATTTTTACCTGATTGTAAAGAACTCTGGCAGCCAACTGAGATTCAGTTTCAAATTATGCCATGAGGCGGACACAGAAAGAATTTCTTTTATTTATTTACATGTCAAGTTCCATACGACCAAATTCAGGAGCAAATTTCCAAGATCACAGAAAGTGTCAGTATATGCAATTACAACATAAAAGTAATAACAGATAATAATAAATGTTTATGAACCCAAAAGAAGTCAATTCATAAGTTTAAGTATATGCAATCAACAATACAGCAAGAATCAGCTTGTAGTGATTCAAGAATTTCTGCATGAATTCTAGAACCACTCGGCTTTCTACCATCTCAAACACACGACATTATAGATATGAGTGTGAGAGAGTGTAATCCTACCTTCTGTGCATCACGTTTTTGTGTGAGCAGGTTAGAAATGAGTCGCAAGCAGAATGTAGACACAGCGGACAAATTTCACTGACAAGTACTTGTCAGTCGATCCATGGAAGTTTAGTGAAAGTGGACAGAAGAACCATGGAATGTTAATGCTACTCTGTTCTAATTGTGTTTTGACCTTTGTTATAGTAATGTGGACAGTTGTAAAAGAACCAATAAAAACTTTTGTCTTATCCTTGTTGAAGGGAAGACATGTACTAAGATTTATATTGAGAGTGTACATGGTGTTTAAACCCACTTTCTCTAATATGTAAATTAGTTAGTTATTATCATTTGGAGACATGAGAGGCTTTGAAGCAGTAGATAATTGTATGGTGAGTCAGCTTTGTAAAATGTCTGAAGTTCAAATATATGTTGTTAGTTGAAGCAAATGAAACTTTGTATGTCTACTTCTTTTTATAAGTAGAAAGAGTCTTATTAGATTCCTGTACCTAGCAGCATACGTCGGAGAAGACGAGAAAGAGAGTTTGCAGCAGCAGGCTAACAAGCAAGGAAGGTCAGCCAAGCATATCAAGTAAGTCATCTCATAAAAGAAGTGGAAGTTCAGGTATCTACTTTGCAATTAAATTGACATCCAAAACCGTTTGAACATAGGGACTAGTGCAAAAGGACTGGAAAAACAGGAATTTTAAGACCAAAAAATGAGAAAAGATGCCTTGGTATGTTGCCATTGCAACTAAAGCAAACATGACAAATAATTTACTCTGAGACAATGGAACATGCAAGAGTATTCAAAAAATCAAAAAATTTGAATTGAGAAATAGAGAATAAGATTCCAGTGTGTTTCTCTAAGACGAAATTAGCCTAGATCTTTTCAACTAAGAAGATCCAGTGTGGGGAGTGGATTGGTCTCACACACATCGCAAGGACACAGATGCGGAAACCAACATCGTACACTGCCAGCACCAGCTGCTGTTCACCAGTGCTGACCTACCCCCATATCCACTCACCAATGCAGTGGATATTCTCCTCCTGGTGAGTGTAAAAGAGAACTTTGTTGTTTTAGTACAAAGTGGCACAAACTGTTGAGTGAACTTTAATAGTGTAGTTATTATATTTAAAGTTAATCTTTAAATGCTCAAGGGGTCTAAAGTTTGTAAAAGTATGGATAACATACAGCATGTTGGGGAAACTTCAAAACCAGCCATGGCTATGAGAGTGATTAAAGAAGTGCCTGACTGGTCTGAGTTAGAAAATCTAATCAAAGCTCAGAGTTTACAATTAAAAAACCAGAGTGAAGCTTTGAATACTCAATTGAATGCACAAAGGAAGCTTTAAGTACTCAATTAAATGCTCAACTGAAGGCTCAGAATTAAACTTTAGGTTTTTAAATGCGAAAGTCGATTCACAAAGTAAAGAATTTAGTAATCTATGCGAAGGCATGGGCACTATGAAGACTGAATTTGATGCATTAAATAATAAAGTACATAATTTAAAAATAGATTTAAAGAATGAATTGACTAGTTCCTTGACCCTTCAGGTAAATCAAATGTTTACTGACCTTAGTCAGAAACAGAATGATAAATTCCTAGATCAATCAAAAAAGTTGAGATTTAATATTGAAGACAGATGTAATACTGTAGAATCCAAAATCAGTGAAAAAGCAGGATCCTTTAAAATGTATGTAATGTTAAGTTTAATGCTGCAAAGCAGGGACTGAATACTTTAAAACAGAATGCAGATAAGCTGAACGAATTAATGCCTGTCATTCAATTGCAAATTATGGTTGTAAGTACACAAGTAGACAATGTAGAAAGAAGCTTCAAAGAGAAAATAGCAAGCTCTGATATCATAAGTGTAAGCAGTCTGGAGGAACAATTTGATGAAATTATAGATTGGACAGTCACTGAGAGAATAAGATCCGGGAATGTATTGCCTATTACATCTTCCAAACTTAATGATACCAGGAAAGGCATAGATGACCTGTGGAGAGAAGTCAAGCTTATCCAGGACAAAGTAGAAAAACAAGTAACGTCACCTAATTTTGTGTTAACTAGTGAAGTAGTTACTGATTTACAATGGGGAGCTAATTCAGGGTTATCAAGACAATTCCCTAAATTCAAGCAGATGTACATCTGACACATTTCTTGAAAAAGTTTAGCCAATCTTACTGAAAAATTGGGAAGATTCTAAAGAGATTGAATTTGCTTTGGGTTACCTTTTCAGGGAAGCCATTGAATGGGGGACTGTAAATACTGAAAACTTTTCTTCTTGGGCAGATTTCTAAAAGAAATTTAAAGAGAAGTACTGGTCTGCAAGTGCCCAGGAAAAGTTAATATCTGATCTGTGGGACCCAAATTTTACAATAACCCTTAGGGTACTATGAAGAAGTATTTTGATTGGCATCTAACACTGGCAAAGTATTTAGATAAGCTGCTGGAAGAGGTAGGATTAGTGCAAATTTTAACTAAAGACGGCTGATCTATGGGAGGAAAGATATTTTATGTAATGGTTGGAAAACAGTAGAGGAGTTGTTAAATTTGATAATGCCCTTTACGCATTAAATAAGGACTATAACAAAAACTTACACCAAAGTGAAAGTCCAAACTACAAAAGGAGTAGCAGAAATAACTTTAAAAAACATGAGACTAACTTAGAGAGAGTACACCAATGCAACAAGAAAAAGTATGATGACAATTATCAGAAGAAGCATCCAACTTCAAATTTAGGTCCAGTTAGTGTTCAGGAATTTGTACCGAGCAACAATAGTACACAAAATGGTGATGTGCTATCTCATTTCAGTAACCAACCGGTAATTAGTAGTAATTAGGAAAATGTAGTTCAGCCTGGATCCAGGGCTGGGAGCCAGGTCATGGAGATACATTATGAGGCCTTGTTCCATATAAGTATGTTAACTTTACCCACAAAATACCCACAAAAGAATGGTTGCTGCTTGAAGAACAAAGCTTATCTACCAATAATCCAAAACCTATAATAGCGGGAACCATGGAAAATTCTGAGGTTAACATATTTATAGATTCAGGGAGTGAGGTATCACTCATCTCCAATGCATTCTTTAATTCATTACAGACTAAGCAGCACTTACCGCTATTGCCAATAACTGGAGTATATATAGTTGGGATAACAGTAACAGAAAGCAAAATTGTGAAATACAAAACTCAAGTAAACTGTCGTATTGAAAATATATTATTTCGTCAAACACTCATAATAGTGGAGAATATTAATAGGGATGTATGGTTTGGATTAGAATGTTTATTAGAGTTTAATGTTATCTTAAACTTTGATGAACATCTTCTTTGTTATGGTAATGGGGACAGTGGATATTGGATACCATTTGTGACAGATAACTACATTGGAAAACAAACAACTGAGTGTCAGTGTTTGCGATTAATGGCTACTGAACAATTGTATCCAAAGATTGATAATGTAGATAATGCATCACACCTAACTGATATACAAGAAAAAAGTTAACGAGTCTCTAATATTAACCAATCGACAAAGACAAGATTTATATAAAATTCTAATCGAGCATGAAGTAGTATTTTCCAATCTTCCAGGTAATATCAGCGACTACATCTATAAATTTAAAATCAAAGATGACATCCCATTCTTTTCAAACCATATCCAATACTTATAAGTTTGAAAGAAGCAGTTAGGGATGAAACCAATAAAATGATTGATAACAATATTATAGAATGAAGTTCCAGGGTAAAGAACAATCCTCTGGTCATGATGAAAAAAGCTACAGTTTGGGTATGATTAGAGTTAGATGTTCATACACTGAATAGGCATATACAGACCGAGAATTATTGATGAATTGTTATCCAGATCTGAAAAGGCAAAGTTCTTTAGCATGATGGATTTGACTAGAGGATATTGGCAAATAAAGTTACATATGAACCCAAAAATTATACAGCAATTTTGTTTGATGGTAAATCATTCCATTTCAGTGTTTTGCCATTTGGACTTAAAATCTGTGTGGCCATATTTACATGTACATTAGATGAGGCACTAGGGAGAGAGTTATTAAAGGATTTGATAATATATCTAGACGATATTCTGATAAGAACATTGTTTAACTTTGTGCAAAACTTTGAAAAAATTTAAAGAGAAAGGTGTTACGGTGAAACTATCTAAATCGTACTTTATGCACCAAAAACTTAAGTTCTTAGGTCATATTATAGGGGTACAGAGAATAATACCAGACCATGAATGCATCAAAGCTATCAAAGAATGTCCACACCCCAGAAATGTAAGAGAGTTAAAAGGATTTGTAGGTTTGGCCAGATACTATCAATGGTTCATACAAGAGCAAGAGCTAAATGACCTGAGAATTTTATGCTTATTAAAAAAGGGAGTACCGTGGACTTAGGATCAAGGTGCAAATGATGCATTTGAAAATGTTAAAAGAGCGCTAGTTGAATTACCCATATTAAATCATCCGGTTATGGGCAAACCATATAAAATTTTGACAGACGCATCTGATTATGGTATTGCTGCTGAACTTTTTCAAGAGGAGTGGGACCTAAATAATGCAGAACACCAAACCATTGCTTTTGCTAGCCATAGTTTAAATAAGTATGAGTTAAAGTACATAGCTACTGAAAAAGAACTCTTGGCCATTGTATGGATTATTCAAAAGTTTCAAACACTAGTATGGAGATCAGAAATCCATGTTTATACAGACCATCAAGCTTTATCCTTTCTAATGAGTAGTTGATTATTACACAGTAGGTTAATGCAATGGATGTTTTTCCTACAGGAATATGATATTAGGATACAAAATGTAAAAGGTTCCAAAAATATTGTACCTGATGCTTTGTCTAGGCTACCAATAGGAATGGAAGAATTAAAACATATGGAAGTACCTGGGATCATTTTTGCAATTAATTTTATGTCAGCAGAATATCCAAACATCAGAGTAAAAAAGATGGCTCAAAGAATAACAGAAATCATCCATCTTGAGCCATATTTCACACAAATATTTTCAGTATGTTTCCAGACCTCCTTACCTTCTAATCAATTAGGAAAATGGAAAACTATAGGTCATAACTTATTTTGGAGAGACAACGTAACATCACAGTGGTGGTGCTTATGTATTCCAAGGGTAATGGAATAGACACTTGTGTGGTAGATTCACACAGGATTTGGGTCACTTCTGAGTCAAAAAGTGTATAGCCCATATGAATAAGTTCTATTATTTTAAGAAGCTAGGGTATAAAATAGCACCTTTGATAAGAACCTGTGAAATTTGCCAGAAAGTGGAAGAGAATAATACTCATGTAGAGTACAAAATGTATCGTATTATTCCTAAGTCATTACATGATCTCACAGCAGCAGATTTTTTTGGACCAGTTGTAAAAGGAAATGGAGGGGTATCATACATCTTGATCATCATAGAGTGCTGGTCAAAGTATGTTAAATTATATCCTATTAAAAAAGCAAATACACAAACAGTTATACACTGTTTACAACAATACTCCCTACAAGTGGGTAAACTAAAACAGTTTATTACAGATAATGGACCACAGTTTGTAAGTAATGACTTAAAAGAATTCCTTGCATGGGAAGGTATTTGTCAAGTGTTAATATTCAATTATAACCCATCATCAAACCAATGTAAATGAGTAATGAAGGGTCTTGGAAAGTTATGTCTCACTTACTGCCGTGAGAAACATACATTGTGGGCAACAAAAATTAAGGACATTGAGCTCTTCCTAAATGAATTACCACATCTATCGATAGAAAGACTCCTTTAGAAGTTATAGGTAAACCTTTTATAGGAGAGCCCCTAAATAAATGTTTTAATTAGCCTGTACAACCGAGTATTGATTGCGAAGTGAATCAGAACTTAGTTGAGAAAACACCAAAAAGAGTAAGTGAACCTAATGAAAAGGCTGTAGAACCTCAGTATAAAGTCGATGACCTGATTCTTATAAGACAACATCTTCAAAGAAATGCTCTGAAAAAAAGAGACCCATAAGTTTCCATACTGAGTACAAACAGTGATCCATCCTAAGACATTATTTTTAGTAGATCCTACTACTAGATCAGAAAAGTGGAAGTACAATGTAAAAGATATGAAACTTTATGTCCCACCAGGATGTTAACATTCCTAGTTAATGGGCGGAGTGACGACCCCCGGATCCCAAGTTGTTTTCGGTGTTTCTTCCAATGTAGTTTTCCTGTGTCAAATTCCTTTAAAAACATAAACTATTCTGTCATCTATTCCTAAGTTCTTAAACTATCCTGTAATCTTATATCTTAGAAAACCAGATATGACAGTCAAATAAAAATCATCCTAGGGAATCACAAGTAAAAAGTGATATTTAGATAAAGTGAACTGAATGGAATATTATGCTTTTAGAAAATATAATATTGTGTGCCTAGTTGAACAACTAATATATTATAGTGTATAGATTTTCTATTTTGTATAGAATATTTTATACCTTTTGTGAGATGTGATATAGATGGGAGGGTTTGTATTAAGTTTGAAAAGGGTGGGTGTTGTAGATAAAAGCATGGTTTACAAGAGTAAATAAATCATGGATAACACAAAACATACATCACACCTTTCAACCAACCCTTGCAAACAAGTGTGCCTGATTCCTCATGATTTGCCATTTCTATTAAATTGCTAAGATTTCTCTCAGGGAGCTCAAGGGAATGTCCAGTCTGTAGAAGACGATTTAACACCAAACCTCCTCCGGTATCTCACTCAAGTACCTGAGAGGTAGGGATCCTGGGAAAGGGGGTTGGGAAGGGTTTCCTGTCTTTGGTGCTATTTTCTTTCTCCTCTTTGATCTTAGGAACCACATCTATTTTCTTTTCTTTTCTTTTTTTTCCTTTTCTTTTTCCTTTTTCTTTTTTTTCTTTTTTTCTTTTTTTTCATTTGAGAACTTACCTATTTTTTTCCTTTTTCCATATTCACAAACTTCTATTGCTAAAGTCCTTCCTGGTTCCTGTGGTTTCTAATAACCTAATTTTATCTTTAGATAAGAAAGCCGGAGAATCAGACTACACAAACACACATCTGCATACACACAGTCTGGAAACCTGTTGCAATGTGAGAACTGCCATGTGTTGTTCTACATTGTTTCTTTATTATTATTATTATTATTATTATTATTATTATTTGTTGTAGGTATATATACAAAGAGGTGTGTATAAAAAAAGAATAATGGTGATCAACTCATGTGCATAGAGGGACAAAAGTATGTGAGTTAATGGAATAACTATAAAGCAGTTGTGAGTAGGGGTGGCCTTCATTCCATTCTTTATAAAACATCCCACTTTTTCAAGCCACAGGTCATCCTACCTCCATGTAGGTATGACTGCTCTATATACTTAGCAAATGCTGGGTACACCCCCCTTATCTTTCTGAGTAGGCCGCACAGTTCATTACCATAGTATACACTTCTACATATACTATAATTAAGTATTCTCTGGTAAAGATACAAAGAAAGAAGGCCCCATCTCCGGAGTTCGGATACTTCGGATACTTCCCACCAACACCAACCTATCTGAACTCCGGAGATGGGAACTCGCCCTTCAGTATATCCTCTCTTCTCGATATCCACCAGGCCTCAACCTCCGCTAATTTCAAGTTGCCGCCGCTCATACCTCACCTGTCTTTCAACAACTTCTTTGCCTCTGTACTTCCGCCTTGACTGACATCTCTGCCCTTACTCTTTGCCTTTAAATATGTCTGCTTGTGTCTGTGAATGTGAGGATGGATATGTGTGTGTATGTGTGTGTGAGTGTACACCTGTCCTTTTTTTTCCCCCTAAGGGAAGTCTTTCCGCTCCCGGGATTGGAATGACTCCTTACCCTCTCCCATAAAACCCACATCCTTTCGTCTTTCCCTCTCCTTCCTGAAGAAGCAACCATCGGTTGCGAAAGCTAGTAATTCTGTGTGTGTGTTTGTGTGTTTTGTTCATTGTACCTGTCTGCCGACACTTTCCCGCTTGGTAAGTCTTGAAATCTTTGTTTTTAATATATTTTTCCCATGTGGAAGTTTCTTTCTATTTTATTTACATCATCATATATTTGAGATGTGAAAAGGTCTCTGTAACCATATAGTTTCATTTCATTAAAGCACCTATGCCTGGGTCATATGCCAGATCCCCCATTTCATTCGATGCTGAGGTGGTATTCCAATATAGCTGCAGAGCCTCTGCAATGCTGTTAGAGTTTAGGGGGAATATCAAGTGTGCTGAGGCATGAATGGGAATTTTGATTGAGGAGGGAGGTGTGCTAGGGTTGTCCATGGAGTTATGCAAAGCATCTGCACTACAGTGGAGTTACGGTTAACATATCCCCCTAGTATCATTGACAGGAAATAAACAGATTTGTTTGTTTGTCAGGTAATGATCTAATGCCTCCACTATTTGCTGAGTTGTTACTTTACTGTTAAATCAGTCAGACTTCATGTGGAAAGTCAGAAACTGTGAACTGAATAAGGACAAAAGAAGGAGATTTTGTAAGGCCATAAAACTGGTTTTGTTATGCCATCAAATTGTTGATGTTTGCATTTGTACATTGTAACTAGCACAGGCACAGGTATTGCCTAAATTTATTATGCCTTTAGTGGACTTTTATTCAATGTATTTAATTTTCTTTCAAAAGAATCTGATTGTGGCTGCCCCCCTCCCCCCCCCCCCCCCCCCCCGCCCATCTGCCAACAATGCAGAATATAAATTGGTCATTGTTGCACCTACCAAGCAAGCTACAGATTCTGAAATGACAATCTCCATGATGCCACATCGATACCATTCTTTTTTAACAATAAATAACTTTTTCCTTTTTTTTTTAGAGTAACTGGAAAGCTTTTCACAAAACTAATAACTCTTGTACATTAGCTCTGGAGTGCATTGAGAGAAAAATTTGTAAATCATTTTTTTCTCATGTTAACTGCCTTTTCTTGAATGTGCTATCTGAAGGAAAATTTCATACCACTGTAGCTGTTTTAAGCAACCCTAGAGGTATTCTTCACAGCTCTAAACAGGAAAAAAGCAAAAAGAGTACTGTATTTATGGTACATACCTGAACCAGCTTCATTTTGCAGATGGCATTTTAATGTTTAAATCTAGGCAGATAAAACTCAACAACTAATGGAAGAGTTTATAGAGATAATGTGAAAGTAGCCTGAAAATTAACCATCATAAGACTTAAATAACATGTCATTGTCACGTCATAAGATAATTATACAAATTAACTATGAAGTCATAAAACCAACTGATGATTTTCTGTATCTGGATTAGATGGAGGTAATAGTGAGGCAGACAGGAAAAGAAAATATTAAAAGTAGTCTGGATTGCTTTTGGTAAAGTAAATGGTTTTGAAATAAAAGTTTACAAAGTCTCTGGAAGTCATTGTGCATTTCCAGATTTGACTTATGGCAGAAAGACATTTAGTTTTACAGTGAAAACTATTAAAAAATGAAGGATTGCTCAATAGGCAATGGCAAAGTGCTTATTGATTATCACGAAGAGATGTAGATCATTTAACAAATAGATCAAACAACAAAATGAGATGAAAAACATAATTATGACTGCCACTGAAAATAAGGTAGGGGTAAGCAGGACATTAAACCAGATGAGTGGATGGTAAATAAGTTAAGAAAGTTCCTTACTGGGTCTCAAGAGATAAGGATAAACTAAGTCAATGACCTAAGGGAGAGTGAGCAGATGAGATAACTAATGTGTGGGTGCAACCTGTATGTGTACAGCTGAGAAGCCTGATGGACTGAGAGCTAAAGAGAATACCTTTGTTCAAACTGGATGTCAGATAACAGGCCAATGAAACCAAAATGAACAGGAAAATAAGAAATAGAGTTACAACAACCATAATTCTAAGAAAATGACTCTTCAGTCTTTGCTCACAAGTGTTGTGAAAGCATCATTGTGAAGTTAGGTCACTGTTTGTATAAATGCATCCACCAAAATAAAGCAGTGCATCTTGGATAGAAACATCATAACAGCATCCATTTTGACTCTAAATGCATACATATATTAATCCTTGTTCTGTTGACTATGAATATGACATTTCATAATGATGCAGAATGTGTCATTGTAAAATAAGTTTTCTTTTCAAAAACTACATATATTTTTACAGTTACTACTACATATCTAAAAATGTGTCTGAAGTACCTAAAGTGTGGTAAAAATCCACAAATGTAAAATAAAGTATTAAAAAAATGTTGATGGCTGGTAAAGGCTGTCAAATTGTCTTCATATATTGCTTCATGTAGTCACTGTTGACCACCTGAAGGGGGGGGAAAAAAAAAGGGGGGGGGGAGAGAGAGATTATGTTTCAGAAATAAATACATAGGAGATTAGCAAACCAAAACTGAATGGGACTTGATACTTCTTGGCAATGCTGGGCTGAGACTGAACTGTACAATCTTGTTAACATACAAGATGAGAAGCAAATAATTCCTCACATCTGCATCATCTTGTATAATCAATCACTTTCATGATATCCTACAGTGTTCTGTTGTATACATTTATTGTTATTTAGCTTGTAAAGCTCATTTATTTGTCAGTTACTATAAGTTTTTATGTCTTAAGTTAACTGTAATTAAAGAGTATCCATTTTGCTCTTATTTATTAAGCACCATCTATGGTAACTGGTATTTTTTCTTCTTGTTTACATGTTATGGTGTCCATTCCTTTTCCTTTTGTTATCATTGGCGGACTTCAGAACACATAAAGAAGAGGAATAAACAAAAATCGCCATAGAAACGGATTTATAAATAAAAGTGAAACACATCTGATGAAACATTCTCATTAGACTAGAATAGATTAGATTCAGGTTTTGTTCCATAGATCCAAAAAATGAGATGATTCTCATGGTTGTGGAACATATTAAAATCTATAAGACAAATACATAGAACATTTGAATGTAATATCTACTACTGATCATTTGTCAGGAGATTGTTGAAGTAGATGAATACAATGTGGTAATTTGAACAGCTGATATTTACAGAATTAACACACTGTCAGAATGAAACATTGTTATGCACTATTAATATTTGACTGTAGTAACACTGAGATGGAAAGACCAATAGTAATTTCATTAAATAGCTATGATGGTCATGCAAACAAACCCCTTTTTTATTTATTTTCCCATGGATAATTTTCATAACAAAAACCAAGAATGATTTTCAAACAGAAAGGAAGTCAGCAATGAGTTGCAGTTCAGTCTTACTAAAGATTTAGATTTTAGCTATAATAAAGCTATGATCAGTGCATATGAACTGAGTCACGTGGACTCAGCAGGCTTGTTAACAAGCCACACTGTAGCTGAAATGTAGATCTGCAATAAAGTAGAGACTGAATCATGACTGATTGCTGACTTTCTTCCCATTTGAAAAACAGCACAGTTGCTGTGCACAACAGAGCCAATCGAATCCAACCTGAACAATGATATTGAAAAAAGATATGTGTAGTTAGTGCATAAAGGACATCATTAGAAAAATTAACAGTTAAATGTCATAATTTTCTAAATTTTTGTCTGATATTATACAATAAACTTACCATTTTAATATAACCTTTTGAATCCAAGAGGAGATTTTCAGGTTTCAAATCACGATAGATGAAACCACGACTGTGTAGATAGTCTAGTCCTTCCACTACACAAGCTGTCATGAAACGAGCTGTCTTCTCATCAAAAAGATGACGTCTCTGAAGTAGAGAAAATACATCACCTCCAAGACATGGTTCCATCAAAAAGTAAACATACCTTGAATCACGATATGTCCGATACAACCTGCAGAAAAACAAAAAGCTGTGTAAATTCTATTATTCGAAAGTTTTTTTTCTTCCAAACAGAAACACAATGTGGGGTATTTAAGAACTGACATACATGAGAAAGTGTCACTGTTGCTCATTTATCTAATTGTGCTAAATGTTTGTACGAGACTACATGCAATGGAGCTTTTCATCATACACATCCAAAAAATGATTAACAGTACAGGGGTTCATATCATTTATTTATGAAACATCTAATTCACACAATTATACACAGCACCCATGATGAACCAGATATCAAGTAATGTACAAAACTGTTTTGTTATTTGGATTTAGTGTAATCTAATTATGAATTTAAAACAATGAATATAACAATAAAGACCAATTGCAAAGAATACCAATGAGACTGGAGTTAATGGAAAAAATCCTTGATCATAAGTTCACAACTAGCAACATGTCCAATTAAGAGTGTGTGGAACAGTATGAGTGAGAAGACATTCCAAGAACTTCTGAACTTTTTAAGCAAAACAGACTTTCTTAGTATAAAGGAGTATATACACTCTAAGAAGGAAAAAACACACCACGAATGAATTTTCCAAATTTGATTTAAATCATTAGATGTTATGTACATGTCAGACAAACAAATGATTAGAACTTTAGAAAATTGGATTTTTTTTTTCAAGAGAAAGTTCTTCATGAACTTAGCACAGCAGTAACATGTTGGTCTCTTTCTTGCCTTTCTGCAAGCAGTTATTTGGCTTGGCATTGATTGATAGAATTGTTGAATGTCCTCCTCCTGAAGGATATCATGCCAGATTCTATGCAATTGGCTTGTTAGATCACCAAAATTCGGAGCTGGTTGGAGGGCGCTCCCCATAATACTCCAAACATTCTCAGTTGAGGAGGGATCTGGTGACCTATCTGACCAAAGTAAGGGTTGGCAAGTATGAAGACAAGCAGTAGAGACTCTCATCTTGTGTGGCTGGGCATTATCTTGCTGAGATATGAGCCCAGGATGGCTTGCCATGAAGGGAAAGAAAATGGGGGATAGAATATTGTCGATGTACTGCTGTGCCTTAAGGGTGCTGTGCTGTAAGGGTGCCACAGATGACAACCAAATGTAGCCTGCTATGAAATGAAATGGCAGCCTGGACCATCACTACAGGTTTTCAGGCTGTATGGCGCATGACAGTCAGGTTGGTATTCCACCACTGTCTGCAGCACCTCCAGACATGTCTTTACTAGTCAGAAGGGCTCAATTCAAAGTGCATCTCATCACTGAGGACAATTTAGCTCTAGTGAATGAGATTCCAGGACCGAGTGACCACCAACGACATGTCTGGAGATGCCCCAGACAGTGGTAGTGTACCAACCCAACTGTCATCTGCCATATGGTCTGACACACAGAATTCATGGGCCGAGTGCCATTTCATTTCATAGCAGGACCCGTTTGGTTGTCATTGCGGCACCCTTACAGCACTGTGGTACATCAATGATCTTCTACACCCTGTTTTGTTGCCCTTCATGGTAAGTCATCCTGAACTTACATTTCAGCAAGATCATACCATCCCACACAGACACCCAGAGTTTTCAATGCTTATCTTCATGCTTGCCAAACCCTAGCTTGCCCAACAAGGTCACCAGATTATTAAAATCTGCTGCAATCCAACTGGAACATTTCTAACCCTACAAAAATGGTGAATACATCATTTTTTTCACATGTAAGAAAAGACAGAAAGATAAATTCTGTAGAATAGATTTTCAATTGCTCAGAGTAATAAAGTTATACATGATTCTTCTTATTTTTTTAAAAAAATGTAGCCCACCATGTTTGTAATGTCAATAAAATAATACATTCATGCAACATATTTTTGGAGGTAAACTGTTACAAACAAGCCAGTATAGCTTTACTTCTGGTGTTTGCTGTCTTTTTAAGTTACTGTACAGTGTTTTAGAGGTGTTAATAAACAAGCAGTTCAAAAATCTCTGTCATTTTGTAGTTCTACAAGCTAGTTAGTTACAACAATATGAGGCTAATGAGGCTATGTTGGTCATTTTTAATTCTCATTCTGTTCTTATCCTTAACCTATGCAATTCTGCTTGAAAATATCTGTATTGCATGATGATAATAAATGTTATAAGTCAGTAAATAAAACCTTGTGAAAGTAATTCTGTTAGTAGTTAAATGCTTTCATATATAAGGACATTCATTTTTAATTGTGTTACAAAACAGTATTACACTGACCTGTCTAAAATCATTGTGGAATGATGTATGGATCTACAGACTACTACCTAACAAGTATGTCATTTCATACAAACAGCTATCAGAAAGACTATATCCTGAATTCCACTAGACTTCACTCACAGAATGAAAAGAAACATTTACGTATTCAGTAACAGAAACAGCACAGTATTAAACTTAGATCACACAAAACTATGGACACAAAACACAAACATGTAGCACTGTATGACAACCTTGATATGAAAGGACAGTCTTTGCATCGAAGCATAACATTCTTCTCATTATAAGCATGCTGTTCTTGCTGTTGTTCCACAACATATGATTTTTTCAGCTTCTTCAGTGCAAACACAAGGTTTTTATTGGTTCGACTCACTACTAACTCAACCCTTCCAAAACCTCCAACACCAAGAGTAGCAATCTCTTCAAGATCAGAAAGTTTCAAATCTTCATGCTCTGGAAAAGTACAATATTTCTTTCTAAATTTCTCCATTTTGAAATAATGGCACAAATAACATTTATACTACCACAGGATATATATACACTCATGACTGAGAGGAATTTGGGTAATTGAAAAAATAAAATAAAAAAAACCCACTGAATTAACCCTGAATTATCTGAAATTTTTTCCTTTCTTCCTTGCCTCCACCCTTTTGGGGTCATACCATAATAATTTTGTTCAAAATGAACAAACATTTTATTTATATATTTAGCATATATTGCATCTACAACTGACAGATTGTCAGCATAACGGTAGAGCAGTAGCGGAATAAATATTATGTGCTGCAACTTGTTTCAAATATATTATTACATTTAAGCTGGTAATGTGTTTTCTGCACAATATTTATATGACCAACCCAACATATTTTTCATGTTTTATGTGACATGTCCTTATGCATATTTACTGTCTGGGTTCTACAGTCTCAATGACATGAGGAGATTAGACCACTTGACAAACTGATAGTGGGAGGCTTGTGGTTGCTCCATCAAGGGTCTATAATTTAAAGGAAAATGAGCAGAGTAATATATGGGCAAATAATAGGAATACAGAACATTAAGGTTCAAGTTTAACAATAACCAATCATTTAAAAATGTTGCTGTACTATAAATGTAATATCTGTTATAAGAACAACTTTTAAACCAATCAAACTGAAAAATACAGATAAGGGCAATAAACACACATAATCAAGAGGAGGATGAAGAAGTGATTAAGTCGGCAACAACATGGACAGGACATGCTGCTACTCACCACATAGATGAGGTGTTGAGAAGCAGAGAGGTAAAATGAAAAGGACTGCTAAAATATAATGCTTTCAGATGAAGTCCTTCATCCAAAATAAATATCACACTTATAAATACAATATGGCAGGAGGCCCAAAAGGCTGGAGACAATGGCGATGTGTCTGTGAGTTGTGCTTGTATGATTGTCAGTGTGTTTTCTACTTTGGAAGAAGGAAAATGTCCAAAAGCTTAATGTTTTAGCAGTCTCTTTCATTGTGCATCCTTGCAACTCAACACCTTCTCTATGTTGTGAGTAACATTGTATCCTTTCCATATTGTTGTTATTCCATACTTGACATTCCATTGCCTTATTAAAGTAATAGAATATTATTATTGGGTAGAAACTAGCACTTTTCAGAAAATGATAGGCTAAGTGATTTAAATGATGACCTAAGAATTAAACAGCTAGTGACAGAGCCAGATGAGAAAGATATGAACATTGTGTTAACTGAAGAAAATTTAAATGTAAATAGGTGTAGAAACAATTCTGAAAGAGGGAGGGGAGAAGATAATGATGTGTTTCTGATATTACAGAGAATGATAGCTATGTTGATTCATAGGCTAAATGATGAGGAGGAGAAATATTTTATTTTTTTCAAGGAAAAAATGAAAGCACTGGGATTGGATGCAATATTAGTAATTGTAAAAGTGTTGTTGCAATACCTAACAACAATGTTAAGGATTTACATAATATTAGTGACAGTGTGACAGCTATTTAGTCTATAATTGAATTTCTTGAGAAAAACCATTCTTATGATGATATTTTTGTTACCTGATAAAATGGAAAAAGTTGAATTACTTATTTATGAACTTGGGGACAATAACGATGCCATTAGTAAAGATAAAAAAAAAATCAGAAAAGTAATTATCAAAGAGTGTAAAACTATGTATCATTAGTGACAGCATAAGATTAGGTGCTCTGCTATTGAACAACTGAAAGGTAAGTGTCATAGTAGCATTCAGTGTCAAACAAACAAAAAGATAAGAATGATACCGATGCGATGTATCAGGTTTTCTCAGCACAGATGATTAACAATGTGCTTCAGAGTGTTCGTCTGAGCTGTTGTTTCCATCTTATACACAACATTTCAATGAGCAAACTGATGAGATCAATATCATGGAGCAAGTGCCAAGATTCTGGGATAGCATAATTAAGGAGTCTATAAAAATAAAGTTACCAAAAAACCTAATAAGCAGTGAAGGCACTTTCAGTTTAACTAATGATGTCAGAAAATCTACTACACAGAGACAGCAGTTTCAATGTAACTAATACTTGAGGGCTGGCCATTGTTTTACTAAAATCTTGCTGGCCATCACATCCATCTGAGTTGGAAGACACTGGGAGTATTTACCTTTCACAGTATATCAGTACCACCTTTAAAAATTAATGTGCACAAAAGGTGTAGTGGGCATTGAAAATCGAGTTCAGCTATAATAGCAATGTGCCACCAAGAATAGTTCACAGTCTGGTTGGACTCCATGAAGAGAGAGAACACATAATAGCAAAACCTGTAGTATCTGAAGAAGACAAATGGTTCAGTTATTGACATCTTGTGCATAAATTGGAAACAAACAACTCAGCAGAACATTCAAATGCACTCAATTACTGATAGTGAAGATGATTACTATTTTAATGTAATTAGTTAGTTACATGTTCTGTAGATCATTCTGCATGACAGATCATAATGATGTGGAACAAGTTAGTTTATATTCACATCATATATTAATTTGTACTTATTGTTACATTCTGAACATTTCTAATTTTTTTAAAAATATATTACAAAAAGAAAGAAAGACCTACAGATGTGGGCTATTAATTCCTAGCCACCAACAAGTGAAGTGGTGGGTGGTGCAGTGATTAGCATACTGGACTTTCATTTGTGATGAGGATGATGGTTCAAACCTGTGTCCAGATATCCAGATTTCGATTTTCTGTGATTTCCCTAAATCAATCCATGCAAATGCCAGGATGGTTCCTCTGAAAGAGAATGGCCAATTTCCTTCCCCATCCTTGATACAATCTGAGCTTATGCTCCATCTGTGATGACCTCAATGTTGATAGGACGTCAAACCCAATCTTCTTTTCTTTCTCCTATTCACTAACTTTCAGACATTACAGTAATAGAAGTTATTCTACAGAATAGAAAGAATTGTTAAGGAGAAACTTTCACAGTTTGTTTTCAGATTTTACTTTGCTGCTTGTCAGACATTTTTACACTGGTTATGTGATTAAAAAATGGTTGTTGCAGCATTTTGTGTCTCTGTTTGTAATGAAGACAAACTTAATGTGGAGTAAGGAATGTAATTTTTCCTTCTGGTTTTGTAATTATTTTCATTATTGTTCCTTTTAAACTATATTAGGTTATTTAGAACAAACTTCATGAGAGAATAAATATACTGTGAAGGAACACTCAGACTAGCCAGCTCCTTAAACAGATGTCTACAATATGATTGTGGGTGAGCACCACATATTATTCTTACAGCACATTTTTGTGCCATGAATACTTTCTTTCTCAATGATAAGTAAACCGGAACATCATTCCAAATGACATTACTGAATGAAAATTTGCAACATATTACAACTTATTGATTATGTAGATGATGGTAGTAAGTTTTACTATTTAAAAAGAAACATTTGCGACTGGATGTTTAATTACACCTGGACTTAGTGAATACTTTATTCAGGAAATATCTTGAATAAGAAGTGTGAATGCAGTTTTTTACTCGATAGGACAAAAACTCTTGTTTATTGATGATGTCTTGATAATGGGGGCAAATTGGAGGAAATCTACTTAACTTTTAAAACACATTTGTAAGAATTGTAGCTGAGATGGAATCTGAACTATTTTTGCCAGATATAGAAAAAATTATACCTGTTACAGAGTATCCTGCCCCATGTAAGAGAAACCAATTGAATTCTTTTAACAGTTTATGTAGCTTTTACAGAAAATTCATAAATCAACAAAGATTAAATGCATATTGTTTAAACAACTGTGTTTGGATATGGGGAAAAGATAGTTGTTACACATTCTTGATTTTAATTTACCATTTTGTTTACAAACTAATAGTAGTAATTTTCCATTGGGCTTAGAACTCTTTCAAGATTAAGATGCTGATGGAGAAATTATACATTGTACAATTGAATTTGCAAAGCAGAATGCTTTTAACACATGAAAAATCAAACACGGTCACTGGTAAATTGTTGCAAGCAATATACTAGGTATTCAAAAAATTAGAACTTATTTGCTTGGACACAAGGTAAAAGTGTATATGGATCACAAAGCCTTAAGCTATATGCAGAAGTGTAGCCATAGCTGGCTCATGTACAACAGTCTGGCTATTGAATCAGACACATTAAAGGATCTGGCAATGTTGCTGCAGCTACTTTGTTGATGTTGCTGGTAGGAGGAATCACTGAAACTTTTGACCAATATGAGGAAAAATAATTCAAAATTAAGTACATGGAAGGTGTGCATGACAAAAAAAATTTTAGATCAATGTCAGAACCATGATCCAACTAGAGACTAGTAAAAAGCTATTTAGGTAAAAAGGAGTAAAGAAATTGGACAAGTATTATAAGGTATTAAGGGAAACAGATGTAAACAGATGTAGATTCTTGTAATTGGAAATTAAGCTGGTCAAAGGAATAAACCAAAATGTTAATTATACACATGCATGAAAGCTATAGTCCTTGCAGTATTCAAAAATATATATGAAAGCTACAGGAAAATATCAATTTTTTAAATACAGTTCAAGAGGTGAGGAAAGAGTTGTCAATTGTATTAAGTGTCAGCAAATCAAAGTAAGTAATAGGATATGTCAGGATGAAATGCAAAACTTTATTCCAGAGAACTTATTTATAGACTCCTGCCAAAATGTGAAGGTGGACATTGTTACATTTTTGTCATGGTAGATGTTTTATCTAAATTTGTTACATTGTACCCAGTTAGAAAAGTTACAAGCAAAGATATAATCTCAAAAACTGAAAAAGACCATTTTAGACTGAGCCAAGTGGTACAGTGATTAGCACACATTCGGAAGGATGTTGGTTCAAACCCGTGTTCACCCATCCTGATTTAGGTTTTCCATAATTTTCCTAAACTGCTTCAGGCAAATGCTGGTATGGTTCCTTTGAAAGGGCATGGCCAATGTCCTTCCAAGTCCTTCTCTCCTCCGATGGGACCAAAGTCCTCACTGTTTGCTCCCCTCCACCAACTCAACCAACCAAGATCATTTTAGACCTGTCAGCAAACTAAAAGTTATCTTATCAGGTGCTTGAATGCAGTTTTTGTCTGAAAGTATGAAATCATTTGTAGAAAGATCTGTAATCAAAGATATTTTCATTTGCATTCATTAGCCATTATAAAATCACGAAGAAAGATATATGTGTGCATTTATTGCTATCATGGTATGAACATGTGAATGACTTTGAAGATGTTATGAACAGCCTAAAACATAGCTCTAAAGGATTTTCACTTTTTAAAATTGTTTTTCACATGAAAACTGCAAACATTGTTTCTGAATTAGTCACATTTCCACCATGTAGTGTTATGTCTGCACAAAAGCATGAAGCAATTGTAAAAGAAACTATGAAAAAAGATGAGAAATATTATGAAGAAGACACAATGATAAGATCAAAACAAAGTAATTTAAAATTGGATATCATCTACTAGTAAAAACACACAAGAAGTCTCAACTATTAACTGTTGAGCTGAAAATAATTTTGGATATATACATTGGTCTACTAAAAATTCTAGAAAACCCACATCTTAAAACATATCATTTGATTTATCCAAAACCTAGGAAAATTATTGGATTTAGAAATGTAACTTCACTGCAACCATATAAGAAGATGGGCTGACAGAATTCTTAAAAAATTGGAAATCATAAGAAAAGGTTCTTCACTGGAAAAAGAGTTACATATTTTTAAATTAATCAAATATTGAGGAATACATTTATGAATTCTCAAATGTCTGTAAATATTAGTTTTGTTTTTCTGTCTGAAATGCATGAACTTTAATTGAAATTATATGTGGAACTCACAAAATGCCATGCACACTTTGTACGCTTTGCATACACATCACCTAAGACTGTTACAGTATTGTTTCTGACTTTGTTCTTTTCTGTCCTACATCTTCTTCTTCTATTCATAAATCTATCAATGTTATCTCTTTCTACCCACATTAGGTCTCTAATATCTGAAACATAATGTAACAAATTTACGAACTTTTCTTGTATGAATTCTTTGTTCTTCACTAACTCCATCAGTAATTTAAATATATTGGCCATATGTTTTTTTTGAACCAACCTCCAGCATAGTCACAGAATGATTTGCTGATCCTTTTACCGTTTTAATGATTATGATAATTCTTGACACTGATACATTCTTATTTGTATGCAAACACATCTGCATGTTCAATTTTTTCACCTTTCAGTGCCTAGAGAGGCACAATTGCCCATTGTGCCAGTCTGCAATGTGATTTTATATTGGTGCATGGGGAAGGAGCTTCACCATGGCCTTTCAAAGTAACCATCCCGGCATTTGCCTGAAGTGATTTAAGGAAATCACAGCAAACTTAAATCGGGATAGCCAGACCTGGGCTTGAACCATCATCTTCTCATATGTGAGCCCAGTGTGCTAATGACTGTGCGACCTTGCTACATGGTGCATGGTTGTCATTAGATGCTACCCAGTTATTATTTGAGCACTATTCTTTTATATTTTTACCCTTTTCCTATATCACTGAGGCTATTCTTTATTTCTTCTTGCAGTGAAGAGGTTTTTTTTTCATTTTTTTTTTCAAATGAACTTTTCCAACACTACAGGATTTTCTATCTTTCTATCCATTAATTAATTCTGAGGTTTTTTTTCCCTTGTTGCATAGTCTGATCAAGATTCATCTCTTGTGTTCTTACTGTTGTGTATAAATTTTGTCTTCCAGTACATAATTAGTACAATTTTATGGTTAATGATCTTTCATGAACTAATCTTTGTAAGCAAAGGCAGAAATTGTTAAAGAATGTGGAACAATATGTCACATGCCAGAATGAGGAATAGTTTTATATACTACAATGATTTAATTCAAATCCTGATGACAAGTAATCAAACTATTCCAACTTCATTTCCTCAGAAAAATCAATACTAATAATGTGTAATTTTTAATTTCTTGTTTGTATATTACAATTATTTCCTGAAATCTTCCATTGGAACTATCACACTATAGTTTTGTGTGTGTATATGTAGCAGGAATTTTATTGTGTTCAGGATGATATGCTGAGTTTTTCATGATTCTGAATGAATATTTCTTCCATAAGTATGTTTATCTTCAAACTATCAATCTAAAAAAGTTTACTCAAAAATCTTTAAAGGTACTACTTCTTCCCACAGTTAGAATAACTTAACCTCTTTAAAGCTCTTTCCTGGCTGTTTTGTATGCTTATCAATGTCACAAAAAACTAATTCATTGACATATTTGTAGCTCAAATAAGCACAATCATAATAATGGACACTGAAGTAAGAAATGTAAATCCAATACTAGGATCATTCAAAGGATCAAGAAATACACAATAAAGATGAACTTATTGCAAAAAATATGATGCTCTACCATGTGAAAAGTAAAAAAGATCTACTTTGTTAAAAAAAAGATAGATAGATAGAGAGAGAGAGAGAGAGAGAGAGAGAGAGAGAGAGAGAGAGAGAGAGAGAGGGAGGGAGGGAGGGTGGGAGGTCGGTGATATTGTTATGTGAAAGCAAGGTGGAAACAACATAATAAGAGAAAACAGTCACTTGTTCAAGAAACTGAGGCTGAATTACAATGTGAAAGTAAAGCTACATGTCCTTTTGCAAAAACACTTGCATGCTGTCATCATTTGACAACAAATTATATGGAAAAAAGTTTAACTGTGAAGTGCAACAATAGAATTATTTGTGGTTAGGGAAAATGTAATGAACTAGAAAGATAGGCAGAATATACCACTTAAAAAGATATTACAGAATGTATAAATTACTTGGCAAACACTATGTCTAATTGGTAGTAGATTTAATAATAAATTATAGCAGTTATCTGCTTTACTTATGGTGTATAGTGTTCACATGATTTACAGGGTGTGTTATGTATCTGAATTCGATTTGGATTTGTGAACTGCCTGGTTTAACAGCAGACATGTCAGTCTTCTTAGTTTAATATTAGTGATCAGCCTCCTGACAGTGTGCCCTATCCTGTCCACACCATATAAGACAATGTCTTCAGTAAAACTGAAGTAAATAGCATATTTCACAGTTTTCATTCTGTACAGGGTGTTACAAAAAGGTATGGCCAAACTTTCAGGAAACATTCCTCACACACAAAGAAAGAAAATATGTCATGTGGACATGTGTCCAGAAATGCTTAATTTCCTTGTTAGAGCTCATTTTAGTTTCTTCCACCGACACACAATGGAGCACGTTATCATGATTTCATATGGGATACTCTACCTGTGCTGCTAGAACATGTGCCTTTACAAGTACAACACAACATGTGGTTCATGAACCGTGGGGCTCCTGCACATTTCAGTTGAAGTGTTCGTATGCTTCTCAACAACATATTTGGTGACCGATGAATTGGTAGAGGCAGACCAATTCCATGGCCTCCACGCTCTCCTGACCTCAACCTTCTTGACTTTCATTTATGGGGGCATTTGAAAGCTCTTGTCTACGCAACCCCAATACCAAATGTAGAGACTCTTCGTGCTCGTATTGTGGATGGCTGTGATACAATACACCATTCTCCAGGGCTGCATCAGCGCATCAGGGATTCCATGCGACGGAGGGTGGATGCATGTATCCTCGCTAACGGAGGACATTTTGAATATTTCCTGTAGCAAAGTGTTTGAAGTCACACTGGTACGATCTGTTGCTGTGTGTTTCCATTCCATGATTAATGTGATTTGAAGAATAAAATGAGCTCTAACATGGAAAGTAATTGTTTCTGGAGACATGTTCATATAACATATTTTCTTTCTTTGTGTTTGAGGAATGTTTCCTGAAAGTTTGGCCATACCTTTTTGTAACACCCTGTATATCTCCATTATTTTGATACTGCATATCCAGTGAAAAAAGAAAATGAAGATAGTTTAAAAGTGTTGTATAGCAAAAGTTATTATAGCTTCCAGCAGAAAGGAGAAAATTCTACACTCTTTCATCAACACAACATTGCTCAGTAATTTAGAAATTATGTAAAAAGATATCTCTCAACAAGGTGATAAAAGAAGTGAAATGATGAACTAATAATAACTGCATTTCAAGGAAAAAAGGCAATATGAACAGCGTGATACCATGTTTGTTTTGTATTGTTTGATACAGTTTAAGTTCAATAGTTTGTGATACATATTTACTGATGATTTATTCAATACATTTGGAGCATTGCTGTCACAACACTGCCTTGTATTCAAGAGCAATCTTTACAATTGTGATTTATTTTTCATCATACATAAACATAAAATTTTGTAGTTAAAGTTTATTATCCTATTATTTTTTCCCTTTTTGAGTAAATGAACGACAGAAATAAACAGATGTTAGTGGCATTAATTATCTTTATTTATTGTATCATACATTTTAAGAAATGCAGACTGAAGAATTCAAAATCACATGAAAGATAAAATCTAATAATTTATGGTGCATTAAGTAATATTCACTCTGTTAATGGAAATCAGGTAGGAAAATTCAGTAAAAACTTCATTCCAAGAAATATATTCAAAAATAATGTCAGTATCCAGAGGTTTCCATTTTAAATGAAAATTTAATTTGAAAAACTAAACTGTATTTATGCTGCTACATTTTAATTGCCACTTTCAAACATATGTATATTACGAAGTTGTTCTGTTTAGAAAAATGGCTCAATTAAAAACTGCAATCTTTTAGAAACTTCTGCCACACAAGTATAAATTATAAACAGAGTAAATGCACTCCAACTTCAGTTCTATTGTTATTTAACTGTCAGATGCACCAGTTATATATCAGTTATTCTCAACATTTTAAATGTGTGATATGACTCTCAATTCTTTCAAATACAAGAGGAAGCTTGGGTGGGGAGGGGGAGGGATGGGATGCTCTGTTTGGGATGGCAAACAGTGAAGTGCTGCAGGTTAGACTAAGGTCAGGGGAAAGGTGTGGATGGGGGGGGGGGGGGGGGGAGGGAGGGAGGGGGGAAATAGCAGAAAAGGAGAGAAATAAAGAGACTGGGTGTGGTGGTGGAATTATGGCTGTTTAGTGGTGGAATGGCAACTGGGAAGGGAGTGGCTGGGTGAGGACAGTGACTAATGAAGATTGAGGCCAAGAGGGTTACGAGAACATAGGATGTATTGCAGGGAAAGTTCCCACCTTCATAATTCAGAAAAGCTGGTATTGGTGAGAAGGACCCATATGGCACAGGCTGTGAAGCAGTCACTGGAATGAAAGATGAAGGATATCATGTTTGGCATTGTATTCAGCAACAGGGTGGTCTACTTGTTTCTTGGCCACAATTTCTTGGTGGCCATTCATGTGGACAGCCAGCTTGTTGATTGTAATGGCTGCATGGAATGCAGCACAGTGGTTGCGGCTTAGGTTGTAGACCACACAACTGGTTTCACAGGTAGCCCTGCCTTTGATGGGATAGGTGATGTTAGTGACTGAACGGGAGTAGATGGCGGTTGGAGGATCTATGGGACAGGTCGTGCATCTAGGTCTATTACAGGGGTATGAGCCATGATGTAACATATTGGGAGCAGGGATTGTGTAAGGATGGGTGAGTGTATTGTGCAAGTTTGGTAGATGGCAGCATACCACTGTGGGAGGGATGGGAAGGATAGTGGGCATGGGAAGGACAGTGGGCAGGACATTTCTTATTTCAATGCATGATCAGTGGTGATTGAAAGCCTGGCAGAGAACCTAATTCAGTTGCTCCATTCCTGGACGGTACTGAGTTATGAGGGGAATGCTTTTCTGTGGTCAGATGATGGGATTTGGGAGGTGGTGGGAGACTGGAAAGATAAGGCATGGGAGATTTGTTTTTGTAGAAGTTTGGGAAAGTTTCAGTGAGACCCTTGGTATATTTCAAGAGGGACTGCTTGTCACTGCAGATTGCAGATGTGGTGACTATAGGTGGGTAGGATGTACGGAAGGGAGTTCTTGGTATGGAATGGGTGATAGCTGTTGATGTCGACGTATTGCTTGTAGTTAGTAGGTTTTATATGGCCGGAGGTATTTATGTAGCCATCTTTGAGGTGGAGGTCAATGTCTAGGAAGGTGGCTTGTTGGGTTGAGTAGGAGCAGCTGAAAAATGGGGGAGATGTTATTGAGGTTCTGGAGGAATGTAGATAGGGTGTCCTCACCTTCAATCCAGACAGGAAGGATCTCATGAATGAATCTGAACCAGGTGAAGGGTCTAAGATTCTGGTTTTTTAGGAAGGATTCTTCTATATGGCCCATGAATAGGTTGGCATAGGATGGTGCCATGTGATTGTGCCTAGCCATACCCAGCATTTCTTTGTAGGTAATGCCTTCAAAGGAGAAGTAATTGTGGATGAGGATATAGCTGGTCATGGCAAATAGGAAGGAGGTTGTCGATTTGGAATCCATTGGTCATTAAGAAAGGTAATGTTCAATAACAGTAAGGCCAAGGGCATTAGGAATGTTAGGGTACAGGGAGGTGGTATCAATAGTGATGAGCAGGGCACTGCGTGGTAAAGGGACAGGAACTGTGAAGAGATAGTGGGGGAAATGGTAGGTATCTTTTATATAGGAGGGTAGGTTCTGGGTAATAGGTTGAAGATGTTGGTTTATGAGAGCAGATATTCTCTCAGTGGGGGCACAGTAAGCAGCCACAATGGGGCGTTCTGGATGGTTAGGTTTATGGACTTATGGAAGCATGTAGAAGGTAGGAGAGCAAGAAATTGTAGGGGTGAGTAGAGAGATGGACTCTGGGGAGAGGTTTTGGGATGAGCCTAAGGACTTTAGTAGTGACTGGAATGGTGGTCACTGTGGCAAGGATTGTAGGTGGAAGTATCTGAGAGCTGGCGGAGTCCTTCAGCCAGGTAATCCTTGCAGCTCAAAACAACATGGCGGCCTTTGTCTGCAAGTAGGATATGCGGTTGGGATCAGTTTTTAGATGGTGGACTGTGGTTCTTCCTGTGAATGTAAGGTTAGCTTGCATGTTGGAGGATTTGTGGAATGATGGTGAGGCAAGGTTTGAGGTTAACAAATTCTGGAAAGTTAGCAGGGGGTCATTTGGGGGCAGTGGGGGTGGATCATGATTGGCTGGAGAAGTGAACTGAGTTAGGGAGGTTCAATATTGGTCTTTGGTTGAGTCTGATTAGTAGGGTTCATGACGAAAAAGCGTTTCCACTGTAGGGACCAGGAGAAGTAGAGCAGGTCTTTAAATGTCCTGCATGAATTAATTTGGGAGTGGGGGCAAAAGATGACGCCTTCGGAAAGGAGTGATATTTCTGTGGGGCTAAGACTTCTGGAGGAAATGTTCATGACTGTGTTGTGGGTGTTTAGGCTCTGGATTCTGGTGGTGGAAGGGAGTTTTGGAGGGTGGGGTAAATGTAGTAGGTCTGCGAGACAGAATTTGTCAGCTATGAGGGGACATGGGGGAGGTTTGGAGGTTGTTGTAGAGGTGGTGGACAGTGGTACTCCAAGGTGCGAGTAGGAAGTGAGCACGATTGAGAGCTTTTTGAGGTGGTTTTGTGCATAGTGCTCAAGCACCTGCAGGGGAAGAGAAGTATTGGTGGAATCTGAACAGGTGGAGGTGATTGTGGAAGGAGGCGTGGCAGCCAGAGATGGGTAATTTGGTGCTAAGGCCATTAGGAGGCATTCCATGGGCAAGGCAACAATGCAGGAACAGTATGCGGGACTGGGATCTGGCTAGGGATAAGAAAACCATTCTGTATTGGCGCAGATGGAAGGAGCAAGAATTCATGGAGGTAGAAAAATGCAAAAAATTACGTAAATAATGTAGAATTATGTTTGAAAAATTCCGCAAAAGTGCACCCAAATACATGCAAAAATTCATTAAAAGTATAAAATGGATGCAAAAGGGGGAAAGAAGAAGAAATCTGAGAGAGTCGACAATAGCAAAAGGCGAAAACTGACTAAAATTGGCGAGAAGTCACAAGGCTAACAATAAAGAATATATACACATTACTTTGGGTAGCAGGTATAAGGGTGGATAAATGTGAAGAAGGGGGATGGCAGTTGTGACTGGATGGTGGAATTAGTGGGAGCAAACTGGGATAGAATGGTGAAAGGGTGGGAGTGAGGGGTGGGGAGGGGGGTGAGGAGGCGTTCGTAGGATGAGATACAAGATCGTGGGCAGGAGAAAGGTGTGGGAGTTACCACATAAAAATATGAGAAATGATGCACGAAGAGTGATCAATTCGAAAATATAGGATTAATTATATTTGCGGGAGTAATGTGGGACATAAGATGTTGCACCAACAATCAGTGTGGTCTTGTAGCTATCTGTTGTGCAAGGCCAAGACAGTTGATACAGTGTGGCTCATAAGTATAGTGTGCAGTGTGGTTTGTGAGACGAGAAGAGAAACACAGGAAAAAGGAGAAAGAAGGAGACTTGGCATCTTTGGGCATGCCCCTCCAACTGGACAGCACACTGTTGCCATGTCTCTTCCATGTGACACCATAGAAAGCAGCTTGATCACCATCCACTGCAGATCTTCACACTAAATCACCAACCCCACTGACTATATTCACCTGATTCCACATTTGATTACTGCACACCTACCACAGGATGATTATGCTCTACAGTGCCACATTCAGGACACATCAGAGGAATTTAACAGAATATGAACCAGTGTGACAGATGTCAGTTGCACTGTTCACCTCCAACTGCCAGCAATAATTACAGTTCCTATTCCTGATATGAGCTCTACACAACAATTCTGGAATAGACGACAACATCTCTGCCTACATCAACTTCATCCATGACCCAAAACGAATCAGTACCCATAATTTCTGCTCCCTCTTTATATCCAGCCCACCATGGACAGTCAACACATAGGCTACACCCATCAAAGTTCAAGTGGCTAATAAATTAGTAACACACATCAGTCGCACCAGCCTTTCAACATACACCATCACTTTGATCAGATCAGAGTTCCTTTGGTACACAAGGCCTCCACATGCTGAAATTCCCACCACCAACAGCCCACTCCACATCTCTTTGATCATGCAGTGGCATCCCTTGTGGACACATCGAATGTTTCCCACGTCAGCCACCAATATAGCCTCTGTTCAGCCATACCCATTGTTAGAAATAGTTCTCACATTTTAAAAATCACCAAACATAAGTTAAAGATGACCCTCATTCATGATTCCCATGTCAGGAATGTCAATGAAATTGTGCTACAGGTCGAAGACTGACTGTCAGAGAGATTAAAGTATAATGTAATATTTCAGTTGTATCATGCCACGAAATCCTGACACAGCATCTTGGAATGTATCATGTTGCCACCAAGTTCATCCCATGGCTCATGAGTCAAGACCTTTGTCTCACAATCTGTGAAGGGCTTTTGGATCACGAAAATAAGAATGAGATGTTCATTAAGAGAATCATAATTGGTGATGAGATGTGGGTCTACAGTTATGATGTTGAGACTATGGTTCAATCTTCACAATGGATTGGGAAAGGTTTTCCAAGACCAAAAACAGCTCATCCAGTCAGGCCAAATGTCGAAGCCATGCTGATAGTTTTCTTTGATTTTGATGGATTAGTTCACCGTGAATTCATGCAACAGGGACAAACCTTTAATCAATGGTATTATCTTGATGCGATGCCTGTGAGAAAATATGAGAAGGAAACTGCCTAAAATGTGGTGAGACAATTCGTGGCAATTGCACATGGCAACACACCCACACATTCATCCCTGATGGTGCATGACTATTGCACAAAAAATGAAATCATTGTGCTGCCTCGCCCTCCATACTCTCCAGATCTGTCCCCTGTGGACTTTTTTTTTATTTCCGGAGTTGAAAATCCCATTCAAAGGACAAAGATTTGCAACAGTAGATGAGATAAAAGAAATTCTGCAGGTGGTGCTTCACACAATCTAGCAATAGGCATACCAAGACTGCTTCTGGAAGTGGAAACAGCATTAGGAGCAGTGTATCGGTTGTGGAAGAGAGTACTTCAGAGCAGACAATGCACAATAAGTAAAAGGTAAGAGTAGAAAAATTTTATTGACAAAGTTCTGGAATTTTTTGAACAGACCTCATTTTTTGCAGAAAAATTTGTTCCAAAACAGGAGCAGTGAAAATACTGGAAATCATGGGATTTTACAGATAGTGCTCTGATTGCACTGAAAAGTATTCAAATTAATCATAAAGTAATGTACATCACGCCATGTGTGTGTCACCAAATGAGATTAAATGCACTTATCACACTAATGTTAAATGAAACATGACAGAAGATTCCTTGCATGGATTTTCATGCAGCTCAAATAGTGAAACTGTCATCACATTAGTGTGAAGACAGTTCTCAGTGATGTATTGATGAGACTGATGTTATCCTCAACTACAGAGTTAAGATTACAATGACAAATGTTACTGCATCCTCTACCATCCAATAATCACTTCATGGCTGTCATTCTCAAGATCTTATTGAAGAAAATCTGGATTACACGCAACATAAATGAGATCTGCACATGGCTAATGATTAGAAGCTACTTGGTATTCATTGTTCAGGGAGATCTTTTCTGGAAAACCTGGCTGCTAAGTGCTGCAGTGGATAATACTTAAGTCTTCTTCTATTTCTGAACTCAATATCTCACTCATTATGGAGGGATTCTTACTCAAATCCTTTAAGACAAACAAATGGGAAGACCACTCATCGAATACTAGAAGCATTAAGTTGTTGCCAAGCACACAAAAAAAGGATGAAAATTTTGCTAGCTTTTGGTGAATACTTTAATGATATAAGAGTACTCATACATATGCACACACATATGCATATGAATGCGTACTCTAGTTTGTTAAAGGATTCATCTGAAAGTTAGCAAAGTTTTCATTCTCTTCTGTGTGCCTGTTGATGACTACACAGCTCTTCAGTGAGTAGTTTTCTTCAATTCTAAATGTTTACACCCTGTCAGAAATATCATTACCATATTTACATGGAAAGTTGTGGTACACATGATGGAAAACACATGTGATCACCCTGGCCTTCACATCAGCTGAGACTGTGTGTAGGGGCCTGGCTGCACTCCAACAGCCAGAGACAGTGGTCATGTGTTTGTGAGTTCTACTTTTGCGAATGTATATGTGTTGTCTCCTTTGGAAGAAGGACTCTGCCTAAAATCTCAAATATTCTAGTATTCTTTTTCATTGTGCCCTTGTTCAACTCAGTGTCTCTTGTATGTAGTGAATAGCAATCTATTGTTTCCATAGAATTTGTGTGGAACTCCAGAATTAGAATCTATGGATCTAAGCAGTACGATTTGTGGCTGAGGCAGATACAACCACAAAATGTCCATGAACTATTTTTATGAAAAATAATAGGCGGCACTCATATGCCATAGAATCATGGGTGGTGATGGGCTTAAGGAAAGTGCAGACAATCACTGGAAGTGGTCAAACTTGAATTTATTTTGAAACTTCTCATATAAATGAACCTCACCCCCTTCTCTCTCTTTAACATGTGCATGCAGACTCACACACACACACACACACACACACACACACACACACACACACACACAAATATACTCAAACCAAAGGAGCATTTGATGCTACATGAAACTAAAAACTAAATGAATCTTAAGGTATCATCAGAGATTTTGTTACACGTTATTTGGATCTTGCTGATAAGGAACATTACTGTGAATTACTTGTAGAAGAGATTAAAAGGTACTAACCATGAATAATGAATAAAAAATAATTATGCGTATATGAGATATAACTATTTGCATTTATAGCTTATCTAGATTATATATACCTATGGTTGGTACTGCATTGGCTGATGGACGAGGTGGTTCAGGGCCATCATAACTTTTTTTTAAGTCATCAAGATCTCCCAGGAACTGTATGAATGGACTGCAGAAACAGAGTAAAACAATGATGTTGAAGGAAATTGAAGGATTGGTTAAAATTAGTAACTAGAATATAAGTTGCAAACATAATTTCAGATTCTCAAGTATATTATTCAGACAGACACTGAGATAATCAAAATTAAAATCAAAATCTCTTCCTACTGAATAGAATGGATACACTACAACAGACAGGATAATGTCAACAAACATGAAAATTCAAATACAATAAATTAATTCTAATAGGCCTTGTTTGTAGGGCTACATGAATACAGTTGTCAATATGCAGTCAAAATGGTATGGGAAGTATAATAAAAATCATTAAACAAACAATGGAAAGTTCAAGATGGCACAATAACAATATTAGGAAAAGGATCAATTACTACTCACCACATTGAGAAGGTGATGAGTTGCAGGTAGGTACAATGAAAATACTTCTAAGCATTTAAGCTTTCAAACAAAAAGTTATTCTTCCAAAATAAAAATTGCACACATCGATGCAAGCACAATTCACATGTACAGAGCTACTTTGTCCATCCGTTGGGGATTGACTGCAAACTGCAACTGCATCTACCAGCTGCAGCAATCTGTGGTGAGCGGTGGGGTAAGGAGGGGCAGGGTCGAGAGTGGGAGGGGTAGCAAGGTAGATGTGGGGGAAGATGATGTACTGTTTGTGGGAGCATGCACAGACATAGTGGTGACAGGATGGGCTGCTAGATGCACAGTGAGAAGGCTGTATTGGGTGGAGGGTAGGGAAATAATAGTAACAGGGGACATAGAGAGTGGAAAGACTGTAGGCCTGTCTTGGAATGTATACTGCTGGAGTTGGAGTAGGGAAAGGGATAGATAAGGGAGGACAGGGTCTAACAAAAGTTGAGACCATGGGGGTTTGAGAAATGAAGACTATGTTGTAGGTAGAGATCCCACCAGTGCAATTCAGAAAAGCTGTTGTCAGTAGGAAGGCTCCAGATGGTGCAAGCTATGAAGCAGTAACTGAAATATAGTACCTTGTGTTGGGCAACTGAGTGGTCCATCAGTCTCTTGGCCACAGTTCAGTGATGGCTATTCATGAGAACAGACAGCTTGTTAGTTGTCACACCCATTTAGAAAGCACCACAGTGGTTGCAGCTTAGTTTGTAGACCACGCAACTGGTTTCACAGGTAGTGCCCCCTCTGATGGAATAGGAGATGTCTATGATTGGACTTGAGTAGATGGTGGTAGGATGATGTATGTGCAGCTCTTGCATCTAGGTATTTTGCAGTAATATGAGCTATGAAGCAAGTGTAGGGGGGCAGGGGCGGAGTACAGATGGAGAAGGTCATTGCATATGTTTGGTGGACAGCAGAATATTACAGTGGGAGGGGTGAGGATGATAAAGGGTAGGATATACCTAATTCCAGAGCATGATGAGAGGTAGTCAAAGTCCTGGTGAAGAACGTAATACAGAAGCTTCAGTGCTGGGTTGTACTGAGTCACAAAAGGACTGCTTCTCTGTGAGAAGACAGTGAGTATGCGAAAGGTGTTAAGTGAGTGGGGAGATAATGCATGATAGTTCTATTTATGCACAGAATAATTTCAGCCTTTGAAGGCATCAGTGAGATCTGTGGAATATTTACAGAGGGGCTGTCCTTCACTACAGGTGTAACAACCATAGATGTTAGGATGCATGGAAGGGACTTCTTGATATGAAAGGCAGAAGCTGACGTCTTGATATGAAGGGCAGAAGCTGACAAAGTGGAGGTACTGTTAGTTCTTGGTAGAATTGGTGTCAATAGAGGCACTGATGTAGCGATCTTCCAGGTGGAGGTCAATATCAAGGAAGGTGGCTTGTTGGGCTGAGGAAGACCAGGTGCAGTTAATGGGTGAGAAGCATTGAGGTTCTGGCGGGATGTGGATAGGGAGTCCTCATCCTTGGCCCATATCACAAAATTATCATCAATAAATCTGAACTGGATGAGGAATCTGGGAATCTGGTTGGAAAGGAAGGATCCCTGTAGATGGTCCATGAGTGTGTTAGCAAAGAATGGTGCTATTGAGGTTCCCATTGCTGCATCATTGATTCGTTTGCAAGTGGTGAATAAAAAGGAGATACAATTGTGAGTGAAGAGCAAGGAGTTTGTAGGTATGCAGTAAGTTGGGCATTGGGGAACGTAGTATAGAATAGTGGAAAGCCATGGAATAGGGGATTACATGGAATGGTGAGTGGCATTAACAGTGATGAGCACGACACCAGTGGTAAAGGAACAGGAATTGTAGAGAGTCAGTGGTGGAAATGTTTGATGTCTTTTATATAGGAGGGTAGGTTACAAGAGAAGAGCACAGGAAAAGAATGTTCTTTACCCACCTTATCAAACTGCTCAGGAGAGCTGTTTTAAAGTTTGAAACTGAATTTCATGGATACTGATGGATAAAATTAATGAATACAAAAGTCATTTTGAAGTATATGGTATACACATTAAATTTAATATACATTGATTCCTAAAATATTTAAATTTCAGTTTTATTGGCATATTATTTAAAGTAATGTCATGCACAATAAGGGAAGAACATGGTATCTGTATACAGCACAATAGTAAATACTCCCAGTAAAACGATTTTTTGTTAAACATTATGTGTTAGATTATTTTGCCATGATAAACAATGTTCAAACAAGGAAAATAATGTGCATTTTCAACTTCTCACGGCATAATGAATAATTCATTAAATTTTGGGCATGCAGCCGCGCAAATAAAATTTACTCCACTGATATTTCGGCCGCATATTGTCCAGCCATCCTCAGAGTGAGCCACTTGTGATGACATGCGGCCGAAATATCAGTGGAGGAAATTTTATTTGCGCAGCTGCATGCCTGAAATTTAATGGATTAATGAAGATACTTCTTGGTAAGCAGTTTTTCTTTACTATTTGAGCTTCATGTGATCAAGTGGAGGTAAGAATAAAATACAATGTCACTTCATCCCGACATGCTCTTCTTAACCAAGTGAAGAAGGTTTGTTTAAGGCATTCTAGCTTCTTGTCTGCAGTATTCCTTCAACACCTGGAGGTACCAACACATTTCTTTTGATGTTGCCAGAGGATACATAATGAAACATTATTACTATTACTATTATATAAATTTATTAAAATAATATTATATTATATTTTTATATTTTAACCCTTCAAGTAGGAGATGGAAAGTCACCACAGAGCTGCTCTTGAAATCACTGTGAAACTCTCACTACCTATAAAATCCAAGCTCCATTACCAATTTCTTGATGTAGAATGGGGCTGGAATGTTTTTGTGATGGATGTTGTTGAGAAAGGACATTTCCACAAATACTTGTTCTTCAGAAATGACCACCAATTTTGTTTCATATCTTGATAGACCACTACAACATCAAAAGGCTTAAGTTTACATCTAACTTCAGCCATGCCTTACACCCTGTCCATTGGAACTTAATGATGTTGTTTAGGTGTTAATCAGTCCTATATTCTTATCACACTCCACAACAGTGTGTTTGCAGTCTCCAAAAGTTTCAGTTCACTCATAAGATCATTAAGATATCTTGGTACAATGTATTCTTGTTCTAACCTGAACATGAATCACAAAAAACTTCAAGATGTTTGACTTTTTTGTACAATAATTCTACCATAAAGTGTTTTTAAAAAGGAAACAATTTTATTGGTCCCATTTCTTCCAGCATATGTAATGTGAGTGTAGAACACTGAAGTTGCATTTGAAAGCTGATGAATATTGAAAGAGTAAACAAAAAAATGCCTTTTGTAATACATGTCATTAGTACTTATGTTTGGAGAGAACATGTTTTTGGTAGTTGCTGCAGAGTGATTCTGTTTCATTGGACTTTTGACTTCTGAAATGAGGATTCCTCTTTCTGGAATAATATGTTTCAGCTTTGACTTTGAGTACTTTTTGGTCAATGGTAATCTTCTTAATTTCTTTTAAGACTAGTTTCTTCATATCATCATCTAAATTTCCAGATAACATTACATTCAACACCTTAATCTCAGCAGTGCACTTACTGCAGGTTTAGCATGTATCATTCTTTGGCTACCCAAAAGCTATGTTGAATTTGGTGTTGAATGCTGACCTGTGCATTTAATATGAAATGTCAAAATTTGAGTATTTTTCCTGGAACTTTTCATGCAACTTTTTCACCTAAAGTTCCTCTGGGAGATACAACTTCTTGGTCTATCCTTAAATGACTGACTGTGGTCATAAACTGCCATTCCTACTCCTTCTTTAATTTTCCATGGCCCACTTCCATTCTTGCCCCTTCCATCATGAGGAGACATGCCCAGCTTCAACAATTTAATTACCACCGTGTTACTCCATGTACTGCCATAAAGGCTTTTCTGCATAGTTATTTTGTGTATGATGTCACCTTTCATGCTAACTCTAGTTGAAATCACACTCTTGAAGCCACACTTCATCTTCATTCCCCCTTGATTGTCTTTCGTGAAGCGGAAGTAATGTAATGAGGCTTGTCAGATACAGTGAATGTCCATTCCAGTCTACCGTATCACTAAATTTTCGTATAACATTCATGTGACTGAACTCTTACTTTCTTCATGACAGTACTCATTCACCCTTTTACTTCCCATTTCCTAACACTGTTAGAATCTGAAGGTCTATGTGTTTCATCGTCAGATGAAATACTCATCATTCAATATGAGCAATAACTCTCGAAACTGAAATGAATTACTTACAACATCTGCATTACTAAACAGAATGTCTTGCTCTAAAGTAATGGTTTTCTCTAGTACCAACAGTGCACCATAAAGGAAAATTCTCCATTTCTTGCTTTGAAATTGTTTGCTAAGCACAAGAAATACAAAACTTAACACACAACATTGGGCACAGCAAATTTGTTCCCTGTAGCGAGAGCTGTTAGCATCTTCTTTCCCTGCATACCTAATCTAAAGTTAGTAATAGAACATGGGCTGTTCATGTTAGCACACTGTTCAATAAACAGTATTAAACAATGCAGAATCCTACATCTCATGGTAGACATAACTCAGTTTTGAAAAAATGAGTAAAAGCATGTTCTTTTCCTGTACTCTTCAAGCAATAAGTTGGTCATGTTGGTCCACTAGAACAGAGATTCTCTCAGTGGGGGCACAGTAACATGGCACAATGAGGCATCTTGGGTTGTCGGTTTTGTGGACTTTAGGAAACATCTAAAAGGTAAGAATGTGGGGAGAGGTGGGGATGGGGAGAGAGATAGACTCAGGGGATAGGTTCTGGGATGGACCAAAGGATTTGAGGAGTGACTGGAGATCTGCTGGATTTCTAGAATGGGATTGCGGCAGCAGGGTTTGTAGGTGGACATATCAGAGAGCTCGTGGAGTCCCGGATGAGGAGAGAGATAGACTCAGGGGATAGGTTCTGGGATGGACCAAAGGATTTGAGGAGTGACTGGAGATCTGCTTGATTTCTAGAATGGGGTTGCGGCAGCAGGGTTAGTAGGTGGACATATTAGAGAGCTCGTGGAGTCCCTTAAGAGGATAATCCCTGCTATTCCTAACCACAATGGTGGAGTCTGTTGGTAAGTAGGATTATAAGGTCAGATCACTTTTTAGGAGGTGTGGTGTGATTCTTTCTAGGATTTTATGTTGGTTTCCATGTCGGCAAATTTGGGAACTGATGGTGAAGGGAGGTTTGAGATTAACAAATTCTGGATTGTTAACAGGGGGTGATTTTTTGTCAGCAGTGGTGGATCACAGAGGATCACAGTCAGGCTCCAGTGGCCAGAGACAATAGCCATGTGTGAGTGAATTGTGCATGTTTGAATGTATGTTCCATTTTCTGAAGAAGGACTTTTGGTCTGAATGCTTGAAAGTTTAGTAGTCTTTTCATCGTGCCTGTTTGCAACCCACCACCTCCTCTATGAGGTCAATATATATAATTAAAATTTTGAAAACCATATTTATATGTTTACAACTGCATATCTAGAAAAAATCTGTGATCTTAAATAGATTATAACCTGCATTGGAAGATCCTACTATGAAAAGAAGTAATGGATTATGAGCAACTTACATATTTGTCAACTCCATCCAGAGTTTTCAAATTCCTTAAGAGATGTGTGATTTAACTAACTTTGACTGTGTTCACTAACTCTTGTTTTAGATGGATACAGCAACTAATTGTATCACCATGTTCCTTACACTTTCTATTGTCAGGTCTAATAGTCACCCTCACCTACATCTTAAGCAACACATTGCCATGAAATATTATACACTCCTGGAAATGGAAAAAAGAACACATTGACACTGGTGTGTCAGACCCACCATACTTGCTCCGGACACTGCGAGAGGGCTGTACAAGCAATGATCACATGCACGGCATAGCTGACACACCAGGAACCACGGTGTTGGCCGTCGAATGGCGCTAGCTGCCCAGCATTTGTGCACCGCTGCCGTCAGTGTCAGCCAGTTTGCCGTGGCATACGGAGCTCCATCGCAGTCTTTAACACTGGTAGCATGCTGTGACAGCGTGGATGTGAACTGTATGTGCAGTTGACGGACTTTGAGCGAGGGCGTATAGTGGGCATGCGGGAGGCCGGGTGGATGTACCGCCGAATTGCTCAACACGTGGGGTGTGAGGTCTCCACAGTACATCGATGTTGTCGCCAGTGGTCGGTGGAAGGTGCACGTGCCCATCGACCTGGGACCGGACCGCAGCGACGCACGGATGCACGCCAAGACTGTAGGATCCTACGCAGTGCCGTATGGGACCACACCGCCACTTCCCAGCAAATTAGGGACACTGTTGCTCCTGGGGTATCGGCGAGGACCATTCGCAACTGTCTCCATGAAGCTGGGCTACGGTCCCGCACACCGTTAGGCCGTCTTCCGCTCACGCCCCAACATCATGCAGCCCGCCTCCAGTGATGTCGCGACAGGCGTGAATGGAGGGACGAATGGAGACGTGTCGTCTTCAGCGATGAGAGTCGCTTCTGCCTTGGTGCCAATGATGGTCGTATGCGTGTTTGGCGCCATGCAGGTGAGCGCCACAATCAGGACTGCATATGACCGAGGCACACAGGGCCAATACCTGGCATCATGGTGCGGGGAGCAATCTCCTACACCGGCCGTACACCTCTGGTGATCGTCGAGGGGACACTGAATAGTGCACGGTACATCCAAACCGTCATCGAACCCATCGTTCTACCATTCCTAGACCAGCAAGGGAACTTGCTGTTCCAACAGGACAATGCATGTCCGCATGTATCCCGTGCCACCCAACGTGCTCTAGAAGGTGTAAGTCAACTACCCTGGCCAGCAAGATCTCCGGATCTGTCCCCCATTGAGCATGTTTGGGACTGGATGAAGCGTCGTCTCACGCGGTCTGCACGTCCAGCGCGAACGCTGGTCCAACTGAGGCACCAGGTGGAAATGGCATGGCAAGCCGTTCCACAGGACTACATCCAGCATCTCTACAATCGTCTCCATGGGAGAATCTCAGCCTGCATTGCTGCGAAAGGTGGATATACACTGTACTAGTGCTGACATTGTGCATGCTCTGTTGCCTGTGTCTATGTGCCTGTGGTTCTGTCAGTGTGATCATGTGATGTATCTGACCCCAGGAATGTGTCAATAAAGTTTCCCCTTCCTGGGACAACGAATTCACGGTGTTCTTATTTCAATTTCCAAGAGTGTATAACCTGTGTTTGAAAGCTTACAACATTTTTATGATTGAAAAAAAGGATATTTGATTTTCAATGTTTCAAGAAGAGAGAATATTGTCTTACAAAGAGAATTTTTTAAAAAAGAAGAAAAAATTAATGTTTAATTTAGAAGTGGTGAAGAATCAAGAAATATAGATTTTAAAATAACTTACATAAACTCATGTGTTTATATGAGGAAGAAATAAAAATTGTTGAACTGAAACAATAAAGTTTATGGAGGAAATACTTTTCTAGCTGCATTTCAAGCCCAAATTTTAGCAAAGAATTTCAGAAGAGTCTAAAACCTAAGCCAAACTTTAGATAGAATAAATATTTTAGATTTTAGGGGAGCTCATATTAAAACAAAGAGGAAGCTCAGGCAATATTTTATTTTGCAGTGAACTCAAAAATGTTACAGTGAATCCATTCTTTTTTTTAAGCCCTCCTACTAAGGACTCATCTCTATTTTGCAATTATCTTGTAAAGAGCAGATTTTACTATTGTAGTAAGAGCAAAAGGGCCAAGTAGAAGACAATGAGTACCTTCATTCCCAGAACATGAACTAATTAACTATTTGGATGATATTTCTTATGATGAAAGGATTCATGTCTAGTACATGCGTAATGGTGTGTAGTCATACTGTCAAGTGGCTGTTCAGGAATACATAACTTGACTCTTCATTAATATGTATATCAGTCATGGCTCAACTGATACCATGGCTTCCCAGGTCCCGTACTGTAAATACTTCTGTTTTATTTTTGGTGTGAGGATGTGTATTCCAGATCTGCTGATAGAATAATGTAAATTTATAGATAAAAAAAGCTACTCATAAAGTGGCAGTAGGAGAACACACCCACAAAAGGATTTAACTTTTACAAGCTTTCGGAGCCAGTGGCTCCTTCTTCTGGCAGAAGAGTTGAAGGGGAAGGAAGAGGGGTGAAGAAAAAGGACTGGAGAGATTTACGGAAAGGGATACAGTTCAGAAAAGTCACACAGAACCCCAGGTTAGGGGAGATTTATCAGACAGAATGAGAAGGAAAGACTTATCGGACAGAATGAAAAGGAAAGACATTATAGGGTAGCCCTGCTGCCACTTGGTGAGTAGATTTTTTATCTATCCATTTACATTAGATGTGTTGATAGTTTTGACTAATTCAGGGAATGCATATTATGTAGCTGCCAGAGTTGTTAAGAATATTTATTAACAACAAGGTAAATACGGCATTCACCAATCTTTACACTGTGAATACTGTCACAGCAAAGAAGAAACTGCTTGTTGTGCTTTATACACTCATTGCTGGGAACACTCACAACATTTTCAATACTCTTGATATAAATGTAACACATTCAAACATGCCTCTTTACATTTATATCACAATCAAATTAGAATAACAAAGCTTAATTAATTACATCCAACATTTCTCAAAATGTTATGAATTTATCCTAGCTCAGAGCAAAAATTCCTGCTACACTGTTTTCTGAATCTGCTTTACAAATTTCTGTAATTCCATTCATATAATATTCATTCACGAAATAATGTACTTCAATGTGCGTTGAATTTTTAGTATGCATGAATGCATGAATGATGCAAGAATAGTCCTAATCTATACATCTCTGAAAAAACATGAACAGTAGTAACAACAGCCATCAAAAAATACAGGACAACTATTCAAAATTATGAAGAGACACCACCATCAGCTATATACTGGAATGGAAACAATAAAAATTTGTGCTGAACTGGGACTCAAACTCAGATTACTCACTTTATGCAAGTAATTACCTTAACCACTTTGGCTATCCACGCACAAATCATGGTCAGACCCAAACTTCCATTTCTCATTGTCCACATGTCACAACCTGCACTCATACATTATGTATATTCCTATCTGGGAAAGACATTTTTATTGAGAGTTGAGAGCCTGGTATTGGCATATAAATGAAATAGCAATAACTGTGTTACTAAGAAATATGATGCGTCATACTTCTTAATAACAAAGGCACTGCTGTTTTGCACAGCAGAATGTTATCAGTGAAGAGGCCAGATAAACCAATGGTTCCTGAAGAGGTTAAACTGTCTTTTCAGTAACTAATGGGGCAACAGTCTGGATGATTGACTGATTGGACCTTTTGACTTTAGCCATCATGGCCTTGTTGAAAGTATGTGAAAGACTACAGCCACTATTTTTCCTGAAGACATGAAGCTCAATTCTGTAGTGTATTAGTAATGGTATCCTCTACAGCAAAATATTCTCCAGGTAAAATATTTTCCCCTCTCAGATCTCCAGGCAGAGACTACTCATGAGAATATCATCATCATGAAAGACAAAATTGGCATTCTAGTGGTCAAAGTGTGGAACATTAGATCCTTTAATTAGGTAGATAGGTAATAGAATTGGAAAAGGGAAATGGATAGTTGGAGTTAGATATAGTGGTATCACAGGAGGAATAGGACTTCCATTCTAGTGACTATCAATACACGGTTACCACAACAAAACGAAATATGGATGATGCAGGAATAGGCCTAATTTATATTAATAATATAAATGTAAAATCATCATATCTGACTGTATGAACTCACCAATCTCCTAGACTACTGGATGAATTTTCATGGGGCTTTCACAGATAACTTCAAGTATATCTTGGGGCAACATGTATGCTTTATTTCTTCAAAATAAGATCATGAAAAAAAGATATAATTTAAAGTGTAATTTAAAATTTTATCTTGGGTCTGTCTCTTTGAACACACTAATTTCCAAAATTACTCTAAATATTTTCATGAGATTCACACAGTAACTTGAGCAACCCTTGGTGCATTGAATATGCTTTATTTCATCAAAACTGGAACACGGAAAAAGCAAATCTTGATTAAAATTTCATTTAAAAATTTATCCTCAGGTTTTGTAGTAGTTCAGATGTTAAATCATCACAAATAGTTCACTCAATAACCAATAGATGGTGCTGTTAGTTTCATAGTACACCAACAAACCAATATAAGGTACTATTACTTTGTTAACTCAGTCACAGATGTATTTTCAGAAGTTTATGTCAGTGACAGAATTAAGTGTCACAATCTTATCTTTATGAATACAAACTAACATTAAATTTACTTGGCTATGGTACATGCATTTGCTGATTTTGCTATGTGTATGAGGGGATACCCAAAAGAAACCGGAATTATTTTCTAAAAGCTATATATTTTCAGACTGTTTACAAAATAACCTTATCCATTACAAGTAATACATTTGTTCCACTGATGCTTCCACTGCTTGAAACATTTTTGTAGTCATCTTTAGAAATGGCTGATAGCTCCTGCCACATTTTCCCCTTTACTTCTTCAATGTTGTCAAATCAGTCTCTTTTCACACATCTTTTCATGCGTGAAAATAAGAAAAGTCACGTGCAACCAGATTAAATGATTAAGGTGCATGGAGCAGCAGAACCATGAAATTTTTTAGCCAAAAACTCCTAACAGAGATAGTTATGTGTGTAGGTGCATTGTTGTGGTGGAAGAAACAGTTTCCTGTCTGCCACAAATGGGTCTTTTTTGACAAACACTCTTGCGCAATCTTCTTAAAACCTAAAAATAACAGGTTTGACTGACTACCAGATCTGGGGAAACAAACTCTGAATGAACTATGCATTATGAATCAAAAATGTTTTGATGTTTGGTTTGACTTGAGGACATTTTCTTGGATGGGGTGGTGATGACGTCTTCCATTGGCTTGAGTGTTGCTTTTTTTCTGGGCCATAACCATAGCACTATGACTCGTCACCAGTAATGACCTTTGTCAAAAAAATTGACTCAGTTTCAAGCTAATGTTTCAAAGCACAACATGTCTCAGCTCAATGTTCCTAGTGATTGTCACAGAGAACCTGATAAACAAACTTGGCAGTAACCCTTTTCATTCCCAAATCTTCCATTAAAATTAGCTGAACTGAGCTCCAAGCAACCCACTTATCTCGACAGCTGATCAGTTTTCTGTCGATGGTCTATGAGCACAAGCTCTTAAATTTTTTCACTGTTCTCGACAATCTGGGCAGTTGATGGACATCCAGAATGAGGTTTGTTATCAATTGACATGTTGCCATTTTTAAATTGAGCAAACAACTCGTAAAATTGCATTTTTCCCATAGCGTCATCTTGGTAAGCTGTTTTAAACATTAAAACAGTTTCAGCAGCATTTTTACCAAGGAAAAATAAAATTTCACAGTTGCGTGTTGTTTGCTTAAACTTGCCATCACGATAAACAAAACAAGAGCAAAACAGCACTTGCAAAAACAATCACCATGGATGAACAGAATAAGCCAGGTCAACAATACAGGCAAAACTGAACTGGCATTGAATTGAGCTATAAACACCAGTGGCAGAAATTCATTCTACAGAAGCTCCATCTAAGGCAATGTTATTCCAGTTTTTTGGGTACCCTCTTAAACTTAATGACATTGCTTTTTATCTTTCCATAGTTTTTTTATATTAATTGCTAGGAATAACGAATTTATCAAGTTCACTTTGTGATTTGTGTGCCAACTCAATACATTTTGATTTAATTTTGTTTATGCATACAAATGCCTAGGAAATGGTTGAGTCTCTCTGAATACACCAGAACAGCAAAAAGGCTGAGGATTATGTGGTCTCAAGAATTCAATGAATATCATGAGGCAAAAACTGCTGCAGCTTGAGAACATCAACATGAGGCAAGACTTGCTGTAGTTTGAGATCATCAGGCTTTAATCCTCTCATTGGAAACTCCTTTGAAAAGCAAGGTGTGATGTACTGTTCTAGAGAATCATGCATTTAACTTGCTCTTCAGAACCATTCATCCACAGACACTTCAAGTTACTTCTCTCCAACATAATACCATATAAGGAGAAATTTTGTTAGGAAATGTCACAGATAAGCAAGTTTTTATACTGTGAATTCATCTCATTCCTAACAATTTACCATTTCACTTTAAACATGTACAATTATTAGTGGGCTTGTATTATGTCATGACCATGAACAAGCACAGGGCCGGATGATGTGTGTTGCAGGAGTCGACTTTAATGTCAGTTGCTCTTCGCACAGCCAGCTGTACATGGCTCTCTCCTTCATGTTCCCAACAAATTTAAATATTGTATATAAAGAAACTTTTTAAGTCAAGTACAAAGATATGAGCACAGCTATAAAGAAATAGCCAGGCAATGCCAGGTTTCTCAGCTAGTAATGAATAAGACAATATGAATGCAGATAAGCAACTATGAATAGCATACTGAATGTATCATCATAGCTAAGATAGGCATGAAGCCAACATACATGAAGCAGCATAAGTTTATATGCCAAATAAATCCACAGATGAAGAAGAGGAGAAAAGAAAGTTTGATGAGATAAAACAAATTATACAAGTAGTTAAGGGAGATGAAAAGTTAATTGTGAAGGGTGACTGAAATCCAATAACAGAAGAAGGAAGAGGAGGAAAAGTAGTGAGACAACCTAGACAGTGAAAAAAAATGAAGGGTGCCTAAACAACGGGATTGACAAAACGTGAAAAACAGCAAAGCAGGTATGGCTATAGATCTAATGCAAGGCTGTAGGATGATTAATGGAAATTACAGATACCATTTGTAGGAAAATTAAAAGAGACCTTTGGAGAAAAGAGAATCACCTATTTGAACATCAAGAACTCAGATGGTAGGCCAGTACTAAGCAAAGAAGAAACAGCTGAAATGTGAAAGGAATAGAGGGGCTACACAATGAAAATGAATTTGAAGACAATATTATAGAAAGCAATGAGGTGGTAGATTAATATGAGATGGGAGATATGATGCTGTGAGAGAAATTTGTCAGAGCACTAAAAGGTCTAAGTGCAAACAAGATCTCTGGAGTACATGGCATCACCTCAGAATTATTAAGGTTCTTGGGAGAGACAGCTGTGACAATACTATTCCATTGGTGTGCAAGATATGGGGGAGATAACCACAGAGTTGAAGAAGAATATAATATTATCAATTCCAAGGAAGGTAGGTGCTGACAACAGTGAATGAGGAGGTACTAAATCAAACTGGTGAATAAGTAGTGAATGGCACAACTTGTTTAAAAGAAGGGATCACTTGATAGCACATACCCTGAAGTGACAAGGAAAAGACAATTCAGCAATGGAGGGAAGACTGGAGGGCAGAGAATGTAGAGGGAGGTCTAGATATGAATACAGTAAGTGGGTTCAAATGGATGTACATTGCAGTAGTTTTGTAGAGGTGAAGAGGCTTGCAGAGGATAGACTAGTGGAAAGAGTTATTTCTAGCCAGCGTTTGGACTGGAGACCATAACAATCCTATAAATTACAAAATATCTCTGATTCATAGTATTGTGCCAGCCTTACCACAGAAATATGTGAACAACTGAAATGCTGTTACAGTCAGCAAAAGCATGTGTCACCCAGCATTCTCTGATGAGCACATTTACCTTTAGGCCAAATTCTGGCCGTGGTGTGGTGTGCATAAGAGTGGAGGAGAAAAACAGTGTGAGCTGGGCAACCATGCCATGCAGATCCCTATTCCACAGCCTGATTCTACAAGTCACACACTATAAGGGTTGAGCTTAATATGAGCTTCCCACTGACACTTACCAAATTTTTTTAGGTCCCATCCATTCAATTCTCTTTCATTTAGTCCTGTCTGCAAAGTACATGATGTCCTGTGGATTGAGCAGAAAGTTTATTTCATTTTGGACACCTGTGATCATGTGATTGGACAATGTACTCATGTCACTGAAGAGTGATTTACCTCCAGGATAAGTGCTTAAGTGGAACTATTGGCAACACTATTTACAGTAACCAGCAGTTAATATAAGTTACAAATGTATATAATTTGTAAGTTGTTTCTTTACTCCTTGGTGTAGAATAAAGGTATTAATGGCGACCATGTATTTCATCAATTCTCTTCACTATGATGTCACCCCTCCCCCCGTGAACCATGGACCTTGCCATTGGTGGGGAGGCTTGCGTGCCTCAATGATACAGATAGCCGTACCATAGGTGCAACCACAACGGAGGGGTATCTGTTGAGAGGCCAGACAAACATGCAGTTCCTGAAGAGGGGCAGCAGCCTTTTCAGTAGTTGCAAGGGCAACAGTCTGGATGATTGACTGATCTTGTAACATTAACCAAAACGGCCTTGCTGTTGTGGTACTTCAAAAGGCTGAAAGCAAGGGGAAACTACAGCCGTAATTTTTCCCAAGGGCATGCAGCTTTACAGTATGGTTAAATGACGATGACGTCCTCTTGGGTAAAATATTCCGGAGGTAAAATAGTCCCCCATTCGGATCTCTGGGTGGGGGCTACTCAAGAGGACGTCATTATCAGGAGAAAGAAAACTGGCATTCTACGGACAGGAGCGTGGAATGTCAGATCCCTTAATCAGGCAGGTAGGTTAGAAAATTTAAAAAAGGAAATTGATAGGTTAAAGTTAGATATAGTGGGAATTAGTGAAGTTTGGTGTCAGGGGGAACAAAACTTTTGGTCAGGTAAATACAGGGTTATAAATACAAAATCAAATAGGGGTAATGCAGGAGTAGGTTTAATAATGAATAAAAAAATAGGAGTGCTGGCAAGCTACTACAAACAGCATAGTGAACATATTATAGTGGCCAACATAGACACGAAGCCCATGCCTACCACAGTAGTACAAGTTTATATGCCAACTAGTTCTGCAGATGACGATGAAATTGATGAAATGTATGATGAAATAAAAGAAATTATTCAGATAGTGAAGGCAGACGAAAATTTAATAGTCATGGGTGACTGGAATTCAACAGTAGGAAAAGGGAGAGAAGGAAACATAGTAGGTGAATATGGATTGAGGCTAAGAAATGAAAGAGGAAGCCGTCTGTTAGAATTTTGCACAGAGCAGAACTTAATCATAGCTAACACTTGGCTCAAGAATAATAAAAGAAGGTTGTATACATGGAAGAATCCTGGAGATACTAAAAGGTATAAGATAGATTATATAATGGTAAGACAGAGATTTAGTAACCAGGTTTTAAATTGTAGGACATTTCCAGGGGCAGATGTGGACTCTGACCACAATCTATTGGTTATGAACTGTAGATTAAAACTGAAGAAATTGCAAAAAGGTGGGAATTTAAGGAGATGGGACCTGGATAAACTGACCAAACCAGACATTGTACAGAGTTTCAGGGAGAGCATAAGGGAACAATTGACAGGAATGGGGAAAAGAAATACAGTAGAAGACGAATGGGTAGCTCTAAGGGATCAAGTAGTGAAGGCAGCGGAGGATCAAGTAGCTAAAAAGACAAGGGCTAATAGAAATCCTTGGGTAACAGAAGAAATATTGAATTTAATTGATGAAAAGAGGAAATATAAAAAAGCAGTAAACGAAGCAGGCAAAAAGGAATACAAACGTCTCAAAAATGAGATCGACAGGAAGTGCAAAATGGCTAAGCAGGCATGGTTAGAGGACACATGTAGGGATGTGGAAGCTTATCTCACTAGGGGTAAGATAGATACAGCCTACAGGAAAATTAAAGAGACCTTTGGAGAAAAGAGAGCCACCTGTACGAATATCAAAAGCTCAGATGGAAACCCAGCTCCAAGCAAAGAGGGGAAAGCAGAAAGGTTGAAGGAGTATATAGAGGATCTATACAGGGGCGATGTACTTGAGGACAATATTATGGAAATGGAAGACGATGTAGATGAAGATGAAATGGGAGATACGGCACTATGTGAGGAGTTTGACAGAGCACTGAAAGACCTGAGTTGAAATAAGGCCCCAGGAGTAGACAACATTCCATTAGAACTACTGACCGCCTTGGGAGAGCCTGTTCTGAGAAAACTCTACCATCTGGTGAGCAAGATGTACAAGACAGGCAAAATACCCTCAGACTTCAAGAAGAATATAATAGTTCCAATCCCAAAGAAAGCAAGTAATGACAGATGTGAAAATTACCAAACTATCAGTTTAATAAGTCACAGCTGCAAAATACTAACGCCAATGAATGCAAAAACTGGTAGAAGCCAACCTGGGGGACGATTAGTTTGGATTCCGTAGAAATGTTGGAACACGTGAGGCAATACTGACCTTACGACTTATCTTAGAAGAAAGATTAAGGAAAGGCAAACCTACGTTTCTGGCATTTGTAGACTTGGAGAAAGCTTTTGACAATGTTGACTGGAATACTCTCTTTCAAATTCTAATTTGGCTGGGGTAAAATACAGGGAGCAAAAGGCTATTTACAATTTGTACAGAAACCAGATGGCAGTTATAAGAGTCGAGGGACATGAAAGAGAAGCAGTGGTTGGGAAGGGAGTGAGACAGGGTTGTAGCCTCTCCCCGATGTTATTCAATCTGTATATTGAGCAGGCAGTAAAGAAAACAAAAGAAAAATTCAGAGTAGGTATTAAAATCCATGGAGAAGAAATAAAAACTTTGAGGTTCGCCGATGACATTGTAATTGCGTCAGGGACAGCAAAGGACTTGGAAGAGCAGTTGAATGGAATGGACAGTGTCTTGAAAGGAGGATATAAGATGAACATCATCAAAAGCAAAATGAGGATAATGGAATGTAGTCAAATTAAATCGGGTGATGCTGAGGGAATTAGATTAGGAAATGAGAAAGTTAAAGTAGTAAAGGAGTTTTGCTATTTGGGGAGCAAAATAACTGATGAGGGCCAAAATAGAGAGGATATAAAATGTAGAGTGGCAATGGAAAGGAAAGCATTTCTGAAGAAGAGAAATTTGTTAACATCGAGTATAGATTTAAGTGTCAGGAAGTCATTTCTGAAAGTATTTGTATGGAGTGTAGCCATGTATGGAAGTGAAACATGGTCAATAAATAGTTTGGACAAGGAGAGAATAGAAGCTTTCAAAATGTGGTGCTACAGAAGAATGTTGAAGTTTAGGTGGGTAGACCATGTAACTAATGAGGAGGTATTGAATAGGATTGGGGAAAAGAGAAGTTTGTGGCACAACTTGACCAGAAGAAGGGATCAGTTGGTAGGACATGTCCTGAGTTATCAAGGGATCACAAATTTAGCATTGGAGGGTAGCGTGGAGGGTAAAAATCGTAGAGGGAAACCAAGAGATGAATAAACTAACCAGATTCAGAAGGATTTAGGTTGCAGTAGTTACTGGGAGATGAAGGAGCTTGTACAGGATAGATTAGCATGGAGAGCTGCATCAAGCCAGTCTCAGGACTGAAGACCACAACAACAACAACACGATGTCACCATAGCCTCTCCCTTACCATAGTTCATCGATGTAGCAGTAAAGCCAGCTCACTGCATGACTAACATGTATGCAGCACTATATACATGTTTTTGTTTCAGTATATTTATAGACATCCCCCCCCCCTCCCCCCTGCACAATAGACCTCGCTGTTAGTGGGGCATCTGTTGAGAGGCTAGACAAATGTGTGGTTCCTGAAGAGGGGCAGCAGCCTTTTCATCAGTTGCAAGGGCAGCTGTCTGGATGATTGACTGATCTGGCCTTTTAACACTAACCAAAACAGCCTTGCTGTGCTGGTACTGAGAACGGCTGAAAGTAAGGGGAAACTACTGCCATAATTTTCCTCGAGAGCATGCAGCTTTACTGTATGGTTAAATGATGATGGCATCCTGTTGGGTAAAATATTCCGGAGGTAAAATAGTCCCCCACTTGGATCTCCGGACAGGGACTACTCAAGAGGATGTCATTATGAGGAGAAAGAAAACTGGCGGTCCATGGATCGGAGTGTGGAATGTCAGATCCCTTAATCGGGCAGGTAGGTTAGAAAATGTAGAAAGGGAAATGCATAGCTAATGTTAGATATAGTGGGAATTAGTGAAGTTCGATGGAAAGAGGAATGCAGGGTTATAAATACAAAATCAAATAGGGATAAGGCAGGAGTAGGTTTAATAATGAGTAGGAAAATAGGAGTGCGGGTAAGCTACTACAAACAACATAGTGAACGCATTATCATGGCCAAGATAGACATGAAGCCCATGCCTACGACAGTAGTACAAGTCTATATGCCAACCAGCTCTGCACATGACGAAGAAATTGAAGAAATGTATGATGAGATAAAAGAAATTATTCAGATAATGAAGGAAGACGAAAATTTAATATTCATGAGTGACTGGAATTCGGTAGTAGGAAAAGGAAGATAAGGAAATTTAGTAGGTGAATATGGATTGGGGGTAAGAAATGAAAGAGGAAGCTTCCTGGTAGAATTTTGCATGGAACACAACTTAATCATATTTAACACTTGGTTCAAGAATCATTAAAGGAGGTTGTACACATGGAAGAAGCCTGGCGATACTGACAGCTTACAGATAGATTATATAACGGTAAGACAGATATTTAGGAACCAGGTTTTAAATTGTGAAACATTTCCAGGGGCAGATGTGAACTCTGACCACAATCTATTGGTTAAGAACTGTATATTAAAACTGAAGAAACTGCAAAAAGGTGGGAATTTAAGGAGATGGGACCTGGATAAACTGACTAAACCAGACGTACAGAGTTTCAGGAAGAGCATATGGGAACAACTGACAAGGATGGGGGAAAGAAATACAGTAGAAGAAGAATGGGTAGCACTGACGGATGAAGTAGTAAAGGCAGCAGAGGATCAAGTAGGTAAAAAGACGAGGACTAGTAGAAATCCTTGGGTGGCAGAAAAAATACTGAATTTAATTGATGAAAGAAGAAAATATAAAAATGCAGTAAATGAAGCACGCACAAAGGAATACAAGCATCTCAAAAATGTGATCGACAGGAAGTGCAAAATGGCTAAGCAGGGATGACTAGAGGACAAATTTAAGGATGTAGAAGGTTATCTCACTAGGGGTAAGATAGATACTGCCTACAGGAAAATTAGAGACCTTTGGAGAAAAGAGAACCACTTGTATGAATATCAAGAGGTCAGATGGAAACCCAGTTCTAAGCAAAGAAGGGAAAGCAGAAAGGTGGAAGGAGTATATAGAGGGACTATACAAGGGCGATGTATTTGAGGGCAATGTTATAGAAAGGGAAGAGTATGCAGATGAAGATGAAATGAGAGATATGATACTGCTTGAAGAATTTGATAGAGCACTGAAAGACACAAGTCAAAACAAGGCCCCTGGAATAGAGAACATTCCATTAGAACTACTGACAGCCTTGGGAGAGCCTGTCCTGAGAAAACCCTACCACCTGGTGAGCAATATGTATGAGACAGGTGAAATACCCTCAGGCTTGAAGAAGAATATAATAATTCCAATCCCAAAGAAAGCAGGCGTTGACAGATGTGAAAATTACTGAACTATCAGTTTAATAAGTCACATCTGCAAAATACTTACATGAATTCTTTACAGACGAATGGAAAAACTGGTAGAAGTTGACCTAGGGGGAGATCAGTTTGAATTCCATAGAAATATGGGAACATGTGTGGCAATACTGACCCTACAACTTATCTTAGAACTAGATTAAGAAAAGGAAAACCTATGTTTTAGCATTTGTAGGCTTGGAGAAAGCTTTTGACAATGTTGACTGGAATACTCTCTTTCAAATTCTGAAGGTGGCTGGGGTAAAATACAGGGAGCGAAAGGCTATTTACAATTTGTACAGAAACCAGATGGCAGTCGAGGGACGTGAAAGGGAAGCAGTGATTGGCAAGGGAGTGAGACAGGGGTTGTAGTCTCTTCCTGCTGAAGATTAGATTGGTTGATCACATAACTAATGAGGAGGTATTGAATAGGATTGGGGAGAAGAGGAGTTTGTGGCACAACTTGACAAGAAGAAGGGATCGGTTGGTAGGACATGTTCTGAGGCATCACCCTCCCTCATAGAGGGAGACCAAGAGATGAACACACTAAACAGATTCTGAAGGATGTAGGCTGCAGTACGTATTGGGAGATGAAGAAGCTTGCACAGGATAGAGTAGCATGGAGAGCTGCATCAAACCAGTCTCAGGACTGAAGACCACAACAACAACAACAATATTTATAGTTTCTAAGCAACAAATTTTTCTACATTGATGCAACCACACGTGTTTGAAATACATCATGGTATAATAAAAAGAATAGATTTTATCTTGTATAATTTTCATTCAAAATACAGAAAAGTGAGTGAGACTATATTGAATCAAAAATGCTAGTGGAAAGATAATTATGAGAAACAAAAAATAAAAAATTTGAAAAACTAGTGAAAAATCTTATTTTAATAGTTACAACTAAGTATTCCTTCAGATAATTTTTTTCAGTAAATTATTATTTTGCTGCCCAATAATACACACCCTCGTTCAAGGACCAGACATTCCACTCCTGGGTGTAAGGCAGTGACAGTAGCCTGACGAACTATCGAATGTAACAATGCTAGTTCTCCAAAATATTCTCCAGTCCCAAGCACAGCTAGCTTTTCTTCCACACCAGAAGCTGCAGGGGAAAAAAATCATTTCTGATAGGAAACAGGCTTTTACGCATTATTGCTTTTTGGTAACAACTGAGCTTTATGCTTAGAACTTTTACTTATCAAATATTTATTATAGATAATGACAGAATACAAATAATTCACAATCATGACACAAAACATGTGAAAATTTGTCACCATGGCTCTGGAACTCTTGAAAGCTCACTAGGGGGTTGCTGAATCAGAAATTAAGTTACTATTATTGTCATTACAACAATACAGATAAGGGCAAGTAGGATTTGCACACCAAGGAGTCTATACAAACTTAATTATACATATGGGGTGAACATTAATACAACTGACATACTGCAGGGACAGATTCCTGACTGGAAATGGAGGAAAAAAAGTCCCACGAACATGTGTCTGGACATGCATTACTGCCATGGTAGATGGCACTGACAAATGATAGTTCCTCTGACCCTACCATGTGTTCTTTGTGGTTGTGTGACTGACACAGTGTACTGTAAGCAGCAATACAGCCTGGTACTCATGTCAGGAACAAGCCAAGATGGCGTTTGTGTAAGGCCAAGCAAATGGAAAAGGTCAAGGGGCAGCTCAGCTATGCCAAAACAAGTACCCTCACAGACACCAACCAAATAACACAACATTTCAAGCCCTTTTTGTGTGTTTGAGTGATCAGGAGTCCTTTCAGGCAGATGAACATGCAGGGAGGCAACAAACTGTGTGTGCACCAGATTTGGAGCACCAGGTACTAAAGGATATTGAGACAGACCCAAGTACAAGCTACAGACCACTTTCAACATCTGTTGTGACATCAGATCAATGCAGTGCAGCTCGATACTATGTTCCAGGATGATTTGTTGTCATTTTACATGCACACTGCCCATTTCCGGACACGTGTTTGTAAGACATTTTTCCCTCCATTTATAGTCAGAAATCCATTCCTAAAGTTTGTCAGTTTTATTACTGCTCACACAAAATAGGTAATGATCCATCGCAGCCACAGAGAATTTTGACAATTTTTTGTGTGTTATTAATATTGATATTGGGAAGAGGTAAAAAATGTGACATAAATTGCTGTATCATTTGATTGCATTACCCTAGATGTTTAAATTTTTTACATGGCCAATGAACCATAGAATTTAACATGTGACATAATTTCAACTTGGTACAGCTATCCATTCCTGAGAAAAAGTGTCTTAACAGACAGACAGACAGTGAGTCAGTCAGTCAGATATACAAAATAAAATTTTCTATGCGATATAACTGCAAATTAATAATATTAGGATTTTTCCTTTACTTGTACTGTGAAACCTTGCTTCTTGCCAAATTTCATGGTTGTAGGTCAACTGAAGGTACCATAAATGGTTTGACATGTGAGTTTGTGTGTATCAAAATTTGTGACAAAAATAGTCATATCTTTGATTGCTCTGACTTGGAAGCTTATAGTTCTTACACCATCAACTGGCCATAGGCCTTAGTATGTAACATAGGCCTTAGTACATGAAATAAATTTCAACTTGATAGTCAACCCATCCCTGAGAAAAAGTGTTCTTAACAGTCGGATGGACAGGCAGACAGACAGACAGATGGACAGACAACAGAGTGATCCTACAAGGTTTCTGTATTTAATGACTAAGCATGCAAGGAAGTTAATAACATACAGTTGTTCAAAAAGTAATTAAAATATTCATCATGAATCAAACTTTTCATAAACTAGTTACTTACAGTTATGACTTATCTAAAAAATAGTAGAACAAGTATTACCAGAAAACTCATATAATGAAATGCAGATAGAGAGAAAAAAATTTTAAAGGAGAAAGTAGTATTTTTAGTTACAGCATTACAATAAAATTGTTGAATTTAAATTAAATCTACAAAGAAAAATGTACATTTTATTTACTTACTTGCATCATGAAGATAAAAATAAGTACTTTTATTTATTTTCCATTTTTAAGCATTCACATTTGATTATGCCACTATATAGCAGTCTCTAATGTATTGTTTGTAGAAAATAGATAAAATAGTATCTAAAGGTTATCTAAAATTCTCATCCAAAAATGCTTTTGTGTTATTGTATTCTTTGATGTGAGTTGTTCTATATTATTGATACACAATTTATACAACAGGTAATCCACACAAAAATAACGAATGAAATTGTTAATGAGAGAAAACTTTACAGATGGCTACTCCCTCACCCGTTAAACTTTCTTTGTGCTTCCAAACAAAATTACTTAAGCAGAGGAAAAATGTGTTTAACATATAGCTGCATCTTAATGATGCGCTTGTGGGCATTCTATTTTATTTATATTTAGGGGAATATATCATAAAATTACACATCAGACCAAATCCACAAACTTGGTGATGTAGCTATTCAACAATAATAAAGTAACGCCATATAATTCCATGAAAATTATAACAATCTTTCATATATTAATATCATTATATTCCTTGACCACCTTTTGCTGTTAAAAAACTAAAAATAAAAGGGAATATTTCAAATTTTGAATTCCATTTCAAGACTTGCTTCTTCAAATTTGTACTTGCATTAAAATAACTAAGTTTTTTATATTTGTTCAGTGGAAGATAATGATTTGTTAAATATGCATTAAACAATTATTTTGTAATCATTTAAAACAATAAGATTAACAGACATGTTTAAAATACTGATTTCTCAGCAGAATGACAAACCATTATCTTGAGGTTCCGATAATGCATTACTGACGAAAAAGTGGGAAACAATTTAAATATTAGATAGATGTTTACTGTAGTTTAAAAGTATTGTCCCTGTACTAGATTTCATTAAATTGAGATAAAATATTTTTTTTAGGGAAACTGTAAATCATGTAGAAGGTGATGGATCAACATTGCTTTTTCTTAGCAAGTGATCAGATATTCCTAAAATGCAGATTTACAAAAGATGAAAATCCAAAATGAACACATTCGATAATATGAACATCAAAAATATAGTTTACAAGAGTGTATTTAAGGATCCTAAGGTATACAAAATTAAACTAATTAAAACTGTCAATACTGGCATGATAGGAAATCAAGAATATACAGCCATCAGTGAAAGAGGCAATTATTGTCAAAGTACTTACACAAAACAAAACAAAAAATGTTTAAGGTATGAAGAAACCAAAAGAAAATAAAACTTCAGAAGCAGATACAAAAAATGATTCAGAAGGATTATAGCACAAATAATAAAAAATGATAATCATACTGGACAGACCTCACATTTGACATGACAGGTGGCACAGTAACAAATAACAGAGAGAAAACTGTACAGTTTTATAAATAATTCTCTAAATTTTTGTACAACTGAAGAAATTAATCATAATCACAGGCAGTTCTTATTGAAAATAATGGCATTTTGAAAGTAGTACTACATTAATGTTGGTGGTATTAAGAGTGGAAAGTTGCCAGGAAATGATGTTTCAGCAGGAATGAGTCATCCTGGAGAAAACGTTAGATGAAAATAACTGTTAACTGTATTCACAGAACGTTTGTACAGATAAACTGTTCACCAGAACTCAAATAATGTTGTATTATTCAACATGTCAAGAAAGGGAACTATAATATCAAAAAACAATAAACTTATTAGTCTTTTATTCATAATGTACAAAACATTCACAAAAATTACCAATAACAGTATATGTAAAAATATTGGACTCAAATAAAGAAAACAAAGGAAACTGACTTTAAATATCAATACAGTAGAACAGTCTTCCTGCAAGTCAGGAAACAATAACAAACTGAAGCAATGAGTATGAATGATTGGTTTTTAAAAATCTTTTGACTTAGTTTTAAAAAACTGTACTAACGGCTCTTGGGATACAAGTGTTTGTATACTGACTTATACACATAACAGAATGAAAAATGCTACTTGCAAAGCATGAAAAAGATAAATATAAATATGTCTCAGACACAGTTAGGAATGTAAAAGAGAGACAATAGCTTTCTAGCTTATCTGCAGCTTCAAACACATTTAAATCAAAACATCTTGTCATATTCATGCTTTTTTTACTTACCAGTATTAATACACATGTCACATAATATATAACACATCGTGTCAAGTAAAGAAACATGATACACAGTATTACATTGTATATTGTGACACACACTATCATGTCATGTCTTCCAACATGGCATTTTTCATTTCTTGCAGCATGACAGAACGTGTCATAAAATTTAGGATGTCTGCATCCCATTCTGGGGTAATCTCAACAATCAATGAACCCCCAATCTCAGATACATTCTAGTGTAGATACGTCCCATTCTCTAGATGCACATAAATTCATGACCATTTGTTCTTAAACCCCTCACCACAAATGTTACAGGGGTGGGTTTGGGAGAGAAATGGCCCTCTTGGTGGGGGGGGGGGGGGGGGGGGGGGGAATCAACTCTCCTCCCATTTTTACCCTCCCCCCCCCCCCCCCCCACCTCCCAGAAATCAAAAAATTGTTTTAGTATCCTCCCAGGAACAAATCCACCCCTACAAATTTTATCCCTCCTGATCAACATTTTAACTATTACATGTATCCTCTTCAGCCATATGATGTTATACATTGCTTAATATGGCTGAAAAATCTACTGGACTTTGGGAATAGGATTAGGGCCTTTAACCTATAAATTGTGAGATCCAGGTGTGCCAACACATCGCAGCTAAGAGAGCTCACTGTGCTGGAAAAGTGGGGTTAACCCATAATAAATGGTGAAATTGGCACAATGTTTTGATTGAAATATGTTTGCAGTTGCCACATAATCTGAAAAGTAGTTCACTTCTTATACATCCTTCGCTCTGCCAGGATATATTTACCCAGTTTTTGTGCTATGGTAGGAGCTTTTTTAAATCTGGTTCCCAACTTCTATTCTACCATAATTTTGTCTTTAGACTGCCATAAATACCAAAACAGTGTAGATGTTTGTTGACTTTGGTGATGGCTGATCAGATATAGGATTCTTATTGAGCAATGTTGCTTGAGTTGAGCATCATTAGTCTGCAGAATGAGATTTTCACTCTGCAACAGGGTGCGCGCTGATATGAAACTTCCTGGCAGATTACAACTGTGTGCCAGACCGAGAGTCGAAATCGGGACCTTTGCCTTTTGCGGGCAAGTGCTCTACCATCTGAGCTACCCAAACATGATTCACACCCCATCCTCACAGCTTTAATCTGCCAGGAAGTTTCATATCAGCGCACACTCCACTGCAGAGTGAAAATCTCATTCTGGAAACATCCCCCAGGCTGTGGCTAAGCCACATCTCCGCAATATCCTTTCTTTCAGGGGTGCTAGTTCTGCAAGGTTCACAGGAGACATTCAGTAAATTTTGGAAGGTAAGAGATGAGATACTGGCAGAAATAAAGCTGTGAGGATGGGGTGTGAATCATGCTTGGGGAGCTCAGATGGTAGAGCACTTGCCCGTGAAAGACGAAGTTCCTGAGATCGAGTCTCGGTCTGGCACACACTTTTAATCTGCCAGGAAGTTTCTTATCAGCGCACATTCGACTGAAGAGTGAAAATCTCATTCTGGAAACATTCCCCAGGCTGTGGCTAAGCCACGTCTCCGCAATACAGTTTCTTTCAGGAGTGCTAGTTCTGCAAGGTTTGCAGGAGAGCTTCTGTAAAGTTTGGAAGGTAGAAGGTGAGGTACTGGCAGAAGTAAAGCTGTGAGGATGGGGCGTGAGTCATGCTTGGGTAGCTCAGATGGTAGATCACTTGCCTGTGAAAGGTAAACGTGCCGAGTTCGAGTCTCGGTCCAGCACATAGTTTTAATCTGCCAGGAAGTTTCATCATTAGTCTGGCTCCTCTATGGTTACCTTGTAGTGATTCGAGAATTTCCACATAAATTCTAGAACCACTAACCCTTCTACAGTCTTGAACACACAATACTTTTAAAATAAGTGTCGGAGAACGTACATACTCTGTGACACTTGTTTGTGTCAGCAGGCTGGAAAGGTGCCACGAGCACAAGGTAGATGCGATGATTGAATGGCATTGACAGGTGTTTGGTGCTCATGCCACAGCAACCATATTGGAAGAAAAAGAAATAATTATGTAGTATTCTTTGCTGTTTTAGTGGCTGTGATTATTGTTAAAGAAAAATAAACAGTTGTTAAGTACTTCACGTATTGTACTCACTAGAGCCAAGACAGGTTCATAAATTATGTGGTTGTTAAACCAACTTTGTTGCAGATGTATTTTATTGAGTCTATCATGAGATGGATTGGTTGACTTCTAAACATTCGAATATTGACGTGAGAAAGGGTGAATATGTTAGTTATGGAAGTTGAAATATACGTGGACTGAACTAAAAGTATTCTTCGAGTAGTAAATTATTTCAAAAGTAGAGAGAGAGTCTTATAAATTCCTGTTAACGAGCAGTATTCTTCAGAAAAGAAGGTTATGGAGACTGGTGGAGCTGCCAATCCCGAGAAGAAGATTGGCTGTGCAGTTCGAGTAAGCAAGAGATGTGTGAATTTTGCAATCCAACTTCACAACGCTTCTTATCATCCACTTTGTTAGAATGTGGCAACCAGTGAAAAGGACACAAAAAAAGGGAATTTTGAGAGGAAATTGAAACAGAAGATATGATGTGTTGCCATAGCAACCAGATATAACAAGACAAGAGAACTGCTTCACTTAATTGGATTAAGTCCAAAAATTAAATGAAAAATGTTGTGAATGCAACACAGTGAAAGATGTATGAAAGTAATAACACTGAAAAAGCAGAAAGAAGTCCTTGATGTATTAGACTAAGAAGAGATATGATGAGAATAATTTAACTAAAAATATCTGGTGTGGGGAGTCTATAGCTCTCACAAGAATCGCAGGTTGCAGACGCGGAGACAATATCCGACTCCCCCAGCACCAGTTCCTGCTAATCGGTGCTGGTTCTACATCCACACACCAATGCCAACACAGGAACCAGCAACCGATGCCACCAGCACCAGTTACTGTTCATAGGTGCTGATTCCACACCTGCTCACCAATGCAGCCTAAAACTGAGCCTGAGCGAAAAACAATAATTGTTCGAGCATAAAGTTGAAGAAATTGTTCACTAGTTAGTGTAGTTATTATTCCTTGAATTAATTCATTAAATGATTAGTAGATCAGAAACTAAGAGAAATGTGGATAATACACAGAGAATTTGGGAAACTTCAGAACCATCCATGGCAATGAAAGTGAGTAAGGAGGTGCCTGACTGGTCTGAAGTAGTAAATTTAATCAAAGCCCAAAGGGCAGATTCAGAGGCTTTAAGAAAGGAACTGAGTCTTAAATTAGACTCAGTAAATACTCAATTAAATGATAAAATAGATGACCAGGGTGCTTCTTTGAGAAATGAATTAAGTGCAATTTTATGTGAAAAACTCGATGCACAAAGTGCTAATTTACGTAGAAAATAGACACAATGATAAACGCAATAAATTCTAAATTGTATGCTCGAGGTGAGATGTTAAAGAAAAATCTAGACTTAATAAACTCAATTAATTCTACATTAAAGGCTCAGAAAGACTCTTTAGATATTCAAATGACAAATATTGGTTTGTTCAATGTCAGAGTCGATGCTCAAAGCAATGAATCTAGTGCTCCACACCACTTCTTATCATCCACATCATTAGAACCTGTCTCATACCATTCATACTGTGCAGTATAGCCTAGTGTCTCACCACTATGTCAAGGGCATATGTGTGTGAGCTTTTTTTAATTTTAATTTTTTATTTTTTTATGTTTTTACTTTTATTATTTTACTTTATATTTTTAATTTTGTATAATTTTTATTGAGTTTTAATTTTTTTTGTTTTATAGTTACACACTTTTTTTCATTTATGCATGAGATTTTATATGTAAACTTATAAAAAATAACCATAAATATGGTGCACACAATAACAGCAAACATAATTATGATACTGAATGAAATGTTAAACCAGAGCAATAGTATAATTCCTGCAAAACTGGATTTTAAGTTCATTTTAAATGTAACTTGTGAGTCCTATAGTGTGGCATTGGATAGAGCTTTCAAAATACAATATGATGACAATTAATGAGATGTATTTGTCTACATTCTTGCAAGCTTTAAACCAATCCACACAAGTCTGAAACATAGAAGCTGTGCACTTAAAAAAAACTCACAAAAATGTGTTTTGTCCATGTAAAATCTGAATGAAGTTCGATTTTTGAAAGTGAGTTTTCAAATGCATTTTATATTTATTTGATTCAACTTAAATCATTTCTGCACATTCAGTTCACATACATAAGAACAAATTTTATGTGCTATATTTAGCTCAACTTTAATGTGTTAGATCTTGACAATGGAGATGAAAAATATTTATTTTGCCTTTATTGATTTATCTACTTTCGTGTGAAGTTTGAACTGATTTGTACAAGTTTAAAGCATAGAAGTGGCACACTTTAAAAAATAAAATAAAATAAAATAAAATAAAATAAAATAAAAAATAAATAAAAATAAAAAAGAGTGTTTTTGCACGCAACATCCAAACAAAGCAAGATTTTTTTTTTTTTTCAAACAGTTAATACTTATCATAGGCCAAGGTCTGATACACTGGTGGACCAAATATGAACCATGAGTATTGAGCCAGTAGAAAATTACGTAACAGTGACTCTTTCTGCAAATAAAATCTGAAAGGTCCACATACAAATCTGGTGCATTAGCTGAGCATTAATTTCAGCCCATTTAAAATCTTACACAAAAGAAATTAATCCATCTGAACAATTTTCCTGGGTCCAGCTCTGGTTTGTTATTCAAACTTCCCTTAATATATTGTAACATAGTTACAGTAAGACATGTTCGAATGGTTACAAAAATGGTCGCTGGTCCAAGCTCAACCATAAACTTCTCATCCATGTTTCTAACTTAAGTAGCAACTGAGAACTAAGATCCTCAATTACAGTTCACAGGAAAATTCAGTGTAGTACGAATAGCCATGCAAGGAGATTCCATACCAGCAAAACTATTCACAACAGGCCTAGGGAAATGTTTCAGACCATTCAAACATGAAAAAGAAGAAGGAATGCAATTTAATGGACTACATCTGAACCATTATAATTTTAATAATAACATTGTATTGTATATCTTTAATTTATGGAACATAAAATTCAGGAACTAGTGAGTAAATTTAAATTAGATAGTTAGTTACTTTCATGTTCCATTGTTCATTTGCACAATACATCGCAGTGATGTGGACTGAGCCATTTTACATTCACATCACAAATTAATTTGCAAATATGGCTACATGATGAACATTTATAAGGTCCCTTTGTGTAATAAAAGTACAAGACATTTCTGTAGATAAAAAATAACATAGATGTAATTGATAAACTTTTGTATTTAGGACAGACAAAAGGACTCACTGAACAAAGCGGGAAAGAATGAGAGATGTGGCAGCACAATGCAGACCAGGCATACAACTGTTTGAAGGTACATAAGGATGTAGGTTGCAGCAGGTACTGGCAGATGGAAAAGCTTGTACAGGATAGAGTAGCATGGAGAGCTGCATCAAACCAGTCTCTGGACTGAAGACCATACCAACAACATGCTAATTTAAGTACTTTGTATCAAAATAATTTTGTCAAATAGCTACAATGGTTTACGTGCTCAAATGAGACTTAATGGTTGATGATTATGTCATGTCCCCTTTGTGTAAGACACAGATATACGTGTATTTTTTCAGAGGTTCTGTCATTTCAATTCTGACAATGAGTATATTCAGTGAAGTATTGGAGTAATGGGCACATATTCTGTAAGTCTAGTGCTGATTAGTTTTGTTGATCTGTTGATTTCTGATAACCCCACAACATCATGGAAAGCACCAGATTTTGAATTCCAAGGTTTAACTGATGTCTTGTACGAAGAATTACTAAAGAATGTGGTGTTGGATTTAAAGTAAGGTTAAAATTATAAAACAGTTAAAAAATTTTGTAGGCACTGGACGTCTCTTAGGTTGAGTCAAGATGAGAATAATTTCTATGCTTTGGGGGCTGAGGGCAAAAGCATACAGATAACCCAACATGGAGGAATATTCTTAAAATAAAGGTCATAAGGTGAGACCTAAAGGTTAAGAGTGAAGAATAATATGATAGTTTTGTGGTCATTTATTAATTAATTTTTGAAATCAAATCAGAGAGGCTAGCTGGATCTGTTAATTCATATCTTCAATCTGGAAACAAATCATAAACAATGGCTTTTCAGGCATAGAGATTGTTCAATGAAATTTTAGCAAACTGCCATATGTTTGTAACTTGCTGTTGTGGTATTTCTGCACAGAGTCTTCTACCCACCTTCAGATGTTGTCAGCATATATTATACAGTACTGTATTCACGCAAAGACAACCAGAAGACTCCATGCTGAAATATGATGATAGCAAAATAGATACATCTGCCAATTTACCCGGAATTCCATGCAACAATGGCTAAATCATTCTTCATGCTTCAATTCCTCCCAAACACATTTGTGTGAAGGAACTGGTGGACAGTTTTTATGATGTTTAAAACGTAGGAGAGAGGTACTCACTAACTACCTGTTTGAGGTAGACCATGAGACATTCCTAGTTACTTCACTGCATAAGATGAATGATTGTATATGGAATGGCTACAAGACTGATGTCCAGTTTGTTTCACTGTTTCAAATTCAGAAAAATTCATTACTTATATGTTTTGTCAGTAGTGAAATTGAAAAAGGGCGAGAGAGAGAGAGAGAGAGAGAGAGAGAGAGAGAGAGAGAGAACTGGAAATGAGAGAGAAGAAAAATATTATGGCTTACGTGTTTTCTTGCTGCACTGCACATTTCCACCACTGATGATGTAGAATGTATCACCTTCATCTCCCTGTCTGACAATGACTGTGTTTGGTGCAAAGAATTCCTAGAAAACAAATTTAACTACTTATACTTATATGCCTTTGATTATAAAAGAAGATAAAAATATACAAAACTACAATGCAAACATCTTTGGTCTCTAAAGCCATGTGCATGTCATTTACACTCAGTCCACCTCAATAAAGAAAACAGCTGACAAAGGTTGTATTAGAGTAAGACTAAAAATACCTATATTGTAACTACTATTGGATTCCAACTCCCCTCCCCCACTCCCCCTGGAAGTTGTAAAAGAAGATAAAATTAAACTTCATTGCAAAAATCTTCGGTCTCTAAAGCCATTTTGAAATGCCTCATGGAAAAATTAGCAACCGCTGGACTAAGTGGACTACCCACTGTGACATCTTTAAGCAATTTGTAGAAATCACCATCCCATATTAAGTAATTCATGATAAGACATGCATGAAAGAGTTTGGTGATGTCATGTGCTGTGTGGAGTGGCTGCATGGTCAGAGGCTTGCAGGGCCACTAGTGTTGGAGGTTCGAGTCCTCCCTCAGGCATCTTGTTGTTCATAGCATAAGTTAGTTTAAGTAGCGTGTAAGTCTAGGTACTGATGCCATCAGCAGTTTGGTCTCACATTTTATGTCATGTGGGAATATGCAACTTACGTGCTCCAGAGAATCACTAAATGCCCCTTTTGTAAACACCGAAAAAACATCAAAGCAGATCTTTGGTTAGCTTTCAATATGTCATCAGACATAATAGTTACCACATCTTTCGCTCAGAATCTTCAGTATTCATTACAATGGTCGCATTTCCATTGTTGGCAGGCAGTACCAACATAATCTTGTCAGTGATGAGGATCCTGATAGCTTGTAACATTTCTTTTTCTGATTTCAAGCTAGTGGTTTTGCACAGTATCCTGCGAGTTTCAGTTGTATTTTCTCAGCTTTTTCACAAAGATGGATATGGGCAGCCACTTCATTGTTACCAATGATACCCTCCACAGGTAAATTTCTGCAGGTGACAGGAAAATTCCCTCCTCTTTGATAATCAGATCCTTCATTTGAGCTCAATAGTTGTTCACTGACATTGACCACTGTGTATAACACATCAGGAGTAGACTTTTCAAACTCCTTTCTGCTTCTTGTAAAGAGAGAATCAGCTTGTCAATCTCCTTTCTCCACCTTGAAATGGTTTCCTTCTGACATTCAAAGCAGTGGTCAAGTTTGTTCTGAATGCTCCTGTGAGTGAAGCTGTTGACTTTATCCCCCTCATCTCAAGGCATACTGCCTCTTAGTTTCCAGAAAACATCCAAAAATCACTCACTACTTCTTGCCATGTCTCTTTGTTTTGCATGAATTAGCTCACAAAGAAAAGCTTATTCCATTCTGTTATAGATTGATGGCTCTGGGCAGTGCTGCTTAGGTGTTTGCATTTCAGGAAGTCTGGAATTATTGTGACTAAAATTTTAAATTTTAGAAAATGCATAGCTTCAAAAACTATTATATTTGCAGTATTACTCTTCAGATGTTCCTTAACTACAGATGTTAATTCACATATAAATGAAACTCTCTTTCCATTCATTTTTGATAAAAACTTATCTGCAAGGTAAAAATGCACTCTTACTTTGTTGCATACAAGGGGTATTCAATAAGTAACACAACAATTTTTTTCTCAGACTATTTTGGTTAAAAAAATTGTACTTCTATTTGTAGCATTAACAAACATTGCTGTGTCATCTCATATACAGTGTACTCATAAAGTCTATGAAATATTTCAAGAAATTAGTACAGTTGAATGGATAAGAACAATGTAAAAAGAAACACAGTATGTGAAAGAACACTCTCAAAGATTTTTCTTACAATATTTGTAAATGTTCTATGTATCATCCTTTGTCATATAGCATATATCTAATCAGTAGCCCACTTATCCCCATACCGAACCCAGCATGTGTAGCAAGTCTTTGAGGTTCCACAGTGGAGGTGGATCATAAACTCTACCCTTGATATAACACTACAAGCAAAAATCACAAGTCTGGTGACCATGATGATAAATTGAGAACTGCCAGGTCAGTAGCTTTTAATGGAACTGATCAGTCGCACACTTCTAGTACAATATATGATACACATGATAAAGCCACCACCAAATCTAATAACATTTTCCACACACCATTAACTTCTGATTTTCATTTTCATTTAAACAGATTATAAAATATAATTGTTTATGTTCAAATGTATATATAAAAGGTGTTTTGTATAAAGTATCATAATACTAAAAGTTTCTTGAACATATTTTATAATTTTGAGAACCACACACACACACATATATATATATTCACACAACCAGGTACACCTCATGCAGAAATGACAACTATCTCAGGCTGTTGTGGCCAGACTGCAACTATTGCATTGAATGAAAGCAGGAACTCAGAAAGGGATAGAGATGGGTCTCACAAAGGCCTTCACATTGGGGCACTACCCCCAGACCTAGTTCACAAACAGATTTGCCCTGCTGTATCCCTGAATTTTCCCAGTCTTTCCACTACCCTTAAAAACCATCTACAAAGTGCACCCGATTTGTCACTATAATATCATTGTGGACTGGAAAAACTGAACCACATCCTTCATCATCAGAGATTTGATTATGTGTCATCATGCTCTGTAATGAAGGACACACCACTCAAGATCCTTACCGAGCAAGGTGGCGCAGTGGTTAGCAGACTGGACTCGCATTTGGGAGGACGACGGTTCAATCCCGTCTCCAGCCATCCTGATTTAGGTTTTCCGTGATTTCCCTAAATCATTTCAGGCCAATGCCGGGATGGTTCCTTTGAAAAGGGCACGGCCGATTTCCTTCACAATCCTTCCCTAACCCGAGCTTGCGCTCTGTCTCTAATGACCTCGTTGTCGACGGGACGTTAAAGACTAACCACCACCACCACTCAAGATCCTTCTCACCCCTCCTAAATTAGCATTCTGTCAGCCACCCAAACTCCACAGCATCCTAGTCCAGCCCTACACCACTGCCAGCTCCAGGCCCTTGACACAGGGATTATATCGCTATGGAAGACCCATGTGTAAGTGCTGATCAATCCACCCAACCATCACTTCCTATTCTGGTCCTGTCACACTCTTATCTTACAACATCAGAGATCGAGCTACCTGTAAAATCAGCCATGTCATATACCAGCTCTGTTGCAATCACTGCACAGATTTTTATTTTGGTATGACTACCAACCAGCTGTCCATCATAATGAATGGACACCACCAAACTATGGCTGTGAACAAAGTGGACCCCCCTGTGGCACAACATGCAGCTGAACATAGTATGCTTGATTTCAATGGCTGCTTCGCAACCTGGACCATCTGAATCCTCCCCTCCACCATCAGCTTTTCTGAACTGCGCAGATGGGAGTTACCCTTACAATATATTCTCTGCTCCTGAAATTATTCCAGCCTTAACCTATGATAACCTACTATTCCCAAAATCTTCACCCAACTGTTTCTGACCCTCTGTCCTTTCATATGATCCCAATTCACATCTCCTCACCCTCATTGTGTGACACTCTCTGCCAATGCAGCCACCAGTCTCTTCCCCTCTATTCCACTTCTTTTCTGCTACCTCTTCCTTCGCTCCCCTCTACATAGTTGCACCTGGCAGTCCTGTCTTGCCATCTCCTATTCCTTGCATGCTCTGCTAGATACTACACTTCTCTCTCCCTATCCCTACCGTGCTATCCCTCCCCCTTCCCTGCCCCACTCCAGATTGCTGCTTTCATTCAACACAACAGTTGCAGTCTGGCCAGAGTGGCTGAGGTAGCAGTCATGTGAGCATGAGGTGTGTCTTCTTGTGTCAGTGTGTGTGTATATGTTCCTTTCTTTTCGGAAGAAGGCTTTGGCCAAAAGCTCAATGTGTAACAGTCTTTTCATAATGCCAGTCTGCAACTCAATATGTCACCTTTATGATGACTAGCTATCTATCTTTTCCATAGTTGCTGAAATTCCAATCCAGTCTTTCCATTTTTTGATTATTATTATTACTACTACTACTTTTATTGTTTCTACAGTTATTATGATCACTTACAGCATTAGTAGTGTTAGTTATAATAATCAAATAAAAATCACAAATTAAACACAAAACTATCTTCGTTTATATACATGAATTTCATTATAAAACAACATCTTTGTATGGCTAAATACATTGCTGATCTTTTTGGTGCACTTTCAGAAGTTGTGAGTAGTTGTAAAAGAGAGAGTGTTGTGAGTTGTTGTTGTGCTAAGACAGATATTTTCAATGAAAAGTTTTGTAATTCAAGTTTTTGTGTGCTATGATATGTTCTTCAAAATAATTCATTAAAAGAAACAAATAATTATGAGAAAAGGTTTTGAAACAATTCATTTTTAACACTAAGGCAAAGCTGAAAACACAATCTTGGATTTCTCCTCCTTAAGCTTGAAATATATCTCAAGACACACTGTAGCAATGAGAAACACCAGGTAAACTGGAAAGAGGGGGAAAAGATAAGCAGCTAACAATTTTTACAAGGTTTTAGAATTATTATAACATACTTCATGTATTACATTCTCTTTTGTGTTCTCAAGGTGCTGAGAATTATTCTTACAAACCACACCATTGATTTTAGTGAGGTTGGCTGAATATTTGTAAATCAAGTGCACTCAGCCCTTGTGAGGCCACTTGAAGAGCTACTTGTATGAGAATTAGTGTCACCGGTCACAAAAACTGACAATGGCTGGGAGAGTGGCGTGCTGATCAAGTGCCCATCCAGAGAAGCCTAAGGCCTGAGGATGACATGCCGACTGGTTAGCACCATTTGGCCCTCAAGGCCTGTTTGGGTGGTGTTTGTTTGTTTTTATTATGTTAATCCCATTAGAAAAGAATAAAGTAGAATGTGGATTCAGAGTAATCATATGCATTGACTGAAGAAAAGGATGCAGGAACAATATGAAATATTGAAATGCTCCTGTCAGGGAAAAAAAAAAGGCAAATATGTTCCTCTTTAAAATACCCTCATCAAAAATACTGGTGTGTAAATATCCCCTATACCTATATATGAACATTTGTTGGCCCGGGAGCATACAGACACCCCCCCCCCCCCCCCCCCTCACACTGCCCCTCCACCCATCGTATGGTCTCTACTTATCTGTATTTTTAATTTACACCATCTTCTCTCTATTTCAGTCCCATTACTCCTATCTCTTTCTCTTTTACTGTCACTGCCTCTCACTGATCACAAATATCTCCTCCCTCTTTGGCTTCTACTGCCACTGTCTTTTCTTTCAATGCCATTTTCTCTCTTCACCATCAGTTTGTGCTCTCTCTTTCTCTGCCACTAACACTGTCTTCTCTTGCTTCTACCATCATTATCTACCTGCAACTCTCCTTCAGTAGAAAGAAGCATGAATATCTTCAAGTGCCAAAATTTCATGAGGAAGGCAGAATGAGGATGGAGGCAGCTAGCTACCCTTTCTTTAAAGAGGAACTTATTTTTTATTTTTTTTTATTTTTATTTTTATTTTTTTTTATTTTAATTTTTTTTTTTTATATTTTATATTTTTTTTTGCCCCAATGGGAGCATTTCTTATTTTCCCTACTGCATTTGGGTGTGCTGCTTATATGAAGCAAAATTTATGGATCAGTAAAGGTTTGGCAGTTTATTTATATACTGTTACATACATGAATAACAAATAAGTACACATAATATAAGGCTGACACAAAATTATTTTATTTACATTTTTTCTGGATATCTTTCTCATTAATCCAGTACATTGCAGATTCCCAGCTCATGATTTGTACCTTAACAGAGTAAAAATGTTATTAGATATAATTTTATTGAGTTTCCAGACTTTCTATTTTTACATAAATTTTGGCTGTCATTTCGTTTAGAAATATTAAGACCTTTCTTAGCCCAGTTTTGGTCACTGCAGTACCACTTTGAGTATATCTATACAGGCATGAAGTGCCCAAAATACAGGGACATGACACCATAAAGTTTCATTGCTTGAAAAAAATACTAATTGCACCCATAATGTAATCTGACAGATAAAAAATTTATTCACCAAGTTGCAGCAGGAGATCACACACACACAAAAAAAAGTTTTACATACTCAAGGTTTTGGAGCCAGTGGCTTCTTCTTCCAGCAGAAGAGTTGAAGGGGAAGGAAAATGGGAGAAGTAAAAGGACTGGGGAAGTTTAGGAACCATGGTAGAGTATGGTAAAGTCTGGGTGACTTTTCCCAGCTCTATGTATATTCTCCTGCTGCAGCTTAGTGAGTAGGCCTTTATCTATCCAATTACATTATATTGTCAAAAATTGTTTATTTCCATTGCTATAACAGCCGATGTGGTCATCATTCCTTCTTATGATCCCTCTTGCCAATCTTTGTTATTGTCTGTCTCGTGCAAGCTGTCATCTGTTTTCTACCTGTGCTAGTCCAATCATTTATTTATCTGTACCACCCAGATAAATCAACACTTTGCACGTACATGTTTTCTAGTACTTATTTCTGTGTGCATAGATCATTCCATTGTTATTTATGAATTTTAATATAACAATTTGTTTACACTTCACTAAACTGCATGGCCTTCTCCCAATCATCTTTTGCTGATTTATTCACAAATTTGAGAGCTATTTTCTTTCCCATTTTCCACTTACCTTGTTTATAAATAATTCTTTCACGTTTTTTGTGTGTTTCTTTTTCACCAAACTGCTCTGATTGATTATCACTGTCATGTCCTACATTACATTATTCACCAAGCAAAGTAGTTTACCTTTTCATGACTTCCCCTATAGATTTTTTTCTTTTACAATCATTTTTCGTCTCTTATAGGCTACTTTTCTGGCGAGAAATTCTTGGGCACTCATTACCTCTTGTTAACCATTGTTTGTTCCCATGATTTTTGTACAATTTTCCTGATTTTTTCCGAATTTTTTCCTTGATTTTTTTCCAGTTTTCTGTCTTTTTCCACCCTCTGCTTCTCTTTTTTTGCCACTCCCACCATTTATAACACTTCAAACCAATGTCTCTTGCCATAATGAATACCAACACATATTACATTCATTCTTTTCGAAAACATGTTTTAGCACAATCAAAACTATGGTCCCACATTCTGTTTCATTAAACCTGCTTGCCCCTTGGAATTATTACAAAAGGCCTAAAACAGGAAGCCCTTGTTTATAGATGTAATCCTACTCTACACCAGCTTCTTTTACAGTTTCAATACAGCAATCTCTTGCACTTACCTGGCGAATATGTAACCTACATGCATCATCTGTCATTTTTCACTCTATCAGACTTCTCCCCTTCTACCACATTCTGCAGTTATCTTCCCCTCATGTTTCCTTGGATTGTATCATCTGTCAGGCGAAATTCAAACGCCAACAACAAACCATACTTCACCTCCTAAAGCTATGCCCACGTCTTCTAAATTAACTCAATAGTGGTGTTTCCCTTCTTGGCCCTCTGTAGCTCCCTAAAGTGCAAAACCATCAACCACTACTTCTCTCCTACAAACAGAACTTGGCCAACCTGAACATTACACAGACTTAACCACTGCCTCATAGACTAATAATGACTAATAATCACAAGAACCAGTTACCAGAGTGTAGTGTTCTTAACCTCTCATCTAAAGCACTCGCCCCACCTTAAAAAAGACAACCAGTCTTTCCTTCTCCTCATGTCCAGAAAGTCTCCCCTGACCTGGGATTCTGGGTGATTTTTCCAAAATCTACCCCTCCAGTCCTCTTCCTTTTCCCCTCTTCCTCCTCTTCAACCCTTCAGGTGGAAGAAGAAACCACTGGCTCCAAAAACTTCCAGACGCCAAAGCTTTTTTATAAGTATGTTCTCCTGCTGCCACATGCTGAATAGATTTTTATTGATCAAATTACATTATATTGTCAAAAATTGATTATGATTGTTCTTACAATTAGAATATAGTTTGGTAGCCTTCAAAGCCTTCCCATCACCTTCAATAACTTTCCATGTGTTCACTACATCAGTTAAAACTACATTTACACCTCAAGTGGATATTATCCGCATATCTGATATGCATAAATATGGTAACTTATAACCACTGGTTTTTTGCAATGGACAATGATACTGAATAAAGTTTTGAGGGTCCCCAAGATCATCATCTGAAGATCATGTAAAAATTCTGATGAGTTTTCATGAATGAAAATTATAGGAGTGACATCCCAAGAACTGGTGCTTTTGATACCCAAAAATCATGGTTTTTTGGGCATATCTTGTTAGCTAATAAAGATTTTTGTAAATGGGAAAATAGCATTTCTAGATGAATGTATACAGGATGTGCAGTTAAAATTAAAGCCATTTTCTTTGTTTAATTATTTAAATAATTGCAGCCCAGAATGAAAAAGCGGCTCAAAACTGGTTTTTACTATTTTTTGCACAAGTACTGCAATTCTGAACGTCTGAATATTGGTGAGGGGTAATTAAATCAAAACAAAATTCAGTGTTTTCTAGGAATATTATCTTAAGAATGCAAGGCAGAAATTTCAATAACTTTCCTTAGTTAGAAATTAGAAGTGGATGTCCCCACAACCAGTTTTTTTGTATGCAAAAATCATGTTGTTTTTGGGGTTTTTTCTCAGGAACTGGCCATGAACAAATGGGGCTTTTACAAGCCACCTAGGATCCACCATGGACACCACCTAATGGGAAAAAAATGATTTGCTCAATTTCCATGGGATGGAGGAAGTGTGTAATGTTTAAAACTTGACCAGTCAATACTATATGGTTCCAGAGACATTTTCAAACCTGAAATATCTATGATGTCTATATGTAGAATGAAGCAACAAAAGAAAATTTGTACAAAGGCCAGTATTAGAACAAATCACTAGGAAGATTAGTAAACCACTAAGCCACCCTGCCACAGTGGTCTGGTACAAATTTTCAGTTATCACTTAAGTCTACATTCATTTAAAATTTGGATTTTCGCTTTTGGCTTCTTGGAACATATTGGTAGCAAGCACGGTCCTGAGTAGCAAAATTGAACAATTATAAATTCAGTTAGTTACTGATAGGGAGAAAAATACTATTCCTTTTGAAAATGTTTGTGCCAAAATCAAAAATATGGACAAAAAATTGAAGACTTGTATCATTAGTGTAAAATTGAATATTGAAACACAGTTAAAAATTGTTAATACTAAAACTGGTGAAAAGTCAAAATAGTTAGGAACACTGCAACCTCAAATGAGTGTTATGTACAAATACTGTATCAAAGATAGAAAACAGTGTTTGTGTATTAACTCAGAAATTTGAAAAGCTAAGTAATGCATTCTAAAAGCCTATTCACTAATTCCTCTGTAGCACACATTAATTTTCCAGTGAAAAACCTTTTGGCTGATAATAATTTATGACCCATTCATTTCTTGCAGCATTGTAGAGAAAATTTTGTACACAGTATGAGTGGTTGTATGAAAAACAAAGTCATGGAAAAATATTTATAAAGGTAAATATTGCATTGGAAAAGTCAAAATTTCGCTGTAAACATGTCATGCAAATTTTGAAAAGATTACTAAAGCAAATTCTGGTCAGAGACTGAACAAACTGGGATTAAAAGTAAATTCCTGAATGGAACAAGTTACAGGAAAAGACACAGTAGTATGAAAGAGTTATCAGATAAATAAATTAGCACATTTGCATGAGTCATTTGATATGTTGACACAGACAGGTGTTTCCAAAAGGAGTTTGCTAGTTGAAATTCAAGGAGAGTTTGTGTATGGGTCAGATGACACTATGGATCAATTTTTGAGATATGTACATGAGCTAGAAAAATTTATCAAGAAAATTGGTAGACCACAATAGTCACAATTATAGACAGAGGGTAGAGAATCAAAAATCTGGAAATGCTAATTGTGACAGAGGATAATGTAATAATAACTATGATGTTATTTTTTAAGTCCAAGAGAAAGCAGAACATATTATCAGGGAACAATATAACCAGATATAGAAGTTGGTATGGAAGTAATAAAATTCCTAAGACAAAATGATTCAATAAACCAGATAGTGGAAAATTAAAATACTTCCATTGAAGGGCCACAATTTAGGAGCAAATCAAGAGATTAATAAATTGACGAACAGTAATAATGTATATTTGAGAAATTCTGGTGAATTAATTTTTTCTGTTTTAAAAAATGTGTAGTATCCTATTGATGTTATAGATGTATAGTCTCTTACTCAGGGCATGAGTGTAGAGGGAACAGATGCAGGAATCCTGCACCTCAGTCCTTACAAGGTTTGTTGCAGATGGTTTGCCATTCCTTCCTCTGACCTGTTATGAAATGTTAATGTAATTTTGGCTTTGTTAATGTGAAAATTAAATAGACAGTGTGATAAAGAAAAACATGAGAGAAGAAATTATTAAAACTTATTAAGTTATCTGAAAACATGAGAACCAATAATGCCAAAATTTCTGCCTCTAGATGTAATGAACTGGAGCCAACTACGAGAAAAGAAGATAAGTAAAAAGTTTTTCGTAAATCTTACTCCTCTCGAAGCTTATTAAAAGAGTTAACAATAAAGATATTGATGTGACTGAGGGGTAGATTACACACTGCATAGACACATATTAGCAATCTTGGCTATGGGGGCAGGTAATCAATGTAATATCTCTGTGGAGAAAGTAACTTGTGAATGAGTCAAGTTAGAAGATATAGGTAGTGAGAATCAACAGATATGCAATAAGGAGGACATGGAGAAGAATGGGTAGAAAATTTTAACAAGTCAAGTAATGAAAATGTAACTGATGAATTTGATGACATAGGAATTGAAGAATTAATGAAGGAATCAGATAATCAGGGGGTTGAAAACATTTTAATTGTAGAAGGTTTAAATTAAAAATATTAAATTAAATTTAAAAAATATGTCTATAGACAATATTGAAGAACGATGAGTGGAGATATGTACTAATGATCATTGTGACACCAGGGGAGGTGAATACTCAGCTGACTTTGAGCTAGATGTTGAGAAGAAGTATTTTACTTCTTTTGTGGAAGAAATTCAGTCATTGGGGTGGATGGGGACATTGGTAACTGTAAACTTATTGTGGAAATTCCCAAAGACTTTGTATAAAGGTTTAAGTAACATCCAACACAGTATAGAAGTTAATGAGTTTCAAAATTTTACTTACAGTAAAGGTGACATGTTAAGTTGCAGGCAATTACAATTAAAAAGACACATACACAGAGCTTTTTGAAAAGCTTTCATGAGAAACATATACCATTCATACACACAAGCAACTACACCTCACGCACACATGACCAGAGCTTTTGGGCATGTGTGCATGAGGTGTGCTTGCTTGTGTGTATGAATGGTGTGTGTTTCTCTTTTGCTCATAAAGAATATGGCTGAAACCTTTGTGTAGGTATCATTTAATTGTGTCTCTCTGCAACTTAATATGTCATCTTTAGGGTAAGTAGCAGTCTACCTATTCCTGCATGGTTGATATTTCTACCTTGAGTTTCCAGTGTTTAGTTAATGACTTCCATAACTAAATTTCTTGTGATCAAACATGTGAGGGAATTGTAATCAAGATGCACAAATGATACTAAAAGTAATTTACATGACAAAATTATAAAAAATAAATTTTTCTCTATAATTTGTGACTAAACAGTGATGCTATCAGAAAAGATGAAAATTTCAGAAGAATTATCATGAAAATGTATAAAACTAAGTATCCAGAGTGCTGTATTAAAATTAAATATCAAATTGTTGAACAACTGAAAGATATGTGTTGTAATCAAGAGCAGTGTTAAACAGATGAAACTAATTGGACAGATGAATTTATTGGCAAAGATAATAACAAGTATGATGATGATTGTGTTAATGTGATGAAAGTGTGTGATGTGAGTGGTAATGACAACAGTAGGTGTAATACTGAATCTGAAGGTCAAATTTTATGGAAAATTCAGATGGTTAACTGCATGAAAATGCTGATTCAGGGAAAAGTGATGCAGTCTGTAACCCATTCATCGAAGTACAAAATGGTTCTTGGGAAGATCAGTGTGTTATGGACACAGGTAGTTGGATGATAAGTTGAGAGCAAACAAATGAGGCCCACCTGTGTTTAGTTAGTTAGGTTAGTTAGTTACATGTTCCATTTATCAATCTCACAGAAACTGTTATGATGTGCAACATGACAAGTGCATAAGAAATGCACATGTGACTCAAGTTTTCTTCTGTTAAATAGCACAAAACAAATATATTATACCTATTGATTTTTTTATTCTTGTTCTAGAATTCACCTATAGTACAGAAAAAGTTGTCAAGGAGATATGATTTCAATTTACTTTTTAAATTATTACAGCTATCTGTCAGACAATTTATTTCATTTGATAATTTATTGAAAAGTTTTACAGCAGCATATGTTACCTCATTCTGTGCCAAAGATAGGTTAAGTAGAGGATAGTGTAAATCTTTCTTTCGTTTTGTATTATAATCATGAATTTCACTGTTGTTTTTAAACTGCTCCATGTTGTTGAAAACAAATTTCATTATTGAGTAAATGTACTGTGAAGCTGTTGTAAGAATTCCTAACCTTTTAGACAGATTCCTACAAGATGTGTGATTACGAGCCCCACACGTTATTCTAACCAATTTCTTTTGACCAGTGAATACTTTTTGCCTAAGTGTTGATTTACCCCAAAATATTATTCCATATGACATCAGAGAGTGAAAGTATGCAAAGTATGTTGGCTACCTAATTTCTACATCCTCAATATTAGCAATCATTCTGTTTGCAAAAGTTTCTGAACCTAGTCACTTACGGAGATCCAAAATATGAATTTTCCAATTAAGATGCTCGTCTATATGTACACCAAAAAACTTAGTATGCTCTATCCTGGCTCCTGACTTCTGTTGATGTGTTACATTTTTTGATGGAACTGTACTCCTTGCAGTAGAAAATTGAATGTATTGTGTTTTTTCAAAGTTCAGAGCAAGCCCATCCACAGAAAAGCAATTGATAACTTATCCAAACACAAATTATTTGTATCAATTTCTATTGGAGTTTCTTTTATGGGATTAATAATTATGCGTGTATAGTAAGCAAACAGTGTCAGTTTAGTTTCTTGTTTCAGATAGGAAGGGAGATCATTCACATATATCAAGAACAGAAGAGGACCCATGATCAAACCATGTGGAACACCTAACATAATTTCACCCCAGTTAGATGAAGGGAGAAACTTCCTTAAATCACTTAATCAATATAAAGAAACATTTTCTTCCTGTTCTGTAGATGTGACTTAGCCATTCATATGCTGTTCCATTTATACTGTAGAATTGTAATTTCTGTAACATAATGTCATGGTTCACACAACCAAATGCTTTGGATAAGTCACATACACTTTACTATTTAAAGGCTCTATTGTGTGGGCAATGAAATTGTATATTGCTGTTTCAATAGAACATAATTTTTGAAATCCAAACTGTGATATACTAAGTATCCCATCACTGTTGAGATGGCTAACCACTCTTGAGTATTTTAATTTCTTGATGATTTTTGAAAATGCTTGTAAAGCAAGGATACTGGGTGGTAATTATTGACATCTGTGGTGTCCCCTTTTCGGTAGAGAGGCTTAACAATGGCATATTTTAACCTAGCTGGGAAAATACCTTGAGTCAGTGATGCATTACAGAAGTGACTCAGAACATCAGCTATAACTGCTCCACCCTGTTTTAATATCTTGTTAGAGATGTCACCTACTCCAACAGATTATTTATTTTTCAAAGATTTAATGGTTTTCCTTATTGTACAAGATGTTGTTAGATGAAAATTAATCTGACAACGATTTCTCAAAACTGACTCTTCCATGTACTGCTTGGCTTTTTCTCTTGAACTATTCTCAACAATTTTTTCACCTACACATAAGAAATTGTTGTCAAATACATTACCTACTTGTGTACTGTTGGTTAAGGTAGTCTCAATCTCTTTAATAGTAACACTACATACTCCAGTGGTTACATATCATATCTCTCTTCTAATAGCACTTCATACTGATTTTATTTTATTGCTCAAGTTGTTAACTTGATTTCTGATACACATATTTTTTGACAACTCTTCTCAGTATGTTACAATAATTTTTATAGTATTAAATTACTTCTGGGTCTTTACTAATTCTTGCTGTCTTGTACAACTTTCTTTTTCTTTCAGAAGACACTTTAATACCTGTAGTAATCATAGTTTTCTTTGAAAACTGTTTGGTACTACTCTTTGTAATTTTGGGGGGCAACAATGTTCAAAAAGGGATATAAATTTATCAAAAAATATATTGCATTTATAATTAGCATCTGGCTCTTAATATACATCTCGCCAATTAACATTTCTTAAACTATCTCTGAAGTGCTCTATAGAGATCAGGTTTACCAGCCTTACACTTTTACTTAATGGTTTTTGAACTGTATACCCTGCTTCATGGTCTGATAATCCATTTACCACAGGAAAAGCATGTGATAGTTTTACATCCTCTTGCTGTACAAATACATTATCCATTAGAGTGCTACTGCCTTGAGCTATATAAGTAGGAACATTAGATTAGATTAGATTAATACTTGTTCCATAGATCATGAATACGACACTTCGTAATGATGTGGAACGTGTCAGGTTAATAAAAGATGTCTGTACAAGAAATTACATTACACAAAATATTGCATGACACTAATGATTAAGTTTTTTTTTTTTTTTTTTTTTTCCTTACTTTATATCTAAAAATTCAGCCAATGAGTAGAAGGAGTTGTCATCTAGAAATTCTTTAAATTTATTTTTAAATGTTAGTTGGCTACCTGTCAGGCTTTTGATGCTGTTTGGTAGGTGCCCAAAGACTTTTGTGGCAGCATAATTTACCCCTTTCTGTGCCAAAGTCAGATTTAACCCTGCATAGTGAAGATCATCCTTTCTCCTGGTGTTATAGGTATGCACACTGCTATTACTTTTGAATTGGGTTGGATTATTATCAACAAATTTCATAAGGGAATATATATACTGTGAGGTTACTGTGAGAATCCCTAGATCCTTAAATAGATGTCTGCAGGATGACCGTGGGTGGGCTCCAGCAATTATTCTGATTACACGTTTTTGTGCAATGAATACTTTTCTACTCAACGATGAATTACCCCAGAATATGATGCCATACGAAAGCAGTGAATGAAAGTAGGCATAGTAAGCTAATTTACTGAGATTCTTATCACCAAAATTTGCAATAACCCTAATAGCATACGTAGCTGAACTCAGACGTTTCAGCAGACCATCAATGTGTTGCTTCCAGTTTAACCTCTCATCAATGGACACACCTAAAAATTTTGAAAATTCTACCTTAGCTACAGACTTCTGTTCAAATTCTATATTTATTACTGGAGTTGTGCCATTTACTGTACGGAACTGTATATACTGTGTTTTATCAAAATTTAAAGAGAGTCCGTTTGCTGAGAACCACTTAATAATTTTGTGAAAAACATCATTTACAATTACATCACTTAGTTCTTGGTTTTTGGATGTTATTACTATACTTGTATCATCAGCAAAAAGAACTAACTTTGCATCTTCATCAATGTGGAATGGTAAGTCATTAATGTATATCAAGAACAGTAAAGGACCTAAGACCGAACCCTGTGGGACCCCGTGCTTGATAGCACCCCAGTTTGAGGAATCAGCTGTTTTAACATTACACGAACCACTTATTTCAACTTTCTGCATTCTTCCAGTTAAGTATGAATTAAACCATTTGTGCACTGCCCCACTCAAACCATAATGATTTAGCTTATCTAAAAGAATTCCATGATTTACACAATCAAAGGCCTTTGAGAGGTCACAAAAAATACCAATGGGTGATGTCCGGTTATTCAGAGCATTTAATATTTGATCAGTGAAAGCATATATAGCATTTTCTGTTGAAAAGCCTTTCTGAAAACCAAACTGACATTTTGTTAGTACTTTATTTTTACAAATATGGGAGGCTACTCTTGAATACATTACTTTCTCAAAAATTTTTGATAGAGCTGTCAGAAGAGAGATTGGGCAGTAGTTGTTGACATCCGACATATCCCCCTTTTTATGCAATGGTTTTACAATGGCATATTTCAGTCTATCAGGGAAAACACCCTGCTCCAAAGAGCTATTACATACGTGGCTGAGAATTCTACTTATCTGTGGGGAACAAGCTTTAAGTACTTTGCTGGAAATGCCATCAATTCCGTAAGAGCTTTTACTTTTCAGTGAGTTTATTATTTTACTGATTTCAGAGGGAGAGGTTGGTGGAATTACAGCTGTTTCAAACTGTGCAGGTATGGCCTCTTCTATTAATAGCCTTGCCTCTTCTAGTGAAAATCTAGATCCTATTTTCTCCACAACATTTAAAAAATGATTATTCAAAATATTTTCAATTTCTGATTGTTTGTTAGTGCACTCGTCATTCAATTTTATTGCACTAAAGTCTTCCTGTGCTCTTGGTTGCCCTGTTTCCCTTTCAATAATATTCCAAATTGCTTTAATTTTATTATCAGAGTTACTGATCTCAGACATGATACACATGCTTCTGGACTTTTTAATAACTTTTCTTAGTACCGCACAATAGTTTTTATAATATTGAACAATTTCGGGGTCAGTACTCCATCTTGCTGTTAGATACAGTTCTCTTTTGCGGTTGCAAGATATTCTTATTCCTTTAGTTAGCCAAGGGTTTTTATATGTTTTCTTGGAATTATGTTTAACTATTTTCTTGGGAAAACAATTTTCAAATACCCTTAAAAATGTATTGTGAAATAAGTTATATTTCAAGTTTGCATCGGGTTCCTTATACACTTCATCCCAGTCTAGCTGCTGTAGGCTTTCCCTAAAGTTTGCAATATTTATATTGTTAATTGAACGCACTGCTTTGAAAGTCTGATTTATTATACTGCATGGAGCTATGTCATGTACTGTAACAAGCTGTGCACTATGATCTGAAAGACCATTCTCAACAGGATAAGCATTTATGTCCTTAAACTTATCTTGGTCTATAAAAAAGTTATCTATCAATGTACTGCTGTTCTTTGTTATCCGAGTAGGAAAATCAATGACGGAGCTCAAATTGAAAGAACTGAGTAATACTAAAAGGTCATTCTTCCTATTACACTCTTTCAGGGAATCAACATTGAAATCCCCACAAATGATAATTTGCTTCCCCCTGTCTGACAGATAGCACAACAAAGCACCCAAGTTTTCCAGAAATAGCTGGAAATTCCCTGAGGGGGACCTATACACTGTTACAATTATGAAAGTGCCATCCTTTAGTTTAAGTTCAGTGGCACATGCTTCCATATGTTGCTCTACACAAAATTTTTTAGTTTCTAAATTTTTTGCACTGTGGAAGCTTTTGACATATATGGCAACTCCTCCTCTCATCATATTATCTCTAGTTACATGTGCAGCTAATTTGTACCCATTGATGCTAACCTTTTGCATATCAGTGACAATGTGATGCTCAGACAGGCATAGTATATCTATTACATTCTTGGTTTCTATATCTTCTAAACAAAGCAGAAGCTCATCAATTTTATTCTTCAAGCCCCCAATATTTTGATGAAATATACTAACAGTATTTTTCACTTTACTTTTGTGAGTATCTTGAACTTTTTTAACATCTTTAGTACTTTTATTCTCAATCCCCCAATATTTTGATGAAATATACTAACATTATTTTTCACTTTACTTTTGTGAGTATCTTGAACTTTTTTAACATCTTTAGTACTTGCCTGGCTGAGTTTCCCACTGGACACTGATCTTACACTAAAAAAGAGTTTCCACCATGAGATGTAGTTCCTCCCCCCTTTAAATTTCCTGCTATCAGCCCAGCCAGTTTACCCTTCCCTTTCCTGTTGAGGTGTAGGCCATGTCTAGTATAGTCCCACCTACAGAGTGAATCAACAGGAACCACACCAATGTGTGACCCTGCACCAGATCCAAGTAGCCGTTCCAACTCCAAATTAACTCTCCTGACAGAAGAGGTCAAATGAGGTCGGTCGTGGCGCTCCAGAACCGACACAAACCCAACACTGGTATGATTCGATGCCGATGCAATCTTTGCCAGGTCACACTTTATGCTGTACCCCGGATCTCTGTCAATACTGTTGCCCGGCCCACCCACAATAACCACGGTGTCTTCCTTAGTAAAACCTTTACATAGTGAACCTAAATCCTCTGTAACCTGCCCAAGTTCAGCACTAGGTTTGAAAAAACTTGTGACCTGGTAATCCAACCCTAATTCATCCTGCAGAAGTTGATCACTGATTCTAAGTTATATGTCATTAATAACACTTCTAGTTCACTTTTTCTATCAGAATTGCTTAGAAATTTTACATTAAAATCACCACATATTAATAACTTCTTCTTTTTGTCTGACAGACAGCAGAATAGGGAGTCAAACTTTTTTATGAATAGCTCCCAATCTGCTAACGGAGACCTGTACACTGTTGCTAATATCAACACTACTTTTCTACCTGTAATTCACACACACACAAATTTCAAAGTGCTGATCAACACAAAATTTGCTTCCTTCTACAGTTTTGTACTAATACCCTTGTTTTGTGTAAATGGCAACTCCTCCTTCTCCATGCTAGATCTGCAACTGTAAAATGCTACATTATACCCATTTTTTACTGACACTATCCATCCTCACAATTACATGGTGTGCAGACAGATAAAGTATATCAATCTCATTCTTATTTTTGAGATCCTCTAACACACTAACAGCTCATCTACTTCATTTTTTATTCCCCTGATATTTTGACATAGTAAATTGATACTACTCTTAACTTTATCTATATTTAGTGTACATGAAACTTCTTTTATTCCAATTTTCTTTATTGTTGTCTTAATGAACTTTGGTTTTAACCTAAAAAACCTGCCTGCCTGGTCCCATTAAACACAGGGATCATCCATTGTGTGCAGTGGCTCCCCTTACAGTATGTGCTAGTAAAGAAGCTAACTTATCTTTCCCTTTCCAATCTAGGTGTAGGCCATGAATAGTGCATCCCCACCTACCAATAGCAGCAACAGGAACAACACTTATGCAAAACTTTTCTGGTTTCTGGACATCCTATTCAGCTCAGTGTGAACATGCCTTGCAGCAGTGTTTACCCAGGGCCAATCATGCAGTGGAAAGACCTCCACAAGCCTTACATGTGTGTGCCCAGTTTCTGCTCCTAGTTTGTCCAGCTCATTCCTTATACTATATCTTGGATTCATAGCCGGGCTGTTTCTTGCTCCCCCAGCTATAAATGCCTGATTTTCCCTCTCAAAGTCCCTACATAGCTGACCTAAGTTTTCTGTCACCTGGCTGAGGCTAGCACTTGGTTTCACAAAACTTTTGACCTGGTAACTTTCTCCTAATTCCTTCTGAAGCTGCTGGCCTATACCCCTTCCATGCTACCTAGAATCAGAATTCTTCTTTTCCTGTTCTGATTTGATCCTGACCTTTCTTTTTTCTTTAAGCAAATATTGTGCTTCAACCTGCATTCAGCTACATCTGGAGGAGGTCCTTCCTCCTCTACTTCATACAGCAAGCCAAACTGATTTACTAATTGAATTTCTAAAGTTTTTTCAACAGTTTCCCTTTTTCGCCCTTTGTTTGCTTTTGTACCCCGTGTGGATAACCCAAGGAAACATTGGGCTGAGTGCTGTATGTAACTTATTGTCCATGTCGGAAAAACTCTTTGGGTCACCAATGGATAGCTGGGGTAATGAAAAATGTGTGTTTCAGATGAAATCTGTGGGTGCAACATCAACAGCATTGAATAAACTGGAGGCATATTAACATAGAGGGATGCAGTGTAGATTACCCATTTGTTTTGTGAAAGTCATGTGCTAGTCATGCACCTTCAAGTTGGGCTGTGTGTCTTAAAATACACCATAAAAGTGAGCACTGTCCTCTTTGTTATGGCAAAATGGGTTGCATACTTTAGGAGTGCTTTGAGCTATACAAATTGTATTATTTATTTCATATATTATAAAGACCACACTTACAGAGATGGAATGTGCATCTCAAGTGCACGACAAAGAGCCTTTGGATCTTGTCTCAGGCAGGTGCTGATCACACACTTTCTAACTCTAAGGTACAGAAAGTGGCAGGCTGGTTGCTTTCCAAACAAATGGACCAGAAGTTATGAGACACTGCACTGTAGCTTGGAAGAACACCTCCAAAGTACACATTTTAGGTGGGTTTTCAAATGGACATTGTCTCCCCATATGCTCCAAATGGACACCCAATTTCTTTGCCCATTGGTGGAAAGCTGGCCATGTGCATTTGTTATCTGGACTAATGTTTGCATATTTGTTAAACATTGCAGAAGGGGCAGTCAGGAGAGAGTTGTTGTGTCTTGCATCTTTTCAAAAGATCCATTGTGTGTTTTTTTGTCTCTGATCAAGATTGGCTACCCCCCATAAGGTCAAGAAATGTAGGCAGAAGAGCATTAGGCTGTCTTCCACTTTTTATTTCATATTGACTGTCTTATAAATCAAAACATGAATGGCAGAATCTAGCAACGAAAGTTACAGAAAATTTAGGTATGGAATTTTATGACAAAATTAATACATGGTAATGGAATAGTTCAAACTAAGTAAGATTAATGAGAGATTAAATAAGTCAAAATATTACCTTTGATGTCATTAGCATCAGCTTTTGTTTGTGATTTAGAATATTATGTTTGTTTGATTATATTTGTTAAGGTTGGCCAATTGGGTCACAGTTGTATAATTTTCTATCATCTGGCATGGCATGATGAGAAAATGGTATGGTGTGAGATGCACAGAGGTGGTCAGACAACAGCAGGATATGGAGGGAAAACTGGAAGCTTAGTTGATAACTGATGTTGAGAGGACTAGGGGTTCTGAGACTTGGACTCCACAGAGTCTTGACATTGCTGTTTTGGATTATTAGGAACATTGATCTGGAAGTCCACAGAGTCCACACATTTTTATGGCTATTCTGTTTCGTTTGTATTTGAGGACTTAGGTAAGTCTGGGCTCAAGAGAGTTCAGATGGTTTTTCATGTGTTTTCCATTTGAGCAAAGTGGGGATTTCAGATGGGTACTCAAGAATTGAGACATATCCATTTGTAAGACCTGTGTTTCCTGAGCTATGTTGGTTCCAAACTTTGCTTTTATCTAGAATATTGCAGTTATGAAGATTTCCATGTCGGTTTATATTGACTTGGATACTTACCACAGTTGTGGTATTATGTTTGAGCAGTAAAGTTGTGTTGGGAAGTGTGGTCAGACTTTCCAGCTTTTGTAAATTGTGAGTGAGACTACAGCTCTTTAAATTTAATTAAGATACAGCTAGCTAGTCTGCTTGGAAATTATAAACTTTAGTTCGTAATAAAGGGAATTGTTTTGCAGCAGTGTCTATTTGGTCCCTAGACAAAATCTGATGAGCTGAGTTTCAGATAAAATATAATAACTCATTTAAGTTTTCCTGCCAAGGAAAACTTGTAGTCCTAAATGGGGAGTCATAGTAAATTGGGGCTCCAAGCCAGGACATGTTGAAATTCAAGTAAGCAGATACATAGATAGTAGTTTCAAGAGCCGGTACGGCAGTAAAAGTGATATTAGCGAGATGTAGTTGACACTGATTGATGAGCGAGACATTGCAATATTGCAGACAAGGCATCGACTGTTTAAGACTTCACATAGTTCCAGTCAGGTCAGCAGCATGAGACAATGCATCACTGCACTCAATGCTAGAGAATCCATTCCGGATATGAGCCTGCAGCCTAGGAGACATCGGCCTCACCAACCAAGCACCATGACCTCTTCAATGCATTAATCCAGGATGTTAACACTGTGTAACATTACAGGACATATTGGGACATATTGAAGTATTCGATATTGTAGACTTTTAGGGGATGTCGATACAGATATGCAAAATGAAAAGGGAAACTTTGGTGATGTTTAAATATTGTACTGTGTCAATATTAGGACATTTTGCACAGAAAGAACAAAAATAGAATTAATGTAAATATATATTAGTGTTAGTAACCTATTTTCATTCAATTTTGTAATAATATTTCATTTTGTAAAAGAAAGACTCACTGTTTGCTGTAGCTCTGATTAATTGTATAAATTATGAGTTTTGAGCTAAATTATTTCGTATAATATGGACAAGGTACTTTTAAAAACTCACCAGCTAAAGAGAAAGTCTGTAAATGAACGTTTAATGCACACTTCTGGAACTTTCTATGGAGAAATTCTATATTATGATCGCAAAAATACGAAAACTTGTGAAAACTGTTTCATAACCTAATTTCGAAAGACGATTTGTATCAAGAAATATTGCTAAAAAGATTTATTTACGTTTTGAAACACGATTTAAATCATTTTACATATAAATAGTTGTTCTAAATCACTCAAGAAATATCCAGAATCAAATGTCAAGATATTTCTGGAAACATCAGTACAAATCTGGTGAAGGTTATCCAGAAGCTGGTAGAAAAATGTTATAAAATCTATTTGGAAATTATGCTTGTAAGAATTTATATGTGCTGATCCTTTTACTTGCTTTAATCTGTGCTAAAGTTCTGTAATGTCTGATTTGGTTTTAAGTCTTGAATTGCTATCGTATTATGAACAGAGCATTGTCAAAGACTCTCATTGTTTGGAAGGATATTAGTACACCTAGGAGTTGTCAGTTGCCAATTGGGATATGCAGTGCGGTTAGCTCGGAGAGTCAGTTGTTGAGTCTGTGAAGTCTGTCAGTTCTCTTTTTTGTAAAGAAACGTCTGTAATGAAGAATTACTTGTTGTCATCAATATGAACTCAAGACCTTTTTGCATGAAGCAGACACCTCCTAATGCAACGTTTTAATTTGGTGTTGAGGAGCTGAAATGTTTTAATTTGGTGTTGAGGAGCTGAAATGTTATAATTTGGTGGAGGAGCTGAAATGTTATAATTTGGTGGAGGAGCTGGGATGTTATAACTGGTACATACCACTGTCAATTTCCAGATCTTCTAAACAGAGCCAAGAATAGGTAGCAATGCCAGTTTTGTGTATTGTGAGCTTGTATTGTAAACCATGGCAGAATACACCAAAACATCATCAAGTAACTGTGAGTCAGAGCAGGAAGTTAGCAAACCTGCAATTGCCGGCTTCTGTGGCCGAGTGGTTCTAGGCAACATTATTCTTGTGAAACTGGAATTATAATGTGCTGTGGAGTGTCAGACTAATATCTTTGAATCTAATCTGTTAGAAGGGCTGGACTGTATCAAGGCTATGGAAACCATTTTTTGGCAATAACAAGTATTATGTTATTATTTGTTGCGATTTTGTAAAGACTGTTGTGTCAAGAGAATGTCAGATGAAACGAAAATTAAGTTTGTGGAATGTCAATTAGAGGGCTCTGCAAAACTTGGCCTAACCAAAAAAATTTCATTTGCTAATTACAGCCTTTCCGAAAAGTTTTTTTCTAAATAAATAGTGGAAAAGGCCAAGTTAATTAGATTGCAAAACCAGTTTTTAAATAGGCCTGTCTTCAAAATTCACAGAAAAAAAGAAACAGTAAATGCTTTTTGCCAGAATGAATTGTGCAATATAGTCCACTTCAACAGACCACTGTGGATGTTAACAGAAATTTGCACTTTAAAAAGATGTCCATCTGAATCATTCCAGTGGATACTGAGTCAGTGTCCAACTGAGTCTATTGAATCATAATCATTGGATTATGTGGAAAAGTAGGATCAGGTGTTGTGTTACAGGCCACAGTCAATAATAAACAGGAATGGAAATGCAAACAGTGATAATAACAGTTTGCATGTGAGTGAAGAAAAAAAAAGGGATGAGGTGGAAATACTAGAACAGGTGTGACAATGAAAACCAGAATAATAATCAGGAACATAAGCAGTTTCTAGACAATAGAAACCAGGTGTCACTTCAGGAGAATTGGTGCCAGTTTGATTGAGTGAATAACATGAATTTCACCAGTAGGGAGAATCAGAGCATGGAAGTAAGCAGGGCCCTCAACCGAGGGAGATTAGTAATAATCAAGCAAAAAACTAGGCTTGGTTCCTTCATAGGTCCATATTGGGATGTCAAAATTGGCAAGTAAATGGATCAGAGCTAAAAATAGTGGATTTGATAATCAAAGGAAAAAAATGGAAGTTAATATGTGCACCATGGACAGCATTCTTTCTAACACAGAACTGTGGAGTGCTGAAAACAAAAATAACAGGCAAATTATGATTAAAGGCAAAAGAGGTATAAATATTTATATAAATCACAACTTTCACATTGGAAGATTATTTGAATAGCCTGGATCTACACAAAGTTGCAGTGCATGTGATAGCATGGCATTGCTAGCTTTGATGACATAAATATGTTCCTGTGTGATGAGCAGGAATCTAGTAAATATGTATGTGTGCTATAATAATGATAATGGTTGGATTAGTAACAACAGAAAGTGAAATGATGTAGACATAGAAACAAGTAAGGCTATTTATGCAGGTATTAATGAAGATTGTACAATGTAGAAGTCTGCGATAATTATTATAGGAATGTGCAAAGTATAACAGCTACCTGTAAAGTTACTGGCTTAGATGTCCTAGAGAAAACACAAAGTGGTATTTCAGACTCTGTGAGCCCAATAAGGTTAAGGCCACATAAGGTTAAAAAATATTGGCAGAACAGCATTAGACTGCCTGTTCCCCTTTTTATTTCACATCCACTTTGTTATTAAATCAAAACATGGATATCAGTATCTGGAAATGAAATATACAGAACCTTTATGCAAGGAATTCTATTATGAAAAGGAGGGTAGAGCAAAAAGAGGTATAGGGAGAGGGAAAGGCGGAGAACTGAGGGGGGAAAAAAGAAAGGAAGGTCAGTGCAGGAGCTGGATGGGGAAGGACTGGAGTAGACAGAAGAGAGAAGGACAAGTTGAGGCATTGGGAACAGGTTAACAGAGGTTTAGGCAGGAGGACTGTGAGAATGCAGGACATGCTGGACAGACAGTTGTCATCTGTGTAGTACAGAAAGACTTGTGCTGGAAGGTAGTGTCCAAATAGCCCATGTAGTGAGGCAGTTGTTTTAGTGATTTATATTTTACTGTGCAGCACTTTTGGGAACTGGATGGTCTAGTCTGCACTTTACCAGAAGGTGGCAGTGACCATTAATGCAAGTAGACAGTTGGTACTTGCCATGAACACATATATTTCTGTACAATAATTGTAGTATAGTTGATATCTAACAGCGCTTATTTCACACATGGCCCTGCCTTTATTGGGTAGGTTATACTTGTGGGTGGACTGTGATAAGAGGTGTGGGTTGGTGCATGGGATAAGTCTTGCACCTGGACCAACTGCATGGGAATGACCCATGGAGTACAGGATTTGGAGCAGGATCAGAAGGGGGATGAACAAGGATATTCTGTAGGTTGAATGGGCAGTGGAAAACAATATTCGGTGAATTGTGAATTGTGAATTGTGTTTTATTCATCTCATGACGTACATTTGCAATCCATTTGGTTTGCGTACAGGAGACATGTCAAAAATTTATAAAACAATTACAATGATTTTTACATTAATTAATGATAGCACTATAATAAATAACAACACTATAAGGATATTTCTTGGAACATGTAACACATTGTACCCAGCTCAAATTTCCAGATTGTCCTGCATGAATTCATCCACTGAGTAATAACACTTCATTGTCAGTACCTCATATAGCTTTCTTTTAAGTGAACCTAAATTCATCTGCATCAACTTGTTCCCTTTTAATTTATTAAAAATTTTCATTCCCATGTATTGAGGTCCCTGGGCAAACAGTCTGAGGCGGTGGGTGGGGAGCATAAAATTTTCTTTGTTTCTGGTATCATGTGAATGGACAAAATGGTTTCCCTCAAATAAGTCGCGTCTGGAGTACAAAAATATAATAATCTCATATATGTATAAGGATGGCAGAGTTAATATTTTGAGTTTCCTAAATAATGGTCGACATGGTTCTTTGTGATTGGCAGTGCACATATTTCGTATGATTTTTTTCTGTATTTTTAGTATCCGCACTATGTTTGTCGAGTTACCCCAAAAAACAATACCATACCTAATAATGGATTCAAAGTAGCTTGTATATGCTACTTTCCGCGTGTCAATGTCCGTTGCAGTTGATAATATTTGCATTGCAAATGCAAAGCTGCTCAATTTGTTTGCAAGGTATTCAATGTGTGCCTGCCACCTCAAATTTTCATCTACTTTTAGACCTAAGAATTTGACTGAGTCAACTTCTTCTATAACTTGGTTGTTGTGTACAATCTTAATTTGCTCACATTTTGACTGTTTGGTTTTGAACTGCATCACGTGAGTCTTAGATATGTTTAGATTCAGCCCATTTAGCTGAAACCAAGTTTCTAAGGTACTGAGGGTACTGATCACAGATTTGAGAATTTTTTCTGAATCCTGATCTTCAACTAAGACAGAAGTATCATCTGCGAACAGAACTGATGGGGAGCTGATATTTAATGGTAAGTCATTAACATAAAAGAGAAATAGGACTGGGCCTAATATGGAGCCTTGTGGAACACCCTGAGTAATTTTTTTCCAGTCAGAAAAATAATATGCGCCATTTGAAGAAATGCTAACTCTTTGCTTTCTGTTGGATAAGTAGGATTTAAGCCATTGTAGGGCACTGCCGCCAATGCCATACTTTTCAAGTTTGTAAACAAGCAATGCGTGGTTTACGGAATCGAATGCCTTTGTGAGGTCGCAGAAAATTCCTGCCACCTTATTTCTCTTGTCTAATGACGTACTTATTTTCTCAATGAAACTGTTAACTGCATCTATGGTGTTTTTCCCTTGCTGAAAACCAAATTGATTGTTTAGAATAACAGAATATTTTGCAATGAAGTTTTGGATTTGAGCAACAGCAAGTTTTTCAAATATTTTAGATAGGACTGGGAGAATTGAGATAGGACGATAATTTCCCATGATCTCTCTTGATCCCTTCTTGAAGAGTGGTTTGACTTCAGCATATTTCAGTACCTCTGGGAAACAGCCCTCTTCAAAACATTGATTTATTATCTGAGCTAGTGGGTTTGCAATTCTATTGTGTACCACTTTAATAACTTTGGTGGGTATTCTATCCCAACCTGCAGATTTTTTGTTTCTTAATGTTAAAATAGCATTTTCTACATCCTCAAAAGAAACTTTTGAGAATTTTGTAAAGTTTTCAGAGTTTTTGCCTAGGCCAAAGGGATTTACTTTGTTGTGATAATCTGCTACATCTACATCAGATTTTGCTACATTTATAAAGAATTCATTAAAGTACTCTGGTATTTGAGTTGGATTTACAACAGTTTTTCCTTCAATGTCAATTTTTGGAATTTCTTGGTTACAGGCTTTAACACCTAACTCAGATTTAATGACTGACCACACAGCCTTTGTCTTATTTTTATGATTTAAAATTAACCTGTTGTTTGCCAGTTGGTTTGCTGCCTTGACAACTCTTTTAAATATGGTTTTATAGAGTCTAACATATTTAATGAAATTTATATCTTTATTATATTTTAGTTCTCTGTGCAGTTGCCTTTTCCTTACACTGGAAATTTTTATGCGATGCAGGTAGGATAATGCTAGGGCACACCAAGAGTTAGTTGAAGCCCTGGTGGAGGATGTGGTTGAGCTTCAAGGTCAGGATGATTCTGGGTGATCAGAAGAGTGCTGACCATTGGCCTACACAGGTTTGCTGGTATCGCAGGATTAGATGGCATGTGGGATTTGTTTATGAGTGAACTGTCAGTACAGGCTCTGGTAAAATTTTCTCTGTATTTTTGTCTGATTCAGATTCATGGATGACATTTTAAACATCTGGAGTCAAGGCAAGGATAACCTTTGAACTTTCTTCCATACTCAACTCCTACTCTCAAATCCTCTTCACTTGGTCCTTCTCAACTCATTGAACCACTTCCCAGATGTCGACATTCACCTCTCAGATGAGTCCATAAATATGTCTGTCCATATAAAGTGCACCAACCACCAACAGTACCTCCATTTTGATATCTGCCACTCATTCCATGTCAAAAACTCTCTTCTTTGCAACCTTGGCACCCGTGGATTCTGCATCTCCAGTGGGAAGAAGGGTTTGTAGAAACATACCAATAACTTAATTAGAGACTTACTGACAGACAATATCTTATCCACATCATCCATAAACAAATGTCCCATGCCATTTTTTCCAGACACCAGTAAACCTGTTAACCAGCCACAAACCAGCACACCTCTCATCACCCAGTATCATCTTGGCATTGAAATCCTGAACCACATTCTCCAATAGAGCTTTGTTTGTCTCTTTTTATGTTCAGAGATGAGCGATAGCCTACCCAAAATCTTACTGACATCACCCAAGTACTGTTGCACCACACAACATACCTGTAGAATATCCTTGTTCATCCCTATTCTAATTCTACTTGCAATACTGCAAACCATGTATCATTCCCTGAAGGTTGGTCAAGTTGCAAGGCTTATCCCATAAACCCACCAACCAACTCTTTACCACTAACATCCCACCCAGTAAAAGGCATGGCAACATTTGAAAGCAGTTCTGTTATATATCAGCTACACTGCAATTACTGTATATCATTCTGTGTGGGGATGGCAAGTAACCAACTGCCATAATATGCTCCTAGCACATCACCAACAATTGTCACTAAAATTTTTCATGATGCATAAATCCACTCCAGTTGTACTTGGCAAGCCCTTTATTTGCATAAAATCATACACATAAGTGGCCGCAGAATACGAACATAAAAGACAGTTGTGATTGGCAAGCTTTCAGAGCCAGTGGCTCCTTCTTCAGGCAGAAGGGTTAAAGGAGAAGGAAGAGAGTTGAAGAAAAAGGACTGGACATGTCTAGGAAAATGGGTGGATTTCAGAGAAGTCACCCAGTACTACAGGTCAGTGGAGACTTTGCATAAAGGAAGAAAAGGAAAGGCTGATTGTTGGGGACTGCGTTGCATGAGATTTTAAAACCTGAGAGCTCTCAGGTGTAACTTTAGAGGAAATCTCAGTTCACTAATATGCAAGTTCCCCAACTGTACTATAATCATCATTGGAGGCTATAATCAGTCAATAATCAATTGTAAACATTACAGTTTTGTTAGTGGTGGGAATGGCAAGACATCCTGCCAACTACACTACGTGTTTTCTCCAAAACCCACTTAGAACACATGGTTCAGAACCCCACCCAAGATCGAAACATATCTAAAGACGTCCATATCAAAACTGAAATCAGTGACCACAAGATAGACATAGGAACAATAATTATCAAAGTACAAAGGGCTCCTAAAACAAATAGAAAGATTTATATGATCAGTAACCTAGATAAAGAATCAGTAGTGATATCTCAATGAGGAACTTACAGCTTTTAGTTCTGGACAAGAGCATATGGAAGAACTGTGGTTCAAGTTTAAAAGAAAACTTGACCATACACTGGATAAATGTGTACCCAGTCCAACAGTTCATGATATGAAAGACCCTCTGTGGTACACAGTCACTCTGAAGAAACTTCTAAGGAAACAGAGCCTACTACATAGTAAATGTAAAACAAAACAGAGGGCTGTAGATGAGGAGATGATAAATGAAATGCATTTGTTTATCAAGAGGGCAATTCATAAGGCCTTCAATGACTAGTGCAGCAGAATACTGTCAAATGATCTTTCACAAACCCAAAGAAATTCTGTTTGTATGGAAAAGCTGCTAGTGAGATCAAAATTAGTATCCAGTCACTCATGGCTGGAATAGGAACTGAAATTGGGAGTAAGAAAGCAAAGGAAAAATGCTAAACTCTGTTTTCAAATGTGTCATTATAAACGAACAACTCAAGAGTAACACCCCAATTTAATTCTCATACCACAGAAAAGATGAGTGAAATCAGTATATGTGTCAGTGGCATTGGGAAAAAGCTGAAACCGGTATAATTGAGCAAAGCTCCAGGGCCAACTCCAACTCCTATTAGATTCTATACTGAAATTGTGGCTGGGTTAGCTCCTCTTTTTAGCTACAGTCTGCCATAGATCCTTCACACAAAAGCACTGGTCCCATGCATCTAGAAGAACGAAACTACCGTCCTGCGTCCTTAGCATCAATTTGTTGTAGAATTATGTGAAACCCAACTCACACTTTTCTCACGATATACTGAAAGCCTTGGATCATGGCAGTCAGGCAAATACAGTATTTCTTGGCATACATAAAGCATTTGACTAAGTATTGTATCAAATAATGACCTCACAGGCAATATTATTAAGAACTTTATATTTTTGAAAATGATGCCATATCTATAATGAAGTACTACCTGAAATAAAATGCATAAATTTTCAGCCATACCTCATTGAGATTTCAAATAGTTGCAAAGATTGGCAACTTGTTTTAAATGTTAAGAAATGTAAAATTGTCCACCAAACAAAATGAAAAAATGTAGTATCCTATGATTATAACATCAATGAGTCATAGTTGGTATTGTCCAACTCATAAAACTTGGATGTAACACTTTGTACGGATACAAAATGGAATGATCACATAGGCTCAGTTATGGTTAAAGCAGTTGGCAACTTCAGTTTATTGGTTACTGCAGAAGTTCAATCAGTCTACATAAGGATATTGGATGTATACTGAGAAGGGCAGCACAAATGGTCACAGATTTGTTTGATTCTTGTGAAAGTGCTACAGAGATGCTGAAGATGTTATGAAATTTCAAGAAGAGGCTTTAAATTTTGACTCTTAGAATATTCTACAACCCCCTACATATTGCTTCCATAGGGAGCATGAGGACAAAATTACAGTAATTACACCACACATAGAGGGATTTGACCAATCATTATTCGCATGCTCCTTATGTGAATGGAACAGGGAAACATCCTAATAGCTGGTACATCATGGCATACCCTCTCCCATGCACTTCACAGTCATTTGCAGATTATAATGTAGATGTAAATGTAGAAAAAGAGCAACAGCGCAAAAGCCAGTGTGAGTGCTGTTTCCTGTTACATGTTTCTACACTCCACACACTGATCTGCTATAGGTGAGTGTGCCTATCACTTATTTACAGCCCGCATCTCGTGGTCGTGCGGTAGTGTTCTCACTCCCCGCGCTCGGGTTCCCGGGTTTGATTCCCGGTGGGGTCAGGGATTTTCTCTGCCTCGTGATGGCTGGGTGTTGTGTGTTGTCCTTAGGTTAGTTAGGTTTAAGTAGTTCTAAGTTCTAGTTGACTGATGACCATGGATGTTAAGTCCCATAGTGCTCAGAGCCATTTGAACCATTTGAACTTATTTACATATTAAATCTGTAACATAAATGCCTGTGATCCAGAAATGGTAAACAAATGCATTCCCCACAAACTCATTGTCACATTCCTGTAAGATGTCAATTGATAAACAGTACTATGCTTGTTCAAATAATGCCTGCTTCTTTTGATGGGAAACATGTATGATGATTTTCATTGTTGAATGTTCTCATTTTACAGAACCTTTTGCACTTCAATCAAAGTTAAAGTAATTCATTACAGTACTTCCAAGTATTTTTTGATAGAGTTACTGCTCATTTGAGGTGAAAAATCAGCAGATCTATATATGAACCACTCAGAAAAACAGAGTCGATGACTTATGAAATTGTTCAGCTACTGAAGAATTTCAGAGCATTGTTCTTGGATGTAAACTGGGAAGTTATTTTTGTCAGAGGCTATAAAGGCAGCTGTTTTCCACGTTTATCATAGTCTTCCCTTAATTTCAGATGGATAAATTCTGACAACACTAAGGATTTATCTATCAGCAGGATTGAAGCCATATCACTAAAATTTTTCTTGTCTTGTTACTGCCCCAATTGTTACAGATTATGATATGCTGAACAGTGTAAAATTGTTTTTAAAAGTGGTATTATTTCTGAAAAAGTAAAATCACAACTTTGAGTTGGAGTCAATGATGGCTGATTGCAAAGAATTCTGTTCAAATGGAGGGGATAATGTAGAAAAAAGCAGAAGAGCAAAGACACCAGAATGAAACCAACTTCAATAAAGCTGACAAAGTAATTCCACAGATCATGACATCAGAGGATATCCATCAAAAGTTTGTAATGAACTAAAGGTATAACCAAAGAAACTAGGTATCTGAACAACTATTCAGCATTGACTCTGAATGTACAAATTATACGTGGAAGCTTTGCTTTGGAATTTTGAAGAAATGATGAATCAGCCTGATGGAGAAACAAGGATAATGACATTAAAAGAGGAACTGAACTCTCTTTCACTTAAAGCATGGACATACACACCACTTATAGCAAATAAAAGAGCCATCCACAGCAAATGGGTCTTGAAAGCAATATGTAATGCAACCACAAAAACTGAAATGTACAACACACATTTCGGTACCAGAGTTTGCAAGCAGGTAAAAATATTTGACTATGAGAAAACATATGTTCAGTTGTTCACCTCACTACATTAAGAACTTTTTTTGGTGTCATGAATGAATATTACTTTTTTATGGAACAAATGGATGCACAGAAGGAATTTCTACAACAAGAACTCAGTGAAGAAATTTATGTGGAAGTGGCTTAACATGTGAAAAATAAAAAGAAGACTTGTATAGCAACTCAATGAAGCCTTCGATAGAATGAGGGAGACACCAAGTCCTTGGAGCTATACAATTTGGTAATTTTTTGAAAGAAATCAATTTGTATCAATCTGGGGCTGATATGTGCATCTAAATTGGCAGCTATGATGGATTAATTTTTGGTCTGTATTACACTTAATAGAAAGGGTGGTCCATTGATCATGACTGGGCCAAATATCTCACAAAATAAGCATCAAATGAAAAAACTACAAAGAACAAAACTCATCCAGCTTGAAGGGGGAAACCAGATGGCGCTATGATTGGTCCGCTAGATGGCACTGCCAAAGGTCAAACAGATATCAACTGCGTTTTTTTAAAATAGGAACCCCCATTTTTTATTACGTATTCATGTAGTATGTAAGGAAATATGTATGTTTTAGTTGGACCACTTTTTTCGCTTTGTGATAGATGGCACTGTAATAGTCACAAACGTATAAGTACATGGTATCACATAACATTCCGCCAGTGCGAACATTATTTGGTTTGTGATAAATTACCCGTGTTAAAATGGACTGTTTACAAATTGCAGAAAAGGTCGATAACATGTTGATGTATGGCTATTGTGATCAAAATGCCCAACGGGCATGTGCTATGTTTGCTGCTCGGTATCCTGGGCGACATCATCCAAGTGTCAGGATCGTTCACCAAATAGTTACGTTACTTAAGGATAGAGGAAGTGTTCAGCCACATGTGAAATGTCAACCATGACCTGCAACAAATGATGATGCCCAAGTTAGCTGCTGTCGTGGCTAATCTGCACATTAATAGTAGACAAACTGCGTGAGAATCGGGAATCTCAAAAACATCGGTGTTGAGAATGCTACATCAACATTGATTGCACTGGTACCATATTTCTATGCACCAGGAATTGCATGGTGGCAACTTTGAACATCATGTACAGTTCTGCCACTCGGCACAAGAGAAATTACGTGACGATGACAGATTTTTTGCATGCTTTATATTTAGCGACGAAGCATCATTCACCAACAGTGGTAACGTAAACCAGCATAAAATGCACTTTTGGGCAACAGAAAATCCATGATGGCTGCAACAAGTGGAACATCAATGACCTTGGAGGGTTAATGTATGGTGCGATGCTGATTTCCTACATAATGTTCTACCAATGTTATTACAAGATGTTTCACCGTATGACAGAATGGTGATGTGCTTCCAACATGATGGATGTCTGGCACATAGCTCACGTGCTGTTGAAGTAGTATTGAATAGCATATTTCATGACATGTGAATTGGTCATTGAAGCACAATACCATGGCCCGTACATTCACAGGATCTGACGTCCCTGGATTTCTTTTTGTGGGGAAAGTTGAAGGATATTTGCTATTGTGATCCACTGACAATGCCTGACAACATGCGTCAGTGCATTGTCAATGCGTGTATGAACATTACAGAAGGCAAACTACTGGCCATTGAGAGGAATGTCATTACACATATTGCCAAATGCATTGAGGTTGACAGACATCATTTTGAGCATTTATTGCATTAATGTGGTATTTACAGGTAATCACACTGTAGATAGATTAGATTAATACTAGTTCCATGGATCATGAATACGATATCTAAATAAAATGTTCAACTGTATCTATGTTAAGTATTTTAATTTAAAAAACCTACCTGTTAGCAACTATTCATCTAAAGTTGTGAGCCATATGTTTATGACTATTACAGCACCATCTATCACAAAGTCAAAAAAGTGGTCCAACTAAAACATTCATATTTCTTTACGTACTACACAAATATTTAAAAAAAATATGGGTTCCTATTTTTAAAAAATACAGTTGATATCCGTTTGACCTATGCCATCTAGCTGGCCAACCATAGTGCAATCTGGTTTCCCCCTTCAAGCTAGACAAGTTTTGTTCTTTGTAGTTTTTTCATTTAACGCTTATTTAGTGAGATATTTGGCCCGATCACGATCAATGGACCACCCTGTATACAGGAGGGATGTCATATAATTTGTGAGGTGATTCTACATGTGAAAAAAGACTGAAAAAGTCCTATGAACATGTGTCTGATTTTCAATAATTATGAAACTAGAGTGGGTTGAAGATGACACACAACCATGAATGAATATGAAGGCAAAAGTGAATATTACTTACCCAATGATGTGTAGGCACTTTTTTGGACAGAGTAGTGGTGAGACAGATGACTGACACCTCCTACAAGAGGTGTGGTGGTTCTACAACAGATGGCCACCCTGTGATGTCACACAGAGGCAACAGCTAATAGGGCACCCAGAGTGCACTTTGTGGGTTGGAACAGTGAGCAGTAATTACGCTTTGTGTGTGTCATACTTGAATGTTGTTTACCTGAACAAGTCCATCATGACCATAAATACCAACATGCCACATATGTTCATGCATGCAGAATACACGTACATGTTGTTTGTGTATAGTACTGTAGTGGCAGTGCCTATGTTGCTGTGACAGAATACCAGGGAATACCAGAGATGTTTCCTTGATTGATGATCGCCTGTGGCAGAGTATTTGCCAGGGTTTTTCAAACATTTTATGAATCTGGAACCCTACCCAGTGTACATGCTAACATCAGAATGTGAGGACGTCCAGTCAGTTGAGGAAAGTGAAGACATTAATGCAATGGTACAGCAATGTGGTACCACCAGTAAATGGCACATTAGATGTCAGTTCAATATTCCACAAACATGAGTGTGGTGTACATTACATACTGAGGGCTTGTACCCATTTCCAAGTGTACCCTGTGCAACAAGTGTATATGAGTAACTCAGTAAGCAGATAACAATTCTGTGAATTGTTGGCTGAACACAGAGATGTTGTGTAGTACACTTTATTTACAGATGAAGCTACATTTGCATGCATTGGTATGATGAAACCCCACAGTTTTCATACATTGGCAATCGAGAATCCACATGACACTAAGGAAACAAGGTTCCAAGTTAGGTTCTCAGTAAAGGTCTAGTGTGGTATTAATGAAGAGTCAATGACAGGGACTGTGTTTCTGCCAAATTGTATGACATCCACAGCATACACACATTTCCTGATAGAAGACCTACCTGCACTTTTGGAAGACATGACATGAAAGCAACAATGGCACTTGTACCTGTAACATGATGGAACACTGAAATGTGTTCCAGTATCTGAACAACTCGTTTCCTCAATGGTGAATTAGCTGTGGTGGAGCCAGATCACCCAACCTAACGCCATTAGACTTCTGTTTATGGGGCTGTTTAATGAGGAACATGTACATTATGAAGGTAGATACATGTGAAGAACTTGTTGCTTGCATCACAGATGCTGTTGCCTGCATTAAAGCCCACCAAAATGATGTTCACTGTGCAGCACAACACACTGTCCAATGTTCTGACAAGTACATTGAGAAGAGTGGAGGACTTTTTTGAACACCCCTTGTAGGATGGATCAGTCATCTGTCCTACCATTAATTTGTCCACCACAGTGCCTACACAGCATTTTGTTAAGTAATATTCACACTTGTCTTCATAATCGGTTATGGATGTGTGCAATCTTCAACCCACTCCAGTTCTGTAATGATCAAAAATTAGACACATGTTTGCAATTTATTTGCATGCATAGAATTACCTCAAAAATTGTGTGACATTCCTTTGGAATTACCCTGTATATTCCAATTGCTGGAAATTATAAAACTTACTCCCAGTTGATGACAGTCAATTAAAAACAAAATTTCAAACTACTGAACTCAACAAGAAAAAACAATTCTTGGTAAATAAAATATAGAGAGGCAGTGGAAATCACACCTTAGTCACTGTATTTATCTACAAAACTTTTTAAATAGATTCAGTTATTGCAATGACAGCTGACAGATTATGTAACAAAACAACTCATTTCCAAGCACAATGCATTTTATAAAATTTCCGATAGGACATTGCCTAGAAAAGCACTGTGGTGTTCAAACAATCTTTGAGTTGATGATAGAGTTAAATTTTTCATAAATTTGTATAGAAGTTTAATTTAAGGTAACTAACATCTAGTAGACAAGAGCAGATAATACTCTGTAGTCATCAAAGCCAATCATACACTACACTCATCAAATGCGCTTAAAAATTAAGTTAAATGTATATTAAAAACAAGCTATCTACAAGTAAAATATGACAGAAGATAAAGATTTTCAAGATACGGAATTTGTTACTCATAAAAGATAAGTCAGAAAGTACTTACAACACGCACAAGTTCAGATATAGCAGCAAGGGCTCTTTCACTTAAACCTTCTAGTATGGGAACAGTACGAAGAAACTTGATATTATCTTCTGTCTTTTGTAGTCCTGTACGCATCATAATCTGCTTGAAGATACGACGATCGAGAACCCACACACTAGCTCCCTCATCGGCTTTGCAATAAAAGTAAACATTTTTCTCAGTTACATACAAGTAAGATCTCATAATCTCATAGTTTAGAGAAGCTAAGTATTTTTATCACTAAAGGCTTCATATGGCAGAAAATTTACATTCATTCTGGTGATAATACTACATACAAGCTATTTTTGAAAAGAGCAGTTGTAAATTTAACGTAAAATTTTAAATTTCTAAGTAGTGCCAAAGCAATGTTTCAGAATTTTGTCATACTCATAATATTAAAATTTTAAGATCAGGCTTTAACTATGACAAATACTGCTGTGAACATAGCACAAATCTTAGACTGTTGCTCTGAAATGTCCAAGAGATGGTCCTTTACGATTATCTGTGTCTGATTTGTACTGAAGTGTTCAGTATGTAGGAACCATGTAGGTGATCGCAGTAAGTGCACGTACAGATTTTATTATTTAACTTATTTATTATTCATCCCAAACTTTTAAAAGGCAACTCATGTCATCTTTTGCACAAATACACATTTTATGTGCAATTATATAAATAACACACATATTGTAAATGATATTTTAGATCATATCTGTCTATCAAGATTCAGGATTGTCCATCATACTGCATGTGATATATTTAACAAATTCACAGATATAAGTTTAATGTAAGTGAAACTATATAACTACTTAACATCACCTTTAGGGCACATTTTGAACTTTTCCATTGTATAAAATGACTTTTCTCTAATACATTTTTGTGTGGTGTTTTTAACATAATCAGTAACACATTGTATGTGTATACTGAAAATGCGCTACTATCTTTGGTTTCAGTAAGTCCAGTGATTGTGATGCTGATCTGCTGTTTAGGCATGTGTTTGTTATTTTGATAGACAGATTGACATAGTTTGTGTCTGTGTTGGTTTTCTTTTGTATATGTCTGAACCAATGGTGAGTAGCACATGCTGAAGGGGATACATGGACATGATCTGGAAGGAGGTGACAGGGTAGAGGAAGGGCAAACTGCTCGGTTGAATGTATGGGAGACAATGGATTATTGGAAAGTGAAGTCAGGATGATAACAGGAGTGAAAGATATGTTGCAAGGATAACTTCCAGGTTCATATTTCAGAGAAGCTGGTGGTGATGATGAGTGCAGCACTCCTTTGTAACTGATTTTTGGGTGTGGTAAGAGAATATGGCAAAGGAAAATCCATTTGTGGGCTAAGTTTGAGGGGGGGGGGTTATAAGTACACCTTCATGAGACCTTCAGCATACTGAGCAAGGGAGTTCTCATCACTACACATATGTTGTTCACAGGTTGCTAGGATGTAGGAGGGACTTTTTCTTGTGGAAGGGATGGCAGCTGTCAAAATGGAGATACAGCTGGTTGTTATTGCATTTACTGTACGCAGACCATCAAGTTTGTCATGGAACAATTTGCACAGCCTCATGGGGAACCCAGCTGCAGAAAATGGACTCAAACATACATCAGCTGTCAGAGCAGCAAGATCAGTCATCATGTCTTTCCGCAGTGTGGCAAATATGCAACATGTCAAGGGAGGTCACAGCACATCCTCCTATATCACATTGGGCCTCTACCAGAATTGAACAGGTACCTTTGCATACTGTGAGCCACTGATAGACTATCCCTCTGGACACAGGTTATGATGGTAGAGATGACAGTAAACACCACTACTCTGGAATTACTACAGATGGGAATCACATATTTTGGCTGTCCCACATTGATTACCATGGCCCAGATATGCCAGTTTGAATCACACCTCTTTGCTGAGCTATGTATATTGTACAGTGTCTAACAGTTTAGAACAATGGCATACCAGCCAGAAAGTAATGAGCCAGTCAAACTTTGGTACCACACTCTTCACGCAGCACAAATATGCCTTTTGCCCTATGGACAGAAGCACTCTCATGGATGCTGCTTGACATGAAAACAGCCTACAAGGAGGAATTGCAGTCACCCTTGGTGGAAATTTTGTGTGATGAATGTCTCTCAGTCTTCCTCTAGGTTTCTTGGATTAGTTCCACCTCCTGCTGATGTCGAGTTAATGGCACTGGTCAAATTGGGAAAACAATACAGTGGCCACATTCATACACCCATTCTCAAACTCACAGTATGCACAAAGTTTTTGTCCATAGCACACTGAAAGATTGTGAATATGTAATGCTTTGCAACAACACTATCCAAACTGCTTTACACTGCCTTACTCTGGAATTTACAGGGTCCTGCAGCCTTCAACAGTTTGAAACTGGCATGTGTGCTTTGTGAACCAGAGGTAGATGATGAACTTCTGACCCATCAAGAAGACCTCCTGGCAACAACAGACTCCTATGTGGTGACTTTTACCAGCATTCTTCTCTTGCAGACAGAGTTGTTGACACATTGCCACCTTCCCTACTGGATGATCCCGACTGGGCCCTCTGCTCTTGCTATGGACTTTCTTGTGAACCACACCATACATGAATGGGTGCTTATGAAATTAAAGGCACTTGTGATCATGGACAATGCAGAAACAATTCAGATGAGCCTAATTCTGCATGGTTGGTTATGGTATACCAGCCAGTTGGTGAATATCGCCATCTCCTCATTACCTACGAGAAGTGTTCTGCACTAGAGGGAGAGGGGAGGGAAGTGGGGTCTCTGTAAGAACAAAACCCTCTAAGAGACCAATTGCACATCTGTGATTGTAGAAAAGGAACCTTGTGCATGTGTGGCATGCATGTGTGTGTGTGTGTGTGTGTGTGTGTGTGAGTCTGTTCTTTGTAGCTGGCTTATGTGAATGTTTTTAGTTTGATGTTGCACACTGATGTTGATAATGCACTACTATTTCACTGAGTTGTCTGTAAGTATTATTCTGTGTTCCTAGTTGCACAGATTATCCCACATCTCTTTTGATGTTGGTAATAATGAAATGATTTCCTATAAGAAGTATGTAGATACTGTTATGCATCTAACTGAAACTGATTTGAGATAAATTGAGACAGGGTAGTTGAATGTAAGGAAAGAAAAGTTTGGGAAGATAAATGATGACAATGAAAACAAAAGTATTAATAAATTCCTGATAGTAAATACATGCAAAATTTTTGCAGTTGTCAGTGAAGTAAACTGTGTACACCATGTAGTTTTTAATATGAATGTGAAGGAGTTAATTATCAATATGTATCCAATGATTAAAAGAATTGTATTTTGAAATGTGAAATGGTCAAAGATTTTATTGGGCGGAGTGCAATATTTGCAACTGCACTGAGTAATAAGAACAAGATTTGACTCAGTGTTGTAGGTGTTGTAGAACTAGGGGGACGAGCAGTGTGCAGTATAATTGTGAACGCAACCAAATAGACTGGTTGTTCACTAACTTTAGTGAACACACTATTTGTAGAATAATGCCTTCCCCAGCTAGGTGATTGCATTCCTCTTTCTTGGATCATTCTCTTCTCTAGCTATCCCAGCCACAGATTGCAAGAAAAAGGCATGATCTTCTTCTATGTTCAGTTCCTATGTATATTAAAATGTTTATTGCAACTGATAAATTTTTGTGGACAACAAATGCTGATACTATTCCAAGAGTACAGAAGACAATGTTTTTTTCAGTGCTATGTTAACAAAATGTTTATGAATATTGCTAGATGTTCTGTATGAACTCGGTAGCAAATTTGTGTATAGTAATCAATCACTTTTAGCTGAATGGTTTGTAAAATTTGATATGAAGCTAAGAATTTAAAAGAATGCAAAATTAGTTAACAGAAAATGATGAAAAAACTGTATTCATGCAGATCACTAGAAACAAGGAGATGGCTACATCATTACCTCCAACCATATCAAACCTACCAACCACCAGCAATACCTCCACTTTGACAGCTGCCACCCATTCCATATCAAGAAGTCCCTACATAAATCCTAGCCACCTGTGGCTGTTGCATCTGCAATGATGAGCAGTCCCTCTCGAAATATGTCGAGGTCCTCACTGAGGCCTTCACATGTCTTAATCAACCTCCCACCCTTGTACAAAAACAGATCTCTAATGTCTTATCACTCCAGTCACTGACCACCTCCCACCTCCCAAAATCCCACCATCTGTCCATAGAGGAGTATTCCTCAGTATCACCCAGGATGAGCAGCTGAATTACATTCTCTGTCTGGGTTTCAGCTATGTCTTTTCGTGCCCTGAAACAAGGAATGTCCTACCCACTATCCTTCCCACTCCACATTTTGTGTGATGAATGTCTCTCAGTCTTCCTCTAGGTTTCTTGGATTAGTTCCACCTCCAGCTGATGTAAAAGACCCAGATGTAAGACCTGTCCCACACATCCTCCCACCACCATCTACTCCAGTCTGGACACAAGCATCACCTATCCCATCAAAGACAGAGCTACCTGTGAAACAGTCATTTGATCCACAAGGTAAGCTACAACCACTGTGCTGCGTTCTATATGGGCATGACAACCATTAAGCTCTCTGTCCATATGAATGGCCACCGATAATCTGTGGTCAATTAACAGACGTACAACCCATTTTCTGCACACACTGCCCATTATGACAGTCTTCATTTCAATGACTGCTCCACAGCCTGTGCCAGCTGGATGCTACCAATCAACACCAGATTTTCTGAATTTCCAAGGAGGGAACTCTCCCTGCAATATATCCTACAATCCCATAATGTTCTTGGGTGTAGTCTTTGTTAGTCATTGTCCTTATCCAACTACCCCTTTCACTAGTCACATTCCAGCACTACTCAGCCCTCTATTCCACCAACACACCCAGAATATTTTTACTTTTCTCCTTTTCCATTGTCCCCTCCCCACCTCCACCCCTGACTTTCCCCTGCCCATTGTCTAATCTCATGACTGCACCTAGCTGGACTACCCTCTCCCCACCTCATCCCTGTATGCTCCCACAAGAAGCAATTTTGTGTTTTATCTGATTCTGGTGGGGACCTTTTTGGCCAAAAGCCACTTGTTTGACAGTCTTTTTGCTGTGCCTATCTGTGATTCAGCATCTCTGCTATATGGTGGGTAACAACTAGTCTTTTCATAATACTGTCATTGTACCATTTTGGATTTTCCATTGATTAATTACAATTAGTTTAAACTCTTATCACGTGATGACTCATGTTATGGGACTTGAAAGAAGCAAAAATGACCTCTTGCTATCAAAAATACCAGTGCACATTAGTAATCATACACTAGATGGAATCCTATGTGTAAAATATGCATTATCATCCAACAAAATAAATTGCTAAATTGCAGTCAACAGATGAACTAATGTGGATGCACAGTTTAGAATGCTTTTGTCATAAAGAGATCTACAATTGTGTTGATTTGAAGACAAAGGCATTAGCCTACCTGAAATTCTTTTACTTTTCATTATGGAAATATCCATAATTAAGTATTAATATTATGAAAGGGATAGTTGCTACTCACCATATAGTGGAGATGCTGAGTAGCAGATAGGCACAACAAAAAGACTGTCATAAAATAAGCTTTTAGCCAACAAGACCTTTGTCAAAAATAGATGACAGACATACACACACACTCATGCAAACTCAACTCACACACACATGACCACAGTCTCTGGTAGCTGAAGCCTACAAGTAGTAGCAGCAGTGCATGATGGGAGAGGTAACTGGGTGGTGGTAAGGAGTAGTAGGCTGGTCAGTGACGGGTGGGGCCTGGGAGGAGGTGAGTGCAACTCACACACACATAAAGTATTTATTCAGAAAAGGTGATAAATTAAAGTATTGTGCTAAGCAGTTACTTGTGCATCCTGAAGAAATTTCTTCAGTGAAACTTCAATGCCATTAGTTACTAATAATACATATCAGTTTCAGACATGATATTATTCACACGAACAGAGTACAAGACAGACAAGTAATTTCAGTATACCAACTGACTCTTTGTCTAAGGTTCATATGACAATCAATACAAAAGTCTTCAGCAATGTCCCACAGGTTTTTAAGCCATTATAAATCACTTGTTACATGCTCAAATATCTTAGATACCAAAATAATCAGCGACTAGTTGCACAAATGAATTTTAAGTTCTTAACCAATTTTAGAAACTTAATGTCCTCCTTCACAAGATTATACCTATTGCATTATTTGCAAGTGTCAACAACGCATGATGTTTGCAATTGTTGTTTGGATTCTTTATACCGTTTTTTGTACAGGCTTCTTTATACCACTTTTGTGCAGGCACTATGAACCAAATGACCAAAGCAATTTGCTGTATGCAACTAGTTGTTGACAATCGCAAATAATGTGATGGATTTAACCTTCTGAAGGAAGGCATTAAGAAATTAAATGTCTTTCATGCAACTGGTTGGTTTATTATTTTGATATATCCAACTACAGTTGCTGCAGATGGATAAAATACTAAACACATATAGGTGAACAAACCTTGCAAACAGTTTACTCCAAACTGGCACAGTGTGAGAATACCTTAAACATTTCATAGATCATTGCAGCTAAAAAGGAAATAATTAACAACTGCTTTATAAATCATCAAATTATATAGATTCAGTAAGCGTTCCTGTTTGTTGCATGACAAGTTCCATTGAAAACAGTTTTAAGTCTTAACAAAATGTGAGAAACCATTGTTTTAGTTAGATTTTGTGTTATTACATAAGTTATAAAATGGCATTTGGCAAGAAATGGCAGTCATTTATGTTACAATGCTGCAGCATTTTTAAGCAAAAAATCTTTCTTTCCAGTTTCAGAATGTTACATTTAGTCTATTTTTATTGCAGTTTAATGAAAGTTGTTTACTAATGAAATATCTAAAAGCAACTACTATTTTTAATGTGTATTTTGACTCAGTCCCCATCCTTTGAATGTGCCTTTTACAGAAGTATTTATGGAAAATGATGTTTTCAAACACAAGCAAGGGCAGTGTACACTACTGTGCAAAATGTAAGGATAAAAGTGACATCTGCGTGGTTCGTCACTTTGAAGTAATATACATCAATGAAACTTAGGCAGTACATAGAAATAGCTGTTACAGTATACTACAAAAGATAACTGAAAGAAATAGGAAATGAGATTAACTGAACAGATACATTTAAACACAGACAGTAATTACACTTAAGTCACTGTGATTCATGATGGTGTCCTGGACATTACAAAGGGCGTGATATGATTCTTAGTAGGGAAAGTATCACCACATAAGGAACTCCTATGATGTGACATTTCATTTCTCTGGCAGTGTGGTTGCCAAGTGCTGGATGGTCATTAGTGAAAGGAGACATGCTGCAATATGTCTCCCCAATTTAGACCAAATGCTTGGCAGGATTTAAGTTGGGGAAACAAGCAGGCCAATCCATTTGCTGAATATACTCTTGCTCTAAGAACTACTCCACCTGTGTAGTTTGATGCAGTCCCACACTGTCATTCATAAAAATGAAGTCATGAACAAATCCATTATATGAGTTCAAGTGGCAAGATGTGGGAACCTTTAATGCCCCCATAAACATTGCTGAACATTGTTTTTTTGGTGATCAAGGTGTCATGGTATGAGGAGGGATAATGTTGCATTGGAGTTAGCATAAACCATAGTGGTGTCAGTGTAATCAATATCAGTGAATAAAAGTGGTAGTTCAGTTCATCTCATTGCGTATTTCTTTCAGTTATCTTCTGTAGTATATTGTAGCGGTTCTTTCTTTGTATGGTCTAAGTTTCAGTGAGTTATATTCCTTGAAATGACACATCATGTAGAAGTTACTTCTATCCTGAAGTTTTGCACGTCAGTGTATATGTGTACAGCTAAAGACCGTAATGCATGGGAAAGTCAAGAGTAGCTATATATCCAGTGTGAGATATCAAAGTGCTTCTGAAACTGGATATGACGGAACATGATGCCCGACTGTAACAGAATCATTAAAAGAAAACAGGAGGACAATGCTTAGTATAAACTTCAGAGAAGTACAAATATGAGATACAAGAGAATCACCAATGTTATGTCAATTTTTAAGTGTAAAGCAGATGATATATTTCTTCCAGAAGTCTCCCTTGCCAGCATATATAAATATAAGATGATAGAATACAAATGTTCTACATAATGGCATTCAAATAACAGGTCAACAAATAATAAGAATATGACACATTACATATTCTAACACAGTTTATGTTGTATCAATGAACATTTCAGAAATCATTGTATAAAACAAGATATACATTATAGAAAGAAAAATTTGCATTGATGCATTATGCTTCATTACAAATAAATTCATATCAGAAAAATAATGATTTATTGATTTGTGTTGGTGCTTCTATGTTTCAGGAAATATTGCAAAATATTATTGGAAGAAGTTTTCACATAACTGAGAAATAACTAGAGCTGGAATATATGACAAAAACTGTCACACAGTAAGAATTTGACTTAAGGTAATATCAAAACAAGCTTCCACAAATTATGTATGTGTAATTAATATTCCAAAAATTTAAATTAACAAATGGCAGTTATGTAACTCACAAATCATAGTATATCATCTATAAGGGCAATTCAGAAAGTGTCTGCCCCTACTTTTTTTTAGCCAAACTATGGCTGTAAATGCAAAATCAACATATCAATTCCCAGTGTTGGACCTTTTTTAGTTTGTGGTAGCATTATTTGCCACTAGCTCCACCACACAGTGCTGCAGTCAGTTGTTAAAGATGACAGCTGTGCTTCACATGTCCATGGCATTAGAGCAAGGAAGTGTGATTTTTATGGAGCAAAGGATATATGCCTATCAAGATCTATGGGGAAATGCAGCCAAACATGGGGAAAATTGTCTTGCTTTGAGAACTGTTGGATGTTGGTGTAATGAGTCTGACAAAGCCTGTGACGTCTTGCATGACAATGAACAGCTGGGGAGGCCATGTTCATCACTGACTGATGAATAATTCCCACCTGGATGCAATGGTGAAAGCAGGTTGGCATGTGCACATCTTGTCTTACGATTGCCATTAGGCAAAGGCGCCAAGAGATTCTCAATGTGGACAGTGATTCTGCTCCATGACAATGGGTAAACATACGTGTTGCAATCAGAGCTGCCGAAAAGATCTGGGCATTTCACTGGGTTATTTTGGACCACCCACCATGCAGTCCAGACTTCAGACTTCATCCCTAGTGATTTCCATGTTTTCTGTCTGCTGAAGAAGTTCCTGGTAGAACGACAATTTACAAGTAATGATGAAGTCAAGACAGCAGTCTGATTGTGGTACGATTGTCAGCCAGACAAATTCTACTGCATAAGCATCTCAAATTTAATGTTGTGATGGGACAAATTTGTGAACAACTGTGGGAACTATGTGGAAAAATAGTGTATAATTGTCATCACCTGTACGTAGCTAGTTTGGCTAGTAAAAATAGGGGCAACGACTATTTGATTTACCCTCTTACTTAACTCTCTCTACCCTGGTAAGTATTACCAACACATATACTACAGCATATAAATATTTAAAATGTGTTCATTCACTATTTATTTGCTTACCTTTGATGGATGCCTGCCTCTTAGTGTTGTACAAAATAGCAATTTCTCCAAATGCTGTGCCAGGGCCAAAGGTCCCCAATGATTTACCACCTTTAATCACTTCAAACATGCCTGCAGCTGACACATATAAGTGCCTACCTGGGATTAAGAAACACAAAATTAAAATATACTTACAAAATAAATGATTATTAACAGCTGTTAAAATTAAAAATGATTTTACTTTTGTAATTCCTTCTAAAACACAAAGACATGTTATTACTAAATTTGTACTGCTTGTTAAATGAAAGCAGTCATTTCTTTGAACTTTCATTCCCACTGAAAACATTAACCATACAGGGAAACACTAAAACAAACAGCTGGATCACAAAGGGAATAAGAGTTTCATGCCAGAAGAAAAGACTACTTCATGAAATATGCAACTCAAAAAATTCCTCACCTGTAGTACGTGCATACTGTAAAAAATGCAACAAAATATTAAGAAACATGATAAAAGCAGCAAAAATAATGCATAATGATGAAATCATTTATAATTCAGCTAATAAATCAAAGGCTATGTTGAGTGTTATAAAAAAAGAATGAAGAGAATACAGACAACCTTGGAAAAATATAACACTGTCACATAAAAATAAAAAAGTAACAAACCCCTTAGAAGTAGCCAACACATTTAACAACTTTTTCACAGGTGTTGCTGAAAATATGTTACAATCAAACTTTAAGAGCACCCAGGCAAATGAATATAAAATAAGTGCATGTAGAGGATCAATGTACATCAGTTCTATTTCACAAGATGAAGTAGCTAAAGCAATAAAAGGAGTAAAAAATTCCAAATCAGCAGGTATTGATGGTATGCCTGCAACAATGTTAAAGAAGAGCACATCAAACCTGATTGAAATACTCACACATTTATGCAACTGCTCACTACAGGCAGGCACTTTCCCCGATGTGTTGAAAACATCAAAAGTTATTCCTGTATATAAAAAAGGGGATAAAGACAATGTAAATAACTACAGACCCATCCCAATTTCCTCCTGCATCTCTAAAGTACTGGAAAAAGTGATGTATGAGAAACTTATGAAATTTATTAATAAAAACATCATCCTATGTAATGAACAACATGGATTCAGAAATAAGAGGTCAACAACAACTGCTATCTATGAGTGCATCAATTCCATCCTAAACCTGATGGACAAAAAACAGGAAACAATAGGAGTCTTTATTGACTTGTCAAAAGCTTTTGACATGGTGGACCATAAAATTCTGTTATCAAAGCTAGAAAGATATGGTATTCGAGGTCTGTCCAACAAGTGGATCAGTTCCTTCCTGACAAATCGTATGCAGGCAGTGTGTGTCAAGCACACAAATATTGAACTAAAAACTGTATCTAATCACTTATCTGACTATAAACAAATAAAATGTGGTGAACCCCAAGGATCCGTATTGGGACCCCTTCTGTTTCTTCTGTACATAAATGATCTAAGCTTAAATACTGATGCACACAAAACAATCATATTTGCAGATGACACCACGATTCTACTAAAGGGAGGCGACGATGAACAGTTATAGCAGACAGTAAACACAGTCAAGAAACAACTTAGTAGCTGGGCACAGAGTAATCAGCTTGTAATAAACAGTAAGAAAACTGTTGCTCTAAAATTCCGCAATGTTCCTAACAAGGACATGTTTATCCCATCAGTCTCTATCAATGATGAGCCAGTTGGTAACAGTACTGAAACCAAATTCTTAGGACTTTGACTGCAAAATAACATCAGATGGAATAAGCATATTGAATATCTCAATGCTGAACTGAGCAAAACATGTTATCTTCTTTGTTCATTAAAATCATGCTGTAGTGAGAAAACAGTATTGAATTCATATCATGCGTACTTTTATTCTTGTCTTAGATATGAGGTCACCTTCTGGGGAAACTCTAAAACAGCTAATAGCACTTTTAAACTACAAAAAAGGGCCATTAGAATCTTGTTTGGGTGCAAGCCTAGAGACTCTTGTAAACCCCTGTTTAAGAAATCTGGTATTTCCCCATTACCATGTGTATACATTATGGAAACCCTTTTGTTCTTTAAATTAAATGTAATGGGCAAGGACCGGAGACTACAAAAAAACTGTGATATAGATGAGCACTTTACCAGACAAAACAGAAACTTACATATGACTCAAATCAGCACAGCACTATGCCAAAAAGGTACTTTTCACATGGGAGTTAAGCTTTATAACAAACTTCCTCAAAACATAAAAGCTATCATTGAGGTCAATACATTTGGAAAATCTCTAAAGTCATTTACAGCATCACTGCTTTTACTCCATTGAAGAATATTTAAATTTATGAAATGTGTTATATAAATACTTACTTACGTGTAAAGTGTATTATTGTAAACTTAAATATGTATGCCTTGAAATTACTTTCAGCCTTTATTTTTTTAACTTGTCTTGTCCAATGTCTTATGCATAAGCTGCTATGTAGACAACAGGACCAATAAAATACAATCTACAATCTACAGTCATAAAATTAGTTATTCTCAGATGACACAAGTATTTTGGATCTTGCAGTAGAGTTCAAAATTAACAGCATTAAATTCATCATAGTAATATCTGAATCAACAATTAAAATAGTTATGGATGAAAATTACAAAAATCTCATATAAATTTGCTCTGTAAATAACAGCTTCTTGTTTCTTGATATACTAAAGCATTTCCAGTACTACATGATCCTCAAATTGTAGTTCAGAGGGTCTTTTAACATTTTGTCCAATATCATATGCAAAGTGGAAAACTGTGCTTATACATTAAAGGATCTTGCTAGTAGATATGCACTGATGACCCAAACCATTAACACCACATTATTAATAGCCTACTGAACAACATCCCCCCCCCCCCAATCAACTACAGATCACCGTACCCTTGGTGCAATCACAACAAAGGGTATCTGTTGAGAAGTCAGACAAATGTGTAGTTCTAGAAGACAGGCATTAGCATTTTCAGTAGTTGCAGGGGAAAGCAGTAGGAAAGGAATGAAAGAAGAAGCCAGCTGGTAGAATTTTCCACAGAGCATAACTTAATCATAGCTAACACTTGGTTTAAGAATCAGAAAAGAAGGTTGTATACATGAAAGAGACCTGGAGACACCAGAAGGTTTCAGATTAATTATATAATGGTAACTCAGAGAGGGGACATGATAGGGAAGCAGTTGTTGGGAAGGGAGTAAGACAGGGTTGTAGCCTCTCCCCGATGTTATTCAATCTGTATATTGAGCAAACAGTAAAGGAAACAAAAGAAAAATTCGGTGTAGGTATTAAAATCCATGGAGAAGAAATCAAAACTTAAAAACTTTCAGGTTTGCCAATGACATTATAATTGCGTCAGGGACAGCAAAGGACTTGGAAGAGCAGTTGAACGGAATGGACAGTGTCTTGAAAGGAGGGTATGAGATGAACATTAACAAAAGCAAAACCAGGATAATGGAATATATCAAACGAAGTCGGGCAATGCTGAGGGAATTAGATTAGGAAATGAGACACTTAAAGTAGTAAAGGAGTTTTGCTATTTGGGGAGCAAAATAACTGATGATGGTCAAACTAGAGAGGATATAAAATGTAGACTGGCAATGGGAAGGAAAGCGTTTCTGAAGAAGAGAAATTTGTTAACATCGAGTATAGATTTAAGTGTCAGGAAGTCATTTCTGAAAGTATTTGTATGTAGTGTAGCCATGTATGGAAGTGAAACATGGACAATAAATAGTTTGGACAAAAAGAGAATAGAAGCTTTCGAAATGTGGTGCTACAGAAGAATGCTGAAGATTAGATGGGTAGATCACATAACTAACAAGGAGGTATTGAGTAAGATTGGGGAGAAGAGAAGTTTGTGGCACAACTTGACAAGAAGAAGGGATCGGTTGGTAGGACATGTTCTGAGGCATCAAGGGATCATGAATTTAGTATTGGAGGGCAGCGTGGAGGGTAAAAATCGTAGAGGGAGACCAAGAGATGAATACACTAAGCAGATTCAGAAGGATGTAGGTTGCAGTAGGTACTGGGAGATGAAGAGGCTTGCACAGGATAGAGTGGCATGGAGAGCTGCATCAAACCAGACTCAGGATTGAAGACCACAACAACAACAACAAGACAGAGATTTCAGAAACAGGTTTTACATTGTAAGACATTTCCAGGGGCAGATGTGGACCCTAACCACAATTTATTGGTTATGAACTGCAAACTAAAACTGAAGAAACTGCAAAAAGGCAAGAATCTAAGGAGATAGGACATGGATAAACTGAAAGTTGTAGAGAGTTTTGGAGGGAGCATTAGGGGACAACTGACAAGAACAGGTGAAAGGAATACAGTAGAAGGAGAATGGGTAGCTTTGAGAGATGAAATAGCAGAGGATCAAGTAGGTAAAAATATGAGGGCTACTAGAAATCCTTGGGTAACACAAGAGATATTGAATTTAATCAATGAAAGAGGAAAATATAAAAATGCAATAAGTGAGGCAGGTGAAAGGGAAAACAAATGTTTAAAAAATGAGGTCGACACAAAGTGAAAAATGGCTACAGGGGAATGGCTAGAAGACAAATGTAAGAATGTAGAAGCATTTATCACTAGTGGTAAGACAGATGCTGCATACAGGAAAATTAAAGTGATCTTTGGAGAAAAGAGAACCACCTGTATGGATATCAGGAGCTCATATGAAAAACTTGTCCTAAGCAAAGAAGGGAAGGCAGAAAGGTGGAAGGAGTATATAAAGCGTCTATACAAGGGAGATGTACTTGAGGGCAATGTTATGGAAATGGAAGAGGATGTAGATGAAGATGAATAGGGAGATATGATTCTGTGTGAAGAATTTGACAAAGCACTGAAAGGCTTAAGCCAAAACATGAACCAGGAGTAGACAATATTCCATTAGAACTACTGGTAGCCTTGGGAGAGCCAGCCATGGCAAAGCTCTTCCATTTGGTGAGGAAGATGTATGAGACAGGTGAAGTACCCTCAGACTTCAAGAAGAATATAATAATTCAAATTCCAAAGAAAACAGTCGCCGACAGGTGTGAAAATTACCAATCTATCAATTTAATAAGTCACAGCTGCAAAATTCTAACATGAATCCTCCACAGAATAATGGAAAAACTGGTAGAAGCAGACCTCGGGGAAGATCAGTTTGGATTCTGGAGAAATGTAGGAATACGCGAGGCAATACTGACACTAGGACTTGTCATAGAAGATACATTAAGGAGAGATAAACCTGTGTTTATAGCATTTGTAGACTTAGAAAAAGCTTTTGACAATGTTCACTGGAATACTCTCTTTCAAATTCTAAACATGGCAGGGGTAAAATGCAGGTAGCAAAAACTATTTACAATTTGTACAGAAACCAGAAGGCAGTTACAAGAGTCAATGGGCACAAAAGAGTAGCTGTGGCTGAGAAGAGAAAGAGATGGGGTTGTAGCCTATCCTGATGTTACTCAGTCTGTATACTGCAGAACCACTGAAGCAAGGAAAAGAAAAATTTGGAGAACGAATTAAAGTCCAAGGAGAAGAAATAAAAAAATTTGAGGTTTGCCAGCAACATTGTAATTCTGTCAGAGACAGCAAAGGACTTGGAGGAGCAGTTAAACAGAATGGACTATTTATTGAAAGGAGGACATAAGATGGACATCAATGAAAGCAAAATGAGAATAAGGGAATGTAGTCAAATTAAATCAGATATGCTGAGAGAATTAGTTTAGGGATTGAGACACTTAAAGTAGTAGATGAGTTTGGCTATTTTGGAAGCAAAATAACTGATGATGGTCAAAGTAGAGAGGGTACAAAATGTAGACTGGCAATGGCAAGAAAATTGTTTCTGAAGAAGTGAAATGTGTTAACATCAAGCATAGATTTAAATGTCAGGTAGTCCTTTCTGAAAGTATTTGTATGGAGCATAGGCATGTATGGATGTGAAGCACGGACAATAAATAGTTTCTACAAGAAGAGAATAGGAGCTTCTGAGATATGGTGCTACAGAAGGATGCTGAAGATTTGGTGGGTAGATCACATAACTAATGAGGTACTGAACAGAACTGCAGAGAAGAGAAATTTGTTGTGCAAACCTGGCTAGAAGAAGAGTGGGACACATTCTGACGCATCAAGGAATCACAAATTTATTACTGGAGTTAAGTGTGGTGATTGGGAGGGGGGAGGAGGGGGGTGGGGGTAAAAATCATAGAGGGAGGCCAAGAGACATATACAATAAGCAGATTTAGAAGGACGTAGGTTGCAGTAGTTACTTGGAGATGAAGAGTCTTGCACAGGATAGAATAGCATGTAGCATGGAGAGCTGCATCAAGCCAATCTTTGGACTGAAGACCACAACAACAACAACACAGCAGTTATTCAGCATGGCATGTACTTGGCAAGTCCTTGCTATGTGTTGGTATGTGTCAGCATAGGTCACACTGTTGCCGTAAATTAAGGACCAATAAATTGTGAGTTTGGAGCTGGCACCTGTTTTCATCCAAATACATTCCATGAAGTTCAGATCAGTTGGACTTAGTGACCAAGACATCAGCATGAGTGCACCATCATGCTCCTGAAACTACTGCAGTATGATTCTTGCCTTGTGACATAAACAGTTATCCTGCTGGGAGACGTTGTCACCATCAGGAAAGACATCAAACTTTAAGGGACGCAGTTGCTTCATGTCTGGAGAATATACTGGCCACTCTAGTCTAGCGATGTAGTTATCCAGAAGGAAGTTATTCACAGGATGTGCACAATGGGGGTGTGAACTGTCATCTATGGAAATGAATGCCTCGCCAATATCCTGCTGATATGGTTGCACTATTAGTCAGATGATGGCATTCACGTATCGTACAGCTGTTCCAGCACCTTCCATGACCACCAGTGTCATACACCAGCCCCACGTAATGCCACCCCAGCAGGGAACCTCCACCTTGCTGCACACGCTGGAAAGTGTGTCTAAGGCGTTCAGCCTGACCAGGTTGCCTACAAACACATCACCGACAATTGTCTGGTTGAAGCATATGCGACACTCATCAGTGAAGGGAACATGATGCCAATATTGAGTGGTCCATTCAGCACATTGTTGGGCCCATCTGTACCACGCTACACTGTGTCGTGGTTGCAAAGATGGACCTCGCACATGGACATTGGGTGTGAAGTTGTGCATCATGCAGCCTATTGCAAACAGTTTGAGTCATAACACGACATCCTGTGGCTACATGAAATGTATTATTCAACATGGGATGTTGCTGTTAGGGTTCCTCCAAGCCACAGGCCGTAAGTAGTGGTCATCCACTGGAGTAGTAGCCCTTGGGAGGCCTGATTGAGGCATGTAATCGACAGTTCTTGTCTCTCTGTGTCTCCTCCATGTCTGAACAACATCGATTTGATTCACTCCAAGACACCTGGACAGTTTCCTTGTTGAGGGCTCTTCTTGGCACAAAGTAACAATGCACATGTGATTGAACCATAGTGCTGATTGTCTACGCACGGTTGAACTACAGTCAACTCCAGCCATGTACCTCCTTCCTGGTGGAATGACTGGAACTGATCAGCTGTCAGACCCCTCCATCTAATAGGTGCTGCTCATGCATGGTTCTTTACATCTTTGGGCAGGTTTAGTGACATCTCTGAACAGTCAAAGGGACTGTGTCTCAATACAACATCCACAGTTAACGTCTGTCTTCAGGAGCTCTGGGAATTGGGCTGATGCAAAACTTATGTTGATGTGTGACTGCTGTCACTAGACTGCATCACTGACATGGTTCATGTATCAAGCAGCCGTTAACCAGATGATGTTGTCTCCAGACACAACCACCAACCTGCCATATCAAGAAATGTGATTCATCTAACTAGATGATAAATTTGCATTGATCAATGGTCCAGTTGTGATGATCCTGTGCCCGTTGCAAACATAACTGACAAAGAAAATGAAGAACATGCTTTACACACTGTGATTTCATTGTAGAAACTTTTATTTTCCATGATGACCAGTTTCAACAGTCACATCATCTGATCTTATAGAACTTGTTATGAAAGTACCATGTTATGTTACATGAATGACTGGTTATCTCGGAATAATAAATGTTTCTGTATTGTGATCAGGGCATATAAAGTGTATTCTTCATTTCCAACCCTACAGATCATCCCACAGCACAACATGTGTACTTTTCATAACTGACAATGTCATTAGGTCAACAAGGAAACATATAGGCGTCGTTTATTGTGGTGATCCATGTTCAGCCATGTGCGCTGAATGATATGCTCCAAAATAATTGTGCCTGGAACAGCACTACGCTCTTTCACCATATCTTATGGTTTCGTTATACTTTATCCTCTTTCCAAAGATGTTCCTGACAATAAAATGCAAAATCTTGACCAACTTTACCATATTCATGATGCCTGTTCCCAGGCCATAACAATTTGCTCTTTTTCAAATTTACTTATGTCAATGGATTTCACCATTTTCAGTCAAAATCATTACAAGAGTGATTCCACACTCATCTCTCCTCCACTTATTCTGTATCATGTACCAGCAGCGTCAAGAGGCAGCATTTAATCTCACAGTATGCAATGGGTGTAATATTTTGACTAATCAGTATATTTAATTCATATTAGTCACATTGTGTTAATGGTAACACAAGAATGACAAGAAGAAAAAATAATTAAGACAGGCAACTCCTCATCCTGCTCCTCATAAATGAAAGGTACACAGGCATACTTAAAGTTGAGAAAGTCAACCAAATTTCAAAGTATTACTCCTCTTCTAGCTATAATATATGCAGCTGTAAGAGTGAATGTTTGAATTCAAGCACAATTTTCTCAGTTTGAAGTGTGGTAATGAACCATGCATAATTTGTGTACAAATGTGTAGTTGCCTACCCTCATTTATTTTCTAGGGGTGAACAGTCTAATGTATATCTATAATTAGCCAGTATCTAACAATGCCATATTCTTCATCATGGGAGTGTAATATGAAGGTGCAGACTTAAACTGAATTAAATTCAAGATTCTCCCCATAAACAATGGAGGTGCAAAGTTTCTTTCTGCACTATCACCGTCTACAAATGAGCAAGCATGTCTATAATAACATTATTATAAGGGCTCAAATACCACCAAATGTGTCATTTCTATATATATGATATTCTGTAAATCCAATTTTATTATCATTATCTTTATTCAAAAAAAAAAAAAAAAACCTACCCATGAACCATGGACCTTGCCGTTGGTGGGGAGGCTTGCGTGCCTCAGCTATACATATAGCCGTACCGTAGGGGCAAACACAACGGAGGGGTATCTGTTGAGAGACCAGACAAATGCGTGGTTCCTGAAGAGGGGCAGCAGCCTTTTCAGTAGTTGTAGGGACAACAGTCTGGATGATTGACTGATCTGGCCTTGTAACAATAACCAAAACGGCCTTGCTGTGCTGGTACTGTGAATAGCTGAAAGCAAGGGGAAACTACAGACGTAATTTTTCCCGAGGGCATGAAGCTTTACTGTATGATTAAATGATGATGGCATCCTCTTGGGTAAAATATTCCGGAGGTAAAATAGTCCCCCATTTGGATCTCCGGGTGGGGACTACTCAGGAGGATGTCGTTATCAGGAGAAAGAAAACTGGCGTTCTACGGATCGGAGCGTGGAATGTCAGATCACTTAATCGGGCAGGTAGGTTAGAAAATTCAAAAAGGGAAATGGATAGGTTAAAGTTAGATATCATGGGATCAGTGAAGTTCAGTGGCAGCAAGAACAAGACTTCTGGTCAGGTGACTACAGCGTTACAAACACAAAATCAAATAGGGGTAATGGAGTAGGTTTAATAATGAATAGAAAAATAGGAATGCGGGTAAGCTACTACAAACAGCATAGTGGATGCATTATTGTGGGCAAGATAGATTCGAAGCCCACACCTACTATAGTAGTACAAGTTTATATGCCAACTAACTCTGCAGATGACAAAGAAATTGAAGAAATGTATGAGGAAATAACAGAAATTATTCAGACAGTGAAGGGTGATGATAATTAAATAGTCATGGGTGACTGGAATTCGGTAGTAGGAAAAGGGAGATAACGAAATGTAGTAGGTGAATATGGATTGGGGGAGAGAAATGAAAGAGTAAGCTGCTTGGTAGAATTTTGCACAGAGCACAACTTAATCATAGCTAACACTTGGTTCAAGAATCATAAAAGAAGGCTGTATACATGGAAGAAGCCTGGAAATACTGACAGGTTCCAGATAGATTATATAATGGTAAGACAGAGATTTAGGAACCAGGTTTTAAATTGTAAGACATTTCCAGGGGCAGATGTAGACTCTGACCACAATCTATTGGTTATGACCTGTAGATTAAAACTCAAGAAACTGCAAAAACGTGGGAATTTAAGGAGGTGGGACCTGGATAAACTGAAAGAACCAGAGGTTGTACAGAGTTTTAGGGATAGCATAAGGGAACAATTGACAGGAATGTGGGAAAGAAATACAGTAGACGAAGAATGGGTAGCTTTGAGGAATGAAGTAGTGAAGCCAGCATAGGATCAAGTAGGTAAAAAGATGAGGGCTAGTAGAAATCCTTGGGTAATGGAAGAAATATTGAATTTAATTGATGAAAGGAGAAAATATAAAAATGCAGTAAATGAAGCAGGCAAAAAGGAATACAAACGTCTCAAAAATGAGATCAACAGGAAGTGCAAAATGGCTAAGCAGGGGCGGCTAGAGGACAAATGTAAGGATGTAGAGGCTTATCTCACTAGGGGTAAGATAGATACAGCCTACAGGAAAATTAAAGAGACCTTTGGAGATAAGAGAACCTCTTGTATGAACATCAAGACCTCAGACGGAAACCCAGTTCTAAGCAAAGAAGGGAAAGCAGAAAGGTGGAAGGAGTATATAGAGGGTCTGTACAAAGGCGATGTACTTCACGACAATATTATGGAAATGGAAGAGGATGTAGCTGAAGATGAAATGGGAGATACGATACTGCGTGAAGAGTTTGATAGATCACTGAAAGACCTGAGTCGAAACAAGGCCCCGGGAGTAGACAACATTCCATAGGAACTACTGACAGCCTTGGGAGAGCCAGTCCTGACAAAACTCTACCATCTGGTGAGCAAGATGTATGAGACAGGTGAAATTCCCTCAGACTTCAAGAAGAATATAATAATTCCAATCCCAAAGAAAACAGGTGTTGACAAATGTGAAAATTACCGAACTATCAGTTTAATAAGTCACAGCTGCAAAATACTAACACGAATTCTTTACAGATGAATGGAAAAACTAGTAGAAGCCGACCTCGGGGAAGATCAGTTTGGATTCCGTAGAAATGTTGGAACACGTGAGGCAATACTGACCCTACGACTTATCTTAGAAGCTAGATTAAGGAAGGGCAAACCTACGTTTCTAGCATTTGTAGACTTAGAGAAAGCTTTTGACAACGTTGACTGGAATACTCTCTTTCAAATTCTAAAGGTGGCAGGGGTAAAATACAGGGAGCGAAAGGCTATTTATAATTTGTACAGAAACCAGATGGCAGTTATAAGAGTCAAGGGACATGAAAGGGAGGCAGTGGTTGGGAAGGGAGTAAGACAGGGTTGTAGCCTCTCCCCGATGTTATTCAATCTGTATATTGAGCAAGCAGTAAAGGAAACAAAAGAAAAATTTGGAGTAGGTATTAAAATCCATGGAGAAGAAATAAAAACTTAAAAACTTTCAGGTTTGCCAATGACATTATAATTGCGTCAGGGACAGCAAAGGACTTGGAAGAGCAGTTGAACGGAATGGACAGTGTCTTGAAAGGAGGGTATGAGATGAACATTAACAAAAGCAAAACCAGGATAATGGAATATAGTCAAATGAAGTTGGGTGATGCTGAGGGAATTAGATTAGGAAATGAGACACATAAAGTGGTAAAGGAGTTTTGGTATTTGGGGAGCAAAATAACTGATGATGTTCAAAGTAGAGAGGATATAAAATGTAGACTGGCAATGGGAAGGAAAGCGTTTCTGAAGAAGAGAAATTTGTTAACATCGAGTATAGATTTATGTGTCAGGAAGTCATTTCTGAAAGTATTTGTATGGAGTGTAGCCATGTACGGAAGTGAAACATGGACAATAAATAGTTTGGACAAGAAGAGAATAGAAGCTTTCGAAATGTGGTGCTACAGAAGAATGCTGAAGATTAGATGGGTAGATCACATATCTAATGAGGAGGTATTGAGTCAGATTGGGGAGAAGAGAAGTTTGTGGCACAACTTGACGAGAAGAAGGGATCGGTTGGTAGGACATGTTCTGAGGCATCAAGGGATCACGAATTTAGTATTGGAGGGCAGCGTGGAGGGTAAAAATCGTAGAGGGAGACCAAGAGATGAATACACTAAGCAGATTCAGAAGGATGTAGGTTGCAGTAGGTACTGGGAGATGAAGAGGCTTGCACAGAATAGAGTGGCATGGAGAGCTGCATCAAACAAGTCTCAAGACTGAAGACCACAACAACAACAACATCCAAAAAATGGTTCAAATGGCTCTGAGCACTATGGGACTTAACATCTGTGATCATCAGTCCCCTAGAACTTAGAACTACTTAAACCTAACTAACCTAAGGACATCACACACATCGATGCCCGAGGCAGGATTCAAACCTGCGACCGTAGCAGTCGCGCGGTTCCAAACTGAGTGCCTAGAACCGCTAGACCACCGCGGCCGGCTCATTATCATTATTATTATTAGTTTGAAATACTCTTTGTATGGTGTGTGGCATTTGGAGTTCATCAGCAGTATTTTGCTACTTTCAAGGGAATCATGTGGAAGGGAAGATTTATCAAATGTGGACTGTACAGTGAGGAAAGCTACACAATTATATGACATAATACGGAACTAAAGGCTTTGTGATTATTTAAAGTGCAAAATAAGACTAAATATTTGACTTAATATTGCATGTATAAAGTAATACTGAAATACTTGGATTAAATGGTGCTAATTAAGTATGTATAACATTCAGATCAACAAAAGGTGACATTAACAATATATGTCACAAATGCATATTTAACATATCAAAAAATTGATAAGAGTTGCATATTTTGAATTTTAAATAGTTTAAAAATATTTAATTATACATTGAATTAACATATAAAACAGAATTTTTTTATGTGAAGAGTAATAAAGGAGGCATTGTCTAGAAAAATTAACAATGGAAAAAAATACAAATGAAAGCTATTCAACAACAGTTGTCACACAATATTAAATACAAAGAAGGTTTCCTGTAAACAGAATTTAATTTCAAGCAATCCTGGTCTATGGAGAGTCAAAAATTGCATGTTGAGAATAACTGCAGCAGATAAATAGGCATTTTATCTTTGACGTGTGTAAATTCATTTTACAAGAAGAATAGTTCAAGACAATGATGATAGAGACTGCAGTGGGCATGCTCATCCTGATTAGCAGCTACTGGCAGCCATCAGTTTACAGTCAGCAGTGCAGCACAATGTGGGCAGACAACGGAGTTGGCAACAAGTGCCAGCAATAACTACAGATGACGACCGGGCGTGAGAGGTATACACATTTTTATAATTATTAATAGCAATTAGCAGTTTTATAATTATTTATATTGATTTTTAGATGTTTTACTCATTACATGGAAAGTTATTATCTGGTTTTCAAAAGAGTTTTTTCATATTTTATTCCCATGCTCAAATTGTAAACAGTATGATTAATTCTACAAAGTTCTAGTCTACAAACTTACCTATTTCCCCCTCCTCAATCACAAATCCACCACTATCAAGCACTTGTAGTGACATAGCCTCTGCCACAGCCTGCATCTGTACCTCATTTAAGTTGCACAGAAATTCATTGGCTTTCAGGGCTCTGATAATTAGCTGCAAAGATCTGAAAAAGTTAATGTCTTATTGGTTTTGAAATTCTGTTTGGATGATTAGCTTCAAATCATTCAAACATTTTTGTAGAATATGAAGGCTACTTTCAGAATATATTATGAGAATGACAGGCTGCATTAAAGTACTAAAATAAATGAAATACTTTTTGTATCATAACTAAAGCAGATTTCTGTTCTTACAGCAAATAGCTAACTACTATTTCATGATTACCTAATTAGTTTCCATATCTAGAAAACTGCTCCTTTTCTCAAAGCAGTGACATTTCTGCTAATTTTCTGATTTTGGTTCATACACTGTAAGTACATATAGAGTATAACAACTAGATGAACATTAAGTATTAAAACAGAGCACAGAATTAATAACAGACAGTTACTTGCTTGTATTAAAGGATACATCAAACAAGTTCCCATCTATGAAATATAATAGTTTTACAGAATATGATAAAATAATGCACCTAACTCAGTATTAATTGAAGAGAAATACTAAGTACGTTTAATAGTTAGTGATATTGAAGCTACTACTCCCTGTTGGAGCCTGTATGAAAAGAAAAAAACTTGAAGAAAGCAGCATGAAATTACAGTATAACCCTGATTTTGCAAGAACTTGATTTAGCATAAACCTGCATTTAATGGAAGAAATTTCAAGCCCTGAAATTTAGTCCATAAGTGCAATGTAATTTTATATTCAATTTAATGTAATTCGCTTTACGGCAAAAGCCGCATTTAGCGTTAGGAATATTAAATATTGAAAACAAAACAACAGTGGCTTTTGTGGCATGAATGCAAGCTGCACTTTTTTCTAGTTTTCAGAATCCAAAAATCTGCCTGCAGTTTACATTTGGATGCAAAGCCTTAGAAGTTCCACAAAATGCTGCTAGTTGCCGCCGTAAGCATGGCCTATATTGCTACTTCCTGCTGCTGGAAGCCGCCACAGAAGCCATTGTGTTAGTTTCAAGTAATGAATGTTAAAGTGTTTTTTTATCATTGATGAATCAAGCAATTTTTCAAATATTCATAGCAATTAAAAAAAACTCTTTACATATACACCATCAAAACGAACGTTTTCAAGAAACTTGACAAGTGTGGCTTTATATTTCGGCAACTCCAGCTAATGAGAGCAGTGCTCACAAAAATGTTTCTTTCAGTCCGCTTTTGAACTTTGGTAAGACATGGAGACAGCAAAAGTAACAACTTTCAGCTTGTTCCAGCAACAGAAAAGCATTTTCTGGACCAAAATGTGGCTGTCACTTTGAGTTGTAAGTCATGGTGAATGATTTTGTGAGGAAGCAGCGACAGTGCTTACCTGTAACTGCAGAAATAATTCAAGAAAAAGCACATCACAGAATCCAGAATTTTAAAGGGAGCCACAATTGGGCCTGAAAAATACAGGGAAAAACTCATCACATTTCAGCACTACATTATCAAACTGCACACTGGAAATTAATGCTGGTTTGTACAGCCAGTGGCCATAAACTGTCACCATTCATTTCACACAGAAGAGTTTACTGAAGTCTGAAGTGTTTCCTAAAGATGTTATTGTACATGCTAACGAAATTGGCTGATTCATGGAGGACACGGTTTTACAGTGGATCAGACATGTCTGGCAATGTCGTCCTGGTACCTTGCTAGGTTTGCCATGTATGCTTGTGTTAGATTCATACACAGGTCACTGTACACCAGCTGTGAAAAAAAAATTAGCAGAGGGTAAAGCAGACTTAGTCGTAATTCCAGAATGGATGACATCTAGTCTTGATCTGTTAGATGTTTGTTTAAACAAACCTTTTATGAACAACCAGAAAAATATGTACACACAGTGCCTAACTATAGAAGATAGGCAATTAATGCCTACAGGACATGTTAAGTGTTCAAGTTTGTCACAATTGTGCAAGTGCATTAGTCAATCTTGGAAATGTCTCCCAAGTGAAACTGTTCATCACGCATTTAAAAAATACTGCATTTCTAATATGCTTGATGGCACAGAGGATGATGCTTAGTGTGAAAGTAGTGACAAGGAGTCAATAGCATTAATATTAAAACATGAAAACTCATGACTGTGTTCCAGTATGCAGCACAGTGAGCTCACCTGCGATGTCACTGCTCACAGCTCACGTACGTGTAGATCCGGAATACTGTATTTCAATAGATATCATGAATTTTCACTGTTGTCAGTATTTTGTGATGTAATTATAATTTAAGTGCCCCAAATCCCTGAGAGGTAGGGCCATTTAATACTCTATCCATCATATGATGAGCCATGTCTTTCACTATTAAGTGTGGCTTGAAATCAGGGTAATTTCCCCCCACCCCCCCTCATTTCTGGGGTCAGCTTTCAATAGGGTGAACTTCCATAGGCTTTGCCTCCAAATGCATGCATCATGTAATATGGGCTTTAAGAACCTATGAACTCCAGCATTTATATTGAATACAATCAATCATCTTTCATATCAATTTCTCGCTACATTCTGGAGCAAGCTCGAACTTTGCCAACCGCAGCTGAAGACTAACAATGTACAGCGTGCTAACAGTTACACCATTTTGCATGCTTGCACCCAGCCAAGCTCTGTCCGAGTCTGTATGTTCATAGTACAGCATCAGTTTATGCAAGTTTGTATCAGTTCATATATTACTGTGTATTGCATAGAGAATCGAGCTGTATATCAGTTTGCTCACTCACATTTGTTGTTGTAGTGAAGTTGACTATGGCAGCAAAAAGAAACTCTCTATTTGTTGAGGAGAAAATGCACTTGATTCGGGAAGTGGAGAGAAAAACAAATGTGCCCATAAGCAAAATGGCACAGTCTTCATTGTCAGTAATATTGAAGAATAAGAAGATTCTGGATCAAGAAACACAGTGCAGTTCAAAAACAAAGCAGAAAAAATGTTAAAAAGTTGTCATACGAAGAAATGGAATCAAAGCTAATGGAGTGGTTCAATGGAGCACATGCTGAAAATTTACCAATCGATGGGGCATTGATAAAAATGAAGGCATCTACAATATCAGGGAAATTTGGGCTAACAGAATTAAAAGCTTTGAAGGGTTGGCTGGGTAGGTTCAAAAAACACTATGGGATAAATTGCAGGGCAGTACGTGGACAGTGATGAAAGTGTTGAACACTGGAAAGAAGAGGTGCTGCCACCCCTTTTGGAAGGTTTCAAATTTTGGGAGGTGTACAATGTGGATGAACCAGGCCTGTTTTACCAACTCATGCACTTTAAAACCTTAAGTGTTAAAGGAGAAGCACACCATGGAGGAAGAATGAGTAAGCAGAGAATTACTGTTCTCTTATGGAGCAACGCAGATGGCAGCAACAAGCTGGATCCCATAGTAATTGGAATGTTCCACAAACCACATAGCTTTAAGAACAGTTCTACACTGCCATGTAAGTATTATAGCAACAAAAGTGCTCGGATGACTGTGGACTTGTTCAAAGAGTTCTTGCAAGCTTTTGATGCACAAATGGGTGCTAGAAATAGGAAGGTTGTTCTCTTTATGCACTTAGGATTTCTGCGAATGTGAAAGTGCATTTCTTTCCTGCAAATTGCACTAGCAGACTCCAGCTCATGGATCTAGGGATTATTCACAGCCTGAAGTACTGGAAAGTTCTTGTCCTTAAGGCACTTGCCTTTATTTATGGGAATGAACTGCTTAAATTGAACATCCTGCAAGCAATGCATATGCTCACAGGATCTTGGAAAATGGTAACTAAGGAGATCATCTCAAATTGTTTCATAAGGCTGGATTTAATGAAATCAACACTCACAACAAAGACGATGATGAAGCAATAGTGGACATGCATGATTGGGTGCAGGTATCTAACAATTTATCCATCACTTTTGATGAATTTGTGGCTTGTGATGATGATGTCATCACTACATGCATCTGAGATGCTGAGGAAATCTGCAAAGATGAAGTAAAGCAGAATGATGGAGATATCGAAGAATACGATGATGTTAGGGATGAAGAAATGCAAACACTGTCATTCAGTGAAGCTATTGCCAGTATAGACATTATCTGGAGATTTGTCACAGCATTTAAAGTGGCCAACCCTGTTACATACAGAGTAAATCAATTGAAGATGGACATTCTGAACCTAAAATCCAACAGTGCTAAAAAGCAGACTACCATTTTTGATTCCAAGTATTTCAAAAAATGAGGCACTATGAAAGTTGTGTAAATATGTGTTGTATGTATAAAAATATATTGCTGTAATTGGGTAAGTATTTTATGAATGTTTTAATTTTGTAGTGGGCTGGGAAACTACAATCTTTGACTACTGTATTAGTGCTACAAAAAAAGTTGTAATTGCAGTATATTTGTACAGTAGGTATCTCCTTGGTTTATTGTTGTTATTGTGTAAATTATGTGTGTTGGTGCAATTCATGTTAATACAGGCAAAGAGTTCTGGAAAAGGTTTGCTTCTTTCGAATCCTCGATTTAAGGTAAACCCCCATTTAAGATTAAAAAATTCTGGTCCCTAGAAAAATGTTTAATTTGGGTTCTACTGTATGTACTGAAACTGAAAACTGTGGCATATAATACAATTGTAAAAAATATGCCTGCAATAACATAAGAAATATGTGTCCAGTATATCACTTCATAAATTACTTGTCTCATATATTTTGGCAACTTGTACAAAAAATTATGAAAGAGGACGTATAAAATACAAATAGAAATAGATCAGTGTATATGGCAGATCCCATTTATTTAATTATGTTGATGTTTTAATGACACTTTTCCTCTAACTGTTTGTAATTTTAAAAAATGTAGCATATAAAGTAAAACAGAAAACTGAAGGAATAAAAACACAACAGAATACTGAAGGATTAAAAACACATAGTGCTACAGAATGACAATTACACAGAAACTAAAATGCAACAAATGTTCTCACTTCGTTATCTACATCAAAAATTAAAAACCTATTTGTAAGAAAGTTGTAAAGGGAACTAAAAGGCAAATAATAGGTTTATTCTAGAAAATGTCAGTGATCAAAGCTGAAACAGCTAGCGACCATGATCTTCCAAAACTCAAGGTAAAGAACAAAACTATTCTAAATTCTGCTCAGATATCAGAATTGTTCAATAAATCATTTATAAATATAAATAAACCAAAAATTAATGTAGAGAATTTCACAGATGTGGTAAATTTCCTTGATAAAGAGCAATTTGAAAGTAAATCTTTCAGTAAATTCAGCAAAACTACAGAAAAAGATGTAGAAAAAGTAATATTATCACTAAAAAGTGAAACATCAGCAGGGTTTCGTGGAATATCAATGAAAGTGTTTAAAACAGTCTCTAAAATAATTGCACAGCCACTGTCTACAATAGTTAGTCAGTCCTTTGAAGATGGCTGCTTTTCAAATACTTGGATAATGCAACAAGCCATTATTCAAAAGAGGCACAATAGAAAATATGGGAATTATCATTGAATCCCTCTCCCTCCACCATACTTCAAAAATGCTGGCAAAGTTTTCACAACACAAAGTCAATATTATAAATAAAAATTTAATGTTATTTAAAAAAGTAGCATAGGTTTCACAAAGACAATAGGACAGTATATGCTATCAAGCATTTTGCAGAAAAAATCAGCATCGTTCTAGAGAACTCTCTGCATGCTACAGGAAGTTATTGTAACCTATAATACTCATTTCATACTATTCTCAAAACTGGATAAGTTTGTAATTAGGAGTACTGTATTTGAATGGTTTAGGTCCTACACAACCAACAGAACTCTGTGACTTTACCAACAACTGGATTGACTGCAACAGGACAGAATGAATCTGACAGGTCAGCTGTGGGCTTGTGTGAATGTGTGCCAGGGCAGTCAGCTGTCAGAAGGCTGTGAATGGCAACCTGAGTGGAAATAAAGGTGGCTAGTAAGCCACAATGCCCAGTGGGGTTGGGTTGGGTTGTTTTGGGGGAGAAGACCACACAGCAAGGTCATTGGTCTCGTCAGATAAGGGAACGATGGGGAAGAAAGCCGGCCATGCCGTTTTCAAAGGAACCATTCTGGCATTTGCCTGAAGAGATTTAGGGAAATCACAGAAAACCTAAATCAGCATTGTAGGATGCAGGATTGAACCATTGTCCTCCTGAATGCGAGTACAGTGTGCCACCTCACTTGGTCAATGCCCAGTGGTCATTGGGGTTTCTCCAGGCAGCAAGAGGAGTGTTTTCTGGTGACATGGTCGAAAGGATGAGCAAATATGGAGGGACCTGTGACTTGTAAATTCTGTCACTATTATGATTATACTAAAAATACATTAAAACTCATTACAATCATGCTAAATAAAGCCAATGACAATTTTGGAGTTGCGGCTGTGGGGTGATCTCATTGAAGATAAATCCGTGTCTGAAGCTTTGACTATTAGGAAGTTATTGACATTATTACCATTATTGAATATAGTAAATTGTAGCAACTGAATCAATTGAGAAAGTCACTATCATGGTACACCAGATGAAAGAGAATAATGCCTGCAATATAACAAACAGATTATTTTTATAACTAAGCAACTGCAAAAACACTCATGATACACCAAATAAAAGAGAATAATACCTGCAATATAATTAACAAATTATTTTTCTAACTAAACAATTATAAAAAAATGTTATAAACAATTTAGTTCATTGATATAAACAGTTCCATAACTAACAACTCCCCCACAGAGACACAAATGAACTTATCAGCAGGAGTTTATTTCTTTAAATATTCCAATAACTCTCAATGTGTACTAACTGTAGTTGTGATTTATAAAATAGGTCAAATTAGTGTTTTGACTTGAGTGCCAAATGTGGCAACTTATGTGTCTGAGATTTGTTTAAAAACATTAAAATAATGTATAAATGAATTTGTTAAGAGACTGGAAAATGACTGCAGAAATTTTTCATATGTTTTATAATAAGAACTGTTATGAAAATTATGAATGGTGGTCAGGATGAAAGTACCTGCAATGAACCAAGAGATGGTCATGTGAAACTCTTAATTACGCATGTGTGGCAGACCTTGTGGTCTTTTGCCTGTTGTCTTGCATCTGGAGCATTGGTGAGGTATTTAGTGTGCAGCTGGTAATGCTATCAGCAGTGTGTATGCCACAAATGTTATTTTCATATACCGGGACTTGTACATTATGATTTAGCATAATGCTGCTGGGTATAATGCTACATCTTCACAAAGTAATACCAAAATTTGCACTGGTGACAGACACTGTTCAGTCATTCAATGAACTACTGTTAGGGGCCACCCTTCACATACATTGTGCTTCTCTAAAAAATAATTAAAGGGGATTTATATGAAACTTAAAAATCAACTTGTTTTGAGCACTGTTATTATCCTTTGGAACTTTGACTGACAGATCCAAACTCGGAACATGTTTTCTTAAATTATTCCCAAATGCCCAACAGCTTATATAAGACTTTGGTATTAACATTATTATGTTGTTTCACTGGGCTACAGAGCGACAGTGTATGGCCAATCTCTATTGATGTAAGCAGGCCACACTCAAAGTTAATGGCTTACATTGCCCTCACCCAGCGGCCTTGGTGACAATATTGTAATATTGTTGGCTCATCCTGGATTGGGCGGCATTTTTATTGTGTTGATATTTTAGGTTAGTTGTCCCAGTATCCAAGTTTTAGCAGTGAGCAGTTAGCGTGCAGCCTTGCCAGTTTCTGTATAGTGCAGCAGTGGTAAAAGTAGGAGCAGCAGCAATAATAGTGCATCTAGTGCAGATGATAAAGATGACAGTGCATGTTAGTGAGAGCAGTGGCAGACAATGGCCTCACTGTATGTCACTGGTACAGCAGTCCATGTGGGCAAAGTCAGCGAGCAGCAGAGGTACCGTTTACATGGTGTCACATGTGAGTAACATCGCATCAACGCCAAACAGCAGAAGCAGTGTTGCATGGAGGTGGCGTCAAGCTGGAGAAGTAGCATCTTCACACAGCATTACATGTGGGCGACATCATATTGGCTCCGAGCAGAGGAGACAGTGACTTCACACAACATCACACAAGGCACATGGTGGTCCATGTTGTGGGCAATATTACATCATCATTGGACAAAACACGGAGCAGTAAGGCTGCATATGTCGGCAAGGAAATGCAAGTTAAATACAGTCAATGGCTGAATTGTAAATTTTTCTCATAGCCAGACATGACCAATGAAATTAATAATCTGCAAAATGGTTGTGGGTCAGTGGGTGAAGGGAGTGTTGTTAATTGTTATAGCATGCCACAGAGAAGGGAAGAAATAGATTGAGAACCAGGAAAAGACCTGAATGTGTTTTTTGAAACATTGAATAAGAAATTAGAGGAGATAGATTTACAAATGGGGAGTATAAAAGCTGAGATAGTTGGAGATACAGATTAAAAATGTAGAATAAAATTGGATGTATAAAAACTGAAATACTTGGAAATATAGATCCAAAATTGGAGAAAATGGAATCCAAGCTCGATGATAAGATAAGTGCAGTGAGTTTGATCAACTAGGTAGTAAATTCACTGAGAACAACAATAAAGTTGAAAATACAGTTAAAATGGTTGAGGGAGCTATTCTCAGAGTTAATGAGGTAGAAAAGTGATTGGTAGCCAAAGTGGAAACTGTGGAAGATCACCTTGTGAAGTGAACTGAGGCACAAGAAAAGAAATATATAAATTATGAAATACAAAAACAAATGCAGAGTTTAAATCAGTGAATGTAGGCATTGCTAATTGTTATAAAATATAGGTGAAAAGCTGGCAGGGGAAGTTAGTAACAGAGAGGAACAGATAAATGAGTCGAAGGAATCAATAAATAATGTAGCATCTACATCTACATCTACATCTACATCTACATCTACATCCATACTCCGCAAGCCACCTGACGGTGTGTGGCGGAGGGTACTCTGAGTGCCTCTATCAGTTCTCCCATCTATTCCAGTCTCGTATTGTACGTGGAAAGGATTGTCAGTATGCTTCTGTGTGGGCTCTAATATCTCTGATTTATCCTCATGGTCTCTTTGCGAGATATACGTAGGAGGGAGCAATATACTGCTTGACTCTTCGGTGAAGGTATGTTCTCGAAACTTTAATAAAAGCCTGTACCAAGCAACTGAGCGTCTCTCCTGCAGAGTCTTCCACTGGAGTTTATCTATAATCTCCATAACGCTTTTGCAATTACTAAATGATCCTGTTGCTCTCCGTTGGATCCTCTCTATCTCTTCTATCAACCCTATCTGGTACTGATCAAACAGTGTTGAGCAGTATTCAAGCAGTGGGCGAGCAAGCGTACTGTAACCTACTTCCTTTGTTTTCGGATTGCATTTCTTTGGTATTCTTCCAATGAATCTCAGTCTGGCATCTGCTTTACCAACGATCAACTTTATATGATCATTCCATTTTAAATCACTCTTAATGCGTTCTCCCAGATAATTTATGGAATTAACGGCTTCCAGTTGCTGATCTGCTATTTTGTTTATAAATGATAAGGGATCTATCTTTCTATGTATTCGCAGCACATAACACTTTTCTACATTGAGATTGAATTGCCATTCCCTGCACCGTGCATCAATTCGCTGCAGTTCCTCCTGCATTTCAGTACAATTTTCCATTGTTACAATCTCTCAATACACCATAGCATCATTTGCAAAAAGCCTCAGTGAACTTCTGATGTCATCCACAAGGTTATTTATGTATATTGTGAATAGCAACGGTTCTATGACACTCCCCTGTGGCACACTTGAAATCACTCTTACTTCGGAAGATTTCTCTCAATTGAGAATGACATGCTGCGTTCTGTTATCTAGGAACTCTTCAATCCAATTGGGGTAATGAAATTTAATGATGGAGCATCCCAGATGGCAAGGATTGAGTACCAACCAATCAGTGGAGAGATTAAGCACCATGCTGCTTGAAAAGATAATTTTGTTGCTAGGATAGAGTGAAATAGCTAAAATTAAATTTGTAAAACAGCAATTAGAAGGGGGAACCCAGACATGGAGTAATCAGCATGCAGAGCAGTTTGTTGGTTTCAGGACTTTTGAAGTGATGTTCTTAAATAAATATTGGACTCAAGATAAACAAATAAGATTATAAAATGAATTTTTGGGTCCGATTATGAGATTGGTAAAGAGTGCATGAGGGACTGTTATGCAAGAGAATTTAGTAAATTAAAACATTTGTATTATCCATTTGGGGTGCTTACAGAAATCTCTACATTAAAGAGGAGACTTACAGAATTACTGCAGTGGGAACTCATCCACAGCTCTACTGATTCTGTAGAAGAGTTTCTGGATTTCATAGAAAACATCAATAGGGCACTGTATTGCAGACTAAAATTTTATGAGCAGAGGAACAGTAACAGGAATCACGACAGAGGTAATTACAACAATAATAATTTCAATGGTAATCATAGAAATGGGAGAAAGGGGGGGGGGGGGTGATAGGAGTGGACAGTAGGAACTGGAGAGATATACAGTAAAGAGACAGTGGGAATTACAATGAAAGAAGGGAGAGTTTTGAACAGAGGAGAGAGAAAGTGAGGCAAGGACCAAGACTTAGGAGTGCATTGAGTACAAGGTTTCTGGACAGACTGACAGAAAACAAATGGGAGCCTCACCCTAGGTCAACAGGAGCCTAATGGATATGCAAAGAATAGAACCAGACATGTTTATAAGATGGAAGAGAATTGTATAGAGAAACAATGAACAGAGATTGCAATGCACAACATGGATGCAATATATGGGAATAGTTTAATAACTACAGTAATTGGAACAGGAGGAACAATATTAATAATACATGCAATATGGATAAATGTATCAATGATGATTTTAGCTATTATGTTGGGGAATTGTTTGGCGGTAATGAGATGGTTGAACTGGAAGTTAATGAAGAAAATAGAATGGGTTTAGCTTTAATGAAGATTACAGATAATTTTGAAACAGAGGCAGTTGCTCTGCCAGAAGTAGAATCATGTGTTGAGGTGGAAATGAGGGGCAAAGCAAATAATAATGAAATAATTTATAAACAGGTTATGTAATTTGACATGGAGATGAGCAATAAGGAAAGTTCTTCAGATATTAATGTATGTAAGCCTGCTCACAGTGGACCATGTGCTGTTACTGACAAATTTGATTTGTGCCTATACGAGTGGGTGCACATGGTGAAGCAGGAAGTAATGGTTTATGTTGTGTATGATAATGATGAATTAATGAGTCAATTTGAGGTTGACTGCAGTAATGAAAACGTTGAGTTTTGTTGATTTTGAATATTATTTAAAGGTAGTGCCTCATGAAATAATTAGGGCTAACACTTTCACTATTGCTGTGGCAGTCAAGGAAGGGCCAGAAAAAAGTAAATGCTTGACTGGAAGGTTATTGAGTTGGGCAGGAGTGATTACAATGAACCAATTGTTACAGTGAAAAAGAAAGATGGTTCTGTGAGGATTGTGTTAGATTCAAAGAAACTAAACAAAATAATTGTAAAAGAGAATGACCAACCAGAAAACATGAATAAAATTCTGCAAAATTTTAACAGTAAACAGCTCATTTCTAATGTAGATGTAACTTCTGATTTCTGGCTGGTGAGGTAAACTGAAGAGAGTAGGAAGTGGTTTACACCAGGGTTCTGTTCTAGACCCTCTGCTCTTCTTGGTTTTTATTAATGATTTTCCTAAACATCTAGCAAGTGTAGAATCAGTATTTTTTGCAGATGATTTTAGCCATTTTATCAAGGGAGTTAGTGAAGCTGACCTACAATAAAACATAATAGCAACAATTAATGAGGCAGCTGAATGGTTCAAGGACAATTACTTAATTGGAAATGACACAAAAACCACTTGCATGAATTTTAAGTACATAAGGAACAAAGTAAAAAAATAACATAATAGTAGAGATTAGGAAATGACTGATAGAACAAACTTCTTTTACAAAATTTTTAGGTGTATGGCTGGACAATAACTTAAAATGGGAAAAAATGTTGAACTATTGAATAAAAACTTAGCAAATACTGTTATATGTTAAGAAAACATAAAGAAAACTGGAATTTTTAAATAGTACTATATGCCTATTATTCTTACATACATAGTAATCTAAGATATGGAATTATATTTTGGGGAATACAGATTTCTCAAAAAGTTGTTTTAAACTCCAAAAGTGAGATATTTGTATTCTGAAGGGTGTTGCCTACAGAGGATTCTTTATAGAGTTGAAAATTTTGACCCTGACTAGTTTATTCATGTATGAATCAGTATGTTTCCTGCAGTCAAATCAAGAATTATTTTCTCTAAACAGTGAAGAACACAACTACCAAACCAGAAAAATACACGATTTCCATATAAACATACATTCAAAAGCCCTATACCAAAATAGTGTGACGTACCTACCAAAATAATGTTCAATGCCTTACCAAAATAAATAAAAACATACAAAACTTAAATATATTTAAAAAATAATTAAGAGACTACTATTAGGTCAGAGTTACTATAGCACTGATTTTTTTGTATAAACCTTTGTTTTTCAACTTGCATGTAAAAATAAGACAAAATATGTAAAGTGTAATTAAGAAAATGTTAAAAGTGTAATAAAAAATGGTATTTCCCTTAATGGATATTTTTTATAATTTTTGTGGAAACCCATTTTTTCATCTCGCATGTAACAACAAGGCAAAATATGTAAAGTGTAACTAAGAAAATGTTATTTCCCTTAATTGTTAAGAATATAAAACACTCTCTCTCTCTCTCTCTCTCTCTCTCTCTCTCTCCATATGACAATTCCTATATCATGTATATTATATAATGATGTATATTATATTATGTATATGATAAAAAGGATGATAATAAATTTAATTTAACTGAAAGTATACTGCTTTCTTATTTGAAGGCAGAACATATATGTTTAGAGTGATCCCATTTGAATTATGCATATCTTGGCTGTGTTCATCAGGGCACTGAATCATTGTTCTTGTGTGTGAGTTTTTGCTAAAACTTATTTTGTGCTTTATTGACATACTGATAACCAGCAACTTAACCTGAATTTGTCCAGGCAGAATTGTCATTCTTAGGCTACGTGTTAACTTCTAAGGGTGTAGTGCCTAACAAGGAGAAGATAAAAACTGTTGCTAAGAGCAAGAGACCAGCAAATGGGAAGCAACTGAATTCATTTATTGGACTGTGTACATTTTATTGGACATTCATCAGTGATTACAATATGAATTCACCAAATCTATGTAGGTTGTTAAAAAAGAATGTTACATGGAATTGGTCTGCTGAGTGTGATGTGGAATGTGAAGCAGCTCAGTTTATCGTAAAGTACTGTGCTATCTGGATATGTCATTGCCTTTTTACATTGAATCTGGCAGTTCAGATTATTGTGTAGGACCAATTCTGGTTCAGGAGAAAAGGATAAATGGAAAACTAGTGAGAAGCACTATAGTATTCACTAGTTGCATACTATCTAAGCATGAGCTAATGTATGGGATATCAGAAAAGAAATTATTGGTTGTGGTATTTGACTTCCAAAAATTTTGGATTTATCTGGAAGGCAGGGAGTTTGTTATCTTTACTGACTATAAAGCTTTGAGCTACCACTAAGAATGTAAACTGTTGAACAATAGGCTAAAGAGATGGGCTGTGATTCTGGATAGTTTAGATATTGTATTGACTATATAAAAGGGATAGACAACCATATGACAGATGCCTTGTCCCAGCTACCAGTCATTGAGAGAGAGTGTGAGGAAGAAATGGAGTCTAAGAAAGAGTTCCAAATAATGCACATAAAAGGTGTAGAGGAAGAGAAGGAGATGACAGCAATATGCAAAGATCTGCGCTGGCTCCAAAATGGGGATCCATCATTGAAATTCATAAAGGTTAGTTTTGGGTGTAAAGGATATGAAAAAATTAAATGGTATTATAAGATTTGTAAGGGTTTCTTAAAGCATTTATTAATGGTTCTGTCAACATTGGCAGTTATTTATTAGACAGCTAGTTTTGAATCCTTACAGGTTCATTTTCACGCCTGGTCCACTGAGGCTATAAAAACAGTACATAGTTGTCAGTGAACAGTGAATATAAGAATGGCATTACAATAAAAAGTTCAAATGTAATAGAAATTAATAATTTCAATACAAACAGACCTGCACTGATGATTACTGACCTTAATAACAAACACTGAGTGGCAACAAATGCTCCATAAATTTTGGCAGGATGAATGCCACAGTCCACACACATCCCTGTTGTGAAGTCAAAATGAAACATTAGGTCAACACAGCCAACAGCACCTCGAAACTTTCGTTGGCACTAGCATTGCACATCACGTACAAACACACATCACCAGCTCATAGGCATGTCATATTTTAAAATGGAAGTACAGGGTGTTTCAAAAATGACCGGTATATCTGAAATGGCAATACAAACTAAACGAGCAGCGATAGAAATACACTGTTTGTTGCAATATCTTTGGGACAACAGTACATTTTCAGGCAGACAAACTTTTGAAATTACAATAGTTACAATTTTCAACAACAGATGGCGCTGCGGTCTGGGAAACTCTATAGTACGATATTTTCCACATATCCACCATACATAACAATAATATGGCGTAGTCTCTGAATGAAATTACCCGAAACCTTTGACAACGTGTCTGGCGGAATGGCTTCACATGCAGATGAGATGTACTGCTTCAGCTGTTCAATTGTTTCTGGATTCTGGCGGTACTCCTGGTCTTTCAAGTGTCGCCAGAGAAAGAAGTCACAGGGGTTCATGTCTGGCGAATAGGGAGGCCAATCCACGCCGCCTCCTGTATGTTTTGGATAGCCCAAAGCAATCACACGATCATCGAAATATTCATTCAGGAAATTAAAGACATCGGCCGTGCGATGTGACCGGGCACCATCTTGCATAAACCACGAGGTGTTCACAGTGTCGTCTAAGGCAGTTTGTACTGCCACAAATTCATGAAGAATGTCCAGATAGCGTGATGCAGTAATCGTTTTGGATCTGAAAAATGGGCCAATGATTCCCTTGGAAGAAATGACGGCCCAGACCAGTACTTTTGAGGATGCAGGGATGATGGGACTGCAACATGGGGCTTTTCGGTTCACCATATGCGCCAGTTCTGTTTATTGCCGAAGCTGTCCAGGTAAAAATAAGCTTCATCAGTAAACCAAATACTGCCCACATGCATATGCCGTCATCAATCCCGTGCACTATATCGTTAGCGAATGTCTCTCGTGCAGCAATGGTAGCGGCACTGAGGGGTTGCCGCGTTTGAATTTTGTATGGATAGAGGTGTAAACTCTGGCGCATGAGACGATATGTGGACGTTGGCGTCATTTGGACCGGAGCTGCAACACGGCGAACGGAAACCCGAGGCCGCTGTTGGATCACCTGCTACACTAGCTGCGGGTTGCCCTCTGTGGTTGCCGTACGTAGTCGCCCTACCTTTCCAGCAAGTTCATCCGTCACGTTCCCAGTCCGTTGAAATTTTTCAAACAGATCCTTTATTGTATCGCTTTTCGGTCCTTTGGTTACATTAAACCTCCGTTGAAAACTTCTTCTTGTTGTAAACAACACAGTGTTCTAGGCGGTGGAATTCCAACACCAGAAAAATCCTCTGTTCTAAGGTATAAACCATGTTGTCCACAGCACACTTGCACGTTGTGAACAGCACACGCTTACAGCAGAAAGACGACGTACAGAATGGCGCACCCACAGACTGCGTTGTCTTCTATATCTTTCACATCACTTGCAGCGCCATCTGTTGTTGAAAATTGTAACTACTGTAATTTCAAAAGTTTGTCCGCCTGAAAATGTACTGTTGTCCCAAGCATATTGCAACAAACGGTGTATTTCTATCGCTGGTCGTTTAGTTTTTATTGCCGTTTCAAATACACCGGTCATTTTTGAAACACCCTGTATGTCTAAGCACCTTTATTGAACCTAACATCAATATAGTGAATGAAAACAACCACTGTAGAGGTATTACACAAATATAAATACTTGTGTGACATTAACTGTCACATATTTGAACAGAAGACAAGCATTTCATGTTCAAGTGTGTGCCCAAGGCCACTAGGCACATTGAGTTAAAACAGAGAGCATCAGCACATCTTTAGTAACCAGTCACATCTAATATAAATGACAATGAAACATGTCACATTTGTTGCTCCATTGCAAATTTTGTGTTGTACATACAGATGGTTGTCTTTCAGAAGTCTACATACATTTAGTTTACGTACATACAACATTTAAAAGCAATACAATAGTTTGTTGGACCAGTAAGCTGTACATAGTTAAACTAAATGTATGTAGACTTCTGTAAAACAACCAGCTGTAAATATGACACAAAATCTATAACGGAGCAACAACTGTGATTTGTTTCATTGTACTTTACATATTACATGTGACTGGTTAATAAAGGTACTGCAAAGTCCCCTTGGCCGTGGATATGCACTTCAACATAAAATGCTTATCTTCTGGTCAAATATGTGATGGGTAGATGTCATGCTAGTATTTGTTATAGTCATCCACTGTACTGATGTTATGTTTAATAAAGGTGCTTAGATGCAACCCATCTTTAAAATGCAACATGCCCATTGGCTGAGGATGTGCACTTTTACATGAGGTGCAACAGTATGCATGACCAAAAGTTTGCTGGTGCCATTGGCTATGTTGACTTCCAATTTGATTTTCACTTGGTAACAGGCATGTGTGGATTGAAGCATTCATCCTGCAAACATTTATATGGCATGTGTTGCAACTCAGTGTTTATTATTAAGATTGGGCACTGTCAGTGCGCGATTGTAGAAATCCTTGAGAAGAAGTTTTTGAGAAGAGTATAAAGACAGTAACCAGCATGCACACATTTGCTTACAGTTTCATGTATGAAAACTTATTTATATTGTAGTAGGCTTACACCTAATAATCATCACATTAATTGATGTTGTCTCATCATTTCACAAAAATTGACTCGTTCAATATCAATATCATGAAGCTCAAGTCAATAACTAACAATTGTACATTATGAGGCAACAAATTTCAGTTCTGTATTTATTTCAAACATCTTAATTGCTGTTTTGATGCAATTTGTACTTTTTTGGTCCATAAATCACCTGTAGGAAAGGACAGTTCAACATAGTGATCTTGCAGATTATGTAAGATTCCATGGCGACAAAAATTATATGGATTAGCCTGGTGATGTGTGACACAGTCATAGAAAATGTAACACTATTTTTGAAGCAATATAGTGTCAACCCCTCACGGAATTTAATGAAAAAATTAATACATTTTGTACAAAAAGAGGGAGTATAGAATTCAGCTGAATTAAATTTATGAATTTTCCCATAAGTCCTAGAGGTGCCAGAACTTCTTTACCCTAATTGCCTTCAAATGAGCGAGCGTCTTAAAAATTAATTTTTATTATAATGTTAGTAATACTTAAATTGGAAAAGATTGGTCAAAAAATTGTAATTTATATGTAGATGATATCTTATACATGATCAAATGTTTGTTTTGTATTTTGAGTTTTTGTTTGAGGTACTCCTTGGGTGGTGTGTGATGGATTGAGTTAGACAACAGAAATGCCTATGTCCCAGCAGCAACTACGTAGAGCTACCAGTGGCATACAGAGTGCTGGCAAGGAGGACCGGAGAGTGCTGCAGCCCCTGTACTTCAATGAACATGCAAGATAACAATTTTAATGGAAAAAATAAGTAATGTAAAACTATTAGTAAGTATGAGCTTAGCTACAGCCCAAATCTGATTTTTATACTCTAATTTTTGTAATAAAAGTTGAGTGACATTTGAAAACAGAAGAATCAGTTTTTGTGTAAAAGTCAGGAAATAAGAAAACACAGAATTTTTATTATTAAAATATGTTTTTACTGCTGAAAAGGTTGGAAAGTGAAGCTACAGAAACAAAATAAAAAGTAGGGGAAGTGTGACTTTGATGGACATTACATGGTTGATGGTTTGAACAATTCAGAAATGAGAAAAGACTTACTGAAAAGCAAATACTCACTATTTTAATTATGACCCCAATGCTCAGAATCGCCTTTCAATAGGCATTACAGTCATTTCATTTCTACAGTATGTTAACATAGCTAGTGAGTTAGTTACATGTTTCACACATCATTTGAATGATTCTTCTTTCAGATTGATGTGGAATGGGTCAATTCATAGGATATATACATAACATTAGTGTTAACATTAATGAACACATTCTTTTTTTGTCCTACTCATGCAAGTAAACTTAAAAACATAATTTTACAATGTTCTATTTTTATTTAGTTTTGCAATTTTCTGTTGCTGTGCAAGATTAAGTTGTATCACTAGGAATTCTTTCAGGATGCAGTAGTATTTTTAAAAAAGGTAACACTTGACTCTCACTTAAATATTTCTATACCTTTCTTTGAGTTTGCACTCTATGGTAAACTTTCTTACAGACTTTTCTCCTTTTTTCTAGAAGTTCTTTATCTCTCAATGTCTTATATGTCTGCTGATTATATAGATCATGCATGCTCTTTATTTTGTAGGAACCAAAAATTTCATTTTTAAAATCATTGTGGTTCCTTCCAACTAATATTTTGCAATGAATATGTGGGGACATAGAACCACTGGCTGTGCCCCCAATTATATTGCTGCCCTAACACAGCAAGAACACCTGTATCTTTGGCAGATCAGTCCTCTGTAATACAAGCTCTATGCTAAATGCATTGTGTATATGTTGCGGGAATAAAAGTATTCATGGTAAGTGATGGGAGTGCAAGTGATTATTTATCTTAATAATTACTATGCCTGTGCCCCACTACCTACAGTGGCGACCCCATTATGCCGTGGAACACCCAGTTACACTCACACTGGCACTCTGCCAATCACTGTGGGATACAAACTCCACACCATGCAGAATATGCCCAATGACAGTGCTGCATCACCTGGCATCACTACAGATAATTTACTTGGTCTTATCGCCAATTTGCAGATGATATAAGCAGTGCAACTCTGGTTATTGAACAGCCAACAATGTTCCTACTGTTGCAACAACAGCCCAACCAGGGCATCTTTACCTCTTGGCAAATGGACTAACACACTAAATCACAAATTGAATATGATGTTATCAGTGAATGTGGTGAGATGAAGCCTACCACTCCCTTAATTAACTGTGGTACATCAACAATGACCATACATGGTGAACAATGGCCACCTGCCGCCGTCTACTCCTCCCACCTAACCAGTCCTACTTAAATACCAATCAGTGACACTGTTAAAGAACTACACTGCACTCATTTTCAATCTAATAGCTCAGGGTGTAATGAGATTCCATGTGCAATGTACCAAATTATGGACGCTGTAGTGTATCGCAATTGTTGACAAGCAATCCATACCATAAGTGACCACCTTCCACTGCACAGAACCGATATTTATGGGTTTTGTGGACAAATTCATCCTACAAGGGACCATCATGTGCCAGACCATGTTTTTCCATGGCCTACATCTGAACTTTACGTTCTGTGCAATACCATACAATACCTGGATGACGTCACACTCATTACGGCCGGGTCACAACTCGCGTCACACCAACAACAGCCATGCCACACTCCAGACCATGCCTGCCACATGACGTCACTCAACAAGCAGGCACACCACAACTACCTGCAATTGTATAGGGTTTTCAGACCTTGCAACCACAGCATATCAATACGGCGATCCTGGCTGCAACTACGGCTTATGCATCACTGGAACACGAGGAGTACCTAAAACAGATGCCACACTGGGTGACCTACACCGATGCACCATCCACTACAATTGCCACCAACCAGGACTCGTCCAATGCCCCATATTACTCGTGACCCCACTATGATGCCGTCCTCCAAAATGACAATGTGCCAGCCATGAGATCAGTGCCGGGTCGTGTGCCAAATGGTCATGACACCCACATTACCGACATACCTACCATGACTCCACACCACAATACCACATGCCACCTCTATCAGTGCCAACAGACAGTGTTCACAAACTCACAACATGTACTCCACATTATTACAAAAACTTCATACTGGTCCCAGCCCCTCATCACCAGGCAGATTACCACTGGCCACACAGCAAGTTACCTCTGCAGCCGCTACAAGTTGATTCTCAGAAATTATGGTTCATGTTCTGCAAGTCTGTGATGCAGTCAGCCAGAATCACAGATGATCACAACAAGTTTTTGGTCCTTTTGAACCATCACCACACTGAAACTGATCTTACCAACAACCACCTACTGTACGCACCAACCACTGACAGATATGAGACAGTGAAGACACTCATACTACAGCGCCTCTCGTGTTCACCTGATCAACTCCACCTAGCCACTGCTGACATTGCTGGGTAACGATACCCCATCAGCACTCTGCCACAAGTTATGCCTCCAAACTGACAGAAACCTCTTACCAGATCATGCTCTCTGGTCACTATGGCTTCTCAAACTGCCTGAAAATGTACAGACAGCCATGCTAATTCATGAGAACAAACTGCTGGAAGCCTGGTTATGCCTTGCTGACTGGATGCTTGCCCTTGCAAAATATCATGCCTTGATAAACACTTGCATTGGCTCCAGTGCTGATGCCAACTCAAGTTGCATCTAAAGCCAGCCCGGGCTACACTCACTGTGCAGCGCCCAGCCACCAACAGTCACTGAGCTGCTCTGAACTCACCCGAGCCCTTCCACGCCATGCCTACAGCAGCCTCACAAGACTCCAATGCAGCAAGGCATGAACAAACAGATGCCACAATGAACCCAGGCACCTCATTTGTAGTAGAATGTAAACAACCACTTGCTGCATTCATGCCCAGCCATCGACCCATGCCTAAGCATCACAACAACTCACCTGGCCAGGACGCTGCACCAATTTGGCCGCACCGCCCCTGCTGATTCCATGCCCACTTCAGAGCCAAAGTGCACTGCTGTCATCCACCCTACAGCTACCCAAGCTAGTATAGTGGCCTGATACAGGTGCTTCAGGTTGCAACCCTGCTTCAGGCCACCTCTTTACGAAACATGACAACACTAATCACATTCTGTGTCTACATTCTAATGGTGTGAGGCTCTTTGTCTATGACAATCTTCTTTGAGCGTACTCCCTAGTCAACATAGACACTGACATTACCACACTGCCAACTCAGCTGGCATCTGAAATTGATACAAGTACATCTTGTCAGCCATAGGCAGGACATCTTGGTGGGTGGAGGCTGCACCTCTCACTGATATCTTGGCTGACACCATCACCTGAGCTTTCATCACGCCATGGATTGCAGCACTTTGGCTGCCAAGAGACCGTGACATCTGACCAGGGCTGGCAGTTCAATTTGACACTGTTCTCCGAGCTCTGCTGCCTCTTTGCGTGCCACCGGTTCTACACAATGGCCTACCATCCTCAATCCTCAGTCCAATGGCGTTTTGGAATGGTGGCACCACACCTTCAAGACAGTGCTCTTATGCCATGACCAGAAGAGGACCAAGGCCCTCCCCTGGGTGCTGCTGGGCATATTAGCTACCTATAAATAAGATCTGGATGCCTCGCTGGCAGAGGTGATCTATGGGGAACCGATCACCATCCCAGCAGAGTCTGCATCCAAACCACCATGCACTTCTACCTGCCAGATCTAGTAAAATGTGTCAGGGACCACATCCACCTTGTAACATCCCACTGTCACCCCACCACACCAAACTGTCCATCTTTATACACAAAGTGCTCCAATCATGTACACACATCATGCTCAGTACTGACACTGCCAAACCTGCACTCCACCCTGCATACAGTGGCCTGTACGAGGTGTTGAAACGAGGAACAAACACTGTTGATATCTTGCAAGCTAAAAAAACGACAACAGTGTCACTAAACCACATAAAACTGGCATGAACTTTAGTGGATACACCCAGTGTTTACCCTCCACTGGCCCCAGTTCCAGGTACCTCAAGCCAATTTACAGTCAGCCTAGACTACCCCCAGATGGCATTTCCATAATGCTGCACGACTCACTACTCATGGTTGGGGCCAACTTTGGCAATAGATAGTTGGGCTATAGCATGGTCTCGAGGTCATTAGAACACTCCATCTCCCTTCTGCCTACGATCAACACAGCTGGTCTGCAATCCACTTTTTCTGTGGACAGCTAGCTGCTCATGCCAGCCACAGAGCACTTCATAACAATGACTGACACTCTGGACACCACAGCCAGTAGACAGACAGCTGCAACAACACCAGATGACACACCACCAGCCACCAACACCTCAATGGACACTGCCACCACCCCATCGGCCCTGCTGATGTCATCATGGGCCAGCCAATCTTTACCGCCACCCATGCACCTGGTGGACTACAATATGTTGAACCTTGCCATCAGAAGCAGGACCAGCATCATGATTTACACCAGTCATCATGCTCCACTCCTATTGACAGGGGTGGGGGATGGGTGGAGGGGGGGGGGGGGGGGGAATTGCTCTGTCGGGACATAGAACCACTGACTCTACTCCCAATTATATCTCTGCCCTACCACAGTACGAAGAACTGTATCTTAGGCAGATCAATTCTCTGTAGTACGTGCTCTATGCTAAATGCATTGTGTATATGTTACAAGAATAAGAGCATTCATAGTAAGTAACAGGACTGCAAGTGATAATTTATCATCATAATTACTATGCCTGCTCCCCACTACCTACGAATAAAACTAATTGCAGGGTATACACAGAAGGAAATGGAATAACTTTCAGTTTTTTGTATAAAGGTTCACATTAGATTTCTGATGTTACATGTTATAGGGCTCTTACAAGTCCCTGATGTACTAAGAAACTGCATTTTCTAGAGGATAAAATTCCACATAATGTCAAACCATATTGCTAGACTACTTCTGCTTGTGTTAAGTATATATTGTGTACAATGTTCATTGATATACACCTTGAATTTTCAAAATATGTTACCCTTCTCAACTTCGCTATGGAAATATTTAGTACACTTTCTTGTAGCAGTACATTGGTGACATAAGCTAATTTAATCTACACCATCAGCCATTAAGACTGTGACATATGTCAGATTGACACAAAGTGCATTACACATTTGCATAGTCAAATGATTGGATAGAAGTTTCTAATGCAAGCAGTCACAGCCACTAAACTTCATAATGAATGGAAGTAAAATGAAAAGCAAAACAGCTATCACTGGGAATTTGTTTGTAGTCACAACTGGTTTCGGTACATTAAAATAGCATCCTCAGGTGAAAAGTGTCACATTAGCAAACCAATGTGACCTCAACATTTGTTGTCAAAAATCAAACCATGATGAGAGGGAGTCATCAAAATAAATAAAATAGGACATCAGTGCAAATAGCATAGTGACGCTCCTGTGGTCATTGCAAGAATACAGAGGGAAGGTGATCAGGTGCTATCTTTCATTGTGTTTTAATTTTAATAGACAGCAGTGTTTTTATGGCAAAATATGGTGCATCTAAGCCATTTATAAGAGCAGAAAGAGTAAAGGCCCTAAAACTGAGACTTGTTGGATGCACTATTTTAGATTTTGTTCTTTAGGTTAGTAGGGGCATATATTACTCTCATCTTCATACATAATTTCAACTGTCTGTTTCCTATTCTGCTTATATTCTGAAATGCCAAAGAAACTGATATATGCATGTTTGCAAATACAGAGATATGTAAACAGGCAGAATATGGCACTGTCGTTGGCAATGTCTGGGGCAGTTGTTAGATCAGTTACTGCTGCTACAATAGCAGGTGATCAAGATTTAAGCGAGTTTGAATGTGGTGTTATAGTCAGTGTATGAACAATGGGACACTGTATCTCCAAAGCAGTGATGAAGAGGGGATTTTTCCATATGACCATTACACGAGTGTATCATGAGTATTAGGAATCCAGTACATCAAATCTCTGACATCGCTGTGGCTGGAAAAACATACTGCAAGACTGGGACCAACGTTGACTGAAGACAATAGATCAGTGTGACAGAAGTGTAACACTTCCACAAATTGCTGCAGATTTCAATACTAGGTCATCAACAAGTGTCAGTCCACAAACCATCATTGAAATGGGCTTTTGGAGTTGAAGGGCCACTCATGTACCCTTGATCATTGCACAACACAAAGCTTTATGCCTCACCTGGGTCCATCTACACTGACATTGGACTGTTGATGACTGGAAACATGTTGCCTGGATGGACAAGTCTCATTTCAAATTGTATCAAGCAGATGGATGTGTATGGGTATGGAGATGACCTCATGAATCCATGGAGCCTGAGCATCACAGGGGACTGTTCAAGCTGCTGGAGGCTCTGTAATGGTGTGGGGCATGTGCCATTGGAGTGATATGGGACCACTGAGTAGTCTAAATAGGACTCTGACAGGTGACATGTACATAAGCACCCTGTCTGGTCACCTGTATCCATTCATGCCCATTGTGTATTTCGACAGACTAGTCCAATTCATGCAGGACAATGCAACACCACACATGTCCAGAATTGCTACAAAGTATCTCCAGGAACACTCTTCTGAGTTTAAATGCTTCTGCTGGCCACCAGACTCCCCAGACATGACATTGTTGAGTATATCTGGGATGCCTTGCGACATGCTGTTCAGAAGAGACCTCCACCCTCTCCTACTCTTATAGGCTTATGGACAGCACTTCAAGATTCATGGTGTCAGTTCCCTGCAAACTACCTCAGACATTAGTCGAGACCCTGCCACATTGTGTTGTGGCACTTCTGTGTGCTCCCAAAGGCCCTACATGATATTAGCCAGGTGTAGCAGTTTCTTTGGTTCTTCAGTGTATATGGACTTTAATGCTAGTCCATCAGCTCCTCAGATTCTCTAGTGGATACATGATACATTAATCTATAACCTCAAAAGATTCTTGAAAGTGAAGGTATATTGACACAATATGCTCTTTCTAATCTATTGCTGTTAAAGTGTCACTTAAAAACAAGAAAAGAAGACTCTGTGTGGAAGCCATGCTAGTTTCTTGAAATGAAGTAAACTTTTTTATGAAACTCATACATCTAATTTTGAAATATTTTTCTACTGCTTTGGAAGAATCTCATATGGGTTTCAGTTTATATCTTAACACTTATGTTCTCCATCATTTCTCGAATGGAGGCATCTTTTTGTTTTAATTTTTGTGGAAATATACAGTCTTTCATTGAACTATTGCATATATCCATAAGAGAATTTTTATTTGAGTTTTTTTTCTAAGAATCTGGATATGAAAACAGACTTAATAATTGGTCTATTACAAGGACTGTCAGTAATAAAAGGGTTTTAGATTTACTATACACTGTTTCCATAATCCACATTAAGTCAGTCTCTCTCTCTCTCTCTCTCTCTCTCTCTCTCTCTCTCTCTCTGTGTGTGTGTGTGTGTGTGTGTGTGTGTGTGTGTGTGCGAGCATGCGTGTGTGCAGGTGTGTGTGTGTGTGTGTCCTACAATCAAATATTACCCATGAGTTTTAGAGAAGCTTAATGTTCTGATGCTCTCACTGTTTTTCTTTTTTAGTCTCTATCCTTAGAACATTTCACATAGCTTTCATTTTGCTTATGTTCTTATATAATTATACAATATCTTTTTTTGTTTTTTTTTTTTTCGTTTTAGGTATAATTTTCTTATACTAGCCAGAAAATTACATTGTACGTATTTTTCATGAGGAAATCATTTCCCATGTGAAGATATTTTGTTCTATATTTACATGTAGTTATTTTTGCGTGTGTTGTAATTATTTTCTCATTTTTTTTAGACAAAGCACTTTGCAAAATAATCAGAAAAAATATTTATACAATTTTCACAGTTCTCATTTTTTCCACATGCACAAGTATTTTACCAAGTAACTCTTTACCAGTAACAATACAAAACAATTTATGATTTAGTCACTGCAACAATCAGTATTGGTTGAGAAACACATGTTTGAGTGTAGCTTATTTTCTTCTTGAGACAGATTTTCTGAGCTGTGTGATCACCAAATCCAGTATTCAATAATTCTGGAGTAGAGCACATGCTTGTATATATAAAAATTTGATCAGTTATATAAGCTAATGGATTTGTGTCAAGTTTCCATCATTTATTTTATGAAGATATCTGCCTATTGTTATCCTGTTATTTTTATGTTTGTTTTCATTATTTATAATTGTTTTGGAGAAATAACAAATAACAACAACAAAACAAAAGATCAAAAAAGCATCATATCTCTCATTTGTGTTTCCACATGTATCAATATCTTTCAAAGTCTGTTCTCCCAAAAAATGAAAGAAAAAAGTTTTGGTCTCTGTAACATCTACTAGTGATTGAGAAACATATTTGAGCATTGCACATTTGCCATTATGAAACTGATATTGTGAGCTGTGTGATAACAAAAGTCAGTGTTCAATATTTCTCTAGTAACACTCATGCTTGTATATGTACAGATTTGGTCAGGGTGATTAATAGTTGATTTTGTGACACATGTCTCTGGCAGTACCATGGCTTTTACTTTAAAAGTAGACAAAACATTCAGAAAATAACCTTTCTGTCTAGAGTCTATTCCAAAATTGATGAAATCACTGCCTACAAATGATATTTTTGTGTGTTTACACTAATTTAAATATATGGACTTGAGTGTTGTAATTGAATGCTGTCAGTCCTTTTCTTTAATTCAGCATTTTTTTTAAATTCTTTAAATCAGTCCCTGACACCTGTAGATCTTGCTTCTTAACTATTTCTTCAGTCTGATGTGTGTATAGAAAAAATTATTTTACCTGTCACAATATATAGTTGTTACCCTGCTTTGATCACTTTATATATCTCATTGACACCATTTATGTTTTCATTTCCCATAATCTACTTCTACACAGCTTTCTATAAAGTCTCCCTCTGTTCAGAAACCCACTCACAAACCCCCTTCATGGGACCACCATTGGATAAAGCAGTTACTGTTGCCTGCTATGGAGCTAATTTTCTCTTTGTATGTTCACTAAATTTACATTTTTTCCACCCAGGGTTCTCCTCAAAGTGTTTGGCTTAGAATGGATGACACCTGTTTAATGGATACTGTTTTGTACATGCTGATGTCTTGTTGACAAGATGGCACAGTTTGTGTTCAGATAATATAATGTGCTTACTCAAGATCTTTACTGATGTGTGGTGTTTTGATGTCCTTAGCCTTATCTGCATCAGGAATGGGGTCAGCTAGTACTCCTCCTTTGGGTCCATTATTTGAAGTTCTTCTTATAGCTGGTTGTCGAGCTGATGCCTCCTAAAAGTGAATAGGAAAGATTAATGGCGCAGAACTTTCAATGACAGAGATATGAATATGAACAGTAATATGTGAAACAATGAGAATGAATAGATAAGATACAACTCAACAGATAGTAATTAATGAAAAAATACACATATTTAAACAGTGAATTATTGACTTTTTTTAAATTTGTGTACTTAAACGGCAAGGAATAAAGAGATTAATAAGAGGTTACGGCAAAGATGCGAAACAAAGTGCATCCAACTTATCATTCACTCTTTGTTTTACATATTGTTGATCAACAATATACGGCATTATTTTTAAAGAGTTATCTCCAGCAATATGAATTTAAAGTGAATTATAACAAATCAGAAAATTGTTACCATGAACAAAATGGAGAAAACTCTTTTAGTAATGCCATACAGAAATGTTTGCTTTCTTTACTAAATGGCCAATACATAACTCAATAAATAATTTCTTTTGAAGAGCACAAAAGTTATGAATAGTGTGCTTATTGCTACTGCAGATTTTCTAAGGCACAGAATAAAATTTCATTTAGTAGCTATATTATTTTAACTGCACTGCTGATTTGCTCGTGCTATTCAAAACTACTTACTGAAACCAAAATTATTAAACTAGCTCCATTCTCTAACAGAATGATATATTCCATGTAAATCAACTTGTACTTCAAAAAATCAACATCTACTTCAAAAACATCTTCTGTGAAACCCCCATGCATGGTTTTCCCACTTGACATACTGAAACCCATTGACAAGACTTTCAGGAAGACACTGTATTCCTTGACTACCAAAAGCACTGGACACAGTATCACAGTATCACAAGCATGGTCCTACAAGGTATAACATTAAACTTGTGACTGTGCTCAGAATTTTTAGGTATGGAGGATAAAGCATTTTATCTCAAATTGAGGGTCATTGAGATAAGTAGAAATAACTTAAGGCATACCCCAGGGAAGTGTATTAGGACTCCTGCTGTTTGAGTTGTATATCAATTAACTGACAGACTGTTCACAGTAACCTCTTTTTTTATTTTTATTTTTTTTATTAATTTTTTTAGATGACTATATTATCGGTAATTAAATATAATCTGAAAATGTCTGCATAATCATCCATGCAGATCTTAATCATATTGTCAGGTGGTCCAGAGATTGAGATGTTCCTTCAAGTGTACAGAAATGTATAACTGTGTACCTTACAAAACACAAAAATTAGTTACAATTAAAGCAATACAAAGAAATGAATACCCTTAGCTGCAAACGGGTATTTACATACGTCAACAGGGATCGTTGAAAGTGTGTGCCCTGACTGGGGCTCGAACACGGGATCTCCTGCTTACATGGCAGACACTCTATCCATCTGAGCCACCGAGGACACAGGGGATACCCCCCCCCCCCCCCCCGCCACCCACACACACCGCAACCCCCCCCCCCCCCCCCCCCCCTCCTGCCCCTGCCCATTACACTCATTACTCGCAAATTTACCGATTCCTATAAGAGTTCTGGCATTGTTTGTGTATCAGCACAGAAGACGGTCAAATGGCCGGTGAGCCTTAACTATATACATGAAGATGGTATCTGTTATTTTGGACATGTCCAAAAGAACAGACTTTGCCCGTTTGTCTAGTGTCAGAGTGGATATGTACTCAGGTGAGAAAATACTCAACAAACTCCCTTCTAGTATAACAGAAGAAATCAGGAAGCCATCCAATTCATAAGAAAATTTTTCAAAATTCCTTACTAGCAACTTTTCTTATAAATTTTATAAATATCTACATTCAGGGATTGATAAGTTCTGTTAGGTACATGGCAAGTAGCAATGATTATTATAAATCCACATGACATGTGTAAATGTGCTGTAAATGGTGTTCCAAAATTTGTAAATCTGGCAAACAGAGTTTCATTTATGAATGGTTTATACACAGGATATAAACTATTTAGTAACATAATGAATTGCAAAGAGTTTTTATAAAAAATATGTATCTTTAAAAAATACCATGAAATAGCACTTTACAGTAAACCTGCAAACATTTTTCCTTTTATTGCAACATTTCCTCCCAAAAAGGAAATCAGTCAAATAAACAAACAAAAACTTACTGCTTTTCTTCCTGCCAGACAGTCTCTGCATGTAGCATGTTAAACCAAAATCATTCACGTTAAGATGACCCTACTTTGGAATAATTATTTGTTGAAATGGCTCTTTGAGATAGCTATCAACATTAATTAATCTGAACTGTGATGGTATCTGTATTGACTGGAATACATAATTGATCTGCTGGAAGTCTTAAGTACAGGAGTCACTTGGCTACCAACATTTAAATCCTAGTCTAGCCTTTAAATAAGTTAGAGATTTCAATGAAAACTACTAAATACATTTAGTGTCCAGAAAAAACTGTTATTTGGTTTGACTCAAAAATGTCACTGGTCATAAAAGATCTTGAACCAAGTACTGAATAAAAGTTTCTCTTGTAATTCACGGAGCGTGGAATGTTCATTCCGCACAGAATAACACTCAATAGTAGTTGCTTTCTTAGTTTGCCTGTGCAACACACTGACGAGGATCTCATGGAGCTTAAACTAAATAATCCAGTAGCCTTAATTCCTGGAGACTCCATGACACTGCAGCTAAAGTCTTCTTGAGCTATCAAAACTTGAAAGATGCACAGAAAGGCAAGGTCCATCTGCAGACTACGGTGTTTGATGTAGCTCATTCCTCATTGGCCTGGTTACTGATATCAGAAAGAACAAAATCTTGAAATTAGAATAGGATAGAATAGAATATTTTTATTTGTCTTTCACCATTTTTCATACAACTGGCCTTGTCAAAGTTTACAATGGAGTACATTTAATAAATACTTACATACACAGACTACAGTGTGCTATGTACCTCATTCCCCATTGGTCTGGTTACTTATAACAGAAAGAACAAAATCTTGAAATTAGAATGGGATAGAATAGAATATTTTTATTCATCTTTAATTATTTTTCATACAACTGGCCTCCTCAAAGTTTACAATGGAGTACAGTTAATAAACACTTACACACACAGAATTATTTAGCTTATTTAAGAATTGAAAACATTTCTTTATCACTTATTAAAAGCTTATATTATAATGAGTATTTCCTAGGAATTCTTCAATTATACAGAATTCACTCCATTTTAACCAATTTTGCAATACACTCTTGAATTTATTAAATGGGGCTGTACGAGCTGAGTATGGTAACTAATTGAAAAATTCTATGCCCAAATGTTTATAGTTATTATGGACAACAGCAAGTCCTGAGAAAGGAAAATCCAACAAGCGACAATTTCTGGTATTGTGTGTGCGTACATCACATCTCGAGCTGAATTTGTCCAGATATGGCTATGCTGGTGGAACATTTCTTAGTTTTCAAAGCCAGACTGAATCCAGGCTCTCGTCAGTAATCAGTCAATTTGGAATCCAACTTCCAGGCAGCATTCTATTCTGCCTTTAATATCACACAAACATTTGATTAATGAAAAAATCTGACCTTAAATAACTTTGTATTTATTGCACAATACTCAACAATTAAACAATTTTTGTTTTCTGCACTTAATAATGTATAGTGCTTAAGAAAACTTTGGATAAATCAGTAATCAAATATGTCAACAGTAAGAATCTATTAATTGCCTAGCTGACAACAGATGTCTGTCTTTGATTAATGCCAGGGGAAACACACGCACACACACACACACACACACACACACACACACACACACACACACACACACACAAAACACACAGAGTGTCATGGAACTTACGGCCTCTTGCAGGTATTTGCTGCTCAGTAACTTGTTGTTGTTGTTGTTGTTGTTGTGGTCTTCAGTCCTGAGACTGGTTTGATGCAGCTCTCCATCCTACTATACCCTGTGCAAGCTGCTTCATCTCCCAGTACTTACTGCAACCTATACCCTTCTGAATCTGCTTCGTCTATTCATCTCTTGGTCTCCCTCTACAATTTTTACCCTCCACGCTGCCCTCCAATACTAAATCGGTAATCCCTTGATGCCTTAATGCATGTCCTACCAACTGATCCCTTCTTCTAGTCAAGTTGTGCCACCAACTTCTCTTCTCCCCAATCCTATTCAATACATCCTCATTAGTTATGTGATCTACCCATCTAATCTTCAGCATTCTTCTGTAGCACCACATTTCGAAAGCTTCTATTATCTTCTTGTCCAAACTATTTATCGTCCATGTTTCACTTTCATATATGGCTACCCTCCATACAAGTACTTTCAGAAATGACTTCCTGACACTTAAATCTATACTCGATGTTAACAAATTTCTGTTCTTCAGAAACACTTTCCTTCCCATTGCTAGTCTACATTTTATATCCTCTCTACTTCGACCATCATCAGTTATTTTGCTCCCCAAATAGCAAAACTCCTTTACTACTTTAAGTGTCTCAGTTCCTAATCAAATTCCCTCAGCATCACCTGACTTAATTCGACTACATTCCATTATCCTCATTTTGCTTTTGTTGATGGCCATCTTATACCCTCCTTTCAAGACACTATCCATTCCATTCAACTGCTCTTCCATGTCCTTTGCTGTCTCTGACAGAACTACAATGTCATCGGCGAACCTCAAAGTTTTTATTTCTTCTCCCTGGATTTTAATACCTACTTCAAATTTTTCTTTTGTTTCCTTCACTGCTTGCTCAATATACAGATTGAATAACATTGGGGAGAGACTACAACCCTGTCTCAATCCCTTCCTAACCACTGCTTCCCTTTCATGCACCTCCAGTCTTATAACTGCCATCTGGTTTCTGTACAAACTGTAAATAGCCTTTTGCTCCCTGTATTATACCCCTGCCACCTCATTGACTTATATATATTAAAAATTGTTCCATGACAATATTATGAAAAGGACAGGTTGCTGCTCACCCTACAGAGGAGATGTTGAGTCACAGACAGGAACAACAAGAAGACTGCTAAGCATGTGAGATATCAGCCAAAAGGCCTTCTTGTAAAGTAGACAACATATACATATTCATGCAAGCACAACTCACTCAGATATGACCACTGTCTCTGGACACAGAGGGGAGTGTGTCCTCATCGACAATCCAGAGCCTGAAGATGTCATCAGTGAATCTGAATCAAGTAAGGGGTTTTTGATTCTGAGTGGTTAGGAAGCCTTCCTCTAGATGGTCTATGAATAGGATGGCATAGGACGGGGCCATGCTGCTGCCATACCACAGATTTGTTTGCAGGTAATGCATTCAAAGGTGAAGTAATTATGGGTGAGGATACAGTCAGTCATAGTGACCAGGAAGGAGGTTGTAGGTTTGGAGTCAGTCAGGTAATGAGTAACGTAGTGTTCAGTAGCAGCAATGCCAAGGGCATGAGGGATGTTAGTGTAAAGGGAGGCATCATCAATAGTTCCCTAATTGTTGCAGCACATAAGGCACTGTAATGCTGTACAATATTAAATGTATTGCTTTGGCTCATAGCCTAAATTGTGCTTTTTTACAAGAATAACATAACTTAATTTGAAAGCTATGCAGGTCTTTTTTCTGTCATTACAAATGGTCTACTACAAAGTGACTTAATCAAAAGATCAGGCAACTAATTCTTCCCATGTACATGCACCAGCATAATTTAGCAGTTCAGAAACTTTTCATGAACACATAAAAATCAGATCTCTATATGTGCTGAATGTTGATGATATTAATTTTTTTTTGTCAGTTTTAATACAATGGCACAATGTAAAGGGTTGTAAATTGTTTTGGTATTTCAACTAATTCATTTTGTGAGCAATACAACACAATTAATTGTTCAGCTCCTTCATTTGCTCAAATACTTTCTGGCTCAGTTATAATTGTAGCTACTACCTTCTGCAGTTGACTTGTCCATGATATTTCCCCATCAGAGCACTTTACCACAATGCCAGTTGTTGAATATTTTGTCCATTTTTACCCATAAAACTCAGCATAAATGTAAATTTTCAAATCTTCCACTCTATCACAAATAATAACACAATTTAGTCTTCATTTCAGATACCAGAACATGTGTGTCACTCCATTCCAGTCCTCAGTAGTTAGTCTTTCCATAGTTTGAGCAGCTTTATTCACTGAAAAAGTTTTGTCTAGATCATTTTGCTGCTGAAAGACACATATGTCATCCAATTGTCTCATGATAAGGGATGAAGGACGAAATTGATTCATTTTCATCACTCTTTTCTTATCCAATGGGAATGTGATCATAATGAATTATATCATTCTAAATAATTTCAGTACTTGATTCCTGAATTTATCTTGACTTATCATAATCACTCCATCTCCATTCTGCTTTCTTTTTATGTCACAGATACTGTTATAGGTACCTGTTATTATATCAAATCCATGTTGTGAAGTTTTCAGAAAATCAGCAGTTCCTTTCTTGTCATTGTCAACAGTTAGGCCATCGCCATAAATTTCTGTGTAAAGTATGTTTAAATTGTGTTTGTTATAAAACAGAAAAAGATCTGCAGCACTATGAAGTCCAATTATTTTATGGTGTGTCTCTCACTTGTGAAATTCTTGGGCATCCACCTGAATCACAAATTCTCCACAACATTTCAGCAAAGAGACTCATTCCATTTGCAGGTGGCCCCTCATGACTGCTGTTTCACCCTTGTCATATGAATTGCCATTACCCTCCACCAACCAGTTCCTACCACTATTTGTGCAACCACCATAGTGGTGGTCAGGGTGGCAGCAACCAGCACTATCTTTTTTAATTAGATGAATGCATGGTGCCCATTCTTTTGGACATGTCCAATATGTCCAAAAGAACAGACACTACACATTCATACAATTGATTCACCTTGATGGGCAATGAATTCATCACCTTCAGCATGGATGCACTATCACATTCGACCTCCTGTGGGAACCTGAAAGTAGTGAGCATGGAGGACATGGATGGCGACTGTGGATATGTGGTGCTAAATGGGAATGTGTTTCAGCCAAGAAGCATGCTGAGATAGTCCGCGCAGTTGTGGGTCAGCCGACATGCATGCCGAGATAGTCTGCACAATTATAGGTCGGCCGAGAGGCATGCCGAGACTGTCCATGCAGTTGTAATACATGCTGTGTCCAGATGGTGCAGTGGTTAACCCAACTGCCCAGTAAATAGGAGACCCCAGGTTTGAATCCCAGTCCAGCATACATTTTCACTTGTCACCACTGATTGCGCACAAAGGTCCAATGCTGCTGCCATCAATAGTTCCTTCCTTTTCGTTTCCTTTCTGTACTCTCCACCTTCAATTTATGTAATATTTTTTAATTAGATCATCTTCAATCCTAATTTTAATGGCCTCCTTAATCACACCAGGAGGAGGAATATTGCTTAAATACCTTGATTTTGATGTAATCCACAATATGGCCAGTTTTTATACTATGGTCAACAAGGCTGATTTGGTGTATCTTTGTGTGTGTGTGTGTGTGTGTGTGTGTGTGTGTGTGTGTGTCATATGAAAATTAGTAGGAATGTGTTTATCCCAACCATACTCATGATCATCCGTGGAGACTACCTCACATCCCTTGAAATAATGTAAAATAATTGAAATGTTGTAAAGTTAAAAAACAAGTAATGTAAGAGAAACTCTACAATTAGTACACAGGGAACTACCTGCCAATCACTTACAAGTATTTTGGATGAGCCAGCCACCTTAATTACACATTAAAAAACTCACCATGTAATTTTAGGGAACAAGTCAGGCATTTCACTGAGTGTCAGTTGAAGTATAGGGCAAATCTTTTGGCAAATGAGCTGCTGCCCACCTGTCTGTATACAAAAAAAACTGTCTACTAGAATGTTGCACACCATGATCTGTATGCCACAAGCACTACACATTAGAGGGTAGTATCCCAGGAGCAATAGCTGTACGTATCTACGGCTGTGTCATAGGAGAAGACAAGTGAGAAGGACCTCATCCCGGCTACATGTGTGGGAGGCTGTACAACATGGCTGAGTTTGACTTGTTCACTTTACCAGATACCGTATATCATCTGTCATTTACAGCCACTCTTCTCGTTGCATGACTCTGTACCTCAACAGTGATCTGATAGTATGTTGGGGTTTTACAATGAACTATATGAGTATTGCAACATGTGTCACTGGCTGCTTCATCTGTGATTTCATTTCCCTTAATAACCATGTGGCCTGGCACCTAACAAAAAGACACCTCCCTCCCAACCTTTGTAGGTGGAGAAGAGCATCCTGGATATTGTGGACTTCTTTATCTGCAGGGTACAAATGTTGTAGAAAGTGAAGGCTAGACAGGGAGTCAGAACAGACAAGAAATTCAGCAGCCATAACACATCTCATCTGCTACAGGACCCACAAGGTAATGTATGAATGTGTGATTACAGACCAAAAACACTGAAGTCTTGAGTCAATCAGATCTGCAGGGTACAATCAGAGGAAACAAAAGAGCAACCAACAGAGTCCCCCTGTTTAGACCCATCTGTAAATACAGCTGTACATTTGTGGTGCACATTTAAAATGTCATAAAATATTGTATTAAAAACAGATGCAGGAGTGCACCCTCTCCTGTACCACACTAAATCTAAAATTTCTTTGAGCTTTTACAATACAATACAATATTTTGAAGTAACCAGACTGACAGTCAGTTTGGATTGGCTTTTGCCTGTCATTAAGTAACTACTGTGCATGCTTTATGTGGATACCAAATGGCCTTGTTGCTCAAGGATAACTGAAGAAAATCCATGCCTTAGCTGGTTGAAGAACAGTATTTTATGCTAGTGAATTAAGAGCAGTGGAGAATTTATAAGCTTGACACACAGATTGTGAATGAAGGTTCCCCAGCCTCAGCATAGAGACTGAATATGTGGCTGGTTCTGGAAGCACCCATGTCCAGCCTGATCTCCTCATGAGATACAGTGCCAATGATCTTCAGGTATGAATGTCTTAACTGGACTGTACAATGTGCACCCATAGTGTAGCTGCAAACTCACAAATGCCCTATGAAACTGGAGCAGGCATGCTTTGTACACTCCCCAGGACATGTGGCTAAGACACTTCAATATCTTAAGTGCCTTCTGGGTCCATGCACTCAGGTCCTTCATGTGTGGTAACCATGACAGTTTGAAATAAAAAACAAGTTCTGAAAACTTCACCACTCTCAAAAAATAGAATGGTATCCTTTACATGTGTTGAGTGGTACTTAAGATAGGTAAATAAATTAGTGAAATCAATGTGAAGTGAAGTAAAAATTAGAAAATAAATGAAAAACTTAGTTTAGTTTAGAAGAGTTACACACTGGCAAACAGCAGGCAGAGCAGCAGTGGCAACGGCCGGCGCTTGCAAGTCAGCACATTCAGGAGAAGCCACCGCCCACCCCACATAAGTGGAAGCTGTCAATTCAGCCATCAGGCCATCTCCCGACCGGCTCATGTATTTCTCAATTGTCACATGTGATCAAAGGCCCTGTCCTACATTCCAAGAGCCAATGACCGATGCTAAGAAGATTCTTCGAGAAGCTTTTCAATGTGACAGAAGAGACAATGACCTTGAAGTTGTTCACCTGCAGTGAACTGAAGTAAATAAATACATGAGATGCAGTGGGCCCAACAGTAGTTTGCAGTTCAGTTTCGATTTGAGATCAGTTCCAGTACAGTTCAGTTGGTGCTGAAGACCATCATGCAGGAAGAGACTACATCGTACACAGAACCACCAAGTCCACCGGTGTAATGGAATAGCAAGCAGCAGCCTCGCTGCCAGAAGACAGAAGTTAGAAGCTATTTGAAGAGTGATTTTTATGTAACTGGGTGGCTCGTGAGGATGAGAAAGAGACAGCCTCACATCAGCAGTCACCTGTGAGCTGGTGATGAAGATCTGACAGCTGAAGACTGGCAAGCTGGAGTCCGTTGTTCGAGTCTGGACACTGGCCTTCCCTCGTCACGCTGCGCCGCTCCACTGGCTAATGCACAGCATACGCGGCCGCTTAGAGAAGAGAAACACTGAGAAGCCACATCCAAGGCATCACCATCCAATTCACGACTTCATTCTCAATAATTAAACAGGCCACCTCACGATGCACGTCTTCAGTCAACTGGGTGAGATGGCAACACAAGATACACACTGCCAGGCGTAATCAGACGCCAGAACAATCCAGTAAAGAAACCATTGTACAAATCTTTCAATAGAAGTTATGTAAAGATTCTGTTTCATTCTACCTCATACCTGATCAAAGGAAGAACCTACCCTGCCCACATGTTGTTAAGAGAGGAAAAGTAATTAATTTAGTGTTTTTCATTCTGACATAATGCTTTAGAATCAAATGCTCTTTGCAGTAATGCTCATCCTGACAACTGACTAGCATCAAAAGAGGTTACCCAGTTACATTTGGTGTCAGAGAAAAAACCCTTAGCTCAATATGAGGTGTGAATGACAGTCACCAGAGGTCCACCATTAGTATTTTTTAATGCATGAAAGGATAGAGGTTTGCATAGCAGTCGTGTATTTTCCCTCATAATTTTAAGAGTTGGTCGAAAATATTTAAACATCTTTTTAATTCAGTGTAGTAAGATTGTGTAACTAATAGTTTGTAAAATGATGAGACGAAATTGTACAAAGTCAGAGTCAGCACCACAAGCAGTTTCTACTGAGGAAGCTATTCAGAGCTTAGTTAATCAAATAGCACAGCTTAAAAATGATAATAATGCATTATTTAAACAGTTGTGTGAGGTTAGACAAACCGGTTCAATCCCTCCCACCCTGGATTCCTCAGCAGCAGCCTTTGTAACTCCTTTTTCAGGAAAACCTGGTGAAGACATAACAGCTTTTTTTTATGATTTAGTAGCAGCTGCAAAGGTAGGATCATGGTCAGATGAACAGCTCTTACAAATGACAAGGTTAAGATTGATAGGAGAGACTAAAGCACATGTATTATACCATGAAGAATTATGGAATGCTCCAACATTTGAGGAACTGAAGAAAGGATTATTTAAACATTTTCAAAAACAGAACAGCTGTATATTTTATAGGGAAAAATTAAACACTATCACTCAGAGGCAAAACAAGTTGTTAGAAAGCTTTGTAGATAGGATTAGAAAAGTTAATATTAACACCTATCAGTTGACAACTAGTGATGAAGCAAATAAAGTTATTTTACAAGAGGCAGAAGATAGAGCTCTGGATACATTTTTACGTGGGTTACCTTCTGAAACATCCCATTGTGTCAGGGCAGAGTTTCCTAAAAATTTTGCGAATGCTCTGTTTGTGGCAATGGCTTTCAAAGAAATAGATATTGCCACCAGATACAAGGAGAAGCGAAATGTATTTTCAGCAGGAGTACTATGTTTTAGGTGTGATCGACAGGGACATATAGCAAAAAATGAAGACATCCTCAATGCACTAATTGTCAAAGAATAGATCACACATTCAAGGAATGCAGGTTTAAGAAAGGTTTTGGAAATAGAAATCAGTTAACCTCAAACGGGAATGTCAGAGCCGCCGCCAGGTATTCTCAATAAAATTTCATGCCATTAAGGGGAATGTGAAGGTGGAATGCTGGTTATCTGCTACCATACAGGATAAAGAGGCAAGGATACTGGTGGATACAAGCACAAATGTATAAACAGTGAGTAATGAATGCATTGGAGAAAAAAAATATGACCCTCCAAGGTATAGATTGAGTGGAGTAGGAGGAGGTACAGTGAAGTCATTAGGATTTACATAATTGATTTTCTATATTCACAGTGTACAATTTCAAGAAAATGTAGAAGTGGAAACAAAGGTAACTGACGGGTATGACATGATACTAGGGCTGGATTTCCTGAATAAACATCATGCTGAAATTGACCTCAGATAGCAAAGTGTAGAACTTAGCGGAATAGTGTTTCAGGTAGATGACACCACTGCAAAGGGTTCGTTGCCGCAAGATTTACCCAACCGGAAGGTGAAATCAACTACACTGCATGCAACATCCTTGAAGGTTGATTCGCGGGATAAGATACCATTTGGCTCAGGAAAACTTTTCTGGATGAACGTTGACCCTGAGGTACCTACATATACAATGTGTCTAATAGAGCCATAAGAGGAAAATGAAGAATTAGATGTATCACATTGTTTGTACGTAGAAGTGTTGTATGGGTTCAAGACATTGAGGGAGAAAGAAAAGTACTGGTACATATTGACAATTTTGGAGCGGAGGACAAAGAGTTGCAAAAGGGAATATTAGTAGCTACAGTCAGTACTTTTGAAGAAGAAGATTTCATTTGGTCAGATATTACTGATGGTCAAAAACCAGATGCCTATAAAACCGCATTACGCCAGAAGATTGAGCATTTGAAAGGAAATAATAGAGACATGATAGAAGCAGTTTTAGTTGGGTTCCAGGATTTATGTAATGCAGGAAGTCCACTGCCAGCAACAGATATCACACAGCATAGGATCCCAACAGGAAATAGCCCCCCAGTTTATAGGAAGCCTTATAGAGTTCCGCATCATTTACAGCCAGTACTGGATGAAGTTTTAGAACAGCATCTAAAAGATGGAATTATAGAATATTCTGATTTGCCTTATAATTCAAATATTGTAATTATTCCAAAGAAGTCTCCTGATGGTACCAAATGATATAGATTTTGTTGTGACTACAGACACCTTAACAAACAAACTATCTCAGGTGTTTATCCTCTTCCAAACATGACAGATGTCATTGACAGTTTGGGTAACAGTAAATACTTTTTAACAATCGATTTACGTATCGGATATCATCAATTGGATGTTGCACCTGAAGATAGGCATAAAACAGCATTTTCTACCCCAGGAGGCCACTGGCAATTTAGAAGAATGTCTTCGGTTTGAAAAACGCACCAGCAAGTTTTCAAATACTACTCAATGGAGTATTGTGAGGACTCAAAACTCAGCGATGTTGCATATATCTAGATGATATTACTGTATTCTCCAAAGACATTAATGAATATGCTGTGTGTCTGTGTAACGTTTTTCAGAGACTTAGAAAAGCTAAAGTAACATTAAATATGGAAAAATGTAGTTTTGCATTGACAGAGGTTTCATACCTAGGGCATGTTGTTGTTGTCTTCAGTCCTGAGACTGGTTTGATGCAGCTCTCCAGCTACTCTATCCTGTGCAAGCTTCTTCATCTCCCAGTACCTACTGTAACCTACATCCTTCTGAATCTGCTTAGTGTATTCTTACGGAATCATCTTTTGGGGCAATTCATCACTAAGAAAGAAGGTATTTATTGCACAAAAACGTGTTACCAGAATAATGTCTGGGGCTCATCCAAGATCATCTTGTAGACAATTATTTAAAGAATTAGGGATATTGCCAGTAGCTTCACAATATATATACAGCCTAATGAAATTTGTTGTTAGTAACCCAGATCGCTTCAGAATTAATAGCACAGTCCACAGCTACAATACTAGGAGACAGGGTGACCTTCACTACCGTTCATTGAATTTGACATTGGCACAGAAGGGGGTGAATATAACTGCCACAAAGATTTTTGGTCAATTGCCAAACAATATCAAAAGTCTGACAGACAACCAATCGGCATTCAAAAGTAAGTTAAGGGAATTCCTGAATGGCAACTCCTTCTACTCCATAGAGGAATTTTTAGACATAGGACAAATAAATACAGTAAGCATTAACAATTGTACCATATATAAGACTAACAATGATTATTTGGGATAAATGAATCTTGTGTACTTTGACATGTTCCACATCATTACGAAAGAACCGTGTTCATGATCCATGGAACAAGTAATATAACTAACTAACTAACTAATTAACTCTCTTGGTCTGCCTCTACGATTTTTACCTTCCACGCTGCCCTCCAATGCTAAATTTGTGATCCCTTGATGCCTCAAAACATGTCCTACCAACCAATCTCTTCTTCTAGTCAAGTTGTGCCACAAACTTCTCTTCTCCCCAATCCTATTCAATACCTCCTCATTAGTTACGTGATCTATCCACCTTATCTTCAGTATTCTTCTGTAGCACCACATTTTGAAAGCTTCTATTCTCTTCTTGTCCAAACTAGTTATCGTCCATGTTTCACTTCCATACATGGCTACACTCCAAACAAATACTATCAGAAACGACTTCCTAATACATAAATCTATATTCGATGTTAACAAATTTCTCTTCTTCAGAAACACTTTCCTTCCCATTGCCAGTCTACATTTTATATCCTCTCTACTTTGACCATCATCAGTTATTTTACTTCCTAAATAGCAAAACTCCTTTACTACTTAAAGTGTCTCATTTCCTAATCTAATTCTCTCAGCATCGCCCGATTTAATTTGACTACATTCCATTATCCTCGTTTTGCTTTTGTTGATGTTCATCTTATATCCTCCTTTCAAGATGCTGTCCATTCCATTTAACTGCTTTTCCAGGTCCTTTGCTGTCTCTGACAGAATTACAATGTCATCAGCGAACCTCAAAGTTTTTACTTCTTCTCCATGAATTTTAATACCTACTCTGAGTTTTTCTTTTGTTTCCTTTACTGCTTGCTCAATATACAGATTGAATAACATCAGGGAGAGGCTACAACCCTGTCTCACTCCTTTCCCAACCACTGCTTCCCTTTCATGCCCCTCGACTCTTATGACTGCCATCTGGTTTCTGTACAAATTGTAAATAGTCTTTCGCTCCCTGTATTTTACCCCTGCCACCTTTAGAATTTGAAAGAGAGTATTCCAGTCAACATTGTCAAAAGCTTTCTCTAAGTCTACAAATGCTAGAAACGTAGGTTTGCCTTTTCTTAATCTTTCTTCTAAGATAAGTCGTAAGGTCAGTATTGCCTCACGTGTTCCAACATTTCTATGGAATCCAAACTGATCCTCCCCGAGGTTCGCATCTACCAGTTTTTCCATTTGTCTGTAAAGAATTCGCGTTAGTATTTTGCAGCTGTGACTTATTAAACTGATAGTTCGGTAATTTTCACATCTGTCAACACCTGTTTTCTTTGGGATTGGAATTATTATATTCTTCTTGAATTCTGAGGGTATTTCGCCTGTCTCGTACATCTTGCTCACCAGCTGGTAGAGTTTTGTCACGACTGGCTCTACCAAGGCCGTCAGTAGTTCTAATGGAATGTTGTCTACTCCGGGGTCCTTGTTTCGACTCAGGTCTTTCAGTGCTCTGTCAAACTCTTCACACAGTATTGTATCTCCCATTTCGTCTTCATCTACATCCTCTTCCATTTCCATAATATTGTCCTCAAGTACATCGCCCTTGTATAAACCTTCTATATACTCCTTCCACCTTTCCACCTTCCCTTTTTTGCTTAGAACTGGGTTGCCATCTGAGCTCTTGATATTCATACAAGTGGTTCTCTTCTCTCCAAAGGTCTCTCTAATTTTCCTGTAGGCAGTATCTATCTTACCCCTAGTGAGATAAGCTTCTACATCCTTACATTTGTCCTCTAACCATCCCAGCTTAGCCATTTTGCACTTCCTGTCGATCTCATTTTTGAGACGTTTGTATTCCTTTTTGCCTGCTTCATTTACTGCATTTTTATATTTTCTCCTTTCATCAATTAAATTCAATATTTCTTCTGTTACCCAAGGATTTCTAGCAGCCCTCGTCTTTTTACCTACTTTATCCTCTGCTGCCTTCACTACTTCATCCCTCAGAGCTACCCATTCTTCTTACCCATACCTAGGGCATGTCATTAGTGAAAAAAGAATTAAAATAGATCCTCAATTAATTTCAGCAGTTAAGGACTTCCCAACATGACAACACATTAAGTAAGTACAACGTTTCATTGGTCTCATGACGTATTACCAAAAATATGTACAAAATTTTGCTGAAATTGCCTGACCCTTAACCCAATTATTGAAAAAGGGTGCAAAATTTCATTGGTCTGAAGATTGTGAATCAGCATTTCAAACCCTTAAAGATACGTTAATACACAGTCCAGTATTAGCCTACCCAGATTATAAAAAAGAATTTATTTTATCCTCTGACGTGGGTGGTCATTCATTAGGAGTTGTTTTGCGTCAGAATATTAATGGCACGGTACACCCCATTGCTTATGCTTTGAGACAACTAACAATGGCAGAAAGAAATTATTCCACAACGGAGAAAGAATTGTTAAGTGTTATTTATGGCATAAAATACTTTAAATGCTACTTGTATGGTAGGAAATTCGAGGTTATTACAGACCACGCAGCTTTAAAATGGTTGCTTGGGTTAAAGGATCCATCTAGTCATCTCACCCATTGGGCCCTATGTCTTTCCAAAATGCATTTCGAAGTTATCCATAAACCAGGCAAAAAACACACAAATGCAGATTGCCTAAGTTGGAAAATAGCACTTTTGGAAGCAACAGCCTGAGATACTGACGACTGGAGAAAGGCACAAGATGAGGATACAGAATGCAAAAAATACGCAACTCAAAAATAATTTTGCTTTTAAGATTATGTATTATGCCGTAAAACAAAACTTAGACTGCGAATTGTTGTTCCCCACCACCTTAGAAAAGAAATAATGGCAGAGGTCCACGATCATATCCTTGTAGGACACGGTGGACAGTGGACAACCGAGAGACGCATAGCAGAGCGATTTTGGTGGCAAACCAGAAAGCAGGATGTAGCGTACTACGTTCATAATTGCATTTCGTGCACACAACGAGCTGAACTTTCTCATTTAAAAATACCCTTACAGATGCTCCCCAAGGCTTCATGCCCATTTAAAATCTGTGGAGTAGATATCTATAGACCATTTCATGAAACACCTGCTGGTAATAAGTATGTTCTTACAATTATTGATCACTTTTCACTTTATCTAGCTACGGTGAGTCTCCCAAATCAGCAAGCAAATACAGTTGCCCAAGCTTTAGTTAACAACTGGATACTTAAATTTGGCACACCTAAAGCTATTATCACAGATCAAAGATCTAATTTTATGTCTGAATTAATGAAACAGCTATGTCACTTACTAAAAATACGTAAATTATGCACAACTCTGTTACACCCTCAATGCAATGGATCTACAGAAAGAGTTCATTGGACAATTGGCAAGCTGCTTAGTTATTATATTAACGAACAACATTCTAATTGGGATAAGTATTTACCAATAATTGTGTTGGTATAAAACACCCAAACGCATGAAGCAACTGGCATGTCACCTTATGAAGTGGTCTATGGGAGAGAAATGCTGTCCCCTTTTGATGTAATCAGGCTGAAAAACGGAAAAGCTGGAGAAACAGTAAAAGATTTCTGTTGAATGATGAAGGATGTATGGAAAAAGATTCAAAAATCTAATACAAAGACTTTGGAATGACGGGAAAGATTAGGTAATGCCCACGCTAAATATCCAAATTACAAAATCGGTCAGTGGGTGATGCTGTCAACCCTATCCATTGCAAAAGGAAAAACGAAGAAATTAGTAACAAACTACAAAGGCCCTTATCAAATTATTGAGATCACGTCACCAGTCAACGTTAAACTGCAACTGCCCACACGAACTACTATTGTCCATGCAAGTCATTTAAAACCTTTTAAAGGGTGGAGGAAGTGCCCAAAAAGGAAAAAGAGTGTCCACACCAGCACAACATACAGACATGGAACCAAACAATCTTCGACCAAGGGTGCAAATGTCCTAGTTGAATCATAGTAGACTGTGGATAGTATACAAATGTAAATAATTAATAAATGATGTAAATAAAATAGAAAGAAACTTCCACATGGGAAAAATACACTCCTGGAAATTGAAATAAGAACACCGTGAATTCATTGTCCCAGGAAGGGGAAACTTTATGACACATTCCTGGGGTCAGATACATCACATGATCACACTGACAGAACCACAGGCACATAGACACAGGCAACAGAGCATGCACAATGTCGGCACTAGTACAGTGTATATCCACCTTTCGCAGCAATGCACCCTGCTATTCTCCCATGGAGACGACCGTAGAGATGCTGGATGTAGTCCTGTGGAACGGTTTGCCATGCCATTTCCACCTGGCACCTCAGTTGGACCAGCGTTCATGCTGGACGTGCAGACTGCATGAGACGACGCTTCATCCAGTCCCAAACATGCTCAATGGGGGACAGATCCGGAGATCTTGCTGGCCAGGGAAGTTGACTTACACCTTCTAGAGCACGTTGGGTGGCACGGGACACATGCGGACGTGCATTGTCCTGTTGGAACAGCAAGTTCCCTTGCCGGTCTAGGAATGGTAGAACGATGGGTTCGATGACGGTTTGGATGTACTGTGCACTATTCAGTGTCCCCTCGACGATCACCAGAGGTGTACGGCCAAGGTAGGAGATTGCTCCCCACACCATGATGCCGGGTGTTGGCCCTGTGTGCCTCGGTCGTATGCAGTCCTGATTGTGGCGCTCACCTGCACGGCGCCAAACACGCATACGACCATCATTGGCACCAAGGCAGAAGCGATTCTCATCGCTGAAGACGACATATCTCCATTCGTCCCTCCATTCACGCCTGTCGCGACACCACTGGAGGCAGGCTGCACGATGTTGGGGCGTGAGCGGAAGACGGCCTAACGCTGTGCTGGACCGTAGCCCAGCTTCATGGAGACGGTTGCGAATGGTCCTCGCCGATACCCCGGGAGCAACAGTGTCCCTAATTTGCTGGGAAGTGGTGGTGCGGTCCCCTACGGCACTGCGTAGGATCCTACGGTCTTGGCGTGCATCCGTGCGTCGCTGCGGTCCGGTCCCAGGTCGATGGGCACGTGCACCTTCCGCCGACCACTGGCGACAACATCGATGTACTGTGGAGACCTCACGCCCCACGTGTTGAGCAATTCGGCGGTACGTCCACCCGGCCTCCCGCATGCCCACTATACGCCCTCGCTCAAAGTCCGTCAACTGCACATACGGTTCACGTCCACGCTGTCGTGGCATGCTACCAGTGTTAAAGACTGCGATGGAACTCCGTATGCCACGTCAAACTGGCTGACACTGACGGTGGCGGTGCACAAATGCTGCGCAGCTAGCGCCATTTGACGGCCAACACCACGGTTCCTGGTGTGTCCGCTGTGCCGTGCGTGTGATCATTGCTTGTATAGCCCTTCGCAGTGTCCGGAGCAAGTATGGTGGGTCTGACACACCAGTGTCGATGTGTTCTTTTTTCCATTTCCAGGAGTGTATATTAAAAACAAAGATTCCAAGACTTACCAAACAAGCAGACATATGTCTGCTTGTGTCTGTGTATGTATGGATGGATATGTGTGTGTGTGTGTGTGTGTGTGTGTGTGTGTGTGTGTGTGTGCGTGTGTGTGTGTGTGTGTGTGTGTGCGCACGAGTATATACCTATCCGTTTTTCTCCCTAAGGTAAGTCTTTCCGCTCCCGGGATTGGAATGACTCCTTACCCTCTCCTTTAAAAACCACATCCTTTCATCTTTCCTTTTTCTTCCCTCTTTCCTGACGAAGCAGCCACCAGTTGCGAAAGCTCGAAATTCTGTGTGTGTGTTTGTGTGTTTTATTTATTGTGCCTATCTACCAGCACTTTCCCACTTGGTAAGTCTTGGAATCTCTGTTTTTAATATAATTAATAAATGATAATGGTTTAATTTTTAAGGAAAAAAGTTGAACATAGAAACATGTAGTTCTTGTAGTTAACAATATATTCCTTCTTTTCTTTGTTTTTGTTTTTACTAGCATTTCCTAAACAAAACCTATCCTACCTCAATGACTCCCTTGACAGTTCCCTTCTGAAGTCATTAGATATGGTCATAAACTCAAGGCAAGGCAAAATTGATGCCAATGTTATGACGCAACATGTCTTAAAGTTAAAAAGTTAACACAAAACTAAAATTATAATGCTAGGAACAGGTATATCTGGAACCTTTGTGTTGGTGTTTCTGCTTTGTACAGCTTTGTTTTATTTAAGACGAAAAAATAAACTAAATAATAATATACCACTTCATAAAATCCCTGTTAACTGGATACCACACTCTTAACTGGTGTACTTCAGTGGCTACTTTTAAGCATTAGTGTATTAATTTTGTGTATTGTATTTCAGTCTTTATTAAACAGTCATGTTAAAATAAACAATACTGTAGAATAGATATTCTTGCATTAATATAGGGTAAATTAAACAGGTGCTGCTATGTAATTTACTAAGTGAAAAATCTATTTTTGTTTATTCATTGTCATTAAGATTTGTTACACTTATTATAACGATTTATGTGTAAACTATGTGATTCATAAGCATACAGTGCTTTAGTAAAGTGATAAAGTATTTTCAACATACTTAATGTGAAGCATGTGTAATCATCTAAGTCGACAGTTTTCATTGCTTGTGTTAGTGCTTTTGCCATGTGAAGAGTGGAGAAATGTCAAGTGGTAAATTCGAGGATGAATTTCTCAGAAGAGTGGAGGAATGTAGAGTGTTACTTAAGATAGGTAAATAAATTAGTGAAATCAATGTGAAGTGAAGTATAAATTAGAAAATAAATGAAAAACTTAGTTTAATTTAGAAGAACTACACACTGGCAAACAGCGGGCAGAGCAGCAATGGCAACGGCCGGTGCTTGCAAGTCAGCACATTCAGGAGAAGTCATTGCCCTCCCCACATAAGTAGAAGATGTCGATTCTGCTGTCAGGGCATCACCCGACCGGCTCACGTATTTCTCAATTGTCACATGTGATCAAAGGCCCTCACCTACATTCCAAGAGCCAATGACCGATGCTGAGAAGATTCTTCGAGAAGCTTTTCAATGTGACAGAAGAGGCAATGACCATGAAGTCGTTCACCTCCAGTGAACTGAAGTAAATAAATATGTAAGACACAGTGGGCCCGACAGTAGTCTGCAGTTGACTTTCGATTCGAGTTCAGTTCCATTACAGTTCAGTTGGTGCTGAAGACCGTCATGCAGGAAGAGACTACATCATACACAGAACCACCAAGTCCACCGCTGTAATGGAATAGCAAGCAGCAGCCTCGCCGCCAGAAGACAGAAGTTAGAAGGTATTTTAAGACTGATTTTTACGTAACCAGGTGACTCGTGAGGGTGGGAAGGAGACGGCCTCACATCAGCAGCCACCTGTGAGCTGGTGATGAAGACCTGCAGCCGAAGACTGGCAAGCTGGAGTCCGTTGTTCAAGTATGGGGCACTGGCCTTCCCCGACCGTGCCACTCTGCTGGCCCATGCACAACACATGGGGCCGCTTAGAGAAGAGAAACACTGGGAAGCCACAACCAAGGCATCGCCATCCAATTCACGAGGTATCTGTTGTTAGTGCCAAGGGTCGGGGTGAGTCAAATGTGGCTGAACAAGAAGCCTGTCGTAGGTAAAGTTTCAGTTCCTCAAAATCCTACTAATATTCTATTGGCCATTCACATTATTTACCTTTACCAACATCCAAGGTATCACCATCCAATTCACGATTTCATTCTCAATAATTAAATGGGCCACCACATGATGCGCATCTCCAGTCAACTGGGTGAGACGGCAACACAAGATACATACCACCAGGCGTAATCAGACGCCACCGCTTGTGCAGCAAAAGGCTTTGCAAACAACACAGCTGCTGTTCTCCTATCCAGAACAATCCAGTAAAAAAAACATTCTACAAGTCTTTCAATAAAAGTTATCTTATGTAAAAATTCTGTTTCATTCTACCTCATACCCAAGCCAAGGAAGAACCCACCCTACCCACATGTTGTTAAGAGAGAAAAAGTAATTAATTTAGTGTTTTTCACCCTGACATAACGCTTTAGAATCAAATGCCCTTTGCAGTAATGTTCATCCTGACAATTGAATAGCACCAAAAGAGGTTACCCAGCTACACTATTAAGTCAGGTAAATTATAAACATGACAAGACTAATTAAGATTAAAACATACACATTTGTCTGGAAAAATGTAAAACCTGAATTTGCAGCCCACTCTTCCAGTTCACCACTGTGAGTTACAATTGACAAGTCGCAGTTGCAATTTTAAAAGAGGAACCACAAACTGTAAAACTGTCAAGAAACAATGAGCATTACACTTGACACCATACCATACATGTTATCCTGTTAACAGGTATGGTAGAGATGAGAACACTTAAAACACTTCCCTGGGAAACACTATTCTCCTGTTCAAAACTATTCAATGTGTCATCAACTCAGTGCTGTTGACAGTGGAATGACACTTTCTGAATCATCACTAACAGTGTGTATGGTGCTGCCTGGTCTCCAATATCCAGACCAGACAATAGTTGGCGATTTGTCCCTAGTTATTTCCTACACAGCTCATCAAGATGATGCTATGGCAGCCACTGGAACACATCTGGTACTTTCCTGGTTTGAGGAGAGGTATCAAAATTGCCTCCCTCCAAAACATTACCGTGTGCCTTATCAAATTAAGACATTCTAGGAGGACTTGCTTGAGAGTTAAGAAGCATGCTGTATCATGTTTGGTCATGACCAACTGAAGTAAAACAAGCCTCAAATAGTGCTGAAGCTAGCTCCCACATAGTGAAAGGGCAGTTGTAGGGCTCAGACGTGCTGGATCTGAAGTCCAGCTCATCCTTCTCCATAGCTGTACAGCAGCAGCAGAAAGATAGATCATGGCTGGTAATGGCAATAGTCATTTTAAAAGAAAAAGTGCTCTGCCATTGTCTGAGCAATGTCTTTGGGCATTTTTTGGAGTCACTCCTGTTTTGGCACTATGTAACTATATTTACTGGAAATCCTCCAGATGGTTTCCCATACTTTTGCAGAACAGGTAAAAAGCTGAATGTGTCCAGGAACACATGCCATGCCCATTTTTTGCTCTCCTTGATTATGCATTTATCTTTGGCGCCCATTATTTGAAAGAGTGTGAAGCTTCCTGCCTTTGAGTGGCATTTAAACAGTCATAGAACCCCACATCTGAACTGGACTGCAGAGTGGCATGTGTCAATCCACCAAGGTACTGGCTGCCTTCTAAGCGGACCAGAGGACTTTGGGATGCATGAATCAACAGCATGGTGGATCAAATCGGTGATGTGGTCCACCCATTCTTGGATGCTGCCTTTGTGCTCAAACACAGCCAATGTCCACTTAGCTTTGCTGATCTTCCATATTCATAGCTTCCTTTCAAGGATTGCTCCATCTGGTAGGTGGTTCCAGAGTGAGAATGGTCACTAGAATGAAGGACATTAGTAACCTCCCACTGAGCACAACCTGCAAGGGCCGAGGATCAGAGAGAAAGAGGTCTATGGCTGATGATGACCCACTAGCAACATTGAAATGAGAGGGACTGCCTTTGTTGAGGATGCACAGTTCCTGAGACATCATGAAACTCTCTAAAAGTCAACTCCTGGGGCACATAAAGTTTTCACACAATAATACATTATGGTTACTAAAGCCTGCCACTAGGACAAATGCTCAGGGGAACTGGTCTTTAAGCCCTTAAGAGCCTCAATATATATTGCTTCCTCTGGCAGCAAATACAGAGAGATTGTTGTGATCCTGTGACTCACATGAAATTCAGGGACAATTGCTGGCAGTTAAGTAACCAGGTATAGACAAGAGGAGTGATGTATGTTATTGACAAAGCCACCCCACCCTTAGGGATGATCCTGCATGAGGAGTTTCGGTCTCTCCACATCCATCCTGAACACCTAGAGGTTCCACTGTATTGTGGGGTTAATTTTATTGGTGAGGTTTCATACCTACATCAGCACACATACTCAACAATGCAAGACTCAAGTCTTGCAGTGGACATGGGACTGTGCATTTGGGCATGATTGTTGTTGTTGTTGTTGTTGTGTGTGTGTGTGTGTGTGTGTGTGTGTGTGTGTGTGTGTGTGTGTGTGTGTGTGTGTGTGTGTGTTCACTATCGCTGAAAAAAGCACTAGTGCTCTAAAGCTAGTGTCAGTACTGTTTTCTGTTATTGTTTCTGTGTTCCATGCATCAATCTGCTATAGGTGAGTGGTTGCCTTTCCCTTATTTTACGTGTTGCATTTGTGAAATATATATATTTTAAACTGTGATGTATTTTATGCATCTACACCATTAGTTTTGTGCATCTTCACTGTTAGCTTTGATAGGGCAACCAAGGGCTTATAGACCCATTTGAATGGCTACTGCTTGTCATTCTGCTCCAGACACTCATGGAAGCAACTTGTATGTTGGAAACATTTTACTATGGTTAGAACTTGTAAAGTGATAAATTTTGAGTGGAAAGTGGCCTTGTGAATATTTCAAAATTCATTTGAACATAGAAAAAATTGGGCTGAATGGAACTTAGAATCTGTGAGCCAGTTGGAACTTTAACCTTTTCAAGTGTTAGTAAGCAGCTTTGAAACCTGGTTTATTTCAGCTGCATCTTGGAATTATTACTGGTTAAACTCTTGGAATTCATTCATGATTACATCAGTTTTGACATGCTAACTGCTGTATTGAACTTTAAAATTTGTGAGCTGGAACATATTTTGTGAAAAGTTTATCTGAATAAGACACTACTTCTCAATTACAAGTAATGTTTAATTAGTGTCTGAGGAATCTGCTACCACTGCCATCTCTCATTCTGGGATTGTATAATTAAACAGACCATTGTAATTAGGGTCCAAGATGTGCTAACTAACAAAGATTGTGGCCTACAACCAAGTTAGGCATGGAACCCTGCACTAAGCCTACAAAAAGAAAAGTGTTCCCATAGAGTGAGGTTTGTACATGATGACAATAGTGTGGGCATTGGACTCCAGAGTTTGGAACTGTCTACCACAACCCTCATTACTGCCATTTCCTACCACACTGGCTGCACAGGGAGGGACAGGGACAGAGCGATGGAGGGTCCAACAGCTGATGTTTGTAGGATGCCAACAAGAAGGGAGCAGCAGTCATCAGGAACCACCTCAAAAATGCAACAAGTTTGTTTGCTGAATTATTGTGGAGAATTTATGATGTGCTTCATGGGAACACTCAATAGTTCTATGAGATATTCAGAGATGGTTTCCATATAACATATTTTCCAGCAGCAAGGTGCTTGCTTTAGTCTATAAAGATTCGTTCATGAAATATACTCTATCTGTATAGTCCCCAGAATGTTTTGATTGAGCCATGTGTACTTCATCTCTAACTATTTGATTCAAAAAGGCTACCTTCCCATCAAATTGAAGCAACTATTGGTAGCAAAGTTCAGATGGTGTCACAACAGGACTAAATCCATCTTTGTAGTCAGTTCCTGCTTCCTGACAGACTTGTGGGGATTGAGGGTGTGGACAGCTCAGAAGAAAGCAGAAACATGTGTCTCATCAGTCAAAAATTTTGTAACATTTTGATAGTGAGCCTTGAGCAGCCACTGGTGAAGTATCAGTGCAGCAGCAGGGCAGTAGGGAGTTGCATATTTAGCTTTCATATTTGTTTTGTAGTTTGATTCTTAATTTCTTTCTGAGTGTTTGTGCACTTGCATATTTTATTACATAAAATCCTTTCATACTCTCGTGTTTGAGAGGAGTCATATTGCTTATTGATAGCTGTAAAGTACGAATTCATGGAGTTGTTAGTTAGTTGTTTGTTTTGGACAGCCAGTGCTTTCTGTTTATTTCATAGAGTCAGTTACCAGCAGATAGAGGCCAGTGCACTTTCATCTGTGCTTGCAGAGTGACATGTGAGAGCAGCAGTAGCAGAAACTAGTCATATATTAAGTTTTTTGTATTAGTTCCACAGGTTTAATTCAAATTACTTTGTGTGTTTGTGTGCTTGCGTGGTAAAATTTTTTGGATCTTTGCATATTTTCAAATTAGAAAGGGGTAGTATCAAATTTTAATAATGGTAGAGTGTAACATTGTGTAAGCAGTTGACATTTGTACTAAGACAGGATTAGGATCACTTTGTAATATCTGTATAGTGCCATAGTCATGGTCATTTAGTTGCTTAGTTTGTAAGTAATTGTTCATATATCGCAGCTCAATCTGGCGCTGGTGACACAACCGTGCAGTCGTGTATTGCTGTTTTATTTGTCACAACTCTATATGTCCAGATATGAGCAGTAGAATCGATAGGGTGTGTGCGTGTTGTGTGTGGGCGCAGGAGGAACTGGCCGTGGTTCGCGAGCAGCTGAACGTGCTGTTGGTCACAGTCAGCCACCTTCAAGCTGCTGGCTCAAGGTGCAGTGACGACGGAGGGTCTGGTGCGTCGCTTGAGACACCCCATGTGTCGTTTGCTGTGTCTGCTGACTCAGCTGCCAAAGCACCTTCTAATGTACCCGGCGCATTGGGGCCGCCCTCACCTCAGGGTGAGTGACGGACTGCAACGCGTTTGCATCGCTCGAGGTGAAGGGTCAATCTGGAGGCTGGCCGGCTGGCCTCGCCCGTTCATCCTGTCAGTGAGCAGGTGGCCGCTCCCTCAGCAGGGCCCGAGCAGGCACATGGAGGCAAAGGCTTGCTGGTTATTGGGAGCACCAACGTTAGCTGGGTGAAGGAACCCCTTAGGAAAATAGCTTACAGGGCTGGAAATAATTCCAACGAGCACTTGGTTTGTCTGCTGGGGGGCCTCATCCAAGATGTGGAGGTGGCCTTGCCTGCGGCTATCGAGCGTACGGGGTGCAGTTGTCTGCAAGTAGTTGCTCATGTCAGCACCAATGATGCCTGTTGCTTGGGTACTGAGGCGATCCTCAGTTCGTACAGGTGGCTGGCGGATTTGGTGAAGACCGCTGGCCTCACACGCGGGGTGCAAGCAGAGCTCTCTATTTGCAGAATTGTTCCCAGAGTGGATCAGGGTCCTTTGGTTTGGAGCCGAGTGGAGAGTCTCAACCAGAGGCTTCATCGACTCTGTGATGGTCTTGGCTGCAGATTTCTAGACTTGCACGACTGGGTGGCGAATTGTAGGATGCCCCTAGATAGGTCAGGGGAGCACTACACAAAGGAAGCGGCTACTTGGGTAGCAGAGTACTTGTGGCAGGCATATGGGGCTTTTTTTAGGCTAGGCAGTAGTGCGAGGTATCCTGATGAACACTCACCAGTCGACGTGCAGGCAGGGAAATCAGGATGCCCTCAGTGTAAAGACACTTCAGCTATCAAGGTATTAGCAGTAAATTTTCGGAGTGTTCAGAATAAAAGTTCCTGAATTTACTGCCCTCCAGGAAGCATGTGGCGCACAAATTATTCTTGGGACTGAGACCTGGCTGAACTCTGAGATAGGAGGTTCTGAAATATTTAGTGAGGGTTGGAACGTGTATCGAAAAGACAGATTAGACACCTTAGGAGGTGGTGTCTTCATTGCAGTTGACAAAAATATTGCATCTACTGAGGTCGAAGTAGAGTGTGATTGTGAAGTTATCTGGACATGTTTAACAGGAGAAATAAAGTTAATTGTTGGGTGTTATTACTGGCCACCAGGTTCCACCGTGACAGTTCTACAATCATTCAAAGGGAGTATACACACTGTATCGCAGAAGTACCCGGATCATGCTATATTAGTCGGACGCAACTTCAACCTACATAGTATACACTCGGATTTCTATGGATTCATTACAAGTGGTACAGACAAGCCATCATGTGAATTACTTTTGTACACATTATCCGAAAACTGTCTTGAGCAGCTAAATCGACAACCAATGCATAATGGACATATTTTAGATCTGGTAGCCACAAACAGACCACACCTCATCAACGGTGTCAATGGTGAGAGAGGGATTAGTGATCATGATGTTGTCATTACGACTATGGTTACAAAAGTTAAAAAGTCAGTCAAGAAGGCTAGGAGAGTATTCCTACTAGAAAGATCAGATAAGCAGTTGTTAGCTTCCCACTTAGTAAATGGATCGACTTCATTTACTTCTTGTACAATGGACGTGGAAGAATTATGGGCAAATTTAAACACATAGTAAATGATGCATTGGAGAAATATGTGCTGAAAAAGTGGGTTACAGATGGTTTGACAGCGCAGTTCAGAGACATCCCTGGGGTTGTGAAGCAGCTGAATGGGTTGAAAATCAATAAATCGCCGGGTCCTGATGGGATTCAAATTTGGTTTTACAGAGAGTACTCTACTGCATTGGCTCCTTACTTAGCTTGCATTTATCACGAATCTCTTGCGCAACATAAAGTCCTGAGCAACTGGATAAAGTGCAGGTGACACCTGTATATAAGAAGGGTAGAAAGACAGATCCTCAAAATTACAGACCAATATCCTTAACATCGGTTTGTTACAGGATTCTTGAACATATTCTCAGTTCGAATATAATGAATTTCCTTGAGACAGAGAAGATGCTGTCCATGCATCAGCATGGCTTTAGAAAGCATCGCTTCTGCAAAATGAAACTCACCCTTTTTTCATATGATATCTTGCAAACCATGGATGAAGGGTATCAGATGGATGCCATATTCCTTGACTTCCGGAAAGTGTTTGACTTGTTGCCCCGCTGCAGACTCCTAACTAAGGTACAAGCATATGAGATTGGTTCCCAAATATGTGAGTGGCTCAAAGACTTCTTAAGTAATAGATTCCAGTATGTTGTCCTCAATGGTGAGTGTTCATTGGAGGTGAGGGCATCATCTGGAGTGCCCCAGGGAAGTGTGGTAGGTCTGCTGTTTTTTCTATCTACATAAATGATCTTTTGGATAGGGTGGCTAGCAATGTGCAGCTGTTTGCTGATGAAGTTGTGATGTATGGGAAGTTGTCATCGTTGAGTGACTGTAGGAGGATACAAGATGACTTGGGCAGGATTTGTGATTGGTGTAAAGAATGGCAGCTAATTCTAAATATAGATAAATGTAAATTAATAGAGGTGAATAGGAAAAAGAATCCCATAATGTTTGAATACTCCATTAGTAGTGTAGCACTTGACACAGTCATGTCAATTAAATATTTGGGCGTAACACTGCAGAGCGATATGAAGTGGGACAAGCATGTAATGGCAGTTGTGGGGAAGGCAGATAGTCATCTTCAGTTTATTGGTAGAATTTTGGGAAGAGGTGGTTCATCTGTAAAGGACACTGCTTATAAAACACTAATACGACCTATTCTTGAGCACTGCTCAAGCATTTGGGATCCCTATCATGTCGGATTGAGGGAGGACATAGAAGCAATTCAGAGGTGGGCTGCTAGATTTGTTACTGGTAGGTTTGATCATCACGCGAGTGTTATGGAAATGCTTCAGGATCTCGGGTGGGAGTCTCTGGAGGAAAGGAGGTGTTCTTTTTGTGAATCACTACTGAGGAAATTTAGAGAACCAGCATTTGAGACTGACTGCAGTACAATTTTACTGCCGCCAACTTACATTTCATGGAAAGACCAAAAGATAAGATAAGAGAAATTAGGGCTCATACAGAGGCATATAGGCAGTAATTTTTCCCTCGTTCTGTTTGGGAGGGAAACAGGGAGAGAAGATGCTAGTTGTGGTACGAGGTACCCTCTGCCATGCTCCACATGGTGGATTGTGGAGTATGTATGTAGATGTAGATGTAGTTAGTGAGTGCATTTTTTGTACAGATGGTAACATCAGCTTTGCTTCACATATAATCACATTCTTAAGTCTTCACTCTGCATTCTTAACTCAGTTTGCACCTGTTAGGCACTGTAGAAGTAAATAGTGTCTTCACGTTCCCTTTGAGTGAAAAATGTCTGCTAAAAGAATGTTGTATAGTGAAAAATATGTTAAGTATCAATTCTTGTTTATTGAAACAGATAGTGTCCAAACGCCACACTGTGTTATGTGGCATACTGTCCTCAGTAATGACTTAGGAAATGATGTGCATCTGGAACATCATCTAACAATAGCACACATGGCACTGTTGAATAAAACAAATGCATTAAATCGGATTCAACTGGGATATTTCAGTGTGAAAATGGGGAAGTTATTGAAGCTTCATATAAAATTTCTCTCTTAACAATAAAAAACTTCATATTATTGATGAGATGATAATCAAACCTTCCATTCTTAAGGTAGCCAGGATAATTTTTGTAGAAGGTAGGCAGCAAAATGGATAAGATGTCACTTTCAAACAACAATACGCAATGTAGTATCAAAGCAATGTATACCATAAGAGCCTTCTTGGGAAAGACACAACAATGGAAGTGTTGCCTGGATACTCTGATTACTACCTCCATCATTCCCTCATTTCTGTACAATGTCATTAAGTGTCATCAGTGATTATGTGGAATGACTTGAAGAAAGGCTCAAACTTTATTTTTCTCATTTGTCTTCAGAAGACTGGCAGTGCATATTAGCAGGATCATACTTCACAATTGATGTGCTTGCACTTCCTGATGAAATACAAGAGGATGCAGATGAGTTGAAATGAGATTACAGTGCTAAGGAACAGTTACAGTAAATGATGATGGAGTAATTTTTGGTTAGTTTCCTGCATATTTATCCAGGGTTGGCAAAGGAAGCTTTAAAAGTACTCCTATGGTTCTAATTTGCATACAGGAGACCAGTGGCAAAAGTAACTGAGGTCAGTTTGCAGATTATATTGGTAACTGAGTTAATTTCCACTCACAGTCACAGAACTGTGCCACACTGCATGCTCCATATTTGCAGCTAAGTAGAGTGGCCTCAGACTTGAGTCGCATGTTTAGTGATAGGAGTTTATGTTTGCCCATCAAAAGCTATATTTTTGTCTCTTGGTCTCTAACACTTGACATCACTGCAGGAAAGCAATTTCAACAACAAAATTATATATACATATAGGTTATGTACAGTTCTCTCAAAATATTTATAGTAAAGAATGAAATTTTGCAGACAAGCTAACGTGGTGCCATGTTAACGTTTTATATGTGGCTTGGGGACATTTGTAATACTGGTACCAAGGATGATTGTAACATGTTACAGTCATCCCCTTCATTGCAGAAATCAAGAGAGTTGTGAATACCTTTGACTTTATGGTAAGTTTCTTTGAATAAAATAATACATGTGTAATGAAATATCTTATTCTACAGTTTTAGGATGCCAAGAAATTGAATTAAAACTATTGATAAAGGTCAGATACCTCAATCAGTTGTCAGAGTGGCTCATAAAAAAGTTATCAGCCCAGAGAAAAGCACTGGAAGTGGAGCAAAGATATTAGATATATGTCATATGTCCTTCTACAGATTTTTTCAAAAAAGCAAAAAGGTAAAGCTCGGAAAGAGGGCTACAAACCTTACAGTCATATGTTTAGAGTCAAAGAAGGAGAACATTTATGTGCATATGTGAAGTGATGAGCTTGCTGACTTATTTTGCAGATTATCACCCTGTGATCATTTATGTACCAGCATGTACTATTTTTAACAACAATAAAATTCCACCTACATGAAGTGAGAAAGAAATGGCTGGCAAAGAATGGTTAAATGGGTTTTGGAAAAGGAATTTTTCCTTACCCATTGGGCAACCAGAGGCTACAAATCTCAGTAGAGCTACAGGTTTTAACAAAGTGTCAAAATATTTTACTGTGATCTTTCAAAAATGTTAAATGAATACAAATTTGAGACCCATGAAATTTACAATGTCATTAAAACTAATGTAACAACTAAATAATTTTAGGAACAAAGGGAAAAAGCAAATTGCTGGCATAACATCAACAGAATGAGGCACGATGTGTTTGGCAGTCAATGCTCTTGGCTATCATGTCTGCTTACGTTCACATTTCCTTGAAAAAAGTTTCATGACTATTTTATTTGAGGAGATCCTGAACACTGTTGGAACAGCCAATGGCTCTGGATGGATGCACATGAAGATTTCCTGGGCTACAAGAAACACTTCATAAAGAGTATGAAACCAACTAAAGAGAGAAAGGTGCAGCTATTTTTGGATTACCATCAAAGTCATTATTAGTCACCCAACAACAAACTTCTGCAAGGAAAATGGCATTGTTCTCCAATCTTTTCTGCCACACTCCATATGGACTTCACCCACTGGATGACAGCGTATATGGTCCTTTCAAAAATTATATTAATGCTGCTATGTATTCATGGATGAATACTCATAACGGATCTAGGATGAATATTTACAGCATACCAGGCATTGTTTCTGCACCTCTTAAGTAAGCAGTTAATAATGATAATATATCTTTAGCATTTTTAAAACCAGCAATTTTGTCATTTCACAGGCATGTTTTTCAAAATTCCGATTTCACTCAATCTGAAGTAATGAACTGCCAGAGCCATCTGTGAATTGAGAAATATCTCCACAAACCTCTAACCCTATGGTGTCTACATCTTCTAGATCATCACCTAGCAGCATTGGCAATCCCCTATTTTCAATTAACACTGATACTGAAGCTCTCAGACCATCAACAAACAGCCCTCTTGAAACTGTCATGTCATCAATCAGCACTGTTTCTGGAACTCCTGGACCACCAACCCATAGTCTTCCTGGGACAATTATACCTTCAAATTACACTAACCCTAGAACTCCTGCACCGTCAACTAGAACTTCTGCAACTCCTGGATCTTCAGCTTGCACTTCTGCAACTCATGGACCTTCAACTAGCTCTTTTCCTGTAAATGGATCCAAGAATAAAACAAAATTTTGTCCTGGACTTGTCCTGAATATGCCCCAAAGTGCTGAGGAAGGTAGAAGTTAAAATGTTCAATCCTAACAGGCTCCCCTGAAAAAGAAAAGCTGTTAGACCTGTAGCAGAAGAAGCAGGCAAAGCAGAAGAATATAAAAGAGAAAAACCCTAAAAACAATATAACGAACAAGCAAAACACAAGAATTATTAGAGAAACTAAAAGAAAACTTAAATTTCAAAATTGTGATGAAAGTTCCAATTCAGAAGAAGATGATTATTTTTTTCATTTGCATGGATAAATCTGTAGACAGTTTACTGAATGAACAGTGTGTAAAGTGTAAGTTTTGGGACACATTCATTGCACCAATAGAGAACTCTTTACAAGTGTCACAATTATTTATCAGATTGGTAGGCAGATTTTCTTTCATTTACAATCTTTGTATACAAAGAGTTGCACAATTCCATGAAGAATCCTTTTATTTAAAAATACAAAAACGTTAAAGTGAAGAAATAAATAATAACATAAGAATTATTTTATTCAGTTTATTATTTTTGTGTTGTAAAACATCATTTGAGTTATTTTTGCTTAGACCTGCCAGTCAAAGTTATTATTTTTGTCATCTAACCCCTCAATTTTAAAAAGAACATTATATTCTTATTGGTCAAATATTATTTTTAGAACTTAAAATATTATCCTACAGCTGACCTACATGGCTGTTAAAACTTACCACAAAGTGTGGTCAGATGTAACACTGCAACTTGTTCTGAATAAACTAATAAAAGTGCCTTATAATAAAATTTTATCACAAATAATTATGTATCCCTAGAAACACTAGGTATTAACCTATACTTTCAGAAGAGATCTAATTTTATGTCATTTACTGAATTTTCCATTGGAGCTTGGCAGAACATGATGGTTATGATAACATTAAAAAGGAAAACACTTCCTAAGGTTCTGCAAAATAGGTATTTATTTTCTTACAACCTGGCTTTCGGCTTCTCAGGCCATAGTCAGGTGACAACTGAATGTTGCAAACACATATAAACATGATGTATGACTTACACAAATATTATTCACACAGAAAATACAAAAGTGACAAAGTATTTACATAGGATATGCAAGAAAAATATTACAATAGTTACATTAACTAAAAAAGGAGGTAAAGAAAGGAAGTTTTTATGTGGAGGTACATATAACAAATGATGAGAAATAAAATGAATTTACAGTTTGAATCAAGTATTTGGAACAAAAACTTAATTTAACAAGGGAGAAAATAGAAACAGAGTCTTGAAATATGACCCTACTGGAAATAATGGGAATCAACAAACACATGGCACCAAATGCCAGCCAAGTACTAACACATATATATTGTGTCCTTGTCAATGGATGCAGCCAGAGCTGCTGCGCTGAGACAGTTTCTGACCGTCACAATGCGTAGCACTTTAAAGTTCATCACCAACAACAAGTTCATAGCTACAGTTTGTAGAGTAGTACAGCCTGTGAGACTCATTCTATGAGTAGAGTCACTTAGAGCCTTCGCTTAGGGACAAGTGTTTACTACAGTAAATGACAAAGTGGTGCCCAGGACAGACATCTTCTAGTTGACAGTGTATTCAGTAACACATGCCTTGACATGCCACTGCTTAATTATATCTGGCTGCAAGTATATCCAACAACTTGCTGTAAAATTCTGGTTAAGTATCACAGTGCAGTAAAGTGTATATGTGTGTGTCACTAATTTGTTTGCACTGTCACAATTACTCTGTCCACCTCAGAGCACCTAAAACTAAGATGACATGTGTGAGCTCTGTTACCCTGATAATACATACACATCATCTGCTGACAAGAACTCCAAACTCACTGCGCTGCATCATTTCCTGTGTCACTTTACTATTCCTTACTTCCTTGTTCATCAACTTTTCATGCTTGTGAAAATTTTCCATTACAGACTGGTTCTCTTTGTTTTTACTGTTTACTTGCTGTGCTGCCATAGTACACAAGTTAGCTTTAAGATTTCTTGTGTGTTTGTATTAGCATTTGTTCACCATGTCAAACCCACTGTTTCAAACCCCTCATTTGCCTACCTTATAATTAGTGGCACCACAAACAAAATGGTTCAAATGGCTCTGAGCACTATGGGACTTAACTTCTGAGGTCATCAGTCCCCTAGAACTTAAAACTACTTAAACCTAGCTAACCTAAGGACATCACACACATCCATGCCCAAGACCGGATTCGAACCTGCGACTGTGGCGGTCGCGCGGTTCCAGACTCACCACAAACACAAATGCCTGTAGCACCACTGCTTAGTCTAAATCAGTTACATATGCAGTCAATGAATCACCTTATGGAAATGATGCAGGAGTTCATCCAAATGCAGATAGCAGCAAATGAGATACGGAATCAGACACTGACATCCACTGTACCGCCACAGACAACACAACCTCCACTGTTGTCTCCATTTTGACAATTTGAAGAAGAAAAGGAAGACTGGTCAGAATATTTGCCACAATTTGAAGCACATCTGGCTGCTCAGTAAATTCAAGGTACTTTGCAGCAGTCTTTTTTTCTGTTCACCATTGGTGTTGCCATTTACCGCATTTGTGCAAAGTTATTCCCTACCACAAGGCCAGAAATAGATTCCTATAAGGAGATTATTCAAGCACTGAACATATTTTATAATGATTAGATTAATGTTGCAGCTGCCAGATTTAAATTCTTTAGGCTTAAGAAACAACCAGGTCAAACATACCAGCAATGGCTGACAGATTTGCAAATTTAAGTGGGAGTATGGAAAATACTATAGTGACTTGATGATTCATGAGATTACTACTCAAAATATGGCAGACAATAGAATCTGTGAATAAGTATTAAGACATGCCAACCCCAGGTTGCAACATGTTTTGCAGATTACCAACTTTCAAGATTTGTGTGACACTGCAGTTGATAGTTTTCGAGCAGGCAACATTTGTTCTGTAGTCCCAAGTGATGACACTGCACAGCAACATAATCTACCCACTTCAAAGGCAAACACACAGAGGGCCAGGCAGATATGCCACAGCTTGCCACATAAGCAACCTGGCCAAAAATCTACTGGCATGAAATCTTTCTCACACTGTTTCAAATCTCACAAATGTAACCAGTGCCCTTTGTGTTATGTGACTTGGTTTGCATATGTTAAGAAAAGGCACAGTCAAGCTGTTTGTCTGCAGATGACAAAGTCTTCTGCTCAGAACATCCAACAACTTAACTTGAACTTTCAGGTGCATGTTGTTCATTCTGAGATGTGACACTGTGAAACTGAAATACAAAGAATCATTAGTTTCTTCTGTGCAATGCCACTCCAACCAACTTTTTGTGAACCTTGTTATTGCTGGTCAAAGTGTTCAATTTCAGTCAGATGTGGGTGCTTCAGTGTCATTGCTAAATCGCAATACTTGTGATCTGCTTGGAAAACCCAAGTCACAGAAGTCAACAACTATGCTAACAGCATGTAATGGACATGCTATTTCAGTATTAGGATCTCATAGCCTTCCTGCCATATATAAGAATTTGCAACAGATTTTGTCATTCCATGTTTTGCGTTCGTGGGTCAGTGCTAATATTTCTGGCATTGATTTGTTTTACTTGTTTGTATTGCATATTGTAGACAATGTGCTAGCACTTTCTTCATTTGACTCTAGAACCAGTGTTGCTCAGTTCTGTGATTAATTTAAAGATTTCTTTGATGAGAGATTAGGTAAAGCTACCAATTTTGTTGCTCTTGTTATGATGTAAGACAATGCACAGCCCTACTTTTGCAGAGCTCAAGTGGTAACATACTTGTTCCATGAACATGACACAAAGGAACTTGCAGAGTGGCAGGGAAAAGGCATAACTGCATCCATCACAGCCAGTTTATTGGCATACCTGTTAGTTTTCATAGAAAGGTTCAGGGAAATTGAGAATCTGTACAGACTTTAAGGTGGCAGTGAATCCTCAGACAGTAGCTGATTCATTCTCACTGCTGTGACCTGATGTGTAAGAGCAGATCGCTATTTCTCCAAGATCAATTTGCATGATGCCTACCTACAGATTCAATCAGATGAACAGTCACAGGAAGTTTCGGGATTAATACACACTTAATACACACATGGGACTCCACAAACATCTTGGCTTCCCTTTTGGTGGCACATCTGCACCAGTGATTCTTCAATGCTATCTGAACAATTAACTGTGCTTTCATGTACAAATTACATGGATGACATTGTGGTATCAGGCTGCACAGCAGAATAGCACCTCAGTTATTTGTGCACCCTGTTCAAAGTGTTGTCAGAGGCAAGCTTCAAATGTAACAGAGACGAGTGTGTGTACTTCCATACTGAAATTGAGCATTTGGGTCACACGATTAATTCCCAAGGTGTTCATCTGCTGCAGTCACACTTGCAGGTTATTTGTGACCTCAGACCCCCGAGAAATCTCTCTGAATTGCACTCAAAACTAGAGAAACTGACCTTCTGCATCTGCTTTATTTCTAATTCAGCTCAATTTGGAGTGCCCTTACATTATCTTCAACACAAAAACGTACCTTTCATGTGGTCCCACCAATGAGACATTGAATTTCAGAACTTGAAAGATGCTTAATTCAGTAATCATTCTCTGGTCCATTTTGATCCTGGAAAACCAGTTTTCTAGACCACAGATGCATCCTCGTATGGCACTGGCATGGTACTTTCACACAGAATTTGTTCTGCAGTCAGACCATAGCTTTCACCTCCAAACTTCTCAACAGGTTCAGACCAATTATTTGCAGATAGGAAATGAGGCTCTTGCAATCATTTATGGACTGACTAAATTTCACCAATATGTGTAACGAAGGAAATTCTACTTAGTCATTGACCACAAACTGCTGCAGTCACTTTTCAACCCGGCCAATCCTATTCTAAACTGCACTACACAAAAATTGCAATGATGAGCTCTTACTCTTTCGCATTATCAGTATAAGATAATTTACAGGCACAGATCCTAGCATGCCAATGCAGCCAAGATCTCACATCTTCCTGTGGGCACAGATGCAGACTTAGACACATCAGAAGCATCATGTTGTCACATCGATCCACAGGAATTAGATGCTGTGGACCAATTGCCTTTAGATCATTGGAAGGTCAGACAGGCAATGGCAGTGGACCTGGACTTGGAGATTTTGTTGTACTACATCCACAAGGGTTGGCCTCTCTCAGTGAAACAAATTACTAGCCCAGTGATCTGCTGATACTTTGGATGTTGTCATGACATGTTATTCTTCACTGTGTTATTTTGCTATGCAGTGAATCAAAACAATTGCATGTGGTGATCCAAAAGGTTTTCTAGAGAAATGTACTCAGCATGCCTCAGCAGAGCCACTGGGGTGTGATCCGCGTGAAACAATTAGTTCACAGATGTTGCACATGGTTCAGCATGGATTCTCAAATAGAGCAGATGATGGCACAGTGCCATGCTTGTGCAAAACACCAGGCAGCCCCTCCTCAACATTTCTGTAATTGACCAAAACTAGAAGTGCTGAGGCAGTGTAGTGCATTCATTTGGACCTTGCTGCACCCTACTCGAATATTCATTGGCTGATTGTCTTTGATGCATATAACAATTCAGAGTTGCTAGTGACTGACAATGGTCCTCAATTTGTGTCAGCAGAATTTTAGGACTTTTGTGCAGCCAACAGTATTTATCACATCATCAATTCACCTTTTCACCCTCAATCAAATGGAGAAGCAGAATGCTTTGAGCACACTTTCAAACAGAAGACAGACAAGCTACATACCCACCACATGAGGTAATAAGCTTTGCTGCACTTACTCTCATCTTTCCACTCCCAACCCTGCCACAGCTCTTCACCAGTGGAGCTGTTCCATGGACAGTGCCACTGCACACTGCTTCAGCTACTGCACACTCCCTCATCACTAACAGCGCCTAGTCTGACCCCTCAAGCAATGTAAAAGTTAATCAACAATTTTTTCATGTTGTATGGCAGATGGAAGGCCAGAAAGCATGGCAGTACTCTAAAATCATTAGGTAGATCCATGTTTCTTGTACAGGGTCCAGGAGGTTTGCAGTGGTGACATGAGAACCAACTCTGCCCTTATAATTTGCGTGATCCTGCCACTGGGTCTTTGTCTTTGCATGCCTGAATGATGTAGCTTGCACTCCATCCAGTGACCTAGCGTCTAGGGTCTTAACCATGGATTTGGACCTGCTGTCTAAGCCGTCACCAAGTGGACAGCAGATATCTTCTGGGGATGGTCCATTCAACACCATGACATACCCAGGAGCTGCCATCCCACATCACAACACCAATGTGGGTCAACACCATGAATATTGCACTCCATTGTTGATGGATGCAGGAGTGTGCCCTCAACTTTGTTTTTTGACTAGCATTCCAGGGCGGTCACAAGGCGAATGCTGGGGCTTGAGCAATGGCTTGGTACCAGCTACAGACTCAGCACTCAGCCCCTCACTGCTTGTTGCATCCACACCTTCCCCTGATGTTGTAGCAGCAACCAATACCACAAGATGACAGTGAGGAGTTTTTTTTTTTTTTTTTTTATTTTTTTTTTTTTTTTTTTTTTTTTTTTTTTTTTTTTTTTGGGGGGGGGGGGGGGGTTGTGTCCTTGTTGTTGTGTCCTTGTCAATGCATGCAACCAGAGCTTCCACACTGAGACACTTTTTGACTGGCACCACAAACAGTGCTTTGAAGTTTGCCACCAACCACAAGCATAGCCCAATCAACTATCTCTGCACCACCGACAGCAAAGTCCATGTTCAGCATTGGCATATGACAATCCTAGTAAAGAGTTCCAGGGTTGCAGTGTGTAGATACAGTTCATAGTGGAGAACAGCCTGTGAGGTTTAGTCTGCAAGTAGAGTTATCTATTGCCTTTGTGTAGGGACAAGTGTTTATTACAATGAGTAACAGTGTAGAGCCCAGGATGGACATAATCTTGTTGACATTGTCATTTTACAGGCCATTGCTCAGTTGTATCTGTCGGCAAGCTGTTTACTGTACAACTTCACTTAGGTATCACAGTGCAATATAATGTATATTTGTGTGTCACTAATTTGTTTGCACTCTCACAGTTCCTCCATCCATCTTGGAGTACCTAAACCTAATGCGACATGTTCAAGCCGTCTACCCAGATGTCCCATATACAACAATATGTACCCTGTAGAACAGTTCATAATCAGAAGGAGCCTCTTTGGTATACAGACACTGTGAAGAAACTTCTAAAAAAACAGAAACTACTGCATAATATATGTAGAACAAAGCTTTGGTATCTATAGAGAGAGAGATTATGAATGAAATGTGTTTGGGTGTCAAGAGAACAATTCATGAATGGAGCCTTCAATGAATAATGTAGCAGAACACTGTCAAACAATCTTTCACAAAACTCAAAGAAATTCTGGTCTTACATATAGACTGTTAGTGGCACCAAAATTATTATCCAAACGCATGTGAATGAGACAGGAACTGAAACTGAGGGTAGCAAAGCAAAAGCTGAAATGCTTAATTCCATTTTCAAAAGTTCCTTTACAAAGGAAAATCCAAGAGAGTTTCCCAGTTTAATACTCATACCACTGAAAAGATGAATGAAATAAGTGCTAGTGTCAGTCATGTTGAGAAACAGCTGAAACTGGTAAAACTGAGCAAAGCTCCGGAGCAGGATGGAATTCCAGTCAGATTCTATAATGAATTTGCAACTGAGTTAGCCCCTCTTCTAACTATAATCTGTTGTACATCCCTTTTTTTATTTTATTTTATTTTTATTTTTTAAATGTATATCCAGTAGTTGGAAAAAAGCACATGTTACACCAATTTACAAGAAGGGTAGTAGAAGTGATCCACAAAATTACTGCCGAATATCCTTGACTTCAGTTTGTGGTAGAATCTTAGAAAATATTCTGAGCTCAAGCTTAATAAAGTATCTCAAACAAAATGGCCTCCTCCATGCAAACCAACACAGATTCAGAAAAAACTGGTCATGTGAAATCCAACTCACACTTTTGTAACATGACACTGAAAGCTTTGGATCAATGCAGTCAGGTAGATGGAGTATTTCTTGATTTCTGAAAAGCACTGGACTCAGTACCACATCTAAGCTTATTGTCAAGAGCACGATAATATGGTGTATCCAGCAAAATTTGTGACTGGACTGAAGATTTGATGGTAGGGAGGCTACAGCAGATTATCTTGGATGGAGAGTCATCATGAGATGTAGAAGTAACTTCACGTGCCCCCAAGTAAGTGTGGTATGACTCCATTCATGTTGGATATTAATGACCTAGTGGACAATATTAATAGCAGTCTTAGACCTCTTGCAGATGATGCAGTTATCTTTAATGAAATACTATCCAAAATATTCATTCAGGTCTTAGTAAGATTTCAAAGTGGCTCAAAGACTGGCAACTTGCTTTAAATAATCAGTAATGTAAAACTGTGCACTTGATGAAATGAAACAACTTAGTAATTTATAACTGTAATATCAGCTCCAACATGAATGGAATAGGAAAAAACTGAAATAACTAGTACAATGGAACGTACTCTCTATTGTGCACTTCACTGCGATTTGCAGCCTATAAATATAAATGAAGATGTAGATATTCAGGAACAAAAGCAAGGATACTTAAAAAATGTCATGGAATAGTAATTTAATGTGAACAGCAAACATTTTTCCCTTTCCAGAATGAAATTTTCACTCTGCAGTGGAGTGTGCACTGACATGAAACTTCCTGACAAACTAAAACTATGTGACAGACCAAAACTCCAAATTGGAACCTTTGCCTTTCAGGGGCTAGTGCTGTACCAACTGAGCTGCCCAATCATGGTTCCTGGTCTTTCTTCACAGTTTCACTCCAACCAGTACGTCATCTGCTACCTTCCAAACTTCACAGAAGCTCTCCTGTGAAACTTGCACCACTAGCACTCTTTAAAGGAAGGATACTGGGGAGACACAGCTTAGGCACAGCAGTGGGACATTTCCAGAATGAAATTTTCGCTCTGATATAAAACTTCCTGGCAGATTAGAACTGTGTGCTTGACCGAGACTTAAACTCAGAAGCTTTGTGTTTTGCAGGCAAGTGCTTTACCAACTGAGCTATACGAGCATGGCTCACAACCCATCGTCAGAGCTTCATTCCACCAGTACCTGTATAGGTACATGATAAAAGACCCCCAGAATATTGTAAAGTTAAAATTTATTAAAAACAAAAAATGAAACACCAAATGAACATAGGTGTCGGCAAATACATTAATTATGAATGTGCATCATTCATTTTTCTTTGCACATGATTTTGTTTTTCTCCCTCTCGTACGTAGAAGAACGATTAAGATGTAGTGCTTAAAACATGAAGTATTACGAGTGTTATGTATTATAAGTGTGCATGAATAAGATAATACTTAATAACAGTATTAAGTTTTTTTATTTTATTTTATTTATTTATTTTATTGAAGTGGAATGGAACCAAGTAAGGAAGAAGTAAGGAGAATTTTCTTCATTTTTTGACATGAACATGTGTCCATGAAGTCAGCTGCCTGCATCTACAATTGAAATGTAACAGAGAAAGTCTGAATAGCCTAAATTCGTACAAGCAGAACATTTATAATAATACAATTGTAATATACACATATCAAAAAAAATTTGCATCACCTCAGTTCCCAGAATTCCTGAAGATAAACATTGACTATGGGTATTGTTTCAAAGACACAGTCACTTTGACTGTTCAGAGATGTCACTAAACCTACCCAAAGATATAAACGACCATGCATGAGCAGTGCCTATTAGATGGAAGGCTGATCAGTTCCAGCCATTCCACTACAAAGGAGGTACACAACTCGTATTGTCTGTAGTTCAACCATGCCTGGACGGTCAATACCACAGTTCAATCATGTTACTTTGAGCCAGGAAGGGCTCTCAACAAGAGAAGTGTCCAGGCATCTCGTAGTGAACCCAAGTGATGTTGTGCTGACATGGAGGAGATACAGAGACACAAGAACTGCCAATGACATGCCTCACTCAGCCCACCCAAGAGCTACTACTGCAGTGGATGTCCAGCAATGCCACCATGTTGAAAATGCTTTTTGTGCAGCCACAGGACATCGTGTTACGACTCAAACTGTGTGCAATAGGCTGCATGATGCACAACTTCACTCCCGACGTCCATGGCAAGGTCCATCTTTGCAACCACGACATTGTGCAGCACAATACAGGTGGTCCCAACAACATGCGGAATGGACCACTCAGGATTAACATCACGTTCTCTTCACCGATGAGTGTCGCAGTCAATTGTAGGAGATATGTTTGGAGGCAACCCGATCAGGCTGAATGCCTTAGATACATTGTCCAGTGAGTGCAGCAAGGTGGAGGTTCCTTGCTGTTTGGGAGTGGCATTATGTGGGGCCAGTATATGCGGCTGGTGGTGGGGCACCGTAACGGCTCTATGTTATGTAAATACAATCCTCCGACCGATAGTGCAACCACATCAGCAGCATATTGGAGAGGCATTTGCCTTCATGGATGACAATTCATGCCCCCATATGCACATCCTGTGAATGACTGCCTTCAGGGTAACTACATGACTCGACTAGAGTGTCAACCATGTTCTCCAGACATGAACCCTATCAATCATGACTGGGATACATTGAAAAGGGCTGTTTATGGACAATGTGACACACCAACCACTGTGAGGGATCTATGCCAAATGGCCATTGAGGAGTGGGACAATCAGGACCAAAAGTGCCTTGATTAATTTGTGGATAGTATGCCACAATGGATACAGGCATGTATCAATGCAAGAGGACATGCTGTTGGGTATTAGAGGTACTGGTGTGTACAGCAATCTGGACCACGAGCTCTGAAGGTCTCGCTGTATGGTGGTACCACATGCAGTATGTGGTTTTCATGAGCAATAAAAAGGACGGAAATGATATTTACATTGATCCCTGATCCAGTTTTCTGTACAAGTTCTGGAAATCTTGGAACTGAGGTGACACAAAACTTTTTTGATATGTGTACTTTGAATTAATTTTTTCCATTCAAATGCATTTTCTTTGTTATTATTATAACACAAAACTCATTTGCCACCTTCCAAACTTCACAAAACCTCTCCTGAATAACTTACAACACTAGCAATAGACATCTCCTGTGCTGTGACTAAGCCGTGTCTCCACAATATCCCTTCTTCCAGCAGTGCTAGTATTGCAAGTTTTTCAGGAGAGCTGTTGTAAAGTTTGTAAGGTAGGAGATGAGGTAGTGGAGGAAATGAAGCTGTTGGAGGAAGTGAAGCTGTGAGGATGGTTTGTGAGTCATGCATGGGTAGCCCAATTGGAAGAGCACTTGCGTGTGAAAGCAAAGGTCCTGTGTTCAAGTGTTGGCGTGGAACACTGTTTTAATCTGCCAGGAAGTTTCATTTTTTTTTACAACAAATATGACTCAATTTCTTTGAAAAATACCATTGTATTCAGTTGTTATGAAGCTATCAATAGCACATAAACAGCAGCTATGTAATGTAACTGAAGAGACAGGGCCTTTTCAAAGTAGTTTTTTTTTTTTTTTTTATATATGTTTATAAAACTCAAATCGAAATGGGCTAACGCTAACTGGCATTTGTGCAGAAACTAAATTACTGCATTTATAACTTTTGTAAAAATGAAAAAAATACTTACAGGAAAGCCAGTGTAGCTTCCATTGCTGACCTTTCCTGGTGGTGTTCTGCTTCTTTTTGTAGGTGTTACAGGATATGCAGCTTTTGCTCCCCAATGGAATGGATAACATGTTAGTGTCATGTTCTGTAACAGAAACAGTATATTTTACAGTATAAAATAAATTACCAAGTGTGTTATAAAGCAATAATATCAGAAAAATTAACTAGTCATTGTTTAGAAGAAGTGTTGAATGAAAAAGGGGTCCATAAATAATCTGTTGGTGACTGCAGCTCATACTTTAATTTTCATGAGAATGCATTTGTGCACACACACACACACACACACACACACACACACACACACACACAAGAAGGAGGAAGGGAGACAAAGGGATGGCTTCTCTCTCTCTCTCTCTCTCTCTCTCTCACTCCCCTACCTTTCCCACTCCACCAACCTCCTATGAAAAAGTAGTGCTTAATGGTTTTATTGTTTTGTGTTAGTAAATTACCATGACATAAAAATAGAAAATAATATTTGATATATTGGATTTATACTTGAGTCTCTTTTATACTAATTACTTGCAAAATATAAAGCTGCACAGTTTGGATTGTTACAGCTGATACAGCTACTAAGAAAAATCTATAAAAACAATTATGTAGTGTCATCTGCCAAAACAAAGGAATCATTTTAATAAAAGGGGTTAACTTCTTGTAATAATATGGGAAAACAAAAACATTAATTGGTATATCAATAGATGTGCTATGTTTACTAGAACATAATTTCAAATCAGAAAGATACACTCAGCTGCAATTAAGATAATAGAATATTAATCTAAACAATAAAAAAAAAAATATGAGTCAGTGGAGGAGTGTGGATGAAGAGTGGCCACATACAAAAATAAATGTTGAATTTGAGATTAACAAATATTGTGTTTCAATTTTTTTCAAATGATGTGCCACAAGAGTGGGCTGGTTGTAAACAAATTAATATTCTTGAAAGGTTAGAAGCTTCCAGACAAAAAATAATTTAAATTTAATCACATTGTTACAGTATTAATAAAGTGATAGGACACTCATAATTTAATGTGATTTGAATACTGCTATTGTGACAGGTGGTACTGATTGAGATAACCTTAAGTTGTTGTTTATTAGTTTCTAATTTATTTTTTTTCGTGATAAAGTTTATGCCAGTGAGTTGAAGATCACTGACAACTTGTCCGCAGACCCAAAAGTAGATGTAAACTGTATGGTGAATTGTTTATCTGACAATGATACAAAATGCTGCCAATGAAACAAGCTGACCATAAGTATTAGATCATAAAGGAAAAAGACTATATAATAGAATCACAAGTAGTGACTTATAATGAAACTTCCTGGCAGATTAAAACTGTGTGCCCGACTGAGACTCAAACTCAGGAACTTTGCCTTTCGCGGGCAAGTGCTCCACCATCTGAGCTACAGAAGCACGACTCACACCCTGTACTCACAGCCTTACTTCTGCCAGTATCTTGTCTCCTACCTTCTAAACTTTACAGAAGCTCTCCTGCGAACCTTGCAGAAATAGCACTCCTGAAAGAAAGGATACAGCGGAGACATGGCTTAGCCACAGCCTGGGGGATGTTTCCAGAATGAGGTTTTCATTCTAGTGACTTTTTGACTTATAATGTTTAGGGAGAGTTTATGGCAATAACACTGAAAAGAGATTAACAAGAGAGATTTATTTTATTTTGTTTTGATTTATTTTTAAGGTCCATGAATCATGGATGTGACTGTATTGCTTCGATGTAGAATGTGCCAGATTATTACAGTAATAACTACATATTAATGGTTATAAGGTTTACAGTCTGACTCATATGGAAAGAGATCTGTGAAAAGTGAGGTATAAGTGCTCAGATAATAACTTAGATAACTGTACCAACAATAGTCACATGTACAAATTACAAAGCTTACACTTTAATTCATCTGATCAGTTAGTGAGATATCAATATTACATAGTAAGATGGCATGGTAACACATAAATTAAACACACTTTTAAAGCATTACACACTGTCAAAAAATTCCTGTAAAGAAAAGAAAAGCTACCTCAATAGATAAAGTTTTTGGTTTTTTTAAAGTTTTAATTAGTTCCTCAGTGACTGATTTGACTACTGGAAATTTATTGTATATGTTTAGTACTGAACAGTATGCTGTCTTCTGTACCATGCCGAGACTTTTAATATCTTTTTGAAGATCATGTTTACTTCTTGTATAATGATTACGATATGTGCTGTTTATATTGCAAATTGCACATTTCTTGTTGACAAAGCACATAAGTGAAAAAAGTGTACTGGCATGGCATGGTCATGATCCCTAGCCATTTAAATAAATTTCTACAAAAACATCTATGGTGGACACTAGTGATATTTCTGATGAGCCTTTTCTGTACCATAAAGACTTCATTTGTTCATGACTGTTTTCTCAGAGTATAATGTCATATGTCATAAGTGAATGGAAATATCCATAGTATGCTCTTTGATTGGTTCCAAACCACAAATACATTCAAATTAGCAAATGACAAGTGCTGCTGAATTCAATCTTTTACATAGGTTGAGGGCATGAACTGACTATTTTGATTTTAATATGTAATCACAGGAACACAGAGGACTCAACTCTCAATATTTCTTTGTGATCACATGTTATTTCAATGTATTTCTTGCACTGTGTGAAACTGAATAAACTGAGTCATGTTAATGTTGAGGACAAACATTTTGAAGTGAACCAATCTGACATTTCTTTGAATACAGTGATAAAAGTGTTCTCTAGACTGCAGTTGTGTACTGTATCAGTCATAATAGTTGTGTCATCCACAAACAGTTTGAAGTATACTTCCTGACTGATACTCTACAGTAAATCATACATGGAAATGGAAATGAGCATTTGGTGTCATTGGCCAGGAAGCCCCTTGCAGGGCAGGTCCGGCCACCTTGGTATAGGTCTTATTACATTTGATGCCACACTGGGTGACCTGCATGCCAGGTGGGGATGAAATGATGATGAAAACAACACAACACACAACACCCAGTCCCTGAGTGGAGAAAATCCCCGACCCAGCCGGGAATCGAACTCGGGCCCATAGGGCGGCAATCCGTCATGCTGACCACTCAGCTATTGAGGTGGGCATAATAAATGAAGATTAAGAACTTAGGGACCAAACACTGGGTGAAGTGGTACTCCACATTTCACTCTATCACAGTAACAGGAGGCAGGTACTACTGTAGAATTATTCAGCACTATTTTCTGTTTTCTGTCACCTACATATGACTCAATCCACATCTCTACTTTGCCATTTAAGCCATAGTCCCCACCTTCCTAGGCAGCATTTTATGATCCACACAGTTCAATCTTTAGATTGGTCACAAAATATTCCAACTGGTGGCATTTTATTGCTTATGGGGTCTAGGAGAAGGAACACAAACAAGAAAAGGGACTGTTTACTTGAAATAGTCTTTTGCAATTCAAACTGATTTTTAGTAATGGTAATTGTGGTGTACACAAGCTTCTCCAATATTTTAGAAAGACTTATCTGCAATGAGACTGGTCAGTAGTTGGGATCTTCAACTTTATCACCTTTTTTGAACAGTGGTTTGAGAACTTCATACTCAAGTCTACCTTCATTTAGAGGCTTATTAAATACACTGATGGAAAAAGAATTGCAGCACCAAGAAGGAGTTGTGTGACATAAACAAAATTTGGTAGGGGTGTTTCTACAAATAAAAGATGATGTCTTTTCATATTTCACACCAGTCACATAAGAGTGGTGCCAGTAGTGCCACTATGAGGATGAAAATCAGATTTGTTTTAAATACATGCTGTAATGGTTGTGAGTATTAGTTACATCTGAGACTGGATGTGGTGAGTTGATGTTAGTCAAGAATGCTATTAAGGTGACAAAGAAACTATTATCAACATCAACATCTCACTGTGTTTGAACGAGGTCATAAAATATGGCTATAAGAGGCTAGATGCTCCTTCTGTGATACTGCAGAAAAACTTGACAGGAACACAGCCACTGTACATCATTGCTGGCAGTGTTGGTCACAACGATGTATGGTTACAAGATGACTGGGCTCTGGAAGGCCATGTGGCACTGCTGAGAGGGAAGACCATCATGTTCAGTGGATGACTCTGGTGCATCATACTGTATCTGTAGCAATAATCTGAGCAGCAGTTGACACCACAGTGACACAACGAACAGCTAAAAATTGATTACTTCATGGACAGCTCTGTGCCAGATGCTCTGTAGCATGCATGCCACTATTCCCAAACCACTGCCATTTGCAACTTCAGTGGTGTCAAGTGAGAGCTAATTGGAGGGAATGTGGAAGTCTGTTGTATTTTCTGATGAAAGCTGATTCTGCCTCTGTGTCAATGATGGTCGTGTGTTGGTGAGAAGGATGCCAGTTGAGGAACTGCAACCAACCTGTATATGTGCTAGACACACCAAACCTTCACTTGGAGTTATGGTCTGGGGTGCAAATTCGCATGACAGCAAGAGCACTCCCGTGGTTATGCTACACACCCTGACTGCATATTTGTACATCACTTTGGTGATTTGAGATGCTGTGTTGCCATTCAAGAAGAACATTGGAATGGGTGTTTTCCAACAGGATAACACTCTCCACATACTGATGTTGTAACCCAGCACGCTATACAGAGTGTCAACATGTTGCCTTGCTCTGTTTGATCACCAGATCTGTCTCCAATTGGGATCATGTGAATCATCATGAGACAACAACACCAGCGTCAACCACAACCAGCATTAACCAGTCCTTACATTGACCAATTGCAGCAGACATGAAACTTCATCGTACATACTGGTAACTGTACAACTGTACAACACAATGAATGCAGATTCACATGCTTGCATTCAACATTCTGGCAGTTACGCTGGTAATTAATGAATCAGCATTTCACATTTGCAATAGCTTATCTCATACTTAACCTGGTTTGCAATGTTAATCACTTAAATATGTTGCCTGGACAAATGTATTCCCCCAAAAATTTCATTACTCTACATTAATTATTGTTAAGTGTTGTGATTTTTTTCTGCCAGTGTATATGACAGAGATCTTAAAGAATAAATTTACAGCAGTGCTTCAGCACTTTGATTGACATATTATTCACACCAGACCAACTTTCGTGACCCCCTGGTAGGCATAACATGTTATGTTAGGGGAACAATGTTCGAGATAATTGTGATGTACATAGTAATTTTAATTCTGATGTGCCAATACCTCAGTCATTTCATGTTCCATGTACCTTGAAATTCAATGGAAAGATTTTGTGTGGCACAAGATGTTTGTAAAAACCTTTATGAAGATCTGAAGATGGTAACTTAATTTTACACAAACAGGTTATCAACAATAAAGTTTTTATAGCAATCTTGGCTAAGAAGTACCTCTTCTCCTAAATAATTTCAGATCTGATGAACATGCTACAATATATATTGTGGAGTTCTATACCCTGTGGTTTATTAGAGTTTCTAAATGAAGTACAAAGCATTCTCTTTGGTTTACAGTAAATTTTGATTCTCTTTGAGAGCCACTGTCTCCTGTATTCACTCAGGTTGGTATCATTTGGTATTCTCTTAAGAAACAGAGTAAGATGGTAACAAAGTTGTTCAGGAATAGCTTAAATGTATCATTGGCACATTTAGCTTGATGTGCAGTGTCCCACTGTAACTCCTGCATATGCCTGCTGAAGGTTTGCAGATTTTCTCTGCTGACTGAAAGATCTATTGACAAAACTGCTGTTGTTAACAGGGCTCACATCATGCATTCTCAACAGTTGTCCGTCATGGTCAGGAAGAGCACTTAAAATTTATCTTATACTTTTGTTACTAATTTTGTTCTTACGTACAAAAAAATTACCAATTAGGTATGTGCATTCTTTGTACTCTCATGAGAAAGTCAACAACTGCCCTCAGTCATGGTAGATGACAAATTAATTATTTTTATACATATCCCTGCAGCACTTGGCATGCTGCTCTTGTCTGCTGCAAATGACAGTATCTTAAATCAAATTAGGAACAGAAGATGGTTAACACTTTGTGCCAGGAAGAGAAATCTCTACTGGTACTGAAATCAGAGGACATGCTAACCCCATTAACACAATTATTGCAAAACCTTATACTCTGTTATCAGAAAAATAAAATGAATCTACTATGTATAAAAATAAAACACTCCACAAATAAAACAACTTGGCTCATTAAAACAAATGACATTGTGTTCTTTCTTAGCTAATAGTTAGAGCACAGATACAACACACTGAAATAACTGGCAACCAAATCAGATACTATGTCCAGTAGCTTCCTACAGAATTAAATATTGCATGTACCAGAAAACATCTGAATCAATTACAGTATAAGAATGAGAGTTCTTCTGACCTAGAATCATATATGTGGAAAAATATCTTGTGCATAAGTCACATATTGTACTATGAACACAGATTTATTTTCCTATGTTCCTACACCAAGAAATGGCAATACAACTGAATTTCATAAAACTGAGCACAGTGGAAGGGGCTTTGGAATATTCCTGAGCACTCACATAAGCCAGGAAGATAGAGTGATGAGATCTCCACAACTTGTGTATATTGTAGTACTCTACACTGCACATGACAACGATGATGATAACTGCACACTATGCAGCAAAGCACGCTCTTCAGTTTCATTAACACTAAATTCAGGTGTGATAATCAGCTCTTTTGTATTAATGAACATCAATATGATAACACAATTATGAAAAGGATAGATTGCTACTCACCATAAAGACGTCACATTAAGTTGCAGGCAAGCACAAATGAAAAAACAGTTACACAATGAGTTTTTGTCCAAAGTCTTCTTCAGAAAGGAAAAGTAAACACACACACATTCACACAAGCAAGCAAACTTCATGCACACATGACCACTGCTTTGGCTAAAAGCTCAGTGTTGACAGTCTTTTCATTGTGCCTGTCTGCAACTCAATGCGTCATCTTTACACTGAGTAGAAATATATCCTTTTCATACTAGAAGTATTTCTGGAGAACTCAAGTTCTGTAAAAGTTCTATGCTTAAAAGAACACTGTTTTGAAAGTGAAAATATAAACTTGATACACTAACTTTCAGGTTTCAATTGAGCAGTGAGCTTTTGTAGAAAAAATTGGTTTTGGAGGATCACGCATTCTAGTAGAAGAATCACTAAGCTTTGAAGTCAGGTGTACTTTTAATTGCTTAAATGAGGAACTATTATTTGAAAGCTGTTGCACTGAACTTTTGGAATATGGCATATTAATTATTAACATATATCATATTCCTGACTATTGAGCTACATGTACATTTCTAGACAAATTTGAACCCTTGCTGTGAAGGTTTCAGGTCAAAAAGTTATGTAAAAAAAATTGCACTGACTTCAATGTAAATGTAAGAGCTGATGACAAGTTTGCTGTTTCTCCGCAGGGCATGTTATATACAAATGGTTTAACATTAAACTTTTGTGAGTACACTAAAATAACAGCATCTTCTGCAACATGTATATATACTATAGTGAGCAGTATCAACTACGGTGCTACAGAAAAGTTCATCTTAGAATTAGGTATATTTGACTAGTCAGCCCTTTTTATCTCATTGCCAAATTTAGATAAAACTGTAACAGAGAAATAGGTCAGGAACTTCAGGCAACACAATGGGAATACATTTGTCTCAAAATTAAATGAAACTTCCTGATCATTCAGCAAGTGGTACTCAGTAAACACAAAACGCAATTATTTTGCATCAGAATTCATGACTGTTTTCAGTGAATGCTTCCCCTTCATAATGGCATGTGACAAAAATTGTAAAAAAATCATGGATAATTGAAGGCATCAGGATCGCTAGTATTAGAAAGAGGAAACTGCACATGGAAGCAAAGAACAATCATGATGCAGAGTTTGTCAGCTATATAAACAAATACAAAATAATATTTGGCTGAAATAGGTGCTGAAAAATCAAAAAGTTATAATCATAAATTAAAAATACATGGGGGAAATGATTACAAATTCCAGGCATGTATGGAAAGAATTCAACAAGTATTTCATAAATTCTAACAAAATTGATGAACGCCTTTCTCCACACATAATTTCCAATATAATGTGGCACAGATAGGGAGAATTCAAATTTACTGATGTATCCTGATATGAAGTTGCTAACATTACAAAATCCCTAAAAATCTCAAGTGTGTGGGCTGGGATGAAGTTACAACAAAAATAATAAAGGCAGGATGTGATAACATTGCACCCCACCTCTGTCACATAGTAAATCAATCGTCTGATGAGGGCTGCTCTTCCCAGACAGACTGAAGTATGCAGAAGTTGACCCATCCACAAAAAAGACAGACAAGAGGAGACAGGAAATTTTCGCCCAGTATCAACACTACCAATTATTTCCAAAATATCTGAGTGAGTAGTGTGTAACTAACTAGAAAAATATAACAAAAAACATAACATTGTTCTTCACAATCAGTATGATTTAAGAAGGGCTGAAGCACTGTGTATGCTACTAATGAACTAATCACTAAAATAAGAAAATGCCTTGATAACAAGGAGAGTGTGTCCAGTATCTTCTGTTACCTCAGTGAGGCATTTGATATGGTAAGCCATAAGCAGCTGCATCTCAAATTAGCTTATTATGGCTTCCATGAAAAATCTTCAAGTTAATTTGCACCTTATCTCAAAAATAGGAAACAGAGGGTAGTTATAGAACATAAGGGTGAGAAACCTAGCACTAGTAGGAAGGAAATACAAGGAGGTGTACCCCAGGGGTTCATACTAGGCGTGTTACTATTTCTATATTGTATAAATGACATGCCAGGTAAGTTAACTTCAGATACTATTGTGTATGCATATGATTCAACAACAGTAGTCTACTGTAAAAACACTGAATAATTAGCATAGAAAACGAAACAGACTCTTCAAGAACTAGAAAATTATATAAATAATAATGCTGTGAAACAAAACCTGACAAAAACACGAATTGTACGCTTCAGGACCAAACAAACAGTTGAATATTTAACACAGTTAAGTTAGAAAGGCAGAGAACTGATAACTGCATAATCTGTTAAATTTCTTGTAGTGACAATAAACAAAAACTTGGCATGGACTCATCACGTGGATTGGTTACTGAAGTGGTTAAATAGTTTTGTTTGTGCAATGAGGCTACTAAATAAAGCAACTGTCTTAGCTGTTGGGAAAATTGTGTACATTGCATTTTTAAATCAGTTGTAAAATATGGCATAAATTTTTGGGAAGTCGAAAAAGGAAGTCTCCTCAGAGTGTTCAAGCTACAGAAAAAAAAAATTATGAGAGCTATGATTGGAACAAACAATAGATAATCATACAAACCTTTATTTACAAGCCTTGACTTACTGACAATTCTCCTTATGTTTATGTATGAAACACGTCTCTTTGAGCTAAAAAACCCACATCTTTTTGAGGGAAATTCATTTACACATGCTTATGAAAAATGGCACAAACAAGATTAGGCTGCATGTTACCTTTCCACAAATTAATCTGATCTGAAGATACTCCATATTACATGGCTTTGAAGTTTAGCAATAAAATGTGCTCAAAGTTCAAGGACTGCAAGCTATAACCCACAGGTGGAAACATTGAAAAATATTTGAAAAGCATATGTTACTAGTGTGGATGATTTTATAAATGAAGAAGATAAGTAGGAGATACTACATTTGTTTTGTTTTCCTGTTTTTTTCTACATTGTGTTCTCTAAGTATGCTCATGTTCTCTTTTAATGGAGGTATATCTTCTTTTTATAAGTGTCTATACTTATAAACTATGTATCATGTAAACGATGTATCTAAATATCTAGATGTATACATAGGTACTACTTTGATTGAAGTATGTGCTCTTACGAAGTATGTCCATATTTATAAACTATAGAAACAAACATGAAAAATATTTTTAAAAAATGATTTTAAACCAATGTGGATATTTTAAGAAATAGTAAAGGTAAGAAATGATTTTAAACCAATGTGGATATTTTAAGAAATAGTAAAGGTAATATATACAAAGACACAATAGCACTGAACTAATTTTTTTTAACAAAAATCAGTATAATTACAAAATAGCAAAATAATAGGTACTGTTTTATGAAAGTTTTAAAATACAATGGGATTCCCAAAATTTGCTAAGAATGCTTTAGAAAGTGTGATTTTATAATTAGAATAATAAATAAATTAACACATTATTTTAGTGAAAGCATACATTTTTAGAAATAGAAAAATCAGGGCTAGTAAACTGTAAAACTGAATTTAGCAAAGAAGTACTTTTTTGGATTGTAACATTTTCAAACATGAAAATTTTAAATATAAATAACTTTTGAAACATTAAGCTTTTGGAAAAATTAAAATATTTGTTAAAAATGAAAATGGGGCTTTCAAAATATGCTATGTCAACCAAAAAACAAACAATGTTCAGCGGTATTGAATTCTGACATGCACATGGCTTACAGGGGCCATAAATGATGAAGATTTCTTTAAAGAAAATGATTCCATATTAACTAAATCAGCAGACTGTAAATTATATTGTAGATAATGAAACTTTGTGAAATGCTACATGAATAAGAATTTAGCACTCTTGTGTACATATGGTATAATGAAAACATTATATAAATAGGATAGATTGCTTATCACCATTTAGAGGATATGTTGAGGCACAGACTGACACACAAAAAGACTACCATACAATTAAGCTTTTGGCCAAAGGCCTTTTTCTAAGCCTGGCCTCAGTGGCCACAGACTGTGTTCATGTGTGTGTGTGTGTGTGTGTGTGTGTGTGTGTGTGTGTGTGAGTTGGCTTGCACAAGTATGCACATGTTTTCTACTTTAAAAGAAGACCTTTCAGCTGAAAGCTTAATTGTACCATGGGTTTTTGTCTATATGGTGAGTAGCAATTTATCCTTTTCATAATGCTGTCATTATTCCTTCCTGGTTTTTCCATGGTATAGGTCAGACTAAGGGAATCACATTAGGAAATGAGATGCTTAAAGTAGTAGATGCGTTTTGCTATTTGAGCAGCAAAATAACTGATGATGGGCAAAGTACGCCCTAACCGCCGTCTGCTTCACGTCTGCTGTGCAGCGAGCTACCTTAATTTAAGTATTATCTGTATTTTTCTTACTTGTCACTTCTTCTTCTGCGTGTTTTTGCTTTTAGGAAGCTTTAATAGTCGAGTGCTATTAAGTGTTCCATAGATCTCGTGTTTGTTTTGAATACAGTCAGAGAGAGTCCCTTTAGTCAGCCATAGTGCCAGTAGTGTCAGTGTCGCCCTAACCGCCGTCTGCTTCACGTCTGCTGTGCAGCGAGCTACCTTAATTTAAGTATTATCTGTATTTTTCTTACTTGTCACTTCTTCTTCTGCGTGTTTTTGCTTTTAGGAAGCTTTAATAGTAGAGTGCTATTAAGTGTTCCATAGATCTCGTGTTTGTTTTGAATACAGTCAGAGAGTCCCTTTAGTCAGCCATAGTGCTAGTAGTGCTAGTGTTTGTTTTCAATACCGTCCAGAGACAGGTAGTGCTATTTTCCTTGTTTCTACAAGAAGTGGTTAGCAATCACAGTTTAGTCAATAATCAACCGCCTTTAGTGAATTAGCAGTCTAGTTAAAAGCTGATTAACACTCTATAGTAAATTGATTTCTTAGGATGGCTAGGATGTGTGGCTGCTGTGTACGGACGCAGGAGGAGCTGGCCACTCTTCGCGAACAGCTGAGCGTGTTGATGGCCGCGGTCAGCCGTCTTCAGGCTGCTGCCTCGGAGTGTAGCGGCAGTGGGGAGTCTGGTGCGTCGCAAGGTACACCCCAGGTGTTACATTCTTCACCCACTGTCCCTGCTGTCGAGACATCTTCGCGGGTACGGGGCGCGTTTGGGCCACCCTCTCCCCAAGGGGAGTGGCGGGTTCAGCGGCGTTCGCGGCGCACGAGGCGGAGGGTCAATGTGGAGGCTGGCCGTGTGGCACCGCCCGCTCTGCCTGTGAGTGGACATGTGGCTGCTCCTTCAGCAAGGTCCGAACAGGCACACGGGGGGAGGGGTTTGTTAGTTATTGGGAGCTCCAACGTTAGGCGGGTGATGGAGCCCCTTAGGCAAATAGCGGAAAGGTCGGGGAAGAAGGCCAGTGTTCACTCTGTCTGCTTGCCGGGGGGTCTCATCCGAGATGTGGAGGAGGCCCTACCGGCGGCGATAGAGAGCACTGGGTGCTACCGACTGCAAATTGTTGCTCATGTCGGCACCAATGACTCTTGCCGTCTGGGTTCAGAGGTAATCCTCAGTTCGTACAGGCGGTTGGCGGAGTCGGTGAAGGTGGAAAGCCTCGCTCGCGGGGTGGAATCAGAGCTAACTATTTGTAGTATCGTTCCGAGAACCGATCGCGGTCCTCTGGTTTGGAGCCGAGTGGAAGGCTTAAACCAGAGGCTCAGACGATTCTGCGGAGAGCTGGGGTGCAAATTTCTCGACCTCCGCTATCGGGTGGAGAAATGTAGGGTCCCCCTGAATAGGTCAGGCGTGCACTACACGCCGGAAGCGGCTACGAGGGTAGCGGAGTACGTGTGGAGTGCACATGGGGTTTTTTTAGGTTAGAGAATTCCCTCCCTAGGCCCGACAAGACGCCTCCTGAGACGCGGCAAGGCAGGAGTAAGCAAAATGCAACAAGGAATAACAATATTAATGTGCTAATAGTAAACTGCAGGAGCGTCTATAGAAAGGTCCCAGAACTGCTCTCATTAATAAACGGTCACAACGCCCATATAGTACTAGGAACAGAAAGTTGGCTGAAACCAGACGTAAACAGTAATGAAATCCTAAACTCTGATTGGAATGTATACCGCAGAGATAGGCTGGACAGTGAAGGGGGAGGCGTGTTTATAGCGATAAGAAGTGCAATAGTATCCAAGGAAATTGAGGGAGATTCGAATTGTGAAATGATTTGGGTGAAGGTCATGGTTAAAGCAGGCTCAGACATGGTAATTGGATGTCTCTATAGGCCCCCGGGCTCAGCAGCTGTTGTGGCTCAGCACCTGAAGAATAATTTGGAAAATATTTCGAGTAGATTTCCCCACCATGTTATAGTTCTGGGTGGAGATTTTAATTTGCCGGATATAGACTGGGAGACTCAAACGTTCATAACGGGTGGCAGGGACAAAGAATCCAGTGATATATTTTTAAGTGCTTTATCTGAAAACTACCTTGAGCAGTTAAACAGAAAACCGACTCGTGGCGATAATATATTAGACCTTCTGGTGACAAACAGACCCGAACTATTTGAATCAGTTAATGCAGAACAGGGAATCAGCGATCATAAAGCGGTTACTGCGTCGATGATTTCAGCCGTAAATAGAAATATTAAAAAAGGTAGGAAGATTTTTCTGTTTAGCAAAAGTGACAAAAAGCAGATTACAGAGTACCTGACGGCTCAACACAAAAGTTTTGTCTCAAGTGCAGATAGTGTTGAGGATCAGTGGACAAAGTTCAAAAACATGGTACAATATGCGTTAGATGAGTATGTGCCAAGCAAGATCGTAAGAGATGGAAAAGAGCCACCGTGGTACAACAACCGAGTTAGAAAACTGCTGCGGAAGCAAAGGGAACTTCACAGCAAACATAAACATAGCCAAAGCCTTGCAGACAAACAAAAATTACGCGAAGCGAAATGTAGTGTGAGGAGGGCTATGCGAGAGGCTTTCAATGAATTCGAAAGTAAAGTTCTATGTACTGACTTGGCAGAAAATCCTAAGAAATTTTGGTCCTATGTCAAAGCGGTAGGTGGATCAAAACAAAATGTCCAGACACTCTGTGACCAAAATGGTACTGAAACAGAGGATGACAGACTAAAGGCCGAATTACTAAATGTCTTCTTCCAAAGCTGTTTCACAGAGGAAGACTGCACTGTGCTTCCTTCTCTAGATTGTCGCACAGTTGACAAAATGGTAGATATCGAAGTAGACGACAGAGGGATAGAGAAACAATTAAAATCGCTCAAAAGAGGAAAGGCCGCTGGTCCTGATGGGATACCAGTTCGATTTTACACAGAGTATGCGAAGGAACTTGCCCCCCTTCTTGCAGCGGTGTACCGTAGGTCTCTAGAAGAGCGAAGCATTCCAAAGGATTGGAAAAGGGCACAGGTCATCCCCGTTCTCAAGAAGGGACGGCGAACAGATGTGCAGAACTATAGACCTATATCTCTAACGTCGATCAGTTGTAGAATTTTGGAACACGTATTATGTTCGAGTATAATGTCTTTTCTGGAGACTAGAAATCTACTCTGTAGGAATCAGCATGGGTTTCGAAAAAGACGATCGTGTGAAACCCAGCTCGCGCTATTCGTCCACGAGACTCAGAGGGCCTTAGACACGGGTTCACAGGTGGATGCCGTGTTTCTTGACTTCCGCAAGGCGTTTGACACAGTTCCCCACAGTCGTTTAATGAACAAAGTAAGAGCATACGGACTATCAGATCAATTGTGTGATTGGATTGAGGAGTTCCTAAATAACAGAACGCAGCACGTCATTCTCAATGGAGAGAAGTCTTCCGAAGTAAGAGTGATTTCAGGTGTGCCGCAGGGGAGTGTCATAGGACCGTTGCTATTCACAATATACATAAATGACCTGGTGGATGATATCGGAAGTTCACTGAGGCTTTTTGCAGATGATGCTGTGGTGTATCGAGAGGTTGCAACAATGGAAAATTGTACTGAAATGCAGGAGGATCTGCAGCGAATTGACGCATGGTGCATGGAATGGCAATTGAATCTCAATGTAGCGAAGTGTAATGTGATGCGAATACATAGAAAGATAGGTCCCTTATCATTTAGCTACAAAATAGCAGGTCAGCAACTGGAAGCAGTTAATTCCATAAATTATCTGGGAGTACGCATTAGGAGTGATTTAAAATGGAATGATCATATAAAATTGATCGTCGGTAAAGCAGATGCCAGACTGAGATTCATTGGAAGAATCCTAAGGAAATGCAATCCGACAACAAAGGAAGTAGGTTACAGTACACTTGTTCGCCCAATGCTTGAATACTGCTCAGCAGTGTGGGATCCGCACCAGGTAGGGTTGATAGAAGAGATAGAGAAGATCCAACGGAGAGCAGCGCGCTTCGTTACAGGATCATTTACGGTACGGGCTTTTGTTAAAGTTTCGAGAAAATACCTTAACCGAAGAGTCAAGCAGTATATTGCTCCCTCCTACGTATATCTCGCGAAGAGACCATGAGGATAAAATCAGAGAGATTAGAGCCCACACAGAAGCATACCGACAATCCTTCTTTCCACGTACAATACGAGACTGGAATAGAAGGGAGAACCGATAGAGGTACTCAGGGTACCCTCCGCCACACACCGTCAGGTGGCTTGCGGAGTACGGATGTAGATGTGGATGTAGAATATAAAATGTAGGCTGGCAATGACAATAAGAAAAGCATTTCTGAAGAAGAAAAATGTGTTAACATCGAATATAGATTCAAGAGTTTTGAAGTTTTTCCTGAAGGTATTTGTCTAGAGTGTGGACATGAATGAAAGTGAAACATGGATGATAAGCTGTTTAGATAAAAAGAGAATAGAAGCTCTCAAAATTTGTTGTTACAGAAGAATGCTGAAGATTAGATGGATCAATCAGATAACTAATGAGGAAGTACAGAACAGAACTGGGGAGACAAGAAACTTGTGGCAAAATGTGAAGGAATCATTAGATAGTACACATTCTAAGACATCAAACAATCACCAGTTTAGTATTCTATGGAAGCATTGGGGATAAAAATAGTAGAAGAAGACCAAGATATGAATACAGAAAGAAGATTCAGAAGGATTTATTTGAAGATGAAGAGGCTTGCATAAGCTAGAGCAGCATGGACTGCTGTATCAAATCAGTCTTAGGACTGAAGACCACAATCACAACAACAACAGCATTACATGTATAATGGTTAAAAGAGGAGAAAAAAAATCTATTAATTTAAGGAAGAATTTCAACTAGTGAAGCTCTCCCAGCTTGCCACATCTCAATGTTAAGTGTGTGACAACTAACTATGTTCACTATAAACAGACCTTTGTTCTTTATCAAATAGATAATTGTAGTTCTGCAGTAAATGTTAATGAGGTCATGTAGGCACGAGTTCACAATAAGAGAGAAACAGCAGCTATTTAATGCAGTTGAAAAATAACAGTTCTTATGATCCACTGAATGTGGTGAATGAGTAAATGAGTCTAGCAAATACCAACTTAAGTAGTGCCAAACCTTTCAACATCCTTCAGGGGTCTAGTAAAATTGTAGTCCTCAGAATAATGAGCATAAAACTTATAATGTAATGTGCCGAAAGAGGGAAGAGAAAGCGTGACTGTGGAAGCTTACCCTTGAAATGTCAGGAACAGTTAGCAATGTGTAGACAGCACTTTTCCACTTTGACTTCCGTAAGACATGTAACCTTCCACAAAACAATCTAAAAAGCATCAGGATATGTTTATAGAAAAGAAGCAACTGGTCACTTTTTTTTAGGGTGATCAGGCAGTAACAAAGTATAATATACAGCAATTTAATCTTGTAGTTAAGGCAGGTTTTTGTCATAACACTGTATTTTAATTAATATAGCAAAAAGAGATCAATAATTTAGCAGACAGCATAAAATTTACGAAATTTAATCTTCATTTCTATAATAAATATATTATTAAGTATAGGGGAAACCTGACAGTAAGGACATAAATTCCCAACATAGTGCTCATAGACAAACAGTTATGAATAATAAGAAGGTCCTTTTGCTTGGAAGAAATCAAGGAAGAGCAATGTAAGAACTGGCACAGAGAAAATTGCAGTCATTATCTGGTAACCAATGTGTAATTCCCAGTTCTACAGTCAGTTATGCAATAAATGATTTACTTGGAGGACCACATTGTTACTCAGGATACAGCCAATATTATATGTTCTAGACCATGAAATTAAACAGCCAACTGAAAAATCATGACAGGATCATGAAAATGGATGTTTAAGTACCCTCTCTGCAGGAACTGGTAACCTTTATTTTCTTAATGTATCAGTTTTAGACATATTCATTCAGTTTTCAAAAGAATATATGCTATGCCAGAATGAATTTACACTTTTCATCAGAGTGTGCACTGATCTGAAACTTCCTGGCAGAATAAAACTGTGTACAGACCAAGACTCGAACCTGGGACATCTGCATTTCATGGGAAAGTGCTCTACTGACAAAGGGCATAACCCACAGGCTGCCTTCACAGCTTTACTTCCATCTGTACTTCATCTCCTACCTTCCAAACTTCACAGAAGTTCTCCTGCCTGGGGGACTGTTTCCAATATGAATTGTCACTCTGCTGCAGAGTGAAAATCCATCCTGGAAACAGTCCCCCAGCCAGAAGAATTTCTGTGAAACAGAGTATAATTCACTCTGAGAATAATATTCCAGGCTATGGTTAAGCCATATCCCAACAATATCCTTTATTCCAGGAGTGCTAGTTCTGTAAGGTATGCAACAGAACTTTTATAAAGTGTGGTATGTCCGAAAAGGAGTGGTGGAAGTAAATCCTTGCAGTTGGATTGTGAACCATGTTTGGAAAGCTTGGTCAGTAGAGTATTAGCCTGCAGAAAGAAAAGGCCACGGGTTTGAGTCCTGGTCCAGCATATAGGTTTAATGTGCCAGGAATATCAATGTATGCACATTGTGTCACTAAATTTGCCTCATGTTGCCAACTAGGCATGAATCATTTGGTTCAAAATTAGTTTCCTTTAATGAACTGATACTCCATCTGTTTTGCCAATTTTTATGTTTCACCCTACACACATCCAAATGAGTATGCACATTTCCAAATAAAATTTCAGAATACAAACCATATACTGAACCTATATATAATACATCACACTGAAAAAAATATTTCATGCCATTTATGAACTCCACTGAAAACTTGGTTTCATACAGGTGATTAAATGTAAGAACAATCTATAGAAAGTAGTGTGTTATATTATTTCAATATGAAGTAACTCAGTGGTGTTTGTTTGTTGAAAACTGAAGCAGGATTAAAATGAGAGTCAGTATTTTAAACTTTTTCTTCCTTTTTTTGTCATAATATTTATGGAGTAAATACTTTCAGTGAGCCATAGGTCACAAAGTTACCTTGACCTTTCTCTAGCACAAAATGAGGAAAATCAGTGGTATCTTTAAGAATCATTAACTTCAGACACTCAACTGTGAAATTTAGTTGGCTCAAAAACTTGGGTAGGCAGTGTTTAGGGTCCATGTTAGTGGAACATTGTGGAAGTTAGTTTTCTGTGGCGGAAAGGTCTTGAGCAGAGAGGAATTGGTGTACAGAGACATAGCACCCAGACCATCTATGAGGCTGGTTGTAATGGGCAAAATCTGTGAAGAAGTGGCAGGGGAAATGATTAGTGTCCTGGATGTAGAAACATATGTCCATTTATTTATTTGGGAGTTACAGGAATAATTCCTACCTATCAGATACACCAAACACATTGTGTTTTTAACATTCATTGATGTTATTTTTATGACATGGACTCATGGCAAGGACTACTACTGTCTTTTTCTCAATAACCATAACACCTACTCCCAAAACTGTTTACCTATTGCTACTATGATGTACTTGTCCTAACTGATTGAAAAACTATTTGGTCGTACTAAGATCTGTTATTCTGTTTCACTAACATACTTTGTGGAACTAAATGAAAGAGGAATTAGAGCTTCTATGGAAGGTAACTTCATTACCAAATTATCAATGTAATTAAAGTTCAAACAATGGCAAAACCAGAATGGAAGGTAACAATGCCAGATAAGAAAAGTTGCTACTCACCATATAGTGCAGATGCTGAGTCACAATAGGCACAACAAAAAGATTCACACAATTATAGTTTTCGGCCATTAAGGACTTTGTCAGCAGTAGACACACACACACACACACACACACACACACACACACACACACACACACACACACACACAATGCAAATGCAACTTGCACACATGTCGACAGTCTCAGAGAGCTGAAACGACACTGCGAGCAGCAGCACCAGTGCAGGGAGGGAGAGGGGGATAGTATGGTGGGAGTGGCGGCAGTGAAGTGTTGCAGTTTAAATGGACGGCAGGAGAGAAGGTGTGGGGGGGGGGGGAGGATAAGTAGCAGAAAGGAGAGAAATAAAAAAGAAATTAAAAGACTGGGTGTGGTGGTGAAATGACTGCTGTGTAGTGCTGGAATGGGAACAGGGAGGGGGCTGGGTGGGTGAAGACAGTGACTAATGAAGGTTGAGGCCAGGAGGGTTACGGGAACGCAGGATGTATTCTAGGGAAAGTTCCCACCTGCGCAATTCAGAAAAGCTGGTGTTGGGGCATGATGACAGGTAATCGAAACTCTGGCACAGAATGTAATTTAGTTGCCCCAGTCCCAAATGGCACTGAGTATAAGGGGAACGCTCCTCTGTGGCCATACTGTGGGACTTTGGGAGGTGGTGGGAGACTGGAAAGATAAGGCACAGGAGATTTGTTTTTGTACAAAGATGGGAGAATAAGTATGATCAGTGAAGGTTTCAGTGAGACCCTCGGTATAATTTGAGAGGGACTGCTCGTCATTGCAGATGCAATGACCATGGGTGCCTAGACTGTATGGAAGGGACTTCTTGGCATGGAATGGGTGGCAGCTGTTGAAGTGAAGGTATTGCTGGTGGTTGGTAGGTCTGGTATGGACGGAGGTACTGATGTAGCCATCTCTGAGGTGAAGGTCAACATCTAGGAAGGTGGCTTGTTGGGTTGAGTAGGACCAGGTGAAGCAAATAGGGGATAAGTTGTTGATATTCTGGAGTAACGTGAATAAGGTGTCCTCATCTTAAATCCAGATAGCAAAGACATCATCATTGAATCTGAATCAGATGAGAGGTTTAGGACTCTGGGTTTTAGGAAGGATTCTTCTATATGGCCCATGAATGGGTTAGCCTAAGATGGTGCCATGCAGGTGCCCATAGCCATAACATGGATTTGTTTGTAGGTAATGCCTTCAAAGGAGAAGTAATTGTGGGTGAGGATATAGTTGGTCATGGAGACTAGGAAGGAGGTTGTTGGTTTGGAATCCATAGGGCGTCTGGAAAGGTAGTGTTCGATAGTAGTACGGCCATGGGCATTAGGAATGTTAGTGTACAGGGAGGTGGCATCAATCGTGACAAGCAGGGCACTGTGTGGTAAAGGGACAAGAACTGTGGAGAGTCGGTCGAGGAAATTGTTAGTATCTTTTATTTAGGAGGATAGGTTCCAGGTAATAGGTTGAAGGTGTTGGTCTACAAGAGCAGAGATTCTCTCAGTGGGGGCACAGTAACTGGCCACAATGGGGCATCCTGGTTGGTTGGGTTTATGGCCTTTAGAAAGGTGGGAGTGCGGGGAGTGGTAGGTGTAAGTAGAGAGATGGCCTCTGGGGAGAGGTTCTAGGATGGACCTACGGATTTGAGCACTGACTGGAGATCCTGCTGGATTACTGGAATGGGACCCATGGTTGTTGCATCTGCAGTGATGAGCAGTCCCTCTCAAAATATACCGAGGGCCTCACTGAAGCCTTCACTGGCCGTAATTATCTTCCCACCTTGTAAAAAAAACAAATCTACCATGCCTTATCTTTCCAGTCTCCCACCACCTCCCAAAGTCCCACAGTCCAGCCATAGAGAGCATTCCCCTTGTAACTCAGTAGCATCTGGCACTGGAACAACTGAATTACATTCTCTGCCAGGGTTTCGATTACTTCTCGTCGTGCCCTGAAATGAGAAATGTCCTGCCCACTATCCTTCCCACCCCTCCTACTGTGGTATTCCGCCGTCCACCAAACCTACATAATATACTCGTCCATCCTTACACAACCTCTGCTCCCAATCCCTTACCTCATGGCTCTTACGTCTGTAATAGACCTGAGTGCAAGACCTGTCCCATACATCCTCCTACCACCACCTATTCCAGTCCAGCCATTAACATCGCCTATCCCATCAAGGCAGGCCTACCTGTGAAACCAGTCATGTGATTTACAAGTTAGGCTGCAACAACTCTGCTGCATTCTATGTAGGCATGACAACCAACAAGCTGTTTGTCCACATGAATGGCCACCGACATACTGTGGCCAGAAAACAAGTGGACTACCCTGTTGCTCAACACGCTGCCAAACATGAGATCTCTCATCTCGATGACTGGTTCACAGTCTTTGACATATGGATCCGTCCCACCAACACCAGCTTTTTTTAACTGTGCAGGTGGGACCTTTCCCTGCAATACATCCTACATTTCCGTAACCCTCCTGGCCTCAACCTTCGATAGTCACTGTTCTCACCCATCCAGCCCCCTCCCTGTTCCCATTCCAGCACTACACAGCCATCATTTCACCACCAGACCCAGTCTTTTAATTTCTTTTTATTTCACTCCTTTCTGCTACTTACCCCCCCCCCCCCCCTCCCCTTCCGCACCTTCTCTCCAGCCCTCCATCTAAACTGCAACACTTCACTGCCGCCACTCTCACTATTACTATCCATCCCCCTCCTTGCCACAGCCTTCTTCTTACCCCCACCCAGTCACCACTCCCATCATGCACTGTTGCGGCTGCTTGCAGTGTAGTTTCAGCTCTCTGAGACTGCAGAGGTGTGTTCAAGTTGTGTTTGTGTGTGTGTGTGTGTGTGTGTGTGTGTGTGTGTGTGTGTGTGTGTGTGTGTGTGTGCATGTGTGTATGTGTGTCTACTGCTGACAAAGGCCTTAATGGCCGACAGCTACAACTGTGTGAATCTTTTTGTTGTGTCTATCAGGACTCAGAATCTCCACTATATAATTAAAGTTAAGTATCTTTAAGAAATAGTTAGCTTTGTTGAGAAACTGAACTTCTATCTGAAAATTTAAAATGAGAAATTTAAAGAAAAATTTCATAGGAAAGTTCTTGTAGAATATAAATAAAGTATTAAAGTAGATCACTCACCATTGAGTCGTTGACAGGCACACACAAAAGAAAGAAAACTTACTATGCTTCAAGGCAGCCAGTATGCTGGTTGGGAATGCACAAGGGAGGGGGCAGGTACACAGGCTGGCACAATTGTAGCAGCTGGTGGGAAGCTGCACACATTGTGTGTGACACAGGGATATGAACTGGGAGGGGGTGAAAGGGCAGAGGAAGGGGAAACTATTGGGTGTAGGGTACAAGGACAGTGGATTACCTGAGATTGAGGTAAGGACAATTATGGGAGCTGAGGATGTACTGCAATTACAACTCCCAGCTGTGCAGTTCAGAGAAGCTGGCAGTGGAGGGAAGTATGGCTCAAATTGTGAAGCAGCCAATGAAACTGGGGTTGTTGTGCTAATCTGTATGTTGTGTCGCTGGGTGGTCAGCTCTATACTTCATAATAGTTTGTTGGTGGCTGTTCATCCTCGTGGACAACTGGTTGTTAGTCATACCAAAATGCAGAATGTTAATAAACTTTGTCTTATTTAGAAGCTTAAAGGGTTTTTCATATAAAAAATTTGTAAGTTGACATTTTAGCATGCGCTCGTACAACAAAATATGGAACAATTGCTTTTACAGGAAGTTCCATAGCCATTCTCTGTTATGATGATTCTGACTGCAAAGGTTAAGAGTATATACAATAAACAGAAAAATACAAATTAAAGGTATTTGGACATACTATATATTGCACTGCAAGCATATGGACAAATGTTTCACTGTCTTCAATGGAAGACAAATATATCACCTTGACAACAGAAATTTTCCTCCTGAAGTGTTTTCTTGATAATTCTAAATATCTGTGTGAGATCCAAGACCTACTAAAAATTGGTTGTCTATACAGTTGTAACAGAAATGGAAACATTGATGACTGAAAGATGAAGATATTAATTTAATTTGACAAAAGCTTAATGTGACTATACTGTGGTTATATAGGTTGTCCACACAAATAATAGCACATATCTTTTATATGTAGGAAATTAACTTTTATTCGCCAACAGAAATGTAGAAAAACATGTGGTGAAGAAAAGAACAAAAAACGCTCAACTTACAGATCATGGCAAAGATTAAAAATGCATGTCAGAGATGTCATACACAATGTATTGATAATCTTGTGAGACACAAGCACAAATTATCTCACTGTGTTTTATATTTAAAATTGATCTCCCAACAGGTTTTTGTGTGGGTCAGACTCCACAATGGTAGCAAAGCTGTTGGCTGTGCCACATACATATCTGCAGGCTGTAAAGTGAGGTTGGTCATTGTTCAGGAAGTGTGATCTGATGACTCCAGACTGGTTGTAGCATAAGGTGTCAGTGATGCACCTGTGGCTAGTTGAGGATAAAATCAACACTGGTTTGATAAGTTAAATGGAGACTTTCAAGGAACATTCCATTGAGTAGAATGTCTATCGTATGATCCCCTCTGTTCAGTGTTGGGAAAGAACTAGTGTATGATGGCTGTAGGGGTGATCTGACTGAGTCCATACACAGCACTGTGTGTGAACAGCTGTTCAAGTCTTTGTGCACAAACACCTGATGGTTGCCATGATGAGAATCAGGCAAGCAGCAGATATTGATGTACTGTTACTTTAATTGCTGTACTAACTGTGGAAGTTCTGCCATGGCAGGTTGTGTTGTTGCAACTAAGTAATCTGCTGAAATGAACAGAGGCTCACCATATACCTTTTCACCCACAGACACACTAATATCATTTTTTTACACTGTTCAGAGAACTAAGAGATTTGCCTTCTGTCCACTTTTCCTGGTGACACATTACTGACACCTTTAAATTCATGTACCACTGCTCTTATCACACTGTGTGACATCATTAAGAGCCACAAAGTTTCGCAAGTTCCTGGAACGAGGTGAATTCAACTGCTGACATATGTTGTTCATGAACTTGAGCACTAGGGGAGAACTCCTAAATGTCATCCAAATAGACAACATAAAATTAAAGTACTTTGAATACCTCATCCATAAAATGCTGCCACAACTATGTAGTGTTTTGAGGCCAAAGGTATGAGCATAATCCAAATAAACTAAATAATGTGATCACTGTAGTATTCGAGATGTCACTAGTCACTACTGGGATTTGGTTATATACTCTTTGGTGTAATTGTCGATCTTGATTGGTTCCATATACCTTAATGCATTTTGGCCACAACCATTATCAGAATTTGTCATATAAACAGAACAAATGAGAAGCAATATTTCTACAATAATTACAATATGTTGTATAAAACAGAATGGAGACATATCACATTTAAAAAGTTTGATGCACTTTACCTTTTCAATCATACTTGTACCTTACTTGTCAATGTTAATTGCAAATAAATAATTGCAATAAATTTGACTTGTCATGTCATTCAAAGGAACACATACAATTTGAGCAACATAAAAATTAACCTATGAAAGTAATAAACAAGACTTGTTACATGAAAACTCAAATTTATGTCACATATTAAGAACACAGTCATTTCATCAAAATTAATTTGTAAAGATTAAAATGCACAATTGTGTTGATAAGACAGTTTAACATATAGCTATAACACTATACAAGGCAGAGCTTAATATACCTTTATCTCTACTGTAAGATATATAAGGATATATTTCAACCTCTTTTTATTTTTTTGTATTCAAAATATAAAATGTAATAACTTCATAATAAAATACATATCAAGGCATTAACTTATTAACACAGAAAGAATTGTGGGCTTTGTTGCTATTGCCATCTCATGGCCATAGTGTCTACTTGTGTCAAACGTGTCCCTACCTGCTGCAGCCCATGGTCAATGAACACACGAGGGAAGACAGCAAGCAGCCTCCTTGGCCCAGCTCACCCCACTTGCTGCATCACCACACTAGCAAGTCTTGGAATATTTCAAAGGACCAATTCAGTCTGAAATCATCTTGTTCCTTATGCAGTGCCATCTTCACTTCAGTCTGAAATCATCTCGTTCATTAACCAAAAAAGAACCACAGTACCTGCTTAATGAACAAAATGAAATTGATGGTGATAGTACCAAAGCCTACAGTTCTTTCTATGTTAATGCCTTGCTTTATATTTTAATATAGAGTCTAACATTATGTCATTATGTTTTGTATCCTAACCTTTAAAAAATAAAAACGTTAAAATATTTTTTCAACACTACTTTCCATGAGAGTTTATACACATTAATTTTGATGAAATGACTGTATGCTTAACATGCAGCGTAAATTTTGAATTTTTAATGTAACAAGTCCTATTCATTATGTTTACATGTTATTTTTTATGTAACAACTGTATATTCAAAGTGCTGTCATTATTTTTAATTTATCATGATAATTCAAATTCATTATTTTCTACTTTTATGAAGTAGCTTTAGACTTCATTCATAATTAACACTGACATGTAAAAGTGATTTTAACACAACTTAATGGCCACATAGTGTTATTTAAGGCAGGTTGTGTCAATGAACAGAACTAGTCATGGTACAAGTGAACATGTAACTGACAAGATACAGTGAACATAGTGTCTTTATTCTGTTTTTGTATAATGTATTCCTGTAATTATCGTAAAAATATTACATCTCATTTGTTCTGTTTATGTGACAGGTTCTGATGGTGGCTAGGGCCAAAACACATTAAGATTTTTTTTTCAAATGAAGATGTAATAGTGATCAATATGAGCAATTACATTGATTAGTGATATTGATGATGGACACATATAACAGATTCATATCATTTACAGACATATACAGTTTTCATCAGCCATGATGCTAAAAACCTCTGTGCCAGCTACTGCCCAGCTGAAATCTTGTATGTTCAGCACTGGACACCCATTTGAGATTCTTCTTGTATTTAAGGTATGGTAATTGACACATGGCCTCCAAAAGTCATTTTTCTTGTGAACAAGATGTAATGGCAATGGACCATGCACGTGTGCACACCCACGCACCCACACATCTGTGTGCATAATGATATGGATTGTCCAGGTGCTGTACAGAAGTGGTGCTTCATATTGACTCCACTGTGGTGAGCCTTTATCTTCAATTTGCATGATGTTTTAATTGTGCAGTTCTCAGAAGACCTCTTTGTAGGAGCATTTCCACATCTGAAACATGTGCTCTCAGTCTGGGCTATCACCAGCTCATTATTCAGGCAGATAATTTTGCTTTCAGGTCCTGGTTCTCACTGTAAATGTCTTTCTTCTCTTTTACTACATGATCACACTTGGCTGTCATAGCATGTGGTTCAGCTTGTAAATCACAGCACATGATCATCAGTTGTATGGGCTTCTGAAAATTGGATACAAAAGTTTCAAATTCCAGCATATATGTGTGTAAAAACTGTGAAGGAGCTGCAACATGTTTCTCAGAGGCATGGGCTTTCTCTGTAAAGTGCTATAAGCAGGGCAACTTCAGGTCACTGATACTGCACTGATGTCAATTGTGTTCAGTGAGCAAATTCTCTGTAGGTCCACTGTTAGGGCAAAGTGTGCAAGGAAACTGGTGTGAAAAATAGGTTCATCCACATCAGCAACTTTAAATAACCAACTGAAAGGAATGGAGAGGTCAACATCAAAGGTGAATTCTTTGTGGCTGTAAGTGTTGATCACCGAGTTGTTAACTGCTTTCAGCAGGGTTTGAACATACATTTTGTTGTCCAGTGCATAGCTGGCAGGCAGCAAGCTGACATCAGAGCCAATGTCTATGAGGAACACCATTCCGGATGTCTGTCTTATATATAGTCTTTTGGTGCAGTAGAATGTGTGTAAGGAAGTGGCTGTTGTAGCTAATGTATAGGCACTGAAGTGCTACTGTTAATCCACCGGCTTTTGTGGTGTGTGTGTGTGTGTGTGTGTGTGTGTGTGTGTGTGTGTGTGTGTGTGACTTTCTGCTAGATTTACAATCTGTCATGGTTAACTAAGATTGCAATTTTCATTTGGGTAACTGTACGGTGAAGCACACTTTGCAGCATGTTGACCAAACTGTCTGCACTATCAACATACCCTGCTGATCTATTTCCACTGTCAGCATAACTCTTGTCGCAAGGAGGAGGAGATTAGTGTTTAACGTCCCATCAATAACAAGCTCAGATTACAGAAGGATGTAGAAGAAAGCAGATGTGTCCTTTCAAAGGAACCATCCTAGCATTTGCCTTATGCAATTTAGAAAAATCAGTGAAAACCTAAATCTGGATGGTCAGATGGGGTTTGAACCATCATCCCCCCGGACGTGAGTCCAGTGTGCTAACCACCCTGGGTGAGCTTGACAGACATCAGTTGTGTTTGGCTGGCAAGTTTGTCGATATTACCGTGGTAAGAGTTGTTGGTGACTCAAGCATTAGGAATGTGTCAGGCTATTTGTCATCATATAATGACAATGCTATTTGTGCTTGTTGCTGCCAAATGTATAGTAACAATTCATCAGTCACTTTGGAACCGTTTACTGAATTATGTAGATGTCTTTGAACTCTGATGGGATCTTGTCTCCAAGTTTCTCTTGGTATATCACTTTTCTCATACTGAGATCAGTGAATTTTGTACAGTGAGAAATGAACTTTTCTTTTAGTATGTTGCAAGCTTGATCAGACAGTGGGTGCAAAATCCTGTCTGAAATTAATTCTGTGATTTGTTGGTCTAAATTACTAATCACTAAACTAAATTGTTCATGGTGTATGGTCACCTGTTGTTGACAGGATATGTTTACCATTACTGTGAATCAAGCTCGTGGTAGGAACGGCTATAATAGCAGAGTCCATAATTGAAGGTACAGCATGAATGAACTGCTGCATCTGGTGGGCACATACAGAAGTGTCCAGGAAAATGATCCCCATTTGCAGCTAAACAACATTGATCCTACTGAACTGTTGACCAAACTATGGCTGTCAGTGTTACCGGTGTGACAGCTGCACAGGATGGCTTGATGGTTTCTTGTAGGTTATTCAGTGTAGCTGGCTTCTGTTGATAAACTTTATTTTTCTAGGTCCCCCACACATAGAAGTCAAGAGGCTGTAATGAAACAGGCCGTATGGGGTCATGTGGAATACGCGATACAGCAGGTTTTGTAGTATGTGATACGCGCTAAAACAGATGTGGGTAGTGTATAAGGCCACTTGGTGAAGAAAGTCACCTAGTACAACAGTGTAAAATAGTTGTAACGAAAATGTTAAACTGTGTTACATACTAATTAATGTATGTTCTTAATCAGGTAATGTAATGTTCAGTTAGGATAAGTAATAATTTTTGATATGAATTTCAGGATGTTTTGGAGAGAAAGAACAAGTTCTGGAATCAGTGTTAATCATGTATAAATGTTGGTAATGTTTTTCATTCAGTTTTGTAATTATAATTCATTTAGTAAAATTCACTGTTTACCATAATGCAAATTATCTGTGTAAACCATTAATTTTGGAAAAGCTTAAAATTTATGTACCTTCGCAAGCCAGGAAAACATATCCTAATGGAAATCACCAACTAAAAATATGTAATTAAACTCATAATTAGTGTTTCTGGAACATTCTATAAAGGAATTCTGTACAATGTCCACATATTATGAAAAATGGAGGCATGACCTGATTCAGAAAGACAATTTGTATCATAAATAATGTTAGAAGAAAGATTCATTAATTTTTTGTAACACGATTTAAAGATTTTGAAATGATTTGTATGCAATGCATTGAAGCTGAGGGGAAGGCCTTCTTGTCCCCGACGGTGACAGGTGATCATACCTCGGTTCACTATTTTGAGCCCGAAACAAAATGACAGTTGATGGAACGGTGACATTCCCACCTCACACAGAAGAAAAAATTCAAAGCAACTGCTGCCGCTTGTAAGGTCATGATCACCATGTCCTGGAACTGTGAAGATTGGATTATCATTGACGTGATGCCAAGAGGTGGTACCACTAATTCAAAAGTATATGTCAACACATTAACAAAACTCAAGATGTGCATCCAACGACTTCAGCACCACTTCAATCCAGGAGACATTGTGCTGCAACAGGATAATGCTCAGCCCCATCCTAGTCTGAGGACTGCTGAACACGTTGCAAAGCAGGGTCGGACAGTGTTATCCCATCCACCCTACATTGCTGACCTAGCCTCCTCAGACTTCCATTTGTTTGGGCCATTAAATGATGCCAGGATACCATTTATGGAAGACATTTTGAGGATGATGAGGAAGTGACTCACACAGTGAAGCACTGTCTCCACCAACAGAACAAGGACTGGTACTGACAGGGCATACACGCCCTCGTTCCACACTGGATGTATACCATAGAACGGAATGGGGATTATGTGGAAAAATAAGATGTATAGATAAAACACTATTCTTTTGTGTACATAATTCTCACAATATTCACTAAAGAATTGTTGAAGAGAAAAATGTGGTGCATTACTTTCTGGACAACCCTCGTACACCTGAAGGCCAGTCTCGCACGATGCGCCCATTCACATCGTTGCATGTCGTGAATCATGTGATCACAAAAATTATTATATCTCACAAATTATTCAAGATACTGAAAAGGTTTTTTTTGTAAATGATAGCATGTAGTGAGACACATTATTGTATGATAGATCCTGGAACATCTTTAATTCATCAAGATATGGAAGTAACTCATCCGCAGCAGTGAGAGGTCGGTGGCTCAGGATACATTCAGATGTCCATAGCACTGTAGGAAAATCCAGGTGGTGCACTTACACACATCCACAACACCTGAGAAATTGTGTAGCAGGACATGTATATACACTCACAGCTGTGAAAGGATTGAAGTTACTGAGTCTCATGTAACCACACCCTCAGCCTTAGTGGGAACATTCACTGCACCATGATGTGGAAGTAGTGATGTGAACTGCAATCACAGCTCTACTATAGAGTTGATTCTTACATACAGCTGTGACATGATGCAATTTATACTTATTTGGAGATTGTTTCCGTTCTTTTGGACAAATCTGAAGGAACGGACGCCATATCCATATAAGTATATAGTTCTGGCAATACCGGCCATGACCTTCTTCTTCTGCGCGGATGCACACATATTCCCCGAACTCTTACGGGACTTGGTAAGAATTTCTTCCATGAGTAATGAGTGTGTTGGAGTGGGACACTATGAATGTAGTGTGTGAACATACAAGGTGAGAATGTGGGTCTCGCAGGAGGCGTGCACGAGCTATTCGCTACAGTCGCACTATCCTCTGTGCCTCGGCAGCTCAGATGAATTGAGCATCTGCCATGTAAGCAGGATATCCTGGGTTCAAGTCCCAGTCAGGGCACATATTTTCCTGTTGATATATATCAACGCCCGTCAGCAGCTGAACGTATTAAAATTAATTCTAATTTTGATGCAATTTACGTGGGTCAGCAGAGTTTTTAAGTTCAGTTTAACATCACCTTCTGCTACATCACAAATGTTTGCTGGACTGTAGTGTGTAGACATTGTAGCTTTAATGTCATTTTTGTTGCACTCTATAGGATTCATGTTCAAATTCAATGGAAGAGGAAGTTCCAAAATATATGTGTCATTGTAGAGTTTATTGATCTTATCGACAATGGCTTGGAATAGCCTGATGTTGTTATCTGTTGTCTCAGTATGTTTTTAGCCATTTGTCACAGGTAGCAGTCATGGAAAGGCATAAAAGATCATGTTGGAGTCACCAACTAGGTGATTAGATATGTGACCTACATAAATAATAGTATACATCCTTTAAACTTCAGAATACTCAGCAAAAAAAACTTACAAAAACATTTGGTTAAGAAGTTAATGAAAAGCACTGAACTTGCAGCAAACATAAGAAAATGTGTCAGCGAGGTCACATGTACCCAAATCTCACAAAACACAGGCACAAAATCCATCGCTGCCAGAATGTACTCTCTTTTCTACATATTCCTTTCCATCCATTCCTTTTTCCTAGAAGCGTCTTTGGTCTGTTATTTCAACGATTCTCTTAGTGTATGGACATTTTGTAATACATTTATTTGCTGTGTTCTGCAATGATTTAAGAAGACAAATCCTGGGGGATGATTGTAAAAAAGTATTTGTATGAAGTAAATAAACAGTTCCACGTCTGGAGGCTATGTCTTGTTTTGGTAAGTAGACATTATATCACTCAACTACAAAATAGTCTGTCATTTTCAAAAATATGGTAAGAAGTTGAATAATGCAAGTGAAACATTAAGAACCCAAATATAGTGAAGGTATTTTCAAATAAAGTTAGTAGATGTATTACAATAATTTTTTTTTCAGAATTTTAGGCAGCTAACTTCATTTGCATAGTCAGTTTATCCTAATGTCTTTGGTATTCATGATTTATTGTACTTATGTGCGATGGGAGTTGAGAGGATACAGAAATTCTACATAACTAAATTTGAAACTGTTCCCATAACTGATGGAGTTGCAAAGGTGTCCTGTACCCTCATTGTCATTTATAAATGAGCAAGCATGTCTGTAATTAATATTGTTATATAGTTTGTGGGGTTTAAATAATACACTGGAGCATCTGTAGTGTAACAGGGTGAGTTACCAAATAATCTGGTCCACTATGAGTATTTGTACCTGCCAAAGATGATTGTGATAGCAGATATTTGTTAGGTAGTGTAAAATAAAGGAACAGATACTGTTTGCCCTAGTGTGTGTTTGTACAGAGTGTGTGTGAACCATAAAACAAGGGCAGCAGCAAGCAGTCATGTGAGGCATGACATTCACTTGCTTTACAAGGCTGTATGTATGCTTTGGCACTCTGAGTTGGCAGTGTCACGGATGGCTCAGGGTAAGGGGGCTGCCGACAGTGTCAACAGAAATGAATCATTTTTGTATTAAACAGAGCACTGACATACAGCCTAAGTGTCAGAAGTTATGTATTGGAATGTGTCAATGGATGCAAGTTTTGGAGCCAGTGGCTCCTTCTTCTGGCAGAAAGGGTGAAGGGGAAGGAATAAGGGTGAATGAAGAGGATTGGTGAGATTTAGGAAAAGTGGTAGAGTTTGGAAAAGTCATCCACAATCCTGGCTCAGGCAAGACGTACCGGACAGGATGAGAAGGAAAGATCCCTCTGATAAGTCTCCTCTGACCCGGGTTCTGGATGTCTTTTCTGAACTCTACTCTTTTTCCTGCACCTCACCAGTCCTTTTCCTTTACCCTTCTTTCTTCTCTGTCAAACCTTCTGCCATAAGAAGGAGTCACTGGCTCCAAAAGCTTGCATTTGCAATACTTTATATATGTTTGTGTTCCTGCCACCACTTGGTAAGAAGATTTTTTTATATATACAATTATATCATATTTTCAAAAAGTGATTATTTTCTTCAAAATAGAATGACTTAATGTTTTGTTAAACTATTTTGAGTTACAATATTGGGACCTGTCATTATGAGACCTGAAGGCTTTAAATGAAGTGCAAATGAGAGTTCGGAGTTTATTCAGTAGCTCAAAGTAGTCATTGCAATAAAACATTTCCACACCTCCCAGCAAAGATCAAAGTCCAGAAGAGAAGGAAGGTCACACATGGCAGTGGGATGGAGCAACAGGAGCATCAGAACAATTTCTCAAGATGACCATTCATCAGCAAGATTTATGACAGGTTACTGACAGATCAGACACAGTGAAAACACAGCAACAGAAGTATGCCACCATATGTAGTGACTGACCAGTGAAATGAAGCAGTGATGCTGAGAGGATCACCATTTACTGAATAAAATCCAATACAAAAATTTCAGAACTTTCAATGAGATATGAAGAAGAATTAATTTGTTGCCCTTGGCAACTAATGATCAACAACAGAGCTTCAAGAGCTCAAAGGATAAGATTTTGATGGCAATATTATCAAGACTCAGATGAAAAACATTATTTAAAATTATGAATAAATAATTTTCAACAAATAAATTATTTTTACACAGGAGGAATAATTTGTTACTGGAAAATCAAACACCAAGCAACATAATATGATGACGTGCTTGTACTGAAAGTACAAAATAAGACTAGCAGACTTTGTGACACACAAGAGATTATGACAAGGTTGACAAGGAATATAACTGACGTATCTGAAGCCAGCAGACAATGTATGACCTTTTGATATGCAGCCACCAATCTAAGACTACATGCAGCACTGTTTCTGGTTCAATGGCGGGTGGCTTAGCAGTCACCTACAGCTTAGCAGATGTCAACATTGTGTTAGCAACTCAGTTGAAGTTTTTAGCCAACCCACACATAACTTTAAAAAAATTAACCAGCAAATGTTAACTGTTGTACATAACTAACTGGACATAGTGTTATTATATTAAGGGTTGACATTATTGTTAACTACCAAGCGCTAGGCTACTATATCAATGTGTAATTTTATACCAGTATTAACTCGCAATATGATTGCTGAGTCAGAAGAAGTTGTTATTACAATATTATTTGTGAAATTAATGGGCAAAAATAAAATATGAATGGGCAATGACAGAATGTTACTTGAGGAAACTATTAATGTTGTGACTCGCCTATCATTCAAAGTACCACCATGCAATTACGGGCATCCTCTCACATGCAGCACTGTCTGCCAGCCATCCAGCAGCCACACCACCTAAGCAGCCAGCCACCCAGTGGCCACTAGACTTGGACTCAGTGCTCATTCGAATGTTACCGTGTTCACATGTCTTGCTTGTCAACTTGCTCTGTGACTTATATGTGTAGTGTCGTTTTGAAATATATGTATTCAACTTGATGTTATAACAATTGGTGACGAGGTAGTGGACTTCTCCTTTTCATCGTTGACCCACAGTTTTCCATGGCTACTGTCGAGCAACTATTGCAAGGTCTCATTGAACAGCAAATGCTTCTAACATCGGCGATTAGGGAGTTTGTTGCAGCGTCAAATGTGGGGCGTTTCTCCTCGTTGGGTATACCTCCATTTCCTCTTTATGACGAGACAGCTGAAGACTGGTCTGATTATGAAAAAAGGTCTTCGACAGCACTTCTTGGCATTTCATGTCACAGACGAACAAACATGTAAGTCTCTGTTCCTTTCCTGGATTTCACCTCAAATGTATTGGTTGTTGTTGCAATTGGCTCCTTTGAAAGATTCTGCATCTTTGTCCTTTGCTGAAATGTGCTCACTTCTGTCTGTCTATTTTCAAAAGCAAACGCATGTGGTAGCCTCTCTTGTTGCCTTTTACCGTTGTAAAAAAAAAAAAAAAACGCATCAATCTTATCGCGCTTGGGTAGGAAATTACCATTAATGGATGAGAACATTAATAGCAATATGGAGGAAACCAAACAGCAAGCTGTAAGATGAAATTAATAAGGTTGAGGGTACTGTTAACAGTAAGCTCGGTGAAAATAAGAGAATGTTGGAGAAAAACATTACTAAAAAAGTAGAAGAGACTATTAAGATTGAATTTATTTCAAGGTTCACAGTACAGGACAATAGAAAAATAGAATTACTAAAGTTAAAGTATTAACAGAAAATTTACCATCAGAGATATGCACCATAGTTTGTCATGAGTTTAAGGAATATCTATAAGATGTGAAAGAAAATTTTAAAAAGATACACATCGAAATATCAAACAAAAATGAGAGAGTAGAATCATTACAGCAAGAAGAGATGCTATGCCTGGAATCTACCTTAACGAGTTTGGAAGGAAGATTACAAGCATTCGTTGAATAGAGAGTATAGGACAGAACTGAATCAACCAGTAGTAAGACTGCTTTCATGACTAAAACTGTAAACTATCAACTTGAATTTCAAAAGATACAGGCTGCATTAGGAGAAACTAAACAAGCACTACAGAGTAGACAAACTAAAGGCAATATAGGAGCATCAAAGGAATTTTTGAGGATTTGCAGATAAGGAGTGGTTTAAATTGGCAAAACAGTCCAAAATGTAAGTCAGATATACTTTTTATATTATTTATCATTACCAAGCAGGTGGGATGATCTCAAGAAAACTGATTTTGCATCAGGTGAATAGGATAATGCCCAATCAGAAGATATTAAATCTTGACAGGATTTCCATGAAAGTTTTAAGCAAAAGTATTGGTTTCCCAGTACACAGAAAAAATTAATGCTTGAGCTATTACATCCAAGACATTGCAAGTTTGTAAAGGGACATCCTCCTGTAGCATAATTTTTCCTCAACAATATTAGTTGATACCAGAGATATTTTTCTAATTTTGGACAGATCAATATTATCTCAGGTGGTTTTCTGAAAAATTTCATATTATTTCATACACTATATGTTATATTTCAAGCTAAAATTTGTGAAAAAAATGACTTTCTTTTTGTTGTTACAATTGATATGTTCTAGCTCTGAATGGACAGTTAAAATTTTTTTTTAGAGACATTTGAAATTGCAAATTATTTGACATGCTTAAAATTTCTATTGTTAATTATGCTATTTAGTACTTATGTTTATTTCTGGATTCATTTATAAAATAATAATCTAAACTAATAGAAATTCATTTGTCAAAAAAAATTGTAAATCCTTAGGAATACTGTCATTACAGCAGAGTGAAGTTGTAGCAAGCATGCCTCTGCTGTGATCGGTTGTATTTTGGTATATTGCATGAATCATGTAATTTTGGCTTTGTTAATGTGAAAATTCAAAAGACAATTTGAAATAGTGAAATGTGAGACAGTAAATTATCATGAAAACAAAAATTCATCCTCTAAAAAGAATTCACCATCATGGGTAGTCACAACAACAGGAAAGGGAGGGGTACATTACAAGTTCTTAGAGCACTTATAAGAATTACCTTGAATGGCACCTCACGAAACCCAAATATTTAGATGATCCATTAGGCAAAACACTTTTAGTCACAATATTAATAAGCTGGCAACCACACCATGTGAGGAAAGAGATATGGTATAGTTGTTGTTGTTGTGGTCTTCAGTCCTGAGACTGGTTTGATGCAGCTCTCCATGCTACTCTATCCTGTGCAAGCTTCTTCATCTCCCAGTACCTACTGCAGCCTACATCCTTCTGAATCTGCTTAGTGTATTCATCTCTTGGTCTCCCTCTATGATTTTTACCCTCCACTCTGCCCTCCAATGCTAAATTTGTGATCCCTTGATGCCTCAGAACATGTCCTACCAACCGATCCCTTCTTCTCGTCAAGTTGTGCCACAAACTTCTCTTCTCCCCAATCTGACTCAATACCTCCTCATTAGATATGTGATCTACCCATCTAATCTTCAGCATTCTTCTGTAGCACCACATTTCGAAAGCTTCTATTCTCTTCTTGTCCAAACTATTTATTGTCCATGTTTCACTTCCGTACATGGCTACACTCCATACAAATACTTTCAGAAATGACTTCCTGACACATAAATCTATACTCGATGTTAACAAATTTCTGTTCTTCAGAAACGCTTTCCTTCCTATTGCCAGTCTACATTTTATATCCCCTCTACTTCAACCATCATCAGTTATTTTGCTCCCCAAATAAAAAATCTCCATTACTACTTTAACTGTCTCATTTCCTAACCTAATTCCTTCAGCATCACCAGACTTAATTCGACTACATTCCATAATCCTTGTTTTGCTTTTGTTGATATTCATCCTACATCCTCCTTTCAAGACTCTGTCCATTCCATTCAACTGCTCTTCCAAGTCCTTTACTGTCTCTGACAGAATTACAATGTCATTGGTGAACCTTAAAGTTTTTATTTAATGCCGGCCACGGTGGTCTCTCGGTTCTAGGCGCTCAGTCCGGAGCCGCGTGACTGCTAAGGTCGCAGGTTCGAATCCTGCCTCGGGTATGGATGTTTGTGCTGTCCTTAGGTTAGTTAGGTTTAAGTAGTTCTAAGTTCTAGGGGACTGATGACCTAAGATGTTAAGTCCCATAGTGCTCAGAGCCATTTTTTTTTTATTTATTCTCCATGGATTTTAATACCTACTTCAAATTTTTCTTTTGTTACTTGTACTGCTTGCTCAATATACATATTGAACAACATCAGGGAGAGACTACAACCCTGTCTCACTCCCTTCCTAACCACTGCTTCCCTTTCATGTCCCTCGACTCTTATAACTGCCATCTGGTTTCTGTACAAATTATAAATAGCTTTCGCTCCCTGCATTTTTCACCTGCCACCTTCAGAATTTGAAAGAGAGTATTCCAGTCAACATTGTCAAAAGCTTTCTCTCTAAGTCTACAAATGCTAGAAATGTAGGTTTGCCTTTTCTTAGTCTAGCTTCTAAAATAAATCGTAGAGTCAGTATTGCCTCACATGTTCCCATATATCTATGAAATCCAAACTGATCTTCCCCGAGGTAGGCTTCTACCAGTTTTTCCATTTGTCTGTAAAGAATCGCGTTAGTATTTTTCAGCCGTGACTTATTAAACTGGTAGTTCGATAATTTTCACATCTGTCAACGCCTGATTTGTTTGGGATTGGAATTATTATATTCTTCTTGAAGTCTGAGGGTATTTCGCCTGTCTCATACATTTTGCTCACCAGATGGTAGAGTTTTGCCATTACTGGCACTCCCAAGGCTGTCAGTTCTTCTAATGGAATGTTGTCTACTCCTGGGGCCTTGTTTCGACTTAGGACTTTCAGTGCTCTATCAAACTCTTCACGCAGTATTATATCTCCCATTTCATCTTCATCTACATCCTCTTCCATTTCTATAACATTGTCCTCAAGCACATCGGCCTTGTATAGACCCTCTATATACTCCTTCCACCTTTCTGCTTTCCCTTCTTTGCTTAGAACTGGGTTTCCTTCTGAACTCTTGATATTCATACAAGTGGTTCTCTTTTCTCCAAAGGTCTCTTTAATTTTCCTGTAGGCAGTATCTATCTTACCCCTAGTGAGATAAGCCTCTACATCCTTACATTTGTCCTCTAGCCAAGCCTGCTTCCTGTCATATGGTATTGAGGGTGGAAAAATATTAATGATTTGCTCAGTTTCATAGAATGATTAGGTACACTGAACACAGAGAGGAATCAGAGTTTGCAGAACAGTGAGTGGGTTAATGGAAATAAAAATGATAAACCCTTTTCTACTCCATTTATAAAGAAAAGAGAAACTAATTACTATCAAGTGCATAACAACAGAAACAAGGCAAGAAGCAATGACAAAAAGTGACATACAGTCACAAGTTTTTATACCTCATAATCAGTCTAACACAAACACAAATTCTCAAAATGTCAACATAACTAGTTCTAATAAAAAAAAAACATTGTTCAAAATAGTTATTACAATTACAGAAAATAGAGAGCATCCTCGATGCCAGCCAAAACAAGCAGTATTTGGCCCATATATAGATACATTGGCTGCATATCATTAAAAAAAAATTATTTCCTATTTTACCAGTTACAGTTGTTAAATAGGAAGAATTACTAGTACCAAGGTAAATTAATCAAACAGTACTCAGATAACTATAAATATAGAACCATTCTCCTTCATATGAATGATCCTTGAATATTCAAATAATGTTAAGTGCTGACTGGTTGCTTCAGTATAAACTGATTTTGGATTTCTGTACATCATCATTAAAGTGTAATTATCACAATATAGTACCTTCTACAGTCTAATCCATAAGCAAGCAATGAAAACATATTACTAAGTCACATTTAGTGGCTAGGGCCAAAACATTAGAGGGAGATAATATGAAACCTTTACAGCAACTGTCTTTTGATAATATATACAGGGTGTTTCAAAAATGACAGGTATATTTGAAACGGCAATAAAAACTAAACGAGCAGCGATACAAATACACCATTTGTTGCAATATGCTTGGGACAACAGTACATTTTCAGGCAGACAAACTTTCGAAATTACAGTAGTTACAATTTTCAGCAACAGATGGCGCTGCGGTCTGGGAAACTCTATAGTATGATATTTTCCACATATCCACCATGCGTAGCAATAATATGGCGTACTCTCTGAATGAAATTACCCGAAACCTTTGACAACGTGTCTGGCGGAATGGCTTCACATGCAGATGAGATGTACTGCTTCAGCTGTTCATTTGTTTCTGGTTTCTGGCGGTACATCTGGTCTTTCAAGTGTCCCCACAGAAAGAAGTCACAGGGGTTCATGTCTGACGAATAGAGAGGCCAGTCCACACCGCCTCCTGTATGTTTCAGATAGCCCAAAGCAATCACACGATCATCGAAATATTCATTCAGGAAATTAAAGACATTGGCCGTGCGATGTGGCCGTGCGATGTGGCGGGGCACCATCTTGCATAAACCACGAGGTGTTCACAGTGTCATCTAAGGCAGTTTGTACCGCCACAAATTCACGAAGAATGTCCAGATAGCATGATGCAGTAATTGTTTCGGATCTGAAAAATGGGCCAATGATTCCTTTGGAAGAAATGGCGGCCCAGACCAGTACTTTTTGAGGATGCAGGGATGATGGGACTGCAACATGGGGCTTTTCAGTTCCCCATATGCGCCAGTTCTGTTTATTGATGAAGCCGTCCAGGTAAAAATAAGCTTCATCAGTAAACCAAATGCTGCCCACATGCATATCGCCGTCATCAATCCTGTGCACTATATTGTTAGCAAATGTCTCTCGTGCAGCAATGGTAGCGGTGCTGAGGGGTTGCCGTGTTTGAATTTTGTATGGATAGAGGTGTAAACTCTGGTGCATGAGACGATACGTGGACGTTGGCGTCATTTGGACTGCAGCTGCAACACGGCGAACGGAAACCCGAGGCCGCTGTTGGATCACCTGCTGCACTAGCTGCACGTTGCCCTCTGTGGTTGCCGTACGCGGTTGCCCTACCTTCCGGCACGTTCATCCGCCACGTTCCCAGTCCGTTGAAATTTTTCAAACAGATCCTTTATTGTATCACTTTTCGGTCCTTTGGTTACATTAAACCTCCGTTGAAAACTTCATCTTGTTGCAACAACACTGTGTTCTAGGCGATGGAATTCCAACACCAGAAAAATCCTCTGTTCTAAGGAATAAACCATGCTGTCCACAGCACACTTGCACGTTGTGAACAGCACACGCTTACAGCAGAAAGACGACGTACAGAATGGCGCACCCACAGACTGCGTTGACTTCTATATCTTTCACATCACTTGCAGCGCCATCTGTTGTTGAAAATTGTAACTACTGTAATTTCGAAAGTTTGTCCACCTGAAAATGTACTGTTGTCCCAAGCATATTGCAACAAACGGTGTATTTCTATCACTGCTTGTTTAGTTTTTATCACCATTTCAAATATACTGGTCATTTTTGAAACACCCTGTACCAAAAAGCATATGAAATGCAGGAAAAACGAGAACTTATATCAAATTTTATACACATATGAAGCAGTTTTTCTGACAAACTAGGCATCATAGGTGACTACATATAAGATCAGTGACTACATATAAAATTATAAAATCATAAAGAAAGACAATTCTTTTGTAAACTCTAACCAGTACTTATAACTTTGAAACAAGCAGCGCCAGAAGAAATAAAGAAAATGATAGATGACCAAATAATAAAATGTAGTTTAAGGGTCTATATCAATCCATTACTAGTGGTTAAGAATGTTCCAGGTGAGGTCTGCCTTGCGCTGGATGTATGCACACTAAATGGGCACAAAGAAATGGAGTATGATAGACCCATATTCATGAGTTATTGACATGGATCAAACAGGCCAGATATTTTAGTTCAATGAATCTGACAAGCGGCTATTGGCAGGTAAAATTAAATGAGGATTCAAAACAATAAACACCATTTTCATACGATGGAAAATCTTATCAATTTAAGGTGTTAACTTTTGGATAGAATATTTCAGTTCCACTGTTTATTACAGCTCTCAGTCAAGCTCTTGAAAGATAATTACTACAACAAATTTTAATTCATGTACATCATATTTTATTGGCATCCAAGGGATGGGGATCTGCCTTTGGGATCTATCTTCTTTTCTTCTTTAATTTCAACAAATTCATTCTTAATTACATCTTTCCCTCTTTCCATAAGTAAGAGTCTAGATCATTGAACCCTTATTATTTCTGTTTAATTTCAACCTGTTTTCACAGGATTGCTGTCTGCACTTGCGAGACATGAGACAACGACAATGTGATGAATATTCAAGTGTGGAGATCTTTAGGTTCATCGGAAATTCTCTGGGGAGACAGCCACGTGTGAAACAACAATTCCATCAAAGATGATGTGCTAAATTCAGATGAAGAACAAATGAAATGTCTAATTGTGTAGGCTTCCATGGCCAGAGTCAGTTGATATAAAAGTTTTCTGGGTTTGGTACCGTGTCATAATGTATAAAACTAATGCTGCAGGAGAAAAACCAATGTTTTGGCCACGGTTGCCTTCTTCTGGGTCTACTGGTGATTCTACCTATGCAGTGTCCCTTATATTTTGTTGTTACTGATCACTGCGCATGCCACTATGTCATAATTTTAAAAGATAGTTCGTTTCATTGGTCACTTAAGGAAGAAGAAGAAGCACTCCATCTTCAGGCCACAAGTGGCTTACCGGGACCATCTGACCACTGAGTCATCCAAGGAAGAAGGAGAGGGAACTTTATTTTAATAGGTTATTGCAGAGGAGGGAGAACATAACCTCTGTTGTCTATTGGCTCTTGTGTTATGTGCCATGATTGGTGGCCACTGTCGAATGAGAAGTTGGCTGCTGTTTACCAAATGCTGGACATTAGCCACATGGTGGCAGTTAGTCGCTGGTAGTGCTCATGCCTGGTGTTGTCTGTGCAGTCTCTTGGGCTCTGATTGCTGGCAGCCAAGATGGGGTAAACCTGAGTCCATCCTCTTTATTCATGTTATTCGGATGTTTAAGTATTTCGATGGCCTCTCTGATTTTGCATTTCGTCATAACTAGCTGCATGGTCAACACACAGGCTTCACTGAATTTTATTTCTTTTTTGCAGTCTTGCTGATGTTAGACAAATATAGTGCTTGTGTTCCCGAATGCGCTTTGCTGTTGGCCTGGCAGTCTTGCTGATGTATGATTCTCCACATTCACATTCCACCTTGTACACGCCTGCAGTGTGTAATGTATCCACCTTGTCCTTGGTGTAGCCCAGCACATCCTGGATCCTGCGACCACTATAGGTGACAGGCTATACCACAACCCAACGAAGGTGTTTTCCTATTCGGTCAGTAACATTTTTCACATAAGCTAAGCACACTGTTGGCTGCAGTTGGCCTATTTCTTGCTTATCTTTCTTACTTGGATATGTCAACAAAGCTGTGTGGATCGACTTATGGCTGTAGCCATCAACCAGAATGTGTGTAGCCTCAGGTGTTATGTTTTGAGCATCACTTAGGTGCTGCGCATGGATTGCCAAAGAACGGATGATTGAGTTCTTCTGTACTGGGCGGTAATAGGATTGGGCGTGCAGATACCTCACTGTATGTGTAGGCTTGTGATATGCTCTGAGTCCCCCCCCCCCCCCCCCCCCGTGCCCTCCATTGTCCTGTATACTTCGACATCTAGAAATCAAATTGCACTATTCTTCTGTACTTCGAGTGTGAACTGTATCTTCCTGTGCATGTTGTTCAAATATTGATGAAACTTGTGTAGCTATGTTTCACCATGAGGCCATATAGTAAATGTGTCATCCACTTATCTGAATCAGCAACATGGGCATAAAGGAGCTGAACCAAGAGCCGTTGCTTCAAAGGCTTCCATGAATATGTCAGCTGCCATCAGAGATGGGGGAGACCCCATTGTTACACCGTCTGTCTGCTCTAGTACTTTCCTTTCCATTTGAAGTACATTGAAGTCAGGCACAACTAAACCAGGTCACATATGTCTGGTGGGACATGCTCCTGAAGGATGCGGATAGTGCCATCTACTGGCACTTCCGTGCATAGTGACTTCACATCAAAGCTGACCATGATGTCCATAGGTAAAATTGTTTCTCCCTTTAGGCGTTCTACAAAGTGCGTTGAGCTCTTCACATAAGAGTCCATCTTGACAACTAGACATCTTAATTAGCAGGCTAGATACTTTGCCAAACTGTAAGGAGGTGAATTGACCCCGTTCACTGTTGGCCTCAAAGGATAACTTTCCTTACGTAACTTTGGAACACCGTAAATTCTAGGAGAGACTGATACTCTGAGAATAAGACCCTTGGCTGTGTCAGCGTCAATTCTCAAGCCCTTAATCGAGTCCTGCATCTTTCAAATTATCTTCACCATAGGGTCCACCCTTAGTTCTTTGTAAATGGGATCATTTAATAATTCTTTCATCTTGACTTCGTACTTCAGAGTGTCTAAGATGACAGTAGCATTACCTTTATTTGCTGTTAATATCACAATTTCATTATTGTTCTTCAGTTCCTTGATAGCTGCCCTTTCTTCTTGACTAAGGTTGTGTTTCGGTGGCTTTGTACATAGTAGAACTCGAATGGTTTCCTGCCTAATTTTCTCATCTTCTATCGCAGATGTGTGTCAGAGTGCTGTTTCCATGGATTCGATAATTTCTTCTGTGGGAATCCGCTCAGATGTGATGGCAAAGTTTAGTCCTTTAGCTAGTGCTTCTGTCACTGTGTTGCTGATGGGACGAGAAGAAAGGTTCACCACTGTTCGAAATGTACCCAGTCAAGGTGTAGTGTTCCGTGTTGTCTTTGCTAGCTGCTCAAATTTCTTCTTCTGGCAAATGGCAACAGTTTCACTAGTTGTATGCACTTGCAGGTGATGATTCTGCCTACGTTATTTCAGTCAGTAGGCAGTAACATAGATGATAGCAGAACATGAATTTGCAGCAACTGTTTGTTACTGAAGTCAAGTTCTTTTCACACCTGCTAAATACACTCCTTCAGAAGAGATTTACTTGAGCCAGTAGATGCTTCTTGCTTTGTGAGTGTCGATGCTAAATTTAAACTGAAGAAATTTCGGTACAATGTTATGATCCTGACACCTCTTCAAGTAGATAAGATCATTGCGAATATTCGTCAAGGGTAACACAACAAACCTACAGCAGAACATCAGCAAGGCTGCAAATCAGAAATAAAATTCAGTGAAGCCTGTGTGTTGACCATGCAGCCAGTTATGATGAAACACAAAATTAGAGAGGCCATTGAAATACTTAAACATGCTAATAACATGAATAGAGAGGATGGACTCAGGATTGCCTCATATTGGCTGCTAGCAATCAGAGCCCAACAGACCGCACTGTCAACACGAGGCACAAGCGCTACCAGCGACTAACTACCGCAGTGTGGCCGATGTCCAGCATCTGGCAAACAGCAGCCAAGTCTCATTCTACGGTGACCACCAACCATGGCACATAACACAAGAGCCAATAGACAACAGAGGTTACATTCTCCCTCTTCTGCAATAACCTATTAAAATAAAATTCCCTCTCCTTCTTCCTTAAGTCACCAATTAAACAAATTATCTTTCAAAATTTCAACGTAATGGCATGTGCAGTGAACAGTAACAACAAAATATAAGGGGCACTGCATAAGTAGAATGCACCAGTAGACCCAGAAGAAGACCGCTTCAACCGTGGCCAAAATGCTGGTTTTTCTCCAGCAGCAGTAGTTTTATGCATAGTGACATTATACCATACTCAGAAAACTTTTATATCAAATGAAATGTCATTTGTTTGAACATCAAATGCACGGGCATAATAAAACAAGATCAATTTCCTTAAGAGAGAGTGTACCAAGGGAAAATGGAATTCATAATCAGGAAAACTAGATATTATTGCTGCATGACAACATATTATAACTTTATAAATATATGAATATTACAAACTGGTAAATTATAAGTCCTGATATAAGTTTTTCCAAGAATATAGATTAGTTAAGAACACAAGATAATATTATCTCACAGGTACTAACAAGTAATGTCATTAATGAAGAATTAACTAAATGTACAAAATAATGAAAAGTGAGGAAAATGTAATTCCTTCCTTATTAACTCCCTTTAAAGATGTTTCTCCTTTTTTTTTAAATTAACGAGGATGAACATGACTGTTCTAAGTATAAGGAATAGGAAACAATGTTTCATTTAACATAAATGCATGATCTGCGTTAAGTGGATTTGCCTTAACAAATGGAAGTAATTATAGTACAAATAAAATTAAGATATAAGCTGAGGAGTGAACAATTGTTCCATTCAGTGTATGGCACACTAGCACTGCTAGAAGTCATCACCGTAATTACCAACACCTTCTGTGACAAAAATAAAAAATAAAAATAAAGCAAAAAGTAAAGCTATTTCATTATACATCAGTACATGGAACATCTGCACTGTGTTGCAAGGATTCCCAGACAACGGTGGAGGCTCACAAGAGCTATGCAAAATGGCTGCTATCAACTTAGAGCTACTGAGACTCAATATCACTATAACAGCACTGCAGGAAACCAGGCTACCAGAAGAAGCCTCAATACAGGATAAAACTAAATTTTTCTCTGAAAGGGCAAAGATGTTTCTAGCCACAGACAGCACAGAATCAGTTTTGCTGTCCCCTATGACTTGCTGTGCTGTACCGAAAACCTGACTGGTATCTCAGAACGCATTATGACTCTGTGTTTCACAACAAATAATGGACTACTGATGCTGATATCTGTATATGCACCAACACTTACTTCAGTTGCAGATGCCAAGGATCAGTTTTATGAACAACTTAGTGATGTGGTACAAGGAGTGCACTCTGTCGACTGTTTATGCATCCTTGGTGATTTCAATGATCATATTTGTAGTGATTTTGTCACCTGCCCTGACTGCCTAGGCAAACACGGAGTGGGCAAGATGAATGGATAAAAAGTTACACTCTGCCAGAACACCTACCAAAACAAAAATGAATCTTTGCCAAACAAGAAACACTGCTGCAGTAGAAGTGTTCAGTGACAAGATACAAAAAGAGATGGATCTCTGGGACCCATCTGCTCCTATTTCTGAAGACTGGCAGAAGATAAAATCGCTTCTTACCATTACGGCTGGAAATGTGTTCGGTAATCTGGAAGCAAAATCCCAGGATTGGTTCATCGAGAATGTAGATGACCTGAAACCTCTCCTTGAAGTTAAGCATCAGGCCACTGCCATCTGGCATAAAAACCCATACAATTCTACACACAGGGAGCTAAGCAAAGCAAAGGCAGCTGTTCAATGCACTGTCCACAGCTGCAGCAATTCCTATTGGCAGCAACTTTGAACTGGCATATAGGAGTGTTTCAATGCTGGTAACATTGGTAGTGTGTACTCGGGCATCAAACAGGCCATTGGGCCCATTCCAAAGAAGAGCGTATCACTCAACGAAATCATCACAGATTGAAATCATCAATTGCACCATTGGTAGAACATTACGCAAGCCTCTACTCACATCCAACCAACATTAGTCCAAGTGCTATGGATGAAATTCCTGAGATGACACATTACCATATTACCATGACTTGGATGCCATGCCTACTATGGACGAGCTTCAAAGAGCAATTGCACAGCTCAAATGTGGGAACTTCCCTGGCAAAGACAACATCTCCACAGAAATTGTAAAACTTAAGCCAGTTTTTCCGCTGCTTTTCAAACTCTTACTGAAATGTTGGGCTGAGGGTGCTGAGCTGCAAGACATGCACAATGCCAATATTGTTACTTTACACAAAGGTAAAGGTGATTGCAACAATTGCAACTGTCACAGTGGAATCTCACTTCTGAGTATACCTGAAAAAACATTTGCCCATGTGGTGTTGGGCAGACTTCAGAAGCTTGCCGAACACATACACCCTGAGGAACAATGTGGGTTTCATCCCCAATGATCAACAGTTGATATGATCTTCACACTCTGGTAAATTCAGGAAAAGTGCTGCTAGCAGAAAACCCCTCTGTTCATTGCCTTTATAGACCTAAACAAGGCTTTTGACACAGTTAGCAGAGAAGGACCATATGCAGTACTTTTGAAGTCAGGGTGTCCTCCAAAGCTCTTAAAGATGATCAAACTTTTCTTGAAGATATGGAAGATGCTGTGGTCTTTGACAGAATCAGATCTGACCCGTTTGCTGTGAAAAGTGGGGTTCATCAAGGCTGTGTATTGGCTCCCACTCTGTTCAATATTTTTTTCTCAGCACTCCTCAAAGTTGCTCTTCGTAAAACTAAGCTGGGCATTCATCCGTATACCAGAGCCAATGGTGATTAGAAGCTCTACAACATTTCTTTACTCAGATCCAAGTGCTTCCGAGAAGACTTGCTTGTAAATAGCTTTTTATTTGCTGATGATGTTGCATTTGTAGTGCCTACTTAAGATGATTTTTAGTGCTTGCAAGCTCTTCTCCATGTCTATAAACATAAAGAAGATGGTTGTCATGGTGCAAGGATACACAGATTCGCCTGTCATCACACTGGATGGCTCCTTGCTGAAGGTAGTCAATAAATTCTGCTATCTTGGTTCAATAATGACAGATGATCTCTCCCTGGATGTTGAGATAAATGCAAGAATAGGAAAGGCTGCCAGCACTTTTGGAAAGTTCTGCACATGAGCATGGGACAATAAACTTCTTACATTGTCAACAAAAATACTTGTATATCAATCATATGTTCAGAGCACTCTCCTGTAGGGAGCTGAGACTTAGATGTCGTATGCCAAACAGGAATGAAAGCTCAATGCCTTTCACTTGCAGAACTTACAGAGCATCTAGGGAATATCATGGAAGGATCATGTGAAAAATCACATGGTTCTGAGAACTACAAAATGAAAGAGTATCACTGCCACTCTCAAGCAACGTTATCTGCGGTGGTTTTTCCAAAAATACCTCAAACTTTCCTGGTGGAGAACAGTACACAGTGGCTATTATCAAATTTAGTTTTGTAACTTTTATCGCTGCCACTTCGAAGTCTTTCACAAATTTGTTGGGTAATATTAGCTATGTTAGTAACTTTTATATCATCCTTCACAAATACGGCTATTCCCTCAGAGTGACTGTTAGTCTAGAATACTAGTCAACCAAAGAGAAATTTTGTAGGGAGACAAGATTTTATTAAGGTCTCATCAAGCCACTGCTCTCAAGGACACATTACAGAAATATCTTCTATTTCATGCATTACTGGTATACTGAATATTTTGATGAAAGATCTTCATTACCAAATTTGTGGGAATATCTAAAGTAATAAAATGCCATAGGGTAGGACTGAGTGACAGTATGCAGCCTATGTCAGCAATCTTCTCTGGAAGGCAACACAGTGAGAGACTCATTCTGAGTACACAGCAATAAAAAACTTAGTTTTTTTGGTCAACCTATCCACATGCACATGCTTTCTCAGTGTACAAGGTATCTGGAAACCCAGAAACATCACACATATAGCCCCATCCAGTATATACCCACTGATACCTAATTTTAATACCTGTAGCTCATTTTGATTTGTTTGGAACTGCATAACATGGGTTTTTGCAAGATTAATGGTTAAGGTGTGGCTGCGAACCAGTTGTAGCCCTCTTCCATTATTCTGACTGTGTTCGATATGGATGTGTTCTGGACTTTCACCAATATAACTGTGTTGTCAGCAAACATCACAGTTTTTGAAGAATCTTCCAATTCCCTGGTAAATCATTTATGTAAAACAAGAACATAAGCAGGCCAAGCACAGAAACTTGCAGCACAATGTGTTTAATGTTTCTCCACAATGAATTTATTATTGTTCCTAGTGTATCATTTGCTTCTAGGATTCTCTGTTTTATGACTTAATCGAAGCAAGAGGAAGACCCTTAATGCCATATCATTTTAGTTTCCCTAGCAGGACTTTATGATCCACACAGTCAAAGATCTTGACAAGATCACAGGAAATGCTAACAGAGTAATTTTTGTCATGTAGTTCTGCTTGAAATGAATTTGTGAGATCATACATTGAATTCTCAGTAGTAAAGCCTTTAGAGAAGCCTAACTGAGTTCTTGTTAAAAGGCTATTCTCAGAAGTATTGTGCAGTATCCTGCAGTAAGCTACTTTCTTAAAATTTTTTGAGACTATTGGAAGGACTGATACAGGTCTGTGATTAGAGAACAGTTGCATATCTCCACTTTTGCATATTGTTGTTACTATTACACACTTCAGTCATTCAGGAAATACTGCTTGACTAATCATCTGGTTACAAAGGTTGTGTTTCCAAGTCAACAACATTTTAGTACACTGGCTGAGATACCACCAAAGCCAGAATAGCTACTGGCATAGTCCACATCAATTCAGGCAGGCTAGGAAAAAATCTTACCTTCATAGTGTCAGAAGTTATTGAATTTAGCATATGTTAAAATGAAGGTCCACGTAAAGAACACATATTTTTTTGTCTTCTCCAAAAAAATTTCTGCTCCAAGATACAGGCCTCCAATTATGACACTACATGTACCATTTTAAACATGTGAATTTTGAAAAAAAATTGAAGTTCTAAACCTCTGGAACAGTTGTAGATATTTTATTGGTTTTTTGTATTATTATTTGAAAGATAATTGTTTTATGATTACAATGAAATCCTCCATTTGGACTTATCTGTCAAATTTCTTTTACTCTAGCATTCTGAACTTTTTTATAATTTATGGAAAACTTTTTTTTCCAAAAATGCCAATCCATAAAATTTTGATTTTTTTCTGTTGAGTTGTACTATATAAGTCTAAATTCCCTGAAAAGGAGAGCTTCCACTTTTAGACTGAACAGGTTTTATAAACAATTGAAATTTTTGGCATACATAAAACATGTTTTATTACCACATTATCACAAAACAGGCTCATAAAAATCAAAACCTAGCCTTATTCAACATAATTTTAGTTTAGGAAGATGAGTAAGACACTCATTTTTCAAGCATTTTAAACAGATCCAAAATTTATATGAAAGGTCCAAGGACTTAACGGTTTCAATTTATACAACTGCTGTGCACTCTGTTTTATACTGAAATTAGCCAGTCAATGAACTAAAAATGTGTTCCACTGCTTCAGTATCTCCCTTTGATATAGAATGATACCTTCCTGTTGAACCAATAGGAACCAGAGCACTTAAAGTCTTCAGAACATTGTGAACAGGAAGTGAGCACTGATGGCATTGTTGCTGTCCTTCAGCTGGAAACCTATATCCAGCAGCTGGTCCATGTGGTAGGATAAAGTTCACTACAGTTTCATTTAACTCATAACGGGTGTCTATAATCCCTGCAATCCACCAGTCACAGTCATAGACACATGCCACAAATATCCCCCTTCTCAGGTTGTGAATCTGAATATTATCCTGCTGGTTCTGAGGTGTTGACTGAACAAACAAAATTTCTTCTTTCTTGCTCTTTAAACTGCGTGCAATATGAGTTCGTGCATCACTTTGAGTCCAAAATTTTGTTTTCTGAATTCCTTTTACAGGAGTAGTTTGTTTCGACCATTCTTCTTTTTTCTGCTCATGTAATTCTTCAATTTCCTCTTTGGGCAAAAGAATGAGGGCTGTGGATGTGTAAGATTTCATGGCTCTTGTAAAATCCTCTGTATTCTTAATTGAAGCTGTGTTTGGTCTGGAAAGATTATGTTCTGTAGCATGGTGGTTAAGCAGACCTCCTACACCATCAGAAGGCCCCTTCCCGAGACCAGTTTGCAGTTGAAGAATTTTGCACAGCAAGCATGTGCTGAGTCATCACTTATAACTGCAACACTTGTGGTCTTGTTTTGAAAATATGTCATGCCTGTAAAGATTGAGCACTAAACATAATTCTTCAGGCTATACACACTTTTTCACTTCTGCAATGTGTTATTTTCGCAATTTCTTCAGATGCTAGTGCGTTACTGCTTTCACTGACCATTTACCAAGTTCATCAATGAAACTGTCAAAGGCAACAGTTTTCTTAATTAGTTTATTTTCCTCCCACATTGCATATGTAATTTCTGCAGAGTTATCTGCTACATCATTCGGGACAAACGTCTGTAAGGACAGTCCTCCCTTTCCAGGGCAGTCACCACATTCTTGGAACAAACAAATCTCTTGCTAAATGTGACAGACAACTAATGATTTCACATGCCCAACAAAGGTATCATATGCCGAGTGCTCCAGTAAGTTCTTCAAAGTGACCACACAAAGTTCAAAATTCACTTAGTACACACATAAACTGACATCTCCAGGTGGGTGTGAAACTACCCACTTAGTTCATAGTGCATAAAATTGTGATCTTCCAATATGTGAAGTTGTATAGTTGCTCCTATAAATTGCAAAAGTTTCTTCAATACTGTGAGTCATGTACCTCTTCACTTTCAAAAGTTTTTGACCTTCAACTGTTACAGTTATAATAACTCTTCTGTTGGCACTGTGAAGAGAACAGACCCATTTATCTTCCAGATAAGAGGGATGCACTATTTGAACTTGAGCTGCTTCTACATAATGACCATAATAGGGATCTGGTCTTCTTAAGACTCCTTTTACAGACCTCACAGTTTTTGCTTTGTCTATCATGTACTTTGATACTGATGGGACGTGGTTCAGAATTGTTTTCTGTGAAAATATCTCTGGAATAATAGTCAGAACTTGTACCTTTTCACTGTAGGATGCACAATATTCATCAGGTGATTTGATATTTGTGAAAAATACCTGGCAAGAAGTGCAAGAGTGCTTTGGTTCATTTCCTTCTGAAGATGGAATTTCCAATTTGAAGAGTGTGGTCAGTTTTGCAATAGTGTATTCATCCATACCTTTAGTAATTTCTCTGCACTTTTTTGATGCATAGAGCTTATGACTCAACTTCACTGGCCAAATTTTCTTAACAGGACTAACACCTACATCTGTAGCTGACTTACTCAGGATATTTAATTATCCCTCTATTGATGCAAAATCTGCATCATCTGCACCATGGGAGGCTTCACCTTCTTCAGATACTATCATTATTGTTATCCAGTCAAAACATTTAGAAGACCAAAAAGTCATCATTGGAAACATCTTCACTTTGAAATGAAGGTCTTCAATAATATCTTAACCTCACAGAAACTCACATTTTAAAGTTTCAAACAAATACAGATGACCTGTTAGTAGCAGAAACAGACATTAATGGTCATAAAATGAAATAATTATAGTGTGTAAAGTTCCCTTCTCCAGATGCATAACAGATTAAAATTGATTTACACATTTGCAAATGAATCAAGAAGCCAAGATTATCATAACTTCCTGTTATAAGTACCTCTTGCTGTCTACTTGAATACCAATCTGTTATCTTATTTTTGATACTTTCATTTATAAAACTTTCATAGGTTTGTATTCTGGGATTCTACAGGTAAAGTAAAACAAGCAGACAGTCAGACTCCTTCAGCAAATACATAGTTGTACATCTCACTGAAGCCTGTTCAAAGTTCCTAGATATCTAACTCTGGTCCTCTATAATGCTACTCTTCAATAGTATTTGTTGTTAGAAATAATGAGTGCTCTTTTTCTTTGTAAATGCTGTCGGTGGTGCATACTCTTCAACTTTTTCATTGGCAAAATAACTTATTTATGATTTTGGAGTTTGCCAACAATCTATTTCACAGATGTAAATCAGATGTCTTACATTTAATCATGCTGGTATCTGCAATGTGAATAATGCCAGTGCAGTCTATGGTGAGAAAAATGATACATATGACTGTCTAAAAAGTAGCAGGCAACCATTCTCAACAAATGAATTGCTGATAGCCAGTCAGGGAGTCTACCTTCTTGTTCTGTGAGTGAGCCAAAACACGGGACACAGCATACTTGATTATTCACTTACTGTTCCATTCTTGTTGTTGGCTGTACAAAAAGTCTTGCCTTTTGTTGCAAGTTAGCTTACAGGTTAAGGTAATTTGAGCAGCAAAACAACGAACTATTTTACTTGTTTTCCTACCGGTAAAAGCTAAAACTTGCCAATAATTCTTGTGTCAAGGATTTCTAGTTTGTCAGTGGATATAAAACTAGACACTCAACCCATGTGTGAAAATACTCTGAATGAATTTTTTTTTTTTTGTGTGTGTGATAAAAAGTCAAATGATCATTCAGAATGTTGGACTCTGGATTTGTGAGAAAAATGAGTGGTTAATTGTTTCAGACAAAAAACTTGGTATGAAACGTTAGCAAAGAAGTGCAAAACTTGGGCATGGAAATGAATAAACTGCTAGGCATGAACAACGCACAACCTTCGACTTCCATATCTATATCATCTTCAGGCAATTCAAGAAAAGAAGAGATGTTTTCTTTGCAGAAAAAGTACTTAAACATAAAGTTCCATTAATTAAGCTGCTGCCCAAATACTACTTGGTACTACAGAGAAGACAGCAGAAAACGCTTGTACTAGGGCATTTCAAAATAAACAGGAGGTGACAGAAATGTATTTCACACTGATTTTAAAGTCAGACAAAGAATCTCATTCTGGTATAAAATATGAAATAAGAAATGATTTTGAGACTGGAATTGGCCTGCTAGAACTTAAAAGAGTTCACTTGGCCCGCATTTTACATTCTGGAAGTGAATGTACTAACATTATAAATCGTACTGCACAAGCAATGAAAAATACAACAGTAGTCATTACTTTTGTGAAACTCTCAAAAGCAGGAGAAGAGCTGAACTTCAGAAGCTTAACACTGGAAAGGGCAACAAAAAGCAGATGTCTTGAGCCCAACAGATTTTATGACTGTCTAAAATGTAGGATGGAGAATTGTCTTCTGCAGATCGAGGATACTGTTAGTCTCATTCTGATATAAAATGTGAAATAAGAAATGATTTTAATCATTTGAACGAAGAGTGTATATTTGGAAGCTGCTGTATTGAACTGACCCAAATGTCGTTCCAGTTTCTATTTATAGAGTATCAGAGGAAGCCACAATGGAAGTTTTCTGGTGAAATTTCATTGCCTGCTTGAAAAGCTCAGTAAAGAAAAAAGGAGAAAGATAATAATAGCTGCTGACTTCAATACTAATATCACAGCTGAAAGCAATGAAGTATGCAAATTCACTGACTTAATAGAAAGCTTTGGCTTCAAAACAAACTTCATGCATGCCACTAGAGTAAATACAGAGTCAGCTATCTATATTGGCAACATTCTAACAAATTAAGTACTTGAAGATGTTTATACATTTTGCATAGATTTAGGAATCTCTGACCACTCTGTATTATTTATTGCACTACCAACAATTAAAAATGAAATTTCATATAACAAAGGTCATGTGAAAAGGAGCTTAAATGGAAAAAAATTCAGTTACATTTAGAAATAAGGTAAGAGAGGTTGAAGGGCCTTAAAAAGGCTCTGTTTCCAGTAATAGTAGCTTTAACATTTTTTAGGCAATTTTCTTGAAATATTTAATGAAACTTTTCCACTTAGAACTACAAGCAACAAAACAACTAATAAACTTAAATGGATACTTATTTGATTTATCGATCCATTTTCATCTACAGCTGCACAATGTGCAAGAGATATTTGGATTTTTTTTGTTAAAATTAACAGTGTTATATATAATATACCTTTGAACACAATAGCACACATTAATATATCAATTAATGATGAATACTTAAATAAATGTTGTTACGCTATACTCAGAGAGATAAAATACAAATGTTGTTCTGAATGTGACTACACTGGGTAAACACACAAAAATTTAGTTTTGTAGGTATTCATTTACTATGTAAAAGCAGTGATCAACCAAGTATGACTCCATTTTAGATTTGAAGTGACCAATGTTTTGTATGTGTTTAATGGTATCTGGTAAGGCATTGTATAGTTTGATACTGGTATGGATAAGGCTGTTTTGAAATAACTTTGTGTTGGTGCTTTGAACATGTACATCCAATTTTTGTCTTGTATCATAGCTGTGTATTGTGTGATTTTCAGTGATGAGTGGTCTTTTGAATGTAAGTTTTGCTTTAAATACATTATATTTTCAAGTATATATATGCAAGGAAGTGGCAGCATCATCCTTTTTTGAAACAATGGTCTACATGACTTGCAATTATCTACCCCTTCCATTATTCTTATATTTTTTTATTTTATTTTATTCTATTATTATTTTTTTTTTTAATTTTGAATGTTTTGATGGCATCTTCAGAATTTCCCTAGAACATAATCCCATACCAGAGGTGAGAGTGTACAACTGCATAATACAGGGTGTTACAAAAAGGTATGGCCAAAATTTCAGGAAACATTCCTCACTCACATATAAAGAATAGATGTTACGTAGATATGTGTCCATAAACGCTTCATTTCCATGTTAGAGCTCATTTTAGTTTCGTCAGTATGTACTGTACTTCCTCGATTCACTGCCAGTTGGCCCAATTGAAGGAAGGTAATGTTGACTTCGGTGCTTGTGTTGACATGCGATTCATTGCTCTACAGTACTATCATCAAGCATATCAGTACATCGCATCAACAGGTTAGTGTTCATTACGAACGTGGTTTTGCAGGCAGTGCAATGTTTACAAATGCAGAGTTGGCAGATGCCCATTTGATGTATGGATTAGCACGGGGCAATAGTCATGGTGTGGTATATTTGTATCAAGACAGATTTCCAGAATGAAGGTGTCCCTACAGGAAGACGTTCGAAGCAATTAATCAGCGTCTTAGGGAGCACTGAACATTCCAGCCTATGAAGCGTGACTGGGGAAGACCTAGAACAATGAGGACACCTGCAATGGATGAGGCAATTCTTTGTGCAGTTGACGATAACCCTAATGTCAGCGTCAGAGAAGTTGCTGCTGTACAAGGTAACGTTGACCATGTCACTGTATGGAGTGTGCTACAGAAGAACCAGTTGTTTCCGTACCTTGTATAGCGTGTGTAGGCACTATCAGCAGCTGACTGGCCTCCACGGATACACTTCTGCGAATGGTTCATCCAACAATGTGCCAATCCTAATTTCAGTGCAAATGTTCTCTTTACAGATGAGGCTTCATTCCAACGTGATCAAATTGTAAATTTTCACAATCAACATGTGTGGGCTGACGAGAATCCGCACGCAATTGTGCAATCACATCATCAACACAGATTTTCTGTGAACGTTTGGGCAGGCATTGTTGGTGATGTCTTGATTGGGCCCCATGTTCTTCCACCTATGCTCAATGGAGCACATTATCATGATTTCATACGGAATACTCTACCTGTGCTGCTAGAACATGTACCTTTACAAGTACAACACAACATGTGGTTCATGCACGATGGAGCTCCTGCACATTTCAGTTGAAGTGTTCGTACGCTTCTCAACAACAGATTCGGTGACCGATGGATTGGTAGAGGTGGACCAATTCCATGGCCTCCACTCTCTCCTGACCTCAACCCTCTTGACTTTCATTTATGGGAGCACTTGAAAGCTCTTGTTTTCGAAACCCCGGTACCAAATGTAGAGACTCTTCGTGCTCGTATTGTGGGTGGCTGTGATACAATACGCCATTCTCCAGGGCTGCATCAGTGCATCAGGGATTCCATGAGATGGAGGGTGGATGCATGTATCCTCGCCAACAGAGAACATTTTGAACATTTCCTGCGACAAAGTGTATGAAGTCATGCTGGTACATTCTGTTGCTGTGTGTTTCCATTCCATGATTAATGTGATTTGAAGAGAAGTAATAAAATGTGCTCTAAAAGGGAAAGTAAGCATTTCCAGGCACATGTCCACATAATGTATTTTCTTTCTTTGTGTGTGAGGAATGTTTTCTGAAAGTTTGGCTGTACCTTTTTCTAACACCCTGTATACACACTGAAGGGTGTTGTAGCTGGTACAATTTTTTAATGTACGCACAATGAAACAAGAAGTACTTAATTTTTTGTTCATTTGCTCAATATGTGCTTTCCATTTCAAGTTGTCTTGTATATGAAGTCCAAGAAATTTGGTACAGGCTGTTTTGGCAATTGTCTGTCCGCATAGCTCTAGATTGGGTGATGTTAGATTTTTTGTTTGTGCTGTTTGTATATCCATAGCTACAGTTTTTTAGTGTTTATTATTAAGTCATTGTCATCAAAGTAACATGTTAGCCTGGCAGTGGTTTCTCTTATGTTTTTTACAAGAGTTTCTTCTGAGTTTCCTGTAATTAGCACACTCGTATCATCAGCAGATTGAAATATTTTACTGCTGTCATTGCTTATGTTTAGGTCATTTACATAACTGCAAAACCAGATCAAAAACATTATTGTAAAAAATGATATTATTATAAGTAACCAATTTGGATTTCAATCAGGAAAAAACACTCTGGATGCAATGAATAACTTTACTGATTCACAATACGCAAATCATTGGATTAGAGGAGTAAAGTTGCAGGTATTTTCTGTGATCTCACAAAAGCATTTGACTCCATTAACCATGACTTGCTTATCTACAAATTAGACAAGTAAAGAGTTAAATTGGCTAACATCATACTTACATAACAGAAAATAAAGGGTAACTCTCAACTCAGATGCAGTGAATTATTGTTCTAAATGGAGTACAGTATCACAAGGTGTGCCTCGAGGCTCCATTTTGGGGCCAATCCTTTGCCTATTCTACATAAATGATGTACCCATAATTATAAATTCATGATCAGTTCTGTTTGCAGATGATACTTCTGTTTTAATTGAAGACAACAAAGCAGAAAAAATTCTGAGCTCCATCGTAAGCACACTCAATACCTTGGAAAACTGGTTCCAGTTAAATTGCTTGAAACTGAACATTGCAAAAACCCACATGGTACATTTCAAAATCAAACATTCAAAATGTGTGGAACTTAAAACACAACATAAAAATCAACCTATGAAAGAAGTTGACCCTGTCAAATTACTGGGACTAATTGTGAAAACGAGCTTAAGCTGTAATACACATATTGAATACACATAGTGACTCCTATCAAATAAACTATGCAGTTTTTCATTTGCAATGCAAATATTAGCAAATTCCACTAACTTGAGTACACAAAAAACTGCTTATTATATATATATATATATATATATATATATATATATATATATATATATATATATATATATATATATTAAAAATAAAGATTCCAAGACTTACCAAGCGGGAAAGCGCCGGCAGACAGGCACATGAACAAAACACACAAACACACACACAGAATTACAAGCTTTCGCAACTGGCAGTTGCTTCGTCAGGAAGGAAGGAAGGAGAGGGAAAAATGAAAGGGTGTGGGTTTTAAGGGAGAGGGTAAGGAGTCATTCCAATCCCGGGAGCGGAAAGACTTCCCTTAGGGGAAAAAAAGGACAGGTGTACACTCGCACACACACACACACACATATCCATCCGCACATACACAGACACAAGCAGACAAATATGTCTGCTTGTGTCTGTGTATGTGCGGATGGATATGTGTGTGTGTGTGTGTGCGAGTGTACACCTGTCCTTTTTTTCCCCTAAGGGAAGTCTTTCCGCTCCCGGGATTGGAATGACTCCTTACCCTCTCCCTTAAAACCCACACCCTTTCATTTTTCCCTCTCCTTCCTTCCTTCCTGACGAAGCAACTGCCAGTTGCGAAAGCTTGTAATTCTGTGTGTGTGTTTTGTTCATGTGCCTGTCTGCCGGCGCTTTCCCGCTTGGTAAGTCTTGGAATCTTTATTTTTAATATATTTTTCCCATGTGGAAGTTTCTTTCTGTTTTATATATATATATATATATATATATATATATATATATATAGAGAGAGAGAGAGAGAGAGAGAGAGAGAGAGAGAGAGAGAGAGAGAGAGAGATTCCACTTGGGAAAAATATATCTAAAAACAAAGACGATGTAACTTACCAAACGAAAGTGTTGGTATGTTGATAGAGACACTAACAAACACAAACACACACACAAAATTCAAGCTTTCGCAACCAAAGGTTGCTTCTTCAGAAAGAGGAAAGGAGAGGGAAAGACGAAAGGATATGTGTTTTAAGGGAGAGGGTAAGGAGTCATTCCAGTCCTGGGAACAGAAAGACTTACCTTAGAGGGAAAAAGGGGCAGGTATATACTCGCGTGCACTCACACACATATCCATCCACACACATAAAGACTTGATTGAGTCAGTAATAATCCACATTGATTTAGTTACATCTACCAGCTTCATGATGTTGCTGTTTATTGAGACAGGGATGCTGTAGTCTACTGCTGAATAGGCCATGCTGAGAGTGGATGATCATAAGGTTGAAGCTGAAGAACTCCATCTTGTACCGCGCAATGTTTCGAGAATATTATTTCTTGACTTCAGTTTAGCTGTAGTATTTGCTAGGCATTGTTCAAATGACAGTTTTCTATCAAGTATAATCCCAAGGTACTGTGGATATACGTTATGGGCCAGGCAATTTTCCTTGAAAAATATGTCCAGTTATTGGTTGGCTAGGATATTACTCTGATAAAAGCAAGTCGATTCAGTTTTGTTAGTTTAGTTGAAACCCCATTTACAAAAATATTATCCCTTGGACCTATTTCTTTTGAAAAATAGTCTTTGGTGACTTCAGTTTGTTTGTGCTGTGTTGCTTTCACCCAGTTATCAGTATAAGGGTCTCAAAAAATAATAAAAATAGTTTCAGCCTCAAAGGACAAGAGCAGATCTAGGAACCATATGTATCACAGTAGTAAATTGCTGTAGCTGTGTTGGGAAAAAAACATTGGAACTCTAGGTACAAACAGAAAGCACTGAAGCACTAGTTTTTATAGATACTGAAAGCTGGCTAAAGCCAGAGATAAGTTCAGATGAAATATGGGTGGAGCTTATACTTGACAACTTAAATAAAATACCTGGTTCCTTTTACTGATCTGTGATACAGTTGGCTGAACAGTTCAAGGAGGACTTCAGTCTCATTTCAGTTAGGTATCCCACTCACACTATCATAATTGATGGTGACTTCAATTTACCTTGATATGTTAGCCAAAATACATACTTAAAATTGGTGGTAGGTGTAAAACATCATCCTAAATCATACTAATCACTTTCTCCAAAAATTCTTTTGAATAGTTAATTCAGAAGCCCACTCAGAGTGTAAAAGTTGTGAAAACATACTCAACAGCATATAATCCCAAGAAAATAGTGAGCATTATGACAGATAAAGGGATTAGTGACCACAAAGTCTTATAGTGAGACTGAATACCATAACGTCCAAACCCACTGAAAACAAATTCAAAATACAGCTATTTTAAAAAGTAGATAAAAATTAGCTTGATGCCATCCTAGGAGTGCATCCATTCCTTCCAAACTGACCGGGTTTGGTGTTTATTCAAATAACTAGTATTGACAAGAATAAAGAGATTTATATGAAATTGATTAATGAAAGATGTAACTGATCCGCCGTAGTATACAGCACACATCGGAATGCTGTTGAAGAAGCAACGAATAAAGCATGCCAAATTTAAAAGACTGCAAAATCCCCCAGATTGACAAAGTTTCACAGAAGTTCAAAATTTAGCACAAACTTCACTGTTAGGTACACTTAATAGTTTCCACAGTGAAACTCTATCTCACAATCTGGCAGAAAATCCAAAGAGATTCTGGTTGTATGTGAAGTACACCGGAGGCATGACAAAACCAATAAGTCCACTATGTGGCAGTGGTAATGTTATCGATGAGAGTGCCACTAAAATGGAATTTTCTTAAATTACTTCACTAAAGAAGATTAAGTATATATACCAGAATTCGACTCAAGAGCTGCTGCCAACATGAGTAACTGAGAAGTAGGTATCCTTAGTGTAGCACAGCAGCTTAAATTACTTAATCAAGGCAAGTCCTCTAGTCCAGACAATACATAAAGCCAATTCTTTCAAAGTATGCTGATACAATAGTTCCACACCTAGCCATCATACACAACTGCTCATTCAACAAAAGACCCATACCCAAGACTGGAAAGTTATACACATCACATCATATCTCAAGAAAAGAAATGGGAGTAATCTGATGAACTACAGACCCATATCAGTGAAGTTGATTTGCAGTAGGATTTTGAAACATGTACTGTGTTTGAACATTATGAATTACTTCAAAGAATACGAGTTGTTGCCACACAATCAGCACTGATTCAGAAAAGATCATTCTTGAGAAACACAATTAGATCTTTACTTTCATGAAGTAATGAGTGCTATTGACAGGGTATCTCAAACTTATTCCATATTTCTAGATTTCAAAAGATTTTTGACACCATTCTACAGAAGAGGATTCTAATTGAACTGTGTGCCTATGAACTATCCTCTCAGTTGTGCAACTGGATTCGTGATTTTTTTATCAGAGAGGTCACAGCTCATAGTAATTGATGGAAAAAGATTGTGTAAACAGAAGTAATGCCAGGCATTCCCCAAGGAAGTTTTATTGGCCCTCTTTTGTTTCTAATCTATAAAAGTGATTTAGGAGATGATCTGATCAACCATAATATTTTTGCAGATGATAGTGTCATTTACTGTCTAGTAAAATTGTCAGAACCAAACAAAATGCAAACAGATTTTGATAAGACACCTGTATGGTGCAAAAAGTATGAATTGAATGTTAATAATTAAAATTTTGGGGTCATCCACATGAGTACTAGAAAGAATCCATCAAATTTTGGTCACATGATAAATCACAAAAATCCAGAGTTTGTCAATTCAACTAAATACCTAGGAATTACAATTATGAACAGCTTACATTGAAATGACCCATAGACACTGTTGTGGGGAGGCAAACCAAAGACTGTGTTTTTTGGCAGAATGCTTATGAGACACAACAAGTACTAACAACACTGCCTACAACACACTTGTCAATCCTCTGATGGAGTATTGCTGTGCAGTATGGGATTCGTACCAGATAAGATTCATGGAGGACAATGAAACAGCTCAAAAGAAGGGCAGCTCATTTTGTATTACCGTGAAATAGGAGAGAGAGTGTCATGGGACTTCCAGTGGCAATTATTAAAATGAAGGCATTTTTTGTTGTAGTGAGATCTTTTCAATAAACTTCTGTCACCAACTTTCTCCTGCAAGTGAGAAATACTTTGTTGGCAGCCACCTACATAGGGAGAAACAATCATCATTGTAATAAAGTAGGAGAAATTAGACCTCACTCAGAAATATTTCGTTGTTTGTTCCCTTACACACTGTTTGACAGTGAAACAGTAAAGAATTAGAGCGGAAGTGGTCCAATGAACCTCATGAATTGCAGTGTAGTCACCTAGATGTAGATATGGAGGGAGCTAAGCTGCAAGCTCAAGCTATGGCATACACAGTGCAACATGTGGTTAGTGTCCCTGGCTGATGTGTTGCAAGTCACCAGTTTAAACCCAATCAAGATTTCAAAGCTTGTGAAGGTACAAGCACTTTATACTCTCTGTCAGGAATTTCGTTTGGCTGTATATTGTTGTTTTTAATAAAACTGCTTTCAGTTGGAATAGAGCAATGTATTTCATTTATGAGCCTGCTTTTGGATTAGGACTTAGTGTGGTTACAACACAACAAGATGGCATGTATTAAAATTGCTACTTTCGATATCACATGTAAATAACAATATTATGAAAAGAATAGTTGTTACTCACCATATAGCAGAGATGCTGAGCCACAGACAGGCATAACAAAAAGACTATCACAAAATGAGCTTTCAGCCAACAAGGTCTTCATTGGAGATAGGACACTCACACACACAAACAAAGTTTGAGTTTATGTGAGTGTGCATGTGTGTATGTTTTGTCTCCAATGAAGATCTTGTTGGCTCGAAGCCCATTTTCTTATGGTCTTTTTGTTGTGCCTATCTGCAACTCAGCATCTTTGCTATGTGGTGAGCAGCAACTATTCTTTTCATAATATTGTTACATTCCATCCTGATTTTCCCTTTGTTACATGTAAATAACATACTCAAACCATAACTGAGAATCATGTACTTAATGACACATCACTAGTACTACAACTCAGAGTTGTGGATGTACTTTACTATAAAAAGTACAAGTAAGTAATTTTGAGCCAAATGAGTAGATATAAAAAATTCCTAAAATTGTGGAAGAAAGTAAGACACTGCAGTAGATATCTGTATTCCGTACATTCTACAGAAATATACATAAATGTATGTGTAAAGGTTAGCAGATACTCATAATATGTGGTTTTCATTCTTTTAAATGTAAATATTTCAACTCAACTATATAAATATGTAGGTCTCCATCACTACAGTACTTGGGTGTATTGGTAACTGATATATTAAAAAAACCAAGAAACAAGGATCTGGGAAGAATTGCATATTTTATAACAGACTCTCGTGCAGAATTAAGAATCCAGATATGCCTATATATAAGGAGAAATCAGAAAGTTTGAATTTGAAGACTGAACAGACCAGAATCGATATACCAATCAGGTAAAATCACCATGAGCATTAAGGCAGTCACCCCACCAATGCATCTGATGGAGATACCTGTTTGGTAAAACACAGTATCCAGCTGCTTGAAGAAGTCCATAGCTGCCTCCTGCACATCTTCATCTGACTGGAATTGTTCAGTCTTCAAGGCCTTTTTTTAAGAGACCAACAACATTATAATCACATGTAGAGACACCACAATTATAGGACAGGTGCTCGAGTGTATCCCACTTGACTTGGTGCAATTTCTGTGTTACATTTGCGATATGGGGATGTGCATTATCATGAAGCAGCAGCATCCCTTGTTTCACCATTTCAGAAGTGTGGTTTCTGATAGACATGCTGTCCCATTCCCAGTTTTCATTCTCAGATGCATGTCTACCTGTGTTTGTCCTTCAGCAATCAAGAAAAGTACAACACATTTGGTAATACAGTGAAACCCCTGTTTTGTACCTCTGAGTGGTCCAGACTTAAGAAACACAAAATAGAGGAAAATTCAGAATCGAGGAAAATGTTAAAACTGCCACCACATGAGCAAAACCATATGTAATTGGCATATATGTTTAAAATCATAACCCTCTCCAGTACAGTGTACAAAATTTGTATAAGTGAAGGAAATTAAATGTAAAATACAATGTTTGTACAAAAATTAGAGGTAATGAATTTCATCCATTCCTAAAAAATCATAATGCACAACAGCAAGTAAAAACTTGTCAAAAAATTGAAGTTGGTATCTGGGTACAAAGTAACCGAGCTATTTTCTGACAAGCTATGACCGCAATTTATATGTCAATATACACATTTTGAGAGATCTTTCCTGTGGCGTTCCCACAAAAAAAGCAAAAATTAATTAACAAGGTGAATTAAATGGAAAACTTTGAAGTATAGTGAAATTTATCAGACTCTAAGATGTGTGTGGTTTTCTTCTACAGCCAAATATTCTGCAGTATTGCCAATGTGTACCATTTGCCCTTTGAACTCATCACTTGCTGTAGTGTAAACCTATTTATACCAATGAATATGAAATAAAGTTAAGTCTGCTGTGATTTCAGTGTTTCTCTGTTCCAGCAATCCATTACATTTACAACAATCTGTCTGGCATCACAATGTGTTAAACACTGATGAAGACTGCAACAAAGACTAAAAAGCCATTGCACAGCTGTTCACTGAGCACGTCTTGTTAATTGTGGTGCCACACATAGCAAATGGCATAGCCTACATTGGCAGCAGTTGGTAGAGACATGATAGGTTCTAGATTCTGTCAACAGGCTCTGAGCAGAACTACTGTAAGTAAAATAAATCCATGGTAGTGAAGGGCGTATGAGGTATAACTACATGAATTGAACCTAAGTGAAAGCCACGGTCACTCCATTTGCTATACACCAACCACATCAGCTGTACTTTGCAACAACCCACCAAGTAAGGTTGCTGTTTGTCACTCTATATGCTAGAAGATAATTAGCGTGACATCACCATGCTGTGCAACTGTTGGCTGCAGGTGGAAAACAAACACCCGAGATGTTAGAAATATCCAAGGTGTTGTAATGTGTAAGATGTTGTAATATGTTTTGAAGTTTTCAGTTTATTTCACCATGCAGGCTATAAATGTTTGCTATTTTTGAGTTGAACATAAAATGAAAGAACCATCAAAACTGTTTGTTTTAAGACATAATTTGTAGCAATAGTGTGTTGGGAAATGGCTCAGTTAGCTCATACATCATTAACAAAAGTGATGGTCTTTTGAATTACATACCCTACAATATTATCAGTAGCAAAATCCACTTTCCTTCCTGATAGGTGTATTATATGATGTAAAATTCTGAAATTTCTTTCTTGTTTGTTTATGCATTTGCGATTCAGTTATGTCAGTTGACATTATGAGTATACGCAAAATTGCTCCCTAGGAGGAGGAGAATAAAATTCTCACACTGACTTTGATTTAAAGCTTCTGTGCCTGTTTATAGTTTATAATCCAGTAATTTAGGAATTTTGAATGTTTCATAGGTTAAGGTCTGTAAAGTTATTATGTAGTGAGCTGAACAAAGCAGCGAGCTCATTTTATGTGTGTTCGTCTGGTGCACTAACTGTTGGGTGACATAACAAGTTGCCAGCCAACAAGAGCTCACTAGCCAGTAATGGCTGACATTTCCTTGATTCTGACTGAACGTATACTTTGAGGCTTAGCACTTGAATTTAAAAGGTTGATGATCACTGTTATTACTGATTACAGTACATCAGAAATACATGCAAAGAGACAAGACTTGAGTTATAATTGACACAAAAAAATGTGGGGGCTGTGTGCCTCCATCACAATTGCCTCGGTCCAAAACATTTCACATTGACTGTCAAGTTCTTCTGCAGCAGCCTAGCAGTAGTGTATCATAATTGTGCAGTAAAGCTAAACATTGCAAGCTGTGTTGGTAGAACCAATCGTGGATTATATCAGCATTTCCTCTCTCACCCCTCCCCTTTCCGCAATTGCCTGCAATATTCCCCTAATTCTACCATCACCTGTAGTCTTTTGTGTCACTTATAACTCATTCAGTCACATCAAATATCAATAGGAAGAAAACGGGATAAAGTCAAGTAAGGTACCATGCAAGAATTCCTCATTAGGAGGAAATGCAAAATCAGGGAATTTTTAGCATTTATCTTAGATATTTTTCACATGGGGCATGAATTTATGGTGTAGAATCATAAAAAATGTAAAACTAGAGAAAGTAAAATCAAAGTTCCATTCTAATTCACATTTCTGCATTTACCACATGCACACCAAAAAGACAATAATACCATACTAATGCCTTGTCTACATGTTGGTACTTATTTACCTGTCTTGGGGTCACACTATGTTGTGTATATGCTGCAGCAGTGCCCTCAAATGAAAAACCTTTTGATCACTCATTATACAAAGGGAAATTAAAATGTTGCATTATCCCTACTTGTGGCTGAAGTGTAAGCAAATACTTAGAATTGAAAATGTATGACATTATTTTTAAATAAAGGAGATAGGTAAGTTATGTTTTCTTATTTTTTCATTCAGTTACAGATGCAAGAGTAATTTTGGGTGTTCTACAGTTAAGTGCTTTGGGACCATTGCCGTTCTTGTTGTATGTTAATGACCTTGCAGACAACTTTGATAGCAACTTGAGACTTCCCACATATGATGCACTTATAATGAAGTACTGTCTGAAAAAAGTTACACAAATATTCCGTCAGTGTGCAAAGATGGGCAGCTTGGCTTAAACATTCAAACATGTAAAACTTTTCAACATTTCACAAAACTCAAAAGTGTGGTATCCTATAACTACAGTATCAGTGAGTCACAGTTTGATTTGATCAATTCATACCCATTACTAGGTGTAAGACTTTGTAGGAACTTGAAATAATGGAACAATCACATGGGGTGAATTGAGGATAAAGCAGATGGCAGATTTCAATTTACTGGCAGAATGCTAGGAACATGCAACCAGTCTACAGAAGAGATTGCTTACAAATCACTCATGCAACCTATCCTGAAATACTGCCCACCAGTGTGGGATCCATAAAAAATAAGATTAACAGGGGTTATTGAATGTATACAGGGGATTGCAAGAATGGACACTCGTTTGTTCGACCTGTGGGAGACTGTAACAGAGGTGCTGATGGAACTAAAATGGTACACACTTGAAGAAAGATGCAAACTATGCTCAGAAAACCTACTTACAAAGTTTCAATAACTGGCTTTAAATTACAATTGATGGAATATCCTACAACTCCTTACATATTGCTCAGACAGGGATTGTGAGAGCTACAGCAACCACAGAAGCATTTTAACATTAATTCTTCCCACACCCCATAGCAAATGGAATAGGGAGAAACTCTGTTAACTGGTACAAACGAAAATACCCCTGGCCATGCTTTTGACACTGTTTTGCAGAGTATTTGATTTAGATGTAGATATTGACTCTACTATTTCTCCAGACTCTGCTTGATGACCAAGTGAAGAAGAAAGCCAGGAAATATAGGAGAGAACTTTAGAGGTTTGGAATCATTCTTTTTTAACTTTACAGTGTTTGCACCCATATTTTAAATTCGTAATTTTTAATTTACTACATAATAACTATTTAAATTTTTCTGCAATGCAGTAGATGGATAACAAACAATCTGTACCAAGATTAGGATAAGGTAACTGAAAAGATCAGTTCTGCTGGCTTAACACTTACACGCCTATGGACAAAATTTGCAGCACATTGGATACTTAATGGGTACTGTCCTATGAAACAGACTTATGTCTTAATGCAGATAAGGTTGGAAAGTATTTATTTTACATGAGTGTATTCTGTAAAATAGAAAATTAAACATTTTGTTAAAAACTCTTCAAATGACTTGAAAATTTTATATTTAAATGCAAATACATTTACTCTTTAATGGTATTAGTCATTTCAGTGAGAGTGAATTTATGGTTAACTGACAAATTCACAACCACAACAATGAAACTATACATAATTTCTATATGGACTATGCCTTTCTATCTATGGACCACAATGAAGTTTTATAACCCAGTGTAACAGTCTTTAACAGTTTGCTAGTAGATAAGAGACAGGAAAGAGTAAATCTGTGAATATTCAAAAAAGAGTAAAAAAAAGCACCAGCACATTATTAGCCACTTCTACAGCAATTTATCAGAATATCTTAACTGGGGGACATAAATTGGAGTTGACGTTAATGTCCATGATAAACACTTTCTTTTTAATTTTCTAATACAACTGTATAGACTGCTAACAGCATTTTATGAGTCCTTGTTATTAATTAAGCAAATAAAATAGCTCCAATTATAGTTTATCATTGGAATACTTAACAGAAGAATCCTGCAATGGCTGTTCCTTCCTGTTAATGCATAATTTGATTTATTCTACATTCCTCAAGACTCTGCTTCATGAAAGGCTTCAAGGATCACAATTTGTCAATGAAGAAATGAACCTAACTGGGAAATCATTTGAGACTTTCATAGCTGCACTTCCAAACACTATTATATATGGCATTATGTTCTGGGTGAACCATCATCGGTAAAAAAATATTTTCACTACCCAAAAGAGAGTAATCAGCCATGTGCAAGTTCTACCTTAGATAACCATGCAAAAACTTTTACAGAAAATTAATGACTCTGACAAGAAAATTTCAGTCATTTATTTGTATACTTTCATGAAAAACTATCCACAGAAATAAAAACACCCCTATCACAACCACAACACAAAGAGAAGTGACCTACATTCTGTATTAAAACACCAGAATATAAGGGAGAAAGGAAAGTATTACACCAGCATGAAAGTGTGTTCTCCTTCAATTCAGTGTACTGTCAGTTAACCTTCAAAATTTGAAGAGAAGTTTTAATTATTTTTTGTGTACAAAAATAATAGAGTAACAAAAATGTTTGCCCTACTCTTTGACAATCTGAAATTAGTTACAAATAAGTCTAAAAATATGTTGTTAACTTAAATATTAGCACATTTTGTTAAATGTACATCAAGTTTTAAGTTTGCTGCAAATAATACATGTTATGAATGTATAAATAGGTACAAATTATTTATTACCTCCCCTTTCACTTTTATGTATGCATATTCTCGCTTATACAATATCAATGAGGAAAGATTGAAAAGTAAATAAAAAAGTTTACTAAAAGTAAGTATCAGTAGCAATGGCATATGAGAGCCAAAGGTCTCTAAATTAAAACTGATAAATTTAATTGTATATTTATCAACAACTGTATTTAAAATATAACTTGAAACAGTTTATGTTACTTTATATATGTGTATATATATACATATATAGGCATTACAATGTTCTATAACTTACAGCACAGAGTCCACAACATGAGGGCATACTAAATCTCTGAGAAGAGTTGGCATGCAGATTCCTTCAGTTGTTACTCAAATCAGATATCAGCTAGTGTATTAAATATGGCAGCTGTCAAATATGAAATTAAGAAACTGTCACAGATTATCTCATAATTACCTTAATGTTAGTCAATAATTACACAGCTTTGGTACTGTAGTTATCAAACACAAATTAAATGTTTAGCATATACAAATTGTCTTAGAAAATTCCTTTTTATATAGATATATCACTGTATATAGTTCTAATGTGTCAAGAAACATTCCTGAAGGGAAAGCTGTCAGTACAGTACACATTATCTTATCTGTTACTGAGTTTGTAAGATAACTTTTCAATTGATATCTCACCTACAAGTTGGTCACTCAGTATCTGTTAATGATAAGCACTCACAATGTCTCTGCAGACAGAATTCCTTTAATATAAGAGCTCAATTTGAACTTTGGCAGTTGCATGTAATACAGTACCTATAATATTTAGCTATAAAAATAAACTATATTTTTCTTCCCAAATAAATATTTTACTATCCATAATAACCAAAAGTTATGGTCTTATGTACACTTAACTCCTCACATTTTATGTTTAACATATTTATAATAAAGATAACTTGCAGTAAGTGAATTTCTTATTCACTGACAGTGGTGTTTAAAATTAAGAAAAGGGACACTTAAGCAACATAAAAAATGTGCAAATGAAAATTAATGCTCAAATATTTGATTATGAAGAAAAAGACTGTAATATCCGATTGCCTAAAGAAAAAAGGGTATGGCATAACTCTTTGCTACATAAAATACAACAGATGCATAACACTAAACCACAGCACAGTATTATTGAAATTCACTCTCTCTCTCTCTCTCTCTCTCTCTCTGTGTGTGTGTGTGTGTGTGTGTGTGTGTGTGTGTGTGTGTGTGTGTGTGTGTGTGGTGTTCTCTTTTCTTTTCTCTTCTTCTTCTTCTTCCCTTTTTTTCCACCAAGAAGCTGAACAAATTTGTTTAATTTGTTGAACAGTATAGCATATTCTCACTTAATTTTTTGTAATTATTGTCCTTATTAAAAACTAATGCATAATTATAGAACCTGAAAGTAAAATAGCATATTGATCAATCTACAGCACAGTGGTCAATCTAAAAGATGTTAAAGCATTAGTGGCTGCATATACACAAGTTTTATTACAAGTAGGCACAGACAAGATGCTCATTTATTGATCTGAGAATTGTAATGCCATGTTTCAATAAGTCCACAAAAAACCAAATCATTCAGAGATGTTTTTTCTGACATGTTTATCTACAGACAATTGTTTACACTGTAAGCTACTGTATTAATGTTATTTTTCTAATACTATAAATTAGGGCAGATTGGTACTCATCACGTAGAGGAAACACGTCTGTCAACCACTCAACACCTTCTCTATGTGGTTCGTGGCAATCCATCCTAATTCATAATATTATTTCATCCATACTTTCCATTCTTTGATTTTTTCCCAAAATCATTAGTTTAGTACAACATATGTGGAGAAAATCTGATGTAGATAAAAACATATCCACACATTCACGCCACAGACATAGGCATCTGTGCAACAAGGGGTAAGAGGAGGCACTTGGCCCTTCTCCCCACCCTCCCTCTGCCTCCCAGAGACCCGAAATATACAGTTCTTATTCATCTACTGAATGGACAATCATCCATTTTCTGGGATATAATAAACTTTTTATGTCACCTATATAACATTTCTCAGAACTGAACATCTCATTTACATTAAAATTTACAATTTTAGAGCAGAATCATCCCTCCCCCACTCCCAAATATGGAAACATTTCTCATGATGCTCATTTCAATTTCTTTTATTATTACTGAAAATTGTTCATTAATGTCATGTTTCGGTAATTGTTGTTGGGTCCGTGCATGATATTCAGTGCATTCTCTGTAGATATGCACTACAGTTCCAATTAATGTAACAAATTATACCACAATGTTTTGGGTGAAAATTTCTTTCATTCTATTAGTTTAAAATTTGTGTTTTCTTCTCATATTGGCCTCCAAATTTTTAAGTTAAAGCTCATTTGTCAGTCTCTTTAAGTTGATCATTGCTCTTCTTTCCCTATTCTGCTGTGAACTCAGGGTACTGTTCAACCAACTCTGACTAATTCTACAGGTGGAAGTTCCAAAAGCCCCATATCACTTTTCAGAAAATGTGCCGATTTCTGAAAAATGAAAAAAATGCCCCATTATACATGCAAATAACTGACACTGTGTGTATCTGCAGACCTTATAGTCTTCCAGCTTTAGACATTTAGTTTCTCAAGAGTCTTTCATATCATATTCTCATGGACAAGTTAGTTTTCCGTAGAACCCAAAACATCACAGCTCCAATAACTATAATCTAAAATTCGTTTGAAGCAGATAAACACTCCAAACCTTAATATTCCTACAATTATTATAGTTTTACCTTTAGAATGTATATCTACTTTTTATTTCACTGTGGATTCCTATCCTTTGAATGGTTACATAAATAAACCATTTTCTTAGTATTATATGTAACATACAAATAATTTTCTATCTTATTTTAGAGACTTTTCAAAATTAGTAATTTTTGTTGTAGACATGGTATCACAGACTTCTAAAGAAGTAAAATTACATCATACTTAGTTCCGATTCTGGTTTTGCAAACAAAATTAAATTTGAGGAATCCTAGAAATCCTAAAGGTTAAAAATGGTGTTGAAAAGAGACAATGTTTGATGCTTTCAGTCCCAAAGTAATTGCTCCAGAGTTAATCACTAACATAAGCTGCTAATTGCTTGTTGGAAGATTTAGTAAGTCAAAAATTAGTAATTATACAAAACATACAACTTGCTCATTCTTCCACAAGGACACAGGATTCTATATTATACTGTGTTAGATATTTAAAGGAGTCTATACGTGTATCATCAAATTATTGTCATCATTGTGAGACTACAAGACTTCTTTTAATACAGATGTATATGGACTGCTATCATTCAATGTAGGAGACTAATTTACTGAACATCACAAGTTATAAAGCTTTGAAATAAAGATACATGCTGGAAGAAGGGTGGGGCAATGGACACCCTATCCAAATAATTTAATGTTGCTATATGCAACATGAGGATACACACTCTTGTGCTGATTTGATTGATTTGGTCTGATTTATTTCGTGTTCCATAGGTCCAACTGTGTTGGAGTCACAAGGACGTGGAACGAGTCAGTTTTTTACATATACAATCTGATAATCTTATAGCATATACAGAAATTTGAGTACATAATTATATAAAAATTTACACAGTAAATTCTTTGGGCAACAATACAGAAAAAGAAAATACATATTTTCTTAGAATCATTAAAGCACTACAGAAAACAGATACAGAGCACATACAGATATAGAGCTCAGGTTAAATAACATTCTTAGTGGCATCACGTCAACTTGTATTATATAATATTAAAATTTTAGAATTTATTTAGTTGAAAATTCATCTAGTCTGTAAAAAGCTTTTTCTAGCAGAAATATTTGTAGTGCTTTCCTGAACTTACTCTTGTTATGAATCTCTGTCTTTATTTCAGGAGGAAGAGCACTGAAGAGTTTCGCTCCAGTTTAGTGGACACCCTTGTGTGCCAAGCTCAAATTCCTGTGCTCACTGTGTATGTCACTCTTCCTCCATGTGTTATGCTCATGATAATTACTGTTTGGTAGAAAAATCTCTATATTTTTACATACAAAACACATGAGAGAAAAAATATATTGGCATGTAGTTGTGTATATTTTAAGTTTTCGAAAGCTATTTCTACACAAGTCTCTTCAGTGCAATCCACATATAATTCTTAAAGCTCACTTCTGTGCAATGAACACTTTCCTTGCTAATGGCTGGTTGCCCCAAAAAATAATTCTGTACTCAATGAGAGAATGAAATTAGCCATAGTATGCCACTTTTGCAGTGTTAGGTTCAACACATGTGGTGACAACCCGTAAAGCATACGTGGCAGAGCTAAGCCTCTTACAGAGATCAATAATATGTGAAGACCAGTTCATTTTTTTGTCAATGTGTACTCCAAGAAATTTTGTTGTTTCCATTCTTTCTGTTGGTCGATTACCACATGTCGCACTTATCTCTCTCTCTTTTTCTGTTTTTGTACAGAATTGAATAAAGCTGGTCTCACTGGAATTTAATGAGAGACCATTCACCTTGAACCAATTAACCACATCTGAGAGTATGTGATTAATGAGTTCCTCAAGATTGTTGTCTGTTCTACTGCTCATAAAAATTGTGGTATCATCAGAAAATAATGTAAATTTACACGGCAGGCTTGTAATGATGGTAGATCATTTATAAAATCGGGAATAATAGTGGCCCAAGAATTGAGCCCTGGGGCACTCCACATGTAATGGAACTCCATTCAGAATCTAAGCAAGTGTCACACACTCCATCCGACTAATCAAGACAACTTTTTGTTTTCTGTCTTGGAGGTACGACTGTAGCCAATTGCCTGCAACACCACTTATTCCTACTAATTTTGCTTTTTGCCAGAGAATCTGGTGATCAACACAGTCAAACACTTTATATATATCACAGAAGACACCAAGTGCTAGCATTTTTTTCATTAAGGGTTTCTACGACTTCATTTGCAAGTGCATAGACTGCGTCTTCTGTTGAACAGCCCTTTTGAAAGCCCAATTGGCTCTTGCTGAGAACTCCATTCATGAGATGATCAGTAATTCTTACATGTATTAGCTTTTCTAGAATTTTGGAGAAACCTGTCAGCAAAGAGATAGGTCGATAGTTAGTTAGTTCAGCTTTATCGCCCTTTTTTGTACAGGGGCTTGACAATGGCATACTTAAGCCTACTGGGAACAACACCTTTCTGAAGGAAAGCATTAACAATATGTCAGAGAATGCTAGTTATCCACACACAAGAATATTTCAATAAATTACTAGATATATTATCAACCTCTGCAGATTTCTTACTTTTTAGAGACATGATGATTTTTTGAATTTCTTCTAGAGTGAACAATCACGTTCTTAGAAATCATTTCAATTGCAATTTTCTTTTCCAGTATCGCATTTTAAATAACACTCTCAATGATAGTGATAGAATATTTGGTACTAGACACTTTCAGGGTCAACACACAAGTTACTCACACAACTGTGCTCTTCACAATCACTATCAAAGCCAATTATCAATTTCCAAATTACTTCTTGGTTTGCTTTACCACTTGTTCAGCTGGCTGATTGAATAACGTGGGTAACAAGCTACAACCCTGCCTGTTATTACATCTATATTCTGCAAACCACTGGGAAGTAGGTGCAGAGTGTACACATGATTTTACCAGTTATTAATGCTTTTCCACATTACATTCATGTATGGTGTGTGGGATGAACAAATGCTTGACCACTTCTGTGTGTTATATAATCTTGTCTTTGCTGTCTCTATGGGACAGATAAAGACAGGGTTTGAAAATATTCCTAAATTCAGCACTTAATGTATAATTTGGATATTTTTTAGTAGCTTTTCATGGATATTTTGTGTATATTTCCAAGTATCTGCCATATTTATTTATTTATTTACGGGTTTTTTTTTTTTTTTTTTTTTTTTTTTTTTTTTTTTTTTTTTTTTTTTTTTTTTTTTTTTGACACTCCCACAAAAGTCTAACAAACCAGTGACCATTCATGTTGCCCTTCTTTGTATCCATTCAATACCGCCTGTTAGTCCTGTGTGGTACAGGCGCCACACACACTAGCAGAATTTTAAGATAGATCACAAGAGTGTTTTGTATGAAGTCTCCTTTGCAGATCGATTGCATACACGTAGTATTTCATCTGTGACTCATTGATAATGTAGTTGTATGATAAAACATTTGTTTTGTTTTGTGAAGTGTATGATTTTACTTTACTGAACATTTAAAGCAAGTTGCCAATTTCTGCTCCACTCTGAAATCGTATCAAGATCTGACTGAATATTTTTGCATCTTCTTTCAGGCACTATTTCATAAGAGATTACTGCATTATCTGTGAATGGTCTGAAATTTTTTGTTTGAGGGATCTGAGGTATATGTAGGTATAGAACCTGATACCCACTCCACTGGGTCTGGAGCTTTGTTCAGTGGTAATGATTTCAGCTGTTTCTTAATGCCTCTGAAGCGAATACCTATTTTAATCATCTTTTCAGTGGTACAAGAAGTAAATTGGGGCAATGCTCCTTTATAAAGGAACATTTAAAAATGAAGTGAAGCATTTCTCATTTTGCATTGCTATCCTCAATTTTAGTTCCTGTTTTGTCTGTAAGTGACTGGACACTAATGTTGATACCACTAACAGCCTTTATATATGACCAGAATTTATTTGGATTTTATGAAAGATCTTCCAGCAATATGCTGCTACAGTATTCACTGAAGGCTTCATGCACTGCTTCCTTGACAGCCTCACGTGTTTCATTCAGTATATCTATATCTAGGCCCTATGTTTTGTTCTACATCTATTATGCAGTAGTCTCTGTATCTTAAGAAGTTTCTTTGCAGTGACTGTAAGCCATGGAGAGCCTCTTCCATGATAAACTGTTCTACTGAGCACATATCTACCCAATGAGCCATAGTTCCTCTACATGCTCCTGTTCTGAGCTAAAGTTTCCAGTTTATCTTTGAGATATGACACTATTACCTCTTTACTTATTTTGTTGAATGTTTAAATCTTTCTAATTGCTTTAGTTGTCCTTTGTACCTTGGTAATCATTGATGCTAAAACTGCATCATGGTCATTCATATCAGTTTTGATATGGCCATCCTCAAAGAGCTCAGCTTTATCATTAGGTCTAATATACTTCTACAACGACTGGGCTTCCTATCTAACTGTTCTAGGTGGTTTTCAGAGGGGGTATTTGGTAATGTTTCATAGGATAACTTGTCATGCCCACTAATAACAACAACTATAATTTTCCCAATTAACTGCTGGATGATTAAAGTCTCCTCTTATGATTACTGTATGATTGGAGAACTTATGTACTAGTGAACTGAGGCTTGCTCTAAAGTTTTCAGTTACACCAGGTAAATCTGGTGGTCAATAGAAAAATCAGTTTGTACTTTTATGCCTAGCTCGTGATATGCAGTGTTACCCAAACAGTTTCACATGCTAATTGATTGATTAATTGAGAGGAGTTATGGGACCAAACGGTGAGGTCATCAGTCCTGCAATTCCAAAGTTAGTCGCCAAAGAAAGAGTTGTTGCTGCGGTCCTCAGTCCTGAGACTGGTTTGATGCAGCTCTCCATGCTAATCTATTCTGTGCAAGGTCCTTCATCTCCCAGTACCTACTAGAACCTACATCCTTCTGAATCTGCTTAGTGTATTAATCTCTTGATCTCCCTCTAAGATTTTTACCCTCCACGCTGCCCTCCAATGCTAAATTTGTGATCCCTTGATGCCTCAGGACATGTCCTACCAACCGATCCCTTCCTCTAGTCAAGTTGTGCCACAAACTTCTCTTCTCCCCAATCCTATTCAACACCTCATCATTAGTTACGTGATCTACCCACCTAATCTTCAACATTCGGTCCGCTAAAAGTGGACAGATCCAGTCATGGGAGGCAAATTATAAAATAATGAATTTTAAACACACACATTAGAAGGCATAAAAGGTGAGACCAAATCTAAAAACTGGAAAAAAGGGGGCACTCATGGGGTCACAGATCAAGAAGACTGGAAAAGAAGTCCCAATAACAACCAACATGCCCCTGCTCCAAGACCAAAGTAGAACCTTACATCTGGAAATAAAAACCATTTTCATGGAGGAAACTGAGGACCAGTTCAACCATTCATGGATCGTCTGCTAATATTAAATTTAAGGAATCAGGAAGACTATACTTAACACAAAGGGCTGAAAGAAGGGGACATTCCATCAATGTGTGAGATATCATCTGTCTGGTTCCACAACCACACAGTGGGGGTGGTTCGTTACATAGGAGGAAACAATGGGTGAGCCAGGTATGACCAATGCGTAAACTGCATAAAACAGTGGACTCCTTCCAAGAGGAGTGGAAGGAAGAGCAGCAAACTGCAGTAGACTCCTTGGTTGTGTGGAGTTTATTACTATGAGCAGTAGCACTCCAGATGGAGTCCACTTTTGGGCAAAGAGAGATTTGATGTAGATCCGCATATCTGCAGCTGGAATCATGAAAGGAAATGGAGAGATAAGGATCTGCTTCTCTAGCCAAAGGTCAGCCAGTTCATTCCCTGGGATGCTCACATGACTTGGGACCCAGAGAAAGACAACTGAACAGGTGGCACGCTAAAGGGCAGAGAGGAGGTCGTGGATTGCAGAGACTAAAGAGTGACAAGAGTAGCATCGGTCAATAGCCTACAGGCTGGTCATTGAGTCTGAACAAAGTAGAACACTGTGGAGGGAGGCCCGAGAAATGAAAAGGAGGGCCCTGGGGATGGCTAGAAGCTCTGCTGTGACACACTACATGATCCGGCGAGATGTGAAAATTTATCCCACGTTATTGATTGTCTTAGAACAAAACAATGTAAAAGATGGTGGCACACTGGAACTCTGCAAGGATAGCACATACAAGATGCCAGAAAACCAAGGAGCGACAGAGATCTTGTTGTTGTTGTTGTTGTGATCTTTAGTCCTGAGACTGGCTTGATGCAGCTCTCCATGCTAATCTATCCTGTGCAAGCTCCTTCGTCTCCCAGTACCTACTGCAACCTACATCCTTCTGAATCTGCTTAGTGTATTCATCTCTTGGTCTCCCTCTACGATTCTTACCTTCCACACTGACCTCCAATGCTAAATTTGTGATCCCTTGATGCCTCAGAACATGTCCTACCAACCGATCCCTTCTTCTAGTCAAGTTGTGATACAAACTTCTCTTCTCCCCCATCCTATTCAATACCTCCTCATTAGTTACGTGATCTACCCACGTAATCTTCAACATTCTGCTGTAGCACCTCATTTCAAATGCTTCTATTCTCTTCCTGTCTACACCATTTATTGTCCATGTTTCACTTCCATACATGGCTACACTCCATACAAATACTTTCAGGAAAACATTCCTGACACTTAAATCTATACTCGATGTTAACAAATTTCTGTTCTTCAGAAACACTTTCCTTGCCATTGCCAGTCTACATTTTATATCCTCTCTACTTCGACCATCATCAGTTATTTTGCTCCCCAAATAGCAAAACTCCTTTATTACTTTAAGTGTCTCATTTCCTAATCTAATTCCCTCAGCATCACCCAACTTAATTCGACTACATTGCATCATCCTCATTTCGCTTTTGTTGATGTTCGTCTTATATCCTCCTTCCAAGACACTGTCCATTCCGTTCAACTGCTCTTCCAAGTCCTTTGCTGTCTCTGACAAAATTACAGTGTCATCAGTGAACCTCAAAGGTTTTATTTCTTCTCCATGGATTTTAATACCTACTCCAAATTTTTCTTTTGTTTCCTTTACTGCTTGCTCAATATACAGACTGATTAACATCGGGGAGAGGCTACAACACTGCATCACTCCCTTCCCAACCACTGCTCCCCTCTCATGCCCCTCGACTCTTGTAACTGCCATCTGGTTTCTGTACAAATTGTAAATAGCCTTTCGCTCCCAGTGTTTTACACCTGCCACCTTTAGAATTTGAAACAGAATATTCCAGTCAACATTGTCAAAAGCTTTCTCTAAGTCTACAAATGCTAGAAACGTAGGTTTGCCTTTCCATAATCTCTCTTCTAAGATAAGTCATAGGGTCAGTATTGCCTCACGTGTTCCAGCATTTCTACGGAATCCACACTGATCTTCCCTGAGGTCGGCTTCTACCAGTTTATTCATTCGTCTGTAAATAATTCATGTTAATATTTTGCAGCTGTGACTTAATAAACTGATAGTTTGGTAATTTTCACATCTTTCAACACCTGCTTTCTTTGGGATTGGAATTATTATATTCTTCTTGAAGTCTGAGGGTCTTTCACCTGCCTCATACATCTTACTCACTGGATGGTAGAGTTTTGTCAGGACTGGCTCTCCCAAGGCCGTCAGCAGTTCTAATGGAATTTTGTCTGCTCCTGGGGCCTTGTTTCTACTCGGGGCTTTCAGTGCTCTGTCAAACTCTTCACGCAGTATCATATCTCTCATTTCATCTTCATGTACATCCTCTTCAATTTCCATAATATTGTCCGCAAGTACATCGCCCTTGTATAGACCCTCTATATATTTCTTCCACCTTTATGCTTTCCCTTCTTTGCTTAGAACTGGGTTTCCTTCTGAGCTCTTGATATTCATACAAGTGGCTCTCTTTTCTCCAAAGGTATCTTTAATTTTCCTGTAGGCAGTATCTATTTTACCCCTAGTGAGATAAGCCTCTACATCCTTACATTTGTCCTCTAACCATGCCTGCTTAGCCATTTTGCAAATCCTGGTGATCTCATTTTTGAGACGTTTGTATTCCTTTTTGATTGCTTCATTTATTGCATTTTTATATTTTCTCCTTTCATCAATTACATTCAGCCTTTCTTTTGTTACCCAAGGATTTCTACTAGCCGTCGTCTCTTTGCCTACTTGATCCTACTTCATCCCTCAGAGTTATCCCTTCTTCTCCTACTGTATTTCTTTCCCCCATTCCTGTCAATTGTTCCTCATGCTCTCCCTGAAACTCTGTACAACCTCTGGTTCTTTCAGTTTATCCAGGTCCCATCTCCATAAATTCCCACCTTTTTGCAATTTCTTCAATTTTAATCTACAGTTCATAACCAATAGATTGTGGTCAGAGTCCACATCTGCCACTGGAAATGTCTTACAATTTAAAACCTGGTTCCTAAATCTCTGTCTTACCATTATATAATCTATCTGATACCTTTCAGTATCTCCAGGATTCTTCCATGTATACAACCTTCTTTTATGATTCCTGAACCAAGTGTTAGCTATGATTAAGTTATGCTCTGTGCAAAATTCTACCAGACGGCTTCCTCTTTCATTTCTTACCCCCAATCCATATTCACCAACTATGTCTCCTTCTCTCCCTTTTCCTACTCTTGAATTCCAGTCACCCATGACTATTAAATTTTCATCTCCCTTCACTACCTGTATAATTTCTTTTATCTCATCATACATTTCTTCAATTTCTTCGTCATCTGCAGAGCTAGTTGTCATATAAACTTGTACTACTGTAGTAGGTGTGGGCTTCGTGTCTATCTTGGCCGCTATAATACGTTCACTATGCTCTTTGTAGTAGCTTACCTGCACTTATATTTTTTTATTCATTATTAAACCTACTCCTGCATTACCCCTATTTGATTTTGTATTTATAACCCTGTATTCACCTGACCAGAAGTCTTGTCCCTCCTGCCAACGAACTTGGCTTATTTCCACTATATCTAACTTTAACCTATCCATTTCCCTTTTTAAATTTTCTAACCTACCTGCCCAATTAAGGGATCTGACATTCCGCGCTCCGGTCCATAGAACGCCAGTTTTCTTTCTCCTGATAACAACGTCCTCTTGAGTAGTCCCCGCCCAGAGATCCGAATGGGGGACTATTTTACCTCCGGAATATTTTACCCAAGAGGACGCCATCATCATTTAACCATACAGTAAAGCTGCATGCCCTCAGAAAAAATTAGGGGCTGTAGTTTCCCCTTGCTTTCAGCCGTTCGCAGTACCAGCACAGCAAGGCCATTTTGGTTAGTGTTACAAGGGCAGATCAGTCAATCATCCAGACTGTTGCCCCTGCAACTACTGAAAAGGCTGCTGCCCCTCTTCAGGAACCACACGTTTGTCTGGCTTCTCAACAGATACCCCTCCGTTGTGGTTGCACCTACAGTACGGCTATCTGTATCGTTGAGGCACACAAGCCTCCCCACCAACGGCAAGGTCCATGGTTCATGGGTGAGTGGGGTGGGAGAGGGGGGTGGGGGGGGGGGGGAGATCTTCTTAGGGTCTTGGAATAGATCAGTCCTAATCCATTGTCTAGGCACTATCCAAAGGGGGGGAGGGGTGTATGGGAGATGGGAAGAAAGACACAGAATGCAATCCAGTGGGTGGCGATGGAGATCCCGACAGAAAGAAGTGAGATGCTTGCCAACCGGCAAACCCACCTGAGGGTGGGGGATAGGAGGGAGACGTCCCTCACTGGCAAAGAATACAGGTTACATGGAATGGTCAGGGAATTGTTAAATTGCAGTTATGTAAGAAACAAGGAGTTGACTCTGTTGTATGTGTAAAGGGAGAATCCCCACTTCTGTGAGGAGACTGTCAACGGGACTAGTGCGAAAGGCACCAATAGCCAGATGCACCCAACAATAATGGACAGTGTCAAGAAGTTTCAATGTGGAAGGAGCTGCTCAGCCATACATCAGACTATCGTAACCTAGTCTGGACAAGAGCATAGTACAGATGGAGAAGAGTGGAACAGTCTGCACCCCAACATGTGTGGGCCAGGGGACACAGATTATTAAGCTTCCTCATACATGTAGTCTTTAGGTGGCAAATGTGGGGCAGTCATATCAGCTTGTTATCAAAAATAAGGCTAAAGAAATGGAACTGCGCTACAACATCGAGGAGCCAGTTTCCTAAATAAAGTTCTGGATTAGAGTGCACTGTAGATAGACGACAAAAATGCATAGCCTGTGTTATGGACGGAGAGAACTGGAAGCTATAGGAGGTGGCCCATGCACAGCACTGTTGGATGGTGCCTTGCAGTTGGCACTCAGTAGATGCTACCAAGTGGGAGCTGCATCAGATGCAAAAATCATCGACATATAATGCCAGGGTAACCAGAGACCCAACAGCAGACACAAGCCCATTGATGGCAATAGGGAAGAGTGTGATACTCAGCAGTGCCAACTTGAACACAGTAGAGCCAGTGAGATAAAAAGTCACAGATAAAAATCAGAAGGGGACCACAGAAGCCCAGGCATGGAGAGTAACTAAAATGTGATGGAGCCGCATCATGTCGTATGCCTCATGTATGTCAAAAAAGACCACATCAAGGTTCTAGCAGTGATTAAAAGCCTAGCAGATGGCTGATTCCAATCTGAGTAAATGGTCAGTTGGAGAGCGTCCTGCCCAGAAGCCACACGATACGAAGACAAAAGGCCCCGAGTTTCGATTACCCAACATAATCTGATGGTGACCATCCTCTCGAGTACTTTACAAAGTACATTCATCAGGTTAACTGAACGGTAGCTGTTGAGAGAGTTTGGGTTCTTCCCAGGCTTAAGGATGGGGATAACTGTACTGTCTCGCCTTTGTGACAGAAAAGAGCCTGCGAGCCAAATGCAGTTAAAGAACCTCATGAGATGTTAGTTACCTCAGGGGAATGTCAAAGCGTTGGATCATCTGTTTGTGGATGGAATCCAGGCCTGGGGCCATGTCTCGGGAAGAAGTAAGGGCCTGCAAGAAATCCCATTTGGTGCATGGTGCATTTAAGGGCTCAGCATTGAGTGAGATGAAACAAAGGGCAGTCTGTTCAACTCTACATTTCTGCTGGAGAAAGGTTGTAGGATAGGAAGACGATACCAATGCTGTCACAAAGTGTGTTGCAAGATGTTCGGCGAGGACCAGTGAAGCGGTGCCCAGAGCACCTTGGAGGTTAAGACCCTGGACAGTTGACTGACATTGGCAACCCTAAGGCTACAGAGTTTGGACCAAACCTGCGATGGAGAGTCATTACGTCACCAAGGAGGAAACATAGTGCTCCCAGCATTCCTTTTTACTCCACTAAATAATGTAACAAACCTTAGCAAGGAGATGCTTAAAAGCGAAGAGGTGGTCTGTGAAGGGTGTCACTTAAATCACTGGAGCACCCGTCAGTGGCCCTGGACAGTGACGGCGACATCGTTGGTCCATCACGGTACTGGTCAACGACAAGGGGGACCTGTGGATAGGGGGACTGCAGTGCCAGCATGAAGAATAGGGGCAGAGACACCTTGCATGACTACATCAATGGCATTCGAGAGGGAGTTGTCGAAGTGCACAGCAGACGTATGTAAAGGCCAAGTGGGCCTGCAGAATGCCCTACGTTGGAGCCTGTCTGCTTGGTGACACTAGGGGAACGTTAGAATCACCAGAAAGTGATCACTGTCACAAAAGTCATAATGGGATGACCAATTTAGGGAAGCTACCAGGGCAGGGGAAGAGATCGTGAGATCAAGAGCAGAGAAGGTGCCATGAGCAGCACTGAAGTGGTGAGGGAGACCTCTATCCACTGAAGTGACACTCCCTCACAGTGGGTGGTGGGCATTGAAGTCTCCAAGGTGGATAAACGGGGGCGGAAGTTGTTGGATTAAGGTAGACAGTTCAATGTAAGGAAGTGGCCTACCTGGAGGGAAGCAGACACTGCAAATGGCGATTGCCAGAGTTGTTTGCACTCAAACCACTATTGCTTCCATGTTGGTACAAAGGGGCATCCAGTCACTAATGACATCGGAGTGAACCAAAGTGCAGAACCCACCAGGTGCTGACCGAAGGCCAGCACGGTTCTGACAGAACACCCGATAACAATGAAATGTTGAAGGTGGTCATCACAGAAAAGTGTTTCTTGAAGAACAAGACAGAATGCAGAATAGGAGGAAACAAGAAATTGCATTTCTGGTAGGTGACTATAGTATCTGTTTCAATTTCACTGTATGATCGTGTGGTGAAAGTCCAAGTTAAACATAAAGAAGCTGAGAGAAGATGATGTCACTCAGTCAGTGGCCATCACTGACAAGGAAGAGATAACATCCATAAATAAACTGTCAGACTCAGGTTGCAAGTGGGGAGATGGCACCTCTGGGGGCATCGGAGGTGCCATGTCTTAGAATATATGTTTCTTCTTCTCCCCTTTCAGAAGTGAAGGAAGGCAGGGCACAGAGAGAGTACAGACATCTGCAAGATCTGGAACTGAAAGAGAACAGGTGACCTTGGGTCACACAGACGGTGCGTCCATGGCTCAGTGGTGGTAGGAGCCTTCCGGCCTGAGAGACGCCAGAGAGAGGGAGCTCAATCACCGACAGGTGCCGAAGAAGGGGGGGCACTTCTTCAGCTGGGGAGGGGGAGCAGCTCCCAGATGGGAAGTCATGGAAACTGCAGGGGAGAGGGGGACCAGGCCGGGGTAAGGCAGAGGAGGAAATGAAGTAACAGAGGCAAATTTTGAAGATAGGGACACTGGATGGAGTCTCTCATACTTTTGGCGAGTTGCAGCATAAGACAGGCAATCTAGGGACTTGTATTCTTGGGTCTTCTTTCTCTCTTGTAAGCTGGGCAATTCGGTGAGCGAGAGGAGTGGCGGTCAGCACAATTGACACAGACAGGTGGTGGAACACAGGGGCTTCCCTTGTGGAGTGGGTGTCCACAGTCACCACACAGAGGGTCCACTGTACAGTGGAAAGACATATGCCCAAAATGCAAGCATCGAAATCACCTCATAGGTGGAGGGACATACAGCTTCACGGTACATCTGTAGCACATAACCTTGACCTCCTCTGGGAGGGTATCCCCCTCGAAATACAGAATGAAGGTGCAAGTATTGGTGTAGTTGTCTTTGTGAACCTTCTGCACATGTTGAACAAAATGAACGCCATGCTGAAGTTCCTCATCAGTCCGCAGGATGAGGTCCCAATGAAAAATCACTCCCCGGACCATACTCAGAGATTGGTGAGGAGTAATAGACACTCAGACATTTCCACAACAAACACAGGTGTGAAGTTCTGCAGATTGGGTGGCTGAAGAAGCTTTGATCAACAGGGAGCCCAACTGCATCTTACTAAGAGACTCCACTTCACCAAACTTGTCCTCGATATTTTCCACAAAAAACAATGGCTTTGTGGCAGTAAATGTGTCCTCATCCATCCTAGTACAGATGAGGTAACAGGGAAAGGGTTTCATCCCAAGATAGCGAGCCTGGCCCTTCTCCCATGGTGTAGCCAGGAAAGGGAAGGTTGCCGGGTCATACGAAACTGCATTCAGTGGTCCTTCACCATTCAAAGAGATGGCCATTTGAGAAGGGCCAAATTTTTGCAGCTTGATACGCTTAATGCGCCAAGCATCTGCCCTGATACCACCCATACCAACCAGGGGCTCTCCCCATGGGTGCCACCCAGCCAAAGCAAGAGCCGTCTGTCACAGCAGCCATTGCCAGGATTTCTGATGCTTCAGGAAGACAATCCACCACTCCTTACTCCTTGACATACATGGGGAGGGAACAACTCAGGTATCAGTTGAGACAGGGGAATCAGCCACAGGGTTCATTAATAGCCCCACCACACAGACTGGCTACACATGCTGGTGGCCTAGCAGGGTGGAAGGGGGCTACAGTGGGGAAGGGAGAGAAGGAAAATGGTAGAAGAATCCATACCGTAGATGCTAGGCAGGGAGTTCTTCCCCAAAAGACTCACACTATAAACAGGAAATTTTGAAGTGGAGGTCAAACCTCAAGCAGGGACCTAAATGCCAAAAAGGATGAAACAAAGGGCTTAAGGAACAAAATTGCAACCAGTACAGGAAACCATGTGGATAGCCAGGTCGACATAAGTTAGAACACCGAGAGAGGGGAAGGAGGGGGCAACAGGGAAGGAACGAGGATAAGGAAGGGAGGGCACAGTGAAGGAAATGTGGCCAGGGAAGGAAGCATTGGCTGCATTAGCTCGGGGCCCCATGTGTGATATGTGATTTATTCATGTCATTACATACAATTTTCAGATCATTTGATTTGATGTACAGGAGACATGTCAAGGTTTACAAAAGAAACTTCTTTCACTTTTTTAAGAGAAATACAAAAGTTTACATTATACTTCACTTTTCTAAGTTACAGTTACACATGTACATAAAATAATAGATGTAATACAATCCCTGTGCTCAGACTGTGAAACTGTCCTCAATGAATTCATTGACAGAATAAGATTCTCAGCAAGTACACCAAGTCCTTTAATCCATACATGTATTCTCTCATCATTACTAACTTTTCTACAGGAGCAGGTATACAGAGTAAAAGGCATATTACTATAAACAAAACTAGGTCTACTTTGGGTCTTCGTGTTGATTCCACAATGCCATGTCTTGTAAGTAATGACATCTCGGTCGGCAAAAGATTCAAGTCCAGGCAGCAAAGCGTTCTCGTAGCGAACAATAGCAAGTGTAAACTGGCAGTGGGTGGTTTACAGTCACTATTGTTCGCTGTGAGAATGCTTCGCTACCTGTGCTTGAATCTTTTGCTGACCGAGATGTCTTCGCTTACAAGACATGGCATTGTGGAATCAACCCAAAGACCAAAAGTAGACCTAATTTTGTTTATAGTAATATGCCTTTTACTCTGTATACCTGCTCCTGTAGAAAAGTTAGTAATGATGAGAAAATACATGTATGGATTAAAGGACTTAGTGTACTTGCTGAGAATGTGCCTGTAACTGGAGACATTACTTTGTATTATAATTATTAATAAAGTCTTACCCTTGACTACTGTAACAGGGGACATCAGCCGAGAACTGCTAGGTGTACATCTGGTAATCGGGGGCTCAAGGATGCAACAATTTTAAAATATTTACTAGTGCCAAGCCTGGCGGGTTGCATAACAGGCTGGCTAGGTGCCCAGCAGGCAGTGCGGCACTATGCTTTGTACATTTGCAAAGTGTGACCTTTGACAATAACGAAAAAGTAGTGTCACATAAAAATAGAAGAAAAAGTGGCAGAATCATGGTGCTGCTTGTATTGTGTCCATTTCTTGACTATGGTCTTGCCTGTAATGGCAAAGCTACCTAAATATTGAAGTTGCTGATAATATTTATTTAATCATTTCCAATCTTCAAGTCAGAGATGCAACGGCACTATCCATCTGAACTATCTACATGCATGAGTTCAGGTAAATCAGCTGTGATAGCACACACAAATACTTATTTACAGATACATGTTGTTGATAAGCAAGTTCTTGAGAGTTGAATTACAATAAAATAATGCCAAGCAAGATGCGTCTCTATTAAGCAAAGAAATTATCACTGTGTACTTCCATGGAGAGCCACTTACAAAAAAGAAAAATGAGGACTCAAGAGCACATCTGGTAGCTGGCCAGTGAACTCATAGACAGCTGTGAAGAGCACTGGGCAACTGCCTCATTCATCATGTCAGTCCCTAGGAGGAGCAGAGCATCATCCAAAATCTTGCTGAAAAATTAATTCAGTGTCTGGATTGTTTTTTGGTCAGGTTGAGAGTCTGTTTTGCATGGCAGTATTTGTGCTCTAGGCTGGTTTTCAGGTCCAAGTGTAGGCATGATGCTTACAACAATTACGCCAATTTTAACCTGTCAACTGAGACAATAGTAGTTTACCATTTAGTACAATATCCAGTGTTCGTCCAACTCTTTTGATCATGTGTCTGTGTATGAGCTTGCAGCGATGGTTTGACACAATCTATATGCAACATAATATGCGTGCGTGTTTTCAGATTGTGATGCAGGACAGTAGGTGCTGTTCTGTGTGTAGTGGTTTCATGTGGATTAATGTGTGCAATGTTATTCTTCCAGCAACAAATGAAATCTAACAGGTCATATAGTCCAGTAGCTGCGCTGATGTCATATCAAAGAATTCTCCTGGCAGTTGAAGTGTTTTGCCATATGTGAACTCCACTGACAGTGAGTCTAAGTCAATTTTGTAAATAGTGTGTAGGTCAAATAAGACCATAAGCAATACAGTTGACCAGCTGTTGGCATTATACCTTAATGCAGCCTTTAGAGAATGGTGGCATCCATAAACTGTTCACTGAGCGGTAACTAATTATCCAATGATCACTAGCACCATAGAATTTGTCAAGTTCTTTAAATAACTCTGACACAGATTGTTAGCTGTTGCCAATAGTAATATGAAGCAGTCAGTGAAATGTTGTCAACTGATACAGCTTCTAGTCAATGGGTAAAACAATCAATGACAGTCAACAGGTAATGTTGACCTAAGAAGTGGGAAGCAGACCCACAACTTCAATGCGTACATACATGAAGCACACTGACATGTCTGGAAATTCTCAAAGGGCAAACTTACAGGTTACTTTATTGCACTGACATCGAAGGCACTCACAGGGCCACTCATGGGCTTATGGAGTTCCTCTTCAAGAGTCTTGTGCCTTTGGAAGCTGAACAAAATCATCAACATTTGTCACACTTTTAACCCACACAAGACAGTCAGCGACCATGTTGTTTATACCAGAAGTGTGGCGATTATTTGTGCTGAATTGAGCAGGAAATTCCAGGTGATTGTACTGCTACAGAGAACATTTGTTACTGTTCTGTCTGAAGGTAAAATTTTGATTCGTAAATATCTTAAATTCTCTGGCATCCAACTGTGGTCTAAAGTACCTCATAACTTTGTACAAAGACAGAAGCTCGCAATCATAAGCACTCAATTTCCATTAAGAACCAGAGAGCTTATGTGACAAGTAGCCAAGTGGTTCCCAAGTGCCATTGAATTTCTGTTGCAACATTGCACCAATAGCTGTCTGTCTGGCAAAGAGTATTAATAGAAGTGGTGCATTCTATGCAGAATTTACCAGGAGTGCAGTGTTTGCTCATATCACCTGTTAGGTGGATGACTAATTGCCATTAGTCATAGGTCCAGTAAGTGCTGCAGTTAGTGGCTCTTGCAACTTGTCTGAGTGGAGCAGATGATGCTAGTAAAAATTCAGCATCCCCAATTACAACTCCTTAATGGTTTCTGGCTTCGGAATCTTCATAATAGCTTCCACTTACTCTAATAATGGCAATGACCCTGCAGACAAAATTAGATGGCCCCAAAAGATGATCTGACATTTACTGAAAACACACTTAGCAGTGTTCAACACCACATGTGCTGGTCCAAGCATTTGAAAATTGCCACTAGATGATGCTGATGCTGTGGCTAACAAGACAAGAATATTATCCAAGTATGTGAAGCAGAATGACAGTCCCTGCAGCACAGGGGTCAATGAACTTCTGCTATGATTGAGTTGTACTGTGCAAACCAAATGTCATATAAAGACATATGAATAAGCCAAATAGATTGATTATAATGGTCTTTGGAATGTCTTTGTTCACCACAGGAATTTGTGTAAAAGCATTTGCACAGTCCAGTACACTAAACATTGCTGTAGGCCCTTAGTAGAGGCAATGGATCAGTCCAGAATTGTTCTTCCAACCAGCACACAGTAAGCACCACATGGAAGCTAGGCACCACCCATCTTTGGTACGTAATGGAGGTTTCAGGACCCAAGACTACAACAATGGCATTTAGTTAAACTCTTCCTTTGTGATCGTGAGACAACTGGGAGCTAAATGCCTAGACACCATGAAACTGGTGGACCGTCTTGGTAGTTTCGAGAAAATGCATAGCAAAAATATTTTATGGAGGTGTTGCTGTACAGCTTCAATGACTGTTAAGAACAGCATTATGTAGAAGACAGCTGTAGCAGTCCATTTTGTTACAGATGATCAATTTCGGTCTAGGCTCAATCAATCATCAGGTCCAAAAAACATCTCAGCTATAAATTCATCTAAATGGAATACCAGTTATCAAATATATATTGTTCAGTCACTAATAGTAACTGTATATATGTAACATACATGTCCATTTCATCTCACAGGTGTATATACGGTGTCCTCACTCATCTCTCTAAGATGATGATTCTGAGTGCTGAACAACAAAGTCGATCACTGTCCTTAGCTGCTTCTGACAACATTTTAATGAAACTTCCTGGCAGATTAAAACTGTGTGCCAGACCGAGACTCAAACTCGGGACCTTTGCCTTTCGTGCGCAAGTGCTCTGCCAACTGAGCTACCCAAGCATGACTCACTCCCCATCCTCACAGCTTTACTTCCACCAGTGTCTCGTCTCCTACCTACCAAAGGCAAAGGTCCCAAGTTTGAGTCTCGGTCCAGCACACAGATTTAATCTGCCAGGAAGTTTCATATCAGCGCACACTATTTCATACAGGCGCACACTCCGCTGCAGAGTGAAAATCTCATTTTGGAAACATTTTAAGGTTTAAGATTTGTGTACACTATTATATGTCAGGATGATCAATTCACTAGGCTGTGGAGGAAGTTGGGTGTGTACCACTGGTTTCTTGGTGGTTGTGAAATACGAAATGCTCCATTAGCAATTACTGTACCTTGTTGCAGCAGCACTGGCACCCACGACACCCCAGATGCTTGTGATGGCAGGTACACCACACACACATCCCAATAACAAACATAATATGTCAGTACAGTGCAATATGCCTCACTCACTCCACTTCAGCAATTGCTTACCAATTCCTTGCATGACACACCACGAGTTACACTTTAGCAGTGCACTGTCAGGAATGGTACAAAACCCCATAGTCAACATGATCCTAGATCCACCTATTCACACAAGGCATGACACATCTGCCCTCCTCCAAGCAGCTGTGGAGGAAGTGTTGCAAGTGGGCATCGTTCATCCCTCTGGCAGTGCCTGGGCACCATTCATAGAAGACTCTGCGGAAACTACAGGTCTCTTAATTGCCGCATGATTAATGACAGCCACCTCATGCCAGTCATTCAAGATTTCACACATTCACTTACAGAAGCTATGATTTTCAGTCTGATTGACTGCCACAAAGCTTATTATCAAATTCCCACGCATCCAGATGATATCAGTAAGACAGTCATTATTACAACCCGTCCTTTGGCTTACACCACTTATAGGTCATGCACTATGGACTGAGAAACGCAGTGCAGACATGGCAGAGATTTATTTATGGAGTGTTTTTCAAGATTAATTGCTGTTATGCATCTGTTGACATTTTATATTTCTTCACCATATCCCACAGTCACGAATGACACCTCGAATTCATTCTCACTGACCTCCATGATGCACGAGTGATAATTAACGAAGACAAATTGCAGTTGCAGAAGCAGGAAATTGCATTCCTTGGACATACTCTCAATGCAGAGGGTATCAAACCAATGACATGCCATGCTGAATTCATTCACCAGTTTCCAAGCACATGAGCGCACCATGACCTTTGCTGCTTTCTTGGTATCCTGAATTTCTACTGACAAAACTTCCCAACCACAAAGGAAGGTCAGGCACCTTGACTGACGCTCTGATAGACCCCCCCCCCCCCTCACACACACACACACACACACACACACACACACACGCACACACACACACACACACACACACAGACATGCAAATAGTGTTTGACTGCTCTAAGGAAGGTCTTATAATGGAATTTTCACTAGAATAGCCTATACTAGATGGCCAGATCACCATCTCCATGACACTAGCAATTCAGCTATTGGAGCAGTCCTCCAGCAACCCCGTGGTTGGCCAGGTCACCTTTCACCATGACTTGTATCATACCAGGTGTATGAGATACCCAAGCAACTGTGAGCAACAATGACTGACAGCCCTCATTCCTTGCAGAAGCCGACTTCACAACACATTCTCCAGTGCTCCCCAATTGCAGGTGTGTGTGTGTGTGTGTGTGTGTGTGTGAGTGTGTGTGTGTGTGTGTGTGGAGGAGGGAGGGTGAAATGTCTGCTTTTTGGATAGGAAGCTCATGCCAAACTAGGCAGGATAGTGGTGGTTTACTATTATACCGAGTTAAATATGTGTTTGTCAACTACTGGTACATTCCTACCCACTACACAGAAGAAATAATCCATGCGTGTAAAGTATGACTGACCTAATTTTGAATCAAGTGCTGGTATTCTTGATGAATTAAATTACATATTTAACATCTAGTAATTAAAAAAGAAAAAACAAAAATGTGGTTCCTGAAGAGCGGTAGCTGACTTTGACGTTATTGCAGGGGCAGCAGCCTGGAAGATTGGCTGATCTGGGCTTGTAATATCAACCACAACGGCCTTGCTGTGCTGGTACTGCAAATGGCTGAAAGCAAGTGGAAACTACAGCCATTAAATGTCCTGAGGACATACAGCTCCACTATATAGTTAAATGATGATGGCATCATCTTTGGTAAAATATTCCAGAGGTAAAATAGTCCCCCATTTGGATCTCTGTACATGAACAACTTGGGAGGATGTTATCATCAGGACCAGTGGACTCTATTAAGTGTTTTAGATACCCTACACCTGAGAAAGCAAAGAGTGTGCATAGTTAGCACTCATTGGTAATGATTAAGTAGTGTTTGATATTTCCCTGCATTTGTACTATTGAGTCTTTGCAATGACCAAACCCGAAGAACAAGGGTTCACTACTACAGAAGTAGTTCAGTCTTTCCTAGAGCATGTGGCTCAAATTAAGGCAGATAAAATAGACTTGTGTAGGCAGTCAGATGCAGTAAAAAAAGGACAGGGCCTCATCCTGTTAACGAATACCTCCTCTAGATACTACTGCTGCTACCTTAGTTTCTCTTTTTTTTCCAAATAAAGCAAGAGAAAATGTGTTTGCATTTGTGGATAAGGAACTGGTAGCTGTGACACTAATTTGTTGGTCACAGAGACAGTACTTATGTGTTGCTAAATTACATTTAGTATGAGATGCAAAAATATTTCTGATATATCCTCAGGAATTAAGGAGTGCTCAGCTATATGAAGTTCTGAGCAAAGGTTGTAGATATTATCTGGAATAATTAAACCATGTGTTGCACCAACAGGGTGAGTCCAACGAGAGTTCTGTGGACAGAATTGGGAAACTTAATGTCAGCGTGTTTGAGTTGTTCGAAAGTGATGATACAAACACATTTCTTCTTCAGGAAGCAAAACAAATGGCACTAGACACATTGCTGTAGGGGTTGCTGCCAGACGTATTATGTAAGGAACGAACAGATGTCCAAAAGGTTCAGCACTGCCCATAAAAATGAATGGCAGTGTCAGTAGAAGAGAGAGACATAGTGAGCTGAGTCGGGGATAGGAATGGGTTCTTTCAGCTACATCGAACATTACCGATTTTGTCGATCAAGTCAAATATGGTAAAGTTGCTGTCAAGCACAATGTAGGAAACGTGGAAGAATAATGCATAGGGAGTGGTACTGTAGGCAGAACAGAAGGCAGGGTAGGAAGGTGTGGGGTGGAAATGTTAACCTACCACTGAACAGCAATGGAGACTCATGGCCAACCAGAGGTACTCTCACTAAATTTTAGCCTGACTGAAACATGTGGATAAGTAAATTATTGCTTAACTGGCTTAGCAAATGGAAGGAAACACAAGTTTTTATTGGACAAGGCATGTAAGTGTGTGTGGCAAGTTTTAACTTAACAGAAAAGAGGCAGTTAGGCATACCATGAAACCAGTTTTGTGGCGTGGGTGGTAATGACATATATTTGATGGGATTGGCGATATTGAGTTTTCAGGCATAGGAAAAACATTTCCAGATACGTACAGAAGTTTTGTCTCATTTAGGCAAAGTTATTGCATGATATTAAGGTAGATGTTCTATATAAACATTGTACCAAAATTGATGTGGACAACATTGTGGTAAAACTTGGGGCAAACTGTTGTCAGGGCCACACTGCCACTTTGTTTATCCCTGGTGCAATGGGAACCAACTGAACTGCATATAAGGCCATTAAGGATTCATTTGCATGAAAGTAAATGTATGTGTGGTAAAATCACAGAGAGAGAATGATAAATTAGAAAAGAAATGGTGTTTTGTGAGCAGAAGTGTTGTACACATAGGGAGACAGATGGTGAACTGGGGGTGCCCATTGGAATAGATGATTTTTGGGACCAAAAGCATGATGGCGACTGTAATAGAACAGCCTCTTGGACATCCTCTGCCACCCCCTAAAGAGACTACATTTATTTTATGCTTAAGTAATCGTTTAATACACACTGCTACAATGTACCAATACCAGTAATTAATCTGTTTGAGGCAACTTATGTAAAATCTGAGTTTGCTGTTGTATTCTGCATTCAGTAACAACTTTGTAAACATGCTAGGAATATATTGTTTTCAATAATCACTAAGTAATTGATCTTAACTTTCTATGCCGATGAGTGTTAATTAATATCTATCGAACACTGTAATGACCTACATGTTGTAGTTGTTGTGGCCTTCAGTCCTGAGACTGGTTTGATGCTGCTCTCCATGCTACTCTATCCTGTGCAAGCTTCTTCATCTCCCAGTACCTACTGCAACCTACACCCTTCTGTATCTGTTTAGTGTATTCATCTCTTGGTCTCCCTCTACGATTTTTACCCTCCACGCTGCCCTCTAATACTAAATTTGTGATCCCTTGATGCCTCAGAACATGTCCTACCAATCAATCCCTTCTTCTAGTCAAGTTGTGCCACAAACTTCTCTTCTCCCCAATCCTTTTCAATACCTCCACAAACTTCTCTTCTCCCCAATCCTTTTCAATATCTCCTCATTAGTTATGACCTACATAAAGAAAGCATATTTTGCAGCTTCCAAATTTATTTTCAGCAAGTAGGCTAGCTGTTCTTGGTTTTTTGTTCCTTCTTTGGACTTTAATTAACTAAGATCTAACACGTTATTTTCTGGAAACTTGTAAATTACTTCGGCATTCTTAACAAAATTATGTCTGCAACACACAAAAATGTAAAGCATTATGGTCACTATTTTTCTATGTATGTGAATTAATTTGGTTACACACATCTACTTGTCATTTCTTAAAATTTGTAAATTCTGATCGTCAGTGATTGTTTTAAATCATATAAATACCAGTGGTTTGCACTCAGTAAGGAGTCCGTTTTTTACCAACCATCAACAGCACAAACATGTAGAACTTCCTTTACACATTCGTCACTGCCGAACATCTTGTGTGTGTATAGAGCAATGTTGTGGAAAATCTGTACCTGGAACTTATTTTGTTCACTACACAATTAGTATTGATGTACAGCAGCACAACAGAAGATCTCAGGAGTTTTTGCAACATAGCTACAGCTCAAGAATGAAGATTACAAGTAATGTAAATTTCTTCAGTAGTACATTTCATCTCTAAATTAATGAACAGTTCTGCCTTTTTGCAGCTCAATCAATTTGTTGAGATAGTTGCATCTCAGCTTTTTTTTTTTTTTTTAATTCTTAGGGTTCATATTGTTTGTGCATCTGTGAACTTGGTATAACTTTTGGAATAATTGTTCAACTTTCATAAGTCTGCAAATATTTCTGTATCAGCAAACCATATCATACACATCCCATACCACACTGACTTCTTCGCTATCATAAGTTCCATTTTAATGTGGTGGAGGAGTTGGGATTTGTGTAAGTCTGTGCAGAGTGCAAATGCATGTTAAGTTTCAGGTACTATAATTTACCACAAAAAAGTTCTGTGTTCAACTTTGGACATGGACAGACCCATTTGGTATGTGGAAAGTGTGGACCATTGCTGACACTGTGAATTTTTGACAGATGAGTTCATTTATTCATCTTCTTTCCTCTCTCTAGTTTGTGTTTAAACAATTTGATAGGAAGTGATTTCATTGTTCATGCCATACAGTCACCTCAGAGAATATTGCGCATGACAATTTTGAAAGAATATGTTGGGAAAAGTGTTTCGTCAATATGAGTGAAAGTAATTTAGATCAAATAGGTGTGATAACCAGATCCGGATGTCAGCTACACGTATAGACTCCAAACTTAAATTTTCAGATCAGAATTGCGAAAATAAATCCAGCAGTTTTCCAATCACCATTTCAAGGTTTTCTGCACATTTTCCGCACATAGGACAGCCATTGAATTTAACTGAAAAGCTTTCTCAGATACGAGACAATAAATTATCAGAACAAAATATGAAAATAGACAATAATTTTAAAAATGTTGGTAAGAATATGGATCAAAAATTTAAAAGGATAGATGTAAAGTTCGAAAAATTAAGTAAGAGCCTAATATCAATAAAAAAATAGATGCTACTAATGAGCAAAGTAGGTGATATAGAGTTAGAGGTTGATTGAAAAAATTCATGGATGTTAAATTAAAACTGCTTCACAACTGAGTCAATGTAGTGGATGGACAAGTAAGAGAGACTGAAAATACTGTCACTGAGGAGTTAAGTAGGGGAAAATCTGAGTTCAAAACAATGCAAAACTTTATTGAGCCTGACGATAATTATATTGAGGAAATATTAAAATTAAATTTAGTGCTTGTTATGGAACAAATTTCTTCCATTAACAATAGAGTTCATACTGTTGTTCAAAATTCTCAAACAGTCAACTCCAAAGTAGACAATTAGGAAACAAACATGTTAAGTAACGCCTACAGTAGTGGCAGCATGTTTGTCAGTAACTGTAATAATGTTACATTGAAATTTTTCACCGGAGATTTTAAATTGCACCTGTGGTTTTTATATACCAGTGGAGGAACAGCTTTGCACCTGGTATTCCAGAACCACTCAAAATTACATTGGTGAAGCATTTTCTGGGTGGAGAAGCTTCATTCTGGGCTAATTATTGTGTTAACCCAGAAATGACATGCCTATTTTGAAAGATTATTTTTGAACAAATTTTGGTCAGGAAGTAAATAGGCCAGAATGATGACAGTTTCTAAATGGTAGCAGATATCACGATGGCAATATGAGGATGTGCAAAATTCATGGGAGACAGCGTAGGACATTAGCGCACCTTTACAAGCCATCAGATGAGACACATAAACTGACACACTGAAACAGCGCTTGCCTACATGTTTTCTGTGGGGTCTGGTCTTCAGACTTCAGTAGAAGTATATTTAAATATTCTGATAAAATGGATCGCACCTGAGAAAATAATGACAGGTCAAATAACTAATACATTCATAGAGAGAACCAATTCCAAGATGGTGTGGGTCCTCTCAGCACCACAAGAACAATGGAAATAGATATAATAATAATAATAATAATAATAATAATAATAATAATAGAGGAAATAACAGTTATGGTAATAACTATCACAATCAAAACAGGAATAATGACAATATTAACAATAATCATCGAAATAACCAAAGCAATAATAGTGAGAGGAGAAATGATAACAGATGAAGTGAGAGTAGGAACAATAGTCAGTGAAAACATTTGCCAGAAACCAGGCTAAGAGTAGAAGAGGCGGACATAATTCAGATTACAGACACCACACCAGACACAGTAGTGATTACCAGGTAAGCACAGTATTTTTTTTTTTTTTTTAGGGGGGGGGGGGGGGGAGTTTTGAGATTTCATATTACAAGAGTTGAGCAAAATTGATAGAAAGGTACAAAATCAGTTTGAATTTTGTGGTGATGCGGTGACTACTCTTTTTGATGATCAGTGAGTGTTTAGTAATGATGCTATGTGTAATGATTTTGTTGAATATTGTTTAGCTAGTTTGTTGTGTGATGATATAGTGTCTGCCTTATCTGAGGTAGATGTGGCAGAAGTTGATAACCTTGTACTTGAGGAGAATGATGATTTGATAATTGATTCTGTTCATATGCCTGCTGGCACAAACACAAATGATACTGTTGATGATTTAGTTGCAGAGAGTTGTGAAGTAAAAGCGGATGTTAATATTGATGCTAGTGATGTGTTGATTATTTTTATGATGAATTTAGTTGATGCGATAATACTGCTGATTCACTGCTCTGTAATGAATTAGATGGTATGATTTTTGAAAAAGTACTGGATGATTAAGTAAGTAGTAAGGTTAGAGGATTTGATGGTGATGCTTTAATGTTAGTGGAGAAGATACCTTAGAGTCAACTAATCCCCATTGATGACAGAGAGATCTTGATCAACTGCAGTAATAAAGATGAGCAAACTATGCAGCTTAGTAACAAAATACTTGAAGCTTTGAACAGATCAAATGATATTGAAGTTAATTGTGGTAGTTTTAATTTTGATGCTAATTTTAAACACACACAAACACTTCTGATACTGTGGATGTAGATAGTAGATCTCTCTCACTTTGTCAACACACACCTATATGTGAAAGTGATTTGTCAGTTTTAGAAGATACACAGTCTAGTTGTAAGTTGCCATTAAATGCATTACAATCTACACCTGCTAGTGAACGACAGTTGACCATTGATTTAAATTTTAAAGAGATTGAAGATGATTTTCCAGCTGAAGATGAAAAGTATTGATAAGCACAAAATACCTGGGAGCCTATACACAGAGATTTCTACTGGTACTTGCAAAGGAATTTGTTACTAGACACTGGTAGCTCTATTTCTGGCATTTCTGGTAAGTTAAGAAACAGACTGAAGAATACACAATATTATACAAATTTCCCTATCGCTGATATTAGAATTGAAGGATCCACAGGAAATTTTAGTAAATTGATTAGTAGGCACACACTGATTTCATTCGCTGTTGATAATTTTACATCTGAACAAACTTCTCTCGTTGTAGCTGATCTGAACAAACATTTGGTTAGGGATGGAATGTATACTTAAAGTCATCATCATTTATGACTGGGAAAATATGAAGTTACTTTTTGAACAATGAAAATCTGGAATTTGCGGGGAAACTAAGTTACACATGAGATTTAATGAAAATTGTAGCAATCAACTAAGAGCTGTTGGGTAATTTCATGTGAAATTGCCCAGGGGATGTTGCCCTTATGTCACAGATTTTTCTGAAAATTTGGTGAAGAATTTTACATAATGAGTTAGGGTTAAAATATTTTTTCTGGAACTTTTGACCAAAATTGTAAATAGGGGACCATTTGGAAATGTGGGCCCCTCCTACCAACTGGCATTGAGAAACGAAGTGCCTTGTAAGTTTGTAACCAATGTAACTTTATTTATTTATGAATCAATTTTATTCAATTTCATGTCACTGGAAAGTAAAAGAATAGAGCTAAAATATAAAAATTATTAAAGTGCTGTGTCTACACAACAAATGTTAGAAAATTTGTAATTAATGTAATCTCTCACTTTTTATTCAATTGATTCCTATTGCCATACTTTTCAACATAAAAAAATCAGAAGGGTGTTTGTCCTCTATTGTTAGATCTTATACTTTTTCAATAATGCTGCAATAATTAATTGCTTCAAACCAATTCAGTCTAACAGCAACAATCACTTGCAACACAGGCTGTGTGTGTGTGTGTGTGTGTGTGTGTGTGTGTGTGTGTGTGTGTGTGTGTTTGCGTGTGCACTTTATGTATCTGAAGCACTCTTTTGTCTTGATTTTGTGCTTCTTACATAAGCTTGCGCCCCCCCCCCCCCCCCCCACCCATGACCCTGGACCTTGCCATTGGTGGGGAGGCTTGCAGGCCTCAACGATACAGATAACCGTACCGTAGGTGCAGCCACAATGGAGGGGTATCTGTTGGGAGGCCAGACAAATATGTGGTTACTGAAGAAGGGCAGCAGCCTTTTCAGTAGTTGCAGGGGCAGCAGTCTGGATGATTGACTGATCTGGCTTTGTAACACTAATCCAAACAGTCTTGCTGTGCTGGTACTGTGAACGGCTGAAAGCAAGGGGAAACTACAGCCGTAATTTTTCCCGAGGGTATGCAGCTCTACTGTATGATTAAATGATGATGCCTTCCTCTTGGATAAAATATTCCGGAGGTAAAATAGTCCCCCATTCGGATCTCCGGGCGGGGACTACTCAGGAGGACATCGTTATCAGGAGAAAGAAAACTGGCGTTCTAGGGATCGGAGTGTGGAATGTCAGATCCCTTAATCGAGCAGGTAGGTTAGAAAATTTAAAAAGGGAAATGGATAGGTTAAAGTTAGATATAGTGGGAATTAGTGAAGTTCGGTGGCAGGAGGAACAAGACTTTTGGTCAGGTGAATACAGGGTTATAAAGGCAAAATCAAATAGGGGTAATGCAGGAGTAGGTTTAATAATGAATAGAAAAATAGGAGTGCGGGTAAGCTACTACAAACAGCATAGTGAACGCATTATTGTGGCCAAGATAGACACAAAGATCCCTTAATCGGGCAGGTAGGTTAGAAAATTTAAAAAGGGAAATGGATAGGTTAAAGTTAGATATAGTGGGAATCAGTGAAGTTTGGTGGCAGGACGAACAATACATCTGGTCAGGTGAATACAGGGTTATAAATACAAAATCAAATAGGGGTAATGCAGGAGAAGGTTTAATAATGAATGAAAAAATAGGAATGCATGTAAGTTACTATAAACAGCATAGCAAACACACTATTGTGGCCAAGACAGATACGAAACCCATGCCTACCACAGTAGTACAAGTTTATATGACAACTAGCTACGCAGATGATGAAGAGAGTGATGAAATGTATGATGAGATAAAAGAAATCATTCAGATAGTGAAGGGAGATGAAAATTTAATAGTCATGGGTGACTGGATTTCGATAGTAGGAAAAGGAAGTGAAGGAAACATAATAGGTGAATATGAAATGTGGGTAAGAAATGAAAGAGGATGCCGCCTGGTAGAATGTTGCACAGAGCATAAGGTAATCATAGCTAACACTTGATTCAACAATCATAAAAGAAGCTTGTATACATGGAAGAAGCCTGGAGATACTGACAGGTTTCAGATAGATTATATAATGGCCAGACAGAGATTTAGGAACCAGGTTTTAAATTGTAAGACATTTCCAAGGGCATCTGTGGACTCTCACCACAATCTATTGGTTATGAACTGTAGATTAAAACTAAAGAAACTGCAAAAATGTGGGAATTTAAGGAGATGGGACCTAGATAAACTGACAGAACCAAAGGTTGTAGAGAATTTCAGGGAGAGCATTAGGGAACAATTGACAAGAAAGGGGGAAAGAAATACAGTAGAAGAAGAATGGGTAGCTCTGAGAGGTGAAATAGTGAAGGCAGCAGAGGATTAAGTAGGTAAAAAGACGAGGGCTAATAGAAGTCCTTGGGTAACAGAAGAGATACTGAATTTAATTGGTGCAAGGAGAAAATACAAATATGCAGTAAATGGAGCAATCAAAAAAGGAATACAAAAGTCTTAAAAATGAGATCGACAGGAAGTACAAAATGGCTAAGCACCAATGGCTAGAGGACAAATGTAAGGATGTAGAGACATTTACTAGGGGTAACAGAGATATTGCCTACAGGAAAATTAAAGAGACCTTTGGAGGAAAGAGAACCACTTGCATGAATATCAAGAGCTCAGATGGAAATCCAGTTCTAAGCAAAGAAGGGAAAGCAGAAAGGTGGAAGGAGTATATAGAGGATCTATACAAGGACTATGTTTTTGAGGACTATATTATGGAAATGGTAGAGGATGTAGATGAAGATGAAATGGGAGATATGATACTGTGTGAAGAGTTAGAAAGAGCAATTAAAGACCTAAGTCGAAACAAGGCCCCGGGAGTAGACAGCACTCCATTAGAACTACTGATAGCCTTGGGAGAGCCAGCCCTGAGAAAACTCTACCATCTGGTGAGCCAGATGTATGAGACAGGCAAAATGCCCTCAGACTTCAAGAAGAATATAATAATTCCAAACCCAAAGAAAGCAGGAGTTGACAGATGTGAAAATTACCGAACTATCAGTTTAATAAGCCTGGATTCCGTAGAAATGTTGGAACACGAGACAATACTGACCTTACGACTTATCTTAGAAAACAGATTAAGGAAAGGCAAACCTACGTTTCTAGCATGTGTAGACTTAGAGAAAGCTTTTGACAATCTTGACTGGAATACTCCTTTTCAAATTCTGAAGGTGGCAGGGGTAAAATACAGGGAGCAAAAGGCTATTTACAATTTGTACATAAACCAGATGGCAGTTATAAGAGTCAAGGGGTATGTAAGGGAAGCAGGGGTTGGGAAGTGAGTGAGAGACAGGGTTGTAGCCTCTCCCCGACGTTATTCAATCTGTATATTGAGCAAGCAGTAAAGGAAACAAAAGAAAATTTGGAGTAGAAATTAAAATCCGTGGAGAAGAAATTAAAACTTCGAGGTTCGCCAATGACATTGTAATTCTGTCAGAGAAAGCAAAGGACCTGGAAGAGCAGTAGAACGAAATGGATGGTCTCTTCAAAGGAGGATACAATATGAACATCAACAAAAGCGAAATGAGGATAATAGAATGTAGTAGAATTAAGTCGGGTGATTCTGAGGGAATTAGATTAGGAAATGAGACACTTAAAGTAGTAAAGGAGTTTTGCTATTTAGGAAGTAAAATAACTGATGATGGTCGAAGTAGAGGGGATATAAAATGTAGACTGGCAATGACAAGGAAAGCGTTTCTGAAGAACAGAAATTTGTTAACATCGAGTATAGATTTAAGTGTCAGGAGGTCGTTTCTGAAAGTATTTATATGGCAGTGAAATGTGGATGATAAATAGAGAATAGAAGCTTTCGAAATGTGGTGCTACAGGAAATGCTGAAGGTTAGATGGGTAGATCACATAGCTAATGAGGAGGTATTGAATAGAATTGGGGAGAAGAGAAATTTGTGGCACAACTTGACTAGAAGAACGGATCGGTTGGTAGGACATATTCTGAGACATCAAGGGATAATTTACTACTGGAGGGTAAAAATCATAGAGGGAGACCAAGAGATGAATACACTAAGCACGTTTAGAAGGATGTAGGTTGCAGTAGGTACTGAGAGATGAAGAAGCTTGCACAGGATAGAGTAGCATGGAGAGCTGCATCAAACCAGTCTCTACACTGAAGACCACAACAACATAAGCAGCCATTCTGTCTGTTTCCATAATGTGAATATTAGAGATCACTTAATAAAGTGGTCATTAACTCTTTCTCATTTCCCCCTTACAGATTCTTCACAGTACATTCTTGACTAATTAGAGAACAAGAAAAAGTTTCAGACCATCCAGTTCTTTTCTCCAACACACACAGTTGATTAATAATCACAATGGAAAACAAATGTTCTTTAGGTTTTGTGTCAGCAGTTGTGTCAGAAGAAAAGTAGTAGCATTGAAGAGCTGGATTTAATAGATAGGTCAAGCCTGAACCAAGCTGATATTGAAGTACTGAAGCTAAGAAGCATCTGTGAAAATATTGAGTGTGTTTGTTCTCTCACAAAAGGCTCTATTTGGGAACCTTCCAGGGATGGATGAATGTGAAGTTGAAGATCAAGAATATACACCAGATCCATCTACAGCTCTTCAAAACCTTAATGAAAGTTGTGAATTACTTGAAATTTCACCATTTGAGGTTACCAAGACAGTACAAGACAGGCATCCAGAATACATTCGATCCAAGTCTCATCGCTTAGCTTTAAAAATTCAGCAAACAGCATCAAAAGTGCTACATGTTCCAGTGAAAAATGTGTCTGAAGAAACTGGCTGTGCTAAATGTACAGACCGTAATATTTTAATGCAAAATCTTAAAGAGAAATTCAGCACAAGTTCTGTTAAAGAAAAACTACAAATACTTACCTTAACACCAGCTTCATGGAGTAAAGAATAAATCCAAATGTTTTTTAACACTACCGAATACATGGTAAAATAAATCGAGGGTATTGCTAAAAGAAGATGGTATTTTGTCAAGAGGGAGTTATAAAGTGAAAAACAGAATAGGTAAGGACGTGGAAAAATGTGTCCAGAATTTTTACTGTGTAGATGATATAAGTCACATTTTTGCTAATAAAGAAGACTGTCTGTCTGTCCGTTCAGAAAATGGCAGTTGCGTGTATAAGACAAAAAGACTAATTTTACATAATCTGAAAGATGTATACTTAGCTTTCAGAGAAAAATGCCATGAAGATAAAAGTGGTTTAACTAAATTTTGTGAACTTTGGCCAAAAGAATGTATTACTGTTAACAGTCGTGAATGCATAATGTACGTGTATGCACGTATCACCAAAAGGTAAAACTGTTAATTCATGGTGCACATGTGAAAGAACCATACACTGAACTTCTACAGGAACTTGTGTGCAATCTGGAAAATGAGGAGTGTATGCTGCATCGCTGTTCTTGGTGTCCTCACGAATATGAACTGCGCAATTTTTTAACGGAGTTGGAGTCCCTACAAGATTCCGAAAATGTTGTATTCAAACAATGGATTCAAACTGATTGACTTACACTGGAGACATTAATGAAGATGAGTATCTAATGCAAATTTTCAAAACTTACCACAACATCATTATGTATCAAAATCTCAGACTCACTAATTCAAATCAAACAAAGAAACACTCCCTGATACTACATGCTTCATCATAGTGGATTTTGCATCAAACTATACCTGTTTGCTTCAGGATGCTGCACAAGTATTTCGCTGGCAGAACATTCAAGTCACCTTTCATCCTTTTGTGGTGTACTTTAAAACAGATGATTGCATTAAGTCAATGTCATTGTGTTGTATAAGTGACTGCAGCTTGATACAAACACATTCTATGTTTTCCAGAAAACTGTTCTCACTTATGTATTGGAACAATTGCCACTCATCCAGCTTGTTAAGTACTTCAGCAGTGGCAGTTCTGCACAATGTAAGAACTTTAAGAACTGTTTAAATTTGTGCCATCACAAGCAAGATCACAGAGTAACTACAGAATGGATTTTTTTTTTGCCACTGGTCATGTCAAAAATGCATGTGATGAAGTTGGTGGTACTATTAAATGTTTAGCAACAAGAGCAAGTTCACAGCATCCATACGACAGTCACATTTTAAGTCCGAAAGATCTGTTTACATTTGCCAAAAAACTCATGTTCCAGGAATTGAAACCTTTTATGTTACAACAGAGGAGATAACAAAGTTCACAAACATGTTACAAAAATGATATGAGACTGGTTCTACCATTCCTGGAACAAGAGTAAATCATTTTTTCAAACCACTGAATGAAAACAAGTTGCTGATAAAGCGTGTTTCATCAACTACTAAATTCATTCAGGTTGCTCTTGGAATTCAAAACACTGCCTGTAACACAATTAAAGAAGAAACATTTGTCACAGCTGTCAACGATAACCAGTGGTGGCTTGGAAAAATTCTAGTAATAAGTGAAGAACACAGAGATGTAAAAGTGAAGTTCATGAGTCCAAGTGGCCCTTTCTCAAGTTATTCATGGCCACTTCACACTGATGTTTGCTGAATACCTTATTAAAACATTTTAATGATTTTGCTTGCTCCTAGTGCAAGCACAAGTACTGGTCGCTTATATACTTTTGAATCAGACATAATATTGGCGGCTAATGAAAACTTGTTTGAAAGAATGAATGCTTTTTAGAATTTTATGAATGTGTTTTATGAGAAATGACCATTTTTGACCACTACATAAGAGTCACAAAATGTAACATGTATATTATTATTATTATTATTTATGTTCTTTCCATTTTAAATGATTAAAAAGAACAAACACCCTTCTGATTTTTTTATGTTGAAATGCATGACAATAGATATTCTTTGAGACAAAATTTAAAATGGTGGAACTTGTGATTTTGACGAAAAAAATTCATGAAGTTTTGGGAAAAAAAAGGAAAAAATATTGAAAAAGTACTTTAATTACGGATTTCAACATATTTATATGCACAGTTGCAGCAGTTTTATAGTTTAGTGATATAGTTGGTCATTGTATCTTTCTAATGACACCAAATTGAATAAAGTTGATTTATAAATAAGGGACTTACAGTAGTTTAAAACTTTCAACCTACCTTTCGTACTGACACCAAATGGAGAAAATGCTAGACATTTCAAAATCCCCCCCCCCCCCCCCTGACTACAGTTTTGATCTAAAAAATCTGAAAAAAATTATTTCATCATTTTCTATTTATGTACTTTCTTACACCAAATTTTCACAAATATCTGTGACTCGATGGCAACGAGATTTCTTTATTTTGGGTGATTTTAAATGAAATGAGCCTGTTGAAGTTTTTGATGACAGGAATTAGACAGAGGAGAAGGATGAGTTTTGTGATAACCAACTGGGTAGTGACAGCTTTTCACAGTTAGTTTCAGACAAAATAAACACACCAGATAATTTGAGTAATAGAGGAAAAGAAAATTTATATAACTTTTTGTCAGATTACTGTGAAATCTTTAGTGAAAAGCCAGGTGGAGTGAAAAACTATATGTGTAGACTGAAATTGAGACAACATAATCCTTTTTTGCCCAACTTTATTATGTCGCCATTTGCAATAGAAAAATAGTTGAAAGAGAATTACAGAAACTGCAGACATGGAGGATAGTAGAGAGAAGTAACAGCCAGTACAGTAATCCACTGGTGGTCATTTCCAAGAAAACTGAAGGTGTAAAATTTGTCCTTGATTCTCAACACTTAAATCAATTCTTAGGAAAAGAGGCAGATCATCCTCAATTCGTGGAACAAATTTTGAAAAAATTCCATGACTAAATACTTTACTAGCCTTGATATAACATCAGGTATTCACCAAATTACTGTAGAACTCAACTCAAGGCAATACACAGCATTTCTGTACAATGAGAGGAGTTTTCAGTACTGTATTGTACCCTTTGGCTTAAATATATCTGTTGCAGAATTTATATCTGCTTGTGGTTTTGTGCTAGGTAGTGATTTACTGTCAAAGCTGATCATTTATGTAGATGACATTTTGGTAACTAATTAAACTTTGGAGAATGCACAGAAATTTTGATGGCGGTTGTAGAAAAATTTAGACTGGGAGGCATGAAGTCAAAATTAGAAAAGTGCAAATCTGGTGTTAAATTTTCTAGGTCACATGATTAGCAAAAAGAGGGAATTCTGCCTGAAAAAGAAAATGGCCACTGCAGAATTTCCAAAACCAATGACAAAGAAAGAACTTAGATTATTCTATGGTTTATACATTTTTTCAAGAAGTACATCAGAACACAAGCACTTCATGCACCCTGTCTTCAGGAGCTGTTAAAGAGAAATAGTATCTGGGAATGGACTAAAAACTGTCAGGAAGCATTTGATGAAATTAAGAAACAGCTATGCACAAGTGACATACTACACAGATCCAAATTGTCATTGCCATTTTGTTTAATGACTGATGGAGGGGATTATGGTTACGGATTATGGTTTAGGTGTATACTTGTTTCAAGAGAGAGAAATTAATGGAAAGATAGAACACCACTCAATTAGTTTTGCTATTAGGGATTTACAAAATATGAGAAGAACTACACTATTACTGAAAAGGAACTATTAGCCATCATTTGGGGTTTTCAGAAGTTCAAGAATTACCTAATAGGACACAAAGTAATAATTTACACAATCCACAAAGTGTTATGTTACATACAAGAGTGCAAACTGCACCACAACAGAATTACCAGGTGGGCAGTTTACGTGCAACAGTTTGATTATACCATCCAGTACATTAGGCGAACAAAGTGTCACAGCAAATGTTTTATCTAGATTACAAGGGGAGAGGGGGGGGGGGGGTTAACTTGTAAATGAGAACATTCAGGACAACAGAATTTTCAGAATAATGTATATTCAGGGAATTAAGAGAGAAAGAGAAATTGTAAAAATTTGTGTACAGTTAAGACGAAATCAGAACCCAGTTGAAGAGTAGAAATTAGTAAAAAGTTATTTAAGAAAGAAAGGTCAAGACAAAGTAAAATGATATTATGAGGTTTATAAAGGAATTTTATTTCAAAGACTCAATTTGGATTCAGACACCTGGAAGGTCTTTTGGTCTCAGCAATACACTGACACTTTGATTAAAAAATTTAATGCCTTCAGCAAATTGATAAGAAACTTTTTGACATCTATGTAGTACCATTTAAGATAATGGAGATTCAAAATCCAAATTCATACAGATTGATATACCCTAAATCACACAAATTTTTTGGACTAAGAAATATCTTGCCATTGAAGTCTTATTACCAATAAAATTACTTGGGTACACACACTCTGTGTACCATGCATGTAGCTGAAGCAGGATTCCCACCCAATGTGACATTTGCTTCACTGGAACACTACCAATGACACATATTTTTTTCCCCACTCCTTACTTACACACCTGTCAACTAATAACAATTTGAGGCAGCTTGGTTTAACTTAACATATTCCATCACACATATTCATCTGATTAAAATTTGAGGTACAGTTGACATTTATCTACATTTCATCAGTTTACTCATGCTTTACCAATGAATGCCATCACTATATATGTTGTTATACGATTTTCAATATCAGACCCTTAGGAGCGTACACACTCTGAGTACCGTGTGAGTGGCGAACACAATGTTCCCTAGCTAATACAGCATTTGTTTCACAGAACACTACCAATGCCACATTCTTGAACACATTTCTTTACACACACAGCTATCTGATTGAAGTTTGAGAAGAAATAGTTGAGAATTTTCTAAATTTTATCAGTTTCCTTATATGAAGATTTTACTACCTGAATACTATTGATACTTACTTTGATTTGATGACACATTTATTCCAACACACATGATGTCAGTAATGAGTTGAGTGAGATGCTTACATCTTAATATAATGCTTCTGCAATCTAATGCATTATCATGATATAATTTTCTACACTAACACATGCCATAATTACACTCACGCACATTCTATGCTTATCTGCAAATTAATGATGAAGAATTCTGCTACGAGACACTGGCTCGCAGTTCTGAGAAGATACTTCAGTGGCTGTGGTTCTCATTTACTTATCCACACTGAATTCTACAGTACACATATTTCTTGCTTAAGATGCTTACATACATCGAATACCTTCCTACAGCAGTACAATACACATATATACACGTTTTTATTTGAGATTTTCTGTTACAATTATTTTCTGAATCTTACAGAAGAATATTGATGACTGAATCTGAAGCAGAGAGAAATAGGAGGTGAAGTAGATTTGATTCTATGGAATGTTGACACAATGTCACCCAACAACATGTTTATTTCAGCTTATTAAATACAGGAGTTGGTGGATAGAAGTTTACATTTCGCTTACATACACAGACATTTTTGAGTGGCTGATAGCAAATCACTTTTATTTTCAGGAATTATTTGATAAAGATGATGTATTTTCCTTATTACATATTGACACTATTATGCTTATGCTTTTATACACACTATGATGATTTATTGCTCATTACCTTATACACACCATGATGATAACAGGTATGCTACAGTTAAATTAATGATTATTGTCCCTTAAGTTGACTTGACTGAATGAAATGAGTTTGCATGAAGGAGTTACAAGGAGATACTGTAATGTGGAAAGGAAAAATTACACTTACGCTAGACATCAAAACTTGATTTTACACTACATAAAATAATTATGATACTTTGACTTGGGAGATATGCGTTGCTGATAGAAGAAACAAGAAAGGGTTGTATAAAGAATTGATTACATCTTAGACACTTAATTTTGAAAATTTTGTGTATGTTATTTAAATACAGGCGTACGCCCAGACAAGAAAAAAAATTCCCGGATTTTTCATGGATTTCCCAGTTTAAAAATAGACTTTTTCCGTGTTAAGTGACAAACTTGTATATGAATCCTTAGACCAGTGAAGGTTTTATACATGGGCATAAAACTTCCCACCAGCACTTCAGGAAACGAAACCCTGCGCAAAATCACACGTCTAGTAGTAGACATGTGCGGCAACATTCACAGAGCATATTTTCGTATTACGAAAGTATAAACATAAATTCCACCGAACAAAGCAAGTTAGCAACATAGCTTACAAAGCTGTGTAATCTAGATTGCGATTTGCGACGCCCTTTTGTCAGCCAATTATAGCTTTCGGCATGCCATCTCGCAAACCAATGACAACAGATATGCAGAGCGACAGGCATGTGTTACAGTCAGCCAATAGCAACACCATCGTCCAGTAGCGGCAACATCATCGTCCAATAGCGCGAACACACAAATAATAAAAGTTAATGGCTTAGATTAATATGCATACATATAGCTACAAGAAAAGCTGAGCTTTCACATACAACATTTACAGTCAAAATGTTTCTGCTGGTTTTTTCCCCGAAGGTGTAGACAGGGAGAATCCTGATAAGCACAGCTCAAATTGCAGCGGCTGAATGATTCTGACGAGCACGGTGTACATTTCACTGCTGTGCGCCGAAATTTCGTACGTTACTTGGCTGAATACATATTCCGTCAAGCATTTGCTTTTGCATAGAAACGGCAATTACTTGTGAAACTGCTTAACTTCGCCCTGTTTTTTGAAGGATGATTATACTTTTGCCAACCTTATTATATAATTCGTAAGAAAAAATAAAAGAAGCATAAGCCAACCTTCAAACGTGGTCTTTTTCTAGCACATTTTACATTTTAAGATGTATAAATGACAAATGTACGAGTAAAATTTTAAGCAATGGCATAAATGGTTGGTCTTTTATGCCCAAAATTTTTCGAAGTGCCTCGTTCTCAGTGTTACGTTTTGAATAACAGTCTAACGCTCCCCGATTTAAGAAATGCATCGCACATTGTCGCACCTAACATAATCCATCTTGCATAAAAGAAAATTTACTTTGAAAGTAACGCTTCTCAAACCACCATTCACAATTGACACGTTTTGGGTATGCTCTGTGTTCTGGTGTTGTAAATGGTACATTTTCTTTGCACCTAAAGTGTTATTTCGGGGTTATTCTCTCGTTTTTGTTTTACTGCTGCAGTATTATTCTGCAGTGCTGGGAGGCAGCCCAACAGCTAACACAAAGAGTATGAAATTTACATAATGAGAGACAATTACCACTTGCAGTAGTATGGATTGTTGTTGAAACTAAATTGGTATCATTAACAGTCTTCCTTGTACCGTAAGAAAAATACAATGCAACGTACTAATACTGAAGTCACAAAAATGAATAGTGTATGCAGAATACTGATATCATTACCTCTAATTTTTTGTGGTTGCCGATCATACAGTCCTCATACAGTCCATCCACTGATTCTTAATGATTATCACATATACAGGGTGACACACTAACTATTGCCACCAAGAATAACTACGAAAGTGTGATACAAGCTCAAAAGTTTGTGGGACAAATATTGCATGGGACATCTGGGGGCCATAATACGACGTTGGTATTTTACTGCTAGGTGGGGTCGCGTCAGAGATATGAAGGCCACTTTTCTTCTCTCCCTCTCTCTCTCTCTCTCTCTCTCTCTCTCTCTCTCTCTCTCTCTTTTTAATAGGATGCTACAGCTTGGTACTTATTTTATGATAGCGGCCATCGAGACGAAACCATTGATATGTAATAGTAAGGTCTTTGACGCCCAACAAAGGTCACAAAGGTGTTGTGAACGTCCATTTACAGAGGGTGTTCGAAGTGATAACCATTAATATCAACGCAGTGCTGCAACCTTCTTATAATGGATTGAGTGGTATTCCTTATCACTTCGACACTTATGGAAGCACATACTCTGACAATTGGTTCAAAATGGTTCCGTCCGGTGTGGCCGAGCGGTTCTAGGCGCTACAGTCTGGAACCGCGCGACCGCTACAGTCGCAGGTTCGAATCCTGCCTCGGGCATGGATGTGTGTGATGTCCTTAGGTTAGTTAGGTTTAAGTAGTTCTAAGTTCCAGGGGACTGATGACCTCAGAAGTTAAGTTCCATAGTGCTCAGAGCCATTTGAACCATTTTTTGGTGTGCAACTTCCCACAGCCAACATGGATTTTCAGTTGCCCAATAATTCATATTATACACATTAACAATGCTATAGCTCGTGAATGTAGCCCCATCAGTAAATAAAATCAAATTAATAAATGTATCAGCCCTCTGAATCTGAAGTTGGGCCCATCGGCAGAATTCAGTGTCTCGCATGCAATCCATGCCAGTTAATTCTTGGAGGAGACTCATATGGTAAGGATGATATTTATGGCGATACAGAACACGAACAACACTGCTCTAGCTCATGTCAGACTCCCTTTCGACTTGACGCGAAGGATCTTGAACCGCAGTGGCAAGAGTACCAATTTCCGTTTCCTCATTAGTAACTTTCCTTTGCCAGAAATGTTTCCGATGCGTTAAAGATCCAATTGTTCTCAATTTATCACACACATATTCAAGCGTACGACGTGTAGGGTGAGTACGTTGCGGATATCTTTTAGCATATAGGTCTGTCTCTAGCTCTCACTGAATTTCGTTGACATTCTCCATAAATGAGAAGCATATCGCCTTTTTCTTCGAAGTAATATTCACTTTCGCTTGATTCGAGGATACTAGTCTTACCATTCCTATTAGTGTTGTATTGCGAAACTGTCGAATGGTGTTTACATGTCAATGGCACGTTAGATGGATACTCCGTATTTGGCGAATATTTGCAATTTGCGCGATATACGAGAGGGACTTGTCAGAGTATGTGCTTCGATAAGTTTCGATGTGATAAGGAATACCACTCAATCCATGATAAGAACATTGCAGCACTACATTGTTGCAATAGTCATCACTTCGAACACCTTCTGTAAATGGACGTTCATGCCACCTTTGTGACCTTCGTTGACCTACAAAGACCTTACACTTACACACAATTGGATTCGTCTCGATAGCCGCTATCAGAAAATAAGAACTAAGCTATAGCAGCCCATTAAAAAAAATGGATCTTCATATCTCTGACGTGACCCCACCTAGTAACAAAAAACTAACGTCATCTTATGGCCCCCATTGTCCCATGCAACATTTGTCCCAGAAACTTTTGAGCTACTATCATACTTTCTGCATTATTCTAGGTGGCAATAGTTCGTGACTCAACCCTGTATATCTTAAGATGTCTTGCAGGATGGAAGAAATTGCAGGCAAAAGTCATGCTTATGAACGAATGTAGCATTTACTACACACATTGGTGACGCACTAGTAAAAATTACACATCCTTTTTACATGAGTTCTTAAACATAAGTACTCTCAAACGAGACTGAAACAAGAGATGTTAAAAAATTGAACATTCTCCAGACATTGCTCTACTGTTACAAAGATAATCTTAAAAACCTATCTTTTCCATCTTCTGCAACAAGGTACAAATTTCTTATTACTAATAAGGAAAAGAAAGCATTCATACAAACTGATCCCCCCCGTACACTGACATTGTATGGAGGTGTACACTGTTTGGGAGTATCATAAGAATAATTGTTTTCTATCTATAACAGGTCAAAGCCCTTTACTTCTCGGTCATTTATATAGACTTATGTCATGTTAAGTCGAGATGTCACCTTTACCTTATCATATCTACATATAATAACACAAATAATTAAAAGAAAAGCAAGTTTTAAATAAGGGTTACAACTATCAAATGCTGTGTGTATTCAACAACGCTAGGTTTAGTGAAGTGTCTTTCATTATTGCGCCCACACGAGTGGCACTGAGACATTAATGGTTGCGTCCTCTCTGAATACTTTTATCTTGTGCGTGTCTATTTCACGCAGAGTGAAACCACGAAATCGCCGTGGAATCCTCCACAAATATTTGTTCATTTATTGCAAACAGTGGGCGTGCTTCTGGTAATTTCAATGCTGTGACAGAAGGTCTTCAATTTTACGGCCCAGGACCCATTGTTTAGCAGTCGTAATGCGCTTATTTGGTGGAGAGGAAATCCGTCGATCAGCACCCGCCAGTAAGTTCTTTATAAAACAATTCTTCATTTATTCAGAGTTGAGTGTAGTTAAGTAAAAATTTTTGTAGGTTTGCACACGTGTACTAAGCATCAACACACTTCATTTAAAAAAAAAATCACTTTTACACGCGTTCCTTGCCTAATTGCCATCCAACTCTATTAATCACTAATTTTGCATAAAGTGTCTGCTTTCGTATGCTGTTACTCTTTAAACAAATCATTATTTACGTAGTACAATTTTAATACATTCATATATTACATATTATTACTAACATTCCGCTCACATTTACTTCATATTGAGTTTTATTTTGAGAGTAGTTAAAACGCTGCATTAGCTTTGATTATTTTTATAAACAGTCGTATCAGTTTAATTTGTAAATAATATATTCATTTACATTCATATTATAGAATAAACATGCACAACCTCAATTACATCAATCATCCTAATATATGTCTGGAAGTTTGTGTCTCACAAATCTTTACATAAGAAACATTGTACATAATTCCTTTTGCATTGTTTATGGGAGCTTGTTATTTATTTTGGAGCCGGTGGGAAAGCATCGACATCAACCTCAAATACATTACACAATGCTTGCATAACTACACTTAGCATCACCTCTAGACCTCTAGGAATGAAGGAAGGAATCTATTTGGTGTTAATAATCCTGTTTATAATGATCACAGACCTATACACTCATACATACTGTAAAGAGAAAAATGGGTGTTAAGAGTATCTGAAGCAGACACTGTATCCTGTGTGTAGGTCGGCCTCCTACCTTTTCGGTAGCATAAAACCTATATCATTATGATGTCACTTACCAGACTGCTATTGCGTGGAGCTCATTAAACTTGTATAGTACCATGCCACTCTCGAAGCTTATCATTTCTGTGTCGGTGGACTGATCGCTGAAAAGAAAAAGCTTAAAACTAACTTAAAACTAAATGTGTAGTAGCTCAGTGGCCACTGATCCAGTCGTTCTTTTACGTCAGTATGTAGCTGTTATTCGCCTGTTGCGTCCAGTACATCACCAGCTTCACTTACCTTTACCCTGTAGAGAGAAGTATCTACAAAAGTCTCTAGAACGTGAGATATTTATGCCCTTCATCTCTGTATCATGCTTTCACCTTAGTGGTCATCGTTCATATTCTTAAAGGTATCTTACACGTCCTGTAGTTCACTTCCTGTATACACCTGTGCAGATCTGTATGTAGTAGGTTAATATCACTATTTTATGTAAATATTACACATGGTCTCTTGTACATTCTCTTAGTTCAACATGTCATATATATATATATATATATATATATATATATATATATATATATATATATATATATAAATAGATTTAGTCCACCTTAAGTTTACAGTTACAATACAGTTATTCTTTCTTTCTTCCTATTTGTATCTAATTCTTGTAAATATGTGTGCAGGCGAGTTGCGTTTAATTGCGTTAGCTGGCAGTCATTAATTTTGTCAGCTTTCTAATAATTAAACATCCTGCAGCCGTGTTTACAAGCGCATGTGCGAAGTACATTGCTTCCACCCAATCAGCTGAACTAGCTCACTGTTGCGATTACACCGCAGTTGTGTCGCGAGTTCTGCATTACTTCGCCGCTCCTCCCGTCAAGAAAACCACTGTATCATTTAATATCTCTCTCAGTTTCACTTACTTGCTACTTTACATATCAAACTACAAGTAAAATCTCTTATATGTAAACATGTTTCCTTAACACTAGTATTCAAAAAGAAAACAGAAAATCAATTACTATTACGTACACTACATACAGTCATTTTCAGTAAAAATACTTGAGTCAAAAATGTTTATTCCACAAATGCCTTTAAGTCCTTGTGGGGACAGAGACCTATGTCTCGACCAGTCCTCTCTTAAATCAAACTATAAGCTCCAGGATATGGGATTTTGGAAATTATATGTTCCTGTATAAAGTAATTGCCACTTCTTGTTTAACTTTCCTATTTTTGTTGACTTAGAATGGGTTCATAATTGTGTAAAACGCTTCAGTTTCCGTTGATGTATATTCTTCCTGTATTGAGCCCTGTTTTCTGGTGTAATTACTGCTCGTTTAATTTTCTACTGCTGGTATTTTTGGGAGGGGTGACTCCCATTCACCCGGTGTAAAACATTAATTCATCTGGTGTGAAACCAGTGGAAGAAGTTGTAAGGCTGTTAATGACCTGCATGGAAGGTGTAACATATTCTACCCATTTTGTGTGTGTGTGCGGTGTGGTTATTCTTATCAAGCAATTAAATTTCTTGAATACTCTTTTTATGGGTCGTGCCTTGGGGTGGAATCTTAATAGTAAGATGTGTTTTATACCCTGTAATGACATAAATTATTTCCATTTCTGTCCTCTAAAATATGTGGCATTATCAGTATCACACGCGGCTTTCCAATCCTTCTCAAGTAATCTTATTCGATCCTTTTCCTGATGGAGGTTGATGTTGCATTACGTACAGCATACATCTTAATATGCTTTCTAAAAACATCAAATAGTGCTACTACATATCTTACACCACACTTGCCTCTTGAATAGAGGCCAGCCGCATCCAGAGACACTAATCTGGAGGTTTCTTAGTTAGAATCAGGTGAAGCTCGATTGCTTAGAAGAGAATGTTTTGCCTTCTGACACACTATACGTTTTCATAGTACTTGAAGTACTCGTCATCCAAAATTTGGAAAGTAGCAACATTTACTTGCCCCATAGTGTTCCCACACTTCATGGTTGTACACTATGAATTTCTCAATATACTTCTCAGGAAGACATACGCACCATTGTTCTGAGTCAGGCTGTTTGCGATGGAATAAAACACTTTCATATTCCCTGTGCCACATAGACACCACCTTGCCAATCTCTTGTGCGGTATCTACATGTCAACAAAAATGAAAGGGATTGGTGATCATAATATATGTTCGTACTCTTACCTCATGAAAAATACTCAAATTTTTTGAATGCCCAGGCTACTGCTAAACTTCCTGATACAGAGTATGGTCTCAGTGCAGCTAGTAAAAGTTATTACCTTTGGCAATATCTTACAATCTTCCTCTCTCATCTGGAACAGAAATGCCCCCAGACCTTGCGAGGAGGCGTCTGTGCACAGACAAATGTCCTTCTCCATATCGGGTGACTAAGTATATTTGCATTCACTAATGCCTCTTTAATATTATTGAAATCCTCTTGACACTTGTCATCCCACAGCCATGGTTTGTTTTTGCTTAACAAATTACGCAGGACATCACGGTACATCATTCATTTGGGTATGAACTTACAGAAGAATGGCGCCAATCCTGAATAAAATTTAAGTTGTTTCTTATTCCTAGGTGCAGGACAATTGCGTATGGCAACGAGTTTCTTAGGATCAGGGAGAATACCTTGCTCAGAAATAATGTGACCAAGAAATTTTACCTTCTCTCTGCCAAAGTCAGACTTTTTTGAATTGGCTGTCACTCTGTATTCTGAAAAACGTTGTTAAACTTTCTCAATTAATTGAATATTTTCTGACCATGTGGGAGTGGTGATTAATAAGTCGTTAACATATACTGTAACCTTGTTAAGTAGCTCTGGTCCTCATACTTTATCTAACGCTGCGATGAATACACCTGCACTTATATTCAGGGGAAATGGCAGGACCCAGAATTCAAAGCTTCTATCGCCACATACCAAAGCTGTGTACTTTCTGCTTTCTGGATGGAGTTTTGTTTGCCAGTAGGAGACTCTAAGTCCAATATGGTAAAGTACCCCACATATTATGGAACGTCAGCAGTTGATCATCCAGCTGTCAGGCCTGATTCGAATGGTACTAAAACGTTATTAATATCTCAAGCATTCTGAAGTTTACTTACAGGCAATACGGGGTTACAATAAGGTGAAAAGGAAAGTTGAATGATCTCCCATTTAATCATTCGAGTGACTTCTTCTCGTACTGCCTCTCTTTTCGTCCAAGGAATCAGAAACGATGATACACAAAAAGTTTCATAAGGGTAAACATCTATTTTATACTGATAATTCTTGATAACTCTGGGTTGTTTTCCAAATACATGTGCACACTTAAATAACAGGTCTGTAAGTTGCTGTTGCTCCTGTTCACTTAAGGTGCGCCAGCTGGAGTGGCCGAGCGGTTCTATGCGCTACAGTCTGGAATCGCGCGACCGCTACAGTCGCAGGGTCGAATCCTGTCTCAGGCATGGATGTGTGTGATGTCGTTAGGTTAGTTAGGTTTGAGTAGTTCTAAGTTCTAGTGGACTGATGACCGCAGTAGTTAAGTCCCATATTGCTCAGAGCCTTTTGAACCATTTTGAACTTAAGGTGCTGGACTCACTTACCTTTTGCTCCACCATTTCATTCTTTACATCTAATTATGACACTAGTTCATTATAGTGAGTGTTTACAAATAATTCAGTAGGAAATACGAACTGAAATGTCACATCAGACTCCTCCATCTGCTTTACTTTCATGCCTGACATTTTTATTAAACCGATAGAAAATACCTGTTCATTTACACTGAAGTAGCATTTGCCACTTCCTATGTTAATTGCGTCTTATCAGTTCTAAACATGTCCAGCCCAGTCAAACAATTTACTATTAATTTGTCAATGATGAGGAAATAACATTTGACAGTAAAGTGTCCTATTTTCAATGGAATAAGTGCTTGTAACTTCACTACTTTTGATTTGTTTCCAGTGGCCGCCTGTGTTATAGAATTCTGCTTGGGGAAGGTGGGAATTGTAACTCTTTTCTTTAACTCTTATAAAAATTCAGTTTACATTAAGTTAGTCGTTGTATTTATGTCTAGAACTAAGTCTACTTCCATATCAAATACTGTTGTCTCTATAACTACCTGTACCTGCTCTTGGTACAAGTTTTCCTGAACTTCCTCTTCATATCGGTATAAATCATCTTTCAAGTCACCCTGTTCATTGTACCTCACAAAACATGTGTTTATAAGTGTGTTGCCCCCACTCCCTATCTGGTCAGCAGTGTGAGGTTTTACTGCGACTAGTTGGAGTTTTCCGCCGGTGCAGGAGCATTGACCTCAGTGGCCAGAGTAATTTCAGTGAGCCATGCAGTGTGTGTTGTGTTATGCCAATTTGTGTCATCGGCTGCATGTGACCCATATTCAGGCGAATTCGTGTTGGTAGTTGCGAAACTATAGTTCGCGCTATTATGTTGGCCAAAGGTTGGGTGCAGCATAGCATGCGGCATTTGATGGTTGCCGACCACTTGCCACTGCATCGGCTGGCTGTTACAGCTTACAGGCGGCGGGTAGCCTTGTACTGATGGACGTTGTTCGCTTGTCCTTTGTAATTATTCCTGTTGTTCTGATAACCTCGCTTCAATCTTTTGTTTTTTCTATTTCCATTACCATATCCATTTCCTTTTTGTATGTACCATGTCGGATATGGTTGCCATGCTTGTTGTGTAGTAACATTATTATTTACAGGTTGGTTACCAAAGACGGGCTGAGGTATTTGTTTATCTGCTGCTTTATGGAGCCACGGCGCCTCTTCATAAATCAGGTCAATGAATCCAAAACTGACAAAAAGTACTTAGTGTCTTGTTCTGGTGTGGTCACTAATTTTTCCCTTATGAGTGTTGGAATTCGGCTGTTTAATATCTTCAATACATCCACCTGCGATATGGGATTGGTACAATATCTGGTCTTATTTAAATACTTTTCGAAATAACCCCTGAAGCCTCCATGCTTCCTATTGAATAGAGCCTGTTTAAAGAATTCACGTTTTAGTTTCTCTTGAACGGCTTCCGACTAGAAAGCAAGTCCAAATTCCTCGTAACTGTGACAGCGTTCTGCCATTTCAGTGTCCCACAAAAGAACGTACTTTGGGTGTAAGCAACAAAAAATCTTATCTTTTGAGCCTCTGTCCAGTTACGCAGAAGTACGTTGTGGAATGCACTGATAAAAACTACCGGGTTCATCTGCTTTCCATCTGTCAAGTATGTGGGAAAATGCCTATGTCTAAGCAACACTTCATCAACGAAGATAGATATTAAACATACGGCATTATCTGATATCGGAGTGTTGTTACAAGTGTGCACAGCACTGTGTAGTAATTGTGCGTGTGTTATAGGTACTTCTTAGATAAATTACGAATTTTACAATCCGCACTTGTGCTTGCTATCAGGCTTTTGATAAGATGTCTTGGGCACAGGTAGTTCAATATTCGCAACATGACCTACGTCATTTGAAGATTCAGTTACCCTTTCCTTCATGGCCTCTTCTACCATGTCTACATATGCTTTGCATTCAGATACTACCTTCTGCGCTAATGTACTACTTTGATCTTATGTTTATATCGTGCCTATCTGAGTTCTTTCTCTTTTGGCACATTCAGACTCTACTTCCAAGCTTTCTACTCTTAATGTTAGCTCCTTTACTGCCAATGTCAAACCTTCATGGTCCTTGTGTAGCTTGTTGACAGTATTTATATATTACATATTTGGTTTTGATTTGCTCTTATACTATTATTCGTGTCCATGATGTTCTTTATTTCACTTTCTGCGTGTTCTTGATTGTCACTAACTGAGCCTACCTTTTCGTTCAAAACATCACCGCTTTCTTTATCGCCAGAAATAACCTCCTGTTTTGTCTTTTCATTTCTTTCAAATTTTCAGTTATCTCTGTGTGTAGATTTTCTGTCAGATCATTGAATTCTTGCGTGACTCAGTTTTGGAAATCTTCCAACACCTGCTTTTGTCCTGTTTTGAAATCTGAAAAACCTTGAGACAAATCGTTACATTTTGTGTTCAAGTAACTAAACTGTTGTGTAACTGTTTTGAATTACGTGTCATATCATGGAATTTAGTGTTCACAGTTGTCAGTAATTGCTGAAACAGCGCATTGGTTCTACTATTATCGTTGCTATCAGCTGTACATTGCATGTCAATATTCGGATTACCGATAATCGGTGTCCATCTTGTGTTATCAAAATACATTGTTTTTTCACGTTTCTCTGTTTCATTCGACAGATATATATATTGCTTCGTGAGATGCGTGAAACAGTCTCATCGATAGTCACCATGGTATCGTCATAGTTTGTATGCGTATCTGTGCTGATATTTATTACATCTGTGATACCTATCTCTGATTTATATCGGCTTTCAGCTAGCTGCGCGGTTAGCGCTTCGTTTTAATTTATCTGTTCGTGCAAATTACCTTCTGTATTACGATCAACCATAAGTAATTTTGGGCCAGCCATTTTTATTGTGCTAGCAATTACCAAAAATTAATAAAAATCAGTTTAAAGTTTTTTATGTAAATAAATCTTGCACCTGAAACCTGCAACTTCCCGTGAAATCGCATTTCAATAAATACCTGTCAATTTGTCGAAATGTATTATGATACAAATGATTGAAATTTTCGTAATAATTTACACTATACAGTGATTTTTGAGTCCTATCGATTATTAAATTTTCTAGTAGGTAAACAGCGAGGAAAAAGGAAAGAAAGCTAACTACTTTAAGAGAGGCGTTACTAAGCATAATCATGCAAGCTATTTCGCAAATTGCCTACCTTCTCTGCATAGTTTAGCATGTCACTTACGTATCCTATTGGTGGATAACTTGGTCGTTTTAATTCTCCGCTCCTCGATTATTGTATTATGCTCCTTGTTTTCATATAATATGGATTTTGTTGCACTCGTATTCATGCAGTAATAAAATAGACAAAATTTACTTTTTCTTTACATAATAATGACAAAAACTTTGCGTATGTTCATGTTTAGCTGTGCCTTTGTCCTGGAAAAGAGGTCTCCAGTGGTATTAGTCTTTGTTGGTCGTTTTTGGAATAACTGTGCTGGGAGGCAGCCCAACGGCTAACACAAAGAGTATAAATCGTCATGAAATTTACGTAATGAGATATAATTACTACTTGTAGTACTGGAATTAGAGCATGGATTCTTGTTGAAACTAAATTGGTGCCATGAACAATCTTCCTCGTAGCATAAGAAATTTACAATGCAACGCAGAAATAATGAAGTCCAAAAAATTAGTAGTGCATACAGGATAATTTTTCTTACTCTATCCATGAAGACTTTTAAATTGTCTGTGCATTGTATGTGCATTGAGATATCCGTATTCACAAAGGAATCAATATTTATTTGACCTGTGCTAAGATTTCTTCAGTGCTATCATGACAAGTGGACCCCAGTGCTAGTAGTTTCCTTGATGGTGGCGTCCATGCAGTTGCTCATTAATGAATTCTTCCAATGGCAGCTGTACATGGTAGGGAACCCTATATGACTTATGTTACGTCAATAACTGTTTTCAGTTAGGATCCAATCGTGTGTCACTGGGATTACTGGAAACAGGCTACAAGGATTAAATAAGTCCTGGAATTCCGATAGTAATTCCTCCATTTCTACTTTTTCGGCATCTTATAAAGCCATAATGCACATAATGCGGTTGTACTAGCGGTTTTCTCATGGTTAGATTCCAGACGTGTTCTGTCTGGATCATCCTCATCTAGAACATCTCAGTCAGTGACAAACTTAAGTTATTAGTACTAAAATTATCGACATCGATCGGTACTACTTGTTTGATATGTATTTCCTGTACACACACAATACTGCTGCACAAAAAACCTTGTGCTTTATTTATTTCACCCTTTTCTTTCAGTGGTTCTACCACAAACAACACATTTGTAGACAGTACCATTCCTTAATACACTCAAAATAATTTCCCTGTACATTGCAGTACTTTACCATATGAATTATCCTTAGTGATTTTGCTTGCAACTTAATTGATCTTTCGTGATAGAATAACCTTGTGGCAGTGAGTTACTGACCACTTTTTGCCTCAGATGGAAGAACATTCTTCTGAATTGCCCAAAGCTAGTTTTAACATGACAATTAGCAGAAGATCTAACTCTAAGTTTATTTAGTACCCTTCACCTGTGAGGTATCATGTGCTGTCTATACCAATTTAGGACTTGCCAGTAACCATGTGACCACACCACCTTTCTGAGTCTCGTTCCAAGACACAATCTCCTCAGCCCGTGTGACCAGCACCTCCATGGAGCTAATTTAAAGGACACTGCACTGCACTAGTCTAGTTTAGTCTGTCTGTCAGTTCAGTCTGGTCTGTCTAGGCTACGCACTGTCACTTAGTCTTCGTAATTATTGTGGATTCAGATTTCGCCTATTTCGTGGACTTGTATTTGATATTGCTTTTGGGCTTGCATGTGGATTCAAGTTAAGTAAAGAAGTTTATTGAAAATAATGTGTCCATCTTATTATTTTGCATTCTGTTGTAGAAACCCACTCCTTGACATCCATCAATAGGATGACATAGCAACCTATTTGCGCAAAACTTCCATGATTTCCTAGAATTGTTTTGCTTCAACTGTAAAATTTCATATTACTAAAATTAGTGATTGTATATCATTATTCTCAAGTCCAGAAGGTGCACACTTGCCACAGAATGTGAGCAGACATGTCTTATAATAATCTGTTTGCCATACTGTCTACTGCTCCCTACACTGTGGAAGACTTAAATGCGTCTTCCCCAAATGGCCCACGCTCACCACAGTCACTTGAGCGCCATGCCTTACAGTAATGTATTTTCCCTACTGTCTACTATTCCAGTGAAACAAGATTCTGGGTTTGTATTCGTTTCTGTAGCATTAAAACTTACTGGAAGTGTCGTTCGGCAGACTTGTTTACAGCTGGTTGCTTGCATTTTACCCCTTTCCATTATACCTCTTACTTTTGTAATCCACTCCAGGTGTCCCACTTTCCCAAACTACATGAACAATCTTTTCACATGCGAGCTGGAAGTCCACAACAGTTGTACTTCACATCAGTGGAGAAGACTTTTATGCTATCGTGGACTTTCCTCACAACATCTGTTTCCTCCATTGCTATGGCTGTGATAATAGCATCATCCAGGTCCTTTGGAAATTTTGCTTACAATTTTCTTGACACACTGGGTGGCAGTCACTTTGAGAATGTTTCTAATGTCCCAGTTTCCACTTCCTGCAGAATGACTATTCAGTTCATGATAATTATGCGTCCACTGATATGGATTCACATCAATCCTCCACATCCTTTCTCAAAATTCCTCAAAAAACTAATTTTGCTTTTCAAATATACCATTTTGTTGTCTGCGATAAAATCTGGGCGTATTTTTCGTCCCAAACAATTGTACCAGGCCTCTCTGGAGTTTGTGGAATGTTTGAGCATTCCTTAGATCCTCATGGTGCATTACATAAATTTTTGCTTCTCACATCAAGCACATCTCGGTCATCTGTAGCAACTCGTCATCTATCCAAAGCCCCAGCTTGACAGCAGTTGGTGGGTTATCAATAAATGGTAACATATCCTTTTCTGTTCTGGACACTGTGTGCCTCTGTCCCCACATAAGAAAAATAATGGTAGAAATAACAAACAAATTGAGAATAGTTAAGGTATAGCTGACTGTATCAATAAAATACGAAGGTTGGAACTTAAATATTGGCAACTATTTATTCACAACTGATACAAAAGAGTTACGTGTTTGCACCTGTTACTTTCCTCCAAAGTAGTCACCTGCGTTGTGTAGAACCCATTGCCAGCGATGTGGAAGGCGAAGTATACCGTTAGCAGAGCCTGTTTTGTTGATGTTGGGAATAGAGCGGTCTAAAGTTATGGTGATTCTTGTGTACGACTGTGATGGTGATAGCCTAACATGTTACATTTCTCCACTGTAGACTGTCAATGCACAGTACTACTGTCGTTTTTAGAGCATAGTCTGCGACCAGCTTTGCGAAAGAAGCGGCGACACTTTTTGAACAACTCACCCATCATTTTGCACCACTAGGCGTCCGCGCATATAGCGCAAGCTGTGGCTGCTCTGTTCGGTCGATGGGACTGGAAAGTACTGTAACATCCACCATACTTCCCAGACTTAAGTCCTTGTGACCTTGATTTGATTCCGAAGATGAAGGAACCACGTCGTGGCATCTGCTTCAGAACTGTTCCAGAGATTCGACATGCAGTAGACCTTCTCTGGTATTGAACACTGCATGTATCCCTGAATGTGAGCCTGGCTTACCTTAATTCTCTGACACGTGTCACAGCTCTCAAATTGTTTCCATACTCTTCCAACCATATTACTGAACACAACATTTTCCCTTATTATTTCAGTGCATTTTTTAGTTCCATAGCGTCCATAGCTTAGGTGCACATGCTGGATTAAATTACTGACACGGCACTCTGGAAAACATAACTTCAATTCGTCACTGTTTTCGTTTGCTCTTCTGAACAAAATTTCCTTATGTGTTTTGTAATATTTATTCAAATTGTCCTCCTCTCTATTTTCTAGTCGCCTCTTTGTCTGTTGTTGCTTGGCATCCTGATCCTGTGATCTTCTCATGTCCCTACGTACTCCTCTGATATTTCTCTCCCTTAGCAAACCCTTTATGTATAGGATCTTAAATTCTCTATTTCCAATCTCTTCCTCTCTTAATATATCCCCAGTTCCCACTGGTAATGTTGAGAAAGCATCAGCCGCAACAATTTCCTTTCTGAACTGGATGCTGTAATTAAATTTCTGCAGAAACATAGCCTACCTCATTGGTTTGCTGCTCAACAAGACACATTCACATCAATATCTCAATGCTTTACGATCAATAACTTCATAACCCAGTAGATAGTTTCTGAATTTGGAGAATTCACAACTGCTAACAACTCCTTTTCAGTGACCCCATAACTCAGCTCATGTTTGGAAAGAGTCCTCTATGCAAAAGCTACACTCTTCAAATCTTTGTGTCCACCTGCCACTCTTTTCTTTGACAGTGCCATTCCCAAATCATAATCACTGCTGTCAGTGTGCAAACAGAAAGTCAGGGTTGGATCCGAGTGGTATAGTAATCCATTGTTATTTAAACTATCATTTATGTCCCGTAGATCTTTGATACAATCCTGTGTCCACATACAAGTTGTATGTTTCTGTAGTAGCTTGGTTAGGTTTGGTGAGTTTAAACTCTGATTCCTGATAAACTTTCGATAGGAATTACACATTCCTAAAAAGGATTTTAATTGCTTCTTGTTATTAGGAATTGGGCACTTAGCGTAGCTTGTATCCTGTCTTTCTTTGGTATCTTTCCTGTGGGTGTGATAACATGTCCTACGAATTCTCCTTCCTGGCAAACTCACACTTGCTTAGTTTAACCTTCATGCCATCCATTCTAAGGGGACCTAACACTTCCCTCGGTAGACAGCAGTGCCTTTCCAAGTCAACAGATACCATAAATATGTCATCCACATAGATTGTCAGTTTGCTGTCTATGTAAAATATGATCTAAAGCTCATATAAAAATAGCCACAGAAATGTTCAGACCAAGCGGAACTACCTTACATTGGTAGCATCTGCCACCATATAAGAAGGCAGTATACTGCCTTCTCTTCTTGGCTAAGGGTATTTGCCAGAAACCAAATGTCAGATCCACACTTAATGTTATTTCGGCATGGTGGAACTGATAGAGCAGATCATCAATATTTTCTGGATGGTCTGTTTCCCTACAGATTATGGCAATCAGTTTTCTAGCATCTAACACAAGCCTCACTGATTTATCCCTCTTCCTGACAATGACTAGTGTTTTATTGTATTGACTATTTCTTCTCTTTATCATCCCTATCTCCAGCATTCTATCCATTTCAGTTTCAACTGTCTTCCTTAGTGCAACAGCTATATGGTATTGTCTCTGCATGAAAGGTTCATGTGGCTAAACATTTATAACAAATTCAAAAAATTTCACTCTTTCTGCCATATTAGAAAATACAACATTATATTCATACAGAAGATCATGCAGCTCCTTCCTTTGTCCTTCAGTTATCCCTTCAATATTATCAGCTTTGTGTTTAATTTCTAACATTGTCTTCTTCAGATCTCTGCCCCCCCTCCCCCAACACTGTTCACTATTTTCTGTTTCTACAAGTGATGCTATCATCATTTTCCCTTTTAATGACTTGTTGTAGTCTATAACTAAATTAGTGCCACTTTCATCTACCTTTAACTGGTTTCTTTTACTGTCCAGAATAGCTCCTATATTGGTCATCCAATCCATCCCAATAATAGAATTCATACAGAATTCCAGAATAACCATACAGTTCTGACTAAACTCTGTATCACCTGTCTTAAAACATAGCACTAACTGGGTCCTAACAGGTTTGCTTAACTTGTTTGTTGCACCCCTAAACCACATTCCAACAAATGCCAATTCCATAACTTGTGTAATGGATTTCAGATGTTCATAAAACATTTCAGAGATCCAAATAATCCCAGTTCCTGAATCAAGAAGTGTTTCAGTCTCAAATCCTCCAACACTCACTTTAATTTTAGGTTGTAGTTTTACTACCCTATTACTTCTAAAAGATTCTTCCTCAGGCAGATCCTTCTCAATGCTTTAAAATTCAATTATAGCACCTTCCATGCTTGTAATAATGATTTCTCACTCTATGAGATTCATTGCCTTATTGCTGCTTGAAGAACTAATATTACATTTTAATTCAACACAGTCTACTTCCACATTTACTGCAAAACATTGCTGTCTACTACACCAGTTTCCTAAAAAAAAACTTCCTCAGTAGCCCCCCCCCCCCCCCCCCAATAACTTTTTGATTCACTGTGCTTTAGTATTTCTGGTGGCCTGGTCTTTTCTTGTTGCTCTAAACTGCTGACTACATTTATAAATTCCTCACTAATTTCATCTAACACTGACTCATATCCTTACTTATTGCTGCCTCTACATTTCCATTTGCATTAGGTACATCTGCTAGTGCCCCTCTATGCAATAAATTTTGTCTTCTGTTCATGAAGAACTATTTACACCAATAACATATACATTGCACAGAGGATATGTCTCTGCAGTCTTCTGATCACAACAAGGAAATCTGAGACATTACCCCTAATAATGGTTTCACAAAGATCTCCAGTAATACTACTTACACCATTAATATTATTAGGTGGATCTGCTTCCACTACCCCAGTTACTGCATCCCCTATACTAGAATCAACATCAGCAACAGTACATGTAACATCAGCAACTTTCTTGACACAAGATTAAAAATTCACATCACCATTAATAATATTTGAAAAAACACATATAGAACTAGCACAAGGAATATTAGCACATAAAGAATCCACCCTTCCAACATTTGCATGCATAGAAGTACAAATGCCAGATACTTCATTTACAGTTTTCTCATGCTGCTCTGTACTATTAATACACACACTCTCAACTGTTCTATTGTCAACTACAGTATTAGAACAAACAGCACTATGATACCTCAAACTTGCCAGACTAGAATTTCCATTGTCATAAATACTTCAGTCTTCACCATTCATTCTATCACTTGATTCAGCCCATCGAAACAAATCACTTACATTTTCATTGATAGTCTTTTCCTTGAATTTTCTCTCCCCTTTCTTTTTCTTCCCAGCACTTTCAAAAAATTTCCCCCAAAATTCACATTCACCCAAGATACTTTACATATTCAATGAATACATATAGGTTCGTTAATCAGCCTTTCTCTCTAGGCTTTTCTTAGCATTGTCACTCTTTATCCCAGCTTGGATCTCAGGTGGGATATCTACTCGTTTCCCCAGTTGTGAGGTCTGTCTGACTCCACAGCTGTCCCTTCAACATGATGACATTTTGCCCTATTGTAACCCCTTCTATCATTCGGTCTTGAAGTTTTCGTACCATCATTCCTGGAATGTATGTGGGAGATTCTGTTACCAATACTAATTCCTCTTGTCTCTTCCATGGAGATTTCTGTAATTTTACAAATGTTTTTCTGTTTCTGAATGGTAAAGCAGTATCCATATTCTCAACATAACCAGAGAATACGTCTACACCATCTCCTGGAGCAATTATGAGATATCATTGTGCATTGTCAGGCAGTCTGCTCTTTAAAATGGAACTGATGATTAATAGCCTCATTGACTTGTCCAAATGTGCTAATTTCTCTATTTCCCTCATAAAAAATTTCTCATGGTTCCCTTCCCTGGTCTACATAGAGCCCCATTTAAAAAACTATTTTGGATTCTGGACTCTTTTATCTCTCTCCAGAATTTATTTAAAAACCCTTTCTCAAAGTCTTCTTTAGTCATAAAACTGTTCCGATTTTGGTTTGCACATGACAAAGCTTCTCCTTCTAATGTCCCTCTCATAAACTTAATCTTTTGCAAATCAGTCACTCCATCCACAAATCGATCCCTACAACATGCAACAAAATCGGCAGGGTGACATTTTCCATCACTGTTAAAATAAATAATATTTTGAACATTATGTATTGGTAACTTATTTATAATATTGCTAACATTTCCATGTTCATTCCAATTTAAAATTTTCAGCTACGCATTTTTCATCCAACTTAACAATTTCGTCTCATACCTCTGCATTTTATCTTACTTATTCCTGTTCATTTCTGTCTATTTCTAATCTTAGTGTGCATTCAACTTCTGACAACGCCTGATTTAATCGCTCCTCCACCGACTGTATACTGCTATTTATTTTATTCATACTACGCTTAACTTGAATGAGATTTTCACTCTGCAGCGAAGTGTGCACTGATATGAAACTTCCTGGCAGATTAAAACTGTGTGCCAGACCGAGACTCGAACTCGGGAACTTTGCCTTTCGCAGGAAAGTGCTCTACCAACTGAGCTACCCAAGCACGACTCATGCCCCATTCTCACAGCTTTACTTCTGCCACTACCTCGCCTCCTACCTTCCAAACATTACAGAAACTCTCCTGCTAACGAGGTAGTGGCAGAAATAAAGTTGTGAGGACGGGGCGTGAGTCATGCTTGGGTAGCTCAGTTGGTAGAGCACTTGCCCGGAAAAGGCAAAGTTCCCGAGTTCGAGTCTAAGTCCGGCACACAGTTTTAATCTGCCAGGAAGTTTCATATGCTTTACTTGATTTAACTGTTCGTTCATTTGGCTCCCCTGCGTTTGTAATTGCATATTTTGTTCTTGCACATTATTTTGAACATCATTCACACTTTTCTATAGTTGAGCAAGAGAGCTCAAAATTTCTTTGGATGTACTTACATCAATAATGTCTATTGGAACAATAATATTTTCGTCTGTTTATTCCTCATCACTTGCAGCATTATTCGCTGTTGTGGTTCCCCCATTATGACAAAGAAAGAAAACACGAACATATGCAGTATACGACAATAAATACTACACGTAGCACGCAGAATTACTTCTCTTTCGATTTTTATGTCTCCGCACATCTTAGCGCCAGACGATGCTGCCACGACGAATCTACCGTTGTCTCGTGTTGTATTGCGCTGCTGCTGCCCACGTGGTTCGTGCTGCTTGTGCCTGCCGCCCGCGTGGTTTCCGTTTCTTTATCTGCCGCCAGTCTCCCGTTGAAGCGCCAAATCGTCGTTTAATCCTTCTTCACTGCTTCTCGCCACAACCAACACTACCTTCAGGTCGTCTCATATGATTCAGACATCCTGGGCGAGAACCTATTTTGTAGCGCTAAACGTCCCTGCTCATTGCGAAACATCTCGTCGAGTTTTCTGTTAACTTTTAGACTCTCTCTAGGGAACATTTTGCTTAGCATCTTGCCAATACTAGCATTATGTGATATTTGCTAACTTAATGCAGCTGGTGGGGCTAAAAAAATCAGTGTTTTAAAAAATATTACTTTATTCCAGTTAAGTGGTCACATCAATTCTCCAGCGCTGTCCCAACGGTAACGATCCCCAGCAACATGTGTCTTGGCTACTCACCACTTGCGCTGCTTCCGCCACACTAAGCAGTCCATCCAAAATAACAAAGACTTCTACAATTTTCCCACATTCCGGCATTCTGAAGCTATTTTCTATGGCTAAATGTCGCTGTTCTTGAGCAAATACAACTACTGTATTTTAATTCTACGTAAAAATCTTGTAAGACAATGGCGCATCGATGCACTATGTAAGCACACTGATTTCCTGCGAATATAATCGATATGTGAAAGTAGTATCTCTGCATTATTTCAAAGAGCGTTTATGATGTCGCCTGCCACTGACCAACAATGTTATTGAAGTGTAATACTGAGATCGTGCAAAACACTGTTACATCCCACGTACTGACCTTCCGGACGCCCACATCCATCGTGCCACAATACAGTGCCAGCGCTCAGCGACTGACCTTAAATGTGGCCCAGAACTGCAGCCGAGGATGCGCGTGTCAGTCAGAGAGTTTTTCGCCAGCCGTTGAGAGTCCCCACCCGAGGAGGACCTGAGTGGTAGGAGTTCAGATACTATCAATACTCCCAATGCAAACACTCATCGTATTGAATCTTCTCAAATTTCCACAGAGTATACATGCAACACATGCATTTTCGAAGGTAGCTCAAAGCAAACTGAGTAGTAGTTTACAATTCACCCACCCAGGCGGAGCCATGAGCCAAATCGTCATAAGCCTGAAGCTCTCTCAGACATCCTGCACTGGTGTATAAAGGATGGACCAGCCCCAGCCTGGAACAAAGGTCTGCCCTGAGGTACTGTTTCCAGTCCTGACCTGCTTGCTTGCTTCTCAGCTTTTATCTGTTTAACTAAAATTAAATGTTACGATTGCTGCTGCAGTCGGACACCGATCAATGTACTGGAAATGTGACCTCTTGGTGGCTGTGGTTCTGGGATGAATCTGACATTGAAATTTCAATAACTATAGCGCACGTAATTTTTCATGTAAAATCTCTCTCATACCCTTACGGCTTTCGATGCGCCGAATCTGTACCTCCAGCACAATAGAACAAACAGTCATTTCCCCTGGACATGCCACAACATAAGCTATAGTAACTTTACACTACAATATATACACATTTTACACAAAAGTGTAGTTATCTTTGGTATATGTACAGCACCCGAAAAAATTGTCATATGTCCACAATCACACAGGCTACGTGTGCCTCAGTTCTAGGTACTCACTTTACGTTTAAGACTTCCAGTAATCACTTTTAGAAGGCGGTGCATGCTGCCAAGATTCTCTCAAACAACTGCTGTAAAAGCACAAGCTTCCGGCACTAGGTGATAATCTACAGCACACCCATGGACGAAAGGCTTCGAAAGGCACCGATAGTGGTTGCTGCACTGTGATCTACGTCAAAGTCGATAGTGCAACAAGGAAAATGCGAGGATACGCTTAGGGGTGCTGCTGACGGGACATCTTGTTACAGCTGTATTGCCTGTCCTGTTTGTACACTATAGCAGGTCCAGGGTAACTCTTGCATTGCTATATTGTGCAGCTGTTTACGAAATGACTGTATCGCCCTTTACGTTCGGATGTACTTCTCAGTGAGTTGAAATTACAATTCACCATGTCAAATCTATTCTTCCCTTACGACTAATAATACGTATTATTTTTTTACGGGAATAGTAGTTTGATTATTTCCCACAAACGTCTGGTGATATGTTGGAACATACGTCACAGCACTTTTACGTTCAAGCTGCAGCATAACATTTCTATCATTTATCGCTGAGTAAAAAATTATGTTGTTTTCGCATTGCAAAAAAACCTCCCACTATCACATATTTTTCGATGAATAAAGGATGTAATTACAATTTGAAAAAGCCCTAGAGACTTTTTGGTTTAGCGATTTTATTACTTCCACGAAATCTTTTCATGTTTTTGATACTTGTAAATACAGCCAACAAACAGTGGCATATACAATCAGACCACAAAGTCGAGGTTTGTGACAGCCCATTCCAAGCACAACTACCGTTTGCCAACCTAACACCACCCACACTATACAAATTACCCCTTACTAAGAAATCATTGCCAGTGCAATATAAACGAGGGTATGTCCATTGAGAGTTAATTTTCAGGGGCCAAATGAATGGATGGAGAAACCGCAAAGCTATTGTAGTCTAAGTACATTTTTAAGTTCCACTTGCTAAGCACCATACGTCTTTAACACTTTGGAGCGAGAGCAGGATCACTGCGAGACGGACCTGTTGTTGCAGCTGGCGAAATTGGAGTTTGTTACGAAAAAAAAGCCTGTTAGAACGTCATACAAAGCTTTTGTTTGTAACACTTACGAGAAACGCCAACGTAATGGTACAGACCTGTTTAGATCCTATAACAGGTGTGTGAGGGAGGTGAATTTTCAAAAAGGAATAGCTTGTTATGTAGATTGATTGGGTGGAATCAAGAAATGTGTGTAATGTGCTCTCTGATATTTATATGAAACTAATTAAGATTGGTTGCCAAGTGAATGCTTTTCAGTACTACATGCTCCCTACACAACCTGTACAATTACTATGTGATATACGATGAAACGCAGAAGAAACTGGTATAAGCATGCGTATTCAAATACAGAGATATGTAAACAGACACAAAACGTCGCAGGGGTCGGCAGTCACCTATATAAGACAAGTGTCTGCTGCAGTTCTTGGCTCGGTTACTGCTGCTACAATGGCTGATTATACGATTTAAGTGAGTTTGGACGTGGTTTAAGTCGGCGCAAGAGCGGTGGGACACAGCATCTCCGAGGCAGCGATGAAGGAGGGATTTTCTCGTACGACCATTTCATGAGTGTATCGTGAATATCAGGAAACCGGTAAAACATCGTATCTCCATTATCGCTGCTTCTGTAAAAAGATACTGCAAGAAACGAACCAAATACGACTGAAGAGACTCATCCAACTTGACAGAAGTGCAACCCTTCCACAAATTGGTGCAAGTTTCAGAGCTTAGCCATCATCAACAGTCAGCGTGCAAACCATTCAACGAAACATCATCAATATGTGCTTTCGGAGCCGAAGGCCCACTACTGTACCGTTGATGACTGCATGACAAAAGCTTTACGCCTCGCTTGGGCCCGTTAACACCGACATTGGACTGTTGCTGGCCGGAAACATGTTGCCTGGTCGGACGAGTCTAATTTCAAATTGTATTGAATGGATGGACATGTACGGATATGGAGACAACCTCATGAAATATGGACCCTGCATGTCAGCAGGTGGAGACTCCTTAGTGGTGTAAGGCGTATGCAGCTGGGACGATATGGGACCTCTGATAAGTCTAGGTGACACGTATGTAAGCATCCTGTCTGATCACCTGCATATCACCTGCATCCATTCATGTCAATTGTGCTTTCCGACAGATTTGGGCAATTCCAGCAGGACAAGTGACACCCAACACGTTTAGAATTGCTACAGAGTGAGTCCAGGAACACTCTTCTGAGCTTAACTGGCCAACAGACTCCCCAGACATGAACATTTTTGAACATATCTGGGATAACTTGCAACGTGCTGTTGAGAAGAGATCTCCACCCATCGTACTCTTATGAATTTATGGACAGCCCTGCAGAATTGATGGTGTCAGTTCCCTCCAGCACTACTTCAGACATTAGTCGAGTCCCTGCTACGTCATGTTGCGGCATTTTTGCGGGCTCGTGGGCCCCTACACGATATTAGGCGTATGTACCAGTTTCTTTGGCTCTTCAGTGTATATTTTATTTGCTACTGATGTATTTACACGGGATGAACCCATTTCAAAGTATAAGCCCTGCTTTAAGCACCGGGACTCAAATGAGCGATGCCACACTAATGGACCACCATCAGTTAAGATGTATTGCACTGGATGTATAGCTGAAAAGTCGATAATAATAATATCTGTTTCGTCGCCAAGTAAGATGCAGCATCATGGTTCTCTGTTTCTCTGAGTCATATAGCGGTTAGTTTGTTATTAAGGTGTTTCATCATTCCAAGTGAACTCAAAATGCCGAAGAGGAAGTGTTCATTCCAAGATAAATATTCAGCTGAATGGTTCTTCATAAAAAGAGGGAGGTGTGACTATGACGTAGAATTTGTAATGATATTAAAACTTCCTGGAAGATTAAAACTGTGGGCCGGACCGATACTCGAACTCCGGACTTTTCTCTTTCGTAGGCAAGTACTCTACTGATTAAGCTATCCAAGCACGGCTCACGCCCCGTCCTCACAGCCTGAATTCCACCAGTACCTCGTCTCCTACGTTCCAAGTTTTACAGAAGCCCTCCTTTCGCAGGAGAGCTTTGCCAGCACGGTAGCTCAGGGTGTACGGTCAGAGGGCCGATTATTCTCCCTATTAAAAAACACTGAGTAAAGGAATCAATGATCAACTTGAACGGATGCTATGTGACGTCGGCCCAGACCAAACGCAACGAACTATACTGAACAAAATTAAACAAGTCGCACTTGCCCACGAAAGGCAAAGGTCCCGAGTTCGAGTTTTGGTCCAGCACGTAGTTTTAATTTGCCAGGAAGTTTCATATCAGCGCACACTCCGCAGCATAGTGAAAATTTTATTCTATTATCATATTATTGCAGATGGAGAAGAGCAGATACACACACCAAAAAAAGTTTTGCGTCACGAATCAATGATCAACTTGAACGGATGCTATGTGACGTCGGCCCAGACCAAACGCAACGAACTATACTGAACAAAATTAAACAAGTCGCACTTGCCCACGAAAGGCAAAGGTCCCGAGTTCGAGTTTTGGTCCAGCACGTAGTTTTAATTTGCCAGGAAGTTTCATATCAGCGCACACTCCGCAGCATAGTGAAAATTTTATTCTATTATCATATTATTGCAGATGGAGAAGAGCAGATACACATACCAAAAAAAGTTTTGCGTCACTCCAGTTCCCAGAACACCTGAAGATAGACGTTGGCTGTGGATATTGTATCACAGAAACAGTCCCTTTGACTGTTCAGAGATGTCACTGAACCTGCCCTGCGCCGGCCGCGGTGGTCTCGCGGTTAAGGCGCTCAGTCCGGAACCGCGTAACTGCTACGGTCGCAGGTTCGAATCCTGCCTCGGGCATGGATGTGTGTGATGTCCTTAGGTTAGTTAGGTTTAAGTAGTTCTAAGTTCTAGGGGACTGATGACCACAGATGTTAAGTCCCATAGTGCTCAGAGCCATTTTTTTTGAACCTGCCCAACGATGTAAACAACCATACATGAGCACCGCTTGTAAGACGGAGGGGCTCCAACCGCCAATCAGTTCCAGTCAGTCCACCAGGAAGGAGGTACACAGTTCGTGTTGTCTGTAGTTCAACCATGCCTATACGGTCAATATCGCGGTTCGATCGCGTCCGCATTGTTACTTTGTGCCAGGAAGGGCTCTCAGCAAGGGAAGTGTCCAGGCCTGTCAGAGTGAACCAAGCGATGTTTTTCGGACATGGAGGAGATACAGAGAGACAGGAACTGTCGAGTCATGCCTCCACAGGCCGCCCGAGGGCTACTACTGCAGTGGATGACCGCTACCTACGGATTATGACTCGGAGGAACCCTGACAGCAAATTCCGTCACGTTGAATACTGCTTTTTGAGCAGCCGCAGGACGTCGTGTTCTTAATAGGCTGCATGATGCGGAACTTCACTCCCAACGTCCATGGCGAGGTCCATCTTTGCAACCACGACACCATGCACCGCGCTACAGATGGACCCAAAAACGTGCCGAATGGACCGCTCAGGATTGACATCACGTTCTCTTCACTGATGAGTGTCGCATTTGCCTTCAACCAGACAATTGTCGGATATGTGTGTGGAGGCAACCCGGTCAGGCTGAATGCCAGCGCAGCCAGGTGAAGATTGCCTGCTATTTTGGGGTGGCGTTATGTGGGGCCGACGTACACTGCTGGTGGTCATGGAAGGCGCCGTAACGGCTGTACGATACGTGAACCATCCTCTGACCAATAGTGCAGTCATATCGGCAGCATCCTGATCAGTGCATTTGGGTAGGTGTAGGCAGCTGTGCTACATTTAATAGCAATTTTAGAACACAGAACTAGATGTTATGTCATGATCGCATAGATAGATCTGACCTAAAATAGATTCAATTGCGAAAAATGAGGAGCTAATAGGTATAAATTGACCGAATATAGACCGAAGTGCTGTGAAATTGAGGAAGTACTTTGCTAGGAGTGCTAAGCTCTTCGACATGGTCACACTCGAGAAATCTCATGCACTTGGACGGGCTAGGACTCGGAAAGCTCTATTCATTCACGAGACATGGAGTGTAGTGGTCTTCTCCTGATCGGTTGGAGATTAATTCTCTAATGGTGCTGCAGGGCGGGTTGGTCAATATTTATGTGAGGATAGTCTTTTTCCCTCAGACAGGGAGAATGCTCTGTGACTCCTATACGCAGGGAGATGGTTCGTAAATTAAGTACTATGCACGAGGTCTTAGAAATACGTAGAACGCCGTCTGGTATATTTTGATGATTCATGTGTTCGAGAATTAACCGTGAATGGTCTACTGATTAGTCATCTATCCATGTTCGCAATGATACTCACAAAGTAGAGAAGGGATTGTTTAGCTATGATACTGAAATTGGGCAAACATGGTGTCACATGATTGGCTGGTGATGGTGTTCTGCTGTAAAATTCTTCGCGCCATCAAGTGTGTTGCTTAATATTACAGTACATCGGCGGCGTCTTTTCCATCCCATCCATGCGATGGTGCGCTGTTGGTTATCACATAATTATTGACTGACATAGGTTGTTTGAGTTGGGGAAAAAGTTTCGTGGATGGGTGACAACTTCTGGGGGTTGCTAGCAGTGAAACAGTGATCGCGTACATGAGTGCAAAATGAGGAATCACTCGAAATGGAACTCGGAGTCATCATCTATTTCGTCACTGTGACATATGAGTTTAAATGTAGTGGTCACGAATTCCTTTTGGACAGTAATTTGGAAGCTCTCCACAATGCAGCCAAACTCTTCTAGTTTCCTTATCTTGTAACTGTCTTTCATTTAAAATCATCCAGTTTTATGCTATCTGCCGTAAGCATATGATTTCCATGCTATGTCTAGTTTTCTGTGAGAGGCCGTGGACCAGAGTGTCTTAATGTCAGTTTAGAACTTGAGACAGGCATCGAAGTCGTGACAGAAAAACGAAATGTTTGGCATTGTACAAAAGCGTGTTAGAAAACAGTGTTTGAGACAGCTAAACAGGAACACAGGGAGCGTGTCATACGATAATTCGCCTAGAGTATAGGTGATCAAACTTTAAAGTGGCCTCGGTGGTGTATGTATATTTAATGGAATGGTTTCATACATACATCATCGGTAGCAGTAGCAGTTTGAGGTGAGAGCCGGTGAGGGAGGGGTTATACGGCTAGGAATGCTTGGATGGCTGCACGTTACGCTATTGTGGGAATTATTGTGAAATAAAATTTGCGCTGGAGGTCTGCCGCAGTTATGCGTCATTGCGCCCACATCAGTGCAGTGTAAATGGTATGAGCTCTAATAGTGCGTATTTTTTTCTATTCTGGGAGGGGGGTTAGAGAATAACGATGATAGCATGTTGGGCTGATTGATTGGAATGGACACGGATCTGTTGTACTTGTATCTAGAAAATGGCTCTGAGCACTATGCGACTTAACGTCTGTGGTCATCAGTCGCCTAGAACTTAGAGCTAATTAAACCTAACTAACCTAAGGACATCACACACATCCATGCCCGATGCAGGATTCGAAACTGCGACCGTAGCAGTCGCGCGGTTCACTTGTATCTAGTTTGGGGACGTACCACATTGCGCGCACTTTCACCGAATGGTCAAAACACACTCCTGTTGCAGTGACTCTTGTCGTTCTGTTTCTACACGGGTTGCAGAAGGTGGTGGATATGTATTTCTACGACTTCTGCTCAGTTCAGAGTTCAATTGGAACAAACACTTGTGGAAAGCTGTAGAAATGGGTGCGACTGCAAGGTGTGTAGGGTGTGACTAAAATGAGGTTGTAATTTTAATGTAGCAGATAGGTTCGAGCAAGGTGACTGATTTAGAAATATGAGAGTGCCTGAAATATGATTCACTTGTGGGTGTTAGCCTATGCAAGTATGTGCTTGAATGAAAAGACCTCATTCGAAATGATGGACATAATTTCTAACATATAGCGTAACATTAGAGATCTGGGAAGCTAGTGTGCATTTTTTCTCCTTAGGACCTTAATCGGCACATGATCTTCTACTACTGCTTGTGCTCTTTCTCCATCAGTCATCACCTATAATTCGTCGGACATACCGCGGAACCTCTGATATGGCCTCGAGACAGAATGTGTTTCAAATACTAAGGAATTTTCTAGTTGAGGCGATGTGAGAGAGTTGCAAATACCTCTTACATAGCACATTCCTGAGCAGAATGACTTTCAAAGTTCAATGATTTTATCCAGAGGTTGCATCGTTGGCTGATAATACGTATTCGTAAGATCACCGTCACGATATTTGTCCAGAAAACACGGCGTTTCAGAGGTCATGTCGTACTTTGATTTGTAAACCGGGTACAGCATTTAACATTGATACTTGTGTGCACCTGTAGAACCAAGAGCGCTTGTGAGAGTAACTGAGAGTAATACGTAGTAGTTGCTGGGATCGGTTTTTTCTTTAACATCTCAACGACTACGTCTATGACACAGTGGTAGGACTTGCAAGAAGAATGTAAGAAACATGCACACCCATCGTTGATTTTCGCTCAGTATTATTTCGTGTGGCAGGTAATGATTTATTGACGAAGTATTACACTTAGTATTAGTGCTAGGTGCGTCAGCTGTTCGTATTTGAGCATCAGGTTTATGAAGTATGTGCTCGTGGAAAGGAGATGACTATGCCCTGTTGTAGGGAAGGTAAGGTTTTGACTTGTAGTACTGTGATAGCTAAGGGAGGAGTATGTCCAGTTGTAAGGAAGGTACAGTTATTTCCAGAGCCACTGCCGACAAGAGGGTGTATTTCCGATACTTCACTCATTCTCGAATACTGTTCAATTGAGAGCGCGATGGAAACTTTTAATTATATGTTTAATGATAAACATATATGCAACCAGTTTTCGGGAATGATTCCGAGTATGCAAAGTCCGTGGTGGTAATGATTTACATTTCCTGTTAACGGCAGCATCCGTGTGAATACAGAGGCCTGTCGGATTGTAGGAATGTATATGAGTTAACTTTGCCCTTGTCTAGATGACCAGATAGCGAACTAATACTAAGTATGTGTTCGGTGGCTTTGGTGATCAAGTGGAACTTTGAGAAGATGGTATCATTGCAATGGAGTGTTATTCGCTGCCATGTAAATTGTTAGGTTGATATTTGTGCACATTTCGCGCGTTTATTTAGTTGAGGGAAGATCGAATGTGGCGTGTGGGACACACGTTTTCCTGTTCTCTAGACATGGGAAAGAGCTTAGTTGACGTGTAAACTAAATGGATGATTTGAGATCTGTTACATGACAGATTTCTGTATTCAAGAGTGGAAATATCAGTTTCCTCTATTTGTCTCTAGTTACTCAGTGGTTTACAGCATGCTGCACCTCGCTTAAGTTTGGGGTTTGTAGAGAAATAATTTCCAGTCTATGTCTCGGGAATTATGTTGTGGTAGCGCTCGGTAGGATGCTGCCTAGTGATTGATATCGGGAATTATCGCGAAAATGGTATAATATTATGATGAAAATACTTGTTCAAAAATGTTCAAATGTGTGTCAAATCTTATGGGACTTAACTGCTAAGGTCATCAGTCCCTAAGCTTACACACTACTTAATCTAAATTATCCTAAGGACAAACACACACTCCCATGCCCGAGGGAGGACTCAAACCTCCGCCGGGACCAGCCGCACAGTCCACGACTGTAGCGCCCTAGACCGCTCGTCTAATCGCGCGCGGCAAAAATACTTGTGTTCGTGTAATTCCAGAGTCTGGAGATGGGTGTAGAAAGGCAAGCAAGCAGACAGGCCTAGATTAGAAACAGTAGCGCGTTTGTATCGATGGGGAAAGGAGCCTGTTCAGATGGTTCAAATGGCTCTGAGCACCATGAGACTTAACGTCTTAGGTCATCAGTCCCCTAGAACTTAGAACTACTTAAACCTAACTAACCTAAGGACAGCACACACATCCGTGCCCGAGGCAGGATTCAACCTGTGACCGTAGCAGTTGCGCGGTTCCAGAATGAAGTGCCTAGAACTGCTCGGCCACAAGGCCAGCCAAGTAACTGTCTTTGCGCATCAGTTCTGAGAGTGACTTCGATTCAATGAGGGCTTTATGATGTAAAATGGGTAATTTTGTATGGCGTAGGACATAAATTGTATGTTTACTACTTCAATAGGGCACACTTTGATATATTGCTGAGTTGGATATCGGTTTCAAACACTAATATTCAAGCTCCTGGCCCCAGTGGGAGGAGAGAGTAAATGAGTAGGTGTGTTTACGTATTTGAAGATATGTTTGGCACTTTTCGAGGTTTAGCTGTCGGTGCAATATGGCAATGAGTGTAAAATAGTTTATTGCGGATGAATGTTACTTCTGTAGAAAGAAAGAAAAGGTGGACAGTGCTTCCCTAAGACTGAGGAGCATAGTCAGATAAAGTGGGTGTGAGTGTAGGCATACAATATTTTTTTCAGATGCTGCAGACATATAAAAGATAACTGTACTGTGTGTGTAAAATGTGTATATATTGTACTGTAAAGTTAATGTGGCTTACACTGTGTATATATTGCATTGTAAAGTTAGTATGGTTTATGTTATGGGATGACTAGAGAGGATGACTGTGTGTCCTATCATGAGGGACGTATAGATTGAGCACATGGATGACAGTGGGAGATTTTTTATGTGGAAAATTATATGTGCTATAGATACTGAAGCACAATAGTCAAGAGGATACATTACCCGCACATTGATCGGTGTCAGACTGTAGCAGCAATAGTAATTTTTAATTGTAGTTACACTGGTAAATATATTACTGGCTTTCAATATTCCTGTGAGTCCATATATGTATTTGCTAATGTGTAGATAACTTTGTGGGTTTAACTGTCAATGCAGATTAGAGATCTGTGGAAAACAATTTTACCTCTCAAAGCACCAGAAAGAAAAGTTGGATGGTGCTTCCATACCGATGGTATCAGTAATTCGGTGGGTAAATTCGATAAGAGCCAATCATAATGCTCCATCGTTTGTGCTGGAATGTAGGAGCATCTACATAGCGTATAGAAAGTTTTCGTATGTTGAGAGTAGGAAGAGTGCAATCGATGTTATTTTCGTAAACAGGTTCTGTTAGGGTAAGAATTTTCGTGCACACAAGCTGAGACATGAAGAAAGCGATCGTTCACTATTTCTGGGGTGCTATACAATTGCCGAGAGGTCGACTTGGTTGTTATTTTTTTCACAAAGCCATGTGACATAAGAATAACATTGAGAACGTTTTAGATGCTGAGTCGCCACACGGGGAGGCGAGAGCCACCCTGGGGTGGGTACGCACAGCTGAAAGCGTGTGTCAACACGCCCTGTGCTATTCTGCCATATAGGGTAAAGACAAATGGAGCCCGGAGATGTCTCGCATATGAGACTGGTGTGAGCGTGCATTGGAATGGTATGATGTCAGTATAACCATGACTGTATAGAGGCATGCAACTTTCACCTGTGTTCGATGACTGCGGATAGCTGTGGCTGTGATGGAATGCAAGGAAGCCAAGCGGTGGCCTGTGTGTGCTTTGAGAGCCAACAGCCACCTCACTTCGCTGGGTTTGTGGCGTGCGTGGACCAGCTTTGATCATATGTGCACTCTGTAAATATGTCTTTCTCTGGTGAGATCGCGTCATCATCTGCGTCTAGTTCGAGAGGGATGTCCCGATTTGTCAGACAAAAATTATAGCAACCCTAGATACATAGAAAGCTGAATGCAGAGTTATCGTCAAAAGGGGGCGAGCATTACCTACATTTGATCTTACGTTCTGTTGCGTCAAAAATCAAAAATCCCACAACCAGCAGACAGGCAGCGCTACCAGACCGGCACAGGCTTGTCCAACGTGCTCATGCCGGCATTGACCTGTCCAGTGCGCTCAGGCCAGCATTCATCTGCAGGTGGGGTAGAGCGCTGCGTTTGTATTGGCTCCCAGTGGGATGTGGTGGGTGGAGGGGGCAGAAGGTATATAAAGGCTACTCCACCCCTAGTAGCCTTCATATTATCGTCAATCACCTTAGTGTGAGGTCGATAGTCTTGTTGTGCTCGTGTGCTTCAGTTTACTCCTCTATAGCATACATGTTACCAGTTTAGATGAAAAAAATGAAGCATTCAGTTGCATCGGGCACTGTCGGTAGTGCCAGTGGCGACAAACGACCCACTAGGAATTTCGTAGTATTGAATAGATTTCTTCTTCATATTGTTTCAGTCCACATCCACCAGCACCAAACCATGGATGAAATGAATGCTGTGGTGTAACAGCAGAGACAGTGGCAGCAGCTGCTGTTGCAGCAGCACTGCAGCATTGTAAGTACATATTCTATCGTTGTAGTACTGGTGTGATCAGAAAATCTGTAGATGATTTCGTATTGAATACATGTCTAATTGTTTCAGTATTTATCCAGCGGGTAATTGAAAAACAGAGAGGAACCATCAGCAGCAACACCAACAGCAGTGGCAGCAACAACACAACAGCAACAGTAGTGTTAGTAACAGCAGCAGCAGCAACATCATCGTAAGTAGTATATATATTTTGCATCGAACACGAAACATGTAATTACCAACGAGTTAGAGGTTGTTGTAGATGATGTAGAGGGACCAAAATCGATAAATGTTACCTTTTCACTAAGAATTCCAACACAACAGCAACAGCTGTGTCAGTAACTGCAGCAGCAGCAATATCATCGTAAGTGGTATATATATTTTGCATCGAGGACGAAACATGTCATTACTAACGAGTTAGAGGTTGTTGTAGATGATTTAGATGGACCGAAATCGATAAATGTTACTTTTTCACTAAGAATTGCTGCAGTATATAAAAAATTTCATCATTTACGTAATATGTTGTCACTGTTGTATGTGACTTCGAGGATCAAAAAAGATAAAACGGTACTCCTTTTTTCTTTTCACTAAGAATTTCGTATTGCTTCAGTACATATATTCATTTATGTTTTTTTTCATCCCCGTACTACCGTGTATAGGTAATTAAATTTCATCATATATGTAATATGGTCCGCCCTATGGACCACAGACCTTGGCGTTGGTGAGGAGGCTTGTGTGCCTCAGCGAAACAGATAGCCATACTGTAGGTGCAACCACAAGGGAGGGATATCTGTTGAGAGGGCAGACAAATGTGCGGTTCCTGAACAGGGGCAGAAGCCTTTTCAATTGTTGCAGGGGCAGCAGTCTGGATGATTGACTGATCTGGCATTGTAACACTAACCAAAACGGCCTTGCTGTGCTGGTACTGCGAACAGCTGGAAGGAAAGGAGAAACTACAGCCATAATTTTTCCCGAGGACATACAACTTTACTGTATAGTTAAATGATGATGGCGTCCTCTTGGGTAAAATATTCCGGAGGTAAAATAGTCCCACATTCAGATCTCTGGGTGGGGACTACTCAGGAGGACGTTGTTATAGGAGAAATCAGTTCTCTTAGGTTGTTCGCAGATGATGCTGTGATTTACCGTCTAGTAAGGTCATCCGAAAACCAGTATCAGTTGCAAAGCGATTAAGAAAAGATTGCTGTATGGTGTGGCAGATGGCAGTTGACGCTAAATAACCAAAAGTGTGAGGTGATCCACATGAGTTCCAAAAGAAATCCGTTGGAATTCGATTACTCGATAAATAGTACAATTCTCAAGGCTGTCAATTCAAGTACCTGGGTGTAAAAATTACGAACAACTTCAGTTGGAAAGACCACATAGATAAAATTGTGGGGAAGGCGAGCCAAAGGTTGCGTTTCATTGGCAGGACACTTAGAAGATGCAACAAGTCCACTAAAGAGACAGCTTACACTACACTCGTTCGTCCTCTGTTAGAATATTGCTGTGCGGTGTGGGATCCTTACCAGGTCGGATTGACGAAGGACATCGAAAGGGTGCAAAAAAGGGCAGCTCGTATTGTATTATCACGTAATAGGGGAGAGAGTGTAGCAGATATGATACGTGAGTTGGGATATAAGTCATTAAAGCAAAGACGTTTTTCGTCACGGCGAGATCTATTTACGAAATTTCAGTCACCAACTTTCTCTTCCGAATGCGAAAATATTTTGTTGAACCCAACCTACATAGGTAGGAATGATCATCAAAATTAAATAAGAGAAATCAGAGCTCGAACAGAAAGTTTTAGGTTTTCGTTTTTCCCGCACGCTGTTTGAGAGTGGAATGGTAGGGATATAGTATGATTGTGGTTCGATGAACCCTCTATCAAGCACTTAAATGTGAATTGCAGGGTAATCATGTAGATGTAGATGTAGATGAAGAAAACTGGCGTTCTACGTATCGGAGCGTGGAATGTCAGATCCCTCAATCGGGCTGGTAGGTTAGGAAATTAGAAAAGGGAAATGGATATGTTATAGTTCGATATAGTGGGAATTAGTGAAGTTCGGTGGCAGGAGGAACAAGACTTCTGGCCAGGTGAATACAGGGTTATAAATACAAAATCAAGTAGGGGTAATGCAGGAGTACATTTAATAATGAATAGGAAAACAGGAATGTGGGTAAGCTACTACAACAGCATAATGAACGCATTATTGTGGCCAAGATAGATACGAAGCCAACGCCTACCACAGTAGTACAAGTTTATATGCTGACTAGCTACGCAGATGATGAAGAGAGTGATGAAATGTATGATAAAAGAAATTATTCAGGTAGTGAAGGGAGACGAAAATTTAATAGTCGTTAGTGACTGGAATTCGATAGTAGGAAAAGGAAGTGAAGGAAACGTAATAGGTGAATATGGAATGGGGGTGAGGAATGAAAGAGGACGCCACCTGGTAGAATGCTGCACAGATCATAACTTAATCATAGCTAACACTTGGTTCAACAATCATAAAATAGGGTTGTATACATGGAAGGAGCCTGGAGATACTTACAGGTTTCAGATAGATTTTATAATGGCCAGACAGAAATTTAGGAACCAGGTTTTAAATTGTAAGGCATTTCCAAGGGCATATGTGGACTCTCACCACAATCTATTGGTTATGAACTGTAGATTAAAACTGAAGAAACTGCAAAAAGGTGGTAATTTGAGGAGATGGGACCTGCATAAACTGAAAGAACCAGAGGTTGTAGAGAACTTCAGGGAGAGCATTAAGGAACAATTGACAAGAATGGAGGAAAGAAATACAGTAGAAGAAGAATGGGTAGCTTTGTGAGATGGAATAGTTAAGTTAGGAGAGGATCTAGTAGGTAAAAAGACGAGGGCTAATAGAAATCCTTAGGTAAGAGAAGACATACTGAATTTAATTGATGAAAGGAGAAAATATATAAATGCATTAAATGAAGCAGGCAAAAAGGAATACAAACGTCTCAAAAATGAAATCGAGAGGAAGTGCAAAATCTCTAATCAAGGATGGCTCGAGGACAAATATAAGGATGTAGAGGCGCGTATCATTAGGGGTAAGATAGATACTGCGTACAGGAAAATTAAAGAGACCTTTGAAGAAAATAGAGCTACTTGTATGAATATCAAGAGCTCAGATGGAAACCCAGTTATAAGCAAAGAAGGGAAAGCAGAAAGGTGAAAGGATTATATAGAGGGTCTATACAAGGGCGATGTTCTTGAGGATAATATTATAGAAATGGAAGAGAATGTTGATGAAGATGAAACAGGAGATATGATACTGTGTAAAGAGTTTGACAGAGCACTGAAAGAAACAAGTCGAAACAAGGCCCCAGCAGTAGACATCATTCCATTATAACTACTGACAACCTTGGGAGAGCCAGGACTAACAAAACTCTTCCATCTAGTGAGCAAGGTCTATGAGACAGGAGAAATACCCTCAGACTTCAAGAAGAATATAATAATTCCATTCCCAAAGAAAGCAGGTGCTGACAGATATGAAAATTACCGAACTATCAGTTTAATAAGCCACAGCTGCAAATTATAACACGAATTCTTTACAGACGAATGGAAAAACTGGTAGAAGCCGACCACGGGAGTGATCAGTTTGGATTCCATGGAAATGTTGGAAGACGTGAGGCAATGCTGACACTACGACTTATCTTACAAAACAGATTAAGGAAAAGCAAACCATTTGTAGACTTAGAGAATGCTTTTGACAATGTTGATTGAAATACTTTCTTTCAAGTTTTGAAGGAGGCAGGGGTAAAATATAGGGAGCGAAAAGCTATTTACAATTTGTACAGAAACCAGATGGCAGTTGTAAGAGTTGAAGGGCATGAAAGGGAAGCAGTGGTTGAGAAGGGAGTGCGACTGGGTTGTAGCCTGTCTCCGATGTTATTCAATCTGTATATTGAGCAAGCAGTGAAGGAAACAAAAGAAAAATTAGGAGTAGGTATTAAAATCCATGGAGAAGAAATAAAAACTTTGAGGTTCGCCAATGACAGCAAAGGACTTGGAAGAGCAGTTGAACAGAATGGATAGTGTCTTGAAGAGAGGATATAAGATGGACATCAACAAAAGCAAAACGAGGATAATGGAATGTAGTCGAATTAAATACGGTGATGCTGAGGGAATTAGATTAGGAAATGAGATGCTTAAAGTAGTAAATGAGTTTTGCTATTTGGGGAGCAAAATAACTGATGATGGTCGAAGTAGAGAGGATATAAAATGTAGACTGGCAATGGCAAGAAAAGCGTTTCTGAAGAAGAGAAATTTGTCATCAGCGAGTATAGATTTAAGTGTCAAGAAGTCGTTTCTTAAAGTATTTGTATGGAGTGTAGCCATGTATGGAAGTGAAACGTCGAAGATAAATAGTTTGTACAAGAAGAGAATAGAAGCTTTCGAAATGTGGTGCTACAGAGGAATGCTGAAGATCAGATGGGTAGATCACATAACTAATGAGGAGTATTGAATAGAATTGGAGAGAAGAAAAATTGGTGGCACAACTTGACTAGAAGAATGGATCAGTTGGTAGGGCATATTCTGAGGCCTCAAGGGATCACCAATTTAGTATTGGAGGACAGTGCAGAATGTAAACTGGTCCAAATGGTTCTGAGCACTATGGGAGATAACTTCTGAGGTCATCAGTCCCCTAGAACTTATAACTAACCTAAAGACATCACACACATCCATGCTCGAGGCTGGATTCAAACCTGCGACCATAGCCGTCGCGCGTGGAAGGTGAAAATCGTAGAGGGAGACCAAGAGATGAATACACTACACAGATTCAGAAGGATGTAGGTTGCAGTAGATACTGGGAGATGAAGAAGCTTGCACAGGATAGAGTTGCATGGAGAGCTGCATCAAACCAGTCTCTGGACTGAAGACCACAACAACAACAACATGTAATATGGTGTATATTCCTATTGTTGTTATAGATGATTACCTGGCAGACGAAGAAGTGGTACAGGGAGGAGTATGTGTTGGGGATATGGTGGAACGATAGCAGATCTCATGTAAGTGTGTGTCCTAAAAAAATATTTTGGTCTCCGTAGTTTTTGTGTGTATGGGCCCTCCTCATTCAGGAGAGGACAAAATGCCACAGTTAGTGGAGGAGATGGAGAGAGACCTTCATGATCACGATGAAATGAAGGATATGCCAGGGAGCCAGAACGTAATAGGTAATTCACTAATCAAAAGTATCCGCACACCCGACTGAAAATGACTTACAGGTTCGTAGTGCATTCTATTGGTATTGCTTGAATTCAATATGGTGTCAGCCCACCCTTAGTCGTGATGACTGCTTCCACTCTCGCAGGCGCTTTCGCCTTCAATCAGGTGCTGGATGCTTTCTTGGGGAAAGGCAGACCATTTTTCATGGAGTGCTGCACTGAGGTTAAGTATCGACGTCGTTTGGTGAGGCATGGCATGAAGTCGGCATTCCAAATAAGTAATACACTATGTGATCAAAAGTATCCAGACACCTGGCTGAAAATGACTTACAAGTTCGTGGAGCCTTCTACTGGTAACGCTTGAATTCAATATGTGTCAGTTCACCCTTAGCTGCGATGACAGCTTCCACTCTCGCAGGTGCTTTCGCCTTCAATCAGGTGCTGGATGGTTTCTTGGGGAAAGGCAGCCCATTCTTCATTGAGTGCTGCACTGATGAGAGGTATCCTTGTAGTTTGGTGAGGCCTGGCATGAAGTCGGCATCCCTGATAGGTAATACACTATGTGATCAGAAGTATCCGAACACCTGGCTGAAAATGACTTTCAAGTTCATGGCGTCCTCCATTGGTAATGGTGTTGGCCCACCCTTAGCCATGATGACAGCCTCCACTCTCGCAGGCATTTGTTCAATCAGGTACTGGATGGTTTCTTGGGGAATGGGAGCCCATACTTCATTGAGTGCTGCACTGAGGAGAGGTATCGATGTCGTTTGGTGAGGCCTGGCATGAAGTCAGCGTTCCAAATAGGTAATACACTATGTGATCAAAAGCACCCAGACAGCTGGCTGATAAAGACTTACAAATTCATGGATCCATTCATCGGTAATGCTTGAATTCAGTATGGTGTCAGCCCACCCTTAGCTGTGATGACAGCTTCCACTCTCGCAGGCATATGTTCCATCAGGTGCTAGATGGTTTCTTGGGGAATGGCAGCCCATTCTTTACGGAATGCTGCACTGAGAAGAGGTATTGTGTCGGTCGTTGAGGCCTGTCATGAAGTCGGTGTTCCAAAACATCCCAAAGGTGTTCTATAGGATTCAGGTCAGGACACTGTTCAGGCCAGTCCATTACAGGGATGTCATTGTCAGGTAACCACTTCGCCACTGGCTGTGCGTTATGAATAGGTGCTGAATCGTGTTGAAAGAAGCAATCACCATCCCAGAATCGCTCTTCAACAGTGGGAAGCATGAAGATGCTTAAAACATCAACGTAGGCCTATGTTGTAATATTGCCACGCAAAACAACAAGGAGTGCAAACCCCCTCCATGAAAAACACGACCACACTATAACACCACCGCCTCTGAATTTTGCTATTGGCACTACACATGGTGGCATACCCATGCCCTGCCATCAGATCGCCACATAGTGTACTGTGCTTCGACACTCTACACAACGATTTTCCACTGTTCAGTCGTGCAGTGTTTACGCACCTCACACCAAGCGAGGCATTGTTTGGCATTTACCAGCGTGATGTGTGGCTTACGAGCAGTCGCTCGACCCTGAAACCCAAGTTTTCTCACCTCCTGCGTAACTGTCGTAGTACTTGCAGTGGATTCTGATGCAGTTTGGAATTTCTGTGTTATAGATGTCTGCCTATGACACATTATGACCCCCTTCAACTGTCGGCAGTCTCTGTCAGTCAACAGACGAGGTCAGCCTGTATGGTTTTTTGCTGTACGCGTCCCTTCACTTTTCCACTGGACTATAATATCGGAAACAGTAGAGCTAGGGATGTTTGGGAGTGTGGAATCTCGCGTACATACATATGACACAAGTGACATCCAATCATCTGACCACATTCGAAGTCTGTGAGTTCAGCGGAGCACCCCATTCTGCTCTCTCACAATGTCTAATGGCTTCTGAGGTCGCTGATATGGAGTACCTGGCAGTAGGTGACAGTACAATGCACCTAATATGAAAAACGTATGTTTTGGAGGGTGTCCAGATACTTTCGATCACAAGTGTTAACACCCACTCTGCTTACAAATAATCAGTAGTCTTTCTTGCCTTACAGCAGCACGCAATGTCTAGAACATTGTACTTACGTTTTACTTTTTCTTTATCCTATAGCGGCTGAGCTCAGTAACAGGGGCCGGCGAAGCCCATAACATTTCGGCGAGGTGCTGTGTGACATGCTGCTCCAGCGAGGGCGCCGCTAGTCACCACGCGAGCAGCATCATCGCCGCCGTCGCCGCTGCCAGCACCACCGCCTCCGCCGCCGCCGGCCCAGCACCCCTCTGGCGTCCAAGGATCACCCTCCCTCTGGCAAGCAGGTCAGGACTGCAGCAGCAAGACTGCTCGCAGTGGCCTGATTCCGCAGCGTCTCCTCCTCCTCCACCATCAGGTCCTTGGCGTTCTCGTGAGGTAAAGCACATACCTCTCAACACATCACAGCAGGCAACCTGGTCACCTAGTTGTAGTTATAGTATTAATAATAGAGATGATCCTGTGGTTAGCGGTAGTTCCCTCTCCTGTCCTTTTAGAGAGGGACATCAGGTCGGTGACTCCATACTGCAGTTAGAATACTCAGTGGTTGCAGACGTCTTTGAGGAACGAATCTCTTTCACAAGGATCAAGAATCAGGCAGGAGCGTACCGCGACCCGTCAGGTTTCTAAAGGCATACCTTCCTGTCGTGAAGAAGGAGCTCCACAAGGTATTCGATGATCTGCGGTATCCTGCTATTAAATGCAGTGCGGTGCTCTGCATCGAACTATCGCAATCCCATCCCTAAAGTTGACTCTGTCACTGAAGAGACAAGTATTCTCTATCTTTGGGGGGAGGGGGGAATGGCGTGATAACGCGAAGCACATCAGTCACCGAGTGGTTTCGTAAATTCACTTTGAGTGCTGTAATGGACCAGTTTCGCAAGATGGAAGTTACAGGGTCAGCTAAAACGCTCAGCCAAATACTACACCTGGACATCCATACACACGTCTGTGATCTGGTAAGTGGAGGGCCTAGCTATATAGGACTACCTAAAGTAGGTAATAAGAGGGCATGCATTAAGGTCAAAAATGAAAAGGATCAAGTTTGTTTTGCTTGGTCAATCACGGCTTGCGAGAGAAATTACGCAAAACATCCACATCGTACAGGTAAATACAAGTACCCAAAGATACTATCCCTGGAGGGTATAGCTTTATTGGTATCGAGTTTCACGTCAATACCTAAATTTGAGGTGCAGAATACTGGAATATCTGTTCATTTTCAAGGCCTGGAGAAGTAAAACAAGTCAAACGAGCAGGCAGTCATATTGACGTCAGCCCCCTCCACTTCTCAAAATTTGGCAGTTAGAGTAAGATGCATGTAATCATGCTCTCACACTCTGATGAGAACAATAAGGAAAAACGCATTTATCATTACGTTTGGATCAAAGACATGTCCCGCATTCCCTGCACCCAACTGAGTAAGCACAACGGTAAACGGCATATTTGCTTAATGTGCCTCAATATCTTTTCCTCAGACAAGTTATTAGCGGTATATATAGTAGACCATGCTTCCAAGGACCTGGTATGTTTTATTATGCCTACTTAGGAAAACAAATTAATGAAGTTTTAAAGTGCTCACCACCAAGAGTGATGTGTAGTTTTAGTGTGCACTGACGTTGAATGCATCCTCTCTCCTGTGACCTGCTGTGAAGGTGACTCTACCGCCTCACATATCACATTTACAGAAAAACGTGTACCATATGCAGCAGTGTATCAAATTGCATCTTCCTATGATTCGAGTCTTAATCGCTACAAATCTTATTTCAGAGATGATTCTGCGGTTTGACAGCTCAATGAGCTCGAAAAACTTTAATTGGAAGTTGATATTCTTTACAGCGACAACGTTCTCATGACCAAATCGAAGGAGAATGAAGATTTTTACAATAAGGCAGTTCACTGTCATATTTATCGGCTGCCGTTAGAAAAGCGGAATCTCCATGTAGGGACCACTTTCATCTTATGGAGAAGTTCCATGGCGAACCTCACAATACATGCAATTTGAAATACCAACTACCAAGGCACATGCCCGCTTTCTTCCACAATTTAAGCGCATATGACTCTAACTTTCTAGATGAGCACTTGACTGATTTACACACAGAGAAAGGCCAAGTCAGTGTCCTACCTGAGAGCGTCGAGAAATACATTTCATTCTCCAAATGAATGATCTCAAAAAATACGCTCTTCTTCCTTGATATGTGTACGACTTATGCAGGTGCCAATCCAGAAACTCGTTGAAACTCTACTTCGGGGGAATATACATATCACTCGAACTATATTTCCCAACGAGGAAAAGTTTCAACTTGTGACTAGGAAGGGGTTTTTCTCTTGTGAGTATGTAGATAGTATGGCGAAACTCAACGAAATCTGGTTACCCGATATAACTGCTTTGTCCTTCGACCTTACAGGCGATGCCATAATGGACGCAGAGTAGGAGCATACTGTGAATGTCTGGAAGGAATTCAACATCTCTGTTTTAGGAGAGTATGCACGGCTTTACATGAACACAGATGTACGCTTGCTTGCGGAAGTTTTCGAGAAATTCCGGAGTCTATGCATGAGCACATATTCTCTCGATCCCGTCTTTTTTTACACAGTACCTGGGTTGCCTTGAGACAGAACGCTCAAGAAAACGAACTGCAGCATCAAATTATTGACCGATGCTGACAAGTTTCTTTGGTTTCAACCAGGGATCCATGGGGGACTTTGCCAATATTTCCATTGGCATACCAAGGCAAATAACTCTCGGATGGGTGACAGGTTTAGTGCATCCCCCGATTCGAGTTACATAATGTACTTGGTTGTAAATATTTTATACAGGCACGCCAAGCAAAAATCACTACCGATTGGTGAGTTTCAGTGGGTATCCAAAAACGAATACAAGGATTAAGTGGAAAATCACGAGGGGGTGTGGCGGCTGATTCTGATGTAGGGAATGTTATAGAGGCAGAACTCACATACTGTATTAGCTTGCATGAGCCACGCACTGATTTGCTGCTGTATCCAGAGCAACTGGTTCTGCAAGGAGACTCCATCCCAAAACTGAGGACAGTGCTGAGAGATCTGGGGACTGAATTGCTTAGAATCATCTGGGTTAACTTCTTCACGTAGTCCCCTGATTGAAGGGGTATATCGATTTGAATATGAGACAGAGAAATTCACAATAGGTGACTGTGAGTTTTTTAGAAATTAATGAATAATTCAATTGTCAGTAAAACAATGGAGAATTTGAGGGAGTGACATGGGATTTTGATTAGAAATGAATGAGATGAGCGTTATGGCGTAAGAAAATGCATTGCCAGACCAAATTTCGAGTTGGTCACCATTTTCAATAACAACTATGTTCCTGTGGAGATGGCAAAGACTGCAGGAGAGTATACAAAGCCTATTTATCTGGGGTTATGCATATTAGAACTATCCCAACGCCACATGTACTGCTTTCATTCAGATCCTAAATTACTTTGTATGTACACAGATAGTTTTATCTATTGGGTGAAGAACTGTGATCCATATGAAGTAATGAGGTACCATGGTTGTGAATTCAACATGTCCTCATACACGGCCAATAATCCTTACGGTATTGTTCCACAGAACAAGAAGATTATTGGCCTTATGAAAGACGAGGCTAATGGATTGCCGATTGTGGAGTTTGTAGGTCTGCTATCAAAAATGTATGTGTATCACACATTGGAAGGTGCCACCCAGAGGTGGGTTAAGGGTGTGCTTCATATGACACCGAGAGCCCTCTCTGTTGAAGACATGTTGCATTGCCTGTAGAGCGGTGTTTACGGTGCTGCACCACAGCATGTGGTACGTCAGACTAGTATTTGATCGAGAGGACACAATGTGTACACTGTGCTGCAGTCTAAAATCGGCCTGTGGCATCATAACGATAAACGGGTCATTAATGATGCTGGGATTGAAAGTCTCCTGTACTCGCACTACTCACTTGTAGCGAGAGATGGGGTGGAGGACTGTGAGAGAGAGAGACAGAGACAGAGAGAGAGTAGAGTGTGCAGAGTAGTAGGATGACAGTATCACTCTTTTGTGTGTGTGTGTGTACACACACAGACCTATGTGGGAAAAAGATAAAAAGAATATATATAAATGCAAACCATTTATGTGAAAAAAGTTTCAAAAGGATAAACATAAGAATATTAAAAAAGCATTAACTGAAAAAAGAAATTTGTATATTTATTTATTCATACATAACGTACATGCAGTCTGTAAATATATATCTACACACCATGTGTGTCTCGTAAATAGAATAGTTTTTGAGTTTTTCACCTGCTAGTAGCCATCTAAGTCACATTTGTTTTTAAGTGTACACAGTCCATCAGAATCATTATTATTATTGTAAAATACCTTTGCTATTGGGGCTGTGGAAATTAGTTTCTAACTGTGCACGGTCCATCATAACTATTGTGAAAGCTATAGTGCTAGGACTGTGGAATTTAGTTGTAGTAGTAAAAAAGTATCTCTCCTTAGTTTTTAGCCTAGATTTATATATCTGGAAAAACTGTAAACGTTCTCATCCATTGCTACTGGAAAAATTGTAAAAAAAAGTTATTCTTGAGCAGTGTTACTATTGTAGAATATAAGTTAAAAGTATCTCTGCATTGGAATAGCAGAGCTAAATTGTACCTCAAGAGCTATATTGTGCCTCAAGAATTATATTGTACCTCAAGAATTATATTGTACCTCAAGAACTGAGTTGTACCTCAAGAACTGAATTGTAATCTCAAGAACTGAATTGTAACCTTAAGATCTTGATTGTAATCTCATATAACTGAATCATATTTGTGAGAACTGAATAAACGAAAAATTCTTTGCAAAAAAAACCTATCCACTGATGCATTGTGAATTTATATATAAAGGCTGTGCAGGACACAAATGACTAATTTTTCTGAATATGAGTGCTAATAAGGTGGCGAAATTCAAGATAGAGAATAACAAAATATATAGAATTATGTCTACTATCTGGCACATACTGGGTTATGGGAGCAGGAGGTGTGTGACCATGTCCACTTGCAAAGACATATAGCAAAAATGTCTAAAATAATATCTAGGAAAATCACAGACATAGGAACTGGACGAAACTTTATCAAAGTGGGAACAGGGCGAAGAGAAATTATAAACATATAATGAGGTATAAATTCATTTATTTCTCAAAGTAATTTTTCGTTTTCATAAGAAGGCACAGTAACATTGTTTTCACACATCTCCTTCTTCTTGAGTCGATGGAGACACCTATAGAATTCCAGATTATGAATAGCAACAAACTTGAAGATTCAACGCATCCATGAGATCTTCTCCTTCTCCTTCATGTAGATGATGGTCAACTAATAGAAGTGACATCACCACATCTTTGTAAGGCATGCCAGCCAGGGCCATGTCAGTGAGGCTGTGGTAGAAATGTGCTAACCACTTCAGATTGTTCCATGTTTTATCGCACTTCACATTCTTGAACGACCTCAGTTATGCAATGCTGGGTAAGAATATATCTATTATTCCATTATATTCAGTGTATGCCATATGTATAATATGATCTGTATACACTCATCATACAAAACATGAAGTAAAATAAGAGGTTGTTAAAAAAGTAGCAGAATCTTTCTCAGCTTCACAATGGACATTATTGTTATTGGCATTTTATGCTATTCACCTAACACAACACATCTTAATTGATGGTCGTCCATCAGTGTGGCATCGCGCATGCGAGTCATAGTGCATAAAGCAGGGCTCATGCTTAGAAATAAGTTCATCTCTTTAAAATAATACAGGGAGCAAATAAAATATATATCACATACCAATGATACAAGTTGTGTAGGAAACATGTAGCAACCAAAAGCGTTCACATAGCGACTACTCTTCATAAGTTTCATATAAATATCTGAGAGCACATTACACACACTTCTTCATTTCACCCACTCAAACAAGATATAAGCAGTAACGTTCTCTTTTCCCAGCGAATCCGTAATCTTCAAGGCTAATTGTCGTAACAAATTGAGGAAGTAAGAACTCTAGAACGATTTTTTCTAATGTGTGGATGGAGCTCTGCTCTTGAATAAGCAGAGTTGTGCAGTCACTATCCCGCTTTAGTAGCGATAACTAATGCATGACCATACCTTTCACAATACATTCACTACCACTCTTCAAATTAACTATCAGAATAACGGCATTACATTATTCATAGACAACCTCCACACACTTGAGACTGAACAACCGAAAGACGATGAATTCACAGTGATTATTCAGTTACATACAGCTGGTGCGCTGACAGGGACATACAGAAGTCTATTGTATGTTTGGAATAAAGCATTCATTTCACTAACACCTACACGAGGATTCTACATAACCAGCTATTCCTTTTTGAAAATTTACCTCCCTCACACACATGTTATAGGATCTAAACAGGTCTGTAGTATTAAGTCGCCGTTTCTCGCACATGTAACAAACAAAAGCTTTCTTTGTATGACGTTCTAACAGGCTTTTTGTTTCGTACCAAACTGTAATTTCGCCGGCTGCAACAACAGATCCGTCTCGCAGTGATCCTGTTCCCACTCCAAAGTGTTAAAGACGTATGGTGCTTAGCAAGAGGAACTTAAAAATATGCTTAGACTACAATAGCTTTGCGGTTTCTCCATCCATCCACTTGGTCCCTGAAAATTAACTCTCAATGGACATCCCCTCGCTTATGTTGCACTGGCAATGATTTCTTAGTAAGGGGTAATTTGTATGGTGTGGGTGGTGTTAGGTTGGTAAACGGTAGCTATGCATGGAATGCGCTGTCACAAATCTCGAATTTGTGGTCTGAATGTATATGCCACTGTATGTTTGCTGTATTTACAAGCATCAAAAACACGAAAAGATTTCGTGGAAGTGATAAAATCGCTAAACCAAAAAGACTCTAGGGCTTTTTCAAATTGTAATTACATCCTTTATTCATCGAAAAATATGTGATAGTGGGAGGTTTTTTTGCAATGCGAAAACGATAACATAATTTTTTACACAGCTATAAATGATAGTCAGAAATGTTATACTGCAGCTTGAACGTAAAAGTGCTGTGACTTATGTTCCAAAATATCAACAGACGTTTGTGGGAAGTAATCAAACTACTATTCCCATAAAAAAATAATACGTATTATTAGTCGTAAGGGAAAAATAGATTTGACATGGTGAATTGTAATTTCAACTCACTGAGAAGTACATCCGAACATAAAGGGCGATACAGTCATTTCGTTAACAGCTGCACAATATAGCAATGCAAGAGTTACCCTGGACCTGCTATAGTGTACAAACAGGACAGGCAATACAGCTGTAACAAGATGTCCCGTCAGCAGCACCCCTAAGCGTATCCTCGCATTTTCCTTGTTGCACTATCGACTTTGACGTAGATCACAGTGCAGCAACCAGTATCGGTGCCTTTCGAAGCCTTTCGTCCATGGGTGTGCTGTAAATTATCACATAGTGCCAGACGCTTGTGCTTTAACAGCAGTTGTTTGAGAGAATCTTGGCAGGATGCAGCGCATTCTAAAAGTGCTGACTGGCAGTCTTAAACGTAAAGTGAGTACCTAGAACTGAGGCATACGTAGCCAGTGTGATTGGTGGCATATGACAATTTTTTCGGGTGCTGTACACATTCCAAAGATAACTACACTGTTGTGAAAAATGTGTATATATTGTAGTGAAAAGTTACTATAGCTTATGTTGTGGCATGTTCAGGGGAAATGACTGTTTGTTCTATTGTGCTGGAGGTACAGATTCGGCGCACCGATAGCCATAAGGGTATGAGAGAGATTTTACATGAAAAATTACGTGCGCTATAGATATTGAAATTTCAATGTCAGATTCATGCTGCAGCAGCAATTGTAACATTTAAATGTAGTTACACAGATGAAAGCTGAGAAGCAAGCAAGCAGGTCAGGACTGGAAATGATACCTCAGGGGAGACCTTTGGTCCAGGCTGGGGCTGGCCCATCATTTATACACCAGTACTGGGTGTCTGAGAGGGCTTCAAGCTTATGACGATTTGGCTCATGGCTGGTGGGGCTCTATCTGTCTGAAACACACTTCTGTGGCAGCAGTCCTGGGCCGTGTTTAAGACCATTATCGGGGTCCGGTCTCTAAGACCTGGCACTGCACTGTGGCATGGTGTGTGAGAACTTGCAGATGGCGAGTATATTGGATGTAAGAGTGTTTTGAATGATCTCAGTCATCTATCCATGAACGGATCATGTTTCTCAATAGATCACCTCAGTATTCTTTTTACTACCTGTCACACAGTAGACCTTTTCCTCCCTTCTCCTTCATCCTGGTGTAGCTGAAAGAAACTGTCAACTTAGGAATTGTATAGCACTTCAAAAAAAGAAAATACACCTAGCAAGGCTCTGACTATCATTTCATACTTCTCCTTTTCCAATCGTGATTTCAAATAGTAATAGGTTTGGCTTGTTTTATGAAATTTCCCATCAAGAATATAACACTGTTGTTTTTGCATGCAAACTACTGTGCAAAGGCAATCTTTCTTTTTATTTCGAGTAGTTTTAAACAGTGTGAAGCAAGTTTCAACGCTTTATTCACGAATTCATTAATATTTTTCATGGCATGTCTTCTGAAGCACCATTTGTGACATCTTCAAGATGTGATATTCTGCTCTAGATTTAGTAACTCCTCAAGCAGTTCATGAAATACAGAATAAGAAAAGTGAACCAGGAAGGCTGATGTAGCTTAGAGCAGTTGGTTAAATGCAATATCCCATGCTAGTTCGTATGTCATCTTCAAAACGAACTCCAACTCTCTCTCTCTCCCTCCCTTTGTATACAACGATCTTTTCATAAAGTGTTTTTCGAGTCAGCCAGCTACTAGCTTTGTGACACCGGAAACAGCTACTGCGCCCGCCTTATGTCCCCTACATCACATTTTTGTGACTGGGAATTAACTTTGGCAGTATTTCTGGATCGATCCTGAGTCTGACATTTGCCTTGGAAGGAAGACATCTCTCACATCCACTTGTATTCCACAGAGGTTTTCCGTAAACGCTGCTTTTTTTGGAGTTTGGTCTGACCACAACCAACAGTGTGCTCATGCCTGGCAGTGCCACACTACGTGATGAGAAAGAGAGAGAGAGAGAGAGAGAGAGAGAGAGAGAGAGAGATAGAGAGAGAGAGAGAGCACGTGTTTCAACAGAAATTTCTGGGCTGCTTTTGTTCAGGGATTAGCGTCTCATCCATGGGACCTGAGCAGACACTTCTTTGACACTGGCGTGTAGTGTGGGACACCGAGCGACCTGCGCATTTGGTGGCACGAGCATGCATTCTGTGTGGGCTAGTGGATGGCTGATGGCGGACAGTGTATGCTTCGCTATCAAAAGATCTTTAACTGTGTAATTACATATGATGGATGTTTCATGGCAGTATCGCTTGCGTGATTGGAATAAAGAAATTAGGATCGATCTAGATACCTCTTTTCGATGCATTTTACAAGACCTGCATCTTTCCAAACAGCAGATAATAATGAGCAAGAGAGATCCAACCCCTGAAAACTGTATTTTTTATAAATAAACAATATACGCTCTGCTATGTAATTCAATTTCTGGTCTCCTGTCGTGAGATCCTTCCTCTCCAGCATAGAACCGCCATTTTCCAGTTGGGGTGAGGGTGGACTGGGGAGGGTTGAAGGATTTATCAGAGAAAAAAGTTAAATGAGCATATGGCATTGTTGGCCAGGAGTTTCCTTCCGAGGACGTTCAGCTGCCGAGTGCAAGTCTTATCTCAGCCAACACCACATTGGGTGACTTGTGTGCTGGTTATTAGATGAGATGATAATGAGGACAACACAACACCCAGTCCACGGGTGGAGAAAATCTACAACCTGGCTAGGAATAGAACTTGGGCCCATTCCAAGGGGAGGCATTAACGTTACCACCCAGCTAAGGTGGCAGAATTTTATCAGAGAGGGACAGGATAATTAAATGATCACTTTAATTAAGTAGTCAATCAAATTGATAGAGTGAGAGGGGGGCATTCGAATAACCAGAAGCAGCTCAAGAATACCGAAAGTGCCGCAATCAGAATAATTAGTCAGTTAATTTGACATTGGAAGTGGTGCTGGGTTTCCAAGACGATGGCAGGTGTGGGGGGACATGGAACACCTCTGAACCAAACAATAAGTTGAGGACCTGTCAATCAAAAGGCGGGATTATCCCCAGGTGGTCTTAATCCTCTTAGCAGAACTATAGGTTAACGACCTGTCAATCAAAAGAGTAAGAAGAGATGAAAAGTGAGCACATATTGTCCCAACCTTCTTTTTCATAAAATTATGAAGTTTCTACCTGGTCACAGACATGACTTTTCTCTTTCTGTGGTCTGAACAATTGTCATACTATATGATGGTTATAGAATATATCATATGGTAAGAGTACAATACCGTCGCAAGTACATGTGGTGAATAGCGAGAGCAGGTGAGATGTCACATCGACCTTGTGTAGAAGAAATAGGAGGTATATAATTGTGGAGGTTGCTTTCTTACACCTCACTCAGCAAATGGACCTTACATCAAAACACAGACGCAAACACGAATAAGTGAACAGACATGTCAATAACTGGACACACAGTTCATAATTTTGTGAAAAAAAGGTATTTATAGTACGAGCGAGACGTGAACTCGGATCTTACTCATTGCAATCCCGAGTAGATGCATTTGGTAGCTTCTAGCTTGCTTTTTATTTTCTACTGAAAACACTCATTTCACTCGTTCTTTTCACTAGGAAATGAGAACTTACCTAGAACCCACAAAATGGATCTACTATAATCCACTCTTCAGTTCTAACTCACTTAGAAAAATTTATAACATAAATATTTTTTGTGTCATTTTCATCAATTTTCAAAAATAATTTTTTTTCTCATACAAGAGATGAACATAAGAAAATAAATATTAATATTTTATTTATAAAAGGTGATTCTAAGAAAATAAATAAAAGGAATTATTGTGAATGTAAAAAACTTTTATAATTAGTAATGTCTGTATTGTAATATAACTATTTTATTTTCCAAAACATATCTTTTGTCATCATGTGGACTCAATTCTTTCTTGTTTATTTCAACTGTGTATATTTCGTGTCTTTCACTTCCAAATTTATTAATTCTTCTGTGGTGTTCTCTATGGTTAAACAAATAATCTTCTAAGCTTATTCTCTTTTTCACAATACATTTCATAGCTCCTTCAGATGTTTCTCTCTATAATCACCAACTTTATAAGCATACATTTTTGCTGTCAGACAACAAATTCCTTCCACTATTTTCCATTACATTTGGCTTTCATTTTGCCTACAACAATCTTGTTAACTTGTGGAATACCATAAATATAATTTTCAGGATTTTCACTTGTATCAAATGTATGAATCATCATTTTCAATTCTTCATAGAAATCTTCACTTTCTATATTGTCCATATTTTTCTACAACATCAATGTTGTAGAAAATTCAAGTATGCTTATTCCAACATAGATTTGTTAATTAAATGTGATTTTTATCTTATTCAAATGAATAGCAGCAAGATTGTCATTATATGTAATTCTTGCTTCAAAGTATAGCTTTGCTATTAATTTATCACTTTTTCCTCCATCTGACACTAATTTCATATCAGCTCTTTTTCTGTTAGTTTCTGTTGACTTGCCAAAGACGAATTATTCATAAGTTTTTAGAAATTTTTTTGAAAATCGTTTTTGGCTTTCCTTCTCATTTCTGTATTTTAAATCTATAACTTCTTCAGCCTATCCTGTGTATCTTTGTTAATTTCAGTCCTAATGATAAATACTGTTTTAGATTTCTAATATGAACTCGATATTTATTTATGTTTTCTCAAGTAGTTAACAATTTGCCTTATTTAATTTATCTGGGCATAATTTTGTTTTCAGGAGCTAATGGTAAATCTTTGTGTAAATCATGTAATTCTTGTGGATATTCTAAAACTATTTCAAATGTATATCCAATTTTAGCAGTATATGAAATTTAACTTATTTTTGTACAATGAAATTATTTGGTTTTTGCGATTCCAATCCACCACAATGGTAAATACTGACTCATACCATATCCATATACGTTGTTTGCATCTAAATATTCAATATAATTCGATACCTATTAATATCAAAATCCCCTCATAACTTTAATCTTTGCTTTAAAGTATCTTTTACAGACTCTTACTCCTTTCACAATAAATAATTTCACAATCATGTGATAAAGCTATTTTAACTTTTGTCATTTTAATCACTGCATCCCAAGATAATCCTTGTGCAGTAAAATACCAAGATCGATCTAAACCATATGCTTTAAAACAAGTTTTTCTAAAAATTTCAAACACATCAGCCAATAAGAGTACATCAGTTTTAAGATATACATCATGATACTCACCTAAATGTTTAATATTGAATACCTTCCAAACTAACTTTGCATGTTCATAATCTTCATCACTTATTTCACAGCCATTCAGTTTACTGTAAAATTCTGCCATTTCTGGTAACTGTGTATCTTAAATTTTTTTCCAAGAAGCCATATAATCATATGGAATACACCTTTTCTGATCACTAAATTAAATATCTCTTCACAGGATAATTTTCTTATGTTTTTCAATTAATCTCTTTTCAAATTTGATGAATGTTTAAAAGCTAAAAATTTAAATGTGTCAATAAATCTCATTTTAAACTTTCTGTTCTCTTACCAACACTAATATATCTATTCTGTTGTTTGGTATTAAATCTATTTCTTTTTCATCATAACAAAGTTCTTTCACAAAAAGGTGCAAAGCATATCCTGTTCTATTATATAAACTCAGAAGTTCTAACTATGAACTACATTTATTACATATTTGATGTTTAAATTTTCCAGTCAAATGATAATGGTGGCAAACCATTAAATTTTTTGGCCAATAATAACAATTACACACAGTACATTTTTTGGATAATGCATATCTTGATTATTCTTAAGGAGTTAATGGTTTCATACCTGTAACATGAGAATAAATCCTTCCATTTCTACAACCCGTTTTTATACATTCAATACATGTTTTATGACAATTTCTTCCTTTATCAACAACAGGATCTTTATAGTGTCCGATTATATATTTAATGTAATAACAGAATTCCCTTAATTCATGTTTTTGATATTTCATTGTGTATGAATTTTTTCTTGCAGTTGATAGTAGTCCATTTTCGATAGCAAATTTCCAAGATCAACATAAATAACGAATGGAATTTTCTGTATATGTTAATAATCTTTAAGACTAACATAGGAATATTTCCATGGCATTTCTTCTTTTAACGGTTTGTTAACTAAACAGCTTGATGAGTGATCATCAAATTTTTGTTTTCTAGTGAAATGGGTTAAACATCAATCATAAATAAATTTTTCTTCTTCATGTTTATTAATTTCACTCCAAAAAAGTCTAGATACATTTTTATATAATGATAGTTTGAATTAATTTCTTTCTTAAAATAAAGGGAGTTTAATGTTTCCCTTCCCTATTTGTCATAATTTGTAATGGGTACAGTTAACAGTTTTCATCACATTAATAAACATTAATGATACATTTTTTCAATTTTAGGAATTTGAGAAACCACTACAGGAAACAGGAAATTTTCAAGTTTCAAATCAAGATCATTACCAGAATTTTCGTATGTCATATCTCTGTCTGAATTTTTATCCACATATAAAAAAAATTTTATAGTCTACGGAAAAAATTTTGTCATTATTTTTCATATTAATACATGCATTTTAATTTTACTATAGCTGGTAAATCGATGTAAGATTATCCTCTCAATGGAACATGTCTGTTAATTCGTAGTTGTAAACCAATGATTCTATTTAATAACCATCCTGATCCATGTGCTTGAAAATCACCCATTCTTGATCCAATATTGTGTTAAACAACCTAAAATTTTTAAATTATCATTCTTTCATTTGTGATCCTATAGTTTTCTGTGTGGATCTGAAATTGCCTAATATTTCTGGTTGTCTGAATTTGGTGCTCACAAAAAGTGCTAATAATATTTTCAATACATGATGTATTCTTAGATTACCTTTCACAATTTTGATAATTTTCGCTTTTATAGCAAATAAGAAATTCTTAGGTTCAACTGAGTTTACATTAATTTCAAAATTCATTGTTTGTAATCTGTTTGCAAATGCAGTATCAACTAGATGATCACTAAATGTTTTTCTCACCCTTGGTTTGTCAAATAAATTAATATAAAAAGGAATAAAATATTGCTTCATCATTTCCAGATTCTAGTTTCACAAACACATTGGTAGAAAATACAAATATTTTTTCAATGGTTTATCTTCATTATTACTTCTAGCATTCCATCACTCCAAGATGTCATTAGAAAGTGGAATTATTTTTCAATGGTTTATCTTCATTAATTTCTAAAATATCATTCTATTTTTAACTTAATGGTAAGGTAATTGTTTCCAACGATTTCCTACCCATAGTTTTAAAAAGACACAATGTCTTTTAATCAGTCTAGTTAGATGAGCTTATTTGATTTACTATACCCTCTTAAATTATTTCATTTACAATAATCACAAAGTTGTGCAACTGTTTCTTTTTTTTATATGCTGTGCGGTGGCTAGGGCTCTATCTCCGGAGGAGGTTAGTCCCTCGAGTGTGTGGGGTAGGGTTGCTTATTGGGGACACCATTTACTTTTCAAAATGGGACACCTTGTTTTTCGTTTGGGAGCCTTGTGGTATTATATTTTGTCCTTTAGTCCCACAATCTTGTGATTTTGGAGGAGATTTTATTCTGCTGTTGCGGTCTGTTAGTTGTATGTTCTGGTATTCCAGGTTTATTTGAAGTACTTCGTTGTTTGTTAATTGTTCTGTAGGATGGACATTCAAACTCGTGTTTTGTGACTTGAGTCGGTTGAACTGTTGCCAAATCACGAAGTTGTTGTCAAGTAGGCCTGAGCCATTCTATTTTTTCATAGATTCTTCTTGCGCTGTTGCTGATTTGGATGTCGACTGTCGGCATGTCAAGTTCTGCATGAATATGCCTTCATCTGATCCTCCATGGGGCGTTAAGTATGAGTTTTAAGCATCTGTTTTGTAGATTCTGTAATGAGCTTCTGTTCGATTTGCTGGTTATGCCCCACAATGAGCAGCCATAGAGCATTATGGGTTGACCTATTGCTTTGTAGATGTTGAGTTTAGTTCTCAGCTTCAATTCTTTGCTGGTCAGGAGAGGATAAATTGAGTGGATAATTATGGATATCCATTGTCGTTAGTCTTCAATGTGTTGTTTGAATATATCTTGTTGTCTGTTGCTACTCCAAGGCATTTCACTGAGGTAGTCCATGGATGTTGTCTGCCATTTAGTTCGATGCATTCATGGAATTGTGGACGGCCGCATGTGAACATGATGACGGCTGTCTTTTCCGGATTTAATTTTATCCTGTTGAGTTTTGTCCAGTTTTCCGTGTAGTCGACTTATTTCTCTAGTCTGTTTATTGTCATTGAAAGTCGTTAGTGAGTGGATAGATGTGCAGTGTCACCCGCGAATTGTGCAATTATAGAAGCTTCTGTGGTAGGGATATCTTTGACAAATACTGTAAAAAGAGTTGGCGAGAGTACTGAACCCTGTGGAATACATTCTTGCAGAATTTTGAGTTCAGGGCTTTTGCTATCACTAATTTGTACAAAGCATTTTCAGTGTTGTAAAAAGCTATCGATAAGTCTAATTTAACGGTATGTCGGTGTCTTCTCATAGTCTGGTGATAAGATTGTCTTTCCAGACTTTTTCATAAGCTTTCGCAATATCCAAGAAAACTGAACAACTGTGAATCACTCCATCTGGTCTCTTGACTTATAGGAAATGAAAATCTAATTTTTTAAAATTGATCCATTAGAAATCCTATTTAATAGACATTTAAATTAAGTGTGAGATGATTGTCCATCCTTATTTTTTACATGTTATAAACCCATTTTTTACATTTACTTTTATGGTTATCTTTGTTAGAAGGATCTTTGTAAAAACGATATACACTTTTAATCGCTTGACAAACTTTTCATAAATTTGCTATGGTATTGGTTTCTTACTTTTTTTCATTTTCCATTGACAATAATATCTTGGTATGTACTTCACTTGGTATTAGTTGTAAATGATTTTTGTAATAACATTTACAAGCATTTTTTTCAACACACACCAGACCAGGAATTCGATCTTCATTTTAATTTTTTACATTTTATTCATTTACACATTGTCTAGACATCGTTATATATACATCCTTTTTATATTTCTGTGAACTGAAATTATCAAAGGACATCTAAGAACTACAATGTTTACAAAATTTGGATTTGACTGGTTGCTGAAGCTGCTACATTTAAACAGAAAAAATTGATTATGTTTGTGAAAACATAAAATATTAATAGATTAATCCATTATCAATCTCCATCAAATAATATATCAATATCATACTGATTTGTAGTAGACATTTCATTAAATGTATTAAAAACTCTTCTACATATTGGACATTTAATTTGGTATTTTACCATTCATTAATACATCCATTTGAGAAAATATGATTACAAGTTATTTTTTATAAATTGATGATTTTCATTATGTAAATATATGGGACATTTACAACCTTCAGACTGTCCCATTATTTAATATGGTTCGAGTAAATTCCATATAAAAGATTCTGATAATCCTTGACATTTCAAAATTAATTCCCAATTAGCTTCTTGTTCAAACTACATTACATAATCATCTGCCAATTTTTATTCAGATATGTCTTCCCAATTTAATTTATCCTAAATTCTATCATAAAATATTCAGACAATTCTTGTCGATGTGATATAATATCCCAATCTAATATGTCTTGGAATTCACCTCATAAAACCTTCAGATAAATTTCTTTCTGATTTAATATTCCAATCTAGATTACTCTGGTATGCTTTGTACACTTAATAAATAAGATTTCTTTACTTGGTATAATATTTGAGTTTAATTTATTTTCTAGTGCTCTTATGAAACTTTTAGTAAGTTGTGACTTGAAATAGTGTAACAATCAATTTTACCATGAAATTCTCTTATTAAACCTACAGATAAATTATTTTTTGTGGATATAACTATCCAATACAATTTATCCTTACTTTTTCTCAACGAAATAATATTTAAATAATATAGTATTAGAGTTCAATTTAATTTATCTTGGAAGTTTCTTATAAAATATTCACAAAACGTTTTACATCTTGATGAGGCAATTAATTTTATTTTGAATTTCTGTAATAAATTTTATAAATACATTTTTTCTTGTGCTAACATACAGGCTCAGTCTAATTATCTTCAAATTTTCCCTTAAAATTTTCCGGTAATTTATTGTGTCCTGATATATAGATCCATCCCAATTTACCAAATTGTTAATCATTTTGAATATACTCAACAGTTTTACTGCTATATGTTTTAATTGTAGTTCAATATATTTTATATAATTCCTTAAATATTTATATTGTCAAATTTGCAATTAACTAATGCATTTAGTTTTTTCTTTATCCATTTTAGAATATCCTTTGTTCTTTTGCTTAAGGATGTGATTCTATTACAGTATCATTTTCCACTTCATTGTTGTTGTTGCTATTCATTTCCTTAATACTAATAAGGTCAATAAGATGTCGTATTCTTATTTTAGAAAAACCTCTTTTGATCTAACTTTCAGTTCATTGAGTTTCAGACTATTTAGTCTAGTCATTCATTAGGAAGAGTTTTATTAGGTTTGTAAAAAAATGAAAATTCAAATATGTGACATCTTCCTTTAAAAAAATTATTCCATTCCTTTAGCAAAGAAATGCATTAATGATAATTTTTCTATGTGACATTCCAGTAATGGAAAAACTTTCCACCTGCTGATCATAAACAAAAGATGATTAATTATGTCCATAATCTGGGGAGATGTAGACTAGAAATATATTACTATATATAATTTTTGTTTCATACGTTATGGAATTTGCAAGGCCGATGAGTGTCCTCCTGGAAAATCATACTAATATTCTAGTCATCTAATATTTGACTAAATACATAAAATAACACCAAATAGTAAGTGGGTTGAATATTATGACCACTGAAATAAGAATGAGGAAAAACCACTATTTTTATTGAAAAAATAAAAATTTACTAAAAATTAATGTTAATAAATATAAACAAATCCAGCAACTGCGTCCAAGTACATCTAATGCAGTTGTTGCTAGTTCAAAAACACCAATGATAAATGTTTTTGAATTTATTCCAAACAGTAATTGTCAATTAAAATGAGGTTCTTGATTTAAAGATATTTTGGTTCCATTGTTTGCGAAAAAGAATGTTTTAATAACTATCAATGTTTTAAACCTTATTCAATAAGGTATTTCAATGTGTAGCATTCTACTGTCTCGCAAGTTAAAGGATAGAAAAACTATTTTAATACACTCTTTAAATAAATATAATCTTGAATACACAGAAATAAAATATAATAAACTTTTAGATTTAGACTATGAATATATTCAGTAAGAAATAAAACAAATTACACCTAATAATTTATATAAAATATTTTGATATATTATCAGTTAGGATTTTAAAAACTTTTAATGAGTTTTAGCACTAAAGTAGCAGATGTAATTAAAGACTATTATATAACAATTGGGGATATAAAAGTTGGTTAAATCGGCAAAAGAGTATGATACTAATCAAGATAAACAACTACCCACTAAATATCAAAATCAATTAAGAATCAGAGATGAAGAAAAGGGGGAATTAGAAAATTATAGTAAAAAGTCGTAGCAGTTCAGTATAAATATGAAAATCTTTATTGATACGGTTAAACAGTAAAAAATGGTAATATTTGCATAGCTGCATGAAAAAAATATCATATAATAAATAATTTTAAACTAGGAAAAACAGAGAGTTTGTCTATTAGAAACTGTAATTTTAATTCTTCACACTACAACCAAATAATTTTTTTATATGCTACTGTGGTAACTTGTGTGACGCAAATAAGGCAAAAATATTAATTAATGAATTATTTGAATATTTTTAGATATAAGAAGAAGAGGGAAATTACAGTTTTACATTACACACCATTTCTTTACAATGTAAATTAATGATTAAAAATAAAAATGGGCATTTTGATTATGTTAACAATTCAACTAAAAATTGATTAAAAGAAATATATATGAAGGTTCTAATTACATCCAACGAAATAGAAGCAAATGATGAAGAATTAGAAGAGAAAATAAATTATTTTATTGTGTAATGGAACTCATTCAACTTTAAGTAGCATGCAGTCATAGAGTGGACAATGTTGATGTTAGCAATGCAAAAGTATATAGTTTCTTTAAAGTACAAAAATAAAGGACAAGAAGCAACACACCAGTAACTCACAATGAAATTAGAATTATAATTACTTATCAATCTGTCACTTGCTGTATTCATAAGAAATACAAATTTCTTCTCCTTGGGACACTACAAATAATTCACATTTGCACCAGTGAATTGATTTATGAATTTAGATGCATCATTGTGGCAGCTAAAGCTGCGCCTCATCTGTATAACATACATCTAAAAAGACTGAAATAGCTAATTTCCTCATTTGTCTTGTTTGGTACATTTATATATAAATGATTTGTAGATATTTTTAAATTTAGGTAGATGATGAAACTAATTCAAAGAACAAGGTTCTTCAAACACGCAAATTAATTATTTCTCAATAAATGTGTATTTAGAATTACTTTTTTCATAATTTAATTTAAATAACATTAATAAGAATTATTATGTTCATCTAAAAGATTAAATTCACTAAATTTATCCTTGAATTCAATCTATTATAATTAAAACTCCTCATATAATTTTGATATTGAATCATTTTTATTTATCGTTATTTGGATATGTAAATATAATATGGTGCAGGCTGATGGCTGCTTCAGCTGCTGCTCATCTTGTTTAATAGAATAGTTAGCAGTATGAAAATTATAATTGATATCAAACATTTCTAATTTTCATAACAAACTCCATTTATAAATAAAAGATTTTCATTAACATTTAAAAAAATTACTTTGGTTAGTAACAGCTAAAACAGTCAAAAGACTGTGTCTTCATTACACAACTATTGTGTTACTTATCGAAACCTAACCACTTATCATAAAACCTAGCTCCTTTCTTTGTCAATACTTTCTCAACAAGACATATATTGGGACATTTTGTTTTACATAGTTCATACCTTTAAAAATTTCTTTTCTTCTTCACCATTTAAATCTTTCACTTTGTATTGTATGTGATTGAATTCCACTGAATAACATGAATTTCGAAAATTTCTGTTGACCAGTTGGCTGTATATCCTTTCCAAGTAAATTCTTTTTCAGTTTACTTATTGTGTCTTTATAGACAATTTTAAATTTATTGTTATCTTTAGCTACAACAACAGTTTGTTTATAAATCTTTTCTTTAGCTTCTATTTGGTTCATTTTCAAGGTTGAATTTTCTGTTATTATATTTGTCAACTAATTTCGGAATTAGTTCACCCAATTTACAATTTCCATGAGGAGAAAATTTTTTCCATATATTTTCTTTAGTGTTCTGTTAAATCGTTCAACAACAGATCCGTTTAATTCACTAAAAGGTGAACAATGACTAATATAATATTTTCTTATCAATTCTTGAACATTTTATTATAAAATTCTTTTCCACACTTTGTTTGTAAATGGCTTGGTTTGTTATATCAACTATTTATTTCCCGTATTATCTATAACTGGAATACACCAAGCAAATTTTGAAAAGCATCTAATAGTTAACAAATATTTATAATCGCTATTTTTCTTTAAAATTCGTTTCTACATTTCAGAGTCAGCGCCAGCTGAAGCTGTCTTATGCCTGTGGCCCATTTCAAATAAATCAGGTTGTGATAAATCATCTGTTCCAAAAGAAATTACATTTTTTCTTTTAAAAATTTCTCTCATTGGTTTCTGTAATTCATTAATAATATCTTCGAGTGTATTTATTCCTTCTACTACAAACATCTTTAATGGATATACTCCGTTTAGTTTTATATATTGTACAAAGACCTTTCATTCTCTGTCTTCCATTTATAGTTGCTACTCTATGAGGATTATGTGTTTCAGTAAATATTTTACACCTCAAGCAGTAGACATCACGTTCTATTTATACAGACAAATAAGTTAAGGATTTAAATCATTTTAACAAATACAATTAACTTTATACCAACTGGAAAGCTTTAACAGAATCTTTTAACCCTTTGACTGCCCATCTGCTTGTTGCGCTGAGGCGCGGCGGCCTATGGCGTAATCTGGGTACCTGTATTGCCACTGCCACGATGCACCTGCCAGTCGTAGCCGCCGCCGAGACCAGATTGGCCTGAGCTGCCCAACCCGTCCTGTACTGAATACTTCTCAGCTGATTACGATAGGCGCTGAGGCAATGTGAAGTTTTGGCGACTTCAATCTGTAATATCTCAGGCAATAGTTTTTGTAAAGAAATCGAATTTGGTCGTATTGTAGAACCTTATGCGTTCTCTTAAAAATAATAATGAAAAGAATTTTTCCAGCCCTTTGAGACAGAAAATTGCAAGTAAATCGGCAAAACAAATAGGCTCTCGAAGAAATGTGGTAGTTTGGATTATTGCATCTCCTGAACTAATTCTATGTTTAATGTGAAACTTGGCATGTAGTAAACTAAAACACAAGGTTCTTAAAAACACAGTTGAATTTCTTCAGCACCCTCCAGTACTGAATGAATTAAGCGCAAAACGGAAGATTTTGTGAAAACGTCAAAAATACGGTATTTTCGTTCTGATTATGCTAAAAAACTATGCTCTGTAAAACATACACTCCTATATAACTGGAATGAAAGTTAGGCGCGAAACTCAGGCCCAAAAACAATGTATCTTTCGGATTCTCATATGTAGTAGAGTGAACGCATGATGGAAAGAAATTTTAGAGTGAAATCGATTAACAGCACAACGATAAGGATTAAAAATTTTGGTTCCCCTGCCGTTTTCCAATATTCTACAAATCAGTAGAAAAGATGTTGATTTTTATGAAAACATGAAAGCAGGGTATATTTGATACTTCTTTTACAAACATCGTTTTCCATTAATGCTTCAAAGCCAGTCTCATGCAAGCAATAAATTTTATGCCCCACACCCTCCTGCGAACAATTTGTTTAATTGCCAAAATTGGCTAACAACAGAGGCAAAGTAGCAAAAAAAATCGCACTGACAAGAGAGTTTTAACTTTGGCATGATGTTTCTCGTTAATCAGTTATGGAAAGCGGATTTGGACAAATAGACCGAATGTGATATTTGTACTACTGAGGATAAAAGAATATAACTGTCCATGTTATGTGCTAATAAATTAAATATATCGTATGTCGATTAATATATGGGTTTTGTTATATTGACGCGATGTACTCAGCATAATTACATAGTACAGGTTGCACCATCTCAATCATCAAGTCCATTCATTTGCCAGTGAACTACTATATATGAAGAAGACAGGCTTCTTTTGGATTATTTTACACCTGTTACATCTATGTCCCATCCTTCTTTTCGATCCAGGCTTTGGAGTTGCTCTGGCAAAGTTAAAAATAGATTTATATATTGTTTTACATTTTTGCCTTTTTTTAGTAATTCATTCAGAAGTGTCAATAAATTTTCTCAGATTTAGTTTACAATGATTAGTAATGCATCTTTGTATGATAAGACTCAAAGCAGGGTACAAGCATAAAAGAATCTTGCAAGTTTTGCTTTGGTCCATAGTTTCCCGGCGTACACAACGATAAGGATTAAAAATTTTGGTTCCCCTGCCGTTTTCCAATATTCTACAAATCAGTAGAAAAGATGTTGATTTTTATGAAAACATGAAAGCAGGGTATATTTGATACTTCTTTTACAAACATCGTTTTCCATTAATGCTTCAAAGCCAGTCTCATGCAAGCAATAAATTTTATGCCCCACACCCTCCTGCGAACAATTTGTTTAATTGCCAAAATTGGCTAACAACAGAGGCAAAGTAGCAAAAAAAATCGCACTGACAAGAGAGTTTTAACTTTGGCATGATGTTTCTCGTTAATCAGTTATGGAAAGCGGATTTGGACAAATAGACCGAATGTGATATTTGTACTACTGAGGATAAAAGAATATAACTGTCCATGTTATGTGCTAATAAATTAAATATATCGTATGTCGATTAATATATGGGTTTTGTTATATTGACGCGATGTACTCAGCATAATTACATAGTACAGGTTGCACCATCTCAATCATCAAGTCCATTCATTTGCCAGTGAACTACTATATATGAAGAAGACAGGCTTCTTTTGGATTATTTTACACCTGTTACATCTATGTCCCATCCTTCTTTTCGATCCAGGCTTTGGAGTTGCTCTGGCAAAGTTAAAAATAGATTTATATATTGTTTTACATTTTTGCCTTTTTTTAGTAATTCATTCAGAAGTGTCAATAAATTTTCTCAGATTTAGTTTACAATGATTAGTAATGCATCTTTGTATGATAAGACTCAAAGCAGGGTACAAGCATAAAAGAATCTTGCAAGTTTTGCTTTGGTCCATAGTTTCCCGGCGTACTTTCTGTTTTGTGCAAACCACACATCTGCACATAAGCGTACTGTTCTGCGAATGTTCACTCACGATAACAGCCGAAAAATGTCTCCCTGTGAATCGCAGATGGTCCTCGCCATCGTTGCGCCTACCCCTACCAGCTTTTTTTCCGTTCTGTAGTATATTTTTCTGCACTCTCCCTTACTAGAGAAAGGAGAAACTATGGGAGTGCCAATTTCCGCCCTGTTACTGACCGGTGGAGAGCATGAGCATTTAGAATGCACAAATCCAAAAAAATATTTCTTGTACCAATTCATAGTCTTATGCACTGAACCCATTGAGCTAAGTAACATGTCTCAACGGTCAACTGCACCCTTACTCGAATTGTAATCTACAATACATTGCAGTTTCTTTATTTTTTCTCCAATATTTTTGTCAGTCTTCTCTCTTTCAATCATTTGTGTTGTGTGACTTGTGGACAACATGCTCACCTCTCTCTCATCGCACCACTTAATAGCAAGGACCTCGTTTTAATTTGTGTTGCAGTTTTAGCATGTTGCTCCTATTCTTACGAATAGTGCTACATGTGGTTTTTCCATGGTTGTGAAACCAGAGGAAGAGGTACAGGCTGGAGTACCAATTTTCGACATATAGAATATGACCCTGTTCAGATACGATCCCAGAAGAGTTGCTACTATGTCGCTACTTTTTTCCCAAAGTGTGGAACCCAATATCTGTTGTTGCTCCTGTACATACAATAAAATCCTAAATATACCCACTCTGACAGTCACTCAGTACAAATGTCTTTCTTCCAAATCTACTTCGCCTGGTTGGAATAAATTGCTTAATAGGTAATCGTCCTTTGAACAGCAAGAGACTTTCATCTCTACAAAGCTTGTGATGTGGGCGAAATAAATTACTAGACATCTTACGAACCCAGTCAATAATTGTCCAAATTTGAAATACAGGTAGACTGTCGCCTCCAGTACTCACAGAGTTATCACTGATGTGTATCATTCTCAGACGTGGAAAAAAACGGTCTTAGGACATAATATCGCTGGAAACTGGTGTGTTCAAAAGTGTGTCTCTGGACCAATAATCACTTGCGCCATTAGAAGGCAAGTAGCAACAAAACAATACAGTTCCACAAATCCAGTACTTTCCACTTTGACAGTCGAGAATTCACAGATTATGTAGTATTTTCTCTGGTGTAAACGTAAAAACGATTTGTTTCATCTGCAATAAATTGCAACAATTCTTGAGAAATACAGGGTGTTTCAAAAATGACCGGTATATTTGAAACGGCAATACAAACTAAACGAGCAGCGATAGAAATACACCGTTTGTTGCAATATGCTTGGGACAACAGTACATTTTCAGGCAGACAAACTTTTGAAATTACAGTAGTTACAATTGTCAACAACAGATGGCGCTGCGGTCTGGGAAACTCTGTAGTACGATATTTTTCACATATCCACCATGCGTAGCAATAATATGGCGTAGTCTCTGAATGAAATTACCCGAAACCTTTGACAACGTGTCTGGCGGAATGGCTTCACATGCAGATGAGATGTACTGCTTCAGCTGTTCAATTGTTTCTGGATTCTGGCGGTACACCTGGTCTTTCAAGTGTCCCCACAGAAAGAAGTCACAGGGATTCATGTCTGGCGAATAGGGAGGCCAATCCACGCCGCCTCCTGTATGTTTCGGATAGCCCAAAGCAATCACACGATCATCGAAATATTCTTTCAGGAAATTAAAGACGTCGGCCGTGCGATGTGGCCGCGCACCATCTTGCATAAACCACGAGGTGTCGCAGTGTCGTCTAAGGCAATTTGTACCGCCACAAATTCACGAAGAATGTCCAGATAGCGTGATGCAGTAATCGTTTCACATCTTAAAAATGGGCCAATGATTCCTTTGGCAGAAATGGCGGCCCAGACCAGTACTTTTTGAAGATGCAGGGACGATGGGACTGCAACATGGGGCTTTTTGGTTCCCCGTATGCGCCAGTTCTGTTTATTGATGAAGCCGTCCAGGTAAAAATAAGCTTCGTCAGTAAACCAAATGCTGCCCACATGCATATCGCGGTCATCAATCCTGTGCACTATATCGTTAGCGAATGTCTCTCGTGCAGCAATGGTAGCGGCGTTGAGGGGTTGCCGCGTTTGAATTTTGTATGGATAACGGCGCATGAGACGATACGTGGACGTATCGCTTTTCGGTCCTTTGGTTACATTAAACCTCCGTTGAAAACTTCGTCTTGTTGCAACAACACTGTGTTCTAGGCGGTGGGATTCCAACACCAGAAAAATCCTCTGTTCTAAGGAATAAACCATGTTGTCCACAGCACACTTGCACGTTGTGAACAGCACACGCTTACAGCAGAAAGACGACGTACAGAATTGCGCACCCACAGACTGCGTTGACTTCTATATCTTTCACATCACTTGCAGCGCCATCTGTTGTTGAAAATTGTAACTACTGTAATTTCGAAAGTTTGTCCACCTGAAAATGTACTGTTGTCCCAAGCATATTGCAACAAACGGTGTATTTCTATCGCTGCTCGTTTAGTTTTTATTGCCGTTTCAAATATACCGGTCATTTTTGAAACACCCTGTAAAATGAAAGAACGCTTGGGTCAGTATCTAATTGACATTTGTGTCCTGAACTCGAGTAATGGAAGTAGAGGTTTAATGGCTGGAAACCGGTTTATTTCCAGTCAAATGTGTCACTGTGCTGTTTCCCGAGCCGTTTCACTGTGACTTTCTGATTTCTCAGCTTCAGAGGACCTGCTGTCTGTAATTCTTGATCTCCCCTCTGATGTAAAGGGCTGAGGACTATAGCTTCGAGATTCTGTTGAAGGCTCATCACTGCTAGCAACTTAGGATAATCCACACTCACTGTCGCTCTTAGTTAGCACATCCAGGATTTCTTTATCTGTACAACATGACATTTCTCACATAGAAAACAAGAAAACACAGGAATTGAAGTCGAATTATGCAAAGAGCGAACACAGCAACAAACATATATGCACTCTCGAACTATACAGTCAGACCACTAAACAGTTAATGGAAGAGCAGGATGGAAAGACAGCTCTGCGACTTTACATGGTCGTAGCGCTCAGGTAGCTATGACTCAGTGCGCATTAACTCATCCCTAGTGGTTTAAAGGCCGGTGTCGAGGTACGCATCAACAAGTCTTTAGCACTGTAAGGAAGCCCTAACGGCCGCACTTATACATGCCAGGCATGCCAGGGAAACGATGAGTTAACACTTCCCCAGCAGTCACAGGGTTAATCTTACAGTTAGAAAACTTGATTTGTGTACAGTGATTGAGTGATTGTTATTATTTATTTCATATTTTTTATCATATACAAATACTTAATATCAAATCCCAAATCTTTGATTATATTCCTACCAGCAACAATAATTATTTTAAGGCTGTAAGCATATTCAGCCCAGTCAAAAAGGAAATTCAATTACTTCCCTATCATGTACCATATTTTCTAATCTATTACAAATATCTAAAGTAAATGTAAACCTATATGCTTGCTTTTCATTTTTTCATTAAGACTTACTGTGGTGTTAACATCATCTTGAAGAATCTGTGAAACTTTTTCATTAAAATATGTTTTAGACACATAATTACTCAACTACATGAAAAAACTTGTATATTCAGCTTTTGTAACATAATCTTTTTCAAATTACTGTTTAGTAACAACATCATGACCGTTTACTGGATCGTTCATATCTACTATTCTTCTACCTTTAAAATCAATATACCCTTCAGTCACTTTAAAAAGGACATGCAATTCTTTATGGAATTGTTTAATTAAACTTTCTATTTTTGCTTCAAATTCATTTTTATGTGTTCTAAATTTATCTGATCATTACATGTTTGACCTTTAGGCTGCACCTCGTTTAAATGGGTCCATTTATTAAAACCAAAATATGATTAAACTTATAATTAATGCATGATAGTTTCAAAACAAATAGACACAAACATCCACATATTGCTTCATCAAAATTCTAAATTCAGTTTCCATTATAGTAACCATACTTGAATCGAGATATTTATCCAATTATTTTGGAATATTTCCACCAAACGAATCAGAAACAAATTTTTTGTCATTACTTTTATAATAACAAATCCAATAAGTATAATGATGATCAGATGCATATACTGATAAATAAACTATTCCACATTTTAAATGTTTTGTTTCATTAGCTAATTCATCAATCATAAAAAACACCAAAATATTAAATTTTAATTGTTTAACTAATTTTTCTGTGTCAAAATTAGGTAATAGATTGTTAAATTATTGAATTACTTACTTTATTTTTTTTACTTTTTTTGCTCCTTTGACAGCTTACTTTTCCATTGCTTTATTATGTCTTTTATGTTCTTACAAACCTACATCAGCTTGTTTCTTGTTTATTACTGTGTTATCGAATGGTGGAGAACCTCCAGCAAGTGAACCAATAGTTGCTAAACAAGGTAAAGCAGCTAATAGTAATAGAAGATATCTACCTTTGTGTTGTGTTAGTCCTCTACCTTCTTTTTTGTCAGATTTTGAATAACCTTTCTACAACACAAATACCTAATGAAATAAGTAAATTTCCACAAGTTTTTTTCTCTTTCTTTCTTTCCTTTTTGTACATCAGTTAATTGTTCATAGTTTAATCTAATTTTAATTGATTATGGTTTAGTCTTGCCACTTGGTAGCAAAGTATAATCAATTGAAAAGTTTAGATAAAGAATTTAAAATTTTTTTATTCTATTCTATGTAACTCCATAAAAGATACTTCAAATAGATTTTTCTTACTACATTTTATTTTCAGTCTCATTTTAATTGTATTTCTTCATTTTCGCACCATTATTGATCTTGAATATGTCTATGACAGTAATCTCTTCTAGATTTGCGTCTTTTCTCTTGATCCCTTGATTTTTTTTAAAGGTTGTAATAATATTCTAAACGCGGATTCAATAAAATTGACTTATCATATTATTCTATTTCATTCTGCTCTTCTATTCTCAGTTTTTTCCTTGATGAAACTACTACAGACGTTATAGGTTCAGTTCTAACAATCTCAAGTCTTAAATTTCTCAAATAAACTGAAATTGGTATTCGAATTCCTTTTCTAGCATCATATCGATGAATAGCCATTCTTCCGCATAACATTTTAGTTGTCTTTCCAATATGTATTTTATTGTCAATGTTTTAATCTTGTACATTGTGCCATGTATTACTTTCATTTAAATACAATAAATTTTATTAGAAGATAAAACCTATTAATTTTATAATCCCCACTGTGGCGTCGCAACTAGTGCATGATCGCCCATTTGTCTATTAAATGCTTTCCTTCAGAATGTATGTGGGCTGCAATGTAAGCTGGTAGGGTATTATATGGTCAGTAACGGACGAGTTGTGTCCTGCAGACTGACGTCACGGCCATCTGTTGCAGCTGCGCATGTGAAAGAGTGAAGTAGCGCTGGCAGGCCACTTACATTATACGAAACTAAAATTGTTTATAACTAATAAAGGAATAGCCTGAGGAACGTCACATTTGATGTACATCCTTCTGTTGTGAAAACAAACAATATGTCAAAGTGAGATCAAAAATTTCCAGCAATAAATATGGAATAATAATCCTTCAAATAATTTTATCAAAATATTCGATGCATTTCTCGATTATAAACGAGTTACACTACTCAAATCAGACACTGACATAACCTCACATAATTTCATAACGAACATCCAATCTATATGATTAAAATGACTCATAGAAAGAATATTGTATCTTCATACAAAACAAGTATGAAACATTGTATAACTTTTAATGAAAATATTCCTGCAGATACTATAGCATATGTGATGATGTATGGGAAGAAAACTACAGACCACAGAATACTTACAGAAAATTTTTAACAAAAATGAATAGAAAATTAGAAAAAGTTAAAAAATCTTTAGATGCAAAATATTCACGGGTGTACTGCCGGTCTAAAGTGTCCAACGGGCACAATATTTTGGCGATCATACATGTCGCCATCATCAGGTCAATTGATTGACTGAGCTACTGTGAACATGCTGCTCAGAGGGAACTGAGTTCGGTCGCGGGGGCGGCCGATTTCAATACCCTCTGCCAGCAGGGCACTCCCTCCGCTGTCCGCCCCCCGCGCCTCGGTCGCGAGGTGGAACAGATTGTGACGGCGTCTGGGATGACATCGGTGTGATGGCTCTGACCGCCGTGGTCGTCACAACTATACGTTTGCTCGATTTACTCTTGATTAACCCAATTGCTGGTTCCCAAGCCTTGCTAGGATTATAGCCACAGTCACGGTTTACGAGGTCGTCATTGGTGGGAATTTCGACTGCCTTTCTAACAACACTGTCCCAGTATCTCGACGTCTGTACCAGAATCCACGTGCGTTCATACTCCATAGCGTGATTTTCCGACAAACAATGTTCAGCGACCACCGACTTGCTCGGATACATCTGTCGAGTGTGCCTCTGGTGTTCACGGCATCGATACTCTACGGTAAGCATCGTCTGACCAATATACGACTTGCCACATTGACACGGAATCTGGTACACGCCGACCTTCCTCAAACCGAGGTCATCTTAGGCGCTCCCCACCAGTGCAAAAGTTTTATTCGGAGGACATTAACACAGTTCCGACCCGGTGTTTCTTCAAAATGCGAGCGATTTTCCCCGAGAGTGGGCGTGTATATGGAATAAACGCAGTGCCTACCTCCTCCCTCATGGTTTCATTCATCTCCACAGGCTGTGCTGTAGTGGTTGCGCCTAGAGCACGTTGAATCTGCCACTCTGAGTACCCATTTTTTCGAAATACAGTTCTCAGATGTTCCAATTCCTGGGGTAGACTCTCTGCATCAGAGATAGTGGGCGCCCTATGTACTAGAGTTTTAATTACCCCATTCCTCTGTGAAGAGTGGTGGCCGCTGTCTGCGTGCAAATACTGATCAGTGTGCGTTGTCTTCCAATACACCTCATGACCTAGGGTGCTGTCAGCTCTTCTCTTGACCAAGATGTCAAGGAAAGGTAATTTACCCCCGTTTCAGTCTCCCTAGTGAATTTGGTGTTGGGGTGTATGAACTTTAGATGTGTAAAGAAGTGAAGGAGTTAATCCATGCCATGTGGCCAGATGACGAACGTGTCGTCCACGTAATGGAAGAAGCAAGTAGGTTTCCATTCGGATGACGACAGGGCTTCTTCCTTGAAGTTTTCCATGTACAAATTCGTTACCACCGGTGGGAGTGGGCTACCCATGGCGGCTCCCTCCGTTTGTTCATAGTATTCTCCATTAAAAAGAAAATACGTGGAAGTCAAGACATGCCTAAAAAGTTCAGTGGTCTTCACATCAAACTACACTCCTGGAAATGGAAAAAAGAACACATTGACACCGGTGTGTCAGACCCACCATACTTGCTCCGGACACTGCGAGACGGCTGTACAAGCAATGATCACACGCACGGCACAGCGGACACACCAGGAACCGTGGTGTTGGCCGTCGAATGGCGCTAGCTGCGCAGCATTTGTACACCGCCGCCGTCAGTGTCAGCCAGTTTGCCGTGGCATACGGAGCTCCACCGCAGTCTTTCACACTGGTAGCATGCCGCGACAGCGTGGACGTGAACCGTATGTGCAGTTGACGGACTTTGAGCGAGGGCGTATAGTGGGCATGCGGGAGGCCGGGTGGACGTACCGCCGAATTGCTCAACACGTGGGGCGTGAGGTCTCCACAGTACATCGATGTTGTCGCCAGTGGTCGGCGGAAGTTGCACGTGCCCGTCGACCTGGGACCGGACCGCAGCGACGCACGGATGCACGCCAAGACCGTAGGATCCTACGCAGTGCCGTAGGGGACCGCACTGCCACTTTCCACAAATTAGGGACACTGTTGCTCCTGGGATATCGGCGAGGACCATTCGCAACCGTCTCCATGAAGCTGGGCTACGGTCCCGCACACCGTTAGGCCGTCTTCCGCTCACGCCCCAACATCGTGCAGCCCGCCTCCAGTGGTGTCGCGACAGGCGTGAATGGAGGGACGAATGGAGACGTGTCGTCTTCAGCGATGAGAGTCGCTTCTGCCTTGGTGCCAATGATGGTCGTATGCGTGTTTGGCGCCGTGCAGGTGAGCGCCACAATCAGGACTGCATTTACAACCGAGGCACACAGGGCCAACACCCGGCATCATGGTGTGGGGAGCGATCTCCTACACTGGCCGTACACCTCTGGTGATCGTCGAGGGGACACTGAATAGTGCATGGTACATCCAAACCGTCATCGAACCCATCGTTCTACCATTCCTAGACCGGCAAGGGAACTTGCTGTTCCAACAGGACAATGCACGTCCGCATGTATCCCGTGCCACCCAACGTGCTCTAGAAGGTGTAAGTCAACTACCCTGGCAGGCAAGATCTCCGGATCTGTCCCCCATTGAGCATGTTTGGGACTGGATGAAGCGTCGTCTCACACAGTCTGCATGTCCAGCACGAACGCTGGTCCAGCTGAGGCGCCAGGTGGAAATGGCATGGCAAGCCATTCCACAGGACTACATCCAGCATCTCTACGATCGTCTCCATGGGAGAACAGCAGCCTGCATTGCTGCGAAAGGTGGATATACACCGTACTAGTGCCGACATTGTGCATGCTCTGTTGCCTGTGTCTATGTGCCTGTGGTTCTGTCAGTGTGATCATGTGATGTATCTGACCCCAGGAATGTGTGAATAAAGTTTCCCCTTCCTGGGACAATGAATTCACGGTGTTCTTATTTCAATTTCCAGGAGTGTATAATTATATTTTGATTAACAAATACACCGGGAGAAACCCAATGATCTCTTTAGAGATGGTTTGCATTTCATTTTGAAGTACTTTCAGAAGAAAATAAAAACATAAAAATTTTCATTTTTTGAGAATGAATTTTTATTTTTCGTATTATATTTTGTAATCTTGGAATGGACACTAGCAAACAGCTATAGCGGCGAGGCGACTACTTAGAGAAAAAGAATATTTGAATTTCATAATGTGTAATTTCGAAAAGGTGGATTTTGTTAGATTTGTAAAGAATGTGCATCAATACATCGAAAATTAAAGTTATATGTAATTGTGTTAATACTGTAAACAAGTCTTACCTCTAAAACTGTATCAGATACAACAGATCATAAAAATCCTGTCGCTGATAAAGAAGAAAGAATTAGAAAGAAATAGATTTCTTGTATTCACAATAATGCATTTTATTTATTTTCTTATATTCACCTTTTATAAAATAAAATTAAATTCTATTTTCTTATGTTCACCTTTTGTAAAACAATATTAAACTCTATTTTCCTACATTCTACTTTTATAAAAATATTAAACTTTAATTTCTTAGGTTCACATTTTGTGTGAAAAATGATTATCTTTGAAAACTCTTGAACATGATACAAAATATTCAATTTTAAAATTTTTCTATGTATTTTAATTCAAATTAATTGAGTTAGAACTGATATTGACTTCACAAAGTGGACGTTTTGATAATGAATTTATTATTCCAGGGCAGATGAGTATACTTGCTGGAAATTCAAAGAATAATATAAAAAAAATTTCGTTAATAATGCACACACTTCTTCATTTTCTTATTAAATTAAAAATGAGATGATTATTAATTTTATTTTATATCTTCTTATTACAGAATTGAAAGAATAACAGACACTTTTTTACATTAACCATAATGCATTTAATTTATTGTATTATGTTCACCTTCTATAAAACAATATTACATTTTAGTTTCTTATGTTCACCTTTTATAAAAAAAAATTATAAAATTCACTTTCTTATGTTCACCTTTTCTATGAAAAAACTAATTATTTGTAAAGATAGGTGAATGTGATGTGAAAAAATATTCTTTATATTAATTTTTTTCGTGAGCTGGGCCTGAAGAGTGAATTATAATATATCCATTTAGTAGAAAATGAAAAGTGAGCTAGAAACTACAAAATGGGTCTACTGTCCAACATTGTAACAACATAACCATGACGTCTTATTTATACAAATATGCTTCATGCTGCACATCTTAAGCTTGGACTGTTCATTGTTTCTATTTTGCTTCTTTCTTCATAGTTCATGGCATCTTCCTGTTTTCATGCTTGATCTACAGCATGAGTTGCTAACTATTGCCACCAAGAATAACTGATAGTATGATAGGAGATGAAAAGTTTGTGGGACAAACGTTTCATGGGACAATGGAGCCCTTAATATGACGTTGGTTTTTTGTCGCTAGGTGGGGTCGCTTCAGAGATATGAAGGTCAACTTTTGTTTCTTTAAATGGGGTGCTATAGTTTGATACTTATTTTCTGATAGTGGCTATCGAGATGAAACCAATGATGTGGAAGAGTAAGGTCTTTGAAGGTCAATGAACATCACAAAGGTAGCACAAACGTCCATTTACAGAAGGTGTTCGAAGTGATAACAACTGATATCAGTGCAGTGCTGCAATCTCCTTATCATGGATTGAGTGGTATTCCTTATCACTTCGGCATTTTTCGAAGCACATGCTCTGACAGTTGTCTGTCACAAATCTTCATTCAATTCAACGATTTGGGAATTGTCTCTGCAACTCATTACTAGCAATCAGAGAAAAATGTGCCGGTCACCCATCGTGTTGATACAACATTCTGTTCCTTGTTTCTAAAGGTATTTCTTCCAATAACATACCTAATGTTTCTTGCAGGAATGTGGTGTGCTTCCTACCATTAAGATTTCCTTCGGTGAAATAGGGGCCTCTAATTCTGTCCTCCAGAATCCCACACCATACATTCACCAGCCATGGTTTTTGGTGTGCAACTTCCCACAGCCAACATGGATTTTCAGTTGCCCTATAATTCATGTTACACACATTAACAGTTCCATACTTCGTGAATGTAGCCTCGTCAGTAAGTAATTCAATTTAATAAGTGTGTCATACCTCTGAATCTGAAGTTGTACCCATCAGCAGCATTCAATGTGACACATACAGTCAGTGCCAGTTAATTCTGGGTGGAGACTGATATGGTAAGGATGACATTTATGGTGATGCAGAACACGAACATATGGTAGTAAAATGTCATCAGCATTGAACATATTGAAAAAGAAGGAAGGGTAAACTAGAGAGTCTGTTAAGGAATTTGCCAGAGTGATTGGGCAAATCGGGAACAGAGTCCAGAGGTGAAATAAATGAGCACTGGAAAAACAGGAAGAACCAGTGGGCCATACACCAAGAATGCCACAGTATAAGATCGGTCAGTCGGCGATGCTGTCAACTCAATGCAAAACGTAAATTCAAATGTACTTTATCTACTGTCATATTTTCTGTAAGGCGCGATTTTCTAAAAATTATGTGAATGAAATCGAATATAAGCATAACAAGGTAATGCATAAAAATAATATATTTTTCATAGCAAAGTAAATAAATTAATTAAAAATAAATGTTCTTTGAGTATTTTTATTTTCTAGCATTGTCCAGGTATGCATTTATTCCAATTCTTTTCATCCATATTCTCCTCCCCTCACTCTGCCCTTTTGCTCCACATTCCTCTGTGTCCATCTGCTACTCTCTCCTGTCTCAGTTATCTGCTTCTCCCCACTATTTCTGTCCATCTGCTCCTCCTCCTTCTGTCCATCTGTTCCTTCTTCCTCTGTTAATCTCTTCCTCCCCCTCTGAGTCCCATTTGCCTATCCCTCTATCTTCTTCTCACCCCCCCCCCAACCACATCCTCCTCTGTCCATGTCCTCCACCTCCTCTCTCTGTCCCTCTCCTACTCTAGCTTTCCTCTGTCCATTTCCCCCTCCCCTCTCTCTATCCATCTCCTCCTCCCCCATATCTGTTCCCATTTACACCTTCCCATTTCCTGTCTGTCTGTGCCTGCAAAACCCTCCCTATTCTCTCCATATTATCACCCCCTACCTCAACATGAGGTTGCTGATTCTCACCACCACAGTATTTCTTTCCAAATAGTAAGTGATATGTAAGCCAAGTTTGACTGAAACCGATCCATCTGTTTCAGAGGAGTTTTTTACCCAGTGTTTTGCCTGCATATGCGCATGTCACAAATGTTCCACATATATTGAGCATATTTCACATAAAGTTGTACACATTTTTCACGTATATCGCTAGCAAATTTCGTCTTGCATTTTTGTTTTCATGCTGCTCAATGTGTATGACGTCACATCTCGTAAAATATGTGTAGTACAATGATATAATTTTGGAGGCACATTCAGTGAAACAGGTGGATACTGCTTGCGAAGTGTATCTCTAATACAGTCAGTAGCAAAGAGATAATAAATTTAAAAGTCATGCGTGATGCAGCAGTGTTCACGTATATCAGTGTCTATGTTTCCTCAACTATGTGTTGTACAATGATATAGCTTTGGAAGTTCATTCATTGGTATACGTGAATACTGTCTGAAAAATATGTCGCGAATGATGTTAATAAAAAAGAAGTAATAAAACTTCATGCCTGTTGCGAGAGTTTTACTGCACAAACATTTAAGACATATTAAGCAATAAACTTTTTTCTTTTTGCCATTCTGTGGGGGTTGTCAGCGAGAAAAAGTTTTGTAAAGGGCTGCAATTGTGTGCAAAGTCTGCTGCAAGTCACTAAGAGCTCTCATTCTCAATTAATTGATGAATAAATTCTGAGTTTTCGCACGTTGTGAGATACATTGCTTTTTCACCCCATCTGTTTGATACGTAGGTGGTTATTACCCCCATAGCTATTCTTTCTACACAGTAAGTGACACATTTGGTTGAAATTGGTCCAGTAGCTTAGGAAGAGATGTGATGCAGCTTGTACACATACATTTTTACAAATCCATGGGTTATATATCGCTCTGTAATGTGATATTCTAATTAAATACTCAACAAAATGTACCTAACTGTAGTGTACTTTTGTAATACAAACCTACATGGTTTTACTCGTGTCTGTGACTCCTTTTCTAATGCCAATTTTTGATTGAAAGTGTTTAACTCAGAAAAATGAGTACTTACCTCTTTTACATCAGTCATAAACTGACAAGACTGCTGACAGGCCAGTTAAACTACTGCTGCCGTCGAACCACTAAACATCCAAACAGAATCACTGACACAGCCCACACTATGCTGTGACCTCAATCGCTCGCCCTCCCCTTCCATCCCCCTAGGCACTCATGCTTGCCTCCGTGCACCAGGAATATGGCCCTGCACAATCCGCCTAAGAAATCCTTAATGACCTGAAACTAATAAAAGTTCGCAATTTTATGTCTTTTGCAGTCCATATCTCATGCTGAGCATTGGTGGGAACCAATGGCCTAACAGGTCTCCCACCCCCAGACATTATTCGCTTTGAATCTACCACCTAACTAAAAATAAGTAAAGAAAAAAGCAGTAAATGTGTGGGTACTCACCAGAAACTGTCTGACTCAAATCAAGTCGAAGCTGCACTAAACAGTCTTCAGCATCCAGACTAAATGACTGGTGTAACCAAGACCACAATATCACAGAATGGACGTTAGCATGTGAGAACTTACTCTCTGGCCATGAAGAATGATGGTCGACAGGATATGATCTGGAGTTGGCACATGTAAGGCCCTCAACAGGTTATGATCTGGAGTTGGCAGGTGTAAGGTCAACCTAAAGAAATGAGAATTTTCATGTGACGCCATCCTGTGAAACATTCGGAGTAGAGCAAACCATGTATCATCTCATCATCTGAAAGCTGTGTCCAGCTACATGCTCACTAAAAGAAATGGTGGCAACTACTCAAGAAGCCTGGAAGGTGGCTAAGTATTGGCCACAAAGCATTTAAAATGTGTGTACTTAAATACCACATGTTTGTAGAACACTGATAATGCTTATAGTACCAGAATGAAATTATGTATGTATTATTTTAAATATGTGATGTATGTTTTCTGACATTATAAAATAAATAAATATTATTTATTTACAACATCAGTTCACAGTTTGTTATGAGGCTAAGTGAAGTGGCGTAGTGTTGCCATCCCGTTTTTTTTTAAAGAAAAACATCAACATTTGACTGTGTTGTCCAGTGTAAATAGATCTTGCGTTCTGAATTGAAAGATTCTGTGCTCAGGCAGATCCACCATGTTTATACGAGACAAATCTTCTGGAGGACGAAAACCGAATTTCGGAAAGCGCTTTTCGCTCTTGCCTTTACATGTTAAGGGCTGAAGCGGATTTGCTAGCCCACTTAAATATGGCTCCTGGAAAATAGCTATTAAGCCAGGGTCACACACGCATCTTATGTGGTGACACAGCTATTACGCAATCCTGGACCATTTACTATGTTTATTTCTAGATTGATTTACGAAATGATAATCGAAATTAATAATGTAATTTCTTAGACATTCCTGGAAATTTTGTGACATTTCGTCGAATCGGGTATAGGTGCCGGTGGTCTGCGTTTTCCTAACGCAATTTCTAGTCCCAGGAAGCACCTTATGAAGACGTCGATGTAGGACGTCGAAATATTGTGTTAGAAAAACGCAGACCACCAGCAGTACACCCGATTCAACAAGATGAAATTAATAATGTAAGGAAACCTGGTAGGAATTGATTTTTTAAGAAAAATTGTATACCCTTTGGAATATTGTTGTTCTCACAGAGTGCGAGAGTCTTAAACTTGTCTCTGATGTGATCAAACGTATTTTTGTATAATTGGTGTGAACAATGTAATTTCGGCTTTGTTAATGTGAAAAATCCAAATCCTGTATGATATACTAAAACGTGAGAAAATCAGTGGCAAGTATTTCCGTAAAAAAAAAAAAAAATCTGCACCAACGATCTTCTTATTTATTCAGTTAAAACCGACCACGAGGACTTGTTGTTAGATTTTCAGCTTTAAGAATCAGGCCTCTAGACAAGAAGAACTGGAGCCATCTCAATATGACAAGCTAAGTAAACTTGAAGGTTCATTGTAACCGTCGCTCCTCTCGAATCTTCGTAGAAGACTTTGCTTATTAATTACTTGGACTAGGCATTGCCTAATGTGGACAATCGATGGAAGAAGGAAGTAGGAGGGAGATTACAAATGGCAAACAAGCCAACAGTTGGCATGTAAAAAACATCGGCAGACGCGCAATTCTACCATGATTTTGGAATATGATTATATTCGTCGATAAAGCCATGTATGGCTACATGGTGAGAGACCCCCAGGATATCGTAAAATTAAGATTTATTAGAAAACAAAAAATTGAAACACCGATCAGTCATAAGCATTGGCAAAGACGTTAATTATGAATGTACAGTAAGGCGCACTCAAATGAAAAAAATATTCGTTCAATTTTATATCTCAGTTTTTTGTTTTTCCACGCACTCTCTCGTATGTAGAAGGACGATGAATATGATGAATATGTGCAATTTTAAATACGAAGTGTTACGAGTTTTATGTATCATATGTGCGCATGAATAATAGTATATTGAACAACAGTATCAAGTATTCTTTATTTGTTGAAGTGAAGTGAAAATCATACAAGGAGGATTTTATTGATTATGACAAGCACCGGTGTTCTCAGATTCCACTGCCTGGAATTACAATTCAAATGTAAGCGAAGTCCGATAGCCAAGAAAAATTCAAATGAGCACATAAAATTTCTAATGGCCGGTCCACACGCAACGATCTGTCTGCGCACATCACATCTGCGCAGATAGATCATTGCGTGTGGACAGAAGATTTGTACCAACCTGAGGTGTGTGCAAACTTGGAGGTTGGAGTTGGAGGTTTGAGCGGAACCTCTCAAATCTGTGGGTTCAAACCACATCTGCGCAGACAAGTTGGAGCGTGTGGACAGGAGAGCTCCGCAAATCTGGCGCGAAACAGCTGTTTGTTCCGTCTAGTGTTTGTATTTGTGAGCACAGGGGATTAAAATGGCTGATTCTCGTCAGTGTTCTCCAGAGTTTGTAAGTGAATTCATTGAAATATATAGAAACCACCCATGTTTGTGGAAGATTAAAGTAAATAATATAGTGACTGAGACAAAAGGACAGCAGCATACAATGCTCTAATTGAAAAATTGCGGGTATTATTTCACTCAACTCTTGTTTCGATATTGCAGTTGAAAATTCCAAATCCTTGTTGCTCCTTCCTGTTGCTAGGAATCTTAATGTTACCGCCAGCCGTTCATGAGGAGAATTTGCCCTTCTTTATACAAGTATTTTTTTCTCGTAATGTGAGGGGGGGGGGGGGGTACAAGTTTTAAGAGATAATTATAAGTTTCGACATCCTTCTGCAAATAATTTCGCCAGTCGTTAGGTTCGCCCTGCAATTCGCGCAGTAAATTTACGTGAGAAAACTGCTTTCGCTTTAGCAGCCACTGTCCACACCATTTTGACCGCTTTCTCTGTTTCCCGCGGTTGGTCTGAATGTTTTTTGCAACACAAGTTGCGAACACAGACCACAACAGAACTTCCTCCATTTCTATATTTCAAAATAACTGAATTAAGTTTTTGACGGGGGAGCGTTGTCGCTTGCTACTGATTTCTTTTCTACACCGACAGATGGCGGGCGAGTAATAGATTGGGGTTTGTGTCGTGTGAACACACAACATTTGCAGCGATCTTTTGCATGTACAAACATCTGCGCCGATTTCTGAATGTACAAACATCTGCGCCGATTTCTGCGCAGACAGATCGTTGCGTGTGGACCGGGCTTAATGATGCAGTCATGTTATATCCTACAAAAACGTGTCTTCATATGAATATTCAATAGTATTTAGTGATATTTATTTATTTTTCCTTTTTTATTATTACAACACAGGCTTTTCGAATAACAATTATTAGTTTAACAGCTGCCATATTACACTGTGGAACTATTTCCTGCGTGTAATCCACAATTTATACGATGCTTGGTCTCACAAACTACGAGTTTATACGAATCGCTTTTTCGGTTAAATACATTAAGTTTCTTTATTCGTTCAAAAATCTTTTAAGACTGTACGAAAGTGTACGTGCAGGCCATCGTTCACTGGAATCCAATGGTGTACAGCAGCAAATACACCACGATAACTGCGACAGAATGCTCGTGTTTCGAAATACTAACCTACTGCCACCAGGGAGCAGTGGTGGTAGGAAATTGCGCAACGATTTACTACCACAGGTTAGACTGTGGTACTACCCAGCTGAGCTTTTTGGGGCTTTTTCCCAACTAAAAGCTCTGAGTTTACACATGCAACTACAATGCAATTGAAGTATGCCACTAGCTGTCGCGATACTTTTGTTGCTTGTGTGAACCCGGTTTTACAGTTTATGATTTAGTCAGCACATTCGCTGTTTCTCTTCAGTCAGACGAGGTGTAAACAGCTTGAATCTAATATTTATACTTATCCTTCACTGCACAAAAAGCCACTCCGTCCATATTACCCGAAACTAGAAGCGCATTTCCAGAAACAATTTTGAAGTGTTAACATGACCGCTCAGAAACGGTAATGGAAAATTGGTTTACGAAATCAGCAGTTTGCAGCCGCATTTGATCGTTGCGTGTTCACAAACAGCAGCCAATTAGGGAAGCAACCGCTTCGTTATGATCCGCACTTTTTCACGCACAGTATTTGCGGGAGTCTCTGCGAAGCTAGAAGGCTTTGATGAGCAGCGTTAAAAAAAATGGCTGTTCGTGTATACATCGCTAGAATTTGTATAGTTCAGTAGAATTTTATTGAACTAATGTCCGAAATGAGGCCATATTTGCAGGAATTCCACGTCTCATTGAAAGAAAATTGAAAATGAGTCATTTATTTGAATATATGTTTGCATTTTTACAGCTGACTGTTACTTCCAACGGTTGAAGTTCGTTCGATAACTGACCTTATAGGATTAAAATCTTAGCAAACTTAATTTGCTCTTTACTTGAATTGCCCAGCAGCTGATGTCGGAAATGCGTCTCCTTAATTCTCACAACACTGATCGTCCGTAGCGTGATACAGGGTTAGCTGTCATCTGTTGTATTACACAATAAAGTATTTTGAGTCTTGCCTTACTAAGGTTTACAACAGATACAGTCGTTTTATTTTGCAGTTTTTGCTCTTATGGAACATGGTCACAAGATATTTTAAGGCAATGTGAAACATTAACTTAATGAGAAAAGTAGGTTTAACATACTCGCCGATTACACGATGGCCACAGTTCAACAGCCAACCACACAATTGGAATTTCACCAAGCCATGGCAGACTTCAGAACAATGTTTCCAGATATGGACGATGAAGTTATAGAGGTAAAAAGTTTAATTTGAATTTGTATATCATAAGAACTCTGTTAAAAATGCAGAAGCAGTTAGTACTATCAGTGGGGTACTAGTACTAATGTGTAACAAAAAAAAGTATGTTATCGTCCCAGACTATGCTTCCTTCCCATTTATTTCACCGAAAACATTGTGAGTAAGACATAGTGCATGCTGAATGAAAATTGCAAGTTGGTGAACTGGAACAGAACCAAGAGGTAGAAATCGAAATATATTTCTGATCTGATGATGGTTTTTATTGTATAACATAATATTGTCATTGACATCCTGTCAAGTTAATGGCAGGGAGAAGAATAAGAGCCAGGGGGAGACTGTAGATTAATACAATAATGTGCAATAGAAACAAAATAAGAATGAGGGGTGTGGTATCTTGATTTTTCATGAATTTCAGTCAACAAGCAGGTTTTTTAGGATCTTTTGTCAAAATGAAATTTATTTTTTAACTATAGAGGCGTTCATAATATTTGTAAATATCACTAGCTTTTCTCATCTTACTAGAGCCTGCGACTTGCAGTTTACTCTCTAGACATCTCGCTTTGGACCATAATAAATGCTGTTGTTGGTTTTTTACTTTATTTAGGAAAGGAGTTACTGCGTAGATAGGTAGACTTTCTGAGACTTCATTAATTAGACCTATTAAGTTTTGAGATTGTAGAAAAAAATCATTGCTGCTTTGTCAAAGAAAGTCTTTTGAAGATGTTGGCTATTTTTAATGTGTGTTGATCACGCAGGAAGTTAATGCTGTCACTCGTACAGAATAAGAGTAATTTTAATTTTTGTAATTTTCCTGTAGAGAGCCAAGAGAACAGCAGATTATTTATTTGTGGTTAGTCTGGTACCAGATGATTTGTTGTGTTGTTCAGTGGCTTCTTTCCCAGTAATTGAGGTTAATGGCATAAAGGTTATATTTGTTCTCCTTTTAATAAACAGTTGTGCTAAAAGCTGTTTTAAAAGTGGTCAGCTTTGCATGAACTTAAATATGTTCTTATCCTTCTGCACACAGGCAGTCCTAAGGGCAAATCAAGGTGCTGTAGATGCAACCATTGACCAGCTTTTGGCAATGACAACTGACAATGAGAATGAGAAGTTGCGCAATGAAATTGAACAAAAGGAAACATTGGAAACTTCAAAAGGTCTTGGCACGACTGCTGAGGTTGCCATTATAACAAGTTCATCTCCTGCAAAGTAATGAAGTCAATCTTTTATGCTTTTTCAGTATAGAGTAGAAAATTTTGATATATTTTGAAATTGACTTAACTTTCTGAGATGTAAATACATAAACAGAAGAGTGAGTTGTAAGTAATAGATATTAAGACATGAGTTGGTGCAATGTAACAAAAGGGGATGTGCTTCTTTTGGCCACACTTGGTCACGAAGCTAACAGGGCATTATCAAATTAATTTGATATGCAAATGGAAAGCATAGGTGGCGAAATAAAAGTGAATGAAAGAGGAACACTGTTGCCTTCTAGATAACATCAAAATGATCTTGATTCTACACGCACTAGATTGTGTACAATGATGTGTTTATTGATGCTTTAATAAATTTGGAAAGAAGTTACCAAAAGTTGAGATACCGCCCATATGCTTTGATCTGTGACGGTATCAACTTTGATCTGTGAGTTCCATTGAGAGGGTGGTCACCTCTATTTCAAGTGTATTCAACGAAGAAAGTGATACCAAGAACCCACAACTATCAGAACTAACTGTTATCAGAACCTAATGAGACCAAAATAATAACAACAACAGCAGCAGCAGCACACTCCCTGATACTCACCACTGTAAACTACTAAATACGACCTTCACCTACCAACACAAACCACAAAATCATAAAAAACTAATTCAGCATGAATTTAGATACCCACATCTCAAAGAAAATTAGATACATAAAGAATCACACTACATTCCTTACTATGGAGACCAAAAATACAAAAAATGTACTTTCCCACAGTTGAAAATCTACTAAATTTCATTGTAAGATCTATACCTAGTACCATACAAAACACACACACACACAAAAAAAGGAAACAACTTGTAACCATTAACAACACAACACCCCAACAATTTCAAAACTGAAAACAAATTAGAAGCCAATAATGAACAACATTCAAATAACTCACTGATAAGGCAACAAAAACAAGTGCCCAAAACACTGAGTGACAGCACTAAATACAGTGCCGCACTAACATCTCTTGTAAACAATTTAGAAACATGAACATCGCTCACTAGAGTGCACCACTGTTTACTCTGACATGCTCTCTGCAAAAACGATCCACTTTAAACAAGCCAAGCCTCAATGATGTCACACAGCACAACACAGTTACATCACAAACCAAAGCCGATCGACCATATTCTAGCTTTTGGTTGACCTCTGAATCCTGTAAAATATATGTCTTTATTGCATTATTTGAATTCTATTTCTAATGATTTGTTCCATCGGCAAGTACCTTTCTCTGAGATCTCACACAAACTTTTGGGGGGGAGCTTGCCTAACCAATATTGATTTCCTTCATTATTTTTTATGGGCATTGTCCATAAAAGGAACATACAGACACCAGTATCTCCTTAATAACTTAGTTACATGAACTTCTTTTCCAAAACATTGTGGGCATTGATGTGTTTGTGGAAGAAAAGGAGACATACTGTAGAAGAATGATTATTAACGCTCTCTCTCTCTCTCTCTCTCTCTCTCTCTCTCTCTCTCTCTCTCTCTCTCTCGTCTGATGATGGATGGTAATCTGCAAAAAACAGTGTGATAGAGATAGATAATTTTTGTGTAACTTGTATGGCTATCATAGCAGAATCGTATTGAAAGAATTCTCACACTCCAAAGAAATTCAGATCATGTGTCTAAGCTGTCGGTATTACAAAAGTGTCCAGGCACTAATGGATGACACAGCAACTGAAACTGAAGGTAGCAAAACAAAAGCAGAAATGCTGAACTCATGTTTTCAAATTTTCCATTATGAAGGAAGACCAAGGAATAGTGTTGCAGGTAAACTCCTACACTGCCGCAAAAATGAATTGTGTGTGATATTTCTGTTGATGGTATTGTCAAACAGCTGAAATTGCTAAAATTGTACAAGGTCCAAGGCCCAATATAATCTATGACACATACTATATAACATTTGCTGTAGAGATAGCCCTTCTCTTAGCTGTAGTATACAATATATCCCATGAACAGAAAAAACTGTGCCCAGTAGTTGGAAGAAGAACAGATCACTCACTTTTACTAGCAGGACGGTAAATATCCACAAAACTACTGTCCAGTATCACTGACGTGCATCTGTTTTAGGATCGTCCATCAAAACGTACTCTGACCTCAAACATAATGAGGTATCTAAACAGAATGATCTCCTCTTCCTATTAAATTCTCCTGTACTTTCAGATATCAGCATTCAGGGCATTTTTCTCACATGCATTTAAAACCATGGGTCAAAGCAGTGAGGTAGGTGCAATATTTATTGACTCACAAAAAGTATTAGACTTGGTAAGACTACACATATGCTTAATAATAAGAGTATGAACATGTTGGGTATCGAACAAAATTTGTGACTGGAGTGAGGATTTATTGTTGGGAAGGACACAGCATGGTATCTTGGATGGTGAAATATTGAAAGATTTGGAAGAAATTTTAAGTGTGCCCTAAGGATGTGTGTTGGGACCATTGTCGTTCATACCATAAATTAATGACGTGGTGGACAGCATTAAGTAACCTCTTTTTTTTTTTTGCATTCATTTCGGAGTGGGACAAAGGTTGGCAACTTGCTTTAAATGTTTAGAATCGAAAAATTATGCGTTTCACAAAATGAAAAAAACATGGTGTCCTATGCCTGTAGTGTGAATATATCACAATTGGAGTTGATCAACTCTTACAGATACTTGGGTACAACAGTTTGTTGGGGGAAAAAATGGTCACATAGGCCCCATTGCGAGTAAATCAGGTGGTGAACTCGAATCACTGGCAGGACTGGAAAAATAAAATCAGGTGAGTGTTACTGTGTATCATTCAACGTGTTGTAGGCTGTTGCTCAAGTGTGTGGGATCCATACCAAATAGGACTTCACTAATGTATACAAAGAATGATAGCACTTATTGGTACAGGCTTATTTGGAGTGTGGGAGTTTGTAACCGAGATGCTGAAAAATGGTAGTCGCTTGTAGATTTAAAAGTATGCTACAACCATTTACATATTATACTATAGGAAGTGCAAAGATGAGATTCGATTAATTACAGCATGTACGGAGACACTAAATCAGTCATTCTTCCTGGGCTCCATACACAAATGGGATGGAAAGAGCCCTAATAAGTGGGACAATGGGAAGTACATTCTATCATGCACTTCACTTATAAATTTAGATGCATATGTAAATGTAGAGGCAAAACTGCTCCACACAGTTTGCAGGTTAGTTATTTTAAGTGCTCAATAGGTCATCCTTCTTTCATCTAATTGATATGGAACGAGTCTGTTTACAGAATATGTATGCGTGATTAGTGTTAATCTACTATGCCTTAGTCCTACTGATGTGACTATACTTAAAAACACAATATTTTTGTTCTTACAGGCTACCAGTTTTTAAATATAAATTCGCCCATGGAACTGAAGACTTTGTCCAGGAGAATGATTTTATGTTAGATTTAAAGTTGATTTGCTACCTGTCAGACTTTTATGCTATTTGGTGAATGATCAAAAATTTTTGTTGCTGTGTATTGAACTCCTTTATGAGCCAAACAGCTTTATTAAATGGTAATAAAGGGCATTGTGTTCCCTACTGTTGTAAGTATGGACATCACTATTCTTCTCAAATTGTCACGGATTATTTATGATGAATTTCACTAGGGAATATATGTATTCTAATGGTGCACTTAAAATGGTTAACTCATTTAAGTTTGTTACTGCTGACATTTGTGTGGTCAGTACTTTCGAAGTGATAAGTTACCCGAAAAAATTATTCTGTAAGACATTATTGAGTAGAAATGTGCAAAATATCACGATGCTGATTCATTGGTTATGGAAGCTAACAATTATTCAAATAGCAAAAGTTGATGAATTCAGTTTTTTGAGAAGCACAGTAATGTGCAACTTCCATTTCAGTTTTTCATCAGTATTTACGCCCAGAAATTTGGCACATTATACCACATTAACTTGTTGATGTGTGATATTGTTGGTATGACCATTTGTTGTACAGTACTGAAAATGGTGTGCTTTTTCAAAATCTAGGGTGTGAATCACTTAATAATTCTTTGAAAACTTCATTAACAATCTCTTCTGTTGCATTTTCTCCAGTAGGATTTATTATAACATGCATATTGTCTGCAGAAAGGGCCAGTTTTGCCAATGTTATGTTGAAGGTCATTCACACATATAAGGAATGAGAGTGGACCTGGAAATGAACCCAGTGGCACTCCCTTTGTGATTTCTCCCCAGTCATTAAAATTTTCTATCATCTCAATGTAGTTCGAATTATTCATAACAACTTTTTGCATTCTATTTTTTAAGTATGATTCAAATCAGTTATGTGTAAAGTCATCGGTACAATAAAGTTTAAGTTTTTCTAAGAAGGTAATGTGACCTATGCAGTTAAGTACCTTGGAAAGAGTGCAGAAAAATACAGAGTGTATGAATAGTATTCTCAGTTGAGCATCACTTCTGGAATCCAAACTGTGGTTAGCTACATTAGTTGTTTCTACTAAAATGTGTGATAACTATTGAGTACATTATTCCAAAAATATTTTGGAAAAAGATGCCTGTAACAAAATTGGATGATAATTATTTAAGTCTTTCTCATCACCTTTCTTATAAAGAGGTTTGTGTTGTTGTTCCCTTCAGTCCAAAGACTGGTTTTTAATGAAGGTCTCCACAGTACTCAATCCTGTGCAAGCCTCTTCATCTCCTAGTGACTACTGCAACCCAGAACTATTTGAACCTGCTTACTGTACTTGTCTCTTGGTCTCCCTCTGCAGTTTTTATCCTTCCTCACCTCTCTCCAGTACTAAAATGACAATTTCTTGGTGTGTCAGACTGTGTCCTACCAAACAATCCCTTCTTTTAGTCAAGTTGTGCCACAGATTTATTTTTTCTCCACATGTATTCAGTACCCCTTCGTTAATTGCGCAATATACTAATCTAAATTTTAGTATTCTTCTGTAGCACTGCATTTCAATTGCCTTATACTCTTCTTGTGAGAACTGCTTACTGCCCACATTTTACTTCCTTATAAGGCTGCATTCGAGACAAATGCCTTCAGAAGAGAGTCGTGCACCATTAATGACTGCATCACACAGCCGTAGCCTTGCCTAGGCCTGTCGACACTGACATTGGACTGTTGATGACTGGAAACGTGTCACCTGGTTGGATGAGTCTCGTTTCAAATTATATTGAACAGAGGGCCATGTATGGGTATGGAGGCAACCTCATGAATCCATGGACCCTCCATGTCAGCAGGGGACTGTTCAAGCTGGTGAAGGCTCTGTAATGGTGTGGAGTGTGTGGAACTGAAATGATAAGGGACCTGACACTGACAGGTGACATGTAAGCATCCTGTCTGATCACTTGCATCCATTCATGTCCTTTGTGCATTCCGACAGACTTGAGCAATTCTAGCAGGACAAAGCGATACCCACACATCCAGAATTGCTTCTTAGTGGCTCCAGGAATACTCTTCTGAGTTTAAACACTTCCACTGACCACCAAACTCCCCAGACATGAACACTGTTGATCATATCTGGGATGACTTGCAACATGCTGTTCAGAAGAGATCTTTACCCTGTCGTACTGTTACGGATTTATGGACAGCCATGCAGAATTCGTGGTGTCAGTTCCCTCCAGCACTACTTCCGATATTAGTAGAGTTCATGCCAAGTCGTGTTGTAGCTCTGCTGCATGCTCGTGGGGGCCCTGCACAATATTAGGCAGATGTACCAGTTTCTTTGACTCTTCAGTGTATTACAAAGATTTAGCGTGAAGCATCTACATTATTAAATATGGTCACTTCATAATTATTCCACTGGCATATGGGTCATACATGACAAACAAAACTCATATTTGTATACTTGACAGTTGAGTCGGAACTTTTCAGAGACCTTTGTATAGTGGTGCAGCTTAGTATTTGCAAAGCAGACATATGTGACTGTTAATACAACTTACTAAAGTGGGTTTGTGTAAAGGTTTTATTCAGATTTTGTTAAAGAATTTCTTCTAGCAGTTTACGAAAAATAAGAACTTTGAGTGCACTTGTGTGCAGTGAGTTTATGACTATCAGCTTGCACAGCCCTTCCTTGGTAAGATGTGCAGAAACACTGAGCTAGCAAGACACTGCTGGCAGCAGGTCTCTTTCACCAATAGTTGATGAGCCTCATGACACAATGTTAAAGATAAGAACAGATGTTACTTATATGAAGTACAGCTACTTGCATGAAGTACAATATTCCGTTAGTCTAAAAATAAATATTTTGTCTCAATATCGCAGCTTACATGAGAATTATGCAGCTAAGTCATAGAAATGAAAAGGGAAGGTGAAGTGAATTTAGCTAAACAATTTAAGATTACAGCTGTGAAAATGAATTCAGCTTGTCACTAGCATACTCAAGACTTTGGAATATTGTAGCCATTGCTTGACAATACTATTGTCGTAACTGTGATTTGTGTCATAACAGTTATTTTTGGGCATGAGACTCATTTATCGTGCTAAATTCACTTGACTACTTTTGTGACCTTTCAGGTTGTGAGATATCTACCTCAGCTATGATTGTGGCAGTGAGAGCATGTTTTATTGTAGTAATGCCTTGTCTGCATAGTTGTAAAGTCTTCATTTCCTAAAATGGTAGCTGCTTTCCAGTTTTGCTGCAAAAACTGTACCTTACCACTTGCTTTTGCTGCTACTTTAATTGAGCTGACTGTTACAAGTTAAGTGATGAACCTTAGTATCCCGTGTTTCATGTCTCCTAGCAACCTTGCAGGGATAGCCATAGTCCTCTGCTTTGTAAATGCTAAGTTGCATAACCAACAAAACAGAAAAAGTCTCTGAACAGATGTGAATCTACTACCAGTGACATGAAGCTAAATTTGGTTCATCACTTCAGTATCAAATTAGATGGGAAGAATTTTGGAAACAATAAACAAGCTTGTTAATAAGCATTACATATACATTTGGAGCTGAAAATGAATGAAAGTGCACAACTGCTCATTTGCCAGTTTTTTCTGTTTTGCTTCTACTTCAGCAGCCATATATTCATTTTTCATGTGAATCTACAGTTTGATTTGTTGCTGCATGCCATTGATGTGTTAAGTATATTATCTTTAATATGTACACATTTTTGTGGTATTACTGATACTTTAGTCGTGTATGGCTGTTTGAGGTCAACTGTGCATAGTATCTTACTGTTTCTTGGTGCTTTGGACAAAGCAGTTCATACATATTTTTAGTTTTGTTAAAATAAGCTTTAGCTACACTGAAAAGGATGTGTGTGCAGCTAATTAGTGTTTTTCAATTATGTAATCATCTGTCAGTTTGAAGCATTTCCTTATATCGATGTCTGCTACCACGGCTCCACGGAGTGCTAGTTTGGAGCATGCTGTGGATGGCAGTGAGGATGCTGTAAGCTGTGCGTGAAGTTCTTCGTATTACTAGTGCAGAAGAGACTTGGCAATATTGTTGATGATGTTTGGCACCTCATGATCGTTGACTCACTTTCCGGATTGGTGCTGAGTGATCCTGCCAAATTCTGTACAAGGCTGTTCTCTTTTCGTATCTAAATAGTCATGGCATTTATATGGCACCGAGATCATAAATTTAAATTTTTGATCCTAAAAAGGTCAGTCCTTACTTAAGTTTCAACTGGTTTTGTATGTCGTCGTAAAATGTGTGCATTAACTGCCACCAGAGCAATGACAGAGAGGTAATGTTTGCTATGTGGTGCCGTGTTCGTCTTGAAAGTCAAGGGCAGTTGTTGGTTCAGACATGTATCACGTCAGTTTTTTTCTTTTTTACTCTGCAAATAGCCAGAACCGAATTCAGTAACAAAATACCAAGAAAACCTTTGAATTGCACCAATTAAATGATCAGCCTATTTTTACTTATTTTTTCTTTTTAATTGTCAACCTACTTCTGTACTGCAATAAACTTCATTCCGTATTAGTTTGTTATTGTTTGAGAATGGTATGTTAGATGTTTTGCCATGCAGAATTCGCACATTTACTTCAGCACCTTGTTTTCAGGACAGTACAAGAAGACAAATAAGAAAAGATAACAACAGGAGGCTGGTGACCTAGGCAGAACTCTGCAACAATTGCTGGTGATTTAACACCATGACAACACACGAATTCCCCTTGCTGTACATTACTCAACAATAGAATATGTGGTGTGGAACGTTCCACGACTACAGATAACTGTAAATTTGTGAGCATAGCTGTGCTTTACCATTGACTCATCTGCTGGTCACAGTGTTACAGCTGCAATACAAAGACTATGTTTCATAATTTTGTGCTACTGTTGTTTGAGTGAGTTCTGCTGATGTATAAATTATTTTTTCTTCTTGCTTTTATTCGTGAGCTACATAGCTAAGTAAACTAACGTGAAAATTCCGGGTAATCAAGAGTGTGTTCCACTTCTGACTTTCCAGTTCGAATGTAGTACGATTTGTTAGCCTTTTGGCAACCTTGAGCGTATACCTTGTGGGAGCAGGAATAGTTGTCTGCTTTTTGAATACCAAGCAACAACACACAAGAAGTTGCTGGAAGATTCGGAGGAACCATCAGTGACATGGATTTGGGTTCTTTTCATCACCCGGAGACTATACAAAAGGGAAACATTACAAAAGCAATGAACAGGCTAGTTGCTATGCATTATATGTATAAAAGTTGCTATTTGCGGGAATGGAACTCTTGTCTGCAAGTTACCAGTCCATGCTTTAGGCATCTCACCCATGGTAGTTACACAACAGAGGAGTGGGACTGCAATAAACACACAAATATTTTGCTATGGAACATTGATGGATAAAAAATTTGATACCATTCATACCAACAGAGACACTAGCAAAGTATGACACCATAGTTTTCACAGAAACTCTCTCTCTCTCTCTCTCTCTCTCTCTCTCTCTCTCTCTCTCTCTCTCTCTCTCTCTCTCTCTCTCTCTCTCTCTTTTTAAAGAACAGAAGAGTATACTAAAAAGGGTATTATGGATTTCATTCTTTATCAGACCAGACTCCAGACTGACCATCAGGATCAATTTCAACTATCCTCAAACTAGGATTAATAAAGGAAATAACAAGAGGTGAAAATACAATTATTGTTAAAACAAATTATGTCATAATGATAGTCATATAAGCTCAACCATAAATGATAGTAGAAAATGAAATCAAAAGAATAATAGATGGAGAAAAGAGGATAGAGAAACCAAACAGCAAAACAGAACTGGTCCTGGAAACACTAGGAGGAGAGGATGTAGTCTTCAATAACAAATCCAATCTGAAAATCTACATAACACCCAATGGAACCAGTGCAGTAGACCTAATATTATTTGTAGGCGAAATCATAAAGGCAGTTAACCAGAAAGTAATCTAGACATCATCAGTAGTACCAATAAGAAAACATATACCAGTCAAAACAACTTTTGAATTTAATTGGCCATTACGAACAACCAAACCCAAGCCAAGCAGGATATTGGACAAATTAGACAGAGAGAAGTTAAAAGAAAGTCTAGCAAAAATAAAAAAGCAAGAAATCTTATACACTTACACCAGGCAATGGAAGCCGTGCAACTAAATGCAATGCCTGCAATCCTATCAAATAGAAATAAAAGGTAGGAAATCACAACCGTGGTTCAACAACAAGTGTTGTGATAGATGGCAGAAGCAGCTGTCAACACTACATTGACCCAAAACCACAACGCAGCAATATGACCTGTCACTGTATCTCAGGCAGAAACACTAATAAAGAAGAAGAAGCAGGAGGAGGAGGTGGTAGACCACATAGAAGAAGAGGCTAGGTGATGAGCAGAATACTCTCAAATAGACCCATTCATTGCTCTCAATAAACGAAGACCACCAGCAAGGAAAGGGATCTCAGTGACCACATGGCAAAATCTCTTTAAATCCATCCTAAACCTTCAACATAAGGAAGCAGCCTGTGGATACAGTACAACGGAAAAAATAGAAAGTTACACCCCTACAACAAGACAAGAAATATGCCAAGTGATAATAAAGGCAAAAAGGCTTCAGATGGCACATAAACAGAACATCTCAAGAAATCCTATGATGTGGAAGACTACTATGTGGAACTATGCAACAACTGCATGAGCACAGGAAAAATACCAGAATGATGCCCAAATACCAGAAAACCATAAAGGGAAGAAGCACCCTACATGCAGCGAACTGCTTAGGCAGGTATTACACAATCAGATTTCTTTGTCCAATATCTTTGTCAAAGATATCTGATGGTGTAATAGGAACTTCGTCAAATGTCGTCCAATATTTGATAAAATCTAGGGCCTCGCTGTAGATTTGATCAAAGAAGTCGCTTGTCTTATGTTACCACATGGAGCGCTAGCGTCGCTGCATTCTGTCATCTGTAGTGTTTTTATAAACATTGCCAGTAAATACAATTGGTGTGTGCCGACAACTACAAAATTAATAGAGATGTATGAAGCTGATGAGGCACTTTAAAACGCGAGGCACGCTGAATACAAAAATAGATTACGAAGATTGGAGACCTGACTTAACTTAACCTTCTCCTGTAACGTGTTACAGTGAGCTTGTCTTCTGCAGATGTAGCAGTTGTTAAGTGAATATTGTTCTTTGTGATATGAGGATACACTTCATTGATCATATACAGAAATGAATGCTCATCCATTCTTTAGTAACTGATGTACGACTTGACGTCCGACACTATAAGCTCACGTAACAAGTTTTGTTGAATGCTTTTATCATGTCTTCGTAAAACCCACGGCTTCGCCCAGGTATGTTTCCTTTTTTGCTCCCGCTTCTCTTCCGCATGTGCACACAGTACAATTGTGGTACATGCAACTGCTGTGGTTAATAACAAGTTGTTGTCAGCCATCTTGAACTTTAACGAAAAATAAGATGACAGTGGTAATACCCCTTCTAGCACTACGTCAAAGATCTTTGTCAAATATATTTGACAGAATATTTTATCACATCTTTGATCAAATCTTTGACAAAGAAATTTGATAGTGTAATACCGACCTTAATAGAGTAAGTGCAAGACACACTAAAACATTCAAGGAAAAAATATAGCAAAGCCTTCATCAGAAAAACATTCATCCAAAAATTCAACCTGTTAATTGGTGCCACACACCAAATAATGAAAGTATTTTCAGGTATTCTAATATAAAATGATATCCAAATATCTGACGATATCACCATATCCAAGAATTTAACACAAACAGAGTACTACAAGGAGACCCAATCAGTCTGTCACTGTTCAACATCACGGCAGCAGACACTGTGAAACCCATTAGGGACCCCTTCAGGGAGTGCTCTGCTCTTTGGTGGGTTTGTGCTTGGCTACCACAGTGCCGCAGCTATTGTAGCATTTTTTCCCTTCCGTGTTGCATGTCTATCCTCTTGCTATTGTTTTTCCGCTCCCTTGGGGAACATGTCTAAGGTGTTTTCGGGAATGCCCTGCATTGTCTTTTGCTTACAAAAGAACAGTCCCACCACTGTTTTTCATTCCCTTTTCCTTCCTTCATTCATCTTCTCCTCTCCTTCCTCCGCTTTGGCATTTGGGGCTCCTCTTTTTCTTCTTCCTCCTTGTGCACTCCTGAAAGCCAGTTCACATGTCTGACGTGTAACAGGTGACTGGGTAATGCATAGTTCCCAGCCTCAGACCAACCGGTAGACTTCACACATATCCACTGGTACAGGTCAGACCCAGGGAAGGGTGATTGCCTGAGCTGCTACCATCCCAAATAGCTAATTGGTCCCTCTGTCAGGTGTTTGCGAGGTGTGGCCTGAGGTGCGAACAATCACCTAAGGTGGGTACGCCCCCTTATGTAGGGGGCTGCCAGTTGGAAGGAGTGCGCCATTGGAGATGCTAGCAATCATGGGGATTTTCTCACAATGAGCCAGTAATCTTCACAATCAACATCTACAAAATGTAAAATGAATTAGGCTAACGATTCAAAGATGCTTCCAGCTGCACCGGATGCTTCGTGGCCTCATATACTGAAGATGATCAGTCCTTGACAACAGTAAATCCATTTATTATTCAGGAAGGTGTTGTTGCATGTGCTGGCCCTGTGAAATCCCACTCTCATTTATGGAATGTCAATTTGCTATTGAAGACTACTTCTGATTCTCAAGCACAACACGTGCTTGCTACTTCGCATCTCCTTGGCTGTCCGGTTCATGCCAAGGCCCACAGAACTCTGAACCTTCCCATGGTGTTATTTACACTAGGCTCTTCGACTGTTCAGGTTGTGATTGTTATCCATCAGGTGACGAAAAAGATAGGTGCCTCCTTAGTGCCCATATGCACTCTGTCTCTCACAGTTGATAGGATGGTGCTTCTGTCCAAGATCAACACAGGAAATGAAGTTATCACAGTCTGACTGTATATTCTGAAACTGGGGGCGCTGCTACCAGTGTCATTGTTTCAACCACACTCAAATGTCTTGTCGACGTCTGGCCAAATGTGTAACATGTGGTAGGGATGTGCACGAGGATGATTGTCTGCCTTCCCCGTGTCAGTTGCAATGGCGACCATGCCGCCGCCTCTCAAGATTGTCCCATGTATCTTGATGAGTGGGCTGTCCATGAGATTTGGGTAAAGGAAAAAGTTCCTTACCCGGTCGCTCACAAGTTATTGGCTAGCCACAAACCGTGCATTCTACTGTCTGGCACTTATAGTAATGTTATTGCTACATCTCACTCTGTGAAGGATATATTCATCCAGACGTGCGACCTCAAATTCAGCTCTGAGGTTGTGAAATCACCCAGCATCATGATAGCAATGCCGTCACCTCGTCCAGCTGTACAACAAGCCATCGAAATCTTGCCTCATGGAGCGAAGGCACCAGCTACACAACTGGCACGCCGGAAAGGACAGAAGGAATACTCCCTTGAAGACTTCCTGTGCCCCTTCAGCCAACCAACACCCGAGTCTTCCCCTGCTAACCAGAAAGGCTTGAAGAAGTCCACCAAAGACAAATGGTCTTCTGCTTCGCAGACTCGAAGATCCTCTTCGACGGTGTCACCATGTGATACCTTCGGCCACCGAGCCTCCATGTCGCCAGTGCACACCACCAACCATTTTTCTGTGTTAGACTCTGCAGGCTGACAGCACAAGAAAGCCGATGCTTCTGTGGACCTCATGGAACAGGATCCTCCTGCCTCAGTGCCCTGTAGCAGCGAGTCTTTGCAGACTGGCTCTCGGCAGCCACCGAGGTGACACCCCTTCATTTTTTCCTCAAATGTTTGTGGCCTTTGATACAACAAAAGGGGATTTATGGCTGCTTTTAACATTGCAGCATCCACTTGTACTCTGCCTTCAGGAAATGTCTTCACAACCGCTTTGAGCTTTTGCATTTCTTCCCAGTCCATTTAGGCCTCCCCCCGAGATCAGCATTCCATCTCATGGGAGATTCATGCTGCTCATATGGGGTGATGTTCATAGTCAACCTTTTCCCTGACTACCTGTCTTCAAGTTATTGCAGATCCTTTCTCACTTTGCTTTTTCCCATTGTACCATTTATATCCCTCTGTCATTTGATGTTACCAGTGCAGACTTCCTCCAGATTACTGGGCAGCTACCTCACCCATTTCTGCTGCTCGGTGACTTAATGTGCACCATCCCCTTTGGGGTTCTCCCAGAATCTATCAGAGAGATGCCCTCGAGGCTGACCTTCTTAATCAACTCTTCTGCCTTAACATAGGAGCACCCACATTCCTTTCCGACTCCTCGCACACCTATTTCCATTTGGGATTATCCTGCACTGCCCAGCTTACCCATCATCTTGAGGGGTCCGTTCTTTTTGACACCTACTCAAGCGACCATTTCCTGTGTGCTATCCATTTGCTGACTCCTACCCCACCTGCATTTCACACCCAAGTGGCAGCTTACTATAGCTTTACTCCTCCTTGGCAACCTTTGACAAACAAGATTTCCCCAGTTGGGATGACCTGGTGGAATATCTTACAAACATTATCCTTACCGCTGCAGAACATGCCATTCCTTACACTTCCTCTTTACCATGCCATGTCCCAGTCCCTTGGTAGACTGAGGCATTCCACGATGCAATTCATGCACGGAGACATGCTCTCCACATTTGTAACCATCATCTTACAATGGCAAACTGCAACCATCATAAACGGATGCATGTACAATGTTGTCGCGTTCTTTGGGACAGCAAAAAAGCTAGCTGTATCTCATTCATTAGTTCTTTTAATAGTTCCACCCCCTCCTCTGTCGTGGGCCAACCTCTGACGGCTCTCTGAGACCAAGATCCATTGCCCAATTTTCGGCCTGACAGTAGCAGATGGTGTCATCGTGGACCCATTGCTATGTCCAACATCTTAGGCTGCCATTTTGTGGAAATTTCAAGCTCTCCCCACTATCACCCTGCCTTCCTCCATCGGAAATGAGCAGGGGAGGGTAGAGCGATACCCTTCTAGTCTCAGAATTGTGAGTGCTACAATGCTGCCTTTACTATGAGGGAGCTAGATAATTTTCTCTCTTCATCCTGATCTTCTGCCCCAGGGCCAGACGCTGTTCACATTCAGATGTTGCAGAACATTTCGCTTGTGGGCAAGCACTTTCTGTTTAATACGTACAACCGCATCTGGACATATGCTGGCATGAAGCCACTGTCGTACCCATACCTGTAAGGACAAGCACCTTACTTCTAACTACCACTCTATCTCTCAGCAGCTGTGTTTGCAAGCTGCTGGAACATATGATTCACGCCTGGCTGGTATGGTGCCATAAGTCTCGCAATTTACTAACAACTGCACGGTGTGGATTTCGAGCACGCCATTCTGCAGTTGACCATATCATCATTTTGTCCACCTATGTCATGAATGGTTTTCTGTGAAAACAACAACCTGTGGCTGTGTTTTTTGATTTGGAGAAAGCCTACGACACCTCCTGGACGACTGGTATCTTTCATACTCTCTACACATGGTGCTTTTGTGGCCGCCTGCCTCATTTCCTTGAGGAATTTTTAAAAGACCGAGTTTTCAGGGTCCGTGTGGGTTTAGCCATATCGGACAACTTTATCCAGGAAAACAGTGTGCCTCAGGGTTCTGTCCTGTGTGTTGTCTTCTTTGCTATCGCCATTAATCCTATAATGGCTTGTCTCCTGCTGGGCACCTCTGGCTCTCTTTTTTGTTGACGATTTTTCCATCTATTGCAGTTCTTCATGGATCTGTCTCATTGGGCATCTTTAGTCATGGAGCATTGACAGTGGCCTTCATTTTTCCACTGAAAAAACAGCTCGTATGAATTTATGGTGTCGCAATTGGTTTCTCCCACCATTTTTACATTTTGTGTCTGTTGCTCTTCCGCTCTTTGAAACTGTGAAATTCCTGGGGCTCATGCTAGATAGGAAACACTCTCTGTCCTCCCATGTCTTACCTGGTAGCCCGCTGTACGTGGTCACTCAGTGTCCTACGTGTCCTCAATGATACTTCCTGGGGTGCATATCGAACCATCCTCCTCCGTTTGTACCGGTCTCTTTTCCGTTCAAAATTGGACTACAGGTGCTTTGTTTATGCATCTCCATCTCCACGTCCATCCCTCTTACACTGTCTCGATACTATCCACCATCATGGCATCCATTTGGCCATGACGCCTTTTACACTAGCCCGTTTGAGAGTCTGTATGCAGAAGCTGCTGAACTACCATTGTTTTACCGCCATGACTTTCTGCTCAGCAGGTATGCTTGCCTTTTGTCTGGCATGCGTGTCCACACATCCTATGCCTCCTCTTTCGATGACTTCTTTTATTGTCAGTATGGAGTGCGTCCCATTTCTCTGTTACCTCCTGGAGTTGGCTTTCAGCTTTTGCTCCAGCAGCTTAACTTCACGCTACCTGCAACTTCCCCAGTTGGTACGGACCCTTCAGCATCTTGGCTTTGGCAGCGGCCCATGTTCACTTTGGCCTTCATTTGCTTCTTAGGTACACTGCCTCACTCTATTGCCTTCAGTTTCACGACCTTCACATGGAACTTTGTGATAGTACCTATGTGTACACTGATGCTTCTTGGACTGCCTGTGGCGTTGGGTGTGCCTTTGTTATTGGCACCGATGTTTTTTGGTATCGGCTTATGGCACACTTCTCAGTATTTACAGCAGAGCTGTTTGCCCTGTATCAGGCCATGAAGTACATCCGGCGACACAGGCTTTTCAATTGTGTCCTTTGCCAAGATTCTCTCAGTGCCCTTCAAAGCCACTGTGTGCTGTACACTGCCCATCCCTTAGTGCAATGGGTCCAGGGAAACTGTTACTTGCTCACTCTTGATGGAGCCACTGTGATGTTTATGTGGGTTCCTTGTTATGTCGGTCTGCCTGGAAATGAGGCTGCTGACACTGCTGCTAAGCCTGCAGTCCTTGTACCTCAGCACACTAGTTCTTATCTTCCCTCTGATGATCTCTGTGTAGCTGCCTGTCAGGAGGTATTGCCACTGGTCCCCTCCCTTCATGGGAATAAACTCCAGATTATTAAGCCTTTCCCAGGGACTTGGATGACCTCCTGTCACCCCTCCCACTGCCAAGAGGTTATTTTAACTAGGTTGGGTGTTGGGTACTGCCTTTTTAGCCATCACCATTTGTTAAGCGGTGCTCTCCACCACTTTGTGCAAATTGTGCCCTGTCATTTCCTGATGGAATGCCCATTTTTTAATCGTTTACATTCCCGCTGGGGTTTGCCGTTGGAGTTATCAGTGGTTTTAGTGAACTCTGTGCTGGCTGTTGACCACGTTTCACTTTTTATCCATCATAGCAATATGGCAAAGGCCATTGATTTCTAGTTCTAGTCCTCTGTTTCTCAATGATGTTATAGATCTTTCTCCACATCCCTGTTTTTAGCTGTCTTCTCTTACGTCGATTGTGATTGATGTGTAGTCATTTTTTAACTCCTCTCTTTCTTCGTGTTCAATAGTATTGACATGGGCATGTATAACACTCATTGTTTTTGCTTCCTAAAACAAAACAAAACAAAGCCAAACCCCTATGGACAGCTCAATAGCATTCATACTTTATGCAAGGTCATGGGAATAGGTTCAGGAAACAAAGAAGTGCTACTAAAGTTGTTAAACAGACTTACGTCATGGGCTGTAGAAAATGAGCTACAGGTGATTTTCAGAAGAGGTGGTAAACTCTTATCAAAAGACAGGCTTGTCCATCAGTACAAAGTAGTAGTAGTAGTAGTAGTAGTAGTACCAAAATATAAATATCTTGGAGTCACTCTGCAAACAGCAGCCTCATAAACTCTCAATAAAAATGGCAATGACACTGTTTAAAATGGCCGTAGCACCACAAATCATGGGCATTAGGAAGACAGTGTGTACAAGATTGACTTACATCTTAATGAAAGAATCCTTCCTCACAGAAAACCTCAGAACGCAGATGCTCCTGCCCAATACCAAGGCCTGTGAAAGCACATGTAAAATACTCATAGAAAAACACAACTCTGTCTGGGACAACCTCAACTTAACTGACACCGTAACAACAGAAGAGTGGAAACAGGCAAACTACGAACTCCGACACATGGTAACACGATATGCAATACAATGATTCCACCACAAGTTCTGCCCAAACAAGAGATTCCACCAGCTGAGTAAAGACTGCATTTGTGATCTGCGCAAGGAACGCTGTGAAAGATATCGTGCAAAAAACTACAGAAAAAGAACAATGTCAATAATATAACTAGGACTATAGCAGTATAAGTCAGCCTTGTATTTGTATTTGTATGTCTTTGCACATTGGTTGCAGTTTCATTAATAACTGTTATATGTATAAATCTCAAGGTGAGACACATTGGTGCAGAAATGTGCGGTGTGCGTGCGTTGCAATGGAGCACGCAGTTCTGTGTATTCACATGGATTATGGCATACAATTGCTGTAAGGGATCAAACAATGACAGAAAACTCATTATACCACAGGCACTTACTGTGTATCGACAAAAATACAAGAATTCTTGGCCAAAAAATAAAAAAAAATTGCATGAAGAATCTCTTCTTAAAGGAAAAGAAGCATGATACACAGTATTAATAACAACATTATTCTGATTGGGTCATAAACTGTATAATTAATTTTGAGCCTTCCTCACGTCTTGCATATTATAATAGTACAATACACTTCACATTGAGTATTTGTGTCTGTGGTTATTGAGCATGACATGAAAATTGTAAACATTTATTGTGGAACATCGCTGAATGACAGTAAAGCATTTTATACCATCCAGAGTGATGAGCAAGTAGCTGGCACTTTTGACAAAGGGTGAGGAAGTGCCTCGACACTTTTGACAAAGGTCGAGGGAGTGCAACACTGCCGCTACAGCTGCTACCAGTTTCCAGGTAATCGGTCCCAAAGAGCACAAGCAGACAATCTGCTTAGAAATTTGTCATAAAAATGTTTTGAGATGGAACTGTTATTAGCAGTGTGTTAGAAAATGAAATGTGTTGAAACTGTGATACCATCACATCCATGACTTTAGTATGCAGATGAAAGTGTTATAAAATTTTTTGAGATCATCAGACGTTGCATTCAGATGACACATGGTTTACTGCGAGACCATGGGCGCAGACATCATGGTGTGACACAAATTGGAGACAAGACTTCCTCCAGAAAGTGCCACATTGTGCAGTGTTGCCAGATTATACAGGTAGCAGGGCTTTGAGTATTATCAGTGTGGCCATGTTACTTGTCCCATGTAGTGATAGTCACAGATTTAGACTCTGCAGCGGCCAGCCACTGGCCAGGTTTTATGTTGAAGAGTGTATGTAAGTGCCATCCCTGAAAACAAAGTAGTTGTAGTGAGATAAAAAATAAAGTAATAGCAGAAAGGGACATTCAAATAATTTTGATTAAGTGCTTGTGAAGTATATTTAGATTTTTATAAGCAATAACCTACATATAACTAAGGGTATTATCCACATGAAGAATAACTACACTCTTCATTATGGAACCAATAATTTATGCCTATCATGACCCATAATTTAATGTAATTGGATAGACAAAAGAATATACTCACCAAACAGCGACAGGAAAACACACACATAAGAAAGATTTTAGCTATGCAAGCTTTCTGAACCAGTGGCTCCTTCCGGATGAGGGGTGAAGGAAAAGGACTTGAGGTTTAGGAAAAGGGCTAGGGTTTGGAAAAGTCATCCAGAACCCAAGGTTAGGGGAGACTTCCTAGACGAGATGAGAAGGTTCCTATCACAGAATATTTCAAGTGACTACTAAACTGATCTAGCACAAGAAGAGAACCCTTCTCCAATAAAGCACCTTATTTCTCTCCCACACTCTGTTAATCCATAATTTCAAACCTTCCTTGTCCATCTGACCCTTGTCATTTACATGAACACCACTCCCTGGCAGTATTTTAGAAGACTGGCATTTTTTGCACATGAACATGACCATTGGATTAAGTCAGCATGATGTGAAAAGACAACAGTGTAGTGCATTGTTTCAGGTCTACTTTTTATAGCTACAGTTTTAGCACAGTTTGTGGCAACAGTTCAGATGTCAGACGAGTTGCATCCATGTTTGCTATTTGCCTTAGTTTCACATTGGTTTTCTTTTGATGTTGAACAAGAAAGTGGTGGAAAAATAATATTTTCTCTTCATAGTCTTGTGGCATTTTCTGAGATATTTAGTTTTTGGTTCACATGCTAACTCCATGGTGCTTCATAAACCTGTAGCACCAACTGGCGCCACCCTTAAAGGCTGTTAAGTTCCACTTAGTGTTAGCTTAAAGTGTGTATTTGAATCATTTTTGTATTAATTCCAGTGCCATTTTGATGATGTCCATGAATCCCTTTCAGTATGTCATCTTCTAGTTTTGGCCATTTTGCATTCAGTTCTGTATTTGTACATGTAGTCTCCCTAATTTTTTTCGTTAGCACACTGGACTCGCATTCGGGAGGACGATGGTTCAATCCCATCTCCAGCCATCCTGATTTAGGTTTTCTGTGATTTCCCTAAATCGTTTCAGGCAAATGCTGGGATGGTTCCTTTGAAAGGGCACGGCCGATTTCCTTCCCAATCCTTCACTATCCCGAGCTTGCGCTCCGTCTCTAATGACCTCGTTGTCGACGGGACGTTAAACACTAACCACCACCACCACCACAATTTTTTTCAGTTCTTCTTTACCAGCACGCCAATAGCGAATGTTCTTTCCTTTGGTGGACGGTTGAAATGTTGCTCAGCTGCTCTGTTTCTATGTTCTTCTGCATATGCTAATACTTTAGTTTATGTCCCACATCAGATGAATACCTTTTATTTTTTCCGTTACAAAATTAGCTACTAACAAAGATATTGCACTGTTACCGAAAACACAAATTACTTTCAGTTCAAGTTCACTGGCGCCATAGACTGCAATGACACATAGTAGGCTAGATTGTGTTCTGGGTTTGTGATGGTGGGGCAAGAAGGAGACAGTGTTAGCAAGCTTGTGAATCTGTGCAACTCATGTTCGTCGCATCGGAGCACTATTGCTGTCATATGAATTGAGAGTTGCCAGATAGAGAGAGGTTACCAGCAGTATAGAACATGTGGCTATTTTTAATACTGGCAGGAAATTTAAATGAAACACTGGACAAATTTTTTATTAATTTCAAGTCTAAGATGTACCGGAATTTTTGTGGCATTTTTTCGAAGAAAAAAAAGTTGGGTTTATAGTCTATTAAAAATGTGGTATGGTCCATGTTTTACCCCTGTACAAGGTTGCACTCCAGACAGACTTTTAGAAAAGATTACCTAACACTTAAATTTATATTAGACTAGCTTACCCAACAATGCTTCTCAATTGCTAAATAACTACAAAAATTAGATATAGGTTCTAATCTCCTTCTCCTCCCCCTCTCTCTGTCCATCTCTTCCTTGCCCTTCTCTTTGTTTACCTACTCCTCCTTCCCCCTCTGTCCATCTCCTTCTTCCCTGCCTTCTCTGACCTGGAGCTATGGTTGCTGTTATTGCTTATGAAAGCTTGATTAGGATCCGAAGCCACTTAAAATGATTCAGTAAATAGGTTGGGATCTTTGGTATGGGGTATGAGAGAGACCTCACCAGTTGCTGGATCTGTGGGGATAGTAACTTGAGTGCCAATATTTCACATACATTTACTCTGTGTGAATGTGTAGATTATAAAGTTTCAGACAATTCAGATTCAGTAGTAATATTTTAATCATAAAGCCATAAATAAAATTTTCCTATACTCTGTTAGAACCGACAGCAGGGAAGAAAACAAAACAGCACATCGTTGTGTTTACAATTTTTGTGTAACTTATGTTTAAGTAAAGGAATACACACTACTTGACAGTTACTAAGGAACAGAGACAGTGTTGGACAGAAGCAATCACAGGCAATGATGGGCGACATGAAACATAGTACATATGTAATAGAGATGAAGTGGTATATTTGTTATGAAAAATTATATTCCCACATGGGAAAGGATAACGTACATAAATAACATTTGCGTTTGGCGCAGGTGAGACTGTCAACAAAAAGATCGATAGTGAACTTTCAGTAAGTAAAGTGCAGTGGTACTAATACACATTTGTGACCTGTTTTTCATGTTGGCTACCAAACAGCAGAGGAGTGTTTTGGGGGATATTTTCCCACTCCTCTCTCAAGGCATTTTTCAGTTCTAGCACAGTTTGGAAATGGATGTTCATTGAGAAATGCATCCGCCAAGAGCATCCCAGGCACGCTCTATAGGAGGGGTGTCCTGCCCACGAGCTGTATGCGGCTCAAAAAGTGAGCATCTATCACGTGCTCAGTTAAAAAATCTGTTTATGTAAAGTTATGATAAACTGAATATTTTCAGTTTGAAACCTCCTTCACGCAATGCTGTTCTGTCATTGGTCCATGCCATTCTTAACATTGCTGCTCACACTATACTTGAACCACCAGAATCTCATTCTTATAACGGGCCAATCCACCTGTGATTATTTTGCGGCTAATTCAGCTGAAACATTGGAACAAGAGATTTAGGGATGAATAATGAAATTAATTTATGAGAAGACAAGGAAAGTCTGTGTTACTTCGGACAACTGTGTTTTGATCACTATACATTAGTAGAACTCCATATTCTTACATGATTGTTGTAAGGAGTGTGACTAAAATATAACTAATAAAAAAATTTCTTCCACCCCCCCCTCCCCCCGGCCCTGCCCCTCCACCAATTCAAATACACAACGCATCCAGCCCTCTACACTTTTTGTAATCTTAATAGGAAGCTTGGGACTGGCATATTGTAATATTGTAACGTATGTACAACAATATTTCGGTTGTTATAATGCTGTATTGAGATGAAATTTCATTTCTTTGTTGTCATTTCCTATTGACTGTGATGTGCTTCCCTATTATTTTCAAGCTGTAAACAATGTATACCAATGTTTTGGATTGTGTACTAGTGGTCAGTATGTGTTTATATATCAACTAGAGAATAGGTTCGTGAAGACTTGACAGTGGTGCCTTCTAGCATCTATTATTGTACATTATGTAGGTCATTTTTTGTTTCTTGTGTTTCTATACCACATTCATACCCTCTAGTGACAGAATGGGCTGCCAAGCAAATGGAGGCATGTTATATTAGCAAGTTAGTAGTGTGTCAGTCATACGTGAAAGTACATTCTGTTTTGAGATTCTTTTTTCGGAACATAGTAAATTATGTTCTACATTCCATATGGAAGCTTGATATGCTTGATAAACTTACAGTGAGATTATTGTATGTATTTATCTCAGAGGAGTTTGTGCCATAACCATGATTAAATATACATACAGGGTGTACGTAAAATCCGGGAACACTTTCAATTATTTGTTGCACAAGAACTAAACATTGTACAGGTGTCATACATATTGCATTTTGAGGAGAAACTCTGAAAGTTTTTTTACAAACATTCGGTACGTGCACCTTGAGTGACCCGGCAGACGTCAATAAGGTAATTGAATTCTTGCCATACTCGTCCCAGTGTGGCATCGTTGACTGTGGCAGTCACTTCCTGTATTCTCTCCCGGAGCTCTGCTACATCACATGGTAGAGGCAGTACATACACCAGATCTTTAATGTGTCCTCACAGAAAAAAGTCACAAGGGGTGAGATCTGGTGATCGGGGAGGCAATTTCATGAAACAGCTGTCCCCTTCTGTAGCACAGCTGATCCATCGATGCAGCAGCTTCGTGTTCAGCTACCCACGAACTTCACGATGAAAATGGGGTGGAGCCCCATTGCACTGGAAGATGAATGGAGAGTCCAATTGCATTTGAGGCATCAGCCACTGCTGCAACATGTCCAAGTAGGAATATCCAATGACAGTGCTCTCGGTGAAGAAGAATGACCCATACAGTTTTTGATGTGACAAGGCACCAAAAAATGTTTACCTTTGGGGAAGCATGCTCAAATTCAGGTTATTCGTGTGGATGCTTTGTACCCCTGATTTGACAGTTATGCTTGTTTACTTCCCCATAAGTGTCAAAAGTGGCTTCGTTGCTAAAAATTAAGTGATCAACAATGTCATCCCCATCCTCATGCAATTGTTGCAACTGCGAACAAAACTCAAAATGCTTGTCTTTGTTGTCGTCATTGAGCTTCTGCTCTAGCTCCAATTTGAATGGTTTCATAGACAGCTTCTGCTGCAGGACTTTCCACACTGTCATTGGAGCCATTTTGAGTTCACAGGATGCACGATGAACCGATTTCTTTGGACTCATTATGGATGTCTCTCATATGTGTTCCACGTTCACTTCATTCACACTGGGATGTCTGCTTCTCTTTGCTGAGCACAAGCAACCCACCATAATGAATTTTTTGTGCAGTGGTACATGGCCTTCCTTGTTGGTGGCTTCTTACCGTACTTGGTTCTAAACATCCGTTGAACAGCTGTAGCACACTTTTTTTGACGAACTACAACACACAGAAAGCTTGCTCCGCACCTGAACTCGCCATGTTTGCGACTAGTGCTGATTATCGGCAAATCACCAAAACTTTCAGGGTTTCTCTTCAAAATAACATATGTATGATATCTGTACAATGTTTGGTTTTTGTGCAATAAGTAATTGAAAATGTTCCCGGACTTTACGTACACCCTGCATATACGTTTAATTTTCAGAATTGTGAATTTATATCAGCCCTACAATCGTTGTGTCACAGCAGGACACATTGTAAGAATTCTTGACAAATTTCACCATGGTGTAGTTTTTATCTATTATACATCAGGACATGGAATGAACATTTGGTCAGGCATAGGCATAACTTGTAGTGACTTGGTTGTGCCAGCATTGCCTCAGTTGCCTGGTCTCATTATTTCATGTAATTTTTGTGAGATGTATGGTCATTATTCCTATTATATATTCTCCAACTGATGTTTTATATTTGAAAATGTTGATGTAGTTCATTGAAACCAGTAATGTAACCCTTTCTTTTTAAAGAAAAATTTTTATATGCTATGACTATGGCTTCACTATTATAGTCTCAAATAAACATTAGTAGTAGTTAAAAATCTTCATGTGAATTGCAGTTACTGCCAATGTTTGCTAACTAATAGGACCATAATTCTGTTACAGCAGTTTTGGTATGATATCCTTTGCCACAAATCCATTGCTAAGATGATGATCATCTATATAATCGGCTTTCATGATGACTCTTTACTTTTGTATGCAAATTCTACCATAGCAAATGATTAGTACTAGGAGACGAGCTTTAATTGAATTCAATTTTTTTCATTTGACAGCCTACAGACTAGCTTCCTCATCAATTCAAGGAATTCCTCAGTTATTTAGATGCTGAGTATGGAAATATCGTATTCTGGCTCGGTCAATGCCAGGTGTTAAAAGTATTTTATAACATAATTAATGAAATCAAATTGTTCATGAAATAAAAAGCAAAATCTGTGCAAGAACTTGACTGTGCCAGATGGGTGGCAGATTTAGTATTTTTGGTGGATTTAACTGCTCATTTCGGTGATGTAGACAGGCATCTTCAAGATAGAAAACTTCTTATCAGTACAATAAACATGTTCCAAATGAAACTGAAATTATGGCAAGTGCAAGTAAATGAAAGCATTTTTTTTTCATTGCAACATGTTGGCCTAACATAAGCCTAAAGGCAGGATGAAATACACAGCTATACTTTTCAATTTGATGCAAAAATTTGAAAATCAATCTTAGAATTTTCGAAAAAGTAATTTGGATTCATGTATTAATGTGACGTCTCTCACAAGCCATATAAATATATTGAGGCAGCTAAGACAGGTCAATCCAAATACATCTAGAATCAATTAATATATTGAGGTGCAGTTTTCACCAAGTTATAGCGGACAATATGGTGAATTTTCCTTACTTCACAAGTAATTTTTATTGTTTATAGTTGCTGAATTAAGACACTGACTTCAATTTTTTAAATGGGACTATGTACTTTTTTCTGTGGCATTTGAAAGGAACTTCTAAGAGAACTCCAACCACATAATATATATATATATGGGACTTGATCCTTGATATCAAGATAAATGTTGCAAATCATTGTTCTGCTGTCAGGAGAACAAATTCCACAGATGTCTATTGTACCAAACATAAGAAAACATGTAAGTCATAGTTACAATATTTTCCTGTGTGCTTGAAGCCCATCAGTTTGTCCTCAGTTGTTATCGCAATCAGATAACTTGCACATAGAGCTGTTGAGACATTCACAATGTATATGACAGTTGACTGTTCATGGTGAATGTCACCAGACTTACAGCAGCAGTGCAGCTGTATGCTGAAGAGCATTCAGAGCATGCAAAGCACTCATGATCTGTATTTGCAAACATTATAAATAAAATGTTCTAGAAACAGTAATTGTGGGGCATAGAATACACAAGGAAAATGAAGAGCAACCAAAGAAATAAATGAATCTTAACAGTTTAACAGCAGTAATACACAATGCAAATGTCACTTAGAGGCATCTCGGAAGTATGACAGGATCAACCAAACAAATGTTCTGCTATCACTACAGTCAGTTGCATTTCATCATCTTCACATTTCATTGCATCTATAGCTTCGTGGCAACAGCTTCCTAAATTGTTTAGTTCTCTGAATGTTGTCTGTAAAAGATGCAAAATAAGTTATTGATGTGACATATTTATGCAGAATTTTGTTTAAGGAAGAACTGATTACAAACCATGGGATGTCACCAGACTGAAATTTTCACTCTGCAGTGGAGTATGCATTGATCTGAAACTTCTTAGCAGATTGAAACTGTTTGCTGGGACCTTCCTGCAAAAGGCAAAGGTTATAACTTAAGAGTCTCAGTCTGGCTCATAGTTTCAATCTGCCAGGAAGTTTCATGGGATGTCAGTCTTTGCAATATGCACTAAATTTCAGTTGAAAATCCACACTGACTCAAAGAAGTGGATAATAACAACACTCTTGGTCTCTCAGTGTTGGGTGTGTGTTTTTCAAAACCTACATCATTAGTCCCTATTGTACAGATGGGAATCTAAATACAGTGAAATATCTAGAGTTCTTCAGATATGCTGTTGCCACAGTTTTTCAAAGACTTTCCATTGGACAGAAAGCAGTCATTGTGGTACCAGAATGGTAAATGTCCCTCCTCTGCCACACATGTGATGACAGACCCTTGTAAGAGAACATTTGGAGAGCATCCCAACAGTTGTTCAGGAAGCACAAAATTGTCTCCACACTCATCAAATTTAACACTTCTATACTTTTATCTGTGGTGAAAATAAAACAAGAGATCTATTAGGAAACACCGATGACTACTGACGGCATGAAATGCCTTACAACACGGGCCTGTGTTCTTGTTAAATGCAGATGAAATTCAGTGTGCGGTATTATTTCTCCAGAATGACTTTAGACTGTGTAGCAATGTTCAAGGTCAACATTTTGGGCACTTGGTATGACAGCCGTAAGAATAAGCACATGAACAGTATATGAGTTATATGTTTACTTACATGTGGTATAATAGGGCAGGCATTTGTTGTAGCTTTTCTCCTGGCAGTGGGACAATGGTTTGCGGCACTATTATTTTGATACTATTTGATTAAGTCCCTCCCATACATATTATGTTGTTGAAGTTCTCTTCGAAGCTTCTTTCAAATGCCACACGTAACAGTATATAGGAAAATTAGAAGTAAATAAAATTCGGTGACTATACATAATTGAAATTACTCGCAAATGTCAGGAACTTTGCCATATCGGCCATTATAACTTGACAAAAACTGCATCTCAATATACAGAGTCCGACAGAAAAATGTATACACTCTTTGTCAGTCTCTATCGAGATATCAATATCGTCATTCAATTTGAGTTACAAGTGTGTTGTAGTATGGTGTTTGGCGCAACAGATGTTATTACTTTCATCTCGATATTGAGAAAACAAGATCGCTGGAGCACATTTGACATTCGAGCAACAAAAATGTATTGCGAAGCGGTTTTTTAAGTTTGATAATGCCATTGAAGAGCAATGTCAGCGGGAGTTTGAAACAGAACCGCCAACCTACCTAACAATTAAACACATCATTGACAAGTTTGAATTGCGTGGAACAATTTGTGATGTTCACAAAAGGAGGTAAGGAAAACAGTGTACAGCTACAAGTTCTGCTTTGTCAGTTCTCGTGTTGGAAACGTGTGTTAATTCTCCACAGAAGTCTGCTTCACAATGTGCACGTGAAGTTGGAGTTAGCAGTACAAGTGTACAAAGAATTCTGAAAGCTGCAACATGGAAAGTTTACATTCCATGATTACTACATGTGATTAATGATGATGATCCTGATTGCTGAATACAATTTTGCGAATTGTGTCAGTGAATGATAACTGATGTTGAACAATTTGTGACTAAGGTAGTGTGGAGTGACGAGGCACAATTTAAACTTAATGGAACCGTGAATCAGCATCGCATTGTGAACTGGGCACCAGAAAACCCACATGTTTAAGTAGATAAAGTGCTCAATCTACTGGGGGTTCATGTGTGGTGTGGACTATCATCTATGGTCGTAGTAGGACTCTCTTTCTTTGATGCTACTGTCACTGTAAATGTATCTGTAAATGTTACGCACATAATTTTTGCCAGGTATACGTGCGCTTTATGCAGCTGATGAAGAGTTCCTCTAAGATCTAATACCTAAGGACTTTTACTTGTGGGGAACTGTGAAAGATAACGTCTATCGACGTAAGCCATGCAGGCTGGAAGAACTTTGCCAGTAGATTACTGTGACATGTGCAGTGATCTCCACTGTAACATTGACTGACGTAGTTGTGGTGACCGCTCGTCGTTCTGTTATGTGCGTAACCATTAACGGTGAAGAGTTTGAACATTTAAAGTAACCATGTGCTAAACTGGAGGTTGTACATGTGTGATCAATTATTAAATGTAAAATAAACACATAAGAAATAATTTTCATTCCTTAAGTGTGTATACATTTTTCTGGCAGACTCTTTCAGATATTTTTGGGCTACCCTGTCTTAGCTGCCTTATCCTGTATATTACATATACCAAAAGTCAGTGTTCAGCACTAAGAAATTTTGAGAAGTGGCATCCACCAGCAACTGCAAGTATGTGTTGCTTGAGCCTATGTGTGATAAATACTGACCCCCTTACAATAATGACGAAAACTTGGCTGGCCATGGAATTGTATGTGATGCGTAGCACGTGGTTTTGTATCCAACAATCATTTGGATTTACTACTTAGCACAGACATTGACATGTTAGAGGTATTCAGGCTATGAGCGGTAACTCCAGACTGCCACCATAAGGGTAGCAACCACTGAGGTATGTGCATCACGGGGTGCCACCCTGTGGTGACTGCGTGCCTGGAGCCGGTGGCCAGGGCTCCTGGTGCAGCTCATTCCTTACTGTACTTTGCAGCTATTTGTATTGTCCCAATGCACAGGGCCACCTGGCTTCTGAATCAACACCATAGGGCTGGCCCTGGGATTCAACAAAATAGGAAAAATGACTCTGAGGTCCTTGTCCTTGTAGTGTAAAAAAAAGGGGATGGGGCAGGGGTACAAATTTCAGGTATTGTAGACTGCTTAAGGGAGATGTGTACCTCGAAATTTTCTGCCCCAACTAAAGTATTTTCAAACAGCTGGTCCATACAACTGCAGTAAACAGCCCAAATCTTGAAAAGGAAATGATTGAGTCACCAAATATGCTTTGTCAACCATCTGGAAGCCAAAAACAGAAAAGGCATCTAACCTAAAAATATTTTGTGCCCACAGTGAACTAACTGCAAATGTTGTTTGACACTCATATAGAACTCAGAGATGGAGAATTGCTCCCTCAAAGGAATACACTGTTTACTATAATTCAAAACTTAGTGTAGTGGCTGTTGCAAAACAAGGCTGCCAAAGATCCTGTTCGTATCTCAGTTAACTATGTTGACTGCTGCTCCACCTACCTGAAAAATGGCCATCTATCCACAACCAACACCTCCAGCTAGTGTGTTAGGTATGCAAAACTCAGGTATGCTCATCCACTAACAGGACTTTCACATACCCACCATCCTGTGGATAAATTTATGAAATTTAGGAATAGGCAAACTAAAATCTGCAGTTGAATCTTTAGTTCATGTTGAGGTCCTAAGTGAGTATTTTGTCTCACTGATATCTTTACTTCACCAAATCACAAGGATACAAACCACCAATTGTTCGTATAAATGAAAAATTTTCCTTCAGTCGTAAAGCCCTAATGCAGTCATGATGTCAGCTGTATGAATTTGGTACAGTGCAAATTTTAATTTTTTTCATCAATCCATTATTGTCCAAAATAACTGAGTCTTTAACCATTCTCTGACCTCTATCCTTTTCCCAACAGCCTGCTAGCAGGGACTCATAAATACATTACCCAATAAGGAATCTGTGAAACAAAGTTCCAATTACAGGCTCATTTGTGTTCTGCCAACGTTATCCAAGGCTGTAGAGTCTACAATTCATGAACAGCTCACTAATTATTTAACATAAAATAATAAATAGTATAAAATTGACTGACAAATTGAAACAAGCTAAGGAAAAACAACATAAAATGGACTAAGAACTGAAACAAGCTATGGACAAACAACAGGTGACTATTGTATGTGTTTTGGATTTCAGCAAAGTTTTTTACTCGTTCTACTTTGACATTTTTCTTGCAGAACTTAAAAGTCAAAATTTTCCTTAAAGTACTATGCAATGGTTCCACTGACACCTTACATTTTGCCAATGGTGTGTAATGATTGAAACCAAAATTTCACAGGGGAAGGATGTAGAATCAGGAATCCCAAAAGGATCAACATTGGACTCATTACTCTTCTCATTACATGCTAATGATATGTCAACTATTCTCTCCCTCTGCAAATATTAGCTACACACTGATGACATTCTATTAATTTTATTAGGTTGGTGTATTGGTTCACAGCTTTTTTGTGTGTTGTGTGTTGGTATTGCAGTTTGCTATGGGTTTAACTATCAATTATTTTTATTTATAATTCACTGTTGCTGTTTGAGTTTACATATTGTCATTTGGAGATAGTGAGTGGAGCTATGGATGCTAGGAAATGGAGTGCGAAGTGGAGAAATCAGAATGTTTTCGACATGTTCTTGTGTCTGAGTTCAGTAGAGGGGTAACAATAGTGGATGCAGGCATAAACATTTGCACTGTCTATGGGGATAGGGCCATTGGACAGAGCATGGCAAAAAATGGTTTTCTTCTTTTAAGGATGACCATTTTGACATTAGTGAGTCTTCACATTCAGGAAGACCCTCGGGATTTGATGAGAATTATTTAAACACACTAATCCACAATCATCCACATCATTGAACTCGAGAACTAGTAAATGTGATGAACTGTGGTCATTTCACCATTGTGGGAATGGTTCAAAAATCAGTTGTATGGGTACTGCATGCTCTAAGCCAAAATCACAAAAATCAATGGGTGGCCAAAGGCACAGCTCTGCTTATTTGTCACCAATTGGCTCATGAACAACACTGACCATTCATTTACTCTGTTGTTACTGGCAACAAGAAATAGGGCCTTTATGCCAACGTAAAGCAAATAAAGAAATGATTGAACCCAAACAAAGCAGCAACTCCCCGTGTAAAGACCTGCCGCCCACATCCACAAAAGATCATGTTATGCATCTGGTGGAACAGCGATAGTGTGGTGCATGACAAATTGCCTGTCTGAGGTGTAACCATCACTGCTAACATTTATTGTCAACAAATGAGATGTCTTGCAGATGCAGTTTGAGAATAATGACCAGGTACACTCCATAAAGTACTGTTTTTCCACAGTAACGCCTGTTCGCTTTCTGCTAGACTGACAAAATGTACTGTATGGGAACTGGTATGGGAAGTCATTCTGCACCTATTTTATTCATGTAGTCTTGCACACTCAGGTTTTCACCTTTTCTCGTCTCTGTTGAACAATCTTCACCAACTTCCTTTCCGGATGAAAATGAGCTTTAAATGTGGCTCAATGAGTTTTTCACCTCAAAACCAAGTTATTTCTACAGTTGCGGAATCGAAAATTTACTGCAGGATTGGCAAACAGCAATAAATAGCAAAAGAGAATGTATTAGTGGTGATTGAAGTCTTAGTTATGTGTGTCTGCTGTGTCTATAAACTTACAGAAAAACACTGTGCACTTGTGCACCAACCCATTAAGTGCAAGTCCAACAAATCTGTGCGAAGTCCAACAAATCTGTGCGCAGATGTTCAGCATCCAAAATGCAAGCAAACTTAGTCACTCACAAAAGACTTATTTCCTCTTGGTTCAGAGACTGTTCCACCAATAATACTGAATGGCACAGAAATGACCTTTTCCTCTACTGCAAAGAACTTAGGGATCATTCTGAACCATCAGTTAGACTGGACTGAATACGGAACTACAGTCTGTCAAAAGGTGCTCTCATCACTTCATATGCTATAGAAATATAAAAAAGTATTTTCTTTCGAGCTTAAAAAGAAGCTTGTAGAGGCAATAATCCTCCATATACTTGACTATGGTGATACTATTCTCAAAGGACTTTGGTACAGAAACTCACTTGGGCTGGAACTGGTGATGAATGCTTGTGTAAGATACATTGTGATGTATGCTTTTTGGACCATATCACTCCTGCGATATGAACAGTTATCGTGGCTATGTACATGCTCATAAGGGTAGAGATTATCATACTCTGTTTGTTCCATGGTCTTCTGAATCAATACACTCACTCTTATTTGTCTTCAACTGGCACACTACTGTCTGAACAGCATAGCAGAAATACTTATTTCAACAAAGTAAAATCCTCTCTGTATCATCACGTAGTGCTGTGATGTTCTCCAAATCATTTTATGTATCAGAACCTAGTCGTGGAACAACCTTCCTTAAAACATCAGAGAAATTAAATTCATTCCAAACTTCAAAAGGCAGTTAATGGTCCACCTTCTATCACAGTATCCATCTCTTCTATATTCCTGCACCTCACTCTTGTCAGTTGCCCTCCACCACTATTTATTCTCTACCTCTTGGCAGTGAAGTTCTACATTTATAGTGTGTTCTGTCATAATAACCACTGCCACTGTCATTGTCATTTCAATCTTCTCTTTCTGTATTTTTTCTGATTTTAATAATACTAAACATGCCTTCTAATGTACTAATCTAATTATATAATTCTAAATGCCAATTATTATTATTATTATTATTATTATTATTACTACTACTACTACTACTACTACTACTACTACAAGGTGTACAACTTTGCTTCTGCCATTTTTTCCCCAACATTTTAGGCTTTAATGAAACAAATTGCTTACACATGTATCATTCAAAGTATTTTCCATCACTGGCCATTACCTTCTCCCATCTTTCGGGCAGTGTACGAATTGTTCATCTTTTGGAGCAATCCACGAATCATTCCAATTGGTGACTTCTTCATGATATCAGAAGTGTTGGTCAGCCAGGCCATGCACCATTAATCTAAACAGGTGATAGTCAGAGGGAGCAATGTTTGGAGAATACAGCAGGTGGGATAGGACTTCTCATTTTAATGTTTGCAAGTATGTTTTGACCTCTTTTGCAACGTAGGGTCGAGTGTTGTCTTGCTGTAAAATCACTTTATCGTGCCTCTCGCTGTGTTGTGGCCATTTGTCTTTTAATGCTCTGCTCAAATGCATTAATTGCATTCGATAACGAGCACCTGTGATTGATTCACTTGGTTTGAACACCTCATAGTACATGAAGTCGAGCTGGTCCCTTCAAATGCAGAGCATGATCTTGGAGCCATGAATATTTGGTTTGGTGATTGACGTGGAAGCATGGCTGGGATATCCCCATGATTTTTTGCATTTAGGGTTATTATAATGAACCCATTTTTCGTCCGCGGTCACAATGCGATGCAGAAATCCCTTTCGTTTTCGCCTCTGAAGCAACTGGTCACAAACACACAAACGCGTTCGACATCTCTTGGTTTCAGCTCACGTGGGACCCAAGTTGCTTCTTTCTGAATCATGCCCATAGCCTTGAGACATTTTGAAATGGCTTGCTGTGTCGCTCTCACTAGTCGTGCCAATTCTTCTCGAGTTTGACACGTGTCTTCACACAGCAATGTCTGCAATTCTGCATCTTTGAAAACATTCTCTCTTCCATCAGTACGCCAGTCAACGACATTAAAATCACCGCTCTTGGAGCATTGAAACCAATCATGACACATTCTTTCACTAATAGCCTCCTTAACATATGTACTTGAGAGCATTCGATGAGACTCAGCTGCTGTTTTCTTCATATTGAAACAAAACAGTAACACCTCCTGCAAATGACAAGAATTAGGATCATAAACTGACATTTTCAATCATGAACAACTTTATGATGCAGACACAAATTGATTAATGTTTGAATTAGGTTATGTTGACCGAGGTCCAAACTAACTGCCTGACATCTGCAATCTGTTTCTTTCGACCGCTACTCACCGTTGTCGCCACCTATCGGCAAATGGCAGAAGCAAAGTTGTACACCTTATATTATTATTATTATTATTATTATTATTATTAGTGTCATTTCTTATTATAAATGTTTTGTAAAGATCCTAATCAGGTCAGGCTAAAAAACAGTAATGAAATAAATAATAAGTAAATAAATTAATAAAAACCTAGCAGTATACAGTGGACGGTGCTTGTGAGCAGTTGGGGCAGTCTTTGAGTCCAGGGAAAACACTGGCATCTCTATCATCTGTCCTGCAGCTTCCCGACCATCGCAAACTGTTGCCAAAATTGCCTACTTTACAGCGTACCCCCCCCACAAGGCATCAGTGTGTGGGCAGTCCTGTCAAATAATATGTGCCAAATGGCAATCAGGGTAGAACTGCTGGTATGCCCGTTGAGCAGAAACAGGTGTGGAAAGTGAATGGTGCCGAGAATTAGAAAAATGATGCAAGAGGAGATTATGACACTTTGATTAGTACCCGCTGAGGCCAACATGACTGAGGCAGGCAGAGCCATGACATCACTATACACGAATCATCAGTGGCATCTACAGGTGGTGGCTCATTGGAACGCGAGGCTGCCTGGCTCACCCCACGTGGCATCAGGGCTGTTTGTTCAATATATGTAACTTTGTCATATGCCAGTTTTCAGACAGAACATCCTCTCGTTGAAACTGGTGAACGGCATTGGGGGAAGTGGAGGGTTGGTGGGGAAACTTAACGGCAGGTGCTTTGGCCAGCAAGTAGTGTGTTGTGAGCACAAAACAATTCCACGTTCTGTTTGAGCTGTTCCTGCATCTGCTCCTGCTGCAACTTTTGATGCTGCTCCTGGAGACACACTCCTGCCAGTGCAAAAATGTTGCGTTCATGTTCGTTACAATTTAATTCTAAAAAAGGAAAAGTGGTGTACATGTAAGAATGTTCTACATTGCCACTTCTGTATCTCCACAGACATGGCAACACTGTACAGCAATCAAGGTCAGCACATATAAAACTATACTAGCCGACGGTGACCCATCTACAAAGCCTGGAAGCAGAACCTTGGAAGAGGGAAATGAAACTCGATATGCCAGTCAATCTTTGTGGGAGTTAGAATCCAAGCACTGCATAGAGACGAGTGCAGAGAAAAACACAGTAGGATCAGCGCAAGTGACATACAAACCAAATACATAGAAAACAGAGCACAGCACAAGGCCTAGGTGTGTTCTAAGGTAGTTGATGTCTGTGTAAGAACTGCTGGGCCAGGTCTATTGCCACTGGCAGGTAAATTCCTGGTTCAGGAGTCTGTCCATAGTACACTTCTTGCAGGATCTCAGTGACAGCATTCTGCACTATTCCACTGTGCTACCTACACCAGCTCATCCACATCCATATCGATGTCTGTTGGCGAGTGTAAAAAAAAAAAATTAAAAAAAATTTTTAACCTATCAATTTCTTGTCCTGGATTCATGAGTGAATTTTGATTGTCAAGTCATGCAAGACTTTCAGGGGCTGCAGTAAGTGTGACATCTTGTCATGCATTTTCTTGCAATCACTTATCTACTTCAACAAACCTAGTGTCTTTGTATTCCTTTAATCTTTCACTATTTACTGTTATAAGTCTAGTATCAATGTCCTCTTTCACTATTTTAAATCTAATATCCAGGTCCTTTTTCATTTCTTCAAATCTAAATCTTCATGTTAGTTTTTCTGTTCAACAAAGAAATCCATTCTTTTGGCTATGTGTCTGCTCAATTTGAGTAGTTTGCCCTCTGTATCCTCTTGCCCTTTAAATCATTTTTATTTACTGGGCTTATTAAAATGTTTCATTCTTTAAAGGACATATGATCCTCTTAACGCCCTTTTCTCAATGCTAATGTTTTTCTGTCTTGTTCTTTGTTGCTTGTCCCTCAAAACTTGATTTTCATCCACCCACTGTGGATTTTTTCTCTGGCAAATCTTTTTATGTCACTGCAGGGTCATTACACACCAATGGTTCCCACCTCATCATCTCTAACCAAATGAAATTTTGTACAGATGTTCCCCACAGATTAAAAGTAAGCTGTGCAAAATTTCAGCTGAAGATAAAAGAGAATTCTAGGTTTTAGGATTTCACTGGAGTGCTCCAATATCTCAGGTGAGCTCTACAACTGTTTTGGCAAAATTTAACACAGAAAAAATTGAAATTAGTAGTAATATAAATGAAACAATGGAAAATCCAGTCTACCCAGAGTGGGTGGTGAAAGCGGTCGCGTGAGTGTGAGGTGTGCCTGCTTGCGTGAATGTGTGTGTGTGTGTGTGTGTGTGTGTGTGTGTGTGTTTTCTTTCTTTTCTGAAGCAGGCTTTGGCCAAAAGCTCACTGTGTAACAAATGACTGACTGCAACTCAGTATATCAATTTATGGTGGGTGACAATGTATCCTTGTCATAAATGTTAGTAATGTAAGTGAGATATTTCTGTTAGGTCAGTCAACTATATTAATACCTGGGTGTTATAATTTGTAGGAATATGAAATGTAATGATCACATAAGCTCAGTTGTAGGTGAAGCTGGTGACATATTAGGTGAAAGCAATTAGTCCAGGAAGGAGATTGCTTATGAAATGCTCATGCAACCCATTTTAGACTATTGCTCAAGTGTATGGGACCTGTATCAAATAGGTGTAACTGGGCATATAGCGTATATACAGAGAAGGGCAGCATGAATGATCACATGTTTGTTTCACCCATGGTAGTGTGTTGGGGAGAAGTTGAAGAAAGTGAACTAACAGCATGATGCAAACTATGCTGTGAAAGCTTAGTTATGAAGTTCCAAGAACCAGATTTAAGTGAGGAATTTAGGAACATACTAAATCCCCCTACGCATTACTCAAATAGGTATCACGAAGACAAGATTAGACTAATACATTGTGCTGGGAGGCACTTAAGTGTTCACTCTTACTGTGCTCCGTATGTGAGCGGAACAAGAACCAGCTCTAATAACTGATACAGTGGGAAGTACTCTCTGCCACATACTTCACAGTGGTTTGAAGAGTTTGTAAATGAAGGAAAACAACTTTCTGTGTACCTTACAATGTTAACATTCTAAGGCTGATTCATTCACAACTTTTGTGGGAAAAAAATCAGTTGTGGCTTTTTTTCAACCATTATGTGATCTCAGTAATTTTTGGACAGACAAAGTCTATTGAATGTAGTTTTGTAGGAAAGCTGTTTGTTACAGTTTATACTGAACTTCAGCAGTAATTTGTGAGTATTGTTGGAATTATTAATATGTAAATGTAGTATCAAATGTTTTTAGTTATATTCATGCATGCTACGATATCATATTGCTGAATATGGTCACTTATTTTGCCTTATTTTTGTTTCATTAGAAGGATCAGGTATTTTTGTTGTAGAAATGTTTTTGTTTGTTATGGGGACCCTCTATATAAAGTTATAAAATATGTATGACTCAGCATTGAAAAAGTAACAGTTTCAGGTGTACAAAACGTTTTGCATCCTATCCATACATCTTATTTACTTTACTATTCACTTTAATTAAAGTTGTCTTAAATTCACCCTGAATTCGTAGCCTTACATAGAAATCTTTCTAACGCATAGTTTTTTCCTTGAGCTTAAATTTTGCAGACCATAGCTGCATGCTATAGGAAGTATCCTAAACCTGATCTACTTGCTGTCTTCTGCTGTGTGTGCCATGAAAGGGATCATACAGCCTGTGTTATATCCACATGGCATTGCTTCATAGATGTAAGGGTGTTGGAACTACAGTAAGCAGAAACATAGGTGTGTGTGTGGGTGGGTGGGTGGGGGGGGGGGGGGGGGGTGACTCCAGTCTTTGCTGGCAATGGGTGGTGCTTCACCATATACATGTGGAATAAATTTAAAAGCTAGTCATTTAGGCTGAACAAGTGGTTGTTCTTGAGCTGTGTCTCAGCTACATTTCTGTCTTTGTTGAACACTGGATGCTCCATGAATTGTCTCATTCACATATGAAACATAAATGTACATATATTTAACAACAACGGGGTGGCGAATTGTCTAGGAAACCTGAAAATTGGAATTCACAGGGAAATCAAATGTACTGGAAAATTCCAAGGAAATATTAGGAAATTTGGAAGATTCAAGGAATTCTGAGAGATCCTAGTTGAACTACTTATTGATAGAAAGAAATGTCCTGAGTTATTCTGTTAAAAATCACTTTGATATTCTGTTTTCTGGAACAAGTAGTTGTTGAGTTGAATAAAGAAAGGTGAATTAGGGCACTGAACTATTGTAATGTTTGTTGCTTGAAATTGGCTACCTCTGGCACACTTGTCAACCTCGGGAATCTTTATTATTGTTCATAGGTTCTCGGACTCCACATCTGTTCTCCATTGCATGTTCCTAAGTGAGTGGGATGAAGTGTAATGTGCATATAAGAATTTGTCACATAACTGTGAATTTGTCATTTGCATATAGAGAAATGTGGATTTTGAAGTCTATTAAAAATATAAATATGGATCTATACTTGGGCATGTGTGTTTTATAGGTCAGCAATGAATATTCAGGCTTCAGTTCTTTTTTACTAATTTCAGTGCAAAGTATTACTTTGCTGCAATTTTCACAGTGTTGTGTTTCAAGTGAACAATATTCTTTGTGTGAAATGTGTCCAGTTTCAAACATGATACATCTTTTCTATGAAAGTATGTTGGTATTAGATTTCAGTGGCAATAGTTCAAAAAGTTTCCTTGTGGGGCTTTCTCATATACTAGTGGTTTTTCACAGTAGCAAGGCATGGCGACGGATGATAGTAACGATAAAATGTACTGTGAGAGCACAACCTTACGTAATTGTTGGTAAATATTGTAAATCATAACTGAGTTACGAATGATCACTTATAAATGACATGGAAAAAATAAAAGAAATCATTTTTAGCCAAGGGAAGCAGTAATAGAATAGTAATTGTTCCAGGGAAATTTGAAATTTTAACTTGGAATAACCCTGTAAATCTCAGGAAATCATTGGAAGAAGCAGTCACCATTCTTTCACAATATACTGTGTTCTCATAACTGTCATATCTTGGACAGTAGTTAGAAACATTTAATTCAAGCAAGGAACATGTAGACAAAATAATATTAAGTTCAGAAAAAATATTAGCCCAGACTCCACAGAAATATATACCTAGTAGAAAATAAGAACCCCCAAATACATAAAGAACACTAAAAAGTGCCTTATAAGGCAGTAATTGATGCACAGTAGGTTCAAAATAAACTGTTTGCTGTTAGTAGAAGTAACTTTCTGCAGTGGGTGCAACATATAGTAATCAAATACAATAGTAAAATCCTATCACACACTCTCTTCCAAAACAATGAAATATTTTGATTGTAGGTTAAGTCTATCAGTGACATCATTTCAGTGCTCAGAAATTTCAGATTTATCGGGGGGGGGGGGGGGGGGGGGGGGTAGAGAAACAGGACAAGTGCGAATAGGACTCCCACTCTGAGTGTTCTGTATAAACTTAATTGTATATATAGATGATGATGATGATGATGATGATGATGATAATAATAATAATTGTTATTAGGTGAAGGGTTGGTTAAAACAAAGACTGAAAAATCTGTGGTCCAACGAAGATTCGACCCCACGACATCTCAGTTTCCAGACAGGTGCTTTGTTAGACCACCAGACCCATTATGTATATACATAATTCATCTGTAGGTATTAATGAGTGAGTTTGCGATTATCGGAGTATGACATATGTGGCTGTACCTTTTGATTGCATTGACTAAGAAGCATATTTTTTTTGCATCCCCCGTGGATGATTGACCTTAGTATTCAACATAAAGTTCAACTTAATACCTGTATCTGTTCCTGAGGAAAAGGGGTATTAACAGACAGACGCACAGACAGACAGACTGATGGAGAGCAAAGCGGTTCTATAAGGGTTCTGTTTTTCCTGGCTCAGGTACGAAACCATAAAAATCGGCAAATTGAAAGATAGAATACTTAGCACAATTGTGTTCATTCACAAAGGAAAATTAAGGAATATTGTTGACATTGCAAAAATTACATAGATCAATACTATCAGTCTGTTAAAAACAAATGAAGACCCTTTGAACTATAATATACAGTAAATTCAGTTCTTGTTCATTATTATATTCCGCAGATCTGTTTATCAGGGATCTGTTCCCTGTAATTGGAAGAAATGTCACAACATAACAGATTCATATAATTACCTTTCTGTATTGTGTGTATTGTTGTTTACTGCGGACATTCATGATGTTGGTTTAAAACATGAAAATATCAACAACCAAGTCAAATAGAAGAGACCAGGTTAGAATATTATGGCTAGAACAGCCAGAGATAGTGGTCGCATGTGTGTGAGATGTGCTACCTTGTGTGAATGTGTGTATGTGTTTTCTTTTCTGAAGAAGACTTAGGCCGAAAACTCGATATACAACAGCTTTTTTTGTTGTGTCTGTCTGCAACTCAGCATATTTTTACAGTGAGTGCAATCCATACTGTTGGTAATACTGTCAAATGAAGAGAGATAGTAAAATAATGGACTCCTTTTATTGCAGCAAATGGTAAGAAAGAAAGAGAGAGGGAGAGAGAGAGAGAGAGAGAGAGAGAGAGAGAGAGAGAGAGAGAGAGGCCTCTATCTGTAATCCATGTTCAGTTTTAACATAGTGGGTTTCTTGACTTTCAGCGGGGATTCCAAAAACAGCAATAGTGTAAAACACTGTCCATTCTATCCACATGATATGCTAGAACCCATGGATAAAGGTTACGTGGCCAGTTCAGTGTCTTCACTTTTCAAATGTTTTTGATCATTCCTGCAGTGACATGTAAATACAGCACATTCTTGCAAGATATGTAAGAGGGCAATAGTGGCAACTATTTATTTACAGCTCTTACAAAATAGATACATGTTTCAAAGCTTTACTCACCTTCAAAGTAGTCACCAGCACTGTGTATAACCCATTGCCAGTGATTCAGAAGTCGTAGGATACTCTTAGCAGTGCCAGTTGTGTCGACAGTCTGAGCAACTCAGTCTATTGCCTGATGAATTTGTAGCAGTTCTGAAGCGAATGCCTTGAAGTGTTTCCTGCAGTTTAGAAATCGAGTTGAACTTATGAGGGCTTAAGTCAGGGGAGTGCAGTAGGTGGTATAGCACTTAGCAGCCCCATCAGTCAAACAAATCAGTAACAGCTTGCACTGTACATGCTTGAGCATTGTCCTGCAAAATGATGGTCAGGTCCTGCAGAAAGTGTTATCACTTCTGTCTCTAAGCTGGTCATAGGTTGTGTTCCAATAATGAACAACATAGAGACAGAAGTGATGACATTTTCTGCAGGACCTGACCATCATTTTGCAGGGCATTCCTCAAGCACGTACAGTGTAAGCTTTTACTGATTTGTTTGACTGATGGGGCTACTAAGTGCTGTACCACCTACTGCACTCCCTTCCTTAAGCCCTTGTAAGATCAACTCAGTTTCTAAACTGAAGCAAACACTTAACAACATTTGCTTCAGAACTGCTACAAATATGTTGGGCAATAGACTGCGCCGCTCAAACTGTCAACACAACTGGCACTGCTAAGAGTATTCTATGACTTCCACATCACTGTCAGTGGGTTATACACAATGCTGGTGACTACTTTGAAGGTCAGTAGAACTTTGAAACACATATCTATTTTGTACGAGCTGTAAATAAATAGTTGCCACTATTGAAGTTCCAACCCTTGTAGTTACACCACAGCTGGACAGAACACATACAGATTATTATTCTGGTGAGTCATACACAGACATAGCAGTAATTCTGGATAAAATCCCGGAAATTGCTTACTGTGTTATATGTTAGTGACCTCATGCGCAGTGTTTGTTGAAATCTCAGACTTTTTCATAGATGATAGTTACTTAGGTGCTGAACTTTATCCAGTAAAAAATGTAATAAAATTAAATCTTATCTAAATAACGAGCTGATGCTAAGGCTTTCAGCTACATAAGCATATCGAGATGTAAATTTGTGCATTTCATGCCACACCAAAATTCAGTAATTTTTGACTGTATGATTAAGTCACATGTACATAGTGTATGTAAGAGACAGACTCGATTTTCACAGAAATGAAAAAAAAAAAAAGGGGAAACATGAACTAGCAGTTTTGAAGAAAAAGCCTGGTATTTTGTCAAAATCTTAGAATATCAAAGAAACATATTTTTAGTGCTGAATGTGTGACTCTCCTTAAAGCTCCTTCAAACATGCATGCTCTCTTACAGAATATGGTGATAAAAATATCTTTCATGGAGGTTTAAAATTCACTAAGTCATCCTAGATTTCATGTGTGGGTGGAAAAGTGTGGAATTTTAATATTTGGGACAGTGATAAGTACTGATGTGAACAGTTCCATGGTTTGCTGGGTACACATGTGTATGTAGAAAGAGTATTGAAATGGAGATATGGGGATCTTATACAGATACCAACTTATAGCCTTAATTTACTGACTTTTGATAGTGAAAGTACTGCTGTTGGGCTGTCATGAGCAATTTTAAGCTGGTATCAGTGCATACGTTTTTTAAAATTATTTGCACATAGTCAGTAATTTTCAGATAAGAGTTTGAAGAATGCTTAAATTGTAACTGTGTGTGATTGCATTCTACCTCCTTATTCACTGTCATTCCTTTTGGGAGTCAGTTAATTACTAAACAAAAGTTACATAAGTGACTAGTACGATCTGGTGGCAGAAATGAGTTACGTACAAGAATTCCAGAAAATATGGAAACTTTGTGACAAATGCATACTTGAACATCAGTACAGAAGATAACCAAGCCTGCAGGTTGCACCATTGTATTTGACCACATATGCCACTTGTGCCATTATACATTATAAGTGTCATTCATGGTTAAAAGAGTGTTCTGTGTAGTTGTGAATGCATTATGTCAGAGCTCATTGAATTCAAACGTGGGCAAATTGTTTATGTTTGTATGGGGGATGCTTCTCTAAACAAGGCAGCCAGAGTGTTTTGGTGTTCCAAGAAACACAATACCGAAGATTTATACCGCATGCAGGGGAAGTGGAAAAACATTGTCTGCGAAGTCACATTGCAGTTGGAAGTGGCTATTGAGTGAGGTGACAGATGACCATTGAAGAGAATTGTGATGAAAAATAGTAGGACTGTGCCTGCAAAAGTTACTGCAGAACTGAATGCCACACTTGGGAGCTGTCAGAACCAAAACAACAAGCAGGGAGCTTTATAAGCTGGGAATTGCAGACTGAGCTGGAATTCCAAAACCACATATTAATGATGCAACTGGCTGTAACAGGAAAATGTGCTGCCAAGGCCATAAAACTTGGAATGTGGAGCAATGGAAGAAAGCCATTTGGTAGGATGCTTCTTGTTTCACAGTTTCCAGCTTCTTGTAGAATTTGTGTCCCAAGTGTGAAACATGGTGTGGGTTCAGTGATGATTTGGGCAGCTGTATCATGTTATTCTATCTGCACTGTGGTTACTCTGCAAGCTTGCAGTACTGCCAAGGATTATGTCACCATTTTGGCTGATGAGATCCATCTGATGGTACTGTATTTGTTCCTCAGTGGCGATGCTCTATTCCAAGACAACAGGCCCCCTTTTCACGCAGCTCGCATTGTCCATGACTGGTGGTGTGAACAGGAAGATGAGTTGCTGCATCTCCTCAGGACACCAGTCACCAGATCTCAATATTATTGAGCCTTTGTGGTCTACTTTGGAGAGAAGGGTGCATGATCGCTATCCACTCCGTCATTTATACCTGAAATTGCCACTGTTTCACAGGGAGAATTGTATAAGAGTCCCTTGAAAACCATACTGTGTCTGTACTTTGTATTTGTTCATCCGGAGACAACTGTAACCTGTTTTGAGTGCCAATGGGTTTCCTACATGGTATTAGGCATGGTAATGTGTTGTGTTTTTGTTTTTCCATTCTTATATATCACCCCTTTCATATAAACTGTTTTTTTTTTTTTTATGAGAAACTTCTCATTAAGGCTGTGGTAGACCCAGTGATAAAGAGTTGTGAGAAATTGTTGCTGTTTGCTTCATAAATAAGTAAATACTGAACTATCCTTCCAATTGCAGTTTTCTATTTTCATTGCTTCATTTTATTCATAGAGGCATACTCTTTTTTTCTTGGAAATTTTATGAAATGCATTATGTCATCATTAGACATTTAGTACTTACAGTTGATATAAAAGAATTGTTGTCTGTCATCAGAAGCCCTCAGAGGCCAGCTTCTGGAGATGAAGTGCCATTGACATTGTCTACAACACCTCCACTACATTCACTCCGTGGTTGGGTACCACCACTTGTAGGACCATTGCCTGATGACTTTCTAAGGATAACACCAGCCACGACATGGGATAGTCACCATAAGAAACAGGTAATTAGCATTGTGTGCACTAGGATGTGCCTAAAATACACATAATTTTTTCTGATATACCAACAGTCTATCTCCCACATCTTGTGTAAGTAATGATGCCCATTTGCTGTCAATCTCTAGAGAAGAGTGGAAGAAAGTCTGATGTTCAGGCACTTTCTTGTCTTTGTGGGAGGAAACTGTATCTATAAATGTGTGACATAATAATTAGTTTCTGCAGTTCTTCCTGTCAATGTGTATTTGCTATCTACATAATACTTATGGTTAAGTTGCATGACATGTGTTCCAGTGGTAAACTTGACTATATAATATTCAGTAAATGTCTGAGATGCTGAGTCGCGCACACGTCTGCAGACTCAGAGAGCTGTGAGTTTAGTTTCAGCTCTCTGAGACTGCAGATGTGTGTGCAAGTTGCGTTTGCGTGAACGTGTGTGTGTGTGTGTGTGTGTGTGTGTGTGTGTGTGTGTGTGTGTGTGTGTGTGTGCTGCTGACAAAGGCCTTAATGGTTGAAAGCTATGAGTGTGTGAATCTTTTTATTGTGCCTATCGCGACTCAGCATATCTGCTATATGGTGAGTAGCAACTTTCCTTCTCTGTATTGTTACATTCCAACCTAGATTTTCCATTGTTTAATATTCAGTGAAAATATTTATAAAATGTCCATGTTACCAGTTTTCACTCATAAGTGCAATTGACAGTATAAGCAAATAACAGGCATAGAAGGAAATGAAGTACAGTATGATCACAGTTGCTGAGGAAACAGTTCAGGTTATGAGACCCAAGTAGCATGGATGGTGGAACCAATAATGTGAAGAAACATTGTCATACTAGAAGGAAGTGTGGCAAGAGTGCTATCCACGAAAAAGGAAAGATGGTTTTTAAAATATAAAGAAGTGTGATTATAAGCAGCAGAATTGATGTTAAACATTAAAGATGCATATGATAATGATCAGCTTGGTCAAACTGAAAATGATTTTCAGGGAAAAAATCAGAGATTTCTACTAAGTTTTGGGTATAACCTCTCGAAGTTTAATCCCCCCAATATCTGTTGTTGAAAAAATAATGGAAAACCTAACATTATCCAACAAAGAAATCTGTGAAATATTAGCTCAATATTTTGAGATTTTGTTCACTTGTTTATTTTGTTTTGTGGTGATTACTGATATGAATACAGGATGTCCATGGGGGAAAGCTTTTGACATGGTGCACCATTGCAGAGCTGCAGACTGCTAATGAAGGTCAGAACAAGGGTATTGTGAGGAGTGCCCCAAGTAAGTGCGATATGAGATACCTAAAGGATCTGACGAACAGGGTGAGCAACAATCTGTTGCTGTTTGCTGATGATGGTGTGGTGTGTGGGAAGATGATGATGTTGAGTGACTAGGAGGCCACAGGATGACATAGATAGAATTTCTGATAGGCATAGTGAATGGCAGGTACCACTAAATGTAGAAAATTATAACTTAATGCAGATGAGTAGGAAAACATTCCTATAATGTTCGAATACAGCATTAGTAGTGTATTACTTGACACAGTCACATCTATAAAATATTTAAGTGTAATGTTGCAGGGTGATATGATATGGAACAACCAAGTAAAGACAATAATAAGGCAATCAAATAGTCAACTTTGGTTTATTGGGAAAGTATAGGTCACATATAAAAGGAGACAGCATATAGGACACTAGTGTGACCCATTATTGAGTTCTGTTAAAGTGTGAGGGATCCCCACCAGATCGGATTAAAGGAAGACATCGAAGCAGTTCAGCATTGGTGTGCTAGATTTGTTACTGGTAGATTCTATCAAAATGCGAGTGTTACAGAAATGATTCATGAATTCAAGCGGAAATCCATGGAGGGAAGACGGCATTCTTTTGGTGGAACACTGTTGAGTAAATTTAGGGAACCGACATTTGAAGCTGACTCCAGAATGATCATACTGTTGTCACTGTACATTTTTCTTAAGGGCCACAAAGATAAGATAAATTATGGTTCTTACAGAGGCATGAAGACAGCAATTTTTCCCTTACTCTGTTTGTGATTGGAATAGGAGAGGAAATGACAGGTAGTGGTACATGACACCCTCCGCCATGCACCATATGGTAGCTTGCGAAGTATGTATGTAGATGTTGATATAGAATTGTCAGTATTCAGGGACATCACGTGAACACTCATTTGAAGCAAAAAACTTCATAGCAGCAATATGCCCTGCTCCAAATGGTTTCTGAGGAAGAACACATTTTATGTCACTTTCATGTGTTTTCTCAAATGACTGAGAAACAGCAACCTCTAACAATACAAAATTAAATTGCATTGAATCTCCTACCAAACAAGTGCTATCCGTTTCTCTTCTAGGACTAATAGTTATTTACTGTGGTATATTGTAAACAATGTTGCTGTATTAAATAATACAGAAAATAAATAACAATGTACATTAAATAGTTCTATCTCCATAACTTTTTGGGATAGGGCATATGTCCATGTGAAATTTTTTACTTCAAATGATCATTCCTGTGATGTCCCTGAATACTGACCATTCCTCTTGGTGAAGTGTTGAAGCTGAGTTAGATCACTTTATGAGATCTGTCAACGGACACAACATCTGATGTTTTTGTTTTAATCCGGTCACCTAGCTGATTCTCTTGAAGTAGAGGTCCTGCTAATCAATACCGTATGTAGCCAAGGAAAGGTTTGACTTCTACATGTTCTGCAGCTGTTATTGGAGCAAAAGAAGATGACTTCTACTCATACCATGAAAAAGCACACCCACTACTTTCCTTTTACAAACATATATGAGGACTGTTCAAAAAGTAAAGTGACTTTTCAAATTGCATGGGCAATGTACATTTGATTATCAATCTTTTTTGTTTTGTTGTGTTGGTACACATGTCCTGAACATATTTTCACAGTTTTAAGTGTACAACATACTTCATTTTTTGACAGATAAAAATGTTAGATGTGTTTTAGTGCGCTTGGCAATTTTTGATTATTATAAAAAATGGAGTAAAGAATTTGCGTAAGATTTTGTTTGAAAAATGGAATCAAGTGCCTGAAATCACTTGAAATGTTGACAGCGTCATATGACATAATAAAAAAAAAATGTTTACACGTGGTACAAGCTCTTCCAAGATGGTTGCGAAGGTGCCAATGATAAACCTTGCCCTGGACACCCCAGCAAATCACTGACAGATTGAAGCTGTGAAGAAAATTGCTTTGGAAAATCATCGAATTACCATCAGAGAAATTGCTGAGGATGTTGGCATTTTGGTCGGCTCATGTCATGTAATTTTTTTGGTTGTTTTGGGTATCAGACGTGTCAATGAGGTTTGTTCCAAAACTTCTCAATTTTGAACAGAAGAACCATTGCATGGATATCCTGATTTGCTCAAAAGGGTCATAACTGGTGATGAAACATGGGTTTACGATTATTATGATGAAACAAAAGCCCAATCATCCCAATGGAAGCATCCTGGAGAGCCAAGACTGAAAAAAGCACGACAAGTAGATCAAATGTCAAAGTTCTTCTCCCTGTTTTTTCTCAATTACTGTGATGTAGTGCATCATAAATTTTTGCCTCAAGGTCGTACGGTCAGTAAGGAGTATTATCTTGGCGTTATGCACTGTTTGTGAGAAGCAATATGCCAAAAACATCCAGAATTGTGGAAAAATAAGGTCATGGCTTTTGCATCACAACGATGCACCTGCTCATTCATCGTAGCTTGTGAGATATTTTTTGGCCAAAAACAAAATGACAAACATGCCTCAGACACCATATTCACCAGATTTGGCCCCATGCAACTTTTTCCAACTCCCAAAACTGAAGAGACCTCTGAAAGGATGAAGATTTTCAATGATTGAGGAAATAAAAACTGCATCACTGGAAGTACTCGACTGTAGCAAAAAGCACTTATGAGAAGGGCTTTGAGGCTTGGAAGAAGCATTGACACAAGTGTATTGTATCTGAGGGGGATTACTTTGAAGGGGATAGCATGAATGTCAATGAATAAATAAATATTTTTTCATAAAAATATAAAGTCACCTTCCTTTTTGAACACACCTTGTATTTCCTTGAATGGGTGTACAGATCACTAGTGTGACTCAAGAATCTAGCACCGACTTTACGTATGAGATATGCCTTGAAGACTCAACCTGAAAATCAAGATTACAATATGTTTCATTTGTCACAAAACCATCCTGTCTTTGTTTTCATTCTTGGAGAGTGTGGTTGTTCTTTGATGGTTAACCCACAGCCAAACTGCTGCTATGTCAAAACATAGAAATCAGCCCCTCCCCCTTGTCCCTCCCCTCCCTCACCTACACCATGGCAGGTGAAGCCATATTTATTTGTCATCATACCTTGCCATTTTCTCATATTCCACACCTCCTGTTTAATGTCTCCACATATGATAACAAACACCTGTGCACAATACATGTTCTATGACTTACTCCCTACTTAATATTATTGTCTTGTTCAACTTTCCTTGTAATACACAAGGAGTGTGAAATGTTTGCCTAAATGGCATGTAACACTTCACTGGAACACCCTATATATCATAGGATATGGAATGAGTCAGTTTTACAAGTTTGTTGTGTTTATGTTCTATGATATTATGTAAATAGTACTGGTCAGTTTCATATTGAAGTATCTGCCATTTAGGTTCCATTACAGAAATATGAAATATTTAAATACAATAATAAACAAGCACACACACTAATAACGAAATGGGTATGTATTGAGTGATACAGGTAAATGTATATTACACATTGTGCTTCAGGAACTCTTTTGTAGTGTAGAATGGCCGTTGCAGGATTGTTATTGGACACTTAATTTGTGAAGGGGGCAGGGAATTAAAAATCTTACAGCCACTGAAACTGATCCCTTTCTGTTAGCGTGCTCATAGTGGGTACCTTGTTTTCCTGTAGTATCATGACTGTGGTACATACTATAGGCAGTTTGAAAAGAGGCCTTTTTTCCCCCCTCTTCTTGCCGAATGAGGTAGTGCAGTGGTTAGTATACTGGACTGGTATTCAGGAGGAGGACCGTTCAAGTCCGTATCTGGCCATCCAGATTTATGTTTTCTGTGATTTCCATAAACTGGTGCAGGTAAATGCTGAGATGGTTCCTTTGAAAAAGCCGCTGCTGGTTTCCTTTCCATCCATTCATAATCCAAGCTCATGCTCCATCTCTAATGACTGCACTGTCAGTGGTGTGTTAAACCCTAATCTACCTTCGTTTTTTTCCTTTTGAAACATTTCAGGGTGAATATTTATTTCAAAGTAGACTGAGGATTTCAGACTCCTTAAGAGATTTATGCATACTCTTCTAAGATGGATTCCAATCACAGTTCTTGAGACTGATTTCTGTGCATTTTGCACGTCTCTAGCCAGTGGATGATTTCCTCAAAAGATGATTACATATGGCACAATGACATGAAAATAAATACAGTAATTTAATTTAATAGGTTCTGTATGTTTGTAAGAGCAAAAAATGTGTAAAGCACAAGTACAGGCTGTGGATTGACTAGTTTATTTTGCTGTTAGTATGTAAACTCAGATATTTTGAAGTATCCACCTGTGGAGAACCTAGTTTTTTCCTATTTATTTATTTTTAGAGGTTCTGTGAAACTTAATAAAGCTTTTTTTACAGTACTTAACAAAAAGACAATTTATGTTAAATCAGATCGCAGTATCCATAAAGACCTTATTAATTTGCCCATAAGTTTGTCTGATGAATGATCGATAAGTACCGCAGTGTCATCAGCAAAGATGGTAAATTTACAATATTCTATACAAAGAGACAGACTGTTAATAAAAACTAACAGACCTAGAATTGAGTGCTGAGGCACTGAGCATGTGGTACCTTATTCCAATGATGATGAGACACGTATTCCACTATCCAGTTCAACTTTCTGCTTTCTGTTAAAAGGATGTGATCAAGCAACATCCCGGTTGCACCTTTTATAGCTAATAACGTAGCTTTATGTGAAAGTATTTGGTGTCTGACACAGTCAGGTGCTTTTGGTAGGTAGCATAATATTCCGACTATCAATTTTTTTATTCCTTGGCTCCATCATATTAGCAGCAAATTCAAATATTGCATCTTGTGGTGATAACCCTTTCCAAAATCCAAGCTGACTGTCATTATGTTCCTTAAGGTGCTCAACAATCCTGGTGTGCATTAGGTCTTCTAAAACCTTGAGCTGTGAAATTGGCCCATAGTAGTATCTGCCTTACCTTCCTGCATTTGCCTTTAAGGAACTATTCCTTGTTTAAGAGGTGTCTTAGCAATATGGCAAAAATTTTTACCTTGGTGACTGCAGAAGTATTTAATAACTTACTGGATATGATGTAACTCTGGTAACATTTCTGCTTTTCAGAGATTTAAGGATTATTTAAATTTCCTGTGTAGTGAATATTGTTACATGGATGTTTTGTACTCTGCTAGATACAGCTGCAGTGAACCAGAAAAGGTATGTGCTAGTGTGAAGAATTCAAAGGTACTTTCGTAAATAATGCAAATCAAAAAGCAGCAGAAGACTGAATTGTCACAGGATTGTGGATACTGGTTGATGGAAATTTATTGCTGAGATTAAAATAAATAATGTAGAATATATAGCTTTAAATTGAACCTGATGCCAATAACTGCAGAGGGATAGCACTGTTAACAGTTACATTCATAATCTTTTTTAAAAGCAGATTAGGGAAATAGGAAGACAACAATATCAGGGAGTATCAAGGAGTATTTTTGACAGAAGGTAATGAGTGGAACAGATTCTGTATCTGAAGCTCATAATCCAAGATACAACAGCAAGGTGTTTGACCATTGTTGTAGTGTTTGTTGCCTTCAAAAGGGGCAAATGTCTATGTTGAAAGAATATCCACTTTCAGATATTGTATGACTATGTTGTTATTGATAAAAATAATCTGTCTAGCAAACACACACACGCAAAAAAAAGTCTAAAGTGACATTTTTCAGAGAAATAGATCTGGAGCTTTCAATATCTGAACAGGTCTTAGATTAGGAGATGGGCTACCACTATTATATTGCAGTGTGTCCTTGGAAAAGTGATCTGAGAATGGGAAAAAGAGCCCAAAAAGTATGGAGCAAATGGCCAGGTGCATCTGGGCTATAAGTATTAGAGTATTAGAATTCTGTGTGGTTGTTTTGCTCATGATATTGCAGTATTGTCTGGAAACATAGTAATGGCAACAAGAAAGATCAATATTTAGGAAATAATTGCAGAAAAAACTGGTCTTCACTTGTCTTTTTGAGGTAATACAGAAGAACTGCTTGATGGAAGGGCCACTTAACTCAGAACAAGAAAAATGGAAATAACTTATTGATTAAAGATGTGTATAATGAGAGCATTTTTCTCAAGCACATTTCCAACATTGTATTACAGTGGTAAAACGAGAATCTGTATACACTGCTGAATGCCAGGATTTTATGAAGACAACAGAAGTCGAAAATGTGGCAGAGAGATAGGAAAATCCAGAGAAAAAAATTTTGTTCTTGGGGTTTTCAGCATAAAAACTGGTTTGAGGCAGTTCTCCAATCTAATCTGTCTTGCATAAGCCTCTTCAAAGTGCATAACTTTCGTAACCTGTAACCACTACAACCTGCTTATATTCATCAAACCTTGATCTCCCTTTACAGTGTTTACTTCCCCCTCCCCCAACCCTGTCTGCCCACACATACTCTTCTCTCCATCACCAAATTATCAAATTGTCTGTTCCCTGATATTTCAGGATGTGTCCTATCAGCAATGGAAACAACAACTTGGCTGTTATGTAGGAGCACACCATTAATCAGAAAAGACTCTTACATGTATATTGGATGTTAAATTTTTCTCTTTTGCAGAAAAATTTCTCTGGCTGCTGCCAGTTTGCATTTTACATGCTCTTTACTTTGACCAATACAGTTATCCTTCTATTCAGCTAGCTAAATTCTTCTACTACTGATAGTCTCTCATTCCCTAACCTAATTCCCTTCGTGTCATCTGATTTAAATCCACTCCATTTCATTACCGTTGTTTTACTTTTGTTGATGTTCATTTTATAATATCATTCTGAGGCAGCATCCATTCCCGTCAACAGCTCTTCCAAGTTGTTTGCCATTAAAATGTCATCCACATACCTCAAAGTTTTTATTTCTTCTCAGTGGCATTTAATTTCCTTTCCTAATCTCTCCTTAGTTTCCTTCACAGCTTGATCAGTGTACATCGGAGCCCTTAGGAGCCTTGAGCCAATCCAACTCTACATATCTTTAGATTGTTTATTAGCTCTGGCATCAATAACGCTTTCAGTGTCTCATTTGAACCACTTCTGTGTAATTCCATTATTTGATTAAATTTCTCCCTGACATCACTTACTCGAGATGAACTAGCTCTTGAATAAGAGACTGCCAGTGTCACTGTTCATTTCCCTGATCCCCCAAATAACTGACCAATGTACACATTAAATAACATCAGGGATAGGCTACAACCCTATCTCACACCTTTCTTAGCAACTGTTTCGATTTCCTGTCCAGCTCTTATTACTGCCCTCAGGTTTCTGTAGAAGTTGTAGGTAACATTTCACTTCCTGTGTTTCATAACAAATCTTTTCAGAATTTCAAAAATTGTCAAAAGTATTCTCTGAATCTATAAATGCTGTTGATAGAGGTTTTTCTGTCTCCATCCTTCTTACTGGGATAAGCCATAAGGGCAGTATTGTCTCACGTGTTTCTATATTTCTTTGGAAGCTAAACTTACCTTCCCGGATGTCAGTCTCATCCAGTTTTTCCATTCCTGTGTGAGTAATCCATGTTAGTATTTTACAATCATAACTTATTAAACTGATAGTTTGGTGATAGTCACACCTATCAGCACCTGCCTTCTTTGGAATGTGAATTATTACATACTTCTTGCACTCTTCAGGGCATTTCACCTGTTTCATGTATCTTGCACACCATGCAGGATATTTTTTGTCATGACTGGCTATCCCAAGAATCTCAGACCTAACAGAACACTGTCTGTTCCAGGGGCCTTGTTTTGACTTAGTCTTGCAGTATCATACCTCCCATTTCTTCTTCTTCTAGTACCTGTTCCTTTTCTATAATGTTGTCTTAAAATTCCCCTTCCTTGCATAGCCTTTCTGTATATTCCTTTCAGCCTCCCCTTTGCTTACTACTGGTTTGCCATCTGAGCCTTGTCTTTTCATTATTTGATCCTTTGCAACCTTCACTATTTCATCTCTCGAAGCTACCCATTCCTCTTTGATTGTATTTATTTTCTTTGTTTTTGTTGATTGTTGCTGAAAGCTCTGTTTGAAACTATCAGTGACCTCAGATGCTTTCAGTTCATCCAGGTTCCATCTCCTAACTTTCTGTAATGTCAGTTCATAACTGATAAATTATTGTCAAGTCCCACTGTGTGTCTGGTAATGTTTTTTAGTTGAAAATCTGGTTTTGAAATCTTAGTCCCACCATTACATAACTAACTGCAAGCTTCTGATTTCTCCATGTCTCTTCTACTTATACGGTATTCTTCAATGGTTCTGAAACCAAGTATTTGCTATTACACTAGCCGACAACATTTACCTTTTTTTGTGTCATCTTGTTGTCACTGTAAGCTTGTACCATGGAAAGCAAGGAGAGGAAGTTGTTGGTGGGTGGTTCTCTCTATAACACAACTATATGCCTGTATTAACAGGGTTTTTTTATTTATCAGAACAGAAAATTACTTATCTTTAAGCACATTGTAGTGGTACAAACTCTTCCATAATACCCACATTATTCTCACTGGTAATGAAGTACAAGTCCGCTACGTACACTACTCTGTTGGCTAGGTACTGACTGACTCTGACTGTGACTGGGCTGCAAATGACGACTCGGAGAATCACTGGATGACTGACTGGACCCTCCAGTCTGCGGTGGCAATCTAAATACTGGTGGTCGAGCGGGCATTGTCGGCGCATTGCTGCCAGTCTGTTTTTGGCCTCTCTCCTAATAGACACATCGCTTGCGCCTACTGTTGATCTTCTCACAACTTCTTTGCTGCCCGGTGTGCTGGTGACAGATTATGCCATCCCCCCCCCCCCCCCCCCCCCCTCCCCTCTCCCGCAATCCCACACCATTGTCATGTAGTGAGGCTGTGAACAGCAATGGGGAGGGAGGCAGAACGCTGGACATAGAGATGAACCAGGAGCGTAGCTGTGGAGGATGGCATCCTCCTGACTGTACCCCACCATCTTATTTGCAAGGCATTAGGAACATCGTCGGGAAAACTGCTGCCAGGGCACACGTTGTGACCAAACCCGCCGATTCCACGTGTAACCAATTTGTAGTATTAAATAATTCTCATATGAAATCGCGTGGAATCGTACTGTCTTTATGAAACGTAGTTGGAGAGAAAAAAAAAAAAAAAAACTGTTAACTACATATGTCTTTCCATATGTCTTTCTTTCTACTAATTTTGTTTAAATAAATACATTTTCAGTGCACATACTAATGTTAGTTCTTTGCTGCTGAGTGAAAGTCCCGCACCAGTTGCCCGCACGAAAGCGAAGGCCCTTTTGGAAGCAGATAGTGGCTGCCCCTCCTCTGACGCCTAGCGGACACTGGCACAAAAAATCTTAATGGTGTCTCCGCGGCCACATTCTGCTGCTTTTCTCAAGCCACAATACAGCCATTCACTCACCCCCACTAACATAAACGTTACATTGAAAAATGTTACTGAAGATATTGTTAATAAACTTTCTATGTTCGACAAAACCTATGACCAATGTAACCTAATGGAATTTAGACTGCAAGGCAATCATTTAACGTGGGCTTCTACCCAAAACACAATGGGGATGAATGGGCTCGATGCGCAAATTTGGTGGGGCAGACAGGATTATACAATGTCTGACCTACCTTCTGTCACATCCGTCCACACCACAGTAGCGCACCACAGCAGACTCGAAACCTTACCTTAGTTAGAGAAAATTTTATTTTTGGTCACCAGCTTTGAAGGAACAATTTTGAAATCTTTAAATGTTTTTCTGTTAATTAGTTTTAGTGGTGATAGTGCCTTTCAATGGCTGTAATTTCACACACACACACACACACACACACACACACACACATTTTTTTTGTTAATTACGTGAATTTACTTTGAACCAACATGGAAGCAAACTGGGACTGGCCAAGCGGCAGCCATCTTTACTTTTGAAAAACTTGTTACGTAAATCATGAATTAGCAAGCATAGCAAATTTAAATTTGTAGTAAAGTCAGTGTTATTCAATTGACTCTAGTTTATTTCTTTGAACAAAGTGACCACATTTAAAGATGGTGTTATAAACCAAAGCAGTTTCTTAGGTTGGATGTCTCCCTCTCTCAACTATGAAGCAGTTCATAATAATAATAAATTTACTTATCACATCTTTTACTCAATTATCAAACAAGCAAGCAATTTAACTTTCAAACTGTCATTAAACAACAAACATGACCAGGAAACAGGACAGGTGATGGCTTGGGGCAGAAATTTTCAGAGAATAAGTTTGCACATCTTCTATTTTTTCATTTCAAAGTAAGTTGACTGTAACCCCGTACATGTTCTGAGATCAAACAAACAAGTCTATAAAATTAGTGCTTGCCTTGAGTTGCGTGCTGGATGGCTTGTAATACTGTATGTACAACAATTTCGGTCAGCTCTTCATGTCTCCAGTGATGGACTTCCTTATGGATAGCCACATCACAAGCAGCAGAATCATGGGGCAAATGACATGCAGGAAGTTTGTTCTGGTGGCGGCACTGCAAACCATTGGGACCTGAAATCAGATACATAGAAGAGGCAATGAATTCCTCTTTCCAAGTGCCCACGGTTGCTATAAACCCTGAAAAGAACAAGATTTTGTGGTGCAAAGCGATACTTGTGGACCATTGGATGACTAATGCCATTACGTTCTCATAATTATTCAAAATCAAGTGAAGCAAAATATGGTCTGTTGACTGACACAGGTACTTCTGGGAAATCTTCTACGCAAAATATTGAGAACAATGCCTGAATGCTGCTACATGACATGGTAGAGTTCATGGGCACTGCAAATGCAAACTTGCTAAAAGAGTCTACCACTGTGAGACAATGAGAACGAGTGTTCCAAAATGGTCCTGCAAAGTCAATGTACACCCGTTGCAAGGCGATTGAGTCTTAGGCCAAGGTGAGTATGTTTGTGGCAGAGCGTATTGGTTCTCCATCCATACACGACACTGTGCCGTCATCTGTTCAGTGTGGGCATTTGTGCCCTTGCCAAGTACAGTGTCGAAGCGCTAACTGTTTAGTGCGAACAATTCCCCAATGTTCTTGGTGGAGTAATCACAACACTTTGGGAGTAAGCACATGCGATTGTCCACTGTCATTTTGAACTACACCTTTTTGAACTGAAAGGCTATGCCGACGAGCAAAGTATTGGCACACAACTGAGTTCTGTATACTGTTCAGTGAATGAGGCCAAGATGTGCAAATGTAATGCAATAAAATCTTGAGATATTGGTCCACTTCTGTGTTCTGTGCAATTTTTCTGTAGCGCAAGGGAAAAGATTCCAGCAATTCAGAGTCCTACACATCGATTTGGCAACAAGATGAGGCAGATGAATCAAAATTGGAGTCTGGGCCAATCAGAAGGTGAGACAAGGTGTGTGCACTGGCATGCTTTGCCACGAGTCTGTACACAATTTCATACTGGTACTCAAAAGCAACAAAGACCAGCATTGCAATTTTTGAGCCATGTGTCTAGGAACCAGCTTTGACAGATGAAACAAGGACTGCAAAGGCTTGAGATCTGTCACTAAATAGAACTTGCAACCATACAAATAGTGATGGAATTTGGTCACACCATATACAATAGTGTTGTTGTTGTTGTTGTGGTCTTCAGTCCAGAGTCTGGTTTGGTGCAGCTTTCCATGCTACTCTATCCTCTGCAAACTTCTTCATCTCCCAGTACTACTGCAACTTACATCCTTCTGAATATGCTTATTGTATTCATCTCTTGGTCTCCCTCTATGATTTTTACCCTCCGCACTGCCCTCCAATACTAAATTGTTGATCCCTTGATGCCTCAGAACATGTCCTACCAACCGATCCCTTCGTTTAGTCAAGTTGTGCCACAAACTCCTCCTCTCCCCAATTCTATTCAATACCACCTCATTAGTTATATGATCTACCCATCTAACCTTCGTCATTCTTCTGTAGCACCACACTTTGAAAGCTTCTATTCTCTTTTTGTCTAAACCATTTATCGTCCACGTTTCACTTTCATACATGGCTAAACTCCATACAAATACTTTTAGGAAAGACTTCCTGACACTTAAATCTATACTCAATGTTAACAATTTTATCTTCTTCAGAAACGCTTTCCTTGCCATTGCCAGTCTACCGGAAGGCATAGGCAACAAAATGAGAGGACTTGTGCATTGACTAGCTTGAATGGGAGCAATTAGACAATTATCTTGCAATTCTTTTGGTTCACTGTCTACTTCGTTTCTTAAAGCAATTGGAATGGGGTGCGCCCGGAAAAATGTAGGCTGTGCATTTCTTTCAATGTAACATGCGCTACAACGCTTTAACTCTTCACATTCCTTCTGAAAATAGTTCAGGAAATTCTCTAAGCAAGCTAGCGACACTGTGTTTAGGGTCAAAAGCCGATACTGAAAGTACATTGTCTTGGATGGTAAGGCCAAACAAATCAAAGGCATCAAAACTGAATATTTTCTCACTGTGTCTTGATCTCAACACAATAAAATTCACCTTCCTAGTGTAAGATTTGTAAGTGGCAGGCAAACTTCACTGTCCAAGCACTGGAAATTCCTGCCCGTTCTAAGCAGTGAGGAGCTTGCTAGATTTAGAAAGGCATGGTGAACCTAACTGCTTGTACATGGCATCATTAAGCAAGGTTACTGAGGCACCTGTGTTTAACTGAAAGTTCATACAATGGCCAGCAATTCATAACGAGACAAATAGTTTGTTAGAACATCATTGCACAGCACTAGGGCAAGGAGGAGGTGCAACCTTAATCTTACTTTTGTCAGAACCTGTTGTAGGTTTGGAAAATACATCATTCACTTCGTGTGCATGAGTCTGTTTTTTTCTGGGAGTGTGCAAAACTGGCGTTTTTGTGCCATTGCAAACAAACTGCTTGGATATGGCCTTTTTTTCCATATGCACAACATGTTGCATTACACGATGGACTATCCTCTCTTTTATGGTGAGCAAAACATCTAGGGCAAGACTTGACTAAATGCACAAGTCTGTTTACCTGTCTACCTGGCTGTCTATGTGGTTGTGTATGTGCTTGATGTTGTGGGTGCTTGGTGCGGTTGCGGTCTAGGGCTGACTCGAACCTACAAATTGGGGCCCAGTCAAAATAATCGGGTGCTATAGCACCCAAATCATATTGCTCTATTATTTGCAGTACTTGAGGAAGTGATGGGTCAGAGTACTTTGTGATCTGTTCCTGTATTATACTATTGGGGACATTGAATGTTATTGCATCTCTAATCAATAAATCACTGGAAAAGTTGTCACAACTACACTTAAATTTACACTTCCTATTCATGCCTGTTAATTCTGTGTACAACTGATTGTACATCTGTTCTGGATTTTTCTGCAAGCGAAAAAACTGATATCTGGCTGCAGCTACTTGGAGTTGCTGGTACTGAGTTAATGCAGTGATTACTTCATCATAACTTAGTTCATCAGGAGGTGCAGTTGGGAATAGTTTTTGTATTAACCTGAATACTGGGGACCCCGCAGTTGAAAGAAAGTATTGTAGCTTTACAGTACCTCGAACTCAATGAAGTTCACAAAGTGTTTGGAAGTGTGTCAGGTATTCAAACCATTCTCTTTGGTGTCACTAAATTTCCAGACCAGTGGTATGCTGTCAGCCGCACTTATTGGGCTGTTTGGGTTGTCTGTTGCGCGGCCTACACAGCTTCTGGAGCCAGGAGTTGTTGTACCATTGTTAGTAGGGCAGCAATTTGTTGGTTCTGAAACTGAGAAACTTGTGTTAGATCAATTACGTTAGCAGCTGTGGTGCGGGGGATGGGGTGGAGGGGGTGGGGTAGCCATGGTTTACACAAATACGATATAGCAAAAAAACAAGTAAGAATAAAATTTGATTATTTCTGTGTCTCCCCTCCTGGAGTACATGCAAGAACAAAAAAGGAAATTAGCAATGAGAAATGAGCTTCCCTGCAAGCTAAAACACAAGAGAAGCAAGCAAAATCTGCACTGAATTGTACTCGTCACCAATTTTGTGTCATCTCATTGTCATTGTAGGCTTGTACCACGGGAAGCAAGGAGAGAATATTGTTAGTAGCTGGTATTCTCTTTCTATAACACAACTGCACACATGTATTAGCAGGGTTCTTTATTTATCAGAACAGAAAATTTCTTATCATTAAGCACATTGTTGTGGCACAAGTTCTTCGATACTAGTCCACGTTAGCCTCACTGGTGGTGAAGTACAAGTCTGTTACTCTGGTTGCTAGGTACTGACTGACTGTGGCTGGGCTGCAAGTGATGACTTGATGACTTACTGGGTGACTGACTGGGCCCTCTGGTTCGCGGCAGCGATCTAAATACTGGCGGTTGCGGCACGTTGCCTGCCAGTATGTTTCTGGCCACTCTCTTGATATGTGTGTTGCTTGCCCCTACTATTGATCTTCTCGCAACCTCTTTGCCACCCACACATTTTTCTGTAACTGGCATGAAAACAGCTAATTGTTATGTTTTCGGGTGTGGTGGTGATGAAAATGTTAATGAAGATGCAACATTAGCTCTCATATTGAAGTTATGATCACTTTACATAATCAACTATTTAAGCTTCCACATGTAGTTGCCTTTGTGTTATCCCTTGGAGGACAGTCACTGAAGGTGGAACAACTTTGCATGGTGTTTGTAGTTTTTTGCCTGTGATTCGCTAGTTAGTGTCTCGTCAGTATTTGGCTAACATTGATGAACTCCACTTTCCCTGGTATCCCATTTCCATGTCTGAAATTTGTTGGTGGAAGCATTCTCTGTTACGGCACCAAAATTATCAGGAGAGAAGCCCATATGGGAATCTAGGAAATATAACTTTAAGGGCATGTTGCAGCTCAGTCTAATGTAACAGTGCAGAAGATTTGCCACAAGATCCTTACAGTTTTCCATCCTCTTATTTCCTGGAAAGTTTGTTGACACTTGCACAAAGGCATCACAAACTAACTTTTCATCACTTGTCAGGATGACGTTAAAATGCTGATCTGCATACAGTTTGCTTATCTGGGGATGCACAATAATCTCAACCCCCCCCCCCCCCCCCTTTAATTTTTGCCTCACAAAGATGTGGAAATTTCTCATGCAAATAGAGAAATGTTTCCTCAGTTTTGTCCATGCCCATTATGAAGTTTTTCATTGGACCCAATTTTGTATGAAGATCAGGGAAATTTTGACAAGTGCTTTATGCATAACATCATGAGATCCTGGTTCAGGTGATTAACACTTCAGTCAGTTTGTCTTTTTATAATGAGGTGCTTTGATACAGCTACCTCAGAGGCTTAGGAAGCAACAGAATTTCGTGCAGCCTTGTTGTAGCCCAAGTAATGTGCCTATGACTTTCAGATTTCTGGAAATCTGCCATTTAAACTTGTCATAGTTCAAATTTAATTACAATCGTTTCATGTTATCATATGTTTCTTTCATGCAAGGCGCATACCCAATTGGAAATGGTAAAATATTGCCATTATGCAGTAGCAGACACTTCAAACTTACTTTGGAGGAGTCAATGAATAACCTCCACTGATCACTTTTATAATTAATGCCCATAGCTATCAATAGTCCTGCGCATCACTACTAAAAACAAGTCCTTTTTCACTTTCGAAAAATGGAAGGAATGGCAAATTTACAGTCACATTTACTGCCGTATTATGATGATTCCACTGTTGTAATCTAGACGCCAGCAGTTTAGCTTTACCTTTTGGCAATTCCGGATCCCACACTAGGACATTAAGTTCACACTTTGTTATTTTGTGAATCTCTGTACATTCACCATTACACACAAAATCCAGATCTTTTGAAGAACTGGTTTTTGAAGGTGATGGTGTAGTACTAGTCTCACTACTGCCCTCGTCACTGTAAAATCAAGTGGCCTCCATGAGGCACTGGTCGCATGGCAGACGGTATGTTAGAATATGTCAGGGAAGACTTCTTAGAAATACCATTAACATAGTTGTTATACAAAACTATGTCATTCACATGGTTTGATGGTTCTTGCCAGATCGTGGGTGTAGCAAAGCCCATGGAAGATCTTTTATGTTCCAACCATGAATGGAGACTTGAGAGACAAGATATGCGACATACATGAGGAGCCCAGGGCCTGTCTTGGTCCATTATTATTAGCATAAGTACTGTATTTTTGCCTTCCTAGTATGTGGGGTTATTGGCCTCCTTTGTGATTTCAGTGTAGCCTGTCTGCAGATGTAGCAAAAATTGTCAGCACTGTTTATGCATTTGCAAGGAATATTGAATCACAGGAATTACGATGACCACATACACTAACTATACTCTAGAATACCCTCCCCCTCTCCCTCCCCCTCTCCCTCTCCCTCCCTCTCCCTCTCCCTCCCTCTCCCTCCCCCTCCCCCTCCCCCCTCCCCCTCTCCCTCCTCCCCTCCCCCTCTCCCTCCCCTCCCCCTCCCCCTCCCACTACCCCTCCCCCCTACCCCTCCCCCTCTCCCTCCCCTTCCCCCTCTTCTGCTACTCGTGCAACTTTCATGGGAGAACTTCTCTGAAGCTTCGAAGGTAGGAGATGAGGTACTTGTGGAAGTAAAACTATGAGGAGGATGGGTTGTGAGTCACGCTCTGGTAGCTCAGTTGGTAGAGAGCACTTGCCCACAAAAGACAAAGGTCCTGGCCTCAAGTCCCTATCTGGAACACAGTTTTAATAAGTCACAAAGTTTCTGTTAGGTTGCTTTCCCTTCCGTTCCTTTTCCCCAGTCCATGTCCTCCTCGTACTACCTTTCCTTCTCTCTTCCTTTTCTTACTGCTAAATTCCAGTCCACCATCAATTTTAGCCTCCTGTAACTCACAGGATAATTTCCTTTACACCCTCATACATCCTTTCAGTGTCTTTATCTTCAGAGATAGTAGGCATATACTCGTATACTAATATGGTGGACATAATCTTCACATGTAGCTTTGCTGCGATAATGTGTTTACTGTGTTCATAGGAGCTTACCCACCTTCATATTTTCTTATTCATTATTAGGCCTACTTGTGCATTATCCCTGTTTCATATTGTATTTAGAACCCTGTACTCACCTGACTACTAGTCTTATTCTTCCTGCCTCCACTTCACTAATTCCCTCTGTATCTAACATCAACCTATCTGTAAGATGATTAACCTGATTTTTTGCGGTATTTTCTTCTCTCTGTCTCCTTGGTAGTACATGTGTCTGTAGTCATGAAACTGAAAGTATTAATGAATACTAGATAGTGCTTGCTCAATAATGTACACAACACCTCAGTTTTGGTTTCACTTTTTCATACATTTATTATTCTATTTTTGAGATGATGAACAGTTTCTCAAATTCATAAGATTAATTGTGCTCAAATCAGGTTAGCACTCACTAACAAACAAGAGTCCAGTGGCAGAATTCATCAGAAAAATTGTGATGTTATTGAAGCTCAGTTTTTAGAAGCACTGTCCAAGAATCAGTAGTACCTCTAACAAGTCATTAAGCCGAAATGATAAACTGTGGCGCGTAATTCAGTTCCTGTTTGCATTATAGCTGTCTGACAGTAACCCATCAGATAAAAGTGCTCTGTAACACTTCACTTAATTCTGCCCTCAGTGAAAGTTGCCAAGCTCAACAATCTCGTGTTGGCAGCCAGGTTGCACATTAGCAGTATCAGCACATTAAATATAATAATCCGATCAGTGTATCTCAACGAAATTCAGTCTGCATAATGTTTTGAAATATTTATGTATGTACCTCATGTAAATTATGTAAATTTCTGTATCCAGATGGGATAAATATCAGGAAAAAGGGTTATCAAAATTTGAAGCAATAACATACGGAGTAATTACAACTTGCTGTGTCTCATATCCATTTCCCTAAATACTGAATTAAGAGCTCTAATATTCCACACTCCAGCATGCAGAACATCAGTTTGTGTTTCTTCATGAACTGTGGCTTAAGTTATAAAGAATAGTTGACCATGCACTGGATATGTACCCAGGAGAATAGTTCATAATGGGAGGGACCATCTAGGGTGTAAAGTCACTGTAAAGAAACTTCTAAAGAAACAGAGAGTAGTGCATAAAGGTGTAATAGAAAGCTTAGGACTATAGATGGAGAGATGTTGAATGAAACATGTTTGGCTGTCAAGAGGGCAATGCATGAAGCCCTCAATGATACCATACTGTCAAATGATCTTTCACAAAACCCAAAGAAATTCTGGGTGTATATAAAGGCTGTTAGTTGTACCAAAGTTAGTGTCCAGTCCCTAACAAAAGAGTCAGGAACTGAAATTGAGGGTAGTAAAGAAAAATCTGAAATGCTTACCTCTGTTTTCAAATGTTCTTTTGCAAAGGTAGAGCTAGGAGTATTGCCCCAATTCAACCCTTGTACCACTGAAAAGATGAATGAAATCAGTACTAGTGTTGATGGTGTTGAGAAACAGCTGAAATTGTTAAAACTGAATAAAGCTCCAGGGCCTGAAGGAATCCAAGTCAGATTCTATACTAAATTTGTGGCTTAGTTAGCGCCACATCTAACTATAATCTGTCGTAGATCCTTCAGACAAAAAACCATGCCCAGTAGTTGGAAGAAAGCACAGATCGCGCCTGTCTACAAGAAGGGTGATAGAAGTGATCCACAAAACTACTGCCCAATATCCCTGATATTGATTAGTTGTTGAATCTTAGAACATATTCTGAGCTGAAACGTAATGAGGTATCTTGAACACAATGACCTCATCCTTGCCGACCAGCATGGTTTCCGAAAACATCAATCATGGGAAACCCAACTCTCACTTTTCTTACATGACGTACTGAAAGCTTCGCATCAGGGCAAGCAGGTAGATGCAGTATTTATTGATTTCCAAAAAGCATTTGATTCATTACCACACCTGCCCTTATTGTCAAAAGTTTGGTCATACGGGGTATCAAGTGAAATTTGTGACAGGATGGAGGACTATTTGGTAGGGAGATTGCAGTATATTATCTTCTTGGGTGGAGAGTCATTGTCAGATGTAGACGTAACTTTGAGTGTACCCCAGGGAAGAGTGCTGGGACCCTTGCTGTTTTTGTTGTATATTAATGAGCTTGTGGACTATGATACAGTTATGTATGATAAAATATGGTACTGTCTGAAAGAAGCTGCATAAATATAATGCCAGATCTTGATAAGATTTCAAAGTAGTGCAAAGATTGACAACTTGTTTTTAATGTTCAGAAATATAAAATTCTGACCTTCACAAACTGAAAAAAAGTATCCTATGACTGTAATATCAATGAATCTCAGTTGGAATTAACCAATTCATTCAAGTACCTGAGTGTAACACTTTGTAGCTATATGGAATGCAATGATCACATAGGCTCAGTTGTGGTTAAAGCAAGTGGTATACTTTGTTTTATTGGTAAAATACTGGGTAAGAGCAATCAGTCTACAAAGGAAACTGCTTAAAAATAACTCGTGTGACCCATTTTAGAATGTTATTCAAGTGTGTGGCATCCATACCAGATGGGACTGATGGGGGATATTGAACATATACAGAGAAGGGCAGCACTAATAGTCACAGATCTGTTTGATTCATTGGAGAACATTACCGAGATGCTGAGGAAACTGAACTGGCAGACTCTTGAAGATAACTAATTGATATAAACATGGCAGTCAAAACAACTTAAAATAAAAATTTGTATACAGAGATGTTACCTTAAAGCTACTTCCTGCATTAAATTGTATAAACTTTACAGAAGATGCTAAATTGTTACTTATTAAACAATTTCTAAGTTACTAAAAGTTTAGGTGCAGAAATCAGTTTTTTCATTCAGCAAATTTGCTGCCTATTTAAATGTGTACATAAATTTATGACTCCTCTTCTAATGTTTTGACGACTTAAAGTATGAGTGTGGGTCTGGGTTATACTGATTTATTTCCCCAAACCACATTCCAATTCTTTACGAAATGACTTACTAGGGGTTTGCAGCCACTCTTCTCTATTGGATAGCCGGCTGCTGACTTCTTCTCCATCAAATAACACTAGGTACAGGAACATTCAAGCCACTTTCTACTGGGAAATAAGTAGTCGTACAAACTTTATGTTTCGTCAATCAATGATGTATTTGACTTTCAAGCACAATATAAATTCTCACTTTCAACATAATATGTATCTTCAGTAAGTCTCTTGTACAGTTCTAGGTTAGAAACAAATTGTTTTATATTCGAAAGAAAGTCTGCTTAGACACCATGATTTTCAGAAAAAGAGACTGAAAAAACATCTTGCCTCTCACAAGGCTGAGTCAAGAGCCTACAAGAGTACTTTTTCAACTGTTCTTGTTTCACATAAAAATACTCAGTGACACAATTAGCACAAAGCTGCATTTAGATTCCATTGTTCTTCCTTACACACTCACTAACACATCTATGGATTGTCCGACAGGTACTTGTCGGTGCCGTTCGACCGCTGCGTCTACTTTCTTCCTGCGACTGATTTTAAACCTGCACACACAAACATTTCACATGCAGTAGGTAGGATTCTACTATCCCACACTCATGAACAGATTATTGTGTGTTGGAGATGGTAGAAGGCTGAGTGGTTCTAGAATTTACACAGAAATTCTCAAATCACTACACTCTGTAATGTAGTTTGTATGATACTGAGGGATTTATATATTTTTGACCTGTGTTGCACAAGTTTTTAGTCATGGATGACTTCTATTGAAGTGGTTAAAACTAAACGTATCTCAGTATTCCTGGAACTGTTTTTTCTTTTTTTTACAGTTATTTTTAAAATCTAGAGTATATAATATGCAAGTCACTTTTCACGGCAAATTTTGTGCCCTCAACTCTCACCTTTGTTGTGTATTAGTTGTAATAAGTTATCATCAGTGTCTCATCCTGTGTGTGTGTGAATATTCGGTTTTGTGAATACATTTGAAGCTTCTTGGAAATGTTCCTATTCTAGGGTAAAACCGGTATATTTCATAACGTTGTTGCTGCCCATCTTTTATTGCTTTGCATGGATGACTGAATTCGTAGTAATATTGTGCTGATGCATTCCAGCATCCACTGGTTTTTTTCTGCTGTTTTCATGTCCTTCAATTCTTGCTGGCGATGATGATCTGTTAATGGAATTATACATGAACTGTGCAGCATACTTGTATATGTTGTTGATTTTTGTGTCTGATGATAATGTGATGTGCTGTGAAAGCCAATGTTGCTGTATGTTGCCCTTTTGTATAGGCCTGTCTGATATTTGTGTGTCAGGTGTTTTCTTTTAATCCAGAGATGTAGAAGATCGATACTCTCCTTTATGTTTTGCTATAACTGAGATGTTTCTATGTAAATAGTTAAATGCCATAAAGGGTTAATTAATTTTGTACTCGTTTCCATAAAAAAGGATTAACATGCCACCTACACATTTTTTATAATATAACATTTCCTGAGCAACTATACTCTTTGTACTAAGAATTTATTTTCTAAGTAGTTGATAAAATCATCTGCTAAAAAGCAAGAGATGTTGGAGCTCATGGTAAGGCAAGGCCAGCCATGGCTCCTTCCTCCTGGTGGACTGGAGATGTGTGTGCATGCGCAGAAATTGTGTGCTAAAGCTCTGTATAGGGAAAGTTCAGCCAACTTGCAGTGGCCGCCATTTTGGGCCCACTGTGCCGCTGGTGATACATCGACTTCTGCAGCATATTTAGTGGTGTATATTAAAGAAGTGCACTCGATTGTCTAATGCACTGCTAAAACTGCAAACGGAACTTGTCGGATATTTAACAACAAAAAATCTCATCAAATTTAAGCAAAATGAGTCGAAAGCATTTGTTGTGGCATGTATGAAACACAGTTTTTCCCCTGTTATCCTTTATTAATAGCAAAAGCAGATTTTGCAGTTCTTGTTGGGGTATCAAGTATGAATACCTGTTTTCATAATTAGTGTTAAATTGGTCCTATCCAATAGTCAGCAGGACAAAAGGGAACCAATATTAGTTCGCAAGTGCAAGGAAAAGTCCATCGCTAATTTAAAGCTCTAAATCAACTTACTAGCTTTTGACAATGTTGATTGGAATACTCTCTTTCAAATTCTGAAGGTGGCCGGGGTAAAATACAGGGAGCAAAAGGCTGTTTACAATTTGTACAGAAAGCAGATGGCAGTTATAAGAGTCGAGGGGTATGAAAGGGAAGCAGTCGTTGGGAGGGGAGTGAGACAGGGTTGTAGCCCATCCCCAATGTTATTCAATCCGTGTATTAAGCAAGCAATAAAGGCTACAAAAGGAAAGTTCAAAGTAGGTATTAAAATCCATAGAGAAGAAATAAAAACTTTGAGGTTCGCCGATGACATTGTAATTCTGTCAGAGACAGCAAAGGACTTGGAAGAGCAGTTGAACGGAATGGACAGTGTCTTGTAAGGAGGGTATAAGATGAACATCAACAAAAGCGAAACAAGGATAATCGAATGTAGTCGAATTAAGTCGGGTTATGATGTATGGATGTGAAACATGGACAATAAATAGATTAGATAAGAAGAGAATAGAAGCTTTCAAAATGTGGTGCTACAGAAGAATGCTGAAGATTAGATGGGTAGATCACATAACTAATGACGAGGTATTGAATAGAATTGGGGAGAAGAGGAGCTTGTGGCACAACTTGACTAGAAGAAGGGATCGGTTGGTAGGACGTGTTCTGAGACATCGAGGGATCACCAATTTAGTATTGGAGGCCAGCGTGGATGGTAAAAATTGAAGAGGGAGACCAAGAGATGAATACACTAAGCAGATTCAGAAGGGTGTAGGTTGCAGTAGGTACTGGGAGATGAAGAAGCTTGCACAGGATAGAGTAGCATGGAGAGCTGCATCAAACCAGTCTGAAGACTGAAGATCACAACAACATCAACTTACTTCTTATTCTTTCTACTTGGCACTACAAAAATTTGCCCCGTGTCTCTTTTGTTATACGAAATAAAGCATTGGATTCAAATATATGTGTGCGATACCTTAGTTAATAGAACTGATAAACGTCTGTACATGATTACGCATGCATTATATTTTTTTTCAGATTTATCCCATAAGATTTTTCCTGCAAATTGTTCTGTAACATTAGGAGAATGATTATATAAATACAAGAGAATACAATATGTTTAAAATGTATATGAATAAAAATGGTCCTACAATCAAAAGTAGGCTGTAGGAAACCGTAACAACTGTATTCATATTAATGCAATGTAGATAGGTGGGCAGGTTGCAACAGTAATGATAGACTCCCGGCATCGTTAATGGTTAGTGAATGAAAGATCATAGGTTTGGTACTTGCCCAGTGCAACTTTTTTTTCTTTTTGCACATTAAATTGTGTAGAACAAAGTGCAGCTTATTATTGTGAGATCCTTATTATAAGTTTGAACCATACTGTACAGTTAATCAGGTCAAATTTTTACCAGTTATAGCAACTTTGTATGGTACCACTCACTACTTACCATTTTATGACAGTGCCACTAAAGCAGAGTTAGTAAACAGGGTTTTCCGAAACTCCTTCACCAAAGAAGATGAAGTAAATATTCCAGAATTCCAATCAAGAGCAACTGCCAAGATGAGAAACATAGAAGTAGATATCCTCAGAGTAACGAAGCAACTTAAATCACTTAATAAAGGCAAGGCCTATGGTCCAAATTGTATACCAGTCAGGTTCCTCTGAGAGTATGCTGATAAAATAGCTCCATATTTAGCAATTATATGCAGCCACTCACTCACAGAAAGATCCATACCTAAATACTGGAAAATTGCTCAAGTCACACCAATACCCAAAAAGGGAAGTAGGCCTATATCACTAAAGTCAATTTGCAGTAGGGTTTTGGGATTCATAAAATATCATTCTTGTGAAACAGAACTAGCTCTTTATACTCATGAAGTAATAAGTGCTATTGACAGAAGGCTTTCGACACCATTCCTCAAAAGCGTCTTCTATTCAAACTGCGTGCTTACGGAGTATTGTCTCAGTTGTGCGACTGGATTTGTGATTTGCTGTCAAAAAGGTCACAGTTCATAGTAATAGATGGAAAGTTATCGAGTAAAACAGAAGTAATATTCGGCGTTCCTGAACAAAATGTTATAGGCTCACTGTTGTTCCTGATCGGTATTAACAACATTGGAAACAATCTGAGTAGCCATCTTAGATTGTTTGCATATGATGCTGTCATTTACCGTCTTGTAAAGTCTTCAGATGATCAAAATGACTTGGAAAATGATTTAGATAAGATATCTGTATGGTGTGAAAAGTGGCAATTGACCCTGAATAAGGAAAAGTGTGAAGTTATTCACACAAGTACTAAAAGAAATCAGTTAAATTTCGATTATGCGATAAGTCACTCAAATCTGAAGGCTGTAAATTCAACTAAATACTTAAGGATTACATTTACAAATAACCTAAAGTGGAACAATCACATAGATAATATTGTGGGTAGAGCAAACTAAAGACTGCGATTCATTGGCAGAACACTTAGAAGGTGCAGCAGGATTACTAAAGAGATTGCTTACACCACACTTTTCCACCCTATTCTTGAGTGTTGCTGTGCAGTGTGGGATCCGCATCAGGTGGGACTGACAGGTAACATAGAAAAAGTACACAGAAGGGCAACTTGTATTGTATTATCACGAAATAGGGGAGATAGTGTCACAGACATAATACGTGAATTGGAGTGGCAACCATTAAAACAAAGGCATTTTTCGTTGTGATGGGATCTTCTTGTGAAATTTCAATCACCAGTTTTCTCCTCTGATTGCGAAAACATTCTGTTAGCACCCACCTACAAAGGGAGAAATGATCATCATGATAAAATAAGAGAAATTGGGGCTCGCACAGAAAAATTTAAGTGCTCGTTTTTCCCGCGTGCCGTTTGAGAGTGGAACGGAAGAGAGACAGCTTGAAGGTGGTTCATTGAACCCTCTGCCAGGCACTTTACTGTAAATAGCAGAGGAATCACGTAGATGTAGATGTAGATATGTGCTAACAGTGGCAGTTTTATCTCTAAGATCTCTATTTTGTAATTAAATTACCATTAAACCATCCTATTAACTCTTCTTTTTTTCTTCTCCTGTTTGAATGGATTGGAATTTAAGTAACAGAATAACAAGTTTGTTTGTGTGGCCATCCCCCACAGCAAGCATATAAATACTTGTTTTGTAAATAAAACTGCCTTTCCCTGCTGCTAGTTACTTTATTTATCCCATATGCGTTTCGTCTTCTCCTGTTCTAAGGCATCTTCAGTGGGAACTATAACAATACAGTTTTGTTAGTTTTAGATTATTAAACAGTTCCCTTCACAATTTTTTTTTATAAAAAAAAGTGATTACTTATGATTTGCTGATCTGCCTTTCCTCACATATGGTCTGGAGGTCGCACTACCACTTTTATCACTGCCATATAATCACATCCTTGTGTTCTCACCTTCTCACTCTTTTTCTGTGGTGGGCTATTGTTCTTTTGCCACTCAATACAACTATTTCGTCATATACTATTTTTCACAGTTTAAATATTGCAACTCCATTACGTGTTTCATCTACTTTGGTATGTTTACCTATTTGTTGCCAACCTAACGAAGTAGCGAGCGAGCGAGTGGTTGAAAACTGCGGTGACAGCTGATTTGACTTTTCGTTTCAATATTCGGTGGAGGGGTTCATGGATGAGTGAGTGTAAAGCTGCTGGGTTCTATTATTATTATATTGGTCATTATTTTTATTATAGTAATACTTTTTGCGAACATTATTCTATTATTTTATCTGTTAGTGTAAGCAATGAATTGCTTGGCATTTATACTTGGTCATTCGACGCAATTTTCGCCTCTGCTTTGGTTTTCTGTATGTGGTAATTTTCTTGTATGGCTAGGAGGTGTCTTTTATTGTTGATTCTAATTATTTTCATGTCATCTTCTCTGGTGGTTGGTTTGAGGTCATTTTCTCTTAGGTGTTCTGTAATTGTGGTTTGTCCCATATTTTCAGGCTCTCATGTGTTCTTTGTATCTGACATCAAATGTTCTCTTTGTTTTTTGCTCTATGTATGTAACTCCACAAGTGTTACACTGTAGCTGATATATACCTGCTTTCTGGTATATATCTCTGTTTTTTTGGTCAGTTTTGGGGTGTATTTTTGTATAGAATTATCTTTTGTGTATGCTTTGTTTATTCCCTGTCTTTTGAAAATGTTGGTGATTTTATGGGTGAGTTTGTGTTTGTATGTCATTGTGTACTATCTTGTGTTTTCTTTCATCTTTTTCTGATTATCCTGTGTTGTTGTTATGGGACTGCGTGTTTGTGTTTGGTTCTGTTGTGTTGTTGTCTGTGGTTTGGAGCTTTCTGCTTTTATTTTACTTGTAATTTTGCAGTTTGGCTTTGTGACTGTGTTATTATTGTAACCATTATTTTGTGCTATCTGCATTATTGTGTCCAGTTCTTTTTGGTAGCTTTCTTTGGTGAGTGGTACTGTGTTGAGTCTATGGAGCATGTGTCGAAGTGTTGCTTGCTTTTGTGCTTGTGGGTGGTTCGAGGATTGGGGAATGATAATGTCTGTTGCTGTGGGTTTATGGTAAATTTCAAACATATGCTTATTGTTTTGTTTTTTGATTGTTATATCCATAAATTTAATTTGGTTGTTCTGTTCATTTTCAATTGTGAATTTTATATTTTTATGTATGTAATTTTTCAATTTTTGCTTGTGGTTCATCTATTAAGCAAAGGATGTCATCCATATACCTGAACCAATATAGTGTGTTGTATTCTTTTGCTACTATTTTTGTGAAAATGATCTGTTCATTGTGGTTTACAAAAAGATTTCCTAAGGCACGTGAAACTGGGGACCCCATTGGTAATCCATCTTCTTGTAAATAAAATTCATTATTGAATTGGAAGTAATTTTGTTCTGTTATGAGCTTTATTAGTGTGCATATTTCCTTTATCTGTTCTTCAGGGAGTTGACTATAAGTTTTCAGGTTCTTATCTATAATTTCTATAGTTTTTGGTACTAGTATGTTGGAATCCATGTTTTCTATATCTAATGAGAGGAGTGTTGCTGAGTCTGGGATTTTTATATCTTGTATTTGTTGTATTAACTGTGTAGTGTTTTTAATGATTCTGTCTCCTCGTACGTTGAAATTTTCAGAAAGTAATTTTAACATGTATCCTGCAAGCTTGTAAGTAGGGGATTTTCTGAAATGCAGTATTGTCCTCACAGGAAGATTTGGTTTGTGGATATTTGGTTGGCTTCAGAGGACCTGTGCAGTGGGACTGATCTGTGCCAACTTTCTTTTGTCTGTGTTATCCAGTATGATGTCATTGTATCTCAGAGCATTTTTTACTTTTGTCTGAAATCTGTTTGTTTGGTCTGATTTTAATTTTGTAATACTATTTTGTGAGATGAATTCTTGTGTTTTTTCAGTGTATTGTTCTTTGTCTGTCACTGTGTTCCCTCTGCCTGCTTTTGAAATAACATTTTCATTTTGAAGTTTTATCCTAAGTTTTCTGAGTGCTGCAGATTCTGTGTTTTTGTTGTTTTTGTGTTGTGTTCTTATACTGGTTATTATAGTCTGGATTTCTTTTCTTACTAGTTTCCTAGTTAAACCAATGTTGAAACTGCTGTTTTCATTCCTATCTTCCTTTGTCAGAACACATTCACAAAAAGTATTAATATAATAATACTGTCCAATATTTTAATAATAATAATAATAATAATAATAATAATAATAATAATAATAATAATAATAATAATAATAGAACCAACATTTTGCTATGATTGTTGCCAGCATCATATTTAAAGTATCGGGGAAGCATTGCATTGAAATTGGGATTGTGAGGCCAAAAGTACAGGAGGTCAGGTCCATATGTAGCAGGATAAAAGTGGAGAAACTTCAGGATAAGGAAATCAGGCACAAGTACATAACAGCGATCTCAGCAAGGTACCTGTTAGTTGAATGTAGTCAATTACAGTCATTGGAAAAGGAATGGACAAGGTACAGGGACACAGTACTAGAAGTGGCTAAAGAATGTCTTGGAACAGTAGTGTGAAAAAGTAGGACGAAGCAAAAAGCTTGGTGGAAGGACACAGTCAAGGCAGCCTGTAAAAGGAAAAAGAAGGCGTATCAAAAATGGCTACATACTAGAACTCAGGTAGACAGAGAAAGTTATGATGAAGAAAGAAACAAAGCCAAACAGATAATTGCAGCATCCAAGAAGAAATCTTGGGAAGACTTTGGAAACAGATTGGAGACTATGGGTCAAGCTGCTGGAAAACCATTCTGGAGTGTAATTAGTAGTCTTTGAAAGGGAGGTAAGAAGGGAATGACAAGTATTTTGGACAGGTCAGGAAAACTGCTGGTGAATCCTGTGGATGCCTTGGGCAGATGGAGGGAATATTTTGAAGAGTTGCTCAATGTAGGTGAAAATACGATCAGCAATGTTTCAGATTTCGAGGTAGAACGGGATAGGAATGATGATGGAAATAGGATCACATTTGAGGAAGTGGAGAAAATGGTCAATAGATTGCAGTGCAATAAAGCAGCTGGGGTGGATGAAATTAAGTAGGAACTCATCAAATACAGTGGAACGTCAGGTCTTAAATGGCTACAGAGGATAATTGAAATGGCCTGGGAGTCGGGGACAGGTTCCATCAGACTGGACAAAAGCAGTAATCGCACCAATCTTTAAACATGGAAACAGAAAAGATTGTAACAACTACAGAGGTATCTCTTTAAACAGCATTGTGGGTACAATCTCAAGTATTGTGCAAAGGAAAGTGCGAGTATTAGTTGAGGACCAATTGGATGAAAATCAGTGTGGGTTTAGGCCTCTTAGAGGTTGTCAGGACCAGATCTTTAGCTTACGGCAAATAATGGAGAAGTGTTATGAGTGGAACAGGGAATTGTATCTATGCTTTATAGATCTAGAAAAGGCATATGACCGGGCTCCTAGGAGGAAGTTATTGTCTGTTCTAGATTATGGAATAGGAGGCAAACTTTTGCAAGCAATTAAAGGTCTTTACATGGATAGTCAGTCAGCAGTTAGAGTTGACGGTAAATTGAGTTCATGGTTCAGAGTAGTTTCGGGGTAAGACAAGGTTGCAACTTGTCTCCACTGTTGTTCATATTATTTATGGATCATATGTTGAAAACAATAGACTGGCTGGGTGAGATCAAGATATGTGAACACAAAATAAGCAGTCTTGCATATGCAGATGACTTAGTTGTGATGGCAGATTCGATTGAAAGTTTGCAAAGTAATATTTCAGAGCTAGATCAGAAATGTAAGGACTATGGTATGAAGATTAGCATCTCCAAAATGAATGTAATGTCAGTGGGAAAGAAATATAAACGGATTGAATGCCAAATAGGAGGAACAAAGTTAGAACAGGTGGACAGTTTCAAGCACTTAGGATGCATATTCTCACAGGATGGCAACATAGTGAAAGAACTGGAAGTGAGGTGTAGCAAAGCTAATGCAGTGAGCGCTCAGCTACGATCTACTCTCTTCTGCAAGAAGGAAATCAGTACCAAGACTAAGTTATCTGTGCACCATTCAATCTTTTGACAAACTTTGGTGTATGGGAGCGAAAGCTGGGTGGATTCAGGTTACCTTATCAACAAGGTTGAGGTTACAGATATGAAAGTAGCTAGGATGATTGCAGGTACTAGTAGATGGGAACAATGGCAGGAGGGTGTCCACAATGAGGAAATCAAAGAAAAACTGGGAATGAACTCTATAGATGTAGCAGTCAGGGCGAACAGGCTTAGATGGTGGGGTCATGTTACACGCATGGGAGAAACAAGGTTACCCAAGAGACTCATGGGTTCAGCAGTAGAGGGTACGAGGAGTCGATACAGACCAAGGAGAAGGTACCTGGATTCGGTTAAGAAAGATTTTGAAGTAATAGGTATAACATCAGAAGAGGCACCAATGTTAGCACTGAATAGGGGATCATGGAGGAATTTTATAAGGGGCTATGCTCCAGACTGAACGCTGAAAGGCATAATCAGTCTTAGATGATGATGATGATGATTATCATAATAGAACCCAACATCTTTACATTCACTCATCCATGAACCCCTCCACCGAATATTGAAACAAAAAGTCAAATCAGCTGTCACCACAGTTTTCAACCACTTGCTAACAGCTAGTACACCCACCTCCCTTCCCCCCGTCCCCCCCCCCTCCCCACTCCACCCCACCCAAAAAAAGATTTGTCAGCTCCATCCTCCCACCTCTCTCTCTCTCTCTCTCTCTCTCTCTCTCTCTCTCTCACACACACACACACACACACACACACACACACACACACACACACACTTAGGTCTCAAACATATACTTCGTTAGGTTGGCAACAAATAGGCAAACATACCAAAGAAGATGAAACACGTAATGGAGTTGCAATATTTAAACTGTGAAAAACAGTGTATGACGAAATAGTTGTATTGAGTGGCAAAAGAACAATAGCCCACCACAGAAAAAGAGTGAGAAGATGAGAACACAAGGATGTGATTATATGGCAGTGATAAAAGTGGTAGTGCGACCTCCAGACCATATGTGAGGAAAGGCAGATCAGCAAATCATAAGTAATCACTTTTTTTTATAAAAAAAAATTGTGAAGGGAACTGTTTAATAATCTAAAACTAACAAAACTGTATCGTTATAGTTCCCACTGAAGATGCCTTAGACAGGAGAAGATGAAACGCATATGGGATAAATAAAGTAACTAGCAGCAGGGAAAGGCAGTTTCATTTACAAAACAAGTATTTATATGCTTGCTGTGGGGGATGGCCACACAAACAAACTTGTTATTCTGTTACTTAAATTCCAATCCATTCAAACAGGAGAAGAAAAAAAGAAGAGTTAATAGGATGGTTTAATGGTAATTTAATTACAAAATAGAGATCTTAGAGATAAAACTGCCACTGTTAGCACATATCTACATCTACATCTACGCGATTCCTCTGCTATTTACAGTAAAGTGCCTGGCAGAGGTTCAATGAACCACCTTCAAGATGTCTCTCTTCCGTTCCACTCTCAAACGGCACGCGGGAAAAACGAGCACTTAAATTTTTCTGTGCGAGCCCCAATTTCTCTTATTTTATCATGATGATCATTTCTCCCTTTGTAGGTGGGTGCTAACAGAATGTTTTCGCAATCAGAGGAGAAAACTGGTGATTGAAATTTCACAAGAAGATCCCATCACAACGAAAAATGCCTTTGTTTTAATGGTTGCCACTCCAATTCACGTATTATGTCTGTGACACTATCTCCCTTATTTCGTGATAATACAATACAAGTTGCCCTTCTGTGTACTTATTCTATGTTACCTGTCAGTTCCACCTGATGCGGATCCCACACCGCACAGCAACACTCCATAATAGGGTGGAAAAGTGTGGTGTAAGCAATCTCTTTAGTAAACGTGCTGCACCTTCTAAGTGTTCTGCCAATGAATCACAGTCTTTGGTTTGCTCTACCCACCATATTATCTATGTGATTGTTCCACTTTAGGTTATTTGTAAATGTAATCCTTAAGTATTTAGTTGAATTTACAGCCTTCAGATTTGAGTGACTTATCGCATAATCGAAATTTAACTGATTTCTTTTAGTACTCGTGTGAATAACTTCACACTTTTCCTTATTCAAGGTCAATTGCCACTTTTCGCACCATACAGATATCTTATCTAAATCATTTTCCAAGTCGTTTTGATCAGCTGATGACTTTACAAGACGGTAAATGACAGCATCATATGCAAACAATCTAAGATGGCTACTCAGATTGTCTCCAATGTTGTTAATACAGATCAGGAACAACAGAGAGCCTATAACATATAAATTGTGAAGGGAACTGTTTAATAATCTAGAACTAACAGAATTGTATGAATTTTCTGCTATTGTAATAACTCAATATTGGTAAGTTCTTAGTGGAATTAAAAAAAAATGGAAAGACTAAAGAAAGCAATTGACAATTTATTTCAGACGTCGAGTAGTACAGAGGCTCATAAACGAGATTGAACAAATAATTAAGTTTTTGGAAAACATCATTCCTCTGTTTATCATCTCATGCCTTTGTATGAGGTCAAGCACATGGTCCAATTCCACCCATGTACTTTTCCCATGACGTTTTACATGACGTCATTAGTTTACATTCCAAATGATGTAAGTGGCCTGTTGCTAAATGTTTAATGTGGTTATCTTAGTTACTAGGGTAATCTTTGATGTTTCTAAGGTTTGCTGTTTATTTCAAATATGTTGTTACGTACATGGGTGTGGTTTGGGTGGAACCTGGGAGCATTGCTTAAACAACTGATAGATATACTAGTAGTGATTTTTCTAATTTTTATTTATATTGAGAGTGAAACATGTTGTTTATTTGACTGTTTTTGTAAGGAGACCAGTTTGTTGAGTGTGAAGGTTAGTAGGAATCTAAGTGCATAACTACATGGTAATGAGGGAAATGAGTAGTAATGTTACTGATAATTTGGTTTATACAAATATTTGTGAACATGATGTTGTTGAGGCACTGAGTGTATGGTATTGATTGCTCTTTTAGGGGTCGTGTTGTTGTTGCTGGTGTCACTCTTGTGGTGGATGTTTGTGTTTGTGAAGTGGTTTGTAGTAATGATTTAGTTGAATTGGATTGAATCTTTGGCATTTATTGGTTATTTATTTGTTAGCAGTTCTGAAATATTAGTTTTCATTTATACTGTGACTTAAATTTTAAAATTTTTTTAAGTTCTCTCCGTCTCTCTCTCTCTCTCTCTCTCTCTCTCTCTCTCTCTCTCTCTCTCTCTCTCTTTTCTGCCCGATTTGTCCTGGAGGAGTTCATGTGTGTTACTTCTCTATCAAATCGTCATTTTGTAGTGGTGTCTGCTATCCCTGTCTTTGAGCTATAACAGGTCAAGTGAATTATTCAATTCCAATTTTATTTCATATGTATAATATTGTTCAGTTTATTCTAGATGAATCATGCCTCACATTTTTCCATTTCTTCTGTGCTCTGGTATTATCTTAGCTTCATTGATCTTCTTCTTTTGTTTCTCTCCCTCACAAAACACTCTCATTCCTATGATTGTCCCATTGATTTCATTTTATTGACTGGCTGCAATGCATTGTGTAATTTTACATTTATTTTTAACCATAATGGTCTGTCTTGTGGTTGCCATCTTGAAGAATCAGCTTGTTATGAAATGCTCTCGGTGGTTGTCTTAATAACTCAGGTAAACAATCACTTTTCTCATAATATGACATCACAGGTCAAAACTGATGGGTGGAATCGGACGTTGCCCTATTCTCTTTATTTGTAAAACGTTAATGTACTACAACTTTTAATGTAGGATACAACTTTAGATTAACAACTATGTACGCAAACTTTTATCTGTGGTTGACCGACATGCAATGTTTGCATTGCGTAATGTCCTTAGCTTAAACGCTGTGACTTACGCTATGTTGCATTGTACCTGTTATGGGATTGTCTGTTTTTCTAGTGCTATTTCCCACTGATACACTGGCAAGGAATGTATACATATAACAGTATTCCATTGTCTTGTTGTTTTTATATACATTCTAACATTGCATGAAAGAAATCACATAAAAGAAAACATAGATGATTTGTGAAAGAAATTACCTAAAATGCCAGAGTACAAAATTTGAAATAAATTTGTTTTTGTGACTAAGGCTGGAATTTGTGTGTGTATTCATTCAAATTAGCACTGTAAAAGTTACATTAAACATATTACAGATAAAATTAATGTAAATATTGAAGACTAAAAGTCCATTGCTTTGATTCTGTTGTGCTATGTAAATTGATAATGACAGCTTTTTGTTTTCTGCTTGTTATTATTACACTGTGATTGTGAAGCTTTCATGTGTGTGTAGTCACAGCAGTGCACATAGTGATTTTCATTAAATTAAATGTTCTTTCACAAAGTTTTCATGTGAACTATGTTAAAAATATTGAACAAACAGTCTGTTTTTTTTCTGTGAAAGCAACTCTTTTTGTATAAAAGCAACATTTTATTAATGTTAAAAATAGATGTTGTGCGATGAAATTCAGTCTGTAAGTAACATGTGTGCTAATTGATTTTTATTTTCATCAGTTGATCACTCACATGTGCAGACTGCTGTGTATTTTATTTGTTCAGGAGTGAAAGTGTGTAGTACAGCCTCCTCTGGATCTCCAGTGGTTGAAAAGTCAATTGGAAGAGAAAGTTATTCAACATGGAAATTGCCGTGAAGGCTTATTTAATTCATGGCGAACTGTGGGATGTTGTGGAGAACTCTCCCTCAGATCCAAGGAAATTGGGTGACGCTTTGAAGAAAAGAAACAGAAAAACATTCCCAGGTGCACTCTTCTTGGAGAAGACGAATTATTCCCATATAAGGGACACACTCTTGGCAGCAGAAACTTGCCTCTACAAAAAGCATTTGAAGAGTGGGCTCATCTGTAGAATTGGCTTGCTTAGAATATTAATCACAGCCAAAATAGATAAACACAAGTTAGAGACAACTGTTGCAATCAAATCATAATGATTGCATTTAATTTAAATGACATTCTCATTGAGTGAAGAATGGATAGGAATTTTGATCCTGGCTGAATTACATGATCATTATCGATCTATGATTATGACATATGAAAATAGTGGCACACATATCACTGGCAATTCTAGTAAATTATAACTACTGCAAGATGTCAAACTTGAAGGGACAAATGGAAATTAAGAATCAGAATTATATTTAATCAAACGAGAGTCAGACAAAAAGCATTAATGCTACAAGTGCAACAGGTTCAGTCGTATTGCTAAATACTGATGTAACAAAAGCAATAAAGGAAATGTAACCAGAAAGCAACCAGAACACAAGAAAGCCTTTCTTGCAGCAGATTCTAAACAGTCTCACAAAAGCATGTGGTGTTCAAATTCTTGAGTATCAATTTGCATCAATAATGATAGATGGAAGTTTCATAATACTGAGCCGTGTAATAGTTCAGTGATCAGTGTGAGAGGTGACAGCTCAGTAGCAAAGGCTTTGTAAGTAATGTCTGACCATCTATAGTGGCGATAAAACAGTGGATGTAGATGCATGTGATGTCATCCACATACATGACTCTGGCATGAATTTGATCTCGGGTATTAAAACTGTACACAAAGGGCATAAAGTAACATTTAAAATGAGAAGTGGTTTCATGTATGACGCAGAATGTGACTAATTGCCGTAGCATAACCTAATAATGGCATTTGTTGCTTGAATGTGATTGATATGGAACAATGCTACTACACATGAGGCAGTGGATTTGTATGGCATCACAGTTTAAGACATACAAATCAAAAAAGTATTCCAAAATTGGCAAAGGTTTCATTGAGATTAAATGACAACATGGTGGTTAAGGATCCCCTTAAGTTGTGCATCAAGAGAAAACAATCATGTCTTCCATTGAAAAATAGCAAACAGTCTTCTTAAAATATCTTGCACTTTGTTCATTCTGATTTATGTGGACCAATGGAAACATCGTCTATTGATGGAATGCATTATTTTCTCACATTTATTGATAATTTATCAAGATACAAGTTCCTCTTTTTTGAAGAAAAAGTCTGAGGTCATGTAGATATTTAAAAACTTCGAAGTCATGGTGGAAAAGCAGATAGACGGAAGTATCAAGAAGTTGCAGTCTAACAATGGAAATGAATATGCCAATGATGACCTACACAGATTTCTGAATTTCAGATACCATCCACCAGCTTACAATAATATACAGTCTGCAGCTGTTGTTGAGAGAGCTAATCAAACTTGGGTTGAAAAAGCTCATACCCTGATGTTTGATGCCAACTTACCAAAGGAGCACTGGACTGAAACTGTGTCTACATCTGCATAGCTATCAAATCATTCTGACTGAAGCTGTGTCTACAGCTGTATACCTATCAAATCATTCTCCTTCCTCTGAACATGGGGATAAAACACCACAGGAGAAAGCCTTCTTTATCACACTTGAGAATTTTTTGCTGCAATGCAATGGTGAACATACTGAAACCTAATCAAGAAGTGACAGAACTTGACATTCATGGGATACTGCTGGGCAACAAAAGGTTATTGATTCATCAGTAGCAAGACTTATTTGATAACTGTCAGAAGGGATGTAAATTTTCCAGAGAGTGAGACTTTTCCAAGTTAAAAGATAGGAGAACCTAAGATATCCAATATCTTAGGATTGGAGCAAGAAGCACTGACACCAGTACTTTACAAACTGAAGAAGAAATTAAATCAGAAGACAGCGATGATGAAGCCTTTTATGGTTTTGACAATGATGCAATGGAAACTGAAGCTCTAGATGAGTAACTTGAGAATTAAAATATGGGTCCTATAGTTCTACAAGGGGTTGCACTTCGAAGGTCAAACAGAGAACCAAAACCCAAGGAATGGTCTGACTTCCAAACAAAGACATTGATGCCAATGAGATCTTGGAACGGATAAATAAGAAAGAATGGAAAGAGGCAGTGCAAAAAGAATTCTCATCTCTAGTTTGTAGTGATACATTTGAAGAGGTTTTGCTAACCAAATGACAAAAACCCCTTTAGATTAAGTGACAACTAAAGATAAAGCCTAGGACAAGCAGTACACCAGAAACATTTATTGCATGCCAAGTGGTAAAAGGGAGCTCTTAAGTGATAGGTGTCAGTTCTCAGGAAACCTTCACAGTGGTGGTCAAACATTGGTTAGCACTTAGATATCTCTTGTCTGTGGCAGATTGGCTTCGTTGATATCACCACTCCTTATCTCGATGGAGACTGAAATGAAAAAGTTTGTGTGATTCCACCAGAAAATTTTGGAGCTCCTGGTTAGGTATGGAGGTTGAAGAAAGCTGTTTATGGACTTAAACAAGTTGATGGGAACTGGAGTCAAAAAATTGATGATATGATAAAAAAACAGAAATTGACCAGCTAAACCTCTGATCCCTGTATCTATTTTCAAAGGACACCAAGCTAGTCATCCTAGCTTTAATGTGAATGCTATGTTGTTATTCTCAAGTGATAGAAGTGTTCTGAACTGCATAAAAATTCTTTGAAGGAGATTTTTTGAGATATAAGATTTAGGAACAGGGAGCTGGTGTTTAGATGTGAAGATTACATGAAATTGTGAAAAAGGAAAGATTTGGATCTGACATGAATCCTATGGAAGAAAAGTTCTGGAGAAATTTGGAATGAGTGAAGCCAAGCCAATGTCATTATCACTTGAATTTGGGTTGGACTTAGGCAGTGGAATCAGCTGCCATCAGTGTACCTCATCAGGAGGCAATAGGAAGTCTTCTATATTTATCCCAAATCTACATGCCTGACATGTGGTTTGCCCAGAATGTCCTTATCAGATGTAATCACTGTTTTTAAAAAAAGGTCCATTGGTTGTCAGTAAAAAGATATTTAAAGGGAGCCATGGGAAATAAGCCAGAACTTTTTGGAGGTGGCAGTAGAGAAGCAATGGCCTTCAGTGATGCAGATGGGGAAATAAAGTTAATTACAGATACTCTGCTACTGTTTTGTGCATGAAAATGCAAAATTCTTACTGTGATCTTGTATAAAACAAAAAAATTATTGCATCGCTTGTGAAGCTGGATATATTTCTTTGGCATCAACTGTTAAATTTACTGTGGTTCAGACAACATGTCTGAGGTAGATCCATGTAATGTCATAGAGTCACTTAAAGTATATTGTGATGATAAAGGAGCCATTCATTTGGCCAAGAATCTAGTGATAAATTCTAGATCCAAGCATATAGATATAAAATATAATTCTGTAAGCTAGGTATTACTAACATTGAACATCTGACTTCTGGAGAAATGCTAGCTGATGCTTTTATGAAACCCCTAACCCCAAAGAAATGAAACATGTGTAAGAAACTTGTGTTATGATGTAAGTGAACAAGTAACTGTACATTTGAACTTCATATTGTCAACCTAAGGGAGCATGTTAGGATATGCAAATAGATTTTGATAACTTTCTGTTTACTACTTGTTACTGTTACACAGTGTCTGTCAAGAATTCGTGTATGTGTAGTCATAGTAATGCACACACAGATTATCATTAACTAAAATGTTCTTTCACAAAGTTTTCATAATTAATTATATTAAAAATGCTCAACAGATCGTGTGGTTGCCATATGTCTTCACATCTTGTGACCTGAGGATTTAGTGAAATATTTGGATTATGTTATATGGCTGCTGAATTACTAAAACAGTCAAATTCATTACGAGCTATACACAACCATAGTAAGAGTAAAACGACAATGGCCACTGACTTGTCATTAACAATGAAGATCTTACTTAAACAATTGTTTAAATCATTCTAATTTCATATAATGATGTGGTAATATGATCAGCTACAAACATTACAGGCAACTATGTACATGCATTTTGTTATTATCACAAGTAATTATTTTTATACAAATGAATGTCATTCACCATGTTACAAATATTAACAGTTTAGTTTTGCTGACTAATTTTGTGAAATTTCTTAGTTATTAGAGTTATGTTGTCTTGATGACTTTACACAGCCATACTTGCCACCTTGCTTGTTTTGAGACTTACTACATTTGATTACAGATGGAGCGGTAAGAATAAGAATAAAAGAAACTAAGGCAAGAAGGAACCAAATAACAAAACTGTACCTGTTTGCTGTATAAAAATAGTAATCCTATATGTTTACATTTTAAACAGAAGTTAGTGATTTATGAAAACAACACACAGTAAGGCAACATCCTACCCACTCCCCATTTTTCCACACACACACACACACACACACACACACACACAAATGAGGCATATGCCACAGCCTGTAATATTAACATTACAACTTATAACTTTCTTTCATTATAAAAAAGTCTTTTTAATAACAACAGGACACGTTATTTTCACTGTTTCCTTTGCTACCCTATCTCTATTAGTGTTTGTAAAGAAATGTTTTATAGCTATTACATGAAACACAATTTCTTATCAGTAACATGATATTATTTGATTTTAACAAGAGGCAAACAATTCTGTAATCATGAGCTATTACACAGAATCAAGAATGATTTGTTCAGTTATATATAAAATGAATTTATCAGTGTCCCCTGTATGAGTGGTCCTCTGTTTGTGTGTCATGAGTCACTGTTGTTACCTAATTGAGCCAATCAACTCAGTGGGCTTTTGTGTGGGCTGCAGCCGTTAGGCAGTTCAGTACACTCCAAGAAGGCCACATGCACTGGACAGTTGCTTTTATTTGTGTTGTTCCTCTTTCCTTCATATTTGGATGTTTTCTTGTATATGAATGATTTACATAAATAGAAAGAATTCACTTCAAAAGTTTTATTCCACGTTAAAAGAAAGTGGGATGTTGGAACCAGTGTTTATGCTAATACTTTATTTTTAGGTCACTGATACTGAGATAAGTTGTAGATAATGGAAACAATGCCGGTAAACTATGAAATTATCTTTTCTGATGTTAACTATCTTGCTTTTTTGGGTTGGAGTGTGACAGTTATGAAAAGTTTCTTTCTGTAGCAGAAACTGAAGTTTTTTATACTTTTTTCAGTTGATATTACACTTGCAGTATTTTATCATTGGGTAAAATATTAACTTATGGACATGGTTGCATTTAAACATTTTTCATGAACCTAACAACGTTGACTAGTTTTCTTGGTGACATCACTAGATATGTGCTCCATAACTTAACCAGTATCTGAAATCAATTTGCTCAACTGAACAGTGTCTGCAATAAAATAATTGAAGGCCAAATTATTGGTTAGATCCAGCAAAAGAAATTTCTAATGTGGCGTCAAATGATTTTGCGCTTGCAAGCTAAGTCACGCCGTTTATCAACTCGATGGAATGAATACAGAGCTCGCAGGAGGTACTTACTTCGTGAAAAACGGAGACGGAAAGCAGAAGAGGTATAACCATTTGAATGTAGATTTTATGACTGATAACAATGTGGATTTGGTTTGTTGTCCATAAACTGATAGTACTAATCTACTGTAAGCTGTAATTAGAATTTTTAATCATGTATAGTTAAAAATTTACTTAAGAATGAAATCCTTTCCAGATATGTTCTTTTATATTTTTCTTAGCTATACTTGTATCTTATGAGAGGCAATAATATGAATCTTGTACACTGAATTGAAGTAGTTCATTTGTTATATTAGCTAGTGGCTGTTTAGGGAAATATTTTTTGTTCTGCACAGGCAATGATGCTTAATCAGCAGATGTTACAGAAGAAATTTGCAGAAAACCAAAAAGTCCGTGGTGTTTTATGTGATGGTGCTGACCCTGAGTTAGATCGCTATCTTGAAGATGAGAGAATTGCTCTTTTCTTGCAAAATGAAGAGTTTATGGCAGAATTACGTTGGAACAAAGACTTTCTTTCTACATTAGAGAAGGGTAAGCCTCAAGTGTAACTTTTTAATGAGTCTTATATTTGCTCAGAAACTGAAGCTGTAAATGCAAAATTGATGTTTGTGGCATAAGTGCTATGTATGTTTCTTTAAAGTAACTTTTATTAAGGCTTTTGATTGGAATGTCTTGGAGAACAATAATGTGTGGCCAGTATGTTGTTGCATAATAGTAAATGAAATATAATTGAATACTGAAATTGCCCCAAGTTATATATGCCTTATGTTGTTTACATAATATCTTTTTGTATACACTCATTTAATATTCATGGCTTTACCACTGTTGAACACTATCTTCTCCCACACCTAATGGATTCCAAACCAACTACTTCATTCCTAGTTACCATGACCAACTGCATCCTCACCCACAATTACTTCTCCTTTGAAGACTTTCGGTACAAACAAATACGGGATACAACTATGGGTATCCATATGGCACCATCCTATATTCATGAGCGATCTAGAGAAATCTACATCTACATCTACATCCATACTCCACAAGCCACCTGATGGTGTGTGGCGGAAGGTACCTTGAGTACCTCTATTGGTTCTCCCTTCTATTATATTCTCGTATTGTTTGTGGAAAGGAAGATTGTTGGTATGCCTTTGTGTGGCCTCTAATCTCTCTGATTTTATCCTCATGGTCTTTTCATGAGATATACATCGGAGGGAGCAATATACTGCTTGACTCCTCGGTGAAGATATGTTCTTGAAATTTCAAAAAAGGTCTGTACTGAGCTACTGAGTGTCTCTTTTGCACAGTCTTCCACTGGGGTTTATCTATCATCTCTGTAATGCTTTTGCAATTACTAAATGATCCTGTAATGAAGCGCACTGCTCTCCGTTGGATTTTCTCTATCACTTCTATCAACCCTATCTGGTACAGATCCTACATCAGTGAGAAGTATTCAAGCAGTGGGCGAACAAGTGTACTGTAACCTACTTCCTTTGTTTTTGGACTGCATTTCCTTAAGATTCTTCCAATGAATCTCATTCTGGCTTCTGCTTTACCGACAATTAATTTTATGTGGTCATTCCATTTTAAATCACTCCTAATGCCTACTCCCAGATAATTTATGGAATTAACTGCTTCCAGTTTCTGAGGTGCTATATTGTAGCTAAATGATAAAGAATCTTTCTTTCTCTGTATTCGCAGCACGTTACACTTGTCTACATTGAGATTCAATTGCCATTCCCTGCACCATGTGTCAATTCGTTGCAGATCCTCCTGCATTTCAGTACAATTTTCCACTGTTACAACCTCTGGATGTACTACAGAATCATCCGCAAAAAGCCTCAGTGAACTTCCGATGTTATTCACAAGGTCATTTATATATATTGTGAATAGCGACAGGCCTATGACACTCCCTTGAGGCACACCTGAAATCACTCTTACTTTCCATTGCGAATGACATGCTGTGTTCTGTTATCTAGCAACTCTTCAATCCAATCACACAATTGGTCTGATAGTCCACATACTCTTACTCTGTTCATTAAACGACTGTGGGAAACTGTATCAAACACCTTGCGGAAGTCAAGAAACACGGGCTCTACCTGGGAACCCGTGTCTATGGCCCCCTGAGTCTCATGGACGAATAGCGCAAGCTGGGTTTCACACAATCATCTTTTTTGAAACCATTGCTGATTCCTACACAGTAGATTTCTTGTCTCCAGAAAAGTCATTATACTCAAACATAATACATGTTCCAAAATTCTACAACTGATCAACGTTAGAGATATACGTCTATAGTTTTGCACATCTGTTTGTCATCCCTTCTTGAAAACAGGAATGACCTGTGCCCTTCTCCAATCTTTTGGAACACTACACTCTTCTAGAGACCTACGGTACACCGCTGCAAGAAGGGAGCAAGTTCCTTCACATACTCTGTGTACAATCGAACTGGTATCCCATCAGGTCCAGCGGCCTTTCCTCTTTTGAGCTATTTTAATTGTTTCTCTATCCCTCTGTCATCTATTTCGATATCTACCATTTTGTCATCTGTGCGACAGTCTAGAGAAGGAACTACAGTGCAGTCTTCCTCTGTGAAACAGCTTTGGAAAAAGACATTTAGTATTTCAGCCTTTAGTCTGTCATCCTCTGTTTCAGTACCATTTTGGTCACAGTGTGTCTGGACATTTTGTTTTGATCCACCTACCGCTTTGACATAAGACCAAAGTCACTACATAGAACTTTACTTTCGAATTCGTTGAGCACCTCTCGCATAGCCCTCCTCGCACTACATTTCGCTTCATGTAATTTTTGTTTGTCTGCAAGGCTTTGACTGTGTTTATGTTTGCTGTGAAGTTCCCTTTGCTTCCATACTAGTTTTCTAACTCGGTTGTTGTACCAAGGCGGTTCTTTTCCATATCTTACGATCTTGCTTGGCACATACTCATCTAATGCATATTGTACAATGGTTTTGAACTTTGTCCACTGAACCTCAACACTACCTGTACTTGAGACAAAACTTTTGTGTTGTCCCATCAAATACTCTGAAATCTGCTTTTTGTCACTTTTGCTAAACAGAAAAATCTTCATACTTTTTTTACTATTTCTATTTATGGCTGAAATCACCGATGCTGTGTCACCAGAAGATCTAATATGTTATAGCCACGAGTCAGTTCTCTGTTTAATTGCTCAAGATAATTTTCAGATAGTGCACATAAAAAAATTTTGCTCGATTCTTTGTCCATGCCACTCGTTATAAACGTTTGAGTCTCCCTAGTCTATATACGATAATTTAAAATATCCACCCAAAACTATAACATTGTCAGGAAATCTACTCTAAATATTTTCCAAATTTTCCTTCAGGTGTTCTGCCGCAGCAGTTGCTGAGCCAGGTGGCCCTTAGAGATATCCAGTTACCATGTTTGAGCCTGCTTTAAACGTGACCTTCACCCAAATTATTTCACATTTTGGATCTGTGTCAATTTCCTTCGATAGTATTGCACTTTTTATCGCTGTTAACATGCCTCCCTCTTCACTGTCCAGCCTGTCTCTGCGGTATACATTCAAATCTGAGTTTAAAATTTCATTACTGTTTACATCTGGTTTCAGCCAACTTTTCACCCCTAGTACTATGTGGGCATTGTGACCATTTATTAATGAGAGCAGTTCTGCGATCTTTCTATAGACGCTACTGCAGTTTACTACTACCATATTAATATTGTCATTCCCTGTTGCGTTTTGCCTACTGCTACCTTGTCGTGTCTCAGGAGGCATCTTGTCGGGCCTAGAGAGGGAATTCTCTAACCTAAAAAACCCACATGTGCACGCCACATGTACTCCGCTACCCTTGTAGCCACTTCCTGCGTGTAGTGCATACCTGACCTATTCAGGGGGACCCTACATTTCTCCACCTGATAGAGGAGGTCCAGAAATTTGCACCCCAGATCTCCGCAGCATCGTCTGATTCTCTGATTTAAGCCTTCCACTCAGCTCCAAACCAGAGGACTGTGATCAGTTCTGGGAATGACACTACAAATAGTTAGCTCAGATTCCACCCCACAAGCGAGGCTTTCTGCCTTCACCAACTCCGCCAACCGCCTGTATGAACTGAGGATGACCTCTGAACCCAGACGGCAGGAGTCATTGGTGCCAATGTGAACAACAATTGGTAGTCTGGTGCACCCAGTGCTCTCTATTACTGTCGGCAGGGCTGCCTCCACATCTTGGAAGAGAGCCCCAGCACGCAGGCAGAGTGAACACTGGCCTTCTTTCTTGACCTTTCCGCTATTTCCCTAAGGGGCTCCATCACCCACCTAACATTGGAGCTCCCAATCACTAATAAACCCCTCCCCCGGTGTGCCTTGCTGAAGGAGCGGCCACATGTCCACTCACAGGCAGAGCAGGCAATGCCACATGGCCAGCCACCACATTGACCCTCCGCCTAGTGCGACGTGCACGCCATTGAACCTGCCACTCCCCTTGGGGAGAGGGTGGCCCAACCACACCTGGTACCTGTAAAGATGCCTCAACAGCAGGGACTGTGGGTGAAGCATGTAACGCTGGGGGTGTACCATGCGACGCACCAGATTCCCCACTGCCACTACACTCTGAGGCAGCAGCCTGAAGATGGCTGACCGTGGCCATCAGCAGACTCAGCTGTTCACGAACTGTGGCCAGCTCCTCCTGCATCCATACACAGCAGTCACACATCCTATCCATCCTAAGAAATCAACAATTTACTGTAGAGAGTTAAGTAATTAAGTTTTAAGTAGACTGCTAATTCACTAAAGGCAGCTGATAGCTGACTAAACTGTGGTACCAGACTCTTCTTGTTGGGAACAATGAAAATAAGCACTAACTGTCACTGGACTGTATTCGAAACAAACACGAAATCTATGGAACACTATTACTAGTACTCGAAAAGTAAAGCTTCCTAAAAGCAAAAACACATGGAAAAAGAAGTGACAAGTAAGGAAAACACAGTTAGTTCTTAAATTTACGTAGCTTGCTGCACAGGAGATGTGAAGCAGATGGCAGTTACGACGACACTGGCAGTACTGGCACTACAGCTGACTAAACACCCAGAATTCCATGCTCCACCTGGTTAAGATTCATTGATGACATCTTCATGATCTGGATCGAGGGTAAGAACGTCCTATCCATATTCCTCCAGAACCTCAACAACTTCTTACCTGGTCTTACTCAGTCCAACAAGCCACCTTCCTCAATGTTGACCTCCACCTCAAAGATGGCTACATCAGTAACTCTGTCCATATCAAACCTACCAAACACCAGCAATACCTCCACTTAAACATCTACCACCCATTCCCTACCAAGAATTCCTTTCCATACAGCCCAGCCACCCGTGGCCGTCCATCTGTTGTAACAAGCAGTACCTCTTGAAATATATTAAGCATCTCACTGAGGCCTTCACAGACCATAATTACCCTCCCAACTTTGTACAAAAACAGATCTACCATGCCTTATATTGCTAGTCACCCATAAACTCCCAAAGTCCCATTGTCAGGCCACAGAGGAGCAATGCCCTCTTGAATCAGTACCACCCAGAATTTGAGCAACAGAATCGCATTCTCCATTAGGGTTTTGATTACCTCTTGTCATGCCCTGATATGATATATGCCTTATCAACTTTCTTTCCCACCCCTCCCACAGCAGTATCCTGCTGCCCACCAAACCTTCACAGTATCCTTGTCCATCCCTACACAACCCCTGCTCCCAACCCCTTACCTCATGGCTCACATCCCTGTAATAGACCTAGATGCAAGACCTATCCCATACATCATATTATATGTTCAAATTTGTGAGGGGAATAACAAATTTAAAAACCCATTTTGATCAATTGTCTTGAGAGAAATCTTACTTCATGTCATGATGATGTTGCATACACCACTGCACAGTTTTATCCCACATGATGTTTGAAGGTGAGAACAACTGACACAGCTTGGTGGAGATGTCAAGTACAATTTTTCTCAAAATTACAATTTTCTATCAACAAGGTCATTGAAATAGCTTGAAATTTGCAATTTGGAGTTTATTACAAGTAAATATACAATCACTATATCTGCTTGGCAACTGCTTCTACTCCATAGAATTTTTAAGAATGTGTGTAAGGCATATATGTGGGTGATGTGCATGAGGCTTGTATGGGGGTTCTTGACTGTAGTTAAGTGTAGTTACTGTGCGTAAACAGAATTAAAGGTAGAAAAGACTAAAGTAAAAAACTATTTTAAAAATGGTCAGTATGTTTTCATTTTTCGCTGTCATTGTGCATTATGAGTGTAAACTAACTTGTTTGACATTACAGTGAGAGACATGATTTATAATCCATTAGACAGGCAAACAATTAACCAACTTCTGCAAATAACCTGAGGGAATGCTGAAAACCATCGATACATCAGCAAGTAACCGTCCTTGTCATTTTAAGGCATTTTCCAATTTGTGCCTTGAAAATGACAGGGATTAACCTTTGGAAATATCAGAGTTTTTAAAGAATTTTTCCAGCCACCTTCTCCTGAGTTATTAGAGCAGACAGCATGGTGAGAAAAGCTGAACTTCTCCTTGGGCAGTATGTTGAATATTATAATGTGCATACTTCATGGGATACAAAATCCTAATTAATTAAAAGATAGGAAGTTCTCATATACTAGGTACATTACTGATATGTTGACAAACACATTTTCTAAACCATGAGTTTTGAATACTGAGAAATATTTTAATTTACTTTGTTCCAAAGTTACAGTGTAATACCAGTCACTGCTGTCTGAATCTGTGTCGGAACCATCTGATTTTAAATTGCAATGATAGGTAAAGGCTTATATCCGTCTTCACCCCACTATCAAAGTCTTCTTTCTGAAGCTTGTCACTATGCCGCACAGACTGTGCCAACACTGAGGGGGGGGGGGGGGGGATGTTGTGTCTGTTATATTAGATTCCCTCCCCCCTCCCACATAGCCTTTAACCTTAGACCAAATTAACTCCTTTGTACTATACTGATAGTGATATGTAGGTAAACACAAAACTGTGTGACCACACTGACATGCAAGGAAGTTAAGTCTGCACCTTCTTTCAAGTAACTTATACAAATTAATGAGCAGCAGGAGATTGGAGATTGGCATGAGTCTGGTTTACAGTGTACGTTTTTTTTTTTTTTTAAGCCAGAGCAAAAGATCTGCACTCCTGGTGTTTGAACTTGCTGTTTTCTCTGTAACAGTTGTATTAAAACTAGCATGGCACATTACAATGACCAACTTCGAAGCAAAGTATGACAAGAATTGTTCAGTGAACCACTGCACGAAACCAGCAGCATTCATTCCTGAATTCAAGTCACTGCTGCTCTTCTTACACCTAAATATAAGTTTGCTCTCGGGGGGGGGGGGGGGGGGGGGGGGAGACAAGAGGAAGTGCCAACATGCAGTATAATTACCCGAGAACCTATTCCTAAGGGAACTTTAAAACTGTCGGTACTATCACTCATTTTTCAGCAGGTCTTCCTGGAATGATTCTGTTTCCCCCATGTTTCATCTAGGTAATATACTATTGAAGTGCCTCCTCCTTTTGTATAGCACATTTTTACGAGGGATGTAGTTAATGGTGCATCTGTGTCACTTCTATCAACTAAAATTTCTGCTTTTAACACACTTGAAACCAATGCCTTTCAAAATTCTTTACATTGATGAGGTGCTACCTTTGAAGCCAGTTTTCTCATACATAAGTGCAACAAATTTTTTAAGATGTTTGGTATTCACCATTCACACAGAGTGCTTTAAAACTTCGTTGTCAAAACCATCCATCTCTGTTACAGGTTTCTCGTGATTTCAATACTTTTCAGGTGACACAAAACCAATTTTCCCTAAGGCTGATGCTTTCATATACAATTCCATTTACAATTCCTTTGCTGACTCCATGTACCTCTACAGCTTGTTCTTGTGTCTTCAGATGCCAACAATACGAGTCCCGCCTTCAAATCCTTGTTTGAAAAAGGTATAAGTACAGTAAACAATATCCATTGACAGCTTGTGAAGCACTTCACATTTGTTGCCATCACCTGACTTTTTTAATCGTACTACAACATTTACTGATACACAGTCAGCTATATTGCTAATATTGCTACAAGAAAAAAAAAAATCCTAGACAGTGGAAGGAATAATCTGGTTGTTGTGAAGTATGGCAACAGTGCAGCATGCAGGAGACAGATTCTCGCCGACTAGCTGTAACTCAAGGCTTGCCACTCATAAAGAGAATGAATGTTATTGGTTGCCAGTGGTTAATGGAGCGGGATGTGCAGAACAGCTGAAAACTGGGCCGCCTTACTACATGATGCGGACTTTAGTGATGTATCTTCCTGCTTCAGTGGTGGGAAATGGAACTAAGTTGACAGTAGTATACAGGTAGAGATGATCTTTTTATTTTTACCTCAAGGGTCAAGGTGTGTAAACTAATGTGGTAATTCCCACTTGGGTATTAACAATGGTGATCAGAGGTTGATTAGAGTGCTCCTACAAATTTTTCCCATAATGGCATAACTGCCTTGAGTACTGAGACTGCACAACTTTTCGCACCAGGACTGTGTTGATGATTGCCACCATGGACACTTTCTGTGAATGTAATATAATGTCTGTGACACATATTAGGCATTTGTTTGTCTTTTAGGGGAAAATAAACATATCTAAAGAACTTTGACTCTGGAATATACTAAACTTCAGTCTCCAAAACATACTCATTGAAATCATTGCTTTACCATTTTCAAGTTCTTTATGACTTCCACCTTTGAGGCCACTAGTCTCAGTATGTATGTGTGTGAAACCCAATTTTTCATTTAACCAAGGGCAGATAAGCAGTAATATTAGGTGTCGGGTTTATCTTCTCAGGACTTATCTCAAAAGCGCTATCCTACTTTTACAGCAGCCTTCTGAGGGCTTTGAATTGAAATCAAATGATTTTGTTTATGTAACATTATTTTCCTACCAGGGGCGATAGAATGGGCCATTGAAACAGTCCCATAGTCGATCTACAGCTCTCATATTTTATTGGATTTTCCCATTGCCATATGTTTTCTGTCAGTTCCTTATGAAATCAATGCTGCAAGGGTCCTGCTACTCGGTACCCTTGAATCATGAACCAGCTTCTTCTCTGTGTGCTGATGAAGCTGAAAGAGACTTTTCCTTCTATTTAGTGGAATAACACACCCAGAGAAGTTGAACTCTATGTATTTCCTACAACATACAATCCTAACTTCTAATTGATTGACTACATAGGTGTAAAATTCTGACTAGATGTTTCCATGATAGTGTATTACAAGAGTCTCTGGACAATTTTTACAGTAAAATCTGGACATGAGTTGTGCTTTTGGCGATGATTTCTTCGACAGCATGGAAGTCGCATGCACTTTACGCCCTTCTTTTGCAGCCCTACGGAGCAAATGACTCCACCCAGCAGGTAGAAGTGCCAGTCTGTGGCCCTTATCTACGATAGCACATGATCGGTGCAACTTCGACCTGTGAAAACCATCAGGAACCTCCCGAAAGTGGAATGCTTCGTACTTACTACCTGCCTTAACCCACAAACATCTTCCATTGACCAGTGTAAATCAAGGACATGGAAAATTTCATTCTACTATCCATATCTTACTATCAATTGTGTAATGTTATAACTTTACAAAATGCTAATGCTGTTTGCAGTTCATGTCCCTCTAGCACATTTTATATTTCACCAACTACTTCACATTGTAAGTTCACCAAATACAAAAGCAATTTTTATTTGAGATGCCTATGAGACTCACATTTAGTTTCTTTCATTGCATTCTTTGTTTATCCTGGTATAATTTCAACTCCGCTCAGTAATTTGGACGTCTTGATTTTGAGATTATACTTTAGTATTCTTCTTTTTTACTTGTTATCTGAGCTACTGTTAATGAGGCTACAAGCATACAGAATAGGTTCCCAGATATGTGAATGGCTCAAACAGAACCCAGTATATTGTTCTTGCCAGCGAGTGGTCATCAGAGACAGGGGTATCGTCAGGAGCACCCCAGAGAAGTGTGATAGGGCTGCTGTTGTTCTCTATATAAATAAATGATCTGGCAGACAGGGTAAACAGCAGTCTGTGGCTTTTTGCCAATGATGCTGTGGTATGTTGAAGGTGTTACCATTGAGTGACTGTAGGAGAATACAAGATGACTTAGTCAAAGTTTCTACTTGGTGTGATGAATTGCAGCTAGCTGTAGAAAAAAGTAAGTTAATGCAGATGATTAGGAAAAACAAACCCATAATGTTAGAGTTCAGCATTAGTAGTGTGATAATTGACACAGTCCTGTCTATTAAATATCTTGGTGTAATGTCACAAAGCAGTATGAAATGGAATGAGCTTGTAAGGATTGTTTTGGGGAGGTGAATGGTCTACTGTGGTTTATCGGGAGAATTTTACGAAAGTGTTTTACGTTTGTAAAGGAAACTGCACATGGGACACTAGCGTGATCCATTTTTGAGTACTGTTAAGTGTTTGGGATGTGCACGAGGTTGAATTAGAGAAAGAAATTGAAACATTTCAGAGGTGAGCTCCTAGGTTTGTTATCTGTAGGATTGAACAACACACAAGTATTATGGAGATGCTTCGGGAACTCAAATGGAAATCTTGGAGGGGAGGCGCCACTCTTTTTGAAGAACACTTTTGAGAAAATATGGAGACCCGTCATTTGAAGCTGTGTGTCAAATGATTCTGCTGCTGCTACTGTACTTTTCACGTAAGGACCATAAAAATAAGATTAGAGAGATTAGGGCTTGTGCAGAGGCCCACTCTCACCTCAGTGTGGGTGGCAGACTGTGTTGAGGTCTCTAGCGTCAAGGCAAAAGCTGCATGGGGGATGCAGGCTCCTGTCAAATCCCATGCACTTTGCTAATAGATTCAGTGTGCTATCTGATGCTGTGGGGGAGGGGGGGGGGGGGGGGGCTGAGCCGGATCAGAATGCACCTTCTGCCAGGATAGTGGCTGCTCCTTCAGCAAGGTCCGGGCAGACACGTGGGGGTAAGGGTTTGTCAGTTATTGGGAACTCCAATGTTAGGCAGGTTATGGAACCCCTCAGAAACATAGTGTCTATCGCGGTGAATAAGTCCAATGTTCTCTCGGTGTGCTTGGTGGGGAGCCTTGTCCGGGATGTGGAAGAGGCACTTCTGGTGGCTATCAAGTGTGCAGGGTGCAGCCAGCTGCAGATTGTTGCACGTGTCGGCACCAACGATGCCTGTCATCGGGGTTCTGAGGAAATCCTTGAGTCCTTTCCATGGCTGGATAAATTGGCGAAGGTAGCCTCCATCTTTCGAGGAGTGGAAGCCAAGCTGATGATCTGCAGCATTGTACCCAGGGTGGACCTGGGTCCTTTGGTCTGGAGTCGAGTTGAGAATCTAAACCAGAGGCTACGTCAACTCTGTGATGAAAATGGTCTCAGATTCCTTGACCTACACTATGGGGTGGAAGGTTGTCGGATGCCCCTTGATAGATCAGGGATGCAATACACACAGGAAGCAGCGACATGGGTAGCACAGTACGTGTGACATGCTTATGGAGGTTTCTTAGATTAGCTTCCTCCCCACGGGAAACAAACCACTGGTCTGAAAAATTACCAGTTCATGACACTGACGTGGGTGTGCCAACTGTAAAAATTGTTAGTTTGCCTAAACAAGTCATTCCAAAGGATTCAAATATGCTAAATCTCATGTTAGTAAATTGTCGAAGTGTCTGTAGCAAGATTCCCGAGTTATCTCCGAAATAAACAGTAGCATTGTCAATATTGTATTAGGTACAGAAGGCTGGTTAAAACCAGACATAAAAAGCAGCGAAATCTTGAGCTCGGACGGGACAATGCTTAGGAAGGATAGGACTGGTGCTATGGGAGGTGGTGTGTTCATTGCAGTTAAAAGCTGTTTAAACGAAATTGAGATCAATACTGGGTTGGACTGTGAAATAGTCTGGATAAAGCTGTAAATCAGACAAGGATTGACCATTGTATTAGGATGTTTTTATAGACCACCAGTATCTGCAACAAACATCGCAGAATGTTTCAGGGAAAGACTTGAGTACATAGGAAATAAATATCCAAATTATCCATTAGTTATAGGTGGAGACTTTAATCTGGCATCCATTGACTGGGAAAATTACATGTTTATATCACAAGGGGCAGAAGCAAAGACTCATGTGAAGTTATTCTAGGAACACTCTAAATATACAACTTTGAGCACTTGGTTAGAAAACCAATCCGAGACGGGAGCATATTAAATAGCTTGTCAACAAACAGACCTGATCTTTTTGAGGAAGTTAATCTAGAAGTTGGTATTAGCAACCATAATATAGTTGTGGCTTCTATGTCAGTCATTAGATAATTTTTGTTACTTACACCAAAAAATGGGCCAGATAATGCCCTGCGTGTTCTGATAGGCAATTTGGAAGAGTTTACTTAATTTCATATACAATTTCAATGAATTTTACAGTACAACAATTTGAACTACATTTAGTAATTCATAAACAAATTGCTTTGAATAAGATATTTTTGTTGGTGTTTTGGATTTGCACTCACATAGAGCAATCATTTAAACAATCATAATGAATAAATGACATAGTTTTTCAGAAATAGGGTAGAAGCACATTTCAAAGAATACATGGTGCAAGATGGCTCCACAGTTCATATCACAAAATTTCACGGTTGGATTAATAACAAACGGCTTACTCCCCCTTAGTTGCTAATATAAATCTGGTAACATATTAATGTGAAATTTAATCTGAGATAGTAAACTCATTTGTACTAATTTTTAAATAGGAAGTTTTCTACTGGAATGTAGACATAACAATATAAAGTCCAGAAAGTTAAAAATTAGGCTTCACTTGACCTCTTCAGAGAATGTTGACATGGGGAAGGAATTTCAGATTGGGATGTGAAGGTAGTCTCATTTCAAATCACCTCACATATTATGTGACATTCTTCCTGAATCACCCTGTATGTAGGTGTCCAGTTATGGTCATTGCTTTTTGAATGTTCAGTCAGGTCCATAATCAGTTAAGAAGCCCTCAGGTATTCTATAGTGCCTTTAAAATTAGTTGCGACTTGTGACGTTTGGCTGACCGGAGGGGGATGTGGTGCCATTGCCCAGGTAACATGAATGGCAAGCTGGCTTTCCCTACCACGCTGCCTGCAGTTTTGCTGGTAAAGTGCCACTGTTGCCATACCATGAACAAACAGTACCATGTCGTGTCACACATTAGATACATCAACATTTGTCAGCTCGGTAATAAAGTCGTATTTTCTGGCTTTGAAGTGTTCTGTAGTCGTTGGGTATTGTGAAAAAGTGTTTTGCATGTGCAGTACATTTGAATATGTGAGTTTCATTAAAAGTGTTGTCCAAGGACATGTTCATTGGCTGGGAAGATAATGTTTGGCTGCAAAACATCCTGTGGAATTCGACAACAGTAATGGACGAAATGCCATACGTCTCTGTTGTGATGCAAAAAGCTCCAACAATGCAGTGAAGGAATGTGGATATTTTGCAAAGAAATGTTCCACAAGAGTAAGTTGAACTTAGCATGTATAGAGTGAAGTTAGTGGAACGTCTACTGCTGTACAAGCAAAAACTTCACGCTACCTGGTCGACGAATGGGCTGACAATAAAGGCCATAATTAAATCACGCTTCCTCCACATTATGGTCCATTAAATCTGACAGAATATACGGGCCTAGGTGAAAAGTAATGAGACAAAAAACAGCAAGAAGTTTATGCTTACTGCAGTTGAGATGTTGACAAAAGTAGCCACTGAAAATTTTACTTGAGAGGACCGATTTTGAGGTGTTAGCCATACCACGAATGTAGTTGAGGAGACACTGATTCATGAAGGACTGTAATGAGTTTTGAGGAATATGTAGCTTCTGTTTTTACCATGTTAAAATCTGCAGCTTTTGTCAAAACACATTAGAGCTTAGAAAAATTCATCTCTGTAACATTCTAATGCAGTTAAAATGGCCACAATCGTGAAATAGTGTATTATTGAACTAACAACTGAGTGTGATTCACGTCAATAGTTGATGAAATGGCCTATTCTCAGTACAAAAATAAACATGTAACATCTTTATTTACATTGTTACAAAACCCACAGCAGTTCTCATTTCACCAGCTGTGATGGCAGGCAATAATTACAGTATTTCATTGAAAAAAAATCTGTAGTTACTTGAATACCATAGAAGTTTCACGTATTTATCATATGGCAAGTCACTCTCGTGTTTGTGTGCTATCATTTGCCAAAATCTTGTTTCAATATCTCAGACCCTTTATGAAACACAAGGAATTCATGAATATTTCATTCCAGTTTTTTTCACTGACACACAATTTTGTGATGGAGTGCTTTACATACATTCCATTTTCTAAGATTGGAAACAGACAGTGATATCACTCCAAGTTTACAGAATGATTCAATATATTATCTTCATTCAATATGCAGCAATATGTAACCTAACACACACCAAACACAAATTGATAGTGTCACTTATTTTTCACTGCAGACTAAGAATTTCTAGTGGTAGTAGCAGTAGTTACCTACTACTGAAATATCACAATAAGTATGAACATTAAGGAAATGATAGGTGTTTCATCATGAAGATGACTAATTAAACTTTAAGATGTGCAAGTGTGAGAGTGTATTACAGATTGGTTTCTTTAAAAATCATTTGAGGAAGAACGCAGCACGCTGTCAAGTGAGCTGTTGACGCACCTAGCACACGCTTCCCTCCACTCGCTCCGTACAGAACTGTCAAAAATTGCAACTTATTTTAAATGCATTATAGAGCACCCCTCTTCTAGCCAGTCAAGTAAGCAATCTTTACACATGGGGCATTGGCAGTTACAGAATGAGAGTGGATATCTCTTATTTTCTAAATCAGTGACTCAGTTTCAAAATTGCCCATTGTACATGGGATTAAAAATTTACAGTATATTAAATAACACAAATCTGTTAAATATGGAGTTTGACCCACTAAAAAGATTGTTATTTAATACACTCGTCAGAAAATGTTGTTATTCAGTGCAGGCCAGTTTGATATTTTGAAAAGAAAAGAAACAATAAAGTTTATATATGGTATAATAAATTGTTAATATAGTGTATAAATTGTATTGCAAGCTGCAAACTGACTGTAAGTGTTAAATATGTTCTTGATAAATTGTTCAGGTATAAAAATTCAGAAATTCCTGCTCAAATAGGTTAATTATTATTGCCTTATTTTCCAAAATAAATTGATGTGTCTCCAGTACGTTATGAGGTGAATAAACTACATTATACATTTCTTCTGTCTGATGTCTCATACTGGTCTGGTTTTTTTGCTGCTGCTGCTGCAAAATGTCTGAAAATATCCTGCCATTTTATCTGCATTGGCTCAATTTTTTACTGTTAAGTGTACCTTTTGATTTTGACTTGTTAGGAATTTGGGTTAATAATGACTTGACAGGCCCTCATGTGCCAGATGTAGGATTTTTAAGCCAGTTTTAGTATTTTATTGTTGTTTTTAAAAGTTTTTCCCTGCTTTCACACTGCTTGGATTATTCCTCAGAATCTTCTATGAAGTGGTTTCTTCGTGTTCGATTTTCAGTTTTATGCCGTTAAAAAGATATACCATTTTCTTCTCTTTTATTAACAGTTTTTATCCTCAAGGACTAAAGCGGGCCATCCCACTGTTCAGTCATGCTGCATCTAAGCATAGTTTATACTGGTCATTAATCAGTTACATTTTGGTTGACAGCCGTTGCCTACTTTTGCTGTTTTGATGCTATCAGTGCTGTGATAACAGGCAGCAAGGAGAGTCATTCACCTCATCCAATATAAGATAGAGTGTAAATAACAGATGTTAGAGCCATTGGCCCTGTAAACCATCGAGACAGGGGACCTTATGGTATGTTGTCATCCAGATCCAGGTGAATTCTGATTTGTAATGAGAGATTACTACTGCTACTCATCCTCCTCCTCTTTCATTTTCATCCATACTTAGTAGATCAAATAAGGCAGTCAGGTCAAACATGACGATTTTCTCCAGGATTTGTAAGAACAGGATGCTTCAGAGGAAATTTAGACGATTTTGTAAATAAATTTCCTTTTTAGTGTAGTAATAGGCGGAGATTTCAGTTTGTCAGCTATAGAGAAGGAGAGTTGAGCAGCTGAAACTGGTGCCGAGGGCAAAGATTCATGTGTGATTGTTCTTAGTGTCTTTTCTGAAAATTATCTTGAGCAATTATAGTACTACAACCAAGAGAAACATTTTAGATAACCTTCAAACTAATAGATTAAAAATTTTGGAATCTGTTGAAATAGGATAGGGATATTGTTGATATTTGTGTTATGGGCATTAGGCTGTGGTTCAAGGCATATGCCAGTAATATTGCTGATCCCAGTCACAAGAGCCTGCATTCTGTGATACAAATGGGGTTGGTGAGCATACGATTGTTGCAGCATTAACGACGACAAGAGTTAGAACAATTTTAAAAAACAGTAGAAAAATATATTTCCTCAGTAAATGTAGCAAGAAATAGATTACATATTACCTCAGCAGTCAAAACCAAACATTCATCTCTTTGGACAAAGATGTGGAGGATCAAAAGATAAAATTCAAAAGCATTGTAAAGTATACTTTAAATAATGGAAAGAGTAAAGGCAAAAACTCTGTACAGTTGAGTTGTTGGAACAGTCAGTAGGCACTTAAACAAAACTAAAAATTTTGCTAAGCTTTCAGATGATGTCCTCTGCCTGTATAACTTGTACAGAATAAAAATACACACACACACACACACACACACACACACACACACACACACACACACACACACGTGCGCGACTAAACTGTCTTGGCCAACTTGACTGAAGTGTTACTGCAGCTGCTCACCTACACAGTTGACTAACCTTTCATTATTTCTATCCCACTAAGGCATTTCCATTGTTATATTTAAATTATACTTTAGACAGGTGTGTGTCAAAGAGGACTGTCAGGGACAAGAAAGACTCACCATGTGTCAGTAACTGTGTTGAAAAGATGTTATCAAAGTGAAGAGGGTTTTACATTGGTTTAACTGAAGTGAAAACATATCTGACTAACAAGAGCCAGAGAAAACCGAAATGGGTGTACAAAGAGCCATAGAAGTAGCATTTAATGAGTTCAAGATTTAAATTCTGCTGATCAGGGTGACAAAAAAATCCCTAGAAATTTTAGCCTTAGATAAACTCAGTGAAAAGATTAATAATAACCCTTTCAGTCACTTTTTGATCACATTATTGCCAAAACGCAAGACAACCAACAGAAGGTTGAAATACTTTATTCAATCTTCCAAAATTATTTCTCTGCGATAAATTACAATACAGTTTCTCCTGTCAGTTAAACCATGACTGCTGAAGTAATAAATTAAGAGATAAATAATTTTGGAATAGAAAATTGGTTAAAACTGTTCAACAATAGGAAGGCAACAGCGCAGTGGAGAAACAAAGGTTACAGGTAATTATGAAAAGACATAGGTCATTTCCATTTCCAAGATGCGTTATGAGGTACATGAATATTAATAATTAGAGGCCTATATTCCTGATGATAATACATTGTAAAATATATAGCATCATCTATGCTGACTTAATGTGACCTTTTTGGAGGATAAAATCGACATGGATTCCACCTAAAGCTCGGCTCACTTTGTTCATCCAAGGAATTCAGAGGGCTATCAACAATGACAATCAGGTTGATGCCATATTCCATGACTTCCAGAAAACATTTGATTTAATTCTTCATCATTCAGTGAAAAAACATAGGAGCTTACAGAGCAGTGAACCAAGTTTGTGAGTGGGCACAGGGCTTCTCAGCCAAGTGAATTCAACATGTCATTCTTAATAAGGCTAAAACATCAGTTGTAAAAGTTACTGTGAGTACACCAAGGGAGTTCTATAGGGTGTTTACTTTTTGTGATTTATATAATTGCAACTACAGAGCAATCTCTCCCCTAGACGTAACATTCAAGATACAGTATTCTTTAAAGTCCTACTAAACATAGCAGAGCCCCAATTAGACCATCAACTTGGAGAATACCAAGTGGGTTTCAGGAAAGAAAAATCCTTCCCAGAACAAATCCCTAACCTCAAACACCTCATGACATATCAAAAATGAAGAGCAAAATCGTGTGTTATCCACTTTCATTGGCTTTAAGAAAGCGCACAACTCAATAGACTGGGAATCCCTCATATCCATACTAAAAGTATTAAATATAGACAACAAAACCACAAACCTAATCAGAGAAACCCTTACTAACACATACTCCAATGTCAAATTCATGGGGGAACTCTCCAACCCATTTGAATTAGAAACTGGTGTACAGCAAGGAGATGGACTCTCCTCACTGCTGTTTAACTGTGACCTAGAAAAATTAGTCAGAGAGATCCACAGTTGAATCTGAATAGGCAGAAGAAACAAAGACATCAAAGTCAATTGTCTAGAATTTGCAGATGATATAGCCCTTATAGCCAAGACCTAAAAGAAGCTAAAGAACAAACCCTCGAACTTAGAGAGAGAGAGAGAGAGAGAGAGAGAGAGAGAGAGAGAGAGAAGGGCTGAAAAAATATTTTTCTAGATCTACTTTGAAAAGACCAAGACAATTATAATAATAAAAAAAAAACCACCATAATGTTTTAAGGTGGGAGAACGAGCATCCTCCAGATTTTTTAGACCTGACCCCTGCAAACATTTTTTATTTCCAAAGTTGAAAACCATGTTGAAGGGATGAAGATTTACAATGATAGATATGGTAAAAGAAAATTCACAGACGACGCTTGACCTGACCTAGCAAGGGGCATACCAAGAATGCTTCCAGAAGAGGAAATGGGAGTAGTGTATCAGTTGTGGAGAAGAGTATTTTAAGGAAACCATGCACAATCAGTAAAAGGTAAGCATAGAAAATTTTTGTGGCCCAAGTTCTGGAATTTTTTGAACCAATCTCACATACCAAAAAGTTCCTCTCAGGGAATGCAAAAATAAGACTTTATAATAAAGTAATCAAACTGGAAGCCCTGTATGCAGCTGAAACATTGTCCATCACCAAGCACGGCTTAGTTGAAGGACTGGAGATCAAAGAAAGGAAGCTACCAAGAGAAACCCTTGGCCCCGTATTCAACAATAACAAAGTAGTTCACATAAAAAATGAAACCATTTACTAAACTACAATGAGGAAAAGTGTGTATATGTTGTATCCAGCTCATATTACCAGTTCGTCCTCATGAATTCATCCATTGAGTAATACCATTTTAGTATGAGTGCCTCATACATCATACATCTTTCTTTTCTGTGGCCCAAACTTCATTGGCATTAACTTGTTCTCTGTTAATTTATTATAAATTTTCATTCCTGTGTATTGAGGTGTTAGGGAATACAAGTTGAGACTGTGGGTACGAAGCTCGATGTAGTCTTTCTTTCTTGTGTCACGTGTTTGAACAAAATGGTTTCCCTCAAATAATTCCTGTTTGTATGCAAGTAGATGCTAGTCTCGTGAATATGAGGAGGTGGGAGAGCTAATGTTTGAGTTTTCTAACTAATAGAGTACAAGATTCTTTATGAATACAGTGCACATATTCTGAACAATTTTTTTTCTGTGCCTTTTAGAACCTGCACTATGTTAGCCGAGTTTCTCCTCCAAAAAATACCATATCTAATAATAGTTTCAAAGGAACTTGAATATTTGGCTACTTTTCGTGTGTCCATGTCAGTTTCAGTTGATAATATTTACAATGGAAATGCAGAACTGCTCAGTATGTTAGCTAATTTCTTGATGTGTGCCCCCACCCAAACTGCAGTTCTTATCATATTTAATCTTAAAATTTTGACTGAAATGATTTCTTCTATATCTTGTTTGTAGGGAATAACCTTGCTCTGCTCACATTTTGACAGTTTGAATTACATCAGTTTGGGCTTAGATATGTTTGGATTCAACCCATTTAGCGGAAACCGAGTTTCTAAGATGCTGAGGATATCGATCAGTGGTTCACATATTGTTTCCTCATCCTCAGTTTCAACTAATGCAGAACAAACAGAACTGATGGGGAACTGATCTTTAATCATAAATCATTAACATACTCATAGAACAGAATATTTGAAGGATTTAAAGTTCAGGTACTAGGAATAAAAGCTTTGAAAGTTTGCTGATTACTTTGTAATTCTATCAGAGACAGCAAAGAATTTAGTAGAGTAGACAAATGGAATGGACAGTGTCTTGGAAAGAGAATATAAGATGAACATGTTGCCAAGGTTGTTTTGACTACTGGAGAAGTTTCTCTGGGAAGCCCTTACACAGCCTTCATATGGTCCCGAACTCTCTCCATGCGTTTGTCATACTTTTGTAGCTCTGAAGAAAGCCATTTGTGGCCGGGAATTTGTTTCAGACAAAGAGGTGTTTCGCCTGGGTACAATTATGGTTCTGTAGACAACTGCAAGCATTTTTCCATTAAAGTGTTGACCGTTTTGTCTCACAATGGGACAAATGTATTAACATGTTTGGTGATTACATTTGAAATAAGGAGCAATATTTACTTTTTTCCCATCTGTCTTGTTTTCATTTGGCAGCCCTTTATACATTTACAATGAAATCATTGAAACACCTGGGTATTCGAGTTGGACTTAACAGTATTATTTCCTTGAGGGTTAATTTCCAAAATTTTTTGGTTACAGCCTTTAACAGCTAATTCAGATTTAATGAAAGACCAGACAACTTTACATTAATAGTTGAAAATTATCATGTTATTTGCCTTGGTGCTTTGACAACTCTTTTGAATGTAATTGTGTAAAGTATAACATGTTTGGTTAAATCAGTATTCGTATTACATTTCAGTTGTCTTTGCAGCTGCCTTTTCCTTACAGTGAAAATTTTTATGCCCTAGGTGATCCACTTTAATTTATTTGTCACTTAATTGCTTCAGCTCTTGGTGGAAATCTTTAATTGAAGACATAGGTCACACCAATATTCAAGAAAGGTAGTAGGAGTAATCCATTAAATTAAAGGACCATATCATATCGAGGATTTTGGAACATATGTTGTGGTCAAACATTATGAATTACCTCGAAGAGAATAGTCTATTGATACACTGTCAATATGGATTTAGAAAATATCATTCTTGAGAAACACATCTAGCTCTTTACTCACATGAAATGTTGATTGCTATTGACAAAGAATTTCAGATTGATTCTGTATTTCTAGATTTTTTGGAAGGCTTTTGAAACTGTAGCACACAAGCGGCTTTTAGTGAAATTGCGTGCTATGGAATATTGTCTCAGTTATATGACTGGATTCATGATATCCTTTCAGAGAGGTCACAGTTTGTAGTAAGTGATGGAAAGTCATTGAGTAAAGCAGAAGTGACATTCCCCAAGGTAGTTTTATAGGCCCTCTGCTGTTCCTTGTCTATATAAACGATTTAGGAAACAGTCTTAGCTGCCATCTTAGGTTGTTTGCAGATGATGCTGTTGTTTATTGTCTAGTAAAGGCATCACAAGAGCAAAACTAATTACAAAACAATTTAGAGAAGATACCTGTATTGTGCAATAATTGGCAATTGACCGTAAATAATGAAAAGTTTGAGGTCATCCACATGAGTGCTAAAAGGTTACATGATAAGTCAGTCAAATCAAAAGACTGTAAATTCAACTAAATACCTAGGAATTACAATTACAAACAACTTAAATTGGAAAGCACACATAGAAAATGTTGTGGGAAGGAAAAGTGAAGACTCCTTTTTATTGACAAAACACTTTTAAAATGTAACAGATCTACTGAAGATAGGATTAATGGAGTGCATCAAGAAAATTCAAAGGAGAGAAGCATGTTTTGTGTTATCAGGAAATAGTGTAGAGTGTGTCACTGACATGATCTGGGATTTGGGATGGACATAATTAAAACAAAGGCGTTTTTTGTTGTCATAGAATCTTATCATGAAATTTTAATCACCAACTTTCCCCTCCAAATACAAAAATATTTTATAGATGCTGACCTACATAAGGAGAGATCATCATCTCCATAAAATAAGGGAAATCAGAGTTTGCAAGAAAAGATATAGGTGTTTGTTTTTTCCACACACTGTTCAAGATAAAAATTGAGAATTATTCAGTGGACCCTCTGTCAGGCTCCCTTCCCTACAGCCTAGGTATTCGTGCCAAACATATCTGCTCCAGTGACGAATCCCTCAACATACACACCAATAACCTGACCAGTGCTTTCCTCTCCTGCAACTATCCTGCAGACCTTGTCCACAAACAGATCTCCCGAGCAATACATCCCTCCCCGTCCAACAACAATGTTCCTACCCCCAGACCACACAGAAGCATCCCCCTCGTCACCCAGTATTATCCTGGCCTCGAATACATCAACAAATTACTTCGCCAGGGATATGACTTTCTCAAGTCAACCCCTGAAACGAGATCGTCCCTTGACAAAATTCTCCCCACACCTCCCAGTGTTGCCTTTCGTCGCTCCCCTAACCTCCGTAACATCCTTGCCAAACCCTACAATATTCCCAGACTATCTTCTCTACCCAGCGGTTCCTACCCCTGTAACTGACCCCGCTGCAAAACCTGCTCCATGCATCCCAACCTGCTCCATGCATCCCCCCACAACCACCTACTCCAGCCCCGCTACTGGTAAAACACACACAATTCAAGGCAGGGCCACGTGTGAAACTACACATGTCATTTATTAGCTGACATGCCTGCACTACACAGCCTTTTACATTGGTATGACAACAACTAAACTGGCTGAGCGCATGAACGGACACAGACAAACTGTCCGCCTAGGAGATGTCCAATACCCAGTAGCGCAGCATGCCCTCCAGCATAATTCTAGGGACCTAGGAACCTGCTACACCATATGTGCCATTTGGCTTCTCCCACCCAACATCAGTCCCTCTGAACTGTGGAGATGGGAACTTGCACTGCAACGCATCCTTTCATCCCGCCATCCCCCTGGACTGAACCTACGTTAAACAACCTCACTCCCATTTACTCTTCAGTCTTCTCCTCTTTCCCTTTCCTCTTTAGCCATTCACGCATCTTTTCATCCTACAGAGTTGTGTTTATCATTATACTATATACTTCTGTATGCATCCTCTTTGGTTTGAAGCTGACACAGTACTTACAGCAGAAACAAACATGCATCCATCCTTGCTACCCTCCCTGTTCTCCTTTCCCTTTTACTTCATAACCTGGGTTGTGAGTAGCTGAATCCACTTTCCCTTCTTCCCTTTCTTTCCCCTCTCTCCTCTCTGATGAAGGAACATTTGTTCCGAAAGCTAGGAACGTAAATTTTTGGTTCTGTTTTTTGTGTGCCTATCGGCTGTACTGAGCTGAGGTAAGCACTGAATATCGTCCTTCATACATTGTGAATTGTGGTTTGTGTGTCTTGTTACACACATAATCTAAATTATTTGATTCAGGTACAGGAGACACATCAAATTGTGGTAAAATTTCACAAAATATAAAGAACAGCTGATGTTAACTGACAGCATCATAATAAAAATACCGTTCTCATATACATACATATAATAAAATGTAGCACTTTATTACCTCTTGCTCAAGTGATCATTTCATCCGTTATGAATTCTTCTATTTAATAGTAGCATTTCTCCCACAAAATCGTCTGTAGCCTCATTTTTAAAGTTTCTGGATTCATATTTAATATGTTTTTGACCATTATCATTTCAGATAAAGTTTTGTGCAGTTTTTGTCGGACCAAAAATTGTACTTAAAACGCTGCATTACTTTCACTACATGTTTTTTACACTACCAACATGAAGAAACATTGAAATTCAACTTTTTTTGGAGTGTCGTGTCAGTACACAGGCCTACATGCACCATCCTGAAACTGGTCACTGTAGCGAGTTGGGATTAGCAGACAAATATAGAAAACAAAATGAAGAACAGTTCCACATATTACCAACGGGTTTGTGAGTCTATTTGTGAGACAAACTATAGCCACAACTTAAAAAATAAGCTGATAATATAATGTTATTGTATATAAAATAAACTGTTAGTTTATTATGATAAAGGTTGCTTCTAAAATTTGAAGAACCCTATTTCTGAGTGACATGATCATACATACGTGCCATATAATTAAAATGGTGGTAAAGTTGGAGATACTTGGTTTTATGTAAAATTGTTCTGATATTGCTGTAATGTATTCACATTCGTTAGAGTATATGCATCATTTGACAAGTTGTGTAGCCCAAATGTAAAATGTACAAAATATTAATTGAGAAGATGGTAGAATATTTTTGAAGTATTATTCCTCACCATCATTGATGTTGCAATAGAAACCGTAATGTAAGCATAAGAATTAGATATTTTCTTTGTGCATTCATTTCCCAAAGCTGTGTAAAGATAGGACTTTATTTCCCCTGTAATCATTTGTGTATATTTTTCTCTAAGTCTTAATTAAAGATGATGATTGTGGTTTGGCTTGTGAATGTCTATTTAATGTGCATGCTTTGCCTTTGTTCCAGACCAAGCAGATGAGAGCCCTCCTGAAGAAACACTTGCACCATATCCCTTAAAGTCATTGTCTGCTGCGCATGATGAGGATGACATATTCAGAGAACGTCTGCGTAACATGGGAAAAAGTATGAAATGGAATTTATCATCATATATTGTAATGTTTGAGAAATCTTGTAGTCAATTCAGACAGGAAGAAAATCTTTGCAAAATAACTTCTTCAGTGTTATTATATATCTCATAGTGAAATAATTCAGACGATTTGTGATTGCCAATGATATTTTGGGAGTGTATCTACAGAGGGGGATTTAGCTGTTACTCTCATCAGGAATTATGTTTCAGTTCTGTATTAGGGAATATTATGCTTTAAAGTAAGGAAAGGATGTATTTTGTCTCTGAATATCTTACTTAACTTGGACAAAAATCTCATGACACTGCCAAAACGTTTGTTCTGGGAACCTCCCCCATGAACCATGGACCTTGCAGTTAGTGGGGAGGCTTGCGAGCCTCAACGATACAGATAACCATACCATAGGTGCAGCCACAAGAGAGGGGTATCTGTTGAGAGGCCACCTCGCTCGGTCGACAACTGGCAGATTCGATGAACTGTGATCACTTCACCATTGCGCAATATATGGATGCAATTGCGAATGTTCAAAATCGGGTGTATCGCATTCTCTGAGTCAGTATCACAAATACAAGCTCACACTAATGTGGGTCTAACTGTGTAGTGATCTTGTTGGCCAGACCATGTTGACATAGCACTCAAATCCTCTGTTCTGAACACATCAAGGACGCTATTTGATGCCCCAGAAATTAACCGACACTCTGTTGTTATGATTTTCACATTAGCTTTTATATAGTCATATATTTCCTCTGTACTTCCTTCAAATGCTTCAACCAGTTTCCTTTCCATCCTGGCCGCAAAGATTTTTCTGATACTTTCGTCTTGTAGGCTGTCAATATTAAAAGGTAAATTTTCATCTTTCTCAGTCTGGTTCATTTTATTTATGTTACTTGTATAACTCCTTGCATTCTTCCATGGCCAGAAAGACTTCATTTTAACTAGATAGTGGTCTGATCCACACTGGGCTCCTCTATAAGAGCTGGCGTCTACTGCTTTGAAACTACTTGTTTGCCTAATGATAATATAATCTATTATAGAACGGTGTTCTTTAGTGCCAAGTGTATTTATGAATGTCCTTATGTTTGAAAAATGTGTTGGTAATTTTTAGATCAAATTGTTCACAAATTGCAATCAATTGTTCCCCATTGTCATTATATTCGCCCTCTCCATGTTTTCCTACTATTCTACAAGATTCTCTAATTCCTACCCTTCCATTCAGATCTCCCATGATATTCAGTTCCTTTCTTCTTGTGATTTTTTCAATAGTCTCCCTGAGGGTGGCCCAGAATGTATCTTTCTCCTTATCTTTTGTGTCGTTCGTGGGTGCATATACGGCAATAGTTCCAACTTCCCTAGCAAATAATGTCATTTCAACAGTTATAATACGTTGATTGATGAATGTCCAATTTGTGATTCTTTCTTTCCATGATTTCTTTATCATAATGGAGACTCCTGCTTTGGCTCTTACTGCTTTTGACACCCCACTCCAGATATGTACATAATTATCCAGTTCTTCTTCTCCTTGGCCTTTCTTCTTTGTTTCAGAGAGTGCGACAACATCCATGTTGAACATGTCAAGTTCTGCAAGTAGTAAATTTATTGTAATGGAAATACCTTGCACATTCCAGCATCCAAACATAATTTTCCATTTCTCATCGCCAGATTGTCGTCCAAAGTTCCAATTTTTCCGAGGCATATTATTAGGTTTTTTTCAGAAATAATTAGCTGAATTCAGTATTCTGAGATCCACAGTGTGAAGAGAGAGTGCAGAGAATGCCACATTTTAGGCATTACCTCTTACCACTGATAATGCAGTGGCTGATGGCTTTCACTTAATAACTGAGAGCAGTGCATAGAGTTTGGGATGTACGACAAATGTATCCACTAGGACAGTGCGCCGAGTCTGTGGCAACAGATTACTGATGTGAATGCCTTTGCTAACAGCATGACATAGCCCACAGTGCCTGTCCTAAGCTTGTGACAACATTGGTTGGACCCTAGATGACTGGAAAACTGTGGCCTAGTCAGATGAATCCCGGTTTCAGTTGCTAAGAACTGATGGTAGTGTTAGAGTGTGGTGCAGAACCCATGACACCAACGGCCGCCAAGTTGGCAACAAGGTGCCGCGCAAGCTGGCGGTGTCTCCACTATTGTGTGGATTGCATTTTCATGGAATAGGCTGGGTCCCCTGGTCCAACTGAACCAATCATTGACTGGAATTATTAATTGGTTTGAAGAACATTCTGGACAGTTCAAGCGAATGATTTGGCTACCCATATTGCCCAAAAAGAATCCTATTGATCATTTATGGGACATATTTGAGAGATCATAAAGTTTTCTAGACTTTTTTGTGCTCTAGTTATTTTTGTTCATTTAGAATTTCATTTGAATATGCAACTGTATGCATATAAATTTCCAGTTCCTCTAGGATGTTCATTGTATGTTCTTTGGATAACATGTCTAGAATTTTTACTGCATTTTCTATTTTTCTGCTTTGTGTTTTTGGGTTGTAGTTGCATGTAAAATATAAACTGATTGCTCTCACAGTCCCAGATGTGTTCTGTAAAACTTATTCTGACAGTTCTCTCTGTTTGTTTCATGTAAAATTTGCTAATAGGCTAATAGAAGTACAACAACCATGTAGCAGATATGAACCACTACGTGAAATTACATCACTGTTCAAATTTTTGAATGTGTAAAAGACCTCATGTATATAGAGTTCACAGATGTCATAATAGAGCTGCTCAGTGAAGGCCTCAAATGTAATGTAGAGCCCCAACAGTATGTGACTGTGTAATGTCTAATGGCTAGAACTAAGGTTGCAAAAGACATGGCTATATTGTCAGTATGAGGACAAAATGACCTCACAGTAAAAATAGCAAAACTTAAAGCAACAGAAATACAAAATAGAAAGGCCTCAATAGAAATACACTCCTGGGAATTGAAAAAAGAACACCGTGAATTCGTTGTCCCAGGAAGGGGAAACTTTATTGACACATTCCTGGGGTCAGATACATCACATGATCACACTGACAGAACCACAGGCACATAGACACAGGCAACAGAGCATGCACAATGTCGGCACTAGTACAGTGTATATCCACCTTTCGCAGCAATGCAGGCTGCTATTCTCCCATGGAGACGATCGTAGAGATGCTGGATGTAGTCCTGTGGAACGGCTTGCCATGCCATTTCCACCTGGCGCCTCAGTTGGACCAGCGTTCGTGCTGGACGTGCAGACCGCGTGAGACGACGCTTCATCCAGTCCCAAACATGCTCAATGGGGGACAGATCCGGAGATCTTGCTGGCCAGGGTAGTTGACTTACACCTTCTAGAGCACGTTGGGTGGCACGGGATACATGCGGACGTGCATTGTCCTGTTGGAACAGCAAGTTCCCTTGCCGGTCTAGGAATGGTAGAACGATGGGTTCGATGACGGTTTGGATGTACCGTGCACTATTCAGTGTCCCCTCGACGATTACCAGAGGTGTACGGCCAGTGTAGGAGATCGCTCCCCACACCATGATGCCGGGTGTTGGCCCTGTGTGCCTCGGTCGTATGCAGTCCTGATTGTGGCGCTCACCTGCACAGCGCCAAACACGCATACGACCATCATTGGCACCAAGACAGAAGCGACTCTCATCGCTGAAGACGACACGTCTCCATTCGTCCCTCCATTCACGCCTGTCGCGACACCACTGGAGGCGGGCTGCACGATGTTGGGGCGTGAGCGGAAGACGGCCTAACGGTGTGCGGGACCGTAGCCCAGCTTCATGGAGACGGTTGCGAATTGTCCTCGCCGATACCCCAGGAGCAACAGTGTCCCTAATTTGCTGGGAAGTGGCGGTGTGGTCCCCTACAGCACTGCGTAGGATCCTACGGTCTTGGCGTGCATCCGTGCATCGCTGCAGTCCGGTCCCAGGTCGACGGGCACGTGCACCTTCCGCCGACCACTGGCGACAACATCGATGTACTGTGGAGACCTCACGCCCCACGTGTTGAGCAATTCGGCGGTACGTCCACCCGGCCTCCCGCATGCCCACTATACGCCCTTGCTCAAAGTCCGTCAACTGCACATACGGTTCACGTCCACGCTGTCGCGGCATGCTACCAGTGTTACAGACTGCGATGGAGCTCCGTATGCCACGGCAAACTGGCTGACACTGACGGCGGCGGTGCACAAATGCTGCGCAGCTAGCGCCATTCGACGGCCAACACCGTGGTTCCTGATGTGTCCGCTGTGCCGTGCGTGTGATCATTGCTTGTACAGCCCTCTCGCAGTGTCCTGAGCAAGTATGGTGGTCTGACACACCGGTGTCAATGTGTTCTTTTTTCCATTTCCAGGAGTGTACATACAATGAATGTAACACTCAGAAATATAGATAATAAACTGATAATATGTAATGCAATAATAGTGTAAGCAGACAAGAATAATAAGCAATCATTATGAAAAATGAAAATTATCTATAAAAGATACTAGATATTTTTAAATATAACAACATCACAACCATACAGGAGAACCCTACTAGTGGATTTAATGAAAAACTTAAACAAACAGTTTAAAAATATGCAGTCTTCACAGGTCGAGAAAAGGAAACTGCTTTGATATAAATGTCAGAACCCTATCTGTATGTGCAAAGATAAAGAATCAATTCCAATCCATCCAATAATAAACTGCATTGATAGCCCAACGTATTTTCTCAGCACCAAACTGAATACACTGATAACCAAATTACATACACAATAAAAAAATTACAATAAAAACTCTATGACATTAGCCCACACTACAAAAGACATAAAAATCACCCAGGTGGAAAGGTTTGTATCATTTGATATATCTAACCTAGTCACAAATACACTAGTAACAGACAAATCGAGATTATAAAGAAAAACCTTATACTCAATGGGAAGGCATCTACAATTGAAGCATATGAAGTAATAAACTTATGAGAACTTATCCTATCACAAAATTATTTTGAATTTGTCAATAAATTTACAAGCAATATGATGGAATAGCAATGGGGAATTGCATTGCAGGCATGATTACAGGTATATTTAATATATTTATTAATATGCTAGAAGAGAGATTTTTCAGTTCAAACTAGTCCACTTAATTATTTGCTGCCACATATATGTCTGCTACTGGTGTGTGTGTGTGTGTGTGTGTGTGTGTGTGTGTGTGTGTGTGTGTGTGTGTGTGTGTGTTATTTACCACTTGGCACTGATGCAATACAAAAGGAAACAAAAACATTGCAATACATAACACAGCAGAATGCTTTCAACCCCACAATGATGTCCAGACTCTACAAACAGTACACACAGCCTAAAATACATGACATATATAGAGAAATAAAGGATTCACAAATAAACCAACCTATGCCACATTTCAAGACAACTGAACAATCTGTTTAAAAAGATAGAAGTAAAATTAGCATTTCATACTAATAATAATAATTTGACAACAAAATTACAGTCAGGAAAAGCCATAAAGCCTAACTTCCCAAATCTATGATTTTAAAAATACTCTAGCGATGATTGCAGCAAACTCTGCATTGGATAAAGTGATAGAAATGTCAGAATAAGGTTCAAAGAAGGCACATGGGACTGTTAGAAGAATCAGTCTGCATTTTATTTATAGCTGCGAAGCCAAAAATACAAAGCAGAAAAAATAGAAAAAGCAGTAAAAATTCTTTATAGGGTACTGAAAGGACATACAATGAATATCCTGGAAGAAATGGAAATTTCCACCCACACATATGTGTACCCAAATGAAATTCTAAATGACCAAAACGACCTAAAGTGTAAAAAATAAAGATAAATGATAAATTTTCAACATTTCACAACACTTAAAAGACAATAGGATATTAAACACAAATACCTTTGTACAAGGAACAAAAAAATTATCGTTATACTATATTTGTAATGTACTTATCACTGATTTCCTGTGAATAAAATTCATTATAAACATGTGTCACTAGAGAAAACCGTCAAACATATATAAATACCATTATAAACATGACCAATAGCACTGAGAGATAATCAAAAAGACGCTCCAGGATGCAATATGTCATATACATCATAATATCTGAGATGTAAAACAAGTAACTATTAAAATATACATAAGCCATATTATCTGTGTTATGTTATAGATATAAGCAGTGCACTTTTATGGAGGAAAGTTTACAGACACTCAAGTTTCGTACCTAGGCTGTAGCTTGCTCCAGTGGAAGGTGCAGCCGCAGGCACGTCAAGTGGATCTGTCCAGTGATGCAGCATTATGTGTAATAACATAGCCCTGCACTGGTATGGCAATTCTTTCTATTCTATGAAGCCTTCGATACACACCATTGATAGTAGAATGGTTGACCTCACCTCTGTTTACATTTTTTATTGGGATCATTTCCTGGATGGCATACACATGCTTACAATGGCTTTCACTATGCAGTGGGCTTTGCTTCTGGCTACCCATTCATCTTTTGAATTCAGCCGCCATCGACCACAGGAATTGATGTTTGTTCCAAGGGTCTCTGCATCACTAGCAGAGTGGGTAATCATGAACTGTGTTCTACCTATATCAGTTAGGTTATTAAAAAGTTATGATTTGTTAATAAATACGAGATACAAATAAGAGAAAAAAATATGTTGCTACCAACAAAATTCAAACCAACAACTTTATGCGTTAGGTATGAGGACTAATGGTAGGAAGTGAATCTTTCGTTGTTATTGACATAAACATCTTACAACAACAGTTAAGCTCATAGTGACTATCCAGTGTGACCCATCAGCCTCAATGTGTGATTCACAACAGCATATAATATTTCACCACACACTCTCAAATGTTCTGGACTTAAGTTGTTTGATGAGAAGGCTTCTTCAGTTTCTACTGGATTTTCAAACTGCAAGTTCATGTCAATTATGATGTTCTGTTGCAATGTAGCATTACCCTCTCGGAGTGTTTTTGAAGTTTGACCTAATGGGCAGAGGGTATTGAACAGTATTTTCGTTTCTATGGCAGGTAATAGAAAGAGAGACTGAGTTTTGGAGATAATGAAAATAATAAAATGCATAAAAATGAAATAATTGACAGTTACCAGCCTAATTAGGGATAATACTTTGAAACATTAAGTTTTAAGAAAAATGAACATGGATTGCTGAAGTGACTTTCATTAATACTACTTTTAAATAGTACAATGATTCACACACTAACAAACTAAGCAGTGGTTAGCAGTAGATAGCTTTTAAACAAACCAGCAAACGTAGAGAAGTAAATAATACTTCACTCATAGTAATAAAACTTACTATTGCAATCATTAATTGATTCAGTACTAATTCAGCATTAAGAACTACTTAAAACACACTGGACTCAAATTGGACATGGAAAAAGTTCCGATTTCAGCTAATATATACATACCACAAATGAAATTATATAATCCTACACCTATCGTTATTATGCCTTTGTTATTAGCAATGTCGCAGATTTCTTTTAATAGCAACGAAAAATGCAATTATCTTTCAATTTGAGAATAGATTACTGTGGGGACCTGTAAACTGTTAATTTCTGTACATACAAACTCTATAATTATTTCAGACACCAACTGCAATTTAATAACATTAAATTTTTAGCCCCACTTGCAATAGTTTATGTTTTAATGCTTTAACACAAGTTAGTCAAATAGTAAGCTCAACCAATTTCAGAAAATAGTTCATAATACTAATCAATGCAAGTTACTTTTCACCATAGTCCAATATATGTGCCTTTCTCACCATCTGTGAAGCAGGTAGTTTTGATAACAACATTCAAATATTTTAGCACTGAACTTAAGCACCTTTAGTGCAACAACAAACCATTATATTTTCAGAAATAGAATCCTTGGTTATCTGTACGTTAAGGAAAGGACCCTGCATTGGTTTGTGATTAGGACAAAATTTAAGGTGCAAACACAGTTTTATGTCACTGGAATTATTATTTAAAAAAACACATATGTCAGTATTCTGGTCCATACTGTTATACATATCTGAATTTATACAGTTGATAGAGCAGTGGCACAATAGTGGTGGCAAGCATGTGGCGGCTAAGTGGTCCCATGCTCTTGGAGTTGAATGCTCTTTATAAATTCTTCTTGGCGACATATTTCCTTCATTTCAGACCCATTCCATGATAACAAGAGCACGATACACCAGCCAAAATGACATCTGAGGCAATTTAAACATAAATTGTCTTCCAAATGCCTCACTTGGCACCTGTGTTGTTAACAGTACAGCATCTAGCCACTGACTGCGTAATGTGCTCTCTCTCTTGACGCCCAGATTGACCACCAGATCCACCTTTTCCCATGTGCCATGCCCCTTCTGTAGCAGAGCGGGTTCCCTACATCTTTTAAGTTACATAATACAATTTTCCTAAGTATGAACCAGTATTCAAATTACAAATTCTCTTTTATAAACAGGCATAATTTACAAAATTTCATTATTTTTTAAACATCTTTTAAGTTTTTATATTACATATATTATACACATCAACTTTCCTTTCACAACTCAATGAACTTAAGCAGTAAAGAACAACTACTTCATAGTTATGTACACATAATTACATTGTATAAACTACTTACAATCGATACTGGTGTTACAAAGTGACTTCATGTAACTTCAGGGTTAACTTGCCATTGTAGTGAAATCCTTTGATCACATGAGCTATGAGACAGGACCTCTCTTCCTATACAATAAATGGGTATTGATGGTTCAGGTGTCCAGACATTGGTATTGAAAAGGAATGGTATGTTGTTGTGTTGAAACCACATCTTTTCACAGGCGACAGTTACAGTCTTCAAAAACTATAGTAGTGCATATGGAATGAACCCCAGTTAAAATACATACTGTAAATGACCAGGCAGTCCTATTTTTGTAGAATCCCAGCCCACAAGTTAGTAGAGAATTGTTATTGGCGGTATGAGATGAGTGTGTCGATAATTTCACTGTTCCAGGAATGACTAATGTGACAGATGGAAACACCATCACAGTTGAAAAAAGCCTCAGCTGTGACCAATGTAAAAAATAAGACATTCGGCACTACTGCACTGAACAGGATAACCCGTTGACACAACTTTGTTCAAAATCATTTAGTCTCATTGATTGCACACACTGTTTATGATAGCACTGAAATTGCTGCATCTAAGTGTGCATTTTACACGCAAGCTAAATGCTTATTGAAGAAGATGAAGACTCTTCTCACACATGATCTGATACCATCTCCTGATTTTCTGTTGTGTGAAAATTTTTTTGGCCAGCCACCATGGCTTAAACAGCTTTGTTTCTTTGAAGTTTCCTTTGGCACTGATACATTTCTTACAATTGGGATGGTGTGTATTGCGAAAATCTTTAATCTCTGTTTGTTGAATTTTCTGGTCTCAACATCCAGCTGCACTGTACGTTAAATGTCTCTACAGGTTTCTTTAACAATTAATGCACATTCTCTGATACCAAGTCAAGAACTATAAAAAGTGATAAACTCAATCACTTACATCACAAATAACTGTGTTTTGTTTTTCAATTTAGTGCCACCAATTTAGATTTGGCAGGTAGATTTTTGTTCATTCAAGACCGTATACTGCTTGAAATATTCATTGCTGACTATTGGTTCCTGTTTTCAAAATACTCAGTTTAGGATTCTCTACCATCTGCATAATTTTAACTTCAGTAGGTGTGGAACACACCCAAATTGTAAGAATTCACAGGATGATTGTAGTATATATGATATCTGGATTGTGTTTGGTAGATAATGGGTAGGAAAAGGAAAAAAAAAATCACGTTATTGTTTGGCCAACTCTGGCATTACTCTGACCAATTTTGGCATTACTTTTTACCAATTTTGTGTTGCTATATTGCCAATTTTTGTGTTATTGTATGATAGCTTCTTTTTCAAGTATGTTTCTTATTTTTTTCTTATTTATATTTCAGTGTTATGTGGAAAATATACCTATCAATTATATTACATTTACAAATGTTACACATCTCATTTATTTCAATTATTGAAAACAAAAACATTTGCTTTAAATAAAGTAAATCTAATCAATTAAAGAACAGTTAACTCTCAGCCAAACACAGTTGAAAGTTTTTCAAAAATAGCATTTCCGTGACTTCCAAGTGCTTCTGAGACATGCTTCCTATCCCTTCAAAATATCTACATTCCAGAGCCATACCATTCCAGGCTTTTTACCATGTGATTATTAATAGCGTGTATTGGGATGTGGTCTGGCAATATGGGCACAAAATGTAATAACAGAACAACTTCCTTTGTAGGGTTGAAACAAAGACCTAAAAGTGTGAACACAGATGCTCATGAATCTATGACCTTAAGATTTGATAGTCTAGTTTGAAACAGCAACCCAGCAAATTAGTGTTTTCTACATTTCTCCTAACTACAGGGTGATTGTAATCAAACTTTCGCTACTTGAGCCAGTGTAGATGGAAAGCTGTTTACTGTTTCAGTATCCAACTTCATAAGAATGTTGTTCAGACTGTGCACTGCAGGATTTGCATTATTAGTAGTGTTAGCATCATAGCTAGCCATTAGGTGCCGGTAGTGGTGAGGAACTCTGACCTCAAGGACCAAGGACATGCAGCCTAAACAGCACAAGTTACAGTGATATGCCTTGCACGCATGTAATCTCTTCTCTATGGGAGAGAGGTGCTTTGGACTCACCTGTTTTGATGCATGGCAGAGGTCCAATCTCATTGTTCGTGAGGTCACTCGGTTACTCCATAACCCATTCAGAGAAACTGAGTTACTGGCCAATTGTTCCGAACTGTGTGGCCACCAAGATCACCAGATTTGAATCTGCGTGATTTCTGGCTGAGGGGTTCTCAAGGATGGGGTTTATCAACAGATACTAGCACACATTTGAGGTTGAAGATGAACATAGAGATGGAGGTAGCCAACATGACATGGGCAGCAGTAGGGCAATCTCTGGTGCAGTTCCAAGCTGTCATCAGTGCAGCTGGTCTTTACATTGAGCAACATTTGTGATGTGGAACGTAAATGTGGTATGCAATTAACAGATGTTACCCTCTCAAGTGGAAATTAAAATTTGTTTCTTTCAGTGCTTTTTTCATTATTTGTTTTCTGCATGTCCTTACAAAATTTCATTGTCCTACCATCACTTGTTTTTCATGGAAGCTCTTTCAAGTAGTAAAATTTTAGGTTTAACCACCCAGTATTTGTCTCTTGATATTTTTCTGGTTTCATCACCAAAAATTCTCTTTCTGACACTAATGAATCCATCTTCAAACTTTTTAAACTTTCAGTAGGGGAAAAGTTTTATCCTCATCACATTTCTCATCACTTTTGCACAACAAATCACAATACCAAATGTAGCAGGTTTTGGTGAGCTCTTCAGTGCAATGCATGAATCACAGTACATTAGTATAAATGTGTGAACAACCAGACATTACACTTAAGCTTTGCAAAACTGTAGAGCAAAATGTCACCTCCTGGTTTCACTTCTATCAGCCATTCATTGTACTGGGCACAAAATACAACATAAACATATTTTAATGATACAAGAGTTGTTCAGGAAACTAAGGTATGATTCTTATAAAACACAATTAACAAATGTTACCCTCTCAGGTGGAAATTAAAATTTTTCAAAAAGCTATTTTTATTTAATTCTTTACATGTATTTTCTATTTTTCTATTATTTTTCATGTTTGTTTAAACATATGTCATAATGTTCTGAAAACTTTCATATCCGTCAGTCATAGATGTGTACCATCAGTGAGGATAACCAGTCTTTCACTGCTTCTTTCACCTAGTCTTCTGTTGTGAAGTACTTCCGAACGAGAAACTTCATTAGGTAATGGAGTAAGTAAAAATCGCATGGCGCCAAGTCTGAAGTCTGAACTGTACAATGAGTCGTCATTCTGTTTCTTCCCAAAAGATCTAATAAGATTTTTGATCCAGATGCCAGAAAGCCATGTTACTTATTCTGTATTGCGTGTCTAAGTTTAGTCAGAGTAGCACATTAAGTGACAGCATTTATTGTTGTCCCTTGTTGCATAAACTAGATGAACAAGACTCCCAAAACACAGTTGCTATAGCTTTGTGTGTTGAAGTCGTGTGCTTGGCTTGATTTTGACTTTTGATGTCGTGTGGCACTATCCCAGTGACTGATGTTTAGATTCTAGGGTCATATGGGAAACCCAAATCTCATTCCTGTGACAATTTTCTATAAAAATTGATCACTGTGCTTATGATATCAGTCCAAGAAATCAAGAGCACAAACCATTCTTTCCATTATGTGTTTCTCAGTAAGCATCCTGCGGACCCAGTGTACATACAGTTTGTGAAACTGCTGCTTTTAAATATTGTGCTGAGTTGTTCTGCCCATGGTCAGAAATCCCCAATGTAAAGTTGAAATTGCAAATCACTGTTCTTCACAAATCTTTTCACCCATGGCTTTGACCAGCTCTTCTGAGATCACTGATAGTCAGCCTAATCGTGGTTCATCGTGCACATTTTACTGTCCATCCTTGAAAACTATCATTCACTCATGCACTTTGCTATCACTCATTGCATTAGGGCTATACTGCTCACTTACCTGTTGATAAATTTCTGTTGCTGCAACAATCCTTGCTGTTAAAAACTGAATCACCGACCATACACCAGAGTCAGTGGGCTAATTCATTGATTCAAACATTTTGAACTGACACTGTCAGTGGCATGCTGTGACAATACCAATGCAAATTATGTCATATGGCAAGCAAGGCATCGCAGGAGTTGGTGTGCTTGTGTGCTTCAGTGTCCACATGACATTCAATTAGCTGCCGGCCGGAGTGGCCGTGCGGTTCTAGGCGCTGCAGTCTGGAGCTGAGCGACCGCTGCGGTCGCAGGTTCAAATCCTGCCTCGGGCATGGATGTGTGTGATGTCCTTAGGTTAGTTAGGTTTAATTAGTTCTAAGTTCTAGGTGACAGATGACCTCAGAAGTTAAGTAGCATAGTGCTCAGACCCATTTTTGAACAACCCTTGTTCTACAGGACACTGAGAATGTTTGTTCCAATATTTATCCAATATTATTTGTATTGTTTTTCGTGATGGAGTCTGTGGTGACAGCTTGAGCTTAAGTGTAGCTCCAGATCTGATTGAATGATATAAACAAACCTACACGCATCTTGTTGATTTACCAGCAAATGAAACAAAAAGCATTTGATGGTTTTTACAGTCCTGCTCATGCAGTAGAAAAATATGAAGTTTATTAATCCAAGGCACAGGAGATCTTTAGAAAATGTGTGATTTTTGTTACAGTATGTTTTGCAAATGTATTGGAAAATGTGGTGTAGAAAAATAATACTGTTAATGGCTGATGTTGTATGTAGGCCATCAGTCCATTACACAAGAAATGAATAGTCATTTCAATGTTGTATGTGAACATCTACCTGGAGGAAGTAGTCAGGATCTCATTTCAACATTAAATAACTTATCATTTCCCAAGCAATAGGTCCTGCAAAAACTGGTTGGAATGTAACAGAATAGGGCTTAAACTGTCATGTGAACTGGTTGTAGAGCTCAAATTCAACATTATTTTCTGAAAAACCCAAGCTTGCTCTTGAAGCATACTTACACATGTTTTCTGTGGGACTGTTTCTAAATCATTAATTGCTTCTATGATAATGTAATAAATTAGATTTAATGTTAACATGATTGGCCTTAAACTGTGAACATCATAGTAAATGCTTTTCTTTTGGTAATCTGTAAGAATAAAAATTATTAACACACTTACAGAGTATCTAATAGCTGCAATTCAGTAGTTCACATGGATACGTAACTGATAATAAATCACAAATCTTGCATCTCATACATGCCCATTGCCTGCAATAGTTTCAGGGATGCCTAATGCTGCTTTGGTAATTGTACAGCAGCTCCGCAGTTTGAAGGGTGTGGACTGTGACCTTATGGAGCGTTCTCAGTTTGTACCTTGCTTATAGTGTCTGCAGGTGAAGTTTGTTGAGCATATCCATAAAACTCTTGTACACTATAAACAATATCTTCATTGGATCATCTATCCCCCCCCGCTCTCTCTCTCTCTCTCTCTCTCTCTCTCTCTCTCTCGTATTAATTCAACTTGGCAAGGGTCACAGACGATGAACAGTATTCAAGAATCAGTATTACAAGCCACTTCTTTCATGGATGAATTAGATTTTTTTTAAGATTCTTCCCATTAATATCAGCCTTGCAGCTGCTTTTCCTACAATTTGTGTAATGTGTTCATTCCACTTTAGGTCACTTTGGGAATGTTTGCTCACTGTGTTTTTGACTTTTCTTTACATTGAAGTTGTCTAGTAAATTTTGTGCAGTAGTTTTCAATTCATATTTCTTATTGTTTCTAGTGAAATATTTCACTAAAATTTTCATTCATTGTTTTAACTTCGTTGAGTGTTCCAGTGCCTCTTGAATTTTTGGTTTTACCTAATAAATTTTGTGAAGTTTTGTTGGTATTAGTTGTTGTTTAGTTGTTGTTGTTGTTGTTGTGGTCTTCAGTCCTGAGACTGGTTTGATGCAGCTCTCCATGCTACTCTGTCCTGTGCAAGCTTCTTCATCTCCCAGTACCTACTGCAACCTACATCCTTCTGAATCTGCTTAGTGTATTCATCTCTTGGTCTCCCTCTACGATTTTTACCCTCCACGCTGCCCTCCAATGCTAAATTTGTGACCCCTTGATGCCTCAAAACATGTCCTACCAACCGATCCCTTCTTCTAGTCAAGTTGTGCCACAAACTTCTCTTCTCCCCAATCCTATTCAATACCTCCTCATTAGTTACGTGATCTATCCACCTTATCTTCAGCATTCTTCTGTAACACCACATTTCGAAAGCTTCTATTCTCTTCTTGTCCAAACTAGTTATCGTCCATGTTTCACTTCCAGTTGTTTAGTAGTATTAATAAAAGTCGTTGCTTTCTTAGAAGGGATAGAATTTCAAGACCACTATTGTTAGTTCTATAAATAGTTCTACTGGTGTAATGGAACTTAGGTAACATAGACGTTCAGTTTTTTTCAGAAACTGTAAAATTGTACTATGAGTGGGCTTTCTCATAGGTTTGTGAACAGTGGGTTATGGTGTGCGATTTGTTCAAAGTATTTTCATTAGGGGGGGGAGGGGGATGCTGTGGGGAAGCCAGTGAGCATTCTAGTGAGATCCTCTCTTGGGAGTATAGAATATGTAATAGAAATAAGTTGATGGAGGAACAGGAGCATAAGATCTGTGCCCTTCAGGTGCAGTTACAATATGCAAAGGAGGAGCTAGATAGATTGAGGAGGGTGAAGAGTGCTGGGAAATGGGAACTGGCAGTTTTCAGGAAGGCAGTTAGGAGTAGGAGGTATTCAGCCAGTTTTGTCTTGTGTATGTGAAATAGATTTGATCAATTGTCAGAGTTGAGAGGAGAGGAGCCTCTTGTAGCTGTAGGTGCAGGAAACATACAGCAGTCTTCAGCGGTTAGGAGGCCTAAGTCAGTTGCGAAGTCTAACAGAAAGGAGGAGGTTCTGCTGCTAGGTATTTCGCACGGTAGAGGTGTGGGCCACCAGTTCCAGGAAGTGTTGGGGAGTGAGTACCAGGTCGCCAGCATTGTGAAGCCTAGTGCAGGGTTGGCTCAGGTGACTGACAGAATAGGGGAGTTATGCAGGAATTTTATGAAAGAGGATCAGATAGTGATTGTGAGTGGAGGAGGGAGTAGTCTTCATAGGGATGGCAAATGTGATGTAGGTCATGACCTGGTAAAGATCGCTACTCAAACTGGTGACACTAACGTGCATTTTGTGCAACTGATTCAGCATCATGATGGCCTCATCTTCATGTGACTATTAGGCATGTTAACAAGTGGCTGGAAAGTCACAGATGGCTGAGGGCGTGGGTCAATTGCAGTGGTGCCAGTTGAGTCTTTCAATAGATTGGGTTTCACTAGGTATGGCATGCACCTCAGTAGGCATGGGAAGGGAAGGCTGGCAGAGCTTATAGGTGACATTGTGATGAGTGGTGGTGGGATCACTCATGGAAAAATTCTTGTAGTAGTGGATGTTAGAGCTGCACCTTTTTCAGATTGAAGTCAGCTGATAGATACACCTGCCTCTAACTAAGGAATCACCTTCAGAGGAGGTCAGGTATCCAAGTAGAGAAGGAATTAGCATATTTTACCAAAATATGAGAGGTATAAGAGATAAAGTTAGTGAGCTGCTTATAGATGTTGACTTTGACATTATTGGTATTCGGAGCACCAGTTAAATAATTTGACAATACAGAGGCTTGCTTTACCAGGATACAGATTAACTGGCTTTTTTTTCAAGGCATTCCTTGCAGAGTGGGGGAATGGCCTTTTTTAAAAATAACAGTATTCCCTTTGAGTCCGTAGACGTATCACAGCACTGCACTGAACAGATATTTGAATGTTGTTCAGCAGCAGTCCAATTTAGTGAAACTAAATTTCTAATTGTTGTTGTTTATAGGTCCCCTAACTCTGACTTCAGAGCATTTCTGCTCAAGCTGGAGAGGGTTCTTGATTCACTTAATAAGGAGTACCATAAACTAAGGATGTTGGTAGTGCTCCTAAACTCATATGATGTGAGGCAGACAGTTTTTTCTTTTCTCTCTCTCTCTCTCTCTCTCTCTCTCTCTCTCTCTCTCTCTCTCTCTCTCTCTCTCTCTCTCTCTCTCTCTTTTTTTCCAGCTAGGGTGTAGGGGAATAGTAGCACAGCCATAGACACTATTTTTATTCATTCTCCATTAGTAGATGGACATTCTGTTAGTAAAAGGGTGAATGGTCTTTCAGACCATGATGCACAATTTTGAAAAAAATGACACGTATAATTACAAACTATTTAGAAAAACTAATCCAGTGTCAATAGAGAGTTTCCCGATGTTAGAAGTTGTCACAATCAACTTACAGTAGCTCATTACAGAGATTATTGGAAAGTGCTTAAAAATGTTATTAGGGAGGCAAAGAGTGTGTGGTATGTAAAAAGAATAGCTAATTTACAGGATAAAATTAAAATAATATGGTCAGTTGTGAAGGAAGCGTTGGTCAGCAGCAGTAGTCAGTTCGCAGTAAAAATATTTCTATTACTGATAGGTTAGATACATGTACAGTATTTAACAATCAGTTTCTGAGCATTGCTGGTGAATTAAATAAAAACTTAATAACTACAGGAAATGATATAACTCTGTTGGAAAATGCCTTTCTGAGACTGATGTCAGAAATACTCCTTATTCACTGTGTTGATAATGGCTGTGATGTGGAATCTCAGTGGGGGTACAGTCAAATGGTGCCCCAGGGATCAGTGTTGGGACTATTATTGTTCCTTTTTTTTATATAAATGAGATACCAATAGTATTACAGTAATTCTAAAATATATCTGTTTGCTGATCGTAGTAAAGGATGTTGTGTGCAACATTGGCTCTGTTTAAAATAGTACAGTTCATGATGTAAGGTCATGGCTTGTAGAAAATAAACTAATGCTAAATCACAGTAAGACTCAGTTTTTACAGTTTCTAACACACACTTCAACAAAACCCGACATTTTAATTTCATACGATGGGTATATGGCTAGTAAAACTGAACAGTTAAAATTTCTAGATGTTCAGATGGATAGTTAACTGTCATGGAAAGCCCACGTTCAGGATTTTGTTTATAGACTTATTGCTGCCATTTTTACTATTTGTACGGTTTCTGAACTAAGTGATTGTTTGACATGAAAATTAGTCTTCTTTGTTTATTTTGATTCACTTATGTCGTATGGTATTATATTTTGGGGTAACTCTTCCCATTCTAAACGGATATTTTTGACTCAGAAACAGGCATTTTCGGCAATAAGTAGTGTAAGTTCGCAAACCTCTTGTCTAGCCCTGTTCACTAGTCTGGGTATTTTGACATTGCCCTCTCAATATATATATTCTTTATTCCCAAGAGAAGCAGGTTTCACTCAGTTAATACTATACAGAATTTGAATCTGCATTTGGATTGCACTTCTTTGACTCTAGTGCAGAAAGGTGTGCAGTATACTGCTGCATTCATTTTCAGTAATCTACCACAAGAATACAAAAATCCTAACAGTAATCCACACGCTTTCAAATCAAAACTGGAGTGTTACCTCATGGGTCACTCCTTCTGTTCTGTTGAGAACGCCCTTGAAAAATTAAGCTGTTTCTTGTTGATTGCGTGTAACTAAATGTATGGCTTGACTTTTTTTGGGTTCATAAATATTTTATTTTATCTTTTATTACTTTTATGTTGTAGTTTCATGAACTGAGACATTCCATGACATTGGCAATTTGCTCCTCAATTTAGTCTCACGGAACTAGAAGTGTAAATAAAAATAAATAAATGAACTGCTACACACAGATATTTATGGTTGTTACTGATGACAGTGACTTTTTCTAATGGTGTAATTGAACAGTAATTGGGGCTCTTCACCTCTTTATGCCCAATGTGTTAAATTTATTTATGTGCAAGATCACCTGTCAGTCCCTGCACCAGTTATTGATCTTTCGCAGGTCTTCTATGATTTTGTTACTGTCTTCTGGCATTGCAACCTTTCTGTAGACAACAGCATCATCTGGGACCAGATTCAAGTGATTTCCAACATTACCAACTTAATCACTCATGCATATTGTAAACAGTAATGACCTTATAACATTCAATTTCTGTACTATCAAAATAACCTTTATGTACGTCAGTTTCGTTCCATTAAGCATAACGTTTTGCGTTCTGTCTGATCATATGTCTGTAATCTAGCCACAAATTTAGTCAAATATCATCCTGTATTTTGTTCACAAATGACAGTGTGGAACTGTTATGAATGCCTTCTGGTATTGTGAAATGTTACCAGGAAAACGAGGGGTATATTTATTCTCAGGTAATGGTCCAGCCATCTTCAATTCTTTTAATGATTTCTCACTATTCTTACATTATCCTATATTTGCAAGATAACAGTGTGAAATGAACTTGAAATCATCATCTTAATGACCTGTCAACAATACGTCAAGTGTATTTTGGTGTATGCTGGATTTTTTCTGCAGCAAAGAATAATGCCATTCTTTCATGATTTATATTCTCATGTTCTGTCACAGTTTCCCTTTCTCATGATTTTATACAACACCACCTCAAGTTGTACAAAACCTGAATTGTTGTTCTATATTCGGTTTGTGTGCTGTAGTTTCTTCTTCACAGCTATTAGTGTACAATAAGAATTTTTTTTTTTAAGCTGCACCAATATAGCCCACCCACATATGGTGTCTTATCTACAGTTACGAGTATTCCATTGCCCAATCTGCTGAAGGTCTCACAAAGGGCTTCACAGAAAGGCAGTACCCACCCTTCCCTCCCTCCCCAAACTTGGTCCACTACCACATATCCAGTGCCATATCCACAGACATCCCTAATCCTCCCACCACTCTCAAGAATCAATGACATAGGAGCATCCATTTCGTCACCCAATATCACCCTGGACTGGAGTAACTGAATCGTATCTATCACTCCTTCACCAGGTCATTAATTATCTATCATCTTGCCCAGAAGTGAGGGACATCCTACCGATGATCCTTCTCACCCCACCAAAAGTTGCATTCCATTGCCCACACAGCTCACACAGCATCCCTATGCTCTCCCAGCTCCTTGCTACAGGGCTTGTATCCTTCTGGAAGATCCTCGTTCAAGTCTTGCCCAATTCACCCATCTAGTACATCTTTCTCCAGTCCTGTCACAGGCATATCCTGTACCACCAGAGGCAGGACCATCTGAAAGTAGCCATGTCATATACCAGCTTTCTTGCAATTTCCATACAACATTTGATGTGGGCATGACCATAAACCAGCTGACCACCAAATTGCATGGATACTGCCAAACTGTGGCCAAGAACAGAGTTAACCGCCTAGTGCCACAACATTCTGCTGAACACAACATGAATTTGCATGAAATCAGTGCCTGCTTCATGACCTGGGCCATCTGTAACCTTCCCTCCAACACCATTTTTTTTTTGTAAAATATTTAGATGAAAGTTGTTCTAGCAACACATCCTTCTCTCTCATAATCCTCTAGTCCATAATCTCTGCTAATTCACTGTTACCACACGCTTTACCCAATCCCCCCCACCCTCCTCATGCATCATACCTCTTTTTCTCTCCATCCACCCCAGGCAACACAACCACACCCTAGTCCATCTGCGAGACTGCAGTCCTGTCACTTTGTATCCGTACATCGTGCCCCCCCCCCCCCCCCCCCCCACACACACACACATGGAGAGAGAGAGAGAGAGAGAGAGAGAGAGAGAGAGAGAGAGAGAGAGAGAGAGAGAGAACTCTAGCTCATCAGAGGATGTCTTCTAAAAGCTAACAAAGTTTTCACTCTTTTTTTTGTGTGCCTGTTTATAACTCAATGCTTCTGCTACTTAGTGAGTTGTTGTATTTACTACTAAATGAATCACATGCAGAGACATTTATATACTACAGTTGCAGTGCCAAATTAAGTTTCTGATTAATCCTTTACTTCTTATTAAATTGCAAGCTGAAAAAAAGTAAGAGTTCAGATCAAATAATCTGACATTCCCATAAGGATTTGTAAGGTTTAAAGACAAGTTCTAGTAATGCCATTCAGAGCTTCGTAATGGAGACCTCATATCTCCAGAAGTGGAATTCTTCTTAGTAAAAAATTTTGGTGAATTCTGTTTGCAATGTGAGGTAATGTTTATGTGTAAGTGACGATGCATTTTTTTCTTGTTAATTCCTTTGGTAAAAGGTGGTTAAGGTTTGAAACTAAAGAAAAGGGTTCATTTTCACACAGAACAAGTGTAATATGATCTACCACACAATATAAAACCACAGAACAAATACAAAATGTGTCTTTAGCAATAGTGCCAAAGATGATGATTTACTAGAGATATCAATTCTGATTAATGTTTTCCAGTTTGAGTATATATAAAATGTTAAACTAAGTCTGCAACATAAATTCCAGCGCCTCCAGAAAATATATGCGTAATCCAACAAAGTAACTGCCAAAATATTTTGCTCCCCAACTGTGAAATTTCTGCTAAATCTTATTTAGTACTTCACTGTTAGTGGGACCAATACATTTAGTTTGCACTCCTCCTTGAATACTTACACTTCTTCCACAAAAGTCAGTACTCATGACTGCAACATTTGTGTTCTTACATGTAGTTACACTTGACATTTCGGCATTCTTCATTCCTTCCATGTCTCCCTGCCCCCCCCCCCCCCCCCCTTTTTTTTTTTTTACCCACAGACTAGTAACTCTATTCCTCTCACACAGCTACTATAGAAAGCTGAGTTACTTTGATTTCTTTTCTTTCATTTGACAAAAATTACATTGAGTCCTTCTTTAACATTTATTTCATTTTTATATGTTTTAATTGTGCTGTAGTGTTTCATTCTACTCACTGTAATTATTACATGTTTTTGACTCAGTGTTTACTTTCTGACATGTGTTTTTGCTTTGGTGAGCAACTTTGACTTCCTTAATATAAATTAGCATTTACTGCCATTTCTTTTTAGATATAATTATTCTTGTCATATATATCGTTACACCATTTTTAGTTATTTTGTGACTACTTCTATGTCTTTCAGACTATAAGTTAAGGTCACATTATTATTATCCACCTTCTTCATGACAGTGTTACTTGATGTTACATTATTTGGATACTTAAACACATTCATTTATAATTTTGACAAACGAGATAATTCATTTTAGACATACTGTATCAAAGTACTAATACATTGGAGAATTTAACTGGAGAAAGTCTTGGTATATATTGTTCTTGTAATTATAAATTTGTGTGGTTTGAGGAAAGGTATGCATCAAGCTGCAAGTCTGGTAGATTATTGATATTCTCTAACCACTGATTTAATATTAGATTTTTGACAGTGATTGTGTGTGTGAAAAAAATGCTCTATAGTTCTGATGTGATCTTAAACTGTAAGTCTGACAACTGACTTGAAAAGAGATAGTTGCCATGTCAGAGGTATGCAATGACACACTACCTTCCATTGAAGAACTTTTCAAAGCATTGTGAAGGTGCGATGGTAGGTGCAGAAATACATGTTACCATGTTTTCTTCAGTCATTGTCAAAAGGAGTGAGTGTTATTGTTTTAGTCTTCCTTATAAGTGAACTGCTGGCATTTTATTACCCTTCTTAAAGTTACCATTAACATTAGTGCTTTTGTTTTCAGTATAGGAGACATTATATATGATTAATACTGAAACATGACACTTATGTTGGTTCTAATGGCCTTACATAGTTCTCTTTACATTATTTTTGTTTTACAGTGTCACGAAAGAAGTTTGCACAGTTGGCCAGAGTTTTTACTCGTCGTAAGAAACGAAGTTCTGCAAAGGCAATTCTTAGCCAAGGTCCTGCACCATCCAGAGATAATTTGCTTTTGAATGCTGAACCCCTCTTAGATGATGATGATGATGACATTGATGAGCATGTTGATAAAGAAGCACAGAGTGGTCATGTTTCACCCCAAGTGCGAATAGAGCACCGAGAATAAGGTAACTAGAATACATAAAATATTTGAGACATTTACTAAAATTTTACAGAAGAACTTACAGTGTGTTTGTTTCTCAGGAAATGGGCTGTAATGTAACTTTTACACACTTTGATAGCTTCACAGATTAATCATAGGCAACTGCTGCTGGCATATACACACAGTTATTATTATTGGTGTGTCTCAGTTCTTCACTCGTTCATTTTTAGTTTGTGTTGCACCTTCTGTGCTCACTTATTTCTTATCAAGTGTTTTTTCTAATATTATTACTCATTCTTATGTCCATCCCAGCATCTATTAACTTGTAGGTCAGCATGATGTTAATTCCCCACACTTCAGTGATAGTTTGATTCCTGTTATTATTACCCATCCTCCCCACATAAGGATATTGGCTAGAATGGGTGGAGCAACCTTCTAATGTGAGACTAATAGTGAAAAAATCCTCTCTACATCCAGCTGTTATTGATGAATTGGGATAAAGCTCATGTTAAGTGGAAGGTCATTCACATATATAAGGAACAGGAGTGGCCCCAAAAATTGAACCCTGTGGGACACCCTTTGCAATTTCCCCCAAGTCACTAAAATTTTCTACCTTCCGAACATTGTCTGAATTATTCAGTGTGACCTTTTGCATTCTGTTTTGCAAGTATGATTCAAACAAGCTGTGCGTAAAACCATCAGTTCCATAAGTCTTGAGTTCTTCTAAGAGAGTATCATTATTTACACAATCAAACACTATGGAAATATCACAAAAAATATCAACTGGTAATATATTATCAATTAAGGCTGCTACTATTTGATGAGTGAATGTATAAATAGCATTTTCAATTGAGCAACCTGGAATGCAAATTGTGATATGCTAAGTAAATTGTTTTCACTTAATTGTGTGACTGCTCTTGAGCATATTACCTTTTTGAATGTTTTGGAAAACAGTGTCAGTAAGGATTTTGGATGATAATTATTTAAGTCTGTCCAGTCACCTTTCTTATGCAGTTGATTAATAATTGCATGTTTTAACCTGGATGAAAAATTTCCCTGTGGCAGTGACATACTGCATTAAGTTGGAATAACTTTTAAGAATTCTGTTTGATATTCCTACCCTACAAGAGCTCTTCTTCTTTATACACTGACTGGCTGTCCTGCCTCCTGTTTGACAATGTCCTCCTTAAAATACTGCAGTATTTTTTGTAGTATGCAAGTAATGCCTGATCTTCAGTCACTCTGGCCTTTACATAAATTTCACTCTTCCTCTGAAGTGAGATTTTAATTCCCTTAGCTATCCACAGCTTACTTGTTTTTTAATGGATTTTCTAGATAACATTTTTATGTGAGCAGCTTTCAGATATTGACACAAATGACTATGGAATAAACTAAATTTGATATTAGCATCTCTTTCTAAATATACCTCATCCCATACCACCCCTTTTAGCTTACTCTGCTTTGCATGAACCTGCCTCAGAGTTTTAAGATGTCGTTTTGTTTATTTCCGTTAAATGTGCTTCAGATAGTTCATTAGCAAGATGCACATTAATTGTTTCAGCCTGAGCACTGTGTATAAAAATTTATGAGTAAGTGTCCTACTAGTTTATTAAAAACAAAGATTCTAAGACTTACCAAGCGGGAAAGCGCCGGCAGACAGGCACATGAACAAAACACACAAACACACACACAGAATTACGAGCTTTCGCAACTGGCAGTTGCTTCGTCAGGAAGGAAGGAAGGAGAGGGAAAAATGAAAGGATGTGGGTTTTAAGGGAGAGGGTAAGGAGTCATTCCAATCCCGGGAGCGGAAAGACTTCCCTTAGGGAAAAATAGGGACAGGTGTACACTCGCGCACACACACACACACACACACACACACACACACACACACACACACACACACATGTTCCTTCCTGACGAAGCAACTGCCAGTTGCGAAAGCTCGTAATTCTGTGTGTGTGTTTGTGTGTTTTGTTCATGTGCCTGTCTGCCGGCGCTTTCCCGCTTGGTAAGTCTTAGAATCTTTGTTTTTAATATATTTTTTCCATGTGGAAGTTTCTTTCTGTTTTATTTATGTCCTACTAGTTTGCTGCACATGAGTGGGAAAGCTGACTACTGAAATTAGATTGAAACACCCAAATAATAATTCTATTTCATTTTTTCTGTCCACATCTTAAAAGAAATCTACATTGAAATCTCTACAAACTATTAACTGTTTCTTCTTGTCTGACAGGTAGCTCAATAATGCATCTAGGTTTCTCATAAATAGCCGAATGTTTTGTGGACTGTTATAATTCTCAAAGACGTATTCTGCAGTAACAACTCACAAGCATATTTTTCTTGGTTTTGATCAACACAAAAACTACTTGTTTCAACTTTTTTTTTTCTCTGTGTCCAACTGTTGCAACTCCTTCTTTTCCCCTGTTGTGTTCCTCTGAAAATCTGGAAATTGGATTATTCAGCATTTAAAAACATTCTTGAAATTTAAAACTACCTTTTTTTTTTAAGTGTACGTTCTTACAAGTTATGAATTTAGGGGTGTTATCCACAATATTACACATTTTAGCCCATAGTATGATCTAATAAAAAGGAATTGTCACTCTTTATGATAACATTTCCTGATCTGTATTTTCTGCACATACTTCACATCACATCAGAGAATGGGACAGACACAGCCACTTTTCATAACTGTAACAATTTTGGTTTGTTGTCTTTGCATTTATAACAATGAGCTTATTTGCATTCTGGAACCCACTTACTTCTCAATGGTGATCCCAGATAGCCATGCTGTCAGCTGATGAATGTTCCTCAGAAGAGACTCTTGTTTAACCATGCGTACCATGCGTGGTTTTACCAATTCCAATCTCAGTTACTTGAGTAATAGCTGCTTGAAATATCCAGTCCTTTGTTTGCTTTGTGTATTACAAATGCACTTATGCCAGCAAAGTTCAACATGGCATAAAATATGTATAATGAAAAGCACCTTTGTTGCCTTCCAACATTATATTCTGAATACATGGTATCAACCACATCTGCTCCAATCTTTGTTGAATTATATAGCATAATAATCTTTGGCTTCTCATTAATCTAATCGTTTGTATGCAGTGATGACATCAAGGTCACACACTTATCTCTCTTTGATATGTAGGACATCAATGTGAAATTGTCCCTAAATCTGAGTATTTCTCTTTTTTTTTGTGTGGCAAGAATTCCAAAGGAATTTGTCTTTTTTTATGTGATGTTCCCCTGAGTGTAAGCTTATAATCTGTATAAAGTTTTCTAGCAAGATTTTAGCTTGTGAGATAATTATCAAGGGTAATTCCTTCCTGTTCACTTCACTGGCTCTGAAAATCTGAGCACAGCCTCCTTGGAGAAAACCTGCAGGTTATTGTCCCACATATACCTCTAAACTTTTTACATAGTATTTCTTTGAATTTGCAAGGTTAAATATTGTGATTTCATACTGTCCATGTTGTGAAGGAATGTTCTCTTGGAAAGAACAGTACCCCCAACAAAATAGGAAGATTTCATCCACTGTAAGGTATTCAGTTGTTGTTTAATGCCTTTTCCATTTTTTTGCGTATCTCTCTGTAAAATCCTTTTTATGTTCCCCTCTTGTGTGAATATTATCCAATGTATCACATCTCAAAAGAAAATGAATCTTTGCAGTGACATACTTTGAGGAAAGATTTTTGTCTCTGTGCCACAAGTGACCCAGAATTCTTTCATATTTGTTTTGCCCCTACAAAGAATGTCATGAATGTACAAAAGACCTCAAAATGCTGTAAACTCCCTTTTTCCCAATTTTCTTGCAGCATTCAGCTCATTTTTCTAAAGAGGTATTACGTGACCTGTGTAAGTATTTGTGCTCTGTAATATCAATTCAAGTAAGACAACCAAGTAACATGGCGCAGTGGTTAGAACACTGGACTTGCATCCGGGAGGACAATGGTTCAATGCTGCATCCGGCCATCCTGATTTAGGTTTTCTGTGATTTCCCTAAATCGTTTCAGGCAAATGCTGGGATGGTTCCTTTGAAAGGGCGTGGCTCACTTCCTTCCCATCCTTCCATAATCAGATGAGACCAATGACCTCACTGGTTAGTCTCTTCCACTAAACCCAATTGAGCAAGCCATCATCAATGAATAGTTTCCAGGCCTTGACAATGGCATTATAATTTCTGGCTTTGCCACTGGCACCGTGCAAATGCTAAATTATATTGTGATATCTGGTATGCACGTTTTGGTTGGGAACTTTTTCAGCCATTTAGTTTGTCTGTGTTTCAACAAATAGTAAGGTGATGATTCACTGCAAGAGGGATCCCAACCAAATGCGCTAGTTGCTAGAGAATCTCGATTAGTGTTGGTGAGTGTACCCACATTTCTGACACTAATGACGGCATTATTTTCACTGCCCAGTTGTTGGTCACTCACATCACTTTCTTTGTAATGATCACATCATCAGTATCACTTTCTAATAACGGTTTTTCAGTTTCCTTCATACTTAGTGGACATTGACAAACCATTTTTGAGCAGTTTCATAGCACACAGTCAGTATAACAAGAAAAGTGCAAAAGCAGAAAAAGCTTGTTATGGAAGCAGGGTGTATACGACCCTAGACAACTGGGAGATCCGGGAAAACCCCGGGAATTTTTTCATCTGGGAAAAACCCGGGAATTTTTTAGAATTCCGGGAATTTTTCATTGTTTTAGTTTTCTGTTAAATTCTTGTGATTTTGGCTGGTAAGAACCGATACTCTAACGAAGGATGTTACTGTATCCTGCTACTGCAGAATAATACTTAATCAATAAAACATAAATGAGAGGAAAAAACGAAAATAACTTAAATTGCAAAGGAAATACACCATAGACGACGACGACAAACAGTGCTCATGCAAGTGTGTGCGAACAGCAAAATGTGTCAAAGGCTTTAGGAAGACTGTGCAATGCTTCATAACAACAAATTGCCTCCGATGAGCATGAAGTCACAACTGTTTACATTAGATTCATTTTAGCACTTAAGAGTGTGTTCATGTGTAGTTGAACCGCGTTTGAGTTATAGATTCTTCCGCTTCTGGCTACAGGAATGTGGCTATTGGCTGTGCAAGCAGTTGCCGCAAGTAACTAGTTGCTACCGGGGAAAGGGGGAGCCAAATTCATAATCGCGAGGGAAAAAGCACTTGTTTCACAAAGCGCTTAGCATCCAGCGCATGTTGGTCTGACAAAGATTCAAATAATTTTGAAAAGCATCCCTGTTGGTTTTTGAACATTTTTGAACACATTTTAAGTTGATTTCTGAATGAATCTTAAGTTGATTTCTGAATGCATCTTAAGTTCATGTTTGAATGCGAGCATATTGTATGTGATGTCTCTGTCAGGAGAATCCTCATTGCATCTGGAAATAAACTTTCCGCAGACAAAAGGGGACGGGGCTATACGAGCTGAGGGAGTAAAGCAGAACGGATGAATGCCAATCGCTATCTGATTATGTTGTTGATTGGGTTTGCCAATGATCAGCATTGTTATCATTACTAGCGAAATCCATAGATTCAGACTATCAGAATGGAAATAAATGGTTAACAGGAATAACAGGTGAAAAAGATTATGTATTATCTACTCGGTGTATAAAAAAAAAATGAAATTTGTACATAAAAGTTTTGTCCAAATCGCTACACTAGTAAGGACCAGTTGTCAGCGGTTTAAGTTATATCCTGGAAGTAACACGGAAAACGTCTTCTACAAATATGTAACAATGCCTGGAGAATAATCGCGGGATAACTGAACCTGTGATTTTGCTAGGGTTAGTGAAGTTAATCGGCGAACAAAATTTGACAGTGGCAGGAATTGCTACAGAATTGGTGACGACAAGATTGTTTGTTAGAATGAGGAAGGAGAAGAAACGGGGACATCACGCAAATTATGGAAGAATAAGACAATTCCAAATTTATATAAAAATTTCGTAATACTACTTTCCGATCTCATGCTTGAGACACTGGTGCGTACGAATGAAATGTGAAACTATTCCGTAACATAAAGCTTTTTGCTTGTAGTAGGCCTAATAGACATTTGACATTGGTACTTTCTGGTATATTATGTTGTATTATAAAAATGACCATTTGTGCCAAAACAGTCTCGTTTATTAGATGTGTATTACAAAATTGCTGCAATATTCGAAAGGCCTATTTTGTTTTATCTAGCAGACAGTGACAAAATAGACGTAATCAGATTGAGAAACCCCACCAGTCTTGGGTATTATTTGTATTAACAGCTTTTTCAGTATTATGTAACGATATTTCGATTTCTCATGTAGCAAAACGTTTGATGAACTTTGATGAGGTAATAGATTCTTTCGCAGAAAGGAAAGCACACCATGTAAAGCTGCAGCAAGATTAGAAAGAGAAAAATGCTAGAAGCTAAGAATGAAGAAATCTGTACTTTCATGGTCGCCTCTTCTCTTTATTGGTTTTGTGTGTCCTATATTTAATTCCAATCCCAAAGAAAGCAGGTGCTGACAGATGTGAAAATTACTGAACTATCAGTTTAATAAGTCACAGCTGTAAAATACTAACGCGAATTCCTTACAGACGAATGGAAAAACTGGCAGATGCAGACCTCAGGGAGGATCAGTTTGGATTCCGTAGAAATGTTGGAACACGTGAGGCCATACTGACCTTACGACTTATCTTAGAAGAAAGATTAAGAAAAGGCAAACCTACGTTTCTAGCATTTGTAGACTTAGAGAAAGCTTTTGACAATGCTGACTGGAATACTCTCTTTCAAATTCTGAAAGTGGCAGGGGTAAAATACAGGGAGCGAAAGGCTATTTACAATTTGTACAGAAACCAGATGGCAGTTATTAGAGTCGAGGGACTTGAAAGGGAAGCAGTGGTTGGGAAAGGAGTGAGACAGGGTTGTAGCCTCTCCCCGATGTTATTCAATCTGTATATTGAGCAAGCAGTAAAGGAAACAAAAGAAAAATTCAGAGTAGGTATTAAAATCCATGGAGGAGAAATATAAATTTTGAGGTTCGGCAATGACATTGTAATCCTATCAGAGACAGCAAAGGACTTGGAAGAGCAGTTGAACAGAATCGATAGTGTCTTGAAAGGAGGATATAAGATGAACATCAACAAAAGCAAAACGAGGATAATGGAATGTAGTCAAATTAAGTCAGGTGATGCTGAGGGAATTCGATTAGGAAATGAGACACTTAAAGTAGTAAAGGAGTTTTACTATTTAGGGAGCAAAATGACTGATGATGGTCGAAGTAAAGAAGATGTAAAATGTAGACTGGCAATGGCAAGGAAAGGGTTTCTGAAGAAGAGAAATTTGTTAACATCAAGTATTGATTTAAGTGTCAGGAAGTCGTTTCTGAAAGTATTTGTACGGAGTGTAGCCATGTATGGAAGTGAAACATGGACGATAACTAGTTTGGACAAGAAGGGAATAGAAGCTTTCCAAATGTGGTGCTACAGAAGAATGCTGAAGATAAGGTGGTTAGATCACGTAACTAATGAGGAGGTATTGAATAGGATTGGGGAGAAGAGAAGTTTGTGGCAGAACTTGACTAGAAGAAAGGATCGGTTAGTAGGACATGTTTTGAGGCATCAAGGGATCACAAATTTAGCATTGGAGGGCAGCATGGAGGGTAAAAATCATAGAGGGAGACCAAGAGATGAATACACTAAGCAGATTCAGAAGGATGTAGGTTGCAGTAGGTACTGGGAGATGAAGAAGCTTGTACAGGATAGAGTAGCATGGAGAGCTGCATCAAACCAGTCTTAGGACTGAACACAACAACAACAACAACAACATATTTAATTTTACATCACACAAAACAACAAGGTGTTAGTTAACAGGCAATAAAGAGTGCAGATTTTCTGAAGAGATCTTGTTCTCCGGATTACAAATAATCCCATTCGCTATTAATTGCGAGATTTTTTGTGTGTGGCAGGACATTTCAATTTCCACCGTCCTGAATGTAGTTTGATGGAATCCACTACAAAATATACACGTTTCAATAACACAGAGCGAAATACAGTGACGTGCGATAGAAGAATGCTGTCTGAAGAGAAGTGGCACTGCACTTTGGCACACTTATGACCAAACATGTCTTATATTTCCTCGAACACATATGTTTTATGTTTCAAACTTTTCAGAAAGATGTGTGCGCTACAAGATGAACATATTTTTGAAAATTCGATTTTTTTTTTAAATATTGACCCGGTTAGCAAATATCATAGATCCGGGACTGATGCGCAGAGCAGTTTGAGTTATTGTGGGTAGTTTCCACATGACCCATGTTTAAATTTAGTGATTTTGCTGTTTCTCCTTTGTTTACTCTCACGTCAAATGAAAACAAAATGGATATCTGTGGCCGTGGGCTATCAAGTGAATTAAAATACATTCACATAATTACGGAAGGCTAAAATATGTTTTTCGTTTCAGATTTTATTTTATTCTCAACTTTCGGGCAGTGGAGTTCTTTTTGTCTGTTTGCTAAAGAACTCTGACATTTATTAACCTTTTCTACAGAGGCAGTCAATGTATTTGCAATGAAATGTTTAATTCCACAGTTTCAACTGTTCGCTACATTTAAAGTGCACGTTTTCATCTTTTAGCACATATGGCATTATGCCATAATAAAAAAGAACCAAACATGATGTAATACAGTATGGTGCTCCAGGAAAATTTAAAATTCCGAAAACCACACTGAAAAACTTAATATCAGGTCGAGGTCACGTCATTGGGAATCTGGACATACGAATGTGCACTTTAAGTAGGCTATGCACATTAAATGTGCACATTTCAGCATGGTTCACGAAATTCCGATGCTCTCGGAGTATCCTCTGATGTCTTGTTTCTTTTATGACATAACGTATGATCTTTCAATGTTTTACACATACGTACATACGGGCTTGTAACATCGTGGTAGCTATGCAAGCACAGTGTCGCCTGTTATCTGCGCTCTGTGGCAACTGCTGAAACGAACCTATTTCTAACAAGCCGCGGGAAAATATTGCGAATGGTGGTTTGAAAGGCATTACTTTCAAAGTAAATATCCTTTGACGTAAGTTGGACTATATGCGAGAATGTTCCATGAATTTCTTAAATCACAGAGCGTATGACTCTCATTTAAAAATCAACTCTTTGATGATGACCCATTTAGAAGAATTTCGTACCCTGAAGATCAGACATTTATGTCACTATTAAAAATTTGGGTCTAGTTTAGCAGGGGATACAACCAGTCAGCTTTGGCCAATGACGTCAGAATTGGCTAGAGACCATGTATTACAAAGATGAAAGAGCTGAGAAGAATGTTCAGAAACAAAGGAATGCAAGAGAGAAAAACTGTACTTCACATATATAAGGGCCAGATCTATTTTCACTTTAACGATGTCTCGTGTTTGTATCATAGTATTTCTGCGCAAAATACAACGGAAAGAAATTAATGAAATGCATTACTAGCAAAGAATACATCACGTTACATGTATGTCAGTTGCATCTAGAAACTCTTTAGAACTGTATTGCATAAGGGCAGTACGGGATACAAGTTCAGCGTACGTTGATTGCTGTCCTGTTGTTCACCTGAACTATGTATCCCCTGCTTCACTAAACCATAAATGAAACACTGGATACAAATTAAAAGCTCACTCGAAGTGTGTTGCTCAAGTACAGTACGGAATACGAGTTTGTCGTAAGTCGATTTCTTCGTTTTCACTAGCATTACTGTCCTGTTCTTCACTTGGATGATGTATCCTCCACTTCAGTAAACTATAAGTGCAACACAGGATACAAATTGTAGATGTGTTGTTCATTTCGTCTCCGCTATTACTAATAGTCCTTTCTTACGTAAATATCAGTACTACTGATGACAGAAGGACGTACGTATGTAATATATGTATACCAGACTTCCGTTGACCTCTATATATGTAAACTGGTAACGAAATGGTGGAAATAGACGTAAGTTACATTTGCAACTTGTACCACAACTGAACTACCCAAAGACAAGAAGACAACACATGTAGAATTTGTGTCCCGTACTTCACTATGGGGTACAGTTTTCTTGTTGCCTCAGACACTAATAGTATCCTATTCTTTACTTGAGCTATGTAGCTATCACTACATTTGTATCTTGATCGCCAATTGACATATATAGTGTCGGTGTAAAGGTGAAGTGAACGACAGGATACAAACTTTCGTTGTGTCGTCAGTGTAAAGGCAAAGTGAAGGATGGGATACAAATTTTAGTTGTGTCAGGGGTTTCGCTTGTGATATAGCAAGTACACATTCGAAAATGGCGTACTGATACTAGTGGTGGGAAACGAAAGAAGATCGACAGCTGAGAAACTTCTATTACATATTTCACAACATGAAAATATACATATTGGTGGACTAAGACAGTGAAATGTGTCAAAATAGTGCAATACAGTGAAAGAAGCAAATGGAAAAGTGAACTTACCTCACGGAAATATTGAGGAATAACCGAAGCTGGCCTAGATAGACAGTAATGAAAATTACATACCCACAAACAGACAAATCCATTTTTATAAATGAAAATAACACAGTATAAATTATGCTACAATAACAAACTAATACTCCAAATTACCTCAATATCATTGCAAATAATTTTAATGTACAATGATAGCACTTATCCGGAACACACAACTGTTTTATTATCTATGCCTCGAAGTGAAGACATTACTATCTCATTACGAATAATTATTTTAATGTACAATGACAGCGCTTAGCTGCAACACAGAACTGTTTTATTATCTATGCCTCAAAGTGAAGACATTACTATCGATGACTAATGTATGACGTCATTGGTCAAAGCCGAGGGGTTGTATCCCCTGCTTCACTAGACCCAAAAATTTTACTGGCACTTTTGTGTGATATATCTTAAAATGTAACACTCGCAAAAAAGATCAACGTTATATGCAAAAGCTTAGCTTCTCTTGCAGCTTATTAACCTAACAGACAAAAATTGTGTGTGAAAGCTTTTCTTTTCTTGTAGCAACACTATGTATATCAATTTAAACTATTAACTTTCTCTGTTTGTGTGTTCGTGCTATGTAATGTTGCTGTTCACTGACTATATCACGTGTCCTATGCTCTGAATACCCACTGTCATCGGCTGGCGAGATCATGTGACATGAGCCATAACTGGCTTACAGAAGCACATCGCAATCTCGATTTCAATGATTCGGAAAGTAACATGCGGTGTTTGGTGGAATTCCAATGTATACTTCCGTTGTTGTACATCAAAGATATTTCCAAAACGTGTCTTTTTCCCTGAGTTTCTTTTACTAAAGTCCTGGGAAATTCAACACCCGTGTTTAAAATCATAACCATTCAAAGAATTGATGTTTCGCATGGAAAATATAATGTCACTTAACATGGAAAACATGTTTTTTCACACGGGAGAAAGTGTATTTTTAACCAGGAAATCCGGGAAAAATCTGGGAATTTTTTTTCCTTGTCCACGTAAACACCCTGGGAAGAGACTGGATCTCTCAGACCCAGAACATGTTTCTTCTTGATTCAGCAATCAGCGGACTCTCTAGGTACTTGAAAGTTACTGTGAATGGCTTACTCATATGTTGCATACTCTCACAGCTATTTTTTTAAAAACAAAATCTGACTGGGTGTGAGCGCCCCAGCCCATCCGTTCCAGGGTTAAAACCATATTTCACACACATCTTCAGTTAGTGTTTCCATGTCAGTTGTTACATCCTTTTAAATAATTAATAGTTAAACCTGTCATAAATGCTATAGCTCAGATGCCAGTTGCATCTTAGAACTTGCCCAGGTAGCCAAGCACATGGTTTCCAGAAAGGTTTTCAACAGAAAATGCCATATATGCTTTCACCAATTAAATTTTGAATGATCTGAATAACCGAACACCACCCATTGGGATTTTTTGTGATCTCTCAAAGGCTTTTGATTGTGTAAATCATGAAATTCTGTTAGGCAAGCTCAAATATTGTGGCATGAGTGGGACAGTGCACAAATGGTTCAATTCGTACCTAACTGGACGAGTGCAGAAAGTTGAAATAAGCAGTTCTCATAATATGCAAAGATCAGCACATTCCTCAAACTGGGGGAACTATCAAGAATGGGGTTCCACAAGGGTCAGTCTTGGGTCCCTTGTTGTTCTTAATATATATTAATGAATTGCCATTCTATATTCATGAAGAGGCAAAGTTAGTTCTCTTTGCTGATGATAAAAGTATAGTAATCACACCTTACAGACAAGAATTAACTGATGAAATTGGCAATACTGTCTTTCAGAAAATTACCTAGTGGTTCCTTGTAAACGGACTCTCACTGAATTTTGATAAGACACAGTACATACAGTTCCGTACAGTGAATGGTATTACGCCATTAATAAATATAGACCTTAATCAGAAGCATATAGCTAAGGTAGAATATTCAAAATTTTTAGGTGTGTCCATTGATGAGAGATTAAATTGGAAGAAACACATTGACAATCTTCTGAAACATTTGAGTTCAGCTACTTATGCAATAAGGGTCATTGCAAATTTTGGTGATAAACATATTAGTAAATTAGCTTACTACGCCTATTTTCACTCATTGCTTTCATATGGCATTATATTTTGGGGTAATTCATCACTGAGGAATAAAGTATTTATTGCACAAAAGTGTGTAATCAGAATAATAGCTGGAGTCCACCCAAGATCATCCTGCAGACATTTATTTAAGGATCTAGGGATATTCACAGTAGCTTCTCAGTATATATACTCTCTTATGAAATTTGTTATTAACAACCAAACCCAATTCAAAAGTAATAGCAGTGTGCATAACTTCAATTCTAGGAGAAAGGATGGTCTTCACTATTCAAGATTAAATCTAACTTTGGCACAGAAAGGGGTGAATTATATTGTCACTAAAGTCTTTGGTCACTTACCAAATAGTATCAAAAGTCTGGCAGATAACCAACAAGTATTTAAGAAGAAATTAAAAGAATTTCTGAATGACAACTCCTTCTACTCCATAGAGGAATTTTTAGATATAAATTTAAAAAAAAGAAAAAAAAACAAACAAAAAATTATAAAAAAAACAAAAAATATAAAAAGTTGTTATATTAACTTAAGTATGTTGTTAAATTAACTTACTTATGTCATTATTGGAAAATTTGACTCGTTCCACATCATTACAAAATATCGTATTCATGATCCATGGAACTAGTATTAATGTAATCTAATCTAATCTTCTGGGACTTGGGAGTGGGGAGGAGAGGGGGGGGGGGGGGGGGGCGGCACAGGCCTCAAATGAAATTCACCTCATGGATTAATGACAGCAGCCAGTGGGCTGGTCAGCCTGGTTGTGGTTTTTCATAATTCGTTGTTTCCATGTTCCATGTCAGTTACGCAGTGAGCAAAAACTTTTCTCACACATAGGTGGAGACAGAAGTGGTACATGGATTCCTCCTTGGAGGGGAGGGAGGTTGGCTGGTGGGAGGTGACAGTAGCTTTAAAATGCCTTGGGAGTGGAGTCCCCATCATAATAATAGGCCATATACAGGTATGGTTGGTTCTCTATGATAATAAGTACCATACTAGTCCCGTCCCAGGTTGGGCTAGATATAGGGCACTGGAGTATTTGCATCTTAGAATACGTTAAATGGAAGAGAGGAAGAATTGGGACCTTTATTATCCTTCAAAAGTGTTGCATTAAAAATACCTTAAGAAACTGTTTTCCTTCCTCATTAATTATTGTCTGCTACATACATGATCATTTTTAGTATTGTCCAAGCATTTCTGTGGCATTGGACAGAAAATCATCTACAATGTTGAATAAACATGAGTTACACAAGGGAGTGCTGTGTAGCATGCAGTGAGAAGTAGAAAGGTTAATGTAATACACATTCAGAACTAGTTAGCACAAAAGATGAAATTGTATGCAGGTGTAAGAGTTTATTGCTTAGTTCCTTTCTAATCACAAATTTTATCATGTGTCCGCTAAGAGATGTCAGTCACATTTTCTCTGGTATTTTGACAGGTATTCACATTGTGTGGTCAGCCAGCCAGCTTGTTAAAGAGAGAGAGAGAGAGAGAGAGAGAGAGAGAGAGAGAGAGGGGGGGGGGGGGGGGGGGGAGAAGACGAAAAAGAAGAAGAAGAATTGTAATTGAAATTTTACTTTTTCCTATTCAATGGAGTGTCCCATTTTTGCCTAGTGTGAGATTCCTTTTTACTATATATATTAACAGGGAGAGAAAAATGGAATGGATGACAAATGTTTCAGTAGTGACTTCGTAGTCCTGTTGTATGGTGGTAGCAAGCAGTGTGGCTTGGATCATTGCATGAGACTGGGCAAGTCAGACACAAAAGGTGTGTGAACAAATATTAACTGATCTTTCAGCATCTTTTGTTGTTATCAAATACATTAGAGACTGATCATAAAACAGTCTTGTAATGGGCTACATTCAATATTTTTCAACAAAAACAATTATTGATAAATGTATTTAATTGGATAGATAAAAAAAGTCTGCTCACCAATTGGTGGCAGAAGACATACATAAAAGACTGCTGTGATAGGCAAGCTGACAGAGCCAGTGGCTCCTTCTTCAGGCTGAAGGATTGAGGAGGAAGGAAGAGGACTGGAGAGGTCTAGGAAAAGGTGTAGTTACAGTCTTTCCTTCTCATCCTGTAGGGTGAGTCGCCCCTGACACTGAGTTTTCGGTGACTTTCCCAAAACCTGGTGGAGTTTTAGTTTCATTATGCTCACTTGTCCCTACACTGTGGACTGTCTGTTACTGCCATGCAGCAACACTATACTGTTGCTGCTAGATTACTCTTCATTCTTCATGTTTTCATATACCTATTAATATATATTGTTAAACTGAAAGTCTCACTTGGCATATTTAGAATTGGTGTATTAATGTACACATAAAATTTGAATGCTGTGTTGTTCTCCATTATTTTTATCATGCGTCACTGAGAGGACTGTGGCCCAGAAAACCTCCACTGTTATACAGAGACCTGAACAGCAATTCGCTATGGTGGACAGTTTGGAACACCTATAATGTGACAATTCACTGATCTTCTTCTGACCTTATGGAAAGACCTACTGGGTCCAAACTTCTCTGCTGGTGACAATAAAAAGCTCTTGAAAGGATTTGGACATATATGGATTATGTCATTATGCTAGGACCTTCTGTACTAGTTGTGCAAATCCTCAGTGTTACCATGGTGCTCTGTGCCAAGTAGTGGATCTACTGTGAGTGACTGCAATATTAGTGTGTACCCAGGACCAAAACAGTTCTATATGAACTGATGAAAGATGCTGCAATTTCCTGGCTAGATGGCAAAGACATTAATTTTTAAGGATTATGTGTTTACTGTCCATCTTCCTTAAAACTGTCAACTCTTTTTAATGTAAATTTATTGTTTCACTTAATTGCCCTTTTTATTCTTTACATTATTGTTAATTTAATGTTATTTTTATTGCTAATCTTGAAGTCTACAATTACATGGCTACCCTGGAATTCACGTATAAGAGCCTGGCAGAGGGTTCTTTGAATCAACTTCAGACTATTTGTCTGCCATTCGACTCTCTCAACAGCACATACGAAAAATGAGCACTTAAATTTTTCCTTATGAGCTCTGATATCTCTTATTTCATTGTGATCATCATTTCTCCATATGTAGGTTGGCATCAATAAAATATTTTCGCATTCAGAGAAGAAAGTTGGTCATTGAAATTTCATGACAAGATCTTTCCACAACAAAAAACATGCCTTATTTTAATAATTGCCACCCCAACTTGTGTATCATATCCATGAAACACTCTGCTTATTTCATGATAATACAAAATGAGCTGCCCTTCTTTTGATTTTTTCGATATCCTCTGTCAAACTTACCTGCTACGGATCCAATACTGCACAACAATACTGTGGAAGAGGGCACCTAATCTTAGCACAGGAAATCTATTTAGTAGACCTGTTGTATCTCCTGAATGTTCTGCAAATAAAACAACAGTCTTTGGTTTGCCTTCCTCACAAAATAGTCTATGTGATTGTTCCAATCTGAGTTGATCATAATTGTAATTCCTAGATATTTAATTGAATTGACAGCATGTGAATTTGTGTGATGGGTCATTCACTTTATTGTTCCTTTCTACTGGTTCATACAGATTAGTTTTACTGGCCACTTTAAATTCCATTACGTTGCACATTGTTCTGCTGATTTTATTGCCTATTTTATATTTATTTTATAGCTTATACACACAAAACTTGAGATGATACTTTTCTCAGCTCCTCAGCTGGAGTAATGTAAAAGTTTAATGTACTGTGTACTATATATTACCATGTACCATATTTATGCCAAACAATAAATAAAACAGGTAAAACAATGGTACAGTGTCCATCCTTGGCACACTAATGTACAGAAGGTGTCACAAAATCAATTATGTTTAAAATCGTTGTATCTCACACATTTATTTTTATATAAGAAGTGGTGCCTGGTATTTACTTTATATGCAGTTGAAATTACGTGTTATGTAAATCCACAGTTTTGAAATGTAGATCTTGACATTTTATGTCAAATTTAAATGTGTTGTTCACCCACTATCTTTCTCTGATTGTTTCAAAACTCCTGCATGTATCATGGAAATTGTGTTATTTTGAATTCTGAGTGCTACAAAAATGTATTTTGTATGACAATAGACCCTTTCATCAGTTGTAAACTACATATGTGCTTTCTGTAAATTTTGGCAGTAGTGTCCTTATTGGACAGTCATCCCTTATATATTCAATGTATATCTACATGATAGCAAGGGAATCAATGTGAGAATGCTAAGTAATTTAAGTGGGTCACTGGAAAATCCATTTGCTGTTAACAGGGGTCTGTTGTTCTTCTGCATATCAAATTACATAAGGCATTAGCAGGGGCATTAACAGAAGACTACCTGTATAATGTTCAGAAATGATTTTTTTTATATGAGATTTAGCACAGCTTGTTGTCTCTGATAATTATACTATCCTGGTGAATGGTGTCAAATGTTTATGAAGAGTACTATACACTGCAGTAGTTTTAAATATATATCTTCTGATTTTTGGTATCCAAACTTTAAATAAATACACATCTTAATTTAACCTTTAATCAATACCTTTATTTTAGGTATATTGTCTGAATTGATAATTGAAGCAGGCTAATTGACACCTTTTTTTTCCAGACTGATTCTGGAGCGAGAATTCACCTGTAAATGGAAAAGCCTTAGTTTTGTCTTGGCTTATGTCTACAATGCTTGCATCTTACTTAAATTATGTGATTTTCACTTCTGTATAGTATAAAGTGAATTTGTAAGTACGTGCCATTTTGTGTGTGTGTGTGTGTGTGTGTGTGTGTGTGTGTGTGTGTGTGTGTGTGTGTGTTTCTGAGAGAGAGAGAAGGCAGTTGTCAAGCTACAGTGAACTGCTGCCATTTCACTATGTCTTTTTGTCTTATTTATATTTATCAGGGGATCATATTAAGTAATCATTTCCACCATTTCTGTTATAAATTGTCTCTTTATGAATATTTAATTGGTTTAGCTTGCTTTGAAGAGTACTGGGTTTATTGTATTAACAGAATTAGATCACCTGCTTAGAAATCGGACTTAAAATTTATCTTTGTTTATATGACACACATCTTTCTTGTTTAAATTAAATTTTTGTTTTGAGGAAAGGATTTGGAACAGCAATGAGAGACATGAAAGATACATGAAATATGCCACTTGCAGGCTTGATTCTTGCAGCACAATTTTTCCTTCTTTGATACAGGCTAGTACAGGCAAGAAACTTTACCACTGGTAGAGTTATGAGACAGTTCTTCCGTACTACCTATACTGACATGTTGCAGTTTATTGTCCACAATGGTTACTTCATAATATTTTTGTTTGATATGCTCGCTGAAAAATGTTAACATTTAATGAGAATGGTAGAACTTTATAGCTTTGGACACTGGAGCTAATGACAGGCTTGTACTTCCTTCAAACATTATTTGTAGGTTGTAAAAACTTCTGAGTACTTTGGTAATGAAGTAAATGAAAAAGATTATGATTGTCTGTGAAAGTAATATATGTTTCTCAAGTTCTAAGTTAAAGACATTGTTAAGTGGAGTGACAGTACTGCAAAGTTTTGCAATCACTGAAAAGAGTTCATCATTATTAATCACATACTAAAACAATTATTAGTAGTCCACTCAAGGTCAGACATATCATTAGGTTGCAAATTGAAGACCAGAAGGAGGAAAGGGGATGGGAGAGCCGGTGATACTTCATTGCATTTACTAAGATACTTGTAGATCAGCAGTTTCTTAACTATTTTTGTAGACAAGAATTTATCCAATGGGGGGAGGGCAGCTGACCCCCCCCCCCCCCCCAAAAAAAAAGACCTCACAAGCTCTTCCTCCTACAACAGGAACTCATTTTTAATTGTTTTTTTGTATGTGTCTCTCTTGATTAGTCTCTTGGCTGCAAGTAAGGTTCCTGATGATTTATTTATAAGTCATGCATATGAGTTTGAATAGTGCATTTTTTATTTTCTTTGCGGTCATATATTGTGGCGCATTTGGAGTAGTATGATCTTTAAGAGAAGCAAATTGAAATCTGCATACAGATCTCTTCCATTAGTTTATTAATTAGGTTTATTGTTAAGAAAATACTCGGTTGTAGATGAATTAATTGTGTGTGATTCTAGGATAATTGATTTATTAAAATGGTAAAGAAATAATGAAAATATTCCAGGCTGCTTGTTTGGTTGTGCACAGAGGGGCTGGGGCAAGGAGACATAACGCAAAGCACATCAACAACATGCCAAAAGAGAAACACAGAATCTGAAGACAGTAATACTTCTTCATCTTCTTCTTCTTCTTCTTCTTCTTCTTCTTCTTCTTGTTTTCCCCAGTAAAATATGTTTGGAACCTTTTCAGAATAGCATTACAGTAACCAGATCTCTGTGTTTTACACTCTTTCATAATTTTTGTTGCTTCAATTAAAGATTTGCTAGATGGTATATTCTCTATTAGTGTTTATTTCACCTAAAAATTAAATTTAAGCTCATCGCAGATCTTGACATACATGATGCATTAATATTCATTTTTTTTTACTGATTTCTCTCTCACTTCTTTACCTATTACTTCTATATATGCATGAATGGTTGAGCTATCTCTATGAGAAATAATTAGTCCAAACTCTTCCTGCGTTGAGTGAGCAGTGCAGTGGTTAGTACACTGGACTCACATTTGAGAGGACAACGGTTCAAACCCGTGTCTGGCCATCCTGCTTTAGGCTTTCTGTTATTTCCCCAAATCACTTCAGGCAAATGCCGGGATGGTCCCTTTGAAAGGGCGTGACCGACTTCCTTCCCCATCCTTCCCTAATCCAATTGGACTGATGACCTCACTGTTTGGTCCCTTCCCCCAAGTCAACTGGTCAACTCTTCCTGCTGCTGTTTTTCCTTGCTGATTTACACTAACAACTATTTTCTTGAATAAGACAAAAACAGTTTCATTGTATCTGATGTTGATTGCATTCATTCTGTATCATTAAAATTATTTCACTGAAATAACATTAATCAGTCACATTTGGAAACAATGTTCTGTTGGAAACATTTAGTTCAACAACGAAAGTGCATTACTGTTTTATATTGGATGGTGATCCAAAAGCAACTTTAAAAGGGTGCTAGTTGAGATTATTGTAATTGTTATTTATAATTTTTATTGTTGTTATATTTATTTGTATTTTCAACCTTTAAGAAGTTTGATTAGAATATTTTCTGTATTCTGTGTCTTACTAAAATTATTAAGACACATGTTGTGAATTGGTTATCTAACAGTATTCCATTTTACTGGAGTTCATACAACTTGTACTGCAATCTGAAAGACACAAAATTCTTTGATAGATCTAATTACTTTAATTTTCTCAGAAGCATTAAGCAAAAGGTAGAAGCCTACTACTCAATGGCCTACTTGACGTCAGCTTGCTGTCAGTTTTTAAAGAGTTTATGTGTAATTGTTTTCTAAGCATGTAATAGAAATGATAACTACACAACTCTACAGCTTCATTTGTATATTGCTCTTACACTGGTACACTGTTTATTATGATTGTTACTTTATGAGGGAAGGTATAATGGCAGCGAAGCATTTATCTTGTTGCCAAAGAATCATAATATGTAGGAGTAACACTTCTTCACAAGTTGTGTACTGTATTAGTCTTTGTTTAACTTCCAGAATGTTGATCTATTTTCTTTTATGTGATACAGTGAAAAAAGATGTAAAGTTATCTTATATCAATGTACAAAAGAAACTGTATTACAATACTTTGTTAATCATTGTTATGGTTTATGTAGTGCTGTTAAAGTGCTAGTAATTGCAGCTGTTTATTCATAATGAATTTCATAAATTATTTGGAATGTTAATTTCTTGCTAAAAGGATTTGTGAAATGATGTGGTTCATTCATTATTATGTGTAGTTATTTTAGATCAGAATACCACATATGATTCTTTTGAAGGTACTGTGATAGTGAAGCAAAAAAGTATAGTACAGAAATTGGTGACTAGGTATCAGAATAGATAATTAAGAGGCCTTCACTAATATATATGTAAATAAATAGATTTAAACTGATCTTATGTGAATTTGAAATATTTTGTAAACATTTGATTTTTATAACAGTTATTTCATGTTGTGTGTTAAGACAGTGGTTGCTTGTGAGTGTTTTTGCTTTGCAAGGATCAAAAGAGAAGAAATTGAAAGCTGAGCTTTGTGCTTAATGTAAATGAATCTTATATGCTAGTCACCTCTGAGCTAGTCGCATCTCCTTTTTTATTGCTGCTTTTTATAAAAAGAACTTATAATGCATAGTGCTTACAGTTTCTTTATTCAGTATAAACAAATAAATGTAAATCTATTTGTTGTTTCACTTTATTCAATACTGTAAAATGTTAGAATAGCAGTTCATTGTGTACCAAAGATCTTAGCTGTTGTAGAGTACCTAATGTACTGTTTTATAAAATGTGACTGACAAATAAGCTGTATTATACTGTACTAATTATCAGTTACAGTCAGTCTGATATGAAAAGTACTCTGTTGTGATATTTTAAGCCATCCATTGTTTTGTATTGTTGATGGGTTGACAGTAACATAATATCTCCTAAATAGTTCTTTTTGAATACTTGTTGATATTAATTTACTTGCATTGAAATATTTCAGATTTGCAAGTGGATTATACAAGTTAGTTTTATTACAAAAAAAATATACTTAAATTATGTTACTATTATTACAGACAATGTGAACTCTGTGTTAATGCCCCTATAAACAGGGAAGTAATATCGTATAATGGTTGTTTTTATTGCAGTTCCCTTAAACAAAATATCAGTCTTCTTCTTTCTTATTTTATTTATTTATTTTTGTGGGAATTAAGTAAATTCCAGCTCCATTCATTGTATGTATTGTCATCCTTGCCCAAACAGATTACACTGGTTCAGTATTTGTAGTTCAGACACAAGAGAACAAGTGTGAGGTATAAAATATCTCACTGATACATTTACATACAGCGGAGGTGCTGAGTCACAGATAGGCACAACAAAAAGACTGTCACACTATAAGCTTTTGGACAGCAAGGCCTTTGTCGAAAATAAATGACATACACACACACTCACCCACACATGACTACAACCTCTGGCAGCTGAAGGGTGTGATTCAGTTTGTGTGTGTGTGTGTGTGTGTGTGTGTGTGTGTGTGTGTGTGTGAGAGAGAGAGAGAGAGAGAGAGAGAGAGAGAGAGAGAGAGAGATTGAGATTGCGCATGCACGTGTGTCTGTCGTCTATTTTCGAAAGTGGCCTTCTTGCCTGAAAGCTTATATTGTGACAGTCCTTTTGTTGTGCCTATCTGCAACTCAGCATCTCCGCTATATGGTGAGTAGCAACTTTCCTTTTCATAATATTATTACATTCCATCTTGGATTTTCCATTGTTTGATTCATTGATCTATTTGTTTACTAAGCCAAAATAACTGACTGATTTTGATGTAAATGCATTAGAGTAGTGCCAGAATGTTCTTTCTGTAAATTGCAAAAAAATCCTTCAAAGTTTTGTACAGCAATTTGCGTATTTTATGTTAATAACTGACTCGAGTATAAGTCTTTTTACAAAAGTTTTAATCATCAACGTTGAGCAACCTCTTTACCGTGATAATTGTAGATTATGTGGATGCTGTTTTGGTAAACTAACTCCTCTGCACACACTTCATAATTACTCAGTTGCAAGGAACACTTATCTTCTGGAATGTAAGTTTCTTTCTGAATATACTAATTGCCAGTCCATTAAAATTTTCTATTTCAAACTACTTTCTTTTTTGTTTGTTCTGAAAACTTAGTGTCAGCCCTCTATTTTTCCAGTTTATTAGTGGTTTTCACTATTGGTTTACTGATTTGAAAGTCCAATTTTTACTCTGTGCTGAAAAATACATTAAATTCAGGTTAATTGCAAATGTCTTTGCATATGAAAACATAATGACTCAGTACAATGTGACACATTGTGCAGTTCATAATATATTTGCTATTCTACTGAACTTATCAGTGTAACTCAGTTGCCCTCAGAATGGATTTCCTGATTACACTATGACATTGCAGATAAAAATTTTACTCTACTGTCACTACAACAGAAGAAACAGTAACCAGCAAATGTGCTTGTCGTATGTAGATGCTAGATTTAAATTCCAGTACAGCCTTTTGTTGGTCTGTGTTGTTAGCATTGACAGTTGCCTAGTAAATGCAGGGAAAGATTCCCCACCAAGCCCATACTAATTTCATACCAAGGCTTTTCAGGTAAAATGATAAGTTTTAAAGAGAACTTAATGGAAATTTTGCTTGCTGGCCTTATCAAAAGCTTGTCATTCCAGGGACCAGTACTATTATGCTCACTTTTTGAACATTTCCAACAAAGCTTCACTGTTTTATAATTGATTTGGAATAAACCACAATAAAATAATATAAGTCCAAGGAAAGGTTTCAATAGCTTTATAGATCTGGGGATCAGAAGATTATTGACTGAACTTAATTTTTCATTGTCAGGTTCAGTTCCTTCTAGAGTAATAATATGTTCAAGAAATGTTATCATGTACAAACTTAGCCTCTTTAAATTTTTGTAGAACTTTGTCCAGTAATACAAGATGTTCTGATCAGATAGGTGTACCATAACTGTCAGCAAGTCATCAAGAAACAAAGTTACTCTACATAATAATTCGGGTTCTAGTACTGTATAAAGAGTGGATGTGAACATGTGAGAGCTTACATTCAAGCTAAATGGTAATACAGTAAACTCATAGCTTCTAGCAACAAAAACGAAAGCAGCAATTAGCACAACTGTTTGGTAAGAGTTATCTGCCAATATGAAGTTCTTAAAGTAAATACTAGACAGATACTTTACGCCGTAGAAGCTGTGAATTATTTCTTCCAAGTTTTCCTCTTGGGTTCTGACTGGAACTGATATTTTGTTTATTGGCCTTGCATCAGTCACTTGACATAAGCTACCACCTGGCTTGCAGACAGCAAGCGATGGACTGCAATACGAAAATTTTTAAGGTACAAATATGCCCCATCATTTTTCTATTCTCTTTAATTCCTGCATATCATTTTGCCCAAGGAACAGAGTAGAAGCATGACAGTTGGTCTTGTGAGGGTTCCTCTCTATTTTACATTCATATCCATGGATAATGAGGGGACAGTCTTCAAAGACTGTATCACAAAATGTTGGTACTGGTTGTAGTTCCATTCTTTGCATAGCATGAAGACAATCCAATTCATTAAATTTCTAGATTATAGCACCCAATACGTCCATGCTGTTACTGTTACCATCAACTGGCTAGCATCAGTGAACTCTCCTACAACGTTATTTTAACTCGCTGGCAAAATTCCCCATGACCCACTATTGCACTAATGAAATCAATAGTAGCATCATGACAACCAATACTAACACACAATTTGCCAGCAGAAAGGTTGAAAATTGTGTTACTCTTGTTAAGAAAATTGATTCTTACAATACAGTTGGTTCTTGTATGAGGAATGCAGGAGAAAAAATAATTTCCCTAATTTGGGTTGTAACTGGACCTGGACTTATTTGTGGCTAACTGCTCCCACGATCTTACATCCACTCACAGGAGTACAAGTTCTTCCTGTCATTGACAAATCCTCTCCAGTAGTCCAGACAAGAGAGCATTTAATTGTGCATCAGTGTCTAAGATTACGAAACCTGTTGACTGTTGTCTTAATTGTAAACTGATCTTCAGGTTCCATCTCTTGAGTGCAATCAGTGTCCTCATGGCAAAACTTGTCTCACGTGCCTACTCTGTCATCATACCTAATTACATTAATCAGCTGTTGCGCACCTTTGGCATTCACAAATGCTAAGCCTGTGGGTCACTTGCAGGCCGCATCCAATTTTTTGAACTATGGTGGCGAAAATTGGGGACAACTTTATTTACAGTCACTCCAGTTTCAGCCTTCTTGATCTGTGTTCACTGTTGTTGTTGTTGTTTCCTGAATTGTACCTATTTTCATGCTGGTACTGCCACACAATTTGCAAGATGATAGGAACGCTTGTTGTCACTCATGTTCTCTTGGTTCGTGTACACCTTCCAGGTTACAGGACTGGAGTAGGTGGTGGTGGGAGGGTGCATAGGACAGGTTTTACACCGGGGCGGTTACAAGGGTAGGAGCCAGAGGGTAGGGAAGGTGGTTTGGGGATTTCATAGGGATGAACCAAGAGGTTACGAAGATTAGGTGGACGGCGGAAAGACACTCTTGGTGTCACGATCAAAGGCAGTGCCACGTGTGAAAGCACCCACGTGATTTACCAACTGACCTGCCTACACTATGACGCTTTCTATGTGGGAATGACCAGCAACACACTGTCCATTCGCATGAATGGACACAGGCAGACAGTGTTTGTTGGTAATTAGGATCACCCTGTGGCTAAACATGACTTGGTGCACGGCCAGCACATCTTGGCACAGTGTTACACCGTCCGGGTTATCTGGATACTTCCCACCAACACCAACCTATCCGAACTCCTGAGATGGGAACTTGCCCTTCATTATATCCTCTCTTCTCATTATCCACCAGGCCTCAATCTCCGCTAATTTCAAGTTGCCGCCACTCATACCTCACCTGTCATTCAACATCATCTTTGCCTCTGTACTTCCACCTCGACTTACATCTCTGCCCAAACTCTTTGCCTTTAAATATGTCTGCTTGTGTCTGTATATGTATATGTATGGATGGATGTGTGTGTGTGTGTGTGTGTGTGTGTGTGTGTGTGTGTGTGTGTGTGTATGTGCGGATGGATGTGTGTGTGTGTGTGTGTGTGTGTGTGTGTGTGTGTGTGTGTGTGTGTGTGTGTGCGAGTGTACACCTGTCCTTTTTTTCCCCTAAGGGAAGTCTTTCCGCTCCCGGGATTGGAATGACTCCTTACCCTCTCCCTTAAAACCCACATCCTGTCATTTTTCCCTCTCCTTCCCTCTTTCCTGACGAAGCAACTGCCAGTTGTGAAAGCTCGTAATTCTGTGTGTGTGTTTGTGTGTTTTGTTCATGTGCCTGTCTGCCGGCGCTTTCCCGCTTGGTAAGTCGTGGAATCTTTGTTTTTAATATATTTTTCCCATGTGGAAGTTTCTTTCTATTTTATTTACATCATGTTTATGTGTTATTTTATTGTGCCTGTCTACCGGCGCTTTCCCTCTTGGTAAGTCTTAGAATCTTTGTTTTTAATAGAATTACATTATTTTGTTGATAATTGATTTATTTCAAGGTTAATAAATTGATATTACCAAAGATTAAATGTTTCCTAATATGATGATTCATGTTGAATGTTAAGTTTATTCTTCCTGGTCCATTGAGGAATGAATGCAAAATTTTCATGCGTAACAAAACTTATTCACATTAATTGGCATTGGAACTGCACACTCGTCACGTAAACAAAACACGGACAGACTTCACTGATCTCTTTGACTTCCAGAAGTACCTTCAAAACTGACTGACAAAACAACTCAAGCACTAACTTGCAGCCTCGCCTCATCGATTTACATCGAATTTTAACAATACCTTCCAAAATAAAGCATTATTAATTTTGTACAATTTTGATGTTACAACTAAAATTTACAAAACGTAAAGAAACTGATAAGAAAGTCATTCTGAACTTTAATAACAATAATGTCTCTCATATTGTTTACATAATTAAATACAGTTTGGATTTGGTTACTAACAAGTAATGGTAGTACAGAGCTCGTGCTTTATCCGATTAAATACATAGAACGTACAAATACTAACAAAGAGATAGAGGGGCTGACCAGTACTTACCTCAGCTCAGTACAGCCGATAGATACACAAAAAACAACCGAAAATTTATGTTCCTAGCTTTCGGAATAAATGTTCCTTCATCAGGGAGGAGAGAGGGGAAAGAAAGAGAAGAAGGAAAAGTGGATTTAGTTACTCACAACCCAGGTTATGAAGCGACAGGGAAAGAAAAACAGGGAGGGTAGCAAGGATGCAGGCATGGTTGTCAGAGGGAAGCCGAAGATATTCTACTGTAAGTACTGTGCCAGCTTCAAACCAAAGAGCATACATACAGAAGTAAAGAGGTATATAGTATAAAGATGTAGGATGAAAAGATGCATGAATGGCTAAAGAGGAAAGGGACAGAGGAGAAGACTGAAGAGTAAATGGGTGTGAGGTTGTTTAACGTAGGTTCAGTCCAGGGGGATGGCGGGATGAAAGGATGTGTTGGAGTGCAAGTTCCCATCTCCGCAGTTCAGAGGGACTGGTGTTGGGTGGGAGAAGCCAAATGGCACATACAGTGTAGCAGGTTCCTAGGTCCCTAGAATTATGCTGGAGGGCATGCTGCGCTACTGGGTATTGGACATCTCCTAGGCGGACAGTTCGTCTGTGTCCGTTCATGCGCTCAGCCAGTTTAGTTGTTGTCATACCAATGTAAAAGGCTGTGCAGTGCAGGCATGTCAGCTAATAAATGACATGTGTAGTTTCACACGTGGCCCTGCCTTGAATTGTGTATGTTTTACCAATAGCGGGGCTGGAGTAGGTGGTTGTGGGGGGGATGCATGGGGCAGGTTACAGGGGTAGGAACTGCTGGGTAGAGAAGGTAGTCTGGGAATATTGTGGGGTTTAACAAGGATGTTAGGGGGCGACGAAAGGCAACACTACGTGGTGTGGGGAGAATTTTGTCAAGGGATGCTCTCATTTCAGGGGTTGACTTGAGAAAGTCATATCTCTGGCGGAGTAATATATTGATGTATTCGAGGCTAGTATAATATTGGGTGACAAGGGGGATGCTTCTGTGTGGTCTGAGGGTAGGAACATTGTTGTTGGACGGGGAGGAATGTATTACTCGGGAGATCTGTTTGTGGACTAGGTCTGCAGGATAGTTGCGGGAGAGGACAGCACTGGTCAGGTTATTGGTGCAATTGTTGAGGGATTCGTTACTGGAGCAGATACGTTGGCCACGAATACCTAGGCTGTAGGGAAGGGAGCGTTTGATGTGGAATGGATGGCAGCTATCAAAATGGAGGTACTGTTGTTTGTTTGTTTGTGGGTTTGATATGGACAGAGGTGTGGATGTGAGCTTCAACAAGATGAATGTCAACATCCAGGAAGGTGGCTTGGGTTTTGGAGAAGGACCAGGTGAAATTCAGATTCTCCAAAACCCAAGCCACCTTCCTGAATGTTGACATTCATCTTGTTGAAGCTCACATCCACACCTCTGTCCATATCAAACCCACAAACAAACAAACAACAGTACCTCCGTTTTGATAGCTGCCATCCATTACACATCAAACGCTCCCTTCCCTACAGCCTAGGTATTCGTGGCAAACGTATATGCTCCAGTGACGAATCCCTCAACAATTACACCAATAACCTGACCAGTGTTTTCCTCTTCCGCAACTATCCTGCAGACCTAGTCCACAAACAGATCTCCCGAGCAATACATTCCTCCCCGTCTAACAACAATGTTCCTACCCTCAGACGACACAGAAGCATCCCCCTTGTCACCCAATATTATCCTGGCCTCGAATACATCAATAAATTATTCCGCCAGGGATATGACTTTCTCAAGTCAACCCCTGAAATGAGATCATCCCTTGGCAAAATTCTCCCCACACCACACAGAGTTGCCTTTCGTCACCCCCTAACATCCTTGTTAAACCCTACAATATTCCCAGACTACCTTCTCTACCCAGCGGTTCCTACCCATGTAACCGACCCCGCTGCAAAACCTGCCCCATGCATCCCCCCACAACCACCTACTCCAGCCCCACTACTGGTAAAACATACACATTTCAAGGCAGGGCCACGTGTGAAACTACACATGTCATTTATTAGCTGACATGCCTGCACTGCACAGCCTTTTACATTGGTATGACAACAACTAAACTGGCTGAGCGCATGAACGGACACAGACGAACTGTCCGCCTAAGAGATGTCCAGTACCCAGTAGCGGAGCACACCATCCAGCATAATTCTAGGGACCTAGGAACCTGCTACACCGTATGTGCCATTTGGCTTCTCCCACCCAACACCAGTCCCTCTGAACTGCGGAGATGGGAACTTGCACTCCAACACATCCTTTCATCCCGCCATCCCCCTGGACTGAACATACGCTAAACAACCTCACTCCCATTTACTCTTCAGTCTTCTCCTCTTTCCCTTTCCTCTTTAGCCATTCATGCATCTTTTCATCCTACACCTTTATACTATATACCTCTTTACTTCTGTATGCCTCCTCTTTGGTTTGAAGCTGGCACAGTACTTACAGTAGAATATCTTTGGCTCCCCTCTGACAACCATGCCTCCATCCTTGCTACCGTCCCTGTTTTCCTTTCCCTGTTGCTTCATAACCCCTTTGTTTCCCCTCTCTCCTCCCTGATGAAGGAACATTTATTCCGAAAGCTAGGAACGTAATTTTTAAATCGGTTGTACTGAGCTGAGGTAAGTACTGGCCAGCCCCTCTATCTCTTTGTTAGTATTTGTTTTTCATCTTTATATGAGATTTTCCATTAATTATATAGAACGTACAAATAAGGTCACAAATTCTGGAAAGTGCGAAACTGTGAGATGTAAACAATTGGAGAGTTAATTAGTAATGTAATTACAAAGATTATTAATTGTAGAGGAAGACATAAAAATAAATAACAAATGGAAATACATCTCTTGGTAATAACTTTAAAGCTGATTCCCGAGATAAAGATGTTTTTAATTACTGGATTTTTATATCACTATTTTGTTAGTTAGAAGCATTGATTTTTCATGCTAACATCTCTGCAGTCTCTAGTTATTTATTGGTAAGGACTTCTTACTTCAATTTCTCGTTTACTTACTTAATTTAGTATATGCACATATAATTTTATCAATGTAGCAATCCACCAATAATTACAGCAACGCACATCCTTCTAGAACATTCCACATGCCTTCGCAATGAATATCAAGTTTTTTAGAGGGAAACATTTCTCGACCTCCTCTATCGGGTGGAGAAATGTAGGGTCTCCCTGAATAGGTCAGGCGTGCACTACATGAAGGAAGCAGCTACAAGGATAGCGGAGTACGTTTGGAGTGCACATGGGGGTTTTTAGGTTAGAAAATTCCCTCCATAGGCCCGACAAGACGCCTCCTGAGACGTGGCAAGGTAGGAGTAGGCAAAATGCAACAGGGTTGGTTGGTTGGTTTGGGGAAGGAGACCAGACAGCGTGGTCATCGGATTAGGGAAGGATGGGGAAGGAAGTTGGCCGTGCCCTGTCAGGGGAACCATCCCGGCATTTGCCTGGAGTGATTTAGGGAAATCATGGAAAACCTAAATCAGGATGGCCAGACGCGGGATTGAACCGTCGTCCTCCCGAATGCGAGTCCAGTGTCTAACCACTGCGCCCCCTCGCTCGGTGCAACAGGGAATAACAATATTAATGTGCTAATAGTAAACTGCAGCAGCGTCTATAGAAAGGTCCCAGAACTGCTCTCATTATTAAACGGTCACAACGCGCATATAGTACTAGGGACAGAAAGTTGGCTGAAACCACATCTACATCTACATCTACATGACTACTCTGCAATTCACATTTAAGTGCTTGGCAGAGGTTTCATCGAACCACAATCATACTATCTCTCTACTATTCCACTCCTGAACAGCGAGCGGGAAAAACGAACACCTAAACCTTTTTGTTCGAGCTCTGATTTCTCTTATTTTATTTTGATGATCATTCCTATCTATGTAGGTTGGGCTCAACAAAATATTTTCGCATTCGGAAGAGAAAGTTGGTGACTGAAATTTCGTAAAAAGGTCTCGCCGCGACGAAAAACGTCTATGCTGTAATGACTTCCATCCCAACTCGTGTATCATATCTACCACACTCTCTCCCCTATAACGCGATAATACAAAACGAGCTGCCCTTTTTTGCACCCTTTCGATGTCCTGCGTCAATCCCACCTGGTAAGGATCCCACACCGCGCAGCAATATTCTAACAGAGGACGAACGAGTGTAGTGTAAGCTGTCTCTTTAGTGGACTTGTTGCATCTGCTAAGTGTCCTGCCAATGAAACGCAACCTTTGGCTCGCCTTCCCGACAGTATTATCTATGTGGTCCTTCCAACTGAAGTTGTTCATAATTTTTACACCCAGGTACTTAGTTGAATTGACAGCCTTGAGAATTGTACTATTTATCGAGTAATCGAATTCCAACGGAGTTCTTTTGGAACTCATGTGGATCATCTCACACTTTTCATTATTTAGCGTCAACTGCCACCTGACACACCATACAGCAATCTTTTCTAAATCGCTTTGCAGCTGATACTGGTCTTCGGATGAACTTACTAGACGGTAAATTACAGCAGCATCTGCGAACAGTCTAAGAGAACTGCTCAGATTGTCACCCAGGTCATTTGTATAGATCAGGAACAGTAGAGGTCCCAGGACGCTTCCCTGGGGAACACCTGATATCACTTCAGTTTTACTCGATGGTTTGCCGTCTATTACTACGAACTGTGACCTTCCCGACAGGAAATCACGAATCCAGTCGCACAACTGAGACGATACCCCATAGCTCCGCAACTTGATTAGAAGTCGCTTGTGAGGAACGGTGTGAAAAGCTTTCCGGAAATCTAGAAATACGGAATCAACTTGAGATCCCCTGTCGATAGCGGCCATTACTTCGTGCGAATAAAGAGCTAGCTGCATTGCATAAGAGCGATGTTTTCTGAAGCCATGCTGATTACATGTTTGAATACAGTATATGCTCCAAAACCATACTGCAAACCGACGTCAATGATATAGGTCTGTAGTTAAATGGATTACTCCTACTACCCTTCTGGAACACTGGTGCGACCTGTGCAATTTTCCAATCTGTAGGTACAGATCTATCGGTGAGCGATCAGTTGTATATGAGTGCTAAGTAGGGAGCTATAGTATCAGCGTAATCTGAAAGGAACCTAATCGGTATACAATCTGGACCTGAAGACTTGCCCGTGTCAAGCGATTTGAGTTGCTTCGCAACCCCTAAGGTATCTACTTCTAAGAAACTCATGCTAGCAGATGTTCGTGTTTCAAATTCTGGAATATTCCATTCGTCTTCCCTGGTGAAGGAATTTCGGAAAACTGCGTTCAATAACTCCGCTTTAGCGGCACAGTCGTCGATAACTGTACCATCGGCACTGCGCAGCGAAGGTATTGACTGCGTCTTGCCGCTTGTGTACTTTACATACGACCAGAATTTCTTCGGATTTTCTACCAAATTTCGAGACAATGTTTCGTTGTGGAACCTATTAAAGGCATCTCGCATCGAAGTACGTGCCAAATTTCGTGCGTCTGTAAATTTTAGCCCATCTTCGGGATTTCGCGTTCTTCTGAACTTTGCATGCTTTTTCCGTTGCCTCTGCAACAGCGTTCGGACCTTTTTTGTGTACCACGGGGGATCCGTTCCATCTCTTACCAATTTATGAGGTATGAATATCTCAATTGCTGTTGCTACTATATCTTTGAATTTGAGCCACATCTTGTCTACATTCGCATAGTCAGTTCGGAAGGAATGGAAATTGTCTTTTAGGAAGGCTTCTAGTGGCACTTTATCCGCTCTTTTAAATAAAATTATTTTGCGTTTGTTTCTGATGGATTTGGAAGAAATGGTATTGAGCCTAGCTACAATGACCTTGTGATCACTAATCCCTGTATCAGTCATGATGCTCTCTATCAGCTCTGGATTGTTTGTGGCCAAGAGGTCAAGTGTGTTTTCGCAACCATTTACAATTCGCGTGAGTTCGTGGGCTAACTGCTCGAAATAATTTTCGGAGAATGCATTTAGGACAATCTCGGAAGACGTTTTCTGCCTACCACCGGTTTTGAACAAGTATTTTTGCCAACATACCGAGGGTTGGTTGAAGTCCCCACCAACTATAACCGTATGAGTGGGGTATTTATTTGTTACGAGACTCAAACTTTCTCTGAACTGTTCCGCAACTGTATCATCGGAGTCTGGGGGTCGGTAGAAGGAGCCAATTATTAACTTAAAACCAGACGTAAACAGTAATGAAGTCCTAAACTCAGATTGGATTGTATACCGCAGAGACAGGCTGGACAGTGAAGGGGGAGGCGTGTTTATAGCGATAAGAAGTGCAATAGCATTGAAGGAAATTGACGGAGATCCGAAATGTGAAATGATTTTGGGTGAAGGTCACGGTTAAAGCAGGCTCAGACATGGTAATTGGATGTGACTATAGGTCCCCGGGCTCAACATCTGTTGTGGCTGAGCACCTGAAGAATAATTTGGAAAATATTTTGAGTATATTTCCCCTCCATGTTATAGTTCTGGGTGGAGATTTTAATTTGCCAGATATAGACTGGGAGACTCAAACATTCATAACGGGTGGCAGGAACAAAGAATTCAGTGAAATTTTTTAAAGTGCTTTATCTGAAAACTACCTTGAGCAGTTAAACAGAGAACCGACTCGTGGCGATAACATATTAGACCTTCTGGTGACAAACAGACCCGAACTATTTGAAACAGTTAATGCAGAACAGGGAATCAGCGATCATAAAGCAGTTACTGCATCGATGATTTCAGCCGTAAATAGAAATATTAAAAAAGGTAGGAAGATTTTTCTGTATAGCAAAAGTGACAAAAAGCAGATTACAGACTACCTGATGGCTCAACACAAAAGTTTTGTCTCAAGTACAGATAGTGTTGAGGATCAGTGGACAAAGTTCAAAACCAACGTACAATATGTGTTAGATGAGTATGTGCCAAGCAAGATCGTAAGAGATGGAAAAGAGCCACCGTGGTGCAACAACCGAGTTAGAAAACTGCTGCGGAAGCAAAGGGAACTTCACAGCAAACATAAACATAGCCAAAGCCTTGCAGACAAACAAAAATTACGCGAAGCGAAATGTAGTGTCAGGAGGACTATGTGAGAGGCGTTCAATGAATTCCAAAGTAAAGTTCTATGTACTGACTTGACAGAAAATCCTAAGAAATTTTTGTCTTATGTCAAAGCGGTAGGTGGATTAAAACAAAATGTCCAGACACTCTATAACCAAAATGGTACTGAAACAGAGGATGACAGACTAAAGGCCGAAATACTAAATGTCTTCTTCCAAAGCTGTTTCACACAGGAAGACTGCACTGTAATTCCTTCTCTAGATTGTCGCACAGATGACAAAATGGTAGATATCGAAATAGATGACAGAGGGATAGAGAAACAGTTAAAATAGCTCAAAAGAGGAAAGGCCGTTGGACCTGATGGGATACCAGTTCGATTTTACACAGAGTACGCGAAGGAACTTGCCCCCCTTCTTGCAGTGGTGTACCGTAGGTCTCTAGAAGAGCGTAGTGTTCCAAAGGATTGGAAAAGGGCACAGGTCATCCCTGTTTTCAAGAAGGGACGTCGAACAGATGTGCAGAACTATAGACCTATATCTCTAACGTCGATCAGTTGTAGAATTTTGGAATACGTATTATGTTCGAGTATAATGACTTTACTGGAGACTAGAAATCTTGTCTGTAGGAATCAGCATGGGTTTCGAAAAAGACGGTCGTGTGAAACCCAGCTCGCGCTATTCGTCCATGAGACTCAGAGTGCCATAGACACGGGTTCACAGGTTGATACCGTGTTTCTTGACTTCTGCAAGGCATTTGATACAGTTCCCCACAGTCGTTTAATGAACAAAGTAAGAGCATATGGACTATCAGACCAATTGTGTGACTGGATTGAGGAGTTCCTAGATAACAGAACACAGTATGTCATTCTTAATGGAGAGAAGTCTTTCGAAGTAAGAGTGATTTCAGGTGTGCCGCAGGGGAGTGTCATAGGACCGTTGCTATTCACAATATACATAAATGACCTGGTGGATGACATCGGCAGTTCACTGAGGCTTTTTGCAGATGATGCTGTGGTGTATCGAGAGGTTGTAACAATGGAAAATTGTACTGAAATGCAGGAGGATCTGCAACGAATTGACGCATGGTGCAGGGAATGGCAATTGAATCTCAATGTAGACAAGTGTAATGTGCTGCAAATACATAGAAAGATAGATCCCTTATCATTTAGCTACAAAATAGCAGGTCAGCAACTGGAATCAGTTAATTCCATAAATTATCTGAGAGTAGGCATTAGGAGTAATTTAAAATGGAATGATCATATAAAGTTGATCGTTGGTAAAGCAGATGCCAGACTGAGATTCATTGGAAGAATCCTAAGGAAATGCAATCCGAAAACAAAGGAAGTAGGTTACAGTACGCTTGTTCTCCCACTGCTTGAATCCTGCTCAGCAGTGTGGGATCCGCACCAGATAGGGTTGATAGAAGAGATAGAGAAGATCCAACGGAGAGCAGCGCGCTTCGTTACAGGATCATTTAGTAATCGCGAAAGCGTTACGGAGATGATAGATTAACTCCAGTGGAAGACTCTGCAGGAGAGACGCTCAGTAGCTCGGTACGGGCTTTTGTTAAAGTTTTGAGAACATACCTTCACCGAAGAGTCAAGCAGTATATTGCTCCCTCCTACGTATATCTCGCGAAGAGACCATGAGGATAAAATCAGAGAGATTAGAGCCCACACAGAATCATACTGACAATCCTTCTTTCCACGAACAATACGAGACTGGAATAGAAGGGAGAACCGATAGAGGTACTCAGGGTACCCTCAGCCACACACCGTCAGGTGGCTTGCGGAGTATGGATGTAGATGTAGATGTAGATGTAGATGTAGATGTAGATGTAGGTGTGGGAAAAATATATCTAAAAACAAAGATGATGTGACTTACCAAACAAAACTGCTGGCAGGTCGATAGACACATAAACACACACAAACATACACACCAAATTCGAGCTTTCGCAACCGGCGCGTGCTTCGTCAGGAAAGAGGGAAGGAGAAGGAAAGATGAAAGGATGTGGGTTTTAAGGGAGAGGGTAAGGAGTCATTCCAATCCCGGGAGCGGAAAGACTTACCTTAGGGGGAAAAAAGGATAGGTATACACTCGCACGCACGCACACACACACACACACACACACACACAAGCAGACATTTGTAAAGATACACTCGCACACACGCACACACACACACACACACACACACACACACACACACACACACACCCATCCGCACATACACAGACACAAGCAGACATTTGTAAAGACAAAGAGTTTGGGCAGAGATGTCAGTCGAGGCGGAAGTACAGAGGCAAAGAATTTGTTGAAAGACCGGTGAGGTATGAGCGGCAGCATCTTGAAATTAGCAGATCTGGAAGCCTGGCGGATATCGAGAAGAGAGGATATACTGAAGGGCAAGTTCCCATCTCCGGAGTTCTGACAGGTTGGTGTTAGTGGGAAGTATCCAGATAACTCGGACGGTGTAACACTGTGCCAAGATGTGCTGGCAGTGCACCAGGGCATGTTTAGCTACAGGGTGATCCTCATTACCAACAAACACTGTCTGCCCATGTCCATTCATGTGAGTGGACAGTTTGTTGCTGGTCATTCCCACATAGATAGCTTCACAGTGTAGGCAGGTCAGTTGGTAAATCACGTGGGTGCTTTCACACGTGGCTCTACCTTTGATCGTGTACACCTTCCGGGTTACAGGACTGGAGTAGGTGATGGTGGGAGGGTGCATGGGACAGGTTTTACACCGAGGGTGGTTACAAGGATAGGAGCCAGAGGGTAGGGAAGGTGGTTTGGGAATTTCATAGGGATGAACTAAGAGGTTACGAAGGTTAGGTGGACGGCGGAAACACACTCTTGGTGGAGAGGGGAGGATTTCATGAAGGATGGATCTCATTTCAGGGCAGGATTTGAGGAAGTCGTATCCCTGCTGGAGAGCCACATTCAGAGTCTGATCCAGTCCCGGAAAGTATCCTGTCACAAGTGGGGCAGGTTTGTGGTTCTTCTGGGTTTGAGGGGATGAGGAAGTGTCTCTGGTTATTTGCTTCTGTACCAGGTCGGGAGGGTAGTTACGGGTGCGAAAGCTGTTTTCAGGTTGTTGGTGTAATGGTTCAAGGATTCTGGACTGGAGGAGATTCATTTGCCACGAAGACCTAGGCTGTAGGGAAGGGTCTGTTTGATGTGAAATGGATGGCAGCTGTCATAATGGAGGTACTGTTGCTTGTTGGTGGGTTTGATGTGGACGGATGTGTGAAGCTGGCCATTGGACAGATGGAGGTCGACGTCAAGGAAAGTGGCATGGGTTTTGGAGTAGGACCAGGTGAATCTGATGGAACCAAAGGAGTTGAGGTTGGAGAGGAAATTCTGGAGTTCTTCTTCACTGTGAGTCCAGATCATGAAGATGTCATCAATAAATCTGTACCAAACTTTGGATTGGCAGGCCTGGGTAACCAAGAAGGCTTCCTCTAAGCGACCCATGAATAGGTTGGCATACGAGGGGGCCATCCTGGTACCCATGGCTGTTCCCTTTAATTGTTGGCTGTCAAAAGTGAAGAAGTTGTGGGTCAGGATGAAGGTGGCTAAGGTAATGAGGAAAGAGGTTTTAGGTAGCGTGGCAGGTTATCGGCGTGAAAGGAAGTGCTCCATCTCTGCGAGGCCCTGGACGTGCGTGATATTTGTGTATAAGGAAGTGGCATCAATGGTAAAAAGGATGGTTTCCGGGGGTAACAGATTGGGTAAGGATTCCAGGCGTTCGAGAAAGTGGTTGGTGTCTTTGAAGGATGGGAGACTGCATGTAATGGGTTGAAGGTGTTGACCTACTTAGGCAGAGAGACGTTCTGTGGGGGCTTGGTAACCAGCTACAATGGGGCGGCTAGGATGATTGGGTTTGTGAATTTTAGGAAGAAGGTAGAATGTAGGGGTGCGGGGTGTCGGTGGGGTCAGGAGGTTGATGGAGTCAGGTGAAAGGTTTTGTAAGGGGCCTAAGGTTCTGAGGATTCCTTGAAGCTCCGCCTGGACATCAGGAATGGGATTACATTGGCAAACTTTGTATGTGGTGTTGTCTGAAAGCTGACGCAGTCCCTCAGGCACATACTCCCGACGATCAAGTACCACCGTCGTGGAACCCTTGTCCGCCGGAAGAATGATGATGGATCGGTCAGCCTTAGGATCGCGGATAGCTTGGGCTTCAGCAGTGGTGATGTTGGGAGTAGGATTAAGGTTTTTTAAGAAGGATTGAGAGGCAGGGCTGGAAATCAGAAACTCCTGGAAGGTTTGGAGAGGGTGATTTTGAGGAAGAGGAGGTGGGTCCCTCTGTGACGGAGGACGGAACTGTTCCAGGCAGGTTTCAATTTGGATAGTGTCTTGGGGAGTTGGATCACTAGGAGTAGGATTAGGATCATTTCTCTTCGTGGCAAAGTGATATTTCCAGCAGAGACTACGACTGTAGTACAGTATATCTTTGACGAGGGCTGTTTGGTTGAATCTGGGAGTGGGGCTGAATGTGAGGCCTTTGGATAGAACAGAGGTTTCGGATTGCTAGAGAGGTTTGGAGGAAAGGTTAACTACTGAATTAGGGTTTTGTGGTTCCAGATTGTGTTGATTGGAATTTTGAGGTTTTGGAGGGAGTGGGGCTGGAAATTGGAGATTGAGTAGATGGGAGAGACTGGGTTTGTGTGCAATGAGAAGAGGTTGAGGTTTGCTGGAAAGGTTGTGAAGGGTGAGTGAGTGGCCTTTCCGGAGGTGGGAAACCAGGAGATTGGATAGTTTTTTGAGGTGGAGGGTGGCATGCTGTTCTAATTTGCGGTTGGCCTGTAGGAGGATGCTCTGAACAGCCGGTGTGGATGTGGGAGAGGAAAGATTGAGGACTTTTATTAAGGATAGGAGTTGACGCGTGTGTTCATTGGCTGAGTTGATGTGTTGGTGAAGGATTAGGTGGGTGAGGGCAATGGATTGTTCAGTTTGGAACTGGTATAGGGACTGATCGAAAGAAGGGTTGCAGCCAGAGATGGGAACTTTGAGTGTAAGGCCTTTGGGGGTAATACCAAATGTCAGACAAGCCTGAGAAAATAAAATATGAGAGCCTAATCTAGCTAGGGCAAAGGCATGTTTGCGGAGGGAATGTAAATAAAACTTAATGGGGTCGTTGTGGGGGTGTTGTGAGGGTGACATGGTATTAGAAGGTGGAAAGTGTAACATGAGGCTGAAATGAAAATGAAAATAGAAATATATGGGGAGAGATAAAGGTGAACTAGAAAGCAACTGGTGATCTGGTGTGAAATAAGGCGAAAAAATGTTTGTTAAAGCTGGGCTATGTTGATCCTGTGGTGAACTTGGGTTGGTAGACAACGATGTGCATAAAGGTTAAGTGGTTGTGTTGCCGCCAAAACACGTTAAAGGATGGAGAAATTCGGAAAAATTTCGAAAAAACTCCGTGTAAATGTATTAAAAGGAGTGGTTTTGTGGTGGCAGATTAAGAAAATGAGTCTATCGACCTACCAGCGTTTTTGTTTGGTAAGTCACATCATCTTGAGAGAGAGAGAGAGAGAGATAGAGAAACAGACATACAAGGCCTTAGGAAGCACTGAATTGTCTAGTAACTATACGGATGCATATTAAAAAGAAGGTAGTACCCGACATTTCATATGAGTCCTGGGGGAGGCTGTAGCATTATACCATTATAAAGTCGTGCTGTAGTGCTTCACCTCCTACAAGTTCCACACACTGTTTATCTGCCATTACATGGAAAATTGAAGTTAACATATAATAATTGAATTTGATATGAAAAATTTTCAATTCTTTATGCACAAAACTCCCATACCTGATGAAGATGACTGAGTCAGTCGTTGAAATATTGTGCAAAAATAGCTACGACAACTCGGCTGTATACTCCAAAGCATAAAATTAATGTTAATGTTACACACACACACACACACACACACACACACACACACACACACACGTCATAACACACTCTTCAGACATTCAAATGCTGTTTTTGAATGAGAAACCGTCTGTGTAATGTTTCCTTAGATATAAAATGTTGATGGAATTACTCCTGCCTACTTAGTGTAGCTATGCTGTTAATCATTTGTGTATCCTAGATTTTTGTACAGGGCATCACAGTGCTCTCTTTGTTGCATGCTATATTCATGGTGTTACAATTTTAATGCTCAGGACTGTTTGATACCAGAGTTGCAATGATTGTATACATTCTCATAGTAATCTTATAACTCAAATTGAGCAAAAAACTATATACAATCAACTAATACAATATTCAAGCAATCAGTCTTTTCATCCATGTTGTTAAAAGGACATCACTTTCTTTGACATTATCTACACCTCAGTGAGCAACAGCTGGCAGGGTTGTTGGACGTTTGCAGGCTCTGTGGCTTTGGCATCAGCCATTGCCTCACCCCGCCCACTTTTACATATATCTCCTTATTGTGAAGTTGACGACTTATTCATTTATGTTAAAACTGGGGTTACTATGTATGCACATTTCAAAAGACGGTGTTTTCATGGCTATAAAATCTTGTATCTACTTCCTGTTACCTGATTCACATCTTTAATGGATGAGCCATAATAACTGTGGTTCCAAACAAAAACCTGACAACTTTTACAAGAACAGATGAGAATATCAAATGCAATTTCAAAATTATCATCTGACCTCCAAATTTGCATGAATGTCTTTACACTTATGCTGCTTGGTAATTCCTCAATTAGCGATTACACAATTTATGAAATGTACCAACCCAATTATGTACAGCCTACCACAATAACTTTGTTGTTGTTGTTGTGGTCTTCAGTCCTGAGACTGGTTTGATGCAGCTCTCCGTGCTACCCTATCCTGTGCAAGCTTCTTCATCTCCCAGTACTTACTGCAACCAACATCCTTCTGAAAACGATTTTTACCCTCCACGTTGCCCTCCAATGCTAAATTTGTGATCCCTTGATGCCTCAGAACATGTCTTACTAACCGGTCCCTTCTTTTTGTCAAGTTGTGCCACAAACTCCTCTTCACCCCATTTCTATTGAATACTTCATCATTAGTTATGTGATCTACCCATCTAATCTTCAGCATTCTTCTGTAGCACCACATTTTGAAAGCTTCTATTCTCTTCTTGTCCAAGCTATTTATCGTCCATGTTTCACTTCCATACATGGCTACACTCCGTACAAATACTTTCAGAAACGACTTCCTGACACTTAAATCAATACTTGATGTTAACAAATTTCTCTTCTTCAGAAACCCTTTCCTTGCCATTGCCAGTCTACATTTTACATCTTCTTTACTTCGACCATCATCAGTCATTTTGCTCCCCAAATAGTAAAACTCCTTTACTACTTTAAGTGTCTCATTTCCTAATCGAATTCCCTCAGCATCACCTGACTAAATTTGACTACATTCCATTATCCTCATTTTGCTTTTGTTGATGTTCATCTTATATCCTCCTTTCAAGACACTATCCATTCTGTTCAACTGCTCTTCCAAGTCCATTGCTGTCTCTGATAGGATTACAATGTCATTGCCGAACCTCAAAATTTATATTTCTCCTCCATGGATTTTAATACCTACTCTGAATTTTTCTTTTGTTTCCTTTACTGCTTGCTCAATATACAGATTGAATAACATCGGGGAGAGGCTACAACCCTGTCTCACTCCCTTCCCAACCACTGCTTCCCTTTCATGCCCCTCGTCTCTTTATAACTGCCATCTGGTTTCTGTACAAATTGTAAATAGCCTTTCAATCCCTGTATTTTACCCCTGCCACCATCAGAATTTGAAAGACAGTATTCCAGTCAACATTGTCAAAAGCTCTCTCTAAGTCTACAAATGCTAGAAATGTAGGTTTGCCTTTCCTTAATCTTTATTCTAAGATAAGTTCCTCTAAGATAAGTCGTAAGATCAGTATAGCCTCACGTGTTCCAGTATTTATTCGAAATCCAAACTGATCTTCCCCGAGGTCAGCTTCTACCAGTTTTTCCATTCGCCTGTAAAGAATTCATGTTAGTATTTTGCAGCTGTGACTTATTAAACTGATAGTTCGGTAATTTTCACATCTGTCAACACCTGCTTTCTTTGGGATTGGAATTATTATATTCTTCTTGAAGTCTGGGGGTATTTTGCCTGTCTCATACATCTTGCTCACCAGATGGTACAGTTTTGTCAGGACTGGCTCTCCCAAGGCTTTCAGTAGTTCTAATGGAATGTTGTCTACTCCCGGGACCTTGTTTCGGCTCAGGTCTTTCAGTGCTCTGTCAAACTCTTCACGCAGTATCATATCTCCCATTTCATCTTCATCTACATCCTCTTCCATTTCCATAATATTGTCCTCAAGTACATCGCCCTTGTATAGACCATCTATATACTGCTTCCACCTTCTGCTTTCCCTTCTTTGGTTAGAACTAGGTTTCCATCTGAGCTCTTGATATTCATAAAAGTGTCTCTCTTTTCTCCAAAGGTATCTTTAATTTTCCTGTAGGCAGTATCTATCCTGCCCTAGTGAGATAAGTCTCTACATCCTTACATCTGTCCTCTAGCCATCCCTGCTTAGCCATTTTGCACTTCCTGTCGATCTCAGATTTGAGACATTTGTATTCCTTTTTGCCTGCTTCATTTACTGCATTTTTATATTTTCTCCTTTCATCAATTAAATTCAATATTTCTTCTGTTACCCAAGGATTTCTACTAGTCTTCATCTTTTTACCTACTTGATCCCCTGCTGCGTTCACTGCTTCATCCCTCAGAGCTACCCATTCTTCTTCTACTGTATTTTTGTCCCCCATTCCTGTCAATTGTTTCCTTATGCTCTCCCTGAAACTCTGTACAACCTCTGGTTCTTTCAGCTTATCCAGGTCCCGTCTCCTTAAATTCCCACCTTTTTGCAGTTTCTTCAGTTTTAATCTATAGTTCATAACCAATAGATTGTGGTCAGAGTCCACATCTGCCCCTGGAAGTGTCTTACAATTTAAAACCTGGTTCATAAATTTCTGTCTTACCTTTATAGAATCTATTTGATACCTTCTATACCTTCTAGTATCTCCAGGATTCTCCCATGTATACAACCTTCTTTCATGATTCTTGAACCAAGTGTTAGCTATGATTAAGTTATGCTCTGTGTAAAACTCTACTAGGCGACTTCCTCTTTCATTTCTTAGCCCCAATCCATATTCACCTACTATGCTTGCTTTTCCCCATTTTCCTACTCTCGAATTTTAGTCACCCATGACTATTAAATTTTCGTCTCCTTTCACTATTTGAATAATTTATTTTATCTCATCATACATTTCATGAATTTCTTCGTTATCTGCAGAGCTAGTTGGCATATAAACTTGTACTACTGTAGTAGGCGCGGGCTTCATGTCTATCTTGGCCACAATATGCATTCACTATCCTGTTTGTAGGAGCTTACCCGCACTCCTATTTTTTTTATTCATTATTAAACCTACTCCTACATTACCCCTATTTGATTTTGTATTTAGAACCCTGTATTCACCTGACCAAAAGTCTTGTTCCTCCTGCCACCGAACTTCACTAATTCCCACTATATCCAACTTTAACCTATCCATTTCCCTTTTTTAATTTTCTAATTTAACTGCCCGATTAAGGTATCTGACATTCCAACCTCCGATCCATAGAATGCCAGTTTTCGTTTTCCTGATAATGACGTCCTCTTGAGTAGTCCCCACGGAGATCCAAATGGGGGACTATTTTACCTCCGAAATATTTTACCCAAGAGTACGCCATCATCATTTAACCATACAGTAAGGCTGCATGCTCTTGGGAAAAATTACGGCTGTAGTTTCCCCTTGCTTTCAGCCGTTCGCAGTACCAGCACAGCAAGGCCGTTTTGGTTAGTGTTACAAGGCCAGATCAGTCAATCATCCAGACAGTTGCCCCTGCAACTACTGAAAAGGCTGCTGCCCCTCTTCAGCAACCACATGTTTGTCTGGCCTCTCAACAGATACCCCTCCGCTGTGTATGGGCATCTGTATTGCTGAGGCACGCAAGCCTCCCCACCAACGGCAAGGTCCATGGTTTATTTGAAATGACAATTACAAAGAAATCCTCCATTTGGACATATCTGTCAAAGTTCTTTTACCATAGTGTTCTGAACTTTTTTTAAATTTATGTATTTTTTTTTTTTAGAAATGCCAATCCAAAAATTTTGATTCTTTACCTTTTCGTTAGTACCATAAAGTCGGCACCCAGTAGTTGAGGGGTCAGCATGACAGAATGTCAGTCCTAAGGGCCCGGGTTCGATTCCCAGCTGCGCCAGAGATTTTCCCTCAGGCACTGGGTGTTGTGTTGTCCTAATCGTCTTCGTTTAATCCCCATCGATGCGCAAGTCGCCGAAGTGGCGTATAATCGAAAGAATTGCACGTGGCAAACAGTCTACAAGATGGGAGGCCTTAGTCAAATGACATTTTTTATAGTACCATAAAGTTCTACATTCCCTGAAAAGGAGAGATTCCACTTTTAAGTTGGACAGGTTCTTTTTAATTTTTTTTTTTTTTTAACTTTGAAGCGTAATGTATGTCTTCACTGAAGTTGTTTCTTACTAATTTCTTTTTTACAGTGTTTATTTCTATTGTCTTTGTTGCAGTTATTTCTTATCACTTTCTTTGTTGCAATAACTTTAACCTTTAGAATAATTTAGGAGAACAATGTTGGGGAAATGATTTCATCATTTCTGTATATTCCACAATACTAAGTTGAATATTCATCACAGCACCAGGTAAGTGGTCGAATTTGATTTATTTTTTTCTGTCTTAATGACGTAGAACTTAAGCCAAAATTTTGGTCTGGTTATTCTGGCTCAAGGGATTGAATGCCTAGTATTTCAACTCTTACCTCTTAAATCAAATACAGATATTAAATTAGGATTCCTAAGTGTGTTCATCATGTGATTTGCTATCTGTTATCAAATAGGAAAAGACAAAATATGAAAGTAGTTAGCCTCCCTCCACAGTTAAGACCAAACTACTTCACAATTTAAAGCATGAAATCACTACAAGCGTAAATAATTTAATTTGCCTTGTTTTATACCAAATTTTGTCTTAGACGTGACAGGCAGAAACAATCCCACAGACCTGTTTCTGCATCTACATATAGATAGTATAGATGTAGACCTATATTCTGCAAGCTCCATGAAGTGCATGACAGAGTGTACATCGCGTTGTGACAGTTATTAGGGTTTCTTCCATTTCCATTCACCAATGGAGTGCAGGAAGAATGGTTGTTTGAATGCCTCTATTAGTGCTGTATTTATTCTAATCTCATCATCACAACCTGTATGTGAAAAATATATTAAAAACAAAGATTCCAAGACTTACCAAGCGGGAAAGCACCGGCAGACAGGCACAATGAACAAAACACACACACAGAATTACTAGCTTTCGCAACCGATGGTTGCTTCTTCAGGAAAGAGGGAAGGAGAGGGAAAGACGAAAGGATGTGGGTTTTAAGGGAGAGGGTACGGATTCATTCCAATCCCAGGAGCGGAAAGACTTCCCTTAGGGGGGAAAAAGGACAGGTGTACACTCTCGCACACACACACACATCCATCCGCACATACACAGACCATGTGTATGTGCGGATGGATATGTGTGTGTGTGTGTGCGAGTGTACACCTGTCATTTTTCCCCCTAAGGGAAGTCTTTCCGCTCCCAGGATTGGAATGACTCCTTACCCTCTCCCTTAAAACCCACATCCTTTCGTCTTTCCCTCTCCTTCCCTCTTTTCTGAAGAAGCAACCATCGGTTGCAAAAGCTAGTAATTCTGTGTGTGTGTTTGTGTGTTTTGTTCATTTTGCCTGTCTGCCGGCGCTTTCCCGCTTGGTAAGTCTTGGCATCTTTGTTTTTAATATATTTTTCCCATGTGGAACTTTCCTTCTATTTTATTTACATCATCATTAATTTGAACCTGTATGTGAGCCGTACATAAGGGGTTGTAATATATTCCTAGAGGCATCATTTAAAGCTGCTTCTTGAAACTTCATTACCAGACATACTCGGGATAGTTTATGTTTGTCTTCAAGACTCTTCCAGTTCAGTTTCTTCAGTATCTCTGTGACAATCTCCCATGGATTAAACAAGCCTATGGCCATTCTTGCTGCCCTTGTCTGTATATGTTCAATATCCTCCATTAGTCCTATATGGTATGGGTCCCACACACTTGAGCAATATTATAGAACTGCTCACATGAGTGATTTGTAAGCAACCTCCGTTGTAGACTAATTGCTTTTCCCCAGTATTCTACCTATAAACTGAAGTCTACCACCTGCCTTATCCATAGCTGAGCCTATGTGATCATTGTATTTCATATCCTTACAAAGTGTTACACCCAGGTATTTGTATGAGTCTGCCAATTCCAACAGTGAGTCATAGGGCACTATGTTTATTTTAATTTTTTAGTTTTAAAGAAGTTGCCAGTCTCTGCACCCATGTGAAATCTTATCATGATCAGATTGAATATTTATGCATCTTCTTTTACACAGCACTTTATCGGACTATAGTTTTGTGGATCACTTCTACAACCATCCTGGTATTCAGGTGTGACCATTGCTTTTTTTCCAAAAAGTGGGTACAGATTTTAGTTCAAGGCATCTACAATAGAATATAGTTAAAAGAGGGCTACGTCAGCCACAAATTCAGTATAGAATCTGACAGATTCAATCAGACCCTGCAGCTTTGTTCAGTTTTAATGATTTCTGCTGTTTCTCAACACCATTGACACTAATACTTATTTCATTCGCCTTTTCAGAGGTTTGAGGATTAAATTGAGGCAATTTTTGTGGGTTTTCCTTTGTAAAGGACCATTTGAAAACAGAGTTAAGCATTTCAGCTTTTGCTTTGCTACCCTCAATTTCAGTTCCAGTCTCATTCACTAGGGACTGGACACTAACTTTGGTGCCACTGACTGCCTTTAATACGGCCAAAATTTCTTTGGGTTTTGTGAAATATCATTTGACGGTATTCTGCTGTGGTATTAATTGAATACACCATGCATTGCTCTTTTAACAGCCAAACATGTTTTGTTCAGCATCTGTGTGTCTATAGCCATATGCTTTGTTTTCCATTTGTTATGCAGTAATAGATAGAAGCCAACCTCGGGGAAGATCAGTTTGGATTCCGTAGAAATCATGGAACATGTGAGGCAATGCTGACCCTATGGCTTCTCTTAGAAGATAGAAAAGGGAAAGGGGAAACTACATTTCTAGCATTTGTAGACTCAGAGAAAGCTTTTGACAATATTGACCGGAATACTCTCTTTCAAATTCTGAAGGTGGCAGGTGTCAAATACAGGGAGTGAAAGGCTATTTACAATTTGCACAGGTACCAGACGACAGTTATAAAGAGTGGATGGGCACGAAAGGGAAGTAGTGGTTGGGAAGGGAGTGAGGCAGGGTTTTAGCCTGTATATTGAGCAAGCAGTAAAAGAACAAAAGAAAAATATGGAGTAGGGCTTAAAACCCATTGAGAAGAAATAAAAACTTTTAGGTTTTCTGATGACATTTTAATTCTGTGAAAGACAGCAAAGAACCTGGGAGAGCAGTTGAACAGAGTGGACAGTGTATTGAAAGGAGGATATAAGATGAAGATCAACAAAAGCAAAACGAGGATAATGGAATGTAGTCAATTTAAATCAGGTGTTGCTTTGCAAATTAGACTAGGAAATGAGTCACTTAAAGTAGTAAATTTGTTTTGCTATTTGGGAAGCAAAATAACTGATGACTGTCGAAGTAGAGAAGATAAGAAAAGTAGACTGGCTATGGCAAGGAAAGTGTTTAATTATGTTTGCTATTCTCTGTTTCTTTTTCACCTCTCTCTCTCTCTCTCTCTCTCTCTCTCTCTCTCTCTCTCTCTCTCCCCCTCTCTCCCTCTCTCTCTCTCTCTCTCTCTCTCTCTCTCTCTCTCTCTCTCTCTCTCTATATATATATATATATATATATATATATATATATATATGTCTCTGTCTGAAAACCTAACTATTTAGACTTTATTTCTAATAGAGAAGCAGTCACTTTGTACGGTATGGAATCATTTAATACTACACAAAAAAGACCACCTGCTTATACTATAAGTGTATATGTTCCAAATGATTCAACAATTATTTCTGAATGGTTGCTAAAATATGAATCTGGTATTGTTTCCAAAGATGAAGTTGATCATTCATATAGACCTGAATCTGAAGAAAGTAGTGATGGTTCAAGGGATGTAAATGATATAGGCTTACCAAAGATCGTCTGGTCTGGTAATACAGCACAGCCTGCAGATTCAAATAATGTACCAAATACATACCAAGCAGAACTTTACCTGAAAGTGCAAATAATGTAACAGGTCCATCCCAGCTTGTAAACTTTTTATCAGGTGCGATGGAGCTTAGTGGAGCAAAACACCTCTTATGGAACAATTACACAAATGCCAAAAGATAGTTGGAATTACTTCATCACAAATAATATTGTAGATGAAACAGTTCATTTCATTTATCTGGAAGGACAGTGCTCACCATCTATAAAAAGCCAAATATGGCGCAATGTCACAAATGAGGAAATCAATGCATTTTTTTGCAATTCTCCTATTAGCTGGCAGTTACAGAAGCTAGGGTGTTTCTACAAGAGAATTATTTCATGACTGTACTGGTAACGCTATTTATGTAGCAGTTGTTTCCGTAAACAGGTCTGGTGAAATAAGGAGAGCCATAAGGTTTGACAACAGCCACGCCCAACAAGCTAGGAGTCGAAGATGTTACTATGACAAATTTCTGCAAAAACAAAGATTTCATCCAGGAGAGAACTCCACAATAGATAAGCAGATAGTGTCTTTCATTCCATGCAAGTAGGAAGTTATGGAATAAAGATACTCTGGATCTTCAACTTGGACTTCATACACCATAGACGATCTAGTTACTCAGGAAAAAAATCCAGATCGCCCTCATCATGATACTTTTTCAGCTGATGTGTTAAAGACCCTGCCAGAGATGTGTATAGGAAGCTCATCTGATATCACAGTGAATAATTGCTTCACCAGTGCTCCCCTGTTTCAAGATTTATTGAAGGATAAAATTACGGCAGTCAATACAATCACCATAACAAAAAAACCATACAAATTCCACCTGAAATGTTCCCTGTTTCAAGATTTATTGAAGGATACAATTACAACAGTCAGAATTTGGAGGTGAATTGACTATTGTGAGTTATGTACCAAAGAAGAATAAAAATGGGGTGCTACTAAGTTCTGTGAATCATAATGCCATAGTTAATGAGACACTCAAAAAGAAGAAACCACAAGTGATTTTATTTTATAACAAAAAATATTAGGTGTAGGATCACATTGGAAAATCACATAAAAGGGAGATTTTCTTGAAAGATTTGGCCCTAGAACTCATTCATCGACATACAGAGTCCAGAGGCAAAACTACATATTTGCAAAGAAGTGTCCTACAAGCATTGCTGGATGTGGTGCAAAAGGAGCCAGGAAATGGATTTCATCCACCAAAGAAAAATACTCAGAAGAAGATGCCTTTTGTGTCCATGTGAACTGGAAAGGAAAATTTGCTCAGTATTGTTCAGAATGTTTGAACAGTGTATATATTGAACATAGTGTGCTTGTTTGTGAAAATTGTTTCCAGTAATGTGTAGGTAAATGTGACCAGCAGTCTAGTCTTTATTTGGATAAAATGCCATGTAGCTTAATTTTTTTTGTGCCTATGTAATGTGTACTTAGCCATTTTCTTTCCTTTTTTTTTTTTTTTTGTACACTCCTGGCCATTAAAATTGCTACACCACGAAGATGACATGCTACAGACGCGAAATTTAACTGACAGGAAGAAGATGCTGTGGTATGCAAATGATTAGCTTTTCAGAGCATTCACACAAGGTTGGCACTGGTGACAACATTTACAATGTGCTCACATGAGGAAAGTTTCCAACCGATTTCTCATACACAAACAGCAGTTGACCAGCATTGCCTAGTGAAAGGTTGTTGTGATGCCTCATATAAGGAGGAGAAATGCATACCATCACATTTCCGACTTTGATAAAGGTCGGATTGTAGCCTATCACGATTGTGGTTTATCGTATTGCAACATTGCTGCTCGCATTGGTCAAGATCCAATGACTGTTAGCAGAATATGGAATTGGTGGGTCCAGGAGGGTAATACGGAATGCTGTGCTGGATCCCAATGGCCTCGTATCACTAGCAGTCGAGATGACAGGCATCTTATTTGCATGGCTGTAACGGATCGTGCAGCCACATATTGATCCCTGAGTCAACAGATGGGGGTGTTAGCAAGACAACAACCATCTGCATGAACAGTTCGACAATATTTGCAGGAGCATGGACTATCAGCTTGGAGACCATGGCTGCGGATACCTTTGACGCTGCATCACAGACAGGAGCACCTGCGATGGTGTACTCAATGATGAACCTGGCTGCATGAATGGCAAACTGTCATTTTTTTGGATAAGTCCAGGTTCTTTTTACAGCATCATGATGCTCATATCCGTATTTGGCGACATTGTGGTGAACGCACATTGGAAGCATGTATTTGTCATCACCATACTGGCGTATCACCCGGCATGATGGTATGGGGTGCCATTGGTTACACGACTCAGTTACCTCTTGTTCACATTGACAGCACTTTGAACAGTGGACGTTACATTTCAGATGTGTTACGACCCATGGCTCTATCCTTCATTCGATCCCTGTGAAACCCTACATTTCAGAAGGATAATGCATGACCGCATGTTGCAGGTCCTGTATGGGACTTTCTGGATACAGAAAATGTTCGACTGCTGCCCTGGCCAGCACATTCTCCAGATCTCTCACCAACTGAAAACGTCTGGTCAATGGTGGCCGAACAACTGGCTCATCACAATACGCCAGTCACTACCCTTGATGAACTGTGGTATCGTGTTGAAGCTGCATGAGCAGCTGTACCTGTACATGCCATCCAAGCTCTGTTTGACTCAATGCCCAGGCATATCAATACATTATTACAGCTAGAGGTGGTTGTCCGGGTACTGATTTCTCAGGAACTATGCACCCAAACTGCGTGAAAATGTAATCACATGTCAGTTCTAGTATAATATATTTGTCCAATGAATACCTGTTTATCATCTGCATTTCTTCTTTGTGGAGCAATTTTAATGGCCTGTAGTGTATTTGAAAGCTTTATGCAAAAGATTTGTAGTTTACCTCATCAATGTGCAATTCCTAGGTTGTACAAATGGCAATATAAGTTGTTATAAGCCACAATAATAAAGTTACTAAAGATTAAACTTAAACTTAATCCATTGCAATTAATATCTACCCCTTTTCTTGAGCATTTTCCTAGTTTAAACTAACTACATATACATTTTACAAGGCTGCATTGACCGGTTTATAAAGGTAGGTTTTGATAATAAACATAACAAGGCTGAAAATTAATGATTTTTACAGAAATTTCTGTGGGAGCTTCAGAGGCCCCTACCATGCATCGACATCATTTTGAACACTCGTGCAACCAAGAGTTAAACTCGAGTCATAGTTCCTCTACATGGTTTTGCCCTGTGTTGAAAGTTTCAAGCTCCTCATTGAGATATGACACTCCTGCTTTTTATCAAGTTTACTGTACTTTTTTCTTTCTTTTTTTTAAATCAAGTTGTCTGCTTGTTTTAGTTGTCATTTGTATTTTGGTAATGATTGTTACTGCAACTGCATCACAGTCACTGATAGCGGTTTCGATGTGGACACCCTCAAAGAAAACAGGTGTATTTGATGCCATTAGATCTAGTATATTTTCATCATGAGTGGGGTTCCTTACTGTGTGTTCTAGGTAGTTTTCAGAGAAGGCATTTAGTAATGTTTGACAGGATGTCTTTATCACACCCAACACTAACAAAACTGTGGTTTTCCCAGTTAACTTTTGTGTGATTGAAGTCTCTACCAATGATTACATTATCATTGTGTAACTTATGTACAAGTGAACTGAGGTTTTCTCTAAAGTTTTTGGTTACATCAGGAGATGGTTCTGGTGGGCAGTAGGAGGATCCAGTTATTTTATGGCCATCCCTGATATTGAGTCTTGCCCAGACATGGAGCTGAATTTCTATCTCGATGGATTCAAATTTCTGGTCTTCTGTGACAAACACAGCATCTCTATTTTCCATTTGCCTATTCTTTCAATATACACTTAAATTTTCCCCAAAAATTTCACTGCTATCAACTTCAGGTTTCAACCAGCTTTCTGTTCCTCGTATTATGTGAGATTTACTGGTTTTCAGGGATTCTTAGAACTCTGGCATTTTGTTGTGAATTCTGCAGCAGTTAACCATTAGGATTTTAAAACTCTCACCCGTGACAGGCATTTCTTTTGATATTATACTGATACTTATGGTTTTCATATAGTTGTAGTTATCTAGATTGCATAAAAGCCCTTGTTTGCACCCCACACACCATCAGCTACCAGAGTAGCAGCCTTTGATGCATAGTTCACACCTGACCCATTTACGCGAACTCTACAGTTCTCAGCACTATGGCACAAGTCGAAGAAGTCCAGCCTGTCTTGTGTCAGTGTACCATATAAATGCAAAAGAGGAGCAAGCACTGCAGATTGCTGTTGCTTGTTGTGTATCTCTCTACAACTGAAAGCAGTTATTCAGTCAAGGCTTCAGGTGACAGAAATGGACAAAAATTCACAACATGATCTTTTCACCAAGAGAGAGCAATAATTGTTTACTTGAAAGTAGCATATGAGAGTGGATATTTTATTTTCGAGAGTGACTGACAGCTGCCAGCCATCAATAATTGCTGATATTACGGCTTTTGCTAGTCTTCTGACATTGCAATATTCTTATAGGCAATAGTATCATCAACAAATAGCCTCATAGAGATAGTACACGAAATTAGCACCTTTTACAAATATGCTTTTCTTAAGTTGCATTCTTGTCAGTCTGTCTAGTACAAATTTTGAAATTGATTTTAAAGTAACTTCCTGATGAGCTAGACACCTGAAAATTTAAACATAACTCAGAACTGGATGACACTGCAGTATTAATTCACTTTCTTGTCTGGCTGTTCCATTGTGGTGGGGGAGAGTGTAAGGTTGGGTGTGGGTGTGAGTGTGAGAAAGGTTGGTAACATCTGAGATCTTGCCTATTCCACAGGACTACCATGTTGTGCAGGTATTATCAGGATGTGTTGTAGGTGTTACGCGTGCAGATGGGTACGGCTGAACAGAGGGAGAGAGGAACAGGAATTGGATAGACACAGGAGGAGGGGGAGGAGGAGGAGATGTGAACAACACTAAGTGACGTACAGCCATGAGCAAAAAGCTTTTGTGTGTGTGTGTTTGAGTGTGTGTGTGTGTGTGTGTGTGTGTGTGTGTGTGTGTGCATCTACATATAATTCCCATTCAATTAAAATTTCTGTATCATTATATTTAGATTACTTTCATATAATATATGCTAACTAACAGATATTCAGTTACCATTTTTATGGAAATTGCATCCGCAGCTCTCGTAGTAACGTTCTTGCTTCCTTTGGTTTGAATCCCAGTGGGGTCAGGGATTTTCATCTGCCCCGAGATGACTGGGTGTTGTTGTGTTGTCTTCATCATCATCATTCATCCCCATTACAGCCGGAGGAAGGCAATGGCAAACCACCTCCATTAGGACCTTCGTTTCCATTTCCCTGGATATTGCATGTGAGTTGAGGAGAAATACAATACCAGAATGCCTCTGTAGGGAGAGGGTTAACAACACTTGTGTCTGTGTTTATTTACAAACTTTACAGTATGAGCTTTACTATTAGTGGCTTACTATTGTCTTTATTCATTCATTTCATTGTGTAGCGGCAGATGGGAGCACATAGTGCATATTTTCTCGGTAGCTGTTAACAGTGCATTCAGCACAATCAATTTGGTCATCAGTAGTGAGGAGATGACAGTGTGTTCAGCTCATCTGCATATGTCCAAATAAAAGCTGACATAACATATGCAGTTAGAAATTTCAGAAATGTTATATGCATAACGGAATTTAAAATAGTTTACCAATATTATGAAACGGAAAGTTGCTACTCACCATATAGCGGAGATGCTATACTGTCACAAATAAAGCTAATGGCCAGTAAAGCCTTCGACAAAAATGGATGACACACACACACATACACACACACACGACCTGTGTCTCAGGCAACTGAAACCACAATACAAGCAATAGCATGATGGGAGTGGCAACTGGGTGTGGGTAAGGAGGAGGCTGCGGTGGGGTTGGGTTGGGTGGGGGGGGGGGGGGGGGGGGAGGGATGGATAGTAGGGTAGGGGTTGCAGACAATGATGTGCTGCAGGTTAGATGGATGGCTGGGGAGAAGTGGGGTGGAGAGGGGGACAGGGGGGTAGCATGCCCACATAGAATGCAGCACAGTGGTTGCTGCTTAGCTTATAGATCACATGACTGGTTTCACAGGTAGCTCTGCCTTTGATGGGATAGGTGATGTATGTGATTGGACTGTAGTAGGTTGTGGTGGGGGGGGGGGGGGGAGTGTATGGGACAGGTCTTGCATCTAGGTCCATTACATGGGTGTAAGGATGGACAAGTATATTATGTAGGTTCAGTGGATGGTGGAATACTACTATGGGAGGGGTGGGAAGGATAGTGGACAGGACATTTCTCATTTCAGAGTGTGACGAGAGGTAGTTGAAACACTGGCAGAGAATGTAATTCAGTTGCTCCAGTCCTGGATGTACTGAGTTACGAGTGGAATGCTCCTCTCGTGCCGGACTGTGGAATTTCAGGTGGTGTTAGGAGACTGAAAAGATAAGGCACGGAAGATTTGTTTTTGTACGAGGTTTGGAGGCTAATTATTGTCTGTGAAGGTCTCAGTGAGACCTTTGGTACATTTCAAGAGGAACCGCTCATCACTGCAGATGCATTGACCATGGGTGGCTAGGCAGTATGTAAGGGACTTCTTGGTATGGAACGGGTGTCAGCTGTTGAAGTGGAGGTATTGCTCATGGTTACTAGGTTTGATATGGATGGTGGTACTGATGTAGCCATCTTTGATGTGGAGGTCAACATCTAGGAAGATGGCTTGTAGTGTTGAGTAGGACCAGGTGTTGCAAATGGGGGAGAAGTTTTTTGAGGTTCTGGAGGAATGTGGGTATGGTGTCTCCATCCTCAATCCAGACTGCAAAGATGTTATCAGTGAATTTGAACCAGATGGAGCATGGAATTCTGGGTTTTTAGGAAGGTTTCCTATAGATGGCACATGAATAGGTTGGTGCCATGCAGGTGCCCATAACCATACCCCAGATTTATTTGTAGGTTATGCCTTCAAAAGAGAAGTAATTGTGGGTGAGGATATAGTTGGTCAGGGTGACTAGGAAGGTGGTTGTTGGTTAGGAATCAGTCGGGTGTTGGGAAAGCTAGTGTTCAATAGCTGTAAAGTCATGGGCATTAGCGATGTTAGTGTCATGAGAGGTGGCGTCAGTAGTGATGAGCAAGGCACCCTGTGGTAAAGGGACAAGAACTGTGTTGAGTCGATGGACGAAATAGTTGGTATCTGTGATATAGGAGGGTAGGTTCCAAGTGATACATTGATGGTGTTGGCCTATGAGAGCAGAGATTGTCTCAGTGGGGGCACAGTAATGGGACACAATAGGGCGTCCTGGGTGGTTTGATTTATGGACTTTAGGAAGCTCGTAGAAGGTAGGATTGCAGGAAGTGGTAGGGGTGAATAGAGAGATGGACTACAGGGAGATTTTCTGGGATGGGCCTGAGGATTTGAGGAGTAACTGGAGATCATGCCGGATTTCTGGAATGGGATCACTGCAGCAAGTGAGTCAAAAAATGAAACATTTATATGGTGATCTCAGTGTTATGAAAATTTTTGCTTTTCATGTTTTTACAATGCTGTCACTGGCTTGTGTGAGAGACATCTGTGGTATAGAACAATGGACACAGTCCACATAAATGGTATTTGATGATTCATTTCTAGCTCAAAAATTTAATTTGTAATGGTTTTGTACCTCAATCAGCGAAAAGGGAACACTTAAAACATTACTTTATTGCCTGTCTGTCCATCAAAACCTTTATTTTTAGGTATGGGTACAGGTATCAAGTTGAAATTTATGTCACATACTAAGATTGATGGTCCCTTGATGGTATCAGAAATATTAGCATCTTAGTCAATGCAGTCAAAAAGTGTGGCCGTTTATGTCACATATTTTGATACCTGCAAACTCACTCATTAAAATGTAAAGAGTTCTTCAGCTTCATGTAGAATCATTAAATTTGACAAGAAGTACGATTTTATAGTATAAGTAAAGGAAAAAAAAAATGTTAATTTTTAATTATGTCACATGAAAAGAAATTCTATTTTTGTTTGTTATCAGACCTCAAACTTTAAATTAAAACATTCATAAAAGTTTTTGAATTCATGGAACCGATATCCTGCCAGTAACAGATTTGACAACAGGCAAAAACTGTTGAGATCCTCAGTTCCTGGAATGTCAATTTTTTTTAAAAAATTTAAACAATCTTTGTTTACAATCTTTTATAAAAGATCATAATTAAGAAGTTATATTTCCAATGAAAAGTGGAATTTTATGTGTGATATGATAGTAGAAGTAGGTAGACTTGCATATTCCATGAAAATGATAATTAGACATGTGTTAATTTGCATATAGTTCTTGAATTTTATCTATAAATTATGTAGGTATTCTAATTGAACAAAATGTAATGATATAAACAAGACTCAAACTAGCAATCCAGTATTTACCAGTACTGTGCAGCACCCATTATATATTTTACACTTCATGAAAATGCTCATAGAGCATCCACCCTTGTTTGAAAATTGTGCATTGGTTACATATCAAACCCAGTCTACCCATGGGACAATCAAGCAAGTCTATCACAGATCCATGTTGAAAAATTAGCCTTGCTTTAGTAAACTAAAGTCACTTAGACAACTTAAAAATTGATTTTCTTGAGAATTTTTGAATGTTGCATTCTTTGGATGATTGTATTTTAGTTCTGAACTTCACTTACAACAAATATAAAGAATTAAGACTCTGATTGCACTGTGGTCTCCTTGTAAAACGGACAAAATAATTTCCCCTAACCCCGAAAGATTTCTAACTGCATATGGATAGCTCTGAAAATTTGTGCTTGTGAATTTTTAATGGTTTGTGACAATACTTCTTCATTATTAAGCTTACTAGTATTGTTATAAGAATTAAAAATTAACAAATTCAGATTTTCAGGACTAACTGTATGGTGTTAGAAGAAATTATTTTATACTTCTTTATTGGATTTAAAAAGAGGCATATTAAAACAGATTTTTATTTAAATAATTATTACCTTGTTTCAACTTCATTTTCAATATAAACAATTGAAAATTCATCATTCTTGTGGTAACAGCAGGTGTGCTGAGTCACTTGACTGAATTCCAAAAAATTAGAACACTCAGTTATATGGGTTTGTTTCTTCAATGGCTCTATGAATAATGGACAGAGAGTTAAAGACTGGTACCTATAAATGGGTAGAAAGAAAGGAAGAAATAACTCATGGATGACCAGTATCTGAGAAGAAAAGTATACAATCCCAAAGCTCGGTAGGTCTTCGACCCTCCACTCTATGAACCTATTAGTAGCAGGGCTTGACTGACAAGGCAGAAGGTAGAGGTGTTTATCAATTCTACAGAAATGTGACTGCTGGCCTTTCCTTCTGCAGGCTCTAAAAATGGTTCCTGTATCCCTGACTATGGATCTTCATTTAGAACAAACAGTTCCTGTTTTCAAGCAAAATAAGGGGAAGGCAACCAGTCACCTATAATGGATCAATGTGTGGAACACAGTAACATATCACAGGAAACAGCATTCATACTAGCTCTTGAGCACTACCTCTTTTCCTTGCAGTAGTACTCACATTTACACACACAGACAGCCAAACACACCCTCCCTTGGCCATAGCAAGACTAATTATTGGTACTCGATTATTGAAAACATATGCTTGAGCTGATGGAGGTAGGGAGGCCATGGGGAGGGGGAAGGGAAGTAGTAATGAGGTAGGTCTCTGGACAAATGACTTCACAGCTGCACAACAAGATGAAAAAATAATCTTGCTAGAGCCTTTACTGACAGACATTATACTATCCAGCTCATCCACAAACAAGTCTCCAATGCCCCTCTGGCACCCGTAAACCTGTTAACCGGTGACTGAGCACCACTCCACTAATCACCCAAGCTCAAGCACATTCTCCACCAGGGCTTCATATACCTCTCATCACACACTGAAGTGACAGATATCCTACCAAAAGTCCTACTCACATTCCTCTGTCTACTGTTCTGCTGTCCACTCAATTTTCCAGAATATCCCTGTCCGTCCCTATTCCAATCCTACTCCCAGCCCTGCACTCCATGAGTCATTCCCGTGCAGTAGGCCCAGGTGCAAGGCACCTACCCATCACTTCCTGGTGCAATCCAATTACGGGAGTTTCCTACCCAATAACAGATGGGGCTGCATGTGAAAGCAGCCATGTTATATATCAGCTATTCTATTACTGTACAGCATTCTATGTGGACATGATAAGTAACCAACTGTCTGTTCACATGAATGGCCACTGCCAAACTGTGGCAAACAACAAACTTGACCATCCAGTTGCTAAGCATGCTGTACACCCAACAAAAATGAGCTGCTTCACTAGGCAACCCATTTTGATACTCCCTTCCAGCACAAATTTCTCTGAGCTACACAGATGGGAATTGTCTCTCCAAAACGTCCTGAACTGTCACAAGCCCCCTGGCCTAAACCTCTGCTAACCTTTTCCCACTGCCTCACTTTGCCTTTTCCCTTTTCTCTTCTGTACACATCACTCCTTCCCTTTCCAGATCATGCACTGCCTTTTCCAACCACTCTTCTCCCGCTTACCCCCATGTAGGCATTTCACCTCCTCCTTCCCTCCATCCCCCCTCCTCCCTCCCTCTCCTCCCTGTTCTCTCCCCCTCCCTCCCTCACCCTCTTCCTCCCTCCCTCCACCCTCTTCCTCCCTCCCTCCACCCTATTCCTCCCTTCAACCTATTCCTCCCTCCTTCCCCTTACCCATCTCTCCCTCCCTCCCTCTTCCCCTCCCTCCCCCTCCCCTCCCTCTCCCTCTCCCTCTCCCTCTCCCTCTCCCTCTCCCTCTCCCTCTCCCTCTCCCTCTCCCTCTCCCTCTCCCGCTCCCTCCCCAACCCCCTCCCCTCGCCCCTCGCCACTCCCTCTCCCCCTCCCTCTCCCCCTCCCTCTCCCCCTCCCTCTCCCCCTCCCCCTCCCCATCCCCCTCCCCCTCCCTCTCCCTCTCCCTCCCCCTCTCCCTCTCCCTCTCCCCCTCCACCTCCCACTCCCACTCCCTCTCCATCTCCCTCTCCCTCCCCCTCCCCCTCCCCCTCCCCCTCTCCCTCTCCCTCACCCTCTCCCTCTCCCTCTCCCTCTCCCTCTCCCTCTCCCTCTCCCTCTCCCTCTCCCTCTCCCTCTCCCTCTCCCTCTCCCTCTCCCTCTCCCTCTCCCTCTCCCACCCCCTCCCCTCGCCCCTCGCCTCTCCCTCTCCCGCTCCCTCCCCCACCCCCTCCCCTCGCCCCTCGCCTCTCCCTCTCCCGCTCCCTCCCCCACCCCCTCCCACTCCCCTCGCCCTCCCCACCCCCTCTCCCTCTCCCTCTCCCTCTCCCTCTCACTCTCACTCTCACTCTCACTCTCACTCTCACTCTCACTCTCACTCTCACTCTCCCGCTCCCTCCCCCACCCACTCCCCTCCCCTCGCCCTCCCCACCCCCTCTCCCTCTCCCTCTCCCTCTCCCTCTCCCTCTCCCTCTCCCTCTCCCTCTCCCTCTCCCTCTCCCTCTCACTCTCACTCTCACTCTCACTCTCACTCTCACTCTCACTCTCACTCTCACTCTCCCTCTCCCTCTCCCTCTCCCTCTCCCTCTCCCTCTCCATTTGCTCTCCTTCTGTCCCATTCAATTTCCCCCCTCAGTTCCCCCCTCACCCTCTTTCTACACTTCCTACACCCCTTTTTATTGTAACCCATATACTCTTTTTGTGTGGCCATGAAGTCATCCATCAAAAGATCTGCCTCTCTCCTGCTTCCCTTTCTTGGATTCTTCCCTATCCCCTCCCTACCTCTGTCAGTTCAGGCATTTACTTTCTTAAACTAAGTATTAATAATTAGTCTTGTTGTGGCTACAGCCATGTGTATTTGAGCATCTGTGTTGTTGTGTGTGTGAATGTGTGTACTATTGCTAGAAAAAAAGCTAGTGCTCGAAAGGTGGTGTGAATGCAGTTTTCTGATAGGTGTTTCTGTGTTATGTGCACTGACCTACTGTAGGTGAGCGGTGGTCTTTCTCTTATTCACGTATTGGTCCATCCAGGAATTTTCATTGTTGTTATACGTTTCATCTTGTTACCTCTTACTCTGCTTCTGAACTGTTTCAGTAACAAAAGGTAAGTCAGCTCACCCATGCCTGCAAATAGAGTAAAAACATACAACATAACATAAGCTATTATTTTGTGTCATCTCATATAAAATTATAACTTCATTTTCCCATACATTATATTTATAAACCTACTGAAAATTACCAGCTTTACAAACACCACAAGGAAAGTAACTTAAGTGTATGAATGAATGGTTAACAAAGAGTGAAATTTCATTAACAGATATTTGCACCTGACATTCATGCTCATTCGATTTAATGACTGCAGGCTGTTCTGCAAAAATTCAACAGATGTCAGTGCAGGATCTTCAGAGACTGGGAGCAACTGCATTTGACTTCATTCACATTTATTTGGGCATTCCATGTTCTATCCTGGCCATTTAATTACCTGATCGCTGCCAGATCCCCCTCACTGCCAAGGGAAAGACTGAAAATGCTGCAAAATTCTGAAGAATATGTCCCAAATGTGAAATATGGTGCTCTGAGTAATGTTTTGGGAGTTTCCAGTAGGGAATAATAAGAATGTAAATCTTGTTGGTTACCTGTACTATGACAGATGCTCTGCTGTTCTCATTCTCATTTCCATCTTGTCACACCTGAAGACACAAGTCAGCAGAACTTTCCAAGGTAAGTTATGAAGCATTATCATCCTCAGGCAGAGGTACAATAACTAAAAAGTGTGTAGAAATGTTTGTCTGAGTTCTATGTTCATTTACATTATTATCAGGAGAGAATTTTATACTTCATGTCATGAGCTTATACAGGGTGGTCCATCTGAAGTTTCAGATGAGATTAACTCTAAAACTATACTTCAGGTAAAAGTCATGGGAGGCATCTAATGATACTACACATGATCCCCAGTCCCCTGCCCCCTTGGATGGGGCAGGGGGAACTTTTGAATCTTAAATGGAACCCCTATTTTTATTGCAGATTCGAATTCTCCATAAAAAAGTAATCAAGTTTTGTCTGAAACAATTTTTTAAACCATTGACAGATGGCACTGAAATCGAGAAAAATTAAAATTGGGGAAGAACTCCTATTTATTTAGAATGATCTGAGAAGGATGCATAAAATTAATACAAAAATGTGCACCAGTTCTTTCATTACGTCAAATTAAGCTACTTTTTTTACAAAATGTATCCTACATGCCACAGTTTTTGATGGAGGGAGGTGGAATGATATTAAAATCTCGTTAGGGAACTCTTCACAATTGCATTACTTACCCGACTGTGGCACTACGTGGCCAAACTGCAAACTATGGCTCACTATAAAGGTCAGTGCAATGCAATCAGATGTCACTTCATTCTCAGATTGTGAACTGTAAACATCAACAGACAAATGTAAATTATTCTTAAGTGACACATGGCTCACTATCCTCCTACAGAGATTGTTGATATGATGTTAGTTTTAGCTGAATACCATAACAATTGTGCTGCAGCTGCACAATTGTATGCAGCTCGTTTCCCAAACAGATGACATCCAAGCGATAACATTAGTCAAAATTGCACTCAACACATTCGAAATGGATACATGCACCGTCCACCTCATTATCGCGAATAGAATGAAAATGATGCTCATACACTTACTGTTCTCGCCTGTGTTCAACTGGATCCCGAAATGAGTAGTCGTGCAATTCAGAGACAAATTGGAATACCAAAATCAACTGTTTCGAGGATTTTGAAGGCACGTAAATATCATACGTATTGTATCACACTGACACAGGCATTAATGCTGAAAGATATGCAAATATGCTTGCATTTCTGCCAATGGGCCTTGGAAATGATAAGAGGTGACTGATTTTTTTAGATACATTATGTTCACCGATGAAGCCACATTCAAAAACAATGATGAATTAAATCATCATGATTGTCATTATTGGTCCTGTGTCAATCCACACTGGCACAGACCCGTTGACAATCAACACAAATGGTCGTTAATGGTCTGGTGTGGAATTTTAAATGGCTTCTTGATAGGACCATATTTTTTTGACCAAAATGTTACTGCAGAATCTTATTTACAACTTCTCTGCAATGATTTGTTTGAGATAATGGAAGATGATGATTTAGAAACCAGGCAACAAATGTGGTTCCAACAGGATGGAGCAGCTCCCCATACTGCTAAAAATGTGTGGAATGTTTTAAATTTACAGTACCCTGGTCAGTGGATAGGACGCGGTGTGCCAATTCATTGGCCTCCACATTCAGCAGACCTAACATCTCCTGATTTTTTCTTGTGAGGATATTTAAAAAATATTGTTTATGACAGACAGCCCACAACCTGAAATGATATGGAGCAACCCATTCAAAGAGTGTGTGCAGCCATACCATGGGATGTGCTGCTCAAAACTGTGGACAACTTTTGCAGATGATTGACTTTATGCATTGAAGCAAATGGGGATAATTTTGAACAATATCTTCATTGCTAATTTCATTACTTAAGCATCCCAAATTGTGAGAGGCTAGAGTACACACACTAATGAAGCACCCCAACATGTGAGAAGCAAGGGGACTCACACTAAAGAAGCATTCCAACATGTGAGAGGCAAGGGGAATCACACTAAAGAAGCATTCCAACATGTGAGAGGCAAGGGGACTCACACTAATGAAGCAACCCAACATGTGAGAGGCAAGGGGACTCGCACTAATGAAGCACCCCATGGGAACATCATTCTACTATGTCCATGTCGTCGTTCCTGGGTAATGTTAAAAGTAGGATACAGAAATAAAATAGCTTAATTTGACGTAATGAATGAATTAGTGCACATTTTTTATTGATTTGATACATCCTTCTCAGATCATTCTAAATAAATCAGAGGTCTTCCCCAACTTTACTTTTTCCTCAATTTCAGCACCATCTGTCAATGGTTTAAAAAATGTTTCAGACAAAACTTGATTACTTTTTTATGAAGAATCTGAACCTGCACATAAAAAATGGGTGTTTCCATTTAAGATTTGAAAGTTGTCCCCCCCCCCCCCCCCCCCCCCCCCCCTCCGCCCAACCCCAGGGGGCAGGCGCTAGAGGCCACATGTAGTATCATTTGATGTCCCCCTTTGAGCTTACCAACTTGTCTTATCCACTATTTTTACCCGATGTGTAGTTTTCAAGGTAATCTCATCCGAAACTCCAGATGGACCACCCTGTAGATACCAGGTTGCAACATTCTGCTTGATTCTGCAGCAGTGTCAGCCAACACTTAAAGACGTACCAGTGGACTGTAGGTGTTAATGCTTATCAGTATATAGCAGAAATGTGGACTAATCCATATCAAAAAATGTTACCTATGTATAACTGCACCCTTTGTTGACCCTGATCAGACAATGAGAAAAACAGTTTTAGCAACAATTCAGTTCTCTGAGAAGAACAAATCAGTAATTTGTTAAAAATTATGTTGTGGAAATGCTCAGTTTATGGCTAAATCCCCAGAATATTAATAATATTCTGACATTGCCCAATTTGCTAATGTATTTAAGACATTATTTTCATTCCAGCATTTTGCATGCATAGCACAGGTTTCGAGTTCAGTCCTTAAACACATTTTTTATTACAATTATTTGAAAAATGAGGCTGTTATGGTTTATTCTACAATTTATGCTGTCACTAACATCTGGTTTCAAAAGGAAACTGATGATGTGAAGTCATTAGATACAAGCTTGAAGCAAGAAACAAAGACTAATTGGAAAAGTCTTCTAGGAATGCTGTAGTTGATCATTAGCCAGTATATTCTACTAATGGAAGTACTTGTGGAGTAAAGCATCTCTGTTAAACTCTGCAGTTACAATAATGTAAGAGAAAATGTGATATTTTTAGAACTAATCGAACATGCAGCAGTAATTGTTGAAGGTGAAAAATATCTAGTATCCCATTTTGTTTTACTGTAGATGGAGAAAGTGGAAAGTCACTTAGTGCAGAGCCTTATAATAAAGAGGCATGTTTGTTTGTATTAGTGTTATGTTCAGTTTTCATATTTAATACATGCTGACAGCATGCTTAGCAAATGCAAGTTGTATTTTATTGCAAAATGACAGTTCTGATGTCACTAGCATTTGGCACTGTTCTATAACTTTTGCACTGGCGTCTGTTAACTCTAGATAACATAAGCACTAAAAGAATGTTGTCTCCTCTCATGGAGGAGAAAGTTGAAATTCGGGTACTGTACAGAGTAGCAATATTTGTGTGGCCATCTTTCTGGCTACTAATAATGACATCCACTGCAAATAACGCATTAAATAACATGCATTGGAATATCAGTTCCACATTAAGTACAATAAAATTCTAACATGACTGTGTTTGTGATATTTTTAAATATTTATTTAGTGTTGTGAATGGATAGACTGTGGACCAAGTGGTGGCCAATCTGCAAATGAGGTTGGTCTGTATTAGATAGTGGTGATGATGGGAAGCCTCATGAGTTAGAGGTGTTGTAAAGAAGACACTCTCAAGCTATTTTGCTGTGAAGAGTGTAGATACATTTGAATTAAAGGAGACCACTCACCAAAAAGCAGAAGCATTGTGTTGTCAATAGGTATGGTTGTTGTGATGGTACTGTTGGTGGATATTGAGACAGGGATGATTATGATAGTGGAGGATGTGTCATAAGGAAAAATCCCATCTACATAGTTCAGAGAAGCTGGTGTTGAAGTGAAGGATCCAGATGGCTCAGATTGTGAAACAGCCATTGAAATGGAGCATATGCTCAGCTGCATGTTGTGCTACTGGGTGGTCAACCTTGTTCTTGGCCACAATTTGGCAGTGGCCATTTATCCTGGTGGACAACAGGTTGGTAGTTATATCAACATAAAAAGCTGTGCAGTGTTTGTGGCAGAATTGGTATATGACATGCCAACTTTTGCTGATGGCCAGACTTTGATGGGGTAGGCTAAACCTGTGATAGGACTGGAATAGTAGGTGCTGGATGAGCGAAGTGGGCAAGCCTTGCATCTTGGTCTATCACAGGGATATGATGCCTTTGATGTATTGGGAGTGGGAGTGGCATAGGGATCCATGGACTAGGATGCTGTATAGGTTGGGTGAGTGACACATCACTACTTTAGAGGGGGTGGGAAGGTTCTTGCGTGATGACCATCTCAGGGCATGATGAGAGGTAATGAAATCTGTAACAAAGAACAAAATCAACCACTGGGTGGCATAATGTGCAGCTGAGCACAACATGATCTATTTCCATGGCTACTTCACAACTTGGGCCATTTTGATCCTTCTCTCCATCACCAGCTTCTCTGAACTACGCAGAAGGGAGTCATGCTTACAACAAATCATTTGCTCCCTTAATCACTCTGGTGTCCATCTCCAGTAACCTACTGTCACCACAGTCTCCACCTAACAGTTTCCCCTTCCACTGTCCTTGTATCACCTCCTACTGGTTCTGATAACCACGCATCACATGCCTAGCCCATCTACCTGGCACCCATCCATCCTGCATTCCTAACTGACAAACCAGGCTGCTTCCCTCTGAGCCACTAGTCGTCAATCCCTAATCCTCCTCCCTCCTCTCTCTCCCTCTACTCACTCCACCCGATACTACCCCCTCCCCCCCAACCACCCCGTGTGTGTGTTTCGGGAAAGGGGAGGGGGTACGGGTGGTCATGTATGCGATTATTGATAACTCAATACTTCTGCTTTTTTGTGCTACATTTGGATACTAGAGCCCATCTGGTCTGCTAATATGATAGCATTTGCGTGCGCAGCCTACCGCCTATGCCTCCTGTTGGAACTAATGAATATATAGGTTGTGGCACAAGGCTTCACTGGCCACCTGTTTATCATTAATTATATTGTATGATGTTTTCTATGTGTGCGTACTGTTGGAGTGATAAATTACAGTGTTCTTGGGTTAGAAAAATTTTGGCAATGAGTACGACATTTGACTCCATGTGTTCTATTTCAGTCATTAGTCCTTTTGAGTTTAACTTCCATGGAAGTAGTGCTTAAATCTCTTCTGAAGCAACAGCAGCTGCTGTCAGTTGCTATTTACAGTTTAATGACTCCATTGGCAAAACCTGATGCCCCAACAGTGTATTTTCCCTTTGTTCCCTGAATACAACAATGCAGCAGAAGACTGGGACACTTACAAAAACAACTGCAGCAACATTTCCAGGCATTTGAGATAACAGATATAAATTTGTGCAAGGCTCTTTTTGTTATGAATGGAAGAAAGAACAGATTGACACCGGTGTGTCAGACCCACCATACTTGCTCCGAACACTGCGAGAGGGCTGTACAAGCAATGATCACACGCACGACACAGCGGACACACCAGGAACCGCGAAGTTGGCCGTCGAATGGCGCTAGCTGCGTAGCATTTGTGCACCGCCGCCGTCAGTGTCAGCCAGTTTGCCATGGCATACGGAGCTCCATCACAGTCTTTAACACTGGTAATATGCCGCGACAGCGTGGACGTGAACCGTATGTGCAGTTGACGGACTTTGAGCGAGGGCGTATAGTGGGCATGCGGGAGGCCGAGTGGACATACCGCCGAATTGCTCAACACGTGGGGCGTGAGGTCTCCACAGTACATTGATGTTGTCGCCAGTGGTCGGCGGAAGGTGCACGTGCCCGTCGACCTGGGACCGGACCGCAGCGACGCACAGATGAACGCCAAGACCGTAGGATCCTACGCAGTGCCGTAGGGGACTGCACCACCACTTCCCAGCAAATTAGGGACACTGTTGCTCCTGGGGTATCGGCGAGGACCATTCGCAACCGTCTCCATGAAGCTGGGCTACGGTCCCGCACACCGTTAGGCCGTCTTCCGCTCACGCCCCAACATCGTGCAGCTCGCCTCCAGTGGTGTCGCGACAGGCGTGAATGGAGGGACGAATGGAGACGTGTCATCTTCAGCGATGAGAGTCGCTTCTGCCTTGGTGCCAATGATGGTCGTATGCATGTTTGGCGCCGTGCAGGTGAGCGCCACAATCAGGACTGCATACGACCGAGGCACACAGGGCCAACACCCGGCATCATGGTGTGGGGAGCGATCTCCTACACTGGCCGTACACCTCTGGTGATTGTCGAGGGGACACTGAATAGTGCACGGTACATCCAAACCGTCATTGAACCCATTGTTCTACCATTCCTAGACCGGCAAGGAAACTTGCTGTTCCAACAGGACAATGCACGTCCGCATGTATCCCGTGCCACCCAACGTGCTCTAGAAGGTGTAAGTCAACTACCCTGGCCAGCAAGATCTCCGGATCTGTCCCCCATTGAGCATGTTTGGGACTGGATGAAGCGTCGTCTCACGCGGTCTGCACGTCCAGCACGAACGCTGGTCCAACTGAGGCGCCAGGTGGAAATGGCATGGCAAGCCGTTCCACAGGACTACATCCAGCATCACTACGATCGTCTCCATGGGAGAATAGCAGCCTGCATTGCTGCGAAAGGTGGATATACACTGTACTAGTGCCAACATTGTGCATGCTCTGTTGCCTGTGTCTATGTGCCTGTGGTTCTGTCAGTGTGATCATGTGATGTATCTGACCCCAGGAATGTGTCAATAAAGTTTCCCCTTACTGGAACAATGAATTCACGGTGTTCTTATTTCAATTTCCAGGAGTGTATATCAGTTGTTGTGTAAGCATACCCCCTTACAAGAACCTTCAAGTCTTTCTTTCAATCAGATGTATGAGTTACTTTCTACCTATCACCATAAATGTATTCATGTTATTGCTGCTCATGTGGTGATTTACCACTGCCAAAAGTAAACAAAACAATCATAGAAGGTGTGGACAGCAGAACCACATGGAGTAAACTGTCATCATAATTTTGTGACAAATGTTCATAAGGAATCCTATACCAATCAGATTGATGGTGATGCAATCACATATTTTGCTCCTGATAGAGAAGTTTGAGAATGAGCTGTACAAACATGGGAGAATCCTGGAGATACTAGAAGGTATCAGATAGATTATATAATGGTAAGACAAAGATTTAGGAACCTGGTTTTAAATTGCAAGACATTTCCGGGGCAGATGTGGACCCTGACCACAATCTATTGGTTATGAACTATAGATTAAAACTGAAGAAACTGCAAAAAGGTGGGAATTTAAGGAGATGGGACCTGGATAAGCTGAAAGAACCAGAGGTTGTACAGAGTTTCAGGGAGAGCATAAGGAAACAATTGACAGGAATGGGGGACAGAAATACAGTAGAAGAAGAATGGGTAGCTCTGAGGGATGAAGCAGTGAACGCAGCAGGGGATCAAGTAGGTAAAAAGATGAAGACTAGTAGAAATCCTTGGGTAACAGAAGAAATATTGAATTTAATTGATGAAATGAGAAAATATAAAAATGCAGTAAATGAAGCAGGCAAAAAGGAATACAAATGTCTCAAATCTGAGATCGACAGGAAGTGCAAAATGGCTAAGCAGGGATGGCTAGAGGACAAATGTAAGGATGTAGAGACTTATCTCACTAGGGCAGGATAGATACTGCCTACAGGAAAATTAAAGATACCTTTGGAGAAAAGAGAGACACTTTTATGAATATCAAGAGCTCAGATGGAAACCTAGTTCTAACCAAAGAAGGGAAAGCAGAAGGTGGAAGCAGTATATAGATGGTCTATACAAGGGCGATGTACTTGAGGACAATATTATGGAAATGGAAGAGGATGTAGATGAAGATGAAATGGGAGATATGATACTGCGTGAAGAGTTTGACAGAGCACTGAAAGATCTGAGTCGAAACAAGGCCCTGGTGTAGACAACATTCCATTAGAAGTACTGACTGCCTTGGGAGAGCAAGTCCTGACAAAACTGTACTATTTAGTGAGCAAGATGTATGAGACAGGTGAAATACACTCAGACTTCAAGAAGAATATAATAATTCCAATCAGAAAGATAGCAGGTGTTGACAGATGTGAAGGTTACCAAACCATCAGTTTAAAAAGTCACAGCTGCAAAATGCTAACATGCCAACCTCAGGGAAGATCACTTTGGATTCCGTAGAAATATTGGAACATGTGAGGCAGTACTGACCTTATGACTTATCTTAGAAGAAAGATTAAGGAAAGGCAAACCTACATTTCCAGCATTTGTAGACTTAGAGACAGCTTTTGACAATGTTGACTGGAATACTCCCTTTAAAATTCTAAAGGTGGCAGGGTTAAAATACAGGGAGCGAAAGGCTATTTACAATTTGTACAAAAACCAGACTGCAGTTATAAGAGTCGAGGGGCATGAAAGGGAAGCAGTGGTTGGGAAGGGAGTGAGACAGGGTTGTAACCTCTCCCTGATGTTATTCAATCTGTATATTGAGCAAGCAATAAAGGAAACAAAAGAAAAATTCAGAGTAGGTATTAAAATCAATGGAGAAGAAATAAAAACTTTGAGGTTTGCCGATGACATTGTAATTCTGTCGGAGACGGCAAAGGACTTGGAAGAGCAGTTGAATGGACTCTACAGTGTTTGAAAGGAGGATATAATATGAACATCAACAAAAGCAAAACGAGGATAATGGAATGTAGTTGAATCAAGTCAGGTGATGCTGAGGGAATTAGATTAGGAAATGAGACACTTAAAGTAGTAAAGGAGTTTTGCTAATTGGGGAGCAAAATAACTGATGAAGATCGAAGTAGAGAGGATATAAAATGTAGACTGTGCAATGACAAGGAAAGTGTTTCTGAAGAAGAGAAATTTGTTAACATAGAGTATAGATTTAAGTATCAGGAAGTCATTTCTGAAAGTATTTGTATGGAGTGTAGCCATGTATGGAAGTGAAACATGGACGATAACTAGTTTGGACAAGAAGAGAATAGAAGTTTTCGAAATGTGTTGCTACAGAAGAATGCTGAAGATTAGTTGGGTAGATCACATAACTAATGAGGAAGTATTGAATAGAATTGGGGAGGAGTTTGTGGCACAACTTGACAAGAAGAAGGAACTGATTAGTAGGACATGTTCTGAGGCATCAAGGGATCACAAATTTAGCATTTGAGGGCAGTGTGGAGGCTAAAAATTGTAGAGGGAGACCAAGAGATGAATACACTAAGCAGATTCAGAAGGATGTAGGTTGCAGTAAGTACTGGGAGATGAAGAAGCTTACACAGGATAGAGTAGCATGGAGAGCTCCATCAAACCAGTATCAGGACTGAAGACCACAACAACAGCAACAACAATGTAAAAATCCTTTGCTCACAGAATTTCTGAACATAACGCAGTTATTTGAAGTTTCATGGGCTACAGGTAGTGAGATAGAAGCCTGGTCTGAACTTCCAGAAACCAATTCCTCTGACCCATTTCAATTCCTCTCACCCATCCCAGTCAGTTTTCAAGGGAACATAGACTCCATTCTGGTAGTCACAGTGTCATATAGGTAATCAGTATTCATGACAACAACAGTCCATGTCACATCAGCAACAACCTTGTACTCCATTGCCATCATGCTCATATTACTTCATTCAATGCAAATGGACCACATGTCCCAAGTGCTGGGCAACATGTAATTGATGCCATAAGTAATGACATGTTGCTTTCTCTATGTAACTGCTTTCAAAACCTGGGTGAGGACAAAAGAAACATAGATGTGAACAGTGTTTCAGCAGTGACGGTGTCTCAAAGCAAGTTGTACACTGAAGAGAAATAGAGAGAGTGTGTTCAACAAATCATTGAGAATTTAGATGAACGAAGGTGCAGCAGCAATATTGGTGAATTCTCAGACCTATGTGGATTTGGGTTCTCCCTCTATGACTCCAGAGTCAGAAGGCTAATGAGTTATAACAACAACATATTCTCATTCTTGGACAGTTTTCTGCACCTGTGACTGACAAGGCTGTGGTTCATTCCTTAACATTCACTGTTGTGGACACTGCTTATACTGAAAATAATGTGATTTGGACACTTTTAAATTGTGCAGATTCTCCATTGATGATGAAGTGCATTTGGTTTCTGATCAAGTTCCATATCAGCTGTTAGATGCCCTCTGTGGCACCTTTTCCTATCTATTTTCTCCAGCACTGGGTTGTGTAACAGAATTTCAGGGTCATAATAGGATGAAATAGTCTGCTAATACTTTTTATTTTTTTATTTTTTAAGCCAGGATCAAGTAAAAGTCAGGTAGCTGAGTAGCAGCCTCTGATGTGTTCTGCACACCTCACCTATTTAGGGGGATCCTACAGTTCTCTATCCTACTGGGCAACTCCAGGAAGCCGCAGACTTGCTTGTCACAGAACCTTCAAAGTCTCGGGTTCAGTAGTTCCACTCAACTCAGAACCAAAGGGCCACAGTCAGTTCTGGGGAACAGCTTCTTCAATGTGTTGGATGAGCCCCCCCCACCCCTCCACCCACACCCCAGGCATATGCACTAAGTGCACCTGGTGTCCCTTCCTATCCTTTGCTGCCATTTCCCTAAGAAGGACCATCATTTGCCATATGATTGAACTGCCAACAATTAATAGACCCATAACCTTCTGCATTTGCTCCCTTTTTAGACCAGACAGTACAGGTGAAGTGAGTCTGACAGGCTCAGTTTCAGTTTCAGTGAAAGACAGCTCCTCAGACTTGTTGGCTATGGGGATTGGTACAACACCTTCAGTCCTCCCTAGTTCCTGTCCACCCTGTACAGCATGCCTAGCTCTACCGTTCAGATGACACTCACAGTCAAGTGGATGAATAATGACAGATCCTGTACTTCCCACTGAGGAGATGGGATACACAGGAATGGATAGTAGTTGAGGTACCTTTGGTACCAGTACCACAGATATGTGACTCTCAAGAGGTCGTCCATCACAATAACTCACAGCAGCTGTCAATCATTTGACAGTAGTTAGAGTGACTTCCAGCTCCTAATGAATGTCAGCCAACTCAGTCCATGTTTGAGAACAGCAATCACAGTGAGGCTGCATTCAATGAGGGCATTTGAAAAGTCCATGAAAAAATAAAAACTACTTACATGTTTGGGGTAAACCTTTTTTATTTTTTGACATAGTCTTCTTTTAGACTTGTACACTTTGTCCAACACTGTTCTAATTTGTTGGTCCCTTCCAAATAATAAGAACTGTCCAAGTCTGCAAAATAATTATTAGTTGCTGCACTCAGCTCCTCGTTTGAATAAAATCTTTGTCCCACCAGCCATTTCTTCAAATTTGGGAACAAATAGCAGTCTGAGGGAGCCAAGTCTGGAGAATAGGGGGGATGTGAAATGAGTTGGAATCCTATTTCCATTAATTTTGTGACCACAACTGCTGAGGTGTGTGCTGGTGCACTGTCGTGATGGAAAAGGACTTTTTTGTGGTCCAATCACCGGTCTCTTTCTTGCAGCTCAGATTTCAAACGGTCCAATAACGATGAATAATATGCACCTGTAATAGTTTTACCATTTTCCAGATAGTCAGTGAGGATTATCCCTTGTGAATTCCAAAACAAAAACAGTTGTTATATCCTTTCCGGCCGAAGGACTTCACCTTTTTTGGTGCAGATTCTCCCTTGGTAACCCATTGTTTAGATTGTTGTTTGGTCTCAGGAGTGTAGTAACGTATCCATGTTTCATCCACAGTGACAAAATGATGCTTAAAGTCCTGTGGATACTTCCTGAATAGCTGCAAACCATGCTTGCAACACTTCATCCGATTCCATTTTTAGTAGAGCGTGAGCAATCGCGAAACCTATCTTGTGGATAGCTTTCGCATGTCCAAATGTTTATACAAAATATTGTGTACTCATTCATTCAAGATGCCCACAGCACTACAAATCTCACACACCTTAACTCTTCCATCATCCATCACCATATCATGGATTTTATCAATGATTTCTGGAGTCATAACCTCCACAGGGCGTCCAGAAAGTTCAGCATCACTTGTGCCGATATGGCCACTCCGAAAATTTTAAACCACTTATAAACTGTTCTAATCAAAGGTGCAGAGTGACCATCATGTTTATCAAGCTTCTCTTTAGTCTCCTGAGGCATTTTGCCTTTCATAAAGTAATGTTTAATCACCAAACAAAATTCTTCTTCATCCATTTTTGACAATCGCTCGACTTCCTTGATTCATACGAATGCCAAACACAAAGAAATACCTATTTGGCTTAATCTTGGTGTGCATTCTTTCCAAAGATTCTACCAACCAAACACGACCTCGATATGTGCCGGTAGTGCCATCTCTCGGACTTTGCATGGACTTTTCAAATGCCCCTCATAGTTCATGCAATATATTACAGGGCAGTGAACAAATAGCTTTAATTTTATGTATGTAGGCTGAAGGGCTGATTAAAAATTGGTGTGCAGGCTGGGAATTGAACCTGTGTCACCTGCTGGTTAGGCAGGTGCATTACCACAGTAGTTCAAACAACTTCATGGATTACCCTGGTATGCCTCCCTGCTCAATCCAAATTCTCATTATTGCCCCAGTCCACTTTATATTCCCTCTAACACATGAGATGACTTGCCAAGGCTTTTCATGTTCTGGCATAGCACCTCAGCATGGAACATAAATGGGGGATCCCACCAGAAACCCAGTTGCAGGGACTTATACAAATGAAATGACACTATTTATGAGACTTTATTGGTCTCATGCAGATATGGTTTTATATATACAGGCTGGAGCAGTGAGTGAGAATTTGTACCACATCCAAGAATCAACCCTGGGTTTCCCTCTTACTATGCAGGTACATTAGCCACTAAGCCACCCTGGCACAGTGGTTCACACAACTGAATGGATTTAACCTGGAATTCCTCCCTGCTGGATCCAGTTTCTCACTCTCACCACAGTATGCTTGAAATTCCCCCATACATATGAACAGAACTGCCAAGGCTCTTCATATTCTGGAACAGTACCTCAGCATCGAACATAAATAAGAGATCCAGCCTGAAACCCAGCCGCAGGTAACTATACAAATGAAATGACACAATAAGAGATTTTACTAGTCTCATACACACATGATTCTATTTATGTTGACTGAAGAGGCAAATGAAAATTTATACCAAGGCCAAGAATTGAACCTGGGTCTCCTTCTTATTAGGCAGGTTCATTGGCCACTAAGCCACCGTAACACAGCAATTCACACAACTGGATGGATTGCCCTGGCATGTCTTCCTCCCCAATCTGAATTCTCACTGCCACCCAAGTCTAATTATATACATAAAATCAAATCTATATGAGACCAGGAAAGTCTCTTAAACTGTGTCATTTTATTTGGTTTCATGCTGGATCCCCCATATATGTTCGATGCTGAGGTGCTATTCCGGAACATGGAGAGCCTTGCCAACTCTGTTCATGTGTGAGGAGAGTGTGTGTCAGGGTAATCTATGCAGCTGTGTGAAACATTGTGCCAAGTTGGCTTATAGTGCATTTAAAATTAGTTGACATTTGGCTGACCAGAGGGGATGTGACACCTTTGCCAATGTAAAACCAATGGTGAGCCAGCTTCCCCTACCACACCACCAGCAGATCAGCTTGTAACACATCCCTGTTGCCAGACCATGAATCAACAGCACACATTAGATGTATCAATGTTCATCAGCTCTTGTTGTAACACCATATTATCTGGCATTGAACTGTTCTGTAGTCATCAGGTATTGTGAACAAGTGTTTTGTGTTGGCATTGCATTAATAATAAAAGTGCAATAAATCTTAATATGATATTTTCAATAAAAACGTCCTCCAACAAGACATTCATGGGCTGGGAAGATAGCATTCTGTTGCAAAACATTCCTCAGAAGTTGACAATAGTAATGGACTAAACACATTACCACTTTGTTGTGATGCATAAAGTTCCAACAATGCAGTAGAGGAAAGTGGATGTTTTGTGGGTACAAACAAATGTTTCATGAGATAAAAGTGAACCTAATATGTATAATGAAGAGGAAGGCAGATAGAAGAGAGGAATGGCGCTCTGCTGCAAATACCTCAGGGTTGAACACTAAAAGAAGGAGAAGAAGAAGAATATGTATAAGGAGAAGCTAATGCAACTTGTAGTGCTGTACAAGCCAAAACTTAATGCTACCTGGTTGAAGAACTGGCTAACAGTAAAGGGAATAGTTTAATCACACCTCCTCCATATCATGCTCATTTAAATCAAGTGGAGTATATGGGCCTGGATGAAAAGTAATGTGACAAAAAACAACAAGAAGTTTACACTCAGTGAGGTTGAAATTCTGACACAGAAGCATTACAGGACTGGTCTCAATTTGTCAGACATACCAAGAAGGCACTTGAGGAGATATTGTTTCATGAAGGACTGTGACGAGTTTTGCTGAATACATAACTTCTCTTGTTGTCATGTTGAAATCAGCTTCATTTGCCAAAACACAGCAGAGTTCTGAAATCTTCATTTCAATAACATTCTAATACAATTGAAATTGTGACAGAATCATGAAATAGTATATTATTAAACTAACAACCAAGTGTTAGTCAGGTCAGAAGTTTATGAAATAACCCATTCTTAATATAAAAATAAAACTGTAACTTCCTCACTTATATTGTTAAGAAACCCACAGCAGTTCTCATTTCACCATTCTCATTTGAATATCACAGTAAATATGCAAGTTTTTCATGTTAATCAAATGGCAAAACACTCTCATCAAAAGCTTTATTGTCTATGTCAAACCATTTATGAGATATGAGGAATTTATGAATATTTTATTCTAGTTTTTTTTTTTCACTGATGCATGAGTTTGTCACGGAGCGTTTTACATACATAAAATTTTCTCAAAATTGGAAATAGACAGTGATATCCTTACAAGTTTAAAGAATAATTCAATATATTATCTACATTTAATACACAGCAGCATATAACCTATCATGCACCAAACAAAAATTCTTAGTGATGCCTATTTTTCACTGCAAACTAAGAATTTCTTGCAGCAGTTTACCTAATAGATAAATATCACAATAGCTATGAGTATTAACAAAATAATAGTCTGTTCATCATGAAGCTTACAAATTAAACTATGAGATGTGCAAGAATTAGAGTTTATTACTGAATATTTTCTTTAAAAACGTTTGAGAAAGCTCACATATCAGTCTGCTTGCACAGGTTTCTGTTCACGCAGTCAAGCAAGCCTGATTGATTCTGTACCTAGTAGGCCTGGCATTATACTGTAGTTGCCTGCTGATGCTCCCAGCACATGCTGGCAACCACGCTTCCCTCCACTTGCCCCGTACTGAACTGTAAAAAGTCACAACTTATTTTAAATGCACTATAGGTGCTAACACATCTACATAGTAAGCAGGAGACTGATGTTCAATTCTCAGCCCTGTTTGAAATTTTCACTCACCACTTCAGTCTATATACACAAATTCATATCTGTATGAGACCAGTAAAGTCTCTTAAATTGTGTCATTTCATAACTTTAAATTAAGTCCACTGATTATCTTAAATCTGTTCATCTAAAAAGTTACAAGAATTGAAGCAAATATACAAAACAAGATTTCTATTAAGGCAACAGAAAAATCTGTGGTAAAACATATCAGTTTTCTGAAACTTTTTGAGGTTAATTATAGTTGTTAGCAAACTCAAAAACAAAGTTAATTTATATAAATGTAGATAATACACACATCAAAAAATGTTTTGCATCACCTCGGTTCTGAGAATTCCAGAACCTGTACAGAAAATTGGAATAGAGATCAACTTAAAGATTATTTCTGCCCTTTTTATTGCTTATGAAAACCACACATTGCATGTTGCACCACCATACAGTGAGACCTTCAGAGTTGGTGGTCCAGATTGCTGTACACACCGGTACCTTTAACACCCAGTAGCTTGTTCCATTGCATTGATACATCCCTGTATTCATCATGGCATGCTATTCACAAGTTCATCAAGGCACTGTTGGTCCAGCTTGTCCCACTCCTCAATGGCAATTTGGTGTAGAACACTCAGAGTTGTTAGTGGGTCATGTTGTCCATTAACAGCCATTTTTGATATATCCCAGGCATTCATGTCTGGAGAACATGCTGGCCACTCTAGTCGAGCGATGTCGTTATCCTGAAGGAAGTCACTCACAAGATGTGCATGATGGGGGTTCAAATTGTCATCCATGAAGATGAATGCTGCCGATACGGTTGCACCATTGGTCGGAGGATGGTATTCACATATTGTACAGCCGTTACGATGCCTTCCATGACCACCACAGCATACGTCGGCCCCACATAATGCCACCCCAAAACATCAGGAACCTCCACCTTGCTGCACTCGCTGGACAATGTGTCTAAGGCATTCAGCCTGACCCGATTAACTCGAAACTTGTCTCTGACGATTGTCTGGTTGAAGGCGTATGCAACACTTATTGGGAAAGAGAACATGATGCCAATCCTGAGTGGTTGGGCCCATCTGCACTGTGCTGCATGGTGTTGTGGTTGCAAAGAAGGACCTCACCATGGACATTGGGAGTGAAGTTGCACACCATGCAGCTTATTGTGCACAGTTTGAATTGTAATATGACATCCTATGGCTGCATGAAAAGCATTATTCAATATGGTGGCTTTGCTGTCAGGTTTCCTCCAAACCATAATCTGTAGGTAGCATTCATCCACTGCAGTAGTAGTCCTTGGGCAGCATGAGCGAGACATGTCATTGACAGTTCCTGTCTCTCTTTATATCATCCATGTCCAAACAACATCCCTTTGGCTCACGCAGAGTTGCCTGGACATTTCCTTTGTTGAGAGTCCTTCCTGGTGCAAAGTAACAATGTGGATATGATCAAACCATGGTATTGACCTTCTAGGCATGGCTGAATTACAGACAACATGAGCTGTGTACCTCCTTCATTGTGGGATGACTGGAACTGATCAGCTGTTTGACCTCCTCCTGCATGGTTGTTTTACATCTTTGGGTGGGTTTAGTGACATGTCTGAGCAGTCAAAGAGACTGTGTCTGTGATACAGTTCACAGTCAACGTCTGTCTTCAGGTGTTCTGGGAACTGAGGTGATGAAAAACTTTTTTTGATGTGTGTATATAGGGCTACTCCTCTTTAAGAGAAAACTGGATGTAACACAATGTGTTGGTTAGAATGAATATCTACTACAGGAACTAAATCACAAATGTTTACTTACTACAAATTAGATTACACATTGCACAACGGTAACTTCTAAAAATTATGAAGAATGTGCATTTAATTGCAATGACATACAATGCAATTCAGGGTCATCTATTCTTTGGTAGTAACCATGAACCACAAATGCTGATTTGCTAGGAATAAATTTCTTATCCAAAACACTCATACTGGTAATATATGAAAATACAATTTTGTAACCATTCAAAAATTCTCATAAGTAATCTATTTCTCATGTAATTAAACAATGAAACAAGAGAATGATTGTACTGAATGAGAATAGGCCTATTATTCTCAAAATTTTAAAAGAGCAAAAAGAAGTTTAAACCTAAAGTTGATGTAATAGTATTAGTCTATCACAGCACTTTTTAATGTTCAAAGTTCCACAATATATCACAATACAAATGAGTACTGATACATTCTTACAGTGATTTACTGAATCAGGTACAAAAGATATCAGAGGATATGGGATTTCTAAAATTAGAGCATTAATTTACAAAAATTAAACAATTGTGCTTATCGTGGGTTACTACACCACAGGAAAGGTGATAGAGTAACACAGCATTCACCTTGTAGATTTGGAAAGGATAGACCTGAAAGAGAGGATAAGAGTGTTAACAAAATTCATACCAATTTCAAGAATGCTATTTAGCAAATACGTAATGAGGCATAGGAAGCTTGGGTTCTAGTGAAGAATTTGTTGTTAATAACAAAAAAACAAATGGTAAAACAAAAAATAAGCATAACAACAGTTCTTCACCAAGTATTACACATAATGTTAGTGAAGGAGAGTATGGGACATGTGGGCAGTTAAAAGTATATTACATACGGCACGGAAACTATCTATAAGCGATACTGGTAAATGTAAAGCATACACATGATGCTATACCTCTCCTGTTGATGACCTTGACAGATGAAACTATATTAAAACATTGACAGTTCCAGTATTTTCTACAGAAACAAAGAAGGTACACTCCATAGAATTCATAAGATCTTTTTGAGGCATTCTACTGTCTAGCTGGAATGAACAGCAAAAGATTCGTTATGTAGTGGGTTATACAAAAGTGAATGTCTTGCTATGGGCCACAGACATAGCTGAGCATTGTAATACCTATGATCAATTTGAAAAGCCTTTTCTTTTTAAGTTTTGGTCACCTGCAGTATAAGAATTACTCAGATGAGAAGTTTTTGACCCAGCACCATTTAATAATAGAGAAGGTGAAATAAGATTTAAAAAATCTGAATAAGGCCCCTTATAGGAGTAAACCTATATCACACACAGATGTTCTTAAAACTTGAAACAGTAGGCTACCTGCACACATTAAGGAGAAATTAGTCACTTTAACAGAAAATGATTTACAGTATTTTCTATTCATAGTTGATGCCATTGATCTTGTGAATGAGGAGGGACACAACACAAACAAGAAACATTGATTCACCACTTGGTTTTCATAATAGTACAATGGCAGATCAAAGCAATAATACAACACACCAAAGGGGCAGCAACATCCAGTATTACTAGATAACAGACCTGATACCCATAATTTTAAAGCAAATGGAAACAAGGGATGGAATAGATATAACCCTGGTTACATGTTCCCCAACATGTAATGGTAATTACCAGAATAGATAAAACTGATATGGTGCACCCTCTAATGGGAATCTAAACAATAACAACGGTTATCGCAAAACTGAAATGGTCACACAAACCCTATCTCAGACAATAATGTTAGACAAGGGGAACAAACTTTAAATAGTAATCAAAACAATAACTGGTGTTCTAATGAGCATCCCGTTCAAATAGTTGTGGTGGTTAATAGTAATGAGAGTATTCCAGTACTACCATCAGAAAATACTAGCTCACCAGATCCTGGATTTAGGAGAGTGCATTCAGCAACTATTCATTTTTTAGGTATGCTGAGGAAGACAACTAGGGAGAGGAATTACGTTCTGATGAGACAAGGAAGGATGATGATGAAGTGGTACAAGCAATAATATAGGCAGTATACCAGTATATATTATTCTGGATACAGGTGCATCTGTGAACGTTTTGTTCAAGAGTTAGTTTGACATGATATCAAAAGACATGCATGTAACCACTTTTCTTATGCAGAACTGCAGGATATTAACAGCCATAGGAAGCAAGACTCAAAATGTCAAGCAGGCCATCTTATTACCTTAGATAATACTATGATCAAATGCAGTTTTCATGTGTTTGAGAAATTAATTGTAACTTGTGTTCTATGAATGGAGTTTTTCAGACAGTTTAAGGCAAACCTGAGTGTGGGTACTGGTAAATGGTACTTGCAGACTGATAAAGAGATTTTATCAATTAATTTGGTTACTACAAAGGACAATTGTACTCAAAATAACAATAAAGTAATTTTTTGTCTTATTTATCCTGAAATCTTTCAATAAATGAGCAACACATTGAGTAAGTGCTAGATATCCTGTTACCACATCATGTTATCAGTGGAAAGATTGGTAAGTCTCATTATTTAGCCAAGACACAAAGGAAGCAGTTACAGAATTTATGTATGCAGTATGAACAGGTGTTGTTCAGAAAACCAAATACTGTAAAAGACTAGTTACAAAATGGATGTATATTCACGCCAAATTTTATGTCATAATTCATATCCAGTTCCTTGGCTGACGAAAGAAGTGGTGTATAAGGAAATAGAAAATAAGTTCAGTTGGCAAGTAATAAAACATTCAAATTCCTCATACTGCAGTCTGTTGCTGGCAGTCAATAAAACAAATGGTAGTATTCAATTAGTGTTTGATGCAAGGTCCATTAACAAAATCATTTTTCCTGTAAGGATAAAACTTGAAAATATCAACAAACAGCTCCTGAAATATTGTAGTATTAAGTATTTAACTTCACTGGATCAATGAGTACCATACTGGCAGGTTTTATTGCATCCAGGAAGTACCAAATACACCACATTTGTATGTTATGGTCAAAATTATAATAATTTTTGTGTATTACCTTTAGGATTCAGTGTTAGTGCAGGTGTCTTTATAGCAGCATTGGACACTGTATTGGGACCAGTACTGCTCAAAAGAATCACCATTTGTCAAAGTGATGTATTGTATGTTGATGAGTTCATGGAGGGAACATTTAGATTTGTTAGCATGCATACTTAAACTCTTTCTTGAATATGGTGTTGCAGTTAAGTTACAAAAGTCAAATCTGGGAGAGAAAAAATAAATTTTTTGGGCCATATTGTCTCTCCCACAGGTATTTTACCTGATCCTGGAGAGACTGAAGCTATCAAACATTGTTTTACAACACAGAAAAGAAAACAATTAAAGGCTCTTCTAGGACTAACTACATTCTTTAGTAAATTTGTCCCTAAACAATTGTTAAACAGTGATCCCCTCATGGACCTATTAAGAAAAAATATTATATGATTATGGACTGAAGCTTCAGGTCATAATGAAAACTTAAGTAAATGCAAATTTTACACTATCCAGACATGACACAAGATTTTTGTTTAAACACAGGTGGATCACTTCAGTGTCTTGGTGCTTGTCTGTTTCAGATTTGAGAAATAGATTGAAAGAACACAAGGTGTATAATCAGTTTGACCAGCCAAACACTCAGAGAGTGTGAAAGATCATACTTGCTGCTGATTAGCCATATTGCAGGCCATTTGGAAGTTTGAATATTGTTTATGGGGAAAACACACAAAAGTTTATTGTGATCACCAAGTTTTGTCTTTTCTGTTGACTCCAACTCACCAACTGGATAGCAGATGTATCCATATGATAGTAGCAGAGAACTGCTGCAAATATTTTTCATGAGAATTCTTATGCATACATGCCTGGAGCATGAAAACAGTTAGCATTATATACATAAGGGGCAGTGAAAAGGATAATAGAGATGACTCTGTTGAGCAGTGTACAACTAATTCTGAATTCAAAGATTACAGGATTGTTTTTCCTACTCAACTGCATTAACTTACATTTTTAAACATTTAGAGTAAACTGGAATGCATAACACCAACTATAAATTTTATCTAAGTCAATTTTATCCTTCTACAGTCACTCAAAGTTGAGATCTTCCCATACACCACATCATCATCTTCAAATAGCTGCAGACTGCTGTTCACCATTTCTATCAGATCGTATTGTAGGTACACAATAAGAGCTGTCCTACCACATTTTCCTGGGGAACTTCCGATGACATCCTTGTCTCTGATAAACAATCACCATTGAGGACAACATGCAGTGTTCTATTACTTAAGGAGTCTTCAACCCACTCACATGTCTGGGAACCTCTTCCACAAGCTCATAGCTTCATTAATAGTCTGTGGTGGAGTGCCATGTCAGATGCTTTCCAGAAAGCTAGGAATATGAAATCTGCCTGTTGCCCTTCATTTGTGGATTGCAGGATGTTTTGTGAGAAAGGCAACTTCCACAATTTCCACTCATGGTAAAATACTATTCTGTACCAATGCAATATATACAATGAAACTAAAAGAACATTCACAGATGTATTAAATTTATTTGATTAGAAAAGAATGTAGACTCTGTAGTGACAGAGCAACTATATGTCACCTCTGACTGACAAAATAAAAATCGTTGCCCTGTGCAGTAGAGTGAACAATAATATCTGGGACAGTTTAGTATGTGTTGAATCTCTGACTGGTGTAGACCACGATGTAATTCTGTTCAGCAAATAAATGAAGCATTTACCTACCACACTCTATATACCAACAATGTAGGAAAAGACAGATTGCTACTTACTGTAAAGAAGACATGTCAAGTTGCACACAAGCCCAGTTAAAAGACACTTACATAAAGTTTTTGGCCACAACCTTCATCAGTAAAAGTGAGACAAACATAATTCACACACACAAGCAAGCATACGTCTCACACAGACAACTGCCAGCTCCAGCATCTCGGGCCAGAATGCAGTCACCATGTGGGATGCAAGCAGCAATCTGGAGGGGATGGGGAAAGGGAAGGGATAGTTGTGTAGGGGTGGGAAGAGAGAGACGAATGCCATCTGCTGGAGCATGCAGGGACTAGACTGCCAAGAAGCACAGTGCCAGGAGGTTGTGAGTAAGGAGGTGAGCAAAAAAGGAGCAAAAACAGGAGAGGAGGTTGGAAACATGCAGTGGCAGAGGGCTGCAAATAAACAGGGTGGGAGATGAGAATGGGAAGGAGATGAGAATGGGAAAGAGATGATAGGAGACCCTCCCCCCCCCCCCCCTCCCCAATCACCCCATTTGGCGTTGAGGCAATCAAGGCTAACCAATTACTGCTGAGCCAGCTCAAGCTACCCCACTTGATGACAGTCACCATCACTGCCTCCACTCCATGCAGTTGCAGTATGTCCGAGGTCAGCTGACTCCAACCGATCTTGCTTGAGATCTCTCCCAGTGCCAGTGTACCATTTATTAAATATGCACTCCCACTATTACAGCATTTGCTACAGTAGTGACCATGTCTACCATACTGCATCGTGATTTTGTGCAAACTTGGATAATCGACAGTGTTGCTACTGTTCACTGCATCACCTCACCACGTCAATGACACTGCTAAGGGTATTATGCAAACATTATGTGTGACAATTTACAAAATAACATTTGGCCTGGACTAGAGGAACTTCAATGCAACAATCCCAAGTGCAGTAATGAATAATGGCACTCTGTTTGTCCTGCAACTGTTACCGTCTCTGTGTCTAAGGTCAGCTGACTCCAACTGATCTGGCCTGGGCCCCTCCCAATGATAAGCCGCGTGACCTTCACAGTGCTGATGGACAACAATTGCTGAATGATACAGTGAATATGCTCACCTCCCTGGCCTGCTGCCCCTCCAACACTATTTACACACACACACACACACACACACACACACACTGCTTCAGAGAACAATGCTGCCCAGCTTCACCCCTTCAATGGCTGAGTGATACTATTGGTTCCATAGCAGATTCAGAGAGGAAGCTCGCAACTGCAGATTGCCTTGTGCTTGCCCAAATGAGCACAACTGCCTGCCATGGGTGCATCAGGCTACTTTACGACCACAAGAAACCTTAATCAACCACACCTGCACAGTTCTGCCACCTCACATCACCTTTCCAACAACTCATACTTACTTGTTTATGACCATCTGAGGCAAACCTACTTCTTTGTCAATATGGGTACTGATGTCAGCCCCCTCCCACCAGCTCAAGTGCCAACTACTGTCTGGCCATCACTGCTCCAGTTATGTGCCACGAAGGACATCGTGATTGCATTTGACGGGACCACCTCAATCACTTTGGACTTGGGGGCAGAGAGTCTCATGCACTGGACATTCCTCATTGCTGAGGTGGTTGAGCTGGTCCTGCATGCTGACACCTGCTTCCTGACCTCACCTGCAGTATACATCATGACAGCGAGTAGCAAATCATTGGATTTATTAGCAAAGTTCTCCCCAAACATTCCTGTCTACCTCCTACCTCTTCATCGAATGGAGATACACTACTGGACCTTTAAAGTGCTCAGCACTCTTGAGAAAACTTCACTGTCTAATGTCCAACTACTCTTCACTATACACCAAAAATGACATCCCAAGATGGGAAAAAAAAGATTCAGTAGTGCATTGCTGACACTGCAGCATCACTTCACATACTGAAGTACAACTTGCTGTCCTGCAACATTTACAACAGCCACACCACATGTCTGCCTCTTCTGAGGACGCCATTATACTTCCAGAGCCTATTTGCAAGGAATCTGAACAAGTTAGTGAAGTGCTGTATCCAGTTTCAGTGCATGATTCTGACAGTGTACCCAATGCTCCACCCAGTGACCATGCTCCACAGAGTGGCATGTTTATGGCCACAGCTATGCACTCCCTCAGACTTCAAGAATATTATAATCGTTCCAATTCCAAAGAAAGCAAGTGTTTGACAGGTGTGAAAATTACTGAACTATCAGTTTAATAAGTCAAGAAAGCAAAATACTAACATGAATTCTCTACAGACAAATGGAAAAACTGGCAGAAGCCAACCTCAGGGAAGATCATTTTGAATTTTGTAGAAATGTTGGAACATGAGGCAATACTGACCCTATGACTTATCTTAGAAGATACATTAAGGAAAGGCAAACCAACTTTTCTAGCATTTGTAGACAGGGAGAAAGCTATTGACAATGTTAACTGGAATACTCTCTTTCAAATTCTGAAGGTGGCAGGGGTAAAATACAGGGAGCAAAAGGCTATTTACAATTTGTACAGAAACCAGATGGCACTTATAAGGGTCATGGGGCATGAAAGGGAAGCAATGGTTGAGAAGGGAGTGAGACAGAGTTGTAGCCTTTCCCCAATGTTGTTCAATCTTGCACATTGTTGTATATTCATCAAGCAACAAAATGAAAAGAAATTGGAGTAGGAATTAAAATCCATGGAGAAGAAATAAAATCTTTGATGTGTGCCGATGACATTGTAATTCTGTCAGAGACAACAAAAGACCTGGAAGAGCAGCTGAGCGTAATGGACAGTGCTTTGAAAGGAGGATATAATATGAAAATCAACAAAAGAAAAATGAAGATAATGGAATGCAGTTGAATTAAATCAGGTGATGCTGAGGGAATTAATTAGGGAATGAGACACTTAAAGTAATAGATGAGTTTTGCTATTTGGGGAGCAAAATAACTGATGATGGTCAAAGTAGAGAAGATATAAAATGTAGACTGGCAATGGCAAGGAAAGCGTTTCTGAAGAAGAGGAATTTGTTAACATTGAGTATAGATTTCAGTGTCAGGAAGTCATTTCTGAAAGTATTTGTATGGAGTGTAGCCATGTATGGAAGTGAAACATGGATGATAAATAGTTTAGACAAGAAGAGAATAGAAGCTTTCAAAATGTGGTGCTACAGAAGAATGCTGAAGATTAGATGGGTAGATCACGTAACTAATGACAAGGTATTGAATAGAATTAGGGAGAAGAGAAATTGTGGCACACCTCGACTAGAAGAAGGGATCAGTTGGTAGGACACAAGGCACCCAGGGATCATCAATTTAGTATTGGAGATAATTGTAGAGGATAAAAATCATAGAGGGAGACCAAGTCATTAAACACTAAACAGATTCAGAAGGATGTAGGTTGCTCTAGTTACTCGGAGATGAAGCTTGCACAAGATAGAGTAGCATGCAGTGCTTCATCAGACCAGTCTCTGGACACTAGCCTGTTATACATCACTACTCCCTAACTACCAAATGCTATAGTCCCGTCACAGGAAAAGCCATGTGTAATGCTAACTTGCCACGTATAATGGACAAACATACCGTGAAACATGCTAATGTTACCCTTTGAGAGGATTTTGAATTTTGGCTGTACACGTGTCTAATGGGTAGAGGTATTTGACTACAATTCTGAATATGTTGGAATTAACATAAAAAATAAATGGCCTTTAACCTTGGGAATTAATGAAAGTGGTAAGATTGAAATGTGAATGGAAAAATGAATGGTCACCAGCCCAATTAGGCACATTAATTTGGAAATATATGCTTAAGAAAATTGAACATTGGTTATTAAAGTTATTTTTGTTGATATTTCCCTTTGAGTAGCAGACAGGATACAAACCGACACAGGGCACTCTGTGTTGTGTGTAGCAGTAGTTATCAATAATACACATGCCAGTAATTATGGAAAGCAAATTTGCACCAAGCTCATACTAATAACAGCTATGCTCAAGATCATTACTTAAACCAATACTGAAATGTTACTGCACAAAGTGCAGAACTAAATTTGGACATGAGGTGCTTCTATATTAATTGATATGAAAACGAAAAAAAAACACAAATAAAGATAAATAGTATCATAAATACACTGTTTATACTCCTCTACATATATGAGTTTTCCTTAGCTGCAGTAATAGTCCAACTATCTTTCTAATATGTGGAGAATATGATGGGGACCCATAAACCACCATGTTAGCTGAGAGCGCTAATGCGCTGCTTCCTGGACTCAGGTAGGCGCATGTTCCCCAGATCGAATCTGCCCGGCGGATTAATGATGATAGCCGGTGTGCCAGCAAGCCTGGATGTGGTTTTTAGGCAGTTTTCCACATACCCCTAGGTAAATCCCAGGCTGGTCCCCACATCCCACCTCAGTTACACGGCTCGCAGACATTTGAACACTTTTGTACTCTTCCATGGATTACACTCATCGCAGACAGTTTGGGCACACTCATTATGTTCCGGTGGGTACGAGGTGGCGGCAGGAAGGGCATCCGGCCACCCCTTCCACTAACATTGCCAAATACACTCCTGGAAATTGAAATAAGAACACCGTGGATTCATTGTCCCAGGAAGGGGAAACTTTATTGACACATTCCTGGGGTCAGATACATCACATGATCACACTGACAGAACCACAGGCACAGAGACACAGGCAACAGAGCATGCACAATGTCGGCACTAGTACAGTGTATATCCACCTTTCGCAGCAATGCAGGCTGCTATTCTCCCATGGAGACGATTGTAGAGATGCTGGATGTAGTCCTGTGGAACGGCTTGCCATGCCATTTCCACCTGGCGCCTCAGTTGGACCAGCGTTCGTGCTGGACGTGCAGACCGCGTGAGACGACGCTTCATCCAGTCCCAAACATGCTCAATGGGGGACAGATCCGGAGATCTTGCTGGCCAGGGTAGTTGACTTACACCTTCTAGAGCCCGTTGGGTGGCACGGGATACATGCGGACGTGCATTGTCCTGTTGGAACAGCAAGTTCTGTTGCTGGTCTATGAATGGTAGAACGATGGATTCGATGACGGTTTGGATGTACCGTGCACTATTCAGTGTCGCCTCGACAATCACCAGAGGTGTACGGCCAGTGTAGGAGATCGCTCCCCCACCATGATGCCGGGTGTTGGCCCTGTGTGCCTCTGTCGTATGCAGTCCTGATTGTGGCGCTCACCTGCACGGCGCCAAACACGCATACGACCATCATTGGCACCAAGGCAGAAGTGACTGTCATCGCTGAAGACGACACGTCTCCATTCGTCCCTCCATTCACGCCTGTCGCGACACCACTGGAGGCGGGCTGCACGATGTTGGGGCGTGAGCGGAAGACAGCCTAACGGTGTGCGGGGCCGTAGCCCAGCTTCACGGAGACGGTTGCGAATTGTCCTCGCCGATACCCCAGGAGCAACAGTGTCCCTAATTTGCTGGGAAGTGGCGGTGTGGTCCCCTACGGCACTGCGTAGGATCCTACGGTCTTGGCGTGCATCCGTGCATCGCTGCAGTCCGGTCCCAGGTCGACGGGCACGTGCACCTTCCGCCGACCACTGGCGACAACATCGATGTACTGTGGAGACCTCACGCCCCACGTGTTGAGCAATTCGGTGGTACGTCCACCCGGCCTCCCGCATGCCCACTATTCGCCCTCGCTAGCGCCATTCGACAGCCAACACCGCGGTTCCTGGTGTGCCCGCTGTGCCATGCGTGTGATCATTGCTTGTACAGCCCTCTCGCAGTGTCCGGAGCAAGTATGGTGGGTCTGACACACCGGTGTCAATGTGTTCTTTTTTCCATTTACAGGAGTGTACGATTAACCATGCTGAACCTGCCTAACTGCAGAAAAAGGTACAAGTGAAAGAAGAAGGAGATGATGGGGACCCATTAACTAGCACATTGTCGCTAGTCAAACTTTATGATTATTTCAGTAAAAAAGACTAATTCAAACAAAGCTAATCCTTCACTTCAGTTGGAATGGTTCATAATTTACTTTGCAGGAAAAATAAATCAACACTGAGCTCAATTAACTTCAAAAAATGAACCAGTCATGACAGAAATCAAAACACCACTATTTTTAAAATGAGCTTAACATATTTGTCCTTTTAACCACCAATGAGGTTGGTATTTTAGATAGTAACATTTACACAATTTGGCACTGTATTCCTGCAAAACTCTACTTTGCAATAAACTAAGAGTACTTTAGCAAAATCCTATCTAACTACACTTTTTTGGTTTTAACTGTAACTTTTGCTAATCCTTTTATATTTGATAAACAAATAAACTACTTTGAAAAACCTGAATGCAAGAATTGTTCGTTTAAAAGAGGATACTCACTTTTAGAGGACCCTGCGTAGGTTCATGATCAGAGTAGAAGATATGGTTCCAGACGCAGATTTATAGCATTTGGATTATTATTAACACCACAGACAAATTAACTGGTTGATGATCATATACATATCTGGATGTATGAAGTTAGTAAAGCAGTGGCGAAGTTTTGGTGGCAAGCGACATAGTGGGTAACTGTACTCACAGCTCTTAATGTTCAAATGCTCTATAAAATTTCCTCTTAGCATTGCATTTTCAACATATTAGAGGCACTCCTTTTTGCTGAGAATAACAAATAATAGACAGATCGACATCTGAGGCAATAATCCTTTCCAAAGCAGCTTCCAGTTGCCTCTCTTAGCACTGTCAAAGTGCACCGTGCTATGGCTAGCCACATACTGCGTACTGTTCACAGCAAGGAGCCCCCCAGTTGAACTGCCAAATCCACCTTTTACATTGCACCACACCATTTCAGTTGCGGAGGGGCTTCCCTATATGTTTTATATATTACAAATACAAGTGGCCTAAGCATGAATCAAGGAAAAAATATAAAAATGCAGTAAATGAAGCAGGCAAAAAGGAATACAAACTTCTCAAAAATGAGATCGACAGGAAGTTGCAAAATGGCTAAACAGGGGTGGCTAGAAACAAGTGTAAGGATGTAGAGGCTTATCTCACCAGGGGTAAGATAGATACTGCCTACAGGAAAATTAGAGAGACCTTTGGAGGAAAGAGAACCACTTGTTTGAATATCAAGAGCTCAGATGGAAACCCAGTCCTAACCAAAGAAGGGAAAGCAGAAAGGTGGAAGGAGCGTCTATACAAGGGCGATATACTTGAGGACAATATTATGGAAATGGAAGACGATGTAAATGAAGATGAAAGGGGAGATATGATACTGTGTGAAGAGTTTGACAGAGCACTAACAGACCCGACTCGAAACAAGGCCCCAGGAGTAGACAACATTCCATTAGAACTACCTACAGAATTGGGAGAGCCAGTCCTGACAAAACTCTACCATCTGGTGAGCAAGATGTATGAGACAGGCGAAATACCCTCAGACTTCAAGAAGAATGTAATAATTCCAATCCCAAAGAAAGCAGGTGCTGACAGATGCGAAAATTACTGAACTATCAGTTTAATAAGTCACGGCTGCAATATACTAACATGAATAAGTCACGGCTGCAATATACTAACGTGAATTCTTTAGAGACGAATGGAAAAACTGGTAGAAGCTGACCTCAGGGAAGATCAGTTTGGATTCTGTAGAAATATTGGAACATGTGGGGCAATACTGACCCTATGACTTATCTTAGAAACTAGATTAAGGAAAGGCAAACCTACATTTCTAGCATTTGTAGACTTAGAGAAAGCTTTTGACAATGTTGACTGGAATACTCTCTTTCAAATTCTGAAGTTGACAGGGGTAAAATACACGGAGCTAAAGGGTATTTACAATCTGTACAGAAACCAGACGGCAGTTATAAGAGTCGAGGGACATAAAAGGGAAGCAGCGGTTGGGAAGGGAGTGAGACAGGGTTGTAGCCTCTCCCCGATGTTATTCAATCTATATATTGAGCAAGCAGTGACGGAAACATTCGAAAAATTCAGAGTAGGTATTAAAATCCATGGAGAAGAAATAAAAACTTCGAGGTTCGCCGATGACATTGTAATTCTGTCAGATACAGCAAAGGACTTGGAAGAGCAGTTCAATGGAATGGATAGTGTCATGAAAGGAGGATATAGGGTGAACACCAACAAAAGCAAAACGAGGATAATGGAATGTAGTCGAATTAAGTCGGGTGATGCTGAGGGAATTAGATTAGGAAATGAGACACGTGCATGTGCGGATGGATATGTGTGTGTGTTTGTGTGCGAGTGTACACCTGTCCTTTTTTTCGCCTAAGGGAAGTCTTTCCGCTCCCGGGATTGGAATGACTCCTTACCTTCTCCCTTAAAACCCACATCCTTTCGTCTTTCCCTCTCCTTCCTGAAGAAGCAACCATCGGTTGCGAAAGCTAGTAATTCTGTGTGTGTGTCCGTGTGTTTTGTTCATGTGCCTGTCTGCCGGCGCTTTCCCGCTTGGTAAGTCTTGGAATCTTTGTTTTTAATACATTTTTCCCATGTGGAAGTTTCTTTCTATTATATATATATATATATATATATATATATATATATATATATATATATATATATAGAAACTTCCACAAGGGAAAAATATATTAAAAACAAAGATTCCAAGACTTACCAAGCGGGAAAGCGCCGGCAGACAGGCACATGAACAAAACACACACACACATACACAGAATTACGAGCTTTCGCAACTGGCAGTTGCTTCGTCAGGAAAGAGGGAAGGAGAGGGAAAAATGAAAGGATGTGGGTTTTAAGGGAGAGGGTAAGGAGTCATTCCAATCCCGGGAGCGGAAAGACTTCCCTTAGGGGAAAAAAAGGACAGGTGTACACTCGCGCACACACACACACACACACACACACACACACACACACGCACACACACACATATCCATCCGCACATACACAGTCTTTCCGCTCCCGGGATTGGAATGACTCCTTACCCTCTCCCTTAAAACCCACATCCTTTCATTTTTCCCTCTCCTTCCCTCTTTCCTGACGAAGCAACTGCCAGTTGCGAAAGCTCGTAATTCTGTGTATGTGTTTGTGTGTTTTGTTCACGTGCCTGTCTGCCGGCGCTTTCCCGCTTGGTAAGTCTTGGAATCTTTGTTTTTAATATATATATAAAGATTTCAAGACTTACCAAGCGGGAAAGCGCCGGCAGACAGGCACATGAACAAAACACACACACACATACACAGAATTACGAGCTTTCGCAACTGGCAGTTGCTTCGTCAGGAAAGAGGGAAGGAGAGGGAAAAATGAAAGGATGTGGGTTTTAAGGGAGAGGGTAAGGAGTCATTCCAATCCCGGGAGCGGAAAGACTTCCCTTAGGGGAAAAAAAGGACAGGTGTACACTCGCACACACACACACACATATCCATCCGCACATACACAGACACAAGCCAATATATATATATATATATATATATATATATATATATATATATATATATATATATATATATATATATATATATAACACACAAACACACACACAGAATTACTAGCTTTCGCAACCGATGGTTGCTTCTTCAGGAAGGAGAGGGAAAGACGAAAGGATGTGGGTTTTAAGGGAGAGGGTAAGGAGTCATTCCAATCCCGGGAGCGGAAAGACTTCCCTTAGGGGAAAAAAAGGACAGGTGTACACTCGCACACACACACACACACACATATCCATCCGCACATACACAGACACAGACACAGACACAGACTCCTGAAGAAGCAACCATCGGTTGCGAAAGCTAGTAATTCTGTGTGTGTGTTTGTGTGTTTTGTTCATGTGCCTGTCTGCCGGCGCTTTCCCACTTGGTAAGTCTTGGAATCTTTATTTTTAATATATTTTTCCCATGTGGAAGTTTCTTTCTGTTTTATTTATATATATATATATATATATATATATATATATATAGTTGTCACTGTATGACCATTAAGAAGCTATATTTTGTCTGCTTTAAATATTCATGCAGTTAATTAAGAAACACAATACTTCCTCTTCTTCTTCTTGTTCTTCTTCTTGCGTTACCGCCTCTGTGGGACCATGAGTAGCCCCTTCGTGGACTGCTTTTTCCTCTTCTTCTCCCAGAACCTCCTCATTCTTTCTCTTCTTCTCTCCCACTCTTCTTCCAAAATCTTCAGTTTCCGTTTCTCCTGTCGGCTCCACTGGTGACACTCTAATCTTTTCCTGTATTCTTCTCTGTCGTTGATCTCCAGTATATTGGTTGGTGTATATTTGTTCCTCCAATGTTCCTCTCCTTCAACCTTGCCCGCATCTCGTGTTCGTGCGGTAGCATTCTCGCTTCCCACGCCCGAGTTCCCAGGTTTGATTCCCAGCGGGGTCAGGGATTTTCTCTTCCTCGTGATGGCTGAGTGTTGTGTGATGTCCTTAGGTTAGTTAGGTTTAAGTAATTCTAAGTTCTAGGGGACTGATGACTGTCGATGTTAAGTCCCATAGTGCTCAGAGCCATTTGAACCTTCTCCTTCAACCTTGATCCCCAATTCCAACCAGTCCTTCTGAAGTTCAACAACCCACTTGTTTCCTGTCTTTCCCCTTGTCCTCCCTGTTGTTTCCCACACTCTCTTTGTCATTCTGTCCATACTCATCCTAACTACATGTCCAGCAAACCTTGCCCTTTTGAGTCTGATTTCCCCATATATTGTTCTGCCTATAAACACATTTGGCACTCCTCCTGATGATGTTGCAATATTCAATCAATTCAGCAATTCAGTCCTTATGTATGTCATAGCCTGGAGTTTACATGTAATTTGTTTATCCAATTACGTTATACCAAATCTGAAACTTATAGACATCTATCAGTAGTCTCATAACAAAACAGATTTTTCTGACATAACAACACCTGACAACACATCATGAACGAGAATGTATAGATTAAAATACTATAATGAATAAGTACATATACACTTCTTCATTTTGCCCCTTTTACCCATTTCTGTGGACATAAGATTTTAAATCTAAAATGTTACAAACACCTAATGGCTTCTTTGACTTAGGATAAACAAGATAATAGGCATTAGTGTGCAGAGTTCCTTGCACTTCAAAGGGACCATTAGAAATATATCTGAATTTAGAAATTTCTTGGTATATTTCACTACATTTTTCGTGAGTTTTTGTTAGAACAAAGTCCCCAATTTCGAATTTGCTCACTTTAAGGCCCTTATCATGCCTTTTAGATATTGTTTCTGCATTTTATTTCATTCTTATTCTTACTAAGTCTTCTTTCTCTCTCAGATCCTGTTCTACATAGGGTGGAAATTTTAAGTTTTCTTCAATTATACTTTTGCTCTTATGATTAAGTAGATTTTCCTTGGGTGTAAATCCTGTAGTTTCATGGTGGAGGGTATTCATTACAATTTCAAAGTCTGCAATACACTTGCCCCATGCCTTATGACTGTGGCGGCAGTAAGTTCGACACAATGTACCTAGCTCACTCATATAGCACTCCACGCTATGTTATTTACTGGTCAATCACCTATGTCTGGGGGCTTCTTCAGTTTTTTAGCATTTGGATTATTATTAACACCACACTGACAAACTAACTGGTCCATTCTTATATACATAGCTGAATGTATGAAGATTGTAAAGCAGTGACGAAGTTATGGTGGCAAGTGACATGGCAGGTAACTGTACTCACAGCTCTCGATGTTCAAATGCTCTATAAAATTTCCTCTTGGCATTGACTTTTCAACATATTAGAGGCACTCCTTTTTGCCAAGAATACCAAATAATAGCCAGATCCACATCCGAGGCAAGAATCCTTTGCAAACAGCTTGCAATTGCCTCTCTTAGCACTGTCAAAGTATTCCGTGCTATGGCTAGCCACATACTGCTTACCGTTCGCACCAAGGAGCCACCCAGTTTGACTGCCAAAACCACCTTTTACACTGCGCCATGCCGCTTCCATTGTGGAGAGACTTCCTTATGTCTTTTATGTATTACAAATACAAATGCCCTAAGCATGAAACATCTTTCAGCAAACATTGTCTTTTTTATGATCATACACGTATTACAATAATTTATACTTTTAACAATTCATTTTGCTTTTTCCATATATAAATTATAAAACTGTAATTCCCTGTCACAGATCAAGGACTTTAACTAACAAAGAATATGCACTCCATAATTGCAGATACACAGCTACATAATATAAACCTGCTTCTGATCGATATACGTGTTACAGACTGTAGACCACAACAGCATCAGGCTACATGTAGTTTGTGCTGTTTGTGATCATACTGTTCATTGTATATACACTACACCTGGCCCACTTGTCTCATTTGGACCTCAACACCTCCCTCCCCACAAACTTAGAGTGCGAAGGCCACTGTGGACAAAATAATACACATCAGACAGTCCCTGGATGACCGCCATAAAGCTCATTTTAAAGAAAGGCAAATTGTAGAGCCTTTGTGGCCACTACTGGATCAATGACTGAACTACTATGGACAGCTATCCAGTCCCTAACTTACAGGACTTTGCTCAAATGTTAGTGAGTGCCAAAGTATTCAGCATTATTGACTGTAAAGCAGCATACCCCAGATTCCTGTAGTGGACGAGGACATATGGAAGACAGCAATAACTACACTTTTCACACTCTCTGAGTTCTTGTGTATGCCTTATGAATTAAAAAATGCTGCTTAAACTTGACAACATTTTCTTGATAATGTTTCTTTCAGTCTCCCATTTTGTTATACCTACATAGATGACTTCTTTATATTCTTATGGTCTGCAGGAAAGTATGAGACTCACTCACAACAAGTCGTGCACAGACTAGCTGCCCATGGAATCATGATTAATGAAGACAAATGTTAGTTACAACAAGTCCATGTGACACTCATCAGTCACCAAGCAGCTGCCTCAGGCATCCTCTCAACACCAAAGAAGAATGGCCATATAAGTTATTTCTTGTAAACTCTAGAAGAAATGTCAGTATCATAAGCTGAAATATAACCAAATCCAGAAATGTCTCAAACATGGTATAAAAAATTGTAATAGCCTATTTTTCACAAAAACTGTACTACCCAAAAGCAGTTTTGCATCTGTAGAATTAAAGTTTCAAACTATTATATCACAATGCAGGAATAAGACACAAACTAAAAATCAGCATGGGTGAAAGCCACATACCTGTAATACATGCTACATAAGTGCAAGGGCCATACAGGAGCCAGTAATTATATGAGCTGTGGTCATGAACAGTGTGATGACTTTGTAATGCTATTGTAAATGTAATACTGCCATTAAACTGTAAATTTTAAAGCTTTTTTGGTTCCATAATAATTTTCAAAAATTAAGAAAATACTATAACGAGAGTAAACTTTTGTTAAGTGTAGTATCTATGTAAAATAACCTCTTTGATGTTGGTGGAATAAATGTATTAAAACCTATTTTGTAAATAATTATGTAATATTTCAAGTACAACTGTAATTAATTATTTCAATTTTGTATGTATACGATGTCATGAAATTGTAGATGGTTCATACTTACGGTTTTTGTAAGCAGAACTGTAAATTGAAAGGGTGTAGGGATTAGGGTTTTTGTAAGCAGAAGTGTAAATTGAAAGGGTGTAGGGATCATATGTAGAACACAGGTAAACTAATAGCTCAGATATTTGCAATTTTATTGTCACCACCAAGAGGAAGACGGAGCTATGCACATCAAGAGTTGTACCTGCGCAATGTTACTATGCAGCACCTCTTCACACCACCTTCAACATCAGTAACAGGCAAAGTACTTTATTTAGAAGTGTATCACAGTATGAACCATCCATCTTCAGTCAGTGGAATATAAGTGTTAAATGTACCTTTGTGTTTAACCGTAATTTTCCTATTTTCTTTACCTCAGTAGGGTCCTTACCTAAACAAATTTATTCCGAGCATCCTGATGTTTATTGAAGCTTGAATAATAGTAAATTACTGGCAATAGTACTGTTTTGGTAGTAAATTCTGAAAATCATTATTAAATACTAAAGTCTGAACGTGTCAGTGTAAGAGCCACCACTTTGTGTGACCATGAGGATAAATTTTCAATAGTATTTCTGAAAGTAAAGTAACATAATTCTTTAACTGCAACAATCTTAACAGTAATTGTTCATGTTGCTGCTCCATGTCAAAGAAAGCCAGACAAAAATTGGTGTTAGTAAAACATTAACAAATAACAGTCCTAAAGAAATGAAATTTAGTCGTGTTAAATAATAGTTTTGGTCACATGAATGATAGCTCTAAGTTTAATATTTTCTTGTATCCTTGTTGAAACATGTGTGTGTCTTCTTTAAATAATTACTGAAGTACAGTGATAAATTCCATTAGTAACAGAAAGTGGGATTAATAGTACTTACTGCCAAGTGACTGTAATAAGTGAAAGTAGTTATTTATTCAGTGTTAAAAATTGACTTCATCTCTTTGTGTAGACACTGTGCCCGATTTGGGCTGGTGTCTATTTTATTAAGCGAAACAGTTTACTGACACTTCCTGGCAGATAAAAACTGTGTACCCAACCGAGACTCGAACTCAGGACTTTTGCCTTTCACGGGCAAGTGCTCTACCATCTGAGCTACCAAAGCACGACTCACACCTGGTACTCACAGCTTTACTTCTGCCAGTATCTCGTCTCCTACCTTCAATACTTTACAGAAGCTCTCCTGCGGAACTTGCAGAACTAGCACTCCTGAAAGAAAGGATATAGCGGAGACATGGCTTAGCCACAGCCTGGGGGATGTTTCCAGAATGAGATTTTCACTCTGCAGCGGAGTGTGCGCTGAAATGAAAGTTCCTGGCAGATTAAAACTGTGTGCCCGACCGAGACTCGAACTTGGGACCTTTGCCTTTCATGGGCAAGTGCTGTACCATCTGAGCTACCGAAGCACGACTCACGCCCGGTACTCACAGCTTTACTTCTGCCAGTTTTAATCTGCCAGGAAGTTTCATATCAGCGCACACTCCACTGCAGAGTGAAAAATCTCATTCTGGAAACATCCCCCAGGCTGTGGCTAAGCCATGTCTCCGCTGTATCCTTTCTTTCAGGAGTGCTAGTTCTGCAAGTTCCGCAGGAGAGCTTCTGTAAAGTTTGGAAGGTAGGAGATGAGATACTGGCAGAAGTAAAGCTGTGAGTACCGGGCGTGAGTCGTGCTTCGGTAGCTCAAATGGTGGAGCACTTGCCCGCGAAAGGCAAAGGTCCTGAGTTCGAGTCTCGGTCGGGCACACAGTTTTAATCTGCCAGGAAGTTTCATATCAGCGCACACTCCGCTGCAGAGTGAAAATCTCATTCTGGAAACAGTTTACTGTTATAACAGGCTTTGTCTGATAAACGGTTTCCAAAAGTAATTATTCTCACTGCTTTTCCCCCAAACTGTATGATTCAGAGAAAAATAGTTCAATACTTTAGCAGTGGGTTGAACATGGTTAAAATCTCTCTCCGAGGCTCGGTGGTTTGGAGTGTTAGTGCTGTGTGATTCTGTGGTGGTGTTCCTGCCGCTACTTACTGCACAGTTCTGACATTCTAAATCACAGATCTTCTGTCTTTACAGTGGTAGAACTTAAACATTCTCTTACCGTATAGACGAGAACGCGAAAGTACCGTTGCACATGTCACCGTGTGACAGGACTTTTGAAGCGGCAAAAGTCTAAAACAAAGGTCCAGAGACATGAATTTGTAGCAGTTTGGGAGGTGTGAGTTAATTACGGGACCATTTAAAAGTAAACTGTTAGCTATATTTAATAAAATAATGGATAAAGAAGTAGGCATGAGTACCCCAGTATCAACAACAGGAAATGTAATTGAGCAGGCCGAAATGGACAGTCATACGGACAAACATACAAAGCAACAACAAAACAAAGCAGGAGACAAAGAAAGGAATGTTGACTTCTGTGATATGTGGAATCCATCATCCATTAAGAAAGAAAGAGTAGACCAGGAAACTGTATAACTGAGAAATGTAACTGAGAAAACCGAAATTGAAAGTAGTAATTTATTGGACATTCACGACTTACTGAGAACATTAATTCAACAAAATAGTAACCTAGAAAAGCAAATGAAAGCCCGAATTAAAGAACAGGGTAACCAAATCAGTACACAAATTAGAGCACAAAATCATCAAATTAAGGTACAGGGTAACCAAATTAGTAAACAGGGAGTATACATTATTAAGAGAATTGATGATATGGGCGAAGTATTTAATATAGTTATAGGCAAAGTTAAAGGAGTGAAAACCAGAATTCAAGGGGTCAAGGACAGAGTAACAACTGTAGAAAGTCAGGTCAAGGGAATTAATGAAAGATTTGACTCTGAAATTGAACAGATTCAAGAGTATGTCAAACCCCTCATTAATGAGACTCTAATTGAATGGTTTGAAGAAATTAAATCTGAAGTACATATAAAATGCCAAACAGAAGTCTCAAATTTGAGAAAAACTGTTTAGAAGTCTGAAAAGCTTTTAGCAGAGAAAGTAGACAATTGTAAACAGAAGTGTAATAGCAACACTTCTAATATTCTCGGTCATATTAATGAGCCAGAAAAGAAAATACATGTGACACGTAGTCATGTGGTAACTAAAGTAGAGTATCATAAGTTACTGGAAGGGAAGGAAAAATTCAATTCTTCCAAGAAACATAATGAATGGCATCCATTAGACTTTTTGAAAAATTGTGAAAGAGTTTTCCCCGGGAATGTGAGTGATCAGGAGAAAATAAATTTGGTAATTAGTTCTATGATAGGAGACACCAAAAGATGGAGTATCAATCTAGTAACTGAACATATGTCTTTTGATGAATGCAAACACCAATTCATCAACGAATACTGGCCCACACAGAAGCAGAATTGCTTGTGGCGTGAGTTTATAATGGCTAAAATGTATGATGACAGCGGCAGAAGTCTATGAAAGACTTCTGTGAGTCATGGTACAAGAAATTGAGACATTTAAGGGGTCGCAGATCCAACTCCGAAATTGTCTGGGAGATTTGGAAGAAGCTTCCAGAAGACTCGGAAAGATATGTAGGAAACAACCATCGCAATTTTGCAGTCTTCCTAGAGTGCATTGAAGACGAAGACCACTGGAGGAATAACCATGACAATCGACCGAATAATTCTAATAGGAATTATCAGAATGTAGATGATGATCACAGGGACGATCACGACATTCGATACCGAATAAACGCCATAGTGTGGGGATGTGGGTGAGGCCACGGTCAGGGTGGACAAAGTGGTCGCAGGAGAAATTATCGCCTGTGAACACAAGAATTCAATGAACAGGAAAACTAAGGCCTGCGTGGGTGGAGGGTCATAGGTACGCAGAAAGAAAAAAAAGACCTGATAGAGAAAAGTTTCAGCCGCTAGGTAGGCTGCGTATGCAAATTAATGGAGAGCGCAGCCAGGCGAGTAGAGTGATGCAATGTAATGCTTACAACACGCCATATGGCGCTGGCAATGGAGCTGCCGGCAAGCCAACTCTTGTCAACAGGGGCCAGGTGAGAAACAGTACAGAGATATGTCGCAGAACGACGTACCGCAATACCGCGTCACGAGGTGGAGCAATTAACAACCATGTGTGACGACACAGGAGAGTACGGTGAACTCATAACCAGCAGGGATGATCCAGTATGCGTGAAAACAACACAGAATTGAAATCAAGTAAATCATGCTCATATCAGCACAGCAAATAAATATGAAACAAAACATACACAGAGTAGTTTCCAAGATCAGCTGGTACAGGAATGGCGTGAAGAAATGAGTAATTTAGTCACAGACTTAAAGCAATATGGATGGGAAGAGGTGACAAAGGAAGAGTTAATGAAGGTTGAACAGAAGGAAGACGAAAAGCAGTTCGTCCTAAAGCAGACGATACTTGCTAATATTATAAATGAGGAAATAATAGATGCCGCGCAAAGATCGCGAGCAGTCGACATAAATGATAGGGAAAGGTAGATGATATATTTGAATATGTATTTGATGAAGATGACAATTTGCTAAGCGTGGCCAAACTCGATATGGAAGCCACCCAATATCCTTGTGATCGGGAAGTAAATGAAATTCATGCATATAATGTAACAGGAGAAAATGAGAATATATGGATCATCAAAATAGGAGAAGATTATACAAAGTTTGAAGCCAAACCGGAGGTTCATAGGTTGTGTAATTCAGAAGATGATGTAAGAGAAACAGCTTTGGAAGAAACTAGCTTGGCTGAAACAAGTAAATCAGATACTGTATTGTCAGACAAAGATGTTGAAAATAAAACAAGTTTCGAAACAGAAGAATTGGAGGACAATTTCAGTCATGATAGATTAGGTGATGAACAGGTCACAAAGGAATTTGCAATCCGTAAAAGCAAGGAACCACCTGATATAGTACAGGTGGAAGGGCATGTTGCAAAAATCATTGCAAGTCCCACAGAGAAGAAACCACCCGATATTGACCAAAAATGAATAAGCAACATTTCTTGGGAAGACCTAATGGTTGAACAGGATCTGTTGTGTGAGGAGCAGGAAGGCTCCGATAAGAAGAGCAGTAAACAAACTGTTATACCTGTCGATATTTACAGGTGTAAAGTACAGGTTTTGCTGGACACTGGTTCTCAAATAAGTGCCATATTGAAATCATTTTTGAATACATCAAAGACCAACCAGGGCTAGTCATTATGTCTGTGGTAGGGGTATAAATCATAGGAGCTACTGGAAAACCAAGCAAGCCTATCAAACATCAGATACTTGCTGAATTTAGCATTAATGGACAAAATTTTGAACAGATTTCCTAATAGTGCCGGATCTAAGTACTGACATGATTCTGGAGATTGATTGGTTGATTAAACAGCAAGTAACTATTGAATATGCTAGTATATGATATCTAGTTGTTGTAAATAACAGTGTAGAAAATTAATTATGTCAAAATTTCTAATACTGGTATATAAGTTTCAGGTTGAATGCTAAATATGTAACAAATTAGTCATTACTAATTGGACCTAATGACACGAAACAAACAGTACAGAAATATAAAATATGTATGGACTGCCAAAGATTGCCAGAGGCAGCAAAGTAACTAAGTGAATAATATGCATATGGTGCAGTACCAAATGGACTGCACAAAGCAGCGAAAAAGGTGGTACCAAGTGTCTTTGTAATGGGAAGTGTGCTGCACTGTACAGTATAATGTAATTGGATTTGGAAGTAAATTGATTTTCTTTTCTTGTGTATGTGTAATTGAAAAGGAGTGCACTGTGCAGCATAAAGTTGAAAATTTTCTAAAGTAGGTATTTGTTGATGAAGAGAATAGTAAATGGACTGCTTTAATTTTTTCATGTTGCAGCTGAATTTTCTTACGAAATATAATAAGGTTACTGAAATACAGTTGAAACTAAGGTATACATAAAGATCTGGTATATAACAGAAAGTTACGAGAAAAACAGTAGGTTGATAAATTTCTTGAAAAATGATTACCTGATAAGTTGCTGTAGGTAAAAAAATTGTGTATTTAATGGTAAAGTTATGCTATGAAACTTCATTTGTAGTTGTTATGTTGAAATATATGTAAAAATAATTTTGTCTACTATTGCTTTGAGATATTTATGTATAAAATGTGATGTAATAAGTTTTAAAGAAGTGGCCCCTTTATAGTCAGTTGCATTTGGATGTTTTGGTAAGATTGTCTTGACAGAAATCACTACCTAAACAGGGGCATATGTAATGCTAATGTAAATATTATGCTGCCATTAATCTGTATATTTTAAAATTCTTTTGGTTTCATAATAATTTTGAAAAATTAAGAAAATACTGTAACGAGAGTAAGCTTTTGTTAAGTGTAGTTTATCTGTTTGAAATTACCTCTTTGACATAGGTGGAATAAATGTATTAAAATATATTTTGTAAATAATTATGCAATATTTCAAGTACAACTGTAATTAATTATTCCAATTTTGTATGTATATGCTGTCATGAAATTGTAGATGGTTCATACTTAGGGTTTTTGTAAGCATAAGTGTAAATTGAAAGGGTGTAAGGATCATAGGTAGAACGGAACTCTGTTCTGTGGTGGAATGGAAAAGGTGGTGGGGCGCGCGAGTGAGAATTGGCATGCAAGTGGCTTATACAGTTGGTAGCTGCCCTGCAAGTGGTGAACAGGCGTCACATTGCTCAAACACTAGAGGCCCTGAATTTACCTGAAAGACTGGATTGTTGGCCTCGGACGTGTTCTACATGATTGGCGCAGTATGGCAATAAATTAATAGCTCAGAAATTTGCAGTTTTATTGTCACCATCAAGAGGAAGACAGAGCTATGTACATCAAGAGCTGTACCTGTGCAGTGTTACTACGCAGCACCTCCTCCACCACCTTCGATATCAGCAACAGGCAAAGTACTTTATTTAGCAGTGTATCACAGTATGAACCATCCAATCTTCAATCAGTGGAATATAAGTGTTAAATGTACCTTTGTGTTTAACTGTAGTTTTCCTATTTTCTTTACCTCGGTAGGGTCCTTACCTAAACAAATTTATTCCGAGCATCCTGATGTTTATTGAAGCTTGAATAATAGTAAATTACTGGCAATAGTACTGTTTTGGTAGTAAATTCTGAAAATCATTATTAAATACTAAAGTTTGAACGTGTCAGTGTAAGAGCCACCAATTTGTGTGACCATTAGGATAAATTTTCAATAGTATTTCTGAAAGTAAAGCAACATAATTGTTTAACTGCAACAATCTTAACAGTAATTGTTCATGTTGCTGCTCCATGTCAAAGAAAGCCAGACAAAGATTGGTGTTAGTAAAACATTAACAAATAACAGTCCTAAAGAAATGAAATTTAGTCATGTTAAATAATAGTTTTGGTCACATGAATGATAGCTACAAGTTTAATATTTTTTTGTATCCTTGTTGAAACATGTGTGTGTCTTCTTTAAATAATTACTGAAGTATAGTGATAAATTCCATTAGTAACAGAAAGTGGGATTAATAGTGCTTACTGCCAAGTGACTGTAATAAGTGAAAGTAGTTATTTATTCAGTGTTGAAAATTGACTTCATCTCTTTGTGTAGACACTGTGCCTACTTTGGGCTGGTGTCTATTTTATTAATCAAAACAGTTTATTGTTATAACAGGCTTTGTCTGCTAAAAGGTTTCCAAAAGTAATTATTCTCACTGCTAATCCCCCAAACTGTATGATACAGAGAAAAATAGTTCAATACTTTACCAGTGGGTTGAGCATGGTTAAAATTTCTCTCCAAGAGTCGATGGGTTGGAATGTTAGTTCTGCGTGATTTTGTGATGGTGTTCCTGCCGCTACTTACTGCACAGTTCTGACATTCCAAATCATGGATCTTCCATCTTTACAGTGGTAGAACTTAAACGTTCTGGTACCATATTGACGAGAATGTGAAAGCACCGTTGCAACTTGACAGCAGTGTCATGAGCTTGGTTCATCAGATGAGACAAACATGTAGTGTACGTTCATCAAATTATACAATTCTTTTTCCTTTTTTTTCCTCCAAAAGATAATATATTTTGGCCAAATTGTTTGAGGCTATCAGTTCTTCAATAAGTCTAAATGTGGGCAGACTCTTTGCTCTAGTCCATTAACTTTATAATAAGCACCACTGAGATAGATTTTGAGGACACACCTTATATTAACACTATGCTTTGTTTTCAGTTACATGACACTATAAATGGATAGTGTGTTGTACTTTTCAAAAGGACTTTGTATACTTGTTAAGGTTTCAATATGAAGTTCTGTATTTTGGTGCAAGTGTATTAAAAGATGAAATTGGGCCCCCTACAAATTCAAAGTAAAACTGAAAGCTTATTGTATTATCCTGTTTGTATTGTTGTTAGCTGTGTGAGAAGTACCAACATTAATTGTTTGTAGGCTAATATTCTTAAAGTAAATAAATAATTTCTTTGCTAAACATCATTATTGCTGTGTAAATATAATACTAGTAATTGGGGGGACAGATGAGGAAATAGTACCTTTATACAAGGTAACAGCTTATGTGCTAGTTTCAGTAATTCACATTTTGCCTCTTTAAGCACAAATCCTATGTAGCAATGCAGGAAATTTATTGTCAATAAAGTCTACAGAGCTAGTTTCTAACAGCTGTTACACTTCATTGATTTATATGCTGATAAAGTCTCCTTCATGATGACATCCATGAAACAAAGTAAGTAAATGAATAAGTGGTAGCATGAAGTCCGCAATGTTAGCAGTAGTGGTTGCTTGAGAGCAGCAATCTGCAAGCCATTTACTGATGCTATGTCAACTTTCTGCCAATGACCAGAAGCAAACACATTTTCGGGATGATGAATGTACAGCCCTACATGAAATCAATCATTCTGGAGCATCTACAGCTACATCTTTACTCTGAAAACCACTGTGAAGCTCATAGCAGAGGGCAAGACCCACTGTACCAGTTATTAGAGCTTCTTTCCATTCCCTTCATGTAAGGAGCTCAGGAAGAATGATTGATTGAATGCCTCAGTGTGTGGAGTAATTATTCTAATCTTAGCCTCATGATCCCTGGGTGAGTGCCATGTAGGGGGTTTTAGTATATTCCTAGAGTAATTATTTAAAGCTGTTTCTTGAAACTTCACTAACAGATTTTATCAGGATAGTACAAGGGTTGGAACTTTAGTAGTGACAACTATATATTGACTGCCTGAACAAAATAGATACATGTTTCAAAGTTTTACTGACCATCAAAGTAGCCACTAGCATTGTGTATAACCTATTGCCACCAATGTGGAAGTAGCAGGATACTCTTAGCAGTCAGTGCCAGTTGTGTTGACAGTTCGAGCAGCATGGTCTATTGCCCGACCAAATTGTAGCAGTTCTGAAACAAATGCCATGAAGTGATTCCTTCATTTTAGAAATCGAGTTGAACTTATGAAGGCTTATGTCAGGGGAGTGCAGTAGGTGGTATAGCTCTTAGCAGCCCCATCAGTCAAACAAATCAGTAACAGCTTGCATTGTACATGACTGAGCGTTGTCCTGGAAAATGATGGTCAGGTCCTGCATAACATGTCATCACTTCTCTCTCTAAGCTGGCCGTCAGTTGTGTCCCAAAAATGAACAGCAAAGAGACAGAAGTGGTGACTCTTTCTGAAGGACCTTGACATGGAGGAATGGCATTTGTTTGGTGGTAGTTTTAATGTAGACAGAAGTGTGTAGCTGACCTTTGGAGGGATGGCTTGGGACCATATGAAATTTAATTGGAGGAAGATATTCAGAGATTCCATGAATTTTAACTGGTCAGTCTCATCTTGGATCCATATGGTAAAGATACCATCAATGTATTTAGTCCAAACCAGCGGCTGAAGACGTATGGATCCCAGGAAAGTCCCCACCAAGCGAACCATGAAAAGGTTGGCATAGGAAGGAGCCATCCTGGTTCCCATGATATTTTTCTACATCTGCCCCTCAAAGGTGAAGTAGTTGGTGGTAAATATAAGATTGATTAAGGTGATTTGGAAGAATGTCATAGGTTTCGAAACAGAAGAGAGTTGACTCAAGAAATGTTCAACAGCAGACAGACTATGTATGTGGGGGATGTTGTATACAGGGCAGTGGCATCAATGGTCACAAGGAAGGTGTATGGTGACAGTGGGAGAGGCACGGGTTTCAGATGATGTAGCCAAGTTCAAAAGCAGATTTCCTGAGCCATCAAATCCAATACTGGTACAACTGTTCCCTCCACAAAACATATTCAGAGCACAACATTGGTGACACAGTATTTTCCTCAACTGGAAAATATTAATCAGCTACTATAACAGGGCCATGACTTCCTAAAACAATGCTCTGAAATGAGATGCCCTGAAGTGAGATCCAGTCTGTGTGAGATATTGCCCTTCCAATCTCCTCAATATTCTTGTCAGCACCTATGTTCCTTCTGCACCCATCTCCCTACCCTATGGCTCCTATCCCTGTGACAGTCCCCATTGCAAGACTTGACCTATGCACCCTCCTTCCACCACCTATAGCAGCCCTGTAACTGGTAAAACATACCCGTACACTATCAAAGGGAGAGCCACCTGCAAAACGACACATGTCATTTACCAGCAGATATGTAAACACTGATTGTCATTTTACACCAGCATACGACCATCAAATTATCAGTGAGGATGAATGGGCATAGGCAGAGGGTATAAACTGGCAACACACATTCTCATGTTGCAGAGCATGCCCTATAGCATGGCAATTGTGATCACATGCACCACCTGGATTCTTCCCCAGACACCACTTTCTCAGAACTCTGTAGTTGGGACCTAGTACTACAACATTTCTTTGATTCTCACCACCCACCTGGCCATAATTGATATTAATTTCGTCTGTTCTCAGCATTTCTTCACAGTAACTACTCTTTTCTTCACACCATTTTAGTTTTCTATATCTTTCATTGTCTTTCCAATCTATTTTTTACCATCCCCCTCCCACCTGTTACACACAATGCACTTAGCTTTTCACTCTTATTAACTCATGCATGGTGTTTTAGTAGTAATCTCTGTCTTGCATATTACCCTGTCATCCACCTTTAAGCTTTTAGGTTTTCAAATCTCATCTGATATAGTGCCCAACAATCACTCTTTCCTTCTCATCCCATGCAGTAAATCTCCCCTGACCTGCCCTGATTTCCTCAAATCTACCCCTTTTCCTAGACCTCTCCAGTTCTTTTCCTTCACACCTCTTCCTTTCTCTTCAGTCCTTCTGCCTGAAGAAGGAGCCAGTGGTTCCAAAAGCTTGCCTAATTATAACCCTCTTTTATGTGTGACTTCTGCCACTGCTTGTTGAGTACATTTTTTATCCATACAATTAAATTATTTTGTCAAAAATTGATTGTTTTCATTGTTATATTAGCCCATGTGGCCATCATTTCAGTTATGTACCCCTCTTGGCAGTCTTTGTTGTCTGTCTTGTTGAAACTGTAACCTGTTTTCTATCTCGTGTGCTAATCTGTTCCTTTATTTATCTGTATCACCAAGATTAATCAACACTTTGCCCCTTTACATCTTTTCTAGTAATGATTTCTTTGGACGTAGATGGGTCCATTTTTAATTGCATATGACAAGTCCATTGTTATTTACGAATTTTCATGTAACAACTTACAGTTCACTGCACTATATGGCCTTCTGCCAACCGTCTTTCGCCAATTTCTTATCAAATTTGATAGCTATTATCTTTCCCACCCTCCACTTATCATGTTTATATGTAAAACTTTCACATTTTTGTGCATTGGTTTTCGGCAAACCGCACTGATTGATTTTTAAGTAGTTTACATGTTCTCACTTTCTATTTACCCAGTTATCAAATATTTTGTCTATCTTCACTACTTTCACAATCAGTTTCTTTTTCCCTTTTTGCCAATCATTTTTCTTGTTTCATCTGGACCACCCACTCATTGTTCACCATTTTCTATGTCATGCTTTTTTCTGATTTTTCCGAATTGTTTCCTTGCTTTTCTTCCGTTTTCCTGTCTTTTGCACCTTCTGCTTATTTATTTATTTATTATTATTATTTATCTTTTTTTGCAATTCCAACGATTTCTAACTCTACTAACTGTCCTCTCTTGCCATGATGAATCCCATCTCGTATTGCATGCATTCTTTTCGAAAACATGCTTTTGAACTACACTCCTGGAAATTGAAATAAGAACACCGTGAATTCATTGTCCCAGGAAGGGGAAACTTTATTGACACATTCCCGGGGTCAGATACGTCACATGATCACACTGACAGAACCACAGGCACATAGACACAGGCAACAGAGCATGCACAATGTCAGCACTAGTACAGTGTATATCCACCTTTAGCAGCAATGCAGGCTGCTATTCTCCCATGGAGACGATCGTAGAGATGCTGGATGTAGTCCTGTGGAACAGCTTGCCATGCCACCTGGTGCCTCAGTTGGACCAGCGTTCATGCTGGACGTGCAGACCGTGTGAGACGATGCTTCATCCAGTCCCAAACATGCTCAATGGGGGACAGATCCGGAGATCTTGCTGGCCAGGGTAGTTGACTTACATCTTCCAGAGCACATTGGGTGGCACGGGATACATGCGGACGTGCATTGTCCTGTTGGAACAGCAAGTTCCCTTGCCGGTCTAGGAATGGTAGAACGATGGGTTCGATGACGGTTTGGATGTACCGTGCACTATTCAGTGTCCCCTCGACGATCACCAGAGGTGTACGGCCAGTGTAGGAGATCGCTCCCCACACCATGATGCCGGGTGTTGGCCCTGTGTGCCTCGGTCGTATGCAGTCCTGATTGTGGCGCTCACCTGCACGGTGCCAAACACGCATACGACCATCATTGGCACCAAGGCAGAAGCGACTGTCATCGCTGAAGATGACACGTCTCCATTCGTCCCTCCATTCACGCCTGTCGCGACACCACTGGAGGCGGGCTGCACGATGTTGGGGCGTGAGCGGAAGACAGCCTAACGGTGTGCGGGACCGTAGCCCAGCTTCATGGAGACGGTTGCGAATTGTCCTCGCCGATGCCCCAGGAGCAACAGTGTCCCTAATTTGCTGGGAAGTGGCGGTGCGGTCCCCTACGGCCCTGCGTAGAATCCTACGGTCTTGGCGTGCATCCGTGCATCGCTGCGGTCCGGTCCCAGGTCGACGGGCACGTGCACCTTCCGCCGACCACTGGCGACAACATCAATGTACTGTGGAGACCCCACACCTCACGTGTTGAGCAATTCGGCGGTACGTCCACCCGGCCTCCCGCATGCCCACTATACCCCCTCGCTCAAAGTCCGTCAACTGCACATACGGTTCACGTCCATGCTGTTGCGGCATGCTACCAGTGTTAAAGACTGCGATGGAGCTCCGTATGCCATGGCAAACTGGCTGACACTGACGGCGGCGGTGCACAAATGCTGCGCAGCTAGCGCCATTCGACGGCCAACACCGCGGTTCCTGGTGTGTCCGCTGTGCCGTGCGTGTGATCATTGCTTGTACAGCCCTCACGCAGTGTCCGGAGCAAGTATGGTGGGTCTGACACACCGGTGTCAATGTGTTCTTTTTTCCATTTCCAGGAGTGTATCAGAAATAATGTCACACATTCTATTTCCTGAAACCTGCTTGTCCTTTGGAATTACTCCAAAAGGCCTAACACTTAAAGTCCCTGTTTCCGATGTAATCCCGCTCTACACCAGGCTCTTTTACAGCTTCAAACACAGCAAACTCTTGCTGTTACCCAGCTAATCTGTAACCAGTACCCCTCATCAGCCAGTTTCCACTTCACCAGACTTCTCTCCTTCTACAAAATCCTGCAGCATTCTGCCCCTCATGTGTCCTTGGATAGTATCATCTACCAAGCCAACTTCAAACTGCAACAATGTGCCCAGCTTCACCTCAAAAAGGTATCCCACCTTCACCTAAACTACCTGAACAGTAGTGTTTCCTTCCATGTCCCTCCACAGCTCCCTAAAAAGCCACACCAACCACCATCATTTGGCCAATCTCCTTAACATCCCATATCCTTCACCACTGCCTCCCAGACCAAGAATAACCCATACACAAGAACCAGTCACAACAGTACAGTGTTCTTCACCTCTCGTCTAAAGCATTCTCTCCTCCTGATTATTTGTATTATCTATGGATCTTCTTTTCAGCCCTAAACCTGCATTGATCATGCTGCTTTGATGAAGGACCTACTCCCCTTTACAAGTACTATCAATTGGAAATATTACTTTGCAACTCAATCCCAAAACCTTTCCAACAAAAACCTAATGTTGAACTCAGCCTTGAACAATTCAGACCACAATCCCAACTTGATCCACCACCACTGCTCCAAAATCATCCCTTCCAAGCCTTCCAAGAATTCCTCACATCCAACATTGCTTCAAAACCCTCCCTCAGGTCCTTACAACATGACCCTAACCTGTCCTTTGCAAAACTAAAGGCTCTGAATTCCCTAAAAGCTGATGGCTCCATCATTATCCTCCCAGAAAAGGATCTTCCACTGCAGTACTTGACCAAAAGGAGTATGTTACTGAGGGTCTACTCCAGCAGTCTGACACCTCTACATACAGTGTCTGCCATCAGGACCCCACCCCTGTGATTAAAACTGACCTGCAGTTCCTCCTTAAACCTCAGGCTCCTCACAAGGACTAACACCTCAATCCATAGAACTTCTCACCCCTCCCAAGCCACGCACACACATCTTTTACCTTCTCTCTGAGATCCACACACACAATCATCCCAGCTGCCCTACAGTTGTTGGCTTCAAAGCACCCATCAAATGTATATATGCCTTAGTTTACCAGCACCTGCAACCCATAGTACAAAGACTCATCTTCTATATCAAAGTTACCAAATCATTTAAATAAAATAGAAAGAAACTTCCACATGGGAAAAATATATTAAAAACAAAGATTCCAAGACTTACCAAGCGGGAAAGCGCCGGCAGACAGGCACATGAACAAAACACACAAACACACACACAGAATTACTGGCTTTCGCAACCGATGGTTGCTTCTTCAGGAAGGAGAGGGAAAGACGAAAGGATGTGGGTTTTAAGGGAGAGGGTAAGGAGTCATCCCAATCCCGGGAGCGGAAAGACTTCCCTTAGGGGAAAAAAAGGACAGGTGTACACTCGCACACACACACACATATCCATCCGCACATACACAGACACAAGCAGACATATTTAAAGGCAAAGAGTAAGGGAAGAGATGTCAGTCGAGGCGGAAGTACAGAGGCAAAGAAGTTGTTGAAAGACAGGTGAGGTATGAGTGGCGGCAACTTGAAATTAGCGGAGGTTGAGGCCTGGCGGATATCGAGAAGAGAGGATATACTGAAGGGCGAGTTCCCATCTCCGGAGTTCGGATAGGTTGGTGTTGGTGGGAAGTATCCAGATAACTCGGACGGTGTAACACTGTGCCAAGATGTGCTGGCCATGCATCAAGGCATGTTTAGCCACAGGGTGATCCTCATTACCAACAAACACTGTCTGCCTGTGTCCATTCATGCGAATGGACAGTTTGTTGCTGGGAATGCTTGTTTTAGTTCTCCTTTGTACTATGGAAATCACTGTTGCCACAACCAAGTCATGTTCAGTGAAACCAATTTTGATTTGGATATCCCCAAAGAGGTCAGGTCTGTTTGGTGCCATTAGATCCAACATATTTCCATCATGAGTGGGGTTCTGAACTATCTGTTCTAGGTAGTTTTCATAGAAGGCATTTAGTAATGTTTCAAGGATGCCATATCATGCTCACCTCTAACGAAACTGTAATTTTCCCAATTGATTGTTGGATGATTATAAAGTCTCCATTAATTATTACAGTATGATTGGTGAACTTAAGTACAAATGAACTGAAGTTTTACCAAAAGTTTTAGGTAGTATGAGGAGATGAGTACTGGCTGATAGAAGGAACACAAGAGCAACACCTCTGGGAATCTTGAAGTGAGACTCACATGGTAAACTTATTTTTAGACAAATGGGTTTTGTGGCTTGTCCTTTACTGAGATGAAAGTAGCCTATCAGTCAGGAAAGTAGCACTGTAAAACATTTGTTTGTGCACACATGCATGTACTCACAATACTGCCCCCTCTCATCTTTCACACGGAAAACACACACACACACACACACACACACACACACACACACACACACACAGACATGTGCATACGAGCAAAGGCTGCTCTGCCACTGAGTTTGTATGAAACACTTTTATTGTAAAATAACATGCTTACAATTTTTTTCAAATGTTTACACAGATATAATTAGAAGCCGTTAATATTTTTCACTTGCACTATTAATTCATGGAACATGTATGGAAAACATTCATAGTTCATCTTGTGGCTGTTTCATTTTAAGCTGTATTTGTGGTTCTTGGATACCAAGAGAGTCCCAGAACCCACGATTTCCAAGATCAGCACTTGAATCTGGAATAATACTTTTGCTGCTTGATATTCTGATGAAAGGAATGTTCTTGGTATCATGCTTAACAGTTGGCCATTTCAGATTCTTCACTGGGGCTGGATTTCTGTTCAGAGAGGTAACAAATTTAAAAATGAGTTATTGAACATACACTGTATCTATAAAGTATGCAGTCCTTAGTATATAAATTGCACTCTATTTTAGAAAAATAAGAAAATAAAAATTACAAAACAAATGTTAGTTTCAATATGATATACAGATATCAGTATGCACTATATTAATTATGTATATGCAGTCAGACAGGATTTACACAGACAGGACATACTGTCTACACTGCCTTCAGGGAACACAGTGTAGCAATAGTGTAAATGAAACTCTTTTATTATGCATCTCAGGCTTTGATTATGACAACGTATCATAGCTGGTTTTGACTTCTCAGCATGTCACCATCAGATGACCTGTCTAAAGAGAAATGAAAAGATGAATACTGAAATACTAAAGTAAAAATTACAAAGTCAAACTTCTATTCACAGCTACACAGATTTGAATATGTTACAAAGTACAACTGAACAATCTAGGAGAGACCCTCAAATTGTAAACATGCATGTGTTCTGATTGTTTGAATTAAAGTACACAGTTAACAGCGCAATAGAATAAGTTGTAAGGCCAGTATTGCATCACATGATCCTATGTTTCTCTGAAAATTAACCTGATCTTTCCCAAGGTTGGCTTCCCACAGTTTTCTCAGTTGTCAGTGAATAACTCATGTTACTACTTGCAACCATGATTTACTTATCTGGTGGTTTAGTAATATTGATAGCTGTCAGCAAAAGCCATCTTCAAAATTGGAATTATTGGTTTCTTTGTGAAGTTCGAACGTATTTTGCCTGTCTTGTATACCTTGCATACTAATTGGAGAAGTTTTGTCATGGATGGCTCTCACAAGTATCTGAATAATTTTCTGGGGGAATGTCATCTCCTCCAGGGACCTGGTTCCGACTTTGGTATTTTAGTGCATATCTCTCATCCCATCTTCATCTACTTTCTCTTCTCCATGCATAACATTGGCTTCGAGTTTGTTTCCGCTGCATTGACTCTCTATATATCCCTTCCACCTTCCACCTTTCTCACTTTCATCAGCTAGTCACTTGAGGTCTGAGCTCTTCCTATTCATACAGCTGCTCCTCTTTTCTCCAACAGTTTATTTAATTTTTCTAGAGGTGGCATTTATCTTAACAATTGTCATGAATGTTTCTACACTTTTCCATATGTCTTATAGCTATTTCTACTTTGCACTTCCTCTCAATATCATTTTTCAGATGCCTACATTTCCTTACGTCCGCTTCACTTGCTGTGCTTTTGTGTATCAGTTAAATACAATATCTTGCAGATTATGTACCACAAACTTAGAGAGAGAATAAATATACAAATTTATTAAGTCTGTGATTGTACTCATCCAGATGTTGAGATAAACTGTGAAATCTGTCAGTCATACGCCACAAATGTGCTACTCACATTTTGGGTGCTGCATACATTTCTGAATGATTGTAGCATCTTAATAGGTCATCTTATAGTAGACAGAAAGCTTGTGTTTCACAATAAAATTCTGTTGACCACGCAAATATATTGTTATTTTGCTTCATCAGCTTTGACAAATTAATTGTTGTCTTCAAAAGATTACAGAATTAGGGAAGTTATAAATCAATAGTGTATAAAATGCATGTTTGACTGTCAGCTGCTTTCATTTTATTACCAAATATCAACTGGTTTCAATCAAGGACCATCTTCAAGGATAAGGGTTAAAATGGTTCAAGCCACAATTTCACATTTGTCATTGTTTAAATAATGTGTAGAGCATGTCATATACTGATATTCGTGACATGCTCTACACAGTATTTAAGTAATGAAAAATGTAATAGAGTGGAATGAACCATTTTAACCCTTATTCGTGAAGATGGTCCTCGACTGAAACCCATTGATGCTTAGGTTTAAATTAAAAGCAGCTGATGGGCAAGCATTTAATACATTACTTGACAGCTGTTGATAGCCACCTTCCAAAAACATATAAATCTTTAGACCTTGGCTACACATTTATGTAAAGTCCAAAATGTACATATTGTATGTGACTATTGTAAACATATATGGACAGAATGATAATTTACAGTAATGGAGTCATATCCATGTGTATGTCAAGCTGTTGTGTCAGCATGTGAAAAGTATACTAAGGTACGTTAGGAAGAAATATGCTCCTTTTGTCAGAAAATTTCCAGGACATGCTTTCTTAAAAATAAAAGATTTCACGCACCAAGTAATGATTCTAACTATCGAGGTAGTCTCCTTGGCTATCTATAAACAGTTGCCAATGTTTCTGGAGGTGTTGGGAGCAAGCAGAGAAATTTTCAGCTGTGATGGTCATAAGCTCATTTGTCACAGCCCATTGGATGTCTGCAATATCTCAATGAAGCTCTCCTTCCAGTCACATTTTCATTCACAGAAACAAGAAAAACTCACAAGATGAGAGGCTAGGCAAATGTGGTGGATATGGGATGGCAACAAAAGAATGTCTGATCAGATATTGGTATTTAGTAACAGGTAAAGCAGTGTGGGGTCTTGCATTGTCATGCAATAAGAAAAAGTCCTGAGAACGCACAAATCAGGACGGTGACACTGCATTGCTAGTCACAAACTTTTCAAGTCTTTGATGTAAAGTGTTTGGTTCACTGTTCAACCTGAAGGAATATACTTATGAGGACCTAATATTTTACTCTCAAAGAATGTGGTCAAAATTGTCTTTGTTCTCAAAGGTTGTCATTTGACTTTCTTTGAGACATGTGATCCACGACTCCGCCATGCAGCACTTTGACACTTTGGGGGAGAGTCATACTGGTAGCATCAACTTTCTTCCCCAACAATAATCTTTGACAGAAATGAGAGATTAGGTCTGGCTCTATCCAGTAGTTCAGCAGAATGTCTTCTTTGTCTTTCCTCTTTCTATTTGTCGGTTAGTGTGTGACAGAAGAGTTTTGCATGAAGTTTCTATTTCCCTAAATCTTCTTGTAAAATCCTATGACATAAATCATAATTGAAAATAAGTTCTTCTGATATCACATGCACAGTTACCTAACAGTCTTCTTGCAGTAACTGGCTTAAGCACTGCATGCTTGCATCAGTATGTGCTGTGACTGGTTACCAGCTCTGGGATCATCTTTCACTGAGAATCTCTCCCTTCATGAAACCATTTGTGCCATTCAGAAACATGACCTCTTGAAAGTTCCTTGGCTGCATATGCTTGCTGAATCACTACCCATGTTTCACTAGAGATTTTCCTGAATTTAATGTAGATCTTAATGTTCATTCTTTGCTAACAATCAGCAGCCATTGTGCCATCTTAACTAATGTGCTGAACAGGCTAAGCACAGCCCTGCCACCTAGTGAGTTTTCATGCAAACATGGCCAAGGTAATTTCAAAGATGCGCAGATACCAGGTAACATAAAAAAAAATGTATGTTCTTTTTTATTATTGCAAACTTGAAAAAAACTGCCCTGGAACTTTTCTGACAAAGGGAGTATAATACATCTGAGAAAAACAAGGCACATATTTCTAATATTTCTAGGGAATGGGCTAATTTACACATTTTATAAGAGATGCTATTCAATCGAAATAGAGCCTGTTTTTTAATGCAAGTTGATCAGAATGCTCTAAAGCAGTCAACACAGTTTCTTTTAAAGAACAGTGCCTTCTGCAAAATCTCATTCATAAATATGTGTCAGTTATGAAGAAATGTGTGTCTATCTTCATTAATAATGAACTTTAAGAACTATATCTTAAGGAAGGCTCTGTTACCTATAAAGCTAATCTGTCACATTCAATACTTAGTAAATTATTACATGCCACACAATTTGACATTATTTTAAGAGGCGTTTATGAGTGGTTAATTGTAGACCAAGAGCTCATCATTCAATTACACCATGAAAAACTCTTGAAGCTTGAAGATGCTCCAAAAGTCATTGTTATAAAAAGAAACCAATTTACAGTTCACCTTGCATTCCTTTCTATGAGTGTGTTATTAACAATACGGACATGTCCTTTGATGCAGCAGAACTTCACATTTTAAGTAAAGGCCTTTAATATAGCATGAAAGTTTCTCAAGGTCAAAATATTGCCCTGGCTGATTATTGATGTGAAAATTGCCAATGGTACTGCCAAGCTTGACAGATATGAACAATGTAAGATAGATTGTAAGGTTAATAAGATAATAACAAATGAAACTAAAAAGAAAAATAGTTATCTTTTTACAGTAATGTCCATTAAAAGAAACTTGAAGAAGAAAATGCTCTCATCATAAAATCAGGCGAAGGCAATTCTTCTGTTATCTTGTACAAAAAGACAATGTAAATAAAACATTAGAATTCTTTCCTGATAACAATATTCATACCATTAGCAAGGACCCCACTACTAACTTCACTAAATAGGTTAAAGAGGCTTTTGATTTCAGTAATTCTCTTTCCTCCCAAACACTGTGTTAGATTACAAAGCATGAATCCTAAGACACCAACTTTATGTTTGCAAGTTAAGATTCATAATAATATTTGGTCTATTCTTCCAATCATTAAAGGAATTGTAGCCCTGGTGTCCAAGAAATTACTCGTCATTTTCATGAAATACTATACATACACAACATCATTCTCTGTGAAAAATAGGAGAGGATTATTAACTCCTTAAAAAATGTTACTTTTCATCCTGGCCATACACTTGTATTTCTTGATATTACACATTCTACCCCAACATTCCTGTAGACAAAACAAGCCATATTATTGAAAACAATTTCAGTATGTACAATAAATTGAATTCAAATTAAATTAAAGAATTTGTATGATTTTTAAGAATCTTTCTAAAGTGCAAATACTTCAGTTCCAATGGTCAGCTACAAAGGCCTTGCTGGATTTCTAGCAGCCATCTTAATTAGTAAATTTGTAATACATTTTTTAAATTCCCAGCTCATCTAGCCAACAGCATTTCTTTCTATGGACAATATGTCGATGATACCATCAATCTATTAAAAGGAGATTTGACGGGCATTAAATTACTTAGTTAGTCACTGAACTGTTTTCACACTAAAATTAAATTTACATATTAAATAGAAAATCAGCATAATAAAGTTAGTTTCCTGGACAAGAAAAAATGTTTAGTAGGTGGTAAAATTAACTTCAACATTTACAGGAAACCTCCACAATGGATAACATCATAATACCTCTTCTTGCTAACTCTTTAAGTGCTATTTGGCATTCTTTCACACAATGATCAACTGTACTGTTAAGGTTCCTAGCCCCTGTACTATTTTTACTCAAGCTTTGTACAAAAACTTCATAAAAATAAAACTAACGAGAATATATATTCCTCCACACTCAATGAAATGATCTTATTGCCAAGAAATACACTACAATCTTTGTCTTCACTTATCCTTGTACCATGGATGCCCAAACAAGACTAGGTTCTGACATTACATATACCTCAAGAACATTATATGATTCATGCCAGCCAAGCAATACAGAAAGAAATACTCTTGTGGTATGTCTCGTTGGCAAAAATGGTAACATTTGGTGTAAGCAGAGACAGATACAGTGTCATCAAGGACTGACAGACTGCAGCATCTTAACTCAATGAAAATTAGCAGAATAAATATTATAATTAAAAAGAATACACCGGAGGGAAAGAATAATATTTTAGTGAGCTTCAATCTGTGAAGATAAAGAAAATGAACAATTTTATAAAAAATAAATAGATATATTTATTCATTATTAATGTAGAATGGATGAAGGTCTACATTTTGCCTTCCTATTTGGTGTAATATTATGAATGAGGTATGTAATTATCAGCAGTATTTGAGTTTTAAAGAAAATATAAAAGAAGGAATTGAATAATGGTGTTCACATAAAACACACTCCTTCCTTATAGTGTTTGGTATGCTACTGATTTGCACAGTATAGTTGTGGAGAAATACCCTTCTGGAATTATTTTTTGTTATTCTCTTGCAACCATTATTTAAGAAACAAATGGTATTATCCATTAGCACTGGTCACAAAGATAATTTGTTTCAGATGAAGATAGTATTACAACATGCCACTGCTCTGTTTTCTTTATTCTTAGGAGTAAAATCTTTCAACTTTATAGGAAAAACAGCCTTTCCACATTTCACATTCATGTGACTTAGAAGACACTCCCACCTGGAGTTGAGCCACAAGCATGAAATTACAAGAACTGGTCTCACAATATCATCAAATTTCATTCACAACTCAGATGTGGTTACTTTAATAAATGAAATAAGAGTCCAGTTAAATAATGATGCATTCATCCACCAAAAGGCAAGAGGTTTATTAATCAGCACTAGTTTTCTTTCTATTGAGCCTATCACTGTGCACAATGTAGCCAGCTTTAGCTTCTATAATATTCTGTTCCTTGTTGCATAGGCAATATGTCAGAATTATAAATCTGCACGGCAGTTTGTGAGAACATTGGAACTTACATTCTCTAAATAAATACTTGAAAGAGTACTTAACGGAAGCAAGTGCTCTCACAATTTAAACTAATAGACAATTTTTCAAGAAAAAATTACAAACGTGGAGATAGTTGCATATTTGCAAGGGAATGCATTGCAGACCATCCACTCCAAATATCCTGTTCTTACAGTGTTGAAAAGGATATAGAATTACCTGGGATTCAACTTATGACCTCAATTTACTCTTAATAACTGTTTACAGATCACACTCTGGTAACATGCGGTCATTCTTTAAAAACTTTACTTCCCTACTTGAAACTCTAACAAAGAGAACCATTCAAAATATCTTACTCTGTGGTGATTTTAATACTGACTTGTTGAATGATGGCAGCACCCATACAACCTTTATAAATTTGATGACTTCTTTCAACCTTCATTTGAAATTAAAACCTGCAACTAGAATCACATGCCATAGTAGTAGCTGCATTGAACAAGTAGCCGCTAACATAGAATCTGTTGCAAACTCTGTACACTTAGGGTTCTCAGATCACAATGCTATAATTGTAAATGCAAAGTTACCATATAGGGATGCTTTAGTCAAAAAAGTAGTAAGAGAAAGCAGAAACTATTAAGAAAACAATATTCTAAATTTTATATCTTGCACGAGTAAAGCAAACTGGCAGACAGTCTTCACGTCACAAACAGTAGGTGATAAGTATGAAGCCTTCCTAAATATTTTCTCTTATTACTTAAATTACCATTTCCTTTTAAAACTGAAAAAAGGTGTTCCTGGTTATTCCAGAGAGTGGATCACTTCAGCCATTATTACTTCCTCCAAAAGAAAGAGATAGCTTTTCTCACTGAGCAAAACAACATTGGCAGGAGTGTTCAGTTTAAGAAATACATAAAAAGACATTCAGAAATGTTGTCAAGGCAGCCAAAAACCAACATTATGACATACTTCTGAAAAACTCAACTAACAAAAATAAATGCGCTTGGCAGATATTTAACAGTAATACAGGTAGAACTAAAAACATTACAAATAGCAGTAGCCTAGAAATAAATTAAAGATTGATTAATAGCAAAAAGAAATGGCTCATGAATTTAACTTCACCTTCACAAATTCTGTTGAAAACCTTACTAGTCACTTAAAGAATAACCCTATGCCAGCCTCTCTTTCGAGCAATCCTACTGCTTCACTATTGTTTTCACCTACCTCAGAAGCAGAAATCGAAAACCAACCAAAATATTAAAAAAGTTCCTAAAAACATTACAAATAGCAGTAGCCTAGAAATAAATTAAAGCCTGATTACTAGCAAAAAGAAATGGCTCATGAATTTAACTTCTCCTTCACAAATTCTGTTGAAAACCTTACTAGTCACTTAAAGAATAACCCTATGCCAGCCTATCTTTCGAGCAATCCTACTGCTTCACTATTGTTTTCACCTACCTCAGAAGCAGAAATCAAAAACCAGACAAAATATTAAAAAAGTTCCTTCTTCTGGACAGGATGAAATCCCTTGTTTCCTTGTTCACAGATGTTCAAGTATAATACGTAAGCCTCTATGACATATGATTAATACTTCATTTATGGAAGGCATAGTCACTAAATTACTTACCATAGCATAAATTATACTGATACACAAAAAATACTATAAACAATATCCCAATAATTATCAGCATATGGCAGTCCTCTCTGTTTTAGCATATTTGTAGTGGCTGACAAACTAAAAGCATTTCTGAATAGGTTGTTGATGTTGTGTTCTTCAGTCCTGAGACTGGTTTGATGCAGCTCTCCATGCTAATCTATCCTGTGCAAGTTTCTTCATCTCCAGGTACCAACTGCGACTACATCCTTCTGAATATGTTTAGTGTATTCATCTCTTGGTCTCCCCCTCTAATATTTTTATCCTCCACGCTGCCCTCCAATACTAAATTGGTGATCCCTCGATGTCTCACAACATGTCCTACCAACCGATCCCTTCTTCTAGTCTAGTTGTGCCACAAGCTCCTCTTCTCCCCAATTTTACTCAATACCTCCTCATTAGTTATGTGATCTACCCATCTAATCCTCAGCATTCTTCTGTAGCACCACATTTCAAAATCTTCTATTCTCATCTTGTCTAAACTATTTATCGTCCACGTTTCACTTCCATACATGGCTACACTCCATACAAATACTTTCAGAAACGACTTCCTGACACGTAAATCTATACTCTATGTTAACAAATTTCTCTTCTTCAGAGACACTTTCCTTGCCATTGCCAGTCTACATTTTATATCCTCTCTACTTTGACCATCATCAGTTATTTTGCTTCCCAAATAGCAAAACTCCTTTACTACTTTAAGTGTCTCATTTGCTAATCTAATTCCCTCAGCATCACCCAAGTTAATTCAACTACATTCCATTATCCTCATTTTGCTCATGTTGATGTTCATCTTATACCCTGCTTTCAAGACACTGTCAATTCCATTCAACTGATCTTCCAAGTCCTTTGCTGTCTCTGACAGAATTACAATGTCATCGGCAAACCTCAAAGTTTTTATTACTTTTCCATGGATTTTAATACCTACATCAAACTTTTCTTTTGTTTCCTTAATTGCTTGCTCAATATAAAGATTGAACAACATTGGGGATAGGCTGCAACCCTCTCTCACTCCCTTTCCAACCATTGCTTCCCTTTGATGTTCCTCGACTCTTATAACTGCCACCTGCTTTCTGTACAAATTGTAAATAGCCTTTTGCTCCCTGTATTTTACCCCTGCCACCTTTAGAATTTGGAAAAGAGTATTCCAGTCAACGTTGTCAAAAGCTTTCTCTAAGTCTACAAATGCTAGAAACGAAGGTTGGCCTCTCCTTAATCTTTCTTCTAAGATAAGTCGTAAGGTCAGTATTGCCTCACATGTTCCAACATTTCTACGGAATCCAAACTGATCGTCCCAGAGGTCGGCTTCTACTAGTTGTATCCATTCATCCGTTAAGAATTCACATTAGTATATTGCAGCCATGACTTATTAAACTGATAGTTCAGTAATTTTCGCATCTGAACACCTGCTTCATTTTGGGATTGGAATTATTATATTCTTCTTGAAGTCTGAGGCTATTTCACCTGTCTCATATATCTTGCTCACCAGATGGTAGAGTTTTGTCAGGACTGGCTCTCCCAATGCTGTCAGTAGTTCTAATGGAATGTTGTCTACTCCTGGGGCCTTGTTTCAACTTAGGTCTTTCAGTGCTCTGTCAAACTCTTCACACAGTATCATACCTCCCATTTCATCTTCATCTACATCCTCTTCCATTTCCATACTATTGTTCTCAGGTACATCGCTCTTGTATAGGTCCTCTATATACTCCTTCCATCTTTCCCCTTTCCCTTCGTTGCTTAGAACTGGATTTCCACCAGAGCTCTTGATATTCGTGCAAGTGGTTTTCCTTTCTCCAAAGGTCTCTTTAATTTTCCTGTAGGCAGTATCTATCTTACTCCTAGTGAGATAAGCCTCTACATCCTTACATTTGTCCTCTAGCCATCCGTGCTTAGCCATTTTGCACTTCCTGTCAATCTCATGTTTGAGTCGTATGAATTCCTTTTAACCTGCTTCATTTACTGCATTTTTATATTTTCTCCTTTCATCAATTAAATTCAATATTTGTTCTGTTACCCAAGGGTTTCTACTAGCCCCTGTCTTTTTACCTATTTGATCCTCTGCTGCATTCACTATTTCATCCCTCAAAGCTACCCATTCTTCTCCTACTGTATTTCTTTCCCCCATTCCTGTCAAATGCTCTCCCTGAAACTCTGTGCAACCTCTGGTTTTTCAGTTTATCCAGGTCCCATCTCCTTAAATTCCCACCTTTTTGCAGTTCTTTAGTTTTAATCTACAGTTCATAACCAATAGATTGTGGTCAGAGTCCACATCTGCCCCTGGAAATGTCCTACAATTAAAAACCTGGCTCCTAAATCTCTGTCTTACCATTATATAATCTATCTGATACCTTCTAGTATCTCCAGGGTTCTTCCATGTATGCAACCTTATTTTATGATTCTTGAACCAAGTGTTAGCTATGATTAAGTTATGCTCTGTGCAAAATTCTACGATGCGGCTTTCTCTTTCATTTCTTAGCCTCAATCCATATTCACCTACTATGTTTCCTTCTCTCTCTTTTCCTGCTCTTGAATTCCAGTCACCCATGACTATTAAACTTTCATCTCCCTTCACTACCTGATTAATTTCTTTTATCTCATCATACATTTTATCAATTTCTTTGTCATCTGCAGAGCTAGTTGGCATATAAACTTGGACCTACTGTAGTAGGCGTGGGCTTCGTGTCTATCTTGGCCACAATAAAATTACGGCTGTAGTTTCCTCTTGCTTTCAGGCGTTCACAGTACCAGAATAGCAAGGCCATTTTGGTTAGTGTTACAAGGCCAGATCAGTCAATCATCCAGACTGTTGCCCGTGCAACTACTGAAAAGGCTGCTGCCCCTCTTCAGGAACCACCCATTTGTCTGGTGTCACAACAGATACCCCTCCATTGTGGTTGCACGTACGGTACAGCTATCTGTATTGTTGAGGCAGGCAAGCCTCCCCACAGACGGCAGGGTCTATGGCTCATGGGGGGAGGTTTGAATAGGTATAGTATCCTTTCTCCAGCTCAATAAGGATTCCAGAAGGGGAAAATAACAATAGATGCTGTTTACAAATTTCTAGATACCACTCTCACATTTGAAGATAAGAAACAGCCAGTTGCATTGTTGTACCTTGATCTTACGGAGGCATTCTATATAGTAGACCACAGAGTATTATTACAAAAACTATATAACTATATATGATTGGTTTATAAGCTACCTACTGAACAAAAAGCGGTATGTGCAGTTATGTGAGGTCGCCCCTTCAGGAAAATCCACAGTTTCATGTTCTGATATGCAAACTGTAAAACATGGTGTTCCTCATGGATTGGTTTTAGGCCTCATCCTATTTCTCCTGTTTATTAATGACCTTTCTCTTCACTATCGACTTGCAACACCTTCCTTTTTGCCAATGACACTGATAGCTGACTCAAATGAACACAATGAAGCCACAGACAACCAATGTACAGATCTACTACATTCATGGCTTGCAGCTAATAGGCTACTTCTTAATGGAAAAATGACTGTAGGCCTAATATTTCATAAAGCCCAGAACAGAAATCTCATTATCCCAACAATACCAATAGGTGGAAATAGTACTGAACTGGAAAAGGTAACTAAATTCCTTGGAATGCCTCTGACACTCTAGCCTGGAAAAGGCACACTGACAGCATAGCTACCAAGCTAAATAAAGTACATTTTATGCTTCTGTCAGTCAGGGAAGTGACAAGTATAAATATGCAAACATCAGTGTACCATGCTCTTTTTCACTCAGTCCTATTCTGGGGCCACAGTTCTGAGCCCAAATAAAGCTGTCAATATAAAAATTATTTAAAGAGCAGAGAGATTTGTGTAAACAACTATTCCAAAAACTAGGTATTCTTCCACTTCCATGCCAGTACATATTGGAGACACTAAGTTTCACCAAGCCAAATACTGGCAGCCTGAAGCAGAATTGGGACTGTCACCAACACGACACTAGAGGGAAATAAATGTAGACACAGTTTCCCCATTCTATCAAATTATTTGCTGATAATGTAAAATGCATGGGGATTAAACTTTACAATCATCTACCACTAAACATGAAAACACATCAAGAATCCAGGACATTTAACAAGAATGACTAAATTGAAATACTCCTTTTATAACTTACATTAATATTTTGTATGTGATTTTTCTAAGTAATATATTTCCACACTTACCTTTCTGCATTATAATTAATCTCCAAAATGTAAATTCCATACTGACTAATAAAAATTGATCTACTTGTATATACTTATTACATTTATCTAGTAAATCTTAAACATTGTATAAATTATGTAATGCTTATCTGTAATTAACTTGATTTTAAATGTATCCACAAATTTTAATATTAATTAGGCCCTGTTGACCTGAATTTTGGACAACTTGTGAGTATACTAATACTATATCCTGTACTTTACAACTGTCATAGAATTGTGTGCATGTGGGTGTATTTAATTAAGTGTAATGCATTTTTTAAATGTTTAACTACTGTAATGACTTGTCCCATATCATATAATGCTCTCTGTTTGCAGAATGATGCAGTGGATCAGTGAAGAATGAATGAATGAATGAATGAAGGGGGTAGCTAACAGAATGATACAAACACCAATAACTAATTAATCAATAGAGTGCACGTCTAAAACCAAGATTATTTGCTGCCTAGGTATTCATATTTATTACCAAGATGTCTTCACTACTAAATGTATAGGACTAAACACACGATAAATAAATATATTTTATTTTTGTTTCCTTTTTAGAGTGTTGTTTTTCAATCAAATTCATGTGTAAGTTTCTCTGACTGAAACCATTGTCTGTATCTTGGACATACCAAGAACATTTTCAGAAAGATGCAACGTTCAGACTCACCCAGTTTTGCTAAAATTAATGCACATTTCCAGCATAATATTCATCATCTTTCTATCTTCTTCAGTTTCAAGTGGTGTTAAGCCAAACTTGTCATTGACATTCATAATATAAGCTGTGTCATCTGCATGAGATACTCCTAACAACAAGAAATTGAAATAGGGATTACAAATGTAAAATTTGTGAACATATTGTTACAAATTACTTTGTAAATGTCATTTATGAACAATTAATTATTTCTGCTGATAGCATGGTTTGATGGCAATAAAATTTGCTTTTAAGAAGATGAATACAGCCACTTACCAAGGTTAACATCAGTTTCTGCCATGCTTTCTGAGAAACTATATTTGCCACGGTACCCAAATACATAGAAATAAACAGGTGACTTATTGATACTAGCCTGCAGTCTTGCTGCACGTTCAACTTCTACCACAAAAATTCGATCACCAAATAACTGAAAATAAAAAAAATAAAAAAAAAGACATTATACATTACATGACACATACACCACCTGAGCCACAGATAAAGATACTTATAGTTCAAGTCTGGGAAAACCAACCAAAACTTAAAAGATTCGATTCTCTTGTGTATTACATAACTTAATCTATATGGAACATGAAATGATGTATAAAGAGTTGTAAGAGTGAATTATTCTTGAATGATGGTTCTCTACGGCATCCAGTTTACCGGAAATCCACTCATACTGATTTGTACCTGCAAGCATCGAGTAGCCATCACCCATCACCAACCATGAGTTTGCTTAAAACACTTGTTCATAGAGCACATACTGTCTCAGATCTAGATAGCTTACCTCAAGAACTCGCCCATCAAAAGACAGAATTCAGCGAAGATGGGTATTCCATCCGGCAGATTAACAGGGCACTAACAGTTAAAACTAAGAAGCAGGAAGTAAATAAAGAGGAGAACATGCTGGAACAATCTTTAGCTTTTATTCCTTTCGTTAACAACACTTCGTTTAAAATAGCAAGAATCCTCTGAAAATTTCAGGTGAAAGTGGTTTTCCGCCAACCATCGAAGATTGCGGACCTTGTGGGATCAGTTAAGGACAATCTGTTACTATGAAAGGCCGGAATTTACAAGATATTGTGCCAATGTGGTATGGCTTACATAGGTCAAACCACACGCACTGTGAAAGAACCCTGCACTGAACATGAACGTTACACTCGCCTTTTGCAGCCAAGCCAGTCCGCTATTGCTGAACTTTGTATTTCTACTGGATGTTCAATGGAGAATGAGAAAACAATGATTTTGTCCACAGCAACATCTTTCTGGGACTCCATTATTAAAGACTCCGTAGAAATACGACTGGTGGAAAATGTGTTAAACCGTGACAGCGGCTACCAGCTGGACAGTGCATGGAATCCCCTCATCTCCACGATTTTCTCAAATCAAAGGCGACAGAGTGCGTTGACGGCTGTGGCAAACAGCAACGCAGAGGGCGACTGAGTTCCGCTATTCCACCAGCGAGGGCGCTGCTGGTGGGCAGTGTGGTTCAACTATCAAGTTTTCGACGCATGCGCAGAATAGTTACAGTACGCTATATATTGTAGAATGGAGGATGTTTTCACCAGTCTGCGATGGCTCACCTGAAGATGACTGGCAGGTGTCCATTTGAAATATTGTGTGAAGTATTGAACGACGACCGGCTGCAAGTCCGAAATTTGTTTGAACAGTCAATTCACCGGGAAAATTTTATTATTCACAACTGGGCATACTAACCACAGCTTCTCAGTATGTTTATTCCTTAATGAAGTTTGTTGTAAATAGTACATCTCTTTTTACAACTAACTGCTTAGTACACAGTATCAATACTAGGAATAAGAACAATATACATAAAGATTTAAAATCACTTACTCTTGCCCAGAAAGGAGTCCAGTATTCAGCAATGCATATTTCCAATAAGTTACCAGCAACCATTAAGAGTTTAGTTTCAGACAAGGCACAATTTAAGCGTAATTTAAAAGAATTTTTGGTGGCCAATTCCTTCTATTCCATCCATGAATTTCTCAACAAGTGCAGTAGACCATTTTAATGAAAATTTATTAGACTTTAATTTTTGACAATACTTGGTTGTAAGAGCAAAGTAACTACCTACTGTGTGAATGATGGATGCATGGAAAGCAAATGTAAGTCTTAAGCCTGTAAATAGTGGAAGTTTAATTTTTAATCTTGTACATAATTTGACTGTTCTTAACTGAATAATTTACCTTAATTTTTTGACAATACTTGGTTGTAATGCCCAAGTAGCTAGCTACTGTGTGAATGATGGATTTAATGAAAGTAGATGTAAGTATTAAACGTGTAAATGTTAGAAGTTTAATTTTACTTCATGTACATAATTTTACTGTTTATTGACTGAGGATCATTAAAATTAATGAAACTCAAGTTTTTCTAATTACATTTTTGTAATGTGTTTGTTTATCTGACATGTTCCATACCCAGGAGAATCCCCTCTTATATGGGTCTATGGAACAAGTAATTAATCTAATCTGATCTTATCTAATCTTTGACATGAAGTAAGCTAATCTGAACTAGGAACAGTCTTAGGTTGGTACAACCTTGTGTCAGATGTAAACATTTCTCCTCAAGATATTCCATAACATGCTGAAATTTTTGAACTCTTTCTCACCCAGGATGCTAACACACAAAGACATTTCCTTCTTTGTTCCAATCATATTAAATTGTGTAAATAAAACATGGGTGCAAAAGTGTTTTGAGAAACCATATTAAAAAGATATTTGTATTCTAATGAGAGACTTATTGATAATTGTTATAAAATTATGGTTATAAAACTTGCAACACAATATTAGTTGAAACACTTAAGTTGGAAGTCTGTCTTGGTAAGCAGAGAACAACAAGCACAAAATGTACAGCTTGTTGCCAACAAGGAGTCACTTGGCTCAGGAATGTCCTGGATAAGAAAGAGGGTGGAAATTGTCATCATTTTATGGAGCATGTTGAGGAGAAAGCCTATTGCAGAGATGGTCATCTTCAACAGCAGTGTTTATTTGTATAAATGACTCTGAAATTACATGAGAGCTGTTACAATGTGATTCATTGAGCAGAATGAAGGTTGCTGCTAGTGTCATTACCATTAGATCATTTAAGTTGCCACAACTGAAAAAAAGAAGACAGTCAGCAGGAGATGTTCAAAATTGTTCCATCATATCATAACAAGAACTTCTTGTTGCTAAGCAATAAAAAGGATTACTGCATATTTAATTAAGAATTCTGAAACAAAATGTGCCATTAGGTTCAACTTCACTAACAGTAGTTGTAAAATTTATATTCTACCTTTTCCATATAGTCACTGTTTTACTGATAATACTGTACCAGTAATAATAAGCTCACAAACTCTAGTGTAAAAGTCACATTGTAGTAATGTGAATCATTGTCAATGAGTGAAATGATTGAATAAAATACAATTTCTTTTGAAAGAGTTTGTGAAACTTCAGCTGGCATTCTCTTTATTTCATGTACATTTTGTACAATTTCAGCCTTAGGCCATTTTCAAGTATCTAAATATCTATGTATCTAAACTGTAAATCATACATGAAATAAAGAGAATTCCAGCTGAAGACATCATGAAATCTTTCAAAAAATACTTCACAGCCACAGACCCTATCACATTGAAAATTATAAAACAGGAAATGGAGTTTTAAATTATGATTCTTCAATATATAGATTTGCAAGTTCTATTAGCAAAGGACCTAGAACTTTCAGCTTCCACTATGAACACAATTATCAGAACCTGGCCCAACATCAAAGCCAATATGAGACAGTCTGGTTCCATGGCAAAACAGCCAAATACATTTGGCCATCAGCATGTGATCATTTGGATAAACACACTGGAGAGTGGATTCTTAGCAAAAGGGCATTGGGAATTCCAACTTCAGTTTGCTACAGAAATGGAGATTACCAACTTCATTGTGTTGAATGGTTAGATTGATCAATTTAAAACTCATCATAACATTGTTTACAACCAACTGTATGGTGAAAGCATAAGTGCTGATGGTGGAATTGTGGAACAATGAAAAGAACAATCGCAAAATAAGTTTAAAGAGTGTGATCAAAATATTTTTCTTTTTAAATTTTGATGAAACTGGTCTTTTTTTTATAACATATTACCAAGTAAGACCTTATGTTTAATTTCTTATTTTGAACAATATAAAGAGAAGGACAGTAAGAGTAATTTATTCATTTTTGCTTGTTGTATTTCCTATGCTTTCTGGGTATTTTACACTTTTCTGAATTTTACACTGTTTTGGGTAGATCTGCTGAAAAGTGTAAAAAAAAGAGGTTTTACTGCAGCTACAGAATTTGCAATCGTGAATTTGTTACAATCATTGTAAAATCCTCTTAAGTCTTAATAGTATTTGCTGCTAATAATAGAAAACATAATTCAGAGTGGGATTTTGTATTTTCGAGGAAATGTTTTCAGTGATACATAAAACAAGAAATTAAGAATATCTACAGTTTTAAAAGATAATTAAAAATATACCTTACTAACCATGCATTACATAACTTACTGAAATATTTAGAACAATGTTGGAAGCTGAAGAAGTGAATTAAAATTTGTGCTGCAGCTGGGACTCAAACCTGGGTCTTCTTGTTTACTAGGCAGATATGCTAGTAAGCAAGAAGACCTGGGTTCGAGTCCTGGCCGCAGCACAAATTTTAATTCACTTCCTCAGCTTTCAACATTATCATAGATAAATTAGAGACTTAAATGTCTCAGGGAAAATTTAATTTAAGATGAAATATTTAGATTAAAGACTAAACATTTCTATTAGCTTGTAACAATCAGTGACAGTCATTGTTAAATGATACCTGTCCTTATGGCACATAAATAATGACTTATCTGTAAAGAATGAATATCAATGTGACCACGCAGATATTATACTAGGCCTATCTGTAGGGAAAAATGGCTGAATTTAATTTAGCTTATAGGAACAGAAATAGTTCACAACAACATCATAAAAGGTAATTGTCAATACATATAAACAGCTGCAAGAGGTAACAAAATATCTCCTGATTTTGGTAATTTAACTGAAGAAATAAAGTGTAAGCTCAGAATGTAAATAACCTTTAGCCAACCTCTCCAAAAATACATGAAAACAAATGATTTGTCATGAATATCAAAATAAGCGGTGTTTTCATAAACAGTAACAATAATAAACAAACTACTGTAGCATGCAAAGTAAAATTAGTTACTACTTTCAAACATGTTTATTATGAAGAAACAAATCTCAGCAGACAGATGAAAAAATCAAACATTAAGGTTTGATGATATAAGGTATAATTAATTTAACTTAATTTTAATAATTCTCCAATACAGTTTTATACAAAAATAAACTCTCGTTGCTTCTTTTTACCTGTATTACTTCAGCAGCAGTACTTGTTGATATTTTTTTCTCTCCCAAGTAATGTTTCCGAACTTTCTTCCCTATTTCATGGTGTATTTCTTGTGGAGCTGTATAATTGTAGTCCAAGAGGTATGCAGACACTTCCTCAAACCGAGCATCCAGTTCTTTCATTACATCATGTTTGGTCACAAAATCTATCATAATAAGAAGAATGAAAGTGAGGCATGTATCTGAGTACCCAGAGATATGGAATTGATATACAACTTGATTATAATTTATATTTTCATAAAAAATGTAACCAATTACACTTTAAGACTAATGACGCAACTGGACATTGCATATGCTTTGGACCTATTGAAAAAAATGGTACAAACTTTATGCATGGCAGAAACATACAAGACTGTTGGAGGTATACAAATAGTCATTTTTTCCTTGCTCCACATATATATTGAATAGGGCAGTGAGTGGCAACAGATTCTGGGGAATATTTGTACATGTACAACTGTTATCCAAATAGAAATGATATTGGAGGCCAAAACTGTATTTTTGCTTAATGAGTGGGATTTGGTGTATGTAGCATATTGCCACAGTCAAATTACATTAGTGGTATATCTAATAATCAAAAGAAATTTGCATAGGTAAGCACACAGTAGAAAAAGTTATTAACCCCCAGGAGACATCATATTAATACCATGAAACACTGCCTGCATCCTTTATTATGGCCTCAATGCATTAGAGAAGAGAGTTCACAAGTTTATTCTGATGTCCTACCAAAATCTGAGGATCTTAATTTATATGTTTGACCTACTTTTCTAAATCCTGCTAGACATGTTCTATGGGATGCTTATCAAGTAATTTGGGAGATCTGTCAAGTTGCAATAGGGTGCTTGAGTGACTGTAAATTGCATGCAGACCTTGGAGATGACTGATGCCACTTTGCATGATTGTAGTGTCCACAGCATACACATTATGCATATGTAGAAGAAAGGGCAACACTTGGTCATGGTGATTGTTGAAATAAATATCTTGATTCATGATCTCAGTAACCTGAATGAGGCAGTCCACACCATAGTACAAATAACACACCCAAAACATCACAGTGAATCACTTCTTGTCTGAACTACATTCTCCATACATTGCAGTTTAAAAGCCTCTTTGGATTATTGGTGTACTTCACACCTTGAATCATTTGCAAACAGGCAAATCATAACTCATCAGAGCACACACCTCCAGTCAGCTAATGTCCAATTTCTGTGTTGTTTGGTGCATGGTATATTTGCAGCTTTATTTGCCACTGTGAGAAATGGCTTTTTGAGAGGCACCCAATTCCATAAGTCCACTGCATGGAATTCTCTTCATAACATTCCCTAAGAAACTGGCTGTCACTGACAGCAGCAAATGCTGTTGATATACCAACAAATTGAATAACTTCAGTCATGGTGTGGTCCTGAGTGCATCAAGAGGCTCCTGGTCATTCTGTCACCCCTACACTTAAACACAAGTTTTTGTTTTCAAACAACTGACTGCCACATACACACTATTTCAGTTCCTTGACTTAACCCAGTGTTGGAGGATTATGTGACCATCTGGTATCAGTTCTACAGAATATACAGTACTCTAAAGCAGCCAGCATGCTCTTTTAAGGGGGTAATGAATGTTTTGTCAGGTAAGACTACATCAAACACACAACCTTTCCTGTTAAGTAGCAATTTATACTCAGTAGCACACTTTTTGTTTCAAGAGAGACACAATAAAATGTAACACAATTCATTTTCTAACAACAGGAGGCCTCACAGCATGGACTCTCCACAAAACAAATTTATCCACAATAATTTGGTACCAAATAAGAAGAGTTATCTCAGCTTTACCAAGAGCAAAGCATTGATCAGTATTGAAGGCACATCTATGAGACAGATTTTAACACAGAAATACTGTATTTTGAGCATAAAGTTGATCCTACAGTGATAAAAGATTGCACCATCACAAAAGCAATCAAAAAATATTGTATCATGTCAATGAGCACTTAAAATGGATGAAACACTTCTTGGAGTTTACACTTATTTAAATTACTTTTTCATAAAATCGTGAATAATGGGGTAATTTTTTATCCCTGTTTATTGTTTCTTCTTATTTAGAAATGTGTAGCATAAGGTGTGTAGAACCAGTATAAATTTTAGCATTTACTAAGCTCTAATACTTTTTATTGATGTATTTACTTACACAATTATTTTATTGACCTTGAAGACTACATGCTGAGATTACAGTCCACCTCCATTAACTCTTTGCATCAAGTTATCTTTGGCCTTTAACCACCATAGATCTTTCAGGATTTCATTCTCTCGTTGCTTCCATGGTCCATCTAGCATGCATGTTCTATCATGCATTCCTACCATCACAGCTTTGGGTTCAAGGCGTTCAGGCATCTGAGGTACATGTTTAATCCATTCAAATCTTTTTGCTTTCATTTTCTTGCCAATATTTGATTGTTGCATCATTTACAATACATTCTGGCCCTCCTTCTTCTCTACCCATCAGTAGCATCTTGCCCAAGGCCAGAGGCCTTCCTGGAGATTTAGCAGGATACCAACATGAGTGGTGATGATGGGTACAGACTCTTATCATCATGGTTCCAGCAGCACCATGCCTACAAGCCAACAGCTTTCGTGAGGTTGCACCATCAGGTACAGTGGCTGAAGGCATCTAACTCACTGAATTTTGGCAGCTACCACTGGGCGCCCCGGGAGCAAAACATTATCTTACTGTACTAGCCCTTCATTCACTGCCACCAGTTAATAACAATTAAAATAAAAACTGTTATCAATAAATGTTGCCAGCACTCACCTCCCCACTCCTGTCATCCAGTCAAAACAGAGTTCAGTGATATCCCTAACAAACTGTTAAGTGTAGTATGAAATTACATACTTGTGTCACTAGCCTAAACAGTGGTTTTATCTGCATTTATATACGTACTCTGCAAGCCACTGTATGGTGCACAGTGGAGGGTACATTGTACCACTACTAGTCATTTCCTTTTCTGTTCCACTCATAAATGGAGTAAGGGGAAAATGAATATCTATGTGATTCCACACAAACACAAATTGCTCTTGCCTTGTTTTCACAGTCCTTATACAAAGTGTACATTGGCAACAGTAGAATTGTTCAGCAGTCAGCTGAAGATGCTGGTTCTCTAAATTTTCTGTCTGGCAGCTCATCTCTGAATTGCTTCAATGTCTTCCTTTAATCTGACCTGGTGGGAATCCCAAGCACTCAAGCAGTACTCAAGAGTGGGGTGCACTAGTGTTCTACATGTGGTCTGCTTTACAGATGAGTTACACTTTTCTAAAATTCTACCAATAACCTACATTCAATTGCTTGCGTTTCCTGCTGTGGTCCTCATATGCTAGTTCCATTCCGTTTCATGTATTGAGCAACATACCAGTAATATTGTATTCAAATATTAGAGGCTTGTTTTTCCCACTCATCTGCATTAACTTATTTTTTTATACATGTAGAGCAAGCTGCCATCTATCACAGCAAATAGAAATTCCATGCAAGACATCCTATATCCTTCTACAGTAACTCAACAATGATACTTCCCTGTATACTACAGTGTCATCAGCAAATGGTCAAATATTGCAGCACACCTTTTCAGTCAGATTATTTATGTATAGAGAGAACATGAGCAGTCCTATCACCCTTCCTGGGGCTCTCCTGATGATACCCTCATTACTGTGAATAATGTACTGCATTCTATTACTTAAAAAGTCTTCAAGCCAGTCACATATATGGGAACCTTTTCTGTGTGCATGGATCTTTGTTAACAGTCTGCCATGGGGCATCATGTCAAATGCTTCCTGTAAATCTTGGAAAATGGATTACACCTGTTGTCCTTCATTCATGGTTCACAGAACATAATAAGGGAAAAGGACAATCTGAGTTTTGCATGAGTAATGCTTTCTGAACCCTAGCTGACTTGTGGACAGAAGCTTTTTTGTCTCAATGAAATTTACTGTATTCAAACTTAGATTATGCTCAAGAACATTGTGGTAAATTGTTGTTAAGATATTGGTTTGTAATTTTGTGGGTCTGTTCTTTTCCCCTTTTTATATACAAGAGTCAGCAGTGTTAAGCTAGTAAGGGAACAAAGACATAGAGTACTCTTTGTAGGACTGAGTTGAAATTCCATTTGGACCTGGCAACTTACATGTTTTCCACATTATGACTTAGTCACATAACCATCAACATTTACTGAAGGAACCAGTAAATGTTATCAAACAGATTTGTTCATCTCACTATACTACTCAGGTGCCACATAATAAACACCAGATCTATGACTGCTTTCCCTACCTGAAACTGTATCAGATAATTTATAATTAGTTTAAAATTTTTTCAGTCACTCACTCACTTGAGAACAAAATCTTTTGCAGCAGCACTGTTGTATAAAACATTCTTGGAATTCTTCCTGTGTCAGTTCAGGGTAAAACCTCAAGCTTTCAATGATTATACTCATCATCTTCATCAAGAGCAGCTAACCATCAAAACTGCTGATGTGATGCCCCTATATAGCTCAAAGATGGCTTCTGATTGGTCAGTAATTACATCATGCAGTTGCAGATGGTGTCAGTGTCTGCACTGGTGATGCCACTGCTCCCACCAAAGTGTAAACATTGCGACAAATATCTCTGGCTCTTCTCTGCACTGACAGCTCATTTTCATACCCCACTAATGTTACACTACTGGTCATTAAAATTGCTACACCAAGAAGAAATGCAGATGATAAATGGGTATTCATTGGACAAATGTATTACACTAGAACTGACATGTGATTACATTTTCACGCAATTTGGGTGCATAGATACTGAGAAATCAGTACCCAGAACAACCACTTCTGGCCATAATAACGGCCTTGATAGACCTGGGTATTGAGTCAAACAGAGCTTGGATGGTGTGTACAGGTACAGCGTACCATGTAGCTTCAACACGATACCACAGTTCATTAAGAGTAGTGACTGGTATAGTGTAACGAGCCAGTTGCTCAGCCACCAGTGACCAGACGTTTTCAGTTAGTGAGAGATCTGCAGAATGTGCTCACCAGGGCTGCAGTCAAACATTTTTTGTATCCAGAAAGGCCCGTAAACGACCTGCAACATGCGGTTGTCCATTATCCTGCTGAAATGTAGGGTTTCACAGGGATCTAATGAAGGGTAGAGCCATGGGTCGTAACACATCTGAAATGTAACGTCCACTGTTCAAAGTGCCGTCAATGCGAACAAGAGGTGACCGAGACGTGTAACCAATGGCACCCCATACCATCACACCGGGTGATACGTCAGTATGGCGATGACGAATACATGCTTCCAATGTGTGTTCACTGTGAAGTCGCCCAAGACAGATGCGACCATCATGATGATGTAAACAGAACCTGGATTCATCTGAAAAAATGACCTTTTGCCATTTGTGCACCCAGGATCGTCATCGAGTACATTATCGCAGGCACTCCTGTCTGTGATGCAGCGTTAAGGGTAACCGCAGCCATGGTCTCTGAACTGATAGTCCATGCTGCTGCAGATGTTGTCGAACTGTTCATGCAGATGGTTGTCCTCTTGAAACCATTCCCATCTGTTGACTCAGGGATTGAGACGTGTCTGCACGATCCAATACAGCCATGCGTTAAGATGCTTATCATCTCAACTGCTAGTGGTACGAGGCTGTTGGGATCCAGCACGGCGTTCCGTATTACACTCCTGAATCCACCGATTCCATATTCTCCTAACAGTCATTGGATCTCGACCAACGTGAGCAGCAATGTTGCAATACAATAAACCACAATCACGATAGGCTACAATCCAACATTTATCAAAGTCGGAAACGTGATGGTACGCATTTCTCCTCCTAACACAAGGCATCACAACAACGTTTCACCAGGAAATACCAGTCAACTGCTGCTTGTGTATGAGAAATTGGTTGGAAACTTTCCTCATGTCAGCACGTTGTAGGTGTCACCACCAACACCAACCTTGTGTGAATGCTCTGAAAAGCTAATCATTTGCATATCACAGCACCTTTTTCTTGTCAGTTAAATTTCACATCTGTAGCATGTCTTCTTTGTGGTGTAGCAATGTTAATGGCCAGTAGTGTAAATCCAGCATCACAGTTGAAGACCTTTCTACACAATCTCGTTTCTTCAATTCTTTAGTTGTAGAATCCCAGTATGTGCCAGCCTGGGGCAAAACGTTTGTTACATCAAACAGAATTTTATGTTTGTTTGTGGGTCTGTGCTCAGCAGCTGCAGATTTCTTCAGTTCTCAAATTTCCTTATCCCAATAGCTTTTTTTTCACTCTCTTTAAAAGTGTATTTAAATTTACTGTCTTCTAGACTAATAGGTGAAAACTCTGGCATTAAGATATAAATCAGTGAGCATTGGCTTGTGGTACATTGGCCAAGACACCCAGCTATCTTTTGTTGTACTAAAAAACACCTAAAAATGGCAGCCTTCCCTTTTTCTCTATCTCGATAGTGAACCAGACGGTCGGATGCATACTGTTCATATACTCATGGAAGTGTTCAAGAAATTCTGTCTCATAAGACCAGAACCAGATGCAGGAGTCGGTTTAATAATGAACAGGACAATAGGAATGCAGGTAAGCTACTACAAACAGCATAGTGAATGCATTATTGTGGCCAAGATAGATACGAAGCCCACACCTACTACAGTAGTACAAGTTAATATGCCAACTAGCTCTGCAGATGACGAAGAAATTGAAGAAATGTATGATGAAATAAAAGAAATTATTCAGATAGTGAAGGGCGACAAAAATTTAATAGTCATGGGTGACTGGAATTCGAGTGTAGGAAAAGGGAGAGAAGGAAACATAGTAGGTGAATATGGATTGGGGCTAAGAAATGAAAGAGGATGCCGCCTGGTAGAATTTTGCACAGAGCACAACTTAATCATAGCTAACGCTTGGTTTAAGAATCATGAAAGAAGGTTGTATACATGGAAGAGGCCTAGAGACAATGGAAGGTTTCAGATAGATTATATAATGGTAAGACAGAGATACAGGAATCAGGTTTTAAATTGTAAGACATTTCCAGGGGCAGATGTGGACTCTGACCACAATCTATTGGTTATGACCTGTAGATTAAAACTGGAGAAACTGCAAATATGTGGGAAATTAAGGAGATGGGACCTGGATAAACTGAAAGAACCAGAGGTTGTACAGAGTTTCAGGAAGAGCATAAGGGAACAATTGACAGGAATGGGGGAAAGAAATACAGTAGAAGAAGAATGGGTAGCTTTGAGGGATGGAGTAGTGAAGCCAGCATAGGATCAAGTAGGTAAAAAGATGAGGGCTAGTAGAAATTCTCGGGTAACAGAAGAAGTAGTGAATTTAACTGATGAAAGGAGAAAATATAAAAATGCAGTAAATGAAACAGGCAAAAAGGAATACAAACGTCTCAAAATTGAGATTGACAGGAAGTGCAAAATGGCTAAGCAGGGATGGCTAGATGACAAATGTAAGGATGTAGAGGCTTATCTCACTAGGGGTAAGATAGATACTGCCTAAAGGAAAATTAAAGAGACCTTTGGAGATAAGAGAACCACTTGTATGAACATCAAGAGCTCAGATGGAAACCCAGTTTTAAGCAAAGAAGGGAAAGCAGAAAGGTGTAAGGAGTATATAGAGGGTCTAAACAAGGGTGATGCACTTGAGGACAATATTATGGGAATGGAAGAGGATGTAGATGAAGATGAAATGGGAGATATGATATTGCGTGAAGAGTTTGACAGAGCACTGAAAGACCTGAGTCGAAACAAGGCTCCCGGAGTAGACAACATTCCATTGGAACTACTGACGGCCTTAGGAGAGCCAGTCCTGACAAAACTCTACCATCTGTGAGCAAGATGTATGAAACAGGCGAAATACCCTCAGACTTCAAGAAGAATATAATAATTCCAATCCCAAAGAAAGCAGGTGTTGACAGATGTGAAAATAACCAAACAATCAGTTTAATAAGCCACAGCTGCAAAATACTAACGCCAATTCTTTACAGACGAATGGAAAAACTAGTAGAAGCCGACCTCGGAGAAGATCAGTTTGGATTCCGTAGAAATGTTTGAACACGTGAGGAAATACTGACCCTACGACTTATCTTAGAAGAAAGATTAAAGAAAGGCAAACCTACGTTTCTAGCATTTGTAGACTTAGAGAAAGCTTTAGAAAATGTTGACTGGAATACTCTCTTTCAAATTCTAAAGGTGGCAGGGGTAAAATACAGGGAGCAAAAGGCTATTTACAATTTGTACAGAAGCAGTTATAAGAGTCGAGGGACATGAAAGGGAAGCAGTAGTCGGGAAGGGAGTAAGACAGGGTTGTAGCCTCTGCCCGGTGTTATTCAATCTGTATATTGAGCAAGCAGTAAAGGAAACAAAAGAAAAATTTGGAGTAGGTATTAAAATCCATGGAGAAGAAATAAAAACTCTGAGGTTCGCCAATGACATTGTAATTCTGTCAGAGACAGCAAAGGACTTAGAAGGGCAGTTGAATGGAATGGACAGTGTCTTGAAAGGAGGATATAAGATGAACATCAACAAAAGCAAAACGAGGATAATGGAATGTAGTCGAATTAAGTCGGGTGATGCTGAGGGAATTATATTAGGAAATGAGACACTTAAAGTAGTAAAGGAGTTTTACTATTTGGGGAGCAAAATAACTGATGATGGTTGAAGTAAGGAAGATATAAAATGTAGACTGGCAATGGCAAGGAATGCGTTTCTGAAGAAGAGAAATTTGTTAACATCGAATATTGATTTAAGTGTCAGGAAATCATTTCTGAAAGTATTTGTATGGAGTGTAGCCATGTATGGAAGTGAAACATGGACGATAAATAGTTTGGACAAGAAGAGAATAGAAGCATTTGAAATGTGGTGCTACAGAAGAATGCTGAAGATTAGATGGGTAGATCACATAACTAATGAGGAGGTGTTGCAGAGGATTGGGGAGAAGAGAAGTTTGTGGCACAACTTGACTAGAAGAAGGGATCGGTTGGTAGGATATGTTCTGAGACATCAAGAGATCACCAATTTGGAATTGGAGGGCAGCGTGGAGGGTAAAAATCGTAGAGGGAGACCAAGAGATGAATACACCAAGCAGATTCAGAAGGATGTAGGTTGCAGTAGGTACTGGGAGATGAAGAAGCTTGCACAGGATAGGGTAGCATGGAGAGCTGCATCAAACCAGTCTCAGGACTGAAGATCGCAACAAGAACAAGACCAGAACACAAATGTGTTGTCAACATAATGATACAATGAAGATGGGTGAAGGGGAGCCGAATTTAATGCATGTTCCTCAATATATTCCATAAAAAAGTTGGCCAGTGCTGGAGACGACAAAGTACCCATAGTCCATCATTTCACAAAATTTACCAACGTAGAAGAAGTAATGGGTGCAAATGATATTTTAGTCAGCCTGCATGTGGTCTCACTATTACAAAAGATCCCATGGAGGACACACTGAGATTTTTGGCAAAGCATTTTCCTAGTAAAATGATAAAGTTGTCTAACATGTTGTAATGCCCATCTATTTCATGTACAGCAGTAAATTTTCTGAAATAATGGGTGGAATGGCTACGGGTTTTCCATTGTCTCCAGCAATAGACAACTCTTTTATGGAAAATTTTCAGGAACTTGCATAAATTTGGCTCCCCTTTGCTAATCTTCATTTTATCATTATGTTGGCAACATGGTCACATGGCATATAAGCTCTTGAAAACTTCCATAAACAAAACTTCCTGGCATAGTAAAACTGTGTGCCCAGCCGAGACTCGAACTCGGGAACTTTGCCTTTCGTGGGCAAGTGCTGTACCATCTGAGCTACCGAAGCAACTCACGCCTGGTCCTCACAGCTTTACTTCTTCCTGTATCTCGTCTCCTATCTTCCAAACTTAACAGAAGCTCTCCTGCGAACCTTGCAGATCTAGTGCTCCTGAAAGAAATGATACTGTGGAGACATGGCTTAGCCACAGCCTGGGGAATGTTTCCAGAATGAGATTTCCACTCTGCAGTGTGCGCTGATATGAAACTTCCTGGCAGATTAAAACTGTGTGCCCGACCGAGACTCAAAGTCGGGAACTTTGCCTTTCGCGGGCAAGTGCTCTACCATCTGGGCTACCCAAGCATGACTCACGCATGGTCCTCACAGCTTTACTTCTGCCAGTATCTCGTCTATTACCTTCCAAACTTTACAGAAGCTCTCCTGTGAACCATGCAGAACTAGCATTCCTGAAAGAAAGGATATTGCGGAGACATGGCTTAGCCACAGCTTGGAGGATGTTTCCAGAATGAGATTTCCACTCTGCAGTGGAGTGTGTGCTGTGAGGACTGGGCGTGAGTCATGCTTCAGTAGCTCAGATGGTAGAGCACTTGCCTGCGAAAGGCAAAGTTCCCAAGTTCGAGTCTCAGTTGGGCACACAGTTTTAATCTGCCAGGAAGTTTCATATCAGCGCACACTCTGCTGACAGTTGTTGAACAGGAATCTGAAATAATGAGGGGTAATACAGACATGGGAGACTTAAAACATTAATCAGCGTGTACTACACTTACATACAAGCCCACCTAAAATATGGTGTGATATTCTGTGGAAATTCTCCAACTGCCCTGAGCATATTCAAAATCCAGAAGTGAGCAATGAGGACGTTTACTGGGAGCAAACTCAGAGACTCCTGCAAACCCATCTTCAGAAAGTTTGAAATCCTTACACTGCCTTGCCTATACACTCTTAATTCATACTTAACTGGAAGAATGCAGAAATCTGAAATAAGTGGTTCATGTAATGTTAAAACAACAGCTGATTCCTCAAACTGGGGGGCTATCAAGTACGGGATCCCACAGGGTTCGGTCTTAGGTCCTTTACTGTTCTTGGTATACATAATGACTTACCATTCCACGTTGATGAAGATGCAAAGTTAGTTCTTTTTGCTGATGATGCAAGTATAGTAATAACATCCAAAAACCAAGAATTAAGTGACGTAATTGTAAATGATGTTTTTCACAAAATTATTAAGTGGTTCTCAGCAAACGGACTCTCTTTAAATTTTGATAAAACACAGTATATAAGTTCCATACAGTAAATGGCACAACTCCAGTAATAAATATAGACTTTGAACAGAAGTCTGTAGCTAAGGTAGAATTTTCAAACTTTTTAGGTGTGTCCATTGATGAGAGGTTAAACTGGAAGATGGCAGTTCGGCTACGTATGCTATTAGAGTTATTGCAAATTTTGGTGATAAGAATCTCAGTAAATTAGCTTACTATGCCTACTTTCATTCACTGCTTTCATATGGCATCATATTCTGGGGTAATTCATTGTTGAGTAGAAAAGTATTCATTGCTCAAAAACATGTAATCAGAATAATTGCTGGAGCCCACCCACGGTCATCCTGCAGACATCTATTTAAGGATCTAGGGATCCTCACAGTAACCTCACAGTATATATATTCACTTATTAAATTTGTTGTTAATAATCCAACCCAGTTCAAAAGTAATAGCAGTGTACATAGCTATAACACCAGGAGAAAGGATGATTAAGGTTAAATCTGACTTTGGCACAGAAAGAGGTAAATTAGACGGCGGGCTGGTGAGAGGTGGGATGGGAGGTGGGGGAGGGGTCGGGGGGGGGGGGGGGGGCAGAAGGAATGGAAAAGCAAAAAAATAAAAAGACTGGGTGTGGTGGTATAATGACAGCAGTGTAGTGTTATTTCCGTGCTTTTTCTAGTCATGACATTTGTGTTAGAAGACTTGGAATCTGAAAAATGACCACTAGAGCATTTCTTTTTGCTTTCTAGAATTATCTGTCTTCTAATAAAACTTTGATATTGGTTGTGTACTAGTCTTGGTAGTATGTGTGGAACACCACATCATTTCCCATAAATAACTGCAATTTCTTGTACCGTATACAATTTACTTGTGCTTGTTATGATAGATATATTAGCTAGTGTTCAATATAATTTTTGTACTTGTATTGAATTTTCATCTTGCCCTATTGAATCAATATATTTTATTTAAATGTAAAAGAAGAATTTAAATTTGTCAGTGACACATAGTTAGGAAAAAGGACATTAAAGCAAATTTCACTGTTGTCACATTTTTGGCATAAATTATGACCAATTTTGCTAGACATTTTGCAAAAGAACTCAGATTTTAGAAAAAAAATGTAAGAATGAGCGAGCTGTTTTTTTCCTGTAACAAGATTTGAAAGATTTGGAAAGCAGTATTTTGTATGTTGGTATAATCCATTATGTGACATGAGAACTAATGAATACAAAATGTTTGTAGCAACCAGAAACTAAAGGACAAAATGGGTGATAAGACTGCTGGTCTAGCACAAGGAAGAAATGACCTAAAATCTCTTGAATATTCTTTTCCAAAGTGACGTACCTAAGGATGATGTAAGGTGTTGTGAAGGCCAAGAAGATATTAGTGAAAAATGTAAAAGGCATTGTAAAATATTGTTTCGAAAAGATTTCATTTGTGTTCTAAGCCAAAGGAGTAAGTTCCTATCAAAGTACTTTAATTTTGTTCTGTAATCTAAATTATTTTGCTATATTTTCTTTATCGCATTGCAAATAACTCTACATGGACTTAGATGTTTTCTTTTGGCCATAGGGAAGTACCAGTCAATACTAATTTCACTAACCGAAGACAGATTTATAAATGTTGATATATGAAAGAGTATAAAGAAAATGTTTATGTGTAGTGGTTACTTACAGAGGTTGGTGATGGTCAGAGGACCCAAACATCCAGACATGACAGAGAAAGAGAGAAGGCTGCCAGTTTTAGATGTTTTGGTACATTTCAATCAGTGTACCACAAGTCAATGCACACTGATTTATATCATAATGCCCAGAGTTTTCACCAACCAGTCCAAAAGAGAGCAGCTTTAAGTACATTAGTACACAGAGTGAAAAACGTTTCTGACATCAATCACTTGGGTTCTGAAATTAATCATCTGAAGTATGTGTTCCAAAAGAACAACTATGGGTCACATGATATGACGTCAGCATGTGCCAAGCGAAGGAAATATGAAAATATTAAACATTCACATGGTGAGCCAATGACTCCATTCCTTCCATTCTGCAGCACCACATCCAGCAAAACTGGAAGAGTACTGGGAAGACAAGGTACCAGATTTATTTTGTGACCTCCTATGAAGATCAAGGAGATGCTATGCCCTGTTAAAGACAGTCTCAGTCTTGGGATCCCTGGGATTTACAACATCTCTAGTGAGCGTGGAAGCAATTCCATCAGTCAGTTCATGTGCACCATTTCTGACCACTATGCAGAAGTTTTGTCTCTGGCTACTGTGTACTGGGTTTTCATGATTAATGAGGCTATAGAAATTTAGGATAAGTGAGAAAATCTTCAACTGTGACAGTGGATATAATCTTAGCAGGGCATGGAAGGTAGCTCTCAGTACAGAGAAGAGCCAGAGTTATTCGCTGCAATGTTTATGCTATAGTGGGAGTGGTGGAACCTCCAGCACTGATGGTGACATCATTTACAACAGCATGACATAATTACCAATCAATCAGAAGCCGTCTTTATGCTATATAAATCCATCACAACAGCAGTTAAGATAGTAAGCTGCTCCTGACAAGGACAATGGAGATAATTGTTGAAAACTGGAGACATTAACCTGAAATGATCCGACAAGAAGTCTGAGAATGTTTTATATGCTTGCTCATTTGTTCATTGTGTTGCATAGATTCGTCTAATAAATGCCTTAGATTTTTTCCTAATAGGATTAACAAAAGTACTTTGTGAGATAAATTTAGTAGTGAACTCTCTTTGCAGTTTTTACAGTTCCTTCTATTCTGCTTGTATATCCAATAACTGTAAGTAATATCCATTCTTCTGATATTCCCCTCTCATGTCCATTTTGCCAAAAATAAGATTATGCAGTCTCTCTACAGTCTTGGTTTCTGTTTGCAACATACTGGAATGCAAGAGCATATAAAACACATTCTGCTGTAATATGGTATATATAGGTAAGACCAACTGCACTTTGGAAGAAGGCTCTGTGGAACATCAACACTGCACTTACTTTTAGCAACCTACGAAGTCTGTAATTGCTGAACATTGTTTTTCTGCTGGTTATAAAATGGAATGCAATAAACCAACAATTTTGACCGACACTAACACATTTTGGGATACCATTATTAAAGTTCCATTGAGATAAGCATGGTGGAAAACCACAGTAACTGAAACAGTGGCTTATCAATTGGGTATTTGCACGGGATACCATTATTTCCATGATTTGCTCTCAGCAAAAACAACAGAGTAAACTGTGCTAACAATCAGTCCCCAGAGCCTAGGTCCCAGAGCAGTACAATGCCATACTTTAAACAAATACTTTCAAAAAACTACTTCTTATTTTAGGGGTGTTACGTTTTGAGGATAATGTCTTATTCTTTGGAACTTTTAGTTTGTGCAGTTTTCCTTTTGATTTCTTATTTGCTCCTTCCATAGGAAGTGATAATGTTTCCCAAATAAGTAAATGCCTGTCAAATACATGTACTCAAACCATGACTTTCCCTTACTTATGACATATTGTCACCCCTGTTATAGACTCACTTATTTTTATTTTATATTATTTTCACATAAATTGTTGATCCATTTTATTTAATATCATTGAAATGTCTTCTTCATTTTAAGATAAAATAGCTTTGTCATCATCACATTTGTTCTTTTGTCATCTATTACTTCATCTGTGAGGTGGCTTCACCTTTCTGTTGCATTTGGTAGAGAATAATGTTCGTTATTATTTTCAATTGACATATGACTAAGCAAAGCATCTGATAATTTTTTTACTTCTAGGCATTCACCCATTAGGGATGGGCATTATGAAGTTTCTCTCAACATCAGTGGGTAGTTTTCCCTTTTCATATAAGTTACACAAAAGAGTATCAAACAGTGGAAACTCCAGGTAGAAATAGCAACAATGTAGGAAAAGAGAGATTGCTGCTTACCGTAAAGAAGACACATCAAATTGTGGAGAGGCACAATTAAAAGACATTCACATATTGCAGATGGCCACAGCTTTCATCTGTAAGACACACACACACACTGAGGAAGGGGAAGGTGAAGTGGAAGGGGAAGAGATAGTAGTGTATGGGTGGGAAGAGAGATGAATGCTGTCTGGTGTAGTGTGCAGGGACTAGACTGCCAACAGGCAAAGCATCAGAAGGTTGTGGGGCAGGGTGGTGTGGAAGAAAGGATCGAAAAAGAAGAGGAGTGTGGGAAGATGGATGGGTGTGTTGGTAGAGTGTTGCACATAAAGATGGTGGGAGTCAAGAATGAGGAGAAAGTGGTAGGACAGAAGGGGTGAAAACTGTAGGGTGTGGAGACAGTGTGCACTTGTGAGCACAAGTGTGTTTGTGAATCTCTGTGTCTAGAACTGGTATAAAAATATATTTTTTCTAGCAGATGCTTTTCAACCTTTTAGTTGCTTTAAATTCACTCACCTTGCCATCTTGAACCCCCTCATGAACCATGAGCTTGCCATTGGTGGGGAGGCTTGTGTGCCTCAGCGATACACATAGCCGTACCGTAGGTGCAACCACAATGGAGGGGTATCTGTTGAGAGGCCAGACAAACAGGTGGTTCCTGAAGAGCGGCAGCAGACTTTTCAGTAGTTGCAGGGGCAACAGTCTGGATGATTGAGTGATCTGGCCTTGTAACACTAACCAAAACAGCCTTGCTAAGCTGGTACTACGAACGGCTGAAAGCAAGGGGGAACAACAGCCGTAATTTTTCCTGAGGGCATGCAGCTTTACTGTATGGTTAAATGATGATGGCATCCTCTTGGGTAAAATGTTCCGGAGGTAAAATAGTTCCTTATTCGGGTGTCCGGGCGGGAACTACTCAGGAGGATGTCATTATCAGGAGAAAGAAAACTGGCATTCTATGGATCAGAGCGTGGAATGTCAGATCCCTTAACCGGGCAGGTAGGTTAGGAAATTTAAAAAGGGAAATCAATAGGTTAAAGTTAGATATAGTGGGAATTAGTGAAGTTTGGTGGCAGGAGGAACAAGGCTTCTGGTCAGATGACTACAGGGTTATAAACACAAAATCAAATAGGGGTAATGCACGAGTAGGTTTAATAATGAATAGGAAAATAAGAATGCGGGTAAGCTACTACAAGCAGCATAGTGAACGCATTATTGTGGCCAAGATAGATATGAAGCCCACACCTACCACAATAGTACAAGTTTATATGCCAACTAGCTCTGCAGATGATGAAGAAATTGAAGAAATGTATGATGAAATAAAAGAAAGTATTCAGATAGTGAAGGGAGATGAAAATTTAATAGTCATGGGTGACTGAAATTCGTCAGTAGGAAAAGGGAGAGAAGGAAACGTAGTAGGTGAATATGGATTGGGGGTAAGAAACAAAAGAGGAAGCCGCCTGGTAGAGTTTTACACAGACAACAACTTAACCATAGCTAACACTTGGTTCAAGAATCATAAAAGAAGACTGTATACATGGAAAAAGCATGGAGATACTGACAGGTTTCAGATAGATTATATAATGGTAAGACAGACATTAAGGAAACAGGTTTTAAATTGTAAGACATTTCCAGGGGCAGATGTGGACTCTGACCACAATCTATTGGTTATGAGCTGTAGATTAAAACTGAAGAAATTGCAAAAAGGTGGTAATTTAAGAAGATGGGACCTGGATAAACTGACTAAACCAGAAGTTGCACAAAATTTCAGGGAGAGCATAAGGGAACAATTGACAAGAATAGGGAAAGAAATACAGTAGAAGAAAAATGGGTAGCTTTGAGGGATGAAGTAGTGAAGCCAGCATAGGATCAAGTAGGTAAAAAGATGAGGGCTAGTAGAAATTCTCGGGTAACAGAAGAAGTAGTGAATTTAACTGATGAAAGGAGAAAATATAAAAATGCAGTAAATGAAACAGGCAAAAAGGAATACAAAAGTCTCAAAAATGATATCGACAGGAAGTGCAAAATGGCTAAGCAGGGATGGCTAGAGGACAAATGTAAGGCTGTAGAGGCTTATCTCACTAGGGGTAAGATAGATACTGCCTACAGGAAAATTAAAGAGACCTTTGGAGAAAAGAGAACCACTTGCATGAATATCAAGAGCTCAGATGGAAACCCAGTTTTAAGCAAAGAAGGGAAAGCAGAAAGGTGTAAGGAGTATATAGAGAGTCTATACAAGGGTGATGTACTTGAGGACAATTTTATGGAAATGGAAGAGGATGTAGATGAAGATGAAATGGTATATATGATACTGCGTGAAGAGTTCAACAGAGCACTGAAAGACCTGAGTCAAAACAAAGCCCCGGGAGTAGACAACAATCCATTAGAACTACTGACAGTTTTGGGAGAGCCATTCCTGACAAAACTCTACCATCTGGTGAGCAAGATGTATGAGATAGGCGAAATACCCTCAGACTTCAAGAAGAATATAATAATACCACTCCCAAAGATAGCAGGTGTTGACAGATGTGAAAATAACCAAACAATCAGTTTAATAAGTCACAGCTGCAAAATACTAATGTGAATCTTTACAGACAAATGGAAAACTAGTAGAAGCCGACAGTTTGGATTCCATAGAAATATCAGAACACGTGAGGAAATACTGACTCTACGACTTATCTTAGAAGAAAGATTAAGGAAAGGTAAACCTATGTTTCTAGCATTTGTAGACTTAGAGAAAGCTTTTGACAATGTTGACTGGAATACTCACCTTCAAATTCTGAAGGTGGCAGGGGTAAAATACAGGGAGTGATATGCTATTCACAATTTGTACAGAAACCAGATGGCAGTTATAAGAGTCGAGGAACATCAAAGGGAAGCAGTGGTTGGGAAGGGAGTGAGACAGGATTGTAGTCTCTCCCCGATGTTATTCAATCTCTATATTGAGCAAGCAGTAAAGGAAACAAAAGAAAAATTTGGAGTAGGTATTAAAATCCATGGAGAAGAAATAAAAACTCTGAGGTTCGCCGATGACATTGTAATTCTGTCAGAGACAGCAAAGGACTTGGAAGAGCAGTTGAACGGAATGGATAGAGTCGTGAAAGGAGGATATAAGATGAACATCAACAAAAGCAAAACAAGGATAATGGAATGTAGTCGAATTAAGTAGGAAGATGCTGAGGGAATTAGATTAGGAAATGAGACACTTAAATTAGTAAAGGAGTTTTGCTATTTAGGAAGCAAAATAACTGATGATGGTCAAAGTAGAGAGGATATAAAATGTATACTGGCAATGGCAAGGAAAGCATTTCTGAAGAAGAGAAATTTGTTAACTTCGAGTATAGATTTAAGTGTCAGGAAGCCATTTCTGAAAGTATTTGTATGGAGTGTAGCCATGTATGGAAATAAAACATGGACGATAAATATTTTGGACAAGAAGAGAATAGAATCTTTCGTAATGTGGTACTACAGAAGAATACTGAAGATTAGATGGGTAGATCACATAACTAATGACGAAATGTTGAATAGGAATGGGCAGAAGAGAAGTCTGTGGCACAACTTGACTAGAAGTAGGGATCGGTTGGTAGGACATGTTATGAGGCATCAAGGGATCACCAATTTAGTATTGGAGGGCAGTGTGGAGGGTAAAAATTGTAGAGTGAGACCAAGAGACGAATACACTAAGCAGATTCAGAAGGATGTCGGTTGCAGCAGACACTGGGAGATGAAGAAGCTTGCACAGTATAGAGTAGCTTGGAGAGCTGCATCAAACCAGTCTCCGGACTGAAGACCACAACAACAACAACTATCTTGTACCAAAAGAGTCCTATCATCATACCTAATAATCATAAGAACAAAACTGTTGGTACAAAAAGTTTTAAGTCATAGTTCAAAATCTACAGTTGACTCACAACAGTTATCTGCTGCCAAGCTGCTCTTTCTACTGTCTGCAAACTTCATAAATTATAGTACGCTTTAATATGAAAACGCACTCTCTGAATACAACTGAAATAGAACACTTTTTGGCATATTCCTTTTAATGAAAAACGAGTTGCAAATAAATCATAGGTGCTACTTTACAGTTTGAAATTTCCAGATAAGAGACAAGGTAACCAAATGTTCATGTCACAATCAATGTTAACTCTTTCATGACTAAATTAATTAAAATTTCACATATTACTATAAAAAATGGTTTTCTGCTTTTGGAATGGATGCTGAGGGAGGCAACATTTCTGTATTATTGTTGTTTATAGGTTTATAATCATTTTAAATGGGACATATGTGTCCCACTGAAATTGAGGAAGAATAAATGGTTCCCTAAATTTATTCCTCCTTGAGTCCAGAGAGACATTTATGCCCCACTTAATTTTTTCTTTAACTAGGGATTCCGTAAAAAGAAGAAAGTAAGTACCATTATTATATCACATAAATTCCAAGACAATAAGTCAAGATAATAAGCATTTTCAGCTGCTCACCAGCTGAAAAATATAAGATTCATCACAACAGAGACTGAGATGGTACACCCTTAACTATAGCCTGCTCTGCATTCACAGCAGAACAGAGTATCTCACTGCAAATAATATACTGTCCAAGTCACAGTATGGGTTTCTTAAGGCTTCTGATATACGGAAAGCTAATTACACTTACAGTGACAATGTACTTACTTCATTAGACAATAAGTTAGCCGCTACTGGCATTTTCTGTGACCTGTCAAAAGCCTTTGACTGTATGAACCACAGCATTGTCTTAAGTAAATTAGGATATTATGGTCTTGCTGGCAGTGCTGTGAAATGGTTGGAATCTTAATTAACTAACAGGAAACAAAGTGTGTCATTGCAAAATACCTGTGTAGTAAGCAGTCGGTCTTTAACTGGTTGGGAATGAATTACATGTATTTTTTCTCAAGGTTCTATCTTGGGTCCACTGCTTTCTCTTGTATACAATAATGACCTCTCATCTGTTACATTGCCAAATGCTAAGTTTGTTTTGTTTGTAGATGATACAAATATAGCAATAAGTAGCAAGTCGAGTACAGATTTACAAATAGTGCCAATCAAATTTTTACAGACATTAATAAATGGTTAAAAGCTAATTCACTGTCATTAAACTTTGAAAAGACCCACTATATGCAGTTCAGAATCTATAACAGATTTCCTTCCAGCATGTATATAACATATGAAGACATGCGGATTGAAGAGGCTGACAGTGTAAATTTGGGGGATTACAACTCAATACTAAAATCATTTGGGAAGGGCATAGCACAGACTCGCTGAAGTGCCTAAATAAGTCTGTATTTGCAGTGAGAATGATATCACATGTAGAAGATATAAATATAAAAAACTTACATACATTTCTTACTTTCATTCTATTATGTCATACAGGAACATATTCTGTGGTAACTCATCAAAATGAGCAAAAGTTTTTGGTGTGAAAAAGTGTGTAGAAGAATCATTTGTGGTTAAAATCAAGCTGGCCAGAATGGCCGTACAGTTCTCGGCGCTACAGTCTGGAACCACGTGAATGCTACGGTCGCAGGTTCGAATCCTGCCTCAGGCATGGATGTGTTTGATGTTCTTAGGTTAGTTAGGTTTAAGTAGTTCTAAGTTCTAGGGGACTGATGACCACAGCAGTTCAGTCCCATAGTGCTCAGAGCCATTTGAACCATTTTTGTAAATTCAAGAACGTCACACGGAAACTGTTCAAGGAACTTGGCATTCTAACCACTGCTTCTCAGTCCATTTCTTCCTTAATGCTTTTAAACAGTAAATTGAAGGATTCATCATTAACTGAGATATTAATTTGTGTTATAATGTACAAAGGCATAATTATATTAAAAACTGTTAATATTAACATAAAAATCCAAATATCTCTTGCACATTGTGCAGCTGTAGATGAAAATGGATCAATAAATGAAATCAAATGGAATGAATTTAGTTGCAAATAATATATCTCTATTTCCAGCCAATAGCTCAATGCCAAATATCAATACTAGGAATAAGAACAATCTACATAAAGACCTAAAATCACTTACCTTGGTCCAAAAAGTGGTTATATATTCAGGAACACACATTTTCAATAAATTTCCAACAATCATTACTAACTTGGTTTCAGATAAAGTGAGGTTCAAAGTAAGTTTGAAAGAGTTTTTGATAGGCAACCTCTTTTACTCTACAGATGAATATCTTAACAGGAGTTATTAGACCAGCTTAAGTAAAAATGTCTGTTGGATTTCAGTTTAGACATCTCTTGGTCACTACAGTCAATATTATGTATTTTGCGCATGATAAAGTTATTAAAAATGCAGAACAATATTTCATTCTGACAGTGTAGTAATTCTGTAAATAGTAGCAATTCCTAGTTAACTGTAATGTATTCACCTATTTTGATAATCTCCTGACAAATGATTAGAGTATTAGATATTGTATTCAAATGTTTTATGTTTTTTATGTTATTATAAATCACCACAAGTTTTTAGAGTTTTCTGTTTCATACCAAATCAAGGCAAATAAAATAAGATTACAGAACTGAATAAAATACATTAATGTAAAAAATTTGCCACAACTATGGACAAAAGGCACTAATAGAAATTCTCTACACACACACACACACACAGATCATAAGGCAAACCAACTTAACAAATTTAAAAGTGTTCTACCACTAAATAGGTGCACAAATCTAAGTATTTCTCGCAAACAGAGTAAAAAATAGCAATAAATACCTTTATTGAGTTTAGCTATTGCAGTAATGTAAAAGAATTACACAAAACTGTCAGAACACAAGGCACTGAACATGCAACTGAAACAATTAAGCAATATCTCATGAGTTAGGTGCCACACAATGAGCCTGTTGGTTCCAAACAGTTGATAAATTCAATGTTAGATCGCAGTAGCAAACAGATGTGGGGCTTTTGTGTCCCTGTGAACTTAGAGAAATAAATTTCTGTGTGGGCCACATGTCCCCCTGGTCAGGAAATGTGAAAACATGGTATTAAGGTATATGTTTTTGTATTATTTGATGTTTTGTGCCTGATCTTTATCATGGTTTCTTGATTTATAAGTGTCAATTGTTATTAATTAAGTTAAGAAAAATTTAAATGATTTAATCTCCTTGATTTACACTAAATAATTAAAGAAATTGCTTCTTCACAGGGCTTCTTAGGGGATCAGTCAATTTCATACCTTATACTGCCTGATTCTCAAGCTTTCTGAATTCATTACTGACTCCATTTATTCTTAGAAAAAAATAAAACTATGGCTGGCCTTGACAACAGAAATTACTATTAGGCTTAATACTGCAGTACTAGTTAAAGCTGTACAAATACAAGTAACTGGAAAGTATGTCTCTGAAACAAAGTAAATATATCCATATTCACAGTGAGAAGAAAAATAACTTTTGACACAAATTAGCATAAAAATAGCGTTTACTGTGGTACAACTAAATGATAAAACCAAAATAGCAAAAAAGTCAAATTAAATTTTAATATTTGGTATTATTAGATTCTAATATTGTTAATTTATTAATTATATTTTGTAATTTAACTTAAATTATTATGAATTGATGGCTTCATTTGTTTCACTCTGTTAACTATGTGAAATGAACATTACCTGCTGCAGGGTAGAGCCCTTCTTCAGTAGTGACACTTGTCAGCCAAGGCAAGTCTTGTACAGAACCTTCAGTTATTAAGTGTGCTGGGTGTTTACTCAAGAATGGCTTTTTCCCTGCAATTTCCACTGTTGGTCCAAAGGGAGTGAATGGGTTGTATCGCCACACCTATCAAAAGCAGATTACTGTAACAATTTTTGCTAGTTTAACCACTCATGGAAGATGCAGTTGAGCGCAACCGTTATAAAGATAAGGAATTTCATTGATGATTGGTATCTGAATGTTGTTTCTTAATTTGTCATGTTACTGCATTTTCTGAGGGCCTCAACTCATACATACATTCAAACGTGGTCTTTTGGAAATCCCATAATAAAGCACACCCTGGAGGGATGTGTTTAATATAGGTCAACATAATACAAGATGATTAACTTTCTTATCCTATAACAGCTTATCAAGAATTGTACAGAATAATGATAGCCAAGAACATAATATCTGTGAAGTAGAAAATGAAAGTTGAAGTAAACTACTCCCTTCTGCTCATAACAGTGCTCTGTAATAAAAGTGCTTATGTGGAAAATATAATTGCCAACATTGCTAAAAGCAAAAGTTTCTTACTCATTTCTCTGTGAAACTACGAGGAAAAATTATTGGCGTACAAAATTCGCAGCCCGGCAGAATACAAAATCACTGAATCACTGAGTCTAGGCTACACACAAACAATATAAGACATGTTGACCAAACCACAATTAACTGACAGAAACTGAAATATGATAAAATGTCAAGGTAAAAGCTGATCTTCACTATTTTCAAAGCCATAGGCACCAACATTTGTCGAGAAAAGACAGATATCTAAATGTTAAACTGTTTTACAAAAGGATCTGTAAAACTTTTATATAATGTTGCTATTGTTACTAACAATATTTCATATATTATTCTAATTCATTAGACTGGTAACCTGAAAGGGACTGTGCATGTGGGATGTTGTAAGTACTATTGTTCATACTATTGTGCAGAAGTCGAAATCTAAGCTACCAGTAGTATATATTTCTCAGAAAAATTATTTAGTACTGTTTCTTGTCTGAACATGTCCACCACTTGCAAAACTTTATTTATCCCACTCAAATGTTGGATTATTGAAGTCCTCTGGAATGATGAGGAGATTTGTAGTAGTGAGATAGTATTCCCTCCAAAGGTCTTAGTTACTTATGGAGCTTCAAAGGTTTTACTTACTTATGGAGGTAAGTCTAGTCATCAATATAAGGGGCCAGTGATAAATTTATGCCACCCTTGATACTGAAAGTTGCCTAAAAAATTCTGCATGGAGCCTCAATTTCTATTTCAGTGGAGCTGAGTTTTTTTGTCTACTATGAGTATGTGACCTCCATTTTCCTTTTGAATATATACTTAGATTTACTCCAAAAATATCACTACTGTCAATTTTGGGTTTTAGCTAGCTGTAAGTACTTGGTATTATATGGGTTTCACTACTTTTTAGGAGTGATTTAAATTCTGTCATTTTGTTTTTAATGCTTCAGCAGTCTATACCTAATGTCATAATATTTTTTGTGTGATCAGAGAATGTGAATGGCAGGAGGGAGGGGAGCAGACAACTCGTTTGGATCTTACATTAATACTTCAGGGTCTCTATCTGGATCAAGGCAGAACTGCTTTGTTGCCCTTTTTACTTTGCTAATCATTGCTGCTACACCTCTTTTGCAGTCACTGACACAATTTTCAGTTTAATCATCTTCAAAAATGTCAGGTCTGTTTGTTTCTGTTAGATTAAAATATTTCAATTCTAAACTAAGCTACTAGTAGTATGTAGTTCTCAGGAAAAGCATTTAGTACTGTTTCATGTCTGGACAACACAACCACTTACAAAACTTTAAGTATCCCACTTAAATGCTGGACGGTTGAAGTTTGCTTGAATGATGAGAACATTTGTCGTAGTGGGGTAGGATTTTCTCTAAAGGTTTCTGTTACATCTTGAGGCGAGTCTAGTCATCATCATACGTGTGTAGTCATAAATGTATGCCACCCTTGATACTGAAACTTGCATAAACAATTTTGCATGGAGCCTCAATTTCTCAAGTTTTTTGTCTATTGTGAGTATGTGACCTCAATTTCCCTTTTGATACATACTTACACTTACTCCAAAACTATCACTGCTGTCAATTTCAAGTTTGAGCCAGCTTTACGTACTTGGTATTATATGGGTTCCATTACTTTCTAGGAGTGATTCAAACACTGTCATTTTGTTTTTAGTGCTTCAGCAGTTGATAACTAAGGTTATAATACTTTTTTAGTGTTTGGAGAAAGAGGGTTGGTGGGAGGGGGGCATACACATTATTTGGATCTTACATTAATACTTCAGGCTCTGACTCAGCTATCATTCATTATCTGTATCATATGGAGAGCTGCTTTGTTGCCCTTTTTACTTTGTTAACTGTTGTTGTTATAACTGCTTTGCAGTCACTGACACAAGTTTCAATGTGAACATCTTCAAAAACGACATGTCTATTTATTTCCATGAAACTAAAATATTTCTAATCTGAGTGGAATTCTAAGTTACCAGTAGTATGTAATTCTCAGAAAAATCACTGTTTCATGCATGGACATGTCCACCACTGGCAAAACTTTGTTTATCCCACTCAAATGTTGGATTATTGAAGTCCTCTTGAATGATGAGAACATTTATAGTAACGAGATAGAATTTTATCTAAAGGGTTAGTTTTGGAGGTAAGTCTATTCATCATTATAAGGGTGCAGTAATAAATGTATGCCACCCTTGATAATGAAACTTGCCTAAACAGTTTTGCATGGAGCCTCAATTTCTATTTCAGTAGTAGAGCTTAGTTTTTTGTCTATTGTCAACATGTGACCTACATTTCCCTTTTGAATATATACATAGATTTACTCCAAAAAATCACTACTGTCAATTTTGCGTTTTAGCCAGCTTCACATACTTGGTATTTTATGGGTTCCACTACTTTTTAGGAGTGATTCAAATTCTGTCATTTTGTTTTTAATGCATCAGCAGTTGATAACTAAAGTTATAATATTTTTTGTGCATGCTGAGGGTGTGCATGGGAGGGGGGAAGGGAGCAGGCAACACGTTCGGAACTTACATTAATACTTCACGATCCCAAATAGCTATCATTATCTGGATCATACGCAAAGCTACTTCACCTAAAAATCCCATGTATGCTTCCCACAAACAGTCAGCTACCTTGGTAGCATACTATAATATGTAGTGCATCCCTGACCCATTTATCAGTAATCTATAATAGTGCGCATTTAGGACACTGCAGCTTGTCACAGAAACTTTACAGTCGTTGGTCCTAGCATTCCAGTCAATGCATGGGGTCACTATCAATGCTGGGGAACACTAGAAATTCATTGAAATTCCATGTGCTAGGCTGGACATTTCAGCCTTTCTTACCATGCATTGAAAGGATCCAAGTTTTGACTTTGAAATAGATCTTACTTTGGTTTAGCCATAAAGTATATGTCTTATAATAAATACTGAAACACTGTGCAGGGCAAATACAAAATAAAAATGCCTGTGCCAAAAGGGAATGCATGAAAAGAAAAATGAATGTGTATCTATAGTCTTATGTTTACTTAAGTTTATGTCAAATTTTTCACTCTTCATCTATCTGTCTCTTTTTGTCCGTGACTCTGGGTGGCCGTATTGCATGTATATCAGACAACAATATGTATTTGTGTAGAAATTTTTCAACATATCTTCTGGTAAGGGAGGCAGTTTCTTTCCTTTTTTAATTGTTTCAGTCTGAAAATACATTGTAGTTTGCAGACTTGGAACATATGGCAAAATTATTTATGATTGTATTATACTGAATTCTTTATCATGGAGATGGATGCTGTATCTTCTTCTCCAAGAAAGAAGAGGTAGATACCACTCTGTTCAACTTAGACTGTTACTGTGGCAATCATGGCTAGAAAGTGTGAAGGTCTGAAATTAGATGTGTGAATTGCTGCTGGTGAAAGTATCCATCAGCCACACACCTTGAAATAATTCACATTATTCTCACCTGCTTACAGCACCAGTGCTTAAATTTTAAGTATAACTTAGAGACCAGATGAGAAGAATTATACATCTGGTTGCACTCTGCTCCTTCAATGGCTCCCAGAACAGCCTCTTGAATATGTTGAATGAAGTTTCCAAGAATACACACTGAATACATAAGTTCACATTTCTTATCCCTTGCTTCTTTCTTCCTAAAAATACTATTACTCATCAAACAAACTTCTGATGGTTAACAGACATATTTCTTTTAGCGCCTGCTTCTCCCTGTTATGCAATACAATATATTTCTCAACAAGTGAAAGGTATTGCTCTGGTTCAGTTTGAATGAAAGACTGCACCACATAGTTTTTGGTTACAGAGATGATTATCATACTCGAAGTTCTTCCTGGTCCCTACTTCCGTACTGGGCCTCTAAATCTACCACTGCCACTGCCATTACTAGCATAGAGTGAACAGCACCAGTTACTGACCTCTATGACCTCTGGATCCTTTGAACTTGTCAACAGCCTATCTGCAACACCCTATCCCCCTACTTGAATCCACTGATGAAAGCAGTGCCCTCCACAATGCTTCTCCTTACACAATTGCACAAGTCAACATCATCTGTGTGAATGGGTTGACAGTATGTGACATAAAAGTGTGTAAATAGAGAAGCGATTCAAAGCAGAATAATCATTAGTTTCAAGTGCAGTGCCACCAGCGACATTTGTGTTTATTCTCTTCCCCTCTTCTCTTTTTTTGTTTGCCTGATGTTTGCTGTGCCATTGCCCTTTTCTTTAGGATTTCATTTGCTGCATTTGAAATTTTCTATTTACAGTTATTTATATTGTATGATGTTTATGTGGTCTGTGTACAGTCGTTGTTATACCAAAAAAAAAAAAAAAAAAAAAAAAGATCAACAGGGATCCAATATTAAGGATTAGTTTTCAAAATTTTGAATATTCTCTTCAACCTGACATGTACAGGCTTGAGTCTTGTGAGCAGGGCATTTTAAGATCAGGTACATGCTGAGGATATTGTGCAGTTGAGCGGCATTATGAGTACCTATATATTTGTATGTGTGTGGGACATTCAATAATTTATTCTGAAATTTTGTGTTTTCATGGCAGACACAGATATTTTTCATGTCTGCTTAACGTTTTGCATCAAATGGGTTTGTAAAAGATTAGATAGTTATTTCTCCAAATGAGTCTACATCTGTTGAGGTAGCATCAAAGAACTGGCTTATTTTGATATCTACAGCTACATATATACTCTGCCAGCCACCATATGGTGCACAGCAGAGAGTACACATGCCAGTACTAGTCATTTCCTTTCCTACTCCACTCATGAATAGAGTGACAGAAAAACTGCTGCCTGTATGTCTCTGCGTTAGTTCTAATTTCTCTTACCTTATCTTAATCGTTCTTAAGTCTGCTTCAAGTGCTGGTTCTCTAAATTTTTCTCATTAGTAATCGTAGTTTGCAGAGACTGCACCTTTACATAAAACAGTTTGTTTTCATTTGAATATTCTCTGTTGTGAATTTTTAATTATTGTTGTGAAATATTTTCTTTTTAGATTGGAAATAATTATTCCTTGCAGACAGTGTACTTTACAATTTTTTACTCTTTTTTGGGAATTTTGCACTCAATATTTTATATTGTCATAAAAATCCCACATTATGATTTCTTAATTTGATAAGGGGCTGCTATTCTCAAGACTTGCTTTAGCGGGTGTAATAATAATAATAATTAGTTTATATTGCTTCAGTGTATACATTTGTTGTTATTGCTATTATTGACAATATTATGAAAAGGAAAGTTGCTACTCGCCATATAGCGGAGATGCTGAGTCACAGATAGGCACAACAAAAAGACTGTTACAAATAAATAAATAAAGTTTTTGGCCATTAAGGCCTTCATCAACAATTGATGTAGACACACACACACACAAACACACACACACACACACACACACACACACACACACACACACACACACACACAATTCAACTCACACACATGACCGCTGTCTCAGGCAACTGAAACCACACTTCAGTGTGACAGTCTTTTTGTTGTGCCTATCTGCGACTCAGCATCTCTGCTATATGGTGAGTAGCAACTTTCCTTTTCATAATATTGTTACATTCCATCCTGGATTTTCCATTGTTTGATTGTTGCTATTATTTCTTTTATCCACAGACTGGTAATATTTCACAGGTATCTGAGTTTTTAAAGAGCATCTGCACACTGGTACAAGTGAAAGGTTAGGTCTGCTGGCTATAATGAGCAAAACTGGAACACTTTTCACTATTACTATGCTTATCTTGTCTTGACTGACTCTTGAGGAGACCAACTTCCATTTTGGCATATCCTGTTGCACGGACTTGTCAGCCTTCACTTTAAATATATATTTATGTAAGAATTAACTTGTGTTTCAGCATTACCGTGAGTTTAGCTAGAATTAAGGTTTTTACTGTACATAGGATTGAAAGAAAATTGTGTTGGTTTATAATTCTTATAAAAAGAATTATGGTATTCATTGCAAATATTAAGTCAGTTTTCAAATGATTACTTGATCACTTGCACATCAATGTCTGAATTTTGAAGAAAACCTATGGTATAAATTGTCAATATGGAAGAAGGAAGATTTCTTCTATCCTTAGTAGATGTACAGGTTTGTGTATGCTGCTCACTTTGTCAACATGCCTAAAAGGATCATTTCAAGTTTAAAATGTGAGCACAATGTCACTTAACAGCAACAAGGTTTGTCAAAGTGAGATGCCACACCCAGTTAGCACGATGACAGCTAAGTGATCTGAACATCCTACTTCTCTTGTGAAATACAAAATACTGAAATCTGCTCCATTGTTGTTACCTGGTCAACAACGACAACTGATAACCACTAACTACAAATTATGGTTCATAGTTACCCTGAAGAGAATACAGGATAACTATGTACTGCCTTTTTTGAGCAACCTGGGGCAGTTGTAAGTGTAGGGGAAGTGGGGGAAGGGGGGGGGGGGTTGAAAGAGTGGGAGGGAGTGTCGAGAGAATCTCAGGCAGTACGCAACTATCTTCACACATTCACTGTAGTCTCTAGGTGCCCATTATGAACAATAGATAAAACCCTCACAGCACCACACTGTGTAAAGAAGGTGGGTAAGGGAACATCTGAAATAGAATCTGGATCAGTGTCACTGAATTCTGTTCATGAGTGTAGGATTTGTCCAATGTGTGATGATCATTACAGAAGACTGAGGAGGTGGTCAGTTACCAATGAATGTCTCCACTATGCAGTCCCATAGGTTCAGCAGGGATGGGGGTCAATCACGTTATTGGTCATGGATATTTAAAAACGTCAGATGCTTCTCATTGGTAATAAAGGTAATTAATTTTGGAGACAGGACCCTAGAATTTCAGCAACTGCTTCAATATTCAAGACGCCATTCCATAAGCACTCCATGGCCATCTTGTAAACATATTCTTTCAGCTGGCAGTACTCAAATGAATGGAATTGTTTGTTGCATCTGCTGAGATGGATTCAACTGAGCATGCTTGCGATCACTTGAAATTTACAGTGTGCTGTTGCAGGAATCATCTCACATACTGGATAACCTTGTGAGAGCTGCTGTTGAGAGTGGGAGAGATTTGAGTAGCAACGTTTTGATCACCCTTAGGATCAAGAAAAGTCCAAGAGTCTTACAATGCATGGGGTAAAGGAACATGTTATCCAGTGACAGATTCTGATTTCACAGATATGCAAAGCTAAGCATATTTCAACAGATTAAATGCCTTTTTGTTCTTCTTTTGCTTTTATTTTACAAGAGGGTTTTTCAGGTTCATAAGGCTATTATTTCATTCTCTGCTTCCCTTGAATGTAAACCTACACATGTTCACATATATGCAAGTGCTGTGAAACTAGTTTTAGCAGTTGATTCTTGATTTATACAATATTAGTTTTTAATTAATATTACAACAGATTTTACTTTTAATTTAGACATTGTATTTATATTCGTAAAAAAACTTGTAGATAAACTGACTTTGTTTTTATACTATAGACATCAAATTCCTTTCCCCATCTAATGTAGACTAGGATAAATACAAAACTAAGCAATGTAAAGTGACTGACTATAAAAGATAAAATGATAAGCAACCTGTATTTTTACTTCACTTATTCAAACAAGAGTATTTATCTTTATGTTAAAAACTAAGCAATAATGTCATTAATACAATACAGTGGTCTGTAGAATGTAAAATTGGAGTATTTTTCATGTTTCCAAGTCATTGGAGAAGCACCAACTTTTCATCATTAGTGATGGGTTTACTTATATTTGTAACACCTCCTAGTACTATATGGATGATTATTCCAACTTGGACTATATCAGATCACATATGTAAAGACATATTTTTCATGGATCCCACTTTCTTCATAAAGTAAATGCTAATACTACTGCAAAGCTAGACGTAGGATCTGTTGTTTGCATAGCTTAGGCCTTGTGAAGTATATCAAGTACAGGTGTAAGTTCTTTCTGAGGATGCCATTCATATCTTCTTGTGACATCATAGTTTATTATTCACAGTGCATTGCAAATACCTGTGGCCTCATCAGAAATTTTTCTTTGGTGTAATTCACATCCTCAGCTATAGTTTATGATCTACCAAAGTGGAAAGCATCATACATTGTTAGGTACTCAATTATGTTGTGGGAATGTCATGGATGTATTGAACCTAACATGTGATTTTTCTTTCAGTAATACCACTCTCTTAAGTTAAATTAAATAAGTAACAGAATCTGTATCTATCTGTGAGTTTTTATAATTAAATGAAAAGAAAATGTACTCAGACCATCATATGACAATTATTGGATAACAACAATATGTAGAAATATACATACAAAAATCTGATGATAATGAAAGATGACACACTCACATTCACTTGACAAATACATCCTATTTTGTTTTTCTAGTACCTGGAAGTGTTTAGTCATCTCAACAAGTTGCCTTGCTGGTCTTGACTTAAGACATTTCAGAATATCCTTGTGAGCAGCAGCTTCACACCCAACAAGACTGACTAACTTATCTGACTTCTCCCTTGAACCTTCAGCTATTGCCCATGGTACAAGGCTTGATCCACTAAATGACATCCCCTTCTGAAACAAGCCTGTTACAAATTATGGCAGTAGAAAATGACATGTTATATACATAAGAATAACTGCCCATAACACTAAAATAAATATTCAAATATTCATGTTAGAGACTATTATAAGGGGCAGCACAAAAATGACACTCATTGAAAACTACGCACTGTATTCAACAGGAAAGCAAATAAATAAATATTCTCAAAAGTACAACTGTACGATTTGTTTACATTTACATAAACTTCAAGTCAAATACACTTCAACCATTGTCAAATGGTGATTGAATCTCATTTGTTTATAGCACTGTCATTATGTGTTCACACTGCTGGCTATAATGTTACTGATGCACTGTCCATCACGAAATAAGGTAATATTTACATCCCACATATGCTGCACCAACTTCAACCTCATAATGGTCAGCTCTTGCTCTGTACATGTTTGTAAGCTGCCATCTTTACTGAAGACATTATGTGTATTGTAAGTGTAGGGCAAAGAGTGCACATGTGCAAAAAACACCAGAAAGAACACATGAGGTTATATGCTTGTGCTACCCCAAGAAATCAGTCATGCCAAAATACATTTTACAAAATGGACTCTGAATTATGCTTAATGGCAGTTCTTTTTTAAATAAGTACATGGTTTCCATTACAGTATAACATAAGAAGTGACTGAAATTAAAACCTTAAAAAACACCCCTTTAATAAAGATGATAACTCAGTACAGCATGGAATCTGGCCATCATGACACTGAAGAGAGTATGTCAGATATATGATGTAAATACTAACTTCTTTGATGATTGAGCAATAGTATTGTGGTGGCAGCACACTTTTACTGTGGCCGACGTCAATGAGCTGATCCTGGGTGCAGACTTTCTCGGCCACTACGAGCTGCTAGACAACATCGCAAACGGCCAGCTCATCAACGCAACAACGAATTTAAAGATAGCAGGACAGCGCCGACATGCTGCATACTACAGTGTTAAACCTGTGAAGTGTCCCGGACCGTACGCTGACATCCTTCAACAATTCCCTGACCTCACCCGCCCAGCTGGTGCACTGAGAGACATCAAACATTCAATGTTGCACCACATAATAACCACACCTGGACCCCCCACATAGTGTTGCCCACGTCGACCCGCGCCTGACAGACTTGCAGCAGCAAAGGCAGAGTTTGAGGCCATGCTGCGGCAAGGCATTGTGCGACCATCGAGCAGCCCATGGTCATCAGTGTTGCATTTAGTGCCCAAAAAAGACAATTCGTGGTGCCTGTGTGGGGACTATCGTGCCCTTAATTCGCGAACGGTGCTGGACGGATACCCAGTCCCACACCTTCAAGACTTTAGCTACGCCTTGGCGGGCTGCGCGGTGTTCAGCAAGATAGATTGCACGAAGGTGTACACCCAAATTCCGGTGACACCAAATGACATTGAAAAAACAGCCATCGTAATGCCCTTTGGGCTTTTCGAAAGCCTGTTTATGACTTTCGGTCTTCGGAATGATGCCCAGGCTTGGCAGCAGTTCGTGGACGGCGTCTTGCGAGGCTTGCCATTTTGTTTCACGAACCTCGACGACATTCTGGTGTATTCTAAGTCACCAGAACGCCACCGCCGCCACTTAACGACCGTCTTTCAGCACCTGAGTGAAACCGACATCGTTATTAACCCTGCTAAATGCGAGTTCGGTGTGACGGAAATCGAGTTCCTCAGCCATTTAACTATGCCCACCGGATCGACACCACTACTAGAGAAAGTAAAAGCAATACTGAACATGTCGCATCCGCAGACACACAAAGAATTACGACGTTACCTCGGCATGTTGAAGTTTTATCGTCGACACCTTAGCCGTGCAAGAGCCGGTGTCTAAGGCACTGTAAGGTCCTACCTCAAAAGGAAAGACACTCGTGACTTGGACAGATGCAATGGAGCAGGAATCTCACGGAAGTGACCCTGCTCGCGCACCTAGTACATGACATGAACTTAGCTGTAGTCATGGACGCGAGCGAGGCCGCCATCAGTGCAGTGTTACAACAGTGCATTGGCGGGAGTTGGCATTTTCTAGATTTTTTCTCTAAAAAGCTTTCCAAATTGCAACATGCTTGGAGTGATTATGACCAAGAGTTGCTTGCGGTGTATGCGGCAGTAAACTACTTCCGACCGTCCATAGAAGCCGAACAATTCGTCATTTTCACCGACCACAAACCCATTACCCACGCGTTCAAGAACAACTACACTAAGTGTTCACCACACCAACTCCAGCAGTAGGAGTACGCGTCGCAATTCACGACAGACATCTGACACATTTTGGGGATAGACCCAAGCATGTGCCATTATTTCACCCCCTGTGAACTTTGAGGACGTGGACGTGGACGTGGACCAAGTACAGGAGAGTGATGAAGAACTGCACCACTTCCGACATGACACTTCCAGTGGCCTGCAACTGGAGCTGGTGCCCATCTGTGGCTGTGCACGGATTTGGTGTGACATCTCAACCGGCATGCACCGACCGTTCCTCTCAGAGAAATTCCGGTGCAGTGCCTTTGACCGTGCCCATGGACTGTCACACCCCAGCACCAACACCACTGCGATGCTTGTGGCTGCGCGTCTCATCTAGCCCGGGCTTCGGAAGGACTGTCACGAATGGGCGCACACTTGCACCGCATGTCAGTGTGCCATAGTTGGGAGGCAAACCTACGCACCCGTAGGCACCTTCCCGGATTTGCGCACGTTCACGTGGACCTTGTCGGCCCACTTCCTCTCGCACAAGGCATGCGGTACCTCCTAACGATGGTGGACCACTTCAATTGCTGGCTGGAAGCAATGTCCGTCATGGACATCACAGCCGAGACCATCGCCACCACATTCATCGACACGTGGGTGGCATGATTCAGATATCCCAGTCATTTGACAACTGACCGTGGCCGCCAGTTTGACTGTGCATTGTTTAAGCACATCGTCAGACTGTGTGGCACCTGGTTACACAGGACAACCAGCTACCATCCAGCGTCGAATGGCATGGTCGAACGGTTCCACAGGACTCTGAAAGCCGCTCTAACCTGCCATGACACCTCATGGCCAGAGGCACTCCCACTGGTGCTGCTCGGCCTGCGAGTAACTCTGAAGGAGGAGATCGGCACGTCACCTGCCGACCTTGTTTACAGGCAATTTCTGACAATCGCGGGCAATTTTGTCGAAGATGTAAGGCTCCCACGTGACGCCGTGGAACCCACTCTGGCAGAACGTCTGCACACTCACATGGCTGGCCTCTGAGCACACGCACCGACGCAGCATGGCACTGGGATGATATTCGTCCACGTCGACCTGCAGCGCTGCACACACGTCATGTTGCATACCAACACAGTACAGCCACCTCTCCGACTGCCCTACAGTGGACCGCACCGCGTGATCACCCGAGGAGACAAAATGCTGGTCATCGAGTGTAACTGTAAGCCGTCAACAGTGTCAGTCAACCGCGTCAAACCAGCCTACATCTTGCCCGCTCCGTCAGCCACGCTCCATCACCTGGCAGAAGATCTGATCACGGACGACACTCCCTCTGCCAGCGGTCAGATGGAACCCGCACCCGTAGCCGGCAGTGACGCACAGCTGCAGCGTGCTGTCATCACGCCACCACGTGCGCCTCCCACCACCACGCCCAGGCAGCTGGCACGGACACCCGGACCGCGCCCACCACAGGCACACCGGTCGCCCCCACCACAGCTGCCAGCACATTACGTCACGTGCGCCGGCTGTTGCGTCTGATTCAAACAGCCGTGCTGCGTCACCAGCGCGCCATGACACCCAAACCAACAATCACGCACCTGAGCTGCCAAACTCCGTCAGAATCCGGTGCCCATGAGCCACTGTCCACTGTAGAAACCTGGCCTCCAGCTGCAAGTGCCTTTGGCCGGTAACTTCAGTCGAGCCCCGGACACCATCTCCTGCATTCCTCACAGCTCCTGGACCCGCGTTCACGTCATTTTGCCTCCACCACATCGGGCGTTGAGGCCGGATCAGCATCCACACCAGTTTACTGCATTTGATTCGCCATTGAGCTCCGGACATCGTGCTGCACACTGCCCGGCTTGTACGTAGGAGCTCTACGTGCGAGTTCCGACGGTACGGAACTCGCGGAAGTGCCTTTGAGACATCACCACCAATGACCTGCAATTGCTACGGACAGTTGCAGCCAGTGCCTGCAACTGCTGTCACTAACTGACAGCGCGAGGACACACCTACTGCACGCTCGCTGGTCCAGTGTGCTCACATCATGGGCCGCCCCCCTTCCAATGCCAACTGACCCCCACCAACGCTGCGGCACTGCCATCACGCAGCGTGCGAACTTTAAACACACACGCGCCACCGAACGATCGCCACGTTGTCGCAGCTATGGAGCTCCGCTCTCCAAGGGGGTATCTGTGTGGTGGCAGCACCGTCCAATGCACGAAGGGCTGAACTACAGCACTGCCAACACAAGTAGGGGCAGCTGTACCATTACGCCAAATTTCGGCAACAGTGTGTCGCACGCCAGACTGCGCGGGGACAAAGCAGGTGGACAGTGCGAGCTAGTCGACGCAACGTGACACATCTCTCAATTCTCCCACTGTGGACCATGTGCATCAAGTCAACATGACTCCACCGTAAACGCGTACGCTTGGTCGTAAACACAGTCGCTGTTCCGGCATGTGCGCCATACTGTTAAAGTGTCTTTCGCTTCTTCGCGGACGTTACGGTGCCTCCGATCGCGCCAGAAGCAGAACATTCAGTGACATGGCCTTTCGTCTCCCTCAGTCCACGCGGTCGGGCCACAGCTCATCACTGGAGTGTATACCCTCTGGGATCGGTGATCGACGCACCTGTATGGATGGACATTTGCGACCAATGGTTTTTGTCATTTATTGTAACGCTAGGAGGAATAAATGTGCCCTGATCTTTAGTCGTTTTTTGTCACCAAGCCTCTACTTTGAGCATAGTGTGTGGGTGCAGCGATAAAGCTGGTTCACTGCACGTGAGTGACTGTAAGCGGAGATACCACACGTTTCTGCTTAAGTATTATCACAACTGAGAACACGAATGAGGCCATTTGTGATACAACTGTTAGTTACCTCTTGACAATGGCTGGGGAGAAAACTGCTTCATCAAAAGCTCATGGGAATTTAAGCATGTGATGCAGCTGAAATCTTGGGAATATTTTATTGCTTAATATTTCCATGAGACCATTAATCTAAATACTCAATAAAATACATGATCCCAATGTTATAAAATAATCAGTTATTGATAATACAATGTAAAAGAAAAGATTAAAAAAAGTTATACAGCCTTAGTAATCAAGGCAAATGTATTTGCTCATATGCAGAATCTTTACAATTATACACAACCACTCTCACTTCATCCTTCACCAGATGTAATTATCCCAACTTCCTAGTTCAAAAGAAGATTTATTGGGCCATCGCATCCAATCCTGGTACTGCTAATTGTACACAACCACTCTCACTTCATCCTTCACCGGATGTAATTATCCCAACATCCTAGTTCAAAAGAAGATTTATTGGGCCATCGCATCCAATCCTGGTACTGCTGATCCCTCCAAAAAGCAACTTCAGGACACACCACTTGTCACCTAGTATTATCCTAGTCTTGAAGGCATCAATCAGATATTTCGACAAGGCCATGACTTCCTAAAATCATGTCCTGAAATGAGATCCATCCTGTCTGAGATTTTTCCCACCACACCTAGAATAGCTTTTTGTTGACCTTCCAATCTCAGCAATATCCTTGTCACACCCTACACTCCTTCTGCACCCATCTCCATACCCTCTGGCTCCTACCCCTATGACTGTCCCTACTGCAAGACTTGTCCTGTATATTCTCCTACAACCATCTATTCCAGCTAAGCAATTGGTAAAACATATACTATTAAAGGGAGAGCCACCTGTGAAATGGCATGTCATATACAAGTTGTTATGTCAAGACTGTTCAGCCCTTTACATTGGCATGACTACCACCAAATTATCAATTAGGATGAATGGGCATTGGCAGAGGTATATAATGGCAACACCCAATATCCTGTTGCAAAGCATGCTCTACAACATGACAATTGTGACCTCAGTGCCTGTTTCACCACATGCACCATCTGGAGTCTTCCCCCAGGCACCAATTTTACAGAACTCTGCAAGGTGGGAACTAGCGTTACAACATGTCCTTGGTTCTCACCAGCCACCTGGCTTTGATTGCCGTCAGTTTCTTTTGACTCAGCGTTTATTCACAGTAACTACTCTTTTCTTCACTCCATTTTAGTTTTCTACATCTTTCATTGTCTTACCCACTTATTTTTCTCAGGCCCTCTCCCACCCATGTTATGTACTATTTACTTAGCTTTCCCCTCTTGTTAGCTTGTGAATGATGTTTTAGTAGTAATCTCTGTCTTGCACATTACCATGTCTTCCACCTTTAAGCTCTCAAGTTTTCAAATCTCATCCGATGCAGTGCCCAAAATCAGTTTTTCGTTCTCATCCCCTCTGGTAATATTCCTCTGACCCATGGTTCTAGGGGACTTTTCTAAGCTCTACCACTTTCCCTAAACCTCTCCAGTCCTTTTCCTTCACCCCTCTTCCTTCCCCTTCAATGCTTCTGCTTGAAGAAGGAATCACTGGCTCCAAAAGCTTGTAAAAGTTAAATCCTGCCTGCTTGGTGAGTAGACTTTTTTTAAAAAAAAAAAAAAAAATCTATAATGTTATAAAATGATTTAACTGTCTGGCTCACAGCAAGCTAATATTTTCACTTCCAAATTCTTACTGTAATGTGTTGGCTACAACTTGGTGATGGATAGGTGTATCTGTCTTTAGGGAAGAAATGACACCAAAATGATAGGTCAATATTGCAAGGACTTTTCACATGGGCAGAATAAAAATACAACAAGACAACAGTTATAACATGCAGTAGATAATTAACTGCATTAATCATGTATGCTACTCTCTATATTGACCAACGATACCACCATCATTTTCAAATAATAGAATCAGTATGTAATATTTGATATTATTAAGACTGGAGCAAAGGAAAGACAGGAAGATGCTGGGCAACAGAAAATAATGGAGAGCTTTTGTTCCAAATAGACTTGGTCACTAGCTGGAAACTACACAAGATGATGATGGGCTGCAAAAAGAAAAGAAAATGTTACTTTTTCTAAGGCTTAAACAAAGTTCCATCACTTACCTTCAGAATATGGAGATAAATAGTGGAAATGTACACTGGCTCCTCCAGCTGACGTCCCCGAAATAGTAATACTTTCAGGGTTACCCCCAAATCTTTCAATGTTTTTCTTGATCCATGATAAAGCCATTGACTGATCTTTAAGACCATTATTTCCTGGAAGCAATTCATGTTCCATGCTTAGAAAACCTGAAAATAAAAGAACAATGTCAATCTATTTCCTTCTACTGTTAACTTCTGTATTCAGTACAGAAATTCCAAATAAAGAAATAAAAACATTTCAATAAATTGGGTAATTTTACAGCACTTAATATGCCAATTATTACACTGGAAATAATTACACCATGCTAGGAATGTTGTTGGGTAATTTTACAGCGCTTAATATGCCAATTATTACACTGGAAATAACTACACCTTGCTAGGAATGTTGTTAATTTAATTTTTCATCCTGGAAAATGTAAAAGGACAAAACATCTTAGGATAGTCTCTTGCTCATATCTGAGTCATATACTGGGTGTCCCTCCTAAGAGCTCAATCAGTGAAAACAAGCACTGTTCATCATGTCTTTCTACCCAGTGTCAATGGAAAGTGTCAGTTCATTTCCCATTACAAACAAAATGTTTTGAATAGGAATTTTGTTTGCCCATTCAATAGTGTGCTCCCAGGTTAGTTTAGTGTCATATAAAAGAAACAGTAAAGCACAAAGAATAACCAGCACTCCAGCAGCAACATGTGTGCTGCCCTTCCCCAGCTGTTTCCTACCATCATACAGCAGAGCTATTTCACATTCAAAATAATTTTATTTATTAGACAAAACAAATCAATGCTTTCATTTGATATCAGATGTTCCATGAAAGAGGTGATAAGGAGCATTTGTTGGGGCTGACTCCAGGTACACATTCTTAAAACCAAGTTTAAATGGGGACCGGGCCATTGGAAGACTGAAGCAGGTGCGTTGGCCCACACAACACAAACATTACCATATATGGTGATGGAGTAGGTACCAGTGATGTTACCGAATGCAGCGTGGCTATATAAGGATGGCAGCAGCAACCAGAAGACAGTCACCACTTGACAATGGCCAAGGAGTTCTCAGCTGGAAGCTCATTGATTTTAAACTACTTTACATGGCTGTAAGCCCGAGAAGCCTTCATTACTAATGGGAATGTTACTTCTATCAGGAAGTGTTTTCAGTAAACCACAGTACTGTAAAAATATATGCAGAGGTGGAGTGTTGCATGATAGCTTGGGCAAATAGAAACGATTACAGATCTCTGGTGGATACAGGGGCACATGCATTGTTTGTGAGTCTGGATCTCATGGATGAGAGGAAACTGTAAACCCCAAGGTACAGATTGCATGCGATACAGGATAATAGTATAGATTCAGTAGGGGCAACACAGTTCAAGTTCGAGGTAGGAAACATATATTTTTGTGGGCGTATGGAAGTGTTGCTGGCTGTGGGGCAGGGACTTTCTGCAAAACGTGGTTTTCAATTTCTGGTTAGGCACCATGCTAAAATCGACCTTTAACATAAAACAATTGAACTCAACAGGAATTCATTTCTAATGCATACAACAGATGTAAATGTGTTTCTATGTCACAAGGTACACCCATTGCTAAGGTAGCACCAAATAAAATGTGTACAAGGGCATTAAAAGTTGTTTTGTGTCACAGAATACCGGCAGGTATAGGAATGCTAATTTGGGTTACAATAGATCTCGATGTACCACAACAAGTTTTATGTTTCATAGAACCATTGTCTATTAGTGGCTCTTTGAATGAACAGTATTGTTTAATGCAAAGTAGAAGAGACATGCTAGGGACATAAATGGCCAATAAACCTGAATGGTTTCGGAGTGGATGAAGTGAGTCTTCCAAAGGGATCGGTAATAGCTACAATTGAAGTACTTGATGAAAAAGACATCACTATGTCAGTGGTAGCTAACAGTATCAAGCAAACCATCAGTATATCTGTATTGTAGTAAAGTCAGTCATTTAGAGAGTAACACTCAATTGGTCATGGAGTCGTTGTTAATTAAGTACAAAGATTTCCTAATTCAGAAGGTCCACTACCAACCATACTCATTACTCAGTACTGGATTTCAATGGTAATCACACACCAGTTACCAAGGCACCCACAGCCATTGATAGAACAGTTCATGGATCAGAAGCTTGAGAAAGGCACAATAGGATGCAATTGTGTTGCGATTACAGATTCTGAAATGAACATACAGTAACTGATGTGTACCCAATTTCTAATGTAACCAAGACTTTGTATAACCTGGGGTAATGTAAATTCTTTTCCACAATATATTTAAGAAGTGGTTATTGCCAAATTGGAGTATGTCTGGAAGATAGGCCTAAGTCAACATTTACAGCACCACCCACTCCCTATCAATATTCCAGATTGCCTTTGGGTTAAAGAACGCACTTGCAACATTCCAGGTCTTGTTAGAAGGAGTCCTTTAGGGTTAGAAAATGCATGGTCTATTTGGATGACACGATAGTCGATCCTACAGATTTAGATTACAATGTGAAATGCCTAAGAATAGGCTAAGAACAGCTCATCTCAGGCTGAGCATTGACAAATATCATTTTGCATAGTCACAAGTTAATTACCTTGAACATATCATTAGCCAAGATGGGGTAAGGACAGATTCTCATCTCACTTCATCTGTGTGTGATTTTGTGGTTTCACAAACAATAAAACAGTTACAATCATTAGTTGACTTAGCAAATTATTACTAAAAACTCATGGAAGGGTTTACAGAAGTTGCACAGCCACTGACCGGATTATTGAAAAAGGGGGCTACGTTTCATTTGACATCAGAGTGTCAGATTTCATTTCAAAATTTAAAAGTGATATCAACTTCAGATCCATTATTAGTTTTTCCTGATTTTACCAAAGAAATTATATCATCATGTGATGCAAACATTACTGCTTTAGGAGCCATTTTAAATCAAAATGTAGATGGTCAGGAACATGCAGTAGCAAATGCATCTCATCAGCTAAATATGGCTGAGTGCAATGGTTTCACTACAGAAAAAGAGATGCTAGCTTTAATATATGGTATTTCATATTTCTGTTATTATTTATATGGTTGCAAATTTAAAGCAGTTACAGACAATGCATGCTACAAGTGGTTATTGGTGCTAAAAGACCATTCAAGTCAACTAACAACTTAAGCACTGAAATTCAGTGAATTTCAATATCAAGTAGTTCACAAGCCTGCTGTTAAACACACAAATGCAGACAAACTTAGTAGGACAATTGCAGTGTTACAAGAATCTGCATTAAGTTTGATGAACTGGAAGAAGGCACAAGCAGCTGACAAAGAATACCAACTGTATTGCAAACAACTGCAATTTCTTAAGCACGGAGGTTTAGATCAACAAAATGCAGTCTATATGTCATTGTTCTGGCAGCTCTACAAACTGAAGTGTTTCAACTAGCACATTACCATGTGTAGTCAGAAGATGGAGGTAAAAGAGCTACCAACAGACAGATTGAAGAGTGATTTTGGTGGAGAACATGACTTAGTGACATGGAGCTACACATTAAAAGAAGTATGGCAATGAGTAAAACATCATAACACAAAAGCATTTGAGCATCAACAATGCAATGGGCAGGGTACGAGTAAGTTACCAGAGTATGTAGTACGACTGTGGATCCTACTGGCCAATCCTTATGCCCCAAAGGGTAAAACTAAGAAATTCTTGACAAAGTTTCAAGAACTGCATCAGGTACTGGAGATGACTTCACTGGACAGTTTCAAGTTGCAGTTGCCAATGAAAACATCAATATTACATGATAACCAGATGTTGTTGTTGTTGTGGTCTTCAGTCCTGAGACTGGTTTGATGCAGCTCTCCATGCTACTCTATCCTGTGCAAGCTTCTTCATCTCCCAGTACCTACTGCAACCTACATCCTTCTGAATCTGCTTGGTGTATTCATCTCTTGGTCTCCCTCTACGATTTTTACCCTCCACGCTGCCCTCCAATTCCAAATTGGTGATCTCTTGATGTCTCAGAACATATCCTACCAACCGATCCCTTCTTCTAGTCAAGTTGTGCCACAAACTTCTCTTCTCCCCAATCCTCTGCAACACCTCCTCATTAGTTATGTGATCTACCCATCTAATCTTCAGCATTCTTCTGTAGCACCACATTTCAAATGCTTCTATTCTCTTCTTGTCCAAACTATTTATCGTCCATGTTTCACTTCCATACATGGCTACACTCCATACAAATACTTTCAGAAATGACTTCCTGACACTTAAATCAATATTCGATGTTAACAAATTTCTCATCTTCAGAAACGCATTCCTTGCCATTGCCAGTCTACATTTTATATCTTCTTTACTTCAACCATCATCAGTTATTTTGCTCCCCAAATAGTAAAACTCCTTTACTACTTTAAGTGTCTCATTTCCTAATCTAATTCCCTCAGCATCACCCGACTTAATTCGACTACATTCCATTATCCTCGTTTTGCTTTTGTTGATGCTCATCTTATATCCTCCTTTCAAGACACTGTCCATTCTGTTCAACTGCTCTTCCAAGTCCTTTGCTGTCTCTGACAGAATTACAATGTCATCGGCGAACCTCAAAGTTTTTATTTTTTCTCCATGGATTGTAATACCTGCTCCAAATTTTTCTTTTGTTTCCTTCACTGCTTGCTCAATATACAGATTGAATAACAAGGCTACAAGGATAGGCTACAACCCTGTCTCACTCCCTTCCCAACCACTGCCTCCCTTTCATGCCCCTCGACTCTTATAACTGCCATCTGGTTTCTGTACAAATTGTAAATAGCCTTTCGATCCCTGTATCTTACCCCTGCCACCTTCAGAACTTGAAAGAGAGTATTCCAGTCAACATTGTCAAAAGCTTTCTCTAAGTCTAAAAATGCTAGAAATGTAGGATTGCCTTTCCTTAATCTAGCTTCTAAGATACGTCGTAGGGTCAGTATTGCCTCACGTGTTCCAATATTTCTACGGAATCCAAACTGATCTTCATTATTAAACCTACTCCTGCATTACCCCTATTTGACTTTGTATTTGCAACCCTGTGTTCGCCTGACCAAAAGTCTGGTTCCTCCGGCCACTGAATTTCACTAATTCCCACTATATCTAACTTTAACCTATCCATATCCCTTTTTAAATTTTCTAACCTACCTGCCTGATTAAGGGAGCTGACATTCCCCGCTCCGATCCGTAGAACGCCAGTTTTCTTTATGCTGATAACGATGCCCTCTTGAGTAGTCCCTGCCTAGAGAACTGAATGGGGGACTATTTTATCTCCGGAATATTTTACCCAAGAGTACGCCATCATCATTAACCATACAGTTAAGCTGCATGCCCTCGGGAAAAATTACAGCTGTAGTTTCTCCTTGCTTTCAACCGTTCACAGTGCCAGCACAGCAAGGCTGTTTTGGTTAGTAGCCAGATAAGTCAATGATCCAGACTGTTGCCCCTGCAACTACTGAAAAGGCTGCTGCCCCTCTTCAAGAACCACATGTTTGTCTGGCCTCTCAACAGATACCCCTCCATTGTGGTTGCACCTATGGTACGGCTATCTGTATCGCTGAAGCTCAGAAGCCTCCCCACCAACAGCAAGGTCCATGGTTCATTTCTCACAGAAAACAGACACGTTTCTCAAAAATCACAAATGGTCATTAAACCTCACCACATTTGACATCTAGGAGGTAATAAATGAAATCTAATAGTTACAGGATATATTCATAGACTTATCTACTGAAGCAACCAAAGTGGAGATGTTAAGAGAAGGAATGAGTATCACGAGTTTAAGTTTTACTATGAAGAACTTGGAGATCAGTTACAACAACTGACATGGATAGTTCCAGAAATGCTAGCATGAAACAAGAGGATGGCTAGATGCTGGTGGAGAACTGTTAAAAACAGTATTGGTGATAATAGATAGTGAGGGCATCACAGATTTAAATAGTAGAATAGGGACAATACAGGAAATGGCCATAAACACTTAAGCAGCTGTAAATTGGCATACAACACAGAACACTAACATGGAACAGGGAATGTTGAACATAACATAACTATGCAAAGAAGAACAACCAAGTTGAAGCAGTATACAGAAGAAACAATGGAAATGGTAAACACACATTTGACAGAGACCCAAAATCATTTGAGGATGCCAGATGAGAAATTAGTAGTAGCCAGAATGCTACAGGAACTAGCTAACAGTTTGGAAGATACCAGAATGGAAGAAGAAAGGGTACAAGAAACAGTTCACAGGCCACACAAGGTCAAAGAAGTACAACTCTGTTATCACCACAGCAGAAAAAGAACTTCTGACAGGGTTACAACAAGTTGTACCTATAGTATAAAGTAATACGGCATTTTTCTTTTATGTTTCTACAGCTAAGGTTTATTTGGATCAGGCTATGGTATACATTAAGATACAATTCCCAGTAGTAGGGTTACACTCTCATTACTTGTGTTTTATGATCCAGTCATATACAGTCAAATGCAAGCTTATCAATATAAGGTGGAAACTGGTGAAGTGTTACACCTTTTGGAACAATGGGATACACATGATGTTATGTCAGTGAGGGATCTTAGCAACTGTGTCAAGGCGTTGACAAGTTCACAAGGTATATACCGACAAGTGATCATGTGAAATGCAGTTATTCCTAAGAAATATGGAAGCACCAGAGGGCAAAGGGTAGTATCAATGCCACACTATACTTACAGCAAGTTGGCAGTCACTTAATATATTATATGTTCTCACCAAAAACAGTAATAGTAAATTGCTACAATGATAACACATTTAATGGTATGAAGAAACTAGAGTTAAGACAGAGCGAGTTGTTACTTAATGGACCACATATGATCTAGCTAGAATTCAGTTCCACCTTCCGGTTACACTTACAGGTATCGTGATAACTACAGTAACTTGACCAATGTTGTACTGGCTGAAGAGATCTTTAAATGTGTTACCCAAATGAAACCTAACCTTTCTGAACAGTACCTTTGATCCCATTTAACTACAGACAATAGATGAATTAATCATTTCAGAGAAAGGACAAATTTCATCAGATCAAATGTTATAGCATATGTGGTAATATCAAGAGAAACACAGATGGAATATCATTTCTATCAATGTATCAAATGCTAGTGTTACTGTTATATTTGCATTTATCTGTGCAGTTTATTTTTGTTTAGTAAGGGAAAGCAATCATGCAAAAGACAAAGTTCTTCATGAAATTTCCATTGAGTGGAATCATACTAGTAAATAATAGATTTGAGAGGCATAATCTGTGAAGAAGCAAACTAGGAAGATAATATAAAATTAGGATAAGATTTTTTTGTGGTTAAAGGCTCCAAATATTCAGAGAAAGTTTAAATAAATAAGACAGTTCACTTGGAGGTTAAGAAAGAGTAAAATTTGGGATGACTTTTATTTAAGTGGAGAGGAGTATTACACATCAAAAAAGTAAGGAAAAATGAGAGTGAAATTTTCTAAGTGAAAATGGAATAGCCTTGTTCAAGCACAAGGAAGTATTAATAGAAGGCAGCTGCTAGGTGTAAACATTTCAACAAAATTAGTTGCTCACTGGAGAGCAGCATCAACATGTCTGCATGGCTGTGGGGAGTACAAGCAAGGTCAGGAGAAAATTGTTAGAGGAATGCAGACTAACCTGCCTCTGTTACTTTCATAACATAATGTAAGAAATGCTAAGGAGGATGCAACAATGCATATCAGAGGTTTGACAAAGCAATTAAGACACTGAAACAAATTGGTTAAGCAAATGTAGCAAACGAAAGACTGCTGACAACTTGTAGAGAGTGGAACCAATTCAGCCATGATGAATGACATGGAAAAGAGTGTCTCCTCAATGTCATGAGTACTCCATTTCACTTGACTAGAGTCCGTCAATCAGTAAGATTGATGGTCTTCATCTCATTGCAATCAATTCTCTCATTATCATATTTTGACATCTTGTTTACAAGATTTTTCCAATACTGGTCATTCTCCTGCATCCTTATGAGATGACCACTGATTCACAGCCATAGGTAACAGAAGACAGCCTCCACTACCAGCTGCCACTGAAGGGTAGTAAAGGCACTTACCAACACCGTTCCAACCTGGGGTACAAACTTCTCTAAAATCCAGGCTTGCTTGTGGCAGACAGCCTACTAAATCACAGGGTCAGGATCAGCATTCAACACAACCTCACACCATATGACATCACAGTCCATCTCCTGGGACGACACAGGCAGTCACCTGTGAGGGACAGTGTACTTCCAGAGCAGTGTGTGAGAGACAACATACATGCTCTGTGGTCACTGTCATCTCCTTGCAAATTCAGATTCAGGTTCTTTATTGGTCATTCTGCATTATTACATGCAACAGACTTCATGTGTTCACTTAATCTATTAATTTTACAAAATAAATTTTTACATATTTAAGTTGATATTGGGCATTTCTAAAAATCCTTCTAATGAATAGAATGGGTTAGACAACAAGACGTTATATACATTTTCTTCAAATAATTTGTCAGGCTTGATTAATGCATTCTTAGACAATATGTTATATATTTTAATTCACATATACTTGTGACTATTGTTAGTTTTAGCTAATCTATTTTGTGGCACCAGCGGAGAAGTACAGGTTCTTGTATAGTAGTCATGACTTTGATTTGTTACACTTAAATTAGGTAGTTCAGCAAGTATGTAGTTAACACTGTCAGAAATATATAAATTAATAATTGTTAAAATTCTATATTTAATGAACAATGGTTTACAATGTGTCCTGTTATCTACCTTAGCCATTACTCTGATTGCTTTCTTCTGGACCATCATAATTTCATTTATTTTTCTGTCGTTTCCCCAGAGTATTAACCCATACCTTAAAACAGATTGAAAGAAGGCAAAGTACGCTGTCATTATGTATTCAAATGTCACACAACACATCAGTCTCTTCAACAAATATACAACTCTTGACAACCTAACCACTATGTGATCAACATGAGAGTTCCACGTTAGACTGTTGTCAAGTATGATGGCTAAAAACGATGTCTTTTGTTTTTCTATTTTTGTAGTTTTTGATAGAGTGAACCACATATTCTGGGTCTTTCCCTCATTTAATAGTAGACCATATGCATTAAACCATGATGTTGCATTTTCTTTTCCCAATTTCATACCACTTACAAGATTATCAAATACATGGTTTACAGATGGAAAAGTTGTATCATCTGCATACATATACGTCTTTACATCCATATTTCCTGGTAAGTCATTTATGTGTACAAGAAAGAGAAATGGTCCCAATTTAGATCCCTCCATGTTGAACCTCGAGTGTGTTTGACAGATGACTTCTTGAACTCACCACCTGTTTCTTTTTATTGAGGTATGATTTGATGAGTTTTAAACTTTTATCACATATTGCATAGTACTCAAGTTTAGAAGTCAAAAGTTAGTGGTCAACACAGTCAAAGGCTTTGCTCAGATCACATAAGGTTACCTGTGTGTGAGCATGGTCCTCGAATGCATGATCCTCGAATGCTGCTAAAATGTCTCTGACTAAGAGCTCTATGACATGTATAACTGACCTTCCTTTTCTGTAACCAAACTGTGATGCACTTAACATATCATTTAGTTCTAGGTACTCATACATCTGCTGATATATTATGCCTTCGAAGTCTTTTCCTAGTACTGGAATTAGTGAAACTGGTCTGTAGTTTGCGGGATGTGATTTGATTTCCTTCTTAAAGACTGGAGTCACATTGGATAGTTTGAGAGGATCAGGAAAAACCCCTTCTATGAGACACAGGTTTATAGAATATGTTAATGGTGCTGCAATGCAATGTACAATTTCTTTCAATAGATTGTTTGACACATTAAAAATACCTGTACTGTATTAATTTTTTTAAGAACTTCATGTTGGCGTACATTTTTAAAGTGTTTCAATAATGATCTGGCCCTATTATGATTTAGGTTTGCTCTCTTAATATAATCTATATATGTTACATAGGGTTACTGATCAACTCTTTGATATCATTAGCACAGCTTACAAAATATTTTTTGGATGTATCTGCTGGTATTGGGACTGTCTTGTCAAAGTTTCCAATGATGCATGCCTTCCACAACACAGGCAGCAACCTGCTGTGGCCTGTGCACATGGCTGATACTGTGAACTATGGCAGCCTGAAACAGTCACTGGGTACAGCATATTTTCTTTCAACTTGCTACATGACCAGCTGTCACTGCAGATATGGCAGCAAGTTGTATAAAGAGAAATAAATTAAGTAATATTTAATTCTTTATTATTGCATCTAGCGATGCCACACAAGTTTCTCAGCCTCCATCCAGGCGATACAGTAGTGAATTCCAGCCTGGGAATGGGCAACTCCCACTAAATGCATAGCTCGTGCTATGTACCAATGAGTTGTGCTATCTTTGTAAAGTTTTCTTGTAATATAGTCTTTGTTCAGCTTTCAAGGAGGACTGTCTAGCCTTGTTGATGCTATGGAGTGGACTTCCATTTTTGAACTGATTATTGTGAACTCAGTGTGTTGCACAATTACCATTTTTACCTCATTTCACAAATACTAATGACACATGGAACTGAAAGGCAATTTTGGAATCAGTATTTATTTACCTGTGCCCTCTTTTGTGAGGTTCATGAAGCTGAATATACAAAGTTCATTGTTTAAAATTTTGTAACTGGAAATACACTCCTGGAAATGGAAAAAAGAACACATTGACACCGGTGTGTCAGACCCACCATACTTGCTCCGAACACTGTGAGAGGGCTGTACAAGCAATGATCACACGCACGGCACAGCGGACACACCAGGAACCACGGTGTTGGCCGTCGAATGGCGCTAGCTGCGCAGCATTTGTGCACTGCCGCCGTCAGTGTCAGCCAGTTTGCCGTGGCATACGGAGCTCCATCGCAGTCTTTAACACTGGTAGCATGCCGCAACAGCATGGACGTGAACCGTATGTGCAGTTGACGGACTTTGAGCGAGGGCGTATAGTGGGCATGTGGGAGGCCGGGAGGACGTACCGCCGAATTGCTCAACACGTGGGGCGTGAGGTCTCCACAGTACATCGATGTTGTCGCCAGTGGTCGGCGGAAGGTGCACGTGCCCGTCGACCTGGGACCGGACCGCAGCGACGCACAGATTCACGCCAAGACCGTAGGATTCTACGCAGTGCCGTAGGGGACCGCACCGCCACTTCCCAGCAAATTAGGGACACTGTTGCTCCTGGGGTATCGGCGAGGACCATTCGCAACCGTCTCCATGAAGCTGGGCTACGGTCCCGCACACCGTTAGGCCGTCTTCCGCTCACGCCCCAACATCGTGCAGCCCGCCTCCAGTGGTGTCGCGACAGGCGTGAATGGAGAGACGAATGGAGACGTGTCGTCTTCAGCGATGAGAGTCGCTTCTGCCTTGGTGCCAATGATGGTCGTATGCGTGTGTGGCGCCGTGCAGGTGAGCGCCACAATCAGGACTGCATACGACCGAGGCACACAGGGCCAACACCCGGCATCATGGTGTGGGGAGCGATATCCTACACTGGCAGTACACCTCTGGTGATCGTCGAGGGGACACTGAATAGTGCACGGTACATCCAAACCGTCATCGAACCCATCGTTCTACCATTCCTAGACCGGCAAGGGAACTTGCTGTTCCAACAGGACAATGCACGTCCGCATGTATCCCGTGCCACCCAACGTGCTCTAGAAGGTGTAAGTCAACTACCCTGGCCAGCAAGATCTCCGGATCTGTCCCCCATTGAGCATGTTTGGGACTGGATAAAGCATCATCTCACGCGGTCTGCACGTCCAGCATGAACGCTGGTCCAACTGAGGCGCCAGGTGGAAATGGCATGGCAAGCCGTTCCACAGGACTACATCCAGCATCTCTACGATCGTCTCCATGGGAGAATAGCAGCCTGCATTGCTGCGAAAGGTGGATATACACTGTACTAGTGCCGACATTGTGCATGGTCTGTTGCCTGTGTCTATGTGCCTGTGGTTCTGCAGTGTGATCATGTGATGTATCTGACCCCAGGAATGTGTCAATAAAGTTTCCCCTTCCTGGGACAATGAATTCACGGTGTTCTTATTTCAGTTTCCAGGAGTGTAAATCCTGATGTCTATATCCAGTGAATTAATATCTCTACTGGTACTATACAAAACCAGACCTCAAGAATCATCCCCTACATTACATCAAGATATTTCTACAAAATCAGTATGAGTGTTAGTAAAATCTTCTTGGCTAATGCAAAAACCACTGTCCAATTAGTAGTGTACACTCCTGTTCCTCATTACATCCTGCATAGCATTTATATGTCAAATAGGTCTGATAAAGAAATGCAAATACATCTTTCAAATTTTAGTAACATTGCTTGTTGATTGGACTGTGGGAACAGAAGCCAATTACATATGTGGTCTCATGATGGCATCCTTTGTTGTCTGCAAAGATATTAATTTCAGATTGTCTTTCAGATAAAGATGATTTACAAAAGCGATTGTGTAGCAATAAAATGTAAACATTTTGGAATTAACCTGAATTTGAATATAATGAACCAAATTTGTGTCTAGAGAAATTGTTAATCATGAAATAAAAAGGAAACAGAGAACTTCTAAACAACATGCCAGCATAAAAGAAAAGATAAATACATAAATTTCAAATCATGATATTTGTGGATTAAGTGGCTTGTGATCAAGTTAATAAAAATTATAACAAACAAAGATATAGTGAGTCATAATTGGGGGTGGGGGCTGCTAGGAATCAGGATTTAGACAATTCTCCAGTTGATTTTTTTTAAAAAAGAAAGAAAACAGCTCAGGGTGATTTACTGAGAGTGGCTTTATCCAATAGGGGAGAGAAGGAATTGAAGCTGCAAGCTGAAATAAAATCCAATAATGACATTTTGAAATCTGAAATAATATCCTATAGCATTTTTTTATAATCTGAATTGCTATCTACAATAAAATCCAACAATGACCTTTTAAAGTCTGAAATGCAAAAGAAAAGTAAGCAAATCAATAGTCACATCTCAGAATTAAAGCATGCACAAAAATCTGCCTTAAAGGGTATCCAGAAGCATTAAAATCTGTACAAAAATCAGTAGATGGAAAGGTTAATAATTGTTATTATGTTAGCAGTCTGACCTCTTTTTTTTCTTTTTTTTCCTTGTGCTCACTGTCTATGATGTGTGAACCATCTTTGTGTAGAAGTTCCTGTCTGTGTGGGTACCATGTAATATGTTCTCTCTGAATACAAGTATTATTTATCTTTACCACCACAGACCTATCTCTGCTACAAAGTTTTGGTCCTACAACAGTATATCTGTGCAGTAACCTAAGTATGTGATGTGGGCAGGAAGATAAATAACTGAACAAGCATTTCAACTCTTGGTTTTTAAAAGAAATCAGTTATGTAATTTAGCATCTGTGAATTTGGGTTTCAAAAAATATCTTCAAATGTAAGTTTAACCAAAACCACTACTCCAGTGGTACACAAACTAAGAAAGAAGGATAATTACAATACATGGAAGTTTGGAATGAAACTACCAGGTCACAGGTTTTTTCAAACCTAGTGCTGGACTGGGGCAGGTTACAGAGGATTTAGGTTCACTATGTAGAGGCTTTACTAAGGAAGATACCGTGGTTATTGTGGGTGGGCCGAGCAACAGTATTGACAGAGATCTGGGGTACAGCATAGTGTGTGACCTGGCAAATATTGATTGGGCATCGAGTCATACCAGTGTTGGGTTTGTGTCGGTTCTGGAGCGCCACGACCGGCCTCATTTGAGCTCTTCTGTCAGGAGAGTTAATTTGGAGTTGGAATGGCTACTTGGATCTGATGTGGGGTCACACATTGGTGTGGTTCCTGTTGATTCACTCTGTAGGTGGGACTATACTAGACATGGCCTACACCTCAACAAGAAGGGAAAGGGTAAACTGGCTGGGCTGATAGCAGGAAATTTAAAGGGGGGAGGAACTACATCTCATGGTAGTAACTCTTTTTTAGTTTAAGATCAGTGTCCAGTGGGAAACTCAGCCAGGCAAGTACTAAAGATGTTAAAAAAGTTCAAGATACTCACAAAAGTAAAATGAAAAATGTTAGTATATTTCATCAAAATATTGAGGGATTGAAGAATAAAATTGATGAGCTTCTGCTTTGTTTAGAAGATATAGAAACTGAGAATGTAATAGATGTACTATGCCTGTCTGAGCATCACATTGTCACTGATATGCAAAAGGTTAGCATCAATGGGTACAAATTAGCTGCACATTAAGTAGAGATAATATGATGAGAGGAGGAGTTGCCATATATGTCAAAAGCTTCCACAGCGCAAAACATTTAGAAACTAAAAAATTTTGTCTAGAGCAACATATGGAAGCATGTGCCACTGAACTAAAACTAAAAGATGGCACTTTCATAATTGTAACAGTGTATAGGTCCCCCTCAGGGAATTTCCAGCTATTTCTAGAAAACTTGGATGCTTTGTTGTGCTAACTGTCAGACACGGGGAAGCAAATTATCATTTTTGGGGATTTCAATGTTGATTCCCTGAAAGAGTGTGATAGGAAGAATGACCTTGTAGTATTACTCAGTTCTTTCAATTTGAGCTCCGTCATTGATTTTCCTACTCGGATAACAAAGAACAGCACGACATTGATAGATAACTTTTTTATAGACCAAGATAAGTTTAAGGACATAAATGCTTATCCTGTTGAGAATGGTCTTTCAGATCATGGTGCACAGCTAGTTACAGTACATGGCATAGCTCCACGCAGTATAACAAATCAGAAATTCAAAGCAGTGTGTTCAATTAACAATATAAATACTGCAAACTTTAGGGAAAGACTAAAGGAGCTAGACTGGGATGAAGTGTATATGGAACCCAATACAAAGTTGAAATATAACTTATTTCACGATACATTTTTAAGGGTATTTGAAAATTGTTTTCCCAAGAAAACAGTGAAACATAATTCCAAGAAAACATATAAAAAACCTTGGCTAACTAAAGGAATAAGAATATCTTGCAACCGTAAAAGAGAACTGTATCTAACAGCAAGAGGGAGTACTGACCCCGAAATTGTTCAATATTATAAAAACTATTGTGCAGTACTAAGAAAAGTTATTAAAAAGTCTAGAAGCATGTGTATCATGTCTGAGATCAGTAACTCTGATAATAAAATTAAAGCAATTTGGAATATTATTGAAAGGGAAACAGGGCAACCAAGAGCACAGGAAGACTTTAGTGCCATAAAACTGAATGACAAGTGTGCTAACAAACAATCTGAAATTGGAAATATTTTCCATAATCATTTTTTAAATGTTGTGGAGAAAGTAGGATCTAGATTTTCACTAGAAGAGGCAAGGCTTCTAATAGAAGAGGCCATACCTGTGCAGTTTCAAACAACTGTATTTCCACGAACCTCTCCCGCTGAAATCAGTAAAATAATAAACTCACTGAAAAGTAAAAGCTCTTACGGAATTGATGGCATTTCCAGCAAGATACTTAAAGCTTGTTCCCCACAGATAAGTAGGATTCTCAGCCATGTATGTAATACCTCTTTGGAGCAGGTTGTTTTTCCTGATAGACTGAAATATGCCATTGTAAAACCATTGCATAAAAAGGGGGATACATCGGATGTCAACAACTATCGCCCAATCTCTCTTCTGACAGCTCTATCAAAAATTTTTGAGAAAGTAATGTATTCAAGAGTAGCCTCCCATATATGTAAAAATAAAGTACTAACAAAATGTCAGTTTGGTTTTCAGAAAGGCTTTTCAACAGAAAATACCATATATGCTTTCACTGATCAAATATTAAATGCTCTGTATAACCGGACATCACCCATTGGTATTTTTTTTGATCTCTCAAAGGCCTTTGACTGTGTAAATCATGGAATTCTTTTAGATAAGCTAAATCATTATGGTTTGAGGGGGGCAGTGTACAAATGGTTTAATTCATACTTAACTGGAAGAATGCAGAAAGTTGAAATAAGTGGTTCATGTAATGTTAATACAACAGCTGATTCCTCAAACTGGGGGGCTATCAAGCACAGGGTCCCACAGGGTTCGGTCTTAGGTCGTTTACTGTTCTTGATATACATTAATGACTTACTATTCCATATTGATGAGGATGCAAAGTTAGTTCTTTTTGCTGATGATACAAGTATAGTAATAACATCCAAAAACCAAGAACTAAGTGATGTAATTGTAAATGATGTTTTTCACAAAATTATTAAGTGGTTCTCAGCAAACGGGCTCTCTTTAAATTTTGATAAAATGCAGTATATACAGTTCCGTACAGTAAATGGCACAACTCCAGTAATAAAAATAGAATTTGACCAGAAGTCTGTAGCTAAGGTAGAATTTTCAAAATTTTTAGGTGTGTCCATTGATGAGAGGTTAAACTGGAAGCAACACATTGATGGTCTGCTGAAACGTCTGAGTTCGGCTACGTATGATATTAGGGTTAGTGCAAATTTTGGTGATAAGAATCTCAGTAAATTAGCTTACTATGCCTACTTTCATTCACTGGCTTCGTATGGTATCATATTCAGGGGTAATTCATCGTTGAGTAGGAAAGTATTCATTGCTCAAAAACGTGTAATCAGAATAATTGCTGGAGCCCACCCACGGTCATCCTGCAGACATCTATTTAAGGATCTAGGGATCCTCACAGTAACCTCACAGTATATATATTCACTTATGAAATTTGTTGTTAATAATCCAGCCCAATTCAAAAGTAATAGCAGTGTGCATAGCTATAACACCAGGAGAAAGGATGATCTTCACTATGCAGGGTTAAATCTGACTTTGGCACAGAAGGGGGTAAATTATGCTGCCACAAAAGTCTTTGGTCACCTACCAAACAGCATCAAAAGCCTGACAGATAGTCAACCAACATTTAAAAATAAATTAAAAGAATTTCTAGATGACAACTCCTTCTACTCATTGGCTGAATTTTTAGATATAAATTAAGGGAAGGAAAAAAACTAACTTAAGCATTAATGACATGCAATATTTTGTGTAATGTAATATCTTGTACAGAAATCTTTCATTAACCTGACACGTTCCACATCATTGCGAAGTGTCGTATTCATGATCTATGGAACAAGTATTAATCTAATCTAATCTAATCTACTCCTTCTAATGTGCGAAAAATTATGGAAGTATGCCATAGGTGCAGGAACTCTATGGATGTAGAGAAGGGTACAGATTGTAAAGGGACAACTTCCTCTAGCATTACTTCTCATGAACAGAAGTAACCAATACCAAAAATATTTTTTTGAGTTTTGAGTGGGTTAACACTATCTCAGCTGTCTTTTAAGAGAATTTCATATGATTTTGTATATGATGTGTTATAATTGAAACTAAAATCTGTATAAAGAAATTACTTTATTACAATCGATATGTACTAGCTCTGTATATACAATTATAATTACTCTTTTTAGAAACATTTGAAATTTCGAATATTTAGCACACTTAAAATTTCTATTATTATTTATGCAGTTTGGCATTATTTAAAAAATAATAACATAAGTTAATAGAAATTCATTTGTCAAGAAAATCTGCAAACCCTTTGGAATTTTGTTAGTACCACAGAGTGAAGTAGTAGTGGGCATGCCTCCAATGTGATCGGATGTGTTTTTACTTTTGGTAAGAACAATGTAATCGTCAGATTTGTTGATATGGAAATTGTAAAGACAGTCTGATATAGAAAAATTTGATAGAATAAAATTTTGAGTAAAACAAAAATTCAGAGAAGGATCACTTCAAATTTGTTACATCTGTTGAAACTATGAGAATATATAATGACAAAAATTTTGGCTTCAAGAATCAGCCCTTAAAAGTGAAGAACTGGAGCCAACTACAACAAAAGAAAATAAGTAAAAAGTTTATTTTAAATCTTACTCCTCTCAAAGCTTATTAAAAGAGTTAACCATAAAGACAGTGACAATCAACAAATGGCTAGATAACTATTGGTGGCGTCACCTGGGATAAATTGACTAATAATGAAGTTTTGTCTGCTGCAGTTTATATATGAATGGATTTCTGTTCATGCAGAGGAAGAAGGCCGAGGGCTGTCCAACAAAGTTGTACCAACAGTGACGATGTACTACCAAGAATGATAGACTGGATCGAATGAAAGAGGACTTTACAACTACAACCAAGGACATAAAAAAAGGTAAGTATGAACTATTAATTTGTTTGTGCACTCATGTGCTTGTTAACAAAATGAATAGAGATGAGGGCAGGAGTGAGGTAGAAGGGAAACCTGTAGGATCCAGTCAAGACATGTCTGAGTCGATTGGAATCGTAGTCAGCAAAGAAACAGCACAAACTGATATTTTGCAATTAATTTTGTGAAAACTAGAGGAAATGAAGACAGATAACAATAGCAAATTTAGTGCAGTTAATTATCAGTTAAGTTAAATAAGAACCAAAAACAATAGTAAAATGGACAGGGTCAAAGAGCAAATGTACCAACTTAGTAATCAGGTTTCAGAGCTAAAAAATGGGTTGTCAGAGGGGTTAAAAAGCGTGAATGAAAAAGTTGATGTTTTAGAAAATAAATTTTTTGTTTTCAAAACTGTGGTAGTGAGTGAATCGGCAAGACACTTGAAGAATGTTAATGACATCAGAGTTCAACAGAAGGCCATAGTGGAAAGAATGGAAAAAAACATCACCAGTTTAGGCCACAAAATTTCAAATTTTGAAAACAAACTAACATAAATGCTTTAGATCAAAAAATTTCAGCAGTTCAGTAAAACTGCATTCACAAAAATCTGTATTCAAACAATCCTATCAAAAGTTTTTCCATCTGACAATTTACATCCACGAGATTTTCTGCACCACTGTAGAGATAGTTTTGTCAGGCATGTATGACAATCAAAAAATTAAATTTCTTAAAAGGTATCGTGAAGGTGAAGCTCTATTATGAGTAATTTTTAAATTTACGTCAGTAGGAAACATATCAAAGTTTCGAAAAAAAATTTATTAAATTTTTGTCGGAAGCTGAGTAGGGGAGAATTAAAATTGAATTTTTGAATGGTCCTAATTATAGGAATAGGGATGGTACTTTGAAAGAGTTTTGTAAGAATCCACTTAAAAATTAACACACCTTGGAAAACCATTTGATAAAATGACCTTGATTGATGCACTTCAAAGGAGGTTCCAGATAGGTTGCAGTGAGATATAATACATGGCCCTAACAACTGTCTTGAACGATTTTTACGATATGTTGATAGGCCAGATAGGGCTGTAGAAAGAAGTATGTATCATAACAATCAGAATGATAGAAATCACAATGGGAAAAACTACATAAACTGAGATAATGGTAACTTCTATTAGGATCAAAATATCAACAGGGACAGATATTTTCAACACTAGCAGGATAGGAATAACAGGGATAACCTTGGGCAATTTAATAAAAGAAACAATCATAGAGGTACTACTCAGGAAACGGCAGTCCGTCTCAATGAAGGTCCACAGTTTTGGAGCAAAGAACCACAGTTACACTCACAATTAGACAATAATAACAGTGTTAACGATATGGCACAGATACCTGAAATTGAACAAAAGTAATATCACACTTCTCATTTATGTTTTGATCAAAAATTTTGGGATATCACAATTAATTATGATGACGTAGGTGCTAATCGCAAACCACAATATGATAGTGATGAAAATTTTAATGTAATATGTATTAATGATTTCTTCTCATGGTCAGAAAACAGTGTTATTGATGTATGTAAATAAGGTGATGACTGTATTTGGTCAATGTGAATGAGAGTTGTGGCATAACTGAGGTTGGTAAGTTTTGAGGCTGGTAGCTTATTGTAAATGAATGAAGGTGAGGTAAGTAACTTTGATGGAGGTGGGACTTATGTTGTTGATGAAGTAATTTTGGAAGAACCTGATAATGATGATGATGATGATGATGATGATGATGATTTTGAAGAGTGTCATGTATTTGTGGAGTTTAAGAATAATGAAGTTTCAGAGTTATTTGTGATTGATGTTGACAATACAGGTAAGATAAGTGATGTATGTGATATTGTAGGTGAGAGTCATGGGATACCAGTCCAGTCAATACAGTTTTTCATTAATGTCATGCAGAGTAATGATCCAAACAGTAAAGTCGAGTTATCTGCAAGCCTGGAGAATAAAGGTGGAAACTTTTTGAAGTTTGTTTTATACCATATTGATGATGACATAGATAAATTTACATTCTGGAATAAGTTAGCAGTGGTTAGTCAAAATTTGTATCCAAACTTGCTGAATGAAGTGAAAGAAGATCTAAGCAGAAAATGTAATTTTGACAGGAAAATGTTTTTTGTTCCTTCGTAACAAGTGATGTTAGTGGTGCCATGGTAGCCATTCACTGTACTCAATCTCTACCTGACAATATGAGTAACAAAAGTAATTCTATGATACCAGAGAAGTTGATAAAACCCTGTAAAAACAGTGTGGATATAGTATTTGATGAAATTTATAGCGATCTTTTACACAAAGTGTCTAACAACAGATAGGATGATCCAGAGTTTTGGTGTGATTACACTAAAATTAAAATTGATCTGCGAGAAGGCAACTCTTTGATTGATACAGATAGCCAGATTTGTGGTGTATCTGAACAATATAGAGATAAGATTAAGTATAGTAAGAATTTTGTGGAAATGCCCATTGTATATGTAAAGATAAGAGGACTACTGGTAAGCAACAAAAACTGGTAAAATCCTAGGTACTGTTAGCTTTTAATATAGAAGACAAAGCCTTTGAACACATATGATTAGTAGTCCCTAGTCAGGAAGAAAATATATACTAAATTTGCAGATTTATATGACTATATAAGTGTGTAAAAGTTGATCAAGAATGCAGTATGTTAGATGATGTGATTTCTAAAGTTCTGCCTAATCTATTGATTGAATTTAAATCTATGATACACTATGTTTGCAGATTCATTTGACTGTATAGTTCTGTGTTTTTTTTTTTTTTTTTTTTTTTTTTTTTTTTTTTTTTTTTTTTTTTTTTGTCAGGAATGTAGTATCTAGGATGAAGTGATTTCTAAAGTTTTGTCTTACATATTGACTGAGTTTAAATCTATGATGCACTACATTTATAGGTTCATACAACTATATAAATATGTTTTGTAATAGATTTGTGCTCTAGAATTTGATACATATATGCCATGAGACTAAATGAATAAATACTTTTATAGTTTTGAAATGGAACAATGTAATTAAATGTCTAGTAGTGAGTCCTCACATTTTGTACTGTAAAAAATTAGAAATAATATATCTGTATATCTGTGTGTATCACCTTATTAATTCATTTTTTTTGTCATTGTGTTTAGCTCTGTTTATTAAAGTTTTGTATGTGAACCATTTTAATCATATCTGACATAAATCCTATATACCTGCTTTTGCAATATAAATAGGGAGAGCATATGCTGAGTGATGTGAGGGAGATATTGAACAGCATCTTTAGTACACAAAACAATGTTTCAGAATTTTATGTAAATGCTAGATAGTAAGCCAACAGGAAATTATCTATCCTTTGGACCATGTGATGAGAAATCTAGGGGAAAAAAGGGTCACAATAACTGCTGATTTCAACATATATCTAGCCAGTGAAGCCAATAACTCAACAAAATTCATTGATATGATTCATATATTGGGTTTCAGTGCAAATTTCACTGATTTTACTCAAGTAAACGAAATGTCTGCAACATGTATAGTTAACATTTTAACCAATTACACTTACAATGAGGCAAATAAGTATTGTTTAGATTTAGGACTTTCTGATCATTTTGCTCTGTTTATGGAGTTACCAAAAACAATAGAAACATGCTCGAAAAAAATCCTACATCAAATGCCAGTTCAGAAAAGAAAATATGAAATTATTCCATAATAGATTAGATAAGGTCGAGTGGAACTATACAGTCAAATGAATCTGCAAACATAGTGTATCATAGATTTAAATTCAATCAATAGATTAGGCAGAACTTTAGAAATCACATCATCTAACATACTGCATTCTTGATCAACTTTTACACACTTATATAGTCATATAAATCTGCAAATTTAGTATATATTTTCTTCCTGACTAGGGACTACTAATCATATGTGTTCAAAGGCTTTGTCTTCTATATTAAAAGCTAACAGTACCTAGGATTTTACCAGTTTTTGTTGCTTACCAGTAGTCCTCTTATCTTTACATATACAATGGGCATTTCCACAAAATTCTTACTATACTTAATCTTATCTCTATATTGTTCAGATACACCACAAATCTGGCTATCTGTATCAATCAAAGAGTTGCCTTCTCGCAGATCAATTTTAATTTTAGTGTAATCACACCAAAACTCTGGATCATCCTATCTGTTGTTAGACACTTTGTGTAAAAGATCGCTATAAATTTCATCAAATACTATATCCACACTGTTTTTACAGGGTTTTATCAACTTCTCTGGTATCATAGAATTACTTTTGTTACTCATATTGTCAGGTAGAGATTGAGTACAGTGAATGGCTACCATGGCACCACTAACATCACTTGTTACGAAGGAACAAAAAACATTTTCCTGTCAAAATTACATTTTCTGCTTAGATCTTCTTTCACTTCATTCAGCAAGTTTGGATACAAATTTTGACTAACCACTGCTAACTTATTCCAGAATGTAAATTTATCTATGTCATCATCAATATGGTATAAAACAAACTTCAAAAAGTTTCCACCTTTATTCTCCAGGCTTGCAGATAACTCGACTTTACTGTTTGGATCATTACTCTGCATGACATTAATGAAAAACTGTATTGACTGGACTGGTATCCCATGACTCTCACCTACAATATCACATACATCACTTATCTTACCTGTATTGTCAACATCAATCACAAATAACTCTGAAACTTCATTATTCTTAAACTCCACAAATACATGACACTCTTCAAAATCATCATCATCATCATCATCATCATCATCATTATCAGGTTCTTCCAAAATTACTTCATCAACAACATAAGTCCCACCTCCATCAAAGTTACTTACCTCACCTTCATTCATTTACAATAAGCTACCAGCCTCAAAACTTACCAACCTCAGTTATGCCACAACTCTCATTCACATTGACCAAATACAGTCATCACCTTATTTACATACATCAATAACACTGTTTTCTGACCATGAGAAGAAATCATTAATACATATTACATTAAAATTTTCATCACTATCATATTGTGGTTTGCGATTAGCACCTACGTCATCATAATTAATTGTGATATCCCAAAATTTTTGATCAAAACATAAATGAGAAGTGTGATATTACTTTTGTTCAATTTCAGGTATCTGTGCCATATCGTTAACACTGTTATTATTGTCTAATTGTGAGTGTAACTGTGGTTCTTTGCTCCAAAACTGTGGACCTTCATTGAGACGGACTGCCGTTTCCTGAGTAGTACCTCTATGATTGTTTCTTTTATTAAATTGCCCAAGGTTATCCCTGTTATTCCTATCCTGCTAGTGTTGAAAATATCTGTCCCTGTTGATATTTTGATCCTAATAGAAGTTACCATTATCTCAGTTTATGTAGTTTTTCCCATTGTGATTTCTATCATTCTGATTGTTATGATACATACTTCTTTCTACAGCCCTATCTGGCCTATCAACATATCGTAAAAATCGTTCAAGACAGTTGTTAGGGCCATGTATTATATCTCACTGCAACCTATCTGGAACCTCCTTTGAAGTGCATCAATCAAGGTCATTTTATCAAATGGTTTTCCAAGGTGTGTTAATTTTTAAGTGGATTCTTACAAAACTCTTTCAAAGTACCATCCCTATTCCTATAATTAGGACCATTCAAAAATTCAATTTTAATTCTCCCCTACTCAGCTTCCGACAAAAATTTAATAAATTTTTTTTCGAAACTTTGATATGTTTCCTACTGACGTAAATTTAAAAATTACTCATAATAGAGCTTCACCTTCACGATACCTTTTAAGAAATTTAATTTTTTGATTGTCATACATGCCTGACAAAACAAAGATGCTGTAACTTACCAAATGAAAGTGTTGGTATGTTGATAGGAGACAATAAAAAACACACAAACACAAACACAAAATTTTGAGCTTTCGCAGCCTAACGTTGCTTCATCAGGAAAGATGGAAGGAGAGGGAAAGACAAAAGGATGTGGGTTTTAAGGGAGAGGGTAAGGAGTCATCCCAATCCCGGGAGTGGAAAGACTTACCTTAGGGGGAAAAAAGGACAGGTATACACTCGCACACACACACACACACACACACACACACACACACACACACATCCATCTGCACATATACAGACCCAGGCAGACAGTGCAAAGCGAAGGAACTTGCCCCCCTTCTTGCAGCAGTCTACCGTAGGTCTCTAGAAGAGTGTAGCATTCCAAAGGATTGGGAAAGGGCACAGCTAATCCCCATTTTCATGAAGGGATGTCGAACAGATGTGCAGAACTATAGACCCATATCTCTAATGTTGATCAGTTGTAGAATTTGGAACACATATTATGTTCAAGTACAATGACTTTTCTGGAGACTAGAAATCTACTTTGTAGGAATCAGCATGGGTTTCAAAAAAGATGATCGTGTGAAACCCAGCTCGCGCTATTCATCCATGAGACTCAAAGGGCCATAGACATGGGTTCGCAGGTAGATGCCGTGTATCTTGACTTCCGCAGGGCATTTGATACAGTTCCTCACAGACGTTTAATGAAAAAAGTAAGAGCATACGAACTACCAGACCAATTGTGTGAATATATTGAAGAGTTCCTAGATAACAGAACGCAGCATGTCATTCTCAATGGAGAGAAGTCTTCCGAAGTAAGAGTGATTTCAGGTGGGCTGCAGGGGAGGGTCATAGGACTGTTGCTATTCACAATACACATAAATGACCTTGTGGATAACTTCGGAAGTTAACTGAGGCTTTTTGCGGATGATGCTGTGGTATATCGAGAGGTTGTAACAATGGAAAATTATACTGAAATGCAGGAGGATCTGCATTGACCCATGGTGCAAGAAATGGCAATTGACAAGTGTAATGTGCTGTGAATACATAGAAAGAAAGATCCTTTATCATTTAGCTACAATATACAGGTCAGAAACTGGAAACAGGTAATTCCATAAATTATCTGGGAGTAGGCATTAGAAGTGATTTAAAATGGAATGATCATGTAAAGATGATCGGTAAAACAGAAGCCAGACTGAGATTCATTGGAAGAATCCTATGGAAATGCAATCCAAAAACAAAGGAAGTAGGTTACAGTATACTTGTTCGTCCACGGCTTGAATACTGCTCACCAGTGTGGGAGTCATACCAGATAGGGTTGATAGAAGAGATAGAGAAGATCCAACGGAGAGCAGCGCACTTCATTACAGGATCATTTAGTAATCACAAAAGATGTGGGTGTAGTTCTACTAGATGGTGTTTGAGCTGCTGCTCAAATTTGGGAAGCTCCTGGACAAATGGTTTCAGTGATGGTGGGAGAGCACTGAAAACCATGCAGTTTTTGTAATGGATTTCTTTTTGTACAATACTACGTTTTTTAATTCATAATGGAAGTCCATCTTCCTCCAGGTATTGTGGGTATGGTATGAATCATTGGCTTTGCATAGTTTCTCCTTTTCACCAAGGAAACATAACAGGGAGTAGATATATATACAATCAGTTGTTAGTATCCATAATTTTCTAAAAAATGTTTCTGCAAGAATACCTAGGCTGGACTCCACTCATTATCATCATAACTCTCTTTTTGGTAATGAATATTTTTTTGGAAAGTGGCTGATTACCCCAGAAAACTATGTCATACAACAATGCACATGGTAGTAACTAAAGCAAGAAGTTTTTGTGGTGTCTCAGTCACAGACAGTGGAAACGGTGTGAGTAGCAAATGCTGCTGAGCTGAGTTTCTTGAGAAGTTGTAAAATATGTTCAGATGATTTTAGATTGTTGTCAATGTGTACACCTAGGAACTTGGATGACTCAACTTGTAGTAATCCACTACCATTACATTTAATACTTAATTGATCCTCCACTTTTTTACTTACTTGGAAATGAACAAACTGTGTCTTATTAACATTTAGTTATAACTCATTGCTTATGAACCAATTAAGTACTTCATTAAAGACGATACTGGGCAATTCCTCAAGATTGTGGCTGGTAGTTTTGTTGATGAGGATGGAGGTGTCGTCAACGAAAAGAATAAAATGAGTTTTGAAGACATTATGCAAGGGAAGGTTCATTGATAAAGAGGCGGAAGAGATGAGGGCCAAGTACAGAGCCCTGAGGAACATAACAGCCAATAGAGTCCCAGTTAGATGATACAGAGTGCCGCCCAGAATCGTTCAAAATGGCCTTCTGCTTTCTTCCAGTTAGGTGGGATTTAAGCCATGAGTCAGCTGATCCACTTATGCCATAATATTCAGCCTTTGTTATGAGGATTTCATGGTTAACACTATCAAAGGCCTTAGAAAGGTCACAGAAGATACCAGTTTATTATTAAAAGACTCAAAGATTTGATGGGTGAAGGAGAAAATATTCATATACCCTGTTGAAGTCCAAACTGGCTACTGTCTAATACCTTGTAATGAATGAGGTGGTTAACAAGTCTTTCTCAAGAATTTTAGATAAGGTTGTTAAAAGGGAAATCGGCCAATAGTTGGTAATGTCAGTTTTATCACGTTGCTATTGTGCCAGCATACTCTGAATGAGGCATGTTTAGTGCTATTGTATGCTAGAACATCCACAAGAAAATGGTTCAGATATTTTAGCACCAATTAATGACCTTTTGGCACTTTTGCAAGATTACAAATTCGTTTTCTCTTGAACATATTTGAAGAGATATTTACTTTCACTGATGTGTTATACAACATTCATTAGAACCAAACAAGTCATATTTTGCAATGTGAACAGAAAATCCAAGAAACTTGTCACTCCATCGCCTTGATGACTGTGAACAAGTTTTCCAAGAAACCATGTTGCAAGTAGGAGAACCTTCAAACAAGAAAATATCAACTATAAACACATCTATTGGGAAGCATTTGATAGCCACTTGGATTTAAGATTTCGAGATCTTGGATTTAAGGTTTCAAGATCTTGGATTTAAGATATCAAGACTATTCTAAATAAAGTTTTGCCATTTGAAAACTATGAACAATATTCTAAATAGTTCCTTGAAAACAACTACCAAAGTTTCTTAGATACACATGGAAAGTTCTTTAATGCCATTCAATTGAAAAATGAGCAGACTGCAGGGTACAGTACTGAAGGGTTAGGAAATAAAACCTTGAGTGAAGCTGCAAAACCACAGAGCACTAATTCAATGCTAAACAAAAGTTTTCAGCAGTTTAATATGTTAATGTCATTACTGTATAGAATGCCTGAGAGCAGTGCTGTTTTTTGGGAGGAATGCTGGGGGTTGCGTACCCCTAAACTATTTCATCAACAAAGTAATTTTTTTAAGATGTTAAGAGCTTGGAAGAGTGCCAAAGATTTATTTCAAGGATGTAAATTTTTTATTTAACTTTTTCATGTTGGTAATCACAATACAAATGATGCCAGTGCAGCTTTTGGTGGGAAAAGTGATGTCATTGGCTGTTTCAAGCATTTTGAAGCTGCGGCTACCGTTCTCGACAACTGAATTGCTAGCAGTCAGTTCGACAAGCATCTAGTGCCATCGCCCGCTAATAGTGGGTGATGGTAGTGCTAAACAGATATGTGTACACTCAAATGCTGAGCTACCGATAGATGTCTCTACAGTCCCGCTACCATGATGATGTTGATGACTTCATGGCTAAAAGCAGACGGGTGGTATTCCACGCTTCAGTTATAAGTAATTTCCACTGCATTATATTCAATGTCGGAGAACCCTCAAACTATTTTTTAGAAAAAAAGCACTGCCTGAGAGTTTTTTTTGAATCGAAAAATGTTTTCAGAGGTGATGAGCATTTGTAGCTACTCTCAAAATTTTTCTTGAAAAGAGAGAATGTCTCATCTAGGAATTATTTAAATCGGAGCTCACAGAAGCTCACAGAAGGAAAGAAAATTTCTTTCAGGAGATGGTTACCAAATCTGCCAATCTGTCAGGGGTGAATTTAAAGCCAGAAACCATTTATTTTCTACGAAACTTTGCTTATGGTAGTATAAATTGATATTAATTCCAATTATTTCAATATTTATTCTTTCAATTTAAATTACTACCAGCTGTGCCTTCACTCTTTAATATTTATTCTTTTATCTTCAAATAGTAGGGTACCAGCTGTGAATCACAATGAGCCTGTCCATTGATTTACCATTTGATGGTAGCCACAAAATGCATGGCTACTCTGTACTGCCTGGCTCTTTCCACTGTCCAGATGAATGCATACACTCATTGCAAACTAAAGGTGTTCAAAATATATCATTGGTAAAAGGGGACTGTGCATTTTAACACATTGCAAGACACAGTTACAGGTGCATCTGAACAGCTTGGCAATCATGGCCAGTCTCCCCTAGCTCTTCCCTGGTGTGGCTGTCCCATTATGTGGAAGGCCAGGTAGAAATTCTTACCTGCAGCAAATGTGCAGGTGCTGCACTCTTGTGACGCCTTGCACCAATACAGAACATTCTGCCCACCTAATTTATATAAATTACACCAACACAAATAAGCACAATAAGTCAGATCAAATAACCAAACAACCAAGGAAATAAAATCACTGCAAAAATAATGTCCACTGAAAACAAAGGAAACATAAATTCAGTTAGTAACTGAATAGTTATGAACCCTGAGGCCTATGTTCCTCATGGAACAACACAGATCTTTTAAGATGTAGGGGCCTGGTGAGTGTGGTCAATTCCCAGCACAAATGAAGCTATAATGTGTAATCTCTAACTTATTTACTTACTATCTGTCGTTTGATGACTCTGCATGTTTGGACTGGTATGAACATATTAAAAAGGAGAGATCTGTTCACTCAACATTATTGTGGTTCATGAGAAACATTAAACACACTTGAAGAGTCATTACATGATTTTGTAGCTAGCTGCCAGAGAATATTAACTTTATCTTACTACCTTTGACCTTCTGCAATTCAAACTTAAGTCCCGCAGTACAATTAGTGGCACTGCATTGCAGGATCACTGCATCAAGAAACAGCATAAAAGTGACTGTAAGAAGACATTCAAGGTAAACAAAATGAACTCTTCATGGAGGTACCCTCAGGAAGACAAATATAAATCTGAGTCAACCATGCAAATTTATTTCGGTGCCCTGAGGACATGGATAAGAGGTATGGAAAGAAGAGACTTTTATCAAAAATAACAATTTTCAGAAATCAGTAGAAGAAAATATGGCATTGCCTTGAGCTGAAACCACACTGCAAACAGCAGCATCAGTGCATGATGGGAGTGGCGACTGGGTGGGGTTAAGGAGGAGGCTGGTGTGGGGTGGGGAGGGATAGTATGGTGGGAGTGGCTGACAGTGAAGTGTTGCAGTTTAGATGGAGGGCAGGAGAGAAGATGCATGTGGAAGGGGGAGGGGGTAAGTAGTGTAAAAGAGATAAAATAAAAAGAAATTAAAAGAATGTGTGTCGCGGTGAAATGATGGTTGTGCAGTACTGGGATGGGAACAGGGAGGGTGCTGGATGGGTGAGGACAGTGACTAAGGAAGGTTGAGGCAGAAGGGTTACGGGAATGTAGGATGTATTGAAAGGAAGTTCCCACCTGCGCAATTCAGAAAAGCTGGTGTTGGTGGGAAGGATCCATATGGCACAGGCTGTGAAGCAGTCATTGAGATGAGGGATATCATGTTTGGCAGCGTGTTCAGCAACAGGGTGGTCCACTTGTTTTTTGGCCACAGTTTGTTGGTGGCCGGACATGCAGACAGACAGCTTGTTGGTTGTCATGCCTACATAGAATGCAGCACAGAGGTTGCAGCTTAGCTTGTAAATCACATGACTGGTTTCACAGGTAGTCCTGCCATTGATGGCATAGGTGATGTTAGTGACCGGACTGGAATAGGTGGTGGTAGGAGGATGTATGGACAGGTGGTACATCTAGGTCTATTACAGGGGTATGAACTGCCCCACTGCCATTGTCTTTGTCCCATTTTTTTCTCCCCCATTGCTACTGTCTCTTTCTTTCTCATTTATAGTCTGCTGTCTTTATCTTCAGTCACCACTTTCTCCTCTCCACAAATGTTCTTGAGGATGGTTTGTTTGGGGTTTTGACCCTTAGACTGCGAAATTTTAACAGCTGGGTTTAGGGGATGGGAGAAAGTGGACAAATTTTTTCCTGTTAAAGTTCACCGTTCTGTGGGGGAGGAATGGACAGGTGTGGAAGGGGAGGGCCTGACACACCCCCTTCCTCCCCAAGCCTATATACAGTTTCCACTCATCTCTTTTTTTCATTTCCACTGTCTCTCCTTTCTTTTTCTACCATTGCTACTATACCTACCTATTCAAATAGCAATCATACTCATAAGTGGAAAGAATTTACTTACCATGTAACAGTTTAGAGTTCAAAAAAGCTGCTAGAATGAGAACGTCATTTATAAATTCACTCATCAAGCAGTAGTGCCTTAAATAATAATGTATTATCAGCTGGTATTTTTGCGATCCTTCCAAGGTGTCTGTATAGATCATGATACTCTCTTAGAAGACTCAAGTCCTCTGGTATTGATGGTATTATGCACAGCTGGTTTGAATGATGCCTGACAAACAGAATGTGGAAGGTCATGCTGAATAATTCTGACAGTGTCAGAAAGGTAGAAAATTTTAGTGACTGGGGGGAGAAATCACTGAGAGAGTCCCAAATGATTCCTTTTTGGGTCCACTCCTATTTCTTATTTATGTGAACGACCTTTCACTAAATGTTCAACCAGGAAAACTGGTACTTTTTTCAGATGATACTAATGTTATAATAAATCTCATTACAGAAAAAGCAACAGAAAAGTTGGTGAATGATATTTTCCAAAGGATTATTAAGCAGTTCTCTGAACATGGACTCTCCTGAAATTTTGAAAAAAAAAAAAAAAAAAAAACACTAAATTCAGCTCTGTGCAATGAGTAGAGTCATATCAAAAATTGGTGTGACACATTACCAGGAGTCAGTAAATAGAGTAGAATGCTCCATATTATTGGGTGTACCTGGCAGAAGCATATTACTGACCTTCTCAAACAGTGAAATGCAGTTACTTTTGCCCTTCATGTAATTCCTAATCTTGGAAACACATGTATCAACCTCCTGACATATTCTGCATATTTTCACTCAGTAATGTTGTAGAGAATAATTTTCTCAGATAACTTATCTCTTAGAAATAAAGTACTGTTTGCACAAAAGCAAGCAGTAAGAATGATACGTCATGTTCACTCATGCATGTCATGTAGGTATCTTTTCAAGGAGCTGGGTATTTTAACTTCACTCTCACTATAAATACATTCAAAAATGAAATTCGTCATTCATAATCCATTACAATTTGAGGAGGACAGTGACGTACGTGCCTGCAGTGCTAGACAGAAAAATGATCTTTATTACCAATTGGTAGAGCTGTGAGTGGCTCAGAGAGGAGTTCAATATACAGCAACAAAAGATTTCAGTAATCTGGCCAATAACATAAAATGTCTGACAGGCAGTGAAGCAAGCTTTAAATCTAATTCATATTCAGAAATCCTGGACAACTCCTATTCCACTGAGAAGTTTCTACTTAAAAACAGGTAGCCAGTAAAAAAATAAATAAAATAATAAAAATAAAAAATAAATTAAGTGTAGATGCATGAGTAGGACTAAAAATAATAATGTCTTCATTAATACTGACACTAATCACCTGTAAATATCCCATAAACTGACTCATTTCACATTGTTTTGGTAAAAGAGTCATTCAAATGCTCTATAGCACAAGTAACTAACTAAATAATTAAATAACCACCACTCTTTCTTTTTTACTGCCACCATCAGTATCTCCTCTCTCTTTTAAGTCCACTACTATTGTCTTCATCCATTCTCTTTTCCTTCCACTGCCAGTTTCTCTGACCCACCAGCACTCTCTCTGCTCTCTATCTCTCCCACTAGTGCTGTCTCCTATCTCTTCCAACATCACTGTCTCTCTGCTACTCTCTTTTGCACAAAAAAGTATGAATATGTTAAAATGCTGAAATTTTTGCTGAGGAAGGCACAATGAAGTTTGAGGCAGCTGGTTTCCCACTTTTTTGTCAGAGTCTTTTAAAGAGAAACCTATTCACCCTATATGTGCTCTGACAGGAGCACTTTTCAGCAGTTCCCTTCTGTTCCCTATTACAGCATGGTGTAATGCTTATATAAAATGAATTCTGTAGATCAGTAAAGTTTTTACCCTTTACTTGTATATTATGACACACTCACATACTTTGACACTTAAACACAACAAAGAAGTATGCACAATATGAGGGAAACACAAAATTGTCTCCCATCTAATGCAACACTACTTTACAAAAAATGCACAACATTTTAGGCCACACTTACAGTATAACAAAAAATGCAATGTTTTATTTGTAAGTACAATGAATTTCATACAGTCACACGATAAAATCATTTCTTGTAAAGTGTTTACCCCATCTTGTGCCCGTTATAGAGAGACAGTGCACTGTAAAATCTGATTGGTGAAATAACTGCAACGAAAAACATAGTCTGGTGTCCTCGGAACCGACCCCAGAACCCTTGTCATGTGTTAACTAGATAAGTTAAAACTACCTTTATATGTCGAACTGGAGGCTGAAAGTCTGTAATTGATAATGGTATTGAGAAAGTTTTAAAGCTCTTTGAGAACATCATGTTAAGAATATATAGGAAAATTTTGATTATTTGGCATGAGCAGAAATCATACAAATGGCATCCCTACAAACAGGTACTCTTGGTACCAAAAATTCCTGTTTTTTGTTTTTTTTTTTTCCCCAGGAACTGCCAGTGAACAAATGGTGCATTTATGAGCCAACTAAGCCAACCATACACAACACATAATGCACAAGAACCAACCAATTTTTTTCAATTTGCCCAGGCTAGAGGAAGTGTGTAATATTTTAATTTTGACCCTTTACTGAAGGGTAGCTACAATATGCCTGTTCTCCCTATTGGTATATAAATGGCCACTAGGCCAAGGGGTACCCAAAACACTTGATCCTTTATCTCTATGATCAGTAGAACCTGAGATATGACCTCCTGATAAATTGCATTGTCACATATGGCATTTGGGAATATATTGGTGCTGTGCACTGTCATGCATGAACCAATGAAACAGAAGAACAAGCACTGTTGTGTTGCTGAACTACTGAAAAAATTCTTGAAGAACAAACAACATAATAATCACTTAGGAATAAAGGAGACAACTCACCAAAAGTCAGAGGTGCTGCATTGTCAGTAGCTACACAAACAGATGGTGCAGAGCATAGCTAGCTTTCAGTATGCACTTCTTTGTTCAAGCTTGGGGGGGGGGGGGGGGGGGGATATGTAGGGGCTTATCAAAGAGTGGGCAGCCATCTATGGAAAAGCCAGGGATGCAGGTAGAGGGAGCAAGTGGCAGATAGGTGGGCACATGATTTTGTAGTCTAGGGTGTGAGGTAACAGCATAACAGCATGCAACTAGCTGATTTGGAGGCACAAATTCAGCGGCAGTAACGGGGCAGGGGACAGGGGATGGTGTACACACACACACACACACACACACACACACACAATTGGGTGAGGGTGGGAGTGCCTTAGGTTTATGCCAGGAGGTTATGAGAACAAAGGATGTGCTGTAAGGATGATAGGTCAGAAATGCTGGTGGTGGTGGGGAGGATTCATGGGGCATGTATTGTGAAGCATTCACTGAAATCTCACATGTTGTGCTCTGCTGCATGTTGTGCCACTGAGTGGTCCACTTTGTTTTTGCCACCAGTTTGACAGTAGTCATTCATTCCAGTTGACAGCTAGTTGGTTGTCATACCACCACCAGCATCAGTTTTTCTGAGCTGCACAGATGGGAGCTATTCTTATAGCATATCCTTTGCTCCTGTAACCTTCCTGGCCTCAACCTAAGGTAACTTACTGCCCCCCACCCTCCTCCCAATTGTGTGTGTGTGTGTGTGTGTGTGTGTGTGTGTGTGTGTGTGTGTGTGCGTGTGTGCGTGTGTGTGTGTGTACACCATCTCCTGCCCCAGAACCCTGACCCAATTTTTGTCTCCACATCAGCTACTTGTTGCTGTTATTTCATGCCCTAGTCTATGAGATCACATGCCCAATCATCTGCCACCTGCCTCCTCTGCCTGCATCTCTAACTAGCCAACAGACGGCTTCCCACTCTCCCATGAGCTGCTATATGCTCTTCCAACCCCCTCCCTGCCTCCCACCTCTCTCCATCCCTCACCCCATGCTACCACACACACACACCTCACCCCAGCACACTCATAGTGGGCTGGGAAAGAGCTGGCAGTCAACTGAGCACAATGAAGGGAGATAGGAGTGTGCATGTAGGTGAGTGTGTCTGTGTTTGTGTGTATATTTTTCCTGCATGCTTGAAAAAGTAAGTGCATTCCAAAAGCAAGTAATGCTCTGCACCTTTTGTTTGTGTACCTATTGAAGTTACAGTGCTTCTGCCTTTTGGTGAGTTGTCTTCTTTATTCCTAAATAATTTGTCATTCTCTACCAGAACTTTCCATACATTATTAAACAAAATAATAAGATATTTCTATGTAATTCTGAGATATTATATGATGAAACATGAGAGAGAAAAATAATATTGAATTGTTTTGGAGCTTATGGAAAATAAATAATAAACATCTACTAACTTGTTCTCTTGTTAAAACCTTTGGTGTGACATATTAAAGAAAAAAATAAGTGATATAAATCATATAGTTAAATGAAAAATGTCTTAGTAACTTGCGCATGATAATAGATTATGTATTAAATGTGAATATCAAAATAAAACTATAGCCTAGTTGCATAAATCATGTTTCCTACCCAACTTCGGAAGTTTTGATAATAGACATTTATTTATGTAACTGTAACACATCATCAAATTCTTCACAAATATGAAAAACTGATGTGGAGATACAGACAACCCATTCTTTCTGTAACAGACAGTTGGCCAAGTGTAGAATCACAAAATTTGCACAGAATTTTCGAAAGTAAGTTCTAGTATGTAGATATTATTATAACAGCAATTGGTTTTGAACTAAGAAAGGGAGAAAAACTGTAGGTGGTTGTAATTTAAGCTACAGTTTTGCTCCCTTTCTCAGTTGTAATTTAAGCTACAGTTTTGCTCCCTTTCTCAGTTCATGTGAAATTTCTCCTCCATCCTCAACTTTGCTTAAATTTTGCTGAATTTGAATTAAGTGAAAATACCACAATTATTTGTTTGAACAGACTACATTAAATACTATGGCTCAAGCAACATACTTTATAAGATAAAGTTTTGTTATTTCAGTCAAACATATTTTATAAAAATATAGTGCAGTTTTTTAATACAAGGGACTAAAATAAGAGATGTATTAAAATGGACATTTATTGGTTCTGACCTAAAATTCCGAGTCGATAGTTGATGGTAACAACAACAACATCTCGATCCATTAGATGTTCAGGTCCATAGTAGCTACCAGCTCCACTCATAAATCCACCACCATGTATATAGACAAATACATCAAATAAAGATGACGGATTGTCTGCTGACGGTAGCTGAAACAGATAAGAATCTCATGGATTGTTAATTTTGACAGGATATATAATTTTAAATTCAATTTCTGAGAAGCTTCTAAGTATTATTATGTGATAATTTTTGCTAGTGTGTAGGCACACAAACAAAATTCAGTTTCAATGAATACTATGTGACCACAGTAAAATGGAATGGCAACCATAACTGATAAAATTACAAACAGAAAGGATACATAACAGAATCCAGTCGTACATCAAAAAAAAAATTATGAAAGGTGTACAACTTTGCTTCCACATCAGGCAGTTAGCTTGGACCTCAGTCTACATAACCTCATTCAAACATTAGTCAGTTTGTGTCTGCCTCACAAAGTTGTTCTTGACTGAAAATATCAGTTTATGAGCCTAATTCTTGTCATTTGCGGGAGGTGTTACTGTTTTGTTTCAATATGAAGAAGAAAACAGCAGCCGAGTCTCATTGAATGCTCTCAAGTATGTATGGTAAGGATGCTATTAGTGAAAGAACATGTTGTGAGTGGTTTCAACACTTCAAGGACGGTGATTTTAACATTGTAGATCAGCATAGTGGTGGAAGGGAGAATGTTTTCGAAGATGTAGAATTGGAGACATTGCTGAGTGAAGACTCACATCAAACTCAAGAAGAATTGGCACAATTAGAGGGAGTGACACAGCAAGCCATTTCAAAATGTCTCAAAGCTATGGGCATGATTCTGGAAGAAGGAACTTGGGTCCCGTGTGATCTGAAACCAAGAGACATTGAACAGTGTTTGTGTGTTTGTGAACAGTTGCTTCAGAGGCAAAAACGGAAGGGATTTCTGCATTGCATTGTGACCGGGGATGAAAAATCGGTTCATTACGATAACCCTAAACGCAATAAATCATGGGATATCTCGGCCATGCTTCCACATCAATGTCCAAACCGAATATTCATGGCCCCAAGATCATGCTCTGCATTTGATGGGACCAGCTCGACATCATGTACTATGAAATGTTAAAACCAAATGAAACAATGACAGATGCTCGTTATCAAATACAATTAATGTGTTTGAGCAGAGCATTAAAAGACAAATGGCAGGAATACAGTGAGAGGCGCGATAAAGTGATTTTGCAGCATGACAATGCTCGATCCCACATTGCAAAAGAGGTCAATACGTACTTGGAAATGTTAAAATGGAAGTCCTACCTCACCCACCATATTCTCCACACATTGCTCCCTCTGACTATCACCTGTTTAGATTAATGGTGCATGGCCTGGCTCACCAAAACTTCCATTCTGATCTCATGAAGAAGTCACAAATTGGATCAATTCGTGGATCGCTTCAAAAGATGAAAAATATTTTCGTACACTGCCTGAAAGATGGGAGAAAGTAGTGGCCAGCGATGGAAAATACTTTCAATGATACGTGTGTAACCAATTTGTTTCATTAAAGCCTCAAATGTTGGGGAAAAACAGTGGAAGCAAAGTTGTACACCTTGTATGTAATGTAAAGCTGAAATCAAATAAACATACACATACAAAATTAGAATATTAGTTCATTCCAGAATACTCATTCCATAATTTCATAATTTCTTGACGATCTTGTGATATGTTTGAGGGGTTGAAAAAAAAAGTCTTGATAGGGTAGCCAGATGCTTAGATCAGTTAACAATAAATAACATATATTTAATTGAGTATCAGGATAGAAATGTTAATGGTGTAAACCTATTCAGATTTGATAATATCTTTGTTTCTTTATACCTATGTTTTATACATGGCCAAGGTGAAAGATGCTCATTCTGCAGTGAACAGATGCACCAAGGTGGAAAAAGTCATGGGATTCCTTCTAATATCATGTCAGACATCGTTTTGCTCATCAGAGTGCAACAACTTGACATGGCATGAATTCAACAATATGTTGGAAGTCCTCTGCAGAAATAATGTGCCAAACTGCCTCTACAGCCGTGCATTATTGGATACTGAACTGTAGAAAGGTGGTAAGTGCCAAATTCATGAAAAATGTGATAAGTGGTTTGAAAGGCCCAGGATAACATGGAGGATTACATATTAAAAGTACTATGTCCACCAAGAATTCCAATTGGTTACACTTGCCACCGCTGTATGGCAATGGTGCTAAGTTGCCTGATTTCATAATAATGGAACAATGTGCCATTCAGCTGTGTTTGTTTCACTTTGCTGCTATGGTAATTTTATGCATAGACTGCTTGTCTGTCCTTTTTTGTAAATCATTGCTCTTCAGCTTATAAGGTATATGTATACACATTGCAGAATATTATGATCATATACAGTCATATAACATTCTTAAGAAATGAAATATTATACACCTACATGTTATCTTCAAATCATTTTGTACATATATGATGTCCATATGTTAGGTTATGGTGGATGAAAGCCACATGGGTGGGAGACAGAGGAAGAATGGTAGCGGATCATTCAGAGATGAACAGAAGAAATTAAAGATGAAAGGTTTCCTGTATGAAACACACAAAGAGAGAGAGAGAGAGAGAGAGAGAGAGAGAGAGAAGAGAGAGAGAGAGAGAGAGAGAGAGAGAGAGAGAGAGAGAGAGAGAGAAAGTTATACCAACTAGGAATCATCCCTCACCACAGGTACAGTTCTAAGCCCTTTAGTGGCTGTAAATCTATGTAAGGAAATGTAGGGAATGATGGGTCTTCTTAGTGTCACATCAGTACAGCATCATCAGTATGGAACCTACAACAAATCTGCTGAAAGTTGCCAGCAGGGAACAGTTTGGTTTTCTATTCCAAATGGTACAGAGGATCTTGTTGCAGTTTTCAAAACCATTTTTATGAATATTTTTGCTGCTGGAAAGAAAAGGGTGAAAATATTTATTAGGAAGAAAAATCTTGGAGAGAGAGCATTGACCAACCACAGAACAATACATATTCAATCACAATACAGAAATGAAGACAAAATGTGTATAAAACAGCTCATGAATGACTTTCCCTGGGAAGTTAGTCATTACAGCTGAGCAAGATCAAGCAAGAAATACCTCAGTCCTGACCTTAATATTTCAAGAATGTACTCCCACTTTAAAAATGTGTTTCCTGAAAGCACCATAAGTTCCAGTTATCATTGTAGAGTCTTTCTGGAAGACTTTCACAACCTTTCCTTCCACAGACTTAGGATAGACACCTGAAAGACATATGACCTACTGAACATTAAAGCAAAAGCAGGTTCACCACAGTCACACATGCGTTTAGAGATTTACCATAGAAAGGCCAAGATGGCACAGAGCCTTCTGAAGAGTTACATCAGTTCTTCTCATTTCCCTGAGAGTGACATCTGCTAGATATCGACTGATCTGTATCATGTTATGTTTTTGGCCACACTAATGCATTCCCAGATGTTTTATCACCACCAGTTATCTTGTTACAACTTGGCAGTATCTGTAGGTGACACCCTTCAGTCTTACATGCACATGTGGGATAAGAGTATCACTAGTGGGGGTGGAAATGAAATCACGTCATGCATTCTGAAAGTATTAAACACCAGGATAACAATGAAGAAAAACCTTATTGTTTGGAGTGACAACTGTGCTACGCAAAACAAGAATTGAAAGATGGCATTTTTTTCTTTTTTTGGTGGCAAATTGTTGTTCATATGAATAGAACAACTTCCTAGTTAGTGGGAACCACTTCCTCCCCTATGACTCTGAGTTTGCCTTGATACAGAGAGGAAAGTCAGTGATGAAGGCATTTGTACCCAGTGACCCATGCAAAATGGTCAAGGAAGCAAAGGTTGTTAGACCTTTCAAAATAATGTCTATGAATACTTCCAATTTTTTAAATATTCAAGATGTGGCAGATGAGATACTCTCTACAGAAAATCTGAACACTTCAAAAGCTGTCAGCATCACATTTGATTCAACAGATGTAGCACGTGTAGCAATAAAAGAATGTTACACCGGCATGGAAAGGATCCATAAGGTGAATGTGCTCAAAGGAAAACATGCAAGAAACATTCAATCTGCTACCTTTGAATTTATTTCCTAAATCCATTCAATTACAGATGAAAATAAGAAAGATTTAAAGGCTGTGATACCTTAACTGGAAAAAAATTAGCAGAAAGAATATTATATGCTGATCTGTGAAGACTGACTAAGAACATAGCACCTAGAATAATGTGATGGGACTTAGCACCTTTCATAAATGTTTCTGTTTCAATTGCCTTCAGCACCAAACACTTCCAACTGTGTCATGAAACCATCACTTCTTTATGACAAAATACTCTATATTCAAAACAAAGATTCCAAGACTTAGCAAGTGGGAAAGCGCCGGTAGACAGGCACAATAAATAAAAAAACACACAAACACACACACAAAATTTCTAGCTTTCGCAACTGACGGTTGCTTCTTCAGGAAAGAGGGAAGGAGAGAAGCAACCGTCGGTTGCGAAAGCTAGAAATTTTGTGTGTGTGTTCATGTGTTTTTTTATTTATTGTGCCTGTCTAACGGCGCTTTCCCGCTTGGTAAGTCTTGGAATGTTTGTTTTGAATATATTTTTCCCATGTGGAAGTTTCTTTCTATTTTATTTACATGACAAAATACTCTCATTTGTAATGTGGAAAAGTTTGAGGAATAAATAATTAAAACACTGCACTACAGACAGTTCATTTGTAATAACTTCAGTTCATAAATCTGGCACTCTGTACCTTTCTACAGTTAAGTATCAAATTGTGAAAGTGTTGCTGGTGCAGGAGTTTCTGCACAAACTGACCTCTTGATCATGTCCCATAAATGTTTTATGGGATCATGTTGGTGATCTGGGTGGCCAAATCGTTTTTTGAACTGTCCAGAATATTCTTTCAAACCAATTGTGAACAACTGTGGCCAGGTGACATGGCGCACTGTAATCCATAAAGATTCCACTGTTCTTTGGGAACATGAAATCCACAAATGGCTGCAAATGGTCTCCAAGTAGCTGAGCATAACTATTTCCAGTCAATGATTGATTCAGTTGGACGAGAGGACTCAGTCAATTCTGTGTACACACACCCCACAACATTATGGAGCCATTACCAGCCTCCACAGTGCCTTGTTGACAACTTCGCTCCATGGCTTCATGGAGTATGAGCCACACTCGAACCATGCCAACAGCTCTTCCTATCTGAGATCACAGCTCATCTGACCAGGCCACTGTTTTTAAGTCATCTAGGGTCAAACTGATATGGAAATAAGCCAAAGAGAGTTGCTGCAGTTGATATCATGCTGTTAGCACAGGCACCTGGGTCGGTCATCTGCTGCCATAGTCCATTAATGCCAAATTCACTGCACTTTCCTAATGGGTATGAATTTCATATGTCCCACATTTATTTCTGCAGTTATTTTATGCAGTGTGATTTTCTGTTAGCACTGAAAAATCTACACAAATGCTGCTGCTTTTGATTGAACTACTTAATGGAAAATCTCATATAAAGATGTGAAACAATTACTAACAAAGAGATAGAGGGGCTGGCTAGTACTTACCTCAGCTCAGTACAGCCGATAGAAACACAAAAAACAACCGAAAATTTAAGTTTTTGTGTTTCTATCGGCTGTACTGAGCTGAGGTAAGTACTGGCCAGCCCCTCTATCTCTTTGTTAGTAGCTGCTTTTGATTGTTAAGTTAAGGCCATCAGCCATTGTCATTGGTGAAAGATAGTGCTTGGATTGCTAAGTTAAGGCCATCAGCCATTGTCCATGGTGAAAGATAGTGCTTGAAATCTGGTATTCTCAGTACACTCTTGATACTGTGAATCTCGAAATGGTGCATTCCCTAACATTTTTTTTAAGTGGAATGTCCCACACATCTAGCTCCAACTACCATACTGAATTCAAAGTTTAATTCTTGTTACGTGACCATAATCATATCAGAAACTTTTTCGCATGAATCACTTGAGTACAAGTGGCAGCTCCATCAATACACTGCCTTTATACCTTGTGTATACTATACTCCTGTCATCTGTATATGTGCATATCACCATCCCATGACCTTTGTCATCCCAGAGTGTATTTTATGGTCAACAGGCCCTTATTTTTTGGTTTTTTGGTGTAGTTTCCTTTTAAGCAAGTAATTTTGTCAAAAATTTATCCATAGGTAACAGATTCATATATATCTCACAATCATTTCTATGGTGTCATCATATTTTCCAGTTGACACAATGTAGTATCACAGGAGGTAGTCAATGTTGTAAAATCTGATGAACAGTAAGAACAATCCAACAATTCATACTACAGATACACCAGTACTCGTCCTTTTGCAGCAGCTTTGTGAGCAGCTGTATGTTCCTTATAAAATATTATATTTTCCTATTGTAATCCAATTGCTCCAGAAGATATCTGTACTATTCAGCTGTTATTTTTTACTCTATTCAAGATAAATAATAGGAGGAATCCCTTTCACAGCACAGAAATCAGTGGTCAAACCCATTATGACAAATGAAATCAACTTCACCTTCATTGATGAAGTTGAAAACTATATTTTGCATTTACACACTGTTTTCATCTGTGGTAGTGGTTTTGGGACATCCTCCGTATGAGTTACCTTCAAAAGACTGTAACCACATTCACATAAAATTGTCCATTCCTTAAGTGATAAAAATGAAAGAGTAAACACCTTTCAGATACTTGCTTGCCTTGCTGAGTACACTGTTCATTCATGCACAGCAAGGACTTTGATTGTAACCTCCTATGGATAGCTATTGTGCTCACTGGTTTCAGACTTTTTCTTCCTGCAGGAATTCTTGTTTTGCTCTTCACTACCTAGTTGGACATGATCACAATCTGCTCACAACATGAGGACTGGGACTTTTAGATGTGTTATTGGTGTAAACTATATCATTGTCAGTGAATTAATAAAAATTAGCATGGCAGCAACAAAAAATATAGTCTGTCATCGTCAAACCAAACAATCTTGCAAAATAATACTAAATTTGTTTTCCAACAACTACTTTCAACATCTAATCTGATGGCTCCCATGTAAGAGGAATACCGTATTTTAAACACGTCTACAAACAGAACTAACCTTCTGAGAATGCCATTCAGAATACTGAGGGCCACTTTCTTACAATAAACAGTAGTATCACAGCATAACTACAATAAAGTCCCAATCTAAAACCAGGGTTGACAGTTAAATATGACACCAAACAGTGAATGCATGTTTGTTACGAATGTCAGCATAGAGGTAGGATAGAACTGAACTCCAGAATAAACATTATAAACATAATATACTTCATGAACCTTCCAGAAGTGATAAACTGTAGGTAGCAAATATTTGCTGGTTGTCTGGTTTGAACTGATGACCACAGAAAACCAACCCGTTATGCTAACCACTATGTTACATTGCATGCATCACAGCTTGCAGCATTGCTTCCTGTCCTCATGAAAGTTCTCATTAGAGCTGACTGCAGCGCGCCTGGATCTAGATTTACCAATGGTCCCTTGTCTGATGACACAGACAGATCCTCGCATTCTCATCATGTTGTTTCACCCTCTTCACTATGATGAGCATTGTTTAGCTTCTTCCATCAAAGCTTCATGATCGTTGAGTGGGTCTTCAGTTATCCTGAAGCCCCCATTGTGCCTCTGGATTGCAGTAGGGCTTCATACAGAGGACATAGATGACATGTCTGCACTGTTGTCTTCTTGATGAAGGGTCATAATCCTTGACTTATTATCCAACAACTGATGTAGGATATGATATGGCCCAAAGTATTGCTTTAGTAACTTTTCTGATAGTTCCACTTCCTGAATAGGCATTAAAACTCATACCAGGTCTCTTAGGCTGTATTTCACTGGTCATTGCTCTTTTTTATATCATTCTTGCTCTTTCCCCAGGGTGTCCAGGATCTGATGTCAACCAGCTGTCTTCTTCAGTCCTGGAGTTTAGGTGTTTCACACAGTCATCATGAATATCATCTGGTTGAAATGGAAACAATGAACCCATTACTGCTTCAACCTCATGACTTTGGAGCAGAAAGAATGGTGTCTTGCTGCCCTGTGTTACATGCAAAGTCTCTCTGTTCAACATCAACATACGTTGAGAGTATATCTTAAAGTATTCTGTGAGTCCACTTGTCTGTGGATCGCAGGAAGTTGTCTTTCCATGGTGATGTCACAATGTCAAATTACCTCTGGTACTAGTCTCAACTGGAAAACATTTCCACAATCAGAGATCATCACATAGGGTGCTCCATGTTTCAAAATGATAATTTTTACAAGGAACTTAACAATTAACAGTACTCTGCAGTCAGCACAGCTTCAGTGACAGCATAGTGGGTAAGGTAGTCAGTGCAGAATATTATCCATCAAGTCTCATTTGTCAACTTTGGGCCAGTTTGATGGAATGGTGACCCAGAGGTAATCTGTGACATATGCTTCCATCATTGCGATTCCTTGCAGTTGCTCTCCTAATGGTTCAGTAGACACCTAGCAGAAGACACCTGCATTAGCTTCTGTCTAACATCTTTACAAACCCCAGGTGACCAGATTTTGGAGCAATGTGGAAATACTGGCCATAGATGAGCTGGGATGGTGAGCAACCCTTTCCATCCCACTGGATCGTAGGTCCTCTTGTACAACACTCGGTTTAATAATTGGAATTCCCTTTTGGTTGGCACCTCCTTCTACAAGGCTTCTATGGCTTTCAGCAGTGCTGGAATTCCTTCTGTTCAGCAATAATGTCATTTCATCCAGTGGAGACTGAGATTTCATCTACACAGCTGTTTTCTGCCAAAGGATTCCTTATTTAAAGCAGTTAGCATCCTTGTCTTTGTGTTAACTTTTCTACACCAATGTGACGTCATATTCCTAAAGCCTCAGTATCCATCTTGAAAATTGACATGACGGGTCCTTCAAGCTACTCAGCCAGCACAGAGAATTTGGGTCATCGCAACAGTGAATAGTTTGTCAAATGAATATTGCCAGAACTTGTTGATGGTCAAAACAACTGCAATACTCTCTTTCCACTTTGTCAAGAAGTTCCTCTCAGTCTTGGAGAGTACTCTTCAAGTGAGAGTACTCTTGAAGCATAAGTTATTATCATTACAGCAGCTTTCTTAATCTTCACTAGAACTGCAATTATCTCATAATTCCTAGCAGTTGTGAGAAGTTCTGTCTCATCATTATCGTCATACAATGCTAGCACTTGATTAGACATTAGCACCTCTTTAAGGACAAGAAAGATCTTACAACCCATTTCAGGAAAATTTGCTGTCTCCTCACAATACTTCTTGCAAGAGATATGCCTGGATACAGGGGTCCAGAGGTTCTTTTTGAATCACCAGTAGAATGGGTACATGTCAAGAAAACTTTTCACATCATTAATTTGCTGAGGTGTTAAAAAATCTGTGACTGCTCTTAATTCCTCTGGATCGGGACAGACTCCATTGCCAATCCCTAAGTGCCCAAAGATTTTTATTTCTTTGGCAGGCAACAGGCACTTTTTCAGTTTCAGGTGGAGACTTCCGGTCTGAACACACTTTAACACAGCTCTCAGTTGATCTACATGTTCTTCATAATTTATCTGTATCAAGACCGACTCCATTGCCATTCACTAGGGGCATCAAGGTTTTTATTTCTCAGGTGGGTACAGGCATTTTTTTAGATTCAGGTGGAAGCCAGTGATCTGAACAAGCTTTAACATGGTTTTCAGTTGACTTAAATGTTCTTCAAATGTCTTCTAAAAACAACACTGACACCCAGATAGCAAAGACAAGCAGTCCATTGAAGGTATCAAAGTAGGTTGTGCATCATATGTTCAAAAGTTCCTAGAGTGTTACACAGTCCAAATGGCATAGCTTTAAACTGATAGATGCCATCAGGAATTATAAAGACAGTGTTTTCCCAATAAGCCTTGCCAACTTTGATTTGGCAGTAGCCTGAATGCATGCCCATAGTTGAGAAACACTTTGTTATTTTCAAACAGTCTAGAATGTCTGCAATGCATGGCAATAGATAGACAACTTTCTTCAGGATTTTGTACAGTCATCGACAGTCTATGCAGAAATGCTATGTGCCAACCTGCTTCTTTACCAGAAGCATTAGAGAGGACCTAGGACTGTGAACGTTCAATGATGTCATCATGTAGCATCTTTACAACTTATTCCTGGATTATCTGTCATTCATCCAGTGACACTTTATAAGATTGCTGGCTCATTGGTGGATGATTCCCACTATTGTTACAGTGTTCTATTGTGAGCCATTTTCTGTTTTTCCTCTGTATTTGAAAACATTCAAAAATTGATGCAGACTGGCTATGTATCACCAATGTTGTTCCTCAGTCAGATAGGGCCTACTGACAGTTGCCTTCCCTGCATTTACTGTAGTGGTAGTGATACATGATCTATTGTTGATGACACTAAGTTACCCATACTGGACTGGTTCAGTTCTTTCTACACACATACTGTTAGGAATTAGTTGTGGTTGCTCAGGAAATTAGTGATCCGAAGTTCAGCTCAATCACCTACAAGCTTATTATCCCCAATGGCATGTAGATTTATTTTGTGAGCTTGTAGGGTAACATGATTGGTTTCATAAAACAGATGAACTATAACTGTGTGCAGTTGACAGTCATGAATATAACTGTTAGGATGGTGGACATATGGCAGTGTAGTAGTCAGCAAAAACTTGCCTGCTTCCTCTGCAGTAGAGTATATGTTCTGTGTGTCCACAGTGGAAACACACCAGTGTGTTGTCCCTGTCCTCCAAATGCCCGTTTTTCCATGGGGCATCACACTTGGCACCAAATTTGGTAGTGCTTTTGTTGGTCAGGTGTTGGATTGTTGGCTGCAGCATAAGTCCAAGTTGGCCAAGTCGTTTGTTCATGGCGCATTTGGCTGGTGGCGGAGATCAGCACTCCTATTCATTAACATTCTCTACTACCTCCTGATGTGTCAGTTCAATATTTATGCCTGCTACATCTTGCTTAGTTGGTCTGACAGTTCTGGATGCCATAAAATATGTATCTCTTCTCTCACTCCCTGATGTATGAGAGAAGTGAAGTCATTGTTGTCTCCACAACTGCCTTAGTGTGACGAAAAAAGCTAGGATATTTTTACCTCCTCTTGTTTTGCCATCTGCCTCCTTAAAATTCGTTTTTTCACTTTTAACTAATTACCATTAATAAATGCAAGTGTAATGAATATTTTCATAATAGAGAAACGGTGACCCTCAGTTTTAAAGTAAATAACACCAGATCTAAATTTGTGGTTAGTTTTATGTAAGTAAGTGATTTTCTTATTTATTTTGACTATTCCTAGTTAGTATCTTTTGTTATAGGATGAAATTGTAATTGTTTCATATCTTAAATTCTATTGTTGATGTATAAACAAATATAAATTCTGTACTAGCTAAAAACAAGTAATAGTATTCTTAAAGTATTTATTTGGCCCTATTCAAAAACATATTAGCAAAACCAGGCCTTAATTAGTTCCAAAGAAATTAACAGTATTGTCAAAAGTACCTATTTTTTATGTAACTATAGTTGTTAATTTCATGATTTAAACAAATACTTTGGCTTAACCTTTCTAGTAGAAGTAACTGTTAAAAAGAACCAATTTTTCAACGTATTCAGTTAATTTTTATGAGTTAAGTTTTAATTGTAATTTCTGTAAATTTAACTTTGAACAATGTGTAGTTTCAGCACCTATTATTGTGGGGATGTATAAGGGCCCAATTATTGGTCCCAAAACATTCAGTCCACAGCCGAGTTTTGGACCAGAAACCTGTGTTGGTTAGAACAACAACAATCCTTCAACTTAACAGTGGAATAAGGGTTAAACAATTAGGACCATGTGTAAAAACAATGACAGTGTCTGCTCCATATGTACCTTTCTGTTCTTCAAGAACTGCAAAATTTGTGGTTAGGCACTGAGGACACCAAATAAAATAAATAAAGCAGGCAGAACCGCTACAATAGGCATCACATTTGGGGGGTTGGTCACACATTTTTCATCTGATTATTTTCTGTTGCATTTCCTTGATGCACTGGCACAACTTGATGAATTCCTCAGTTGTTGTATCACTCTTTAGCACAACAGATTGGTACATGTTTCCTGCAGCTTCTTTCATGTAGTGTGAGATTTTGTCAGCTTCCATCAGATTTAATTCCACAATGTGGCATACACCAAAACATTCTGTTTGCAGGACAATGTTTCTTCCCCATGACATTGGGCCCTGTTCTTCAGATGTTCTTCCAATAAGTAGATTTGCTGTTGATTGTACCAAAACATTTTCCTGTGTTCAGCTTGGAAGTGATCCCAGCTACTGAGCTTTGTTGATCTTGAGCCACTGCTGGACTCTGCGGTCCAAGTAGGAATACATATCTGACAAACACACCATGCAATCCCATCAGTTGTATATGCTATCCCATCAGTTGTATTTGGTAAATCAGTTCAATACCTTCAGCCATTTATCAGCTTCTGACCAGCATCTCCACAGAACACTAATGGAGGCCTGAAGTGCAGCTGATTTACTGGTACCTTGGAATTGATTAGTCACCTCTATTTATGGACTGTGGGATCAATGTACTGCTTGTATTCTGTTTCCTGCCTATGTAGGCAAAGGCTTTTACATTTCTTAATGGGAGCCATTGTAATGTAGATGTTCTTAAGTAGTTGGAACTCCACCAAACAATGTCATGTCATAACCAAACTCAAATCCAAATTGAAAGGGAGAGTTATCAGTGAAATACAACACTTAGTATTGAACCCAAGTTTACTATAAATACCAATGTACAGCCAGAACAGAACCAAAATCCGAGTTGGAGGGCTCAGTTATTTATATAAACATCAAATATATCAGATTGCTACTATTTATACAAATATAGATTATTTCAGAACTTACAAAAATTATAGAAAATATTGTGAAAAGGACAGTTGCTATCCACCATATAGTTGAACTGCTGACTTGCAAATAGACACAACAAAAATACTGCCACAAATAAGATTTCAGCCAGCAAGGCCTTTGTCGGAAATAGATGACAGACACAGACACATTCACACAAATGCAGCTCACACACACACATGACTACAGTCTCTGGCAACTGAAGCCACACTGCAAGCAGCAGCACCAGCGGCAACTGGGAGGGTGTAAGGAGAAGGGGCAGGTATAGTGGGATAGGGATGGGTGACAGTGAAGAGCTGCAGGGGAGCATGGAGGGATGAGGTGGAGAGAGTGTAGGGCAGCTATGTGTAGTCAGGAGGGCAGGGGAGAGATAGGGAAGGGAGGTGGGTTAGGGGAAAATGAGAGAAGTAATAAGACTGGCTGCAATGGTGGAATGAGGGCTGTATATATATATATATATATATATATATATATATATATATATATATATATATATATATATATGTGTGTGTGTGTGTGTGTGTGTGTGTTATCAATTTCTGATGAAGGTCTTGCTGGACGAAAGCTTATTTGTGACAGTCTGTTTAGTGCCTATCTACAAGTCAGCTTCTCCGCTTCATGGTGAGTAGCAACTTTCCTTTTCACTATATTGTTATATTCCATTCTGGATTTTCCATTGTCAAAAACTATAAACATACGATACTTCAAGAACCTCCCAGAAATGAAAAACAATATGTAACACATAACTGCTGAAGATCAGGTTAGAACTGGTGACCAACATCGTGCCAGCTGGCGATGCTAACCACTAAAATGACTCTTAATGCACAACAGTTCATGGCAATAGTAATAACACATGAACAAAGACTCTTTCAGCCTGTCTGCATTATGTCCATGTGTAATCATGAGTAATATAAGTCTCTATAGCCTATAGTGGCATTTAATTAGACTGTTTACAATTTAAAATAAAATTAAAGAATAACTAGTGCACACAAAAAATCTATCTACTTTTCAGATACTAAATGGGAGCAACTAATTAAAGTAGAAGAATATCTAAATTTAGGAACATGATATGTTCCAAAGGTTCAAGAACAAGAAAAGAGAATTTTCATAAGTGTTAGACAGTAAACAGGAGAAAAAGGGCAGAAGAAAAGTTGTTAATCAGTAGTATAACATTTTCCAAACACTGACTAATTATAAAGACAAGGAACAGTGCATGACTGAAAACATCAATAAATAATGTACTATGTTTCAGTTTCCAGAGCACTGCTGACTGTGGAATGTTGGTAACTAATTATTCAGAAATAACAGATAAGCCCAAAAAAATTCATTGTATGTGTTGAAACAAAACACAAACAATGGCAAATAAGTAATAAAGATAGAATGGCAGGAGTCAATGAACAGGAAATCAATAAAATGAAGGTGTACAAACAGGAAATTAATAAAATATACACTAAAAGCACATGAGCATCTCTAAGACATTTCCTTATGGAATGAAGAAATGACAGAGGGTATTTAACACAATTATTAAAAATGAATCATTGTGGAGGGAGTTGAAACTATATACAAAGCCTGAAAATGCTGGTTAAAGTTCTAGATGGTCCATCAGCAAGTGTATACTTCACCAGTCTTCCTATCACCACTCATCTTTCTGTAATCACTATGCTGATGAAACTGGCAGGATGAACAGAACAAAGTTGTTTTTAGTGATGTGAACATATGCAATGTTAGAGAGGTGTGACAATTCCCATGAGCATATTTCTTGCATTACTCAATGTACCATCACATCTCCAGTATGATATAAATGAAATGAGCATGTGGCATTGTCGGCTGGGAGGCCCCATCCAGGGAAGTTCGGCCACCGAATACAATTCTTATCTCAGTCAATGCCACATTGGGTGATTTGTGTGCCAGTGATGAGGATGAAATTATGATGTGGACAACACAACACCCAGTCCATGAGTGGAGAAAAACTCCAACGTGGTCAGGAATCAAACCCGGGCCCTCTGCTTAGCAAACACGTAACCACTCAGCTATGCAGGCAGACTCCAGTATGATCACATTGTCTGTCTCCAAAGGAACATATGTGGGACTTGATGGATCAGCATTTTTGTTGGGCTTATATTACAGGCAACACCTTTAACAACAGAAGGGAAGTAGCACCAAACATTATCTTTCAAAATGACACTTCATATTTCAATGATAATTAAGTATTATTGTAGAACTTAGTATTAACCCACAGCTGACTGAGTCCAGGATTATAAGCAGATTTGCTGACAACACAGATAATATAAGAATAATTCATGTTGGACCCCATTTTGTGCTATTTCTTGTTTCCCACTAGGATACCCAAACTTTTAAAGAACAGTAAGAAGAAAATATTGAAAAAGGAGACAAACCTGACAGAAACATTAAGATATAATTTAAATAGATAACTTTTGGAGAAATGTGGAAACTGGGAGGAAATAAATTAGTACAAATTAAAACTAGTGGTATGGCAAGAAGCAAGAATACAATGCAGAGTAAGCTTTACCCTTCAATGTTCAAAATCACTGTTTCTAGGAGAGTGACTCAGTTCGACCCAAGTGTCACAGAATAAGTATCTCTCTCTGTACTGTTATGGACCCATGGCACACCACGTTGCAGAATATTTGCATAAAAATCTTTTTCTACTCACTGTGATAGCCAGGCACTGTTAATGCCATATAATAATAATAATAGCTATATTCAACATTGAATGGTACGCTGCACATGTACAAAGAAACAGTAATGATTAAAGTTATTTGTACAATACGCAAGGCACACTCTTCTGAATACGTCATTAATTTACAACAAAATTGCAATAAGATGTTTACTGATTTCTATTCACATAATTTCACAAAGCATTTGTTGTTCTTCATATAAGTATGGTACTCTTCTAATGAGTAGAAAGGGTGTTTTACTGAAAATTTCTTAAGTTGATGTTTCAGTCCAATTGTAGGAAGAACCATGACTGCACAAGGCAGTGCATTAGCTAATTTTATACCTGCGTACTGAGGTCCCCTTTTGTAAAGTGCTGTTCTGTGGCTGCCAATGTAAATTCATTTTTTATTTCTTGTATTGTACTGGTGGAAATCTGAATAAGTGTTTGGGTGCAGTCTTTTCACAAGCAATATGGCTTTTAGAATGTATGTGTTTATAACAGTTAACACCTCTGTTTTTGGAAGCAAGTTGCGACAAGATTCCCTATATTTTGCTCCACAGATTATTCTCACACCCCTTTTTTGAAGAATGAGTAGCTTATTTAGATTAGCTTTGGTTGTTGCCCCCAAATTTCAATACCGTAGTTCAAGTGAGAGGAGAAAAGAGCATGGTATGCAGTCTTAGGACTACGGTGTCTCTACAGAACTTGCTAATAGTACTGATTGCAAATATATTTTTTGACAACTTAGTTGCTAGGGAGTCAATAAGTCAATATGTGTGTCCCATTTCAGGTTGCTTTGGATTGTTATGCCAAGGAACTTTACACTAGATTCTTTCTTTACCAATTTGTTGCTCATGTATAATTTAATTTCAGTATTCAAACTACTTTTGTTAAACTCCATAAAACATGTTTTACTGTTGCTTACATTTAAATGGCTTTCATTAAAAAACTGAACAATTTCTTTTGTCTCATTATTGCACTCAGCCTCTATTTTATTACATGATTCCTTTTTACATACAATGGACATGTCATTAGCATACAGAACAATTTTGGAATTTATAGTACAGTATTTAATATTATTTACATAGATCAAGAACAGAAGGGGGCCCAACACCGTGCCCTGGCGCACACCATATTTTATGTACGTGATCTCTGATTTGTAGACACCACTTTCCATTTTAAGTAGAACAAATTGTTTTCTATTGCTCATATAACACTTTATTAGGCCATAAGCAGCACCTCTAATGTCCATTTTCCATAGCTTGTCTAATAGGATGTCAATGTTCACACAATCAAAGGCTTTTTCCAGATCTAGGTATACACCTGCCACATGTTCCTTGCTTTCAATATCCCCTATCACCTCTGCAATTAGTTGAGCAGCTACAGTTCAAGTTGATTTACCTTTTAGGAATCCATTTTGATTTTCGAACATCAGGTTGTGTTCGTTAAGAAAGTTTATAATCCTGTTGTATATAACTTTCTCAACTATTTTGGAAAATACAGGAAGGATTGAGACTGGTCTGTAGTTTTCTATTTTGTTGTTGTCACCTTTCTTAAAAATGGGTGTTACCTGTGCTATTTTGAGTCTGTCTGGAAAGGTGCCTGATTCTACTATATTGTTGACTGCTGCAGACAGAGGTACAGAGACATTTTGCTTACAGGCTTTTAAAACATTAGTATTTAGGCCATCATGCCCAGCTGAATTAGAGGGTTTTAGAGAGCTTATGATGCCCATTATTTCTGCACAGTTTTTGGGGGCTAGATGGATACTATGGTCACATGTATTACCTTTAAAACTGTAGTGCATGTTTTTATGTTTGTCATATATGGCTTCCCCTATGGTAGAAAAATATTCATTAAAAATATTTGCAATTTCCAGTTGGTCTTTTATGAGCATACCATTGTGGTTAATAGTAAAGTCCATACAGGATTTGTCATTGCAGGTTCTAAAACTGTTTATGACTGCCCAGATGCCAGCAGTTACATTGTGTGAGTTTTGAAGCTTATTTGCAACATAGTTGCTCCTGGTCTGTGAGAGTAAGTCCTTATAGTGTGCTTGATATATTTTGAAGGCTTCCTTTACCTCAGGAATCTCTCTATTATTCAGCATTGCACTGTGGAGTAGTTTTAATTTTTCCCTCACTTCAGTGACATTACTATTTACCCAAATATTTTTGTTAATATTTTTTGTTTGTTTCATTTTTGTGATTACAACTGGGCATGTGGTATCAAGGCAGTAATAGAAGTCAGCAGCAAAGGTATCATATGAAAAGCTATTATTTTCAAACCATTTTATTTGTGCTAGCATGCAGTTTAGTCAATTTATGTTGTCATTATACATTATTCTTTTAGTTACAAACTGTTGCTTTGTAGTGACACTGGGGGCCTCATGGAGCTCCAATTTAAGCTGTACTGCATGGTGATCTGAGATGGCTAGTTTTAAAACTGATGCACTGTTGGATAGGTGGGTCATGTTTGTTATTATGTTGTCAAGACACGTTTTACTATTGCCAATTTCTCTAGTGGGTTTCCGAATGAGTGGGGTCAGGTTACATTCATCACACAGACGATGTGAAACTTCTATTCAGATGATAGATCACATATACTCTCTCATAAGTTATCCTATGTTTTACTGTGTTCTCTTCACCAACAGTGGGGATGGACCACAAGAAATTGTCTGTATGTACAGAACATTACACAATATCATCAGTACAAGAGCAACCCCATAATATTAGAAGCTACATTTAGAGGACAACCTGGTAACTGTATTATGGAAGTCATTATTAATCTGATTCATTTACTCTCATATGAGGGTAGTTTGTAGGTTGAGGCTCCTCTCTTGTCACAACTATTCTTCAGTAAAAATAGTCTTCAGTTCTTGACTTCATTAAAGAAATATATGTTAGGTCACATACTTTTCACAGGTAATAGGTTAAGCACCTAAATTGCAAAAAAAATGATAGAACATGAAACTCTCAGTTCTATTGCATATCTACCTTTGGAGTGAACACATTGAGATGGAGACAATCTTCATCACCAACAATACGTGACTGCTTTGGATTAGCTATGAAAACATACTGGATGCAAGGGCTACCATAATTCTCTGCATCCCATACACCCATCCATGACTTCATTGGCTCTGGCTCCTGCAACCAAAGGACAGATAGTACACATATGTGCTCACATGTAGTGTTTTGTTTTGTAGATACAAACAGTGTGAGAAAATGAAAAATATTTTTATGTTGTGCACTGTACTCACAAATGATATTTTTATTCTGCAACCTATAGGTAACTATTAATGAATGCCATATGAGCTGTTCAAATTGGAATGAAAAGTCTTACTCATGTATTTTACTGAAGAGTGTTAAGTTACACAGATGATATTCAGCTGAGAACAGCTATATCTCAGTACATACTATATATATAAAAGTACTGAAATACTTCAGGCAAAACACAACATTAGCAAAAGTAATTATTGAAATAGCAAACTGAGGGGATGTACTCAGTATATTAACTGAAACAGGAGAAAGGTAAATGAAGTTTTCAATCTGCTAACATTCATACAAGAATAAAAAACTTGCAATTCTGGGTCATCTTTATTTTATACAATTTATCAATTCATAGTGAGACTTCAAAATGCAATAGCCATACCAGCAATTGTGACAAGAGATATTCGCTCAGGACCGTGGGTTTTTACTTTTCATATACACTCCTATTTACAAATCAAGTTACTAGAAACAATTTTAGAATGCTGTACTGCAACTGTTCTAAGAGACAACTTTAGTACACAAAGGTAATCAAGTACATTAAATTTCTGTTACTTTATGACAATGCTTATGTGATGCAGACCCACAAAGAAACACTTTAATTGAAAATGTACATGCAATTATTAAAATTGTTATAAGTGATACAGTTCACAGTTGACTTCTGGTTCATAGTCTCCAGCAGACACAATTTTTGGTGACATGTCACCGTCCTGAGGAGCATGGTTGACTTATCTCCCCTCCTCTCCTGCACAGTGCACCGTATGTGGTCTATGTCAATGGTCATGCATCAGTCTCTGTAAAGGAGTTGTTTGGTGGCCCTCCCCAGCTGTGCCAGAGTCGATGTAGGCACACTGACCACCTATTCTGGCAGCTCATTCAGTTTCTTGAGTGTCTTATCTTTAATGCTGGTTCCAAAGCCTTGCTGAGAGTATAGCCATACTCCCAGTCGACAAAATAGTCCCTGTAGCAAGTTTGGATGGCCTCTCTCACAACACAGCTCCAGTATTTCAACGTCTATGTCAAAATCACTGTGCTTTTATATTCATTGTATGAGTCTTGGAAAAAGAGTACTCTGTGACCACTGACTTTTTTGACACATTAATGGAGTGTCCATAGTGGTTCTTAGCAGTGATATTGTAGAGATTCGAGAATTTCTGTGTAAATTCTAGAATCACTCGGCTTTCTACTGTCTCGAACACACAATATTCTAGATAAGAGTGTGGGATGGTAAAATCCTACCTTCTGCACGTCACATGTTTGTGTGTGCAGGTTTAGAATTAGTCACGGTAAGAACATAGAGGCGGCAGTCAAACGGCACAGACGAGTACTTGTCGGGTATTCCGTAGATGTGTTAGTGAGTGTGTAATGAAGAGCCATGGAGTTTACATGCCGCTCTGTGCTTATTGTGCCATTGACTATTGTTAACTATAACAAGAACAGTTGAAAAGGTACTCTTGTAGATCTTGACTCAGCCTTATTAGAGGCAAGACGTATTTTAGACTCTTTTTCTGAAAGTCATTGTGGCTAAGCAGACTTTCTTTTGAATGCAACACAATTTTTGCTTCTAACGACTGTACGAGAGACTTGCTGGAAGTTCCATATTTTGTTGAAAGTGAGAATTTGTTATTGTACTTCATACTCAAATACATCGTTGATTGCATGGATACTTCGAGTAGAAAGAGGCTTGGAAGTTCCTGTATCTAGTGTTATTCCAAGGGGAAGAAGTGAAGAGAGTTTCCAGCAGCTGGCTATCCAGTAAGATGAAGTGGCTGCAAACCCCAAGTAAGTGGAATGTGGTTTGGGGAAATAATCAGTATAACACAGACTCACTCACACTCTTTAAGTCGTCAAAACGTTCGAATATGTAAGCCCTTATGAAGCACCTTGGTCTTGTTCTTTACCTTCATGTCTGGGTCAGCACTGATTTTCCTATAAGAGTCATCATCTAGCAGCTTGACATTTTCTCACTGTAGTTCTTGTGGCTCAGCATAACAATAGCGTTTACCTTTGTCAGCAGAGAAGACAACAATGCCAGATTAGATTAGATTAGATTAGATTAGATTAGATTAGATTTTCGTTCCATAGATCCGTGCTGAGGAGATCCTCGTGGATATGGAACATATAAATTTTTTTAAGCTGAAATAACAATACTACGATTATGAATATATACAATACATCATTTATTTCTATTAAAAAATTCTTCAATGGAGTAGAAGGTGCTTTTAAGTCCTTGTGCAGATCATTTTTGTTCCTAGTATTGTATGTATGAACTGAGCTGTTTGTTGGTAAAAGAGATATATTATTTAGGACAAAATATACTGAGAGGCAGAAGTTACTATGTCCAGTTCTTTGAAGAGGTTTCTACAGGACATCCGTGAATTTACTCCGCAAATAATACGTATTACACGCTTTTGGACTCTGAAAACTTTTGTTTGACTTGAAGAGTTACCCCAAAATATTATACTTTATGACATTATGGAATCAAAGTAGGCAAAGTATGCAAGCTTTTTCATTTTTATGTCGCCTATGTGTGCTAACACTCGAATTGCAAATACAGATTTGTTAAGGCGTTTCTGCAGTTCTGTGGTGTGCTCTTTCCAACTGAATTTATTATCAAGTTGTAATCTGCTCTTCTTCGTACTTTTTGCATGTGCTGGGTGGAAACCTCTTCCAGGTTCTGAATTGCATCTAGTGATTCTTTTCGAAGTTTAATGTCGGTGAGTTGGCTTTAAACCATTTATTAATATCCATGAAAATATCATTAGCAGGTCTTTCTAGAACTACACTCGACATACTACTTATTGCAATACTTGTGTCATCTGCAAACAAAACGAACTCTGCTTCTGGCAGTATAACTGATGAGAGATCATTAATGTACACAAGAATAAGCAATGGCCCTAAGGTGGATCCTTGTGGGACACCACATGTAATTTCTTCCCATTTTGATGATGACTGATGACTTAATTCACTAGTCCCTTGCACTGATACCCTTTGTTTCCTGTTAGCGAGGTATGATTTAAACCATTTTGCAACACTGTCCATGACACCATAGAATTATAATTTACTTAAAAGAATGTTGTGGTTCACCCAATCAAATGCCTTTGACAAATCACAGAAAATACCTGCTGCTTGTAATTTGTTATTTAATGAATTAAGCATATTTTCACTGTAGGTGTAAATAGCCTTCTCGATATCAGAACCCTTTAGAAATCCAAACTGTGTTCTTGATAATATGTTATTTGCGGTCAGATGGTTGAGCAGCTGCCTGTCCATTACTTTTTATAAAAGTTTTGAGAATGCTGGCAAAAGTGAAATTGGTTTGTAGTTTGATGGTATCTCTTTATCCCCTTTCTTGAATAGATGCTTAACATATGCATATTTTAGCCAGTCAGGAAATGTCCCAGTTATAATTGACTGGTTATACAAGTAACTTAGAATTGTACTAAACTCACAAGAACATGCCTTAATTAAATTTGTTGATATTTCATTGTACCCACTAGAATGCTTTGTTTTTAAAGATTTTATAATGGAAGTTATTTCTTTTGGTGAAGTGAATGATATATTCACGTACTTGAAGCTATTTGTGAAGGCTAGTTTCAGATATTCAAGGGCATTATTTACTGATCCTGAAAGTCCCATTCTATCAGTAACGGATATAAAGTACTTGTTAAATAGATTTGCCACACTATGCCCATCAGTTACTAATGTGTCATCTAACCTTAGTGCTATTTGCTCCTGTTCCTTTCTGGTTCTACCAGTCTGCTCTTTCACTATATCCCATATTGTTTTTATTTTGTTCCCTGACATTGCTATCTTCTTCTCGTAGGGCATTTGTTTAGACATCTGAATTACTTTTTTAAATATTTTACAGTATTACTTGTATTTACCTAGATCATCAGCATTGGAGCTATTCTTGGTCGATAGATACATTTTCCTTTTTGTCTTACAGGAAATCTTTATTCCTTGTGTAGTCCATGGTTTTATTATAGACTTGTGTTTAATTTGAGTAACTTTTAGAGGAAAACAGTTTTCAAACATGGTACTGACATTGTTCATGAATGTGTTATATTTTTCATTCTTGTCATGAGCACTGTAAACATCTTTCCAGTTCATATCTTTGAGCAGTTTTCTAAAACACTCAGTGTTTGGTTGATTGACTACTCTCCTGTACTCAGATTTAAGAGTCTTGATAATCTGCTTAGAATTTACATCTAAAACAAGGAGCTGCATGTCATGATCTGATAGTCCATTTATAACAGGTTTCATGATATGGTTTTGTTCCTTTGATTTGTCTATAAAAATGTTATCAATGGCTGTCCTTGAAGATTTGGTGATCGTAGTTGGAAAGTTTACAGTGTGAGTTAGATTGAAAGACAACATTACTAACTGCAGTGAATGTTTACTGGAAGATTGCATTAGAAAATCTGTGTTAAAGTCACCAGCAATAAAAATTTCTTTGGTTATTCCTGTTAAATAACCCAAAAGAGCTTCTACATGTTTTAAGAATAGATTATAATTTCCTGCAGGTGCAGTCTCTAAGGTCCCAAACAGCTGAACTGTCACTATTGGCGGTGTTTGATGTTGCACGTTTAGTTGTTGTCTGAGAAAGACAAATTTTGTGACATATTTCTTCAGGTGCTTCACGCAAAGTCACTTTACAACTCATTCTGCTCTCCTGACGTCCACAATCTGTATGAATGTATGAGAGGGGCCCTACCACTACAACCAATGGAGAAAAACGATGTTATGGACAAAGGGAGATCCACAGCATTTTTCACTATACAGCAGCATGCTATTGGTTGAAATTGAGAACATCCTGAAAAAGTATTGAACAAAAACTGTCTTCTGCCCAACAAACAGTACATGGGCATTACTGTGGAGCATCATATCTGATCATGGTTTATGGAAGGCAGGAGTATACTAGATTCTGTGCTAATGTGACTCAACTAACACAGACCAAAAATGCGGCCTGTCTGCCAGATTCGTTTAATTGAATACGACTGTAACAGGATTTTTGTACGAGTGTCAAAATATTGGTACAGTGTTGTCAGAACGACCATTGGAATACTTTCCAGGATCAATTTTATTAACTAGGACTGCATCTGCAATCTCAGAATTAATATTTATCGAAAGAAAAGAAACGTTATTTATCATGATTTTCCGAAAGACTAGCACTTGGAACGTGAGTGGATAGCTGGATGCAAATGTGCGGACAATATGAATGTGAAAACTGCAAGTGTGTTCATTCATCTTCAGCTTGAAGACTGTGAATGAGGTTTGAGCAATGAACTTGTAGGGCTACCCTCAAGAAAGAAGTTGTACCCACAGCAATCCATAGTGTAAACATTCCGAATTGGCATTGGGGAGAAATTGCAGAAAACGGGGAAATAACATTCAAAATAATTATAACTCAAGAAGATCCTTAAAATAAATAGATTGACATCAATTGAATCCTGTTTTCAGGCAGTTCTGAATTACTCTCTAACATCGAATGACTCGTTATATTGTGTAGAAAATAAATAATGATGCCCAGGTTATTATCTTTTGCTCCTTGATATTCTAGTGTGTTTAATATTAGTTGGGACTTTTGACATTTGGCTGGCCGGAGGGAGACGTAACGCCATTCCCCAGGTAAAATCACCGGCCGGAGTAGACGAGCAGCTCTAGGCGCTACAGTATGGAGCTGAGCGAACGCTACGGTCGAAGGTTCGAATCCTGCCTCAGGCATGGATGTGTGTGATGTCCTTAGGTTAGTTAGGTTTAAGTAGTTCTAAGTTCCAGTGGACTGATGACCTCAGAAGTTAAGTCCCATAGTGCTCAGAGCCATATGAACCAGGTAAAATCAATGGCGAGCCGGCTTTTCTTACAACGATGCCAGCAGTTCGGTTGGTAAAGCGAGACTGTTGTCACACCTCACACGATTAATAAACGATACCACGTGGTACCACACATTAGATGCTCTCGTTGTAAAATCGTATTGAAGTGCTCTGTGGTAGTTAAGTATTGTGAACAAGTGTTCTCTGTTGGGGCTGCATTAACAGTGCACTACATATGAATACGAAATTTGCAATAAAAATTTCGTCCAAGAACGCGTTCACTGGCTGGAAAGATAACGTTCTGCTGCAAAATATTCTTCGGAATTCGACAATAGTAATGAAGAAATGATACGTGATGTTGTGTTACTGCTGCAACTGGAATAAATGGTAGGGAAGATACTTTGCAGGTGTCCTTTACCAGTGGTAGTGGAATAGAACCACTTTTATTACATCTAGGAGAAACACTATCCACTTCCATTTTGATCTTTTGACTGAGCTGCGATTTGCCCCATTTATTTAAATGCATACCATGTGTTATGAAGTGCTGTCTTTCAAGATCGTCAGTACTGAGGAAAAAAGCATTTGTTGTGGTCTTGCAGATCTTTTTATACACCCTGTTTGCTTTTTGAATTTCTCTGTTCACACAAGAAGATTCAGTAAGGTCATGTCTGTGTGGTATGCCTACAACAATAACTTTTTGATCCTCTGTTTTACATAGCGCATCTCTTAGCACTCTGTTTGCTACTATTACTTCATTCTTATATACATCATTTGCGCCGCCCAATATTACAATGCATTCACTTTGTGTCACGTGATTATTGTTTTTATAGTCTTTCAAAACTTCTTTTAGGCCTGCTCTAGGTTTCACAACACTTGTAACATTGAGATCCTGCTGGAAACGAAGAATTCCTGCAATTCCTCTTCCGTGGCTGTCAGCAAGCAAAACTGTAGGCCTACTAAAGTTTTTAGGAGTCACTTTGTTTGCAACATCGAGACAGTTACGTTTTACTGACTTATTACACTTTGTAAATTTCCCTTCCGCCGATCCCGATTCGTAGTCTTGGTGTGAGTTGCTTGTTTCAACATTTTTAAGTTCACAATCCGTAATAAGGTATTGAAATAGATTTCTTAACGGAACTTATAACTCACTGGAAACAAATTTAGGTTTTGCACATTTCTTTGGTTCACTGTACTCCTGAAGTCGACCGAGTTCTTTATGTGATGGGTCAGATAGACTTTTAATAATGTTTTCCAACAACAGAGCATGTTCTCTTGTGGCTTTCAGTTCTTTTTCCAGTGATTCGAGTACTATGATTTCACGATTTGCGCGGCACATTTCACTCGCTGCCAGGCGTCCGTTGCACTTTGTTCCACACGTACACGAAATGTCTTCTTGATTTATTTTCGCGAAGCACTGCGAATGATACCAAATATGCAACACTGAACAAATTCTAATGCCACTTGATACGATTTTGTCGCATCACTTGAACTAATTGTGGCGCGCTTTGGGGAATAAGTAGCTTCTCTTGTTGCCATGTTGAAATCTGCTTCTTTTGTCAAAACACAACAGAGTATGTTAATCACGCAAACAAAGATTTGACACTCGGCGCGGTGGCTGACGGGAGGTACTGCTAACATTCTACTGTACTTGAAATTGCGACAATATCCTGAAGAAGTGTATTATTAAACTAACAACTCAGTGCAACAGAAGTAAATATTTTACGAAACAGCCCATTCTCAGTATAAAATAAACTTGTAATTTCATCACTTATATTGTTACAAATCCCACAGCAGTTCTTGTTTCACCAGCTATCGATGGCTGTCAATAATTACACTATTTAAATGGAAATATCTGTAGACGCTTGAATATCGCAATAGATATGGAAGTTTCGTATATTAATCGTATGGCAAAACACTGGCATCTTTGCGCACTATCATTTGCCAAAATCTTGTATCGATATCTACCATTTTGAGATGCGTCCTCGTAGAAATCGAAACAAGATTTTGGCAAATGATAGTTCGCAAAGACGAGAGTGTTTCATCATATGATTAATATGCGAAACTTCCATATCAATGGTGATATTAATACAAGGTGTAAAACTTTGCTTCCACTGTTTTTCCCCAACATTTGAGGCTTTAATGAAACAAATTGGTTACACATGTATCATTCAAAGTATTTTCCATTGCTGCCCACTACTTGTCCCATCTTTTGGTGGGTAGTGTATGAATCCCGCGACGAAAAAATTGTTCATCTTTTGAAGCGACCCAATTTGTGACTTCTTCATAAGATCAGAAGTGTTGGTCAGCCAGGCCATGCGCCATTGATATAAACACCTGTTAGTCGGAGGGAGCAATGTCTGGAGAATACGGCGGGTAGGGTAGTACTTCCCATTTTAACATTTCCAAGTATGTTTTGACATATTTTGCAACGTGGGGTCGAGTGTCGTCGTTCTGCAAAAGCACTTTATCTTGCCGCTTGCTATATTGCTGCCGTTTGTCTTTTAATGCTCTGCTCAGACGCATTAATTGCGTTTGATAACGAGCATCTGTGATTGTTTCACTTGGTTTTAACACCTCATAGTACACGACGCCGAGTTGGTCCCACCAAATGTAGAGCATGATCTTGGAGCTGTGAATATTCGGTTTGGCCGTCGATGTGGAAGTATGGCCGGGATATCCACATGATTATTTGCGTTTAGGGTTATCGTAATGAAGCCATTTTACTACCGGTCACAATGTAATGCAGAAATCCCTTCCGTTTTTGTCTCTGAAGCAACTGTTCACAAACACACAAACGCTGTTCAACGTCTCTTGGTTTCATTTCACACGGGACGCAAGTTCCCTCTTTCTGAATCATGCCCATAGCTTTGAGACGTTTTGAAATGGCTTTCTGGGTCGCTCCCCCTAATCATGACAATTCTTCTTGAGTTTAACGCGAGTCTTCACTCAGCAATGTCCCCAATTCTGCATCTTCGAAAACATTCTCCACCACTATGCCGGTCTACGACGTTAAAATCACCGTTCTTAAAACGTTGAAACCACTCACGACACGTTCCTTCACTAATACCATCCTTACCATACGTACGTGTGAGCATTTGATAAGATTCAGCCGCTGTTTTCCTCATATTGAAACGAAAAAGTAATACCTCCCGCAAATGACGAGAATTATTCTCGTAAACTGACTTTTTCAATCAAGAACAGCTTCATGATGCAGACATAAATGGACCAATATTTGAATGAGGTTATGTTGACTGAGGTCCAAGCTAACTGCCTGATGTCTGCGATCTGTTTCTTTCGACCACTACTTACCGTAGTCCCCACCTACCAGCAAACGGCGGAAGCAAAGTTGTACACCTTTTATATATAGCATTGTATGTGATTCATATGAAATATGAATATTTCAATCTAGTTTTTTCACTGATGCATGGGTTCGTGACTGTGTGCTTTACATACATCCCATTTTCTCGAGTTTGTAAACAGACAGCGAAATCCTTCCAAGTTTAAAGATTAATTCAATACATTATTTACATTTATGCAGCAACATGTAACCTAACACGCACCAAACACAAATTTATAGCAATATCTACTTTTCACTGCAATCTACGAATTCCTTGCAGTAGTTTATCTACTACCGAAGTATCACAATATCTATGACCATTAACGAAACGAGATGCGATTCAGCATGAAGCTGACGAGTTAAACTATTAAGATGTGCGAGAATTAGAGTTTATTACAGAAAAGTTTCTTTAAAATCGTTTGAGATAGATTGCAGATTGGAGCAAAGAGTTGTCAAAATGTTTTATAATGGGGAATATATGGTGTCTTTTAAACGAAAACAAAAGGGTAAAATGGAATTCAGAAGACATCGCCCATTCACTGACTTTAAGAGCTCTTTCGCCAAAAGCATATTTAGCTGTGGCCTTGAAGTATGTGCTTCACAAATATTGAAAGTGATTCTACTGAACTCGTTAATGACATCTTCGATGGCCTGCACTCTAGAATTAAAAAAACATGACTGTTCACCTCTGCGTAGGGGATGTGGAATGAATCTCACAATTGTGGAGAATAACCTAAAGAGATTCCTAGACCTTTGTTCACGAATGTGGGTTGGCGACAGAGAAAGATTGATGCCTTTCCAAAAAGGTTCTATCGCATCAGTACAACCCTTCTTTGGTCTTTTTGAAAGCGTAAAAAGTATGAAAGTCCAGATTAAATCAAGATTGGGTGGAAATTTGTTTTCTAGGGTACATGGATTAGACATATTTTACAATAACCCTATGCCATTCGAAGTAATTAACACCGCGCATCTTCTTACATTGATGGGTAATGCAAGTGATATTTCTTTCTCAGGAAACACATCAGTTACTAAAAAATTAAACACAGTCTTCTCAGTGTGAAATCGACTCAGTTTCTGTCTCCCTAAGTTTCATTACAAATGACCTATGTGTAAATGTTGTTGATGTATAGCCAGAATGAGAAATCTCAGAATCAGTGAATTTCGAAGAAAATTTATTAACGGATATGGTATCAATGTGCAATGAGTCTGTAGTCCCAGACGTGGTGAAATACACTGCAGGTTGTAAGTGCCAAAACATTGATAAATCGTTAGGTTTTCCAGTAGAAAAAATTGAAGTAGGAGAGCATTATGCAGACTGGATATCAATTATATCTAATGGGGGTCTCTACTCTCCAACGCCAGCATGGGCAAAGTATTGAAGTTTGAAAAAGAATTTGTTACTTTTCATGGAAATGGAGTGTGCGAACAAAAAAATGTCGTAATATATATATAACAGATGTATGAGGACAAGCCATAGACACATGGTTGACGACATACGCAAGTTAGAGTCTGGCCGTGAGTCATCCACGAGTAGCCAAATGGCAAGGTAACTGCCTGCAGTAAGTGGGAAATCTCCGTTCGAGTCCGGGTCCAACTCAAATTATCATTGCCATTTCAGTCTACAGTTGATGGTTGTCCATAATCAATTGCAAATACCATCAAACTACAGACCAATTTCACTTTTGCCAGCCTTCTCAAAAATTTTAGAAAAAGTAATGTACAGGCATCTTCTCGACCATTTGACCACAAATAATATATTATCAAGAACACAGTTCGGATTTCTGAAGGGTTCTGATATTGGGAAGACTATTTACACCTGAAGTGAAAATGCACTTAATTAATTAAATAACAAGTTACAAGCAGCAGGTATTTTCTGTGATTTGTCAAAGGCATTTGATTGGGTGAACCACAACATCCTTTTAAGTAAATTAGAATTCTATGGTGTCATGGACAGTGCTGCAAAATGGTTCAAGTCATACCTCACTAACAGGAAACAAAGGTTGTCAGTGCAAGGGACTAGTGAATTAAGTCATCAGCCATCATCAGAATGGGAAGAAATTACATGTGGTGTCCCACAAGGATCCATCTTAGGGCCATTGCCTTTTCTTGTGTACATTAATGATCTCTCATCAGTTACAGTGCCAGAAGCAGAGTTCGTTTTGTTTGCAGATGACAAAAGTATTGCAATAAATATTATGCCAAGTGTTGTTCTAGAACGATCTGCTAATGATATTTTCATGGATAGAAATAAATGATTTAAAGCCAACTCACTGACATTAAATTTCGAAAAGACTCACTATACGCAATTGAGAACCTGTAAGAGGTTTCCACCCAGCATATGCATAAAGTATGAATAACAGCAGATAGAAGAGATTGACAGTCTTAAATTCCTGGGATTACAACTTGATAATAAATTCAGTTGGGAGGAGCACACCACACAACTGCAGAAACGCCTTAACAAATCTGTGTTTGCAATTCGAGTGTTAGCACACATAGGCGACATAAAAATGATAAAGCTTGCATACTTTGCCTACTTTCATTCCATAATGTCATATGTTATAATATTTTGGGGTAACTCTTCAAGTTAAACAAAAGTTTTCAGAGTCCAAAAGCGTGTACTCCAAAAGCTACTCAGATTGTCTCCTACGTCGTTAATATAGATCAGTAACAATAGAGAGCCTATAACACTTCCTTGGGGAATGCTGTATATTACTCCTGTTTTACTCGATGACTTTCCATCTATTAGTACGAGCTATAACCTTTCTGACAGGAAATCACGAATCAAGTCGCACAACTGAGGCAATACTCCATATGCACACAGTTTGGTTAGAAGACACCTGTGAGGAACGGTGTCCAAAGCCTTCTAGAAATCTAAAAATATGGAATCAATTTGACATCCCCTGTCGATAGCACTTATTACTTCATGAGTATAAAGAGCTAGTTTTGTTTCGCAAGAACGATATTTTCTGAATCTGTGATGACTGTGTGTCAATAAATCGTTGTCTTCGAGGTACTTCAAAATGTTCGAATACAGTATACATTCCAAAACCCTACTGCAAATCGACCTTAGTGAGATGGGCTTTTAATTCAGCGGATTCCTCCTACTTCCCTTTTTGAGTATTGGTGTGACTTGAGCAAGTTTCCAGTCTTTAGGTACGGATCTTTCTGTGAGCGAGTGGTTGTATATAATTGCTAAATATGGAGCTGTTGTATCAGCATACTCTGAGAGGAACCTGACCGTTATACAATACGGACCAGAGGCCTTGGCTTTATTAAGTGATTTAAGCTGCTTTGTTACACCCAGGATATCTACTTCAATGTTTCTCATCTCGGCAGTTGTTATTTATTGGAAGTCATGGAATACTTTCTTCGTCTTCTTTGATGAAGGAGTTTTGGAAAACCGTGTTTGATAACACTGCTTTAGTCGCACTCTCGTCAGTGACTTCACCGTTGTTATTACGCAGGGAAGGTATTGATTGCGTCTTTCCACTGGTGTGCTTTATGCATGACCAGAATGTCTTTGGGTTTCCTGCCAGATTTCGAGACAGAATTTCGTTGTGGAAATTATTAAAATCATCTCGCACTGAAGTACACGCTATATTTCATTTCATTATCTTCTTGTACATCACTTTCATGGTGTAGGAACTGTCACAACAAAGTTATCAAACAAGTACAAGTACTACAAACATAATAATGGAATATCACTTACAAGGCAGTTTTAAAAGTACAAATTTGGACATATAAATTAAAATTTTTGGCAATAAATTTACACACAATCAAAGTACTCATCTATGTCATAGGAAGTTTTGCTTAAAAGGTAATTTTTAAGCTCAGTCTTGAATTTTACTTCATCTATTATTTCCTTCATCTACACTGGCAGAGCATTGTAAAGTTTTATTCCAAAATAACCAACATGCTTTTGGGTTTGTGTTTTCATTACCCTTTCTACATACAAATTCTTATGACTTCTAGTATTATAATTGTGGCAGTCCTCATTTTTATGTAGATTTTTCATATGTGCTCTTGTACAGAGAATGCTTTCAAATATATACAGTGATGCTATTGTGAGTATTTATAGTTGTAAAAAAAGGGCCTACAATGAGTTCTTGGAGAATTGTGTTATAATTCATATAGATCTTTTCTGAAATTTGAAGATATCTATTAAGCTCGATTTAGTTTTACCCCAGAACACTATGCCATAAGACACAAGGGACTGAAAGTAAGCAAAATACACTAGTCTAGTACATTCTGTGCTGCATACTCTAGATAATGTCCTCAATGAAAAACACACTGAACTGAGCCTGTGGGATAAATACTTGGGATGACCTTCCCAGCTTAAGTTTTGATCAATGTGCATGCCCAAAAACTTTGTGAATTGCACACTTTCTATCTCCGTATCAATTATATTTAACAAGATGTCCATATGTTAGGTTGCTTTACCATACTGTTTATAATTGATTTTACTTGGATTAAGTGTTAACCCATTAGTATTAAACCTTTGTTGTATATTTTTCAGGACTATGTCAGTCGTGGAGTTTAATGATTTTTTATCATCACTTACAATTACGCTCATATCATCCTCGAACAACATTATTTTGGTAGAAATATTTAGATTTTTTATGTCATTTATATAAATCAAGAATAATAAGGGGCCAATAACCCTGCATTGTGGGATGCCTACTTCCAATTTCTTTGCATCCGAAACCCACTTTATTTTTCTGATTTTTACATTCTGCGATGACTGCTATCATGTGAGTTCTATCTTGAAGGTAAGATTCAAACCATTGCCTCACAACTCCCCTGACACTTATTGCCTCCATTTTGTTTAACAGAATTTGGTGATTTACTGTATCGAAAGCTTTAGATAGATCCAAGTTAATTCCCACTACACATTTTTTAGTGTCGAGATTCCTGAAAATCTCTTCAGTATAGGCATGGATAGCTGATTCTTTACTTAGGCTTGAGTGAAAGCCATGTTGATTGCAGTTCAGAAGTATGTAAGCACCTAAGTAATTTATGAATCTGGTTTTCATTAATTTCTCTAGAATTTTTGAAAATGATTGGAGAAAAGATACTGGTCTATAATTTTCTACCTTGTGTCGATTTTCTTTTTTAAACACAGGTCTAACCTGAGAGATCTTCAACCTCTGAGGAAACACACCTTTGCTGAAAGACAAATTGGCAATATGTACCAAGGGCTTTATAATTTGTTGGGCAACTTTGTTATTATTGACACAGGCACTTCATTCACACCTGCAGACATGTTTGATTTTAGACTCTTTCTCACCTTTAATATTTCATTATCATTTGTGGGAGTTAACAACATACTACTGTCTACTTTTGAGGCTGTTAATTTCTCATGTTGAGTAAAGTTTTTACTTAAAGACACAGGTAGACTTAAAAAGTAACTATTTATGTAATTTGCCAGAGTTTCACCTTTTAATTCAATATTTTTACTGTTTTTGAGTACTATTTCCTGATCCTTGAGGCCCTTACCTATTTCCCTTTTCACAATTTCCCAAGTAGTTATTGATTTATTACCTGATCTTCTTATTAATTTATCACTGCTTAATAATTTTGCTTTGTAATTACTTTTCTATATATTTTTTGTAGTTTGCTACATGTTCTTTAAACTTGGGGTCAGTACAACTTTTTAGTTTATAGTTAAGCATTTTCATGATCCTGGAGGAATTTCTAATACCTGTTGTGATCCAGGAATTAGCATGTAAATGCCCATATGAGTTTGTTTTGACAAGTTTTTTTTTTTTAGGAAAACACATTTTAAAATTCAACATAAACATGGAAGTAAAAACATTATATGCAGCATGTGTGCTAGTTTGTAACAGTACTTCTGCCCATGATTGGTTGGTTAATCAGTGTATTTATGAAGTGAATGCAACTATTTGTGGAGATGGTTCTTCTGTACATTTGATATGAACTATTTTTGATCACAGGGGCTATGGGAAATCCAAGAATGAGTGCATTGTGATCACATATTCCTAGGTCAACATTTATTACATCTGTATCTATGGCATTTATATTTGTGAAAATATTATCTATGAGACTTTTTGAAGAGTTTGTTACTTGTGTAGCGTCAGTTATATGCAGACGCAAGTTGAAGGTCTGTAAAACATTCAGGAACTGACCTTTGGATGCACCTTCTGTCAGTAATTGACATTAAAATCTCCACTTATAATTATTGATAATTTTTTATAATGTAATATATCGAGCAATATCTCTAATTTATTTCTAAAAATTGCAGGATCACCTCATGGTGATATACACTGACGTTATTATTTAACTGTATGGCTGCAGCCTCAAAATGTTTTTCTTCGCTCAAGGACTCAGTTACAGCCACTTTTAACCTTTACTCCAGGTTTTACATAAATGCAAACACCACAATGTCTGTTTCCTTTCCTGCAATAATGACTTACTAATTTGTACAGGGAAATGCAAATATATTCTAGTTCATAACTCATGCACTAATGTTACTGAATACAAACACATTCTATACTAGCTTTACTGGCTACAATCTGAAGTTCTAATATTTTATTTTTAATGCATTGTATATTATGGCTCATTATTTTTAAATGATTGAAATTAGCTTGCGAGGAGTTTGTACTTATGCTTCCCAATGTTACTGGCTGTTCCTTATTGAGCCTGGGTATCAAAAACCCTTAAGAATTACATGTTTCCTGCTCCTTGTACTTCTTACCACTATACCTGTTGTTCTGGCTGCTGTTTCATTGGATGCTGGAGGTGTTTTTGAAGCTGATGTTTCTTTGGATGTTGGAGATGCTGCCAGTTTTGATGTTGAATTCGTTTTTGTAACTGATGTTCCAACTGATACTGGAACTTTTGCTGAGACTGTAGTTTCATTTAAAACTGGAACTATAGTTGGCACTGACGTTACTGTGGATGTTGAAGCTGTGTATAAAGCTGATATATAATGCTTTGATGGTGTTGATTGTTCTTCTGTTGATGATGTCTGAGTGGTACTTTGTACCACTGGTCTTGCCAATGTTCTTCAGATTGCTCAACTAGTCACAGATACTGTGCTTGAATCTGAACCTGCTGGAGAAGGTGGTACATATGCTGCTGATGATAATGGTTCAGCTGTTTGTGATTATTTTGACAACACTGATGAGTTGGCTGTTTTGGCTGCTGTACTGGGTGACTCTTCAGATTGTTTTACTTCTTCTAACGTCGAAGAATCTAATGTTGTTACCAATGATTGTGGGACATCAGGTCTTCCTTTTTCCACTAATACTGATACTGTAATAAGGTCGTTTTCAGACAGTGTGATAGTATTTCGTCCTACTTTTTTCCCTTTCATGTTTCTGTGAAGTCCATGCTCTGTAAAATGCTCTCTGCAATCACTATTTATCCTAACATGTGTAGTATTAGGCTAACCTTGACATATCTCGGCGATAAAACTGTTGGCGGTAATAAACTCAATATTCACGCAAGAGGTTTCCATGAGATCATACCTACGAGGGATACTAACAACAACAAAATATCACTTCAGATATTTTACAAATTACTTGTTTTAAAGCTGTTGTAGCACGTTAATTTTATTGAGGTGTATACCGTTGGCGCCTCCAATTATTACACATGTGCTGCTATTCATCAAGATTGTTTGGAGCTATTTAAAATTTCATATAGGAGCGCTCCCCAAGGGTGATATAGTGTTTTTAAATGAGCATTGCTCTCCCAGTTTTCAATTCCTTTCCTTAAGCCTAACTGGTGCAAAGCAACAACTGTCATCTTGTTAAAAATAGACAATACTAGTTTCACACTTTGCTGCTCAATTGAATTTGGATGTAGGGACTAAAGTATGAAAGTGCTGTCATATTACAGCACTTATTTCTTTTCTGCTACATGTAGTTATTTCAATGTTGTGACACAAGTACTTGTAAGACCTCACTTCAAGTTATCAACGATGTCAGCGAAACAAAGCTTGTACTCCTTTTGTTTAAAGCACTTGTTGCAAGTATATTTTAAAAGATGAACAGTATCCACAAAATATATTCCACAGGATGTATACATTTTGTCTTTATATAAAGTGTGTCAGAAAAGTATGACATGGCTTTTTTATTAATTATATTATTGTCAACTACACGAAGAAACACAAAAAAGTCGAGTGTTGTTTATCCATAACTTGTTTCAGTTCGTCAGTCACATTCATAAGAGAGGTCGCCATCCTGCGATTTTCCTGGAAACCCAACTAGTATTCATCTAAAAGGTTATTTAATGTTAAATAACTGATAAGCCGTTCGTAGACTACATATTCTAAACCCTTGGATATGCTGGTAAAATACAAATGAACCTGTAGTCGGAAGGTTGTTTGGCAGATTCCTTCTTGTGTATGGGTTTTCATGAGTCCTTATTGGGAAAACGCCAGAGTTCAGAGAATGGTTGAAGATGACCGTTATTATGGGCAGCAGAGAATCGTCAACAACAATGATCATTTGTACTGTTATATTATCATGTTCTGCGACTGCCGAACGAGAACACGCACCACCCTTACTGAACGTCAGGTCTTGTCAGTTGCAGACAAAATTTTTCTACAGGACGATGTTCTTTAAAAGTCCTTAGTTAGTGAGTATTGTACTTCTCACAGATTGCCTAACTGCTTTTAGGTAAGATATGGTTATGATAGAGATAGAGATATTACAGAGATATGATACTGCTTGAAGAGTTTGACAGAAAACTGAAAGACCTAAATCGAAACAAGGCCCCAGGAGTAAAAAACATTAAATTAGAACTACTGACATCCTTGGGAGAGCCAGCCCTAACAAAACTCTACCATCTGGTGAGCAAGATATATGAGACAGGCGAAATACTCTCAGACTTCAAGAAGAATATAATAATTCCAATCCCAAAGAAAGCAGGTGTTGACAGATGTGAAAATTAACGAAATATCAGTTTAATAAGTCACGGCTGCAAAATACTAACGCGAATTCTTTACAGACGAATGGAAAAACTGCTAGAACCCGACATAGGGAAAGATCAGTTTGGATTCCCTAGAAATATTGGAACATGTGAGGCAACACCGACCCTACGACTTATCTTAGAAGACAGATTAATGAAAGGCAAACCTACATTTCTAGCATTTGGAGAAAGCTTTTGATAATGTTGACTGGAATACTCTCTTTTACATTCTGAAGGTGGCAGGGGTAAAATACAGGGAGCGAAAGGCTATTTACAATTTGTACAGAAACTAGATGGGAGTTATGAGAGTTGAGGAGCATGAAAGGGAAGCAGCAGTTGGGAAGGGAGTGAGACAGGGTTGTAGCCTATCCCCGATGTTATTCAATCTGTATATTGAGCAAGCAGTAAAGGAAACAAAAGAAAAATTCGGAGTAGGTATTAAAATCCATGGCGAAGAAATAAAAACTTTGAGGTTTGCCGATGACATTGTAATTCTGTCAGAGACAGCAAAGGACTTGGAAGAGCAGTTGAACGAAATGGACAGTGTCTTGAAAGGAGGATATAAGATGAACAGCAACAAAAGCAGAACGAGGAAAATGGAATGTAGTCGAATTAAATTGGGTGATGCTAAGGGAATTAGATTAGGAAATGAGACACTTAAAGTAGTAAAGGAGTTTTGCTATTTGTGGAACAAAATAACTGATGATGGTCGAAGTAGAGACGATATAAAATGTAGACTGGCAATGACAAAGAAAGCGTTTCTGAAGAAGAGAAATTTGTTAACATCGAGTATAGATTTAAGCGACAGGAAGTCGTTTCTGAAAGTATTTGTATGCAGTGTAACCATGTATGGAAGTGAAACATGGACGATAAATAGTTTCAACAAGAAGAGAATAGAAGCTTTCGAAATGTGGTACTGCAAAAGAGTGCTGAAGGTTAGATGGGTAGATCACATAACTAATGAGGAGGTATTGAATAGAATTGGAGAGAAGAGAAATTTGTGTCACAACTTGACTAGAAGAAGGGATCGGTTGTCAGGACACATTCTGGGGCATCAAGGGATCAACAATTTAGTGTTGGAGGGGAGCATGGAGGGTAAAAATCGTAGAGGGAGACCAAGAGATGAATTCACTAAACAGATTCAGAAGGATGTAGGTTGCAGTAGATACTGGGAGATGAGTAAGCTTGCACAGGATAGAGTAGCATGGAGAGGTGCATCAAACCAGTCTCTGGCCTGAAGACCACAACAACAACATGGTTATGAGAAGTCGGGTGCCGTTTGTGTCTCCTGGGAGCTGCTTCTCTTACACTCATAAGGTGTTTCAGGTGCTCCGTAAGCCATTGTGCAGGTTTTCTCCTTATCCTTACAGGTTTTAGAGGAGTATGATTACTGTATAAATTATTAAGGCTGTAGGTGAAATTAGATATTTCGTTATTAATGGTGAAGCTATTTGATGTCATTGTCCGCCAAGAAATATCTTAGGCATCAGTTGTACGTTCTAAAAGCCGCTTCTTCCGGTTTCTTATTTGGGCTTTGCGACGATCAGCTCACGATAAATACATCAGGAGCGGACAAGCCAGGTGCAGTGATCTGAACCATAAGAATTACACTATTTGGAGAGTCAAGTGTGAAAATATCTGTAAACGTATGGGAGTCAGTTATATGGTGAGTGGACCCAAGTGGAATCGGTGGCCACAACTTGTAATTTAGTGGAATTTTGTCGGCTTGGAGAATACTTAATTCATTCTTTTCAACTTTTCCAAACTATCATAGTGAGTTGTCATAAGCCCCACGTGAGGAAGAGGATTAACTACATTTTCCAACATGGATCAGCTGTTTTTTGCATTTATACAAGTTCTTACGCCAGTGACGTTATTCTGTGTGGCTTTTGTACCACTTGTATTGGTACACTCACAGTCGAGGAAGTTCTTTGAATTGTGATACGTGGCATCTTCGATTTTATTTCGATGTAATTATGAATGCATTATCACTTATTTTGAGGCCCTGGGTCTCACAATGTAGATAAGTTAACCAGAATTGCCGGCCGGGGTGCCCGAGCGGATCTAGGCTTTACAGTCTGGAACTGCGCGACCGCTACGGTCGCAGGTTCGAATCCTGCCTCGGGCATGGATGAGTGTGATGTCCTTAGGTTAGTTAGGTTTAAGTAGTTCTAAGTTCTAGGGGACTGATGACCTCAGAAGTTACATCTCATAGTGCTCAGAGCCATTTGAACCATATTATTTTTAAATACAGAATTAGTTTCTCTTTATTTGTAGGTGTACTGAAATTCTCGACGTGAAGTTATGTTGAATTCTTTATGGATGGAAAGTCACATGTTGGAGTGCAGCATACTGTCATCTGCACTGGAGGTAACGACAGCAAGTGGGTTTGACAGGTTGAGGAACTATGACTAGATTTCTAGAACAAGAACTGAGTACTGGAAGGTAGGTCAGTGTCAATACAGTATCATGCACCCCTGTAAACTGTCGCTTAGTGTTGACAGTGCATTATGTACAACAGTACATTGTGAAATAGGTTTGGATGTTATAAATTATCTCAGAGTTAGACGAAGTACCTTTGTTGTGTTCATCTGCAGCTTAATTGTTAAATTCAGAGTAAGAATTTATCTGGCCATGGCAGAGGCGTAATTATGAGGGTACAAGGAGAGTCTATCATGCCCCAGGTTCCACTTGCAGAGGGGCACCAAATGGTCTCCAAGACGAACAAGATTTCCCAGAAAATATGTAATTGTTAGAGTAAATTCTAATACTCCTTTTAGACTTTTAGAGGTTTCTATTTCACTCAATATTTATTTTGGTATCAGTGCACATGAAATGACTACATTTTACAGATCAAGAGCACATGTGGCTCTGAAGTACCAGGTACCGAACCATATTAGTAAGTGGTGTAGCCCTCGCAAGCAGCAATGCAGGCGTTGATTCCGACATGTAGTCGATCGCGCAGATGGCGAATATTGTACTGGGATACTATATGCCACGCCTACTCGACCTGTTCACATAGTTCAGTATGAGTTGTTGGTTGACAGTTCTCATGTATCACTTCCAGCCCCATCACATCCCACACACTCTCTATTTCAAGTCGAGAGATCATGGTGGTCAGGGATGTTGTTGCGTTTCTTGCAGAGCACGTTGGGTTTCATAGGCAGTGTGTGAACGAACAATTTCAAGTTGGAACAAAATATTAATTTCTTTTTGCAAGAATGGCAAAAGAATGAGTCCAACAACATTCTATAGGTATCGAGCGCTGGTTAGCATCCCCTCCAGAAACACCAAAGGTGAACGAGAGTTGTAGGTTATTGGACTCCAGATCGTAAGGCCTCAGGAGGGGCCAGTGTGTCTTCGACAAATGCACTCTACAAAACAGCACTCACCAAGGTACATTGTCCGCACGAATGACCATCACTTTCATGCAGACAGAATCTACTTTCATCACTGAGGACCCCAGCACGCCATTCCATCCTTCAAATGATCCTCCGACAGCACCAGACGAGCCACGCATATCTATGCTGTGGTATGAGCGAAAGACAGACTAGAGGTTTGCATGCCCGTAGTCCCACTGCTAATAACCAGTTTGCACCAGTTAATGTTGACTCATTTGGGCTCACAAGCCCTCTTATCTGTGGTAACTGAACGATCTGCCACTGTTGCCCTTACAATACGATGACTCTAACGAACATCTGTGCTGCGGGGACGTTCAGAACCTCGTCTACAGGTGTGAGAACGTTCACATGAGCACTGATACCAACGTCGTTGCCCAACTGCCGCAGCATCTCCAATTTGTGTGGCAATTCTCTGAAAGCACCACCTCGCCTCTCGGAATGCCACAATTTGACGCCTTTCAAACCCGCTCATTTAGTTGTAGGTAGCACGAATGCATCTCCATCGGATGGTTGCCTCCTTGCCTCATAAATTTGCCCCACACTAAGCCTTCTGGCTGTGAGCACTCCCTATTAATGGATAGACACAATGGCACTCTGTTAGCTATGCCACTGCGCTATTTTTTGTCTGACGACTGTGAAACCATTATCAGTACATTTACTACACCCCATGTGGCACACGCCACCATCAGATCAAAATGTACATCGTCTTTGCAAATATCTGTTTCTGGAGGGGATCGCCGATGAAGTGCAGTGTTGTGACATGGGCGCCGTGGATGATGGGGAGGGGGGGGGGGGAGGTGCCAATAAAGTTTTATGTCGAGGTGACGAATGGGTAGGGGGGGGGGATATCGGCAATAAAGTGTCATGTCCTAGGCGCCAGTTACGTTTGCTACGCGACTGGGTTCAAATGGGTCAAATGGCTCTGAGCATTATGAGACTTAACTTCTGTGGTCATCAATCGCTTAGAACTTAGAACTAATTAAACCTAACTAACCTAAGGACATTACACACATCCATGCCCGAGGGAGGATTCGAACCTGCGACCGTAGCGGTCGCTCGGTTCCAGACTGTAGCGCCTAGAACCGCACGGCCACTCCGGCCGGCTACGCGACTGGGCCACGGGAGATTATCAGAAATGTTTCAGAATTGTACATCGTGGTGCCAGGAAATGGCATGCAAGTGCGCAGAATCCGTATCCATAGTTCGATACTAATATCATAAATCCGAAAGTAACTCTCTGTTGTTGAAAACGATCTGCCCTCAGATCACCAACCCGTTATGCTATACATTGAAGAAACACTGCAGCACATTGACCAACGCAGGATGCTCGACTACAAGCGCGCGAATTGGACATTGTTCAAGGAAACGCTTGACAGTCACATCCCACCTACCCACGCAATTAATGAGACAGCCCAAATAGATGATGCTGTTGAAACCCTTACTAAGGCCGTCCAAGACGCAATAGCCGGCACCATACCAATCCGCACACCACAACAATACAGTGCTGCCCTGCCCCAGGAGATCCTGGGCCTTATCTCAATGAGGAACCGTCTCAGGAGGTATTGGCAGCGTACCAGGCGCCAGCACTTCAAACGGCACATTAACAGGCTCCAGGGAATAATCCGGGACAAAATACAAACATTTAAAACACAACAGTGGGACCAAAAACTCGCAGGGCTAGACACCACGCGAGCTGGCGTGTGGCAGATGGCCCGACACTTCACCAGGGAGAAACACTACACACCCACGCTACAAGGACCCGACGGACCGGCGTATTCTGCGGAAGAAAAAGCTGAACTGATGGCCCTCACACTTGCAGCGTCATTCACACCGAACATGGACCCGTCAGATCCAGCGTTCACACTTGCAACAGACCAGGAGGTCACTCGCATCCTGGCCCAACCAGCGCGCAACAACATCCGCCAGGCTAGCACAGCTGAAGTGAAACGGGCCATCATGCATACCACTGCTAGGAAGGCCCCTGGTCACGATGGCATTCAAAACCGTGTCCTCCAGGAGTTCACGGATAAAGCAATAGAATATCTCACGCACATCACGAATGCCATACTCAAACACCAACACTTCCCCGCCTTTTGGAAGACGGCCAAGGTCCTGATGTTCAGGAAGCCGGGGAAAGACCACTCCCTCCCACAAAATTACCGACCCATCAGCCTGCTGAGCGCGCTCAGCAAGATTGTTGAGAAGGTAATACTAAAACGACTCACTAGGCACTGCATTACAAATGACACCCTGAGGCCGGAGCAATTCGGCTTCAGGAATCACCACTCGACAACACAACAACTCCTCCGCGTCGTCGAATACATCACACACAGATACAACATGAACAAAGCAACTGGTGCGGTGTTCCTGGACATCGAGAAGGCTTTCGATCGTCTATGGCACAACGGCCTCATACGCAAACTAAATGACGCAGGGTTCCCTGACGGGCTCGTACGTCTCATACACAAACTAAACGACGCAGGGTTCCCCGACGGGCTCGTACGTCTCATACACTCATATCTCACGGACAGGAGTTTCAACACTGACGTGCAGGGCAAACAATCAATACGACATGGTATACAGGCAGGGGTGCCCCAAGGAAGCATCCTAGGGCCCTTACTGGTTAACCTCTACGTTAACGACCTCCCAGATACACATAACACGACGATGGCAATCTACGCGGATGACACTGCCATCCTAGCGCAAGATTGGAAGCCGTCTAACATTAACTCACGACTACAGACCGCACTCAGAACGGCAGAGCCCTGGTTGGTGAAGTGGCGTGTTAGAGTAAACGTCGACAAGTACGAAGCCGTTCTGTTCACCAGAAGACCGAAACTACTGCGCAAACATCAACACTGCAATCAAATAACACTACACGCACGCCCAATACGTTTCCGAGAGAAGGTCAAATACCTCGGTGTCTGGCTGGACCGGAAACTACTCTGGGGGGACCACATCCAACACGTGACCAACAAAGCAAACGCGAGGCTCAAACAACTCTACCCTATGCTTAACAGGCGTAGCACACTGAATAGGAGGGTGTCCAGGTCCATGTACACCACACTTATCAGACCTCTGATGACGTATGCTGCTCCCGTTTGGGGATACGCTGCGCCCACACGTGTGCGCCGTCTGCAGCTCATACAGAATAAAGTACTCAGAATCATAAGCAACGCTCCGCGCTACACGCGCACCGCGGACCTTCACCGGGAATATCGGCTAGATACCATCTTGCAGGTATTCCAAAAACTCTCCACACGACTATACAGAAACACGAGACACTCGCGTAACCCGTTTATCCTTTCTCTGGGTAACTACGACCACAACCATAGATGGAAACATAATAGACCAAAAACACTATTAGCACGAAACTGAACATCTATGGTCCATAGCACGCTAACATGACAGTACTGGCGAGCCCCTGCAACTCAGCTACTACTGGCAACACCAGATGCTTAACCCGCCGAAATACCGGCAATCGCAGGGAAACCGTACTGCACACAGCACGCAAACCGGCCACACACACCCCCCACACTGTGAGCTGATCTATGACCGATCGCCCACTAATATATGAGGACAATGAAATGTTTCAGGGACGCAGCAGCAGCAGATCCTGGAACGAGCGCCAGCAACGACAACGGTAACGATGCACGATACCTCGCACTAACATAACCACACCTTGCATGCGCTGTCGCAGCTAGCAATCCGCTGCTGCCCTTACTACCCGTCCTACTGTCACAGAGGTTTTTTTCCCTTGGCGCTTGCCTTGGCACTTTTTTCCCTCTGCCCTTACAACCGCTACCCTTCGATCGTTTTCGACCACTTCTATCTCCTGATGGACCATGTAAATGAGTAATCTTACCCAGACGCATGGATAACATCATAGCCTGCATCCTGTGACTCCTGATTCTAAAACTAACGTGTTATACGGAGGTGACAGGAGAACTTTTGGTTTGGTCACCACGTTGGTGCGGGCGTGGAGGGGCCCCATCCTTAAATTAAAAAAAAATCTCTGTTACCCTTTCACGACTAAATCGCTGAACCAGTTGTGATAAAAATTTGTATGGAGATAGCTTGAAAGCTGAGGGAGAACATAGGCCACTTTAGAAAGCGTGTAATATAACAGTGTTATTGATTTGAAGAATATAACACAAAATATGGAACAACAATTACTCTTGAAAAAGCTTTCTATACTTTGACGTTTCAACTTAAGCAAATTTGTGAAAATGCTTTTATTGTTCGGCATGTTCTATATAATATGATTCAACTTAATGAATAAAATATTTACACAACCCTTTACGCCGGCCGCGGTGGTCTCGCGGTTCTAGGCGCGCAGTCCGGAGCCGTACGACTGCTCCGGTCGCAGGTTCGAATCCTGCCTCGGGCATGGATGTGTGTGATGTCCTTAGGTTAGTTAGGTTTAAGTAGTTCTAAGTTCTAGGGGACTAATAACCACAGCAGTTGAGTCCCATAGTGCTCAGAGCCATTTTTGAACCTTTACGTGTTTAATCTACACTTTCTTACTAATATCAGTCACAAACCTGCCACATTTTAGCCACTGAACGTCATGCGTCTCTTAGAACTTCTTTGTTGCGTTGAAAGTTGCGTGAACACGTTGTGGACATAACGTTGCTGTTCCACAATCTTGGGTTCCTGCATTCAGTACCAGCACATAAAAAGCTTGGTTTTTGTTCTGGTCACGTCTGGATGTGTACACTATCATCATCATCATTATCATCATCGATGTGCAAGTCACTGAAGTGGCGTCAAATAAAAACACTTGCACCAAGCTCCAAATCTTTCCAACCGGGGTATTCTGGCCAATAAAGCCAAATACATATATGATTTCATTTTACTGATATGCGAGTGTTGCCATGGGTAACAGCTTATACAATCCTCAAGGCCTTTAGTCCATACTAATATAATAAATTCGAAAGTAACTCTGTCTGTTACGTTTTCACGACTAAACCACCGACCTAATAACCATGAAATTTGGCGTGAGATAGCGTGAACCTTGATGCAGAAGATAGGCTACTTTACAAAATGGGTAGTACAAGACATTTATTGGTTTGAAGAATATTGCGCAAATTAAGAAAAAATTTTTACTCTTTGAGAAAGCTATTTAGTTGAAACTTCCTGGCAGATTAAAACTGTGTGCCCGACCGAGACTAGAACTGGGGACCTTTGCCTTTTGCGGGCAAGTGCTCTACCAACTGAGCTACCGAAGCACGACTCAGGGCCGGTACTCACAGCTTTACTTCTGCCAGTATCCGTCTCCTACCTTCCAAACTCGGTCGGGCACACAGTTTTAATCTGCCAGGAAGTTTCATATCAGCGCACACTCCGCTGCAGAGTGAAAATCTCATTCTGGAAACATCCCCCAGGCTGTGGCTAAGCCATGTCTCCACAGTATCCTTTCTTTCAGGAGTGCTAGTTCTGCATGTTTCGCAGAAGAGCTTCTGTAAAGTTTGGAAGGTAGGAGACGGATACTGGCAGAAGTAAAGCTGTGAGTAGCGGCCATGAGTCGTGCTTCGGTAGCTCAGTTGGTAGAGCACTTGCCCGCGAAAGGCAAAGGTCCCGAGTTCGAGTCTCGGTCGGGCACACAGTTTTAATCTGCCAGGAAGTTTCATATCAGCGCACACTCCGCTGCAGAGTGAAAATCTCATTCCAGCTATTTAGTTTTCCACTTTTGAACTTCATCATATTTGTGAAAATGCTTTTATAGGCTGATATGTTGTACATAATATGCTTCACCACAATAAATACAATGCTTATTTAGTTCTCAATGTGCTTAATTAATATTTATATACTAAACAGCAGTATTATTAATTGCAAAAGTAGCCCACTCTGTTACATTTTCACGACTCTATAGAACCGCTGAACCGATTCCGATGGTATTTGTTATGAAGATAGCTTGAACAATCAGAAAGACCATAAGCTAGTTTAGAAATTTATATATTTTTGAATATTATTAACATTTTTAAATATGATAGACTTGAGCGGCTTGTAGGCAACGCTGACGCGATGGTCAGCGACTTTTAGTGTCTATAGATTTTTCTGTGACAGTGCAAATGCAGTGTTATTGTGCGTGTGGTTTATGATTTTGGGTTCCTACACCATCTGGTGTAGGTGGAGAGTATTGGTGGAGATACAACAATAAAATCGGACAGTGAGCCCGATACCCATATATAATAATCTTCGCAGATGTAAATCTGATTTAATGCATAAGTCCATGAGAGCTCAAAGTGTAAAGGCTACTCGAATCAAACAAACCTCAGAGCAAATCTCTAGTCCGCTGTAACTTGGATGCAGAACGTCAGGTGGCCTTCAGAGCTACAGTCATTGGAACATTTACAAGCCCACCGCATTTTAGACATTGAGCGTCATGTGTCTCTTACAGCTTCCAAGACACTTGAAGATCCACAACAGCGTCGTTTGAAGGCTGTACAACAAACAGAGTAGTACCTTTACATGTGGAGTGAGGGAGGCTTACGGTGAGGCTCCATTTGATTATGATCTATTAACTGACTATGTTAATCACGCATTAGTCACAATACCGGGATGGAACAAAAATATAGGCAACATAACACAGTCAAATGGAAGGAAGAAACGGTTGGTTGGTATGAGTCTCTCTGGTGGCAAAGTCTCACATCCAGTACTAGGTGAACCAGAGGAACACATTAGGAACCCTTGGAAGCGAAAAGTCAGATCACAATGAAGACCCAGTACACACCAATGTGCCACTAAAGATGAAATGTTTGGTATGAAAACTAGTGTGAGAGAATTAAGTAATTCCCTAAAAACTATTTCTGCATTAATGTAATGAACTAAGACATATTTAAATATAATTAGATAATATATGGCATTCTTCCATATTCGACATACAGCAAAATTAATAGAAACACATTCATCAGGTATGGACATACTGGCACTGCATAGATTTTTATACATATGTCTCCACACCACCATATACACATACATCTCATAAAACTACTAGCTTACTTACTCAACATCATTCATCATAACAAAACTATTGATATGCGAGTGAAACAGTGGGTAACAGCTATTACTTAATAATTGTATATGTAGGTTTCTTCAGATATTCTCATAGTGTAAATTAGGAATAAGCAAAATTTGCGTAAAACAGCTGAGTTTGAGATGTATCACGCTTTCCGCATGTACTTGGAAAGTGTTGTGGTGCTCGAACACTTCAGTGGGTACAGATAAGATCGAATGTCAGTAACAAAAATATAGTGGTAGTCAGTCCCACTTGAGCCAGGGAGCAGATGTACTGATGCCTAGCAGATATAGCAGCAGGGACCCTTCCAGCTGAGCCAAGGGGTCAGTGCATAGTGACGGCATCGCAGTATGTACGCTGCGTACTAGAGTCCCACAGTTGCAACTAAAGCTAAGCTCGCATACTCTTTACCAACTGCATGGCACACTAGAAACCTTCGAAAGCAAAAACTCAGATGAAAATAAAGACCCAGTAGACTCCAATGTGGCAGTGAAGATGATGAGATATTTGATATGGACACTGGTGAGAGAGAATTAAGTAATCTTGATCACATTGGGCACCACAGCTGATACTAATGGTAATGATTAATGAAAACCAGCTCACTTGTATTATTACACATTTATTGTGTTAAAACCATTTTATTTCATTGAACATCTTGGCAACCTGATGATATTCAACATAATGAAGCTGGCCATAACACAGTAAATTTATAATAATACAGATTAATCATTAACAAGAGAATTAAGTATTACAGAAGTTCATAGTGAGATACAAATTCAACATAATTATTGCTTGATGAGGAGACAATAGAAGAATCGCCCTGTGTTGAGTTGGTAGAAACAGAGAGAGGAGAATCATTGGAAGTCAATCTGAGTGGGTCAATACCTGCGGGGATTGAGGAGACTGAGGTAATTGCAAAATTGGTTGTGGAGTAGTTGGCTCCAAATGTCCAGCAAAAGGTGCAAAATGTCTTACTGTGGCCACTAATTGCAACACTAGCTAATCTCAAGGAGAAATTACGAAAATATAATGAAAACTTGAATACCAAAATAAAAAAAAACGAAATTGGTAAGGGTAATGACAAGGTCATTTCAAATATACACGCTGAAACTGAGGTAGCCAATGCTAAGGTAAAATTGAAATTTTTGCAATTAAAACGGAAGTGAAGTTGGGCATTGATGAAAAGTTTTCACAGTGTAAGTTGCAACTGGTAACAGGTAGATACGTTATTAACTAAGATTGTTGCCCAGGTATATTCCGATACTGCTGCAGTGCTTAGAAATTGTGATGTATGCATTAAAGAATTAGTAGCAAAAATCTTGGAAAGTCTGCAAGAGAATGAGACTGTTTATCGCATCTTCACGGCAGCGATAGAGGTAAATCAAGCAGTTTATGGAACTAAAATTAACAGCTATAACTAGCATAAGTGATAAAATAAGTATGGAACAGAGTAATAATTTTAAAGTTCATGTGAAAGAGAAGATTCATGAGCTGGCTGCAGAGTGATCAGCAGATAAATCATTTCAAACGGAACAGGTTGTGCATAATCGGACAATGGATGTGCAACTGATTAAAAATGAACAAGATATCTCTCTAAGTTGTCAAGAAGGGGAGTACAGGTTTTGTATGGTACTTCAGTGGAAGCAGCTTCTATTCATGTACTAAATTTAATTTCTTCGATCCACACAGAAATGTGCTACCAAAATGGTTCATAAAGGAATTCCTGGATGCATTGCCTGTATCTTGGTCAGAGAAACAACAAATTTCTTTTGTGGTACGGCAGTTATGAGTGGTACCATTAGATAGGCTAATGATGTGTCTAGTAATTTACCGATTAAAGGGAATTTAAGGGCAAATTTTTAAAAAGAATATAGATCTGCAGAAATTCAAAAGGAGTTGTTGGTCGATTCCTGGAATGGTAGCAAATATCAAGCAAATCACGGGATCACGAAGGAATTTTGTGAATTTTGGTGGAAGTCGATAAAATATCCGGTACGGCTATCAAATTGTTTGCAGCACGCGCAGAATGAATACTGCTGTTCTAAATACATTGTGAATTGGTAGCTGCGACTGGGGACAATTACGACCAGTATGTGAAATTCCTGGAACTGGTTGAACGCAGCTGTCAGTAAAACACGGAGTCCTGGTGAAAAGAGGTGAGAACGGCACCGCTCGTGTGCGGCAGGGGCCACATGCCGACCACATGTGGCAGGCGACAGAACATTGTACAGTGTGAGGAAGAGATGGAATGCAGTAATTAGCCTGTTCCTGATGACACATTAAACTAGACAGTATCTTGGTGCGGGATCAGACAGAGGTAGAGCAATCTGGGGTCCCACTAGGTATTGGAAATGTGATGAAGAGTAGCTATGGAATGTGCATAAACACAGGACAACCAGCAGTTCCTGCAAATAACCTGAGGGGCGAGATGCAGCCACTGGTTGGACAGCACGCCCAGGAGCCAGCACACCAGAATAGTTAGCAAGTTCTTCGAGCGCCTTTGGAAAAGAAATGTGGTGATATAGCCTCGGAGTGAGCCGTCACAAAACAAGACAGAAGCATCCACGAAATAGCAGAAGGGGTGACCAACACAGGCAGCATGCAAATGACCCTGACATAATAGAAAGGTCTGAAGGGTGGTGATGTGATTGGAATCTTGAGACTGTTTGAAGAGCAAAGACCAACAGCAGCGGAAACAGTAAATGATAAATGTGAATTGACTAAGTGTGGGAATGTGCGGTCTCAAAATTAGATACTCAAATTGGTAAGAACGAAAGTAATATGAACAACAAACTTGTGAATTTGCATAAGCAGAAGAAAGTAAAAGCACGAGTGTACAGAGAGAATAAAGCGGTGTCATCCTTATACGTTTGCGTTTAACGACAATTCCGAGTACGAACGTGCCTTAAAATTAGAAACGACAAAACTGAGCCGCCTGCTTAAAGAATAACAGTGTCTGCAGGTAGGAAGAGCAAAAGAAAAAACTACCCTAGTTAGACCAAATTCTGGTGTTGTTGTTGTTGTGGTCTTCAGTCCAGAGACTGGTTTCATGTAGCTCTCTATGCTACTCAATCCTGTGCAAGCCTCTTCGTCTACGAGTAACTACTACAACCTACATCTCTCTGAATCTGCTTACTGTATTCATCCCTCTGTCTCCCTCTAAAACAGTTCTCCCACCCCACGCTACCTAAATTGGAGATCCCTTGATGCCTCAGAATTTGTCCTACCAACCAATCCCTTCTTTTAGCCAGAGTGTACCACAAATTTCTCTCCAATTCTTTTCAATACCCCTCAATAGTTATGTGATCTACCCATTTAATCTTCAGCACTCTTCTGTAGCACCACATTTCAAAATCTTTTATTCTCTTCTTGCCTAAACTGTTTACCGTTCTTGTTTCATTTCCTTACATGACTCACTCCATAGAAATACTTTCAGATAGGCCTTCCTGACATTTAAACCTTTACTCGAAATGCTCTTCTTGTCATTGCCAGTCTACATTTAATATCCTCCATACTTCGACAATCATCAGTTAGTTTGCTCCTCAAATAGCAATACTTTAAGTTGCTCATTTCCTAATCTAATTCCCTCAGCATCACCTGATTTAATTCGACTACATTCAACTATCCTCGTTTTGCTTTCGTTGATGTTCATCTTATACCCTCGTTTTAAGATGCTGTCCATTCCGTTCAACTGCTCTTTCAAGTCCTTTGCTGTCACCGACAAAATTACAATGTCATCGACAAACCTTTTTTATTCCTTCTCCGAGGATTATAATTCCTACTCCAAATTTTTCTTGTTTTTCCTTTACTGCTTGTTCAATACACAGATTGAATAACATCGGGGATATGCTACAACCCTCTCTCATTCCCTTCCCAATCACTGCTTCCCTTTCGTGCCTCTCGACTCTTATAACTGCCATCTGGTTTCTGTACAGATTGTAAATAGCCGCCGGCCGGGGTCGCCGAGCGGTTCTAGGCGCTACAGTCTGGAACGGCGCGACCGCTACGGTCGCAGGTTCGAATCCTGCCTCGGACATGGGTGTGTGTGAAGTCCTTGCGTTAGTTAGGTTTAAGTAGTTCTAAGTTCTAGGGGACTGATGACCTCAGAAGTTAGTCCCATAGTGCTCAGAGCCATGTGGACCATTTGTAAATAGCCTTTCGCTCCTTGTATTTTACCCCTAACACCTGTAGACATTGAATGAAAGCATTCCAGTCAACATAGTCAAAAGCTTTCTCTAAGTCTACAAATGCTGTAAACGGAGGTTTGCCTTTCCAGGTCATTACTGCCTCGTGTGTTCCAGCGTTTCTCTGGAATTCAAACTGATCTTCCCCGAGGTCGGCTTCCACCAGTGTTTCCATTCTGTTGTAATGGATTCGTATTAGTATTTTGCAGCCGTGACTTATTAAACTGATAGTTCGGTAAATTTCACGACTGTCAGCACTCGATTTCTTTGGAATTGGGATTATTATATTCCTCTTGAAGTATGAGGGTATTTCGCCTGTCTAACACATCTTGCGTACCATATGGAAGAGTTTTTTCAAGGCTGGTTCTTCCAAGGTCAGTAGCTCTAATGTATGTTGTCTACTCCAAGGGCCTTGATTCGACTTATGTCTTTCAATGCTTTGTCAAATTCTTGTAGTTTCATATCTCCCTCCTCATCTTCCTCTACGTCCTCTTCCATTTCTATAATATTTCTATCAAGGATGTCTCCTTCCACCTTTCTGCTTTCCCTTCTTTGCTCAGGACTGGTTTTATTCATATAGGCGGTTCTTTTTTCTCCAAAGGTCTCTTTAACTTTCCTGTAAGCAGTATCTATCTTACCCCTTGTGATATATGCTTCTATATCCTTACATTTGTTCTCTACCCATTCCTGCTTAGCCATTTTGCACTTCCTGTCGATCTCATTTTTTAGACTATTCCTTTTCGCCTGCTTCATTTATTACGTTTTTATATACGGAAGGGTCAAGGAAACGGTACACCTGCGTAATATCATGTAGGACCCCCATGAGCACTCAGAAGTGCCGCAACACGTCGTGTCACGTACTCGACTAATGTCTGAAGTAGTGCTGGAGGGAACTGACAGTATGAATCCTGCAGGCTGTCCATAAATCCGTAAGAGTACGAGGGGATTGAGGTGTCTTCTGAAGAGCACGTTCCAACGCATCCCACATATGCTCAACAATGTTCGTGTCTGGGGAGTTTGGTGGCCAACGCAAATGTTCAAACTCAGAAGAGTGTTCCTGGAGCCACTATGTAGCAATTCTGTACGTTTGGGTGTCGTGTTGTCCTGCTGGAATTGCCCAAAATGGTTCAAATGGCTCTGAGCACTATGGGACTCAACTGCTGTGGTCATCAGTCCCCTAGAACTTAGACCTACTTAAACCTAACTGACCTAAGGACATCACACACATCCATGCCCGAGGCAGGATTCGAACCTGCGACCGTAGCAGTCGCACGGTTCCGGACTGCGCGCCTAGAACCGCGAGACCACCGCGGCTGGCGGAATTGCCCAAGTTCGTCGGAATGTACAATGGACATGAACAGATGCAGGTGATCAGACAGGATGTTTACATACATGTCACCTGTCAGAGTCGTATCTAGACGTATCAGGGGTCGCATATCACTCTAACCGTACACGCTCCACACCATTATAGAGCCTCCAGCAGCCTGCACAGTCCCCTGCGGAAATTCAGGATCCATGGATTCATAAGGTTGTCTCCATACCCGTCCACATCCATCTGCTCGATACAATTTGAAACGAGGCTCTTCCGACCAGGCAACATGTTTCCAGTCATCAACAGCCCAATGTCAGTGTTGATGGGCCAAGGCTTTGTGTCGTGTAGTCACCCTGGGTACACAAGTGGGCCTTCGGCTCCGAAACACACGTCGATGATGTTTCGTTGAATGGTTCGCACGGAAATGCTGTGTCCCAGTGCTCGTGCGCCGATTACAACATCACGTTCAAACTACTTAAATCTGGATAACCTGCCATTGTAGCAGCAGTAACCGATCTAACAACTGCGCCAGACACTTGTTGTCTTATATAGGCGTTACCGACCACAGCGCCTTATTCTGCCTGTTTACTAATCTCTGTATTTCAAAAATGGCTCTGAGCACTATGGGACTTAACTTCTGGGGTCATCAGTCCCCTAGAACTTAGAACTACTTAAACCTAACTAACCTAAGGACATCACAAACATCCATGCCCGAGGCAGGATTCGAACCTGCGACCGTAGCGGTCGCGCGGTTCCAGACTGTAGCGCTTAGAACCGCTCGGCCACCCCGGCCGGCCTATCTCTGTATTTGATTGTGCATGTCTATACCAGTTTCTTTGGCGCTTCAGTGTATTTTCTCCTTTCATCAATTAAATTCATTATATCTTGTGTTACCCAAAGATTTCTACTAGCCCTCGTCTTTTTACCTACTTGATCCTTTGCTACCTTGACTATCTCATCTCTCAAAGCTACCGATTCTTCTTCTATTGTACTCCTTTCCCCCGTTCTTGTCTATCGTTCCCTAATACTCCCTCTGACGACTTTTACAACCTCTGGCTCTTTCAGTCTATCCACATCCCATCTTCTTAAATTCCTGCCTTTTTGCAGTTACTTCAATTTTTCATTACGAATAAATTCTGGTCAGAGTCCACAGCAGCCCCTGAAAAGTCTTACAATTTAAAACCTGGTTCCTATATTTCTGTCGATCCATTATATAATCAGTCTGTAACAGTCTGGTGTCTCCAGGTCCCTTCCACATTTACAACCTTCTCTCATGATTCTTAACCAAGTGTTAGTATTCATTAAATTATGCTCTGTGCAAAATACTACAAGGTGACTTCCTCTTTCATTCCTTTTCCCCAGTCCATATTCGCCTACTACTTTTCCTTCGCTCCATTTTCCTACGATCTAATTCCATTCGCCCATGATTATTAAATGTTCGACTCCCTTAACTATCTGAATAATTTATTTTATCTCATGATACATTTCCTCAATCCCCTACTCATCTGCGGAGCTAGTTGGCATATAAACTTGTGCAACTATGGTAGGCGTGGGCTTCATGTCTATCTCGGCTACAACAATGCATTCACTATGCTGTTCATAGTAGCTTATCCGCATTCCTATTTTGTTATTCATTATTAGACCTACTCTTGCATTACCCCTATTTGATTTTGTATTTATAATTCTGTATTCACCTGACCAGAAGCCCTGTTCCTCCTGCCACCGAATGTCACTAAGTCCCACTATACCTAACTTTAACCTAACCATATCCCTTTTAAAATTTTCCAAACCTACCTGCGCGATTAAGGGATCTGACATTCCACGCTCCGATCCATGGAACGCCGGTTTTGGTTCTCCTGATAACGACGTACTCCTCAGTAGTCCCCATCAGAGATTCGAATGGGGGATTATTTCACCTCTGGAATATTTCACCCAAGAGCATGTCTTCATCATTCTGCCATACAGTAGAGCTGCATGCCCTCCAGAATAATTACAGCCGCAGTTTCCCCTTGCTTTCAGCCATTCACAGTACCAGCGCAGCAAGGCCGTTTTGATGGATGTTACAAGGCCAGATCAGTCAATCATCCAGACTGTTGCCCCTCCAACTACTGAAAAGGCTGCTGCACCTCTTCAGGAACCACATGTTTGTCTGGTATCTCAACAGAAACCCCTCCACTGTGGGTGCACCTATCTGTATCACTAAGGCATGCAAGTCTCCCTACCAATGGAAAGGTCCTTGGTTCATGGGGGAGGGAGGTAGATTTTGATAGGGGGGTCGTAATTAACAGTCTTTTAGCAGAAGATGACCCAGTTCCCCTTGCGTTCTATGTAGACCCTATTGTTGCCATAACTATATGGTATTTGAAAAGTATCTTAGTGGTTCTAAGGTTTTGGAATAAAAATAATATAGCAGTGTCATCAGTCCCTAATGTGATAATTTTTGGGGCTACGGGAAAGATAAAAAAAGCTAATAAATTAAAAGCACCAGTTTGCTTTTGTTCTAAACTATTACTTTTATTGTTAACCGGTTTTCGGCTTACAAGGCCTTGTAGGCCTTGTTGCTGTTTATCAAAAAGTGACACCTACGAAAATTGTGGATGTAGTACTTGACACACATTCATAGTCACTCCAAAGCTCAGTGTGAACTTGATAGTTGGAGTAGATACTTTGAATATGTGTATCTATGGAACAAATTTTGATTTGGCTGTTATGAAGCTGCATATACAAGGTAGATCCGTAATAGAATCTTTTATACAGCAAAAGGGTTGTGTGAGGAGTGCATGAGGAGCCCAATATCCCTAAAACAAGGACAGTAAGTAAGGGGGAGGGATTAGTTCTGGTACAGAGAACCAGTTGAGAAAAACAGAACAGGACATGGTCATAAGAGCGCAGAAGCATAGTAGAGAAGAGGTAATGTAGAAGCATATGGATCTTCTCACTCTCTGAGAGACTTCTCAGTGCTGCAACTGGGCACATCTCAACTGTCTAGATCAAAAGTTCTCTCCTTGTTCTAGCCTCTTCTGTGATCTATTTGCTGTCATTCTATCTAAGAAGTATAGGAAGTTAACATATCATGAATCTAGCTGGTGGTCTAAAGGTTAATATGGAAATAAGGCAAGTAAACTTACATGGAAGGGTATAAGGAATGGGTGATTGCCTTGAAACGTTAAAGCACAAAATTAGAAACCAGTATATGAGTAATATGAACAGAGCGGTTGAACGTGATTATAAAGTGGGGAATATATTTTATAGCCATATGGTTGACGGCATTGTGAGGGTGTAAGGAAGTGTGGACGCTGAAATACGATGTGAGGTGTTGATGAGATGACAGCATTGGAAATTTTTTGATTTTAGTGAAAAAAAGGTTAGTAAAGAAGTCTGATAAAGAAGCAAGTATGAAGCAGAAGTAGGTAACACAAAACTGTGCTTTATATTGGGCCAGCTGATATTAGGTTAAGCAAGTGACTAAAAAAACGTGTGATTCGGACTGAGATGTATTGGTCTCCAGAGTAGTGTAAAATTTGCATGTTGAGAGAAACGTACATTTAAGGTTATGATAGGTGTCCACAAAGATTGAGCAGACATGAGTGCCAGCAATACTTTAAGCTAATATAGCATATATAAATACATGTGCATATATGTTTGTGTGTAAAGTTCCCAGCGTTGCCAACATTTTGCGTCTTTTAATTTTCCACTGATGCTATCTTGGATTTTTGAATTTCCCACGAGTTCTATCGTGGATCCAGTGACTGTGACACAGTCTAGCAGCGTCCATGTGAATTACGCACCAGAACAACATAGTCGTAGTACTATCTGGTAAACCCGCCGAAAAGTGAAATTCGAAGTCTTGCTATGAGTAGAATGAATGAAATATATCAAGGACGTGTGAGTTGTGTAAAATAGGAAGAGAGAAGAGAGACTAGTTTGGGCAGAAAATGGAGGTTGAAGCAAGGGGTTGCAGTATCCCCTCTACTTTTCATCGCTTTATGGTTGAGATAATGACAGGTTCAAATGGCTCTGAGCACTATGGGACTTAACATCTATGGTCATCAGTCCCCTAGAACTTAGGACTACTTAAACCTAACTAACCTAAGGACATCACACAACACCCAGCCATCACGAGCCAGAGAAAATCCCTGACCCCGCCGGGAATCGAACATAATGACAGGGGTGGCAGTGTGAACAGGAGACAAAAATGTGAAAGCAATTATGTTTGCTTATTATTTATTGGCGTGGTGAAATTCAGGAGGAGAGTACAAAAGGCTGAATCTACAGTAGGGTGTGGTTGGAGAATATGAATTGAAAAGTAATGCAAAGCAGTGTGGAGTGATGGTTAGAATGATGAGGAAGAGGAGCGTAGTAGCAGATGTAAGTAGGAGAGTGCAAGTACTAAAGAAAGTGGAAAATTTCGAACATCTGGACTTTATAACAGAAGACAGCAGGAGGAATGACAAGGACATAAGTGAAAGGAGATGGCAACCCCATGTTTTCCCGCAGAGTGTAAGAAGCTTCATCTGGAGCACGGAAAATTTTATATTGAGCGTTTTCTGATCTAGTACTGCCATAAGCATCAGAAACGTGGGTAATGAAGAAAAGGCAGGTGAGCGCGATGCAGGCTTGCGAAATGAAATTTCAAAGAGACAGATTGGGACATACTACAACACACAGAGTGAGGAATGTGGCAGTGAGAGAAATAGTAAGAGAGAATCCCATGCAAGGGACCATAGAAAAGATAAAAGTAATATGGTACAGGTTTATTAAAAGAATGAGAGCTTGCAAATTCTGTAACGGGCTCAAGAAATAAGAATAGGAAGTGAAAGATCACGAAGAAGACTGAGAAACAGACGGCTTGTTTCAGCGAAGAAATGTGTGATGAAGAGAGAAGACTGCGACAGAGTGGAGGAAGAAACGAGGTGAGAGGACAGAAAAAGATGGTGAGAACTGTGTTCTAAACAGTGGCTAGAAAATGTAGACGATGGTGACGATGACTTGATTCAATCACAAGTTATACAACGATGTGCTGTGCAAATATTTTCTTTAAAAAAACTTTACAAAGAGAAAAAAAATGATGTGCATGGCACAAAACATACAGTCATGTATAAATGAAAGAAAAAGTGGTCATCTGGCAAAATAATAAACTCAGTCTATTACGTTAATTACTTGTGTTATGAGGGGACTTCATAAAGCAAGTTTCTCTTTTTATGGCAGGTCAAGTAGCTTTAATTCAATTCTGTACGACGCTTCAAACTGAAACAGACACATCACGCTGTTGCCATTGGAGAACCGCTGTAAGAACGTCCACATCGTTGGAAAATCGCCTTTCCCTAGATGTTTTTGCAGCTTTCTGAGGAGATGGAGGTCGGCCGCTGGTGGCCGAGCGGTTCTAGGCGCTTCTGTCTGGAACCGCGAGACCGCTACGGTCGCAGGTTCGAATCCTGACTTGGGCATGGATGTGTGTGATGTCCTTAGGTTAGTTAGGTTTAAGTAGTTCTAAGTTCTAGGGGACTGATGACCTGAGATGTTAAGTCCCATGGTGCTCAGAGCCATTTGAACCATTTTGAGAAGATGGACATTGCATGGTGCAAGCTGTAGGCTGTACGACGGATGCGTCCAAATCTCCTATCGAAAATATTGAAGAAAACTTGCGTTTTGTGTGCTTTTTGGGATGTTGTATTGTCGTGCAGGAGAACAGTTTCTTTGCTTAATTTTCTATGCCTCTTGTTCCTTATGGCATTGCACAGCGACGTCAGTGTTGCATAGAGCTCTTTGTCATAAACTCTGCGTACCCAGCTTCTACATAGTTGAAGAAACGGTGTTCATGACATTCTCCGCTGATGGCGCAACTTTGCATTTCTTCCGCAGAGATGAGGAGATGTTCCTCCATTGGACAGACGCTCTCATTGTTGCAAGTGAGAACTGATGGACCCATGTCTCATCGGCCTTAATGATTCGGCTTAGGAAATCATTGCCTCCCACAGAGAAACCCTTGAAGACAATCCAGAACCGCCATAAAACTTGCGCCTTTGTGTGCAGGTGACAGCGATCACTGAACCCAACTCGAGTCCAATTTCCGGTACTCCATACGGTCGTGGACGATGGAATGAGCTCTGCCTCTTGAGATGTGCGTCTGTTAAATAACGTACGCAATAGTTGCACTGCAATTGCTGTGAATCACTTCCTAGATTGCCTAGGAATTGTGATCTGTGGTCGATGTTAGTGGCCTTCCTCCGCAGTCAGCGTCACCCAAGTCTGTGCGGCCTTGGTCAGATTGTCGCCACCATTTCACTACGGCTGGACGTGACATTGCATGCGGATCATATTCCGCCTTAATTGCATGGTGAGCGTGCGCAGTCTAGAAGTTTTGCCCACAAGATTGTACTGTCCCGAGTACTTTAACTTTGCAGTACGTTTCCAGTTGTCACACCGCTACTCGCACCCTTTGATGCACCTGTTACGGTCATAATGGCGTCACGCGTGACATTGCTAGTGTGCAGTAACACTCACCCTTATACGCACCGCAGAAGAACTGTCTCTAATAGAAACCTGGCACATGTACCCTCTTCTTGCAATGCGCCACTCCCGTTACATAATGGTCTTGCCGTAGGACGTCATGTATAAATTAATTTCCGAAGTCCCAATATATTTCATAATATGAAACGTTATCATTACGCGCCAGTTCTTCCCCTCCTCCACCCCCCTCCCTTGGCCATGGCTATGGCTCTCTCTCTCTCTCTCTCTCTCTCTCTCTCTCTCCCTCTCTCTCTCTTTTTCTCTGTCTCCTCTCGCTTCCGTATCTGTCTAGCAATGCGTATTTGTATACGCCAATATGCTTTTAAATTAAAAATGAGGATCCTATTTATCTTCTCAAAAAGTGACAATACCATGACGACGAATTTTGGAGTAAATATTTTATAAGTTTCCGCAGCTGTAATGTTGTTCGTTTTCGAGGAAAATTATTATTATTATCATTACATATGGAGTAAAGGTCTGACTTGGTTACTTAATTGTAAATTTGATTTGCACCAAGGATATGCCATACGTGCATGACTGATAAAACTCGGTATCTATTGATGTTATGCTTCTAAGGATACAGGATACAACTTGGTAATAACTACAATTTTTTATGAGTTCCCTTACGTTTTAGGAACTAATGCGACGGAATATGCATTACTCTGTTAGCCGTCGAAAGTTTCCGCATTTGTGTACATGTATATAAGAGCGATTGATGCAGCGATGCCGGCCGCGGTTGTCTCGCGGTTCTAGGCGCGCAAGCTCTAGGGGACTGATGACCACAGCAGTTGAGTCCCATAGTGCTCAGAGCCATTTGCGGTTCCAGACTGTAGCACCTAGAACCGGTCGGCCACCCCGGCCGGCAGGCTGGTAGAAGCAAGCGAACAAGGTACAATAGATGTAACTTAGTCTCCCCTCCAACCAGTACTTTTCCTGCGAACAAGGTACAATAGATGTAACTTAATCTCCCCTCCAACCAGTACTTTTCCTGCTCACGATTTTCGGTCGGTAGGATCTGCCGCATAAATTAAAAAGAAAAAAGGAAGTTGGCAGTCGTTGTGCCTGTAGAAGCTGTACTCTCTTCCAATAAGCTGAACCCTCGTGTAAACAAATGTACAATCTCTTCCACAAAATTTCGGGCGAACTGCCGGATATTTGTAACTTCCTGCCACAATATTTCGGCACAGAGTCTTATGGCCATCTTCAGGTGGTACTGGAGAAAACGCACTGAGCTCTGGTATTTAAGGCCCCGCCGGAACATGCGTGGTGGATTCACTTGGGATTGCGCATGTGCTACTTAGGGCGTTCGATTCTGCTGCGCCGCGCGCCCTCCGTGGTGAAAACTCGCCACACCGATATCAATTCGATTTTCTTTACGCGGTTCTATCTCAGGACTACTCACGAAGTTTTTCAACGATTGGATTCCATGCCGAATTCAACTGAAATCCGCCGTCTCTATTAATAAGGGACTCACTGTCAGACAGTCGTATCTCCGCGGATCTGGTAAATCTGTCATCGCCGAACACTGTATTTCCACTGGTCATGTAATGAATTGCAGTGAGAGCAAAATTGTGGTCCATACGTCTAACTTTAGGAGATCTGTTATTAATGAATCCGTGGAAATACGACTGTCTGACAGTGAGTCTCTTATTAATCGAGACGGCGGATTTCAATTGAATTAGGCATGGAATCCAATCGTTGAAAAACTTCGTGACCTCCGTAGCCAGCGTAGTCTTGAGATGGAACCGCGGGAAGGCAATCGAATTGATATCGATGCGGCGAGTTTTCACCACTGAGGGCGCGCGGAGCAGCAGAATCAAACGCGCTTAAGTAGCGTACGCGAAACGCCAAGTGAATCTGCCACGCATGTGCCAGCCAGGCATTAAATACCAGAGCTCAGTGCGTATTCGTCAGTATCACCTGAAGATGGCCAGAAGACTCTGCGCCGAAATGTTGTGGCAGGAAGTTGCAAACATCCGGCAGTTCGCCGAAATTTTGTGGAACAATATGTACGCCACGACTCAGAAATGTATAATCTGCCAATTGGCATCGGACGAATTGTTCACGCACCTAGTGCCGGAAGACGTTTGAAAGTAGGCCGCGCTTATGTAGCAGACATTTGTTGTTATTCTAGTGTGAACGGAACTCTGACACTTGCTAAAGCATCGAAAGCCTCAATTCTTTACTAAGCTCTGTGATAAACGTTTAACCCATGTAGTTCTTGTAACAAACTTTACTAGACATTCGGTTTTGCTGTGAATTATTGTTATTAAATCTAATTACAAAAGCTTTCTTTGGCTGTTCTGCCGGGGGACCGAATCACCTAGGTACGGTTCTCTCTTCCTTTCTTGCACCAGCAAGGGTGTAATACCGCCACTGCTAGCTGGTTCGGAGACTCGTACAGCGATTGTGGCCACTGTAGCTGCGCCAGCTGCCCGCTGCCGGTGTACTTTTGCCCGCGTGCCGCTCTGCCTCGCGTTGTCCGACCTGCCTGAGCTATACAGCGCTATTCTATGCCCATATAAATCTACATCTACATCAACTTGATTACTCTGATATTCACAATAAAGTGCCTGGCAGAGGGTTCAATGAACCACTTTCAAGCTGTCTCTCTACGGTTCCACTCTGAAACGGCACGCGGGAAAAATGAGCTCTTAAATTTTTCTGTGCGAGCCCTGATTTCTCTTATTTTATCGGGATGGTCGTTTCTCCCTATATAGGTGGGTGCCAACAGAACTTTTTCGCAATCGGAGGAGAAAACTGGTGATTGAAATTTCATGAGAAGATCCCGTCGCAACGAAAAACGCCTTTGTTTAATGATTGTCACTCCAATTGACGTATCATGTCTGTGACACTATTCCCCTATTTCGCGATAATACAAAACGAGCTGCCCTTCTTTGTACTTACTCGATGTCACCCGTCAGCCCCACATGATGCGGATACCACACCGCACAGCAATACTCCAAAACAGGGCGGACAAGCGTAGTGTAAGCAGTCTCTTTAGTAGTCCTGTTGCACCTTCTAAGTGTTCTGCCAATGAATCGCAGTCTTTCGTCAAATCTACCCACAATATTATCTATGTGATCGTTCCAATTTAGGTTATTTGTAATTGTAATCCCTAAGTATTTAGTTGAATTCACAGCCTTCAGATTTGTGTGACTTATTGCGTAATCGAAATTTAGTTGATTTCTCTGAGTACTCATATGAATAACCGCACGCTTTTCCTTATTCAGGGTCAATTGCCACTTTTCGCACCATACAGATATCTTATCTAAATCATTTTGCAAGTCGTTTTGATCATATGATGACTTTACAAGACGGTAAATGACAGCATCATCTGCAAAATACCTAAGACGGCTACTCAGATTGTCTCCTATATCGTTAATACAGATCAGGAAAAATAGAGGGCCTATAACTCTTCCTTGGGGAACGTCGGATATGACTTCCCGTCTATTACTACGAACTGTGACCTTTCTGACAGGAAATCACGAATCAAGTCGCTCAACTGAGGCGATACTCCGTAGGATTTGGTTAGAAGACGCTTGTGAGGAACGGTGTCGAAAGCCCTCTGTATCTAAAAATATGGAATCAATTTGACATCCCCTGTCGATAGCACTTATTACTTCATGAGTATAAGGAGCTAGTTGTGTTTCACAAGAAGGATATTTTCTGAAACCGTGCTGATATGTGTCAATAAATCGTTTTTTTTTTTTTTTTCGAGTTACTTCATAATGTTCGAATACAGTATATGTTCCAAAATCCTACTGCAAATCGACGTTAGTGATATAGGCCTGTAATTCAGCGGATTACTCCTACTTCCCTTTTTGGGTATTGGTGTGACTTGAGCAATTTTCCAATCTTAAGGTACGGATCTTTCTGTGAGCGAGTGGTTGTATATAATTGCTAAATATGGAGCTATTTTGTCTGCATACTCTGAGAGGAACCTGACTGGTATACAATAGAGGGCCTATAACTCTTCCTTGGGGAAGTGATTTATGCTGCTTTGTTACACCGATGATTTCTACTTCTATGTTTCTCATCTTGGCAGTTGTTCTTTATTGGAATTCAAGAATATTTACTCCGTCTTCTTTGGTGAAGGAGTTTCGGAAAACCGTGTTTAATAACTCTGCTCTAGTGGTACTGTCATCAGTGACTTCACCGTTGTTATCGCTTAGTGAATGTATTGATTGCGTCTTGCCACTGGTGTGCTTTATGTATGACCAGAATCTCTTTGGGTTTTCTGCCAGATTTCGAAACAGAATTTCGTTGTGGAAATTATTAAAAGCATCTCGCATTGATGTACGCGCCATATTTCGCACTTCTGTAAAACTTTGCCTATCTCGGGGATTTTGCGTTCTTTTAAATTTGGCATGCTTTTTTCGTTGCTTCTGCAACAACGGTCTGACCCGTTTTGTGTACCATGGGGGATCAGTACCATCACTAATTAATTTATGTGGTATATATCTCTCAACTGCTGTTGATACTATCTCTTTGAAACCATTCCACAACTTTTCTATACTTACATGATCAGATCGGAGGGAGTGAAGACTGTCTCTTAAAAAGGCGTTAAGAGCATTTTTATCAGCTTTTTTTTAAAATAGATATACTTTGCATTTCTTTTTGATGGTTGTAGGTGATACGGTATTCAGCCTAGCCAGCAACTGCCTGGTGGTCGCTAATCCCTGTATTCGTCACAATACTCACTATTTGTCCAGCATTATTAGTTGCTAAAAGGTCAAGTATACTATCGAAACCATTTACACTTCGAGTGGGCTCACGAACTAATTGTTCAAAATAATTTTCTGAGAAAGCATTCAGTACAATTTCGGATGACGTCTTATGCCTGCCGCCGGCTTTAAACGTATAATTTTTCCAGCATATCGAGGGTAGATTAAAGTCACCACCGACTATAATTGTATGAGCGGGGTACTTTATTAGAAATGAAACTCAAGTTTGCTTTGAACTGTTCAGCAACTATATCTTCTGAGTCGGGGAGTCAGTAAACCGATCCAATTAATAGTTTAGTCCGATTGTCAGGTATAACCTCTACCCATACTATTTCACACGAACTATCTACTTCAATTACGCTACAAGGCAAACTGCCTCTGACAGCAATAAATACTCCACCACAAACTGCATTTAATCTATCCTATCTGAACACTGTTAGATTGTTTGAAAAAAAATTCGGTTGAACTTATTTCCGGCTTTAGTCACCTCTCTGTACCTACAACTATTTGAGCTTCAGTGCTTTCTATTAGGGCTTGGAGCTCTGGTTCTTTCCCAGCACAGCTACGACAATTTACAACTACAATACCAATCGTTTCTACTACTACCTTACTGTGTTTTACCTGCCCGCTTTTAGACGGACGTCCCTTCTGTGATTCCCTGAGACCCTCTGACCTGAAAAACCGCCCAGTCCCTTCCAGACAGCCCCCGCTACCCGTGTAGCTGCCTCCTGTGTGTAGTGGACTCCTGACCTATTAAGCGGAACCCGGAAACCCACCACTCGACGACTCAAGACAAGGATTCTGCAGCCTACGCGGTCACAGAACCGCCTGAGCCTCTGATTCAGACCCTCCACTCGGCTCTGCAGCAAAGGACCACAGTCGGTTCTATCGACGATGCTACAGATAGTGAGCTCCGCCTTAATCTCGGAAGCAAGACTGGCAGTCTTCACCATTTCCTGGAATAAATGATGACTAACTAACAACCTCAGCTGCCGACAGGTGTAGTTGATATACCTCGATGTGGACAGCTGAAAATGTGTGCCCCGACCTGGACTCGGACTCGGGATCTCCTGCTTACATGGCAGACGCTCTATCCATCTGAGCCAGCGAGGACACAGATGAATAGCGCGACTGCAGGAGATCCCGGGTTCGAGTCCCGGTCGGGGCACACATTTTCAGCTGTCCACATCGAGGTATGTCAACAACACCTGTCGGCAGCTGAGGTTGTGAGTTAGTCATCATTTACTCCAGGGAAAAGCTGCACGGTCATGAACAGTAACTGTTCTTTCGAGAACAAGTTACTGTCTTCATATATATATTTACCATTTCCGCTAGCCGCCAAAAACCAGACAGAATCTGCCCCGATCCAAAGCGACACACGTCATTGGTACCGACATGAGCCACCACATGCAGTTGGCTGCATCCTGTACTCTTCATAGTATCCGGAAGCAGCCTTTCCACATCCGGAATGACTCCCCCCAGAATGCAAACTGGCTTCCTTCTCGCCTCACTCTCGCCGCTGCCGCTACTTATAGTGCTACAAAAATAGTGCCGGAAAGGGACTAGAATACCTGGAAGCGTAGCTTGCCGACGGGAGGGCGGGCGTAGGGTACGCCTCGGAAGGCGAAGAAGGGACGGCCGGAGGAGGATCGCAAGGTGACGCCGCGCAGAGCGCCCTGCTCTACGTGCACCACGGGCCGCGCCGAGTAAGCGGCCGCTGCCGTCAGCAGCGGCAGCAGCAGCAGCAGCAACACGGGAAGGCTGCAGCGTGACATGGCGGGCGACATAGCCGAACTGTGGACCTGCGCGTCTGCTGCCAGCAGCCACAGGCTAAGAAGGGCGGGGAGGGGAGGGGGCAGCTGGCAAGGACGCGCTCACCTTGCCCAGTTGGACCAGGCTCCGCGCCATCGCTCAGGCAGATGTAAAGCGGCGTGATAGCCGGGCTGCTAGGCCGGTATTGCTCTATCAAATTTCTTTGTCAAAGATTTCATCAAAGATGTGCTCAAATATTCCGTCAAATATATTTGACAAAGATCTTTGACGTAGCGCTAGAAGGGGCATTGCACTGTCATATTTTTCCTCAAAGTTCAAGATGGCTGACAACAACAACTTGTTATTAACTGCAGTAGTTGCATGTACTATAATTGTACTGTGTGTACATGCGGAAGAGAAGCGGGGGAAAAAAGGAAACATACCTGGATGAAGCCGTGCGTTATACGATACGATAAAAGCATTCAACAAAACTTTTTACGTGAGCTTGTAGTGGCAGACGTCAAGTCGTACATCAATTACTTAAGAATGGATGAGCACACATTTCTGTATGTGCTCAATGAAGTGTATCCTCATATCACAAAGAACAATATTCACTTAAGAACTGCTACATCTGCAGAAGACAGGCTCACTGTAACACATTACAGGATAGGGTTAGGTTAGGTTAGGTCAGGTCTTCAATCTTCGTAATCTATTTTTGTATTCAGTGTGCCCCACGTTGTAAAGCGCCTCATCGGGTTCACACATCTCTATTAATTTTGTAGTTGTCGGTACACACCAATTGTATTTACCAGCAATGTTTTTAAAAACACTACAGACGACAGAATGCAGCGATGTTAGCGCTCTATGTGGTAACAGAAGACAAGCGACTTCTTTGATCAAATGTACGGCGAGGCCCTAGATTTCATCAAATCTTGAACGACATTTGACAAAGTTCCCTATTACACTACCAAATATCTTTGACAAAGCTATTGGACAAAGATATTTGACAAAGACATTTGATAGTGTAATAGTCTAATTTGATAGTGTAATGCGAGCATAAACCCTGACCTCATTCCCCCCCCCCCCCCCCCCCCTTCAGACGAGTGACCAAACTCACTGCTCGTAATAGGTGCACGCCACGTGCTTGCGTCCAAATCAACCGCCTACACTGTTGTGCTTGATGTCAGTCAATGAACAATTGATTGAGTCGAGTATGAATTTCTAAAATCTTGAGTAGACTACAAGTAAACACATGATTCTTTAAAGAATCGAATTCCCGCGTATAAACCACCTAAAAACGTCTGATTGCTTCACAGATGTGTTAATGCGATAAGTATACTGACCGAAAAAAGTCGCAACGCTAAGAAAGATTTGTGCAATATAAACAAAAGTTGATAGGCGTGTTTCTACATCTCAAAGATGAAACGAGGGTAATCCCAAAAGTAAGGTCTCCTATTTTTTTTATAAGTACATAGACCCGTTTATTTCTACAATGGTTTACATCAGTTTACAGCTTGAACATTTAGCAATTTTTCGACGTAATCACCATTTCTGTCGATGCATTTTTGTAGACGCTGTGGCAGTTTGTGTATGCCCAAGACCATACAAGATCGCCGCCTTGCTGTTCAGAAAGTTATGAACCTCTTCTTTCACCTAGTCGTCGAAGCTCAATCGTTGGGACCACAGTTAACTCTGACAGGTACTGTGAGACTCTGATAAAAGTCAAACGGGCACTTCAGTTCCGGAGAAGATGAATGTTGAGCAAGGGCGTACACATTCTCCATGACAACGCTCGCCCACACATCGCTCGGCAAACCGTTGCTCTCCTGCAACAGTTTCAGTGGAACATAATCACCCACCCACCCTACAATCCTGACTTGACGCCCAGTGACTATCACCTGTTCCCTAGGTTAAAAGACGAAGTGAATGAAGAGGTTCATAACTTTCTGAAAAGCATGGCGGCGAGCTGGTATGATATGGACATACAAAAACTGCCACAGCGTCTACACAAATGCATCGACAGAAACGGTGACTATGTCGAAAAATAGCTAAAAGTTCAAGCTGTAAATTGATGTAAGTCATTGCAGAAATAAATGGATCTATGTACTTATAAAAAATAGGAAACCTTACTTTCAGGATTACCCTCGTATCTATTCATATTTCACGCCAGTCGCGTGAGAGTGACGTTAGCAGCTACAGTATGAGGATGCAAATCAGATATGCCTTAAATACGAGCTGTAACGGTCGTGAACGTTACGTTTGAGATTGTACGTGGTGATTTGATGTTAGTCAAGAACGCCTTTAAGGCAACAAAGACACAATTATCAACACTTCACTGAGTTTGAACCTGAATATTTCTTCTGCGTTACTGCAGAAAAAACTTGGCAGGAATGTAGCCACTGTACTTGGCTGCCGACGCAGTGGTCACGAGAACGTGAAATCGCAAGAAGACCGGGCTCTGAACGGTCACATCGCACTACCGCGAGGAAAAACTGTCGTGTTCGGTGTATGGCTATGACGCATTGTACTGCAGTTTGAGCTGCGGTTGGCACCACAGTCACGCAACGAACTATTACCAATAGGTTACTTCAAGGACAGCTCCGAGCCAGAAACATAGCGTGCACTCCGCTGGCCCAAGTCCACAGTCATTTGCGACTTAAGTGGTCTCAAGCGAGAGCTAGTTGGCGGGCAGGGTGGAGGTCTGTTGTCTTTTCTGATGAAAGCTGGTTCTGCTTCGGTGCCAATAATGGACGTTTGTTTTTGTAGAAAGAGGACAGTTGAGGGCCTGCAACCAACCTGTCTGTCTGCTAAACACAGGACCTACACCTGGAGTTATGGACAGGGGCGAGATTTCGTATGAAAGTGGGAGCACTCTCGTTGTTCCCAGATGACGTGACTGCAGATCTGTAGCTCAGTCGCCGGCCGGAGTGGCCGAGCCGTTCTAGGCACTTCAGTCTGGAACCTCGCGACCACGGTCGCAGCTTCGAATCCTGCCTCGGGCATGGATGTGTGTGATGTCCTTAGGTCAGTTAAGTTTAAGTAGTTCTAAGTCCTAGGGGACTGATGACCGCAGAAGTTAAGTCCCATAGCGCTCAGAGTCATTTGAACTATTTTTTTGTAACTCAGTGGACCTGTTGTGCTGCCATTCATGAACAGGCATTCCAGAGGATGTTTTCCAACACGACAACGCTCGCCCACACGTCACTGCTGTAGCCCAACATGCTCTACAGAGTGTTGATATGTTGCCTTGGCCTGCTCTATCAGTAGATCGTTCTCCAATTGAGCACATACAGGACCTGATCGGAAGACAACTCCAGCGCCATTCACAAACAGTATTAACCGTTCTTATATTGACCGACAAAGCGCTAGAGCCACGGAACGTGTAATGAATCACCCTCCTCTAAAATTACCTTTTTTTATAGATATAACCGATATCATGCATACTATCGATTCTTGCATAGGTTAAAATTATCTCAGCTGTTTCATCAAAAGAATTCATATGCTTTTGTGTGTGATGAAATATATTTCAGGGTAAAATGTATAGAAAAGAAAGTAATGTGTTACAATTGATATGTTCTAACAGTTAAAATTACTCTCGTTTTGAAAATTTTTGAAATTACGAAATTTCTGGTATACTTAAAATTCATATTATTAATTGTACAATGTAACTCTAATTATTAAATTCAATTCTGGATTTATTTATAAAATAATGATATAATTTGGTGAAGAGTCTGCTTTGGTAAAGAAAGATTGTAAACTCTTTATTGTTTGTAAAGTCTTTAGAATAATGTGAGTACCGCAGAATGTAAGTAGTGGTGGGCATGCCTCCGATGGAAGTATACGTTTTCTAAGTTTGTCACCCACAATGTAATTATTGGTTTCTTTTAACGTGGAAAATGAAAAAACGGTGTGATGTTGAAAGATGTGACAAAGAATAAAATTCAAGAATAATACAGGCAAATCTTCGTCAGTTGTTTAGTCTTCAAGACACTACAAAATCGAAAATTCAGCTGCAAGAATGTACCCCTAGACAAGACTTTGAGCCATCAACCACAACAACGAGATAATGAAGATAAGTAAAAAGTTGTTCTTTTGCCTCTCGAAGCTTTCAAAATTTGTGCAAAGAATGAGAATTTTAAGAGTGATGTGTGGAAGTGTAAGATTACAAACTCCATCCCACAAACTGATATCCAGAACCTGTAAAACAAAATACATGTAATGTTGTGTGCTTGCATTCATCGTTCTGGCGTTTACACCACTTATTAACGAACCACATTTGCTGTGGCTGATCTCGCACTTACATTAACCTGTGATCTTGCAATGTTAATCACTCAAATGCGTTACCTAGAAAAATGTATTCCTGAAATTTCATTACTCTATAATTTTTTTGTGTTGCGAATTTTTTTCCCACCAATGTATGTACTTGATTTCAAGAATGTATGAAAAAATATTATGAAAGATTTGAAAATACGTTTAAAGTTTGTTGGAAGTTGCTAAGTGCTCACATTTCGAAATACTGAATGAATATAGTGTGGCTAATTTGCGCTCCATTTTAAGCAAATTCTAGTTTTTCACTCATCTAAATCTGCTATTACTGGTAGCAAACCCGGTGTTATTCTTGCAATCTTGTTAGTGATGACTGGGAAAGAAAGGAAAGGGAGGAGCCTAAGCCTCGTTAAGAAACCAGGGTTCCTCTGCCTCCGGATGTCGTGGGGCTCGTTGCCACGGTTACTCAAAGGTACCTACGACGGAGAAGGTGGACTTCGGTACGGTGTCGGTGGCGGAAGAGCAAACCAGTAGCGCCTGCACTCCAGGGGAGTGCTACAAAAGGCGTCTGATTCCATTTTAGGGGCGCCAAAATTTAAACAGTGAAAGGCAACGGGAAACCACCACTGTCATTTTTTCAAGAACATCTCATAGCTACTCAATCTTGAATTAGATTCCAGAGTAAGCTCCCACTCCAACTTCTGGGGGGTTTGAGAGGAGCCTCACAATGTACAGACGAATCTAACCCATCCATGCGGATCATTAAAAGATGTTGTTGTTGTGGTCTTCAGTCCAGAGACTGGTTTAAGGAAGCTCTCCATGCTACTCTATCCTGTGAAAGCTTCTTCATCTCTCAGTACCTTCTGCAAACTACATCCTTCTGAATCTGCTTAGTGTATTCATCTCTTGGTCTCACTTTACGATTTTTACCCTCCGCGCTGCCCTCCAATACTAAACTGGTATCCCTTGATGCATCAGAATATGTCCTACCAACCGATCCCTTCTTCTAGTCAAGTTGTGACAAAAATTTCTCTTCTCCCCAATTCTATTCAATGCCTCCTCATTAGTTATGTGATTTACTCATCTAATCTTCAGCATTTTTTGAAGTACCACATTTCGAAAGCTTCTATTCTCTTCTTGTCTAAACTATTTATCGTCCATGTTTCACTTCCATACATGGCTACACTCCATACAAATACTTACAGAAACGACTTCGTGACACTTAAATCTATACTTGATGTTAACAAATTTCTCTTCTGCAGAAACGCTTTCCTTTGCATTGCCAGTCTACATTTTATATCCTCTCTACTTCGACCGTCATCAGTTATTTTGCTCCCCAAATAGCAAAACTCATTTATTGTGAAACGTCCCCTTAGAACAATTATACAGGACTGGTCTATGTGAAACGTCCTCTTTGAACAATTATACACGACTGTGCTTAAACTGACACACAATAGTTTTTAGCGCAACGCAATCTGACTTCCAAAAATCCCTACGAAAGAATGGCCCTGACTAACATTAACCTATACGTTTCACAAATTACTTACCTCACAAAAATCTTCGTTACTCGAACTACTGCAATACAGCGAGCGCCACTACTGCCAGCTAAATAAAAGATTCAAACTACGGAAGGCACTAACTACTGACAGGTATAGTTCGCAAATGAAAGATTTTAATAGAGAACAAACAATGTATTTACCTTAGTAGTCATAATATATATATCACTTCATGACACCAATTCTTACAAATTTCAAAACTCCGCCATCTCTCTACCCACGTCCACCATTGCTGGCGGCTCACCTCCAACTGCCCAACGCTACGCGCTGTTAGCATCCAGCTGCCGCTGCCCAACACTACAATGGCAGACAACAATGCAAACCAGCCAGAGACTGCACACGGCACAGCCAGTGATTTTTATACAGAGCGCTACGTGGCGGCGGCGTTACCAATAAAAAAAAACCTAAACAGCCTACTTACAATTGGTTTAAGCGTCTCATTTCCTAATGTAATACCCTCAGCATCACCCGATTTAATTCGACTACATTCCACTTTCCTTGTTATTGAACTTAACTTCTTCTACAATACAATAGCTGGCTCTACAATAGATGTAGACGTCCGTCGATCTAGCCGGAGATGTGGTTCCTCTCGGTCGGCTGGTACTTCGATCGGCGGTGCAGTACAGCGGCTTCGGTGATATCTTCTCGGAGACTCTGCTATAGCGGTTGCCATTAGCACCGGACGAAGACTGGTCTGCCTTCGACCGGCCGGGCCTATATAGTGAGCTGGAGCCAAGAGAAACCCGGCGTAGGAATCCGTGGCCGGATATGTCGCGGCGACCTCTGCAAGGAAAGGTTCCTATTAATCGACTGGAATCTTCTGCGTGTTTACCTGAAGGCTCTGAGCACTATGGGACTTAACTTCTGAGGTCATTAGTCCCCTAGAACTTAGAACAACTTAAACCTAACTAACGTAAGGTCATCACACAACACCCAGTCATCACGAGGCAGAGAAAATCCATGACCCCGCCGGGAATCGAACCCGGGAACCCGGGCGTAGTTTGCCTTATGTCTTCGCCTGTTTGGCTGTTGGTTTGTTTCCCTCATACCTAGCTGTTATGCGGTGCTGCCTGCCATTTAAGGGAACCCGATGGCAGGCAGTACAATCCTCGTTTTACTTTTGTTGATGTTCATCTTATATCCTCCTTTCAAGACACTGTCCATTCCGTTCAGCTGCTCTTTCAGGTCCTTTGCTGTCTTTGCCAGAATTACAATGTCATCGGCTAACCTCAAAGTTTTAATTCCTTCTCCATGGATTTTAATTCCTATTTCGAATTTTTCTTTTGTTTGCTTTACTGATTGCTCACAACACAAACTGGATAACATAAGGGTTAGGCTACAACCCTTTCTCACTCCCTTCCCAACCACTGCTTCCCTTTCATGCTGCTCGACTCTTATAACTGCCATTTGGTTTCTGTACGAATTGTAAATAGCCTTTCGCTCCCTGTATTTTACCCCTACCACTTTCAGAATTTGAAAGAGAGTATTCCAGTCAACATTGTCAAAAGCTGTCTATAAGTTTACAAATGCTAGGAACGTAGATTTGCCTTTCCTTAATCTGTTTTCTAAGATAAGTCGTAAGGTCAGTATTGCCTCACGTGTTCCAACACTTCTACGTAATCCAAACTGATCTTCCCCGAGGTCGGTTTCTACCAGTTTTTCCATTCGTCTGCAAAGAATTCGCGTTAGTATTTTGCAGCCGTGGCCTAAATTAAAAGGATAACAACCTGGAATGTAAGAGCAGTGTTGCAGACAGGAAAGCTTGCTGTTGTGGAGAGAGAAACGCATCTTCATGACCTAGACGTTCTTGGACTCAACGAGACACTCTGGAAACAATATGGCCAATTCGTGACTGAAGCAAAGAATATACCTAGTGTATATTTCTGAAAGTGATAGAAATGGCGTCGCTATAGTGATTCGTAAGATCCTTGGTAGTGCTGTCATGGATTATGAGCCCGTTTGTGATAGAATAACCTCCATTAAAATGTAAGCTTCTCCTTGCAATATCAACATCACTCTGGTTTATGATCCCAATGCAGCTTCTTCGGACACAGAAGTTGAATTTCATGAGTTGCTAGTAAAAAATTTTCAGAAAGATATCTAAGTAGGAATTATTAGCTGTCCAGGGTAATTTTGATGCGTAGATAGGTGAAAATATGGACTTCGGACACATGAGTTCTCTGGTAGGATTTTACGACCTGGGCGTGAGGAAAGGTTGTAGGATCGGTTACTGGAATTTTGTGTGAATAACAACTTATCCATCTTTAACACACTTTTCAACGTCGTCCACGACGTCGCTATATATGGATTTATCTTGGGCATAGCGTCGGAAATCAGATTGATTCCATTTTGGTGAGGCAACATTGTCATACTTCAGTCCTACATTGCACGACCTGTTCCAGTGCAGACTACGCTTTCCATGAAAATCCAGATATAATTGAAGTTGATAAAGAAGACAAGAATAAGACAGATTTTTATTACAGAGAAAAACAGCCTCAAAGAGACTGGAGAAAGAATAAGACCCAAACTCGGGCAACTAACGGAGAAAGGATTAGTCCTCCAAACATGGGACAAAATGAAGGAAATAACTAGTTTGTGTCTTCCCGAACATATTAAGATCCATCAAGCAAAGAATCCCTGGATTTCGAACACTACTCAACTACTTATCGAAGAGAGAAGCACGCTGAAGAAACGTGGCATACAATATGCTCAAGATGTAGTAGCATATCAAGTACGTGGTCGCAGAATACACCGCACCTGCTAAACTGACAACACACAGTATCTCACTCGTATTTGTAATGAAACTGACCAGTGTCCAAAGCTAAATGAAACGCGTGACATCTTCAAGAAGATTGCCGGCCGGAGTGGCCGAGCGGTTCTAGGCGCTACAGTCTGGAAGCGCAAGACCGCTACGGTCGCAGGTTCGAATCCTGCCTCGGGCATGGATGTGTATGATGTCCTTACGTTAGTTAGGTTTAAGTAGTTCTAAGTTCTAGGGGAATGATGACCACACAGTTAAGTCCCATAGTGCTCAGAGCCATTTGAACCATTTCAAGAAGATTGTCCAGCATCGATGCAAGGTGCCTCCCGGAGGCGCAGCAACAACTGGACAGTCACTGCAGGTAAGTAAATCTACCTGGCCTTCCACACAATGCTACGGCCGGACAAGGGCAGATGTGGGGTAGACGAGTTTTGACCGCCAAGCAGGACAGATGTACTGTACCTGTAACTGTCTCTCAACAGCCCACTTTTACCAACTATATACTTCATTTTCAATCTCCTTTCCCTAGCAACGAATGTAGGCCTTTGTCTGGACTATGGTAAGAGCGAGGCAGCACGGAATAAAAAAAAAAGGTTCAAATGGCTCTAAGCACTATGGGACTTAACTGCTGAGGTCATCATACCCCTAGAACTTAGAACAAATAATACAACCGTCGCAAGAATACCCACCTCAAATGTAAACCAAATTAATATAAACATTTACAATGCCAATCCACTTTCTCCTTAGATAACTTGTGTACATGCCTATATTTCTTTCAAACCTGATCAGGAGACCTCACTACCCGTGGGGCCATTTTCTAGGATGGCCTTCGGCTGTGCGTCTGAGGTATGACTTTTGAGGTTATCTTATTGAGGTTCTAATAATTGTACCACAGTGACCTGTAACGACCGTGCCTAAAGTCAAAGTACCTGTTCGCACACCTTATACCGTTGGGCATAAATACATATCTTCTTTAGGGGTCCCTAAACTGACGAATTAAATCATCCAAATGAGGCTTATAATACCACAATTCTTCCAATACAATAACAGCTGCAGAATAATTAATCATGTTGCCGTAAAACGTTATAGCAACTTCATCAATCCTCTGCTGGTTGTTAGGAACAAGGAAGGCCAGGCGTAGGTCGTCGAGATAATTTCGGAAATGGTCCCAGTTGGCATAAAAAAATTCCAACGCAGACATTAGCTGTAAACAAATACCTTTATTCAGAAAGTAACATTACCTTTCCTCTTACAAAATGTCACATGACTCTATTCCTTACAACAAAGGTAACATATTTAACTTCACTCTGAACATTATCGTTTTTCTCAGGTTCATCAACAGCAATTTGAAGTCCAATATAAAATTGATTAGTACCTTGAAAAAGGCGATTCTTAACTTTACACTCCTTCTCTAGATCTGTCCACGACTTAACTTTAGATATATCAGCACTTTGTTCAGGCTTAGAATACGTTACAAACTTAAATCTATTCCTTCCAGTATATTTACCCCAAGGAACACCAGTTGACCTTTGCGGATTCAAATCGAAAGCACCCATTTTATTACCACAAGCTATACGTATTTTCTCTAGTGCACCCTGATCTTCAAATATTTTTTTGTTAACTTTATCGTCCAAAGTTAGTCGTTCAATCCTAACATTAACCTCATAAACATATTTTACAACTTTATTAATAATAACAGACCGATATTTGTTACCAAAAAACTTAAACTCATCGGTAATATCACAGTGCTGCAAAGTAGAAAATTTTTTGGCTTTTTCATCATGTTTCTCAAACGCTGCCATTTTCCCATACTCAAAGCGAACGCCATCGGTTTGTGTGAATTCAGTACGCCATCTACACATCCGACCGAAAATTGGTCTAGTTAAATTCGTCCGGCGGCGTATCCAACGCCGAGGTCCTGCGGCACGAAACTTCCGGTGCATCCTCATCCGACGGTAAACAGACAATTTCTTGCGGGGCTTCCACATCCGACGCGTCCGACGCATCCACATCCTCCTTAAATGAACGACAATGAAGAATATGACAATCTGCATGCACGACCTCAAGACTGGAAATTAAAGCTTCATCTCCAATACTAAACTCATTCGATACAAGTGTAACCAAGCCACGATGTGTAATAACCATGACAGGTTTGTTTTTAACATTAATGGTAACTGGTCGACCTTCAACAATACGCTTCAAAAGAGAAGCATACTGACTCCGTCTCGACCACTCGAACTCTTCAAACACAACTACCTTGTGAACTCGACTATCGTACCCACCAAATCCGAATTCGGAACAAAAGGGCAAATAAACATGCTGCTTTTTGGACAAAACCTTTTCAATCATAGTCGACTTGTCATAATTGTATCGCCAAATAAGTACAACTGTTTTTTACGAACCTCCGTGTACTGAAAGGCCTTGTTATACCACCGTACCACGCGTTCTTGTAACTTTAAATTTAAGAAAATTTGGCATAAAAGTGTTCAAAATATTTCTCATCTACGTCTTGAAAAACTTAAAAGTTCTGCTTCAGTACAAAACTCCAAAACATCGTAATAAAGAAAACATCAAATTCAAAACACTTCAAGGATTTACCAGAAAATCATATTTTCAATTTTCGAGGAACAGATGTTCAAGTTTTTAATCGGCTGATTGCGTCAGTGAAGACTCGATACAACAATGACTCAGTAAAACTTTTTAAACGTTGGAAAAAAATTAACTCTTGGATATCCTACTGACATTGATGAAATATGCAGAATTTTACAAACCTCTTTTTGATGGGGAGATATTGATAAGCGATAGTGACATGTTTTTTCAACCTTGGGAAAGACGAAATGAGTACACAAAAACTGTTCCCAATGAACGAAGTTTTTCTTCCCTACGTCGATTCAAAAGATTAAAATCAACAGTTTTGGAAGCTCGGCTCAAACGTATTGCTATTTTGCACGTTTACTGTGACTTTACCGATAAACTTTATCTTAATTTATAATGGCTGCTGGAACAAAAATCAAGTCACTCACTTTTTAGATCACAAAGAATGGCAGCTGCAAGGAGTTTGTAAGTTTGGCGATGCTAAGTTGTGCTTCTGTTTCTTAAGTGTTATCGGTAAATTTAGGTACACTTTGTGTCAATTGTCTTATGTTTACTTGTGCGTTCATCTTCAGTGATCTAACAGCTGTAGCACTATAGTAGCGTGACGAACGCTCATTGTTTGTGTCAACTGAAAAATATAGGTTAGCGAGTGTATTTGAATATAAACAACGTTATGGTTGTTGTTGTTGTTGTTGTTGTTGTCTTCAGTCCTGAGACTGGTTTGATGCAGCTCTCCATGCTAATCTATCCTGTGCAAGCTCCTTCATCTCCCAGTACCTACTGCAACCTACATCCTTCTGAATCTGCTTAGTGTATTCATCTCTTGGTCTCCCTCTACGATGTTTACCCTCCATGCTGCCCTCCAACGCTAAATTTGCGATCCATTGATGCCTCAGGACATGTCCTACCAGCCGATCCCTTCTTCTAGTCAAGTTGTGCCACAAACTTCTCTTCTCCCCAATACTATTCAATACCTCCTCATAAGTTACGTGATCTACCCACCTAATCTTCAACATTCTTCTGTAGCACCACATTTCGAAAGCTTCTATTCTCTTCTTGTCCACAATATTTATTGTCCATATTTCACTTCCATACATGGCTACACTCCATACAAATACTTTCAAAAACGACTTCCTGACACTCAAATCTATACTCGATGTTAACAAATTTCTCTTCTTCAGAAACGCTTTCCTTGCCATTGCCAGTCTACATTTTATATCCTCTCTACTTCGACCATCATCAGTTATTTTGCTCCCCAAATAGCAAAACTTCTTTACTACTTTAAGTGTCTCATTTCCTAATCTGATTCCCTCAGCATCACCCGACTTAATTCGACTACATTCCATTACCCTTGTTTTGCTTTTGTTGATGTTCATCTTATACCCTCCTTTCAAGACACTGTCCATTCCATTCAACCGCTCTTCCAAGTCATTTGCTGTCTCTGACAGAATTACAATGTCATCGACGAACCTCAAAGTTTTTATTTCTTCTCCCTGGATTTTAATACCTTCTCCAAATTTTTCTTTTGTTTCCTTTGCTGCTTGCTCAATATACAGATTGAATAACATCGGGGAGAGGCTACAACCCTGTCTCACTCCCTTCCCAACCACTGCTTCCCTTTCATGCCCCTCGACTCTTACAACTGCCATCTGGTTTCTGTACAAATTGTAAATAGCCTTTCGCTCCCTGTATTTTACCCCTGCCACCTTTAGAATTTGAAAGTGAGTATTACAGTCAACATTGTCAAAAGCTTTTTCTAAGTCTACAAATGCTAGAAACGTAGGTTTGCCTTTCCTTAATCTTTCTTCTAAGATAAGTCGTAAGGTCAGTGTTGCCTCACGTGTTCCAACATTTCTACGGAATCCAAACTGATCTTCCCCGAGGTCGGCTTCTTCCAGTTTTTCCATTCGTTATGGTATGCTTTCACAAAGCCTTATTACTTCCGTACGTAATTTATACCATAGCGGCAGGTATCTCCGCTAACGCGTGCTTAAAGCTGCGGCATTGTGTGGCAGACAGATAACGTTGCCGCTCTTATTTTCCTCCTCAACGTGACGTAATAGCTCACCTATCTTTCCTGCTTTCTTCGCACCTCACACACTGCTGAGGTCGAAGCTTAACTCAGCACTGACAACTTACATCGACTTCTATGGATTTCTAGGGAGAAAATCTATGACATGTGAGATTACCAAAACTTCAAATAAAAGAAACGTGGCCTAAACAAGAAAGTGATTACCAAAAACTTGAAAGTTTTTAATGTTTTAGGTTTTAGAATGTCTCAAAGTTTCATCCGTAGCGCTGTAACAACAATGTACCGTATACAAAAGTTGGACCTGTTCTCAAGGCTGTAACAACACCCAGTCGCTGTGTCCTACGAACACTGACCCATCGCCGAGCGTATTTTTCTTTAGATGAGCCCCCGCAGGGGCCTCCCTTCTTGGGAGTATGTGGGTGGCAACCTCATGGCCCCTTAGCTTCCACTTACTTGTGTCAGATGTCTGCTTTCTTCTTTCCTGTCAGCCTCTATTGGTCAACTCTTGCTGCTTCGACCCCGACGGTATAAGGTTGCGAGGCCTGAGGGTGTCTTTCATTTTCATTTTCTTTTATAATAAATGGCTGTTAACCGAATGGTTCCCGGTATAAGGAGACCAAATTTACCAAGTGTCAACGGCCAGCAAGGGGCGGATGAGTGGGTAAGGAAGGGGCACCCCCTTGTCCCAGTGATGAGAAATTGTCCCTAACGGCAGAGGAACCATTAACATTGTCCACGGCAGGAGGATGCAGAAGGCAACGGGAAACCACTGCATTAACGATCCCATCCAGGATCTCTAAACAGAAATATGGCTACGTCCAATTAAAAATTTTCCGGAGTTTCAATTCCACCATTCTGTTCTCCGGTGGGGCTGGAGGGTGGGGGTGGGGGGGGGGGGAAATGTCTTGGGAAAGGCTGTAAGGAGTAAAGGAAAGGAATAAAAGAACAGATGAGAATTGGAACATGAAATGTCAGAACCCTATTAAAAGCTGGGAAACTAGAAAAGGTTAAGATGCTGATGGAAAAGTCACAGCTGGACATATCAGGAAAATGTGAAACTAGATGGGGCGGTAACGGTGATTTTATGTCAGGAGATTTCAGGATCATTCACAGTGGTAGTGCTCGAACAGGAAGAAATTGCGTCGCTATAATTTTGAGAGGAAAATGGAAGAACAATGTGTTGAACACATACCCCAGCAGTGATAGGATACTGATGATTAAGATTAAAGCACAACCCACGGATTTGTATGTAATTGCAGTTTACGTACGAACAACAAATAACAAGTAGAAGTAGTATGAGCAAATTGATGACTTAATGAAACTGGTTAAAGAAAAGGACAATCTTATCATAATTGGCGATTTCAATGCACCGATTGGTGAAGATAACAAAGGATTATGGAAGGGCAAGTTCGGGCTAGGAAAAATGAATGCTAGAGGAGAAAGGTTGCTAGATTTCTGTGAACAGTATGAGATGATAATCACCAACACCTGTTTTGAAATGCCCAAGAGAAAAAGATATACATGGAAAAGTCCAGCAGATGGCAAAAGATATCAGATTGATTATATCCTGGTCACGAAGAAATTTATGAATCAAATAAAGTCAAGCCACTCATACCCCGGATATGATATAGACAGTGACCATGTTCTAGTGATAGCAGACTATAGTATCAGATTTAAGAAATATAAAAGAACTAACCAACACAGATGGTTTGTAGAAAAACTTAAGGAAAGGCAAGTAGCTGTGCACATGAAAGAATTGACCGATTACCTGATAGATAACAGGGAAGGAACTGAAGGATTCAAAGAGACTGTAGAAGTAGCCGCTAAAGAACTAGTAGGATTAAGGAAACTAGAACCGAGGAAACCATGGATGACCCAGCTGCGCGTCCTCTTGCACTGATGCATGTCTGTATTCGTCGTGGCATATTATCCACAACTACATCAAGGCACTGTTGTCCCGGATTGTCCCACTCCACAACGGCGATTCGGCGTTGATCCCTCAGAGTGGTTGGTGGGTCACGTTGTCCATAAACAGCCCTTTTCAGTCTATCACAAGCATGTTCGATAGGGTTCATGTCTGGAGAACGCGCTGGCCACTCTATTCGAGCTATATCGTTACTCCGAAGGAAGTCATTCGAAAGATGTGTACGATTGGCGCGCGAAATGTCGTCAATGAAGACATATGCGACACTCATCCGTGAAGACAATGTGATGCCAATCCTGAGCGGTCCATTCGGCATGTTGTTGGACTCATCTGAACCGCACTGCATGGTGTCGCGGTTGCAAAGATGGACCTCGCCATGGAAATTGGGAGGGAAGTTGCGCACCATGCAGTCTATTGCGCACAGTTTGAGCCGTAACACGACGTCCTGTACCTGCACAAAAGGAAGTATTCAACATGGTGGCGTTGCTGTCAGGGTTCCTCCAAGCCATAATCCGTAGGTAGCGGTTATCCACTGCAGTAGTAGCCCTTGGGCGAGGCATGTCATCAACAATTCCTGTCTCTCTGTATCTCCTCCATGTCCGAACAACATAACTTCAATCCCAAACACCTGGACACTTCCCTTGTTGAGAGCCCTTCCTGGGAGAGAGTAACAATTCGGACGCGATAGAGCGGCGGTATTTACCATCTAGACATGGTTGAACTACAAACAACACGAGCCGTGTACATCCTTCCCGGTGGAATAACTGGAACTCATCGGCTGTCTGACCCCCTCAGTCTAATAGGCACTCCTCATACATGGTTGTTTACATCTATGGGTTTAGTGACGTTTGTGAACAGTCAAAGGGGCTGTGTCTGTGATAAAAATCCACAGTTAACGTCCAACTTCAGGCTGTGTGTATAAGTCCACTGTTTGGCTAACTGTCTTAATTTTGTGGTATCTACAGCTGCTGAAAATCAAGTTTTCAGGAACTCCATAGGGACTATTGGGACAGTTCATAAGCTTTTTAGGTATCCGAAAGGGATTGGTATTCTTTCACACTGCATTAAGAGTTGTGACAGATCACCTAGTGCAAAAACTCTGAAAAAGCTTTTTGCAAATCGGTGGATACAGCGATTTCTTGGAGCTGCTGGAGCCATTGATTGAAGCACTGACAGCTATATGAAACAAACAAAAACAAACACCTTCTAAGCAGGCCATGAAATCCCAGCGGTTCCGACCGGCCGCCGACTCATCCTCAGCCCTTAGGCGTCACTGAATGCGAATACAGAAATGCATGTGGTCAGTACACAGCTATTCTAGCCATTGCCGGCTTTCGTGACTGGACAGCTGTATCAGGATCGTCAAATGATTCCTGAGGAAAAGCTACAGAGAAATTCATTAATAGCTGGACATCTCAGTCTTGGTTCCCTGGGTGGCTAAGATCCAAAAGCTAGAGCAAACTAGTTGATGTGTGACCCTCAAGAATATTACGAGTAGCGATCTTATGCCCATTTTTAAATTCTTTTATAACAGATTTAAAATTTACAGAACATCAGAAAGTGCTGTGTGGATTTACTTCACTGTTACCAGTTTCAGCCAGTGAAAATATCTTAAATAGTGAAGAATACGAAGAGTTCAAGGTCTTAATTGAATTTTACATGGAATATATGGAATGTGGAGTTGGAAATTTTCTTGCTGAGTTGCATTTGTGGAGAAGAAAATCAGTGTAAGAAGATTCACCTGCCATGTCAGGACTGCAGTTACACAAGAAATGTCCACAATCTTCTGAAGATACTGGTCACACTTCCTGTAACTACAGCTACTGTAGGGAGGTCATTCTCCACAATAAAGAGAATCAAGACATACCTGCGAAATTCAACCTGAGAGGCAAGATTTGAAATTTATTGTTCCACATTATGTCATATAACAATAATTATATTGTCAGTTATTAATATTTCCAACTTCTGAAAATAAATAATGTTTGCTGCTTTATCAGTGCAATTAAATTGATAATTTCGTTTTATCCTTTCAGAGAAGAAATGGGTTAGCCATCTTGTCCATGCATCGTTCAATGCCTATTGCACTGTTGGAGGTGACATATAACCTGGCCAACAGAAAGAAGAAACTGGATATGTTGTTATAAGGAAAATGCGTATTATTTTCTGGTACCTTTGTTTGTGTTGTAATTATTTTAAGCCATGATTATTTATTTATTTATTCATCTATAAGAAAATATGCTTGGTATGAATTTCCTCAATAATTCGTACAATGATTCTTATTTTTAGTCCTGACACACTGCTAGGATAAAAATTTTTCAGGAACATTAATCTTCAGGCTCACTAATGATTTCTCCCTTTATTTATATGCCTGACATGTTTTACTTTTTTTCCACATCAACTAACCTGAGAAAGAAAACATTTTAAGTTGACTATCACATAACGTGCAATTTATAATGTTAAATGCTCGCCATTTACGTCAACACATGTGACGCAATTGTTCTACTACAGTGCTTTCATTCACAGTGTGTTACATCCAGGACAGGGTTCAAAGATAGATCCATCGCATGTTATGTCCGGAGATGGGTCCTGTGCCTGAAGGTGGACTTGGGCGGACTTGGTCAGGTTTATGGAAGTCATCCGTGACACATGCACAATCATGTCACTGTTACTAGGTATTCATTTTCAGCTGCCGAAGATCATTTTACAGGACTGTTGGTAAGATATCATAGTTTCCAAACTGTAACCACGCTTGAACTTCATAAACAGCAGGCCTCATAGACCTGTTGAAACATATGTACTGTCTGTGTTACAAAGAATGTGTGTTTCCTTTGGTATTCAATGTAGTTGTTTTATCCCTTTAAAGTTTGTCACCATAATTCATCAGAGAGAAAAGTGCAGGGAGAATGTATGCCATGCGCTAGAAATACATTTCTTATACTGGAATTTTATTTATTTTATTTACACATCAAGGACCTAATTGAGGAGCAAATCTCCAAGGTCATGGAACGTGTCAGTACATCAAATTACAAAATAAAAGTAATAACAAATAAAAGTGTGTTTTTATCCAGAAAAAAATCCATAAGTTTAAGTAAAAGCAATCAACAATACAACAAGAATCAGTTTAATTTTTCAAGGAACTCCTCGACAGAATAGGAGGAGTGACCCATGAGGAAACTCTTCAGTTTCGATTTGAAACCGCTTGGACTGCTGCTAAGATTTTTGAATTCGGGTGGTAGCTTATTGAAAATTGATGCAGCAGTGTACTGCACTCCTTTCTGCACAAGATATTAGGAAGTGCGATCCAAATGCAGGTTTGTTTACTGCTGAGTATTAACTGAGCGAAATCTGCTAATTTTTGGGAATAAGCTAATATTGTTAACAAGAAATGACGGAAAGGAATATATATATATATATATATATATATATATGATCACACTGACAGAACCACAGGCACATAGACACAGGCAACAGAGCATGCACAATGTCGGCACTAGTGCAGTGTATATCCACCTTGCGCAGCAATGCAGGCTGCTATTCTCCCATGGAGACGATCGTAGAGATGCTGGATGTAGTCCTGTGGAACGGCTTGCCATGCCATTTCCACCTGGCGCCTCAGTTGGACCAGCGTTCGTGCTGGACATGCAGACCGCGTGAGACGACGCTTCATCCAGTCCCAAACATGCTCAATGGGGGACAGATCCAGAGATCTTGCTGGCCAGGGTAGATGACTTACACCTTCTAGAGCACTTTGGGTGGCACGGGATACATGCGGACGTGCATTGTCCTGTTGGAACAGCAAGTTCCCTTGCCGGTCTAGGAATGGTAGAACGATGGGTTCGATGACGGTTTGGATGTACCGCGCACTATTCAGTGTCCCCTCGACGATCACCAGAGGTGTACGGCCAGTGTAGGAGATCGCTCCCCACACCATGATGCCGGGTGTTGGCCCTGTGTGCCTCGGTCGTATGCAGTCCTGATTGTGGCGCTCACCTGCACGGCGCCAAACACGCATACGACCATCATTGGCACCAAGGCAGAAGCGACTCTCATCGCTGAAGACGACACGTCTCCATTCGTCCCTCCATTCACGCCTGTCGCGACACCACTGGAGGCGGGCTGCACGATGTTGGGGCGTGAGAGGAAGACGGCCTAACGGTGTGCGGGACCGTAGCCCAGCTTCATGGAGACGGTTGCGCATGGTCCTCGCCGATACCCCAGGAGCAACAGTGTCCCTAATTTGCTGGGAAGTGGCGGTGCGGTCCCCTACGGCACTGCGTAGAATCCTAGGGTCTTGGCGTGAATCTGTGCGTCGCTGCGGTCCGGTCCCAGGTCGACGGGCATGTGCACCTTCCGCCGACCACTGGCGACAACATCGATGTACTGTGGAGACCTCACGCCCCACGTGTTGAGCAGTTCGGCGGTATGTCCACCCGGCCTCCCGCATGCCCACTATACGCCCTCGCTCAAAGTACGTCAACTGCACATACGGTTCACGTCCACGCTGTCGCGGCATGCTACCAGTGTTAAAGACTGCGATGGAGCTCCGTATGCCACGGCAAACTGGCTGACACTGACGGCGGCGGTGCAGAAATGCTGCGCAGCTAACGCCATTCGACGGCCAACACCGCGGTTCCTGGTGTGTCCGCTGTGCCGTGCGTGTGATCATTGCTTGTACAGCCCTCTCGCAGTGTCCGGAGCAAGTATGGTGGGGTCTGACACACCGGTGTCATTGTGTTCTTTTTTCCATTTCCAGGAGTGTATATATTGAGAAGCCAAAGTCAAAATACCCTGACTCGTGAACAGAGGTCGACAAGAGGTTCGTGACCTTACACTACTTATTGCTCGAACCGCCTGTTTCTGAGCCAAAAATAACCATTTAGAATGAGAAGAGTTACCCCAAAATATAATACCATACGACATAAGCGAATGAAAATAAGCAAAGTAGACTAATTTTCGTTTCGAACGATCACTCACTTCACATACCGTTCGAATAGTATAAACGGCACCATTAAGTCTTTGAACAAGACCCTGAAAGTGGGCTTTCCACGACATTTGACTATCTATCTGAAAACCTAGAAATTTGAACTGTTCAGTTTCACTAATCATATGCCCATTCTGTGAAATTATAACGTCAGGTTTTGTTGAATTGTGTCTTAGAAACTGTAAAAGCCGAGTTTTACTGTGATTTAGCGTTAGTTTATTTTCTACAAACCATGAACTTTTGTCATTAACTGCACTATTTGAAACAGAGCCAATGTTGCACCCAGCATCCTTTACTACCAAGCTAGTGTCATCAGGAAAGAGAAAAATTTTAGAGTTACCCGTAATACTAGAGTGCATATCATTTATATAAATAAGAAACAGGAGTGGCCACAACACTGATCCCTGGGGTATGACCCGCTTGACTGTACCCCACTCAGACCCAATATCACAGCCATTCTCAACATTGTGAACATAGACCTTTTGCTGTCTGTTGCAAAAAGTAAGAGGTGAACCATTTGTGAGCTACTCCCCATATTCCGTAATGGTCCAACTTCTGGAGCAATATTTTGTGATCGACACAATCAGACGGCTTAATTAAATTTTAAAAAATGCCTAGCGTTCTAAACCTTTTGTTTAACACATCCAGCACCTCACATAGAAAAGAGAATACAGCATTTTCAGGTGTTAAACGACTTCTAAAACCGAACTGTACATCAGATAGCAAATCGTATTAACAGCATTGCATTCCACACGGCTAATATGTCAAAAATTGCTCAGCGCTAGCATTATAACGTGCTTAAGTGGAGAACCATATAGCCCTTGGAATGTATTTATGTTCTATGATCATTTCTCTCTTTCCGATATCTTCTTGTTATGGACATCAAACACTGAACAGTACTTCACAACTGTTAGCACAAGTGATTTACGTAAAATGTTACAAACTCTTTTTCAAAGTCAGTGACAGGGGTTTCTGAGGTACTGCAAACAATGTGTACATATTTTCTTGACGGTTGTTGTGTGTGGAAGAGACTATGTTCTGTTAATGCAGTTAGAGCAGCGCGAAATATAATTTTATATGTCAACCGCCACTGCTATGCGTTTGTCTATTTCGTCTTAAAAAGTAGCTGTTTCATGCACTTTCCATTGATGACGATCATTTTATAGGACTGATGCAAGCATAGCATAATTTCTGAATCATAATCTGGTGTGGAAGGTAGGTGCTTTAAAACTCGTGAAAGCTATATAGTCCGCGTATAACAAAAATACATGTTCTTTCTTTGGTGTAAAATTAGTAGCTTTATCGTCTTAAAGTTACTCGCCATAGTGATTGAGGTACAGGACTTGTGGAGTAGATGTACGTGAGGTGCTAGAAATACACTCCTGGAAATGGAAAAAAGAACACATTGACACCGGAGTGTCAGACCCCACCATACTTGCTCCGGACACTGCGAGAGTGCTGTACAAGCAATGATCACACGCACGGCACAGCGGACACACCAGGAACCGCGGTGTTGGCCGTCGAATGGCGCTAGCTGCGCAGCATTTGTGCACCGCCGCCGTCAGTGTCAGCCAGTTTGCCGTGGCATACGGAGCTCCATCGCACTCTTTAACACTGGTAGCATGCCGCGACAGCGTGGACGTGAACCATATGTGCAGTTGACGGACTTTGAGCGAGGGCGTATAGTGGGCATGCGGGAGGCCGGGTGGACGTACCGCCGAATTGCTCAACACGTGGGGCGTGAGGTCTCCACAGTACATCGATGTTGTCGCCAGTGGTCGGCGGAAGGTGCACATGCCCGTCGACCTGGGACCGGACCGCAGCGACGCACAGATTCACGCCAAGACCCTAGGATTCTACGCAGTGCCGTAGGGGACCGCACCGCCACTTCCCAGCAAATTAGGGACACTGTTGCTCCTGGGGTATCGGCGAGGACCATGCGCAACCGTCTCCATGAAGCTGGGCTACGGTCCCGCACACCGTTAGGCCGTCTTCCTCTCACGCCCCAACATCGTGCAGCCCGCCTCCAGTGGTGTCGCGACAGGCGTGAATGGAGGGACGAATGGAGACGTGTCGTCTTCAGCGATGAGAGTCGCTTCTGCCTTGGTGCCAATGATGGTCGTATGCGTGTTTGGCGCCGTGCAGGTGAGCGCCACAATCAGGACTGCATACGACCGAGGCACACAGGGCCAACACCCGGCATCATGGTGTGGGGAGCGATCTCCTACACTGGCCGTACACCTCTGGTGATCGTCGAGGGGACACTGAATAGTGCACGGTACATCCAAACCGTCATCGAACCCATCGTTCTACCATTCCTAGACCGGCAAGGGAACTTGCTGTTCCAACAGGACAATGCACGTCCGCATGTATCCCGTGCCACCCAACGTGCTCTAGAAGGTGTAAGTCAACTACCCTGGCCAGCAAAATCTCCGGATCTGTCCCCCATTGAGCATGTTTGGGACTGGATGAAGCGTCGTCTCACGCGGTCTGCATGTCCAGCACGAACGCTGGTCCAACTGAGGCGCCAGGTGGAAATGGCATGGCAAGCCGTTCCACAGGACTACATCCAGCATCTCTACGATCGTCTCCATGGGAGAATAGCAGCCTGCATTGCTGCGAAAGGTGGATATACACTGTACTAGTACCGACATTGTGCATGCTCTGTTGCCTGTGTCTATGTGCCTGTGGTTCTGTCAGTGTGATCATGTGATGTATCTGACCCCAGGAATGTGTCAATAAAGTTTCCCCTTCCTGGGACAATGAATTCACGGTGTTCTTATTTCAATTTCCAGGAGTGTACATTTCCACATGAATAATACATCGGAGGACCATACTGCTTTAATATTATAGTGAGTTTAAGTGCAGAATGTTTTAGCCTTAGGAATGTGTGTTATGTTCTAAGCTCATTCCTCTCTTTCTGATAACTTCTCGGTGCAGACGTCAGACACTAGAACAATACTCATAAAAGCATAAACCACACGTTTCTTCTTATTTCTCCGAACCATCAATTATAGCACTACAATACTGTCAAATGTTTCGGCCTCATATGTGTTCTACGCCAATAAGGAGTGCTAACCTCCTCAGTCAGCATGCATCTACAGAGATCATTTGTTCTTGGATGGGTGCCATGAGTAGGAATGGTATGGAACAGTATTCACTGAATGTTAGTTACGATACTGGGCTGATAATGACAGTCTATATCACTGGCGTCTGTGGGTTGTGCCGGTTCGGATCACGCATGCTCTCTCGAAAGCAAAATATCGGAGTGTATTGATTATCTCTTCCAGTTTCCATACGCTGTAATTTCTCCCACATTTTGTCAACAAGAAACATAGCCTCTGTCTTTTTTTCTACCACTCTGTGTGTGTTGTGCGAGCAACTTACCTTGCATAATGCAGTGTCCAGCTTTCTGTGATAGCCAATGAATCAAAATTTGTTAATCTCAATTGAGAACAACGTATGAAATTTGATGTGTAATTCCATTGCATGTCTAATTCCACTAGATCTGTAAATTAAAGGATTTCAATAATTACGACCGATGCTGCCACTTATCCAAAACATACTGGTGTATGAAACTGCTAATGAAGATATAACGCAAGAAAGCTGTAGTGCGAATGATAGTCTGGGATACGGTCTTCTTCCAGAGCAGGAGATGAATCTATACACAGGTGCACGGGAGCGACTACGATCACTCGCCCCCTGCTCCAATGAATAAATATGTGTACTTTTAATGGCATAACATCATACACTCCATGCTAACAGGTACACTGTATTTGTTTTCGATGTATCAGAAGAGAGCGACACAATAAAATCTCACCAAACTCTCTACCAGGTGACGTAAGCAAAGTGCTATTACAGTGCATGGTATAGAGATTAAAAGTTTGGTTGCACGTAGTTCGTAGTTTTTCTATGTTGAATGGTAAAAAATAATGAGAAGAGAGAGAGAGAGAGAGAGAGAGAGAGAGAGAGATGTCTGGATGACAGACAAGAGAGCAGCCTGGAAGACGCAGATCTCCTATGGACTGCACTACTTGTAAGTTGTTTGGAAACGCACCACAGTGCAATAGCAAAATCCTCGTCCTCCTTTCATCTCCCGAAACTGCCTCGGGTTGCATGAGTAAACTTCGTTTGTCACTGGCCTTACACATTGTACACGACTGTTACAGGTATGACAACATGTTCCCATTTTCACTGTGTGGTCAAGACACGGTCTCGTCACATTACCTCAGCTCTTCCTGTTTCTGCACAGGATGCAGAAGGTGGTAGATGTAGCGCTCTCTGACTTCTGCCCAGTTCCAACTTAAATTAGAATGATCACGTGAACAAAGCTGCAGACAGAGTGGGGCAGAGACTGAGGAACGCTTGTAAAATGCAGAGATTCTGTCCAAAACACACTGGAGTTTTGCTGTATGGAGTCCCTAGCAGATACGTTCGAAGAGTGAGAAATATCTAGCAGCTGCTTGGGGGAGTTGCGAATGTCGGCTTAATACCACGTTCCGTAGCCGAATCACTTCCTAAACTCGGTGAGAAGGGTCATTTTGTTACGAGCTTATACTGATGGCCACGTGCAGCCACACTTTCGATATCTTAAAAAACACCCTGTGATCACCATCTATATTCTTTGTCAGGATATTTGTGTGGAGGACCATTTCATTCGGATGCAAAGCCCCATACCTTAATTTATAGAGCATGTATAGTTTTTAACATGAATATTGTTAGCGATGCTTGTGTGTGCCTGTGGAATTGAAACTGTTTTTTATGTAGGGTGACAGTAACATAATCATTGCGGTTGTGTTTTTAATAGCTTATCTCTCATAAGACAATTACGTCTCTCATCCTAGATCAGTGATGCCACTTGCAAGAAAAACATATGGAGCTTCTGCGTCCATCCCAGAATTTTCACTCGATATTGTTTGTGCCACTAGAAATCAGTTACTGGCGAAGCATTATAGTTAGAAGGGGATGTGTGACAGATTCACCATAATAAGTAGTCTTATAAAGGATTTGTTGTGGTGTAAATTAGTGTAGTCAGTGTTCCTCCATGTGCAAAAAAATGACTATGGCTGGTCTTTAGGGAGGTGTGGATTTGATGTGGAAAACTGAGATTTCAACGCATCTATAGCCATAAGGAGGATTAAAGATTTTAAGTGGATAATTATGTGTGTTCATAACAAGGACATAGATCTATACGGACATTTGATAATTCCAGAGCAACAGCCATCAGGAAGAGGTGAAAATGAAATGAAATGATCGTATGGCACTGTTGGCCGGGAGGCTCCATGTGGGGAAGTTCGGCCGCCGTATTGCAAGTTCTTTTTAGTTGACGCCACTTCGGCGACTTGCGCGCGTCAATGATGATGAGGAACACACAACACCCAGTCATCACGAGGCAGAGAAAATCCATGATCACGTGGGGAATCGAACCCGGGACCCTGTGGGCGGGTAGTGAGAACGCTGCCGCAAGACCACGAGCTGCGGACTGTCAAGAAGAGGTATTTCCAATATTTAGTTTACTGTCAAATGTCACCAGATTTGGACTGCAATCGTGATATAAATATGTGGCTTGTTTCCTAGGACGACTCTGGTGGCCATCCGGGTGCATGGCGAGTGAGTGACCAAAACGAACTAACATTTCCAGCTTAAGCTGTGAGCCTTCGCTGAGTCTCCCAAACCAGTTAGGTGGGGAATGGGAATGCAGTTGATCTAATGGTGTAGCCCTCTCGGCTGGTGAATAGCGAACTTATACTCGGTATGTGTTGGGGGACCTTCGCGTGTGCTGCGAATATTCTCCGGTTATTATGTTAATATTTTTGAAGATTCAGTATCAATAGCTGGCAAGTGTTGATACTGGACGTATTGATAACATCTGAATTCCTATCACTCGGGTCATCCTGGACGTCCTCTACGACCGGGCGGTCCTCTCTGGCAGGCTGAGCTCGGCTGCAGACCTGGCGCAAACGCTGTGAAGCGCGTCCATGGCAGCAACTAATGGTGCGCCACATGTGAACTGGGGCATGGGGTGTGGGAGTGTTTCAATAATCTCTGACACGTAACTGTGAAAACTGCTATTATGGAATGGAATGTAGTATAAGTATGTGGTGTCTACTGCTTCTCAATATAGTCCGGTGGACTCTGTATTGCAGCGGAAGTGAGCGAGTGGTATTCGTTGTTATTATTATCCAATCACATGGTAGCTGCTTCCTTGTCCCCCTCCTCCTCGTCTTCATTCTTCGTTCCAGTGTAGCTGTGATAATCAGCTTAGGGATTATATAATGCTTTTAAATCCAGTCGCAACATGAAATTGCCAATTGATGAATTTATTGTTCCGATAGTTGTATTGGGAGCACAGACGACACCCCACCCCTTCTGCAGTTTGTTTGAGGATGTAGCAAGCAATTCAGCTGAATTCTGTAATTGTCAGCTATCTCCAACATAATGGACTTCCTACCAAATGTCCTAACTGTGCCAGTATAAATCTGGAAAGGGGAAGAGTAAAGTTCGGAAAACCAGGTATTTGATACCTGTCGTGGAATCCACTAATAGGATGCAAGGAAAAACTGCCCACACAAAGAGGGTATCGATCTAATCTATTAGTCAATCAATCTGGCAGAGTGATGGAAAATTTCCAAGACACTCATGGCTGTGGACTTAGCAGGTATCCATGGCTGTGGACTTACCAGGTATCCAGCTATCCAGAGGATTCCAATATGATCTAACGTGACCCCTTTAGCCTGCTTTCTCTGAATATCATGTAAAACATACGGCCGACGAATATGTTCCGGCGATATTGAGGATATGAAATTTTTTCCACGTGTAAAGCAATTATACCAACATGTTGACCACAATGAGTTTATCGGTGGTAAAGCGTTTTCGTTTTACACACATTCTTCAAAAAACATACTAAAATAAATGAGCGTTGTTTAATGTACGATATTTTGTCTTTGTAGAAATGACGTAGCACAGAGTATAAATATCAAAATGAAGAAATCTTTCAATTTGAATGTAAAATAATGCATTTTTAGTGTAAATTCTAATAATTATATCTCTAACAAGAAGTTGCGATCATTTGTTTATTTGCCAGTCCACGCAAGTATCCGAGAAGTGTGGCATAAAAATCCGGGAGGCATGCCTCTCAAACGGCTGCAACAGTACAAAATTCTCATATTCAGTTTATTTTTATTCCGTAATTTCTTGTCAGACCCAAAAATTCTGAATTTTTAACACAGAGATCTGCATTTACGACCCAAAGACTCCCAGAATTGTATTTAAAAATAGTTGAAGCCTTTATATCTGTGACTGTAGGACTCCGAGAACGTGTTGGTTTATGTTTCATGTGACACTGTTCACTATTGGTATGGAAATATCTTTACAGAATCAAAACTTATGTGAGGTGAGAGAATTCAGCTTCTCACCCCGTAAAATTCCATTCAGTAAGATCCAGTAAAATGTCCTGAGTAAAAAATTACCAACTATGTGTATGAACGTAAATAAATCAACTCCAGTTTTTGCTTTCTTTATACCCAAATATCTGTTAAAATATGTTGCCCAGTTTAGATTTTTGTCAGTAGGTACGTACATTAATAAACTTTGAATGCGTAGTAAAAGCTGATGACTTCTGATGCTATGCAGAGGTTCCTTGAATATACTGTCACAATCTTTATGATGCGAACGTGATACAATTGTCATATATAAATCTCCTTTTTTCTTTACAAAATATTTTCGATCCCTTCAGGCAGCTGCAAGTTACAGTTAGTTGTTTTCCTTTCTTCAGTATTTGTGATGTGAACCGATCTGCCAACGATGCTAAATAGCTCATATGCGATGTGATTTTTTTGTGTGCTGCGTTCACATGCCCATAGCGCCACGTATGACTCTTAATAAACTACCAGTGTCAGTCGTGGGGAGTGTGTCCCCTGTGTAATTGTACTTTAAGTATCTATGTGTTCTGCTTTTGGGGCAGAGTTGATGAACCAACCCAGCATTCGCCTTGGTGACAGAAACAAAATAGCCTATAAACCACGTCCAGGGTAGGCAGTTAATCAGACAACGGTCGCATGTACTGTATTCGACTCAGGTTGTTCAGTCGCCTTGGCGAGAGTGACAAAATAGCCTGTAAACCATGTTCAGGTCGTGCGATTTTGTTCAATTAGTGCGATTTGCCAGACAACGGTTGCATGTACTGTATCTGATTCCAGTCGCTCAGTATTGACCGTTGGGCTGCATAGTCAGGTCAAGATAATGGTTAACATCCAGTTCAATCATTTTATCCTCACATTTGAATACAGCCATATGTTTTACTCTAAACGTATGATTTCGTTGACTATAGTATTCTGACGGTGCACTTGAGACGTGTAGGTAGTAATGTTTCTTATCAGAGGTAATTGGATAGTGAGGTCTAGTTGATCGTTCACAGCTGAGCTATAGGGGGTTATTTTATCTCAGATTAAAATGCCATTGTAAATGAAGCGGTCATTGTCTTTTGCACTTTGGACGGGCATTATGAAACTAAGGGCTATGACTACAGTAATATTTCAAGTTTTTTCCTCCTAACTCTGCAAAAACAGTTAACAGCAAGTGAATTACAGGAGGCGGGGACAGTAGCAGTGGTATCAGTAGTGTTTGATATTCACAGAGCTACCAGAGACGACTAGTAAACAGCTCTATCTGAAAGCAGCCGTGTTGAAGGAGGCTCTCTGTTATCTATGTTTACTCCAACATCTCCTGGTCTTTAAATATCTGAACCTGAAAACAGCTTACTGGAGACCTCCCTTGCATACTTCGTGTCGAAAGACAAAAGTGTGAAAGTGCTTTATTCAGAGACTATTTCTAACACGCGTATACAACGCTCTTAGCACGGCCTGGAAATCTTTGTAGAGAGAGAAATGAGGCTGGCTCTTCTTCTTCGCTGTCGTGTCGCGTGTTGAATCAAACCGATACCATTGTTTTAAGGTGGTCTATGGTAATGTGGTGGTAATATGGTTGGTTTTACGTGTGTTTTAATTTTTTATAATTAATTGGCTTACTGTCGGGTATTAACCGGAAGTTGGAGGTGTTGTTACTATGGTAACACTGCACAGGAAGGACTGCAATTAGCTAGCTCCATCTGTCCACTGCAGGCGGCTCCATACTTTTATCAAGAGGGCTGTCGGTACTGTAAGATGGAAAGAAAGGCCCTAGCGTGTCCAAGTTGGGTGATGAGTCTTATTGGCAGATAGAAAACAAGACGGACTTCGATGGACATCATCAGGTTCGTCCTTCTGTTGCTGCAATAATTTATAATCATCTTTCATCGAGCAAGCTAGCAGAATGATTAATATAAAGGAGACGTGCGAAAGAGCAGAGTTAAAACCCACGGTCAGCCATCCATCCTAAATCGCTTATGTCGAAAACCATAATGGTTCCCCTGAAATCTGCACGACCGATTTACTTGTCCATTCTGGTATAATCCGTCGTAGTGGTCTGTCTTTGACGACCTAACCATCGACTGGATGTTAAACCACAATATTATTTACTAATTTGGTATCTACAAGGTTCAGTCTAGGACGGCCATAAACTACAGTGGTGGAGAAGCACAATATTATTTGTACTTCTACGCTCTCGAAGAAATGGACCGCGATCCTGCCAACTACAATCTGCGTCTTCTGCAGCGAACATAATGTGATACCATAGAGTACATGCGCAGAAGGCTTCATTGGGTGACAGGGCTTAGCACCCGTTGCTTCGCCCGCGTCGACTGCTTTGCACAGATTTCGTTTCTGTTTCCGTTACGGAATTGGTATATTGTTCACAAATTGCAACACCTTCTAAGCTTTTCATGGTAATTAAGGCCACAGAAGCATCGTCTATGCCGAATATACTTCTGACCGAAAAGGAATTATGTTAGTTGGAGTCCAAAGTCTTCGTTTATCGTGCCTTTTGTGTTCTTGTGGTGATATTTCCGTGGAAACTTTCATCCCATATCACACATTTCTCTGTACCGAACCGAGGGGAGAAATACCAATTTTCATATATTTAGCTTCAAAAATATTTTAATACACTACTGGCCATTAACATTGCTACACCAATGAGAAATACAGATGATAAACGGGTATTCATTGGACAAATATATTATACTAGAACTGACATGTGATTACATTTTCACGCAATTTGGGTGCATAGATCCTGGGAAATCAGTACGCACCACCTCTCGCCGTAATAACGGCCTTGATACGCCTGGGCATTGAGTCAAACAGAGCTTGGATGGCGTGTACATGTGCAGCTGCCCATGCAGCTTCAACACGAGACCACAGTTCATCAAGAGTTGTGACTGGCTTATTGTGACGACCCAGTTGCTCGGCCACCATTGACCAGACGTTTTCAATTGGTGAGAGAGCTGGGGAATGAGCTAGGCCAGGGCAGCAGTCGATCATTTTCTGCATCCAGAAAGGCCCGTACAGGACCTGCAACATGCGGTCGTGCATTATCCTGCTGAAATGTAGGGTTTCGCAGGGATCGAAAGAAGGGTAGAGCCATGGGTCGTAACACATCTGAAATGCAACGTCCACTGTTCAAAGTGCCGTCAGTGAAAACAAGAAGTGACCGAGACGTGTAACCAATGGCACCCCATACCATCACGCCGGGTGATACGCTTCCAATGTGCATTCCCCGAGATGTCGCCAAAGACGAATGCGACCATCATGATGCTGTAAACAGAACCTGGAGTCATCCGAAAAAATGACGTTTTGCCATTCGTGCACCCAGGTTCGTCGTTGAGGCGCTCCTGTCTGTGATGCAGCGCCAAGGGTAACCGCAGCCATGGTCTCCGAGCTGATAGTCCACTCTGCTGCAAACGTCGCCGAACTGTTTCTGCACATGGTTGTTGTCTTGCAAACGTCCCAATCTGTTGACTCAGGGATCGAGACGTGGCTGCACGATCCATTACAGACATGCGGATAAGATGCCTGTCATATCGACTGCTAGTGATACGAGGCCGTTGGGATGCAGCACGGCGTTCCGTATTACCCTCCTGAACCCACCGATTCCATACTCTGCTGTCATTGGATCTCGACTAACGTGAGCAGAAATTTCGCGATACGATAAACCGCAACAGCGATAGGCTACAATCCGACCTTTATCAAAGTCGGAAACGTGATGGTACGCATTTCTCCCCCTTACACGAGGCATCACAACGTTTCACCAGGCAACGCCGGTCAACTGCTGTTTGTATATGAGAAATCGGTTGGAAACTTTCCTCATGTCAGCACGTTGTAGGTGACGCCACCGGCACCAACCTTGTGTGAATGCTCTGAAAAGCTAATCATTTGCATATCACAGCATCTTCTTCCTGTCGGTTAAATTTCGCGTCTGTAGCACGTCATCTTCGTGGTGTAGCAATTTGAATGATCAGTAGTGTATAACGAGATATTTTCTAAAAAATTTTCATGCCCTAGTTCACTCTCTTAGGGGTTGAATTTCCAAGAACAGTGAAACAGTTACCTTTTTGTTTCTATCGAGAAACCAAATACAAATTTTCATAGATTTAGCTTTGAAAATGCTTTCACAATGAAATGATGATGAGTACTGATGGAATGTGATAGCATGCAACTGAATTCGAAACAGTTTGTTGTGGAGCTTGTCGTGAAACTGGCTCTATCCTTTGGGTCGTAATTTCAGATAATGCGAAAATATGTTTTATAGGCTCGGAAGAAACGAACATCCGGAGTCTGAATTTGTCCAGTCGTTCCAGGTGCCATGAATTGGACGTCACAAACTTTTCAGGAGGGATAGTTTGCTCTAATGTAGTGCGATTTTTATATGCAGACCAGGAATCAAGCAGAAGCGAGTTATTTTCACCAGCTATTGGCCAAAAGCAGTGCTAAACCGTCGCCCATTTTCCCACTCTTGATTGCTGTGAATATTCCATACTGCCCTTGCGAGGTCACACAAGCAGTGGTGCAAAGTGCTGTTTTACCAAATTTATTCAAGATTGTGGATCCAAGATGGCGTCGGCAGATATGACAATGTCAGTCCAACATCATCCCCCATCTATTTTCCTACCCCCTCCACCCTACACCCTAGCACTTCCCCTCCCCATCTCCATCACCCCTCCCTCTCCCAGCTAGAAATAGGTGGGAAATGCTCAACATGTCTCTTTATTTCATCATTTTTGAGATGTGCAGGTGTTATCCTGTTGGAAACCGCTTCCTAAAATTTTCTTATATGTGTGTTCATGTTGGTGTGTGGAGACTGACTGGTCTGGTTCACAATACTGCCATCAGAGAGCGCTACAAATTGGTGAAAAGGCAACCTCACCCTACCCTGCTCAACCTGGAAACTGGCAGGTAAAGCTCAGTCTGCACTGAGCTGTTGGTGGGGAGGCATGTAGGATTCATTTTGGAAGTCCAAGTATTACCCTGTTGGAAGATGTCCTGTCATACAACAACTACATGCCTTAATTACATAATCACACTGCTAAGCCTTACCACAGATCATCAGTAGTAGCCCAACTAGATCATTTAAAGTAATAATAAACATCTACCTGTACAGCTGTAGATCATATAAAGATCGAATACCCAGTGCTAAATACAGATCGTGAAAAATTGAGAAAAAATGGTAACCCAACATAGCTATTGATTTAAAAAAAACCTCTCCTACACACTCCTAAACTTTACCTACAGATCATATAAAGATCCAATACACACAAAAAACATAGAGCAAAGATCCTGAAATACCGCAAAAAATTGTGTCCCAACAAAGCTATTGATCCTAAAAAAAGCCAATCCAAGACACCCTAAACTTCATCTACAGATCATAATGCTGACTGCTGGTGGCAGTAGTCCAATGGCATGAGCGCCATGTGCACTGCCTTGGAACAGCCGAGTGAACACCATGTGGTGGCCGAGTGAGCTATTGCATTAGATGCCACGTGACACTACACTCCTGAGCCATCTAGCATCAGCCAGCTGTACCTCACGCCACCTCCTAACCCAGCCAACTTCCAGTTACGACCAGGTGACCTCACGGGAGTTGCACATGGCTCGGCTTTCATTCTCATCAGCAGCGCCGGTTGCCTCTTGATGTGGGTGCTCTATTACTCCTGCAAACACCCTGACAGACCTGTGCAGGTCGCGCTGCGTGCCATAATTCCCTGAAGACGTGCATTGGCAGCAGCTTGCCTTGTACTGCACCAACCTCTAGGCCACCCCCAACAACCTGTTTTGTTGATTAGTGTAATAGCAATCTGTACAGCCTGGGGGCTTGCACAGGTAGCTCATAATGCTCTTGGGACATCCATCGCTGACTGCACGCAACTCCATGGTTAATCAACAATGAACAAAGTGATTCCTGGAAGGTCAGGTGCACTCAAATGCCGCTGACCACCTGAAACAATGACAAAAAACGAAGTACTTCCTGTATTCACACAGAAGTGGGTGCTTTAGGTGGTTCAGACCCACTCATCAGGTTGTCCAGACTCGCAAAAAGCCATTTTATTCCTCTTGGATTGAGTGACGAACACCTGAGCACTTAAATGTCACTGACCTCCAGAACTGAGGGAATTACAGGACATTTCTCTTGTAGTGAATAATAAGCTTCCCACTACAAATTGTTAAGCGTATTTCTCAGAGCCAAACGTTCTTTGCATGGTCCTAAAGATGTATTTTCGAGACATGTCTGAAAAGGCTGAAGGCTGCTCTTTCCCTGTGAACAATTGCGAAATACCTGTCTTCAGACGACCGCATCCGAAATGTACCTGAGTTTGCAGATCTGAATTTTCCCCAGGGTACCATCCTGTAAAAGCATTGGCATCAGTTCCAGTGGAGCTTATTGAGGTGGCAAGTATTTATAAACCCACCCCTCCCACAGTCCCTGTCATATTGCTCTAATCTGCAGTTATGTTACCTCTGTGCCCTGGCATTTATTAAACATCAAGACTATATTTTAGTAGAACTGCTATAAGACAACGCCATCTAGGAGAGATACAGAACACTCATAAGCTGCCTCAACGCATCTAATGTAAGATGACACTCTCGCATAGGGAAAGTTATGTTCACCGGCAGCGAGGACCGTACTGTCTCATAGCAAGCCAGCCAGAGTTGCGACAATCTCACATACATAGCCTTTCCTCTGATACATCTCCTCCTAAAACTGGAGTGCTTGCACACACATACCATCAGATGTCTCCAAAGGATCCAACTTAAGTGTGTGGTTGAATTAATATCTGCCAAACCTCTGCGAAAGACTTGATTCCAAGTCGCAGACAGCGCTATCAGACAACATTTCTGCTAGAAAGCATTACACTACAGGGTGAGTCACTAACTATTGCCACCAAGAATAATTCCGAAAGTATGTTAGCAGCTGAAAAGTATCTGGGACGAAGGTTGCATGGTACAACAGTGGCCATAATATGCCATTGGATTTTTGTTGCTAGGTGGGGTCACTTTAGAGATATGAAGGTCAACTTTGTTTTTTTAAATGGGATGCAATAGTTTAGTACAGTGACTTTTGTCACCTCAGTTACTAGCGTCCGGCTCAACTTTGTATACAATGTAATATGCTTCTCCTTTTACCAATTTCTTGTGACGATCGTAAGTTGAATTTCCTTGACCCAATTACAATTTCTGCTTGTCTCGCCTGTCCACACATTTTCATTAACTTTATTATGTATGAGAGCAGCATTAATTATCTGAGAAGTTGTTTGTACATCACATGCATCCTCCTCCTTCCTATACTCCATTGTCTCATCTGGATTGTGCAGCATCCATCTCAGATTGTTAGTCCGTTAGGTTCGCATACTGGATAATTATTGGGAGAGGCCACATTCTGACCGCTCTCCCTACTAAACATTGCTCACCTCTGTTCCTTCCATTGTTCTAACCCATCGTACATCTGAACGAGTTGTGTTTGCCACTCCCTGTCTTCTACCAATTGAAAACTAACTTTGACAGTTGGCCCTTTTGTTACCGGACAAATTAATATGATTGACTAATATGCAATACTTTAGCAGCCCAGACTGGTCGTTGTTTCAACAAAGCCTACACTTCCTTTGCATATCACATCTAATTGTTGTTTGTCCTCGAGTTTTATTATTATTATTATTATTATTATTATTATTATTATCATATTGGTCCTCGTTATTCCTACACCATAAATAAAGTTCGTCTTTTCGTCTCAAAAATTTAGTTCTATCACATTCTTCTAAACTGTACGCTTCAATGGACTTTTCTGTGCAGCACGTGTAACAAATGTTCTTCTCTTACCAGACCTTTTACATATTCAGTCCATTCGCACTGTTCTTTGCAGAAAGATCTCGTATTCTTTTCTCCTCCTGGTCGGTATGTAGGAGCACTCACGAATTTCTGATACATTTCCCTCTGCTTACTGCGTGAGCAGAACTCAGTCTCAAATGCACCCAAAAATGCTTCCTAGGTTCCACAACCTTCCATTGCGCGAACAACCCATTAACATGCGTCAATGCTGAGGTTTATTTCCGCAGTTACCACACGGTTCATTTCAAGGAGTTATGCAGGAATTAATTCCCTACACGCATTCATAGATGCCCCTAGATGGCTTTTTACCTTCCGTTCTAACTTGTCTAGTTCGGCGCTCGCGTGGCTGCGTCATGACTCTCCTACATTTAATACTTTCTAAACCTTAAATATGCTCGTTGATTTTGTTCGTTTAGATTTCAGACTTTCTAAGTCTTTGTTTTTAAGCACCATAATTTGTTGGTTTATGTTCATCTATAAGATTTGGGTTTTACTATGAAAGTCCGCACCAGTTGATTTTAAAGCATTGGCCAATTTGTTGTCAACTTTTACATCTACATCTACATGACTACTCCGCAATTCACATTTAAGTGCTTGGCAGAGGGTTCATCGAACCACAATCATACTATCTCTCTACTATTCCACTCCCGAACAGCGAGCGGGAAAAACGAACACCTAAACCTTTCTGTTCGAGCTCTGATTTCTCTTATTTTATTTTGATGATCATTCCTACCTATGTAGGTTGGGCTCAACAAAATATTTTCGCATTCGGAAGAGAAAGTTGGTGACTGAAATTTCGTAAAAAGGTCTCGCCGCGACGAAAAACGTCTATGCTGTAATGACTTCCATCCCAACTCGTGTATCATATCTGCCACACTCTCTCCCCTATAACGCGATAATACAAAACGAGCTGCCCTTTTTTGCACCCTTTCGATGTCCTCCGTCAATCCCACCTGGTAAGGATCCCACACCGCGCAGCAATATTCTAACAGAGGACGAACGAGTGTAGTGTAAGCTGTCTCTTTAGTGGACTTGTTGCATCTGCTAAGTGTCCTGCCAATGAAACGCAACCTTTGGCTTGCCTTCCCGACAATATTATCTATGTGGTCCTTCCAACTGAAGTTGTTCGTAATTTTAACACCCAGGTACTTAGTTGAATTGACAGCCTTGAGAATTGTACTATTTATCGAGTAATCGAATTCCAACGGATTTCTTTTGGAACTCATGTGGATCATCTCACACTTTTCGTTATTTAGCGTCAACTGCCACCTGACACACCATACAGCAATCTTTTCTAAATCGCTTTGCACCTGATACTGGTCTTCAGCGTTTCTGTATTGATTTGAATTTGCGCAGTCTGTCCCTTCAGAATGTCTACAGATTAATTCAGTTCAGTACGAATCACTTTACTTATGGTGTCTTATTTTTTACTACGAGCTGAATTTCATAATTAATTTTCTCCTCAGGGTTGCGGCAAACAGTTCTTGAGTCTTAGTGTATGACTCCAGCTCGTTGTTAATAACTTTTACGTTAGTGCCTGTCTATAAACTCAAACAATTTAGGAATTTATTTTTATATCCATTGATTTATCCAAAGGATCAATTTTACTAACGACGGATTAGTTCAAAGAATCTATTTAATATTTTAATTCTTTGCTAATTGATTTTTGCAAAATCCTAGTTTTAAATTCACTGCTCACTGATTTGTTTAAACAATCTATCTTACAATTTAGTTTCCTGTCCTATTGACTGTGCCGGCCGATGTGGACGAGTGGCTCTAGGCGCTTCAGTCTGGAACCGCGCGACCGCTACGGTCGCAGGTTCGAATCCTGCCTCGGGCATGGATGTGTGTGATGTCGTTAGGTTAGTTAGGTTTAAGTAGTTCTAAGTTCCAGAGGTCTGATGACCTCAGATGTTAACTACCATAGTGCTCAGAGCCATTTGAACCATTTTATTGACTGTAAACTGATTTTTCCAAGGAATTTAACTTTCATTGATTTGTAAGTTTTCCCCACGTGATTGGATGAAGTACCTGCTAATTCACCATTCAGCATTTGAAACAATTTCATTATCGCATCTGATTCGATCCTTATTCTGTTTTTGTTTCTATCTCGCCTATATGACCTGTAACAGTCTCTCCCAAATATTCCTAGTAGGATCCTGTATCTTGCAGTTGCTATCTAGCTCTCCACTAACCTGAAGCATAAAAATCGTATATGGAGATATTAGTGTGGGCCTGAGCAGTATGTTGCAGCAGCGCTGGTAGATGGCTTTGGCTTTAAGCGCTATGGGACTCAGAACTACTTAAACCTAACTAACCTAAGGACATCACACACATCCATGCCCGAAGCAGGATTCGAACCTGCGACCGTAGCAGCAGCGCGGTTCCGGACTGAAGCGCCTAGCACCGCTCGGCCGCAGTGGTCGTCCGCTGGTAGCGGGCAAGTGCGGGATGTTGCCACTGCAGTAATTCAACAAGGCCAACACAGGTTAGTTTGCTGAAACAGCGAACTCGGCGGTTCTGCCCAGACTATTGTGGGAGGGGTAAGGAAGATTTTCACCCTGACAGTGGCAGCTGTGCTCCAGGATACGTGACTGGTAGTGGCGCATGTGCAAAACAAGCGTGTCACTGCCTACTATAAGTACTGGACATTTTTGTAATGAAATTCGTCTGAGTGTCGCAGCCCAACGAGGTCGATGTGCTGGACGTGGACGCCACACAGACCTGCCAATAGAAGTCACCCGTTTGAGGCTATGGCAGGGCAACAGCTCTACGCACTAAGTCCCTCTCCAGACGTAGTCCCACGGCACACTTGTCCACACCAGGTCATCTCCAGCAGTATTGCAGATTCCTTCTCAGGAGGCAGTGGGTCGTTCGCTGCGCACGCCATCCGCCATCCGCCATCCGCCCTCACAGGATAACCGTCTCTGCACGGTGGGCATGACCCGTCATCACACAGCTTTGTGTCACCAGGGACCGCAGCAGATCCACTGTCGTGGAGAGCACGCCTTTGGCTCGTTAATTGCACGGGTAGCATGCGTAACGAGGCCGCTGGCGTGGTGGAGCACCGCCATCAGCTTCGTGCGGCGCGCAAGTAGCCTGCCCAGTGGAATACAGTGGCCTGCCAGCCACAGACCCGGTGTATCAAGCAGAGCAAATGTGTAAATAAACGAACCTGTTGTGTTTGCAGCTGACTTTCCTTGGAGCCTCCTGGGCTTCCTCCTCGCCTCCTACCCTGTACTGGTGGCGCTATAGCTTGGTCTCAGAATTTGCCACGTCTCCTTCACTTAAAGCAGCGTCTGGACCACGACCTACAGTGTCAACACGGGGTGAATGATGAACCACTTGGTTATGTTTTCGGGGATGTAATAAAGGTGGAAGTGAGGCGTGACTGTCATTGTAATCTGAAGGTTACCTTGCTTAGGAGGGAGGAGTCGACTGACTTAGCTGAGTTTAAGGGTCATTGTATAGAGCAGTGTTTGCTGTCTGTAAATGTGTGACTTTTTGTATGCACTGGGCCCATGTGGCCATTCCACGAAGTTAGGGATGGAATGCAAAGAAATTGGTGGCGCTTGTACCGATACGAAGTTATTCAGGCCCCAAATTGTGCACACGAGCCAGTGGCAAAGAAGTAGGATTCTTCCAAAGCCAAATGGGAAGACATGTGCCTCTACTTGCAAGTGGAGCAAACACAGCTGTACAGTGACTTGCCACAAGGCGCAGAGTTGTAAAGGCACATTAATGTGTACGCAGTGTAACTTATTTGGGAATACTGCGCCTTGCAAGGAGTCAGTGCCTCTAACTTGTTGCAAATGTCGTCCATTTGATAATGTTGCACTGCAGTGTATAGAGACTAGGTGGCTCGCGACACGACTTTAAGACTAGTTTGTAGTCATCTTCTGGAGTTGTAATTTATTTTCGTAGGTAACAGAGAGGATGAATGTGACAAAATGTCAACGACGACAAGTTTACCAGAGACAGAAGAATTAAGTATATTGTTGGAAAAGGTACATCACTTAACATCGTCAGCTGACAATTATGGATTAACCGTTAGCAGTCCAGATACTGCAGTAAGAAGTGGTTCCACATGCTACAGGATTAATGGTTTCCTGTTCTGGAAGATCATGTGAGGATGTGCGGTCATTCCTAGAGGACCTTACGATGTCAGCAGAGATGGGTGGTTGGGCCACTTGTTGTGGGAATCAAAATTGCTATTAGCGGGAGAATTAGAAACACACATGAAGCATACAGAAGGATTAAAGAATGCAACAAGCTTTGAACAGTTGGAGAAGGGGATGTTGCAAAGACACCAAACCAGAAAAGTGTGAGGTATTTTGTGGAGCAGATGAGCACTGTTGTGATGAGGCATGGGAAAACTATAGAAGATTCCGCATAAAAGATAAGAAAATGTAATCAACACAAATACGAGTTGCGGCAGAGTGATGCAGCAAACACAGTTTTGTTGCAAGAAGCTGAGCAGCGTGCGTCCGATGCTTTTCTGAGGGGGCTGTGACTGGAAATGTCAAGAAGGATGTGTACAGGTACACTAAAGCATCCGTATTCTGCTATAAGGTTAGGGATGGAATGCACAGAAATTGACGTCTCAACAGGGGTATAAGTTAGACTTTGAGTGCTTTCTGCGAACGTTAAACATTACAGGTGTGGATACAAGGAGCATTTGCAGAGGCAATGTCGCCACCCACATGGAAATAGAGGAAATGGGAGATGTCGGAGGCAGAGTTTTGGTAATGGACATAGGGGTGGACGAAGAAAGAGGTGCTAAGCAGCCGTCAAACACAAGAGGGAACCCGAAGTCCACCTAAAAGCATTCCCATTAAAATTAGATGCAATAAATGTGCATGCAGCACATGTGCAGTAATGGATGTTGCAAGAGGTAGAGAATAGGAGCTTTTGTTGGACACAGGAGCATATGTGGCGGTCACCAGCAGAGATTTAGTGGGACGGCAATGGAACTCGCCATGCTACAGGTAACACGAGGTTAGGGATAATGATGTCAGATCATTGGGGTTGGCAGACATAAATTTTCGTATAAGGCCTGTTCGATTTGCACAGTGTGTAGAGGTAGCACCGCATGAAAATGAGAGCTACAGCATGATCCTGGGCTTGGACTTTTATCAACAGTGTGCTAAAATTGAACTTAGGCAATGTGTAGTAGAACTGCAATGACATTTCCACTAGAGGAAGCTGTTGCTAGTGTAGAACTGTCACGACAGGCATCTAGCACATTGGACAAGCCAGTTGAACCATGTGCAATTGCAATTAGACGTGATTCACACGACAGTGTGCCAGATGGAAGTTGCTCGGGTGAATGTGGAGCCACATTTACCCGTGGGTATGTTATGTGTTGTAGAGTCTCGATAAGAGAACAATATACTGGATCCAGCAACTTGTGTGTATTAAGAGAAGTATTCTATGAATGTAAGAGAAGTATGGTAGGAGAATAGCACCTGTACCTAAGTACAGATAATTTTGTGGCTGAGTAAGTTAAGGAATGGTATGTTGCCAACAAGTTTGGATATTGCACGTAAAGATGAGTGGTGCACAAGCAGTGTGAACCACAGGTACTGTGAGCTTCTGTTAAGACTGAACTATGTAGGAAAGTGGAGCATCTAACGGAAGCAGAGAGAGTGATGGAAGAACTGTTGTTCGAATTTTTTCCATGGAGTCCACTGGTAGGAAAGCCCAGACTTAACACCGAATACCAAATCAGAGAATGAAGCAGCGGTGTATCGGAAGTCATAACGCATTGTTACAAGGGAACCTCCCCATCGCACCCCCCTCAGATTTAGATATAAGTTGGCACAGTGGATAGGCCTTGAAAAACTGAACACAGATCAATCGAGAAAACAGGAAGAAGTTGCGTGGAACTATGAAAAAAATAAGTAAAACATACAAACTGAGTAGTCCATGCGCAAGATAGGCAACATCAAGGATAATGTAAGCTCAGGAGCGCCATGGTCCCGTGGTTAGCATGAGCAGCTGCGGAACGAGAGGTCCTTAGTTAAAGTCTTCCCTCGAGTGACAAGTTTACTTTCTTTATTTTCCCAAAGTTATGATCTGTCCGTTTGTTCAGTGAGTTAACATCTGAGGTCATCAGTCCCCTAGACTTAGAACTACTTAAACCTAACTAACCGAAGGACATCACACACATTCATGCCCGAGGCAGGATTCGAACCTGTGACCGCAGCAGCAGCGCGGTTCAGGACTGAAGCTCCTAGAACCGATTGGTCACAACGGCCGGCTATGATGACAAATTTGTCTTGTAGAGCAGAAATGCGACTTAGTTTGCTTATATAAAAACTGATCTCATCGGTGCATTGAAAGTATATGTTTACGAGGTGCCTTGTACCGAAATTAGAGATTAATTCTATTAGGACGTGCTCCTCATACAACCACAGTATTTTTACAGCCCTCGGGGCGTTATTAAGGATCATTATTGCTTTTAACGAAGGTTATTCTACAATGAGAGTCTGCGCTGTTTCTGAAGTCATTCAGATTTTGCCTTGCTTATACGCGGCTCTTGTAGAGACGTAACAGCGACTCTCATCTCCTTAGTCAGCTTTATGATTTCGTTCATATCCACTGCACTCCTCATGTCACTGAACTTTGCTACAAGTATCCTATTTAGCCGATTTATATGTGCGACACGATATGTGTGTACCTAACCATCTGGGCATCATTTCTGTGGTTTAAAGGCAATTATTCCATTCGGAGTCAAAATTACATGTAAATGGTTTCAGTGCTGAAATCATCATCACTGCTACGAACATAAATTATTAGGTCCATTAATTCATCATTACTGGTACAGTCTCAGCGACTTTAACTGAAATACATTCACAGCCTCCTTAGCGGACGGATAACTTCATGTACCCTGCAACGACCAATTTGTATTAAATGGTTCAAATGGCTCTAAGCACTATGGGACTTAACATCTGAGGTCATCAGTCCTCTAGACTTAGAACTACTTACACATATCTAACCTAAGGACCTTACACACATCCATGCCCGAAACAAGATTCGAACATGTGACCGTAGCAGCAGCGCGGTTCCAGACTGAAGCGCCTAGAACCGCTCGGCCACAGCGGCAGGCCATTTCGTATCAGCTAATGAAGTATAATCGTTAATTCTATGAGCCATTCACGTATATATGACTGAAGAGTCATATATTTGTTTAGGGTCGATTCCATGTGTTACTTTCCTGGAGAGGCGTGAAGCGCACATGTCTGAGAACTGAAATTTAATATATCGAAATGCTTGCGATCTTCTTTCTGTTTTGACGTAGAACACACAGGAAAGGCTTCTCCACTTCCGTCAGCGTATCTTGCTTTACGTGCAGGGTAGGGGCCTCGTAATCTGATGATCATGGATGTCTCCTTGTTCGGATTTTTTTCTTAAGTCGTACTTCCATTATCAAGTTTAACGTCAGAATTACTCTCTAATGACTTTGCCTTTCCCGAAGGCTAAACGAGCGTCACCTAAGAGACCCTCAGTTTCTTCCTTTTCCGTTCTTCTGAAGTTATTCTTGTCAACAACCTGAATGCGTGGGGTGTTTAGTTGATTGTGTGTTGGTTCACGTACTTATCTGAACTTGTAATCTTTAGGGTTGTGTGGATGATATTTTTCCGAAATTCTGATGGTATACCTCCATACTCATAGTTTCTGCATAGTAGCTTGAGTAGTCCTTTGGTTGCCCCTGCTCCCATTGATTTTAGACATTCTCATGGAGTGTTGTCTTTGTTTTCCACCTTCTTTAATCAATAGTCTTACAAATCTCTGTTAAACTCTGACTTTGTACTTGACCTTCTGCGTCCTTCAGATTCGAGTCCAGTTTCTTCTTCTAGCACGTCATAGACATTTCCTCACCCAAGAGGCCTTCAGTGTACTCTCTTCACCTACCGGCCTTCTCCTCTGCGATTAACAGTGAAATTTCACTTGCTCTCTGAATGTTGATACCTTTGATTTTAACTTCACCAGTATTGTTTTGACTTTTCTATTATGTTGAATCAGTCCTTCGGACAATAATTTCTTTTTCAATGTTGTCGCATTTTTTCTGCAGTCATTTTCCCTTGGCTTCTCTGGCCTTCTATTTGTTTAATTCCTAAAAGACTTGTATTGATAAGTTACTGTACTTACCTGAACTATTTTTGTACTCCCTTCTTTCGTCGATCAATTGAAATATTTCTTCTGTTACCCTCGGTTTTTCCACAAATATCTTCCGAGTATCTACATTTGTCTCTCCAGCTTCTGCTATTACCCTTTTTAGAGATAACTACTCTTTATCAGTTGAACTTTTTGTTAAGGTATTCATTACCGCCGTAGCTACAGCCTTAGATAACTTCAAATACGTCTCGTCACTCCTAAGTATTTATTTCCATAATTCAATCATATAATTCATGTAACACGTAATTTTTCAATTTGGGTTGTCGGAAGAAAACTTAAGAAGTTTTATTGGTGAAGTAAGAAAGACTTGAGGACGACAAGCAGTCTTTCTCGAATGTCATGCTATTTTGCAATGGTGGTCAGCAGCTACGGCGAAAATTGGTGCCTAGCAGTTAACCTATTAACAAATTAATGACTGCAGTTACCATGCATATGGGACAGGAGGCCATTCCATCTCATTATCAGGAACATTATATGCCAATAATTATTAATAGCAATTGCATAGCCTGAAGTTTTAAAAGAATGGAAGGGGGATCGTTCACAAACGCTGTTACGCAAAATTTTGTTTCTGTTTCGTCCTGCATTTTGAACCTCACCGTTGCTCACAGCAGCCTATTTTATTGCTCTAAACTTGTTTTCATAGCTCTTCATACACCTATACTTTCGTTTCATATTCATTTCTGCACTTAATAGCAAAATTAATTTATCAAGGGATGAAACCCACCTCTGCTGTGTGTGTTCAGCGATCTTACACATGATGCAACTCGTTTCAGAATTGCATCGCTACTTTATTCGGTGTAGGCAGTGTACAGTAAGCTTTCTACGTAACTCAGTTCAAAATTAAAACAATCATCAACAAATAATGGAAGTGTTTCACTGGGCAAACAACCAATATAGATGACTGTTTTTACCTCCAGTAGGTCTCTTCGCTAGCCTTGTTCCATTTAACAACTGTTCCCGTTTGTTGCAGATGGCCTGCGCTTGCATACTCTATACATTGCTGAATTAGTAATTTGCATAGATTAACAGATCATGTTGTTGATTTGGAAGCCTGTAAATAATGACTCTTGCTATTTATATGAATACATTGATCTTAAGTGTCGAGTATTATGGCGTAACATTCACTTGGAGTTTTGTAAAATGTGTGTTATATTGGTATTTCACACACACTTGAATAAGTTAGATATACGCCTTCTAGAATTCCATGTCCACAGTTCGCACCATACAAAAATGTATACCGCTCGGATATATGGTACTGCTTTGGTGTCTAATTTCGACCTGTATGACAAAACAATCCACATGGGTTACTGCATGCTTTATAACTGAAAATTTACATTATACAGATTTTGTACTGCACCTTTTGAACGTCTCTTTCCCATTATTTTTGTACAGCGAATAAGTGAAAAAGATATCTGTAGCCTCAGAACTGGTCAGGTGAATGGAAATATCTACTCGTGGCTGCGCAAAACTCATTTTTTGTTCTCCTGAATAAAGGCGTGGAGCTTATCTTCTTAAAAATGATTATTTCCTTTTGGTTACGTACGCTCAAACAGTTTGGTATTGTGATACTCGATGTTTTTTCTGGAGCAATTGATATAATTATGTTTCCAGCTGCTTTACCTGGCTGGCGATTCCGTTTTGGTGCTGCAAAATTTCAGTCAAGTCAGTCGTCAAAATATAGTGCAGCAAAATAAAGACGTCAACCAAAGTGTTCTTTTGTTTCAGTATTGTTGCAACACATCCAAAAGACACTGTTTTCCTTGTGTTATAGAGAGTATCTCGTTTTAAATTTTGTAGAAATTAATCTCGTCCGACCGCGAGGGCAATAATTAACTATTTGAATTAATTTTTCATTTAACGGTACGTTTGTGATCCGACACAATAGTTCCTCGAGTACCTGGTTGCTAACGGGAAGGGCGCAACATTTTTTTTTTCAGTAATTAACGCACATAATGGTCATCTGCTTTGAAGATAAAATGAATGTGTTGCGATGGGGCTAGCTCGTTTATGGTGTCGTCATATCTGCTGTGCATATGCGGTATGCCGCCAGCAAAAGAGTCGAGCAAGGCTCCACTTCTCATCTGTGTATCGTACACATCAAGGTCGGACAACAGGACTTCATAGAAAGGACTATCTCGTATCGTTCAGTTACGACCGACTCAGACCACTCCGAGAGTACCGCTATGCAAACGTAAGAGCGTATCCCGTTATAGGACAAAAAAAAAAAAAAACTGTGCGAACAGCGATCGACGTCGTTCTCCGAAGATACACTTGTGTGTACGTATGCCGCTAGCCTTGACCACAGATAGACCGACAATCAGCGGCGTTTAATTGGCAGCGCGTTATTTTCCAACGAGTGTAAATTTAACACGTAGAATCATATTGGAGGTGTTTCAAGAAGTACTGCAACACAGTTTTTCTCGACTACTTTCTGTTGAAGAAATGCGGAATTTGTTGTGGGACGTGATGGAATATTCCCGCTTCAGCCCCTATAGTTTCATGAAGTTCCGATGGGTGGTGGCGTCATACGTAGACTTCAAAATGATGTCTTTAACAGAGGCGCGTTCTAAGCAGAGAGCTGTGACTGGATAATTTTGGCAATAACTGGAGCGTCGCAGATGTTCATAGGCGCTTGCTGTCAACCAGTAGAGTGATACCATACGGGTATGGAATTTCTCCCAGCAAAGTGCAGTAAGGCCATTGGACGGAGATTATGTTGAGAAACAGGGTTTTGTAGGCAAAATAGTGGGGACTAATGTGGTGCATTGGAATCACGAATAAAACCAACCTGCCTTCGGAAAAAAATGCCTAGCTTTAGTTATTGAACGCCCCTTGTACAAGGACTCTGTGTCGAACGAAACCTGAAGGGATTATGGCTGAGTCCCGGCGATTTGAAGAGAAATGTTGGGACGCACGAGGAAATACTGATCTTGTGACTTACCTTAGAAGATAGACCAAACAATAGAAAAAACTACTTTTATAGTATTTGGTGATTTAGAAAAGCTTTTAACAATGTTTTCTGGAATAGAGTCTAATGTGTGTGTCTATTGCAGCTGATGTAAGGAAAGAAAAGAAGTTTTTGCAGGGCTGGGATGTAGCCAGAGAGGCAACTACAGTTCTTTATATATATTCTATCAGTGTTAACGAACTGTTTGAGTTGATTACACGCGGAGACTCATTATGTTACATAATAATGTCAGGGGCCTAATCTATCCCTTTATAAAATGTTTTGAGTTTACTTTTACCTAATATCGGCAAACTTCTACCTCTTCATCAGTTTCAAAATACAGGATGTCTCACAAGAAAGATGGGTCAAAATAAAATAGAGACTGAAGTCTATCGACAAAATCTATATTTAAAAGGGGCGTTAAAAAAGAAACGGGCTTGAGGCATAATTACAGAAACCAGTACCTGTATGTTAGAAGTATAGACCATGACTGTTGAGCCACTTGTCCCACTGTGACTCAAGGCGATGAATGGCTGTCTCATAAAATTCCTGGGGCTGCGATGTTAACCAGGTCCTCACATAGAGCTGCACGGCGTCGTCCGAGGTGAATCGTTTGCCCCTCAGAGCCTTTTTAAGGGGGCAAAAATGGCGTAATCACAGGGAGAGAGGTCTGGACTATATAGAGGGTGGCCGAGAACCTCCCATTTGAATTTCTGCAGGAGTGCCGCCACTGTGTTGCTCGTATGAGGCTTTGCATTGTCGTGGAGCAGAATGACTCCACAGGTGAAATTGTCTGGTCGTTTTGATTTGATCGCTTGGCGAACGGTGATCAAGGTTTGTGAGTAACGCTGGGCATTTACTGTTGTGCCGTACTTCAGGAAGTGAATCAGAAGGGGGCCATCTTGGTCAAAGAAGAACGTCAGCATAACCTTTCCTGCACTCGTGTGGACGACGACGTCCAGCTGCACGTGCGGAACAAGTCACAGTGGGGCAAGCGTCTCAACAGCCAGGGTCACCTACTTGTTGTTGGTTTCCGTAATTATGCCTCTGGTTCGTTTCTTTTTGAATGCCCCTTCTATTATTGGAATATATACAGTTTAGGAATCTACTTCTTAAATATAATGTCACCTAAATACAGTCCCGCACGCCTACAACTCTCATTTAAACGATGAAAAAATACTTAGCGTGATGGCTCGACATTTAGACACTGGGATTGCTGCAACTTCGCTTTAGATTTGACATATTCTCATAATAAAAAGCCCATGAGTCTTAAATCTCGTCAGTTTGTGTCGTCCCTCCTGGAGATCAATTTGGCAGGGAAAATTTCACGAACTCTCAGTACAGACGAGTTTGACGTTTCTCCTGTGGCTCCATCTTGCTTAAAATATGTTCTTTCGCTGTAACCAGGAAGTTTTGCAATTCAGGCACCAAGAAGTCATTTAACATCGTCACATAACGCACCAAATTCACTGTAACTGCACGACCTCTCTCCCAGTTATTCCTACAGCCAACATCGCAGCCCATACAGTAACTTTTGGCGAATGAAGAAGTTTCTCATGCTTCTGTTTAGGATTTGTTGCACCCCAGTAGCAGCAGTTTTGGTTATTGATGTGACCGTTCAGTTGAAAATGAGCCTCGTAAGAAAACAAGAAATTGTTAAATGGAGGGCACTCACGCACATCATTAGCAAACTGGAGTGTGAGGCTTTAATTCTAACACCAACCGGATTTTGTAATGGTGCAGTTTAAGGTCTCTTTGCAAAATTCGGTGTAGTGATGGTCTATGTACATTTAAAATATTGCACGTAAGATAAATGGAGAGGTTAGGATCCTGACAAACAGACCCACTTACCACTTACACTCTCTGCGGATTCACCCGTTCTTGATGACCTTGGTCACCTAGATTTCAATCCGGCCCCTGTTGAACCAGCCTCCTCAAACCTTTTGATCCATTTCGGGATAGCCGCTCGGTTAGAGGCGTCATGTCACGGATTGCGCCCCCCCTCCCCCCGCCGGAGGTTCGAGTCCTCCCTTGACATGGGGCATGGGTGTGTGTGTTGTTCTTAGCATAAGTTAGTTTAAGTAGTGTGTAAGTCTAGGAACCGATGACCTCAGCAGTTCGGTCCCTTAGGAATTCACACACACGTTCACACACAGTTCCGGAGAAGAACACTTCAAGCGTCATTTACATTATGCAATCCACGATCACTCCAACATTTCCTCCACGGTACAATCACCGAATCACCGTTTTTGTAAAATTCTTGCACACAGAACGCTCGTTCCGCGCAGTGCTCCGTATCGACTGAATTCCTAAAGTCCAAGCCAGCGATGAACGAGCCCCTACTCTACTCCAATTTGTTGCGCATGCGTAGGGCTCTTCATATCTTTCTTCTGAGATACCCCGTATAACTGGAAGCAGCGTTTTTCACTTCAAACATCAGGACTCTCCGACTAGAACTCGGTCTCGAAGTCTACAAGAAAAGCTCATATGAAATAGCGTGTCTGAAAAGTTATGTGTTTAATAAGTTTAACGAAACGTATGGAGCATGAGACGTGCTGATGCAATTTAAATTTAAATATATTCAGAACACCAGAGCACCTCCTGCTTACTATGTGCCTTAAATTTACTACATTCAATTTATACTGAGGTGACAAAAGTCATTGGATAGCGAACTGCGCATATACAGATTGAAACTTCCCCTTACAAAAATTATACACGACTGTGCTTAAACTGACACACAATATTTTTAGCGGAACGCAATCTGACTTCCAAAAATCCCTATGAAAGAATGGCCCTGACTAGCATTAACCTATACGTTTCACAAATCACTTACCTCACAAAAATCTTCGTTACTCAAGCTACTCCAATACAGCGAGCGCCACTACTGCCAGCTAAATAAAAGATTCAAACTACTGAAGGCACTAACTACTGATAGGTATAGTTAGCAAATGAAAGATTTTAATAGAGAACAAACGATGTATTTACCTTAGTAGTCATAATATATATATCACTTCATGACACCAATTCTTACAAATTTCAAAACTCCGACATCTCTCTCCTCACGTCCACCACTGCTGGCGGCTCACCTCCAACTGCGCAACGCTACGCGCTGTTAGCATCTAGCTGCCGCTGCCCGACACTACAATGGCGAGTATTACAACAATGCTAACCAGCCACAGACTGCACACGGCACAGCCAGTGATTTTCATACAGAGCGCTACGTGGCGGCGGCGTTACCAATAAAAAAACCTAAACAGCCTACTTACAAGATGACGGTAGTATCGCGTACACTAGGTATAAAAGCGGAGCTGTCATTTCACACCTGCACGCACGCGCATTCCGAGTTGCGATGTCGAGACGAAAGGACGTGTTTGACGATCGAGCGAAGGGTGTGGTGGATCAGTGTCCGGCGGGCCCAGCTCAGGCGACTGGGTTGCTCCCGTCGGCGGCCCCATCCGGACCCCCACTTATGCCGACCCGGCGCCGACTACCTGACAATGATATGGATATCTCTTCTGGTGACGTTTCTCGCTCCCAGGAGCTCATGCTCGTGCGCATGCACAAGCTTGCGCATGGGGGTGACTACCCCGGTCGTGAGGACGACGTCGCTGCCGTGCTTGCATACTGCAGGATCCGGAAGGGTGCTGCACTGCCGGGCGCGGGGCGGCAGGAGGCAGGTGAGCCGGTGGGGGCCACGCCAGGCGCAAAGTCTGCGTCCCTGGCGACGGCCGTCTCACTGGCTGCGCCACAGGGCCCGGCCATGCAAGAGGTCGGTTCCCTCGCGGCTGCTCCTACGGCCCTGCAACAGCAAGAACCCGTAGCCACGCCAGTTTCTGCCCGGCCCTGCGCGGAGGGCACTACCGCGGTCTGGGCGGGTGCAAAGCCAGCTCAAGAGGCCGCCGTGATTGCCGACGTCGACGAATTGCCAGACGCAAATCTTGTGGAAGCCATTGCTGACGCAGACAGACGTGACGCTGACGATGCTCGTGTGCTCCGGAAGCGCCGTGCTGACGCGGCTGACGATTCTGACGTCCGCTCCCAAGCCTCCGACACTGCTCGGCCCCTAAGGCCTCCCGAACCGCCGCTGCCACCACGGCACAGGCGGTCGCGACGACGATGTGCGCGAGGGAACAGCGCTCCTCCACAGGGCCTCCTGCCGTGCGTCACCCTGATGAGGACAGGTTCATCACCCCTGCCAGGCGGCACACGGCAAGGGCGGCTGTCCTACAGCCTGCGCTGCCGCTGCCGACCGCCAACGCCTTCCAGGACACGTCTGATGACGTCCCGGACGATGCCGGGGTTCCGCCCCAGAAAGCAGCGCCGCGCCCCCCGCCGATTGTGATCCAATGGGACGGCCCTTATAAGCCGATCGAGCAGAAGATCACTCGGATGGCGCCCACTGCCAGCGTCAGGACTGCCGGCAATGATCTTTACCGGCTCTCCATGACCACTGTCGAGGACTACCGTGCAGTCATGGATGTCATCTGCAAAGATGGCCTCCATTGCTACACGCACGCGTCGGAACCGTTCAAGCTGTTGAAGGTGGTTTTCCGCCGCCTCCTCCTCCAGTTTGCGGCGGATTATCTACGTGAAGAACTGGAGGACATGGGCTTCGGCATCCGCCACACGGGGCTCATGAACTATCCACGCACCCACCCTCCCATGCCGCTGTACCAGGTCGTTCTTGTCGACAACCTGGAAAATCGCAAGATCTTTCAGGAGCGGCGGGTTGGGCGGGTCGACGTCGAAGTGGAGCCACTGCGGGCCCAGTGCTTCTCTTGCCAACGGCTCGACCATGTGTCTCGCTACTGTTCGATGCCGCCCCGCTGCGTCAAGTGCGGGGCCCAGCATCAGAGCAAGGGATGCACGCTCCCACGAGAGGATGAACCGACTTGCTGCAACTGCAGCGGCGCGCACGTCGCGAGCTACCGGGGATGGCCGACATCAGCACCATGGCCGGGCTGCCCCTTCCCGCAAGGTGCAGCATGGCACCAGCTACGCTGATGCCCGAAGGGAGGGGGCGCCCGCCCCCTCCCCTCAGCAGCCTGCTGCCTCCGATGGAGCTGCGCCGCAGCGGCCTGCCTTGTCCGCAGCGGCTGCTGCCCCTGCACCCACGCCTCCCGCACCAACTGCCGCCGACGGCCGCGGCGTGACGCCCCCGCGGCGGAACGTCCGGCCACTGATGCCCCGCTGGCGCGACGGCGGTCTGCCCCTCGGGCTGTGCCCCCGCAACCACCGCCTCCTGCGGTCCCATCGCCGCTTGCTGTTCTTGCATTGGAGGCCGCCCCAGGGGCCCCCACGGCTCCCGATGCAGCTGACCTCCGTACGCTCCTGCGTTCGTTGAGCCAGCTGCTCGAGCAGCTGCCGGTGCTCGTCACCGCCGTCACGTCCGCCCTCCAGGCTGGCGTTGGTTCTGCTGACCGCCATGGATAATGAGCATGTCTATGGGCTCACAGTGTGTGGTTTTAACGCACGCGGCTTGGTTCCCTCGTCTGCGAGACGCTTCTGAAACCTGGTGTGGCCGTCGGGGTGGCGAACTATCGCTGCTACCGTACCGACCGGCCCACCCATGGCGGAGGCACCGCCATCTATGTGAAGATTTCGCTGAAGCACCATGAAGTCCTGATGCTGCCTCTTGCTGCGGTGAGGCCACTGGGGTGGCTGTCACCACCACGGCGGGCATCATTACCTTCGTCGCCGTCTGCAGGCCACCGAGGGGCCACCTCCTGGAGGCCGACCTTGATGACCTGCTTACGCTGCGTGGGAAACTGTTCATTGCGGGTGACTTGAACGCTAAGAGCTCGCAATGGAACTCTCGCGTCACCAACGTCAGCGGGCGGCGCCTTCTTCGCATCACTCACCGTCACGGCGCTGTCGTCCTGGGTCCATTTGACCACACCTTCTTCCCCAACAGGGGCCAGTCCGACGTGTCGACGTCGCAGTCCTGGAAGGCGTCTGGCCCTTTACGTCAGCTACCGTCCGCTGTGCCCTGTCCTCCGACCACCTTCCGGTGGTCTACGACATGGACGTCGTCGGCGCCTCCCTGCCGCCTGACCGCCGCACCTTCTGCAGCATTGATGAGGCCCGATATCGGGGCGAACTGCTCGGTCGCTTCGACGGTGCCCCAGATCCTGCCCTGGAGGGGGCCGATGCTGCGCTGGCCTTGTTTACGCGGCACACTCTCAGCGCTGTTGCCGCTGTGTCTCCCCGTCAGCCGCGGCAGCCTCGCGAGATGTCCCGGCAGCTTCCACTGCACATCTTGGAGCCTATAACGGCCAAAAACTGTCTCTTCCGTGAGTGGCAGGTCACTCGCCAGCCTGCGACCAAGTGCCGCCTCAATCGCGCACGGCGCGAAATCCGGGCCGCTATCGACCAACATCGGAACCGTGACTGGGCTGGCCGTGTGGCCACCCTGACCACGACTGATGGGAGTGCCTGGCGGACCGCCAAGCGCTTCCCCCGCCGCCATCAGCCTGTTCCTCCGCTCCACGTCGGCGGCGAGGTCGTCTGTGCCTCGGACGCCAAGGCCAACGCCCTCGCCGACGTGTTCGCCGACAACTTCCGCCCGATCGCGGACGTCTTCGATGCCCTCCACGTCCGTGTCGTGGAAGAACGCCTGCCGGTTTTCCTCGCCGCCAGGGCCGCTGACGATGTGATCGCATCCATCACCGCCGATGAGGTTAGACTTCAGCTCCGCCGCCTCAACCCCAGGAAGGCGGGTGGCTCCGATGGTGTCACGTACCGCCTCCTGTGGTTATTGCCACCGGCACTCCATCAATCACTGGCGGACACTTTCAACTGCATTCTCCGCTCCGGGATCTTCCCTTCCGCGTGGAAACACGCGGAAGTGGTGGCTATCCCCAAGGCCGGCAAGGGTCCGCGTCGGGCGGAGCACTACCGGCCGATCAGCCTGCTCCCGTCTCTCTCCAAGATCTTTGAGAGACTGTACGTGGAGCGGCTGTTGCGCCACGTCACTGCCGAAGGGCTCCTTCCAGCGGAGCAGTTCGGATTCCAGCGGGACCACTCGACCACGCAACAGCTATTACGGCTGGTGGAACAGGCGATGCGGGCGCTGGAGTCGCGGGATTACCTCGACGTCTCCAAGGCGTTCGACTGCGTGTGGCACGAGGGCCTCGTGTACAAGCTCCTTGTACATGGGGTCCCGACGTCACACGCCCTTCTGCTGCGGTCCTACCTCGCGGGCCGCACCTTCCACGTCAGGGCCGCCGGCGGCACCTCCACCGACCGGACGATTCTTGCGGGGGTGCCACAGGTGTCGGTTCTCGGCCCCCTGCTGTACACCTTGTACGCCGCTGAGGCACCGCGGGTGGCGCGCGTGGAGTTGGCTCTTTATGCCGACGACACTGCCCTGTTCACCCGCAGCATGAACGTGGTCGCGATGTGCCGCCGACTCCAACTAGTGTGCGACGTCCTGGGGGCAACTCAAATTTAACGCCGCCAAGAGCCAGGCAGTCGTCTTCACTCGGAGACGGCTGCCTCCTGCCCTGCCGCCTGTCTCGATCTCGGGAGGCCCCATCCCGTGGTCACCAACCGGCAAATACCTCGGTGTGACGCTGGACAGGCATCTCACCTGGCTGCCGCACATCCGAGACATCAGGGGGCGGGTGACTGGGCGTCTCCGAGCGCTCTACCCGCTGCTGAACCCCGCATCCACCCTCCCCCTCGGCACGGCCTGACCGTGTACTTGGCCCTCGTCCGGCCGGTACTCGAGTACGCCGCCATAGTGTGGGGGAATGCCGCTCCGTCGCACGTTGCGATGCTCCAGCGTGTCCAGAATAGGGCGCTGCGACTCGCTCTCCACAAGCCGCCTCGTTACTCCACGAGGCTCCTTCATGAGGAAGCTGGCGTCCCGTTGTTGCGGGATCGCTTCAGGCAGTCCGCCAGGGTGTTCTATGCCTCTGCAGAACACTCTGGCAGTCGTCTTATACGCGGACTGGGACACCAAGTCCACCGCAGGACGACCACGCGTTGGCCTGATCTGCTGCGGGAGTAGTTTCTTCCATGGCCCCTATGACGCTTTTGAGGCAGCGTCCTCCCCCACGCAGCCGCTCACATAGGCCAATCCTAACCGTGAGGCCAAACAATAGTTCTTGAGGTCCACACAGGAACAGCAGCTTCGCTGCTTAGCCTGTCTCATTCCTGGTAGATGTAACCAGAGATTTGCAGTGCAGTGCAGTGCAGTGGAGCTGTCATTTGCAGTAGGGTGATTCATGTAAAAAGGTTTTTCCGACGTGATTACGACTGCACAGCGGGAATTAACAGACTTTGAACGTGGATTGGTAGTTGGAGCTAGACACATGGGACATTCCGTTTCAGAAATCGTTAGGGAATTCAAAATTCCGAGATCCACAGTGACAAGAGTGGACCGAGATTGCCAAAATTCAGGCGTTACCTCTCACTATGGACGGCCTACGCAGTGGCCGATGAGCTTCACATAAGAACCGAGAGTAGTGGCGTTTGTCTAGAGGTGACAGTGCAAACAACAAGCAACATAGCGTGAAATAACGACAGAAATCAATGTGGGAAGTACGACGAATGTGTCCGTTAAGACAGTGCGGCGAAATCTGGCGTTGGTGAGCTACGGCGGCAGACGAAAGATGCGAATGCGTTTGCTAACAGCACGAAATTGCCCGCAGCGCCAAGCCACGGACCCATGTTCTCAACAAGGAACCGTGCAAGACGGTGGTGGCTCCATAATGGTGTGGACTGTGTTTACATGGAATGGATTGGGTCCTCTGGTCCAACTGAAGCGATCCTTGACTTGAAATGGTTAAGTTCGGCTACTTGGAGACTATTTGCAGCCATTCATGGACTTCATGTTCCCATACAACGTTGGAATATTTTTGGATGTGTTATGTCACCTGGCCACAAATGTTCGAGATTGTTTTAAGGCACATCCTGAACAATTCGAGCGAATGATTTGGCTACCCTGATCGCCCACATCAATCCCATCAAACATTTATGGGATGTAATCGAGAGGTCAGTTCTCAAACAAAATCTGCACCGGCAACGCTTTCACAATTATGGGCGGTCTATAATTTCCGCGGGGTACTTCCAACGACTTTTAAGTCCATGCCACTGCGAGTTGCTGTACTGTACCGGGCAAAAGGAGGTCCGTTACGATATTGGGATCTATCCCATAATTTTTGTCACCTCAGTGTAAAAATATTTTATCTATAATTTCTTGTTTATAGTAAGATTTGTTTATTTCTTTCCATCCCAAGATTTGTTCATTTTTAGATCCCCTGTGCCTCACCCTTCATCATGGTGCTAAGAAAAGTTGATGCCGAGTGTCACGTTCTCAAAGTAGAATGGCGAGTAAAGTACTCTTTTGTGGAAACATGGAACCAGAAAACTACTTGCGTAATACGCAGCGAAAGTCTTTCCGTTTTGAAAACATGTTATCTTCGGCGTCACTGTGAAACAAAACATCTCTCAACATATTCAAAATGTTCTGGAAAGTTACAACATGAGAGAAGGGGTGAAACACTTTACCAATGGCTACTTCATCAGAGAGTGTATTACTGAACAGCAAATGACTTGTCCTAAGGCAGCCGATCTGTTTGGAGGTTTCAGGGTTTCGTTAAGTTCAGTTATGCGGAGAACAAAAGAAATTGTAGGAACATAGCGCTACAGATAGGCGAGAAAACTAGAAGCTTCTTGTGTTACTCTCTGGCTCTGGATGAGTCTATCGATCCCTCTAGTACCTCACAATTCTCGTGTGCAATCGTGGTGTCAATTTAGACCTTCAGATAAAGGAAGAGTTGGTATCCCTTTGCAGCATGCATAGAACAACAACTGGAAAAGACACTTTCATGGAATTCAAAAACTTTTGCGAAGTATAACCCTCGATGAAATCAGCGCCTAGGTGTTGCACTTCGTGGAGGGATAAAAAAGGCTGAAGTGAGGAAGGTTCTGGTGGGTCAGATCAGGATTCAGTTGGAAGATTTGCAAATTCGGGATGCTCTGTTTATTTACTGCATCATATACCAGAAAATACTTTGTGGGAAAAAGTTTGATATTTCTTGTTTACTGTGACCATTCGCTTGGAGATAAACATTTAATCACTGTCAGTGCCACGCTTTTCTTGAAGCAATTGATTTTGAATTCTGCAACTTGCCTCATCACACAGCACCGAGGTGCATCAGCTGTGGTAACGTCCTATGTAGCTTTTACAAACTAGGAAAATAAATAGAAATTTATCTCACTGAAAAAGGTAGAAGTGATTCACAGCTGTCAGACCCTACATGGTTGTTAAAAAAAGTTGTCGTTTTTTGTCGACATCACATCCCATATGAGCCAAGCTGAACTTCTACAGAAACATCAAGGGATTTTTGAGAAATCTGTCATTGTTTGAAGCATAACTGGAACGACGAAATTTTTCTCCGTTTCACTCCTTCAAATATTTTCACTGCTAGTATTTGGCCAGCAAGGGGAGGAGAGTTGGTGGCGAAAAGATCCTGATCACCAGACTTTGCGACAGTGCACTGGTTTAAATACCAAACTTCTTTGCAGGATCTCATTAAGTGAGTTGGCATTTGCTGGCACAAGGTTCCACCCTCTTCTTTCTCACATCACCATCATCATCATAGAACACAAACATTACACCATTACACTGCACACACACACAAACACACACACACACACACACACACACACACACACACACACACATACACACACACACAATAAACTCATGTAACATTACAAATATTTTAACGGAGAATGTTGCAAACAAATACACAAAAAACAGCTTAAAATGTTTTGTGTTACAATCTTAGAAGATATCAACTTTGATTTTCCGAAAATAAATATTCGGAACTCTAAGAAACATTTTTGGAGAGAGTTCCAGAACTTGACAGAATTTAGAGTAACGCTGTGCTGTTCCAGATCCCTTTTGATTGTAACGTTGATGATGTGCCAGTTGAACTACAGTTGGAGCGAGCTCACTGATTTGCAAGAAAATGACTTGTTGAAAGAGAACCACAAAGCAAGAAAACTTGTTGAATTTTGCCGCTGCTTATCTGAAGCTGAGTTTCCGAAACTGAAGAAATTTCCCGCTGGCAAGACATGTATGAGGTATGTTAAGTCAGCAAATCGAACGAGATTGACTCATGAACATTTGAAAATAATTGTCTCGATTGAATGTAGCAATATCAAACCAAACATTGATTATATCTTAAACCCACTCGTCAGTTTCGCAAATCTCACTAACGTTTTTTTGCTGATGAGTATGTTAGATTGGCATATGTGCTTAGTAGGTGTCCTTTTTCGTAACGCGCCTTCTTTTATAACTTTTATAGTAAATAAATATGTTGGTTGTCCTTGTTCTTTGTGCACTGCATACCACTCACTAACAATTTACACGCAATGCTGTATATAGTTTATCGTCTGTTTTCCCCACAACCTTCATTCTAAACTACAAGTACTGTACATCATTATCAGGAGAAAGAAAACTGGTGTTCTATGGATCGGAGCGTGGAATGTCAGATCGCTTAATAGGGCAGGTAGGTTAGAAAACTTACGAAGGGAAATGGATACGTAAAAGTTAGATATAGTGGGAATCCGTGAAGTTCCGTGGCAGGAGGAGCAAGACTTCTGGTCAGGTGTATACAGGGTTATAAACACAAAATCATGTAAGGGTAATGCAGAAGTAGGTTTATGAATGAATACAAAAATTGGAGAGTGGATAAGCTACTACGAACACTTTAGTGAACGCGTTATTGTAGTCAAGATAGACACGAAGTCCACGCCTATCACAGTAGTACAAGTTTATATGGCAACTAGCTCTGCAGATGGTGAAGAGAATGAAGAAATGTATGAAGCGATTAAAGAAAATATTCATATAGTTAAGGGAGACTTAAATTTAATAGCCATTGGAGACTGGCATTCGATGGTAGCAAAAGGTAGAAAAGGAAACGTACATTTACATCTACACGATTACTCTGCAATTCACATTTAAGTGCTTGACAGAGGGTATCTACTTCTAAGAAACTCATGCTAGCAGCTGTTCGTGTTTCAAATTCTGGAATATTCCATTCCCATTCCCCGGTTAAGGAATTTCGGAAAACTGCGTTCAATAACTCCGCTTTAGCGGCACAGTCGTCGCTAACAGTACCATCGGCACTGCGCAGCGAAGGTATGGACTGTGTCTTGCCGCTTGTGTACTTTACATACGACCAGAATTTCTTCGGATTTTCTACCAAATTTCGAGACAATGTTTCGTTGTGGAACGTATTAAAGGCATCTCGCACTGAAGTCCGTGCCAAATTTCGCGCGTCTGTAAATTATAGCCAATCTTCGATATTTCGCGTTCTTCTGAACTTTGCATGCTTTTTCCGTTGCCTCTGCAACAGCGTTAGGACCTGTTTTGTGTACCATGGGGGATCAGTTCCATCTCTTACCAATTTATGAGGTATGAATCTCTCAATTGCTGTTGCTATTATACCTTTGAATTTGAGCCACATCTCGTCTACATTTGCATAGTCAGTTCGGAAGGAATGGAGATTGTCTCTTAGGAAGGCTTCTAGTGACACTTTATCCGCTTTTTTAAATAAAATTATTTTGCGTTTGTTTCTGGTGGATTTGGAAGAAACGGTATTGAGCCTAGCTACAACGACCTTGTGATCACTAATCCCTGTATCAGCCACGATGCTCTCTATTAGCTCTGGATTGCTTGTGGCTAAGAGGTCAAGTGTGTTTTCGCAACCATTTACATTTCGCGTGGGTTCGTGGACTAACTGCTCGAAATAATTTTCGGAGAAAGCATTTAGGACAATCTCGGAAGATGTTTTCTGCCTACCACCGGTTTTGAACAAGTATTTTGGCCAACATATCGAGGGAAGGTTGAAGTCCCCACCAACTATAACCGTATGAGTGGGGTATTTATTTGTTACGAGACTCAAATTTTCTCTGAACTGTTCAGCAACTATATTATCGGAGTATGGGGGTCGGTAGAAGGAGCCAATTATTAACTTAGTTCGGGTGTTAAGCATAACTTCCACCCATACCAATTCGCACGGAGTATCTATTTCGACTTCACTACAAGATGAACCAATACTGACAAGACACAAAGACTCCATCACCAATTCTGCCTAATCTATCATTCCTGAACACCGTCTGAGACTTCGTAAAAATTTCTGCAGAAATTATTTCAGGCTTTAGCCAGCTTTCTGTACCTATAACGATTTCAGCTTCTGTGCTTTCTATTAGCGCTTGAAGCTCAGGGACTTTCCCAGCACAATTACAACAATTTACAACTACAATTCCGACTGTTCCATGATCCAAGCACGTCCTGTATTTGCCACGCATCCTTTGAGATTGCAGCCCATCCTGTACTTTCCCGAGGCCTTCTAACCTAAAAAACAACCCAGTCCACGCCACTCAGCCTCCGCCACCCGTGTAGCCGCCAGCTGAGTATTGTGAACTCCTGACCTATTCAGCTGAACCCGAAACCCCACCACCCCATGGCGCAAGTCAAGGAATCTGCAGCCAACACGGCGCAAAACCGTCTGAGCCTCTGATTCAGACCCTCCACCCGGCTCTGCACCAAAGGTCCGCAGTCCGTTCTGTCAACGATGCTGCAGATGGTGAGCTCTGCCTTCATTTCGTAAGCAAGACCGGCAGCCTTCACCAAATCAGATAGCCGCTGGAATCCAGAGAGAATTTCCTCAGATCCAAAGCGACACACATTATTAGTGCCGACATGTGCCACCACCTGCAGCTGGCTGCACCCTATGCTCTTCATGGCATCCGGAAGGACCCTTTCCACATCAGGAATGACTCCACCCGGAATGCACATGGAGTGCACACTGGATTTCTTCCCCTCCTTAGTCGCCATATCCCTAAGGGGCCCCATTACATGCCTAACATTGGAGCTCCCAACTACTTATAAGCCCACCCTCTGCAATTGCCCGGACCTTGAAGGCTGAGAATCATCCACTGAAACAGGCCAGGCAGTTGCATCTGGCTCAGCCAGAGACAGTGACCGAAACCTGTTTGTCAGACGCATCGGGGAGGCTTTCTGATCAACCTCCGGGGACGTCTTTCGCTGCCTGCCACGCCTTGGAACGACCTCCCAATCAACCACAGGTGAGGGCTCAGCCCCACTGCGGGCAGCAACCGGAGCAACCACAGCGACAGACCGATCTGGGGACAGATGGGACGAGGTTGACATCCCCGTGATACCCAAGTCCGGCTCCCCCCGTGGTGCCCAGTGGCAACAGCCTCAAGCTGCACGACCGAAGTCAGCATCGCCTGCAGCTGTGAGCAAAGGGATGCCAACTCAGCCCTCATCCGAAAACAGCAATCAGTCCATGTCCATTGTAATCGATGTTGAACAACAGTTACTGAAATACGAGTCCATGCCTAGATAATGCAAGGGAAACACGCAAAAGAATGTATGAACTAACCTGTACAAATGCCTAATGACTGCTCTACAATCTGCCTGAATTTACGATTACAGTAACTAAAACTCGAAATTACACCTCCTATACGCAACTCACACGCAATTTAAGTAAGAATCTACTAAGTAAACACAGAGGAGAAGCTATATACATATCTTTCTGCACTGTCGATGTGCACCAACTGGGAGCTCAGGCCACACTGGTCTCTGAGAGCCTAGAGAGTAGTAGGTGAATATCGACTGGGCATAAGGAATGAAAGAGGAAGCCAGCCGCCAGGTAGAATTTTGCACTGAGCATAACTTACTCATAGCTGACACTTGATTTAAGAATCATAAAGAAGGTTGTATACATGGAAGAGACCTAGACACAATGGAAGGTTTCAGATAGATTATGTAATGGTAAGACAGAGAAACAGGAATCAGGTTTTAAATTGTAAGACATTTCCAGGGGCAGATGTGGACTCTGACCACAATTTATCGGTTATGAACTATCGATTAAAACAGAAAAAACTGCAAAGAGATAGGAATTTAAGAGATGGGATATGGATAAACTGAAAGATCCAGAGCTTTTAGACAGTTTCAGAGAGAGCATTAGAGAACGATTGACAAGAACAGGAAAAAGAAATACAGCAGAAGAAGAATGGGTATCTTTGAGAGATGACAGAGGATCAAAAAGGTGAAAAAGACGAGGGCTAGTAGAAACCCTTGGTAACAGAAGAGATATTGAATTTCATTGATGAAAGGAGAAAATTAAAAATACAGTAAATGAATCAGGCGAAAAGGAGTACAAACGTCACAAAAATGAGATCAACAGGAAGTGCAAAATGGCTAAGCAGGGATGGCTAGAGGACAAATGTAAGGGTGTAGAGGCATATATTACTAGGGGTAAGATCTGCAAACCGGAAAATTAAAGAGACCTTTGGAGAAAAGAGAACCACCTGTATGAATATCAAGAGCTTAGATGCAAAAACCAGTGTTAAGCAAAGAAGGAAAAGGAGAAACGTGGAAGGAGTATATAGAGGATCTATACAAGGCCGATGTACTGGAGGACAATATTGTGGAAATGGAAGAGAACTTAGAAGAAGATGAAATAGGAGATATGATTTGACAGAGCACTGAAAGACCTAATTCGAAACAAGGTCCTGGGAGCAGACAACATTCCATTAGAACTACCGATAGCTTTGGGAGAGCCAACCATGACAAAAATCTACCATCAAGTGACCAAGATGTATGAGACTGGCGAAATACCCTCACGCTTCAAGAAGAATATAGTAATTCCAATTCCAAAGAAAGCAGGTGTGAACAGGTGTGAAAATTACCAAACTATCAGTTTAATAAGTCACGTCTGCAGATTACTAACACGAATTCTTTACAGACAAATGGAAAAACTGGTAGAAGCCGACCTCGGGGATGACCAGTTTGGATTCTGTAGAAATGTTGGAACACGCGAGACAATATTGACCCTACGACTTATCTTAGAAGATAGATTATGGAAAGGCAAACCTACGTTTCTAGCATTTGTACACTTGGAGAAAGCTTTTGACAGTGTCGATTGGAAGGCTCTCCTTCAATTTCTGAAGGTGGCAACGGTAAAATACAGGGAGCGAACGCTATTTACCATTTTGTAGATAAACCAGATGGCAGCTATAAGAGTCGAGGGGCACGAAAGGGAAGCAGTGGTTGAGAAGGGAGTGAGAGAGGGTTGTAGCCTATCCTCGATGTTATTCAAACTGTATATTGACAAACAGTAAAGGAGACCATACAAAATTTGGAGTAGGATTTAAAATCCATGGAGGAGAAATAAAAACTTTGAGGTTCGCCGATGACATTGTAATTCAGTCAGAGACAGCAAAGGACCTGGAAGAGCAATTGAACGGAATGGACAGTGCCTTGAAAGGAGAATTTACGGTAAAATCAACGAAAGCAAAACGAGGATAATGGAATGTAGTGGAATTAAATCAGGTGATGCTGAGGGAATTAGATTAGGAAATGAGACACTTAAAGTAGTAGATTAGTTTTGCTATTTGAGGAGCAAAATACTGACGATAGTTGAAGCAGAGAGGATATAAAGTGGCAAGGAAGACGTTTCTGAAGAAGAGAAATTTGTTAACATCGGGTATAGATTTAAGTGTCAGGAAGTCTTTTCTGAAAGTATTTGTATGGAGTGTGCTATGTATGGAAGTGAAACGTGGGCGACAAGTTGTTTAGATAAGAGGTGAACAGAAGCTTTCGAAATGTGGTGCCATAGAAGAATGTTGATGATTAGATGGGTAGATCACGTTAATAATGAGGAGGTACTGAATAGAATTGAGGAGAACAGGAATTTGTGGCACAAACTGAGTAGAAGAAGTGATCGGTTGTTTGGACACATTCGGAGGTATCAAGGGATCTCCAGTTTTCTATTGGAAAGAAGTGTGGAGGGTAAAAATCGTAGAGCGAGATCAAGAGATGAATAAACTAAGCAGATTCAGAAAGATGCAGTTTGCAGTAGTTACCCAGGGATAGGGATGAAGAGGTTTGCACAGGAGAGAGTAGCAAGGATAGCTGTATCAAACCATCTCTGGACTGAAGTCCACAACAACAACAAGAGGCGGTCGCCTGCAGCCGGGTCGCGCATTAATTGTCTGAAGAGTTTGCTAAGTTAAGGATCATGAGACTGAAACTATTACGTCGGTTCATAGGGTAAAAGTAATTAATGATTCAATCTGATTGCGGAAACGTGCACGTAACTATTCATGAAATTAGTCGACGACGCAGCACGGTGCTTGTTGGTCAGTAACTGCCGTTAGCGTAACATATTGCTATTAGAACATAAATGAACGGGCTTCTGAGAACAATGATAACTCGATGAATTAGAAGCAAACTCAGCAACGGTTTCTCTCACTTGAAACTGGAATAAGGTTAACTATTAATGCATGCGTGGATGACTCCAGGCTTTGTCAGGAAATGTGTTATGCACCCAAAGGTCAATAACACAAAGTAATATGATCCCCAGTTCGGTAACACCCTCGATGGCAACCATCCGCCTTCGCTGGACACTTTAAAAATGTTCCTGATCAGAGACAACATGTGACTTAAGTCCTATGCGCTTGCAGACAGGCAGCCTCTTCGATACCCCTCCGATTCCGGATGGCCTACCAGCACACGCAAGAGCACCAGCGTAGACTGCCTGCAGCCCTTTAGACTCCTGTCACTGGTTCTGCCTGTACAAGTACATTTCTAAGGTACTCAACCAAAGCGAGCGGTGGAACCGAAGGTATTGCCGAATTGGATGGTCTAAGGGGACCTCCTTGCCGCTTAATACACGCTTGTGTCAATGTCGCACCTCTCCATGACCACACTCTGGGGGTCATGAAGGAGGAGGGCTGAAAACGCATAAGCATTCTTTGATGCTTCGGATCACTTTTAAATTTCGGCGAAACTGTTTTGAACGATCCCTTGTGGCTCCATTCTGTATATCAGATCAAAACTTGCTGTTGTACTGTACTCCAAAATAGTGTGATCACGTTCAATGGTGTTGCATCACTACAACGTCCTTAGAAAAGTACTGAATCGTCCGGGGAGTGTCAGCAGTGTCAAAGGTTTCAAGAACGTCATCACACTGAAAAATGTCGTTTCCGACTGCGAAATGTGTGAGAATCACTGTCCTAAAGGAAGAGGTTGTTTCATTGACGCCCTTTATGCCACACCCAAGGCTTTTTCATGTCGATTCTGATCACCTGCATCCACTCATGTCCATTCCGATGGACTTGGGCAATTCCAGAGTCAATGCGACGCCTTAGACGTCCAGAATTACTACAGAGTGGCTCCAGGAACACTGTTCTGAATTTAAAAACTTCCTATGGCTGCCAAACGCCACAGACATGAACATTATTGAATTATTGAGCATATCTGGGAATATTGCAGCGTGCTGCTCAGAAGAGATCTCCTCCCCCCCTCCCCCCCCCCCCCCCCCCCCGAATTCTTACGGATTAAAGGACAGTCCTGCAGGATTCATACTGTCAGTTCCCTACAGCACTACTTCAGACATTAGTTGAGTCTAGGCCACGTCGTGTTGCGATACTTCTGCGTGCTCGGTGGCGGGGCTACACGATATTATGCAGGTGTACCAGTGTCTTTGGCTCTTCAGTGTATTTGCCAAGTTTTCTTGAAGGAGCAAACCATACATCATCAGAAACTGAATACCTTTCAATATTGTCTCGTATTCCAGAAACAGCTGACTCGAAATGACATAATACATTGGATACAGAAATGCCAGTTACACTCTGCATCTGCACTGTGTTATACAAAATATAAACATGTTTCATAATCTCGCAGAAAAAAAAAATTAGTAGTAACAATATGCCCCAGACAAGTATGTCCCGATTAAGGCCTTTAGGGATGAGAAAGACCCACCATGGTTTAATAGCCGTGCTAGAAAACTGCTATGTAAACAAAGAGAACGTCATCTCAGATTCTAGAGAAGTAAAAACCTAGCTGACAAAGAAAAGCTGAACGGAGCGAAGCGTAAGAAGAGCAATGAGAGCAGCTTTCAATGACTTTTAAATTAAAGCTTTGTCAGCCTATATGAGTAAAAACCCTAAGGGACATATGTAAAAATCAGTAAATGGGTCAAAATCACCTCTTCGTTTACTCGTAGTGACCATATTGTCACCGAAACGGAAGGTAACAGAGACTAGGCCGAAATACAGAATTCAGTGTTCCAAAATTGTTTCACCGCGGAAGATCGTAACGCGGTCCCTGCTTTCAATCGTCGTACGAACTTCGAAATGGGATGTGTTGAGATAACCGATCGCGGAACAAAAAACAACTACAATCGCTTAGTAGTGGAAAGGTGTGAGGACCAGATGAGATACCTATAAGATTCTACAAAGATTATGCGAAAGAACTTGCTCCTCTTCTAGCACTAATTTATCGCAAATCGCTTCAGAAACGAACGGTACCTAGCGACTGGAAGAAAACGCAGGTCATTCCCGTATGTAAGAAGGGCCGTAGGACAGATGCACACAATTATAGGCCTATACCGTTGACGTCAAACTGTTGTAGAATTATGGAATATGTTATGTGCTCTGGATTTATGACGTTTTTGGGCGTTGAAAATCTCCTCTATAAAAAATCAACATGGATTCTGCAAACAGAGATTCTGCGCAACTCAGCTCGCTCTGTTCCTCCATGAGATTCACAGCACCGTAGACAACGGCGCTCATATAGATATGTTTCCTGACTTCAGGAAGGCAGTTGACACCGTCCCACACAGCCGTTTAGTGAAAGAAATACGAACTTTTTGAGAATCCGAGCAGATTTTCGACTGGATTCAGGACTTCATTGCAGACAAAACTCAACACGTCGCTCTTAACGGAACGAAATCGAGAAATGTAAAGGTAACTTTCGGTGTTCCCCAAGGAAGTTTGATAGGGTCGTTACTGTTTGCAATATATATAAATGATCTAGTAGAAAGCCTCGGATGCTCTTTAACGGTCTTGGCGAATGATGTTGTTGTCGATATAAAGTAGCAGTGCCAGAAGATAGTAACGATTTGCAGAATGACCTACAGAGAATTGATTAACGGTACAGGCTCTGGTAGTTAATTCTGAACATAAATAAATGCAACATGTTGCGCATACATAGGAGAAGAAATTCATTATTGTACAACTACACTATTGACGACAAATCGCTTTAAACAGTATTTACCGTAAAGTGTGTAGGAGTAACTATCCAGAGCGATCGAAGGTGGAATGACCACATAAAACAAATAGTGGGAAAAGCGGATGCCAATCTCAGATTTATAGGAAGAATCTTAAGGAATTGTAACTCAGCCACGAAGGAAGTGGCTTATAAGGTGCTTATTCGACCGATTCTTCAGTATTGTTCGTCTATTTGGGATCCTACCAGGTAGTACTGATAAAAGTGGTAGAGAAGATCCAATGAAGAGCGGCGCGTTTCGTCACGGGATCTTTTAACCGGGGCGAGAGCGTTACGGAGATGCTCGACAAACTCCTTTGGCAGACGTTACAAGAGAGGTGTAGTGCATCACAGTGAGATTTAGTATTGAAATTTCAACAAAGCACTTTCCGAGAAGAGTAGGATAACATATTTATTCCCCTCACATACGTCTCACGTGATGATCACGAGAAGAAAATTCGAGAAATTAAAGCCAATACCGAGGGTTGCCACACGCTATTGGCGAGGGAACAGGATTGAAGGGCTCAGTTAGTGGCATAAAAGTACCCTCCGGCACTTACCATTAGGTGGCTTGCGAATGTGATGTAGATGTAGAACAAAAAGTCCGGGTTTTGAAGTAAATGTCTTAAATCAAATGCTTCTCTTGTTGTAAAATCATCTCAAGAATCTTCATCCTGCGTCTTATCAAACCATTCCAATAAGTGCAATAAGTGTAATTCATTTTCGTGAACATTACTTATTACATGCTGCTGGGAATTCCCTCTAGTTGAAGAGACTGAAGGAATTCTTTTGTTACAGGGTGGACATAGCAAATCATTTCGTTTAGGTAATGAAGAGAAAATCGTTGTAAATCGATAAATATTTACGAAGAACAACTTAACCGATTTTATGTTTTTACTACAAGCATCCTGAATGACCAACTTCATTTGGTGCGCTTAACAATGAACATACTTGGCATGTGGGAAAGTACTCTGCATCAGAAGATGTACACCACCATGACTGCCACTCATTACTGGGGCGCCATTGTATGCCTGAGAAATGAATTTTTCTTGAATATGGTAAAGGTTCGACACTTCTTTTTGGAACTCACTGAGCCCACATGCTGTCCTATCATTAACATTTTGAAAGGAAAGGAATCTGTCAACAGGTTTCTTTCACTTCATATACCGCAGTACAATGACAAATTGACTTCTGCCCATAATATTGTTGTTTCATCTGCTGCACAGAAACAAAAGTGGCTGCCTTAATGTTTTTAATCAAAACATGATAAATACAGCCCAAAAGTTCGTTTTGTATCATTTGTGACGTACATTTACATAAGCACAAGTAGAACTGCTTAAATGGTCATCTAGCACGCTGTCAAGATTTCCTAGAAGAGATACCGAATCTAAGAAATTGTCACGGTTTGATGACTGCCGTTTCTCATTATGAGCCCTTAGCGTTATCGCATTAGCTCCAGAACACATTAAGCACTCTACTATTCTGTTTAATATGTTTCTATTCTTAGTAACTAATTCATTATGTTTCTGAATTGACATTTTATACGATGACTCAATCCAAGCAGCAGTGTTAATTATGCCAAACATTTTGTATTTACAAGCATTTTCCAAATGTAGTCCACGTTTTTCATGGTTCTTAATTCGTTCACTTACAGGCGACTGTTGCCCAGAATCCTTCACCATCGAATAACACACAATGGAAACAAAATAATTTTGTTTCTCTTCATTCATAGTTAACCAACACTTTTTACAGCACCATGTATTCAGAAAGTGCTCTAACCGTTTGATCTCTAGCTTCTCTTTCACACTTAATAAACGGAAGGGCGTTTTAAGCAAACACTCTGCTTTGTTCATTTTAAAATCTCTGTACGAACACTCAAGTTTCAACCACACAGCTCCATAAAATTGGAAACTACTGAGACGTGACGTCGTTCGCAGTTTTCCACATTCACCGTTGATGAACGACAGAGACAGCAGGGTTCGCTGTGGTGCGGGGAAAGAGGGGTCCCCAAGCTCGTAAGCTGTAGTAGCGCGAGAACCGAGGTGGAGAAAGGGCACAGATTGGTCACATCCATTGAGCTCCATATTAAACTATCGAGACTTCTACACGACGCAAAGCTGTGATGTGTGACGTCACAGTCGTCATATGAAACCGGGGCAAGGTGTGAAATTGTTCAGCGACGTAGAAAAAATACAGTTACCACTTATGTACACTATATGACGCTGTGTGTGTTTAGTTTATAGTTCATTGTTAGCTATTGCCATGTACATACTAGCCCTTCCCTGTAAGATCAATTTCACAATCATTCTGCTGTGTGATGAGTGTACTGCCGCTAAGGCTGCCGACAAATTATGCTTCTCAAAAGACTTAACTCTGTGCAATAGATTTTTTGCTTTAACTTTTCGCATTTTATTTCCTGAATGACGAAACTATATAACGATGCAAAATAACCAAAACATTGACATGAAAAATTTCAAATTTCTTATTACAGTTACTTCATCAGATATGTGGCGAACTTTCACATAACACATCTGACGCATAATGCATTTCTTTCTATACTGTACGTAAAGAGAAAAGTTCTGTACACATCATTAGGCAACAAAACAGCTAAATCGTTGCTTTGTTGCTAATTTCAGCTTCTAACAGAGGAAAAATCGTTTAATGTTAACACGAATCACTTAACGGGTTGTTATGTTAACAATTAATAGGCACGGCCGGCCGGAGTGGCCGAGCGGTTCTAGGCGCTACAGTCAGGAACCGCGCGACCGCTATGGTCGCAGGTTCGAATCCTGCCTCTGGTATGGATGTGTGTGATGTCCTTAGGTTAGTTAGGTTGAAGTAGTTCTAAGTTCTAGGGGACTGATGACCTCAGATGTTAAGTCCCACAGTGCTCAGAACCATCTGAACCAATTAATAGGCACGAATTTTGAGAAAGGAAGGAGGTGGTGAGCCTATTAGCACATGAACATCAAATTTTAATTTTTATTTATTGTTTTGCTTCATTCAATATATATTCACATGTCATACATTCGCAAATGTGATTAGCTTCCCCACCTTCTGCCTCATGTCAGAATAGTTACTCTGTGCAGCAGCTGTTGTTTCTTTTGTGTTTGTATTTAACTAATCTGAAGGCGCACAGTAGCAACACGTTGTATTAACTGTGACTCATGCATGTCTTCACAGTCATTGGCAGAGACTAGCGTATACGCTTTGCTATATACATTGGCTTGTTCACCAGGGAAACAACAAACTGAATTAATAAGTCTGCCATAAAAAGGGATTGAGTTTAAAGTAGGTCTCACCAGAGCAGAAAGAAAGCATTATTCTATATGCTGTACTATTTTAAATACTGATGGGTGAAGCAAACCACTTCTGCCAACCTTCATAGTAAAGGCAGCTAGATTTGCTACACGAGTCTTGCAGTAAGTGTCATATTGGGCACATATAGGGAACAGTAATAAGCCGACTGGTATACACAGAGCAGTGTTGACTCAAGAGTCTCATAGTAACTAGTATCTTCACTGCTGTCAGTGAACTTATCACTGTGTTTCTTTGGAACATGAATTCATGAACATTGAAAGAGCTATCTTTTTCAATGTCATCTACATTACTCTTGGCACTTTCAGTTGGTTGGTTGGATGATTTGGGAGAGCAACATTGTTCTCAGAGCAGACTGGAGCTGTAATGAAGTGGGATTGTTGTTCCATCCAAACATAGATATGATGCAAGAGAACAAGTGTTCTAGATGACCTTGTGAAAGTCTGCACGTTGAAAAATACTTCAGAGGTTCAGTATCTCAAAACAGAAACTCCTCGGAGAGTCTTCAACCACTTTTTATAAACATAAAAAATCCCAACACAAATGTTTTTAGTCGATGTACTAATGCACATACACAATCAATCCTTAATGTTTGAAGGAAGTTTTCTCCACGAAAAAGATTTTCTGTCCAATAATTTACATTTTCAGTTCTCAATGACTGTTTAAAGCCCTTACTATGAACAATGCTGGAGCTGTACACATCAAAAAGTTTGTTAATAATTCTGCTGAATTCTACAGTGGCAGAGGCGTTGGGTGCAACTAACTGTCTAGAAATTCAATGGCTTCGACAACACTGGAGCTCATTGTCTTGTCTGCTAAAGAGACATTCTTTCTTTTTCCTATTACAGAAATTCACATGTGAACTAGAGAGTGAATTGCCAAATTTTACAGATTCGCACTCTTGCAGATAATGTAACTTCAAAATAAAGTCCCACTTCACATCTCCAGCTTCACAGTTAATAATTTTCTTTTCAGCTACAGTATTACGAATTAATTTCAGCATATGACATGGATCAAGAATTGTATGAACAATACTGTCTTCGGCAGGAAGCTTGAAGTATGGGGTAAAATTTTCCAGATTCAGTGAGCACCCAAGATTCTTCATTGTATGAATGTTGACAGCAACACCATCACATGTTACCGATCTCACATAAACACTTACAGAAAACAGTTTCAGAAAGCTACCATAATTTCAGTCATTACATCTGACGACAGATTAATCACAAGAAAATACACAATTGGTCACTTAATGATGCTATCTGAAAAACTAAAGCTTCAGTAGCCAGTTATTCTGCATCTGTATTCACAATGTTGCCCACATCAACATAGCCTGCATACGCTTTTTGGTTGTTGTTCCACACAAGCTGCTTTCTAATTGACATACTATAAAAAATAAGTGCACACTCTTTAAGATATCTTTTGTCACTGATATTATGTTTTAGAGAGTTGAAAAACTCTTGTAGATAGTCATGTCCACAATTTACTGGTGACACGAAGCCACGAAGAATACTGGGATGGGGAAAAGAAACATAGGGCGTACAAATCTATACTGCCTAGGGGAACAGAAATGCAGTGAGAGCAAATTGTTTGGTTAGTTCACTGTATCGCCTGGATAGCTTCTTTGCAGCACTGTTTTTCAATTGGGTAACAATAAAGTCTAAAGGAGAGCCACTTTCCAGGTTGTCATTTAGACAGTTTCTTTTTTTCAGCGCTATAATCAGTTCTGCCATTGTTTCCATCGATTTTTCAGGCCGCTTTAGTGTCATCTGCAATCGTCTCACTTGTTTTCTTAAGGGCCAAAATTCTGTGAGAGACATCAGTCTGAACACTTGCATCACATTTCTCCTGATTGCCATCGGGTTTACACAACGTATTTGTCATTTGGATCTCATTCGTTTCCTGAAACAAAATTAATAGAATCTGTCAGCAACAATACGAGCTACTAAAAATTCAGGAAGACACATTAACAGCAATATGTATCCTTGTTGCTGGTTAAATACGTTGCTTTACATCAGGTTGCCTTCTCCGATTGATTTTCACATGCAAATAGCCTGGAAAACTGAATAAACTTGGTATAGCGTCATCCTTCAGCAGTTGTCTATCAGCTCCTAGTCGAAACATGTAGCTGTCTTTTGTAAAATGAGATCTACAAATGACTCTGTCTTTTGATGAAATCCAGTATTCCCTTCGTACTGCATTCACCCATTGCCTTAAAAGTTCTAGACGTGGGCGAGGAAAACTAAAAAAATTTAGATATCTTTTTTACGGTTTTTGAATTCATCGAACTCTGTTTGCTTTACCAAACATTAAAGCATCTGTAACTTACGGGTGGAACTGCATCCGTGTACAACATAACTCTCGACCATATTTGTTAAAAAGGAAAGAGCATCACTTCAAAGTCACAAGCAAAACGACCTGAAGTACTACTGCCCTGTTACAATATAGCGACTCCACAAAGAGCGTCACGGTTTTCTAGTCGAAGGAGCCTTTTAGTATCCCTCCAGTTTAGTATTGTGCTCACTGGTCATGTCACTACGATTGCAGTTTATGAGCCGGCGGTGTGTGGAGAGTGAGGGCCTTCTGCCTCTGGACTAATGGCAAGGCTGGTGTGCGGGGAAAAGACTGCGGTGGCGCGTCAACCGGGGCCCTGCAACAGTGTTAACTGGACCTGATGACGTTGGGGGCTCTGTTAGTCATACCACGCCACAATCATGTCATACACGAACTGTTTGATAGAACAATGAAAACAATATATGACAAGATTTTTGGTGGGGCCGGGCCCCTTTGGCCCTTTAGAACGAACCGCCGCTGCTTACACCTCACTTGAACTTCTGAACACAAGCCTTTTTTTCCGCCTGAGTCGTTACCTCCTGTATGAGCCCGAGAGTGACGTCTCAGGGCACCACATTTTTGCACCATTACAGATAAAGGTTGTAGGCACCTGTGAGCCAAATTTCAAACTTTCGCGTTGCAATGGGAGACAATTACGGTGTTTCAAAAGAGTGATCCTTTAACGTGTCACACGGTGTAGCTCTGCAAATGATAAAGTTACTGAAAGAATGCATGACGACATTAAAGAAATTACTCAGACAGTTAAACGAGGGGAAAATTAAATTGTGATGGGGAAATGGAATTCGCTAGAAGGAAAAGGAAGAGAAGGAAGAATAGTAGAGAACATTGACTGAGGAAAGGTAATCAAAGAGGAAGCCGCCTGGGAGAATTTGCACAGAGCATTATTTAACCACTGCTTGGCTTAATTATCATGAAAAATGTTGGACCTATGGAAGCGACATGCAGACACTTGAGGGTTTCAGATTAATTATATAATTGTAAGACGTATATTAAATACCCTCAAACTTCAAGAAGAATATAATAATTACAATCCCACAGGAAGCAGGTGTTGACAGATGTGAAAATTACTGAACTATCAGTTTAATAAGTCACGTCCGCAAAATGCTAACGCGAATTCTTTACAGACGAATGGAAAAACTGGTCAGTTTGGATTCCGCAGAAATGTTGGAACACGTGAGGCAATACTGATCCTACGACTTATCTTAGAAGATAGATTACGCAAATGCAAACCTACGTTTCTAGCATTCGTAGACTTGGAGAAAGATTTGACAATGTTGACTGGAATACTCTACTTCAAATTCTGAAGGTGGCAGTGGTAAAATACAGCGAGCGAAAGGCTATTTACAATTTGTACAGAAACCAGATGGCGGTTAAATGAGTTGAGGGGCGTGAAAGGGAAGCAGTGGTTGGGAAGGGAGTGAGACAGGGTTGTAGCCTATCCCTGATGTTATTCAATCTGTATATTGAGCAAACAGTAAAGGAAACAAAAGAAAAATTCAGAGTAGGTATTAAAATCCACGGAGAAGAAATCAAAACTTTGAGGTTCTCTGATGACATTGTAATTCTGTCAGAGACAGCAAACGATCTGGAAGAGCAGTTGAACGGAATGGACAGTGTCTTGAGAGGAGGATATAAGATGAACATCAACAAAAGCGAAACGAGGATAATGGAATGTAGTCGAATTAAGTCGGGTGATGCTAACGGAACTAGATTAGGAAATGAGACACTTAAAGTAGTACAGGAGTTTTACTATTTGGAGAGTAAAATAACTGATGATGGTCGAAGTAGAGAGGATATAAAATGTAGACTGTCAATGGCAAGGAAAGCGTTTCTGAAGAAGAGAAATTTGTTAACATCGAGTATAGATTTAAGTGACAGGAAGTCGTTTCTGAAAGTATTCGTATGGAGTGTAGCCATTTATGGAAGTGAAACCTGGACGATAAATAGTTTGGACAAGAAGAGAATAGAAGCTTTCTAAATGTGGTGCTACAGAAGAATGCTGAAGATTAGACGGTTAGATCACATAACTAATGAGGATGTATTGAATAGAATTGGTTAAAAGAGGAATTAGTGGCACAACTTGACTAGAAGGAAGGATCGGTTGGTAGGAGATATTATGAGGCATCAAGGGATCATCAATTTGTACTGGAGGGCAGCGTGGAGGGTAAAAATCGTAGAGGGAGACCAAGAGATGAATACACTAAGCAGATTCAGAAGGATGTCGGTTGCAGTAGGTACTGGGAGATGGAGGGGCTTGCAACCAGAGGTTGTTGAGAGTTTCAAAGGAAACACTAGACAATGATAGACTGAAACATGCGAAAGAAATAAGTTCCAGTAGAATACAAATGGGTAGCTTAGAGAGATGGAATACTGAATCCTATGGCGTATCAAACAAGTAAAAATACGAGGTCTTGTAGAAATTGGTACGCTCCCTGTGATTTATTAATTGTTCAGGGGTTGGAAGGATTGATTAAACACCATTCGTAAAATACATATTATAATTAACTAAAAACGTAGAACAAGAGTGACATCTATTTTTAGAGAACATTTAAAACAGTTACCATAGGATTTAGTAGCGAGAACAATATTCTGAATAATACAGAACAAGGAACTTTAGTCTTCATTAGAGATGTGAAATAACAGTTATTCTGAATTTATAATGACAAACCAATGCCCAAACTGAATGTAATGGAACAAGAATTACCAAGCAGTTTTTAGACTTTAAAGGGACAGGAAATAATTTTACTTATTAGAGCACCAACTGGGAGAGATCAAATGCTCCAAGAGTAGCTAGAGCTAAAGTAAAATTTTTAGAACAAGAACAGTTACAGAATAACAGGAAACCATATGAATTAGTAGAAATCACGTTAGCCGCTAAGGCGAAAATACAGTATCACGTCCGTCGCCGATTGGCCAATCGACCCGCCATACTGACCTTTAGGCTCCCTCTTAGGAATACACACAACGATCGAATACACGTAACTATTAAATACCAATTCAAGCAGCCAATCTCAATGTAGGGTGTGGATGCAAGTTAGGATAGGTCGATGAAACAAAACCTATAGATGAGCGAGCTAAAAACGCAATGAATAATTTGTGTTAAGAGCTGCATCTTCTTCTCCCTGAATAGTAAACAACTCATGAGGAGCTCCAAAATAGGTTAGTTTAGACCAACAACTGAATTTGAACGGGAGGAGACCATGTACAAAAAGTAGCAGCGCCAGAAAATTTTAAGTAGGCTCGCTCACACTGCTTTTAAATTTGAACAAACACATCCCTGGGTAAATGTGTTACTATTTTACTCGTTAATTTGAACTTTATTCTTCCAGCCAAAAAGAAGATAGTTACACAACAGAGCGGCACTAAGCAAGTAGATTTCACAGTTTAAGGTACAAAAATGCTACAGGATAATCAATATCCACAGCACTAACGTCTTAAACAGAAAATAATCAGCAGCTTCAATACAATCGGGATCAACAGGTTAACGACCAGGCAGGCACGGTCATCAAAATCTATCATTAACAGAATATCTCAGAATGGACAGAAGTGTCGCAAATCAGAGAGCACTAACAATTCGAGGCTGAGCAGTTCCACTCTACGGAAGTTAGTAAAATTTCGGCTGCCGTCAGTACAACTAGAAATCTTTATGATTCTGGCGGGAATCATTAGTACGGGGCCACGAACTATTTGTCGAATTAGCCTGCGTCAACCTCCACGTAAATGCAGCACAGAAACGGAAATGTGGTTCGAATGATTCCATACTAAGTACGTCCTCAGCGGATTCTTAGTCGGCGCAGAAGGCAACTGATCAGGGTGGCGGTAGCAGACTGGCGCAGAAGGCAACTGATCAGGGTGGCGGTGGCAGACTGGCGCAGAAGGCAACTGATCAGGGTGGCGGTAGCAGACTGGCGCAGAAGGCAACTGATCAGGGTGGCGGTAGCAGACTGGCGCAGAAGGCAACTGATCAGGGTGGCGGTGGCAGACTGGCGCAGAAGGCAACTGATCAGGGTGGCGGTAGCAGACTGGCGCAGAAGGCAACTGATCAGGGTGGCGGTAGCAGACTGGCGCAGAAGGCAACTGATCAGGGTGGCGGTAGCAGACTGGCGCAGAAGGCAACTGATCAGGGTGGCGGTAGCAAACTGGCGCAGAAGGCAACTGATCAGGGTGGCGGTAGCAGACTGGCGCAGAAGGCAACTGATCAGGGTGGCGGTAGCAGACTGGCGCAGAAGGCAACTGATCAGGGTGGCGGTAGCAGACTGGCGCAGAAGGCAACTGATCAGGGTGGCGGTAGCAGACTGGCGCAGAAGGCAACTGATCAGGGTGGCGGTGGCAGACTGGCGCAGAAGGCAACTGATCAGGGTGGCGGTAGCAGACTGGCGCAGAAGGCAACTGATCAGGGTGGCGGTAGCAGACTGGCGCAGAAGGCAACTGATCAGGATGGCGGTGGCAGACTGGCGCAGAAGGCAACTGATCAGGGTGGCGGTGGCAGACTGGGGCAGAAGGCAACTGATCAGGGTGGCGGTAGCAGACTGGCGCAGAACGCAACTGATCAGGGTGGCGGTAGCAGACTGGCGCAGAAGGCAACTGATCAGGGTGGCGGTAGCAGACTGGCGCAGAAGGCAACTGATCAGGGTGGCGGTAGCAGACTGGCGCAAAAGGCAACTGATCAGGGTGGCGGTGGCAGACTGGCGCAGAAGGCAACTGATCAGGGTGGCGGTAGCAGACTGGCGCAGAAGGCAACTGATCAGGGTGGCGGTGGCAGACTGGCGCAGAAGGCAACTGATCAGGGTGGCGGTAGCAGACTGGCGCAGAAGGCAACTGATCAGGGTGGCGGTAGCAGACTGGCGCAGAAGGCAACTGATCAGGGTGGCGGTGGCAGACTGGCGCAGAAGGCAACTGATCAGGGTGGCGGTGGCAGACTGGCGCAGAAGGCAACTGATCAGGGTGGCGGTAGCAGACTGGCGCAGAACGCAACTGATCAGGGTGGCGGTGGCAGACTGGTCAGCGGACGAAATTCCGGACGACCATACCTCCAAAAGCAGATGCTATTCCAAATAGACCACGTCTTTAGGACTGCTCGGCTATGTTTCGACCAGGCATCCCAGCCAGGGTCACACTCACCACGTCCCTCGTTTTGTGTGATAATGACGTCTTCTATGGGACCAACGTGCCTTGCAAGCCAGAAGGCTACGGGCTAACTCCGCACCGCTTCAGTGTGCAACCGCCATTGAGCTCGCTCCGCCACGCACCGCCCCGTACTGCCAGAATCCTCTTTGCTACTCCACGCCCGCCCTCTCTCTGATTTGCTCCGTGCACCTGAATCTTTGTCTCACGTCAGAGGCGGGCTACGAGTTACTGACAGGTCATGGCACAACTCAGAAATCTTTGGATATCACAGGAGGTAATGAATTTAATTGATGGAAGGAGAATATACGAGGGTTGGAACTTTAATAGTGGCAACTATTTATTTGCAGCTCGTACAAAATAGATACGTGTTTCAAAGTTTTACTGACCATCAAAGCAGTCACCAGCATTGTGTATAGCCCGTTGCCAGCGATGTGGAAGTCGTAGGGTACTCTTAGCAGTGCCAGTTGTGTTGACAGTCCGAGCGGCGTGGTCTTTTGCCGACGAATTTGTAGCAGTTCTGAAGCAAATGCCGTGAAGTGTTTCCTTCAGTTTAGAAATCGAGTTGAACTCACGAGGGCTTAAGTCAGGGGAGTGCAGTAGGTGGTATAGCACTTAGCAGTCCCATCAGTCAAACAAATCAGTAACAGCTTGCACTGTACGTGCTTGAGCACTGTCCTGCAAACGATGGTCAGATCCTACAGAAAGTGACATCACTTCTGACTCTATGCAGTACATTTTTGGAACACAACCTACGACCAGCTTAGAGACAGAAGTGATGACACTTTCTGCAGGACCTGACCATCATTCTGAAGGATAATGCTCAAGCATGTACAGTGCAAGCTGACTGAATGATGGGGCTACTAAGTGCTATACCACCTACTGCACTCCCCTGACTTAAGCCCTCGTGAGTTCAACTCGATTTCTAAACTGAAGGAAACATTTCACGGCATTCGCTTCAGAATTGCTACAAATTCGTCGGGCAATAGACCGCGCCGCTCGAACTGTCAACACAACTGGCACTGCTAAGAGTATCCTACGACTTCTACATCGCTGGCAACGGGCTAAACACAATACTAGTGACTACCTTGAAGCTCAGTAAAACTTTGAATCACGTATCTATTTTGTACGAGCTGTAAATAAATAATTGCCACTATTGAAGTTCCAACCCTCGTATAAGAATACAGCAAATGAAGCAGATGAAAGGAAGGGAATACAAAATGGTTCAAATGCTCTGAGCACTATGGGACTTAACTTCTGAGGTCATCAATCCCCTAGAACATAGAACTACCTAAACCTAAGTAACGTAAGGACATCACACACAACCATCTCCGAGGCAGGATTCGAACCTGCGCCCGTAGCGGTCGCACGGTTCCAGACTGTAGCGCCTAGAACCGCTCGTCACATGGCTTGCAGACATTAATGACTCATCAGCTTAGTACTGTAGGGAGCTGTGGAGGTACATATCATAGAGGGAGACCAATAGACGAATACAATAAGCAGGTTGAAACGGATATAGATTGAAGTAGTTGTTCACAGATGAAGAGGCTTTCACAGGATGGAATAGTGTGGAGAGAGGCATCAATCCAGTATTCGGACAAAAAACGGCGACGAAAACAAAAACACCAACAACAGCAATACGTTTGCTGTCAATTGTGAGTCTTTCAGGACTGTTAAGTGAATGTGATGTATGTTCATCACATTTCATTGGTTTCTGCAAGCAAGAAAGTGGATAAGAGAACCAAGGGACTCTCCTGTGATCAGTTCATCAAATCACGTGTCTAATTAGCTGAATAGAAGGACATGAAACTGAGCGCATTTTTAGAAGTAAGACAGCAATATATTGACGGATGATCACCTCATGGTATTTACGAGAACCATTGCTTTAAGAGTGGAGCTGTCACGACATACGGTTAGGTATGGAAGGACATTTTCTCCATGTGCCCGCTGTAAACATTTCGTAAGCTTCTCTGGAGGATTTCTGCTTACAGAAGCAAAATTTTAATCCAAGTCAGCTCTCCTTGTGAACCAACTCAGTTTCCTTCAAACAACTGGCAACACCATAGTGCTATGTTACGATGCTAGTAGCAAGTGCATATTCCAAAGTGTTTTAGTTTTTTGTTAGCAACGCTTCACAGACAGTCTTATCATAATTTATGATCATTCATTTCTTTCACATTAATTTTCATAGCGTCTAAGATTAGCTAATGGTGAAAATCATGTCCCTCCTTTCTCTGTCAAAATCACAAATTTATTAACATCCACTACATGCTGCAAGTTTTGGATCTTAAGCCACTGTCCAGAGGTACTTGCACGTGTATGTGCGCCAACAACATTTCTACACTGATCACGTTCTCATTTCGTCGTATGTACTGAAATGGTCGTATGTCAATACCGGACGGGAGGCGCCCGGCCTTTGTTATTCGGCTGTCCAAGGCAAGTCTTTCTATTTGATGCCACTTTGACGTCTTGCGTTTCTTTGTGAAGATGAGCTGAAATGATTAGAACAATACTATACCCAGTCCCCGAGTAAAGGAAATCTTCGATCCTTCCGAGGATTGAATCCATGACCCGCAACCTAGAGGCAGCGACGCTAACCTATAGAATACGAGGCGTGTACATTTAGTCGTTTGTAAACCTCAACAGTGCACCACAGATATGTTTGTGTCTAAGAACCTCAAGAAATAATGTCTACAATGACAACCTATAACATTGTCAAACGTATGGACTGTCAACATGTTGGCAAACGAAATAATTGTAAACAATACAGGTCACGTTACGTATCAGCACTTGCAAGAAGTACATTAAGCTGTCGCACATCTCCGTTAATCTATCTGTGCTAAAGTGTTTGTTGACGCATACGTACGCTGAAATGAAAACGTGGCTAGTACAGAAATGTTGTGGATCTACAAGCAGGTACTACTTGACAGTGGTAAAAATCGAAACCAGGAGTCTACAGAATGCAAGTAAATTTTTAATTTTGATACAAGGTTTACAGCCTGGATAGAACCTTGGCTTTAACCTTTGTGTAATTTATTGTTCCTCTCCACTGTCTTGACTTTGTATGTTGACACTGGCTGTAATGACATTGTTATTTTGAGAACCGCGAGCTGACTCTTATCTGAGAAGCTGCGGTTCTGTGACCACTTTTATGTAAGCCAATACATTAATGTAAGAGTCAGACTGATTACACTGACAGATGAAAAATGTCCACATGATATTTAGTATCACTTATTCACAAACGTTGTACAGTAAGCCCTGAGAAAGAGATATAAACTGTTTCTGGGATCTGAGCAATGGGCATGATTATTGCAACTGGGTATGATTACTGGCATCCACCGTAGCTCATTCGGGGGAGGCGGGGAGGGGGTGCATAGATTCGCAATGTTTTTCAGTAAGTTGAATAAACACAACTAATACACGTAACAGAGACATTAGTCGTCAATAACATATTCTCCTTCACTATTTACAACGATCTGCCAACGCTGGGGTAGCTTTCCGATCCCGTCGCTGTAGAAATCACGTGGTTTTGAAGCGAAGAACTTGTCCAGCCATGTTCGGTACGCATATTCATCCGGAAAGGAAGTTCCTTAAGGGTTGCTCGATAGAAAGCGGAAAAGATGAAAACATGAGGGCGCAATATCAGGTGAATAAGGTGGGTGCGGAATGGCTTCCCAGTCCAATTCCTGTATACTGTTTTTTGTCAGTCCAGCACAGTGGTCGTCAAACGTTTTTGCTCAAGGGCCAATACTAATAATATGATGTGGCACCTCGGGCCGCAGATTTCCGGGTCTTTTTATTAACTGGCAAAACATGTAAATGGTGTGTTATGGACGTCCCATAGACTAACTATAGTAAAGAAGCGAGAGGTTTATCACTCACTGACTTTCCAGCACTTATCGTTGAATTCGATACCATTCGTACCACTATGTGTAGAATGTTCTCTGTTTCAGATTGTTGCCACCATCAATGACTCGTAAATTGTAAGGGTGTAACACTGTAATTGCCCGACGAAATGTTGCTGCATTGTCTTTGTGAACAGAAGGTTAGTTGCAGCAAATATACTTATACTTAAATGTATTAAGTAACATGAGACACGATCACAACTGTTTTCTACATGTTTTGAAAGTCATTTTTCTTCAACTCACTTGACTGAACTACAACAACCTTAATTTTATTTCATACTAGATGAGGTACCTGGAATTAGCTGGAAATGTATTTATTCCAATTTTATGTTGTTCTGTCTCTTCCTTCCTTCGCTCTCTGTCGTCCATCTCGACTCTCCCCTCACTCACCATCTCTTCACCCCTGTATCTGTCCATTTCGCACTCTCCCTGTATGTGCCCATGTCCTCCTCCTCTTCTCCCTCCACATTACCATCCCCCGCACAAATAAGACGTTGCCTTTGCTTACCCCAAAATATTTCTTTACAGATTGAAAATATGTGTACCAGTGTGGTTGAAATCAATCCGAGGGTTTAGAAGGAGAAGTGGAAGATAAACACACACACACACACACACACACACACACACACACACACACACACACACACACACACACACACACACATTTTAAGAGCTAATGACCAATTGTTTCTTTTAACAAATATGTACCGCATATGACCGTCTCTATAATGCGTATTCATGAATCCAACGCACTTTCATTTAAGACTGGTACAATAGCAGATAACTGGTACTAGGCACACGCACCCATTTGTTGTCAGCACTGAGAAACAAACAAGAAAACATGTCCCTTATTATGTCCCCTCCCACTACAACGACAAATCTAACTGCCCCTGTACCAAGTGGCACCTGTAGAGGTGACAGAACAACTTTACGCACTCATAATTCTTGGAATATTTTTCATTTGCCGAAGGAGACAGGTACACCCGAAAGCTGCAAACCATTTATTCTTAACCGGTTTTGGATATATATTATTTATCCTTCTTGAGAAACTGTAAACATTAACACCTGTTAAAATGAAACAGTACTTTCGGAAACAAACTACTCGCAACTTTTGGATGTATGTGACTCCTTCGCCACATAACATAGCTGTGCAGTTGCTGACAACAATAAGCCATGTTTATGACACTGCAATTCTGCAATACAGGGAAAAAGATTTTTAAATGCCCGTCCGCCGGTTTGACAACTATCAGATTATGAGGGATATATTCTGTCTCTCCCAAGTTGTCAACAATTACATTTTTAGTCGATCTTCACAGGAGTCGAATGTTGAGACCGACTGGAATAATCGTTGTGGTAGCATGTGTCAGTGATGACATGTGCCATTCACAGACTTTCACAGAATGACTGTCACCATGTTTACGAGTGTTGAAAAATGCATAAAATGCTGCTGATCAAATTTCAGTAAACTGGAAAAAAAGCATACAGTGCATCTGACTAATTCATTCCAGTTTAATTATCTATGTGAAAATAAAATTAACAGTACTTGCATAATCTTACAGTATCCATGTAGCTAGGCAGATGTATAAGAAGAGTGAAGGGAACGAAGGGAAATATTAGTAATTTTGGGCCACTACAAAAGCCAAATTTGGTATCAGTGTATCTTGTTCCTGAAATTCATTTTAAAGTACATTCACGAAAGATGAGATAGATGTATTATTAAAATATTATATTACATTATTCAAATGACCACAAAAACTTTATTATAATTGCATTAATATCAAACTTTCAAAAAATGTAGATATAAATAAGACATTTAAAAAATAAGAAAAGGACTGGTGCACTGCACATGCGACAGGCTATATAAGAAAGCTACAGGTCTCTTATTGAATCTGGTTTTTATTCATTAAAATTGCAGAACGAACGTAAATACAAATATATAATTATTCATAAATGTGACTTGTGATGTTGAACTTTTTTGGCTATGTCGTCTATATCTGCGTCGTTTGGGCTGTATGCAATCCTCATTGCGTCTTGTAAATAACTGGACAACCGATTTTTTACGATGTTTATTTCTCAGGTACTTCATTTTTTAAAATGAAGCTTCACAAAGGTAAGTTGAAGGAAATAGTGTTAAAATGAACTGTGCACAGTCTCGTAAATTTTTATAATTGTTAGGCAAGCATTTACAAAAGTCAGTGTGCTATTGTGTTTCACGATGTTCTATAAACAGAGCTTTAAGCTGTGTGTCATGCTGAAGTTCGATGATTTCATGTAGTAAATTAGTTTCAGGAAATCCAAATTGACAGAATAATTGGAGATCATCATGTCCAACATGCCAAGGGTTCTCTACGCGAATGAAACAGCTTCGAATATTTCTTATGTCTGCAAATCTGTTTTTTATTTCTTCCAAATAAGCCTCCAAAAATTCTTTCATATTTTGGCAAATAGTTTCGGCGATAGTTAAGCCTTATCGGAGCATAGCAACAGTTGGAAAATTAAACAGATCTTCTACTTCGAGTTGATTTATATATAATTGCGGTCATTTGCCCAATTACCTTGTTTAGTCCTTGTAATTCCAAGTTAAGTGTGTTGAATATTTGTGTAATATCGGTCAAAAAAGCTGTAAGTATCCACCATTCATCATCATCAAGTTTAGGATAATTTTTGCCCGCTTTGTTGTAAGAATAAAATAATTTCAGACTTCAAATTTACAAACGGTGCCAGCACTTTTTCTTTGCTTAGCCATCTGACAGCAGTATATTGGAGAACATCACTGTAACAAGCTTGCAATTCCTGCAGAAGTTCTTTAAATTTTCGGTGATTAAGTTCACAGGCACGTATGAAATTTATAAAGCTTATAACCGTATGCATCACACTGGTATTTGAAATTTGACATGCCAGACTTTCTTGATGCAGTAACCAGTGAATGGAGAGTAAATTTAGCAAATTCCATTTCTTGTTAATCAGTGCTATCAAACCATTGTTAACGACCGTCATTGACGGACAACCATCTGTACATACTGATATTAATTTTCTCATAGATAAGTTAATTTTTTTACAAATTCTTTAGTTGCATCCACAAAATCATATCCTTTTGTGTGACAGTTCATGGTTACAATTGCTAAAAAATCTTCCTCTATTACCCCATCATTTGTGCAGTAACGCACAAATAATGAAAACTGAGCCATCGAAGCTAAATCTGTACTGGAATCACAAGCAACACTGAAGGTTTTGCGTAGTTTGCCTTTATTAATTACTGTCTCAAACATATATTTTGAAATATCTCCTATACGACGTCGACAGGTAGATTCTGAAAGTGTGAGCTTATGTATTTCAGCTGATATTTGTTTACTGTTGGAGAAATTATGAAACAAAATTTCAAAAGCAGTCAGCATACATTGCTCCACTAATTCAGCATCAGTGAAAGCTTTCAAATTTTTTGCCAGAATATTACATACTCGGTATGATGCTCTTGTGACAACTCACTTTGCCTAACTGCTGCTAACATAACGTTTTGTTGAAGACAAATGGTAGATTTTAGATGAGCAATTTTTTCCTTTCATGCATTTGAATTCAAAGGAAAAGCTACTGTAAATAAACTGCGCTTACTTGTGTAGTGGCGAAATAAATTGTATCTCTTCAGCCCCTGGCCGGCAGAAGTGGCCGTGCAGTTCTAGGCGCTGCAGTCTGGAACCGCGAGACCGCTACGGTCGCAGGTTCGAATCCTGCCTCGGGCATGGATGTGTGTGATGTCCTTAGGTTAGTTAGGTTTAAGTAGTTCTAAGTCTACGGGACTAATGACCTCAGGTGTTAAGTCCCACAGAGCCATTTGAACCAAATATGAGCACAAATACACTCAGTACGCGGCGAACGCTCAGTGGCACCGAAACTTAGTTCACGACTGACACACTGACAAGACAAAGCTAAAAATGAAGCGCCTGCGGGACAAGCCCACCGCCGACAAACGAGCGGCCGTGGGCACGCGGCGCGTTTGATGCACGGCTCACATTGTTGCAGACCGCTCACATCGCCAGATTTGCGTTAACACCGGCAAGTGGCGCGTTAAATGGAAGTGATGCATGCTTTTCAGTAACCTAACCACTTCCACTTAATCACAGTTCTACGCAGTTTCCGTAAACAAAGCACTGCTACGACGGAGAAGTAGGTAGCTAATGCTACCCGTGCGAAGCCGAGGAGGGTCGCGAGCCGCACGAGAACGTGATCCGGGGCGCGCGCGGCGCGCGGGTCGCAGTTTGACGGCCACTGGTCTGGCAGAACGCGAGCGGCCGTTGTCGCGGAGCAGCGTCACTTCACGCACGCTTCCTGATCGTTGTTCTCGGACTGCGTCTGCAACACGTCTCAGCTGTTGACAATAAGTGTAAGCATTGATGGTTACACCTCTGGCAAGCAATTCGTTGTACACCACACCGTCGCTGTTCCTCGAGATGTTGTTGTGGTCTTCAGTCCTGAGACTGGTTTGATGCAGCTCTCCATGCTACTCTATCCTGTGCAAGCTTCTTCATCTCCCAGTACTTGCTGCAACCTACATCCTTCTGAATCTGCTTAGTGTATTCATCTCTTGGTCTCCCTCTACGATTCTTACCCTCCACGCTGCCCTCCAATGCTAAATTTGTGATCCCTTGATGCCTCAGAACATGTCCTACCAAGCGGTCCCTTCTTTTTGTCAAGTTGTGCCACAAACTGCTCTTCTTCCCAATTCTATTCAATACCTCCTCATTAGTTATGTGATCTACCCATCTAATCTTCAGCATTCTTCTGTAGCACCACATTTCGAAAGCTTCTATTCTCTTCTCGTCCAAACTAGTTATTGTCCATGTTTCAATTCCATACATGGCTACACTCCATACAAATACTTTCAGAAATGACTTCCTGACCATTAAATCTATACTCTTCCTCGAGATACATAACATTATTTTTGTGGATGAGTGCTGGCCTTTCTACGGAGATTTTCTGCTTTGTTTGGGCTCAACCATTTCTTTCTCTTTCTTATGTTAGCATAAAACACCAGTTCTCTTCACCAGTAACAACACAGGATAGGAATGGTCGTTGTTGTTCAGCTACAGACATGCATATATAGCCACCCGCTGATGTTCTTGACTTTGGCTTACAGCATACAGTACCCATAAACACGAGTTTTGAACCTTCCTCATTCTATGAAAATGTCGCGCGATGGTCGAATAATCACAGCTCATTACTTTTGCCAGTTCTCGAGTACACAGACGTGCATCATTGTGGATTAATGCGTTTAAATGATCTTCATCAAACACCGAACGTCTTCCTGAACGTGTCAAGTCACTAATGTCAAAACGATGCTCTTTAATAAGAGTAAACCATTTTCTTTACGTACTCTGTCCATGGCATTATCCCCATACGTGGCGCAATTGTTTCTGGCTGTCTCCGCCACCGTCATCCCTCTATTGAACTCAAACAGAAGAATATGTTGAAAACGTTCCGGTTCCTCCACTTGGCGCTGCATTTTATAGCATCCACAGCTCCACTCACCATCTCCAGATGACAAAGTTTAAACTCAAATAGTAACAGTGGACTGCAAATATAAAATGACGATCGACAAATAAACCCACAGCAAACGGAATACGGACAGGAGAAGCAAAGCTGCTACGAATTTAAGCGCCAACGTAACATATTATGTGTTGGTTAGCATCGAGGCGTGTCAGGCTGCAACAATGGCCGGTTAGAGAAGATATCTGAATGCAAACGACTTGTCATTCGCGGCCCTTCCTCCCCCTTCTCCTTTTTTCCTCTACACTTACACAGAGGTGATAAAATTCATGGGATACCTCCTAATATCGTATTGGACCTTCTTGTCTCTGTCGTGCACCAGCTCGACATGGCATGGACTCAAGAAGTTGTTGGAAGTGACTTCCAGAAATATTGAGCCATGCTGCCTCTCTAGTCGTCGATACAATGAAAGTGTTGCTAATGCAGGATTTTGTGCACGTGCTGATCTCATTTCCAGTCAACGATCGGTTCAGTTGTACCAGAAGACCCAGTCCATTCCCTGTAAACCCAGCCCACACCAAATGGAGTCACCACCAGTTTGTACGGTGCCTTGTTGACAACTTGGGTTCGTGGGGTCTGCACCACATTCGAAACCTACCAGCAGCTCTTATCAACTGACCGCGCCACGATTTTCCAGTCGTCTAGGGTCCAACGGATATGGTGACGAGCCCAGAAGTGGCGCTGCTGGCATAACGTGCTTTTAGCAAGGGCACTTGGGTCTTTCGTCTGCTGCGATAGCTCATCAGCGCAAAATTTCGCCGCACTGCCCTAACGCATACGTTCGTCGTACTCCCACATTGATATCTGCATTTATTTGGCGCAATGTTGCTTTTATGTTATCGCTGATAAGCAAACGCTGCTGTTGTCGATTGTTAAGTGAAGGTCACCGTGTTGTCCGCTTTGAGAGGTAGTGCATGAAATGTGGTATTCTCGACATACAGGGTGCGTTCCGAAAGTAATGCAATTATTTTTTTAAAGTAATTTATTGAACAGATTTGCACAAACACTTAAAATTCTTCAAAGTACTGTCCTTGGGCCTCTACACATTTTTTCCAGCGACTCTGCCATGACCGGTACGCGCCCTGGAAGGCGTCTTCTGGGACCTCTCGCAAGGTCTTCGTCACGGCGGATTGGATCTCGTCTATGGACGAAAAACGGGTTCCTTTCAGGGCTGACTTAATCCTAGGAAACAAAACGAAGTCAGCTGGGGCGAGGTCAGGACTATAGGGGGGGTGGGGCAGCGTTGGCACCTGGTGTTTGGCCAGGAACTCGCGGACTCGTAGCGCGTTGTGGCAAGGCGCGTTGTCGTGATGGAGTTGCCAGGTAGCGGAGATGTCCTTTCTCGTCCTGGCGACCCTTTTGCGGAGTCTTTCCAGCACATCCACGTAGTAGGCAGCGTTAACTGTCTGTCCTTGAGGAACAAACTCCTTACGGACCACTCCTTTGCTGTCGAAAAAGACAATGAGCATTGTTTTCACTTTTGATTTGCTCATTCTTGCCTTTTTGGGCTTGGGGGACTGATCAGTGTGCCACTCAGAGCTTTGGCGTTTTGTTTCTGGGTCGTATTCAAAAACCCAGGTTTCATCACCAGTGATGACGTTGTCCAAATAATCAGGTTCAATTTCAACACGTTCCAAAAGTTTACTTGAAATTTCCGCTCGGTTGGTCTTTTCGTCGTCTGACAACACCTTGGGCACGAGCTTGGCGCACACTTTCCTCATCGCTAAATCTTCAGTAACAATGCGAAAAGCAACAGTAGACGACAAGTTCAGTTCATTGGCAACCATCCTGATACTCAATCGACGGTCAGAGTCCAGCAGTTGTCGCACACGAGCCACATTGTTGTCGGTTTTGCTGGTTGACGGCCGCCGAGAGCGTTGTTCGTCGTGAACCTCTTTCCGGCCTTCCTTAAAGGCCTTTAACCACCTCGAAACTTGTGAGTAGGACAGAGCAGAGTCCCCGTAAGCCTCACGAATCATTTTGTTAGTCTCTTCAAAAGATTTGTTCAGTTTAGCACAAAACTTAATCGCGTAACGTTGCTCGATCGTCGATTCCATTTTTTCCGTGACACGGTCGGCGCGCAGAGGTTTACAATAACAGACGTCCTGCCGCTTCCACAGCTCGGAGAGCACTGAAACCGGTTTCGCGGCAAAGCTTAGCGTCCCCCCCCACCTACTCCATGTGGCCCGCTCCCACTCCGACTACTAGGAGCGGCGCGGGAAATTCAATTGCATTACTTTCGGAACGTACCCTGTATTCTTGACATTGTAGATCTCAGAATATTGAATCCTCTAACGAATTCCGAAATGGAATGTCCCACGCATCCAGCTCCAACTACTATTCTGCGTTCTAAGTCCGTCAATTGCCATCGTGCGACCACAGTGACGTCGGAAACCTTTTCACGTGTATCACCTGAGTACAAATGACAGCTCTGCCTATGCGCTGCCTTTTTATATCTTGTGAGAACGATACAACCACCATCTGTGTATATGGATATCGCTATTCCATGACTATTGTCACCTTGTTAGTTTTCGCTACTGCACTGTACACAAATTATGTACCTGGCCGGTCCTCTCAGCTTGGCGCCCCAAGCGCCAGCCTGTGTCACCTGAGCCTTAAAAGCAGTCATGGCTACAGGGACTGAATTTTATTGATTTCACAAAAAACTAATGGCTATCAGTGCTATATGAGAATACTGAAATGACAAAAAAAAAGTACTCCAGCTTCCAGAGGGAGGTGGGGAGTGTGGCAAGTACCCTCTCTTACCGCTACTCCTCCCCCCCCCCCCCCCCCCCCGGCCACTTAGCCGTGTAGACGCTATGGTTATAACTAACGCCAAGGAAAATTAATGTATATCTGTTCTTTTGTGGTATGTCATGTGATACAGGGAGTATTAGTTGGTGTGAGTAGGCAAAATTATCATCCCTCCTCTACTATACAAACCGTAATCACTGGTCAATTGTCCGTCCCCGGTAGCTGAATGGTCAGCGTGACGGATTGTCAATCCTCTAGGCCTGGGTTCGATTCTCGGCTGGGTCGGGGAATTTTCTACGCCAAGGGACTGGATGTTGTGCTGTCCTCATCATCATCCTAACATCCTCATAGACTCATCGCCGAAGTGGCGTCAAGTTGAAAGACTGGCACACGGAGAACGGTCTGCTCGAGGTGAGGGGGCTACCCATGTGATTAAATTAAAAAATCACTGTTGAATGTCTCGTCTGAGCTAAAATCACGAACTACATTCACTTTGTAAAGTAGGCTGTTTAGGTTTTCTTATTGGTAACGCCACGTAGCGCTCTGTATGAAAGTCAATGGCTGTGCTGTGTGCAGTCTGTGGCTAGTTTGCATTGTTGTCTGCCATTGTAGTGTTGGGCAACTGGATGTTAACAGCGCATAGCGTTCCACAGTTGGAGGTGAGCCGCCAGCAGTGGTGGATGTGGGGAGAGAAATGGCGGTGTTTTGAAAGTTGTAAGACTGGGTGTCATGAACTGCTATATATATTATGACTTTTGGACACTAGTAAGGTAAATACATTGTTTGTTCTCTATTAAAATCTTTCATTTGCTAACTATGCCTATCAGTAGTTAGTGCCTTCTGTAGTTTGAATCTTTTATTTAGCTGGCAGTAGTGGCGCTCGCTGTATTGCAGTAGTTCGAGTAACAAAGTTTTTTGTGAGGTAAGTGCTTTGTGAAAGGTATAGGTTAATATACTCAGGGCCATTCTCTTGTATGGATTATTGAAAGTCAGATTGCGTTGCGCTAAAAAATATTGTGTTTCAGTTTAAACACAGTCATGTATAATATTTCTAAGGGGACATTTCATATGTCGACCCTTAGCCGAGAATACCTCACTGGAATCTTCTGATATTTTCTTGTAGTTTGTGCAATTAGTGCAGCCTTTGTTTATTGCTAGCGCGTGATTGTAGAGAGAATTTCCTTTGTAGTTGTAGTTTTTCATTCTTGTACAGTACAACAGTTGTGGCATACATGTAGATTTGCACCAAGTATTTCGCAGCTGCGCTTGCAATCAACAAGATATTATTTTCAGTGTTATGTTAATGTGCTTTCTTATTTTGCTCTTGAAACAGGGGGGTGCACGCTTACTTTGTGTACCATGTGTCTGGCAAACACAAGCATCCCTTGCTAATATGGTATTTGCTTAAACAACTTTACACATCGGTACCATATTTCTCTAACACATAAATTACACAGATATCTGATCATTTAACTGAGAGAGATAAACATTTTTTTTTTACTACGCCAGTGGCAGATGTTTACGTAATTACACAGCTGGATAACTTTACACTTATGAAATTGTATTTTGTCTGTACTGTCTGAACCCTTCATATTTTTCGGAACCATTGTGATACTATGAGAGCTATGAATGATGTATTTGGTATGGGATCACGATTTTTAAAGTGCCTTTGAGGTCGATGACCTTATTGAAATGAGCAGAGAATTTTTTTTAGTTTTTGAAATTACTGGAGGAAGCTATGACGATTGAGAATTGACTGAGATGTTATGATATTATTACAACGACGATGTGTATTATGCTGTTGAGATATGTTTATAATCAATAAGATGATGCTACCGTGTATGAGGAATTTGATTATGCTACATATTTCTTATGATGAAATATTGAGAAGTGTCAACAAATATGTATATGTATAATAAGGTAAGGAATAATGAGTAGTGGTTGGGGACTCTGATTTGTTGGAAACCAAGAATCGTACTTTAAGAATTATGAAATATGTGTACATGCGTGAATGTATTACAATGCTGTCGAAAATTTTTTGGACATTGTTATATTTATAGGATTTTATTTTCTACACATTTGTAACGCAAATTCTCAACCTGTGAAATTATTTTTATATGAGACTGTCACTGTAGCGGAAACTGCTGTCGTAAATATTTCAGTAAGAAAGCTAAGTGACCTTGACATAATGCGTTTTCGGCCCCCAGCTGAGAGATAGTCGTCTGACAAAAGAAAGCCATTAGGCGGAGAAAAAAAAGGGCCATTATCCTCGCTATTGACATTTCTTTGTCAAAAGCATCGCAAATACGACACGTTCAAACTTGAAAACATATGATTACACTGTGGTGCTCTTAATTTATGATATTTACTGAAATGCCTAATGAAATGATGAGAAACATTTTACATCTATTGTCGTTCTAGTTGAGAGATTGCTCATTTTGTTTAATATCTGATTTCCAGCTGTGTTACAACATTGGTTTTATAAAATAAAATTAAATGCATTTGCTAATGTGAACACTTTCTGCCAACAGATCTATTAAATAATAAATTTATGATCTATATTCTTCGAAAAAGGAACACTTGGAATGGAAAGAACAATAAGAAGGGATTAATAACAGTAACTGCATACATAATTTTCTTTTCAACTACTTGGTAATTTTTTTGGGAGAGTTAGTTATCATGATGCATTGCTCTAGTGTTAAGATGTGACATATGTATTAAACATGGCCATTTTTACTCTAATATTTTTTTCTGCTTGAGCTTTGTCATGTTTAGATATAAGTTATTGCATTTTCTGCTGCTGTTTTCCAGGAATAATGTTACTGAATTTGACTTTGTATTACTCTGTTAAGGCACTTTTACTACAGAATTATTTTTCTTGCTTGGTGTGCATTGCCTTATATTAGTTGTAATATTTGCTAATTTATGCTGCTTGTTTTGCCAATTTGCATTTTTTATCATTGCTGTTTGTGTTAATTGTCTTGCGCTGCTGCATTACCTCATCCCTTAGTTTATGCATCTGAGCTCAGTAGATTTAAGTTAGCTTAAGAGGGGGTAGACTGTATAAGAGAATGAGTTGCATTGAATTCGAAGAAATGCATTGAGAAGTTATATGAAAAAAGTACAGAAAGCAGGTATAGAGAGGACTTTTTGGAAATAATGAAGAACGAAGGGAGTTCTCCGAGAAGTAAAGAAAGTTATGTTTGCAAAATACTGCAATAAAAGAAATCCTGTCCTTTCCTTGTGTTATCCCACTATGTGTTTATGTACCCTTGTGTATTTGTCTTTTTCCTGTCTTTAAGTGTTTAGCTAATAAGATTTATGTTGTAGAATTTTTCAAATACTATGTTAATTACTTTGTAAAGATGTTTAGACATTATTAATTCTGTTCTGTTTCAATGCTCATGTGTGAAATTAACGTTTCGAAAACTATTCACATTATTTTATATATTTACTTATTTCATAATTCCTGTAACACTGATGTATATGTTTATTTCTATTCTTTTGTAAACTCTGTGTTACTACAAATATTATCTGTACTGCTATGTTCTTTAATGATGTATTTTGTACATTTTTATTGTATTCTTATGTTATAAAATTGTAATTGACATCAGTTCATCAAATTAAGTAACTTGTAAGTTACATTTCACTGCACACGTTCTGTTGGTCATAGTATATGGACAATATGTGAGAAGCAGGGACTGTTAGTGTTTGCACATGTGTTAATAATTCAGCAAGGGACTGGGTAATAGCATTGCTGGTTCTAAGGACAATTCCAAAAACTTTGTGAGTGCACAAGTTTTGGTTTATGGACTTGCTATATTGTCCGCAAGACTCTTCAATGGTGACTGTGCTCCTGCACAGTTGCAACAGATGGCTGCTGGCTGTCCCTACAAGGACTACAGTGGGTCTGCATCTTTGATGTCCCACCAATACCATGATTTCTACAAGGACTACAGTGGGTCTGCACGTTTGATGGCCCACCAATACCATTATTTCTACAAGGACTATAGTGGGTCTGCATCTTTGATGGCCCACCAATAACATAATCTCTATCAGTACTAAAGTGGGTCTGCTCTGTGATGACCTACCTACCAATATTCTTCAAAACTTCGACTGACTCTGCTGTGGGTTTGCTCTGTTGTGGCCCATTACCTGTCTGCATGTCAAGAGTCAGCACTGTCTTTCCGTTGGAAGGACAACACTACTTCTTCAAGAGTGCATGGAAATCCACTACTTCCTACTTCTGTGTGCATTTTCTTTTACTGTTCAGACTTTGAGAAAAACACTGCAATTTTACTGTGATGAATGATCAGGACTGTCTTTATGGACTGTGAGAAAATTTTAGCTTTTGACCAACATTGTATCGATAAGTGTGTGCATTTCATTTCTTTGTTATTGTAATTATGAAAAAAATTTTCAAATCTGTATTGGTCACTGCCCAAAACAATTTGTAATTTTTTTTGTGGAGAGCATGGGGGCTATGTAAGTAGGCTGTTTAGGTTTTCTTATTGGTAACGCCACGTAGCGCTCTGTATGAAAGTCAATGGCTGTGCTGTGTGCAGTCTGTGGCTAGTTTGCATTGTTGTCTGCCATTGTAGTGTTGGGCAGCGGGATGTGAACAGTGCGTAGCGTTGCACAGTTGGAGGTGAGCTCCCAGCAGTAGTGGATGTGGGGAGAGAAATGGCAGAGTTTTGAAAGTTGTAAGACTGGATGTCATGAACTGCTATATATAATATGACTTCTGAACACTAGTAAGATAAATACATTGTTTGTTCTCTATTAAAATCTTTCATTTGCTAACTATGCCTATTAGTAGGTAGTACCTTCTGTAGTTTGAATCTTTTATTTAGCTGGCAGTAGTGGCGCATGCTGTATTGCAGTAGTTCGAGTAACGAAGGTTTTTGTGAGGTAAGTGATTTGTGAAACGTATAGGTTAATTTAGTCAGGGCCATTCTCTTGTAGGGATTACTGAAAGTCTGATTGCGTTGCGTTAAAAAAAATATTGTGTGTCAGTTTAAGCACAGTTGTGTATAATATTTCTAAGGGGACGTTTCAACTTTATCTATTGAAATACACTAAAGAGCCAGAGAAACTGGTACACGTGCCTAATGTCGCGTATAGCTCGAACAAACACGCAGAAGTGTCGCAACACAACGTAGGGTGGACTCGACTAATGTCTGAATTGATGTTGGAGGGAACTGACACCATGAATCCTGCAGGGCTGTCTATAAATCCGCAAGAGTAGGAGGCGGTGGAGATATCTTCTGAAATGCACGTTGCAAGGTATTCCAGATATGCTCAGTAATCTTCATGTCTGGGGAATTTGGCCGCCAGGGAAGTGTTTAAACTCAGGAGAGTGCTCCTGGAGCCACTCTGTAACAATTCTGGACGTGTGCGGTGTCGCATTGTCTGCTGGAATTGCCCAAGACCGTCGGAATGCTCAATGGACAGGTGATCAGACAGAATGCTTACGTACGTGTCACCTGTCAGAGTCTATCTACATGTATCAGGAGTCCCATAGCACGCCCCACACCTTTACCAGCTTGATCAGTGCCCTGCAGGGTCCATTGATCCACAAGACTGTCTCCATACCTGTACACGTCCACCCACTCAATGCCATTTGAAACGACACTCGTCCGGCCAGGCAACATGTCTCCAGTCACCAGCAGATCCAATGTCGGTATTGACGGGCCCAGGCGAGGCGTAAAGTTTTGTGTCGTGCAGTCATTAGGGGTACACACGTGGGCATTCGGCTCCGAAATCCCATATTGATGAGTTTTGTTTAATGATTCGCATGCTGGCACTTTTTTATGGCCCAACGGTCAAACCTGCGTCAATTTGTGGAAGCGTAGCGTTTTTCTGTCACGTTTAACGATTCTCTTGAGCCGTAGTTGGTTCCGTGCCTGCAGTATCTTTTTCGGCCTTAGCGATTTTTATTGCCTGTTTACATATCTCTGTATTCGAATACGCACGCCTATAGCAGTTTCTTTGGCGGTTCAGTGTACGTTCCCATCGACCTATGTCAAGTAACAGACAATGCCCCTCGTAATTGCTATCCCGGAAAAAAGTATTACTCCGAAAGCCGACACACCAAAGCATGTTTGTCACCAACATAATAACAATAGTAGCAGCTGACAATACAAACTACGGGGCGTCCAGTGTACTGTCGGAGCGTGTGCGACGGCTACCGTCTGGAAACGGAACGGTTAAGGAAATCAACACTGGAACATATTTTAAACAGTAAAGTGCTAACAGTTCTTGATTTTAAGACAGACTGGACATTCATCATTGATGATGGTGTTTATCAGTTGAGGAGGGCTGAGAACTTCACCTAGTCACGTCAAAGGTTACTCTGTGGCATGCTCTAACGCTCTGTACCACACGACGTACCATTTATATACAGCAGATGATGCAACTTAAAAGTTGGGAAACCGGTTGTGTGGGTCTTTAATCGCCTTTAATAAATACTGTTACAGCGGACTATAGGACTTTTCATTCAGTTTTATATTTTAACAGCTGTATTTAAACATCTGTTGTACTGTATGAATTGTCAAACAATTATGTTCACCCGAGGAGTTTAATACCTCTGGATGTAATTTTCTTTTGTTCTGCGTGTGCAAACTTACTACGTCGGTTCAAGTACGCCATATAACTGGCTAGATAAACTATGTGATCAAAAGTATCCGGTCACCTGGCTGAAAATGACTTAAAGTTCGTGGCGCCCTCCATCTGTCATGCTGGAATTCAGTATGGTGTTGGCCCACCCTTAGCCTTGATGACAGCTTCCACTCTCGCAGGCATACGTTCAATCAGGTTCTGGAAGGTTTCTTGGGGAATGGCAGCCCATTCTTCAGGGAATGCTGCACTGACGAGAGGTATCGATGTTGGTCGGTGAGACGTGGCACGAAGTCGGCGTTCCAAAACATCCCAAAGCTGTTCTATAGGATTCAGGTCAGGACTCTGTGCAGGCTAGTCCATTACAGGGATGTTGTTGTCATGTAACCACTCCGCCACAGGCCCTGCATTATGAACAGGTGCTCGATAGCGTTGAAAGATGCAATCATCATCCCCAAATTGCTCTTCAACAGTGGGAAGCAAGAAGGTGCTTAAAACATCAGTGTAAGCCCGTGCTGTGATAATGCCACGCAAAACCACAAGGGGTGCAAGTCCCGTCCATGACAAATCGACCACACCATAACACCACCGCCTCCGAATTTTACTGTTGGTACTGCACACGCTGGCAGATGAGGTTTACTGGGCATTCGCCATACCCACACACTGCCATCGGATCGCCACATTGTGTACCATGATTCGTCACTCCACACAACCGTTCAATGTTTACCCTCCTTACACCAAGCGAGAGGTCGTTTGGCATTTACCGGTGTGATGTGTGACTTATGACCAGCCGCTCGACTATGAAATCCAAGTTTTCTCACCTACCGCCTAACTGTCACAGTACTGGCAGTGGATCCTGATTCAATTTGGAATGCCTGTGTGATGATCTGGATGGATGTCTGCCTATTACACATTACGACCCTCTTCAACTGTCGGCGATTTCTGTCAGTCAACAGACGAGATCGGCCTGCACGCTTTTGTGCTGTATGTGTCTCTTCACATTTCCACTTCACTCTCATATCGAAAACAGTGGACCTAGGGATGTTTAGGTGTGTGGAAATCTTGCGAACAGATGTTTGACACAAGTGGCACCCAATCACATGACCACATTCGAAGTCCGTAAGTTCTGCGGAGCGCCCCATTCTGCTCTCTAACGATGTCTAATGACTACTGAGATCGCTGATATGGGCTATATGACATTAGGTGGCAGCACAATGCATCAAACATGAAAAACGTATGTTTTTGGGGGTGTCCGGATACTTTTGTTCACGTAGTTTATACTGGTTCACAATTTAAAGGAAGGCGAAAGCATACCATTTACAGTGGGGCTCTGTCTAGTAAAACGCGTGGTGTTCGAACCATTCTGTAGACTGGTGTCTCCTTTTGGTTCATGAATACTTGTCAACGGTAAAATATTACGATTATGTGTTTGCATTAAGAATACAAACGGATTTTGCTACAAATATTCATCCCTGCAGCAGAAACAATGTTTTACAAACGCATTTGTAGATACTAACATAAATTATGAAACGACTGGGCAATAATATTAAATTTTACCTTAATCCTTCATTTTGTAACGTTTAGTTTCAAACAGAATGTAGTCTTGTCTCGAGTATGATAATGAGTACATTAAATCAGTACTTTTCATTTTGTTCCACTTCAGACATCGTCTCCCTAGTACGGTAACCATTTGACTTAAATGCCATTCGTTATTTCCTTTCTACGTGTGTCGTATTCGGAATGAGCAATATTCTATTCCCGCACGGCAGTCCTGTTATAGGTTTTCTGTGGTTTCCTTAAATCAATGCACATGAATGTCTTAGGTAAGGCCACATTCAATTTCATCCCTTACCTTTGCCCAAAGAAGATGGTAGTTACAGGTAGTTACTAATGTTTCTGATGAACTAAAGTTAAATTCCAACCTTTCTTTATTCTGGTTTGATGCTCACAAAATCTGCGGGTCAATTCAACTTACCGATACCAGACGTCAGCTTCGTCCCCTGACGATTTAGTATTCACATTCGTTAACTTCACCAACTCACAACCAAACTGTCGCCTTTCAACCTAGCCTAGGCCAAGAGAAATGTTACCACGACCACGACCTAGATTGCAAAAAAAAAAAAATTATCGCTAGTTTATTGCTATTTTTCTGTTTATGCATTCAAGAACGTCGTATATTCACAAGCAGGAAAACTGATATTATTGCTTTTACTATCTGATGGCACAATGCAAAAACGAAACGTTACTGTTTCATCAAGTACGAGGTCTGCTCAGAACATTCCGGAACTTTATCTAAAAAAATTTTCTGCGATTATCTTTTACTTTTAGCTCATGGACTCCTTCGAAATACTCTCTTCCACAATTGATACGTCGCTCTCAACGCCGTTTCCAATTCCGGAAGCTGTCTTGGTACACCTCTTGCTGGACTGCGCCAAGCGCCATCTGCGAATTTCTTTGCTCTCGTCTATCGTTGCAAATCTTCGTCTTTTCAACGGGGTTTTCAACTTTAAAAAAGTCCACAGGTACCAGATCTGAAGAGTACGGAGGCAGCACAGTGATTTCGCTTTTGTGCAATTGTCACGCACCAACAGGGTGCATTATCGTTATATAAAAGCCATGAATTGTCTCGTCACTGATCGTGCCGTTTACTTCTTACATTTTCGACGCAACGTGTCCCAATAGTAACATAGATTAACAGCTTGTCCCTGTGGCACGAATTCATGACGAACTAATCCTTCAGTCATAGCGTTGGCATTTGGCCTGGACCTGACGAGTTTTTTTTTTTTTTTTTTTTTTTTTTTTGACTTGTAGAACCTTTCCCTGACAGATTTTCGAGATTGAACCTTGGTCTCAACATCATATCCGTAGACCTCCATCTCATCACCAGTTATGATTCTCTTAAGAAACATTTCGTTCTCATTTACGCGATCCAAATGCTCTTTACAGATTGCAAAGTGAAGGTCTTTCTGGTCTCAACTGATGAGCCTCGGGACGAAATTGTTTACAGTCGCTGGGTTCCCGCAGAGCTTTCCCCTGCAGTGCGGAGCACGGTGAGAGGAGGTTCATGGAGTGCAGAAGGCGATGAGACAACGTGGAGGCAGAGAAGGTATTAGAGCGCCATGTGGATGCAACGGACATCTCGTCATCTCGGGGGGAATTGGCGCGGGAGGTGGATTGTGCCGCACGGCACACAGGCGGTAGTCATGTAAGTAGGCTGTTTAGGTTTCGTTATTGGTAACGCCGCCGCCACGTAGCGCTCTGTATGAAAATCACTGGCTGTACCGTGTGCAGTCTGTGGCTGGTTTGCATTGTTGTCTGCCATTGCAGTGTTGGGCAGCGGCAGCTGGATGTGAACAGCGCATAGCGTTGCGCAGTTGGAGGTGAGCCGCCAGCAGTGGTGGATGTGGGGAGAGAGATAGCGGAGTTTTAAAATTTGTAGCGATTTTTGAAAGTCAGATTGCGTTACACTAAAAATATTGTGTGTCAGTTTAAGCACAATCTTGCACAATTTTTCTAAGGGGACGTTTCATATGGCGATCCTGCCAGGATACCTCACTGGAATCTTCTGATTTTTTCTTGTAGTTTGTGTAATGAGTCTAGATTTTGTTTATTGCTAGCGCGTAATTGTAGAGAGAATCTCGTTTGTAGTTGTAGTCTTTCATTGTTGTTCAGTAAAACAGTTGTGGCATGCATGTAGATTTGCACCAAGTATTTCGCAGCTTCACTTCCAATTAACTAGATATTATTTTCAGTGATATATTAATGTGTTCTCTTATTTTTGCTCTTCAAATTGTTTTTTTCTGTGTTGTCGTGTGAAATATTGTGACAATAATGGCGTGTGAAAAACGTAATACTAGGCTCCAAAGTAAACTGAGAAATGACATTGAAGACGAAAGCAGTGTGTTAGCGCCACCATGTAATGAATCAACTAATGTTCCAAGTAGTAATTTGGTAATAGTGCATAGGGAAATAGAGCGGGCTGCAAATAATGGCATAGGCAGTGAAACAATTAGTGAACAGGGAAGCATTATCGATCGATCGATCGGCAACAGCTCGCGTCAGGAATCCGAAATGACAGGACACAATATAGGAAATACTGTACATTCAGGTTTTGCGTGCTTACCGTTTTCTCAAATAAGTCAAGACACATTTTTTGCTTGTCAAAATGTGAATGTTGCTGGTGCAAATGCACTGCCGAAAAGCATAGAGTAACAAATTCCAGACACTAATACATTATTATTGCAATTAATGCAACAAATGAAACAAAATCAGAGACAAACACAGCAAAATCTTCAAAAGTTAGACACAACACTTGAACAAAATCAGAAACAAATGGGACAAAATCTTCAAAAGTTAGACACAATGGAACAAAAGCTTCAAAAGTTAGACTCAGTGGAACATACGCTTGAACAAACACGTGAAGATTTAACTACTGAGTTGCATAAAATCGAATCGAAATGTCAAAACGTCTGTAATGACGTAAAAACACAAATTTGTGAGCATTTTCAACCTATTTTTTCGCGGCATGAAAATGTATTACAGAATCACGAAGCAGCCATAAAAGAACTGCAAACTATTGTTCATGAAAATCATGAGACGTTGCAAGCTAAAATTGACTCAGTTGCATCTACCGATTCGGTTACGCAACTTGCAAAAACTCACGAAAACTTAAAGGACACAGTAGATACGATTTCAACACAAATGGACACTCTGAAACTTGGTTGAGAAAAACACACAGAGGAAATAATTTCACTATCGGATAAAGTAGCCGAACTTTCAGATCAGTTCACTAACTTATCTACAAAGTTAGATGATGATCTGAATGACACAAAACCTGTAGCCCTCACTTACACTGAAGAGTATGAACAAATGAGAAAATTCAAACAGAATCAAAATCAAATCAACACACAGTACAAAAGAGAAATGCGGGAAGTACAAGATCAGTTGGCTCAAGTAATACAAGAATTACATATTTCAGAGGACACTCGCGCCCCAGTACGGGAAGAGGGACATAGAAATACAGAACAACCACAAAATAATAACACAGGACATTTCGGAAATCATGAAAGAAATTGGCAAGGTACACTGAATTTTGAGATGGAACCGCCGAAACGATGTAACAATGACCGACATGCGACTCGCCGACATGATGATTTTGACTATAAGCTGTTCATTACTACACGTAAATTCAAAACATTTAAGAATTCTGGCAACGACTTTCATCCACAAGCGTGGCTTCATCAATTCTCTCATTATTTTCTCCCCAACTGGTCATTAGAGCACAGATTAGAATTTATGTGTGGCTACTTGGAGAATGAACCAGCTGTAAGAATGCGATCGGTCATTCACGATTGTCACAGTGAAGGAGAATTTTATCATGCCTTCCTCTCAGCATATTGGTCTCAAGCTACACAAGGCCGAGTAAAACATAGCATCATTATGATGAAACATTTCGAACAATCTGAATTTTCCAGTCTTGTGAAATATTTTGAAGACATGTTACATAAGAATCAGTATCTTTCAAACCCATACAACCCCTCAGAACTCATCCGCAGTTGCTTAATCAAATTGCCTGAACATTTATGACAGATTATTTTAGCAGGACGATTCAAAGACGACATTGAAGCTTTTCAGGGACTGTTACAAGAACTGGAAATTGACACTGACAATCGCGGAACGCGAAAACAGGAGCACAAGAATTACAGGTCACACCTGTCACAATTCCGTGATGACAGAAATAATACACGACAAGGCTATTCGTACAACGTAAATCGTGACCAAAACAGACACCAACCGTATGACAACCGTTGGCAGAGTAATAATAATTACAGGGAAAGATCACCTCTCCGCGGTAATGACTATCACGGAGACTACCATAGAAACAGACAATATGGGAACCAAAACAATTATTATTACGGGAAACAGAATAACTTCAGACGCAACGGTCCACCGTGCAGTGATAATTCAGGGAGAAATTCTCTACCACGTGACCGACAAGAAATTAATTACAGAAATTACCGACATGACGACAGACGATATGATCGTAACGACAGACCTGAATTGCATCAGAACTGGCGAGCTTCAAACAGGACAGGACCTACTCGTCAAGGTGAATTTGCAGAAGTTAGGTCTCCTAATCCCAATAACGACGCGCGCCAACAAAGAGACAGACAATGACTCGCACCCCAGGCAGCCAAGTGCGCCGGCTGGCTCAGCGAAAAACAATATAGACGCTAACCTTGAGAAAAATTTTAACATTCCTTACCGACGTATACAACATGATAATTGCTTTGCAGTTTAAACTCTGTCCACTAGGAAGAGTAAAAGATTGCACCACATTTCACATGTAAAACCGTTTATTGAGAGATAATCTGCTTTTTAACTTAGTCTCTGCCATAAAATTTTTCACTTCACGTTACTAGTATGCTTTGTCAGACTTAGAGACTGTTAACATGCAACAATGTTTTGAAGTTCACTATCCAGTCTAGAACCTAGGGAACATATTTAAGCAGAAATTACGAATGCATTGTTATAGTGAACAGACGACACAGTGTTGTTATTTATACATTTTTGCTTGTTATTTGCACGATAAGGTAACGACTATCAGGCTTACATACTTAGAACATTTACCAGTACTACTAATGAGATTCTAATGCAACATTTTGTGTTTACTTGAAAATACCTTCTAGATTTAAAGTACTTTCTGAGAGATACCAGATGACACAGTGGTTAGTTTATTTGACAGCTACATAATTATATCACAACGCTACTAATATGTGGCACAATTTACATTGTTGCTTTTGCGGGTTATCTATTTTATATCTGCACAGTTTTTCTGAATTCTTCTGGAAAGGAAAACATATTTCAGTAGTAACTTTGTGGTATAGCTACAATGAGACAGCCATTTCTGTAGCACAACAACACGTTACGGTACAGTACTTACTTCATCACGGCAATAAGCGTAGTAACTACGATATCTCTACGCAAAGCATTTCACTTTTGTTTGTCATGAGGTAAGTACATTGACTTCTGCAGAACGTAGCTTTCGGAGGACGATAACTACGGCACTTCCACAGAGATTATCTTACAACACGACGCGCAGTTTAGCGCTACAGTACACGTATTTGAGTGATTAATTTTGTACTTAAAACATTTATTTTTAAAGATATTTGAAGTACAATGATACAAAGGTTTTCCGTGATACATTTCATTCCATTGCTGTAATCTGTAACACCTGAGAATATAATTATATTAATCTTCAGGGGGGTGCACGCTTACTTTGTGTACCATGTGTTTGGCAACACCAGGAGCCCTAGCTAATATGGTATTTGCTTATACAACTTTACACATCGGTACCATATTTCTCTAACACATAAATTACACAATTAACTGATCATTTAACTGAGAGACAAACTTCTTTTTTTACTACATCAGTGACACATGTTTACGGAATTACAAAGTTGGATAACTTCACACTTATGAAACTGTATTTTGTCTGTACTTTGTGAACTGTTCACATCTTTTCAAAGCCATTGTGATACTATGAGAGCTTTGAATGATGTTTTTGGTATGAGATCATGATTTTTAAAGTACGTTTGAGGTAGATGACACTATTTCAGTGGCAGAGATTTTTTTTAGGTTTTGAAATTATTGGAGGAAGCTATGACGATTTTGAGATTTGGCTGAGGTTTTATGATGTTATGATGACGATGTGTATTACGCTGTTGCCGTATGTTTAAGATCAATAAGCTGATGCTATATGAGGAATTTGATTATGCTACATATTTATTATGATGAAATATTGAAGAAGTGTCTACGAATATGTATATGTGTAATAAAGCAAGAAATAATGGGTAGTGGTTAGGGACTCTTGTTTGCGAAAAAGGTTGTTGGAAACCAAGAATCGTACTTTAAGAGTTATGAAATGTGTGTAAATGTGTGATTGTACCACAGTGCCGACGAAAATTTTTGGTCACTGTTATATGTACAGGATTTTGTTTCTACACATTTGTAACGCAAATTCTCGACCTGTGAAATTTTTATATGAGACTGTCACTGTAGCGCAAACTGCTGTCGTAAATATTTCGGTAGGAAATTTAAGTGACCCGCATGTAATGCGTTGTGAGCGGCCAGGTGTGCCAGCCGCCTTGAGAAAAAGTCATTAGTTTGTGCGTTTCAGAGATACAGGTGGAGAAAAAAAGGAGACCATTAACTTCGCTATTGACATTCCTTTGTAGAAGCATCGCAAATAAGAGACGCTCATTACTTGGAAACGTATCGTACTCTCTGATATTACTGAAATGCCTAATGAAATGACGAGAAATAGTTTCTGCTACACACCTGATCATGGCTATTGACTTTCTAGATGAGAGATTTTTTTACTACTTATGAAATGCCACATGGCAATTGAATGATGTTCTTATGTTTATACTTTGTACATAGTTGCTTATTTCATTTGATATCTGTTGTCCAGCTGTGTTGCAGCATTGGTTTTATAAAATAAAATTAAATGCATTTGCTAATGTGAAAACTTTCTGTCAACAGATCTATTAAATAATCATTTTATGATCCACGTTCTTCGAAAAAGGAGCACTTCGAAAGGAAAGAACAATAAGAAGGGATTAATAACAGTCACTGCATACATAATTTTCTTTTCAACTACTTGGTAATTTTTTTGGGAGAGTAAGTTATCGTGATGCATCGCTCTAGTGTTAAGATGTGACATATGTATTAAACATGGCCATTTTTACTGTAATATTTTTTTCTGCTTGAGCTTTGTCATGTTTAGATATATGCTATTGCATTTACTGCTGCTGTGTGCCAGGCATAGTGCTACTGAATTTCACTTTGTATTACTCTGTTAAGCCAGTTTTACTACGGATTTATTTTTCCTGTCTGTTGCACAGTGCCTTATATTAGTTATAATATTGCAACTGCTTTGCCAATTTCCATTTTTTTGGTCATTGCTGTTTGTGTTAATTGTTTTGTACTGCTGCATTGCGTCGTCCCTTAGTTTAGCATCTGAGCTCAGTAGATTTAAGTTAGCTTAAGAGGGGGTAGCCTATATAAAAGAATGAGTTGCGATGAATTGGAAGAAATTCACTGAGAGGTTATACGAAAAATGTACAGAAAGCAGGTATAGGTAGGATTCTCTTGGAAATAAATGATGAGGTAAGATACTGGAAAATAAATGATGAGGAAAGAAATATGTGAACATATAAATACAGAAAGCATGCTTCGATAGGATTTTTTTGGTGGAAACAAATGTTGAAATAAGACGAAAGATCTATGGAATGAAGTTTTGGGTTGGACTGCAGTACCAAATGTTACCCTGAAAACAAACCCTCTCCTTTGCTTTTGTGTTATCCCACTATGTATTTGTGCACCCTTGTGTGTTTATTTTCTTCCTGTCTCTGTGTACTGTTTCATAGAATTTTTTCTCTTCTAATACTAAGCTACATTCACTATGATGAGGAATACTGTTATCCTCAAATATAATTTGCATTAATAACATGTTATTTACTTTGTAAAGATGTTTACACATTATTTATTCTGTTTTGTTCTAATGCTCATGTGTGAAGTTGATGTTTCAAAAGTTATTCTGACCTTTTATGTATATACTTATGTCATAATTTTTGTAACACTGATGTATTTGTTATTTCGATTCTTTTGTAAAGCCTGTACTACTGCTAATGTTATCTGTATTGTTATGTTCTTTAATGATGTATTTTGTACCTTTGTTATTGTATTCTTATGTTATAAAATTGTAATTGACACCAGTTCATCAAATTAAGTAACTTGTAAGTCACATTTCACTGCTCACGTTCTGTTGGTCATAGTATATGGACAATATGTGAGAAGTAGGGACTGATAGTGTTTGCACATGTGTTAATAATTCAGCAAGGGACTGGATAACAGCATTGCTGGTTCTAACGACATTTCAAACAAATTCTTTGTGAGTGGACAAGTGGTGGTTTATGGACTTGCTATATTCTCCGCAAGACTCTTCGATGGTGATTGTGCACCTGCACAGTCGCAACATTTGGCTGCTGGCCGTCTCTACAAGGACTACAGTGGGTCTGCACCTTCGATGACCCACCAATACCATTATTTCTACAAGGACTGTAGTGGGTCTGCACCTTTGATGACCCACGAATACCATTATTTCTACAAGGATTGCAGTGGGTCTGCACCTCTGGTGGCTCACCAATACCATAATCTCTACTAGGACTACAGTGGGTCTGCTCTGTGATGACCTACCTACCAATATTCTTCAAAACTTGGACTGACTCTGCTGTGGGTTTGCTCTGTTGTGGCCCATTACCTGTCTGCATGTCAAGAGTCAGCACTGTCTTTCCGTTGGAAGGACAACACTACTTCTTCAAGACTGCATGGAAATCCACTACTTCCATGTGCATTTTCTTTTACTACTCAGACTTTGAGAAAAACACTACAATTTTACTTTGATGAATGATCAGGACTGTCTTTATGGACTGTGAGAAAATTTTAGCTTTTAACCAACATTGTATCCATAAGTGTGTGCATTTCATTTCTTTGTTATTGTAATTATGAAAAAAATTTTCAAATCTGTATTGGCGACTGCCCAAAACAATTTGTAAATTTTTTTGTGAGGAGCATGGGGGCTATGTAAGTAGGCTGTTTAGGTTTCTTTATTGGTAACGCCGCCGCCACGTAGCGCTCTGTATGAAAATCACTTTCTGTGCTGTGTGCAGTCTGTGGTTGGTTTGCATTGTTGTCTGCCATTGTAGTGTTGGGCAGCGGCAGCTAGATGTGAACAGCGCGTAGCGTTGCGCAGTTGGAGGCGAGCCGCCAGCAGTGGTGAATGTGGGGAGAGAGATGGCGGAGTTTCGAAATTTGTAAGACTGGATGTCATGAACTGCTATATACATTATGACTTTTGAACACTAGTAAGGTAACTACATTGTTTGTTCTCTATTAAAATCTTTCATTTGCTAACTGTGCCTATCAGTAGGTTAGTGCCTTCCGTAGTTTGAATCTTTTATTTAGCTGGCAGTAGTGGCGCTCGCTGTATTGCAGTAGTTCGAGTAACGAAGATTTTTGGTGAGGTAAGTGATTTGTGAAAGGTATAGGTTAATGTTAATGAGGGCCATTCGTTTGTAGCGATTTTTGAAAGATTGCGTTACGCTAAAAATATTGTGTGTCAGTTTAAGCACAATCTTGCACAATTTTTCTAAGTGGACGTTTCAGTCACAAAGACCCGCCAGTTTGTGGAGGACTCAGCCAAAGCATTACTGCGTGGCAGTGCCGGATGTAAGAGGGGTAGCAGAGAGCTCACCAGGACTGGATGGCGCCAGTGAGTGTGCATGACCCGAAGAGGGCAGATCGGGAGTCGTAACGGTTAGGTGGGCGTTGGTGGAGATGTGGGAGGTGAGAACGGTGGTATTGACATCATGTGGTATCTTAAAGGTTCTTTTAAAGTGACGGACGATAGCGCCACTCATAGTCTGGTAGTCTCAATGCTGTCCCTTGATGAGGAGATACCCTGAAGTTAAAATATTTGTTAAGAAAATCCTGAACATCAGGGCAAAACATCACGAGTGTGAGGTGAGTGGTCCGACGGTTTAGTGGAGGGCAATTGGAAGACGTCATCAACTGGTAAACGTTCTTGCAGAGTCCACGCTGGCTTAAGGTGATAACCAGACGTTGTCATAGATTAACCATATAACAGAACATCAAAAGGAAGCTTGTCCAATCAAAGTACCTTGTGAGGATCCAAGTACAGGGATTATAACGCTGGTCAGTTTATGTCAACGTATAACATCACATACTTGTAATACATCAAAAAAGTTTTGCATCATGCTCGTTCCCAGAGCTCTTTAAGGTAGACATTGACTTTGGATATTGTATCACAGACACTGTCCCTTTGACTGTTCAGAGATGTCACTAAACCTGCGCAAAGAGGTAAACAAGCATGCCATGAGCAGCGCCTATTAGATGGAGGAGGTCTGACAGCCGATCAGTTCCAGTCATTCCACCAGGAAGGAGGTACACGGCTCGTGTTGTCTGTTGTTCGACCATGCCTAGACCGTCAATACCGCGGTTCGATAGCGTCCACATTGTTACTTTGTGTCAGGATGGGCTTGCAACATGGGAAGTGTTCAGGCATCTCAGTGTGAACTAAAGCGATGTTGTTCATACATGGAGGACATACATAGAGACAGGAACTGTCGATGACATGCTTCGCTCAGGCCACCCAAGGGATACTATTTCAGTGGATGAATGCTACCTATGGATTATGAGTCGGAGGAACCCTGACAGAAACGCCATCACGTTGAATAATGCTTTTCGTGCAGCCAGAGGACATTGTGTTACGACCCAAGCTGAGCGCAATAGGCTGAATGATGCGCAACGTCACTCCCAATGTCCATAGCGAGGTCCACCTTTGCAACCACGACACCATGCAGTGCAGTACGAGGTGCATTCAAGTTCTAAAGGCTCCGATTTTTTCTAATGAACTACTCACCCGAAATCGATGAAACTGGCGTTACTTCTCGACGTAATTGCCCTGCAGACTTACACATTTTTCACAACGCTGACGCCATGATTCCATGGCAGCGGCGAAAGCTTCTTTAGGAGTCTGTTTTGTCCACTGGAAAATCGCAGAGGCAACAGCAGCACGGCTGGTGAATGTGCGGTCGCGGAGAGTGTCTTTCATTGTTGGAAAAAGCCAAAAGTCACTAGGAGCCAGGTCAGGTGAGTAGGGAGCATGAGGAATCATTTCAAAGTTGTTATCACGAAGAAACTGTTGCATAACGTTAGCTCGATGTGCGGGAGCGTTGTCTTGGTGAATCCGCACACACGCAGCCCTTCCCGGACGTTTTTGTTGCAGTGCAGGAAGGAATTTGTTCTTCAAAGCATTTTCGTAGGATGCACCTGTTATCGTAGTTCCCTTTGGAACGCAATGGGTAAGGATTACGCCCTCGCTGTCCTAGAACATGGACACCATCATTTTTTCAGCACTGGAGGTTACCCGAAATATCTTTGGTGGCGGTGAATCTGTGTGCTTCGATTGAGTTGATTGGCGCTTTGTTTCTGGATTGAAAAATGGCATCCACGTCTCATCCATTGTCACAACAGACGAAAAGAAAGTCCCATTCATGCTGTCGTTGCACATCAACATTGCTTGGCAACATGCCACACGGGCAGCCACGTGGTTGTCTGTCAGCATTCGTGGCACCCACCTGGATGGCACTTTTCGCATTTTCAGGTCGTCATGTAGGATTGTGTGCGCAGAACCCACAGAAATGCAAACTCTGGAGGCGATCTGTTCAACAGTCATTCGGCGATCCCCCAAAACAATTCTCTCCACTTTCCCGATTACATCGTCAGACCGGCTTGTGCGAGCCCGAGGTTGCTTCGGTTTGTTGTCACACGATGTTCTGCCTTCATTAAACTGTCGCACCTATGAACTCGCTTTCGACACATCCATAACTCCGTCACCACATGTCTCCTTCAACTGTCGATGAATTTCAATTGGTTTTACACCACGCAAATTCAGAAAACGAATGATTGCACGCTGTACAAGTAAGGAAAACGTCGCCATTTTAAGTATTTAAACAGTTCTCATTCTCGCCGCTGGTGGTAAAATTCCATCTGCCGTATGGTGCTGCCATCTCTGGGACGTATTGACAATGAACACATCCTCATTTTAATACAATGCACATGTTTCTATCTCTTTCCAGTCCGGAGAAAAAAAATCGGAGGCCTTAGAACTTGAATGCACCTCGTACAAATGGGCCCAACAACATGCCGAATGGACCCCTCAGGATTGGCATTACATTCTCTTCCCTGATGAGTGTCGCATGTGCCTTCAACCAGACAATCGCCGGAGACATGTTTGGCAGCAACCCTGTCATGTTGAACGCTTTAGACGCACTGTCCAGCGAGTGCAGTAAGGTGAAGGTTCTCTATTGTTTTTGGGTGGCGTTATGTGGGGCCGACGTACGCCGCTGGTGGTGATGGAAGGCGCCGTATCGGCTGTATGATACGTGAATGCCATCCTCCGATGGATAGTGCAACTATATTGGCAGCATATTGGTGAGGCATTCGTCTTCATGGACGACAATTCGCGCCCCCATCGTGCACATCTTATGAATGACTTTCTTCAGGATAACGACATCGCTCGACTAGAGTGGCCGGCATGTTCTCCAGACTTGAACCCTATAGAACATGCCTGGGATATTTTGAAAATGGCTGTTTATGGACGACATGACCCACCATCCTCTCTGAGGGGTCTACGATGAATCGCCATTGAGGAGTGGGACAATCTGGACCAAGAGTGCCTTGATGAACTTGTGGATAGTATGCCACGACGAATACAGGCATTCATCAGTGCAACAGGACGTGCTACTGGGTATTAGAGGTACCTGTGTGTACAGCAATCTGGACCACCACCTCTGAACGTTTCGCTGTTTTGTGGTACAACTTACAATGTGTGGTTTTCATGAGCTATAAAAAGGGCGGAAGTGATGTTTATGTTGACCTCTGTACCAATTTTCTGTACAGGTTCTGGAACTCTCGGAACCGAGGTGATGCAAAACTTTTTTTAATAGGTGTATTTTAGAGCGTTGTGGAGGAATACTTTAGGTGTAGAGTGAAGAAAAGGAGGAGGTATACGGAGGAGGACAATGTGGCACTTTACATTCAAGAAACAGTGGGGCTGTGGCCAGTTTTGTGAGACGTCACAAGGATCAGACAGTTCATCTCAAAAACAGACTGAAGTTAGATCCAGAGATGCATGGAGGAATCGCGAAGAAGAGTGTGTAACCGCTGGTTTTGCTGTTACGCTTCGGCGAATTGATCATAGTCAAAGAGAGAAGACATGACATTGATGCACAAGAACTAATCGCCACAACGTTTTCGATGCCTTTCATATGAAGTATGTCGGCGATGAACAATGCAATGTCATTGAGATGTAATCTAAGTGCCAAAACCGTTAGGGGCAGGTGTCCTTGGATGAGCTTTGGATATAAACTATGAGTGGTCAGTGGTCCATGTAAACAATCAGAGGGCGCCCTGTGATGTCTTGCTGGAAGTAACACTGCTTCGTCAACTGGTATTACACTATGTGATAAAAAGTATACGGACACCCCCAGAAACATACGTTTTTCATATTAGGTGCATTGTGCTGCCACCTACTGTCAGGTGCTCCATATCGGCGCCCTCAGTAGTCATTAGACATCGTGCGAGAGCAAAATGGGGTGCTCCACGGAATTCGTGGACTTCGAATGTGGTCAGGTGATCGGGTGTCACTTGTGTCATACGTCTGTACGCGAGATTTCCACTCTCCTAAACATCCCTAGGTCCACTGTTTCCGATGTGATAGTGAAGTGGAAACGTGAAGGGACACGTACAGCACAAAAGCATACAGGCCGACCTCGTCTGTTGACTGACAGTGACCGCCGACAGTTGAAGAGGGTCGCAATGTGTAATAGGCAGACATCTATCCAGATCATCACACAGGAATTCCAAACTTCATCAGGATCCATTGCCAGTATTATGACAGGCGGGAGGTAAGGAATTCTAAACTCAGATTGTAGACCGCAGAGACCGGCTGGACAGTGAAGGGGGAGGCGTGTTTATAGCGATAAAAAAGTACAATAGTATAGAAGGAAATTAACGGAGATCCGAAATGTGAAATAATTTGGTTGAAGGTCACGGTTAAAGCAGGCTCAAACATGGTAATTGGATGTCTCTATAGGCCCCCTGGGTCAGCAGCTGTCGTGGCAGAGCACCTGAAGGAAAATTTGGAAAATATTTCGAGTAGATTTCCCGACCATGTTATAGTTCTGGGTGCAGATTTTAATTTGCCGGATATAGACTGGGAGACTCAAACGTTTATAACGGGTGGCAGGGACTAAGAATCCAGTGAAATCTTTTTAAGTGCATTATCTGCAAACTACCTTGAGCAGTTAAACAGAGAACCGACTCGTGGCGATAACATATTAGACCTTTTGGCGACAAACAGACCCGAACTATTTGAAACAGTTAACGCAGAACAGAGAATCAGCGATCATAAAACGGTTACTCCATCGATGATTTCAGCCGGAAATAGAAATATTAAAAAAGATAGGAAGATTTTTCTGCTTAGCAAAGGTGACAAAAAGCAGATTTCAGAGTACTTGACGGCTCAACACAAATGTTTTGTCTCAAGTACAGATAGTGTTGAGGATCAGTGAACAAAGTTCAAAACCATCGTACAATATGCATTAGATGAGTATGTGCCAAACAAGATCGTAAGAGATGGAAAAGAGCCACCGTGGTACAACAACGGAGTTAGAAAACTGCTGCGGAAGCAAAGGGAACTTCACAGCAAACATAAACATAGACAGATCCTTGTAGACAAACAAAAATTACGCGAAGCGAAATGTAATGTGAGGAGGTCTATGCGAGAGGCATTCAATGAATTCGAAAGTTAAGTTTTATGTACTGACTTAGCAGAAAATCCTAAGAAATTCTGGTCTTATGTCAAAGCGGTAGGTGGATCAAAACAAAATATCCAGACACTCTGCCGGCTGTGGTGGGTCGTGCGGTTCTAGGCGCTTCAGTCTGGAAATGCGCGACCTCTATGGTCGCAGGTTCGAATCCTGCCTCTGGCATGGATGTGTGTGATGTCTTTAGGTTGGTTAGGTTTGAGTAGTTCTAAGTTCTAGGGGACTCATGACCTCAGCTGTTATCCTCAGAGCCATTTGACCCATCCAGACACTCTGTGACCAAAATGGTACTGAAACAGAGGATGACAGACTGAAGGACGAAATACTAAATGTCTTTTTCCAAAGCTGTTTCACAGAGGAAGACTGCACTGTAGTTCCCTCTCTAGATTGTCGCACAGATGATAAAGTGGTAGATATCGAAATAGACGACAGAGTGATAGAGAAACAATTAAAATCGATCTAAAGAGGAAAGGCCGCTGGACCTGATGGGATACCAGTTCGATTTTACACAGAGTATGAGAAGGAACTTGCCCCTCTTCTTGCAGCGGTGTACCGTAGTTCTCTAAAAGAGCATAGCGTTCCAAAGGATTTGTAAAGGGTACAGGTCATCCCTGTTTTCAAGAAGGGACGTCGAACAAAAGTGCAGAAATATAGACCCGTATCTCTAACGTCGATCAGTTGTGGAATTTTACAACACGTATTATGTTCGAGTGTAATAACTTTTCTGGAGACTAGAAATGTACTCTGTAAGAATCAGCATGGGTCTCGAAAAAGACGATCGTGTGAAACCCAGCTCGCGCTATTCGTCCACGAGACTCAGAGGGCCATAGACACAGGCTCCCAGGTAGATGCCGTGTTTCTTGACTTCCGCAAGGCGTTCAATACAGTTCCCCACAGTCGTTTAATAAATAAAGTAAGAGCATATGGACTACCAGACCAATTGTGTGATTGGATTGAAGAGTTCCTAAATAACAGAAGGTAGCATGTCATTCTCAATGGAGAGAAGTCTTCCGAAGTAAGAGCGATTTCAGGTGTGCCACAGAGGAGTATCGTAGGACCCTTGCTATTCACAATATACATAAATGACCTTGTGGATAACATCGGAAGTTCACTGAGGCTCTTTGCAGATGATGCTGTGACAATGGAAAATTGTACTGAAATGCAGGAGGATCTGCAACGAATTGACGCATGGTGCAGGGAATGGCAATTGAATCTCAATGTAGACAAGTGTAATGTGCTGCTAATACAAAGAAAGAAAGATGATTTTTCATTTAGCTACAATATAGCAGGTCAGCAATTGGAAGCAGTTAATTCCATAAATTATCCGGGAGTAGGCATTAGGAGTGATTTAAAATGGAATGATCATATAAAGTTGACTGTCGGTAAAGCAGATGCCAGACTGAGATTCATTGGAAGAATCCTAAGGAAATGCAATCCGAAAACAAAGGAAGTAGGTTACAGTACACGTGTTCGCCCACAGCTTGAATATTGCTTACCAGTGTGGAATCCGTACCAGATAGGGTTGACAGAAGAGAGAGAGAAGATCCAACAGAGAGCAGCGCGTTTCGTTACAGGATCATTTAGTGATCGCGACAGCGTTATGGAGATGATAGATAAACTCCAGTGAAAGTATATTGCTCCCTCCTATGTATATCTCGCGAAGAGACCATGAGGATAAAATAAGAGAGATCAGAGCCCACACAGAGGCATACAGACAATCTTTCTTTCCACGAACAATACGAGACTGGAATAGAAGAGAGAACCGATAGAGGTACTCAAAGTACCCTCTGCCACACACCGTCAGGTGCCTTGCGAAGTATGGATGTAGGTGTAGTAACCTGGATTTCATGGTTGAGCGGCTGCACATAAGCCACCCGTCACGCCGGTGAACGCCAAACGACGCCTCACTTGGTGTAAGGAGCGTAAACATTTGACGATTGAACAGTGGAAAAACGTTGTGTGGAGTGACTAATCACGGTACACATTGTGGCGATCCGATGGCAGGGTATGGGTATGGAGAATGCCCGGTGTACATCATCTGGCAGCGTGTGTAGTGCCAAAAGTAAAATTCAGAGGCGGTGGTGTTATGGTGTGGTCGTGTTTTTCAGGCAAGGGGCTTACACCTCTTGTTGTTTTGCGTGGCATTATCACAGCACAGGCCTACATTGATGTTTTAAGCACCTTCTTGCTTCTCACTGTTGAAGAGCCATTTGGAGACGATGATTGCAACTTTCAACACTATCGAGCACCTGTTCATAATGCACCACCTGTGGCGGAGTGGTTACACCACAACAGTTGTTGTTGTGGTCTTCAGTCCTGAGACTGGTTTGATGCAGCTCTCCATGCTACTCTATCCTGTGCAAGCTTCTTCATCTCCCAGAACCCACTGCAACCCACATCCTTCTGAATCTTCATAGTGTAGTCATCTCTTGGTCTCCCTCTTCGATTTTTACCCTCTACGCTGCCCTCCAATACTAAATTGGTGATCCCTTGATGCCTCAGAACATGTCCTACCAACCGATCCCTTCTTCTGGTCAAGTTGTGCCACAAACTTCTCTTCTCCCCGATCCTATTCAATACTTCCTCATTAGTTATGTGATCTACCCATCTAATCTTCAGCATTCTTCTGTAGCACCATATTTCGAAAGCTTCTATTCTCTTCTTGTCCAAATTATTTATCGTCCATGTTTCACTTCCATAAATCTACACTCCATACAAATACTTTCAGAAATGACTTCCTGACACTTAATTCTAGACTCGATGTTAACAAATTTCTCTTCTTCAGAAACGTTTTCCTTGCCATTGCCAGTCTACATTTTATATCCTCTCTACTTCGACCATCATGAGTTATTTTGCTCCCCAAATAGCAAAACTCCTTTACTACTTTAAGTGTCTCACTTCCTGATCTAATTCCCTCAGCATCACCAGACTTAATTCGACTACATTCCATTATCCTCGTTTTGCTCTTGTTGAAGTTCATCTTATATCCTCCTTTCAAGACACCATCCATTCTGTTCAACTGCTCTCCCAAGTCCTTTGCTGTCTCTGACAGAATTACGATGTTATCGGCGAACCTCAAATTTTTTATTTCTTCTCCATGGATTTTAATACCTACTCCTAAATTTTCTTTTGTTTCCTTTACTGCTTGCTCAATATACAGATTGAATAACACCGGGGAGAGACTACAACCCTGTCTCACTCCCTTCCCAACCACTGCTTCCCTTTCATGTCCCTCGACTCTTATAACTGCCATCTGGTTTCTGTACAAATTGTAAATAGCCTTTCGCTCTCTGTATTTTACCCCTGCCACCTTCAAAATTTGAAAGAAAGTATTCCAGTCAACATTGTCAAATCTTTCTCCAAGTCTACAAATGCTAGAAACGTAGGTTTGCCTTTGCGTAATCTATCTTCTAAGATACGTCGTACGGTCGGTATTGCCTCACGTGTTCCAACATTTCTACGGAATCTAAACTGGTCTTCCCGGATGTCGGCTTCTACTAGTTTTTCCATTCGTCTGTAAAGAATTCGCGTTAGTATTTTGAAACATTGACTTATTGAACTGATAGTTCGGTAATTTTCACATCTGTCAACATCTGCTTTCTTTGGGATTGGAACTATTATATTCTTCTTGAAGTCTGAGGGTATTTCGCCTGTCTCATACATCTTGCTCACCAGATGCTAGAGTTTTGTCAGGACTGGCTCTCTCAAGGCCGTCAGTAGTTCCAATGGAATGTTGTCTACTCCGGGGGCCTTGTTTCGACTCAGGTATTTCAGTGCTCTGTCAAGCTCTTCACGCAGTATCGTATCTCCCATTTCGTCTTCATCTACATCCTCTTCCATTTCCATAATATTGTTCTCAAGTACATCGTCCTTGTATAGACCCTCTATATACTCCTTCCACCTTTCTCCTTTCCCTTCTTTGATTAGAACTGGGTTTCCATCTGAGCTCTTGATGTTCTTACAAGTGGTTCTCTTATCTCCAAAGGTCTCTTTAATTTTCCTGTTGGCAGTATCTATCTTACCCCTAGTGAGATAAGCCTCTACATCCTTACATTTGTCCTCTAGCCATGCCTGCTTAGCCATTTTCCACTTCCTGTCGATCTCATTTTTGAGACGTCTGTATTCCTTTTTGCCTGCTTCATTTACTGCATTTTTATATTTTCTCCTTTCATCAATTAAATTCAATATTTCTTCTGTTACCCAAGGATTTCTACTAGCCTTCGTCTTTTTACCTACTTGATCCTCTGCTGCCTTCACTACTTCATCCCTCAAAGCTACCCATTCTTCTTCTACTGTATTTCTTTCCCCCATTCCTGTCAATTGCTCCCTTATGCTCTCCCTGAAACTCTGTTCAATCTCTAGTTCTTTTAGTTTATCCATGTCCCATCTCCTTAAATTCCAACCTTTTTGCAGTTTCTTCAGTTTTAATCTACAGGTCATAACCAATAGATTGTGGTCAGAGTCCACATCTGCCCCTGGAAATGTCTTACAATTTAAAACCTGGTTTCTAAATCTCTGTCTTACCATTATATAATCTATCTGATACCTTCTAGTATCTCAAGGCTTCTTTCATGTATAAGGCCTTCTTTTATGATTCTTGTACCAAGTGTTACCTATGATTAAGTTGTGCTCTGTCCAAAATTCGACTAGGAGGCTTCCTCTTTCATTTCTTTGCCCCAGTCCATAATCACCTACTACGTTTCCTTCCCTCCCTTTTCCTACTACCGAATTCCAGTCACCCATGACTATTAAATTTTCATCTCCCTTCACTATCTGAATAATTTCTTTTATTTCATCATACATTTCTTCAATTCATTCGTCATCTGCAGAGCTAGTTGGCATATAAACTTGTACTACTGTAGTAGGTGTGGGCTTCGTATCTATCTAGGCCACAATAATGCGTTCACTATGCTGTTTGTAGTAGCTTACCCGCATTTCTGTTTTCCTATTCATTATTAAAGCTACTCCTGCATTACCCCTATTTGATTTTGTGTTTATAACCCTGTAGTCACCTGAACAGAAGTCTTGTTCCTCCTGCCACCGAACTTCACTAATTCCCACTATATCTAACTTTAACCTATCCATTTCCCTTTTTAAATTTTCTAACCTACCTGCCCGATTAAGGGACCTGACATTCCACGCTCCGGTCGGTAGAACGCCAGTTTTCTTTCTCCTGATAACGACATCCTCTTGAGTAGTCCCCGCCCCAAGATCCGAATGGGGGACTATTTTACCTCCGGAATATTTTACCCAAGAGAACGCCATCATCATTTAATCATACAGTAGAGCTGCATGCCCTCGGGAAAATTTACGGCCGTGGTTTCCCTTTGCTTTCAGCCGTTTGCAGTACCAGCACAGCAAGGCCGTTTTGGTTAATGTTACAAGGCCAGATCAGTCAATCATCCAGACTGTTACCCCTGAAACTACTGAAGAGGTTGCTGCCCCTCTTCAGGAACCACACGTTTGTCTGACCTCTCAACAGATACCCCTCCGTTGTGGTTGTACCTACGGTACAGCTATCTGTATCGCTGGGGCACGCAAGCCTCCCCACCAACGGCAAGGTTCAAATGGTTCAAATGGCTTTGAGCACTATGGGTCTTAACAACTGTTGCCATCAGCCCCTAGAACTTAGAACTACTTAAACCTAAGGACATCACACACATCCATGCCCGAGGCAGGATTCGAACCTACGACCGTGGCAGTCACGCGCTTCCGGACTGAGCGCCTTAACCGCGAGATCACCGCGGCCCAACGGCAAGGTCCATGGTTAATGTAATGGACTGCCCTGCACAGAGTCCTGGTCTGAATCCTATAAAACACCTTTGGGATGTTTCGGAACGCCGACTTCGTGCCAGCCCTCACTGACCGACATCGATACCTCTACTCAGTGCAGCACTCCGTGAAGAACGGGCTGCCATTCCCCAAGAAACCTTTCAGCACCTGATTGCACGTATGCTTCTCACTTTGGCACAAAAAGGGGTGAATTATGCTGCCACAAAAATCTTTGGTCATTTGCCAAATAGTATTAGAAGTCTGACAGATAGCCAACGAACATTTAAAAGTATATTAAAAGAATTTCTGTATGACACCTCCTTCTACTCAAGAGATGAATTGTTAGATCTGAAGTAGTAAATATAAAAAAAATAATTAATTAATTTTGTGTAAATAAAACTTATTTTAAGGTGACACGTTCCAGAGCATTAGGAAATGTCGTGTTCATGATTTATGGAGCAAGGATTAATGTATGTATGTATGTACGAGTGGAAGCTGTCATCAAGTCTAAGGATGGGCCAACACCGTATTGAATTCCAGCATTACCGATGGTTGGCGCCACGAACTTTAGGTCATTTTCAGCTGGGTATCCGGATCTTTTTGATCACATAGTGTAGCTCTCAATCACATACTGGGAATTTGCACTGTGAAAGTGAGAGCTCATGCAAGAAAAAAACAGAGTGGCTGTTGAACACACCCACTTCATAATGTAGAACAGAGCCTTTAGCGGAGTCACTTGCGTCGACCATTATGATGAGCTGGGCATCAGGAAGGGGGTTCTATAAAGTAGTGGCTTGTGTTGTTTATTGATTTGAGGAAGAGGACCGAACAGCAAGGTCACCAGTCTCATAAGATTATGGACGAATGGGGAATGAAGGCCGCTGGGTTCTTACAAAGGGACCATCCCCGCCACCATTTATCTGAAGCGATTTAGGGAGATCGCGGAAAACCTGACTCATGACGGCCAGACGCGGGATTGAACTGTCTTTAATAAGTTCGAAAGCGGATTGTATCTCTGAGTCTGCAAGAGTTTACAGATAGACAGATGTGTTCTTGCGATGAGAACTAGAGTGAGTGGTGCCCGAAGAGAATCTGCCTGCAGAAGCTGCCGGCTATAAAAAATAGCGATGCGTAAAAACTGGTGTAGTTCTTGGTAGTACTGTAACGGCAACAGCTGAACGGTCTGTTGTGTGCTGAGGCATATGTTGAATGACAGAGGCAATTACTAAATGGCCAAGGAAAATGACTTCCTTTTGGTGGAGTTGGCACTATTATTCAATAATCACAACTCTCTTGTGAGAGAGCGCATCGAAAATTTTGTTGAGATGTTTGATATGAGAATCTTCACCTTATCATCAAGATAAGCGGAACAGAATCAGAACTTGAATAATACACATCCGTAAAGTCCTACCAGGTTTGTACAAGTTTGGGTGGCTTTCTTAGGTCCATAAGGCATAAACAGAAACTCAAATAAGCCAAACGTGTGGTAAGAGCCATTTTGTTGATATCGTCTATGCACATAGGGATTTGCACGTATGCCTTCTCGCAGTCAATGACAATAAACACAGAGGTGTCCACCAGATAATGAGTGAAGTCCTGGATCTATGGGACTGGATAGGTGTCCAGTATAGTAAAGAGCTCTGTAATCACCACAGAGTCTGACAGAACGAATGTTTCCGGAACTAATTTGGTTAGTGAAGCCTGGGAACTGTCATAAGGCTGCAAGATATGATCCTGTAGGAGCTCAACAACCACTAACTAAGCGACCTCAAGTAGGTCTGGCAGTAGTCGATGTGGTGCGTGACGTACCAGAGGACCGGGTGTAGTGTCGATATTATGAACCATTCCATTTTTAATGGCTCATTAAACAAACTTGACTTGCAGGGAAGAACACAAAGGCACATCAGGAGGAGGGTGAGTGAAAATTGCTGTACTGAACACTGTGCCGGCAGATTATGATAATGCTGTAGGTGTGTCTGCAGATAGCGAAAGAACTGCAAGAGTACGTTGGAATCAAATGAAGCAAGTTGATGAAGCTGGTCGAGATGGCGCCATGTCATATGGGGTTCCTCGTCAGCTTCATGTAATCTGTCCTGGATGGCATCATTTTCGTGTTACAGATATATGTTCAACATGTGCAAGGCGAAACAGAGCTGTTGTAGTTTCCGAATGTGGTCGAAGGCGTGAAGACAAGCCTGAACGTGCCGATGGGTGGTGGCGTTCTGGTAAGTGGTGGAAGCTGCTGTGTAAAATGCGCAAATACGTTGTGCTGGGCCACCAACGGGGTGTGGTCAACACCAGTGACAGAATGTCTGCTAGTAGTGCCAATCGAAATGCCGCCAGTCAGATTAGGAGCTAAGCGGAAGTTGTAAAGGAGGTCCACGCCGAGTACTGGCTCACTAACATCTGCATTAATACATCCATACAAAAAGTCATCAAAATGCAGATCCAGTGTTCAAGTATGAGACCCATAGACTCGGATTATGGAGTCATTTGCTACTCGAAGCTTGGTGCTAAGTAGGCAGGTGCCAGAGATGGAGAAGGGGGTGATGAAGTATTGACTTTCAAGTCGGAGTCAACAAGGAAGCATTGGCCACTGATGTGTTCTAGAATGAAGAGACTGTTCTCATGAAGAGAGCGAGTTGGGAGATAGCAAGGGTCATCGTTTCGAGTGAAAAGGCAGCTTAGATATCCTTCTCAGTTAGATGTGCCTTCTGCAGACTGTGCATTGAGTCTGGGTAGTTGCATGGTGAATGAATGTTGCGAGCAAGTTCGCCGAATTGTGTGACGTACCAGCAGAAGAGGTTCTGTGCAACACATGTGTGGCGCTGTTGGTGGGTGGATGAAGGTTTGTTGCGATGGCGCATAGGTCTGGCTGGTGTCAGTGACAACAGTTTGGCACTAGTCAGGCGAACTTGACATCTCATAACGTCTATAGTGTGCGGTCAGGCAGGAAAATCTATTTCAGTGTGTAACTGATGTCATAGTTTCAACACAGTCCGTTGTTTAAATCTTCGTCGCATATGATGTGGTGTAACTGTTTTTCCAGGTGAGGGAGAGGTGGTGGAAGAGTGATATTTTAGTAGCCTCATATTTTTTTGGATGAGTGTGGGGCGAGGATGACATAGCTGATCGTACCCATCTAAATAAGTAGTGTGACGAATTTTGTGCTGTCACTGATGACGTTACTTGAACCAAAAATGTTCCTGATGATGGCAAACTACAGACTTGGTTGATCCAACCGAAGGGTGGCAGCTTAAGATGTGTCCTCAGTCCAGGAGGTTGTCATGGTGGCATCCACAGAGGAAGAACAGCTGTGCAATTTGGTCCCATACACAGAGTGAGTTGATGCACAATAGGCGAGACAAAAGACAAGGCAGCTGGCTGCTTAAGGCGGAGAGTGAATGCATTCAGGTGTGGCCAAAACGAGCAAACGAGAATCCGACTGGTTGGATTTGTGTGGTTCGAAAGTAGCCTGGTTTGCGAGCAGAGTGCAGTCCATTGCAAAATAACAAAGTAGGTTGTCCGATCCTGCTCACTGTTCAGCATCGTTTTTCACTGTTGGAGCACTGCCGTGAAAAGTGTTACTGCCACTTTTGATAACTTGAGGTACATGGTGGATGATGTCCATAACACCAGAAGTATTACCATGAGAACTTCTGTCCTGATGTACGAAATGTGCAGCACAATGGAGGCATGATGACAGCTTTCTGGTTGCACAATAAGCGTAGATGTCCCTAAATGATCGTGAAAATTGTCGTCGTAGATCATCAGTGTTGTGCCCTCCTATAAATGGGATGTATCTGGATAAGTGCACACTTTGTTACAACAAAGTCGGTACAACAGAACTATGTCTGCACTGGTTGAAGCTAGTAGCCAGAGACGATTCGCTCGTGGTCTCAGTCGACTGCCAGTGATATTGTTTATTATTACAGAGTTCCCACACATTCATTTATCATCTTCAGATGCTTGAGACACTTTCAATGAAATATATTCGTTTAACCCAGGACTTTTAGAGAATAATACACTGCATTTTGTGATGTAGATTGTGTAACATGGCACATTGTTGAGCTATGTGAATTAATATTGTATATTCTCATACGGTTTAAGTTGCAGCTACACCTCCATATAAGCCAGTTGTCACTTCTGTGGTAGCTTTATACCGAAGAAACAACAAAGAAAAAATTCAGACATCTATTACGTATATTTTGATATTAAAATTAGTGATTATATTAAGTCCACAGTCCCCCATAAAGTAATGTCGAGGTAAACGTCGCAGTTGTTAGCACAAAGACGAGTATTCTTGAGAGTGGGACTAACATCCGTATTGGATTTTCCATTCATTCCTTAAAGGTTGATTCGTGTACAACAGTAACTTATCAAAACCGCGACTCCGTCGGTTCTAATCTCAAATAGAGAGGTCGATTCACGGACAGTCGTGACATGACAGTGCCGTGATCGCTTAAATTCCTGTTCATGTCGCCGCGGACAGAATAAGTACTGTTGGGGAATTTTTACCAATTCGAAGAGCATTCCATCAACTCAATCCTACCAAACACGGATACGCAAATACTTACGGCGATGAGCCAAACATTATGATCACTACCCAGCGCGAGACCGAATGCCGCCTAAGAAAAGTAAAGCGTTCTAGCGATGATGTCGGCCACAGAAAAGGAAACCAACCAACATAGCCGTCTTTCGACACCTATACTGCATACCACTGTGAAGTGCATGGCTAAGGATTCGTCCTGCTGTACCTGTTATTCACCCATGCAGTGTGGGAAGAACGATTGTGTAAATGCATCTGTGCATGCTGTAATTAATGTAATCTTGTCCTCACAGTCCCTATAGGATTGATATATAGGGGGTTGTAGTGTATTCCTAGTGTCACCATTTAAAGCTGGTTCTTGAAACTTGGTAAGTAGGCTTTCGCGTGATAGTCTATGTCTATCTTCAAAAGTCTGCCAGTGCAGTTTCTTCAGCATCTCTGTGACAATCTCCCATGGATCAAACAAACCTGCGACCATTCGTGCTGCCTTTCTCTGTATACGTCCAATATCCCCTGCCAGTCCTACTTTGTATCCATCTCTCACACTTGAGCAACCTTCTAGGAAGGGTCACACGAATGATGTGTAAGCAATCGCCTTTGTAGACGGACTTCCCAGCATTCTCCCGATAAAACGAAGTCTTTTACCCACTAAAGAGCCGTTATGATCATTCCATTTTATCTATCTACAAAGTGTTACACCCTGTATTCATATGGGTTGACCAATTCTAACTGTGGCTCATTGATATTGTAAGTCAGGGGTACTGCATTTTTCAGTTTAGTCAGGTGTACGGTATTACATTTCTGAACATTTCAAGCAAGTTCCCAAACTTTATAGCACTTTGTATTTATGCAGATCTTTTCAGACAGTTCTTTATTATACATAAATACATCATGTACAAAAAGTCTGATGTTATTATTAATATTGTCTGCAAGGTCATTAATACACGACATGAACAGCATTGATTCCATAACACTTTCCTGGGGCACACCCAAAGTTACTTCTGCATCTGACAATGACTCTCCATCCAAGATAACATATTGTATCCTACCTACCAAAATATCCTCAATGAAGTCACACATTTCGCTTGAAACCCAATGCAGTCGTACTTTTCGTAATGAGTGAGGAAGTGCCGAAGGGCAATTTCTTACGCCCCTATGCTTAGGAACGAGCATCTCAGTAGAGGCGAAGCTGGTCGGCTGTTTGCAAGTGGTTGAAGGACGGCGAAACCAAGGGTAGGTGACAAGCTGTTAGACGTTCTCACCTCATTACAGAATGTGGTGGTCAGAGATTTGTCCACTCAGTAAAGCAAGACAGGCAGCGACCTGTGGCGACTCATCTAGCGGCAGAGAACAGTACTGGTGCAAGCACAAGTTCTTTGGAACACAACATTTAGCGCACATCTCTGAACACAGGGCTTTATTACCAATAACCCCTACATGTTCCATGTTGCCCCACCGACATTTTCAATTATACTCAGCAACTCATGGTCTTGTGGTTAACTTTACTGTCTCTTGCTCATGGGACCCTGGGTTCGATTCTTGGCCAGATTGGCAATTTTCTCTGTTAGGGAGTGGGTGTGTGTGTGTATTGTCATCATTTCATCGATGTGCAAATAGTCAAAGAGGTGTCAAATAAAAAAGACTTGCTCTAGGTGGCCAAACGCATCAGAGGTTGGTTTCCTGGCCAAAAATGCCACACGTACATTTCAATTTTTGTAAATTACGATTGCAGTGGGCACAGGATCTTCGAGACTGGACAGTGAATTAATGGTCCATTGAATCACGTTTCTTGTTACACAGGGCTGTGGTCGTGCCTTGAGAAGCCACCACGCAGGCTCCTCGAAACATACACTGCGCCATGTAGGCAGGCTGTTGCTATGCAGGGCAGTATTATCCTGTGGGTGACATTGACCTGGGCTCCCATGGGATCGGTGGAAGCAATAGACGGCCCCGTGGCAGCTGTGGAACATGTGAAGATTATTGCATACCCCTGCATCCCTTCATGCTTAGTGTTTTCCTCAACTGCGATAACTATCCACGATACAAGCTCAAAATCGTGCTACATTGATTTGAGAAGCACGACAGTGAACTTGCGTTGATGTCTTGGACACTAAATTCTCTCGATCTAGACACGATGAAACATATCTTGGTCGCTATCGGGCACCCTCTCCATGCTCACTAACCACCAGCTAGTAACTTATGGGAAATGCTATACATGTGCCATATACCTTCAGAAACCTACCAAGAACTTTTTGGTTGCATGTCACGCATAATCACTCCTGTACTGTATTCCAAAGGTGAAATATTATTAAGTAAGTCATTGCAATTTTTTTACTCATAAGTGTAAGTTGTATACGTTATTGTAGTTGACGACAGATTTCTTCTTATAACATACCTTGTGAGACATGATCCTGGACGTATTTTAGATGATCGGAAACGCCACTTCACGTAACTTCCGAGTCGTGCCAGGAAGACGTCAAACGACTTTTGATATTGAGGCTGAAAAAAATTAAACTTTACAGTGGGTGGATTAAGGCTTTTTCAGAACACTTAAGATTTTAGCAAATTTTCTTAGTGCACAATTTTACTGAAAATACGACACAAATACGCACAGTTTTTATGTTACACAGCAGATGGATATTAGAAGGGGTCGCAAATTACAAAATTTGCATTTGTGCAGAGGTAAAGCAATGCCTGTTGCATTTCGTCTAACATGTGAGAAATATTCACTGAATGCCTCAATTCTGATGCTGAGTCTCTAGCTTGTTAAGGAATTACCCAGACATAAGAAAGCGTACCTTGAAAATATACTGTGCATAAAGGAGGCGCAAGCGATAAAAAAGTTTATACTATTGATTCATAATACGTTGCTATTTATGAATTAATGAATAATAATGCAAATAAACATGATTTTTTTACTTTTTCCAATTTCCGCTCCAGGTTTACACCGCGGAACTCGCGAAGTCTCCAGCCACGTATTTTGAGTTGGATAGATCACACAATGTGAGAAGCTTGCGAAGTGGATGAAAGAGATTTTAGTCATTCGTTACTCTATGTCAGCAGTACACCTTTTCTAAAGATCTCGTTGGCTATGGCTTGTTAAACCAGTGGCTTGGCTTGCCCTAGACGGGCCCTATATCACAATTTGTCGCGGGGCTCTTTTACCCAACTGTGGCGAAGCTCAAATGGAGGGTAAATATTTTTCACAAAAGAAATAAATACTCTCATTTTGAATAAAATAAATGTTTATTGATTAAGTAAAGATTACATAGGTAAGTAATTATTTACAACTAATTTTTCTTGGAACCAAGTTAGCAAAGAAATTCAAATATATACTTTTCTCGCTTTTTTTTTAGGCAAACTTACTTATTAAATCATGCATAGCTGCAGACGATTTTATTTTTCGATTAGTTCTGCCTGTACAGACAGCAATGACAAGTCTGAAAACCGGTCTTAGCCCTTAGAAGTCCTAAGATAGGTTTTGATCAGTTTTAATTTCAGAAGGTTCTTTCAGCTGTTGCAGTTGTTACAGGAAGCGTCAAAAATAGGAACCATTCTGTTATTACCCCGGACAACTGGATGAAACGCTATTGAATTTAATCAGTAGTAATTCCATAGCTCCTTAACGGAATGGATTTTCTGAATTTCAGTTTTTAAGCACGTTTTCAGAGAAATTAATTGTTCATACAGATCAACTGGCATGTCTTTGCTATATTTTTTTTACTATTTCATTTGAAAATGATAAAAGTTTCTCTGGTTGCAACACTAAGGTCACAGAAGCTTTGAAATCTTTGTTTGTTTTGAGAAATTAATATATCTAAACAGCAATAGTACACATTGACTTTGAAGTACGATTCTGGGTCTGAAATTCTCTCATCTTCTGATAACTCATCACCATATCGCTTCACCTTCCGTCTTTTATTTTTGAAAACAGTTGTTAGCCCCCACTCCTTTGCTAGTTCTCTGGACTCGTTTAGCAAACCTTCGAATGAATTTTAATTCTTTATTTCGCTCAGTCTATTCACAGCATTACTTAGTAAAATAATAGCTTTCTGTAAGTCATTATTTTTATGATGTAGAGCCTTAGAAATTGGATTAATGATTTCAAATAATGAATTAAAAAAGACGATAAGCACTATAAAATTGCAGTTCTCTAAAATATTATGTATACTTTTACATTCTTGGCGCGTCTTTTTTAGTGGAAATTAAATTTACCTGGTGCAAAATTTCCATTAGTAATGATAATTTTTCTTTATAGCCGATAAAGTGTCGTGTCTTGAAGCCCATCTCGTAGGGCACACATTCTTAAGGGTAATTTGATATTTTAAGTATTTATCGTTATTCAGCATTGACCAGCGTTTCATACTATTGCAAAAAAGTACATATTTTCCAAATTATTGAAAAAAACTGATACTTCAGGAACACGTTTCGCAGCATCATTTAAAAGTAAATTTATAGCGTTTGCCGTACAGTGAATATAATCGGCATTTGGCCCATGTTCTTTTATAATGACTTGTAATCCTGCATACACACCTGACATAACATTTGCTCCATCGTAACTCTGTCCTCTACATTTAGATAAATCAGTTCCATATTCTTTGATAGTATTAAAAATTTCAGTTTTAAGCTCTTCTGCACTACAAACAGCTACTGGTATAAATCGCAAAAAGGAGTCGCAACTTTTATTTTAGGCACATAATCATCATTTTTTGCTATCGAGACTTATTGAAAAACTACAGAAAGTTGATCAGTTTTTGACATGTCTTGAGCTGTATCCAAAAAATGCCAGAGTAGGAGCTTTTTTAATTTCTAAAACAATATTTCCTCTAACTGTGGTAGCAAGTAAATTAACAATCTCATTTTGAATATTGGGGCTTAAGTAATTTATTTGACCTTTTTGGCTTTAAGAGAAGTTATTTTAAAATACGACCGTAATTTGACAGTAAACACAAAATAGACATGAAATTTTCAGTATCAGAACTACGTCCTCTTAAAGGTAAATTGCATGAAGCTAAAGTAATTATGACATTAGTAACACGATGCAACACATCCTGCCAGAAAGCAATTTTACTGCTGATTTCACTTTGCTGTAAAGTATCGATGGTATTACCTTGTAACCAATTATTAACAATAGAGCCGCGTTAGTATGCTGCTGTGAGCTTTCATGGTCAGATATACATGGTGTAAAACTACTTCTAACTGAAACACCATTGACCCTTTCGGAGGAGGTTGATTTGCTTTGACCATTTACAAGCAACCAACAGTAGTGACAATATGTTTTGTTGAAAATTTACGAATAACATAGCAATGGCCTTGAAATTTTTATACCAGCCTTATTGAAATATGAGTAATGACAGGCTGAAAAACCTAGCTGTGTTTCTGGATCCTTTGGAAAGGATCTTTGCGGCTTAAATGATCCCAATTTAAAAATTATTTTTCGTTCGAATTCAGTAAGGCTGCCTCCAAAATTTCCTCTATCTGACGAAGATATATTATGAAATTCGTCAGACCTACAAAAGTCTTCGGCATGGATTTCTTTTATTTCCCGAACCTCTGGCAGACAATGTGTTCCAAATGAATTTAAAACTAAAATGAATAAAATTAATATTGAGAATTTTTGGAAACTATTCAAAACTGTGTGGTTAAAAATGTTAATTAATCAAATTATGTTTTTAAATTAATATTTAAAACAGGTCCAGCAAGCTCAAATTGTTTCACGGTCTCCTTCATGACCTGCAACCTCAAAACAGTCCATATTCTATACATTGTTCAGTTTAAGGTCGCTGCGGTGTGGTGGTGCGAGGTGCAGAAGGCGGATGAACAACGGTGCGCTGGAAGGCTAGACCTATTTGCGCCATCTTATTCAGTGCAAGCAAAACACACACACACACACACACACACACACACACACACACACACATACACCATTTTCTTGTCGTGCAACAAGACTGGTATAGTGGAGATCTGATGAATACAAGTGATATTTTGTGGATGCACTTTCTTTACAGTGTCATAGATATTGGTGCGCTGTATATTTTTCTACCGAATAAGACACTAAAGTAAGCTGGTTGTGATACAGATATTTCATGAGTAAGACAAGACTGACATTTAAAATATGGTACTTATTAAACTTAATATGATAACGTTACATGCCCTTGAGGTGTTGAAAAAGTAATAGATAATGTGTGCCAGGAAAACTTTCCTCACCCATCTAGTAATATTAGAAATTCAACTTAGTGCTAAAGAAAGCGAAAATAACAACAATGAAACATACACGGCGTAACTGGTACTGCAACGCAACACAAATGATCACTGCATAGATTGACTGATGTTTGAAAGCAACACGAAAAGTTCTAAGCATCACGGGCGAGATTCTTTCAGAACGTAGGGGGATCGTCAAAATGTGAACAAAATAGTGGAGCACTGGGCTTCATTTGAGCCGGAACTCGCCGGAACGGCGTTTCGGGACTTCCGAGGAAAGATTTTTTAGAAACTGAGTTGACCAAGTCCGCTCCGGAGATTGAAAGTAGTACACTTATTTTAAAATGTAATTTAAAACAGAATTCGCCGCTGCACAGGCACCAGTGCATGTAACAGTAACTGGCCAGTGTGTTACGAAAGTGTGTTAGAGATTTGTTTGCAAAAAACATTCCACACGAGTATCAATTTGCAACAGCTACAAAACTGCAATGTGCGTTGTCTTATCTTCGTGTATTTGTGCTCTTCGCACTTGCAGTCCTCTGTGAGATATATCGGGTCTACTGGAGAATAGGATACAACCCGTCCGCTTTGACCAATGATGTCACAAGTTACTCATAGGTATTATGTGTTTACTTTCGAGCCATACATAATAAGTGGGTTGTCCGCTGTGGATAAGCGCCATCGTCGTGCATTGAAAAAAATGAATGTCGTTTTAAAAGACAACGCTAGACATTGCGTGAAATTTTTTTCGTGTGCATTGATTTAAATAATTGGTTGTTTTCAATTCATTCAGTACTTAGTTTCATTCTTAGTGAGTTTGAGATAATTTGGACGAACAGTTTTTATTTTATTTTAGAAGAACTTTTAGTTTTTCATTTTCGCTTGTAGTTATATATTTCTTTCTCTCTTCCAATGAATATGGATGACTTAAATGAGGCTATGGGCGTAGACGTGATGGCAACATGCGATTTTTACTAATCTTGCCGATTACGTTCGACGTCGTGAATGCGGCAAACATATGCACCTGATAAACGTGTCTGCTCGTCGTACTCATGACTTATTCATATGGAGGTGTAGCAAGAATCAGCTGTGGCGCTCCATTATACGAGGAACATGGTTCGAGAAATCTAAGCTGACCTTGAGGGATATAATAAAAATTACATACTGTTGAAGTTTGAGGTATCCTGTGTGTGCATGAGTGTCGTTTGAGTGAGTGTACTGTTGTTGTAGACTGGTACTCGTTTTGTAGGGAAGTTTGTGAGGAATACATACAGCATAGGGGCCTTTGGGGGGGGGGGGGGGGGGGTGTTATAGTCGAAATCGATGAGTTAAATTTTGGCAAAACGAAGTACAACAGGGGGGAACTTGCGGTAATATTATGGGTTTGTGGGCTGTAATTTCAGGTCCAGAATGTGACGATGTAGTTTTTAATGTAGTTCCTAATCGAACGAAGGAAGTTCTGGAGAAATTAATTGAAAATCATGTTGCAGGGGGTTCCGTAGTTATTTCTAATGGTTTTTCTTCATATTTGGGGAATAGGGGCTTTCAGCATCTTGTTGTTAATCGTAATATTGAATTCAGATCTTCGTCAACTGGGGCTTTTACCAATAGTACAGAAGGTTACTGGTCAGCCATAAAATCTGTTGTAGGGAGTGTAGAGGAATGTCGGATGAGGATGGAAACTGTCAAGATGCGCCGTATTAATACTCATCCGAGTTTGCCAAGTGATTTATTATTTCCAGCTACAGTGGCCCATTCCTCTCAGTCTGCATCACCAGGTTCCGTAATGCTGGGGACACCACTTCACTGTCTGCAAAATAGCTTGATGCGGAATGGCTGCCTCAGCGACACCTGCAACGCCCTGCGGTGTGTCGGCCTTGTACGGCCGCGAAGTTGCGACGACGTCAGGATGCGCTGGCAGTTGACTGAGTGGTGTCTGTCTACACCACCTCAGCGCCGCCCTTTGGGAGCTGCAAGGCGGCGCGCAGCATGCTTCCTCGCTGGCGTGGCTAAGATCGCGCAACCACAAGTGCCCGCGATTCGGCGTCCAAATCTGCGGCCCTTGCCTCGGGATGCCTCCGGTGTGTGTTGGGAGCCAACAAGACTGCCCGCAGTAGCGTGCCGTGGCATGGACTGCCACTGGCTGGCTGCAGACACTACTTTGGCCTCAGGGTGTCAAAACCAGCGACCTGCCATGGACTGGAATGCTGGCACCCCATCTGCTGCTGCGTATAGCTGGTGGTATGACATACCCTACCATCCAGGAGAGGTGTTACACTTGAATCCCTTGTTAGTGAACCAGTGCCTATTTGTTCTTCGCTGTGCGCCTCTGTTTTGCTAACATGCCGTTCCAGGTCATGTACTCATAACGCCTGTGTTGGGCCAGTGGGCCCCTTCCACCTGTAACTTGCGCCATGTAAACCGCTGCATTTATTCTTTTCAACGGGTGTACGGCCCTGTGGCCTCCATTATTCTACTTCGCAACCGCTGGTAGCGTAACTTACTTTCAACAGGCTCACATCTGGCTGTAGCTTTTGCGCTCAGAAACATTGCACTGAAGCTAACTTTTTCCCATCTTAAACAATGGTGCCGCTTCAGGAGGGAGAAACGAGGAGTTTGACACTTGAGTCACTTATATGAGTGTTGATGGAGGAGTAGTGTACCCGACACATATTGCCCATTTAAGTGTTTCCTTAAACGTGTTGGGCAAATGTATTTACCAAAATTTTTTGGTTAATTTCAGGTTGGGATGGGGGGTAACTGATAATTAAGGAGAAGGGTGGGGTTTGGTTAAGACAGTTAAAATATTGATTTAGAGTTTCTTATACTATGTAATTTTCTTCTGTGGATATTTTTTTACTTAATTTCGTTGATGTGGGCGTGTGTGTGTTTTCGTAATGTGATGCTTTGTGTATGTGGATATTTGATTTTTGTTTATGCCCTTCTAGGCGAGCTTCGGTTGTTTGCAGAGGAATTTGGGAGTGGTAAGTTCATTTTTTTATTTTTTGTTGTACTGAATTTGTCCATTTTTATGTATATCATTGTATTACACTGTTTTGTATTGTGTATGGGTTTGTTAGCGGCTGTACGTAATGCAAATTTTGCAATGTTGCTCTTTTTCCCTTTGCTAGCACTAGTATCACTACAATTTTGCCGGCCTTTGTGGCCGTGCGGTTCTAGGCGCCTCAGTCTGGAACCGCATGTCCGCTAAGGTCGCAGGTTCGAATCCTGGCTCGGGCATGGATGTGCGTGATGTCCATAGGTTAGTTAGGTTTAATTAGTTCTATGTTCTAGGCGACTGATGACCTCAGAAGTTAAGTCGCATAGAGCTCAGAGCCATTTGAACCATTTGAACTACAATTTTTTCGAGCACCACTATAGGCGAAAAAATCGACACACATATAATTTGCATCCCGTACTTCAGTTGACAGATACAAGTGAAATGAAGTATGGGATACTGGTGCTAACTAGACGAAAAAAGCGATATATGTAACACTGATGTGAAAAACCTATGTAGGTCAACTGAAGTACAGGATACCAATTTTGTGTGTGTCTTTTTTTTCCCTTCTTGTAATTGAAGTAAGGAACAGGTTGCCAATGTAACGTACAGCGATTGCCTCGTTTTCGTTAGCAGTAGTGTCCTATTCTTCGGTTGACCTATATAGGTCATATGTACCTTGTATGTAGATCTTTCCGCCTTCGGTAGTAATACTATCTACGTGACAACAGACTATTAGTGGTAGCGCAGGAGAAACAAGCAACACCTGTAAAATTTGTATCTCATACTTCAGATGAACTATATAGTCCAATAGAACAATAGTATATTAATGCTAACGAAAATGAAGAAATCGATGTACATTAAATTTCTATCCCTTACTGCAGTTAACCTATACAGCTCGACTGAAGTTCGAGAAACAAGTCTCAAATATGTTAAGTGATGTATTCTATGCTACTTCTACTTTTCTCCCTTTTTTCTTTTATTTTTTACAGTAGTACTGGGACTCAAACAAGGGATATCCCTAAGATATGGTCGAAATATTACTGGCTGTGATTTTTGTCTACCATGTTTTCTCTCCTGCATTCCTTTGTTTACAGACACACGTCTTTGCTGTTAAACCTGTGTAACAAATGATCTCTGGCAAATTCTGATGTCATTGGTCAAAGCCGACAGGTTGTTCAAGTTACACTTTTGCAAAGTGTTACTTATGTGCGTATACTGTAGTGTTCCTGTTCCTTTTAATGTGCCCATCTATTCTTTGGTGAGCTATTTTTTCATACTCTCCATTCATGGCAAGTGAATGTTGTAATAAAGACTATGTAAGCATATTGACCTATGATGTTTTCCAAGCCACATCAAGATTAGAAACAAATGTTTGTAGCAACTCTAAGACAAAATTAATGGTCTTGAGGAATATGTAACCAGCAAAGTCAATATATGGAACGTACCGTCCTGGAATTAATATCGTTGATTCAGACGTTTTCGTTTAACCTATAATCCATAAATTCATCTTACTCGAAGAATTCGATTATCCTCCGTACTTGTAACGAATTTTCCATTGGGCCAGTTCTTCCAAGGAACTATTTTTTTGCTATTGGAAGAACGAGCTCTTGTTTTGTTTTCATTAAACATGACAAGTATACTTTTATAATCTTTGGTTAAATGTACCGCACACATTGACACTCGCAGCTCACGGCCCACATGCGTAAAATAGCCTAAATCGCACCACTTTTCATAAAAACTACTGTAGAAGCCTTAAAATGTTTTATTTCAGTTGTATAAATAAATGGAAATGAACATTAGTGGTATAGGTACAAAAAGCATTTAAAAGAAATTTTTCCATAATATAAACTATTTATTTTTGGCATATTGTTAAACTCTGCAAATTGTACCATTTAAGCTACCGGTTTCCAAAATTGCACCACAGGGTGCCAAAATCGCATCTGTTCCTGCTATTATACGGTTTTTGGTTGAAAATTTGTTTTTAAATTTAAGAGTATACTCCATATAATTAGTTATTTATTTCAGTGAATGTATCACACAAATAGTCTTTAAAATATTCATAATAATGCTTTGCTGTTAATGAAAAAAAGAAAATAAATTTATCATTGTTCAGCTACAGTTTAACTTATGTGCAAAACTCACAGTGAAAGGTCATTTCATGTTTTAAAACACCAGCACAGGTTTCATGAGCCCATTTCTGCAGATTGAGCATTGATCCATATCCTCCACCACACTTTCTTCACAAATGAAGCAAAACCAGTCATCTACATCAATTTCAACCTGAACATTTGCGAGAGATGATGACGATGGACCAGAAGTATTGTCATTGCTTCTCTGCTCCTTCCTACTTCTTCCTTTTGAGGATCCAAGCCCGTCAGTTAATTTCAATGCTTTCGTTGTAACATGAAGTGATTTTTTTGTCCCTAAAATCATGCAGTGTTTTCTTACATGGGATTGAAGTCAACAGTTCAGCTTTCTGAGCACCTTTCTTTAGTCTTTTTCCCTGTTTGGTAACCGGTTCTGGCAAAGGTCTAATTTCATGGATGGTCACAGCAAGAATTCTGGAAGGGCTAATTTGAAGTGCGATACCTTTGTATTTGCTGCGTTTGAGAGGCCTTCTTCAGCTTCTTGAGGCTCATTCTCAGCACTGTCATTGGGAAGAGTTCGGCACATTGGCTTCTCTTCAGGTTGATTTGTGTTGTTTTTCTGTGAATGGGTAATGGTTGGAGCAAAGTCAGCATTGGAAAAGTCATTTCTGTACACGGACCAGTTTCTAGTGGCTCTGAAACCATTCATTGCATTCCTCAAGGTCGCTGTTCGGCTGTAGACTTCGGAAAGCAGAGAACAAACCTTGAACTGAGTCACAAGAGCCTCATCAGCTCACAGCCATTTACACAGTGCTTCATCATAATAGGTTTGCAACGGTTTGAGTATTGCCACATCTAGGGGTTGCAAACGGTGTGTAGTGTGCCCCAGAAGTTGTAAAACACCATGCGACCTTGCAAGTTTAATAGCTTCAAGATTATTGGAGTGTGACGAGTGTCCATCAAGCACAAGAAGAACTTTGTCTCTGCCGGTGGTTTGAAATAAGCAATAAAATGCTCCACCATTTAATTAAGTGCACACTTTCAATATAGCCAGTGTCTGAAATTTCCACAAGAGCTCCTGGTGGAGCATCAGTTTTCAGGGAAGGATGCATCCAAAGCCTCTTAAATATTATCATGCGGGGGGGGGGGGGGGGGGGGGTACATAATTACCACTAGCACTTAAAACCTCTAGCCCTAGCAATAGATAAATTTTCAGGCTGTCATAAAGTTAGCATCAGACGACGTTTCACAAAAGCGTAGAACCATTTCTTACCAGCCATTTTATTCTCTTTAGTGAATGGATTGTCAAGATGGGATTAGCCTCAAGCATTTGAAAAGTTAACTTCCTAATGTCAGTTGTTGTAAGGCCGAACAGGTTCTCTTTGAAATCTTAAATGACATTAGCAAGTTCTTCTTCAGCTGAAAGCGGTAACGTTATTTGTCTCCCATTCACTGCTCCATTATTACCATGGTTAACTCCCTGTATAACTTCACCTCGAATACTTCTTTTATTTGGCATTTCATATTTTCTGCAACATTAGTTCAGTTTTATTTCCCCTTCTTTAAATTCCTTCAATGCACGTGTCATACTTTCTGGCGATCACTTCCTGTATTTCCTCCCAGCCATCATGATGGAAATCTATAACAAAGAAGGTGAAAAAATAATACCTGTCATGAAACATCAACTTTCACGATCACCACAAAATTATTTTTCTTAGCTTGGGAATATTAGACTCCATAAATGTCTTAAAATATTTAGCCTAAATGACTTTCATTACTAAGGATCTTAAATCACACCAGTAAATATTCCTAAATCACACTGATGCTATTTAGGCAACTCAGCAGTGGTGCGATATTGGCAAACCACGCCATTTTGTTAGTTCGTTATGCTATAAGCTAAGCAATTGAATGACAGTTATAACAATGTCAAAGAGTACTTAAATATATCTTAATTATATGTGATAGATATGAATTAAATTATGTTTTGTACCTTAGTACCAGGATCCTTAGGAAAAGTGCACAAATCTTACATGCAAATCGTCACTTTCCTTGTAAACCAAATACAACACAACTACCCCAGCCACTGAAACCAAAATGTTGTAGCATCATGGGAGTGTTTCCTATTTCAAACTACTCCTGCTAGGTGGTGCGTAAGTATGACCGGTAAACCTAGAAACGTGGGGATGCGATTGGAGAGCCGGTGCAATATAAGCTTCATTCCCCGATATGTTAGAAACGAGTCAAACAATGGGTAGTTAGCTCTTTAGTTACGTTTCTTGCATAATTTTTAAGTATTTCATTATGTGATGTCACTGAATGTATTTATCTTATGTTATGGTGTATGTTAGCATCTATGGGTACTATTTGCAATGTTCATTTAGCTTTAAGATATTATTCAAGGAAAGTGTTATATTATATCCATGTAAATTGCCTATTCCACCTCAAGTGGTCAATGGTGAATAAAGAATATGAATATGAATTCATTTCAGAAAAAGTTACTGGAACACTGAAGTTTGTGTTAAAATGAAATTTAGTAATGCTTGGGACTGAAAAAGAATTCGTGATTCGCCTTAACCGAAATTTACTATTAGAACTAATGAATTCCTTCCTGGAACAAATTTTTTTCGCCTTAACCATGAATTCTTCTTGAGTCATTTCGCGCTAAAGAGGTTGAACAGTAATGCCCCATTATATTGATTAAAATTTTATTTTATTAAATGTGTACTTTAAAAAATCTACACTGACTGATTTTATTTTTCATCGCTCTTTCAACGCCAGATGTGTTGCCCGGAAAAGATATCTTGCTGGTATAACATCACTGTTTTAAAAAACTTAAATGTATCACTATCTTATTAATTGTGTATGATTAAAAATTATTTAATTGATACACTCTGTATGAAGCTCGTAAAATTGAACATCCATGTACATACACCTTATGTGGGAAAACTTGTTTGTATAAAATTATGGAATGTATTTTCTTACAAAGGTGCGTGTTGCATGTGTACAAATATAGTGAACGCGCTGCTCACATGTATTTACCTAGTGGAGTTCCTTTGAATAGAGGATAGATCTAGATGCAACTTTTCATACACCGCTGCTCTTGAGCGATGGCATCGCTGACGACATGTAATGATACTTACGAGTCCTGCTTACATAGTGTGGAATGCTACATAATGTGACCTAAATTGTAAACAAGAAGTATTTTTTCAGTAGAGATAAATAAGTTTTTAGTGCTCACCATTGCATAGTAAGTCACTCACAGAATCTGACTGCTGAATAAATGAAGAAATTTTGGGCAATCTCCTTATAGCTTCCTCCTTCTTCTGTTTATTTTCCTCTTCATACCTCCACTGGGGTAATCTCCCTTTCTTTCACTCGTTTCTTTCACAATTAAACTTATTAAAGAACAAATAATCACCAGATTTTCAGTGTTAGAAGTCATGAACTGCACAGATTGAAATACACGCATATAGATTGTTCTCATTATACTGAAAAGGAGAAATATCGTAATAATTACTGTCTGCTGATGTCCACCGCGGAAAATCCGAGACGTTCAGTGTTGCCAACATTTAGATGCACCGTTAATTAAGCGGTTAGAGTGCGGCTTAAGGCTTAAGCCACCCCCTTGAGTTAGACTGTGAAAAAAAATTTACGAATTTTTGCTAACAGATGTCGGGGCCCCTGTAGCCCAATGCCCCGTATCACTGATACGGCTGTAGCTATTCCCCTGTGTTAAGCCAAAACTTCCTTTTTTTAACCATATGACTAGCTGAATTTTTATAAGGTCTGTTAAAGGAAGTACCTTCAGGACTTGGCATCTACATGATAAGAAAAGAATATCAGAACCCAGGCACTACTGAAATGTCTCTTGGTGTAATGCAAGTGGTTCCAGTTTTAAAGTAACACAGCAGTTCCTTATAATATTTGAGATACACAGCTTGTACCTTGTCGAAACGGATGCATCTTAGAGCAACAATCTCTAGAATTTTCTCTTGAACTCCCTTAGGAAGGTGTTCAGACATTTAATATAAGTGTGGGGACATCACCATCAATAACACAAGTGCGAAATAGTAAGACTCCTTGGTCAGTGGTTGAGCCCCCATGAGGAGAGTAACTTTGACACTTCCTGTCTGTTGTATACTATTGTATTCTGTACACGTTTCTTGGTGTATCTGTATGTTGAGAAATACAATGTGTGTGAATTCCATTCATCTGTTCTCTGCATCTTCCTGTGCACATTCCCATCAGGAAACTCCGTAGTGGTGACCCTGCAGCGAGCAACAGCAGTTACTACAAATTAATTAGTGTACTCGAATTGATTGTCTTCTCTATGAGAATGGAGACATCCCACGATAGCCACACTTACGAACAACAGGTACGAGAAATATTATGGTGCTTCATAAAATGATTTTTACTACCCAAATCTGCGTACAATGTATGTGAAAACGACATTCTGTTATGCATTTGTGCACAAACAGTGTGTAATGATATCCAACCTCCACACTATTTTCGTAATGAGTTCGATGATTTCTCACAGCAACATGTCAATATTCTACCACATATTCCAAGTCTACACAGCAGCAACTTGCACAATTTTATCAGTCCTGCATCAGCACAATCCAACTTAAACTCTTCGTAACTTCAAGCAGGTAGCTGAGCCAAACAAGATTTCTGGGTTGTCATTCATGGCTTACATGGTCCCAGAGATTGCACCCATTGTCTCCCTTAGACCACACGACCCAGCATGTCAGCAACAAAATTTTTGTGGAGTATATATACGACAAAGTTTTCATCCTGAATTACTGCTGTTCAGGCTGAAACACCCAGCAATATGGTTCCCTACCATTGACTGCATGCAACAAAACCCTGGCATCTCCAGTGACAGTACCCCGTTCGTTACCTTATTGAACAATGTAGGAGAATATGCCCACATTATCAGTGATATCATACTAGTACCTCCTTCTGACAGGAAATTTGACGCCATCAAAGAGGCAATGTTCAAAAAGAGACCAGGGGAGCAGTTGTGACTTGTCATCTACAAGGCTTTGGGGACATCTCTGTACATCGATCTCATCTCTCATGTCGGACATCACTCTGTGGGCACTAAGGCACCTCAAACTACCACCACAGATACTGATGGCAATGATTTTGCTTGAAAACAAAGCGCTGTAATGACAGTTACCTCCAGCTGATAGGATTTTTGCAGTTCTGCAGCAACAACAGTACACTAATGTACCAGACAAAAATAGCTGTCACCAAAACATTCCCAGTGTGACAATCTGATATCAGCTGCTAGCAACTGACACAATCTCAGTAGTCCCACATGCTCACAAGAGTGACATTACTAGCTGCTGTTACAAGGCTGCTGACATCTGGCCAGGTGCGCCAACCACACCCAGGGGAAACAATCATATTTCACACCCATAGTTGTGTTGGTTTCATGATCGCTTCGGCAATTGGGTACACTACTGCTCCCTACCAAGCAAACACCCAAAAGCAAGACATGATGCAGCTCTTTGCCCCCAGTGGCGTCACTTTCAGTTAAAACCCATGGCCCAAAGTAGTTCTGCCCTAGTTCTATGTGACAGTGGTAGACTCAAAGGATGCCCATATCTCGGGGCAAGTCCTGAGCGACTGGAAAAAAGCGCAGGTGACGACTGTATATAAGAAGGGTAAAAGGATGGATCCTCAAAATTATATACACTCCTGGAAATGGAAAAAAGAACACATTGACACCGGTGTGTCAGACCCACCATACTTGCTCTGGACACTGCGAGAGAGCTGTACAAGCAATGATCACACGCACGGCACAGCGGACACACCAGGAACCGCGGTGTTGGCCGTTGAATGGCGATAGCTGCGCAGCACTTGTGCACCGCCCCCGTCAGTGTTAGCCAGTTTGCCATGGCATACGGAGCTCCATCACAGTCTTTAACACTGGTAGCATGCCGTGCCACCGTGGATGTGAACCGTATGTGCAGTTGACGGACTTTGAGCAAGGGCGTATAGTGGGCATGCAGGAGGCCAGGTGGACGTACCGCCGAATTGCTCAACACGTGGGGCATGAGGTCTCTACAGTACACCGATGTTGTCACCAGTGGTCGGCGGAAGGTGCACGTGCCCGTCGACCTGGGACCGGACCGCAGCGACGCACGGATGCACGCCAAGACCGTAGGATCCTACGCAGTGCCGTAGGGGACCGCACCGCCACTTCCCAGCAAATTAGGGACACTGTTGCTCCTGGGGTATCGGCGAGGACCATTCGCAACCATCTTCATGAAGCTGGGCTATGGTCCCGCACACCGTTAGGCCGTCTTCTGCTCACGCCCCAACATCGTGCAGCCCGCCTCCAGTGGTGTCGGGACAGGCATGAATGGAGGGACGAATGGAGACGTGTCGTCTTCAGCGATGAGAGTCGCTTCTGCCTTGGTGCCAATGATGGTCGTATGCGTGTTTGGCGCCGTGCAGGTGTGTGCCACAATCAGAACTGCATACGACCGAGGCACACAGGGCCAACACCCGGCATCATGGTGTGGGGAGCGATCTCCTACACTGGCCGTACACCTCTGGTGATCGTCGAGGGGACACTGAATAGTGCACGGTACATCCAAACCGTCATCGAACCCATCGTTCTACCATTCCTAGACTGGCAAGGGAACATGCTGTTCCAACAGGACAATGCACGTCCGCATGTATCCCCTGCCACCCAACGTGCTCTAGAAGGTGTAAGTCAACTACCCTGGCCAGCAAGATATCCAGATCTGTCCCCCATTGAGCATGTTTGGGACTGGATGAATCGTTGTCTCACGCGGTCTGCACCTCCAGCACGAACGCTGGTCCAACTGAGGCGCCAGGTGGAAATGGCATGGCAAGCCGTTCCACAGGACTACATCCAGCATCTTTACGATCGTCTCCATGGGAGAATAGCAGCCTGCATTGCTGCGAAAGGTGGATATACACTGTACTAGTGCCGACATTGTGCATGCTCTGTTGCCTGTTTCTATGTGCCTGTGGTTCTGTCAGTGTGATCATGTGATGTATCTGACCCCAGGAATGTGTCAATAAAGTTTCCCCTTCCTGGGACAATGAATTCACGGTGTTCTTATTTCAATTTCCAGGAATGTAGAACCCAGTTCATTGTCCTCAATGGTGGGTGTTCATTGGAGGTGAGGGTATCATCTAGAATGCACCAGGGAAGTGTGGTAGGTCCGCTGTTGTTTTCTGTCTACATAAATGACCTTTTGGATTGGGTGGATAGCAATGTGCAGCTGTTTGCTGATGATGCTGTGGTGTACGGGAAGGTGTCATCGTTGAGTGACTGTAGGAGGATACAAGATGACTTTGACAGGATTTGTGATTGGTGTAAAGAATGGCAGCTAACTCTAAATATAGATAAATGTAAATTAATGCAGATGAATAGGAAAAAGAATCCCGTAATGTTTGAATACTCCATTCGTAGTGTAGTGCTTGACACAGTCACATTGATTAAATATTTGGGCATAAAATTGCAGATCAATATGAAGTGGGACAAGCATGTAATGACAGTTGTGGAGAAGGCAGATAGTCGTCTTTGGTTCATTGGTAGAATTTGGGGAAGATGTGGTTCATCTGTAAAAGAGACCGCTTATAAGACACTAATACAACCTATTCTTGAGTACTGCTTGAGTGTTTGGGATCCCTATCAGGTTGGATTGAGGGAGTTCATAGAAGCAATTCAGAGGCGGGCTGCTAGATTTGTTACTGGTAGGTTTTATCATCACGCGAGTGTTACGGAAATGCTTCAGGAAGTCGGGTGAGAGTCTGGAGGAAAGGAGGCGTTCTTTTCATGAATCGCTACTGAGGAAATTTAGAGAACCAGCATTTGAGGCTGACTGCAGAACAATTTTACTGCCGCCAACTTATATTTCGTGGAAAGACCACAAAGATAAGATAAGGGAGATTAGGGCTCGTACAGAGGCATATAGGCAGTCATTTTTCCCTCGTTTTGTTTGGGAGTGGAACAGGGAGAGAAGATGCTAGTTGTGGTATGAGGTACCCTCCACCACACACCGTATGGTGGATGACGGAGTATGTATGTAGAGTAGATGTAGATAAGCACTCCTAGCTCTCACAGAAAGAAAAAATCTGGTGTAGACATGTGTTTTTCTGTCAAGAAAATCATTTCAAAGTCTAAATTATGCATGCTTTAAGATGGTCATAACTGGAGCAGTATTATGGCTACTTACAAGTTGCCATTTATCTTCCAAAATATTAAGAACATTCCATAATTCCAGGTCAAGTCCCCCTCCCCCTAAAAACTATCATATAGGTGCTCTTGATAGATTCTACAGTCTAGATAACTCAACAATTTAATGCTGTCACATGTACCATAGACCTGAGCCTATGTAGCAAATTTACATGGTAGTGTCAGGTCGCCGATGTTTGACAACTGATCTTTGGTGTGGATTTCTGTCACTTTCACCTCTCTTCGTATTTGACACAAGGCTCGCTCGTGGAAATCAGTATCAGAGAGTCTGTACTTAGCATCACAGGTAGCTCGCCCTTTATACACTGGTGCCTTCAGAGGACAATACTCCATGGGCATTTTCCCACATGACTCAAATGAACCATATAGCAACCATCATGCCATCAGCAGTGGACACACACAAACATGTGAGAGTGCAACACCTATTCCAGCACAGAAACAGGTCAGAATGATGTATTTTTCTTGTAGTACATATCTGTCTTTGGTGTGTGATCTCCTTTCCGCACAGGACTCACATGTGACATTTCAACACAGAGGTATTCCACTGTTCACAGAATCCATTCTAAATCAGATTTCTTGGTCACAGGACAGCCTAAGGAATGACAGGGTGACAACTGTTTTATTTCTAGACAGTTCACTTGCAGCCACAATCTGCCAAATGACATCAAACCACCTATGTTTACATCAGTATTATCAGTTAACAGGTTCCTAGCCATCACAGTTCTTAGGGCACAACACTTGCCTCAATGGATGAAAGGGGAGCAAGATGTGCACCCGGATGTAACATCCACTTGCAATTATGAATAAATTTTGTGAGAGCCTGATCTTTATTCTCACAACATTAAAGCAGGAAATGAGGTTAGGGTTACAAACTCTGTCGATGACAAAATCATGAAATACAGATCACAGGCTTGTTAATATAGATTACAGGCATGTATAACAAATTTGACAAGGACCAGGAAGGAAACTGGTCATGCACTTTACAGAGAGATCCTGTCTTTCATCTACATTTTTTTAGAGAAATCATGGACAAACTTGATCTAGATGGCTGAGGGGGATTTTTCCACACTGTTCCATTGTACTAACTATTGCACAATTGTGAGATGCATAGTCAGAGGTTAAGAAAGGATTATTAGTAGTTAATTAAGTTATATCCATACACAGCAGAAAATAGGAAGGATACCACAAATATCATGCTTCATATGAGAGAGGAGTCAGCATTTGTTGAAAATGAAAAAGGCTTATAGAATACATTTAAAAATTGGAAGAAAAATATTTACTTACTAGAACTCTTGAAACCATTTCATGTTAAACCACAATGAATGAGAATGTTTGTGAAGACATTACCAAATCATTGTTGTTGTTGTTGTTGTGGTCTTCAGTCCTGAGACTGGTTTGATGCAGCTGTCCATGCTACTCTATCCTGTGCAAGCTTCATCATCTCCCAGTACCTACTGCAACCTACATACTTCTGAATCTGCTTAGTGTACTCATCTCTTGGTCTCCCTCTACGATTTTTACCCTCCACACTGCCCTCCAATACTAAATTGGTGATCCATTGATGCCTCAGAACATGTCCTGCCAATCGATCCCTTCTTCTGGTAAAGTTGTGCCACAAACTTCTCTTCTCCCCAGTCCTATTCAATACTTCCTCATTAGTTATGTGATCTACCCATCTAATCTTCAGCATTCTTCTGTAGCACCACATTTTGAAAGCTTCTTTTCTCTTCTTGTCCAAACTACTTATCATCCATGTTTTACTTCCATACATGGCTACACTCCATACAAATACTTTCTCCACAAATACTTTCAGAAATGACTTCCTGACACTTAAATCTGTACTCGATGTTAACAAATTTCTCTTCTTCAAATCATAGGTTTGTAAATGTTGCTGAGACAACTCCTCAGCATAACAAGAAGGGCTATCAGCATGAGCATGGGAAATGTAGCAACAGTAATCGTTATGAAATTTATAATGTAGGCCCTTACATTGTGGAATGTGAATGCAAAACTGTATTGCAGCATCATCACAATGTGTGCACAATACATCCATTTCACTCTCTTTTTACCTCAGCAGGAACTGTTGAACTAACAGCAACAGTCCTAGCCAAAAATATTGACGTCAGTGCCAATGATTTCGATGCTTGAACACCATTATCACACAGAAGCTTGCATTGTTCCATCAGCAATGTAACGACAGGTTTGTCTGAATGAGAGTTATTGCTGCTGGAAAATGTTCATGTAAAAAACTATATGGAAATTAATGAATGAAAAATGACTGTGGTAGGGGAGAGTGTTGCATCTGGAGGATAGCATACATAGGAAAACGTGATGTTTCCTGGTCAGTTTTTCAATCTTATGATTTTATAATTGACATGAAGGGATATGCACTAGAAACTGCCATAAACAGATTATAGCTTTTTCTGCCCCCCTCGCCCATTTTTTTGTAAGACATGAGATTGTATTTTGTGCAGCTTGTGTAATTTTACGAATTCTAGGTGTATAACATATTAGATCTATTTGGAGGATATTATTAATTTCTCAGTTTCAGAATTTTGTAGTGAATAGAGTTCTGCATATTTTTAAAACTAATTTTATAACATGTGGACAGTTGAGCCACACTTCATTGGTTGTGCTCATCTTGTATCTTGACATCAAAGAATGTCTTTGCTAATGGACTGAGTTTGTTTAATGTCTTAACAAGTTAGCTGGCAATTGTTTCTATTTAAAAGGTTTTTAACTTGTAAATGGTTTTTAATAATACTTCTTAATTCGATTTCACTTACTGAATAAAAGTGCATAGTAGAGTAATAATGTAACACATACACTATTAAATACAGTAATGACACAGTTTTTGTTGATTGCAATACTTTTCAATTGGAATAGAATATTTGTTCCTAGTTTCATGACCACGTTGAACCTTTGAAGAGTTTTTCACATTTGGAAAAACCTTTTTTGCCAGAATAATTTTTGTAATTGCAAAAGAAGACTGCAGCACACATGAAGTGAATACTATCATTTCCAGATAGAATATATTAAAGTTATAGGACTGGCTAGAGGCTATTTTTGAAAAGAGCTTCAACTTACGACACTCCCCATCACATAAAATAATTAACACTACCAACATGTTTAATAAACCTTAAGCCCAGCTGGTGACTGGAAGTGTTTACATTTTTGGTGTCCGCAGTCCAGTGAAGTCCTGCACTGCTATAATTGTTTACGATATGGTCAAGGCACTAAGCATTCTGCTATTAACAGAGCCTATTGCACTGATTCATAAGATGGAATGACAGTGGTGAACAAGGAAGTTGAACGTGCATGTATTGTAGAATATATCTCACAGAAAGTGTGAAGATTCTAATCACAGGAAAACTCTGTTTTAACTGACTCTCATCAAGGTAACCACCATCTGCACCATCAGAATGGAACCCCATCTAAAGTGCTCATTTAGATATGCCTTTTTGCTTCTCCAACCACAATAAGCTGCACCCCTACCTGAATTTATCCAGATCGCTCTCTACTTTTTCTGCTTGCAGCTTTTCATTCCAATATCAATACATTATTCCAGTGCAACCATCTTCAGTCTATCTGCCAGTAGGTAACATGACTGTCATGAGTTCCAGCCACACCTAAACAACCTTCCATGGTTTATTTACTCAACAGGTACATTGAAATTGTATGTTCTAATTCAGATTTGGTGCCAAAATCATGTTGTTCAGCATTTCTTATGCTTTTGATACTTAGAATTATTATTACCATGTTTTACTTATGAAAGGGGTAAGTCGTTTTTTGGAGACTTAGAAAAGCAGAAAAGAAAGTTGTGGTGGACTAAAATGGACAATGAATATTGAATGAGTATGGTCACTGATTCAGGAGTAGCTCTGACATAAAGACTAAATTTATCTTTGAACTGGACAATGTGACTTGCTTTTGTATATTCTTTGGTAATTACTATGGTGTTAAGATTTCTGTTTCACGTGCTGGATGAGTATTCTATGTGTAGTGAGTAAATACAATAAAGTGTTTACTACTATCACAGTCATGTGTATTACAAGTGGATGCAGAGTACCTCAAAGTAGTGACCTCATACAGTTCAATACGGAACATTCTCTTCAACTGGATGTGTAACACAGTGGATCCCAACACAATGGCTGTGAAGACAAGAGTGCCCACCATATGCCAGCAACACTATGCCACAAACAAATGCTCCAAGTATCAGCACAGGCTCAAGCAATGGCAATTAGAAATACAACATAAAAGTTGCACTTTTCTGACCTATCAGGGTGAAACTTTGATTAACACAAGTGAAGATCATTTTTCAATTAGATGGATTTGTATCTGATATGGAACAGTTTACACTGATTATCTCACAGTTGGAACTAAACTTGATTGAACAGTCAGATGATGTTTTACATCAACAGTCTTATGCTGTGTTTAAAAAATCTGTACTCCAGCGTTTTGTGCCACCACCACAACAAAGTTACAAGGAAGTATTGAGAGTAACGCATGTGCCATTGATTCCCAATCCCAAGTGCTTCACTCATTACATGCAGTGGTGGTTAATGAGCTGCTATCAAAACATTTTTGAAAAATTTTTGGGCTTCATAAATTGCCACAAAATGTGAGGGTCATTCTTTGTGCTTTTACACGTCTCTCCCTTGATGAACTGGCACACAAAATAGATGTGGCTGCAATTGATGCATGGATAATTCAGTCTGTCCCTCTGTGAATGGTGTTATGGCAGGAGGCCCCAGGCCATGCATTGTGACCATAACTATAAAAGGGAGTCCCAGTGCATGCATTGCAACTACACAGATGCAAGGTCCACAGGCAAAGCCATCTATGGGGCAGCTGATACAAACTAACCAAACTAAACACTCAGATAGAGAGGCATACCAAGCTCATTGGGGTTCAAAGTGAGATCAACCAGTGACGTGAAAACTGATGTCAGAACCACAGGTGTTTTGCTGATGCAATGAGTGCAGAAGCTCCTGCACACACCCAAACAGGAGCAATGGCTGTCAGTAGATACATACACTCATCAGATTTTTTCACTGTGCCTAAAAGGCAGAAAGAATGCAGTGGTTTCAGCTGTTACAGACTCCATTCAATCGTTTATCAAAAACTGAAAGTGTAGTGCACTTTTCCTAGTTGATACTGGTTCAGAAATCACTGTTTATCCAAAAATGCCAAATGATTCTAGTAGCAAAAATGAAGAGATTCCTTTTCTCAAAGCTAGCAACAATTATACAGTCGGAACATACACAAAGAAAACACTAACTCTAGAACTAGATAACATCTTCTTCCCTACACATTGAGCCAGTTTTAGGAGCTGATTGTCTTCAACATTTTCCAGTTGTGCCAGATTTAGTGCGTTGAAGGTTGGTGCAAATATCTCTCTGTCTCAAAATTACTACTGCATCAGAACATCCACTGAGTGACTCCGCCGCTTTCAGTTGCATGAAGATTTCCATGCTACCTGCATTGGTTGTACAGCAGTCAGGATCACCATTGTATCAATGCAGACCCCAAATGTGTGCATTATGTGGGAAGACACCAGACACTTATTCACACAAAACAACTGAGCATTCAGGGTTAAGAGAGACCTATAAGGTATTTGAAGCACAAACTTCTGAAGCACAAGGACTGTGTTCTGCAAAAAGATCGACTGCTTCTGAATTACAAGACAAAAATGCTAAACTGTGAAGGAATATTCCTGTACCGCAAAAAGAGTTGGATAGTGCACGTGAACGACCATGGCTCCTGCTCTGTGCTGCTATGATGCCAGAGGGTGGCCAAGCTTCTTCTCTCTCTTCCTTCTCCAAGGCCGCTCTGCATAGGGTTTTGGCCAACAGCTGCTGCATGAGATTCCTGCACAAATGGAGCCTGTGTTGGCCAGGAGAAACAGAAGTCCTTCCACTCAATATTTTATTAGGACAACACCAGGTCAACCAGTAGCTTTCAGATCTTGATGCTTACCCCCCCCCCCCCCCCTAATACATTTGTTGTTGTTGTTGCAGTCTTCCGTCCTGAGACTGCTTTGATGCAGCTCTCCATGCTACTCTATACTGTGCAAGCTTCTTCATCTCACACTACCTACTACAACTAACATCCTTCTGAATCTGCTTAGTGTATTCAACTACTCGTCTCCCTCTACAATTTTTACCCTCCACATTGCCCTCCAGTACTAAATTGGTGATCCATTGATGCCTCAGAACATGTCCTACCAACTGATCCCTTCTTCTAGTCATGTTGTACCACAAACTCCTCTTCTCCCCAATTCTATTCAATACCTTTGTTAATGTGGTCTCCCCATCTAATCTTCAGCATTCTTCTGTAGCACCACATTTCAAAAGCTTCTATTCTCTTCTTGTTCAAACTATTTATCATCCATGTTCCACTTCCGTACATGGCTACACTCCATACACATACTTTCAGAAATGACACTTAAATCTGTTCTCAATGTTAACAAATTTCTCTTCTTCAGAAACGCTTTCCTTGCCATTGCCAGTCTACATTTTATATCTTCTCTACTTCGACCATCGTCAGTTATTTTGCTCCTCAAATAGTAAAACTTCTTTACTAATTTAAGTGTCTCCTTTCCTAATCTAATTCCCTCAGCATCACCTGATTTAATTAAACTACATTTCATTATCCTAGTTTAGCTTTTGTTGATGTTCATCTTATATCCTCCTTTCAAGACACTGTCCATTCCGTTCAACTGATCTTCCAGTTCCTTTGCTGTGTTGGACATAATTACAATGTCATAGGTGAACCTCAAAATTTTTAATTTCTTCTCCATGGGGTTTAATTCCTACTCCGAATTTTTCTTTTGTTTCCTTTACTGCTTGCTCGATATACAGATTGAATAACGATCGGAGAGAGGCTACAAACCTGTCTCACTCCCTTCCCAACCACTGCTTCCCTTTCATGCCCCTCGACTCTTATAACTGCCAGCTGGTTTCTGTACAAATTGTAAATAGCCCTTCGCTCCCTGAATTTTATCCCTGCCACCTTCAGAATTTGAAAGACAGTATTCCATTATCCACAGCAAAACAGGAATTTGATAATATGATTGCTGCTAGATATGTATCAAGATCAAATGGTGTGTGGGTAGCCCCATTGCAAATAGTAAAGAAGAAAAATGGATCACAGAGAATCTGGGTAAAATAAAAGTATTTAAATAGCTGCACTATTCCAGACCAGTACACATGGATACTTTAACGATGACCTAGAAGGTGCTTGCTATTTCAGTGTTGTTAACTGTGCTAAGCAATTCTCATGCATATCTATGGTTCCAAAAGAAAAAAAAATAGACTGCTCTGATTATACCCTTTGGTCTTTTTGGCCTCCAAAATGCAGCACAAACCTGGCCGTGTTTCATGCATGAGGTCCAGCATGGCCTTCCATTTGTGTTCTGCTACTTGGAGAAATGTTTGTGTTCTCAAAAACCAAAGAGGGGCACATTAAGCATCTGTATACTTTGTTCAAAATATTATATTGCTACAGTGTTATGATTAATAAGGACAAATGTAACTTTTTCTAAAGAAGTTGCAAAGTTTCTCACTACACTATATCATGTCAATGTATCTAACCATTTCCTGAAAAAGTGACAGATATTGTAAACATGCCAACTCCTTCTACATTTAAAGGCCTTCAACATTTCTTGGATGTGTTAAATTGTTGCAGAAGACTCTTGCCACATTGACAGAGTTGCAGGAGCCACTTAACAAACTGCTCACCGATAAAAGCACATACAGCAGCAGGATGGTTCCATGGACTCCTGAAGCTACATTTGCACATAGTGATGACCTATAAACAGCACTGGTGAATGCTATGTGGCAGACTAAAGTGGATGATCAACATGGAACAAGTGGAATCATTGATTGATGAACAGTTGTGATATAAAAACTAAATTTATCTTTGCATTTGTACAATATGAGGTCTGTTTTAATGTTCTTTGGTAATTACTAAGATGTTGAGATTTCTATTGTGTGCACTGGATGAGTATTCTACATATAGTAAGTAAATATAATAATGTATTTCCTACTATCACAGTCATGTGTATTGTAAGTGTATTCACAGTACCCCTAAAACTTCACCAAATGAAATCAACCGAAAAGAATATCATGTGAAGAACCATCATGAAAAAAAGTATCATTAAAGAATTCTCAGTCCTTCAGCAATGATTCTACAGATGAAAATGATAAAACAAATGAGATATCAATTGTGTGTATTCTAATGATGTATTTTCAAACTCAGAAGATGGAGAAGGTTGGATTCAATGCATAAATTCAGATATGACTGTAAAGAATATGGAAAGGATAAACTGCTACTCACCACATAGTTGAGTTGCAGACAGGCTCAAAGAAAAAGACTACTGAACATATAGCCATTTGGACAAAAAAAGTCCTTCTTCTGAAGTAGAAAACACACACACATTCCCACAAGCATAACACACACACACACACACACAAACACACACACACACACACACACACACACACACACACACACACACACACACACACATCTAACACAGGAGCTTGTGTGTAACTCAGTGACTGTTCTATGTGGTGAGTAGTAATCTATCCTTTTCATATAGCTGTTATCCAATTGTTAGATGAGTGACAATAAAAAGACACATTTGTGATGAGTACTGAAGTTGGTGCACTATTGATTTTCAGTGCTTCCACAGACAATGAATATATTAACATATAAGTTGTTTAGGGACTAACTCATGGATTACAGCCAGACATGAGTAATTTGAAATGCAGATCCTTCAAGAAATAATAATAAAAACTTTTAAAAACTCAAGCATTCTTGATAACTTCACTAACAGGAATAGTGTCTTATTTGTACCAAATACTGAGACATTAACACCACAAGTAATTTGCAAGGAGATTAAAAATATCCAAAATATTAAAGACATACAATGTGTGAACTGGATAATCAAAATAAATAAACAGTAACAATAAGCAGTGAAATACAACCACATTTGTGTTTCAGGGTAATATTCATAAAAATTATAATAAACATGTAAGTTTGTTTGAAAAAAGAATCTTCATAATATTCTACATAGAGGGAAAAACATTTTCCTCACATTTCTATTGTGTGTCAGTATTATAACCATATACTGTTTAATATTTGCAAAAATAGACCTTCTGATGTGAACAGGAGTTTTTCAGTTTCATGAAGTAGCCTGGATAACACATTCTACATTTAGTGCTCTTCTTTGCAAACAAGATAATTCATCTGTAGCTGCTAGGTGGAGATACTCAATTTACAATATCTGAGGACAGTTGATGATTACCACTGAACATTCACATCAATTTATCTATTAGAGTTCATCTATTTTGTGTTCTTTTTTGATCAGCATTTGTGGTTCCAAAATTCCTAAGGAATCCCAGAACTCTCGGTTCCCAAGATCATAACTTGTTGCTGCTGCAATGTCACTGTATCCAGAAATTTGCAGATAGTCAATATCCTTAGCATTTCCTCTCACAGTTGGCCAAGTGATGTTTCTCTTTTTTGATGCTGGATCCCTATAACATATACAATGAAAGAGATTTATTAATATTGTAACTTTTTTATGAAATGTTAACTAACTCTGGATCTTTCAATATCTAATAAAATATAGAGCTTAATAGATGGTGGTGGTAGTGGTAAGTTCCTGTGGGACCAAATTGCTGAGGTCATCAGTGCCCAGGCTTGCACACTACTTAATCTAGTTTAAATTAACTTATGTTAAGGATAAAATACCCACTCATGCCCGAGAGAGGACTCGAACCTCCGACAGGGGAAGCCGTGTGAACTGTGGCAAGGTGCCCAAAACCATGTGGTTACCCTGCATGGCCAGCTTAATAGTATTTTGGAAAGTATAGAGTAGTTATTCAGTTAATTAGAAATTACAGTTCCATTTCTTATTGAAACTAAATTCCATTCCACTAACTTGTACCTGTTCATTCACAGCTGAAGTGTAGGTACATCTCTATGTGATCCATATTTGCCTAATTTTATCTCTATAGGCTCCATGGGGTAGATGTCTTTGGGGCTAAAGAATATCTATTGCTTCAGCCCAGAAAGATGGTTCTTGGAGGTTTTGAAGCAGGTTCTTATGACATCTAGAGTGTCTTTCTTCAAGTGTCTGTCAGTTAAGATTTTTCAACTATTCTGTTACACCCTCAATAATTTGTAGCCTACATTTGCTTCACCTGTAACTGAACCAATGTTCTTGTTATACTTTATGTCTCTACAAAGTTTTCTGGCCAAACAATTATATGACATGACTGACTCTAGTGTCACTCAGTACTTTGTAGTCAAAGGATACCACACCTCTAACTTATGTCCCACAAAGAGTAAATTATTTGCATTTCTCTATATTAAAAGCTAGTAGCCAGTCTGTTATAGGCTGACATTTTGTAATGAGCTACAGCAATTTTTTTGTGATTAGAATTTCTTCAAAGATATGACATAAGTTGCAAAACTCCTGAGATTGTAAGTAAAAGTAAGTTGTATACAACATGAAGAGCAATTTATTTATTGTGTAACCGAAGTTTAACGAGTTCCTTTTAGCACTCATGTGGATGACCTCACACTTTTCATTATTTAGGGTCAACTGCCACTTCTTGCACCATTCAGATATTTTTTCTAAATCATTTTGCAGTTTGTTTTGATCTTCTGATGACTTTATTAGTCCATAAATGACAGCGTCATCTGCAAACAACCAAAGACGTCTGTTCAGATTGTCTCCCAAATCATTTATATAGGAAACAAACAGCAAAGGACCTCTAACACTATCTTGGGGAACGCCAGAAGTCACTTCTGTTTTACTCAGTGATTTTCCAGCAATTACTACAAACTGTGACCTCTCTGACAGGAAATCACAAATCCACTCACAAAACTGAGATGATATTCCATAAGCACACAATTTCACTATGCGCCACTTGTGTGGTACCATGTCAAAAGCCTTCTGGAAATCAGAAATATTGAATCGATCTGAAATCCCTTGTCAATAGCACTCAACACTTCATGTGAATAAAGAGCTAGTTGTGTTTCCCTTATTATCCGTTTAATTTTCTTCCAATGCTGGAATTTGTCAGTGAGACATTATGCTTTCTGTTGTAAAGGTGACACATAATCCACTCAATATTATAGCTCGCTCTTCTAAAAAGTCTTGGTAAACTCACAGAAAATAACAGAAAAGTCATTTGTGTTGGCTCAGTCTGAGTTTTGCTTGTACATCTATTTATTGCAAGAGAAAGAGAACATAACAGAAGAGACAAGAAGAGAATTGGTTCACTGTAAATAATGGTATATGGATGGTAAACTAAGAGATATTTAACAAGTTCTGATCATAAAAGTAATTTTGTGTTCTACTGCAGCCTGCTCTCTCAAGAAAATTTCAAACTATTAGACATCATGAGTAATGGTTGTAGGTTGGTGAGTTGCTCTTAAAGCTACATATCCCACAAGAATTTTCTTGTTTTATTGTCTCGTGTTCTTTTTCCCTTGTATGAATATTTTTGCCACACAGCATCACCTAAATGAAGCCAAAATATTTTATTTTGTATCATTAACTTTGTTTTGCACCAATGTTTTCCTCACAATATATAAAACTGTAACACACAAGACAAGCTATCATAACATAAATTAGTCATTAGCATAACATGCAGCAGAAAATATTAGCAACTGCTGCTCTTGACAAATATATTTGTCTACTCATTTCACAGCATGATTATTGAATCTCATTCTGTGACATATAGAATATAGAATGTCAACAAGGAGTAGAATGAATGAGAGTTTTGAGGCAGTAAAATGTTTCATCATGTGTCCTAAACACCAGTATTCTAACATCTTATCGATGAACCATTCAGGAAAACATATATAGAAGGGTCTTGTAAAACAGATTTTAAAATAAATAATGTAAGGAGCTCAGATGTTTAGTTGGAAAAAGGCACACAAAAAAGACTAAGAATGTTGCTAACTTTTGGACAGAACTGTATTCAGAGCTATAGAGTATACATATACACACATAAATATAGGCATATACACATGTAAGGCTACACTATTCCAGCTGACTACACTGTGCCAGCATTGAAAAATATTGGTTAAGAGAGTTAAAATGTCATTAACATTACCTTAGTGTCAGTTGATGAGTGATACTTACCCACTATTAACAAAATGGAGTGTTATGTCAACCATTAGCTCCACTACTTTTCTGTCTTCCTCTGCTTCAAGAACTTTCAAGCCATGTTTTTCATCCATCCTCATAATATAGCCCATGTCATCAACATGACTGACACCTGTTTGGAAATCATAATCAAGATTATTCTATCTTGTGTATCACTGTTAATGTAACAATGTTTAACAATTTCTACTTAATATAATACATAACATTGTTAAGACTTATTTGTGCAATTTCCATTTGCATACAGCCAAACATGCATTCCTTACAAACATTATATATTCTTTGAAGTCACATACTGCCAAATACTCCAGGTTCTATTACAGTTAGTTCTCATTCTAAAAGAATTTGACCATGAGTGGGAAGTTTCTGAGCTCTCATAGGGTAGTCATTATGATAATTTGTTGTCAGTCTTGTAGAAAATACATTCAATGGCTGATATCAAATGGGACAAACACTGAGAAAGATAAAGAGACTCTTTCTTGGAATTAGATAGTATAAAGCAGGAGCTTTTTGATGGAGAGACAGGAAGCAAAGATGAAACTGATTAATGAAATGAAATGTCATGTGGCTAGGGCCTCCTGACGGGATCAAGGGAGACAATGAGTACTCGAGCAGTTGGGAACTGTCAGGAGAAGAGCCTCTCATAGGACTCAGAGCAGGCAATGCACAGCACAATTAAACTGCAATCAGGAAGCTTAGGAGTGAACAAGAGTTAGTAAGACGAACAAGCAGCTGTTAAGTAGTAATAAGAGGTGAGATGTTGGACCTCAGTTACAGGAAAGTTTAGGGACAGTATATCAGGCTGCCAGCATATTTAAATAAAGTACTTGCCTCAGTCAGTACAGGAAATTTAATGTATACATGTAAAAATTATCAAAAGTGATAGCTGGTGGGACATTAAGAGGTTTGTACAGAGACAGCCACATAACATCAAAGGTGACCTGAACAACTTCACCTCTTTGACTCATGGCATCCAAGTGTACTGCATCCAGATGTTACAGTTTTATGATCAGCCATGCCTTGATGTTGCTGTAGGACAGATGAATGTGGAAGGATGAAATGGCTCTGGTTCCCAATGACTTTGGACATGCTATGCCGCTACCATTTTGGACTATGGGTTTCACAAGCATAGCCTGCATGCAAATGGTGTGAGAAAGGAATGACTGATACTGTAAATTAGTGAAAGCACAAGGGGTTGGTCTTGAGCCATATATGGTCAAATATAAATTGCTACTCACCATATAGAGGAGATGTTGACTCGCAAATGAGTCACAAGAAAAAGACTATTATATGTCTGAGCATTCTATTATGAAAAGGATAGGTTGCTACTCAAACAAGTAAGCTTTCAGCCAAAAAGGCATTCATCACAACTAAACAACATATACACACACTCACACAAATGCAACTCACAAAAACATGACCACATTCCTTTCTGCCAAGACCAGACTGCCAGCATCAGCTCATGATGGAGAAGCATTCTGGGTGATGGGGGGTAAGGAAGAATGTTGGGAGGGTAGAGGGGGGGTGGGGGTATCAGGGTAAGTGTGGGGTGTGGTAAAGTGCTGGCTTGTGGGGGGATACTGGGATGAGGTGGATAGAGAATGGAGCAGCTAGGAGCAGTCAGCAGTCAGGAGGGTAGACAAAGGGGGAGGGGAGGGACAGAAAAGGAGAGAAGTAAAAAGAAAAAGACTGTGGGTGGATTTGTGGAATAGAGGGTTCTGTAGCACTGGAGTGGGAACAGGGCAGGGGATAGGTGGGTATAGTACAATGACTAATGAAGGTTCAGGCCAGGAGGGTTACGGGAACATAGGATATACCGCGCACAGAGTTCCCACCTGTGTAGTTCATAAAAGCTGGTGTTGACATGAAGGATCCAGATGCCAAAGGCTGTGAAGCAGTCATTAAAATGAAGAACATTGTGTTGGGCAGCATGATCAGCAACTGGGTGGTACAGCTGTTTCTTGGTCACAGTCTGTCAGTGGCTGTTCATACAGACAGACAGCTTATTGGTAGTCATGCCCACATAGAATGCAACACAGTGCTTGCAGCTTAGCTTGTAGATAACATGGCTTGTTTCATGGGTAGCAGATTATGCTTGTGACAGGACTGGAGTAGATGGTGGTGGGACTAAGTATGGAATAGGTATTGCATCTAGGTCTACTACAGGGATACAAGTCATGAAGTGAAGCGATTGAAAGCAGGGGTTGTGTGTGGATGCATGAGAATATTGTGTAGATTTGGCAGGCAGCAGATACCACTGTGGGAGGTCAAAGGATAATACATAGGACATTCCTCATTTCAGGGCACAACAAGAGGTAGTCGAAACCCTGAAACCCTGGATCATAATGTGATTCAGTCACTCCAATCCTGGGTGGTAATGAGTCATGAGGGGAATGCTCCTGTGGCTGGATGGTGGAACTTTGGGTGGTGGGGGGGGGGGGGGGTGACTGGAGAGAAAGGCGAGGAAATCTGTTTCTGCACAAGGTTTGGAGGGTAATTATGGCCTGTGAAGGCTTCAGTGACACCCTTGGTATATTTCAAAAGGGACTGCTCATCACTACAGATGTGATGACCATGGGTGGCTAGGCTGTACGGAAGGGAATTTTTGGTATGGAATGAGGGTGCTAGCTGTTGAAATGGAAGTGTTGCTGGTGGTTGGTAGCTTTGGCATGGATGGTTCCACCACTGTTGTTTTGAACTAAAAGGCTTACCTGGTAGAAGGATTCTACAAGCTATCAGATTTATACACCTACAAACCCAGCCACAGTGAACCCATTCCAGAAATCCAGCAAGATGTCCAGTCTCTAATTAAATCCTTAGGCTCATCCCACAACCTCTCCCCAGACTGAGTCTCACTCCTCACCCCTACCACTCTATGTACTCCTACCTTCCATGGGCTTCCTAAGTCCATAAACTCAACTATCCATGATGACCCATTGTGGCCATTTACTGTGGCTCCATGGATAGAATCTCTGTTCTCGTAGACCAACACTTTCAACATATTCTTGCAACCTACCATCCTTTATAAACGATACAAATCATTTCCTCCACTGACTCTCCACAATTCTTGTTTATTTACCTCATGGTGCCCTGCTCATCACTGCTGATGCCCCTCCCTTTACACTAACATCCCTAATGCCCACAGCCTTTCTGGTACTGAAAACTACCTTTCTCAGCACCCATTGGTTTCCAAACCTAAAACCTCCTCCCTAGTGACCATGGCCAAGTATATCATCACCTACAATTACTTCTCCTTTGAAGGCATCACCTACAAATCTGGCGTATGGCAATGGCCACCTGCATGGCACTATCCTATGCTATAATATTCACAGATCATCTAAAGGAATCCTTCATAACCACCCAGAATCCCAAAAGCCTCACCTGGTTCAATTCACTGATGACATTTTAATGATCTGGACTGAGGTTGAGGATGTCCTATCCACATTCCCCCAGAACCTCAACAACTTCTCCTCCATTCACAACTGGTCCTCCTCAACCCAACAAGTCACTTTCTTCAATGTTGACCTCCACTTCAAACATGGCTACATCAGTACCCCCATCCATATAAAACCTACCAAGCATCAGCAATACCTCCACCTCAATAGCTGCCACCCATTCCATGCCAAGAAGTCGCTTCCAAACAGCCTAGCTGCCCAGGACTGTCACAGTTGTAGTGACAAGCTGTCCCTCTCGAAATATACCAAGGGTCTCATTGAGACCTTCACAGATTGTAATTACCCTCACAACCATGTGCAGAAACAGATCTCCTGTATGTTATCCCTCCAGTCCCTCCCTCCCCCCCCCCCTTCCCAAAGTCCTATCATCTGGCCACAGAGGAGCATTTCCTCATGACTACCTGGTCTGGGGAAACTGAATCACATTCTCTGCCAGGGTTTGGGGGGGGGGGGGGGGGGGAGGGCGGAGGGGGGGAGAAGGATTTGAAGGCATATTTAGAGGTAGTTGGAACTTTAATAGGGACTGTGATTTGGTTGCTCCAGTCCTGGGTGGGAATGAGTCATGAGGGGAGTGCTGTCCCTTTTTTCGCCAGACAGTGGGAATGTGGAAGTTAGTAGATGAATGGCAGGACAAGGCACAAGAGATGTGCTCCTGCTTAAGGCTGGTAGCATAATTATGGCATGTGAAGGCCTCAGTAAGACTTATGGTATATTTAGAAAGGCGATGCTTGTCACTACAAATACAACAGCCTCTGGTGGCTGTGTTGTGTGAAAGGGAATTCTTTGTATGTAATAGGTGGCAACTGTGCTTGATAAGTTTGATATGGACAGAGGAACTGATGCAGCGCTGTCTTTCATGTAGAGATCAACATTTAGGAAGCTGACTTGTTAGGTTGAGGAAGAACAGGTGAAACAAAAAGAGGAACATATGTTGAGATTTTGAAGGAACATGGGTAGGGTGTCCTCTCTCTCAGTCCATATCATGAATATGTCATCAATGAATCTGAACCAGGCAAGGGATCTGGGTTTCTGTGTGGCTAGGATGGTCATGGGTGCCCATAGCTGTACCATGTATTTCTTTGCAGGCGATTCCTTATAAAGTAATGTAATTGTAGGTGAGGGTATAGTTGGTGGAGGAAACTATTAGTATCTTTTATATAGGAAGGTAGGTACATATAATAGGTTGGTCCATGATAACACATATTCCCTAAATGGGGGTGCAGTAACTGGCCACAATGAGGCATCCCAGGTGGTTGGATTTGTGGGCTTTAGAAACTCTTTAGATGATAGAAATATGGGGCATAATAGGGATAAGGGGAAGAGAGGTTCAGGGGAGAGCTTCTGGGATGGGCCCAAGGATCTGAGGAGGGACTGGAGATCCTGTTGGATTTATGGAATAGTGTCACTGTGGTCACTATGCTATCCCTCCTCCTACCTGCCCCCCCAGGCTCCTTGTTATCTCCACCAACCACAGCCTACTTCTCCTATCAAACACAGTTGCTCACTGTCCCACTTCAGTGGCCAGAGATAGTTGTCATGTGTGTGTAAGTTGTGCTTGTGTACACGTTTCCTACTTTAGAAGAAGGTATTATGGCTGAAAGCTCCAATGTATAACTGTTCTTATTGCACCTGTCTGTGACACCATATTTCCTCTACACAGCAAGTAGCAATCTATCCTTTTGATAATATTGTCATTATTCCATCCTGGACTTTCCATTTTTTGATACTGGCAAATAAGTGTTTTCATAGAAAGGTCTAAATGTCTCTTAAAGAAAAAATCTGGACAAATGGTTCCTTATACAAAGAATGTCTCAATCACTTTAAAAACCTCTTTAACAAGCACTCATTGGATAGATTCTGACGTAGTAAGAAGCTCATTAGCTGTCATGAACAAAAGTATATCCTTGGTATAAGTAGCACTGGAAATTTAAGAGACTTCATATGCCATCTTCAAAACATGCAATCAATAAAAAATAAATTACAGCAAATGAAGTTGCTCTCCAGTCTACAAACTGCACAGTAGTCTGTATCACAGAAAATTGGTTTGGGGACACTGAAATTTAACCTGCAGAACTGTCATTGTATGATGGGGTAAACTCCTTCTGTAGTGGATCAGGGTGGAGGATAATTTTCTTATGTCAGAAAAGGAACACAATTTAAATTTAGATATGACCTCAATACAATTAGGAAGATGAATATTTTAATACATCAGTTATGGAACTAGGAGGGAATGTTTTGACATTAAAAAAAACTAAGTACAAGAAATACATTTTATTATATACATCTGAAAGAGTGCCTGACACTACTTTTCCACATAGTCATCAAACACATTGAGGCACTTATCATAGTGGTGTACAAGCTTTGAGAGACATTCGTCATAAAATTTTGCCGCCTGAGACTTCAACCAGTGTGTCACACTCGCCAGGACTCCCACATCAGCATCAAAACGCTGCATTGCAAGCCAGTTCTTCATCTTGGGAAACAAGTGGAAGTCGCATGGTGCCAGATTGTGGCTGTAGGGGGTACGAGGGAAAATTTCCCATTTGAATGAATTAAAGAGTTCTTTACTGTGGTTTGTCGAGTGAGGTCGGGCATAGTCATGCAAAAACAGAATTTTGAACATCAGCTTTGCTTGGCATATGTTTTGAACTGCTCTTCTAAGGCTGTGCAAAGTTTGACAGTAGGCAGAATTTATGTTTGCTCCACATTTGAGAAAATCAATAACAAGCACACCTTGCCTATCCCAAAACACTGTTGCCATAAACTTTCTTGCTGACAAGGTTTGCAAACATTTTCTTGGTTTTGGGGGGAAACTTGTGCACCCCCATTCCATAGACTATAATTTTGTCTCGCATTTGATGTGTTTCACCCAAGTCTCATCACTGGTTACGATTCAATTCAATAATTAATCACCGTTTTTAACGCATGTGATTCCCAGCAAATAATAAAAGTGAAATCATGTAGGGAAAGAGCCCTTAATTGCAGGCTTACGAAATACTTTTATCAAAAGATGGAGTGAAAATTTTTGAAGAGAATTAGCAAACCAAAGTTGGAACAGACAAAATATGAAATTTTGTAAAAGACATCTTTAAAAGTGGTACCTACTTCAGCAGCAATGTCCTACAAAAAGAAATGGATAACACAGATAGTAGAAAGTCATTCCAGACTTTAAGTACCTCAGTTTCATGAAAAAAATGTCTTACTGAGCTCAAATTTTTAATTTTTTTTCTACTGGCATATAAAGTACCACAAGAGCACAGGGAAAAGTGTTGTACTTAGTACATTTTTCTGATTTTAGTCTTCAGCCAGCCCTGTAACCGAACTTTAATATATTATCTTAGTCCATTTTTAAATGTTGGCATTCATGTTTTATGTGTTGCAGTATGTTCAAATGTAAAAACATTCTTGAAAGAACAACATGCTCATGTACCAAGGAACAAATATCTGTCTGAAATTTAAAAGCATTACAATCAAGAAGATCTTCTCAATAATGTGTTTAACAGTCTAATTTCTACTTTATTACTGTATCCCATAACAGTAATCAGTAAGTGAAACCAAATTAAGTAGAAGTATTATTAAAAATAATAACAACTTAAATAAATTCTGAAATAGAAACTATTGGAAACTAATACAAATTTCCCTTTTCAAGGCAGGTAAAATTGTTAAGACAAAGAAACTCAGTTCATTTGCAAGTATCACATTTTCCATGGTAAAAGACCTACTGTTTCAAGATAAAAGGCATTCCACAAACAAAAATTATGGCTTAATTGTCCATAATAGTTCTAAAATATATAGCATTTTACTCATCATAAAATTCTGTACCTGAAGAATTAACAATACATTCAAAATTTCTTAATATATTGTACAGCACTTAAACATGTAGAATGTGAAATATTGACAAATGTTCTGCAAACTCAACTTCATGACTAACAACACAAAATTCTGTAGAAAATTTTGGAAACTGCTCATGGCAGTGTCTAGTGTGCATTACTTCATGTTATTCTGAAACCAGTCACCAGGTTGAGCTACTGATAGAAAAATACTGTGTGTTCCTGAGTACACTATTCCCTAGGAACAACACTCTCCTTTAATGAATACTGCAAAGTATCATCTACTGACAAAATAATATATAAAACAGAAAATGAAAGCGAAACAGTATGTGATGTTATGAAACAGATAATAGGGATAGACAAACAGAAGCATGATGATGCAGGCTACAGATATTAGACAGTGACAATAAGTGATCCACACCATCTAGCAAAAATTTGTGAATGAGCATATTTCAAATGTTTCAAAAGCAGATATTGCACACATTGCCAATGGGACACTTGATTTGAACCTTTCCTTTCTTCTGTTCTTCCAACTATAACAATGGAATTTCATCTTATATTAGATGCATCAAGCTAAGGTTCAGGGGTAGAATTTGAGCATTAATATAAATAGTGACAGGAGTGAACAGAAACACCAGTGATCCTGCAGGTACATAAGAACTAAAGAGAGATATGAATTTCCAGTACTTAGAAAATCAAATTAATTTTATTCCTCAGCAGTGCAAAATTTGCACAGAAGGCAAAATAAATCATTCATCAGATAAGAGGTAGGCATATCTCTGCTACATAGTTTATGTGAACCATATGTAGTAACAAAAAATACATGATAAAGGAAAAGAGATGAAATGTATTGGGTGTAAGTATATTTGATATGTTTCTCCCTTAACAGTACATAATTTGTATATCAAACAAGAGAAATGATTCATCAGATAGGCAGTAGGCATATCTCTGATATACTGATTATGTGAACCATAAGTAATAAGGAAAAGTACTCACATGATAAGGGAAAAGAGAAGAAATGTGTTGGGTATATTTTATTTAGTGGACTCATCTTCTTACTGAAGATTGTTTGTCCTTAGAGAGTACGTAATTTCAGTTATTAAGGACACCCATGTATGAGGAAATACTGTTATTTCAAAGGGATGATACAGAAATTATTAAAATTTTGTGAGCATTGAACTGAGTATCAGGATCAAATGGAAAACCTAAGAAACGTGGAATCAGTGCCATGCAATAACAGTTGACAAAATATGAGATATCTACCAAACATTTGTACAGATGCCTATCAGAAAAATCTGAAGTGATAAAATACCTGCTCATTTCACTTTATGTTTGTCTAAATTACTGAAAATCTTTCAGGTAGTTAAAGCCTTCATCAAAACTCTGGTACAAGGACTGAAAAATAAATATTTTTGCAAAGTTCAGAAATCATTTAGACTACTGTTTAACAAAGGTCTCTAATTTGCTACTCTCATTTTTAAGGAATTTTTGAAGAAAGTGTGTGTCATACAAGATTTGATTTCAAGATTTCACAATCAGAGAGTTTTGAGGAGCTGGGTAGATTATTTCAGACATGACACAATGCAAAAAACAATCAGTTAATGTACTGGACAAAAGGTAATAGATGTAGAGTGAAGTGGCAAATGAAAATTTTTACTAAGACTGGGATTCAAACACATGTTACCTGCTCACTAGGCACATGTGCTAACCACTATGCCACTCTGGCACAGTGGCTTTGCACAACTGCAGAGACTACCTAGCATCCATACCCCAATTCAAATTCACATTTGCACTTTGGTCCACTTGGTGCTCCCCCCCCCCCCCCCCCCCCCTCCAAATAGAAACTCTAACAGCATTGCTAGAGCTGTCCAACTGTATTAGGACAGCACTTCACCATCAAACAAAACAGAGGATACTTCCTGAAGTCCAGACATATGTGATTTATTGAAATGAAACTTTATGTTTCAAGAGACTTTCTCAATTCTCAAACATCTTTGATATATAATTTGTGGGCTGAGGCATGAATGGGAATTTGGATTGAGGACGGAGGTGTACTAGGGTAGCCCACGAAGTTGTGTAAAGCCATTATGCTAGGGTGGCATAATGGTTAGTGCATCTGCCTAGTGAACAGGAGACCCAGGTTCAAATTCTGGACATGGTAAAATTTTCATTCATTGCTTCAGTCCACATTTACAAATCATAGATGGTTGAGACTTGAAAAGGTCTTAGTGTGATCCCTCTAATTAGTGGTAAAAGTAATTACAGTGACATGTGCTTAACAAAGAATATTTATCACAAGGACTGTACTGTTAAGACTGCAGATTAATGAATCCTGAAGTGAGGTAATAACAACATAATTATAGCTGTGAGTTAAGGAGTTGCCATAGAGGTTTATCAGAAGGTTCCTAACAAGGTGTAGTATGCCAACAAAGGGGGACATTTCCAAAAGTTTTGTCCAACAAATCCATTACTGTGGGTTGATTACTGAACAGGATTAATGAAAAACATGGCCAAGATTGAAAGAAGAGCTGTCTGTTCCATTACATCTATATTTTGTATCACAGAAATGTTCAATATATACCAATGGGGCATGCTACAAGAAACATCATGTGCACTTTTTGGAACATTACTTTCAAAATTTGTAGTACCAATGTTCTAAGTCAAATCAAGAACCATTTTACTATATCCAACTTGAATGTTATATAATGATCACAGGACAAAAATTAGAGGAATTTATGAATATATTTAGCAGTAATGACAGTTAGTTTACTTGCACACCACCTGAAAATAAATTAGTAAGGGATAAACAATTGTTTTACATGATGAATGCCCACAAACTGTACAGTTGCTTGCAGAACATGTACACAGATACTATGTAGATGTTGTATTACCAAAATATGAATAAGTGAAGACCAACAGTATATATTAAATGTACAAAATGTTACTATTTATATACTAATATGTACAAATATTTTAGAAATAACATAATCTAAAAATATGCCTAAGTAAAGAGTGCTCCTTCACAAATTTTTATAAAGACTATTTTTTTTAATACATACCCAGGTCAACATCATTTCCTGACATTACTTCAGAAAAACTGTGTTTTCCTCTGTAGCTAAAAACATAAAAGTATACTGGAGCAGTGCTGACAGCAGCTTGCATCCGTGCTGCACGCTCAACATCTACCACAAACATCCGGTCACTAAACAGCTGCAATGGTACAGAGTCAAGAATAAGTCAAGCAAATAAAATATGCAGGCCATAGTAGATATGTTTATTACAATTTGAATATACCAATGTTGTTCTTATAATTCAGTGTGACTGACAAATATTGATAATAACATATCAGCACACAGCTTGTAGAGATTATCTTAATCATAACCTCTTGTTCATTTCCAAAACAAAACCTTCATTCTGCAATTTGCATAGTTTGTACATCCAGTGTCATCTGGTCTATCAGCTGAATCATGGCTGTCAAGGGAGTTCCACATTGGCCACCACAGTCCCTAAGTTTTTGTGTGTAATTGTGAATTGTGCCTGTCACAGAGTTTTGCATTTGGCTGCCAAGGGTGCTGGTTTTTTTTCATGTCTGCTTGTGCCTCCTCCAAGCTTGATGTCTATTCCTCTGTTTTTATGTCCCATGTTTTCTATGTTTTGTACTATCAGTCTGAGTTAGTTCAATTAGTCTCCTGCTCTCAGTGAATAAAAAGTCTTCTGTTAACCGTAATCCTCTGGTGTTGGATCAGTCAGTATTATTAAGTTGATCAGTTTCAATTACACTGATCCTAACATGATCCTTAAGTTGAAGGAATTGAACCATAGCAGTTTTCTCTATTGAGCTCAGGAGATATCTGAAGAACACATCATATCGATACTAGCAGTCCATTTGCCGCTGTTTTGGCCCAACAACCCCATCTTATGGCTTGCATAGGTGGAAGTAAGTGTCTGTTGTGCTGGAATTATGACCAATACCATAAAGTTCACACTTGTAAGTCAGTTGGTCAACTGTTTTGCAGTTCAGGTGCACACCATCATTGCACTCCCTAGCAGAGGACGCCTATGAGAAACTCAAGTTGGAACTAATATGCAGCTTTGCTGCTTTGCAGGAAGATTGTATTTGTCAATTTCTTACCCAATAAGTCTGGTGATCATAAACTATCACAATATCTGAGGTATCTGTGCAGTAAAGTGTATGCCATCACAGTGCCAGACACTGTGGAGAAGTAGATTACTGCTACAAATTAGGGCAATAGTAGCATTACAAACCAACAAACCACTGCATTCCATGGCAGTGTTGGCAGACCACATACAGGAAACCAGCAGACCTGCCCATATTAGTGTGGTTGTGGCACAAAGCAGCAGTGCAACAGCCTCAGCTATGATTGCAGGTGCTAGTTATGACTCACTCACAGCAAAGTAGACATGTTACATGTGAAGGTTATAGCATTATTGTCAAAAGGTGGCACTGGAAACAACACAGGGCATTAGTGTAGACGTTCAGGATCTAGTCTTCAAGCAATACTATGTCTTCTTAAGGTGAGCAACCTCTGTGTTGATAACATGGCAGATTTGGTGAGAGCTTGTGAAGATTTATGTTACCGGGCTTCCACCAAAATGCTGGTGGAGGTTGATCACAGGTGCAACTGCCAGTCACCATCCAGACACCTATCCATGAGTGACAAGAGGTGTGTCCTTGTGGACACTGATTTGGATCTCAGTATCCTGCCACAACATTTGTTGCATTGGTGTAGGCTACCAACTGCCTTCTGTCTAATGGCTGCCAATAATTTGTCTATGGTGACCTATGAAACTCAGTGAATGGAGCTGAATACATGCCTATGTAATCCATTCTCATGAAATATCACTGTTGCAGGTGCCATAGAACTGATCATCAGTGGCAAAGAGGACATTCTAAAGACTGCAATTACAACACCGTTTGGCATGTTTGAGAGTGTGTGTATGACTTTCAGGACTACAAAATGCAGTGCAAACATGGCAAAGACTCATTGACTCTGTCCTTCAAGGCCTCCTGTTCTATTTTTCCTACCTGAATGGCATGCTCATGTTCTTGGAGACTGAGGAACGACACTGGAAACATCTACAGGAAGTGTTCTGACGTGTGGAACATTACAGAGTCATGCTGACAGTCATCAAGTGCATTTTTAGACAATCTGAAGTGACCTTCTTGGTGCATAGAATTTCTCCTGCAGGTTCCCTACCTTTGACAGAGAAGGTTTACATGATTTTACAGTAACCCAGGCCAGCTAAAATCAAGGAATTGCACTGATTCCTTAGTATGCTGAATTTTTATTGACACCACCTGCTTCATGCACTAGAATTGCAGAAACCACTGACTGCAATGGTTACTGGTTCTAAGATGAAAGGCAGCTCCCTAGTGCCTTCCCATTCGAGAACATGAAACAGAGAAAGACTAATGCAGTCTTCTAGCTCATCTCAAGCTCAACATACCTCTTGCATTATATTTGGATGCAAGCCAGGCAGTTATTGGTGCAGCATTACAGCAGTGGTCAGAAGGTTCATGGTAACCATTGGCATACTTTTACGAAAATTGTCACCATCTCAGAGAAAATGGACTACCTATGACTGCAAGCTACTGGCAGTATATATAAAGCAGTGAAATTCTTCTTTCATGTGTCAGCAGCAGGACAAATCCTACTGACTTTTCTGTACTTAACTGAACACAACAAGAACACAAGGGTGCCCAGATGTTCGTCGATGATGACGCGTCAGGATTACAATTGCAACTCGTTGACATTATGGGAGAAGGTGTAAAGGTCTACTGTGATATCTCTCGCAGACAACCTTGTCCATTTCTTTCACCAGCATTCAGAAGACGAGCTTATGGCTGCAGTCATAAATTATGCCACCCAGGAGTACATCCAACATTTCCACTCCTATCCCAATATTTTGTGTGGGTTGGGAAAGGTCTGTCAAGAATGGACAGGGACATTTTTGCAATATGAAAGGTGTAAAGTGTCTCACCATGTAGATGCCCCAATTGGTGACTTTCCAGATGCAACTGTACATTTTGTGTATGTACATGTGCATGTTGTGGGTCTGTTTCCTCCATGAAACAGTCAGCACTACCTTTTCATGATGACTGAATATGCCCACAGGCAGTGTCAATTGATAATATTACTGCCAAAATGTTAGCCTCCACCTTTGCGTCAATGTAGTTGGCAACATTCGTGTGCCTGCACTACATCACCACCTACTGTGGATGGCAGTTTGAGTCAGATCTGTTCATGCAGCTTGCCAAGTTTTGCGGATATGACCATCAGGTATGATTCTGCTGGCAATAACATGGTTGAATGCTGACATCTTTCCTTGAAGAAGGTGCTTATGTGCCAGGAACTCAAATGGACATCAGCTCTTCCTATGGTTCTACTTGGCCTACAAACAACTTATAAATCCAACATTGATTCTTTGGCCACAGGGTTGGTCTGTGGAGAGACAGTGCATCTTCCTGGCAAACTTGTTGGTGCTGATACACTGAAAACTTTCTTGCAGGACCAGCCAGGTTGTTTACATTGCCTTTGGAACCATGTCACCCAGGTCTGTCCTCCGAAGGTATCTGGTCATGACACATACTTTTGTTATTGGCATCAAGGACCTGGATCACTGCTCACATGTCATACTCTGCACCAAAGGTATACATGCACTGGCCCATACTGCGTGTTACAGAGAGAAGTATGCAGACCATGGACATATTGGTGAACACCAAATCAACAGCCACTTCCCTGAACATTTTCAAGAGGCATCACAGCCCGCCGCCAAACAGAGACCTCAGAACCTGCCTGAACAAGATGTGGGTGTCAGGGGCGCTGGTGTTTTTTTGCAGGCATTTGTGCTTTCTCAGCGCACAGTGTTTATTTCTGTGTTTATTTATGTTCAATATTTTTTTATGCTTTGTACTGTCACTCTGGGTTGGTACAATTAGTCTCCTGCAGTCATTGAATAAAGAGTTTCCTGCCAGGCATAATTCTTTGGTGTTGGGTCAATGAATATTTCAGTTGGAATTACACTGATCTAGAGAGTATATTTTGACTGTATGATGGGCTATAGGATATGCTGCTTTAGGAAGGGAGTTGCTTGTTGTAAGGTACAAGGAATTAGGAAAATTCCAGATTATGATGCATAAAACACCAGACATTAAATTCTTCAACTGATATACTTATGTTTTAACAGTTCATGATTCATTTGGCCACAAATATCATTTAAAACTGACACTGACTGGCATAATCATTTCTTTTGGTATTGTTCTGTGCATTGCATGGGTATTTTTGTTCCAGAAAAGCTTCATAATCTCATTATATTTTAATTTTGAATAGAGAAGGATAATGAGGATACAATCTTGAAGACAACTGTTTGTTTAAGCCAAATAATTTCCTATTATTCGATGTATTTGCGAACATAATGAATGACACACAAACTTATAAAATTATAAATCTTTCACTTGAGTTGATTCAATTGAAATTTATTAATCAGTAGCTGTTCATTTTTCTCTCTGGTTTTAAAACATAGTTTTGTAAAAAAAAAAATATTTAAAGAAAAATTGCGGAAATCACTATGTAAACAAATGAGTCTAAGTCTGGAGTTTCAGAAGTTTTAGTAATAAATTTGAAATTAATAGAAAGAATAATTGCCATCATTTTGCTGCACTAAAATTGTAAATTTCAAAAAATTATAATTTTGTGTATATCAAGGTTTCAGTTAGAAAAAGAATGTAATAAAAAAACTACAATTTTCCAGAACCCCTGTATGCCAAACAATAAACTATCAAAGACACACTGCATGCCACCTAGTGTGTCAGCTCTTGCTCATCACACTTATCAGTTCTATATTCTGTGATGTCTTTTTAGAAATAATTATTGGAAGAAAAGCAAATGTTGACAGAACCAATGAAAAATTGTGTTTTTGTTATCACAGCCAAAGACATAAGACCATGAAGCCAAACACTTTTAGCAAACAAGATGTCAAGAAAACATTGCATTAACGAAAAAGCTATGGAAGTATAAAATAAACGTTATTTGTAATTTCTACTTCCCACAGGGAAACACTAAGTGCTCAAATGTTTCTTATTTCTGCTAAAGATGCTCTTAACTCCTGAGTGGGCGCATGGTAAATTTTGTGTGCATTTAAAAAATAGCTGTCTTTCATGTTATTAAGGTAAACATGCATGAGTAAAATCACAGTTTAATCTTAGTTTGATTAAACAACAGTAAAATTAACTTAGTTCATATGAGATAAATCAATATTTAATTAAAAAATAAGAAAATACACTTTCATTGCATCACTTGATGCCTTGCACAAATCTTACCCCACAGTAATGACACATTTGAAGTCTTAAACAGCCAACCACTTACTATATTGTTAATTATCTCGTATACAACTGCCTCATTGTGGTATTGTGCTGCTAATCCAGAATCTGGGCCATTTTCTTGCACGGGTTGTACATTTTTTCTCACTAGCATGCATTTTATTTTATATTAGTGCTGCTCACTTGGACACAGACAATATAACTTAGCACTGGATTAGCTGAAGCAATAATGAAGGAATATGTGTGGGCTTGTGGTTATAAAGCAACAATGGAAAACCTATAAGACAATGTTATTTGTGGTTGCCGCATGTTATGCAAAGGCGCTCCCAGTCAAAGATTAAAACTGCTTTCATTCATAAAGTTTAACTGCATGAGTACTTTTTAAAGTTATGCAGAAGTAAACATTATAATGTATGTATCTAATATGGGAAGTAATGTTATGCTGTGAAAGGCAAAGATCCAAAATTGACTTTTGGGAAAGCATATAGTTATTCTCTGTCAGAAAGAATCCAGAACATTAAAAATGAAGACAGTCCAACAAACTTCAGAACCCTTTCTGTAAAATTAGTAGCATTTTTTCACCACTTACTAGCTCATCTACTCACTGATGGTATTTGTGACTAAGCATGAGAAACAAATTTAACATGAACTTCTAATAATAAAAAAAAAAGATTAAAATGATTTCCCTGTAGAGCTACATTCTATAAGCTGTCAAAAGATCACAAACAATCTGTCTGCCTCTTGGCATAGGTTATGGAATTGGAAATCCATGCACACTAAAAACAAAAGTAAAATTATATTTTATTAGCCACTTATACAAATTGTCTCACTATCCACTTACTTTAGATTGAACATTCCTCAAATTTACAATTGAGTCAATATGGCCTCAACCAGAAACCTGATTTTGATATCACAGTGGCCTCTTAAATTTTGTTGTATTGGAAGTGGTATGGCCTTGAATGTAGACAGAAATTTACCAAAGAGGGGTAAGACTATAAAACTGTCATCTTCACACAACTGACTTGTTGAGTTTGAAGAAGTGTCATGCCACAATAACTAAGTCTGACAAAAGTTACATAAAACTTGCTGTATTTCAAAAGACTGGTAGAGATCCCCTCAATATATTTTTCAAGGTGAATTACTTTGATAGTTAAAAGCACAACATATTTCATTATTAATGCAAAATAAATATTTTATATTACCCAATGTGATTACAAAAGCCACTTTATTGAGTTCATGGCCTGAAATTACACTCTCATACTATAAAATCCATAGTGTCAAGTTCAACAGTAAACCATGTTAGAAAATATTCACAAAAATGTTTTTCACAAATGATATCTGTAGACTGTGCTGAATATTAAAAGTATAAAGAAAAGAAAGGTATGTCTGAAAAAATGCTATTGTATATTAACAAAACTTACCAGCAAAGCATTCCATCTATTCAAAGTTGATGAAACAGTACATATACATACACATATCAATTAGACCATTGCACCTAACGATAGTAGCCACATTTATGTGAGTTGTGTGAATGTTTGTATATGTTTCTCCATCTGCTTCATCTGATGAAGGACTTTGTTTGACAGCTAAAATAATTCAGCAGTGCACTTTTAAATGGGCCTGTCTGCTGTTCAGGCCTCCTCTATGCAATTAAAATGTGTTTATGTACATCCAGGATCTCCTTTAGCCCTTGGATCACTTTCAACCAAATTTGGCATTTCATGATTATCAGTACTGTGGGATTCAAAGCTGCGTAGCCCCAATATGAGTGGAGATATGGAAAAAAAAATGTATTTTACAGTCTCTGCCATTTAGGCTTTCCTCCTTGACAGGTGTATTATATGGGAAGAGTATAGTCCTGCCTTATTGACTTGCTTTGCAGGGTAGCGTCCATGTCAGGAGCAATAAATGGTTTCCCAGCCTGACAAGCTTGGTGTGGGACTAAAAGCAGCCGCTTTATTCACATCTGTCTCAGTGGCTATACATTTGGCTGGACATAGCTGAAGGAAAGTTAAGATGGATAAAGAGAGGAGGCAGTAGGGAATGGGTTGGGAGAGAGTGTCAGGAGGAGATGGATAGGGGAGAGGGAGAGAAGAGGGAGTGGACACGGAGAGAGGCAGGAGGAAATGGAGAGGGGGGGGGGATAATTTTGACAGAGCAGGCAAGAGGAAATGGATAGAGAGAGTGTGGAGGAGGAGAGGGGCAGAGAGAGTGTGGAGAAGGATTAGATAGACAGACTGAGGTGGCAGAGGAATTGAACAGAGAGAGGGGCAAGGAGGGGATGGATGGAGAGAGGGGGAAGAGTTGATGTACAGAGATAGAGAGGAGGAGGAATGGATAGAGAGAGGAGGGAGGTGGGAGGAATGCAGGAGATGAGTGGAAGTTGTAGAGGGCTGGTGGATAAGTGGAAAAGGAAGAGGAGGAGGAGAAGGAGAGTGGAGAGTGATAGCGAAGGGGAATGGAGAATATGAACAGACGGAGGAAGCAGAAGAGATATATATAAAGCAGGGTGCATGTACATATGTTTATATGTATATATCTCTGGGACCTCCTCTCAAACCCCTGGATCGATCTCAACTAAGTTTGGCACACAAACAGCTGACTTCAAGCCTATCAGCACTGGAACACATACAAGGGCAAAACTGAGGATTAAAATAATGGAAAGTCTGGAATGGAATAACAACAATGGGGGAAGGAAGGACCATTTCAAGGAGGCATTGAATCACAGACAAGCACAATGAAGAAGAATGTTAAAGATATCTAAGCTTGCAAACAAAACCTTTCCTCCAAAGTAGAAAACACACAAATATTCATACAAGCACTATGGCCTGACTACAACATGAGCAGCTATCTAGCAGAGGTGTGTTGTTGGGATAGAGAAGAGGCATGAGGAGAAGAGGGGAAGGGATAGCAAGCTATGGATAGGGGAAGATATTAGTGTTGCTTTGGTAGTTTTCAAGGAGGTGACAGGGACAAGGTAGGTCTGCTAGGTGCAACATTGGGAGGGTATGGTGGGCAGAGGCCAGAGGAATGTGGAACGGAGAGATGACAGTGTGAAAGCAGAGAAGGTTAAGGGCTATATAAGTGTGTTGGTAGGATAAAAGGCATGTGTAGTCCTAGAGTTGGAGCAGAAGAGGAGAAAGGCAAGTAGAGGACAGTGACTAGCCAAGGTTGAGGGTAGGGGAGGTATGGAAATGAAGGACATATTGTAGGGAGCATTCCCACCTGTGGATTTCGGAAAAGCATGTGTTGATAGGGAGAATCCAGATTGTGTGGAATATAAAGTAGCCTTTAAAGTGAAGCACATCATGTAGAATGATATTTTCAGCAGTTGAGTGGTCTAGCAGCCTCTTTTGTGTGGTGAGTAGCAATTTGACCTTATATAGAGTTTCGTTTCTGCAATGTATAGCTGTAGTCACCCCAAACAAATACTGCTCATCACATCTTTCATGCAATTCCCAGTGCTGATGGAAAGCATTGGTTTGTTCCCTTTTACAACAAAGTGATTTTTAATAACCAGTACTCCAGTAGTAATGGCACCACCCTGGCCTGCGCAGTCTGCTACTGCCCCGCAATAGTGGTGTTCAGTCACTGCCAGAGTACTGGTTATTTCTCATGTTTTTCCATCCCTGTTAATAAATATCAATAAACCCAATATCCACTATACTAATTTGGGACCACTCTATCAAATGGGCATGTAAAGATCCTGCTTCAAAAATAATTTCATTTGTAATGGGTAACAAACTGATGCTTTCTGTAAACACTGGCCATTGCATGAAAAATGTTATGAGCAGTATTTGTTTGGGCTGACACCAGCTATGCATAACAAAAACTAAATCACAAAAATCTGCTGAAACACCAGAGAAGATGCGCCTGCTGACTCTCAGATATTACTACTATTCAACTTTGATGTCTGTAATATGTATGGAAAAAAGGTAAACTATGGCTGTAACAAAGTTGTACACTGGAGGGAAGGGATGTCCTTGTGGAAATTAAGGGTGAATGTTGGCCAGGTGTACTACAGTTATGATTATGTTATAATGGTGAGGGAGTTGGTGAGTGTACACGAAACATACAACTCAAGAATTAAGAATATTTGTTCACCATAAATCATTTCACAATGATATGGGTTTTGTCAATTTGTTCCTGCATACCAGAATGTTGGACCTATCATTTTCCTGCATATGGAGAAGGGCAGATTTGAGGAAGTTATGGAGAAAAGATGTTTCACACAAGTTCACAGTGTAGAAACCACAAGCATGTACACACATATGTACATTAATCCTGGTTCCATAGATCATGAGTATGACATTTCGTAATGACGTGGCATGCATCACTTTAAAATAAGTATCCTTTACACAAAATAATTAATTTTTTTAACAATTCTGAAGGTGGCAGGGGTAAAATACAGGGAGCGAAAGGCTATTTCCAATTTGTACAGAAACCAGATGGCAGTTATAAGAGTCTAGGGACATGAAAGGGAAGCAGTGGTTGGAAAGGGAGTGAGACAGGGTTATAGCCTCTCTCCAATGCTGTTCAATCTGTATATTGAGCAAGCAGTAAAGGAAACAAAAGAAAAGTTTGGAGTAGGCATTAAAATCCCTGGAGAAGAAATAAAAAAAGCTTTGAGGTTTGCCGATGACATTGTAATTCTGTCAGAGACAGCAAAGAACTTGCAAGAGCAGTTGAACAGAATGGACAATGTCTTGAAAGGAGGGTATAAGATGAACATCAACAAAAGCAAAACGAGGATAATGGAATGCAGTTTAATTAAGTTGGGTGATGCTGAGGGAATTACATTAGAAAATGAGACACTTAAAGTAGTAAAGGAGTGAGCAAAATAACTGATGATGGTCGAAGTAGAGACAATATAAAATGTAGATTGGCAATGACAAGGAATGCTTTTCTGAAGAAAAGAAATTTGTTAACATCAAGTATTGTTTTAAGTGTCAGGAAGTTGTTTCTGAAAGTATTTGTATGGAGTGTAACCATGTATGGAAGTGAAACATGGACGATTAATAGTTTAGACAAGAAGAGAATAGAAGCTTGCGAAATGTGCTGCTCCAGAAGAATGCTGAAGATTAGATGGGTAGACCACATAACTAATGAGGAGGTATTGAATAGAATTGGGGAGGAGAGGAGTTTGTCGTACAACTTGACTAGAAGAAGGGATTGGTTTGTAGGACATGTTCTGAGGCATCAAGGGATCACCAATTTAGTACTGGAGGGCAGTGTGGAGGGTAAAAATTGTAGAGGGAGACCAAGAGATGAATACACTAAGCAGATTCAGAAGGATGTAGGCTGCAGTTGGTACTAGGAGATGAAGAAGCTTGCATAGTACAGAGTAGCATGGAGAGCTGCATCAAACCAGTCTCAGGACTGAAGACCACAACAACAACAACAACAACAATTACTACTTCATATCTAAAAATTCATTTGTTGAGTAGAAGGAGTTGTCACTCAGAAATTCTTGTAATTTGCTTTTAAATGTTAGTTGGCTTGCTTCAGATTTTTAATGCTATTTAGCAAATGACCACAGATTTTTGTGGCAGTATAATTCTGTGCAAAAGTGGATTTAATCCAGAATAGTGAAGATCATCTTTTCTTCTAGTGTTGTGGCTATGCATTATTCTGCTATTTTTAATTGGTATGGGATATTGATAATAAATTATGTAAGTCAGTATAAGTATTGCAAAGGTAGTGTGAATATCCTGAATTCCTTAAATAAACGTCTGCAAGGTGATTGTGGGTGGGCTCCAGCTATTATCCTGACTACACACTTTTGTGCAATGAGTACTTTTTCACTTAATGATGAATTGTCCCAAAATATGATGCCACAGGAAAGCAGTAAATGAAAATAGGCATACTAGATTCATCTACTAATATGTTTATCACCAAAATTTGCAATAACCCTAATAGTGTAAGTAGCTGAAACTAACCATTTCAGCAGATCATAGATGTGTTTCTCCCAGTTCAATTTCTCATCAGTGCACACACCCAGAAATTTTGAATATTCTGCCTTAGCAACAGACTTCTGTTTATAGTCTATATTTATCAATGGTGTTACATTATATATGTACAGAATTGTATAAACTCTGTTTTCTTCAAATTTAGTAAGAGTCCATTTACAGAGAACCACTTAATAATTTTCTGAAAGATATTATTTTCAATTTCCTCAGATGATTGTTGCTTGTTGGTTGTGATTACTGGTCTTGTATCATCAGCAAAAAGAGCTAGCTCAGCGTCTTCATGAAAAGTAAGAACAAAAAGGGACCCAAGACTGAACCCTGTAGGACACCATTCTTGATACCTACCCAGTTTGAGGACTTTCCTGTTTTTTGCAGACTATCTGTACCTTTAATTTTAACCTTCTACATTCTTCCAGTTAAATACGAATTAAACTATTTGTGCACTGTCCCACTCATATCACAATACTTAAGCCTACCTAAAAGAATTTCATGATGCGCACAATCAAAAGCCTTTGAGAGACCACAAAATGCCCCAATGGATGATGTTTGGTTATTCAATGCATTTAATATTTGATCAGCGAAAGAATAGTGCATTTCAGTCTATCTAAAAAAAAAAGCCCTCTTTCAGTGAGATACTACATATGTGGCTGAGAATCCTACTTATTTGTTGGGCACAAGCCTTTAGTATTCTGTTGAAAATGCCGTCAATTCCATGTGAGCCTTTACTTTTGAGTGAATTTATTATTTTCCTCATTTCAGTAGGAGAGGTGGGTTGAATTTTAGTTTTATCACATTGCATAGGTATTATCTCTTCCATATACAGCCTTATAATTTCCAATGAATAGCTGGATCCCTTTTTTCTCTACAGCACTTAAAAATGATTATTAAAAATGTTTTATACTTCTGACTTCTTGTTAACAAACTTTTCATTGGCAGTGTGGTTTTACCTGCCTGAGATGCAGTCATGTGTGGGAGTTGCGTATGCGCTCGCGCGCGCACGTGTGTGTGTGTGTGTGTGTGTGTGTGTGTGTGTGTGTGTGTGTGTGTGTGTGTGTGTGTGTCTGTCATCTATTGTTGACAGAGGCCTTGATGTCAGAAAGCTTTAGTTGTGAGAGTCTCTTTGTTGTGCATATCTGTGACTCAGCATCTCTGGTGAGTAGCAGCTTTCCTTTTCATGATTCTGAAACTTTTCACTGAGTTTGATAGAAATTCAGTCTTCCTGTGTTCTTGATTCCCCTGATTCCCTTCTAACAATATTCCAAATTGTTTTAATTTCATTACCAGAAGTGCTAATCTCAGACACAATGCACATTCTTCGGAACTTTTTAAAACCTTTTCTTAATACAGTGCATTTGCTTTTATAATAATTCACTGTTTTGCAATCATTACTCCTCCTAGCTATAAGATACAGTTCCATTTTCTGTTTACAAGATATTTTTATCCTTTTAGTTAGCCATGGCATTTTATATGGTTTCTTACAATTACATTTCACTGTTTTCATAGGGAAACTGTTTTCAAATATATTCACAAAGGTATCATGAAATAGGTTAAATTTTAAATTAGCATTAGGTTCCCTGTACACCTTATCCCAGTCTACCTGTTGCAAACTTTCCCTAAAATTTTCAGTTGTTCAATGATTAATAGAACACATAGTTTTGGAGGACTGTTTTGCATTACTGAACAGAGCTATGTCATATACTGTAACTAGCTGTGCATCATGATCAGAGAGACCATTCTTAACAGGAAAAGTCTTCATTTGATTAAATTTATCTTGGGTCTATGAAAAGCTTTCTATAGGACTCTTTCATAAATGTACATTTAAATCCCCAGAAGCAATAATTTGCTTCCCTCTGTCTGACAGATAGCACAGCAAAGAATCCTAATTTTTCAAAAATAGTTGAAAATTTCCCAATTGGGACCTATACACAGCTACAATTATAAAAGTGCCATTATTCAGTTTAAGCTCACATGCACATGCTTCTGTATGTTGCTCTACACAAAATTTTTTAGTTTCCATAATTTTCACACTATGACAGATTTTAACACATATGGCAACTCCTTTTCTCTCCGCAGAGCCGCTACTTACATGTGCTGAAAGCTGATATCCACCTACGTTTACCATTTCCATACCTGTGATTATATGATGTTCAGACAGGCATAGTACATCTGTTCCACCCTCAGTTTCTAAAACTCCTAAACAAACAAAAAGCTCCTAATCCCCTGATCCAATATAATAACATTATTTTCCACTGTACTGTTATGAGAATCTTGTGATGTTTTAACATCTCTAGCACTGCCTCTCTGAGCTTCTCATTAATCTTAATTTCAATTACTGTTGGATGACTGGGCACTGATCTTAGCCTAAACTCCTAACTCCCATGAGTTTCAGTGCCCCCCCCCCCCCCCCCCCCCGAAGATTTTGCTATCAACCCAGTCAGTTTACCCTTTACTTTCCTATTGAGATGCAGGCCATGTCTTGTGAAGTCCCACCTACTAATACAATACAGGAATCAAACATACACGTGACAAAGTAGCAGCCTGAAGCAGGTGATCTAGCTCCATATTGACCCTCCTGACAGAGCTGTTCAATTGGGGCCAATCATACCACATGAAGGCAGGAACCAAGCCAACATTTGTGTGGTTCATTGAAGATGCTATTTTTACCATGTCACACTCAATGTTGTAGCCCTCATCCCTATCAATACTGTTTCCCACACCACCCCCTACTGCTACATGTAAAACCCTTGCACAATGATCCTACATTCTTTATCACTTGGCTAACACATGCACTGGGCTTGAAAATACTGGTACCTGTCACTTAATTTTTCCTGCAAGGTCTGGCCCACACTTCTTCCATAGCTAATACCTAACAGCAGAACATTCCTCCTACTTCCTACTTTTTTGAAACAGTTGGATTCCTCGTGAAAGTCTGTTGAGTGCTGACTTTGCTTAAATCTACTTGAGACTCTTCCTTAGTTGATTGAGGTAGCAAGGCAAATTTACTGTCTGTTTCGATGATGAAACTGTCAGATACTGTTCTTTTTCTGTGGGCCCTGTTCCTTGCTGCCATTTCCCACTTGTCTTCACACTTCTCCCCCCTTAACCTCATCAGTTCCTCCCTAGCACTATCCACTTCAGCCTTAAGGGCTCTAATCTTCCCTTCCTGTTTCACTATGTTAAGGAAGTAGCTTAATTTCCCATGAATGACTGTATGGTCATGGATAAAGCCACAGTATTTCCAAACAATTTATTTGTAGGAAGGTGTCAGAATTCTGCAGTGAATAAAACGTGTTCACCCAACAAGAATACAGAAGGAAACCGGTGGGTGTCTTGCCCCCCCCCCTCCTTTCCCTCTTTGCTGATGCTTATTGGTACACAACAGCGTTCCTCTGACCTACATTGCAACGTACTCATCCAATTATAGAAGACATGTAACTTAACATAGATCCAAACAACACCACAACTTTGAACTTTTGCCTGCACAAAGATTTGTCAGAAGTGAAAAAAGCAATTAAAAAGGTGGGGCAACTGGGCACTAAACCCCTAACCATTGGTTGTTAGTTTTGTAATTTAACATTAATCCCCGCAGCAAATAGAGGATGATATATTCAATGTAAATAGGCTTCCATTTTTACTGCATCCTGAACAATCTAACCCTATGACATTATATGTGTAAATTGGTAAATATTAAGCAAGCAGATGCAGACAATATGCAGCTGTTAGTGCACAGGAATCACTCTGTACCTTGAGCAACTTTCTTGTGTATTACAAAAAACTGAAGCCAAACAGCTGTGAATGAGGAAAGTTTTTAGGAAGTTTATTTATAATTAAATAATAGAAAGCATTTCTTTATCCAGAAAAGAATTGCAGTAATTGTGAAACTAAAAAGACAACAAGTCAGCTGGGTTCCCACAACATCATCATGCATCCAGACAATATATTTGCAAACTACTGAAAATCATTTACTGGAAACAACTGAATCAAAATAATTTTTATGTAGAGATTTTAAAACCACCAAACTTAGATTTGTATTAAGAAATGTGAATATATGTGTTGTGAAAGGTGCCTTAATTTTCAGGTGTTGGAGACTTCTCATCTATTACACACATGATGATTCAGTAAAAATTACGAGAATACGAAAAAAGTTATTACTTAAAGGAATGGAAGTATTTATTTTTACTGTTAAAGAAACATAAACACCACTCATAGATTAAACTTTAGCAATGCTCCCACTGGCCAAATGATGCCTACAAGGCAATAAATGCAGCAGTCTACTATTGACGGACTGACAAAAGAGGAAGAAAATTTGCTAGCTTTCAGAATAAAGTCTTTGTTGAATAAGAGTACAAATGCACACACACCAGTGCCCATTCATTGTGCCAGCTGGACACACAAGCGGCTGACACAATGCAGAGGCACAGTGGTGCATGTGTGTGTGTGTGTGTGTGTGTGTGTGTGTGTTTGTGCTATAGCTCAACAAAGGATTTATTCAGAAAGCTAATGAGCTTTTTTTTTCTTTTTTTGTGTGTGCCAGAACAACTTTGAATAAGAACACCTTCAGTCCCAGTATCTTTCTGTATTTTTTTTTTTAAATTGCACAATGTATTTCAGACATTGTGGGCCCATCTTCAGTTGAAAATCATCTAACAAATATTGTGTATGCATCATGTAATTTAATAAAACATTAAAGAAAATGTGACAGATGGCACTTTTACTCAAACTTCCTTTAAGTAAGTACACTGAATAAGTAGAGTAAACTATGGCACAAGCAGAAAAAGGAGCTTTTAATGAAGCTTTCTTGTTCAGGTACAGACTTAAATAGGTCATTAGATACTGAATTTGAGCAAGTTTATGAATAAACTAAATCCTGCAGGGCAGTACTGTACAGCCTAAATCACTCATACAACACCTAGTATCATTATAAAAATTAAGTAACTGCTTGCCTGACTACCTCTGAACTGGTATATCAGTAAGTACCTGTATGCCATTAGGTACACTGACAAGTGGTAGTGGTGGTGGTTAGTGTTTAACGTCCCGTCGACAACGAGGTCATTAGAGACGGAGCGCAAGCTCGGGTTAGGGAAGGATTGGGAAGGAAATCGGCTGTGCCCTTTTCAAAGGAACCATCCCGGCATTGGCCTGAAAAAATTTAGGGAAATCACAGAAAAACTAAATCAGGATGGCCAGAGACAGGATTGAACCATCATCCTCCCGAATGCGAGTCCAGTGTGCTAACCACTGCGCCACCTCGCTCGGTACACTGACAAGTAACTAACCGTCAATGATTATTGGGAACTTTACCGTGGGAGTCAAATCACAGCATGGTAATAACAATTATCAGTGTCCTCAATCAGAACTATCTAACAGAAAATCAAGATTGAAATATTCACAAATGATGACTCTTAAGTGAATTCTACACAGTTGTACACCAACTGCCTCATGAACTCAACAGCTCTCACTGAACATAATTTACCTGAGAATTAAGTTAGAAGCAACTTCAAACAGAAGAGACATGTTTGACAGGAGCCTGTAAACAATCACATACACAAAGAGCAAAATATAGAACATTAGTGAATCTTTCAAAATCTTAATGAGATGTTTCTGTAGGTTTTTTAAATAAATTGTCTATGTGACCTGTACTATCTCATCAGCAGTATTTGTTGATAAGGGCTGTTCACCAACATAGAACTGTAGCACTTCTCTTCCAATTTTTTGGTGTAACATCTGTGGTGCTGTATAATTGTAGTCCAGAAGAAAAGGTGAAAGCTCCACAAAATGCTTGTTGAGCTCTTCCATAAGATCTTCATTAGTTACAAAATCTGTAAATAGAAAATATATCTTTTAATTCATGTGAAATTATTGAAACAGTTCAGTAACTTTATAGTTGTCTTATTAAAATACAGATTATAAAAAATGTATAATTATTATGATAGACAAACCATATTTTTGAATTTCTACACAGCAATCTCAGCCAGAAGTGACTGAATGACATGAAGAGTGTGACAAATTTCCTCCTTCATATCCCCCATTGTAAAGCATTAATTAAACAAAAAGTTGTAAAGCAAAAAGTTTCAATGCCTAGACAGCAATTTTCCTGTTCCAATTCAGCTGAATAAGAATATTGTTGTTTGGCATTAAAATGTTTTTGTTTTAAAAAGTTTGTTTAATAAACTATATTAAGATCATCATCTCCTTCCTGACAATGTCAGGTTTTACTAATGTAAATCATTTATTTTTTAACTAATATACAGAGGTGGAGATCTCTATCGATGTATCAGTTTATGGATCTCTAATTTCAAGCATAGTTTCTGAAAAAAATTATTGGTTATCATGGTCATTATATGAAGCTTCTTGAGTGATGTGTTTACAAACACAAAAATTTATATCCTGGTGCTGAATACTTTCTATCAACATATCAGTTAGATGCTAGGTTGTAACCACATTCTAAACCTGGGATATACCGAAAATGTTCTACAGATGGTTAAGCAGTTGTAATGAGTGAAATTAAAACTTTCCTGGCATGCAGATAGTTCCATGAAATTTTCTGCCAGGTGTCCATAACTTACAGACACAATATTTTGTGCAGAGTCTTTTTCAGTTGTATACTGGCAGAACATGCTGAGCTATCCATTTAAAGCCTCACTGGCACATGCACGTCTTCCTCAGCTGTCACTGCACATGTGCTGCTAGATCTTGTGTGTGTCAGCTACTTGTCAGCACATTGCTATGAGGGCAAACACAGTTTTAAATAGGAGAATTCAGCATACTTTTGCCACTGTACACCTAAAGATGGCCAGAAGAATGTGCACTAAAATATCATGGCAGTGAATTATTGAAATCTGGCATTTCACCCAAAATTTCAAGGAATATTTGGAACTCTGACAACCGATAAATATGGTGCATTGTTAACACATGGATTACTTTCAACTGGTTAAAATTTCTCATTATTTATAAGAAGTGTGATGGAATGTTCCTAATTAACTGTCATGCAGTTTCCTCAATGTCATATTTTCCCAAGATGTTTGAGAAAGTTACGTACGTCAGATTTGGTTTGTTTATATAAAAACAAGTTGTAGTTCAACATTTCTACCAAAAATCTTGAAAAGTTCTTTAACAATTTACTTCAAATTTTTACTAAAGGAAAGGTTTAGTTAGCAAACATCTTAGAAAGTTCTAGTCCAATTTACTTCAAGTCCATACATGATAATGTAATAAATGTTCAGGCACACATAGACTATATATTTTTAAATACATACAGTATATAAAAATATACACAAAATCTATACATCTATATGAAGACAAGTTGTAGTTGAATGACATTACCAAAAACATTGAAAAGTTTGTGACAATTTACTTCAAACTTTTATATGATATAAATGTTTGAGTGATTATTGCTGTAGGCTTCTTTTAAATTTTTTTATTGTTGTAGGTTTGTTAAACAGGTGGCTCTCCCTTTGATAGCACATGCTTTTTTTCCAATTACAGTGCTGGTATAGGTGGTGGTAGGAGGTTGTATAGGATAAGTCTCTATCCCTGCTTTAAGACATGCCCTATGCATCCTCCTATCACCACCTATTCCAACCCTGTAAATAGCAAAACATATCCTATCAAATGGAGAGCCACCTGTGAAACAATGCATGTCTTATATTAGCTGTTATGTGAACATTGTTCAGCCTTTTACATCAGCATGTACAATGTTATCAGTTAGGATGTATGGGCGTAGGCAGAAGGGGTATATGCACAACACAAAGTATCCTGTTGCAGAGCATGCTCTACAACATGACAGTCATGACCTCAGTGCCTGTTTCACCATGTGTGCAATATGGGTTCTTCTCGTGGACACCAGTTTCATGTCTGTGGTTGTTTCCACCCCCCCCCCCCCCCCAGCCTTAATTTGTTTAATTTATTCAGTCTCAGCATTACTTCACAGCAACTATTCATTTATTCACTCCCTTTTATCTATCGTGTGTCTATTTTTCACCCCCCCCCCCCCCCCACTCTACCCCTTTTCCTAAACCTAATCATTCCCTTTCCTTCACCCATATTTCTTCTGCTTCAACCCTTCTGCCAGAAGAAGGAGCCACTGCCTCCAAAAGCTTACAAACTTTAATACCTTTTATATGTGTGTTCTTCTGCCACCTAGTGCCACTCAGTGAGCAGATTTTTTATCTGTCCAGTTACATTATATAGGATGAAGAAGAATTTGTACAGTTGGACTTTACAGCACAATTCCACACATACTACCTATACAAAAATGTCTGTCACAAAATTTCATCCTGCGAACATTTTTGGCAGTAAACGAATATTAAAGATTGCCAGTCTGGCAACATTGTTATCACATGTATGTCAACTACCTCTGTCAGCATATAGGAGAAGCACTGTGCAGTTGGTGCAGCGGATAGTGTTATGGGTTAGCCTGCAGGAGGTCAAGGGTTCAATTCTTGGTCGAGGCGTATTTGTTTTCATTTACAACATGTAATATGCATGGTATGATATCTAGTGTTTTAATTGCCGTACAGTATTTACAGTGTGTTTTCTACAAACATTTGTGATTATGTACTACAAACACAGAAATGGAAGTACAATCTATTTATGAAGGTAGTATCTGATTGGTCATCTTTCAAAACAGTCTTTTGCCTGTTGTGGATGTGAACAATTTTACTCCCCTACATCTACTAGATTCCAAACCTGTTTTCTATGTATCCTTCCCCCCATTGGCCACATTGATTAGTCCAACTGTTATTCTTACCTTACCTTACCTTACCTTACATTTCATTGTAGCCTAATGTCATCATTAGGGCTAGCAATTTACTTTGCAAATAATGTCAAAACTCGGTTACCATTTGTATGGATTATCACCATGGAACCACTAACTATGCCTTTCAACAGCGAGTCTGATAAGTGCATGCTCTTCAGTAATTATCTCCATGTACGCTATTGGCCTTTAAAACTGCTACTCCAATAGGAAATGCAGATGATAAATGGTATTCATTGGACAAGTATATTATACTAGAAATGACATGTGATTACATTTTCATGCAATTTGGGTGCATAGATCCTGAGAAATCAGTACCCAGAACAAGCACCTCAGTCCATAATAATGGCCTTGATACGCCTGGGTATTGAGTCAAACAGAGCTCGGATGGCGTGTACAGGTACAGCTGCCCATGCAGCTTCAACACGATAGCACAGTTCATCAAGAGTAGTGACTGGCATATTGTGAGAAGCTAGTTGCTTGGCCACCATTGACCAGACGTTTCCAATTAGTGAGAGATCTGGAGAATATGCTGGCCAGGGCAGCAGTCAAACATTTTCTGTATCTAGAAAGGCCAGTACAGGACCTGCAACATGTGGTCATGCATTATCCTGCTGAAATGTAGGGTTTCACAGGGATTGAATGAAGGGTAGAGCCACAGGTCATAACACATCTGAAATGTAAAATCCACTGTTCAAAGTGCCATCAATGTGAACAAGAGGTGACCGAGACGTGTAACCTATGGCACCACATACTATCACGCTGGGTGATACACCAGTATGGAGATGATGAATACACACTTCTAATGTGTGTTCACTGCGATGTCGTCAAACACGAATGCGACCATCATGATGCTGCAAACAGAACCTCGATGCATCCGAAAAAATGAGGTTTTGTCATTCGTGCTCCCAGGTTCGTCATTGAGTACACCATCTCAGGCACCCCTGTCTGTGATGCAGCATCAAGGGTAACTGCAGCCATGGCCTCTGAGCTGATAGTCCATGCTACTGCATACTTTGTTGAACTGTTCGTGCAGATTTTTGTTGTCTTGCAAAAGTCCCCATCTGTTGACTCATGGATTGAGATGTGTCTGCACAATCCATTACATCAATGCAGATAAGATGCCTGTCATCTTGACTGCTAGTGATATGAGGCCTTTGGGATCCAGCAGGGTATTCTGTATTACCCTCTTGGACCCACCGATCCATATTCTGTTAACAGTCACATGAGCAGCAATGTCACGATACAATAAACCGCGATTGCGATAGGCTACAATCTGACCTTTATCAAAGTCGGAAATGTGATGGTACACATTTCTTCTCCTTACATGAGGCATCACAACAATGTTTCACTAGGCAACGCCGGTCAACTGCTGTTTGTGTATGAGAAATTGGTTGGAAACTTTCCTCATGTCAGCACGTTGTAGGTGTCGCCACTGGCGCCAACCTTGTGTGAATGCTCTGAAAAGTTAATCATTTGCATATCACAGCATCTTCTTTCTGTCAGTTAAATTTAGCATCTGTCACATGTCTTCTTCATGGTATAGCAATTTTAATGGCCAGTACTGTATTCCAAATGCTGTTATATTATTATTGTTATAAATGATGGAGATGTGGAAACATTGTGTCCATTGTCATTAGGGAAGCAGTGTGCTTCAAAAACAAACATTTCAGAATTAGCAGTGTTGGGATAAATCATGCAGAACAAAAGCTATAAGAGAGGTGATGCACACTGGGTGGAACAGACCACTGCCATACAGGGACTAGCTGCTACCAGAGTAAACTGTCTATGACAGACTCCATGTACATTCATACACACATAGTATTTTCTTCTTGCGTTAGTCAAACCCACATGGCAGAGATAATGCCATAAACAAACAATACATGGATATGCTTCTAATCCTTGGTGCAGCTGATAACCAGGCTGATGTTGTCACTCATGAGAGTGCTGTTAGGTATCTTGATCAACATAATCCTGATAAAAATATGTTTTGTCATCTGGAGTTTCACCTTCAGGAACAACTTCTCTCCCACCATTGTGTGATAGAGGTCATCCATGACCTTGCCACACTCCAGCTACTGAGAAGCTATTCTGGAGATCATAAACCAAGGACCCAGTGAAGTACATGTAGAGTAGCAAGGCAACTGTTTGTCTCACAATGCACAGTCGCTGATGTGCTGCAAGAGCATGGGCTGCACCCCTATCATTACTCTTTAACACAACACCTGTGAACAATTCCAACAACAACAGGAAACCAATGACAACTTCATAAACACTGTGATATGGTCAGATAAAGCAGTATTCACTCATGAGGGTTCCTTCAAAATACACAATGTCCACCATTGGTCTGATGTTAATCTATACATCACCCAAGCCTGTTGATATGAAGTTCTTTTTGGCATCAGTGTCTGGGCCAGAATACTGGGAGACAGGAGTTTGGGTTCCTACCTGTTGCCTGACCCGTTGACTACATGAACGTATCATGCATTCCTGTCAAATTATTTGCCTGAAACACTGGAAAATGTTCCACTTCATGCTTAGCAGAGGTTACAGTTCCAACATGATGGTGCACCTCCTCATTTCAGAATTAATGTGCGATGCTATTTAGACAGAAAATTTCGACGGAGATGGCTCAGTTTGGGAGGTCCAGTTATGTGGCCTCTGTGTACATCTGACCTAAATAACCTGGATTTATTCCTGTGGAGACACTTGAAGGAGAATGTGTATTCTACTCCACTGACACATGTGAAAGAACTGACAGCGTGTGTTCATGCTGCTCTTGTATCTGTAGATGCAACCATGTTGTGAAGAGTCTGGAGCTGTGTGATCCAGAGGGTCACAAAATGTTTGGACATGCAGGGGTCACTTTTGAGCACCTGCTCTGAGGTCAATGTATTCTTTTATAAATGTCAGTGGGCATTGATATGGAAATTATTATTGTCACTGGTTGCTAGTGTGTACATTTGAACCGACATACTGAGTGTAGTATAAATGTCTAGTGGATGTTAAGTTATTTAAACATGCAATCCTCTTCAACATCCAAAAATTGATATTGTTTTTTTAGATAATCTGTTCTAAGACAGATTTGTTTCAACTGTACATGTTGGATACGAGAGGCTTCAGAAATGACGTATACTACAGTATTATATGACAGAATGAAACTGGCAAATAAAAACAAATAAGTGTAACTGAGACTCAAACTCTTAGCCTCCTGCATGCTAACCCAAAATGCTGTCCACTGCACCAACTGCACAGCAGTATTCTTATGTGCTGACAGAAGTAGTGAGTATACTTGTGATAACAATGTTGCCAGATTGCCAGCCTTTAATGTCTATTTACTGCTGGAAATATGGGCAGGATGAAATTTTGTGAGGGACATTTTTTTACTGCTAGTATGTGAGGAATCATACTGCGAAGTCTGCGAATGCAAATTTTTCTTCAAAAACTAATTATTCTAGTAACATTCAGATGGACAGGGACTCTCTGTCTCTCTCTCTCTCTCTCTCTCTCTCTCTCTCTCTCCCCCTCCCTATATATATATATATATATATATATATATATATATATATATATATATATAATGTACAGATTTTATCTTAACACTGAGAGAAAATGCTGTGCTGTGGAAATGTGCAGTTTTGTTTTCTTCCTCATAGTCAGTTATAACTTAAGATATCATGACATTTAAACCATTAGACAAATTGTTTCTTCCACATATTTTCTTTTTCCTTGCATCTAATTTTAAAGAGAAATTGTAAGCACAGCAGTGTGCTGTTTTGTTTCCTTCCTTGAACTCAGTTTTAAGAGGAAAGAGGAAAATTGTGTTAATGGCTTACTGACTTACGATTAGACTGCTACTATGGGATCTGAATCATCTGAAACTTCCCTACCCTGGCCATCCATTAAAACTAAGAGAAATAATGTAACTGAAGCTACTATCATCACAGATCCAGTAGCTGCAGAGGTTTCTCCTGTATAACTAATTTATCCATTTGTTTTAAGTGACTTCATTTCCCAATCTTGGTTTTGTTTGCAATAACAATAAACAATGCTCAAGGTCAGAGAGAGAGAGAGAGAGAGAGAGAGAGAGAGAGAGAGAGAGAGAGAGAGAGAGAGAGAGAGAGAGACAGAGAGAGAGAGAGAGGGGGGGGAGCTGGACAGACGAAATTGAGAGAGAGAGGAGGTGAAGGATGAGATGGACAGAGAGATGAGAGGGAATTGTAGAGAGATTTTTTTTTTGGTTGGGGGGGGGGGGGGGGGGGAGATGGATAAAGAGAAGAGGAGGAGGAGGAGGAGGAGATGGTTGACAGACAGAGAGGGGAGAATGAGGTTAGGATGTAAATACAATTCTCCTTCGAATTTACCAATTGCAAAGCATTGCCGCATTTGCTAGCATTCTAATAAAAACAATGAAATATTGACTTAACTAATCAAATACTGATACATTATCATTTACATTACATTATCTGTGATGTATTTAAATCTACTGATGCTCACCATCAAGCAATAATGTTAAACAAAATTATTAAATACCACTTATATTTATATGATGGTATCATCTAAGAGTCTCAGTAATAACTTGTTTGCTGGCCATATTATAGGTTCTGTAAGGTAAACTGTGTGGTTGGCTGCCATCTCTAGATACTGTGACCTATCTGATCCTCTCTTAGGGTTGTCTCCCTAAGAAGGTTGCCTTTGCTATAGCTATGAATCCATGTCTCCAGGAGTTGTCATGCATCCTTCCCCACTTTTCATCACAGTTATCTTCACTAGGACTGTTGATAGAACACACTCTGGACAGTTCCTCATATTTTATCCACATCAGCTAAGTTATTTACTCTATCAGTATCTTCAAAGGAAACAATATTTGTGGCTTTCATGGGCTAGAAGCCAGTTCCCACTGATCAGGAAATAAAAAGTGTGGTGTCACCACCAGACACCACACTTGCTAGGTGGTAGCCTTTAAATCTGCCATGGTCCGGTAGTATACGTCGGACCCGTGTGTCGCCACTATCAGTGATTGCAAACCGAGCGCCGCCACACGGCAGGTCTAGAGAGACTTCCTAGCAGTCGCCCCAGTTGTACAGCCGACTTTGCTAGCGATGGTTCACTGACAAAATATGCTCTCATTTGCCGAGACGAAAGTTAGCATAGCCTTCAACTACGTTATTTGCTACGACCTAGCAAGGCGCCATTATCAGTACTATTGATATTGTGAAATATGTAACGTCAAGAGCGACATTCATCATTAATGGATTAAAATTAAGTATTCCACCAGCTATGTCCTTTTTTCTCAATTCTAATTCCCTTGTCATGTTCCAGACCTCACGCCAGCCTGCGTGAGCTAAAAAGCGTGCACTTCGGCCACCTTTGGTAACATGGTGTTTGCTCTCCTGCCAACCACAACAAAAAGAGTAAACTCATTCAGCTTCTTAGGAGCTACCCATCTCTTTGATGACAGAAATGGACATACAAAAGTAAGTACAAACATTTAATTGCATCAACAGAACGATCTATAGAGCCATCAGAACTATAGTAAGGAAAAACAAACTCTATTCAAGTTCTACAAAACAATGTCAGTGCCAAGCATGAGATATGTAAATGAGTTACTAACTGTAACAAAAGAAATGAACAAAGAGTACAAGAATCAAAATGTGACTGCTAAGGAGAGCAGCTGGGTACATGCTATCCAATAGGAGGAAGATTCCTGACATCAGGAGAAATAAGAATGAAAAACATAAATGAGCAGATTAAGGAATACAGAAGCAGCTGGAAGGACCATATCACAGGAATGCAGGATGACAGAAAACCAAAATTACCATATATACTCAAATAATCCACACCCTCAAATAATCCGCACAGCCCAATTTTGAGGGGGCAAAAAAAAAAAAAAAAAAAAAAAAAAAAAAAAAAAAAAAAAAAAACCACAGAGAGAGAAAAATTGCTTTGATTTGTTTTATTTACAAAAAGGAAAAAAATTGATCCAATGTTATGATATGGTCAAAAGTATGTATAATAACTACTGGTTTGAAGCAACACTGCTGTACACGTTGATACATCGTTAAAATGCAACCGATTCAGCGGTGTGCAGCTGGCCAGCAGTATGCAGCTGTCCGGCTGGCCCATTAGATGGGCGGGTGGCTGGGGAACATTGTCACCACCAGCCAGGACTCTACATATACCTACAGTAGCAAAAAAGGAACTGTGAATTATCTTGTTAAAGAATTCATTAATACGGTATGTGCAATAAAATATTTTGGTCAATACCGGTACATTTCTTCTCTTACCACTCTATTTATCACTTTCATCATCATCACTAGCGGGAGAATCATTATCGTCTTCACCATCTTCCCATAGAGCATCGTCCTCTGTTCCATCCAGTGGATTTGTGATTCCACATTTTTTGAAGGATTTTTCCACCAGTGATTGCGGAATGGAGTCCCATGCACTTTTCACCCATTCACAAATCTGGGACAAATCCGGCTGTTTGATTTTTCCACTGGGTGTGAACTTACGGTTTTCATCAGCCATCCATTGCATATATTGCTGTTTAAGTGCAGCTTTGAATGGCCGATTTATACACACATCTAGTGGTTGTAGGATGGATGTTAGGTCTCCAGGGATAATGACCAAGTCAATTTTCCCTTTTTCTAATTTGTCTCGCATTTCCTTAGTTGTATGTCTGCAGAAGCTGTCCAGGACCAACATGTTGCATAAATTCAGTAACGCACCAGGACGACGTTAGTTTTCCTTTTAAATATCATGTAAGGTGGTAGCTTTCGTCCATCACCAGTTCCACACAACATCACTGTACATCTTTGTTTCTCACTGCTGCCAGTTCATTTCATGATGCTGGATTCTCCTTTCATGTTCACTGTGTTTTCGAGCGGCATCTCAAAATAGACTGGCATTTGATCCGCATTACCAATTTGCGATAAAATATAGGACTGTTTACGGCACAGATTTATAACATAATGATGAAAATTCACTATTTTTTCCTCGTAATCACCTGGAAACCGCTGAGCAATAGTAATTTTCCTCCAGAATCCTAAACCATTTTGGTTGAAAAATCTTGATAGGCAGCCCTGGCTAGCTTTGAAACTGGTAATGCCTAGCTCTTTGGCTAACCACAATGCTTTAAGTTGGCACATTTCACTCATCACCGCGCATCCTTATTGTCGCTTCTCATCTACATAGTTGCAGAGCCTTTTCTTGAGGTACGGATGCTTTCCTTTTTGGCCACGAAATACCCGGTGCTCACTATTAGTTTCTTGAAGCTGCATTTTATTTTTTCACCAGTCGCGAATACAACTCTCACTCACGTCTTACTTTCTCCAATATTCTCAGCTTCTTCAATAATTTTCACTTTTTCTTTAGCAGTGTATGAGTGATAACGAGAACTTTTATCCATAATTAACAAGTTTGAAGACATTAGTACTTCACTCCTAATGTGCTACTGATGCATCGCAGACTGAGGCCACAACAATACAATAGCATAATGGGATGTATTGTTGCAGGTGGAGCAGTACCAACAATGTTTCGAATAATCCGTGCACACCAGTTTTTCGTACTAAAATTTGCGAAAAAACATGCGCAGATTTTTTGAGTAATACGGTAATTATGAGTTATTAGCCAATGGGTAGAAAAACTTAAGAACTTGTGGTAAGTTCCTATGGGACCAAACTGCTGAGGTCATCAATCCCTAGGCTTATACATTACTTTATCTAACTTAAACTAATATACACTAAGGACAACACACACATATGCACCTGACTGAGGACTTGAATCTTGGATGGGGGAGGCCACGTGAACTGTGGCAAGGTGCCTTAGAGTGTGTGGCTACCCCACACAGCAAAAACTTTAGGAAGACTGAGGAAAAGGAAGAAAGGTCTGTAATTTCAACCAAGATTGCTTAACAGGCAAATGCCTCATACATGCAGCAAGAAAAAGAAGAAGACTCACCATCTGGTAAATCTCACCTGGCATGAGCTTCTGGCCAACTTTTCCAAACCTCACCAATCTTCCTAAACATCACCAGTCTTTTTCCTTCAACTGTTTTCCTTCGCCTTCAAACCATCTACCAAAAGAAGGAGCCACTGTCTCTGGAAGCTTGCAAATTTCAGTACCTTTACATAAGTTTCCTCCCACTGCCACTTAGTGAGTAGATTTTTTATCTGTACAGTTACATTATATTTTCAAAATTTAATCACATTAGACAGACAGCAGCAGAAGAAAATGTTACTTATGTTTTTCAAAAAATTTATCAGACTTTTTCTCAAAAATCTAGTCCTATTTGATTACATTATGACAAAGTAAATGTTGTTGTTGTGGTCTTCAGTCCTGAGATTGGTTTGATGCAGCTCTCCATGCTACTCTATCTTGTGCAAGTTTCTTCATCTCCCAGTACCTACTGCAACCTACATCCTTCTGAATCTGCTTGGTGTATTCATCTCTTGGTCCCCCTCTACGATTTTTACCCTCCACGCTGCCCTCTAATACTAAATTGGTGATCCCTTGATGCCTCAGAACATGTCCTACCAACCGATTCCTTCTTGTGGTCAAGTTGTGCCACAAACTTCTCTTCTCCCCAATCCTATTCAACACCTCCTCATTAGTTATGTGATGTACCCATCTAATCTTCAGCATTCTTCTGTAGCACCACATTTCGAAACCTTCTAATATCTTCTTGTCTAAATTTTTATTGTCCATGTTTCACTTCCATACATGGCTACACTCCGTACAAATACTTTTAGAAACGACTTCCTAACACTTAAATCAATACTCGATGTTAACAAATTTCTCTTCTTCAGAAACAGTTTCCTTCCCATTGCCAGTCTACATTTTATATCCTCTCTACTTCAACCATCATCAGTTGCTCCCCCAACAGCAAAACTCCTTTACTACTTTAAGTGTCTCATTTCCTAATCTAATATCCTCGATGTCACCCGACTTAATTCAACTACATTCCATTATCCTCGTTTTGCTTTTGTTGATGTTCATCTTATGTCCTCCCTTCAAGACACTATCCATTCTGTTCAACTGCTCTTGTAAGTCCTATGCTGTCTCTGACAGAATTACAATGTCATCGGCAAACCTCAAAGTTTTTATTTCTTCTCCATGGACTTTAATACCTACTCCGAATTTTTCTTTTGTTTCCTTCACTGCTTGCTCAATATACAGATTGAATAACATCAGGGAGAGGCTACAACCCTGTCTCACTACCTTCCCAACCACTGCTTCCCTTTCATGCCTCTCAACTCTTATAACTGCCATTTGGATTCTATACAAATTGTAAATAGCCTTTCGCTCCCTATATTTTACCCCTGCCACCTTCAGAGTTTGAAAGAGAGTATTCCAGTCAACATTGTCAAAAGCTTTCTCTAAGTCTACAAATGCTAGAGATGTAGGTTTTCCTTTCCTTAATCTAGCTTCTAAGATAAGGCGTAGGGTCAGTATTGCCTCACATGTTCCAATATTTCTATGGAATCCAAACTGATGTTCCCCAAGGTCAGCTTCTACTAGCTTTTCCATTTGTCTGTAAAGAATTCGCGTTAGTATTTTGCAGCCATGACTTATTAAACTGATAGTTCAGTAATTTTCACATTTGTCGACACCTGCTTTCTTTGAGATTGGGACTATTATATTCTTCTTGAAGTCTGAGGGTATTTCACCTGTCTCATACATCTTGCTCACCAGATGGTACAGTTTTGTCAGGACTGGCTCTCCCAAGGCCATCAGTAGTTCCAATGGAATGTTGTCTACTCCCGGGGCCTTGTTTCAACTAAGGTCTTTCAGTGCTCTATCGAACTCTTCACGCAGTATCATATCTCCCATTTCATCTCCATCTACATCCTCTTCCATTTCCATAATATTGTCCTCAAGTACATTGCCCTTGTATAGACCCTCTGTATACTCCTTCCACCTTTCTGCTTTCCCTTATTTGCTTAGAACTGGGTTTCCATCAAAGCTCTTGACATTCATACAAGTGGTTCTCTTTTCTCCAAAGGTCTCTTTAATTTTCCTGTAAGCAGTATCTATCTTACCCCTACTGAGATAAGCCTCTACATACTTGCATTTATCCTCTAGCCATCCCTGCCTAGCCAATTTGCACTTCCTGTCGATCTCATTTTTGAGACGTTTGTATTCTTTTTTGCCTGCTTCATTTACTGCATTTTTTAGCTTAGGGTAGAGTGTGCCAGGTCAGTCAACCATAGGGATGGCCCTTTGCTGGTCTTCACTTATAGGGGCCAGTCTGGCAGCAATGTTATAAGCATTCTGCATAAACTTGTATGCTGTTTCTACATACTTGTTCGAGCTATATTCCGTCTCCAGGGACACAACATTGAGGCGGGATAGAACAGCAGCATGGAACTAGTAGATCGCATGGCAAGCACCACCAGTGGCAAGTTGTGGCACAGCATCGAGGAGGGCACGGGTTTGAGATCGGTCCTGTTCTGGGAGCAGCAGCACCCAAGGATCATGGGTTACCAGTACACCCACCTTCGTTCCATGGTCGGACAGAACAAGCCAAACGGGGCGGAGGGTGGTGAGGACCAGGGACTGTAGCAGTTTCCAGAATCAAAGGCAGCAGTGCGCTGCAAGTTGCAACGCATTGGTGGGCGGCGACTGAGAGAAAAATTTATTTTACCTGTAATACTTGAGGGCACTTAATTTTATAAATGAGGAACAGTAGTGGCCCCAACACTGATCCCTGGGGCACCTCCAACATGACAGTACCCCACTCAGATCCCACATCACAGCCGTTTTCAATAATGTGAATAATGACCTATTGCTGCCTGTTGCTAAAGTAAGAGGTGAACCAATTGTGAGCTACTCCCCGTATTCCGTAATGGTCCAACTTCTGGTGCAATACCTTGTGATCAACACAATAAAATGCCTTAGTTAATTTCAAAAACAAGCCAAATCTTCGAAACTTTTTGTTTAGCCAATCCAGTAACTCACAGAGAAAAGAGAATATAGCACTTCCAGTTGTTAAACGACTTCTAAAGCATAACTGTACATTTGACAGCAAATTGTATGATTTAATATGATCAATTATCCTTACATACACAGCCTTTTCAATAACTTTTGCAAACACTGATGGCATAGAAATAGGTCTAAAATTATCTACATTATCCCTTTCTCCCTTTTTATAACGCGGCTTTACTACTGAGTACTTAAATCACTGAGGAAACTGACCATTTCTAAAGGAAAAATTACAAATATGGCTAAATACTGGGCTAACATGTGAGCACAATAATTTAATATTCTGCCAGACACTCCATCATAACCATGAGAGTCCTTAGTTTTCAGTGATTTAATTATTGACTCAATCTTTTCTGTATCAAAGAGGAGTATTTTAGACATCAGTCTCAGAAAGGCATTTGCCAAGGAATTTGTATGATTTCCTGTAGAAACTAATTTTTTTTTAACTCCCCAGCAATGTTCAGAAAGTGATTGTTAAATACTGTACATATATCAGATTTATCAGTAACATAAATAATTTTACTGTGAACTGACTTTATATCATTGACCTTGTGCTGCTGACCAAATGGTTTTTATTTTATCCTGTGAATTAGCTATTCTATTTGCATACGACATACTCTTTGCCTTCCTAATAACATTTTGAGCACCTTACAATACTGTCTGTAATGGGCTACTGTAGCTTGATTGTGACTACTTCCAACATTTTAATATTAGCTATTCTATTTGCATACGACATACTCTTTGCCTTCCTAATAACATTTTGAGCACTTTACAATACTGTCTGTAATGGGCTACTGTAGCTTGATTGTGACTACTTTCAACATTTTAATATAATTCCCACTTACTTCTACATGATATCTTTATCCCACTAGTCAGCCACTTGGGCTGCTCATTACTGCTAGTACCCCATTTAGAATGTTCTAATGGAAAGAAACTCTCAAAGAGTATGAGAAATGTGTTAAGGAAGGCATTGTATTTATCATCTATGAATGTGGGAAAGTAAAGTGTTGCTTGTAGAAGCATACAGAGACGAGAGAAAGAGGGGGCAGAGCAGCTAGGGGCAATAGGAAGGGTACGGTAATGAAGGGGAGGGGGGGGGGGGGGGGCATGTAGCAGAAAAGAAGAGAAGTAAAAAGTGTGTGTTGGTGGGTTGTCTATTTCTGATGTGTTGTGTCTATCTGCAACTCAGCATCTCTGCTATGTAGTGAGTAGCAACTATCCTTTTCGTAATAAGTGGTTAACATCGCAAGATCACAGGTTAGTGTAAGTGCAAGATAAGGCACTTTAAATGTGAAATACTGCTACATTAATAACTTATGTAACTACCAGAATGATAATGTAAGCATGCAAATGTGTATGATTTGTGTTGTTCAGGTGCCTAATGTCAGTTTGTGGGATGGAGTTCCATGCTTGTTGCAGTTGTTTGGTCAATACAGGGAATGTTAATTCTATTTCTGGATGACATTGGAGTTGTTGTCCGATGATATCCCTATGTTCTCAATTGGAAACAGATCTGGTGATTGTGCAGGTGAGAGCAACATGTTGACCCACTGTAGAATATGTTGGTTTACCTCAGTGGTATGTGGACGAGTGTTATCCTGCCAGAAAACAAACCCTGGACAGCTGTTTGTGAATGTTAGCATGACAGGTTAAATTATCAGACTGACATACAAATTTGCAGTCCGAGTGCATGGGGTAATAGAGAGAGCTCCTGCTGTTGTACAAATTTGCACCCCAGTCCATAATTCCAGGTGTAGGTCCAGTGTCTCCACAGACAGGCTGGTGCCAGGTTCTTGACTGGCCCCCTCCTAACCAACACACAGCCACACTAGCATTGAGGCAGACCCAGCTTTCATCAGAAAACACAACAGATTTCCACTTTCTACATCTACATCTACATCCATACTCCGCAAGCCACCTGACGGTGTGTGGCTGAGGGTACCCTGAGTACCTCTATCGGTTCTCCCTTCTATTCCAGTCTCGGATTGTTCGTGGAAAGAAGGGTTGTTTGTATGCTTCTGTGTGGGCTTTAATCTCTCTGATTTTATCCTCATGGTCTCTTCGTGAGATATATGTAGGAGGGAGAATATACTGCTTGACTCTTCGGCGAAGGTATGTTCTCAAAACTTTAACAAAAGCTCGTACTGAGCTACTGAGCATCTCGCCTGCAGAGTCATCCACTGGAGTTTATCTATCATCTCTGTAACGCTTTCCCTATTACTAAATGATCCTGTAACAAAACTAGCTGCTCTCCGTTGGATCTTCTCTATCTCTTCTATCAACCCTATCTGGTGTGGATCCCACACAGCTGAGCAGTATTCAAGCAGTGGGTGAACAAGCGTACTGTATCCTACTTCCTTTGTTTTCGGATTGCATTTCCTTAGGATTCTTCCAATGAACCTCAGTCTCGCATCTGCTTTACCGACGAACAACTTTATATGATCATTCCATTTTAAATCACTTCTATTGCGTACACCCAGATAATTTATGGAATTAACTGCTTACCCTTCAATGAGATCTCACTTCATACCACTGAAGTCACTGAGTTCTCAATCTGACTCATCAGCAGAAGCAGCATTATCCAGAAGATGGCCCTAGTTGTATCACCAAAATATCAAATCGAGTTGATTTTAGGATCTGGCAGCAAACCTAAAGAGACTTTCAAGACTATTTGGGTTGCTGACCATCACACTTCCATGTTGCTGCTGGTCTAGGCCTTAACCTCCATTCCAGCCTGCACTCGTGCCATGCAGCTACCACAATCACAACAACCAACTGTGAACAAGGCAGTGGATAGCTACTGGCTAACCTATAACCTAATGGTTAGTGTGCTTGATTAGTAATTTATAACTTAATTTCTGCACAATTCCTAAGCATGTTTTCTACATATAACACTTTAATCATGACAATAATCTGATATTACTGAAGTCTGGAAGAAGTAGTCTTGAGTAACCAGCCTAGTAACAAGATGGCAGAATTAAAGGATAAACCACTCTCATTTCCTAGAAGCAGGAGACTGTCTTGAAAGGTAGAAGAACAAGCACCAGCGTGGGGCTGTGAAACACAATGCTGAAACTGCTGCATTAAAGACATGGGAAAGTGTTTCCACTGGAAAAACGGCCTTTAATTCAAAAAGTGTTCTGTTGGTATATGCATTTCTGAAAGATTCAAGATTAGCTCCCAATGAGAAAAAGATTGAAAACTATCAAAAGGGTAACAATCTACTACTCAGAGCATGGAATGTTGGAGGTCTGAATCTGGCAAGGAAGTTAAAAGGTCTAAAAAAGGCACTGCAAATGGTGAAACTACACTATGTGATCAAAAGTATCTGGACACCCCCAAAAACATAGTTTTTTCAAATTAGGTGCATTGTGCTTCCACATACAGCCAGGTACTCCACATCAGCAACTTCATTAGTCAGACATCATGAGAGAGCAGTATGGGGTGCTCCACAGAATTCATGGATTTGAACGTGGTCATGTGATTGGGTGTCACTTGAGTCATTCATATGTACGTGAGATTTCCACACTCCTAAACATCCCTAGGTCCATTGTTTCTGATGTGATAGTGAAGTAGAAACATGAAGGGACACATACAGCACAAAATCGTATAGGTAGACCTCGTCTGTTGACCGACAGAGACTGCCGACAGTTGAAGTGGGTCGTAAAGTGTAATAGGCAGACATTTATCCAGACTCTCACAAATGAATTCTAAACTGCATTAGGATCCACTGTAAGAACTATAACAGTTAGGCAGGAGGTGAGAAAACTTGGATTTCATGGTCAAGCGGTTACTCATAAGCCACACATCACACCTGTAAATGACAAACAATGCTTCACTTGGTGTAAGGAGCATAAACATTGGACAATTGAACAGTGGAAAAAATTTGTGTGAAGTGATGAATCATGGTACACAATGTGGTGATCCAATGGCAAGGTGTGGGTATGGTGAATGCCCAGTGAATGTCATCTGCCAGCATGTGTAGTGCCAACAGTAAAATTCGGAGGTGGTGGTGTTATGGTGTGGTCATGTTTTTCATGGAGGAAGCTTGCACCCCTTGCTGTTTTGCTTGGCACTATCACAGCACAGACCTACATTGATGTTTTAAGCACCTTCTTGCTTCCCACTGTTGAAGAGCAATTCAGGAATGGTGATTGCATCTCAACACGATTTAGCACCTGTTCATAATGCGTAGCTTGCAGTGGAGTGGTTACATGACAATAACATCCCTGTAATGGAATGGCCTGCACAGAGTTCTGATCTGAATCCTATAGAACACCTTTGGAATGTTTTAGAATGCCGACTTCGTACCGGGTCTCACTGACCAATGTTGATACCTCTCCTCAGTGCAGCACTCCATCAAGAATGGTCTGCCATTCCCCAAGAAACTTTCCAGTACCTGACTGAATGTATGTCTGTGAGTGGAAGCTGTCAGCAAGGCTAAGGGTGGACCAACATCATATAGAATTACAGCACTATCATTGGAGGGTGCCACGAACCAGTAAGTCATTTTCAGCTTGGTGTCCAGATACTTTTGATCACATACTGTATGTGTAATGGGGGCCAGTGAAGTGAAATGCCATCATAAATCGTAACAGGAGGAATATTTTGTCATGAACAGAATTATAGGAAACACAATAAGTTACTGTGAACGATTCAGCAATATCTATATTCTCGTTGAAACACCACTAACAGCTGTATTTCAAGTGAACATGCAGAAGACTCTAAATGGAAGCTTTCATGAGCATTTATTATCTTTGAGACTCAATGCAGTGAGTTAGTCAAGAATGCCTTTAAGGCACCAAAGAAACCATTATTAACATGTCACAGAGTCTGAATGAGGTCATGTAGTAGGGCCACGAGAAGCCAGATGTTCCTTCTGTGATATTGCAGAAAGACTTTGCAGGAATGGGGCTACTGTACATGATTGCTACCGGTAGTGGTCAAAAGAATGCAGAGCTGCAAAAAATAGTCTCTGGATGGCCACATGGCAGCAACAAGAGGGAAAACCATCATTTTCAGTGTATGGCTCTGGTGTATGGTCTGCATCTGCAGCAGCAATTTTGGTAGCAGTTGGCACCACATGACACAACAAACAGTCACAAATCAGTTACTTCAAGGACAGCTCTGAAGCAGATGCCCTGTAGCATTCATTCCATTGACCCAAATCACTGATATCTGCAACTTGAGTGGAGGGCAGGATGGAGATTTATTGTGTTTTCGGATGAAAGCTGCCTCAGTGCCAGTGATGGCTGTATGTTGGTTAGAAGGAGGTCAGTTGAGAGCCTGAAATCAACCTATCTGTGTGCCACACACACTGGGCCTACACCTGGTGTAAAGGTTATCAGTATGATTTTGTACGGCAGCAGGAGACTCTGGCAATTACCCCACACACCCTCATTGCAAATGTGTATGTCAGTCTTGTGATTCATGCTGTTGTGCTGTCATTCACAATTAGCATTCCAGGGGGGTTTTCCAACAGGATAACACTAGCCCACTACTGTGTACAATATGCTCTATAGGGTGTCGACATGTTGCCCTAGTGTGCTTGATCACCAGATTTGTCTCTAATCACTAATCAAACACATGTAGGACACCACCAGATGACAACTTGTGTCGTCCAGAAATAGCAGTAACCATCCCTGTATTGACTGACCAAGTGCAACAGATGTGGAACTTCATTCCAAAAACTGTACAACACAATGCATACAGATCTGCATGCTTGCATTCCACATTTTGGTGGTTACACTGGTTACTAATGTACCAAAATTTAATATTTGTAGTGGCATATCTAACACTTTCATTGAGGTGTGATCGTGCAGTGTTAATCACTTACATATGTTACCAAGACAAATGTATTCAAGAAAATTCATTATCCTATATTCATTATTTTTTGTGTTGTGATTTTTTTTCCTGAGGGTGTATGAGGTAATCTTATGGGTAATTTAACACCTAAAGGGTGATGAATGTCTATTAATCAAGACAGACTGAAATACTGCAGTTGGGGAAAAATAATAGCAGTGTGTACTGAACAAAAGGAATATGAGAGGAGAAAGACTCCTTCGGCTGTGTAATAAATTTTGGCTGGTAATAGCAAACATACTGTTAAAAAATCACAAGAGGTTCAAGTATCCTGAAAAGGGCAACAGCATGACATGACATCTGCTACACAATGCCATAGTGAATAGAAATTCCAATATCAGGTACTGTATTGTAAGGCATACCCAGGAGTAAATATAGACTTAGAGCATATCTTAGCAATATTGAAGAATCAGCTTAAGTATAAGAGCATTGAAAAGAAGAATCACCTAGAAGAAAGTAAAAAACTGAAGTTCTGGTGAATAGTTTTATCCACTTAAACTTCACTGAAGCTGTCAATGCTGCAGTAGTGAATGCTATAGTATCTAGATCAGTTCCAGAGGAACTGACATCTAAAAAGTTGGTTATACAAGTTACAGATACAAATATGGGTATAATATGAGTAACAGTACAGAATTTGTATTTAATAGAAGAAGTGACACAATTAATTTACGATAGAAGGGAATATAATGATGGTAAAGAACAAGACTGAAGATAGTGATACAAGCCATTTAGAAATAAAATATCTAGTACATGCAAGAAAGCTAAAGTAAAATGTGTAGTGATTTAAGAATTTCGGTGTAAATTCTACAACCACTCAGCATTCTATCATCTTGTACACACGATTTTCTACATACAAGAGTGAGATGGTAAAATCTTATCTATTGCGCGTCACATATTTGTGTGTGCAGGTTTAAAGTCAGTTGCGAGAAGAAAGTAGATGCAGCAGTCAAACAGCACTGAGAAGTAATTGTTGGGCAGTCCATAGATGTTTTAGAGGAAGAACCATGGAGCTTTTGTGCAGCTGTGTGCCTATTGTGTCATTGACTATTGTTATGTGAAAGAAGAACAGTTGAAAAAGTAATCTTGAAAACTCTTAATCCAGCCTTATTAGAGCCAAAACCTATTTTATGATTCGTTTGAAGTAGAGTCATGGTTATTAAGCCAACTCTTTTATAAATGTAATTAAATTTGTTTGTGACGTTTGACAGAGTGAGTGACTTACTGGAAGTCATATGTGTATGTGAAAAGTAAGAATTTTACTCTGTATGGAGTTCAAATAGACCATTTGGTTAGCAAAAAGTAGAGTTTGCATATCTACTTATTTCACAAGCAAAGAGAGAGGCTTAAATATTCCAGTACCTAGCATCATTCAACAGAGACAAAGTCGAGAGAGTTTTCCAGCAGCCAGCGAGCCAGCAAAGAAGATTGGCTGAGAATCTCAAGTGAGTCACCTTGTGTAAAAAAAAGTGGGAAGTTTGTACATCTACTTCTCACTTTAAATCACTGTCGAAAAGTTAGAAATGGCTGCTAGAAAATGTAAAGAAATCAGAAAAGAAACCACTATTGCAAGGACAGTTGCAGCACACAGAGAAATCAAAGTAACCTTTAGGGAATTTAAAAGAAATGTGCAACATTAAGAGTGAAAAGGAATTTCATTGTTGAATGCAGAACAGGGAGAGAAGATTTATGGCAAGAGTTCATTAATTTCCTGTATTTTGTTCACCTCAGCACCTTGTTAGGAAGGTTAGCATATTCGAAAGTCAACTTTTCTTCTAACAGAGTTGATCCATTATATGTAATTGTGGAATATCTCCTCCCCGTTGAGTGAACTGATGCAATATCTCAGATTTTCTCAGCATGATTAATTAGTGGTGCACTTTTGGGTGTACAGTTAAGTTGCAGATTACTGAGATGAACAAGCTGGAAGAGTACAGCAGAGAGAGGCCGAGGTCAAACCTGGGGATAGTAAATAGCAGTGTGATACCATCTATACTTCACTGTCTGGCTAGGATCCAGACAGTGAATACACATAATAGCACTGTTCACAGGACCTGAATAAGATGACTGACTGAGTAAACAAAATATTGTGCATAGAACAGGATCAAAAGATGGACTGTACAACACCCCCTGCCCCCCATGAAAAAAAAAAACAACTTTAATGGAAAGGTTCTCACTAATTCAATTATGAACATAACAGAAGAACTACTTACTAGAAGAAGAGATAGGCTGATAGGAAGCATTTTAAGACATCTTATGACAACTTCCATGGTACTTGAGGTCATTACATAAAGTAAAAATTGTAAGGGAAGACAGAGTGAGGTCAACAGATGGTGAGGAATTCACGGCAAGCTGCATCAGACCAGTCAGTAAATTGAAGGAAGGTGGGGTCATCAATAAAGGTGTAACTTGTACTACCTTCCAATCCATACTAAGAGTCCAAAAGCAAGTCCTAGTGAGGCATCAGTTATTACTTTTAAACAAAGCCAGTGTCACTGCCTCAGAGCCATCTCCCATTATGTCAGAGCCCTTGGTGGGGATGCCATTATCTCTGACATCCCTACACTGCTAGTGTAAGCTTTACTCAGGGCATTATTACCGCTCCTTCTAGATAAAAGGGGGGAGGGATTCTGTAGCCTAACTTATCAGCAACACAGAGACAGAGGTAACTGAATCCTCAATGGATTGTGACATAGTTAATATTATCTATAGGTAATATTAACAATTCAAAAGCATTGGCCATTATGTCTTACACTAGTCCTGGTTAACCTGTCTGCTCTTTTTACAAACTGTATGTGTGAAACAATTTCTATTATTTTCATGGAGGACTTTATTCTGTATTTTCTACTGTTTGATTTGAGCTCCTTAGCTCATCATGTGTATTTACAATTTTGATGTCGTGTAATTTATGTAACTTCCTTCTGGAGAAGATATCCTTAGTAGTACTGAAACCTGGTCAAGATATATACATTAAACTTATGCAACTTGTTGGCTGTATATTTTATATGCTGAAGTTTTAGCTTCAGTTTTTATTTGATGTGGTATATGTGCTATGTTGTAAGTACTGGTAATTGTCTCAATCCTGCCTATGAACTGACCATGATATTTTTAGTATCAAACAAGTATCAAAAGATTATGAATCAAATTTTATTTTAAAATAGAGGTTGGTATTTTCCCTGACTTAATTTGCACACAACATAAGTTTGTATTGAGAATATAGTCAATAGATACAGAATAAACATCACAAAGAGAAAGTTATAGAAGATTTAACATCAACAGGATCCTTTGCTTCACAAGAATTGGGAATGATTCTATGATAGTAAACAGATACAATATTCACAATTTATGATAGCACTGTGTTGATCCAAAATTTCCATGTTGCTCTTTGGTCACAGTTGGCTTGAAATGTTCATCACAAAAAGTTCCTACAATCAATTGTGTTACATTGTAATTATTCACAACTGTATGTTACTAACCCAGAAGTCATTTTCTGAGTTGTTCAATCTATTGACTTTTGCTGGAATTGATTTTAAATTATCACTTTACCACTGTTTGTTAGTTAGTTTCTTATGTTTACATCAATAATATTTTCTGTAAATTGAGATTTATTTTTTCACACACAAACAATGTTGTTTTCTAACACACGGAAATTCTACAAAAAATCATATAAAATAACTGATAAAATTGTAGATGGAAGCAATCAGTTATACTGCAAAATTACAGACAAGAATTACCCGTAAATAAAACTTTTGAGAAAAAGTAAATTAACTGCGGTGATAACAAACATTCAGTGTCTCCTCTAAGAGCCACCAGGTACACTGTCATTGAAGATTTTGCTTTTATGGCAATTTAAGTAGAATCAGCCCATGTGCTAAAAAGTGCTCAATAGAGCACTGCATCTGTATGGAAAAACCATGCGAGTAGTGTTTGCTGCCCATCAGTTGCTTGCATGTGTTGCAGAAGTACACAGCCTGCAGTTTCTGCTTTCAGTATCATGTGGTTGCATTCAACATCACATGACACTCTCTCACTGGGTGCAGGGCAACAGGTAGGCTTGTGGTTCAGCCATGCAACCAAGGGAACATGGTTTCTACACAAATTCATCACAATACAGTGGCACTAATGAACCTGACAAGCATTGGGATGCATTTAGAATTATAATTTTTCTTTGGCATCTAATTTTTATTTCTTCCTACTGAGATCATGTGTGCTGTGGAGCCTGTATCTGAGTTTCACCAAATATTACCATTGCAGCTGAATATGTTGATGTATGATGAGATGTAAAGTGCTAGTCAAATATTCAGTGATATTGAAGGTCACTGATTTAACCATGAAATGTTTAATTTGTGTAAATGAAAGCAGACGAAATAATGTTCACATTTAGTCTGCACCTAAAAATCATAATGATACTGAGATATATTTTTTACAGAACAAATGAAAAAGATTTATATTGATGAGGATGACAGCTGATTATAATTGTCTCCTTTTCTGATAATTAACAAAGTAACTTCAATCCAGTTACACTGCAGGCTCTCATGACTAACTTCTGCAAATGAGCTAATACGAGTCCTTACAGGTGATAATACTAGCTACAATTAATGGAAGAAGAAAGAAGTGCAAGGTTTCATGAAAAACAGAAATGAGCATTATTTGAATAAATTTCTAAATGAATGTAATAGAGGGAAACATTCCACGTGGGTGTATGTTTGTGTTTGTTTGTGTGTCTATCGACCTGCCAGCACTTTTGTTTAGTAAGTCACATCATCTTTGTTTTTAGATATATTTCTAAATGAATAGTTATATCTAAAAACAAAGATGATGTGAGTTACCAAACGAAAGTGCTGGCATGTCGCTAGACACACGAACAAACATAAACATACACACAAAAATCAAGCTTTCGCAACCAACGGTTGCTTCATCAGGAAAGAAGGAAGGAGAGGGAAAGACAGAAGCATGTGGGTTTTAAGTGAGAGGGTATGGAGTCATTCCAATCCAGGTAGTGGAAAGACTTACCTTAGGGGAAAAAAATGACAGGTATACACTCTCAGACACACACATATCCATCCAAACATACACAGACACAAGCAGACATTTCAAACCCCAAGGAAAGTTAAAAAATGTTATTTAAAATCCGCTTAACCTATGTTATTCAGATATGAAGATAATTCAACCAAATTTATTTGTGAATGAATTATTTGTCACTTAAATAACAAATAAAGTAGAATGAAACTATCTTTTCTTAGTTTCCTACTTCTTCAGAAATCTATAAGTAGTCCATTTTTCCTCCGTTCAGTGCAGTTTCCATTTGAAAAATAACTCATTAATGGTTTGAGCAGAAATGTGGCTCAGTCGATTAAGTTCCAGGTTACAAAACTGAAGGTTTGGGTTTGATCCCCTATTGGTCCTACAATTTTCCTTGTCACTTATCACTTTTTACACCACTAACAATGTGAAAAATGCCAAGTGAAATTGCACTGTATTTTGAAGTACATGCTGAAATGTAGGTCTTCCTCTAACTGCCTTTAAAGTTGGTACAGAGACACACCACCATCCCTAGTTAATTTCTACAATATTCAAACCAACCTTTGGGCTGAGCACAGCTTTACTTGCACCACAGCATTACAAATGCAACGTAAGAAACTTAAAGGCAGATGGCCTTCACAGTTAAACTACCAATACTACCAACTGTCTCTGTATCTGTCATTGTAACCTCCCCCCCCCCCCCCCCCAATCACTCCTACTGCTAACGTGTGCAAGCATTCTATGTTCATGGCCAAAGATCAGAGTGTAGTAGCCAATAGGAATTTTCAATCTGCAACACCTTTATTATACTGCTAACACTATCGAAGATGGGTGCCCTTGATATGCAAGGTTTGCCCAGAAAATAATGCACCACATATTTTTTCTTCAACAATTTTTTATTGAACGTAATGTGAGTTACACACACAAAACAATGGTGTTTTAGCTACATGCCCTATTTTTCCATGTAATCCCCATCCCATTCTATGGCCTTCCTCCAGCGCAAAACAAGGGCATGTATGTCCTGTCAGAACCAATCCTTGTCCTGGTGGTGGAGTCAGTGCTTCACTGTGTGAATTCCCTTTGCTGACTGACAGATGCCAGGCCAGCTGCCGAGTTGTAATGTGTCTGCCCTTGCAAATGACAACATCAGCTCACTGCAGTGTGTGAGGTGTGACAGCTGTGGATGGTCTCACCAATCACTGAAAATCATGGAGCAGTGCCGAACCGTCTTATGATGATCTCGCCCTCAGTGCCCAGCCAGTAACTGTACTTCTGTTGACAGCAGATGCTCCATAGACTTTGCACAAGCATTTGTGAATATTCCCTACAGTCTCTTTCTCTGCAGTGAGAGATTCAATGACAGCACATTGATTGTGACATACATCTCCTACAGATGCCATTTTGAAACTGTCCTGGAGCTATGCTATCTGTCAGATGTGATGGAAACTTGGCATGTACATTCAGCAGACTTCAAATAACGTAACCTTTGCACAAATTTCAGTACTCCACAATGCCCAGCAAGCTCTATGCTAGTATGACGCATCTTATTGTCATGGGAAGATGAAAGTTAAAAAACAACATGGAAGAAAAATTCATACTCATCTTTATTCAATGTTCTCTGCAGAAATAGTCCATCATCATCCAGAGATCATGGATCTTATAATTATGTGAAAGAAAATTTTTGTTATTCCATAACTGATAATTAATTATGTAAAAGAAAATATTTTGCTGTTCCCTAACTTATAATTATTTTTCTTCACATCTTGATCAACATTTGTCACAAATAAACACAAAATGAGTTTTCATTATAAAATCACATGTTGCAAAATAACTGGTGATCAAATTTATGCGAACTTCAAACTTTTTAAACAAACAATACTAATGGTTCTCTTCATAGTATTAAAGCTTTCCTAATTGACTTGAAACAACCTAGCCAGATAAAAGAAGTTGAACTACTATGAGCTCCCTAGAACTAACTAAAGATCTGACTTCTGTGCAAATAGCTAAGTAACATCATTCTGGTGCATTTTTGATAAGTACATATATAATTTATATTTATAGAGCATGACCTTAGAGAAACACCCAGTGTCATTTCAATTATTTTAGTTACATTTAGCGTTTTAGTAAGTACAAATTTAAATAAAAAGAAATTTAACATTATGATTTTGCATTGGACTGTCCCAGAATGTCTAAATCTTAAAAGTTGATTATTATTGTACAAATACATTTTTTAACAAAATAAAATATATACTGACAAGAGAATGATGAGAATCTTATAAACTGGTTGATGACAATCTATTCCTACAACTTTTTGTTTTTGACCAAACTTTCATATGCTTCATTTTCCTTGTGATATAACAGAGTTCCTCATTTTTCTTTTATAGCTCCAACTTCATTTCCATAGTAAAAATGTAAGTATTTAATTAATGAATAACAAATCATGGTACTGCACAACATAAATAAAATTTCATGATATTGAATGTTTACATGATATAATGGGAAACAGTGTTCTCAACATGCATTTCATGTGTTTGTTTTCAAGATCAGGTCCTCACTTATTATTTTATATTTCAAAGTAAAACTAGTAGGATGACAAGCTTTGAACATTATTTTTAGATGTTGAGACTGACAGGAATAAATACCTTAGTGATAAAATTATTCTTCTTGTATAAGCTCTGATGTATCACATGCTTCATCAGAAGCCATTTATTGTAAGTTACAAGATGGAAATGGTATCAGATACTTCAAAACCAAAAGTGGTCTTGATCTTCAATTTAGTAAAGTAGCCTAATTCTTGTTACATTCCAAGAAGATATTGAGCATATACCAAGAAGGATAGTGTAAATGGTCACAGGTTTGTTTGGTCATCAAAGAAATGAAAAATTTTAACTCACAGAGCCTTGAAGATAGACACATTATCCCACAAAAGCCTCTTTACAAATTTTCAAGAACTGCTCTTAAGTGAAGATTCTAGATATGTTTTTCAACCCCTTATATATCACTCTCTTAGGGTTCATGAAGACAAGGGCAGATTAATTTCGCTCTCACAGAACTATTTAACACCCATTCTTCCTTTCTCCATATGTAATTGGAATGGAAAGAAACCATGCCATGTTGTACCCTATGCTATGCACTTTATAATGGTTTGAATTGTATATATGTATATTCAGATGTAGATACTTTGAAGAATACACATCACTGCACATGCCTTCTTCACTCACTTTTGCAAATATCAATTACTCTTTATGTTTTCCTTTCTCTGTGAATATTCTTGAAATCAATATTTCACAATATTAGTATCATGTTATTCCATTATTTGGCACATAAAATTACACCTTGAGCAACTTTCTGTGTTTAATGAGAACAAAAATGCCCCTTTATTGTTGACATTGGGCACCTTACTTTTGAGAACTGATACAGGGAATAGGACTTCCCGAATTCACCAGAAACTGACATAGATTCAAGCAGAGTGATGGGAATAAATTTTGCATACAGCAGAATCTTGAGGCATATATGACAAAAGAAAAATTTCATGAAGAATACATTATAATAGTAATTGAACATCAAGCAGGTGAAGAAAATTGTAACCTTTCATAAATCATTTCAAAGCACTGGATGACGGCAGTTGGGCTCCATCTCCCAGACAGAGTAGCCAAGTGTGTGCGAATTGTGCTTGGTTGAATGTGTCTATGTTTTCTATTTCAAAAGAAGGAATATTTTTGCAGTCTTTTTCATTGTGCTTATGTGCAACCAAATGCTCCCTCTGTGAGTGAAAAGTAATCTACACTATCCTTATTGTTGTTTTCCATCGAAGACTTTCCATTCTTATATACTGCTGGAAACTGTTTTGATCTTTTCTGTCTAAAAAGATGACAAAATCTGGATTATAAAATTAAAGGTGTGTTCACAATGAAACAGTATCTTCATAATGTGGAATAATCACTGCACGTGTACCACAGGTATCAATGTTGGGTCCACTCCTTCTCTTGGAATATATCGTCCATGATCTATTCAAGAATAAGATAAACTTATCTTTGGTAATGATGCATGTCATGCAGTCAAGACTAATGGAGTGATTTCAACACTTTAAAATGTACATTATATTTTCTTTGAAATTAATAACTGGTTGCCGGCAAATGACCTATCACTGTGATTTACATAAAATACAGTATATGCTGTTCAGTACTACACAAGGCCTGAACACATCATTAGAAATAATTAATCAGGGTAAATCAATAAATGAGCACAATGTTCAAAATTCTTAGGTGTTTATACTGATAAGATCCTGAAATGGAGGAGTCATACACTACCGAAATTCTTAAATGTCTAAGTGCCTACCCACTACTGCAAACAGTTCAGCTTGAATTTAGTATTCCCACACAATTTTCAGTGGAATTTCCTGATCACAGACACTGCTGAGCCCATACTGAGAGCAGATTTTCTCCATTGTCAAGACATAACTTTGTTCATACGGGAGGCTGCACTTCACATGAACAATGAAATTGTACATGGACATAGGACCTTTCTAAAAAACACTTCTGGTTCAGTGGCAACCTCAACATCACACAAGAGGACTTGAGCATGTTCAGCAGAATGCCAGCCAGTACAAAACTTTCAAGTAAAATTTAAATCATAACACCATATTCCCAATATGCCTGGGCTGCCAGTTGCTTACAAGGTCAGTCGGTTGGTTCCTGGAATATATGCTGCTGTAAAAAAAAGAGTCTGGAGAATTTTTGGCTATAGCGGTCATCAGACAAACACCTCTTTTGTGTCACCCCTCTATCTTGTTTGAAAAAAATATGGTTCATGGCGTCTGTGTGGGGACTATTGCTCCCTGAATGTGCATACCATGCCAGATCACTATCCTATTCCTCACTTACATGACTTTACAGCCTCTCTGGCAGGCTCACAGATATTTACGACTATCATCAGATTGTGATAGCACCAGAGGATGTATAAAAGACAGTAGTTGTCATTTCTTTTGGTCTGTGTGAATATGTTCAGCCTTAAGAATGCTGCACAAACATTGCAATATTTTGTCAATGAGCTTTTCTGTGGTCAGAATTTCTGCTTTGCATACCTCAACAATGTGTTAACTTTTTGTGCATTTGTTTCTGAGCATGAAACTCATGTGAAGACTATGTTTGAGAGGCTTTCCAATTATTTACTGAAGATAAATGGTGTCAGGAGCATGGTTCGCAAACAGGCAGGAGACTTTTTGGGACATCAGGTGATTCCTGCAGATATTAAGCCATTACATTCCAAGGTGGACTTTTTTCAGGCTGTTCCCCAACCCAAAATATATCAGCAATTATGCCATTTCTTAGGCATGATTAATTTCTAAAAGTGCCAGCTACCATGAGTAGTGGTGGCGCAGGCACTGTTCACAGAAGCCTTTCCGACAACACTTCACAAGGAAAATGCCTCATCATGCAGACACCTGAAATGTTGTCTGCTTTCCACAAAGTTAAATCATCCTTGCAAGAGGTAGTACTTCTTGCTCATCTATTCCCTTCAGCATCACTGGCTGTTGTCATAGATGTTTTCCAGGAGGCAAAAGCCACAATGCTGAAACAGGAGGTAAAAGGACCATGGCAGCCCCTCGATTTTTTTTTTCTTGCAAGTTGTCTGACACAATTACTACATGGAATGGTTACAACCATGAAATGTTAGCGGTCTTTGAAGCATTTAGACATTTATGACCAAAAATTGATGCATGCCACTTTACTGTCTTTACAAACCATAAACCTTTTTCTTTAGTGTTTAACAATCCTCACAATTCCTACTCTCCTCAGCAGTTTCAGCAGTTAGAATTCATCATGCAATTCAGTACATAATTTTTTCACCTGTGATGAGCTGACGATATATTTGGCAACTACTTTTCAGTAATCAGTGTGCTCACTGCAAGACTGGGTCCAACCCAGCTCGCTATGGCACAAGTAATGGATGAGGAGTTATTTGAGTTGCTTTTGAAGCAAATGACAAGAAACAATTATCCATGGACAACTTCATACTCTGGTGTGATGTTTTGCATAGCCAACCGTGACCTTTAATTGTAGGAAGATGGTAACAGAAATATATGCTTGGCTGGGAGTATGATGTGATTGTCATTTGTAGGTTAAGATTTGTTTGCTTTGTCAGTCAGCCAAAGTTGAGATGCCGTGTCCAAAAGCTTCTTGATTCCTTATTTATCCACATAGACCTCATAGAACCACTATCCCCAGCACAAAGACTCAAATATATTCTTATGGCCAGTGATTGATGTACTTGCTGGGTTGAAGCCACACCTGTTATGCACATTTCTGCAGAGACAGTTCCACAAGGTCTTTTGAACATGGATTTTGAGGTTTTGGTGTCTGAAAGATGTGACAACAGATCAAGATTGATTGACAATTTGAGTCTTCTTTGTTCAATCAACTAGCTGCTTTACGTGGATTCACTCGCCATAATTCTACCAGCTACCATCTGACAAGCAACAGCATGATGGAATTCTGGCACAGAGCACTCAAGTTGGCATTAAAGTGTCACAAATCTTGTCAGTTGACAGAACTGCCAGTAGTACCACTTGATCTGTGGACTGTTTTCAAAACCAACCTCACTACTTCAGAAGCGGAAATGGTGTATAGTGAAACCCTGAGACTTCTGTCAGATTTTTTCCACAGAACAAGGACATAATCTTGCATATCCTTACCCATTGGTGCTACAAATTCAGAACAGCATTGTAAATATCTGGCCGTCAATGGCATCTTGCCATATAAAACCACCCATTTTTTTGCATATGGACTTGAATCAATGTACCCCTGTCATGCTCCATTCAGATGCACCAGCCTTGCAACCAGCTTATACTGGCCCCTTTCCAATTTTAGAAAGAGATGCTCACACAATGACACACTTAATTAATGCCAAGCCAAACAGGGTTTCCACTGAACAGGGAAAATCAGTATATCTCCTTCTGTGAGATGACACTGCGTAGTGACAGCCTCTCCATAGGCTGACAGCTACTCCTAGACATTTCCTGCTGACAGAGTCCCCACTTCAACAGCTCCAACTGTCACCCTGCCATCATCATCAATGGAGTCAGCCACTGCAGGCACTCGCACATCAACAAGCACTTTTCCTCTCAATGAGTTCACGCACTCACTTTGTTTGACAGCGGGTGGGAAATTCTTCACATGTATCATTTTGTTCCAGGAGCTCCCCTCTGCAGGAGAGGGGCTGCATGGTGACATAAGTAGCAGAAAGTGTGGATTTTCTTTGTGTCTATGTGATGGATGAATTAACAGTATATTTGTTTATGTGTTCTCCTTGATTTTGTGAGATATCTCTGTTTTCACTCCTGAGTATTTTTTTCCTTGTTTTACATTGCTCATTAAAGCAATAACATTGTAATATTTATGAAGCCAGTATTCAGTTGTGGATTGTAGTCCCCACAGTGCCATGCTTAGTAAAGCACCATAATGTTCAAATTAACTTTTGGGCTGGTTGCAAATTTACTTTTATGATACATATCTGCAAAGTCAATGAAAGAGTGTTTGTCTGAGACCAATAACATTTTAAATTATTTATGTAAGTATCCATATGCCAATGGAAAGTTTTCTGACTGAATAAAGAGTATACATGTTAAGTGCATATGACATTATTGTGATGTGGTGTTATGATAGGAACTGTCCTACCTGAGCTGATCAGTGAATGCACTGCCATTATTTCATAAGCTTTCACTTTGGCCTTGTGCTTAGCTGTCTGAAATGCTAAATGAAGCAATAGTTTTTTCAAACTACCTTACAAGGCTGCTCCTCACTCACCTAGTCTGGCTAAAACCCACACATCACCTGCTGCAATCCAAGGAATGGGCTGGAGCATATGTGGTGATTGCACCCTGTCTTCTAGTATTAATTCCTGGGCTATGCCATACCGAATGCTTGTGCCATACATGAAATACACTGCACATAATTTTAGTTTTAATTCTAGGTCTAGTCCTATTTTCTAACTTAGCCTATTAAGTTCCTACATGTGTTGTTGAACCTCAACTGCGTTGGATGCAAGCAGTATAATGTTACCAGCAGCAAAATGAAAGTGGATGAGGTATGTCCCATTAACGTGAATTAATTCTTCATTTTGCCTATTTTTGATGTGAAAACTCCCTCTTGGTCTGCTAAGAACACTTTTGAAGCTATGCAGTCTCCTTGCCTGAAGAACCTTTCAGTTCTGAATTTCTCACTGTGAAAGCTGTAGCACTCGCTCATTATTAGCTGTTTTTGTACATTTTGTTTAAACTGATTCAGAAACATTCTCAACATATATGATACACAAATGAAATGGAAAATCATTCTCATTTTCTAATTCTATTTATCTATTCATGGGTTGCAAGCAATTCATTTTTACATATGCACCTTTTCAGTCAGCTTATTTCTGTGTTTCATTAAAATTCAATGCTTTTTAAAGTAGCTGATGATGATACTTTTAGCGAATATCTTTTATTATATGGGGAAGTGGCTGATATGTCTGACAACAGGTAGGCACTTGTACAAGAATCTGAAGTTTTCTTTTGAAGCATTTATTATCCAGGAGGTTTATTAGAAACAAAGATAATGACATCTGGAAATAATGATACATTAAGTGTATATAGTCACCTGGAGCTGATTGTGTGTCTGCGGAAACCTTTAGCTGTAGGCAAAGCAGTTTTTTAGAATTTATGCAAAGAATGACAAAACACCACATATCTTCAAACATGCTGTAACTGTTCTACTTCACAAAAAGTGATACGTGAAGACACAAAAAATTGTAAACATACCTGCCTTCTCTCTATATCCTGCTTGCATTTGAATAATTCTGTTATGCGCACTGCAGTGGGAAAACAGTCTAATGGTAAATAAAATCTAGTACTACAGATTTTCCATGGAAGCACTAGTCTCACCTCCTGCTGGATAAACACCTTCTTCTGTTGTAACACTGGTGACCCAAGGCAAATCTTGAATAGAACCTTCAGCCATAAGTTCCGCTGGCTGTTTAGCCAAGAATGGGGTGCTTCCTGCTGTTTCAACAGTTGGTCCAAATGGGGTAAAGGGATTGTATCGCCACATCTAAGAAAAAAGTAAAGTAGACTGTTGTACAACACTTAAAAATTAAGAATATTTATTACCAGTTAGTCCAAGTCTCACTTTCATCAAGTATAAGTACACACACACATGACTTTAAACTCCCCACCTTCAGCAGTACACATCAGCCTAGAAATTAACTTAATACTTTGATGTGAAACTGTGCATATTTACTCATTTGTGATGATTTTTGATTGCTTGCATAGAAAAATAACTTTCAATTTTTTATTGACTGCATGTTCTTCACGACAATTTCACTTAGAATCTGTGGAGGGAACATAAGCATAGCAGGTTCTTTGTAAACATAAATTATGAATTTATCTTTTCCTGTCATATTTCACTGCTTTGAGGATTGCCTCACTATAGGTTTACAGTAGTGTCTGTCCTCCCCAAAACTGAAAACTGTGATTACAGAATGGATAATAACTTTATTTAGTTCTTACAAAAGCTCAAGAAAGGTTGAGTACTCTCAAGAATTCTAAAATAACTGTAGAGAGTAAATACAACTTTTAAAAATAATGAATAAAAAGGATTGTGACTTTATGCGTCATAGACAAGGACAGAAAGTAGATATGAGGTATACTTTAGGGAATGAAGAGCAGCCAGTGGGATTGGTGTAAGTTAGAGAGAAACAAGACAGACATTGTTAAGAATGGTGGAATGAAATAAAGTCCTAGCTTATGTAACAGAGGCACTGAGTAGCTTGTGAGTCTTGATTGTCGGTTGCTTGATGGTAAGTGACTGAAATTAAATGGGTGTAAACTGGCCAAAATACAAATGGAAGTGCAAATACCTGCTTAGCATATAGTGTGTACAGCACCTGGCAAGGTCTGTGTCTGCAGAAATTGAAGCGTCACAATTCACTAAGTGTAAGGATACTAATAACAGATCATGATATCATGGCAGCTGAGAAAGAGTGTCACAGAAATGATGATATTTGCTATAATCTGTGTTAGCCAGTGTTGGATTAATGAAAGTAAAACTCTTATGAACAATCATTTAATTGAATGTCTCTTCCTACAATACATTTTTTAGATGCTTCTCTGTTCTGCAAAGCATAATAGGTAGCCATTTTGAATGCAGAAGACACTATGAATTGAAAAGGTAAAAGTAATTTGGACAATGTTTTGGATGGGACTCTGCAGCTATAAACTTGACACAGACTATTGTAAAGCCACTTACATGATGATTTGTGGTTGCCAACTGCAACAACAAAGATAGGTTACTTGGTTGAGTTAAGCATATTTTTTGCTGCAACTTAACAATTACAGCTGAATTCATGATGGGATGTACAGAACATGACAAATGGATAAATGAGGGAATAAAACATGCATATGTTAGTGATGACAGTATTATGCTGTGGGTGACATTTCACTGCAGTCCACTGAGATATAACAGAGGGTATGGTGATGCTTAGAGACTAGTCCAACATTTTTATAATGAGTTGCATCACCTCATGCCAAACGCTTTCAGTACGAGAAATTATATTTGTTAACTGAACAACTTCAAATACCATAAGACCATAAGTACATGAATATAAGTATAATTCACAGTTGATGTTAGGATCCAAAAAACAATAGCTATCAACCATCTCAAAAACTTAATAATACTACACAATGACACTATGCAAAGGGAAGGTCCTTTCCTCATAAAAACATACAATAATGTTCATATACAGTGAAGATAAAAATTTGCCACTCCAAAGTGTAATTAATGTAGAGTATGAAATTTCAGAATACATTTCTCTAGGTAACATACGAGGGTAATCCCAAAAATAAGGTCTCCTATTTTTTTTATAAGAACATAGATCTGTTTATTTCTACAATGGTTAACATCAGTTTACAGCCAAAAGCAAGGTCTCCTATTTTTTTATAAGTACATAGATCTGTTTATTTCTAAAATGGTTTACATCAGTTTACAGCTTGAACATTTAGCTATTTTTCAACGTAATCACCATTTCTGAAAATGCATTTTTGTAGATGCTGTGGCAGTTTTTGTATCTCCATGTCATACCAGCTCACCTCCATGCTGTTCAGAAAGTTATGAACCTCTTCTTTCACCTCGCACCTCGACGTCGGAACTGAATCGCTTTCCAGCCAAATGTTCTTTTAACCTAGGGAGCACGTGATAGTCACTGGGTACCAAGACAGGACTATAGGGTGGGTGGGTGATGATGCTCCACTGAAACTGTTGCAGGAGAGCAATGGTTTGCTGAGTGATGTGTGGGCAAGCGTTGTCATGGATAATGTGCATGCCCTTGCTCAACATTCGCCATCTCCGGTTCTGAATTGCCCGTTTGAGTTTTTCAGTCTCACAGTACCTGTCAGTGTTAATTGTGGTCCTAGTGATTCAGCTATAACGATGAGGTGAAACAAAAGGTTCATAACTTTCTGAACAGCATGGCGGTGAGCTGGTATGACATGGGCATACAAAAACTGCCACAGCGTCTACAAAAATGCATTGACAGAAATTGTGATTATGTTGAAAAATAGCTAAATGTTCAAGCTGTAAACTGATGTATATCATTGTAGAAATAAAGAGGTCTATGTACTTATAAAAAAAATAGGAGGCCTTACTTTTGGGATTACCCTTGTATTTAAGTGATTAACATTGCAAGTTCACAGTTTAATGTAAGTGTGATATAAACCATTGCAACTATGAAATGCTCATACATTAACAACCAGTAAAATCACCAGAATTTTGAATGCAAGCATGCAAACATTCATGCATTGTGTTGTAAAGGTGACAGATGCCAGTTTGTAGCATGGAGTTCCATGCCTGTTGCACTTTTTTGGTCAATACAGGGACAGTTAATGCTGTTTCTGGATGACACTGGAGTTGTCATCCAATGGTGTTCTGTCTGTGCTAGATTGGAGACAGGTATAGTGATTGAGCAGGCCAAGGCATCATGTTCACTCTCACTAGAGCATAATGGGTTACAACAGTTGTATGTGGGCGAGCGTTATCCTAATGAAAGAAAAGATCTCCTGGATACTGTCAATGAATGGCAGCACAACAGCTCGAATCACCACATTGACACTCAAATTTGCAATCATAATGCATAGGATAATCATGAGAGTGCGCCTCCTGTCATAAAAAGGTGCACCCAAGACCATAACTCCAGATGGAGGTCCAGTGCATCCAACAAGCAGGCAGGTTGGTTCAGGCCCTCAACTGGCCTCCTAGCCAGCACTCAGCCATCACTGGCGCTGAGGTACTACTGGATTTTATCATAAAACGCAAAAGAGCTCCACTCTGGCCTCCAATGGGCTCGTGCTTGACATCACTGAAGTCACAAATGGCGGTGGTTTGGGTTCAGTAGAATGCTCACTGCACGGCTTCTGGCTTGGAGCTGTCCTTGAAGTGAATGAACTCTTACAGTTTGTTGTGTCACCCTGTCACCAAATGCTGCTCACATTACTGCTGCAGATGCAGTAGAGGTTAGCACACTGGACTCGCATTCGGGAGGACGACTGTTCAATCCCGTCTCCAGCAATCCTGATTTAGGTTTTCCGTAATTTCCCTAAACTGTTTCAGGCAAATGCCGGGATGGTTCCTTTAAAAGGACACGGCCGACTTCCTTCCCAATCCTTCCCTACCCCAAGCTTGCGCTCCGTCTCTAATGACCTCGTTGTCGACGAGATGTTAAAACACTAACCACCACCACCACCACTGCAGATGCAGTACAATCTGCCAGAGCCATACACTAAACACAGTAGCATTCCCTCTTAGTAGTGCCATGTGGCCATCCAGAGCCCAGTCTTCTTGCAACCGTAAATTCTAGTGATTACCTGCAACCATACGTTCTTGTGAGCACTGCTGCAAGCAGTCATGTACAATGGCTATATACCTGCTTTCCTGCCAAGACTTTCTGCAGTATTGCAGAAAGAAAATCTAGCTTCTTAAAGCCCTTGTATGTGACATCATTCAAACTGTGTGAATTGTTAATACTGGTGTCTTGTTGCCTTAAAGGCATTCTTGACTAACATCAACTGACCAAGTCCATTCTCAAGAAATAACTAAAGCTCACAATCATTACAGCATGTATTTAAAGCAAACCTGACTTATACCCTCTCATAGTCGTGCTACTAGTGGCACTCTTATTCAAATGGTGCAAAATCTGAATAGACATCATCTATGAGATGTAGAAAAATCTGTACCGACTTTTGTTATGTTGGACAACTACTTCTTGGTGTTGTGATTTTTTTGTCAGTGTATATTGCCAACTTCAAAACTAATTTCACAACAGGCAGAAGATGTTTCTATAGCAATTGATAGCTCAGCATGATATTAGCAAATGTTAAAAAAACACTGACTAATTAATGTAAAAACACTAATACGACTCTGGTTACCACTAGTTTCACAAATAATTTTTAATTCAAGGATGTATTTATGCTTGCTTAGATGGATCATACCTCTGGGTGTAGCACAGTAACTACAATTTCAGGAAGTGTCATTTTTATCAGAAGTACTTGTCCCACAAATGACTTGTCTTGGCTAGACCTACTTTTAAGCAATCAGGCTCTGTCTGTCACATATCGGGATGTGATAGGGAGCTAGATTTATAAATAATGAGGTCTGTCTTGTCTGGCTGATAGTACCTCATATGGGCTGCTTTCCTGGCTTACTGGTGGTTTTGTATGAGGAAGAGGGCTTCATGGTACAATGACCGATAATGTGGGGGAATCGTCTTCAACAAGATAGCAGAACTGCTAAAAGTAGTGAACAAAAGTATTATAGATATAAAAGATGACATCATTGAGGATGCATGGAGAACTGGCAAGACACCATCAGAATGACATTCAGCATGGATCCATCTCCTAGACAAAAAAGGAGGTAAATAAACTTTCAACAAGTGTAGGGGTATACCCCTATGGCCTGATCCATACAGATCCTTGCAAGAATCCTTCAAAAATAAACTAAGATCATCTTGATAAGCAGAGTGGTAAAAACCAGGTTGTTTTGTAAAAATGATGGTATTGTGAAGAACATATTTTCAGTCTGAAGACTGTAAAATGATGCAGGAGGGTACAATTAAGACATTTATATTTGTTCAGTTTTTGAAAATATTGACTCAATAGCATTCTAACCTATAATAAAATTTAATTTTTAGTTTTATGGGCATGATTCAGTGTATCTTTTGTATTTCTCCCCAATTAGTTCATTAATTAGTTTCATGTTTGATGGATCATTTGCACAATGAACCATACTAGTGCAGAATGAGTAATTTTATATTCACAATACAATTTATCTTGTTAATGTGGCTACTGATTTTTTACAAGTTATTTTTGTGAGTTAGTAATTCCTAGCAAAAACCTATTACACAATACAGCTATAGAAATTCTTCTATGGAACATAAGAAGTTTTCAAGAAGAAACTTTTTCAATTTGTTTTCAAATTTTACTTTGCTGTCTGCCAGACATTTAATATCATTGGGTAAGTGATTAATAATTTTGGTTGCAGCAATGAGAAACTTTTTTTTTGCTAAAGACAACCTTAATGTGACATAGTGAAAGTCATTTTATCTTCTAGTATTATAATTATATACATCGTTGTTCCTTTTGAACTGTTGTGGATTATTTACAACTAACTTCATGAAGGAATAAATATACTGTGGAGCAGTAGTCAAAATACCTAGCTCCTAATGCAGGTGTCTACATGGTGATCATGGGTGAACACCACTAATCATTCTTACATCATATTTCTGAGAACTGAAGGCTTTCTTCCTTAAATATGAGTTATGCCAGAACATTATTCAATATGGTCTGCCCCCGTTAGCTGAGTGGCCAATGCGGCGGAATGCCATGCCAAGGGGCTTGGGTTTGATTCCTGGCTGGAGCAGGAGATTTTCTCTGCTCAGGGACTGGGTGTTGTGTTGTCATCATCATCATTTCATCACCATCTCCAACACGCAAGTCACCCAATGTGGCGTTGAATGTAAATAAGTACTTGCCCTTGGCGGCCAAACTTCCCCGAATGGGGGACTCCCGGCCCACAATGCCGTTCGCTCATTTCCATTATTCAATATGCTATTACTGACTGAAAGGATGCAACAAAATTTCTCTGCCACTAGGAAGTCTTCTCATCAGTTTGGACTTCCATTATTTTTTTTTTCTTAAGGTGTAATCAATTTATAGAAGCATCACACAAACAAAAAAGATGGGAGTTCTGTCAAAAGTGTTATTGGTGCATGTTCAAATCATTGTAACATTTTGCAGCTTTCTGTCACTATTGCTAATGACCAGAAAGTTTGAATATTTATCATTGTGACATAGTCACACATCTAGAGTGTTTGTTATCTTTGTTATGAAATACTATTTCCAGTAACAAAATTGCTTGAAAAATGGAGGTGTTAAGAAACATGACATGTTAATCTAGTTTGTTATCTTTGTTATGAAATACTATTTTCAGCAACAAAATTGCTCTGAAAGTGGAGGTGTTAAGAAACATGACATGTTAATCTATCAGTCTTGAGCTTTAGATAAAAATGTATGTTCTGCAGTACCTGAAAATGTTGCGTCATCTCAACTAATTGCCTTGCTGGTCTAGTTCTTAAACACTCCAGTATTTCTTTAGAGGACTGTGTTTTACAGCCCACAAGACTAGCAAGTTTGTCAGCTTTTTCTCGCTGACCTTCTGCAATTGCCCATGGAACAAGGGCTGATCCACTAAATGACATACCCCTCTGAAACAAACCTTTTCAAAATATTTATAAGTAAATTTCATTATTCTATACAGAAATAAAAATTATTTTCTTTAAAAATTACTAAAAGATGGAAGAACCTTCTGAATATGAACACAAAACTAATAAATGGTGTAGGCATTAACTTTATTTTTGACAGAGGATTTGCTGGCTGAAAGCTAACTTTCCGATAGTCTTTTTGTTATGTCTTTCTGCAACTCCGCATCTCTACTGTATGGTGAGCAGCAACTATCCTTTTCATAATATGCTTACAATAATTGGTTAAGATAGGTTTCAAATAAAAATCCTTTCATTTTAGATCTCTCATATCTCATTCATATTATGATTTTAATTAGCTCACAAATAATAAAAATAAACACCATGAACATTAATCATCAATATTGGTATTTGCTTTCTTGGAGTGTAGTGTGATCCTTTACAATTTGTATCAGTGATGAGTATGATCTTCGTACTGATTTTCATTTATTGTTATTTTCTTATAGGGTAAGTGTTGTGCCAATGAATGGTCAACCTTTGGAATCAGTGAATCTTATAATCTGTTATTACAATGTCATTCAAATATCTTGAATTGATGATAACATATAATAACAAACAACATGCTAAGAAACTTAGGTTAACATGGATATTCAATGGCCATATAACATTAAATTGCATTTATGAAATAAGTACCAAATTAGCAAATGACTGATACTGACGTAATATTAATTTTCATTCACTACAAGTAATAACAGTTTAATAATATTTGATAGAAAGTTGTTATAATATGATCTGTGAATTAGCAGTGGGAAAATAAAAGAACACATAAGAATTTTTCTCATAATATACTTTAGCTTATGAGGAAGAGTTCATATATGAGCAATAGGAGGAAATAGACTAAAGTTTACAAAGTGATGCCTCCAAACTATAGCTGTGAGAGACTGGTAATAAGTTCTCTTTTTGAGACACAGCACTACCTTCTCTGAATTCGTTTTCATACTATGAGAAAAGATATTTAACATTGCCTCTTTGAAAAGCACTGATTATCTACCCACTTCATAATATACTCATGCTCCCACACTAACTTTTTCATAACAGGGAATTATCAGTAATCAAATAACATTTTTGCTCTTGAATTATCATTTTTTCTGTAAGTATTCAGAGGTACAAACATCTATGCTATAGTCCCTCTAAACCACTACTGGTATATAGGGATCCTAAAAGTCATTCACACAATAATGGTCACTGATAATCTGCAACCAGCAAGCCAAGCATTTCCCTTATTGAGAACTATCTGTCACATCAATTCTTTCCTTTAATACAACACTTCCACTGAAAGCCATCACTTAAATTATCTTTAGAAATGATCCTTATAATCCACTTTCTTTCCTTGGAAATAAAGCCACTGCTCATATATCAGTCAACCACTTGTCACCATCATTTAAAAAACATATAAAAACTCCAAAATTAGTTGTCTGCTAACAACTAGAACTAATAAAGAACAGCCACACTCAAATTTTTAAAAAATGTTCATGTTCAAATAGTTGTACAAAATGAATAACCACAAGAAAGTTACTTGTCAAATAATCAATGATATCTGCCTAACAGTAACAATGAAACTGCATGTATTATGAGTGGCACATGGAGAAAGAATGTAAACACAACATGTTTGTAATTGGTACAAATATTTCTCTGTATTACAGGTTTGCAAATCAGACCTTACATGACGCATCCTGGATTTTTAGCACAAAGAGGACAATATTACTAAATTTCCTGTTTTATCCCAAGGAACATAAGTTTTGCAATTGCAGAAGTGTCAGGACCAATGATAAATGTGTAATTTCCTTTTCTGCTTTCCTACCCTTTTTAAAAATAGGTTGTATAATATGTTTAGCAAAAGATGATCAACTAAAAAGTCAGATTGTAGATCAATACCAAAGTTCCTTTTTGAGTTAAAGTGATAGAATCTGTAACGAAAAATGAGTTTTTTATCTACCTTGAAGATAGCAGCATATTTCACAACACACAACGTGGGTTTTCAAAAGCACAGTCTGCCACTTCTGCAATATTTGTACTGGTAAGAAAAATAATGTATAACATTAAAAGTTTGTGAAGTTAAGTCATTTGCTGGAACATTACTCCTAGCTGAAGTGGTAGGGTACTAGTGTTATCCTGATACAAACATACCGCCGTTTGAGTACTGTACAGATTCCCATATGGAGGACATAGTCATAGACATCCATGGGGTTGTGAAGCAGCTGAATGGGTTGAAAATAAATAAATCGCCAGGTCCTGATGAGATTCCAATTTGGTTTTACAGAGGGTACTCTACTGCATTGGCTCCTTACTTAGCTTGCATTTATCATGAATCTCTTGCCCAACGTAAAGTCCCGAGTGACTGGAAAAAAGTGCAAGTGACACCTGTATATAAGAAGGGTAAAAGGACGGTTCCTCAAAATTACATACCAATATCCTTAACATCGGTTTGTTGCAGGATTCTTGAACATATTATCAGTTCAAATATAATGAATTTCCTTGAGACAGAAGTTGCTGTCCATGCATCAGCATGGCTTTAGAAAGCATCCCTCCTGTGAAACGCAGCTCGCCCTTTTTTCACATGATGTCTTGTGAACCATGGATGAAGGGTATCAGACGGATGCCATATTCCTTGACTTCCGGAAAGCGTTTGACTTGGTGCCCCACTGCAGACTCCTGACTAAGGTACGAGCATATGGGATTGATTCCCAAGTATGTAAGTGGCTCGAAGACTTCTTAAGTAATAGAACCCAGTTCATTGTCCTCAATGGTGGGTGTTCATTGGAGGTAAGGGTATCATCTAGAATGCACAAGGGAAGTGTGGTAGGTCTGCTGTTGTTTTCTGTCTACATAAATGATCTTTTGGATCGGGTAGATAGCAATGTGCAGCTGTTTGCTGATGATGCTGTGGTGTATGGGAAGGTGTCATCGTTCAGTGACTGTAGGAGGATACAAGATGACTTGGACAGGATTTGTGATTGGTGTAAAGAATGGCAGCTAACTCTAAATATAGATAAATGTAAATTAATGCAGATGAATAGGAAAAAGAATCCCATAACGTTTGAATACTCCATTAGTAGTGTAGCACTTGACACAGTCACATTGATTAAATATTTGGGCATAACATTGCAGAGCAATATGAAGTGGTAGAATTTGGGGAAGATGTGGTTCATCTGTAAAAGAGACCGCTTATAAGACACTAATACAACCTATTCTTGAGTACTGCTTGAGTGTTTGGGATCCCTATCAGATTGGATTGAGGGAGAACATAGAAGCAATTCAGAGGCGGGCTGCTAGATTTGTTACTGGTAGGTTTGATCATCACGCGAGTGTTACGGAAATGCTTCAGGAACTCAGGTGGGAGTCTCTAGAAGAAAGGAGGCGTTCTTTTCATGAATCGCTACTGAGGAAATTTAGAGAACCAGCATTTGAGGCTGACTGCAGTACAATTTTACTGCCGCCAACTTACATTTTGCGGAGAGACCAGAAAGATAAGATAAGAGAAATTAGTGCTTGTACAGAGGCATATAGGCAGTCATTTTTTTCCTCATTCTGTTTGGGAGTTGAACAGGGAGAGAAGAATGCTAGTTGCGGTACAAGGTAACCTCCACCACACACCGTATGGTGGAGTGCAGAGTATGTATGTAGATGTAGATGTAGATGAAGATCTTAGATATAAAACTAGAGACAGGTTGTATCTGCCCAAAAAAATGTCATGGGAATTCAATCTGGAATATTGTGTGCCCAGGGATATGTACTTAGGCTTCTCTTATTTCTAATATTTGTCATTGAACACATGTGTCATGCTCTCAGACCATTGTACCTTGTGTGTGCTGGTGGACTTTCTACTTGTCAGTGCATCTGTCAGAGGAGCTTGAAAAGTTGCAGCGTGAGGGATATGAGGATAGAAAAAGTTCACCATGCTAAGTAACTGTCTGGGATCATAGTAAGTTTTTGGCAGAGGCAGTTCATTAATGAAAGCCATGCTGTCTGATGTTGGATGGACTCAACTACAGGTGAAATTATGGCTAAGGAATGTGATACTACAGTACTGAAGTTGTGATTCATTGTGGTTGAGCTCTACACTGTTTCCTGAAAGAACTTTGGGAATTTGGGATAAGTGTCACTCATGCTCCATCTTAGTAAGCACAGCAAAATGGTAATGAAAACAGTATAGAGTCCATAAACCATTTTCAGGTGTTTGAGCCACATGCTTCAGGCCATCAGGATTAAAGAATTGCTCAAACAGGTCGAATGGTGTGATAATGGCAGTCTTCGGAATATCGTCTTAGCACATTAGACTATGAAGAATTGTGTGCTGTGGAGCTGTTGCACAAAGTATTGAATGTGATTTATTGAATATTTGTCAATAACAGTACATGTGTTGAGACTGCAATAATCTCCACATAACTGAAAGGTATCATTTTTATTAGGAACCAGGTGAACTGGGGATGACCAATTGCTATCAGACGGGTACAGCAGACTTTGCATGACATACTTTCTTAACAGTAAGACTCTAGCTCTGTAACAGATGACAGGATCTCCCACAGTATTTAAGCTGTGGAAGGGTACTATTAGTTATCATGCCAATGTCTGGTTCAGAGATGCTGGATGGGTTAGCACTGTGTCCTACGAGACAGAAGAGAAATGTCACATAAAACACAAGGGAAATTAAAGTCACTGACCTTGTGTGTTGTCAGCAAGGCTGGCAAAGTAGAAGGGCAGGTGAGTTGTCAGGACCCTTGATGGAAGTCGGGCGCAAAGCAGTGATGGCATTGACTGTGCTGAGAGCGACATGCCAAGTTGGCCAGTGTGTTGGTCAGTTGATGGAGGATGCTATTATTAGCACATAATGCATCTACTTCTTGGTACTGAGTCAAGAGATTGGTGAGGGACGTAACAAGAGAAGCAGTCAGGTGGGAACACTTGGAGGAAGCACAGATGAGAAAGACACAGTGAACCACAGGTGAAGCAGGCATGGAGGGGAAGGAATTGGGAATGTGCATGCTCAAAGTGTGGTGAAGTCAGTCAGCTGCATGAAGATCTGGTGGGAGACCGAAATGACTAAGGAAATCAATCACAAGGACTGGGCCATCTGTGCTGACAATGTGGGAACATCCAAGAGAATTGAAGCTCAGGCTGAAGCTGAAACTGAAACTGAAGATCAGTGGCCCCACAGACTGTGATATCGGAGCTCTTAGCTGCTCATAGAAACATCAGGATTGGTAGACGACTAAAGGGGCAATGCAGAGAGGGATGACACTTGAATTGATACCTGTGTCAACAAAGAACAGCATATGAGTAGCTAGATCAGGCATGTAAGGTCTGCCAGAGGTGAAGACACAAGGACTTATGAATGATCTCGGAGGTGACACTCTGTTGCAGTGATGTAGGATGATGCACCTATAATGACCTGCACGGCGACTTTGGGTTGCATGTGCAAGGAGATTAACAATTTCTTGCAGTGCCGTCAAATGTCACATGGAATCAGAATATCATGTCAACAGGGTGTGGTGTGCAAAGGGAATGGCTCATGCCACCTGCCGCACTATGCGTCACTACTAGTGATGGAACAGTCACTAGTAGAGGGGCCAGGAAGGTGGTCCTGAGCTGCTATAGCTAACAACTGCCTCCCTGGTGGCAGCTTGGTGCTGTCTAGTGTTACACACAATCTTGCACACCCGTAGGCATGTGGGGGATGGGGAGGGGTGACTGAAACACTTGCTAACTATGCCTGATGCAGGGCGACTCACTGGGGACAGGAACTGGCAGCGACATATCATGTGCTATGCTTGATCAGCAAGGTAAAGCTGTGCATCTGAAGGCTTACTGACATGGAAAAGAAGTTGTAGTTGAGCTGCCGAGTAACTTCGCTGCCCACAATGTCCATACAGTCCATAGTGCCACTTTTTGAAGCACTTCAATGTCAATGAGGGCATGCAATCTGTGCCAGAGCTATGGTGGTGATTTGTTGCCCAGCTGTTCTTCGTGTACGATATGACAAAATGTGTCCTCTGGTGAAAGAGACAGGTGCTCAATAATAATGTCCCATGTGCTAACATATTTAGATGAGCCAGGTGGTGAGAGTATTAGGTGAAGTGCAGTGTACAGAGTGTAGGAGCAGAGTCCCAGGCATGGCATTGCCAGAGGTCTTAGTGACAGTGCAGGAGGTGGTTTGTCTGCATGACACATACAGTGTGGTTGGCGTAGAAGTTGGGATGACTTGCATGGATGTAATGGCTGTAGCTGGCTGAAAACACAAATGTGAAGGATCTGTGCACTCGACAGAATGACATGGTTCTTGTGTGAAATACAGATCACACACCTGCTGGAATTTGGGAGTGAGAAAGATTCATGTTTGATGTGTGTAAGTCCATATGGTGAAGTGAATGTAAATCTGTAGTTGCCAGAGAAAGTGGCATCTGGAGTCGGCAGCATGGCGTGACATTCCCACATGGTAGTATTATTTCGCAAGGGTTAAGTTCATATGGTGGTGTGTTCGGCAGTAAGACAAGACGATTTTGTAGCTGCAGTTGCACAGAGGAATACGATTGTGTCACACTCATTTCATCGGGCATGGAGAGCATTGACTGAACATTGGTATTAAACCAGCCCATTGTTCATAACTGTTTACGCCAATGGCTCATGAAAGGAAATGGCACTACACTCAATGGAGAATAAAATGATTCCACACTTCTGATTGAAGTACACTTTTACTACACATAACTTAGAACAGAATTAAGTAAGCAACATGGGCACCAACTAAGTTAGAGGCAAAGAAGCTAGCTCGAAGAATGGACACCTATCGACGGGGTGGCTGTCAATAGTCACCACAGGTACTCAGCAACAATTCATAACACTCTTAAGTCTGCAACCTCTACTTTCAGTTAATGATTTTTTTTGACAGTAATGTAGCAAAGTGGATGTGTCAAACAGCTAGAAAATATACATACATTGATGTGTTACATTGTAGGTAATTTCATCATTTTTATTTTAAGCAGCTATTACTTGTAACTAAGTAAACCAGTTAATGCCATGTTGTTAAGCTTCCTTATACTCTTATATGGTTTATCAATGTATTTGTATGGTTTGTGTATGTTTTCATAATTGTATAAACCACTATACAATAAAATTAATACATTACATCCTCTCATGGCTAATGAATGCTTACAATTTATTAATGAAGTTAATAAACCCTAATATAGCTCAGATAAATTACCAAAGTGAGTGGATAACTATTGCTGTAAATGGCATTTTACCTCAACCAATAGGTCTCATCCTAACTACCACCCTAAGATATACGAAATATTCATGTGAAATAGTTAGATATGTTTGTGCAAATTAATTAATTTGTGGCAGTACAAAATCTTTAAGTTATAATTTATTCTGCTAGATGAAAAACAAAAGTTTTTTGCTTCATAAATTCTTGATTGATAGCTCCTTTTTCCATCCAATTAAGGTAACACCATTCCCAGTCTTCAATTAGCTCTGATGGCAATTTGGCAGCTGCATTTTAAAGTGTCATCAATATGTTTATGCTATTATGACTGCAACAACAAATGATTTAACAGTTAGAAAGATCAGGAAACTCAGTTTGAAGCAGTCTTTTTTATCCCATTATATGTAGAATAGATTATACTTTCAGAATTTCTTCTATAAATTCATCTTCTCTATGTGTATTAGAAAATTTTAAAAATAGAAATGTGGTAATTTGTTGCAATTAGGTAATCATGTAATTTGTTTTTGCTGGGGTCTAGTATGTACAAATGTGAGCACCCTACATTGAATAAAAACTGCAACAAATGACACACAAAAATAATAGTGTGTGCAATAACAGAAGCATATTTACAACCTTGCTGACAATCAAAAATATTGCCATTATTCTTAAGAGACAGAGTAACAAATTCATATGCTGATTTTTTATGATTTTATACCATTTTATAAACAAGGGTATCAGAGTAATTAGTAACAGAAGGCCATTTGTGGTTTCCTCATGGTTCAGTTTATTTCTAAGCTGTAGAAAATTAGAGGTCTGCAGTTAACGCAAAACCTATCATTCTCTAATACCAGTTTCTTCACATAGTAGTAATGAAAGTATTATAAGAAAGTACCCAGTATCTGAGCTGAGGTTGGGGGGGGGGGGGGTGGAGGTAATACTAATATTGATGTTGTGAAAGTAAGAGATGTGAAATAAATTCACAGTGCCATGTTTGTGTTGCAGTGGTTCTACCAATATAACAGGTGGGTATGACATTGGTTGTTCACAATAATGCATCAAATTAGCTAAGTGAGTGATTACAGAGTGGTCTATGACCTGTTTTTCCATGTAAACTATGTATGTCAAATGGGTAATTGGTATGGCACTTCACAGTGTGGTGAAAATTTTGTTTTCACTTTTTTGATCACAGGGTTTCACAAAAAGACCCTGTTACCCTGTCAGTTGGGCAGTAACACTGTACGTTTGTGACTTCTCTCAACCAGTCTCAGTATTACTTTTAAATTTCTTCCATATCAACTTCAGTTGTATTGTTAAACTCTTCACTTCACCCAAATAAACACCTAGTAGCAACTTACTTAACTTAAAGGGAGAATTCATTGTGTGTCTGTACACTGCCATATATGGTGTGGGTGTACCACTCACTCATAAATCCTACTTTTAAAAGCAGACAAAATGTGTGGCTGATAGTGATCCCAATCACTATGTGCCTTGTTCACATAGTAAGATAACCTTTTAACAATCATTTTCTGAACCCATTCTAAATGACCATTGGCTTTAAGGTGGAAGGAAGATGTTCTCCACTTTTTAATGATCAAAATTCAACAGACTTTCACAAATAAAGCAGACATGAATTTTGTTCCTTGGTCTATCAGAATCAAAAAGGCAATACAAAGTGACTGAAAAAGGCCTTCACTACTGTCTTCACTGTCATATTGTCAGTTGGTACCAGAACCAGGTATCCAAAAAATAGATGACTAAGGAGTGCAGGCACACTACACTAACATGGATGTAGCATGGATGTTGTATAGATTCGGTGGCCACAGGTTGGCAGCAATGGCACTGAGGAAGAGATGTCTCAGCATCGAAGCCTGACTCTCAAGTGGAGCAGAGAAGTGCACGCACAATGGTCATGTGAATTGAAAGATACCTTCTGCTGTACTCATTGTGAAAATGTAACTGTTCACTGATCATACAGTATGTCAGATCCCACTCCTGACACAGGTTGTACAGGGACTGAGGGTAGGGTAATGAGTGGGCATCCAGTTAGGGGGTTTTCAAGTATTAACAGTAGAATCTTGTAGGTAGAAATCAGAAATCATGATGTACTTTGTGACAAGGGTCACATGAGATGTGTCTAGGGAAGGTGGAGAGGCTGCCAACAGGTGGGAGGAACCATCACGACTCAATTAAGGCAGAGTGACTAGAGCAAAGGAGGACTGCATATTGTATTGTCAGGATGGAGGCTGAAGGGAGACACAGTGAGAAGTCTGGGATCCATTCTCTTCCTGCAACCACCAGAATCACACGTGATATCCTCCCATGCTTTCTACTGCCTGAGTGCTACAGGTGAGGTTTGCAAAGTCCACCTCATCAGCAGTCACCAGCCATCTGAACAATGCTTGGCCTGCAATATGGGCCATTTATGAAGCACTAGTCATGGGAACAGTCCCTCAAATGGACACAACTTGAAATGTGAGAGAAGGATCTGTGCTCATTGAAGATTAAGCTAATTATTTTTAGTAAAAGTTTTCTAAATAAATGTTGGTGACTGCCCATATTTAGGGAAGAGCAATTGTAAACTTATTATTGTTTAACTGCATGTCAGTAGTAACTCAAAAGGTGGAGGACATGTGCAAAGCTAGGTCTGAAGTAAATGCTTTAGTGGGACAGTCAGCATAAAGCAATGCAGAGTTAAATGGCAAGCTAGATGCCACTAAATCTGACTTAAAGCTTGGATTAAATGTGAAAATAGATGCTCAAGGTGTTAAATTTGAATGATCTATTGCTGAGACACATGCTCAGACCACTACTGAGCAAATTGCAAAGAGAGATTTAAGTAATACTAAAATAAAATAAACAGGTTCAGAAATTACATTGTTGATTCACATCAACAAATGTTAAAAATTAGGAATAAAATATCAGCATTATAATCTCCTATTTTAAATTTAAAATGGCTATGACATTCTGAGATAGTTATGTAGTGTGATTTAATGAAAAATGAGATAACAAACAATTCAGAGATAGGAATAATGATATAAAACAGATTGAAGAATTTACTGAATTTACTTATTCAAGTCATGCTTAGTCTCACAAAACAGCAAGGTCAAACTTAACATGGCACTGGTAAAACCGGTTCTGAGAGACATGGATGACTTCACAAACACTTGAAGAGAGCATTTGTGCACTTGAAAGGAAAGTGCTCAGAAAGATCTATGGGCCTACATTCAACAGAGAAAATAGAAGATGGGAAACGAGGCAAAAAGGGGACTTCTACCAACGTTTTGGGAAGGCTGACATTGGTAGGACCATCAGAGTATGATGAATTCCAGTGGTTGGGACATGTCTTAAGAGCTGGAGAATCTATCCCAAACTGAGTGTTCAATATCCAGCTGATTTGAAGATGCCCAAGAGGTCGCCAAAGGAGTAGTTGGAAATATAGGGTGATGAGGACATTGCAGAAAGTAGAACCAAGAGCATCCCTGGAAGATGCAATGGACATAAGAAAGTGGAACATCTGCCAGAAATACCTGCAACTGTGATCACGACAATGCTCCTTTCTGTGTCACTGATTGTGTTATTGATCTTTGTATAGTATGTTATTCTGGATTGTAATATTTCTTTTGCTTTCTGTCATGGGCCTTTAAGGTCTGTTTAAGCTCAAACATTGTTTTCTAGCATATACTGCAGACTCAGAAGCCCAATCTTTTTAGTATTCACACTGTATCAAGAAAGTGATGGATGACATTTCTAGCAGTTATTACTTTAGAAAAATCTAAACTGTGAGATTACTCATCAATAATATTTCAGGTCTCATTTATTTACATTTGAATATTTTCTACATTCACATTTCTGTATTTGAATGTGCAATGCTACTGGAAGCTTTTACAGATTAGTTTCACCTGGTATTTTTGGCTACAAGGTCGGCAGTGTTGATTGATAAAATAGATTTGAGATTTCACAATAAATGGTTCTAACTGCACTAGCTACTGGTCTGTGTACAGTTTGCGATCATAAAATTTTTTGAAGGGGCCAAGGGGTGTTTGGTGCTAACTTTTCTCCCTTGACTCTCACTGCATATGCCCTTGACAGGATAATCTAACCTTAAAGGCACTTCAGAGTCCAAAAATTGGAGTCACAGGAGAACTTTCTGTTTGTTAGTGGCATAATAATGTCAAATTGATGTAATATCCTTTAATTGGGATATGAAAGTCCAAACATCAGCTGTATGTATTACTGAGTCCTTAAGGACAAAATTAATTAATGAAATTCTATCTTTATTAACTTGCAGAAAGCATAACAGCTTATAACTGGGTACAGGATAATGAAGGATATTCATATGTTGTGTTTGAAAATGCTCCACATTTCCACCAAACATTTGAGTTTTCCATTCCTCTTGTTTAGCTCTTGACGCAGCATTAATGTAACTTTCTGCAAGAAGACGTTTATGTATGCCCATATGATATTTTTTAATTAAAATTAAATTGTAAACTGTGCCCCTAAAATTTTGTTATCAGCATGTGGAAATGGCAGTATGTGATGACACTGTAGTTTGAACCATCATTGCACATGCTGTGATGCCATTGTAAGATGCAAGTGAGAAAGACAAACAAACCTATGCATTCACATTTATTGGTATTAGCAGCACACAAATAAATCATCGCCTCTCAATTTAACCCAGCCATCAGACAAGACTAAGGATGTATCTATCACAAGAACTAAGTATTTGCATTCATATTAGTTGACATCCCAATCTCTTAACCTTATGCCATCTTCTAACATGGCCTACACCTTTGGCTACAATACAGGTCAATCGATCATTTCACTGATATAATCAATATTTCATGTTCATATTTGCTGTCATCACTACCTCATAAACACACTATCAAAATGCAAGATAACCTATATCTCAGACTGCACTACAATCTGGTATGTCTCCACAAACAAGTTTATTCATTATTGCTAAGTGGCTTCTGCAACTCACAACAAAAATATCACTACTGATGCTAACCTAGACTTCGGGTTATGCTGTTACTCAGTTGGTCACCAGGACTAAGACTTTGCATTTGCCTTTGTTATCTCAATCACATCAGAACCGAATGTTAATCTATGAACCTAACCTAGATCTTGGGCTATGCTACAGATTAATCTGTCACTAGAACTAACTTCTCGTGTCAACATATGTTCGTCTCAGAAACTCGTAAGTGAACTGCTTCTATCGAACCTAATTTACACTGCTGGCCATTAAAGTTGCACCACCAAGAACGTTATAAAATAATGAAATTTCATATATTGTGCATATGCAGTACAGTATGACAGTTAGAGATACCAGTTTGATTCTTGATGTACTTGACAATAGTCACACACCCCAACTTTGGTTCTGATTTATAATACATATTATAGAATTTGGAAAATCAGTGCTTTAATATGACGTAAAACTGTCCAAAGGATATTGTCACTTAGACTTAAGTACAGAGATGATAAACTATAAGGAATGCTGGATATATATGGTAATGTGTAAATCACCACTAAACTAACCACTCACTATTCTTTAGGTAAATCTAACCTTCAAGTACAGTGGTGGAACAATGTAAATTAACCTAAAAGTGTTTGTGTCACAATCAATAACAAAGACCAAGTTTTTAGCTATAATGGAGATGCAAAAATTTGCCTCTTTACTGAAACTGATCATGAGTTTCAGGTATGTTGATGTGTATTAAACTTAGTATGGAAGCTAGTTCATAAATGTAAATCACACTAACATGTAGCAAGTGAATGACAAGTGGCATACATCTGAAACATCTAATAATAATGTTTGCATGCCAGTTTTTAGGGACTCAGCTTGATGTACAAAATATAAATCATCCTTCCTTTGTTAGCAGTATTATATGTGAACATAAAGGAGGTGAAGACATCTTTTGCTCCTTATAATCCTATCAAACATGGTGGAGTTTGATCCCTTTGCAGTACACTATACTAACTGGAGAACATATTAAATGAGTATGTGGATGTATGGATCATTTTCACAAGTGCCCTAACCAGTGTATAATGCTAAATTGAGGGCAACTAAGAAACTATTTGTATTAATGTTGGTGAAGTATCAAATGTATGCCTGGGCATTTCCCCAACACATTATAATATATATTTGGGCAAATGTAAAAATACCTGCTGTCTGGATTCTGAGGCTATATTGAAATCTGAAGTGAATGACTGCCTAACTTTAACTTATAAATGAAAGAGATTTTTCAAGAACAAGCTGGAAACGTGGTGGAAGAATATTTATTGCTATGAAGAACTCTTTCATAACCTAAAAAATTAGTATGAATTTGCTCGTGAAATAACTTGCATGAAGATAAAAGTTCAAATATGGGTTAAATATTGTTTGGCCTGTTGCTTTTATAGGCCACCTGCCCCATATATTACAGTGACTGAATGAATCAGCAAAAAAGAGAGATGTCTACATTCTGAGGGGTGGGAAAGACCCATCATAGTTCAATAGCTGTGTAAGGAAGTTTCAACAAATATATACTGAGCTTAATCACAGATTTAAGCAAAGTTGAAACACTTGGCTTGGCATTCTGCCATGCTGACCACTCAGCTAATGGGGGCGGACCATGGTCATGGAATTTGAAAACTACTTAAATGGTTCAATAGAAAAAAGTCATTGGATCTGATATAATACAAGTTCAGTTCCATGCAGATTATGTGACAGAATTTGCTCAAGTTTTAACAGAATTTAAACTAGATATCTCATATAAAATTAAATTTTATGTAGAGGAAAGGCAGGTAAGGAAAGGTAGTTCATCCATTGATAATGTAGCTTACAAAATTTTCATTTGATTTGTCTTGAGAATTTCTCACCAATTTGGGCTCTTGGAAGTTATGATTAATAGGGAAAACAGATGACATACAGTGAAAGGATTTGCATTTCGTCACAGGTTGATTTACTCAGTGCCCATGACCTTGCCACAGCGGTAACACCAGTTCCCATCAGATGATGACATTAAGTGCAGTCGAGCTTGGGTAGCATGTGGATGGTTCACTGTCCAGATCTGCTGAGTGCTGTTGGCAAGCAGGGTGCACTCAGCCCTTGTGAGGCCAATTGAGGAGATACTTTAGTGAGAAGTAGCACGACTGGTTATAAAAATTGGCAGTGGATAGGAGACTGGTGTGTGACCACACGCCCCTTCATATCCATATCCAGTGATGTCTAAGGGCTGAGGATGATACAGCAGCCGATCAGTACCGTTGAGCCTTCAAGGCCTCTTCAAATGGTGTTTGTTTTTATTTTTCATTTACTCAGCACACAAGTTTCATTGAAATGCTCATCCAGCTCAAATGTCAGACACATAAGAAAAGCATGCCCATCATAGAGAAGCTATTGCCAAAATTCTGAAGATACACATTCTTAGGACAAAGCAACATATCTCACAAAATGTCCATGATGGTAGGATCATAGAATTTTAGCCCCTACTGAGATGCAAGCCTACTGACAATCATTCTCCTTATGTTCAATCCACAAATAAAACATAGAGGTAGGATTAGGGGTGGGGAGATTCTAGTGGTGCAAGCACACTGAGATAACAGAAGTCATGGGACAGCAAAACGTACATTCTCATATTGTGGTAGTATCATGTACACAAGGTATACAAAGTCAGTGAACTGGTGGAACTGTTATTTCCACTCAGGTGATTCATGTGAAAAGGTTTCTGATGTGATTATGGCAGCACGATGGGAATTAACAGACTCTGAATGCAGAAGGGTAGTTGGAGATAGAGGTATGGCAAATCCATTTCAGAAATCGTTAGGGGATTCAATATTTCAAAATCCACTGAATCAAGAGTGTGCAGAGAATAGCAAATATCAGGCGTTACCTGTCACCACAGGCAATGGAGTGACTGATGGCCTTTAGTTAGCGAACGAGCGCAGCGGCTTTTGCATAGAGTTGTTGATGCTAACAGGCAACCAACACTGAGTGAAATAAGCAAGAAATCAATGTGGGTTGTATGAAAAATGTAACCATTAGAATAGTGAAGCAAAATTTGGCACTAGTATGCTGTGGCAGCAGATGATCAACATGAGTGCCTTTGTTAACAGCACAATATTGCCTGCAGTATCTCTCTTGGGCTACCGACCATATCAGTTCCAACCTAGCTGACTAGAAAACCATGGCCTGGTCAGATGAATCCTGGTTTCAGTTGGTAAGAGCTAAGGGTAGGGTTGAAGTGTGGTCCAGATCACATGAAGCCGTGGACCCATGTTGTCAACTGTGCACTGTGCAAGTAGGTGGTAGCTCCATAATGTTGTGTGATGTGTTTACATGGAACGGACTGTGTCCTTTGCTTTGTCTGAACTGATCATTGACTGGAAATGGTTATGTTTGGCGAGTTGGAGACCATCTGCAACCACTCATGGAATTCATGTTCCCAAAACAATAGCATTTTTTTGGATGACAATGCACTATGTCACAGGGCCACAGTTGTTTGAAATTGATTTGAAGAATATTTTCGGCATTTAAAGTGAATGATTTGTCCATCCAGATCACCTGACAAGAATCCCATAAAATATTTATAAGACATAATCAAAATGACAGTTGATGCAGAAAGCCCTGCACTCGCTACTCTTTCACAATTATGGATGGCTGTAGAGGCAGAATGGCTCCATATTTCTGCAGGGGACTTCCAATGACTTGTTGAGTCCATGCCATGTTGAGCTGATGCACTACACTGGACAAAAAGAGGTCTGACACAATATTAGGAGGCATCACATGACTTTTTTTCCTCCTGCACACACAAGAAAGTTGCTCACAGAATAAAAGTGATGAACATGTATATAGATACAATTCATACCTCTAGACCAGGAAGAAAGATAATGAAAATGCACACTAGCTGCTCCAGCTGAAGAACCTGCTATTGTAACACTAGCTGGATTTCCTCCAAAGGATGCAATATTTGCTTGTATCCAGCGAAAGGCCATGGACTGATCTTTTAGTCCATTGTTTCCTGGTAGTAGTTCATCTTCTGTACTCAGGAAACCTGAAACAATTTATAATTTTAAGAAGGTGGTGCTGCACGGATTTTAAATATTTTAAGATGGTTGTGATTTACTGCCAAGAGCTGTTGATAAATTTTTTACTCTATTACTTTTCTCAGTAATTAGCAGTATGTAGAATGCCTCCATACAATACGGTTAATGCTGAGTGTTAATACTACAAGAATGAGTGCACAGTTTTTTTACTATTTGAGGAAAATGGCGAATTCCTGGCTTTATTATTTGAGTGCACTGATCTTATTGCCTAGAATGATGTTTGCAAAAGTTTTTATAACCTGACAAAGGTCTGTGGATCAAAACTGATTGTACAGAAAAGAAATTTTATCAGCAGCTAATTTACATATATTTTTAGAACTGTTTATAATACACTTGGACAGTTAAGCCATAGTTTGTCAGTCATGCAACATCTTGAGCCTTGAAACAAAGGTCTTTTACCATGGAACATGTGATACTTGCAAATGAACTGAGTTTCTTTAATGTCTCAAGAATTTTATCTGCCTGAAGAATGGAAATATTTTTAGTTTCCAATAGATTCTATTTCAAAATGTATTTAACTTGTGCCTGGTTTTTGATAATACTTTTGATAAATTCAATGACAGGTACTGATTATTCATTTATAGTAGAGTAATAACATAACAAACAGATTTATAGTAGAGTAATAATGTAACACATACATAATTAAATACATTACTGACAGGATTTTCTTGATTTCAGTGCCCCATAGGCTATTACTGACCAGGTTAAGGGGGGAGAAGGGTAAACAGGGGTGGGAAGTGGCAACAGGCATGAGGAACAGGCCAAGAAATTCTTCTGACCGCTTTGTTATTAATGTACAAAATAGGTTTGACCTGTTGCCTCAGTCAGAAACTGATGAGCCTCTCACAGAAGTAGATGTACACAGGGCTCAACAAGCTTTCAGCAGCAAATTGATTAAGAATGTAGGGAAGTCTGCAAAGAGAAAGAAAGTCTTGTTGCTAGGTAGTTCGCATGCTAGGGGTGTGGGCCAACTTCTGCAGGATGAATTAGGGTTGGATTTCCAGGTCACAAGTTTTTTCAAACCTAGTGCTGAACTTGGGCAGGTTACAGAGGATTTAGGTTCACTATGTAAAGGTTTTACTAAGGAAGACACCGTGGTTATTGTGGGTGGGCCGGGCAACAGTATTGACAGAGATCCGGGGTACAGCATAGAGTGTGACCTGGCAAAGATTGCATCGGCATCGAATCATACCAGTGTTGGGTTTGTGTCGGTTCTGGAGCGCCACGATCGACCTCATTTGACCTCTTCTGTCAGGAGAGTTAATTTGGAGTTGGAACGGCTACTTGGATCTGGTGCGGGGTCACACATTGGTGTGGTTCGTGTTGATTCACTCTGTAGGTGGGACTATACTAGACATGGCCTACACCTCAACAGGAAAGGGAAGGGTAAACTGGCTGGGCTGATAGCAGGAAATTTAAAGGGGGGAGGAACTACATCTCATGGTGGAAACTCTTTTTTAGTGTAAGATCAGTGTCCAGTGGGAAACTCAGCCATGCAAGTACTAAAGATGTCAAAAAAGTTCAAGATAGTTGCAAAAGTAAAATGAAAAATGTTAGTATATTTCATCAAAATATTGGGGGATTGAACAATAAAATTGATGAGCTTCTGCTTTGTTTAGAAGATATAGAAACTGAGAATGTAATAGATGTACTATGCCTGTCTGAGCATCACATTGTCACTGATATGCAAAAGGTTAGCATCAATGGGTACAAATTAGCTGCACATGTAAGTAGAGATAATATGATGAGAGGAGGAGTTGCCATATATGTCAAAAGCTTCCACAGTGCAAAAAATTTAGAAACTAAAAAATTTTGTGTAGAGCAACATATGGAAGCATGTGCCACTGAACTTAAACTAAAGGATGGCACTTTCATAATTGTAACAGTGTATAGGTCCCCCTCAGGGAATTTCCAGCTATTTCTGGAAAACTTGGATGCTTTAATGTGCTATCTGTCAGACAGGGGGAAGCAAATTATCATTTGTGGGGATTTCAATGTTGATTCCCTGAAAGAGTGTAATAGGAAGAATGACCTTTTAGTATTACTCAGTTCTTTCAATTTGAGCTCCGTCATTGATTTTCCTACTCGGATAACAAAGAACAGCAGTACATTGATAGATAACTTTTTTATAGACCAAGATAAGTTTAAGGACATAAATGCTTATCCTGTTGAGAATGGTCTTTCAGATCATAGTGCACAGCTTGTTACAGTACATGACATAGCTCCATGCAGTATAATAAATCAGACTTTCAAAGCAGTGCGTTCAATTAACAATATAAATATTGCAAACTTTAGGGAAAGCCTACAGCAGCTAGACTGGGATGAAGTGTATAAGGAACCCGATGCAAACTTGAAATATAACTTATTTCACAATACATTTTTAAGGGTATTTGAAAATTGTTTTCCCAAGAAAATAGTTAAACATAATTCCAAGAAAACATATAAAAAACCTTGGCTAACTAAAGGAATAAGAATATCTTGCAACCGCAAAAGAGAACTGTATCTAACAGCAAGATGGAGTACTGACCCCGAAATTGTTCAATATTATAAAAACTATTGTGCGGTACTAAGAAAAGTTATTAAAAAGTCCAGAAGCATGTGTATCATGTCTGAGATCAGTAACTCTGATAATAAAATTAAAGCAATTTGGAATATTATTGAAAGGGAAACAGGGCAACCAAGAGCACAGGAAGACTTTAGTGCAATAAAATTGAATGACAAGTGCACTAACAAACAATCAGAAATTGAAAATATTTTGAATAATCATTTTTTAAATGTTGTGGAGAAAATAGGATCTAGATCTTCACTAGAAGAGGCAAGGCTATTAATAGAAGAGGCCATACCTGCACAGTTTGAAACAGCTGTAATTCCACCAACCTCTCCCTCTGAAATCAGTAAAATAATAAACTCACTGAAAAGTAAAAGCTCTTACGGAATTGATGGCATTTCCAGCAAAGTACTTAAAGCTTGTTCCCCACAGATAAGTAGAATTCTCAGCCACGTATGTAATAGCTCTTTGGAGCAGGGTGTTTTCCCTGATAGACTGAAATATGCCATTGTAAAACCATTGCATAAAAAGGGGGATATGTCGGATGTCAACAACTACCGCCCAATCTCTCTTCTGACAGCTCTATCAAAAATTTTTGAGAAAGTAATGTATTCAAGAGTAGCCTCCCATATTTGTAAAAATAAAGTACTAACAAAATGTCAGTTTGGTTTTCAGAAAGGCTTTTCAACAGAAAATGCTATATATGCTTTCACTGATCAAATATTAAATGCTCTGAATAACCGGACATCACCCATTGGTATTTTTTGTGATCTCTCAAAGGCCTTTGATTGTGTAAATCATGGAATTCTTTTAGATAAGCTAAATCATTATGGTTTGAGTGGGGCAGTGCACAAATGGTTTAATTCATACTTAACTGGAAGAATGCAGAAAGTTGAAATAAGTGGTTCGTGTAATGTTAAAACAGCTGATTCCTCAAACTGGGGTGCTATCAAGCACGGGGTCCCACAGGGTTCGGTCTTAGGTCCTTTACTGTTCTTGATATACATTAATGACTTACCATTCCACATTGATGAAGATGCAAAGTTAGTTCTTTTTGCTGATGATACAAGTATAGTAATAACATCCAAAAACCAAGAACTAAGTGATGTAATTGTAAATGATGTTTTTCACAAAATTATTAAGTGGTTCTCAGCAAACGGACTCTCTTTAAATTTTGATAAAACACAGTATATACAGTTCCGTACAGTAAATGGCAAAACTCCAGTAATAAATATAGAATTTGAACAGAAGTCTGTAGCTAAGGTAGAATTTTCAAAATTTTTAGGTGTGTCCATTGATGAGAGGTTAAACTGGAAGCAACACATTGATGGTCTGCTGAAACGTCTGAGTTCAGCTACGTATGCTATTAGGGTTATTGCAAATTTTGGTGATAAGAATCTCAGTAAATTAGCTTACTATGCCTACTTTCATTCACTGCTTTCGTATGGCATCATATTCTGGGGTAATTCATCGTTGAGTAGAAAAGTATTCATTGCACAAAAACGTGTAATCAGAATAATTGCTGGAGCCCACCCACGGTCATCCTGCAGACATCTATTTAAGGATCTAGGGATCCTCACAGTAACCTCACAGTATATATATTCCCTTATGAAATTTGTTGATAATAATCCAACCCAATTCAAAAGTAATAGCAGTGTGCATACCTATAACACCAGGAGAAAGGATGATCTTCACTATGCAGGGTTAAATCTGACTTTGGCACAGAAAGGGGTAAATTATGCTGCCACAAAAGTCTTTGGGCACCTACCAAACAGCATCAAAAGCCTGACAGATAGCCAACTAACATTTAAAAATAAATTAAAAGAATTTCTAGATGACAACTCCTTCTACTCATTGGCTGAATTTTTAGATATAAAGTAAGTAAAAAAAAAAAAAAAAAAAAAAAAAAAAAACTTAATCATTAGTGTCATGCAATATTTTGTGTAATGTAATTTCTTGTACAGACATCTTTTATTAACCTGACACGTTCCACATCATTACGAAGTGTCGTATTCATGATCTATGGAACAAGTATTAATCTAATCTAATCTAATCCAGCGATGGCCATGCAGAGTGATGTGTCTGTGCTGAAAACAGTTCAGACCAAGTGACTGTGACTATAAACGGGTTTGTGTATTGTGCTGCGTAAAATAATTTATATGTATTGAGATTCTATATCCTTGTACATCATTGGGTCATTCTTTGTCTAAGCTACAGAGGAAACAATCCATACTGGTGGCCACATCTACAAAAACACCCTCATTACAGTGACATTTAGTGTTGAAGTATTTTTTGAGTGTCTAAAATGCAACCCACAGGCACAACTTCATGCCCACCAGCCATTCCATGAGAGTTGGCAACCCTGACTATGTCAGGTATTAATGCTGCTCAGTATCCACAGCACTTGCAATGACAAACAGCATGCAAATTAGAACATGATGGGAGTGCAGAACACAGTGATTGTGATGCAACAGTGGTCACCTTTAATGGTGAACTCATGCTCCAAACTTAATACAGGAAATTTTGGCGGTCCTGTATGACCTACATGTGTACAGACTAATTTTACATCTTCTGCATCTACTGCACCTACCACATTTCATACATAGATCGTTGGTATGGCAACCAAAACCATTGCGCAACACCAAGGCCATATGCAGAAAAACTACAAATTTAATGTTCACGAGGACAAATAACATTTCAACTGTGGATCCTACACCTACTGCAATATACACACATACTGCATATACCATGCAATGATTACCAACATTTGACATGATCTTTCTGCAGCAACAACCCTGGGACAATAGTACTGCCATGTTTGGTCAGACAACTATGCCTAGTCTGCCAACAGATGCCATGGTAGTGCCTTACTATCTGATCTCTACAGGGCAGAAATTAGTGGATTACACCGTGCAATGACAAGAAGCAATGCAATCAAAAATCATTCCATTCATGCCTGAGCAGGTTTGCAATAACAGTACAAATTTTTACAACATTAGGAATTGTGCATGACAACTCAGAATTTGTCATGCTAATATCACATATCACTGAGCACACAGAATTAATTAGTGACCTAACACTCATGTCACTTGCCAGCATCAAAAGCAACACAGCAATACTCTTGCAACATGTTTCCCATTCACTGGAGCAACAGCTGTGGCGAGTGAAACAAGAGGAATGTTTATCATACAGCTGATTCCCTCAATTACGGTCATTAATAGATCTGATGCTGTCCAAAGCTGGTCCCGGTGGAGGTTCGAGTCCTCCCTCAGGCATGGGTGTGTGTGTTTGTCCTTAGGATAATTTAGGTTAAGTAGTGTGTAAGCTTAGGGACTGATGACCTTAGCAGTCAAGTCCCATAAGATTTCACACACATTTGAACATTTTGAGGTGTCCAAAGATGTGTGAAGCTGACATCACAACACCTGGCCCAAGCGCTGGAGCATGATGCAACACCAGCAGCTGGTGATACTGGTACAGTTGATTCTGCCACCTCTTCGCTTCTGGTACTATGCACATTTCAGTGATGCTGATCTCAACCATCAATAGCCCTGCCTGCACCCAAACTTCATGCATGAGCCAATATAGGTGCACTGGCCCACCTAGCATTGACGAGTCACCTCTCCTCCACAGTGACATTACAAACTGGAGACCACATGCACATATGAGACACATCCACCAATATATATTTCCTGATCAGCACAGACTCAGAAGTAAGGTGTGTACAGTACCAAGACACATACTCAAAATTAACTATGAGGTTCCAAGTTTAAAGCTCCATGTGGCAAATGGAACCAACATCCACATGCATGGCAAAGCTGAATATACCATACAGATGAGTTATGTTGTCCTTGAACGTTCTACCTCACTGACATAGCAGAACCAGTCCTGCAGATTGATTTTCTTAGAAAGTTCTGTCTCCTCCTTGACCTCAACCAGGGTACTCCATTCCATCACATGGCATAATAGTTCATCCAATGGCACTTCACCTCAAATCTGCCACAGGCTGCAAGACAACATTTGTGGCTGCTCACTATTGCCAGTACAAAACTCTAAAATATATTGCTTGAATGTACCGAGGCAACACGTGCTGTCCCCACCATCCAGGCATGTCTCTTCCTGACCTATGATGACTCATGTCCCCTAGATTATGATAACAACAGATGATGTTAGTAAATACATGAGAAGTTGCTCACTCTCACACATGTGCGAGAGCAGCTACAACAACCAACACTCATCACAAAGGCTGCAAATGATGCAGCCACATCCTCAACTGGCAATAACGCCCATCCACAACACACTGAGGATGTGGTGCGGTCTGATCTCCAGTGACTACAAAAAACATGTTGTGGCAGCTATGAATGATGCAGTGATGCCTCTGATGGCCAAACACATTCCTCCACAACTGACCAAGGAGGCCACACAGCCTGACCTGCTACAATGACAACAAGCACATACCCCAGCAGTCATGAATGATGCAGCTATGCCTCTAACAGATGTTCATGCTCTTCTGCTACATGCAGAGATAGCTGTTCCATCTGTACTACTATATCGACCATTCTCTCTGGTCAGTGAAGCACATATTGTGTCACCTTTTATGTTTTCCCAAACCCTCTCTGATCCCATCAATTATGGACTCTCAGTTCTACTTTATCAGTGCACAGTTAAAAATGATATGATGCACTACATAAATATGAAAATAGGACCCTAAGAAAGATGATTCTATTTGACTATGTGGACACTATAGTACACTTAACTCACACATGATTTTCAACAGTTACCCCACAATATACATAAGAGACTTTACCAATGTGCTCAAAGAGGCAAAGGTTTTTCTCAGTAGCTGACTGTGAAAAAGCACACTACCAGATCAATATGCATCCAAATGATGTTCCTAAAGTGGCCGTTACCACACCACTTAGCTTATTCAAGTTTCTGGTGATGCCAAATGGCCTAAAAAAGTGGTATGGACCTGGTAATCATTCACTGACAGGGTATTGTTTAACCTGTACTGCTGCTATGCTTATTTAGATGAGATTCTTGTTTTTTCTCATGATCATCAGAGCCACAAAGTTGACCTTGAAGGCATTCTCATTGCACTCCATGATGCCGGTATGATCATAAGTGAAAATTATGTAAAAACAATGGCACATGTCTCAGACATCTTCAAGCACCATATATGAATGTTCTTCCTAGCCCTCAAACACAATGCAGACATAAACTATTGTAGACATTGGAAATGCTGGCAGCATTTTCCCAGACTGCCTGTTAGATGCTACTGGTGTATTACATGTGGTACTGGACACACAGCTTACAATTATGATGGATGCAAGTGACAAAGCCATAGGTGCCATTCTCCAGCATATGTAGCAGATGATAAACAACCTCTACGATTTCGCCCCAGGAAAGCTTACAGCTCACAAACAAAATGGACAACTTTTAACAGCAAACTATTCACCCATTTTTATGAGGATATTGAGGGCCGTCATGTGATTAATAATACAGATCACGAAACTCTGGCAGATGCCATTCAACAACTTTTCATCTATGGTCAAACTGAGAAAATATCAACCTTTTGGTCTGATTGCACAGTATTCTATGGATGCCCACCATCTTCGTGGGAAAGATAATGTTGTTGTTGATTCTATACAGGGAGACACTGACATTGTTAGCAGAGTCAGTGCTGCCTACTCCTACACCCATCTCATCTGACCTACTGGATGTGGCAGAGAGTGTCAAAAGACATATAGAAATCATGCATACCTTCTCTGTTGACACATATGTTACAGACACTGTCCTTTCATAATGGATGCACTGACTATAAATATGTAGTGATTCAAGATGATAACTGTATGGCCAGCACTGTAGCCACCTTATAACAAACCATTTTAGGTGCTCCAACAGCATAGCCATATGCTTGATGTAGACTTAATTGGCAAGATAACGATAGTGTCTATCAACAAGTAAAGTCCACACAGACCCTTCACTCCTTGAATGACAAATATCATTCCAACAAGATAATACCTCAGGTGAGGCGCTTACCATTAGCTCTCTGCTGGAATGACCAGCCGATATCACCATCAATGTTACAGCTTTTCAGTCCAAAGAAGAAGCAGTAAAACAGATTGGTGTTCACTCCTCTATAGAAGCCATGCACAAGGCACTGGATTCTACAACTACACATGTCAGTAAAAAATGTTATCCACATTTTTTGCTTGTGAAACACAGTGGATTTCATGGCAGAGTCATGATTTCTCTCACAGACAGACCAGTTAATAATCTTCCTCCCAACTACTGGCATGACTGGCAACACAAATGTGACCCTGACAATGAGGTAGCTTTTTCACACATGTCAAAGTCTCTGGCAGCGAAGGAAGTGCCATTAGCCCTCACTACATTGCACTATGGCCGACCGTTGTGTCTTCCACTACGGTTAGCTCCGTATCACATTCAAGCTGTCTCCAATCAACAACTACCAACATGTCAATCAGCATTCTGAAGCACTCCAAGCCACGTGAAACAATCTGACCACAAAAGTGCCATGACATGTTGCAGGCCATGACACGAGCAGTCATTCAATCTTGCACAGCAGCCTGTCAAGAAACAAACTGGTCATGTCTCACAACAGTACTAGGCAGGGCACCGCCAGTCATGTGAACTTGCATGGCACCTACAACTACAAGCACCACACATTGATTGTTGACAACCCTCCTCCCTTGTTCAGCACTCTACACTTGAGGCATGGGCCCATTGGTTGTATAGAATCAGCTCAGTAAGATGAGGCAAGATGCTATCGTGTTTAGATGTGCACATGAATACACCGTAAAAACATGATGTTACACAATATGAGATGGGGGAGATGGTGGAGCAGAGAGGGCTCTTTGGAGACAGTGCCCCAAAGACTTATCACTGATTAGCAATGACAGTGCAGAGTGAAGTATTTGCACTCAAACACTGAGTTTGGATTGAGTGAGTGCATTTGTAAGATATTTGTGTATCAACATTAACAAAACACATTACAAAAAACATTAATTTTTTGGAGTAATTTTTGCAGTTTCAGAAAAGGTGAAGGGCTCCATTTAGAAATGGAATAAGAAAATACATTAAACTTCTGCTACAGAGCTGGATAGAGGTGAAAGTCTGAGAAGTCACCAAAGCACAATACTTTTGGCTGTGTATACTTTCATAAAGTAATTCCCATAATTAACAGTGTGCATAGATTAGCACTAGTCATCATGTATGGTTAGTATACTTTACACAAATAGATTGCTTTTGCATTTTAGTGAATAATATTCCCATTGGCTATACTTGATGGTGGATTTAAATAATACAAAGTGGAAAAGAAGAATGAATGAGACCACTGATCTTGTCTAGGAAACATATTTCATCTAGGGAAGCAAAGTGTCATCACAAATTACAGAACACTGAAAATGAATGATTGCCATTCTGTACAGATAAATGACAACTCACCAAGAATACCTAACCGGTAGTTTATGGTTACTACAATAACTTCATGATCCAGTAAATAATCAGGTCCAAAGTATCTTCCAGAACCACTCATAAAGCCTCCTCCATGAATAAACACAAAAACATCTAATAAGGGAGATACTCCATGTGGTGTAGGCAACTGGAACAGAAAGACATAATTCATACATGAATATACAGTGGGCATAATGGTATCAGTCTTGTCTGGTAATTTATGAGACTAGCTAGTTTCATTAATACAATGCATTCTTGGGACAGTAATTATCTGTCTTTCTTTCCTTTCAAAAGTATGATGCCTATTGTTTGTGCCTCATAGTGTCACATACAATATTAGTTTTATTTTTGAAGTATGAATCAGTTTCCATACTTCATTAAGATGTGAAACTGAAGTAACGCACAAATGAGTTATTGATGACTAAATTAATGAAACATTTTGAATTACTGCTTTAAAAAACATATAACATTAGCCTTTATTCTCATTTTATTACTGATTTTTTTTCCTTAGCATAATAATCTCTATGGAGAAAATGTCAGCCACCCATCTTGAAAGAGCATGCTGCTCACATTAGAATCCTGTAGGTGATGTAGAACTGGTGCTAGATGTCATGTGATTCTCCAGTAGTGATGTTAAGTCATGACAGTGAAAGGGTGTGTATGTGCCCATTGGTTGTATAGAATCAGCTCAGTAAGATGAGGCAAGATGCTATCGTGTTTAGATGTGCACATGAATACACCATAAAAAAATGATGTTACACAATATTTGTGTGCATTAGTGTGGACCATTGAACATGCCCACAAGGAATGGTGTACCACTCACAGCTGTGTAGGATGTAAGGAACCAGAGGAAAATGTCACACCTTGTCAATGATAACTGGTTTCCAACACGGCAAGAGTTGCTACTGCTAGACAATGAACCCATCCCAACCAGTTCTTATGTGTGAAGGTATTGTGTGCAAGGACATTTGGAGTCAGGTATCTCAAAATGGCCATTGTTCACAGTGAAGCATAAAGTTGCACATCTTCAGTTGACCATGCAACACAGCAATTAGACAGTAGCTGACTGGCAGCATGAAGTAAGAGACTTTACCAGTGTGCTCAAAGGGGCAAAGGTTTTTCTCAGTGGCTGACTGTGAAAAGGCACACTACCAGATCAATATGCATCCAAATGATGTTCCTAAAATGGCCATTACCACACCACTTAGCTTATTCAAGTTTCTGGTGATGCCACATGGCTTCAAAAAAGTTGACCTTGAAGGCATTCTCACTGCCCTCCATGATGCAGGTATGATCATAAGTGAAAATTACGTAAAAACAATGGCACATGTCTCAGACATGTTCAAGCACCATATATGAATGCTCTTCCTAGCCCTCGAACACAAGGCAAACATAAAGGTATTGCGTGCAAGGACATGTGGAGTCAGGTATCTCAAAATGGCCATTGTTCACAATGATGCATAAAGTTGCACATCTTCAGTCGACCATACAACACAGCAATTAGACAGTAGCTGACTGGCAGCATGTAGTGCAGCCTGAAGAGTCATATTTTGGGTCTTTCAGAATGAGAAAAAATGTTGAGTTTACCAATGATTCAATGTGTCACTTTAAAGGGAGGGTATAACTCAGGCCAGAGGTACTTCATTCTTCTAAGTCTTCAAGCTTGGCCAACTAAATCACCTGATCTTAATCTCTTAGAAATTGTGTGTGGCTACTGGGAGTATGGTTAAGGTGTAGCTGCAAAAATCCCTACAGTTTGGTAGGTCTACAGGAAATGAACATGAATGAGTGGCTTCAGCTGATTATGGCATACCTAAAAATATTTTTGGAGTTGCTTTCTCACCGGTTTGAGGCCGTTATCAGAGTTTGATGTTCAACTACAGAGCATACCATTTTACATTGCTTTAGATTATGTCTCTTTGGGGTGACTAGTATTTGATCCAGTGTCCTTATTTCAGTGTCAGTGCACCGGTAGTTTGGTTTTTAGGAAAGAAAGTTCTTCATATAAGGCTATTAAAAGAAAAAACTGAAAGCTGATGTTTATTAATTGTTCCAAATGTTGTTGGATATTTTTTATGATAAAAAATGAAATTATCATGTGGCATTGTTGGCAAGGAGGTCCCATCTGAAGAAACTCAGCCACCATGTGGAAGTCTTATTTTAGATGACGCCACACTGGGCAACTTGCACATCGGTGATGAGATGATGAGGATGATAACACAACACCCAGTCCACAATCAGAGAAAATCTCCAACCTAACCAGGAATCGAACCCAGGCCCACAGCATGGTACAACTAAACTGGAAAGCTCTTGAAAATAGAGGTAAACGATCCTGAGAAAGACTATTAACGAAATTTCAAGAGCTGGCTTTAAATGATGACTCTAGGAATATCTTACAATCTCCTATGTATTGCTCACATAGGGATCATGAGGATAAGATTAGAATAATAGCTGCAAGCGCAGAGGCATTCAAACCATCATTCTTCCTGCACTCAAAATGTGAATGGAACAGGAAGAAACCCTTGTAATTGGCACAATGGGACACAGCCTCTGTCATGCACCTCATGCTGGTATGTAGAGTACAGATGTAGATGTGGATGTAGAAGATGCAGCCTGGCTTTAGGGGATGATATAAAAGTGGTGTGAAGAGGTAGTGACTGTTCTCCAAGTTTGGGCAACTACTAAGAGTGCCTGACATCCATGTTAGAGGCATCTGAATATTATTTCACTGACTTGTCTGTCAAGCACAGTGTTTTAAATGACAGTTCTTCTACCATAAATTCCAATGAATTTTCAAATGAATCTGCCACAGCTGAGTAGAGAGAAATAGTCAGAATCGGACACTGATGATTCATCAGTCTGCCTAGTTGATTCTGAAGGAGACAAAAGAAACAAGATTAACCATATACTAAATAAGAAATATGAAACAACTGAAGACATTGAGAGACTAGATCATGAACAGCAAGAGGTTAAATGTGAGATCTTGGTTATCTGTGAGACACAATGACAAGGAGAAATGGCTGAGACCATTCCATCAGGTCATGTCACCTTACAAAATAATGAGGATGTTTCTATGGTTTGTGATTCTCCTACAGTGAGATACATTGCCCTAAAATTGAACAGCAAATTTTCCATACATGTCTTGCAGATTTATGCTCCAGGTAGCAATTCTAATGAAGAGGAGGTAGGACAACTATATAACGATAACACTAAAGCAAAAGATTCTGAGAGGCCACAACTGGATGCCATCACAGAAGATTTCATTGTGAAAGTCAGACCAAAGAAAGATGGTGACCAATAAAGTGTTGCTAATTATGGGTTAGGCTGTAGAAATCAAGGAAATGAACAAATGCTAGAATATCTTATAGCTGAAAATCTCTATTGCACTAATGGACAAACCAAAGTGAAGTAGACTTCATTTATGTTTACAAAAAAACAGTACCACAAAAATGTGTCTGTATACATTAGACTCAATGTGGAAGCAAACATACATTAATTTGCACTACCTTCACATTTGGCCTCAATCTTGAACAATTAAAGGGTGATAGGAAAAACTTGGAAGCTATCATCCAGTTAGTTTGTTATCGCAGCCTTACAAACTCCTGACTATATCTGTAACAAAGTGTGTCAAGTCAAAGATCTTTTATCTCCACCTTCAAGTGGGTGCATCTTGTTTGGAACACATTTCCTCCCCTACGTCCACATCCAACAATGTCTGTGGTTCATGAGGCAGCATATGTCCAAATGTCCTTTTCTACTCCTTATCCTATCACATATTCTTTTCTGAAGTTTGTCCACATTCAACAAAATCTTTTCATGTAGTGAAAAATTTTCCTTTGGATTAAGAAATACGTTATATTGAAATTTTTCTAATCTCTAACTTAGTTAATTCTTTCAAATAGAATTTGAAACAATTGGCTTCAAATCATTGCTTTCAGTGGCTAAAGTTGTCAGATTATACAATTCTTCTTCATAAAGCATTGACCCAAGATATGCTTTTATCAAATAGGTCCACAACACACTGCAGATTTACGAAAACTCTTAGGAGTAAAGTGATTGACAGTCAAGCCCAGGAGCAGAAGATGGTGTTGGCTTTTGTTTTTCTGTGCACACAACACAGCTGTTGTAGCAACAGCTGTTCTTACCATTTTTGACACATTCTCAGAATGCCTGTTACCACACCATACAGAGTTTCCTTAGAGTGGTGGTAGTAGCTTTATCAGTTTTCTGAACAGTTTTCTAATTGGTTTACAAACATCTTGTGGCATAAAATAAATACTCTACAGAGAAAAACACTTTAAACAATGAAAAAAAAAACACAAGTGTTACATTACTGGCCATTAGTGTCATCTGCAACTGACTGCGGCAACTGAGGTAGCAGTTTAATATGGCAATGGCGACAAGAATAAAAGTCTTGGCCTTGCTCTTTCTTTGATGCTGATTGGTTGTTGCTACAGTAATGTCCAGTAAACCAGACCACTGTACAACAAAATATCTGAATTCTCGTAGGTTTCTTACAATACCAGTGACACTGCTTTCTTCAGTGTAACATCTAAGACGATCCAATGCACCTATTCAGCTTTCCCAATAGATGCTGCTCAGAAATTTGTTTTATTCACTTGAGTACAGATGGATCTAACATGGAAATTATCAACACAACTACTCAGAGGTTTTACACTCAGATTGGATATGTGCTCCTTCAAAATATCCCACTGACAGTTAGATGTAAAAGGACTTTGTAATTCACTACACAGAAATGTGCAGTATACTTTCAAATGTGACTGTCATATGGGGAACACCATCTAAGGTACTGGTGTGAGGCAGCAAGCACTGATCTATAATGCATCATGTCTATCATTATACCTGGATAATCAGGCCCATGAACCTTTAGAACATCACAGTTAAATTAATACTTTTTATTTCGCAGAAGACTTATTTCTGATCACAAATGATTTGTACACACAAATTCTTTTCTATTTCTCATATACTTTACACTCTGGCTAATTTTCTAATTCAGACAAGCACATTCTTCCACTCAGCACAATAACCTCAACTCAACTCCGAACATGATGTCAAGAACTCAAACATACAGACACCTTATTACGGTAATCTTCCATTCAAAAAATAAAAAAAAAAAAAAAAAATCTTCTTGCAAATTAAGGAAAAATTTTGGAAAGAAAGAGAAATGAACAAGAAAAGCCCTTCAGGTCAGAAAAATATAAATTCCACAAATTATCACAGTGTTAATGACTTTTCCTACAAACATGTGCCACTATCAGCAATATTATTTTGGCATTAATCCATCACCCACCTAGCCAATTTATCATATAATACCATAAGAACATTATAAATTTACAAATGTGTGAAACAGGTCAACAAAAGTACTTACTAACCAAAGACAAGAATGGTATGAATATTACTTTGATTGTAAGTCAGTTCAATGTGAGAACATCTAACTCATAGTACTGAGGTACTAAGCTGCTGTCTCTTCTGAAATGCATCATACTAAATCCAAATGATCATTAAATTTTCATTTTCACAACTTTTTATCAATCCTGTTGGTTTTTATTTTTCTATTTTTCAGCATGGACTGTTGGCGCCATTTGTGAACAGTCACAGATGTGGGAAGCATGAAGTTTCATCCTGTACCTGGTCACCACTCAGCTCTTTGCTTGGAGGAAGTAGCACTTCTGCTCTGTGCCTTTTGTTTGTCCTTACATTTGCTGTTTTCCAGCATCATTTTCATCATACATGTTCAGATAATCAGTTGAGAGGAAGGTCCAGCAGTTTGAGTTAGTACACAGTGTTCATTTCATGCAGTCTTTGTATTGTGAGAGCTTCTGTCAAGAAATGAATATTATCTGACTGTCTAGTATTTGTTTACACTTACAACTCAAGTATTTATTTCCTGCATTAGCTTCTCTAGCGAAAAGTAACTGCTCATACATGTGTATCCAGTAGTTATTTCTGTCTTCAGATTGAAATGAGCTTCAGTTACATGCCATATTCCTTGATTGGGTTCTTCTGTTTCATCTTTCGTGTTCAGAAGATACACTTTTAAGAAATAGGTGTGAATAATTTGAAAATGTGTCTTTGCTCTGAATCACGCTGTGTTGAATATCTCTCTTACTTGCTTTTTCATGATACATGTTTCACAAAAAGGAATGTCCTCTACCAGCATAATTTTGTACACATCATCACACAGTTACTGTGTTTTCTTAGGGTAACTGAAATTCAGATGTCCTAGTTTTTTGTGGCAATGAATGGTTTTCTTCTCTTTTGTCATTAGTTCTTTCTTTTTACAGTCGCTTCTGATGTCAATGATGTACAGTCCCTCTTCTTACTTATTGCCCTCCAAAACAACATCTCCATCTTTCACAATCTTCACTTTCCTTTTGGCAAATATTATCACTCCTCCTTTTTCAGTAATAGAATTTATGACAATAAGTTCCTTGACAATTCAGGGTGATGGAATACATTTGCCAACAACACCTGTTGTGATTCAACTTCACCAACAAGATTAGAACACACGAAATCTCCATTTCAAATCTTAATTTTAGTATTTTTGTGGCTCTTTGCATTTGACATAATTTCCCTTTCAAGTGACATGTGCTCATTACTTTCAATGTCTACAACAAACTTGGTATATATTTTGTTAGTCTTCTTTTTTTGCTTTTTTGTCACAAATATTTTTGAGAGAAAAACTGTTTTTGGTGCTTTCTTCACCTTCTCATGTTCCACTATGTAATAACATTTTTCTGCTGGATGATTTCTGCTTTTGTGGTACTTACAAGGAGGCAGTTCCTTTATTACCCAACACTCTACCAGATGATATTTACCACATGTATAGCACTGTGTTTCATTCTTGTTACCAATAAATTTCCATTTACACTTGTTTACATAGTGACCTGAACCTTCAGTCCAAAGCAGTTCACTGATTTCTCATTTTTTTCTTTATTTTTTTTATTCTGATCTTTCTTTTTGCAGTCTGTGCCTTTGAATGCAACATGCATTTCTTCTTTATTTCTGTTCATCTTACCTTCTTCTGACTGAAATCTTGGTTTCAGGTTTTCCAATGTTTTTCTCCTCTTTACAGGTCAAGTCCCAAGCATTTCCAAAATTCATCAGGCAGTTTTCTTTTATCCTTGTGATTAGTGCTGTTTCATCAATATTCTATCACAGGAGGTTCAATCTGAATGAAAGGGTTTGCACTTTAGTAATATTTGACATCATATCCAGATTTCTGCCATGTTCAGAGTTGTAGAACTTTCCAAGTAATTGAGTCTTCAGTTGGTCTGTAGCCCTGTGACAGTTTGCCTTCTTTTTTTTCTATCTCAAGATGGCGGCTAGTGACAAGAGTAAATCGTGTCTTAAGTGCAATAAATTAATAAAACCACGGAAATATTCGTGATCTGCGGATTACGGTGTAGAAAACAGTTTCACAGTGATTGTGTTGGTCTGAGCAACAATGAAATACGTCTCGTGAGAAATTCTAAAGAGCGAACTAAGTTTTGTTGTGAAGCATGCGAGTCTGCCTTACATGTTAAGCTGACGAAAGAGGTAGGAACTACAACGGATTGGAAAGCTGTACAATATTAAGGGAATAGTGCAGAAATGAGTAATATTAACGAGACAAAAAGCTACAGCCACGTTGTAAAAAACAGTGTTTCTAATAACGGTAAAGGAGAAATCGAAAAGTTAAATGAACGATTAAAAAGTCTTCAGATGATTGCTGATATACTGAGACGAGATATCACTAAACTTGAGAATAAACCCGTGAGTTAAAAACACTGATTGCGAGCATTAAACGCCAAAAGAGCATAAACAACTTAAACACGCATTCCAGTGAAAGTAATGGTCAAAATTGCGTAAATAGGCCGAACTCAAATGCCAGTGAAAGTAACGGTCAAAACCGCGTAAATAGGCCTAACTGAAATGCACTTCAAAGTGAAAACAGTGGCCTAAAGTGTGTAAACAATTCAAAAACTATTTCTCGTGCAATGCCAAACAAAGTGACAAAAAAGTGCCTTTCTCACAATGAAATACATGGAATAAACCTAATCTCGTGTGCACAAACAAGTTCAGTGTGTTATCAGAAAGCAGCAGCAACTCCATAAACACTGAAAGTGAACAAGCCACCAAACGTGAAGATAAAAACATTGTAAGGAGCTGACAAAACATCACCAACAGACAGAAACAGCCAACAAAGAAACACAATGTGCTTTTTCCAGCGGACAGCCACGGAAGAAAGCTAGTATTGTACAGAATCTGAATACGGATCTTCGTGCAACTGGCATCGTAAAACCTGGTGCGAGGACAGAAAATATTGTTGAAGGCATCTCAGAACACAAGAATACAACAAGGGACAGTGACTCTGTTGTTTGTGTGACTGTTGCAAATGATGTAGCACATAATGAAGCCAAAAAGTGTATAACAGGTTTGAAATTTTTTTTAGATGTAAGTAAGGTGGAAAACACTGTTGTTGTGACGATACCGCATAGACATGACTTGATCTATAATTCATGTGTTAACAAAGAGATTCGTAAAACAAATATTAAAATCAAACAACTATGTTCCATTTATGCTAAACGCAATATAGTGGATATTTGCAGACTTGAAAGAAATTTGCACACTGAACATGGTGAGCATCTACATTACCATGGGAAAACATTTTTGTGTCAGGAGATAAACAAAGTTGTAAATGAAATACGAACATGCAGCAGCCTTGTCATAAAAGACAGTCCCACAGAGCATGACTGTACACCTCCTTTTTTTTCTGTGAAAGTAGGATACCTTTATGCAGCAGTGACAGTTTCCTCCTCCTTCATATAAATGTACAATCTCTTATGTGTAAAATCAATTAATTACAACACTGGCTCGATAAAATCAACTGCAGTGTTCTATGCATCAATGAACACTGGATGAAAGACACTGAAATAGACTTGTGTGTTCCTCTTGAATATTCGTTAGTTACACGCTACTGCAGAAAAAGTATTACACATAGTGGGCTTACAATATATGTCAAAAGTAACATTGAATTGCCTTACTCAGTTATAGACCTTAGTAGAATATGCCTTGAAGCTACAATAGAAGTAGCCAGTGTGGTAATGCACGAACAGAAAACTGTAATTATCTCAATCTATCGAATCTCGGGCTCTGATGAGATAGTATTTATAGAAAAAATTAATACTTTAATATTGTTGTTGTCAAAATATAAACAGCATAGAATTGTAATTATAGGTGATATTAACATAGATTTAAGGGAAAAGAGAAAAAATGTAATTCATATGATTAACACTCTGAGGTCATTAAACTATTACTGTCTCAATGAAAAACTCACTAGACTGAACACATGCCTTGATAACATAATTAGCAATGTACAAAGAGACTCTATGCTATGTGATGTAATAGAATTAGGTATATAAGATCATGCACGGCTATGGCTTCAAATAGAAAAGTCAGCCTTCAGTTCTACAGAGAGAGAAGTGATATATAGAATTCTAGGTGAATCCAGTGTAAACAAAATGATAAACCAGTTAAAAGAAATGGATTGGACTCATGTAATGGAAAACAAGAAAACGATTAATAAATGTTTTTCCATTTTCCTGACAGAGATCAAGCACACAGTAGAAATGACATGCCCCTTGGTAACCAAAAGGTACCAGAGTAATATTACTCACAAGCAACAAAATACTAACAAGTGGTACACCCCACAACTTAACAAACTCAGAATACTACTGATGTTTACAAAAGAGAAATCTCATAATAGGGACAAGGAAAATTACACTAAAATGAGAAACCTTTGCAGATTAGAAATAAAAAACGCTAAGTGCTGTGCAAATGATGAATATATTTTAAATTCTAAAAATAAATGTAAAGCTGCCTGGACTGTCATTAGAAGGGAAATTAATAATACCAATAAATAAAGGAGTATCCCTATTGACTGCAATATTCTCAATGAATATTTTGTAAATAGCATCACCACCACACCCATCAATTCTGCCTCTGATGCAGAAGCATTGCTCACTTGTGCAAAACAGACAAGAAGTGAGAAGTTCACTTGGACCGGAATCACATTGAATGATATTCATAATTCAATAAAGAAAGTAAGTAATTCCAAAACAGAAGATTATTATGGACTCAGTAATCTCATCATTAAATGTATAGCAAAAGAAATTGAAATGCCACTTCTCTCATTGTCAAACAGAGTACTTGATGAAGGAATATTCCCCAACTGTTACTGTGTATAAAAAAAGGTGAAAGAAACCTCCCAAATAACTACAGACCCATTTCAATAGCACCAATCATATCCAAGTTAGTAGAAAATTGTGTGCATAAGCAGATATACAGGTATTTTGAAACCAACAAAATTTTAAATGAACAAAAGTTTGGCTTCAGGTCACACCTGTTAACTGTGAAAGCAGTAGAAGCTTTGCTAAGCAATGTTTATGAAGGGTATGAAAAAAGGGTGTCAATGTCTGGAACACTTATTGACATATGTAAAGCTTTTGACTTTGCGTCACATGACATACTCATCAAAAAGTTAAAATACTTTGGCATTGAAGATGACACACTCTGACTATTCAGATATTATCCAAGCAATAGGTTACAACTTGTATATGCAAATACAGAGGTCAGAAATACTCCCTATAGAAAGAGGAATACCCCAAGGCTGTGTTCTTGGACCTTTTCTGATCATTGTCTATGTTAATGACTTCTCGATTTACATACCGTGTAAGAACATACTATATGCTGACAATATGACATTAACAAGTACAGGAGAGAACTTACAGAGTGTACTGGACAAAAATAGAGAAATGATGCAAATGGCTAATTACTGGTGTCAGGCTAACCAACTGTGCATAAATCAAACAAAAACAGAAGAAATAATATTTAATCTCAAAGTAACTAAAAATGAAAACAAAACAGTGAAATTACTTGGACTAATCATAGACCAAAAGCTCTCATTGGTAAGACATACCAGTTATCTATGTAGTAAACTAGCATGAGTACTTTTCTTATTGCATAAATTAAGAAACAGTGTGAGCAAGCAATTGCTACTCTACTCATGCTATGCTTTTTTCATTCGCAACTACAATATGGACTATTGCTTTGGGGTAACTCACAAGGGCTGAATGTATTTTCAGATGGCAGAAGAAAGCAATCAGATGCATAATAACTATAAGTACTTAAGCATAAAATTTTTCAATAAGTTATCATGTTGAGCTCGCACAGTACCACTAAATAATCACAAGAATACATTGCAAACCTGGCTAAAAGACAATGAATTCTATACAACTGAAGAATTCTTAGAAACTAATCAACAAAATATATGTTTTATCTAAGTTATGAAGAAAATGTTTTGATATTATATAAGCTAGTTATTTACTGTGCTTCTTTTCTTATGTGTGTATTTAATTACTGTATAAAACATTGTTTCACATAATGCTGAAGAAAAGGTCTTTACTTCCTTTTCTCCCCTTTCTGTAACTATCTGAATATCGTACTGAAACTAAAACCCTCTGTAAACTTTGACAAAGCTAATTGTATGAAAAATACTGAAAGGCTAATAAAAATATTCTATTCTATTATTTCTTCATTTGTTGTCCTCGGTGTCGATGTACTGCATTATGATACTGGCTGAAAAATGGGGTGTGGAAGTACAACACTGACTACTTTAAATAATGAAGCCAACAGGTGCACAGTTGCGTTTCACAGTAGTTCGCTTTCACTGTTCACAGTCCCCCAGTAATACACAGTTATATATGCCCAGAGCACTATTTTTTTAACTTTCCATAAGCCTCATTAATAATTTGCAGGCACACCTCCAGATACTGATACAATAGTTTACTATTGAACATCTACGAGCAATAAAAACCTAACCATAAAGATCACAGTTCTTGAAGAACAGAAAGGTATGTATGGAACAGACACTGTCATTGTTTTACCAGACGACTTAATTGTGTTACACTTATTTCACGGATGCATTGTTCTTGATCTAATCAATACAGGTTCCTTGTCTGAAACACAGTTGTGGACTGCCTGTCTCAGGATAAAAAATCGGGCTCTTATATATCCTCACAATAATAGGAGCTGAAACTACACATTGTATGAAGTTGAATTTACAGAAATTACAATTAAATCGTAACTCATAAATTACCTGAATACATCGAAAAACTGGTTCTTTTTAGCAATTTCTTCTACTACAAGGGTTGAGCCAAATTATTTGTTTAAATCATAGAATTAACAGATATTGTTACACAAACAATACTTTTGACAAAACTGTTAATTTCTTTTAAATTAATTAATGGCTGGTTTCGCTAACATGTTTTCGAAGAGAGCCAAGTAGATACTTTTTCGAAGTTACTAATATTTCGTCTTCCAAATGTTTAAAATTAGTACAGAATTTATATTTGTTTATAAGTCCATAACAGAATTTAAGTTACAAAACAACTACTGATTTCACCCTATAATGAAAGATACTTACTAGGAACAGACAAAATAAATTAGAAAATTAATTACATGCATAAAACTAAGCACAAAATTAAATCTGGTGTTACATTCTTTAAGACAAAGGGCCAACCTTTCTCTTTTATGAAAATGCAGATTATACTCATGAATGTCAATGGTAATTAATTCAAAAATGAAAAAAAGTGAATTGTAAGGAGGCACATGGTAAAACAGGAGGGGAAGTAAAAATATCCCAGCTTGCTTCTTCACAACATATTCTTTTGATATATTTTGGTAAGTGTATCATACATTTTCTTAGATGTTTCACAGGTATGGGCGCGGGTTTTTACATTGAAACTAAGGCTCCCAAAATATTGTATTTTGCAAGTGTGTATCTTTGTTCCCATTTGGACTTTCTTTGCATTTTCAAGTTTCTTGATGTTGCTGGTTGTGGTGTCACCGCCAGACACCACACTTGCTAGGTGGTAGCCTTTAAATCGGCCGTAGTCCGTTATATACGTCGGATCCGCGTGTCGCCACTATTTCAGACCGAGCGCCGCCACACGGCAGGTCTAGTCTAGACTCCCTAGCACTCGCCCCAGTTGTACACCTGACTTTGCTAGTGATGGTTCACTGACTACAGATCCTGTCATTTGCAGAGACGACCGTTTAGCATAGCCTTCAGCTACGTCATTTGCTATGACCTAGCAAGGCGCCATATTCAGTTACTATTCTGAACAGATAATATTGTGAATCATGTACCGTCAAGAGCGACGTTCATCATTAACTGATTAAAGTTAAGTATCAAACTAATTATGTCTGTTTTCTGGATTCTCATTCCTTGTCATGTTCCAGACCTTATGTCAGTATAGTTCTTCCCTCCTCACGCCAGTCTGTGTGAGCTAAAACACATGCATTTCGGCCTCCTCTAGTGACACGGTGTTGGTTCTTCAGCCAACACAACACTGGTAACATATCCACCAAGGTTTTTTCCCATGAACATAACATTTATTTTCAAATCCCATAACAGAAAACTTGCAGTGCCTTTTAATTTTGACACTCTGCTTAATGCTGCACATGAAACCATTCTTCGGCATACAATACACAAATCTTCCTTCACCAAAAATACATCCTTTTTACACTCGCTAATTACCATTTTTCAGTTCCCCATATTTCAGCGCTACTAATCCCAAAACCTGTCAAGAAAACTCTGAATTTTTTTTATTTGTATTTTAAAAGCGTACACAAAATCACGAGACTATAAAATAATGACAGTCGTCATCCATTATCATAAATAGAAACCAATAAAGACAATACTTCAATGCCCACTGATTGTTTGGTTACTATGATCTTTATAAATTTCAGCACAATCGTTATTCAATGTGATGACCATCTGTATCCACTACAGCCTGGAACTGCACTAGCAACCCCATTTCACAATTGTCTCTGCAAGCACTTTTTGAATGATGGACCATGGAATGTTCAGCTATTGCAACACATCTCATGTTCTGTTGGACGATTTCTCAGTGCCTTCAGTATTCTCAGCCATGCCAACAGTAACTTGTTCAATAATTTGTGGTGCAACTAACCACTGGACTCTCCCAGGAGCAATTCCCAGATTGTCAGCTAATTTGAAGCTCCCAATCATGTTCTTCAACCCTGGTGTGGAAAGGGGGCCTCTCTGTATTCCTTTAATGAACTGATGCTCATTAGTGCAGGACCACAATTGCTGTTGTTTTGATAAAACAGCTTCACGACTAAAACTCTGCTCACCTTGTCCAGACCTGGGTGTGACATCTGCAGTTGCTGTGTTGCCATCCACGGCAGAGGTAATGACTGCCACAAAGATCCCCCCCTTGGGGAGCGGATTTCGGTAGGCACTAGAAGTGAACATGTTCCATGAGATACCACTCTCTTCCTTCAGGGTCACTCACACGCTGAGCAGTAAGAGTGGGGGGTGCTCCATCCAGGCAGTGTCATGGCACATCAGGGATGCCTTCAGCACCTGTTGGAGTCACTGAACCATGCCATTAGATGTTGGATGGTAGCTTGCCATGCAGTGTAGTCATGCGCCACACAGTCATGTGACATATCTGAACAGCACACAATCGAACTGGCAGACACAGTCTAGACTTAGGTGGCTGGGTCACACGAAACATGCCACCCAGGTGTCAACAGAGGCTATAGTGACCAACTGCTATTGGCATCGCCTCCAGTGGTCCACAATTGTAAGGAGGCAGCACTTGCCTTTGGATGGAGAAAGTGGGCCTACACTATCCAAGTGGAAATGCGTGAAATGGCATGTCACATTATGGAAGGTACTGATGAGCACATGGGTGTGCCTTGATACTTTGGCACGCAGGCAGGCCATGCAGGTATGTCCTCACTGACAGCAGTGTTTTCAAAGTCTGGGTCTGACAAAATATGTGGCCACAAGCAACACTGTGGTGTTTGTGCTGGGGTGTGATAAACCATGGACACAGTCAAAAGGCACTGCTCCAGAATTTCTTCAGGAGGAAGAGGTGATGTGTTCTGTTGTAACATCATACCATGAAGAGCATAGAGCATAAATTGTACAATTGATATTGGACAGGTCAAAGAATAGTTACAATAATACACAGTACTAGGAAAATAGTAGGCAAATTAAAAATAGGTACATATTACAATTAATTTTGTTACATATTCAGAAATTCTCTGACAGAACAGAAACAGTGCTTTATTAGAAATGCCTTTAGTTCAGCTTTAAACATTGGATGAGTATCATTTTTTATTTCTTCTGGTATCTTCTTGCATAGTATCACACCAATATTAATTATGCTCCCCTGATAGGTGGTTGTTCTGTGATATTTTTTATGTATATTTGATTTCCCTCTGGTACTATAGTTGTGTACATTTTTGTTCTGTAGCAGTTTGCCTGTTTTCAGGTGGTTGTCCCAAGTGAACAAGATAGTTCCATGAATGAATTTACTTGGAACATTTAGAACACTAAGCTCAGTAAAACGGTAATTTATAGGACTCCATCTTTTTTAAGGCTACAAATTATTCTTAGAGCCCTTTATTGGATTCTAAAAACTTTTGCACTGTGAGTTGAGTATATCCAGAAAATCATCCCATATCGGACTAGTGAGTGGAAGTGTGCATGGTATGCCTGCAGTACTGTTGTTTTACTTGTTGTAGCCTTTAAAATTCTTAGGCCATAGCACACAGATGACAGTTTTCTAGACAAGTTATTTATATGTGTGTCCCACTTTAAGTCTTGCTGAAACCATATACCCAAAATTTTTGTTACATTTACATTTCCTAGAGGATTATTTTTTAACTGTGCTTGAATTGACATTTTATTAGTTGGAGGAATTGAATGAAAATCGACACACACAGCGTTTTCAGCATTTATAATGAGTTTGTTTTTCGTGAACCACTCAGAAAGTCTTTTCATATAACTTTCTGTTGTGGGCTGCAAAGTTTCTGGACTGGTTCCAGTGAGCAATATGTTGGTGTCATCGGCAATCAGGATAGTTTTTGTGTGACTCATTTATTCAACTAAGTCAACCACATAAATAAAGAAGAGTAGTGGACCTAAGATTGAGCCCTGTGGTACACCATATTTTATTGGTAATTCGCTAGAATTTTGTTGAATTCATACTGAAGTGATACTTTCTGCCTGCGGTTTTTTAGATATGAACACAACTAGCTGTGTGCTACTCCTCTCACTCCTTGTCTTTTCGAGTAGAATGTTATGGTACAGGTCGTCAAAGGCTTTTGATAGATATAGAAAAATACCTGCAGCTAATTTATGTTGATCAAGGGATTTTAAAATACAGTCCAAGAATTCGAAAATTGCTGTCTGTGTATATTTAAACTTTCTAAAACCATGTTGTTGTACTGTAAGAGGTGCATATTTATTCATGAAACTTAAAAACCTGTCATTGAAGAGTTTTTCTAGAATTTTTGAGAAGGAACTTAACTGTGACACTGGTTCAGAAGCACATTTTTTAGCAGTGGTGAAATTTTTGCTATTTTAAAAAATCTGGAAATACACCAGTTTTTAAAGAGAGGTTGAAAATTTTTGCCAAGGAGTTTGCTATGTGTTGAACATATGCTTTTAATATGAAATCAGGTACTTCATTAAGACCACTTGACATTTTATTGCTTAATGATTTAATTTTATAATTTAATTGGGGTTTGTTTCATAAACATACATAGAAACGGTTGAGATCACTGACTTGCTGGACAAACTTGGGACTGGTCCTTGGCAGTGGACTTGAATGAGGTTTTCAGCTAGTGAAGTGAAGTATTCATTGAATTTTTCCACAACTGTATTTGGGTCTGTGACTTTTGAACCTTCTAGTGTTAATGATGCATTATTTTTCTTTAGCACTGAACTACAAGTTTCTTTCTTTATAACTCTTCACGTGGATCTCATTTTGTTAGACGAGTTTCTTATCAAAATGGCATTCCAATAGTTATAAACGCAACATTGGGATAGAATTAAAGATCAACAATGTTCTGTAATATATATTCCAGAACTGAAAACATTCCACAACAAATGACATATTATTATAACTCTAGTTTATGTGCAGCATTATTAAAAGGAAATTGTTAATCTGTTGTATTTTGTAGTAGATTTCACAATCATTAACTAGCTGGTCTGCTGTACAAATATGAAGTGACATGGTAAGAACAAATACACTCCTGGAAATGGAAAAAAGAACACATTGACACCGGTGTGTCAGACCCACCATACTTGCTCCGGACACTGCGAGAGGGCTGTACAAGCAATGGTCACACGCACGGGACAGCGGACACACCAGGAACCGCAGTGTTGGCCGTCGAATGGCGCTAGCTGCGCAGCATTTGTGCACCGCCGCCGTCAGTGTCAGCCAGTTTGCCGTGGCATACGGAGCTCCATCGCAGTCTTTAACACTGGTAGCATGCCGCGGCAGCGTGGACGTGAACCGTATGTGCAGTTGACGGACTTTGAGCGAGGGCGTATAGTGGGCATGCGGGAGGCCGGGTGGACGTACCGCCGAATTGCTCAACACGTGGGGCGTGAGGTCTCCACAGCGACGCACGGATGCACGCCAAGACCGTAGGATCCTACGCAGTGCCGTAGGGGAGCGCACCGCCTCTTCCCAGCAAATTAGGGTCACTGTTGCTCCTGGGGTATCGGCAAGATCCATTCGCAACCGTCTCCATGAAGCTGGGCTATGGTTCCGCACACCGTTAGGCCGTCTTCCGCTCACGCCCCAACATCGTGCAGCCCGCCTCCAGTGGTGTCGCGACAGGCGTGAATGGAGGGACGAATGGAGGCGTGTCGTCTTCAGCGATGAGAGTCGCTTTTGCCTTGGTGCCAATGATGGTCGTATGTGTGTTTGGCGCCGTGCAGGTGAGCGCCACAATCAGGACTGCATACGACCAAGGCACACAGGGACAACACCCGGCATCATGGTGTGGGGAGCGATCTCCTACACTGGCCGTACACGTCTGGTGATCGTCGAGGGGACACTGAATAGTGCACGGTACATCCAAACCATCATCGAACTCATCGTTCTACCATTCCTAGACTGGCAAGGGAACTTGCTGTTCCAACAGGACAATGCACGTCCGCATGTATCCCGTGCCACCCAACGTGCTCTAGAAGGTGTAAGTCAACTACCCTGGCCTGCAAGACCTCCGGATCTGTCCCCCATTGAGCATGTTTGGGACTGGATGAAGTGTCGTCTCACGCGGTCTGCACGTCCAGCACGAACGCTGGTCCAACTGAGGCGCCAGATGGAAATGGAATGGCAAGCCGTTTCACAGGACTACATCCAGCATCTCTGCGATCGTCTCCATGGGAGAATAGCAGCCTGCATTGCTGTGAAAGGTGGATATACACTGTACTAGTGCCGACATTGTGCATGCTCTGTTGCCTGTGTCTATGTGCCTGTGGTTCTGTCAGTGTGATCATGTGATGTATCTGACCCCAGGAATGTGTCAATAAAGTTTCCCCTTCCTGGGACAATGAATTCACGGTGTTCTTATTTCAATTTCCAGGAGTGTATTAATGTTGCCATAGAGCATTCAACAGTTCCTTTTTAGAATTTTCTTGTTACTTTAATACATTGACAATCCAAAAATTAAATGTTGTCCATGAAGTCATGTAGTTTATGCACTACCATGATCTTCTGTTTCCATGCTCGAATAATTCAAAAAATCAATTATCAGTACTAACTCTATTATGCTTAAATAGTCTAATTTAAGTACATTCCTATAGTGTTTATAAGAATCATGACATTATAACATGTAAAACAGACGGACATATGTGAAAATGTAATCAAACTGCATGGGAGAGTAGTGTTTAAACTGGAGTTAGTGCTGCTAAGTGGCAAAATGGGTGTACCCAGATAGAAATCACACTTTCTACCTTCTATACGCTATGATGTTACCTTAGACACTAGACTGATTTTTGTTACCCATACTTCACACTGTATCTCAAAAAGGGGAGGAAAGCTGTAATGTTCATTTTCCTTTCTAAGACCTTCCAGTATGCCTACGGTTCCATAAATACTTCCTTAGTTATAAGGACTGTATTTGTCAACATTTGATGCTGAAACATGAAAGGAAAATTGTAAAGTAAAATAATTGGAATCTACACAAATATTCTGCATGCTAAAAATAATTACTGAATTCTTTTTGGGATTTATACTTTGTATTGTGAGTAGAAATAGTAACACCATCAATGAATTAATTGCTGATCATACTACCATTTTAGTGATTCAAAACAGTCATGTTTGGAGACATAATTATAGGAATGGGTTCAAATTGCTTTTGACTATCACAATATTGTTTCCTCAGATATTTGACAGAAACACTTCTGTGCATTTCTTCCATTCATTACATTTATGAATTAATTTCAAATTTTTGATCACTAACAATGCTGATGGAAAAGTCAGTTTCAATATTTTTGTTGTTACTACTATGGTACCTTTTTACTTTAATTCTTAATTTATATGCTTTGAAGCCCATTAATTCCTTTCGAATAGGTAGCATGTTGTCTATAATGACATAACTTTTTAGGAAGATGTATGAAAATTTTCTAAATTTACTTGAACTGTACATTGTATGATAATTTTTTAATTTTCAAAAGTCCCCAGGCAATGCACCTTTGGGTTTTTGTTGAAAATTTAATGTTTTGATCCAGCCTGAGCGAAAGTCTTTTGGAGGGGTCATGGCTCAGATCTTCAACAGATTCCCACAATGACTCGCTACTCAGTGTAGTTAATATTTTGTGCCTCACAATTTGCACATAACAAGACTTTAATTGTTTTCAAAGTTAGAATGCAGTTTTACGTTTGCTCAATGTCGTCAGCACTGCTGACATCACTACCTATGGAAGACTAGTTGCTGGCGAACCTCCTCTTCATAATCAAAAACAAGTTATTACAAAAGCCTCACATGTTCATCTATACAGTTAAGTTACTGGCATGTTTCGTAGCTCCTCTACACAATCTACTATAGTATCAGCTTGTGGCTGCCCAAATTTGGGTCTTATGAAACACAACCATGTGGTTTTGCAGCTGCAAAATGTGTCTGCAACAGACAGTTTATCTCTTTGCCTCTGTTGAGAGTTACTTTGATGCTCTTTTCATTTTGAGCCATTCTGTTCACAGCTGAATACAGCTGTTGAATGAATATTGATGCATATTGCATTTTCTATTTTCTCATCTTTTCCATTTGACTTTCACTTCTTTTTCTCCAGATGTTCTTTAGGAGGCCTCCATTTCAATGGCCCATGGTCATTTTCCTGTTGTCTGAGCCTACAGTGGAGATGGTGCAAGAAGTTCCCTGGCAGCATGCACCAGTGTTGCCAGATTTCATCTGTGAAGTGATAACGACTGCAGCACAATACAGTTGCTGTCTATAGAGGTCTGACAACACTGAGGTATTGCCCTAGAGATGTTTACAAAGTCGTGTTACAGCATTGGTTGAGCTAGTGGGGAGATGCTGCTCTGCCCAGATAACTGAAACTGTCAGGTATGGACTTAGGGAATGTCCATTAAATATGTGAGGCTTTTTTAAAAAGCCTTGGAACCCCTCCCCGCCGACCCCCACATTGGTAGGATTTGGTGAGATATGGTGGGACCACTCCCCTCTCCTCATGTGAGGTTCACCCTGTAATTTTTAAATAATTAAATTTATTTCATGTGTTCATCGTTTTACTTTATACAACTGAAACACCTATTATATTGCTCAGAATTAATTCTATAAAACAGAATGTTAGCTGTAATGTTGACTGTCTGAATTAAAAAGCTGACTTAAGATATTCATTCCAAAATCCCTTCCCCCTCCCCCCCCACCTTTAAATGAGATTTGGTGAGATTTTGCTGGACTGCCCCCCCCCCCCCCCCCCCCGCCTCTTCCCTTTGAACTCACATCATTAATGGATGTCCACTTACTCTGACTTAACTTTAGTGATGCTCCTGCCAGCTACCATCATTCCATTAGCTGATGTTAATCTTTTCTTTGTATGTGCTGGAATGCACTTCAGCTGTCTATCAACCATTCATTGACCTGGCCATGTGTGCTGTCCAACCAAATTTCATTTTAATAATAACTCTAACTTATCCTCCACTGCTCCTCCTGATCATTTCTATGTTTTCCTACCATGCCTACCAATTCCCCTCATTGAGCAAACTTCAGATTTTGAATGATTTTCAGGTTCCTGCACTGGATATACGAGTATGAAGAAGGAATATGTGTTAACACACTACATTTGATCCATCTTCATTTTGCTGACAGCCGTGTACAGTTTCCCTTCTGTACAGTGCTTTATGATGGAAGACAGTGTAGTTTTGAAGTGCTCTGTACATATCCCCCTCCTGCCCCCACCTCCACCGCCCACTAACTAATGGCAGCCAATGAGATTAGTCTTCCACTGGATGTCACTGAAATAGTGTCAGATAGAAAGACTTAGACTACATGGATGGACAACTGCAGTGAATTCTCATGGTCAGCAACACCACACTGCAGTTTTTCAAAGAAAAAAAAAGTGCAAACTAATAATAGAGTCATTAAACCAGTTAATGGGTTGTTATATACTGCATATTAGTTTTTGTATTTATTAAAAAAATTGAATTTAGCATAAAATGAAGAATCACAGTATTAGACAAAAAAGTAGTAAGTGCAGTCTCTAACGTCCTGTTGATTCGAAGGTTGGCCTAACACTGTCATACTTACCTCCACTAAGTATATTTGTCAACTCCCTGGGGTATGAAAGAATGAGTGACGTTTCATGATAAATTGCTGTACACTACAGTTTTGTCGTATATTTGCAAGTAATGGGGAAGATTTCTTTACAGATGTTACTGAAAGCCACCAATAGAGTCCAATAGCAATGTGAATGTTCATCACGTGGGTGTATTGACAGTAATTTGATGCCTTGAATTATCTTACCTTCGGTGTGAAGATGTTGAGGTGCAGACAGTCCTCTTCACCAACCACAGGTGTGTCACTAGAGCTATGCACGAACACATACTGGATGCATGGACTACCATAATGTGTAGCATCCCAGACCCCTGGCCATGGTTTGGGAGGCTCAGGCTCCTGTAATGCAATTATGTCCCTTACTTGCCTGTGGCCTTTATAAAAGGACAGAATAGGTTTCTTTTTTTACATTTACATGCACTGGGTGTCCTGTGAAGCACGAACATTCCAAATGTATTGTAAACAGTTCAAAATGATTTTTGAGAAATAATAAAAAACAAAGGAAAAATCTTTTGTTCATTAGTTAATATGTGCAGCTTCCTTATCTACCGAGACAGAAAAGCAATGATGACAGTGAGGGAAGACTTCATGTTGAATTCGATGAAATTTGATGTTTTCTGTTTTCCATTCCATAATGTGTTTTAGATGCTTCTGAACAATATGGTATATCATACATCAAAAACAGACTATTTTAAGACCTTCAAATAATATGTTTGAATCTGACAAGCAATTAATTATTTTCACCACCCCAAATATCCTGATATAGTTAAACAATTTCATCTTGTTAACCACACAGGCTAGAAGGCTGTAAACTGCCATTTTGATGCCACTGCTACATATCAAATGTGGCAATACGAATAAAAGAATCAATCCTTGTTTGTGGCATTAATTTGTTAGAAAATAATGTTCCAGTCAGCAATTTCAGTAGTGTACTTGTGTATATTGTTCTTTTTTATGTATATTAAATGACTAAGCACAAAACAAATGTTAATTTATGGTTAACAGACAAGATCTGAATTTGTGCCTGAAGTTGTGGGAAACACCTCTGCAAACAATGAAGGAAGTGTAAACAAACAGAATAATGCTTTTCGAAGTGGCCTCATCACAGACTGCTTGGAGTAATTATAGGCAAGCTATATTCTCTGGTTGGGTGCATTTACACATAAAAATTATTTTCATTTAATATTAATGGAGCCAATCAAACCAATATTCAAACATTTTACAGATCCAGATCTACTATACAAATGTTTGCATGAGAAGACCCAAAACATGAACCTCTCATTCAGTAATGTTATGTGGTGTCGTGTACCCAAAAATGTTATTGTTGGCCTCATGATTCTAAAGTTAGCAGTGTCTGGTGGTGTAATAGCATTTAACAGTGAGAACCATAAAAGAATGATGGTTCTGAAGAAGTTGGTGTGATGAGGACTGGATGTGCTTCATGTATGTCAAGTAGAGTTTGCTGCTCAGCAAATACAAAAGAGGCAAGAAAGTAAAAAGGAGACAAGCATTGAGCGATTACAGCTCTGAAGAGAACACAGAATATGGGCCAGAGCAATCTAGTGCATGAAAGAGTCAGAACAGTATGTCTGTATAAAAGTTTATAATTAAAAACTTTGTACGTCAATACCTCAGAACTACTTTCTACTATAAATGACCATTATCTCAAAAAAGCACTGAAGATAAAAATATGAAATTTTCACAGCATGTCAAGAGCAAGATTTAACACATACGGAACTAGAATAATAATAATATCCTATGTTGTTTAGTTCTTATGTTTATTTATTTACAATATTCTGCTATCAAAGTAAGTGCATGAAAAAAAAAATATCATGACAGGTCTCATACTACAATTTTTTCAATAATTCCACTTCAGTATATCAGTAAAAGTACATTAATTAATCATGAAAAACTGGAAGTTTGAGTCTTTAAATCTTTCTATGATAATAGGTGACAAAGTTTGATAATTTAACATTGGCAGCATACAACATAAATAATCTCTCATTAAATGGAAGCACGTAGCATTTAATGGCTTGTGTTTGTTCATAAAACCAGGAGCATAAATATAAATTAAATAAAAATATTAAAGTAAAAAATCAGAGAATGTAGCTGTAAAATGTGCTACTTGTGAGGCCAAAGTCTGTCAGCACCTAGCTGTCCAAGTAAGTCTGTGTAAAAATGCTTTGGCTGTTTGGCTGAATGAGGGAGACAGTGGTGCAACCCCCCCCTCCATCCCCCCCCCCCCCCGCCTGGTTGTGGTGACAGACGGATATGTAGCGTAGAAACAAATATATGTTAGGTTGGAATATGATAATTTGGTTGTGAGTTGGCAAAGCCAATGAATGTGAATATGGATGTGAAATAAAGTTTATGGCACCAGAATGATCTGTAGCACAGCCCAGTTTTGGTTGTATGTGATGCACTTCTTGCTATAAAATCTAGAAGTTTGAAATCAATTTAGAAACCTCAAAAGGAACATCTCGAATGAGCCTTTTGGTCAATGTTGTGTACACATATCATACATTAACCATGAAAACTGCATGACGGGAAGGGGTTATCCAACCTTGACCTTCACTTTTAGGACACTGCCAGATTATTTCTGAGGAAAGTGTTGTACTGAAGCATTCAGTTCCTGATTGCCAGACTGTGTAATTCCAGTCAACAGGTCGTGGTCTAGTGGTTAGTGGTTAGTGGCGTTGCTTCTAGATTGTGGGAGCTTGTGCTCGATTACCATTTGTCTCAGAGATTTTCTTTGCTACGTGACTGGATGTTTATGCTGTCCTAAGCATTTCGTAATATCATTTTCATCTTCATCGATGTGCAACTTGCTGAACTGGAGTCAAATACAACGAATTGTACCAGGAGGCTGGAAAATCTGGATAGGGTTTGTGGACATTAATCGCATACAACAATTTTCTTTCATTTCAAGAGTTACCGAGAGTTATTAATAAGAGCATACTGTAACACAACATTAGAAAAAAATGACAAGCAGCAGATTTCTCGCCATTTTGCATACCTTCCACGCTGTTGATCAGGGTTTAGAGTAGAAAATAAAATGATGTCGCAAAAATACACATATCAAAATTCACATTTGTGCAAAATACACTCCTGGAAATTGAAATAAGAACACCGTGAATTCATTGTCCCAGGAAGGGGAAACTTTATTGACACATTCCTGGGGTCAGATACATCACATGATCACACTGACAGAACCACAGGCACATAGACACAGGCAACAGAGCATGCACAATGTCGGCACTAGTACAGTGTATATCCACCTTTCACAGCAATGCAGGCTGCTATTCTCCCATGGAGACGATCGCAGAGATGCTGGATGTAGTCCTGTGAAACGGCTTGCCATTCCATTTCCACCTGGCGCCTCAGTTGGACCAGCGTTCGTGCTGGACGTGCAGACCGCGTGAGACGACACTTCATCCAGCCCCAAACATGCTCAATGGGGGACAGATCCGGAGGTCTTGCAGGCCAGGGTAGTTGACTTACACCTTCTAGAGCACGTTGGGTGGCACGGGATACATGCGGACTTGCATTGTCCTGTTGGAACAGCAAATTCCCTTGCCGGTCTAGGAATGGTAGAACGATGGGTTCGATGACGGTTTGGATGTACCGTGCGCTATTCAGTGCTCCCTCGACGATCACCAGAGATGTACGGCCAGTGTAGGAGATCGCTCCCCACAGCATGATGCCGGGTGTTGTCCCTGTGTGCCTCTGTCGTATGCAGTCCTGATTGTGGCGCTCACCTGCACGGCGCCAAACACGCATACGACCATCATTGGCACCAAGGCAGAAGCGACTCTCATCGCTGAAGACGGCACGTCTCCATTCGTCCCTCCATTCACGCCTGTCGCGACACCACTGGAGGCGGGCTGCACGATGTTGGGGCGTGAGCGGAAGACGGCCTAACGGTGTGCGGGACCGTAGCCCAGCTTCATGGAGACGGTTGCGAATGGTCCTCGCCGATACCCCAGGAGCAACAGTGTCCCTAATTTGCTGGGAAGCGGCGGTGCGGTCCCCTACGGCACTGCTTAGGATCCTACGGTCTTGGCGTGCATCCGTGCGTCGCTGCGGTCCGGTCCCAGGTCGACGGGCACGTGCACCTTCCGCCGACCACTGGCGACAACATCGATGTACTGTGGAGACCTCATGCCCCACGTGTTGAGCAATTCGGCGGTACGTCCACCCGGCTTCCCGCATGCCCACTATACGCCCTCGCTCAAAGTCCGTCAACTGCACATACGGTTCACGTCCACGCTGTTGCGGCATGCTACCAGTGTTAAAGACTGCGATGGAGCTCCGTATGCCACGGCAAACTGGCTGACACTGACGGCAGCGGTGCACAAATGCTGCGCAGCTAGCGCCATTCGACGGCCAACACCGCGGTTCCTGGTGTGTCCGCTGTGCCGTGCGTGTGATCATTGCTTGTACAGCCCTCTCGCAGTGTCCGGAGCAAGTATGGTGGGTCTGACACACCGGTGTCAATGTGTTCTTTTTTCCATTTCCAGGAGTGTATGAGAAGTTTGTGGTAAATTATGCTAGTAGAAAATTTTATAAATTATGCTATTAATGAGACTTTTAAAAGTGAAATATGTGTATACTGAATTGAAGCTAACACGAATATATAGTGAACAGAAGACGCAGAAGGGCGAGGCGAAACCAGTATCTCCGATTGCCTAATCCAGGCACTTGGGAACAATGCAAGATCTGTTTTGCCGGACCATGATTACATTATAGAGACTGTAAGACCAGACAATGAATGGGAAAACGTGATGTTAACTATTCGGGAAAAATGGGCACCCATAATTATTCCAGAAAGGGCAGTCCCTACAATAGTTAGAATTTTATAAAAATCGTTGTAGAAAATTTTCATTGTTCTTTCAGTTTCTGTACGGGACCCCTAAAACACTTAACTGATTGGTAATAGTGCAACGTAGCATAACAAGTGGTGATCCTACAGGGATTGTGCCCACCGGATTTTGTAAGTACAATTTGTTTAAACTATTGTAAAGAATTTGATTCTTCGCATTATAACGATGTTTGTTTCCTTCTTTGCATGATAGGAGATCATGAAGAAAATGACAATAATGAAATAAAGAAAGGAAACAGAAGCCCAGAAGAAAACTTCAAAGAATAAAGGGAGGAAATATACAACAGAAACGAAAAAAATTATATGTAGACGCAAATGAGCACATCGGAGGAAGTGAAGGAAGGACCATGTGTTATCAACTACAGCGCTCTGTTGCTAGATTAAACAGCAATAGAGCCTTGCTTTCTATCCTTTTAGCAATTTCCAAAAAAAATTTAAACATTTTTTCGTAGCATCATCTGTGCGAAAACTAATATGCAGATAGAGAACGATTTCTGCGACATTTAATTTGAGCTCAAGGTGACAGAAACCATCTTGTTGCGCGCAATTAGTATACTAAAATTTTCGATGATAACTGAACATAACTAGTAATAGTAGAAACAATAGTTAAGGTTGATGAATCCTGTATATTCAACAATATGGAACGAAAAGAAAGCAACGAAATGAATGGAAATGTTTTTCATAAACAGGAACAGGAAATAATGTGAATGAACAAACTAAAATGACCAACGCAGCGAAACAATAAGATGACAACTACGCAGCAACAGCCAAGATATCAGTTTAACACAAGCTACAGATGGAAACCTTTTATTAGGATACATTTCAGTGGAGACAATAGATGAATTGTCAATACAATTGTCAACAGCGAGCACTTTTTCACTTAGGACTTTAGAAAGAAACATGTCGCGAGGACAAAGTATGTTTACGGGCGACAGGGTATCACAGATGACAAGAATCATTACTTCACCTCAACCAAGCGTCATGAACGAGATGATGCAATTTTACAAAAATCTGTTTACAAATATGTCGAATGATTTCGGACAGAAACTTGATCAACATTTTTCCAATATGTCGAACGAGTTTGGTCAGAAATTTTCACAAGTAGGGCCTACTCGAAGAACAAAAGAAAACTACGTTTAGGTTAGACGAGCTGATCGAAAAGCAAAACAATTTGCAAACTGCACAAGACGAATTAGGTCAGACCACATCTATAATTGAGACAGATGTATCAGAACTACAGTCAGTTTGCAACAAACTCCCAGACGCAGTGAAAAAACTGTCGGAAGAGATAGGGTTTATGAAACCGGGACAAAAACTTTGACACAGACAGAAAGTAATTGAGTGACCGCGCGCAAGTGGGGTCGTTCGACAGTGACGCAACATTCGCGAAAAGGTTTATGCTGCAGCATCGAACGTATGTAGATGAAACCGAAAAACTGATGTCTGAAAAGGTAAAGAAAATTGTTACCAAAACAGTGGCGGAAATGAAATATAATTCCTTCTGGACTGGCCACTGGCAGAGTTAGTTCGAACGAAATGGCTACTTCAATACAGGGACCATGCAACAAATCTTAGCTAACGAAAGAGTAAATACCTTTTAATCTCCGCAGATTCACGATGCCGCTGCAAGGTATTTCGGCACTTATAATCAACCGCCGATGTCGACAACGAACCAAGTGAGTAACCCCTGTTGCCACATATGTCAACCTCATGCTCAATGGGCACCGAACACTGTGAGTATTGGTAAATGAAAGCCTCTTAAAGTATCGTCAATTTCGGGTGTTTAATTGTTGTTGTTGTTTTGGTCTTCAGTCCTGAGACTGGTTTGATGCAGCTCTCCATGCTACTCTATCCTGTGCAAACTTCTTCATCTCCCAGTACTTACTGCAACCGACGTCCTTCTGAATTTGATTAGTGTATTCATCTCTTGTGTCCCTCTACGATTTTTACCCTCCACGCTGCCCTCCAAAGCTAAATTTGTGATCCCTCGATGCCTCAGGTATGTCCTACCAACCGGTCCCTTCTCCTTGTCATGATGTGCCACAAACTCCTCTTCTCGCCAATTCTGTTCAATACCTCCTCATTAGTTACGTGATCTACCCATCTAATCTTCAGCATTCATCTGTAGCACCACATTTCTAAAGCTTCTATTCTCTTATTGTCCAAACTATTTATCGTTCATGTTTCACTTCCATACATGGCTACACTCCATACAAATAGTTTCAGAAACGACTTCCTGATACTTAAATTATACTCGATGTTAACAAATTTATCTTCTTCAGAAACGCTTTCCTTGCCATTGCCAGTCTACATTTTATATCCTCTCTACTTCGACCATCATTAGTTATTTTGCTCCCCAAATAGCAAAACTCCTTTACTGCTTTAAGAGTCTCATTTCCTAATCTAATTCCCTCAGCATCACCCAACTTAAATCGACTACATTCCATCATCCTCGTTTTGCTTTTGTTGATGTTCATCTTATGTCCTCCCTTCAAGACACTGTCCATTCCGTTCAACTGCTCTTCCAAGTCCTTTGCTGTCTCTGACAGAATTACAATGTCATCGGCGAACCTCAAAGTTTTTATTTCTTCTCCATGGATTTTAATACCTACTCCGAACATTTCTTTTGTTTCATTTACTGCTTGCTCAAGATACAAATTGAATAACATCGGGGAGAGGCTACAACCCAGTCTCACTCCCTTCCCAACCACTGCTTCCCTTTCATGTCCCTTGACTCTTATAACTGCCATCTGGTTTCTGTACAAATTGTAAATAGCCTTTCGCTCCCTGTATTCTACCCCTGCCACCTTCAGAATATGAAAGAGAGTATTCCAGTCAATATTGTCAAAAGCTTTCTCTAAGTCTACAAATGCTAGAAACGTATGTTTGCCTTTTCTTAATCTTCCTTCTAAGATAAGTCGTAAGGTCAGTATTGCCTCACGTGTTCCGACATTTCTACGGAATCCAAACTGATCTTCCCCGAGGTCGGCCTGTACCAATTTTTCCATTCGTCTCTAAAGAATTCGTGTTAGTACTTTGCAGCTGTGACTTATTAAACTTATAGTTCAGTAATTTTCACATCTGTCAACACCTGCTTTCTTTGGGATTGGAATTATTATATTCTTCTTGAAGTCTGAGGGTATTTCGCCTGTCTCATACATCTTGGTCACCAGATGGTAGATTTTTGTCAGGACTGGCTCTCCCAAGGCCGTCGGTGGTTCTAATGGAATGTTGTCTACTCCCGTGGCCTTGTTTCGACTTAGGTCTTTCAGTGCTCTGTCAGACTCTTCAAGCAGTATCGTATCTCCCATTTCGTCTTCATCTACATTCTCTTCCATTTCCAGAATATTGTCCTCAAGTACATCGCCCTTGTATAGACCCTCTATATACCAAGGATTTATACTAGCCCTCGTCTTTTTACCTATTTGATCCTCTGCTGCCTTCACTACGTCATCCCTCAGAGCTACCCATTGATCTTCTACTGTATTTCTTTGCCCCATGTGCTCTCCTTGTAACTATGTACAATCTTTGGTTCTTTCAGTTTATCCAAGTCCCACCTCTTTAAATTCCCACGTTTTTGCAGTTTTTTTCAGTTTTAATCTATAGTTCATAACCAATAGATTGTGGTCAGAGTCCACATCTGCCCCTGGAAATGTCGTACAATTTAATACCTGGTTCCTAAATCTCTGTCTTACCTTTATATAATCCATCTGATACATTCTAATATCTCCAGGATTCTTCCATGTGTACAGCCTTCTTTTATGATTCTTGAACCAAGTGTTAGCTATGATTAAGTTATGCTGTGTGCAAAATTCTACCAGACGGCTTCCTCTTTAATTTCTTTCCCCCAATCCATATTCACCCACTGTGTTTCCTTCTCTACCTTTCCCTACTCTCGAATTCCAGTCACCCATGACTATTAAATTTTCGTCTCCCTTCACTACTTGAATAATTTCTTTTATCTCATCATACTTTTCATCAATTTCTTCATCATCTGCAGAGCTAGTTGGCATATAAACTTGTACTACTGTAGTAGGTGTGGGCTTCGTATCTATCTTGGCCACAATAATGCATTCACTATGCTGTTTGTAGTAGCTTACCCGCGCTCCTATTTTTTTACTCATTATTAAACCTACTCCTGCATTACCCCTATTTGATTTTGTGTTTATAACCCTGTAGTCACCTGACCAGTAGTCTTGTTCCTCCTGCCACCGAACTTCACTAATTCCCACTATATCTAACTTTAACCTATCCATTTCCCTTTTTAAATTTGCTAACCTACCTGCCCGATTAAGGGATTTGACATTCCAATACAAAGTCGAAAAAGGTTCACCTATCAATTTTTATAACAGCGCTTAGTAACGTACTACTGCGTAGCAGGACTGAATCACAAAAAATACGGTCCGCGGCATGGTTCACCTACGTAGGTCATTGGTCTCGGCCACGGATCTGACAGAACGTTGTTAAACCTGCGATCAATTTGAACAAGCCTTTCTAGACAAATTTTGATCTATTGGTGTTCAGCAACGATTACGATAAGAAGTGTTCGACCAGCAACCATTCAACAGTAAACAAGGTGGACTGCGAAAATATTTCGAGAAGTATATAAACAAAAAATATATAAAAAATATATAAACTATATATAAATATATAAAAAATATATAAAAATATATAAAATATATAAACAAAAAAAGATACTGAAGAATTCCCATCTCACATGTAGATGTGTTAAAAACCTTGAAAAGTACGCTACATCCGAATGCACGAGAGAAATTCGTCACTATTCCTGAGAGAGAACTTCAGTATTTTATCCCAGTGTTGGATTCTATGGATCTCATATACGAGGATGGCTGAGTGTTGTAAGCTATTGTTGGCTGAGAAAGCGCGGCTGGACCAAATGGCGAGCGGCCCGCAAACAAACAAATGAACGGAACGGACGGACGGACAATAAACAACGACGGACTATGGAGAGAGACCTTACGACGACAACACGCAAAACGCAACGGAGTCACAGTGACAACCAAACGAATCAATGATGACCACTAGTAATGAAAACAAAGAACGGAAAACACTCTGTCTGTTGTCGAGGCGATATGTCAAGATTCATGCTACCATTAGACTCGCTGGCTGAGCGAGAGGCAGGGGCTTAAATACACTATCGGGGGCGCCTCTATTGGCCGCTGGAACCATGTGTTCCATTGTGGCGCCCTCACACTAAATGCGGGCCAGGAGGCGCGGGCTGCCACAGCTTACGGCGTGATGGTGCAGAGACCTCTATGGTCTTCGACATCCATGATGTCTGGCGGGGATTCAAATTCCGTGGCGTGCGGTACGAGATCCCTCACCCCTGAAACTTGTGCGTAGGGGCAGAAATGCCCTGGACGGTGCGAGGTGGGCGGCAGTGAGGAGAGGAGCCGGGCTCATCAGCCGCTATTGGCGGGGAGGAAGGGATGCCCAAGGTATCCATGACAGCCGATCCGGAGTCCAGAGCCGGTGTGGAGCCGCCAATCCACCCGGGGGCATAGAGGGCTGGCGGCAGGCCCGCGGGGAAACAGCAACCGGGGTCAGGGATGGTGGCTTGAGGACCGCGTCCACACCCGAAGGAGGTAGGGGAAGAGGTGGCGGCGCGAGTCCTGTGGGGGCACGCAGGTGGAGCTGATTATGATGGCGGCGCTCCAACCTTTTCGATGTCTGAACCGACGTCACACATCGCCTATGGGCCGCGACGACCGTGGCGGTTGTCCATCCCGCCTTGCGCCCGTACTCGCGGGCCCACATGGCCGTGCCAGGGGCCTACTGTTGTGAGGGCCAGGAGTGGGGGCAGGAGGGGGATCACATCAGTAAACGGAGCAGGGTCCGCAGCTGTCGCCCATGAAGGAGCTCTGCCGAACTGCGTCCGTCAATTGGCATAGTGCAATAGGTGCCAAAAACAGGGTGAGGGACGATGCGGTTGGAGAAGTGTCGACCGCCTTTGTCTGCTGGTGTTTAAAAGTGGAGACAAGCCTCTTGTGCCGCGCCATTGGATGAAGGGTGGAAAGGGGGGACTACGGATATGTTTGATACCGATGGCCTGACAGAGGTCATGGAAGGAGGATGCTTTGAATTGGGGACCATTATCGGAGACCAATGTGTGTGGTAGGCCCTCAGTGGCGATAACCTGGGCCAGGGCCGTGAGTGTAGCCATGCGGACAACATATGGGTCTTTGGAGTAGGCATCAACGACGAGTAACCACATGGATCCCAAAAACAGGCCCCCAAAATCGATATGGATGCGATCCCAGTGCCAGCGAGGCACAGGCCAGGGTGGAAACGACTGAGGGGGGCTTGCCTGGTGACGCACACACATTGCACCCACGGTCCAGGCGCTCAATATCGCTATCGATGCCGGGCCAATACACATGCTGGCGAGCCAAAACTTTCATATGGGACAAACCCCAGTGCCCGCGGTGTAACAAACTGAGCACCCAAAGCTGCAATTCTGGAGGGATGACCACCCAATGGGCATCCAACTCTGTGGCCAACAGAAGGACATCAACGACCATGGAAAGCCTGTGGGACAGGTGGCGCCAGGGGCTGAAATTGGACTGCATCCGACGAGTAACATAGGAGGGCTATCCGTGGACCACATAGTGGAGAACCTGCCTCAAGACGGGGTCGTGGCGGGTAGCCACAGCAATGTGAGCAGCCGTAAGAGGCAGACCGCCCAGAGCATCCCGGTGGGCAGAATCAATGTGAAATCAGAGGACCTCCTGTTGGTCAAAGGCAGGATCGGGGCCTGCTGGTAGACTTGACAAAGTGTCCGCACTAGTATGGTGCATGGTGGACTTATACCGGATGGTGTAAGTATAATTACGTAAAAACAATGCCCAGCACAGGGGACGTTGAGCCGTCCGCTCTGCAAGGTGAGAGTGGATTCTGATAAGTGTAACCAAGGGTTTATGGTCCACCAGGAGGCTGAAACATTGCCCCAAAGAGACAGGTGTGAAATTTTTGGACGACAAATACGATCCCCAGGGCCTCCTTTTCAATCTGGCAGTAGCTTTATTGTGCTGGGGTCAACGTCTTAGGGGCATAAGCGATGGGCTGTTCGGAGCCATTGGCATCCCAGTGCATGAGGATGCCCCCAATGCCGTATGCTGACGCATCAGCCGCCACGACCAAGGGGCAGTCCGGAGAGAAGGAAGTAAGACAAGGAGCGGACTTCAGAATCTCCTTTAAATGGAGAAAATCCTAGTCACAGGCAGGAGTACAATCAAAAGGTACCCCTTTGTGGCGCAGGTGATTGAGGGATTGAGCAACGGAGGCAGCCTGGGGCAAGAACTTTAAGTAATAAGTAACCTTGCCCAAAAACACCTGGAGTTCAGGTAAGTCCTTGGGACGAGGAGGGGCCTCAATGGCCACAACCTTATGACCCGAAGGGCGAATGCTATCTTTGCTAAGCCAGTGACAAATATTCCACTTCCGATTGAAAAGAAAGTAACACCTGTCCAGCCGACAGCGTAAACCAGCAGATTGTGGAGTGTGAAATAAGGTGCTGAGATTTTGCAAATGTTCCTGGCGGGAACACCCAGTGACCAAGATATGATTCAGATAATTTACACAGGTGGGGATAGGCTCTGTAAGATGCTCCAGGAATCGCTGGAAATGTCTGGCGCTGAAAAGACACCAAAGGGAAGCCGCTTGTACTTATACAATCCAAGAGGCGTGTTCATAACCATGATGTTCTGAGATTTGGCATCCAAGGGCAACTGGTGGTATGCCTCAGCCAGGTCGATCTTTGAAAAATACTCTCCCCTGGCAAGCTTGGTGAGAAGGTCTTCCTGTCGAGGAATGGGGTAAGTGTTAACGAGGGACTGAGCATTGATTGTAGCGCTGAAGTCCCTACAAAGCTGAAGGGACCCATTGGGTTTCCGGATGACCACCAATGGCATCGCCCAGGCACTAAGTTACAGGCTCCAGAACGCCAGCGGCCTGAAGCCGATCAAGTTCCTGCTTGACCGCGAGCTGTAAGGCCACCGGAAGGGGCTGGTCCCAGAAAAAGCGAGGCTGTGCATCTGGCCGTAGGGTGATGTGCGCCTGAAAACCGGAAGCACATCCGAGATCTGTGCAAACAACGACCCAAAAGCGAAGCACAGATCATTAAAAAAATGGCTCTGAGCTCTATGGAACTTAACAGCTGTGTTCATCAGTCCCCTAGAACTTAGAATTACTTAAACCTAACTAACCTAAGGAGATCACACACGTCCATGCCCAAGGCAGGATTCGAACTTGCAACCGTAGCAGTCACGCGGTTCCAAACTGAAGCGGCTAGACACGCACGGCCACACCGGCCGGCGAGATCATCCAAGTCCTGAAAAGGAACAGCCGTGGAAACGACCCTAACTTCGTCGGAAATTGTAAAGCCAAACAGTTGAAACGCATCCAGACCAAAAGTATTCGAAGCCGGCGGATGATCGACGACAAAGAGGGTAAGGAGCCGGGGAACACGTTTGTACGTCGCCTGGACGACGAACTGCCCACTAAGGGGAACAGAACCGTCTCTGTAGGCGACCAAATGGCGAGAGGGCGGTGACAACTCAGGAGAGCCCAGCCGGTTATATGTCGCCACATTAATCAGGAAGTCGGTGGCCCCAGCGTCGACCTGAAAACTGACATCCTCAGTGAAAAGGCAGAGCGTGAGGAAAAGCTTCCGCGCTGACGGGTCATCCTGTGGGATGACCGACTACATAGCATGGACTGTATATTGAGGCTCAGGACTGGAGCGAGTCGAGCGACAACGACAAACCGATCGGATGTGGCCCTCCTTGTTACACAGTGTGCACGTTTTCCAGCGGAGGGGACAATCAGCCCGGGAATGTGCAGTAAAGCACTGTGGGCAAGATGGAAGTGGGCCGCGCTACCAGCGACGAGGGGCAGCCGGAGGCGCCGATGCCATAGAGACGTCGGACAGCGAGGAGCCCCGACGGCGCTGGCGTCTGTCGGCCGGGCCACGTTGACGTCGCGATGGCGGAACCCGCCGTGACACCGCTATCGCCGCCACCTGTGGTCGCGCCATAAGACTCACGTTAGACGCTTGAGCAATTTCAAAGGAGTGGCCAATGCGGAGAATCTCTTCCAAGGAGGGGTTGTCGAGTTTCAACGCCACAGTATGGACCTCAGGATCGGGGGCCAGCTGAACCACCACATCCCGGATCAGGGAGTCCGCATACGAAGCCTTAGACTGCTGATTGGTGCACGTAAAATCTCATTGACGGCTGAGACCCTGCAAGTCCGTGATCCAGTAATGATACGATTGACCAGGCTGTTTATGGCACTGGTGGAACTCCAGCCAAGAGGCGACCACATGGTAGTGTTGGGAATAATAGTTTGTCAGTAAAAGGCGTATCTCCTGGAAAGAGAGAGCCACAGGATCGGACAACGGTGCCACACTGAGATAGCGCTCCCTGTATTGTTCTAGGCGCTACAGTCTAGAACCGCGCGACCGCTACTGTCGCAGGTTCGAATCCTGCCTCGCGCATGGATGTGTGTGATGTCCTTAGGTTAGTTAGGTTTAAGTTGCTTAAAGTCTAGGGGACTGATGACCTCAGACGTTAAGTCCCATAGTACTCAGAGCCATTTGAACCTTTTGTACAAAACTTCATTTTGACGATGCACTATTGATAACATTGCTTTGTCTATTACGTTTTTCTCACTAAACTGCTGTATTTCATTGTAGCTTCTTAGCTTTCGTGGTGGTCGTTCAGTGAGTATACATTGTCAGAACTTGTTAGTTTGATTCAGTGGTATTGAGAGGTGTGTCACAAATTTTACGGGGATTTGTGTCTACGTATTCAGCATTATCTTAGATAAGTGCAATAGCAAGAACTACTTCAAACAATAATACTGACTGAATAAGTATACACGATAGTACAGGGTGTTTAGAAAAGAATATACTTATTGCAAGGTATTATTTTGTCCAAACTATCGATCGCTGTGCCTCGGCTCAGCTATTGGAGGAACGAATAACATACTCTAGTTTATATTAATAGCCGTTAGAAGTCAATTGTATTCTGTTTTGCTTGGTAATCGTCATATGTTTGAAATGGATATTCCGCAGCAGAAGTCATTTTGTTTTCTCGAGTTTGCGAAGTGCAATTCCGTGATTTCAGTGCAAAGACGTTTCAGTTTGAGGTACCAAATTGATCCTTCGAATGGGTGGAACATTCGCAGATGATACCGACAGTTTCTAGATATAGGATGTGTATGAAAAGGAAAGAGTCCTGACCGTCCTCGTGTTCCTGAAGAAAATGTTGCACAAATTGAAACTGCTTTCCAACGTAGTCCTTCAAAATCAACTCGTTACAACTGCCTACAACAACAATTTGGGGTGTTTTGAGATGTCGGATGGTTATGAAACCGTGCAAGTTACAGCTATTATAAGCTCTGCATCTTGATGTGACGAGATTCTTTATGCTATTGACAAGGATAACAATTTCGCACAATGCATCGTGTTCAGTGATGAAGCGACTTTCCGTGTAAGTGGTCAGGTAAACAAACACAATGTTCGAATTTGGGGCCTACAGAACCCAAATGCAGCCATTGAAATGTACGAGATTTGCCCAAAGTCAATGTGTTTTGTGAGATATCTCGATCATCTGTTTACCGCCCATTATTCTTTGATGGAAACACGGTTAACCATCAGCAGTATCTCGCTATGTTACAAATCTGGTTTCCGAGGCTGCACGGAGACAACTTCATTTTTGAACAAGACGGGCCACCCCCTCACTGGAGTCATCGCCAAATGCGTGAATAGCTGAATGAAACTCTACGGAACCGTTGGATTGGTCGTCATGGAGCTGGCGACTTAGCATGTTGAGCTGGGCTCTACTGTCACCTGATTTGACACCCTCTGACCTCTTCCTGAAGGGTTTCGTTAAAGACAACGTTTATCTAGCACCACTCCCACAGAACCTGGAAGAGTTGAAGAACCGTATCCGTACTGCCATAACATCAGTGACGAAGGACATGCTTCTCCGATTATGCGAGGAATTTTAGTATCGATGTGATATTGTTCGTCTCGCTGATGGAAGGCATATCGAAATCTGTAACACGCACTTGAGAGGTTTGTAAATATGTGTGTAAAGTTTCATATTCGTATGTCCTAAAGTTTAATAAATATATGCATTCGAAATACGTATATTCTTTTTGAAACACCCTGTATAAATTGCATAATGTGTGGCGGCAAGAAATTGAATTTTTATTTTATTTCATGTTAGATGAGTAATCTGTCTGAAGCCGATCCAAATTTTGAAGGGGAGTTTACAAAAATGGTTTAAGAAGAAACAAATGAAAACGGATCTGACAATGATTCTGGTTCCAGCGAAGAAATTGATAATGTAGAGATCGATGAACCGGTAGTGACTGATTCAGGTCGTGAAGAAATCCCAGGGCCAAATACTGACATGAGCCGAAGCAGTCCCAGAGACAATCTTGTGCTTGGACAAACTGGACGGAAATAGTAGCACATTGAATCTGAAAATACTAACGAACCCATGTCTGAATGTGATGAAGACGATCAAGAAATACACATGTTTTATTGCCACCAAGAAAGGTTTTAAAAGGTAAGAACAATTACCGCTGGTCCGCAATATCTGCCTGTCATTCAAGCAAAAAAATTATCCTTTTGGTTCAGCCGCTCATTGAACAGGCTAAGGCAGTGAACACTCATCAGGAGACATTTTCTTCGTTCTTCACGGTTGAGATGGTAAACGCTATAGTGGCACATAGCAATGAATAAATAGATAGGAGGAAATCAAGATACAAAACAACAACACATGCACAAATCAAACCTGCATAGCAGAGATAAAAGCCCCTCTTCGAATCTTCATAATAACTGTAGCTTTGAAAAACAATCTGTCTGTAAGAGAAATGTTCAATACAAATTTATGTGGTTCTCTATACAGAGCTACAATGTGTGCTGAGAGGTTCGAATTTTTAGTCTCACGTTTGAGATTTGATAACAAAGAAACTCGTCAAGCTAGAAGAGACAACGATTATTTCGCACCAGTACGCGAAATTTTGAAACAATTTGTTCATAAGAACCTGTTATAAGGCAAGCCCATTAAAACCCGTAGATGAAAAACTGTTGGATTTTTGTGGACAGTGTCCTTTCCGTATGTATATTCCAAACAAACCAAACAAATATGGGCTTAAAATAGTAATGACCTGAGACACAGAAACAAAGTATATGGTCGACGCTTCTCCTTACTTAGGAAAATGCACAGAGGCAAATGGAATGTCTCTCGGGGAATTTTATATAAGGGAAATGACCAACACTCTTCTCAAATAGAAGCATTACGGTAGGCAACTAGTTTATCTCAGTGAAACTGGCATATGATCTGTTCAAGGAAAAGCTCAGGCTGGTTGGCGCTATTCGCTCCAACAAACCTGAAATGCCGTCTGAAGTACTGTCCACAAAAAACAGAAATGTAAGTATTCTATATTTTGCTTAGATAAAGAAAAAACCCTGGTTTCACACCAAACAAAAACAAATAAATGATTGTGCTGCCGCCAACTGCTCACGATCAGCCCAGTATCAGTGACATCAGTCAGAAACCACACATAATAGAGGACTACAATGCCATCAAATTTCAAGTAGACGAGCTGGACCATATGTGCAGCACCTATTCGTGTAGTCGGGAAAGCAGAATATTGCCTCTATGTGTGTTTTATGGCATCATAAATATTGGGTACGTGAATGCTTGGGTTATCTATACTCACAAACGTCTGAGCAGCATGTTGCAATGCATCCCAGATATGCTCAATAATGTTCATGTCTGAGGAGTTTTGTGGCCAGAGTAAGTGTTAGAAGAGTGTTCCTGGAGCGACGCTGCAGCAATTCGGGACGTGTGGGGTGTCTCATTGTCCTACTGGAATTGCCCTAGGCCGTGAGAATGCGCAATGGACATGAATGGAGGCACGTGATCAGACAGGATGCTTACATACGTGTCACATGTCAGAGTCGTATTTAGGCTTCTTAGGGAGAGCCAACAGATTGCCAAGAAAAGACTACCTTAGACGCCTAGATGAAGAACTCGCTAAACCCTGGATGGCGAAAACGCTAGAAACTCCCAGTCTGCAAACACACCATCGAATAGCCATATAAAATGTCATAACAAAAGTTTCACCATCACAAAGGCAAGAATAACCTTCGACTGGCAAGAGAAGTCTTTGCCACATCTGACCTAAATAAAAAGCAGGACAGGCACATGTTGCAGAGAACATCATCGTGCTTACTGCAAAGTACATCGGGGGAATCTGTGCACAAAATGCTGTAAATGAAGTAATAAAAGCAGGAAATACTTGGAGGGAAGTTTCTGTTTCGAATCACAGTATACAATTTTCATTGTATCTTCAATTTATTGTGGTGTTTTTTATGAAAATAGTAAAACGTCGTAAAAATTTCGACGATTTGTGTTCATGTATTATGGGAATAGGCTTTGTGATCTAGGATTAATGTGTATAAAACGGAGCTGTTGTGTCCACAGCAGTCAATGACCGACATTTTTTTGAAAACAGCTGCATGTACAGGTGTTTGTCGTTATTCAGACTATCCTGTGATCACAAAGCCACACACTCTTTGAAGCCTCCCACCAAAGGAAAATCGCAACAGAAAATATCAGGAAGGGTCGACGACTTCGATAGAAATGCGATACGAAGGAAAATACACATTGTTTTCGTAACTAGTTGCCAACAATTGACGAAGCGCTTGCTGTCGTGAACGAAAATCCAGATTTGGGCTATTTTTGGATAACTACTTTTTATAAATTATTAAAAGAAAGTAATTTTAAATATATTCGGCTTGGACGCGATAGCATACTAACAGATAGGGATGACATCATTTGAATGAGGCGTTGTCATCTATGAACCATTAAATTGTTGAGAGATCAAGGGAGGTCCATATACTATTTGGATGAAACATGGTTGAATGCAGGACATACTTGACGTGAAGTCTGGGTAGATAACGCCATAAAATCCTCGAAACAAGCGTTTTTCTCCGCTTTATCCACAGGAAATAATGGCGCACCGGTTAAAGGAAAATGCTTGATTATCACATGCAATGGAAGTAAACCGGTTTCGTCGAAATCTGTGTATTTTCGAATCCAGAATGAGTGGAAATTATCATGAGGAGATTTGCGTCAATACGTTCGAGAAATTGTTTCAAGATGTTTTTTGTCGGCTTCAGGAAAACGCAGTTAAATGTTCTTGATATCGAGCAGTGTCATTTTCGTCAAAAAGAAAAGATCCTAATGTGAATTCTAATAAGATGTAACAAAATGGCTAAAATCGAAAAATGCCACTTTTAAGGATGGAAAGAAAGAAATAGTTAAAAAAACATAGTAGTGCACAATGAACACGCAGTAAGTGAAACGCCTAAGAACTTAGGGGAAACTGTTCTTTGAATTCCTCCGTAACACTGCAAATTAAACGACCTCGAGTTAATTTCGGCCAGAATCAAAGCCCACGTTGCACCAAAACAGAACATACAAAATGTCCGAAATCAGAGGACTTTTAGAACAACTTGTCAATACAGTAACTGCTGAAGAATGGATTATAGAGCGGGAAGAGGAGCGTTCTGTTATAAATTTGAATTTAAATATTTCAAGTGCGGCGGAATGAATTTAGTTTGATCGACCTTTAACATTATTGCTCCTGGTATGCTTATTAAAATCGTTTGTGTTTGAATCTGCTATGCCGACTGTCAGCTTTTTACGCTTCCTTTCATTACATTGTAGCCCAAGTTCACAACACAGTACAGGCTTTGTCATTAGCGACGCAAGCTCCGCTGTGACGTCAGCCCAGCGGCCAGCAGCACAGAATGTGCGAAGGATTTTCGATAGGCTACCTCTGCTTTCATTGGGACAGCCGGTGGTCAGTAACGTGAAACTCTTTCTGTTTCTTTCCACCTCTAGGTAAAGAGATTTTGAGAAAACTGACAGATAAACTTTATTACCGGTATTTTGTAACAGGTTATGCCAAATTGTACGTAGTCATAGAAGCTAAGAAAACAGAATATCTTTGAAATCATAAATGAAAGCCGAAGATTAGGCTACATTCAATATTTTTGATTAGTTTCTGCTGTTTATGTGAGTCATCGCTGCAGTACGCTGAGCGAGTCTGCCACATTAATGATATGTAAGATAACCTCCAGTTTTAAAGTGAAAATATATGAGTCTTTATGAACGCGAAAGTTATTCAGCTGATTTCTTTATCAACCAGTTATTCAACTAATTTCATCATCAACCCGATAAGAGAAGGGATTTCTAGAGGATAGAAGACGCAGCAGGGTGGGACGAAAAAGTACGACCGGTTGCCAAAACCAGACCACACAGGAACAACGTAAGACTCGTTTTGACCGACCATTATTAAATTACAGAGACTGGACGACCGCACAATAAAAGAGGTAAAATGCCCAAGTTAAAAATCGGCACCCATCATTACTCCAAAGAGGATAAAAGTATATTTTCCTGCGTTAAAATATTTGGTTCGGACTGTTGTTATTCTGATTGAATATAACATTTAAATAGCATTTACGGTTAATATTCTCACTAAATATCTGTTAGTTTTATGTAATTAAAGCTTAAAAATCATTAAGTATCGAGATCTGGTCACGTGGTCGTAAACGCTCTATTATTAGCTGATGCGTAAAACGAAGAAGCTATGCTTGGTTATAGTAGCTTTACCCGAAGTTGCGAGGTTTTTACGCACTTTTACATTTAGTGATGGAAAACGTAGTTATAGCTTTTAAGTAACAATAGAATGGAATTTTGTGAACCCTGACAGCAAAAGCCCTACGAAAACTGATGCGTTTATTTGCCAGCCATTTAGAGCGGCGATATGTGCAACGACGGGCATTTTTTTCTCTACTTCCTGCAACATCGTAAAAACTCGCTCAAAACTAAGGAAATGTAGAACTTTTGGAACTGTGTCCGTGTTTTATAACTAGATTGTCGACTATCTGTCATGAGCTACGCCGCAAAGCACAAATTGTTCTTGGTAAAACTTGAGCTGATTTCCTGTCTAGAAGATATGCAGCAGACACACTCCATCTGTCAGGCGTTTCGTAGCACAACGAACAGTTTACTTCGATGTAGGAGATCATGTGTTCGATTCCTAGAAGGGTAATATATTTTATAAAGTTTTAAACGAAAATGAGAATAGCGTTAACAAGAACTGATTGCAGCAGTTGTTTCGATTGTGGAATGTGTTATAAATAACTTCTCATTGGTGTTAATCATAGAAACGGACAACAGACGAAAAATGCATTTACTTTGGGAATAAATACTTTTTTGAAAAGCATTGATAGTAGTGAAGATATAACCGTACGTCCACAGTACAACGAGGTGTAGGACGATTAGGTTATACGGAGAGGTATAAAGCGTGTACAATATTCAGGTGACACAAACGTAAAAAGGGCTGTTATGTTTTTTAGTGTAAATAAACGTTAGTGGAGACTTAGTTCGTCTTTATGTCAGATGACGAAACTGCAAAAGCTCAAACGATAAGGAATCTAGTTAAACAGTACCAAGATAAAACACATAGTTTCTAATATAGTAAAAAAAAGTGTGGTCACATTAACTAGAAAATATCTTGTTTAACGTGACGAGTGGAACAGCGATTGGAAATGTAAGCGCATGTAAACAGCAAAGAAAACACAATAATATTCTGTTCTACATCTACATCTACATCTACTTCTACATCCATACTCCGCAAGCCACCTGACGGTGTGTGGCGGAGGGTACCTGAGTACCTCTATCGGTTCTCCCTTCTATTCCAGTCTCCTACTGTACGTGGAAAGTAGGATTGTCGGTATGCTTCTGTGTGGGCTCTAATCTCTCTGATTTTATCCTCATGGTCTCTTCGAGAGATATACGTAGGAGGGAGCAATATACTGCTTGACTCTTCGGTGAAGGTATGTTCTCGAAACTTTAACAAAAGCTCGTACCGTGCTACTGAGCGTCTCTCCTGCAGAGTCTTCCACTGGAGTTTATCTATCATCTCCGTAACGCTTTCGCGATTACTAAATGATCCTGTAACGAAGCGAGCTGCTCTCCGTTGGATCTTCTCTATCTCTTCTATCAACCCTATCTGGTGAGGATCCCACACTGCTGAGCAGTATACAAGCAGTGGGCGAACAAGCGTACTGTATCCTACTTCCTTTGTTGTCGGATTGCATTTCCTTAGGATTCTTCCAATGAATCTCTGTCTGGCATCTGCTTTACCGACGATCAACTTTATATGATCATTCCATTTTAAATCACTCCTAATGCGTACGCCCAGATAATTTATGGAATTAACTGCTTCCAGTTGCTGGTCTGCTATTTTGTAGCTAAATGATAAGGGACCTATCGTTCTATGTATTCACATCACATTACACTTGTCTACATTGAGATTCAATTGCCATTCCGTGCACCATGCGTCAATTCGCTGCAGATCCTCCTGCATTTCAGTACAATTTTCCATTGTTGCAACCTCTCGATACACCACAGCATCATCTGCAAAAAGCCTCAGTGAACTTCCGATGTCATCCACCAGGTCATTTATGTATATTGTGAATAGCAACGGTCCTATGACACTCCCCTGCGGCACACCTGAAATCACTCTTACTTCGGAAGACTTCTCTCCATTGAGAATGACATGCTGCGTTCTGTTATCTAGGAACTCCTCAATCCATTCACACAATTGATCTGATAGTCCGTATGCTCTTACTTTGTTCATTAAACGACTGTGAGGAACTGTGTCAAACGCCTTGCGGAAGTCAAGAAACACAGCATCTACATGTGAACCCGTGTCTAAGGCCCTCTGACTCTCGTGTTCCAAAATTCTACAACTGATCGACGTTAGAGATATAGGTCTATAGTTCTGCACATCTGTTCGATGTCCCTTCTTGAAAACGGGGATGACCTGTGCCCTTTTCCAATCCTTTGGAACGCTTCGCTGTTCTAGAGACCTACGGTACACCGCTGCAAGAAGGGGGGCAAGTTCCTTCGCGTACTCTGTGTAAAATCGAACTGGTATCGCAACAGGACCAGCGGCTTTTCCTCTTTTGAGCGATTTTAATTGTTTCTCTATCCCTCTGTCGTCTATTTCGATATCTACCATTTTGTTTGCTGTTTCTGGTCATGTGATGAAGTTTTGTGATTATTATTTGGTTTTCGTATGAGAGGACAGTCGAATCGTTTTACAAATAAATTAAAACGTTCTTTCGTGTTAGATTTGAACTAGCGATCCATGGAATCGCCTTATAAAATTCGACGGTTGGCCGCTCTAACGGCTGAGCTCTCATATATTTGATGTGTAGTTAGGTAAAACGACATTAGGTATTTAATTTCGTTGAATGACGCTATCCTTCATTGTAACAATGGATGTTAACTTCACAGTGTAACATAGTTTTAATTAATTCAGTGAACTTGTGCGTCGACGCGGTGGCAATTTGCCGGTACAGTGTATCCACGTTTTACGCGTCTGCTCACTCTCAGGAACACTTAAAAAAAGTTTTAGGGAGTTTTCGTAGATGTATTTGTACTACACACCACTTGCAACACGTTTTTCGAAAACTAAATTCCAAAACAGCAGGAGCATCTTTGCCAGTGTGCTTGTAAATATTGGCAAATTAGAGCGCTCTTGAAGCGGAGTGGCGAAGCGAGTACCTTGAAGCGCCTCTTGCCGACGGGGGGCCGCGCGTAGGGCACCCCGCGGAAGCCGTAGAAGGGCCGGCCGGACGCCGAGCGCAGGGAGACGCCGCGCAGCGCGCCCTGCTCCACGCGCACCACCGGCAGCTCCGCCGTCGCGACGCCAGACGCCGGCGTCCAGGGAGTCGCCACCAGAAGACACAGCAGCAGCGACAGCATGGCTGGTGGCTGCCGGTTGGACGACGTCTGCGCGGTGGAGCTGCGCCTGGCTGGCTGCTCGGCGCACCTCGCAGGTGTTATCACCAGCTTATCACGGCAGGCAAGGTCGTGTCCTATTGCCCTGCTAATTGGGTACAGACACAGCAGAGGAGGCATTCGGCTGGTCCTGATTATGGAGCAAAAGTCGAAGTCATCAACGTCTTCACTTGAGACAAACGCGATCGGAAAAAAAGAAAAAAACTAAACTCTGGGAGTTAAATTCCCAAATGAGTAGATTAGAGATTAGATTAGAATCTGCCACTTCAGTTTATTGAGCATCTCTGTGACAATCTCCCATGGATCGAACAAACCTGTGGTCGTGCGGTAGCGTTCTCGCTTCCCTCTCTCGGGTTCCCGGGTTCGATTCCCGGCGGGGTCAGGGATTTTCTCTGCCTCGTGATGACTGGGTGTTGTGTGATGTCCTTAGGTTAGTTAGGTTTAATTAGTTCTAAGTTCTAGGGGACTGGTGACCATAGATGTTAAGTCCCATAGTGCTCAGAGCCATTTGAACCATTTGAACAAACCTGTGACCATTTGTGCTGTCCCCTTCTACGTACGTTCAATATCCCGTGCTAGCCTTGTTTGGTACTTGAACAATATTCTAGTATGGATCGCACGAGTGATTTGTAAGCAGCCTCCTCTGTCGAGTGATTGCATTTCCCCAGTATTCTAATATGAAACCAAAGTCAGGTACCTGCTTTAACTAAGACTGCGCCTATGTGATTATTCAATTTAATATTACTGCAATGTGTTACGCCCAGGAGCTGTACTAGTTGACCAATTCAAAGTGTGACTTTTATATTATGCTGATAGGGCGCCGCGTTTATTTCTTTTTGTGAAGTGCACAGTTTTTCACTTCTGAACGTTTCAACCAGGTTGTCAATCTTTGCACCACTTTGAAATCTTGTCAAGAGCTGAATGAATATTTATACAATTTCTTTCAGACAGCATTTCTTTATAGATAACTGCACCATCTGCAAAAAATCTAAGATTGCTATTAATGTTGTACGCGAGATCATTAACATACAACATAAAACAGCAAGGGTCCAAACACACTTCCCTGTGTCACACCGATATCCTCATTCCAATATACCGGACTGAGTCCGTTCTACCAACAAATCCTCAAACAAGTCACAAATTTTGGTTGACACTCCATACCATCGTACTTTTGATAATAAGCGTAGGTGCACTGAGTCTGGGTTACATTCCAGGGCTACCAACTTACTCAGCGCTATCAGGTGACCAACATATTTTGAAATTACAAGTGATGTGTGGTATACACCATTTAAAACTTTTTTTAATGTGCTGGTTGACGACATGCTATCAAAACTAGCTCCAGAACAATATCACTTTCATCATATTTGTAGCGGTTATGTATCCAAATGAAGTCAACAGGAGAAACGTTCCTTCCGTCCGGTCCTCAAAGATTCCCGTGGCATCACACGAAAACACACGCATAGTATCGACTAGAATACACGTACTCTTAGCGGTGTGTGGCACGCGAGAAAAATTATGCTACTCTGTACGTGGCAAATTCAATCAGAAAAAAATTTATTGGCGGTCCCAGATTAAGTCTCCGCTCTGCTACACTATCAGTCATTCTAAACAGGGGTCGCCAGCCTCGATTTGACCCGTAAGCCAGAGTTAAACTGTCGCAACTCCAAAGTCAATGGCTAAGTCTGAGGAAAGATTCCGTGATCATTCTAAACACGGGTCGCCAGCCTCGATTTGACCCATAAGCCAGAGTTAAACTGTCGCAACTCCAAAGTCAATGGCTAAGTCTGAGGAAAGATTCCGTGATCCAACCGCGAGACTGGAACATATTCGCCGCTAACAGTTCAGTACACCGTCCCCATCTGGCTACTAGCAATCCCCGCCGAAGATCACTGCAACGACAAAATACTTCAAAGTCAATGGGGAAAGGGTCGCATAAAAACATCGCTCTCAAATTTTCGTGGAAGCACATCGAATTTATTGGCTTCTATCAAACCTCGCGAAGGCCATCTTGAGCGAAACACCACCGTCCTGCCAGCCACTGGCTGTGCCATATGATGTAAGACGGGGCGCATGCCCACTCACTTAAAGGAAACACTAGACCAGGACACAGGGAAGTTTAAGCCGAAATACACGTTTGACCACTGGAAAGCACGTTCGGAACCTCTCAAAATTTCCACACTGCAAGAAATAGCTCGGTTGATCACGAAGGGCAAACATCTCAAGAATTCTGAAATTATCGATTTCGCGAGCTCTAAATCACCCCAAGGTATTATTTGAAATTTGGACGCTTCAGACAGTTAGAATCAGAAGCAGAATGTAGACATCTTCATTGGTAGTTCCCAGAGACAGCGCTTCTGAAGGGTGCTATTTTATTCGAGGATTCTCTGCAGTCTGTGTTGGCAATAAACGGTCGCGGAAATCGTTTACCTTGAAGTAGTCTCATACATCCAGACCACAACTCATTTTTAGGAATTGGGGAAAGACTAGACAGTTACCTCCAGAATAGGGAAAACCTCTTTCCCTGGCTTATACAACAGCCACAGAAAAGAGCAAAAATGCGTGGATCAGAAATGATATGTTACACATGGATCAGGAGCAAACATCTGGAGGGTAATGCGTTTATTAAATCACAGACGGAACAGCAAATTTCAAAAACACACGTCTACGGTCGCAGGTTCGAATCCTGCCTCGGGCATGGATGTGTGTGATGTCCTTAGGTTAGTTAGGTTTAATTAGTTCTAAGTTCTAGGGGATTGATGACCACAGATATTAAATCCCATAGTGCTCAGAGCCATTTTTGAGAAACACACGTCTCACATAAAATTAGAAGGGGTTTTTATTATTCAGTAATGAGTATCTTTAAAAAACAATAAATGGAGAGTACTTGCGTACGGGATGCCTCCAATTCCAAACGGTTTTGCAGTAAGTACTTTTTCGTATTTCGAAGATCGTCAGGAAAACAGCAAATGATTTACATAACTCCCTCACTTTTATGAATTTCGCAGAAAGGATAAATCTTGATGCTTGACTGAAATGAATGGAAAGAAGTTAAGCCATGGTAAATTTTCATACCGGGATTCTTACGAGCACCTTTCTCGCCTGAAATTTTCGAAACAAGTTTTGGTTACAGGTTACTGTATTACACCGACATTCATGGCAGATGAAAATGTGTCTGTCTTGTATCGGTCTTTCTAGGTCAGTTTCAATTTCCATCCGTTGAAAACGGAACATGGTAAGCAGACGTTCAGTGTAAGGCCAGCAACACTGGCCGACAGGATACGTCGCTAGTCGTACATAATTGACTGTGAACCTCATATTGTGGTCACTAACATCACAATGCACATAAAGAAAGGTCTGATATGAAATTGTTGCCGTAGTGTGGGAAACTTGCTATAGCCTATTTTTTTTATTAACACCCGCTTTCCCTTGACCATCGGCTAGCGTTAATAATCCGGACGCAAATGAGGAAAAACAGCGCATTATATTACAACACCTTTATCGAATTTCGCTGACGCTGACATATCTTGGTACATGCCTCCACTAGACCCTGACATGCTATCTGTGTGCGCATCATGAAACATAACCCATCAATAGGCAAAACCATCTTCCACTGCTCCAGAGATCAATAAATGACGCACGCATTCATCATTGCCTGTGTGTAATAGCACGAGCACGAAAACCGAGCCTTGTTCCAGCAGCATTCATCTTTCTGTCATTGGTCTGTATTCTGGTACTTTAACGACAATCTTCTGCAACAGGTGACAAAGGTCTCTGACCAGAGGTTCGTACAATACGTATTTTATGAAATGCATCAATCGCAGCTGTCTATATGTCCTTTACTATTAACATGGATTTCGGATAACAATCGTCGTCACAGGATAAACTTTTATACTACGTTGACGGCTATTAACCGAAACCAATAGCGATAGTGAACGACATATACAGGATGATGCCGTGATAATGTTACACACTTCCAGCGATGTTGAAGAAGGATAAATTTATCAAAAATGGTTCAAATGGATCTAAGGATCTGAGGTCATCAGTCTCCTAGACTTAGAACCACGTACACCTAACTAACCTAAGGACATCACATACATCCATGCCCGAGGCAGGATTCGAACCTGGGATCGCAGAAGCAGCGTGGTTCCGGACTGAAGCACCTAGAACCGCTCAGCCACCGCGGACGGAGTAACTGTATCAATTTGAGGCAAGTCACCCGGCTAGTGAAGCGACTGAGTCGAAAGTCATAAGCGAAAATCGATCTGATCCGTCTGACAGTTGAATCCATCTACTAGTACCGCCGTAGGGTAGGCAGTCCAAACGAGCCCTTGTTATTCGTCCACGCATGTGGTTCCAAGATTGGACTGAGGGTCCCTGGACACCTGGATCATACACTGCACGGAATGTCTGAAAAAGGCAGTGGATAAAAAGAGGAGGTCCTGTTTCGTGGCCAGAACATTCATTTGATCTCATTCCACATTATTTTTTCTCGTGGCACGATGTGAAAAGTCTTTTCTACGAGAAGCCTGTCGAAACTTAAGAGGACCTTCTGGCAAGAGGTGTGGTTATTCCATACCAACACCGAAGCTGAGGGACCCCATTGTGAACAACTATTGTAAATGCAGCAGCTTGTGCAACTTGTGCAGGTAAATGGAATTAATTATTGCTGCACCATGGACTTAGGATATTCAGTCTCTGTGGCATCAACTTACGTGCGCCGCTATCACTTCACCAACAGGGGAAATTAACAGAGGGCACTGGTGAGTATTCAGCGGTACTCTATGTGTCATTATCAGGGTTCAGAAGTTAGAGCCTCTAGTTTGAGTGCTGTGAGAGGCTGAAGCGGAGCTTGAGAAGATCTTCGCTTATACCTTCCGACTCGGCTGTTTCAGGACTTCAGTCCATTCCTTCAAACTAATACATTTACCCTTCTCCAGGAGCAATGAAAGTTTCTAACATCATCAAAAAGTCACCCGATAGACAACTTTGTGTCACGCATTCCAGAAACTATTGAACAGCTGTTGGCGATTGCTTCAATAAATGTTTAATCGGCCACTATGTTTTTGACTTCGACATTTCAACATTACAGTGAAATCTCTACCAGAGGGTCTGTACCCATGAAGCTCCTGTGAAGCTTTTCCTTCGAAATGAAAGAACCAGTGAGCCGATACGGGTCTGACTCTTTCCAAACATCGCAGTTCTCTTAGTCAGTTAATTTTCGTTATGCATCGACGAACTGTGACTGCATTGAGAAACGAATGGACGTGACGCTTGACGGGAGACACAGAGCGGTAAGAAAGGAGTGCAGAATCTTTTGGCTATGCGGTATACAGGCTGAAGGAAAGATGCCGCACTTGGAGGTCGTCATGCGGTTCTTAACCCAGTTTCAAAACAAACGTTTATCTAGCAAAATTAAATCGGGTGCAATCTGAAAACACATGTATGAAAACGAGAAGCTGACGACACTGCAACATGTGCAACACATCGGAAGGTACAGAGGAACGTGTATCACGTCACACTACCGTACCAGCCGTCGTAGCTCACTGAGTAAACTGCTGGTACACCAAACCTACATCCTCCATGGAGCTATGGATCTGAATCCTCGTCTGGTTCGTCTTTCATTTTTTAGACATCCGTTCCGTAGTTCACGTCGTTTATAAGAAGAACACCATTTTGCCATATGACAGTAGCCTATCACATGACAGTCTGATACATTAATTTGCAAGCGTGTATCTACTAACCGCGCAGTGCCTAGCCATAATTGGACCTATCAAGTTCACGTAGGGCGGCTTCCCGATGGAGTACACAAACTATGAGTACGTCGATATGCTTTTGGTGCTGCGTGTATCCGATGACTAAGCTGCTGCTGCTCCTGCGTATGCTTCACAGAATACCCAAAGACACAATCCCGGTAAGAATGTTTTTCAACGCCTGGAGGAATATCTTCGTGAAATCGATACTCCAGAGGTCCTCCAAGGACTATACGTACTCCACAAACAGAGGAGGCGATTTTTGAAACCGTTCACCAGTAACCTCGGCAAAGTACCCGTGATACTGCAAGGCAGTTCTAAATATCTCCAAGTCTGGTTGTAGAAAGGTTGCACCATAAAAACTACATCCATACTGCTATACGTTAACTCACCACCAGCAGCCAGAAGACCCCATTCGACGTGTACGATTCTGTGAATGGGTTTTGCATCAAGTGGAAGACAGTTAATATTTTATAAATAACATGACATGGAGTAACGAATCTAGCTTCGCTTGTGAAGGTATTCTTAATCTCCACAACAGCTATTATTTGTCGGAACATAATCCACATATCATCCGTGAACGCGGTTTTCAGCCTCGCTTTGGCGTAAGCCTGTGGGTTGGAATCGTGGAAAGAGTGTTTTGGGCCATTGCCTATTGCCGAACGATTTGAATGCACCCCTGTATAGTACGTTTTTTCGCAGCACTTTTCCTGACGCATTATAAAACACTCCACTTCGTATTCGTCGACAGCTATGGTTTCAGCATGATCGTGCACCGCAATTTTGGAATGAACGTAGGTAACAATTTAAATGAAGTGTTAGCTGAAAAGTGGTTTGGTCGTTGAGGTCCAGTGTTCTGTCTCCACGTTCCCATGACCTTAATCCACTAAATTTGTATTTGTGGTGACACTGAAAGGCACAAGTTCATAGTACTTCACCCATGTGTGTACACGACCTAATAGTTCGCGAGTAAGCCGCTTTTCAATGGTGGACGCAAGTATGTTGCGTAGGGTCCAGTAAAGTCTGATCCAGAGAGTGGCAAAGCGTTTGCAAATACAAGGTGGTCGTTTTGAACACCTTCTCTAAAGCGTGCGTGTACATACCGGTTCTGTGGAGATAGCTCTGGATGTCAAACATACAGAACGGAATTAATGTTCGCATCACAATGTGGAATTTATTCTAGCCTACCTATTGTGTTTTTTGTAACTCACTGAATGAAGACAATGTTGCTGCATCCACTATTATTTTCTGTTGGCTTTATTTGTGTCATAGATGAAACAAAGTGGTCGTTTATGTCTGTAAAAAGTTCATGTTATGTCTAATGTTTAAATAAAGGTAACACCAACAGAAAGAAATACACGTGATACTTTATTGTGGTGGTGTAAACTGAATACAGTTCGATGCTTTCACTAAAAAGAAATATGTATATTTGTTGCGAACGCGACGCAAACATCGCCGAGTCTGCATATCGTTGTCCACAGCATTGCCGCGTCTAATGGGACAACTCCGGTACTGTGTAAAGTACATGCTACGTGTTCTTGGCCATGCTGCACGCAGTTACAGCATTGCCATAGCTTCGTTTTTTAAATCACATTTCTGTAACCCTATTGGCGGGACTACGTTTTGCTAGACATTTTTGTCTTGAATTAGAATGAGGAATTACGTGCTGACCGCCAAGTGCGACAGTTATTCTTCACTCTTTATGTAGCAGCTGATGCCGTACTGCCTCCTGAGTAAGTACTATTTACGTGTAGACAGCAGTCTATATCGACACAAAGGTGAATATTTTGCAGACCTGTAGGACAGATAGAGAGAGAGAGAGAGAGAGAGAGAGAGAGAGAGAGAACTACTTCTGCAAGCAACTAAAGATGACACAGACAAGACAAATTTACGAATATGAAACGTGAATTGTATTCTAAGAGCTTTTTTGCCACTGATATCACATATTCTTAAATATACCAGTATGTTTGTTCTTGGTTTCCATTTGTGTAAGTACTTGTTTTACCTGTGAACAATGATACCTCAATTATTTTGCGAAGTTTCGTTCAGACATTGCAAAAAAATGTAAATTATGTTATGTTTAGCAACCAAAAGGGAAAACAGACAGAACTTGTGAAACATTCTTGAATGTTGGTCACACCGCTTCGAAATGTACTCAGTTGACTTGAAATTCCAGCAAATTTATATTCTGGTGAGAAATCTTTCTTATTTTATTGGAACTGTCTTGTCCGATGAATTATACAGATTGAGTCACGTAGGACATAACACCTCTTTATTTCGTGAACGGTTCCAGATATGGAAACAAGATTTTCGAAAAATGATGGTACATCAAGGCACATGGACTTTGGTACGTGATCAAGAGTCTTAACTCTAATATCGATCAGATATTGAGACACTGAAGCAAGTCTGATTTTTTAAAAATACAATGTTATATTTTTTACGGGACCCAAAAGTGCTTGAAAGACGAGTACAGTCATATAATATTTGTAAATGTTGGGGTTGAACCATTCGCAAAAGTAAACGAAATGTATTCGCAATTGCGAATAAGGACAACCATCAGCTGTATAATGAAATGACGACAATTAAAGTTTGTGCCGGACCGAGACTCGAATACACATTTTCCACATATCGCTACCCAACCTTCCATCTGCCGTCAACCATGTATCTACATCCTGTACTCGTGTATCCATTATGTATATTTCCGTACAGAAAAGACATTTGAGTTGGAAATCGCTTGCATGTCCAAGGGAACATCCTATCGTAATTCGGATTAACACAGGGATTGCAATATCGTATTCTCAAAAGAGTCAGAGAAATATTCAATAATTGAAAGGAAAGTCGGCCGGAATCAGCTACTGCGTTGTGAACACGCTCACACCAGCCTATGTCGTTGTGTCAAGCCTTTCTGCAATGCAGAACAAGCACGAACTGTGTCGTCTATCGGCAGATCGTTCCTGCTTCAACATTCAGCGCATGCAGACATTTACACTACGAGGAGAAGTTAGACATGATACATTTTCATGGCGAATGGTGGCATGAGACGTATTGCCAAGGAATGTGGGATCAATCAGAGGAGAGTCATTTGCATCTTGCATCGACATAAATTCAACCCTTACCGTTTGTCACTACATTAGATACTCAGAGCACGTGATTTAGAAAGTCATATACAAATTTGTTGGTTTGCTCTGCATTGCTTGGAAGACGATACTACAGTTTTCAATGTATTCTTTTTATCCATGGAAGCAAAGATTACGAACGACGATAATGTATATTTACGTAACATGGATTACTACTCAGCTGGTTTCGTCAGATACAGCAACAACGACCGTGTAGCGTAAACCTGTCGTGCGGCATCATAGGAACTTTCATTGTGGTGGGACCTTACTTAATCTCAGGGATGTTAAATGGAAATACGAACATTGTATCTGCTTTTCTGAGAGCAGTACCATTGGATACTCGTAGGCGACATTGTATGTGGTGCAACACGACGGTTGCCCAGCTCACTCTTCCAGAGTTGCAACGCAAATATTGAATAATATGCTTCCTGACCGTTGGATAGTACAGTGGCTGACGAGATGTCTTGACTTGACTCCTCCTGATTTCTCTCGTGGGAAGCATTGAAAGATGCTGCGTATCCTGCAGCACCAACTACGCCAGACGATATGCGCCGTTGAATCGCCACAGCACGCAACGGTGTATCATCCAATGTGCTTTCTTCTGTTCATATATCTCACGAACGGCGATTGCAGATGTACCTAACACTCGATGGAAAACAATTTCAGCATATACTTAAATGTAAAACTACGTTTCTTAAAGAGAAGTATATATTTTGTCGGCGATGTGCCTACGTTCCTTCGGGAGAAGGGTGATGTGTCGTCAGTCATTCTGAAGAAACTCTTTACTTTATTCAAAGTGTAGTCTGTCTAATTTCAATTTCGAGTAGTATTTATATGCATATTCGTCCGACAGCAGGTGGTTTACTCTAAGCATTCAGGCGTCTCAAAGCAAAGATTGGTGAAGTATTATTTTCTTTCTCTTTTTCAGATCCAAGGATGTTAATACAGTTGTTTCCTTTCTAGGGCCGTTTCTCAATATGAGGTATGCCTGACCGACGTTTCTGTTTTGCTTTAACAAGTAAGCAGCAACAGGGAGGGTTTAAATGCGAAACTACCTGCCGAAACTGTATTTGTTTCCAAAAAACCTTGGAAGCGTAAAAACACTTGAAATAATTTTCCTAAGCCCCACCAGAAGCGCCAGAAGCTAGCACACATGCCATAGTTCCAAACACAAAAATCGTAACTAACCCTGTAACTACGCTAACGGAAAAGACACCAATAAATAATTAACGTAGAACACATTTACCTACGAAACATATTTAAGAGATTAACGTTGCAAGTTTACTGGTTAATGTAAGAACGAGAAAATCAATTGCAAATGTGAAATTCTGTTACATTAATAACCAGTGAAACCGTCAGAATGTTAAAATACAAGCATGCAAACATGCAAGCATTGTGCCTTACAGGTGCCTTATGTCAGTTTGTGGGATTGAGTTCCATGCCTTTAGTGGTTGGTCGGTCAGTGCAGGGACGGTTCAGCTGATTGTGGATGACGCCAAAGTTGTGGTCCGATGACGCCCATACGGGCTCGACTGAAGACAGATCTGGTGATGGATCAGGCCAAGCCAACATTTCGACGCCCTTTAGAGCATCTTAGATTACGACAGTGGTATGTGGGCGAGTGTTATCCTATTGGAAAACACCCCTTGGAGAGCTGTTCATGAGTGGCAGAACAACAGGTCGAATCACCAGACTGACGTACAAATTTGCAGTCAGGGTGAGTGGGATAACCCCGAGAGTGCTCCTGCAGTCATACGAAATCGCATCCCAGACCATAACTCCAGGTGCAGGTCCAGTGTGTCGAGGCCGCAGACAGGTTGGTTGCAGGCGCTCACCTGGCCTCCTCCTAACCAACCCGTGGCCACCACTGGCACCGAGACATAATCGGATGTAATTAGAAAACGCAGAGCCCCACTCTGCCGCCAAGAGCTAGCGCTTAACACCACTGAAGTCGCAGATGGCGGTGGTTTGGCAGCTGTAGAACGCATCCTACAGGACGTCTGGCTCGGAGCTGTCCTTCAAGCAGCAGGTTTGCAACAGTCCGTTGTGTCACTGCTGTGCCAACTGCTGCTCATATTACTGCTGCAGGCGCAGTGCTGTGCACGACAGTCATACGCACGTATTCAAAGCAAACCTGATCTTGAGGGCATTTTTATTTCTGTCGTTGTAACTACAAAAAGCGTGATTTTTTCACCCACCTGGTCTCCATCCTCATAGTGGTGCTATTGGCTGAACTCTTACGCAGTTGGCACGAAATTTAAATAGATGTCATCTTTCATGCCTACCAACTTCGGTTTATCTCGCACAGCTCCTTCTTGGTGATGGGATTTTTTTCGCACCAGTAAATGTCGTATAGGAAATGAAGTATTGCCTTAATAGCGTAGGCTTTTCTTGTTGCCTATAGCGACGGAGCCTTGCATGAGAGCTCAGCTTGGTGGTGTTTACAACACTCTCCTTCCAGTTTTGGTACACTTCTCGGATTATTTTGCGAGGACTATCAACCTCAACGTTAACAAGAAATATATCAATCACTATGCTCTTCTTTTCAAGCGCTTTCGCATGACTAACAGAAGTATAGCGGTCTATTTTTTAAAAGATAATATTTGCTTCAATATCTCGATGGGCACAGGATTTAAGCTAAGTACATACCCCTCGGCCTACCATCATTTCCCAAAAGCTTCATTTCGGTATCTGGAACCGTTCACCAAATAAAAGGGGAGCTACGTTTTATGTAAGTCACTCTGTATATTGAGTTTCGGTTTTCCAGGCAAAATTACTGGATATATGAAGATTAGTGGATGTTAAACAAACAACTGATTTTGTCATATAGATCAAAATTTTTTCCACATTTGTGCGCTATCGGGAGCGGGTACTCTTTATTCAGTTCTTAATTTTTCTACATTATTGAGTTACTTAGGACACACCGTACATTATTGGATATTGGTAGCTTGCCATAGTTTTAGAAAACCTTTCCCAGCTGAATTTTCACATCTGTTGTAGTGTTTAAGTATGAATCTCAATAACAGATGAGAACGCAGATGGAAAAGGCTTTTCCAAAACTATGACAAGCTACCAATATCCAGTACTGTAGAGAGTGTTTTACAAAATCCACAATGGAGAAAAGTTAAGAACTGAATAAAGAATACCCGCTGACGGTGGCGTCCGCATTCGTTGCTGACTGATCAGCGCGGCTGACTGCCACGTGGAGGATCCGGTTCGATTCCCGGTACAGCAAGGTTTTTTTTACGTGGTGTGAGGACTGAGACGGGGTTCACTCAACCTCCTGAAGCCAAATGAGCAGCTACGTGATCCTGAGATAGCGATTCCAAAGTCAAGAAAACCTCCAGCGATCGATAGAGCGGTGTGCTGACCACGTGCTTCGTCGTACCGCATCCAACGACGCCGTTGACACAGGATGACACAGCGGCCGATAGGGGCCCCGATTGGCTCATCTAGGGTCAAAAGCGTGGAACTCCCCGTTTTACTGGCGATGGCACAACGGTGCTCAACCATGTGTCGTCTTGTATAGAAAAAACATTAATTTGCTTAACGGCTGTGAAATCCGCCAGTCACGGCATAATTTCACGGAATACTTTATCAACTAAAACTTATTTTCAAGCTAAGGGTTATTCACTGACCTGTATAAATAGCAGTGCGGGCTCTCGAATAGATTCACGACGGACTCTTTAGCGCGACATGCCCTAGTTATCCTGTGCCATCGATTCTGATCCGCCACTTTTCGTCGAGACCGGTTTTAAATGTAACACGAATACTATCCACTTGCAATGAAGCAAAAGGGGACAGTCTGTTGACATGTGCGAAGTCTTGTTTCAAAATTTTATGATAAATTTTGAGATTAAAGTTTCTTCTGCCATCTAAAACTCAAAGAAACTCAAAGGAGAATTTCTTTAAAACGTGGTACGTTACAGAAAACATCTTCTGCCTTAGTTTTTGGCACAAATCCAAAAACAAACATAGCTTCTTATAGGCATCGAAACAATGGCGCCCAGTGGTTATCAGTTCTCCACTAATACGGGGTGCGTATATCAAACACTTGGCATGACAAACACAGCAGCTGCACATTCCTTATCTAGTAAACGGCCCAAGAGAAGAAACGGCAGCACACGCTGAAAAATTCAACATACCATTTGTTCTTCGTCGTAAGAGAACGTAATTAATGATTTCCATCTGACGTGAGATAAATTTAATGGTTATACACCAAAACTAAAATAAACAATACATTTAATCACAAAAATTCAGTTGGATTGTGTTGCGTGTTGTTTTTCGGTGTTTGGGTCCATTATCAGGCGTTATTTGCTTCTTACACTATTTATCTTACGAAATTAAGTAATTAAAAAAGAGTTCTTCTTTCACAAAGGACATCTGTCAGCTCTTTGAAAACTGTGCATTAAGGAAAGCGAAGGAAAGGAGATGAAAATTCTCAAGCGTGAGAAACCTACCAGAGAGGTTGGGAGGGATCTTTCTTGATGTTCTAGGTTTTAGTGATGAGATCTGCGCTTCAAATAGAACATAATTACGTTTAGGATGCACTTCAAAACAGTTCATAGACAATTAATATGACTATGGTACCGTGTCATATCGTAAATAACTATCACCATCATTTCACACACGGTTACAATGGTCTTCTTCTGGGTCAGCTTGTATATTTTGTTAACCAGAGTCTCTTGCATTTTTTTATGACTGCTCTACTGAGCAAGACACCACGTCAAAATTAATGAAAAACGTGGATATTTTTGGTCTTTTATGGCGGAAGAATTGGGAGACTTAATTGTAACGGGTTATCAGTACAGTTGCGCTCTACCAGACTACAGAACGGTAGTTTTGGTACACTACATAAATGACGTAATAAATGGCGGGATAGTGGGTAATATCGGAAGCATTGGTGGGAAAAGGAACAAAAATGAACGCGTGAGTGGATCTAGGAGCCAACGACTTCGCTTTGTTTTTTGTTTGTTTCATTTGCATGTAATTAGAACCCCAAATTGTTCACTGTTAGTCCATTGTGTCTCTTATATCTTTACAAAATGTAAATCGCAATTTATAGGTACTAAAAATTAGTTTCTCGCCTAACTTCTGCGTTTTTATGTAAGCAAGGCAATTGCTTTTGATGCAAATACAGTTTATATGCGGAAGCATTAAAAACTATGTAATTATTACTGTTGTACTCAGTAGAACCTTCTTCATCATGATCAAAGGCAAGAGTTCCCAGTTATTATTAAGAAGTGCGAAAGATGATTATAAGTAATAGAAACATTATTTTAGGCACAGTAGGTCTAATCCAAAAGTCCCCTCACAAACTTCTTGGACTTATGCAGGGTGTATCATAATTAATGGCGTAAACGCATACAGTTGAAAGTACACGATACTAGAAGCAAAAAAGTCTCAGTAAACACAGGTGCGAAAATGCGTACCTTAAGAACTACCATAAATTTTTCATCTTCAATACTGTGAAGCAAATGTCTTCTCCTGCAAGCTCTTTGCTTTCCACATTTTGGGAAGTAGTAGTATGGACCAAAACAAAACTAAGAAGTCCAGTAAACACGGGCTCTAAAATGCATACCTTAAGAGCTATGAGCAAGTGCTACTTGGAAACAAAATTCTTCTAATGAACAATTACTCATAACTTTTAAGTTACGGTATGCATGTAGAGGAAATGTTTACTAGACATTTTTTTCTTGTGTTGATCCATACTACTATTTCCCATAATGTGGAAAGCAAAGAGCTTGCAGTAGAGGTGATTTGCTTCCCAGCATCGAAGATGAAAAATCGGTCGTAGCTCTTAAGGTATGCATTTTCGACCCTATGTTTACTTAGACTTTTTTGCTTAGTATCTCGTACTTTCAATTGTATGCGTTTACGCCATTAACTATGATACAACCCGTAGAGGAGATTGAATAGACAATATTTTGAACTGGTACCCATGTCCGGAAAAACATGTTTTCTAGATAAGTATGGAACAGGACAGTAGTGGTGAGGGATGCTTAGGTTGCATCACCTGATGTCATTTGACGTTTATCCTACCTCTCTGACTTAGTTCGAACCTCGTTCACTTATTTGCGAGTGTCAAGCAACACGGTTGCGTACACGTATGCAGAATACACAGACATGATCCTCCTGTATGGCGAAGCTCACGGCATTGGAAGAGCCGCTCGCCGCTTTTGTAAAGGGTCCATTATCCACAACGTCCGACTCTACCGCATTTCCTTTTCGTCACAAGTACGCAGCGGATTCGTGACGGCGGAGGGGGGACGGGGGGTGTATCTTTACCGTCAGCACACGTGACTGTGGTGCTCCAAGAAGACTTCGCACACCCTAATTGAAGGAGGCTGTACGCCATTACGTCGAAGAGAAACTCTCAGCGAGCACACGACCAGTTGCAATGGATACCACATCGAACGTTACGTGTGGAGATCAGAACGCTAAGCCTCCTTCGGAAAGATACTGTAAAAAGGTTTAATTTTAAATGTAAATAAAAGTGTTCGGGAAAACTAATTAAGTTTCCTTTTTGTTTCTTTGGCTATTAATGAGTGGAACCACAAAACAAGTGACGTACAGGGTCACGCCTAATAAATTACCATCTACAAGTGGTCGCGTTAACAACATGTAGCACGGAAAGGACGCATTTCTGGACATGGTTTTCAATTCAAAATATTATCTACCCAGTCGTCTGCACAGGTCCTAGAAGTTTTTAGGGGAATTTTAGAGCACTCTGTATGAGCTAGACGAAGTAAAACAATGTTTGATATATCTTTCTTTTTATGGCATTTTTAAATTTTACGTTTTTTTAGAAAATTGCGTTTTCTAACGCTATATGATAAAACTGTGTTGTTTGTTTTAATATTTACAACCACATCCCCCTGCTTCACGTAATAAATCAACAATTTTTTAATAAAACCTCGATTATTCACTGACAATTTCAAATTTGCTATGAATAATGTTTGTTTGTAAGTAACAAACTGGAAGATTTTGTAGAAAAGAAATGATCCATATGTTACACATCTTTTTTTTATATCAACACTCAGCTTCTAAATGGTTCACCACTTCCGGTTTCTAGGGGAATCTAGTAAGACACCGTTAGCGTTTCCAAACAGATAGATCGAAATGAGGTAATGCCTGATACGTATGCAATACACCTGACCTACAGGTAATATTGTTGCAATATTAACTGAGTAAGACCGCTACGAAAACTGTCCTAGTCTACAATGATTTAGGATAGCCTACGATGGCTTACAGTAGTTTCACAGCTTAGTTACCAGTGACTGAGTGAAGATCTGTTGTCGTCTGTTGCCTCTTACGTCGTGCGTCATGATTGGTAGTCGCCAGCGAATGGGGTGTGAGCTCTTCTGTCTTCCTCAAGTTGGACCGTAGGGCGTGTGGCGGTTATTACTTGCCAGCAATGCTCGCACTCCTGTTGCAGACGCCATATAAGGCATAGTCTTCACTGCAGTCGACAAAAATATTGTCTCTAACGAGGTCGATTTTGAGTTTGACTATGAAATTATCTACACGCGTATGATAGGTCTAGGTGAAATCAAGTTGTTCTTACTGGCCACTCGATCCCGCAGTGACAGTTTTACAGTCATTAAAGGAAATCTACGCTCAGCAGCGCAGAAATACCCGGGTCATGTCATATTACTTTGTGTGAACTTCTATGGATTCATAGCAGGGTGTACAGGCAGTCTTGTGAAGTACTTTTGAAAACGTTTCCAGAAAACTGTGTTGATCAGCTTTAGAAGGTCCACATACAATGGAAATGTTTTAGGCTTTGTAACTACAAAAAGGCTTGATCTTATCGATGGTGTCAATACGTGATGATTATGTGTTTAAGGGACTAAACTACTGGGCCGTCAGTCCTTCCTTATCACGAGAGAAACATGTAAAAACGCCAAATGCGAAAAAAATGGGAACTCGGCTGCTCAACCTACACTCCTGGAAATGGAAAAAAGAACACATTGACACCGGTGTGTCAGACCCACCATACTTGCTCCGGACACTGCGAGAGGGCTGTACAAGCAATGATCACACGCACGGCACAGCGGACACACCAGGAACCGCGGTGTTGGCCGTCGAATGGCGCTAGCTGCGCAGCATTTGTGCACCACCACCGTCAGTGTCAGCCAGTTTGCCGTGGCATACGGAGCTCCATCGCAGTCTTTAACACTGGTAGCATGCCGCGACAGCGTGGACGTGAACCGTATGTGCAGTTGACGGACTTTGAGCGAGGGCGTATAGTGGGCATGCGGGAGCCCGGGTGGACGTACCGCCGAATTGCTCAACACGTGGGGCGTGAGGTCTCCACAGTACATCGATGTTGTCGCCAGTGGTCGGCGGAAGGTGCACGTGCCCGTCGACCTGGGACCGGACCGCAGCGACGCACGGATGCACGCCAAGACCGTAGGATCCTACGCAGTGCCGTAGGGGACCGCACCGCCACTTCGCAGCAAATTAGGGACACTGTTGCTCCTGGGGTATCGGCGAGGACCATTCGCAACCGTCTCAATGAAGCTGGGCTACGGTCCCGCACACCGTTAGGCCGTCTTCCGCTCACGCCCCAACATCGTGCAGCCCGCCTCCAGTGGTGTCGCGACAGGCGTGAATGGAGGGACGAATGGAGACGTGTCGTCTTCAGCGATGAGAGTCGCTTCTGCCTTGGTGCCAATGATGGTCGTATGCGTGTTTGGCGCCGTGCAGGTGAGCGCCACAATCAGGACTGCATACGGCCGAGGCACACAGGGCCAACACCCGGCATCATGGTGTGGGGAGCGATCTCCTACACTGGCCGTACACGTCTGGTGATCGTCGAGGGGACACTGAATAGTGCACGGTACATCCAAATCATCATCGAACCCATCGTTCTACCATTCCTAGACCGGCAAGGGAACTTGCTGTTCCAACAGGACAATGCACGTCCGCATGTATCCCGTGCCACCCAACGTGCTCTAGAAGGTGTAAGTGAACTACCCTGGCCAGCAAGATCTCGGGATCTGTCCCCCATTGAGCATGTTTGGGACTGGATGAAGCGTCGTCTCACGCGGTCTGCAAGTCCAGCACGAACGCTGGTCCAACTGAGGCGCCAGGTGGAAATGGCATGGCAAGCCGTTCCACGGGACTACATCCAGCATTTCTACGATCGTCTCCATGAGAGAATAGCAGCCTGCATTGCTGCGAAAGGTGGATATACACTGTACTAGTGCCGACATTGTGCATGCTCTGTTGCCTGTGTCTATGTGCCTGTGGTTCTGTCAGTGTGATCATGTGATGTATGTGACCCCAGGAATGTGTCAATAAAGTTTCCCCTTCCTGGGACAATGAATTCACAGTGTTCTTATTTCAATTTCCAGGAGTGTATATAAGCAAGTCAAACAGTTTAAAAGGACGTGACAGTAGTTCTAACACGATAGGTAAAAGAAAAGAGATAACCCAGGTAGCATCTTGCATCTTGCCCAAAGGGGTCTAAAGCACACAAGGTGAAAGGAGAAGACACTCGCCGGGGGGGGGGGGGGAGGTGGCGGTACCCACCACAGGGGGAAGCTATCGCTTCCACAACCACCCCTAACCCTGAAAGTGGGAGATAATTACAGGGTAAAGTAAAATCCGCTCTCCCTCAGGAAATGCAACACTTCGGTAGTGTTTCTGACACGTCATCCGCAAGCATCTGAGGTAGTGAGGAAGACAAGCTGAGAGTGTGCCACAGATCGACCAGCTGGGCGCTATCGTCAGTAGACTACCACAGCTGCAGTGAGGAGGATCCTCTTGATGCAGCGGGAACTCAAGGGTGAGTCTAGTGTGGCTAATGCATAGTTAGCACAACACAATGGCTTCTTTCTGAGAAGCCTGGAGAGACGTATGCCACAATGTAGGTGGACTGTTTAATCGCTCTCAACTTGTTTTGGTTCGTAGTAGCTTGCCATTCCAATTCCCAGATCGTCAGAATACTGCGTCGAAGTTGCAATCTTAAGTCTGGGCCGAGTACGCCGACGTCAAGTTCATCTCCTGTAGTAGCGTCTTTAGCTAGATGGTTGACGAGTTTATTTCCTGGAATGCCTATGTGCCTCGGTGTCCAGATGATGGTCACTGTCTTTCCAGAGCTGTAGAGATCAACCAGTAGGTCCTGGATGTTGGCGACCAAAAGATTTTTGGGATAGCACCAGGTTATGCCTTTTAGGCATCTCATGGAATTGCTATAGATCAGAAAGTTCGCTACATCCTGGAGTTGGACGTACCACAAAGCCTGAGAGATGGCAAGCAACTCTGCAATTTATACACTGCAGGCACTAAGCAGAGAGTGCCTCTTATGTCCCCTTGGATATGCAAAAGCGTAACCGACCACGTCATTGGCCTTCGATTCATGTGTGTAGGTGGATATCGAATTAGAATAATCGTGGAGGACTGAAAGAAACAGGTGTCGGAGGAGAATAGGATGAGCATCCTTCTTGGGGCCACAAAAGAGGCCTATCCATATCACAGGACAGGGTACAGCCCATGGAGTATGCTGAGAGGGAGCTGTAGGAACACGGACTAACAGAGGCTATTGTGGGTCCTTCAGTAGAATATCGAGTCGGACACCTGCCAGTCTTCTTAGTTTTGGCGACGCGAAAGCAGTCTGAACTGCTGGTTGTGGAACAGAGTTCAGTGACATGGATGGTTGGCATCTGCCTAACTTGCCAGAAGCTGCTGTCATGCAGCCCACAGCAGTAGGACACCAGCTTCCACCACGAGGCTGTCAACAGGGCTCACACGGAAGGACCCATCGGCAACCACAGAGCAGTGTGGTGAACAAGATCCAGCAGATTCAGTACGCACGGCGCTGCTGACTCATAGGCAACATTTCCATTGTCCAAGCGGGATAAAATCAGCGTTTTGTAAAATCTCATAAGAACTGCGTAGTCCGCATCCCATGCGTAGTGACTAAGAAAACAGAGAGCATTCAGTTTTTTCATGCAAGTTGCCCTGAGTCAGCGGACATGCGGCAGCCAAGTTAGCTTGTGGTCAAATAAAATACCTAAGAATGGGAAAGTTTCAGCGACTTTAAGTAACAGATCACCAAGGTAAATTTCTGAGTACAGGTGCACAATACAGAGTGGTCAAAAATGCATAACTCGTGATTTTGCTGGTGAAAATTGATGGCCATGATTTAGGGCCCAGTCATGGACTCTCCGGATAGCCCCCTGAACTTGGCCCTCAGTCGTGAGCAGTGATGGAGAGGCTTATTACAGGCAAAATGGTTCAAGTGGCTTAGAACACTATGGGACTTAACATCTAAGGTCATCAGTCCCCTAGAACGTAGAACTACTTAAACCTAACTAACCTAAGGACATCACACACAGCCATGCCCGAGGCGGTACCAGACTAAAGCGCCTAGAACCGCTCGCCCACTCCGGCCAGCTATTACAGGCAAAGATCATCCATGTACAGTGACGAAAGACTGTGGGACCCACTGCATTTACGATACCATTGATGTAATAGCAAACAGCGTTATGTTCAGGATCGATCCATGAGGGACTCAAGTTTCCTGTACATATTGGTTGCTGAGAGTCGTATCTATCATGACCTGAAAAAATCGGAGAGGTAGGAAATTCTGGATAAAAATTGGTAAACTGCCTAAGGAACACCACTCATGCAGTGTAGAGAGGATGTGACGTCACCAGGTTGTGTCATATGTTTTCTGTAGGTCAAAGAACACAGCAGTCAGATGTTGGTGATGCCCGAAAGCATTGGGCAATGCGGACTCTAAATGATTCATGTGATATGTGTTGAACAGGAAAGCCCAAAAGATACTTTTGAATCGGCAATTGACCATTCGTTCAAATAGCTTCCACAGTCCATTCTTTAGAGAGATTGGCCAGTAGGTAGTTAAGATATGTGGGTCATTTCCTGGTTTTGTGTGGCTCCAATACCGGTTTCAGGACAGGAATAACAATACCTTCCCGCCATTGAGAGGGAAATGCTCCCTCCCGCCAAATGTGATTAAAAAGCCTGAGGACATTTTTCATATTGTTGGCATGAAGATGTTTGAGCATTTGGTTGTGAATTCTGTCAGATCCAGGGGGCGTGAAGCGACACTCTGCCAAAGCACTGTGAAGCCCCCATTCACTAAAAGGGACATTGTGTGATAGAGTGTCGTGTGCATGGAAAGATTGCGGGCGGCGCTCAGGAAGGTGTTTTCGGGTCAGGAAATGAGGATGATAATTACCGCAAGCGGACACTTCAGTGAAGTGTGCCGCAAAACATTCGGCATGTACCATGGGATCAGTGCAGATGTTACCATTGACAACGATGCCAGGAACCGCCGTGGATGGTAGATAGCCGAAAATGCGGCGGAGTTTAGTTCATACTTGGGATGATGGGGTGTGGGATCGCGTAGTAGAGATATGTTGCTCCCAACACTCGTGCTTCCTTTTCTTTACTAAAAGCTACACTTTCGCCTGGAGTCTCTTGAAGGCTATTAAATTATCCATAGAGGGATGGCGCTTGTACCATTGAAGCGCCCTGTGGCGTTCGCTAATAGCTGTGCGTACATCTTCAGACAACCATGGCACCGGCGGTCGTTGGGATGAGCCAAAGGAGTAGGGTATAATTGCTGCTGTATCATGAGCAATAATATCAATAGTATCCTATATAAATTTGTTGATATCTGTCACACAACTGACGCCAAAAGTAACTGCAGAGGAGAAAGAGTGCCAATCAGCTTTCTGAAGCGACAAATGTGGAGCGTGTTCTAGATGTTTGTGAGTGGAGAAGGGGAGAACTATAGGAAAATGGTCATTGTCACAAAGATCGGCATGGACACTCCACTGAATGAGGGGTAAAATACTCGGGCTGTAAACTGCGAGATCAATAGCTGAAAACGCTCCGTGGGCCACACTCAAATGGGTTGCAGCTCCAGTGTTGAGTGGGCAGACGTCCAGTTCTGAAAGGAGGTGTTTTAGTGTTCAGCCTCTGTGAGACAGTCACCATACCACAGAGTATTTTCGGAGTTAAAGTACTCCGATAAGAGGAAGGGGGCACAGAGCCGTGCCACTGACTATAACAACTCGTGATAATGGAAAGGTCTGTCTGGAGGAAGATAAACATTACATAATGACATCCGAACTGACAGGTAAACACTAATGGTCACGGCCCCTTGTTCAGTGGTAAGAGGCACCTGCCCACTGAAAATATCGGAGACTGTGACGGTACAGACCCTACCGGACTCTCTCGATATTAACGTTATTGGGGAAGTAAGGTGGATAGTTTTTCAGAGCAGGATGTGTGTTGCCGTAAACTGTGTTTCCTGAAGCGCTATGCCAATTACGGAGTAAGTAGCCATTAAATGACGGAGTTTAGTCAAATGGCGATAGAAGCCATTACAGTTACATTGAAGGAGCATTGATGTCAGGTCTGAGAAAGTGGCGCATGGAAAATACAGGTGTGATTACTTTTGCTACCAGGTCGTGGTCCCCTGATCATGCAGTCCGTCGTCCATGTGCATAGGCTTGACGGCTGCAGGAGTGGGGAGTGGAACATCTAATGTCTCAGAAAGTAGTTTACCTTTCTTTTTATCCTTCTTATCTTCTGAGACTTCAATTTCTGGAAAGATTTCTCCATTTTATCTTCTGGGAGCATATAAGACCATACTTTTCTATGGCCCACAGCCTGTGGATGCTGTTTCTTGTCTTGAAAGGGGGGCACCTTGAATGGCGTCCTCATCCCTGATGCCAGAGGATCACTAGGCATCTCTGGTTTCACCGATCGTGTGGGATGAAGGAGCTGAGGTTCTCTTCTCCAGCTGTAAGACAGGCCCTGGAATATGAACAGGGCCTGGAGGTGTTGTGCAGGACATTGCCATCATGTGAGATGTGGATTGTGACGCAACAGTCGCAAAAATGGAGACCATGTTAATCTGATGAAGTTTTCCAAACTTTTTCCTTGCATCTTGGTAAGACACGTAGTCAAGCATTTTGTACTCTTGAATTTTCCTCTCCCTCTTGAACGCTGAGCACTGTGGTGAATGAGGAGGGTGCAATTACAGACAGTTGACACACTGAGGGGATTGGTCACAAGGGGTGCCTTCGTGTGATGCCCCTCCACATACCCTACAGATAGCCTCATGAGAACAGTGGGAGGACGTGTTGCCGTGAAAGGCTACGATAAAACCTCCAGTGTCCACTATATTATCCTTGGATCACTACTTAATGCGGTAAACAAAATAGGCTCCTCACCACGCCAGATTAGTACACAGTTCTTCATCAGTATGTAGCGTTAGTTCCCAATGGAAGGTTCAAATGGTTCAAATGGCTCTGAGCACTATGGGACTTAACTTCTGATGTCATCAGTCCCTTAAAACTTACCACTACTTAAACTTAACTAACCTAAGGACATCACACACATCCATGCCCGAGGCAGGATTCGAACCTGCGATCGTAGCGGTATCGCGGTTCCAGACTGTAGCGCCTAGAACCACTCGGCTACCCCGGCCGGCCCCAATGGAAGGTAACACCTTGAATTCTGTTGGGCTTGTTATGAGGATAAATGGTGACTGGAATATCTCCTAACTTGGCACAGGTATGAAGTGCCCAAGATTGGTTGGCATGTTTTTATCAGCAAAGATCCATTTCTCATCTTCCTTATTGCCACAAACCGATTTCAATACTGTCAACGAAAAACATTGGCTTTGTTGAAATGAAAGACCCGCAGTCAGTGCGGGAACAAACTAAGAAGTCCGCATACTGTCCACTTCCATTTCTGCTTGCCTGGCTCTCGTCTTGCATCATGGTCAATGACGGAAATACCGTAGCATTGTAAACTTCTGCATTAAAACCACTGTTCCCGATTGATGAGACAGCCGTGTTGGGACGACCACCACTGAGTCTGATCCGTTTCACTGCGGATCATCTGCCCCGCTGCGACTCACTTCGATCGGAGGGTCCCCCTTGGGCGCCACCCCACCAAGGCAAAGGCCACTTGGCACAGTAGCCGTTGCCCAGAGTCCCGCTACCCCGAATGGACAGGCACCTACTCCTTGGCTGACGTGAGGAGATCACAGCTCAGGCTACCACTGAGGGGGCTACCACTGAGAGGATACATGACGACCCCACCACGACGGACTGGCTACCGCGGTGGATTTCGAGGGCAGAGGTAGTACACTTGATTCGTAGGAGAAAAAGGTAACAGAGCAGAGTGGTGAGGTAATACACCAGAGTAAAGCGTCGTTCCCCAAACGGCCCGCACTTCGGTAAAATCTGGAAAGTGGAGGTCAATCCCAAAAAGGGGACCAGAATGCAAAGAGGCAAAAGAAATGCCAGGGAAAACGCGAGCAAAAACCTTTGAAAGACCTAAGAACAGTCACAAGACCAAGGTAAAAAACTTGACCCAATAAAAAGACTCGTATTAGTCGCCTCTTACGACAGGCAAGGAAGGGCCGCGGGTCTATTCTAGCCCCTGACACCGCAGTGGGGGGTGTCAGTATATGGAATGGAATTAGTGATCACGATGTCATCATAGCGACGATGGCTGTTAATGTTAATAAACCAATCAAGAAAGCTAGGAAATACTTTTGCTAGAAAGAGCTGACAAGTAGTTGCTAGCATCCCACTTAGACAATGAATGGACATCATTTGGTTCCATTATGATGAAAAAACGGGAATTATAGGCTTGTAAATCGCACTTTAGAGGAGTATGCGCAGAGTAAGTGCAACCCCAGAATACTAAAGAGGGGGAAAGTTACATTGTTACTAAACTGTCGTTAAGTTTTACTACTCCATATTTTATCCAAATGAAGTCATAATTTATAGTTTGTGCACTAACTAATTACAATTATAAGGTCCTCAATGGTACGTCACATACAAAATAAGTAGAAAACGTCCTGTTTTACACCATACACTGACAATACCAGATTGATGAGTACTGCGAATTGGTATCAACTGAAATCGTAATTTTTACGAGGGTTTAGTAATTTAGGGTTAAGGAGGGAAAATGCCGACAGGAAAAAGTTGTGCCTGTAAAAAGATCGATCGCGAAGCATACAACAACTGCCACCGTCTTACCTGAACAAAAGATATAGCCGTGAACCCGAGAAAATTCTGGTCCTCTTTTAAATCACTAAGAGGTTGGAAGGCTTCTATTTAGTCATTCGTTGATCAATCTGGTGTGGCAATAGAAGACAGCAAAAGGAAAGCTGGAGTTTTAAATTTCGGAGGTAAGAAGTCGTTCATGCAGGAGGTTCGTATAAATATATCGTCGTTCTACCATTGCACAGACTCTCGGATAGAAGGCATAGTAACAGACATCCCTGGGGTAGAGAAGTAACTGAAAGTTGAAAACAAATAAATCGCCGGCCCGGTGGAACTGCAATTCTGTTTTACAAAGAGAATTCTACGGCATTCGCCCCCCCCCCCCCCCCATTCTCTTTACATTTACCGTGATTTTCTCAGTCAGCAGGAAGCCGCAACCGACTGGAAAAAAGGGCAGGTGAGTCCTGTATATAAGAACAGTAAAGAATGGACCCGCAAAAGTAGAGACCAATATACTTAACATAGATTTGCTGCAAAATTCTTGAACGATTTCTCTGTTCGAATATAATGAATCTGTTGAAACGGAAAAGCTTCTCTGCGAATCAGTACGGTATCAGAAAGGATCGCTCGTGCGAAAATTGGCTTGCCCATTTTTCACATGACATTCGTTCCTAAGTATGTGAGTGGCCCGAAGACTTCTTAAGTCCTTGGCGGCGAGTGTTCATGAGAGACGAGTACATCGTCAGGACTGCCCCAGTGCCGAGTAGTAGGATCGCTACTGGTCTCTGTATACATAAATGATCTGACGGATACAGTGGCCAGTGATCTCTACCTATTTACTTACGATGCTGTGGATTATGGGAAGGTGTCGTCGTTGAGTAACTGTGGAAGGGTACGAGGTGATCAGACAAAATTTGAAGTTGGTGTGACGAATGGCAGCTTCCTATTGATGTATAAAAATATAAGTTAATGCAAATGAGTCGGGAAAACAATCTCGTAACGTTCAAATAGAGCATAAGTAGTGTGACATCGTAAAGGTCGAGTAAATGCCTAGGCGTAATGTTGTAAAGGGATATGAAATGGAACGAGCATGTAAGGGCTGCACTGGGGAAGGCAAATGATCGACTTTGGTTCATTGGGAGAGTTTTAGGAAAGTGTGGTTCATCTGTAAAGAAGGGAAAAACAGAGAACACTAGTGAGACATTGTTCCAGTGTCTGGGGTCCCCACCAGAAAGGATTAGGGGAAGACATCAAAGCATTCCTGAGGCGTGGCTGATAGACTTGTTACTGGTAGGTTCGAGTAACATGCAGGTACTACAGAGATGCTTCAGGAAGTCAAATAGGAATCCCTGGAAGTAAGGCGTCTTGTTTTCGAGGAAGGTTATTGAGAATATTTAGAGAAACTACATTTGAAGCTGACTGCCGCCAACGTGCATTTCGCTAAAGATTGCGAACATAAGATAAATCAGAACTAGTAAGGGAGCATATAGACAGGCAAACAAAAATGTAACACTTATGCTAGTAGAGTTGAACAGAAAACAGCAAATGTCCCGTAAAGTCAGTTACTATCAGAAAATTTCAGGAAATATCTTCTGAGACTGCAGCTGTCCTGGTTGTTGTCAAATTGTGAGTACACATGAAAATGTCTACAGAAAATTGTCGTGATTAGAACGCCCATTTACAATCTGAAAAAAAACCTGACCCATGGACAATTTTATTTTATACTAACACACTTCATTTAAGAGCAAATTAACACAGTGATCATTTGCTATGTGCAACAGTTACTCAGTGGGCTTAAATGAATATTTAAATACGCCTTAATGATCTCCTCTCATATCTCTGGAATAACTACTTGGCCTACAAAGTGTATAAATGCTCCATCTTATAGATGAAATATGTGCCATGAGTATGCTTAGCTCACAATTGTAGCGTACATATTTTTCTACGTAAGGACTGAAAATACTGAATGAGAAAATAAAGACTGACAGGGTCCTGCGAAAACGTTGGCTGCTTCGTAGGTCTCGAGGTAAACTTACCTTCTGCAACCAGAATGAATCATACTAGAAAACGCTACCAGCAATATGAATTAATGTGCAAGCAACTGTAATACATAAGTACGTGTGCTGAATGCTACTGATGATGTTAGAATTGTCACTACCTTTTCATTTATAAAGTCCATGAATACGTGGCATATTAAACAGAATAATTAAATGCAAGCTGTCGATTTAATAATGACAAAAAGGGCAAATAAATTAAGAGAGATGATGTGTAAACTACTGAGTTTTTTCAGCTTTAAAGACATGGAAGAACATAGTTAAAGTTACACGAACCCAAAGAGATAGAATATTCATAGGTTGAGGCACGTTATTTAGCCACACTGTAGTTTCGTGCGCCATATTTTCGGAAGTCATTCTATGGCTTTTTTGAAAGTGAAATAGTAAGTGTGCGAACTTGAAAGATAAACTATTGTCGAATTTCTATTCGAAATCATGCCTAACGTTTGCGCTTTGTATAACTACATGAATAAAATTAATAAAACTGAGAATATATCTTATTTCTGGTGAGTACCGTTTAAAAATGTTATCCGTTAGTGGGTTTGTGCATTTGTGTTGTACACCAGCACATTCACGTCTTTATCTGAGTACATGAATTTATCATTTTACCCGAGGTTTTGTCATTTCCTTAGATACTATCACTTACCATACGACTATATTTTGGTTTCCAAAAACATGGCGCGGAGTTGTTCAGTTTGGTCCACCCTGGTTGCGGTGTTGCCTCTTCCTGGTATTCTATCTCTCTGCATGAATCATGTGTCATTGTATAGCCCTGCCTAAAAAGACATTACTCACAAAATATTTGCGAAAGAAGAATCTCTAGATGAATCACAAAGTTATTTATATAGTTCACCTACAATTCAAATGCGTAATGTAAAGAAAACGAATTCTGACCCACATGAATCGAGACTGGATGTTCCACAAAAAAAAAAAAAAAACATGTTCATAGTTTCACTTGTAATGGTTTCGTACAACAGTAAATTCCTTTGCACTAATATACCACACCAAGTTGGGCTTTGCAATACGTTACCAGTACCTTCTAAATAGTAGCTCGTAACCAAAGAAGGAAGGAAGCAAATCACATTGTAAGTTTTCAAATACATTACCAACCTCTAACAGCCAGCCAGTCTCTCACTGTATATACATTAGATCAGCAACAGCTACAAACCAGTCAAGATTCTCCGTGTCCCATTCGAATAACGAACACGTTGACCTGGCTGCCTGCTGTTTTCATATTGGACGAGACATACAGCTATCCAAACAGCGTCATTTAGAGTCCCCATCTCGAATGAGTAAAGGCTACCTCCACCTCAGACTTAAGTTAGTGGGCATAAATTCCCGCAGCAAAACTGTTCGCGAGTTGCAGGTGTGAAAATTACGAGACACTGAAAGCTGACAAACGTTTCAGGCAACTTTCAAGTTTCTCAGAAGTTATTGTGAATACTATCTCTTACCCATTTTAATCTCAATAATGCTGGTCTCCATTGCAAGACTGGCGACTAGTTCTTAATGTCTCGTGTACATTAAATCCTCGCACATTGCGGGAATCTATCAAACTCAATATGAGTATTCTCTGCAATTTGTGGATATCCTAAAACTTAGCACACAATAAATTTTTGCTACTTACTGGTATAAATAAAGGAATTCTAAAATTTTATACAGATTTGTGCATTTTTCAGCGCTGAGTTTTTGTTTCGGCAGTATCACTTTATGTACGAGCCCCAGGCTAGGAATATTTTTTTGCAGCTAAAATAGTGACTTTTAGATACTAATTAAAATTTTCAGTGAATAAATATCAGATAGTAGGAAGATACTTCCAGAATTAATGCAAGCTTAACGGTACGGTAGTTATGATCTCTACAATCCTTTCTGAACGCGTAGTCACTATGTCATAGGTGTAATGAAGCCAGAATACTGGCACTAGGATAGAGTTGAGCTGAAGTTAGGGAAATCCAGTGATATAAGCGACCCTGAAATGGCGAAGCTGGTCGGCTGTTCACGTGCTGTTGTCATGAATATCTGTGGACAGTAGTTGAAGGACGGTGAAAAAACCAGGAGTAGAGGACAATGTGTTGGACAGTAGTGCCTCAATACAGAACGTGTAGGTGCGTGGGTTCCCATTCTGCAATGAAAGATAGTGGTCGTGGCCAGACACGATCTTATCTACTTGAAGCGCTGCTAGAAATATGCACTGTTCTGCAAATGCAGGCCGGTGGGGGGGCAGTATAATAAGGCGCTACTCCCATGATGCGGCTGGCGGCTGAGGCCATCTCAGTGCAGCTGACGCTCATGGCAGACACGTAACGCTAAGTGGAAATTGAGACATGTATAGCACTTGTCATGTGGCACGAGACAACAGTGCTATGGGCACTTTCAGCACATGCCGTGCTGGTGGTCCGCATATTGAGACGCTACACATTCTTTGCACATGCCAGCTGGTGACACTGCGCTGACAGAATCGAAGCGCGCCCACCCTGTAATTTTCCTCAAACGATATACAAGAACTAATCAGTAAAAATATTTGATTTTTGAGTTACTTGTAGCGTTATATGTCATCTTCGTAATGAAGTACCCATCATCTCGCTAATGGTCATACTTAATTGTGATATACCAATTTAAGTAAGACACTACACAAAATTCGAATAGTTTGCAATGAAATATAGTGGTGGCTATGATTTTGCGTTTGGTGCTTTTATACATATGTCACTGTGTATGAAATATAGCTAACATATTGAATTTTTCTTTGTACTTGGAAGGAGACCCCTATCTGCATTCAATCACGAGAAAAAGGATCGTACATAGTGCGTTCACAGCAGAAAGCACACAATCGAGAATGAAATATTCATAACATTCCTCTTATCTCCTATTTTGCTTAAGACATCAAAACGAAATTTGGTGAATTATATAGCCGGACGCTGTGGCCGAGCGGTTCTAGGCGCTGCAGTCCGGAACCATACTGCTGCTACGGTCGCAGGCTCGAATTCTGCCTCGGGCATGGATGTGTGTGATGACGTTAGGTTTAAGTAGTCTAGGGGACTGATGACCTCAGATGCTAAGTCCCATAGTGCTTAGAGCCATTTGAACCATCTGAATGACAGCACCGAAGATGGAGAGCATTTTGCCATATTGTTAACACACAGAACTTTCTTATTTATGGCGATATATCAGAAGTTATAGTTTTTACTTTATTTTTGTTTTCACTCTCAATTGACTAATATTTTAAGAGTCATCGATAGCTAGTACGAGAATTTTTTAGTATGGAAATAGACGTGAAATTTCTTCTCTTCTCTTTTCTCTGCAATCCAACACAAAGAGGTTTTCTGATAGCTATTGATGTCTCTAGTCGGCAGTTTCTTGTTTAACAAGACACACTGTTTCAGAATTCTGTCGCAATAGCTACTGCAAGGTGAGTTTCTGCAGATTATACTGTGTTTTGGCAATAGAAGTACAATTTAACCTATCAACAAGAGAAATGTAGCCGTTATTCGATAATGAATACACTAAGCAGATTCAGAAGGATGTAGGTTGCAGTAGGTACTGGAAGATGAAGAGGCTTGCACAGGATAGAGTAGCATGGAGAGCTGCATCAAACCAGTCTCAGGACTGAAGACCACAACAAGAACATTCGATAATGGTGATGCTTCTTCGAATGAGAAAAGGCTGATGATTTACACGAAAATAAGTCGTCAATTCTGTTGCAATTCTGGTTGAGTCACCGTAATGAAACGTATTTTTAACACTGAACGACTGGAATGGAACAGTTGAGAATATTACACATGACAGGAATACGGATGCTAGCCAGGTGTGCCTTGTGTGGGAATGAGTGCATGTCACTCGAAAAAATGTTGTCAAGAATGTAGGCCTTACTTGTCAGCAATAAAATTCAGTAAGTTAAACATACGCGGGGTAGGCGTGCGGTCTTGGGCGCTATGTCACGGTTCGTGCGGCAACCATCATTGGCACCAAGGCAGAAGCGACTCTCATCGCTGAAGACGACACGTCTCCATTCGTCCCTCCATTCACGCCTGTCGCGACACCACTGGAGGCGGGCTGCACGATGTTGGGGCGTGAGCGGAAGACGGCCTAACGGTGTGCGGGACCGTAGCCCAGCTTCATGGAGACGGTTGCGAATGGTCCTTGCCGATACCCCAGGAGCAACAGTGTCCCTAATTTGCTGGGAAGTGGCGGTGCGGTCCCCTACGGCACTGCGTAGGATCCTACGATCTTGGCGTGCATCCGTGCGTCGCTGCGGTCCGATCCCAGGTCGACGGGCACGTGCACCTTCCGCCGACCACTGGCGGCAACATCGATGTACTGTGGAGACCTCACGCCCCACGTGTTGAGCGATTCGGCGGTACGTCCAGCCGGCCTCCCGCATGCCCACTATACGCCCTCGCTCAAAGTCCGTCAACTGCACATACGGTTCACGTCCACGCTGTCGCGGCATGCTACCAGTGTTAAAGACTGCGATGGAGCTCCGTATACCACGGCAAACTGTCTGACACTGACGGCGGCGGTGCACAAATGCTGCGCAGCTAGCGCCATTCGACGGCCAACACCGCGGTTCCTGGTGTGTCCGCTGTGCCGTGCGTGTGATCATTGCTTGTACAGCCCTCTCGCAGTGTCCGGAGCAAGTATGGTGGATCTGACACACCGGTGTCAATGTTTTCTTTTTTCCATTTCCAGGATTATATAATTTAATAAAATGAATGTATTTTTTTGCGCGAGAATGAGCAACAGGAGCAAGACGCGTTTTGGAGATAGTACCATCAGACATCACTAGATTGCGAGATGAGTGATATTACATTACATTAATATTTTTTCCATAGGTCTTGAATACGACATTTCGTAATGATGTGGAATGTTTTCTTTACACAATATAATAATTTTTTAACAGTTACTTCTTCATATCTAATAATTCATCTATTGAGTAGAAGGAGCTGTCTTTCAGAAATTCTATTCATTTGTTTTTAAATGTTTGTTGGCTATCTGTCAGGTTTAATGCTATTTGGCAAGCGACTAAGGATTTTTATGGCAGCATAATTCATCCCTTTCTGTGCCAAAGTCACATTTACCCAGAATAATAAAGATCATCCTTTATTCTAATGTTGTAGCTATGCATTTCACTATATTTTTGAACTGGGCTGGGTTATTAATAACAAATTCCTTAAGTGAATATATGTATTGTGAAGCTACTGTGAGTGTTCCAAGTCCCTAAATAAATGTCTCCAATGTGATCTTGGATGATCTCCAGCTGTTATTCTAATTACAAGCTTTTGTGCAATGAATACTTTTTCTCTTAATCATAAATTACCCCAAAATATGATGCCATATGATAGCAGTGGATGAAAACAGGCATAGTAGGCTAATTTATTGATATATTTATGACCAAACTTTTCGATTATACTAATAGCGTAAGTAGCTAAAGCTAACTGTTTCAGCAGATCATCAATGTGTTTTCTCCAAATCGACATAGTGAGGTTATCTGTAAGCTAGTGATCTCTCTGGTCGGCAATTGCTTGTTTAATGAGACACTGTTTCAGAATTCTGTCGCAACAGGTGCTACAAGGTGAGTTTGTGTAAATTGTACTGTGTTTTGGCAAAAGAAGCTTAGTTAAACCCGTCACTAAGTAAAATGTAGCCGTTACTTGTAAATAGTGAAAAGGTTAACAATTTATACAAACGTAAGTCACCAATTGCGTTGCCAATTTGGTTGAATTCCCATAACCCATTGTGTTTTTAACACCGAATGAGTGGAATGGAAACATACCAAAGAGTTTCATACCTGTTCTCCATCTGGGCAATATTAAAATAATAACTAGCATACCCTTCAGGCTGAGTGACGTGTACGTGACAGACACTAGTTTCTCACCTATGGCTTGCAAACTGACAATAGAACAGTTATTATTGAGAAAAGTAAACGATTGTTCTATTGCAAAACACAATGGTCAGTGTACTCCATATCCAAGGAATCACAATGAAATTTATGTACTTCAGATCTTGGACGCTTCTTAGCAGGAGCACAAAGGGGATACATCTATGGAAATTCCCACTTTCGGATTTTTGTAACAGATAGTAGAGAGATTTCAGCATAGGCAGCGTGTAGAAAAACTTGTTTCACTGTGTAATACTTAACAGGTATGACCCCTTTGTGCTTCTGGTAAAAAGCGTCCAAGATCTGAAGTACGTAAGTTTCGCTATCATTACTTGGATATGGATGTAATAAGAGACATATACTACATACGTTTGGACATCACATTTACACTGCAAGACAGAAGTAGATGGGAAGCCCTCATAAATACATTGTGTTAATTGGCCCCGTCGTGACGGGAAAAAGCATTTCAGTGGTTGCATACACGCTACCAGCATTAATAAACTAATTATACAAAGGGCCACAGAAGTGAAGGAGTGGTCCGTATTACTCCAAAAGTATGAGTACCCTGAATGAGTGTGGTGATCTGGTGTATTTTGATTTTTGACATGTACTGCTGACAAAGACCGATCTACTGTCATGACTAATGTTTATCGAACGACGTGAACTCTTCCTCTCACACATCAGGCTTGCTTCCCTCATTTCTGTCACACGCATTATTCTCAGCTTCTGACAATATACTGACGATAGTGTTGCGCGATAGATCAATTGTTTACTTTTTCTGTAACAATTATTTTATTAATGAATCACACATTGTCAGTTTGGCAAACTGTACGTGAGTAACCAGCATCTGGCACGTGGATGCTGAGCGAGGTGACGCAGTGGTTACCACACTGGACTCGCATTCGGGAGGACGAGGGTTCAAACATATGTCCGTCCATCCTGATTTCGGTTTTCCGTGATTTCAATAAATTGCTTCAGGAAAATGCAACGGTGCTTCCTTTTAAAGGGCACCGCCGACTTCCTCCCCATCCTTGCCAACCATCCTTGTGCATATCAATGTGCCTGAAGGGTACGCTCGTCATTGTTTTAATACTTCTCTGATGAAGAGGAACAATAAAAACCTTTGATAAGTTTCAATTACAGTCGTTCAGTGTTAAAAATATGATGGGTCACGGTGATTCAACCAAAATTCAAAAAGAACTGGCGATTTATTTTTGTGTGAACTGTTGACCTTTCCTCCTTCGAAGAAGCATCACGATTTATAAGTAACTGCCACATTTCTCTTGTTGACCGGTTTAATTATACTTTTTTGCCAAAACACAGTATAATTTACACAAACTCATCTTGCAGAATCAATTGAGACAGAATTCTGAAACAGAGAATCTCATTAAAAAAGTAACTGGCGACCAGAGAGCTCAACAGCTTACAAAAAACCTCATTGTGTCTGTTTCCAGTAATATAAGAGAAGAATTTCCGTGTTTATTTTTGTACTACGAAACGCATGTTTCACTAGCTGTCGATAATTCAGTGGAGTGAAAAAAAATAGAAAGTACAATTTATGATATATCGTCATAGATAAGAAAGTTGCACTGTGTGGCTGGTCCTAGCGGAGGTTCGAGTCCTCCCTCGGGCATGAGTATGTGTGTTTGTCCTTAGGATAACTTAGGTTAAGTAGTGTGTAAGTTTAGGAACTGAATGACCGTAGCAGTTAATTCCCATAATATTTCACACACATCTGAACATTTTGAAGAAAGTTCCATGTGTTTACAAATCGGCAAAATACTCTCCTCCTTGTGTGCTATCACTCGCCAAAATTTCGTTTCGATGTCTTCAGTGGTTTAGGAGATATGAGGGATGTTGCGAATATTTCATTCTCGCGGGAGTGAGATCAAGGGTGAACGCACTACTTCGGATACATTTTCTCAAAGTCGGAGGTAGATTGAGACATCCTCCGAAGTCAAGAAAAGTTCAATATGTTAGCTATATTTCATACGTTGCAACTACTGGTGTAATTCGCACCAAACGCAAACTTATAGCGATCTATATTTTACATTGCAGACTTTTCGAATTTTCCTCAGTGTTTTACTAAAATGCGTATATCATAATAAGTATGAGCAATAGCGAGATTATTGGCACCCCGGCACGAAGCTGACATACGACGCTACAAGTGAGACAAAAATCAAATATTTTTACTGAACAGTTTGTGTAAAATAGTTTGAGAAAGATTACAGAATGGACGCCCTTCGATTGTCAGGGTAGAGCGTCGCCAACCGGCGTGTGTTTACGTTATGTGTATGCGTCTCAACATGCCAACATGCGCACGCACGACCAGCGCTGTGCTTGCGAAATGTGCGCGACGAGTAGTAGAGTCGCGTCACGTCACATGGGCTATACATCTCATTTTGCGCTTAGCCTTACGAGCAGTTCCCATGAAGCGGCTATCGCTTTTGGCTAAGCGCACCTGCACGAGAAAAATGAGTGTTTCGGTTTTCTTGGTGTAGAAAATATTGTATTTGAATTAAGACAAAGCTGCATCAGCTCCCGGAGTTAGATTTTTGGTTCAGGTTCTATTTTTCGATTAAAAAACTAACAAATTCGAACCTGAGGAATCTAATTGGCATTTCACATCTCAATTCCAAGTTGAAGTGCGTATGTTTTCGATATAGGCCACAACTACTTCGATTCTTAATTTCCAAGTAAGATATTGTATAGAATTTGCAGTGAAAAATGTCGTTATTGGTTACTTTATGTTAAGTTAATTTTAGGTGGTACTCTGCTAAGTACTAAATGCTGCGAACACATCGAAATTGTTTTAAACGACGGATTGCAAGCCATATCTCACTACAGCATGAAGAAAATGGAAGTTGTAGTATTCTGCTTGAGAGAGCTGTCTCTGAGTGCGCCTAAATGTAAGTAGCCTGCAGCTCAGTTCATGCAAGCAGACGCACATCTCTCAAAATGAGTGATGGTGATTTATTGTTATACTATGCTGGAAGAAAATGCTGAAGGAGAAATCATTCTACGCCAACAGTTACTTAACGGAAAAACTGAAGCTTTCTTTATGACTCTTATTAATCGTCATTTATGAAACGACGACTGAAAGTGTATTGAGTTCAGCAGATTAAATATTGCCTGGCTTAACTACGTCCTAGATCTGTTCAAAGAAGGTTTCTACAAGGGTTCGTGCAATAGATGTCTGTATCCAAGAACACCTGACGAAAAATTAGCTGTATCGCTAAGGTAAGAAAAAGCACAATATTTTAAAGGCTACAGTGGTTTATCTAAGATTCATTTTGTTGCGCAACAGTGAAAACTGAACGAATTGAAATTTGTTACCCTACCATTTTGTGAATTACTAGTTATGTTCAGTTGTATTGTTTTTTTATAAAATCTAAATTTGGTGGTGATAATGGTGTGGCAATATTAATAGATGGGGATGCTGAACATGCTGATTGTTCGTTAAGATTTTATAAATGGGAAACTATCTGCAATGAGACCATTTTCCATCTTTGACTAAGTCTTGCCTCAATTTTTTGTTCGAAAATAGTATATTTCTGAGAAATAAATCGGCATCCTTATCAGGCATCTGTTTAAAGTTCTGTTTTCCCTTTTGATGCTACTTGCTTCCAAACGTTCTAAAATTTTATAATTTCGTTTCTGCCTTTTACTAGTCTATGGAAGGAATTGAACAAATGAATCTTCATTCTCTGTCGGAGGAAGCTCTAGTACAACGGTTTTATCATCAGCTCCCTGAGTACTGATAGCAGCAGAACGCTGAATGTTTCATACACCTCTGTGAGGTAACAATTTAATTTCTAGTGAATTTAACTACAATTTCATGACTATGAATGTATGTATGTATGTGTCAGCATTAATTATTAGGGAATAATTGCATCTTATTCTAAATCAGGCAGGGCAGTTATCTATAACTTTCAATTCTCACATGCGTCTCGCTTTTATCTTCCGAATTTCAAATTGATTTAAGCGTGTTTTAAGTACATTGCAACAAGCCTTTCCATTCGGAATATAGTGGAGCTACATCAGCAGAATAGCACGATCCACGTTGTTAGTAATTAAGAAGAAATTAACGCCTCTATTTTTGCAGCCACCCTCTTGATTTGAAGAAGAAATCTGAGGACTTTGAACCTAATGGAATTTTCCAAATTGTGGTAGAACCATCGATGGAAATCATGTGCAAAATTTTCCCGTACCCATACTGTTACACTGTTTTATAGTTACAAATATGTTTTATGCGTTGTGTTACATTTATCGTCGATTTTAATTGCAAGTTTATGTTCACTGATTTTGACTCACGTGGAAATGAAAGTGACAATTGCATTTTTGACAAGAGTAATACAGGACAACATTTTACTATGTTATCACCACCTTGCAAACTGCCCAATTATGACATCGTTTTGCCACATATTCGTCTAAGTGCAAACATGGCGAAATTCTATTCTCAGCCAGCTGCAAGTGTCGTCAGCAAGGAAGCAGTTTTAATTACCACCACTGCCGAATTCATGGAGACTCATAAAACGGCTTTGTGTTATTAAGTGAGGTATTTCACATATTTATATGTTGATTCCTGTAAATTCTGATACAACAGTGGATTTAATCATTGTAATATGTCTGCACAATCCACTTAGGAACGCTTTCCTGGAAAGCAGCAACAAACCACTTAGTAAAGAAGCTATTCTGAACACCATGAGCTGCACCTGAAATGTATATATGCCAAATCGATATTCGAGTGTATAACCGAAAGTCAGTGGAATGTGATACAGAGGAACAAACAACTGTATGTACATAAATTCCTACAACATGACAACAACAACATAAATCTGCTTACATTAAGTATCTCTATAGCAATGACGTTCATATCAGTTAATACGATAGGATATGAAATCTATCCTGTCATGTAGCACACTGGTCTTCACATATGTCATTGTTCTCGAATCTTCGGCAGTGACAATTCTTGATCTGACATAACAGTCATATAGTGAAAACATGGGACTGACAGGTCAAAGGGATCATGTTTATATACGTCTATGACATGCATTCATATCTTTGAAATACAATCTTTGAGCAATTGGTATACAAAGGTAGAATATGCAAAAGGTATGAAATTGCAAAATTATCTTACATAAAACGTCAAATTAGATTACTTTACATGTAGGATATGGAGAGAATTCACACCCAGCTTAATCGGTTGAAACACTGTTAAAATTTTGTATATACATCTTTATTAATTAAATATGTCGTCAGGCTGTTTCGTCATATGGATGTATGTTTCAGTTCCTTCTAAAATATTTAATAATCTGCCTTTTTATGCCCTCGGAAAAAATGGTAATATTTTTATTAATGTCATTAGCAGAATTGTTGTAATCTCTTAAACGAGCACTGAATACTGAGGGACTGGCTACACTAACATTAATATGTCCTGTGGAACCCTTTCTGAAGTTTTTCCCTGTTTTCCCGACGTAAAAATATTCTGGAAGAAACTGAAATATACAAATGCACAAAGAAACAATCGGGAAACAAACTTAATGAACAAACAGAGTTACAGAATTAAATATATATACAAGCAAGTTCGGTTTGGTAAATAGAAGAGACAATACCTATGTAATTGGATAAAACTGAAATTCAACCCACCTCTCTTACAGAAATTAGGAAAATAATAAATTCACTCATAAGTAAAAGCTCACATGGAATTAATGGAATTCCCAACACAGCGCTGAAAGCTTATGCCCAGCAGATAAATAGGGTTCTCAGCCACATACCTAGGAGCCCACTGATACAGGGCATTGTTTCAAGGTAGACTGAAATAAGCTACTGTTAAACATTTGCATAAAAAGGGGACAGGTCTGATGCTAAGAACTACCACCGAATCTCACTTCTGACAGCTTCATCCAAAATTCCCGAAAAAGTGTTGTATTCAAGAGTAGGATGACATATTTGTAAAAATGCTCCACTAACACTCTAACAAAACGTTACTTTGGTTTTCAGAAAGGTTTGTCAACAGAAAATCCTACATATGCTTTCACTGATCAAATATTAAATGAATTGAATAACCAAACATCATCCATTGGGACATTTTGTGATCTCTCAAAGGCTTTTGATTGTGTGAATCATGAAATTCCTTTAGATAAGCTTAAGTATTGTGGTATGAGTGGGATAGTGCACAAATAGTTTAATTCATATTTAACTGGAAGAATGAAGAAGGTTGGAATTAACAGTACAGATAGTCTGCAAAAATCAGCAGAATCTTCTAACTTGAGAAGTATCAAGAATGTTGTCCCACAAAGTTCAATCTTGGGGCCCTTATTCTTTTTAATATATATTAATGACTTGCCACTCTGTATTCATGAAGATGCAAAGCTAGTTCTTTTTGCTGATGATACAAGTATAGTAATCACACCCAACAAGCAAGAATCAGCTGAGGAAATCGTAAATAATAATGTTCAGAAAATTATTAAGTGGTTCTCTACAAACGGATTCTCACTCAATTTTGAGATAACACAGTATATGCAATTCTGTACAGTAAATGGCATAACACTTTTTTTTAAATAAATATAGACTTTGAACAGAAATCTGTTGCTAAGGCAGAATATTCAAATTTTCTGGGTGTGTGCATTGATGAGAAATTGAATTGGAGAAAACACATTGATGATCTGCTGAAACAGTTAGCTTTAGCTACTTACGCTATTAGTATAATCGAAAAGTTTGGTCATAAATATATCAATAAATTAGCCTACTATGCCTGTTTTCATCCACTGCTATCATATGGCATCATATTTTGGGGTAATTTATGATTAAGAGAAAAAGTATTCATTGCACAAAAGCTTGTAATCAGAATAACAGCTGGAGCTCATCCAAGATCACATTGCAGACGTTTATTTAGGGACTTGGAACACTCACAGTAGCTTCACAATACATATATTCACTTACGGAATTTGTTATTAATAACCCATCCCAGTTCAAAAATATAGTGGAATGCATAGCTGCAACATTAGAATAAAGGATGATCTTTATTATTCTGGGTAAATGTGACTTTGGCACAGAAAGGGATGAATTATGCTGCCATAAAAATCCTTAGTCGCTTGCCAAATAGCATTAAACCTGACAGATAGCCAACAAACATTTAAAAACAAATGAATAGAATTTCTGAAAGACAACTCCTTCTACTCAATAGATGAATTATTAGATATGAAGTAGTAACTGTTAAAAAATTATTATATTGTGTAAAGAAAACATTCCACATCATTACGAAATGTCGTATTCAAGACCTATGGAAAAAATATTAATGTAATGTAATATCACTCATCTCGCAATCTAGTGATGTCTGATGGTACTATCTCCAAGACGCGTCTTGCTGCTGTTGCTCATTCTCGCGCAAAAAAATACATTCCTTTTATTAAAATATATTTTGATTATGCAGCATTTAATTCTTGATTTTCCTGACTGTTTAAGTTGAATTTTGCCATCTACTTGGAAAACTTTTTAAAATTGGGTACATTTTGTACTGGGAACTTCTGCCACCGAATATATCAGGATGACGAAATGTAGTGGTAAGAGGAAGAAGGCGCGGTATTAAGACTCGTCCAAACTTTCTAAGTGATTTATTGTTTCCAACTACAGTGCCATGTTCCCCTTGGTCTGCGTCACTGGGTCCAGCAATGCTGAGGTCTCCACTTCGCTGTCTGCGAAATGGCCTGGCACGTAATATCTGCCTCAGTGACCCGTGCATGCACTGTGTGTTGGTCTTGTATGCCAGCATAATGCGGAGTCATCAGGATGCCGGCAGTTGACTCGGCAGTTTGTGTCCCTGCCAACTCAGTGCCACTCGGTGTGAGCTGCACACGGCCAGCTGTGGCCTTCTCGCCGGTGTGGTTGAGATCGCGGCGGCAACAAGTGCCCCCAATCTGGCATCTGAATCTGCGGCCCTTGTCTCGGGATGCCTCTGGCGTGTGTTGGAAGCCAGGACGACTGCCCGCGGTTGTGAGCCATGGAATGGCCTGCCGCTGGCTGGCTACGGATCCCACGTTAGCCACAGAAGGTCGAACCAGTGACCCGCCGTGGACTGGAACGCTGGCGCTCCATCTGCTTCTGCATGTAGCTGGTGGTGTGACACGCCCCACTGTCCAGGAGAGCTGCCAAACGTGAATCAATCTCGTTAGAAACTCGCACCTATTTATATGTGACTTTGTGCGTCTGTTTTGCCATATGTGCCACTTCGCGTCACATACTCATAATACGCTAGGTTAGCCCGTGGGCCCCTTCTGCCTGTGATTTGCGACATGGAAACCGCTCTTTCACCAATTTGACGGCCCTGTGGCCTCTATTCTACTTCACAACTGTTGGTATGCGTAACTCACTGCAATCCGGCTCGCACCTGGCTGTAACTAGTGCTCAGAATATTGCAAAAAACTAACTTTCCCTATCGTAAACGATGGTGCCGCTACAATTTTTATCTGTAATTTTAATGTGTGAATAGGGATTGAATTGATCCTTTCCTGCCTATTTGGTAAATCACTAACGCCGCTCACAAACAAATAATATATTATACTGGGTCCAAACAAGCAGTATTTCTTGGAGGACAATATTTTTGTCTTCGTCCTTTACCTTCATTTAAAATTCAGTGTAAATATTTATATATCCATACATACCAGTAACGAATGAGAACTTGTAAATTAGTTTAAACGCTATAGGAGTGTGTACAATGGTAGAATTTAAGTCTACTTCCTTCTGTATTACACAAAATTGTCGAACTTTAAGCAGAACCATAGCTTATCACTGTGATTAGATCATAGTTGTTTGCGTATCCATTACTCTCGCGCTGCACGAGTCAGATGTCACATGACTATTTGAACAAGCTCGATACCATATCGAACTCTGCAGCGCATTGGGAAATATCGAGCTTGCTCGAACGCGAATATCATCTGCTCAGCCCTACTTTGGCCTGTCAGTTCCATGTTTACACGGTAAGACGGTTATGCTAGACGTGATCAAACATTACGACTGCCTAAGATTTGACAACAGCAGCATACACGACAATATGTGTACTATCTGACTGGATGGACTTCATAAAGTCTTAGTAAATTGAGCATGTTAATAACGCGTTGGTCCACCTTTAGCCTTTACACAAGCAGTTATTCGGCTTGGCATTGACTTATAGACTTGTTGGAAATCTTCATGAGGGATATCTTGCGAAATTATGTCCAATTGGCGTGTTAAATGGTAAAAATCCAGAGCTGACTGGAAGGCTCTGGCTATAATGCTCCAGACGTTTTCAACTGGAGAGAAATCTGGCGACCTAGATGGGCTAGCTAGAGTCTGGAAAGCACGAAGACAAGCAGTAGAAACTCTGACCGTGTGCGGAAGGGCATAATCTTCCGGAATCGTGAGCCCAGGATGGCTAGACATGGAGAGCAACAAAATGGGGTGTAGAACATCGTCAACGTACTGCTATACTGTAAGGCTGTCAACGATAACACCTAAAGGGAGCCTGCTGTGGAATGAAATTGCAACCAAAAATGGTTCAAAGGCTCTAAGCACTATGGGACTTAACATCTGAGGTCATCAGTCCCCTAGACTTAGAACTACCTAAACCTAACTAACCTAAGGACATCACACACATCCATGCCCGAGACAGAATTCGAACCTAGGATCATAGCAGCAGCGTGGTTCCGGACTGAAGCGCTTAGAACTGCTCGGTCACAGTGGCCGGAAAATTGCAACCCAGTACAACTTTTCTGGTTGTTGGGCCTTGTGGTGGGTGAGAGGTCGGTATCCCGCTCCTGCCCAGGGTCTTTGCTGGCCATCATGACTCAGTTTTAAGCGGAACTCATCACTGAAGACAACTGTTCTCCAGCCAATGAGATTCCAGGCCGCGATCACCAGCAAAGACGTGTCTGGAGACACCCTGGACAGCGGTGGGATACCAACCTCACTGTCACCCGCCAAATGTCATGACAAACAGGAGAGGTGATCCGGGGTGCCGTTTCTTTTCATAGCAGAACCAACTTGGTTGCCATCCGATGCACTATTAAACAGCACAGTACGTCGATCTGGATAATTCCTTCATGGTGTGTGTGTGCTTTATCTTTTTTTGTCTTAGAGTGTTTATGCAGTTGTCATGATGCAGAAATTGATGTACATACAGTTGTTTGTTCCTGTGTACGAGATGCCACTGGCTTTGGGTTATACATCGAAAAACCGGTTTGGGAAGTAAACTTTTCCAGTGCAGCTCATGGTGTTTAGAACAAGTCCTTTGATACTTTAATAAATATTTTAATGCCGTCTAGTCTAAACATTCAAGATTTTTGCAACAAAACGCATTATGACAAAGAGAAAACTGGGCTACTACCATCTGAATTCTATTGTATTGTATGTAAACCGGGGGCCTAGAAACGACCGAGAGGCTCCGTCCCCGCCGCAGCCGCAGTGGTCCTCAACTCTACGACGACTACCGCAGACCACTTCACCCCACCGCCGCCCCACACCATCCACAGACTGGTCGGTTTACCGGACCTCGTCACAAGTCCGCCGGGCGGATTCGTGCCGGTGACCTGGCGCTTCTTCCCAGTCCGGAAAGCCGTGCGTTAGACCGACGGCTAACCGGGTGGGCTACCACCATCTAAAAGTCGTATACCACTTATTGAGGATGGGGATGTCAATATAAGTTTCCCCGCTCTACATTAATGCATGAAGTGTTTCAAAAGCGTCGCAGGGGCAGTAGCCTGGCTAAAACATCCGATTACTGTTGCCCATTATTGTGAGCAGCAGTTGAGGCAGGACTGCTTTCCGAGCAGTGTTGCTGCACGCCTGATGGGGCCCAGTCGGCCGGCGTGGCCGAGATGTTCTAGGCGCTGCAGTCCGGAACCGCGCGACCACCACGGTCGCAGGTTCGAATGCTACCTCGGGCATGGATGTGTGTGATGTCCTTAGGTTAGTTAGGTTTAAGTAGTTTTAAGTTCTAGGGGACTGATGACCTCAGATGTTAAGTCCCATAGTGCTCAGAGCCATTTTGATATGGCCCACCTGTCGCTACAGGTCGCAGGTGCTGCTAAGGAACCAGTACCTTCCAATCGGGCAGTAGGCTGTGTCATCTGCTGCAGCCGCCAGTCGTATGATAGGAAACACACCATTATGCTATTTTGAACATGCAGCTGGGCTTTCGTGAGGTCTATTGAAGCAATCTAGGGTACTGTCTGTGCACTACGTGAACATTATGAAGGATCGCATGCATCCGTTATGACAGATATATTCCCAGATAGTGATGTCATCTACCAACAGAATAACTTTTTGTGTCACAAGTTCAGAATCGTGCTGCAGGGGTTTGAGGAGCACGGTCGTGTGTCCCTGTTGATAAGTTGAAGACGAAATTCACCTGATTTCAACCAGTTGGAACGCATCTGGGGCATCATCGACCACTAGCTCGATGTCCACAGTCCATTGGTTTGTATTTCACAAAAATTATTAACATGTCCGTAAATAACCGGTGCCACAAAGCTTCGGAAACTACCAAGAACTTGTCGAATCCGTGTTACGAAAGATCGCAAAGGTGAACCAGCTCGCTATTAAACAAGTGGTTATAATGTTTTGGCTCAATGGCGTAGAATCATTGTGTGTTACAATATCAAAATACGATGCTATGATATATACGAAAATTCGTTAATGACTATTGTGTACGACCAAATTAAATTTACTGATCGTCACTATCGTCTATTACAGTTGGTGACGGATTTTTGTAACAGATTACCACATCGAGAGAGACCGAGAATTGAACTCGGGCCTTTCACAAAATATTCTCTCACTGATGGATCAGCTCAGTCATGACACATCCCTGCTCGAGGTATCAGTTTACCAGCAGCTCTCGTCTGCTTTCTAAGCTCAGCCGACCTTTTCGTCATAAACAACGAGGTGGACGTCCGAGGGGATAGGGCTTTTTTCCAATTCCTAGTCCTGAATGCAGTTTTGATGTGTCTGAAAATTCCATAACCATGTGCATTCCGCTGCAGAGTGAAATATTCAATATGGATACAAATCGTGTTGTTTGTGCATAACGACAGATTTAGTTATGTCACACACTTTGGACAGTAGAGATGTTTTGGATAGTTTGGACATATTGAAGAAATGTCAGAAGTTTCTGCAAAACATACTCATATACTTCATTCTGAAATTTTTGTTTGCGAATAAGCTTCAGAAGGTAAAGATCAATTTTATCACGGATAGAGGTGAAACATATGTATCTAAGTAGTACAAAAAACACATTTTTGTTAACTTTGATGTGTATGTGTAGTAATTAGAATACTTCTGTGTTTATCTTGCAAGTATGCAATTAATTTTAATAACGCAATACATTACCTTTCTTTGCACCTATCGAATGACATCTACGAGTCCAGTTTATTGAATAATACGGTACTTTGGTATTTTATGCAGTCTGTTGAATTTCCAAAACAGGAATCAATTGAGTACTACATCTGTATCAGGGTTACCAGACGTCCGGAAATTCCCGAACATGCCCTACATTTTAACCGTTTGTCCGGCGTCCGGGGGGAATTTTTGAAAAGTCTCTAATGTCCTACATTTTCAGAAACAAAACAGTGATCGTTAGAAATGAACTGGCAGCTGTGAAAAGAGAAACGAATAATTGGTTATTAGCGGCAACTGCAGGTCGCTATGGCAACACAGCTACAGTGAGCAATGAGCTTCGATGTCGGCGGTGTCTGCGTGCTGTGCAGATGTTGGTAACGGTGCGATGAATGACAGGAAATCGAGACAACGAATCATAATACAGATGTGAAGAGCCAATGACTTGGATTTTCTCTCTCTTCCATTTGCAGTTTGGTTATCGAAGATTAAGTTTGTTGAAAGTCAACAGTTAATTCACAGTGCTTTTTTTACAAGCCAAATGCCGAACGAAAATGCTAATTCAGTGACGCATTGTCGTTAAAGTATAAGTGTTTCAAGTCCGGAAGAAGCGAATACGAAGCACAATGCCTTAGTTGTGCTCGAGGAACATATGTTTCTGTTGTACACAAAGGTAAGGTTATCAAATAGTTTTTTTATCTTTCATTTGACTTTGATCGGCATATTGCTATGGCTATTATTTAAAGAGTTTTAATTTATAATTTCCAAGTTTGGTATATTATCACTGTATTAAGACGGAAACAGCTTCCTTTTAGGTGCACAAGATTTGGAAGAAACATAAAACACCTCAAAACTTTGCAGGTACTTCAGATATTGAAAGTTCCTCTGCTCAACCGACACAGGCAGCATATCGTGTTAGTGCTGCAGAGGCAACACTTGCATTTCACATTGTTAATGACCACGCATCATACAAATCCATGGACTGCACGCCGAAACTAAACGTAAAACTATACAGTATTTCTCAAATTGCGAAGAAAGTTTCGTGAGCAAGAACAAAGGCCGAAGTGATTATTACCAAAGTCCTTGCACCACATTATGTTGACGTGCTGATACATCGTCTAGAAGAAATTTCTTTTTTTGGTGTTAGTACCGACAGCAGTAATCATGGTTCCCAGAAAGTATTCCCTATTTTAATACAATATTTTGGCCTTAAAGCTGGCGGTACGCAGACAAACGTAATCGAAATTAAAACTACATCAAATGAAAGTGCAGAAACAATATCATCATACGTTCGAGACGCTTTAGTAGGGGCAGGAATGGAAAAGAAATGTGTCGCATTTGTTGCTGACAATACGAAAATAAATTTTGGTGGTATAAGTCGACCAGAAGGCAAAAATGTATTCAACAAACTAAAGTCTTATATAAATGAAAATTTAGTTAGAGCGGGTTGCCCAGGTCACATTCTTAACAATGTCATTCAGCATGGGTCGGATATTTTAAGTGTACATTATAGTTTTCAAGCTGTACACTTACTTTTCTACATATACTGAGGAACTCAAGCATTATTGTTTGTAGAAATTAGTTAAAAGCAGCTTCTTAGTCACAGTAAAACCAGGTGGTTATCTCTGTTCCCTGCACTTGACAGAATAATTTAAATGTATGATGCTTTAAAATCTAACTTTTTGTCTATATTCAATGCTGCTAAAGTTCTAAAGATTTTCTTTGAAAACATTTTGTGTAAGGTCTATTTATATCACTTACATTCATTTACGCCTGTGTTCCACCATGGGATACAACAACTCGAAAGTGAACAAACATCCATTGTTGAGATGATCGCAATTTTAGATAATGTGTGTTGTCTTCTTAAGAATAGATTATAGAGTAATTTCATGTTACTAAAGACGAAAAAGGTGTTGATAAGTGCTATGGAGGGGAGCCTTGATAAAGAAGCTGACAATTTTGAGCAGGAGGCTGTTTCGTTGTATGGCGAATGTCTGGGCTGTTTAGATAAATGGTGTGTGTCCTTTTCAGAAATCAGTTGTTTTAGGTGGTTAAATTTAAATTATGAATTATGCATGGATGATGTGCAAAAGTGTGTATAGTTGTTGAGTGATGAAGGCATTGTAATAGAGGATGTCAAGTGTTGTGATGAGATATGTAATGTGAACCAGTTTTTGCAGCATCATAGCTCTGAACTTGAGAAATTGACCTGTAATGATAAGTGGTGTAATGATTAGTGGTACCAAGCATGAGGACTGTCATTCTGAAGTGTTCAAACTAATTCAGTAGTTTTTCGCTATTCCTACACATAATGCTAATGTTGAAAGAGTATTTTCACTAATAAGATCAGAGAGAACAGATGAAAGGAACAGATTATCTGTTGATTCGGTCAAAGGTATTGTTTTTGTGAAATATAATATAAAAACTTCAGTTGTTTCGAATTTTTTGATTTTATTTCAAACGAGCTAAATGTTTTGCACAGGATTAGTTTTTCAGAGAAATATAACTGACTGCTGTTGATTATCATATTTAAAATTGTATGTGTCAGAATTTAAAAAATATATATATATGCCTGTGAGTATTATAAATAGCATTTAAATTGAAATTTACATTTTTTTTCATTGCACGGTAATGCCCTACATATTTGACAAATGCCCTACATTTTTTACCAATGTGTCCTACATTTTCATTAGTTAATCTGGTAACCTAAATCTATATTCTTCGCCTAGAAACGAAAGCAGTGGTTAATTCTTACACCACTCGACATGAATAACTGTAATTTAATTATGTGTTTCCAAGGAATACTACACAAGTAGCGCCTTAATTGGCATTTCAAAAACATTTTTCTAGCTTACGCACTGTCCGATTTAGTGTTTCCGTTGAAAACAGTTCGTCCGAACTTCGAAGTTGTGTTCAACAGAACTATAGGTGACCTGAATCAGCTTGTATACGTACTAAGGGAAGAGCAAACAGGGCTACAATATATGTCTGGAATGTTTATTTGCAGCAACACAGATACTGATGTCGGTTATTCCGTTAGTGTACACCAATCCATCACTGGGGAAATGATAATGTCCTGAAGGCGTATCCTCAGATACAAAACTTGTCTTGGCGCAAACAAGCTTTAATGTGCGTTAAAACTGCTGAACTATACCAATGAATTAAATGTGTAATTCAGATTGCTGAGATCGTTCCAAATGTTACGGAGGTCGAAACAGCACAAAATACGTAAAAAAAAATTAAATTTTTCTGTAAGTCACTCACACAACAGAACTCCCGTTGTACATTCCACACGAAACAAATATTGAACAAAATATTAAAACAACTGAAGTCTAACTGTGAACATAGCCAAATCGGAACTGGGTGACATACACAGAACCAAGAATGTTGTTAGAAGCACACTCACCCATCACTTGCTCCCGTGGCCCATGCTGCTGAGTCCACTCCGTATCCCTGCTGAGCTGTCTCATTCGTTCACTGACTCAGTAGCTGATGTGCACTCGTTTCTTGTTTAGTTCACTAGACTGTCTTCAAAATTACGAGATAAGCCTCCCCAGTGAACTTCCTTTGGACCATTTATTCCAAAACAACGTTTTATATCCAGAATGAGATTTTCACTCTGCAGCGGAGTGTGCGCTGATATGAAACTTCCTGGCAGATTAAAACTGTGTGCCCGAACGAGACTCGAACTCGGGAACTTTGCCTTTCGCGGGCAAGTGCTCTACCAACTGAGCTACCGAAGCACGACTCACGCCCGGTACTCACAGCTTTACTTCTGCCAGTATCCATCTCCTACCTTCCAAACTTTACAGAAGCTCTTCTGTGAAACATGCAGAACTAGCACTCCTGAGAGAAAGGATACTGTGGAGACATGGCTTAGCCACAGCCTGGGGGATGTTTCCAGAATGAGATTTTCACTCTGCAGCGGAGTGTGCGCTGATATGAAACTTCCTGGCAGATTAAAACTGTGCGACCGACCGAGACTCGAACTCGGGACCTTTGCCCTTCGCGGGCAATTGCTCTACCAACTGAGCTACCGAAGCACGACTCACGCACGGTACTCACAGCTTTACTTCTGCCAGTATCCGTTTCCTACCTTCCAAACTTTACAGAAGCTCTTCTGCTAACCTAGCAGAACTAGCACTCCTGAAAGAAAGGATACTGTGGAGACATGGCTTAGCCAGAGCCTGGGGGATGTTTCCAGAATGAGATTTTCACTCTGCAGCGGAGTGTCCGCTGATATGAAACTTCCTGGCAGATTAAAACTGTGCGACCGACAGAGACTCGAGCTCGGGACCTTTGCCTTTGGCGGGCAATTGCTCTACCAACTGAGCTACCGAAGCACGACTCACGCCCGGTACTCACAGCTTTACTTCTGCCAGTATCCGTCTCCTACCTTCCAAACTTTAGAGAAGCTCTTCTGCGAAACATGCAGAACTAGCACTCCTGAAAGAAAGGAAACTGTGGAGACATGGCTTAGCCAGAGCCTGGGGGATGTTTCCAGAATGAGATTTTCACTCTGCAGCGGAGTGTGCGCTGATATGAAACTTCCTGGCAGATTAAAACTGTGCAACCGACCGAGACTCGAACTCGGGACCTTTGCCATTCGCGGGCAAGTGCTCTACCAACTGAGCTACCGAAGCACGACTCACGCCCGGTACTCACAGCTTTACTTCTGCCAGTATCCGTCTCCTACCTTCCGAACTTTACAGAAGCTCTTCTGCGAAACATGCAGAACTAGCACTCCTGAAAGAAAGGATACTGTTGCATGTTTCGCAGAAGAGCTTCTCTAAAATTTGGAAGGTAGGAGACGGATACTGGCAGAAGTACAGCTGTGAGTATCGGGCGTGAGTCGTGCTTTGGTAGCTCAGTTGGTAGAGCACTAGCCCGCGAAAGGCAAAGGTCCCGAGTTCGAGTCTCGGTCGGTTGCACAGTTTTAATCTGCCAGGAAGTTTCATATCAGCGCACACTCCGCTGCAGAGTGAAAATCTCATTCTGGAAACATCCCCCAGGCTGTGGCTAAGCCATGTCTCCACAGTATCCTTTCTTTCAGGAGCGCTAGTTCTGCATGTTTCGCAGAAGAGCTTCAGTAAAGTTTGGAAGGTAGGAGACGGATACTGGCAGAAGTAAAGCTGTGAGTACCGGGCGTGTGTCGTTCTTCGGTAGCTCAGTTGGTAGAGCACTTGCCCGCGAAAGGCAAAGGTCCCGAGTTCGAGTCTCGGTCGGGCACACAGTTTTATTCTGCCAGGAAGTTTCAATGTTTTATATGATTGAATGTTTTCAGGGAATTTTCACAAAAATTTAAGTATGTTTTTCCTTTTCTTGATAAAGTTTGAACCTTAGATTCTGTACTTACTAGTAGTTTTAGAGACTTCAAGAACAAAGTGATCAGAGTGTGTTGCAGTATCGCATGGCTACGCAGTTTGCTCATCTGCATCTGCCAGCAGGCTCTGTCAGAAACAAATGCTCGTGTTTGTAAATTGGATGAAATTTTAATTCTTATTCTCGAATTTTAAAACAAAATTATTGTTGTCCACTGTTAGAGCTAAAGATGCAATGACAAAATGTGTGAAACAGAAATCAGTCAGCATGTATAGAGTTCAGGCAATTCAGCAGCTAAATATGTCAACCGGAAGAACGTGACTATATTTGCAGCGGGTACAAAAGTAAATCAAAACGATTTTAGGGCTTATGATAAATGTGTATTATCTTTTTCCTGCGTAATACAGTCTTACATTCTTAAAACAGAAGGAACAAAAAATCTTGTTTTGTAATTTATCTCCCGTCGGGTACCTTTATTTTATTCTCCATCGAAAACTGGAGTGACGATTTATGCAGCTTATCTGAAATTGAAGAAAATAAGCGTATAAGTTTACGTTTGACGTGAAACAAAACCATATAACTTGCTTGATTATTATAATTTAAAGAAATTTTTTAAATAGATATTTGAAATACTGTCTAAAGAACGAAAACCGGTATCTTTCTTCTGGCCTTGAAACGGTTTCACATCCAACCTCGCTAACGTTTGCGTTGAAATATTAACCAGAATTGAATGCTGTGTGTAGTGTACACTTACAAATCAGTATTGCCTTAGCCTGAAAATCAGACTAAACGACGTTAGTGAAGCACGTACCGACAACCCTGGATTGATTGAAATAGGAAGTCTTGCCTAGGCGTTTACGCCATCGACTGCTTCAGGGGAAAACAGATTCATTATAATGCTTCCTATTTGCCGATCAATAGTTATTAGCATCCTTATCTACAATGAAAGGTTAAAATATAGCTTTTAAACGGTCCATTTTCAGCAAAATGAACTCCGTTTGCTTTCGCCACCTAAGAAAATACATGCCTCTATGTTGTCGTGGCCTTCAGTCCGAAGACTAGTTTGATACAACTCCCCACGCTATTATATCCTGTGTAAGCCTCTGTATCTCCGAATAACTGCCGTAACCTACATCCTTCTGAATCTGTTTACTGTATTCATCTCCAATACAAAATTTGTAGTACCTTGATGTCCCAGAAAGTGTCTTATCAGCCTATCTCCTATTCTAGTTAGGTTGTGCCACAGATTTCTTGCCTCTCCAATTCTGTTCAGTGCCCCCTCATTCGTTACGTGATCTACCCATCTAATCTTTAGCATTCTTCTGTAGCACCACATTTGAAAAGCTTCTGTTCTCTTCTTGCCTAAACTATCTATCGTCCGTATTTCATTTCCATACATTGCAGCACTCCATAGAAATGCCTTCAGTAAAGCCTCCCTAATACTTAAATTTATAGTCAATGTTTTTCTTCAGAAACGCTTTTCTTACCATTACCAGTCTCCTTTTTATGCCCTCTCTACGTCGGCCATCATCAGTTATTTTGCTTCCCAAATAGCAAAACTCATCTATACCCCGTTTCCAAATATGACTCCCTCAGCATCAACTGACTTTATTCAACTACATTCCACCATCTTTATTTTACTCTTGTTGATGTTCGTCTTATATCTTCCTTTCAAGACATTTCCCATTCCGTTCCACTGCTCTTCCAAGTCGTTCGCTGTTTCTGTCAGAATTACAATATCATCGGCAAATCCCAAAGTTATTATTTCTTAACCCTAATCATTAATTCCCACTCCAAATTTTCCTTTTGTTTGCTTTATTGCTTGCTCAATGTACAGACTGAATAACATTGGGGATAGGCTACAACCCTGTCTCACTCCCTTAGCAACTACTGCTTGCCTTTCAAGCCCATCGACACTTATAACTGCTATCTGTTTTCTGCACGAGCTGTAAATAGCCTTTCGGACACCGTATTTTACTCATGCCACTTTTAGAATTTGAAACAGAGTATTCCAGTCAACATTGCCAATAGCTTTTTTCTAAATCTACAAATCTTATAAACGTGGGTTTCACTATCCGTAACCTATGTTTTACGATAAGTCGTAAGGTCATTGTAATTTCCCGTGTTCCTTCATTTCTCCGGAATCCAGACTGGTCTTCCCCTAGTTCGGTCTCTACCAGTTTTTCCATTCTTCCATAAAGAATTCGTGTTAGCATGCTTCTAATGCTACAGTATTACGTATGTTTTTCTATAGTACTAATGACTGTTTAAGGGAGGCCAATGTTCCCTTCTTTAAACTACGAGTTGCTTTCTCTTAAAGTAGTGACAAGTATGCATCTGTGCCAAGTTGATTTCTTCTCATGACCAACTAATTTTCTATCGATAAGAAACAATGCAGCGAAGTGGAAGTGACAACACACAGTCTGGAGAACGGCAATTCATACTAACGTCCAGCCGTTTAGATTCAGGATTCTCCAAATTTCTCTACATCTCTTACACTGAGCTGATATTAGTCGTGGGATAGCGATAGACACATACACAAATAGCGGTAGTATCGCATACACAAGGTATAAAAGGGCAATGTATGGGTGGAGCTGTCATTTGTACTCAGGTGATAAATGTGAAAAGTTTCTGGCTTGATTATGGCTGAACGGCGGGAATTAACAGACTTTGAATGCGGAATGGTAGTTGGAGCTAGACGCATTCCATTTTGGAGATCGTTAGGGAAGTTAATATTCAGAGATCTACAGAGGTGTCAAGAAGTACCGAGAATACTAAATTTGAGGCATTGCCTCTCAACATGGACAACGCAGTGACCGATGGCCTTCACTTAACGACCGAGAGCAGTCGCGTGGGACGTACGACGAACGTATCCATTAGGACAGTGCGGCGAAATTTGGCGTTAATGGGCTATGGCAGCAGACGACCGACGCGAGTGCCTTTGCTAAGAGCACGACATCGCCTTCAACGCCTCTGCTGGGCTCGTGACGATATCAGTTGGACCCTAGACGAGAGGGAAAAAAGTCCTGGTCAGTTGAGTCCCGATTTCAGTTATGGTTCAAATGGCTCTGAGCACTATGGGACTTAACATCTGTGATCATCAGTCCCCTAGAACTTAGAACTACTTAAACCTAACTAACCTAAGGACATCACACACATCCATGCCCGAGGCAGGATTCGAACCCGCGACCGTAGCGGTCTCGCGGTTCCAGACTGAAGCTCCCAGAACCGCACGGCCACACCGGCCGGCCGATTTCAGTTAGTAAGAGCTGATGGTACGTTTCGAGTGTGGCGCAGACACCCACGAAACCATGGACCCATATTATTACAAGGCCCCGCACATTCTGCGGTGGCTCCATAACGGTGTGAGCTGGGTTTGTATGGAATGGACTGGGTCCGCTGGTCCAAGTGAACCCATCATTGACCGTTTGCAGCCGTTCATTGACTTCATGTTTTCAGACAACGATGGAATTTTTTTGGATGACAATTCGCCACGTCACCAGACCACAGTTGTTTGCGTTTGTTTTGGAGAATGATTTCGCCACGCGCATCGCCCGACGTGAATCCCATCGGACAATTATAGAAGCAGTCGAGAGGTCACTTCGTATAAAAAATCCTGCATCGGCAACACTCTCGCAGTTATAGACGGCTTTAGAGGCAGCATGGCGCAATTACTTCCGTAGGGTACTTCCAACGAATTGTTGAGTCCGTGCCAACTCGAATTGCTACACTACGCCCGTCAGAAGGAGGTCTGACACGATATTGAGAGGTAGCCCATGACTTTTCTCACTTCAGTTTGTGGCAAATGCCAGAATGGCTTCGTAATAAGGGTACAGTCGATTTCCTTTCCCATTTTACCACGCTATAAGCTCCTACTAAGTTTGTAATAACCTTGTCGTCGACGGGGCATTAGAGGCCTACAGCGATGAGCCAAAACATTATGACCATCTGCTTAATAATGTGTTCGTCCACTTTTAGAACTCAGTAAAGCGGTGATTCTGCGGACACGGATTCAAGTCGTTGGTAGTTTTCCGGCGGTATGTGGCACCAGCTGCCTACGCACATTTACCGCAGTTCGCGTAAATTAAGGGCCGGCGTTATTTCGATGCGGAGCTGGCGCTCGATAGCGTCTTGCATGTGTTCCATAATGTTCAGATCAGGCTAATTTGGTGGCAAAGCCATCAATGTCATTTTATTATCATTTTCATCAAACCACGGACAACTATCCTGCTGGAAAATGCCATGATTGTCGGGGAAGACATCAACCGTGGCGGAATACAGTTGGCAGCCATAACGTTCATGTGGCCCACAGCTGTAATGTTGCCGTAGATTACTACCAGAGGTCGCATGAAACCCTAAGTGAATATCTCTAACATAATATTGGAGGTGTATTCAAACGCGACGATCTACCTGGTTTAACAAGAAACGTGATTCATCACAACAGGCGACATGTTTTCATTGAACCACATCCCAGATTAAATGATCCCATGGTCCCTGCAATCCTAATTGACGATGCCGTTTGATCAACGCGGAAACACATAGGACCCATCTACTGCGGAGCCACATATCCAACACTGTGCTCCGAAACACACGTGTCTGCAACCGCATTGTATTCCGTAGTCAGATCTGCTATCCCGCCTTACAGCTCCACGTACTGTGATGAAGTATGGAAGTCGAACACCATGGCGCATAGTCGGTGTTTCATCAACCTTCAACCGGTTCCCATAGATGTTGACGACTGTAGCATGTGAACAGTTGACCAACTTCCTCTCTTCCGAGATCCTCGTTTCCAATCTCGGGGCCATAAGAATCTGCTCTTTGTGAAAGTCGCTTTTGTCAGTGTATTTCCCAAACAGACCCCGTATCGTCGTTAGAATCATTTCCTAATCTTCTCCGGTCTCGTACTTCCCTTACCACGTCGTGTCCCCAACCCCAGCAGATGAAATTCGATCTCGCAGTGGGCAGTGGTCATAATTTTTTGGCTCAGCGGTTAGCTTGCTTCATTGTGTTCTACAACAGTTATTGTTTGTAGAACGTCGGCAGATCGTGGTCTAGTGCTCAGCGTCGCTGCCTCTACATTGCAGGATCCCACATTCGATACCCGGACAGATCGGAGATTTTCTTCGCTTGGAAACTAGGTATATGCGTTGGTTTCATCATTTCATCTCATCTTAATCGACACGCAAGTCGCCGAAGTGGTGTAAAACAGAAAAACTTGCACCAGGCGCTGAACAACCTCAGATGGGATCTCTCGGCCAATACGATTATTTCATTTTTTCATTTACTTATTAAATTCAACGTTTTTCCTTCATCTGATGCATTTAGGATGGATTAGGAGAACTGATTTAGGAAGTAAAGAGCACTCCTAGTTTACGTTTTAAACTGTATTTCTCTAACATTATTCATGGTCTTGTAAGTATGAAACTGATATAAATCAAAACCAATATGAATTATGGCCCCAGATACTTTCTCAAGGCGAGGACGCCGTCTTTCAGAAATTCTGCTTTGGCGTTTACACTTGTTAGTAAGGTCGTATTTTATCTTTTGAATGTTCATGGTGTGGGTTCCTGTTGTCATGTCCTAGTTCATGAACCACGGGCAACGTATGAGTGGCCAAGTAAGTGGTCCCGACAGTCGGGATACCAGTTACTTTGGAATAAGGCTGGACATCTCGGACATATACTGAGTCGTGGTCACCATTGTGCGCATACGGCAAAGACTACCAAATCCACCGGTTAGTCCCTCAACCGTTAGGGGTAAAACTCAATGGGACTCGGGGCAAGTAAGGCTAGCAACCTGCTCGCCTGGTACTTTAAATACGATGCTGGCAACAATCAGAGCAAAATGCCTCGTACCGTTGGAGGTGACGGAGTCCAACCTCTAACTGACAAACCAGGGACTTGGCAAACAAATGGCAATGAGATGGGGAGCTATTAATATCAATGGGGGCTACTCTGGGAAGAAGGTAGAGCTGGCAGAGGCTGCAAGTAAGATGGGGCTGGACGTTTTAGCTCTTAGTGACATTCGGGTAAGGGGTGAGAAAGAAGAGGAAGTGGGAGAATACAAGGTCTACCTGTCAGGAGTCAAAGCAGGAATAGCACAATGAGGTGTAAGGGTTGACATCAGGAAATAAATGGAACCCAGTGTAGTTGCAATAAGGTATGTAAACGAACGACTGATGTGGGTAGATTTGACAGTGTCTAGCAAGAAAATTAGGATTGTGAGAGTATATTCGCATTGTGAAGGGAGAGATCAAGATAAGATGGATAGTTTTTATGATGCACTTAGTGATGTAGATGTTAGAGTAAAGGACAAGGACAGTGGTCTGCTCATGGGTGATTTTAATGCCAGGATTGGAAATCGAACAGAAGGTTATGAAAAGGTTATGGGTAAATTTGGAGAGGATGTGGAGGCCAACAGGAATGGGAAACAACTCTTGGATTTCTGTGCCACTATGGGCTTAGTAATCACAAACTCCTTTTTTTAAACATAAGAACATTCACCGGTATTCTTGGGAAGGCAGGGGAACCAGATCTGTCATTGACTATATAATAACAGGTCAGGAATTCAGGAAGGCTGTGAGGGACACGCGTGTATTCAGGGGATTCTTTGATGACACTGATCATTATTTAATCTGCAGTGAAATTTGTATTGTGAGGCCGAAATAGCAGGAGGTCAGGTCCATATGTAGGAGGATAAGACTGGAGAAACTTCACGATAAGGAAAACAGGCACAAATACATAACAGCGATCTCAGAAAGGTACCGGTTAGTTGAATGTAGTCAATTACAGTCATTGGAAAAGGAATGGACAAGGTACAGGGACACAGTACTAGAAGTGGCTAAAGAATGTCTTGGAACAGTAGTGTGAAAAAGTAGGACGAAGCAAAAAGCTTGGTGGAATGACACAGTCAAGGCAGCCTGTAAAAGGAAAAAGAAGGCGTATCAAAAATGGCTACATACTAGAACTCAGGTAGACAGAGAAAGTTATGATGAAGAAAGAAACAAAGCCAAACAGATAATTGCAGCATCCAAGAAGAAATCTTGGGAAGACTTTGGAAACAGGTTGGAGACTATGGATCAAGCTGCTGGAAAACCATTCTGGAGTGTAATTAGCAGTCTTCGAAAGGGAGGTAAGAAGGAAATGACAAGTATTTTGGACAGGTCAGGAAAACTGCTGGTGAATCCTGTGGATTCCTTGGGCAGATGGAGAGAATATTTTGAAGAGTTGCTCAATGTAGGTGAAAATACGATCAGTAATGTTTCAGATATCGATGTACAATGGGACAGGAACGATGATGGAAATAGGATCACATTTGAGGAAGTGGAGAAAATGGTCAATAGATTGCAGTTCAATGAAGCAGCTGGTGTGGATGAAATTAAGTCACAACTCATCAAATACAGTGGAACGTCAGGTCTTAAATGGCTACACAGGATAATTGAAATGGCCTGGGAGGCGGGACACGTTCCATCACACTGGACAAAAGCAGTAATCGCACCAATCTTTAAACATGAAAACAGAAAAGATTGTAACAACTACAGAGGTATCTCTTTAATCAGCGTTGTGGGTAAAATCTTCTCAGGTATTGTTGAAAGTAAAGTGTGAGTATTAGTTGAGGACCAGTTGGATGAAAATCAGTGTGGGTTGAGGCCTCTTAGAGGTTTTCAGGACCAGATCTTTAGCTTACGGCAAATAATGGAGAAATGGTATGAGTGGAACAGGGAATTGTATCTATGCTTTATAGATCTAGAAAAGGCATGAGACCGGGTTGCTAGGAGGAAGTTATTGTCTGTTCTACGAGATTACGGAATAGGAGGCAAACTTTTGCAAGCAGTTAAAGGTCTTTACATGGATAGTCAGGCAGGTAGTTAGAGTTGACGGTAAATTGAGTTCATGGTTCAGAGTAGTTTCAGGGGTAAGATAAGGCTGCAACCTGTCTCCACTGTTGTTCGTATTATTTATTGATCATATGTTGAAAACAATAGACTGACTGGGTGAGATTAAGATATGTGAACACAAAATAAGCAGTCTTGTATATGCGGATGACTTAGTTGTGATGGCAGATTCGATTGAAAGTTTGTAAAGTAATATTTCAGAGCTAGATCAGAAATGTAAGGACCATGGTATGAAGATTAGAATCTCCAAAACGAAAGTAATGTCAGTGGGAAAGAGATATAAACGGATTGAGTGCCAAATAGTAGGAACAAAGTTAGAACAGGTGGACGATTTCAAGTACTTAGGATGTATATTCTCACAGGATGGCAACATAGTGAAAGAACTGGAAGCGAGGTGTAGCAAAGCAAATGCAGTGAGCGCTCAGCTACGATCTACTCTCTTCTGCAAGAAGGAAGTCAGTACCAAGACTATGTTATCTGTGCACCGTTCAATCTTTCGACCAACTCTATTGTATGGGAGCGAAAGCTGGGTGGATTCAGGTTACCTTATCAACAAGGTTGAGGTTACGGATATGAAAGTAGCTAGGATGATTGCAGGTACTAGTAGATGGGAACAATGGCAGGAGGGTGTCCATAATGAGGAAATCAAAGAAAAACTGGGAATGAACTCTACAGATGTAGCAGTCAGGGCGAACAGGCTTAGATGGTGGGGTCATGTTACATGCATGGGAGAAGCAAGGTTACCCAAGAGACTCATGGGTTCAACAGCAGAGGGTAGGAAGAGTCGGGGCAGACCAAGGAGAATGTACCTGGATTCGGTTAATAATCGCTTAACATCAGAAGAGGCACCAATGATAGCAATGAATAGGGGATCATGGAGGAATTTTATAAGGGGGACTATGCTCCAGACTGAATGCTGAAAGGCATAATCAGTCTTAAATGATGATGATGATGAATGTTACATATCTGTCTACAGTTGTATATATTCCCCGGAAGACATACGTCGCATGATAGATACCGTACGATATCGTTAGTCCCCATTTTAATTCCTCTCACATACTTTATAGGATGAATGAATGTCTATTCATTTCTGTGCGTTCTTAATGCATTAATTTTGTCATCGAGGTTATTAAATAATACTTCTGTTCGAGGTAATAGTGGTAGAAACACGTCTCTCGGAACTTGGCCGTTTTGAAATTTTACCGAGAAAGTGGTGCAGTCGTTACAGCATTTCCGGGAGAAGTTCAAATAGTCATCCCACCATTCACATTTAGGGTTTTTGTGGCGTACCTAAATCGATAATAGGAGATACTGGAATAGTTTTGTTGAAACAGAAACGATCGTTTTCTCTTCCCATCCTTGTTCTATCCTACCTCGTCTTCCGTTTCGAATGACTTCGTCACCATTAGACTTAAATCTCTTAATCTACATTACTTCATTAAGATTTTAAGAACGATACATTTCACTATTCACAACGCCTCATTTTAGTACCTTTCACTATATGTTTTGACGATATAGCTGAGAGTGAATAATCCCGTAACGAATAGTACAGTTATTAACTGAACTTATTTTACCTTACCTGTTAAGCCTGCTCTAGAAAGAGATCTGACACTTAAGGCTGGATAATAGGTTAGTTAAATTTTATAATATTTGTTCCAATTACTCTTATTGTAATATATGGGTACCATTAAAAACGATTTATGTGTTTGTCCATCAACAATCTGTACATCCGGTAACATAAAAAGTTTAGCTGTTCTGAGAAATGACTCATCACGTCTACCATAATATAGCCTAACTATATTTGATATTTTGTAAATTCAGACACGTTACTCAAGCCGGGCTGTCAGTTTATGTGGTCATATTCATACCTGCACAATAAAAATTAGGTAATAACTTAAGCGACAACCAGGTCAAATCTCTGTGTTAGATGTATATTCAAAATCACACAATCATGTTTAAAATTTACTCTTGTTAGCCCAGACGACAGGTTTGCAGGAGCATCCACATACGGTATTTTGAGAACATAGCGGTTATATTCGTAATTATTACGGAAAAAAACTAACAGCTCAAGTGAGAAAGAGTCTTTCTCAAGCATAGAATTTCGTAGACACTCCATCACCCAATATTTTTAAAAATACAGAAGATGGTCCGACTAGAAAGAAAGGCAAAGGAAGGCTAAGCGATCAGGTTCACAGGTCCCCGAATCAGCTGCCTCAGCTGGTGTCGCGGTACTGAACTCTCCTCTTCGTTCCGGTCTCCCTATCAATTATGCAAAAACAAGCGGGTTGGCCCCTTGTGGTCTTTCGGTGGCGCTCTCGCTTTACGCCACATGGGGTCCCGGGTCCGATTCTCGGCGGGGTCAGGGATTTTCATCTGCCTCGAGATGACTGGGTGTTTGTATTGTCCTTCTCATTTTATCATCATTCATGGCGTGATTGGACTGAGCAAAGGTTGGGAATTTGTACGGGCGCTGATAACCGCGCAGTTGAGCGCACCACAAACCAAACAAAACAAACTCAGCTACGGACGGGGAAAAGAAATTTATATGTTTCACAAGAATTAAGAGATTTTAAGTGACAGATACGGCAGCGAAGTCTGCGCATGTATATCCTGTTGTAAAAGATATTGGCAGATTACGATGCATAGTTAGTTATATTACGTAACTTGTATCTATGTTCAGTTCAGAAACACACTAAGAAAACAGCGAGGCTCATTAATAACAAAAATATGGATATGCAAGCTACATTTTCAACATATTTCTTGCTGAGTTTGTATCCATTTTTTAAACTACTTTTCCTAAAATAAATGAAGTCAGTAAGGAAACTTTCGAGCAGTCTTATCACACCGAAAAGAAGGATGTGTGCAAAATATCCAGAACAAATAATAATCCACATAAACTTTCATGTTGTAAACAGGAGTGTAACATATTAAGAAAAGTAAGAAATCTAGGCGTATGCACATTTTATCTGAAACTGGTAGACCAGACAATAAAATCAGATCAATATGGAATATTGTTAAAAGAATTAAGAATGACGACGAAGGGAACAATAGATAATGGTGGTATTTCTGCTAAAGAGAACGGAATTGTTGTGAAAGACAGTCCCTGTGAAACAGATATTTTTATTAATTCCTTTTTTAAAAATAGGAGAGGAAATTACTGCAAACTGTTCAGAAGGGAAAGCAAAACCGTACACCGAAGAAGGAATACAGGGGACATTTAGTGAAATAAAAATTAATCTTATATCCCTAAGTGAAATTGGGAAGATCACGACGACTCTAAAAACTCAAAAGTTTTTTAGAAAAAGAATACGGAATGTTACCCGAGGCTGTTCGGAAAAATACAAAGATAAACGGCACACCATATGCGTGGGGAGAAATTACATTGGGAGTCCGACAGGATTCGATCGATGATGCACAACGGTTTTTACTATATGTTAACAACATGCAGCTTTTTCGAATCACGAGTCATTATTAGTCCTGTTTGCTGGTGATATAAGTCTTACTGGTTGTGAAGCCGAGCAAGTAAGTATCAGTACAGAAAATAGTAAATGATATTATTGTGAAAGTTAGTGAATGGTTTTGCACAAAAGTGGTTAGCTTTAAACTTTGAAAATGACGCAGTTCATCCACTTTTGTACTGTCAGAAATATCCCACCTTCTGTTAACCTAGTACACATAAACGGAATAATAAACCGGGTAGAACACTGTAAATTCTTAGGTGAGATTTTAGATGAGAACTTAAACTGGAAAAACTATACAGCAGACCTGCTAAAACGTTTAGTTTCCTCTAATTTTGCCATAAGAGTAACTGCAACATTGGGGATACAGAAGACAGTAAGTTAACGTTTTTGCATGTTATCATTCAGTGACGTCTTATGGGACAGTATCCTGGGGTAACTCCTCATTTGGGCAAAAAGTATTTACCGCAAAAAATAAAAAAGTTATAATTATGTGTGACGTACACGCACGTACATCTTGCAGGCATCTTTTTTAAGCAGTTGGGTCTATTAACCACAGACTCACAGTACGTTTATCCATTCAGGAAATTTATTATCAACAACCGTTCTCAGTTCGAGAGCAGTAGAGATAATCACAAGCACACCACCAGAAGGAAACTCCATCTGCATTATCCATTAACGAATATGCCATTGCCGGAAAAAGACTAGAAAAAATGCCTCTCAACAGCCACAAAAATAAGACGCTAAAAACAGTTAAACACCCAGAAATAACATATGCAAGTGAAACAATTTTCAAAATAGCTAACACTGCGATACAGACAGACAAGTCAATATAGAAAGAAGAAGAATCGGAACGTGCATAAACAAAAATTACCTCGAACGACACTGAAGACTAGCCACTAACGAAACAGTCTATCATGAAATGGAACTGGTTACGAGAACGGTTAGGAAGACACGCATTTCATTCTTAGTATACCTGATAAGGATACCAGAAAACTGCATCATCAGGAGAATAATTATGGAACAATAACAGAAACATTAAATGGCCGATGGAAATCAAGAAAGATCAGAAGGAACTTGATATTAGAACAGACTATTTCAAAAATAAAACTGACATAAGCAATAAACTGAAAGATAAACAAATCAGGCTGCAGACTAATATCAACAAACTACGGAAGTGTAATTTCATAGGAAGAAAGGAAACTGGGGTCCGAGGGAATAACAAGGTACGGGGCAAATTGAATGCTGAAAACGTGTTTGTACAAAATTAACAAATTTGTCCGAAGAAGACCACAAAATGCGAATGAAGATATCTGGGCTGCTACTATGCTAACGCATTGTCTATTGGCAAGTCCTGACGATTACTGAAACAGGCACAGAATCTGACTGGTGTTTTTCCTATTTAATCTAATTGTGGATTAGGGATGTTACATTTCAGTTGTGCAGGTCCGTATGTAAGTGTGCAAAGCAGAAAATCTTGGAGTTACAATAGTGCAAACTGAGCAGTTTAAAGTGACCTTTCTGTAGCCCTCTCAGTTTTACAAACTAACGGATTTGTTGTCTTGCCAATTCTTGAGAAAAAACTCCTTTGACTAGCGTGTATCTGAAGATTTCCCTTCAGCCTGGTAAGATGGGTACATCTACATCATACTAAGCAAGCCACTTAATGGTGTGTGGCGGAGGGTAGTTTCGGTACCATTATCTGATCCCTCCAGCCCTGTTCCACTCGCGAGTAGTGCGTGGGAGGAACGATTGTCGGTGAGTCTCTGTAATGGCTCCAATTTATCGAATTGTCTCCTCGTGGTCAATACGCGAGATGTATGTTGGTGGGAGTAATATGTTGTCCGGCTTCTCCTGAAAAGTGCTGTCCCGTAATTTCATTAATAAGTCTCTCCGTGATGCACAACGCCTCTTTGTAAAGTCTGCCAATGGAATTTGTTTAGCATCTCCGTAACGCTCTCTCGCCAGCTAAACGACCCCGTGACGAAACGCGCCGTTCTTCGTTGGATCTTCTCTATCTCCTCTTTCAGTCCTACCTCATAGAGATCCCAGATGGATGAACAATACTCAGGAATTGATCGAACAAGCGCCGTATAAGCCAATTCTTCCGTGGATGAATTTCATTTCCTTAAGATTCTTCCGATGAATCTGAGTCTGGTGTCTGCTTTTCAAACTATCTTTCTTATGTGGCCATTCCACTTAAGGTCGGGCCGGATAGTTACGCCTACATATTTTACGGCAGACACAGTCTGCAGCTGTTTGTCATCAACAGTGTAGCTGTACAGCAGTGGATTTCTTTCTCTATGTGTGCGCAATATGTTACATATATTTACGTTCAGATTCAACTGCCAGGGCCTGCACCAATCATCAAATCTCTGCAGGTCGTTCTGCAAATTCTTACTATCGTCTGGCGTTGCTACTTTGGTACAGACAACTGCACCATCTGCGAATAAAGAGCATCCGACGCTTTCTACTACATCGTTTATATATACAGTAAAGAGCAACGGTCCCGTCACACTTCCCTGCGGTCCTCCGGATATTATCTTTACATCTGTCGATATACACTCCTGGAAATTGAAATAAGAACACCGTGAATTCATTGTCCCAGGAAGGGGAAACTTTATTGACACATTCCTGGGGTCAGATACATCACATGATCACACTGACAGAACCACAGGCACATAGACACAGGCAACACAGCATGCACAATGTCGGCACTAGTACAGTGTATATCCACCTTTCGCAGCAATGCAGGCATCTATTCTCCCATGGAGACGATCGTAGAGATGCTGGATGTAGTCCTGTGGAACGGCTTGCCATGCCATTTCCACCTGGCGCCTCAGTTGGACCAGCGTTCGTGCTGGACGTGCAGACCGCGTGAGACGACGCTTCATCCAGTCCCAAACATGCTCAATGGGGGACAGATCCGGAGATCTTGCTGGCCAGGGTAGTTCACTTACACCTTCTAGAGCACGTTGGGTGGCACGGGATACATGCGGACGTGCATTGTCCTGTTGGAACAGCAAGTTCCTTTGCCTGTCTAGGAATGGTAGAACGATGGGTTCGATGACGGTTTGGATGTACCTTGCACTATTCAGTGTCCCCTCACCAGAGGTGTACGGCCAGTGTAGGAGATCGCTCCCCACACCATGATGCTGGGTGTTGGCCCTGTGTGCCTCGGTCGTGTGCAGTCCTGATTGTGGCGCTCACCTGCACGGCGCCAAACAAGCATACGACCATCATTGGCACCAAGGCACAAGCGACTCTCATCGCTGAAGACGACACGTCTCCATTCGTCACTCCATTCACGCCTGTCGCGACACCACTGGAGGCGGGCTGCACGATGTTGGGGCGTGAGCGGAAGACGGCCTAACGGTGGCGGGACCGTAGCCCATCTTCATGGAGACGGTTGCGAATAGTCCTCGCCGATACCCCAGGAGCAACAGTGTCCCTAATTTGCTGGGAAGTGGCGGTGCGGTCCCCTACGGCACTGCGTAGGATCCTACGGTCTTGGCGTGCATCCGTGAGTCGCTGCGGTCCGGTCCCAGGTCGACGGGCACGTGCACCTTCCGCCGACCACTGGCGACAACATCGATGTACTGTGGAGACCTCACGCCCCACGTGTTGAGCAATTCGGCGGTACGTCCAGCCGGCCTCCCGCATGCTCACTATACGCCCTCACTCAAAGTCCGTCAACTGCACATACGGTTCACGTCCACGCTGTCGCGGCATGCTACCAGTGTTAAAGACTGCGATGGAGCTCCGTATGCCACGGCAAACTGGCTGACACTGACGACGGCGGTGCACAAATGCTCTGCAGCTAGCGCCATTCGACGGCCAACACCGCGGTTCCTGGTGTGTCCGCTGTGCCGTGCGTGTGATCATTGCTTGTACAGCCCTCTCGCAGTGTCCGGAGCAAGTATGGTGGGTCTGACACACCGGTGTCAATGTGTTCTTTTTTCCATTTCCAGGAGTGTAGTTCCGTTAAGAACGACGTGTTGAGTTCTATCTGCAAGAAAGTCTTGAGTCCAATTGCAGGTCTGCTCCGATACTCCGCAAGTTAAATAGCAATGCGGGACGATGTCAAGTGCCTTACTGAAACCGAAGAATACGGCATCAACCTGAGCGCCGTTGTCCATGGCGCTGTGGATCTCATGGGGTAACAGAGCGTGCTGAGTTTCGCAGTATCTCTGTTTGCGGAATCCATATTGATTTTTATAGAGAAGATGTTCATTTTCCAAAAACGTAGTAATTCTTGAGTATAAAGTATGTTCCACAATTCTATAACAAATCAACGTCAACGATATAGGTGTATAATTGTGTGGATCTGTCTTATGGCCTTTCTCAAAAACAGGAATAACCTGCGCTTTTTACCAATTGTTAGGTACCTTTCGTTGCTCAAGCGATCTATGGTAAGTTACTGCTAAAAGGGGAGCAAGTTCTTTCGCATAACACGAGTATTTTTAGAATCTTATAGGTATCTCATCTGGTCCTGAAGCCTTTCCGCTACAAAGTAATTATAGCTGCTTCTTAATTCCGCGATCGGTTATCTCAATATCTGCCATTTCGATGTACGTACGACGATTGAATGGAGGGACAATGTTGCTCTCTTGCGCTCATTTTCGCTTCGTTCAGCTTTTATTTGTCAGCTAGATTTTTACTTCTCTTGAATCTGAGATGAAGTGCTCTTTGTTTACGTAGCTCTTTTCTAACATGGTTATTAAACCATGCTGGATATTTCCCATCCCCTAAGACGTTACTCGAACATACTTGTCCAGGGCATATTGAACGAAGCCTTCGGATTTTTTTCCATTTGTTTTCCACATCTTCGTCCTCATCACCGAATATTTGACCCGGCTGCTGAGGTATTCTGAAATTTGTATCCTGTCACCCTTGCTGAGCAAATATATCTTCCTACCTTTCTTAACATTCATTGTAGGACCCGTCGTCATATATGCTGCCAGAGTCTTATGATCACTGCTTACCTTCCTCTATGTTAACTGATTCGATAAGTTCAGGTGTATTTGTTACCCTCACGAGTTGGTTCTCCAGTTATATGCTCAAGGTAATTTTCGGACAAGACACGCAGAACAATACCACACGATTCCCTGTCTCTGGCACCAGTTTTGATGGCATAAGTCTACCAGTCTGTACTTGGCAAGTTGAAGTCACCCCATGTTACAACGGAACAGGAAAATGATCAGGAAAATCACGCAAATGGTCGAAATATTTTGTGGAATGCATAATATTCTCTAGCTGAAGACCATAAAGGATTTCATCCAGCTTATACTCAGAGGAAATACAAGAATCACATCAATTTAAACTCTTCCTCCCTACGGTGCTCATTGTCGTTCCAATAATTACGCACTGGGACTTGTAGATCATAATATTGGTTAACTGCGGTTTCTCTACTGTATTGGTCAGCAACTAGTATGACCACAGCTAGTCTCCATTAAATACGCGAGGAAGGTTGCGTTTCATTATATGCCCTTATTTAGTTTTCCTACCTTTCTACTCACGAATGGACTTTGGGAGGAATGATTAATTACACAACGACTGCAAAAAGTAGGTTACTCCTGTCGTCCCACGCTGGAACTATAACGCAACGAGAACATCGCAGTGTCAGGATAGAGTATGTGTGCCGGACCTCCTAGAGACACAGTGGTGCTGTAGTTCAGATAACAGGAGCATTGCAGTTTGGTTGTGAAATGGCGTGGCAACTGGAAACGTACTGCGGAGTTAAAGTACGCACAACACTACGATTCTTATGGGCAAAACGTCTGAATGGCACACTAGTTCACCGTGCAATTTGATGATATATATGGGCCACATGCAATGTCGCGCCACAGCTGTAGTGAAATGCTGCAACAGTTTGAAACCTAACCTAACCAACCTAACCTAACCTCCAAGGTCGCGCAGACGTGAATGATACTTATCAGGAACGAAGGTCATCGAGATCGATCACAAACGCAATGTCTGGGCAGTCGAGAAATTGATTCGCAGCAATATCTGATTTTCCGATGAAGAGGACGTTCACACAGTGGTTCTTTAATATCTCCTGACCAAGAAGCAGGCTGTTGTCGTCGAGGAACTGAACTTCTGGCAGAACGTCCTGACCGTTGTTTACGGAGATTTTGACACTTTCTGTGTCACTTTCAAATCAATCCTAAAACATTAACAACAGATTTCGCCGCTCTATCCTAAAGCACACTTTCGTCGTTCGTCCCAAATTGTTCCCCGCGGTTATTTCGCACAGTGTTGCTTGTCTCTTTGCACTCACAAATCTACACAAACATCGTTGCTCTGGGTCGTTAAGTGAAGGCCGTTAGTCATTGCGTTGTCCGTGGTGAGAGGCAATGGCTGAAATTTTGTATTCTCGGCAAATCTTTAACACTGTGAATCTCAGAATACTGAATTCCTAACGTTTCTGAAATGGAACATCCCATGCGTTTTGCTCTAGTTACCATCCCGCTTTCAAAGTCTATTAATTTCCGACGTGCGGTCAGAATCACGTCGGAAAGCTTTACACACGAATCACCAGAGTACAAATGACAGTTCTGCCAACGCACTGCCCTCTTACAACTTGTATACGCGGTACTGCCGCCATCTGCGTATTTGTATATCGCTACCACATGACTTTTGTCACTTCAATGCATATCTCGTTTCAAGCTGTTATTCGGCTTCTTTCTGCATACAGGTCTCTACATGAACGGCATGGGAGAGTGTTTCTGGAATCAGCCCTAGATACACGATTGTATTTTCAAAATTTTGCAAGATATTTGAACCAATATCTCTCAGTTCACATTTTGCATCATTCCTGTTATCCCCTCTCGCTTGTTACCACTCACGCTACTCCTGTTAATAAAGCAGCATTTGCATCAGAGTAGTATTTAATATACAGCTAAAAAGTCTTTTATAAACAATCTCTGTCATATACAGTTGTAATTTCTGCAACACCTTAGGTATGAATAAAATCTCCAATTATTTCACCCGAAACAGACCAAACGATCGTTTCGTTTCATATTCACATATATTTTTACTCCCAGGTATTTGAATGTGATATGTGAAAACGTTTATAGCTCATTAATCTTGACTTTGCGTTTCGTTAAAACTGTAACCTTACATTTCTCAACGCTAGAAACCAGTCGTTCTGTTTTTCAGAATAAAATTTAATTCTCAGTTGCAGAATTAGTTTAATTTCGCTTCACGCTTTCAGCAGATCAATCTGTCCTCTTCAGAAGCCCACAAAATTCCATGAATTATACAGCGTTAGATCTTGGCCATACATTTATGTGAAGTATAAGAATAGCATTATAAAAAGTTACCTAGTATTGGTTTAGCAGATGTCAATACCTTTTTCAGAAAAGCATAATGCCACGAACGTCAAAAAATGTGATAATTATAAACGCAGTTTGACAGATTGACAATTTACAGTAAATGAATTTATGTACAGAGTGAAGTTGTTTTAGCAGCAAGGGACACATATAATAACAAATGACAGTACGACAGACGTATATAAAGAAAGTTATGTATAATAAATGCAAAAAAATGGCATAGCTTGTTCCAGACAAGCAACTACTGACACTAGTATCTGAAAGGAATCGGCTGACTTTCACAATTTGATAATATATACTATACACTGAGTGACAAAAGTCAAAGGATGCCACGTAACATTGTGTCGGACCTCCTTCCGCACTGCGTAGTTCAGAAACTCGACGTGGTATGGACTCATCTTGGCAATACAAGCCTTCTGCAGAAATACTGAGTCATGCTACCTCTATAACGGTCTACAAATTACTGAAGTGTAGCCGATGAAGGACTTTCCACGCCAACTGACTTCTCGATTACTCCCCATAAATGTATTATGGAATTCATGTCGGGCGATCTGAGCAGCCAAATCATTCGTTCCCCCAGTTGTCCAGAATGTTCCTCAAACCAATCTCGAACATCTGTGGCCCAGTGACATGGCGTGTTGTCACCCATGAAAATGAAGACTCAGAAAGGCTGCAAATGGTCTTCAAGTAGGCGAACATAACCATTTCCAGTCAATGATCGCTTCAGTTCGCACAGAGGTGCCAGTGCATTCCATGTTAACACAGCCCACATCATTAGCGAGCAACCTCCAGCTTGCACAGTGCCTTGTTGACAACTTGGCTCCATGGTTTCGTGGCGCCTGCGCCACTCCCGAATCCTACCATCAGGGCTTACCAACTGAAATCGGGACTCATCTTACCAGGCCACAGTTTTTCAGTGGTCTAGGGATCTACCATATGGTCAAAAGCACAGGAGACGCGCTCCAAGCGATGTCGTGTTGTGTGCTGCCAGTGCCCATTAACGGCAGATTTCACTCTCTGTCCTAATGGATGCGTTCGTCGCACTCCCACATTGATCTCTACGGCTATTTAACGAAGGGTTGGTGGTCTGTCAGCACTGACAACTCTACGTAAACGTCGTTAGTATCGATCATTAAGTGATGGCCGTCAGTCACTGCGTCGTCCGAGGTGAGAGGTAACGGCTGAAATCTGGCATTCTTAATACACTGCTGATCTCGGAATATTTTATATACCCCAGATTTGAGAAACATGACACAAGGAGGCCTCTCATTATGTATAAAGAGCAACGTGGTTTCACATAAATGAATGACTAAGGTCTAATGATTAATAGTATCTCAGATTTTGTAGTCTTCTGAAGCGGACAAATTAATCTATTGAATCCGGTAAAGCGAAATAAAACTAAGTGTGCAGGCTGATATTTTGTCCAGCTGTAAGGCTGTTCCATTAAACTCCCGGAATTCAACCATTAACAGACTTTGTCTTTTGCTAATACTTGGGCTGTAGGCCGTTCAGGCATTTTCAGAGCGAGCAGTAATATACTGAGAGCAAATGCTCATCTGCCCTCGTGTGTCCGTTTGCATGTGCATCCACCTTATTCTCGAACACTGGATCAATTGGTGGACTTCGTAAGTAGCTGGAAATCGTCCTGACTGCTATGAAACGAATGGCAGCTGGTGCGAATCGGTGCGTTGGAAGAGCTCCCGAGAATCGTGTACCTGTAATGTCAGTAGCAAAAGTATCTCAAATACTATCCTCTCCAGTGGATCTTGTTTCCTCAGCATAAAGTATAGGGTCGATGGTACATGTAAGCATCCTGTACAGTGTAGATGTAGACCAGCGAGTACAGGGTGTTGTAATGATCCTTATAACCAACAATTTTGAGGTTATCTCTCTCACTGAAACCGAAAGTGAGGCAGTGGGACTCACTTTACTTGTTTTGGGGAAACCTGTTTTGTCCAGTGTCAAGAGGAGCCAAATGCAAAAGGGTAGTGGTCTACATTACTGGCCATTAAATTTGCTACACCACTAAGATGACGTGCTACAGACGCGAAATTTAACCGACAGGAAGAAGATGCTGTGATATGCAAATGATTAGCTTTTCAGGGCATTCACACAAGGTTGGCGCCGGTGGCGACACCTACAACGTGCTGCCATGAGGAAAGTTTCCAACGGATTTCTCATACTCAAACAGCAGTTGACCAGCGTTGCCTGGTGAAACATTGTTGTGATGCCTCGTGAGTGTAGTCTATCCCGATTGCGGTTTATCATATGGCCACATTGCTGCTCGCGTTGGACGAGATCCAATGACTGTTAGCAGAATATGGAATCGGTAGGTTCAGGTGGGTAATACGGAACGCCGTGATGGATCCCAACGGCCTCGGATCACTAGCAGTTGAGATGACAGGCATCTTCTCCTCATGGCTGTAGCGGATCCCTGAGTCAACAGATGGGGACGTTTTCTAGACAACAACCATATGCACGAACAGTTCGACGACGTTTGCAGCAGTATGGACTATCAGCTCGGAGACCATGACTATGGTTACCCTTGACTCTGCATCACAGACAAGAGCGCCTGCGATGGTGTACTCAACGACGAACGTGTGTGCTTGAATGGCAAAACGTCATTTTTTCGGATGAATCCAGGTCCTGTTTACAGCATCATGATGGTCGCTTCCGTGTTTAAAGACATCGCGATGAACGCACATTGGAAGCGTGTATTCGTCATCGCCATACTGGTGTATTACCGGGCGTGATGGTATGGGGTGCCATTGGTTACACGTCTCGGTCACCTCTTGTTCGCATTGACGGCACTTTAAACAGTGAACGTTACATTTCAAATGTGTTACGACCTGTGGCTCTACCCTTCATTCTATCCCTGCGAAACCCTTTATTTCAACAGGATAATGCACGACCGCATGTTGCAGGTCCTGTACGGGCCTTTCTGGATACAGAAAATGTTCGACTGCTGCTCTGGCCAGCATATTCTCCAGATCACTCACCAATTGAAAACGCCTGATCAATGGTGGTCGAGCAACTGGCTCGTCACAATACCCCAATCCCTACTCTTGATCAACTGTAATATAGTGTTGAAGCTGCATGGGTAGGTGTACCTGTACACGCCATCCAAGCTCTGTTTGACTCAATGCCCAGGTGTATCAAGGCCGTTATTACGGCCAGAGGTGGTTGTTCTGGGTACTGATTTCTCAGGATCTATGCACCCAAAGTGCGTGAAAATGTAATCACATGTCAGTTCTAGTATAATATATTTGTCCAAAGAAATCATCTGCATTTCGTCTTGGTGTAGCAATTTTAATGGCCATCAGTGTATTAATCGTCGGCAGTTCAAACGTATGCGAATGGTGGTACCCTTTATGGGAACGGCAGCAGGGGACAGGTGCACTCAGTGTGTATGCCTGGGGCCTCTTTCAGCATGTTGAAGATGCTATTCCAGCAGCCGCTGAGGAAACAGGGTGCAGACAACTGCAGATTGTGGCACACGTTGACACAAATGATGCCTGTCGTCTCGGCTCCAGGGTCTTACTTCGGCTATTCCAGCGATGGGCAGAGAAGGTTGTGGAGACCAGCGCTGCGCATGGAGTTTCAACGAAGCTCACAATTCGCAACATTGTCCCCAGAACTGATCGTGATCCTTTCGTTCTCAGTGGAGTGGAAGGACTGAAAAGAGACTTCAAAGGTTCTGTAACACGCTACGCTGCGACTTCCTGCACTTGCGCCATAGAATTGAGAACTTTAAGGAGACCCTAAGTTGGTCAGGTGTGCACTACACATTAGAGGCTGTTACTTAGGTAGCTTATTGTGTGTGGGGTGCACACAACGGTGTTTTAGATTAGGCGACTCTTCATTCAATCCAGATAGCGATAGCTGTGGGAAACACGGAAGTATCAGTGTAAGATCGAAAGAAGTGCCTCCCACCAGTGAGAGTATTAAAAATTCTGCTGCTAAACTGTCAAAGTATTCACTAAAAGGAGCCAGAATTTGAAGCGGTCACGAAAAGCAATGAAGCTCACTTAATAACAAGCACAGAAAGCTGGTTGAAACCTGACATTGATAAGAGTGATATTTTTGGGGAAAATTTAAGTGTATATAGGAAGGATAGGCAAAGGGGAAATGGAGGTGGTGTATGTGTCGCAGTAGATAAGAAACTTTATTCCACCGAAATAGTAACTGAAGCTGCTTGTGAGACTGTTTGGGCAAGACACAGTATCAGGGGTGGGCGTAAAATGATAACTAGATTCTTCTGTTGCCCACCGAACGCGTCTCCTGATGTATCCGAAAACCTCAATTCATTTGTACGTAAGTTCTCCAATCATACCGTCATCGTTGGTGGAGACTTTCATCAAGCCAACAGTTAATTGGGAAAATTACTGTTTTGTTAGTGGTGGGCGTGACAAGACGTGCGGTGGAGCTTTACTAAATCCATTCTCTGAAAAATACCTGTAACAGGTTGTTAGGAAGCCCACTCATGATGTAAATACGTATATTGGATTTAATGGCAAAAAATCGACTTGACCTCTTTGAAGATATCCTCACCGAAACTGGTATCTGTGACTAGGACGCAGTTATGGCAACACCGCTTGCTAAGACATAAAGGACAACGAAACAAGCAGAGCCGGTCGCTGTAACCGAGCGGTTCTAAGCGCTTCAGTCCGGAACCGCGCTGTTGCTACGGTCGCAGTTTCGAATCCTGCCTCGTACATGGCTTTGTATGATGTCCTTAGGTTAATTAGGTTTAAGTAGTTCTATGTCTAGGTGACTGATGACCTCAGATGTTAAATCCCATAGTGCTGAGAGCCGTTTTTTTTTAAAAAAAAAAAAAAAACAAGCAGAAATATATGTACGTTCAATAAACTAGATAAAAAAGACGGTAATGTCATGTCTTAGTGAGGAAGTTCAGACTTTCAGCAAAGGGCAGAAGTATGTAGAGGAACTACGGCTCAAGTTTAAAAGAATAGTTGACCACACACTGGATATATATGAACCCAGTAAACAGTCCAAAGTGGAGGTACCTCTGTGGTATACAGTTACTATGAAGAAACCTTTAGAGAAACAGAGATTACTGCATCACAGGTGTGAAACAAAGAGTAGGGCTACAGAGAGAGAAATGCTGAATTAAACGTATTTGACTGTCAAGAGAGCCAAATATGATGCCTTCAATGACTATCATAGCAGAATATCGTCAAATGATCTTTCACAGAACCCAAAGAAATTCTGGTAATTTATAAAGCCTGATAGTGGCACCAAAGTTAGTGTCCATTCCCTAGCGAATAAGATAGGAACTGAAATTGAGGGCAGCAAAGCAAAAGCTGAAATGCTTATCTTTGTTTTCAAATGCTCTCGTATAAAGGAAAACCCAGGAGAATTTCTCCAATTTAATCCTAGTACCACTGACAAGATGAATGAAATACGTATTAGTGGTGTTGAGAAACAGATAAAATCGTTAAAATAAAGCATAGGCGTCGACTACCGGTATGCTCGGTCACTCAAGAAAACATCAAAATTTGAGTGGGTGTGCACAGTAAAGCTCTTTGAAAAATGTAGTATAGTTTTTTCTTTACATTACTATTCTATAAATGGAAATATTTATATTACGAAATACGAATTTAATTAGCAGTTTCTTTTGAGATAACCTTTTGACACAACCACATACATTACGAGTGAGACAACATACCAGCTGCGAGGAGTGCCCCATCACTCATAGCTAAAATATTCAATAAATGGCAGTACGAATAACAACTTGTCGCAGTTATTTGTGCTTTCAAGCCTAGTTTACCTGACGACACTGGGTTGCAGGCAACTGCGCTACCGCCCATGCGCGCCGCGGGTTTGCGCAACTCGTCGGTGCAATTAAACACTTTCGTCGTATTCCAACTTCGGCGACACTAGTTGCATGGGTTTTGAGGTTATATGTGTTCGTAGAGTATAGACAAACATAAATATGAAGTGGGGAACGGAGAATAATGTTCGATTTTTGGATATCTATGCCTTGCATAGGTGTTTGTGGGATTTCAGTGATGCTGATTACAAAAATAAGCAACATATTGCTGCTCCTGAGACAGTCACGTGCGATCAGGACATAGATAGTTGGCAATATTTGCTCTGCAGGGCAAAATTTATTGAATTAGGAGCACGTACACAACTGAATTAAGAAAAATGCAAGCAAATGCAATTCTAACTGTAGAAATTTTAGAAATGAACCATGGACCTTGCCGTTGGTGGAGAGGCTTGCGTGCCTCAGCGGTACAGATAGCTGTACCGTAGATGCAACCACAACGGAGGGGTATCTGTTGAGAGGTCAGACAAACGTGTGGTTCCTGAAGAGGGGCAGCAGCTTTTTCAGTAGTTGCAGCGGCAACAGTCTGGATGAATGACTGATCTGGCCTTGTAACATTAACTAAAACGGCCTTGCTGTGCTGGTACTGCGAACGGCTGAAAGCAAGGGGAAACTACAGCCATAACTTTCCTGAGGGCACACAACTGCTCCGTTCTCTGCCACCACCTACCATTGTGGTATGAAATCGGAAGAGGATCAGTTATATTTATTATTATTCTTTATTATTTATTTATCGTATGGCAATACACGGCTGAAAGCAAACGGAAACTACGGTCGTAATTTTTCCCGAGGGCATGCAGCTTTACTGTATGGTTAAATGATGATGGCGTCCTCTTGGGTAAAATATTCCAGAGGTAAAATAGTCCCCCATTTGGATCTCCGGGCGGTGACTACTCAAGAGGATGTCGTTATCAGAAGAAAGAAAACTGGCGTTCTACTGTTCGAGGTATAGAATGTCAGATCCCTTAATCGGGCAGGTAGGTTAGGAAATTTAAAAAGGGAAATGGATAGGTTAAAGCTAGATATAGTGGGAATTAGTAAAGTTAGGTGGCAGGAGGAACAAGACTTCTGGTCAGGTGACTACAGGGTTATAAACACAAAATCAAATAGGGGTAAGGCAGGAGTAGTTTTAATAATGAATAAAAAATATGAGTGCGGATAAGCTACTACAAACAGCATAGTGAACGCATTATTGTGGCCAAGATAGACACGAAACCCACGCTTACTACAGTAGTACAAGTTTATATGCCAACCAGATCTGCAGAGGATGAAGAAATTGATGAAATGTATGATGAGATAAAAGAAATTATTCAAGTAGTGATGGGAGGCGGAAATTTAATAGTCATGGGTGACTGGAATTCGACAGTAGGAAAAGGGAGAGAAGGAAACATAGGAGGTGAATATGGATTGGGGGTAAGAAATGAAAGAGGAAGCCGTCTGGTAGAATTTTGCACAGAGCACAAGTTAATCATAGCTAACACCTGGTTCAAGAATCATAAAAGAAGGTTGAACACATGGAAGAATCCTGGAGATACTAGAAGATATCAGATAGATTATATAATGGTAAGACAGATTTAGGAACAAGGTTTTAAATTGTAAGACATTTCCAGGGGAAGATGTGGACTCTGGCCACAATCTATTGGTTATGAACTGTAGATTAAAACTGTAGAAATGCAAAAAGGTGGGAATTTAAGGAGATGGGACCAGGACCAACTGACTAAACCAGAGGTTGTACAGAGTTTCAGGGAGAGCATGAACGAACAGTTGTCACGAATGGGGGAAGGAAATACAGTAGAAGAAGAATGATAGGCTCTGACGGATGAAGTAGTGAAGGCAACAGAGGATCAAGTAGGTAGAAAGACGAGGGCTAGTAGAAATCCTTGGGTGACAGAAGAATTGATGAAAGGAGAAAATATAAAAATGCAGTAAATGAAGCAGGCAAAAAGGAATACAAGCGTCTCAAAAATGAGATCGACAGGACGTGCAAAATGGCTAAGCAGGGATGGCTAAAGGACAAATGTAAGGCTGTAGAGGTTTATCCCACTAGGGGTAAGGTAGATACTGCCTACAGGAAAATTAAAGAGATCTTTGGAGAAAAGAGAACCACTTGTATGAATATCAAGAGCTCAGATGGAAACCCAGTTCTAAGCAAAGAAGGGAAAGCAGAAAGGTGGAAGGAGTGTATTGAGGGTCTATACAAAGACGATGTACTTGAGGACAATATTATGGAAATGGAAGAGGATGTAGATGAAGATGAAGTGGGAGATACGATACTGCGTGAAGAGTTTGTCAGAGCACTAAAAGACATGAGCCGAAACAAGGCCTCTGGAGTAGACAACATTCTATTAGAACTACTCACGGCCTTAGGAGGGCCAGTCTTGACAAAACTCTACCATCTGGTGAGCAAGATGTATAAGACAGGCCAAATGCCCTCAAACTTCAAGAAGAATATTATAATTCCAATCCCAAAGAAAGCAGATGTTGACAGATGTGAAAATTACCGAACTATCAGTTTAATAAGTCACAGCTGCAAAATACCAACGCGAATTCCTTACAAACGAATGGGAAAACTGGTAGAAGCAAACCTCGGTGAAGATCAGTTTCGATTCTATAGAAATGTTGGAACACGTGAGGCAATACTGACCCTACGACTTGTCTTAGAAGGTAGATTAAGAAAAGGCAAACCTACGTATCTAGCGTTTGTAGACTTACAGAAAGCTTTTAACAATGTTGACAGGAATACTCTCTCTCAAATTCTAAAGGTGGCACGGATACAATACAGAGAGCGAAAGGCTATTTACAATTTTTACAGAAATAAGAGTCGAGGGACATGAAAGGGAAGCAGTGGTTGCGAAGGGGGGGAGACAAGGTTGTAGCTGCTTCCCGATGTTATTCAATCTGTATATTGAGCAAGAAGTAAAGGAAACAAAAGAAAAATTCGGAGTAGGTATTAAAATCCATGGAGAAGAAATAAAAACTTTAAGAATCGCCGATGACATTATAATTCTGTCAGAGATAGCAAAGGACTTGGAAGAGCAGTTGAACGGAATTTACAGTGTCTTGAAAGGAGGATATAAGATGAACATAAAAAAAGCAAAACGAGAATAATCGATTGTAGCCGAGTTAAATCGGGTGATGCTGAGGGAATTAGATTAGAGAATGAGACACTTAAAGTGTTAAAGGAGTTTTGCGATATGGGGAGGAAAATAACTGATGATGGTCGAAGTAGAGAGGATATAAATTGTAGACTGGGAATCGCAAGGAAAGCGTTTCTGAAGAAGAAAAATTTGTTAGTATCGAGTATTGATTTAAGTGTCAGGAAGTCATTTCTAAAAGTATTTGTATGGAGTGTAGTCATGTATGGAAGTGAAACATGGACGATAAATAGTTTGGACAAGAAGATAATAGAAGCTTTCGAAATGTGGTGCTACAGAAGAATGCTGAAGATTAGATGGGTAGATCACATAACTAATGAGGAAGTGTTGAATAGGATTGGGGAGAAGAGAAGTTTGTGGCAGAACTTGACTGGAAGAAGGGATCGGTTGATAGGTCATGTTCTGAGGCATCAAGAGATCACTAATTTAGTATTGGAGGGCAGCGTGGAGGGTAAAAATCCTAGAGGGAGACCAAGAGATGAATACACTAAGCAGATTCAGATGGATGTAGGTTGCAGTAGGTACTGGAAGATGAAGAAGCTTACACGGGATAGAGTAGCATGGAGAGCTGCATCAAACCAGTCTCCGGACTGAAGACCACAACAACAACGACCCAGGAACGCACAAAACGACGAAACTGAAGTATATACTGATTTTCTTCGTGTCTACGGTCAGATATGAAACCATTTGCGTGCAACTCATTCCACACAACTAGTGGCCCAAACCAATGTCGTCGTGTAAACTAGGCTTTTAATTGGCATCTCTGCAACAATCACGAAACGCAACAGTGAGCGAGAGATTTTTTTCTTGTTAAATCATGTGGTATATAGTGTAACATATACTGAATTTGAATTTTCAGTCTTCAACAATTGAAATAACAACGAAGAAGTCAGAAGATAGAACGTGTAGATTGGTAGACGTTAGTTTGTGTTCTGTTTGACCTGTGTCACCTGTGCTTGGAATTAGACAGGGTGTATCAAAAAGAATCATCCGATCTGGCACTTCTGTATTTCAGAAACTAATAAACATTTACAACGACTTTTGTTTTTTGAGGAAAGGTAAACTCAAAAAGTTTTTTCATATCTTTTCATAGGTGTTCGGCCCCCCTTGAGATGCACAGCTTATGTGAATGTAATTTTCAAATTGTTGCAGCGAGCGTATCTTGAGTTACAGCTTCCACAGCTGCTGTCATATGAAGTCTCATTTCACTCACAGACAGTCAGGTCCGGTGACCTTGGAGGCCAGTAATATAAGGTTGAATCATGTGGTCCAGTGGGACCGATCTATCTTTCAATAATAATTTGAATTAAAAATTCCCACACTTCCAGATAACAGTGTGGCGGTGCCCCATCCCGTTGGTAAACGAGGTCGTTCGAATCAGTCTCCAACTGTGGGAAAATAATGTTCTCACGCTTATCGAAATAATATGTGCTTCTGTAACAGTGTTCTCGGCAAAGAAAATCGGACCATACACTCTTTCCCGTGAAACTGTACAAAACACATTAAATTTTGGAGAGTGCCTCTCATATTGTACAACTTCATGTGGTTGCTGAAATTTCATGGGTAAACGTCGTCGCAACACGCGCCAGACGGACATCGGAGGCATGTTGAGCTGTCGAGCTGCACGGCGAACGGATTTCTGCGGACTCCTTGTGAAACTATGGCGGATGCGTTCGACGTCTGTGTCTGACACTCGGGTACGGCCCGGCGATTTACCTTTACACAAACAACCTGTTGCTCGGAATTGTTCATGCCATCGTCTAATGCTCTGTGCTGTTGGAGGATCCACACCACATCTAGTACGCAAGTTACGTTGAATAGTTAATTATCACTGACAAGCACTGCGCGAAACGCAGAACACAATGCTTTCTGTTGTGACGAGACTATGTTTGCTAGAAACTGAAGTGGGCCCACACCGCTGTAAAACCATGTAAAACTCGAGATTTTGCGCTTTCCAATACTACATTGTTCACTCACATATCTCAGATAACACAATAGTCACGATTTTTTAAAATCGGATGAGTCTTTTTGATACACCCTGTACTATGCCTTCACGTCTTTCGTGTCAAACCCTTCAAATGGGCAAGTATATAGTGAAATACAAAAGGATTTCGACTGGTGATAGTGATGGTGATGGTGATTTTGAATCGACAACATGTAGCAGTAAAAGTGATCCATCTTCGGCAGCTTGTGACAACGAAATCTCTGTTACTATTTCTGATAATTCCACGAAAAGTGATACCGGTACTAAAAGCGGCAGCCACAGGGGCAGGTCTTTTCAAAAACATTGGGTAAAAGCATACGTATGGATTCAGTATGACGAAAAAGATGATAAGAGTTTGTTGTTTCTTGTGTAGGTCTATCTGTGGAAAGAGGAGATTGCCTTTAAAAACTATTACTGTTAACAAGAATTCCTATAACGGTTTCGTTAAGTACGACTTTAAGAAATGATACTTTGCTCTAAAACGATTCAAATCTCATGAAAAATGTAATGTGCATCTGCGTTCAGTTTCTGCAAATAATTGTATGGAAGAAAGGAGTAAATATTCTGGCATGTTAGCCATTCCAAAGCAAAAAGGAATGCAGGCCGCTACTGTTTGTTCAAGGGAAATTTTTGCTTCAGTATTATTCTTGGTCTGTCAAAGATTGGCCTTCCGTGGTCATGCTGACGAGTCTTCAAATTTTGTCAGTCTTCTGAAATTATGTTCCGAAAACATAAATCAGACTTCTTACAGGTGGCTATCTCATGACATAATACATGAAATTATAATGTTGATAAGCATGTCTCTTCAGAGAATTTTGATTCAACAAATAGAAGAATATGATTTATATGCATTAATGCTGAAGGAGACATCCGATACATCAATTAGAGAGCAGATTTCTCTTTGTTTACGTACTGTTGACGAAAATTTTACTGTTCACGAATTGTTTTGTGGTTTTTATGAGCTCCCATTAACTGATTCATATACCCTGTTTGAATCTGCGAAGGATATATTATTAATAAATAAAGGAGATGGACAAACTGATGAATGAACAGTCTGAATTTAAAAACAATTTTTCTGCTCTTTTTAAATTCATTCATGATTTACTAAAGCTGTTAGTTCGTGACATATCAGTAACTAAGAAAACAGTGTGTCAATGTCTGAGACCTTCATCAATACAACATCTGTATATTTAATTGTAACATTATGATCTCTGTAAGACAAAACACATGCACACATAATAAGCAACTGAATGCACTTGTAAAATTTATGAACAGCTAAAGACGCAGATCGAATTTTGAATGTCTCAAGACAATAATAATTCAGTCATGTAACATATTATGCTCAGTTGTAGTGCAATATGTCACTTTGATGAAGTGATGTGTTCCCAAGTATTTTTCGAGCCAACGAATGACAATCGACACTGTAAAAGGTTTATTTTTGTAATGTATTACATAATCTACTGCTTTGATGAATGTTTTATTTATTTGGATTTATGATGCCGGGATAACGATGAAAATCATTGTACGTTTGCAGTACCTGCTGGTATTCCGTATCGTGAGTTTCGGTCTTTGAGATATGGCGCATGTCACAGGGGAAGAGTTTCAGTGACAGTGCCCATGACGTCACAGGAACAAAAGAAATTTTGTTACAGAGATACATACAAAAGACATGTGATAATTAAGACAGAACGTTTCTGAGCTTTGTCCTTATCAATGTTTTTGCGATGTTCCACGTAATGTAAATACTTTGTAATGCAGAACTATTGTATACAAGAGTACAATATTATACGAGACGTTTTTAATGAGAAGCCTCCCCGTTATTTCGAGAATTGGATTTGTGTTTGTACTCTTAACCTCCATCAGTAACTGCAGCACTTCGAGGATAGGGGATCGCTCAGAAGAGGTTGGTGAGTAGGCCGAAATAATGTGACCAAAATGAAATAACAGGAAGTCTTAGCTTCCGAACAGACTTTACTTCACCACCCGATATCACAGTAAGGAACCAGCGGAATATTGTATGTGGCAACTGTCGACAACAGCCCAGAACAAATACATCTTGGAGTAAATGAATATTACGAAAAATAAATAGCAAACATAAGTCTGAAATTTTAAAGAGAACTGGAGCTTTTTGAGCACGCAGATTTGCAGGACTTGATGTCTGTTGTCGGTGGTAAGGAAGATAAACAGCTAAGTTTACATTACAGTGCAAAACCAGTTGTTAGTAACGCGCAGAATTTTGAGGAGGTTTGGATGGCTGATGAACGATTATTATATCCATCGATTACAATTACGACAGATAACAAATTAACTAGTCCGCTACTCGGAAGATTTCGACTACGAATACGACGGCTTCGGTTGCATAAAAATCATGTGACCAGTCAAAACAGCAGTCGCGGATTCAAGCTGCGGCATTAATCCTACAGTCTCTAAAGCGCACTCACTTTCGGCGAGCCTGCACGACCTCTCACACCGAAGCAGCTTCACGTCGCCATGTACTCTTAGTTATGTTGAGATTTTGGTGGAATGTAAGTATTCTGGGCTGATTAGTTTCCAAAAGCTTCGTTATGATGTTTGTGTTGTGGGGTAAACTGCAAGTGGTTTCGCAACCAGAGTTTACGTATGTGTTATAGTGGTGTAGACAGCCTTGTTACAATATTAGGCTGAGACTAATTAAACATGTGTTATTGTACACATTGCCTGGTTTTCGTCACGAGAAAAATGACCACAGGCTGGTTCACGACATCTACTAAGCAACTGACTAATAATATCAAAGTTTTATCTACCACACTAGAGAATAGAAAAACCGAATTAAAAAATGAAGTAAAAAAAAAAAGCGGCACGAAGAAAAGCACATACCTGAGTCACATAGGGAAAAGCAGGAAATAAAGAATAACATCTCGGAGTTACAGATGAAACTTTCCATCTTACCAGATAAATAAATAAGGAAATATTGAATCATTATAGTTTAATTCGAAAGAAAGTAAATGAGCAATTTAAAGGGATGAACAAGGATTTTAAGGAATTAACAGATTTTAATGAACAGGAATTTAAAACAGTATACGAACAAATCTCAGACACTCAAGTAAGATTGAGGGCGTTGGAGTAAGGAAATATTCGGATACAGCCGCATTTTCAGGCACTACCCTTGCTACTTGGGAGAAACATATTGTTGACACAGACGATAATAAAGTACAAGAAAGATTTGAGTCGTCTGTAGATGCACCTCATTCTAATGCGGAAGCAGATAGAACAGAAAATTTGGGGTGGATGAACTAAAACTAAGGAGGTAGACTTTCATCAAATATTTAACGGTTCTGGGGCGCCCACTAAAGTGTGTTATGTTTGGAAACGTAGCTCTGAATAGTACTGAAACTATAATGATTACACTAATGGAGATTTAAGACTTTAGCACTGTCTATGCCAGGGGAGGGCGGTTATACACTGAACCGCCAAAGAAACTGACATAGGCACCCGTATTCAAATACAGAGATAGGTAGGCATGCAGAGTACGGCGCTATGGTGGGGAACGCCTATATAAGACAACAAGTGTCTGGCGCAGTTGTTAGATCGGTTACTGCTACTACAATGGCAGGTTATCAAGACTTTAGTGAGTTTGAACTTGGTTTTATAGTCGGCGCACAAGAGATAGGACGGAGCATCTCTGAGGTAGCGATGAAGCGACGATTTTCCATCACGACCATTTCACGAGTGTACCGTGAATATCAGGAATCCGGCAAAACATCAGATCTCCGACGTCTCTGCGGTCGGAACAAAAAACCTGCCAGAACGGGACCAACGACGACTGAAGAGAATCGTTCAACGTGACAGAAGTGTAACACTTCGACAAACCGCTGCAGATTTCAATGCTGGGCCATCAACAAGTGTCTGCCTGCAAACCATCCAAGGGAACATCATCGATATGGGCTTTCGTAGCCGAAGGCCCACTAGTGTACTCTTGATGACTGCACGACACAAAGCTTTACGCCTCGCCTGGGCCCATCAATAGCGACACTGGACTGTTGATGACTAGAAACATGATGGCTGGTCAGACGAGCCTCGTTTTAAATTGTGTCTTGGAGTGAGATGGAAACTATGGCTATTTTTGAATTTCCCGCCTGTATTTTTCTAATTTGCCACCATTTTATACATGAAGCAATTGGCCTATGTGAGGAGGGTGGAGGAGGGAATGAGGTAATCTGATGACTCATTGATGATTTCATTGGTGTCATTATCAGTGACATTATAAGTGGCATCATAGGTGACAGAAAAATGCCAGAACTAGCAGTACACACCTACTGCCATCAGTGGTCAAACGCAACGGAGCGACCTGCAGGGCTGGTTAGCATCTGTGCTATGTTCAAGCAAGCATTTCTTGTGGTGTTTACATAATTTTGACCAACCATTGAATCTCTACCGCCCACGTGGTATATCTTCCATGTACACATGCACATTGGACTCTCTCCGAGAGCACGTGGTGGGCAGGAACAATTTGTACTCAGACTACACCTACATCTACATCCACACTCCTCAAGCCATCTGACGGTGTGTGGCGGAGGGTACTTTCAGTATCTCTATCGGTTCTCCCTCCTATTCCAGTCTCGTATTGTTCGTGAAAGAAAGATTGTCGGTATGCCTCTGTGTGGGCTCTAAGCTCTCTGATTTTATCCTCATGGTCTCTTCACGAGAGAAACATAGGAGGGAGCAATATAGTGCTTGACTCTTCGGTGAAGATATGTTCTCGAAACTTCAACAAAAGCCCGTACCGTGCTACTGAGCGTCTCTCCTGCAGAGTCGTCCAATGGAGTTTATCTATCATCTCCGTAACGCTTTCGCGATTACTAAATGCTCCTGTAACGATGCGCGCTGCTCTCCGTTGCATCTTCTCTATCAACCATATCTGGTACAGATCCCACACTGCTGAGTAGTATTCAAGCAGTGGGCGAACAAGCGTACTGTAACGTACTTCCTTTGTTTTCGGATTGCATTTCCTTAGGATTCTTCCAATGAATCTCAGTCTGGCTTCTGCTTTACCGACGATCAACTTTATATGATCATTCCATTTTAAATCAATCCTAATGCGTACTCCCAGATAATTTATGGCATTAACTGCTTCCAGTTGCCGACCTGCTATATTGTAGCTAAATGATAAAGGATCTTTCTTTCTATGTATTCGCAGCACATTACACTTGTCTACATTGAGATTCAGTTGCCATTCCCTGCACCATGCGTTAATTCGCTGCAGATCCTCCTGCATTTAAGTACAATTTTCCATTGTTAGAACCTCTCAATATACCACAGCATCATCTGCAAAAAGCCTCAGTGAACTTCCGATGTCATCCACAAGGTCATTTATGTATACTGTGAATAGCAACGGTCCTGCGACACTTCCCTGCGGCACACCCGAAATCACTCTTATTTCGGAAGACTTCTCTCCACTGCGAATGACATGCTGCGTTCTGTTATCTAGGAACTCTTCAATCCAATCACACGATTTGTCTGGTAGTCCATATGCTCTCTCTTTGTTCATTAAACAACTGTGGGGAACGGTATCGAACGCCTTGCGGAAGTCAAGAAACACGTCATCTACCTGGGAACCCGTGTCTATGGCCCTCTGAGTCTCGTAGATGGATAGCGCGAGTTGGGTTTCACACGATCGTCTTTATTGAAACCCATGCTGATTCCTACAGAGTAGATTGCTAGTCTCCAGGAAAGTCATTATACTCGAACATAATACGTGTTGCGAAATTCTACAACTGATAGACGTTAGCGATACAGGTCTATAGTTCTGCACATCTATTCGACGTCCCTTCTTGAAAACGGGGATGCCGTGTGCCCTTTCCCAATCCTTTGGAACGCTACGCTCTTCTAGAGACCTACGGTACACCGCTGCAAGAAGGGGGGCAAGTTCCTTCGCGTACTCTGTGTAAAATCGAACTGGTATGCCATCAGTCTTTACAGGGACGCTCCGTAGTTGGTTGAAATATTAGCACATGACAAAGCTGAAATCCAGCTGTTTTTGGGCTCGATAATACTGCGTGAGACAGTGAAGTAACACGTTCGCCGCCTGTGTGTGCTGACCGTAAGTGAGCAGCGAATCGTCTTCTTTGGAGGAGACCCTGTGGGCAACCACGCAGCCGAGGTCGTCGGTGCGCAGCGGCCCCAGTTGGAACTCGTCGTGCAGCAGGTGCAGCAGCGCCCCGCGCAGCACGTGCGCCACCACGGCGCGCGGCGTCTCCGCGCAGCTGCGGGCCTGCAGGGCCGCGCGCTCTGCCGCCGGCATGCGGAACTGCGCGTAGCGGCGCGGTCGCTCGCCGCCGCGGATCGCGTCCAGCGCCGCCGACAGCCGCTTGCTGTGCACCACCTTCCTGCAACACGGGGCCTCTCGCGTCATTGGCCAGTACTGGAGCGACGAAACTCTGGGAAAATTCGTAGACACTTCTTTTCCATTATTGGATTTCGATTCCCGCCTTAGGGGGCAGGCTGGCAGCAGCTTAGTACGCTGCTCGTCAGGCTACAGAATTTTTAAAACATAAGAAGATAAGAAACAATAAAAACTGACGATAAAACGGTGACGCAAAATGTAAAACGGCGGAAAACTGAGGAAAGTCAAAACATAAAACAAATGGTGGGCGATGATAATAATATACACAGGAAGCAGACTGGTAAAATAGTAGACAGACAATTAAAAAACATGGTGACAGTATGGATTCAGTTCCCAAAAAGATATAAAAATCGCACCCTGCGACATCATCCGTTTGTAACACTTCGGAAAAGACGTACGACATTTAACAATCACTGGGAACACTGCACTAAAAAATCGGCAAGAAGATGACACACCATAGGCAAGGGCAGATCGGAGGGGGGACCTGAACAGATAAGGGGGAAGAAGAGGAAAGTTTTTTCTGAAAGTATTTCTATGGAGTGTAGCCATGTATGGAAGTGAAACGTAGACAAGAAGAGAATAGAAGCTTTCGAATGTGGTGCTACAGAAGAATGCTGAAGATTAGATGGGTAGATCACATAACTAATGAGGAGGTATTGAATAGAATTGGGGAGAAGAGAAATTTGTGGCAGAACTTGACTACAAGAAGGGACCGGTTGGTAGGACATGTTCTGAGGCACCGAGAGACCACCAATTTAGTATTGGAGGGCAGCATGGAGGGTAAAAATCGTAGAGGGAGACCAAGAGATGAATACAATAAGCCGATTCAGAAGGATGTAGGCTGCAGTAAGATGAAGAAGCTTGCGGAGGATAGAGTAGCATGGAGAGCTGCATCAATCCAGTCTCAGGACTGAAGACCACAACAACAACATAAATGACCTTGTGAATGACATCGGACGTTCACTGAGGCTTTTTGCAGATGATGCTGTGGTGTATCGAGAGGTTGTAACAATGGAAAATTCTACTGAAATGCAGGAGGATCTGCAGCAAATTGACGCATGGTGCAGGGAATGGCTATTGAATCTCAATGTAGACAAGTGTAATGCGCTGCGAATACATAAAAAGATAGATCCCTTATCATTTAGCTCCATAATTGCAGGTCAGCAACTGGAAGCAGTTGATTCTATAAATTATCTGGGAGTACGCATTAGGAGTGATTTAAAATGGAATGATCATATGAAGTTGATCGTCGGTAAAGCAGAAGCCAGACTGAGATTCATTGGAAGAATCCTAAGGAAATGCAATCCGAAAACAAAGGAAGTAGGTTACAGTACACTTGTTCACCCACTGCTTGAATACTGCTCACCGATGTGGGATCCGTACCAGGCAGGGTTGATAGGAGAGATAGAGAAGATCCAACGGAGAGCAGCGCGCTTCGTTACAGGATCATTTAGTAATCGGGAAAGCGTAACGGGGATGATAGATAAACTGCAGTTGAAGACTCTGCAAGGGAGACGCTCAGTAGCTAGGTACGGGCTTTTGTTGAAGTTTCGACAAAATACCTTCACTGAGGAGTCAGGCAGTATATTGGTCCCTCCTACGTATATCTCGTGAAGAGACCATGAGGATAAAATCAGAGAGATTAGAGCGCACACACAGGCATACCGACAATCTTTCTTTCACGAACAATACGAGACTGAAATAGAAGGGAGATCCGATAGAGGTACTCAAGGTACCCTCCGCCACACGTCATCAGGTGTCTTGCGGAGTATAGATATAGATGTAGAATATGAGCCACAATGATCCGCTACTGCTAGCGACGTGTTAACCACAGAACTGCTCAGCTAAGACTTCTTGCCCGTCACAAGGGACGAGTTGCCACTTACGCGCCAACCACAACTTTTCTACTCCACGAGACTACTTCAGTAGCTGCGGGGATCCTCCACATCATTTACATTCAACACTACGTTCCCTAACTATGGACCAAGTCATTTACAGTAGATTATATAACAATCGTTTCATTAGTTATTTAAATTCACAAGCACATTTTAAACATCACTCAAAAGTTTCACATAACCGAAACATGTATACATAGTCAAAGAATTTCCGTGACAGATACAACATTTTATATAAGCAACACTACAAAATGACACAGAACTATCGATATAGTTACGAAAAGGTCGAAAATAGGCGTTACAGCTGGAACTGCCAGCTCCGCTTGTATAATTTTCTTACCGCGTCACTTGCCTGCGACGCCACCAGAAGGAATATATTTGTGAGGAGGGCAATGGTCGTAATGTTTTGGCTCATCGACGTTTATGTCTAATTGGGAGCAGCTACATAAGAGGACTAAAATGTACGTGGCGGGAAAGAACTAGTTCTTGTGCGCTCAGCCACACACGCCATCATCCTTATGAGCATCGTTATCATCACCGTCGTCGACAGAGGAAGGATCCAATAGGAGTGGCGAACACAATGAGCACCTTGCACGGAGGATGATTCACATTTCTGTCGACCAGTCCTAATTATGTTTTCCATGGCCTCATTAATCGCTTTACAAGAGTGCTGGTTTGGTTTCTTTAATAAATCCACAGAAGATTTCCTTCCATATCCTTATCGAATTAAGAGCAAATGATACATTCCTGTACTGGTGTGCATGTATGAACGCTGGTGGTGGATTAATATGAAATGGCAAAGAGCAGTGTACTATATGACATCCAGCAAGTAGTATTCTGCCGCGCTCTTCTGCATTTGTGAGCTTTACGGTGTGATAAAACATTCAACTTTGATTCTCGTGTTTGTTCAGGTATTATGAAGGTAGGGGAACATGGCGCCGGGAGAAACAAATAATATAAATTCAGCTGTGAGTAAACATTCATTTATTACAAAAACATTGTAATACAAGGGATAAATAGATAATTGTTGGCACATTGTAGAGGATAACTTTCAGAAATGAGAAATTTTTCTATCACCTTTAGTTATAATTTGAACTCAACCTTACATTTGTTTCACTGTGCCCCATGTATGTGGTACACTGAAACAGTTGATGGAGCACAATGATACAAATATGTTTAACATTTCAACACGTATCATTTATCCGGTTTTATCCAAAACACATCAGCGTAATAGTTAATGGACATCATCACTTTAAACAGGGCCAATGGCCTTGCCACAATGGTCAGATCACCGAAGTTAAGGACAGTCGGGCTGGGTTTGGATGGGAGACCATCCGGTCTGCCGAGCGCTGTTAGTAAGCGGGATGCACTCAGCCCTTGTGAGGCAAACTGAGGAGGTACTTGATTGAGAAACAGCGGCTCCGGTCTCGTAAACTGACATACGGCTGAGAGGGAGGTGTACTGACCACATGCCCTTCCCTGTCCGCATCCAGCGACGCCTGTGCGCTGAGGATGAAACGGCGGCCGCTCAGTACCGTTGGACCTTCATGCCCTGTTAGGTGGGAGTTTAATTTCATCGCTTTAAAAACTACATTCTTAACCCTTAAATGGTACAGGCTACTTAATCTCTGAATATAATACGTAGAATGATTCACAATAGTAGAACAAAAATGTCCACAACCACAAAACAAATACGAAGATTTAATAATTTTGAGGAACTGTTCAGTGAGATTTATCCCATACTATAGAAGAAAGGTCAATTCCAAATGATAAGGAAACTCCCCCACTGAACAGGTTTCGGGAGAATCGTTGTTGTTTGGCTACGGCACACTGATGCTACATCTTTGACTGGTGGTTTCAGAAATGAATTGTCCTTTCCTGTGCTGGTTCTAAAAAGCATTCTTCGTAGTCTCCCTGAGAGTCTTTTACCTTTGGTTACGACACCAATGTAAAATTTCTTCCTGCCGGAGGTTTCAAATTGCACCAAAACATAAACATCTTTGGCATCCCTCTCCAGATCCCTAAACCCATCTGACTTTAATGATGACGTTAGTTCTTCATGCATTTCTTCATCGTTGTCAGAATCATCTCGAATAATAGCACTGACGTTGTCATTGCTAGATTCTGATTCATCCCGTTTTCTCTTTACAAAAAGTAATGTCTTTACTAGCGATGTTTCCTTTTTGTACATTAAATTTTCTTGCTGTGCTTTCATTTTTGGTGTGCTGGTAGCAATGAAACTTTTGCCTTTCGTTTTTCCTCTTACTAGCTTTCGGGCGAGCACGGACATTTTCAGGAGAATATTTGAACACTTGCGAATTTCCTTTTGATGAGTTAGATTTATTCACACATCAAGCCTTCTGTTGAGGGATCGTTTTCCATGAACAATGACTCCTGTTCAGCCGTAGCTTCAAAAGGGCAATTAGTGATACAGCTCCCCAGGATATCTGCTTCTGTGAGGACACTTTTATCGAAAGGAACAATTCCTCTTTTAAAAATGCTGCTAAAAGTTGGTTGGTGTCATTGCTTCCTGGTATGCTATATTTACGCAGCTCAGAACATAATAAATGAATGTCTGAACAGGGTGTTCCGTACGCCAATTGTCAACAGCAGCATTATAAAATGTCTTAATTGGCTTACAAATACCAACATCTAGACGCTGCATCTTATTGGTGAAAAAGTTAGAACTGTGACACCACTGTTCTTCGCTGTTTCTAGCACTTCGTTAGATAAATGGCTTTCGTGATTATCACAAAGAAGTAAAGCTGGATCCTATTTGGAACTTTTAGAACGTTTAATAAAGTGCTTCATCACCTGTACGAACAGCATGGCTGTCGTCCAGCCAGATTTGTCAGTTAGTCCTAGAGTTCAATTACTTTTGGAGGTTTTTGGGGTGCACTAGAGTAGTTGCATCTAAATTAAGTACGCTCATCCCAGTTGCAAACTCAGGTCAATCTCTACAAAGTGACTGCAACTTACTGAAAAATATCTCAGCATTTGATTTGTGAAATGAAATGGCCCTTGATAGACTGCATCCTACTGGTCAGTGAATACTTCATTTTGGATTCCTTGCCAAAAGTCCCATAAACCACTCAAGACCTATTGTCTTCTGCCCATCTGAATTTGAAGAGAAGTGAATTTCATTAAGAAATAGCACTTCAAAGACTAGCTTCCTACATTGTTCAGTTGAAAGACCAGGAAACGTTTCTGAACAGTATAAAATGTAATCACTTAATTTCTTCTCCTGTTCCACAGAAAACACCTTTCTGCATTCATAATTAGGCCGAAACTTCTCTCCCTGTTCGTCGGCATGCATTTTTGAATTACATACATATCTGAATAGAGATGGATACTTCACACCTTTCATTTCAGCAGCTGCACGAATACTCTTTCCGTTCTTAACAAGTTTGACAGCTTCTTTCATCGAATCTTAAGAAAATGAAATCATGTTTGTAGTTCTTTTGTGTTTACGAAACATTTTCCACTCCTAAATAAATAAAGAAAGATTTTTTTTGGTATCGAAGATCAAAGTAAACGTATATACATATTTTAACTTGCCAAAAGTATTTTAAAAATTAGAAGTTTTACGACAATATTTGTATTTTTGAATCATATGTGGGACACTGAAACGTTTCACTGTGCCCCACACACTTGGATAACTAAACCCAGGTTGTGAAATAAAGTCTGACTGAAGGAGGTTATGTCACTTACCTGCGTCTTTACTTCAGTGGATGTTGTTCTCAAATATTGAACACAATATTCTGTAAACATCAGTAAAATTACATATCTGTCTCGACCTGTGCGCAGCACATCGTGCACCTCCACCACTCTTCCTTCTTACGCATCTCTATAATAACTTCGACGTTGACGTAGTGTTAAACCATACCCCTTCCTACTTTCGCTTCCCCCCATACGTATCTGGATTGCAACGTAGTGTACCTAGTAGACGTGACTCACCAGAGGATCCTCTCTAGAACAAAGGCGACAGCAGGCACAGCGTCGGCGCTCAGCTTGGTGTCCGGAGCACATTCAGGAAAAGGATCAGTGTCACAGCCGGTGGCGGTGACCGTCCCCAAGCCCAACTGTGGCGCGGTTCGCAGCTGCTCACGCAGGCTTAGCTTGGCGTCGATGTCTGCTGTGGCCTCGGTGCACATCTCAATGCCCAGCACGACGTGCAGCGGCTCTGGGACCGGGTCCACCTTCACGTCCGCCTCCTGCAACGTAGCAAACAGCCTCTAGCCTGAAGCCTGCTACAGCTTTATCAAAACATTAAAGAGCACCTTTATATTTATTGCTAGTATGAATCCGCGTCTTCTACCCACAAACAACAGCAGACCAAATTTTTTCATTCTTAATTATAATGATTCTTAATTATAATGATGTGCTACAGACGCGAAATTAAACCGAAAGGAAGAAGCTTTTCACAGCATTCACACAGGGTTGGCGCCGGTCGCGACAACTACAACGTGCTGACGTGAGGAACGTTTCCAACCGGTTTCTAATACACAAACAGCAGTTAATCAGCGTCGCCAGGTGAAACGTTGCCGTGATGCCTCGTGTAAGGAGGAGAAATGCGTACCATCACGTTTCCGACTTTGATAAAGGTCGGATTGTAGTCTATCGCATCTCGGTTTCCCATATCTCGACATTCCTGCTAGCGTTGGTCGATATCCTACGACTGTTAGCAGAATATGGAATCGGTGGGTTCAGGAGGGTAGTATGGAACGCCGTGCTGGATCCCAACGGCCTCGTATCACTAGCGGTCCACATGACAGGCATCGTAACCGCATGGCTGTAACGGATCGTGCAGCCATGTCTCGATCCCCGAGTTAACAGATGGGGACGTTTGCAAGACAACAACAATGTGCACGAACAGTTCGACGACGTTTGCAGCGGCATGGACTATCAGCTTGGAGACCGTGGCTGCGGTTACCTTTGGCGCTGCAACACAGACAGGAGCGCCTGGGATGGTGTACTCAACGACGAACCTGGGTGCACAAATGACAAAACGCTATTTTCTCGGATGAATCCAGACTCTGTTTACAGAATCATGATGGTCGCATCCGTGTTTGGCGACATCACGGGGAACGTACATTGGAAGCGTGTATTCGTCATCGCCATACTGGCGTATCACCCGGCGTGATGGTACGGGGTGCCACTGGTTACACATCTGGGTCACCTCTTGTTCGCCTTGACGGCACTTTGAACAGTTGACGTTACATTTCAGATGTGTTACGACCCGTGGCTCTACCTTTCATTCGATCCCAGCGAAGCCCTACATTTCAGCAGGATAACGCACGACAGTTTGTTGCAGGCCCTGTACGGGCCTTTCTGAATACAGAAAATGTTCGACTGCTGCCCTGGCCAGCACATTCTCCAGATCTATCACCAATTGAAAACGTCTAGTCAATGGCGACCGAGCAACTGGCTCGTCACAATACGCCTGTCACTACTCTTCATGAACTGTACTATTGTGTTGAAGCTACATGGGACGCTGTACCTGTACACGCCATCCAAGCTCTGTTTGCCTCAATACCCAGACGTATCAAGGCCGTTATTACGGCCAGAGGTGGCTGTTCTGGGTACTGATTTCTCAGGATCTATGCACCCAAATTGCGTGAAAATGTAATCACATGTCAGTTCAAGTATTAAATATATTTCCGATGAATACCCGTTTGTCATGTGCATTTCTTCTTGGCGTAGCAATTGTAATGGCCAGTAGTGTATTTAATACCTGATTCCAGATAAATGATATTCCCACTTATTTCCTAATGACTGTAACACCATCAAGTCACATACTGTAACCACCCGTCAATAGCCTGAATAACCACCTTTTGCAGTGCGGACTGCTGCGAGACATCCAGGAAGAGAGGCAGTGAAGTTCTGAAACCAGACGTAAACAGTAATGAAATCCTAAACTCTGATTGGAATGTATACCGCAGAGATAGGCTGGACAGTGAAGGGGGAGGCGTGTTTATAGCGATAAGAAGTGCAATAGTATCGAAGGAAATTGACGGAAATTCGAATTGTGAAATGATTTGGGTGAAGGTCACGGTTAAAGCAGGCTCAGACATGGTAATTGGATGTCTCTATAGGCCCCCGGGCTCAGCAGCTGTTGTGGCTCAGCACCTGAAGAATAATTTGGAAAATATTTCGAGTAGATTTCCCCACCATGTTATAGTTCTGGGTGGAGATTTTAATTTGCCGGATATAGACTGGGAGACTCAAACGTTCATAACGGGTGGCAGGGACAAAGAATCCAGTGAAATATTTTTAAGTGCTTTATCTGAAAACTACCTTGAGCAGTTAAACAGAAAACCGACTCGTGGCGATAATATATTAGACCTTCTGGTGACAAACAGACCCGAACTATTTGAATCAGTTAATGCAGAACAGGGAATCAGCGATCATAAAGCGGTTACTGCGTCGATGATTTCAGCCGTAAATAGAAATATTAAAAAAGGTAGGAAGATTTTTCTGTTTAGCAAAAGTGACAAAAAGCAGATTACAGAGTACCTGACGGCTCAACACAAAAGTTTTATCTCAAGTGCAGATAGTGTTGAGGATCAGTGGACAAAGTTCAAAACCATGGTACAATATGCGTTAGATGAGTATGTGCCAAGCAAGATCGTAAGAGATGGAAAAGAGCCACCGTGGTACAACAACCGAGTTAGAAAACTGCTGCGGAAGCAAAGGGAACTTCACAGCAAACATAAACATAGCCAAAGCCTTGCAGACAAACAAAAATTACGCGAAGCGAAATGTAGTGTGAGGAGGGCTATGCGAGAGGCTTTCAATGAATTCGAAAGTAACGTTCTATGTACTGACTTGGCAGAAAATCCTAAGAAATTTTGGTCCTATGTCAAAGCGGTAGGTGGATCAAAACAAAATGTCCAGACACTCTGTGACCAAAATGGTACTGAAACAGAGGATGACAGACTAAAGGCCGAATTACTAAATGTCTTCTTCCAAAGCTGTTTCACAGAGGAAGACTGCACTGTGCTTCCTTCTCTAGATTGTCGCACAGTTGACAAAATGGTAGATATCGAAGTAGACGACAGAGGGATAGAGAAACAATTAAAATCGCTCAAAAGAGGAAAGGCCGCTGGTCCTGATGGGATACCAGTTCGATTTTACACAGAGTACGCGAAGGAACTTGCCCCCCTTCTTGCAGCGGTGTACCGTAGGTCTCTAGAAGAGCGAAGCGTTCCAAAGGATTGGAAAAGGGCACAGGTCATCCCCGTTCTCAAGAAGGGACGTCGAACAGATGTGCAGAACTATAGACCTATATCTCTAACGTCGATCAGTTGTAGAATTTTGGAACACGTATTATGTTCGAGTATAATGTCTTTTCTGGAGACTAGAAATCTACTCTGTAGGAATCAGCATGGGTTTCGAAAAAGACGGTCGTGTGAAACCCAGCTCGCGCTATTCGTTCACGAGACTCAGACGGCCTTAGACACGGGTTCACAGGTAGATGCCGTGTTTCTTGACTTCCGCAAGGCGTTTGACACAGTTCCCCACAGTCGTTTAATGAACAAAGTAAGAGCATACGGACTATCAGATCAATTGTGTGACTGGATAGAGGAGTTCTTAGATAACAGAACGCAGCATGTCATTCTCAATGGAGAGAAGTCTTCCGAAGTAAGAGTGATTTCAGGTGTGCCGCAGGGGAGTGTCATAGGACCGTTGCTATTCACAATATACATAAATGACCTGGTGGATGACATCGGAAGTTCACTGAGGCTTTTTGCAGATGATGCTGTGGTGTATCGAGAGGTTGCAACAATGGAAAATTGTACTGAAATGCAGGAGGATCTGCAGCGAATTGACGCATGGTGCACGGAATGGCAATTGAATCTCAATGTAGAGAAGTGTAATGTGATGCGAATACATAGAAAGATAGGTCCCTTATCATTTAGCTACAAAATAGCAGGTCAGCAACTGGAAGCAGTTAATTCCATAAATTATCTGGGAGTACGCATTAGGAGTGATTTAAAATGGAATGATCATATAAAGTTGATCGTCGGTAAAGCAGATGCCAGACTGAGATTCATTGGAAGAATCCTAAGGAAATGCAATCCGACAACAAAGGAAGTAGGTTACAGTACGCTTGTTCGCCCAATGCTTGAATACTGCTCAGCAGTGTGGGATCCGCACCAGGTAGGGTTGATAGAAGAGATAGAGAAGATCCAACGGAGAGCAGCGCGCTTCGTTACAGGATCATTTAGTAATTGCGAAAGCGTTACGGAGATGATAGATAAACTCCAGTGGAAGACTCTGCAGGAGAGACGCTCAGTAGCTCGGTACGGGCTTTTGTTGAAGTTTCGAGAACATACCTTCACCGAAGAGTCAAGCAGTATATTGCTCCCTCCTACGTATATCTCGCGAAGAGACCATGAGGATAAAATCAGAGAGATTAGAGCCCACACAGAAGCATACCGACAATCCTTCTTTCCACGTACAATACGAGACTGGAATAGAAGGGAGAACCGATAGAGGTACTCAGGGTACCCTCCGCCACACACCGTCAGGTGGCTTGCGGAGTACGGATGTAGATGTAGATGTAGATGTAGAAGGTACCGAAAGAGAGGAGGAGCCATGCCAATCATTGCCATGGCAAGCTGTGCTAGGTTTCCCTGTCGAGGATCCATTGTGCGAACAGCCTAATTGAAGAGGTCCCACACATTATCAATTGGGTTTATGTCTGGGAAGTTTTGTGGCTGGGGAATACTGCGAGCTGTATGACATGTGTTATTGTCCAGCTGGTGCCGAGGGAAAAGCCTCTAAGAATGGTAAGAGCACCCAGGGAATGCCATGAAAACATTCCCCAGACCATTATCTTACCTGCTCGGGCCTGGAGCCTTCTGTTTGCTTTCAGAACCCAATACATTGTCCTCGACGGTGAGTGTTCATCGGAGGTGAGGGTATCATCTGGAGTGCCGCAGGGAAGTGTGGTAGGTCCGCTGTTGTTTTCTGTCTACATAAATGATCTTTTGGATTGGGTGGATAGCAATGTGCGGCTGTTTGCTGATGACGCTGTGGTGTACGTGAAGGTGTCGTCGTTGAGTGACTGTAGGAGGATACAAGATGACTTGGAGAGGATTTGTGATTGGTGTAAAGAATGGCAGCTAACTCTAAATAAAGATACATGTAAATTAATGCAGATGAATAGGAAAAAGAGTCCTGTAATGTTTGAATACTCCATTAGTAGTGTAGCGCTTGACACAGTCACGTCGATTAAATATTTGGGCGTAACATTGCAGAGAGATATGAAGTGGAACAAGCATATAATGGCAATTGTGAGGAAGGCGGATAGTCGTCTTCGGTACATTGGTAGAGTTTTTGGAAGATGTGGTTCATCTGTAAAGGAGACCGCTTAAAAAACACAAATACGACCTATTCTTGAGTACTGCTCGAGCGTTTGGGATTCCTATCAGGTGGGATTGGGGGAGGACATAGAAGCTGCTAGATTTGTTACTGGTAGTTTTTATCGCCACGCGAGTGTTACGGAAATGCTTCAGGAACTCGGGTGGGAGTCTCTAGAGGAAAGGAGGCGTTCTTTTCGTGAACCGCTACTGAGGAAATTTAGAGAACCAGCATTTGAATCTGACTGCAGTACAATTTTACTGCCGCCAACTTAGATTTCGCGGGAAGACCACAAAGATAAGATAAGAAAGATTAGGGCTCGTTCTGTTTGGGAGTGGAACAGGGAGAGAAGATGCTAGTTGTGGTACGAGGTACCCTCCGCCGTGCACCCTATGGTGGATTGCGGAGTATATATGTAGATGCTTCACGCCGTACACAACAACGACCATCTGTCGTCTCAAAAGGCCACCTCCCGCCATTCAGTGGACGTCCAGTTGCGGTATTGGCGTGGAAATTCCAGTCTTCGTCGTCAATTACTGGCAGTCAGCTTGGGTGCATGAACCAGGTGCCTTATGCGGAGGACCGTATGCAGCAACGTTAGCCGAACGGTTATTGAGGAGGCGCTGATACTAGTCTCTAGCCTCATCTTGGCATTCAGTTGAACAACACCTACACTTCTGTTCGCCCATACACAGCTGCACAGCCATCGTTCACCCCCGCCATCTAAAGCCTCTGGTGCACCAGAGTTGCATTGCGACGAGATGTGGATAGCACCACTTTGCCGTGCACGGTTTAGTGTAACCATGACGTCACGCGAACAGTTTACAGACTTATCCGTTTCGGAAATGCTTCCACTCTTGGTCCGAAAGCCTTATGGACGTCGGAGAAATCGCTCCGTTTCCGCATTACGACAACAATCGCACTGTTTTCCGCGTCCCCCGATACACTATATATACGCTCCACCATTACTGCTACCACCTGCCATCTGTGAGTGATCATTGCACGTTGACGAGTACGTAGTCAGTGTCACATTGACGTAACTGGACCGTGTATAACAGTACTTACTTGGCACTTATTTATTTATTGCTGGTATATATACCGTTCTGCTACCTACAATGCTGAAAAAAAAAGCAACATCCCGTAGGACCGATTTCAGTGGCACTGGGATATAAAATGTACATATTGAGGGCTTGTAGTGTTAGTGATTGATTTGACACCGTCATCGGCGATCAAATGGCGCTAGGAGACCAATCTGTGCGCCCTCTGTTTTGATTCTGGAGGCACTAACTCTGCTGAGGTTAGATGTGAACGGAGCGGTTCTAGGCGCTTCAGTCCGGAACAGCGCTGCTGCTACGGTCGCAGGTTCGAATCCTGCCTCGGGCATGGATGTGTGTGATGTCCTTAGGTTAGTTAGGTTTAAGTAGCTTAAAGTCTAGGGCACTGATGACCGCAGATGTTAAGTCCCATAGTGCTTAGAGCCATTCGAACCATTGTTAGATGTGAACAGTGTTCGCAACATTCATTCTAGGGTACAACCATGCCCCAGTGACGAGAAAGTACTCCTGTTGAGTAACTTCTTCCATTTGAATGGGATCACATTGTGGGTCTACGGGAAGGTGAACGGACGCATCGAAGGATTGCTGTACATGTTAAGCACAATGCATCGTTGATGCTTTGCTACTTTCAGCAGAGGTCAGTGGAACTTTCCCACACCTGTAGACATAGCTCTGGGCATTTGTGTATTACATACACATGCCAAGATTGGTGCATTGTGCGAGGAGCCGTGGCTGACTGAACATCATCCAGGGCCCAAATCCCGGTACTTATTGCACTTGCTCTCTCGTTACGTACTATCTGCTTGAAGTCATCACGTGCGCCACTGGCCAGGCTACCAGTAACACCATGACATCGCCAAGTATGGTTACTCCGGTGTCGTGAAAGGGTTCATTGAGGGCTGGAATGATGCTCTGTGCCGCGCGGGATTAGCCGAGCGGTGTAAGACGCTTCAGTCGTAGACTGTGCGGCTGGTCCCGACGGAGGTTCGAGTCCTCCCTCGGGCATGGGTGTGTGTGTTTGTCCTTAGGGTAATTTAGGTAAAGTGGTGTGTAAGCTTAGGGACTGATGACCCTAGCAGTTAAGTCCCATAAGATTTCACACACATTTGAACAATTTGCACCAGATTTTGTCCTTGTGCTCTTGCCATTTCATCGATAGGAAGGTGACGTGCTTTTTCAGCAAGACAATGTACGTCGATATACGGCTGCTGCGATGCAACGTGCTCTTCAAGGTGTCCTGGGCAGGAAGATCACCAGATTTCTCTCCAATTGAACACGAATGCGACATGATGAAGCAGGAACTTTCTCGTTCCCCAGAACTTGCAAGAACGATTGCCGAATTGCAACGAACGGCGCAAGACGCTTGGGCCACTCTATTGCAGGATGCCATTCGGCACGCTTGTGATCGTTTGCATGCGAGAATACAAGCCTGCGCTGTCGTTGGGAAGGGGTGCACTGTGTTGAAGCGACTGTTTGGAAATACTTTACAAGCACACGTTTGTTTATTTGTTCTGTATTTTTTATCATATACTCCCACAACGCAGAACTACCTGTCCCCTCACTTGCCAATAGAATGACCTTTCCTTGAGCGAGATGTACTTTTTTCCGGCAGTGTAGAAACATCAGCAGACTGTAACGTTTCATCCTTTATTATAACTAATATTCTACGATTTTATTTAATAATGCAGTTCAGAGAAATATCACAAGTTTATTACTTAATGACTATTAAAACACAAATTACTTACAAAATTTAACTACACACTGCCATAACTATTTACCAATTAAGATATTGGTCCTTCATTTAGCGTACTTCTTAAGTTACACATTACTTCAAAAACAGATTCCGACAATTTTGCGGCCTCCAGCACTTGACTAGTGTTCCTGACATCCGGAAGACTTTGTACAGGCTAAATAGTCCAAATCTGGTGGGTTCAACTTTTTCTTAAAAGTTTCCACTGAATGGCAATGATTTACAATTTGGTTGACATTCTAACAGCCGTTGACCGATTCCTATGTATCTGCAGTGAGGCAACACCTTCGGTACTTCTCATATTACACAGGTCCGCAAGTAGTAGGCTCTAGCGCACCAGTGTAGCGTCACTCAGCCGAAGGTGGTCACAGGGGTTGTTTACCTGCAGCTGCCTACGAATTGGTGATGGGCTGTCTCTGTACAAGTACATTTTTAAAATACTCAGCAAAGGTGAATAGGCGTCACTGAGGGTGTCGCTCAACTATGGTGTCTTAGAGGGACGTTTGCCATTTTATTTATGCGTGTGCCAATGTCGCACTGTCCCATGATCACGCCACAGTGGGGCACAAAGCAGGACAACTGAAAAAGTATACATTCCAGTTCCTGCTTTGGATGACGTTCAAATTTCGTCGAATGGTTTTGAATGGTACCTAGTATTACAGAGCAAAAACTGAGGTCGTACCACACTCAGATCATGTTCAGAAGGATTGCAGACCCTAGACGTCTTTGCAGACGGGATGAATCATTCATGGGTGTCGGAAGTGTGAAAAGTTGTCAAGAAAGTCGTCCTGTTGGACATCGCAATGCAAACTGCGTTTTCGACTTCTAAATTTGTGTAAATGAATGCCCCAAGTGAAAGGGTGCTTTCATTTACGCTCTTTATGCAACTTCCTGACGCTTTTTCGTGTCGATTGTGATCTCCGGTGTGTGTGAAATGCTAGCTATTAGAAAGTCGAGTGATTTCCACGCTGAGATTCGTGATTCTGACCGCTAATGCAGAGGCGTCATGAGAAGGGACAATAAGTGGTTAAGGGGGTCTGTGAGCTCTTTCTATCGTGTGACAGGTCCGCGGTGAAGTGTGGTAAAACCTGGTTCAAATGTGACATCGTTGATCCACCTTACACCAGACATGGACTTCTGGACTCTGACATTTTGTTGGGCATGTGTCGACACCTTTCTGTCTGAAGCGTCGCAGACAACGAGGTTGCAACATTACAGATGAAGGTTATAGCCACTTTTGAGCCATTTTTACAATTTTGCGTCGCAGTTGGGGAAAGCGTTGCGGTTTCAAGAAAGTGACCCTTGTATGCTTTCTCGCAGTGTGTATTAGTATACCCGCTTATCATATCCGGTATGAATCAAACGTTTTATCGAGCACTCCTTCACAACACATTTTTTTTATCCGCAGGCATTTTCAACGAATACAAACCAAAATATGAGCCGGTGGGTTTCTGGCACCAAGCGATATCGATTCTTACTTCCATATTTGATCATTGTCACTGTGCCTTGTTCTCTTTGTGTCTTTTAGGCAAGCTATTTATGGTGGCACGCCTGAGCAAGTCGAGGAGAGTGGGTCCGCGCATGAGCCGAGACAGTCTGTGACGTGACGTGCTTTCTATGTTGTCGTTGTGGGGATTTGGCGACACTGTGTCACGTGTCACGGTCGTATGCCGTGACGACCAGTTGAGTTGGAGCAATGGAGAAGCATGGGCGGCTGCCGGAAAGTGTTAAAGTTGTATTGACACGGCTGGCCAGTGGCGACCAGGATTTGCTACTACCTCGAGAGCTATGTGGATGGATGGCGTGTGAATTTCACATGAAGAAAAAAAATTAAACGCCAAACTTTCGTGGTGGTTTCCTACTTATATATATAGTGAATATTACTGTGTACTTAAGGACTGTTTACTATTGCAGTTGCAGTGGCGAGACGAGTTATGTTCTGGAACGGCCATGAAATTATGTTACTAAAGTGGGTAGAAATAGCGCCTCGCATTTGTAAGTTTGGATCTAGTGCTTAGTGGCACGCTTAAGGTAGCTGGTTCACTGGAACATCATTTCTTAATTTAGTTATAGATTTAGAATTTTCTGGTTTTGCGAATTAGTGATGTTGTTTCTTAACAATTTCTTGTGTGTATGTAAGGCAAGTGGCCATTATAAATATAGGCCACATTGTGTTATATGTTCGGGTAGAGGCCGCGTGTATTTTGGTATGTGGCCATAGGGGCCGTGCTTATTGCATTAGTGATCTATTGAAGTGACATTAGTTTTCTATTGCAATTTCAAATGCCTATCTGTAGGTTGATTGTCATGTTAGGTACTGCACGTTTGATTGATATGGTGTCAGCCATTCAGCAAAGACAGATTATCCTTTAAGGTGGACCTTAAGTCATTGGGTGTAGACTGGCACATCTTTTCACGTAGTATCTAGATCTCCTTTTTTTGGATAAAAGGAAACTAAGCTCCTTAATTCTGTTCATTGGTTAACTTGTAATATGTTTATAATAAGGTACTGCTTATATATATATATATATATATATATATATATATATATATATATATATATATATATATATGGGGGGGGGGTGTTTGTAACTTGTATATACTACAGCGTGTCTGCCGCTTATGTTTTCCTGTTTTCAGAAACGTGTACAGTGGTCGACGCGAGCAAACCTCGCTCCAAAAGCTTGCAGTGTGACGGAAATCTCAGAATTTCAACTCAGGACCGTCGGGGCCCCGTTAACGCGCGATTTCTCTGTTCTATTCAACGAGATGATTGTTTTAGACAGAAGATTTCCTACTACCCAAAGTTGAGTATAAGTTCACCCTTTGGATCCTGTGTATATGAAATCGTAATAGATTAACGTTTGCTCGCGTCCATCACATGTTCATCAAATTGACGTTTTGCCTTAAGCTTGCATAAAGTCTACATCTTCCGGACGTTGAGTGTAGCAGAATGCTAAGTGTAAACAGAACAATTAATAGTACCCTTCAGGTCAGGTAGTATCAAAATAATTTAACCTTTTCAGTAAGTGTAAAACTAAGTGAGAAAGGCGATAGCCGACATTGTAAACGTTTGGTTATCTATTTCAACTATTATTTTGGTTGTTGTTACCGGCACGTAAAGGGGCCGTTTTCACAAGTGTGACGGTTAATATTGAAAATACTAATAGTGGAGAGGGCCTTGATATGAAAATGTTGTTAATTGATTATTACTGCTGATGGACTCATGTGTATGTGTAATGAAGACGTGTTGCAACTACAAACTGGTTGTGTTACTGGTATACAAGGTTAGAGTGTTCAATCGCCACTCCACAACATACCATTATAAGGAAGACTGATACACTTCTAACAACAACTGTACTTGACATTACGTACATATGACAGACACAACTTGAAAATGTTTCAGTTACACGAAAAATGCCCAGTGTCTTAAAATTGTTGACAAGACGCACGAGACAGTGTAAACTGCACATACAGGGTGAAAAGTATTTAAACCGACAAACTCTGGGAGTTTGTAGGGGTCATCAAAATAAATATTTTTCCATAATGTTATTTTTTCCCATAAGGATTATTTAAACCGGTAGAGGCCGTATTACGCTCTTCAGTTGTAGGCAACTGCTGTCCACCAGTGTAGTAGTGCATTGTCTCTGTTTACTAATGGAGCGATTCACCTGGAGTGAGTACAAAGATACGGTTGGTGCGTACTACGTAGCGCACCACAACGGACGAGCTGCACAGCGGGTTTATCAACAACAATATACTAAACGTCGTATCCCGCATCACACGACCTTTGCTGCTGTGTACCACCGTCTGCGTGAGACCAGGTCATTTTGCAGATTACCTGGACAGGGACGCCGTCGCACGGTAAGTTGAGGAAGCTGTCTTGCAGCACGTGGAGCGGAATTCTTCATTCAGCACTCGTGCAATTGCGCGTAACATGGGGAGGAATCAGACAAATGAAAGAACAGTCTTTCGAGAGCAATTGTTATGTCCATTTCACATACAGCATGTCCACAACCTGGAACCAGTTGATTGTCCACCCAGAGCACAGTTTTCGCAGTGGTACCTGGAACAGTGTGAAATGTGTGGTGTCACCGCCAGACACCACACTTGTTAGGTGGTAGCCTTTAAATCTGCCGCGGTCCGTTAGTATAGGTCGGACCCGTGTGTAACCACTATCAGTGATTGCAGACCGAGCGCCGCCACACGGCAGGTCTAATCTAGAGAGACTCCCTAGCACTCGTCCCAGTTGTACAGCCGACTTTGCTAGCGATGGTTCACTGCCTACATACGCTCTCACTTGCAGAGATGATAGTTTAGCGTAGCCTTCAGCTACGTTTTTTCTACGACTTAGCAAGGCGCCACATTCTTCAAGAATGTATTCTGAATTGATAATATTGTGAATCATGTACGGTCAAGAGCGACGTTCATCATTAATGGATTAAAGTTAAGTATGAAACTAATTACGTCCGCTTTCTGAATTCTCATTCCTTGTCATGTTCCAGAACTCACGTCAGTATAGTTCTTCCCTCTTCACGCCAGCCTGCGAGAGCTAAAACGCGTGCATTTCGGCCTCCTGTAGTAACACGGTTTTGGCTCTTCTGCCAACCCAACAAAATGCACCCTAGATTTCCATCCTGTGTGTTGTTTACCGAGGAAGCAACGTTCGGGCGTGATGGAGTCTTCAACATGACAATTCGCATGTTTGGAGTGAGGATAACCCACATGCCACAGTTACTAGCGCTCATCAAGTGCGGTTCTTCGTTAACGTGTTGTTGGGGACTGTTTAATTGGGCCGTATCTGCTACCTAAGCCGTTAAATGGCAGGCACTATTACAGTTTTCTTGCCAGAGCATTGCCAGAATTGCTGGAAGACGTCCTGCTCCCTACAAGACAATATATGTGGTTCTAACATGACGGGGCGCCGGCACATTTCAGTCGTCATGTGCGTCGATTACTGGACCGACGGTTCCCAGAAACGTGGATTGACAGAGGTGGTCCTGTACCATGGCTTGTTCGATTCCCAGACATGTCCCCTCCGGAGATTTTTGTGTGGGGAGAGATGCGCTACCTTGTTAACGCAACTTGTGTTGCATCAGAAGAGGGATGTGTTGCCTGGATAGTAGCAGCAGCAGGAACAATTCAGGGTACTCCTGGGGTTTTGCCCGTGTCAGACAGATCATGATCCCACGCTGTAACCTTTATTTACGTGTCAATGGAGGCATTTTTGAAAATCCACTGTAATTGAAATTGGGTGTGTTAATGTGTTGTCTCTTGATAATAAAGAAATGGAAAAGTGTTCGTTGGTATAATTAATTTGTCGCTAAAGAAATCTTCCTCTACCGGTTTAAACACTCCTCATATGGAAAAATGACATTGTTGTTGTTGTTGTTGTTCTCTTCAGTCCTGAGACTGGTCTGATGCAGCTCTCCATGCTACTCTATCCTGTGCAAGCTTCTTCATCTCCCAGTACTTACTGCAACCTACATCCTTCTGAATCTGCTTAGTGTATTCATCTCTTGGTCTCCCTCTACGATTTTTACCCTCCACACTGCCCTCGAATGCTAAATTTGTGATACCTTGATGCCTCATAACATGTCCTACCAACCGGTCCCTTCTTCTAATCAAGTTGTGCCACAAACTCCTCTTCTCCCCAATTCTATTCAATACCTCCTCATTAATTATGTGATCTACCCACCTAATCTTCAGCATTCTTCTGCAGCAACACATTTCGAAAGCTTCTATTCTCTTCTTGTACAAACTATTTATAGTCCATGTTTCATTTTCATACATGGCTACACTCCATACAAATACTTTCAGAAACGATTTCCTGACACTTAAATCTACACTCGATGTTAATAAATTTTTCTTCTTCAGAAACGCTTTCCTTGCCATTGCCAGTCTACATTTTAGATCCTCTCTACTTCCACAACCATCAGTTTCTTTGCTCCCCAAATAGCAAAACTCCTTTCCTACTTTAAGTGTCTAGTTTTCTAATCTAATTCCATCAGCATCACCCGACTTAATTCGACTACATTCCATTATCCTCGTTTTGCTTTTGTTGACGTTCATCTTATACCCTCCTTTCAAGACACTGTCCATTCCGTTCAACTGCTCCTGCAAGTCTTTCGCTGTCTCTGACAGAATTACAATGTCATCGGCGAACCTCAAAGTTTTTATTTCTTCTCCATGGATTTTAATACCTCCTCCGAACTTTTCTTTGTTTCCTTTATTTATTTATTTATTTATTTATGCATTTATTTTACCTGGCAAGATTAGGGCCTTCAGGCCCTCTCTTACACCTAACCAGGCATACTCAGATTGAACGAGTTACAGTTACTAAATAACATTAAGAACATTTAACGTATTATGCAGTATTGATGTCAAACGAAAAAAATTTGAGATTATAACAGTAGTACAATGATAGTTATAACAATAAAAATAATTATAACAATCAACGATAATAATGATAATAATAATGATAATAATAATAATAATAATAATAATAATAATAATAATAATAATAATAATAGTGACTAAGTATATGAAAGTAAACATACATTTCTTTTGTGAATGTCAGTTAGTTGGGAATTTTCTCGTTATATTCTTGCAGCTTGTGAGTTATTCTCATCGAGCAGAGACATAAGACGATAGAATGGGGTGAAAGAGATATATAAGAGGTAGATAGGTTTGAGGAAGAGAAAAAGAATGGTAAAATTCGAAGCTGTGATGGAGAGAAGAAAGAAAGAGATGTTAGGGGCACAACAGTGGTGGCTATACCGTCCCTAATATGTAAGTTTTGAGTTCCCTCTTGAATGTTGAGTAGTTCTGGATAAGACGCAGATCACAGGGGAGTGCGTTCCATAGTCGTATGGCTGAGATGGAGAATGACACGGAGAAAGATTTTGTGTTATGTAAAGGTACAGCCAAGATGATAGACGTATCCGATCTGGTATTGCGATTGTGGAATGATGATAGATGTTTAATGTGAGAAGATAAGTATTGAGGGGACCAGTGGCTAAGAAATCGATGAAGTAACACATCGTGTGGAGATCGCGTGCCTTATGTAGGCGTATCCAACCTAGCTGGGAGTATGAAGGACTGATATGATCATACAACCGAATATTGCACACGTATCTGACGCAAGCATTCATCACTAGCTCGAGGCATCTAGAATTTTCACTATTTGTGCCGTGTTGAACTACATCGCAGTAGTAAAGATTAGGCAAGACTAGTGTTTGGACTAATTTTTGTTTAACATGGGTTGGAAATATTTTTCTAAATTTTTGAATTGCATGTAGGGAGGAGAGCGATTTCCGGCAAGCTGTGACTGTTTGTTCTTCCCAGTTTAGGTGTTCATCCAAGATTATTCCAAGGTCTTTTACTGTTTTTTGGTATGGTAGTTGGGTACCATTGAGGAGTATTTTAGGGACCGTTTCGCGAAAGTACCGGCTGATTAACTTTGGATGAGATTTAAGTGTGACCTGGGATTTCTTGGGGTTTAGTTTCAGACCTAGGTTCTGTGCCCATCGAGAAACAGAGCAAAGATCTGCGTTCATACTCGCTACTGCGCCAGCAATGTTTTTGGGGCTTGCACTTATGTACAGTTGGATGTCGTCAGCATATAGATGGTAGCTGCAGGAGTGAATCACTGAAGAAATATCATTAATATACAGTGAGAAGAGTAGTGGACCAAGGACGGAGCCTTGGGGAACTCCAGAGTGCACGCTTTTCCATGATGACTTTTCCGACCCACAAACGACTTGTTGACTTCTGTTTTTGAGGTAGCTGTCGAACCAGTGTATTGCGCTGATTGAGAAATTCAGCTGTTTCATTTTAATTTGTAATATATCGAAGTCAACTGTGTCAAAAGCCTTGCTAAAGTCAAGCAGTGTTAGGATAGTAGCTTCACGTCTGTCCATAGCATGTTTAATGTCATCAGTTACTTTGATTAATGCAGTTGCTGTACTATGGTGCTTTCGAAAGCCTGACTGATATTCGTCATGGATGTTATGAGTTTTGAGGTAATCCGTCAGCTGTTCATGGACGATGTATTCTAGGGCTTTAGATATTGCAGGTAGTATGCTGATCGGCCTGTAGTCACCTGGCGACTTAGGGTTGTCAGTCTTGGGTATAGGCTGGATTAAACTTTGCTGCCACTCACTAGGATATATACTGCTGACAAGAGACAGGTTGAAGATGTCTGTGATAACTGGAATAATAGTGGCTACGACGTTTTTAATCATGCCAATGCTCACTCCATCATTTCCTACTGCCTCGGAAGAGATTCTCATAATTGCCTTGTGTACTGTGCCGGTAGTGACATGTTTTAGGAAAAACTTGTCTCTCAAGAGATTGATATCTTGGGGCTGGTAATTTGTCGCTGCGTGGCAGATTACAGCTGTTGAGAAGAAATCGTTTAATTCTTCTGCAGACGCTTGATAAACAGCGTCATATCTTCGCTTCCCTATACCGAAACTGCGCAGCTTTTTCCACAGTGCAGCAGGTTTTGATATGCCGCATACGACAGAGCGAGCATGTCTGATTTTGGCATTTCTCACGCTTTGCTTCGTTCTGTTTCGGAGTTTCCTATAAGCTTCGTACACCTCGGGAGTTGGGTTACGCTTGAAGGCCCTGTGTGCAGCATCACGTTTATTCATTAACTGGCGTAATGCAGTGGTGAGCCATGGAGCAGGAGCTCTCTTTACCTTGACAGTGCGTTGAGGAGCATGTTTATCATACAGTGCAATAATTTTGCTACATAATTGCCGAATTTTTCCGTCTAAAGTCGGTTCATTGCTTATATCATGCCAAGAGATGTCTGAGCAATCCTTTTGAAGAGCGTCATGGTTAACATTTTTTAAGTTTCTGTAGGTTACCAGGTGAGATTTTTCTTTGGTATTATGCACTGAGTAATTTAAGAATATCACGTCATGAGCAGAGAGTCCCGGAGCGGATGTCTGATTGGCGCGGATTATTTTATCTGGTCGCTTTGTTGCTATTATATCTATGAGTGTGTGGCTGTGTGACGTGTGGTGAGTTGGGTCCAGCGGTGTTAAACTCATATCATTGGAGTGGAACAGTCGCCTTAGTTTTTCGGCAGAGGGAGATTTTAACTGTAAGTCGATGTTTGTGTCGCCCATAATAATTATGTGTTCATACTGTGTCACGAGTGAGGACAGGGCAGACTGAAAGGAGGACATGGCACCGACGTTTGGAGGTTTATAGATTACTCCAATTAGCAGTTTCTGATTTGATGTATTTATTTCGAAAAACAAGAACTCTGCTTCTCCTTCGCCCTTTGCATCGGATGTGCATAGTACAGTAGGTGTCAGATCAGAGCGAACATAGGCACCCACACCACCCCCGCGTCGTGTTTCACGATCTGCCCTTAGGAGAGAGTAACCAGCGATTCGGATAGCGTCGGAAGAAATGTTTGGTTTCAACCAAGTTTCAGAGACGAGGATAATGTGGAACAGCGATTGGCAGAACAGGTCACAGAACTCGTCGAAGTGAGCCGTTAGCGACTGCGCGTTCGCGTGGGCCACAAAGAGCCCGCCGCCGGAACCGGTCCGTCCCATTGTGGCCGCCTGTAGGACCGAGCGCGCTCCGTTTACCTGCTGGCCGGAAGAGGGACAAAAGCTGGATTTTGTGGGGGAAGACATGTTTACAGGTGTCCAAGGTCGTGACTGACTCAAGCGTCTGTAAACTAAAGGTGAAAAACACGCTGGAAGTATCGGAGAAGGGAGCGAAAAGAAAGATGCAAAGTGGCAGTAGTGGTTACGAAAAAGATAATAGTAGTAGTAGTGGTAGTGGCGAAGATGAAAATAACAGATATAGAAAGGCGGTTGTAAGGAGATTCCTGTTAATGGAGAATTTTAATTCCCATTTAACTGACAATATGAGTATACATGAGCACTTATGATAGACAAATAAAGACTGCTTGCTCAATATACAGATTGAATAACTTCGGTGAGAGGCTACAACCCTGTTTCACTCCCTTCCCAAAAACAGCTTCCCTTTCATGTCCCTCGACTCTTATAACTGCCATCTGCTTCCTCTACCGGTTTAAATACTCTTCATAGGGAAAAATGACATTAGGGAAAAATATTTGTTTCAATGTCCCGTACAACCTCCCAGAGTTTGTCGGTCTAAATACTTTTCACCCTGTAGCGAGGATAAGTGCGCGGCCGCACCGGGTAGTGTATGCCGTCCTCGGTGATGGTGAAGTGCCCCTGCAGCAGGCGCTGCGTCTCGGTGAGCACGACGAGCGACTTCTCGTGATGGCAGCGCGCCGTCTCGTTGAGCAGGCGGCAGGGCACGGGCAGCGTGAGGCGGCACGCCAGGCCCAGGCTGCGAACCCGGAGCCGCAGGCAGTGCGACGCGCCCGCCGCCAGCCGGCCCTCCGCCGGCTCCACCGCCACCTCCGCCACACCCTCCAGCCGCAGCGGCCTGCCGGCCGAGCGCGCTCTCTACTCCCACTCCCAGCAAGCACGCAGCACAAGTCGAAATGAATACAGCCGATAGAAATAGCTCTGACACATTGTGATACATCAATAAGAATTGTAGAGACTGAAAGAGTAAGTTTAACATTTCGATCATTTCACAAGCCCAGTGAATAAGAAACCGGCGCGTGCATAGGCGAAAAGTTTGTGTCACAAGCAGAGTTGTAAACTACCGTAGGCTACCGCAGACCACAAGTAAGCCTAGTTTTCTTAGTAGCTTTGGTCAATTAAGGTCCTACGTACGTTACCTGTACTTTAGATGTATTGCATGCCTGTCTGGCGTTACCTCATAACGATCGCTTTCTTTACGTGTGTGATCAGTGTCTTACTAAATGGTTCAAATGGCTCTGAGTACTATGGGACTCAACATCGCCGGCCGTTGTGGCCGTGCGGTTCTAGGCGCTTCAGTCTGGAATCGCGTGACCGCTACGGTCGCAGGTTCGAATCCTGCCTCGGGCATGGATGTGTGTGATGTCCTTAGGTTAGTTAGGTTTAAGTAGTTCTAAGTTCTAGGGGACTAATGACCTCAGAAGTTGAGTCCCATAGTGCTAAGAGCCATTTGAACCATTTTGAACCAGACACCGGACGGCGGTGTCTTACTACATTCCCCTAAAAAACGGAAGCGGTGAAGCGTCCAGAATTTGAGTGAGGATACGTAAAGGGCCGCGTAACCTAACGAATACTTCTGTTCTACATATTTATACTCCTGCCTTTTACTTAAGAATAAACAGTATCTGTAGCAAAACCGAAACTGGAAGTGTCAATGTTTAATTCCAGTTTTATTTGCAAATTGTTGATTTCTAATGTGAAACTGGGGGATTTTGTAGTAAAAATACACATTTCTCACATGGTGCTAGAAAACGTAATTTCTTAAAAAGAAAAAGAAAAAACCCGCAGAAGAAAACTATATCAAACATCGCTTCAATACTTTGTCAAACTTATATAAAACATGTTTCTAGCCAGCTTCTGTGGCCGAGCGGTTCTAGGCGCTTCAGTCCGGGACCGCGCTGCTGCTACGGTCGCAGGTTCGAATCCTGCCTCGGGCACGGATGTGTGTTATGTTCTTAGGTTAGTTAGGTTTACGTAGTTCTAAGTTCTAGGTGACTGATGACCTCAGAAGTTGAGTCCCATAGCGCCTAGAGCTATATGAACCTTCTGAACATGTTTCTATTACATAAACAGCTTTCGCATTTATCAGTAATAACACACTCTTGAAACTTCCTAGCAGATTAAATCTGTGTGCCGGACTGAGACTCGAACTCGGGACCTTTGCCTTTCGCGGGCAAGTGCTCTACCATCTGAGTTACCCAAGTACGACTCACGCCCCGTCCTCACAGCTTTATTTCTGCCAGTACCTCATCTCCTGCTTTACAAACTTTACAGAAGCTCCAAAAATATGGAAATCACATGGTAACAGATCGGGACTGTATGGAAGGTGCATAAGTTATTCTCAGCAAATCTTCTGCAGCGTAATCGAAACAGCAGGCACGCCAGCTTCGTGGTGGTGGTGGTGGTGCTTAGTGTTTAACGTCCCGTCGACAACGAGGTCATTAGAGACGGAGCGCAAGCTCGGGTTATGGAAGGATTGGGAAGGAAATCGGCCGTACCCTTTCAAAGGAACAATCCCGGCATTTGCCTGAAACGATTTAGGGAAATCACGGAAAACCTAAATCAGGATGGCCGGAGACGGTATTGAACCGTCGTCCTCCCGAATGCGAGCCCAGTGTGCTAACCAATGCGCCACCTCGCTCGGTACGCCAGCTTCGGGAAAATTATAATGACCTTCTGTGACTGCAAGGACTCACTGCTCATTGAGTTACTGGGACTCGAGGCCACAACGCACAGCGGTGCGTGAACGCTTTGCAAAAACTGGAGCGCCCCGTCAAGTCCAAACGACCAGAAATATTAACAGGCGGCACAATTTCCTTGCAGACGTATTCCCGCTCACATGTTGCCAAGGTAGTTTTGACTACGCTGGAGAAATTTCGCTGGTATCCCTTACACATCCTGCATACAATCTCGATCTCTCTCTATGCGATTTACACGTTTTTGGAGCCGTAAAGAAAGACATTCGCGGGCGTGGATTTGCTTCGGACGAAGAGGTGCACGCCTGAGTACAATCATGGTTCCGTAAGCAACCGCAAACATTTTTCCATGGAGGCGTTGACCCTCCTGTCCCACAGAGGGCTAAATTTATAATCACTTACGGTGATTATTTTTGAAATAATAAAAAGGTCACTTCTTTCCATCTGTCTCGTTTTCATTTGGCGGGGCCTTATACATCCTGTTTTGACCCGTTACAGAATTGAAACTACATGTATTTTGTTTGTAACGTCTGTAGTTGTTGTTAGAGAATTGGTAGAAGGATTTGTCTTGGATATAGGTATTGTCCCCCCCCCCCCCCCCCCTGCGGGTTCGGGGGTTAGAATAGGCCCGCGGTATTCCTGCCTGTCGTAAGAGGCGACTAAAAGGAGTCTCAAACTTTTCGGCCTTATATGATGGTCCCCTGTTGGGTTTGACCTCCATCTCTCAAAATTTTCCGAAGAGCGAGCCGATTGGGGAAGGGCTCCTTACTTGGTGCATTGTGTCCATCTTGCGATCAGACCTTTCGCCAGCTTATACACCGTTGAATTGCAGTCCTGTCCGCTCTCCATCTCTTGGGCATGACTCTGTTTGTGCGTGCAGATAGCACCTTGCGCTGTGCAGTGCCTCTTTCTGCACTGACGGCGACCATGGACCACATGTTACCTAACATCCAGCACGGTAGCCAGTCCGTTGTGGTGGGGCCGCCATGTACCCTGTTGGTTGTAGCCCCCTGACAACACAGGGATCGCTCTACTGATGCCTGCGCCGTTAACTCCCCACGTATGCCAAGGAGTAGATGACTATCCTCCTGGGGTATCGGGACTCCCGGCAACGGCCATCCTGCCAGGTGGCTCTTGCCGTGGCTGGGTGGCACCCGTGGGGAGGGCTCGTGGTCGGAGTAGGTGGCATCAGGGCGGATGACCCGCAATGAAGTGTGCTACATTGTCTCTCGCTGGTGGCCAGCCGCCAGCAGACTCCAAGCGTTCTCGGGCTCAGTTTAACGCTCAGAAGTACGATCCGAAAACGTTCCCCTCCCTGGCCACACCGTGGGAGGAACGTAAGTCTCAGGATGGCAGTAGCAGTTATTCGCCCCGCTTCTTAGTTTGTACGAGGGTTGATGGGGAGTCTTTTCTCTCCACAAAGCCTCAGTTCTTCGTCGAGCATTTAGAGGACAAGTTTGGGGAGGTGGAGGGCTTGTCAAAAATGCGCTCTGGGTCAGTCCAGATACAAACGGCATCCTCTGCCCAATCACGACGGATACTCGCTTGTGACAAGTTGGGGGATGTTGCCGTTACGATCACACCCCATAAGAGTTTGAATATGGTCCAGGGAGTTATTTACCATAGGGATCTTCTTTTGCAGTCTGATGAAGAGCTGCGCGCCAATTTAGAGCGCCGAGGTGTACATTTCGTCCGGCGCGTTCATCGGGGTCCGAAGAAAAATCAGATTGCTACCGGTGCCTTCATCTTGGCCTTCGAAGGGGATACATTACCGGAAAAGGTCAAGGTGATGGTCTACCAATGTGACGTTAAGCCCTATATCCCTCCCCCGATGCGGTGCTTTAAGTGCTGGAAGTTCGGCCATATGTCTTCTCGCTGCACTTCCAGCCTCACATGTCGAGATTGCGGACGCCCATCACATCCCAATACTCCATGTGCCCCGCCTCCCGTCTGTGTCAACTGCGGGGAGCACCATTCACCTTGCTCGCCAGACTGCCGAATTTTCCAGAAAGAGCGTAAAATCATGGAGTACAAGACCCTGGACCGACTAACCTATACTGAGGCCAAAAGGAAATACGACCGACTCCATCCTGTGAGAATGACATCTTCCTACGCTGCTGCTACAACACCTGTGATAGCCCCGTCTGTTTCTCCAGTTGTGGCCGGATCGACGAGTAGTACAATTCCTCCTGCCCCCTTGCCAGTGGGGGGGCTCTACCTACTGGGTTGCTCCTGCGCCACCTACCTCAGGAGCAACACCATCCCACCCATCGGGGACGTCTGTCCCCACTTCTAAGCCGGAGAAGTGTCCAACTTCTTCGGCTTCTCACGCTCGCAAGGGGTCCCTTGGCTGACGACCGACTGTGGCGTAAGTGCCTGCAATCGGCTGGTCGTAGGGCTTCACGATCCTCCTCAGTCCCGGAGACTGAATCGGTGAAGCCCTCCCAGTCGGTGCGACCCAAGGAACGGCGTGAGAAACCCAAGAAGAGCTCTCAGCCCAAGGAACTCGCGGTGGCAGCCATCTCACCGCAACCTTCCAGCTCTGCGTCTGAGGATGCGGTGGAGATTCTGGCGTCCGCTGAGGACCTCGATCTCGCCAGTCCATCAGACGCCATGGAAAGAGCTATTACAGTTGCTAAATCGGAGGCAGCAGGTGACCCAGCGGCGTAATCTCCCTTCCCAGTCCCGTCACGCCTTTCTCAGCCATGGACAACACAATCCTCCAGTGGAACTGCAGCGGTTTCTTCCACCATCTAGCTGAGCTCCGCCAACTTATCAGCCTTCACCCTTTCCTCTGCATTGCTCTGCACGAAACTTGGTTTCCGGCAATGCGAAACCCCGCCCTCCGTGGCTACCGGGGTTATTATAAGAACCGGGCAGCTTATGAAAGGGTGTCTGGTGGCGTCTCCATATATATCCTGAACTCTCTTCACAGTGAGTCTGTAACTCTCCAAACACCTTTAGAGGCTGTCGCTGTTCGAGTGTGGACGCCACAGGCTGTTACCGTCTGCAGTCTTTACCTTCCACCGGATGGTGATGTCGCGCAGCATGTCCTGGCTGCTCTGATAGCCCAATTGCCGCCACCTTTCTTGTTACTGGGCGACTTTAACGCCCATAACCATCTGTGGGGTGGGTCGGTGGCAACAGGTCGAGGCGCCATCGTTGAGCATTTATTGGCGCAGCTCGATCTCTCGATATTAAATGATGGTGCCTTCACACACTTCAGTGTGGCGCATGGCACATACTCCGCCATTGACCTTTCGATCTGTAGCCCTAGCCTCTTACCGTCTGTCCAATGGAGAGTGCATGACGACCTTTGTGGTAGTGACCACTTTCCGATCTTTCTGTCACTACCACAGCGTCAGTCTTCTGGGCGCCCTAGCAGATGGGCTCTGAATAAGGCTCACTGGGACTTGTTCTCCTCCACTGCCGCTATTGAGCCTCTCTCTAACGATGACATTGATGCAGTGGTTCAATCGGTCAGCACCGGCATCGTTACTGCCGCCGAATCTGCCATTCCCCGTTCTTCTGTGTCCTCTCGGCGGCGGACTGTGCCTTGGTGGTCGCCTGAGATCGCTGAAGCGATTAAAGCTCGCCGGCGGGCGCTCCAGCGTTACAAGCGACATCCCTCAATCGAACACCTTATCGCCTTCAAACGGCTGCGTGTGCGAGCCCGCCGCATTATCCGCCAACGCAAGCAGGAGTGCTGGGAGCGGTATGTGTCCACCATTGGCCTCCATGTTACTCCATCGCAGGTTTGGGCCAAAATTCGCCGCCTCTATGGCTATCGGACCCCTGTCAGCGTCCCTGCGCTCTCACTAAATGGAGCAGTTTGTACTGACTCCGACGTCATTTCAAACCACTTGGCAGAGCACTTTGCTAAGACTTCCGCTTCTGCCAACTACCTCTTGGGCTTCCGCTCCATTAAGGAGCGGATAGAACGTCGGAGTCTTTCTTTTCGCACCCTCCATCCTGAATTGTACAATGTTCCATTCAATGAGTGGGAATTCCGCAGTGCCCTCGCCGCTTGTCCTGATACCGCTCCTGGGCCAGATAGCATCCACTCTCAGATGCTGAAACACCTTTCAGTGGACTGCCAGCGACGCCTCCTCGACCTTTACAATCGCATTTGGGTCGAGGGTGAGTTTCCGTCGCAATGGCGGGAAAGTCTTGTTATCCCCATTCTGAAACCGGGGAAGAACCCTTTGGAGGTGGACAGCTACCGTCCCATTAGCCTCACCGACGTTCTTTGCAAGTTGCTTGAACGGATGGTGAGCCGGCGCTTGAATTGGGTCCTGGAGTCTCGGGGCCTTCTGGCTCTGTCTCAGGGTGGGTTCCGTAAAGGCCGCTCCGCCGCCGACAATCTGGTGAGCCTGGAGTCAGCCATCCGTACTGCCTTTGCCCGCCGTCAGCATCTGGTCGCTGTCTTTTTCGACATGCGGAAGGCGTATGATACGACATGGCGTCATCACATTCTTTGTACGCTTTATGGATGGGGCCTTCAGGGCCCTCTGCCGATCTATATCCGCAATTTTCTGTCGTATCGTACCTTCCGCGTGCACGTCGCGGCCTCATATAGTTCCTCCCAAGTCCAGGAGAACGGTGTGCCACAGGGTTCTGCTCTGTTTGTCCGTTTTTAATAGCCATTAACGGGCTCGCTGCGGCCGTGGGAAATTCTGTCTCCGCTGCCCTGTATGCTGACGACTTTTGCCTTTACTACAGCTCTAATGGCATTGCAGCTGCTGAACGTCAACTACAGGGCGCAATCCGCAAGGCGCAGTCTTGGGCTGTAGCGCATGGTTTTCAGTTTTCGGCAGCGTTATGCATTTCTGCCGGCGGCGCACTGTTCACCCGGAGCCGCGGCTTTATCTTGACGGCGAGCTTCTTACAGTGGTGGAGTTACATAGGTTTTTGGGGGTGGTTTTTGATGCCCGGTTGACTTGGCTGCCTCATATTCGGCAGCTTAAACAGGCGTGTTGGCGGCATCCAAATGCTCTGCGATGCCTGAGTCACACCAGGTGGGGCGCCGACCAATCTACTCTCCTACGGCTTTACCAGGCGTTAATCCAGTCCCGTCTGGACCATGGGAGTCTGGCTTATGGCTCAGCATCCCCATCTGCGTTGCGGGTGCTGGACCCAATACTACACAGCGGGATACGCCTTGCCACTGGTGCCTTCCGGACCAGCCCTGTGGACAGCATACTTGTGGAGGCAGGTGTCCCTCCACTGCGGTTACGACGCCAACAATTACTGACTGCTTATGCTGCCCATGTTTTTAGCTTGCCCGGGCATCCAAATTATCGTGTCCTGTTCCCGCAGTCAGTCGTCCGTCTGCCAGAACGTCGGCCCCGGTCGGATTGTCCGATCGCCGTACGCGTCAAACAGCTTCTCTACGGGCTTGGGTGTTTCCCTGTACCACCTCCTTTCCGGGCTCCTCTGCGTACAGCCCCATGGTGTGTGCCTCGCCCTTGCCTTCGGCTCGACTTGGCACAGGGCCCGAAGTCCCTCCGGTGGCCTTGCGACGCCGCTTTTATTCCATCCTGGCCACGTATCAGGGCTCTGGCGTTGTCTATACCGACGGTTCGATGGTTGCTGGTCGTGTCGGTTATGCACTAACTCTAGGGGACCATTCTGAACAACGTTCGTAGCCGGCTGGCTGCAGTGTTTACACTGCTGAGCTGGGCGCCATCTTTCGTGCCCTAGAGTACATCGGCTCCTTCTCAGGTGAGTCCTTCGTTATCTGTAGCGATTCCCTGAGCGGTTTACGAGCTCTCGACCAGTGTTTCCCTCGTTCTCGTCTGGTGATGGCTATCCACGAGTCCCTGCATACTCTTGCCCGTTGCGGCAGATCTGTGGTCTTCGTTTGGACCCCGGCCCATGTTGGGATAGCCGGAAATGAAACTGTTGACCGCCTGGCGAAAGAGGCCACTAGCGCACCATCTCTGGAGATTGGCCTCCCGGCGACTGATTTGCGGGCACTATTACGCCGCAAAGTTTTCGATTTATGGGCCACTGATTGGCGCAACCTGCCCGTGCCAAACAAACTCCGCCGTATCAAGGAGACGACTACTGTGTGGCAGTCATCCATGCGAGCCAACCGCAGGGAATCAGTCGTCCTTTGTCGGCTCCGCATTGGCCACACCCGACTCATGCACAGTTATTTACTGTGTCGTGAGGATCCCCCTCTTGGTAGTTGTAGGGCGTCCTTGACGGTGGTCCATATTCTGTTGGGGTGCGCCCTTTTAACTGTGCTCAGGCAGACTTTTGCGCTGCCTGATACGCTCTCTGCGCTTTTATCTGACGACTCTTCCATAGCGGACATAGTTCTGCGTTTTATTCGGGCAGGGGGATTTTAACGCTTAATGTAAGTGTGTGAGTTTTTGTATTGATTCTGGCCTATGGCCTACGATTTGTCTGATTTTTCTCATGTTTCTCAGTGGTTGGCTTTTCCCTTTTTGTTTGTATGGTCGGCCAACCACCGTCACACTCTGTGTGATTTTAGTTCCTCTTGTCTGGTCTTTGTCTACGTTTCTCTTGTTCTGTGTCGTCTGTCTTATCGTCTGTTGATCGTTTTTATTCTCTGTGGGTGTTTTTAGTATTTGGAAAAAGGGACCGATGACCGTAGCAGTCTGGTCCCTTTAACCCCCACAAACCAACCAACCAACCATAGGTATTGTCCAAGTAATAAGCACCCTTAGATAAGCTCCCTTCCTTTCATTTCCATGATCATCCGTAACAAGACAAACACAATACTTCACAGCACAATATTTACAATGAACACTCATTAATATGCGTCACAAGGTTTGTGTTCGAACAAGTGACTGGTAAACATCATGTTATTTTGCCCACAGAGAATAAAAGCCATATGATGAACATGGACATACTCTAGATAATCGTATACCGTATTCAACTACCTAATAATACCTAGAGATGTCGCACATACTCTATATACTCACCAACAGAAAAGACAACTACGCTCCTGATATCAAAAAGTCATGATTACATTGTTATAGTGAGGCTTCGTAATGAATTCCAGACAGGCACGTCATACCCCTACCATAAACTGTGAGAACAATTCATGGTCCCGTGTGTATACTGGCAACGTTGCGCTTTTCTCCGAAACCTTTCCTTTTATGCTGTATACATAGTACTGATGCGTTATGGATACTTTATAAGGGAAGGGTTATTCAAAACTATAAACTATCTGATAAAGCGGCATTAGAATTTTACTCTGGACGGACGTAAATGTATACGAGGCCACAGTGGTATGTTTCTCAAGTTTTTATCAGATATGAGACTAGACGAGACGATCCTCTGGAAACCCCTGTTACGATTACCACACAGGAGACTGGACGTTATAAATTATATCGTAGTGAAGTGTAGCTAGCTACAATTTATTTTGAGATGACTGTAGTATTTGAGATCGGGAAAGCACGCTGAGCTGGAAAGGTTTCTAGTGGTTTGGCATAACGACATAGTGCTTTCTTGTGGAATGCATTTACTTAGTCCCCAGATCTTCTAACAGAGATCAGTTGGCACTGGCTTCCATCATAGATTTCCTGATGATCTTTTGCATAACTTTGTGGAATTTATCCACTGCCAAGATGATGGCACCTTCCACCAAAATAAGGCATCTGTTCGTAGGCAAGAAATATAGAACCTTGGTTAATGAGAATTGTGGATAATTTCTAACAGCGCTCATTTCATCACGTTTAAGTGTTATAAATGACACGATCGCATAGGAATACAGTAGTAGGTAGAATTATATGTCTGCGACCATGTTCTCCCAACCGAAAATACCGGAAAGAATCGGTAGTTGCGAAAATGGAGTGGATCGATATTTCTCCAAACAGCGTCCAATTATTTATTTATTTAGTGCAGTACTCCGTCATTTAGTGGGGTATTCTAACATCTGTTGCAATCTGTCATTTCCTATGCACGACTGTGTGCTCTACCTGTGATTTCCAACTAGATCGCCAGTTTTCTGTACCTGGAGAGATGTAGGCTTTATCCATCATGGGGACGATAGGCCATTCTTTCCCGCACCTTTCTATATGGGTTGTGGTTGAAGTTGACATGGATGATTTAAAGGTTTGTGACTTCGCATGATGGCAGGTATTTTCCAGCACTTGGCCGGCCGTGGTGGCTGTGCGGTTCAAGACGCTGCAGTCCGGAACCGCGGGACTTCTACGGTCGCAGGTTCGAATCCTGCCTCGGGCATGGATGTGTGTGATGTCCGTAGGTTAGTTAGGTTTAAGTAGTTCTAAGTTCTCGGGGACTGATGACCTAAGATGTTAAGTCCCATAACGCTCAGAGCCACTTTTTTCCAGCACTTGTTGGAATCAAACTCCTGCAAGTTCTGACAGGAAGCGGCACCTAAAGCTATTAAGGGCAACAGGAAATGGTTAATTTAGATGCCAACGTTCAGCTGCTGAAGTTAATTGCAAAGAAACCTGGGTGCAAGTAACTAAGTGGGGCGTTTTGGGAGTTCGCTGAGAGCAGGGAGCCGGCGGGCAGCTCTCGTGGGGTAGAGAAGTAATGTGACTCCTGGGACAGAGATAGTGTTTTCATAGTGCGTTTCTGAAGTCGGGAATATGATCCTTTGAGATCAACGAAGCTATTTCTTTCCGTACGTACAGCTGACAGATTCCGAAAGTGCGTTCCCATGCACGAGCCCCCTTTTCTAGTTGAGTCAAGTCACATATTTGAGGCCGCTGTTGCTATTTAGTGAGAGTGCACCTAATCATTATGCCGAGCCCTCGAACTTGGTATGGATCCACGTAGGTGGCAGGACAGCGGCGTTCAGTGAACGAGACCAACATGGTGAGGTTTCATTGAAGCCAACGAATTATATTTGTGAAATGAATACCCTTAGCTGCATACAGGCGTTGATATAAGTCAACGGGGACAGTTGAAAACGTGTGCCCCGACCGAGACTCGAACCCGGGATCTCCTGCTTACATGGCAGACGCTCTATCCATCTGAGCCACCGAAGACACAGAGGACAGTGCAACTGAAGGGACTTATCTCTGGCACGCCTCCCGTGAGACTCACATTCTCAACTTATTGTCCCGCACTACTTTCGTAGCGCCCCCGACCATTATACTCATTACTCCTCTGTGTCCTCGATGGCTCAGATGGCTAGATGGCTCGGTAACACAGTGTGTCTGGTCAGAGGGCTAGCTGCTCACAGTAATAAGAAAACTGAGTTAATGGTTCAACAACGAACTGAAATGGGTGTCTTTCGACGTCCGCCCCGAGCAGATACAACGAACGAAAACGAACAAAATGAGATTAAAAAAAAAAAAGACAGATATAGCGTCTGCCATGTAAGCAGGAGAACCCGGGTTCGAGTCCCGGTCGGGGCACGCATTTTCATTTGTCCTCGTTGACGTATGTCAACGCCTGTAAGCAGCTAAGGGTGTTCATTTCATTGTAATTTTATTCTAACGAGCTGCATGGTCACCTTCTTCATATATATATGTATATATATATATATATATATATATATATATATATATATATATATATATATATATATATATATATATTTGTGTCTGTGGAAATTGGAATATGGTGTTTTGTGTGACATTTTCCCTGTTGACTTTAAGCCGTATTTCTGTTTTGTTCCTGTGGAGGTTAGATGCGGAATTTGCTAGGAGCCAGTTGGTGCCGTTATATGAACTGTTAGCGATGTATGACGGCATGCTGAAAAGTGGTGCTTCCGAATAGTTTGTATAAAAATTCTTAAATCTTTTTAAGTAAAACAGATTTATTAGCATTGTTATCTTTATTCTTGATGTATACATACACTCTTCGAAATGGAAAAAAGAACACATTGACACCGGTGTGTCAGACCCACCATACTTGCTCCGGACACTGCGAGAGGGCTGTACAAGCAATGATCACACGCACGGCACAGCGGACACACCAGGAACCGCGGTGTTGGCCGTCGAATGGCGCTAGCTGCGCAGCATTTGTGCACCGCCGCCGTCAGTGTCAGCCAGTTTGCCGTGGCATACGGAGCTCCATCGCAGTCTTTAACACTGGTAGCATGCCGCGACAGCGTGGACGTGAACCGTATGTGCAATTGACGGACTTTGAGCGAGGGCGTATAGTGGGCATGCGGGAGGCCGGGTGGACGTACCGCCGAATTGCTCAACACGTGGGGCGTGAGGTCTCCACAGTACATCGATGTTGTCGCCAATGGTCGGCGGAAGGTGCACGTGCCCGTCGACCTGGAACCGGACCGCAGCGACGCACGGATGAACGCCAAGACCGTAGGATCCTACGTAGTGCCGTAGGGGACCGCACCGTCACTTCCCTGCAAATTAGGGACACTGTTGCTCCTGGGGTATCGGCGAGGACCATTCGCAACCGTCTCCATGAAGCTGGGCTACGGTCCCGCACACCGTTAGGCCGTCTTCCGCTCACGCCCCAACATCGTGCAGCCCGCCTCCAGTGGTGTCGCGATAGGCGTGAGTGGAGGGACGAATGGAGACGTGTCGTCTTCAGCGATGAGAGTCGCTTGTGCCTTGGTGCCAATGATGGTCGTACACGTGTTTGGCGCCGTGCAGGTGAGCGCCACAATCAAGACTGCATATGACCGAGTCACACAAGGCGATCTCCTACACTGGCCGTACACCTCTGGTGATCGTCGAGGGGACACTGAATAGTGCACGGTACATCCAAACCGTCATCGAACCCATCGTTCTACCATTCCTAGACCGGCAAGGGAACTTGCTGTTCCAACAGGACAATGCACGTCCGCATGTATCCAGTGCCACCCAACGTGCTCTAGAAGGTGTAAGTCAACTACCCTGGCCAGCAAGATCTCCGGATCTGTCCCCCATTGAGCATGTTTGGGACTGGATGAAGCGTCGTCTCACGCGGTCTGCACGTCCAGCACGAACGCTGGTCCAACTGAGGCGCCAGGTGGAAATGGCATGGCAAGCCGTTCCACAGGACTGCATCCAGCATCTCTACAATCGTCTCCATGGGAGAATAGCAGCCTGCATTTCTGCGAAAGGTGGATATACACTGTACTGGTGCCGACATTGTGCATGCTGTGTTGCCTGTGTCTATGTGCCTGTGGGTCTGTCAATGTGATCATGTGATGTATCTGACCCCAGGAATGTGTCAATAAAGTTTCCCCTTCCTGGGACAATGAATTCACGGTGTTCTTATTTCAATTTCCAGGAGTGTATTTCCAGTAAATATGAGAAGCAATACGTCGAGGGTGTGTGTGTTTGGGGGGGGGGGGGGGGGAAGGGGGGAGGGGGCTAATGGGCGCTCAATGTTGATGTCACCAGGCTATAATACGTCCCGTTTCCCGTTCCATAATGCGCTGTTTTGAAGACTTCCTGGCAGATTAAATTTGTGTGGCAGGCCGGGACGCGAACTGTAAACTCTGTCTTTCGCGAGCAAATGGCGTACCGACTGAGCTATCCAGGCCAGACTGACGACCCTCCCTGACAGCTTTACTTCCGCCAGTACCTCATGTCCTACCTTTCAAACTTCACAGGAGCTCTTCTGCATACCTTATAGGACCAGCATTCCCAGAAGAAAGGATATTACCCAGCGATTCCTCCGCAACACCCTTTCTTTCGAGATTACTAGACCCCGCAACGTATGCGTGAGAGCCTCTATGAGTTTGGAAGCTTGGAGAAAGCTAATGGCGGAAGTAAAGATTCGAGGGCAAAAGTTACCTGTAGAGAATTATTAGTGCACTTGAAAGGCAAAGGTTCTGCGTTCGAATGCCAGTCCTGTGAGTACTGCGAGGAACCCTCAGATTCGCCGTGTAATGGTGTAGCGTGCAGCAGCGCCGAGGTCGCGAATGAACGTAGCCTGACGGGATGGAAGCTGTGTGTGTGGCCGGGTGGACGGGTCGGTGGGCGTGCGCGTCATTTACGGCCGCTCAGCGGCGAGTTAGTCTATCAGTCACCTTACGAATATTTGTAAGAATGATTTAATCTGTCATAATATTTTTTATACGATGAGATCGTGTTGTACATAGATCCGGCTGTCTCATGCTGTGGGCCTGAAAGCTGTGCAGGCCCTTGGTTGGTAAAAGGCAGTGTGGGGGGAAGGACGAGTCTCAGACAGCCTCTCCTTCTCAAGTGCCCTTGCCTGCCTTCTTGAGGTGGAGCTGTTAAGCCTTCGGGCGACTGAAGGGTAGGGGCGCGACGGTATGCCGAACAACTTGCACACAGGTTCTGATGGCTGCATTTGCCGTGGTGGGATCCTGCCCCAAGTCAGCTAGGGCCACTCGCCTTGTCTTGGGTTCCAAGGCATGCTCTGCCGGCCAAGCATTTGGAAACGATCAGCTGTTAATTCGATTGTTTCCAGATATGTTTCGGAAAAGCAGGTGAACTTCACAAATGAAGTGCGGTGGTGACCCATCGTGTATGAAAACTGTTGAGTTTAATGCGTCTCTCTCCTGCAGGGTGGATACGACATGCTGGCGAAGCATATCACAGTAACACTGGCCGGTCACACTGCACGTCTTTGGTCCTTGAGCGCCAATCTGTCCAAAAAAGAATGGGCCAATGATGAATGTAGCTGTGAAGCCACACCATACGGTTACACTTCATGCACAGAGACTGGAGGTGAATATCCCCACACTCGGCAGTCCTGTGTGTTCACCTGACCCGTTAGAAAAAATCAGCTTTGTGTGTCCGTAGGAGGTCTACGGTCTTCAACTTCAATCTTTGTGAGAAGGTAAAGAGCGAAGTCAACAGGTCGTTTTGCGTCCAGTGGTGCAAGCTGCTGTAGGAAATGAATCATGTACGGAAATTATTTGAGAATGGTTCGAAGCATCTTCCGTACAATGGACCACGGGATGTTCAACTATCGTGTCACAACACGCGCACACCCTGACGATCGGCAATTGCGCGCATTGTTGTCTGCCATAGCAACAGCGATTTCATCTACCACCTGTGGTGCAACCGGTCATTGGCCTCTTCCCGGAGTGACGCCCAGTTCTCCAGTTGGTTCGAACTTCATCATGCTCCGTACAGGAGGTGGAGAAAGAAGACACTTCCGTAATCCTTTCAGCCGACGATATTTTCGAAGTGCAGCTGCAGCATTACTGTTGTTTTGATAATAGAGTTTCACCAATAATGTCGTGAACCTTGTGTCCAAGCTCATGTTCACATGTCAACAAGTGCACTGCGACTGGTCAGGTCTGTGAGACTATGAATCACGATGACTGATCGAGGCACCTGGTGGCCATAGTTGGAAGTGGACGGTGACGCTGCGACACATTTAAATCATGTACCCCATACTCTGGACATTAACGTTATCAAGTTTGGTACTCGTACGGTAGTTAATTTCCGTATTGTAACGTGTTAAATAGGGAAAGTTTAAATACAGGGTGATTCAAAACGAATACCACAACTTTAAAAATGTGTTTTTAATGAAAGAAACATAATATAACCTTCTGTTATACATCATTACAAAGAGTATTTAAAAAGGTTTTTTTTTACTCTAAAACAAGTTCAGAGATGTTCAATATGGCCCCCTCCAGACACTCGAGCAATATCAACCCGATACTCCAACTCGTTCCACACTCTCTGTAGCATATCAGGCGTAACAGTTTGGATAGCTGCTGTTATTTCTCGTTTCAAATCATCAATGGTGGCTGGGAGAGGTGACTGAAACACCATATCCTTAACATACCCCCATAAGAAAAAACGGAGGGGGTGTCTGCGAGTCGATTTTCCTGGGCTGAGAACAAATGCTTGCTGGATTCGTGCTACATTTTCATCACTCGTTCTCGGCCGTCCAGAACTTTTCCCTTTGTACAAACACCCATTCTCTGTAAACTGTTTATACCAACGTTTAATACACCACCTATCAGGAGGTTTAACACCATACTTCGTTCGAAATGCACGATGAACAACTGTCGTCGATTCACTTCTCCTGTACTCAATAACACAAAAAGCTTTCTGTTGAGCGGTCGCCATCTTAGCATCAACTGACGCTGACGCCTAGTCAACAGCGCCTCAAGCGGACAAATGTACAACTAAATGAAACTTTATAGCTCCCTTAATTCGCCGACAGATAGTGCTTAGCTCTGTCTTTTGTCGTTTCAGTGTTTTAAATTCCTAAAGTTGTGGTATTCTTTTTGAATCACCCTGTATAACCACCCAGTATAAGGGACGATCAAAAACTTACGTTTGAGGGCGTTGGTGCAGCGTATATGCAAATTAGTGTGACGCCAATGCGAATACATAAGCACAGACATCTAGGCAAGAGATTAGTGTGGCATTCGTGTCTTTCCGATGTGAGTGCGGTAAATGGAGAAGGACAACGTGAGTGTCAAATGCGTCCAAACAGGACCAACGTGCTGTTACTCTTTTCTTGGCTGCTGAAGGTCAAACACCGGTAGACATCCATCGCAGAACGAAGATGTGCATGGGGAAACATCTGTGACAAGAGGTACTGCTGCTTAATGATAACGCACGTCTCCACATCGCAAGTGTCGTAACACAGAAGTTACGCCAACTCAACTGGGGGACACTAAATCACCCGCCCTGTAGTCCTGATCTCTCCCCATGCGGTTGTCACCCCTTCGGTGTCTTATAAAAGGCCCTGAAAGGTCGGCGATTGCAGTCGGATGAGGATGTGCAGCAGTCAGCTACGGACTTTCCCACACAGCAGGACATGGTGTTTTACCAAACGGGTATCTTCAAGCCGGTGAGTGTCAGGCGATTGCCTCAATGCTCACGGCGATTTTGTCTGATTGGCATGCCGATTCTGGACCGTACGCTCTTCAAACGGAAACTTTTTGACCGCCCCTTGTACTAAAATTTCCAGCAGCTAAAACATGCTGTTTGTGAACATCCACTATCATACAAGACGTCTTTTTTGCGTGCATTTTTAAACCACACTCCTCATATTCTTCAAACAGCTTCTTCAGCATCAGTATCCTTGGCAGTTACTACCTAGTTATTGATGGTAAGTGAGAGTATGGTTTGTCATCTCGCACTGAAATTCCCTCCGGAATAATTTAGTTCTCTCTAATAAATTTACGAGTGAAATCACAAGCTAAATGAGAAGAAAACACTGAGAGGGTGAAGAATGGACGTATGTACAGAATTTTATGAAACATACATAACCCACTGTCTGACACTTTTGAGTTGATGTATTAAGACTAACTAACTCTGCTATTAGTTCTACAGAAGTGGTTTATTAATGCATGCACACACTCTATTTAATAAGCAACATTGTGCTATATATGAATGATCGGCCTCTTAGCCTCTCTGGGATCCGCCCATAGAGTTGCCCGACCCTAGCCACGTGGAGGCAGGGCGCTACAACTACAAGAAACCACTCCATTTATACTACTCTTTTGTTCCCCCCACCACCATACTAAGCTAACTACAACTACTAGCTACTACAAGTCAAATACTTAAACAAACATAGTATTTACATATTTACAGTTGCGCATTAGATCTGAAGCGCTTTTACCCTCTCCCAAGGTAGGCTCGCTGGGCCTCCCTTGAGAATTTATTTATCAATTTTGCGAAATTGCTGAACAGTTCACCATTTATCAATATTTCATTCACATTCCTTGTTTGCAGAAGCTGTCTCTCAACTGAGACAGCCTGTTCGTATATTGGGCACTCAAACACTGTGTGTTCTGGCGATCCTATGTGGGCACCACAGTCACACTCCGGTGTTGGCCTTTCCCCTATTTTATGCAGGTACGTGGGATAGGGACCGTGACCTATAAGGAAGTGAACTAGGCCCTGTGAAGGATTAATTATCTTGGTCTTTAATCTTCCCCTTACTGTGGGTAGAAACCCGTGGACTCTACGGCCTGTACTGGACCCATCCCATTCGTCCTGCCAAATGTCAAGCATTTTTTCTCGGATGGCTTTAACGCTTATCAGAGGACTGCCCATTATACTGGGTGTCCCAGCTATCTTGTACACCCAAAATATCTCTGGAACAATGACAGCTAAGGGAAAACGACTTTCACCGGTATCAATGTAGGGCTGGGGCCCATGAATGTACATATTTGGAAACATTCTAAAACGAAAACATATGTGTTTTTTAACACAAACTTATGTTTTCTTAAATGGACCTCCTATATTTTTCTTCAGCAATCCATAGCATGACAAAGCACATACACAATGGCGTTGACTGTATCGCAAGGTTCCCATTACATCCCGAGATATTGAGACGCGAAGTTGACGCTTGAAACATCCGACATGCGCTGCTAGCGCACGCCCTGAGGCTCAGGCGTGAACCCCATGCTGCAGGATGGCAGCAGACCGTATTATTCGTTTCCGACCTCTTGATAAGTATGTTGTGAAGTGTGATTACGCATGTCAATCACATCGCGATTACGGGCAGCATGGGGTTCACGCCTGAGCCTCAGGACGTGCGCTAGCAGCGCATGTCGGGTGTTTCAAGCATCAACTTCGCGTCTTCTTATCTCGGGATGTAATGGGAATATTGTGATGCAATCAACGCCATTGTGTATGTGCTTTGTCATGCCATTGATTTCTGAAGAGAAAATATAGGATGTCCATTTAAAAAAAAACATAAGTTTGTGTTAAAAAAACACATATGCTTTAGTTGTAGAATGTTTCCAAATATGTACATTCATGGGCCCCAGCCCTACATTGATACCGGTGAAAATCGTTTTCCAATAGCTGTTATTGTTCCAGAGATATTTTGGGTGGACAAGATAGCTGGGACACCCTGTATTTTGCACCTTGTCGATGTCCTGCTTGTGCAGCCAGTAGAAGGCTGCGTGCTGCCTTATTATCACGTCTAGTGGACATAGACCCATGCTTACCAACAGCGCGTCTGTGGGACTTGTGTTGAATGCTCCAATGCATCTCAACAAAACGTTCCTCTGTATTCGCCTGATAGCAGCGGCAGGCCGCACTAGAGCTAACTTGTGGGCCCACACATTGGCTGCGTGCCCTACTATTGGTGCCAATATACTGTTATGGTAGATATTTATTGCTTTTGACGGCAAATGAAATCTTCTTTGTGCATCTCACTTTATCTTGTTGAACAGAGCTAAGGACTTTGTCGTTATTTGCTCAATATGCGGAATGAAACTCCAACTCTCATCTAGATATACTCCTAAGCAACGGGCATATCTCTGTCGCGACACTATCTGGCCATTAATTCTGATTATTGGGTCCCTATTTAACCTACCTTTTAAGAGCATATATAGAGATTTTTTGGCGCAAGAGACATTTTAGTCTTCTCACACCAGTCTGTTAACAGACCAAAAGCCAATCGCGAGCGATCTTCGATCACATTGCGAGTGTCACCTTTCACTAGAATTAATAGATCATCCGCATAAGCAACGACACCCAGAACTGCAGTATCTCCCTGCAGGACGTTCAACAGTGATTCCATGTTGATATCCCAGAAAATGGGACCACACACCGATCCCTGATGACAGCCACGAGATATTATTTTAGTTACCACGGCTCCAGGAGCCGTTATTTTAGCAGTTCTTCCATCACAGTAGGCGTCCATACAGCCATATAGCAGCTACGGGCGCCCAATCTCTCTAAGGCGAGAGAAGAATGCCGCCCACCACAGGTTATCGAAGGCCCCTGAGATGTCTATCATTATGCCAAGAACATACCTTGATGTAGCTGAGTGAACAAACCGGCAAACCTCATTGATCGCATCCTGAGTGGAGCGACCCTTTCGGAATCCGAACTGCCTATTACTCATACCGTGCAGAGTTCGGTGACTCAAGAGTCGGTCAGCCAGCAACTTCTCAAATTCCTTGCCCATCACATCCAGCAGGCAGATAGGCCGATAGGATTTCGACATCGTTGGATCCTTGTCAGGGCCTTTCCTGATAATTACAACTTCTGCCGTTTTCCACTTCAGTGGATAATAGCCCTTCTGTAGACATATGTTGTAAGTACGACTTAGTGCTGGGGCGACCAAGTGTGCGAGTCCCTGTAAGATCTCCACAGGAATCCCATCAGGACCAGGTGCCTTCTTCCACGCAAAGGTGTATATGGGTGCTTCTACGTCTTATGCAGAGAAAGGTTAAACGTTTGTATCATTAACGTACGGATTCGAGAGCGCCTGACGTATTTCCCGTCTTCGATGTCATCTGGCAGTAGTGTGTCCAACAGCAGTCTTGCTGTTTCTTCCCAATTGTTGGTCGTGCCACCATCCTCAGCACGTATTGTAGACAACATCATTGGCGATCTAATTTTCTCTCGAACGATTTTGTAAGGAACTCACCAAGAGTCTGTTCCTAACTGATCGTTCACAAATCTTTTCCAGGACTGGCACCTTATACTATCCAACTGTTCCTTGTATCTCTGCTTCAGACGACGATAAATACGCAGGTGGTATTGTCGTTCTTTGATAATTGCTTCGCGCCCTTCTGACCGACCGTTTAAGCACAGTCAATTCAGGGGTCCACGTGGTGGACTCTCTACAGACGTACCTCGCTATTCGAGGTACAGCCAGTGTGATGGCTATTTGCACAGAGCTCGCAAGCTCCTCCACAGCTTCATCAGTGTTACCTGTGTCCTCCCCGAACTCTGGAGGACTCAACACCTGCACGAGGCGGTCCCAGTCTGTCCGAGCATAATTAAACCGTTCCACCCACTCGCCTGGCACATCCGCTAAGGTTGTCGCTGTTTCAAATGTTATACAGTTATGATCACTGACAGTTAACTGTTCTCTTACTTGCCGGCTATCGACATGGGGTGATGCCCTCTCGCTTGCAAGTGTGACATCAATATTGGACGTTGCACCCGCCCTCCCTGAGTAGGTTGGGGGGTATCCAGGCAAGTTTAGCACATGCATGTGCATTTCCATGATCAAATCAACAAGCTCCGCACCCCTACCGTCCTGTATATCACTGTGCCAGAGTGGGGATTTAGCATTCGCATCCAGAGCTACAATTATAGCCTGCCCGGCTAAAACTCTTAGTATCCAATGCAACTGACCAACATAGATCTTGATGTCATGTCTGAATTGGCAGTAGACGTTGACAACGTACATACTGTAAGACAACAAATTGAGTTGAACAACTGTAATATGCTCGGTACAGAATTGACTTAATATCTTAGTTTTTATAGTTTTGTTCAATATTATAATTGCACTCATGGGGTTCCCACCCGAGGAACCCACTTGTGCTGTTGCAGGAAAGCCTGGGACTCGAGCCGCACAGGAGTTCGGTTCTTGTATCAGTAGAACATCTATTCGTTCTTGTTCCGCTAGTTTCCTTAGCTCATGTGCAATCATCTGGTTTACTTGTTCCATTTTAAACATCGCTGTAATCTGTTCTTTGTATAAGTCTATCTAAGAACATTTTGTGGGTTGGACAATCTTTAGGTCCACCACACTTACGGCCTCTTTTTCTGCATGGTACACATACTGCTGATTTGTCCTTATTAGGACAGTCTTTCTTAGTATGTCCAGACAGGCCACAACGGGAGCATATGATAACGGGTTCCGCACAGTACTTGTTAGTGAGATTTGTATCCTGGCACTTAGTACAACGTGGTACCGCCAGGTAATCATTTAAGTTTAATGCAGAGTAGCCAACATACAAGCGTCCCACTTTCGTTATTAGGTCCCATAAATTAGGCGAGACTTCCACAACGTGGTGAACTGGTAAATTCTCACGAGGACCTACTTTGAAGCGTAACTTGAACTGTTCGTCAAATTCTCCTCTTGTCATGGTTACATCAAAATTTTGCGTGTATATTGCGTCAACCAGATTGTCTGTTGTCATGAATGTAGTTACATCATACAGACACATCAAAGGTCGACGCTTGCTTGGAGGTTCACATTTCACTTTGTTACTTAATTGTTCATTACTAATCTTTTGACAGTCCTCTTGTGAGGACTACTATCAGAACGTTCTTCGCAGGGCAAACAATGTTGATATTTATTTTATCCTTCTTAGGATCAACGCACTTCTCAAATGCTGACTTAAACGCACTTCTCAAATGCTGACTTAACAGCCTTAATGTCATCGCCAGGTTTAGCTTTTATGAATATTATAGGAGTAACTTTTTTAATGTCCTCTTGTATAGTTCCTTTCTCTGTCGGTGTCTTGGCCACTGGGGCTCTTGCAAGTGCAGCACAAGTCCGGGCCGGTTGACCTCTGAGTCTTACATTTTCTTTTTCTAATTCTGTTACCCTACCCTCTAACTGAGAGTGGGCGATTGCCCAGTTGGCCACAAAATCTGATATGACTGATAGCATAATTGCTAATCTTTCCATTTTTGATACTCGAGTCCAAAAGTCTTAGGAACTTCGAGTGACTCTCAGCGACAGAGATGTTCGCGTCGTTCGAAACCTCACCATTATTTAATGCATTATCACTCTCTTGATTCTCAACCATTATAGTATAATGAGAAAGTGAAAAAATGGAGGCCCGTCTCTTGCCCCGGACCGGCCTCTCTGGCATGGGGGGAGACTATTGGCAGCTCGCTCACCGGTCCCGCCCCTTGACCAAGAGCTATCAGTAATTGAGCTGCTGCGTTTAGCACGCCGTGGGTACAGCGCACTAGTCCTCTTCAACAGCCGCATCACCGAAGTTTTCTCCCGCTCCCTTATCGGCGAATGTCACCCGCATTCCGGGAGAGCGGATTCACTCTCCGTCCTTCGTCCCCTACTAGGCCAAGTTCCGACCAATGAGTAAAGACCTGGTCCTACTCAGGTGCCGGGCCGGGCCGGTCCTCCAGACGTTCGGAGGTCTGGACCCATCTAACCTGACCGAGAACATGTCACCACGCCCCGGCTCGATCACCTGATCTCAGTCCCTGGTATTTCTGAAGGATAGGGTTTACCGGGGGGGGGGGGGGGGGAATTGACACATATGCTGATCTGAAGCGAAGCATATCAAAAGAGGAAGGCAGCATTCTTTCGGACATTGTTCATTCTGCCGTGTAAAACGCAATCCTGCACTTGGAGACTCTTCTGGACATGGGAGCCATATTGAGCTCCTTTCGTAGCAGTAATGGTACTGGTATGTAATGTAATGATGTATCGTAGCAGCACATGAAAATTGTTTCAGTTGAATTGATTCTACATTATTTGTCTTCCCCATGTCCTTGACATTAATGCTACCAACTTTCGTCCTCGTACAGTAAATAGTTTCCGTGTTATAACGTGTTAAATAGGGAAAGTTTAATTACAACCACCCGGTATTAAACGCAGACATCTTGAGTTCCCGGATGTTGTGCCCGATATCAATGTCATCCGTGCACAAAATTTCAACTACATGAGTCGTTGTCTTCATTCGGTGCTACCTGAGACCTGGCTGATTCCACACGAGTGGCGGTTTGAGGTAGCAACTGATAAAGGCAACAAGTCATGTTGTCGGAATATTGTATACAAACGACACAGGTATCCGGTAGAACACCTGACACCACAAGATGTCAACGGAACGCCGGGAGAGCCCGACGTATTAAACGTAGTTCATCTTTTAAACGCCTTATTAGTGAATAGGAGTAGTACAGAAAATACTGAAAATAAGATTTGAGAATTAAACTCAATCGTTTTGCGTTATAAGATCACATCAGAATGAAGAAATATTATATAGAACATAAAACGTACTGAATATACGCGTCAGAAGTATGAGACATGCGAGAAGAGAGGAAACGATCAGTTGCTGTCCAAAGCGAAGGCTGGCATCTGAAAATCATAAATGAACAAATCCGAAAAATGGTACAAGAAAAAGAGAGCATAACGGACGCTGCTGAGATGAAGGTATTACTATTGTATGGTCATTTAGAAAGAATAGATGATAATAGATTATCAAAACAGGTGGATCCCATAGGGGAACAGGAATAGGAGGTCGACCGCCTAGAAGATGGGTGACATGTGTCAATAAAGATATAAACACTAATACTCTCTTAGAGGAGAGCTGGCAAGACTGTTAAGTGTAGAGGCTGAGAAGCGAGAAACGGCATTAGCTTAAACAAGCCAGACAACGTACACAGCCTGTGCCCCAGTTCCGTTAGGAATGAGGATATGAAAATTAACGACCACGGATTACGCTCAAAAAATCACTGCATTCATTAAAAATAGTCTTCCCCTGAATCAATACACAGCTGAAATTGTTTTAAAACTGTTTTTACATAGTGAAGTACTTTTTTGGAACAGGATTTAGTACTGGAGTACAATTTTCCTCGATGTCCTAAACTGCGTCGCAACGGTGTCCTTCCTGTACCAACTTCACTTTGGGAATAACCTAAATTTGGTTGGGGCCAAATCCGACGAATGCGGTGGTGGTCTAAGACAGTGATCCGTTTTCTGGGCAAAAAATCGCCCACGATCTTCGCTTTGTGGGCTGGGGTGTTGTCATCGAGGAGACCATGAACTTGCCTCTCAGTATGTGGGTCAAATTCGACGAATTCTCGCCTAAAAACACAAAACTGATCGTGTTGTGCTGCTGCTCCAACGCCATTTTTCGACGAGTGTCAGACATGTACTGTTACATCAGCGGCCAGGTCGCCTGCTTCACGGCTGTTGTTGCAGCTTCAAGGATCGTAATGCCGGAACTAGCCCGAAGGTAGCATTGCAGTTTGGAATTTCACACGAGCTGCCCTAACGGGGCTGGGAAACGCTGTGTATATTTTACTGGGAAACATAGGCCTCCTACTGCAAATGAAGCTCGACACGCAACGTGTAGGTGGCGGATTGAGACGCTTACTGTTGCCACTTGTAAGAGTAGATGGTGTCGGAGGTGGTGTTGTTGATGAAGAAGATGCGGTGGGCGGTGGCGTAGGTGGGGAGGGCGTGCAGCGTGATGAGGTCCGCGGACAGGCGCACTGGCGGCGCGGGCGCTGCCGGTGGCAGAGCATGGGGCGAGGGCGGCGGCGAGGGCGCAGCCTCCCGCTGGTCGAAGAGGTAGCAGGCGGGCGCCAGGCTGTGAGGGCGGCCGCCACCGAGCGTCACCACGCCCTCCCCGCTCGCCGTCAGCAGGCACCGTCTCGCGTCTTCTCCGCTCCCCAGCATCACCTCCACTGTCTCCTGCAACCCGACACACACGTGACACTAGTCTATCAGTAATCTGAAGAGCGAGCAGGCGAGTTCCCACTCTCTCTACTCCACTACGCCCCAAGGAGCACCGACACGGAGGTAACAAAAGTCACGGGATGGCGATATATAAATACACAGATGGCGGAAGTAATGCGTACACAAGGTACAAAAGGGCGCTGCGTTGATGGATCTGTCGTTTGAACTCAGGTAACTCACGTGAAAAGGTTTCCCACGTCATTATGGCCACAGAGGGGACTTAACAGATTTTCAATGAGGTATTGCAGTTGTAGCCAGATGCACAGGACACTCCATTTTTTAAATCGTTACTTACTTACTTACTTTCTCACTGGTCATATCGGACTCGATAGTCCATTACCGCAGCAACGTATTTTCGCCATCTGTCCTTGTCTTGGGCTATTTCCTTCCATTCCCCTTCGACACCTCGGCTCCTCAAATCAGCCTTCACATTGTCCTCCCATCTACGCCTCGGTCTCCCCACAGGACGTTTTCCCTCTAGGTGTCCTACCAGTACTCTGCGCGCTGCCCTGCCCTTATCCATTCGAGCTACGTGACCCGCCCATCGCAGCCTACGTGATTTAATACTACTGATTATGTCAGGGCTTGAATACAGTTCGTGAACCTCTTCGTTATGCAGTTTTCGCCACTCTCCGCTAATGTCATCCCTTTTTGCTCCGAAAATTTTCCTCAAAATTTTGTTTTCAAATACTCGAAACGGCTTTTCATTTTGCACAGTGAGAGACCAAGTCTCACACCCATACAGCATAACTGGTAGAATAATAGTTTTGTATATTCTAAACTTTAAATTCCTAGACAATATCCGTGATGAAAGTTATCTATTGAGTGAGAAGTAGCACGCATTTCCCGCCCGTAATCTTTTCTTCAGTTTAGATTCAATCTCACTTCTCGAGGTGATAGCCACGCCTAGATACTTAAATGTGGTCACTTTTTCAAACTGCATGTCTCCAACTCTTAACATTTCCTGATCTACTGCTGTTGGCATTTTAGTAGTAACCAGGTATTTAGTTTTGTCTTCACTAATCTTTAGACCTACATCTTCACTAGCCTTGATTAACGCATTCGCATTTGCTGTTACAGATTCTTTCCTATCGCTAATGATGTTTCGATCATCTGCATACCCTAATATTGCAACACCACTAATATGACGTGCTACATGGCTGGCTCTGAGCACTATGGGACTTAACATCTGAGGTCATCAGTCCCCTAGAACTTAGAACTACTTAAACCTAACTAACCTAAGGACATCACACGCATCCATGCCCGAGGCAGGATTCGAACCTGCAACCGTAGCAGTCGCGCGGTTCCGGACTTAAGCGCCTAGAACCGCTTGGCCACCACGGCCGGCGTGTTGTTGCACCACGCGGCGCAAAAGGAGGTCCGACACGGTATCTGGAGGTATACCATGAGTTCTGTCATCTCAGTAGACAGCTGGAGTTCCAAACTCGCGACCCTGAAGCGCGTGTGGCCCTGATAGCTTACTTGTGCGTCCCCAACCGCCAATGTAACGATATGTAAATATTGTGTCAGCTTATACGCAGGCGCACAAAGCACGAATAGCCACGAATATTTTGGTAAGCGGCTACCACATGACATATGTGAAGAGAATAAAAGGAGATGCGACTCAGCTGTTTTTCAGACTTCTCCCTTTAAAATGCGCTGCAGTGGATCCCATGAGTCAACGGCGATTGCTTTGAAAAACAGAAGAGACCTGTACTGCGCATTCAAGCACAAACAACAGATCGATCTCCATCACAGTTAGTGCAGGCTGTCATCATCGCTGCGTCGCTTTGCTGCCTAGATCTGCTCGACGTTTATGACTATGACGTCACGATGCTTTTCACCGGCGGTGTATTGTGTCGGAGGACTCCTTAGCGTACCCCTAAGATGCCGTGAAGTCCTATCTCCAGTGTCCTACTGGCAAACATTTTTCCTTTAAGAATGCTCAGTTTCCTGGACGATAAAAGTACTCAGTAGTAAAGAAGCTTTATAAAAAGGGAGAAACGGATACTGTAGACAATTTTAGACCTGTTTCTATACTATCAGCGTTTGCTAAAGTTATTGAAAAGTCTATGTATATAAGGATAATTAATCATTTTATTTCATATACTTTGCTATAAAATGTTCAGTTTGCTTTTAGAAGTGGTGTAACAACTGAAAATGCTATATTCTCTTTCCTCTGTGAGGTACTGGATGGGTTAAACAAAAGTTTTCGAACGCTACGCATCTTTTTTTATTTAACTAACGCGTTTGACGTGTTGATAGCAAAATATTGCTCCAGAAGTTGGACCATTATGGAATACATGGAATACAGGAAGTAGCCCACAGTTGGTTCGCCTCTTACTTTAATAACAGATAGCAAAAGGTCATTCTCGACAGTGCTGAGATTGGATATGATGTGGAGTCTCAGTGGGCGTGGGGTGGCGGGGTGGGGAGGGGACGGGGGGGGGGGGGGGCGCTAGGGATCAGTGCTGATACTACTCCTGTTTCTTGTATATATATATATATACCCTCTAATATTATAGGTGATTCTACAATGCTTCTGTTTGCTGATGACACTCTGCTTGCTAGTACAGGATGTTGAGTGCAACGTTGGCACTGTTTCAAATAGTGCAGTTCAAGACATAAGTTCATGGCCTGTAGAAAATAAACTAACGCTAAATCACAGTAAGACTGAGGTTTTACAGTTTCTAACACACATTTCAACAAAACCCGACTTTTATTTTCGCAGAGTAGGCACATGATTAGTGAAACTGAACAGTTCAAATTTGTAGGTGTTCAGGTAAATAGTAAATTGTCATGGAAAGCCCACGTTCACAATCTTGTTCAAAGACTTGATGTTGGCATTTTTACTATCCGTACGGTACCTGAAGTAAGTGATAGTTCAACCCGAAAAGTAGTCTACTTTCGTTATTTTCATTCGCTTATGGCGTACGGTATCGTATTTTCAAGGGACATTTTCGGCTCAGAAACGGGCGGTTCACGAAGTTCGCGAACTCTTGTCGGCCCTGTTCATTAGTTTGGGTATTCTGACATTGGCATCAATATATATACATATTATTTGCTGACGTTTCTTGTTAACAATATCAGCTCATTCCCAAGAATTAGTAGCTTTCACTCAGTTAATACTAGGCCGAAATCCAATCTGCATTTTGATCGCATTTCCTTGACTCTTGCGCAGAAAAGCGTGCAGTATACGCTGCATCCATTTTCAGTAAGCTACCACAAAAATTCAAAAGTCTTAGCAGTAATCCACGCGCTTTAAAATCGGAGCTGAAGAGGTTCCTCATGGGTCACTCCTATTCTGTCGAGGAGTTCCTTGCGAAAATATGCTTATTCCATGCGTATATTACTGATTTCGTTTACATAAACTTATGGATTGTCTTTTCTGGGTTCATTAACATTTTATTTTATCTGTTATTATATTTAGGTTGTAATTTCATGTACTGACATGTTCCATGACCTTACACATTTGCTCCTTAATTTGGTTCTACAGAACTAGATGTGTAAGGTAAAAGAAAGGGAAACTCTCCTAAGATCCTGCAGATTTAAGGGAAACAACGTCGTGCAACGGAAACGCCTTGTTGAAGGAAATCTATTGGGTGTGCTGCAATTAAGCATGAAAGAATGGGTGCCACATTTCAAATGGATATACTAATGAAGGGCCATGTCTGACTACAAAGGAAAGTAGCGTTCACAATAAAAATTTGTAATTATGAAATATAGCCTTAGAACAGGTGGGTGGACACATTAAAAGCATTATTGTGGAACTAAATCGCGAATACGGTCAATGGTTAGTGGTTTAAATAAAGAACCCCAGAAAAGTAAGTACGAATACCAGTAGAAACGCCAAAGTGCATGATGGAACGACTAGCAAGCTGCGAACGTTAAAACTGTGCAATGAACGTGTATCAGCCTCGCGTCCCCTTCGATTAGGTGACTGCTCAGCCAGATCATTCTTACTTCTCTAATGTGGTGTGAATGCGGAAGACGGCTACAGTAACAGCTGAAAATTCAGAGTCTAGGTCGACCTCTGTCCTCAACTCTAATATGCCGACATCCTTCTGTGTGACCCTTCGACAGCGAGCGCTTACTCTCTTCAGAGACTATGCAACAAGTGTTGTGTGATTTAACTGCTCGAAACGTGGCTGTTCCTGGCAGTGTAGGAATCTTGCCAGACAACTGGAGCAAAACTTGCAAGTTCCGACGAACGATAATTTTGTAAATAAGTATAAGAAACAGGATACGAATACAGCAATATACGCCACTAAGTGAGAAGAGAAACTAAGAGTAAATGTCCAAAAAATGGAAGAAACTGAATATGAATTGGTCATAAGAATGACTGATTCAGCATATGGAAACGTTAAAACAATATTCGGTGAAATTAAAAGGAAATATGTCAACATTAAGAAAGCAGGAGAAATTCCGCTAACTTAGAGGAGGGTGCAAATACGTGGAATGAATGTACTTAAGGCCTCAATAGCTGTAGCAACTGTCTAGTGATGGGATGTATCAGGAAATGAAATGAAAGTTGATCTGGAAGACACAGGAGATCCAGTATTACAGTCAGAGTTTGGCAGAGCTTTGATAGACTTGCACTTAAATACGACAGAAGGAATATATATCATTCCCTCGGAATTTCTAAAATTAGTGGGAGAAGTGGCGAGCAAACAACGACTTTTAAAGCTGATGTGTAGAATCTGTATGGCTGAAGACATACCATCACACTATTGAGGAAACATCATTTACACAATTCTGAAGATAACAAGGGTAGATAAGTGCAAGAATTACTGTTCATACATTCAGTATACAGAATGTAACTAAATTCCGTTTACAGACTTTGAAGACACATAGTGAGGACCAAGAATGTTAAATTTAGCATAGGGATTCAAGTTCTAAAACGTACTGTTAGCCAGCAACACGCAGAATACCTAAACACACATTGCTCTCTCACTCGTGCTGCTTGTCGTCTGTGTCCACTTAGGAGTGGGTCTCGATGTGACGACCACCGACATGCGGCACCTCTGATCCACATTCCGGTAAACATGGTCACCAATCCCTGGTCCTCCAGCATCCGCCGCAGCCGTAACCAGCGCCAGTAGGTCTACCTAAGAAGCCACAATGGTCTCGTAAATCAAGGAGTTCATGTGACCTCACAGGTAGTAGTCTGCGGGTTGAATTCGGGAGAACGTGGAGGCCAAGCAATCGGGCCACCACGGCCTATCCACTGTTGCCCAAGTTGTTGATCCAGATGACCTCTGACTGCACGTGAAGAATGAGACCATGCCACCGTTTTGGAACCACATGTTTTGACGCACATGCAGTGGCACATCTATCAAGAGCCCATGCAGACGCCGTCAGGGAATGGTAAGTACGCAGCACCCGTGACATGTGGTGGAAAAAGGTGTGGCCCTACCACACGCCAGTTCAGGAACCCTGCAAAAATGTTGAGATTGTATCGTTCCTGAAACAGATGGTGGCACGCAGCTTGCTGGTTTGTCAGCTCACACATGACTATTGTCGGAACTGATAACTTCTCCCGTAGTGAGACTGACTTCTTCCGTGAAGAGGATCCGCCGTGGGAAGTCTGGATCGTCCACACAACGGTGCAAGAACCACATGCAGAAGTGGGCTCGTGACGCAAAATCCTGTGGCTGCAATGCTGTACCTTCTGCACGTGGCACAGATGTAGCTGCTGCTCATGCAGAACACGCTGAACAGTTTGGTTATCCACATTCAGTCTACCTGCTGTGTTTCTGGTACTCGTCATCGCGTTCTCTTCCACTGAATGGAGTACAACTTCTTGAAACTCGGGCGTGCTGGTTGTGAATGCACCCGTCTCTGAGGCCAACCGGTACACCGTAGCAAAGAGGGAGTGCGAGGGTTTTCCACATAAAACTGACTAGCAGCCCTCCCAAGACATCGAGCTTCGCCGTACAGTAACATGATGTCGGCGTATTCTGCAAACTTGTAGTTCAATGTATCAGCAGCAACCCACAAAACGAAATGTATGTACAGTTCGCATTTTGTACTTGTAGTTAAACTGGCGCACCAAAGAAACTGGTATAGGCATGGGTATTCAAATACAGAGAGATGTAAACAGGCAGAATACGGCGCTGCGGTCGGAAGACAACAAGTGCCTGGCGTATTTGTTAAATCGGTTAGTGATGCTACAATGGCAGGTTATCACAATTTAAGGGAGTTTGAACGTGATGTTATAGTCGGTGCACGAGCGATGGGACGCAGTAAACCGAGGTAGCGGTGAAGTGGGGATTTTCCCGTACGACCATTTCACGAGTGTTCCGTGAAAATCCGGTAATCGAGTAGAACATCAAATCTCCGACATCGCTGAGGCCTGAAAAAGATCCTGCAAGAAAGGGACCAGCGACGACTGAAGAGAATTGTTCAACGCAACAGAAGTGTAACCCTTCGGCAAATTGCGCAAATTTCAATGCTGGACCATCAACAAGTGTCAACAGGTGAACCATTCAACAAAACATCATCGATATTGGATTTCGGAGCCGAAGGCCCACTCGTGTGCCCTTGATGACTGCACGACACAAAGCTTCATTCCTCGCCTGCGCCTGTCAACACCGACATTGGATTGTTGATGGCTGAAAATGTGTTGCGTAGTCGGACGAGTCTCGTTTCAAATTGTATCGAGCGGATGGACGTATACGAGTATGGAGACAACCTCATGATCCCATGGACCCTGAATATCAGCAGGGAACAGTTCAAGCTGGTGGAGGCTCTGTAATGGTGTAGGGCGTGTGCAGTTGGAGTCACATTGGACTCCTGATACGACTAGATACGACTCTGACAGGTGACACTTACGTAAGCATCCTATATGATCACATGCCTCCATTCATGTCAATTATGAATTCGACGGACTTGTGCAATTCCAGCAGCACAATGCGACATCCCACACTTTCTGAATTACTACAGAGAGACTCTTGAACACTCTTCTGAGCTTAAACACTTCCGTTGGCCACCAGACTCCCCAGACATTAACATTTTTGACCATACCTGGGATGCCTTGCAATGTTCTGTTCAGAAGAGATCTCTACTCCCTCGATCTCTTACGGATTTATGGACAGCCCTGCAGGGTATATGGTGTCAGTTCCCACCAGCACTACTTCAGACAGTAGTCGAGTCCATGCCACGTCGTGTTGCAGCACTTCTGCGTGCTCGCGGGGACCCCACACTATATTAGACAGGTGTACCATTTTTTCTGGCTCATCGGTAAAGTTATTACTACTGTACAGTAGCGCAGTATAAAGAAAGACTACAAACATAACAGCAGGTAGAAACATCTCTGAGGAGATCAGAAACCCACCTGAATGGCATATAAACAAAAATCTCGTGGGTACGGGACATCAGGTGATCGATGAATGACTTACATAATACCCTAGTCAGTGGGGCACGCAAATTCAAGTAGTCCCCAGATACAGTTAGCTGTGCTCATAGTATAGATATAGCGAACAAGACGGCTCAACCTTTGGCGCGGGTTAGGTGCTTGCTACCGTCCCATGTCCAGTTTTTTTATCGCTCTCTTGTGCGACTTAGGAAACGAAATGAAAAACACATTTGACGACAGCGTCACTGTCGAGCCGCGCAACTGCCTGATTGGCTAACTTCGATGCTAATTAACTCGGAAACGGTGCACCAATCGAATTTTTTTCTTAACAGTTATTTCTCAGCTCAGCCTACCCTGCAATACTCTTACAAGCTTTTCAGACTGTTTCTGACCACCCTGTGTATTATTGTGGAAAAATAACGTTCAGTTTTTGTTCTTGTGCTCCGAATGTGAGAAAGTCCAAATCAGTTCTTCAGAAAGAAATCCCTACTCAAGATTAAAGTCTGTTACCTACATGAAGTCTAATTCTCTCGAAAATATAGCAGTTACTCTAATTAGAACAAACTTCTGAGCTCACATTCAGAAAGATCTGCACAAAAGCAGAGTTCTAGACCACGATGTGCGAGAAGCGGCACAGTAAATATGCTCACTTTCTCCCGCCTGCTAAATTGCATTGACTTGCTTAGCTGAATAGCATAGAATTTAGAAAATATCCATTTGTTCAAAGTTAGACAAAAATTATATTCAGACTGCTGGAAACTACTTTCGTCTTTTCATGCTAGTCATTTGGTTCTCTTTCAATATAGGAATGATAAATTGATCAATCTATGTAAATTAACATCATACAAAGAAAACATACAGTGATACAGTGATAACTCAAACATTATGACCATTGCCAGCGTGAGATTGGATGCCACGTGATGACGTTCAGGGTACGTGTCAGGAATCGAGAAGGGGTAAAGCGCTATGCTACTGTCCAGTAACTCCACGACCATGTATCAGCAGGTGGCAATGTCTGCCCTATGCGTTGAGGAATGCGCATCCTTCTGCAAAGAGCTTCCAATGCCGCTACTTCTGTGGTCTGCACATTAGTCTGACATGCTTCCTGTGCAGCATATTTAAGATACGGCTGCCCAGAATTCTCTGATGCGACAACCAGCTACAAGCGTTGTTCCTTTGTGGCCTCATACAGAATACGTGTATGTAGTAAACAGTGGTAAAAATAGAACTGCGTATCGAACACCAACCTTTAACACTAAGCAACGGCTGTTGAACGTGTTGACGAGTATTTTCTGAAGTACAATGGTGGGTTTCGTACGAGTTCAGATACCAGGGTTAGGCTAACTTGAGCATTACATACCTTTTGTCGGCTATTAGCCATGACGTAGTACTGTTGTGGTCAGCTACGTCATTCATCAGTCAGAGACTAAACATTTTCTTTGATTGTCCTAGTAACGAGAGAACACAGTGATTACGATTTACATCAACTTGGAAATATTTATGAATACGTTTTCCTACCAGACATAAAATTCTTACCTGGCGTGCTATTGCTTGGACAGATCGAGGTTCATTTTTTGCGTCATAGTGATGTTAACCTATCATTAACAGTTCGTTTTATTTCGATACTGCGTTTTGCTGATCGCCACTGCTTTTCACTATGTGTACTGGTATCGATTATTGTACTGCTATAGAATTTTGGCCTTTGTTATTGCTACTGGCGTTTTAAGTTGATATAGGTAAAGTAATGTTCTCGATACCAAGTATCATTAGTTCTCGCGGGTTGTGGCCGTTTGTGTTGGTATCGCCTTTTGGCTTTGTATGTTGCTGTCGATTTTTGGCTCTTTATACTGGTATCGGAGTTTTAATTTGACGTTGGTCAAGTGATGTTTTCAACACCGTGTTTCATTGGTTCTCACGATCTTTGGCTTTTTTTTTAGTGGTATCGCGTTTAGGATTTTTGTATTTCTACTATTTTTTAGCTTTTTGTATTCGTAATGGCGTTTTAATTTGAGCTGTGTAGATACAGCGACGTTTTTGACACCTGTTTAGAAGTTGGTTCGCGACAAATTTGTGTTTTTCGCGCCTCTGAAACAAGTCGTTGTAGCGTCTTTCCCTGGTTGTTTCAATAAGTGTATTTTGCTATTAGGCCAATTTTGCCGCTGAAACTTTAGTCCGTCCCCGCCGAAAACCAGCAGTTTCCCGCGACTGTCACCTTAGCTTCAATATGTATTGTTAAAAATTTGTACGATTCTGTGTTTGACGTTTATATTCAGACTCAATGGGAATGACATTGGTCGCCATTTTGAAATCATGTTTTTCTTGCATTTTGGGGCTTGTTAAGACGTCATGAGTCAGTCAACGGATCGTATCGAAGGCTTTTGTTTGTCCATTATGCCTCAAAAAAGAAATGAAAAACTGAAGACCCATGTGTTTCAAGACCCATCATTCAACAACCATCACCAAAACAGAAGGTTGGTCGGGAAGCAATAGGAAATTTTCAAGAATAAAGATTCAGGTCCATATTGATAATGTACCTCTGTACTTCACATCCACTGTGAAGTGCTTTATTTTGAAGAAGGTGGGAACGATGGCTGCTTGAATGCCTGTGGGCGAGCTGTTGCGAGGTTTATCTGTGAGATATCTACTTTGGGGGCTGAAGAACATTCGTAGCTTTTGCTCTGAAAAATTGTTCCAGAAAGGTCTCAAAGCCACTCTCACGAAATTTAGCGCTCTAATCTTCGAGTGCCTGCCAGTTTAAATTTTTCATCATTTCGGTTACACTCTGTCGCCAGTTACACAAGCGCATTGTGTACGCTTGGCGTCCCATACTAGTTCGACATGATGTGGGTCTCATTATATATATATATAAAGTATTAATGTATGGGTTGCACCAGTGTATTGTTGCAATCTCTTTTCTAGACTAACTGCATTTTTCCAGTATCATAATCATAGCCTTCCATTTGGTTTGCCTACTACTAGAGCCGATTCGACAAAATTTTTCCACGCACGTGACTTATCATGTGGCGCCCTCCCTCCCCTCCTCCCGTAAATTTTCACTCGTGTCAATTTTCACTACTAACTGTGATATGCACTGTATACAAATCCTGCACTTGGTCGCTCATGGCGTTCCTCTCAGCTTAGCACGCCAAGTGGCTGCTACTAACTACTTTAAACCGGCCCTCTCTATGATTGAGTAATTATGGCCATTTCAGTGCATACCACTACATATTATTACTCTAAAATATTTTTATGACGTAACAGACCAGTTGTGACTCATCAGTTCTACAACTAAAGAGTACCACGCATTTACGTATCGTGACATGCAGAATTTTATATTACTCTAAAAGTAAGTTAGGCATTACTTTTTATAGAAATTTATATTTTTATAGAGGTTTATAAGAGATATAACTAGATATTGCAGCGATTTTTAATAAAAATAATATTCTGAAATCATGATCGATTAATTCGCATTTAGTACCAGATAATCAGCGTCGCGATTTTGTTGTTCTTTCCTGCGGATTATTTTCACTTGATTAATTCCTTGTGGTACTTTGCCTCATTTCACGTAGTTTTATGATTCTACTACCTTGACAAGTACATACAGATTCCACAAGATATCGGATTGTGCGTCGAGAAAGGCAACTTCGGAACGAGTTTAAAGAATCTGTCTTACTGAATTCGCATTTCGAGTGAGGGAAAAATTAATGTCTGTGTGTCTCACCACGATATCCAGTCGCATTTATCTTTTTCTTATGGCCTTTAAGGGTGATATACAACGAGGGCAAGAGAATTGGAACATAATTTGATGAAGACGTCATCGCGTTTCCTCCTCAGATCCCATTTAAGTTCCCCAAATATCTCAGTTATTCGTCTGTGTTTTTCTACTGACCTATTGCTAGCCTCGGATGCTATACTTGAATTTATTCAATATCTGCTGTCATGCTTACAAAAGAAAGACTCTGAACGCTGGAGCAGTAAACTAGTATTTCAGAGTTTTGTTGATCCTGTCTGACAAATCGGTAACATATGTAGATATTGTCAGCGGTTCTACTACACGTTCTCCAGGCACTCTCAATACACGTTTCTATTCTGATGAACATTTGCCGTCATCCTGTGACAGAGGTGGATTTCAGTTCTCTGTCATGAACCAGAAATGAGATTAATATTCTACTCCTGTGATGCATGACGTAACAGATACACTCCTGGAAACTGAAATAAGAACACCGTGAATTCATTGTCCCAGGAAGGGGAAACTTTATTGACACATTCCTGGGGTCAGATACATCACATAATCACACTGACAGAACCACAGGCACATAGACACAGGCAACAGAGCATGCACAATGTCGGCACCAGTACAGTGTATATCCACCTTTCGCAGCAATGCAGGCTGCTATTCTCCCATGGAGACGATCGTAGAGATGCTGGATGTAGTCCTGTGGAACGGCTTGCCATGCCATTTCCACCTGCCACCTCAGTTGGACCAGCGTTCGTGCTGGACTTGCAGACCGCGTGAGACGACGCTTCATCCAGTCCCAAACATGCTCAGTGGGGGACAGATCCGGAGATCTTGCTGGCCAGGGTAGTTGACTTGTACCTTCTAGAGCACGTTGGGTGGCACGGGATACATGCGGACGTGCATTGTCCTGTTGGAACAGCAAGTTCCCTTGCCGGTCTAGGAATGGTAGAACGATGGGTTCGATGACGGTTTGGATGTACCGTGCACTATTCAGTGTCCCTCGACGATCACCAGAGGTGTACGGCCAGTGTAGGAGATCGCTCCCCACACAATGATGCCGGGTGTTGGCCCTGTGTGCTTCAGTCGTATGCAGTCCTGATTGTGGCGCTCACCTGCACGGCGCCAAACACGCATACGACCATCATTGACACCAAGACAGAAGTGACTCTCATCGCTGAAGACGACACGTCTCCATTCGTCCCTCCATTCACGCCTGTCGCGACACCACTGGAGGCGGGCTGCACGATGTTGGGGCGTGAGCGGAAGACGGCCTAACGGTGTGCGGGACCGTAGCCCAGCTTCATGGAGACGGTTGCGAATGGACCTCGCCGATACCCCAGGAGCAACAGTGTCCCTAATTTGCTGGGAAGTGGCGGTGCGGTCCCCTACGGCACTGCGTAGGATCCTACGGTCTTGGAGTGCATCCGTGCGTCGCTGCGGTCCGGTTCCAGGTCGACGGGCACGTGCACCTTCCGCCGACCACTGGCGACAACATCGATGTACTGTGGAGACCTCACGCCCCACGTGTTGAGCAATTCGGCGGTACGTCCACCCGGCCTCCCGCATGCCCACTATACGCCCTCGCTCAAAATCCGTCAACTGCACATACGGTTCACGTCCACGCTGTCGCGGCATGCTACCAGTGTTAAAGACTGCGATGGAGCTCCGTATGCCACGGCAAACTGGCTGATAATGACGGCGGCGGTGCACAAATGTTGCGCAGCTAGCGCCATTCGACGGCCAACACCGCGGTTCCTGGTGTGTCCGCTGTGCCGTGCATGTGATCATTGCTTGTACAGCCCTCTCGCAGTGTCCGGAGCAAGTATGGTGGGTCTGACACACCGGTGTCAATGTGTTCTTTTTTCCATTTCCAGGAGTGTATTAAGCTGATTAGAACAGATTTTTTTCTACCTTATCAGAAAATATTTAGAGAAAATGAAGCCTATGCTGTACTGTTACAGGATTCTTACAACTAACGATACTTTCGGGATTTGGAAACGCGTGTACGCCCGATTTCATCTGTCTTCGAAAATAGCTCGTTTAAAAGAGAGAAATCTACATTTCACGTGAGAAATTCGAGGTGTATGGTCAACAACATCACTGTCTCGGATTGGGTAAAATGGATTTTTTAAACAGTGGGGTCTATGTCGGGGTGGAATTGGTTAGAACTACTGTATACATCCAAGCTACAACTGTTTGTTACACAGTGCACTTCGGCTGGTGGCAGGGGTGGAAACGAGGAGTCACTAGTTCCAGGGTTCATATGTACGAGTATATTAGGCAAAATGCCTATGGTAGGTAGTACAACTTCATTATTAACTGATCAACTCTTATACTCTATCGCAAACTTCGTCAACAACTCCATCACAGTGAGTGGTAATTTAATGTCATTCAACATGTATTTAAAGTTGACTGACCAATTCATACAGTACAACATGTGTTTACATGCAGGTGTTAAAACTAATAAAATATAAAAATGAATGAATAGTCGAATAGTGCCCTGTAGTTGCACTTCTTAAAGTCGATTAGAGACTCACACAACCGGTTTCGCAATTTTTACGTTGCCTCTTCCAGAGCATATAAATGCTATGTCATATGGTATAGGAAGCAGTTACAGAATACCGCAGGGTGAGAGTTGGTGTCCCTATACCAAGTTTCTTCGATTGAAAAACCAGCATCAGTGATGAATGTTCAGTTTAAGGACAAAGGAATAGAATTAGGAATTAGAAACTGATCCTTGATTACTGCTTCACTGTTTTATAACCAAGGATCAGCTTCGGATTCCTAATTCTATTCCTTCGTCCCTGGACTGAACATTCATCACTGATGATGGTTTTTATCACTTGAAGAAGGCACAGAACTTGGCCTAGCGACGCCAACTGCCACTGTGCGGCATTCTGTAACCTGTCCCTACACCATACTATTTGTATACACCAGAAGAGGCAACTTAAAAGTTGAGAAACCGGTTCTGTGAGTTTCTAATCGACTTAAGGAAATATAGCTACAGTAAACCATTGGACTTTCCATTCGTTTTTATATTTTAATAGTTTTAACATCTGTATGTAAATACCTGTTATACTGTATGAATTCATCAATCAATTATATATAATTACTTAAGCTGTGGCTGGCTTACTATTAAAATTATCTGTAACTTATTTAAAGACTTAACACTTATTGTATTTTCCTAAAAATGATGTATCCTAGGTACTAAAGATACCTATTTGATGGTGGCCAGGACTAAACTAAAGAGGACATTGTCTTCAAGATCTGTGAAGATGAGCAGGAATATTAACCTGGCTGCATCCTCAGGGTTGAACCTTTAATAAAATGTTAAATCCTCACTGTTTTGCCCTACTTGGAAATTAGCAGAGACGGACATAGTCACAAACTGAGACGACTTACGCTATAGTAGCGTAGCTGAGTGGGCGCGAGGCGGAAGAGCAGCGGCCAAGGAGTGAAGGGAGGCAGCAGCCCTCTGGGGTTGAGGCAGGATAGCAGTTGGCAGCCCTGCTGCTGGCCCAGCGTCTCCAGCGGCTCCACGTCCACACTGTACTCCGCCTTCATGCTTGTCGCGTTGTATAGCCACACCACCTGCAGTCAGAGGACTCCCTTACTGAAATGCTTCCACATCACTGGACAATTATCTTCAAGACTCTATTTACACATGACGCAATTATCTGTAAGCCAATGGGCTTCCTGGTTTTATTATAGCAAAGATTTTTTTTATTTTCTGCACAGTAAGCTATTTAGATACCCATACTGTAGTCAAAGCGCTTTCATTTCTATCCGCAGCTCCAGGGAAAATATAAAACACAGCTAAAAGTTATATTCGTGGGTTTAGAATACATACCACATTTGCTTAATTGCAAGCTTCTGTTGTGAATCAATGATTACTGGAAGAATAACCTTTAGTGTGTTGGAGTATCGGAAAGTGTCACATTTTTAACAAACAGTTCTGAACTCCATGAAGAAATATCACAATTATTTCACTGAAGTCTAATAATGACAATATTACTAAGGCTCTTGTGGCCACTTGTTGAAGTCAGAAAAATTAAACCAAAGTCGTAGTCTGCCATAAGCAACTGGTGGGCGGGGGTGAGTTTTCGATAGTGACAACTACTCGTGCTGGTGAAAATTCACAAAAATCATTAAACAAACGTCGGCCGGAGATCCCAAGACAAAATGTAAAAGGCAATACGTCTTCTTATAACACACTAATTCTCCTAAAAATTATCACAAGCAGAAAGAATTTCTCAAATCAACTCAAACACGAAGGACGTGTATAAGTAGCACTACGCTCAGTCGCTGAAGAACAGTCAAACGATGTGAAACTGGGAGACCTGCCCCGCAGTAATCACCACATACATAGTGTGAGCACTTCCCACCACAGAACTTCGTGCCCTTGTAGCGTTTTGGAAGCGTGAGTGTTAACGAAAGTATATAGCGGAGCAGGGACTAATGTGTAATGATTCTAACATGATACGGCCGGCACATGGGGAAACTTTCTGACAAAAACGACTTCAATAAAGGGAATAATCTCGATCATGTTGAGCACCACAGCTGACAACTTAAATGATAATAAACACGATCTCAGATATATTATTACAGATTTACTGTGCAACGACCGATTTTGGTTGGTTGAAAATCAGGTTAAAACAGGAAGTCGGGCAAAAGCTACAGCAATTTAACGAATAAAATAGACAGCTCACTTAAATTAACATGTCCCCTATACCTTGTGACGAACTTACGTCCCGTCTGCCGACGTAGCAGGATTGCACTTACTGCATTTTGGTTTGTATACGTCAGGTAGCGGAGACTTGGGGACAACATCTATTTGGCTCATAAAGGGCGAATTTGAGTAAGCTTTGGCATTTTTCTTTTATTGTACAGATACGTAGAAAAATGGTTCAAATGGCTCTGAGCACTATTGGTTCAAAATGGTTCAAATGGCTCTGAGCACAATGGGACTTAACTTCTGAGGTCATCAGTCCCCTAGAACTTAGAATTACTTAAACCTAACTAACCGAAGGACAACACACAACACCCAGCCATCACTAGGCAGAGAAAATCCCTGACCCCGCCAGGATACGTAGAAAATCCAGTCTACTCGCTTTTAGTTTGTTTAATTGTTGTAATTCCTTTTATCATGACGATTAGTGGTTCTGTTACATTGTATATAATTAATTCTATAATCGTTTGTAGAAAAAGCTGCGACGCTCGATCAATTTAGCGAAAATACAGATATGTCTAAACACTAAAATAAGTGTAGCGAGTTTAACGAAGCCCACTTGTATTAACAGTAGGCAACAGGATAACCACCAGCTAGTTTAACGAAGCTCACTTATAATTACATTAACAGTCAGCTGCAAAATAACCATCAGGTTGGTTTCTTTAGTTCTTCTGCATTTTTAATGACAATGCGTCGTCTATATCTACGTGATTCATCACTTCTAATCGTTCAGTGAGATCTTAATTATCGTTGCTGATTATTTTACATAGTTACTTTGTAACTGTTTCTACAGGGTGGTCCATTGATCGTGACTGGGCCAAATATCTCACGAAATAAGCGCCAAAAGAAAAAATTACAAAGATCGAAACTTGTCTAGCTTGAAGGGGGAAACCAGATGGCGCTATAGTTGGCCCGCTAGATGGCACTGCCATAGGTCAAGCGGATATCAACTGTGTTTCTTTAAATAGGAACCCCCATTCTTTATTACATATTCGTGTAGTACGTAGAGAAATATGAATGTTTTAGTAGGACCACTTTTTTCGCTTTGTGATAGAAGGCGTTGTAATAGTCACAAACATATGGCTCACAATTTTAGACGAACAGTTGGTATTTCAAATGGTTCAAATGGCTCTGAGCACTATGGGACTTAACCTCTATGGTCATCAGTCCCCTGAACAGTTGGTAACAGGTAGATTATTTTAAATTAAAATACAGAACGTAGGTACGTTTAAACGTTTTATTTCGGTTGTGCCAATGTGATACATGTACCTTTGTGAACTTATTTCTGAAATTGGATGCTGTTACAGCGTGATTACCTGTAAATACCACATTAATGCAATATATGCTCAAAATGATAACCGTCAACCTCAATGCGTTTGGCAATACGTGTAATGACATTCCACTCAACAGCGTGTAGCTCGCCTTCCGTAATGTTCGCACATGCATTGACAATGTGCTGACGCATGTTTTCAGGGGTTATCGGTGGATCACGATAGCAAATATCCTTTAACTTTCCCCACAGAAGGAAATCGGGGGACGTCAGATCCCGTGAACGTGCGGGCCATGGTATGGTGCTTCGACGACCAATCCACCTGTCATGAAATATGCTATTCAGTACCGCTTCAACCGCACGCGAACTATGTGCCGGACATCCATCATGCTGGAAGTACATCGTCATTCTGTCATGCAGTGAAAAATCTTGTAGTAACATCGGTAGAAGATTACGTAAGAAATGAGCATACATTGCACCATTTAGATCGCCATCGGTAATATGGGGGACAATTATCCTTCCTTCCATAATGCGGCACCATACATTAAGCCGCCAAGGTCGCTGATGACCCACTTGTCACAGCCATCGTGGATTTTCCGTTGCCCAATAATGCATATTATGCCGGTTTACGTTACCGCTGTTGGCGAATGACGCTTCGTCGCTACTGATGTGCGGATTAGCCGCGATAGCAGCTAAAACACCTACTTTTGCATCATCATTTGTTGCAGGTCGTGGTTGACGTTTCACATGTGGCTGAACACTTCCTGTTTCCTTAAATAATCTAATTATCCGGCGAACGGTCCGGACACTTGGATGATACCGAGCAGCATACATAACACACGCCCGTTGGGCATTTTGATGACAATAGCCATATATCAACACGATATCGACTTATTCCGAAATTGGTAAACGGTCCATTTTAACACGGGTAATGTATCAAGATGCTAATACCGTCCGCACTGGTGGGATGTTACGTGATACCACGTACTTATTCGTTTGTGACTATTACAGCGCCATCTATCACAAAGCGAAACAAGTGGTCCAACTAAAACATTCATATTTCTTTACGTACTACACGTATATGTAATAAAAATGGGGATCCCTATTTAAAAAAAAACACTGTTGATATCCATTTGACCTATGGCAGCGCCATCTAGCGGGCCATCTATAGCGCCATGTAGTTTCCCCCTTCAAGCTACACGGGTTTCGAGTTCGTAGTTTTTTCGTTTGATGCTTATCTCGTGAGACATTTGGCTCGGTCACTATCAATGGACCACCGTGTATAGTTATGTACTTACTGTCATACGTGTCAAATAATGACGCAGTTTGGTGTAAGCACTATCACCTGCTCCATTGTTATTGTACTTAGCTGTATTGTAAACCTTTGATAATATCGGTTTCTCCGTTGTTAGGGTTAATTGTGTAGTGGCTTTTACTCTTTATCGATTATGCACTTGTACGCAACAGTAGCAAGTTTAACACAGCTAGATTTTAACTGCCAATACAAAACTGAAACTATGTACTTTAATTATTTTAGCATTCCACATGTTCAACGACAACAAGGTTATTTGTAATAATGTTTATTCATTACTCACGGTCACTTAGTGTGAGCAACTCTACAGTTTTTTTCCATGTTGTGTGCTACTACTTCATGATTCGTGTGTCTAACCACCGTCTTATCCGTCTAGGACAGTAAAGTGCTCGCCTCCCATGCAAGCGGGCCCGAGTTCGATTTCCGGCTTTGGGGGAGATTTTCTCCGCTCGGGGACTGGGCGTTGTGTTATCCTCACCATCATTTCATCTTCATCACCGGCGCGCAAGTCGCCCAATGTGGCGTCGAATGAGATAAGACTTGCACCTAACGGCTGAAACTCTCCGAATAGGGGCCTCCCGGCCGACGATGCAATACGCTTTTTTTCCAGTAAACTTTGTGTAAGCTTTGGCATATGTTTCTTTATTGTGCAGACCAGTAGCAAATTATGCATAGCTCGCTTTTAGTTTGTTATCAACACAAAAGAACTGGGCAGTTGTGTTATTTTCAATTCTATTAGAGGTCGAGCGGTAGCGTTCTCGCTTCCCGCGCCCGGGTCCCGGGTTCGATTCCCGGCGGGGTCAGGGATTTTCTCTGCCTCTTGATGGCTGGGTGTTGTGTGTTGTCCTTAGGTTAGTTAGGTTTAAGTAGTTCTAAGTTCTAGTGGACTGATAACCATAGATGTTAAGTCCATGGTGCTCAGAGCCATTTGAACCAATTCTATTAGACGTTCGATGAGAAGACGTTGTTTGTTGTAACTGCGTTTATTGCATAGGCGTGATCACTTAATGATGAAAATTACTGGTTCTGTTGTATTTATATGTAATTATTTCGCTAACTATTGCATAATAAGTCGTACGGCATTATCGACCTAATGATGATACAGTTGTTTGTAATCAGTAGTGCATGTTCTCTTCCACTGTAAATAATTGTAGATAACTTAACACAGCTCGCTTGTTATTTTCGTTAATAGCGTTCGATAACCACCAGTTTGGTTGATTTTACTCTTTCACATATTCAAAGTCAATGCATCTGTTGTAACTACGTTATAAATAACTTATTATCGTTCTGTGAGCTCATAATTATCGTTCCTGACATATATTGATACACCGACAAGGTGATATAGTCCTAGAATGAAATTTTCACTCTGCAGCGGAGTGTGCGGCGATATGAAACTTCCTGGCAGATTAAAACTGTGTGCCGGACCGGGACTCGAACTCGGGATCTTTTCCTTTCGTAGGCAAGTGCTCTACCATCTTTTTTTTTATTTTTAACTTTTTTATTTTGTTAATTTTAATGTCCCAAAAGAAAAATCAAATATAAAAAAGAAGGAAAAGAAATATAGGCCGAAGTGACATCCTCGTCTCTTCGCTGGGAGTAAATCCTAACCCTCGAAACAACGTAAACCTGGGACTCCCCACCAGAGCTACCCAAGCACTACTCACACCCCGTCCTTACAGCTTTAATTTCGCCAGTACTTCGTCTCCTATCTTCTAAACTTCACAGAAGCTCTCCTGCAAAACTCTCAGAACTAGCACTTGTGGAAGAAAGGATACTGTAGATACCTGACTTTGCCACAGCCTATGGGATGTTTCCAGAATTAAATTTTCCCTCTGCAATGGAATGTGCGCTGCTATGAAATTTCCTGGCAGATTAAAACTGTTCGAGTCTCGGTTCGGCACACAGTTTTAATATGCCAGGAAGTTTGGCATAAGCATGCGTATCCAAATGTAGAGCTATGTACACAGGCAGAATGTGGCGCTGCGGTCGGCAACGCCTATATAAGACAGCAGGTTTCTGGCACAATTGTTAGAACGGTTATTACTGTTACAATGGCAACTTACCGAGGTTAAAGTGAGTTTGAACGTGGCGTTATAGTCGGCGTACGAGCGATGGGGCACAGTACCTCCGAGGTAACGATGAAGTTGGGATTTTCTCGTACGACCACTCCCTAAATGTAGCGTAGATAACAGAAATCAAGTAAATCATCAAATCTCCGCCATCGCTGCGGCCGGAAAAAGATCCTGCAAGAACGGGACCAACGACGACTGAAGAGAATCGTTCAACGTGACAGAAGTGCAACCCTTCGGCAAATTGTTGCAGATTTCAGTGCTGGGTCATCAACAAGTGTTAGCGCTTGAACCATTCAACGAAACATCAACGATATGGGCTATCGTAGCCCATATCATGTACCCTTGATGACTGCACGACACAATGCTTTATGCCTCGCCTGTGCCCGTCAAAACCGACATTGGATTGTTGATGGCTGGAAACATGTTGCCTCGTCGGACTAGTCTCGTTTCAAATTGTATCGAGCGGATGGTCGTATACTGGTATGGAGACAACCTCATGAATCAATGGACCCTAGATGTCAGCAGGGAACAGTTTAAGTTAGTGGAGGCTCTGTAATGGTGTAGGGAGTGTGCAGTTGGAGTCATATGGGACCCCAGATACGACTAGATACGACTGTGACAATTGACACGTACGTAAGCATCCTATCTGATCACCTGCATCCATTCATGTCCATTATGAATTCCAACGGACTTGGGCAATTTCAGCACCACAATGCGACATCCCACAAGTTCAGAATTGCTACAGAGAGTCTCCTGGAACACTCTTCTGAGTTTAAACAGCTCCGCTGGCCAACAAACTACCCAGACAGGAAAATTATCGAGCATATCTGGGATGACTTGCCACGTGCTACTTTAAAAAATGGCTCTAAGCACTATGGGACTTAACATCGGTGGTCATCAGTCCCCTAGAACTTAGAACTACTTAAACCTAACTATCCTAAGGACATCATACGCAGCCTGCCCGAGGCAGGATTCGAACCTACGACCGTAGCAGCAGCGTGGTTCCGGACTGAAGTGCGTAGAACCGCTAGGCCACAGCAGCCGGCCGTGTTATTCAGAAGAAATCTCCGTCGCCTCGTACTTTTAGGGATTTATGGACAGCCCTGCAGGATTCATGGTGTTAGTTCCCTCCGGCACTACTTCAGACTTTAGTCGAGTCCATGTCACGTCGTGTTGCGGCACTTCAGCGTGCTCGCGTGGGACCTACACGACATTAGGCAGGTGTACCATTTCCTTTGTCTCTTCGGTGTATTTCACATAATGATTATGCAACTGTTCTTTATAAATATTCATCTTCATCATGTCTATCAAATGACGATGAAGTATAATGTAAACACTGTCATGTGTTCCACTCAAATAATTCAAATGGCTCTAAACACTATGGGACTTAACATCTGTGGTCATCAGTCCCCAGAACTTAGAACTACTTAAACCTAACTAACCTAAGGACATCACACACATCCGTGCCCGAGGCAGGATTCGAACCTGCGACCGTAGCAGTCGTGCGGTTCCGGACTGAGTGCCTAGAACCGCTAGACCACCGCGGCCGGCCGTGTTCCATGGTTCTTGCGCGTAGCTGTTTTTTTCTTTTTTTTGTTTTTTGTTTTTAAACTTCTGTTCGCGTCCACTTTTCAATTGTTGGGAAAAGTGTGCTTTCTTTGATCAGTTCTGTACCTAAGATTTTCTCAGTGTTTGTGATGACCGTGTTCACACAGTCATCTATCGCACTCGACGGAGGCCAAATAGTATGTTCACATGATTTTCTCAGTCATGGAGGAGTTCTCTATGACCACTTTACTATACGCAGGATGCCGTGTCTATCCAGTTTTCTATGCGCAGCATGCCATGTCTCCTCACCGTACATTGAGGTGGAAAAGTCATAGGATACCCCAACAAGTCGCTGGAAGTCCTCTTCCGAAATATTAAGAAATGCTGTCTCTATAGCCGTCCATATCTGCGACAGTGTTGCTCGTGCTGGATTCTGGCACTGCCTCACCTATAGATCCTGCTCCATTAATGTATAATGCGTGGCTAAATCATTCGCTCGAATTGTTCAGAATGTTCTTCAAACCAATCGAGAGCAATCGTGGCCCAATAACATGGCGCATTGTCATCCATAAATATTCCATCCTTGTTTGGGAACATAGTCCATGAATGGCTGCAAATAGTCTCCAAGCAGCCGAACATAATCATTTTCGGTAAATGATTGCTTCAGGTGGATCAAGGAAGGAAGAAAGACTGGGTTTAACGTCCCGTCGACATCGAGACCATTAAAGACGGAGATCAAGTTTGTATTGTGTCAAAGGTGAGGGAGGAAATAGGCCGTGCCCTTTCAAGGAAACCATCCCGCCATTTGCCTGGAGTGATTTAGAAAAATCACGGAAAACTTAAATCTGGATGGCCGGACGCGGCGTTGAACCATCGTCCTCCTGAATGCATTTGTGCTAAACACTGCGCCACCTCGCTCGGTTTCAGCCGGACCAGAGGAGTAGTCTTTTCCATGTAAACACAGCGCACAACATTATGGAGCAACCACCAGGTTGCATAGTGCCCTGTTGACAAAATGGGTCCAGCCGGCCAAGGTGGCCGAGCGGTTCTAGGCGCTTCAGTCTCGAACCGCGCTACCGCTACGGTCGCAGGTTCGAATCCTGCCTCGTTCATGGATGTGGTTAGGTTTAAGTAGTTCTAAGTTCAAGGGGACTGATGACCTCAGAAGTTAAGTCCCATAGTGCTGAGAGCCATTTGAACAAAATGGGCCCACGGTTTTGTGGGGTCTGTGCCACACTCGAACCCTATTATCAGCTCTCACCAACTGAAATCGGGACTCGCCTAACCAGACCACGGTTTTCCAGCCGACTGTGATCCAATCGATATCGGCACTGGCCCAGGAGAAGCGCTGCAGGCGATGTTATGCTGTTAGCGAAGGCACTCGCTTCGGTCGCTTGCTGTCATAGCCCACCGGCGCCCTTGTCTTAGTATGAAGTGAGAAAATTAACACGAAAAACTAAAGTTTCTGAGAAGCACATAAGTCATTTCTTCTTCTCATATCATAGCTTTTGTTTTAGTATGAAGTAAAAAAAAACTAACAGTTAAGGCTCTGAAGCATAATATGACACCAGATACTTATCGTAGGCGCTATCGGAAAAGCAAAAAGCAGGGAGCTGTCCATTCTTTTGTCCAACAGTCTGTTTCCTTTCATGCATTGCTACCGCTCGGAGATTCTTATTTAAGGACTTGTGGGCATCAAGTTCTTCAGCAGAATAAGCCTTATATTATTGTGCTAATTACGGTATGGGAAAAATGCAACAAAGACGAGTTCCCCTGGAGCAGTGTGGATATTTGCACATGTCTGTATACAGCAATGACTGCCAGCTGGCACAACACTTCACAGAATCCATGCGGCAGGCAACACAACTGTGCACTTCAGACTTCATTCAGTAAGACGTCAGGAAATGAACGGAAACGTCAAATTAAAGTCACTTTTCGAGTCGTATTCAATCCAGAATGAGATGTTATTAAGGTAGTTGAGCGTTCTATCAATTACACCTTGATAATTCCCATATGAGTATTCCGAAAGCCAAATGAACCCGTTAGTGTGAAACCATCAGGAACTGCATTAATACCAAACTGTAAGAACTTGAGATCATACGTGGACTCTTCTCTTCGTTGGGTGACCTATTTGCTATTATTTTGGATTCTTCCGTCCTAGGCGTAATGCAAATGGAATTTTACATTCATGAGGCGCTTTTCGTCACTCTTGACAAACATCATCAACTTGTAATCACTGCGAGTTACAACTGTGTGATGACAATGGTACAGGTTGTCAGTTGTAGTCATGGTGTTGTTGTCAAACTGCTTACAGTAGCGTTAATGGTGGCGCACATAATTTAGCGCTGAATACATACTTAAGTAAAGATAGTGTGAGTGGCGTCATCGCTTCTCTTTATTTGGCATCAGGTTGAGTAATCCGATTTAACGAACATAGTACTCACATTAACAGAATCTTCCGTCGGTTCTTGATAGAACAACATTATGATAATAAATGAAAAACACCAGTTTGCTTTTGTTCTACAATATTACTTATGTCTGAAGATGTCCTTATGTCTGAAGATGGCCTTGTAAGCCGAAAACCGGTTAGCAACAACAGTAATATTGTAGAGCAAAAGCAAAGTGGTGTTTCTCATTTATTATTGAATATAGTATTCCGTTCACGATGTGCTATTGAAACAGTACGACTAAAGAGATCATCGTGCGGGTATTAAATTAATTCTTCAGTGAATTGCTAAACAAATATTATCCTCAGCTATGCAGCTGGAATGACTCATTACACAGGTACTCTACGTTGCACTTGGTTAAGTGATCATTTCGCTGCAATCTTGCTTAAGGCCAAAAAGGCGTATAACAACAACAATAATAATAATCAATCAGGCCAAAATGTTTCGAGACTCGACTAATAAAAGGCACTTCACGTGAAGTAGTAAAGTCTCCCCTCAGTTGAGTACAGCGCAGAGATTGTTGATACAATAATGTTGCACTGGCAGAAAAGTCTCTCTTTGGGATGTTCTTCAACTTTCGAGATATGTTGGTTTGAATGTCGGTTATATTGTAATAATGATCACAATTCATGTGAATTTCTGCGTTCTGTTGTTTTCTGATAGGTTCGTATCGATAACATCACCCGTAAGGAATTTTTATAGAAAAAAATTATCCACGTTATGGATTTCAATGAATTCAAGGAAGACATCCACGTGATCTTGTTTTCGTTCAGGAGTCAAGATATGGGGGAAAATTTTGTAAACAATTTTCTCTTCTTCAAAAAGCTTTAAAGAATATTGATTTACAGATGTCACGCAATCGCAATGTGTCACATAATACTAATACACTACAGTCGCTTGTCCGTTACTTAACAATGCCTGTTCACAACTTACTGGTCGAAACTGCATCTGTTGTTTACATTTGTTAGTTCAAGTTGCTAACATCGCTTGCACAGCGAACAGTGGCTGGAAACTTCTGCCAACCACGCTACAGAACGTCGAAGTTATAGGTATAGGTACAAGAGCCTACTGCTAGGCCGCCCTTCGACAGCAAATTTGACTTCGGACGCTGACGGACTGTAGCCGGAACGTCTCGCAATGTTGCTATTCGGTGATCGCTTCTGAATACCAGTGCCAGAGGAGAAGGTGGAGCTACACTGTGCGACACACTTAAAGAATTGCTTGTTCAAAACCTTGTAACTGTAACGTATAAGAGTGAAATTTGGCTAAAAGATGCCTACAACTTTTCTCTGTAATGATGCAGAAGCGTGACGCCCTGAGACTTCACTGTCGGTCTCGACGGCGCTTCAGACAGCAAGATTGTCGACACATGTGTAAAAAAGGCCAGAGCTCAGACATTCAAGTGGGATGTAAGGTGGGTTAATAATGTCACATTGGCACCAAATTTCACCGCAATTCTTCTAAATGCAAACATGGACGTGTCACTCAATGGGAAGGTCGTAACGCACCCTCTTGTCAACGTTTCACCCCTTTTTCGGATGCCTCTGCGATGGAGGTCGGAAGCGTTATTCCCAGTGTTAAAATCGAATCACGCAGTTTTTTTATGGGTGGCGAGGAAAATATTTCAGACGCCATGCCCCTTAGAATCGACACGAGAAGGCCTCTTGCAATGGCATAAAGAGCGCCAAGAAACAGCTTCTTTCCTTGGGGTGTCATTCCCAGGCATGTTGCAGTCGAAAACGTCAATGCATAGCATGACATTCTTGACAACCTTTGACACTGATGAAACAAACTAGACGCTTCGAGCTTTCTCTAAGGACATCATGGACCAACAATCACTTGAATGTGATTGCAGCCATTTTGAGTTTTAGTGTGACCACACTTTTTGCTCTGATGTACATTTTAATGTGATCTGAAGCAGCAAGGGATGCTTATTCAGCCATCTTGTTTCGTGCCCTTCTGCAGTGTGATAACAGAGTGATGCGGCATTGACACATGTGTGATTGAAATGTAAAGCGTTCCTCTAAGACCCCTCCCCCCCCCCCCCCATTTCACCAACGCTCTCAGTGCCACCCACCTGCTTCTGTTGAGCACTTTAAAAATGTACCTGAACAGAGATAGCTCGTTATGAAGTCCTAAAGCCTTGGAGATAGGCAACCCCTTTGACTCCCCTCCCATTCTGGATGGCCTATCAAAACAGTTTCTGTCTGTACAGGTAGACTGCTGGAAATGGAAAAAAGAACACATTGACACCGGTGTGTCAGACCCACCATACTTGCTCCGGACACTGCGAGAGGGCTGTACAAGCAATGATCACACGCACGGCACAGCGGACACACCAGGAACCGCGGTGTTGGCCGTCGAATGGCGCTAGCTGCGCAGCATTTGTGCACCGCCGCCGTCAGTGTCAGCCAGTTTGCGGTGGCATACGGAGCTCCATCGCAGTCTTTAACACTGGTAGCATGCCGCGACAGCGTGGACGTGAACCGTATGTGCAGTTGACGGGCTTTGAGCGAGGGCGTATAGTGGGCATGCGGGAGGCCGGGTGGACGTACCGCCGAATTGCTCAACACGTGGAGCGTGAGGTCTCCACAGTACATCGATGTTGTGGCCAGTGGTCGGCGGAAGGTGCACGTGCCCGTCGACCTGGGACCGGACCGCAGCGACGCACGGATGCACGCCAAGACCGTAGGATCCTACGCAGTGCCGTAGGGGACCGCACCGCCACTTCCCAGCAAATTAGGGACACTGTTGCTCCTGGGGTATCGGCGAGGACCATTCACAACCGTCTCCATGAAGCTGGGCTACGGTCCCGCACACCGTTAGGCCGTCTTCCGCTCACGCCCCAACATCGTGCAGCCCGCCTCCAGTGGTGTCGCGACAGGCGTGAATGGAGGGACGAATGGAGACGTGTCGTTTTCAGCGATGAGAGTCGCTTCTGCCTTGGTGCCAATGATGGTCGTATGCGTGTTTGGCGCCGTGCAGGTGAGCGCCACAATCGGGACTGCATACGACTGAGACACACAGGGCCAACACCCGGCATCATGGTTTGGGGAGCGATCTCCTACACTGGCCGTACACCTCTGGTGATCGTCGAGGGGACACTTAATAGTGCACGGTACATCCAAACCGTCATCGAATCCATCGTTCTACCATTCCTAGACCGGCAAGGGAACTTGCTGTTCCAACAGGACAATGCACGTCCGCATGTATCCCGTGCCACCCAAGGTGCTCTAGGAGGTGTAAGTCAACTACCCTGGCCAGCAAGATCTCCGGATCTGTCCCCCATTGAGCATGTTTGGGACTGGATGAAGCGTCGTCTCACGCGGTCTGTACGTCCAGCACGAACGCTGGTCCAACTGAGGCGCCAGGTGGAAATGGCATGGCAAGCCGTTCCACAGGACTACATCCAGCATCTCTACGATCGTCTCCATGGGAGAATAGCAGCCTGCATTGCTGCGAAAGGTGGATATACACTGTACTAGTGCCGACATTATGCATGCTCTGTTGCCTGTGTCTATGTGCCTGTGGTTCTGTCAGTGTGATCATGTGATGTATCTGACCCCAGGAATGTGTCAATAAAGTTTCCCCTTCCTGGGACAATGTATTCACGGTGTTCTTGTTTCAATTTCCAGGAGTGTACATTTTGAAGGTGGTAGAACCAATTACATTGCCAGGCTCGGTGGTCTTAGAATTATCCTATGCAGTTTTCTTCGCTCATGTGTCAATGTCGCACCCCTCTGTGATCATTCTATAGGAGGGCGCGAAACAGGAAGGCTGAAAAAGAACAAACACACTTTGCAGCTTCAGATCACATTAAAATTTCGTCGAATGGTTCTGAACGGTAACTGGTGGTTACATCCTACACACCATAGCAAAAACTAGGGACGCGCTGCACTCCAAAGAGGTGTGACCAGGGTCTTTGGAATTGCTGGCCCAAGATATACTTAGAGCAGGGTCGAAGCGTCTAGGAGGTGATAGCAGTATCAAAGATTGTCAGGAACGGCATCCTGTTGTTCATTACAATGCGAACTGTTGTTTTCGACAGCGAAATGTGTGGAAATAAACTCCCCAAGCGGATGGGTGGTTTCACTGAGGCCCTTTATGCCGCTGCTAAGGCGTTTCGTATCAACCATGAGCAGTGGTGTGTCTGACATGTTTTCCTCAGTCACACACAACTGAAACCGCGTGTTTTCAGTGCTGGGCGTCGCGGTTCTAAACTACATTGAAGAGGTTTCAAAAGAAGGGGTGAAATGTGGGTAAGAGAGGGTGGGAGGACCTTTCCATTGTGTGTGATCCGTCCACTGTGGCATTGGGCAGAATTGTCGTGAACTTTGGTGCCAATGTGTCGTTGGACAAGGTTTCTGGGCACAGGTTCATATTCTCAATTTGTTCCTCAAGACATCCAATAGAACGCCTAGAAGTTTGTCAGTATCGTTTTTTAACACCTTGTATATACAGGCTGATTCTTGTCAATGTTTAAAAACCGCCGAAGAAGACGCTGAGATGAGTAATTTAATAAACACACATGGAGCCGCAAATGTCGGGAAATACCCCAGACGTAGATGACAAATGCTGAACATGTGACGTTGAGGCGGAACAAGAGCTGTGTCATTGTAAAAGTTACAGAGGCGAGAGTGTGGGCCGGAACATACCCCAGTTTACTTACTACCAGCGCCACGTCATCATCATATGCCTGTGCTTAACATACAAAGGATTGCACCATCATAGACTGAAATTAAAAATTAAAGTAACTTTTCCAAATTTCGTCAGTGTATGCTGAAGTATATTAATATTAACAGTGATATAGTCTCAGAATGATCAAATGAATATGTTAGGCAAAATATAAGATCTCAAGAAAAAAAATATGTGGCACAAAATAATGAAAGTAGAAAGCTAAAAATTTGTCAGTATATGTAAATGTATGCCATAATTAAAAGTTTCAAGTCTCAACTTGATGAGAGCAACAGTTTTGTTAAAATCATGTTTTTACGAAAAACTGAGGCCGCTAAATATTAGACTCAGAAAGATGAAAATTCGTATTTACTCTCAGTTACATGAAAAAACATTAAATATGTGACGCCAGTAAGCTACCTCTGTTTTCAAGTTATTTACTAAATCCAAATTTGGAACGGAAATGTCCTTATACATGGTACACTATCACTTGGTGTTGTAAAAGAAATTTCTAATGACAGCACTCGACTACATTTATGCGATAATTCAGATGTACCAAGTTTCAAGACTTTCTTGTTAATAGCAATGATTACAGAGAATTTGAAAGAGGCAGTACAGAGGTCGTGTTCTAATGTATATTTCGTTCCAAAAATTCTAGCCAACAGAGTTTAAATGCAGTCGAGATAAAAGTTTTCTAACAACTAAAGCAAACTTAATCCTATTTACGTAAAAATTAAGAAGACTGTAAATTGTTAAACGACAGAGCTATTTCTTAATACGTTCTGATAAAGGGGCCGTTTAGGTCCTTCTGTCTGTGCCAAGGGCGGTAAATAGGGGATGTTCCGTTTGACGATCCGCTGAGACCAATATAAATACGGCCAGAAAGGCAATGGAAGAGACACTTCACGCCGAGATATCAACTGTTCGCCTCAGTCAAACATCTGTGTGCATTGTACCTCGTAACAGGTTAGAGCTGGGCAAACTTGAATGTGTTTCGGGGAAAAGTAGGAAGTGAACTCGCGAGGACTGTACATCGTCCTGGATCGCTTAGGTTTCACGGAAGTAACCGTCTATGTGCCGCCCGTAATTTTCACAAAACGGCGTGACTAATGGCGAGATTATTATCCACTTTTAAGGCGAGCGAGTAACCTTTGGTGATTAGAAGTCAGGGTGATTGAGCATTTTACTTGTTACTTCCCATAGAGGTGGCCTCTGAAGTGGAGACAGTGGTGTTTCCGATAAGGGTGTTATTATTATTATTAGGAAAATTATTATACACTCCTGGAAATTGAAATAAGAACACCGTGAATTCATTGTCCCAGGAAGGGGAAACTTTATTGACACATTCCTGGGGTCAGATACATCACATGATCACACTGACAGAACCACAGGCACATAGACACAGGCAACAGAGCATGCACAATGTCGGCACTGGTACAGTGTATATCCACCTTTCGCAGCAATGCTGGCTGCTATTCTCCCAAGGGGACGATCGTAGAGATGCTGGATGTAGTCCTGTGGAACGGCTTGCCATGCCATTTCCACCTGCCGCCTCAGTTGGACCAGCGTTCGTGCTGGACGTGCAGACCGCGTGAGACGACGCTTCATCCAGTCCCAAACATGCTCAATGGGGGAAAGATCCGGAGATCTTGCTGGCCAGGGTAGTTGACTTACACCTCCTAGAGCACGTTGGGTGGCACGGGATACATGAGGACGTGCATTGTCCTGTTGGAACAGCAAGTTCCCTTGCCGGTCTAGGAATGGTAGAACGATGGATTCGATGACGGTTTGGATGTACCGTGCACTATTAAGTGTCCCCTCGACGATCACCAGAGGTGTACGGCCAGTGTAGGAGATCGCTCCCCAAACCATGATGCCGGGTGTTGGCCCTGTGTGTCTCAGTCGTATGCAGTCCCGATTGTGGCGCTCACCTGCACGGCGCCAAACACGCATACGACCATCATTGGCACCAAGGCAGAAGCGACTCTCATCGCTGAAGACGGCACGTCTCCATTCGTCCCTCCATTCACGCCTGTCGCGACACCACTGGAGGCGGGCTGCACGATGTCGGGGCGTGAGCGGAAGAAGGCCTAACGGTGTGCGGGACCGTAGCCCAGCTTCATGGAGACGGTTGTGAATGGTCCTCGCCGATACCCCAGGAGCAACAGTGTCCCTAATTTGCTGGGAAGTGGCGGTGCGGTCCCCTACGGCACTGCGTAGGATCCTACGGTCTTGGCGTGCATCCGTGCGTCGCTGCGGTCCGGTCCCAGGTCGACGGGCACGTGCACCTTCCGCCGACCACTGGCCACAACATCGATGTACTGTGGAGACCTCACGCCCCACGTGTTGAGCAATTCGGCGGTACGTCCACCCGGCCTCCCGCATGCCCACTATACGCCCTCGCTCAAAGCCCGTCAACTGCACATACGGTTCACGTCCACACTGTCGCGGCATGCTACCAGTGTTAAAGACTGCGATGGAGCTCCGTATGCCACGGCAAACTGGCTGACACTGACGGCGGCGGTGCACAAATGCTGCGTAGCTAGAGCCATTCGACGGCCAACACCGCGGTTCCTGGTGTGTCCGCTGTGCCGTGCGTGTGATCATTGCTTGTACAGCCCTCTCGCAGTGTCCGGAGCAAGTATGGTGGGTCTGACACAACGGTGTCAATGTGTTCTTTTTTCCATTTCCAGGAGTGTATTTTTGTGTGTGTACTTTTTTTACTGAACATATTAGTCAGTTAAAACTCTAATCTTTTATTTGTATTCGTAGTTCCTGATATCTCAGCGTAAACAGCAAGTAGGGACATTTTCTTTCAGTGAGCACAAACAGTATTGTGGGCTTGCAAACTGGAAATTATGTTTTCCAGCGCTTTCTGGCTGGTGTGAAGCACGCACAGACAATTAAAAAGTATTTTCATAGCGAAGCATCGCCCATGTCAACTATTACCGCCGCCCCACTTCGTCATCAAGGACAGGCCGCAGCCCGTACGCCACGAAGGTAGGCCAGATTTCGCTCGCACGCTTAACTCAACAGACAAAATGAGTTTCTAAACCTGCTAACTCGCAACTGGATGTGTACGTGCTAAGGAGAATTGCATCTTCTACTGGAATCTGATATTAAGAATTCTTACTGATTAATACTCGTACAACGAGATTTAAAATCAATTTTCGACATAAATGATACAACGGATTGTTTGTAGCGTTTAGTCTCTTCTGCGTAACTGTCCTAATTTCATACAAGATGTGGTGCCTCATGTAAATGATAATCATTTTGACTTGATTTTAATTTTATTGTAGCCCAGTACAGCTGTCACAAATTATTAGCAGGCCCATGCACTTTCTAGCATTGTAGGACTAATAACAGTAAGAGTCTGTAATAGTGGAGTCCAGCAGAAGGTGCAATTCTCGTTTCTACAGATACAACCAGGTGTAGAAACGCAGTTTTTCTGCTGAGTAGATCGAGCGAGTGAACTCGGCCTACCTTCGTGACGTCGCGCCTCGGCCTGTCTTTCTTGTAGGCCTCTTTCGTCACCGTATCACGTACTTCGGCGCGTGCAGCAGTCAGGCTTGTCGATGCTACTATCGCCGGCACAGGGCAGTGCTACACAGCGCTCCGCTTGGGTATACTGTTTTCTTTCTTGCCTTAGCTAATGAGACACGGCAGTATTCGGGGTAGTGGTGATACAAGACTATGACGAATCGGTTTTCATTTACTAAAGCAAAGTAGCATAGCGGAGCGATGTGTAGCACTGACCCCTCCCAGTGAGAGTAGGACTGACAAGCTCAACCGTTGTACGTACGGCGAGGTACGTCATCTGGTGACGTCACATGTTTAACATTTGTCATAATCTTTGGGGTATTTCACGACATTTGCGGCTCCATGTTGTCTTGTCTCAGCATCACCCACGTCACTTAGGTTTTTTTTTAAATTGATAAGAATCCCCCTGTATTTAAGGTGAACCAGAACTTCTCCGACAAACATTCAGAGATATTAGTGTGGAAGAGAACAGGGAAAAAATTTCTCCTAAACGTGATACAAAGATGGTGTGACTTACCAAGCGAAAGCGCTGGCAGGTTGGTAGACACACAAATATACACACAAAATTCAAGCTTTCGCAACCAACGGTTGCTTCATCAGGAAAGAGGGAAAGAGAGGGAAAGACGAAATGATGTGGGTTTTAAGGGAGAGGGTAAGGAGTCATTCCAATCCCAGTAGCGGAAAGACTTACCTTAGGGATATATATATATATATATATATATATATATATATATATATATATTTTGTTGTAACAATTTGTGACATATATAAAAAGTAAGGTAGGTTGCAGACTTACCATCATTAGCAGGATACTGGGAAAATACAGTCACTGTGCAGAGTAGACTGCTTACAAATCACCTCTGCGTCCTATCTGAGAATACTGATCATACTTATCGAACTCATATCATACAGGACTAACAGAGGGTATTGAACGTGTACAAATGGTTACAGTTTGTTTCTTGGGAGAGCATCATGAGAACACTGAAAATTCGGAGATGACTCTTGAAATCAGACAAAATTATCTCACGTAGTCCATCTTATAAAATTTCAAGAATCAGTGTTAAGTGAAGAATACAGAGATATTGCCCAGCGCCTTACATATAACTCTCACAGGGAGCACGACCACAAAATGATGCTAATTACAGCACGTAAAGAAGCATTTAAGCAGTAAGTCTTCCTGGACGGCTGGAACGAGAAGAACTCTACCACTCTAAGTACGCTCTGAAAAGCACCTCACGATGTTTTTCAGTGTATGTGGTACAGAAAATTACCGTTATATGGGTTCGCATCCAGCAACAAAGAGACAACTGAAGAGAATCAAATGAGAATAATAAAAGTAAGTGAAGAAGAAGTGAACAGATTCACCGGCACGAAAGAGTAGGAATTACAAAGCGTACTGAAGAACACTCAAGAACCAGTTTTCAACAAACCAGAGCCCATAAGTAACAGAAAGTGCATCTTTGTAGTAGAACCTCACAAACTATATTTATAATCAGCCTGTTGAGAAAGAGTTTAAATGCATGTTGGAACGCAAAACCTTTAAATTATTCCAGAGTACGAGTATATCTAACAAGAATATTTCGATAATGATGAAGAAACCTAGTTAAATCGACGAATTTTGCATGGGAAAAGGAATAAAATAATTGAACAACCGTGTGACGCCTTAGACACATTTTTGTTGAGTTTGATGGAGCGATAGCAACGTTTAGTCATTACTGGCAAATAAATATAAACATACACAGACCTTAAATACAGTAGATATAGTTAGTAGTATCATATTTTGAAGTTTAATAAATACTACAACAGTCTCCGTTCGAAAATATTTCCATATTTAATTACTAGTTTCAGTGTTGATGATCATCTTCAAAATACCTGTCTTCAAGAAGTTAACAGCGTAAGCAAAACATATAGCGGTAAATGACATCGCCGTATAGAGCAAAATCATGATAACATGATAAACACTGATGACTCTTAATGTCGGTTCATCGGTGGGTACTGTGCTTACAGCTGTGGTGGAAACATAGGAATGGGTGTGGCTGATGAATATTGCTGTCCGAAGGCAGTTTGCAACGGCATGGTACGAAGTCAAAAATATGATTTCATAGATTCTGCATAAAACTAAATAAGATACATTAAAATTCACCTCATGGAGGAGCGAGAGTTTGAACTTCGGCCCAAGGAGAAATATTAGTTTCAATTACGAGAGGTAGCTGCAAATAAGTTGAAGTGAAATGTATAGTACAATTAAGTTAAATGACACCAGAATATCAAACGACAAAAACATCGCAGGCACAGCGGTCGTATCAAGAACGAATCTAAAAAACCGCGGCCGAACAGGGCCAAGAAATAATGGAAATGGACAGAATCAGAAAGAGGTATCATAATGAAAGGTCATTTAAAATCGTAAAAGCTAGTTCCTAGTGGTTGTCTGTGATGTTTACTGTGCACAATTAAGCGAACTGAAAGCAGTATATCAAAACACTATTAAAAAAATGTGGGCACAGCATGCTCGCTGAATACAAGACAATGAAACGTGGGAAGCATAGGGCCGAGGGAGAAACAGACCTACAAAAGCCTGTGATAGAATGAAAAATAGGCGCTGCGTGCAGTTTCATCCCGTTAGTTTTGCTGCTGAAATTGAATGTATCAGAATTTTCTTTTTTGAAAATACTGGATAACCTATAAAGAAATAAATTGCTGTGAAAAGTGACTGTGTACATTGATGACACGTCATTAGCAGATAAATTCTAGGAAAAGTATAATAAAATAGTGAAGAAATTACCCAGGGCATCAAGAAATAATTAAAGCACTTTCGATATAGCCGTGATAAACTCAGGGGAAAGGAGATATGGTTTTTGGACGTATTATTTTGTTGAAACGAATAGCTAAAAATCACGAGAAGATGGAAATTGTTAGAAATTCCTAAAACCACAGAAAAAAAGAGTCGAGTTTTTTCCAAGTTTTTTAAGAATTAATGTTTAAATTCAGATGTAAAATAAGGAAGACAAGAAACAATCAGTTTGAGCAATGGAATGTAGTCTAAAATGAGATGACAGTATTTGATAAAGGAGACATATGCGTCCATTCCGGCCTTTCAGTTATTGTTTGGTGGAAAGGGAGATTTGAGCCTACATGGTGCATTTTTTGTTTGTGGCGATTTGTGAAAGGCTCCATATACGAGGGTTGGAACTTTAATAAAGGCAACTATTTATTTACAGTTCGTACAAAATAGATACGTGTTTCAAAGTTTTACTGACCTTCAAAGTAGTCACCGGCACTGTGCATAACCCGTTGCCAGGGATGAAGAAGTCATAGGATACTCTTAGCAGTGCTAGTTGCGTTGAAAGTTTAGGCGGTGAGGTCTATTGCCCGGCTAATTTGTAGCAGTTCTGAAGCGAATGCCGTGACGTGTTTCCTTCAATTTAGAAATCGAGTTGAGCTCACGAGGGCGTAAGTCAGGGGAGTGCAGTAGGTGGTATAGCACTTAGCAGCCCCATCAGTGAAACAAATCAGTAACAGTACGTGCTTGGGCATTATCCTGCAAAATTATGGTAAGATCAGGCAGACAGTGTCACCACTTCTGTCTCTAAGCTGGTCGTAGGTTGTGTTTCAAAAATGAACAGCATGGGTACAGAAGTGATGACACTCTCTGCAGGACTTGACCATCATTTTGGAGGACAATGCTCAAGCACGTGCACAGTGCAAGCTGTTACTGATTTGTTTGACTGATGGGGCTGCTAAGTACTATACCACCTACTGCACTCCCCTGACTTACGCCCTCGTGGGCTCAACTCGATTTCTAAACTGAAGGAAACACTTCACGGCATTCGCTTCAGAATTGCTACAAATTAGCCGGGCAATAGACAGCGCCGCTCGAACTGTCAACAGAACTGGCACTGCTAAGAGTATCATACGACTTCCACATCGCTGGCAAAGGGTTACACACAATGCTGGTGATTACTTTGAAGGTCAGTAAAACTTTGAAACACGTATCTATTTTGTACGAGCTGTAAATAAATAGTTGCCACTGTTAAAGTTCCAACCCTCGTGTGTGCGTCTCCTTCCAGTAACATTGGGTGACCCGTTACGACGCATAACTACAGTGACAGTAATCCCATATTTGCTCACTAAAGTATGAAAAAGGGTTGACTATCATCTGGATGTTTGTCAGGGTCCAATGGAGGGGGCGCTGAACATGCGTGAACGTAATATGAAGCGTCTGGATCGAAGCGTAATTATTGAACCTGCCCCAAGTTTGTATGTACATGGATAGAAAAGATTTACCGTTGTAAAATTGGATATTTCCTTTGAAAATACAAACTGTGTTAGTCCCACGTGTGAGTTACAATCGGTCCCACGTTTCTATCGTCATTCGTGTAGAAGGTATAGTGTTTAGAATTCGTTCATATCTCTTTCGGATACCCTATATATTTAATTTAATGTATGTAGCTTTCCATACTTTAGTGAGCAAGTATGGGATTACTGTCACTGTAGCTATGCGGCGTAACGGATCACCCAAAGTTACTGGAAGGAGACTCACATACGAGGGTTGGAACTTTAATAGTGGCAACTATTTATTTACAGCTCGTACAAAATAGATACGTGTCTCAAAGTTTTACTGATTTTCAAAGTAATCACCATCATTGTGTGTAACCCTTTGCCAGTGATAAGGAAGTCGTAGGATACCCTTTGCCAGTTCTGTTGACAGTTCGAGCGGCGCCAGCTATTGCACGATGAATTTGTAGCAGTTCTGAAGCGAATGCTGTGAAGTGTTTCCTTGAGTTTGATCAACGTTGTACAGTCAAAGAATATGAGAATTTGTTCGACGATGTTCCCTCACAAAGATATACACAAAGGTACATGGTACTCTCCAGATGACAAAACAGTAATTAAATTAACCATGTTATGCCAGATCAACGTTTCACTTCATTTATAAGAGATGTCAGAACTTACAGAGGAGCTGAAAATGGCTCAGATCATTTCCTAGTTGTAGGAAAGATGAAAATCAAGATGATTTGGAATCAACAACCAAAAGTCCCACCAAAACCTAATTTAGACATCGAATGAATGAAGGAACTGTCTGTTAAAGAAGCCTGTGTGACTGAAATGAATAACCGATTTACAGCATTGCAAGAAGCTGAGGAGGAAAATAGTGTCTGCAGCAGAAAAAACACTGTGCAAGAAAAAGAAAACGAAGAAACGGAAATCGTCCAACAAAAAGTTTCTGAGAGCAGAAGAAAGGAGGAAAGAAGCCAGGATGCTGTGGCTGCATAATAAGGAGAGTGAGGACAGGAGGGAGACGTTCAATGCGGTTAGAAGAGAAACAGCAAGAGTTCTAGGAACAGAGAAAAGGAAATATCTAACTGGAGTCCTAGAGTCTATAGAAGTGTAAAGCAGGAATGGAACCTCAAAGAAGTTGTTTCAGTATACAAAGAAAAGTAAGAGAGGTTATCAAAGAGAAAACCTATTCATAAAAGGTAAAAATCAAAATCAAAAAATGGAAAGAGTATTTCTCAGAAATGTTAAATGGCACAGATCCGCACATAACCTTCAATTACGCAATGTCTGAGAGTGACAGCATTAATAATGACGAATGCAGAATCACAGAACAGGAAGTGAGTCACTCCATTCAAAAGCTCAAAAACAACAAGGCACCAAGCGAGGACTAGACGTCAGCAGAGATGTTAAAAGAGGGCGGAAGCAATCTACACAATGAAATTTATAACCTTATCACAACGATCTGGAAAACTGAAACACTGCCTGACGATTGCAAAACTGCAATAATTTGTCCCATACAGAAGAAAGGAAACAGAATGGAATGTGGAAATTACAAAGGAATCAGTTTGTAGAACATAACATACAAAATTCTGTCAATGACCATTCTGGAAAAACTTAAACCTTACGCACAAAACATTATTCAAGATTACCAGGCTGGATTTCGAACAAGCCGTTCCACAACTGATAATTTGTTTACTATACGACAGATCTTTGAGAAATACTGGGAATTTAACAAAAACATCCACTGTCTCTTCATTGACTTCCAGCGAGGCTACGACAGCATCCACAGAAGTAACCTCTACAACACATTACGAGAATTTACTATACCCAGTAAAATCATTAGGATGATATAAATGTGCATGGATGGCTCACCGGCAGCAGTGAAGTTCAGAGGATTCATATCCCCCACCTTTCCAATTAAAACAGGCTTACGACAGGGAGACGCTCTTTCATGTGTCCTCTTCAACCTTGCATTAGAGAAAGTGGTTCGGGACAGTAATTTACATCTATACAATGGTCTCCGATTCGAAAACAGTGAAGTAAAACTCCTGGCTTATGTAGATGATATAGTGTTGCTGAGTGTAACTGAAGAAGAACTGAAAGACATGTACAGATGTCTCAGGCAGAGTGCTAGCAAAGTCGGGCTTTGATTAACTAAGAGAAAACCGAATATATGGAAGTAGGTCGAGTCATAAACTCAAATCCTTACTTTAAAATTGACTAACATTCTAAATTCAGAAAAGTTCTCCAGTTTAAGTACCTTGGATCACGTTTCAACAGTAAAATATCATAACAATGGGTGTAAATGAAAGAATAGCCTCAGGGTCAAGATGTCTGTACTCAATAAGCAACCCACTCAAAAGTAAAGCTTTGTCAATCACCACAAAGATGAAGATATACAACACAATTATCTGCCCCATAGTGCTGTATGGTTCAGAAAACTGGACACTTATAAAGAATGAAAAAGAAAAGCCGGCCGCGGTGGTCTAGCGGTTCTAGGCGCTTAGTCCGGAACCGCGCGTCTGCTACGGTCGCAGGTTCGAATCCTGCCTCGAGCATGGATGTGTGTGATGTCCTGAGGTAAGTTAGGTTTAAGTAGTTCTACGTTCTAGGGGACTGATGACCACAGCTGTTAAGTTCCATAGTGCTCAGAGCCATTTGAACCATTTTTGAAAAAGAAAAACTGAACGTTTTCGAAAGAAACGGAATGAGAAAAACCTGGGGACCTGTGTAGGAGAATGGCGTATGGAGAACTCGAAAGAACAGTGAAATTTATCAGTTAATGAAGCAACCCACTATCATCCAGAAACTAAATAGTAGGAGACTGCAATGGGCTGGACATGTGACCAGAATGGAAACCAACAGAACCATCAAGAAAGCATTTGAAGGAACTCTCCAGGCAAAAAGACCATTGAGCCGACCCCGTACAAGGTGGAAAGATGACATAGAGAAGGACATCGCAGCATTAGGAATTTCCGCAGGGTGGAGAGAGGCTGGGAGAGAGAGAAGGCGGTGGTAGCAGATCGTTGATGCAGCGTGTGGTCTATAGGGCCTGTGATCGCTGAAAAGAGAGAGCTTTTGTACCTAAAAAAAAAAAAAAAAAAAAACCACACACACACGCACGCACGCACATGCACGCGTGCGTGCGCCCACACACACACACACACACACACACACACACACACACACACACACACACTTTATTTGTCTGAAGTGATATTAAAAACTTAACCCTTCATTGCGTTGCTTTGCAGATGTGCAAAGCAAAGTTTCAAGGCTCTTTTCGCCGTTGTTCTTGAAGTTTAACGCTTGAAACTGCTTTGCTGGTCCGCTATGTTGTATTATGACTGTAACTGATAAGATTCTGCCACTAGAATGCGCTACTGAGTGTATGACGCGACAATGTGTTTTGCTGTGTGTAGCATTGTAAGTCAGGCTGACATTGCTCTCTTTCGGCGGTGATTGTTGGTAGTTGAATGGAAGAACACATGAATGCAAAAAAATTGTAGTGCTTCTACAACCTTTGTAGAGTATTCTACTCCGTTCATCTTGTATTTCTGCTAATAAATATGTGAGTAGTATACAAATCAATTTCGTTCGCGTATGTGCAGTAATGCGTAATAATACTTCTATCCACAATCTAACGACGAGAAAGTAGTATTTCCTTCTTTCTGCTTTTTTCTAGTTTATCGTGATAGTTCGAGTGCTGTAATAGAGTCATTCTCGTATTTCGACAATGGACAACGTAAAGTGATGACGTATGAAGAATTCATGGCCCAAGAATGCCCTTCTCGCAGTGAAGATGAGTTACATTTTGACGATTGAGGTGAAGACCCACCATAAACGTAAATGGTCTAGAATCTGCAGATACTGATAGCGATAGTTTCCCACAGTTTTGCATAAATGCAAACTGAAGAAAGATAAAAAAAATTCTGAATTAAAAACATCTTATTTTTTTCAACATTTTTCCTGACATCCTTGAACAGTTTGAATTACAAAAAATATATAAAATAAAAATTTCAAAAATATTTTAAGTTCTAAAAAAAGTGTGTAATGAAGGGTAATGGCTACTGCTCACCTGTGTTACTGATTAGGATGTAAAAATTAGAGTCAGTGTGTTAACTTAGGAGTGCTGACTCAATGCTTATTCGAGACACGAGATTTTTTTCCGGCCTCACCTCCAGTTGGGAATGCTGGGCCGTACGCCGCCAAAAATAGGAAATAGCGCCGTACCTGGGCGACTGGACTGAGGTCCCCAACGTAGACGTGGCCCAAGCAGCACGAGTCGCGGTAGAGGGTGGGCATCGCCGCGAGACGTGGCAGCGCGACGAGTCTCCACCGCAGCACCACGGAGCGGCCCGCGGGCAGCGACAGCTCCCACACCAGCTCTGTGGTGCCTTCCAGCTCGTAGCACACCTCCACTGCCAGCACCTGCTGCTGTTGCGCCTGCAGGCAACCGGGCCGCGGTGGCTACACTCAGAAAACTCCACGGTACAGGATATTCGTTCCAATACTAGCCATTGTCTTTCGTAATATATTCCCGTAATGAGTGACGGAAAATTGGTTGTCTGTGTGGCACTGTACGAGCCCAAACCTTTCTCATTTCATTCTACTGATTCCTTCACAAGATATACGATGGTGGCAGCCTAATGTTTGCACAATCTTCTTCGAATACAGTCTCTCTAAATTTACCCAAGAAGTTTTTCTAAGAACTAAACCTTCTTTATATTTAAACTTAAGATCCTGATGAAAAACGGGAACGCAATAGCGTGGTAAGGTGAAATTATAAATATACAATATTCTAGCGATCCTGGCAATGCTTTACAACTGCTCTCTATACATGGAAGTTGGATATACATCACAAACTCCATTCCCCCTCTCTCTCCACCCATCCCCTCCTCCCACTCTCTTTGTCCATTTGTTATTTCTCCCCTACCACTCTCTGTGCATCGCCTCCTTCCCCTCCCTCTGTCCATCTCTTCTTGCCCACTCTGTAACCACTTCCCCCCTCTCCCCCACCGCTCTCGCTCGTTGTAGCCTCACTCTGTGACGCTGTGACCGTGAGCCCTATTTACTGTTATTGCAAACTTATACTTTACTGGGAATTAAAGTCGCTTCAAATGAACGGGTAAATTGGTTGGGATCATTGCTATATGGGGTGTGAGAGAGAGCCCTCTCTACTTCTGGACTGTGAGGCTGGTAGCTTCAATTACATTATTTCGATAAGTATTAATTTGGGAACGAATAAGATTGCAAAGTTTTGGACGATTCACATTCCGTAGCAGTATTCTAATGATAAGCCATAAATACAACTTCCATGTTTTCTATAAAACTGACAGCAAGAAAAAAAAAACGGCATATTTTGCGCAGAGAATTTTGGTTTGAAATTATGTACAGTCTTAGACATAAAAACTGACCGCCGGCCGGCCGCCGCAGAGACTAAGTCCGAGTCGTTCACTTAAGGTGGCCAATAAAACTGACCGCCCCTGACAACTCAAAGTCCGGCCATCTGCACAATCTGGCAACACTGTAAGATGCGGAATTGTCCCAAGGAAGTGTTGTCTACTTCCTAGTTGATACGAATGGAGTGAGCCCGTGGTCTTGCGGTAATCGTTGTGCACTCAATACTTAGAGTCGCATGTTCGCGTTCAACAGTTTTTTTTACCTCATTTCGGTCTAAAGTTATGAGTCTGATTGAACATCGAAGACAATTCGCTTAACATTCTAGCCACCCGCAATAACAAGTATTCCAGAAACAATTCCGCAGAACAGCTGGTGGCTGCGACGCGATCATAACAGGTTACGCTCGAGCGTTTCCTCGCGCTGCAGCGGCTACCGGCCACCGGCCAGACGCCACCCGCCGCCAGAAATCGGGCGCCGGCCATGTGAAAGCGGAGCCACGCTGTCGGTGTATGTACCATCTGCCATTTTCCAATTTGAAGTTCTAATTAGCATGTTGCAGTTAAGCATTGGATATTGCATACTTGAAAATCATGAACTACAGTTTTAAGTATTGTAAAATTGAGTCGCAAGTGGAAAACGTGTAACATCTACAACACAACGTTTACTTTTGGTATAACAGAGGGTTGAATGTAGAGGAGGCAACTAGACAGATTTGAACTGTGCGTGGGGCGAGTGCTTTTGGGGAAAATAAGCCAGAAAAAGATATTCTTGTTTCAACAAAGATCGTTCTGGCATTAATGATTTTCCACATTAAGGAAGTCTCGACTACTGATATATGTGACATTTTACCATTTTACCATCATGCGACATCTGCATTCAACAGGCAAAGTTCAGAAGTCTGGTGTAGGAGTACTGCATGCTCTAATTCGAAACAAGAAAAATCAAGGAGTGACTATTATTGAACGTCATCAGGTCGCTCATTGAGCATTCCTTTGCAGTACTGTTACTGGTGACGTGTTATGATGCCTTTATCGTTAACTTCCTGAGAAGAAATGAGACGCTGAGCCCCTCCAAAAGACGTAGACTAGAACAAAGAGTAATAATAATAATTATTATTATTATTATAATCCTATGAGGCCGATAGGCTGAACTCTCCCCCATATGGGTGGTACCGACGAAATCAAATACTTGGAGTGAACCAAATTCTAACACAATCCCTAACGGCTACTCAATCCGTTGAACCCAAAATCCACGTACTTCTGAGTGAAAATCACCGCTACTCTGGTCACCGTCTGCTAGCTCAGTGGGCTCGGCTGATATTTGCTTCCAAAGGCTTCAACACCCTCTGGTCCTGTCCGGTCCTGGAATCACCCCAGCCAACCCAATGAAACACAAGCAAACATGAACTGTACAAACTGTCGACAGGCGGCAGCTGCAATTTCGGATTCTGGGGAGGCCAGGTTAGACGGCAGAGAATATTGAAGATCTCTTGTAAATTTCCCTACAAGCAGAAAAAATGCATTTGAAAAATACACGCAGCGCGGGATTAGCCGAAAAGTTTATGGCATAGCAGTCATAGACTGTTCGGCTGGTCCCGGCGGAGGTTCGAGTCCTCCCTCAGGCCTGGGTCTGTGTGTATTTGTCCTTAGGATAATTTAGGTTAAGTAGTGTGTAAGCTTAGGGACTGATGACCTCAGCAGTTAAGTCCCATAAGATTTCACACACAAAAGAACTTTTTTTTTTTTTGTAACACCACATCGATACATTGATCCAAATACGATAACTAAATAATCTCACATAATAAATCGACCGACAAGAAATTTTCATCATTGCACTTCAAGAACCACGAATAACTGACAATGAAACCTTGCATTACGGAAAACATTGCATGTTCAAGAGCAAAATGCAACAAAAGGTAGCGAAAGGCGTAACAATCTTCGGCATAGCATTTCTCGAACACAGATGTATCATCAGTTCTGTCAAAGAAATCACACTCATCAACAATCGACTTATGAATATGCTCATTCAGTGCCCCAGTAATAAATGAACACTCATCAATGCACATGTCGAAAAATTCTGGAACACACTAGAAAATACTATGAGGAAAATTCACCAAGATGACGTGAAAATACTAATGGGAGACTTCAACACCCCATTTGGAACAGAAAAATCATTAGTACAAATTCGACATACCGAAACGCTTAGACCAAACGGCACACGTCTGACTCACATTTGCCAACAATACAACTACAAAAGGATGTCTTCCGACTTTAGGAAAAAACCAGTTCCCAGGTAACATGCTTGGCTACGAGGTGCCAGCTGCTTTCGTTCGCCTTTCGAGACTCGCTGAAAGACAGATTTTTAATTGTTTTGTAGCTGAGCTACAAGCAGGCAGATACAAACTCAATAAGGAAATCGTAGGGTAACGCTAGAGCAAAATTCCGCTTGCTGCTTACAGTAACCCTTAGTGTGAGAGCAGAAACATTACGGTACTGCCAATATCATAATACCACTTTTGTTTTCTCCAGACATAGTTTGTGTTGTTGTGAATGCATAATTTTATCTATGAAATGACCCATTTTCGTAATACTTGCGAATGATACAGGAAATGAAGCAAATATAGATCTTTTCGAAGTCAAAAGTCGGTAATATTCTACTAATTCGTGTTAAAATAGGCTCAATTTTCTTACAGACACATAATGCTTTATTAAGATAGATTGCCGTCGTGATGTCTCTGTAGTAAGCTGAATTTAATTTGTATTAGTACAGTGAATATTTTATTTGCATTTCCCATTAGTTTACTAATCGCAACATTAATCACTAAAGAGAAATTAATCAGCAGCTGAATTTTCTTTCACGATATCTATGATAACGCTACATTTGTTTACAAATTCTAAGCTCGTAGAAACCTACTTATTTTAACGATGTCATTAGACCATAGTAGGTTTAAGAGTATTTTCGTCTAGAAATGAATTGCCTTGACGGTTGATCGATCAAGAGCGGGAAAGGTAATATTTCACGAATATATGACGAGAGGGGCAAGTGCTTGAGAGAGGACTTCCCTGTCAATACAAGTGTCTGAGAGACGACTTTCCTATCAATCTCCTGGATAGTTTTGTTTCTCAAATCAACAGAGTGAGTTATCATCCAGTAGCACAGGTGAAGTAGTTTTGTTGGTCGACTTTCTTACACTGCGACCGAAAAGTGTCTCAGTTGTTAACAAATTCCAGCTGTGTTGCACACAGCCCTTGGGGCAGAATTCGTAACCCAAAACACACTTTTGGAGCTATCAAATGGAAAATATTATATTCACACTACTCTTTGCTCTAGTCAACGTCTTTTGGTGGGGCTCAGCGTCTCATTTCTTCTCAGGAAGTTAACGATAAAGGCATCATAACACGTCACCAGTAACAGTACTGCAAAGGAATGCTCAATGACGTTCAATAATAGTCACTCCTTGATTTTTCTTGTTTCGAATTAGAGCATGCAGTACTGCTACACCAGACTTCTGAACTTTGCCTGTTGAATGCAAATGTCGCATGATGGTAAAATGGTAAAATGTCACATATATTAGTAGTCGAGACTTCCTTAATGTGGAGAATCATTCATGCCAGAACGATCTTTGTTGAAACAAGAATATCTTTTTCTGGCTTATTTTTCCCAAAAGCACTCGCCCCACGCACAGTTCAAATCTGTCTAGTTGCCTCCTCTACATTCACCCCTCTGTTATACCTAAAGTAAACGTTGTGTTGCAGATGTTACACCTTTTCCACTTGCGACTCAATTTTACAATACTTAAAACTGTAGTTCATGATTTTCAAGTATGCAATATCCAATGCTTAACTGCAACATGATAATTAGAACTCCAAATTGGAAAATGGCAGATGATACATACACCGACAGCGTGGCTCCGCTTTCACATGGCCGGCGCCCGATTTCTGGCGGCGGGTGGCGTCAGGCCGGTGGCCGGTAGCCGCTGCAGCGCGAGGAAACGCTCGAGCGTAACCTGTTATGATCGCGTCGCAGCCACCAGCTGTTCTGCGGAATTGTTTCTGGAATACTTGTTATTGCGGGTGGGTAGAATGTTAAGCGAATTGTCTTCGATGTTCAATCAGACTCATAACTTTAGACCGAAATGTGGAAAAAGAAAAAGAAACTGTTGGACGCGAACATGCGACTCTTAAGTATTGAGTGCACAACGATTACCGCAAGACCACGGGCTCACTCCATTCGTATCAACTCGGAAGTAGACAACACTTCCTCCGGACACTTCCGCATCTTACAGTGTTGCCAATTTGTGCAGATGGCCAGACTTCGAGTTGTCAGGGGCGGTCAGTTTGAATGTCCACCTTAAGTGAACGACTCGGACTTAGTCTCTGCGGCGGCCGGCCGGCGGTCAGTTTTTATGTCTAAGACTGTACATGGAGAAAAGATGTATATATATGCGAAAGTATTTTTCTAATGGTTTATATACCTCGCTAGCGTAGCTGAAAACCAAAATCAATATTTCCCTACTTATATTTCAAGCTAACACTGCTTTGGTTTAGATATGATTTTTGTGTACGTAGCCACGCTCCCTTTTCTTTACGTACATCAGTTTGACGTGTATCACTCTCTCCATAAACTCCACGAACTACGTAGAGAGTGACTGTGGATTTTTGCTTGATAGCCCAAAGGAAACAAATCGTTATGCTTATTGAAATTCGACGAAATATGCCGAGGCTATTTATTTCCTTTGTCGCGCAAGACATTACGCCACAGCAATTTGTTTTTTGCTTGCTTTCGTAGCCGAACAGATCCAAGATGCAATTGAACTCGCCATATAACCTTTTTCAGCGTGAGACTCGATTGAATTTCCTTTGTATCACAGTTTTATTACTGTAAATTTTAAAAAAGAAATCTTACATCTGACAAACTGTTTGTTGGCTTCTGTCTCGGTTTCTTTGGCCTACGTTTGTTTGATGATTTTTCTGGCATTTTGCCAGCAGGAGTAGCTGGCATTACCAGAGCTTCACCCTCCGTTGCAGGTGGGACTTGGAGTCAAGCTCGTTGGTGCAGATTATATGTACCTGACGCACCTACGTCCAAGATTTTTTCCTTGGGTATTTCGAGTTTGTTTCTCCTCTTGTTACAGGCAACGGTCGTTTGCTGCAGCGCAGGAATCCAGGACTCGTTCACTTTGAAGGTTTCTTCTTTCCTGTTGAAGCTGTTCTCATGTCTATGGATCTCTATAGTTTCTCTGAATAATCGGGTGTGGTAGCTCTTATCTACAGCAGGAAATTCTTTATCGCTGAATTTGCTATTTTGTCAAAAACTGACATTTTGAGCCCGTAGCGGTGTACAAAATATAGGTTGACTCTTACATAGAAGATTACCTCTACCAGCTATTTTTTACAGCGCTATTTATTTAATAAACAGCGCCGTTACCAGTTGCGAACCGACAGGTTCATCTTCAGTTGGCTAGCTCACTTTCACATTAGCTTTCGTCTTTAGTTACGATTACGAAATTTCCTTGAGGTGGTGGTGCCCTGCGGCCAAATCAAGATGTGAGATAATGTCTTTTCAGCTCTAATTGTCCCTCAACGATTTTAAGTGATGTAAACAAATTTAATAGGGAAGATGTTTCAGTTACTTACGATTTAGAATCAGCGCCATTATGTTCCAGTGCAGACTGCTTATGATCTTGCAGCAGCGAAAACTGTATAATGCACTTTTCTATATGTACACATATGCACATATATGGTTTATATATATATATATATATATATATATATATATATATATATATATATATATCCATTAGACATAAAATATCATATAAAACCAATTAATAGAGAAATCCAATAACATTATTTATGTTGTTGTTGTTGTCTTCAGTCCTGAGACTGGTTTGATGCACCTCTCCATGCTACTCTATCCTGTGCAAGCTGCTTTATCTCCCAGTACCTACTGCAACCTACATCCTTCTGAATCTGCTTAGTGTATTCATCTCTTGGTCTCCCTCTACGATTTTTACCCTCCACGCTGCCCTCCAATGCTAAATTTGTGATCCCTTGATGCCTCAAAACATGTCCTACCAACCGATCCCTTCTTCTAGTCAAGTTGTGCCACAGACTTCTCTTCTCCCCAATCCTATTCAATACCTCCTCATTAGTTACGTGATCTACCCATCTAATCTTCAGCATTCTTCTGTAGCACCACGTTTCGAAAGCTTCTATTCTCTTCTTGTCCAAACTAGTTATCGTCCATGTTTCACTTCCATACATGGCTACACTCCAAACAAATACTTTCAGAGACGACTTCCTGATACATAAATCTATATTCGATGTTAACAAATTTCTATTCTTCAGAAACGCTTTCCTTGCCATTGGCAGTCTACATTTTATATCCTCTCTACTTCGACCATCATCAGTTATTTTACTTCCTAAATAGCAAAACTCCTTTACTACATTAAGTGTCTCATTTCCTAATCTAATTCCCCCAGCATCACCCGATTTAATTTGACTACATTCCATTATCCTCGTTTTGCTTTTGTTGATGTTCATCTTATATCCTCTTTTCAAGACACTGTCCATTCCGTTCAACTGCTCTTCCAAGTCCTTTGCCGTCTCTGACAGAATTACAATGTCATCGGCAAACCTCAAAGTTTTTATTTCTTCTCCATGAATTTTAATACCTACTCCAAATTTTTCTTTTGTTTCCTTTACTGCTTACTCAATATACAGATTGAATAACATCGGGGAGAGGCTACAACCCTGTCTCACTCCTTTCCCAACCACTGCTTCCCTTTCATGCCCCTCGACTCTTATGACTGCCATCTGGTTTCTGTACAAATTGTAAATAACCTTTCGCTCCCTGTATTTTACCCCTGCCTCCTTCAGAATTTGAAAGAGAGTATTCCAGTCAACATTGTCAAAAGCTTTCTCTAAGTCTACAAATGCTAGAAACGGAGGTTTGCCTTTTCTTAATCTTTCTTCTAAGATAATTCGTAAGGTCAGTATTGCCTCACGTGTTCCAACATTTCGACGGAATCCAAACTGATCCTCCCCGAGGTCCGCATCTACCAGTTTTTCCATTCGTCTGTAAAGAATTCGCGTTAGTATTTTGCAGCTGTGACTTATTAAACTGATAGTTCGGTAATTTTCACATCTGTCAGCACCTGCTTTCTTTGGGAATGGAATTATTATATTCTTCTTGAAGTCTGAGGGTATTTCACCTGTCTCATACATCTTGCTCACCAGGTGGTAGAGTTTTGTCATGACTGGCTCTCCCAAGGCCGTCAGTAGTTCTAATGGAATGTTGTCTACTCCGGGGGCCTTGTTTCGACTCAGGTCTTTCAGTGCTACATTATTTATATAAAGAAAAATGTGAACTACACTTCCGCATGCTAGTTCAATATTTTATGTCTACTGGATAGCTAAAAATAATACAGTTACAATTTGAATAATTGAATGTGATAAATCAGGTAATATGTTATTATGAATTTAAATTAAATGATGTCTTTTTAGTTTATTCATTAGTATATTTTTCTTCCTTTAGAGATGGAACCTTGATTAGTACTTGTAATTTTAAGTACATCTAATATCGACAGAAACAAATAACATATTGTTTTATTAATAAATGTTGGATTACTAAATATTTTTTTCAAAAGATATTGTTAATTTTTGACAATTCGTTCAGTTATTAATATTTATAATTCATTTTTAAAGACACCTTTAAACACTTTTTATGTGTAAACATTAATGTGAATATAACAATAATAAACTGAAATTGTAGTCATTTACTTAGGATGTAATAATGTATTTCATACGATTAATGTGTTGTATATAAATAAAACTAATGTACTATCTAGATATGTTAACAGTGGAAATTATGATAATCAGTGTGTTGTTGTTGTGGTCTTCAGTGCTGAGACTGGTTTGACGCAGCTCTCCATGCTATTCTATCTTGTGCAAGCTTCTTCATCTCCCAGTACTTACTGCAACCTACATTCTTCTGAATCTGCTTAGTGTATTCATCTCTTGGTCTCCCTCTACGATTTTTTGCCCTCCACACTGCCCTCCAATGCTAAATCTGTGATACCTTGATGCCTCAGAACATCTCCTACCAACCGGTCCCTTCTTCTTGTCAAGTTGTGCCACACTCCTCTTCTCCCAAATTATATTCAATACCTCCTCATTAGTTATGTGATCTACCCATCTAATCTTCAACATTCTTCTGTAGCACAACATTTCGAGTGCTTCTATTCTCTTCTTGTCCAAACCATTTATCATCCATGTTTCACTTCCATACATGGCTACACTCTATACACATATTTTCAGATACGTCTTCCTGACACTTAAATCTATACTGATGTTAACAAATTTCTCAGTAATCAGTATCTCTCTCTTAAAATTCCTGTTATGGATACAATAAAGTTGGTTTATAAAATAAAATTATTAGTATTGATAACAGGTGACATAACTGAATAAAATTAATGTTTATTGCTGTTAGTTTGTTAAAATATCGGTTTTTGGTACTGAAGATAAGCAAGTTTTCTCCCCCTGAATAAATGTAACTGGAGACCAGTCTTATTTACAAGGCACAAGACTAGTGTTTCTTTGAACTATTAAATCTAATGTTTGCATGTTATATTTTTAATCCTTTTTAGTTTTTATGTTTCAAGTCTAAATTTGTATTAATAGTTTTGCCAAATTTGGAATACATTGTTCTTTCTTTATTTATGTTGAAAATTTTTTTCTTATTGAGTTTGATGATGGTTATTTCTTCCTGTTTTTTTTTCATTTCTATCTGTTTATCAAGGTGCTTCAGAGTTTCTGATTGAGTTTCGGTAATTCTTTCTCATGGTAATGATTTCTTTCATTCTTGTGGATACCCTTTCTATTAAAGCCTTTACTTATTACTACTTTCTTTTTCCCTTGTTGTTTGTTGAACAGTTTTTTTAAGATTGGGTCTTTCTTTAATGGTTCTGTCTAGCTTTATTTTGGTAATTTATATTTAATCTTATGTTGATTTGAATATAATCAGACTTTATTTTGGTACCAATTTTTTGTCTGACATTGTTGAAGTTTTAGATTTTTCTGTAATGATTACCACTAGAGGTTCAGTTTATTTATCTTCTTACCATTATATTTTTAAGTTTTTAATTTTGATGATTACACTACAGTGTCCCTTCTCTAGATTAAGTGTGTTACTTTTTTGTGTGAGATTACTTCTTACTTCACTTGTAACATTAGATTGAGATCATTGTCAAGAGTGTTTGCAAGCTGGTGTTTATTTAATTGTTTATATAATGATTGCTAGTTGGCCTTCTTATGAGTTTTATTTAAGGTATGTGAATTTCCTAAAAATTTTCAATTTCATTATTATTTATTGTGGTTCTTCTTATTTTCTTTTTTTTCGATTTTGACATATTTAGTTTTCACACCAACATTTTTGTTTCATCTCTGGCTTCCTAAGGCTCATGTACCATCTCCCATTTTTTTGTAGAATACTTGCTGCTAGTTGTGCTATTGAAGTGAGCTGGATATGATATTTTTCATACAATAAGGGCTGTTTCTTGTGTAGTTTTAAAGTTTAATATTTTTTGATTGTCTTACAATTTATCACATGGTATTTCTGATGGATTTATTTGTTTTCAGCAATTTGATTTTCCATCTTTAATTCCTTATTCTTCTGTTGCTCATATAAGAATGGTTATCAGTGGTTTAATAACTATAAATTGATGAGGTTGTAAGGTTTCACTTTCTTTAATATTTAAACCCTTGTTTAATGGTTATGTGATTTATCAGATATAATGTCTGAGTATTTGCACTGATGAAGATAATTAATTAACAAGTGTATAATTAATTTTATGAGTAGTATGGCACTTTCATAGTTCGTTTTAAGTTCATGTATAGCTTCTTTTTCTTCTTTAAATTTATGAGGTGCATTTTGTTTATTAAATAGATTTACTCTTTATCTTCCTTTATATTTTTGGCATTAATTTTTTTGTTTAGAACAGTTTATACATTCTACAATATATGTATTATTTCTCAAAATAGATCATATGATGCTGATTTATATACTTGTTCTCCTTGTTAATTACATGAATACCATAATACGTTTTTATACTGATTATGATGAACATGTATTGTTTAAAGGGTGAATATTTCTTTATGTAATTTTAATTCAGTATTTAAAAGATGTTGTTTTGTGGGATCAATAATTAGAAATTTTTCATCCTAGGCCACATGATTGTTTTTTTTATTTCATCTTTAAGTTTTTCAGTTATTATTAAAGTATCTTATATTTATTTTATGTAGTTACTACTACAAAGATTTAATAGCAACAAAGGCATCTACCCACATTGGACACTGAAATATATTCATTAGTGACAAGAGAAAATTGGTGCCAGACCAGGACTTGAACTCTGAATTTCTACACTACTCAAGTGGTCACCATAACCGCCACAGCTATCTGGACACACTGCTTGTCCAACCCAAATTCTCAACTGGTCACACATAATAGTGCTCACTGACCATTAACCCCTTTGATCACAGCTCTTAGCTGTATCCTGTAAGAGTTCGGACATATCGCACATTGACTCTGAAGTTACCATTTGTAACCTACGCTAATATATGTGTTTGGCTTCTGTTCTCTTGAACAGGTGTGTCAAATCAGACACCAATTTTTGTGGTACAGCAGCCATATAGTATTTAATTTACAAAGTGTTTTGTAGTTGGAACAACAGGACTAAAATACATTTACAATTTGTACACAAAGCAGATGGCAGTTATAAGAGTCGAGGGACATGAAAGGGAAGCAGTGGTTGGGAAGGGAGTGAAACAGGGTTGTAGCCTCTCCCCGATACTATTCAATATGTATATTGAGCAAGCAGTAAAAGAAACGAAATGAAAGTTCGGAGTAGGTATTAAAATCCATGGAGAAGAAATAAAAACTTTGAGGTTCGCCGATGACATTGTAATTCTGTCAGAGACAGCAAAGGACTTGGAAGAGCAGTTGAACGGAATGGACAGTGTCATGTAAGGAGGGTATAAGATGAACATCAACAAAAGCAAAACGAGGATAATGGAATGTAGTCGAATTAAGTCGGGTGATGCTGAGGGAATTAGATTAGGAAACGAGAGACTTAAAGTAGGAAAGGAGTTTTGCTATTTGGGGAGCAAAATAACTGATTATGGTCGAAGTAGAGAGGATATAAAATGTAGACTGGGAATGGCAAGGAAAGCGTTCTGAAGAAGAGAAATTTGTTAACATCGAGTATAGATTTAAATGTCAGGAAGTCGTTTCTGAAAGTATTTGTATGGAGTGTAGCCATGTATGGAAGTGAAACGTGGACAATAAATAGTTTAGACAAGAAGAGAATAGAAGTTTTCGAAATGTGGTGCTACAGAATAATGCTGAATATTAGATGGGTAGATCACGTAACAGGTTATGTAGGTTGTGTCCTCACTCAGATTCTAGAAGGTGCACTGCCTTCAGTTTCTAGGAGACTCGAGTAAGACACAAATCGCATACGCAACAAAGGAAGCAAAATGAGGCGACGCCCAAGAGGTATGCAACACAGCTAACGTACCGGCAACGCGGTTGCGACCAAAGCTACAAGGAAAACTACCGTAGTCGACGCTTACTTATGAAGATCTAGGCTAACCTACGATAGCTGTACAACTCTAACCGTGAGGCATCCGGCGCGGGGCTGCAGATCGAGTAGGTGGCGATGCGGGCATCGGAGCACTTTGCGCCGACGGGAGATGCCGGCGCTGACACTGTCGGACTGGCAGTCGCAGATCTTGCAGCGGCGCAGTCGCCACGCGGCAGGCAGCCGCCCCGCGCCGCGCAGTAACAGGCCCAGCTGCAGCGGCGCGCTGCCCACCATCGCCTCGGGCAGCCGGAGCTCCACCTGCTGCACGCTGCACGGCTCGCCGCGCCGCAGCACCTCGCACAGCCTGTGGCCCAGCCAGCGTCACCCAACATGGAGCCCCTCACGCTCCCTCTTCATTCCCCAACGATTAGGTCGAAAACCAAATAGTTGAGAAAAACTTTTCGAAAATACTTCAGTAAAAAAAGGAACAACAGATCACAATATTCAAATTCCAATTGTTCAAATGGCTCTAAGCACTATGGGACTTGACATTTGAGGTCACCAGTCCCCTAGATTTAGAACTACTTAAACCTAACTAACCTAAGGACATCACACACATACGTGCCCGAGGCAGGATTCGAACCTGCGACCACAGCAGCAGCGCGATTCCGGACTGAAGCGCCTAGAACCGCTCGGTCACAGCTGCCTGCCCACAATATTCCCTCTGATACACCAGTATCTGAATAGCTATTCGACGCTTCATGTAGACACATGACGTACTTACTTACTTACTCACTGGTAATACCGGACTCGAGAGTCCATTATCGCAGCAATTTTTTTCGTCATCTATCCCTGTCTTGGGCTATTTCCTTCCACTCACCTTCAATACCTAGGCTCCTCAAATCAACCTTCACATTGTCGTCCCATCTACGCCTCCGTCTCCCCACAGGACGTTTTCCTTCTAGGTGCCCACCAGTACTCTGCGCGCTGCCCTGCCCTCATCCATTCGAGCTACGTGACCCGCCCATCGCAGCCTACGTGATTTAATAATACTGATTATGTCAGGGCTTGAATTAGAGTCCGTGAATCTCTTCGTTATGCAGTTTTCGCCACTCTCCGCTAATGTCATCCCTTTCTGCTCCGAAAATTTTCCTCAAAATTTTGTTTTCAAATACTCGAAACGGCTTTTCATTTTGCACAGTGAGAGACCAAGTCTCACACCCATACAGCATAACTGGTAAAATAATAGTTTTGTATATTCTAATCTTTAAATTCCTAGACAATATCCGTGATGAAAGTTATCTATTCAGTGAGAAGTAGCACGCATTTCCCACCCGTAATCTTTTCTTCAGTTTGGATTCAGTCTCATTTCTCGAGGTGATGGCGACGTCTAGATACTTAAATGTGTTCACTTTTTGAAACTTCATGTCTCCAACTCTTAACATTTCCGGATCTACTGCTGTTGACGTTCTAGTAGGAGACACATAACATACCCTAGAAAATCCAAAGCAGTTTTTAATTAATTACAGAAAACAGTTTTTATGTAAATATCCAGGGTGGTCTGAAAAGCTTCTTATGAGTGTGCAGGGTAGGTTGTACTGAGAATAACTGATAAAAAGATTGTGAACGTCGCGCCGTTTCCGAGTTAATTGGTATTGAAGTTAGTCAATCAGTCAGTAGTGCACGGAAATTCGAGCGGCCCGCCAGAGGTGGTGTCACCAAACCAGTCCTTCGTTTGGTTTCCTAAAACCGAGCAAGAGAGCGATACAAAAATTGGACGTTGAACGGTAATAAAGAACGAACCAAAGCGAAAGGCTGACAAGGGAACCTCCCCATCGCACCCACCTCAGATTTAGTTATAAGTTATCACTGTGGATAGGCCTTGAAAAACTGAACACAGATCAATCGAGAAGACAGGAAGAAGTTGTGCGGAACTATGAAAAAATAAGCGAAATATACAACCTGAGTAGTCCATGGGCAACATAGACAACATCAAGGACGATGTGAACACAGGCGCGTCGTGGTCCCGTGGCTAGCGCGAGCAGCTGCGGAGCGAGAGGCCCTTGGTTCAAGTCTTCCCTCGAGCGAAAAGTTTACATACTTCATTTTCAGAAAATTATCAGAGTTCAGGCACTCACACATTATCAACTTCGCTCTCCAAAACTCCAGGACATGTTCAGATTTGCTTGGACATATGCAGGATTTGACGGTCTACACACGGAAAAGTTTGAAAACGTTAAAAACATATGTTTTGACAGAGCACAGAGAAAACTGCGCGACTGTGAAGCTGTTGCATTCATTTGTTGCAGTTTATGTGACACTATTATGTTTTCATCATTTGTTTGGAAGTGATTATCACATCCACAAGAAAACCTAAATCGGGCAAGGTAGAAGAATCTTTTTACCCATTCGTAAAGTGTGCTAGTTAGGTGGGTCCACAACATATTCCTGTCATGTGACGCACATGCCGTCACCAGTGTCGTATAGAATATATCAGACGTGATTTCTTGTGGAGGAATTGGTTGACCTATGACCTTGCGATCAAATGTTTCCGGTTCGCATTGGAGAGGCACGTCCTTTCGTCTACTATTCGCACAGCTTTGCGGTGCGGTCGCAACACACAGACACTAATCTTATTACAGTGAACAGAGACGTCAATGAACGAACGGACAGATCATAACTTTGCAAAAATAAAGTATGTAAACTTTTCGTTCGAGGAAAGACTTGAACCAAGGACCTCGCGCTCCGCAGCTGCTCGCGCTAACCACTGGACCATGGCGCTCCTGATCTAACGCTGTCCATGATGTTGCATATCTTGCCCGCGGACTACTCAGTTTGTATATTTTGCTTATTTTTTCATAGTTCTGCACAACGTCTTCCTGTTTTCTCGATTGATCTGTGTTCAGTTTTTCAAGGCCTATCCATTGTGCCAAATTACAACTAAATCTGAGGGGGGTGCGATGGGGAGGTTCCCTTGTGACCACTCTCGTATTGACTGTCTAGGCATGGTTGAACTAGAGACAACACGAGCCGTGTTCCTCCTTCCTGGTGGTATGACTGGAACTGATCGGCTGTCGAACTCCCTCAGCCTAATAGGCGCTGCTCATGCCTGGTTGTTTACATCTTTGTGCTGGTTTAGTGACAACTATGGACAGCCCAAGGCACTATGTCTGTGATACAGTATCCACAGTCAAAGTCTATCTCCAGAAGTTCTGGGAACCGGGGTGATGCAAAACTTTTTTTGATGAGTGTTTATATGTTCTGAGAACAACTGACACTAATTGTATCTGGCGATACGGTTGAATCTCAGCGTGCAACGGCCTGACTGGCAAACGTCAATGCTATTTAATTCGGAATCGTCTCAACGTATCGACTTTCTTTCGTAACATTTATTCTACAGCACAACCTACGCTGCAACACACCTATAAGCTTTTCAGTCTGTTTCTGACCATTCTGTACACACCGCCTGTCGGAAAAGTTCCGAAACTAATTTTATTAACGGCGTATAAGCGACGTCGGTGCAGTAAATTTTTGAAGAAGAGAAAAGTGTGCGCAAAGAGTGTCCCGCACACCTTAACTCCCTCCAAAAACAATGACGCGTATACGCCGGCCGCGATTTGATATACATTAAATATGCGGACTTTTTTCCAGAAAAAATCACCATGGGTGAATTGTTTTCTATACGAACCTACCACAAAACGAAAAAAATGTAGAATGGACCGATTAAGGTGCAAATGTGACGGGCGAGTGGAACAACATCCCAAATAAGGATTTTTCTAACAGTTTCACACTGTTTCTACGAACTTTATGTGCATTGTGCTTAAGTTGGGGGAGACTACGTAGAATGTATGAAGCATTAAAACCGATCATCTTAGCTTTTCTCTGTTTCTTATTACTCCAGTCTCGAATTTTTTTGGACTGACGTTTTAACTAGTAAGACACCATTCGTGTCTTAAGAATACAAACAATGACAATTTATTAATCCAGTATACTATCACAAGAAAGTAATAAATGATACAGTTTTTCGAGACAAACTTAATCTGAAAGAAGTAAGCAACTATGAATATCCGTGTCTCTATCTGGCATATGATGATAGTAAATCGTGTATTGTTCTCATATACATTAGTTAAATTAAGTTCAATTTGCTTTCACGAATTTATTATAACTCAGATATGGCTCCAGAGTGATGCAACTATTGATGACGAAGGTCCCAGTGCAAGAATCATGTCAACGACCTCATTATACTACTCAAAAGCTTTGTCCACTGCGGTAGATACTCTAAAATGTCTAACGTACTAACTACGAAATACAAGCAATCACAATGCAGTTTAAACAAAGAGTTCCGCAAGGTACTAACAAGCAAACCTTTTTGTTTACCTCGGATCGCTCAATCCATTAAACTGTACACAGTGTAAATGTAATCAAGGAACTATGTTAAATATTACGGTAGGGCACTGTTATTTTCTGTTCTGGTTAATCTGAAGACAGCACAACGTTAAAAATAATCATGACCTGCAGAGGTAATAATTTCGATTCTTGGTCCTTACTTACCTGTTGGTTACCCATCCATATCCACCCTCATTGATAGTAAGGAATAATTTCTGCACGTCTCGGCAACTTTTATTTAATTTTCTCCGTGTTTTTCCACGCCAATCTGGCGTATTATTGTTATATTTAGGAGTGAAATAGCCGGCTAATAAAACATTTATCCATATCTTCAAGAGAATACTTACTGTTTGCACCTTGCTTCCAGATATACGAATCACATCCAACTGAGCATCTTTCCCTCTTTCTGTACTTTGGAACCCATCGACTTACTTCGCTTTAGCGTCTTACTTGCATGTTTAGTCACCTTTTCTATCAGCACTGTGATTTATTTCTCTTTCTCGACAGCCGTAAATTTAAAGATGGTAACAGCAAGAAGGTATTTTCTGCTTTAACTTTCCATACTTCCACAGCAAGGTAATAACGTGCACCACGTGGAAATGGAACATGCATGGACCTAGTCAAGTGAACGAGTTGGCAGTATTGGAACAACAGGGGTATGGCTCCGAAGCACCGGTATCCAAGACGGTGGCCGTGATGTCACAGACACACCCCAGTGACGTCATCCAAGATGGCGGCCTTGGCGTCACAGACACACACCCATTGACGTCATCCAATATGGCAGCCATCACATCACAGACACACTCCCAGTGACATCAATCAAGATGGCGAATTTTGGCGGGAAGAGGGCCATTGGGCTACCTCCACTAACCTAGCCCCCCTCCTTTCCACCAGGAAATGACGGGAAGTTCAAATTCTAACATGTTAATGCGTCACACCTAAGAAAATCGCAGGAAGATAAGTCACTTGAGGTTTCGCTGCTAATCTAAGGAGATAGCGCGAAGAAGTTCAATTGGGTTACCTCCTCTAACCTAAGTCATCCGATCTACACTTCCTCCTAAGAACTGGCGCCAAGTTTGAATTTAGGCAGTAATCAATGCTCACTTGGGTTTTCGCTACCAACCTAAGAAATTTGTTGCAAACGATGCTCACCTCCACTAACCTAAGTCGCCAGACCGCCACCTCTTCCTAGGGGTTAGTGGGAAAAGGACTCAGCCTGCACTAGGCCAATGGATAGAGGAAGGAATGTACTTTATTTATTTTGGAGCAATTTATTTATGGATGGAGTATATTTATCACAGAACACACACTCTGACATGTCCCACAGCATGCAGACCTGCGAAATTACTCCTACATAACTCGTGTATAAGACTCTACACACACACACGCTTGCTCATTGTAAACAGCAAAAAATAACCCACTGCACAGCCTACAGACATGCAAACCACTCGTAAAAAATGCAATATATTTACGACCATAGAGCCAAATAATTCTTAAATAATAATAATAATAATAATAATAATAATAATAATAATAATCCATCCAAAAGGACGCTGTAGTGACGTCAGGTGATGACGCAAGTACCGTAATCTAAGACGGCATCACCTAGTGCATTCACCGTAGGCTCCAGACCCGAACTGTATTACTACAGTTCGTTGCCGCCAGAGGACGCCACCGTGACACCAGCTGATGACGCAAGCACAGTTATCCGTGATGGTGGCAAACAATGTGGTCTGCACAAGGTCTAGTACTCAGTACCACCAACAGAGGACGCCCTTTTCGTGACGTAAACCAAGATGGTAAGGGAAAATTGTGGGAAAAACATTCAGCCTGCTCTGGGCTGCTGGGGAGAGTAGGATGGAGTGCACTCTATTTATTTTCGAACAACTTATTTAATGACAGAGTATATCTATCACACGGATACAGAACATCCATCCTGATGTGCCTGGGGTCATGTTGCATAGCCCACAGACACGCAAGCAACTCGTAATTTCAATACACAATAGCAAACTGCTCCTAAATAATTCTTCACACTGATGTGTAGACACGCTCAGTACTCGTAAACTGACAAAATAACGCTCGCGAAATAATGCAAAGCACAGTCCACCGTGCCCCGTCCAGTAGAGTACACAGGAGGTAACGATAAGTGACGCATCCGTCAGATGTCAAACCCCACACAGCCCCTGCTCGGCTTCCGCAAGCATGAGATGGCGGCAGCCCTATTCATATGTAACACTTGAGAAACTCCTATCCGCTAGACAATGACGATGATGCGATCGCACATACGGTCGACGCGACCATCAACTGTCAAACCATGCACAGGCCTCTGCCCACATCCTACAAGCGGCAGCATCTCATTTATGCTTCAATCCTGAGAAATTCCTATTCAAATAAGTGTTCACCTAGACGCAACACACGTGCTGATATTATCGGGCAGGAGTGCAGCTGCGAGCTGCCCCTGAAAGCAGGCAAAAGTTGTATTTAGCCAACGTTGATGACACAACTGGACAGGGGCTGGGGCTTATTTACACTGCATGCACTCCAAGCAGAGCCGCGCACATGGGGTGTTCCTCGCTACCCTCACTCTAACTGCGGTTCGGTGATGACACTGCAGAATTCTGATCCACAATAGCAGAACCTGCTTTCCCTTTAGCTATTCTAATGGACCATAAGTGATGTTTGACTGACACTTCACCGCGCGTAGTTACATACCACCGCAAAGCGAGGTATTTGCAGCTCGGCTCTTATGCGCTCTGTCACAATCCCAGAGCAGGAGTCATCAAACACCGATGAAAGTTGCATGCCTCTATACCGTCAATATTATACTGACATAGCATTTGAAAGAGCGTTCATGCCAGTCTCAATACGAGGCATCTCCAGGCGCCACTTGTCTTTACCACTGAAGGCAGAACAACAGAGCGCATTGACAACCGCGTTCAACAGCACGTACCCGCCCCGGCGTGACTGACACATCGCCATCTAAAAGAGTCTCAGTGTTACTCTTACGTCACATAGCTTTGTGAAAAAAAAAAAAAAAAATATCAGCCAAGTCCAGCTCTCCGTAATTTTATAGTACCCCAGAAATAGTTAACGCTCGCTTTCTTGTTGTCTCAGCTCGTTTGCGGCAAAATTCCTACCCTAACAGAACCTGATTACCAAAATATCGCCCAATCCAGACTGCCTCCCAGACACAACGTGATACCCTTCCTGCTCTCAACATATGCAAATGTTCTCACCACTGCTATATCCCACCACAATCAATGGAGCATTCTCATTATGCAAATGTTCTCACCAGTGCTATATCCCACCACAATCAATGGAGCATTCTCATTGGCTCTTATCGAATTCACCTGCCGAATTAGTGATGCAGCTGTATCAAAGCACGATCCCCTTTTTTCCGAGGCTTTTTGAGGTTATTTTGCACAGATCGCTAAATTGCACTGACAGTGGAACACACAAATTTGCCTACACATTATCAAATACATACTAAATTCACAAGAATGTTGGAAGCGAGGAAGATATTTACCAGTGTAACTAAATTTAAATATTACCATTGAAGCTACATTCTGACACCGGACAATGTACAGTTAATGTCTCCTCTTGATGACTGCACCTCAGTATCTACAGCGCATATAATTTTCCATGTAAAAAATCGCTCACCGTTATCCATGTACTCAATCTATACGTCGCTCACGATAGGACACACAGTCACCCTCTCTAGTCATCCAATAACGTAAACAATAGCAACTTTACAATGCAATATATACACAGTTCACACAGTGTAAGCCACACTAACTATATATATATATTGTATTTTACACGAAGAGCGCAGTTATCTTTAAATCTGTACTGCACCCGAAGAAATTATGGTATGCCCACACTCACACTGCCTATATGTCACGATGCTCCCCCAGTCCTACACTCAAAGATAATAAACTATTTTACACTGATCGCCATTTTGCACCGATAACTAAATATCGCAATGTTGTCTAGAGGTCATCAAATACATACCAGACTCACAGGAATATTGGGGCGTCAAGCCGATCTCGAACCAGGGAACATATCACCGAGTACCGTCTCGATCTAGTAAACATTCAATTCATATCCCCCACCATACCAAACCACCCACTATACGTTAGGGAAACGAAGTCACTATCAGAACGGACGTGCAAGGAGAGGCTCGTCTCCCCTTGGCACAAATGCGTTACTGTTTCCACTTTCTTGCTCGCATTTCTACAGACATCTCCAGACTCGTCGACTACAAGAACACCCATATTTTCGCTATAATATTATACCGTTTTAGCTGTAGTTCTCGATATCAAGCACCAAACAGCATCCTACCGATCACTCACGCAACATAATTCCGAACATATAGACTGGGAATTATTTCTTTACAAACCTGAAACTAGGTGGAGCCTTCTCTAGACAGCTCAATAACTAGAAACAAACAGACGAAAAATGATATTTGCACTCTTGAATACCATTGTTGGTTATGTAACATATTCCAAATCATTGCTATAATTTACAAGCCAACTAAGGTCTTTCTAAGGTCTAGAGAACAGGTAAACGTTGAGTCCAACACACCAAAATCGATCCTCCCTCAACTGCATAAAGGCACGAAACGTGCAGAAGCAGTCAACCGAACAATTTACATGGGCGGGAATAACACTCCAACGCATTCACACCATCTTCTCAAATGTCTACTTAATCATGAAAGCCGTCCAACACATACTAAGTATTAATTCGCTATCTGGCCGTCTAGACAAGGGCAAACTTAACTAATATACATTCCTACAATCCAGCAGACCTCTACATTCATACGGATGCTGGTGTTACCAGGAAATGTGAATCATTACCACCACGGACTTTTCATACCCGGATTCATTCCGGAAAACCGCTCGCATATATGTTTATCATCATACATACAATTAAATGTTACGATCACGTTCTCAATTGAACAGCATTGAACAATGAGCGAAGTATCTGAAATACACGCTCTTGTCGGCAGTGGCTCTGGAAATAGGTGTACATTCCTTACAACTAGACATACTCTTCCCTTCGCTATTACAGTACTCCAAGTCAAATCCATACCCTCCCTACAACAGCAGATAGACATTTACTTTACACAAACACATACACTTTATAAACCTGATGCACAAATGCTAACATATCATACACCCAGCACCAATACTAAGTATAATATTACCTCGTTAATAACTGTATGCATACGATATCAAATAATACTGATCGAAAATCAACGATGGGTGTGCATGTCTCGCACTAGGTGGCGCCATCTTAGATTACGGTACTTGCGTCATCACCTGACATCACTACTGCGTCCTCTAGTGGTGTAGATGTGAACTAAGTTAGTTGGGCTCTGGCGAATACACTGGGTGGTGGTGCTGCCACTAACTCTTTAAATAAATGCTGCTGTATGATTTCGACAGCTGACGATTAGCAAGCAGAGTCTCTTGGATGTATTATTATTATTATTATTTAAGAGTTGTTTGGCTCTATGGTCGTAAATGTATTGCATTACTTACGAATGGTTTTTTCGTGTCTGTAGTCTGTGCAAAGGGTTATTTTTTACTGTTTACAATTAGCAAGCGTTTGTGTGTAGAGTCTTATACATGAGTTATGTAGGAGTAGTTTTCAGGTCTGTGTGCTGTGGGACATGTCAGAGTGTGTGTTCTATGATAAATATACTCCATCCGTAAATAAACTGCTCCAAAGTAAATGAAGTACATTTCTTCCTATATCCATCAGCCTAGTGCAGGCTGAGTCTTTTTTCCCACCAACCCCTAGGAAGAGGTGGCGGTCTCGCGTCTTAGGTTAGTGGAGGTGAGCTTCGTTTGCAACAATTTTCTTAGGTTGGCAGCGAAAACCCAAGTGAGCTTTGTTTAGTGCTTCAATTCAAAGTTGGCGCCAGTTCTTAGGAGGAAGTGGCGGTCAGGTGACTTAGGTTAGTGGAGGTAACCCAATTGACCTTCTTCGCGCGATCTCCTTAGATTGACAGCGAAACCTCAAGTGACTTATCTTCCTGCGATTTTCTTAGGTGTGACACATTAACATGTTGGAATTTGAGCTTCCCGCCATTTCGTAGGGTGGGGGGAGGGGAGGTAGGTTAGTCGAGGTAGTCCAATTGACCTTCTTCCAGCCAAAATTCAAACTTCCCACAAAAATTCGTAGTCACTGGTGGTGTGTCTGTGACTTCATGGCCGCCATATTGGATGAAGGCACTTGGGGTGTCTCTGACGTCACGGCCACCATCTTGGATGACGTCACTGGGGGTGGATCTGTGACGTCACGGCTGCCATCCTGGGTAACGGTACTTTGGGGCCATACCCCTATTGTTCCAATACTGTTAGCTCCTGCTGCGGTCATATCTACAGACTACTTTGTTGAATAACTTTATCCACAATGCGGTATTAACTTCAAACAGTATCCCTGTAAATGGCTGAGCTGATGTAAGAGAGTGCCTGAAGGCCATGGTCGTGAGAGATAACAAAAGAAATAATAACGGCAAGCGCTTGTAATGGCATGAACTGCAAAAATACCAGGGATATGCGGAAGCCAATTTGAGCAATCTAAGACTAGAGGAAAATTGTCCGAGAAGCGTTCAAGACAGAATCATAGATTTACTGAACTATATTGAGCGCCGGTCGCTTTTGGGGACAGCGAATACGCTTATAGCGTCAACCTGAGGGCATAAGACACCAAGGAAGGGAGTGATAAGTCGGGGAGTCGATTTACCTTCGGTATACACTTCCATAGGCGATTTGAGAGTAAAACATTGGCACGTTGTAGCCTGTCAGCTGATCCTTGTTCTTGTTATTGTTTTGATGCAGCTCTCCACGCCAGGCTATCCTGGTCAAGCCGCTTCATTCCTGGGAACTATTGCAACCTACGTCCATTTGAACCTGCTTACTGTAGTCAATCCTGGTCTCACTCTACAATTTTTGCTTCTCACCCTTCCTTCCATTACCAAACTATCGACTGCTTGATGCCTCTGAATATCCCTGTCCATGTTTCACTTTCGTAGCAGTCTACACTAATGTTAAACACCTTCAAAGAAGAATTCCTAATGCTTAACTTGTGTTGGATGTTCAAAAATTTATCTTTTTCTGGAATTCTTTTCTTGTTATTACCTGCCTGCGTTTTATATTTTCTTTACTTCAACAGTAATCAGCTATTTTGCTACCCAAATACGAGGCCGTGTTGAAACGGAATACCTCAGAACTTTTTATGCGAAATCTTTTAAAGATTATTAGATAAAAACTAACGTTATTAACATTCTACACCTGAATCCTTTATGAGTACATATGTATTTCTCAATATAGTCATCATGGCGACGAATACATTTCTTCCAACGAAAGACCATTTGTTTAGTACTGTCACTGTAGATGCAACCACAACCTCACATCTCCTTTCACCGCTTCATAACTATCAAAGTGAAGTTCTTGATGACGTTCCTAACGTTTTCGAAACAAATGAAACTTGAATGGGGCCAAGGTGTCGGAATGTTCCAGATAGTTCGGTGCTCATGTGTAGTCTGGCATTAGCATGCCGAAGGAGAGGATACGCTACGTGTGGACGAAATCATCGAATTCGAAATTCGATTACAGCATGCTATTTCCCTTGCAATGTTACACGCTACAATTCGCACCCCTCCGCTGCCAGAGGGCTGCAAATATGAAGACTTGAAGAATAAATATGTAGAACGTTAATAAAGTTTGTTTGATTTAAAAAACTTTAAGAGTTTTCATATAAAAAATCGGAAGCATTGCTTTTCAGCATTCCGTGGTATTCATACAGATGCATCTCTTTTGTCTTTACTTTCACTGTAGGCGGCATCTGTCTTTCCCATAGTTATGCGTGTTTCTACAGATTTGCATTTCTCTTGTAGTCATTTTTAGACGTTATCCGTTTGCCTGATTCATCTGCTATATTCTTATATTTTCTCCATTATCCAGTAAATTTAGTATTTGTCATACTCTGGCACCGTGGGTTTCGGCTTAGGGCCTACTTGGGTTTCACCATCTCTTTCTCGGTCTTCTCACACTTCTCTTTATAACCCATTGCTAGTTTATAGACTCTTTGTGGCGACGTGCGAAGTTCATGTAATCTCCACTTTTCTTTGTAGTGGATTGCAGTTTGGGTTACTGGTAGCATCCCTAATTTTTTCCTTATTACTTCTTTTATAATTCTATCTTCCATAATGCAGCCTTTCACAGATCCTAGAAATTTCATTTCCAGTGCTTGTAATTGCTGTAATTTTTTATTTCTGAGTGTGCAACTTTCCGTGACATGTAATACAGTCGGAACTATCATGAGCTCATTAAATTTCATTTTGCGTCTCTTTCCTTGTTTTATCCGTAAGCGTTCCTCCATGGTGTGTCACATATACACATCTGATAATTAGTTTTCTTCTGTATATCTGTATCTTAATCGTATGATATGTCACATCTTAAATATTTGAAATGGACTACCAGTTCTATCGGTTTATGATTGTGGACTGTTTTTGTTCGTACTAGGTGAATACAAACAAAGACCATGGTTTTAGTTAGAGATATAGTCAGATTATAACTTGCACTTATGTCATTTAGTTTATGTAGAACCACTTCTGATTGGTTTCGCTGTGTTGTATATCTTGATCATCAGTAAATCACATTGTGTTGATATTATTATTCCTCCCAATACCTAGAAATGTCATGGTTTTAGTTACATAGTCAGATTACAGCTTGCACTTATTTCATTTACTTTACGTAATGCCGCTTGTAACTGTTTTCGCTGTCTTGCATAACTTGACCATCAGTAAATCATGTCGTGCTAATATGATTATTCCTCCCAATATTTATGCCTGATGGTGTTCTGTCTCTTTTCGATTCTCTGACTATATAGTCACTGAATTTTGTTTGTGGCAAGCTATACACTTATTTAACTCCAAGATTTGTTTGTATTTCGAGTGTTATCTCTTTACCCGTGCCAATTCTAATGCTGGCATTCATATACAGAACTTTCCCAAATTAAGTTCCCCCCTCCCTTATATTGCCGCTTTAAGTGTGAAAACACCGTCTATGCGCGATCTTTCCTTTTGGAAAATTGCCTGTCCCTTCATGAAAATTACGCCCAAGATTTCTGTAGCCTTTCATTTACCATTTCGCTGTAGATTTTCTAAGAAATATTTATAATATTTTACCCCTAGGAAGGTAATGGCAAACCACCTCCCCTAGGACCTTTCCTAGTCGGCGGTGCGGGTTTTCCGCATCGTTCCCTACGCTCCTCGGAGTATGGGACCTCATCATCATCATACGCCCATAGGTAGCCGTATTTTCGCATTTCTTGTATACTGCAGTGTCGTTTGCTATTGTACATTCTTCCGGTATTTCATACATATTTTACCCAGCACATGTTAAAAAGATGTAGTATTCTTAGTTCTATAACTATTCCTCCGTATTTAATGAATTCGTTATTTATTACATGTAGTCCTGGCGATTTTTTAAAGCTTCCTTCAATTTCATTAGGTCTATATAATCCATTTCTTGCTGTTGTTCTTTATTATTTGCTTCTTTGATATCTGGGTTGGATCATAGTTCTTTATAATCTGTAATCCAGTTAGCTGTTTGTTTTGCATTCAAATTTACGATATCTTTTCTTCTTTGTTGAAGTGATTCATTATTATTATTATTTTTTGCTTTTCTTGTCTCCCATAGATATCAACTCTACGTACAAACGATGTCATATGTACTTCATCATTAGCTTCTACGGATTTTCCTGTAAGTATGCATTACATGCTTTCTGCTTATCGCTTATGGCCTTTTGTATCTCTTCGTTCCAAATTTTTAACCTTCTTTTCCGATTCTTTCTGTTTCTCGCCTCGCACTTCAGTTGTTATCTGTTTTATGGGTTTTTTAATACTAGACCATTGTCCATTTATGTTTTTATTAGTAGGTATTTCTTTGAGCAGTTATGTGAGTCTGTTCTCATAAAGATTTCTTAAACTCTCTTCTTGCAACAGTTGCACCTTAAATCGTTTGTTTCAACTGTTTTTAACTAGTTAGTTTTTGTTATTTATTTTTTATTCATTTATTTTTCCATCTTGATCATAGCTCGAATCTTGATTTTACAAGGTAGTGGACTGTGCTTTTAAGCCTTCCTCTATGTACTCTAGTGTATATTATCCTTGGAGCTAATTTTGGTTAATTATTACATAATATATTAGTGAACGATAACCTCGCGCAGACCATGTAAATTTGTGAATGTCTTTACTCTTAAAGAAAGTGTTTGTTACCTTAAAATCGTTACATGTTATAAATTCCACTATTTTTGCTTCATTCTGATACATAGAATGTTCCCCGTTAGTACCTACTGAATTAGAAACTGGCACATTTCCATTTCTAGCATTAAATCTCCCTCTAAAATACATGGACCTTACTGTTTATTTTGTTTAGATGTTTCTGAAGTTCTTCATTAAATAGGTCTGTTTCTTCCTTCTTCCCTTCCTCTGGTGCGCAAGTTCCTGTTATTGTTAAGATGTCCCCCATCGAATTTTAATTTTACTGTTAAGATTTTTTCATTTATTAATGAAAAATCTCTTGTATTCTCCTCCATTTTCTGTCTATTAAAACTGATATTACACAACGTGTTCCTCTTGTTTGTGTCGCTCCACTGTAAAGCTTGACGTAGTTCTCCAGCTCTTTTGTGACTTTAAGCTGATTCTTGGTTTCTGTGACTACGGCAATATTTATTTCATATTCTTTGAGAATTCTATTTAGTTGGGTTTCGTTTCATCCTATTCCCTTCAAATTCCATGTGGCAACATTTAGTACGGCCGTTATGCATTTTTTGATGTTATTTTTGACCGCTCGTTTTCTGCTTTGCCTAGTCTTGTTCCGAGGCACTATATGTGACTTTCCAGTGTGTGTCTTTTTACTCGTATATGTTACCAGCTCAAAACAAAATCGTCATCCACAAGGGCTAGATAATTTTTGTTCAAGATTTTCTTCCTCTATCCTTTGACGAGTCAACGCCTATCTGCAAGGCTTCAGTGCAGTGAGGCCGCATTGAAGATACACTACGTGATCAAAAGTATCTGGACATCCGACTGAAAATGACATACAAGTTCGTAGCGCCCTCCATCGGTAATTCTGGAATTCAATATGGTGTTGGCCCACCCTTAGGCTTGATGACAGCTTCCACTCTCCCAGACATATGTTCAATCAGGTGCTGAAAGGTTTCTTGGGGAATGGCAGCCTTTTCTTCATGGAGTGCTGCACTCAGGAGAGGTATCGATGTCGGTCGGTGAGGCCTGGCATGAAGTTGGCATTCCAAAATTATCCCAAAGGTATTCTATAGGATTCAGGTCAGGACTCTGTGCGGGCCAGTCCATTACAGGGATGTTATTGTCTTGTAACCATTACGCCACAGGCCGTGCATTATGAACAGGTACTTGATCGTGTTGACAAATGGAATCGCCATCCCCGAATTGCTCTTCAACAGTGGGAAGCAAGAAGGTGCTTAAAACATCAATGTAGGCTTATGCTGTGATAGTGCCACGCAAGACAACAAGGGATGGAATCCTCCTGCATGAAAAACACGACTACACCACCGCCTCCGAATTTTACTGTTAGCAATACACACGTGGGCGGCCTGTACGCTTTTGCGCTGTACGTGTCCCTTTATGTTTCCACTTCACTATCAGATTGGAAACACTAGATATAGGGATGTTTAGGAGTGCGGAAATCTGGCGTACAAACGTATGACACAAGTGACACCCAATCACCTGACCACGTTCGAAGTCTGTTAGTTCCGCGGAGCGCCCCATTCTGCTCTCTCACGGTGTCTAATGTTACTGAGATCGTTAAGGAGTACCTGGCAGTAGGTGGCAGCAGAATGCACCTAATATGAAACACCTAATATGAAACACGTATGTTTTTGGGGATGTCCGGATACTTTTGATCACATAGTGTACCTCTTCCGCCAGTTAAGTCGATCCAGAGGACTATCCTAATTACTGGTGGGGTCTTCCCATTAAAGTTAGAAAAGGAACGTGAAAGGTACCTTCGGACATCGAAATATAATACTGTGGGGGCCAAAAAAGCAAGATTTGACCATGGGTGGCCGATAGAACAGTAAGCACAAGAAGTCTGACGCAAGTAAGGGGAAGTAATATCAGAATTAGCTATGGACCCATATGGTTGTCGTCCACATACTCCCAAGAACGGAGTCTACTAGGGACACTACAATTTGTCTGGTATTGAATTCAGTATGTCTTGCGTTATATAAGAATTTCTACTGAACGCTGGCTTTTTAAACGTTTTTTCTTCTGCAATCTTCACTGTACCTTCTCACGAAGATACCCATTCATGTTATACAACATTCCTATCCTCGGTTTCTGTTAATGGTTGCCTATTTCTTCCTTGGAAAGTCTCAACCTCCCGTTCGTTCAATTTTTCTAGGACCCATCTCTTCAGTTTTCTAACTTTTGCAATTCCTTCAGTTTTAACCTGCAGCTCATAATAAATAAATTACGGCCAGTGACCACACCTGCCCTTTGAAACGCTTTGCAATTTATTATCTGGTACCGAAATCACTGTTTTGCGTTCTGAAATCCCTAGGTCCTTTTTGCATATGCAGCCGTTTCTGAAGAAGAAAGAAAAGCAGGATTAGACAGAGTGAGACAGGTGAAAGCAATGGCTAAGTAGTGCTCTGTGTAAAATTCTAAGCGTCGCCTTCATTCTTTTCCCTCAGGCCACATTCTCCTATTATTTTCAGTTGTTTTCAATTTACTGTTATTGAACTGCAGTACGCCATCATAGTTAAATTTTGGCCACCCTTAGCTGTCGGAATAATATCTTTTACCTCGTCTAAATTTTTTTCAATCACGTTACATCTGCAGAGATAGTAGCCGCACAAACTTTTGACTGTGGTGGGTGTTGTGTTTGTATCTATCCTCGCGGGACAATACAATCACCGTTCTGTTCATAGTAGCTTAGAACCATTCCTTTTTTTATCCATTCATTATTATACCTACAGTATCCCTACATTAATACTCTTTGATCTGTGTTGATATCCCTTTGCTCAACTGACCCGAAGTTCCACTCTCCCTGCCACCGCATATCACTAATTCTTACTATATATAACTCTAATATATCCATTTATCTTCTTTTTTTTTTTAATTCTCTAATCTATCTCATCAAATGAGGGATCTAACGTTCCATGTTCCGATCTCTAGAACATTATATTTGTTTTTCCTCATGAGGACATCCTCATGAAAACTACCCTAGAAATCCGAATGGTGGTCCATTTTACGTTGATACAATCCCAACCACTCAACAGCAGCCTGTGTCATTCACAGAGTAAATCACACCCTGGTTGGTCTGAGCTGTTACAATTTTCTTCGGTTTGAGGCACCTGTGACATGTGAAAAGTCCAATACGTGTAAAGTCTCGCAGGCAAGTGGCACAATTAAATAACATGGAATTACTCAGCCTGTGCGCTACTATCACTGAGATGTAGCCAGCACATGAGCTGATGATATGTTCGCTTAGCGTCTAACGCAACTTACCGGCCGTATTAACTGTAATGTTTAAAAATGATATTTAGATATTTATTCTGAAACGTTGTCCATTACCAACTACGGCCCAGTTGAAGGGCTGGAGATCAAAGGAAAATCCTTGGCCACATATTCCACAACAATAAACTAATTAAACATAAAAATGAAGCTCTTTATCGAACTACCAGAAAACTCTCAAACACAATGAGGAGAAGAGGAACTGATTTTTATGGTCACATCCTAAGAATGAACAAGAACAGATTAACAAAAAAATTTTTGACCGCTTCTGCAAAACAAAAACAAAAAAAAACCCGAAAAATCTCTGAAGAAGACAGAAAAGCAGAATCAGAAAGAATGAAACAATACTGGGCTAATAGAAAGGCACAGAACATTAAAAATCGATTGATTTAACGTACCCCAAAGTAGGGTGAAACGAAAGATGATGATTTATTCTAATCCTCAGGTTTTCGATTGGTATCCCTTCTCCCCCCTCCTCTCCCAATCGTCTTTCCTTTAAAATTTTCTGGCAGATTAAAACTGTGTGCGCTCCTAGAAAACAAGGATATGGCTTAGCCACAGACTAGAGAATTATTTCCAGAATGATAAGGCTGCACTGATTTTATACTTCCTGGTACGTTGAAACTGTGTGCCTGATAGGTTCTAGAAATTGTGACCTTCTTTTTTCTTCCAGAAGTGCTGATTCTGATTGGTATGCGGGAGAAATTCTGTGAAGTATGGAAGGTAGGAAATGGTACTGGGGGAACTGAAGCCGTGAGGATGGATAGTGAGTCGTGCCTGGATACCTCAGTAACGTTTGTTTGCGAATGGCAAAGACCCAAGTTTCCAGTCCCGATTCGGTACAAAGTTTTAACCATCAGGAACTTTCAAATCAGTGCACATTCCACTGCAGAGCGAAAATTCATTCTGTATCTCCTTTGCTGCACAATTCCTTTTTGTTTCAGATTATTACTACATAATTAAAGATCTCTATATCAATTCTGGTTAATCAAATAACAGCAACTGAGGAAAAACGGTGCAAATATTAACAATCTTGATATTTTGTTTCAGATGCTATAATCTTTGCCTGCCAATAGCTCTCTGGTTTTCATAAAGTCATCACGGTATTTTAGTACATTCTAATTGACAGAGGACTTTATCCTCTACAGCCAGACGGAATTGTCCTACTACACAAGTCCGACGAACACTCTTTTTCGATGCAGCGATTAACAAGATGTACGATTTTATGAAATATATTGAAGTAGTACTAACAAACGAAATAGAATAGGAACCATAATCACGGTGATTTAATTTCAGTAAGGGAAGCACTTACTCATCTAGTCCGAGCAAGTCCCAGAGACAAGCTTTGCTGTAGAGCGGCCCAGGGTCCACAGCACGGATGTCCACTACCTGTTGAAAACGCAGTCACGAGGCTGTAGGCAGCTGCGATGTACAGTGGCCGTCTCAGCGTCAGGGAAATGTTTCACCCGGAGACAGTGATAAATCATGTGCCGGCGAGATGATTGTCTCACAGTAGCTGAGAGCATGAGTATTAAGTGCATTGCCTTTCTTTAGAAATTTAAAGAAGCGAATCTTACAAATTATCACTGGAAGAACGAAACCCCTATATTAATCTTTAGGTAACTTGCCACATTTTTAATTTTTTTTAAATGTGACAAAACATATAGCACTAAATGGTTATTAGCAACAAAAAATTTATTTCGTGTACTATTAACGAACGGAATTTCTTATAATTTTAAGCATTCTAAAAACATTCTGTAGAAGATTATTGTTCTTCGTCACTAATCAGGAAAATTATTGACAAAGAATGTACACTGAAAGTCATAACTAGTGGAGGATGGCAACAAAACAAATTCTTGTGGACTTGTACAATACGCTGAATATGTGTGCCCTATACACAGTTCTGTTTTCTTAGAGTAGTGTGGAAAAGACTTACGGTTTGGGACTGCAATTCCTCGTTTGACAAGTCTAATTGTAATTGGATGCAGTTTAACCAGTGATAACGATGTGTTGTGGACAAACTGAAAATATGTGCTGCAGTAAGAGACATAATCCATCTGTCGCTACTGCCGAAGCAAACATAGTGAATTATTTCTTATGCATTCAGAGCTAAGTGTCAGTTAAGAATGTCAAAACGTTACTACATGTAAAAGACTTCTACATTATTAACTGCATATCAAAGTCGTGTAATCAACGCGAAATTACAGCAGAACTGACGTGGTAAATGTAAGTTAACTTACGTATTTCGAGTTCTAGTCATTTGGGACTAATGAAGAGGACCCATTACAAGGTGAATAATCACGGTGATTGTTTCTTGTTTGCGTATCTATACATCGGCACCAAGTATTTTATGAACATAAAAATGTGACCCACAAGCTTCAGTATTGCAGTAACTTTCCGGCTGCCTGTGATGTGATGTGGAGGAATGACGTGCAGTTATATCTGGCGCATGATCATTTGCATTTTTAGAGGAAATCACGTTTCTGAAATAAAACAGTGTTTTAGTTATAATTTGCAATTAACGATATGCCTCGTTTTCATGCTCTAAAATGCGATCGCCTTTTCTAGATCAAAAAGTTTCACGCTTGTAATAAGAAGTAAGAATGTGGTAGGGAAAATAAGAAATATGAAAAAGGAAATGCAAAGTCTGAAAATATATGTCATAGGTGCCGACGAAGTGAAGTGGAAAGAAAGGAAAGATGTGTGGTAGGAAAAATATAAGGTACTATGAACAGCATTAGCAAATAAAGTAACAGGAATAGGATTCAAAGAAGAAGGTGGTTCAGAGAGTGAGTTACTGCGAACAGTTCAACGGTAGAACGATTTTCATCAGAATAGAACCAAACCAGTATATAACGGAATTAAAAGAATATCTCAGTATCTATAGAAAATGAAAATCCGATGATCATGGGTACAGGAACACTGTAGTAATAAACGGAATAGCAGGCAGTAATGGTAAAACAGAGGGTCAACAGAACGAATGAGAGAGAAGGAATGAGTTCGACAAAAAAATTCTAATAGTAATAGCAAATACTCCGTTTAACATTCACAAGATCAGAATGTATATTTGAAGATTCATGCATTAATTTAATAGAATTTTCAGAAAGGGTCAATGTACAAGGATATAGGATACTGAAGCATTGAGGACTAATGATAAATGTTTCAAGTTTTTTTAAAATAGACATAAACAGTGTTGACCACAAAAAACCTTTAACTTTGTTGTTACCGTTTCCGTCAATTACTGACCCTCTTACTGAAAGTGTCTTATAGTCAGGAGATCCTCAGATTATCTGACTGCCACTATGTGCTAGTTCATTTAGCGTTACCCAGGGTGCACGTGTAGTGTTACACTACGGACGCGAACTAGCTCTGAAAGATGTCAAACCAACAAAGGCACTGGGTTTCGACAACGTTCACCCTGATTTCATAATAAACTGTGGCAAGTATACAAAAGTATGGCTGGCTCAATTTTTCACAAACATAATGCAAACTGACAATATCCCACAAGAACTCATACGATCTAAGGTAATAGCTATTCCAAAGCCTGGGAAGCCAGCTGACAACCCAAAAAGCTACAGACCAATTACCCTGCTGTCTGTAATTTACAAATTACTAGAGAGGCTTATATATAACAGAATTAGCCCAGAATTGTTCAGGTCGATCCCAGCTGACCAGGCAGGCTTTCGGCCAGGAAGAAGTTGTACTGACCAGGTGTTGTCACTCACTACTTACATTGAGGCGCGATTCCAGAGAAAATTGAAAACATCAGTCGGCTTTATTGACCTCTAAGCAGCTTACGACACTGTGTGGAGAGAAGGCATCACGTACAAAATTCTTAGAGTAATTCCTTGCAAATCTATAGCACGCTTAATAGACAGCATGCTCAATGATAGGGTGTTCCAAATAAGTATGGACACTGACTACAGCTTCATCAAATAACTAAAGAATGGCTTACCGCAAGGATCAGTGCTTGAACCACTGCTGTTTAGCCTCTATATTGCAGACCTGGCGGAAACACAATCAAGAAAGTTGGAGTATGTTGAAGATTGGGCCCTCGCTACAAGATGTAGCACAACTGAAGCATCTGAGGATATCCTAACGAAAGACCCTGGAGATAATGGGTGAATATTTCCGTAAGTGGAGACTTCAACTAAACGCTTCCAAAACAGAGGTTAGTTGCTTCCATCTCAACAACAAACTCGCTGGTAAGGAACTCAACATTCGATTTGAAAATACCGTTCTCAGGCATAATAAAACTCCAAAGTACTTGGGCATGACGCTGGACAGAACACTATCTTTTAAAGAGCACCTAACAAAGACTGCCGAAAAATTAAGGACAAGAAACAACGTTATTCAAAAGCTCTGTGGTACTGCCTGGGGAGCAATGTCCTCCACTCTCCGCACCTCTGCTTTAGAAATTGTATTCTCGGCTGCCGAATACTGTGCTCCGATTTGGCTAAACAGCCCACATGTAAAAAAGGTGGATGTCCAGTTGCATAACACTCTAAGGACGATTTATGGAGTAATTAAACCCACTCCAACGCAATGGCTCCCAATATTAAGCCACATCCCGCTGCCACACCTGCGACGTACTGACGGCCTTGTATGTGAATATAAAAACATCATGGGAAATCGGAGCCTGCCAATCCACCAAGTCATTGAGGCTGCAAATACTAATAGGCTTCGATCTAGGAACCTGCCAACAAGAACGGCAAGGAACTGTGTACAAGAAGGTTTCAGTATCACAAACGCATGGTCTGAAAAATGGAACGCATGGCAAAATCATAACATGCCTTGCGTCACACAAAAGCCACCCGGTTTTGACCTACCACGCAAAACGTGCTTACTCCCTGTATAAATGGGGTAAAATACCATCCCCTCAGTGTGACTGTGGAGAAAGTCAGACCATGAGCCACATTGTTGAAGAGTGTTCCAAAAGAGCCTATAATGGGAGCAACGACGACTTCCTGCTCGCAACTCCAGAATCGATAGATTATATTAATAGACTTGATGTTTGTTTATAATCGCTAAACTTTGTTATATTAGTAATGTTGGTTTGCAATTATTAACGTTTGTTAGATTAGTGATTTGTCTGTTTGTTTCTTATGTGTCTCTATTGCCATGTTGTTGTTGTTGTGGTCTTCAGCGCTGAGACTGGTTTGATGCAGCTCTCCATGCTACTCTATCCTGTGCAAGCTTCTTCATCTCCCAGTACATACTGCAACCTACATCCTTCTGAATCTGCTTAGTATATTCATCTCTTGGTCTCCCTCTACGATTTTTACCCTCCACGCTGCCCTCCAATACTAAATTGGTGATCCCTTGATGCCTCAGAACATGTCCTACCAACCTATCCCTTCTTCTGGTCAAGTTGTGCCACAAACTTCTCTTCTCCCCAATCCGATTCAATACTTCCTCATTGGTTATGTGATCTACCCATCTAATCTTCAGCATTCTTCTGTAACACCACATTTCGAAAGCTTCTATTCTCTTCTTGTCCAAACTATTTATCGTCCATGATTCACTTCCATACATGGCTACACTCCATACAAATAATATCAGAAATGACTTCCTGACGCTTAAATATATACTCGATGGTAACAAATTTCTCTTCTTCAGAAACGCTAGGAACGTAGGTTTGCCCTTCCTTAATCTAGCTTCTAAGATAAGCCGTAGGGTCAGTATTGCCTCACGTGTTCCAACATTTCTACGGAATCCACACTGATCTTCTCCGAGGTCGGCTTCTACTAGTTTTTCCATTCGTCTGTAAAGAATTTGCGTTATTATTTTGCAGCCGTGACTTATTATACTTATAGTTCGGTAATATTCACATCTGTCAACACCTGCTTTCTTTGGAATTGGAATTATTATATTCTTCTTGAAGTCTGAGGGAATTTCGCCTGTCTCATACATCTTGCTCACCAGTTGGTAGAGTTTTGTCAGGACTGGCTCTGCCAAGGCCGTCAGTAGTTGCAATGGAATGTTGTCTGCTCCGGGGGCCTTGTTTCGACTCAGGTCTTTCAGTGTTCTGTCAAACTCTTCACGCAGTATCGTATCTGCCATTTCATCTTCATCTACATTATCTTCCATTTCCATAATATTATCCTCAAGTACATCGCCCTTGTATAGACCCTCTATATACTCCTTCCACCTTTCTGCTTTCCCTTCTTTGCTTAGAACAGGGTTTCCACCTGAGCTCTTGATGTTCATACAAGTGGTTCTCTTATATCCAAAGGTCTCTTTAATTTTCCTGTAGGCAGTATCTGTCTTACCCCTCATGAGATAAGCCTCTACATCCTTACATTTGTCCTCTAGCCATCCCTGCTTAACCATTCTGCACTTTCTGTCGATCTCATTTTCGCCTGCTTCACTTGCTGCATTTTTGTATTCTCTCCTTTCATCGATTAAATTTCCTATCTCTTCTGTTACCCACGGATTTCTATTAGTCCTCATCTTTTAACCTACTTGATCCTCTGCTGCCTTCACTACTTCATCCCTCAAAGCTACCCACTCTTTTCCTACTGTATTTCTTTCCCCCATTCCTATCAATTGCTCCCTTATGCTCTCCTTGAAACTCTATACAGCCTCTGGTTCTTTTAGTTTATCCAGGTCCCATCTCCTTAAATTCCCACCTTTTTGCAGTTTCTTCAGTTTTAATCTACAGGTCATAACTAATAGATTGTGGTCAGAGTCCACATCTGCCCCTGGAAATGTCTTACAACTTAAAACCTGGTTCCTAAATCTCTGTCTTACCATTATATAATCTATCTGAAACCTATTAGTATCTCCAGGCTTCTTCCATGTATACAGCCTTCTTTTATGATTCATGAACCAAGTGTTACTGATGATTAAGTTGTGCTCTGTGCAAAATTCTACCAGGCGGCTTCCTCTTTCATTTCTTTGCCCCAGTCCATAATCACCTACTACGTTTCCTTCTCTCCCTTTTCCTACTACCGAATTCCAGTCACCCATGACTATTAAATTTTCATCTCCCTTCACTATCTCAATAATTTCTTTTATTTGATCATACATTTATTCAATTTCTTCGTCATCTGCAGAGCTAGTTGGCATATAAACTTGTACTACTGTAGTAGGTGTGGGCTTCGTATCTATCTTGGCCACAATAATGCGTTCACTATGCTGTTCGTAGTAGCTTACCCGCATTCCTATTTTCCTATTCATTATTAAACCTACTCCTGCATTACCCCTATTTGATTTTGTGTTTATAACCCTGTAGTCATCTGACCAGAAGTCTTGTTCCTCCTGCTACCGAACTTCACTAATTCCCACTATATCTAATTTTAACCTATCCATTTCCCTTTTTAAATTTTCTAACCTACCTGCCTGATTAAGGGATCTGACATTCCACGCTCCGATCCGTGGAACGCCAGTTTTCTTTCTCCTGATAACGACATCCTCTTGAGTAGTCCCCGCCCGGAGATCCGAATGGGGGACTATTTTACCTCCGGAATATTTTACCCAAGAGGACGCCATCATCATTTAATCATACAGTAAATCTGCATGCCGTCGGGAAAAATTACTTCCGTAGTTTCCCTTTGCTTTCAGCCGTGTATTGCCATACGATAAATAAATAATAATAATAAATAAAACTAACCCTCTTCCGATTTTATATCACAATGGTAGGTGGTGGCAGAGAACGGAGCAGGTGTTACGAGCTCCACGAATGTCAACTGCTAATTAAACTTCTCTTACGTGGTAGATACTGCTACACAGACAAACACAGAAGACTGCTGACTGTAGGAGGAATGGAAACCTATAGAAAAAATAATCACAAAAGATGAACAGAGAAATAAACAGATACGAAGCCATTATGGTCAACAAACCGAACGTATCAACTGATTGACGAAAGAAAGAAACACAAAAATGTTCAAGAAAAGAAAGATGTACAGCAATTCACTTGGACGTTAAATCAATAAGAAGTACAAGAAACCGAACGCGAGAACTTAAAACAAAGGCCTCAATATTAAAAGTACAAAAGTGATTCCACTCTCTAACAAAGAGGAGAGCGGGTAGATGGAACGAGTACACTGAATGGCTTTAACGGGGGGGGGGGGGGGGGGGGGGGAAGGAACGGTAGACTAATTTGACAGAAGTAGAAACCGGTGTTGATTTAGAGAACACAGTTCATCCAGTTGTTTTTTATTCATGATAGAAATTGTTTTTATTATAAGTTTCAAGTAGCTCGATAGTAATAGAAAAATGAAAATCCTAACGCTACATACGGCGACAGGTTGTAGTCATCGCCGAAAAAATTTAACGTAGTTGCTGTTTCCTAAAATTTCTACAAATCATGATTTGAGTATGTGATCATACGTGCAACGAGTGAGAACAATTTAGAAAGTTATGACCAAAAATCATCAGCATGGCAGCGCAGGAAACTCGGTCAATATTGCGTGATACCTTCTAATTTTAAACACGATGATCACTGATACCATGGTACTCAATTTCTGGTTCATTTATGTGGTTCCTACGCCTTTGTCTTTGTATTGTACCCAACGTAACTCTGAGTAACTTACAAGATGAGCAACAACTGGATCACTGATAAGAAGAATTAATGAAGTATTCATTTTGTATAAAATTTTCAACCCTTCTTGTCAGATATGATCTTGTAAATCAATCTTTATATCGATAAGACACAATTTCTCAAAATCACATTATTATTCTAGGCAGCCTTGACAATTATTCCTTCTGTTCTTGTAACTATTATGCTATATTCACTTAATAATTCTGTAATACGATGCCAGCTGCTGCTGGGGACAAGACTGGAGAAGGTGCAAGCTGTATGTGAGACTTAACAAAGACAGAAAAGACTTAACAAAGTTTTTGCTTTTCATTGAAACAGTTGTCCCGTTAAAAGCCTGACAGGCAGCGAAATAGGTGTCGCCTAGTAACGAACAATCTGGGAAACTCGAGAAATGCACTAGCATTCTCATTATAAACAAGTGGGTTCGTCGTTGAGTCGCTGATTGCTTGACAACTGAGAAATGCAGACAAACACTTGAAGCAAATCCTAGCAGTGTGCAACTGACTAGGGACCCAGAAGCAGGTGCTGGGAAGTGTCACTACGAACACCTGAAAGTGATGTAGGGTTCCCCAGGTCACATACCGGCCAAAACAAAAACACATTTTCATATCCTGCTGGAAGACAGCCAGGCGTGGTTATGCATTGTCGGTTGTTCAATCGATGGGGTTGCAAGCTGACTGCACCAGTGGCAAAGACGATACGAAGGTCAATTCAGCGTTCTGGAGAAGAGGTCTGGGGGCAGTTACAAAAACTGCCTAGCAGGGTGGTCATGGACAGTTGGCAACCGGATAGTTAGTTGGATCCGTTAGTCAGCGATCACTCAAGATAGATATCAGCAGGAGGAGAAAGTTTACGTTGTTGAGGCATACCAACCTATAGGCGACTCAGTCTTCAGACATTGAGTCAGGTCCCAGCAATTATTCCAGTGTCTATTGTCACTTTCTGACATACTCTTTTCCATTTCAAGTCGAATGGCCCTTCCTTGTGGAGCGATCCCCGAATCTTTAAGCATTCAGCTGCACTTCCCCGTCTTACTTCAGCTTCCAAGTATGCATCTGCGAGATAATCACCGCACACAATGACACCGGCAATGAATACACAATGACACCACGTCACTGCCGGGACTGTACTCTACCTGAAGGGAGGCAGCATGGAAGAAGGGACGAGTTAAATCGCCCAGGGCGTCTCTTCTAAAACACAGAGTACAGAAGATGAAAGCTGCTGGCTGTCGACATGCAGTCGCACACATGATGAGGGATGACAGAACGGGCCACGCCGACATGTCATATGCTGCACGTGCCAGTATGTCAGACTTACTCCATCAAATGTTCAGATGAAATAGTCCCTCTTATTTACCCATTTACTGCGTCTTGTCCATGCCCAGTCAAATGGGCCCTGAGTTTATATCTGTATTGTTAAGCCAATAACAAATGTAAATGCTTCTATGTATCAATCCTGCTCGACTGCTAAATCAACGTATGCTCATGCTGGAGAAACCCATAGTTTTTCTCATCATGAAATCTAACTAATATGAAAAGGAGTAGTGACACAATGCATACTTTTTGACGCCTGTCACAATACTAAAGAAGGGGCGTTCCCATCATCCGTTTTTATTCAGCAGCTTGAGTCTACATACAGGGTTCTGAAAACATCAGTGGGGAGGTCAGTAATTCCATAGAGGTTTGAAATATTCCACAGTGATTCTCAGTGTATTCGTACATTCCAAGTATTTTTAAAAAGAACGAAGTTTAGGAGCAGTGGTCAACTGAATTCCATGGGATATCTGTTACACTTAGCAGGACAAATTTGTTCAGAGTCGGATTTCCCATTTCGAAAGTCTACCTGCACTTCTCGTAGTCGAAAATTAGCTACTTGCTTTTAGAAGAACAAGGCAAAAGACTTTGCTAAGTACCGAGAGAAGCGTCATTCCTCCCTAATTTGTACATTCTGCTAGATTTCCTTTCTTCGGTAGTTTAAAAATTATGCTATCCCTCCAGCCATCTGGAACTTACATTATTTGCTAATAGGTACTGCCAAATTTAATGAGGTGATGAATTACAGTTAAGTTCGAAATTAAATATTATACATTTTTGGTTGATATTTCATCCAAACCAGTTGCCTTTTTGTCTTGCAGTGTTGTGTTTGGTGCGCACACTTCCGCTTCTGTGATATCACCCAGTTTTATGATTGCCTATTACTTTTTTGGCTCATTTTCGGAGTTATAACCGTTAATTGGGGGTGAGCTGCTTAAGGTTTCTTTGAAGTACTAATCCATTGGGCAGATTGTTCATCTTTTGTGAGTACAAATTTGCTATTTTTATCCTTTATGATTGGTTGATCTCGTAACTAATGAGGAGGTATTGAATAGAATTGGGGAGAAGAGGATTTGTGGCACAACTTAACTAGAAGAAGGGATAGGTTGGTAAGACACGTTCTGAGGCATAAAGGGATCACCAATTTAGTACTGGAGGGAAGTATGGAGAGTAAAAATAGTAGAGGGAGACCAAGAGATGAATACACTAAGCAGATTCAAAAGGATGTAGGTACTCAGGGATGAAGAGGTTTGCACAGGATAGAGTAGCATAGGGAGCTGCATCAAACCAGTCTCTGGATTAAAGACCATAACAACAATGGGGCCATTTCAAAAATTATGGGTTCCTGAAAAATGTCAGGGAGCCTCTCTACGTTTCCATTCAAACCAGTCTTTTTTGTCGTCCCTGGAACAGACTTTGACTTGTCAGTCTGACTATGCTTATTGTCATCTAGTTACTTGAAGGTCTTCTCGATCTTTAGTTTGTTTGCACCGTTGCTTTACGATCTTCCTTCTTCCGTGTATCACGCTAGGGAACTTGACATTGATTTGCAATTGCTAAACATCTACGGGAGCTGGATGTACATCCTAATTTTCTTCTGTTCCCTCCCTTTGTCCATCTCATCCTCCCTCTCTCTCTGTCCATCTCCTATTCGCCCCATCTCTCTTCTCCTCCGCTTTCCCCTTTTGCTCCATCTCCTCCTTACTCCATCTCCCTTCGCCTCCAATTCCCCCCTCTCTCTGGTCAACCCATTCTTCTCCCCCTCTATGCCACCTTACTCACCCCCCCCCCCCCCACACCATCTCTGTCCATCTTCTCTTCTCTCCCTGACCTTGACCATTGCTTATTGTTATTGCCAACATTGGGATTGGAGTCGCTTAAAACGACTGGGTAAATTGGTTGGAATCTACGGAATCTCTGGATTGCTATGGAAAATGGGGTATAAGAGACCTCTCATGTTGCTGGATCTGTGAAGCTAGTAGCTTCAGTGAGAGTATTTCCCGTAGCTTTATTTTGTGAACGGGTAGGATTAAAAAGTTTTGAACGATTTAGATTCTGTAGTAGTATTATAATGGGAAGTCGATAAGCCATAAATTCAACTTTCCTGTTATCTATTAAAACCGACTACGAGATAGGAAACAACCAGCACATAGCTGTGAGTACAATTTTTGTTTGAAATTATATGTAAGGATAAGAATATGTATGGGAGAAATGTCATGTCAAGTTCGGCCTTGGAACTATCGCTCTTTCTGTGTTTCTCTCCATCGTTCAGTTGTCTCTTCAGCACACATATTCACACTTTCAAGTCCGCTTGAACAAAGATGGTCCGACCAACATCGGCAGCACGACGTTTTCGTTTACCTCGCAAAGATGAATTCTATTGGCTGTTTACGGAAACGTACAAAATTAATGTAGAGCGTTTCCATCAGGCGAATGCCCGGGATTCTTCTGCATCATTTTATTTTGGAAGGAACTATTGCCTATGGAAAGTCTGCGAACGATACAGAAAGGTCTGAAATGTTCGTCATTATTATTCGTGCGTTCTGCTGTCGCAGAGGGCCCAACAAGAGGCTGAAAACTATTATGGTCATTGCTAACTAACGTATTCATATCATCAGTAAGAAGTGTAAATTATGACCGAATATAGTACCGAAAACTTCGTGCAGCTGCTTGTAATAGCACCTTTGACTTCATCATTTGAATCTTCCCTTGGTGCATAAATCTGCACGAAAGTTGTGAGCACTGAGGTTTTCTCAGCATTAATGGAGTGCTTTCGAGAGTTCCGATGAATTGTTGCCTTTTCATGCAGAATGGTTCAACGGTCACCCCAATCAAGTGCTGCGAGTTTTGCTATTATGTGTACTGGCAGTCTGGACTCCCAACCAGACTCTGAGCTATTGGTCTCGCGCCGCTATTTATAGCGGAGCTTGATTACCGACACTCCCTACGCCATTTGACGTTCTTTTGTTTTTCAGAGCTCGCACTGATATTACGTGAAGCGCAAATCCTTTCAAAACTTGCCTGCTCTAAAGGGTGTATAACAGTCGGCGAGATTTTAGTAGACTGAGCATTGTTTAAATTGAAAACTCGGTCCCTGTTTATTAGGTTTTATGAAATCTTAATTTCGGTATGGTCCGTAGTGATGCTGCCCCAGAAAATTGGAATTTGTGCCACAGTAGGGCCCAGGGAGAGTCGGGAATCGGACTTGACTATAAAGAGCGGCGCGACACCAACAATAATTCACAGTCCTGTTGGAGTCCAGGCAGCGAGTACACAAAACAGAGAAACACGCACGTAAACAAGACAGCTTGTTCTGCCGTCGACATATAGTGCATAAAATGGAAATCGCAACTCGACATAACACAGAAGCACACAACTAATCTGCAAAATAGTTGTCCTAGTATGAGCAGTATGAATGCGTGTAGTGTCGCTCGATCATTAACAGGGTTCTCTGCAGACAGAGTCTTATCCGCTTTTTGATTAAGTACTAATCCAACACAACGCACATGTTGATCATTGTACCTGAGTAAATCTCTATCGCTATTTGCTCACTAACTGTCTAACGAACTTCGTAGGGGCCCAGTATGTCTATTTTATACTGATCTAATTAACGGATTAATTGCGCAAGCTGACCACTTTGATTTAAGAATCGCACATTCCGAGCTTCAATAAGGATAAAATTTTTTGCATTGAGCATTCAATTCAGACTCCAGTTCGCGTCCTTCTTCGATTTTTGAAGTGACTGTCATATCCATACGGGGATGTAGATTTACGTTCAGTTGACAAGAAAGGTCAGGTTCGGTTCGTCGAATTTTTCTCGGTGTTTCTGTAACGGTAAAAAGGTTTACAGACTCGGATTTCTGACCCGATGCCCAACCCTCCTCGTGTCTTATCCGGGAAAGCGACCAGCAGCGAATAATTCACAATTTTATTCACACATAGGAAGGTATTTGCAAATTCTGGACGTCAACGCTGCATACGTTAAATGACTCTGTCTCCATGCTCTTATTAACTACAGTTGTAAACGGCTAATAGTTTTAGAATTTTTTGTGACGAAGTTTCAGTGTGATCTGCAAGTATGGTCTACTTCATCTCTTTACAACGGTTAATGCTCCGACGTCATTCACTAAAAATCACATAAAACTGGATAAACCTGTAAAGGGACATATATCAGTGGTCGCACTGAATCATTATCACAAGGAATACAACTTCGAAATTTCCATAGATCACAGCCGTCCAGATTCAGCACAAGCTCCTAAAGCAGCCACTGACAATGGATTCGCAGTGTCGTAACGATAATGTCACAGCATGCAACGGGATGTTGCCCCTAAAACTTGATTAGTTCGCACTAAGTCAACATCAGTATGACGACAGTTCGCAAGATGCTCAAGAAATTCTGGGTCTTAATGTACTTAATTTTTCATACTTAGACTGCCTGCAGAATATGCTCTCTTTATATGGTTCACGAATGAAAAATCCATCAGCTCTATTTCGGCTATACAGGGTGGGCCATTGATCGTGACCGTGCCAAATACCTCACGAAATAAGCGTCAAATGAAAAAACTACAAAGAACGAAACTTCTCTGGCTTGAAGGGGGAAATCAGATGGTGCTATGGTTGGCCCGCTAGACGGCGCTGCCATAGATCAAACGGAAATCAACTGCGTTTTTAAAAAATAGGAATCCCCATTTGCATTACATATTCGTGTAGTACGTAAAGAAATATGAATGTTTTAGTTGGACCATTGCTTTTCGCTTTGTGACAGATGGCGCTGTAATAGTCACAAACATACGGTTGACAATTTTAGACGAACACTTGGTAACAGGTAGGTTTCTTAAAATTAAAATACAGAAGGCAGGTACGTTTGAACATTTTATTTCGGTTGTTCCAATGTGTTACATGTACCTTTGTGAACTTATCATTTCTGAGAACGAATGCTGTTACAGCGTGATTGCCTGTAAATACCATATTAATGCAATAAATGCTCAAAATGATGTCCGTCAACCTCAATGCATTTGGCAATACGTGTAACGACATTCCTCTCAACAGCGAGTAGTTTACCGTCCGTAATGTTCGCACATGCATTAACAATGATCTGACGTATGTTGTCAGGCGTTGTCGGTGGTCACGATAGCAAATAACTTTCAACTTACCCCACAGAAAGAAATCTGGGGACGTCAGGTCCGGTGAACGTGCGGGCCATGGTATGGTGCTTCGACGAGCAATCCACCTGTCATGAAATATGCTATTCAATAGCGCTTCAACTGCACGCGAACTATGTGCCGGACATCCATCATATTGGAAGTACATCGCCATTCTGTCATGCAGCGAAACATCTTGTAGTAACATCGGTACAACATTACGTAGGAAATCAGCATACATTGCACGATTTAGATTGCCATCGATAATATGGGGGCCAATTATCCTTCTTCCCATAATGCCGCACCTTACAATAAACCGCCAAGGTCGCTTATGTTTCACTTGTTTCAGCCATCGTGAATTTTTCGTTGCCCAATAGTGCATATTATGCCGGTTTACGTTACCGCTGTTGGTGAATGACGCTTCGTTGCTATATAGAACGCGTGCAAAAAAATCTGTCATTGTCCAGTAATTTCTCTTGTGTCCAGTGGCAGAACTGTACACGACGTTCAAAGTCGTCGCCATGCAATTCCTGGTGCATAGAAATATGGTACGGGTGCAATCGATGTTGATGTAGTATTCTCAACACCGACGTTTTTGAGATTCCCGATTCTCGCGCAATTTGTCTGATGTGCGGATTAGCGGCGACAGCAGCTAAAACACCTACTTGGGCATCATAATTTGTTGCAGGTCGTGGTTGACGTTTCACATGTGGCTGAACACTTCCTGTTTCCTTAAATAACATAACTATCCGGCGAACGGTTCGGACACTTGGTTGATGTACAGGATACCGAGCAGCATACATAGCACACGCCCGTTGGGCATTTTGATGACAATAGCCATACATCAACACGATATCGACCTTTTCCGCAATTGGTAAACGGTCCATTTTAACACGGGTAATGTATCACGAAGCAAATACCGTCCGCATTGGCGGAATGTTACGTGATACCACGTACTTATACGTTTGTGACTATGACAGCGCCATCTATCACAAAACCAAAAAAAAGTGGTCGAACTAAAACATTCATATTTCTTTGCGTACTACACGAATATGTAGTAAAAATGGCGGTTCCTATTAAAAAAAAAAACAACGCAGTTGATATCCGTTTGACCTATGGCAGCGCCATCTTGCGGGCCAATCATAGCGCTATCTGGTCTCCCCCTTCAAGCTATACGAGTTTCGTTCTTTGTAGTTTTTTCGTCTGATGCTTATTTCGTGAGATATTCGGCCCGGTCACTATCAATGGACCACCATGTATATTCATTTACATACATGTAAGAGCGAAAGTTCCATCTTCATGTTTTAGAAGTTTTATATGAGAGGTTACAGATGGTCCCTAATAGTGTTCACGTAGTCCGCACTCGTCACGGCGCCTTCGATTACTAGCGCAGTTCCCATGGAAACCCAGGTGAATGAGCCCCTTAGCATAATACTACTCCCACCGGCTTGCGTCCGTGGCGCGCTGCATGTTTCGAGCAGCCGTTCGTCTGGATGACGGCGTATCTGGACACGAATATCGAGCTGATTTCACAGTAAACGGTGTTCGTCCGACCAGGTGACACGCTTCCATAGATCCGCGGTCCACTCTCGATTGTCCCGTGCCCACCGTAATCATAACTGACGATGTTGTTGGGTCAAAACTGGAACAGGTAGAGGTCCTCCACTGTGGAACACCATCTTCAGAACTGTACGCTGGACGCTGTGCGCCAAAACACTTGAGCCTGCGGCAGCACTGCAGTCTGTCGTCAGATCTGTCACAGATCGACGCCTATCCTACTTTTTTTTATGGAAGTGCAATTTCTTGTTGCCTACACGTGGTTTGAGCATTCTTCAACCACTTTCCATAGATGCTCACGACAGTAGCACGCAGACAGCTCCGCCATTTCCGAGATGCTCGCTCCCAGGCACTGGCCCACAACAATCTAGCTTAAGTCGGCAGATTTCCGCGTTTGCGTCACTTATCGTTGCTAGAATGATTCCCTATTTGTCTCTGCTCCGCTCATATACGCCTCTTACTGTGTCACGTTCCCTCAGCACCACCAACAAGCATACAACCTCACAATGTGCAGTGGTCGTAATGGCCGGCCGGAGTGGCAGTGCGGTTCTAGGCGCTTCAGTCTGAATCCGAGCGACAGCTACGGACGCAGGTTCGAATCCTGCCTCGGCCATGGATGTGTGTGATGTCCTTAGGTTAATTAGGTTTAATTAGTTCTAAGTTCTAGACGACTGATGACCTCAGATGATAAGTCCCATAGTGCTCAGAGCCATTTCAACCATTTTTTTGATCTAATGTTTTAGCTCGTCAGTATAAATAGGACATCAACAGTCAACATACTGAAGGGAAGAGGAAGGTGCAAAGTTTTGTTTTTTCAACCACTAGCTGTGCAAACGACCACTAGAACGCTTGGGCCAAAAGGCTGTTGCAACGCTACGTTGCAGCAGGAGGTTTTCTGCACTCTTAAGTTTGCAAAAAGTGAGTCACCAGTTACAGTACAGAGGGCATTTCATGTCCATTTCGATATTGAACCAACAGCTATAAAAAGCGTGAACCTTCTGTTTGAACAGTTTCAACAAAGTGGATGTCTCTGCAAAGGAAAAAGCCCGGGCTCTACAGTTTTGGCCACCGAGGTCTCTTGATCTCACGTCCTGAGACTTCTCGATGTGGGTGTCTACCCCGATAGCTGAATGGTCAGCGTGACGCACTGCCGTCCTAAGGGGCCCGGGTTCGATTCCCGGCTGGGTTGGAGATTTTCTCCGCTCAGGGACTGGGTGTTGTGTTGTCTTCATCATCATTTCATCCCCATCCGGCGTGCCGGTCTCCCATTGTGGCGTCGAATGTATTAAGAACTGCACCAAGACGGCCGGACCTGCCCCGTATGGGGCCTCCCGGCAAATGACGCCAAGCGCTCATTTCCATTTCCATGTGGGTCTGTGTTAAAGAGGCTGTTTACGTCCCACCTCTACCAATAATTCCGGCCAACCAGCTCCGGTGAACTGTGTAACTGAAAACGTGCTTCTTCGCATGTGGCACGAGTTTGGCTTCTGCTTAGATATTTGACGTGAGCAAAAGGGGACATTGCGAACATTTATAATGTGTTAAAAAAATAAGAAAAAAAATCACTTTGAAACTTCCTCCTTTAGTCGGTATGTAGACAGTTCACGTACAATTTATCCTTTATGAAATAAGAATCAGTTATTATCCAACAACGATACTATTGCACGTGACGTCTCGTGGCCCTTATCGGAAATACGCGGTGACATTACAATAAACAAGTGCAATGGCGACTAAGGAAAACGCATCGCATTGGGTACGATTTTAAGACAGTTGTGCGGATACTGTCAAGTGGTTCAGCGTACCCTCGTGAAATATCACGATAAAAATTCACGATGAACGGACCTAAGCGCCCTCACTCACAGAAGCAATAATGTTGTGATCGAGTAATAAATTGGGTACCATCTTTTAAAATAAACTTGTATGTAGCCCATCTATAAAAACAAGCTTGGTGCGCTAGAAGGATTAGGCTGGAGTTTCTTGTGACAGCTACATACACAATTAAATTTCGTTTTTCTTCCGAGTCAGCTCTTGCGATCTCATTTCTATTTGTGTTTAAAATCTCTCACCCCAAAAGAGTACCTTTCGATGTTTGGTTTAAAATAGTATTGAAAGTAGACTCTTTATTTAATATTACGCCTTGGGTTCATTTATCATATAATGTTCAGTACATACCAAAAAATACAGTTCACTGAAATGTTGATTTTACCTGCATGTTACTTTACTGTTTATTAATAGGCCGTATATTACTCACTTTGACCACGAATGCTTCCGTCAACAGAAACTCTGTTCGTCCACGAGGCTCAGAGGGTCGTAAACACGGGTTCCCAGGTAGATGCCGTATTTCTTGACTTCCGCACAGTCGTTTAGTGAACAAAGTAAGAGCATATGGACTATCAGACCAATTGTGTGATTGGATTCAAGAGTTCCTAGATAACAGAACGCAGCATGTCATTCTCAATGGTGAGAAGTCTTCCGAAGTAAGAGTGATTTCAGGTGTGCCGCAGGGGAGTGTCGTAGGACCGTTGCTATTCACAATATACATAAATGACCTTGTGGATGACATCGTAGATTGACTGAGGCTATTTGCGGATGATGCTGTGGTGTATCGAGAGGTTGCAACAATGGAAAATTCTACTGAAATGCAGGTGGAGCTGCAGCGAATTGACGCATGGTGCAGGGAATGGCAATTGAATCTCAATGTAGACAAGTGTAATATGCTGCGAATACATAGAAAGGAAGATCCCTTATCATTTAGCTACAATATAACAGGTCAGCAACTGGAAGAAGTTAATTCCATAAATTATCTGGGAGTACGTATTAGGAGTGATTTAAAATGGAATGATCATATAAAGTTGATCGTCGGTAAAGCAGATGTCAAACTGAGATTCATTGGAAGAATTCTAAGGAAATGCAATCCGAAAACAAAGGAAGTAGGTTACAGTACACTTGTTCGCCCACTGGTTGAATACTGCTCAGTAGTGTGGGATCCGTACCAGATAGGGTTGATACAAGAGACAGAGAAGATACAACGGAGAGCAGCGCGCTTCGTTACAGGATGTAGATGTAGATGTAGATGTAGATGTAGATGTAGATGCCAGAGTTAACGATTCGGACAGGACATACGAGGACTCGCACTTATTTTGGAACACTGTTACACCCTCGTGTAATTTGTAAGTACGATGTCTTTAGACTTCAGACTAGGGTGTGTGTGTGTGTGTGTGTGTGTGGAGCAGCTGCGGCTGGAGAGGCTTACCTTGATGGTGGGGACCTCGCAGTAGTAGGTGATCTTGCTGAGCGGCTGGTCCTGCATGGCCAGCAGCGGCTCCTGCGGGTCGGGGCCCCGACGGACGCGATAGCTCACCTCCAACACGTGCAGCCCCGTCTCCCGTGGACGCACCACTACCTGCCCACAGGACCATAGGTACTTGGCCAGCTTTTCATTCTTACGTGCGCTACTAGCGTATAGCTAGTCAAGTATTTACTGACGACAGACGTCTCTCGGCTCAAACAGGAATTTGTATTTAAACATTTATACACACATCCATCTCACATTTCCAACCGCGCTAGTGACGGCGTGTATTTGTGTTGCTCTCGGTTTGTACTCAACAGCGGTTGCAGTCTTCAAGGAGGGGTGGGTTAATATGCCAGTCAATCAGCTATCTCAGCAAGTTGTTCACGTGTTTAGTATAAGTGTGTCGGTATTGTCATACATATATAGCAAAAATGAATAAATCCATTAATCTCTGAAACGTTTCGCAATGTTCTTTTTTTTTTTTTTTTTTGCTGGGTTTGATTATTCAGAAACACAAATATACAATTGACTGCTCAACTGAAGTTAGAAAGTGCATGAAGAAATTGACTTTATAGACGATAACGCGATTAGTAGTGTTCATGATTGTAGTGCTAGTGTCAGTTTCAAAAATAGGACTCTTCAAGGAGAAGGTAACAGTTCACATCACTAGGAATCATCACCAGAAAAGAAGTTCAATACAGTTAGTATTTTAACAAAATTTTTGGAAGAACATCTGGAGTGTATTTATGATTATTATTACACAGCTCCAAGTAAAGTTGCGACCTACAGCTTTCTATTGAACGGACATCTACACTACTGGCCATTAAAATTGCAACACCACTAATATGACGTGCTACATGGCTGGCTTTGAGCACTATGGGACTTAACATCTATGGTCATCAGTCCCCTAGAACTTAGGACTACTTAAACCTAACTAACCTAAGGACATCACACAACACCCAGTCATCACGAGGCAGATGACGTGCTACATACGCGAAATTTAACCGACAGGAAGAAGATGCTGTCATATGCAAATGATTAGCTTTTCAGAGAATTCATACAAGGTTGGCGCCGGTGGCTACACATACAACGTGCTGACACGAGGAAAGATTCCAACCGATTCCTCATACACAAACAGCAGTTGACCGGCGTTGCCTGGTGAAACGTTGCTGTGATGCCTCGTGTAAGGAGGAGAAATGCGTACCATCACGTTTCCGACTTTGATAAATGTCGGATTGTAGCCTACCGCGATTGCCGTTTATAGAATCGCGACACTGCTGCTCGCGTTGGTCGAGATCCAATGACTGTTGGCACAATATGGAAGCGGTGGGTTCAGGAGGGTAATACGGAACGCCGTGCTGGATCCCGTATCACTAGCAGTCGAGATGACAGGCACCTTATCCCCATGGCTGTAACGGATCGTGCAGTCACGTCTCGATCCCTGAGATGGGACGTTTGCAAGACAACAACCATGCGCACGAATAGTTCGAAGACGTTTGCAGCAGCATGGACTATCAGCTCGGAGACCATGGCTGCGGTTACCCTTGACGCTGCATCACAGACAGGAGTGCCTGCGATGATGTACTCAACTCTGAACCTCGGTGCACGAATGGCAAAAGTCATTTTTTCCGATGAATCCAGGTTCTGGTTACAGCATCATGATGGTCGCATCCGTGTTTGGCGACATCGCGGTTAACGCACATTGGAAGCGTGTATTCGTCATCGCCATAATACTGGCGTATAACCCGGCGTGATGGTATGGGGTACCACTGCTTATACATCTCGGTCACCTTTTGTTCGCATTGACGGCACTTTGAACAGTGGACGTTCGATCCCTGAGAAAACCCTACATATCAGCAGGATAATGCACAGCCGCATGTTGCAGATCCTGTACGGGTCTTTCTGGATACAGAATATGTTCGACTGCTGCCCTGACCAGCACATTCTCCAGATCTCTCGAGGAAACAAAGCAATCAAAGAACGGGGGATAAAACAACGCATTCTATTCCAATTCAACATAGCAAGGAATGGAGGAAAATGTGTCCATTATTGAACCAGAAATTTTGGCCAATGCAAAAAGCAAGAGAAATCGGTCAAACAACAGCTTTCATAGCACGTCTTAAGAAGAAACACAAAATGTGCCGCAGACACATCACTGCTTTCATGACAGCTAGAGATGTACAGGATGACCAAGATATTCGCCGTTATGAGGTCCGTTTTGTCGAAGAAGTAATCCAGAAAACATCATGTTTCCACATACAACCACACTGCATTTGGAACGCTGATCGATGTGTATTTAATTACTATTGAAGACAATCTACCACCAAATATATATTTGGAGACTAGCATAAGTGAGAAAATGTCCAAAGACCATTCACAGTCCTTTTCCATGAATGTTGTTAATGAAATTATCGGAAATAACCAGATGAGCATATTACTTTGATTCTTGGAGTGCTCACAAGGACACAACTATAGTAAATGACTCATTGCGATGTATCGGCAAATGCTTCAAATATTCCCGGCAAGCGGCTGGGTATAATGGTCCCGCACATGTTGCTGAATTCAAGGATGCAATTCAAATGGCAAATGATTTTGTAGCTCTAGAAAGTGTTTCTGAGAATTTTTCAGCCACTGCTTTCCCCAAATGTGCCTATTGTGATACAGCATATTGTTTCATGCATTTTGTTGAGGAGCCTCATGTACATTTCTTTTCCGGCCGCGTATATACCGGTACCAGGAAAGTTACCCGTTTTACATTACACACATACACACACACACACACACACACACACACACACACACAGAGAGAGAGAGAGAGAGAGAGAGAGAGAGAGAGAGAGAGAGAGAGACTTACAAACACGAACAATTGATTTTTTCTTGTATCTATAATGCACTCCAAATGAGACTACGTTTGATGACGTTAGGCCATTTACGTCATGCAGTACCGACACCACAGCGCTACTTTCTTTTAAGGTAAACTTTTTCTCTTCTTCGGTTTAATTTAACGAATGAAAGCTCATCCGACAAAATACTAGCCACACTAGCGAAAGAACAGGTTGGCCACTTTGGAGCCCTTTAGATGGTATAGAACTAATACCAAGCGATCGTCTGACATTCCACCGCTGACGCAAGCCAAGACTGCGATATTGTGTGTGTACGGCGAGAGCCTGATTACGGGGTAGGGGGCATGGGGAGCTCTAGACCAGGGGCCCCAGGGTGGAAGGAGAGCCTCCAGTCTGATCGAGTTCTCAGCTGGCTGTTTTACAAGAACCATTCAAAATACAGTCGATATATCAAAAAATATGGAAGAAATTTCCGTCTGTTATATCCACAATTACAATAAAATAAAAACAAACACTGTCCGAAAAGGCCATGACAGCCCAACGGTACCTATCAGCCACCGTGCCATCCTCAGCCTTTAGGCGTCACCGTATGTAGTCATCACACTGCTCTCCTGGCTGCTGTCAGTCTTCGTGATTGGTGCTGCTACTTCTTAATCAAGCAGCTCCTCAATTGGTCTCACGAGGGCTGAGAGCGCCCCGGTTGCCAATAGCACAAGGTGGACCCGGACGGTGACGCTTCCAAGAGCTAGCCAAGGCCAACAGCGCTCAACTTCGCCGATATGACGGGTACCGGCGATACCACTACAGCAAGGCCGTTGGCTCTAACATCTTCATAAATTAGCATAAATCACATTAAAAAAGTCGAGTATTGATCATGATAATCGTGTTTCATATTTTCTCGTTGAACGGAAGTGTTCTGCGATCTCTTGTAGTTATGGAATATCTAGTCACAATGAAGCGAAAAATTAAGTCAATGCGTAGTTGCACAGTAGGATATATTCCTTTCATGTTAACAAGTTCCATCTATTCATAAACTCTGTATGTGGGGAGTCGGGTAGAATATTTTGATCACGACAATAGGCGGATTACTTCAAACGCTTTTGTGCTCTGGAAAATACACTCACCCCTCACCCCTTCCATCTTCTGTTCACTGCTTTTAATGTTTGTTTATTGTTGAAAATCTAAACTGTTCATTCGTGTTGCAGTATTGTTAAGACCGTTATAATGTACAGTGTTTTTGCAGAATGGCTGTCATAATCCGATTCACGAATGAGGGCGGTTCGCGCACATGGAGGAACGGATGAGGCGGGCATTGTTGTCGGTTCCAAGCGACAGTTGCGGTACACGCTTACACGTGCTTTGCGCCTCAAGAAAGCGTGTATCCTACCAATCGTGTGTCTCGCTTGCTTCTGTAGAATTTGTTGCACACTATCACCATCATAAATAACAACGCGCAGTTCACTAAGTAACACGCTACGGACACGTTTAATGCTGGCACTGGCTACATTCACAACAAAGCGCTTGGAACGCTACTGAGCGCTCATTGGCTGTCGAAGAACGCGTGACGTAGGTGCGCAGAACAAGCCTAAACTGGACAGCCATCGTTTCATGACTCCAACTACAGTACGTGGGCGGACATCACTTATTCTAATCAGTTTGTGTAATGTCATGGCATGAGGAAGTTTTCCAGTGGTGCTAGCAAAAGAAAAGTGTAAGAAGAAGCACTAAAATTTGTGAAGGAACTGTCAAATGTGATTTCGTATTTTACGAAGAAAGATTTCTCCATTGGTAACGTTAGTGAAGTTTGTACTGAACCAGAATCTCCTGCACTTGTCCCTACTTCTAAGCACAGAGTTCGGTGAATCTGAAACCATTTTAGAGCAGTGTTTTGTAGGTGAGGCGTTGATGAATGCGAATGTTGAATTAGGAGATCATAAAACCGAAATCGGTGTCATTTACTGACAGAGAATTAGTGAAGTCCCCAACACTGGAGAAAGATCCGGCGAAGGGGAAAAACGTGAAAAACGAATTGGTGGAACTGTGTTTGGCGAAAGGTTTAGACTACTTTAAGAAAAATATAGGAGATCTAAGTAAATATGACAGTGTGTAGAAATCACAAAAAAGGTACGTATCCAGAAACCTGTCCTTAAGAAAACTTCCAAATAGAGAGAAAAATGAAAGAAATTGATGCTGTATTCCGAATCTACAGGAAATTAGTCAATGGCGGCATGGGCTTAGACAACATGCGCACTCCATTTTCAACCTGTGAATTTTCTGACTGGAAGAAGAGAGAAGAAAAAGAGACGTCTCAAGAAAACAGAGTTAGTCATCTCAATAATTCAGTGACGTGGCTTCTGTGATCAAAGAACGAGGGACTTACCAACACTGAAAAGCAGTGTACTATTAAAACAGAGGAAAATTATTGGCAAGAATACTTTCGGCGCGTGGCATAAGCAGTTAAACATTTGGCAATAACAGGACTTTTTTTATGGCTATAACGAAATTTTTGTAGCCCCAAACAATGTTAACTATTTATGTTTCTTTCAACTAATTACACATTTGGACCCATTTTTGAAACAACACGTCCAAGAGCATAGCTCATCAGTCGTATTTATCCAACACTATTTGTGAAAAATTTATCAACTTTATGAGAAACGAGGTACTGAGTAAAATAGTTGGCGAAATTCAAAATACTACGAACTAGTTGTACACTCAACGGAAGACAAGACATGTGAAGATTAGCTGGCCGTTGTAGTAAGGTACTGTTTCGAGGGAAGAACGCACGAAAGATAATTGTGTTTTGTTTCCTTAAGAGTCAGATGGGAGAACCTAAGGAAGGTTTTCCTAGCTATCATTGGAAAACACGACATTAGAATAGAAGATTGTCGTTCGCAATTCTAAGACAATTCGACTGACATGAGTGTGAAATATTCAGACTTAAGTGCAAAGATAAACGAATTGGATGCATTAGCTTTTTATGTGCCCTTTGTTGCGCAGTCGTTAAACCTCGTAGTTCAGAGCAGTGCAGGGGAATCGCTAGAATCAGAGATTTTTTTCAAGTTTTGAAACGACTAGATAACTTTTTTGTGGCTTCTACTCATCGTTGGCACATTTTTGTGAAGAAGACACCGTCCGATATTACATGGTCGTTCCGCGAGGAAGGATATCAGCTATTAGACAGAATTTCGATGCCGTTTACATCTCACTTGAAGAAATCATCGAGAACAAAGAAGAAAAGCAGCGACAAGAAACGAGGCAGAAACATTTTCTTTAAAAAAAAAAAGCTAGAAACAGCAGTTCTGGTTGCTTCCTGGGATGGTGTGTTGTCTCGAATGGACAAAACTAACAAATATTTGTAAAAGCTTGAATTGGACTTAATTAGTGGCTGTTAAGTGTTGCGACCATTGATTCCGTTTTTCAGCCGTGATAGAGAAAATTTTGATAAATATAAAGACCAGTCTAGGAGCTTAAGTGAGCAAGTGTATCAAGAATATATCGACGAAAGGAAAAGCAAAATAAGTAGATCCCCACTGCAGAAAAATGAAAAGAATTGAGTGGGCGTGGCAGATTTCATTTTGCACTTATTGCAATTGTTCATAAATCACGAACAGAATTAAAAAAGGGAGAAGTATTGCGAGGTAATTAATCTTTTCCTATTTTCAGCAAACAATATTATGAAGCAAGAAGCTAAAGAACTGTTAACAGAAACGTAAAAAAATTTGTGAAAAGTAACGACGCGATCCCAATGAAGAAAGTTTTTGGTGTGAAGTTGTTCATTTTAGTGCAAATTTGAGGTGTTCACTCAAAGAAAGGTTGCTAAACGTTACACCAGTCGAATTACATGAATTAATGGCTGAAAATGGTTTTGGTGATGCGTTTCAAAATGTGACGATTGCTTACCGATTTCTCCTCTCAATACCAACTGCGAATGTGAATCTTATGAAGTACAAATTACGTGCCACAATGAAAGAAGAATGCATTTTCGGTCTTACTTCGTGAGTTGAACATGAGGTGACCAGTTCTGTTCACTTCCAGGATGTGATAGAGGACTTCGCTAGGGCGAAAGCGAGAAATAGAAACTCTTGAGGTACTCGTTTTTTTATTTATTGCATTTATATAAAAGTGTGACTTAGTGTGTGTGTGTGTTTTATTGCAACTGAACTGTTCCATTAGGTATAGTTTCATCTAATACGTGGCATAGTTGATGTCGTAGAAGTACGCGTATTCTCTTACCATTCGTAACGTTCTTCCACAGAAATGTATTGGGCCTACATGAAATAAGCAGGGGTCACACATTTTTTCTAGCTCCGGACCTCCACATAGGTTAATCTGGCTCTGTGTGCGGCAGTTGGTTGTATGGGAGCAGCGCAGTAAGAGTAGTCGGCGTGGAGACGTGACAGACTAGCAGAAAGGCGCTTCCAAGTATGACATGCCCCTCAACACGCCGTGAATGACGCTTCCAGGTTTGCTGGTGTATGGAAGAGGCTTGTCCAACGAGAAAAACAAGGAACCTTGTACTTCTCACAATCATGTAACACGGAGAATGAACACAGGCCACAAGAAGTTCACAACCGACACCGGTTAGGATTGCCATACCTTGTCAGGTAGGTTTCAGGCTCGACAGGAATTGTTACTGACAGTTAATTCAGATCTATCTGAACCAGTTTACGAGCAGTCAGGAACGCAACTGCACGCAATGGACATTTATAGTTGGGTACCTGGAAAACGGTCATTCCTCAGAGCAACAAATAACTCTGCACAAAAACTGGACAGTATCTGACTGAACACGTACAGTGTCGTCTGACGATTGCGTCTTTTGAAAACTCGTCGAGTGCACTGAAGTCCTACTGAGCCATTTAACAGAAAGAGTATGGAGGGTGTAATTCATCCCGAAAGTGTTTCTATGATGTTACAGTTGTGTTTTCCGTACCATGGCGTTGGGCCACATATTCAGATAACCGTTAACATGTGACTGAGATGCCTGTTTTAACATTTTCGGCTAACGAGTGTTTCCATTTCTTCAACATCTTCATGATGAGTTTTCTGTGAACAGTCCCGTATTACAAGGAAGCCAAAGCCATCATTTTCTCAGGGCTGCACGCCTATGTTTCTGGTTTGACGAGGACTCAGGCATCGTATAGCACCTCGACTGGCCCATTAAATCACCCACCTTACTGCTACAGAAAATGTGCAGAACTATTTGGAACAGCGGGTAAAACTTGTCAATCAACATCATCTCAATTTGGCCGTTCTATGGGATCAGGTTTTCAATGAGTGGCTCCAGTTGGACATAGGCGAAGAAACTTATGTGTTGTCTTCGTAGCTGTATTTAGACTATTATCACGGTTAGAGAGGTAGTGCCTTGACGTAAAACCTTCTCAGCATAAAGGTGTAACTTATTCAGTAAGTAAAACTGTAAATAAATTTCGTTTACTGATTTTTCAAATGTACAAAGATTTTCTTGTTCTGGCCTCCTTTTGTTATTGTAGCGACAGAAGTGAAATTCGAATAACTGAGGAAATTATATCTGTCGTTTTACGTTTCGACCCATATTAATAACTAGCGAACCGAGCAACGCCTCGCAATCGCTAATTATGTACAGCAACTGAATACACGTGCTAATCTCCTTCTACCCTCTCTTTTTGTGCATCACCTTCTCCTCTCTCTCTCCCTGTCCAACTTCTCCTATTCCCTGTCTCTTTGTGCTACTCCTCCTTCCCCTCACCACCATTTCCTTTTCCTCCCATTCTCTCTGTCCATTTCCTTTCCCCCCGTCTACCTGAGCTTGAGCCTTGTTTATTATTACTGCGAACGATATGTTCACTGAAAACTGTAGTCGCATAAAATGAATGGCTAAATTGGTTAGAATCATTAGCATAGGAGGATATCAGACATATCTCCTACTGCTCGATCTGTGCCGACAGTAGGCTCTAAGATTCAGTTTCCGTAGCTGTATGCTAATCAGAAGTCAATAAGCCATAAACACACCTGACCTGCTCTCTGTCACAACCGATTGCAATGAAGAAAACAAAATATCACATCGTTAGGTATACAATTTTTGCTTAAAACTGGGGAAGAATACATACGGGAGGAAAAATTTGCATAATGGTTTAAGTGCCCTGCTATCCTAGTTCAAAGTGAAATATGTCTGAAATTTTATTAAATTAATCTGTAAAAATCTGAAGTAAATCGGTCATGAGATATTTGATGACAACTTAAAACAAGGACTTCTCTTTATGTAGTGGTATAGATGAGTGTCAAAGTGAAAGCTACCTGTATGGAGAGGCGGGCGCCGGCCTCCAGAGTGCCGATGGTAGGCGTGAGGGTGACGTCAGAGGAGACGGTGAGCGCTGATCGCGCAGTCATGCGCAGAGCGAAGTGGATGGGCGCGCGGCCCGGGTTGAACAGCAGCAGGCTGTCACAACCTTGCGACCCCCACGAAAGCGTGCCCAGCGACAGCACGTCCGGATACGCCTGCGCAAATGCAACTTGATTTAAAAATATGAAATCTGACTTCACACACTGTTATTCCAGGTGCACCTGTTGTGCAAACAGCTAGTGTTTTTACTTATTATGTTGGACATGCATGTAGTAGATGCTACGGCAGCTGCGTTTTCGATTGCCTTGCACCCACATTGCCGAAGTTTTTCAGGGAAAGTTGTTGTTGTTGTTGTGGTCTTCAGTCCTGAGTCTGGTTTGATGCAGCTCTCTATGCTACTATATCCTGTGCAAGCTTCTTCATCTCCCAGTACCTACTGCAACCTACATCCTTCTGAATCTGCTTAGTGTATTCATCACTTGGTCTCCCTCTTCGATTTTTACTCTCCACGCTGCCCTCCAATGCTAAATTGGTGATCCCTTGATGCCTCAGAACATGTCCTACCAACCGATCCCTTCTTCTGGTCAAGTTGTGCCACAAACTTCTCTTCTTCCCAATCCTATTCAATACTTCCTCATTAGTTATGTGATCTACCCATCTAATCTTCAGCATTCTTCTGTAGCATCACATTTCCAAAGCTTCTGCCCTCTTCTTGTGCAAACTATGTTTCAATTCCATACACTGCTACACCCCATACAAAAACTTTCAGAAACGACTTCCTGGCACTTAAATCTATACTCGATGTTAACAAATTTCTCTTCTTCAGAAACGCTTTCCCTGCCATTGCCAGTCTACATTTTATAGCCTCTCTACTTCGACCATCATCAGTTATTTTGCTCCCCAAATAGCAAAAATCCTTTACTACTTTAAGTGTCTCATTTCCTAATCTAATTCCCTCAGCATCACTCGACTTAATTTGACTACATTCCATTATCCTCGTTTTAATCATACAGTAAAGCTGCATTCCCTCGGGAAAAATTACGGCCGTAGTTTCCTCTTGCTTTCAGCCGTTCGCAGTAGCAGCACAGCAAGGCCGTTTTGGTTATTGTTACAAGGCCAGATCAGTCAATCATCCAGACTGTTGCCCTTGCAACTACTGAAAAGACTGCTGCCACTCTTCAGGAACCACACGTTTGTCTGGCCTCTCAACAGATACCCCTCCGTTGTGGTTGCACCGACGGTACGGCTACCTGTATCGCTGAGGCACGCAAACCTCCCCACCAACGGCAAGGTCCATGGTTCATGGGGGGAGGGAAAGTTAACTATTAGCAATTTTGAAGTGAAAATAATAATAATATTTATGATTACGTGTGAATGTCTGTGCACCACTTTAAATACACTCCTGGAAATTGAAATAAGAACACCGTGAATTCATTGTCCCAGGAAGGGGAAACTTTATTGACACATTCCTGGGGTCAGATACACCACATGATCACACTAACCGAACCACAGGCACGTAGACACAGTCAACAGGGCATGCACAAAGTCGGCACTAGTACAGTGTATATCCACCTTTCGCAGCAATGCAGGCTGCTATTCTCCCATGGAACGGCTTGCCATGCCATTTCCACCTGGCGCCTCAGTTGGACCAGCGTTCGTGCTGGACGTGCAGACCGCGTGAGACGACGCTACATCCAGTCCCAAACATGCTCAATGGGGGACAGATCCGGAGATCTTGCTGGCCAGGGTAGTTGACTTACACCTTCTAGAGCACGTTGGGTGGCACAGGATACATGCGGACGTGCATTGACCTGTTGGAACAGCAAGTTCCCTTGCCGGTCTAGGAATGGTAGAACGATGGGTTCGATGACGGTTTGGATGTACCGTGCACTATTCAGTGTCCCCTCGACAATCACCAGAGGTGTACGGCCAGTGTAGGAGATCGCTCCCCACACCATGATGCCGGGTGTTGGCCCTGTGTGCCTCGGTCGTATGCAGTCCTGATTGTGGCGCTCATCTGCACGGCGCCAAACACGCATACGACCATCATTGGCACCAAGGCAGAAGCGACTCTCATCGCTGAAGACGACACGTCTCCATTCGTCCATCCATTCACGCCTGTCGCGACACCACTGGAAGCGGGCTGCACGATGTTGGGGCGTGAGCGGAAGACGGCCTAACGGTGTGCGGGACCCTAGCCCAGCTTCATGGAGACGGTTGCGAATGGTCCTCGCCGATACCCCAGGAGCAACAGTGTCCCTAATTTGCTGGGAAGTGGCGGTGCGGTCCCCTACGGCACCGCGTAGAATCCTACGGTCTTGGCGTGCATCCGTGCGTCGCTGCGGTCCGGTCCCAGGTCGACGGGCACGTGCACCTTCCGCCGACCACTGGCGACAACATCGATGTACTGTGGAGACCTCACGCCCCACGTGTTGAGCAATTCGGCGGTACGTCCACCCGGCCTCCCGCATGCCCACTATACGCCCTCGCTCAAAGTCCGTCGACTGCACATACGGTTCACGTCCACGCTGTCGCGGCATGCTACCAGTGTTAAAGACTGCGATGGAGCTCCGTATGCCACGGCAAACTGGCTGACACTGACGGCGGCGGTGCACAAATGCTGCACAGCTAGCGCCATTCGACGGCCAACACCGCGGTTCCTGGTGTGTTCGCTGTGCCGTGCGTGTGATCATTGCTTGTACAGCCCTCTCGCAGTGTCCGGAGCAAGTATGGTGGGTCTGACACACCGGTGTCAATGTGTTCTTTTTTATCAATTTCCAGGAGTGTATTTTGGTCAAGAGAATTCCTGCAGGTTATTGAGACACTACAGGGAATAGCCCCCTAAGAACTTTAATCTTAATGCTCTGAGCTGCCATCGTACAGTGCAATGCACCTCGGTAGTAACCGCCTTTCTACGTACAGACAAGGTCCTTCTGCGACAGGAAGAGCTTGCCGAATGACTTACAGCATCTGCGGAAACTTTGCACAAAAATGACTAAAACGAGACGCAAGCAAGACGCTTCTTACAGGCAGATAAGAGGAGGGATAACAAACCAGAAGAAGAAGAAGAAGCCAAATATATGGCGTTCCTGTCGAATGCAGGCTCTTTTTACGCAACGTGGTAAGTTGAGGACTTGCCTAGCAAGACTGAAGACCGGCTAGGACGACTGCAGACGCCGGACGTGTAGTGTACTGAGTGCGAAAGTCGGATGCAGGACTTCGGACAGACACAGCGATGTATTTCACAGGGCCATACGAAACACCTTAGAGACTTCAACTAGGGCAGGCAGATAAGTCGACGATGGCAGTGCTTAGAATCAACGAGAAACGCAGCTTCGATTTTGAACAAACGAAGAAGGTGTGGAGCGCCAAGGGACTCGACTGACAAAGACGCAGTAGGAATACGCCTACACAACTACCTAATAAACCGGCAGAGCAGGTTTCAGCTCAGCATCGCCATGGGTATCCGCAGTTATGACAATACAGGGTGTATTAAAAAGAACGTCCTTTTGGCACGTCTATACTTCTGAAACTATTCAACATATACAATGAATTTTGTTTTATGATTACTGGGAAACTCAAAAAGCTTTTTTTCATACCTTTTCATAGTCTTCAATATGCCCCCTTTGAGATGGACGGCATATGTCAATGCGGTATTCAAACTGTTCCCAAACTGCAGCGAGCATGTCTTGAGTTACAGCTTCCACAGCTACTGTTATGTGATTTCTCAGTTCATTCGTTGTTATTGGTAACGGAGGCACATAAACAGAGTCTTTTATAAATCCCCACAAGAAATAATCACATGCAATCAGGTCCGGTGACCTTTGAGGTCAGTAATGTAAGGGTGAATCATTTGGTCCAGTGTGACTGATCCATCGTTCAGTAATTCTTTAATTTAAAAATTCCCGCACTTCCAGATGCCAATGTGGCGGTGCCCCATCCTGTTAATAACTAAGTCGTTCGAATCAGTCTCAAAATGTGGAAAAAGAAAGTTCTCATGCATATCGAGATATGTGCTTTCTGTAATAGTGTTCTCAGCAAAGAAAAATGGATCATACACGTTTCCCATGAAACTGCACAAAACACATTAAATTTTGGAGAGTCCCTCTCATGTTTTACAATTTCATGGGATTTTTCTGTACCCCATAATCTGACATTACGACGATTCACCTTTCCATTTAAATGGAATTTGCCTCGTCATTAAACACTAAGCATGGAAGAAAACTGTCATCCTCCACCTAGCCAAGAAGGAAATTACAAATTCCATACATTCTAGTTTGTCACCTTCACAAAGAGCTGGCGTAAGCTGAATTTTGAATGGTTTCATGTGTAAACGTCGACACAATACGCGCCAGATAGACATCGGGGGCATGTTGAACAGCCGAGCTGCACAGCGAATGGTTTTCTCCGGATTTCTCGTGAAATGATGGCCCGGCGATTTGCCTTCACACAAACAACCTGTTTCTCGGAATTGTTCGTGCCATAATCTAATGCTTTGTGCTGCAGGAGGACCCACACCCTACCAGTTACGAAAGTCACACTGAACAGTTATTACTGACCCACACAGCGCAAAACGTAGAATACGAAACGCATGCGCCGGCTGGGGTGGCCGCGCGGTTCTAGGCGCTACAGTCTGGAACCGCGCGACCGTTACGGTAGCAGGTTCGAATCCTGCTTCGGACATAAATGTGTGTGATGTCCTTAGGTTAGTTAGGTTTAAGTAGTTCTAAGTTCTAGGGGGATGATGACCTTAGAAGTTTAGTTCCATAGTGCTCAGAGACATTTGAAACATTTGAACATAACGCTTTCTGTTGTCCTGACACCAGAACTGAAGTGGGCACACACTGTTGCTGCCTAGCGGAAACTACGTAAAACTCGAGAGTTTGCTCTTTCCAACAGTACATTGTTCACGCACATATCTCAAATGACGTAAAAGTTATGATTTTTTAAAAATCGGATTATTCTTTTTTGATACACCCTGTACAACAGGAGCAATCCGTTCTGAAGACAGCAGCATCCAAGGACAGAATAAACAGACACCAGGAATTGGTGCCAACACGATGGCCATGCCAGGGTCCCCTACCACCGTCCGCGCGACTTTCCCCCACTACTGGCGCGGCACCCACTTCCGGAGGCGCATGATTGGCTGGTCGCAGATCACAGCGTCATGAAAGAGGAAGTCTTAGGGAACCCCACACTCAATCCACCACCTCGGACCATTTGTTAAGCATTATGGTCCAGACCATGAACCTCGTCATGGAAATGATTAATGCATTCAGGGAGGCCCAGAGGCTGAACACTGAGATCCTCGTTGCCCTTCAGGCAGCAGTCCAGCAGTCGCTCCACTCTGCGACTTCCTCAGTAATTTCAAAACCCCATCATGGATAGACGACCAAATATCCAAGGCCTGCCAATGTGCGTCTTTAATGCAGACGGCATTGTTAATCAAGAGGTCGAGTTCGGAGAATGCGCGAAGGAGTTCTCCATCGACATATGCATGATGGGGGAAACCCACATAAAACAGGAATAAAAGCGACAGTTCCCAACTACGTTAGATACCATAAAGACAGGTCAACCCAAGGTGGAGGAGTGGCAATATACATAAAAACAAGGATCCCGCACCACCAGGTATACCTACCAGCTACCAATAAAATTGAAGCAGTGGTGGTGGAAATACCCACTGCCACTGAACCCCTAACAACTGTTGCAATCTTGAGGGTGCAAGGACAATCAACAGAATGTCCTCCAAACACAATCCAGTGATTCTAGCGGGCGAGGTGTAGGAATAGGTAGCACTCCTACAGTACCAGATGTCTTACAAACGTACAGACTGGTAGCAACATCGAGAAACTGTCGCCTCTGATATCGCTCGCGCGCCACCACCTACTGCCAAAACAGTAAACAAGCGCTTTAAGACCTAACAGATACAATGTTGCAGACAGCGGAAGATGCCACTCCCCCACAAAGGGACGGCCCGCCCCTGCAAGTCCAACCCCCGGAACATTTGCTAGCCCAAATCCGACACAAGAACAGAGCGGCAAAAGAGTGGAATATCACCAGAAATCAGGCCACCAGGAGGTTGCTCAATCGTCTACAGAGAGAGCTGAAGGTATCGCTCAATGAGCACAGAAACCAGCAATGGCAAAACAGCCTAATAGCTCTCAAAGTAGACGATCACACACTATGGCAAGCAACCAAGCAATTAACCAAAAGACGCGCTAGGATGCCGCCACTGCACGGCTAGTGGGGTCTGTTCTACAGTCATGCTGAAAATGCCATCGTATTTGTTGACTCCTTGGAGAAGCAGTTTCAAGTGGCAGAATCCCAGGATGATGAACATGAAGAGGTAGTACGTAGTCAACTGGCTGTTTCCCTCAATGCTGAGGAGGACCCAGAGGACGAACCCACACTTTTTGCCCCCGAAGACGTGGCAAAAGTAATTAGGTTGGTCCCTACAAAAAAGGCGCCAGGACACGACAGTGTCACCAACCAGCTAGCCATAAACCTGCCGCCCTCGGCTATCGAACACCTTGTGAATGTCTTCAACAAGATTACTCGTACCTGTGAGTTCTCAGCTTACCAGAAACTCACGGAAGTGGTCGCGATACACAAACCAGGGAAACACCCTTTATTACCACAGCCCTACAGGCCTATTTGCCAACTCTCAGCAATATCTATAAGCGCCTCCTGCTAATACCCTTACGAGATTACATCATCAACGAGCGACTTCTGCCTGATTTCCAATTCGGAGCCGGCGGCGGTGGCCGTGCGGTTCTAGGCGCTCCAGTCCGGAACCCCGCTGCTGCTACGGTCGCCTCGGGCATGGGTGTGTGTGGTGTCCTTAGGTTAGTTAGGTTTAAGTAGTTCTAAGTTCTAGGGGTCTGATGACCTGAGCAGTTAAGTCCCATAGTGCTTAGAGCCATTTGAACCATTCTTTTTCCAATTCGGATTCCGTCAGAAGCACTCCGCCCCACAACAGATCACAAGACTGGTGGAAGCAGCTACAGAGGGCTTCAACCACAGAGGCTACTGTGGGATAGTGCTACTTGATGTAGCCAAAGCCTTCGACTCAGTGTGGGATAAAGGGCTACTATACAAGTTACACACAGGGGTCCCCGGGAGCATAGTCAGGTTAATCCAAAGCTATCTGATGAACAGAACTTTCTCTGTCAAGGTAGAAACAGCCACCTCCACCAAAAGAGTATTCGTGCCAGGGTTGCCACACGGATCGGTCCTGTGGCCCGTTTTGTACAGTCTGTGCTCACTGCACAGTATGCTGACGACACAGCATTTTACATTCGTAATGCGTATAAGGACCTGGTGATTCGTAGGCTACAACGGGTTTCAGATCACACAAAAACCTGGGCCCGTCGCTGGCACATCACCATCAACACTGAAAAGACACAGGCCCCTTCACTTGGACCTACACGGATCTCGACTGCCCTGGTGCGGATCCGCCAAGCATCTCGGCGTAACCTTGGACTCGAGACTAATGTGGAAACCCCACATAGACGACGTCTACAGGAACGTCCGTGCCGGAATGTTCATCCTCTACCCAGTTCTCAACACAACCAGCTCTCTTCACTACTCTGTAAGAGTAAATGTCTATCGGGCACTTATACACTCAGTATGCTTGCCCAGTCCGAGGAATATGCGGCGAAGCAGCATCTGGACAAACTCCAGGGCACTGCATCTACCCATGGGATTTTCCACCGACAATCTGTACGCCGCTGCCGAAATCCCAGTCCCCCTCCTCAAGGAAAGATTCCAAGATCTGGCAAAGGTCTTTCTACGAGAACTCTTCCAGGTCTGGAAATAATCTCATCCACAACCTGGGTCGGTATGACACGTCCCGTGATAATAACAAACGTCCTATGACGATCTTCGACGACTAATTCGAAGAGAAAAATCCCAAAATCTCCAAGTACAAATACCAGCCTTAATCCTTAAAACACCCAACATCCCGCGAACCTCAGGCAAGTACAAGACACCACCAGAACACCACCACAATACACAGACAGCCAAAACTATCCAAGACAACCACACACATACAACATACATAGTGGAGTAAAAACCAACAGGCTATGAACTCCTCCATACACTTCCTCAAGGAGGGTAAAGTAAAACGTGTGTGTGTGTGTGAGAGAGAGGCAGCGTCCTGACACTTCAGTGATGGGTACGAATTTCACTGAAGCTTTGCGAGAACGTGTCACCACCACTCTGCTGGTCGTCCAAGAAGATCCTGTGTCATCGCATTTCACCTACCACTAAATTTGCATGTTCTGTCCCACTTTGGTTTGCTGTACAATACTACAGATTTGTGCATAGCTCTACTGACAGAGATTGTTTGTTTTAGTCTCTTAAAAATGAGATAGGCCAGTGAACAAAACAGACAACTATAATGTGTTTAAATGAAGGTTACTGATAAGCTGCCTATTTTTTGTGACTCCATTTTATGCACACCTCAATAACTTTAAGTTTAACCACTGTGCCTTTGCAGTAGCTGTATCTACTACTATTCCTGTTTTAAAAATGGTTCAAATGGCTCTGAACAATATGGGACTTAACTTCTGAGGTCATCAGTCCCCCTAGAACTTAGAACTACTTAAACCTAACTAACCTAAGGACATCACACACATCCGTGCCCGAGGCAGGATTCGAACCTGCGACCGTAGCGGTGGAAAGTTAAACTTTCGATTAGATTTGAACAATGTGACACACCGCGTAGTAAATCTGGAAATTTTTTCGCCATCTTGGCGGCTTATTTCCACTTGATTATTTTGAGTTAAGAATGTATGAGGGCACCCGGAACAGTAACTGCTCCAATTTTTTTTTTTTTTTTCAATATCGGTTGAGGTATTACATGCCACGCATATAATTCCGTTGACTTTTCTGCTTCGCTGACGCTAGTTCAAGTCTCTGTCGCTAGAGGGCTCCGAATTGTAGTGTCTAACATGGCAGTGTGTAACGTAACTATGTCATTATGTTAGATCCGAGGAGTTCATCCACCCGTGGTGGAACCTCTCCTTCAGCATGACAATGTCAGACCACTCATGAAGCAACCAATTCTTCATCATGATAGTGGTAGACCATACGGGAGTGCTGCGACATCTTGGGTTCACTGTCATCGACCATCCTCCATAAAGTCCGGAGTTAGCTCTATCCATTTTTCATCTATTTCCACAACTTAAGGAATACCTTCGACGTCTTCACTTTGATGATGTTAATGCAGTACAAGGAGAGATGAGGCTTTGGCTGCGTCAACAAGGTCAAATATTCTATTGTGATAGTGTCAAGCAACTGGTTTGTCGTTAAGAGAAATGTGTTCGTCGCCAGAGTGACGATGTTCATAAATAAATATCTAGAAACAAATATCAGAAATAAAGATGTAGAATGTTAGTAATGTTTGCTTTACTTAAAAAGCTTTGAGTGTTTTAACATAAGAAATTCGGAGGCATTAATTTTCATCATGCCCTCCTTAATAACTTCACTTGACATTATCGAATTTACTACGGCAATTTATACACCACTAACATTGACGACTATCCTTTCCTTGCTGTATAAACTACTTTCAGATTTTATGGCTTCTGTAATATTCACTTCTAGTTTCAGCCAGCTGCCTGTTCATTGTAGTACGTGGGTGTCATTACTTGTAGTAAGTGACACTAATTAAGGTCTCTTTTATTGACGCTCCTACATCCAGCAATCGTACTGACATTTCTTACTTCTGCCCTGAGCTCCCCTCTGCTCTTAATGAAACTGATCTATTCCTCTCTCCATATATGGCGTTCAGTTCAGCGTCTAACGGGTGGAGCGGTTCCTCTAGGCTAGAAAAGCCATTTACACACCAATCATATTTGCTAGCCGAGTAGCCGCTACCTGCGTCTAATGCGTGCCTAACCAATGATTGTGCAGGGTTCCATTTAGCTTGGTGATGGAACCGTTGTAATGCCATAGACACAAAATACAAACGAGACAGCTTCGGTGGAGTATTGAAACATATTGCCAGTGATTCTGTGATATTTATGATATTTTGTGGTACTTGTTCATAACAGTTTGTGAGAATTATAATGGAAAGTGTTCATTAATAGCGAAAAGACATTGCTTTATGTTTAAAACCCTACTATTAAAAATAGTAGTTATATGTTTCAAGTATTAAACAAAAGAATAATTATCTGTAAAAGCCATTAAATGTAAAATGCCGAAAATGATTGTATAATGAGTATACTACGTAATGAGACAAAAGTTTTACAATGTAATATATTAAATGTAATCATGGTGAATCGTCTCCCAGATAGTTACTTTCTGAGTTCTATAAACAGCCATAAAAGATACTCAAGAGTGACATGGAGAGCCACAAAATTGAAATGAGTTTCCGTTGGACCAAAAGCTGCGTACGCTTGATCTCGTATTAGAATACAGACCAATGAAAAAGTTGGATTTAGGGCAACACGTAGGGCTGTATAAGTGCTCTCCTGTATTAGTTAATATTGGCATCTCTAAATATATGACATTCATTTTAATATCAAATTGAGCTCCAAAACATTCTTGCAGACTTTTGTCTGTATCATACCGCATAATTAATCCTTGGTCAGTAGAGCAGGCAGACAACATTGCGCACAATTCCTGTAGATGGTACGTTTTCTTAAAAGTATTGGACCAAAGTGCTGAAATTGACAGACAATATAGTGTAAACATCACAAAGTGAAGCTCTAATATCAAGCTGCGTCTTAGCATGTAGCATATATTAAACATGAAGACATACAGTCATTTCAGTTAGTGTTTCTAAGCTCCTTCTGATACGTTATATGTTAAGACATGGTTCCTCTTACAAAAGACGTATCTGACCCTGTGTCTCTGTCATATTAAGTAGCGAAAAGAGGGAAAATCTTATTATTTTAAGGGAAGAATCCAAAATGTAACTGCTCAAACAGGATAACAATAATCACTTCATTCAAAATGTGGAAATTTGTTTGTATTACCAATCATCAAGGTCACTTATCTGTGGAACTCTGCATTTCTCCACAGCCGATGTTTGAAGGTTTTACAGAAAAACAGGTCCCTGAAGAAACAACGCCATGTAACAGGAAATTACGACCAGCAGGGTCACGAGAGTCATAAACGAGGTATTATTTGGTACAATAAATGGAACAATAAGCGTTATAAGGGCAGTACTTACAAAGTAAAATCCCCAAAATAGTTTTTGTGTTTTTCTCAGTTCTTCACTTATTCGTCTTTACGTCCAAATGTGGAACTTCAATGGATTGGTTAAATCGCAGCAGAAATGAACAATATACACAATTGACAATGACATATGTGGATGTGCAACATTACTTTTCATATTTTTGCACTGCAGCACTCCAGAATCCAAAATTACACATTAATCAGATATTGGCCACGAGCTGTTTTGTGTGTTTCAATCACTTCACTCAAAATTTAGTTTTGCTCTCCGATGACGAGAATAGGGACAAAATTTACGACAACACGTCAGCTGGTATTTTGGGAAACATGACTCTGATTTCCTAAATATGTTACCCTGTAGTGTTTCAAGAAAATTTTAGATTTTTTCCAAATAATACCTGATTTTACTCTTGTGCATGTGTTGCCCTTAGCTGCCCGTTACACGGTATTGCTTCTTCAGCGAACTTAGTGTGTAGTAGAGCAAACACCTCGTTATTTCAATATCATTTTACTCGTTCTAGCTGGGGTATTTCCCTTGTCAGCAGTTCCGGTTTCTTGATGCATATAACGACGATGCGTGGTGTGAGAGCTCTGCTTGGTGGTGATTCATTGTCTCTTTGCTTTAGCCAATTTGTCAAATACTTTAACGAAATGCTCCCACACGAAATTTTAATTGCGTTACTTTACTGTATTCCACTTTTGAAGGGTTCCTAATGCCATTAAAAATATACCTGTATCCATATGTTTGTACGGGGGTCCTTTGTTATTCCTGGAACTTGACACAGACACACACACACACACACACACACACACACACACACACACACACAGTTTTGGAGAACAATGGCTGTATTGCAAGCAGAACAGAATATCATCTTTAATCAAGTTCTTCTTCAGATTACTAGGAAAAGTAATGAGGAAACGATTTAAGTCTGTTTGGCTTAACTGACCGTGAGGAAAGTGAGGTCGATGACCCCGTGCGCCATGACGGGAGTCTCGGTCTTGCAGCTGAGGGCGGTGCCCTGGCTGTCGACAGCTGTCACCTCGCACATCAGGGCCACCTTGTAGTAGCCCTGCACAGGCGGCCGGAAGTGCCATGTCGTGTACAACACTTCGTTCGAGGCGATGCTACCGTAAGGGTCGTCCACCTTTACCGTCTGCACGTTGTTCAGCACGCACAGGTAATATCTGACACAAAACAGAACAAAAGAAGTGTTCACAGATATGATGTCTCCATTGGCTGTCCATTTAATCACAGAATCCAATAGTCATATGAAGAATGTCATTAATTATTTAGACGTCCACAGACTTCCCGCCACAATCTCATAAAACAATGCTGTAAAAGCTATTGGATATATGTATATACACAAAGCTAAATAAAGCATTTGGAATTAGATCAAGACGTGTTCTCGTGGTACCGACAACTATGACGGGATCATTATAACCTTATATTAAAGTCAGATAATACAGTGTAGCTGTCGTCCTTGCTGTCAGTTGCTTCATATTGCTAATAAATAACGCTGTTTCTTTCACATAACACATATGTATATAAGGGAGGTATTCATTACGATCCATGGAGTTTTTCCTAGGAAAGGATATGCACCATGCTCGAATAAGTTGTTTGGCCGACCACAACATGATGCTGGCCACTTCCAGCCACTGTCTTTCCCATTCAATCAAAACTCTGTGTCACTCACGACACGACGGCCTATAGGGGGACAGTATGGTGAAATGTAGTGGTTTCGTGGTAAATTATTTTCGCAGCTCTGTCAGCTTCCACATTCCGAACGATTTCGTGCTTCCAGGGACCCAGCGGAAGGTCACTTCTCTCTTCAGCATGTGCAGGAGATAGAGGACGTCCTGCACATCTGAATTATCCCGGCCGCGTGGAGTGGCCGTGCGATTTGAGGCTCCTTGTCATGGACTGCGTGGCCCCTCCCGCCGGAGGTTCGAGTGCTACCTCGGGCATGGGTGTGTGTGTTGTTCTCAGCATAAGTTAGTTTAAGTTAGTTTAGGTAGTGTGTAAGCAGTTTGGTCCCTTCAGAATTCACACATTCTTTTGAATTGGCCGGCCGGAGTGGCCATGCGGTTCTAGGCGCTACAGTTTGGAGCCGAGCGACCACTACGGTCGCAGGTTCGAACGCTGCCTCGGCCATGGATGTGTGTGATGTCCTTAGGTTAGTTATGTTTTATTACTTCTAAGTTCTAGGCGACTGATGACCTCAGAAGTTAAGTCGCATAGTGCTCAGAGCCATTTTGAATTGCCGGCCGGTGTGGCCGAGCAGTTCTAGGCGCTTGAATCTGGAACCGCGCTACCGCTACGGTCGCACGTTCGAATCCTGCCTCGGGCATGGATGTGTGTGATGTCCTTAGGTTAGTTAGTTTTAAGTAGTTCTAAGTTCTAGGGGACTGATGACCTCGGGTGTTAAGTCCCATAGTGCTCAGAGCCATTTGAATCATTTTGAATCATCCTGTCTGATGGGAACACATGCAGATGAGTGACCAGATCACTACTATGTCGATTTTGCTGCGCAAAAACAGTTTCCACGTACGCGTACATCATAATTACTCTACCAATGAAACATCTGGGGTTACACTCGTCTGAGTCTGATATGAGACGTCCTCGTCGGGCGGGGGGGGGGGGGGGGGGGGGGGCACTGGGGACCGAACCGCACAATAAACCCGGCTTCGGTGTGGGGCGGCGGTGGGGTGGTTTGGACTGCTATGGTCTATTGTGGGGTTGTGAACCACTGAGGGCTTCGGCGCGACGAAGCCTCTCAATCGTTCCTAAGTCCCCGGTTCAATACACACACAAAATACAATGAAGAATACTAAAAGAATGTTCGCAGACTTTCCTCTTCTAAGAAGTCTCGTGTGCACCAGTGTCTTCTTGACCGACCAGAGCTATGCAGAATACCTGGAAGTGGCATGGTAAGCGTATTTGTCTTTTACTTTGATCCATCAGTAAAACCCACCATTTGCTACTTGTACTCCGTTAAAATGACTATACAAACTCTTTTTAAAGCTATAGGCGGAGTGGTGAACTTAACCCATTAAGTACCAGTGTCCTATTTTGAGGACAGAGCACATATTTCTTTATTAATACACAATAAATTATTAATTTGCATCTATTACTGTTCTACGTGATTTTTTGCTGCTTTTTAGAACAAATGTATGCTTAGAGGAAATTAAAAGCAATAAATCCTACCATTAATTGATTATTGAATACTAAGGCACACTTTTCGTTGTTACAGGTATTTACTTTATCGACAATTCAGTAATATTTGAAATATTTGGCAAAGATCTTTTTGCGATTATTTACAGTCAACAATGTGTCTTTTAAACTACTTGCATTGTCAGCTCAATTTGAGTTATATTCATTGTTTTCCATTCTTATAAAATTTGGTGTACTCGAAATAGGACACTGGCACTTGGTGTTATCATTTCAGTTATTTGTATTGCTGCACGTTCCAATATGAAACTTTGCTACTGCTGATGTATTTTATTTTTAGAACGTTGTAATTTTACCAGATTTTGTTGCTGAGGTAAGTAACGACCCCTCTTATATATAAAAATTACAGGATATGAAGTTACTTTGAAATTTACAGTGTATTTTGTAAGTATATTTATGAATATGTTACCCATTAGTAAATAATACAGTTACAGATGGACAGTTTATCCGAGGCCAGCCTATTAGATTTGGCTATACGTTGTGGTCTCTTTGTGGAGCAAGGGGCTACTGTTTCAAATTTGATTTACACTGTGGAAAGGATTCAGAAGATACTGCAAGGGATGACATACTATTGGGATCAAGAGTAGTCCTAAACATGTTGGACTGGATTGAAAAACCCGAGAATCATTGTGTGTACTTTGACAATTGCTTCACTAGTAGAGATCTTCTGATTCATCTGAGAAATTTGGGACTGTCAGAGAGAATCGAGTTGGTGACTGTCCAATACTGAGCAGCAACGAACTGAAAAAGACAGTTCGAGGGAACTGTGACCACTAGTTCGACAGGAATGGTGAAGTCTTATTTGTTCGATGGCACGACAACAGATGCGTTACAATTGATACAAATTTTGACCAAGTTGAACCTTTGGGAACAGCTACGCGGTACAATAGACAAGCAAGTAAGAAGACACAAGTGCAACAACCTGCCGTTTTGAAGTTGTATAACGCGTACATGGGAGGTACTAACCACCGTGACTGGTTAGTTGGAAAATATGCGACGGTATCCAGAGGGAAAAAATGGTACAGGGGCCTATTACACATTTGCTGGAAATGGCGCTCGTAAATGCCTGACTCTTCTACAGACTAGTACATGGGAAAAATCACAACATTCACTGGATTTCAGACGTGCTGCTACAGTTACATACCTAAAATCACTGGAAGACCGAATATTGGACTTCCAATGGAATAGCCATCACGTCAGTTGAGAGTGATACCAAACATCGGGTTTGATGGAGTTGGTCATTTGATTGACAAGAGAAGCATGCAAAGAAGATTTTGTAAGAGCTAAATGCAATGGGAAACCAGAAACATATCGTGTTAAATGTCGCGTAACACTGTGTGTGAAGTGGATTGTACCATTTCACAAGAAATAAATAGTTGAGTGTAGAATACAGTTTAGTACGCTATACGATACTGTTAGATCCCAGTGTCCCATTTTGAGTACGGCCATTATCTCAGCATGTATAAATATTCTTTGGCTTTTTGTATTTATTGTGGTTCATACACTATCTACATTATAGTTAAGGAATAAAAAAATCAATTTAAAAAAAATAATTTGGGACTTAATGGGTTAATGTAGTCCGTCATCTCCAAGTTAAGAGAGGGCCTATCAGTCATTCAGAGAGGATATCTACTCAATTTCTGTTAAAGAACTGGTATGTCTGGTACAACAAATTGCTCGAGATAGTCTTTCGCATAGAGAGAGAATAGCTTAGTAGCCCATCGACCTGTAAAACTTTTGTCGCGTGGATTGTTCAGCCACAAGAATGGTGAAAGGTGGACCTCTCTTTGTGTACATGTCGCACGATGAAGAGTTCTCGCCGAACGTCAAGAGGCAGCTATTTGAAAAATCCAACATAAAAGCCTTCTTCTAACCACACCCTAAGTGGCTTGGTTCTGTGAAAGACCCACTAAAACTGAATTGAGGTGGTATGTACAGCACTTGCGAATGTGACCATCAATACATTAGGGAGATACAGCGCTGTATTTCGAAACGTTGCGAGGAGCACATCGGGCAAGTACGACATACAGAGAAATCAGAGATATCAAAGCATAGAATCAATCAAGACCACACCTTTGACTTTGAGACTGTCAATGTGCTAAGCTGAGCAATCGGCTGTTTGGATGGAATTATAATGGAATCCACTGAAATAAGGATTCGCGACCATCTGGCCAATAGCGACGAAGGATATCAACCGAGCGCGTCATGGAATCTCGCGTTAGCGGCAATATGACGAGAGCGTGGCCAGCACCGTCCAGCACTCAAGACACATCTGCAGCGCTCAAAAATAAATGCGAAAGCGCACATACAACCCCGCCCCGCTATCCACCGCCGGATAGCACACAGCAGCCCTTAACCAAGTGGAGAGAGCACCCCTGCAGCATAAATATTATGACTTCCGCAATGTCTCGACGTTTCGCCGGAAGATGATGAATACGACAATCTTCGAATATTTTGTTTTAACACTGTCACCCAGCTGGAAAGCCAAGAGCTTTTTGTCAGTACACGTCGGGAGAGTCTATATTCACATAATAGAAGGGTTGACTGTTGTGCTGCATGGCCGCGCACTTGAGTTTGTGGATTTTGTGTAAGAAGGATGCATCGGAGGTACACCATGTACAACAAAAAGCAGGGCCGTCATGTGGTTCGCTTCCTGTAGACCACGCACCGGGTATCTGAAATTGATTCGATCTTAAAACCCTATATTACATCCGAGCGGTACATTTCTGGTCAAGGGTCTCTGATCAAAACCTTATCTAATAAATCCTCTATACAATCCGTGGAAGCTTGTAATAGGAAATGTGATACATCCTGCATAACGTGTGACCAGTTTGAGGTTTACTAGTTAAAGATACATCAAGAAAGATATTAAAATTTATTTTAGAGCAGGTGTTGCCAAATGTTCGGTACCAATTTCATCGTCTCGCTTTAGTACGTACATCCAGTCTCCTCAGTTTTCTCTAACAGATAACCAAATCTATTTCTTCCCCTAAAATTCATGCCTTCTACCGCTACCTCCTAATATCTCAGAAGTTATTCCCGAAGATCTTGACACATGTCCTGTCGCCCTGTATCTTCTTCTACTTAGCATTTTCCACTAATGTCATTTCTCGTTTATTCTGCGGAGAACCTTATTTCTTATTTGTCTATCGATTTAATTTTCAGCATTCCTCTATAGCACCCGATGACAAATGCTTCGATTCTCTTCTTTTCTCGTTTTCCCACGGTCTATCATTCGCTTCATTACAGTTCTGTATTCCAGACGTATATTCTTAGAGATTTACTTTTCAAACTAAGGTTTTTTTTTATAACAGTACTTCTACTGCTGAGGAATGCTTTCTTTGCCAATGATAGTTTGTTTTTATTTCCTCCTCTGTTCCTCCGTCACACGTTATTTTGCTTCCAAGGCAACTTTCTTCACTTCTTGTGCCATATGGCCGCAAATTCTGAAGATAAGTATTTTTTGATACTGCTAAATACTTGCGTTTTGGAGTGCTGTCAATCCAAATTCTGTATTTTCTAGACTTATTTCATTCCACAGGTCACGCAATTCTTCCTCATTTTCATCTGGGATGGCAATGCTACTAACAAATCTTTTCACTGAAATCTATTCACCCTGAGTTCTAATTCCAATCTGAATCTTCCTTTGATATCCACCGTTGCTTTTTAGATCTGCAGATTAAACAATACAAGGGAAAGATTGCATACCTGTCTAATCCGAGCAGTTGGCTTTTGGTGGTCTGTTTTAATTGTTTCCTCTTGGGCCGAGCTCATATTTTACATTATCCTCTTTTCCTACAAAGCATATCTATTTTTCTGATTGTTTCTGCACTATCTTAAGTAGCTGAACGTTTTTATCTCCTCCGATAAGTCCTATGAATGTGTCTTGATTTTTCTGAAGTCTTGCTTCCATTATCAAGCCAAACGTCACAACTGCCTCTCTAGTGCCTTTAACTTTCCTAAAGCCAGCCTGTTCGTCATGTCACATACTTTCGGTTTCCTTTTTTATTCCTCTGTATATTATTCTGGACTGTAGATTTCTTGCATGAAGTGACAAGCTATTTATATGTGGTTCTCACATTTATGTTCTCTTGATGTCTTTAGGATTGTGTAGATATTATTCCTCCGAACATCTGACTATGTGTCTCCAGTAGTACAGGTAAATCATATTACCTTAATCGTATTATTGCCATTCCCCCAATAATTTTATCATTTCACGGAAAGAATTCATTCTTTGCTTTACGTTTTTCATGTTTCATGTTTCACTGGACGAAACTGCGGCCGGGCCAAGTTCATCCAATGCAAATCACAGACGTTAACGGCACAGAACACCAAAAACGTAAGAAGTGCAAGGCCCATGTGAGCAATAGGGAAGCACATAACGATAGCAGCGTTTCAAGTGTCCTATTGTGAACTCCGAATACAGGAAAATAGACTGTCAGAAAGGAATAGCACTCAAGGAAGGAGTTATGCGACATAAAGGAAAGATGATTGGCGTGTTTCTATGTCTGAAAGATCGTGTAAGAGTGCCGCTAGTAGCGCAGATCAGGTTTACTTTACATACACGTTGTACCGAAGGTGAGCGTTAAGTTTCCTTTGAGACTGGACGTGGTGAGCTGATGTTAGTCAAGAATGCGTTTAAGGCAACAAAGGCGCCATTACCACCACCTCACTGAGTTTGAACGCGGTCTGCAAGGGCTGCAAGAAGCTGGATATTCCTTCTGCGATACTGCAGAAAGACTTGGCAAGAATGTAGCAAGTGTAGCTGATTGCTGGCACAGTGCTCACAAGAATGTACTGTCGCAAGAAGGCCGGGCTTCGGATGTCCACGTGGCACTACTAAGAGGTAAGACTCTCGTGTTCGGCGTATGGATGTGGCGCATCGTACTGCATCTGCAGCAGCGATTTGAGCAGCAGCTGCCACCATAGTGATACAACGAACTCTTACAAATCGGCAAAGCCAGACCCTCGTAACGAACATTCCACTAACCCCAACCCACCAACATTTGCGATTTGAGTGGTGTCAAGAGAGAGCTTACTGGAGGAAAGGCGGTGGACTGTTGTGTTTCCTGACGAAAGCTGGTTCTGCCTCTGTGACAGTGGGGGCCGTGAGTTAGTTAGGAGGAAGGCAGCTGAACGCCTGCAGCCAACCTGTCTGTGTGCTAGGCACTCTAGACCTACACTTAGAGAAACAATATGGGGTGCCATTTATTATGTCAACGGGAGCACTCTCATGGTTATCCCACGTACCTTGACTGCAAATCTATACGTAAACCTGGTAATCCGACCTGTTGTGCTACCATTAATGAACAGCGTTGTAGGCAGTGTTTCCAACAAAATAACGGTCACCCATATACCGCTTTGTAACCCAACATGTTCTACAGAATGTCTACATGCTGTCCTGCCTGCTGTATCACTGGTTCTGTCTCCGGTCGAGGACATCAAACAGAATGAACCGTTTCTGTACTGACTGACCGTGTGCAACAGCCATGGAACCCCATCAGACAAACAGATATCCGACACTTGTACAACACAATGCATGCACCAATGCATACTTGCGATGAAAATTCTTGCGGTTACACTGGTTATTAATGTACCAGCATTTCACATTTGCAGCGGCTTATCTAGCGCTTTCCTTAACCTGTGATATTGAAATCTACATCTACATCTACATGGATACTCTGCAAATCACATTCAAGTGCCTGGCAGAGGGTTCATCGAACCACCTTCACATTTCTCTATTATTCCAATCTCGTATAGCGCGAGGAAAAGTGAACGCCTATATCTTTCCGTACGAGCTCCGATTTCCCTTATTTTATCGTGGTGATCGTTTCTCCGTCTATAGGTCGATATCAACAAAATATTTTAGCATTCAGAGGAGAAAGTTGGTGTTTGGAATTTCGTAAGCAGATTCCGTCGCAACGAAAAACGCCTTTCTTTTAATGATTTCCATCCCAAATTCTGTATCATTTCTGAAATAATCTCTCCGATATTTCGCGATAATACAAAACGTGCTGCCTTTCTTTGAAGTTTTTCGATGTACCCCGTCAGTCCTATTTGGTAAGGATCCCACATATCGCAGCAGTATTCTAAAAGAGGACGGACAAGCGTAGTGTAGGCAGTCTTCTTAGTAGGTCTGTTACATTTTATAAGTGTCCTGCCAATAACGTAGTCTTTGGTTAGCCTTCCCCACAACATTTTCTGTGTGTTCCTTCCAGTTTAAGTTGTTCGTAACTGTAATACCTAGGTATTTAGTTGAATTTATGGCTTTTAGATTAGACTGACTTATCGTGTAACCGAAGTTTAACGAGTTCCTTTTAGCACTCACGTGGATAACCTCATACTTTTAGTTATTTAGGATCAACTGCCACTTTTCGCACCATTCAGATATCTATTCTAAATCGTTTTGCAGTTTGTTTTGATCTTCTGATGACTTTATTAGTCGATAAACGACAGCGTCATCTGCAAACAACCGAAGACGGCTGCTCAGATTGTCTCCAAAATCTGTTTATATAGATAAGGAATAGCTAAGGGCCTATAACGTTACCTTGGGGAACGCCAGAAATCACTTCCGTTTTACTCGATGACTTTCCTTCAATTACTACGAACTGTGATCCCTCTGACAGGAAACCACAAATTCAGTCACACAACTGAGACGATATTCCAGTAGCAGGCAATTTCACTACGAGCCGCTTGTGTGGTACAGTGTCAGAAGCCTTCCGGAAATCCAGAAATAAGGAATCGATCTGAAATCCCTTGTCAATAGCACTCATCACTTCATGTGAATAATGAGCTAGTTGTGTTTCACAGGAACGATGTTTTCTAAACCCATGTTGACTATGGGTCAATAGACCGTTTTCTTCGAGGTATTTCATAATGTTCGAACACAATATAGGTTCTAAAATCGTGCTGCATATCGACGTTAACGAAATGGGCCTGTAATTTAATGGATTACTCCTACTACCTTTCTTGAATATTTGTGCGACCTGTGCAACTTTCCAGTCTTTGGGTAAGGATCTTTCGTCGAGCGAACGGTTATATATGATTGTTAAGTAGGAGCTAATGCATCAGCACACTCCGAAAGGAATCTAATTGGTATACAGTCTGGACCAGAAGACTTTCTTTTATTACGTGATTTAAGTTGCTTCACTACTCCGAGGATATTTACTTCTACGTTACTCATGTTGGCAGCTGTTCTCGATTCGAATTCAGGAATATTTACTTCGTCTTCTTTTTTGAAGGCATTTCGGAAGGCTGTGTTTAGTAATTCCGCATTGGCAGCACTATCTTCGATAGTATCTCCATTGCTATCGCGCAGAGAAGGCATCGATTGTTGCCGGCCGGTGTAGCCGAGCGTTTCTAGGCGCTTCAGCCTAGAACCGCGAGACCGCTACGGTCGCAGGTTCGAATCCTACCTCGGGCATGGATGTGTGTGGTGTCCTTAGGTTAGTTACGTTTAAGTAGTTCTAAGTTCTAGGGGACTGATGACCTCAGATGTTAAGTCCCATAGTGCTCAGAGCCATTTGAACCATTGATTGTATCTTGCCGCTAACATACTTCACAAACGAACAGAATCTCTTTGGATTTTCTGCCAGGTTTCGAGACAAAGTTTCGTTGTGGAAATTGTTATAGGCATCTAAATTTCGAGCTTGTGTGAAAGATAGTCTAACTTGGGGATTTTGCGTCTGTTTAAATTTGGTTTGTTTCTTTCGTTGTTTCTGCAACAGTGTTATAACTCGTTTTGTTACCAAGGAGGATCAGCTCCGTCGTTCGTTAATTTATTTGGAGTAAATCTCTCAATTCATGCCGGTACTATTTCTTTGAATCTAAGCCACATCTGGTCTACACTTATTTATTTGGAATGAGTGGAGCATGTCTCTTAGGAAGGCGTCAAGTGAATTTTTATCTGCTTTTATGAAAAGGTATATTTTTCGCTTATTTCTCGAGGATTTGGGGTTTACAATATTCAGTCTCGCTTCGGCAGCCCTGTGTTCACTAATCCCTGTAACGGTTTTGATGCTCGTTGTTTACTCAGGATTATTTGTTGCTAAGAGATGAAGTGTGTTTTCACAACTGTTTACTATTCGCGCGGGCTCATGAACTAACTGCTCGAAATAATTTTCAGAGAATGCGTTTAGCACAATTTCGGGTGATATTTTATGCGTACCTCTTGAATTAAACATGTATTTCCGCCAGCATATCGAGGGTAAATTAAAGTTACCATCAACTATTATCGTTTGAGTCGGGTACGTGTTAATTACTTAAATATGTTACCTAAACAAATGCAGTCCAGAAATTTCATTACTCTACATTAATTACCTTTGGTGTTGCGATTTTTTTTTCGCCTGTGTATTTCGCGAAAAAGCGTATTCTTGCTTTTCGACGTACGCGTATTAGATTTTCCATTTGCACTTCATGGACGGGCTTCGGGTAAAGCGCGTGTCTGGAAACTGAAAGTTTTGTGTGACTTGGAAGTGAGCTACAAATACGAGACAATATGGTGCGAAATACGTATTCATGCTCTGATAGCACAGTAAAATTGAAACTATCAGCCCGGTTATAGAGTTACTTGGCTATCAATGGTATATAGCTAAAAGTAAAAGTACGACATATAGGCACAGTGGAGTTTTCGAAGTGGTTCTGCAGGTGTTCCTGGAACATACCTGACGCCCTGCCTGGTGAAGTTCCTGAGCGGCACGCGCAGTATCTGCAGGCAGCCTGGGAACGTAGGCGGCAACGACACCACGTTCTTAACGCCCACCTCCACAGCAGGGTACTCCGCCTGGCCTACCATGACCACTGGAACCTGCAACAAGGTAACACGGAAGCAGCAGTATTAAGTGTCGCAACAAATCGTTCTCTCTAACAGGAAAAATCTTCAATCGTACCGTACCTCGAACCTCTCTAACACGGTAGGAGAAATTTTCGAACCTACCGTACTCCGGACTCATACATTTACCGCGGCGAATTTTAGGGCATAAAACGTGGTAATCAAGGAAGAAGAGATTAGGGTTAACGTCATGTCGACGATGAGATCATTAGAGACGGAGCACGAGAGCAGATCGGGAAGGATGGGAAAAGAATTCAGCAATGTTGGTAATCGTGCAAGCCTGAAGAAATTTCAAGAAAACACAGAAAATAAAATTTTAACATCAATAAATGTGCGTATAAACGTGAACAGACGTCTGAAGATTAATCTGTTAGTTGGAAACCGATAACGGCTCTATTTGTGTGAATTAACAGCATAATTAAGAGAAGTTAGTTGTGGTCTTCTTGTCTGCAACAATCAAGTATACATATACGTAAACAGTTGTAGTCAGGACAAATGTAGGACTTTGTTTCGTTGGGAGTATTCTGGGAAACACGCCCACAACATTATTTCGCGAAGTGTTTCCTTGTACGCATTTCTGCCGCTAGAAATGTATAGCGCAACTCATTGCCATTTCAGTGTTACCTGTGTTGTCGACCTGGTTTGTTCTGTTTATCTGCAGTGATTGTTTTTGCTAGTGCTGTTTTTTTTCTGGTTTAGTTTTTTATGATGGCAAGTTTAAGTGAACAACGTGCAGACTGATATTTTGTTTTCTACTCGCTCAAAATGCTGTTCAACCTGTTTTACTGTTGAAAACAGCTTACTTAGATGACGCTGTGGAGAAAACTCCAGAGTACGAGTGGTCTGCTCGATTTCAAAATGCCGACATGTCGATTGAAGACAAACTCCGTTCTGGCCGTCCATCGACTACCCGAATCGACAAAAATACTGAAAAAAATTGAGGGCTTGTGCTCACAGATCGTCGACAGATAATTGACGAACTGTCGAAGATTAGTAGGTTACTTGGGAGCTCTGTTCAGCGAATTTTAACGGAAGATTTGGCAGACAGGAGCCAGGTCCTTCCACCATGACAACTACACCTGCACCCCTGACAGTTTTTGGGTAAATAAAAGGCATGGTACAGCTGCTCCACGTATCTTACTCTCCTGACCTGGCTCCGTGCAACTTTTTCTTATTTTCACGCACGAAAAGGGCCTTGAAAGGACACCGATTTGACAACTCTGAAGAAGTCAAGAAAAAAAAAAACCAAGGGAGTAACGTTCAGCCATTTCTAAAGACGACTGCAAAAAATGTTTCGAACAGTGGAAGCACCAGTGGGACAAATGTATTACTGTAGAATATTTTCAAGGGGAAAAGGTTGTTTTAGAACCAGTTTAAAAATATCTCGCCTTTAAAAAATAATTCTCGTTTTTTGGGGTACGGCTTCGTAAATGAGAATTTCTATATGAATATTCAAAACATTCTAGTGCTACCCTCTTAATTTCGTGTACAGATGTAAGCTCTGTGAACAAATGTAGATGTAATTAGAAGGGACGTTCAAAAAATTTCCGTAAAACAGCCCAGAATCGGTATACCGATCCGGTAAAATCGCCGTGAGCACTGAAGCAATCATGCCACCGAGGCACCAGGTTGAAGGTACCCGTCTGCTAAAACACTGTGAGCTGCTGCACAGAGAAGTGCGTAGCTTCTTGCTGCGCATCCTCGTCAGACAGGAATCGTCGATCCATCAAGGCCTTTTTTAAGGGACTGAAGGTGAGAGATGGGGAGAGATCAGGACTAAAGGGTGGGTGATCGAGTGTTTCGCACTTGAGTTGGCGTAAATGATGCATTACGACATTTGCAATATGGGGCCGGCCGTAATGGCCGAGCGGTTCTAGGCGCTACAGTCTGGAACCGCGTGACCGCTACGGTCGCAGGTTTGAATCCTGACTCGGGAATGGATGTATGTTAGGTTAGTTAGGTTTAAGTAGTTCTAAGTTCTAGGGGACTGATGACCTCAGAAGTTAAGTCCCATAGTGCTCAGAGCCATTTGAACCATTTACGATATGAGGCAGTGCGTTATCGTGAAGCAACACCAGCACTTGGCGCCATTCCACAACATTGGTCTACAACAGACATGCTCTCCCATGCACATTGTTCATTCTGCGATGGATATCCACCGGTGTGTGTTCTTCGGCAGCCAAGAATAGAATAACAACACCTTGGTCCTGTTTGGACGCATTTGGTAATGACGTCGTCAAAGTTCACATTTCAACATTACCGCAAGGATGTCGGAAAGACACGAATGTTCCATACATGCATGTTCAAAGGATCTTTGCACCTTAATCAGAATAAGAGAGACACTGCACTATCGCATTTGTCTGACGATACCGGGCAAGCGACTTTCAAGTGCGACGTCTGACCTGTACGGGAATATACATAATGGATGTACGAGTCCCCTGGATGAAATGGTCCTCGGTCACGATTTCAACTACACACGAGGGCCTACTGACCAACTTCCATGTCATTCCCCGTGTGCGGCCCTCTCTGTCATCATCGACCGACTTCAGCTTCTCGACACATGGCACTCCCGCAGGTTTCACATACTATACGGCCCATTCGTCAAGTCGCCTCGATCGTTTGTACCTCACACGTTCCCTTGCAGCCGACACTCGACATGCCGAAGTATAGACTCTGGCTTTCTCTGACCACAACGCCTACATCTGCTATGTCATCCTAGCCCTTCAACAGGTGTGGCACAGTCGCGTCCTGTGGAAATTAAACGTTTACCACCTGACTGCACCTGATTGCCGAGGGATCGTCGAGGATGCGTGGGCCTCTGTCGTCGACGTCGCCCTACGTACACATCCACCTTATCCTGGTGGCTATCCTGCATGAAACCAGCTCTATGCAGGGCACTGATGGGATATGGCAAAGACTTCAAAGCATGTCAAGCGAGCACCCTGGACGGTGCTTCGTGACTGTTCTTCGATGGCATCCTCTCCTGTCCGTCATACCATAGTGCTTCGTGCTAAAGCGCAGATCACGTCACTCATGCAACGACGCTGGGAAGGGACGCTTGTCAGACCATGCACCCGTAACCAAATGCCTCATAAAACGCCATCGATGTACCACCTCCTCACAGAAAGCCGACGTTGTCGTCGAGCTCTCATCCACGACCTCACCGATGCGGAAGGACGGCGATACACTACGCATTGCGCCATTGGTCACTGTTTCTATTCTCATTTCCGCCGGCTGTACGTTGCCGTCTCACATCCCATGACCTTAATTGAGGAGGTAGCAGCACTGACTGTCAACACTGTGCCAGAGGATGTGGCTCGAGAACTTCAGGAACAAGTGACCCCCGATGGAATCCTAGATGCTGTCAAGGTCCCCTGGATCTGAGGGTCTCTCCCTAAAATTTTACAAGTGTTTTACTTATCTTTTGTTACCCACTTGGACGTCCATCTGTCGTGAACTGATGTCACCTACAACGACGATCCCAGCCACCCTCCTTGATGGGGTCCTCATCCTAGTCCCAAGCCACATGGGCGATCACGGATCTGTGATTACCGGCCCATCACTCAACTCAACAGCGACATAAAAATTTTTACCCGTTTGTTGGCCTCACGACTCAAGAAGGCAGCAAGATCCGTCACCTTCCGTTGATCAGACTTCGATGGGCGGTGACAACAACATCCATACTGCCCTCTGCCGTTACAGGGACATGATCGCGCTCCCGCGGTCTCAACATTTACCGCTTGGCTTCAATCAGGCATTCGAACTCGTCGAACATACCTTTCTGAATTTGGTCCTCCAACACATGGGTTTTCGCCTCGTGTAGTAATAGTGGCAATGCGGCTCTTGAGCGGCGCGACTTCAAGAATACTCTGTAATGGTCGCCTCACTGCGCCGCTAGCGATCGAGCTCTCTGTCCGACAGGGTTGCCCACTTCCCACGATATTGTATGCTTTGGCATTAGAGCCCCTACGGCAGGGGCTTCGCCAACGCCTGGTGGGCTTGACATTTCATGGGAACCGCTTCTGCTGTACAGCCTATGCTGACGATATAGTCCCCTGCCCCCGCAATGAAACCTAACTAATCTAAGGACATCACACACAGCCATGCCCGAGGCAGGATTCGAATCTGCGACCGTAGCAGCCACGCGGTTCCAGACTGAAGCGCCTAGAACCGCACTGCCACACTGGCCGGCAGTGAAGATGATGTTCGCGCTGCTCTGAGTTGGGTGGCGACATATGGGGAGGCATCGGACAGTTCTCTCAACATTTCCAAATCGAAGGTTCTGCTCATTGGTGAGGGTCTACCTGAGATATATGTCGCTCCTCTAAGTGTGACCACCAGCGTCCGCTGTTTCGGCATTGATTTTATAAATGACCTCCGTCGTTCAGCGGCAACAAACAGTAGACGTCTCCTCCAAACGATCAGGGCTGGCCTTGTGGACCACCGGCTTAAATCCCTCGACATTGAACAGCGTGCGCAATAAGTGAATGTTAACACGCCTCACGCATCGCCCCTGTGGTACAAGTGTTCCCGGTTCTGATTACCCTCGCACGTGGTTGTTGATGGAAATGGGATCCTTTGTCTGTACCGGGATGTTATTTAAAGTTCAATGTTCCTTCCTTGGCCTTCCACGGGGGCGTGGTGGAGTGGGCTTCTTCCATATTCCACACAGAGTTACGGCACATTTTGTTAGCTCACAACTGAAAATCTGGCATTGCTGCCCGAGCCTGACCTGACTGCTTTCGCATGAATATGCGCCTGTCTCCATGTCAGGAACAGTCATGTTATCAGGCATTGAAACGCAAGTTTCCCGAGATCACATGGCGTCTTGTGTGGAAAACGGTGCATGCAGGCACCAGCTTCCAGTCCACCTGGTATATCACCGTCAATGGCAAACAGGTCAACCAGTTTCGTATGCACCACATCCGCTTCGCTGACACATCCCTCTGTGTTCACTCTGGTGTAGAGGACACAGACGCTCAGCGATTCTCATATGGTTCATTGTCCGACGTCTGGAGAGGCTCGCGCAGCGTATCTTGACTTTCCTTACCCAACAGGCACCTGCTCAGATCATGTTCCTGACGCACTTATTCCCAGATGTGATTCATTACTCCGTAACAAAACCTAACGCTGTGAATTGAATACACGGTCATACGGTCCACTACCTTTTTGGTCCCGGCGAGAAATCAGAACTAGGTCTTTGGACGTGCCTTAACGTCCGACGCTGTGCACTTTTTCGCAACCCCAGATACAAGAAGTTCTTTTCCAAATTTCTACGTAGCGCCTTTCATGACCCGCTTTCCAGCTGGAACGTCCAAGCCATGAGATGCTGATGCTTATTTTGCCGACATGAACTTCTGAATGCAATACAAACGGAATCTCCATTAAAATTTCGAGAAGACACGTTTGGATGTTCCGCCAATCGGAACAGCACTAGCGACTCCTGGAATTCTGGTACATAGAATCATTTAATAAAAAATAAAAATAATAATCATCATCATCATTTATGACTGATTATGCCTTTCAGCGTTCAGTCTGGAGCATAGCCCCCCTTATAAAATTCATCCATGCTCCCCTATTCAGTGCTAACATTGGTGCCTCTACTGATGTTAAACCTATTACTTCAAAATCATTCTTAACCAAATCCAGGTACCTTCTCCTTGGTCTGGCCCGACTCCTCCTACCCTCTACTGCTGAACCCATGAGTCTCTTGAGTACCCTTGCTTCTCCCATGCGTGTAACATGACCCGACCATCTAAGCCTGTTCACCCTGACTGCTACATATCTAGAGTTCATTCCCAGTTTTTCTTTGATTTCCTCACTGTGCACACCCTCCTGCCATTGTTCCCATCTACTACTACCTGCGATCATCCTAGCTACTTTCATATCCGTAACCTCAACCTTGTTGATAAGGTAACCTGAATCCAAAATAAAAGAAAATAACAATATAAATAAAAAATAAGCAAAAAAACACAAAAAAAGAAAAGAATATAAAAGAAATGGTAATGCGAACGCTGGCGATTAGCGGGTTACTCCTGTTTCGTGTCCCGATCGGGAACAAATTTGCATTGTTTTCGTTCTATTCTACAGCTGATGGTAGCCCTTATTCGCAGAACTTTCAGATAGAATTTATTGTAGGTACAAATACTCATTACGATTCAAAATGGACAGCATTCCTCTAGTTTTGGTTTCCAATGCACCAATCTCTTGGAATGACGCACTGTGTGATAATGTATCTGACAATACGGTCAATCAATGAAATACCGAGATATCTGGTAATGTGCTTATGTTTTAATATTTTATTGGGTTTCGTCTCGTTTTGCTTATGACAAAAGTTCGTTTTGATTTACGACTAACACACTTCCCACTCTCTCTGTTAATGTGCTCTGAGTGAGCTGTGCACTAGTGAATCTGTCCGACTCGTATTCGGAACAAGTGGTTTCAAAGACCTCTGAGTCTTTTTAATTTAAGTTATCAGTGAGTTAGCTCTAGTCACTTTTGCCAAATTATTGTTCGACGTCTCTTTTCTTCCCTATGCTTGTGCAGTTGATCTACGATACCGTTTCTAATGAACGTATATTGACGGAATGTCCCTTTTTAACTGAAATTACATTTAAGTTTCCCCCAGGGGCTCAGCATTCACTTCCTGAGTACGGGCTTGGCGACCCCAGGGTCCTGAGCTGGGGACTGGTCTGCGCCGCCAGTGTCCTGTCACCGTAACCCCCGGACATGCTTCAGCGACCACCGTACGGCGCGGCGGTGAAATGTTGTGTGCTGCGGGGAATGGTAATCTTGGCTTGACCGCCTGGATTGCGAGGAAGGCCAACCTCTATAAAAACCCCTCAATCTTTCGGTGTGCTCCGCGCCTAGAAGATGCATGGCTGTTGGGGTGGAACAGTCGCAAGCGGGCAACCTGTGGGGCACCTGCCGCACCCCAGTTGTATAAGGCTTACTCAGGCACGCGGGGCTCTGTCTGAGCGGACTTTTAGTTCCCTAGCTGCTCGTGGGACCGCAATGGACCCTTCCACCTCCACATTTCCCCCTACCAGTGGCTTGGGTGGGTCGCTGGTAGGAAAACACACCCCATTGAAAAAGCGGCTACGCGCTGCGAGTCCTCCAGCGCCTGGTGTTGCTAGAGATTTAACAGACTGTAGTAACGGAGCACATGCTGATAATCAGAATGTGTTTTTGATTATTAAAAGGAAGGAGGGTAGTTTTGAGAGGGTTTCTCCCTTTTACATCCACAAGGGTCTTGAGGGAATTGCAGGGACACTGAAATCTGTAAAGCGACTGCGCAATGGGACTCTGTTAGTTGAGACTTCTAGTTCCCGTCAAGTCGCTGCCCTTCGGAAAGCAACCTGTCTAGGAGAGTACGCTGTCGAGACCGAGCTCCACTCCACTTTGAATTATAGTAAGGGTGTTGTGACGTGTAGGGACTTGGTGGATATCCCCATAGACGTGTTAAAATCTGAGTGAGCTGACGAAGGAATTGTTGACGTGCAGCATACTATGAAACGAGTCGATGGGGACCTCGTCAAATCTGACTCGTTTATTCTCACGTTCAGTTGCCCGAGACTCCCAGAGCATGTTAAAGCGGGGTTCTTACGTTTGCCAGTACGGCCATATTTCCCCAACCCAATGCGCTGTTTTAAATGTCAGCGCTTTGGGCATACTACGTTGGGGTGCAATGGGATAGCCACTTGTGGTAAATGTGGTCAGCCTGCCCATGACGGAGCCGATTGTTCATCGCCTGTGAAGTGCGTGAATTGCTCTGGGAGTCACCCTGTCTGGAGCCGGATCTGCCCCATCTATCTCGAAGAACGGAAGGTACAGGAGATTAAAACATCTAAGCGCATCCCCTATGGTGAGGCCAAGAAGCTCTTTAAGGCCATGGCACCTCCTGTGTTTTCAACATCTTTCGCTTCCGCTCTCAAAAAACCGGTACAACTGGCCACTGTTGCTACGCAAACGGAGGTTGCTAGTGTTAGCACTAATAGCTGCGCTTGCCAGTGCACTTGTGCTGCTGCGGTTGTTTTGCAATCTACGGCTCTCCCCACTACATCGGACAAGGCCGTGGTTGCTGATATTGAGGTACTTCCTGCCTCTCCCCATATGGCGCCTTCTGCCCAGGCGAGTAAACCTCCAACTGTTGACAAGGCTCTGCATTCCAAGCCCCCCAAGACAAAGCCTCAGAAGGTGAAGGTTCTGCCACCTGAGGAGACTAGTCAGCGTCGGTCCGATGACGAGGCCATCGTACTGTCTGACATCTCCCGTGGGTCGTCATCGGAGCTTATGGACATTGATGTCGACCGGGGGCGATCTTCTCGCCCCAGGAATAAATCTCCGGCCAGTACCGTCTCTCCTCGAAAGCACAGAGGCAGGGTGAAAGTTCAGCCACCCTGATCACTGGCTCCTATATTACAGTGGAACCTCAATGGGTTCAGGACGCATTTGGCCGAATTACAACTCCTTATACGAGGGTGCCCCTTGTGCTTATGTCTCCAAGAGACACATTTTCGGGCCCTGATGCTCCTTCTTTACGGGGCTATACCGTATATCGAAAAGATGATCTGATGGGGGAAAGGGCAAAGGGTGGTGTTGCGGTTTTTGTCCGTGACATGCACCCCTCATCTGAGCTCCCTCTCGTCACCGACTTGCAAGCTGTTGCAGTTGACATTCTTGTGGGTCGGAGGCTCACAGTCTGTTCTGTTTATTTACCCCCTCAGGCTGCAATAGACTCTGAGACTCTCACGGACCTTATTAGCCAACTCCCCCGCCCATTTCTTCTTCTGGGGGACTTCAACGCTCATACTGTCTTATGGGGCTCTCCAACTACTTGCCCCAGGGGTCTCATTCTGGAAAGCCTCATGATGTCTGAAGAACTGTGCATCCTCAACTCTGGTGCTCCCACTCATTTCTGTACTGCTTCCGAGTCGTCATCGGCTATTGACCTTTCCTTTTGCTCTCCAGCACTCGCGGATTCTGCTCTGTGGGAGACTGCAGCTGACCTCCATTCTAGTGACCACTTCCCCCTTTGGATTCGACTCCTGGATGAGGCTGTGGCATTACCAGTGCCGCCCCAGTGGCACCTCTGCAGAGCTGACTGGACACTTTTCAGCCAACTGGCTGTTTTGGAACACCGTGCCAGCGTCCACGAATGGGTAGACCATGTTACAGCCGCGATCTCCCATGCTGCTGAATTGTCAATCCCACGGTCATCCGGTCATCCCAAGAGGCGTCCTGTCCCTTGGTGGACCACTGAGTGCCGCTCAGCCATCCGAGCCCGCCGTGCAGCTCTGCGCCGCTTCAAGTGCCATCCCTCAGCTGACAATCTTGCGGTCTTTCGGGTGGCAAGGGCCAGAGCGCGGCGAGTGATTAAAGAGAGCAAACGACGGTCATGGCAATCGTTCTTGAACTCCATCTCTCGCTCCACTAGTTCTACGAAAGTATGGGCAGCCATCAGGAGGATTTGCGGGAAACTCAGCCAGCTACCTGTCACGGCATTGCTGCATCAGGGATGTCTCCTCACGGCGCCGAGAGACATTGCCCAGACACTGGCCATGCATTTTGCGGACTCAACCGCCACTATTAACTATGATCCAGATTTCTGCCGCTACCGCACTCCCATCGAAAGGGGTCACTTGGACTTCCGGTCTCTAAATTCTGAACCCTATAACTGCCCCTTCACAATGTGGGAACTGGATTCTGCGCTATCTGTGGCTCATGATACTGCGCCTGGTCATGATCAAATCCGGTACAGCATGCTGCGGCACTTGTTGCTGCCATCCAAGGAAGTTCTTCTGAACTGTTTCAATATCATATGGTTATCCGGCACGTACCCTGACTCGTAGAGGGAGGCGATTTTGATTCCCCTCCTCAAACCAGGGAAGGACCAACGCATCCCAGTAGTTATCGGAGTATTGCTTTGACGAGCTGTGTTGGGAAGACGTTGGAACGCATGGTCTACCGCCGCCTGGTTTGGCTGCTCGAGACCAGGCAGCTCCTTAGCCCCTCTCAGTGTGGCTTTCGTAGATGTAGTTCCACTATAGACAACTTGACCCTGCTTGAGGCCGCCATCCAGCAGGCCTTCCTACGTAACCAGCATTGTCTAGGGGTCTTCTTTGACATTAATAAGGCGTATGACACTACTTGGCGCCGCCTTATCCTCAATCAACTCCATGAGTGGGGCTTTCGTGGCCGTCTCCCCATCTTCATTCGGTCCTTTCTTTCTCACCACCTCTTTCGGTATCGGGTTGGTAATGTGCTATCTGATTTGTACGTGCAGGAAAATGGTGTTCCTCAGGGCAGCGTTGTAAGTGTCACCCTCTTTGCTGTCGCTATTAACAGTATCACGTCCACTATCCGGAGTCCTGCCCAATGCTCTTTGTTTGTGGACGATTTTGCTGTTTTCTGTTCTTCCTCTAGTCTTGTCACTGCTAGTCGGCAGTTGCAGCTTACGATAAAGCGCTTAGAGGCATGAACTGCAAAGACGGGTTTTACCTTTTCTGCAGACAAATCTCTGTGTGTTCATTTTAATCGTTCTCGGCGTCTTTTTACCTCCCCTGAATTGCGTCTGAGGGACCCCGTTCTTCCTTTTAGAGACACTGTGAGGTTCCTGGGCCGCACTTTTGATTCCAAGTTGTCGTGGTTGCCTCACCTTAAAGACCTCAAGGTGCGGGCCCTGAAGGCACTGAATATTTTGAAGTGTCTGAGCCATCGGTCCTGGGGAGCAGATCGGGCGCGTCTACTGCAGTTTTATAGGGCTTTCATCCGATCGCGTCTTGACTATGCTTGCACCGTGTATGGGTCAGCAAGGCCTTCGTATCTGAAGATCCTTGACGCAGTACACCATGAGGGTATCAGGCTGGCCACTGGTGCCTTCCGTACCAGTCCCATCCCCAGCCTGTGTGCTGAGGCAGGGGAACCGCCGCTCGCCATCCGGCGGAAACTCCTCATGGTGCGACGGGTGTGTCATTTCCTTGCCTGTCCTACCTCCCTTGCGTACCCTACCGTTGCCCGACCGCCTATGGAACGTCTCTTTTCCAGTCGTCCCAGTGAAACGAGACCATTTTGGATTCGTTCGAAGCATTTGCTTGAGTCCCTTGGTGTGGGGCGTGTGGCCCCCCAACGACAAGGTTTTACTCGCCTGCCTCCCTGGTTGCTCCAGAGGCCCAGCATCCTTCTAGACTTGTCGGAGAACCGGAGGAACTGCACTCCGGCGTTTGTTTTTACCTCCATATTTTACGATATTTTAAACCAGCATCCGGACCATGTACCTGTATTCACAGATGGCTCTAAACAGGGGGACTCTGTTGGTTGTGCTGTTGTTTTCCCTGGTCGAGTCGTCACGTTACGGCTTCCTGCGGCGTTTACCATCCTCGATGCCGAATTGTTTGCAATCTTGCGGGCATTGGAGCAGATTAGATGTGTTCCCAGTCTTAAGTTCCTCATGTGTTCTGACTCCCTGAGTGCCCTTCAGACCATGCAACACTTGTACCCAGCGGATACGGTCGTCCAGAACATCCATGATACCCTACTCCACCTGCAACGGCAGGGGAAGGAGGTTTCTTTCTGCTGGGTGCCGGGGCACGTGGGTAATTAGGGGAAACGAACTGGCGGATGTGGCTGCCAAAGATGCATGTTTCCTCCCTCACGTTGTTGAATGTGCCGTCCCCCTCCATGCTGTAACCTCCCTTTTGCGTTTTCGTGTTATGCATCAATGGGAAGAGGAGTGGCTGGCAGTTTCTGACAATAAGCTGCGTCTGGTAAAGGCCACTACGCGACCATGGCGTACGTCCTACCAGTCATACAGGCGGGATGAGGTTCTCACTCGCCTCCGCATCGGGCACAGGCCCTTAACGCATGGTTTTTTACTCCGGCGGGAGGACCCCCCAATCTGCAGTGGTTGTGGCGTCCAGATTACTGTCCGCCACATTTTACTTGACTGTCTTTTATTCTCTGACCAGAGGGCGGTGGTTTCTTTGCCACCGGATTTGCCCTCTATTTTGCAAGACGACGCAGCGACAGTGGTTAAGGTCTTACGGTTTTGTGTCCTGTCCAATCTGTTGCCTCGGATTTTAGGGAGAGGGTTTTAATGTGCTGCTGGGTGACTGGCTCACCCACGTTTTAGGTAAGAGGTCCGCCAGTCACGATTACCTCCTTGTTTCCCTTCGGTTTCTGTTCTTTTTTCCTTGTGTTTCCTTTCCTTTTTTCGTGTGTTTCTTCTCCTCTTGTTTTGCCTCTGTATGTCAGCATTTGGAACTGCGTCAGGCCTGTGTCTTTTAGCCGTTCTCCTTGTTCGGTGTCCGTCTTCATCCCTTCACCCCATGTGTTCCTGTTTCTATGCGTATGGGCGCTGATGACCACGCTGTTTAGCGCCCGTAAACCTCAAACACACACACACACACACACCTACATTTAAGTTATGTTACTTATTTCTTGAGAAGACTGCTATAGTGCGATCAACGTGTGTTGGTAAATTCATTATCAACTGAAGAACTTCTCTTCTGAAAATAAATTAGTAATCCCTTTAACTAAATTTTCGCTGTGTGAGTACTGAAAGGTACTTTGCTTACCTCGTTCTGGTCAGAGCCGTTCAGCTGTAATCGCCACGACTCCATATACAATTCTTTGCATGGGGAGGGTATAAGCTGCACCACAACAATTTGAAACTTGCTCTCTATAATCCCTTGCTGTGGCTTTACTTCGAAGTTCCTGTAACGAAAAACCGAGATACTTACTAAAGGCAGGAGCAAAACCAGTCACGTGGCAATGTTAGAAGGAAGTTCATTTCGAAAAGAAAATTTAGTATTTACTCTGACCGTAGCATTGTATTCAAGACTAACAAAAAACAAGTTTTCCAGTACAAGATCAGTCATAGAGGCAACAGAAACAATAAACTTCCAATTCCCCACTCCATTTTACCTTTAATGAATGGTATTGTCTGGTATGCTCAACAGCCCATTTCAGAATCGTCTAAACGAAAGGCACGCATACGTTAAACTCGAAACGCTGATTACAGTCATTTTCTCTTTTCTAAAGCAGCCTTTCTCTATGGTTAGTAGGGCACAACTGAGTGTTAAAGCATTGATTGTCTGGTTAATTGTAAATCGGATAGTAAATGGTGCTCATTCTTGGGCCTCTTTTAAAATACTGGGTACAATGAGATCAGCCTCACATTGCATTTATTCCTTTATTAAGCATCGTCAAAAAGTAATCTAACTCACAAGTAGCAGCAGTGGCGTGTACTGAACATTTCGTTAATGTAAGTTCACAAATCAAAATTGCCTATGGAGCAACTAAAAGAATAGGCAATATTAAAAAAAAGAGCAAGTTACAAAACTGAACGAACGTGGATATTAAAGTACCAGTTATTTCTCGTTTTATTACATTCCCGTATTAACCAATGTTGTTATTTTGTATTCTTACGCTGTAAAGAGTTCATGCGCTTTTAACAGAGGGTGTAAGTAACTAATAACTGTGTGTAATAGTAACAAACAGTTATGAACAGTTAACAACAAATATCCTCATTTGATTTGCGGCTCCTTGTATTGACCGTTTTTGCAGTTAAAATTTTTGGGATTTGAGGTCCGACAGTTACGCAAAACACCGTTTTTCACAAGTACCCAAACATGTTTCGGCACCACTGTGTCGTCATCAGTGGGTTTTCGTTTTTATTTATTCAGCAATGTGAACATTTTGTTACATGGTTATAAAATTATGTGCTTTTTTAGTTCAAACAACAGATCGTTTCTTTCCGTAAATACCTTTACATTTGGTGAGCATGAATTTTCTCGAACATTTTTTGTGTTAATTATTACAAGTATCTTGTCATCTGCAACCAAACGATGTTGATGAGAAAGTTTTTTTTGTGAGATTTAACATATCTTCTAGGGTGTAATTTAGATTTTCGCGATGTTTTCGCACCTATTTTCGTATTTACTTACGTTTTCGTGTGGCAAACACTTCCATTCTCCACATCATGCTGAGATATTGTGATGCATACGTAGCTATAACAAGTATTATCCACAAATAACGTAGTAGAACGCTTTTCACCACACCAGAACAGTGTGATTGTGGTTTGTTATATGTACCAGCCCAATCAGTGTTCATTTGTGTTCATTTGTTCACCAGAGAGTTCGGAGCCAAATTTGAATTTTATTTGCATCTTATGTGTGTGTGTGTCTGTGTGTGTGTGGTGGTGGTTAGTGTTTAACGTCCCGTCGACAACGAGGTCATTAGAGACGGAGCGCTAGCTCGGGTTAGGGAAGGATTGGGAAGGAAAGCGGCCGTGCCCTTTCAAAGGAACCATCCCGGCATTTGCCTGAAACGATTTAGGGAAATCACGCAAAATATTTATTTTTCGTGTGTGTGTGTGTGTGTGTGTGTGTGTGCGTGTGCTTGTGTGTAGACTTTATATGTTTGTGCTGTTTTTATTTGTAAAGTTCTTTTAATATGTTAAATAGTGTGACCTTGCAGAGTGTAGTGTATTCTTTTAAGACCTATTTTCCTTCCGCTGTTGCCTTTTATACATGGACGTTTTCCTCAATGGTCAGTTTGCTGTATATGCTGTGACTGGGTTTTAGTATTCTTACGTCTGTTTCTACTGTGACCGGGTGGTGGTTGTTGGCTATAAGGTGGTCAGCAAATGTGCTGTGGGAGTTGTTGCTTTTCAGAGCTCTGTACCAAATACCTTGTTTTGAAGCTTTTGCATGCTTGTCCTATGTATACTGACTGGCAAGTGTGGCATGTGAGTTAGTATATTCCTGACCTGTTAAGTTTATCCATGGGTGTTTCTTGGTGATCTGATATTTTTCTGTGTTGTGTTTTCCGTCCTGTATCCTATTTGGAGTCCCAGTTTCTTTAATATGTTGCCTATTCTGTGAACAATCTTGTTATTGCAGGTGTGCACGTGCCATTTCGTTTTGTGTGGGTCTTGTTGCTCTGTTGTGGTTCAAATCAAATGGCTCTGAGCACTATGGGACGTAACTGCTGAGGTCATCAGTCCCCTAGAACTTAGAACTAATTAAACCTAACTAACCTAAGGACAACAAACACATCCATCCCCGAGGCAGGATGCGAACCTGCGACAGTGGCGATCGCGCGGATCCAGACTGTAGCGTCTAGAACGGCTCGGCCACTCCGGCCGGCTTGCTCTGTTGTGTCTTGTGTGTGGTCGTCGTTTGTGTTTTGTGTTGTTCTGTGCTGGGTGAGGATTTGTGTGTGTGTGTGTGTGTGTGTGTGTGTGTGTGTGTGTGTGTGTGTGTGTGTGTGGTGTGTTCATTTTTGTACTGTTTGCATATTTTTTTATTTAACTTGTCTACCATATTGGTAGTATAACCATTTTCTACAGCTATTTGTTTTTTTTTTTGTGTTTAGTTCTTGTATGTAGTTCTTTTTGTCCACAGGTGTTCCGTTTAATCTGTGATGCATGAATCTGAAGTTTGCCTGCATATGTGTCAATGGTTGGTTTGATAGGTTGTGAATGGTGGTGCTTGTGGTTGTCAGTTTCCTGAATATTGTGAAGTAGTGAGTGTAGTTTGTGGTTTTGTATGGTGAGATCTAGAAAGTGTAATGTGTTGTTAGTTTCTGTTTCTAATGTGATGTTAATTTTTGGGTGTAAGTTGTTTATTTCATTGTGTAGCTGTTCTATGTATGTGGTTCATCAATCAGGCATAATATGTCATCGACATCTAGAAAGTGAACCACATACTCACATAGAACAACTACACAATGAAATAAACAACTTACACCCAAAAATTAACTTCACATTAGAAACAGAAACTAACAACACACTATACTTTCTAGATCTCACAATACAAAAAAAAGAAAAAAAAACAATCAACACACACTACTTCACAGTACTCAGGAAACATGAAAACCACAAGCACCACCATTCACAACCTATCAAACCACTCATTGACACATAAGCAAGCAAACTTCAGATTCATGCTCCACAGATTAAACAGAACACCCATGAACAAACAGAACTACATACAAGAACTAAACACAATAAAACAAATAGCAGTAGAAAATGGTTATACTACCCATATGGTAAACAAGTTAAATAAAAAAATGCAAACAGTACAAAAATGAACACACTAAACACACATACAAATCCCCACCCAGCACAGAACAACACAAAACACAAGCAGTGACCACACACAAGACACAACAGAGCAACAACACACACACAAAACGAAATGGCACATACTCTACAATAACAAGATTGTTTACAGAATAGGCAACATATTAAAGAAACAGGGACTCCAAATAGGATACAGCACGGAAAACACAACACAGAAAAAGATCAGAACACAAGGAACACCCGTGGATAAATTTAACAGGTCAGGAATATATGAACTCGAATGCAACCCTTGCCGGTCAGTATACATAGGACAAACATGCAAAAACTTCAAAACAAGATATTTGGAACATCTCAGAGCTTTGAAAAGCAACAGCTCTCATAGCACATTTGCTGACCACCTTATAACCAACAACCACCACCCAGTCACAATAGAAACAGACCTAAGAATACTAAAACCCAGTCACAGCCTATACAGCAAACTGACCACTGACGTAAACTTCCATATACAAAAGGAAATAGCGGAAAGTAAAACAGGTCATAAACGAATACACTACTCTCTGCAAGGGCACAATATTTAACACATTAAGGGAACTTTACAAATAAAAACAGCACAAACAGATCAAGTCTACACACAAGCAGACGCACGCATGCACGTACACACGCACACATAGACACACACACACGAAAAATAAATACACTAAAATGTGCACACAAATATGAATACCATATAAAAGACAACACACAGAACTAAAAAGCACACAGAAACAAACACACACACAGACGCACGCACACACACACACACATACACACACACACACACACACACACACACACACACACACACACACACAAGATGTAAATAAAATTCAAATTTGGCTCCAAACTCTCTGGTGAACAAATGAACACTGATTGGGCTGGGACACATAACAAACCACAATCACACTGTGTTCTGGTGTAGTGAAAAGCGTTTTACTACGTTATTTGTGGATAATACTTGTTATAGCTACGTATGCATCACAATATCTCAGCATGATGCGGAGAATGGAAGTGTTTGCCACACGAAAACGTAAGTAAATAGAAAAATAGGTGCGAAAACATCGCGAAAATCTAAATTACACCCTAGAAGATATGTTAAATCTCACAAAAAAAAAACTTTCTCATCAACATCGTTTGGTTGCAGATGACAAGATACTTGTAATAATTAACACAAAACTGTTCGAGAAAATTCATGCTCACCAAATGTAAAGGTATTTACGGAAAGAAACGATCTGTTGTTTGAACTAAAACAGCACATAATTTTATAACCATGTAACAAAATGTTCACATTGCTGAATAAATAAAAACGAAAACACACTGCTGATGGCACAGTGGTGCTGAAACATGTTTGGTTACTGAGAAAAACGGTGTTTTGCGTAACTGGCGGACCTCAAATCCCAAAAAGTTAAGAACAAGTTTAATTATGAAAGAACGTCATGATTTAAACCGTGATTAAATGTTTTAAGGCAACTGGCGCAGTTGATGGAACAGAAGCTGATGCGGCAAGAGCTCTAAAGTTGGGAAGAGGTGCAATTTAAAAAAGTGGAGTCGCTATAAACACTTTTGCAGTTCAGAAGAAAGGCACCAAGGAAAACCAAATTTACTACTGCTGAATACGACAGATGTCTGTACCTTAGAACCCTGATAGCAAGAACCTCAACTGCCAGAGTGTTAAGAAGTGCAATGAAAAATAATTTAAGTGATGTGATTGCTTCATCTCAAACCATTACAAAGAGACTGCGGGTCTTGGTGTGAAGTTAGGACAAAAAAGTTGTAATTGTTTAGTGCTGATACGGAAAAGGTGCTCGTGGTTAAGGTACATGACTAATTACACATTTCGTACGTATTTTTTAAAATGTATTATTTTAGTGTATACCTGTTTTGGGCTACCATGTTCATCTTCAGGCGGCTAATATTTTCAGTTATGTAGATGTTCTGATCAGAGGCATGCCGTCTTGCTTCTGCGCAGCACAAGAATATTCGAATATTGCATTACAATACATTAACATGTTGCATTTTGCACATCCCACACATCATCTTTGCTTTCTTTACATTTTTACTCAATAGGAAATAATTGATATCTTTGAAACTTTGCTTAATGGATAATCTTTGCATTGTAAACAAAAACATAAATTGTACAGCACATGTGTAACGCTTAACACTGACATTAAGAATGTAAGTAGGCTGTTTAGGGTTTTTTATTGGTAACGCCGCCGCCACGTAGCGCTCTGTATGAAAATCACTGGCTGTGCCGTGTGCAGTCTGTGGCTGGTTTGCATTGTTGTCTGCCATTGTAGCGTTGGGCAGCGGCAGCTGGATGCTAACAGCGCGTAGCGTTGCACAGTTGGAAGTGAGCCGCCAGCAGTGGTGGACGTGGGGAGAGAGATGGCGGCGTTTTGAAATTTGTAAGAATGGATGTCATGAACTGATATATATATTATGACTATTAAGGTAAATACATTGTTTGTTCTCTATTAAAATCTTTCATTTGCTAACTGTTCCTATCAGTAGTTAGTGACTTCTGTAGTTTGAATCTTTTATTTAGCTGGCAGTAGTGGCGCTCGCTGTATTGCAGTAGTTCGAGTAACGAAGATTTTTGGTGAGGTAAGTGATTTGTGAAAGGTATAGGTTAAAGTTAGTCAGGGCCATTCCTCTGTAGGGATTTTTGAAAGTCAGACTGCGTTGCGCTAAAAATACGGTGTGTCAGTTTAAGCACAGTAATTCATTAATTGTTCTAACTGGACGTTTCATATGTCGACCCTTAGCCAAGGATACCTCACTGGAATCTTCTGATTTCTTCTTGTAGTTTGTGTAATTAGTGTAGCTTTTGTTTATCGCTAGCGCATAATCGTAGACTGAATTTACTTTGTAGTTGTAGTTTTTCATTGTTGTAAAGTAAAACAGTTGTGGCATGCATGTAGATTTGCAGCAAGTATTTCGCAGCTGCGCTTGCAATTAACGAGATATTATTTTCAGTGATATGTTAATGTATTCTCCTATTTTTGCTTTTCACATTGTGCTTTTCTGTGTTATCGTGTGAAATATTGTGACAATAACGGCGTGTGAAAAACGTAATACTAGGCTCCAAAGTAAACTGAGAAATGACAGTGAAGACGAAAGCAGTGTGTTAACGCCATCGAGTAATGAATTAACTAATGTTCAAAGTAGTAATTTGGTAATTGTACTTAGGGAAATGGAGCGGGCTGCAAACAATTGTGTAGACAGTGAAATAATAAGTGAACAGCGAAGCATTATCGATCGATCGGTTATCAACAGCTCGCCTCAGGATTCCGAAATGACAGGACACAATGTTGCAAATACTGTAGATTCAGGTTTTGCGTCCTCACCGTTTTCTCAAATAAGTCAAGATACATTTTGTGTTTTTCAAACTGCGAATATTGCCGGTTCAAATGCATTACCGAATAGCACTGAGGAACATGTTTCAGACACCAGTGCATTGTTATTACAATTAATGCAACAAATGGGACGAAAGCTTCAAAAGTTAGACACAATGGAACAAAATATTCAAAAGTTGGACACAACGCTTGAACAAAATCAGAAACAAGTGGGACAAAATCTTCAAAAGTTGGACACAATGGAACAAAAGCTTCAAAAGTTAGACTCAGTGGAACATACGCTTGAACAAACACATGAAGATTTAACTACTGAGTTGCATAAAATCGAATCGAAATGAAAAAAAGTCTGGAATGACGTAAAAACACAAATTTGTGAGCATTTTCAACCTATTTTTTCGTGGCATGAACATGCATTACAGAATCAAGAATCAGCCATAAAAGAACTGCAAACTATTGTTCATGAAAATCATGTGACCTTGAAAGCCAAAATTGACTTAGTTGCATCTACCGATTCGGTTACGCAACTTGCAAAAACTCAGCAAAACTTAAAGGACACAGTAGATACGATTTCAACACAAATGGACACTCTGAAATTTGGTTCAGAAAACACACTGAGGAAATAAGTACACTATCGGAGAAAGTAGCCAAACTTTCAGATCAGTTCATTAACTTATCTGCAAAGGTAGATGATGATCTGAATGACACAGAAGAGTGCGAACAAATTAGGAAATTCAAACAAAATCAGAATCAAATTAATATGCAACACCAAAGAGAAATCCGGGAAGTACAAGATCAGCTGACACAGGTAATACAAGAATTACGTATTTCAGAGGACACTCGCGCTCCAACACGGGAAGAGGGTCTTAGAAATACGGAAAAGCCACAAAATAATAACACAGGGCATTTCGGAAATTATGAAAGAAATTGGCAAGGTACACCGAATTTTGAGATGGAACCGCCGACACGACGTAACAATGACCGAAATGCTACCCGCCGACACGATTATTTTGACTATAAGCTGTTCATTACTACACGTAAATTGAAAATATTTAAGAATTCTGGCAACGACATTCATCCAAAAGCATGGCTTCATCAATTCTCTCATTTTTTTCCTCCCAACTGGTCATTAGAGCACAGATTAGAATTTATGTGTGACTATTTAGAGAATGAACCATCTGTAAGAATGCGATCGGTCTTTCACGATTTCCACAGTGAAGGAGAATTTTATCATGCTTTCCTCTCAGCATATTGGTCTCAAGCTACACAAGACCGAGTAAAACATAACATTATAATGATGAAACATTTCGAACAAACTGCATTTTCCAGTCTTGTGAAATATTTTGAAGACATGTTGCACAAGAATTAGTACCTGTCAAACCCATACAGCACCTCAGAACTCATCCGCATTTGCTTAATCAAATTACCTGAACATTTACGACATATTATTTTGGCAGGATGCTGCAAAGATGACATTGAAGCTTTTCAGGGACTGTTACAAGAATTGGAAATGGTCACTGAAAATCGCGGAACGCGAAAACAGGGACACAACAATTACAGGTCACATCCGTCACAATTCCGCGATGACAGAAATAATAACTGGACACGACAAGGCTATTCTTACAACGCAAACCGTGAACAAAACAGACACCACCCATATGACAACCATTGCCAGAGTAATAGTTACAGAGAAAGATCGCATTTCTGTAGTAATGAATATAACAGAGACAATAATAGAAACAGACAATATGGCAACCAGAACTATTATTATCACGGGAGACAGAATAACATCAGACGCAATGGTCCACTGCGCAGTGATAATTCAGGGAGAAATTCTCCATCACTTAACCGACAAGAAAGAAAATACAAGAACTACCGACATGACGACAGACGATATAATCATAACGACAGACCGGAATTTCGTCAGAACTGGCGGGATTCAAACAGAGCTGGACCCTCTCGGCAAGGAGAATGTGTAGAAGTTAGGTCTCCTAATTCCAATAACGACGCACGCCAACAAAGAGATAGCAGACAATGACTCGCACCGCAGGCAGCCACGTGCGCCGGCTGGCTCAGAGGAAAATAACATAGGCGCTAACCTTGAGAAAAACTTCAGTATTCTTTACCCATGTTTACCGCATGATAATTGCATTCAAGTTGAAACTCTGAGTACTATGAAAAGTAAAGGATTTCACCATATTTCACATGTAAAACCGTTTATTGAGAGAGAATCTGCTTTTTAACTTAGTCTTAGCCATAAAATTTTTCACTTCACGCTACTAGTACCATTTGTCACACTGAGAAACTGTTAACACGCAACAATGTTTGAAGTTAAATACCCAGTCAAGATCCAAGAGAACTTATTTAAACAGAAATTACGAATGCATTGTTATAGTGAACAGACATTACAGTGTTATTGTGTGTGTACATTTTTGCTTGATAGTTGCAGCACGACTATAAGGCTTACATACTTAGAACATATACCAGTATTGTTAATGAGATTTTAATGCAACATTTTGGTTTAGTTGAAAAGACATTCCTTATTTGAAGTACTTTCTGTGAGATTAAAGATGACTTAGCATTTGGTTTCTTTGATAGCTACACGATTATATCACGACGCTACTAATGTGTGACACAATTTACATTGTGCTTTTGCGGTGTATCTGTTTTATATCTGCACAGTTTTTCTGAATTATTCTGGAAAGTAAAACATGTTTTAGTGGTAACTTTGTGGTGTAGCTACAATGAGACAGCCTTTTCTGTAGCACAACAGTACGTTACAGTACAGTACTTACTTCATCATGGCAATAAGCGTAGTAACTACGATACTTATGCGCAAAGCATTTCACTTTTATTTATCATGAGGTAAGTACATTGACTTCTACAGAACTTAGCTTTCGGAGGACGATAACTACGACACTTCCACAGAGATTATCTTACAACACGACGCACAGTTTAGCTCTACAGTACACGTATTTGAGTGAGTAATTTTGTACTTAAAACATTTATTTTAAAGATATTTGAAGTACAATGCTACAAAGGTTTTCCGTGATGCATTTCATTCCATTGCTGTAATCTGCAACACCTGAGGATATAATTACATTAATCCTCAGGGTGGTACACGCTTACTTTGTGTACCATGTGTTTGGCAAGCACAAGGAGCCCCAGCTAATGTGGTATTTGCTAATACAACTTTACATATCGGTACCATATTTCTCTAACACATAAATTACACAGCTACCTGATCGTGTAACTGAGAGAGGCAAATATTTATTTTACTACATCAATGACAGATGTTTACGTAATTACATAGTTGGATAACTTCACACATGTGAAATTGTATTTTGTCTATACTTTGTGAAATGTTCATATTTTTTCAGAAACATTGTGATACTATGAGAGATTTGAATGTCGCATTTGGTGTGGGGTTATGATTTTTAAGGTACGTTTGAGGTAGACGACACTATTGAAATGAGCAGAGAATTTTTTTTAGGTTTTGAAACTATTGAAGGAATCCACGACGATTTTGAGATTTGGCTGAGGTTTTATGATGTTATGATGACGATGTGTATTACGCTGTTGCGGTATGTTTATGATCAATAAACTGATGCTATATGAGTTATTTGATTACGCTACATATCTGTTATGATGAAATATTGAAGAAGTGTTGACGAATAAGGTAAGGAATAATGAGTAGTGGTTAGGGACTCTAGTTTGTGAAAAAGGTTGTTGGAAACCAATGATCGTACTTTAAGAGTTATGAAATGTATGTAAATGCGTGAATGTATCACTATTTTTGCGAAAATTTTTTGGACACTATTATATTTAAAGGAGTTCGTTTCTACAGATTTGTAACGCAAATTCTTGACCTGTGAAATATTTTAATATGAGACTGTCACTGTAGCGGAAACTGCTGTCGTGAATATTTCTGTGAGAAAGTTAAGTGACCACCTGCACGTAATGCGTCGTGGGCACCCAGACGCCTTGAAAAAAGCCATTAGTGGGTGCCTGTCAGAGGCACAGGTGAAGAGAGAGAAAAAAAGAGGCCATTATCCTCGCTATTGACATTCCTTTGTAGAAAGCATCGTAAATACGACACCCTCAAACTTGAAAATATGATTACACTGTAGAGTTCTTAATTTATGACGTTTACTGAAATGAAATGATGAGAAACGTTTCATGTCTATTGTCTTGCTACTTGGAAGATTGTTTACTGCATTATGAAATGCCTTATGGCTAGCGAATGACGTTTGACGCCTTGCTTTGCCTATTTTGTTTAATATCTAGTTTTTAGCTGCACTGCAGCATTGGTTAAAATAAAATTTTATAGCTGTACTAATATAAATATTTTCTGTCTAGAGATCCAGTATATAATAATAATGTGATATACGTAAAAAAAATGAGGGAGCACAAAAAGACATTTCCCTTCACAGGAACTGCATACATAATTTTCTTTTCAAGTACTTGGTAATTTATTTCGTAGAATAAGTTGTGGTGCACCACTTTAATTATATAGACATTAAAATGTGATTAGACATTTCCCTTATTTGCATTGTTGTTTTTACTGTAATATTTTTTCTGCTTGAGCTATGTCATGTTTAGATATAAGTTATTGTATTTGCTGCTGCTGTTTGCCAGGCATAATGTTACTGAATTTAACTTTGTATTACTCTGTTAAGCCAGTTTTACTATGGATTTATTTTTCTTGTTTGCTGCGCATTGCCTTATATTAGTTGCAATATTGCTGCTTGCTTCGACAACTTATATTTTTTTTCATTGCTGTTTGTATTAATTGTTTTGTGCTGCTGCATTGCAACATCCCTTAGTTTAGCATCTGAGATCAGTAGATTTAAGTTAGCTTAAGACGGGGTAGGCTATAAAAGAGAACGAGTTGTGATGAATTGGAAGAAATGCATTGAGAAGCTATAAGAAAATGATTTGGCCAAAAAAGTAGTGTACAGTGGAGAAAAACTATTTTTGAAAGAGGATGTGAACAAAATACAGAAAGCATGCTTGGATAGGATATTTTTGGTGGAAACAAATGTTGAGATAAGACGAAAGATCTACAGAACGACGTTTTGGGTTGGACTGCAGTACCAAGTGTCACACTGAAAACAAACCCTGTCCTGTATTCTGTGTTATTAGCTATGTGAATCTGTGTTTGTCCTATCTTTATGTGTTTAGGTAATAAGATTTCGATTGTAGAATTTTTCTGATAATATGTTATTTTCTTTGTAAAGATGTTTAGACATTATTTATTCTGTTCTGTTTTAATGCTCATGTGTGAAGTTGATGTATCAATAATTATTCTGATCTTTTATGTCATAATTCTTGTGACACTGATGTATATGGATATTTCTATTCTTTTGTAAAGCCTGTACTACTACAAATTTATCTGTATTGTTACATTCTTTAATAATGTATTTTGTACCTTTGTTATAGTATTCTTAAGTTATAAAATTGCAATTGACACCAGTTCATCAAATTAAGTAACTTGTAAATTATATTTCACTGCACACATTTCTGTTAGTCATAGTGTATGGACAATATGTGAGAAGCAGGGACTGATAGTGTTTGCATGTGTGTTAATAATTCAGCAAAGGACTGGATAACAGCATTGCTGGTTCTAAGGACATTTCAAATAAATTCTTTGTGAGTGGACAAGTGGTGGTTTATGGACTTACTATATTGTCCACAAGACTCTTCGATGGTGATTGTGCACCTGCACAGTTGGCTGCTAGCCATCTCTACAAGGACTGAAGTGGGTCTACACCTTTGATGACTCACCAATACCATTATTTCTACAAGGACTGCAGTGGGTCTGCACTTGTGGTGGCCCACCAATACCGTAATCTCTATCAGGACTACAATGGGTCTACTCTGTGTTGACCTACCTACCAATATTCTTCAAAACTTCGACTGACTCTGCTGTGGGTTTGCTCTGTTGTGGCCTATTACCTGTCTGCATGTCAAGAGTCAGCAATGTGTTTCCGTTGGAAGGACAACACTCCTTCTTCAAGCCTGCATGGAAATCCACTACTTCCATGTGCATTTTCTTTTACTACTCAGACTTTGAGAAAAACACTGCAATTTTACTGTGATGGATGATCAGGACTGTCTTTATGGACTGTGAGAAAATTTTAGCTTTTGACCAACATTGTATCAATAAGTGTGTGCATTTGATATCTTTGTTATTGTAATTATGAAAAATTTTTTCAAATCTGTATTGGCCACTGCCCAAAACAATTTGTAAATTTTTTTGTGGGGAGCATAGGGGCTATGTAAGTAGGTTGTTTAGGTTTTTATACTGGTAACGCCGCCGCCACATAGCGCTCTGTATGAAAATCACTGGCTGTGCCGTGTGCAGTCTGTGGCTGGTTTGCATTGTTGTCTGCCATTGTAGCGTTGGGCAGCGGCAGCTGGATGCTAACAGTGCATAGCGTTGCGCAGTTGGAGGTGAGCCGCCAGCAGTTGTGGACGTGGGGAGAGAGATGGCGGAGTTTTGAAATTTGTAAGAATGGATGTCATGAACTGATATATATATTATGACTATTAAGGTAAATACATTGTTTGTTCTATATTAAAATCTTTCATTTGCTAACTGTGCCTATCAGTAGTTAGTGACTTCTGTAGTTTGAATCTTTTATTTAGCTGGCAGTTGGTGCTCGCTGTATTGCAGTAGTTCGAGTAACAAAGATTTTTGTGAGGTAAGTGATATGTGAAAGGTATAGGTTAATGCTAGTCAGGGCCATTCTTTTCTAGGGATTTTTGAAAGTTAGATTGCGTTGCGCTAAAAATATTGTGTGTCAGTTTAAGCACAATCTTGTATATATTATGAAGTGTGCCACAGCAATTTATTTACAATATGTGTGCTGTTAGCAGGTCTACAACGTATGCGTCCACCTGGAAGTCAATATAGACAACAACGTATTTTTGTTAATGAAACATCTTATAAAGTGGCACTAAATATTCAAATATTTTTGTGCAGTGCAGGTGCAGACGAAATGCTGTAAATCGAAACACCTATGTAACTGAAAATATTAAATGTCTATTTATTGGCATGGTGGACCAAAGCTGGTTACGGCAGTAGAATAAAACATTGTAAAAAATATCTGTGGCTGGTTGTGTCATTCACCAACATAGCTTTGGCCTTTCAATATTCTGATTTTACGTCTGATCATTACTGTAGCTCTAAAGGACGTAATTTCGGTTACGTGGCTTTGTGACGTGAAGTTGGAGGGAGAATCTCATGCTGAAAACACAGGCTGTGTACCAATGGCCTGAGACGGTAACAGACAGCATGACACAACGAGAACAATGTTAGCTGCAAGGTTTGTAAGACAGGGACTGTAAATCACACAGATTTCATTATTGTTACCTTCGTTACAAAGTAGCTACTTACGTAAGCACAGTGGAAGAATGAGGGGGGGATTGGATTCCCATTGGCTAACTAAATCTTAATATACATATTTAATGAATTTTTTGTCATGTATTAATACAAAAAATACTGACTGATACATCTAGTTATTCTGAGAAAGAAACAAATTTTCCCCTCCCGCTAGAGGTTCGAGTCCTCCCTCGGGCATGGATGTGCGTGTTGTTCTTAGTATAAGTTAGTTTATGTAGTGTGTAAATCTAGGGACCGATGACCTCAGCAGTTTGGTCCCTTAGGAATTCACACACATTTGTACATTTGAAACAAACTTTTCAGACTAAATCGCTCTTGGTTTTCGTAAATGTAAAACGGGCGCACAGTTAGTGGCGGTATCTGATGCGCGAAACTGATTGCAGCACGCAGCACTTTTACGAATCATAATTGTTAGTGATCATTCATATTCAACGCAACGTCCCCGAACACTGATTATAATTTCACTTACACACTCTGCTTTGGTGTGGATAAAGTTTCGCCTTGGGTCTAGTAGAATTAAGTAGTATCCCAGTAAGTATTTCATTCACAAACCTTATCGGCGGTATATGATCCTGGACAATAGACTTGCAACACCATTCAGGCGGCATGCAACAAACGTCAGATTGACGAAAAGTGAACTACACTGGTGCCCAAAATTTTGCAACGTTGCGTTTATTTAGCTACAAATAGTGAAGTAGAAACAATGTAAGAATACTGATCGTAAACAACTACAACGTGCATACCGGTAGACAAAAAAGTTCTTCGTTTCTTCCAACTTAACGGATTTGCACACACATTACGACAACTGGTTAATGTGTTCAGTATGTGGTGTGATTACTGGTGGCACCAGTACAGTAGTGACAATGGCGAGGCGTGCTGTGAATGTTGTCATCAATCTCATGTTGAGGCAATAACACCCATACTTCCTGCAGAGCTGCTGGCAAGTGTTGGAGACCGGTTGGTGGATTGTGACATGATGCAACACGTCTTCAGAGATGCTCTATGGGATTCAAAACAGGAGATTGAGCATGCCACGCCATGTTTGCAATACCTTCCATTTCCCAGAAAACATCAACTACCCATGCTCCATGATGTCGAGCATTGTCGCTCACCAATACGGAGTTAAGCCCGCAGAATGTCGCAACAACAGCTCATGAGGGCCCAAGACCTCGTCACCATACTTGACAGCAGCTAAGCCCTGCCAGTTGACCTGTACAGTTTCATGAAGAGGTGTTCGAGTGGTCATCGTAATCCCTGCCCACACAATTAGAGATCCTACTCGATACTCGATGTCGGCCTCTTTCCTCAATGTTTGGGTCTCGAAATCGTGTTCCACGTTCTGCCCAGATGCGAAGCCGTCGATAATCACTCTCCAGACGTAATCGGAACTCATCTGTGGAAAAAAAAAATCACTGGCCCACTGTTCGACTATCCAGGTGGCACGTTGACAACTCCACTCTAGACGTTCCCTTCTGTGAAGAATAGTCAAAGGTAACATACAGCATGTCTCTGGCTGTGAAGACCAATCTGCTGAACCCTTCTGTACACTGTCTGCCTCAATACAACACGCCCAGTGGAAGCTGCGAGGTCAGATGCCAGTTGCCGTGCAGCACTAAGGCGGTACCATCGTGCCTTTACAGCTAAATAATGGTCCTCTCTTTGTGATGTCACACGTGGTCGGCTGTGACCTGGTCTTCAGGATACAGTTCCAGTCCCTATGAACTGTCGCTACGTCCGAGAAACAACGGAACGATTCTCATGAAGCCATCGGGTCACATCAGTTTGCAACTGTCCTCCTTCCATTCTTCCTATGGTTACTCACTGCAGAGAGTGAGTTAGGCGTCTTCTTATGCCGTACTGCTCCGTCTGTTAGTGTATACACAGCGATAGTGGATGTAGGAACTTCCTGCAAATACTACCCAGTTTGATAGGTGCCCTGACGTCATTGTTGGCATGGTTATCCATTGACCGGAATGCTATCTTCCGCGCAGAACACTATTGTACGGACGTCTGTTGACAGTCTGTATGGTTATACCGTGAGTTAGACACAGGACTGGGAAATAGAGGTTTGTTGCTTTAATTTTGGGCACCAATAGAGAAAGTGGTGGTAATAAGGACCCTGCAACAAATATGGCCCCCCTTAATATCTTAATACAATTTATCTGAACTCTAGTGGTGATAGCTGGAACTAGTCTATTAGTATTCTCACTGGGCTGTAGGAGCGCTTGAAGCAGGCCAGCACAGTGGTTGAGTGACAGTGAGGCTACATATTTCAAGCTCCTATTCAAAACTTTGAGAGATAAGTGAATTTCACTTTCTTAACGTAGCATTATTGGTTAATACTTAGCTGTAAGCATCATGCATGCAACCTAGAAAGTATGGGCAACAGTTTCAAATAGATTAAAGGGTGTGGTATTATTTCGTTTTTAAGTTGTTTACACGAGTTTACAAGGTGTAGGTGACTGTAATATGGCCCCCATTGGTGCTTGTAATGTGGACCCCGGGGTCCATATAAGTAGTCCGTAAAATGTTTTCTATGTTTTCAGATGCCTAGGACTAATCTGGCACCTAAACCAACCCCCAAAGGGAGGTGAGGGATAAAAAAAAAATGTGAGAGGCAGTGTCTGCTGTCGTAGGCAAAACGATGGGAGTTAAAAAAGTATCGAAACATTTTTCTGGGCCAAAAACAACTCTGCGCCGGTATGTGTGTGACGATAATACCTCACCGATGGCAGATGTTGAAACTAAAAAGCTTGGAAGAAAACCAGCTCTACCAGCAGCCCTATAAAGTGAACTAGAGGATTACTTACAGTATATGGGGGCCAAATTCTATGGTTTTACTCGTATGGATGTTCGAAAAATGGCCTCTCAACTTGCAGCTAGGAATGGAATTTCAACAAACTTCAGAAATAAAATTGCTGGAAAGGCTTGGCTTGACCATTTACTTCGACGTCATCCAGATAAGTCTTGAATTAGAAAGCCAACCGGAACGTCGTATGTTGGAGCAAAAGGCTTTACCCATCAGAAAGTTAACACATTCTACGACATGCTACATGCTGAATACCAGAAACATGAATATCCAAAAGACCGTTATGGAACGTCGCCTTGGTGTAGTTCAGACTAAGATACCGCAAGTAATTACAAGCAGAAGTAAACGCCAAATTTGTTCTTTGACTGCTGCAGAGCGTGGGCCTCTAGTAACAGTCATCTATTCGATGAGTGCGGGAGGTTCTTATGTTCCCCCGATGTTCACATTCCCGAGAACGAATATGGCAGACGTTCTTATGAAAAGTGCTTCTCCTGGGTTAGTTGGGAGTGCCCACACATCTGATTGGGTTCAAGCAAGCATATTCACGGACTGGTTGAAAAATTTTGTTCAAAAAACAAAGCCAGCAGAGACTTCGCCTATTCTACGGATCTTTGATGGTCATTTTTCCCATGTAAGGAATACTAATGTGATTGATGTGGCAAGAAAAAACTTCATCACCATTTTGTCACTGTCATCACACACAACACACAAACTGCAATCCCTGGATCGTACTTTTATGGGTGCACTTAAGACTCACTTCAGCGAGAATATTCGTCAGTGGATGCTGCATGAAAGCAAACCTGTTGGACCTATGATATCGCGTCTCTCTTTAGAAAGGCCTACCTTCGGTGTACAGCCGGCATTAATGCAGTAAATGGGTTTAGGGTAACAGGAATTTATCCCTTAGAAAGAACTATATTTCAAGATGATGAACTCAACGCTGGGGAAGAAGTCCCGATTACTTCGCCCGCCGACCAACCGAACCAACAGGAACCCGAAAAGAGAGTTCAGACTGAAGAGGACCTTGATGCTATTGAAATGGATGTCGATGAGCCTATTAAAATTTCATTCACTGTGTGTCCTAGGGATATCGATCCCATATCTGAGAAGATGAAAACATTGTCTCGTGGGCGAAAACCGTGTGCTGCTAGTCTTGTGACAGGATCTAAATATAAAAAGAATTAGAAGCTTACATAGAAGAGAAAAAAGCTGCAGTTAATCTTCGTGGCCGTGGAAGCGGACAAGGGAAATTAACAGCTATCAAAAGGAACTTGACTTATATTACAGCCATCTTGTTCTGGAACCCAATCCCAAACTCGTAGTAGAGGGTGTGGAAGAGGCATTAGTAATAATAATCGACAGTTAAGGAAAACTTTCATTAAGCAAGAAGAAATGGACAGTGATGACTCAGATTGTGTTTATGATAACGTCATGGGGCTCCAACTGGTTCTGGTGATTCTCCAAATGACCTTCCGGTTGGTGAACTCCAGCCAGATAAAGACGATGCTCTTTCCCTATTCTGTGACGGGAAGTTTTCAAATGATGTTCGTGTCGAATTATGGATGCAATGCCTAATGCGCTCTTTATGGGCTCACGACGGACGTGCGGGGGCGGCGAAAGAGGACTATGTTTGTGACTTCTGTCAATATTGCTGTGCTACTTTGACTTTTGTGTTTTTATATTTCATAATAAATATGTATTTTAATTCAAAAGCAATTGTTCGTTTCTTTTGCAGCAAAAAATCCTTAAAATACACTCTTGGAAATTGAAATAAGAACACCGTGAATTCATTGTCCCAGGAAGGGGAAACTTTGTTGACACATTCCTGGGGTCAGATAAATCACATGATCACACTGACAGAACCACAGGCACATAGACACAGGGAACAGAGCATGCACAATGTCGGCACTAGTACAGTGTATATCCACCTTTCGCAGCAATGCAGGCTGCTATTCTCCCATGGAGACGATCGTAGAGATGCTGGATGTAGTCCTGTGGAATGGCTTGCCATGCCATTTCCACCTGGCGCCTCAGTTGGACCAGCGTTCGTGCTGGACGTGCAGACCGCGTGAGACGACGCTTCATCCAGTCCCAAACATGCTCAATGGGGGACAGATCCGGAGATCTTGCTGGCCAGGGTAGTTGACTTACACCTTCTAGAGCACGTTGTGTGGCACGGGATACATGCGGACGTGCATTGTCCTGTTGGAACAGCAAGTTCCCTTGCCGGTCTAGGAATGGTAGAACGATGGGTTTGATGACGGTTTGGATGTACCGTGCACTATTCAGTGTCCCCTCGATGATCACCAGAGGTGTACGGCCAGTGTAGGAGATCGCTCCCCACACCATGATGCCGAGTGTTGTCCCTGTGTGCCTCGGTCGCATGCAGTCCTGATTGTGGCGCTCACCTGCACGGCGCCAAACACGCATACGACCATCATTGGCACCAAGGCAGAAGCGACTCTCATCGCTGAAGACGACACGTCTCCATTCGTCCCTCCATCCACGCCTGTCGCGACACCACTGGAGGCGGGCTGCACGATGTTGGGGCGTGAGCGGAAGACGGCCTAATGGTGTGCGGGACCGTAGCCCAGCTTCATGGAGACGGTTGCGAATGGTCCTCGCCGATACCCCAGGAGCAACAGTGTCCCTAATTTGCTGGGAAGTGGCGGTGCGGTCCCCTACGGCACTGCGTAAGATCCTACGGTCTTGGCGTGCATCCGTGCGTCGCTGCGGTCCGGTCCCAGGTCGACGGGCACGTGCACCTTCCGCCGACCACTGGCGACAACATCGATGTAGTTTGGAGACCTCACGCCGCACGTATTAAGCAATTCGGCGGTACGTCCACCCGGCCTCCCGCATGCCCACTATACGCCCTCAACTGCACATACGGTTCACGTCCACACTGTCGCGGCATGCTATCAGTGTTAAAGACTGCGATGGAGCTCCGTATGCCACGGCAAACTGACTAACACTGACGGCGGCGGTGCACAAATGCTGCGCAGCTAGCGCCATTCGACGGCCAACCCCGCGGTTCCTGGTGTGTCCGCTGTGCCGTGCGTGTGATCATTGCTTGTACAGCCCTCCCGCAGTGTCCGGAGCAAGTATTGTGGGTCTGACACACCGGTGTCAATGTGTTCTTTTTTCCATATCCAGGAGTGTATATTGGGGTTCATATTACAAACACCATTAGAGCCGTATTAACTGCACATCTTGTTCGTAGTCAAATTACTCATCTCTGGGAAACAAAATAATAATCAATATATTCTGACATTTTAAGGGATTAAATCAATATCTTAGTTAACTGTCAGTAGAGTATAACTACATCAATTAAGGTACTATTATTGTATTAGTGTACAATATTTTATTGAAAAACCGAGTGGGGGTCCATATTATCTCCACTTCCTCTATGTATGCTGCATTGCCAATGATTAGCACTTTAGTACATTCGCAAGAAGTGGGTGAGCATAGAGCCGTCTACATTCTGTATATAAGGAAATAATATATAGCGAATAACACATTCAGAAATCGCATTTGAGTGTTTGTTATTTTTGTATAGCTCGTGTTACAAGCAGTTAAAGAGGGAGAAACATCTACTAGCATGTGTCAGAGATCGAAAGGGGGCAGGATCACGGCCTATGAAGACTACAGTCTATCGTTCCACGATGTTGCTTATCGCGTTGATCTGTATATTACCACTGTCATGCGAATATAAGATCAGTGGGTAATGGAGCGCCATACACACAGTCATGTAGAATCTCAGTGACCCCACGCAGCTAGCACTTGAGCGAGCAACCATATACTCATCTTGACTATTACGGAATGTACAGCCACTTCCCGTACCTTGAGTCAGTAAGTGGGCAGAAATGTGGAGCCATGCGAACTCCACTGTCGTGGCCAGCTGCGCTAGGTTTCTCGTTTGAGGATCTGTGGCGTGAATAGCCCGATCGAGGTGGCCCTGCAGACTGGGTTTAAATTCGAGGCGTTTAGTGGCCAGGTGAGTACGGCAAACTCATCCTAGCGCTGTACGAACCACGTCTGCTGGTAGACACCATGCTGCAGAAAACAAAAGAAAAAAACTGCCTGTAGGGGTCCCCAAGGATAGATTCATGCTTGTGTTGATCTACTGTACGTTCCAGAATGACGAGAGCACCCAGGGAATCCCACAAAAACATTTCCCAGACCATAACGCTGTCTCTTCCGGCCTGGACTCTACCGACGATTGTTTCAGGGACACCGGCTATCTGTCGAAAGTAGCATAAGATGTGATTCATCTGAAAAGGCCACCTACCGCCACCTCGTGGACATCCAGTTGAGGTGCGAAGTCCAGCGTTCGTCGCTGATGAACAGCAGTCTGCACTGCATGAACCAAGCGCCTGCCATGTAGGCCCACACGCAGCAACGTTCGCTGAACCGTCGTTGAGGAGACACTGTTGGTAGGCCCTCGGGCTACATGGGCTGCTAGTCCCTCAACAGTTGCAGTTCTATTCGCCCTTACACATCTCTACAGCCGTTGGTCACCCTTTCATCTATGACCTTTGGTGCGCAACAGATGCTTCGTCGCCAGTTTTGGATAGCGCCATTTTGCAATGCACGATATTCTTTTACTCGGGCGACACTCAGAAATTTTACTGATGTTTCGGATGTACTTCCACCCTTAGCCCGAAAGCCAATGATCATGGCCTTCTGGACGTCAGATAAATCCCTTCATTTCGCATTACTCATTATGACATCGACTGAATTGCCTTATCCACCCCTCCCCCCGTCTCTTTTCCCCTCTCCCCATCACGCTTTACATACCCACAGTTGATAATGCTGCTACCTGTCCTCTGTGAATGATTGTTGTACACTGACCATGAAAATAGGTGGTGGTAACATTAACGTGATTGGATCATAAACAATTTAGTTCATTTGCCACCACTACAAGAAAAGTAAGTTACGATGCTGTTATTACAGAAACACTGGAAAGATATGTCGGAAATACTGGTCATATGAAGTTTAAACTATCAGGTAAAAATATTATTTTACACATTAATATATACACAACGGCTAGAGAAAGCAAAACTGATTCAGGCTAGCAGTGCTTCACATCCTTCTTTTGCACAGTGTGAAACACAAACGATCCATACAACAATCACAACCGTGCCACGCAAGGTCGTCTTAAGTTAGTGAGTCGCCAATGAAGGCTGTGCATACATAGTTCAGAAAGACATAACCATTATCTCGGTCCAATAACGTAAACCAGTCTGAGTTACACTCTATACAGATGTGATCCGCTAGTCGACACAAAGCGTCAACAGAGGAGTGACTGGTGATGTCTCCTACATGTTAGCCGTGGTCTTGTCAACAGTTTCCTCAGTGACTCTCGTACCACGTTCCGCGTACATGGGTATGTCCTTAAGCGAGGATTCGGACAGAAATTCTGGTTGGAATATAAGAAACGTATTGTGGAGGGTTCAGAAAGCATAAATTACAATGGAAATGTTGTTACCCATGTTCAATTAAGACAGGGAGATTCAGAAATCTAAGAAATCATCATGTTCTTGCACCTACTTTCGGTCAATGCTAGGTATCCGAGGCCAAAGAATATTGTTACGCTAATGATCCGTCCATCACTAGGATGATATTACGTTGCGCGTGGATAGAAGTAAACTCTGACAATAGTGCCCTATAAAAAAAGACCAGGAGTGATTTCCTCTTGAATTAAGAGGTCAAGACTATAACGCTGACTCTACCTTTCAGTTCTTTCCCAGCGACAGTTCGCCATTGTTTCCCTACATTTGTTGTTGAGTACAGCAATTCCCATCTGTCCCTTGCATCAGGAAACGTGATTCATCTGGAAGGTTACTCACTGCAAACCACAATGGTCATATTTTATTCCATCGAGCAAATGCGCCGAACTGTGCTTACAAAGAATGATAACACTGCCAGGTTGTTTGTCCGGTAAGTCAGTGCTTAATGTACTGACTGTCATCATGCTTTTCCTAAAGCCCTTCTTACAAATACTGTGATTACCGCCAACTAAAATCTATTTTCTGCCTCATCTTCACGAATATAAGCCTACGTTCAGTCTCAATGACTTCAACGTCAACGGAAAATCGCTTCCTTGATTATCTGACTGCTCCAGGCTTGCTTAGATGATAACAATGAAACGTGACAGTGCTGTTTCATTTCACTGTCCGTGCCCGTTCCCCGAATGTAAATTTTGTCAATAACTTAGGATTATTTAAAAAGAAGCCATGTTTTCGATTGTTCAAAGGGTAGTGAGGAAGAACAGCCTGGTGGGGAGAGGCGATGACGGACGTGGTGGCGTGACTTACGGACGTGGACGGAAGAATTTCCACATGGAGGTGACAACGTCACTCCTCGAACCTTCTAGAAAGTTACGCATTAACAGCGTGTAACAGAAAGACGTTTTAAAAATTTGGGACATAGATGGTAAAATTATGAACGTTTTGATATAAGAAACTTATAACTGAAAATGTGAAATAAAGTTTTTACAGGCCTACGCACATGCCCCAAAGTAATGCAGTCTGACAGTAGAGTACAATCAAAGAAAGTAAACTGAATCTATGGCTTCACACTGCTGAATAGTAAATGTTCAATTTGTGACCATCAACTTCCTTGCATAATGTGCTACGGCGAATCATGTTTGCCTGATTCCCTGTAAGATTCAGCGCTCCGTTCTGATGATATCAGAGGCTGTGAAGGTGCGCTAAATAAGCGCGAGTAATGTTGCTAGTGGCGTTGCGTACATAAAGGACGTTACGTAGACCGAGAAGAAAAGACAAGAGGAGTGACGTCAGGCGAGCGAGCAGGCGAAGGTAGTAGGCAACTACCATCTACCTGAAGCTGTCTGTGAGATACGCCTTGGCCCGACGATCAATTTGCATGTTTTGATACCATGAACTAGTGCGCAGTTGCAAGCGAACGTCCTTCAAAAGTTCAGGGAAGGCATTGTCCAGAAAGTTCAAATACCAAGCACCATTCAAACGATCTGGTAAGATGTGCAGTCTAGCAAGGTAACAGAGAATACAGGTCTACTGTGTGGATTTTCAACAGCCCAGTGGTGGCTCTAGAAACTATATTTCACATTTCTGACAATGAGTCCGTGATGAAAAAACATTCAGAGTTTCACCCTCTACAAGCTTCCAGATTTTTAAAACGTCCTTCTGCTACATCCTGTATAAACTTTCAGTTCAAAGCGAAAGAAGATGTAGTTTCAGTGAAAGGAGACCCTTTGCATCAGGGGGCGTGGACTCATCCGTTTCTCCGATGTGGGGAGGATACAAAGCAGCGTGTGTAGAATGGTAATATTTGGAAGATGAGTAGATAAAATAAAATTTTCGCACTGACTGATTCTAGTAGGAATAAGCATTCAAGCATTCGTCGCATTTCGTACTATTAAAATTGTTCAAACTGTGTTACCTAAGGAAACTGATTATATGGTGTCCATGGCGGTAGAATGGTTAGCTTAATGGGGAGGAGCAGCGCCATGTTCAGAGATGATCATGTCGCCGGCATTGTAAGCTGTGATAGAAGTTTGAGTGTCTTTGATGAGTAAAATATGCCAAATCGCATACGAAGTGAATTATGATATTATGAACATTTTTTTTTACTTTTATGGTGCGATTACTTCCACTCTAACACTGATCGGATAACGATTAATACAGCCTGTACCACGGCCCTTGTGTTTTTTTCTCGTAACTGTGATGGGTATGTTGGGCTAGCTTGCTGTGCGAATTTCTTAGTGCTCAATACATATTCGCTGATGGCCACCTGGTCACGAATGTCCATGTAGAATATAACAATACTGGAGAATTCTCTGCTGATACGGTGTCGAAGTAGTGTTTTCGTATCCTGGCAGTTTACAAGTAAAGTCCGGGCGGTAAAAATATTTTTACAGTTGTCTGTAGAAACAAGTATTTAACTTCCGTCTTTGTGTTCAGTTTCCATGGGCCTCGCGAGTTCTCAAACTGTACGTTGATAAAGCAGGCTTTCCTAAAGGTTCCTTGGATTCTGATGTGGAGCAGGTTACTTTGATTGAGATGTGAACTTAAGCATAATATGTAAGTCTGCAGACTTTCGTGACTGTTATCATTGAAGTTAAAATCTGGGTTGTTAGGCCGCGCCATATTCCTTCAAACAATCGACATTCGGTCCCCTCTGCTGGGATCTTCTTCGGATTCTTGTGGTGCCCACTGCAGATCGCCCACCGTCAGAAACCAGTGTCTCCTTTTCTTATAAAAAGGAGTTCTCCCACGCTTGGAGCTCAAAATTTTTACCCAGTAATCCCACTTCACCAGTACAGACAAGGGAAAACTCCCTTTTGTAAGAGAAGGCGACATCCGTCTCTGACTGTGCCATATCTACAGTACACTTCACAAATCCTGAAGGAAGTCGTAGCAGAGATCTAGAAACGTCGATTGTTTGAAGAAATATTGTTGTGACGGCGACCGGAACTGTCGGGGAGTAGTAGTGACGGAAACGCGGCGGGACCCGCGGAGCCGGCCGCGAACAACAACACAACGAGAGAGGACGTTACGACACAATAAGCACAGACAACAGAGTAACGAACCAAACAAAACAACCACGTCCACTGGAATAGAAACACGAAAGTCAATACGCTGTCTGAGGCGATATGTCCTGAACGTACGCGATGTCAGACTGCTGGATGAGCGCGAGGCAGGCGCTTTTTGTATGCTATCGGGGGCGCCGTTATTGGCCGCTGGGACCAGGTGTTCCACGGTGGCGCCCTCACACTAAAAGCGGGCCAAGTGGCGCGCGCCATCACAGCTTACGGCGCAATGGTGCAGAGACCTCTATGGGTCATCGACGTCTATGACATCTGGCGCGGATTCAAATTGCGCGGCGCGCCGTACCAGAAATATGACGCGGCCTAACAACCCAGAAGATTTTAACTTAAGTATAATAGTTTAATTGGAGGCCACGGGCCTCAACTATGTACTCAGTTTTTGCGGAATACTTGAAATTCTCCTCCGACATAAACGGCACTAAGCTATTAGATGAAAAGTATCTGAACGCTCCTATATAATGTGGAACTGAACGCTAGATGTCGCGAGAGGCGGTCCCGCCAATACAGAATGGGGCGGGGAGTACTGGGTTGTCAGTACAGACGCATTAACATCAGAATGGGTTGTTGAGGACAGCTCAGTAACTTCGAATGTGAATTTCCACTGAATAAGAAATCTATTAGGAGCAATTCAACCATTCTAAAGCTGCCAGTATCGACTGTTAGTGGTGTGACTGCGAAGTGGAAACATGAAGGTACGACCGCAGCTAAAGCGAGACCAAGCATACATCATGGACTATCAGACAGCGACCGTCGATCATTGTGCAGGGTGGCTGTAGAAATCGCATGAAATCAGTGGCAGAAAAGTGTTATCAGCAGTCCAGCTAGCACAAAGGCTGTGCTTACGGAGTTACAAAGAATGGAGTACAATTGTTCAAAACGGTTCAAATGGCTCTGAGCTCTATGGGACTTAACTTCTGAGGTCATCATTCCCCTAGAACTTAGAACTACTTAAACCTAACTAACCGAAGGACATCACACACATCCATGCCCGAAGCAGGATTCGAATCTGCGACCGTAGCGGTCGCTGTAAGTAGGCTGTTTAGGTTTTTATGTTGGTAACGCCACGTAGTGTTCTGTATGAAAATAGCTGACTGTGCTGTGTGAAGTCTGTGGCTGGTTGGACCCATTGGTGGAATATATTCGCTTGTGTAGTGTTGGGCTGTTGGATGTCAACAGGGCGTAGGGTTGGGCAGTTTGAGGTGAGCCGCCAGCAGTGGTGGGTGTAGGAAGGGAGATGCCAGAGTTTTGAGCGGACGATGTAGACTTGTGTCCGCCAGAAAAAGGAAATTTGTTTAATTGGATGTCACAAAATTATATATATATATATATATATATATATATATATATATATATATATATATATATATATATATATATATATCTTTTGAACGCTATTAAGGAACCTGATAAATACATTGTTTGTTCTCGATCAAAATCTTTCATTTGCTAACTATGCCTATCAGTAGTTAGTGCCTTCAGTAGTTAGAATCTTTTATTTAGCTGGCAGTATTGGCGCTCGATGTATTGCTGTAGTTCGAGTAACGAAGGTTTTTTGTGAACTAAGTGATTCATGAAAGGTATAGGTTATTGTTAGTCAGGGCCATTCTTTTGTAGGGATTATCGATAGTCAGATTGCGTTGCGCTAAAAATATTGTGTGCTAGTTTAGTGGTGATCAGAATAAGTAAAGAGAGAACTGTCTGAGTACGTTGTGTATTACTCAGCTGTTTCTCTATCAAATAACGTAAGAGTTTTTCCAGCACTGTCATTCATAATTTTTCAAAGGGGACGTTTCATAACATATTCCACTAAAGTGAGCCAGCTCTTGAAATTTTACTTTTTTATTATAATTTTTAGCGTAAAAATTATGTAGATACGATGTAAATATTTGTCATGTCTCCTATACGCAAACAAAATGGTTTACAAATGAACATCATAAGAGAAATAAACCACAGTTCACTGTCTCTAAATGTTTTACCAGACCTCAGTATAATTTATCAAGTTTTGATCAACAGACAATTCCACAACCTTAGAGCCGAGGGTGTACATTTTTGTGTAAAGGTTCTTCCCATTACGTGACAGCCTGAGGTTACTGTGGAGCGGCCTCATGCTTAACACGTTCACACCGGCGGTGAGAATAGTTGTTTTTCTCACTGTGAGGTGCACAAGTGACAATGCTTCACTTCGTCCGTCAGCTCAGCTTTTAGGGTTTCTCACCGTAAGGCGGCAGGCGTATTCAAATGCCGTAGCCTACTATTGATATGTACTGACTTTGTATTTTGAAAGTGTTGAAGACCACTATTTTAAAAGAAGGAGAGATCATATGAAACAATTTTACATTACATTAATCAAGAATTTTGTGATATCTCGCTTTTGCATAAAGGTGGCTCGTTGAAGGATTAGGCCGGTATTACACTATCAACATTCTCTGACAAAGATTTGATCAAAGATGTAATCAAATATTCGTCAAATATATTTGACAAAGATCTTTGACGTGGCGCTAAAAAGGGGTATTACACTGTCATCATATTTTTCGTCAAAGTTCAAGATGGCTGACAACAACAACTTGTTATTAACCGCAGCAGTTGCATGTACCACAATTGCACTGTGTGCGCATGCGGAAGAGAAGCGGGGAAAAAAAGGAAACGTATCTTGGTGAAGCCGTGGGTTTTACGACGACACGATAAAAGCATTCAACAAAATTTGTTACGTGAGCTTGTAGTGGATGACGTGATGTCGTACATCAATTACTTAAGAATGGATGAGCATACATTTCTGTATGTGCTCAGTGAAGTGTATCCTCTTATCACAAAGCACAATACTCACTTAAGAACTGCTACATCTGCAGAAGGCAGGCTCACTGTAACACACCGATTCGTTGCTACAGGAGCGAGTTAGATTACGTTAGAACAGTTCTCCAATCTTCTTAATCTATTTTTGTATTCAGGGTACGACACGTTGTAAAGCGCCTCATCAGCTTCATACATCTCTATTAATTTTGTGGTTGTTAGTACACACCCAGTATTTACCGGCAATGTTTATAAAAACACTACAGATGACAGAACGCTGAAGCGATGCTAGCGCTCCACGTGGTAACATATCACATTGCAGTGATCAGAAGACAAGTAACTTCTTTGATCAAATATACAGCGAGGCCCTAGATTTGATCAAATATTTGACGACATTTGACAAAGTTTATTATTACACCATTAAATTTCTTTGAAAAAGATATTTGACAAAGAGACTGGACAAAGAAATTCGATAGTGTAATACCGGCCTTACACAAAATTGTATTCACGGGTGTTCGCTGTACCTGGTTGCTAGGTAATACATCATACGTTAGCGTATTGCTGGTAGCATTCGTAGTCGGGCGTAAGCCATCGCTGGTACACACCATCCGATGGGAAGGTCTCCCGCGAGCCGCCCGTGGTACATACCGCCCGACGGGAGGATGTAGACTGATCGACGTATTGCGCACACCGCCATGAACGCGTTAAGGCGCGCAGGCAGAGCTGTTTGGGTGTCGGTACTCACGACTTGGACGGCGGGACGAACTTGAACATGAGCGGGGGCGGCCCTCGTCGCTGGACAACGAGCGTGGCGTAGGCGGGCAGCGGCGGTGCGCTCGCCACCAGCTGCAGCGACGCCGGCTTCAGCAGCGGCGGCCGCGCCAGCGGAGCCGGCTCCGCCTTCGGGAAGCTGTGCCCTGCCGCAGCCACACGCGCTCGCCACAAGCTGCCGCCATTACCGGCCTTGCACCCAGTTCTCGAGCACAATGCCGTCTCCAGCTTTGCCGTTTAATCATATGATGCATATACACTACTGGCCAGTAAAATTGCTACACCAAGAAGAAATGCAGATGATAAACGAGTATTCATTGGACAAATATATTATACTAGAACTGACATGTGATTACATTTTCACGCAACGTGGGTGCATAATTCCTGAGAAATCAGTACCCACAATAACAACCTCTGGCCGTAATAACGGCCTTGATACTCCTGGCCATTGAGTCAAACAGAACTTGGATGGCGTGTGCAGGTACAGCTGCCCATGAAGCTTCAACACAATACCACAGTTCATCGAGAGTAGTGACTGACGTATTGTGACGAGCCAGTTGCTCGGCCACAATTGACCAGACGTTTTCAATTGGTGAGAGATCGGGAGAATGTGCTGGCCAGGGCAGCAGTCGAACATTTTCTGTATCCAGAAAGGCCTGTACAGGACCTGCAACATGCGGTCGTCCATTATCCTGCTGAAATGTAGGGTTTCGCAGGGAGCGAATGAAGGGTAGAGCCATGGGTCGTAACACATCTTAAATGTAACGTCCACTCTGCAAAGTGCCGTCAATGCGAACAAGAGACGGCCGAGACGTGTAAGCAATGGCACCCCCATACGATCACGCCGGGTGATTTGCCATTATGGCAATGACGAATACACGCTTCCAATGTGCATTCAACGCGATGTCGCCAAACACGGATGTGACCATCATGATGCTGTAAACATAACCAAGTTTCATCCGAAAAAATGACGTTTTGCCATTTGTGCACCCAGGTTCGTATTCGAGTACACCATCGCAGGCGCTCCTGTTTGTGATGCAGCGTTAAGGGTAACCGCAGCCACGGTCTCCGAGCTGATAGTCCATGCTGTTGCAAACATCATCCAACTGTTCGTGCAGATGGCTGTTCTCTTGCAAACGGCCACATCTATTGACTCAGGGATCGAGACGTGGCTTCACGATCACGATCCGTTACAGCCATGCGGATAAGATGCTTGTCATCTCGAGTGCTCGTGATACGAGGCCGTTGGGATCCAGCACGGCGTTCCGTATTACCCTCCTGAACCCACCGATTCCATATTCTGATAACAGTCATTGGATTTCGACCAACGCGAGCAGCAGTGTCGCGATACGATAAACTGCAATCGCGATAGGCTACAATCCGACCTTTATCAAAGTCGGAAACGTGATGGTACGCATTTCTCTTCCTTACACGAGGCATCACAACAACGTTTCACCAGGCAACGCCGGTCAACTGCTATTTGTATATGAGAAATCGGTTGGAAACTTTTCTCATGTCAGCACGTGTGGGTGTCGCTACCGGCGCCAACCTTGTGGGAATGCTCTGAAAAGCTAATCATTTCCATATCACAGCATCTTCTTCCTGTCGGTTAAATTTCGCGTCTGTAGCACATCATCTTCGTGGTGTAGCAAATTTAATGGCCAGTAGTGTATTTTCTGCACAATATTTCAATGACCGACGCTGGCACTAACCTCTGTCTCCACGCTACGAGCCATGACTATCCGTCACAAAGAAATTCGGTTCTAAGGACCCCGGTGCATAGCGCTCGAACACTTACAGTCGAGGAGAACATCGCTGGAGAATCACGACACCCACGACTGGTGTTTCCAAGAAATTGGTACTCAGAGCATCAAACTGAATGGGCGATGCAATCAAAATCAAGAATGCCTGAGACAGAGATTGACACTCAGACCTTTTCTTTCCCAAGAAGTATTGTTTGTAATATTAAGGACGATCTATGTCTACGTAGCTGGGTGTGTATCGTGTTACATGCGAATGTGGCATGTCTTATGTTGGGTAGGCTATCAGAACAGTTGAAGAGAAATGCAAGAAACATCACCGATACAACAGTCTAAAACAACCAAGCAAGTCAGTTGTCAACCAGCACTACCTCAAATATAATCATGGATCTAGATACGACTAGAACGCTATCGTAGTGTAAACGCTAAATTTCTAGCACAGCATAATTAACGACTCTATTGAAATAAAGATTTCGGAAAACCTAATAATCAGGGATGGAGATTTCAATTCAAATAACGCTTGGGGTCTGGCACTCCATTTAGAAAATCTTGCCGACCATGCACAAAGTTGGAAAAAGCTAATAGAATTTGCGTTTCACAGAATATCATTGTAAAACAATAGAGCATCAAAGAGCGTAGTGGACATCGGAAACACAACGCGACTATAAATACCGGAGTAAGAGCAACAATAGCCCATGGGCGTGTATTAATGGTTAATCATAACCAGACGCACGCGAACATGGTAGTATTCACACCCTGCGAGACCACACTTAGTGAAAGCTAACTAATATGTAGTAGACCTTTTGCGTTGGCCATCATTCTGGTGTGGACGTGGAGGGCTCCACCCTATAAATGAATTACAAAAAAACAATAGGCCACAGTCTTGTTGGAGACCAGACAGCGAGTATACATAACAGTAAAAACCACAGCAGCTGAAAAGGACGGCTGGGTTGGTCATCGAAGGACTGTAGAAAATGGAAAAAATAACTCGGTTGAAGATCCGGAAGCTCAGAAGATATCGAAATGTGTCTGAAATCTTCTGGGACTTAACTGCTGAGGTCATCAGTCCCTAGGCTTACACACTACTTAACCTAAATTATCCTAAGGACAAACACACACCCATGCTCGAGGGAGGACTCGAACCTCCGCCGGGACCAGCCGCACAGTCCATGACTGCAGCGCCTTAGACCCGTAAGCTCACTATTAACAGCTATCCAGTCAGAAAAAGATCGCATTACGTCAGTACAGGCAGTAATTCAACAAATATAGACCAAATTACGAAGAAGGAAATAGTAACATCAACAAAGGAACAAACAAAAAAAAAAAACAAGATCGACCATTGGCTGCCAGAAGGAAATCTCGTAAAACAAAATAGTAGTGAAAACATATCTTATCAAACAATGCCGCTTACTATAATACTAACAATCTAAACTAAATAACATATATGACTTCGAAATTATATGTCAGTTGATTTATAAACTGTTCGGCATATTATCTAAAAATAAAATTTTATTATTTGTCTTTTGCATCTCCTCCTTTATTCTCTTCACTGAACGGTTGGAGTAGCCAGAGGTTTTCTGCTACCCTCTCAAACAGAGTTTTTAATGAGGTATTTGCTTTCTCGTTTGCCTCATCGGACAAAAATTCAACGACACGTGTCTGATTATGAAAGACTTTCCATACACCTATGGCGCGCAAAGACTGCAGTACCATGTTATTTAGTAACGAGATGCCAGTGACAAGTTACTTTGCGCCACAGATGCTCGCCAGGCTTCTACCACTACTCTGTTAGTGATTGCATGACAACGAGGTACGTGTGCGCTGCTTGCTAAAATCCGTGGTTGTAGCGATTCGAATATTTTCATTTATCACCACACAGCTGCACGTGTGAAATATCACGTATCATACGACGCACATATACACTACACAACAGAAATAAAGAATCACTTTTTTGAACCCCCATAATTGTATTCCATTGCAACGCAGAAGTTTGAAAATTGGCTCAAAGGTATCTACAACCTTCCTCCGTAAGGTGAAAAAGCATGGCGACTTGCGACGTCATCTTCGGGCTCGACCACGCTTCAAACAGCAAGGTGTTGACACAGGCGGATCAAAGGCCACAACTCAGAAGTTTATGAGAGATGTAAGGCTGGTTAATAACGTCACAGTGACACCAGATTTCACCACATTTCTGTCCAAAGTTACCGTGGACGTGGCACACGATGAGAAGGTCGTCACACCCTCCCTTTTCCACATTTCGTTCCTACTTTTGACACATCTGCGATGGAAGTCACAACGGCGACAACCTGAGTTGAAATTACGTGGTTTTTTTATGGGTGGCCGCTCAGAATCTACACGAAAAGGCCACACAGGCTGGCATAAAGAGAGTCAATTAAACTACCCATTTGTCTGGTGCCTTGGTTCCCGCGCATTTAGCGGTCGAAAACGACAGTCCTCAGTGCTATGAGGACAACGTTTAACGCTGCTGACACCCCTGGACGTTTCAATCCATCTCAAAGGACTTTCTGGGGTGCATCCCCAGTGGATGTGATCCCAACCCATTGGGTGCATCGCGAACGCTATTTTACTTACCTGTACAGGCTGAACAGCTAGGGACTGTTGAAAATCATTCGACGAAATCTGAACGTGATCGGAAGCAACAAACGTTAGTTATGTTCGTTCAGCTCTCCTGTTTCACATCCCCACTTCACTTGACACCCATCCGATGTCAGTTTCCTGCTTGCAGGCATCAAAGACTACCTCGCAAATTCTCTTTGCAGGGGCACATTCTTAAAATTCTCAGTAAACGTGGGTGGGTGTCACCGAGGGTATTACCGAACTGGGGGTCTTAGTGGGACTCCATGCCGTTGGATTCACGCATGTGACTATGTCACCCCCCTCCTTGATCACGCCACGGGAGGATGTGAAACTAGAGGTCTGAACAAGAATACGGCACTCTTTGCTGCTTCCGTTCACGTTGAAATTTCGTAGAATGATTTTAAACGGTCCTTAGCAGTTCCAATCAATACACGAGAGTAAAAACTTCCTTTGCGCTGCACTCGAAAGGAGTTTGATGATGTTCGCTGGGGATGCATCCCTACAATTTCCTTATAGAGGGGTTAGAGCGTCCGGGTGTGTCAACATGTCAAAGGTTGTCAAGAACGTCGTCCTGCTGCTCATAGCACCTAGAACTATTATTATAGACCGTTAAATGTACGGGAATCAACGTCCCAAGGAGGAGTGTAGTTTCATTGACACCTTTTATGCCACCTTTTGAACGGTGGTGTGCCTTGAACTCTTTCCCTCGGGCACGCATAATAAAACCTCATGATTTCAACTCTAGATGTCACCATTCTGACGTCCATGGCGTGTTGTCAAAAGAGAGGGTGAAATATGGGTAAGAGGGGGTGTGACGGCGCTCCCATCGTGTGAAACGTCAGTGGTGGTGTTGGGCAGAAATGTGGTGAAATTTGGTGTCAATGTGGTAAGGTTAATTCATCTTACACGTCACATGAGCTTCTGAGCTCTGGCCTTTCTTTCGCATGTGTCGTTACCTTGCTGTTTGAAGAACTGTCGATCCCGAGGGTAATGTAGCAGGGCACCACGCTTTTGTACCATTACAGAGGAAGGTTATAGGCACCTTTGACACAAATTTCAAACATTTGCGTCGCAATGGGAAACAATTATGGGGTTTCGAGGAATGATCCCTTAATTGTGTCATATATTAAGGTCTACAGCCCTTTGACAGTGTAAAAAATTTAAGCTTCCATCGGCCTGGTGCAAATGTTTCTATTGGACTCCATTTTGCCGATTTGTGTGCCCCTAACCTACAACAGTTATCCAATAGGGGAACGAGGACCTACAGATTAACGTGGAATGCGGACCACGTGTTTTTTCTGGCAACGTCTCATATCGTTGGGAGGTGAAGGCTATGTTACAACGAAGACTGAAAAATCAGTGGTCTGACCGAGATTGGATCCCCCGGCGAATGCGTTTCCACGCATGCTCTGTAGCGCAAGAATACCAGGACCCACGCGTACAGAGGTAATTCATCTACAGCTTTTGGTGAGTAAGTTTGAGGGTATCAAAATAAGACACGAATGTGGCTACACATTTTGAGTGCAGTGACTTATAAGCTTAAATTATTTATACCGCCAACGGACCGTAGGCCGTAGAATTTGACATAAATTTCAACTTGATACCTCTACTCGTTCTTGCGGGTAAACGTGTCTTTAAAGTTGGCCGAATTTTTTAATTGCATTGGCTTAGAAGCTTAGATTTTTTTGTACCGCCAAGCGACCGTAGACCTTAGTATCGGACATAAACTTCAACATGATACCTCTACCCGTTCTTGCGAAGAACGGGTCTTAAAAGACGGACAGACAGACGGACAACAAATGCCATAAATAACTTTTTTATGTGATATAATTACAAATTAACGATATTCAGATTTTTTCCTTCAATTGTACTGACAAATCTTGTTTCTTGTCGAAATTTCATGATTCCAGGTCAACGGCAAATACCCTATGCCATTTGATGAATGAGTCAGCGAGTACCGAAATATGTGACATAAATGACTGTATCGTTTGACTGCAGTGACACAGAAGATTGACTTTTCCACATCACCAAGGGACCGTAGAGTGTGTGATATACATTTCAACTGGATACCTCTACCCGTTCCTGAAAAACAAGGGGTCTTACCAGTCGGACAGGAAGAGATACAGAGAAACCGACGGACAACAAAGCGATCCTATAAGAGTTCTATTTGTACCGACTGAAGTACGGAACCCTAAAAAGATTAGATACTGTTTTTTATGTTTTAATTTGTGATGCGACGTTTTTGAAGCTATGAGATGTGACCACGTAATGCGGAAGGGCGCCTCATGAGGTTGTGCAGCGTGCGCCTGTCACGAATATTCTAGCTCTCTGGCCAACACATCTCCGAGATCCAAAGGCAACGCAAAATGATGAAGGTTGGCAAAGGAGGGTTATTTTGTATGAAAAGATTTTTTTATTTTTAATAATCGGGGTTTAAGTCCAGTAAGATATGTGGAAGCTACCAACATCCGAATAAATGAGTCAGTTCCTCATGAAATTCTCTTCTCACAAACAGTCTGAAATAATTAATTGCCATATTTTTTTCTAGAGAGAGATGTCCATGGACATTTAGTAAGAATGCTACCACAAGAGAAGAAAATCAGTATCATACTGAATCCGATCGAACAAACTATATACAGACATATATTTAAAAAAATAAAAAATAAAAACAAATCGCAACAACGCCCAGCGAGAACCGTCGCATCCTACGACAGAGGAAATTCAAAATGTTTAGAGACTTCAAAGCCTGTTTTAAGATATTTTAGGTGTGGTAATAGATAGTGTTCTTAAATACGACACTTAGGAAACTTACTGCCTCCTTACACCTGAGACAGAGCTCCTGCAGTTGCAATGTGGTACCTTCAAAACATTACACATAAGTTTAAAATTAGCATACACGCTTTTTCCAGAGGAGAGTGTAAACCTATGGTTCCACCCAAATACCCAGCTTCATTAGCGTCATCTCTATTTGACGAGCAGTAGTTTCCAGAGAAATAACTGCAACGTAATGACCATATGGGGACATATTAACGCGAACCTGAGCAGTGTATTGCGGCTGCGCCGACTGTCGGCAAACACGGCCATGTCGTCACTGTAATAATTCAACAAGGCCAGTGCAGTGTTGTGTGGCAGGTTATCCTGCTGTAACAGCGAACTCAGCGGCACTGCACTGACTGGTGCAGCAAGGGCAGGCAGAGTTACGCACTGACTGTGACAGTAATGTTTTAAAATACGGGACTGGTAGTGGTGCATATGCACAACAAGCTCGCTGGTGCCGGCTGGTCTTTTGTGGAATAGAATTATTCTGAGTATTGCAGCCCAACCAAAACGACAGGGCTGTGTCGGGCGAGGACGCCACACGGACTTGCCAGCAAAGGTCACCAGCTCGAGGCCATGGCACGGCAAGAGCTCTGTGCCCCAAGTCTATCCCTGGAGTTAGCGCCGCGGCGTGGCCATCCCCAGCAGCATGGCCAACTCCTAGCCGGGTGGCAGCGATTCACTTTTGTGTGCACCATGTGATGTCCGGAATTAAAAAAAAAGGGGAGGGTGGTAATTTTTTGTTTTTTTGTTTTGTTGAAAGGAAAGAAAGAAAAAAGGGTGAATAAAGGTGAAGGGAAGTGGTTCTATTTTTACTGGAATGAACTTATTGATGGACATCACAAAAATTTATTTTACCTATATTTTTTTTTTTACTCATCGAAGAAGACAACACAACACATATAAAAGAAATCATCACACTAATATTATCCATAGAATGATCGTTTCACAAGACACTTTCTAGCTCGACTGACTCTTAAGACTGAACAAGACTCGACTGACTCTACTCTCTCTCTGGACCACAGCCTCTTCACGTCCCTCTGGACCAGAGATTTCAACTGTGATTAGCACGCCGATTATTTAATTAATCGTACAGCCGCTGGGCGCGCGCTTGGCGCGTCATTTAAATGGGGTTAAACGCACACCGCGAGAGGCGTGGGCTAGCGGTGTCTTACAGGTATCGCCACAACCACCCGCCATTTGCCACAGCCAGATGGTCGTTGCAGCACAGTGTGTATCACCCACCATGATACCTCCGGACTGTGCCGTGAGCGGTAGCGGCGGCAGCAGCGTCGAGTCGGCACTCCGCTGCCTTACGTAACGAAGTCGCCGGCGCGATATGGTACTGTTTCAGCAACTAGCAACTTGGGTTGTGTGGCTGCCCAGCTAGATCAGCAGAATTCCATGGCCAGCCAGCCAATGACCCAGTGTATCAATCAGATCTGTCAATAAAATAACTTGTTACATTTGCCGCTGCCTTTCTCTGGAGCCACCTGGAGTCCCACCTTGCTGCCGCCACCCACTCGTACCATCCCTATTCATAGTCGCTCAACCCGGCACCAGTGGGCACTATTGTTTGGACTGGTGTGCACGGGAAGCAACCCACTGCCCCTGACCAAGCTGCTGGAGATGACCTGGTGTGGCCAGCCGCACCGTGGAACTAAGTCCGGGGACTGGCTTAGCACGCAGAGCTGTTGCCCTGCCATGGTCTCGAGCTGGTGACTCTGCTGCCGTCCTCTTCCGGCACAGCCCTGTCGTTTCAGCAGGGTTGCGAGACTCAGAATAATTCTATTGCACAATCGACCAGCCCATCAGCGGTGCATTTGATTTGCGTGTGGACCACCAGCAGTCACGTACCTTAATACACCACTGCCACTGTCAGCGTGGAAATCTGCCTGCCCCTTGCTGCACTAGTCGGTGCAGTGCCGCTGAGTTTCCTGTTTCATCCAGCTAACCTCTCTCACAACACTACACTGGCCTTGTTGAATTATTCCAGTGACAACATCCCACTTTCGCCTACGGTCATCGTTGCAGGGCTACACTGCTCAGTCTTGCACTTATAGGCCCGTGTATGGTCGCTACGATACATAATTATAAAACTGTAATTCTGAAACCATCTACAAGCAAGCAACAATTGACAGGTCTCGTTATCGCAGATACCGTGCTGTTAACTTCTAGCACAAAATCTGTGACATGGAACACCATCTCCTATGCAGTACCCTGTTTTGTGAACATTGATCAGAAATAGCGTTCGTCCTGGAATTATAGCAATATAATTAGAAGACGAAGGCCACAATCCCGTTGTATAACTATCGTATGGTGTTATCCTCCAGGTCATATGCCTTTTTCAAATTGAAGAGTACTCACATTAACCAGTGTCTTCATACAAGGGCTTCCTGTGTTGCTGCCTCCAGGTAGTTGGGTGTTGAGAAAATTTTTTTTCGAACCTACAATGGACTTTGACTAATAGCTTCTTAGGTTTACAGGCCCGTACTAAGCGGCAGTGGTCATGCGTTCAAAAGTCTTCCCGATGCAGCTGGTGAGTTCCACATTTCCGCAGCTATCGGGGTTTGTGAAGACAATCTTTGGTGACAAGAGAGGGATTACGGCGTTCTTCCTCAAGAGTGAGGAGGTGTTCTTTTGAAGTAATACCCAGATTCTTGAATTTAAGAACTTTCAGCATTGCATCGCGTCAGCAATCGTAAGTATCGAAATAATTATGATAAATCCGCCTCGACTGCACAAACTACCTGGTATTTACCTAGCTTTCAGCGTTATAACTGAATCAAATGAAGGGACAGTTGTAGTCATCCGAATTTGCTGTATTAAAATTCAGATGGTATTTGATGTTAGTTAGTGTCTGGCCATTAACTACGAGATTGCATATGGTGTCGTTTGTTGTACGTTACCATGTGGTATTGCCATTACAAATGATATTCTATTTCTTCCACTACTCTTCCCCACTAAACCTATACTCATTTTTTCTTGTCTTAAATGACTTAGGCCTATAGACATTAGAAATTTTTGACGCCGTTTTTAATTATTGCCCTTGACTATACGTCTGGTTTTTGCTCTTGCTAGCCGAAATGCTGCGAGTTTATCACTTATTGGTCTATCTTGAAATCTTCGCGCAGCCTTCCGGCTATAAGTGATAGCTCATTGACCACGGAAGATAACGCTGCTCTATTACAGTGTGCTGAATTTCCTATATTCAGAACGCAGATGATATACAGGAGAACTCTTTCGATTATACGAGCCCTTGGATGGGTATCGACAAGAGCACCATTGCTTTTGCGGCCACATACCATGCACTATAAACAATAAATATTGACATGAATCGTAAATTTTAAATTTGATTCCCTTGCGACCAAATCACACACCAAGACAAAAATAATTATGCCAAAATGTATTAAGTATAACTGTACTTTTTATGAAGAGGTATTGCACTCACCCATTAAGCTGAGAGACAACACGTAAGGAGCCGTAATATATGTCGTGTAGTTAGCTCTGGTTATTCTGTCTTTATTGACACAGGTCGCTTCCAGGTCCACGAAGAAGAATTTTCTTGCCTCCCTTGGCCTGAAGTAAACCTATGGGAATTCACATAACCTTCGTTATACATTCTGGTACAGATTTCCTGGATACCAAGCCTATTTCATCAGTAAGTTGACATATTTTTGCTGTTTACTTTCACACTTTTATAATATTATTTACTTACAACACAAATCACCGTTACAAGCGAAATAATGTCCTTTCCCTTTCTTGTAAAGAATACCTGTCAAATGCAGTGAAATGAAAAGTATTTCATAATATAACTAAGCGGGCCGTAGCAAATGCGGGATATTCCCTTTCAAGCTGAAATGGCGTGTTTCCTACTCCAGCCGGCACCAGTCCGAGCTTATTATCGACGGGACGTTAAATCCTAATCTTGTCTTCGTTCCTTCTCAGTATTCACTGCAGTGTTGGAGGATGGCTACAGTGACTGGGCGTGGAATTCTCCACGGAGTTTGTGTGTGCCCAAACTTACTGCGAAAGGAGACAGAGCTGTAAGGATTCGTGCGGATAAACGTAACGCTAACCACATCCACAAATTTTTGATCCGCATGAGCGGATATTAAAATCATATAAATCACTCTGCTATATGCACAAGTTCAGACAATAGGTTTGTGCCTGACTCTCATAATTTTCGTTTGGTTCAAGCTGTACACTCGGCTCTGAAGCTTTGCTGTAAATTAGAACGGCACTCATCTTAATACAGATCGCATAAAATTTAGGCTCCTTTGTTTCTACGTCTAACAGTGACGTAAAAGATTTTGTTATGATTAATATTTGAGACACTTTTAACCAAAGATATTGGATAAACTGTTTCTGAGCCTTTCTGAGCCTTAAGTCTGCATGACTCTTAAGTCTGGTGCAGACGGGTGAATGGTGTAGGTTTTGTGTGGAGTATCGTTTAGAGAAGCAAGCGGCCGGGGTTGGGATAAGAAAGTGGATGCTGAACTAAGCTGTTGGAAATGGTAGTAGAGGAGTGGAGAGAACAGAAGATTCCCTATTATTAGGAAAAGGTGCGTACTGTTACATTTGGAAGGACCATCACTGACAGGCGCTGGAGAAGACTGAGGTTGCTTCGTAATTAAAGCGAAGAGGCCAAAGGATGGTGGACTGATCGTTTATAAGCACAGCAGAGTATGAGTACTGAAAACTGAGTTTTATATGTTTGACTCGTTGTTATCAACCTCGTGCGTAATGCAGGAAATCTATTCAGGGTCGGGGAGAGGATTCCGGTATTTTAGTAGTTGGTATAGGTCTCACGTGAAGGAGGGTAAGGAGGTGCAGAAAGCAAGGCAGGGTTCACAGAGTTCGTGGATTTGGATGGAATTACTTATTTATAGAGTGGAGGAAATTCAGGTAGCACTGGTATAAGTAGACGCTATTTGTATGCTCAGCGAGTTAAGTACTTGTGTTTACTGTGGACTTTTGAGTGTATTAACTAGTAGATTATCCGTATTAGATTGCAAGAGAGGCTTGGTCTCAAGTATTTACCGGTGTCGTTTAACCAGAATAGTTGTCAACGCGAGGCTGACGTCGCGCGACCAGAGGCTCTGGGTATTTCATGTCATATTTTTTTCATGTGTGTTAGAAGAGGACTGGAGATATTTGTAGACATACACTGAATTTCATCTTCGAGAATACTTTTGTCTTTAGTAGATTCATCTTCCAATGCGTCCTCAGATTCAAGAAAAATCTGTGTTCCTGTTTATTTGCGGGAAGTTCAGATGTAGTCTCTGCCTTTACTTCAAACAGTGAAGACCGTTTAACAATCTTATACCCAATTTTGTGTATGACATCATCTCTTTCGATACATCCAAGACATAGCAAGTTATCGTATTTAATACAAAAAACATTATCTTCGTTGTGTTCAAAAGTGGTTTTGCTGTAACGTTTAAAACAACTACTTATGAGGTATCACTTTCCCTTATTTTCAAAAAGGAGAGCATCTACAATTTTACAAAATATACCAAAAATAAGAATATCTTGTCGATTTATAAGTTTCAATGTGACAGGACGACTTTTCAAATTATGTAACAGAACTTACAAACCCTCTAATCTTTGCTTTCATCATTGTGATCTGTTCGAACTGAGTGCTACAACATAACATAGAGGATGTCTATATCATGAGTGTCTATAGCACTGGCGAAACGGTGCTACAATATTTGGATCTCTGCCGGTAACAAACACTAAATTTTACACACCAATGAGTAAATCGATTAATAGTATTACAGTTATCAGTTCAAGTTTAATATTTAATCCAACAACCGAATTTTGGTCCAAAATACTCGATTCTCGAGGTTTCCGTTTTCACAGCCAATATAATGTGCAGTGACTTCCTTGTCGGTACTCCTCCCAAAGCTTCCAAACTTGGAAACATTTCTCGTAATGGCAGGGGATGAGGTTTTATTTGATACTAGACTCGTATATCAAAGTGTAACTGCGCGCCGTTTCAATAAAACGATTTCCATATCTTACTTTGAAATACGTAGGTGGAAAAAAATCGCAACACTAAAAAATAATTAACGGAGAGTAATGAAGTTTCGGGAATATTTTTGTCTAGGTAACATATTTAAGTGATTAACGTTGTAAGATTATATGTTAATGAAAGCGGGAGATAAACCATTTCAAATGTGAAATGCTGGCGCATTAATGATCGGTGTAACCGCCAGAATGTTGAATGCAAGCATGTAAACGTGCTTGCATTGTGTTGCACCAATGGTGGATATCAGTTTGTGGAATGGAGTTCCATGCCTGTTGGCCTTGATCAGTCAATACAGAGGCATTTACTGCTGTCTGTGGCTTGGCTCTGAGCACTATGCGACTTAACTTCTGAGGTCATCAGTCGCCTAGAACTTAGAATAATTAAACCTAACTAACCTAAGGACATCACACACATCCATGCCGGAGGCAGGATTCGAACATGCGACCGGAGCGGTCGCTCGGCTCCAGAGCTGTCTGTGGATGACACTGGAATTGACGTCCGATGATGTCCCACATGTGCTCGGATGGAGGCAGACCGGTGATCGAGCAGGCTACGGCGACATGTCGACACTCTGTAGAGCATGCTGGCATACAACAGCGATAAGTAGGCGAGCATTCTACATCTACATCTACATCCATCTACATCCATACTCCGCAAGCCACCTGACGGTGTGTGGCGGAGGGTACCCTGAGTACCTCTATTGGTTCTCCCTTCTATTCCAGTCTCGTATTGTACGTGGAAAGAAGGATTGTCGGTATGCTTCTGTGTGGGCTCTAATCTCTCTGATTTTATCCTCATGGTCTCTTCGCGAGATATACGTAGGAGGGAGCAATATACTGCTTGACTCTTCGGAGAGGGTATGTTCTCGAAACTTTAACAAAAGCCCGTACCGAGCTACTGAGCGTCTGTCCTGCAGAGTCTTCCACTGGAGTTTATCTATCATCTCCGTAACGCTTTCGCAATTACTAAATGATCCTGTAACGAAGCGCGCTGCTCTCCGTTGGATCTTCTCTATCTCTTTTATCAACCCTACCTGGTGCGGATCCCGTTGGAAACCCCCCCCCCCCCCTCCCCTGGAACGCTGCTCATGAAAGGCAGCACAGCATGTCGAATCACCAGATTGATATACGTTATTGCGTTTAGGGTGGTGGGATAACGGCGAGAGTGCTGCTGGTGTCATGTGAAATCACACACTAGACCATAACTCCAAGTGTTTGTCCGGTGTGTCTAGCACTCTGGCAGCTTGGCTGTAGGACCTCATATGGCCTCTTTCTAATCAACACATCGCCATTACTGGCACCGAGGAAGAACCAGCCTCCATCAAAAAACACAAATGTTCTCCAATGAGCTCTCGCCTGACGCCGCTGAAGTCGCAAAGGCGGTGCTCTGGGGTCGGTGGAATGCACGTTACAGGGCGTCTGGCCCGGAGCTGTCCTTAAAGAAACCGATTTGTAACAATTCGTTGTGTTGCTGTGGCGCCAGCCCCCCTTCATATTGCTGCTACAGGTGAAATGCGATGCGACAGAGCCATACGCGAAAGATGTTGGTCTTCACTCTCCATAGTGCCACGTGGCCGTTCGAAGCCCGGTCTTCTTGCGGTCATATACTCCCGTGACCACCGCTGCCAGCAAACATGTGCAGTGGCTACGTTCCTGCCAAGTCTTTATGGAGTATCGCAGAAGAAATATCTAGCTTCTCAGGCCGCCATACTGCACATGGCGGAGGGTACCCCGTAACACTGCTGGTTATTTCCGTTCCTGTCCCACTCGCAAATAGAATGAGGGCGAAAGGACTGTCTATATGCCTCCGTACCAGACCTGATTTCTCATATCTTACCTTCGTGTTCCCCACGCGTAATGTATATTCTCCCACAAATCTGGGATTTCAAGTTTGTTAAAAAAATACAGATGGTGCTGCATAAAAAGACAGTATAAAAAGCTTTTTTAACACTAAGAGACGCGTCTAAAATTCCTAGAGTTCAAGACTATTTGAGGACTATGGCGACAACAACAACAAAACTGATTACCCTTGTGGGAGAGTGTACGTTGTACAATCGTATATAAAATAAAGAGAATGACGGCTGAAGGCATCATGAAATATTTCCAAAAAATCAACGCAGCTGCAGACCCTATCGCATTGAAAATTATACGTATAATATACATTTTACTAATGAAACAAATATATGTTCCATTTTCGCACTACTATTAAAAACAGAAGCAAATTTTTCACTGTCGGTAGAGGAAGGTAACAATTCCGTTTGAGGTGTGTTATACAGTCCTACACGCCCCCATCAGGGACAGAAACGTTTTCGTTTATCAATAGGATTCCTTTTATTAATTTTTATGTCCTGACTTTCATACAAATCTAATAGCTCTGCTATAAAAATTGTGCCGTGGCTCTCTGGGCAAAAGAAATTGATCATTCGGTTCCAGAACCTCAAAATGTATTTATTTTCAAGAAAAAATAAATGCCTCTAATGAGAAGACAAAAACTATTTGGAATATATTAAAAAGTGAAACAGGAAGAACTAATCAGGTAAATGCGGAAATTATGTAAAATATAAATAATGCGTTGATTAGAGATACCTCCAAAATTGCAGACACTTTCAACAACTTTTTCCTTTCAGTAGCAGACAACTTAGGTTTGCACAGTTCCTCGGAAGACAGCCCAAAATATTTAAAAAATGGATTTCCGCTGAAGTCTGAGAAATTTCAACTATATTCTACCTCACCAAAAGAGATTTCTAATATTATTAGCTCTCTTAAAAACAAATGTTCCAGTGGTTACGATGAAATAAGCACTACCGTAATCAAATGTTGCTCATCAGAACTTTATGACGTACTGAGTTACTTATGTAATGAATCCCTCCACAGTGGTCCTTTTCCAGATAGGCTTAAATATGCTATTGTCAAACCATTAAACAGAAAAGGAGACAAATCATCAGAGGAAAACTTCAGTCCCATTTCATTATTTGCAATATTTTCAAGAGTGTTTGAAAGGGTTATGTACAATAGACTTTATAAACACTTAGTACAGAGAAATATTCACATTCACAATCAGTTTGGATTTCGGAAAGGATTGTCAACTGATCACACTATATTCACTTTTACAGATTTGACATTAGAATGAGTAAGTCAAAATTTATTACTACTTGGAATATTCTGTGACGTGGCTAAACCTTTTGATTGTGTTAAGCATGACATCCTTATTCAAAAGTTAAAATGTTATGGGATAACAGGAGTAACAGGCTCATGGTTCTCATCCTATCTTTTTAATGGAAAACTGTGTGTGTCTCTATCAGGCTTACCACATAACAATAGTCATTCAAAATATGAAACCATCAGACAAGGGATGCCTCAGAACTCTATAGCAGGTCCCTTATTGTTCCTATTATATATTAATGACCTTCCATAGTCAGTGACACAAATTGCAAACTTTGTCTCATTTGCAGATGATACAAGTATTGGTATAAAACACAGTACCTGTGATCTCACTGAGCAATCAGCTAATGAAATATTTGTAAGTATCAATGGGTGGTGGATTGTCACTGAATTTTGACGAGATCCAGTACATATAGTTTAGTACCTCACAAAGAATACTTAACCCTATAAGTATAATCTATTCAAACAATAAAATTAAATCTGTAGACATTGTCAGATTTTAAGGGCCACAAATTGACCACAACCTAAATTGGAAAACTCACACTCTAGACTTAATGAAACACCTTGGTCCAGCTACATTTGCAGTACGCATGGTGGCAGAAATAGGTGATTTAAAAATGAAGTTAGTTTATTAGGCCTACTTCCATTCACCTTTACGGGGAAACTCCTCTCATAAAAAGAACATTTTCAAAATTCATAAACGAGTCATTAGAATTATATCTGGTGTCAGTCCTAGATCATCATGCAGAGACCTCTTTAAGAAACTTAGTATTCTAACTACTACTTCTCAGTACATATACTCATTGATGTCCTTTGTCACTTCCAACATGTCTCTTTTCACACAAAATACTTCAAAACATGATTATAACACCAGAACCAAAAGCAATCTGTATAAGGAATATAACAGCTTAACATTAGTACAAAAAGGAGTCAATTACATGGATATTCATATATACAGTAACTTATCAGAGCATATCAAAGGTCTCGGAATTAAAGAGTGAATTAAAGAACTTCCTGTTGGCCAACTCCATCGATGAATAGATAATCACGCGGGTTATAGCTCATAACTCTGTATGCATTTGAATTGTACAATATCCATGTATTTGAGGGAAAAATCTTCGACACTTTCCACATCCAGGAGACTCATTTCCAACGTATATCCATGGAAAACCATAAATGTAATGTAGTGTAGTTAGCTGCCTCTTCCATTCGTAAGTCACACTCTAGCACTCCACCCTAGGTAAACTTCAAACGTTTTATTAGAGGTCTCCGTAAAGAAGACAGCTACGTTGATAAAAATTCATTGTGCTACTCAGTTAACATAGCACTGAGAATTTCTTTTAAAACAGTGATTTGTACTTATAATTATCTAGTTTCCCTCTGTGCCATAAATTTTAATTGCAATACCCAAGGGAAAAAATTGTATCGGACATCGCTGGTTGTTAACACTCTGGTATGTTTTCAGAACATGCTTCAAAAATTCACAAGAGATAAGGTCTCGCCATCACAGAGTCAATAGGATGCAGCTAAGTGGTTGTAGCTAGAAACCCAGGTTAGCAGTAGACTTTCTCTGAGTCTTGACGTAGGGAACACGAAGCAGACTAAAAATATATGTCACCTGAGAACCGACATGTGGTGGCACCACAAGCTACTGTAAATATCGATTGCACATCAAATAAATAAACGAAAATGTAATTACAATACCTACATTGTGCTTTAATATTTTAAAGAGAAGCAATTATTACTGTAGATATTCGCATAGATATAGTAACACAACACAACGTCTAACATAGGAAATTTTCGCAGTATTAATATGGTAATTTTGAGAAATAGATGAATTTTTAAGTAATGTATTTTGTCGCTATTTTGTAAACATTTTCTTGTGAGTGAATATGATTATGTGATTTAAACGCAATTTCTAAAAGAGAATTTTGTAACAACTATTAGTAAACACGCTTGTCTAGTCAGGGCGATTTGCTGTTATGAACAGTCAAAGGGTATACTTGAAGCAGGGGACATTGTCGCTGGGCGCGTACTGGAGCAGTGTAGTTTATTCTGGCGCGGGTTCTGGGCAGTACCAAACTGGAAGAACTGTATGTTACGGCGAGCCATAAATACGGCGTTAATTGGGCAGAGTGCAAAGCAATAAGCGGAATTAATATGAAAGAAAACGTCTGTGGCTTATAGCACTATTTGTTTATGGTTCATCTAAATTGTTTAATAAATTTTGGCTTAAAAATTTTCTCGTATTGGTACTATATTTTCCGCATATGTAAAGGAAAGAGTGCTATACTGGAGGTTGAAGTTCTTTGCATTGTGTGTGAGTAATGTGTGTAAAACAATATGTAAATTGTTAATTACGTTAAATAATTTTCTGATCACATTTTGTATTTAAAAATATTTGTGTGTATAAATCGTTCGTGTTGATGTAAATTTGACAATTGTACGAAACGGTCAAGCTTAGGAACAATGTAAGAAATAGGTGCTATGTAAAAGCCAGTGTGCTTTTGTTGGAAACGAAAGTGGCACTGGGGAGTGGAAAAGATGGCAGATGGCAAGGGTGAAGTGGCGCACTACTTAGGACAAGCGCGGGATGTAACTCACAGCAGTGATTGAGGCAACACCCTTGTGGAGCAGGAGAAGCTTTGCCTGCAAATTTGCACAAAAATGCCACGGATGAAAACTGCAAACGGCTTGCGGGATAGCTGCGAGTTGTTGGTCTACTGTAGGTAATATTGAACGACGCCTAGAAGAGAAATTGAGGCCATACAGCAAGATAAATGCAGGCTGTACTGTGGGCAGTGTATCGGCCATAATTGTTGGCCACAATCAAGCCTACAGCCGCCAGATAAGATTTTCTTTTTGTATTTTACTTTTGTGCAGCTTGAACCATTAATTTAAACTGTGTTTTATTAGTGAATAATCATTCTTGAACTTTAAATAAACTGGTTCACCTCGTTATTTTATCCTAATCTTACACCTACATCGGGTTCCTTCCCGGTGTTTGATTAATCCGAGTATCCTGTTTTACAGACTTATGAAGTGCCAAATTAATATCAAGAGGCACAATTTAAATTGTTGTTGTGGAAATAAAGAGATATATGTGTGATGGACTAAATCCTGCAGTAATGAAATTACGTCTCAGTAATGGAAAAGAGAAAATTGAATAGGGTGAATTTAAATGTAATTTTGCATCATACAGTAAAGAGTCCATGAATATTTTCATCTTGAGCAATAGTTAAAGAAAAGTTGTCTTAGTTGTTTCACTGAAAGGGGTAATAAAAATTTTAGTTACAATAATAACACGTCCATGCTTAAGTTTTCTTAACTACTGCAAAGTGGTATAGTAAAAGTTTGCTTGCGTAAAAATCAGTCATAGTGAAGCAAAGTTACTAGAATCTCAGAGTTAGTTCGAATAGTAATAGTGAAATGTGAAGCATAAAAAGTATGGGCATTAGTATCTAAGTATTATAGTATTTAAATTTGTTGGCTATGATTAGTGCTTTTCTAAGGGTTCCTCCTGGTCAAATCTTTATAGCTTCCCTGAAGTTATCTACAGGGCCTCTGCTCTTTTAAAAACGTAATGTATAAGGGTACAATAGTCAAATAATTCCAGTGTCTGCACCAATATTGTTTAAGTGGAGTAACATTTAGTTGAAGAAGCAACATAAACAGTAGCAAAAATCTAGGCAAAATTCATATTTATGTTTTTCCAATACTTCACTGCTTCATTGCCTGGATAGGATGGCGACCGTTTGTACATATTTCAAACCACTAAATGAACTTGGAACTGAGTTGTCCTAGCTTGAAGGTAATACTATTCATACTTATCACTGGGTAAGGTCTTAGGAAAAAACAGTTGAATAGCCTGATTTATTCATCTATTAGACACAACACACTGTCAAATCCTGTAAAGAGGGTAACTCTATTGATTAGCATTTCCTAATAACAGGAATATCCTCCCATACTAAATTTAGTAAGAGGGCTATACGTGGCAACATAGAGACAGGTTTTCCTGTTATTTAGGCAAAAGCATACTAAAGTACAATAGTGGTGGTAGGGTTATAGGGTCCAAAATTGTTTATCGCAAAGCGAGAGCGACGCTAAGATGAGCCTAGTGCCATGCATTTTCCGTGATTAGCTGTATTACCGCACCAATAGCCACTCACCGAAATAAGACCAGTCCAACTATAATATTCAGAAGTGTATCAAGGCTACCCTGCGTAGTAGTTTCATTTTGTGCATAACTGCAAACTTAAAGTTAACGTTGTGTTACAAGCACTTAAACCTGAAAAATTAGCAGGAAGGGTCCTATCCTGTCGTTATTAATTAAAACCGAATGTCACTGTTGATCATAAAAGGGCTAAAATTGCTGAGCTAATTTGATTTTCATGATTTGTGTAGAAAAGCGAAAGTTATCAAAACTTTAAAAAAAATGAGTTTTGCTATTTGGTGATCAAAATAACTCATGTTGGTCGAAGTAGAGAGGACATAAAATGTAGACTGTGAAATGGCAAGGAAAGTGTTTCTGAAGAAGAGAATTTTGTTAACAACGAGTATAGGTTTAAGTACCAGGAAGTCGTTTCTGAAAGTATTTGTATGGAGTGTAGCCAATATGGAAGTGAAACATGGACAATAAATAGTTTAGACAAGAAGAGAATAGAAGCTTTCGAAATGTGGTGCTACAGAAGAATGCTGAAAATTAGATTGGTAGATCACATAACTAATGAGGAGGTATTGAATAGAATTGGGAAGAAGAGAAATTTGTGGCACAGGTTGACTAGAAGAAGGGATCGGTTGGTAGGACGTATTCTGAGGCATCAAGGGATCATCAGTTTAGTATTGGAGGGCAGCGTGGAGGGTACAAATCATAGAGGGAGACCAAGAGATAAATACACTCAGCAGATTCAGAAGGCTGTAAGTTGCAATAGGTACTGGGAGATGAGGAAGCTTGCACAGGATAGAGTAGCATGGAGAGCCGCATCAAACCAGTCTCTGGACTGAAGATCACAACAACAACTGTGATACTGAATCTGAGCTCGAGCCAGTGTTATTGTGTCCGTTCCCACCTGATTGTTTTGGTTTAATTATTATGTAAATACTTTTCCAAATTAATTAAGAACTGTACAATATTGTTCGCCCACACCGTGAGCTGCCGACTGTTTTCTATAGCCAGAGAAATCTAAACTAAAAAAATTTAACTTCATTATCAGAAATTTCATCAACTACTTTGCAGTTATAATCATTGGTCAAAATTATTTGGATCGTCATTGCATAGGAGTAGTCGCGCGACAACGATTGGGTTATAACTGGTTCTTCGGCACAGATGTTTTTTCCCAGACAACAAGGACATTAGGCACACTCTTTATCAATTATCCGAAAGTGCAGATCCGTCATAATATCCGGGCATATTTTGTCGCTGCCCCTCGATGTGGCTATTCAGGCCCTCCAGTCTGTTCACTGAGAGACAAGTGATGCAAAGAGAACTGCAGATTCTACGACCGTACGATAAGAGGGAACCAAGATTAGAACCTCACATTCTGTCGACACTGAGTTCACTTCGACAAGCGAGGAAACTGGTGGGTTCTCGCTGTCAGCACCCCGTAGATAAATTTGTACAAAACGGGTACCTTTATCTGAAATGAACATGTCTGGTTTCAAACTCTTACTGGCTGTGATTTCACTGAGTGGCGGTAACAATCGCCGCTGCTTGGTGCTTTGAGTTAAGTGTATTTTCACAAAGCCATGGCATTATGAAACCAATACTCGATAAGGCCGGAATGCTGTATTTCATATGTTTCGAATATGATCTCTAACAGGTGATGTTTAAAGGACTGAAAGAAATGACAGTAATCGTACAGATGCGGTAACTTTGAAGATTTTCATAAAAATTAATGGCAAATTTCTGCAATTGGATCTCAAAAGATAAAAATTACTTTCCACGTCTACTTAGAGATTACATTAATGCCACATAAATAAAACCGCACTGACTTCACTTAATTTATGGATGTACTCGTAGTATAATTGGGTATCTCAATAGGATCAGTTGTCCGACAATACTTCGCTGTCCACAAATTTTCGCTAATAACGCGCTTTTAATCTGAATATTTTCTCTCGATGAGGTTTTATGTTTGTAGAGGTTTGTGAATAGCATCATAATGCATAACGTACAATACTAGTGTTTCGGCACCTCAAAAACTCGAAAGCAGCTGCGAAACAGACCCACACACTTACTTTACTCTCTTTGGAAAATAAACCTGGGAAGTGGAAATCTACTGTCTGATCAAAGAGTTATAATCTCTGTTAGACAATCAACCTATGATGGAAACGATAACAACTGTCAGAGTGACAACACAGAATAAAACACACTTATTACAAATATACGTAAAAAAATCGAGGAAGATAATTACTCGAATGGCACATCAGATTTTGAACTAGTGTAACCACATGCTGAAGAAATTACATTAAATACGCTACAAAATGAAACTTTTTGTCAGATTAAAACTCTGTACAGTATAAAGACTCAAATCGACTCAAATCCTATCCCAAGTTTGAGTTCCGGTCCGGGTCACAGTTTTAATCTGCCACAAAGAATCAGATTAGCGCACACTCCACTGCAGAGTGAAAATTCATTCTGGACGCAGCATGTAACAAAACAAAATGATAATTAAAATGAAAATATTAATACGATCACTAGCAAAAGAATGCCGCAGTGGCCAACTTAATTTTACCTATATCTATATGCTGCTGTTGCTAAACGGAGCAGATTGTCAGTGATAGGGTGTATAGTGTTCAGTTATGTTCCTTGTTAATGTACGTATTATGATACAGAAATGATAGATTGTGTTATGAACATGTCTGACATGGACAATCAGTTTTTAACTAGTTTGTCCTTTCTCTGTACTTGTCACGGGAAATTTTGAACCATAAACTCCTACTGCATAATAATGAACTACGTAAATAAAGAAAAGTGTGAAGTAATGCACATGAGTATAGAAAAGAAATTTTCTAGGTTTTAGTTACAAGATAAATCACACAAACCTAAAGACTGCAAATTCAACTATTTACACTTACGAATAATTTGAAATGAAACGACAACATGGATAATGTTGCCGAGGAAGCGAACCAAAGACTGCGATTTATTGGCAGAAAATTTATAAAATGCTATAGGTCTACTAAAGAGGCTTCCTAGACAACCGCTTGTCTATCCACTTTTGGAATATTGCTGCGCAATGTGGCATCACCATCAGGCAGGATATGGCGGAAGACATCGAAGAAGAAGGGCAGCTCGTTTTGTATTACAATAGGGGAGAGGGCGTTACGGATTTGATGCGTGAACTGGAATGGCCTTATTAAAACAACGGCGCTTTTCGTTACGGCAATATCCGCTCGAAACTCAAAGCATAAACTTTCTCCTCCGAATGCGAAAATATTTTGTTAGCGCCCACCTACATAGAGAGAAATGATCACTGTAATAAAATAAGAGAAGTCAGAGCTTGAGCGGACAAATTTAACTGTTAGATTTTGCTGGGCGCAGTTTGAGAGTGGAACGGTAGAGAAGTAGCTTGGCGGTGATCCTACGAACCCTTTGCTAGGCACTTAATTGTCAACTGCAGAATAATCATGTAGATGTAGATAATACGTACCTTAAATGCTGCAACGTCATTTCCAGGCAGCGTACTGTGTTCCGGATAAATGGCGAATGCACTGTGCACATCTGGAACACATGACGAAATTCATATCATTGAGAAAATCTTCAGCAGCTTTCAAAATGGAGGTTGCACATACTTAACACTTACTAAGAAGATGCAAAAGACCATTATGTAGGGTAACTGAGGGACAGATAAGTAATGATATTTGTTTTTACCATTAAACTAGTGAACTACCTTCATTCATATATTTTTTTTATTTGTTTATTTATTGCTTCAGCTGACGCTCAAAAGTCCGGTACCCCATGGAAACGCTACATTCCATTACCACTGTGACAACGGAACTCGGGTCTTTCCATATTGTTACAGCTGACTGACAACAGTTTTTCAGGATGACTGACTACCTCTGACATCAGAGTGGCGTGTGTGCGAAGCAGTGGTAGAGGGTGCAGCCAACTGCAGGGGGTTACCCATGTTCGTACCAATGACGTGAGTTGCTTTGGAGGGTTAAAGTCTCCATTTCCGCGGCCAGCATGGGGTGAAAAATGTTTACCCAACAAAAACATTACTAACTGATGGTTCTGGTTTCAGAGAATTAGCTGGCTGTAGCCATGGCCCAGGGAAAGATCAAACGTGATAATACGTTCTTTGGGGAGGCTTCTCTTAGGAGTTCTTGGACACCTTGTTGTCTGCTACAAGGAAACCCAGTTCTAACTTAACCCCTCGAAGACCCAAACCTGTGTTTTTCGCCACAGGAAGAGACAGGCGTCAAAGACACTAAACGTAGAGTGGGAGGTAATACGGCTAGAGCATTGCGCAACCCCAAAATACTTGGTTATCACGTTAGATACAGCACTCACTTACAGAAAAATACTGTACTAACACCATGCTAACTGCTAGAAACTATATTGTACGCAACCCGGCAGGCTCATTATGGGATACACAGCCCAGGGCAGTAAGGACTACAGCTTTAGTTTTTCGGTATTCAGCTGCAGTGCACGCATATGCTGTGTGGTATAACTCCAGCCAAGCCAAACAAGTGGAAGACATCTCAACGAGTCATGCTGCAGCGTTACAGGCTGATAGAGACCAACATCGACTGACAAGCTATACTGGCTAGGCAGTACCGCTCCGCCTCATCAGACACGAAGTGGCAGCCAAGAAACTAAAAACTAAATCGACTACATCTAAGGATCATCTCCGATTTTAATACCAACCAGCCCGACGAAGACTTAAATCGAGGAGTATCCCTCATAGATCCAGAAAATCTCACTAACACGCAGCAACAAACCAGAGAAGAAAGGTGGCAAAGAAATGCATCTCGGAGGCAGGTATGTAACAACAAAAGAAATTTCTCCAGAACACGCAGCGGAGAGGCATATACAGAGATTTGCAGGACAAGAAGCAACATGAGCAGATGGAGTTTATCACACGAACCAGAGCTCTGCGATTGTAAACAAATGCAGAGTACTAGCAACAATCTGCACTTCTCAGGGACTCATGAAGGCTACCCCAAATACGATAGACGTGGCCTGTTGCTAGTCCAAAACTACATCTTTATTTATACACAGTTTGTAGTTTCAAAAATTTTATCTTTATAAATGTTATCCATTGTTTCTTGTTATATACAGTGTTCGATGCTTCTGGCACTATTAAAAAAAATCTTTATTATTAGTGCCTTCCATACAGCACTCTGACAAAAGCAGCTTACTAGCCGGTCAAGCTAGTATGCACTAAGCAGCGATTGAGGTATGCCGAAGCCGGCCGAGGTGACCGAGCGGTTCTAGGCGATACAGTCTGGAACCGCAAGACAGCTACGGTCGCAGGTTCGAATCCTGCCTCGGGCCTGGATGTGTGTGATGTCTTTAGGCTAGTTAGGTTTAAGTAGTTCTAAGTTCTACGGGACTGATGACTTCAGAAGTTAAGTCCCATAGGGCTCAGAGCCATTTTTGAGTTATGCGGAGGCAGCAGAATGCTGCCTCAGTACAACGGCTCCTGGCGACAGTGGTGCCCTTGTTAACGAAAGTCTGATGTGAGCTCGGAAGCCCACTGGGGTTAAACAGGTGTCCTGGCGAGCACCATTTGGGGTCCGACGCGTCTGACAGGAATATGTTGGCGTCCCGAGTAGAGCTCAGGACTTTCGGAAAATAGCTGGAGTGTCAAGCGATGGAACCCATGGGACACTTTCATCTCTGTGCTTTGAGTATGAAGCCCAGACCCACAAGAGGACTAGCTGACGCATAGTTGCTGATAGAGTTCCATAAGGCTGTAGCGGCTAGGTCACACAATCGACCAATGACTGGCGCGGAGACTGCATTCGAAGGCATAGTGCCAAAGGTATGCTGCCACCGGCTGATCTGAGAACACTTACACTCACTCCAGCCAGGAGTGTTTTGACACAGCTAGTTTTCCATCCCGTAGCCGGCTGTAGAAACACATCGTTGTGATACAGTGTGTAGCAATCTAGTCCACTGTTGACAGTAGAACGCAGTTTGGTAGTGTGCTAAGCCACGATTATATACAATAATTTCTAGCTTAACTTACCCATACCATCTCAGCCTTGATACACCCTTTATTTCTCTATCTTCTCCTGTAATGGTTCCACCTTCATTAACTCTCTGATCCTCTCATTTCTTAACCTGTCTATCTTTGTCATTATAATATTGTTCCTGAAGAATTTCATTTCATTTCACTAACTTTTACTTTGCTTTTCTCTCTTCCTTTCATAACCCAGGTTTTGGATGCATATGTCAGGATCAGGACACTGTATGAGCGATATATAATCTTTTTACTGATTTGTGGTACATCCTTGCTCCATATCAGGCTTCTGACACTCTTCCGAAATTCATTAGCTGCAGAATTCTTTCCAAGGAACACTATTGAGAAAAGCTCGAGCACTCTCATTTGAAGCTGACTACAAAACGATTCTACTGTCACCAACATACATTACGCGTGGGGAACACGAATATAAAATATGAGAAATGAGGGCTCGTACGGAGGCATATAGTCAGTCCTTTCTCCCTCATTCTGGTTGCGAGTCGAAGAGGAACGGAAATGATCAGCAGTGTTACGGGGTACTATCCGTCAAGTGCCGTATGGCGGATTGTGTAGAATTTATGTAGATGTTGATTACGTTGGTGGCTGGCTTACATACTCTATGCGTGTTACGAAGGTCTGTCTGAAGCTGATACCACAATAGTATTCGGAATCGAACGTGACGTAACGCCAGATTTCTTAACCATAGGAATTAATATGGATTTTGTGGAATGTAGCTTAATATGGATTTTGTGGAATGTAGCTCGTCTTTCCAACAAAAGTAGAAAAATTAGTCAGTGTTCTCTTTTATATGCCTTTTAATAAGAGATCTGTTGGAACTCAAATATGAAGTTGGTTCTGGAAATTTCTTTCACTGGTGGATCTGGAGTAGGCTTAATAACATGGATATGGATCATTTCCTTTTACCTGATTTTTAAATTTGTGTCACGACAGGGAGTGTTCTAGAAGCTTTTACACTTTGGCCTCACGCCCGTGTTATTTTGGAAGATGTACCTCTACACGTCCAGAGGCAAAAATATCTTGTGGATTGGCCAGCCTTCTGGATTTTTGCTAAATATGTCCTTAGATGTGCTCTCATTTACAGGTAGGTCTCACACCAGAGCGCAGAAACGTGGAATCGTTAATCCGGCTGGACTCCACAGAATATATCTTCTATCGGTCACCTGCTACACGCAGAAATCACACTGTTTTTATTATACTATTTAATGCTCAGAAGACATTGGGCTGTATTAGATTATTACTCTTCTCAGCCATAATATACTCTTTTTGAAACAACGTGTGCGCAAACGAGAACGATTAGCGACAGTAAGAGCTTAAGAAAACAATGTTAGGTGAGTTTCTGAACAACAGTTTCAGTTTTAGTAGCAAAAATAGCGTGCAAATGCCACATTTCTCTACATTATTACCATAGCCAAGGATCGTGTCGACGGTAAAATCACTGCTGGTCATTAAAATTGTAGAACTGGAAAGGCTAGCAAATAATGAAATTTTTCTCGTTGTGTGTAAACGGTATATGAGGTAGAATATATTTTTAAATTTGTAGGCAATCGAGCGTTATACAGGGTGTGAAATTGACTGTACATAGACGGCACCTCTGACAGCAACAATTACCCTAAGCCCTCTGTGTACTGAGTCGAACTGAGCTTGGATGACAGACACAGATATGTCGTTTTTTGTGCTGTCTCGCCGCAGTCGCACTGGCCAGCAAGTGGTGGCATGCCAGTCTCTCGGGCAATCCATAACCAGATGTTTTCAGTGAGTGAGAGATCTAATGAACGAGCTGCTTGGGGCAATAGTTGAATCCCTCCGGTATCTAGGTATGTTAGGAGTCCACAGGAACATGTGGTTATGCATTATCATGATGAAAGATAATCATGGAGAGCTCAACGATAGGACACATCCAGCGGCCGTTAACACCTCATATACAAATACTGGAATCGTGACGTGTACGGAATGGCATCCAACATAATAACTCCTGGTGCTGGGCTCGTTTCGGATAGCAAATGCAATCTAGCAACAGCCATTCTCCTCGGAGTCTCGACACATGGACAGATGCATCGTAATGCTCCAAACAGAGGTGGTGCTATCCTGAAAAAAGTTGTGCCCTGTGTTGTCACTGAGCACACTACGGTTGGAGCGCCTGTTCCTCTTGCAGTGTAAAACGAAGCTACAACAATGATCTCGATGGAGAGTCGGTTTGTTGCTGTATATGGGCGGGCTGGGAGAATACGAGAAGGTTGGACAGAGTCGCAGCATGAGCAAAGCGGTCGAGGACCGGCTTGTCCGCAGACAGGGCACGACGCCGGAGAAAGCCCATGGCTAACACACCTCGCGACAGAGGAGGTGAACGCCAAAATACCTCGGCAACTGAGTGTGTTGAATTAAAAGTACTGTGTAGCTACTAAAATTGCCAAGACTGCCTAATGTTGAGGCGCAGCCAATATAAGGACATTTCCGGAATTAGCACAAACCCTAAACAGAATCAAATTATTAGTTTATTTATGCGTCGTCTTGTTTAGAGATCACTAAAATTCAAATTTTTGTTTATTTATGACGCATAATACCCATTAGCAGACATCTTATTAACACCTACTATATACCACCAAATAGATCGGGACCTCAGTGTCTTGTTGTGCTATAAGCACGAAAAGAAATTGTTAAATTATTTGTAATTTTCACTAAACTGTGATAAAGTAGAATTCTGCAAACACACACTTATTTCACGTCAAAATGTTGACATTGCAGTAGTGACTATAATGTAATAATTTAGGTATATGTGATTTGTCCTCCCCCCATGAACCATGGACCTTGCCGTTGGTGGGGAGGGTTGCGTGCCTCAGCGATACAGATAGCCGTACCGTAGGTGCAACCACAACGGAGGGGTATCTGTTGAGAGGCCAGACAAACATGTCGTTCCTGAAAAGGGGCAGCAGCCTTTTCAGTAGTTGCAGGGGCAACAGTCTAGATGATTGACTGATCTGGCCTTGTAACATTAACCAAAACGGCCTTGCTGTGCTGGTACTGCGAACGGCTGAAAGCAAGGGGAAACTACGGCCGTAATTTTTCCCGAGGGCATGCAGCTTTACTGTATCATTAAAAGATGATGGCGTTCTCTTGGGTAAAATATTCCGGAGGTAAAATAATCCCCCATTCGGAACTCCGGGCGGGGACTACTCAAGAGGATGTCGTTATCAGGAGAAAGAAAACTGGCGTTCTACGGATCGGAGCGTGGAATGTCAGATCCCTTAATCGGGCAGGTAGGTTAGAAAACATGAAAAGGGAAATGGATAGGTTAAAGTTAGATAGTGGGAATTAGTGAAGTTCGGTGGCAGGAGGAACAAGACTTCTGGTCAGATGACTACAGGGTTATAAACACAAAATCAAATAGGGGTAATGCAGGAGTAGGTTTAATAATAAATAAGAAAATAGAAATGCGGGTAAGCTACTACAAACAGCATAGTGAACGCATTATTGTGGCCAAGGTAGATACGAAGTCCACACCAACTACAGTAGTACAAGTTTATATGCCAACTAGCTCTGCAGATGACGAAGAAATTGAAGAAATGTATGATCAAATAAAAGAAATTATTCAGATATTGAAGGGAGATGAAAATTTAATAGTCATGGGTGATTGGAATTCGGTAGTAGGAAAAGGGAGAGAAGGAAACGTAGTAGGTGATTGTGGACTGGGGGAAAGAAATGAAAGAGGAAGCCGCCTGGTAGAATTTTGCACAGAGCACAACTTAATCATCGGTAACACTTGGTTCATGAATCATAAAAGAAGGCTGTATACATGGAAGAAGCCTGAAGATACTAAAAGGTATCAGATAGATTATATAATGGTAAGACAGAGATTTAGAGACCAGGTTTTAAATTAGAAGATATTTCCAGGGGCAGATGTGCACTCTGACCACAATCTATTGGTTATGACCTGTAGATTAAAACTGAAGAAACTGCAAAAAGGTGGGAATTTAAGGAGATGGGACCTGGATAAACTAAAAGAACCAGAGGTTGTACAGAGTTTCAGGGAGAGCATAAGGGAGCAATTGACAGGAATGGGGGAAAGAAATACAGTAGAAGAAGAATGGGTAGCTTTGAGGGATGAAGTAGTGAAGGCAGCAGAGGATCAAGTAGGTAAAAACACGAGGGCCAGTAGAAATCCTTGGGTAACAGAAGAAATATATAATTTAATTGATGAAAGGAGAAAATATAAAAATGCAGTAAATGAAGCAGGCAAAAAGGAATACAGACGTCTCAACAATGAGATCGACAGGAAGTGCAAAATGGCTAAGCAGGGTTGGCTAGAGGACAAATGTAAGGATGTAGAGGCTTATCTCACTAGGGGTAAGATAGATACTGCCTACAGGAAAATTAAAGAGACCTTTGGAGAAAAGAGAACCACTTGTATGAACATCAAGAGCTTAGATGGAAACCCAGTTCTAAGCAAAGAACGGAAAGCAGAAAGGTGGAAGGAGTATGTAGAGGGTCTTTACAAGGGCAATGTACTTGAGGACAATATTATGGAAATGGAAGAGGATGTAGATGAAGCCGAAATGGGAGATACGATACTGCGTGTAGAGTTTGACAGAGCCCTGAATGACCTGAGTCGAAACAAGGCCCCGGGAGTAGAGAACATTCCACTGGAGCTACTGACGGCCTTGGGAGAGCCAGTCCTGACAAAACTCTACCATCTGGTAAGCAAGATGTATGAGACAGGCGAAATACCCTCAGACTTCAAGAAGAATATAATAATTCCAATCCCAAAGAAAGCAGGTGTTGACAGATGTGAAAATTACCGAACTATCAGTTTAATAAGTCACAGCTGCAAAATACTAACGCGAATTCTTTACAGACTCATAGAAAAACTGATAGAAGCCGACCTCGGGGAAGATCAGTTTGGATTCCGTAGAAATGTTGGAACACGTGAGGCAATACTGACCCTTCGACTTATCTTAGAAGCTAGATTATGGAAGGGCAAACCTACGTTTCTAGCATTTGTAGACTTAGAGAAAGCTTTTGACAATGTTGACTGAAATACTCTCTTTCAAATTCTGAAGGTGGCAGGGGTAAAATATAGGGAGCGAAAAGCTATTTGCAATTTGTACAGAAACCAGATGGCTGTTATAAGAGTCGAGGGACATGAAAGGGAAGCAGTGGTTGGGAAGGGAGTCTCACAGGGTTGTAGTCTCTCTCCGATGTTATTCAATCTGTATATTGAGCAAACAGTAAAGGAAAAAAAAAGAAAAATTTTGAGTAGGTATTAAAATCCATGGAGAAGAAATAAAAACTTTGAGATTCGCCGATGACATCGTAATTCTGCCACAGACAGCAAAGGACTTGAAAGAGCAGTTGAACGGAATGGATAGCGTCTTGAAAGGAGGATATAAGATGAACATCAACAAAAGCAAAACGAGGATAATGGAATGTAGTCGAGTTAGATCGGGTGGTGGTGAGGGAATTAGATTAGAGAATGAGACACTTAAAGTGGTAAAGGAGTTTTGGGATTTGGGGAGCAAAATAACTGATGATGGTCGAAGTAGGGAGGATATAAAATGTAGACTGGCAATGGCAAGGAAAGCGTTTCTGAAGAAGAGAAATTTGTTAACATCGTGTCTAGATTTAAGTGTCAGGAAGTCTTTTCTGAAAGTATTTGTATGGAGTGTAGCCATGTATGGAAGTGAAACATGGACGATAAATAGTTTGGACAAGAAGAGAATAGAAGCTTTCGAAATTTGGTGCTACAGAAGAATGCTGAAGATTAGATGGGTAGATCACATAACTAATGAGGAAGTAATGAATAGTATTGGGAAGAAGAGAAGTTTGTGGCACAACTTGACCAGAAGAAGGGATCGGTTGGTAGGACATGTTCTGAGGCATCAAGGGGTCACCAATTTTGTATTGGAGAGCAGCGTAGAGGGTAAAAATCGTAGATGGAGACCAAGAGATGACTACACTAAGCAGATTCAGAAGGATGTGGGTTGCAGTGGGTTCTGGGAGATGAAGAAGCTTGCACAGGATTGAGTAGCATGGAGAGCTGTATGAATCCAGTCTCAGGACTGAAGAGCAAAACAACAACAACAACATACGTGGTTTGTAACATTTGTAAAAAGAAAAACATTAAGATGTGTGCTTTTTCTCGTAGGGCCACGGTGACTAGTAAAATACGGACATGTATTCGACTAGCTTCTGTGATGTCTGAACAGAAGTAAAATGACAAACTAAAAGGGGAAATTATAAACTTTATTTATGGAACAAGGCGCGCATATAAGCAGATTTAAGACTGCGTATTTTAAATTTTTATAGTGTATGTACAACTGTGTAATGTGTATTTCCGGAAAGGTGGGTCAAAAAAAGTAACACAGTTAACTGCAGTAGCTGGACCTGTAACCAAACTCTGGAGTAGGCGAACAGAGCAGCCTCGTGGTCCTCTTGTCGCTGACGTTCCAGGAGTGATGGGCTTGCGATCATTGCATTGGAACAGTGGAGATGTGCTACAAACTCAGACATTCGTTAGTGTTCGGAACTTTTAATTCGATGCTCTGCTTGCTTTGCTCCGCACTATATATTGATTCATTTATCAGATGCAGGTTTATTTGGAAATGTATGGCCAACTTTTCGTACGAGTTTCCTTCGATTCTTTACTTGCAAGTAATATTACAAATTGAATTTAAACCGCCGCATTAAGCTATGTGATTGTGCTTCAGGACTGTACTGTATGTTAACCGGGGACCTAGAAACGACGGAGAGGCTCCGTCCCCGCCGCAGCCGCAGTGGTCCGCAACCCCACGACGACTGCCGCAGTCCACTTCACCCCTCCGCCAGGGTTATTGTGCGGTTCGGCCCCCGGTGGACGCCCCCCCCTCCCCCCCCCCCCCCCCAGGGAACGTCTCACACCAGACGAGTGTAATCCCTATGTTTGCGTGGTAGAGTAATGGTGGTGTAAGCGTACGTGGAGAGTTTGTTTGCGCAGCAATCGCTGACGTAATGTAACTGAGGAGGAATTAGGGGAACCAACCCGCATTCGCCGAGGCAGATGGAAAACCACCTAAAAACCATCCACCGACTGGCCGGTTCACCGGACCTCGATACAAATCCGCCGGGCGGATTCGTGCCAGGGACCAAGTGCTCCTTCCCGCCCGGAAAGCCGTGCGTTTGAGCGCACGGCCAATACTTCGGGATGCTACACCTAATTTCATTTGTAATAATTATGATTTATTATATTTGAAAAATTTGCGTAAGTCTATCAAATTTCGCTGATTATTATGCATTTTCAGAGCAGTGCATTACATGGGCCAAAAGACAGCAGCACATAAGAGACCCTTGGATATAGTTGAGATAAAATTATTATAGGTGGTGTGCTTGCCCAATCACTACAGGTTGCTGCTGACAGGACCACAGTGAACTTTCAGTTGGTTCACTTGCCAGATAGTAGCCAGTGAGCTTGTCGTGTGGATACCTATCATGCTGTAAATAAGCTTCGTTCATGACTCAAGGCATGTGGAGCATCTGTACGATCCTGCAAGGCCGAGCGAACAGTGTGTCTGTCCTTTCTGTTGTTAGTTATTTAGATCCCACACAGTGGTGAGTATGGCACTCTTAAACCCCCTGATTCCATATTGGCATGACAGTTGTCGAATCCCGACCAGTACTAGAAGCTGTATCATGGAAGATGAGCCACAGACTCTGTGTATCACTTTTTTGTGAATGTCGAATTCCGTCGCAAGCCGGTAGAACCATATACACTTGTGATTTCTGGAGAACAATACCTAGCATAATCCTACTTTCTACTATGAAACATCAGTGAGTTACTACCGTTTGCTACTGTATGCGTCTGCCCAGACATTCTGATCATTTGCACTTTATTTTAATTTAATGTTTTCTGCACACTGCCATCAAGGTGATGTAGTTTCAGTTACCACTATCGCAGTGTATCAGTCTGTACGGTAGAAACCGTCGAGCTGTTTTTACCCTGGTCCCAGGACACCTCCACGGTGACCTGTATGTGCGACGTGATGGTGACCGAAACCGGCAGGGCTGGCTCCGTGCCGCTGGCATCCGCAAAGCCGAAGTCCAGCGCGCTGACGCTGAGCGACAGCGGCGGGCGCTTGCGGCGCGCGACGCGCGACACGTCGGCCAGGAAGCCCTCGTAGCCCTCGCCGAGCGAGGCGTGCAGCGGGCCGGGCATCGGGAGGCGGGAGCTGCGGTGAGGGGCGCCCGCGCTGCAAGTGCTCCGCACGCCCTCCAGCAACAACGTCAGCGGCGCCTGCACATCGGCAAACCACGCTGCTGTCCCCAGTCGACAACAAATCAAAGCAAATACCATACCTTCAGATACGTGGAGTCTCGCAAGGAGAGACTGGTATAACGATATCTCCACCGAGGACAACGCAGTGACCTACGGCCTTCACTGAACAACGAGAGCAACAGGATGAGATTTTCACTCTGCAGCGGAGTGTGCGCTGATATGAAACTTCCTGGCAGATTAAAACTGTGTGCCGCACCGAGACTCGAACTCGGGACCTGTGCCTTTCGCGGGAAAGTGCTCTACCAACTGAGCTACCCAAGCACGACTCACGACCCGTCCTCATAGCTTCAAGTCTGCCAGTACCTCGTCTCCTACCTTCCAAGCACTTGCCCGCGAAAGGCAAAGATCTCGAGTTCGATTCTCGGTCCGGCACACAGTTTTAATCCGCCAAGAAGTTTCGAGAGCAGCAGGGTTTGCATAGAATTGTCGGCGCTAACAGACAAGCAACACTGCCTGAAACAACCACAGAAATCAGTGTGGGACGTACGACGAACGTATTTGTTAGGACATTCCAGCGACATGTGATAGAAGACGACAGACACGAGTGTCTTCACTAACAGCATGACATCGCCTGCAGTGCCTGTCTTTGGCTCGTGACCATAACGGTTGGACTCTAGACAACCGGAAAACTGTGATCTGATCAGATGAGCCCCGATTGCAAGTGGTAATGACTGACGGAAGGGTTCGGGTGTGTCACAAACCCCTAGAAAGCATGGACTTAAGTTGTCAGCAAGACTGTGCAAACTGGTGGTGACTCCACAATGGTGTGGGCTGTGTATGGGTCCTCTCGTCCAAATGAACCGATAATTGACTTTACATGGTTATGCTCGCTACTTGGAGACGATTTTCAATCATTCACCGACTTTTTGTTCCTAAAAAACGATGGAATTTTTGTGGATGACAATGCGGTGTCAGAACATTACGGACAAATCTAGTAAATGATTTGGTCACTCACAGCACCAGACATAAATCCCATCGAACACTTATGGGACATAATCGAGAGGTGAATCAGCGCTCAAACCCCTGCACCACCAACACTTTCGCAATTATGGACAGCTATAGGGGCACCATGGCTCAGTATTTCTGCAGGGCGCTTCCAACGACTCGTTGAATACATGCCACATTGAGTTGCTGCACTACCCCGAGCAATAGGAGGTTCGACACGCGATTACGAGGTATCTCACGACTTTTGTCACCTCAGTTTTTAGTCTGTTCAATATTACACTACTGGCCATTAAAACTGCTACACCACGTAGATGACATGCTACAGAACTGAAATTTAACCGACAGGAAGAAGATGCTGTGATATGCAAATGATTAGCTTTCCAGAGCATTCACACAAGGTTGGCGCCCGTGGCGACACCTACAACGTGCTGACATGAGGAAAGTTTCCAAAGGATTTCTCATACACAAACTGCAGTTCACCGGCGTTGCCCGGTGAAACGTTGTTGTGATGCCTCGTCTAAGGAGGAGGAATGAGTATCATCATGTTTCTGACTTTGATAAAGGTCGTATTGTAGCTTATCGCAATTGCCGTTTATCGTAACGCGATGTTGCTGCTCGCGTTGGTCGAGATCCAATGACTGTTATCAGAATATGGAATCGGTGGGTTCAGGAGGGTAACACGGAACGCCGTGCTGGATCCCAACGGCCTCGCATCACTAGCAGTCGAGATGACAGGCATCTTATCCCCATGGTTGTAGCGGATCGTGCAGCCACGAGTGCAGCCTGAGTCAACAAATTGTGACGTTTGCAAGACAACAACTATCTGCACGAACAGTTTGACGACGCTTGCAGCAGTATGGACTATCAGCTCGGAGACCATGGCTGCGGTTACCATTGACGCTGCATCACAGACAGGAGTGCCTGCGATGGTGTACTCAACGACGAACCTGGGTGCACGAATGGCGAAACGTCATTTTTACTGATGAAACCAGGTTATGTTTACAGCATCATGATGGTCGCATCCGTGTTTGGCGACATTGCGGTGAACGCACATTGGAAGCGTGTATTCGTCATCGCCATACTGGCGTATCACCCGGCGTGATGGTATGGGGTGCCACTGGTTACACGTCTCGGTCACCTCTTGTTCACATTGACGGCACTTTGAACAGTGGACGTTACAATTCAGATGTATTACGACCCGTAGCTCTACCGTTCATTCGATCCCTGCGAAAGCCTTCATTTCAGCAGGATAATACACGACCGCATGTTGCAGGTCCTGTACCAGCCTTTCTGGATACAGAAAATTTTCGACATCTGCCCTGGCCAGCACATTCTCCAGACCTCTCAACAATTGAAAACGTCTGGTCAATGGTGGCCGAGCAACTGGCTCGTCACAATACGCCAGTCACAACTCTTGATGAACTGTGGCATCGTGTTGAAGCTGCATGGGCAGCTGTACCTGTACATGCCATCGAAGCTCTGTTTGACTCAATGCTCAGGCGTATCAAGGCCGTTATTACAGCCGTAGTTTGTTGCTCTGCGTACTGATTTCTCAGGATCTATGCACCCAAATTGCTTGAAATTGTAACCACATGTCAGTTCTAGTATAGTATATTTGTCCAATGGATGCCCTTTTATCATCTGCATTTCTTCTTGGTGTAGCAATTTTAATGGCCAGTAATGTACTTTAGCAGTGACAGGTTCGACGAAAGTAATAAGGCGGGCGAAGTCACAATACCTGTAACCGCAGAAATCACCCGAAGTTGTCAAACCTTCACGCCACCACCACAACACTTCACGCTTGCACTGGATGTGACTTTCAGGCAGCTTGCTATCCTGTGTAATTGTTACACCCTTCGATTTTGTTTGTTGTCGATTTTACTGTTGCAGGAATTTCCATTTTATTTGTTACTGTTATTTGGTGTGTGGCACTGAGATATGTTAGAAAGAAGTTCCTGGATAGTTATGAGTGGAAAAATTCCGAAAGCACTGTCACGAAGATTGGCAAGGAAACGTTCAAGAAATTGAAGGAAGTTGGAAAAACATCGAAGCATGAACCTTCTGGAGAGAACGGCGTATGTATATGGGAATTACCAACAGAAATTCATTTGCTGAGGATGATGCTACGGTTCGTCGCTCGACGCGCGGCAAGTTATTGGTCACCCTTAAGGAAGCAGGTATTTTTGAAGGTAAATTTTTTCATTTTATTAAATAACAACAGTGAAATTTACAGTGATATTTCAAGCATCTGTCATAATGATGAAAGTGATGTCAGTGGAGCTTTTGGATTATCACAACAGAAAAGAGCGGGGGAGAAAAGCAGAAGCACTTCGGAAGAGTGTCAGAAGCCTGATATGGAGCAGGATGTACCACAAATCAGTAAAAAGATTATATACCGGTCATACAATGTCCCAATCCTGACATATGCATCCGAAACCTGGTTCAAAATGGCTCTGAGCACTATGGGACTTAACATCTTAGGTCATCAGTTCCCTAGAACTTAGAACTACTTAAACCTAACTAACCTAAAGACACCACACACATCAATGCCCGAGGCAGGATTCGAACCTGCGACCGTAGCAGCCCCGCGGTTCCGGACTGCAGCGCCTAGAACCGCAGGGCCACGGCAGCCAGCTTCGAAACCTGGGTTATGAAAGGAAGAGAGAGGAGCAAAGTAAAAGCTAGTGAAATGAAATGAAATTCTTGAGGAACAATATTATAGTAACAAAGATAGACAGGGTAAGAAATGAGAGGATCAGAGAGTTAATGAAGTTGGGACCATTACAGGAGTAGATAGAGAAATAAAGGCTGAGGTAGTATGGGCATGTTAAGCGAATGGAGGAGAAGAGAATACCCATGAGGATACACGAGATGAAAGAGACCAAGAGGAAGACCGAGAGACAGATCGCTGAAAGGAGTGAAGGTATGCGTCCAGAAAAAGGAGAAGACTGGACCATGGCAAAGACGGAGAGATGGTAGCAAGACAGAAGACGATGGAGAGGGTTATGTTCCAAACAGACCCGGCCAGAGGCTGGAATCTGTCCTAGATGATGATGACATGACGATGATGATGACCACAGAAATGAAATATAGGCGGATTCAACTGCATGTTTGAAGTGCGCAGTTTGCAATGGTAAGTAGATACATAGCAACAACATATTTTTCGTATTGTAATAAGTAGGCCTTATCAGCAGTTAATTCCAATTGAAGTTCATCTCATGAATTCAGTCTGTATCTCACACACACTGTATCTGTACTGCTTGGTTTATTTAAGATAAGTTTTCAAACCGCGCTGAAGACGCTTAAATATTTTTTTGTTATGATAGATGTAATCAGCAGATCATAAAAATGAATAACATGTTAATTACAAAACTAGCGATCCATTTCTCATAAGAAAAATGTGTAGGTGACCGCTTAGTACTTGAGGCGTGAGAGGACCATTGAGCATCATACACACACACACACAAAAAAAAAAGTTTTGCATCACCCTGGTTCAAAGAATTTCTAAGGTTACGCGTTGACTGTGGATATTGTATCACAGACGCAGTCCATTTGACAGTTCAGAGATGTCACTAAACCCGCCCACGGTCCGACAGCCTGTCAGTTCCATTGATTCTACCAGGAAGGAGACACACAGCTCGTGTTGTCTGTAGTTAAACCATGCCTAGCCGGTCAATACCGCGAATCGGTCGCGTCCGCGTCCGCGGCTCGTGGTCTTGCTGTAGCGTTCTCGCTTCCCGCGCACGAGGTCTCGGGTTCGATTCCCGGCGGGGTCAGGGATTTTCTCTGCCTCAAGATGTGTGGGTGTTGTGTGTCTTTAATCATTATTTCATCCTTGTTCACTCGCAAGTCGCCGTAGTGGCGTCAAAGAACTTAGGGTCTTCTGGCCACCAATGCCATACGCTCATTCATTCATCGCGTCCGCATTGTTACTTTGTGCCAGGAAGGGCTCTCAAGAAGGGAAGTGTCAAAGCGACTCGGAGTGTTCGGACATGTAGGAGGGGCCCTCACAACACCGCCTCCTTGTTGAATCGTGCAGCCACAGGACGTCGTGTTACGATTCAAACTGTGTGCAGTAGGCTGCATGATGCGCAATTTCACTTCCGACTACCATGGCGAGGTGCATCTTTGCAACCACGACACCATGCAGCTCGGTATAGAGGGCCTAACAACATGCCGAATGGACCGCTCAGGCCTGACATCACGTTCTCTTCACCGATGAACGTCGCATATGCCTTCAACCAGGCAACCCGGTCAGGCTGAACGCCTTAGACACACCGTCCAGCGAGTGCAGCAAGGTGGAGATTCCCTTCTGTTTGGGGGTGGCATTATGTGGGGCCTACGTGCGCCGATGTTGGTCATGGAAAGCGCCGTAACGACTGTACAATACGCGAATGCCATCCTCCGACCGATAGTGCCACCATATCGGCAGCATATTGGCGAGGCATTCGTCTTCATGAGCGACAATCCGTGCCCTCATTGTTCACATCTTGTAAATGTCTTCCTTCAGGATTACGACATCGCTCGATTAGAGTGGCCAGCATGTTCTCCAGACATGAGCCCTATCGAACATGCCTGGGATAGATTTAAAAGGGCTGTTTATGGACAATGTGACCCACCAACCACTCTGAGGGGTCTACGCCGAATCGCCGTTGAGGAGCGGCAGAATATGGACCAATAGTGCCTTGATGAACTTGTGGATAGTATGCCACAAAAAATACAGGCATGCATCAATGCAAGAGGACGTGCTACTGGGTATTACAGGTACCGTTGGGTGCAGCAGTCCGGACCACCACCTCTGAAGGTCTCGCTGTATGGTGGTATAACATACAATGTGTGGTTTTCATGAGCAATAAAAGTGATCTCTACTCCAATTATCTGTATAGTTTCCGGAACTCTCGGAACCGAGGTGATGTAGAACTTTTTTTGATTTGTGTATATAACTATTATCTCGTATTAGAAAACGTGTAGAGAATACCACTTTGGAGTAGATGAAAGTATTATGCACTCTTTAAGATTTCATTCGGTTAATGTGTTCACCTTACTTCAATAACAGGGAAGTATTCCCCATGTCGAAAATTCGGTAACGTTGTAAGAAAATACATTCTCGTAAACTATCCGTGTAGATTCTTTATACATTGATGGTGTAAATAAAACTAAAATGAAAAATAAATGCAGTTTTTCCAGAATACAATGATGTAAGTTCCATATTTGTAAACTGAGTAGTTTGATAGTTGTAGCGACGTGTGTAAATCGTAAGATTGCGCGTGAGTTCCGTGCTGGACGCGGCAACTCAGCTCCGTACCTCCAGGTGCTCCTGCCGAACTGTCATTCTGAACAGACTATAGTGTGCCATACATGAAGACTTAGCGCCATTTATCTCACGAAAAGCAGCGTAAATCATGAAGCACTACCAAGCACGTCTTTCGCATGAGGCCGCCAGTAACTGCGTGTTTAAATTATCCAGACAAAATCTTAGTCAGTCACTCAAAAGGGCACGATGGTGACTTTGGAGCATTACAGATAGTGCAGAACTGGTACTAGGTAGTCACTCATGGCGCTACACTGCTGACGTAAGTAATGTCCGTGAAGGGACCCCTCACTGCGCTTATGTTCGTCTCATATAGATTAAGCGGAAAAGTGTTGTTACTGGTTAATCAAACTCACTTCATAATTCCGTAATTCCTGGACTACCTTTTCCCACTTTCAGAATTTCTTATGTTGTACTAACTTAAACTACTGGTATGTATCATTGCAAACATCTAGTACTACAAGTATTCTTTCTTTCAGAATAACAGGTATGTCTGTCGGTGCAGGAGACTGTGAGATTCAAGACAGACGCACAGGGCTATTACGTTCGCAGATTTGCCTGTTTATTCATTTAAGGGCTATTATTGCAGGGGTATAAGAAGAACTATTAGCGCATATATGTTCGATGGCTTCCCCAGGAGCAGAGGTAGCTCCTACTCTCAATAAACATATGTCACTCAGCGAATAAAAGCACAAACGTTTTACCTGGTACACCTTACAGGAAACAAAAAATGAGATGGTAATTGGATTAAAGTTAGGAGTTTTAAAAACGAATTTTCAGCAAAAACAGTTTGAAGAAATACATGTTCCCCGAATAATCCGCTTTTAATGAATACTGAACAAAGCATAATTCACTAAGAGCATCTTATGGTGGTAACATGAATTTCTTCAAATACAATAGAGTCCTGAAGAACATTTTACAATACACATTAAAACAGATGACAAAAACATCAATTTTCTCTTGATGTAACACGTGGAAAGAAAATTGTCGTCTACGAGTATCACAGCCATAAAGGATTTTGTATGATATAATGCAGGCGTTGTGCACGGATTTTCAAGCTGCTTATAAATTTTATTTTTTTCGCCATGTTTAAGTTCTTCACGATCGTTATATTCGTTTTTATTTCACTACTATCGTAATTTCAGTGAACGGTGCAGAAATAAATTTTAAGATCAGTTCTGACATATTAGTCAGATATTTATGACACGTTAGAATGAAGCTACGACGGGAAGCAACTATCCAAAGTGCCCAGGGTTAGGTTAGTCACCTTGATAACACCAGATAGAGGAAATGGGCGTTCTTTGCGTCACTAAGCCGCCAACAACGATATCCTTAGAGAAAGATGAGGCGAAACCCGTAAGCATTTTTCTACAATGGAAGTAGGACAGTTATGTGAAGTAGTAGTTGCTATAGTAGTAATGGTGATACCAGTAGCAGTTTTATTCGTCCACAGATCTCTTTTACAAGGGTATTGGACGTGTCATTGTATTACAATTTAAGAATAAAAATTAAGTAATTCACATATACAAACATTTAATGTCTTACAGGTTTGGTATGATAAGGATGGGCCAGGCAGTCGGCCATGGCCTTAAAGTAGGAACCACCCCGGCATTTACCTGAGATAATTGACAGAAACCAAGGAAATCATAAACCAGGATGGCTGAATGAAGACTACAGCGTCCGCTCTCCCGAATACAAGGCCACTCTGCTTAAAACAGTGATACCTCATTCAGTTTACCCGTAGTTTACAGTACTAGTTTACAAATATAATTTATTTAAAACTGAAAAAGTCTAATGCTACACTGTTCATTGATTTACCACTAGCAGTCAATGCACAAACTACATGTACTATACATATAATATTTCATAACACTAAACACACTACACAGACTATCAGCCAATGTCAGGACCTTTTGAGCACCGTAACTTCTCATTTGGGAGCCTGAAAAACTGAGTCACCATCTCTCTACAACGAATAAGACGTTGAGTTCAGAAAGAGAATAAGGCGTTAGTGTTATAATTGTATAGCTTCGGGATTAAGTTTTTCTGGACAAGAAAAAGAACGAAAAAATATAGTGTGAAAGTTTATGTGGAATGTTAGAGATTTTGTTGTAATTATTATCATTTGTGTTGCCCTTTTTTTTGCCTAATCCCTAGTCTGATTATCTAAGTAGCCCTCCAGTGTATAGAATGGCTTAACAGGCATTTTTAATTGCATTTTAAATAAGTTTGTTGAAGTCATTTCTATTATTTCTTTTGATAATTTATTGTACAGTTTTAATTTCCTGAGAGAAAATACTCTTTCGAGATTTATGTTCATTCTTTCTGGTAATATAAATTCAGTCTAGATCTCGTTCCAATGTCATGGACAGAGCCGTCCGTGCAGTAATAGAAAATACTCTTTCCAGATTTATGTTCATTCTTTCTCCTAAATATAAATTCAGTCTAGATCTCGTTCCATAGTAATGGACAGAGCCGTCCGTGCAGTAATTATCAATGTTATTTTTGATGTGTAGGATTAATTGAGAGACGTGCTCACATGTCACACTTAAAATAACCATTGTTTTGAATACACCCTTACAATGAGCTCGACTAATGTTTTTGATTACTCCTATGGCCCCTTTCTGAAGTTTTGAAACTGTGTTCAGATTTTGGTATTTGTTCTCCAGAAAAGCATTAATGACTAAGAACTGAGTGTACAAATGAACAGTATGTAACTAAACGACACATGCTGTGCACAATGATGACTGGACTCTAAAGGCATAGCACACTGATGACATTCTGCCTGCAAGTATCTCAGAGTGTTGACACCGCTTCAACTGAGAATCAATATTCACTCCTAGAAATTTTGCATTTGTTACAGTCCATAGCGGTGTCATCCAGATGCAATATGACATTGCCATTTTCCCTCTCGAAACTGAAATTTTCACAGTTGTTTTCTTTTCGCTTATTGTCCATTAATAAACTTCCTTGAGGGTCGCATCTGCTTTCTTTGCCAGGAGGTCTGCAGTTTCCTCATTGACTATGACATTGTGGTCATCATCAGCAAAGAGAATTTTTCCCCATGACTAATACTACTGAGAAATTTAGTGAAGTATATCAGGAACACTATTGGTCCTAAAAATGCTACCCTGCGGAACCCCTATATTAATATATTTTGGCTTTGATAAGTGTTTTATTTAACGTTGAGACTTATTTGAGGTAAGTGTTATCTCTAGTCTTTGTACCGTATGTGCTATGTATTATCAGAACCACTCACTAGCTACCACTCTTATTCCTAATGCTTCTGGCTTAGTTACTACAACCTTATGGTCAACAGCTTCAAAAGCCTGAAAACATTTAAAAATATGCCTGTGACACATTCATCTTTGTCAAGAGCATCAAGTGCCCGTCCTGTGAATTCTACTATGGCTGATGTCGTACTTCTACTACTTTGAAAACCAAAATGTGATTCACTTAGAAGGTCGTATTCATACAATTAATTCATCGATGTGTCTTTCATAATTGAATCTATTGTTTTTGAGAACGGTGGCAACAGGGAAATGTGACAGAAGTTTTCTATATCTTCCGTATTACCTTTCTTTGGCAGTGGCCAGCTCTTGCCTGTGTTAAATACTCTGTAAATTTTTGTGATATGAAGGATTTGTTTATTATTTTTGTCAAGGGAGCTTGTTCACTCTCTATACATTGTTTCTTTTATACACATTTGTACTTTCATCTAAGTCTACTGACATTCAAGTTTTTGTACAATTTTAGTGACTATATGCTCTATGGTTGGTCGCAACATCATTGTACTAAGTTCATAATTATTTACAGATATTTCATTTGTTTTTGGGGATTTTTGCTGTAACTTCTCTGCATAATTGCAAAATGCACATTCACATAGTTTTCTTGGTGGTGCGGCTCATTTATTACTTTAACCTCTCCCTTATCAGTTTGTTATTATGTCTTTGCTTGCCTCTTCCTATTTCCCTGTTTTGACTTCCCAGACTGCTTTTAAACTCTGTATTGTGTGTTATTTTCTCATGAAATGACTTTTTGCAGAACTCAGCACCTTCCTATAAATCTTTTTGTACCTATGACAGAAATTAAAGATCCCTGGTTCATTATGACTCTTTTTCTTGGAACTGAGGTACTTACGGCTTTGGGAGGACTTCTTAACACCTGCTGTTATCCATTCGTTTTTGTTAGAAACAAACATTGATGTGGATACTTTTAGAAACGTCTTTCCAATGTTTAATTTAAATAATGTTGAGAATTTAGAGAATTTTACATTTACATTAGTTTCTCTATAAACTTCAGGTCAGATCTGGTTTGCTAGTTCTTTTGAAAAATCTTGTATTTCGATTTCCAATAAGTGTGTTGTGTAAACTTGCAGTTTAGCGGATTTTTCCACACTCGATTTTACTGTTTTTATTTGGCAGAAGTGGTCTGATAATCCAAGATCTCTTACAGCTACGTCACGCTTTTCCTGTCCGTATTTGTGACTGCAAGGTCAATTACTGATGCTGTCATTGTAATAAACCTTGTTGCACTTGCGACCAACAGGAACACACCAAAATTATGAATTATGTTTATGAAGCTGCTACTAGTTTCATTTATGATATTTGTGTGTATGTTTATTTCTCCCGACAACGTTACGTTGCCTTTGCAACTTGAGACTTCTGTTAATTTATTGATAAAAGTGACCACAGTACTGCTGCAAGATCAATACACACACACACACACACACACACACACACACACACACACACACACACACACACAAATAATTAATATCTTGGTGTTACCAAGCGCTGTTAATTCAATTTCAAAGTCATTGCTTTCAGCTACTGTGATGACTTGACTTGTGATGACTTGACTTGAGCTGTGTTCCGTTTCTAATATAAACACATGATCATCCGCCCTTTGAGGTAGTCCTACAATAAGAATCTGACCTACATGTTGGATTTCCATGTCTCTATACCAGTGGTCAGAGACACAAACTACAGTGCAGTTCAAAGATTGAAGCTCAACTTCAGATTGTTGTCTTTTATTATTTATTGATTGCATATCTTGATGAAGGATTGTTAAGTCTGTGAACTACGTGATGTTGCCTTTTCCAGGGGTTTCTGTTTCTTTAAGACATGGGGCATGCGTATCATTTGGTGTGTTAGAATCTATCTTGTGTATGATTGTTTGAGAATTTTTTTAAACTGCAGGGGTACTCTTTAGGCAGCGGAATCTGTTGTCTGGATTTGTCCTAAAAAAGACCTACGTCTCCCACCAATGAAAACAGGTATTTGAACATGTGTAGCACGAGATCCACCCTCTGTACTTTTATAAATCAGCTGCACTATTATTCCCTTCCCAGCCCCCGATTTAGGTGTGGGCCATGCCTAACGAAACCTCATCTACTGGTAATGGCGACAGGCAACGGAGCAACATGTGCTAAGTCGGCTTCCATCACTGCCATTTCTAACCTCATGTGTAAGGCGTGGTCGATCATGGTGCTGAAACAGCTCAACTATGAGTGTACGGGTGCACCGAGGCAGGGGAGCCATATTTTCCAGGTCACCACCTATATCATATGCCCCATCCCTGCTCAGAGTGTTTGTCAAGCCACTGACTTTCACTATAAGGTCCTCTTTTGAAAAATCCTGACGTAAAGACCCTACGTAATCTATCATTTGACTTAGCTCCGTATTTGGCTTGAAAATGCTCGTAGCCTGGTATGTTGCCTCTAAGCTTTCCTTTAACTCAGGGTTTACATCTCACCCATGGCTACTACCTAGGAGCATCATATTCTTCTTCCTAACAATCTGCTCAATCCTAGGCTTCCTGACATATGTTGAAGTGTGCTGCACGTTTCCTGCTCCTACTCCTGCCTGAGGGTCTTCCCCACTTATCCTTCGCAGTAGTACATAGCTGTTTTTTTGTGTTACCTTCCCTGTTCCTCAATCAAATTGTTCCTGCAGCATAATCTGCAGTTTCATGGGAGAGGCACTTCTGCTTTCCCAACGTTCTCCCCACTGCATTCTCCCAGAAAAACATTTGCTACAAGACTAGCGAGCGACCAGTTCCCTTATTCACTATCTCGTACTAGCTCCCACACTTCTCCATAAACGTCAATATGTAAAGAATAATTAAATTTAACTTTAGAGAATGTATCAAATTTCTCTAGGACGTGGATTGGCTGTATATAAAGAAAAAGACAATAAAAGTGTTTTGTACTGTTACCTCTGCTTTTGAACTGTAATAGATATATGATGACAGAAGAATGAATTAATAGTTACTTTGATTTTAGAGAATTCGCTTTACTAGAATTGTTTGGTTATTTTTTCTACAATTCGGAAATTTAAATCTAGATCCCGTCTACTAACAAGTAAAAAATGACAAATGTGTTTAGAATTGCGATTTACAAACGTTAAATACACTTTCATGGCGAGAATAGACACCATTGAAACTAGTAAGTGGCTTGTTTGAAGGAAATGTATAGTATTAAGGAAACTACATAGTATTTTCAATGTCACTCCGAAATAAGGCCTAATTATATAGGGATATTAGGGATTTCAAATAAAACGAGGTTTTTTAAAGCAAAAGCGTAATACGAACGCTAAATATTCGCTTGTGTAACAATAACAAACACTACAGCAAGTATACTAAACAAAAGAAATTTAAATTTAAGACTCTTTACTCTTAAATGAATACTTCATGTGAGGGAAATAGATATGTCCATCGCACTCGATAGCCATCTTGGAAACTTATACACGAGCTAAGTTATTTTTAAAGATCGTCCTTGTAGTTGTACTAAGATGGATAAATTTTTCTTGAAGGTTATGATTGCTTTACTGATTTTTAAGGCTCCATATCGCAAACGGTGGAAACGGAACCCTTAAACTGTAGAATCACTTTGTTGTCTGTCTATCTGTGTAAAGCATGCCCAGACTACTTCTTGTCGTGTCATTTCAGGGTAAAACCTCGAACTTTCGACGATTACCTCCATCATCCTCGTAGGAGCAACTGGCTGTCAAAACTGCTACTGTAGCGACCTTACGTATCCAAAACACAGCTTATGATTGATCGGTAATTACGTCATGCTGTAAGAGTTGGTGTCAACATCTGTGTGAGTCCGTTGCCGGTACACTGAATGGCTGAGGCGTCCACACGACTTTCGTTAACACATCCAGGCTGACTACAATATCGTCTGGGCCAACTCTAATCTGTTTCATTCATCTTCATTGTATCGTTATTTTGACAATACGTTTATTGCCTGGTCAGGCGCCGTAGAAACTCTTGAGCACTGCCAGAACATATGAACAGCATGAACCCAAACATTCAGTTCACCGTCGAGACAGAGAAAGAGGGAAGGCTGCCATTTTTAAATGTTTTGGTGTAACGAAAGTCAGACGGACGTCTCGGCCGCTCAGTGTATCGCAAGACGACGCACACGGATTTATGTTTTAGCGCCCAGAGTTTGCCACCTTCCAGTCCAGAAGAGAGCAACTTTAAATACACTGGCAAAGAGAGTGAAAACTGTTCCTGATGAGATCACTTGGATTCAGAAATTAATCATCTGAAGTATGGCTGACATGATATGAAAAGAAAACGTGAAGATGCTGAACATTCACACGACAGTCACCTATTACATTCCTCCCCTTCTGCACCGCTACATCCAGTAAAATAGATAGTGTCCTGGGAAGACAAAGTATCAGGTATATTTCCTGATCTCCTAAGAAAATAAAGGAGATGCTGGGCCCTTATAAAGTGGTCTCAGATTCAGGATCCCTGGGGTTTACAACATCCCTTGTGAGTGCCGAGCAATTACATCGGTCAGACCATTCGCATCGTTTCCGATCGCTGTGTGTAATGTTAATATCGTATTAAAAACCGATAACTGAAGAAATCGGTGGTTGCGGAGAACAGCCTTACAGACATAAAGTACTGTTTGATGAAACAAAAGTTTTGTCCCAGGCTCCCACATATTGGGACTCTAAAGAAGCTGTAGAAATAAGAATGTATGAGGACATCTTCAACCTTGACGGCAGATATAATCTTAATGGTGTATTGAAGCGAGCTCTAGAAGCTGAGAAGAGCTAAGGATACTCGTCACAATGTTTACGATTCGGTGGGAGTGGTGGCGCCAGAAGCGCAGATGTTGACACCATCTGTGACAGCATGAAGTAATTACCGACCAATGAGAAGTCGTCTTTGGGCTACACAGGATCACCACAGCAGCACTTTAAACAGATAGTTATTTCTGACGAAGACGATGAAGATAGTAATCGAAAGCTCGAGGTTTTACACTGAACTAACGCGTATGGAAGTCAGAGAATGTTTTATACAACAGTGCTGTCGCAAAAAATTTCGTTCTTATATTTCTGTCTATCTGCCCGAGTGAGTGTTAGAAACCCTTCTTCCCAGGAACGGGCAGACGTATGAAGTTGAAGTCTGTGCCACATACTAAGAGCTGCGTGGAATGGCCGCGCGGTTAGAGGCCTCGTGTCAAGGACTGCGCGGCCCCTCCCGCCGGAGGTTCGAGTCCTCCCTCGGGCATAGGTGTATGTGTTGTTCTTAGTGTAAGTCAGTTAAAGTAATGTGTAGGGATCGTTGACCTTAGCAGTTTGGCCCCTTAGGAATTCACAAAAACTCACATACTAAGTGTAATGTCCCTTTGTGATGTAAAATCGTTAAGCTTCTAAGTTAAATCAGTCAAAAGATACGCCCATTCATGTCTCTTAGTTTGACAGTCGCAAACTCTCTGATGAAAACCAATAGGGTACTTCCCATTGACCTAGTAGCAAATTTCACATTAAAAGGGAAAAAACTCGATTTTTTTGTAATTGTATCAGGCGAAAAAAAATTTTTTTTTCGTTATCCTCCAGTCTGTTTGTTGATCTGCTAAGACGCCTTTTTCTCAAGAATGGATAAACGTATCAAGTTGAAATTTATGCCACACACTACGGTCTATGTTACCTTGACAGTGAAAAAAAGAGACTTAAGCTTCTAAGTCAATGCTATCAAATGATACGGTAATGTATGTCACAATTTTGACACTCGCAAACTCACTCCTCAAAACTTACAGGGTACTAATCGTTGACACAGAATAATGAAATGTAACAATCAGCAACGCTTGATAGTATAAGGAAGGGAAAAAGTAGGAGACTGTTAATTTGCAATTATACCACACAGAATATTTTTGGTCCTTTGTTATCAGACAGTATCACTGTCCATCGAACTATTAAGACCCGTTTTCGTCAGGAACGGTTAGACGTATCAAAAAGAAAATTATGTCATATACTGCGGTCTATGGTTCCTTGCCAGTGTGCAAAACATAATCAATGAAATAGAAAAATAAGGTCAGTTATGTCGTCTATTTTGATGCTCGCAAACTTACTCATTAAAACCTTTACGGTACCGGTACTTCCCGCACACATAGAATCACGACATATGGTAGAAGCAATGTTTCACAGCACAAGTAAAGAAAAATCAGAAAATTGTTAATTTTTAATTATATCACAGGGTTATTGTGGCCAAGATAGTACGAAGGCCACGCCTACATCAGTAGTACAAGTTTATATGCCGACTAGCTCCACAGATGACGAGGAGACTGATGAAATGTGTGATAATGTAACAGAAATTATTCAAATAGCGAAGGGACACGAAAATTTTAATAGTCATGGGTGACTGGAATTCGATAGAAGGAAAAGGAAGAGAAGGAACTGTAGTAAGTGAATATGGAATGGGGATAAGGGATGAAAGAGGAAGCCACCTGGGTGAGTTTTGCATTGGAGCATAACTTAATCATAGCTAACACTTGGTTCAACAATCATGAAACAAGGTTGTACACATGGAAGAAGCTTGGAGGTACTGGAAGGTTTCAGATAGATTATATAAAGGTAAGACATAGATTTAGGAACTCCAGGGGCAAATTTGGACTCTGACCACAATCTGTTGGTTATGAACTGTAGATTAAAACTCGAGAAACTGCAATAAGGTGGGAATTTAAGGAGATGGCACCTGAATAAACTGACAGAACCAGAGGTTGTAGAGAATTCAGGGAGAGCATTGGGGAACGATTGACAAGAATGGGGGAAAGAAATGCAGTAGAAGAAGAATGGGTAGCTTTGAGAGATGAAATAGTGAAGGCAGCAGAGGATCAAGTGGGTAAAAAAACGAGGGCTAGTAGAAATCCTTCGGTAACAGAAGAGATACTGAATTTAATTGACGAAAGGAGAAAATACAAAAAGTAGTAAATGAAGCAGGCAAATAGGAATACAAAAGTCTCAAAAATGACAGCGACAGGAAATGCAAAAGGGCTAAGCAGAGATAGCTAGAGGACAAATGTAAAGATGTAGAGGAGTATATCACTAGGGGTAAGATAGATACTGCCTACAGGAAAATTATAGAGACCTTTGGAGAAAAGAGAACCACTTGCATGAATATCAAGAGGTCAGATGGAAACCCAGTTCTAAGCAAAGAAGGGAAAGCAGAAAGGTGAAAGGAGTATATAAAGGGCCTATACAAGGACTATGTTCTTGAGGGCAATATTATAGAAATGGAAGAGGATGTAGATGAAGATGAAATGGGAGATATGATACTGCGTGAAGAGTTTGACAGAGCACTGAAAGACCTAAGTAGCAACAAGGCCCTGGGAGTAGACAATATTCCATTAGAACTACCGATAGCCTTGGGAGAGCCAGCCCTGACGAAACTGTACCATCTGGTGAGCAAGATGTATGGGACAGGCGAAAAATCCTCAGACATCAAGAAGAATATAACAATTCCAATCCCAAAGAAAGCAGGTGCTGACAGATGTGAAAATTACCGAACTATCAGTTTAATAAGTCACAGCTGCAAAATACTAACGCGAATTCTTTACAGACAAATGGAAAAACTGATAGAAGACGACCTCGGGGAAGATCAGTTTGGATTGGAACACATGAGGCAATACTGATACTACGACGTATCTCAGAAAATAGATTAAGGAAAGGCAAACCTGCGTTTCTAGCATTTGTAGACTTAGAGAAAGCTTTTGACAATGTTGACTGGAATACTCTCTTTCAAATTCTGAAGGTGGCATGGGTAAAATACAGGGAGCGAAAGGCTATTTACAATTTGTACAGAAACTAGGTGGCAGTTATTAAAGTCTAGGGGTACGAAAGGGAAGCAGTGGTTGGGATGGGAGTGAGACGGGATTGTAGCCTTTCCCCGATGTTATTCAATCTGTATATTGAGCAAGCAGTAACGGAAACAAAAGAAAAATTCGGAGTAGGAATTAAAATCCATGGAGAAGAAATTAAAACTTTGAGGTTCGCTGATGACATTGTAATTTTGTCAGAGACAACAAAGGACCTGCAAGAGCAGCTGAACCCAATGGACAGTGTCTTTAAAGAAGGATATAAGATGAATATCAACAAAAGCAAAACGAGGTTAATGGAATGTAGTCGAATCAAATCGCGTGATGCTGAGGGCATTAGATTAGGAAATCAGACGCTTAAAGTAGTAAATAAGTTATGCTATTTGGGGAGAAAAGTAACTGATGATGGTCGAAGTAGAGAGGATATAAAATGTAGACTGGCAATGGGAAGGAAAGCGTTTCTGAAGAAGAGAAATTTGTTAACATCGAGTATAGATTTAAGTGTCAGGAAGTCGTCTCTGAAAGTATTTGTATGGAATGTAGCCATGTACGGAAGTGAAACGTGAACGATAAATAGTTTAGACAAAAAGAGAATAGAAGCTTTCGAAATGTGGTGCTACAGAAGAATGCTGAAGATCAGATGGGTAGATCACATAACTAATAAGGAGGTATTGAATACAATTGGGGAGAAGAGAAATTTGTGGCACAACTTAACTGGAAGAAGGGATCGGTTGATAGGACATATTCTGAGGCATCAAGGGATCGCCAATTTAGTATTGGAGGGCAGCTCGGAAGGTAAAAATCGTACACGAAACAGATTCAGAAGGATGTAGGTTGCAATAGGTACTGGGAGATGAAGAAGCTTGCACAGGATAGAGTAGCATGGAGAGCAGCATCAAACCAGTCACTGGACTGAAGACCACAACAACAACAATAACAGGAAAAGAACATTTTTTGTCATGTGTTATCCGACTTCACACTTAAAATTAAAACGTTCCTAAAAGTCTTGGATTATCTGGAGCCAATATCTTAGCAGTATCAATGTCGATAACAGGCAAAAATCGTCGAGATTCTCGATTCACGGGATGGATGAACTGTCCATATAGGCCTACCAAATTAGGTTTTTACAGAACCCTCAGAGGGCGAGTTCTTCTCGCGCCTGGACACTTTTTATTGTGATGATTATTACTGCTTAGGTTACTAATACGCAAGGGACTAGCCAGCCCAAACTTCCCCTGAATCAGAATGAGGACACTTCAAAACACACACACGGGTTAGCTCAGATAATCTAAACCAACGACTTGGGTTCTGTTGCCCATCCAGTCCAACAGACCAGCATGTCAAGCCCTATGCTCATACCAACACGGAGCCATAGCCACGGTTCTGGACTTAGGAACTATCGCAACACATTTCGCCCTCCAAAGATAATTTGCGTATCGAATCCTACTTGTCACAAAAAGCCTATATATATAAATATTAATGCACGCTTGCTGGATTCACACTAACAGCACTTACTCACTGGCAGAACACACAAGAGGACCCAGATTTACAGCTTCTGTTACGGATCACAAGAAACCTCAGAGACCCACAATATTTGGACCTCCTGACTCTCAACGACCTGAGACGGCGTATCTGTATCACAAAAAAATACTTTTTCGTGCGATATAATGCTCTACGAGAACTAGAGAATAGCTTGGGAAATCTGAGAACAGAAACTGAAAGGGTACAAGAAGCGATACACCATGCCACACATGGGCGGTTGAGTGCAACACAGTTGACACCACAGTAGTTTCTGTTGGGATTGTGGCAAGCAGAAAAAGAATTTCTAACATCGATACGACTAGTTTTACCACTAATTAATAGTAATATAGCATTATACTTCCATGTTTTTACGGTTAACCTTTATTCAAATCGAGTTAGAATGTCTATTAGCACACAGTTTCCAGTGCAAACTAATGAAGTTTACTTGTGTCAGATCAAAGAAATACACATGTTGTTACGTCAACAGGAGATCTTAGCAATTGTGCCAAGGAGTTAGTCACAATTTGTCCAGCACAGGTACTTCGAATCAACAAACGATAGTGTGAAATTCAGTCGTTCGTAGGAAATATGGAGACGTCAGAGTGTAAAAAAGTAGTATCAGTGCCTCAGCCACATTTTCAGAAGACTGGCAATCACTTGTTATAATCTATATTTCGGCCAGAAACACTAATTACTTACTTTTCCGTTTCCAGATCAAATTTTATTTTTCCAATAGTTAGCCACCGCTACGGCTTTGTCGTTGGCTTGTAGCAGGTCACTAAAACTGCAGGGCTCCGGCAGTAGTCGGCACATGAGCAGATGTGCCTCGTCTTGTACCTCTCCGCATCCGCAAAGAACGTCGTCATCGTTAGTCAGCAGTCCCCACTTGCACAGACTAGTTTTGCATCTGGGTACACCAGCCCTCAGCCTATTTAGTGTTCTCCATGCTGTATAAGGAAGTTTGTTTCCAGGTACCATTTGCTCTTTTGGTATTATCTGCAGTGCGGTTTGTTCATTCTCCCATTTACGGACTCTATTATCTTCCTGTGAACCGTCAAGGATCTTGGTTCTTGCAGTAAAGCTATTTCTAGACTTAAGCCTCCGAGCCTGAGTGACGTGCTCATTCAGTGGGTGTCGAGAATCTGTTTCTTTGTTCTCTCAGCGTCTGCTGCCACCTGCCTTCTGATCTTGGATGGGGCAATTCCAGCAAGTAGGTACAAATTACCCGTTGGTGTGGGTCTGAGACAGCCTGTAACAATTCGCATTGTCTCATTTACACTTACATCAACCTGTTTAGCATGTGCAGATGCTTCCCATACTGGCGCTGCATAGTCTGCTGCAGAAACACACAGAACAAGTGCTGATGTTCTCAGTACTGATGGTTGAGCTACCCATTCATAGTTTGTCAGCCTGCGGATGATGTTATTTCTGCAGCAGACTTTAGCCTTGGTGTTTTGGCAATGCTGCTTGAAGGAAAGCGTTCTGTCAAGTACTACCCCAAGGTATTTAGGTGTTGGACAGTGCTTTAGCTTCTTACCTTGCCATGTAACGTCGAGCTCAACTCCAGCATCTCTATTGCGCAGGTGGAAAGCACATACTTGGGTTTTGTCAGGGTTTGGCTCGAGGTGATTGGCGTCATAGTATTGAGCCAGTTCTTCAATCGCTCTAGAGAGATTTCCAGATGTTGCATAAAAATTGGACCCCTGGACCACCACAGCTGTGTCATCAGCATATACGAACAGTCTTGCATCTTGAGGAATAGGTTGGTCACTAGTGTACACGTTATAAAGGATGGGAGAAAGTACACTTCCTTGTGGTAAGCCATTCTTCTGCAGTCGCCATCTACTGTTCTTACCATTTAGAGAGACATAAAATCTTCGATTCTGCAGAAGACTACCAATAACCATCGTCAACCTACAGTCCCCTGTGAGGTGATATAATTTGCGCAATAGCTTTCTGTGGTTTACCGTGTCGTATGCAGCAGTAAGATCTATGAAAGCTGCTCCAGTTATTAATTTTTTTTCAAAACCGTCTTCTATATGTTGCGTCAGATTAAGTATTTGCCCACAACAAGATCTTCCTGGTCTGAAACCGGCTTGTTCCTTTATGAGCTTTCCATCTATAGTTTCTGCCTCCAGCTTGATAATCATCCGCTCCAGTATCTTATAGAGATGGCATTGAAGTTACACTGGTCTGTAACTTTTGGGGTCCTTTAGCTCCTTGCCAGGTTTTAGCAAAGCCACCACTCTCACCAGTCGCCATAGTTTTGGAATAATACAGGTGTTCATCATTTGTAGTAATCAGTTTCGAGCTATGGGCCCAAACTGTTTTATCTGCTCCGTTCTAAGGTCATCACTTCCAGCGGCCTTATTCAGTTTCATACTCTGAATGGCGTCTTCCAGTTCGATTGCTGTGAATGAAGCATTGAGGAGTCCGTAATCTTTTTGTTCTTGGGGTATAACTCTTTCCCTTTACCTTTTCCCTTTGGTTTTCGCATTCTTCAGAAGTTGGCTAGCAATCTGATTTGCTGTTACCCGTTGTTCTTCTGCTGGTGATCAGTTGGGTCCCCATTTAAGGTTTTCAGTAATTTCCATGCACGTCTGCTGTTTTGTTTCATGTCAAGATTCTCGGCTAGTTTGCACCACCGTGATCTCTTATCCTTGTACCTTCTCTGAAGGGGTCCTGAGTGAACAGCTTTTGGTACCTGTCAAGTACGACCTTGGTACTGCTGGTCAGACCCTGGATGTACTGGGTACGGCAACCCCTTGGGATGTTTTTCCTTGAGATCCCTTTCACAAGATCGATAAATCTACCATACTCATCTGGTCGAGGAGGGATTTTCTCAATCTCTTCGTCCAATTGTTCTTCAAATTTATGCCAGTCTGCCTTTTCGAAATTAAACCGTCTTCGCAAAGGCACCTCCTCTGGTTTAACCATGGCATTCACAACACAAACAACGGGTCTGTGTTGTGTCCTTGGGCTAGGTTCTTCAACAAGCTTCATGCACTGTGCTGCCAACTTCCTGCTCACAAAGATGTTGTCAGGATTGTATCTCCTTCTCCATCTTCTGCTGTTGTTTTGGGTCATGAATGAGTTGTAGGTCGTTAGTGTCAGCCCAGGATTCAAGCTGTACACCATTCTCATCAGTCTCATTATATCCCCATGCTTCACCATGGCAGTTGAAATCGCCCATGACAAAATTAATATGGTCATTTGTAAAATTGTTCGGTTCATGGAAAACAAAGTCCACATCTGGTGGTTTGTACACAGACGTCACAGAGAACTTCTGGGCGCGAATGGTAAGTACTTCAATGTTATTTACTTCTGTCATTGTGGCTGAAGTTACGTTGAGCCCGGGTCTGATGAAAATCGCACTCCCATACTTATCGTGAGGTCTTTCAATGGCCAAATCCATTCCTGCTATTTTAGGTCTGTGGCTGGTGGCTCCCCGGTGTGTTTCCTGCACAAACAATACGTCGCATTTATGCTTATAGCACATGTCTGCTAATAGAATACTCTTATGATTAGAGAATCCCTCAATATTTCTCGAGATCGTCACAAGGGGTGGTCTTGATAAAGGCCGTTGCATCTTCTACATCTACATGACTACTGTGTAATTCACATTTAAGTGCTTGGCAGAGGGTTCATCGAACCACAATCATACTATCTCTCTACTATTCCACTCCCGAACAGCGAGCGGGAAAAACGAACACCTAAACCTTTCTGTTCGAGCTCTGATTTCTCTTATTTTATTTTGATGATCATTCCTACCTATGTAGGTTGGGGTCAACAAAATATTTTCGCATTCGGAAGAGAAAGTTGGTGACTGAAATTTCGTAAAAAGGTCTCGCCGCGACGAAAAACGTCTATGCTCTAATGACTTCCATCCCAACTCGTGTATCATATCTGCCACACTCTCTCCCCTATAACGCGATAATACAAAACGAGCTGCCCGTTTTTGCACCCTTTCGATGTCCTCCGTCAATCCCACCTGGTAAGGATCCCACACCGCGCAGCAATATTCTAACAGAGGACAACCGAGTGTAGTGTAAGCTGTCTCTTTAGTGGACTTGTTGCATCTGCTAAGTGTCCTGCCAATGAAACGCAACCTTTGGCTCGCCTTCCCGACAATATTATCTATGTGGTCCTTCCAACTGAAGTTGATCGTAATTTTAACACCCAGGTACTTAGCTGAATTGACAGCCTTGATGTTAATTTGATTTTGGACTTTAACTTGATCTGGTGTTAGAAGGATTAGCCGGTGAAATCTTTCACCGTTTCCAGGGTACGCCCGATTGTGCCTGTATTCAGTCTTTAGGCTCACAATCTTCTAGGAGGCTCCTTCTTTGTACCCCAGAAACACTAATAATAAATTGCTACAATAATAAGACATTTACGGAGATGACAAAATTAGAGTTAAAACAAAGTGGATTATTAGTAAACGGAACAAAGTGTGATATAGGAGGAACAAAATTTCACCTTCTTACTGCGATTACAGGCACCAATGATGATTGTGATTTATTACACTGTTTGACAATGTAACCTTTCACGTGATGTGCCATCACACCACGCTTCATAGGTTGTCTTTGAAAATCAGTAGCCATACCGATCTTTAAAATTTACCAAGTATTTGCTACGAACTTTAGATACCTGTGTTTTGCACTTGGTCATTAAGCTTGCATTTATGATCACTAATGGACGTGTTTTGCACGTGTCCATTCAATTGCATTTATGATAACAAGTGGACATACTTTTATTCCATATTGCAATAAGCTCCAGTGTTTGTATGTTGTGTTTCCATAAAATCCTAACTATTTGAACGTTGCATTTATCTGTATATACTTATTTGTAGGTAATAAGACTTCTGGAGAAGGACCATTTATATGGGTTGAAACGTAGGTCAAGAGCTTTTGACTACTACCTTCCGCAATTGGTGGCTGTTTTTATTTCATATATTACATTTGGACAGTTACTCCTGAAGCCGTGCTTAAGATTCTTAAGATTCATTATCATTATTATGGGCTTATTTAATACAAAGATCAATTAATGACAACATTTTGCTCAATTCCTGTTATCTTTAGCCCTATTCAGGACATCCTCAAAGCGTACACAGCGATACTCCATTGTTTCGCTGATGTGGTCTTTTATAGAAAGTCGTGGTCTCCTGAATTAACGTCTGTCACGTGGTTTCTGCTTAAAAAATTTCTTTCCCCTCTGAGATCCTCAACAATTATTCAAATCACTTTAATTAATTACTTTCAATACTGTCTATCACAGTTTCATTTGCCTTCGTTTTCGTGACTTAGTATTCTGGCGTTCCTATGCAAATAATTCATTTCCACAGCTGTTAGTACTCTTCTGAGATCAACATTTAAAATCCGTAACTCTGATCCATTGCACAGGACAGATTCAACCATGAGTCAACCATTTTCTTATTGTTAGTAGAAATGCTCTTGTGTCACCAAAAAGAATTCATGTACCCTATGATTTTTCTTCTTTATAGTATTCTGTATTTTACATCTGCATTACACGACGTACTTTTGTCAATGCAAGTTCCTAGATATTCAATTCTTTCTGCTTGTCTCATTGCTGCCCCATCAATGATGTTTTCTTCAAATCCAGTGTCACTATTTATTACGAGATACGCGATTTAGTTAGACTCATCTGTAGTCTCCATTTGTCATTTTCCTAATAGAAACACTGTATCATGAAGTCAGGATCGTATTGATCTTGATCTGGAATGGGTTTATCATCAGCAAAACTTAACTAAAACATCTTACATCATTATCAATGATTCTCCTCTTTCCACAGCGGTTGTTCTATCTTCGGATGGCCACTTCTCCATATAAACTGAGTAAGATGGGTGACATACTGCAACTTTGTCTCAGCCTTTTTGTGATATGTCAAATGCTAGTCTCCTCGGTTGAGGATTAGTTGAGTGTTCCAGTGCTTCGTCATCCATAAAAACATTGTCAGGTTCGAGAATCTAAAGCAAAGACTCGAAACTTGCTCATATTCCCCATACATTAATAACTCACAGCTACAAAAGTTAATAGCCGATTGTGAACTTTTACAGGCAGTAGTAACTGATCCAAAATCAGTATTTTATCAAAACAATTTATTATAATCATACGACAGCATATTGCAGCCTAATACTAACATATACAATTCTTTGAATTGGATTCTCGGTGGACCATGGTTGTTAAAACGTTAAAGTTATTTATTACATCCGACGAGCTGACACACCAATGGTCAAGCACCAGCGGTTTGTGTCCTGCCACTTCACGTTTTCTTGCGTCTCTGTATGATGTTTATTTCTTTACAAACAGAAACAAATACGTAATTTTAATCATATTAAACGATCTCGAACATTACGAGGAAATTAATCTGCTCATCGGTGGTGTTGTTCCCTGAACTCGAAAAATTTGATGGCTAGGAAAGAAAAATGTGAACAGAGAATAAAGTGATAGCAAATAAATCCTCAAAGCCATCGTTTGCAAACAGATAACTATTTTTTATTTCTTATTTTTCAGTAACCACATAAAAACGAAATTTTTTGCGCAGTCAACGCAGAATTTGCATTTGATCCACATCTACTTTTGTCACAGTGTAATCTAAACTGACTTCATCCCAGCCGATAATGGGTGAACATAAAATTTAACGTAGACTCTAAATATCGGTACAGATTGTTACTTGTTCATACATTTGGTTCAGGGGAGAGCAGAACGCTAGACCCTGATGATATTAAGCTAGACCTAGTCAACCATAAAAGCCAGTACTTGTCTGATGCCAATTAAGAAAATCACGATAAATTTAAATTTGGACCGTCAGACTCGGGATTTTAACCACCATACTCCCGAACAAAAAGTCAGGCGTTGGAGTACTGCATGCTAATTCAAACTGTCATACCATAAGCGAGATTTATTATAAATATTTAATCGAAATGACAAGAAAATATACGTTGCATATTGTGGAACAATTTTGAAAGTTTCCAGGAAATAAACCAACGGCCAGAGTGTTGCCGAATATATTCGCGAAGATGCTACCTCTGAATTTCGCATTCGGAATCTGTACCAATGTCGTTATATATTATCACATTTTTAGGGCTATAAATACCCCTCCAACGCCAACGTTTAACTTATCTTTGCGGATTACGTTTCAGTTGGAATTTGGAATTTCATTGTTATTAACATCTGGTTTCAGTCAGTACTATGTGGGCACAGTTACCGTGTGTAAGCGAGATTATGACTAACACTTGGACGTTTCGTGTGGCCAGAGGAGCGCCCGTAGAACATTTGTAGGGTGCACAATGCAAACTTGGTGTGTATATTGCTGTATTAATGCATCAATCATATTTGTACAGGTGCACGTTGGAAGATATAGAGCGTCAGAAACGAGTGAATCATTTATAGTCACACTGTTGTTAAAGTTATTTGGAATGTATTGTTCATTCTTTAGTTACAGTAATTTATGGCAAGTAAAATTTTACATAGTATTAAAACTAGTTCTATAGCGTGTGGCCGGTAGAGACATACTTCCTCGGTTGTGCGCCATCTTGTATCTCGAAACGCAAGAAAGTCTCTTACCACAGAACAAGGGATATTTACAAATTAAATGAATTTCGTTAATGTCTTACCAACTTTTCGTGCCTTCAAACTGGAAATTTATGTTACTTTCCAGTAGCTTCGATTTTAAAATATATTTAAGTTGTAACACTTCTGCTTAATTTGATTTCAGTTGCCGATTATTGCCGTGTAATAAAGTAGTAATATAACAGATAGACGACTAAATACAGCACTGACAAGATTTTCTCGACTGTAAAGTTTTTAAGTTTTTGTAGAATATTTGTTCCTAAGTACATGACCACGTTGTACCTTGGAACACGCTTTTACATTTGGGAAAACCTTCGTATTCTCTAGCAACATTCAAAATATCACAAAAAGGCTCTAGCGCATAAAGAGGGAATACTATCATTTCAAAATGGAATAAGAAAATGTCTTAAACTTATTACAGAGCTGGCTAGAGACGAAGGTCTGAAAAGTTTTCCAAGCTATAGCACTCTCCTCTACTAAGAAAGATGTTTCCGATGGAGTGGGGGGGGGGGGGGGAACTGTGTTTCATGAGGTTAGTGAAAAACGTTTGTTAACTATTTTAGAATCTGCTACTCGCATAGAAATGCAATGTTTCATACCCTTCAGTTAAACTTGCGCCTTGAAATGAGAACCCACGTATCATATAAAATCGTTTCCGAACAAGCGCTGGCCGCGGTGGCCTAGCGGTTCTAGGCGCGCAGTCCGGAACCGCGCGACTGCTACGGTCGCAGGTTCAAATCCTGCCTCGGGCATGGATGTGTGTGATGTCCTTAGGTTAGTTAGGTTTAAGTAGTTCTAAGTTCTAGGGGACTGATGACCACAGTAGTTAAGTCCCATAGACCTAAGAGCCATTTTAACCATTTTGAATCGAACAAGCCCCCTAGGAGCACTTCAGGCGATAGTGTAGATACTCACCTGATAGTGAACAAGGCAGTGTAGAGTCTTGAAGAAGGCGCCGGGACTGTCAGGAGCGAACGTGAGGCACGCGTAAATGTGCGCTCCCGGGCGGACCGTGCCGTGAGTAACGTCGACGCTGAAGGCGGAGCGAGGGCCCAGCCCCACGAACTGGAACTGCGCTGCCACGGCCGGCGACTCGTTGCGCAGCCTGATAGTTCTCTGCTGCATCGACACGTTGCCCTTGCAGCTGAACATCAGCTTGCGAACCGACAGCCGCAGCGCAGGACCTGCAGACGATTGCGTCATCTTGTGGTTACGGGGAAAAACCAACCGGCCCACGGCTCAGCAGATGAACTTACACTCACTAAGAAAACTCAAAATAGTATTTTTCACCAAGGAGTAAACATGCACAAAAATTGCCCAACATTATCTATTTATTTAAAAAGGAAGTTAAGAATTACATGTTAAACATTACATTCTACGAGGTAAACGGTGTGATTCAGTTGCCCCTGTCGCTGTCATTTTATGCAAATCGCAATCTAATACCTGGCCTTCATATTGTCTCGCTCGCTACGCACAAATTATTAGTCATACAGAAAAAATGGAACGATCTTTTTGTACGAAATTTAATGTACACTACTGGCCATTAAAATTGCTACACCACGAAGATAACGTGCTGCAGACGCGAAATTTAACCGACAGGAAGAAGATCTTGAGATATGCAAATGATTAGCTTTTCAGAGCATTCACACAAAGTGCTGACATGAGGAAAATTTCCAACCAATTTCTCATACACGAACAGCAGTTGACCAGCGTTGCCTGGTGAAACGTTGATGTGATGCCTCGTGTAAGGAGGAGAAATGCGTACCATCACGTTTCCGACTTTGATAAAGATCGGATTGTGGACTATCGCGATTTGAGTTTATCGTATCGCGACGTTGCTGCTCGCTTTGGTCGAGATCCAATGACTGTTAGCAGAGTATGGAATCGGTAGGTTGAGGAGAATGATGTGAAACGCCGTGCTGGATCCCAATGGCCTAGTATCACTAGCAGTGGGGATGACAGGCATCTTATCCGCATGGCTGTAACGGATCGTGCAGCCGCGCCTCGATCCATGAGTCAACAGATGGGGACGTTTGCAAGACTACAACCATCTGCACGAAGAGTTCTATGACGTTTGCAGCAGCATGGACTATCAGCTCGGAGACCATGGCTGCGGTTACCCTTGACGCTGCAGCACAGACAGGAGCGCCTGCGATGGTGTCCTCGATGACGAACCTGGGTGCACGAATGGCAAAAGGTCATTTTTTCGGGTGAATCCAGGTTCTGTTTACATCATCATGACGGTCGCATCCGTGTTGGGCGACTTCGCAGTGAACGCACATTGGAAGCATGTATTCGTCATCGCCATACTGGCGTTACCACCCGGCGTGATGGTATGGGGTGCCATTGGTTACACGTCTCGGTCACCTCTTGTTCACATTGACTGCACTTTGAACAGTGGACGTTACATTTCAGATGTGTTTCGACCCGTGCCTCTATCCTTCATTCGATCCCTGCCAAACCCTACATTTCGGCAGGATAATGCACGGCCGCATGTTGCAGATCCTGTACGGGCCTTTATGGATACAGAAAATGTTCGACTGCTGCCCTGGCCATCACATTCTCCAGATCTCTCAGGAATTGAAAACGCCTGGTCAATGGTGACGAGCAACTGGCTCGTCACAATATCCCATTCACTACTCTTGATGAACTGTGGTATCATGTTGAAGCTGCATGGGCAGCTGTACCTGAACGCCATCCAAGCTCTGTTTGACTCAATGTCCAGGTGTATCAAGGCCGTCATTACGGCCAGAGGTGGTTGTTCTGACTACTGATTTCTCAGGGTCTGTGCACCCAAACTGCGTGAAAATGTTACTTCTAGTATAATATATTTGTCCAATGAATACCCGTTTATCATCTGCATTTCTTCTTGGTGTAGCAATTTTATTGGCCAGTAGTGTTTTAAATTTTGTACTGGGATACCTTTTCACGGGAGGCCACGATTTTCGAGGTAATCAAGATAAATGTACGAAAGTGACCTTCAAACGCATTTCCACCCCACACTCATTCCTCATCACTCAGAATTTCTTGTACGTTGTTCATAGCCCTGCCTTCTACCATTGTACAAAAATTTCCTACTACACGAACTATTCCCGATAATTGGCCTTTTTTGGTCTCTATTGTTCGGGATATTATGCCGCCAGCACAGTCGGATACTTTGTTAACGTCACTAATTTAAACGTGTCACTACAATAATGAATGAAAAAGGACTTTTGCAAAGCCTTCCTCGCTTGTAACCTATCTTGTATAGACGTGTTTTATGTGGAAATAAGTATTCAGTTCTATCAGATACGACATATTTGTTTACCCCTACGATAACACAACACGAACAAGTTGGCTTCAGCGTTCCATACCGTGTCGTAACGTGAACGTTCATTACTTCCGTGTCAGCCGGACGTCGCTCGTTATCGCACGAAAATGGGCAATCCGCCAGTCACTACACAGCCAGATGCGAGCAGCACAATTAATAGGATTACAATTAAACCCCCGTTGTTCTGGCAACACAACCCTGTCTTGTGGTTTGCGCAGCTTGAAAGCCAGTTCGCTGTTGCGCAGATAACAGCAGACGAAACGAAGTATTGGTAGCAGTGTAGTCGCAGCACTAACGGAAGGCTTAGCCGCTGAGGTACAGGATATCCTTCCTGCACAGCCCAATGCCGAACGGCAGGCGTCAGTTAAGTACGCGCTAGCTCAAAAATGTTTCACATGGCTCTAACAACTATGGGACTTAACATCTGAGGTCATCAGTCCCCTAGACTTAGAACTACTTAAACCTAACTAACCTAAGGACATCACACACATCCATGCCCGAGACAGGATTCGAATCTGCGACCGTAGCGGTCGCGCGGTTCCAGGCGGAAGCGCCTAGATCCGCTCGACCATAGCGGCCGGCAACGCGCTAGAGACGCGCCTATCACAATCGGAAGCGAAGCGACTAGAGAAGCTTTTACGGACTGAGGAGCTCCGCAATCGAACACTGTCACAACTTTTACGTCGTTTGCGCACACTGGCAAGCAACACAGTGAGCTAAGACGTGCTACGCAATATCTGGTTGTCCCGATTACTGTCGGCCACAAAAAATTCTGACAGTGTGCGAGGGTGATTTAAATGCACTACGCAAACAGCGGACACGACCGTCGAGATGTATGCCGCAATAAACGTGTCGGCACTGACACCACGGCAAGAGAATACGTCTGCAGTGACATCAGCATCGCCCCAGTCTCAATTACCAGAGCTCATCACGCAAGTAGCCGATTTATAAACGACGCACACACGTCAGTGACCTCGCCGCCGGTAGTCAAGAAGTTGCAACCGCTCGCCATCGGCAGAAAATTTGTGGTGGTACTACAAGAAAGTCAGTGACGACGCGCGAAAGTACACCCCACCATGCAAGTGGAAACATGAAGCCGAAACCGTAGCAATAACTACTCACACCGGTATTACTCTTCGGCTTTTTGTCACAGACCGCAACACTGAAGTACGGGGTGTTCAAAAAGTCTCTCCGCAGTGCTGTATGATTGTTCGCCTGCCTGGGTTACTTCCATTCAACTGGACTCTCCAACATTCCACTGTTTCTTTTAGCCCAGCCAGCGTCAGTAGTATCGTTGGTGTGTGTCGTTACGTGTTGACGTGAACGTCTAAGTTTAGTTCCTTTATTCATTTGTTCCGTTTTTGTCACTGTTAAAATGCTAACCACTAAAAACCTGTGATTTTAGTCGAATAAGTGTTCAAAGCTGGCGGTAAATACACAGTTTCAGTTCGTCAAACATTTAATTCAGTTTTCCCTGAGACAACACTTCCACATCGCGATACTGTGCGAGATTTGATTAACAAATTTCGAAGTACGGGTTCAGTGACAGATTCACCGAGAAGTGGTCGTCCTAGCGTTTTGTCTGAGGATAAACTGCTTGATATTTCCGATAAAATGTTCGTGAGTCCGAACTAATCAATAAGAAAACTCGCCCATGAAATCGATGTTAGTGTCGGAACGGCGGAAAAAATTAGAACTTTTCCCATACTAAGTGACAGTCGTGCAAGAACTGAAAACTACTGATCATGGCAAGAGACTGCATTATTGTCAATGGTCCAAAAATTTCGTTCAACAAAATAGAAGAGATATTCTTAATGAAATGTTTTCCACTGATGAGGCGTAGTTTCATTTATTCGGGTACATGAACTCGCAAAATTCTCGTATGTGGAGTACTGCAAATCCGTTGTGTATTCATAAGGAACCACTTCATTCTGTGAAAATAGGAGTTCGGACCTCAATTTCTAGACGTCGGATTGTGGGTCCCATAATTTTCAACGAAACAATAACCGCACAATGATACCGCAGTGATATTTTGTACGCATTCATAGGAGAATTTGTGTTAAGTGAAATACTGAACGGTTATTTTCAACAAGTGGTGAAACCGCGCTTACAGCTCGCGTTTCATTGTCACTGCTTACTGATGTTTTTGGTGATCGCATAATTTCACAGGGATTTTGACCTCCACGATCACCTGATCTAAGCTTCTGGGGTGCAGCAAAAGCAACTTTCTATAAAAACCGTCCAATATCCACGGATTAATTGAAAACTGCAATATACACTTTAACTGCTTCTGTTACATAAGAAATGTTACAGCTTGTGTTTGGAAACATGATTAGACGAATTGAATTGTGTATTCAACAGCAGGGGGGACAATTTCGACATTTAATCTGAAAATTTGTAAGTAAAAATGAACATTAAATAAATTAATAAACTTGTATTTCACTGAGCTTCATTTCGGTACATTCACTACGTCATACGGCACTCGCGGCTAACAATCATAATTTTTGAACACCCTGTACAATACCCAGTGGACAGAGGAGAAAAAGTGTCCGTGTACCTGGTAACTCGTGTACTACGCCGAAGCTGCGACGATTTTTGACTGTTCACCGCCAATAGATCTAAGATCAAAACATACGATCAGGTCACATTGTTGGTTAACCTTGGACTACGCCGTACATATGAGTGGCTCTTCACAGTAGCGGATATAACACAGCCTATCAGAGAAGCCGATTTTTTATCCTTTTATGATCTGATACCTGACCTCCGACGCAAGCAGCTCATCGATTTCGCTCCAAACCTGCATACTTCAGGGTGCTGTGTTGCACCACTCCGATGACGGTACGTAGGGTCGCAGGAGATACGCCGTACACACGATTACTAAAAGAATTTCCCGAAATCATGCAGCAGTTGCCTACTCTCCCGCCGGTTAAACACACATCGGTGCATAACATTCTGACCACGCCAGGCCCGCCATCTCGCGCAAGCCTTGCCGTCTGACGCCGGGGAAGTTACGATTGGTGAAGCAGGAATTTCACAGGATGCAATCACTTGGTATTTGCAGCAGAGCTTCTGGTAGCAACTGGACAGCCCCAAAAAATTAACACCTTAGAATAAGAGCAGCGGGGGTCCATATGGCCACATATGCAGGGTGGTCCATTGATAGTGACCGGGCCAAATATCTCACGAAAAAAGCATCAAACGAAAAAACTACAAAGAACGAAACTCGTTTAGCTTCATGGGGGAACCAGATGGCGCTATGGTTGGCCCGCTAGATGGCGCTGCCATAGGTCAAACGGATATCAACCGCGTTTTTAAAAAATAGGAACCCCCATTTTTATTACAGATACATGTAGTACGTAAAGAAATACGAATGTTTTAGTTGGACCACGATTTTCGCTTTGTGATAGATGGTGCTGTATTAGTCACATACGTATAAGTACGTGGGATCACATAACATTCCGCCAGTGCGGCCGGTATTTGCTTCGTGATACATTATCCGTGTTAAAATGGACCGTTTACCAATTGCGGAAAAGGTCGATATCGTGTTGATGTATGGCTATTGTAATCAAAATGCCCAAAGGGCGTGTGCTATGTATGCTGCTCGGTATCCTGGACGACATCATCCAAGTGTTCGGACCGTTCGCCGGATAGTTGCGTTATTTAAGAAAACAGGGAGAGTTCAGCCACATGTGAAACGTCAACCACGATCTGCAACAAATGATGATGCCCAAGTAGGTGTTTCAGCTGCTGTCGCGGCTAATCCGCACATCAGTAGCAGACAAATTGCGCGAGAATCTGGAATCTCAAAAACATCGGTGTTGAGAATGCTACATCAACATCGACTGCACCCGAACCATATTTCTATGCACCAGGAATTGCATGGCGACGACTTTGAACGTCGTGTACAGTTCTGCCACTGGGCACAAGAGAAATTACGGGACGATGACAGATTTTTTGCACGCGTTCTATTTAGCGACGAAGCGTCATTCACCAACAGCGGTAACGTAAACCGGTATAATATGGACTATTGGGCAACGGAAAACCCACGATGGCTGAGACAAGGGGAACATAAGCGACCTTGGTGGGTTAATGTATGTTGTGGCATTATGGGAGGAAGGATAATTGGCCCACATATTATCGATGGCAATCTAAATCGTGCAATGTATGCTGATTTCCTACGTAATGTTGTACCGATGTTACTACAAGATGTTTCACTGCATGCCAGAATGGCGATGTACTTCCAACATTATGCATGTCCGGCACATAGCTCGCGTGCAGTTGAAGCGCTATTGAATAGCATATTTCATGACATGTGGATTGGTCGTCGAAGCACCATACCATGGCCCGCACGTTCACCGGATCTGACGTCTCCGGCTTTCTTTCTGTGGGGAAAGTTGAAGGATATTTGCTATCGTGATCTACCGACAACGCCTGACAACCTGCGTCAGCGCATTGTCAATGCATGTGCGAACATTACGGAAGCCGAACTAATCGCTGTTGAGAGGAATGTCGTTACACGTATTGGCAAATGCATTGAGGTTGACGGACTTCATTTTGAGCATTTATTGCATTAATGTCGTAGTTACAGATAATCACGCTGTAACAGGATGCGTTCTCAGAAATGATAAGTTCACAAAGGTACATGTATCACATTGGAACAACCGAAATAAAATGTTCAAACGTACCTACGTTCTGTATTTTAATTTAAAAACCTACCTGTTACCAACTGTTCGTCTAAAATTGTGAGCCATATGTTTGTGGCTATTGCAGCGCCATCTATCACATAGCGAAAAAAGTGGTCCAACTAAACATTCGTATTTTTTTACTTACTTTACGAATATTTAATAAAAAGTTAGGGTTCCTATTTAAAAATCGCAGTTGATATCCCTTTTGAGCTATGGCAGCGCCGTCTAGCGGGCCAACCAAAGCGCCATCTGGTTTCCCCCTTCAAGCTAGACAAGTCTCGTTCTTTGTAGTTTCTTCGTTTGACGCTTATTTCGTGTTTTTTTGGTCCGGTCACGATCAATGGACCACTCTGTAGAAGACATATCTGCCAACGTTCATTGTAAGAGTATATTTTCCACTATTGATCTAATTCGGGCGTATTAACAGATCCCTGTTGCCGAAGAAGATATTCCCAAGACAGCAGTGAAAACACCTTTCGGTTTGTTCAAGTTCGCTACGCTGCCTTTCGGTCTGTGAAACACAGCACAGACGTTTCAGCGTTTCCTGGATGAGGTCACTAGCGACTTAGACTTTTGTTATGTTTACATAGATGACATTTTGGTGATGTCTGCGACGGAAGATGAACAATTACATCATGTGGCTCAGATATTTAATCTTTTACTCACGCAGGGCTTAGCAATCAAAGTTTCAAAGTGTACTTTTGGAAAGAGGAAAGTATAATTTCTGGGTTACACGGCAGACGCGAATGGTATTCGACCGCCGCAAAATAAAAGTGGAAGCCATAAACACGCCATTAATGAGCAGAGAGCTACGCCGACTTTAAGGGCTCATAAATTTTACCGAAAATTTATATACAATTATGCACTGATAATGGCGCCCCTGAATGAATTTCGTACGAGACACGAGAGCCAAACGACAGGTTGCTTTGGACAAGGGAGGCAAACGACGCTTTTCAAGACGTAAAAACAGCAACTGCTGATCCTGCACCGTTAGCACACCCAGTGTCAAAGGCTCCTCTTGCTCTTATGGTTGGTTGACGCCTCGTCTACCGCCGTCGGAGCTGTACTGCAACAACAGGTCGAGCGTTGTTGGCAGCCCATAGCACTCTTCAGTCACAAGCTGCCACCTTCACAGCAACGTTGGGCAACCTATAACCGCAAACTGTATGCAGCTTACGCCGCGGTAGAGAAATTCAGCTGCGCGTAGTGCCCGCGCGGCTAGAGGCGCCATGTCACTGACTGCGCGGCCCTCCTGTCGGAGGTTCGAGTCCTCCCTCGGGTATGGGTGTGTGTGTTGTTCTTAGCGTAAGTTAGTTTAAGTAGTATGTAAGTCTAAGGACCGATGACCTCAGCAGTTTGGTCCCTTAAAAATTCACACACATTTGAACATTTAGAGAAATTCACGCAGGACCGACAGTTCACTACTTATACAGGTCACAAGCTTCTGACTTACGCCTTTGCTATAAAATCCGAGAAAGCATCGCCGAGGCAACTACGCCATTTACATTACATTAGGCAACCATGCCATTTAGGTTAATTAGTCAACTCACCACCCTCATTGTTTATACACAAGGGAAGCTGAAAATACCATCGGATATGCTATCACGTGTAGTGATTGTGAACGTGACAGCTGACAACTGCTCACATGTTGAAGCTGTAGTGGCTACCAGTGATTTTGACGCACTCGCACAGGCCCAACAACGTGATAATGAGTTAACAAGATCTGTAACTTTTTTGTTTATTTATAGACGCAATCACATTCCTATGACACAGTCATAACCAGTTTCCGCCATACAATGACCATCTTCAGATTCCAAAAGCGGCATACACTGAACACAGGTTAATGAGTTGACATCGCATAAGAATGTGATTGCACCTATAAATAAACAAAAAAATTTACAAAATAATCAGTCACTCACTACATTGAGAAAATGTCGTTTTTTTTCGTTAACGAGATTTGTTGGAACAACTTGGACAACTGAAGTTACAACGTGTCGCGATGCCTGAGGCAAATTTTGAACTGTATTGTGACTAATCTGGACTGAAAGCATGTCCATTTGTGCCACAACACTTTCGAGAACAACCAATTGCTTCAGTACGCAATCTGACACATCCAAGCCGCTATTAGATTGATCAAACAAAGTTTCATCTGGCCTGGAATGCACACAGATTGCAAAACATTTGTCAAGCAATGCATTTCGTGTCAGAGGAACGTTTTGATAATGCGCACGTCGATGTCATAAGCTCGATCACAGTCTCAGAAGGCTATAGTTGTTGTCTTACAGATGTGGACCGATTTACCAGGTGGCTTGAAGTATTGCCCTTGAAGGATATCACATTCGAAATCGTGGTGCAGACATTTTTTCCCGGTTCGATCGCCCGGTTCGAAGTACCACTGAGGATTACCATAGACCTGCCTTTCCAGAGCATTAGCTACATTATTAGGCATGAAGCGTATACTCATCACAGCCTATTATCTTGCATCAAATGATACAGTTGAACCCCTGCATCGCCAACTGAAAGCAGCTTTGCGATCTCACAGGACGCAGAATTGGATAGAGGTTCTATTGTACTCCTCGGTCTGTGGATGTCACACGGACGCAGTCCAAAAGCTATCTAAACGCTACGCCGCCGCAGAACTAGTATACGGCCAAACTCTACGTCTGCAAGGAGGATTTTTGCACCGCATAGCAGACGATACAGTCGATGCATCAGACTTTGGTGCTGGATTACGAGAGCGCATAAGCCAGCTTAGACCAACGGCGCCCAGAAATCAGGCTGGGAGACACTCGTTTGTTTTCTCAGATCTTGATAATTGCAAACACGTTTTCTTAGGCAGTGATGCAGTGTAGAAGCCTTTCCAACCACCATACGATGGACAATATCCGGTGATTAGCAGACGTGGCCACATATTCCAGATTAGAATAAATGGTATGACTACCACCGTCGCACTGGACCGACTCAAGCCGGCGTTTTTCGGCTCATTGGGTACAGCATGGACTGCTGGAAGCAAACGAGAAGATAGGAATATAGCACCAGAACGCCCCCGTACTCCACAGCCGCCACGAGACGCTACGCACGCCAGGCGCCTCGGATAAGAAAACGACACTGAAGACTGGTTCCTCACATCCTGCTGGAACCATTAACTCCAGTGGTACAACGCCAGGCTTGAAAAAATCAGTAGTAACATGTGCAAGGCGACATGTGAAGTTTTACTTGCGATACCGTTAACATTTGGGGGAGGGGGGCCGGGGGAGTGTCATGTAGCATCTCTTTCTGTCCCCGCAAACGAGAGTGTACAGTGGTGCATAAGCATTCCGTGTGGCCAGTATTTGTCTTTATAGTCACTCCTTGACGTTAGAGATACAGGCCATTCCATGCCAATCTTTGCAGTAACTGTTAAGCCTTCCACGCTTGTAAGCTATCTTGTACAGACGTTTTTTCTGTGGGAATAAATATTCAATTCTATCAGATACTACAATACTTTATTTACGAGCAGAATTACTTTGAATTTTCTGAAAGATTTCGAGACAGGTTATTGATCTAGGAACTATTTGAAGCATCTTGGACTGAAGTTCGTTCTAAATTTCGATTTTCTATCAAACACATTTTAAGTCTGGTATACAGTTTTCATTGCTTATGCAACTGTCCTGACCTGTTCCGTGTTCAATGGCGAATCTGTTTCATAAAGTCAATAATAATAAAATATCTCCATCACATCACAAGGCACTTACACAATTATGCATTTTTTTTATTTTGTGGGGAACCTTACTCCCAAAGCTCTGTAATATATTCCACGAGCACCTTATTCTTTTTCCGAGCGCAGCATCTCACCCATTACGGAGAGATGCTGCTCAATTCTTCAGGCAAGCAAACGGGAAGATATGGTACGGATACAAACATCGTCGCAATTGTTCTCATGTCGGCTAATAAGTGTCTATTGTTTCATTACGAAGTAAGATGTGTGTTAAGTGCCCAGTGATTAGCAGTGAGAAAAGAATCGACAGTGTAGCACTACCTTTATACATCATTCAATAACTTTTTTTGAAAAACATTATATTAAACACAAGGGATAAACAGAGAGAGCTTATGCTGTTTTATGAAGATTGCCGTTGTTCACGGGGGAATGGAGGCTCTAACCTCCATCCGGCCATCCTGACTAAACTTTTCCATGGTTTCCCGAACAATCTTCAGTGAAATACAACGGTGTTCCGATCACTAGAGTGCGGCGGACTAAATGTACCGTCCTTGTCAAACTAGGCACGTACGCTGCTGGCCATTAAAATTGCTACACCACGAAAATGACGTGCTGCAATCGCGAAATTTAACCGACAGGAAGAAGATGTTGTGATACGCAAATGATTAGCTTTTCCGAGCATTCACACAAGGTTGGCTTGCTGACATGAGATAAAAAAAAAAATGGCTCTGAACACTATGCGACTTAACATCTGTGGTCACCAGTCCCCTAGATCTTGGAACTACTTAAACCTAACTAACCTAAGGACATCACACACATCCATGCGCGAGGCTGGATTCCAACCTGAGACCGTAGCAGTCGCACGATTCCGGACTGAGCGACTAGAACCGCGAGACCACCGCGGCCGGCCGACATGAGGAAAGTTTCCAAACGATTTCTCATACACGTACAGCAGTTGACCAGCGTTGCCTGGCGAAATGTTATTGTGATGCCTCGTGTAAGGAGGAGAAATGCGTACCATCACGTTTCCGACTTTGATAAAGGTCGGATGGTAGCCTATCGCGATTGCGGTTTATCGTGTCGCGACATTGCTGATCACGTTCGTCGAGATGCAATGACTGTTAGCAGAATATGGAATCGGTGGGTTCAGGAGGGTAATACGGAACTCCGTGCTGGATCCCTACGGCCTCGAATCAGTAGCAGTCGAGATGACAAGCATCTCATCCGCTTGGCTGTAACGGATCGTACAGCCACGTCTCGATCCCTGAGTGAACAGATGGGGACGTTTGCAAGACTACAACCATCTGCACCAACAGTTCGACGACGTTTGCAGCAGCATGGACTATCAGCTCGGAGACCATGGCTGCGGTTACCCTTGACGCTGCATCACAAACAGGAGCGTCTGCGATGGTGTACTCAACGACGATCACGGGTGCACGGATGAAAAAACGTCATTTTTTCGGATGAATCCGATTCTGTTTACAGCATCATGATGATCGTATCCATGTTTGGCGACATCGCAGTGAACGCACATTGGAAGTTTGTATTCGTCATCGCCATACTAGCGTATCACCCGGCGTGATGGTATGGGGTGCCATTGGTTACACGTCGCGGTCACCTCTTTTTCGCATTGACTGCTCTTTGAACAGTGGACGTTACATTTCAGATGTGGTTCGACCCGTGGCTCTACCTTTCTTTGGATTCCTCAGAAACCCTACATTTAAGCAGTATAATGCACGACCGCATGTTGCAGGTCCTGTGCGGGCCATTTTGGATACAGAAAATGTTCGATTGCTGCCCTGGGCAGCACATTCCCCAGATCTATCACCAATTGATAATGTCTAGTCAATGGTGGCGGAGCAACTGGCTCGTCACAATACGCCAGTCACTTCTCTTGATGAACTGTGGTATCGTGTTAAAGCAACATGGGCAGCTGTACCTGTACACTCCATCCAAGCTCTGTTTGACTCAGTGCCCAGGCGTATCAAGGCCGTTATTGCGGCCGTAGGTGGTTGTTCTGGGTACTGATTTCTCAGGATCTATGCTCCCAAATTGCGTGAAAATGTAACCACATGTCCGTTCTAGTATAATATATTTTTACAATGAATAGCCGTTTATCATCTGTATTTATTCTTGGTGTAGCAATTTTAATGGCCAGTATTGTAAATACGTGTGTCCGTATGAAACATGTTTTATGGTTTGTTCTTAAACAGTAATACGAAAACGTGTCCAATATCGTTGTAAAAGTGATCCACGAATGAATGAAATTTTTCTTCTACTACTACTTCGAGAACGTCCACTTTTTACTGGAGGAAAACCTGCCTCAACATCTGGCTGCTTAGAATGTCACACGTCACGGAATGACCGAAATTCGTAGCTGATGTACAAAGTCACGGGAGACCCACAAATTACTGAAAGATAAAAAAAATAAAAATATGTAAAATAGATATTTTCACCTTCACGCTGACGTTTCCGAGGAAATGCACTCAAAGGTGTGGATTCCTCTCGTTATTATTAGAACGAAGACTTAAGTGCACTCACAATATCCGCGAATCTTCCGTTGTGTGGCGCTGTTGGCTTCTTTCTCAGGCTGTCCACATTGGAGGTTTGTGATGGCCCTAACCCCAATTTTTTATTTATGGACGTCGAATGTTCGCGAGTTAGAAATTTTAAATGCCTGGCTTAGAACGTTGAGAAATGTGCTTTTTAAACAGATCGGAGATAACGTTTATGGATTGCCTATAAATACCTAATGATACAGGTACAGTTTGCGAAACTGGTCGTGTCTTTGAATAAAAATTTTTAACAGTCGCAGCGGTCACTCCTATCCAACATGGAATATTCTAAGTGTGGTTGCCCTACATACACGGTGTTATGCATTGTTAATTATTAACATAAAATGTCTGTCTTTTTATGTATTTTTATGAAACAGTATGTCGCTACTGACAGTAAATCCCGATTTACTAGTCCTGTCTTTTTTTACTATTGGATCACTCTTACCAAACACGTGAATCTTCGGCTATTACGGAAAACGCATAGAATGTTAAGAGGCTGTCCACGACTGATAGCTGTAACCTGTATAAAGGGTGCTCCTCGATTCCTATTGAAGGCTTTTTGGGGTTGTAGAAGGGGCTCAGTACATCAAGTTTTGATACGAAATCATCTACCTGGATTGTACCGTTCAGATATGAAATAAGTTTGAAGAACAAGAAGAAACAGCTTAGTGTTTAATAACCCCCTAACAGTGAGATGATAGAGACGTAGCACAAGGCCGAAATAAGGAAGGACCGGGAAGGAAATCGTCGTGCCCTTTCAAAGGAACTAGCCAGCAGTTGCCTTAAGCGATGCAGGGAAATAACGGAAAACCCAAATAAGTATGACCAGACGGGGATTTGAACAGTCGTCCTCCCAAATGCAAGGGCAATGTGGTAACCACTGTGCTAAATTTGAAGATGGATCACGTTCACATCTCCCGCTAACAGTTCGCACATAAGCTAAGAAGCGGGGGCCGTCGTCAGTCCGTGTTAGTGATTATGACATGCCTCTGAGGACGTGCTTCGTCAGGTAGAAGAGAACCCGACGACCAGTACTCTAAGCATCACCCATTGCATGAACAACTGTACAGCACTCAGGTGAGAGCTGTGTGCATGCCATAAAGTGGGATATGTGACAGTACATTTCCGCACACGGGCTGCTAAGTACCCTCTACAAGCTGTAGATGCCTCTAATACCAATTGTGAAACACACTGTAAATAACAAACATCCGTGCACGTAGCTGTAACTCTGTAACTTACTCCTGCTGCACCATAAGAGTTATATGGTATGGTAATACTACCTCCCTCATCCATGAAGAAAGTTCGGCTTGCCAACTGCAGAGGTTTGGTTCAAAAGAGGGCATCACACCAATGAATTTCTTATGTTAAGTAGGTGGAGCAGCTTGGAGTCGAGTGCCGAAGAGGCCAAGAATGTTGGAGACTGCAGTAGTACTTCCCAGAATTAAAAATGGTGGCATTTTCCACTTTTTCTGAATTAATTTTTATCGTGGAGATAATACAACATATTCTATTTCGTACAGAACCACAAAAATACTTGAGAATCTCCTAGTAGGATGAAACTAGTCGTGAAGAAATAAAATTAATAGAGCAAAAAGCCACCTTTTCTTAATAAATTCATTGCTGTCCTACCCTCTATGAAGAAGAATCTCCAGAATGTTTGTGAATGATTTGAATTTCCCAGGAAGTTCGAAAATGTTCTTGCACGTTCCATTATCCTTTAAAAGAAGATCACGGAATAGTTTAAGAGACAGAAAAGGAAGTAAATTTAAGTGAAAGTAAATTTTTGGTGGTAGTGATTTGTGTATTAAATGGAACTGTAGTATGTTAAATATCGCGACTTCGAAGCGTAAAAGAGATCTTGTAAGTGGTGAACTAACAAAACAACTAAGAAATGAAACACATAAGGTGCGATGAACACATTAAGCCCCACTACTGAAGAGAATAAATACATGAAATAATTTCTACTCGTTCAGTCACTTTTTACTAATATTTAATTAGCACAAGGCGTGTTGGCAGCATACTGCCACCATCACATTCATTCCAGTTACATGTACATTACATTAATTTGAAGTGTAATTAGATTCATTTGCATGCGTGCAGCCGGCCGCAGTGGACGAGCGATTCTAGGCGCTTCAGTTTGAAACCGCGCGACCGCTGCGGTCGCAGGTTCTAATCCTTCCTCGGGCATGGATGTGTGTGATGTCCTTAGGTTAGTTAGGTTTAAGTAGTTCTAAGTTCTAGGGGACTGATGACCTCTCAGATATTAAGTCCCATAGTGCTCAGAGCCATTTGAACCATTTTTGTGTGCGTACCAGTGAGGTTAAACATCGTGAACCAATCATGGACAAAAAGATACATACATTAGGTGTTTTGCATGTTTAGATCATTTCAGTAGTGCATTTACTTACATTTTTGTTGCAAATTTAATTGCCTGGTACAAAGTATGGTAACAAACACATCACAGCTTAAAACTTTAACATACAAATTTTTAAATTATTCCAAAGAGTCTTTGACTGATAAGATAACAAGTTTCAATTGCTAAGATATTAATATACAGTCAAGATGAAAGCACCTCTATCTTGAAGCAATTACGTCATGGCACATACATATCACACAAAATGATTAATTGGTAAAGAAAATTTTGTATTGGTAACGACAATGTTTTCAGTAAAATAAACTTTCAACACTGGAGAAATTTTTGAAGAAATTAAATAGATTGAGAGAAAGCTTAACAAATGAACAATGAGACGAATTTAGAGAAGCCGATGGAATGGCAAAATCAGCAAGCAGACACAGAGAAAATGCTGAAGAAATATAGTGACAGTGAGCGAAGCTTGTGAAAGGCAACGATCGCAAGTGCATACATAAAACAATATAAACGCACAATAGAAACAAAAATCAAGTTTTTCAGCTGAAGTATTTTGTTATGATTCCACCAAAGAGCAGAGGAAACACAAATGCTTTATTTTAAAGGTCGGGCAACCGCAGCCAAAATTTCACATGGTGGATAAAATCTTCCGCACTGGCTGTAAAAAAGCTTTTAAAATACAGACACGAAGTAAATTAAAAATTGGTGAACTACGTCAGTTCTGCGATATCAAGGCGCGGTAGACGAACATCAGGAATGTGTCACATAATTGAAAAAACTCTCTTAGTACCATTGGGAGTGCCCCCACCAGAATTATTTCATAACATTATTTGCAATTAAGCAGAAATGACATTACACAGCCCTCCCAATAGGGCTTAAAGACCTCGTGAAACGAAAATGGAAATTTATCTGTTAGAAAGAACAAGTAGAGATCTTGTGGTAGTTATAAACTGCAAAAACTACTCAAAATTACTAACAAATGTTATTAAAAAATCAAGGAACATACACATTATCTCTGAAATCAGTCGTTTCGATAGCGAACTTAAGGCAATATGGAACGTAGTTAAACGACAGAATGGACAACCAGTCACATAAGAGGATAATATAACTATTAATTTAAATGGAAGTGGTATAAATAATTGTCCATAGGAAATAGATTTGTTTATTAATTATTTCTTAAATGTAGTATAAAACATAGGAACAAGCAGTTTAAGAAAAATATCAAAAGAGTATGTTGAAAAAGAAACTCTCGTAAAATTCAATCTTATGATTGTATCACCAATTTCACCTTCTGAAAATAACAATATTATGCATCCTCTCAAAAATAACGGCTCATCTGGATTTGATGGTGTTTCCAATACAACACTACAGAATTATTCCCATATAATAAACAATGTCTTATATGAAATAAGGACTGTATCAATAAGTTTTGCAACTGCTTTCACTGGCGTTTAACAAACGGAATCGATCAATGTTTCGGAAATATAAGTTTATTGCGACGGGAAATCATTGAAGAGCTGCACAGGAGTTTACATAAATACACTCCTGGAAACGGAAAAAAGAACACATTGACACCGGTGTGTCAGACCCACCATACTTGCTCCGGACACTGCGAGAGGGCTGTACAAGCAATGATCACACGTACGGCACAGCGGACACACCAGGAACCGCGGTGTTGGCCGTAGAATGGCGCTACCTGCGCAGCATTTGTGCACCGTCAGTGTCAGCCAGTTTGCCGTGGCATACGGAGCTCCATCGCAGTCTTTAACACTGGTAGCATACCCGCGACAGCGTGGACGTGAACCGTATGTGCAGTTGACGGACTTTGAGCGAGGGCGTATAGTGGGCATGCGGGAGGCCGGGTGGACGTACCGCCGAATTGCTCAACACGTGGGGCGTGAGGTCTCCACAGTACATCGATGTTGTCGCCAGTGGTCGGCGGAAGGTGCACGTGCCCGTCGACCTGGGACCGGACCGCAGCGACGCACGCATGCACGCTAAGACTGTAGGATCATACGCAGTGCCGTAGGGGACCGCACCGCCACTTCCCAGCAAATTAGGGACACTGTTGCTCCTGGGGTATCGGCAAGGACCATTCGCAACCGTCTCCATGAAGCTGGGCTACGGTCCCGCACACCGTTAGGCCGTCTTCCGTTCACGCCCCAACATCGTGCAGCCCGCCTCCAGTGGTGTCGCGACAGGCGTGAATGGAGGGACGAATGGAGACGTGTCGTCTTCAGCGATGAGAGTCGCTTCTTCCTTGGTGCAAATGATGGTCGTATGCGTGTTTGGCGCCGTGCAGGTGAGCGCCACAATCAGGACTGCATACGACCGAGGCACACAGGGCCAACACCCGGCATCATGGTGTGGGGAGCAATCTTCTACACTGGCCGTACACCTCTGGTGATCGTCGAGGGGACACTGAATAGTGCACGGTACATCCAAACCGTCATCGAACCCATCGTTCTACCATTCGTAGACCGGCAAGGGAACTTGCTGTTCCAACAGGACAATGCACGTCCGCATGTATCCCCTGCCACCCAACGTGCTCTAGAAGGTGTAAGTCAACTACCCTGGCCAGCAAGATCTCCGGATCTGTCCCCCATTGAGCATGTTTGGGACTGGATGAAGCGTCGTCTCACGAGGTCTGTACGTTCAGCACGAACGCTGGTCCAACGGAGGCGCCAGGTGGAAATGGCATGGCAAGCCGTTCCACAGGACTACATCCAGCATCTCTGCGATCGTCTCCATGGGAGAATAGCAGCCTGCATTGCTGCGGAAGGTGGATATACACTGTACTAGTGCCGACATTGTGCAGGCTCTGTTGCCTGTGTCTATGTGCCTGTGGTTCTGTCAGTGTGATCATGTGATGTATCTGACCCCAGGAATGTGTCAATAAAGTTTCCCCTTCCTGGGACAATGAATTCACGGTGTTCTTATTTCAATTTCCAGGAGTGTAGAATTACTTGCGTCACGTATTCAACACAGATAAATAAGCTTGTACCGAAGGAATACCAAGCTCTTGTTCGAGCCGACAAAAGAACAGTTGGAGAACACGAATGTTTAGGAATGGTCTCTAATGTTGTGAAATGTTCTCGGTGTTCTATAAAGAAATGAATAAGTGGGTGATAGATCTAAAATTAGAGGGTATTTTTGAAAACCCAGTTAGACGTAAGAATACTTTTGAGCATTGGAGAGGGTAAAAATACTAACATTTTTACAATTTTTAAGTATGTTCGTTTTTATGCTGTTATCGTATGTTCTCGAGTGATATGAGATGTTCTCCGGAATATCAGAATCGGGTCTTTTTCAGCTACTTTACAATACACGGAATATACAGATTTCAGTAACTCATTACTGCATTACTGCTATGTTGGACGGATTATTGTTGTATGTGCACGCTTTTTAGTTTTCCAACATTTTCTTCTCCTTTTTTTTTTAAGATAATAACATTCGTGTCTCAGACTATAAATCTCTAAGTGCAGGGTGCAGGCCTAGGCGGTCCTATGGCGTTTTTCGACACTTTCATATGTGGCAAACTTGCAGTGTAGAGCAAGTTCCCTGTTTTATTCCTCTCTCTTCCCTAAAATCGATTAGGTGGACTGGTTTACAGATGAAAGGAAGGTAAAGATATAGTATTTCCAACAGGAGTGTGATTGTAGCCCTCTGAAAGACCTTCAGATTAATGAAAAGCTTTATGTGGTTTTATGTCTCCAGAATACATTCGTGAACGGTTTAATCTGAACTGTTGTTGGTAGGGACGAAAGCACGATCTAAGACTTTTTTAGTGTGTTTCGCTACAAGTCAGATGGAGTCGGTTGTGAGCCTTCCCATTTACCCACAAAGCTTTAACACAAAACCTTTAAACAATAGAACAGGTTCGCAAAATGTGATGAAACTGCAAATAAGAAAACTAACTAAAATATGTCTAATGAATGGACAAAATCCCTAACATAATACTGCAGCATGAACCAAATAGTTCAATATTAAGGTCCTACGAATATTTAGTGAATGAATGCGCACACACATGCGAATGGTGGCCTCAAGTAGATTTGCGGATGAAAAAATGAGAAATCAGTTGAACTACAACGAAATAAGTAGTGAAACTGTTGTCAAGCGGTGCAAGCAGTGCATTTATATAGGACAGCATGTACGATTTAAAATCATACAACAGCACATTAACTCTAGAAAATTAGTAGCAAATACTTAAAAGCTTGGTCACTAGCAAATGCGTCACACTATTATTAATAATAAGTGCAGCCAAAATATTATAGTTTACAGATGCCTTAAATTGCTTAAATTACGTTAGATTTCGTGTGCCACACAATAGCCGAAAACCTCACAAATAACTTTAATCGTGCCCGAATTTACTCCAGAACCCACACTAACGAAATTACACTATTGGTCATTAAAATTGCTACACCAAGAAGATGACGTGCTACAGACGGTAAATTTAACCGATAGGAAGAATATGCTGTGATACGTAAATGATTAGCTCTTCAGAGCATTCACTCAAGGTTGGTGCCGGTGGCGACACCTACAAGGTGCTGACATGAGGAAAGTTTCCAACCGATTTCTCATACACAAATAGCAGTTGACCGGCGTTGCCTGGTGAAACGTTGTTGTGATACCTCGTGTAAGGAGGAGAAATGCGTACCATCACGTTTCCGACTTTATATAGGTCGGATTGTAGCCTATCGCTATTGCGGTTTATCGTATCGCAACATTGCTGCTCGCGTTGGTCGAGATCCAATGACTGTTAACAGAATATGGAATGGGTGGCTTCAGGAGGGTAATACGCAGCGTCGTGCTGGATCCCAATGGCCTCGTATCACTAGCAGTCGAGATGACAGGCATCTTATCCGCATGGTTGTAGCGGATCGTGCAGCCGGTCTCGATCCCTGAGTGAACAGATGAGGACGTTTGCAAGACAACAACTATCTGCACGAACAGTTCGACGACGTTTGCAGCTGCATTGACTATCAAACAGCTCGGAGACCATGGCTGCGGTTACCCTTGCCCCTGCCTTACAGACAGGAGTACCTACGATGGTGTACTCAAAGACGAACTTGGGTGCACGAATGGCAAAACGTCTGTTTACAGCATCATGATAGTCGCATCTGTGTTTGGCGACATCGCGCTGAACGCACATTGGAAGCGTGTCTTCGTCATCGTCATACTGGCGTTACCACCCTGCGTGATGGTATGGGGTGCCATTGGTTAGACGTCTCGGTCACCTCTTGTTCGCATTGACTGCACTTTGAACAGTGGACGTTACATTTCAGATGTGTTTCGACCCGTGCCTCTACCCTTAATTCGATCCCTGCAAAACCCTACATTTCGGCAGGATAATGCACGGCCGCATGTTGCAGATCCTGTACGGGCCTTTCTGGATACAGAAAATGTTCGACTGCTGCCCTGGTCAGCACATTCTCCAGATCTCTCACCAACTGAAAACGTCTCGTCAATGGTGGCCGAGCAAGTGGCTCGTCACAATACGCCAGTCACTACTCTTGAAGAACTGTGGTATCATGTTGAAGCTGCATGGGCAGCTGTACCTGTGCACGCCATCCAAGCTCTGTTTGACTCAATGCCCAGGCGTATCAAGGCCGTTATTACGGCCAGAGGTGGTTGTTCTGGGTACTGATTTCTCAGGATCTATGCACCCAAATTGCGTGAAAATGTAATCACATGTCAATTTTAGTATAACATATTTGTCCAATGAATACCCGTTTATTATGTGCGTTTCCTCTTGGTGTAGCAATTTTAATGGCCAGTACTGTATGTTGCGTCCCGTGAAACTTAAAAGTATTCATCTCGATGCCTCAATAAATTTTCCAAGTCTAACGAACGCTAACCCAAGACACTGCAATTTGCCTGCACAATACCTCGGCAACCTACCACAACGAACTATCACCGACAAAAGACCATGCACGCCGACTTGCGTGCCCATATAAGTACCTTCAGTTTAAGCATTTAAGGAATGACCACTATTAGGTAATAAACACAACTGCATATGCATACAATACACTAGTACATCGAAAAAATCTTATGATCACCTTGCGGTCTATCACTAAATTACCTACGCTTTATTTTGAATTCATTATACATATCAGCCTTAGATCCAGCCGTGCAACATGTGTGTGTGTGAGTGTGTGTGGTTTGAGGTTTTCGGGCGCCAAACAGCGTGGTCATCAGCGCCCGAACGCGTAGAAACCGTGCAACGTGTTTAAGCTCAATTTACAGTTACGAATACAATACTTCTTATGCAGGGTGTTTCACAATTCATGTTACACGCCTCCAGAGGTTACTGAGTGGACGTAGTAGATCAAGTTTTACGTAGGAACCTATGTCCGGAAACTATTCGTTTCCGTGTTACAAGGAAAACAAGAGCTACTCAATTGCGCGCTAAATGTTTCTTAACGCAATTCGCCGATATAGTAGGCTACTCACATTCATGAATGGTAACAATAACGCGATATCACACATGTTCTCTTTTTTAATCTGCCTAGTTTTCATACCTCTTGGCGATGCGCCAGTTGACATTATGTTTAGTACTGCAGTAACAGGATGTTTTGAGTACAAGTTCACAGACTACAGCGTTATGTTGTTAATTTACAGGACGCTCGCCATAATGGAAGAGAAGCTCAACGTCTGTACCACAATTACTTTCCAAATCGTGTGATTCCATCTCATCCCACGTTTGCCACAGAAGAACTACGGCTGCGGGAAAGTGGGAAATTCACAAGAGATAGAGTAAACAATGGTGTTCCAAGAAGGCAGCGCGCTGTCCTATTGGAAGAGGAAGTGCTTCACCAAGTTGAAGAGACATCGACGAGGACTCGGCCTATTGCACGTGACTTGCATGCGTCTCACAGGTCTGTCTGGCGTGTTGTGCATGGACAGCAATACTATTCGTATCACCCTCGGAAGATACACGCAAGGCTCAAGGTGGATTTTGTGCCATGTGTCAATTTCTGTACTTATTTTTTACACCATTGTGTGGATTTTCCTCAGTTTCGAAGGCGAATTTTGTTCACTGACGACGCGTATTTCAAGAGGATATATGTTTTCAACGCTCTAAATAGTTACATGCTGGATCAAGAGAACCCCAAAGCCGCGTATACACGAATATTTCAGCACACCTTCGACACCAGTATCTGGGAAGGTATCTGCGACGGACATGTGGTTGGGCAGTACATTCTTTCTCTCCACTTAATGGGTGCCAGACACTTGATATTCCTGCAGCAAATGCTGGTGGAATTTTTGCAAGATGCTCTATTTGATATTCTGCACGAATTGTAGTTCCAACATGATAGCGAAACAGTACACTTTCCAGTTCGCGTCCGCAACCATCTGATCGTAGTCGACGGGAGGGGCACGTGGATTGGTCCTAGTGGATCACGTGCTTGGCCACCAAGATCCTCAAATTTAACGGTTATGGTTTTTTTCTTGTGGAGCCACATGAAGAGTCTTGTTTATGAAATCCCTGCCCAGTCGGAGGAAGATCTGGTTGCACGGATCATGACTGCAGCATGGAGGATTATCCATACACCACGCATGTTGGACAGAGTTTATGTGAACGTACTGCGCAGATATATTGTGTGCACCGTACTCGGCGGTCGTCATATCTAACAACTGTTGTAACATCACAGTAAATGGGAGTGAAATCTGTACATGTTGTTTTCCTTGTAAGAAGGGAACGAACCTATGTACAACTTGATCTACTAAGTTCCCTCGGCGATCTCTAGAAGTGTGTAACATGAATTTTGTACCACCGTGTATGACACAATTGTGATCGCTCATAGCCTGGGAACATTGGGTGATGATCTGGGAGACTCATTCTTTTCTTGTATTGCATGTATGCACTCGCGGTACAGGGGTAGTCTGCCGCCGGCAGTGCTAGTAGGCGGTCACGCGCCAGAGCGGTACGGGCGAGGCGCGCACCATGTGTTTGTGTTTACTTCGGCCGCTGTAAGTGCCGTTTTCCTTCTAGACCACCAAGGCGCACAACTATCGGACATAAGGTTTCAACTTTTGTTCTGACTTCACCCGACCCAAGGCCTTGGAGACAGAACGATTTATTCGCGATGAAGTTGAAATACCACCAACGGATCTAATTGGTATCCACTTTTCCATAGTTAGCAGTACCGTCTACGTCAAAATGATCAACGATGCGGCGTGCGAGAAGGTGCTTCAAGAGGCAAAACGTGGACTGGGGTCCTGTCAATGTGGCAAGGAAGCAGCAGCATGGCATCGAAACACCACAAATTTTCATTATGCCGTCCTCCGTGAGCTCGGTGCGCTCCCTCCACCACCTGAAACTTATAGGGAACGACAGCGTACTAAAGCTCGTCTCCTCTCTCTCCAACGTGCACGACTGCATGGTGTCGTGGTGCGTTCCCGACGACAGGACCTCCTCCACGACGAAACACCATCCACCATCCATGCCGCATCCGACCACAGTCGTCGACGTCGACTTTTCGTCCTCAACATCACGACCTCCGACGGTGTTCAACACATAACACAGGCGGCAGTGGTGTCTGCCTTTGCTGAACATTATCGCCAATTTTATGATCATGAACCGATGGCAACGCCAATTCCTGATGATCTCCGTCCTTTCCCTGATCGGACCCTCACCGTAGCGGAGTCAACGTTCATGATGTCTGCAATCACCGCAGAAGAGGTGGTAGATGCGATAAACAAAGGGGCCAAGAACAAATCACCAGGACCAGATGGTCTCCCCGTGGAGTTTTACCGGGCTTTCACCACGATAATGTTTCCTCGCTGGACGGAAATGATTCAGGGACTCTTCCCAATTCCATCTGAATTCGTCACTGGCATTCTTCTACCTGTGCCTGAGCTGAAGGGAGGGTCTCTTGTATCTGCATATCGCCCCCTTACACTACTGAATGCAGACTACAAAATCTATGCATGCCTCTTAGCAGCGCGCATATACACCGTCGCACCTACGGTCCTTTCACCTGAGCAGACTGCACGTGCTTGTGGGGCCACCTTACAAACAGCCCTAGGAGAATGCCGTGACCTCATCGCACTGGCGTCGGTTCCTCGCCTTTGTGTAGCACTGGTATCAATCGATTTCACGACTGACGCGTTCGACACCCATTCCTCCTCATGGTGGCGACAAGTATGTGGTTCCCATTACTTTTTTTCAATGCCTTTCGCCGGTTATTACTTCCCGCTGTCTCGATGGTAGAAGTCAATGGGAGGCTTGTAGGACCGATTGCTATATGCCGCTCTGTGCGTCAAGGATGCCCTATGTCTACTTTACTATATGCCTTTGCACTTGAGCCGCTCATCACTGGTCTTACCTCTAGACAGCAGGGTCTCACTTTACCTGACTACACCTTTTATTTCAGGGCTTATGCGAACGACCTCCTCTTCCTCACCTGCTCCTCCACGGAACTCAATGACGTCATCAAATGGATCCACCAGTATGGACGTCTTTCTGGTAGCATTCTTAATGTCCGTAAATCGACTATGATGCACATTGGGCGCGTCCTCCCGGCTATGGTGCCTACCCCACTCCCAGTCAGTACCACCCTTCGTTACTTGGGTATCGCATTTACTAGCTCCACACACCGCATAGTGGCCCTCGCTTACCGGCGGCTTTTGCAGTCGATTCGGCACCATGTCCGTGGTCAAGTGCACCGTAACTTAAACCAACTCCAACGTGTGTCCTATGTCAACATGTATGTCGCCCCTAAACTGGTACACGTCGCTCAGAACCTCCCAATACCGTTACTCCTTGGCCGCCGAATCAATCAGCATTTGGATATTTCGTGTCGGCAGGGGCACTTTTCAAAGTCCGCTACAACACTCTAACACTGCCTCCTGCAAAAGGTGGCCTCGGACTCGTCAACGTGCGGGCACGACCTTCTGCACTCTTTGTCCACACTCTGTTGCAGCACTGGCAGGGGCCGGACCCGTCCTTAACACGCAGTCTCTTAGATATCCTCCGACCAGCTTCTCTCGATCCACCGATCAATGTGGCACCTATTTCTCCATTATTGTACCACGTCGCCAATTGTTTCACAGAACTCAGCTACGTTCGGGCCGATCTTCCAGTCACCCGTCCTCCCCGTACAATAGGTTATTATAGTTTGTTTATGCTGTCCAACCCTTGCGACCCCATGGTACTATAGCACCCTGACATTCACTGGCGAACGGTTTGGGGGTGTGTGCATGCACCTTTTTACCGTCGTCTGTGCCTGCACTCTGGTATGTTTTAGTCTATGGCAAATTCCCGAGTAATAGTCAACTTTATCGCATAGGACTGGCCACCTCCCCACTCTGCCCTGACTGTCAGCTCGAAGACACCGACGAGCACAGTCTTTCGTGCCCCCTGAAACGAAAAGTGTGGTTACTCATCCAACGAATCGTGGGCTTTTACCTCCGTGCCCCGGCAACGACGGTGTCCCCGGATTTCCTGTTGTTGCCCCACACATTTCACTACCCTCTTGCTATGCAACATACCCTAATCTGGTTTCGAGGACAGGCTTTAGAATACCTCTTTCAGAGTGGTCCGCATACAGTCCTTGACTTCTGGTACAAAGTTGTGACCGCGCATAGCATCCTCACCCGAAAACCATCTTACCGACAAACTTTTGCCGGTTATCTCCGCAGTGTCTTCTTTGATCCCCCTCAAAGTTGGGGTGTGCCATGCGTATCTGTCACATGATGCAACACCCTTATCCACGTCCTCATGCATCGATAAAAAAGGGGAGAAGACAGAATATGTTATATTTTGTTGTATTCAACTTTTTATAGTATTTTTGTTTAACTAACAGTCATTTGTATAAGTTTAAATTGTACCTTGAAGAACGCTTGCATAGTGTCTATATATGTACTGTTAGTTTGTTCAATAAGGATTATTGAAAAAAAGGAAGAAGACAGAATATGTTATAGTTTGTTCTATTTAATGTTATTCTAATATTTTATTTAACTAACAATCATTTTTATGTGTTTAAATGGTACCTTGAAGAAATGTTGCTTTGTGTATCAAAATCTACAGCAAACTAACACCGACAACGATAGTTCAGGTATACATGCCGACGTCGCAAGCTGAAGATGGAGAGATAAGGAAAGTATATCAGGATACTGAAAGGGTAACACAGTACGTAAAGGGATATGAAAATCTAATAGTCATGGGAATATGGGATGTAGTTCTAGGAGAAGGAGTAGAAGAAAATATTATAGGAGAATATGGGCTTGGGACAAGGAATGAGAGAGGAGAAAGACTAATTGAGTTCTGTAATAGGTTGCAGCTAATAATAGCGAATATTATGTTCAGGTATCACAAGACGAGGACGTATACTTGGAAAAGACCGGGTGATACGGGAATATTTAAGTTAGATTACATCATGATCAGACAGAGATTCCGAAATCAGATACAGGATTGTAAGGCGTGCCCAGAAGCAGATGTAGACTCAGATCGCAATATAGTAGTGATGAAGAGTATGCTGAAGTTTAAGACATTAATAAGGAATAAACAATACGCAAAGAAGTGGGATACGGAAGTACTAAGGAATGACGAGATATGGTTGAAGTTCTCTAAGGCCATAGATACCATAGATACAGCAATAAGGAATAGCGCAGTAGGCAGTACAGTTGAAGAGGCATGGACATCTCTAAAAAGGGCCGTCACAGAAGTTGGGGAGGAAAACATAGGTACAAAGAAGGTAACTGCAAATAAACCATGGGTAACAGAAGAAATACTTCAAGTGATTGATGAAAGGAAGATGTACAAAAATATTCCGGGAAAATCAGGAATACAGAAATGCAAGTCGCTGAGGCATGAAATGAATAGGAAGTGCAGGGAAGCTAAGACGAAACGGCTGCAGGAAAAATGTGAAGTCATCGAAAAAGAAATGATTGTCGGAAGGACAGACTTAGCATACAGGAAAGTCAAAACACCCTTCAGTGACATTAAAAGCAACGGTGGTAACATTAAGAGTGCAACGGGAATTCCACTGTTAAATGCAGAGGAGAGAGCGGATAGGTGGAAAGTATACATTGAAAGCCTCTGTGAGGGGAAGATTTATCTGATGTGATAGAAGAAGAAACAGGAGTGAATTTAGAAGACACAGGAAATCCAGTATTAAAATCAAAATTTAAAAGAGCTTTAGCGGACTTTAGATCAAATAAGGCAGAAGGGATAGATAACATTCCATCAGAATTTCTAAAATCATTGGGGGAAGTGGCAACCAAACGACTATTCATGTCGGTGTTTAGAATTATGGGTCTGGCTACATACCGTCTGACGTTCGGAAAAGCACATCCACACAATTTCGAAGACTGCAAGAGCTGACAAGTGCGAGAATTACTACATAATCAGCTTAACAGCTCATGAATCCATCTGCTTACAAGAATAATATACAGAAGAATGGAAAAGAAAATTTAGGATGCGCTAGATGACGATCAGTTTGGATTTAGGAAAAGTAAAGGCATGAGAGAGGCAATTTTGACATTGTGGTTAATAATGGAAGCAAAACGAAAGAAAAATCAAGACACGTCCATTGGATTTGTTGACCTGGAAAAAGCGTTTGACAATGTGAAATGGTACAAGATGTTCGAAATTCTAAAAAAAAAAAAAAAAAAAAAAGGGGGTAAGATATAGGGAGAGACGCGTCATACACAATATGTACAACAGCCAAGAAGGACGAACAAGAACGAAGTGCTCGTATTAAAAAGGTTGCACAACAAGGATGTAGCCTTTCGCCCCTACTGTTCAATCTGTACATAGAGGAAGCAATTATGGAAATAAAAGAAAGGTTCAGGAGTGGAATTAAAATTCAAGGTGAAAGAATATCAATGATACGATTCGCTGATGACATTGTTATCCCGAGTGAAATGGACGAACAATTACATGATCTACTGTACGGAATTAACAGTCTAATGCTCACAGATTATGGATTGAGAGTAAATCAAAGGAAGACGAAGGCAATGAGAAAAATGGTTCAAATGGCTCTGAGCACTATGAGACTTAACATCTGTGGCCATCAGTCCCCTAGAACTTAGAACTACTTAAACCTAACTAACCTAAGGACATCACAAACATCCATGACCGAGGCAGGATTCGAACCTGCGACCGTAGCAGTCACGCGGTTCCGGACTAAGCGCCTTAACCGCGAGACCACCGCGGCCGGCGCTAATGAGAAGTTGTAGAAATGAGAACAGCGAGAAACCTAACATCAGGATTGATGGTCACGAAGTAGTTGAAGTGAAGGAATTCTGCTACCTAGGCAGTAAAATAACCATGACGGACGGAGCAAGGAGGACATCAAAAGCAGACTCGCTATGGCAAAAAAAAGGCATTTCTGGCCAAGAGAAGTCTACTAATATCAAATAACGGCCTTAACTCGAGAAAGAAATTTCTTCGAATGCACGTCTGGAGTACAGCATTGTATGGTAGTAAGAGATGAACTGTGGGAAAAGCGGAACAGATGAGAATCGAAGCGTTTGAGATGTGGTGTTAAGACGAATGTTGAAAATTAGGTGGACTGATGAGGTAAGGAATGAGGAGGTTCTGCGAAAAATCGCAGAGGAAAGGGATATATGGAAAATAATGATAAGGAGAAGAGACAGGAAGGTAGGACATCTGTTAAGACATGAGGGAATGACTTTCATGGTACTAGAGGGAGCTGTAGAGGGCAAAAACTGTAGAGGAAAACAGAGATTGGAATACATCCAGCAAACAATTGGGGACGTACGTTGCAACTGCTACTCTCAGATGAAGAGCTTAGCACAGGAGAGGAATTCGTGGCAGGCCGCATCAATCAAACCAGTCAGAAAACTGATGGAAAAAAAGTGTGGAAATTCATAGTAACGGCATAATTTACTTATAAATTTAGTAAAATTGTCAATAATTATTTAAATACACGACTTACAGTAACAGGCTGAAGTGATTACTAACATGGTGAGTTTTCATAAGTCACATCATAAGTACATATAACTTCATCTGTTGTTACTTTTACAAACTGTTGTAAATAAACTATTTATATCTTTTAAAGCGTAAGGTTTAAAATTAAGTTAAAAGTTTCAAAGAGCATGTGTCACCGCCGCAATTTCTTTAGTGTATCTTGTTTTTGTGTAGCATATGTGGAAGGCATGTTATGTAATTTTAGTGGAAATATTATACTCATTCTTTTCTCAACCAACTGTGGATGCCATTGCCCACACTCTGAACATCCAGAGAACAGCCTCACTTCTCTTATATGGGATTTTCTCGCTAATCCAATGTGGTCACTCCCTCTATGTAGGCATCCCGCGCTAGCCTCTTCCATGTTGCCTTGGTCACAGCTTACCCGCCTAAACCGGGTTGTTCAAACCGGGTGTTTTGCCAGTGGGTACCCACACAGTAGACACAGCACAGTTGGGTATTTTCGTGGGAGGAGTGGATGTAGATGTGAATACAAAAGACAAGCTGTCATGATTAATAAAATTCTTTTCCGGGCTATTATGCCGTGGTCTGATGGATTTCGCATTGTAAACCAACGTTTCGTCCCCATCTGCGGAGGACATCTTCAAGGGGGTTCGTGGCTTCTGTTAACTTCCGAAACACACACAGTCTCACTACTGACTGCAGCAAATTTTTGTTTTCGCGTGCTCCCGCGTAATGGCGTGACGTCACATGTTTTGAATATGCGAGCGCAATTGCCCGTTGTCGGTTGCCGCCGTCCGCTGTTGCTATCATCCCATGGCGGAAGACTGGTACACATCTTCTTCAGCACCGGCATCCAGATGTCATTCAATTTCACGCCCTTCTCCTTCCTATTAAAATTCCTGGGGTGTTTCATAATCTCTATAGCCTCTCTGTAAAGCCTTTCATGATATCCGCTTATGGCTGCCAGTACTTGAGTTCTATCAAAATGAATGTGGTGGTCTCCTGACTGCAAAGCGTGTTCCGCAACAGCTGATCTATCAATCTCTCCCCTTCTACAATTGCCCTTGTGCTCTTCTAGTCGTTTTTTGACCGTTCTTTTTGTGGTGCCGGTGCTGAAGAAGATGTGTACCAGTCTTCCGCCATGGGATAATAGCAACAGCGGTCGGCGGCAACCGACAACGGCCAATTGCGCTCGCGTATTCAAAAACATGTGACGTCACGCCTATGCGCGGGAGCACGCGAAAACAAAAATTTGGTGCAGTCAGTAGTGAGACAGTGTGTGTTTCGGAAGTTAACAGAAGCCACGAACCCCCTTGAAGATGTCCTCCGCAGATGGGGACGAAACGTTGGTTTACAATGCGAAATCCATCAGACCACGGCATAATAGCCCGGAAAAGAATTTTATTAATCATGACAGTTCCGGCCGTGAAAGTTTACATTTTACAAAAGACAAGCTGTATTCAATCCCCAGGAGAGATACGCGTACTGGCGAAGACATATACTCAGGTGACAAATGTCATGGGATATCCCCTAACATCGTGTTGGACCTCGTTTTGCCTGCGTAGTGCAGCAACGCGACGTGGCATGCACTCAACATGTCGTTGGAAGTCTCCAGCAGATATATTGAGCCATGCTGCCTCTATAGTCATCCGTAATTGCGAAACTGCTGCTGGTGCAAGAGTTGGACTCTTAACTGATCTTTCGCTTATCTCTCATAAATGATACATGCGATTCACGTCGGGCCATCTGGATTGTCAAATCATTCGCTCGAATTGTACAGAATGTTTTTCAAACAAATCACGAACAACTGTGGCCTGGTGACATGACGCACTATCATCCATAAAAATTCCACTCTTATTTGGGAACATGAAGTCCGTGAATGGCTACAAATGGTCTCCAAGTAGCCGATCATAACAATTTACAGTCAACGATAGGTTCAGTTTGACCAAAGGACCCAGTCCATTCCATGGTCATGGATTCGTGGGCTCTACGCTACGCCAGAATCCTACCATCAGCTTTTACTAGCCGAAATGGGGTTCATCTAACCAGGCCACGGTTTTCCAGTAGTACTGGGTCCAACCCTGGACACGAGCCAACGACAGGCGCTGCAGTCGATGTCGTGCTCTTAGCAAAGACGCTGACGTTTGGCGTCTACTGCATAGCCCATTAACGCCAAGTTTCGCCGCACTGCCCTAACGTATAAGTTCCCACGCTGATTTCTGCAGTTATTTCAATCAGTGTCGCTGGTCTGTTAGCGCTGACAACCCTACGTAAACGCCGTTGCTCTCGGTCGTTAAGTGGAGGACGTCAGCCATTGCGTTGTCCGTGATGAGAGGTACACGGTAATGCCTGAAATTTGGTATTCTCGGCACACTCTTGACAATGTGGATCGCAGAATTCTGAATTCTCTAACGATTTCCGAAAGGGAATGTCCCATGCGTCTACCTCCAGCTATTATTCCGCGTTGAAAGTCTGTTAATTCCAGCCCTTGCGGTTATAATCCCGTTGGAAATCTTTTCACGCGAATCACCTGAGTACAAATGACTACTTTGCAACGAATTGCCGTTTTATACCTTGTGTAAGCGATACTGTCGCCATCTGTATATGTTCATATCGCTATCCCATGACCTGTGTCACCTTAGCATATTTCGTGCTGTTGAACACGCTCTTGAGAATACGAATCCGCCCTGGAATAAGCGGTTTCCGTAGCCACGGATAGTATCCCAAATACGGCCGGTTGTAATGCGGGATATGTGGCACTTCTAAAAACTAAGTTGAAACTAAACCAGAAATTTCAGTCAGCGCATCGTGTGATCATCAAGAGGCACTTTGTCCGAAGACTGTGCAATTTGACATGGTTAAGAATGTTGTTCTTAGGACCGTAAATTTCATATGATCTTCAGGAATGAATCACAGACAGTATCGAGAGTCAACCGATTCACTGGAATCTAATTTCAATGATTTACGTTATTTTTACCAAGTAGGTACCTGACCTTTCTGACCAAAAGGAGATTGTTGACCTACATTTCTTTCTGCCATAACGACTTATTTCAATACTCTCAACTCTTTTGCAAGGAAAAGGTTAATTAATCGTATCGATGTTATAAGGTGTCAGGCAAATCCAACACCTTCCATGAAAACCCCGACATCATAGCAAATCCGGCAGTATGTCACATAGCTCCGAATAAATCCTGACATTAAATTAATTAAAGAAATACGATCAACGAGTGAACAAATGGAATACCCAGACTAACACAAGAACGCCTAAATGCATGTCATACCTTCCCACCCTGAAACAGACGCAGTGCCGAGGGGAGAAACGAGAACAGAAGCCGAGAGCAGAGTCGTGTAAGCTAGAAGGCCCTACGATAAGGGACGGACACCCACATCTTCGTCCGACCGCCACGACCACCCCCCAGCCCATGTAAAAGATAGAGCCCTCCAGAAGAACAGTATAGATCTTACGATAACACTAAAAGGGCCACACCAGCTGCAAGTTTTAGCGTGAGACTATATGCGTCTCTGTTACGTAGCAAACATTGCCCCACCACAAAAAGTATAACGTTTCTAATTGGATAGACAGAATTTTTGCAGGTGGAGCTTAAGGTTAACATTGAGACCCTGACTGGTCAGTTGAAAACACAGACAGATATCTTTTTCTTAAACCAACTTCGGTAAATTGTAGTAAAGAGAGGTTATTGAGTTGCTTCCGAGACGACGAGGTGTGTGGAGCTGTGCCGCTCGCCGCCCCCTGACGCTGACTAACCACCGACAAGGTAATGAACGCAGAAGTCTCATCTGTTACATACCCTTTTTACGTAATACTAGTGTCGATCGTCAATTAAACTTCGTGGTATTCACATTTACTACTAGAAGTCAAAATCTGAAATGCGATGATTTTTCTGTTATATAATATTATTAAGAAGCCACATCAGCCACTATAATTTACGACAAGTTATATAAGTAATTAAAGATAATTGAGGGTCACTGTAGACCATTTTGATAGTTTTCTCTTTTATGAAACTTAACTTAAACCAAGATTATAGATGTGATATGGCATAGGCCATCCTTCGATCCATTGTAGAACTTGGTAACCCATTCAGGGAATATTCGTTCACATTTTTGTTGAACGCAGTTGGTTTTTATCATCCTGCATTAAAATATTTCATTTTACCAATAGTGCAATTTATAAACAATGTATCGTGAGTAGAATAAAAATTCCAATGGTAAACGTAACTGCTTTTTCGACATTATTATACCAGCTAACTAAAAATAGGAAAGCCTTGAACCCCTTCCACTACATTTAGTTAGTATTAAGATTCTTTTACAGGGAGTGCAATGGAGCTGACGCTGAAATCATTAAGTATTTGGTTATATCATCACTAGTCTCACTGAACTCTTCTGAATTCTACATGTCATGTGTGGTCTGGCGTCTCCTTACCAGCAACAGGTCCCAGGTTCAAACTAGTCAATTCCCTAAAAAACGCGCTCAGAGCGTCGTTGCGGGAAAGTGGTAGGGAGACATGACTTAGAACAAACAGAAACCACGCAGAATGTTTTCTAAAATTCGCGCAGTGCAAATAAAATTGAAGATACGGAGAAATAAATTCTAGGACCGCAATTTATGCATTTTCAGAATGTGACAAAATTCGCAATTACCATTAATAACGAACTTCTGAGTCACTTGTTCAGTCTCTCGATAATTTAGATTAGCATTCGTGAAAAGATTTGAGGGCTGAGGTCACTTGATCCGGATTTTGATATCTTCATGTCATCACGTCCGGTTTACGCCAGACCTTTCTCCGCAGAGTTGCAATTAAGATTAACACATCTGCAATGCGACAACTTTATAAAGGATAAGTTTAGAGCAAAGAATGACGTCATTGAATTTTATTCATCTCTTCAAAACGGTAGTTTTCCGCAACAACATACGAAAGCGGCAGCTGTAATGTGCACGTTTGTTTCTACATGTTTATGGTAACAACTTTTCTCAACCTTAAGGCTTTTAACATTGAAACATTGATCACAAACGACAGGTCGCCATCTGGGGGCCGTTCTTCGACTGCGCATCACAAACAGTATTGTTGAGACGTTCCCTCGCTTACAGCAAAACGTCGGTAATGTACAATATAACGGTTGTTTATAATTAAAGTGTAGCTACTCGCGGAATCAAGTGTGGGCTGTGATTGTAACTTGGTAGATATGCTAATGGATTAATCCCGAACTTTAAATGAAACAATAAGTTTACTGTTACCAGTCACTGGTTACCAGTGACTGGTAACAGTAAACTTATTGTTTCATTTAATGTCAATAACAGTCACGGTAAAGCCTAACCTAAAAATGTTCGCATTTAAAGTTAATCCCGAACTGATTTGCACTGGCAAAAATTAGTTCCAATTTTGTCCACCAGGTGCAATTGTGACGCTGTACAGCATCTCGTCAACGTCTCCTGTGCTCACATTGAACAAACTGCTTAAGAGGCAGTTAATCAAATAATCCAAATTACGCCTTTCTCACTTGTTTGACCTTAAATACCCATGTGGCGTTACTAATCCATTACACATGAAAACATTTCTATACGTCTTTTTTGCTTTCACACAGCGCCAGATTTCGATCTGCGGGCAAAATTGTAACTAATTTTTTTCCAGTGTAAGTCTATTGCGCATTAACGCATTAGAATATCTACCAAGTATCTCTGCGATAAAATAATTACAGCACACACAGGACTTTTAATAATAACCACTAAGTACATAGAAGAAAGATAACAATGTCTGAATTTTTGCACGTAACGGAAATACATTGAAAATAATAAACCAGTATTAGATTTAACCTGTCACCACTGAATCCCTACCACGCACAGATATGACACACTACTCGCAATGGCTGCTAAGTTGAGCAAGCTCTCTCATTTCGTCTCGCTGCACTGTGACGTATGCTTGCAGGTAAACTGCGCGCATTTACGTCAGACCTGCCCGGCTGACCTAGACCGACCTCCCGACCGATTGGTCGCGCTGACGAATACTTACCGCCAACTCGCACCTCACCAGTCAATCTCTCTTGATGTATCAGGAAAATGGTTTTGGTTTCCAACTTAAAAACCATGCTATTGGTGTCCTAAGCAGTTCAGTCGATCCTGAGTAAAGTACCTTCTACTCTGAAGCAGTGTGTGCGTGCTATGAAACTTCGTGGCAGCTTCAAACTTTGTGCCGAATTGGGGCTCGAACGTGAAACCACAGCTATACCAGGTAACGATCTTACCGACTGAGCAATCCAGGCACGACAAACGACCCGCCCTCATAGCTTTATTTCCGCCAGTTTTTCTCTCTTACCTGGGGTAAAAGAGAGTTGCCGACTGACCTAACGAGGCACGATACAGGATACTCCAATGGGAATTATAGGAACAGCAGAGAGGTAAGAGCTTTGAAGGAGGGTCTTGAGCCGTGTTTGAACAGTTTAGGCAACTGTATTTAAGCACAATAGAACTGTTTTAGTTGGAAAGGATATTTCAGTCGGTAAGAGCACTGCTCACTAATGGCAAGGTTCGAAGTTCGAGTCCCAGTGCAAAATATAATTTTAATCCGCCTGGAACTTTTAAGTCTGCAGATACCAGAAAAGAGTTTAAAACTTAGATTTGTCATGAAGCAAGATAGGCCATATGTGTTCCTGCCATTGTGATTTTTTTCATATTTGAGCATGTATGGTGCAACGGATTTAAGTGCACGTTCTTTTTTATCTGGTACCTTAGTATGTACACATTAGTGTAGTCGTTGTGTTTTTCTCTGCGTCCGTCTTCCTACAAACATATCATAAACATTACGACCTAGTGGTTCCTGCACGGTCGTTAACTGCACAGTCTTGCGCCCACGCATTCACACTGCCACATGTGGCCTACTGCCCAGGAGAAAACAAATATTAATGGCCTGCTCTTACCAAATGCAATTGGAGGTACTGAACTTAAATACATGACACTTGTAATAGCCATATTCGCAAATGCCGTAAATACTGATCCAATATAGTTCAGTACACCGTCGTCACTCACCAATAGAAATATCTGTACATATACCGATTGCAATATAATCACAATGCTAGGATCATATTTGACCAGCCTCGTTTCATGACAAACCTATGTTTTAATTTCTTTTTTGATACCTATGGTATTAAAAGGCTGAATAAAATTGTGTTCTGGACTGTGACTTAAACCCGGAGCCTAACAATTATCGGCCAGTGCTCTTATCGACTGAGATATCATTTTAACTAAAGGTATCTTTTTGGGCTCAAATAAAATAATGGCCTGTCCAAACACGGCCAAAAACCCGTCCTCGCAGCCCGTACCTCTCTGCTATTCCTGAGACTTCCACTGGCTGGTCCGGTCATGCCTGGATAGGTCATCCGGTAACTCTCTCATACGGGGATTAGACAGAAATATTGTCGTGCCCCTATAGCTTAGTCACTGCCATATAAAACTAGTATCAAAGATGTACCAAAAAAAAATCCGGATAAAATATGGAGATTTAGCAGCGTAGAAAAATTAAAGTACTCTGGTGAGACCGTTATGAAAAATGGAATGTCCTAGGAAGCACTATAGGAACGGATACGTAAACTTGAAATAACCTACCAAACATTGTGCACGATCTACAGCAAAAAAAAGTGCTTCACAAAATACAAATATATATCACCGTGAAACGGTTCTGAAGAAAGTAGCTGTATCTGCAGTCGACACCCCATCCCTAATTGGAAATAAAGGCGTTCTCTAAGAAGCGAAGAAAAAGGAGCACAAAATCATTAGCACAGTCATGGGATACAGTAACTATAATGGCGTCTACAAAATATATCTAACAAGAAAGTCTATGACACAAAATGTTACAGAGTAAATCCGCAAGAAAAATGTATGATTTCACAGTAACCTCAGATTAATAGAATGGACCAGAATGACCTAAAAGACCTACCATTTTTTTTTAAATTCAGGCTCCACAACCACAATAGCCTCTTTTAGAAATACCAAAGAACCTTTCAAACTCTTACAAATCAAACCCGAAGATGCCTGTCACAGGGCCCTTTTCCGTAAAAATATATTGACTAACAAGCTACACCGGGATATGAACCAAAATCAACATGAGTTACCCTTGGACGAAGGAGCATGAACAAGCCCACGTACAAAGAAAGAAGAAAATATGGGCTTCAAAGGAAGCAAAGTTCACTGTCAAATGTAACAAAACTTAACATAGTCCTATACAGCCCCAGCGAAATTATGAGCAGGGTTACCAAGGACGAATGGTCGATATTCAGGGATATGACAAGAACGATCATTGGAGGCAAAAACGTCTATTAAATATGGGTTGCAAATTGCATACCGTAAGAGATATGAGCATGCATTTTAGAGCCCATGTTTAAGGGTCATTTTTGCTTCGGATGATCATTCTTGCCATATTTATCCTGCAGTACTCTGTCTATTTGTGGCCGTACTCCTACCACAGTATGAAAGTTTGTACCTAAGTTTGCTTCCACACTGCACACAAGACTCTATAGTTAGTCAGTTGAAGACAAAATGTACTTCTAACTGCCGACGACCATTGTTGTTTATGTATTATTGACGAGGGGCAAATCTTGCATAATTGTCAAATATAGATCTAATGTTATATCTCTTTCTGTGGCACATCTGTCGGAGTTTTGCACCAACTGTCGAATCAGAATAAGATCTGCGTTCAGTATAAAGGCTGTCACGTAAGGTAATGATATATCAATGGAAATGAAACGAAATGCCTTAAATGCCCCGAAATGAGATCAATGGCGACCACACGGTTAGCCAAAGAAGACTACAACAGAATCGTAAGCTTTATCGTAGTTCTGCAGAAAAACATTAGAGTTCGGGTCAAACGAACAAAGTAACCAAACAGGCTGTTATGACCTGTAAGAAAGGTAACACAACCACAATCTCGCTATTGTAAAGAGACTGAATAAAACGACGTGAAATGTTCTGTGTCTCGAACCCGTCATTCTTCCGCAAACGGTCTGTGGTTTTATTTGTAGAGATATAAACAGTTACCACCACACAAAATACTTGATACTCAGTTTAAAAGGTGGAAGGAGACTATTTAAGCGAATCAGGAAATAAACTAAATAAAACTTTGAATTGAATACCAGTTACATTATTTTATACAATCTGTGATTTTATTTGTATAGACAGGAACAGTTAGCAGCATACAAAAGACTCGATACTCAATTTAAAAGGTGAAAGGAGACTATTTAAGAGAATCAGGAAATAAAAGACATAATATTTTGTGTTGAATACAAGTTTCACTTACCGAGAGATGTGCCTTTTACTCCGAACTTGAGGCAACAGTTTCCGTGCTTGTCATAAACATTAAAGTAATCGAAATTGACAGAGTATGGAGTTTTTGGAGCATATTTGATTATGAAGGTAAATGACTTGTGTGGATCAGCAATGTAATTGTTGGACACAACACTAAAGTAACTATCTAGAACATTGCCTTCAGGATAACGACAAATTTCATACTCTTTTTGCTCCTGTGTAAAAAGTAAAGAACTTAAGTTCTAAAACTATTATATGCGCACTTTATTGTGATCTGGCACTTACGTTCACGAAGCATACCTCTGATGCGTTGTGGATATCGACTCTTAACTCTTTAACACCTTCTACCGGCACGCCTTCAAATTCATAAAATCTGTACTTATATTTAGGCATGTGATTAGTGTGTGTAATTGAACACGCTGGCTCGCTGAAGAGCTCACTTTTTGTTGAAGACATGATTAAAAATATATATAACTCTGCCCTTACAGTACGTCAAGAAAGCAGTATCGTTTATACAAAACAGCTGAAACGTTTTAAAATAACAAAGATATTATGTTTATTTGTAGGTGATTAGCAGCTAGTAATCTCTAAACTAAGTTGATAATGACAACAAAGTAAAATGTTAAATCTTAGTTATTGCGTAACATAATATTTTACTTTAAAAAAGCATATATAATTTGAAGCAACATGAATAATTGTCTTCTAACTTTCATTCCAATCTGCAACAAGAAAAAGTAGAAAACTTATGAAGTTTTTATTTGTTGAAAAATAAGATTCCTGAGAAATGTTAACGTGAAATATTTCTTCTGTTCCCAAGGATAAAGCTACTGTCATTCCCAGATGAATTATTTAATAATATTATTAATGTCAGGAAATGTTTTAAAATCTGATTACATCGACAAAAAATTACAAACCAAAAGGTATGCTGTATTTTCTATATTTTGTTAGAAATTGTTTAGCTGACCGTAACGACTTAAACACTGACGTTGTTTCGTTATTCACTATTTAAACTGTTACCTCTTTGCTGTCAAAGACAGCAAAGGACCTGGAAGAGCAGCTGAACGAAATGGACAGTGTCTTGAAAGCAGGGTATAAGACGAACATCACCAAAAGCAAAACGAGGATAATGGAATGTAGTCGAATTAAATCATGTGATGCTGAGGAAATTAGATTAGGAAATGAGACACTTAAAGTAGTAAAGGAGTTTTGCTATTTGGGAAGCAAAATGACTGATGGTGGTCGAAGTAGAGAGGATATAAAATGTAGACTGTTATGGCAAGAAAAGTGTTTCCCGAGAAGAGAAATTTGGTAACATGGAGATTTAACTGTCAGGAAGCCTTTTCTCAAAGTATTTGTATGGAGTGTAGCCATGTATGGAAGAGAAACATGGACGATAAATAGTTCGTACAAGAAGATAATAGAAGCCTTCTAAATGAGGTGCTACAGAAGAATGCTGAAGATTAGATGGGTAGATCACATAACTAATGAGGAAGTATTGAATAGGATTGGGGAGAAGAGAAGTTTGTGGCACAACTTGACCAGAAGAAGGGATCGGTTGGTAGGACATGTTCTGAGGCATCAAGGGATCACCAATTTAGTATTGGAGGGCAGTGTGGAGGGTAAAAATTGTAAAGGGAGACCAAGGGATGACAACATTAAGCAGATTCAGAAGGATGTAAGTTGCAGTAGTTACTTGGTGGTGAAGAAGCTTGCATGGGATAGAGTAGCATGGAGAGCTGCATCAAACCAGTCTCTGGACTGAAGACCACAACAACAACAATCTCTAAATAAATGTTTTACTGTTACTAGAGAGCGAAATACCCTACGTATTTGTTGTATAGACACCATCATCGCAGTGGAGATCATTCTCAGTGAGTTTTACGTAACTGAACAGCGGGATTTAAAAGATACAGTACCGCACCAAGAAACTATAGTATTAAAACTATGATCTTCAGTAATAGTTGCTCAACCGAAGTGGCTGATCAGCGCGCCACAGTAGGGACCATTCATTGCCAACACATTGCATTTTAAGGGTATCAATAACATTTGGACTAAGTTACCAAATTGATGTTATGAATGGAAGCATGATTAGAACTACTTGGGCTGGTCAGGCATTTTTGTCAGATTTACGGTGACTACGAAAAAAGCACATAGGGCCTATCCAAGTGAAGTCCATGACTGGAAGAGCTGGGTTATAATTTGGAACTTCCCAAAGTGTAGTATAGGCTACTCCTGAAAGTCTTCTATCTATTTTCCGAAACTTACCCTATTACCAAATCGTTTATGTTTCTTTCTCTCCATAGTACAATTTGGTACCATGTTGCTCTAGTCATCAGCTACACATTTTATTTCCTCTAGTAATACCTTGCAGACCTAAGAAGACTCTCATAATATAAACAGCAGAAAAAAATACAAGGAGTTGGGATAAACATAGCATAAATCTTATTTATTCGCAAATACTCTACACATACCACCAATACGCTTCAGTTGCCACTAAAGGGAAAATAAATTGGCATTTAAATAAAAATCAGAGACTGTGCAGCCAATGTAGACCATACTTAAATCTTGTGAAGACTCGGTGCGCCCCTTCGTCAGCTATTTTTGCAGTCGTCATTCGGCTCGAGAATATGGTGTTCCCTGAAAATCTAAATAAGGCAGAAGAAGGTCAAGAGCAGGTCTGCGCATTGTCAGAGAGTACACACTTAAAGTTTTTTTTTTCTTTTTTTTTGTTGTTGACTGCACTTGGTGGGACGCTGGCATTGTCCGTGGAAGTGAGTGATTACATCAAAACCGAGCATTTACTGTTACCTCTACAGTCCTGGTCAGGGTTTTTGGAGATTTCCTCCAGGTGTAGAGTGAATATCAGGACTGTATCCAATAAGCCGGTCAAATAAATTCCTAATTGAGAGATATAAGTTCTCCGCCCCTTGGTATCCGTCCTACACCAATAACAATAATAATCGAAAACAGCATGAAATTGCATGTCAATGCCTACACAGAGTATCATAGTCACGCTCTCGAACCGTCTGCCATCCTCTGTAAGAGGAAGGAATGAGACACACAAAAAATATATGTTGCCCTTACACTTTTCTTGGTGTTTAAATAAGAAAGCGTTTTTATTAGGATTGAAAGTAACGTAATTTAAGCAGTTTTAGCCTGCCATTGCTGTTTAATTTAGTACATTAACTGTTTGCTTCTACCCGATATTGCTGTTTGTCCTTACGGTGGGATCTGTCTGCTATCATGTGTTGGCATCTAACGGTACTTACGTAATATAAACAGAGTAATTCGTAAGGCTGCACACCAATTGAAAGAGCTGATAGAGGAGTCTAAATACAATTTCTTTGGAATGGGGATTTACGGTGCTGGAAATACTCCTTTGCCAGCAAAAGTTTTGGAATGTGAGGAAAAATGAAGACAATCAACGCACACACGCCGTAGTTTCATTAAATATAAGATACAGTTTACTCAGTAACATTGCGTATTACAGGAGGTGTTAGAAATGGCGGCGATAACGCTGGGTGTGATACATTTAGCGAGTACGTGACGTACTCATCGCTTCATATCCCGGATGTTGGATTGCAAGGGGAGGTCCAGCTGCATGGTCTCCTCGCTACCGTGATATGGCATCGCTTGATGATTTTTCAAATGGGGGGGGGGGGGGGGGGCAAGGGGTCAAATCAAAGGCCTTGTGTACGTGACACCAGTTCCCAACGAAGAGACGCTTATCCTCAGGATACTTCCAATGACTGGTGTACTTGACGGAGTGAGCCAGAGTTTTCTTCGAAAATGTTGTGCCTGTACTAAATGCAGTGCCCGCTATTTTGGCTATTTTTAGTAATATACATCATTGTCTTACATTATCTTTGCTGAACCTAGAAGCGCTTACTGATTGTCCTTGCTATTCCTGCATACCAAAAGTTTCACTGCCTCAGGTTTATTTCCAAGACCGAAGTACCTATTTGGACTCGTCTATTAGCTCCTTGGATTTATTTGCAACCTTCTTAACCACTATTTAGGAATGAAATTTCAGTCAAGAGTACGGACCACTGCGGCGGCACAGTCTGCAAATGTTCTTGTCCTCCACATATTTTACAGGCATACTATTATGCTGCGAATGTTCGCGATTACCCGAAGTTATGTACTTTTATCAGTAAACAGCCAAATTCATTTTTTCCTTGGTTGGATAAACACTTATTCTTTAGCTAGTAACTGAAAAAAATCAACATTACAATAAAAAGAAAACATAAGAAAACATCCGAGGGAAAACTCTTCGCAGTAGAAGACACGGCTATCCTGGTGAAAACAAAAGAAGAATAGTCAAAAATTGTTCAAATGGCTCTGAGCACTATGGGACTTAACATCTGAGGTCATCAGTCCCCTAGAAAGAACTTAGAACTACTTAAACCTAATCAACCTAAGGACATCACACACATCCATGCCCGAGGCAGGATTCCAACCTGCGACCGTAGCAGCAGCGCGGTTCCGGACTGAAGCGCCTAGAACCGCTCTGGCACAGCGGCTGGCGAACAGCTTTTAGATTAATATACAATATACAGCGACTATCAGCAAAAGCAAAATACACGTATTCTGTTATTTAAAATTTATTTTACTTTCTTTTTACAGGGCTAAGTTCGGTTTCACCGGGGTGTAATAATCGTGTTTCTTCTGTTGCCCAAAAGAGTATATAGGCAGCATATGAAAGATTTTTAAAGCAGTTTAAAAGCTAGAAAACAGCTGACGGAACCAATATTCCAGTTTCCTAAAAAGAAAGAAATTATTCAACAAATAAAAAACGTTAGCCAGTAAGGACTTGATATGATTTTATAAATGAAGAATATTTTCGTTAATACGCATTACCAGTGTAGTGTTAGACATGTTATTGGTTTTATTGCAGTTTAGTCAGGAATACAACAGGAATGTATCGTGACAACCATCACTATCCACCTCACTGTAAATAGTGTGGCTCAGTGCACTCTGGCACTGTCTGCACTGTTGCCAGATTTCCCCCTCCTCTCATCCTCTAATGTCATCAGTGATGTCTTATATTGTTGCCAGGTTTTCCACTTCCCTCTTTCAACCCTCCTGTTTGATGTCACTTGGCAGTTGACCTATGTATAACAATTGGGAATAAAAAAAATAGGGAGAAATTAAAGACACCTAAATTGTCTTAAATATAAATGGTTGGAAAATTATAAAAAAATCCAAGAAGGGCAATTGTCCTAGTAGTAGGAGGTATGTCGCTTGTGCTAAGTGAAGAACACAAGATGGCTGATCAGGGGATAGTGGTCCAGCCTACGTGGTTGGCAGATCACTTATTCTATGCATAGACTCTAAGATGGTTAACCAAGGGATAGTGGTTGAGCCTGCATGGTTGCTACGTTACTTGCTTTCCCAGCTCTATGACCCTAGAATGAAAGATAACTTACCTATAAATACTGGCTTATCCTGCATGGTGGCCAGGTCACTTGCAGTAAGTTTAGAATCCAAGTTGGAGGACCTGTAGATACCAACCTGTCCTGTATGGGTGTCAGATTTCGTGTGTTCTAAATGGCAGGATATTGAAATACGCATTCTCCTAAGTTTATAACTCACACAGCTTGCATGTGTAACCTAATTTTCCGTGATGCCAATCCTGAGTGGCATTCAGCATGTTGTTGGGCCTATCTGTACTGCTCTGCATGGTGTCGTGGTTGCAAAGATGGACCTTGCCATGGACGTCAGGAGTGAAGTTGTGCATCATGCAGCCTATTGCAGACAGTTTGAGTCATAACACAACGTTCTGTGGCTGCACAAAAAGCATTATTCAACATGGTGACGTTGCTGTCAGGCTTCCCCTGAGCCCGAATACATAGGTGGCGGTCATCTGCTGCAGTAGTAGCCCTTGGGCGGCCTGAGCGAGGCATGTCATCAACAGTTCCTGTCTCTCTGTATCTCCTCCATGTGCGAATAACTTCTCTTTGGTTCACTCCGAGACTCCTGGACACTTCCCTTGTTAAGAAACACCCTGATGGTCCAGATGGAGAAGGTGCATGAGATCCCACTGCAGCACAGATGGCACCACAACACTGGGCGCCACAGTAACACACCATCAAGAACTGAGGGTGTGTGGTGAGAGCATAATTATTACACAGAGGATTCAATGCCTTGCCTGGTGGTTTATCTGGTCAGCCATGGTGGACAAATGAACAACCTCATATAAGATAGGGACAGCCACTGAAACTGTTTTGGGATTCAATGTCTGAATGGAAACACAATAGTTCAGCCTGATCAAATGATGCATCCAGGCCAATCAGTAACTGAGAAAGAGCATCCGCATTAGCACATAATGGTATGGGGTGGAAGTGAATCTCGTAGTTATAGCACTATGGAAACAAAGTCCAGCATTGCAGGTAATGGGCCAGTTTGTCTGGAAGAGATGACAAATGATGGAGAAGAGAAACTAGAGGTTTATGATCAATAACCAAATAAAATTTAGAAGAGTCCAGGAAAAACAAGCCTTTTTGAGTGCAAACACAGTAGCAAGGGCTCTGTTGCACATGATTCAGAGGCTTGGAAGCAAACGTATTTGGGCGCTCAGAACCATTCACGTATTTGTGTGTGAGAATAGTTCCAAGGCCATACTGGAAGGTGTCTGTGGGGAAAAAAAATTGACGTGGTGTAATTTGGACTTCGAACTTCAACAGGGTGAAAGCAAACTTGCAGGTGGGCGACCTGTGAAAGTAGCACCTATAAGTAAGACAGTATGAAAGGGCTCGAACCACTGTGACTGCATCAGGAAGAACTTTATAGTAGTGTGCAATCTTTCTGAGAAAGGTCTGCAACTCTTTGACAGTGGTAGTATGTGAAAGAGCCACAATGGTATCAATATGCTGGTGTAATGGCTTGATGCCAGCATGTAAGACTTTTAAACCGAGATAGATGTTGTACAGCTGAAAACATGACAGTTTAGACCTGGCTGCCTGCATCACCATGAACAAGGCCCAAAGATTCCTTAGAGTGTTCATCTATGGAGAAACCAGAGATCACAGTATCTTCCAAGTAGTTAATGCACCCTGGCATAGAGGCCATCAGTTGCTCCAAAAAATATTGGAAAATGGCAGGGATGATAGGTAGGCCCTGGTATTGGTATAATCCGAAGAGGACATTCATTATGGGGATACGTTTGGAATCTTCATCCAGAGGCAGCTGCAAATAGCTTTCAGACAAATCTGTTTTGGAAAGATATTTGTCCCCAAAAAGCTGAGCTAAAAGTTCATCCTGATGGGGTAAGGGATAAGTGTCCATAATAGACTGTGAATTTATGAACACTTCAAAATCAACATAGAGCCAAAGGTTTGCGTCAGGTTTTGTAACAGTTACCAACATAGTAGACCATTCGCTAGAGGAATTCTGCTTTGACTTGCTCTCAGAAAGCAACTTGGATTGGGTGGGCCCAAAAAACCAGGGGCTTGCTGTCAGTTTCATTCTGATGCGAGCTTTGAAATTGGTAGCACACTCTAAACCATCCAAAAACACTGAGGAAAATTTCGAGCAGAGTGTGACCATTTGGTGGTATAGTACTTGATCTGATACCAGACGCACTTCGTAAGAAGTAGAGAATCCAGAAATTCTGAAATCCTCTAACCCAAATAAGATTTTACTGTCGCCAACACTAGAAAGGTCAAAGGCTGAAAAACTGTTTTAAACTCTGTGGGAGTAAAAAACTGTCCTCTGTTAGAGAGTGGTTGTCACACTGTATTCACAAACTTCACCATGAGGAGCCTAGTGTGTTGTATCATCACAAACCATCAAATCAGCATATGTTTCCCACAATATTAGAATTTGCGCCAATGAGCTTTTAATTCACTTCCATATAGCAGAAATTACGGACACACTGAATGATGCGTGCAGCATATGAGGTCAGGGTTACATTGAGATACAATCTAACGGTGAAGCATTCCACAATCGTTAAAATCTTTGGCTGTGGGCCCGGTGCACTAGCTTGTGAGCGCCTCTTTGCACACAACACAGCACGTGCTGTGCCATATATAGTGGAATACCCAATGTAGGCACAATCTAATTACCGATGTGATTTAATACATGGTGAAAAGTGGGAAATTTTTTTAAAGAGTTTGTAAATGAAAATGGAACACTTAAAGAAGTTTCCTGGTCTTGAAGTTCCAACAAAATCGATATTTTAAATGCATAATTCGATTCCTTATATTATGGAGAACATGTAGACCAAACCATTTTGTCCATTCTGTGCATATAGTCCAAATTCATGATCATCAGACTGGCAGCCTCGCATCATCGAGCGCCCATGGATGGCACTTGAAGGCAGTCAGACGTGTATACTAAGACCTATTGAATGGCAGTATACTGGAAAGATGTGTTGGCGTGAACACTCAAAACTCTAGCGAGTAGATGCATTCGCTGATTTTGATGCTTCCCCCAAAACACATATATTCCGATAATGAAGTAGCGAAATTCCAAATAATTTGGCTACAGTTATCTTCAATGATGCCTTCATGGAACTCACACAGACAATGAATGTCGTGCACATTCAACTTGGCAACACAGAGTTCAAATTTGGCACAAATTACAAGGCAGACTGGCTTGTATGCTCATCCATCGCCAGTAAAGAAGCCAGATCTGTGGCCCAGGAGGAATCGCTGCATGCGAACGAGATTTACCAGACTGACTAAGGCATACTGTATTCTCCAGGCTTTCCAGAGTGGTTGTAAGTCCCAAAAAACCGACAAAAATCCTTTGTAGAACTTTAAACGTGATTTCCTAAAGGTCACTTCATTTTGGGTGTTTAGATTGCCAAAAATTAACTCAGTCCCTTTTGATGCCATTTAGATATATTCGTAGATAATGGAACTGTCTATGGTCAGAATCTCTAAAAGTTAAACAATTTTCGAAATATTGAAGTTTTATTTATCTTTAAATGCCCAAACAAAGTTGATTTTTCTTACTTTTTCTTCAAATAGCCATCATTTTATGAAAAATAACATTTCTTGATTTTTCAGAGCTGCTGACCATACATTAACATTTTTTAATAAATTTTTGGTCTTGTGTGTTTTAGACCATCTAGTTACATGAACCAGGTACACCCACCTAACAATGTACAGTGTGCATTATTGTCTTTGGCGCCATTTTGTTTAGTAACCCCTCAATATTTTTGGAAAAAAAGATTTTAATGCAGGTGAAAGATTGATGAATAAAATGATATAAGCATTGTTCGACTTATCTTTTTATTTAACCACAAAAAATTAAATTAAATCAATTTTTTTGAAATGTTGTAAATGATATAAAAATCAGAACTCTAGACAAGAAAATCCCCTTATTAAAATGAAAAAAAATTAATATTCTATGATTACAGTATCACTGAGGCATAACAGGAATCATCCAATTCATACAAATACCTGAGTGTAACAGTAGGTGGGATATTAAATGGAAGGACCACATTCAATCAAAGTATAAAGATGGTAGCGACCTACCGTTAATTGGTATGATACTGGCGTGCAGTTAGTCTACAAAGGATATTGCTTCCAATACTCATCCCGGAGTATTGGTTAAGTGTGTGGGCTCACAAAAAAGTAGCAGTAATAGGTGCTATTTAACATATAAACAAAATTAGAAATTAATTTTAATACCTTCAGCTGCTGACGGGAGTTGATATACATCACTGAGGACAGGTGAAAATGTGTGCCCTGACTGGAACTGGAACCCGGGATCTCCTGCTTATATGGCAGACGATCTATCCATCTGAGCCACTGAGGACACAGAGGATAGTGCAACTGAAGGGACTATCATGTGCATGCTTCCCACGACGACCACATTCTCACCTTGTATGTCCACACACTACATTCGTAGTGTCCCACCCCAACACACTCATTACTCACGGAAGCCATTCTTATGAAGTCCCATAAGAGTTCAGGGAATATGTATGCATCTGCACAGAAGAAGAAGGTCATGACCGGTATTGTCAGAACTATATACTTATATGGACATTTCCGAAAGAACAGACACCATAATTTAGTGTAGATGGCTACAGGTCATTTGTGGTGTCTGTTCTTTCAGACATGTCCAAAATAACAGACACCATATCCATATAAGTTATTCACAAAGGGACAGCAAGCAAGATTATAGGTTTGCTTAAGCCACAGGAGAACATCACAGAACTGCTGAAAAACAAGAACTGGTAAATGTTTGAAGATAGATGTCAGCTATCCCACTAAAAATTAATTACAGAATCTCGAGGATAAGTAGTAAGTACAAACCCAAAATATATTACAGCAACCAATGTATGACTCCTGTAAGGACTGTGAAGACAAGACTAGTGTAACTGCAACTCACAAATGTATTTGAGAAGTCATTTTTCTTGCAGTCCATGCATGAATGGAACAGGAAGAAACCCTGAATACATGTTACAATAGGAAGTACCGTCTGCATTGCACTTCACTGTGGTTTACAGGGTATGAACATGTAAAGAATGGTTTCACTCATACAATACCTCTCAAAATGAAAAGCAATGATAATTACTTTTCCTTAGTGCAGAGTGATAGTGAAGGGTGCTCCATATCACAGATTCAATGACATTATACAATGTTTGACAAAAATGCTGCTGACAAACTTCAAGGGTTTGTTAAAGGTTCCTTGATAAACAGATTAAGGACATAACCAATGGAAATATCAGCCAGTCTTGAAAATACAGGGCTAATGACTGTCACTATGATGAATCTTCAACAGGAAAAAATATGCATTTGTCTTCTGGCTTTTCAGAATGTGCATCTTGCAGTTATTCCTCTGCTGTAACAGTACTTCTAGTGACTACTAGCCAGAATGGAACTTATGTTTGCTACAGAAGGGATGTCATAGTGATAAGTGCTGACCTCTCTAACATCTCTGCCCTGCAGGATCACTGGATGAAATTACTGGACTTATTTCATTCTTTAGGATATCCTCTATAATCCCTCAAGGTTTCTTCAAATTACTTTACCATTCAGGCTGGCAGTGGTGCAAATAATAATTTTTTGACTGATATTTCAGCTGTGTGTCATCTGTCCATCTCCAGAGAGAGTTGCAAGACTGACAACAAGGTGCCAACTGAGGCCTTACAACCTTGTATACTCCACTGTGGTGGTACTGTTCATGTAGGTCATAGATGCTGGTTGGCAGAAAAGATTCATTTACACACAAGTGCACCTGTGTTGAAAGTGTTCAGTCATCTGGATAACTTACTGGTGTATATTCAGCAGTGGTAACAGCTTAATGACATCTCTGCAATTTAATTATGCAAAGAGCAGGATTCCATGCCTTATTCAAATGAAAACCATTATCTCTATTTATTAAGCTACTGGTTAATTTAATTTCTATGGATTCCTTGAAACTAGAATCCCAGAAGGAAGAGATGGATGTTAAAATCTTCATATCACTGTAATTCATTGAATGACCTGTATCTATATAATGTTCTGCCACAGCTAACTAGACTGGCTGTAGTAAGTGCATGTATCTTCAGAGTTTCATGCACCTCTCATGAACAACACATGTTGCCCGACACAAAGAATCTGATACACACAAACTGAATACAGGTACAATCTTCTTATGTTTGGGTTTGTGCCATGCGTGCATGAGTGTGTAAAACTGTTTTACACTGTTTTAACTCTGATTGTTAACTTAAGGGCTTAATGTATTTATTTTAGTATTATTCTAAGATGTTATATTGTAGTTTTTTTGTATCATTCACCATGTATTGAAGCTTCTGTTTTATTTTATAGGTCACTGTATATTTGGATTGGCTGTAGCGGTGAAACTGAAAGAGTGTTCATTCCCAGCAGGTTTTCTCCCAGTGACTTTGGAGGCTTGTCCATAAACTGTTATGTTTGTTGACACTTGGGCTGTAATCAGTGCTTGAAGGGAACCATACAAGGCACAGCCCTGATGATAGCTGAGGTAGGCTAAGACAAGTAATTTAAATTTAAATCTCACAAAAACTCTATACAGTTTTGAGGTAGTGAAATAAGCTGTTGACACTACAAAAGAAGGGGTAATGATTAAAATTTCATGATCTGTCATGATATGTCATGTAATAACATTTGCCCTGGTGCCCTAAAAGCTGGTGATGTTACAAGTTCCACTGTTCACAGGTCCCCAGGAGTAATGGAACTGGGTTGAGGAGACAAATAACATTTGCCCTGGTGCCCTAAAAGCTGGTGATGTTACAAGGTCCACTGTTCACAGGTCCCCAGGAGTAATGGAACTGGGTTGAGGAGACAGAGGCAGAATGATCAAGGTAGCAGAAGACAGTACTGTATCTGGATGTGGAAGGAGTGGTGTGTACAGAAGAAAGAAGGGAAAAAATAAGATAAGGCAGAGAAAAACAGGTTAGCAGACATTTATGCCAGGTGGATTGTGTGAGGACAAGATATGCTGGAGAGACAATTCCCATCTGTATAGTTCAGTAAGGGGGTATTTAAATGATTGTTTAAGGAAGTGGCTGTTGAAGTCATTTGTGTTGTACTGTGCAACATGTTTGGCCACTAGATGGTCAGGCTTGTGGTTTATCATGGTTTGGTGGTGACCATGCATGCAAGTAGACAGACAGTTGCTTGTCATGTTGACATAGAGTGCTGCACAGTACCCAGTAATTGGAGCATAGCTGCAATTATTTTATAACACAGCTGCTTTCAATGTGGCCCTGCATTGTTATAGGGCAGGAAATAACTGTAACTGGACTGCCACAGTACATGGTGAGTGGATGCATGAGACACATCTTGCACCTAGATGACCACAAGGGAATGACTCATTGTCCACAGAATTTGGAGCAGAATTGGAATGGGAATTCACATGGATATTCTGTAGGTTGTGTGGATGGTGGAACATAACTTGGGTAATGTGGGTATGGATTTTGGGTTGTATATCTTTTATCTCAAGGCATAGTGGGAGGTAGTTAAAACATTGGTGAAGGACATGGTTGAGCTTTTCAAGCCATGATTTTGCTGAGTAATCAGAAGGGTGTTGGTCAATGGCTGTTTAGCAGATTTACTGGTGTCAAAGTAGATGGCACAGGAAATCTGTTTATGGATGAGTTGGACAGGATAATGTCTGTCAGCAAAGGCTCTAGTAAGGTTCTCAGTATATTTTGACAACTCATGCTTTTCAGTCTGTCCATATCATGCACACCAATCACCAACAGTATCTATATTTTCACAGCTGTCACTCTTTCCAAGTAAAAAAGTCACTTCCTTACAACCTTGCCATTCACAGCTGCTACATCTGCAGTGGAAAGCAGGAGTTGTCAAAATGTGCCAATAAAATCACCAGAGCCTTTACTGACAGACAGTATTACACCTAGCTCACCCATGAACAGACCTCTCATCCCATTTTCTATTTTGACAGCTACAAACCTGTTTACCAGCCACCAAACAACACTCTTCTTATCACTCATTATCACCCTGATCTTGAAAAGTACAACCACAACCATCAGAAGCCTTGACTATCTCTGGTCTTGCTGTAAGATGAGGGATATCCTACCCAAAATCCATACCAACAGCACTCAAAGTAGTGTTCAACTGCCAACCAATATTACAGAATATCTTGTCCTTCACTATTGCAATCCTGCTCCCTATTCTGTACGCCATAAGTCATTCCCTTGTGGTCAACCCAGGAGCAAGACCTATCCTGTACCCTCACCCACCACCCACTGCTCTAGTACAGTCACAACCATCTAATATTCAATGAGAGGCAGGACCACATGTGAAGGTAGCCATGTCATATATTATCCTTGGTGCTGTTATTCTGCAGCATTATACATGGGCATGACAAGTAATCATCTTTCGGCTCACATGAGTGGCCACCTGTAAAATATGGAAAACTGCAAACTTTACTATCTAGTAGCTGAACATGCTACATATCACAACAAAACTGACTTCAACAGCTTCAGTACGTAATTCATTCATATATTCCTTTCCAGCACTAGCTTCTCTCAATTGTGCAGGTGGGAATTGTCCCTCCAGTGTATCCTGTGCTCTCACAATGCTAATGGCCTATACCCATGGTAACCTGTTTCCCATTGCTTCACCCTTATTTTTTCCTTTTCTCTTCTGTCTACACCGCTCTTTGTCCATCCAGATCATGTAATGTCTCCCCCAGTCACTCTCCCCCCTTCCTATTGGGGCATTCTCCCCCTCTATCTGTCTCTTTCTCTTGCCCCCCCCCCCTCCCCACTCCCTCCTTTTCCATCCCTCACCTCTGTCCCTCTCTTGTTTCCGTCCTTGTCTCTACCTTCATCTCAACCTATTTCTCTTTTTCTCTCATCTCCCCACCCCCCCGAAATCTCTCTCTCTCCCTCTCTCTCTCTCTCTCCCTCCCCTTCTCCCCCCCTCTTGTTCAATGACCTGTCTGAGACTATCCAGCTACCCCTTCTTCACTTTGTGCATCCCTTACTCCCCACCTCCATCTACCAAGGCAAGTCTTCTCAGTAGTTTAAAGTCAACATTCAGTCTTGTCTTGACCAAGGCTGTGTATATTTGGACGTCAATGTGGCAATGTGTATGAATGTGTGTACTTTTTCTAGAGAAAGAGGAAGAACTCAAAAGCTAGTGTGAATATTGTTTGCTGCTGCACATTTCTGTGGGCCACATATTAGTCATCTGTAGGTGTATGGTTGTCTTTCTTTATTTTAATTATACGAAATTGTTTGAGTTATTTTTATTGAAAATGTATTCCATATTACCACTAAGTTATGAAAACACATTAGATTAACAGCTTATTTATGTATTATGTACCACCAAATTAATCATTTGTAAAAACACTAATAAGGCCAAGGCTTACATTTGCCTCAAACAATAGGTTATTAATATCAAAAGATGTTGGAATGCTAGATGCTTTTCAAAGAAGTGTACTTCAAAAGCTCATTAGCTCAACCTGTGTTAGAAGAAGATAGGGAAGGTGGTACAGTTGTGAACTGCACATTTATATAAAGAATCATCTATTACAAGAATAACAAAATCATCCATATCAAGATAGGCAAGTGCTTGGCATGTATGGTATGAGAGAAACTAAAGACATAATAGATGAAAATCCAGGCAGCTAAAGAGGATGGAGTTGACTGACAACCAAACAGATAAGTAGAGTCATGAAGGACATGCAGGAAATGGCTGTGGGTGATGGAAAGCTTGATTGTTGGATATTGGTAAAGAGTGGAGAATTGTTTAAGATTCCAAAGTTCACAATTAACTGTACAGCCACAGAAGAAGATGTAATATAGCCTACTATTAATTCAGTGACTGGCACTCTATTTGTCTGTCTACAAAGTGTAATGTAATGATTAATGTTAAATTCTTTCGATGTATGAATGACACATATCATCTGAAAAAGCACTTGTGACAAACACTAATTCTAGCTACATACCTATTTTCTCTTCCTGACTAATTCATTTTGATGCATAATTATGCTGCTATACTAAGGCCATAATCAAATTTCTCATGTTTACAGTCTATTTTTAGCTAGTGAAATATTTTAGAATACTATTACTAAGTGTATGAAAAATATAAAAGCTTTTCATTGCCTTACTTACTTTATGAACTTAATCAGCAACCTGTTACATGACTGAAACATTTTGTCGACTTAATTTATTCTGGAAGTTAACAAACTAAGGAGGAGTTGGATGAAAAGAGCTTCACATGATATCTTGCCATTTGCTAAAACACAATAATCATAGCATCTCTGTGACTGTCATAGTCAAATAGAGTTCCAAAAAAAATTCAGTACTTTGCCATTTTAAATGATGAAAAGTCTTGCACTTCTTGATGGCCTACAAAACACTTCATGTACATATAATCTAATTTCATTAAAATAGTTTATTAAATGACATCCTCTGTACTGTCAACTCCACCATGATATAAATATTCAGTTTTGCAGTGGACTATTCACTTAAATGAATTTCCCTGAAATATTAAAACTGTGCTTTGAAAAGCAGTTGGAACACAAGTCTTTGTGTTTTGCAAACAATGCTTGTCTGTTGATCTGAACTGAGCTGAGCTGGTAGATCATTAATCTCCAGAAGCTTGAACTCTGATTTATCCCAAAATTTTGTCTCCCAAGTGGGTTAAAAATCTGTCTCTATCTTTGTGTTGCCTGATGACAGTGTTCTTTCCATTCTGAGCTTCAAACATTAATAAACAATTAAGTTCTAACACAGATGCATTCTGATCTTGTATTCATAGTGTCCCATATTTTTCACTAGAATATATGGAGTTATTTTGGCAGTATTTTTTCAAGGATGTTTATGCTCCAATAATATCAGCAGTCATTATTCCATGAGAATGTAAGCAAGCCTCCTATCTACTGGTGGGTGATAGCTATCTCAGAGTCATATTCTATGATCTGGCAAATCCTTTAATTGTATGGATCATAGTACTATATTTGAAACATTAAAATGCTGACACATCAGTTATCTAGTTGTTCATTGACCCATAGGTCATTTACAAAATGGCATGAGGTATGTCATCTTAATAGGAAGAGGAAGCAGTATTTTAACTAATTCACACATAAAATTGTATTACCTCATGTAGGTCTACAGTAATATGTTGTGTCACTCAGTTTGATATATTGCTTGCAGAATTTTTATACATATTGGCAAACAGGTTTACAATTAATCTAAAAATATTTTTAACACTATGTTGTCCCCTTGGACCACCACAGAAAGCTGAATGAGATGCTGAGTGTAAGAAAATGGAACAAGATTAGAATTATCCATCACAGATCCTGGGTAAAGTATTTTGTAGATTCATTAAGTTATGATAGTTTTCTGTATAATGGCATTTGCTATTATTAAGTAATGTTAATTCTGACCATTTACTACTTTGTGTTGTCTAAAGAATTCTTGACTTTACAAGAGCATGAATTATTTAAGAAGTATACATTAATTGATATTTTAATAAAATAGAAAGAAACTTCCACATGCGAAAAATATATTAAAAACAAAGATTCCAAGACTTACCAAGCGGGAAAACGCCGGCAGACAGGCACAAGAACAAAACACACAAACACACACACAGAATTACTAGCTTTCGCAACCGATGGTTGATTCTTCAGGAAGGAGAGGGAAAGACGAAAGGATGTGGGCTTTAAGGGAGAGGGTAAGGAGTCATTCCAATCCCAGGAGCGGAAAGACTTCCCTTAGGGGGAAAAAAAGGACAGGTGTACACTCGCGCACACACACACACACACACACACACACACACACACACATATCCATCCGCACATACACAGACACCACCCGGTTGCGAAAGCTAGTAATTCTGTGTGTGTGTTTGTGTGTTTTGTTCTTGTGCCTGTCTGCCGGCGTTTTCCCGCTTGGTAAGTCTTGGAATCTTTGTTTTTAATTGATATTTTAATCATTTGGATGTTGGTTGTCTTTGCATCTCCTTGGGAAATTTGTTATATAACTTTATTTACTTACAGAAAATGCTGTTTTGTGCTTTTTGTTTGTCTCCTACTGGTAAATGTACGTTGAATCTGACTCTTGTTCTATCATCATAAATGTTGCTTGCTATAACTCTGTACCTAATATAGGATATGCGCCACAGCAACAGTCCACAGTACACTGCACTTCAGATATTCTGCCAATGGCAACTGCATTGGCCAGCCAACAGAGGCTGCCTGCAGATGACCCCATGATTTATGCACATGGCACAACATCTACTGCACCAACTACTGGAGCCCTCCTCTTTAGAAGCGCAGTGCAGCTGGCACTGCCTATCACACTGTGTTCATATTTATTGTCAGCAACTGCATAACATTGAATGATGAGGATAAATGTCCTATTCTAGATGAGATGATAAAATCATCATCTACATTGTGTGATGATGCAAGTGAAATGGACAAAAACAGTACTGAAGTGGATAAATCGTTAAGGCTAAGGGACCTAGTAGTGAAAGTCAGCAAAGGCAACAATTTATGGCAGATGGAAAATTGGAAGCAATGTTAAGGCAAATTATGAGTAGTATGTGCACTAAAGAAGACATTAGTAGTGTGGAAAAAAAACATTAGCAGGGTGGAAAAGAAAACTGACACCATTAGAACTGACATGGTTAGGTTAAAGGATGATTTCAAGAAAGAAATCAAAATGGAAATTAAGATAGTTGGCTCTAATCTTTCAGAATTAAATAAGAGGTTAAAGATTGTGATAAAAAGATAAAGAAAGTAGAGATGAATATAATGAGAAATTAACATTAATGAGTAATAAATTTGTAGATGACAGAAAGAAACTTTTTGATGACTATAGTAGAAGAGTGGAGACTTCTGAGAAACAGTGTGAAGATGAAGTCATAGCAACCAGGAAATTTTGTGCTGAAAATAGCCTTGAACTTGAAAACCAAATTGATCAGATATGAAATGATTTAGAAAGAAAGGTAGAAACCAAGTGTGCAGTAGTAGTAGAGGAAATGCTAGTAAAAGTAAATAAAAATATAGATTCAAAATTGGCTGAAATGTAGAAAAAGATGGAAGAGGTACAAAATTTAAAGCATAGAGCATGTAGTCTCCCAAACAATACTTAATTTGTTAATTGTAAGGAATTTAATAATTTTGAACCATATGGGGAAGTGCATCCACTGGACATCATTAGGGAATTTAATGATTTGACTAAAACATGGAATGACAAAGAGAAAATGTCATTTGTGAGAGGTTTTCTGAGGGGGGATGCTTATGGATGGGCAGCTCAGGTAGCTAATAGTTGTACTTCATGACATAGCTTTAAGAAAGCATTTTTAGGTGAATTTTGGTACAAAGACAAGCGGCAGAAAATTTTGAGTGAATTTTGGGGAGGCTAGAGATTTGCCTCTGGGAAGGGTACTGTGAGAGGTTTCTGTCAGCTTTGGATAAAGAAACTGAAATATTTGGACAAAGAGCTAGGAAGTGAATCAATAATTATGGGTTCAGAAAATAAGTTGCCTCAGAAAGTTTGAGAATTGCTTGTACCTACCCCTATGGGTAATATTAGTGATTTTTTGAATTATGTTGATAAAGTAGAGAGGGTGAAGCCCTCAGAGGAAGATCATAAGAGCAATTTTGATGACAATAATCAATCAGGAAGAGAATTTCAGGTAAATAGAATGAACAGGACTAATTATAGTAGAAATTCAAGGAATGGTTGAGTGGAGGATAGCCGAATGGGAATGGAAATGGTAGGAGAAATTCAAGAAACATGAGTGGGGTAAATGGTTTTAATTCTGGATCAAATCATTTGAACTAAATAAGGCTACAGTTTTGGCTCACACTAGAGCAAGAATTGAAGAAGAGCACACGTATATCAGTTTACTGTAATCACAGGTAAGGGTAATGTAAATTATAGTAGTAAGACAAGTGTAAATTCTAATTCTAATTAGATGTTGAATGATGATGCATGTAGCAACATTTATCCTGTAAAAAGAGAGGAGGAAGTTACTATAATAAAATTAAGTGATTACACAGTGTGCATTGCTGTTGCTCAGGATGTCCAAAGTGACAAAATGGATGGTAAATTTTTAAGAGAACATAAGGAATTCATGTGTTTTGCTTTGTGGTTTAATACTGGAAACAAGGATAAACTAATTAGCCAAATATTTGAGGACAATGAAAGTGTCAGCGGGAGTCTGATTCTGACAGTAGTTGTAATGATGTTGCCAATGAGAAATCCAGTAGTGATGAGGACAAGGTATTTGAATTTATAATTGATAAGTAAAGAAAGAATAAAGGAGGATAAAATTAGGCCTAATGAAGAGTTAGAGTTAGAATTTGCTAGTGATAATGAGGAAGAGGACCATGATATCTGTCATTTGACTGTGTCTGCTAATTATTTTGGTAAGCAGGATAACAGTTTTTCTGGGAAAGGGTTAATGAAGATTTATTCTTTGAGGAAGATCACATTGTAAGTAAAACAGAAATGTGGCACCCAGTAATCAGCAAGTGTACAAGGTATACATATTAACTGTTTGCTGGACAGTGGTAGTGATTTGAATGGCATTTCACAGACATTTTATGAATCTCTTAAGAACACAACGGGAATGAAACGAGAGGTTCTATTAACTGCCGAGTTGTCAGGACAGCTGTTGGTGTGCAATTTCTTGGTGATTCAAAATCTCACCATTGATGTAATATTTGGGACTAATTTCTTGTGCAAAGAGCAAGTATGGGGTTAAACATTTTGTGTTGGATTCATCATGTGGCGGTAATGCTTACCCCAACTGTCTGTCTAAATTTTTGTGTTTCCTGAGGCAGTCAAACTCTTCTCCTATTCTATCTGTAGTTTATAAGTGAATCAGGTACATTTTATCTTCAACTTTTGTGTGATTTTGTACAGCAGGATACTTTAGTGCACGAATTTTTAGAGAAGGTTATACTATGTTGTGTTAGTGATAAGTAATGGAATCATTAGAGGATGCAAGAAAAGGCAATATAAAGTAAAAACAGCAGTGGTGTTTGGTAAAAATCTGTGAGATACTATGTTTATCCTAGTTTTATGAAATATGGTGAAAGTAAATTGGTGTCACGGTTAAAGAATATGAGTCAAACAAAGAGTTAAGGTAAATAGAGAATGAAAGGTGTCATTGTATGTGGAGGAGAAGGTGCAGATTATCTGAAAACAAAATTAACATCTGGAGTACTCAGCTCATGTGTAAAGTTAGTATAATTTGGTGCAGCAGCAGAGGCAATATGCATTAGAAACCATCTTGAATACTAGGTCTTAATATGAATTGTGGTGTAATAGAAGTGTTTGTGTTCAGTGCAATCAGTATATAGAGATAACTGTCTACCTATAGAAGTGTGGCATGGCACAGCATCTTCTAACATTATAGAAATCAAACATAGTTGCCTGGAGTACTGTATGTGGAAAGAATAAGCAAGATTTGAATTTATATCATTGTTCAGTCTAGAAACTCAAGCAGTTTGATGGACTACAGTGAAATAATAATTTATATAAATCAAGACATTGTTTGATTAATAATGAGAATTACTGTGGAGTGGTTTTCAGTAGAATCAGTTTTGCATTGGATAAGCAGAGCAGATGTTTATTTATTAGATAATGAAGCAATAATGAAATAATACAGTAATGCATAATGTTAGGGTGTTACTGGTTAGGGAGCCTGTCTCTGCAGTAGGGACATTTTTTGACAACAGAGCCCACTAGCTAACAAGGTAGGAAATGTAAGTAAATAATGGAGCTGACAGACATGATTAATAAAAAGATAACTGTATACAAACAACTGTGGTGTAACTATATTAATGATCTAATATTGAACTAGGATACTATGTATATTGGGCAATTCATGACACTGCAGCACAGCACTGCAAGCTTAACAGAAAGAGCAATATTTTAGTGATGTACAAGTCATATAATATTGCATTATCAGATCTATAGGGTATTGAAAAACTTTTATTTGTGTTCTGAGGTATTATGAGTTTGAAGTGGTAATACTGGAATGAAGAAAAGTAATTTTGCTGATTGACCGATAACTGTGGTACTAGAGTGATTTGAATAATCTGACAAGTTGACTATTTGATGATTTTGTGAGGATGATAGTAATCAGAGTTGATTGGAGAAGTAGAGCAATGGTGTGGCACAACTTCCATCCCCTTAATTTTGATTTGAGTAGTAATTAACTTATGTGATGGTGATGCTCTTCTTTCTCATAATGCAATGATTATTAAATCTATGCTACTGCCCATCTTGAGTTTTTGATAGAGGTAAGGTACATATTTTGGATATATAGATGGAGAGTCCATAAATTGTGCGAATTTCAAATCAGGAATTGCCACTTTAATGATTTTGCAAATGGGAAAGAAACCCACACCTTTCAAGTTTACAAGTTTGAGACAGCATTATGATGTAGAGTAATGTTTTGCAGTGTAATGGGTACTTGATTTTAAAATTTTTAGTAGTCCCCACCTTTCATACTATAGTCAATTTTAATGCTAGTTATTGTGATGTTATGAGAACTATGTAATCTATTTTTTCATGAATTAATGACTATTATTTGCCATTTAATTTAAATTCTTGCAACCATGATCATTTATTCTTTGAATCAAGACATGATTTGTATAAAGTGGTATGTATCTTACAATGTAATCTTAGTTTATCAGAGAAGGACACCACTTATGATGAAGATGTCTATTTTTATTAAAACTATAACTTGTGGATATTTTGTGCCATTGTACAATACACTATATGTAAATATTTTGTATGGGGATTGTACTTTATCTCCTGGCTGGTCATGAATTTGAAGTTTGTAAATGCCATGTATTGATAGTTATTGTATGAATAGCTGGCGATGTGTGCCAAAGAGTAAACAAATGCTTTGTGTTGCAATATACACCTCCGATGAATATTCCATGGACATTCCAGATTCTGTGTCTGAACTTTCCATTCTTTTGTCTCCTTCTGTTCTTGGACTCAAAGAGGAAAGAACAATTGTCTGAGGTTCATCTTGCTGTAACAGTCTATGTAAGTTGTAAGCGAAACCTAAAATATAATTTTCACGACTTCAAACTTGTGTATGGTACATAATTATTTGTAAACCAAAATCTTGCTTGTCCTGAGCACATGTAGCCTTAACAGAACAATGAACATTGTTAGGCGCCATACAAGAAAATAATTTGTAATGTTCTTTCAGCTCATCTTCAAGACATGCCACTGGTTAGGACACTAAACTTTCTTTCAGATTCCATGAGCTGTTCGGCGACTATGAATTCTCTCTAGGTTGTGAGATAACATCCCAAGCAGATAGGCCAGGTCACAGGATTCTAGTTCTTGTATAAGATTTCATCTGCAAAAGATTATGCTTGTTATCTTATATTGGTATTTGAGACAGAACCACTGTCTGGAGTTATGAGTTTTATTAATTCACATTGAACTAACCTACAAAATATTATCTGGTGATATAAGTACATGAGTTTTAACTATACTTTTGATATATATTGAGGAATATCTGTGATAATGTAAGAGAGAGAAATTAATTATGTATAATCCCATAACCACCCTAGGTTCAGAGAAAGTTTGCTGACAGCTGGTCACCGTCAGGTTAACAGCAGTGTTGCATTATTAATCATTGAGAGACAGAGTGCATAATTACCTAACAGAACTGTAAGCATAGTATTGTTATAACTGTTTCTCCTTTTGTTTTGTCATCCCTTTTTAAAAGCTGTCAAAGCATATTCACAGTTTCCAGTCAAAGTGCTTAGAGAGCTAACTCTCATTCACATTACAAAACTAATATCAAAGACAATATATAATTAATTGATAATTCATACATATAGCCTCTCTGGAAAAGAAAGAATTAAGGCCATTAATATTCAAATAATAATTATTACTATATTACATTTTTATTATTTTACAAACTTCCAAATGGGAAAAATGTCTGCTTGTGTCTGTGTATGTGCAGATGGATATGTGTGTGTGTGCGCGAGTGTACACCTGTCCTTTTTTCCCCCTAAGGTAAGTCTTTCCGCTACCGGGATTGGAATGACTCCTTACCCTCTCCCTTAAAACCCACATCCTTTCGTCTTTCCGTCTCCTTCCTTCTTTCCTGAAGAAGCAACCATCAGTTGCGAAAGATAGACATTCTGTGTGTGTGTCTGTGTGTTTTATTTATTGTGCCTATCTACCGGCGCTTTCCCGCTTAGTAAGTCTTGGATTCCAAGACTTACCAAGCGGGTAAGCACCGGTAGATAGGCACAATAAATAAAACACACAAACACACACACAGAATTTCGAGCTTTCGCAACTGGCGACTGCTTCATCAGGAAAGAGGGAAGGAAAAGGAAAGATGAAAGGATGTGGGTTTTAAGGGAGAGGGTAAGGAGTCATTCCAATCCCGGGAGCGGAAAGACTTATCTTAGGGGGAAAAACACAAGCAGGCATTTGTCAAATATCTGCTTGTGTCTCTGTATGTGCGGATGGATATATATATGTGTGTGTGTGTGTGTGTGTGTGTGTGTGTGTGTGTGTGCGTGCAAGTGTATATCTATGCTTTTTTCCCCCAAAGGTAATTCTTTCCGCTCCCGGGATTGGAAAGACTCCTTACCCTCTCCCTTAAAACTCACATCCGTACTTTCCCATAAGGAGATTTCTTACGTAATTTTTTTTTGTGTGTAGATTGTTAAATTCACTTTCTGGGGTCACTTGTGGTCATTGAATTTCCCAGTTAGCTATTTGCAATATCTACCTGGTTGATCCAATGAGGGGGTAATGTGACGAAGCAAGCTGGGATCTCCTTACTTCCTCTCTTGTTTTGCCATTTGCCTCCTTTAATTCATTTTTTCATTCGCAACTAATTACCATTAACATACATCAGTATAATCTGCAGTTTCATAAACGAGAAAGGTTGGCCCTCTTTCTTAAGAAATATACCACCAGTTCTTATTTTGTGCTTAGTTTTGTGTATGGAATTAATTTCCTAATATAGTCTGACTATTCCTAGTTAATATCTTTTGCTATAGGGTGAAATCAATAATTGTTTCGTGACTTAGATTCTATTGTTAACGAGTAAACAAATATAAATTCTGTACTAATTATAAACATTTGGAAGAAGAACTACTAGAATTCTTTAAGTTTTTATTTGGCTCTATTCAAAAACACAATAGCAAAGCCAAGCCTTAATTAATTCCAAAATAATTACCAGGTACCATATGTCGAAGGTGTTGTTTGCATAACTATATCTATTAATTTCATTATTCAAACAAATAATTCGGCCTCACCTTTGTGATAAAAGGAACTGTTAAAAAGGAGGAACTTTTAGATTTATTCAGTTAATCAAATGAATTAAGTTTTAATCGTAATTTCTGTAAATTAAACATTGAACAATGTATAGTTTTAGTTCCTATTATTGTGAGGATCTATAAAGGCCCAATTTTTGGTCCCAAGACAGTCAGTCAAGGGACGATTTTAGAGTAATAATAATGCATTAACTTAACAGTGGGATTAGTACAACACAAATAGGACATGTGTTAAAACAATGACGGTGTCTGTTCAATAGTGTCACTTGTACCATATTATTCTGCGAGAACTGTGTGGTTAGGTTTTTACTGTTCGAATATGTTCAATGTTCAACTATTGTAGCAGTATGCTGTCATTTACCTGCCAAATATTAATAAGGCTTATCAAAAGCTAACCAATAGTAAACTGGCCATATAACTGTGTAATGTTGTGCAGTTGTGAACAGTGAAAGTAAAGAACTGTGAAAAGCAACTGTGCAACTGTCAGCTACATCATTTACAGTAGTCAGTAGTCAGAGTAGAACTACCACTCCCCCCCCCCCCCCTATTTTTCAGTCAAATAATAATCCAGTACATTGACACCGAGGCCTATCAACCAAGAAGTACATCAGGTGAATGCCACAAGTTGCTAATGTGAATGTCCTAAAACAGTGACCTATGTTATTGTATGGAGCTGCATTCCCACTCATTACTGACCACAAGCCCTTGGTTTCATTGTTTAATCCTTCTGCATCACTGCCCAACAAATCAGCACATTGTGTCTAGTGTTGGGCCTTGTTTCGGTCTCACTTCAAGTGTGAAATATATTTTCAGCCTGCCGTGCAGCATGCCAATGCTGATGCGCTGGCCTAACTTTCAAAATGTGATGTTGTTGTTATTTTAGCTACAGATGGGCTGTTGCCTAGGGTTCTATAATATTGGTCAGTCTGTGGTGAGATGTGCTTCAGCTCCACCATCAGGGATATGGGGGATCTTCCACACCACATTATTGGCCCAATGATGTGGGTTTTGGCCTGGAATCCATGGTGACATTTATCACCTGCTCCCAGTGTCTTACCCAATAGGTGATGCTCTTTCTGTGGAATTAAATGCAGCACCTGTGGAAAAATATCAATGTTGGTTTTGTGGAATGCTTCCTAAATTCTTCCTGGTTGCTGGTTCTTGATGCTTTATCTAAGCTTCCAAATATTATCTGCTGTCCTTCAACATCAGCATTGGCTATGATTCAGGCCCTCTCTAAAATATTTTCTATCGTAGGATTGCCTTATACATTTGTGACAGATAACTGTATACAGTTTGTGTATCAGGATTTCCACAATTCCTGTGCTCATCAACGCAATCACCACCTGACTGCTCTTTCTATTAACCCCCAATCTAATGGTGAGGCACAACACCTCGACCGTGCCTATAAGGTTTAAATGAAGAAGCACATCGTGAATTCTACCATAGATTCTGCCTTGACATCTTCTGAAGTTCCTACAGGTTTACACTGGTGGAGGATTAAAGTCCAGCTCAGGTGCTCCATGGTCAACCCATGCATCCGCTCTTGCTGTCCCAACAATGCTCCTAGACACAGCTCTCATCACAGTTTTCTTCTGGCTCCATGGTCTCAGTTTGGGTGTTTGTCCCTTGCCATGGCATCGGCCTCCTGTCCACCACTGTCACCTCCACCCCCTCCCCTAACGCCGACCAGCCTCACAGGCCATACCTCCTCTGGGGACAGACCAACCCTCCTTGTGGATGTCACTGCATCCTGACTCCTCTCCAGAGTCTTATCCCTTGGCCGCTGCTACTGGGCTTTCCCATGATGCTTCACAGCCACTGGCAATTCTGTTGCAATCCAGAATGGAGTCTTTAGCTCATTCACCACCAGTGGGACCTTCACCATTGGCACAGTACCACCATCTTGAGAGACCATAAGCTGAGATGCTACCACACCCTTGTCACCATTCCTTTGTTTTAGGGGAGTGGGCACCGCACGTGTCCATGGCTACTAGCATCTTCCATCCCTACTCATCAGTTCCAACGTTCCACCACCATCATCACCTGTGATATCCACCTCAGGGCCATGGATGTTTCAACAGTTGCCACAAGACAGCACCAGTGGAGTGCCCTTTCCCCAAGAGGAGAAGGGTGCTATAATCTTGTACATAATGCCTGGATATGTGTTGTGGCACCAGGCTGACAGTGCACTATACTTTGAATATTCTGCCAAAATCTGTGAGGTCAGCCACCAGAGGCCCCTTATGGTGGGTAGCATGACTTGTGAACATGGCACAAAATCTGCTGCACCATGTACTAGAGCCCTCCTTTTTATAAGTGCACTTTATCCAGTCCTCACGCTCACATTGTGTTCATACTTGTTGTCAGCAAGTGCTTGTATCAGTACCTGTATCATTTCTTTGTTTGTGTTAATACCCACAACTTTTGTTTGCTTGTATGTGGAAGAAGAATAACCTTTCGTTCATTATGCCCATGCTCTTGTTTGTGTCTTACAGTTTGATACATTGCTGTTTATGAGGTGATTACTGGTATTTTTCCTTATGTACAAAACAGATTGGTTGATGTTCTATTGGTTGATTTTCTCACCTGGCACACTTAGAATAATTAGCTGTTTAAAGAGATATTTACACGTGGCTGGGTTACTATTTTAATTATTATGGTCATGGCTCTATGGCAGTTTAAAGCCTGTATCCATGTTTTGCAAATGTAACCCCAAAAATGATTCCATAGCTTAAGCTGGAGTTACTATAGGAATAGTATGAAACTATAACATACTGTCTGTTACATAGTCATCACAGGATTCATAGGGGACAGCATGCTGGTGGCATTTTCTTTGCCATTCTATTTCTGATGGTAGCCACTATTAATTTCTAAAAAAAAAAAATGTGTTTACTATATAGCCTATGAAATTTTCATCCATATTTAGTTTTATGGAATGATTTTCCCTCTTTAAGCAGAAATTCATGCTGATTATTTCTTTATGTTCAACGTGAGTTTATTGGATGATGAACAATTATACATATTCTGTGGGGTAAACTGTCTTTCTCCACTAGGAGTTGTGGTGGTTTACTTGTGATTAAAATGTTGTCATCATCAGCAAGAAGATTTTTTCCCATTTGTAACTCTGTCTAGAATGTAATTTGGATATATCAAAAAGAATATTGGTCCTGAAAAGGTGCCCTGTGAGACCCTCATGTTAATATACTAGGCATCATACAAATGTTTAACTAAAAATTTTGCTTTATTTATAGATACTGTCATGTCTGTCGCTTATATCCTGTTTTTCAGATATGATCAGAACTAGTCATTGGTAATTCCTCTTTTGCCTAATGTTTCTAGTTTTTAGTAAAATTTTGTGATTAGTTCTATAAGAAGCCTTTGGTAGATCTCAATATATATATACCTGTTGCTCATTCATACTTGTCTAGTGCAGTAAGAACGATGTTTGTAAACTTTACTATGACTGAATACACACTATGTTCGTATGACTTGTCACATGCTTACCAGCATTTCACGCCAGATCTGTGCACCACAACAAAGGCCAGTGTACATCGGCAGTTCAGTCTCAGCTACCGTACCAATTATTCCTTGGGGTTCTCTGGGTGAGATACTGACTACATCCACAGCACATCAATCAGCAGTTCACTAAAGAATGATCATCAGGCAGTCACTGCCCAGTGTTCAACTTTGAACCATTACTGACCTTAGGGCAGTAACTTTACTTTTTTCGATTTGGCCCTTATGCCTTGAGCAGCAGCACTGATGCAAATACGCTACCATTTTTTTTAATGCTCATTGTTGTCGCAGTAATGGAGATGCCATACTTTAACTACTACTCTTTTGAGCTCCAGCAGTGATGTCAGTGAAGTTTCTGACCTTGTAGCACACGTCTTTAGGCTCCAGTTCTTAGTTGTGATACGAGTGCGTCTACAGGGCGACAAGTTAAGTGTTTATGCTTTTCTGTGTTTTCCCTGAGTATATTTATTAAAGTTCGTGCGTGTTTCTCTGTTTAACAGGGTAAAAACTCGCGTTTTTATATGTATAAATTCATTCGGTCTTAGAGCAGTTGTTGCTCACTGAACAGCCCGCTACGTAGATCTTTAATGCATCAGCGTCTGTTGGTGACATCAGGAAAGTAGCAAGTCATGAATCTGGGATCGTCTGCTTTTATAGTTGACTTCCTCAGTTAGCCTTGTTAGGATGGATAGGATATGTGCATGGTGTATGCGAATGCTGGAGGAGCTAGACGCAGTTTGTGAAGAGCTGAATGTGCTGTTGGCTACAGTAAATCACCTTCAGGGGTGTAGCAGCGGTGGAGAATCTGGCACACTGCATGGGTCATCTCAGGTGTCACTTGTTTTGACCACAGGTTCTGCTTCTGAGGCACATACTAGTTACCTGACTTGGTGAATCCGTCCTCACAGCACAGTGAGTGGCGGGTAGTAACGCATTTGTCTCGCTCGAGCCGGAGGGGCAATGTGTAGACTGGCCACTTAGCCTTGTTTGTTCATCCTGTGAGTGTATTGGTTATTGTGAGCTCCAATGTTAGGCATGTTATGGACACTCATAGGCATATCGTTCAGGACTGAAGAGGAAGCCAATGTGGACTGGATATATTTGCCAGGGGACCTCATCTAGATGTGGAGGCGGCCTTGTCTGTGGCTATCGAGCATGCAGGGTGCAGCCATCTGCAAGTTGTGGCTCACGTCGGCGCGAACGACACCTGCACATGGGTTCTGAGGCATCTTCAGTACGTACAGGTGGCTGGTGGAGGTGGTGAAGGCTGCTGACCTCATATGTGGGATGCAACCAGAACTTGCAATTTCCAGCATAATTCAGAGAGTTGATTGGTGTCCTTTGGTTTGGAGCTGAGTGGATGGCCTCAACCAAAGGCTTTGTTGACCCTGTGATGACCTTGGCTGCAGATTTCGGGACCTGCATTATCATGTGGGTATTTATAGGTTCCCCTTGATAAGTCAGAGATGCACTGCACAAATGAAGCAGCTACTCAGATAGCAAAGTACTTGTGGAGTGCAGACGAGGGTTTTTAGGCTAGGCTGTAGCTTGAGGTGCTCTAATGAACACTTGCCAGTCGATTCACAGCAAGGGAAGTCAAACGGCGTTCAGAATAAAGACACTTCAATTGTCACAATTTGATCAGTAAACTGTCAAAGTATTCATAATAAAGTTCCCTAATTTACTGCCGTACAGGGAAGTTCTTGCGGTGAAGTTATTCTTGAGACTGACAGCTGGCTGAAGCCTGAAGTAGAAAGGTCTGACATATGTAGCAAGTCATGGAACATGTATCAGAAAGACAGATTATAGGCCATAGGAGGGAGAACGTTCATTGCAGTTGACAAAAATATTTTCTCTACTGAGGTCGAAGTTGAGTGTGACACTGAAGTCATCTGGTGGCTATAACAGGTGTAGGTGAAACTAACGTTGGATGCTATTACCAGCAACCCGATTCAACTGTGACGGTTATAGAATCATTCAAAGAAAGTCTACGACAATAACGCGTAAATATCCAGATTATGTAATACTAGCTGTAGGCGACTTTAACCTGCCGAGTATAGACTGGGATGTCTATGTATTCATTGCAGGGGGTACAGACAGACAGTCACGTGAATGCTTTTGAACAAGTTTTCTGAAAATTGCCTAGAGCAGCTAGCTTGGCAGTCCACACGGGATGGAAGTATCTTAGATTTCGTAGCTACAAATAGGCCGGACCTTATCGACAATGTCAGTATAAAAACGGGGATTAGCTATCATGGTGTCATTATAGCAGCTATTGTTACGGAAGTTAATAAATCAGTCAAGAAGGTTAGAACGTTTCTGCTAGATGTAGCAGATAAGCAATTATTAAACTCTCACTTAGACAGTGAATTGGCATCATTTAGTTCCAGTAAGATGGATGTAGAGGAATTATGGACAAAGTTTAAGCAGGTTGTAAGTAGTGCTCCGAAGAATTACTGGATAATGGATGGAAAAGACCCACCATGGCTTAATAACAAAAATTCGTCAGATGCCGAGGAAACAAATGCTGTTGCATTCTAAGTTCAAAAGGGGACGCACAAATGGCAACTAGAGAAGGTTGAGAGAGATATGTGCGCCTGTGAAATGATCTATGCGCGAAGCATACAACAACTAACACTGTCACACCTTTGGAAAAGATCTGACAGAGAACCCAAGAAAATCCTAGTCGTCTGTAAAACATTTAAGCGGGTCTAAGGCTTCCATTCAGTACCTTGTTGACCAGTCTGGTGTTGCAATTGAAGATAGCAAAACGAAAGCCGAAGTTTTAAATTTCACGTTCAAGAAATCGTTCACACAGGGCTAATATACCGGCCATCAGACCGACTCCCGTGTGGACGACCCAGAAATAAGCATATCTGGCGCAGAGAAACGACTGAAAGGTTTGAAAACAAAAACGTCACAATGTCCGGATGGAGTCACAGTTCGATTTTACAAATACTCTATGGCATTAGCCCCTTACCTAGCTTTCTAGCTTCCACGTATTGTGAATCTCTCACCCATCACAAAGTCCCACGCCACTGGAAAAAAGCGCAGGTGACACCAGTATATAAGAAAGATAAAAGAACGAACCCACGAAATAAATAACTTCTGTTTGCTGCAGAATCCTTAAACATATTCTCAGTTCGAACATAATAAAATTTCTTGAGGCTAAGAAGCTTATGTCAATGAGTCAGCATGGCTTTAGAAACCATCGTTCATGCGAAACTTAACTTGCTCTTTTCTGACGTGAGATGCTGAGAACCGTGGATGAAGGGCAACAGGCAGGTTCCATTTTTTTAGATTTCCGGGAAGCATTTGACATGGCACCCCATTGCAGGCTGTTAACAAAGTTACATACCATCAGGAGCGCCCCAGGGAAGGGTGATATATACACATGAATGATTTGACGGAAGGGTGGACAGCAATCTGCGGTTGTTTGCTGATGACGCTGTGGTATATGGTAAGGTGTCGAAGTTGCGTGAATGTAGAAAGATACAAGGCGACTTACATAAAATATCCAGTTGGTGTGATGAATGGCAGCTACCCCTAAATGTGGGAATATGTAAGTTCGTGCGGACGAGTAGCAGGAACAAACCTGTATTATTCGGAAACAGTATTACTAGTGTCCTGCTCGACACAGTCAAGTCGTTCGAATATCTGGACATAATTTTTCAAAGCGATGTGAGGTGGAACGGGTATGTAAAAACTGTTATAGGGAAGCCAAATGGTCGACTAAGGTTTATTGGCAGAATTTTAGGAAAGAGTGGTTCACCTGTAAAGGAGACTGCATATACTGTAGGACGCTGGTGCGACCTATTCTTGAGTGTTGTTCGAATGCTTGGGATCCATACCAGGTCAGATTGAAGGAAAACAGTGAAGCAATTCAGAGGCGAGCTGCCAGATTTGTTAGTGGTAGGTTATAGCAACACATAAGCGTTATGGAGATGCTTCAAGAACACAAATGTGAATCCCTGGAAAGAAGGCGAAGTTATTTTCAAGAAACACTATTTAGAAAATTTAGAGAACCAGCATTTGAAGCTGACTGCCGAACGATTCTTCTGCCACCAACGTACATTTGCGTAAGGACCATGAAGATAAGATATAAGAAATTAGGGCACACACACGGGCGTACGGACAGTCGTTTTCCCTCACTATTTTTGCGAGTGGAACAGGAGGGAAAAGACAAGTAGTGGTATGGGGTATCCTCCGTCATGCATCATATGGTGCCAAGTGGAGCATCGATGTAGGGTTAGATGTAGATCTAAATGAAGTTTTATTAAAAATGCACCTCACTACTGCAGATCTACATCTACATCAACATCATCCTCCGAAAGCCACCTAATGGAGTGTGACGGAGGGTACTTTCGTTACCACTATCTGATTCCTCCAACCCTGTCCCACTCGCGAATAGTGCGTGGGAAGAATGATTGTCGTCAGGCTTCCATATTCACCCGGGTTCGATTCCCGGCGGGGTCAGGGATTTTCTCTGCCTCGTGATGACTGGGTGTTGTGTGATGTCCTTAGGTTGGTTAGGTTAAAGTAGTTCTAAGTTCTAGGGGATTGATGACCATAGATGTTAAGTCCCATAGTGCTCAGAGCCAGTTTTTGAGCTTCTATATTGACTCTATCTCTCGAATTTTCTCCTCATGGTCAATATGCAAGATGTATGTGAGGGGTGGGGGGAGTAATATGTTGTCCGACTCCTCCTGAAAAGTGTTGGTCCGAAATTTCAGTAGTAAATCTTTCCGTGATGCCTGTAACCGGCCGTGGTGCCCGAGCGGTTCTAGGCGCTTCAGTCCGGAACCGCGCGACTGCTACGGTGGAAGGTTCGAATCCTGCCCCAGGCATGGATGTGTGTGATGTCCTTAGGTTAGTTAGGTTTAAGAAGTTCTAAGTTCTAGGAGACTGATGACCTCAGATGTTAAGTCCCATAGCGATCAGAGCCATTTGAACCATTTTGAACCACAACGCCTCTCTTGGAATGTTTTGTAGTTAGTTAGTGTTTAACGTCTCTTTAGTGGTTTGTATCCCGCCCGGATAGGCGGTGCGTGGGTCTACTCCTGTGAACTGCTGTAATATAGGCCGAGAGTGAAAGAAGCGAGGAGGAGCAGGAGAGGTGAAGCACTTCGTACTGCATGTAACTTTAACACTTTTAACACAGTCAAAAACACAAGTAATTATCAAATGCATACATAACTTTGGCTAGGATGAGCACGTAGGTGTTAAGCTATAGTCTATGTAAGGTCCTGTGAAGTTAGGATGACTGTTCTTTATAATCTCAAAACTAGGTAATACTCGTTGCTGTCCAAACTTAAACTGAACGTAACTAATACAAAGTCTCCATAGCAAGCTAGCCCACTCGAAGTAGGGGCGATATTTCCAGGCCGTCTGCTCTTGATGAAATGGGCGGAAATCAAGATGGCACTCCCTGAGCTCCACAGCGCAGGCTAGAGGGCGCTGTGGTCGGCGTAGTTAGTCTTCTGTCGTAGTGCCAACTTACGAGAGCGTGCACCTACGTTGTGGAATCATATCTATCGTCGCCACATAATGTCTGCCAGACGAGTTTGTTTAGTGTCTTAGTAACGCTCTGTCGCCAGCTAAAAGATCCCGTGACGAAACGCGCCGCTCTTCGTTGAATCTTCTCTTTCTCCTCTGTCAGTCCTATCGGATAGGGATCCCAGATAGATGAACAATACTCAAGAATCTGGCGAACAAGCGCCTTACAAGCCACTTCTTTCGTGGATGAGTTACATTTCCCTAAGATTCTTCCGATGAATCTGAGAGTGGTATCTGCTTTTTCTACAATCTGTTTTATGTGGTCATTACACTTAAGGTCGCTCTGGATAGTTACGCCTAGATATTTCACAGCAAACGCCGTCTCCAGTTGTCATCAATAGTGTAGCTGTACAGTAGTGGATTTCTTTTTCTATGTATGCGCAATATATTACTTTTATTTACGTTCATGGTCAACTGCCAGAGACTGCACCATTCGTCAATTCTCTGCAGGTCGGTATGCGAATTCATACTATGTTCTGACGTTGCTGCTTTAATATAGACAACTGCAGCATCTGTGAATAGCCTTAAAGAGCATCTGGAGCTTTCTACTAGATCATTTACATATATACTGTTAACAGTAACGGTCCTATCACACTTCCCTGTGGTACTCCGGATATTAGCAGTACAACTGTCGATTTTGTTCAGTTAAGAACTACGTGTTAAGTTCTGTCTGCAAGAAAGTCATGAGTCCAGTTGCAAGTCTGCTCCGATACTCCGTAAGCTCGCATTTTTTTTCATAAAGTGGCAATTCGGGACGGTGTCAATTGGCTTGTGAAATCATGCAACACGGCATCAACCTGAGCGCCGTTGTCCACTGCGCTGTGGCTCTCATGGAGGAACAGAACGAGCTGAGTTTCGCAGGATCTCTGTTTGCGGAGTCCATGCTGATTTTTATAGGGGAGATATTTATTTTCCAAAAACGCCATAATTCTTGAGCATAAAACATGTTCCTTAATTCTACAAAGGATTGACGTCAAAAATATAGGTATATAATTGTGTGGATTTATCTTACGGTCTTTCTTAAAAACAGGAATGACCTGCGCTTTTTTCCAGTCGTTACGTACCTTTCATTGCTCAAGCGATCTGTGATAAAGTACTGCTAGAAGGGGAGCAAGTTATTTCGCATGATCTTTATAGAATCTTATAGCTCATCTGGTCCTGACGCCTTTCCACTACTAAGCGATTGTAGCTGCTTTTCAATTATCTCAATACCAGCCATTTAGACGTTCGTACGACGGTTGAAAGGGGGGGACAGTGTTGCTGTCTTCCGCGATGAGAAAGCTTCGGAAGACCCAATTCAGTATTTCGGCCTCCTCTCTGTTATCTTCGGCGCCGGTGTGGTCGCTGAAAGAATGAATAGATGATTTTGACCCACTTATTGATTTTACATACGATCAAAATCTCTTAGGGTTTTTGCTCAGGTCAGTTGCAACGTCTTTCTTTCAAAGTCATTGAACGATTCTATTACTGTTCGCCTTACCCTCATTTTCGCTTCGTTCACCTTTTGCTCGACAGCTAGATTTTTACTTCTCTTGAATCTGAGATGAAGTGCTCTTTGTTTACCTAGCGCTTTTCTAACACGACTATAAAACCATGGTGGATCTTTCCCATCCCTAAAAACCTTATTCGGAACGTACTTGTCTATGGCATATTGAACGATACCTTTGAATTTTTTCATTTGTTCTCCACATCTTCGATCTCATCACTGAATATTTGATGCTGACTGCTAAGATATTCTAAACTTTGTATCCTGTCACCCTTGATGAGCAAATATATCTTCCTACCTTTCTTGAAGTTCCTTGTAGGACCCGTCGTCATAGATGCTGTCACAGCCTTATGATCACTGATACCTTCCTCTATGTTAAGGGATTCGGTAAGTTCAGGTCTGTTTGTTGCCAAGACGTCTAAGACGTTACCCTCATGAGTTGTTTCTCTAACGACCTGCTCAAGGTAATTTTCGGACAAGACATCCAGAACAATGGCACACAAATCCCTGTCTCTGGCATCAGTTTTAGTGGCATAAGACTCCCAAAACTGGCCAGTTGAAGTCACTCCGTATTACAACGGCACGATCAGGAAAATTGCTAATGATGTTCTGCAAGTTCTGTATGACGCGCTCTACAACTACAGATCCTGACGCAGGTGGTCTATAATAGCATCCGATCACCATTTTTGACCGATCTTTGAGACTCAATTTGTCATTGACGTCTGGTTTCAACCAGCTTTCTGTTCCCAATACTGTCTGTGCATTATAGCCTTCAGTAGCCTAAGCGACACTAATTCTGGGACCTTTCCTTGGATGCTCCTGCATTTTACTAAAATCATATTAATCTACGAGGACCAAGATTCTCTGAGATCACGGTGGTTGATTTAACAAGCATCTCGTCTTTGATTCCAAGGGAGGGTTCTCTAACCTAAAAAGTCCCATGTGCACGCCACACGTACTCCTGTACCCTAGTAGCCTCTTCCTGTGTTTAGTGCAGTCTGACCAGTTAAGGGGAACCCTACATTTCTGCACCTACTAGCGGAGGTCGAGAAATTCGCATCCGATACCGTCACAGAGTCGTCTGAGCCTCTGGTTTAGACCTTCCACTCTGTTCCAAACCAGAGGACCGCGATCAACCCTGGGTGCGACACTACAAATAGACAGCTTATCCTGCACCCCTCGTACGTTACTAGTTGCCTTCACCAAATCAACCAGCCGCCGTAAGGGGCCGAAGGTGGCCTCGGAACCCAAGCGGCAGGCGTCATTCTTGGCGACATGTGCCACTACATGCAGCCGGTTGCACCCAGTGCGCTCGATAGCCGTCGGCAGGGCATCCTCCAAATCGCGGATGAGATATCCCAGCAAACATATCGAATGCTTAGTCGAATTCTTTCCCACCTTGCTTGCTATCTCCTTGAGGGACTCCAGCACCCACCTAACGTTGGAGCTCCCAATGACTGGCATACCCACCCTCTGTACTTGTCCAGACTGTGCAGGAAAATCGACCGTTGGCCCAACAGGAGAGACATACCGTGCTGGCTCAGATTTGTCATCAACACTGGGAAGCACCTCGTACCTGTTGCTAAACGTAGGGAGTCAGCCATACGGCCTGTTCCTCTTTTGTCTTCCGCCCAGTGACACGCAAACCCACCACTGTCTGCTACCCACTCTTGAATGAGGACGGACCGGTCAGATGTTGCGTATCAGAAGGCGCAGCGACGTCCGGGTCACCAGGGTATTCCAGTGGCACCAAAGGTGCCTCAAGTCTCGTCACTAGCGCCCCGATGTCACCGCAACTTTGAGCATTAGCTAGAAACTTGTCGACGGTTTCCAACGCAGCTTTGAGCTGTTTACGGACAGCATCCAGTTCTCCTTGTGTCTGCTCACAACAAGCACAGTTCCTAGCCATATCGTCCTGTGTATAAAATAGATATAAGGTCTCAACTGGCGCCACTGAGTTTCAAATGTATACAAAATATGTCAAAGGGAATAATGTTCACGGAAAGTTTCTGTGTAAATTTCTCGCTGTACTCTGAGACAGCAAGCTAATAAACAGAAATAAATTTGTCTATTGAAGTTAATTTATTTACAGGTAATTGTTATTATAAAGCCTTTTTACCGAAAAGTTACTGCACGAGATAAATATTCAAACTAGAATGCAAAGATCTAAAGGGTATGCTGTCTACTAGCACAAAATTAAAACTTAGTGACGTGACGGAGTTTCTGGCGGCGGCCAAATTTACATTAGGAGGCCGCCCTACACAAAGATGTTCAGAAAACTTACGCAAAAAGAAAAATGGCATATGGCACTGGTTAAGAAACTCACTAATAATTAATCATAATTAATTTCATGTGTTTGCCATAGTTTTTAATATGGCACTCATAGATTCACATAACACAAGAATAATAGTGTAAATATATTTTTCTAAATTTCCAACCAGTAAAATTTTTTGTAATCCAAAATTCTACAATTTTATTCTCAGATAGAGAAGTAGACTTTGGTGATTGTGTATACTCTCAAAAACTTTTCTGTTTTTCAATAGAGGTCTAAGTTTCAAGTGATTACAGGCCACAAACCACTAGTGTTCCTTTTCAATTCTTCAACATCCTTCCTGGACAGAGTCACATACTGCTTGCAGTGGTGGGCTCTTTTCCTGTTGTGATACAATTATGAGGTACATTTTAAACCTATGGCCCAACTTGCAAATGTTGATGCCTTATTGAATTTGGTGATAGATACAGATCCAGAGTTTAATAAAGAGGAACTACTTTGGTATCATTTAGACATGGAAGCTCAAAATATTGTTGATTGTTTTTGCTATTACTAGCAATAATAAAATTCCAGCCATGACTCCTGTTTTAAGTAAAGTTCTTTAATTTGTACAACATGGCTGGCTAGACAAACTTCCAGGCCATGCTTCTGATCCTTTGAGAGATTATTTTCCATTACAAAATCATCTTTCTGTTTGGTACAGAGTGGTGCTATTAGCCACAGAGGCCAACACACCCACAGTCCTAGCACTGTCCACCCTAGGAGTTGAGATTATGTGCTTATTACATATGGACAACAGGGGTATTTCATGTACAGAAGCGTTAACATGCAAACATGTTTTTCGACCAGACATTGATGGGAAAGTAGCGTGAGTTGTTGCAGCCTGCCCACAGTGGGCCACCAATCAGGTGGCTTCTTGTGTGTGTCACCCTGGCCATATCCACAACAGCCTTGGGAATGAATTCATTTGCTGCATCTTTTTTCTTATTTCTACTGGCTTGTTGTCATTTATGCTTATTATAAGTTTCTGCATGTGATATGTTATCTGTCTACTTCTGCAACAGAAATAATTTCAGCTTTGTCAATAATTATTGCAATGAGAGGTCTTCTGTAAGTGTTAGTTACAGACAATGGCCCACCAGTTCACACCTCAGGACCCTGAAGATTTCTGTAAAAAAAACATCATGGCTCCTCCTTTCCATGCTCAGTCGAACAGGGAACCAGAATGACTAGTACTAGACTCAAATGCAAAAATATGTTTCAGATGTGTCACTGGAAGTAGCTCTTCACTGGTTCCTCATTTCTTATAGGTTCATCCTTGTTGGCGATAAGAGCCTGTCAGAGTTGCTGCACAGTCATCAGCCCCAAACTCTGTTACATCTGCTTCTGATGCCACATCAGCTACCAGCACAGCAACATTTCTGCTTGGCACAGCTGTTTGGGCTCATTGATTTGGTTGCTGGACAAAATGGGTGCCAATGAAAATCAAGGGAACCCATGGCTGATGCCTCTGCATCATGTGCATGGCTGAGGGGCGGTTGTCGTGACACATTACCCAGCTGCAACCCCACATGGGCGGTTGTTCAGCAGGTGCTCTTAAGCCACCCCCAACATGTTCTGTCTGCCTTGCCAACTCCTACAACGTGGCCGGTGCCCTCGCCTTCTTCATTGCCAATGTTTTCACAACTGTCTTCTCTGTTGTAGGTGTTCCTTTCAACGGTAGGAGACAATGGCAGGATCTTGGCTCCCATGCTATTGCAGCCAATGCCTTCACCACTTTTGCATCCATCACAGCCAGTAATGCATTTGTAGCAACCTCCACCTTGGACTTTGATGTCTAAATGGAAGTTATGCCAGTGTTGTCTATCCCACCATATGGCCTTTCACACGGGACCAAGCACAGTAGCTGTCTGCACTCACACTGTTTCTGACACTATACACTTTGCCTGTGCAGTGTGTGACTTGACACCCTATGTTGACTGCAGAAGAAGCGGATGTGAGCCCAATGCTCACTTTTTTGCAAAGGAAGAGGACTGCTGTAACTACTGATTTAGCATGAAATGTTCTCGATTTGGCCACTACAAGCCACCCAATCTGCTAATGCAACAGCCTGCTGGTTGAACTCCTTGCTGGAACCAACAACTATATAGACTGGAGCACAAGGCTCTATCAGCCATTTGTCTTATGCTGATTGTATTGTACTTTGCCTTCCGTGTGTGTGTATTGTTCATGTGTGTGTATTGTTCAAGCAATAAATTAAAGCATTCTTGCATTATAAGAGATATCAGGTGAGAAAATGGCAAGCTAAGTTTTGCACAAGAAATCCTATATAAATCTATGTTGGTTTGTGGAAAGAAGCTTTTCTGTTCAAGTAAATGTATTACACAAGGTACATTAGCATTTCTTTCTTCTGTGTAAATCTATATTGTGTATTCTTGTTTTATGGCAAAGTTCTACATACTTGGGGATCTCCTCACTCTGGATCCATGGAAGGAAAAGTACATTAAATCTAATATAACCTAATCTTTGTGCTGAATATGCTCTGGAAAGCCACAATGGGGTTGCAGTTGCCAAATCTACTCTCTGTAGCTTATGTGCTGTAAACTCACTTCAAATCTTACTTTCCATTTATTTTTTAAATGCTTGTGTATTTCATTTCCTTCCTTTCTATTCTCTGTTTCTGCAGCTGTACTTATATTTTCTTTCTGTGGTTTGTGATTCTTTTCCAGTTTTTGAAATACTGACTGCTCAACTGCTTAGAGTTACTTACTTAACTAGCAGTTGAGAGATTGACTGCTGGCTGCACATCTTCAACTCCAACTTTTGACCCATGTAATTTGGTGTATGGAGTGATATTTTGCTGCCTAACTTTTTGTTCATTTGTTAATCCACCCTTTATCCTTTTCTATCTCCTGTCTTTTTCTTGGCTGAAAAAAATAAACAACTTTAACATTCTGGAAGCACAGTTTCCAACATCTCTAACTGTTTTCCTCTAGTTGCTGTTATACCAGTTGGCCGATAATGTTATATGTTTACTAGCCAGCATTTTTTACTTTCCTAACTCGAATCTGTAATGTGAAACATTGAATGTTAGGGGGTATTGTGTAATATTTTCAGTTTAATCATATATATTTTGATATAAATATGTAACAGCTATGGTTAAAAGTAAAAATTATACAGTAGGAGAGAATACTGTACCTTGGTACACTTTTGACACGTTCACCTCTAGCGGCATTGTAACAGATGTTTAATATATTTTCTTATTCCATTTTTAAATGATGGCATTCACTTTTTATTACTCTAGGAAATTAAGGTTTTTTCAAATGTGAAAACTATGCCAAGACACAACGTGGTCATGTACCTAGGAACAGATATGCTACTGAAATTTAAAAGCACTGAAATCAAGAATATTTCCAGTACTGTATTTAATAGTCTTTCTAATACATTGCTACTCTGCTCCACATCAATAACCAGCAAGTGAACTCAAATTAAGCGAAGTGTCATCAAAAACCAGTTATTAGTTAAATACATTTTGAAACAGAACCTATTAGAAACTAATACAAATTTTCTACTTTCTAGGAAGGCAAAATTTTTAGGACACTAAAGAAACTTAGTTCACTTTACAAGTGTCACATGTTCCATGGTCACTGAGCCTCTTCTGTTCCGAGGTACAAAATTATGCATGACCAACAAAGACAGATTAATTTTTCAAATGTTATGTCAGACATCTAAAAATATATAGTGATTTACTTGCCATTAAGTTCTGTAAGGTTGAAGAATTAACAATATATTCCAAATAGCTTTAATATATTATACAACACTTAAATATGTAGAAATCAAAATATTAACAAATGCTGCACAAATAGAACATCATGTCTAAAAATGGCAAAACTGTACAAAATGATGGAAATTGATTATGGAGGTCTCTAGTGCACATTACTTCATATGAACCTAGACCAAAGTAGTAGGCTAAAAACATCATGTGTTCCTAGCTACACTGTCCTCTAGGTACAACACTTTCCTCTATACAAACAAAGTACGTCATGGCTAGATGTATATATTAAGGCAATAAATCAGTTAAAAACTCTAATATACACTCTGGACAAATTAGCAAGTACCAAATAGTTGGAATTAAATGGTGTAAACATTAGACAGCAGCTAATACTCGCCTAAAGATACACAGGCTTAATGATCTATCTATTTTCAAACATTCTTAGTATGTAGTATTTTATGCTCGAAAAATACAAAAAAATCCTTGTAGAACATCTGTATGACTAAAACAGTATCTAATGACTCGTATTGTGGGGTACCACTTAATTTGTGCCAGTAATATTATATTTACCTATGTGATCTGCACAAAGATTTATGCTTGAAACATCTACTGTGACTACACTGATAATACACCGTTTTCGATTTGTTGATGAAAGTTCTAAAACTTGTTCATTGGAAAATCATTCTATTACATGTGGTAATTTAGATACTATATTAAATGAATGTCTTTGTAAGTGAAATCTCATGGATATGCAACTACATGTTCATTAATACTATCAGATAGCTGAAAAATTCCTTAAACCTTGAATATTTGGCTACTGCCATTGTGTTAAGGAGAGAAAGCTAACACAGGTAACAAGAATATAATCAGCAGGTTGCTGGGATGCGGGAAACAATAGATGGGCTATCCACATGCTGTATGTATGTTCTCAGGACAGCCAAGTAATCTTTGGATGTCTGAGCCTCTCTCTCTTCTTATGCAACTGCTGATGGAGTGTGAAAGCTAGGCGTAGGGTGAAGAAATCCAGGAACTCCAGTACACTCAACACACTGCAGCCAAGAAAAAGGCTGGCCATACCTCCAAAAGCTCCTATTAATTAGAAAAAATTGATCTGAAAACATGTTAAATATAGTGCATTTTAGCTAATCTAAACTGTTGAAAGAGAAGATTTTAAGCTCTACAGAAATGTTAGAGACTGTGTTGTCTAGGTGGTCACCAAGGCAAAGAATCCTGGTGCTCATTATGTAAGATTGTGGAGTGGGGCCTTCTTAGGCTTCATTTCTCCATCAGAAAGGATGGATTGAATTTTACATCTACATTTCTTTCAGTTAACACAGGGCTTTGAGTGTGGATGTGAATAATGTGGGAGTAGTATTAAGGAATCTTCAGTCTCAAATTTTGTAGATTTTGTTCTGTAAATAAAGGCAATATGGTCACAAAAAATTGTTTTATTTAGTTGTAATTAGACAATTCTCAAGCAATAATGATAAATAAAGGCAAAACATGAATGGCAAGAAAAAGCTGTTTTATTTGATTGTGATTAGATGGTTCTAATGTAATAATTACCAACACAATATTACACTCAATCAAGGATGACAGAACACAAAATATTAATAATGTGGCAGGAGCTTTCTATTTCCAGCATTTGTCCCACAATGTGGGGAAACTTATCCAAGAATTTGTTTGCTGATAACGCTGAGAATTCTAAATCACCTCTTGATCAGATTTTTGTGAACGTATTGTTTTCATTGAAGTCTTTGGGTGTGGAGATAATTTGACGAAGCTTTCCATGCTATTCTGTCCTATACAAGCCTCTTCATCTCTGAATAACTACTGAAACATAGATCCATTTGAACCTTTATATACTGTACTAACCCATTGGTCTCACTCTACAATTTTTACCCCATCACTTCCCTCTTTTACTACATTATTGATTCTTCCATGCCTCAGGATGTGTCCTGTTAATCAGTCCCTTGTTTTAATCAAAGTGTGCCATACATTTCTTTTTCCCTTATGGATTCAGTACTTCCTGATTAGTTATTCAATATGCCCATAAAATCTTTGGCATTCTTGTGCAGTGCCACATTTTGAAAGGTTCCTTAGTATTTTTCTCTGCACTCCTTTTCAACCATGTCTTACTTTCCTAATTAAATTTTTTTCCATCAGCATATTCAGTTCATCTAATCACTATTACTATAATTTTACTTTTGTTGATGTTCAACTTACAACCTACATTCAGGATGCTATTCCTTCCATTTAGCTGCACTTTCAAGTCCTTAGATGGCTCTGACACAAGTACAGTGTTATTGGCAAACCTAATAATTTTTATTTGTTCTCCCTTAACTTTAATTCTGTCTCAAAATTTCTCTTTGATTTATTTTACTACTGGTCCAATGTGCAGAGTGAAGAACATAGGGGGTAGGTGACTAATGTTCCCTTACATGTCATCTGATTCTTATGAATGCAGCCTGGATTTTGTATAATTTGTAGATAACCTTCCACTCCATGTATTTTATCCTTGTTCATTCAGGGTTTCAAAGAGAATATTTATGTCAACATTCTCAAAATGCTTCCCCAGATCTGCTAATGCTATAAACATGTTTTTTCTTTTTTAGTCTGCCTTCTAAGATAAGTCATACAGTCAATATTGTCTAACATGTTCAGACATCCCTGAGACTCAATCAGATATTCCCCAAGGTGTTATTCTACAAGTTTTTCATTCTTCTGTAGGTAATTGTTTTAGTGTTGGTGATACACACCTGTCAAGACATGCCTTCTTTGGAAATTGAATTATTACATTCTTCTTGAAATCTGAAGGTATTTTGACTGTCTCATTCATCTTGCACACCAGGTGGAACAGTTTTGTCAAGGCACTCTGTCTCGAGGATCTCAGTACTTTTGATGGAATGTTGTCCATTCCAGGGGCCTTGTTTAAATGTAGGTCTTTCAGTGCTCTATCAAATTCTTCTTGCAGTTTTATGCCTGCAGTATCATCTTCATCTACTTCTTTTTCCCTTTCTATATTGCTACCTGAAAGCTCACTTCCCTTGTGTACCCATTCTATATATCCCTTTTGACGTTCATTTTTGCCACATTTGCCTACTACTAGCTTGCAATCTGAGATCTTTGTATTTGTACAGCTCTTTCTCTTTTCTCCAAAGGTTTCTTTAATTTTCCTGTACATGGCATCTATCTTTCCCCTTGGTATGCACACTTCTACACACTTGCATTTCTTGCCTACTTGTTTCTGCTTTGCCATTTTGTACTTCATTTCAATTCAATGTTTAGACATCTATCTTCCTTTCTGCCACTTTCAGTTGCTGCATTTTTATATTTTCTCCTTTTGTCAATTAAGTTCAATATTTCGTTCTTTACCGAAAGGTTTCCACTGGGTTTCGTTCTTTTGCTTATTTGATCATCTCCTGCCTTCAATATGCCTTCCTTCAATGCTAGCTATTTGTTTTCTTTCGTGTACTTTATATCTATTTTGGTCAATCATTGCCTAAACCTCCGTCAGAAACTCTGAAAATTCATCATTCTTCCAATTTAACTATGTCTCATATCATTAATTTTCTGCACTTCTGCAATTTCTTCAGTTATAATCACCATCCGTTTATCAGCAAATTATGGTAAGAGTTCACATTTACATGTAGAAATGTTTTGCAGTTTACAATCTGGTTTTGAAATCTCTGTCTTACCATTAGTAATCTATTTCAGACATTCCTGTGTCTCTACGTCTTTTCCATGAATACAGTATTCTTTTACAATTTCTTAACCCAAGTATTAGTAGTGAACAATTATGCTTCATAAAGATTACTGTTGGGCAACTTTCTCTTTCACTCAATTTCTCCAGTACTTATTCTCCTAGCATTTTACCTTCTGTTCCTTGCCACACAGTCCAATTCCAGATTTCCATCACAATTAAATTTTAATCTCCCTGGACTCTCTGAATTATTTCCTTCAGCTCATGCTAAATTCTTTCTATCTCATCATCATCTCTCGAGCTACTTGGCTTATAAGCTTGTTTGAGGGACAGTCAGTAACTAAAGAGACAAACTGACAGAAAATAAGACTTTTACAACTTGTAAACGTAATACCAACTAATATTAACACACTTGTCCCAAAAACGGATTAGTGTCTCATACCTGATGTAAAGAAGCGTTTGTCTTGTTCTTTGAGCCGCTTTACCTCAAATTCTTTGTCCTCTTAATTTTTTCTGACTTTTTTCATTGAGTGGACCAGAGAAATGAAAATCCTTGGTGCCAAGCCTGGACTTTTGGGAGCATGAGGTAATATCTGTAACACATTTTTCAATCGCTTCTTAGGTGGTCATGTACCAATATCATGCCTTTTCTTTGAGAACCTTGACATTTTTCTGTCATTGCTGCCTTTACTTTGTTCATCAGCATGTTTATTATACTCTGATGTTTCAAACAATCATAAAATACAGTAATCTGTGCATCCTAAAAGGTGGTGAAGATGACATTTCACACTGATATTGGCATTCTGAATTTTCTTCTGACAGGTGAGCAGGTCTGCTTTCATTCCATGATTTGTCTTTTGAACTCTGATTCAAAATAGAAAAATCCACATTTTGTCACAGTTAAAGTTTTGTTTAGAAAAGGGTTACCTTCACTTTCAGAGTGTTCTTTCAAGTCAGTACACACTTTGTTTCTGGTGTTTTAGTGTTAACTCTTTTGGGACCCTTGTTGCACATGTTTTGCTGTACTGGAGTCTGTGGCTGCAAATTTGATTAACTTTGCCAACACTTACTGCAACTGCTTTTGCTGTATGTTCAATTACAACATGTCAATCTTCACAAACAATGTCATCAATATGGGTTTCAAATGAAGGAGTTGAGTCTTGGACCTGTTGGCAAGAAAGTTACTCGTCAGAAAATGAGGTTCAACCATTTGTGAACAGTTTAATTCATTTATAAAAAATTTCTGCAGTTCAAAGAACTATCACCATGCTATAAAATTATTCAAAAAACTATTTTTACCCAATTTTTCTAAAAATGAGTAACTGAATGTTTTCAGTTAATGTGGAAACTTCAAGCAGAGATGCCACCATTAAATGCAATATAGAATTTATAAAGAAAACAGTATTTATCCTTCAGGTGTTTCTGAGTTCATCCCAGTGATGCAATTACAGGCATGAAAGTACAAAACTCCTCCTACAAGTTGTTTCATTTTTACAGCAATTTGTCTCTTTAAATATCGAAAGTCCCTAATACTACTGTGGTGGCTGTTGGTTTCCTGTCAATCTTACGCAACACTATATTCAGTACACAGTTCATAGTACCATACTTGCATTCCTATTCTCTTATTCATCATTAGATCTTTATTAATTCAGACTATATTGCACTTCAACCTATCCATTTCTACTTCTCAATTCACTATCCTACTTACCCAATTAAGGGAACTAACATTCTTCTCACATGGAGATCCAAATGGATGACTATGTCCCTTCAGATTATTTTCCCCAAGAGGATGAAATGATCATTTAACTATATAGTGGAGGTGCATGCCCTCAAGAAAACTTATGGCTGTATTTTCCTCTTGCTTTCAGCTGTTTCCAGTACCAACTTAGCAAGGCCATTTTGACTAACGTGATGAGACAAGATCAGTCAATCATCCTAACTGTTGCCCTTCCAATAAACAAAAAGACTACTGCCCCACTTTGGGAACCACATACACTCCTGGAAATTGAAATAAGAACACCGTGAATTCACTGTCCCAGGAAGGGGAAACTTTATTGACACATTCCTGGGGTCAGATGATCACACTGACAGAACCACAGGCACATAGACACAGGCAACAGAGCATGCACAATGTCGGCACTAGTACAGTGTATATCCACCTTTCGCAGCAATGCAGGCTGCTATTCTCCCATGGAGACGATCGTAGAGATGCTGGATGTAGTCCTGTGGAACGGCTTGCCATGCCATTTCCACCTGGCGCCTCAGTTGGACCAGCGTTCGTGCTGGACGTGCAGATCGCGTGAGACGACGTTTCATCCAGTCCCAAACATGCTCAATGGGGGACAGATCCGGAGAACTTGCTGGCCAGGGTAGTTGACTTACACCTTCTAGAGCACGTTGGGTGGCACAGGATACATGCGGACGTGCATTGTCCTGTTGGAACAGCAAGTTCCCTTGCCGGTCTAGGAATGGTAGAACGATGGGTTCGATGACGGTTTGGATGTACCGTGCACTATTCAGTGTCCCCTCGACGATCACCAGAGGTGTACGGCCAGTGTAGGAGATCGCTCCACACACCATGATGCCGGGTGTTGGCCCTGTGTGCCTCGGTCGTATGGAGTCCTGATTGTGGCGCTCACCTGCACGGCGCCAAACACGCATACGACCATCATTGGCACCAAGGCACAAGCGACTGTCATCGCTGAAGACGACACGTCGCCATTCGTCCCTCCATTCAGACCTGTCGCGACACCACTGGAGTCAGGCTGCACGATGTTGGGGCGTGAGCGGAAGACGGCCTAACGGTGTGTGGGACCGTAGCCCAGCTTCATGGAGACGGTTGCGAATGGTCCTCGCCGATACCCCAGGAACAACAGTGTCCCTAATTTGCTGGGAAGTGGCGGTGCAGTCCCCTACGGCACTGCGTAGGATCCTACGGTCTTGGCGTGCATTCGTGCGTCGCTGTGGTCTGGTCCCAGGTCGACGGGCACGTGCACCTTCCGCCGACCACTGGCGACAACATCGATGTACTGTGGAGACCTCATGCCCCACGTGTTGAGCAATTCGGTGGTAAGTCCACCCGGCGTCCCGCATGCCCACTATACGCCTTCACTCAAAGTCCGTCAACTGCACATACGGTTCACATCCACGCTGTCGCGGCATGTTACCAGTGTTAAAGACTGCGATGGAGCTCCGTATGCCACAGCAAACTGGCTGACACTGACGGCGGCGGTGCACAAATGCTGCGCTGCTAGAGCCGTTCGACGGTTCCTGGTGTGTCCGCTGTGTCGTGCATGTGATCATTGCTTGTACAGCCCTCTCACAGTGTCTGGAGCAAGTATGGTGGGTCTGACACACCGGTGTCAGTGTGTTCTTTTTTCCGTTTCCGGGAGTGTATTTGATTGAACTCTCCACAAATGCTCCTCTGATATGGTTGCACCCGTGATGTGGCTATCGATATCATAGAGACATAGGAGCCACATCATGTTGTGACTGTGGGGCATGGTGTTTTAAGTATTATGCAAATTTAGTTACTGACTTGAAATAATTAACACATATTATAGTGCAGAAAAGAATAGGGAATCTAAGTTGTAAGAGACAATCTTCTATACAAGTTATGATTTAAAGACAATTCAATGAAGAAAATTTAAGTATTTTAAGGAGAATTCAAGTACATAGATATTTTGTGACTATTTTGTTAATATAGTGTTTAAGTCCTTCCATAAAACATTTAATCAATATTCAATACTGTATTTTCAATGAAACATTGAAACTTAGAAACAGGCATACTATTTGTTAAGTAACAATTAAAATAAAAATGTGTAGCCAAACAAACACGTTACTTATTAACTGCATAAATGTAAAATGCAATGAAGTTGATAATAAGTTTAGAACATACCATACACAACATTTTGTTTGCACTCTAGAAATATTTAATATAATAAAGCAAAGTAATTTGCAGTGTGTCATTATCAGTTAATAAAGGAATCTAACAATGAAGTCAGAAACATTAGGAAAGATATTAAAAATGAAACTGAAAACAGACAACATATTAGAAATAAAACTTTAAAACTGAATGTAATTATGAGATGGCGTTTTCCCCAGAAAAGTAGGAAGACTTTCAATGATTATTTTGGTATGATAATGAAGAATGTGATCAAAAGGAACCAGAAGAGAGCCATCACTGCAAAAATTAAAAAGTGTAAACGTTTTTCCACAGAGGGTCAAGTACTGACATTTTTGCAATGATAATAATAATAATAATAATTAAATGTTTGAGAGGTAATAACAGTATGCCTGACTTAACCGTGAATAAATATGAGGACTACATGACAAAAAGATTAATCTGTATAGCAAATTCATCCTTGTGAAAGGACATTATTCCTGACTTCCTGACAGTTCTTTAAGTAACTCCGTCACCTTAAAGGGTCGAAAAATCATATGATAAATGGTATTAAAGTGTAAGTTTAGCAAATTTTCATAAATTTTTCTTTGCCATAAACTGGAAACACATTTCCTTTATAGACAAAGCACTAACTTGAGTTTGGAAAAGTAAAAACATCAATGGTTATACATGAATAGTTCACTACAACTAGACAACTCTAAAAATATTAGTCTATAACAAAATTTTTATCTGTCATTTAATAATAAAAATAATAATAATTTTACATGGCTTAATGGCCTGATGAGAGGTCTTTTAATCAGAATCCCCTTTGGCATCTTGAATGTCACTAATTTATTCCCGTGATCTTACTGGGGAAAGGGCACTTACAGTTTAACATGGAATCTGAACCATGTGTCACTCCTTGTGAATCTTCACAACGTTGTTACATGAAGGTAGCTTAAAAACAGAATGAAAGAATCCATTGACCAACCAGGTTTCGATCATTTTTAGTTTCCAGGTGTGTACTTTGACCCTTTTTTCAATTTCGAAGATTACTGTTACTTGCATCTGGTCTGGGCAGACATAAAATGACAGCTGTTTGAGTTGATCATTAAATATTTTACTCAGTTTTTTTTATTACGGAGGGCAGCCTGTGCCCTGACTGAGTACTCTGCACTACCATTGTGGCTCCGCTAGACAAATATGCCCACATTGTTTTCTTGTGAAAGCTAGTTTAAAAAGGTGCAAGAAAAGCTGCCTGATCTTTAGAACCATATCTCTCAAACACAGTACAAAAAGTCAAAGTGAAGTGTGAACAGAAGAGCACATACCTACATCAGCGTAAGAAGCATTCATGTAAGACAATTCCAGTTAGATATGGTATACCATATGGCTTTACCCTCTGAATACCATATTGTATTATTATTTTTGACAATGCATGAACATCTGTATGCCAGATGCCCCCAGTAGCATCTGAAGATGGCTATTGTATGTGAAAACCAGTTATGATTGTGTCGTAAAAAAGTGATTGTATTAAAAATGAATAAAATGTGAAGAATGCACATCACTGAGTAAATGCTTCAATGAGAAAAATCTTGCTGTGAATGTAGAAAGACAAGTCACATCAGTTTCTATCTCTCGATACAGAAGCGAGAAAGCTTGAAAATATCCTTAAGGAAATAATATTTAGGAAATGTAAGTACTTTTAGAATGCTAGGCATATTGTTTGACGAAAATCTTAATTGGACTGTACCCATAAACTATGTCTCAAATAAGCTATCAACTGTACCATGCTATTTCATAAGGTGCTCGGCAAAAACAGCAGTACATCAGTTTTACTACAAGTGTACTGTTTTTATTTCAGATCTGTACAGCAGGTGGGAATCGTATTTTGAAGAAATTCAGTTTGCAGTTCATAATTCTACATGTCATTGTCCCTGCAGCACTTCCCTTGCCAATGCAACACTACTGGGTGCACAAATGGCAGCTAATCTAATCTGTGACATGTGATACGATAACTCAACTAGACATTTGTAAATAGATTCCTAAGAAGACAGGTGAGGATTAGATATAAATAAGAAAGATGGAAGAAAGGAACTACATGGTGTATTAAGGGGAGCCTGAACGACGAAAATGACAATAAGGATTTTTGGATTTTTTCATTATGACATTATTTGGAGTTTTATGAATAAAACAAATCATGTTTCACCCTTCTAAGTCATTTATAAGTATGTAAAGTTGACGCACTGTGTAAACTGTTGTAGCGACTTGGTGTGTCACCTCTGACAGCGCTGTTCGCTGGCTGCAAGCAGGGTATCTTTGTGGAATTAAACAGTGTTTTGTTTTCCAACATTGTATGCCTTTATCTCTGTGACAAGTGACTGTTCATAATGGTAAACACAAACGCTATACCGTGTGTGTTGACTTGTGGAATTTGCTTTGTGTTGTTTAGCTGTTCAATTTTACGTATTTGACGAATTTTGCCCATACCTGTTTTACGTATTTGGTTTGTGGATATCAATATGCCCTGTTTCAGCAATCGAGTGTTTAAGAAAAGGCACTACGAGTGGACGAAGAAATCTTTTGTTGTTTTGAAGGGAGATGCTGCTCAGACTGCTTCACCGACTACTCTAGATGAATGTGATAGATCTTCCGGCAAGCAATTTTGTGACAGCAACGAAAAATTTGAAAACTATGAAAGTGACAGTAATGATGTGAATGAAATAATTAACATTTCCTTGCTCTCTAATATTTTGTAACATAACATATTATGCCAAGGTTGCAAAGAAAGAGAACTGGTATTGAAAATAACTTCACACATTGGTTTGGCATGTAAAATGTTATTGAAGTGTAACAAATGTGCTTCAGAAGTTTCGTTTTCTGATTCTAGCAATATTACTCATAGTGGTAATAGTGGAAAGAAGGTGGATGATATAAATGTTAGGCTAGTGTATGGCTTGTGTTGCATTGGCAAGAGCAGTGCTGCAGAGACAATGACATGTGGAATTATGAACTTGCCAAAACCTCCAACCAAGTTTGGATTTTATAATGAATTGGGGGGATCTTCTGCTGAAGATATTGCTCAAGCAACAATGAAGAAAGCAGTTGAAGAAGTTGTGACAGATAATGGGAATTGCAGAGATTTAACTGTTGCTTTAGATGGATCATAGCAACGTGGAGGTCATAAATCTCTGAATGGAGTTGTGACAGCTACAAGTGGAGAGAGTTGCAAAGTAATTGATGTTACTATTATCTCAAAACTTTGAAGATGTAAGGGCAACGGAAATTAACTCAGGAAGAAGAGGAGGATGATGATAATAGAGGATGCTGATAATCCATCACATGGGGCAGGAATGCATTAAAAACCTTTGGAAGCCATTTCCCATAACTGATAATTTTCATCTTTCAGGAACATTTTCTCAAAAACTGATAGCAGTGTATCAGTGAAATTTATCCACAATATTGTTTACTTCTTTTCCTTCATTTTTATGACAAATTGTAAAAAAATATTGTATAATTCAATAGTTATAAAAAAAGTGCAAAATTTTAGAGAAAAAATAAGCATCTGTTTAAAAAAAATGTAAAACAAATATCAATAAATATTTCTTAACATGGCATTATAACTTTGTATAGAAATATTCACTGAACATGTAGTAAAAATTTCAGTTCAATATGTTTAATGGCTTTAGAAAAAAATGTTCCTTCTATTTGCTAAAATTAACATGGGGGAGATGGATTGTCCTGGCCACCTTAATATCCAAAATACAGATCACAATACTCCACAGTATCACGAGTATAGTAAACACCATTGTATGAGAGGAAAGAAAATCTTTTTCAGAAAGAGCACGTGGATTCATCAGCAGAACAATCAAGTGCAGCTTTAAACGTGATAACATGAACATCACACTTCAGAAGTGAGGCAGATCACACTGATCCATAACAGAACTTGCGTAACTATAGTATTGAAACCATCACATCATAAAGAATATAAAATTACAACCTTGCGACAGAGAACTAGCTAGCGCAGCATTATGTCTGATAACTGAACCAACACACTCATAGATATCAACAAAAGAATATTCTGAAATACATCATTGTCCAAAAAAGAACAGCAATATCAACTAGAAGAAGAGAACAAATAGAAAGGAATCCAATGAGGACCTCATAGAGAGTACTGGGAGTTCCGCAATACTAAAAAAAAGTATTGTATACAACAGTCATTGAAGGAGAGAGGCACCAAATAGAGACGTAGGCTCCGATGACAAATGTGCTGGCAAATAACAACGCTACAGAAAGGCATCCCTTGCTACAGAAGCCAATGACGCGGGATGCCATTGAAAGGATAAGAGCTAGTTCGAAAAAAGGAATCCCCTTATCCCTCCCAATCCATAATGCACCATTAGCGATAGTGATGGATACCAGCGAACCGACTATCAGGGCAACTCTCCGCCAGTATTTCCAGAATACCTGGAAATCTTTGCTTTTTTTCTTTCTCAGGAGCTAATGAAGGCTCAAACCAATTGGATTATGTAGAAGTGAGAGCTGTTGTCCATTTATGAAGGTATTCGACACTTTCGCCCTTAAGTTGAAGCTAGACAATTTACAATATATACAGGTCATAAGGCAATCACTTCTGCTGTTTACAAAATCAAGGAATGTTGTCCGCTGCCAGCTAGAGTTTATCGGCAAATTCACAACAGATATAAGATGCATAAGAAGGACAGAAAACTTAGTAGTTGATTCTTTTTAGAGTGGACGCAATTTTTTTGACATAAATTATGATCAGCTTAGGGCAGTGCAAGGTACAAGAATAATTAATGCGAGATACATGTAGGAGGAAACAATATATCTCTTGACACGTTCAGGATAATATAGTCACAGAAATTTGACAATAAACCACATCGTGATGCAGAATACCTCCCTTGCAGTGTCTACCATTGGTATTGGTTGAGCATGTGCATGACTCTTTCCGGCTTACTAAATGAACCTGAAGAGGGCGGAAAAAAATATGGAAACACCACAAACACGTTACTACACCTAAAACGGTGTAGGGAAACTTTGACAACCAAAACAGCTACCCGTAGTCTCAGAATGGATAAATACAGGTCCTGTACGGTTTTCAAGGGAGTCTGACACTGATCAGCCAGAACATTATGACCACCTACCTAACAGCCGGTATTTGCATCTTTGTTAGCGTAACAGTAGTAATGTATTGTGGCACGGAAGCAATGAGACCCTGGTAGGTTGCTGGAGAAATCTGGCACCACATCTGCAAACACAAGTCACCTAAGTCCCGTAAATTATGGGGAGGAAGGCAATGAGCCCTGATGCCAAGTTCAATTACATCCCAGATGGTTTTGAACAGGTTCAGATCTGGTGGGTTGGGGGTCCAGCAGATCAATTGGAACTCGACGCTATTTCTCGAACCATTCCGACACATTCCTACCCTTGTGACATGGCGCACTTTGTTGTTGAAAAATGTCATTGCTGTATGGAAACATGATCACCACGAAGGGGCGTACGTGGCCTGCAGTCAGTGTACGATGCTCCTTAGCTGTCATGGTGTCTTGTAAGAGCTCCATAGATATCACAGATGCCCACGTCAATGTTTCCCCAAGTATAATGTATCCGCCACCATCTTGTCTCTGTCCCATAGTACAGGTGTCAACAAGCTGTTCTGGAAGACAACGGATTCGCGCCCTCCCATTGGCATGATGAAGAAGGTATCAGGATTCATCAGACCATGCAACACTGTGCCAACGTCTACTGCTGATGGTCATGCACCCATTTTAGTCCTACTTGCCAATGTCATGGTGTTAACATAGGCACTTGCATGGGTCGTTGGCTGTGGAAGCAAAGTGTTACGAGTGTTCGGTGCACTGTGTGTCCAGAGGTACTTCTCTGCCCAGCATTAAATTCTGATGTTAGTTCCACCACATTTCGTCGGCTGTCCTGTTTCACCAGTCTGTTCAGCCTACAATGTCCGACATCTGTAATGAGATGCCTGGACATGGTTTCGCCAAGTGTTGAAGACATTCTCTACAGCACTCCTTGAACACCTAAAAAGTCGTGCAGTTTCAAAAATACTCGTGCCAAGCCTCCAGGCCATTACAATCTGCCCTCTGTCAGACTCAGATAAATCGCACGCCTTCCCCACTGTCTGGTACTACATGCACCGTGCGTGTGTCTGACTAGTAGTTATCCCTCGCCTGGAGGCGCTGCTATCGCCTGGATGGGTTTAAGTCGGCATTAGGTATGTGGTCATAACATTCTCGCTGATCAGTGACACCACTCTTGCAGCAAGATAGTGGCAAGTTGAGCCTACGATGTTACCTGAGGGTAGCGATCACGTACTCTTCTCACTAAAGTAGACCCAAAAGACGCAATAATATTGAAATCTGGTGGCTGTGATGCCTAGGAGATAAATGGCAGCTCATCTCTATGCTCACAAAATGGGTCTTGGATGGCGCAAGCTGTGTGAACAGAGATTGTGTCATCTTGGAATACAGATTCACCATATTGGGAGAAACAAGGCACCTAGGGATTGACCTGAGCAGCCAAAATGGTCACATAGTCCTTGCTACTAATGTGACACATACAAGCAAATGACGTTCATCCGTAGTTCCATACACCAGGTAGACCAGGTTTTATGGCTTTAACACCATTATTTCCTGTTATTGTGCAATTCTCTGCTTCTGGAACTCCCTTCGTTTTGCTTAGGTGCTGACAGGGTTCGTGAGTGCGACATTCATTTCTGCAGAGACTGTTTCATCTGTCGTCTACTTACTTTTCGTCACCGTCCTCTTCAATGATCGTCTGTCGCGATCACTCAACACATACTTTCGTCCACGTTGTGACTTGGCGGATAACGTTTTTTCCACTTTCCTCGTATTCAACATAAGTCTTCGATATGGTGCCGCTTGAAATACCAATCACTTCGATTCCCTTGGTTAGGGAAGCACTCACCAAACAAGAACCAGCACTTTGCTTAAGTTCATGTTCATTTAGCTTGAGCTTGATGCACTCTCAATTACACAGAACACTGCTCTGACCACAATTGAGACTTGCAACGTATTGGAGACATTGAAAAGTTGCCTTTCATGGTCAAATAGAACAGCGCAACCTGCAGGCATGGTTAGCGTCTGCGTTTATCTTCGTCCACTCATTTCTCGTGGTGTTTCCATATTTCTGTCCAAACCCTGTGTAATTAAATATGCTGCACTCCTTTGGATCTTTTATATTTCTTTTATCTGTCCTATCTGGTATGGATTTCAGAACGACGAGCAATATTGATGAATTGGTCATACCAGAGTTTTGTAAGCTATCTCCTTTGTGGGTGGACTACACTTCCGTCAAGATCCTTCCAATGAATCTCTGTCTGACATTCGCCTTACCTGCTATTAGTTTTTATGTGGTTGTTCCACTTTAAATCATTCTGTACTGGTATTTCTAGATATTTAATCGGTGTGGCTGGTTCCAGTGACTGTTCTGCAACCGTGTAATCCTAGAACAATGAGTCTTTCTGCCTGTTTATGCTCAATACATTACATTCGTTTATGTTGATGGCCTGCTGCAAAATCCAGTATCAAGTGTCGATCCTCTACAGGCCTTCCTACATTTTGGTATAACTTCATAGTACTGTGGCTTCTCGGTATACAACATAATTATCCACAGAAAGACTCATGGATCATCTGACATTATGTAATACGTCATTTATATGTATTGTGAAAAGTAATGGTCTCATAATACTCTCGTGGAATACACACAAAGTTACTTCACATATGAAGATTAATAACGTTTGTCCACAAAATAATGTCAAAAGTAATATTTTAAAGCTTCTACTGGTTGGAGCACAACCTACATGCACGAGCTTCCTTCAAACCCCCAGAGGGTCAATATGTATCTCTACATGAACCTCTGCTCGGTCGTCCATTTCTACCTGTGGTGCAGTGTTTACATGGACAACAGCAAACAAACAAAATGTCTTTCAGAACAAAACATCTTTCAGTGTCACAAGGCGTTTTTTGAAGGCCACAGTGATGTAAACGCCGAAATTCACACTGGACGATCTTCATCGTCGAAAGATGAAGACAGTGTGACTCACGTACATGAACTCTTGAAGAAAATAATAGAATGAGTGTTTCTCTGATAAACAAAACCATTGTCCGCGAGACTGTAACTGAACACTTGAAGATGAAGAAAATGTGCACAAAACCCGTTCAAAAACTTTTAACTTACGATCACAAGTCCAATTGAAGACCTTTTGGAATTATGTGCAAATGGTGTTACTGTTTTGGGCATGTTATAACGGAAGATGACTCGTAGATTTTAGACTACAACCCTGAGACAGAGAGACAGAGTTACAATTAGCACCCCTGATATTTATCACTCTACATAAAGGCACGAGCGGATCCTAAGTGAAGGCAATACGCATTATCTTCTTTATGCTAGTGGTACTGGTCACCAAGAGTTTGTACTAGATGGATAGACCGTCAGTACTGGCTTTCATGTGAAACTGCTAAAAAGTCTGGAAGAAAAAAGATTTGCCGGTGTCAGGCCACACATAGTCAGTTTTTGGAAGCTCCACCAAGGTAATGCACGCAACCACACTGTCTTCTTGGTGAGCGATTATCGAACAGCCTTTTTTTTGTTTCCGCAGCTCAAGACACCTTTGAAAAGGCACTGTTTAGAGGCCACTGACAATGTGGGAGCTGCTGTTACGTGTGTCTCAAAGGACATTACAACCTATGCTTTCCGGAAAGCATGCAACGATTGGAAATTTCGATGATAAAAATTGGTATTTTTAAGAATTTTGATGCAATGTTTCGTTCTGATCAATGAATTAATTTTTATGGACTTTTATAACATTACTTTATGGACAGACCTTGTACTCGTGCTGTGTTGTGTTTCCAGAAAGACAAGGAACACGACGTCAACTGGGGCACCGATATTTAATGCTTTCTTGGTCTCGTGGACGAACAGAGCAAGGTGGGTTTTACACGATCGTTGTTTTCGGAACCAATGTTGATACTTACAGTCGAGAGTTTCTATCTCCAGAAATGTTATAATAGCTAGCCTAGAACATTTGTACAACAGACAGACGTGAGAAATACACGAAAGAAAACAGAGAAGAGTTTTCAAACTCACAGAGAAAATGCGTGAACCTACGTGTCATTCGTCTGCTTACGTGAAGATGACTGCATGCTGTCACAAAGTCAATTTGGTCGCTGAAACAAGTGCCACATCCATTCTGATCGGAGTCGAGTGCGGGCGTATCAACGAAAGCGAAGGCAAAGGAAAGAAAAAAATACGCGACTCGCATAGTTGTCGAAGGACTTAACAGAAGTACAGTAAACAGGCAGCGCAGGGTAGATCTTTACACAAGTACGGTAAATAGGTAGTGTAGTCCATTGTGCCCGGGTTCCCGGGTTCGATTCCCGGCGGGGTCAGGGATTTTCTCTGCCTCGTGGTGGCTGGGTGTTGTGTGATGTCCTTAGTTAGTTAGGTTTTAGTAGTTCTAAGTTCTAGGGGACTGATGACCATCGATGTTAAGTCCCATAGTGCTCAGAGCCATTTGAACCATTTTTTTTTTTTTTTGTAGTCCATTGTCATAATCATCCCTTGTACACTATACACGAGAAAAGTGTAGACAGAGTGGTGCTCGACTACGATATTATTTCGCTTGGCTATTACCGGAAACACACCGTGCCGTTACAGTAAGCAAGCACTGGAAAAACAAGGAAAATGCATGGCAGTGTCAATACTAGGTCAGTTGCGAATAAACTATTAGCCCTGATTACGCGCTGACTCATGATAAGCCGACAGAACCGCCCATAATAATGTCGTCGGTTAACAGTCACACGATTCACATAGGTGCTTGACGAAGACTTCACTGACATGGCTCTTAAAAATCTCTCCGTTCTGGAATTGAGCTGTACTGTTGCGTGCAGAGACACAATTCGACTTACCTATCAAGTCGTTCCAGTTGTATACGGTGTCTCTCTGGAAAAGGACAGCCGATATTTCCTTGAAGTAGACGTGTAGAATGGTGTGGTTCCTTATGGTGATGTTGCTGCTGCAGCAAAATTAATTTATCAGCAGTTACTGATTCTATCTGTGAGTTGAAAGAGCACTGGATAAATTTAGAAATGGGAAACACATAACTTGCTTCTACACATTAAGACTTTGTGAGCATCCAAACTTATCAGTGCAGTAAAGAGGCCACACTTCGATTTTAGCAGACACTAAAAATAAAAAATAAATGTACTATTAACTAGATCTATTTTATGCAGGAACGGCATAAGCGTTGCAATTTAAAAAATGGAATGTTAGGTTTATTAAGCTACACTGGTTTTCGGGGTAGCTGCTGTTTACTATTATATCGACATGTTATTAAACATTGCCATTCGAATCCAAGTCTTCAGTTTTCGAAAGTGACAGTATAAAAATCTGAATGAGTACACCATGAATGTAGATTCGGGAAATAACCAACTCGTGGATGACTTTGTGCTGAGTATAGTGAAGTATGGCGCTCAGATATAAACTGGAAACATAAAGGAAACTGATGACAATAAATTATTTGTTTGCACCTTGATGAAAGAAAAACATTTTGGCAATGGCGATACTTTCCTGCCACGAGCCGCTATAACCGGAACAAAATTGTGCAAAATTTATTATTTAATCCTTTGACACCAGCGGTTTCAACCAGAACCGTTTTACGTACCAGAGTCTTTTGCATGAAACTACCTAGGCCACTGCGAGACATAGACATCTCGTGGTACAATGAGGTACTTCTATTAATGTAGTGCATGGTAGCAGCCACTTACAGCAGTAAAAGCAACAGTCGGCGTGGAGATAGTGCTATGTGGTTATAGGAGATTGTCATATGTGACTCTTTTATTGTGATCAGATTGAAAAGATAATTGACAAAATACAGTATATATAACCAAAGCTATTGTAACATAAATTTGAGTTTATCCTACTGCTTTTACGAATAGTTTCGAAATGAAAGCACTGGGACAGTATATACTTTTGATATAACGTTGTTAAATTTTAGATCCATTTTTTATTTTTATTTACGAATGTAAATTGTTTAGATATTATGAGTTCATGAAAATTTCGAGATGTCGGATAAACGCGAATTTGCTTTCAGATATATCTTATGAAATGATGGGTGATTTAAAAATGCATGTCCCAAAGTGAAACCAAATCCTTAAAACAATTGATTTTTTGCTTTTGGCCATCTTCTTCCTGTATTCGTTGCTTACTGTGATGATAAAGAAGTATTTTGTAAATATTTTTAATATTAACTTTTTGTATTATTTGGACTCAAGGCGGTGAAGTGGCTGATGTACCTACTTTCTTCGTGTATATGACGTTGCAATTGAGGCCTTCCTTGTCCTTTTTGATTTTTATATACATTCTTTTCATACATATATTTTTACCTTTTTTAGTAATGATACTTAACGTGCACATCATTTTTTCCAGTATTTTACACAGGAATAAAATTTTCGTTGTTATTAACTTAAGGTGCATTTATTTCTCAGATGCACTTAACCAACCTTGTATTCCAACCTACTTCCTGAAAAATATTAGCTTACCCTAGTCTGAAGTAACTTGGCATAGTTCTAAAGTCTCTGTTTGTATTTTTGACGAACTCAATGTACAAGCTTTTCAGTGATATTTTCGTTATTAATGAGTAGCGAAAGAGTAACACTGTCAGCTCCAACGGTTTAATAAGCATTAAGTACTGAAGTGAGAAACATGGTCATCAAAAACTAAAAACTATGTCAACTGACCCCAGTCTCTAGTAAGTGGAGCCAAAGACCCATTGGGAAGCTGATACTTTCGTAATATGGACGATTGCTCCTTCACTTCCCATTCTTCTCCCTTCTCTATCCCTCACACACATGCCCCCTTCCTTACACACACACACACACACACACACACACACACACACACACATACACGCGTGCGCGGGCCAGCGCAGTGGTATCAGACTTCTTTCTTACCCATAGTTTTCACTACATTACAGCATTTTCTTTTTTTGTATTGTCTTATAGCTTTGCCAACAGTCAGAAGCAAACCTACTGGTCACTTTCGCTACTGCTTACTATTGCTTACTTTCTCCAATAGAATTGATCGAATTCGCTGTAAACGTTTGAGAAATGTGTTTCTTTTATATTTAGACAAATTTTGCACAACAATCAATCAGTACACCTTCCTTTACTTGAGCTTCCCCTATAGCGGTAGGAAACAAAAGGATGCTTTAGCAAATGAAGGTAGATGCTATGAAAATTGTAAGTAGAGTGATGAGTTTGTGCATGAGGCAGGAGAGTAGGGCTGAATATATTATTAACTAGAGAACTCCTTTTAAGAAGTCAGAAAGGAGTGACATCATTCGATTATCTGGCTCTCAGGTTCTACGCTCTTTAGGAGACAATACCGAATTTTTTTGTATTCTTTGGACTTGTATTATCTAGGTTACCCAGAAGCACATGTACTTACAAGAACTTGGTGGTGTCGTACTGGGACTGGAAGAGCCATCCCGACGTAGCACTGAGGTAATAAGCGACGTCGAAGCAACCAGGATAGCAGTCGCAGGACATGCCTGATTCATCTCCAGACACTTCCCCTCTGTCTGGTTTGAAGCTGCTGAAGAACCCTGCAAGAGAATGAGTTTAACAAAGAACGCCATTTACAGCAACAGGAAGTGGTTTCAGAGTAATTCGCGTCATTACATTTAGCATTTTTTTTTCTGTTCTGGTTTACAGTATTTATTTTAACGTTCCATTTCGCTAAGTCATGAGTTTCAGCTATGCTTGCAGCTATTTTGCGATCATTCAGGGCATTTAATATTAGACTGAGACTCAGGAGATAAGAATATATCATTTCGTACCTTACAGAGATAGGAAAACAAGCACTGTTCTTACTACATATATCACATTAAAGGGCGGCTTGCTTTATCATCGCATGTGGCTTTAGTGTCGCTCTAGCGCTAACAACTGCTACTGCAGTGAGTTTATTTATTTATTTATTCAGCATATTCATCAAATCCAGTATGAAGTACAATGAAGTACAAAATGATAACTAAACTTGACGTAAATCTAGTGTTCACAAATAAAAGTAATGACGATTGTATATTGGTCTACATATTACAAAATTTTCAAATTACATACTTTGAAGTTCACGTATTCACTAACTAAATAGCAGCAGTTGTACTGCAGATATATTCTAACAGATCTTTCAACTGCATTTATATCTGGCACACTTTTTAAATCATCTGTCAACTTGTTGACATTACAAGACGTAGCTTTCTCACACCAACTTGTATTAACTGGGATTACATTTAAGATTACTTTTAATCTAGTACTGTGATCATGTAGGTCACATGTTTTCTCATCATTGCAAATTAATATACAGGGTGAGGCGAAAAGATCTTCACAACTTTGGAATGATACAGAAATTCATTGAGTTAACTTACAGTATCGGCAGGTGCGTCATTTTATAGCAATCAAGTGTCATTTTGGTTCGTTGTGACTACCATTTGTGATACGGCAACCATTGCACCGGTAATCAATTTCTTCCCACACTGTTTGAAACAAATCGGGTGTAAATTGTTCAACGGCAGCGTAGGTTCGATTTTTCAGGTTGGCCTAACTGTTTAGCATGGGAGTTTCTTTAGCGTATTCGGTGCGAAATTTACGCCGAACACTTGTCGCAGAGTTCGTTTCATGAAACCAAAAGACACACCGAGCACACTCTGCATCAGTGAAAGTAGCCATTTAAAGTGTACATTACGCTTGGGCTCCTGGTGGCGGTATGGTGTACTGGTGCACTGAGTAAATAAACCTTGATATTGTTTGGTACATAATGACATATCTATCGATTCTGTAAGTTATCTCAATAAATTTATATCATTCCAAAGTTGTAGAGTTCTTTTTGACTCACCCTGTATATTAATTTGCAATGATGAGAAAACATGTGACCTACACGATCACAGTACTAGAGTAAAAGTAACCTTACATGTAATTAATGTGCCCATAATGTGCATGCATGGTAAAGGTAGTGCGTTCAGTATTTTAAGGATGGTTTACGTAACTGTCTAGGTCTGCTCCTTGCAATATACCCAATGGCAATACCCAAAAAATTGCCATATCTGCTGCGGAATTTCCCCAGAATATGATGCCATGTTTTAGATGTGCATTAAAATATCCGGAGTAGGAATTCATTAATGACTGCTCATTTATGCAGCGTTTTAGGGCCTATAAAAGCTAACACCCTGTATTCAGCTTGGAATTGTTGAATTCAATATGTTTGTCGCATTTTAGGTCACATTGTGTCCAAATATCAAGAAATATTGTTGCTTCTTCATTTAAAATGGATTGGTTGTTGATGATATCAGGATAATGTATGATGCTATTTTGGCAGCTATGCAAATTTGTTAATACTGTTTACCTGTTGTTTATTTTATAGGCTGCTTTATATTGACCATTTACTTAGTCGACTTGTAACAGAGCGAACTACATGTTGGATATCCATTTTTATTTATTTTTTGCTGTTTTTACTAATGCTGTGTCATCAGCAAGCTTAATTGGAGCCGTTTTAACAAAACTCAACAAACACCATTGTTTTTTCAAAATGTGCTTTAACGGATCCTGGTTCCTTTATAAGAGTCTGATCCAATGGCTAACAGAAAATACTACGAAACTGAATATTCGCCATCGTAAAAGGCGCTTCAATATAGGAACATTTCACAAAACTCGACACTCCATTTCTCAAGATTCCTTAGTCAGCTAATCGTACTTTGATTCTACTTGATCTTAAAAGTTACATGCAATAACCTTAGCATGTGTTTATTATCGGGCAATTACACAACATCCTGCAAGATAAACGAACTGTTAGCTTCGATTGTTAGAAAAAAGTGCGTATTATATTTCTCTTTTCTGTTCAGCCACTGTTCCACTATAGCAATAGTAGCTATTGTAGAATGTTCTTGTTAGCACATCAGTATTAAGATATTAGAAGATCTAAAATATTCTAAATCAGCACAACGCGTGAAAAATCAGGAGACGACAACGTGAAAAGAGAAACAAGAGCACGACTGCACTCTCAAATAAAGATCTAGATATAGACTGTAACTATATTGAAACAACAAAGGAAACAGCATGGTAAGCAGCATGTTTGTGTTTTTATGACCTTACTCATTTTAAACATAGCCTGTATATAAGTAAGACAAGAGCTGAACAGGATAATTTCTAACTACGATACATGAGAGGGGATTTACTTAAAAGACGCAGAAGGAAGGAAGACGATAAATGTATACGAAGATATGTGTCAATCTCATACCTTATAAGAGAAGAAGGCTGCAGAGAGATGGGTGTAAGTGTAAACTGAAGGTGAATGGGGGGAGAAAGGAAAGGAAAGGGAAAGGATTACTGATGTCAGCTGCGTAGGGACATTACGTGGAATCAGCAGCGACGAGTGGAAATGCGTAGCGGACTGGGGTTCGAACCCGGGCTCTCCTGCTTACTAGGCACGTTCTTCAACTACGCTATCCAGGAAATGTGCTATCGCAACTGCGCGGACTATTTCGACACGCCTCACGACCGAACCACATCCCCATCGAGTGCCACGTGTCCACAGTCCCTCTCCATTTTCTACATGTTCGCTGTTCCTAGATTGCTGCAGAAGGTAAGACGAAATAGTGCATCCGCAGTGAAGAAGATGGATCATTTGCCCATCTAGGAGAATCGACTATATTAGTGCTTGGTATCTATTCTTTCGGATGGATGTCTAGAAGAACAGACACCACACATTCATATACCACTGTACGTGCCCCAACATTCAGAAAAGTGGTAGCTAAGTCTGATTTTATTTTGAGTCTAAGCAAACAGTTTGTAAAAGGACAATAGCTGTCTAAGGAAAATTGAGATGGACAATGTCCCAAGCTGCATGAAAGGGACGAGCAGCAGACGCAGTTCATTAAGGAGGACAACCTTCAGTACAAATGCAGATCTTCTCATTAGACATAAGTTTTCTGAGTATGGTACTGAGCCATAACATAAACTATACTAGAGAAACCGACGTATCGGCCACAGTTACAGTGGTCTTCTCTGGATCTGCAGGTAGAGCTCATTGAATTCAAATACTTAGAATGTATACTTGATAAAATAAAGAAGAGTCATGCATGAAAAATGGATATATTGAGTTTTGTAAAACCTTGTAATTTGTAACATTTTTCTCAATAAAGGCTGTTGATGACGAACTTCAATTAGTCCTTCATCAATTCCTATCTACACTCCTGGAAATTGAAATAAGAACACCGTGAATTCATTGTCCCAGGAAGGGGAAACTTTATTGACACATTCCTGGGGTCAGATACGTCACATGATCACACTGACAGAACCACAGGCACATAGACACAGGCAACAGAGCATGCACAATATCGGCACTAGTACAGTGTATATCCACATTTCGCAGCAATGCAGGCTGCTATTCTCCCATGGAGACGATCGTAGAGATGCTGGATGTAGTCCTGTGGAACGGCTTGCCATGCCATTTCCACCTGGCGCCTCAGTTGGACCAGCGTTCGTGCTGGACGTGCAGACCGCGTGAGACGACGCTTCATCCAGTCCCAAACATGCTCAAGGGGGGACAGATCCGGAGATCTTGCTGGCCAGGGTAGTTGACTTACACCTTCTAGAGCACGTTGGGTGGCACAGGATACATGCGGACGTGCATTGTCCTGTTGGAACAGCAAGTTCCCTTGCCGGTCTAGGAATGGTAGAACGATGGGTTCGATGACGGTTTGGATGTACCGTGCACTATTCAGTGTCCCCTAGACGATTACCAGAGGTGTACGGCCAGTGTAGGAGATCGCTCCCCACACCATGATGCCGGGTGTTGGCCCTGTGTGCCTCGGTCGTATGCAGTCTTGATTGTGGCGCTCACCTGCACGGCGCCAAACACGCATACGACCATCATTGGCACAAAGCCAGAAGCGACTCTCATCACTGAAGATGACACGTCTCCATTCGTCCCTCCATTCACGCCTGTCGCGACACCACTGGAGGCGGGTTGCACGATGTCGGGGCGTGAGCGGAAGACGGCCTAACGGTGTGCGGGACCGTAGCCCAGCTTCATGGAGACGGTTGCGAATGGTCCTCGCCAATACCCCAGGAGCAACAGTGTCCCTGATTTGCTGGGAAGTGGCGGTGCGGTCCCCTACGGCACTGAGTAGGATCATACGGTCTTGGCGTGCATCCGTGCGTCGCTGCGGTCCGGTCCCAGGTCGACGGGCACGTGCACCTTCCGCCGACCACTGGCGACAACATCGATGTACTGTGGAGACCTAAAGCCCCACGTGTTGAGCAATTCGGCGGTACGTCCACACGGCCTCCCGCATGCCCACTATACGCCCTCGCTCAAAGTCCGTCAACTGCACATACGGTTCACGTCCACGCTGTCGCGGCATGCTACCAGTGTTAAAGACTGCGATGGAGCTCCGTATGCCACGGCAAACTGGCTGACACTGACGGCGGCGGTGCACAAATGCTGCGCAGCTAGCCCCATTCGACTGCCAACACCGCGGTTCCTGGTGTGTCCGCTGTGCCGTGCGTGTGATCATTGCTTGTACAGCCATCTCGCAGTGTCCGGAGCAAGTATGGTGGGTCTGACACACCGGTGTCAATGTGTTCTTTTTTCCATTTCCAGGAGTGTGTATGGATGATCGGTATCAATTTTTGGGCTTTTTGAACCAACGATATTGAGTACAACTAAAAAGCACGCCTCCTGTAAAATTTTGTAAATGGCCTTTGTTGAGTTTTGTTGATGTACACCGTAGTTTACGCTCACGTATAAATAATAAAACACACATAAAAAAGTTTTGTATCACCTCGGTTTCGAGAGTTCTGGAATATGTACACAAAATTGGAATAGGGATCAACATAAACATCACTTCCGCCCTTGCTCATGAAAACCACACATTTCATGTAGTACCACCATACAGCGAGACCTTCAGAGGTGGTGGTCCAGATTGCTGTGCACACCGGTGCCTTTAATACCCAGTAGCACTTCCTCTTGCATTGATGCATGCGTGTATTCGTCGTGGCATACTATCCAGAAGTTCGTCAAGGCACTGTTGGTCCAGATTGTCCCATTGCTCAACGGCGATCCAGCGTAGATTCCTCATGGTGGTTAGTGGGTCACTTCGTCCATAAACAGCCCTTTTCAATCTATCCCAGGCATGTTCGATAGGGTTCATGTGTGGAGAATATGCTGGCCACTCTAGTCGAGAGATGTTGTTGTCCTGAGGAACTCATTCACAAGATATGCACGATTAGGGCGCGGGTTGTCGCCATGAAGGCGAATGCCTCGCAAATACGCTGCCGGTGCGGTTGTACTATCGGTCGGAGGATGGCATTCACGTATCGTACAGCCGTTACGGCGCCTTTCACGGCCACCAAAGGCATACGTCAGCCCCACATAATGCCACATCAAAAACAGCAGGGAACCTCCACCACGCTGCACTCGCTGGACAGTGTATCTAAGGCTTTCAGCCTGACTGGGTTGCCATCAAACACGTCTCCGACGATTGTCTGGTTGAAGGCATAAACGACACTCATGGGTGAAGAGAACGTAATGCCAGTCCTAAGCGGTCCATTCGGCATGTTGTTGGGCCCATCTGTACAGTCCGCGCCCGGTATCTGAGAGCTTCGTGACCGTCGCTCTGAAACAGCCGGATAGCCACAGCACATGCACAGAAGTGTGCAGCTCTGCCCAAATACATGCAGTTGCCCTCAGCGTGACACATTTGTCCCTTGTGAGTACAGTTTAAGTTCCACCTTTGTGTTCTTTTTCGGTATTTGTATTAGTTCACAGTGACTTCATATTGAATATGACGTCTATTAGTACCTCAAAACTAAAAGGCGGAAAACTGAATAGTCAGACACAGGAGATTATGTATAAAGTTTTAATGTTTATGGAGGGTGAGTCCTTCAGGGGATGAACATTCCGGTGGAGCAAGCTAAGCTGAGAGCTGAAGTGGTCACATGCGTTTCGCGCAGCTCTATTCAGAAAATTAAAAGGGAACCTTTTACAACTTTATCTGTCTGAAAAACGTGTGCCTCCAGTGGAAGGAATTAAACAGAAGTTGAAAGAAGCAGTAGGCTTTCAAGGTAGCAACACTAGTGTAGTAAAAAAAAATCAAGTAGGCTGATACTGTTAGAGAGGAGCGATATTAGAGAAAACGGAATATCGTATTTGAAGCAAATAAAAAAATGTAGGGAAGAAAAAAGAGACATTGTTTACGCTGATGAAACTTTTATTTTATCATCACATGTAACTGGGAAATCAATGGAGTGATAATACTGCTAACGGTCTCCTCAAACCGGTATCAAAGGGAAAATGCCTAATAAGAACTAATGCAGTCGGGGAAAACGGCTTTATTCCTAATGCGCTTGTTATGTGGAAGTCCCATCAAGCAACGGGAGATTACCACAACCAAATGAGCCAACAAAATTATGAGAAGTGGTTGACAGAAAAGCTGATTCCCAATCTAACTCTGTAATAGTTCTCGGCAATGTGCCATATCACAATGTTAAAATAATCAAAGCTTCAACATCTCACTCAACTAAAGACTATATTAGAAAGTGGCTATCAAAGGAACGTATCCCACTCTCGGATGACATGTTGAAGCCCGTTCTCTATGAGCTCGTGCGAAGAACCAAGGCAAGGACCATCGAGTATTCCGTCGATAAAATCCTTGAAACTGCTGGTCACATTTCTTTACGCCTTCCTCCTTACCATCTAGAATTAAATCCAATAGAAAACATTTGGTCGATTGGAACTGGTTGGGAAGCTTCTAGGAACGTTCTCTACAATGTAACGTCAGTGAAACATTTATGTGAGCAGAAATTTAAATGTATGAGTAAATAAGACTGGATTCCGTTGTGCGAACACGTTAAAAAAATTGGGCGGGAATACATGCAGAAAGAAATATTTATCGACAATGAAATAGATAAAATAATCATAGATTTAGGTGGTGCAGACAGTGATAGTGGATCTGATTACTGTGATTATAGCTCTGAAGATGACGGAGAGCTGGAAGGAGTAGCTGTGCTACCTGATGATGACTAAAGGTAAGTGCTCGCATTCTAAGCTGATCAGATTTCAAAGAGAAAAAACTAGGACACTTTTGTTTATAGTTTATACATAACTTCATTACTGCAGTTACGTCTTACTCTTATGTTTCTTGCCAGGTACTGTGATACTTTGAAGCTGATAATAGGCCCATGATGATGCTACACTTGAAGAACTCAAAAAAAAAAAAGAATTTACCTTCAATTTCTGATTTGGGATGGGAAATGTAAATATTACTGATGTGTAATAAGAAGCAAAGTAGATATTTTATCCTAAGATTTATCTTAGTAGTATTTATAAGAAGAATGAATGGATCGATTTTAACAGTTCCTCGTTAGAAAGAAGCCCTTTATTATTAATATGGTAAATATTGTGAAATAAATTTCTCTAACACCCTACTACCAGGGAATATAATTCTCATAATTTTTAATTAAGCAAGAAATGTTGCTGCACGCATTTTGTTTCTCGATTAAAACTGGGACAATTACGTGTCCAGAATGATTATCTCAAGACACCGGGACATTTATGTGAAAGCAGAGACGTCTGGTCAGCCTAGCGCAGTCAATGCTCTCAGCTCGGCGTGCGTACGCTTACTCCGAGCTCCGCAGCAGTCCGCGGTGTGACGTCACCCATGCTTTCAGATAACTGGCGCGGAGTGTACCGCGCTGCGTGGTGTCGTGGCTGCAACGATGGACTTCACCATTGACGTTGGGAGTAAAGTTGCGCCTCATGCAGCCTATTGCTCACAGTTTGAGTCGTAACACGACTTCCTGTGGCTGCACGAAAAGCATTATTCAACATTGTGGCGTTGCTGTCAGGGTTCCTCCGAGCCATAATCCGTAGGCAACGGTGATCCACTGCAGTAGTAGCCCTTGGGTGGTCTGAGCGAGGCATGTCATAGACAGTTCCTGTCTCCCTGTATCTCCTCCATGTCCCAACAACAGCGCTTTGGTTCACTCCGAGATGCCTGGACACTTTCCTTGTTGAGAGCCCTTTCTGGCACAAAGTAACAATGTGGATGCGATCGACCCGCGGTATTGACCGTCTAGGCATGGTTGAACTGCAGACAACACGAGCCGTGTGCCTCCTTCCTGGTGGAATGACTGGAAGTGACTGGTTGTCGGAATCCCTCTGTGTAATTGGGGGAGCTCATGTATGGTTGTTTACATCTTTGGGCAGGTTTAGTGAAATCTCTGAACATTCCAAGGGACTGAGTCTGTGATACAATATTCACAGTCAACGTCTATCTTCAGGAGTTCTGGGAACCGGGGTGATGCAAAACTTTTTTTAATGTGTGTAATTTCGTGTCTTTCTATTGGACGCCATCTAAGCGACTTGCAAGTCCTCCTACCCCAGTCATCCAAATGGGGAGGGGGGACCTACAGTGTAACGTGAAATCCCAACCACCTCTAGTTTCTGGTGACTCCTGGCATTATCCAGAGATGAAGGCTAGATTAATAACAAGACTGAAAAATCCGTTGGCCGACCGTAATTCGATAGCGGACTTCTCGCTTTGCTGACACGCTAGACCACCAGGCCCAGCTCACGTGCCTCAGCATACGAGTAGGTGGCAAGTTTTAGCAAACGGCTGATGGACATGCAGTGCTGCAGACGGGCTGTAGCATACGCAATGCATTCACTCAATGCAGGCGGCAAGCGGTGGCCAAGCAGGTTGCGCAAGCGCCCGACGGGTGAAACCGGGCCGCCTGGCGGGTAGTCTGCACTCCAGCCCTGCCCGCGAACGAGAGTGTGGGCGGCGAGGGCAGACCTTGCCCCACGGAGCACGCTAGAACCGCCTGCGGCCTAGGTGTTAGGTATTTCCTGTGACAAGTATTCTGTTTGCGATTTTACATCTACGAGGGTTGGAAGTCCAATAGTGGCAACTTCTATTTACAACTTAAATAAAATAGATACATATTTAAAAGTTTTTCTATCCTTCAGAGTAGTCACCAGCATGGTGGCCATCAATGTGGAAGTCGTAGGATACACGCAGGAGAGCCGGTTGTGTTGAAAGTTCGTGAGAAGTGATCTGTTGCCTGATGAGTCTCTGTAATATTTCTGAAGCGAATACCATGAAGTGCTTTCCACAATTTATGAATGAATTCGAAGTTAACGATGACCTAAATATCGGTAGTATGGGCCACATGTGCCCGAAAATTGTCCTGAAAAATGATGGGCGGATCCGTCAGAAAGCGTCACCGCTTCTTTCTCAAAGCTGGTGGCAGGTTGTGTGACGAACGAACAGCTTAGAGAAAGAAGCGGTGACGCTTTCTACAGAACCCGCCCAGGATTTTGCGGGACAATGCCCGGACACATATTGCGCAAGTCGTGACTGAATTGTTCAATCGACGGGGCTAGAAAATGCTGTACCACTCACCGCACTACCAGTACAAAAGGCCTTATGACTTCTGCTCGATTCTTAACTTGCAGGAATCACTTCATGGCATTAATTCACTCTTTTGGCGGACCCCTAATGATGTGTTATTCAAGCTGACTAGTGTCATGTACAGTACAGCTTTACCCACATTGTGCTAACATGCTGGCTGCTTTCTCTGGGCGTATGATCAAGGCTAATTGAGTGGAACAGATACCATCCCATGATGCATGACACGAACAATTATTTTCTGTTTTAAACACTATTCAGTCCCATAAAGGAGTTATAAACTCTCACTTGACACTTGCTTCTCAGTGTTTACTCATTTCAACCCTTTTCTAGAACGATCCATAGCATCGCATAGACTCTAAGACTAGGCCGATAACTTCATTTCAAATTTGATCCATTTCACCCATTGTTACCCTCAACGTTCTTTCGAAGGGGTTGCGTGTCAGAAGAAATGTGAGTTTCTTTGTCAGTAGAAAAGAATAAAATCCTCTTATATGATTTTAACGCTTTTCTATAGCAAGCGCTCACAGTATCATTTTTAATGAAGCCCTAATAAACTTCATCCTGTACAATTAAACATCACCAACAGGTACGAATGTCTTGCGTGAAATAATTAAGATAAACAGCCTTATTATCGAGGTTAGTCTCCCCAGAATAGGTAAATATCAGCTGAAACTTGAGAAAAATTAAAAAAAACTATCCAACTTTTTTAGCGGTTTTAAATGTAACCTATGGTACATCTGGACTTCTCATTTCTGATGTTGTTGAAATCAGAAGTATCGCATAGTACTTGACAAGTTCTAGTTTTTTGCTTTTCCAAACGTATACGATAGTTTACTTACAACTGTTTTTCGCAAGACACGGAAGATCCGGCAAGGCGCACTCTCTTCCTGAACCTGGAAGATAAGGTACACAGATTATTCACAAACAGCAAAAGTCGCAGCGAAACAAAACCGTTAGTAAAATATTAGCCCTTACACGTAGAAAATGCCTTCGACTTAATTTAAGTCCGTAACTACTGTATCTTACGTAAGCCACTACGGTATTTCAGTGAACGTGAATGTTGTGACCTAAAAAGTTTTCAAATTGCGTCCGTTAACAGCAGTGCTGCCATGTGAAAGAGATACCAGCGTAATAATTATACAATACTAACAATACTGTAAATGGCTGGTGCAAAAACTAGAAGTATAGAAAAATTATATTTCTCTAAAACAAAACTGAATGCAGCATCAATGGTTCAAATGGCTCTGAGCACTAAGGGGCTTAACATCTAGGTCATCAATCCCCAAGACTTAGAACTACTTAAACCCAACTAACCTAAGGACGTCACAGACATCCATGCCCGAGGCAGGATTCGAACGTGCCACCGTAGCAACAGTGCGGTTACGGACTGAAGCGCCTAAAACCATTCGGCCACAGAGGCCGGCGCAGCGTCGACGATTTAAAAAAATTGTTTGTCTTGGTGACTGCTATTGATGAAGGACCTGTGAATTACCAAAATTTGACCCGTGAGTGGAACAGATGTTCTGCATCGTCAATAAACCTAATGGAGACATTAGAGAGGATGATGGTTCAATCCTGCGTCCGGCCATCCTGATTTAAGTTTTCGGTGATTTCCCTAAATCGCTCTAGGCATATGCCGAGATGGTTCCTTTGAAAGGGCACGGCCGACTTCCGCACCGTCCTTCCCTAATCCGATGAGGCCGATGACCTCGCTGTTTGGTCTCTTCCCCCAAACAACCCAACCCAACCTAATGGAGATTTCGTCCCTAATTGTCAGCCAACAAGTAATTTACATTAGGTGATAACGAATGCATCTGTAGCACTTTTCTTCACGGAGAGGTGCCTATCCAACGAACTTCTGGATTTTTTTTGTAGAATCAATGCAGTTTCTCACTAACTTTTTACCATCAAAAAATTGGATTATCAACTTCTTTCATTCATTTTTTACGAAGTCATTTAAAATAGCCATTTCAATCCCGAGGTATCATATATGATACACATCGCAATTGCACACCTCACTTGTCCTTTCTTCTCTCGACATCACAAGGAGTCAACATTGATTGCAAACTTTGGGTTCTGCAAACGCATAGCATGTCTGAGCGAAATAAAAGAAAAAAGAAAACATATTTTTTTTTCTAAATACAAGCTTCAATCTCTTATTAAATCAGTGCAAACATTCCTCAGTTAATAGCTAACTATGAATTAATGTTATAACGGATTTATAACCTTCAAACTTTTGGGTATCATATACTATACCGCCGGACCAAGTGCCAACGTGAAATTGGACATGAGGTTATATTTTTTTAGCTTATTTTCTTGGCTTTACTTCAATGTTCAGAAGAACAGGTAAAGATGCCGGCTACAAGGCTGCAGAGGCCTTACCTTTATAAGATGTGAGCAGTGCAAAGTGTTACTTTGCTTCATTGCTGGTAGGCATTTCTTTTCACGTTCCACAAAAAATAAAATTAAATTAGAAGAAATAATAGTAACTTAATACCGATCCGAGTGGTAATATCAGGAAAAGCAAAAATACTTTGAAAAAGTATGGGACTTGTATTGTATGTTAACCGGGGACCTGGAAGCGACGGAGAGGCTCCGTCCCCGCCGCAGCCGCAGTGGTCCACAACCCCACTACGACTACCGCAGTCCACTTCAACCCTCCGCTGCCACACACCGAACCCAGGGTTATTGTGCGATTCGGCCCCCGGTGGACCCCTCCCGCCCCCCCCCCCCCCCCCCCCAAGAGAACGTCTCCCACCAGACGAGAGTAACCCCTATGTATGCGTGGTAGAGTAATGGTGGTGGACACGTACCTGGAGAACTTGTTTGCACAGCAATCGCCGACATAGTGTAACTAAGGCGGAGTAAGGGGAACCAGCCCGTACTCGCCGAGGCAGATGGAAAACCGCCTAAAAACCATTTACAGAATGGCCGGTTCTCCTGACCTCGACACAAATCCGCACTCCCCCCCCCCCCCCCCCCGGAAAACCGTGCGTTAGACCGCACCGTCAAACGGGCGGGCATATGGAACTTTATTTTGTCTGTTTATCGAAAACTCTATACATTAAGTAATAGCACAGGTTTAGTCAGTAAACACTCGTGTACGTGACGTACAAGGGCTGGAGAAAAGCGTGAAAACACAGCGAGAAATGCTTGCTTGTCCATAAATACAGATGGTAGCCTAGCCTACAGGATATGCTGTTGCATCTGATAATGAAGGGCACCTGTGTGGTGTTTTCAATACCTTGCAGGTGTCCATCGTTATCGGAACACTGTACCGTAGAGTTGTGAGTGCATTACGTCGGAAATAAGTGAATTGGTACATTAGCAAATTGTTTGTGGTCGAATAGTGAATGCTTCTGTAACAAAGACAGTCGGAGTATTTCGTGTTTCAAGAGGCACCATAACGATTATTTATAACTCATCCACGCAAAGCGGAAAAACATCAACCGCTAAGTCACATTGTGGACGAAAGTGTGTGTTGAGCGATCAAGACAGATGGTCATTGCGGACGATGGGGACGAAAAGTAAGAGAACGACAGCTAAAAAAGTCACTGCAGAATTGAATGTCGCAAACGCGAACCCTGTCAGCACCAAACCAAAACGTAGCAGGGAACTGCGGGGGGAGCAGAAACTCCAAAATCACTCACCAGTGATGCAAATGCCCTTAAAAGGAAAACATGATGTCGAAGGCATCAAACCTGAATTATGGAGCAATGGAAGACAGTCATTTGGTCGGATGAGTCTTGTTTGAAACTGTTTCCTGCTTCTAACCGAGTTTATTTCCCAAGAGTGAAACTTGGCGGGCGATCGGTGACGATTTGGATGGTCTTATTCCATGGGTGGTATTCCACGGGCGCCATTGTTACTCTGCAAGGTCGCATTTCGGCTGCTGAAGTCCGCCCCAGGGTACAATGTTTATTCCCCAACGGTGATAGCCGATCGGGCCCTTATTCACAAAGCTCGCATGGTGCACAACAGGTTTTGTGAGCACGAAGATGAATTGTCGCATCTCTCCTGTAACCAGTATTTACGCTCTTCTTTGGAGAGAAGAGTACGTCATCGCTACCCACCTCCACCATTGTTACCAGAACTTACAAGTACTTTACAGGAGAAATGGTCTGTGTTTCCCTTTAAAACCGTACAACACCTGTATTACGAGTCGACTGGAAGCTGTTATTAATGCCAACAGCTTTTCTACACCGTATTAGGTACGGTAATACGAGGGCTGTTTTTTTTCAACCTCCGATTGGCTGTAAATGAAATAAAAATGTACAGAAAATAATAATTTTGTTACCAAAAATACAGTACAGTCTTAACTTACTTTTCTACATAATCGCCAAAACGATTGGGGCACTTTTCATATCGTGACACAAGCTTCTCGATGCCTCCCTCGAAGAATGTTGCCGCCAGTGAGGACCGGTAAGTCTTGGCGGTGTCCTGAAGTTCTTCGTTAATAGCGAAGCGCTGTCCACCTAAACATGTCTTCAGTTCAAATGGTTCTGAGGACTACGGGACTTAACATCTATGGTCATCAGTCCCCCAGAACTTAGAACTTAGAACTACTTAAACCTAACAACACACAACACCCAACCATCACGAGGCAGAGAAAATCTCTCACCCCGCCGGGAATCGAACCCGGGAACCCGGGCTCGGGAAGCGAGAAAGCTACCGCACGACCACGAGATGCGGGCTGACTTCAGTTCTCGGAACAGGAGATAATCACTTGGTGTTAGGTCCGGGCTGTATGGTGGATGTTCAAAAACTTCCCATTTAAACTTTTTGAGGTCTTTTGTCATGTTGGCACTGTGTGGTCGGGCGTTGTCATGGATCAAAACAACGCCAGACAGAAGCATTCCTCTGCGTTTGTTTTGAATGGCTCTGCGGAGACGACGTAAAGTTTCACAATAGACTTCTTCGGTTATCGTCGTAGCTTGCTCCATAAAGTCCACCAGCAGCACTCCTTTATGGTCCCAAAACACAGTGGCCATTGTTTTTCTTTTGGTCAGTGAATGTTTAAACTTTTTTGGTTTGCCTGGGGAAGCTGTGTGCATCCACTGCTTTGACCGTTCCTTTGTTTCAGGATTGTCATAGAGGACCCACGTTTCATCGCCAGAAACAATCGACTTCAAAAAGACGTTTCCCTCATTGGCATAACGTGTGAGAAACGATAATGCTGACGACATCCTTTGCGTTTTGTGGTCGGTACTCAGCATTTTTGGGATCCAACGTGCACACAATTTCCGATAGCCTAGGTCTTGAGTCACAATTGTGTACAAAGCAGATCTTGAAATGTCTGGAAATTCATCAGACAGTTCGCTAATTGTAAACCTTCGTTTCTCGTACAATGAGTTGAGGAAAGTCATGGGATAGCGATACGCAAATAGACAGACGGTAGTAGTATCCCGTGCACAAAGTATAAAAGGACAGTGAATTGGCGGAGCTGTCATTCATTATCAACTACTTCAAGTGAAAAGGTTTGCGACGTGCTTATGACCACGCCAGACTTTGAACATGGAAGCTATGCGCTGAGACATTTCTTTTCGGAACTCGTTAGAGAATTCATATTCCGAGATGCAGTGTCAAAAATGTGCCGAGTGTAGCGAATTTCAGGCATTACCTCTCACCACGGATAGCGCAGTGGCCGATGGCTTTCACTTAGCGACTGTGGGCAGCGGCGTTTACGTAGAGATGACAGTACTAATAGCACAACAATAATTGCGTGAAATAACCGCAGAAATCAATGTGGGTCGTACGACGAATGTATCCGTTAGGACAGTGCAGCGAAATTTAGCGTTAATGGGCTACGACAGCAGAAAATGTGTGGGACATAATCGAGAGGTCAGTTTGCGCACAAAAATCCTGCAGCGGCAACACGTTCCTAGTTATCGACGCCTATAGTGGCAGCATGACTCAATATTTCAGCAGAATACTTCCAACGACTTGTTGAGTCCGTGCCGCATCAGTCTGCAGCACCACTCTGGGCAAAAGGAGGTCCGACACGATGTTAGGAGGTATCCCATGACTCTTGTCACCACAGTGTAATCCACACTGCGGGATATTAAAATTGTAATACCGACAAAATTACCAAGTATCGAAATGTTACTCATTGAGCGTCTAAAGCGTGATTGGAAGACTACATGTTAATATTTGCAGGTGACCTGGGGGTATTTACGGTGAGAACTTCAGTACACGGAGATGCCTTCTCTTGGAACAACAATGCCTCTAACTTAGCTAGGGATGAAAGGGAACTTCGATGACAGATGCGGATATGGCATTCAATGATCCTTTAATTCTACACAAGAGTTCATCAAACTTATGGATCGGTGTATGGTGGCGTGTCAGCAACCCTTGAGGCAGTGAGTGAGGGATGCGGAGAAAGTGCTGCACAGTCCAACAGTCGAACACACTTTGTCAGGACAGGCAACGTGTTGGTTCGTGTTTTCTTGTTGGGAAGTAACTTTACGTACACCTGGAAGATAGGGAGCAGTCACGAATCTTAACACATCAGAAGTGTAATGCCTACTGTCCAAATTACTGGCTGCATCCTCAGGTGATCGCGTAGCGTACGCAATGGCACTCGTAACATCAAGTCAGTGGCTGAGGATGACGAATGCATGTGTCAGCGTTCGTTGTCGTTGGAGCCTCCTCACATGGATCCCTTCAAAGTGATGCAGCACGCAGTACCGGGACTTGTCTGAAACAGCGATATGGTGCCACTTCTTTGCCCAGTGTTGCTGGGCTCTGTCTGCTGACACAAAGAAGGCTGCAACAGTGGATGGTATAGTGAGAGATCGCGCTGCACTGGACGTCGTCACACTATACAAGTGTGATGTGGCTGAAAAAAGTCACAACATCAAGACGGAGTTGTGCGATGTAAACGAAAGTTGGTAGGGATGTTTCTACTCTTGAAAGCTGATATCTATTTCAATTTTGCACCATTCGCATAAGAGTGGCACTGGCAGCGCCACTATGAGGACGCAAATCACGTCTTCTTTACATACACACTGTAGCGGTCGTGAGAGTTAGCTCCTTTTTACTTGCACGTGGGAAGTTGGTGTTAGGCAAGAATATCTTTAAGGTGACAAAGATGCCTTTATCAACCCCTCAGCGAGTTTGAACGAGGTCATGTAATATGGCTATGGCAGGCTGGATGTTCCTTCTGCGATATTGCAGAAAAACTTGGCAACAGTGTTGCCACTGTATGTGACTGCTGGAAGCGGTAGTTATGAGAATGCAATGTTGCAAGAAGACCGGGCTCCGGGCTCCAGCGTGGCACTACCGAGAGGGAACACCGTCATGTTCGGCTTATGGCTCTGGTGGATTGTACTGCTGCTGCAGCAGTTCGAGCAGCGGTTGGCACCACACTGACACAACAGACTGTTACAAATCTATTACTTCAAGGACAGCTCCGAGCCAGACGCCCTGTAGCGTGCATTCCACTGCCCCCAAACCACCGCTATTTGCCTCTTCAGCGGTGTCAAGCGGGAGCTCACTGCAGAGCCTGGTGCAGGTCTGATGTGTTTCCTGATGAAAGCTGGTTCTGCCTCGGTACCAGTGATGGCGCTGTGTTGGTTAGAAGGAGACCAGTTGAGGACTAGCAACCAAACTGCCTGCCTGCTGGACCTACACCTGGAGTTACCTGCGACATCATATGACACTGAGAGCACTCTCGTGGTTATCCCATGCACCCTGACTGCAAATTTGTACATCAGTCTGGTCATACGACCTTTAGTGCTACATTCATGAACAGCATTGGAAAGAGTGTTTTCTAACAGTACAGCACTTGCTCACCTAACGCTGTTGCAGCCTAGCATGCTCTCCAGAGGGTCCTCATGGTGCTTTAGTCTGCTATATCACCAGATCTGTTCCAGATTCAGCACATATGGGACATCTCAAATCGAGCTCATATGGAACATTGGAAGGTAACTCCAGCGTCATCCACAACCAACATTAAACGTCCCTTTATTGACCGACCAAGTGCACAGGCATTGAACTCCATCCCAGAAACTGACACCCGGCGCTTGTACAATACAATGCATGCACGTCCGCATGCCTGCTTTCAACATTCCGGAGGTTACACTGGTTATCAATGTACCATCATTTCACATTTGCAGTGGCTTAGCTCACCCTTACATTAGCCTGTGATCTTGCAATGTTAATAGCTTAAATATGTTACCTAGAGAAATGTGTCCCCAAAATTTCATTGTTCTACACTAATTACTTTTTGGTGTTGCGATTTCTTTCCGTCAGCGTATATTCGCATGGCTGTCGTGGGCCATAACCACGCGAGCAGCAATATGGAGCAACGATAAACTGTAGTATCAGTCGGCCGTAGACCTCCCACTGTCGAGTTCGAACGTGTACTGCTAGACGTATCCCAGTCTTACGTGGGGATAAGACGATTTTCTCGCGAACAAACAACATTCAAATACGATATCTGAACAGCAAACCGACTGTCTAACCTTTCACTATACACATAATTCGGATGACGCTAATACTACTTACTTCTTGCGGTTTTGGTGAAATGCACATTCAGCTATGTAGTGCAGTTCGTGCCAATTTGATGTTTTTGCTTTCCGCCAGCCTCATGGTTTTGCAATTTCAATGGCCAACAGAGTAAACAAAAATTGTCCAATACAAAAACACATTAGATAACACGTAATGAAACGAAATGGCACACAGTACTGATTTAGCACTGTCATTTGGCAAAGGGTTGAAGGAAACGCCGAAGACTAAAACACGACCGTTGGGAGTTCGAATTTTACGACGACGCTCCTTCCCCTCTCAGCTCCAGTAATTCAAAGATATTTATTCAAGTTACTGACAATTTAAAGGAGCGGATAATGGCTGGTTCGATTAACAAGAGTTATTGCTCAACGGCGAGGTTATCAGCACAGCAGATCAGGAACTTTACGCTTTAGTGCTGAAAAATACGCACTTCCAAATAGGCACGGTTTAGTACGATTCAGCATGCCATAGATCTTTTCACACAGAAACTATAAAGTGAATAATGCGCAGTGGATTATGACATTCCAAACGAATAAGCAGTTTAATCAGAACAGCGCCGACTCACGGATCGTCTCAACCCAACCGCTAGACTCAGATTGTACTCAGCTAGACCAGCGCCTCCAGATTGAGTTTTCGAAAGTCTCCCATAGCATCCAATAAATTCCTCAAAATGATACCAATTGGGCAAGTTTTTCCCAACTATCTCAAAATTATTTGTTCCTTTAAACTATTAGTTTTATCAGCGTTGACATTTGGAAGAGGTCGAATTATGGGTTCAGGGCCGTAAAATTATCTTACATATCAGAAAATTATTGTACATAAAATAAAAGTTTAATTTGTAAATAAAAACAGACACAATGACCAGAAAAATAGTGTTGTTTCGTTTTTCTGTTGATTTAATCACCAGCGCACCACCCACATCTCACTTCGCAACTCAACACCTCTATCCCCTACACTACTGTGAACACATAAATCCCTGTCTATGTTTTTTATTTACATCTCCCGAAGGCTCTTAACTAGGGATGGTATCTGTCGCTGAAGCAAACGGTTTTCGGTTCTGTCGTTTTCTTTCTTTCTTTTTTTGTTTTGTTTTCAACGTAAGTTTAACTTGACTGTTACAACTGCTCAAATTACTTTTTTCTGAAATAACTGATTTTCGGTTTTTTATTCCTACTGTTTCCTGTAACAAACGTGCTTTTCAGAAAAGTGATAAGTGGTTGAAAATTAAAAAAGAAATCGTCAGTATTCTCCTGTTGATTTCAATTTTTTTTTTTAATTTTGGTCAAAAATCGTGTTGTAATAGAGGATCCTACCACCATTTGGGTATTACGAATAGTCAGTGCTAAATGCTGAAAACCGCCTTGGAGAACTCCGTTTTTCTTGTTAATTTGTTTTCAAGGGCATATAAAAGCGTACTAAGTAGATGGTTCAAATGACTGTAAGCACTATGGGATTTAACATCTGAGGTCATCAGTCCCCATACTAAGTAGACACAGACAACAGATGAGCTACTTCATATTTTCTTAGGAAACTATGAATGGATTCTTAAGTTTTAAGTTTCTCCTTATAAGACGTCGGAAGTCGAGCAAATAGAGAGCACTATATTGCAAGCCATAGTTCGTTTAAATAATAAATATCCTTTCTTTCAGGAGTGATAGTTGTGCAAGGTTCGCAGGAGAGCTACTGTAAAGTTTGGAAGGTAGGAGACGAGGTACTGGCAGAAGTACAGCTGTGAGTAGCGGGCGTGAGTCGTGCTTCGGTATCTCAGATGGTAGAGCACTTGCCCGCGAAAGGCAAAGGTCCCGAGTTCGAGTCTCGGTCAGGCACACAGTTTTAATCTGCCAGGAAGTTTTAATAAATATATGTCTGAGTGAAGCTACTCGTGTACTGCCACTATAAAATAAAAACGGTGAATAGCAGAGGGAGTGTGAATGAGAACAGAACCGTATTCAAGTTAACAAAATAATGACTAGTCTTATTAAACCTGTAGTAACTACAAGTAGCTGGCACATCTTACACAGAAATAACAAACACAAACCAGATAGGGAACGGTGTTTTTTATGTAAAGCATACATTGGGGTAGAAGCTATACAAATTTTCCCCTGAATTAATCGCTCTTGCAACGGAATCTGACTTTGTTTACACGAATCCACTGTCAGGTCCAGCTCGACTCGAATGGAATGAACTACCATCAGCTACATCATAAATTATGGTTCACGGTGCTCCAGTGCTTTACCCTTTTACTTTGATACAGGCGGCAGCTGTTGTTCTGTGGCTCAACTGCCGGTCCATTTATGGCCACAGGCAACACCAGGCCCTCCGCGGTCAGTTGCGATATGTGCGATGTCTTGAAGTGACGGTCCTAGACAACACAAAACAGAAATTAAGTAGCACACCCTGCCCATCCGGAGAACGCTCCAGACGGCTTTTTCGAAAGTCAGCTAGTTGTGAAACAGGAAGCCCTTCCGCCTAAAGAGAGCACAGCCTCACACCGCAGTGCCTTCAGTACAAAGCAGGACCCCAGCATCCTCCAGAACCAAACTATGATAAATGACTGTTTGTTTTTCGTCCAGGCGCTTCAGTCTGCAACCGCGCGACCGCTACGGTCGCAGGTTCGAATCCAGTCTCGGGCATGGATGTGTGGATGATGCCCTTAGGTTAGTGAGATTTAGGTAGTTCGAAGTTCTAGGGGACTGATGACCTCAGAAATTAAGTCCCATAGTGCTCAGAGCCAGCCATTTTTTTCGTCTAAAGCGCTAGCCCTAACACTTTACGGAACTCCCACCACACCATAGCGAGCACTAGACTATTTAACATCAATAAATGTCCTCTCTCCACAAAAATAGCAAAGTCCATTTTCTTTTAGTTTTATGAGCTTTTATGTACGACAGCAGGATACAATTCTCATCTCGTTATTTTGTGACATCCAATGAAGTGGACTGCCACCGATCACAAATAATTAGCAGAGACATGTCCACCATCTGTAAAATCAGGAAAAATCTTTGACTATTTTGCTGCGAAAATTATCGATCAGCGCATTACGGAACTCCCACCACACCATAGCGAGCACTAGACTATTTAACATCAATAAATGTCCTCTCTCGACAAAAATAGCAAAGTCCATTTTCTTTTAGTTTTATGAGCTTTTATGTACGACAGCAGGATACAGTTCTCATCTCGTTATTTTGTGACATCCAATGAAGTGGACTGCCACCGATCACAAATAATTAGCAGAGACATGTCCACCATCTGTAAAATCAGGAAAAATCTTTGACTATTTTGCTGCGAAAATTATCGATCACCGCAGAATGTCCTTGTTATCTCGAAACCGTTATCGGAGTAAAGAAAAAGCGAGTTTAAACTCCAAAGAAAAAAAATTATCTGTATTCAGCAATTTGTTTCAGCTTGTTGAACAAATGACACGACCTGAGAGCATTTCTGGCATTCAGTGTCTGTAAATAAACTGTCATGCACGTGTGTATTACCAACATTTCAGACAATTCTTCGGACCATTGGCTCACATGTCGCAAAAAAAAGTAGCATTTACGAAACAAATCGTGTGAGCTTGTCTTGCTCTGTGTAGATGGGAGATTGAAATTTTGTTAAAAGATATCGCCGGAAAGGAAAAAAAGGAAAGCCTGTCAAGAATCATTGCGTGGTGCCCCAGTCATCTCCTTCATCCATCAAGTGCCACGCCAGTGATATCAATTTGATAGGCTAAGTAATTAAATTGGTCGTGAGAGGCAGTTTGCATGGTGAGTAATTTTTGTTTTCAGTAGTCGGATTACACTCACCAGATAGGTCAAATGGGAATGTTCTTTTCGAGGAACACTATTGAGAACCCACATTTGAAGCTGACCACAGAGGGAGTCTACAGCCCACACCATACGTTTGGCATAAGAACTGCGCTATTAGAAACATGACTGTAGTGACTGTGTTACCATCACCCTGCCTAAAACGCGGTCTTGAGTCTACAGGCACACATAACAGTAACTGATAGTGATCCACTTTCGGGCAGAAACGCTGCATGCGATTTGGAATCAAGTCTATCCGTTCTACCACGTACTTGCGTTGGATCCTGTGAAGATGTCTTTTACTGATTACAGCCAGCGGTGAATTATATTCGTGACACTCTCATATCTTGAAATGAGTCCCCTTCTTCGAACTACCTGCTAAGGATCCCATACAGCAAAAGCTCCAGCGCTGTTTTTAGACAGTCGCTCTGCATCTTGGTCGTGACCGAAGTAGCTCCCACAGACCGGTGTAAAGTTTCATCACCTGTATTGCAGGATAACCATATCCAACAGACTATCAATCACGTAAGAGGGTTCCTGCATTGTTCCTTCATAAACAGTTTCATAGATTGTATTTAGGTTGTAACACACCCAATCAGTGTACATAGACATACGCTTTGTTTTCTCTACCATGACAGAGAACTGTTTCAGCTGCTGCTAAACCATCATTAACATGTTTTGATCCTCTGGCTCTCACAGAAAGCTGAACATCGCATGACATAAACTCCACAGCTATTACAACACAAATGGTAAAATAAAACACAGAGGTGATATTTCTCATTGACAAAAATGTGGAAGACATCGCAACATATGGAAACTGGAAGAGTTTCCGGTATTGTATAGTGCTTCCAATAGCTATTCAAAGGTGATGACCTGTACAGTTAATCTAATCTTCCCCATCGACAGGGTATTGGATGTCTCGGTGGTCCATTTCAAAAGCATTGTTCCCTCATTTTGCAGTCATGTACGTGACTACTGTTCCAGTCTTGACCATTGCCAGAAGTTGCTGTTCACAACACATTCACCTTACTGGTGAAAATGAATAAAAACATGTGGAGGACATAGCAGCATGTAGAAATAGGACCAGTCTGTACCATTGAGGAACGCTACCAAATAACTATACGTTGATAATGACGTCTGCATTTAATCCCATGCTCCCCAGCAACAAGTAGCAGGTATCTGGTGTTCAGCCACGGCTCCCTCCATGTCAACCAAGTGGCATCAGACAATCATTATGCGGTAAGCATCAGCATATCCAGTGGACGGTGGAAATGGGAAAGGCACCGTTCATATGAAATGATGTACTGTAATACACGTCGCAGTTGATAGCGAGATCAATTATAGATATTTTGCCCAGAAGTCAGAGAGAGCAGTATCTACCGCATTCTGCAACATGTGTAGAAACAGAGTGAGCTGAGTTAATGCTATAGGAGAGTGCTTTGAGCACTCAGTGGAAATGGGAACATGTTGTCATAGCTCCGCCAACCATGTACAATGTGTAAGGTAAGCGCCAAACGGCCGGCCGTTGTGGCCGTGCGCTTCTAGGCCCTTCAGTCTGGAACCGCGGGACTGCTACGGTCGCAGGTTCGAATCCCGCCTCGGGCATGGATGTGTGTGATGTCCTTAGGTTAGTTATGTTTAAGTAGTTCTAAGTTCTAGGGGACTGATGACCACAGATGTTAAGTCCCATAACGCTCAGAGCCATTTTAAGCGCCAAACGAAGCCCGCTCCTGCAACGCGACGTAATATAAGAGACAGTACGAACTGCTATGATGGTGTTTCTTATCAGGAAAATTAGGAAGATTCAACATCATACAGTTACTGCAGTCTCAAACAGATTCACGTCCCTCATTGTCCATTCACGTCTGTCATCTACATCTACATCTACATCCATACTCCGCAAGCCACCTGACGGTGTGTGGCGGAGGGTACCCTGAGTACCTCTGTCGGTTCTCCCTTCTATTCCAGTCTCGTATTGTACGTGGAAAGAAGGATTGTCGGTATGCTTCTGTGTGGGCTCTAATCTCTCTGATTTTATCCTCATGGTCTCTTCGCGAGATATACGTAGGAGGGAGCAATATACTGCTTGACTCTTCGGTGAAGGTATGTTCTCGAAACTTCAACAAAAGCCCGTAGCGAGCTACTGAGCGTCTCTCCTGCAGAGTCTTCCTCTGGAATTTATCTATCATCTCCGTAACGCTTTCGCGATTACTAAATGATCCTGTAACGAAGCGCGCTGCTCTCCGTTGGATCTTCTCTATCTCTTCTATCAACCCTATCTGGTGCGGATCCCACACTGCTGAGCAGTATTCAAGCATTGGGCGAACAAGCGTACTGTAACCTACTTCCTTTGTTGTCGGATTGCATTTCCTTAGGATTCTTCCAATGAATCTCAGTCTGGCATCTGCTTTACCGACGATCAACTTTATATGATCATTTCATTTTAAATCACTCCTAATGAGTACTCCCAGATAATTTATGGAATTAACTTCTTCCAGTTGCTGACCTATCTTTCTATGTATTCGCATCACATTACACTTGTCTACATTGAGATTCAATTGCCATTCCGTGCACCATGCGTCAATTCGCTGCAGATCCTCCTGCATTTCAGTACAATTTTCCATTGTTGCAACCTCTCGATACACCACAGCATCATCTGCAAAAAGCCTCAGTGAACTTCCGATGTCATCCACCAGGTCATTTATGTATATTGTGAATAGCAACGGTCCTATGACACTCCCCTGCGGCACACCTGAAATCACTCTTACTTCGGAAGACTTCTCTCCATTGAGAATGACATGCTGCGTTCTGTTGTCTAGGAACTCCTCAATCCAATCACACAATTGATCTGATAGTCCGTATGCTCTTACTTTGTTCATTAAACGACTGTGGGGAACTGTGTCAAACGCCTTGCGGAAGTCAAGAAACACGGCATCTACCTGTGAACCCGTGTCTAAGGCCCTCTGAGTCTCGTGGACGAATAGTGCGAGCTGGGTTTCACACGACCGTCTTTTTCGAAATCCATGCTGATTCCTACAGAGTAGATTTCTAGTCTCCAGAAAAGACATTATACTCGAACATAATACGTGTTCCAAAATTCTACAACTGATCGACGTTAGAGATATAGGTCTATAGTTCTGCACATCTGTTCGACGTCCCTTCTTGAAAACGGGGATGACCTGTGCCCTTTTCCAATCCTTTGAAACGCTTCGCTCTTCTAGAGACCTACGGTACACCGCTGCAAGAAGGGGGGCAAGTTCGCTCGTGTACTCTGTATAAAATCGAACTGGTATCCCATCAGGACCAGCGGCCTTTCCTCATTTGAGCGATATTAATTGTTTCTCTATCCCTCTGTCGTCTATTTCGATATCTACCATTTTGTCAACTGTGCGACAATCTAGAGAAGGAAGCACCCAGACATTCTATCACCGTTATTCTGTACCATCAAGCAGAGAAAAATTACGAACTATAAAAGCTCCGCTAATTCCTCTCTTCTGATATATCGAAAACTAATACCGTCTGCATGGTGGCATTGAACATATGCGGCGATCCTATTAAATATACATGTATTGATCCATTGGTGCAGGCAGCCAGTGATCAACGGTGCTTGCACAGACTGGTGTAAAGTTTCATCGCCTGTGCTGTATGGGAGCCTACTCACACACATTATCAGCCGCAGGAGAGGGTCCCTGTTACAGCACTTTTTCTTGCTATACACGCTTTGTACAATGCCATACTTTTTTTTCCGCCACGACTTCGATGTCTGTTTCCGTTTCTAAACTGACATTAAAACGTTTTGATCCATTGACTACCCCAGAAAACTAGGCATCACACAGTGTAAGTCAATTGTTGCTACAGATCCCACAACATACCTACACACTGGGTGATCGATATAAAGGACAGTCACAACGTAAGGAAACTGGGACAGTTTTGAGGCATTGTGGAGCGTATCCAAACTCCTGTTCGAAGGCTACTGACGACCTCTACATTTAAACTCATCATTCACAGTGACAGGATAGCTGATAGCGCTGTGTTCTGTTTGCTTGATTCCTCGTATTGCTTCCATGCATGCGATCACTGTTTCGGTGTTATCCATCCCTGAAAAGTGTTGCCCCCTCCACCAAGACTCTTTCTCCATCTCAAACAAGCGATGTCAGTCAGTCACTATGTGGTAATCAACAGCGTACCAGTGGACGGTTGGGGTGGAAAAGACACACTTGATGTGCTGTAATAATAAGCATCGTAGTTGATAGCACGATCAATTTTAGCAGTTTTATCGTAATTTCAACACCGACCAATGACGCAGCAGCGTGCTTACCAGTTTCTGTATCTTCGCTACACAGCCCCTCTACTACTTTGCAAGTACCATCACGAATGTAAATAGATGACTGTGCAGTATCTTCATTCATTGTTAATTCTTAAACAGATACACCAAAGTATACCAGATAGCAACCTACAGTCCGGCCGGAGTGGCCGTGCCGTTCTGGGCGCTACAGTCTGCCTCGGGCATGAATGTGTGTGTTGTCCTTAGGTTAGTTAGGTTTAATTAGTTCTAAGTTCTAGGCGACTGATAACCTTCGAAGTTAATTCGCATAGTGCTCAGAGCCATTTGAAGCGACCTACATATCTTTAGCACTTCGATCATAGTGTGTAATTTACGATCTTTCTCTATGCGGATGGGAGTCACTGGGCATTCTCGCAATCGTAGGATAAAGTTTAGAGACCGAAAGATCTCCTCATATTGTCTTTGACCAGCGCTCCCTGCAGCTGACCAGAAGTAGACCACTACGTTCCATACTTCCACATTACGTGGAGGAACAGTGCACACCGAGGCTGTAACTGCTGTCCCACACCCATACAATAGCACAAGATTTCTCCAGATGCGCGAATGTCGAGCGGGTTAGCACCCCTTATCAGTGTACAGTAGATATGAAACTGTTGTGATGATGTAAGAGACAATTAACAACAAGAAACAGGTGGTTTTTATGCATGATGGAGCTCCAGACGGATCGAGTTTGCTGCATTTTAAGTAAATCAACTGCGCTATCAATTCTGAAGTGTTGTTCTAGTGTCTGGTGTCATTACAAAGAAGGTATTGGTAAGAGAGAACATAAACACATCCACTCCTAAGGCTACAAGGTTCTGCACTTAAAACACTCTATGATGTTAGATATTTGCTACTTCTGACCTTTTAATAGCATGGAATGCAACGCTGTTAGTATCCCAATGAAAGAAATATATTTCCAGAGCATGACATACATTCTCCTTGCAGGTTTCTCTACGATCAACTATGGTGACAAACTGTAAAATGAAAAATTACTTCCTTAAAACTTCGATTTAGTGTGATACATGTACAATATAGGTTTCCAGAGGTGTAGAGCTCCTACTGTTCACATTCAATCATGGTTCAGAAATTATACTAAGCTCGCATCAGTCCTATATATAGAATGAGACTAGTAACGGAGAATGCCTCTTACAAAGAAAAAACGCATGGCAGTGGTGTCTGACATGTGAAATTACACGTCACGCCGCCACTAACTCCGTAAACAGGACATAGGTCAAGCAGATGTATACACGGTGATTGTATTACCTCACAGACATCTGTCGCTAACATAGAATCACCGTAGTTACGAAACTGAAGACTCGATTTTATGCCCAAGATACGGCAAAGGAATGGAATACGTCGCATAAATCTTCATTTATCAAGAGGAATGTGTGGAAACAGGGTGGAAGTCCTCTTATGACCGAGAGGTTTGTGGTTAACGATCGCAAGTAGACAGTTCTCTAAGCCACAGACAGAACAGGTAGTTGTACGTGAGTGGAGCGCAGGTTATGTCACACAACTGCTGCATCCCGACAGAACTACGGAAAAAAATTGGTCAAATGACCTACATCGAAATGTCCCTCTCTCTCTAGAAAGCATCATCAGTCTTTCATTAAATCCTACCTCGTTACAACTCCACCTCATCCGATCACTCCATTCACTCTCTGTCATCCTTAACGCATATGTAAGTACGTTTAGAGGCAAATGGTTCTCTTTTTTCCAGGAAAGCATTAAAGACAGCAGTCAACTCGCGTGTAGCACTGTTACCTCAATTGACATACAGTAGAACGTTGCCCCGAAGAAAAATAAAAGGACTCATTCCCCAGTATCCGGTGCTTCCATCTCAACGTTTTCTCGTATTCCGCTTGCTGTCATACATTCGTTTCCATCTACAAGAATAGTTCTGCACCAATCAGAAGACATGCAAGTACTCCCTCAATTTTCCTGCATTTCGCCGTATTTTCCCTCGTTTCATACGCGTTTTCTGGCATTTTTTATGTCCCTTCTGTACATACAGTCATTGCATCGTCTCTGGTTCCATGTTCTGAAATTGCTTGTAAATGTAGTACAGCTGCCAACACCTAAAGCATATCAATTTGATGTCCAAATTATACCCATACCCCCAGCTCCCTACTACTTTTGGGATGTGAAGATAGGGATCCTCGCAAGACGCGAAGTGTATCAGCAAACTATCGTAATAATGCTTGATTGCACAGTGCAGCATGAACAGGAGTGAAGCATTTCTTTTAGTTCCAACTTTACCCAAATGCAGTGGATGAGTGAGGACACGTCAAAAGAGGATTTCTTCTTATTTTGGAACTAGCTGAGTTCCCTCTGTTTGCCGGGTATGTAGTCGATTTCGTCCTTCCACCCCCATTCATCTTCTCATCTCCCCTCTCTGTCCATCTTCTCCTCCTCATTAGGCCTTTTATCTCCGCCCATCTCATCTTCTTTCCTATTCTATCCATTTCCTCCCCCTCCTCTCTCTGTACACGTCCTCCTCTCCCTATATCTTGAACTATGTGTCGAACTATGATATATTTGTGTAGGTACATTCAGCGGCATATTTGGATATTGTCTGCGAAATATGATATGTTGCGAATAGAAGTAGTAGCAAAGAAGTAATAAATTTAAACGTAATGTACGATGTGGCAGTTTTTCACGCACCTCAGCGTTTATGACAACGTATCTCCCGGTCTATGTGGAGTACAATGATATAATTTTGGGCCGCGCGGGATTAGCCGAGCGGTCTGGGGCGCTGCAGTCATGGACTGTGCGGCTAGTCCCGGCGGAGGTTCGAGTCCTCCCTCGGACATGGGTATGTGTGTTTGTCCTTAGGATAACTTGCAGTGTGTAAGCTTAGGGACTGATGACCTTAGCAGTTAAGTCTCATAAGATTTCGCACACATTTAAAAAAATTATTAATTTTGGAGGTACATTCAGCAGCATACGTAGATACTGTCTGCAAAATGTATTGCGATTAGAGCTAGTAGTACAGAAGTAAGAAATTTAAATGACATGCATGATGTGACAGTTTTCAAGCACCTTATTGTTTATGGCGTGACATGTACTGAACTATGATAGCTAGATCTTTCTACCCAGATGATGTTTATTGTCTGACGATAAGAGATATGGGTAACAAGTTTAGTTGTAATCGGACAGTTGATTTAGAGGGAGATATGGAACATACATAAATACATACACACAAACATACGAGACAGAGGCGACAAAAGTCACGGGATACCACCTAATATCGTGTCGGACCTCCTTTTGACCGGTGTAGTGCAGCAACTCGAGGTAGCACAGACTCAATAATTCGTTGGAAGTCCTGTGCAGAAATACAGAGCCTTGCTGCCTCTAAAGCCGTTCGTAACTGCGAAAATGTTGCCAATGCATAATTTTTTGCACGAACTGACCTCTCCATTGCGTCTATAAATGTCCGATGGGATTCATGTCCGGCGATCTGGGTGGCCAAATCATTCCCTCGAAATGTCCAGAATTTTCTGCTCGACCGCTACGGTCGCAGGTTTGAATCCTGCCTCAGGCATGGCTGTGTGTGATGTCCTTAGGTTAGTTAGGTTTAAGTAGTTCTAAGTTCTAGGGGACTGATGACCTCAGAAGTTAAGTCCCATAGTGCTCAGAGCCATTAGAACCATTTTGTACAGAATTTTCTTCCAAACAAATGCAAACAATTGTGATCTGGTGGCGTGGCGAATTGTCATCCACAAAAATTCTATCATTGTTTGGGAACATGAAGTCCATGAATGGCTGCAAATGATCGATGATCAGTTCAGCTGGATCTGAGCAGCCAGTCCATTCCATGTAAACGTAGCCCAGACCCTTGTAGGGCCACCACCGCCTTGTGTAGTGCCATATTGACAACTTGGGGTCTGCACTACACTGGAACCCTACCATCAGCTCTTGCCAACTGAAATTAGGTGTCATCTGAACAGGGCACGGTTTTCCGGTCGTCTAGGGTCCTATCGATATGGTCTCGCGCCCAGGAGAGGCGCTGCAGGCGATGTATTGTTAGCAAACGCGTTAGAGTCTGTCGTCTGCTGCCATAACCCATTAACTCCGTCCTGACAGATACTATTCGTTGAACATCCCACATTCATTTCTCCGGATGTATCACGCGACTGTTGCTTGTCTGGTAGTAGTGACATCTCTATGGAAACGCCGCTGCTCTCAGTCGTTAGGTGAAGGCCGTCGGCTACTGTGTTGGCCGTGCTGAAAGGCGATGCCTGAAATTTGGTGTTCTCGGCACACTCTTAATACTGTGGATCTCGGAACAATGAATTTGTGGTGCGCATACTGTAAGACCTTCAGTAGACACACCATCAGATTGTTTGACTTGTCGCTCTAACGAAGTAGGTGAGTGTCAGCAGTATGTCTCGTGGTCTTATCGTAGCGTGTTTATCTTCTGCCGTTAGGTCAGACGGTAGAAATGCCACTTGCACGCTTAGAGTAGCAGATTGATGGTGAGCAACTTTAAACAGAACTTGATTAATTTTCAGGCACATTTATTAAAATAATAACAAGTATAGAAATTACTTAACTTGGTTCTGGATGCTATTTACAATTGACAATCTGAAGTTCCTTTGGTATTGGTACATTAATCTTATTCTCATATATATCTCTGATACTTGACAAAAGAGTCTATACATTTATCTTCATGGCTATGTACAGGAATATGGTAATCTTATTGGGCGCAGACTGAAACTTGACTATAGACTGGTACAGAAAAATGAAGACTGGTACAGACTAATGCAGACTGACTCATCGAATGTCCGTCCACTCATTATAATACCTCGCGCGGTCATGTATCACTGCGCGAGTGTGATCTGCGAGGAGAAAAGGTTCTACGTTAGCAGCAATCTCATTGGCTGCATTACATATTAATACGCGGATCGGCGGATGCAGAATTTGGTCCGTCTGTAAGACAGCGCCATCTCGTAGTGCGGAGACGGACGAGCGCTGCGCCTGCGCTGTTGTGCTTAGCGGGCCGCGCTCTACTGGGAAAGTTGTGTACGCGCTGACTACGCGGAACTATGTACACAACAGAATTAGATAACGATTTCGCAAATGGAATGACCCATGCATCTAACTACCATTCCGTGTTCAAAGTCTGTTAACTGCCGTCGGTGGCTATCACCTTGGACTCCTTCTCACATGAATCACTCAAACGACAATCCCGCTAATACACTGTCATTGTATACCCTGTTTACGGAACACTACCACCATCTGCACATGGCATATCGCTAGCCTATGACTTTTGTCACCTCAGTGTATGTATGGATTAGAAACACAGGTGTGCAGCCATACCTCGATCGCCAGTAATATGTTCATTGACCCCGATTGTTTGTCAGTACAGTAACTAGCTTGCTCTTAATGAAGCTGAACAACGTTTACTGCGTCGGACGTACTGAGGACGGACGGGTAGAAGTAGGGGACGCAGCGGCAGCGGCGCATCATGTGTCTGGCACGGCAGGCGGTGAGGCAGTTGGAGCGCGAGTAGTCGATCCTCGCCGTGGCGTAGCCGCCCTCGTTGGGGTACAGGCACTGCCGCTGCTGCAGCGACAGCCGGCGCACCGCGTCCGTGCTCATCGTCTGCTCTGCCGTCACCTGCACACAGCGACCAGCGCAGCCAGCGGCGTTAGTCTCTACAGATACAGACACACGTTAAACACAAGACAAAGTGGTGGTCCACCCTCCCTAAAAGTACACGCTGAATACTCCGGAGATCTGTCGGTGGAGGACAGCAGGCACCACGTGATCAAGTAACCTTCTATTGCTGACGGAAGCCTTCGCAGCAGCTGGTCTGTTTGTGCTAGTCTGTTGTAGGGAATCGACGTGGAGACTTACCAGAATGGCAGAAATGAGCTATCGGTTTGGATGTACCTCTTACCACGCCGTGAGCGTAGGCGACCTATATTTGTTGATGTAAAAAATTAAACTGGAAGGAACACATAGAAAATGTTGTGTGGAAGGCTAACCAAAGACTGCGTTTTATTGGTATGGCGCTTAGAAAATGCAACAGACGTACTAAAGAGACTGCCTACACTATGCTTATCCGTCCTCTTTTAGGATACTGCTACGCGGTGTAGGATCCTTGCCGGCCGCGGTGGCCGTGCGGTTCTAGGCGCTCCAGTCAGGAGCCGCGTTGCTGCTACGGTCGCAGGTTCGAATCCTGCCTCGGGCATGGGTGTGTGTGATGTCCTTAGGTTAGTTAGGTTTAAGTAGTTCTAAGTTCTAGGGGACTAATGACCACAGCAGTTGAGTCCCATAGTGCTCAGAGCCAATTGAACCATTTGTAGGATCCTTACCAGATAGGATAGACGGAGTATGCTCAAAAAGTTCAAAGAACGGCAGTAAGTTTTGTATTATCACGAAATAAGTGAGAGAGCGTCACTGAAATGATGCAGGATTTGGGGTGGACATAATTGAAACGTAGGCGTTTTTCGTTGCGGCGGAATGTTCTCACGAAATTTCAATTACCAACTTTCTCCTCCGAAAGCGAAAATATTCTGTTGACGCCGACCTACAGGAGAAACGTTCGTCATAAAAAATAAGGTAAATCAGAGCTCGCACTCAAAGATATAGGTGTTCCTTTTTCTGCGTGCTATACGAGGTTGGAATAATAGAGAATTGTGAAGATGGTTCGATGAACGCTCTGCGAGGCACTTAAATGTTCAAATGGTTCTGAGCACTATGGGACTGAGGTCATCAGTCCCCTAGAGCTTAGAAACACTTAAACCATGTACGGCCGGCAGGCACGCATGAGATCAGACAAGTTTGCGCGACCTTGTTTCGATGAAAACAGACTCCTCGTCAAACGATAAACCGTGCTTTTTTTTACAGCCACTTATCTGTACACATCTTGCGAGCGCCAATGAATATCTACGACTCTCAGGTTTTTCACCAAAAGAAACTCAATGACAGCTCTCTGCTTGGAACACTCTTCCATTGTAGACGCCATTTTGAAGGTTACGTATAGGTCACTACATATCGAAACTGCATGGAACTTTAGACTGAAGAAATAATATTCCACGATATCCCACAACAAATTCCGCAATTTCTCAACTGAAACTGGCCGAGAAAAATGTGTTGCATTCTAACAGCGTTAATGCTTGCTGACTAGATGTTCAGTATTTATGTAACGGTACCTCTTCCGACTACAAGAAAATAATTATCATCAGTTCACCACACAACCTAAAAAGCAATGAGCGGATAAGCTTGGGAAGTATAGAAAAGTCAGGCTGTCATCATCCCATATCTGTATACGGGTGATTGTAATAATAAACTTATAAATAGCAAGAAAAACTGAAGAACTGCTGTACAAAGAACGGTTTAGCTACACGAAAGAGACATATTCTACAAAAATAATCCTGAACTACTGTTAGTTAATGAAAAATTAATAAAGAAAAACCAAGACACTCTCATACCCAGCGGATAAATGCTCCTATAGGCGCCCAAAGGAGGCGAACATATCCTCTTCGAAAGTCCCTTACTGAAAGACAGGGAACCAGCTGCCTCAATCATTATTTTGCCTTCTTCACCAAACATTTTAGCAAGCGAACAAATTGAAGCTCCTTTAATGGAGAATATTCTAAATCATTTTACGCAGTTCTGACTGTAATTAAGGTTTCATACTCGGCTTCTCCATCTCTATATGCATCTCTCTCCCACTGTCTCCTTTTTCTCCCAGTGTTTTGTAGTGTTCGTATATCCTACTGCCACTGATTCCTCTCTCATCTATGCTTTCTTTCCCACTGCCACTGTGTCCTCCATACCTTAGCATCTAGAAACGCCTAGGGGTGGGGAGTCCAACTTCTATCTGTCCTGTATCCACTGCTCAAAATGTCAGGCCAAAATGCGCCATGCCATTTGCATACGTTTTAAAGTTCGCTGGTCTGGATGGGTCCAGTCATCCCCAGGCCTATATCACTCTTCCACTGCCACTATCTTTCTCCTGGCATCAGTGCCTCTTCTCTCTTTCTCTTCCATTTGCACCGTCTTCTCTCGCTTCCACAACCACTGTGTGTCTGCTACTCTCCTTCAGCACAAGTAGCGTAACAAAATTTTTAGTGAAGAAGGCGGACTGAGGACTAAGGCAGCTGATTCCCCACTTCTCTATCATAGCCTTTTACAAAGTAACAAATTTGCGTTTTTTGTGCTCCGACAAGGAGATTTGTCCGCTGGTTCCCTTTTTATCGCTATTACAGCAGAGAGTGCTGCTTATATAAAACGAAATTTACAGGTTAGTAACGTTTTGGCAGTTTATATACTTCAACACATTTCTATACTTTCACACATACAGAGTGTAGCTAAATTCCCTTTACATAGTTTGAGGACAAGGTTCTTTACAACAAAACAGGAAAGAGTATCTAGTAAAGATGCATACCCAAAGAACTATGAGCTATCTTCGATACTGTGGAAGCACTTTGATTTCCATGTTTTGGGTAGAGGTAGTGAAAAGAAAACTTCTCCGGTTAACGTGAGCCGTGAAATGAATTTCTTAAGAGCTGTGAGCAGTTGCTCTTCTTCGCCACTGTGAAATCTCTTCTTCTGAACGAACCCTCGTAACTCTTATGGTATTCGTTCTAAAATCCGTGTTTTTGTCCAAACTATATCCTTTCAAAATATGGAAAGCAAGGTACGTTCAGTAGAAAAGAAGTATTTCACAGTATCAAAGATTAACAAGTGCTTAAAGCGCTTAAGGTATATATATTAGAGCCGATGTTTACTAGAACTTTTTCCCTTGTTTTGGTGGGAGGAACCTGTCCTCAAAGTCTATAATATCTGCGATTTACTGCCGTTTTTTCGGTATACAGCATGTCATCTGCAACAGTAAAATATGAAAATGTGATTTTACATAGTCAGTGTTACGCTGTTGGGAATTGCGGTAGTATTGTGGGTACAATTTTGATGGGCACTAAGTTGTTACGTAATCTGTCATGTACCCTCTTTCGCTGGTCGGCTTGCTGTTGATTTAAAACACACACACACTCAAAAAGTTTTTAAAACTTGGTCGTAATTCAGAACATTACGCCGTATTACTGTTCGCATGTGGCGCGAGGTTTATCGCGTATGACGATAAGGTTTCGATAAGTGTAGCAGGAGTTCTGACGGCTTATGTTCCTCTGTTCGCGATTAGGGAGTTATCGAGTGTGTGTGTGATTTCTGTTCTGTGTCCTGCGTCATATCTCTTAAAGCCGAGAGATGGTGTTGCAAAGCGTTGAGTTCGCAGTTGTTGGGTTTGTATTTGTACGTTCAAATGGCTCTGAGCACTATGGGACTTAACATCTGAGGTCATCAGTCCCCTAGAACTTAGAATTACTTAAACCTAATTAACCTAAGGACATCACACACATCCATCCCCGAGGCAGGATTCGAACCTGCGATCGTAGCGGTCGCGCGGTTCCAGACTGAAGCGCCTAGAACCTCTCAGCCACAACGGCCGGCCCTTTTGTACGTAATAGCTTTCTTCTATTGTTAGTTTCCGATGTAAAATGTTGCTCTGTTTTAGGATGTGGGGTGGTGGTGTTTGGGAACGGTTTTCGGCCTAACAATTTCGAGAAGTCAGTCGTGGCCATACATATTCATGAAACTGGCCATTCCATATAAGGAACAGACGAGAATCTAGCAATTTTGATTATACAAGATAAAGGCAAGAAAGTGGGTCTACAAGAACAATTAGAGATTACTATACAGAGCGTAGGAAATCGTGATACATTAAATGAACGGTTTACAGGTGACATAAATAAATTTCAGAAACTTTGCACATTTTTTATATATCTGTAACCATTTAGTGACTTTACAATACACCGTTAGCTTACCGTTCGTGATGGGATTTGAAATTCCGGGCTATACGTAGTTATAAATCACCTTTGTTTCTTCAGCACCTCTTTGATTTCGTGTTCACATTCAGGAGGAGCTCACTCGAGTGACTTCTGCGTTTATCTGCACGATAAGCTTTCAAGAAGAAGCGTTTATCTGCACGTATTTGACTGCTATTGTGACGCTGCCATTACGTTTTGGTATATTTTATTAGTTGATGGTGATGTGCATGTACATCTTAAGAAAGCATGGTTGCAAGAGAAGTAGCGACGTTATCTTATTTTTATTGCCCTTGTTTATGTTTTATATTGATCGCTTTTAGAGTTTCTTGTACAGTTATTCTGTTGATGAATGCTTAACCTTCGAAACGTGTAAATTCTACTGTTATTCATCCTGTAAATAAGTCGTTCAGCTAACATTTTAATCTTAGAGAAAATTTCGCAACACAAATTAAAGTGAAAGGCTAACCAATAATTTTTTTTTAGATTCACAGACGACTTAGCCCTTCAGGCTGAAACTATGACAGGCAACAATTATTAAATGGAATGTTCTTTGTAGTTTACACCTGACCCATGTTGAGGATAAAAGAATCATTGACTGAGGTAGATCAAGATAGCAACATGCTGCCTTAAATTATCTGGATGAAAGATAACATCTCGGAGACCTCGAAGATAGGGCAAAATCACTGTCCTTAAAATGTCAGAAATGTAACTGCTGACTTGCAAGTTACTATCCATACGATCTAGAACCCAATGACATTGGATACTATCATGCCTGGTGGTATGTCTGTACGAGGATAATGAAGGTAATGAATGAAATCTGGCAACTTTCATTCTTCTAGGAGCCTCCATTCAAGTGTAAGTTCATCGAGAAGATAACGTGGTGAAACTCTTGTGTCCAATGTAATCGTTGATGATGTCGTCCAGGATACCGAGCAGCATACATAGCACACGCCCGTTGGGCATTTTGATCACAATAGCCATACATCAACACCATATCGACCTTTTCCGCAATTGGTAAACTGTCCATTTTAACACGGGTAATGTATCAGGAAGGAAATACCGTCCAGACTGGCGGAATGTTGGGTGATACCACGTACTTATACGTTTGTGACTACTACAGCGCCATCTATCACAAAGCAAAAAAGTGGTTCAACTAAAACATTCATATTTCTTTACGTACAACACGAATATGTAATAAAAATGGCGGTTGCTATTTTGAAAAAAGGCAGTTGATATTTGTTTGACCTATGGCATCGACATCTAGCGGGCCAACCATAGCGCCATCTGGTTTTCCCCTTCAAGCTAGACAAGTTTCGTTTTTTGTAGTTTTTTCGTTTGACGCTTATTTCGTGAGATATTTGGCCCAGTCACGATCAATGGACCATCCTATATAACGTGAATAGCTAATAAGGGAATGATGTTTTAGTTTCTTTAACCGCTCTTTGCTCGATATCATTTGACGTTCTCTCCCCTCTCTCCCACCCCCACCCCCACCCCCATGTCTCTCTGTCTCTCTTTTTATTTTCATTTCTTTATTTCTTTATTTTAACATAGGTCAAAAGACTGGGCAAGCTAGCGCATCGTCATCTGACCTCGTCATTATCTGGAAAAGAAATTAATGCTTGTACAAGCATGCTTGAACCGTGTTGAGGTGCGAGGAATTTGAGCATGCTTTCTCAAGCATTCTTGCACAAGGATGCTTGTTAGGCTATCAGTTACGTGAGCGGCCGATTTAAGATGTCTACGGGCCAAGTCCAGTACCTGGAGGAACGCCTCCGACGAGGGCTTCACGATGTGTCCCCTGGCGATGACGTCGGGGAACTCGACCGGCGAGTGCACCAGCACCTGGAAGCCGTAGAAGGAGAAGGTGGCCGCCTGGTAGTCCTCCAGCTGGGGGTCCAGTAGCACCGTCAGACCCGACAGCAGGCCCGCAGCGTTGGTGCGTACGCTAGTCGGGCCCAGGGATCTGAGCAGTTCGTTATAGAAATTGCTGGACCAACCACGGGCACCAATTTTTTAATTAATCAAGGTTACATATATTCATATTTTGTAATTGCAATTGTGTATAGCACCTGCAAGCTATGAGTACAAGTAAAAAATTACTATACTTTCTTCGTATCTCATACTTAACCCTAATAGTGCACATCTCTACAATTGCTACACGACCTGCACACCAGGTCACAATGACCCTCAATTATATGCTGGAGAAATTGCTGAATATTGAACATTTGCTAATGAAACTGGATTCTCATATACTAAACGCATTTTATTTCGCCTTTGTCACTTTCTTTTTCAATCAACATTAGCATGCATGCATCTAAAATTCGAGACAAAGAAAAAACCGGCATGTAAGCTTTTCAGTGATTGAACTTGAAAGTGATCTGGATCTAAAGATTTTATACGCCCTTCTACTAGATGAAGATGCTATAATATGTACATATTATACAAATATTTTGGGGTCTTCTCCATTATTCACAAATCCGTTCATTCATTAGTTCCAGACTCTTAGAGTATGGACTACAATGTTACCGGTAGCTGGCCAGAATCTTCTATTAGGGAGAGTTGTGTTGCAACGATGACCATTCCTTTCGTACACGTCTGTATTTTCTTCATCGCTGTCGGTAGACTGATTAGTTTTGGCATTGTCCATAACTGCTACTGGAAAGGAAAGTCACTTAGTGTCACTTTTACGACTGAACTGTTCTAGCAGTACTTCCGTTAGTAAAATATCATTTCTTCGTGCCGTTTTCACATTAATGTATTTCACACTCAGCGAAAAATTATTTACTCAATGTGTACTGCAGGGCCGGCCACAGTGGCCGAGCAGTTCTAGGCACTTCAGTCTGGAGCCACGCGACCGCTACGGTCGCAGGTTCGAATCCTGCCTCGAGCATGGATGTGTGTGATGTCCTTGGGTTAGTTAGGTTTTAGTAGTTCTAAGTTCTAGGGTACTGATGACCTCAGATGTTAAGTCCCATTGTGCTCAGAGCCAGTCGATTCCAGGCCGGGTGGGAGATTTTCTCCGCTCGGGGACTGGGTGTTGTGCTGTTATCATCATCATGTCATCCTCATGAAGTCGACCAATGTCGGGCTGACTGCAATAAGACTTGCACTTGGCGGCCAACCTTTCCCGGATGGGGCCTCCTGCCCAACGATGCCATACGCTCACTTCATTTTTTTTTTATCTGCTGCCAAGGCTTGCTCTATTATGTCAACATGGGAGGCGACTAATTTTTGACGCTGATAGTCCCCAGCGATGAAACGTCTTTTCACCACTATGAGCCAGAATATGAAGTAGAGACACAAGAAGCCATCGGCAGGAAACTTTATGCCAACCAATTTTTGGGACTCAAATGAGATCATTCTGGAAGAGAGCATGGCAAAGAGAGTTACAGTGAATTATTGGAAAAAAGCTAAATGCAGCAATTCGCACCTAACGTCGAAGTCAGTTGTCAAAATAAATAAATAAAAAGTATTGCTGTTGATTGACAATGTACGACTGCACTCGGCTCATCACACCGTTGAAAGCATAAAGAAATTGGCTTTGGAGCTGCTGGAACACCTTATCTGCAGCTCAGAGCTCGCTGGCTCCAACTTTCACTTGTCTGAGTGGTTCAAGGATAATTTACGAGGTCGACGATTCTCTTCAGATATGCAGTAACAGGAAAGGCTGCAGATCGCTGGACCAAGGGAATTGAAAAGAAAGGAGAGTATCTTGATAAATAACATACATGTAGGATCACTATTTTTTGTAAGTACACTGCAGGACGAAAAGTGTAGATTATTTTTGAATCTCCCCCGTAATAATAAAGAAACGGGTTAAGTGTGCCAGCTATCGGGAAGTAAGCAGATTACATAACACACATTTATTTCCAGAAAGTGTATTTTGATCATGGCTGTTAACTTTGGTTGTCCTTTAAAATCATTGTCAACAATAACTGATATTTTTCTTTCAGTATGATTAAAATGGTAAAGCAATAATACACCTTATCTATTGACCAAAACCTCTTAGTCTCATTAACATGTTTTTTTAGTACCGGCTAGTTCACAGAGACAGCCGGCTGGGGTGGCCGAACCGTTCTAGGCGCTACAGTCTGGAACCGCGCGACCGCCACGGTCGTAGGTTCGGATCCTGCCTCGGGCATGGATGTGTGTGATGTCCTTAGGTTAGTTAGGTTTAAGCAGTTCTAAGTTCTAGGGGACTAATGGCCACAGCAGTTAAGTCCCACAGTGTTCAGAGCCTTTTGAACCATATTTTCACAGAGACAGTTGGAACTTTGGGGTGCTGACTATAACGGAAGTGCATTTGTGCGTCTCATTATCAGCTGGTTTATACAAAACGTTGGCAGTGGAACCTTTTTGGAGCGGCGAGCTCATGATAAAGCACATTACCACGCAGCATCCTTATGGATGCAGGCAGCAATGGCGGTGACGTGTTTGCTGGCGGCCAAGGCTGTGGCAGATATCCAGCGTTTGACAAAGTGACTTCAGGAAGCAAATACGTTAGCGACTTCCGTTCTGTCTCCTCAAGGCTAGCATCCAAGTCCCTACAGTGGAGTCTCGCAGTGAAATGCCACACTAGGTAGCTCCCCCAGCATTATGCAAGTACTTCTGTGGGTGTGTCCATCGATCCAATCAGCCAGAAAAGCTTCTTGTTGTTGTGAAAAGAATTATTTTACAACTACCTTCATATCTGCTGCGTACCGCTTTTATTTCCCATGGTTAAAGAAGTACATACACGCTTGTCAAAAATGTTTTTATCGGAGGGTCGTCTTTTCTTACCGGTCTCGTAAACTGACACAGCCGGAAGAGTGGTGTGCTGACGACATGCCCATCCATATCTGCATCCACGGAGAACCTCAGTCTGGATGGCCGGTTCGGACTTGAACCGTCGTCCAAGCGAATGCGAGTCCAGTGTACTAACCACTGCCCCACCTCGGCACAGATATACTGACTCCTGTGTCAGCGTCCTTCATAAGAGTCTACTTTCACTCCACCCAATGTTTTGGTCCATAGCTGGCTAGTCACTGACCAGATAAAGGTAGAAGTTAAGAGGAGTCCGTGTTGCGTCTGTTTAGGCCTCTGGCTTCATACTTCAAACAGGTTCTTGGAGATCGGGTGCTAAGCAGATGTATCTTCTGTGTCTCTGCCGCAGGCATCCCTTCTCTGGACCACAGTGTTTCATCTGGCGAAAACAGGACTTCAAGTCTCTAAAAGAAGTTCCCAATAATCAGTTTCCCCTTTTTTTATTTGAAGAATACTAATTTTACCGGCGGAAAGTAAACGAAATGGAAGCTGATACTTTTCTTGTTATCCTAAACTGAGAGCTGGTTTTTGCTATTCTTGCTCTGGAGTATGATATGGATTCTGGGAAACAAAGAAGGCGTCCTTGATATTTCTCAATCATGATTTTGTCTCCTGTGTTACAAATCTCTTCCGTTGTCATATGGTCATTGCTTAGCTGGAGAAATAAGCCATAACTTTGGCCTGCTACAGATTTCTTGAACATTTTATCAGTTCGAACACAATAAATTTCCTTGAAACGAAAAGCTTCTCTCTACAGCTTTAAAGAGCATCACTCGTGCGAAATTCAGTTTGCCCATTTTTTTTTACATCAGATCCTGTGAACCGTGGATGAAGATTCGATGCTCCTAGATTTACGGTAAGCGTCTGACACGGCGCCTCAATGTGGACCGTTAACGAAGCTACGCGCGTACGGAATAGGTTTCAAGATATGCGAGTAGCTCGAAGAGGCTATTATCAGGAGCACCCCAGGGAAGTGTTATAAGTTCGCTACTGTTGTCTACATACAAAAATGCTCTGACGGACAAGGTAAGCAAGAATTTGCGGCTGTTTGATGATGATGCTGCGGTGTACGTAAAGGTGTCGTCGATGAGTGACTACGAGGATACAAGAGGACTTATTGTTGATAAAATTTCTAGTTAATGTAATGAATGGCAGCTATCTCTAAGTGTGATGAGAAGGAAAAACAATCTCTTAACGTCCGAGTACATCACTATTGAAAGGCTGCTTGACAGAGTCACGCCGACTAAAAATTGAAGCGTAACCTTGTAAAGCATATGAATTCCAACGAGTATGTAAGGAGATTGTTTTATTGGGAGAATTCGGTGTATAGGGAGAATTTTAGAAAAGCGTGGTTCATCTGTAAAGGAGACCGCCTACAGAACACCAGTGCGACCCATTCTTGACTACTGTTGGAGTGTTTGTTATCGCCACCAGGTCAGATTAAAGGGAGATAGCGAAGCAATTCAGAGGCGGGCTGCTAGATTTGTTACCAATAGGTTTGATCAATAAGCAACTGTTGCACAGGTGCTTCGGGAATCCCTGGAGGGAAGACGGTGTTCCTTTCGAGGAATAATATTGAGAAATCCAGCAAACAATAAAGGTAAACAAATGGAATATATTTTTATAAAAATCAAATCCCTGAAGAGAAAATGCCTAAAATATATCCTCTACAAACCTTCTGAACTAGGTGGATGGGCCTGCTTGGAGACTGCTGTTACAAGTCTCTAATCGACATAAGGGCCCATAATTATGGCTGGTGACATTAGCAAAAAAATTTCTATACAATATTCCTTTCAGAGTTCAATTTAATCGGATGCTTTCTTGTTCAAACATATCGCTACTTCAGCTTGTTCCCACCCATAATATGGACAGTAGCCACACTATCATACATATATTTGCAACGAAATACCCCAAAACAGCAATTCGTATCTCGCAAATATCTGCAATTAGCATGTCTGTCCACGACATAATTCTCATGATTTACTTGCTAGAATGTCCCAGAAAGAAATTACAATTTACTTCACACCGAGATTTCAAACTTATTAATTTATCCGAACTTTAAACTGAGGCGCAAGAAACAATTTTGGAACGTCTTCTATTCCTTTCTCAGACATAAACGAATAACTTCAAGGATTTACTAACAAACTTACTCAACTATATGACGAGTACGCCCGCCCGAAGACCAGAAAACTAAGAGGAAAAACTACGCCTTGGCTGACTGAAGAACTGAAACTGTTCATTCGTGTTGCTAAACTTGCCGTGAATTGTGTAAGTGAACATATACTTATCCATGCAGTGTTGCAAACGATTTGTGTCTTTGTGTAGTCAGTAGGTACGAGTCTGGTTACAAAACTGTGCCGTCAGTTCAGCCACTCTTTTTATCAGCGTATTTGATTCAATGATTTTCTTTGTGTCGTATATGAAATTGAGTTTACGTGATGCTGTTACATTCGACTTGTGTTTCACGGGTCTTTGTGATGCCCGTGGACCACTTGCTATTATGTTCAGTCTGTTTTGAACCAATTATATGATTTAAATTCAGATAATATTCCTCACTTCAAATTCCTGATAAAATGTAAATGTAGTGTGACTAGGACCTTCCGTCGGGTAGACCGTTTCGCTGGGTGCTAGTCTTTCGATTTGACGGCACTTCGGCAACTTGCACGTCGATAGGGATGAAATAATGATGATATCACCCAGTCCCTGAGCGGAGAAGATCTCCGACGCAGCCCGGAATCGAATCCGGGCCCTTAGGATTGACATTCTGTCGCGCTGACCACTCAACTACCGGGGGCGGACAAATTCATGATGAATTACTAGGTTTTTAAGTACACATTGTCATAATCTTTGTCGACCTCTATTTCATGACTAAGGGCTACGAGATGCTGTTGTTTGCACTTAACGACTTCGATTGAATACTTAATTTCACAAATAGCATCCCCTACGTTTCACAATACGCAACTGCTTTTCGATGCATGCATTTTCAGGTAAAAAAGTAGGTCTTAACAACACATGCTTGTCGGAGAAAGGCTGTGCATGATCCAGCAAAAGAATATTTATTCATATATTACAAACTACCTCGAATAGAGTATTACCTCGCTCTGTCTAAAACGAATATTCAGATCTATCAAACTGCAATATTATTCAACTGACTTTAAATCGTATTACAAGAAGATATTCAGTGTTTCGAATTGAACTATAATGATTACAGTAAGAGGCCTACAGCCCTATTCTAGAGAGATAAACTACAAGTTGCTCACTGCTATACTCTTAGTATTGCTAGTATCTGGTGAGTGATATTCATTATCAATGCACTTCAATTTCTAATGCCGTGCCTGATATTTTCCATTGTGCATTTTAACGTTAGCGTGTGTTGCTAATTTTTTTCTCCTACCGAAGTTAGACAGCATTTGTCAATGAGTTGTTTGCGTTATTACTGGGTCTGTTACAAGTCATAGGTTCTTCCCATCAGAGTAAGTACTTCTGCTGCATAATATGCAGCCATTGCTGAAAAGAGAATACAGATTACAATCTGTCACCACATTCAAAGTTACTTGCTGTGACCTTCCTACCAAGGAATCCACAATCTCGCACAAATTATTTTTCAGGGACTTCTGGTACGATTCCATTATTGAAACTTTGGGAAATTATTGTCCATGAGCTCTACTAATAAACAAAAAGTTGACATTTTCGGTCAATTTCATGAAAGTCCCTCCTCAAACACACTGACCGCTTCAGTCCTCATCCAGCCAATCTGATTTAGCTTTTCCTTGATTTCCTTGAATTAATTCAGCAGCCAAATGCTGCTGTAAAGCGACGGCCGAGCACTTGTACCATCCTTGTAAAAAAGAAAACTTTGTAAGTATTACGATACTTTGTTGTTCTTACATTGTAATATCGTGACATGGAAAACATACCTGTTACAGTGATCCACGGATGAATAAACTACTGCTACTGTACAAACAGCAAGTAACCCTCCAGGTTAGCCGAGAGCTCTAATGCGCTGCTGTCCTGTACCCATGTAGGCCGCGCCGGTCCTGGATGGAACCTGCCCGGAGCATTACCGACGAGGGCCGTAGTACCGGCCAGCCTGAATGTCGTTGTTAGGCGGTTTTCCACATCCCTATAGGTGAATACTGGGCTGGTCCTCACGTTCCGCCTCAGCTACTCGCCTCCCAGACACTTGAAAACGTTCACGCTCTTTCATGGCTTACCCTGGACGCAGGCAGCTGAGGTACACTAATCCTGTCCTGGGGGTAAGGGGTGTCGACAGGAAAGACATCCGGCCACCCTCTGACTCTAACAGCGCCAAGTCCATAGTAACACGGCCGAACCCGCATTAAAGAGGGATAAAGACCCAAAGAAAATGATGAAATAATGACTGTACGAACAGTAAGTGAGGTTGTGTAAAACTGGACTCGTATTCGGGGTGATTATGGGTGGCCACGAGTCATTAGAGGAATACTGGTAAATTTCCTTAAAACAATGATACGTCGATACCTTTTCTTATCGTTGCCTAGTCCTAGTTTGTTATCATCCATAGGAACCATAAGCTATCTTTCGCCAAAGGCTATGAAATGGTACTATACATGCTAGGATACTTTAAATGTGCACACTTTCTGAAATACGCTTAATCCAGATTTCAGAAATTCTGGTACTTCATAACTACCCTTACATATAAAAGGTAAAAAGTTTTTCAAAATCTGCAGTGCATCCGTTCTGCAATCAGGATCTATCTCAGTCATACTATAGCTTTTGCTCGAATGACTGTTTTCTGTTAAAGGTGAGCCGGCCTGAGTGACCGAGCGGTTCTAGGGGCTACAGTCTCAAACGGCGCGACCGCTACGGTCGCAGGTTCGAATCCTGCCCCTGGCATAGATGTGTGTGATGTCCTTAGGTTAGTTAGGTTTAAGTAGTTCTAATTTCTAGGTGACTGATGACTCAGAAGTTAAGTCCCATAGTCCTCAGAGCCATTTAAACCATTTTTTTGATGAAGGTGATGTACACATCTCCTAGGAGTATTGCAGGGGAATGTTTTATGAATAAGAAATATAAAAAACGTCGGTATAGTTAGAAAATGTTCCGTATAATCGGAAACGTGTGAAGCCAACACTTTTTCTTAATTCAGTAAAGCATCATTTAAAGATTTCCATTCAAAATTATCCATCTCTAGCTTCTTTCTTCGAATTTTTAGAATCTGTCAGAGCGTACTGACAAAAGCGATAAGGCACGAGGCTTTTGAACATTTTACCTCTAGGCTATAGTTTGAACTAATTTAGATGTCAAACATTTATTTCAGAAGTCCATGATCAAGGTTTTGGAGAAACTAACCTCTCGTAGTTGAAAGAGCAGCAGTATCCAGCGTCAGTTTTCCGGCGTCTGAACAGCTCCTTGCAGTTGCAGGACTTCCCCCTCCAGCGACATTGGAGGGCCATTTCTTCACATGGTTGAGCTAGCTGGAACATAGGTGCAAAAAATAATGCCTGACTCTGCCACACACATTTCTGATTTAAACAAATAAGACATTTTTTCGAAGTAGAAAAAAATGTAGCGTGGACATACTGATGATGTACAGACAATGCTCAAGACATTAATGTTTCGTAGGTATTTTCATAATACGTGTAAAACATGTTTCTTCGTTCTCTTAACTATCTGTTATATATCGAGAACAGATACGAGAGAGAAATAAAGTGATAAAATCGCTCGTGACATATCCACCACAGAAAAAAATCGGAACACCAAAAATAACTAATACAGAGTAATGAAATTTCAGGAGTACATTTGTCTAGGTAACATATTTTTCCGATTAACATTGCAAGATCACATCATAAGGTATGCGCGAGCTATGACACAGCAACGTTGAATGTGAGTACGCAGAGGTGCTTGCATTGTGTAATACACGTGCCGGATGTCAGTTCGTAGGATGAAGTTTCATACCTATCGCTTTTGGTCGGTCGGTACAGGGACGGTTAATGTTGCTTGTGGATGACGCTGGAGTTTTCGTTCGATGGTACCCTGTAGTCTGTGGAATATGTGGGCGAGCGTTGTTCCGTTTAACAACATCCCCTGAAACGCTGTTCATGAACAGCTCGACAACTCGAATCACCATACTGACGTACAATTTTGCAGTGAACGTGTGTGGGATCAATACAAGAGTGCTCTTGCAGTCACACGAAATCTCAGCCCAGACCATGACTTGAGGTGTAGGTCCATCGTGCCTAGCACACAGACAGGTTGTTTCAGGCCCTAAACTGGACTCCTTCTAATCAACCCACAACAATCATGGCACCCAGGCAGAACCAACTTTCATCAGGAATCGCAACAGACCTCCACCATGCCCTCTCGTTTGATACTGCTGAGGTCACAAACGACCGTGGTTTGGGGTCAGTGGAATGCACGCTACAGAGCGTCTGGCTGGGACCTATCCTTGAAGTAACCGATTTGCAATAGTTGGCTGTGCCACTGAGGTGCCAACTGCTGTTCAGATTGCTGCTGCGGACGCAGTACGATGCGCCAGAGCCATACGCCGGACACGATGGCCTTAAAGGCAACTCACTACGTCCAATCTCAAAAGTAACGAACTCTCACTACCGTAACAGCGTGTATTTCAAGCAATCCCGATTTGTATCCTCATAGTGGCGCTACTAGTGCCACTCTTACCCGACTGGCACGAAATCTGAACAAACATCGTCTATAAGCTGTAGAAAGACGCCTACCAACTTTAGTTTATGTCTCACAATTCCTTCTTAGTGTTGCGATTTTTTTCCGTGCGTGCATATCTAGGAATGCTGATGACTTTACGGCTCACAGATCTGGTCTAGGTACGCTAAGTTCAAAACACAAATTACGAAACATGTATTGTGAACTATATACAATACTGGCGGGTGGCGACACCTACAACGTGCTGACATGAGGAAAGTTTCCAACCGATTTATCATACACAAACAGCAGTTGACTGGCGTTGCCTGGTGAAACGTTGTTGTGATGCCTCGTATAAGAAGGAAAAATGCGTACCATCACGTTTCTGACTTTGATAAAGGTCGTATTGTAACCTATCGCGAAGGCGGTTTATCGCATCGCGACACTGCTGCACGCGTTGTTCGAGATCCACTGACTGTTAGCAGAATATGGAATCGGTGGGTTCAGGAGGGTAATACGGAACGCCGTGATGGATCCCAAGGGCCTCGTATCACTAGCGGTCGACATGACAGCCATCTTATCCGCATGGCTGAAACGGATCGTGCAGCCACGTCTCGATACCTGAATCAACAGAGGGGACGTTTGCAAGACAATAACCATCTGCACGAAGAATTTGACGCCGTTTGCAGCAGCATGGAGTGTCAGCTCAGAGACCATGGCTGCGGTTACCCTTGACGCTGCACCACAGACAGGGGCGCCTGCGATGGTGTACCCAACGACGAACCTGTGTGCACGAATGGCAAAACGTCATTTTTTCGGATGAATCCGGGTTCTGTTTACAGCATCATGATGGTCGCATCCATGTTTGGCGACATCGCAGTGAACGCACATTGGAAGAGTGTATTCGTCTTCGCCATACTGGCGTATCACCCGGCGTGATGGTATGGGGTGCATTGGTTACACGTCTCGGTCACCTCTTGTTCGCATTGACGGCACTTTGAACAGTGGCTTTACATTTCAGATGTGTTACGACCCGTGGCTCTACCTTTCTTTCGATCCCTGTGAAACACTACATTTCAGCAGTATAATGCACGACCGCATGTTGCAGGTCATCTACGGGACTTTTTGGATACAGAAAATGTTCGACTGCTGCCCTGGCCAGCACATTCTCCAGATCTCTCACCAATTGAAAATGTCTGGTCAATGGTGGCCGAGCAACTGGCTCGTCACAATAGGCCAGTCACTACTCTTGATGAACTGTGGTATCGTGTTGAAGCTGCATGGGCACCTGTACCTGTATACGCCATCCAAGCTCTGTTTGCCCAGGCGTATCAAGGCTGTTATTACGGCCAGAGGAGGTTGTTCTGGGTACTGATTTCTCGGGATCTATGCACCCTAATTGCGTGCAAATGTAATCATATTCAGTTCTAGTATAATATATTTGTCCAATGAATACCCGTTTATCATCTTCATTTCTTCTTGGAGTAGCAATTTTAATGGCCAGTAGTGTACACAAGTCGTATGATTTCTTCATGCTTAGAAACCAGTGTCTGAAACTAATCATTCTAGTTCTTTCCGAAAATATCTCTGATTGAAAGAAATTTATCAGGAGGCGTGTGAATAATGATAACGTGCTTCTAATCGTAACGTAGTATGTCACAAGATTAAACATTGCGTTAAGGCTGAAATAAATGAGGAAATATGTGAAATGCTTTAAGATTAAATATTGCGTTAAGGCTGAAATATACTAGGAAGGAGATGAAATGCCTTCAGCTCATATGATTTCAGAATTATAACAGCAACACTAGGTAATGGCACAACAGGTGTGATCATTAGTGTTTTGCGTTCGTCTTCCTGTCACTTTGCAGTGTGCATATAACGAACTGAGGCATTTCTAGTTGAACTGCTGTTTTAATACGCCATGTCTGAAAGGAGGTGGTGGGTAGTGAAACGCATTTAAACATTTCCCATGAATGGAAAGTTAAAGGCTACTAAACTTCTGCTCCTAATATCTGTAATCGCTTAAACATTTCCTCTTCCATTACTGTAATATGAAACATCTTCCATATAAGTTTATTGATCACCTCCTTATTCTCTTCAGGTTCAGCCAGCACTTAAATGTAAACCTTGATATCTATTGTGCTTCGCATCGGAATGAATTATTGTTTTACGCTGAGGAGAAATACGTTTAATATCTTCAAAATATCCCACTAGCATTTTGAGTGATTTACACACACTGAAGTTTTGTTTTGTTTTTTTCATTTTTCGATGTAGGGTTTCCTTCCTGTGGACATTCTGCGTTTTGTAAACCACTGAAGTCCAGTTTCGATGCAGAAAAAAGTATTTTAAGGGTTGACATGATGCTTATATCTCTCGTCCGTGGAATTTTAACACCAAGCAATTCATATCTTATTTCTCTAAATGGATATGTGGAAGTATTATGTGTAAGATATTGACGTTGCGGGAGCTCAATCGCGTTTCACAAATTTTCTTTCCAAATATGTGAAACTGTTCCTTGGAACTGTTAAAGCATCCTGGTGCTGAATCTAGACCCTAATCTCATCACTGTTATTGAACACTGTTGAAGCAAAAGACCTGTGCAACAAATATTCTTGTTATGCAAGACAGTACATTTACCACAGTCTACAAGGGCAATTATATTGAACAACATCATTGTGTGGTTTCAAGCGTAGAGATTTAAGGAAACTGTAGTTCTTTCACTTTACCAGGTTGCGTTTCCTCTGTGAAGTTAAGCACTGGTGGTTTCATGTGTCTGTTTTATACTGTAACCTCATGCTACTTCTAGTGTTAATATATCATGATATCTTAATTGTGAAAGTCGACGAGATTACAGTCTTCATCTGTAATGTTCAACTGGAGATTGTCCAATATCTGAAATGTCACCGGAAGGCATATGGCGTAGTCTGGTGTCTCAAAAATTTTATTGCCCAGGCAATAATAAGGAAGAATTGTGCGAAACGATTTACCATTGACTAAGAATTAATTTAAATATTTCTGGCGCTCAGAAAACAGCAGTGACGGAGCGTTACGAGTGGTTTTGAATACAGTGTTTTCTCTCCATAATTTCCAGATTGTGCCTGCCTAATACTGTTGTTTTAATAGAGTGCTTTTTAGAGTTTTCGTTTTTTTCGTATCTCCTATGATTTAGAACCTACGTTAATTGAAAATCGGTGTTGTATTTACAAACTAATGTTCACTTCTTCTCGTCTTCTAATCATTACGTTTTGTTTTGTTGCCGTAGATTAACTGAAAAGATTAGAAATGATAAGTAAAAGAACATTACCCCAGTACCAGAATAACCAAATTAGCTCTTCCTTCCCACTTCATTTCTTCGGTTTTATGAGTCATACAGGTCAATTGCGTACAATGATATTTTGTGTTTAATCTTGGATGCACTGTATTTTCTTTAGACATCGCACACTGAAACCGTCTTGTACAACTCTGTTTCGTGTTCAATCGTGAATTCACTATATTCTTTAGACATCGTGAACTACAGTTCGCTTATATGAAGTCTAATATGCGCTTTCTTCTTGAAAAGCCTACCAAAAGATTTCCACAATAAATGTACGCATCAATAACTGTGAAAGGTCATTATAATTTGGTAGGTTAACCAACAACATCAAAGTTAAGGTACTTTTAATTCCATCAAAAGGCTATTTTACACGGAAAACGAGTATATAGACAATATTTTGAGTCCGAGTATAAACACAAAATAAAATATTTCTATTTATATATAGTTGTCCTGGCAGAACAGTAGAAGAGAAAATATTAAATGACAAGAAAGCGGTGCATTGGACATGTTGATACTTGGAAGTGAAAGAGGTAATAATTTTCTTTAGTTCGTCCGTGGAAAAGCGAACTCACATGGGAACGTGATGTGTCATAATTCGTTGCTCAAAGTGGCTTTGCTTTCAGAGATTCAGCTCAGAAAATTGGAGATCGAAATAAAGGAAAATTCTTAGAGATATTAGAACGCTTAAGTCACTGTGACCCGTTTCTTGTAAAACACCTTAGCAAGGTCAGAACTCTACAAGAAGCTGGAAAGCAGTTACAAGTGCATTATCAAGTGATATTCAGAATGTACTGATTTCCAGCTGTGCTCATCATGTCAGGAGCACCATTTTGGATTAGAGAGAAAACGAGAGGTATTAATCATTGTTGATGAAACTACTGATTCAAATCATATTGAGCAAACAACATTCAACGTGCGTTACATTTACTTCAAGAAGGAAACTGATAATTATGAAGTAAATAAACGGTTTTTGGAATTCGTAGACTGTAATAAAAAAAGAGAGTTGTTATTGCACATTTGAGTCTGTCAACACATGTAAAACACTCAGTTCCTATCAGTGAATGCTGCGAACAAGGTAATGACAACGGAACTAATATTAGAGGAACTCTTACACATTTTCTTCAGGGAAATCCTCTTGCATAATTATCTGTGTGCGCTTGTTATAGCTTTATGTGTTGTTCATGCGGCAGAGAATTTCACGAAGCAGATACTTTTTTGGGGTAATTCAACTTCTTTACAACTTGTTCAGTAGCGTTCCACAACGATGGTAGATTCTGAAACAGTGTATTGGAAGTTTTTTATATTCCATGTCTGATACCTGCTGGAGTTCAAGGGTTGACACTGCAGTGCTAACTGCAGCTCACTTGGACATGATTGTCATTGCTGTTGAGACTGTCAGTAAGTTAAGTTTGACAGCTGAAACACGGTCTGTAGTACGGGGTGCTTTGGGTTATGTGCGAGGGATCAGGTGTTTAATCTTGACATCAATTTCGTCAAAGTTGTTGTACCAATCAATTACAGATGTAAATTACTACACGCTTGAAATACTCCACCGATGCTGAGGCAAGACACTATGGGAGCTTATTAAATGAATAAAAATATCTTCACGAAAATTGGAACATCATTCTCCGTGATCTACATTTTTTTGCCACGGAAATTATATCGATCCTGAATTTCTGGAGATGCACACTAAGAAGAGAAAGTCATTTCATTGTGAAACCACGAATGGTGTGACAGGTGTGAAATCAGAATTTTGTTCGATGTTAACTTATTTTATGCCATTACTGAAAATCTAGTGCCTAATCTAAAAGGCCAATACGAAACACTTAAGATTTTAGATGTATCATTTGGGCTTTATGGGAAGATGACTGACGATCAGGTCGCTGAGCCATGCAAGTGAATTATCACTGAATACCTTAATGATGTCAGAACAGATGTAGAAAACGAAATTAAATATTTCATAACAATTCAAATTTCATCCTCTGAATACGTTATTTTGGGGTCATTGGAACTCTTGAATAAGATACACAAGCTTAAAATTTTAAGCTTGTTTCCGTGGCTATGGGCATATTTTACACTCTTCCAGTGATTAGAAGTTGTGTACGCATCCACAACGTCTCACAGATTTGGAAACTTTGGAAAATGAATATAGTTTGGCAAGGCTACTAGACTCTATACTGTAACGCAAACATTCCCTGAACGAAAGGCTTGCAAAGCGCCATTGACAGTTTTGTGAGTGCAGACAGAACACTCCTAACCCAGTGTTACTGGTACCATATATTTCGTCAATATAAAAATTAGTGTAATACTTAAGCTTTTGTTTTGAAGTGAGGGAAGGTAAATTAAATCATTTTAAAAAATAAAACGAAATGGGGCATACATACATTTCACAATAATTTATTATCTAGTAGTATCTGAAGCCGAACTTGTAAGTTCGTCAGTTGTATCAGCTTTCTCCCTAGCCTTGTAGGTCATGGTTGAGCTATCTTCCAGTTCCGTATCTGTGGTAGTTTCGGGATCCTTATAACTGTCTTGGTCACTACTTTTCAAATTAGTTTATTACTATTCTTTCAGTATTCTACTCTATGAAAGCGTCATGGTGCTAATATTCTTTCTCGATATCTTTAACCTTTGCACAGTCATTCCTGATTGATTTGATTAGTGTTTTACGTCTTTCAAACTCGCTGTAGGAAACTGAAGACATGGCTGGCAACTACTTTGTTTACTACATTCCGAATCATCGCAGATATTACTAGTTTTCTTAAATAATGGAGGACATCAAATTAAACACTCTCAATAAACCAGTGTCCAATTATGCGTAGTTTTGAACTGCGCTGGGTTAAACGAAGTTGCATATTAGAGAACAATCTCAGCAAGGGCATTTCAGGCAGGTATGCTACTAACTGTTTTCTTTCTGTTAAGTTATTATAATTAAATTAAATGAAAATTGGTAATATATTTATAAATATTTCTTAAATTTGTAGTTACCGCAACCTACTCTGATTCAGATTGAAAATATGTGTGGAAATCAGAAACGTTAATGCAGAAAATGTGCTTGGACAAAAAAAATCGTAAAAGAAGTAGGAAATTGAACTTCCAGTGTCACTTGTGTAATTAGGAAGCCGTATTTCTGCAGTGTCGAGTATTTTAATACCTGTAGCTAAGTAAACAAATTACGGAGAAGATATTCTGCGACTTACAATAACAAACTAAGTTCAGTAGCTCATTGCTTCCATGGTGAAAATAACAACTGAAACTAAAACATCTAAAACCTGAGTGATGAGTCTTGGCTTTTGTATAGAAAATGAAGCATTTGCAGACGCTATGTTATTCATTAATACCAGTGATGATTATATTCTTCTCCTCTACGACGTCAGAAAATTAGGCACAGTTACTTTGATGGACTTGTATACAGGGTGGGCCATTGATCGTGACCGGGCCGAATATCTCACGAAATAAGCATCAAACGAAAAAACTACAAAGAACGAGACTTGTCTAGCTTGAAGGGGGAAACCAGATGTCGCTATAGTTGGCCCGCTAGATGGCGCAGCCATAGGTGAAACGTATATCAACTGTGTTTTTTTTTTTTTTAAATCGGAACCCCACATTTTTTGAATTACGTATTCTTGTAGTAAGTAAATAAATATGGATATTTTTCTTTGACCACTTTTTTTGCTTTTTGATAGATGGCGCTGTAACAGTCACAAACAAATGGCTCACAATTTTACACGAACAGTTGGTAACAGGTAGGTTTCTTAAAATAAAATACAGAACGTAGGTACGTTTGAACATTTTATTTCGGTTGTTCCAATGCGATGCATGTACCTTTGTAAACTTATCATTTCTGAGAACGCATGCTGTTACAGCGTGATTACCTGTGTATACCTGATTAATGCAATAAATGCTCAAAATGATGTCCGTCAACCTCAATGCATTTGGCAATACGTGTAACGACATTCCTCTCAACAGCGAGTAGTTCACCTTCCGTAATGTTCGCACATGCATTGACAATGCGTTGTCGCATGTTCTCAGGCGTTGTCGGTGGACAACGAAAGCAAGTATCCTTCAACTGTCCCCACAGAAGGAAATCCGGGGACATCCGGTGAACGTACAGGACATGGTATGGTGTTTCGACGACCAATCCACCTGTCATGAAATATGCTATTCAATACCGCTTCCACTGCACACGAGCTATGTACCTGGCTGGACATCTATCATGTTGGAAGTACATCGCCATTCTGTCATGCAGTGAAACATCTTGTACTAATATCGGTAGAACATTACGTGTGATATCAGCATACATTGCACGATTTAGATTGCCATCGATAAAATGGGGGCCAATTATCCTTCCTCCCATAATGCCGCACCACACATTACCCCGCCAAGGTCGCTGATGTTCCACTTGTCGCAGCCATCGTGGATTTTCCGCTGCCCAATAGTGCATATTATGCCGGTTTATGTTACCGCTGCTGGTGAATGACGCTTCGTCGCTAAATAGAACGCGTACAAAAAAATCTGTCATCGTCCCGTAATTTCTCTTGTGCCCAGTGGCAAAACTGTACACGACGTTCAAAGTCGTCGCCATGCAATTCCTGGTGCATAGAAATATGGTAGGGTGCAATCGATGTTGATGTAACATTCGCAACACCGACGTTTTTGAGATTCCCGATTCTCGCGTAATTTGTCTGCTACTGATGTGTGGACTAGCCGCGACAGCAGCTAAAACACCAACTTGGGCATCATCATTTGTTGCAGGTCGTGGTTGGCGTTTAACATGTCGCTGAACACTTCCTGTTTCCTTAAATAACGTAACTATGCGGCGTTCGGTCGGGACACTTGGATGATGCCGTCCAGGATACCGAGCAGCATACATAGCACACGCCCGATGGGCATTTTGATCACAACAGCCATACATCAACACGATGTCGACCTTTTCCGCAAATCGTAAACGGTCCATTTTAACACGGGTAATGCATCACGAACCAAATACGGTCCGCACTGGCGGAATGTTACGTTATACCACTTACTTATACGTATGTGACTATTACAGCCCCATCTATCACAAAGCGAAAAAAGTGGTCCAACTAAAACATTCATATTTCTTTACGCACTACACGAATATGTAATAAAAATGGGGGTTCCTATTTTAAAAAACGCAGTTGATATCCGTTTGACCTATGGCAGTGCCATCTAGATGGGCCAACAATAGCACCATCTGGTTTCCCCCTTGAAGCTAGACAAGTTTCGTTCTTTGTAGTTTTTTCGTTTGACGCTTGTTTAGTGAGATATTTGGTCTGGTCACGATCATTGGACCACCCTGTATAAACTTCCTGATCTATGTCACAACATTTGAGATATTTCTTCGGAGGCATTCGCTTCCTAAATGCAATATTACCAGCAGTCACGGTCCGTATAATTGCCTCAGAATTTCACTTGATCTGTAATATAGGACAGATAGGATAACACTGCATCCAACATGCAATCAAAGTTAGTACTGTTAGTAGTGATTCGATGATATCTGAATGTATGTTACCGCACACTGTGATTCAAAGTATTGCAACACGAACAACTGTTAATTCTTTCGAATCTCGTACAAGGTATAGTGCCACAGTATAAACCAGCGGAAAAATGCACCTCTCGGAGAACAAAAAAGCGTATTTGTTCATCTTGGAAAAGACTCTTACAGAAAAGTGGGGAACCATTTGACTTAATCCTCAGTCTGCTGTCATCACAAAACATTTTAGCATGCGAACACACTCGCGCGCTTTTGACACAGGACATTTTACATCCTTTTGTCCAGTCTCTCTTTGTAGTGATGTCTTCATGCTGAGCATCTCCCTCTCATTAGCGGTGTCAATGTCTCTCTCCCACTGTCTCATTTTTCTCCCACTGATTTACAATATATCTGACAGCCACTGCCTCACCTCCGTCTCCTTTTGTCTTTCTTTGCCACTGCTACTGTCGCCACATTTTTTCCAGCTTAATATTTGTCTTATACACCAAACTAAAACCAAACTCCGCCCGAACAGGCCACAACGATCCAACGTTACCGACCGGCCGCCGTGTCATCCTCTCAGCCCACAGGCGTTACGGCATGCGAACATGTGGTCAGCACACCGCCCTCCCAGCCGTATGTCAGTTTCCGAGACCGGAGCCGCTACTTCTCAGTCAAGTAGCTCGTCAGCTTGCCTCACAGGGCTGAGTGCACCACTCTTGCCGACAGTGCTCGGCAGACTGGATGGTCACCCATCCAAGTGTTAGCCCAGCCTGACAGCGTTTAACGGGAACCGGGGTTACCACCGGCCTTCTCTTATACACAAGTGGTTAAAATTTCGGTCCAAAATAATCCACCCTCCCCAGTACTCATGTGTTAAAGTCTCTTCTCTGTTTTTGTCTTACTGCTTCTATCTCAACATTTAAGCCAGTTTCTATGGTTAGTTATGTAGATTATTGAAACTCACGTTGCAAAAGTGGCTAAAAACCGATTTTCGCGGTGTTCTGCATAAGTTCAGCAACTTTGAATATTTGGCTATCCAAAAAGGATAGTGATATCGAAAAAAGTTTTGAAGTTTCCTGGGATTATCATCTTAAGAATATACAGTAAAATTTTCGACGATCTGCCATCAATAGAATTTATAGAATTGGCCGTCCCCGGATTTCGTACTTATCCCACCCAAAGACCGTAGTTTGTCGAGATTCCCTCAGGAATCGCCGATGAACAAATGTTTCTTTTATAAGCCACCTAAGGTCCACTCTAGACCACACTTAATGCAAAAGGGCCTACCGATTGCCACAATTTGCCTGGCCTGGAGAAAACGTGTAGTGTTTAAATTTTGACCATTTACGGTAGTACAGCTACAGTGTGTCCGTTCTTCCGTTAGATATACAAATGGCCGCTATGTCAAGGGTTACCCAGAACAATTGACCCATTATGTCTTTGATAAATAGAGGCTGAGATAAGACCCCTGACAAGATGCGTTTTCGCGTGCGGATTTTTGGAACATATTGGCACCATGCACTGTTGGGTTGCAATTGAATATGCAGAGATCTGTGTAATGTTCAGTGAGAGATTATATTTATTCTACCTATTGTACCATGGAGAATTTCTGGTGTATCTCCAATATTCTCCGAATTGCATTATGTTTAAATCATCCCAAACCGTCTTTAAAATAGCAATGTTTGGGCATGGAGTCCAGTCACACGTTTTGCCCTGGCCTCAGTCCTGGCTCTCAGCGGGCCTGAGGCCACAGTTAGAATGTGAATCAAATTTTCTTTAAAGCTTTAAATACAAGCTGTAACGGTCGTGGGCGTTAGTTACCTTTCAGACTGGAAGTGGTGAGTTGATGTTATCCAAGAATGCCTTTAAGGTGAAAAAGGCGATGTTACCAGCACCTCTTTAAGTTTGAATTAGGTCGTGTAATAGGGTTACGAGAAGCTGGACGTCCCTTCTGCAATATTTCAGAATTACTTACAGGAATGTAACCAGTGTACGTGATTGCTGACAGAGCGGATCACGGGAGTGTGCGTTTGCAAGAAGATGGATACGTGGCTCTACCGACAGGGAAGACCAATGAATTCGGCGTATGGCTCTGTTGCATCTTAACTGCATGTGCAGTAGCAGTGGCAATTGGGACCACGGTGATACAACAAACTGTAACAAATCGGTTTCGTCAAGGACAGCACCGAGACAGACACCCTGTAGCGTGCATTCCACTGACTCGAAACCACCTCCACTTGCGACTTCAGTGGTTTCAAGCGAGAGCTCATTGGAAGACAGGATGAAAGCTGGTCCTGCATCGGTGCCAGAGATGACCGTGATTTGATTAGACGGAGGCTAGTTGAGGGTTTGCAACCAACCTTTCTGTGTACTAGACACATGGATCTATACCTGGAGTCATGGTCTGGGGTGCGATTTCTTATGATTGCAAGAGCACTCTCCTGGCTACCCTAGGCACCCTGACTGCAAATTTGTACAATCTGCTAATACGACTTGTCGTGCTGCCATTCATGAAAAGCATTCCAGGGACTGTTTTCCAACAGGATAACTCTCGCCCACATACCGCCGTTGTAATTCAACGTACTCTACGGTGTCGGCATGTTGCCTTGGGCTGCTCGATCACCAGATCTTTCCCCAATAGAGCACGTCTGGGATATCATGTGACGACAACTCAAGCATCTCCCACAGATAACATTAACCATCCCTGTATTGACCAACGAAGTGTAAGAGACATGGAACTCCATCCCACAAACTGACGTATAGCACCTCACAATACAATACACGTACATTTAAATGTTTGCAGGCAACATTGTGGCGGTTACACAGGTTCTTAATGTATCAGAATTTCACATTTTCAATGACTTTTTCATGTCTACTTGAATCTGTGACCTTGCAACTTAATCACTTAAATATGTTACCTTGACAAATGTATTCGCGAAATTTCATCACTATACACTAATTTTTTTTGTTGCTGCAATTTTTTCCATTAGTGTACTGAGGTGTTTAAGTTTAATTTCAGTAGTCAGTTTTCCAAATTATGTGCAGCAAAATAGTAGTACACTTATTGATAAGGTTATTATAGACAGTGATCAGGCTGAAACAAATAATTCCCACTCAACTGCTAATGTCCTGTCTGATCATGATATGTAAAGCATACCCCTTACAACCCTGAGACAAATTCATACAAAACAGTGAGGCTTATTAATGAGAAGAGGATAAGAGGTTTTAAGAGAAGGCTAAAATGGGTGGTCTGGGGTGAGTCATAGCTAGAAAGAGATTCCGCTACCAAATTCCATAGTAGATTTGTGTCAGTATTTCAAAGTTCCTTTCTTAAATAATCATTTAGAAGAGCCATTAAAAAAAGAAACAAGTAACTAAGGGCATTAAATACTCATGCAAAAGTAAAAATTATGTAAAGGCCAAAGTAAGTTCAGATCTGACATTACTTGTGTATTACAAAAAATACTGTAGTGTTTTGAGGAAACTTATTGAAATGTCCAGATAGATGCATGGCCTGACAAATATAAATAATGTAATAATAAGATTAAAACTATATGGGACATTGTCAAATGGGTGGCAATGCAGCCAGCCAGTGTACAGGATTCCATAACTGTTGAAAAAATTACAATGCTGTGACTGATAATACACAAATTGCAAGTATATTTAAGAGTCTCTTACTATATCTAGCAGCAAATATAGGATTAAAGGGTTGAATTGAAGAAGGAAGAGCGTATATTAAAATCTTTCCACAAAATTTTAAACAACTACAAGTAGCATCAACATCCTCTACTGAAATTAATACAGTCATAAAAGTTCCTAAAAACGAAATCTCATGTCATGTTGATGAAATTTCAAATGGAATTCTGAAAAGTTGTGCCCTCTTCACAAGTAATATCATTAGTGACTAATGCAATGCATTAAGCCATTTTTTATGAAAAGTGACAAAACAGAAGTAAACAATTATCATCCTATTTCCTTACTGATATTTTTCTTTTCCAAAATATTCGATAAAATAATGAATTCAAGAGTAGTCACACACTTACGTGGAAGCAGTTTGCTTAGCATATCACAATTTGGATTGAGGAACGGTTGCTCATCTTAGAATGCTATTTATACTTTCATTTGTCAGATAGTGAAAGTCTTATATAATAATATACTGCCAGATAGTATTTCTTGCAATCATTTGAAGGTGTCTGATTACATAGATCATGTTACTCTCTCAGAAAGTCTCAAGCTTAGCTTTTTGCACAGCTGGTTTGAATCATTTTTAACAAACAGATTGCAAAAGTTGTGCTGAATAATTCAGATAATGTCTGAAAGACAGAAAATTTTAGTGACTGGAGAAAAAAGTCACAAAGGGAGTCCCCCAGGGTTCAATTTTTGGTCCACATACCTTCCTTATAAATGTGAATGACATTCAATTTAAAATTAAACAAGAAAAAATGGCACTTTTTGTAGATAATACCAGTGTTACTATATATCTCACTAGAGAGAATGCAACAGAAGATTTGGTAAATGTTTTCCAAAGCATTATTAAATGGTTCTCTGAAAATGAACTCTCCATGAAATTTGAAAAAAAGAAAAGGCACACTACTTTCATTTCTGTACAACATCGAGAAATACCACCAATTGAAGTAGCACATGAACAGAAGTCAATACATAGAGTATAATGCTCGAAATTTCTGGGTGTACATATTGATGAATACTTGAACAGGAAAAAGCATTTTACTGAGCATCTCAAGCAGTTAAGTTCAGTTAATATTGCTCTTTGTATAACTGCTAATCTTGAAACAAACTTATCAGTTACCTGGCATATTTCGCATTTTCACACTCAATAGTGTCACACAGAATAATTTTCTAAGATAACTCAGCACTTAGAAAGAAAGCATTCACTGAACAAAAGTAAGCACAAATATATGGTTTTTACCCATGGACATCACATCTATTCAAGGAGCTGGACATTTTAACTGCAGTATCACGATAAACATATTCACTAATGAAATTCGGCGTAAGTAATCCATCGCAATTTGAAATGAACAGTTATCTCCATCCTACAACTTGAGACAGAAAAGTGACTTTTATTATCCATTGTTAAAGCCGTCAGTCGCTCAGAAATAAGTTCAATATGCAACCACAATAATTTTTCAACATTTGCTCAATAACGTGAAATGTCTGACAGTCAATGGAGGAAGTTTTAAATCTAATTTAAAATCACTTTCCTTGGACAGCTTCTCCTATTACACTTATAAGCTTCTATTTAAAAATTGGCAGTCAGTATAAAAAGTAACTAATTTGCTGTTGCACTCAGTGGAAATTATGTTAACTGGCAGTATATCTGCTGGTTTAGCCAGCTTATAAAATTCTTTTGTATTCGGTTTCAGATATTCTTCCTTTGATAAACCAAATAGAAATCCTACAGAACCTTCCTTCTAAAGTCTATTATCTCTTTTGTTCTTCTCACCTCAGTTCGACTTTCCACATATCTTCAATTCCTGTACAAACTGTTTGGAATGTGTGTATAAATCTTCACTATCTTGTACCCCATTTAATACTTGCAAAATTATACCACCTACAGGACATTGTTTACAGTTTGATACATGATACTTTGAATACTTTTGTAGGTTTCCAAGAAACTGATACGATACTTAAAACTCTTTTGCTTGTATCAATTCATGAAAAGAAATTTCAGAGTGTGCAATACATATCTGAAGCTCAAATAGAGAATGGAGATGTAAGATTACTTTTTACGTGTAATTATTCTTCTTTGAAACTGTTAAGACAAATGAGAAACACAAATGTCCACACATGTATGTATGAAATATTTGATGGCATAGAAAACTGTTGAACAAATGGTTGTTAGTGAAGTAATTAACCAGGTAGCTACAGTTCTCCAAATTAATCAAAGTCGTAGACTCTATTAACATACGACACCAAGCAAGTTCTGTATCTCCCACAATACCTAAATTTACAGATCCACATTCCGATTTTCATGTAGTATTAGACAAAACATTTTGCGTACAGAGTGCACAAAATTTTGGGATCTAGATGTTTTGGACAAATTTGTAGTTGGTTTGGTGGACACTATAGCTAGAAGCATTTTTTGTTGCTCATTACTAACGAAAAATCTTAGTTCAATCAGTATAGTTTTAAATATAGTGCTTTTCTGACAGCCATACAGCACATGACCCTGTTATGCCTTTTACCCTCATCAAGCAGTTAGTGAGCATTTTCCACTGTTTGGATGATGGCTGCTGCTCCTGAGGCTAATGACCTAACAGATGAGTTTTCTACCAATACAACAGTTATACGAGTAAACAGATGGTTCATAGAAACACCGTGAAACTATTTTTCTACTGTTCCACACTCGAACAATTTGTGCTGAAAAACTAACACTTAAATCCTTCCATGTGAGTTCTGATTTCTGTCATTTTATTATAATTTTATTGTAAAAATAATTTATTCCTATGTTGGTGGGCACCAAAAAACGTTTCCGCATTTGGAGAAGAAAGTTGGTAATTGAAATTTCTTGATAAGAAAACCTTTGTTTTCATGATTGCCATCTCAAGTGGCGTATCATGTCCACGACACTCTCATCCCTATTTCACGATAATACAAAACGATCTGCCTTTCCTGTCTTTTGTCAATCTTGCTTGATGCTCATCCCACAATGCACAGCTGTACTTCACAAGATGATGGACAAGCGTGGAGTCGGCAGTCACTTTAGTAGACTTGTTGCATTTTCTAAGTATTCTGCCAATCAAAAATAGTCTTTACTTCAGTTTCCTCACATCATTATTTATGTGACGTTCCAATTTAAGGTATATTTAATTGTAATCCCTAAGTATTTATTTAAATTCAGAACGTTCAGAAAGTTGTGTTTTATCATGTAACCGAAATTTAGCGGATTCCTTTCAGTACTCACGTGGATGACTTTACACTTTTCATTATGTAGAGTCAATTGCCACTTCTTGCACCATACAGGTATCTAAATAATTTTGCAATTACTTTTGATCATCTGATGATGAATTTTATGCTAATTGTCAATAACGGCAAAGCGACCATGTTTCTCTAACACTGGTCTAATTCTGCTTTTTTATTTCTTGCTGTGCAGACTTTTTATTCGTCCTGTTGGGGAATTGTTTTTGTTATGAACATTAGTCATACATAATATATTCGCTAAATATTAGTCTCTTTTCGAAGTTCTTAAGAATTTAAGATTCAAACGAGATGTTCTTTCAAATTCGCTATTTGCAACACCTTTTAGATGCTTTTTTATTCTTACAGGTCACACAACCTGGATATGCGGCCCTCCCTTGCCGTTATTGCTCTGACATTTAATGAAATGACAAATTGTACCTTATTCCCCACTTGTATTGCTCATTTGTGTGGTAAGGTGAGTCGTTCAAGAATTTGTTTAAGCGGTTTAAACGTATCTCTGATGTATGAGTCTCCCTCGAATTACCTGTGTCTTACAATCGTAATTTCTCTTAAATTGTCTCACATGTCTCAGAGATTTCATGTTTTGCTCTTGTAGTCGACATGCTGTCGCTCACTAAACAGATCTTGAGACAGTATGCGACTTATTTGCTCTCAGAGTAGTTTTATTCTATCCTATTACTTTGTTTACAAGTACCACAAGCCTTGCAGCTAACATGTTGACCGAACTCCAGAATTCCTCGAATTTTGTATTAATCTGTCGGAACTTCCTCTAGAATTTTTGTTAGTGTGTATGGGTTTCTATTTGAACGCTTATATTCCTGAGATTTTTGTTTATCATTTCAGTTATCGAAACAACTTGTAGAGGAATGTTCTATTTGATAATTATATTTTTATATACTGCACTTCTCAGCCTATCTGCTCCTGAATGAACTTTAGGTTCAAGCTCCAATACTTGGTCTTACGTCTGTCAAAATACGAACTCCTATTTCTCTATAGCTTTCCAGCGCTTTGTATTTATATATTTAACATTTATGTAAAGATCTGAGGCTTCATGCATTCACTTGGAACCATATTTGCACTTGACACACTACGCAGTGATGCAACTCCAATGTATTTTTTAAAAGCAATATCGAGAAGCATAGAAAATTTCATCTATATCGTCCCTCAATCAGTTGTAATGCATTCTCAATAACAAATAACTGCTACTGCTCGTGGTTCACGCAATCTTCATATAAAGTTCTAATTCCATTGAACACCATGTCAGTTCCTTTATGTGCTTGAGATACAGAGTGTAAAAGACTGGTATAAACATTTTTATTGTTTAAAGGAGATAAAAATAGCACTTTTTATGTAAAAATAATGTGTTGGTGTATCATTTCAGCACAAGGAGTTTATGAAAGTTTAAACTCAATTGATTGTCAGAGATGATGTTCAAACTGGTGTATGATGAATATTCCTTTAGAGGTCTTGTTGAAAATTTCATCCGTTTAGAATTATAAACTACTGGAATCTGGTTGCTAATGATTGTCTAACCGATTCAGAACAACAAAAAATTTCATAAATAACGGTTGGAGCTTCATTGAAACAAGCAACCATCTCTTCTGGAGGTCTGTTGGTGTCTCATACACCAAACACAAATGCCTGGGCTTTAAGATACACAAATAAGGTTTTCAAAAATATCTTGAAAACAATACTCATGATACAGCAGTTTGAATACCTTCTCAAAATCACTAGCATCAAAATTTTTTTGGGTCCCTATTGGGGAAACACTTCATCTGAGGTATTTTTTTATCACATGTCAATGTTTCGTTTTATAACCGTTTTTTAATTTTCTGAACGTGGTTATTTTACTTGTTGTATGTATTTTCAATTCGCATTATCTTGTCTGAAATAAATAAGGATTGCATTATCCCTCAGCATTTGTTCTCGGTGCCCTTGAGTATGTTTGACTCGAATAAAAAATATCTACCTTCTTGAGACTACAAAAACATGAATATTTGCGCATCTGCTCGTTTTTCCATAGCAACATTATGAAATATGAACACTGTATATGAGATGAATCTCACTGACGATGGAAAAGAATCACTTTCATAGCATGCCTTGTATGTTAGATCACCAACACCTGCCAATATATCTTGTTATAAACTAGGACTTGATCTGAAATAATGTTTTTGAGTATACATGTACATGTTCAAAGCAAATTCCATCAGGACATTGAAGTAATGATACGACAACATTCATGCTGCCAAAATGTGACTGGTCCACAATTATCAATTATGTATTGAAGACGAAAGTGAAGAATTCTTTTTACTGTAGTATTTTTCTGTAGTCAGTTACTAAATGGCAGTGAAACGGGTGCTTCATCCCTCTAATCATAATTATGATTAACCGGCAATGTATTTTATAGAAAGAAAATAAAACTACTTTCACTTTTTTATTTGCTGTACATACATACTTTATAATTTTTTGTATATAGATGGGTACATGAACATGCCTAAATATGATAGTAGTTCTATGCATACATCTGGCATAACAGTCATACATATTATTTTGTATTGAAGTGCAACATGAGCCAAACTTCTGAGAAACAGCTTCTTCCAACTATTGTCGGATCTGTTATGTAAGCTTCAGCAAAGTCTTCAATGATTTCCCATAGAAGCTGTGGCAAGCAGCTGACATATGGCAACCAGTTGTGGATGTGTTCATCAACAACATTCTGGATGGCTTATCTCGTGTATGCTAACTTCTTAGATGCACTTTGGTAAAAAACAGTGACATTTGACATTGGAGTTCTTTTAATTTGTTCCACACTATCATGATTTCAGACTTATAGCCATTCTGAAGTGCAATGTGAAATCTTTAAAAAGTTTGTCGTGCCTAAATGACATATTGTCGTCTAAATAACTTTCATTTGGTCGTATTTCGACGATGTTATGTCATTTAGGCAGGGCAGATACCTTCTGAGATTTGATATTTCTCTTGACAGTGGTTACAAGCCCGAAATCATGATTGTGTGAAATAAGGGAATACACATTTACAGTCAAATGGCGGAAATTTATTTCAAAATGTTCAACATGACTGTGGTCCCCCACGACGGAAAATGTTGATAGTTTTTGTTCATGTGTACTCTGTGTGTCATCTGGAGTACTATAGATTTTCATTGTTCATGGGAAGCACTGCTATATATCGTGTGCTCATCCAGACTTGCTGTGACGGTCTGAGCATTTCTGTTGAGCATGGCTGCAATGAACATCGAATTTTCACGATGATGAAGCCACTCATTACTGGACAACGCGATCTTATTACTGCAATGCCAATGATTTTTTAAAACCATCATTGAGCTGAAGAGATGTTCTGATGCAATTCCATCAAGAAATCATTTATTGTCGGTGGCATTAATAGTGAACATCGAGTTAAAGAGCTTTACTGTAGCCACTGGCGTTTCAGACTGTGATATTGTTAGAGATGATGTCATCTGCACTAATGGCAACATTGACGTATAAACTATAATAACAGCACTTAGACACACACACACACATACGCATATGTATACAGTATTGGCAATCTATGCAACAACTAATACTTATCGTCTGTCTGCACTGTTTTCTTCCTGTGGTAGAAAAAATGCAAATGCTGCAGGTGCATGATTCGTGTTTACAACATGGTGGCTCATATGTAAATGAAAACTTTTTTTCCAGCGAGTGGTTATTACTATTACTAGTGCATTGTGTCCAACCTACTCAACTTTTTAAAAATGTTCAATATGTTTATTCTTGCAGTGCATTCAGACATAGAATCTCTATGACCCATTTAACCTTTAAAACTAGGCTACTGTGACAGATGCATCATAATGGCGTTGTTAGTATTTCCCGATATAAGGGAGAGAGTGTAAGGCGTGCTTCGTGCATGTACATGTGTGTGTGTGTGTGTGTGTGTGTGTGTGTGTGTGGAGGTACACACCTTTCGAGGGGTGGACCAGTGACAAGGTGGCATGTGGTCGTTATGGACATGCATGTGAGAAAGGGCAGATGTTCCCATCCACCGCAGCCCAGGAGTGACCTTGGCAGGCAGCGTTTTCCTCATCCAGCTAGTGTGGCCACTGCAGTTTGTCTCTTCCCTGACCAGCTGACTGCAGATGCAGGGGCAGATAACCTGTAGCGCTCAAGCCGTTTGCTTTTGCTGGTGTATGTAGCTCCACAAAGTACTCACACAGAAGCTGTTACCAATGAAATTATCATAAAAATAATTGGAAACAAAACACCATTCTGGGAACGTTTATGGTGGAGCATCAGTGCTTCAAAATTGTTTGTTATGTGGGATCAAGGATAAAAAAATGCTTAAATAAAGAGAACAAAAAACGTGCATTTTAAGAAAGCAGGATGCTCCAGAACTTAGTACATACACAATAGAAGGAGGGTGGGCATGGAGAAGTGGGAGTTGCAGGCATTGAAGAATGGTAAAGACTTGCTTAACTCCTTTACTCACATAGCAATATATAGTACCGACTACACGAAATATTATGGCGAATTACAATAAATGAATTTGGTAATTATCTTAGAAGCCAGATTAACGAAAGGCAAACCTACGTTCTTAGCATTTGACAATGTTGACTGGAATACTCTCTTTTAAATTCTGAAGGTGGCAGGGGTAAAATACAGGGAGCGAAAAGCTATTTACAATTTGTACAGAAACCAGATGACAGTTATAAGAGTCGAGGGACATGAAAGGGAAGCAGTGGTCGGTAAGGGAGTGAGACAGGTTTGTAGCCTCTACCCGATGTTATTCAATCTCTATATTGAGCAGGCAGTGAAGGAACCAAAAAAAAAAAAAAAAAAATCGGAGTAGGTTTTAAAACCCATGGAGAAGAAATAAAAACTTTGAGGTTAGCCGATGACATTGTAATTCAGTCAGAGACAGCCATGTATGGAAGTGAAACATGGACGATAACGAGTTTGGACAAGAGAATAGAAGCTTTCGAAATGTGGTGCTACAAAAGAATGCAGAAGATAAGGTGGATAGATCACATAATTAATGAGGAGGTATGGAATAGGATTGGGGAGAAGAGAAGTTTGTGGCACAACTTGACTAGAAGAAGCGATCGGTTGATAGGACATGTTTTGAGGCATCAAGGGATCACAAATTTAGCAATGGAGGGCAGCGTGGAGGGTAAAAATCGTAGAGGGAGACCAAGAGACCAATACACAAGCAGATTCAGAAGGATGTAGGTTGCAATAGGTAAAGGGAGATGAAGAAGCTTGCACAGGATAGAGTAGCACGAAGAGCTGCATCAAACCAGTCTCAGGACTGAAGACAACAACAACAGGCGTCAGAGGATACGGACATGGAGGGGCGATTTGTCAGCACACTAGTCTGTCAACCGTTGTCAGCTTTCATCACCGGAGCCGCTACTTTTCAGTCAAGTAACTCTTCAGTTGGTCTCACACGGACTGGGTGCACCCTGTCTGCAACAGCACTCGGCAGACCGGTGTGGTCACCCATCCAACTACAAGCCAAGTTCAAGAGCGCTTAATGTCGGTGATCTGAGGAGAACCGGTGTTACTATTGTTAACATCGAGAATAGGTTTACGTGTCGGGAAGTCGTTTCTGAAAGTATTTGTATGGAGTGTAGCCATGTATGGAAGTGAAACATGGACGATAACTAGTTTCGACAAGAAGAGGACAGTAGTTTTCGAAATGTGGTGCTACACAAGAAGGCTGAAGAGTAGATGGGTAGATCACATAACTAATGAGAAAGTATTGAATAGGATTGGGGAGAAGAGAAGTTTGTGGCACGACTTGACTAGAAGAAGGGGTCGGTTGGTAGGACATTTTCTGAGGCATCAAGGGATCACCAGTTTAGTATTGGAGGGCAGCGTGGAGGGTAAAAATCGTAGAGGGAGACCAAGAGATGAATACACTAAGCAGATTCAGAAGGATGTAGGTTGCAGTATGTACTGGGACATGAAGAAGCCTGCACAGGATAGAGTAGCTTGGAGAGCTGCATCAAACCCGTCTCAGGACTGAAGACCACAAGGACAACTGCTACGGTCGCACGTTCGAATCCTGCCTCGGGCATGTATGAGTGTGATGTCCTTAGGTTAGTTAGGTTTAAGTAGTTCTAAGTTCTAGGGGACTGATGACCATAGATGTTAAGTCCCATAGTGCTCAGAGCCATTTGAACCATTTTTGAACGACGACAACAACAACAGTTTGGTAATGTCTTATTGGCAATTATCAATTGCTCTTTCCATCAACACTTTTCACATCAATGATTTAGACTTAATTTTAAGGATGCAAGATGCTCCAGAATCCAGTTTTTACTTTTATAATAGATAATTTCTGTATACCTCAATTTATGCAAAGCAGTCCAGTTGTAAGCCACTTGAGGACCACACATTCGCACTGTAACTGGCGTTATTCACACGTTCTTTTAGCACAGTTGGAAATATAGCTCCTCGTGAACTAACCTGCCTCATTACTCTACCCAGCGTGTAGTTTTTGGCCATGAGGAAGGTCTGCACCGCTATGGCGTCTTCAGACACGGATGTGGATTCCTCTGGCAGTGCCATGTCTACCATATTGAAGAGGAACCGATTGTACGCCTGTCTGCTGAGGCCCGCTGACTCTAAGCCCCTGTACAAGAAAGAGAATTTCACTGGTAGAAACTTTGAAGAATCAGTCAAGATAGCTTGATAAATACTGAGGGTAACATTTTTTCACAGAGAGACAATAGATAGGTCTAACGACGTGTCTGTTGGAGACCTTTCCTATATTTGACGAGCTGCAGCCTAAGTATGAAAAGAAAGCTGTGAAAAGTAGAAATATAGCGCACAAAATGTTAGCTACTCCCTTAAAAATACACAGTTTTCATTTTGAAGCTTTGCAGAGTGTGCTCCCTGCCGCCGTTGGATAAGCAGCTGCAGCAGCAAGTCGTATAACCCTAGCCTACTTGTTTGTTAGATAGTTTAATTAATTTCTTTGCGTGTTTTTGGGTACTTGCATTGTTTAATTCATATATTTCGGGCGTATTATAGTATTTGAGGGTTGTAGAATCGCGCCTTAGTACCTGAATAGTGCAAATTCGCGTAGTCGTCTGTCTTCTGTTTTTGTTTTGAACAGCCAGTGTCGGTTGGTCACAGTCAGTGTGCTCCCTGCCGCCGTTGGATAAGCAGCTGCAGCAGCAAGTCGTATAACCCTAGCCTACTTGTTTGTTAGATAGTTTAATTAATTTCTTTGCGTGTTTTTGGGTACTTGCATTGTTTAATTCATATATTTCGGGCGTATTATAGTATTTGACAGTTGTAGCATCGCGCTATAGTGTTTACTTCGTAGATTCTTATTTAAATTGCGTGCGAGTTTCGTATAGGAGGTGCAATTTCGAGTTTTAGTTACTGTAATCGTAAATTCAGCAGATTGTAGCGCAGTCGTTAGGCATTTGTACAGGTTAGTTGATACATTCTTTGCGTGTTCCGCTTGCGTTATCTAGGCACGGACTCGTGTTTCGGTAACTGTTGTTAAACATCGATTAGAATGGACAGGGACAGCGATTGCTGTGTCCGGATGAGGGCTGACTTGGCATCCCTTCGCTCACAGCTGCAAACGGCGCTGACTTCGGTCGCGCAGCTTGAGGCTGTTGCCAATGGGCACCACTGTGGGGAGCCGGACTCGGGTATCACGGGGATGTCAACCTCGTCCCGTCTGTCCCCAGATCGGTCTGCCGCTGTGGTTGCCCCGGTTGCTGCCCGCAGTGGGGCTGAGCCCTCGCCTGTGGTTGATTGGGAGGTCGTTCCAAGGCGTGGCAGGCAGCGAAAGGCGTCCCCGGAGGCTGATCAGAAAGCCTCCCCGGCGCGTCTGACAAACAGGTTTCAGGCACTGTCTCTGGCTGAGCCAGATGCAGCTGCCTGCCCTGTTTCAGAGGATCATTCTCAGCCTTCAAGGTCCGGGCAATCGCAGAGGGTGGGATTACTGGTAGTTGGGAGCTCCAATGTTAGGCGCGTAATGGGGCCCCTTAGGGATACGGCGGCTAAGGAGGGGAAGAAATCCAGTGTGCACTCCGTGTGCATTCCGGGAGGAGTCATTCCTGATGTGGAAAGGGTCCTTCCGGATGCCATGAAGAGCACAGGGTGCAGCCAGCTGCAGGTGGTGGCACATGTCGGCACTAATGACGTGTGTCGCTTTGGATCTGAGGAAATTCTCTCTGGATTCCAGCGGCTATCTGATTTGGTGAAGGCTGCCGGTCTTGCTTACGAGATGAAGGCAGAGCTCATCATCTGCAGCATCGTTGACAGAACCGACTGCGGACCTTTGGTGCAGAGCCGGGTGGAGGGTCTGAATCAGAGGCTCAGACGGTTTTGCGACCGTATTGGCTACAGATTCCTTGACTTGCGCCATAGGGTGGTGGGGTTTCGGGTTCCGCTGAATAGGTCAGGAGTTCACTACACTCAGCTGGCGGCTACACGGGTAGCGGAGGCTGTGTGGCGTGGACTGGGCGGTTTTTTAGGTTAGAAGGCCTCGGGAAAGTGCGGGATGGGCTGCAATGTCAAAGGGTGCTAGGCAATTACAGGACGTGCTTGGATCAAGGAACAGTCGGAATTATAGTTGTAAATTGTTGTAGTTGATCTGGAAAAGTCCCTGAGCTTCAAGCGCTAATAGAAAGCACAGAAGCTGATATCGTTATAGGTACAGAAAGCTGGCTAAAGCCTGAAATAAGTTCTGCAGAAATTTTTACGAAGTCTCAGACGGTGTTCAGGAAAGATAGATTAGGCAGAATTGGTGGTGGAGTGTTTGTGTCTGTCAGTAGTGGTTTACCTTGTAGTGAAGTCGAAGTAGATACTCCGTGCGAATTGGTGTGGGTGGAGGTTATACTTAACAGCCGAATTAAGTTAATAATTGGCTCCTTCTACCGACCCCCAGACTCCGATGATACAGTTGCGGAACAGTTCAGAGAAAGTTTGAGTCTCGTAACAAATAAATACCCCACTCATACGGTTATAGTTGGTGGGGACTTCAACCTACCCTCGGTATGTTGGCAAAAATATTTGTTCAAAACCGGTGGTAGGCAGAAAACGTCTTCCGAGATTGTCCTAAATGCATTCTCCGAAAATTATTTCGAGCAGTTAGTCCACGAACCCACGCGAATTGTACATGGTTGCGAAAACACACTTGACCTCTTGGCCACAAACAATCCAGAGCTGATAGAGAGCATCATGACTGATACAGGGATTAGTGATCACAAGGTCATTGTAGCTAGGCTCAATACCATTTCTTCCAAATCCATCAGAAACAAACGCAAAATAATTTTATTTAAAAAAGCGGATAAAGTGCCACTAGAAGCCTTCCTAAAAGACAATTTCCATTCCTTCCGAACTGACTATGCGAATGTAGACGAGATGTGGCTCAAATTCAAAGATATAGTAGCAGCAGCAATTGAGAGATTCATACCTCATAAATTGGTAAGAGATGGAACGGATCCCCCGTGGTACACAAAAAAGGTCCGAACGCTGTTGCAGAGGCAACGGAAAAAACATGCGAAGTTCAGAAGAACGCGAAATCCCGAAGATGGGCTAAAATTTACAGACGCGCGAAATTTGGCACGTACTTCGATGCGAGATGCCTTTAATAGGTTCCACAACGAAACATTGTCTCGAAATTTGGTAGAAAATCCGAAGAAATTCTGGTCGTATGTAAAATACACAAGCGGCAAGACGCAGTCAATACCTTCGCTGCGCAGTACCGATGGTACTGTTATCGACGACTGTGCCGCTAAAGCGGAGTTATTGAACGCAGTTTTCCGAAATTCCTTCACCAGGGAAGACGAATGGAATATTCCAGAATTTGAAACACGAACATCTGCTAGCATGAGTTTCTTAGAAGTAGATACCTTAGGGGTTGCGAAGCAACTCAAATCGCTTAATACGCGCAAGTCTTCAGGTCCAGATTGTATACCGATTAGGTTCCTTTCAGATTACGCTGATACTATAGCTCCCTACTTAGCACTCATATACAACCGCTCGCTCACCGATAGATCTGTACCTACAGATTGGAAAATTGCGCAGGTCGCACCAGTGTTTAAGAAGGTTAGTAGGAGTAATCCATTTAACTACAGACCTATATCATTGACGTCGGTTTGCAGTAGGGTTTTGGAGCATATACTGTATTCAAACATTATGAATCACCTCGAAGGGAACGATCTATTGACACGTAATCAGCATGGCTTCAGAAAACATCGCTCTTGTGCAACGCAGCTAGCTCTTTATTCGCACGAAGTAATGGCCGCTATCGACAGGGGATCTCAAGTTGATTCCGTATTTCTAGATTTCCGGAAAGCTTTTGACACCGTTCCTCACAAGCGACTTCTAATCAAGCTGCGGAGCTATGGGGTATCGTCTCAGTTGTGCGACTGGATTCGTGATTTCCTGTCAGGAAGGTCGCAGTTCGTAGTAATAGACGGCAAATCATCGAGTAAAACTGAAGTGATATCAGGTGTTCCCCAGGGAAGCGTCCTGGGACCTCTACTGTTCCTGATCTATATAAATGACCTGGGTGACAATCTGAGCAGTTCTCTTAGACTGTTCGCAGATGATGCTGTAATTTACCGTCTAGTAAGGTCATCCGAAGACCAGTATCAGCTGCAAAGCGATTTAGAAAAGATTGCTGTATGGTGTGTCAGGTGGCAGTTGACGCTAAATAACGAAAAGTGTGAGATGATCCACATGAGTTCCAAAAGAAATCCGTTGGAATTCGATTACTCGATAAATAGTACAATTCTCAAGGCTGTCAATTCAACTAAGTACCTGGGTGTTAAAATTACGAACAACTTCAGTTGGAAGGACCACATAGATAATATTGTCGGGAAGGCGAGCCAAAGGTTGCGTTTCATTGGCAGGACACTTAGCAGATGCAATAAGTCCACTAAAGAGACAGCTTACACTACACTCGTTCGTCCTCTGTTAGAATATTGCTGCACGGTGTGGGATCCTTACCAGGTGGGATTGACGGAGGACATCGAAAGGGTGCAAAAAAGGGCAGCTCGTTTTGTATTATCGCGTTATAGGGGAGAGAGTGTGGCAGATATGGTAAGCGAGTTGGGATGGAAGTCATTACAGCATAGACGTTTTTCGTCGCGGCGAGACCTTCTTACGAAATTTCAGTCACCAACTTTCTCTTCCGAATGCGAAAATATTTTGTTGAGCCCAACCTACATAGGTAGGAATGATCATCAAAATAAAATAAGAGAAATCAGAGCTCGAACAGAAAGGTTTAGGTGTTCGTTTTTCCCGCTCGCTGTTCGGGAGTGGAATAGTAGAGAGATAGTATGATTGTGGTTCGATGAACCCTCTGCCAAGCACTTAAATGTGAATTGCAGAGTAGTCATGTAGATGTAGATGTAGATGATAGACCTGGTACCGAGCGATTACATGATCTCTCCTCATTTCTTCATTTTATATCCCGGGCCTAAGCTTCGCACTTCGAACCATGACAGCTTCCATCAGAAATGTTGTCAGTAAAGTAAAACAGCAGATATTGAAGCCCCCAAGTGATGCCAAGCAATAAATTAGACCGAACACTTGCCGCATTACATTTCTCTGTTTCCATCTGTTTCAATACAGTGCCACCAGAAAGGACTACTGTCTGAGAGTTTTAGAGAAAACAAGATATTGGCATATTACCCACCTACAAGGAGAACGAAAATATCTTTCTTTTAAGTACCAATTACATTTACACTTACCTCTAATTCGCGTACCTCTATACCTTCATTTAAACAGCTACTCGACAAGAAAGGTTAGAAGAAAATCCTGGACATCTTCAACAATAGTTCTGTTCCACCTAGAAGCATTAAGAATTTGCGTCAGCTGGTTGCTCGTTCTCTATAACATTGTGGCCTAACAAAAATCCACAACTTTGAGTGCCCCCTTCACCCCACTATACGAGGCGTACAAGCACTCGCCTATGATGTAGCTAAATATCTTATATATTTCTGTGACCACTCGTGCTCAAATTTGACCACCATATTTGTAACTATGAGTAATTTAGACGTCGCCTGAAAACGCTCCAGCAGCTGTGGCCGAGCGGTTCTAGGCGCTTCCGTCCGGAACCACGCTGCTGCTACGGCCGCAGGTTCGAATCCTGCCTCGGGCATGGATGTGTGTGATGTCCTTAGGTCAGTTAGGTTTAAGTAGTTCTAAGTCTAGGGGACTGATGATCTCAGATGTTAAGTCCCATAGTACGTAGAGCCATTTGACCATCTGAACCTGAAAACGCTCGCCTGCGCCATCAGATCTCACGTTTTATCGTTATTTACAAAATTTCTTTTACAGGATCCTCTTACATTCAGAGGCAGCAAGTTTGAGGAAGATATTACAGTGCTTCTAAAACATGTTCCAACTTCATCTTACTTTTTATTCAGTAACAAAGACTTAGAACATGGTAATTGAAAGCCCTCTTCTCTGTGTTGGCCAATGATCTTATGGAGGATTTTGAATACAAAAATTACTACTGTCACCATCGTTAAAACTTGACTTTCAGCGGTGTCTAAACGACATGATTGTGGTATGGCCTCCTGGAACCGAAAAAAGTCGACCATGTTTCGTCTGCATGTAAAATTGCTTCATGTGAATGTTCAGGTTATCATGAAGATAGAGAATCACGATACAAAGTAAAGCTGAAGGAACACTGGGACAATCTGGTATCGCAAACCTACTCACAGGAATTTATATTTACTTGATGTCACCAACCTGCACAACGTTATAGTGTACTGTGCGCTGTGATTCGCCGAGAATGAGTAGTCGTAGTTCCTGATAGGCTGTAGAGTGAGTTTCAACACCTCTGGACAATTCTCCGTCAGAAAAGCCACTGGGAAAGACCAATTCGTCGCTCATTCCAGCGAAAACGGGTTTAGCTGAGGGAACAGAATGAAGACATCAGGGCATTCGAAAGCCAGTGTTGGCATTGAGGCGCCTATAATTAATGAAACCACAACAGCCTCTACCTGTAGAAGCAATCACAATTCTGCAGGCCTGGGTGAATCATCTTATACGCCTAGAGTGGAAGGAACAGTAGCCGTAGAACGTAATAATGTTAACGAGGCTAATGAGTACGTCCGATCGACGGACAAGGGGAAGCTAAACATTGCTAATAGGATCGATCATTGGATGAAATTAACAGGAACGGTGTTGAGCACCTTCTTGTTTACCGATCTGGAAGATTAATAGCCTTGTTAAAATTTCTGTTTCAAAATCAGTAACCGTGGCATTCCGGAGTAAACATCTATAACAGCAAAGATTATTTAGAAGGAGGGACTTTTAAAACAATTCAACATTTTATTCATTTGGAATGTAATGGCTCATATAATTACGACAGAGATATAATAATAATTTAGGAAGCTAGCAGGCAAAGCGTGGAACAATTCAAATAACACTGAAAACAGCGCGGGTCTTTACACAGCTGAATCAGTACAAGGTGATAGCAGTGTAACGTGGACATTAGCTTGGACCACAGGCATGTACAGTCCACAGAAATGAAAGGAAAAAAAAGTGAAACAACGACACACTCGAAGGCATTGTGCGAATGGGACGGAAATCGGCAGATATGACGTACGGATAAAGACAAACAAATTATTATAACTTCACAAAAATTGGATGATTTATTCAATTGAAAGAGCTTCTCAAATTGAGCAAGACAATAATATGTTAGTCCCTTAAAAGAGCAATGATTTGGCTTGGCATTGAATGATAGATTTGTTGGACGTCCACCCGCGGAACATCATGTCAAATTGAGTCCAACTGGCGCGATGCATCGCCAAAATCCCTACTGATTAGAGCGCTCAGCCCACAATGCTCCAAACCATCTCAATCGATGAGATATCTTGCTGGCTAAAGCAAGTTTTGGCAAGCACGAAGACAAGCAATATAAACTCTCACAGTGTGAGCGCAGGCGTTATCTTGCTGAAATGTAAGCCCAAAATGGCTTGCCACGAAGGGTAACAGAACAGGGCACAGAGTATCATCAACGTACTGCTGTGCTGCGGACGACAACCAAGGTGGTGCTGCTATGAAATGAATTGGATCCCGTACCACCACACCTGGTTGTCGGACTGTATGGTGGGCGACAGCCAGGCTGGTATGCCACCACTGTCCAGGGAACCTACAGACATACCTTCGCTGGTCACTGTGCCTCTGTTTGAAGCGGGACTCACCTATGAAGACGATTCTACTCCAGCCAGTGAGATTTCAGGCCGAAGACGAGTCTGGAGAGGCTCCGGACAGCAGTGGGATACCAACATGACTGTAGCCCGTCATACGACGACTACCAGAGATACATGAGCTGTATAATGGAATGATGACACTGAAAATTTGTGACAAACCGGGATTCACACCAGGATTTCAGGCTTATTGCGAGCAGCCGTCTTACCATTTCGCTATGCGAGTACGACTCACGGCAAGACCAATCTTCCATACGTCGTCAGGTATGTGTCTACAACCGCATTCGTGCATCCATCATGTGTATTCCCGTGTAGGGGAGACATTGCACTTGAAAGTCGCCTCCCGGTGTCAGGTGCTAAATACGCTATTCTAGTGCCTTTGTATTTTCAAATTACAAGGCAACACCCCTTTCAACATGCGTGCATGGGCAAAAAGAAGACACTGCAGCAACTATAGCCGTTACGAAATACATGAAATATATTGACAGATACGAATATGGACTTTCATCATCAGTAATTCCAGTTATTGCGGCAGCCGTCTTACCATTAGGATATCCAAGCACTACTCATGGCCAGAGCCAGACCTCCATACGTTGTCAGCCATGTGTGTGCAACCTGTACTCGTACATTCATTATCTGTATTCCCGTACAGGGGAGTCTCGTACTTGGAAGTCGCTTGCCCAGTGTCGGCAGATAAATATGATATTGAACTGCCAGTGTTATTACGAATGATATTTGTCGGTGAAGAAGGAAGAGTTTCTAAATCCATCAAAAGAGTTGTGTTTTAGAGATGATTAGTCATACCAATGTTTTACACCAACTCTGTATCAAGCTACGTTCTTGGCTTCTTAAGAGGCCTGGAATAATTATAGAACTGATATTTTTTTAATAAAGAATGTACTCTACACGTAACTTCTATTTATTTAATAGACAAGCACCGTGATTTTATTACGTTTTACACTGCCAGTTGGACGCAAGAGATATTATTGACTGCTTACTCTATTTCATGAATCGTGTCTGAAGGGAAATTTAAAAATTGGAAATTTGTGCTAAGGTCTTATGCGACCTAACTGCTGAGGTCATCGGTCCCTAAGCTTACACATTACTTAATCTAACTTACGCTAAGGACAACACACACACCCATGCCCGAGGGGGGACTCGAACCTCCGACGACGGGAGCGCGCGAACCACTGCAAGGTGGCCCAGACCGCTCGGCTTAACTGAGTGCTGGACCGAGGTGTCTGAAGGATTCGCCTTTCTAAAGAGTACAGAGTATCTAGTATAGAACTGTATTCTTTTTCTGGCTGTGCCAGAAGAGACACACGTAACTGTGGGAGAAAGTGTTTGGCGATGAGAGAATATAGGCTACGGTCAGTTGAACCAAATATCTGACCTTGGCGAATCCGAAAGAAGGTGATAACGACAACAGCGTCGCAAAAATTTAAAAACTTGTCTGTTGTCTCTTTCCCTTCTAAGGTTTCAGGCTGGAGGTTACAGTGTGTTCCTTAATCGCTGCACCACACTTAAATAATACAGTGGCTAATCAACGTGGCTTTCTGTGTTATACCAGCTTCAACCCACGTCTCTTGAATTTTTATTTTTTAACACAAGCTACGGAACTGACATAATACAATTGGTGTATATATGTAACTTTGTGTGTGTCTGCGTGTGTGTGTATTACGCACATTCTTGACAAATTTGTGTAGTTTCTTTTTTTCTTTCCTTTTTCTTTTTATTTCTTTTTTTTTCGAGCCATGATTTTCCTGACGTTTTTGATGTGCACCCACCATCATCAGTTACGTGTCGGAAGTATTCCAGTTTGTAGCTATAGTAACACCCACCGTAAGTATTCAGTGAGGTACAAAAATAACTACAGGTAGACTACACTATGTTACACATCACGCTACGCACAATAATTCTATTGTGTATGTTTGACCTCCAGGCTTACCGTTGCAGAGCCGGTACGTATACGTACGAACACTTTCATGTTATAGATGATGTTTAAAGCGACCACCTTGGATTGGCAAACGCTTCGCCACCATTCGCTGGACTATACGTTGCTGGACCCTACGCAACACACCTGTATCCACCATTGCCAAAGCGGCATGCACTCGAGCTATTAGGTCGTGTACGTCCATGGTTGGAGTTCTATAAACTTGTTTCTTTAAGTGTGGCCGCAAATAAAGATGTAGTAGTTTAAGGTCCGGGAAACCTGGGGCCCAATCATTGGCTCTCCACGACCATTTAATTTATCTGCAACATTCATTCCAAATGTGTGGCGGTGTACCATCATGCTGGAAACAAAGCTGCTGCCGAACACCTGGTAGAAAGTTTTCTAATGTGTCTGGCAAAGTACTACAAAGAATCATATGATACAGGGGCGCCTTCAACTTGTCGAGTAATATGTAAGGGCTCGGAAGCACTCCTCCCATGATTCCAGCCCACAGTTTTATGCCAAAGCTTGCCTGAAAGCCAAGTTCACTGGTGACACGTTGGTTGTGTTCTGACCAATAACGGCTCTTGTGGAGGTTGAAAATATCTGCACCAGTTAAGCAAGATTCGTCAGTCAATATCATGTTGTTTATAAAATGTTCATTATTTTCCAATTGGTGCAAATGCGAATCACAAAACTGGACTCGTCGAATGCGATCTTCTGGCAGCTAGTATTGCGTTAACACGTAATGATATGGATGTGATTATTGGTCGCACAACACTTCAACATACAGTCTTCGAGACATCTGAAACAGCCTTGCAATATCACGGGTACTTTGCCGAGGTGACTGGTGAACTGTTTCAAAAGTCGCGTCTCTTTGTGCGGAGTACGTCTATTCCTTGGAGAGCCGCTGTCTGTTATTTGTCGACGAAGATTACCGTTTTCCCGGAGGCCTTGCTCCTGGCGACGAAAAACATTCTTATCGGAGTGGCGCCTTTGAGAGTACCGTGCAGCTTACGCATGAGCTGCAGCAGCAGCTTGGTTATGGGATGTACCCAGCACCAAAAGCATATGGTATTCCTCGTTTGTGTATTCCAGCGGAGAACCGCCCGTACATGGACTCTACAGGACGAGTTATTTTTATGTACTGCATGGTTTGTAGACAAATGGATGCAGTTTAACGGATCCCACTGTCGAGCGATAGGCTATTTTCGTGTGAGAAGCTGATATCCTACTTATAAATGACTAGAACTAGGGAAGGGATGTCTAAGACATAAGAGAGTAATCTGACGAGAATTTCAACCCAGCTAAATGTTGGATGCGGGTTTGATGCTCCAGCAGTCTACTCAGCGAGCTACGACGGCTGGTATGTTAATATTGGGTGCTACACGTTCCTCTGTACATTTCGATGCGCAGCACGATGTTATAGTGTTACCAGCTCCTTGTTCTCATACACGTGTTTTCAAAATGCAACCGATCTAGTTTTGCTAGACGAACTTTTGTCTTGAATCTTTGTGAGTAACCGCATGGCGACGTCCAAGTGCGGCATTTTTGCTTCATCCTGTATAGAGCGTCTGATACAACACTTTCTCAGGCCTCAGATATCATGTGATACGGAAAGACAATAATTCTTACTAGCCTACTCGGGCCGCACTGTATGCCAACTTCTCCATAAATTGTCACCTATCTTTGGACCTATGACTCTACCCTATTCTGTGAAGCACGCTCTCGAGAATTATTTCGTGTGACAAGTACATTTTGCTGTTGTCAGACATAGACATTTTTAACAAAAATTTCAAGAAGTCAGATCAAAGAGTGTATTATACAAATACAGGGCTCGACTAGGGAATGTAAATTTCCTTGTGAAAGTAGTCAATGTGAGGTATCTTACGCAGATTCACTGCTTGGTGACATACTTATCATGCTCTCCACATACCTGACGATAAATTAAAGGATCTGCTTAGCCTAACGGACCTGTCTGTACAAGACTGTCTATCATTGATTTGAGAATACGAACAAATGTGCCTATCTGCCAAAGCGTTACAGTGCTAGGACTCTGACATGTTCACTACGCGCCAACAATCAGCACAGTCAAGAGACGAGGGTGATCAAACCCGTAAAACACGGGGAAAGAATGTTACTCACTTGAAACAGTTAGTAAACATGTTCACGACCGCTAAATTACAATCTTGTCCACTCTGTGGCGTAAACTGCAAAAGTGACAGTTGTTTCTACCGGAGCGAACTTTGTAATTGCCATAAAAAGATCGTACAGAATTTAGGTGTGGAAAGAAAGCAAAAAAAAAGTAAAGAAAGAAAAAACAGGACTCTCAAAAATATCGTTTAACAATAAGCAGTCAGATAATGTCCATAATGCACATGTCGAACTTCAACAACTTTCACAAGTGGAACTTCACTTGAATGGTATCTTTCTTGACAGTGATAATAGTTCTCCGTAACTGTTCGAGTTAACAAAGCGGAAATTAACTTTGAAATTGTCATAAGATCATCAAGCTCAATCGTTAAGCTACAGGAGTACCGAAAATTAGGATCGCCAGAATTAACAGACTTTCGAATTTCGCTGTTCACTTACAGCAACCGGAAGATTCCTTAACAGATGTTACTTATAAACAACTTACGAAACAAGCTACATTCATAGTTATGGATTCAAAAGGAGCAATTAACGAACTAGGACTGGATCTTTTTAGTGCTTTGGGCTTCAGATTTCAGGAAGGAGCGAATCGAATTTGATTTTTCGAATGGGAAGTTAAATCAGCTGTTGCAAAAATATGATGACATTTCTTCCAAAACAACAAGCAGTACAAGACACACATTACGTTGAAGCCAAATGCGGCGCCTAAATTTTACAAAACATGCAACATTCTTTTTACATTAAAAGGTAAATGAAAGCAGGAACTCAGCCGTCTTCAACAGAATGACGCTCACTAACTAGGACTGCGTGACGGCCTCAGAGCGAATGTACGAGTAACTCCATCTTGAGCTCAGGAGGGTGGGATAGTGGCTGGTCGATGAATTACAAGAATGCTTAGCAACAGCCATCATTTTGATATTGCTTTATTAGGCAACAGTTTCGACGTTCCAATCACATCATCTTCAGCCCTGTACAATCGAGTACAATCAAATCAATGATAAACACATAGTAGGATGAAACTTGAAACTTCCTGGCAGATTAAAACTGTGTGCCCGACCGAGACTCGAACTCGGGACCTTTGCCTTTTGCGGGCAAGTGCTCTACCATCTGAGCTACCGAAGCACGACTCACGCCCGGTACTCACAGCTTTACTTCTGCCAGTATCTCGTCTCCTACCTTCCAAACTTTACAGAAGCTCTCCTGCGAACCTTGCAGAACTAGCACTACTGAAAGAAAGGATATAGCGGAGACATGGCTTAGCCACAGCCTGGGGGATGTTTCCAGAATGAGATTTTCACTCTGCAGCGGAGTGTGCGCTGATATGAAACTTCCTGGCAGATTAAAACTGTGTGCCCGACCGAGACTCGAACTCGGGACCTTTGCCTTTCACGGGCAAGTGTTCTACCGTCTGTTGGTAGAGCACTTGCCCGCGAAAGGCAAAGGTCCCGAGTTCGAGTCTCGGTCGGGCACACAGTTTTAATCTGCCAGGAAGTTTCATATCAGCGCACACTCCGCTACATAGTAGGATGTCCCACCTAGTATTACGTGAACAAAATAACTGACACTTATTAAAGTACATATGAAAAATAAACAGTAATGAAGTGAAATATTTAGGTTATCTTTCATTACCTATAATGAAATATATAGAATGATCATACAACACAATATGCATACATAAAACATATCAAATGGTTCAAATGGCTCTGAGCACTACGGGACTTAACATCTTAGGTCATCAGTCCCCTAGAACTTAGAACTACTTAAACCTAAATCCGTGACCCCGCCGGGAATCGAACCCGGGAACCCGGGCGTGGGAAGCTAGAACGCTACCACACGACCACGAGATGCAGGCAAAAAACATATAATTCACCTTACAGGAATAACTGTAAAACAGAAGTGTCAATATAATGCATACAGTAGTCCTATATATTCATTGCTTACAAATGTATGAAGGTATAAGTAACAAGGATCTATTATGGAATAGCGCCAGATATCTAACATAAAACTGTAAGAAACTATAAACATCTTAGACAAAAGTAACATATTAATAACCACAGGGGAAAAATAACTGTGGTAGTTCATAACTGGCAAAGGTCGTAAAAAAAGCTATTACTACTACATAATACGACAAAAGAAACCAAATAGGCATTAGTGTTATAGACCATAAGATTAGAATCAGAGTAATGAAGTGTACAAATGTCAAAGAACTATAACTAAAAGTGAAGTATGTCAGGTATTACACGCATAGATATCTTGTAACCTGTAGATGAATGCACCGTTAGGAATTAACTCATGAATTCAATGCGATACACAAGCCAAAAGTAATAGTGGCAATCTTATACAGCGTAACCAGGACATCCTTATTCATTTGTTAGCAAGTGAGTAGCAATAAGAGGGTCCAAACAACAGATAAAATGTGAATTAAAGACATATAGGAAACATTTGAGTAGCGAATCGAATATACACTACTGGCCATTAAAATTGCTACACCAAGAAGAAAGGCAGATGATAAACGGGTATTCATTGGACAAACATATTATACTAGAAGTGACATGTCGTTATCTTTTCACGCAGTTTGGATGCATAGATCCTGAGAAATCAGTACCCAGAACAACCACCTCTGGCCGTAATAACGGCTTTGATACGCCTGGGCATTGAGTCAAACAGAGTGTGGAAGGCGTGTACAGGTACAATTGCCCATGCAGCTTCAACACGATACCACAGTTCATCAAGAGTAGTGACTGGCGTATTGTGACGAGCCAGTTGCTCGGCCACCATCGACCAGACGTTTTCAATTGGTGAGAGATCTGGATAATGTGCTGGCCAGGGCAGCAGTCGAAGATTTTCTGTATCCAGAAAGTCCCGTACAGGACCTGCAACATGCCGTCGTGCATTCTCCTGCTGAAATGTAGGGTTTCGCAGGGATCGAATGAAGGGCAGAGCCACGGGTCGTAACACATCTGAAATGTAACGTCCACTGTTCAAAGTGCCGTCAATGCGAACAAGAGGTGACCGAGAAGTATGACCAGTGACATCTCATACCATCACGCCGGGTGATACGCCAGTGTGACGATGACGAATACACCCTTCGAATGTGCGTTCATCGCGATGTCGCCAAACACGGAGGCCACCACCATGATACTCTAAACAGAACCTGGATTCATCCGGAAAAATGACGTTTTCGCATTCATGCATTCAGGTTCGTATTTGTGTACACCATCACAGGCACTCCTGTCTGTGATGCAGCGTCAAGGGCAACCGCAGCCATGGTCTCCGAGCTGATAGTCCGTGCTGCTGCAAACGTCGTCGAACTGTTCGTGCAGATGGTTGTTGTCTTGCAAACGTCCCCATCTGTTGACTCAGGGATCGAGACGTGGCTGCACGATCCGTTACAGCTATGCGGGTAAGATGCCGGCCATCTCGACTACTAGTGATGCGAGGCCGTTGGGATCCAGCACGGCGTTCCGTATTACCTTCCTGAACCCACCGATTCCATATTCTGATAACAGTCATTGGATTTCGACCAATTCGAGCAGCAACGGCGCCATACGATAAACCGCAATCGCGATAGGTTACAATCCGACCTTTATCAAAGTTGGAAACGTGATGGTACGCATTTCTCTTACACGAGGCATCACAACAACGTTTCATCAGGGAACGCCGGTCAACTGCTGTTTGTATATGAGAAATCGGTTGGAAACTTTCCTTATGGCAACACGTTGTAGGTGTCGCCACCCGCGCTAACCTTGTGTGAATGCTCTGAAAAGCTAATCATTTGAATATCACAGCATCTTCTTCCTGTCGGTTATATTTCGCGTCTGTAGCACGTCATCTTCGTGGTGTAGCAATTGTAATGGCCAGTAGTGTAGAAAGATTATATCACGCAACTGAAACGGGAAAAAGGCTAAAAAACTAATACTGTAGTCTACCAAGTCCTCAATCGAAAAAGACGTGGACAAAAGAAATGAAGTATGTCATGTGAAGCAGGGTCAGCGTGTCCTAAACAGCGAGGAGTATCGCCGTAAGTAATACTAATTAACACTGATAAATGTAGTTAAAAGATAAAACGAAGTAAAATGAATGTACTATAGTTATAACAAATAGGCGCCATCCTCACTCGTTACCGGACAAAGCCTGTAAAGAGAAACCGCCTTGAAAACGCTAAAATGAGGCAGTATAAAAATATGTAACAAATTCACATAAAAAATTGGTACTTAGCCTGTGAACATTCTGCGGAAATTAAGTGAAACTATAATAACAAAAACTTCCGAGCGAGAACTGTACTATAGTATCCTGAAAGCAGTAACCTGATAAGATGTTTTCGTAAATTTGCAATGAAGGTGAACATGTAAATCATGACCTAACAGAGAACATCCAACAATAGATAGTACTTAGGAGAAGTATGCTATTCAACTGAATCACCATGAAAGCGCATCCCAACAGAACTGTTATGAAAATCAGCGGTAAATGTGCCCCTAGAAGCGGTCGCTACAGACTCTATTGGTTGGAGCGGGTCGTGGTACTCCGCTCCTTGCCGCTACGTGTGGCCCCACACCCGCATTCCTACGCGCCACCTGCAGCACTGTAGGACAGATTCGGAATATTGTTTGAATCCTTTCACGCATTAGACTGCGAGTATACCTACTTGCTCTGAAACTAATAATAGAGAAACGACTAGATAAGAACCTGAAAACATACATAGCTTTCGTAGATGTAGAGAAAGCCTTTGATAAAGTTAAATGGGATAAGATGTTTGAGTTACTCAAAAAAGTAGGACTAGATCATAAAGATAGAAAAATGATATGGAACGTGTACAAAAACGAGACAGTAGTTATCCCTGGACGGACAAAACAAGAAGAGGTGCAGATACGGAAAGGTGTCCGACAAGGTTGTGCACTATCCCCTGTTATCTTTAACCTATACATTGAAGGGGCGCTGAAAAAAGTAAGGTAAAATTCACAGACAGGTGTAGTAATTCATGGCCAACGAATAGATATGATACGATATGCCGATGATATGGCTGTCATGGCTGAAAACGAAGAAGATCTCGTAGTCTTACTGAATAGAATGGATAAAGTTATGGGTGAAGAATATAATATGAGAATTAATAAAGCAAAAACAAAAGTAATGGCATGCGACAAAGAAGATCAAGTGAAAGTCCAAGTTCATGTAGGCAATGAACTGCTGGAAGAAGTTGATAAATTTACTTATCTGGGCAGTAATATTACCAGGGATGGAAGGAGCAAGGCAGAAGTGAGAAGTAGAATAGCTCAAGCAAAGGCTGCTTTTAAAAAGAAGAAAAACATATTAACATGTAAGAGCATCAGCATTGAAATCAGTAAAAAGATTTTTGAAATCATATGTGTGGAGTGTGGTATGCTATGGGTGTGAAACATGGACTGTTGGGACTGAGGAAGACCAGAAGCTAAATTCTTTTGAAATGTGGTGCTATAGACGCATGCTCAAAATAAAATGTATCGACAAGGTCACTAACGAAGTGGTTCTGGAAAGAGCAGGTGAGAAGAGAAGCTTCTGGAGTTTCATTGTTAAAAGAAGAGTGCAATTTACAGGTCATCTACTAAGAAATAAAGGACTCCTGAACACAATCATAGAGGGATATGTCGAGGGAAAAAGTCCAAGAGGAAGACCACGACGGAGGTACATGGGTCAAATCGTGAAAGGTGTGGGATGTGACACCTATAAAGAAATGAAGAGAAAAGCTGAAAGACGCACAGAATGGAGACAAGCTGCCATTGTAGCTGTTGCAAACCAATCTTTGGATTGACCACTGCAAAGAAGATATCCACTGGAGCGGAATTTGTGAAAAATGTTCAAATGTGTGTGAAATCTTATGGGGCTTAATTGCGGAGATCATCAGTCCCTAAGCTTACACACTACTTAATCTAAATTACCCTAAGGACAAACACACACACCCATGCCCGAGGGAGGATTCGAACCTCCGCCGGGATCAGCCGCACAGTCCATGACTGTAGCGCCTAAGAGCGCTCGGCTAATCTCCCGCAGCTGGAGCGGAATTTGTCGTGGAGACAAGGGGAGGGACAGTTACATAACAGAAACACGAGACATTTCAGACGAGTTGGTAGGTACAGTGTACTCACGAGGAGGAGTAGAAGCGGGCGGCGGCGGCGGCCTGGACCCTGTTGATGGAGCAGACGGTGACGGCGGGGAAGGGCACGGAGGACAGCGGGTGGTGCGTGGTGGCCACCGACGTGGCCGTGGGCGTCTCGCTCGCAGTGCGCCACAGGTCGCGCATGAAGAGCGCCGCGCCCGTCAGGCTCGCCAACACCCCGCCGGCCCACAGCAGCCTGGACTCACATCAGGAGGCGCGTCAGGGGCAGCCCTAGGTGAGGCAGCGAGTGCTGCATCGACAGCGGCTACATCTACAGCCACACACATACTTGGCAAGCCACCATGCAGTGTGCAGCGAAGATAATTCCTGTAACACTGATGTATATGTTTTTTCTATTCTTTTGTAAAGCCTGTATTACTACAAATGTTATCTGTATTATTATGTTTTAATGGTGTTTTCTGTATCTTTGTAATTGTATTCTCATGCTATAAAATTGTAATGGACACCAGTTCAGCAAATTAAGTAACTTGTAAGCATTCATTTCAGTGCACACGTTTCTGTTGGTCATAGTATATGCACAATATGTGAGAAGTTGGGACTGTTAGTGCTTGTACGAGTGGGGATAATTCAACAAGGGACTGGTTAACAGCATTGCTGGTTCTAAGAACAATTCCAAAAACTTTGTAGGTGCACAAGTGGTGCTTTATGGACTTGCTATATTGTCCGCAAGACTCTTCGATGGCGATTGTGCACCTGCACAGTCACAACAGATGGCTGCTGGTCGTCTTTACTAGGACTACAGTGGGTTTGCTTCTTTGATGGCCCATCATTACCATTATTTCTACAAGGACTACAGTGGGTCTGCATCTTTGATGGCCCACCAATACCATTATTTCTACAAGGACTACAGTGGGTCTGCATCCTTGAAGGCCCACCAATACCATTATATCTACAAGTACTGCAGTGGGTCTGCACCTCTGATGGCCCACCAATACCGTAATCTGTAACAAGACTACAGTGGTCTGCTCTGTGATGACCTACCTACCAATATTCTTCAAAACTTCGACTGACTCTGCTGTGGGTTTGCTCAGTTGTGGCCCATTACCTGTCTGCATGTCAAGAGTCAACACTGTCTTTCCCTTGGAAGACAACACTACTTCTTCAAGACTGCATGGAAATCCACTACTTCCGTGTGCATTTTCTTTTACTGCTCAGACTCTGAGAAAAACACTGCAATTTTGCTGTGATGAATGATCAGGACTGCCTTTATGGACTGTGAGAAAATTTTAGCTTTTGACCAGTAGTGTATCAATAAGTGTGTGCATTTGATTTCTTTGCTATTGTAACTGTGCAAAAAATTTAACAAATGTGTATTGGCCAGTGCCCAAAACAATTTGTAAAAATTTTTGTGGCGGGCATGGGGGCCATGTAAGTAGGCTGTTTAGGTTCTTATATTGGTAACGCCACCGCCACGTAGCGCTCTGTATGAAAATCACTGACTGCGCTGTGTGCAGTCTGTAGCTGGGTGGCATTGTTGGAATTTGATATTGTAGTGTTGCGCAGTTGGCTTTTAACACCGCGTAGCGTAGCACAGTTGAAGGTGAGCCGCGAGCAGTGGTGCATGTGGGGAGAGAGATGGTGGAATTTTGAGAGCGGACGATCTAGCCGTGTGTCCATTAGAAAGAGTAAATTTGTAATATTCGATTATATATATATATATATATATATATATATATATATATATATATATATATATAATGACTTTTGAACACTATTAAGGTAAATACATTGTTGGTTCTCTATCAAAGTCTTTCTTCTGCTAACTATGCCTATCAGTAGTTAGTGCCTTCAGTAGTTTGAATCCTTTATTTAGCTGGCAGTAGTGGCACTCGCTGTATTGCAGTAGTTCGAGTAACGAAGATTTTTGTGAGGTAAGTGATTTGTGAAACGTATAGGTTAATTTAGTCAGGGCCATTCTCTTGTAGGGATTATTGAAAGTCAGATTGCGTTGCGCTAAAAAATATTGTGTGTCGGTTTAAGCACAGTCATGTTTAATTTTTGTAAGGGGACGTTTCACCAATAGTGACTGAAGCTGAAGTAATGAATTAAAATTTGTACAAAGGCCGGAACGTGAACTGTGGTCTCCTACTTACAAATCATATATGTTGTTCACTATATCACTCTGGTGTGCTGGGTAACAAAGCTGCATTGAATACGTTAGTCCAGTGCTTTCCTTAACACACCTCAGACCATCTCGGTTTCCCCTTCTTAAATCCTCAGAGCTGCCTAGGCTTGCCGATATTCGTATAGCACGCCAAATTGGAACATAACGACGAAACCTTGCCCGTACATCGATTGATCAGGTGTAATTACATTTTCCTGGACACGTGCTGAGTCTCAATTTTATCGACAATACTGATGATTAAAGAAGTGGAGATCAAGATGGTCTGAGGTGTTAGAGAGGGCACTGTGATAGAGTATTGTATGTAACAGTGTTAGCCACAATGCAACGGTTGTTTGGTGGATAGCAAATTCCCAAGTAATCAGGAGATCCATGTTCAAGTCCTGGTCTTTGCACAAATGTTAATTCATTACTTCAGCTTCTACCCCTACTGGAGATAATGTTGAGACTCAGTACGTCTCCAGAAAAAATGCAATTACATTTCGTTTCTAGTTCCACTCGCAAATAGAGCAAAGGAAAAACGGCTATCTATATGTCTCCGTATGAATCCTAATTTCTCTTACCTTATTTTCGTTGTACTTACGCGATGATGATGACGATGATCCTGTTTGGCTTGTAGGCCGCTCAACTGCGCGGCCATCAGCGCCCGTACTAAGTCCCAATTTTTTCACTCTCTAATTTTTTTGACAATCCAATGTAGCCACTGTCATGAATGACGATTATGGTGAAATGATGAGGACAACACAAACACCCAGACCCCGGGCAGAGAAAATCCCCAATCCAGCCTGGAATCGAATCCAGGACCCTGTAATCCAGCCACTACACCACGAGCTGCGGATTTGTCCTTACGCGAAATGTACGTTGGTGACAGTTAAATCGTCCTGTAATCAGCTTCAAACGCTGATTCTCTAAATTTTCCTCGAAAAGAATGTCGCCATCCATTCACGGATTCGCATTTGAGTTCCCAAAGGATCTCTGTAATCTCCTGTACCATATAAACACATGCCCTTAATTCTCCAACAACTCCTATGACTCAGCACCATGGTAGTGCTACGTCTTCCCCTTCTCATTGCCTAATATAACCCAAACTGGAACAATTTAACCTTACCCTGTTCCAGGGCTTCAATTAACTTTTAGTCTACCCTCAAAGTACCAACATCCTTGCCACGTCTTCTTATGTGATAATCTGCCCACCACCCAATATACCATTCTAGTGCTGTCAGAAGTGAAACCTACCATGAGCAAGATCACGTATTAAAGAAGTCATGTCACATACCAAATCTGCTGCATATCCTTTTATGTGAGCATGATCACCAGTCAAATTTCGACTTGAATGAATGGCCACCGGAGAACTGCGACAGAGCGCAAAGTTTATTATACAGTACTGATGGGCACAACATGCTCGAGATCGATAGCTGATTCCCATGCCATAAAATCTGGATACTACTCCCAAATATCAGCTTCTTCCAACTACACAGATAGGGATTGCTTCACATCACGCCTCCCAATACTGCAGCCCTGCTAGCACCGAATGTGAGCGGCATTCGTCCCATAGCCACCTCCACACTTGATGTTAAACGCTTTTCTCCCTGCAGTCTTCCTCTGTCGCACCCCTCGTTCCCTCTATGATTCACTGTATGCCACACACTACTCCCATATGTCCACGCTGAGGCTGGCTCACTGGTCCTGTTCCAGCCCCCTACTGCTTGTCCCCCTCAGCTGTCAGTCTCCGCATCGTTCTCTACCCTCCTGCTCCCCTCTCCGTCTCCAGCCTATACTACCCCTGTAAGAAGGCTGTTTTTTATGTTGGTAACGCCACGTAGCGATCTGTATGAAAATCACTGACTGTGCTGTATGCAGACTGTGGCTGGTTGGACTCATTGTTGGAATATTCGCTTGTTTAGTGTTGGGCAGTTGGAGGTGAGTGGCCAACAGTAGTGAATGTGGAGAGAGAGAGATGCCAGAGTTTTGAGAGGACGATTTGGACGTGTGTTCATCAGAAAAAGGTAATTTGTAAAGATGGAGGTCATGAACTGATATATCATGACCTCCATCTTTACAATGACTTTTGAACATTATTAAGGTAAATACGTTGTTCGTTCTCACTTGCTAACTATGCCAATCAGTATTTAGTGCCTTCAGAAGTTAGAATCTTTTATTTAACTGGCAGTATTGGCGCTCTCTGTATTGCAGTACTAACGAAGATTCATGAAATGTATAGGTATTTGTTAGTCAGGGCCATTACTTTGTAGGGATTATTGAAAGTCAGACAGCGTTGCGTTAAAAAGTATTGTGTGTCAGTTTAGTGATGATCAGAATAAGTAACGAGAAAAGTGCTTCAGTACGTTGAGTTTTACTCAGCTGTCTTTGTATCAAATAATGTAGAAGTTTACCAGCACAGTAATTCATAATGTTTCTAAGGGGACGTTACACCCCTTTTGCACCAGACTGGAGTGCCAAGAGATCCAGTTGGTCGAGACAACATGGGCCTGTTTTCTATTACTGTTATCTTTATTTAAACGTTAACACATGAACTACAGATGTTAACACCACTTTATTTCGTCCATGACACAAATAAACCCAAAGGAAAATACACACACCAATAAAGGTTTGTATCACCCCAGTTTCCAGAACTCCTGAGGACTGTGGATATTTTATCACAGACATAGTCCCTTTGACTGTTCAGAGTTGTCACTAATTCCGCCCAAAGATGTAAACAACTATGCATGAGCAGCGCCTATTAGACGGAGGGGGTTCGACTGCCGATCAGTTCCAGTTATTCTACCAGGAAGGAGGTACACGGTTCGAGTTGTCTGTAGTACAATCATACCTAGGCGGTCAATACCGCGGTTCGATCGCGTCCGCATTGTTACTGTGTGCCAGGAAGGGCTCTCAACACGGGAAGTGTCCAGGCGTCTTGGAGTGAACCAAAGCGATGTTTTTCGGACATGGAGCAGACATAGAGAGACAGGAACTGTCGATGACATGCCTCGCTCAGGCCGCTCAAGGGCTACTACTACAGTGGATGACGGCTACTTACGGAGGAACCTTGACAGGAACGCCACCATGTTGAATAATGCTTTTCGTGCAGCCACAGGACGTCGCGTTACGACTCAAACTGTGCGCAATAGGCTGCATGATGCGCAACTCCCAACGTCCATGGCGTGGTCCATCTTTGCTACCACGGCACCATGCAGCGCGGTACGGGTGGGCCAAAAACCATGCCGAATTGACCGCTCAGGATTGGCATCATGTTCTCTTCACAAATGATTGTAGCATATGCCTTCAACCAGACAATCGTCGGAGACGTGTTTGGAGGCAACCCGGCCAGGTTGAACGCCTTATAGGGGTGGCATTATGTACGGTCGCCGTACGCCGCCGGTGGTCATGGAAGGCGCCGTAACGGCTGTACAATACGTGGGTGTCATCCTCCTACCGATAGTGCAACCATATCGGCAGAATATTGGCAAGGCATTCGTCTTCATGGACGACAATTCGCGCCCCCATCGTGCACATCTTGTGAATGGATTCCTTCAGAATAACGCCATCTTTCGACCAGAATGGCCAACATGTCCTCTACACATGCATGGGATGGACTGAAAAAGGATGTTTATGGACGACGTGGCCCACCAATCACTCTGAGGAATCCACGCCGAATCGCCGTTCAGGAGTGGGACAATCTGGACCAACAATGCCTTGATGAACTTGTGGATAATATGCCACGACGAATACAGGCACGCATCAATGCAAAAGATGTGCTACTGGGTATTAGTGATAGCGGTGTGTACATCAGTCTGGACCACCATCTCTGAAGGTCTCGCTGTATGGTGGTACAACATGCAATGGTGGTACAACATGCAATGTGTGGTTTTCATGAGCAATAAAAATTCCGGAAATGATGTTTACGTTGATCTCTAATCCAATTTTCTGTGCAGGATCTGGAATTCTCAGAACCGAGATGATGCAAAACATTTTTTGATGTGTGTATAGCCGGCCGCTGTGGCCGAGTGGTTCTAGGCGCTTCAGTCCGGAACAGCCCTGCTCCTACGGTTGCAGGTTCGAATCCTGCCTCGGGCGTGAATGTACGTGCTGTCCTTAGGTTAGTTAGGTTTAAGCAGTTCTAAGTCTAGGGGACTGATGACCTCAGATGTTAAGTCCCATAGTACTTAGAGCCATTTTAACCATTTGATGTGTGTATAATGGATACAATAACATCGTCTGTATCCAAAGAGGTACAAAAGCTCAATGCGTAGGCTACATTAGACCTCTCATTATGGTGCGCAGAATGACTCCATTCTGTACCTTTGACATCCAGGCCTTGTTTTTTGTTAGGTAGCTTCCGAAAGGGCAGTGTCAAAAAACTTACAAGGGAATGGTCAGACTTGTCAAGCCGAAACATGTTTTGCTTTTCTTAGCACTGTTATTTAACTGTGCAAAAGGTGCGTATGCAAAATTGTAGCTGCTGACATGAACTGGAAGTCACCTAAAAAAAATCACAAACATTGCTCTGTTTCCTGCTTTGCGCTTGCAGTGACGGCTGGCCACCCTTGGAAATGGCATGGTCGGGAAGTGGAGCGTCTTATCGCGGTGTTCACTAAAGAGGAGGATCGCTGCACGGTTTTGGTGGGAAGAGGAAACGAATATTCGTTTCTGTGGCATGCACTTCCTTTTAATTTCTGGTACGTATTTCGAAACATACCGTCCTGAAACTAGTTAGAGATGTGAAAGATGTTCTGTACAAGTTCATCTATACTCCGCAAGCCACTTTATGGTGAACATTCAATCTCCCCTCACATGTGATGGCGAACCCTGTAAATGTTTTGCTCCTTTCCATGGAGATATACCACAGACGCCAAGTGAAGCAATCAACAGAAAACACGCGTGAAGACTATGTGTTGTGCGACATGGTTGTTAAACTTGTAGACGAGCATGTAAATGGCGCAGACATGTGGCTAGAAACAACTGAAACACTCGATATTGCAGGCTGTGAATCTACAGACGGCGAAGACACCGACGAAAGTTGCACTCATGAAGACTCTTGGAGTGATAGTGCCACGTACCATCATCAGTTATCTCCGAAAGTATCACCAGCAACTACAATTACCTTATCAGACAAGGAAAAAGCGGTGACTTATTGGTTGAACGAAAGTGGTAAGAAATGCCTACGTGTCAGTACTGTTCAAAATAAGTATCACTTTGTCCGCTCTGAACGTGAATTGTATAGACGGAAAAAGGAAGTCGCTGGACGACCTAAGAGTCGACTGGAAACTGCGACGGATATAAAAGCGCGACTTTTTGAGCTATTTACCGATGCCAGACAACAGTCATTTAGTGTCAGTGATACAACTTTGTGTGATTTGGCGTTAGAGATTGCCAACGCGATAGGCGCTAAAGAATTTACAGATTCTCAAAGTTGGAGTAGTCGCTTCAAAAGATCACATAAAATTGTTTCAAGGAAAATAACAAAATTTGTATCGAGAAACAGGCCGGAAAATGAAGTGACACAAATCGAAATGATAGAAGCTATTCTTAAGAGTGCAAAAAAAATATCGCTAGTTTTAGTGAATCGTACAATGCAGATCAGTCAGGTTTTCAAAAAGAAATGCGTGCGAAAAGAACACTGTCATTCAAAGGGGAAAAACATATTGCGCAGGCCACGACTGCACTCACCTATTCATACACTGTAATGCCCATAATTAGTCTGGATGGTTCATTGCTGCCTAAACTATATGTGTGTCTTCAAGAACCAAGTGGACGGTTTGGACCACGTGTCAAAAGAACAACGTTCTACGCAAACAATCTTGTGGTAGACGCATCGAAGTCTGGAAAAATGGGAAATGAAAACGTTACACTTTTCATGCGTCATGCTTTTCTTCCGTTCTGCGGCAACAGACCTCTTCTCCTTCTAGATTCGTGGTCAGGTCATAAAAGGTCTGATTTATTAAAAGCTGTTTTTCGAGCCCACCCTGACAAAGAAGCAGAGATACTACAGATTCCACCAGACAGGACGAACGCAATTCAACCTTTAGATAGAGAATTTTTCCGTCAGTTGAAGGCATTTTATAGAAAACTAACAGAGAAAATTATTGTGTGCAGATCACTGCAATTTCCTGTCTACCACCGTGACAATATTCTCAAACTGCAACCGGTAGTACATTATCAATTTTCCTCCCCACGGTTTCAGAATTTGGTTAAATACACGTGGCACTCCTCGAAATATACTGATACTAGGCCTATTCATTCCTATCAGTTTTGTCTACGGACATCTAACAACGTCTGTGATTCGCAGGGCTGTCATATGTCGACCTTTCTTGCATGTTCTTGGTGCACAAAAAACCTATGTTTTGAACATTGTATCAATATTTTTGCGGTAATTACAAGAAATAAAATTTGAACGTATTCTAAACAGTATATTTATTTGTGTCTATTTCATAGCTATTTGGAAAGGATGTTGTAGATAACATATCAGCCATATTTCTCAATGAATGTTTAACTATCATACGATCCCTTTCACTGGGGGAATCAGCTCTCTCACTGCTGCGGCTAGAGAGCGGCGCGTAGCTAACGCCACCTTGTCCCTAGATGGCGTTGGTATAACGTAGCGAGAGAGGTCAGGGTTGTACAAGAGGCAGTTATAAGCGCGGAAACCATACGACAATAATGTCTTACTTCATAAAATTGTTTACAGACTTCCAGGTCATTTCAGCAGCTAAAATTTTGCATGCAGGCTTCTTGCAACGTTAACTCACTGTGGTAAAAAAAGCAACACAGGTTTCGACATGACAAGGCTGACCATTCCCTTGTTAGTGATATTTTCAGAGTTGTTAATGTGCCAGCTGAAAACTCATCACCGCAACCATAAGGCAAAGTGGTTACCCTTAGTCCTTCATTGTTGAAGAAGTCTTCTGAAACTTGTTTTGAGATCTACAGTGCTTCACTGCAGTTTGATTCTAACTAGGTAAGTAGGCATACTGAGTGTGATAGTCATTTATGATTGCTTTTAAAGCATATATTGCTATTTTGATGTTCTTCATTAAGGTCGTGTTCTTTCAGTACAGCCTCGGTGGGTCAGGCTTCAGTCTGAACCAGTTGGTTCGAAACTAGTCACCAGACGTAGGAATTGCAACTGTGACAGATTTGTTAATGAAAGCTCCATGGAATGTCAAAAAAGTATCAACAAAATGTTGAAACTGAAAAATGATTAGAAATGATTTTACTAGTTGTGATATGCCTTCATTTTCATCTATGCTGTAAACTAGTTCATCCAACCTGTTGTATAGAGCTTTACACACATAAAGAACTGTCAGAGCTGGAGGTTACATCATGTAACAGAAAAAATTTCTAGCAATAACTGGAATTTAAAACAATCTTTTAGTTTTTAATTATTAACCAACTAGCCACCAAACAATGAGAAGATGTATACTCGGGGAAAAAAGATTGTTGTAATATACAGTTTCTGTGTGACGAATGTAGGGGAAGGTTCTATCAATAGGCAAGCTAAAGAAAATGTGTAATAGAATCCTTGGATATTGTGATAAAAACTATTTTATTTTCAACGTTAACTTGAACCTTACTTTTTACACTTCACTATAGTAAAACACAAGACATAATTATTCACCTTTAATGAAAGTTCAAATTAGAGTTTTGCTGAAAAAAAGTGCACAAGCTGGAAATAATTTTAATCGTTGTTGGGCACCAATTAACAGTTACATGAGTTTGCGACTCTTTCTTCTTATGATAAACTTTACATGCAAATGGAGCATCTATATTTTTTATTTGTACTTACTTACATGTAGGACGAGGAATTTACTTTGGATCTTACACTTGAAATCAACGAAATGTTTTGACTTTTTCAGTTTTTCGCTTGTAACTTGAATGCGATGAATCATACAGAACTTTTTTCCGGTACCAACATGAAAGAGCATAAAGTTTCGTGTAGAATGACCCACTTTAAGCTAAAATCGGTTCAGCGATTTAGCCACAATCGATCGCCAATGATTGACATCTACACCAACTTCGTGGAAAAGTGCATTATGCTCGTGTTACAACGGTTTACATACAAAAAGAAAAAGGAAAAATGTGTATGGGGCAGCAAGCCTGTCGAAAATCCCCGTCGTGGAGTGGTGTGTGACAAGGATGCTGCGGCTTCATGATAATGCTCGTCCCCATACGGCAAATATCGACGCAGAAGTTACGCCAACGCAAGTGGGAGACACTCGCGCACAGCCCCACGGTCTTCATCTCTCTCCAAGCAGTTATAGCGACTTCTATCCCTTACAAAAGTCCTGGAAGGATTAACGACTACTATCAGACGAGGATGTGCAGCAGGTAGTCACGGACCTCTTCACGCAGCAGGGCACGGTGTCTTATCAAACGGATATCTTCAGCCCGATGCGTCGGTGGAATGATTGTATCAATGTTTACGACGATTTTGCCTGACTAGGTACCGATTCTGGACGGTACGGCCTTCGATCGAAAACTTTTTATCGCCTCTTATTTTTTCGACATCAGCGGGATGCCATTATGCGAGGTAACAATAATTACTCTAAAATGTGTTCTAGCGTCATTGTGAACTGTGATACAGTAATAAAGATGATAACTATTCCAAAAAATGTGCACGAGACATATATTTTGTTCCTCCGCCTGTGAAGTGCAGCCGGCCGCGGTGGTCTCGCGGTTCTGGGCGCGCAGTCCAGAACCGTGCGACTGCTACGGTCGCAGGTTCGAATCCTGCCTCGGGCATGGATGTGTGTGATGTCCTTAGGTTAGTTAGGTTTAAGTAGTTCTAAGTTCTAGGGGACTAATGACCACAGCAGTTGAGTCCCATAGTGCTCAGAGCCATTTTTTTTTGTGAAGTGCAGAAAGTCAGCACGGGGTGTGATGCTTTCGCACATTTCACGTTGCATAATATTTTCCCATTTTATGGATCACGTCCTCCAGAGCAACGTCAGCATTTACTGGAAAAGCATCCTCCGTCGACCAACAACGGTCAGTCGTGGGCGTATTAGAAGACACCGCTTTCTCCTATAGAATCCTGCGGATAAACAAAATTAACACTACTGCGAATTCTGCCTTAGGCCATTATCTAGTGCTGATAGTATGGCTTTAATCCATGTCAACGTAATGTAAACTGACACACTTGTATGTCGTTGTCAATCCTGTTAAATACTATACTATCAGCCCTTGATAATGGCCTAAGGCCAAAATTGCAACAGCATAATAAGAAACCTGGAACAGTCACTGGCGTAAAGGTGATTTCCTTCAAAAAGTTTTATATGATTGTGAATCCCAGTTACAACAAGTATAAACAAAAATAAGTTCACGGAACGATATGACCTTTCTACATCACGCTATCTTTATATTGAAAGCGCTCGTCAGTCAGTCCGGCCCTAAGTGATCCATTAGATATCACGGGGGTTACACGTATTACACAACAGGAGCACATACCACTGCAGGATTTAATCGCTGTAGTCTGCAGATATTGCAGTATCGATCTTGCTCGTACGGTTGTTGACTTGTACCACGTTGCTGGAACCTACTGTTGGTGTGTGATGGCCATACCAATGGTTTTCAACTGTCAGTCCTTAGCACGCTGATTTTAGCCAGTCTCAGATTCGCCAGTAATCTGATTATGTGTTACGCCGCTCAAACGTTTCACTGTGCCATTCTGCTTTCCTGAGATTGTAGTAGTTGTAATAGTGTGTAGAATTGACACAACACAGACAGAATCTCTATACTCAATATATTTTTTCCCACGAGGAGTGTTATCGGCACCAGATAGTTTTTTTTACTTTCGTGCGCTATCTTTTTCCACACTGATTCACCTTACTTTGTTAGGTAACGTGCTTTTTTAAATATATATTTAATTAGGCTTTTATAATGTGCCGTTGAAGTCTGTTAAAAGCTGTTGACTGACTTCTTCATGCGATACCCAGCACCCACGGTATAGGCGTTTTTGAATTAGATTATCAAATAAAAGTTTGCTTGAATCCTAGTTTTATGAACCCACTCGTAGAGCAGTCTCAAATTTGTGCAGCACGATACCCAGTTAAGTAACATTTATTGACGGCTGCGGCAGTGTTTGATGTGGCAGCTGCGTATGATAGCCGTGTCGCGCCACGTTGTCTCCTTTGGTGCGAGACTGTGAAGGAAATGCTGCGCTGCACAGCGACGTGGTGGCACTCTCAGTACAGTGCAGTAAGCCACATTAGCCGTGTTCGGTCGTTGCTGGAAGGAGGCTTCTGGAAACTGGAGGTACTGAAGGTGTTGTTCTTCGGCTATCCAAGCCAGATTCAATTGATAGTTGCCTATCTGCCGCTCTGTTTGTTTTATACTTATTGTATCACACGTACAACTTTTCTATGTTGTTTATACTCGTATATCATGCGAAATCTCTAGCAGATTCGTGTAATCTAGTAGTTATGCAGTTTCCCAGAGTTCGATCAATTATTCGTCAAAGTTTTCGTCACAGTTCTCTACCTGTTCATCCCGTAACCTGTTTCTGTCTATGGAGTAATACTGAGGCTTTCTTATCCAATATACTGACTTACTGAATATGGAATCCATTATGTTTGATTTTATAGTACTTTTCACCTTAATCATCATTCCTGCTGTACCTATATCAAGAACAACGGTCCCAGCGTTTTCAAAGCATTACACCCGATTCTGTCTACAAGTCTAGCGCTCAGCCATCATTGGTTGGTCATCAAACTGTCTGTTCCATAGTGTTCTCGAGAACGTCTCTAAAACAGTTCAGAAGCGTGTGTGTCTCGTCCGCTCATTGCAGAGCTATGTTCCATCCAGTTTGTTAACGGTTATCTACGTTTCAGCACTCTTTATGCCACAGCTGTGAAAAATACGTACTAGTGAACTGAGGTTTCCTCTGAATCTTGGTGCTACATCTGCAAACGACCTACCGCAACGTTTCAACATCCTTCATGGCACAGCTGTGAAACATACGAACCAGTGAATTGAGGTCTCCTCTGAATCTTGGAGCTACAACTGTAGACGACCTACTGCAATTTTTATGATTGATATTTAACGGTAATTGAGCCATTTTGCATGTAATTTCATTTCCTACCTCAACTATTTAAAGGTTTTCTTACGTTATGAAGAAACATAGCTTGTCCACTCACCAGACATAGCATCTGTTATCAGTATACCAATCTATTGCTTTTGCTGACTTGTGGAAATGAATAGTATGCCAGCCTGGATGCTTAGCTGAAGTACTTCAATCTCTAAGACGTTTCTCCAAATACACTCTAAGCGGAAAAGAAGAAGACGCACCACGAAGGAATTATCCAAATGGGACGGAAGTAAAATGGCACCTCAGACCATCAATCCTACTTCTCGAGCCGTATGGGGGGTGACACTCAGTTTGATAACCCCACCGCTGTACGGGACGTTTCCAGGCATGTCTTCTCTGGCCATCGAGGTTCAGTTCAAAGCGAGACTTATCACTGAAGTCAGTTCTGTTCCAGTCAAGGTGATTCTAGGCCAGAGACGTGTCTGGAGACGTCCTGTAGAGAGCTGGGATACCAGCCTGACTCTCCAGCCATACGGCCCGACAACCAGCAATGATGGTCTGGTGTGCCATTTGTTTTCAAAGAAGGACTCCTTTGGTTGTCATCCGCGGCACCCATTCAACACAGCGGTATTCAGCTATATTCTGCTCCCAGTTTTGTTGCTGTTCACGGCAAGCCATCCTGGGCTTATATTTCAGCAAGATAATGCCTCTTCGCACACGGCGAGAGTTTCTACTGTTTGTCTTCATGTTTGCGGAACTCTTCCGTGGGCAGCAAGGTCTTCAGATCTCTCCCTAATTGAGAAAGTTTAGTGCGTTATGGGCAGGACCCTCCAAAAAGCTCGGGTTTTTGACGACATAACGGAAGCTGGCGCAATATCCCTCGCGAAGACATCAAACAACTCTGTCAATCAATTTAAAGGCGAATAACTGCTAGCATAAGGCCCGTAGGTGGAGAAACGCGTTATTAACTTACTCAGTATGTCAGTATACGAAGCTCTTGCTCTTGAATAAACGATCCAATTTATCTGCAATTACGTCATTTGTTTGTCTTTACATGTACGTCACATGTACCGATTTCCGTCCCTTTCGGAAATTCTTTCGTGGTGCTTTTTTTGGTGTACTTTTAGTGCTAAGTATTAATGTCTTAGTGTATTTCTTTCTTTGCAGCTTCATCCATCCATCCCAGCTGAAAAGTATCCTAGACCAAAGAGAATAAAAAGACCATAAGGTGTGATCGTTCCCCACATTGTCAGCTCTTAGTACACTCTTAAAAGCCCTTAGAAATATCCTGCAACTTTCAACCGTATGTCATAATTCTGATTTGTCGCAACCTAGATAGTCAGTGAGTCAGGACTAGACACTCATTGTTAATTCTAAGAAGCCACACTGATTACAAGAGTGAAATTAGTATCGACAACATAAGCACAACGAATCAATTTCGGATTTTGTAAACTCAGCGGCTACACACATAGGAGATCATCAATGACGGGGTTGCGTCTACAGAGAGAATAAGTTCTCTGTTCACTTAAGTTGGTTAGGAAACAACAAGCCTCTACGCTTGCGTAAGTGGTATATGTGCTACGCTTCCATAACTGAAGTCTCTCCAGTCTTTACCACGTTCCGCAGAACGTAGGAGAAATTTAAAGCAACAGATGATTATTTCTGCCAACATTTTGCTAGAACTTTATCTACGCTGATACGTGTCTTTAATGTTCCTCTGTAATAGTTCTTCTCACCAACTGCTAAAACCACGGCTCTGATAGCTGATGCTGGAGGCTGAAGATACAAGGAACTCGATGATCACGTAAAACCGTAGACTTAAGATCTCTTCTTGGGCTTTATAGGTAATTTCGGGCCACCTGTTCCCCCGCTGCATTCAGCCAATGCTCAGTTTGTCTGCTTCTGAACAGCGCGTAGAGCGCATTCACACCTAGAATTGCAAACCACAGACATTCTTCATGGAGTATCCGTCCAGGCAATTCGTATCTACTAATCGACAAGCGTTCGCCAATAACCAGTTGTCAAATTAATTATAAAAAGAACCGACTTCACATTGCGTTGACGGGAAGAAGTAATCATATAGCGTACCTCATTCACATTCTCCTACCGAGAGGGGTGGCGCAGAGGTTAGCACACTGGACTCGCATTCAGGAAGACGACAGTTCCAGTTCGTCTCCGGCCAGTCAACTTTGGGTTTTCTGTGATGTTACTAAATCGCTTCAAGCAAATATCTGGATGGTTGCTATAAAAAAAGGTCATGACCGCTTTCCTTCCCCATCATTAAAGAAACATCCGACTTTGTGCTCCATCTCTAATGACTTCGTTGTTGTCGGGGCTTAAAATGCCAGTGTTCCTTCCTTGTTACCTTTCTTCCTTCACTTTAGTGTGCGTTACTAGTAGGTCGACTGTTCGGTAGTATTTCCATATTTTGCTCGCATTGTAGCCCGCCTTTCTACTTATGTACTCCAAACATGACGAAGCTTATAATCTCCTTTGCGCATTATTCCTAGCTTTCTCCTCTAGCTTCAGCTTCAGTAGGCGACACTTTTCTTCTGCTCGTTAATGGATTTTTCTTTGTTTCTCAAGATTAACATAAATGCCTAATTTTTACAGTGATCCGTCCACTCTGAATTTGATGTTTTGCGGCAAAAGGAAATGTAACCAAACTGACTAGTTCACATTTCATGTGTTAAAAAAATCCCTCTCTGAAAGACCTGTTGTGCTGGGTGGACGTTTTTTTTATTTTACGTCAGATGCGCCGTGTTAATGCCTTTCCTAGAGAAGAAATTCTTACACTTTGGAACAGTGGCCGTCTTAGAAAACGACTTAATTGTGAGTTACTATATATGCGCTAGTTTTCATGCGTACGAAAATATTCAATAATTAACAATAATAATAATAAGAAGAAGAATAACGGTGTCGTATGACCAAGAGGTATAGTGAAAGTTGGTGCCTGGGCCAAGAGCGCCTGGTGTTCGCAGGTAGTCATCCGTCCAACTACTAACCGGGTCCAACGGTGATTAATAAACCCGCTGAATGTTTGGTAGAGACCACGATCACAGTGGTGAGATTAGAAAATGGGATGTAGCTTGCGATATGCAACAGCTATGTTGCACTATGAATCCCAAGCATAAACCTAATCGGTTGTACTTTGAGTTGAAATGGGTTTCGATAACTACACAGTATTCTGCAATGGCACCAGTGTCCAAAGTTATAGTTACTCTCCATATTATAACGAGTATTACGTGCACTGGATCTTTACAAAAGTATTAGAATATCTTAATCCAACGAGAACTATTAATGTACTTTTTTACGTATTTCACTTTAAAAGATTTAAACTCCAACAGTATATATTAAGTTATGCAAAGAAGTACGCAGACATGTCAATTCTTACCTCTCAAACCAGTGGACGCCATCCTCCACAACATATTTCAATCCATGAATGCTCGATTCTTTCAGGTAACTCTTAGTAATGGTTCTCCATGTACTCTCCGCCTATAAAAAAGGCTAATATTGAGACACATAATAAAATTATGGGATACTTATCGATTCTTTTGCAAATCAGAGACATAAAATTCTTAAATCTTCTCCACTATACATTACGTGTGTACGATCAACAATGTTTTCTTCCTCTTTGTCAGAATTTGACCGTGGAGTCAGGTAGAAAACCGTCCATTCACGATTCAGCAGTATTGACTCCGCAGGTGGATGTAATTTCTGTCGCTACAAACGTCAGCTTCGTTAAAGCGACAGAGTAACGTGTCCCACCTTTTATGAAACTTGTAAGATCTGCTCTGCGTATATTCATACACAGATGGAAAAAAATAGTACACCTTTTAGTGGTTTGCATTTCACTCAGGATTTACTGTTGCATCAGTGCATGTGGAGCACATGAAATGATTACATTTACAAATCAAAAGCACAAGCGGCTCTGAGGTACCAGGCATCAACCCATGCCAAAAAATCCATATTAGTACATGGGCACCGACGCAGGTGATAATTATGGCAGCCAGTCGATCGTACAGATGGCGAATACCGTACTGGGATACGTTATGTCACGCCTACTCGACCTGTTCACTTACTTCTGTGAGAGTTGTTCGTTGATGAGCCGCATGAATCACTCCTTGTCCCATCATATCCCACACGTGTTCGATTGGGGACAAGTTCAGTGATCAAGCTGGCCAAGAAAATGGTTGCACGTCTTGCAGAGCACACTGAGTTTCACAGGCAGCGTGTGGATGAGCATTATCCTGTTGGAACAACACAACACCATCCTGTTGCAAGAACGGCAAAAGAACGGGTCTAAGAACATTTTGCACGTTCCGAGCGCTGGTCAACGTTCCCTACAGATACATCAAAGATAAACGAGAGAGCCGTCCGCTGTGGTCGAGCGGTTCTAGGTGCTTCATTCCGGAACTGAGCTGCTGCTACGCTCGCAGTTTCGAATCCTGCCTCGGGCATGGATGTGTGTGATGTCCTTAGGTTGGTTAGGTTTAAGTAGTTCTATGTCTAGGGGACTGATGACCTTATATGTTAAGTCCCATAGTGCTTAGAGCCGTTTGAACCATAAACGAGAGTTGTAGGTTGTCGTACACCAGACAAAAACGCTTCTGATGGCTCTAGTGTTTCGTGGACGAATGCAATCTACGAGACAGCCCTCACTAGGTCTTCGTCTTACGCGCAAACTACCATCATTTGCGTCCAGGCAGAATCTGCTTTCGTCGCTGAAGACCACTGCGCGCCATTCCATCTTGCAAGTGATCCTCTGACGAGCCTTGCACGTCAGTGTTGTGGCTTCAGTGGACGACGGGCTAGAGGTGCCCGTGCTCGCAGTCCCACTGCAAATAACCGGTTCACGACAGTTCGTGTTGACACGTCTGGGCTCACAAGCTCTCTTATCTGTGATGTGGTAGCTGTACGATCTGCCACTGCTGCCCTTAAAAGACGAGGATTCTGATGGGCGTCTGTGCTGCCTCGAGGCCCAGAACCTCGTCTAACGGTGTGAGAATGTTCACGTGACCACTGATAAGAGCATCATTGCACAACTGGCGCAGAGCGTGCAACTTGTGTGACATTTCACTGAAAGGAGCATTCCACCATTCAGAGGGTCACAATTTCATCCCTTGCAAGCTCGTTCAGTTTTCTGTGGGAGGAACGAGTGTCTCTCCGTGGCTTAGTTGCCTGCTTGCATCACACGTTTACACCACATTGAGCCTTCTGGCTGTGAGCATTCTCTAGGTAGACAGATGGAGCTCTGGTAGCAATTCTGTCACGCTATCTGCTGGCAGACGACGTTGAAACCATTATTAGTACATCTACTATCCTCCAGGTCGCATACCCTGTCATAGGATAAAAATCGACGTCATCTTTTCAGGTGTACTAATTTTTTCCTGCAGTGTAGATTACCTGCCTATTAAATCTTGTTAGTTAATCCCAAAAAAGTAAGGAACCAGCACAGTTTTTGCTAGACAAGTCAGGAAAGTTGGTCAGAAATTGTACTCAAAATTTCTTAAACCATGAACTCAAGTTTTCTCGCAAAATAGTGCCTTAGGTAATCGATTAAATGCATAGGTATGAACTCCCCCACCCTCACCTACCTTGGACTCATCATTGACCGTCATCTCACCTGTATCCCTCATCTCTGCTCTATACAATCCAAAGCCCACAACCACCTCTGGCCCCTCAAACTCCTCTCTGGCCAGACATGGGGTTTGAACCTCTCTACCGTCCTCCACACCTTCAAATCCTTAATCCCTACCATCCTCTGTTATGCCAGTCCCGCCTGGATATCCACCCCCCCCCCCCCCCCCAGATTCTGTAAGTCCCTCCAGATCCTCAAGCGCTATGCATTCCACCTCGCCTTCCATGCGGATCCTCCAAGACCTGATTGCTCTCCCCCATCTGCTCCTATTCCTCGAACATATCCGCATACTGTACAGCTCCCGCCGCATTGATCCCCTCATCCCCTCGTTGCTCCTCTCCAGCCCCCGCCCTCTTCTGCACCTTCACTGTTGTTCCCTCCCGAACCTCCATATCTACACCCTTCATCTCCTTTCTCATGATGGTTTCCATCAAATCCCCCTCCCAGATGATGCCCTCTCTTCTTCCACTTATCCCTCCTATCCACTCTGATCCTCACCTCCCCCTCGCTTCCCCAGTCCTTTTTCTGCGCCCCATATCCCTCCCTCCATCCTATTTCTTCTCTATGTACCTTCTCTCCCCCCCCCCCTTAAGTCCTTTTGCATTTCCCTCCTCTGCCTTTCCCCACTCCCTCTCGCGTCTGCCCAGCCTCTTATGAGTCCTCGTCCTCCTTGGGCTCCTTCCCCCCTCCCACCTCTTCGTTTTTCCTCTCCTTCCCCTTTCTCTTTCCCATCATCTGTCTAGGTTTCCCCCATCTGTCCTCTGCTGTAGTGTGTCATCTTTGTGCCAACTTTTTAGTGCAGTGTTTTAAGTGAGCGTTCAGTGTTGTGCGTCTTTTCCAAAGTGTTGTGAACAGAAATCCCGCTGTCGCTGGGTGTGATTTTTATATCTCTTGCGAAGAGAAACCAGGCTGTCGCAGAGTTTTTTAATTGTCTGTCTATCATTTTACCTGTTTGCTACCTGTGTATTTTATTAGCATTGCCAACCTCTGTTCTATGTTTTAAGTTCCAAAATTTTCCGCCATTTTACCATTTAAGTCACCGATTTTATCACCTGCTTTTGTTATTTATTATCGTCATTTCTTAAAAAAATTCTGTAGGCTGAAGAGCGGCGTACTAAGCTGCTGCCAGCCCGCCCCCTTCGGGGTAGAGGGGGAGGGGGGAATAAAATCTCAATAAAGTAAAAAAAAAAACTGGTACGAACAATACAAACATTTTAGAAGCTTTTTCTACTGAGTAATCAACTCGCCTTATAGTGAGACTATAGTATTACCTTTTTGTTAGTAGTTACTGGCTGTTTCTTGTAAGGCTGCGGCTGCGTCATAAATTTTTCAGGATGCATGGATGACAGGCGATTGCTCCGCAGTAAATCCTGTCAAATAAATGTTATATCAGCAGGCACAAGGGAAAAGTTCTTGTTTTAGCTTAAATGACATTAATACAGCGAACTAATTTGGCGAGTGGCAGTATCAAATTTTGACCGATTGCAGAACAACGGGAGTAGACTGTGTCTGGTTTTTTTTAGACTAAAAACTAGAGAACAAGCAGTAACTGCGTAAAAGGAACTTGCTTAAATTATGTACTTTATCTGAAGAAAATATTAATCATCTTTGTAAAATTGGAGACACAAGAAACCTTTTACGTTAAGGTCAAGCAAAGTTGTCGGAAAGGCAGAAGAATGGTGTAGGATGCAGACTGATGGACTGTATTGAAATACTAAGTAGTTCATCCGGAGACTTACATGCCAGTGACAGCTGTGTACAACCTAGAAATTTTAAAAGCTTTGTGCGTGATTTGTCATTCCCCTTCTTTACCTACAATAAGCAAAGCCTTGATCAACCCGAAAATATATTGAGCACCCCTGTCCTTTATTACGGATGGTCATTTTAGAAGAGAAATGCCATTATCTGCCTCTAGCACGCGAACTGGCTAAATCAGGCGGACCCAAAATTTAATATAGCATCTGAACAAGGTGTAACATGGCACTTTTGACATATAAAAATAATTTCCACAGAGCACTGATTGACAGAAAACATCCTACTACCGACTGTAGATCGAACTGCGAATATTCGGTTCTCCAATTTTCACTCACTGTTTTTACATCACGTTAACTTGGTTGTAAATTTCGACTTATTCGTACAAAACTATAGTTTGTATTACTGAGGAAGAATTCGCAAATCCTGACTAATACAGATAAAATCAGTATGAGGACAATGTCTGACAATCCTTTTATACAATTGATCCATGCAACAGGTGAAAAGAAAAGAAAACTTTCAGATATCAGACAATCTGATATAACGCTACTCAGACTGACGAAATTTTCAGTAGGGCGTCAAATAAGGAAAATGTCAGCTGAAGGCATCAGAAATTCATTTTAAGAAAATCAGTCAGCCGCGGGTTCTATCACAATGAAAATTACACAGTTGTATATTTGAAAGTTCCTGCAGTTATGGCGACATATGAAACAGGAAGAAAACAGGAGTACCAGGCCATTTCAGTCTCCACTCGAGAAGAATAGGAACGAGGAGCGCCGATTTCAGCGCCGTGAAAATCACTCTGTAGAAAACTTTCACCAGTGTTTTTTTTTATTTAGCTCTACTACACACGTACAAAATATCTTGAACGGAACATCCTTTGTTAAATAAACCACCAGGTTAAATAAAAAAATATTTTATTTTATTATTATTATTGTTACATTAGGGCCGGCCGCTGTGGCCTAGCGGTTCTAGGCTCTCCAGTCTGGAACCGCGGGACTGCTACGGTCGCAGGTTCGAATCCTGCCTCGGGAATGGATGTTTGTGATGTCCTTAGGTTAGTTAGGTTGAAGTAGTTCTAAGTTCTAGGGGACTGATGACCTCAGATTTTAAATCCCGTAGTGCTCAGAGCCATTTGAACCATTTTGTTACATTAGGGTCTCCATGAGGTACATCCAACTCATTCTTGATGTCAAGCGTGTTGGCGCAAAAGTTGACAGATTATACTGGTATCCCAGAGGGATAAGGTTCAAATCCTCATTCTGACTCAATGACAAATTTTTCGTGGTTTCCTTGATTCATGTGAGACGGCCTTCCTTCTCCATTTCATTATCCAATCCGAGCTCAAGCACCATCCCTAAAGAAGGGAACATAGTCGAGATGTTTAACTGCCCCCTACTTATCTCTTTGAGAATAACTTGTCGGAGCTTGTCTGCCAGCAAGTATCGGGTAATGTGCTGTACCCTGCAGTAGGAACCGATGTGACACGGAACCAAATAAGCCGTGGTATACCCCAGAGGAACACTTTCTCAAACGTCCGCCCCCGGTAGCTGTGTGGCCCAGTCTGCCTTCGGTGGTGCTACGGCACGGACGTCTGTTTACGTCCCTTCCGGAGCAGTTGGCGCTCGCGCATTTGTTTATCTCTTCGGCGTACTCGTGCGTTTAGACGACTCGATGTAGAATGGCACATTCATACCGAAAGTCGACTCTCTAGATTAGTTTCTCGAATGAATATGCGAGACCGAAAGCCTACGAAATAGAAAGGTTTCTACGAGACGAAGTTAAACTTGAATAAAACGAACTTATCGAAATCCACCTCTCCATAGTGAGCAGTGTCGTTTACGTCAAGCTGATTAACGATGCAGTATGTGACAGAATCATCCGAGATACTAAACATGGACTCAAATTTCGTCACTCTGATGGACATGTTGGAGAAGTAACTATTGATCGCGCAGGACTGGACTTACGAAACATACGTATTTTCGAGCTTCCCTTCGAGGTTCCGTCTGACTTGGTCGTTGACACCTTACGCCCATATGGAAGAGTGCTTAGCCACGTTGAAGAAAAATGGTCCAACTTCACGACTTATCCCGTTCTCAGTGGGGTCCGTCAAATCAGAATAGAACTGACATAACATGTACCATCGTACTTGTTCATCGGCGGATGCAGAGCTTTAGTCATCTACGATGGACAACCCAAAACATGTTTAGGCTGCGGGAAAGAGGGTCACGTACGTTCCGAATGTATGCAGCGGAGGATAGTGCAAGTTCCAAACGGCGAACCCGTGCCTCCATCCACGTTGACGCCGCTGCCACTAACGTATGCGGACACATTTCGAACAGATCCTATCCCGAAGAATGACCAGCTACAGAATCCTGACAGTTTACGGCAACCGACTGCAGCAGAGACCGCCTCCAGTGACGAAACGACGCACATCTCTGCCGCTCCGGCGCCGACGACGTCCTTAACCGGGCGGAAAGGATCGGTAGGAGATATGGAAATTGATCCTGCTGTTGTGCCGACAGCTTCTTTCGTCCCTGAGCACCGGGAGTCACTTCCGCACTCGGATACGGAGGCGCACGCGCGCAAACAACGATCGCCTAAGCGCCACAAGAAACGACGGCTAGCGCCGTCGGATACCTGCTTACTGCAGTCCACGTCAGATGGGCTTGGGTGTAAAGTAGATACAGTGCATCCGGATGCGCAACGGGAGGTTCTACCTCCCACACAGCACTACGACGCGAATCATGCTAGACAAGCGTTGAATACAGACACACCGGACGGAAAGCCCACGGAAGGAGTCCCTTCACCCATCGTAGCAACGCCACCGCTTTCGGTCAGCCCGGCCGGAGAGACACGACGGGAGCTGGACCTCCAGCACAGGAACTGGGCCGACGAATCCGATACTGACCCACACACCGACGACGCACCCGCAATGGCAAGTGCTGCGTCTACCGGATGTTAACCAATGGCAAGTGCTGCGTCCACTGGATGTTAACCGTGCAGAAGATGCAGACTGACGCACAGACAGCATGTCACCGGGAAGCGGCATACAAATTAACATTAGCGTTCATGTGCGCTTTACGCGCTGAGGAACAGCGGCAGGCATATCCAACAGCCTCTATTAATATTAATAGGATCAGAACGACAGTCAAATTGCAATTATTACGAGACATGTTGCATGCGTCAGACGTCAACATCGTTCTGCTGCAGGGAGTATGTGTTGAGAGCTTCCCCGACCTCTATGAGTACGATAAATACTTTATACCTACTACCGACGGCGGCAGCGGCACAGCGATACTTCTACGTAGGGGTGTAGTAGCCGAGGACATGGTGTACCTGCCGTCAGCGCGAGGACTGGCGCTCACCGTGCTGGGAGTACGGGTCGTTAACATTTACGCACCGTCGGGGTCCGACAGACGGCGCGACCGATCCCAATTTTACGCAGAGGAGATTGCAACACTAATCTTAGGTCGGTATGAACATGTCTTATTTGGAGGCGACTTCATCTGCGTGCTCGCACCAAAAGATCAACACCCACGTTTTACTTCATGCCCGGAGCTGCGGCAACTTATACAGGACATGAATCTCATTGATACATGGGAGAAGATACATGGCGACAGACGTGGATACACCTACGTCACGAGTCACTCTGCAACTCGATCGCATTTATGTAACACGTCGTCTCGAACCTGCGATCCTCGATGCGGAATTGTGGCCTGTCACCTTTTCAGATCACATGGCATATATATGCACGGTCTCCCTCACAAGTGTGGAGGAGTCGCAGTGTTTGGAAACTGAATACAGCACACCTCAGGGAACCTGAGTGCAGACGCTTAGTCGAAGACACTTGGCACGTGTGTGAACGACGCCTCCCGACATATCCGACGACGTTGCAGTGGTGGCTGGAATGCGTTAAGCCTGCATTGCGCCGAGCGTTAATTGCATACGGAAGAGAGCAGATGATGTGGAGGCGACACGCGACGGAATTTTATTTCACGATACTCCGCGAACTTTCTGTACAAGCACCATCACAGGAGCGTCGTGCCAGTATAAAACGAGCACAGGCCCAAATAATTTCCATAACGCGCCGCCGTCTGGAGGGTGTCGCAATCCGTGCAAGGGCCTTTGCACGGGTCCGTGGAGAATCACCATCGATGTATCACGTTATCAGAGAAAACCAACGTAGCCACAGAACCTTAATACAGACGGTCGTATTTCCATATGGTCGCCGCATGACAACGCAAAAAGATATTGCCAACGCTTTTGTGGAACACTACTGTCATCTCTATGAAGAAGCGGAACATTATCAGGCAGCCTTTCATGAGGTCCGACGAACGCTCTCCGTGTGTCTCGACGAGTCAGCCAACCTGGAGTTAACAGGTGAAATCACAGTTGACGACGTAAAGGAAGCAATTGATACGGGAGCGTCGCACAAATCGCCGGGGCCCGACAGGTTTCCGTTAGAGTTCTATCGTACATTTAAAGATCTCATGACTCCACGATGGTCTGCCATGTACTGCGAATTGATGTCGCCCAACGTGCCTCTTCCGCCCTCCTTCGTGGAAGGAATGATCATCCCCATCCACAAACCATCTGGCGGCACAGGGATACAGGGCTACCGGCCACTGACCTTTGTTAATTGCGACTACAAGATCTACGCCAGGATACTTGCAGCACGCTTTCAACGGGTAATAAGCTTGGTGGGGCCCATCACCATCTCACGATCGGTCAGACAAGGGTGCCCGCTGTCAACGATATTGTATGCCATCGTTGTCGAGCCGCTGCTCTGCGGGCTCCGGAATCGACTCCAAGGAATGACGATAAGGCACAACAAGTTTATATGCCGAACATACGCAGATGACCTAGTTTTTTTTAGCACGGTCAGGCGACGAGGCAAGAGCGGCCTTGCATTGGATTAATTTGTATTGTATGGCTTCGGGAAGTCGCCTGAAGATGGCAAAGTCGGGAGCGATGAACATCGGGAGAGGACTCCCGACAGGAAGTGTAGTACCATTACAGCCGATCAACAAGATGAAATGCCTAGGAATTATCTTCACTACAGACGTTCGACGCACGGCGGCACTGAGTTACAGACATCTTCTGCAAACAATTCGTGCGAGTGTCCGAAGTCACAGGTTAAGGGCACTGGATATGATACAACGGGTCACCTTTTCCAACACTTATCTAGCCTCTCGCATCCACCACCTGGCATAAGTTCTTCCTATTCCGGTGTTGTTGACCCGCCGAATCCTGGCGGCTCTAGGATATTTTGTGAGCACAGGTGTGCTTTTTAAAGTAGGATACGAAACCCTCACCCTTCCTCGTAGTCGTGGAGGTCTTGGACTAGTCCACGTACGCGACCGAGCAGTGGCTATTTATGTAACCACAATGATAAAGATGTGGACACGACACGAGACAAGTCTGACGGGCACCTTGATAGACGAACTCGCTCCACCTTCTCGTTCGGCTCCGATAGCGGTGGCTCACATCTCACCATTGCTTGCCCATATGCGAATTTTTTTTGTGGAACACAGTTATGTACATATGGAACTACCGACTACCAGGACGGCAACGGCACGTGATATATACCACATCTTGACTCGACGACGGCCGAATAATGCCGTAGAGCGCCGCCAACCAACAGTAACGTGGTTAGTGGTATGGCGTACAGTGTACCACCCACACCTTGATACGGGAACGCGCGCACTGTGGTATCAGGTGGTAAATGGGAAATACGTGACTCGTTCCAGGTTGCATACAATTTATATGGCCGACGAGCCACTGTGTCCGCAGTGCAATGTTATAGACGCAGAGGAGCATCGCCTGATATGCAGACCTTCGGCGGACGTATGGTGTTTGGTCAAAGAAATGATCGCCTTCCTCCTTCGGGTGGGGCCGCAAACAATAGAACCACGCACACTTCTTCTCCCAGATAGGACATATTATCCCTTAGCAAAGACAAACGCAGTGACTTGGATTCGAGGTTTGACTGTGCGTTATCTTTTCCGAGACGGCAGTAAGAATGTGCTCGACATCTGGGCCTTACTCCAGGAGCATCACTCACAGCTTATGAGACATCTGAAATATCGAATATATTACGCAAATTTTTTAGGGAGTGGCTTGCTTGATCCCCCACCCAGTTGGGGTATCCCGGGTAGGTGAATGTAATTATTGTCTATAAGTATCAGAACAAGAAAGGACCAGGACAGTGGAGAGGATCCACAAACACACGTGAGGACGTACCCGACACCAACGCGAGGTATAACGGGATTAGCGAGGTACGCGCCTAAAAGAGGAACGTAGACCGTTATTATTTCGTACTGACAGAAGCAGGATTTTTTTCACTATTATGTAAAAAAAGTAGTCCACTTATTTACGTTTCCCAGAAAAATTTTATTTTATAAAAGTCATCGTCTTATATATTTTAAAAAATGCTAGAAGCAGTTTATGTTTGTTATTGTTACAACACTCTTCCACAAAAAAAAAGTGGTCAGCGCGACAGAATGTCAATCCTAAGGGCACGGGTTCGATTCCCGGCTGTGTCGGAAATTTTCTCTGGTCAGGGACTGGGTGTTGTGTTGTCCTAATCACCATCATTTCATCCCCATCGAGGCGCAAGTCGCCGAAATGGCGTCAAATCGAAATACTGGCACCCGGCGAGCGGTCTACCCGACGGGAGGCCCTAGTCACACGACACTAACATTTACTTTTTAAAACAGCTCAGAGTTAGCAATTTATACGCCATTGCAAACTCCACAACTTACAAGATGTTTCCATCGATCATTTCTGTGCATTAAAGAAAGACATGGTGTCATGTGAATACGATAGGTAAATATAAGACTGCTACTCACTAGGCAATTATACGTACATTTAATATTGTCAAGATTGAGTATTATTCATCAATATATGATTCTCATAATGCGTCCTGAAAACTTATAGACGCGTTCTACTAGCTCCCAATAGGTTACTGGGAGACAGAGGGAGAGAAGAAGCACTTCTGTGTGGAAGGGGCGGTAGTTTCAGTATTTGTTTTAGTCCGTTGCAAGTCTAAACAGGAAAACTGCAAAGTGAAGAACATTTCTCAGAAAGCAAACATTGAGTCACTTTAACGATAAGAGCGACATTTACTGAGAATTAAATTGTTTATGCAGCTATGATAAAATATTTCCCTGGAAATAAGGATTCATACAATACTTTCACACATAATGACCACGTTGACAAAAATGCTACGTTTTCTGTTTTACTTATGATTATGGCAAGTCGATTGGTGTGTGCTTTACACTTATGTAGACCAATGAAACGCTTATGCTGTGCGTCGTTATGCAGCCAAAGTTAGTACACTGTTGCATGCGTGCATCACTCATGTTCAAGGAAGCAAATTGTACCAACCGTTTCTCTAGCCCATGCTCCCGCCTTTTCGTGGGCATGAGTTACCATTCTGCGGAAGAGCGTGGTGAGGTAGTGAGCTCCCTTGGAGACACAGCTCCGCGACCCGCAAACGCGTGTAGACTGGCACGACGGGGGCCGTTAATCGAATGCAGAGAGCTGGCACGAACATCGGCGAAATCTGTAAACGTGATTATAGCCACATTACCCATTAACCCTCGTCACGCAACACGAAGCGACGGACGTCAGATACAACCGTAATATGGCGTTACCTTTGCCGCTGCCATTTGCTTCTCATAAATCATATACGACGATCAAAACAAGATTTTCTTTCTTTTGTAATTTTGGGGTACTGGGATGGCCTTCTACCTTCCGATAAGTGAAGCAGCAGACATGTAGTATTCCACAACGAACTTTTCACTAATAAGTGTTATGAAGAAGTTTCGTCGTCGAAGGATGTAGAATGATGAAGTCGTGCTTTATGCCACTTTTCGTCAAGAGATTGTTATTTGGACAAGAAACAATGATTCTTGTTGAAACACTTTGCATACTCTGCGCGGGGTAGCCGTGCGGTCTGGGGCGTTTTGTCACTGTTCGCGCGGCTCCTCCCGTCGGAGTTTCGAGTCCTCCCTCCGGCATGGTTGTGTGCGTGTTGTCTTTAGTGTAAGTCAGTTTAAGTTAGGTTAAGTAATGCGTAAGCTTACGGATCGATGACCTCAGCAGTTTGGTCCCATAATATCTTACCGTGCCGAGAGGGTGCTTAAAAACAATACTTCCGAATTTCTTGTACAAAAACTCCTAAAGCCTTGTAACTAAAATAAACATTATTAACATTTTACAACTTTATTCTACTTTAACTTCGCCCCTGAATCAATTGAAGTTAAATTATTGTGACTGAATAATATCTAGTTATTTGAATGGAAACTGTCCCAATATTTTAAAAAAATATATCTCTCAGAATGAGATTCTCACTCTGCAGCGGAGTGTGTGCTGATATGAAACTTCCTGGAAGATTGAAACTGTGAGCCCGATCGAGACTCGAACTCGGAACCTTTGCCTTTCGCGGGCAAGTGCTCTACCAACTGAGCTACCGAAGCACGACTCACGGCCGCTACTCACAGCTTTACTTCTGCCAGTATCTGTCTCCTACCTTCCAAACTTTACAGAAGCTCTTCTGCGAACCTTGCAGAACCAGCACCCCTGAAAGAAAGGATACTGCGGAGACATGGCTTACCCACAGCCTGGGGGATGTTTCCATAATGAGATTTTCACTCTGCAGCGGAGTGTGCGCTGACATGAAACTTCGTGGCAGATTAAAACTGTGTGCCCGACCGAGACTCGAACTCGTGACCTTTGCCTTTCGCGGGCAAGTGCTCTACCAACTGAGCTACCGAAGCACGACTCACGGCCGCTACTCACAGCTTTACTTCTGCCAGTATCTGTCTCCTACCTTCCAAACTTTACAGAAGCTCTTCTGCGAACCTTGCAGAACCAGCACTCCTGAAAGAAAGGATACTGCGGAGACATGGCTTACCCACAGCCTGGGGGATGTTTCCATAATGAGATTTTCACTCTGCAGCGGAGTGTGCGCTGACATGAAACTTCGTGGCAGATTAAAACTGTGTGCCCGACCGAGACTCGAACTCGTGACCTTTGCCTTTCGCGGGCAAGAGCTCTACCAACTGAACTACCGAAGCACGACTCACGTCCGGTACTCACAGAAGTAAAGCTGTGAGTAGCTGACGTGAGTCGTGCTTCGGTAGCTCAGTTGGTAGAGCACTTGCCCGCAAAAGGCAAAGGTCCCGAGTTCGAGTCTCGTTCGGGGACATAGTTTTAATCTGCCAGGAAGTTTCATATATCTCCCAAACTCCAAGGTATAAATTTATTTAATATTTTGAATTCTCAAGTCTATAAAACAAGATGATAGACAGTTACAGTTCATAATCATACTCCGTCGGCCTCTCGATGTCGAAGTCACTACCTGGAATAAAATTACTGTGGCTCTGCAGAATTCCTGCGATGGTCGACTCTGAAAATTCATAAAATAAGCAGACGCACAACAATCGTACGCTGTGGGAAAGCCGTCTTGTGTGCTATGACGTACTCCCGTCGCAGCATGGGAATCAGTGACCAAGCTGTGCATTAAATTCGATAAAAATTCAGAAATTAATGTTTCAAAATAGAGCATAAGCGACCGTGGTGCAGGCTCTACTGATTTCCCAGGGTATAAAGTTCCCTATACACCGAAAATGTTCCAACCACAGAGAAAGGGAGAAGTTAAAATAACGAAAGAATTAAACTAACTTTTCCAGTCATGAGTCTACCTCGATAGCTGAGTGGTCAGCGCGGCCGTCTGTCACGCCAAGGGGCCCGGGTTGAATTCCCGACTGGGTCGGAAATTTTCTCAGCTCAGGGATTGGGTGTTGTGGTGTACTCATTTCACCATCACCAGTGGAAAGCAAAGGGAAACCACCACTGGAATCACTTCCCTAGACGCTCATGCGGAGGACCTCTCTGACAAAGCTTCCCCCATGACAAGACCTGCCGTAAGGCAGAATACAAAGTTAAAAGTTCCAGTCATGAAATTACAACTCTCCATAAATGATCTTCATAGCTACATTTCAAGACACGTCTTGTATGAAACGGAATGTTATCGTAATTAATCAAATTACATTCCGTTTTCAAAATGGCAGCTTACAACAATACCGTTAATTACAGTTCCGATGTTATCCTACTATCCGCAATTGCTAAATCCGAGGTAAGTAAGCCCATAGTATACGTAACGTTCCACATTCTATCGAAAAAGTTTTTATATCACGAGTCAGACATAATCTCTTTCTCTATCGCAGTCGTAATGAGTCTTAGTTCCGAACAGATCATTTGCGCGGTCACGCATAAGCATTTGGGCAGAAAGAGAAAAAGGTGACAGAAAAAGTGAGATAGCGCACATTATGCCTACATATTTTCAGCGTTCTGCATTAGAGGGCTCCGACTCGTAGCGTGTAACAAGGCACTATGTAACGTAACTACATCGTTGCGCGAGGAACAGTGTTCTGTAATAGAGTTTCAAAATTCATAGAGTTCGCCCACACATGGAGCACCCTATCCTTCAGTGTGACAGTGGCAGACCACACACAAACACTGCATCTTTGATATCTCTATCAACTATCATCACCAGCACAATTCGATTTTCATCTGTTTAGAAAACTTAAAAAACACCTTCGAGGACTTAATTTTGATATTGATGAAGTGGTGCAACCTGAGGCGAGGTTGTGGCTCCACAACAAAATCACACACTCTACAGCGATGGTATCAACAAACTGGTCTCTCATTTGGAGAAATGTGTTCATTGCCGGGGTGATTAGGTTGAGAAATAAATATGTAGGCTTGTAGAATAAAGACGTAGAGCATTAATAGCGTCTGTTTTATTTAAAAAGCCAACGTCCTCGCCGCAATAGTAACACCGGTTCCCCTCAGATCACCGACGTTAAGCGCTGTTGAACTTGGCTTGTAGTTGGATGGGTGACCGCACCGGTCTGCCGAGTGCTGTTGCAGACAGGGTGCACCCAGTCCGTGTGAGACCAACTGAAGAGTTACTTGACTGAAAAGTAGCGGCTCCGGTGATGAAAGCTGACAACGGTTGACAGACTAGTGTGCTGACAAATCGCCCCTCCATGTCCGTACCCTCTGACACCTGTTGTTGTTGTTGTTGTTGTTGTCTTTAGTCCTGAGACTGGTTGGATGCAGCTCTCCATGCTAATCTATCCTGTGCAAGTTTCTTCATCTCCCAGTACATATTGCAACCTACATCCTTCTGAATCTGCTTGTGTATTCGTCTCTTGGTCTCCCTCTACGATTTTTACCCTCCACGCTGCCCTCCATTGCTAAATTTTTGATCCCTTGATGCCTCAAAACATGTCCTATCAACCGATCGCTTCTTCTAGTCAAGTTGTGCCACAAACTTCTCTTCTCCCCAATCCAATTCAATACCTCCTCATTAATTATGTGATCTATCCACCTTATCTTCAGCATTCTTCTGTAGGACCACATTTCGAAAGCTTCTATTCTCTTCTTGTCCAAACTAGTTATCGTCCATGTTTCACTTCCATACATGGCTGCATTCCAAACAAATACTTTCAGAAACGACTTCCTGATACATACATCTATATTCGATGTTAACAAATTTCTCTTCTTCAGAAACGCTTTCCTTGCCATTGCCAGTCTACATTTTATATCCTCTCTACTTCGACCGTCAACAGTTATTTTACTTCCTAAACAGCAAACCTCCTTTACTACTTTAAGTGTCTCATTTCCTAATCTAATTCCCTCAGCATCACCCGATTTAATTTGACTTTATTCCATTATCCTCGTTTTGCTTTTGTAGATGTTCATCTTATATCCTCCTTTCAAGACACTGTCTATTCCGTTCAACTGCTGTCCCAAGTCCTTTGCCGTCTCTGACAGAATTACAATGTCATTGGCGAACCTCAAAGTTTTTACTTCTTCTCCATGAATTTTAATACCTACTCCAAATTTTTTATTTGTTTCCTTCACTGCTTGCTCAATATACAGATTGAATAACATTGGGGAGAGGCTACAACCCTGTCTCACTCCCTTCCCAACAACTGCTTCCCTTTCATGTCTTTCGGCTCTTATAACTGCCATCTGATTTCTGTACAAATTGTAAAAAACCCTTCGCTCCCTGTATTTTACTCCTGCCATCTTCAGAATTTCATAGAGAGTGTTCCAGTCAACATAGTCAAAAGCTTTCTCTAAGTCTACAAATCATAGAAACGTAGGTTTGCTTTTTCTTAATCTTTCTTCTAAGATAAGTCGTAAGGTCAGTATTGCCTCATGTGTTCCAACATTTCTACGGAATCCAAACTGATCCTCCCCGAGGTCCATATCTACCAGTTTTTCCATTCGTCTTTAAAGAATTCGCGTTAGTATTTTGCAGCTGTGACTTATTAGACTGATAGTTCGGTAATTTTCACATCTTTCAACACCTGCTTTCTTTGGATTGGAATTACTATATTCTTCTTGAACTCTGTGGGTATTTCGCCTGTCTCATACATCTTGCTCACCAGATGGTAGAGTTTTGTCATGACTGGTTCTCCCAAGGCCGTCAGTAGTTCTATGGAAATGTTGTCTACTCCAGGGGCCTTGTTTCGACTCAGGTCATTCAGTGCTCTGTCAAACTCTTCACGCAGTATCTTATCTCCCATTTCGTCTTCATCTACATCCTCTTCCATTTCCATAATATTGTCCTCAAGTACATCGCCCTTGTATAAACCTTCTATATACTCCTTCCATCTTTCTGCCTTCCCTTCTTTGCTTAGAACACGGTTGCCATCTGAGCTCTTGATATTCATACACGTGGTTCTCTTCTCTCCAAAGGTCTCTTTAATTTTCCTGTAGGCAGTATCTATCTTACCCCTAGTGAGATAAGCTTCTACATCCTTACATTTGTCCTCTAGCCATCCCTGCTTAGCTATTTTGCACTTCCTGTCGATCTCATTTTTGAGGCGTTTGTATTCCTTTTCGACTGCATCATTTACTGCATTTTCATATTTTCTCCTTTTATCAATTAAATTCAGTATTTCTTCTGTTAGCCAAGGATTTCTAGCAGCTCTCGTCTTTTTACCTACTTTATCCTCTGCTGCCTTCACTACTTCATCCCTCAGAGCTACCCATTCTTCTTCTACTGTGTTTCTTTCCCCCATTCCTGTCAATTGTTCCCTTATGCTCTCCTTGAAACTCTGTACAACCTCTGGTTCTTTCAACTTATCCAGATCCCATGTCCTTAGATTCCAACCTTTTTGCAGTTTCTTCACTTTTAACCTACAGGTCATAACCAATAGATTGTGGTCAGAGTCCACATCTGCCCCTGGAAATGTACTACAATTTAAAACCTGATTCCTAAATCTCTGTCTATATAATCTATCTGATACCTTTTAGTATCTCCAGGATTCTTCCAGGTATAAAACCTTCTTTTATGATTCTTGAACCAAGTGTTAGCTATGATTAAGTGATGCTCTGTGCAAATTTCTAGCAGACGGCTTCCTCTTTAATTTCTTAGCCCCAATACATAATCACCTACTATGTTTCCTTCTCTCCATTTTCCTGCTGACGAATTCCAGTCACCCATGACTATTATATTTTCGTCTCCCTTCACTACCTGAATAATTTATTTTATCTCATCATGCATTTCATCAATGTCTTCATCATCTGCAGAGGAAGTTGGCATATAAACTTGTACTACTGTAGTAGGCATGGGCTTTGTGTCTATCTTGGCCACAATATTGCGTTCACTATGCTGTTTGTAGTAGCTTACCCGCACTCCTATTTTTTATTCATTATTAAACATACTCCTGCATTACCCCTATTTGACTTTGTATTTATAACCCTGTATTCACCTGACCAAAAGTCTCGTTCCTCCTGCAACCGTACTTCACTAATTCCCACTCTATCTAACTTTAACCTATCCGTTTCCCTTTTTAAATTTTCTAACCTACCTGCCAGATTGAGGGATCTGACATTCCACGCTCTGATCCGTAGAACGCCAGTTTTCTTTCTCCTGATAACGACGTCCTCCTGATTAGTCCCCCCCCCCCCCTCGGAGATCCGAATGGGGGACTATTTTACCTCCGGAATATTGTACTCAAGAGGACGCCATCATCATTTAATCATACAGTAAAGCTGCATGTCCTCGGGAAAAATTACGGATGTATTTTCCCCTTGCTTTCAGCCGTTCGCAGTACCAGCACAGCAAGGCCGTTTTGGTTAATGTTGGAAGGCCAGATCAGTCAATTATCCAGACTGTTGCCCCTGCAACTACTGAAAAGGCTGCTGCCCCTCTTCAGGAACCACACGTTTATCTGGCCTCTCAACAGATACCCCTCCGTTGTGGTTGCACGGTACGGCCATCTGTATCGCTGAGGCACGCAAGCCTCCCCACCAACGGCAAGGTCCATGGTTCATGGGGGACGCTGACGCCTATTGGTTGATAATGACCCGACGGTCCGTCGGTGTCGCTGGACATCACGAGGCCTGTTCGCACGGGGGTTCTTATTTCAAAAATTGTGAGACTTTTCACATAAAGGAGTCGGACGTATTGTTTTTCACCACGCCCTCGTAAATAAACACAGAACAAATGGTTCAAATGGCACTGAGCACTATGACACTCAACATCTGAGGTCATGAGTCCCCTAGAACTTGGAACTACTTAATCCTAACTAACCTATGGACATCATACACATCCATGCCCGAGACAGGATTCGAAGGATAGAGCAGGTGGTTGACTGTGGCCTTGATGATGCACCCATCCCGGCATTTACCTGACCTCGGTTACGAAAACAACGGAAAACTTAAACCAGGATGGCCCGATCCTCCCGGATATGAGGTCAGCGTCTCAACAACTGCACTGCCTCTTCAGTTGGTCCCTATTCTACAATGTTTTTTGACATGAATACAATTCTGCACTTCATCGCTGCACACATCAAGAGCCCCGCTCATGACTCTGGAACCACTGTACTACTGCTATATCCTTTACAGTATCACCAGTCCGTACCAATCCGTTCGGAAAACCGACTCTTCATGTCCTCCCCTCAATAACGCATCCCACACGTACTCGACAAGACTTAAGCCCGAGGAACGGACAGGCTAGTCCATTTGCCAAATATTCTCTTGGTCCAAGAGCTCTTCCATCTGTGCTGTTCTCTGCGGTCGCATACTGTCATTCATGAAAATTAAGTAAGGTTCGAGCGCACACCTGAAAAGACGCACATCGGAAAGGAGTAAAGTGTCACAATAACATTGACCGGAGAGTGTACTGTGTTCAAAGATTTGGAGGTACATGTCCCCACACTTAACACTTGGACCACCAAGACGATCGTGTTCGACGATGCTGAACGTACCCTCATCTGGAGAGATGCGCAAACACGAAATTCACCTAGCAACGTTGTCGGTCACTACAGTTTTGGTTATGCAGGTGATATGGCCTATTTACAGCCAGTTTTCCATAAACTCAAGAGACACTGAACATCGGGATTTTCTACTGAATTACATTACCCCTTACCCGCCTCCTCTTCCTATCCCATCCCCCGACAGATCCGTTGTGCAAGCAGACAGAATAGCGACCACGTAGCGAGAGACTACGTGGTGCTTAATTTCTCGAAATTAAATAAATAACACAATCTAGTAACTCTAAACTATTTTATTGTAAGGTCTACGTCTCATTTACTTACTTATCAGTGTTCGAGTAATGACTTGATACCCCATTGTTTTAGCCTGTTGAGCGGGAACAAATGACTGCATACTGCCACACACGTGATATTTTCTCTCATGTTAATCTCACTAACTCTAACAGAGATATAGAATGGAGACGATAGAATTGGTACACAGTCTCTCTAGAATGCCCTCTATATAATTTTACCAAAAAGCGTTTCGTGACAGCTACATTGTCTTTCCTCCAGGGATCCTGTTTCATACCCTTGAGCCATACGATAGATAAGTAATAAATAATCAATTAGAGACACGGTTTAGGGAAAAAGTAGAAATGTTCAAATTTGATTGTGAACGCCATTGTTGGCTAAACCTCAGCCTATTAGAGGCCCTGGAAATAGACAAACATCTGCCCCACACTCCTGATTTAATGTTAAATGACCAGACACAGCTCAAAGCTTCCCTTCTTCTAAACTTCAGTTAAAATCCTCACAGTTATATAGTGCTTCTCACACAGTCTATTCCTTTCTATTTTCTAATTTTCTGTTTTTAATTATTTTAATTTTTTGTGATTGCCTATGTACCCCATGTATTTTATTGTTTCGATTGTCAGCTCCACCTTTTTCTCTGTTTCTGTGTCACTTTCCGGCGTAACACTTCCTCAAGCTGTTCTTTAGTACACTTACCAAGCGCTAATTTTATTTCATCGAGATTGTTAATTTGATTTCAAATTTTAACATAGGCACCGTGTTTCGTTTGCAGTGTTAATGGTTTTCCTGGTGAACTCCTTTCTTATTTGTTGCACGACTTTTTACCTTTTTTCGCTACGTTACCACTACAGTGTCGAAGGTGACATTCACTGTGTGTTTGTGTCAGTCTAGATGAGTAACATGTTTTCCAACGTCGTTTACAAATATTTTGACCTCTTTGGCGATGATAGTCAATAAAGTCTGACGACAGCCTTGTAATAAACTAATCCTGTAGACCTACATAATCGTTACAGCACTGAAGCGCTGTAGCAGATATGTCTCAAAAGGCCTTCTGTAGAATGGCTTGTTGGAGGCGGGAGGGGGGTCGGAGGGGGGGGGGGGAGGGAAGCTTAGTTTCGGTGCATATTTGAACTAGGAACATGGAGTAAACATGTTTTCGTTTTTTCCGGATCAGCGGCCATTGTATAGCCATTCGAACATCCGTCGTACTGTATGTACGTTACGTTATACTGAACAAGTTATGAACGACGAGCCACAGCTGGTGTCCAGGCAAACTGTTCGAATCAATTTAATTCCTTCTGGAGAAGATTTTTATTGGGCTGACATTAATGCTCAGCTGATGGTACCTATTTATATGTGCACTGTCCGGATTTTCCATGCTAAAACATGATAAAGGCATGTTTTTCTGGAAGGTTCATGAAGAGCGAATCGATTCAAACTTTGCACGAAGGTAATAAATGGATAAAGCCAAAACGAAATTTTTTCATCCGATGTTCTTTATTTGTTTCCAAGATACAATGGTTTAAAGTCAAGCTAAATGTAGCTCGTAAAATCCGATCTTACATGAACTGAATGCACGGAATTGGTTCAACGTTAATCAGATAGATAAAAAAAATGCATTATTACGATAAAACTGAGAACTAACAACAACCTAGCTTCATTTGCATTTTACGTGGAAGAAACAAGTTTTGTGTGAGATTTTTTACATGCTGCACTCATACGTTTCAAACTTGTGCCAGTCGGTTAAAATTTTGTAAGAAGATAGACAAATACATGTAATTAATGGCCGTCCTGTTGTTTTGTGAAATATTTATCCGATATCACGACGTAAGCAAGTTATCACGACATAATAACAAAAGCTATGTAGGATCAGTCGTCACCCGAGTCAACAAAAATATGTATCGCTTACCAAGCTGTGGTGGTTTAATATCAAAATTACGGTAGAATAAAATTTGGAAACCGGAATGAAAAATGCTCCTACTGTAGCACAAAAAAGTTGAATGAGTCCATGGTCAGAGTCAGAGATGTAAAAACGTTTAAATCGAAACATCTTGACATATTAAGGCCTTTTTAAAAGTTAACTCTACTTTCCCAGTGCAGTAAGCTCTCTTAGCTGTAAGGTCTTGGCACACCTGCGTCTTGCAATTTTTACGCTTAAATCCCTTATCCTATGGCCCAGACTAAAAGGATTTGCCAGCCATTGTAAACATACAATAAGGCTGAACAGCACGCACGTAACAGCTAAAAAAAGTTTCTCTGACTGGTTAATATTTCTGGGGGTGGATCTGTTCCTGGGGGACACACTAAAACAATTGTTTAATTTCTAATTTGGGGGGGGTGATTATTTCCTCTGAGGGGACCATTTCTCCCTCAAACCCACCCTCCGTTTCATGAATGATGAGGGGAGTAACAACAAATAGACACAAATTTACTTACTTTTAGGGAGTGGGATGAATCTACAATAGGAAGTATCAGAGAAAGGGAGGGCATCTATAACCTGAAGTTTAATGACACATCGTGTCATATTGCAAGATGGCAGGCCCTTTGGCCTCTTGAAATACTCATTAAGTGCCATCAAACAAGTCTATCTTGCATTTCTAACGCACAAATTTGCATACATGGAAATTGATCTTGTTTCACCACTGTATTACACTGTCACGCAAGGTGGGCAATTGGATGCTATGTACCGGTATGTATTTGATCGGAAGGAGGATGCATGCATATCGTAATCTGTTCATTTCACATAGGAGACGAGTGGGAACTTTTGGGCTGTGAGAAGGACAGCTACAGCTGCTCACAATAACAGCAGGGGGGTGGGGGGTGTCACATCCAGTCAGTGGGAATTTGGGCTGAGTCTCGACCCGTGGCTGGTGGTGTTCTGTTTTGACGTCGACTCTCAGGTGCTGCGCGACAGGCGCTCGCTATTTTTACGGTGTTCCATTTAAAGAAAATAAACGTAATTGTAAAATTTTAAGACGACATTTACCTGTTAAACAGTCACACTTACATCCTTTTGCGTCATTATTTTTGGAGGGGAAGTATGGGCAACTGATTTAATGAATAATTTGTACGAAAGGCTTACCACCCCATGTAGGATTTATATCAGGGCCATTATCAGAATGCATTACACGTTGTGTAAATTCAATACAAGTTCACTTGGGTGTGATACACGTAACATCGTGGTTCAGCCACCTATCTTCATTATCTACACAGATACTCTGCAAGCCACTGTATGGTGTGTGGTTGGAGAGCACCCAGTTAAAGGTCCCATGATAGCAAACATGCGGCTAGTTTCCGACATTCCGTGATATGACAAATCCCATGTTGAGTGACGTGATAGCACGTGTCGTGTTATACTACACGACGACATGTATCATGTTGATATTGGTAGGTGGGACTTCACAAGACGTGACCTGGATCTCAATAGCAAACGGAATGGTAAATTGGCCAGGATGATAGCAAAATCTTTAAGGGGACATTGTACGTCCTATGCCGCCAATGTTAAACTATCGAATTTTTTGACCCATTATCTTTGAAACTTTTAAGACACCAATTTACAATTTTCCTCAATTATTGACTGCACGTTTCTAGATACACTGAACTAGAATTGTTATTATAATTGTATTGTTGGACATGTTGTCTTTTTTTTTAAACACTCAATTTTTGACAGAATTTTGTAAATAAATGAACATCAAAACAAAACCACTCAGCATATTTTAATTATTCTAGTTCCATATGTGTTGAATCTACCTTGGCATGCTGTGAAAATTTCATGTGTCTACCATCAGTAATTTTTTTAGACAACTGATCATTTATTGCAAAAAATGTATTTAAGAGATAATGAGGCTTCAAACTTTTTTATTACAAATTCTTATACAGACTTCCATTTCTGCGTCTTTTATGCACTGAAATTGCCCTGGCCCATAGTCTGTGTCTTCTTCAGTGTCACAACAGCCCAGTGCTTGCCTCCTCCTTTTCTTTCTTGCCTCTTTTGTCATTTGCTGAGCACCTAACTCTGTTTCACATACACGAAGTTCAACCAGTTACCGCAGTCCTTTAGCTGTGTTCTGCCCAAATCTTACCCCTAACTTCTTCAGAACCTTAAATCTTTCATATTCCCACCATTTAAAGTTATTACAGCATCAGACACTGCTAACTTTAGAGTCATAAGGTCAACAAATACATTTTCAGGCACTGGCGCCACACAACATTATTGAAGAACTTATTCACATTCTGGGTCTTCCCATGTAAACACTCCTTTATTAGATCAGAATTTGCCAAATCTCTGTAAAAAGGTTTGATTGCCTCCATTACTGCCAAAGGAAGAGAATGTTTACGTGTAAATTCATGCAGGGTGCCAGAAAATTAAGCTTGCCTATATTTACACCAAGTGTTTGGTGGAGGTGGACACAAAGAATGACATGGCTTTTCATCGGTTGATATTCGATGAAAGAAAGTACTCCACATTACTCTTTTCATGTTCTCTAAATTGTCACAGTTATCGCTAATGAGCTTCCCATAATATTCCTGTAATTCATCAATTACTTTGTACATTAGTCTTACAGCAAATTTTGTTATCTTGCCATCAGACATTATCAGTAACAAAGGATCGATTTGTATATTCATAATGCCAACTTCTGAAACGAAGCAGTAGGCACCAAACAAAGCAACTCACAGCCTTCTAGACTGTATAGTTCCCAAGATATGAGTGCTCAACTGTAGCCACATAATTTGACAGTCACATATCAACGTTCAAAATATTATCTGAAGGTCTTACAATTGACTGATTTTAATGTATTATATACCAAAATCTTCAGGAAAGTCCAACGTACATTATGGAGTAGAAAACAGAAAATGTCACATTTCAACAAATTTCACATACAATGTTCCCTTAAGGGGGGCAATGAAACTCATAGCGGTAACTCTTTTCTAGGCTAAGATCAGTGTCGAGTGATTCAACATTGAATGAAATTAAGCTTAATGAGAAGCTCAGACATGTTGGTGCTAGAGATGTTAAAGTATCAGAGTCTCATAAAAGTACAGTGAAAAATGTTAGTATGTCACAAGACTCTCGTAAAAGCACAGTGAAAAATAATGCAACAGAATATCAGGGGATTCAAAAATAAGTAGATGAGCTTCTTGGTTGTTTAGAAGATTTAGTAACTGAGGGTGGAATAGATGCACTACATGTGTCTGATCAACATCTAGTGACAGATACAGAAAAGGTAAATGTAGGTGGATGTAAGCTTTCAGCATATGTAAGTAAAAACACTATGGAGAGAGGAGGTGTTACCACATATGTTGAAATTTATCGTAGTGAAAAATTTAGGAATTAAACAAGTTTGAGTGGAGCAACATATAGAAACACGTACTTGTGAGGCTTTTTTGTAATTGTAGCTGTGTATTGATCCTCATTGGGAAATTTTCGTCTATTTTTGAAAAACTTGGTTTCTTGGTTGTGCTGTCTATCAGACAGAGGAAAGGAAATTCGTGGGATTTCGGTGTAATTTCCTGCAAGACTCTGATAAAAAGCTTTTCTATGAAGTGTTACTTGGTTCTTTCTGTTTGGCGTTATTGAATTACCTTTTCGGGTAGTACATGAAAACAGCACACTGATGGATAATGTTGTTGTAGACAAACATAAATTTAATCAAACGAAAACTTTTCCTGTTAATAATGATCTGCCTGATCATGATGCAAGCTAGTTACAGTGTATGGTAAAGCTCCATAAGTAATGCAAAACACTCCTCCAAAATAGTGCAATCAATTAACGATTTAACAACTGCAAATTTTATGGAAAGCTTGCAACAGTTAGATTGGGATAAGATGTACATGGAATCTGATGTTAATTTAAAATTTAACCTATATCATGGTACCATTGTGATTATATTTGAAAACAGTTTCCCTAAGAGAATGGTGAAATGTAATTGTACAAAATCATATAAAAAGCCATTGCTTACTAAAGGGATAATAACATCTCATAAACAGAAAAGCAAAATGTATCTTATAGTAGAAGGAGTATTGTTTCAGAAACCGTTAAGCATTATAAAAAATACTGCACTGTGCTACGAAAAGTTATTAAAAATCCATCAGTATGTGCACTATGTCTGAGATTAGAACCTTTGATAATAAAATTAAAACAATTTGGGATATTGTTAAACAGAAAACGGGCAACTGAGAGGACAAAATGACTGCATTGCTATCAGACTCAATGAAGAGTTTGTTAACAAAAAATCAGAAGAAGAAACATTTTTAATAATCATTTGTAAGTGTTGTAGGGAAAATAGGATCCAGATATTCATTAGAAAGTGCAAGGCTGTGTATTGAAGAGGTACTACCTATGGAATTTAATAAAATGGAAATTCAACCCATCTCTCCACTGAAATCAGGAAAATAATAAATTCACTCAAAAGTAAAAGCTTGCAAGGAATCGATGGCATTTACAACAGAGTAGTAAAAGCTTCTTCCTGTCAGATAAGTAGGATTGTCAGCTAATTACATAGTAGCTCTCTGAAATGGGATTTTTACTGCATAAAAAATGGAATAGGTCTGCTGCTTGCAACTACCACCCAATATCACTTCTGTCAGCTTTCTCCACAATTCTTGGAAAAGTGATGTATTCAAGAGTAGTATCACATGTTTGTTAAATTAAAGCATTAAAAAAATCCCAGCTAGGTGTTCAGGAAGGCTTTTCAACAGAAAATGCTACATCTGCCTTCACTGATCAAATACTAAATACTCTGAAGAATCGAACATCACCCAGTGGGATATTTTGTGATCTCTCAAAGGATTTTCGGCTGTGGGAATCATGAAATTCTTCTATGTAACGTAAGTATTATGGTATGAGTAGGATGCTGCACAAGCGTTTTAATTCATATTTAACTGGAAGATTGCAGAATGTTGAAATTAACAGTATAGGCTCAAAAATCAGCAGAGTCCTCTAACTGTGAAACTATGAAGAATGGTGTCCCACAGTGCTCAGTCGAGGGCCCCTTATTGTTCTTAATATACAGTATATTAATGACTTGGCATTATATAGTCATCAAGATACAGAGCTAGTTCTTTTTGGTGATGATACAAGTATAGTAACCACACCCAGAAAACAAGAATTAGCTGAGGAAATTATACATAATATCTTTCAGAAAACTATTCAGCAGTTCTCTGCAAATGGACTTTCACCAAATGTTGAGGAAACGCATTATATACAATTCTGTACAGTAAATGGCTTAACACAATTGATAAACACAGACCTTGAGAGGAAGTCTGTTGCTAAGGCAGAATGTTCAAAATTTCTGGGTGTATGCATGAGAAATTGAATTGGAAGAAACACTGGTCTGCTGAAACAGTTGGGTTGAGATACTTATTCTACTAAAGTTATTGCAAATTTTGGAGCTAAACATATGAGTAAATTAACTTACTATACTAGTTTCATTTACTTCTTTTATATACATCATATTTTGCCATAATTTATCATTAACAGAAAAAGTATTCATTGCACGAAAGCATGTAATCAGAATAAGTGATGGAGCCCACCCAAGATCATCTTGCAGACATTTATTTAAGAAACTGGGGATATTTACAGCACCTTCACAACACATATATTCACTTATGAAATTTTTTTTATTAATAGTCTATCGCAATTCAAAAATAATATCGAAGTGCATAGCTAATGGATTAAAACTATGGCACAGAAAGGGAAATCTAAGAGATAGGAAACCAGCATTTAAGAACAAATTAAAAGAATTTCTGATTGATAACTTCTATTCAAGAAATGAATTTTTAGATATGAACTTGTAATAGTAAAAAAAGGAACATTATATTGTGTAAAGAAAACTTATTTTAAATGGACATGTTATATGTCAATACGAAATAGTGTATTCATGATGTATCGACAAGTTCAGTGTAATGTTACTTTACTTAATAGGACGCTTCATACAAGACAATGGTACCAACACGAACAAGTAAAAGAGTGCAAATATCTCAAGATGCTTTGATTTAAATGTCTTTGAAGCTACCATGTAAGTCGAAAAGCTAGAGTCCTTCTTTTACATTTAACTCTGCCCAGGACATTGCTGCATATTTTTGTGGTATGATGGGAGCATTTTTTTTTTTTTTTTTGTCGTTGGAAGGGAAACGAGGACCGTTGGCAGTCCTCCATGTTCTTGTGGTCTTCAGTCCAGAGACTGGTTTTATGCAGCTCTCCATGCTACTCTATCCTGTGCAGTACCTACTGCAACCTACATCCTTCTGAATCTGCGTAGTGTATTCATCTCTTGTCCTCCCTCTATGATTTTTACCCTCCACGCTGCCCTCCAATACTAAATTGGTGATTCCTTGATGGTTCAGAACATGTCCTACCAACCGATTCTTTCTTCTAGCCAAGTTGTGCCACAAATTTCTCTTCTCTCATATTCTATTCAATACCTCTTCATTAGTTATGTGATCTACCCATCTAATCTTCAGCATTCTACTGTAGCACCACATTTCTAAAGCCTCTATTCTCTTCTTGTCTAAACTATTAATCGTCCATGTTTCACTTCCATACATGGGTATACTCCATACAAATACTTTTAGAAGCGACTTCCTGACAAATCTATATTCGATGTTAACAGATTTCTCTTCTTCAGAAACGCTTTCCTTGCCATTGTCAGTCTAGATTTTATATCCTACTTCGATATCAGTCATTTTGCTCCCCAGCTGGTAAAACTCATCTACGACTTTAAGCGTCTCATTTCCATTATCTTCATCTTGCTTTTGTTGATGTTCATCTTAGATCCATCCTTCTCATCTAATTCCCTCAGCATCACCCGAGTTAACTCAGCTACATTCCATTATCCTCGTTTTGCTTTTGTTGATGTTCATCTTATACCCTCCTTTCAAGACACTGTCCATTCCGTTCAACTGCTCTTCCAGGTCCTTTGATGTCTCTGATAGAATCACAATGTCATCGGCGAACCTCAAAGTTTTTATTTCTTCTCCATGGATTTTATATCCCACTCCGCTCAATATACAGATTGAATAACATCGGGGATAGGCTACAACCCTGTCTCACTCTCTTCCCGCCCACTGCTTCCCTTTCATGCCCTTCGACTCTTATAACTGCCATCTGCTTTTTGTACAAACTGTAAATAGCCTTTCACTCCCTGTATTTTACCCCTGCCACCTTCATAATTTGAAGAGAGTACTCCAGTCAAAATTGTCGAAAGCATTCTCTAAGTCTACAAATGCTAGAAACGAAGGTTTGCCTTTTCTTGATCTATCTCCTAAGATAAGTCGTAGAGCAAGTATTGCCTCACGTGTTCCACTATTTCTATGGAATCCAAACTGATCTTCCCTGAGGTTGAATTTGCCAGTTTTTCCATTCGTCTGTAAAGAATTCGCGTTTGTATTTTGCAGCTGTGACTTATTAAACTGATTGCTCAGTAATTTTCACATCAGTCAACACATGATTTCTTTGGGATTGGAATTATTATATTCTTCTTGAAGTGTGAGGTATTTCGCCTGTCTCATACATCTTGCTCACCAGATGGTAGAGTTTTGTCAGGGCTGGCTCTCACAAGGCTGTCAGTAGTTATAATGCAATGTTGTCTACTCCCAGGGCCTTGTTTCTACTTAGGTCTTTCAGTGCTCTGTCAGACTCGTCATGCAGTATCATCTCTTCCATTTCATCTTGATCTACATCCTCTTCCATTTCCATTATATTGTCCTCAGGTAAGCCGCCCTTGTATAGACCCTCTATATACTCCTTCCATCTTTCTGCTTTCCCTTATTTGCTTAGAACTGGGTTTCCATCTGAGCTCTTGATATTCATACAAGCGGTTCTCTTTCCTCCAAAGGTCTCTTTAATTTTCTTGTGGGCAGTATATATCTAACTCTTAATGAGATAAGCCTCTACATCCTTAAATTTGTCCTCTAGCAATCCCAGCTCAGCCATTTTTCACTTCCTGTTGATCTCATTTTGAGGCTTTTGTATTCCTTTTTGTCTGCTTCATTTACTGATTTTTTATTTTTTCTCCTTTCAAGAATTACATTGAATAAAACTTCTGTTATCCAAGGATTTCTACTAGCCCTCGTCTTTTTACCTACTTGATCCTCTTTTGCCTTCACTATTTCACCCCTCAGAGCTACCCATTGTTCTTCTACTGTATTTCTTTCCCCCACTGCTGTCAATCGTTCCCTAATGCTCTCCCTCAAATTGTCTGCAACCTTTGGTTCAGTAAATTTATCCCGGTCCCATCTCCTCAAATTCCCAACGTTTTTGCAATTTCTTCACTTTACATCCACAGTTCATAACCAATAGAATTTGGTCAGAGTCCACATCTGCTACTGGAAATGTCAAATCTCTTTCTTACCATTATATAATCTATCTGAAACCTGGCCTCTTTCATGTACACAGCCTGCCTTTATGGTTCTTGAACCAAGTGTTAGCTATGATTAAGTTATGCTCTGTGCAAAACTGTACCAGGGGTCTTCCTCTTTCATTTCCTGCCCCCATTCCATATTCAAACAGTAAGTTTTCTTCTCTTCCTTTTCGTACCTACAAATTCCAGTCACCCATGACTATTAAATTTTCGTCTCCCTTCACTATCTGAATAATTTCTTTGATCTCTTGATACATTTCATCAATGTCTTAGTCATCTGCGAAGCTAGTTGGCATACAAACTTGTACTACTGTGATAGGTGTGGGCTTCGTGTCTATTTTGGCCACAATAATGCGTTCACTATACTGTTTGTAGTAGGTTAGCTCACTCTTATTTTTTATTCATTATTAAACCTACTCCTGCTTTACCCCTATTTCTTTTTGTATTTATAACCCTGTATTCATATGACCAGTAGTGTTGTTCCTCCTGCCTCCGAATTTCACTAATTCCCACTATATCTAACTCTAACCTATCCACTTCCCTTTTTATATTTTTTAACCTACCTGTCTGATTATTGAATCTGTCATTCCACGCTCCGATGCGTAGAACGCCAATTTTCTTTCTCCAAAAGTCGGAATGGGGTCTGTTTTACCTCCGAAATATTTTACCTCAGAGGACGCCATCATAATTTAACCATACAGTAAAGCTGCTTGCCATCGGGAAAAATTATGGCCGTAGTTTCCCCTTGCTTTCATCTGTGCGCAGTACCAGCACAGCAAGACTGTTTTGGTTAGTGTTGCAAGGCCAGATCAGAAAATCATCCAGACTGTTGCCCCTGCAACTACTGAAAAGGCTGCTGTCCCTCTTCAGCAACCACACGTTTGTCTGGCCTTTCAACAGAAACCTCTCCATTGTGGTTGCACCAACGATATCGTTATCTGTATCGCTGAGGCACGCAAGCCTCCTCACCAACGGCAAGGTCCTTGGTCCATGGGGGGAGGGGGGGACAATCCTTCATATGAGTTCTAATACATATGATTTTCCTGTTATGTTCATTTCAGGAGATGTAGAAGCGAGGGGGATGTATGTTACTTAACTCTTCTTGGAACGTAAGCTCTCAGGAATTTCAACAAAAAGGCCCTCCTTGATGTTGAGTTACTCTCTTGTGATATCCGCTACTGGAGTTGGATGAACATGTCTGGAGTGGACTTGCACCTAATACTCGAACTCCTGACGAAATTCGCACCTCATCTTTCAGTCTTCTCTGTTTGCTCACTCAATCCTTCTTAGTAAAAGTTCCACACAGACGAAAAATATTCAAGAACCTATCACTGATTATTTTATAGCTCACTTGCTTTGCGAGTAAACTATATTTCCTTAGAATCCACAAAAAATCTCTAAATGGGTCTGCTTTTGTTACAAGTAATGTTAGGCAGCTGTTCCACCTTAGCTTGCTCCGATCAGATAGTCCTGGTTATTTTACAGATGTTATAGTTTCCACCCCCCCCTTCCCCCCTCCCATGGACCATGGACCTTGCCGTTGGTGGGGAGGCTTGCGTGCCTCAGCGATGCAGATAGCCGCACCGTAGGTGCAACCACAACAGAGGGGTATCTGTTGAGAGGCCAGACAAACGTGTGGTTCCTGAAGAGGGGCAGCAGCCTTTTCAGTACTTGCAGGGGCAACAGTCTGTATGACTGACTGATCTGGCCTTGTAACATTAACCAAAACGGCCTTGCTGTGCTGGTACTGCAAACGGCTGAAAGCAAGGGGAAACTACGGCCGTAATTTTTCCCGAGGGCATGCAGCTTTACTGTATGATTAAATGATGATGGCGTCCTCTTGGGTAAAATATTCCGGAGGTAAAATAGTCCCCCATTCGGATCTCCGGGCGGGGACTACTCAAGAGGATGTCGTTATCAGCAGAAAGAAAACTGGCGTTCTACGGATCGGAGCGTGTATGGTCAGATCCCTTAATCGGGCAGGTAGGCTAGAAAATTTAAAAAGGGAAATGGATAGGTTAAAGTTAGATATAGTGGGAATTAGTGAAGTTTGGAGGCAGGAGGAACAAGACTTCTCGTCATGTGACTACAGGGTTATAAACACAAAATCAAATAGGGGTAATGCAGGAGTAGGGTGCCATAGCACTGGCCGAACCTGCTTGCCTCGGACACTCGTGAATTAAGAACGACCAACTGAATTAAAACGTAAATTCCTCGTGAGCCTTTGCACTGATCACATTGTGGTTTTCACCATCGTCATTCTCATAAAATTCTGTATTAGTTAGATATGCTTATATTTGCTCAGTTCTTCGCTAACTGTTGTAATTGACCCAATCATGGAAGAGGAGCACGACGAGCATGGACAGTGGTCACCCATATCACTACCACATCTCAAGTATGATAAAGCAAAAAGCTGTACGAAATTAAGATGAAATACTAAAATAAAAAGCCTAAGAATTCCTTTTCGCTCTTAATATGTGGACGGTATTACTATAAATTACACCAAAAGCTATTTTGACTTGTCTATAATATAAGCTGAATGTATCACTCTGACATTCGTTTCCTTTTCGAATTCTACAAATTTTTCTTGCAGCCATTTCGCTTTAGCTTCCTACCACTTCTATTTTCATTTGTAAATTACTTCTATTACTGTATTCTTTTCGCTTCTAAACTGTTTTCAACTCCCTTCATTCGTCGATCAGATGAAGTTGTGCTTCTGATACCCAAAGTTCCTTCACAGATTTGTTATGGCTATGATTGTCCATCCAGCTTCTGTGATTCCCCTTTTCAAGGATGTCGATTCCTCCTCAACTGGAAAGCTCACTGTAGTATTCATTATCGCATTATCTACAAACTCAGGGAACTACGAATATGTTTCGTTATTCTTCAGTACTTCTGTATCCAGTTTTTAACTTGTTATTTCTTCCTCTCCATTACCTGAAACTTCAAACTGCTTTGAACTTTACTGAATAATGATCTGAATCTATATCTGCTGCTGGGTACGTCATAAATTCAGCCTGCAGGTTTTATCCAAATATAAATCCTTCTTGTGATTCTTGCAGAGAATTTAGGGTTACTAGCTGAAATTCGTTGTAGAGCTAAAGACGACTACCTCATTAATGCTACCAAGACCGTATTCTACAGTTACGCTGACTTCCTTTCGTTCACCTGCTACAACGTCCTAGTTCCCCACGATTATAAAATTTTGTCTTCCTTTACATACTGAGTTACCAGTTCATTGGCTCTATAGAGGCGGCTGTTGTTGGCATTGATCTGCTGTCGATTCAGATGAGAATAATCTTATCACTGTACTATTTCCAGTAATTCATTATTATTTTTACCATTCACTTCTAAAGTATTTTTCTTCTGTTATATCATTTTCTGCTGTTCCTATGGATAGATTTTAAGCAATGGTTCCCATTACATCAAGAATCATTATAAATTATAATTGCTGATACTTTCATCTTTAGATCCAGTTTTCCACCCTGAGGATAAGAAAATGCACTGAAACACTGCTGCTTCTCCACATTCTTTGACAAAGTTGAAAACGGTCATTACGCTTAAACAGTCAGAAGTGGGCATAGAGTAATTTACTACGCCGTCGTTAATGTCCTAAAAGCAGTCACCTTTTCATGAAGTTTGGCCCATAAATGAACAATAAAGTGATCTGACTGTTACGAATATACATTTTACAGTGGAACAACTTTTTCATAGAGCAACTTAATAATAAAGAGGTATTTAACATAACTTAAATCAAGACACATTGCTACCAAAATCTTCAACTGATCTACCACAACGTATCATCTTTAGTATAACACTCGTTAAAGGAAAAATACCTAAGCAATTGAAAATGAATTATTTTATGCCAAAGTAGAACACATATCTCGAAGATTAATAGCAACTCACATTCATCTTACTTGGTTGAAAAGTTTATTTAAATGTAAAGTACTGTATCTGCTGAAGAGAGCTCATGTGCTATCATGATTAAATATATTGCACTCGAATGACGTTCTTTCATGAACAAGGTTTTGTGAGCACATATGTGAATTAGCAGAAAGATCCACAGATTAAAAAATAACGGCATGAGAAAACCAATTCAGACGGAGATTGGAACTAAATCGTTGTAGTGTTCGGAGAATTGATAGAAAAACACGTGCACAAAACATACAAACGTCCTTCAATGGACCGTATGTCTTTAAAGGCCCATACATTTGCAAAAGACAGAAAAATATCCCTATATTCACGCAAATGCCACTAAAATTTTTTAATGACGTATGCCACTTGTGTGCTCGAATGACAGAAGGGAAATTGGATATTTCTAACCAAGACGCGAATTCGTACAGCGAACCATGAAAACCAGCTGCAAAATACCTCACTTAAGTAAACGTGAAATATCACGTAACATAGACGAGGTTCATTTCACACTCCCAGCACACTGCGCACACGCTACCGTCACGATGGCGTCATCAAGTTGAAGTTCATGTCGATTGTGAGTAGGATTGCCACATCGCTCTCAAAAATATCCATGCTCAGACATCAGTATTCACATGTGTAAAATCATCGCTCTTGAGAACGATACATCGATGTTTTTACGGTGTTTCTGTGTATTTTAGAAGTACTAGAAAAAAGCATGGGCAGAATGATTTTATTTGTAAGTAGCATAACGACGGAACGTAAGTTGTGTGGTCAGAGATATTTTAAAACAACGGAAACGGAAAGAGTCACCTATTTGTTTACCAATCTACCTACCTACATTTCCTACCGTTAAGGTAAGTTTGGCGCAATTATATTGGCCAATGCAATGATTAACTATCTTCACACAAATCGGATTACGAAACTAAATAAAATGGATCATGTAAAGAAAATTCATTCTTTATCATTAAAACAATTTATTTCTTTGAATTTAACAATTTATGGAAAGAAGCGTAGATAACCTAGTCGCCAGAAGTCTGTTTCTTTCCTGGGTGCTCCAGCCTCCAAGAACAAGCCGTCGCTTGGTACCGATGTGGCGAAGACCGGAAGGTACAACTTCGCAATTTTTGTAAATTTTGGGAAAAATTACTGCATACCTTCCCATATTTCGATATGGCCTTTTTTAGTCGGTGTAATAGGAGATGACAGGTGCTTCTGAAGATTATTTCCAATAATGTTTCCAGCAGATGTTGGTCACTTGTTTGTCATGTTTTTGTTTGCCAAATGCTCGGGGTATTTCCAGATGGCAGACTTTGAATCTTCTTAATCCAGCTCAACGCATATGTCGTTCTTGATACTTATATTCCTGTACATATTTAGTTAAGCAACTAAGTACCTCTGTTTTAACAACGGCTTCTTTGAAGTGCATGAACTTGAATACTGGCTCAACAGTTCTTGAAATTGCCAGATTGGCGGAATGTTCTAACTTATTGAACCTTCTTTCCAGTTGTTTATTTATATCGTTTTTTTATTACATTTATAGGACCAATTTTTAGCTCAGTGCCGAACACAACTGGCTAACGGAATCACTTTGCGTGCTGTCTCTTAAGTGCCCCCTTGAAAATTCCACAACCAACGATCAAAGATGAAACTGACGATGATTTTTGCGTATAACATGGATAGAGTCATAGCTACAAATAAAGTGCTCCATGGGCCCTCATTTTGCACGATGATGCAAGACCACATAGTAGCCTACTCGTGAGAGATCCACAGATTAAAAAATAACGGCATGAGAAAAACAATTCAGACGGAGATTTTAACTAAATCGCTGTAGTGTTCGGAGAATGGATAGAAAAACACGTGCACAAAACATACAAACGTCCTTCAGTGGACCATGTGTCTTTACAGACAAATATGGATCGGAGTTATGCTTCCCACTCACCACACAGTTCTGATATGAGCCTTCCAGACTTTGATTTGTTTCGCAAACTGAAGGAATAACGCCGTAGAAAACGTATTGATGCAACTTATGAGGTTTCCAGGGAGGCGATCCGAGATCCGAGTAATCGGACAGTTCAACAGGAAAGGTGCCCTGTCCTGAATACAGAAGTTGTCAAAAAGTTGGTAAGCTGTCATTAGCAAGACTGGACATTATATTGAAGGCCTGTAAAGATACCTTTTGAAATGTCCCTCTTAATTATATGCAAATCTAGCGCAAGCCAGCACCATCTCACGTATTTACTAGATGACGAAGGTTCAATGTGTTCATCTCATTATCACAAGAGAAAGCCTCTATAGTTCACAAGTCAGCAGATTCACCGCAGGAAGCGAAAGTAGCTGTTGATGGAGGCCGGAGGAAGACGAACGAGTGTCTTTATCCAGTCAGCCACGTTGTCCTAGCGGACTCTGTCCCCGTCAAGAAATATAATTAGCTAGCTGGACTTTACGTTCAGAATACTGGCTACAGACGTCCCTTATAGTTTCCAACCAAGAGTGAAACTACTCTAGCAGGCAGAAACATTGATTATGGGTTCATCGAGTCATGCAAGTGCTTAGGAGCTCGCATACGAATACGTGACGTGAAGTCAATAACACATGGATTTCAAGGTAAGTGACAGAATGTGGATGAGTCGTACTGAATGTCTCAGAATGCCACTATTGATGGTTTTAATCAAAATCTAGGATGCAACCGACAACCGAGAATCTTTTGCTTAGTAGTGAAAGGCACTACAGGTAGACTATGGCGAGTATGTAATTGTTCATTGTGTGAATGAATTTATTTTCTGCTGTTGTGCCCTGCAGCTCGCAAATATTTAATGAAAGTCATTTTTATATTAGACCATGAGCAGCTGGAACAATGGAATTTATTTATTGCTGTTTTTGTAACCAATTACTAGAATATCTAGGTGTCTGGTTATGAATTAAGTCACTTTGTTTAGTTAAACATTATTAATGAGGACTACTATTTTCATAACAGTGACAAATATTTCTCTTACACTAGAGGGACCGATGACCTCAGCAGTTTGGTCCCTTAAGAATTCACACACACATTTTTCTTACACAAGACACCAGTTGACTTAAGATTTTACTATTATTCCCTCTGCAGGAACTCCCAATCCATATAACAATTATTAACTACATTGTTCTAACAGAGTCCGCTTCGGAGTTATCTGCAACTGTTATCCTAGTTGATCCAGCAATGTACAATTTTCTCATGATCCCTAGCTGAAGTACTTCTCATTTACCAATCGAAAAACTAAACCTTAAGATTGCTCTTCTGGATAAAGCGCCAGGAAATGGTTCACAATCAGCTTTGCTGCTTTCTTGACTGGGAGTTCTCTTCCTTCATCTTGCTCTTCATCAACTAGTGTTTAATGTGGTTCAAACAGGCGATCACAGTCCGGTCATCACGACTGCAAATATGATGGCAGAGAACCATGTTTGGGCACATCCTTTCGAGCAGTGGATCTTTGAACGTAAATGACTGTAGCTGTGTTCCACCAGAATCATTACTTGTCTAGCTAGTACTACAGTAACTACCGATGAACGGCATCCTAAAAACCTACCCGAGTCAGTGGCCTACTACAATTACACCAAGTTGGCGTTGACGTAATCTATCAAATAGCCCGACTTTAAACTGTAAAGTACGGATGCTGCAGATGGCCCATACACGTTCTTTTCAGTATCTTAAACTTAGCAACTATAAATGCTAGGGAACTGTATAAGGAGAAAAATTAAGCAGAGGTAAGTTTATATGCACAATGGCAGATGAGTTGGCTTCAGCATATAAGGCCACAAGAGTACAAAATACTCTTGCTAATACAGTAACACAACATTGCAACATTCGGAAGACTTGTCAAACCGCAGGGTGTACAGACAAGAAAAGCAAGCAAGCATTCATGTATAAAGTGTGTCAAGTATGTCTGTGGACCATATTTAGGCAATGGTGTATACACCTATGTAAGGTGTCACGACGCAGCAGGTGATTTTGAATGAGTAAAAGCAGGGTTATAAATGTTTTGTCCAGAATATATTGTTGTGCTTTTCAGACATTTGTGTTGGAACACATGCCTTCCTTTTCTATGGAAAGTTATACATTCCACTTTTGTAACGTAATGTTTTGATTAATTTTTAGGCATAAAATGTTCTTTGTACCATGTAATTCTACAGAAAAAGTGAAACCGTATCCTGAAACTGTGTAACTTTTACGAAATAATATTATGTTTTTAAAAATCTATTTACTTTTTTAAAATTAGCAAATGAAACTCTACCCGTCAGAATGACAGGTTGGTCCTTCTAGGTACATCGAAATCCACGCTGAAAGGAATTCCATAAGAGTGTATGCTCTCGTATTAAGACTACTGTTACTGACAGATGAAAAATGACATTCGTCACGGCACAGCAAAGGAAATTAGAACTAACAATTAGAATACACAGCTTCATCCATAATCAACTGCAGGCTTCTGATTTCAAGAAATACTTCATTATGCACAGTTTGCCGTGAATACACGCCAGATAATATAGTTAATGAGGTTGGTTTCGTAATTTTATTTGCACTAAAAATGTGACTGTTATATGTGATTTATCTCGTTGTCATGGTATTCCGAACGTTTATTCTATGAACGTTTTTGTAATAGGTGTATCTACTAAAAAATATGTTTCCCTTGAAGCTTAAAAGTAAAAATCAATGCCAAAAATGAAATACTTGAATTCATATGGTTAATTTTATATTACTGTTAATTATATAAGATCTGTGTTGATGAAAATCTGTTTTAATAAGATTTTAAATGTTCATTTTTTGTCAATAATTCGGTTGTATTTCACGATGTCACCAAAAAGATTGATATCACGCATTACGACAGCAAAAGACGGGAAAAAAACAAAGATTTGAAGACTGACCTAAATATTTCCAACTGTGCCCATAGCTACTATAGACAAAATCGGTGTCTTTTTTCACAGCGCCAAGATTCAACTGTATCACATAATGGCCTATGGCGAGTTCTCCTTCTTAGACAAAGTTCTAATTCGTGCAGAGGTACAAAATCTGTGTGTTTTTGTGAAACCAGGGCGCTGTGCTCATTCAATCAACAACATACACATAGTCATATTTTCAAATTTATTATTTTACTTCCCCATATTATGCGAAAGTACCGTTTAATGAAATTTTACTTCGTTAATTTACTCACCAATAATTAGTATTTACTTCAATATTTGAATCATTGTGTGAAAAATGTAATAAACATTATTGAAGATACTAAAACTACCCGTTTCAGTTAACTTTTACCAGCTCCTTTCACATAAAAAAGAATATCTATTTTTGTGAAGTAAACAGGTAAATTATATCCTGTGTTTTGTGTTGCCTCCCTATCAGAGAAATGTTATCTCACGGACGTGGCTATGCTGTAAAGTGTCACAACTGTCATATCATGTAGGCGAATGATGATCAGATTCGACCTTTCTCAGCGACTACTTACCTGGGTATTGCTGGATGGATAAGCGTTTCCGCCTCAGTTTCACTTTACACAAGCAGGATCAGCAATTAAAAACACGTATATATATTAGAAAAACAATATGAAGATAAATTCAACACTCATAAATAAGACTAAATATTTATTCATTCTCTTTGGACAAAACATGTACAGAACTATGTTTATGCAGCACATGTGAAAGTAATTTGCTTTCACTTTTACTGATTGGAAACTATATGTGCGCCAAAACCTCTCGCTAGCAATGTGAAAGAAAGTGTTTTTAAATTGCGATAACAGTATCTGATAGTCTTTGCCACACTACTTTGAAACACGAACATAACTTTGAAAATTTACTTTTGATGTATGAGATACCAATTAATCTAAAACGCATCTGACTATTTACAGATGAATATAAGGAATAATTATCAGCATACTCAGAATGACTTCCGTAACGAAAGTTGTACCTTGTTGTGTGAAATTTTGTGACTGAAAATTGTTTCCAATATTCTCTCAAAGGGTAGTTTCGGCTCCAATGTTGTTTCTTTCCTTGGCAACGGATAACTTTGCTCTGCTCGGCGTGCATTGCGAAAATGATGAGCCAAATAAATCACTGCTCTGGAGTGTACCTTTTTTGATTCGTTAACCTGGTTGCGTTAGCTAATTGAACATTTTGTGCCTTTCTTTCAGGTATGATAATCACTGTTCACGCAATGATGCAAGGCGTCACAGGGATATTTTTTTCCAAATAGATTTTTCCATGTAAACAGTGAGGATAAGCTTCACTGGAATGTCTTGTAAATAAGAAAGAGACTGCTTTGCAATTAGATTGAACCCTTTCAATAACACCGAAAAAACTAGAAGTGATATGAACTATTACTCTTTTCGAACATTATCTTCCTCAGCATTGTTATATGCCATACAAAATATTTTAACAGATACTTTTTAAATCACGTAAAATTTACTTTTTTAGAATCCTAATGAAATTACCCGTAAGTTAATCTTGGTGGTGGAAACTGATTATAATACTGAAAACATGACGCACTTCTTCCCGGATACCAACACGTAGATATTATTAGACACAATGAAATCTTTACACTACAATAATTACTTGCTTAACGCGTGAAACAAAATAATTACCTTATTCGAAATGAGCCGTCCCTCTATAAAATCTTATCAAATCATCCTCTGTCGTCCGTTATGCATCATGGAATACTTCAAATAAAAGCGTCTGATCTACGTTGTTCAGAGCTGTGTAAGCTGGAAAATTGATACTACTACGTTCTGCAGTAGTGAGCGTACAGTCACTTATGTGAATCCCTGTCGAAAATATTGTGGCTGAAGTTCGTAATAATGCACTGCCAACCAGATTGGAACAGAAAACATTAGTAAAACTCTCGCACTAATTTTTATACGTATACAGTAATGTGGTGTAACGGAATATAATTATTCTGCTCTTGAAACTTCAACAATACATACAGTGTAAGTGAATGATTTATTACTTCTGATGACTTAAAAATACTGTACAGTCATGTACACATAACGCGAAACATTGTACGGAATTTGATACTCAGTTTAAAATAGCTCGTGGTCAATTTTTCATCGAAAAAATTGCAGCATATCTGCAGACAACACAGCGCCCGTTGGACGTGATGTATGGATGAACAGGCTCTCTATGAAACGGAAATTATTTCGACTGAGGTCCACAAGTAGACAGAGATACAGGGTTCTCAGAAGAAATGGTCACTATTCACGCTTATGACAGGAACGCTCCTCTGAAGTAAAAAAACTTCATATGGACATATATCCCACCCCGGATGATTTCTCAGATACAACACGTTTAATGTATATTGTTATATATTTTCTGTATTACTCGGTAGATAAATTGTCATATTTACACATGTACTTGTGTACAACAGTTAGGAAACGTTAGAACATGCGTTTTAGGAAGTATCAATTCGAAAGATACATATTCTTTGCAACTGGTTTGCTGTTATATCGGCTTTTTATCACGCCGTTTTAACTTGACTTAAAACCTCTCAGTACAACCAATTTCTGAAATAACCGATTTCAGTTTTTTTACATTATCTTTTGTACTAAATGCAGAAATCGGACAAAGATAAAAAATCTTTGATTATCTCACTTTCAGTATACATAGAATCAAATATTAAATTAAAGAGACAGATAAAAAGGAAACTTAATCCACCGAACTTTTTCTGCTGTCTCGAAAAGTGACAAGTGATTGAATACTAAAAAAAATTTCACCAATGTTCTCATACCGATTCTAATTTTTTAAAACTCTAATCAAAAATCATGTTTTAATCGGGGATCGTATCACTATTTAGGCATTACGGATAGTACTAAAGGTTGAAAACTAAGGTTGAAAAACCTTGTTTTTCGTGATAAATTGGTCGTTTTCAAAGGCTGCAAGGAGATAAAGGCATGTTACATAGGCACAGGTAGCACATGAGCTACTTTCTATTTTTATTGTGTAGCATGAATGGATTTTTGTTAAGTTTTTAATTTGTTATTGTTGTCATACCTTCCTGCCGTTTTGTTATTGCATAGAATGACAAATCTTTACTCTTTTAAAGTAACTGAAGCATCGTACTTCATTGCGACGTCGCTTCGTAAAACATTTACAGACAAGGGTCTGTAGCGTTCTGCAATACGATGGATGTCCGGTGACGACAGCTAGAAACTAGGTGGGGCCAAGTGCTACATACTGCACCGACACGTTTACGTTACGCCACGACGTACGGCGACAGAGACATTTGCGTGTCAGTAACGCTTCACTAATCCTTATGTCATGTATTTGTTGCCCATTTCTCTTGGTATTGTTATTAAAATAGCTATGATCGCTTTTCTCATTTTATTTAATAATGCAATACTCCAAATCAACGCATGTTTTACGAACAAAAATTACTCCTTTCTTTAAAAAAAAGGTTTGTGTGAAGATTGGAAATTTTAGCTCGACTGTTATGGCCAATTGATATTGCGTTTTTTTTTTTCACTCGGTTATTAGTGAAAAATAAAAACACACCTGTTATAACGGAGACTAAGGAAATATCGAAAAATACCGGTTATTCTGATCTGAAATACCGCTACGGGTTTAACCGGTCAATTTTCCCATCCCTAAGATGCTGTAAGCAAACACAATGTCTGCAAATTCTTCATTAGTGCAGGTGAGTGTTATTTCCACTAGCACATGTGCATAAACAGTTTACTGATGCTTCTCTCTGATTAGCTCTCCATCCCTGACACTACTTCACTAGCAACACACTATGTATAACAGTGGATCCAAAAGGCTAGTTTAATGGCAGAAAGACATCGCGAGGGAGGAAGTTGAAAGCAACAATATTGGCTCGGCTAGAACAAAACATCAAAGTGGTTGAGTGGATAATAGGGTAAGGCATATACATGTGCGCCACTAGCCGAAAAGAAAGTACAGTGAATGTGTTGTGTCTCGGAAACAATCGAAATAAGACTTATGTGCCGATGAAGATTTTTGTTTCAAATGAGCGTTCTTGTCATATCGCTAAATACTGACCTCTCCTCCTGGGACACGATGTATAACCGTGACAGTCTTTTCTATACAACAGCGCTGCGATACAGAACCGCAGTGTTGAACAGTATCCGGTGGCTCATGGCAGGCGGGCCGTGCACAGCAGCTGGTCGCCTAGACGGGCAGCACGTGGGGGTGGTGGAGGCGGCGAGGGCGGAGACGGGGCTGCGGCGGCTGGACGCGCCGCCTCCTGAGTGCGCAGAGGGCGCGCAGCGTCACGAAGTAGAGCAGCTCCAGCACGCTGAGCAGGCTGCAGCCCAGGAAGAGGCCCGCGCTGCCGCCCAGGGAGCCTACACCACACACACAGACACACCACACCAGCGAAGCGACAGCGGCTGCGAAGGACCTCTCATGAGGTTTCAATCTTCTTTGCTTCACAGAGTACTGTCTCCTTTGTTCCCGTTTTACACTGCTAAGAATTAAATTTTCAGCATCAGCAAACACAGCAAATAACATTGTACTAACTGTGCATATATACTGTAAATAGAACGATACATGATCAAACTTACAGGTGATTTGAGTTCTGCTGGTTGCGAAACTTTATATACAGAAAGAAATTAGAATTACATTAATGCCTTCAACTGCTAACGAGCGTTCATATATTTCAACGAGGACAGATAAAATGTGTACCCCGACCGGGACTCGAACCCAGGATCTCCAGCTTAGAGGGCGGACGCTCTATCCATCTTTTTTTTTTTTTAATCTCATTTTGTTCACTTTTGTTCGTTGCTTCTGCTCGGGGCTGACGTCGTAGAACATCCGTTGAAGGTTATTGTTGATCGATTAACTCAGTTGTTTTATTACAGAGGGCAGCTATCCCTCTGACCGAACACGCTGAGCTACCGTGCCGGCATACATCTGAGCCACAGAGAGCGCAGGGTCTCACCTGGCTGCAGGGACGCACGCCTCCCGCGAGACCCACCTTCTCACCTTGTATGGCCACACACTACATTCGTAGTGTCCCTACCCAACACACTCATTACTGGTGGAAGACATTCTTACCAAGTCACGTAAGAGTTCGGGGAATGTGTGTACATCCACACTTATGTGGATGGCCTCCCACTTTTCGTCATTTAGGGTCAACTGCCACTTTTCGCACCATTCAGATATTTTATCTAAATCGTTTTGCAGTTTGTTTTGATATTCTGATGACTTTATTAGTCGATAAACGACTGCGTCAACTGGAAACAACCTAATACGGCTGCTCAGATTGTCTCCCAAATCGTTTATTTAGAAAAGGAACAGCAAAGAGCCTATAACACTACCTTGGGGAACGCCTGATATCACTTCTGTTTTACTCGATGACTTTCCGTCAATTACTAAGAATTGTGACCTTATATGGATATGGTGTTTGTTCTCTGTAACATGTCCGGACATGTGAGAAAGAACAGACACCATATCCAACTAAATATATAATATAGAGAACTTTTACCTCTGGCAGTAACAGATGCCTCAATTATGCTCGACATCAAGTCGGAATCAGTTTGGTGGATACGTACAGGCACATAATTCTACGCTGCTTTAGTTCGAGTTCATCAACAGCAGTGGTTGCGAGTGGTGGTGTGCCCGTCTGTCAACAACCCACAACACTCCTACGACCAGGATATTTTTGTTTCACTGAGTACCACTGCGATCATATAGTTACATCATATGGGCTACAAACTGCTTACACTGGATGTATTGGATGTAATGAACTAAGGTAAAAACATACATCATAGTTGTTCAATGAATCTATATGGATACTACGCTGATAGAAAAACAATCACAACACCAAGAGTTTTGCAACGTAAAGCAAAGTTGGTAGAAGTGTCATTACATGGGAATTATGGTGTGTATTCAAATTTCGCAACAGTCGCCTTAGAGTGGCACTAGTAGCGCTACTATCAGGACGCAAACCAGGTTTGTTTCAACTACACACTCAAACATTCGAGAGTGTTAGTTACCTTTGGACGTATTGAGTTGGTGTCAGTCAAGAAAGCCTTTAAGGCGACAAAGATGTCATTATCAGCATCTCACTGAGCTCGAAACAGGTCGTATAATAGCGCAAAGAGAAGCTGGATGTTCCTTCCACGATATCGAAGACAGACCTGGCAGGACTGCTAACACTTGGTGTAATAAACATGAAAGAAGGCTGTATACGTGGAAGAGGCCTGGAGACAGTGGAAGGTTTCAGATAGATTATATAATGGTAAGGCAGAGATTTAGGAACCAGGTTTTAAACTTTAAGACATTTCCAGTGGCAGATGTGGACTCTGGCCACAATTTACTGGTTATAAACTGTAGACTAAAACTGAAGAAACTGCAAAAATGGTAGGAATTTAAGGAAATGGTACATGGATAGACTAAAAGAACCAGAGGTTGTAGAGAGTTTCAGAGAGAGCATTAGGGAACAATTAACAAGAATGGGGCGAAAACACAGTAGAAGAAGAATGGGTAGCTTTGAGAGATGGAATAGTGAAGGCAGCAGAGGATCAAGTAGATAAAAAGATGAGGGCTAGTAGAAATCCTTGGGCAACAGAAGTGATATCGAACTTAGTTGATGAAAGGAGAAAACGTAAAAGAGCAGTGAATGAAGCAGACAGAAAGGAATACAAACGGCTCAAAAATGAGATCAACAGGAAGTGCAAAGTGGCTAAGCAGAGATAGCTAGAGGACAAATGTAAGGATGTAGGGACATATATCACTAGGAGTAAGATAGATACTACCAACAGGAAAATCAAAGAACCTTTGGAAAAAAGAGAACCACTTGCATTAAGAGCTCAGATGGAAAACTAGTTCTAAGCAAAGAAGGGAAGACAGAAAAGTGGAAGGAGTATATACAGGGTCAATACAAGGGCGAAGTACTGCAGGGCAATATTATGGAAATGGAACAGGACGTAGATGAAGATGAAATGGGAGAGATGACGCTACGTGACCAGTCTGACAGAGCACGGAAGATCTGACTCTAAACAAGGCCCCAGGAGTAGACAACATTCCATTAGAACTACTGACAGGCTTGGGAGAGCGAGCTATGACAAAACTCTAGCATCTGGTGAGCAAGATGTATAACATACCCGAAATACCCGCAGGCTTCAAGAAGAATATAATAAATTCAACCCCAAAGTAAGCAGGTGTTGACATGTGCGAAAATTACCGAAGTATCAGTTTAATAAGTCACAGCTGCAAAATACTAACACGAATTCTTTACAGACAAATGGAAAAACTGGTAGAAGCCAACCTCGTGGAGACCAGTTTGGATTCCGTAGAAATATTGGAACTCTTGAGGCAATATTGACCCTACGACTTATCTTAGAAGAAAGATTAAGGAAAGGCAAACCTACGTTTCTAGCATTTGTAGACTTAGAGAAAGCTTTTAACAATGTTGACTGGAATACTCTCTTTCAAATTCTGAAGGTGGCAGGGCTAAAATACAGGGAGCGAAAGGCTACTTACAGTTTGTACAGAAACCAGATTGCAGTTATAAGAATCGAGGGGCATCAAAGGGAAGCAGTCGTTTTGAAGGGAGTGAGACAGGTTTGTAGCCTATTCCCGACGTTATTCAATCTGTATATTGAAAAAGCAGTAAAGGAAACAAAGGAAAAATTTGAAGTAGGAATTAAAATCCATGGAGAAGAAATAAAAACTTTGAGGTTTGCCGATGGCATTGTGATTTTGTCAGAGACAGCAAAGGACCTGGAAGAACGGTTAAACGGAATGGACAGAGTCTTGAAAGGAAGGTATAAGATGTACATCACAAGCAATTCGAGGTTAATGTAATGCAGTCGAATTCAGTCTGATGATGCTGAGGGAATTAGATTAGGAAATGAGATACTTAAAATAGTAGATGAGTTTTGCTTTTTGGGGATCAAAATAACTGAAGATGGTCGAAGTAGAGAGGATATAAAATGTTGACTGGCTATGGCAACGAAAGCTTTTCTGTAGAAGATAAATTTGTTAACATCGAGTATAAACTTAAGTGTCAGGATTTCTTTTCCGAAAGTATTTATATGGAGTGTAGCCATTTATGGAAGTGAAACATGAACGATAAATAGTTTAGACAAGAAGAGAATAGAGGCTTTCGAAATGTGGTGCTACAGAAGAATGCCGAATATTAGATGGATAGATCTCGTAACTAATGAGGAGGTACTGAATAGAATTGGGGAAAAGAAGAATTTGTGGCACAACTTGACTAGGAGAAGGTATCGGTTGGTAGGACATGTTCTGAGGCCAGCAAGGGATCACCAATTTAGTGTTGGAGGGTAGACTGGAGAGTAAAAATCGTAGAGGGAGAAAAAATAAAGGAATACACTACGCAGATTCAGAAGAATGTAAGTTACAGTTGGTACTTGGAGATGAAGAAGCTTGCACAGGCTAGGGTATCATGGAGAGTTGCATCAAACCAGTCTCAGGACTGAAGACTACAACAACAACAATGTTCCTTTTTCCAGTCTGTACGCAGCCAGGCAACCCAGAAATAAAATTTGATTGAAGATAAGAAATATTTGGCAAATAATAGGTTAATGTTTTGCAAATATGGAAATGGACGAAACATCATCGGATTGCTGGCCGGTGTGGCCAAGCGCTTCTAGGCGCTACAGTCTGGAACCGCGCGACCGTTGCGGTCGCAGGTTTGAATCCTGCCTCGGGCATGGATGTGGGTGATGTCCTAAGGTTAGTTAGGTTTAAGTAGTTCTAAGTTCTAGGGGACTCATGACCTCACAAATTAAGTCCCATAGTGCTCAAAGCCGTTTGAACCATCATCGGATTCATATGACTCAGATGTGGAAGTCGTGTATTTTGAAGATAATGATTTTGGAAACATGGGAGGTATATATTTCCAGCGTGCTTATAGTGTTATTCCCCAGTGGTAATAGGACGGTTAAATGGGAAAGACATCTGGGGAAAGTTTCGGCCAGAGCAAAAGTGTAACATCCTCTGTGCGAAGATAGGTCAGGACAGCATGAAGTCTTCCGTTTTGTTGTTGAAAGATAACGTCATGTGCCATGGCCACAGGCCTTAACACATCAGAAATGTACCACCTGGAGTACAAATTACCGGGTATGTGAACCAAAGTCAATGCTGTTGTGTATCGGGTTGACGGACCAGTGGTAAAGTAGCTGGATACAAATTCTAATGTCTCGTGTTCGACCCTCAGTCAACCATAGGATGATTATCTGTCGCTTGTAACTTCTTTCCCTTGCACATTTGTCTCCAGTAGGATTCTACAAATTCCCATACGATGATAAAGACAGAGTTAATTTCTATTGGCATTAGCGTTTCGTCAGGGATTTCAACAGTAGGCTAATTGAGCCATTTTAATGATACTGTGAATTATGATAAATTACGTAAATATTCTTTAAGAACCTACAACTGAAAAGTAGTTTAGTTTTGGAAAATTTGTAGTTGGTTAAGAAAAATTATTCAGTTTCCTCTATGATCTCCGTATGTCAATCATGGATTTTTCAGTCTGGGCTATAACTGAAAAAAAAAAGTCATTGCGTGAAGATTCACGATGATGAGCATTTGAAGGAATGAATCCAATGGGAATTTGAAAGCCTGCACTACTAAAAGATTTACAACTTTCTGTATAACTCCCTCGCTTTCCATTATCGAACATTTATTTCTAAGTCGATGAATGCGATTAATATATCTTTATTTTTCTTTCATCTTGCTTCCATTCTGAAGGGCAACGTGAGAATTGCCTCTTTTGTGCCTTAACCTTTCCTCAGTTTTCAATGTCCTTCATAAATTTTTGGAACAGTAACCCGTACCACCCAGGAACCACTTTGGCGCACTGACTTGTGCTGTGACGTAACTGTGCAAGCAGTCAGGCCGCGATAGGTTTAATCAGTTATAATATTGGTGAATTGTTGGGTGGTCGGTGTCTAAGGAAATAAGTATTAGAATGTTCTAATGAGTATTGGCAGGAGTGTTCATAAAACGACAAATGTATTGAGATCCATGTCCAATGGTTTTGACTGTCATGGTCTCTGAAGCAATGTATAAGAGAATATCTTTATCTGTAGTGCAATACTGAGTGAAACAGTTTTTTATGAGCGCAGCAGGAAATGTGCTTCATCATGTCTGATCGAAAGACGTTTATTAAATGAAATGGTGTCCGCAAGAGTAGTGATAATAAGGTAATACCAGCGGTGCTAATCTTATTTTTACTGACTTGTGAGAGTAACAAATAATTATCTGAAAACTACGCAACACGCGTTGACGAAAGAATGTGCTTGGTTTGAATTTACTGCTGCAGAAGTTGACGATAGTTTGTAACTTAACAGAACATACGAATTCGAATAACGATTCTGTAGCTGTTTAAATAAACCCGCAGTGCCACCTACAATCGGATAGCAGCTGCAAGCATTCCAAAATGGTGTCAACGTGAGTAATCATTTATACTCATATCCCATCCCATATCAGCGATATGTAACTGCTGAGGTCAGTGGGATTGACAGAACTAAACTGGAAAAATTAATTGGATAAAAAAACTCTGCCACGCTATGGCATCAGCATTGCACTAGAAAGCAGTGGCCATTCCAGAGACGCAACTCAAAGACTATGATAGAGAACATCTTAGTAATGGGATTTTGGATCTGTTCTGATCGATGCATCCAATTTCTGCTTGGTGCAGGATGGCAGAACAGGAGAACATTGGTGTGTCGTATGAGCAACGGAATGAAGTTTGTCTCAGTATGGGCTGCATTGTTGCCAAATTTTTTCAAGATAGCTGCTCTCCCTGGGTTGTTCTCCCACCTCTTCTCTGTGGGAGGTAGATATGACAATGTCGTCCTGATGTCACCACTACCTTTTCTCCTACCTGCCCCACTGCCCCTTCACTCCTCCATTTCCCTCATCCCCTCCCAACTTCACCTCCCCTTCATCACTTCTGATCTAGCGGGAAAAAGACTCAGTTTGTGCTTTATTTATTTTTTATGGTATTATCCTGCTTCTGTATTGTCCCCTCCATCACATTTTCTGCTGTCTCCCACCAGCTTCACTTATTCTTATCATGAGTGTGTATGTTCACCTTGAAGTCTGAAGACCGGCTGCTGTAGCCCATATTACCATCACCAGAGGATGCTGAAATGTGTTCTACAAACAGCCCCACTGCTCTCACCTCCCATCACCGCCTTCCAGCCCCACTTTTGTGAATACATGTATGTATATGTTCACCTTGCTTAATTCCCTAGTCCACAGTACACTCAAAATTTGTGATAAACATGTGTATAGCCATTGCCAGAAGAATTGCCTGCTCTAGATCTATAAGTGTATGTCCGCTGAGGAAGTTGTACACAGTACATGGTATGAAGGGATGGTATGAAGGGATAGGGTAGGAAACTACCGCTGAAATGTAGGGAGAGTTGCCTCCTACTGACCTGTAACTGGAATAGCTGATGAGGAGCTAGTACACAAATACATTGCAAGAAGAGATAGTATAGCAAACTATCACTGAAGTGTAGGAAGAGTCACCCCATACCGATCTATAAGGCAAATATCTGTTGAAGAACGAGTACATAGATATATGTTAAGAAGGAATAGGGCAGCCAACTGTCACTGAAGGGCAGGAAAGCCAGTACATGAAAGCACAACTGACAGAAAATGCTACACTGCTCTAATTACACAACGAACTTGTCATTAAAACACTACCACTTATGAACAATGGATCATAATGTACCAGACAAACTGGGAGTTGAAAAAAATCATTGTAATAACAGAACCTAGACAAAAGCATACCACAAAAAGTCTCGCCAGGAGACACTGAAGGCCACTGTACGTGTGTCCACTTCAATGTGTGTATACAAACTAAGCAGCCTAGAAGCAGTCTTATCTCTACACGCACTTCCCTTCTTCCTTCCCTCTCCCCTCCACCCCCACCCACCTCCACAGTTAGTGATACGTTTTCCAGGTCTGTTCTAATATTTTGCTGATAGTATAGAAACAGATCCATATGTTAGCAGTGATATAGTGTTTCCAGTCTAAAGAAATCCGTCACAGACGGACAAAAGACTCAATAATAGGACGCTTCCTGCAAGCCATGAAACATGTTTCTCGGAAAGACTCCCGTAGCAACAGTCAAATACCTAACTATCTATCATGGATCAAGAACCGAATGGTCAACTGTGGCAAGCTTTCAAACATTCTCTATGTGCCGGCGCTGTCTGAAAGTGGTCTTCAGCTAAGTAAAACCAGTCTCATAGTGGAAAAACGCTGGAATAATATGTCCCACATAAACGAGATACACTGTTCTCATTGTGCGTTGATCCAGCTGCTCTCCTTCCCAAGGGCGGATAGCAGTGCCCACGCTCCCTAGCCTCTGCCGTTATATGCAGTTACATTCCACCATCACTCATGTTTATTCCATTTCTTCAGGTAGACTGAAGACTGACTGGTAGATGTTAAGTGGAAGACTGTCTGGTAGATGTTAAGTGGAAGACTGTCTGGTAGATGTTAAGTGTGTGTGTGTGTGTGTGTGTGTGTGTGTTCTCATACTGTGAAGAGATGAGATTCCTGCTGTACAGACGGTGGAGGAATAGACAGTGGTGGAACTTTACACAGGCCACTTGCTCCTTTGGAGTGACACATTGCAAGTCTACCTAGGGTGTTGCCATTCTTAACAGGTCAGCTGCTGTAATGTCAGCTCATTTATTTAAAAAAATGTGACTGAACAAACATGAACACTCAATTGCTGCTTGATATATTACTATTGTGTATTCCCCAGGCGTGATTCTTAGGCTTCCTACAATAAATATTGTACTGATAGGCCTCACTTCACATTGTGTAAAAGGTTAAGACTTTTGCTCTTAAAACAAATGCTGTGACAACAACAATGCAAATAGTGGACATAGTACTGAAATCAATGGAATCTCTAGCAAAGTTACTTATTCAGAAAAATAAGTGTAAACTCCATCTCGTGGAATGAACTTATGCTTGCTACAATGAATATTGAACTGAGAACAATGAATCTTGACTTGAATATACTAAAAAATAACCACTTAACACCATCCAACAATCCTCAAACATGCATGCAGCTAGCAAGTTCCATACACTATGGTGGTTTGGAGATTTCATCTATAAGATAATGCTGGTAGGACCAAACAACACGATAACTGATATTGAGCGAATATTCCTGGAAGAAAAAAACATGTTTCTCTGGTCAGTGATACCATTGTATCTTGGAAGGAGAGAGATATAATCCTCTTATAAGCGAGCAAAAAACAAAAAAACGCTAAAAAGCTAAAAAACACTATAGCAACGACTATGTTATGCTATGAGTGCTTCCCAGCCTAGCTTCTACCGGGAGACAAAGCTCTGTAAGCAATACAACTATCTAAAAAAAATATCCCTTCCATCCGAACAGCACATGTGGCTTCACCTCGATGAGTGGATACAAACTAAGCAGCTTAAGGCCAGTCATACCTCTCCCTTCCCTCACCCTCTCCCTCTACCCCATCCCCCTCCCCTTCCCCCCCCTCCCCAAAGCCCTTCCTCCCCCTACCCCATCACTCCTCTCATGTCCCCCATTCCTCCCCCTCCACTCATTTCCCCTCCCCTCCTCCCTCTTCCCCTCCTCCCCAACAATCATCTCAGAAGGGTCCTAGCTGGTCGATTGTTCATGTACTGATATCGTGAATATCTATCGAAAGTGGTTGAAGGACGGTGAAACCACCAGAGGGCAACAAGGTGTTGGACGTCCACGTCTCATCACAAAACGTGAACATGAGAGGCTTTCCTGGTCTGAAAAGTTGGATGTGCAGCAATCTGTAGCAGATCTGACGAAAGAGTACAACGCAGGAGCAGACAAGTGTTTCTGAGCACTCTGTTCATCGCACGCTGTTCAACATGGGGCTCTATAGGAGACGACTAATACGTGTTCCCATGTTGACCTAACAACCTAGTTCCGACTGTAGTGGGCACGAGATCATCGAGATTCGACCGTGCCTCAATGGAAACCTCTCCTCTGGTCAGATGAATCACGTATCCTGTTACACCCGGTTGACGGACTGTCCAGATATTCAGTCATCTAGGGGAACAGTTGTTCGAAACATGCAGTTCGCTAAGGACGCAGGCCGTTGGCGACACGGTTATGCTAAGGAGGTCATTCACCTGGTCTTCGATGGGTCCTGCGGTAGTAATCGAAGGCACCATGATAGTTGCGGAGCATGTGAATATTACACTAGACCAGCTGTATCCCTTCTTGCCTGAAGTCCTCCCCAACGGCGATGGTACCCTCCAGCAAGATAAATGTCAGTATTAAAAGCCAAGAATAGCACTACAGTGCTTTGACAAGTGTTATGGTGAACTCATGTTGACGTCTTTGCTACTAACTTCCCCAAATTTGAGCATCCTGTTTTGGAAGGTATCGGTTGCCATCTCCGCGCCCACAAAACCACCTGTCCGTAATTAAAAGGCATTACGTGACCTGTGCCTAGGCATCTGGTACAACATGCCTTCAGAGACCTAGTAAGGATTTATGGAATACAAGTCACGCAGAATCGCTGCAGTATTACGTTCCTCGGGTGGACCATGACGCTATTAAGCAGATGGTCATAATGATTTGGCTCATCAGTGTATTAACGAAGTTGATAATTCGTGTATATAAAATGTGTTTATCGCTAGGCATTCTTCCATAAGATAATTCAACTGTTAATCCAAGAGCAACTTTGTACAACTCGGAGCTGTGATCCAAGGACATAATGATCTAACTTCATTAAAATCAGTATTTTATAAAGTAAAACAAATGCTGAGAAATCTCATAACAAAGTAGTCCTACTACTACTCACTAAACGATTTTCAAAATACCATTAATTGTAACAGATTCAGGTTTAAATTATTTATGTTCTTACAGATAAAATATATGCACATGCACTGAAAGTAGTCTATGATTTGGAAGACTATATAAGTTACCTACTTTTCCTTTTTACGTCATATACTGCACTGGTCATTTCCTGAGACGCTGTGCTACTATGAAACTAAGACTAGTCATTTGTAGAATAGAAAATCTAGATATATCTACTTAGGTTGCTTCATAGAAGCGTAATTATATCTACTGAGGCTGTTAATGGAGAGGTATTGCTAATGTGGAAGTACTCCATAGTAATTATCGGCTTTGCTTATCTTCTTCTACGTGGAGCGATGCTTTTATCGAGCTAGAGGACTAACCACTCATGAAACCAAACAGAGCGAACAAACAGTCTCTATTCCAGGTTAGGCAAGCAATTCCGATATTGCTGATGTCATAGTGACCGAGGCGGTAAGAATAGACAGGGCTCTTACTATAAAGGAAGTGAGTAAACAGATAGTTTGTAGTGTCTGCACTTACGGTAGTAAACCAGATATTTTACTGGGAGAAGTCTGCGTAAAATGCTAGTTTCATGCAAGACCCTTCTCACAAGAGAAAGAAAATGTTTTGAGGAACTAATCGTTATGAGTTCTTTTAATATACGAAAAAACTTCAAAAGATTACTGTATCTGCAGTCGTGCATCTGGAACTCTCTAGTTTACAGAGCCCGTCAACTTCTCACGACGATTGCGGATGTATTCACACAAAACACTTATTACAGAAAGTTGAACTTAAACGTCCTATATACATTATACTATTATCATTCTAAAAGCGTGTTATCTTGCATTGTGTTTCAGTATGTAAAATACTAGCCACAACACGCAGTGGTTTTTGTAGCAGTGGGGTGGTTCGTGTGTGATGAGATAACACTACAGTATTAACCTTTGGCATGATTGTGTACAAGATATCTGAAATTTACTTAATAAGGAAATGTGTCCATTTCGCGTGTTCATTTACAAACGTAAGCAGGCTAGCCGATTTCCCTTGGTATGAGACGGCGTGTGCCAAATAGGTCCTATTAAATTCCATATTCTAATATTTTTCTGTCCCTGGCTTTTTAACATAATATTGCTCTGCATGTGTCAAGGCTTGTGTGTATGGTGATGCATTGTGTATTTTAGAGCAGTTGCGAGCGCCGCGTAAAGTTCAAACCACACTGAAGCGCCAAGAAATTGGTATAGGCATGTGTATTCAAATACAGAGATGTGTAAACAGGCCATACGGTGCTGCTGTCGACAACGCCTATAAAAGGCAACAAGTGTCTGGAGCAGTTCTCTAGATCGTTTGCTCCTGCTACAATGACAAGTTACCAAGATTTATGTGAGTTTGAACGTCGTGTTATAGTCTCCGGTCGAGCGATTTGACACAGTATCTCCGAGATGGCGATGAAGTGGGGATTTTCCCTTACGACTATTTCACGAGTGTACCGCGAATATCAGGAATACGGTAAAACATCAAAACTCTGACATCAATACGGCCGGAAAAAGATGCTGCAAGAACGGCACCAACGACGACTCAAGAGAGTCTTTCAACTTGATAGAAATGAAACCCTTCCACAAACTGCTGCAGATTTCAATGCTGGCCATCAACAAGTGTCAGCGTTCGAACCATTCAACGAAACATCCTCGATATGGGCTTTCGTAGCCAAAGGACCACTCGTGTACTCTTGATGACTGCACGATACAAAGCTTGGAGCCCCGCCAGGGCTCGTGAACACCGACATTGGACTGTTGATGAGTGGAAATTTGTTACCTCGTCGAACGAGTCTCGTTTCAAGCTGTATCGAGCTGATGGATGTGTACGGGTGTGGAGACAATCTTATGATTCCATGGACCCTGCATGTCAGCAGCGGACTGTTTAAGTTGGAGGGGGCTCTGTAATGGTGTGGGACGTGTGCAGTTGGAATGATATGGGACCCGTGGTATGTCTAGTTACGACTCTGATAGGTGACATGCGCATAAGCGTCCTGTCTGATCGCTTGCATCCATTCATGTCCATTGTGCATTCAGACGGACTTAGGCGATTCCAGCAGAAAAAAGTGACACCCGACACGTCCAGAATTGCTACAAAATGGCTCCAGGAACACTCCTCTAGGTTTAAACACTTCGGCTGAGCCACCAAACTCCCCAGACACTAACATTATTGAGCATATCAAGGATGCCTTGCAACGTGCTGTTCAGATCTCCACCCTCTCGTACTCTTACGGATTTATGGACACTCCTCCTGGATTCATGGTGTCAGCTTCCTCCAGCACTACTTCATCCATCAGTCGAGTCCATGCCACGTCGTGTTGCAGCTTTTCTGCGTGCTCGCAGCTGCCCTACACGATATTAGGCAGGCGTACCAGTTTCTTTGGCTCTTCAGTGTATACTATTAATTGTAAACTAAAATCATGCATTTTGTAAACTTTTGGTGACATACCCTCTTTCAGAAACTATCGTTCCTCATTTCATCGTTTACATAAGTGAAAAAGTATATTTATGAAACTTTTCGGATACAAGTGTTGTGCATCCACCGGAAACTGAGCAATTTTTGTATATTCTGTGCATTTTGGCAGCAATACCTTTTCTGAAAATAATTTTCCCTTCTTTTTTAATATAGGCAGTTACATGTTCAGAGCAATATTTCCAAATTTTTCTGCTCGTCGACCTGTTTCAGGGTCTGAAATAGTAAGGTCGGGATGGAAACGTAGCTCTCACGAATTCAACAGTAGTTTTTGCTCTTAACTATCAAGTCGTGCTCCCTATGGTTTCCCACTTCACAGAAGATAATGTCGTCGACATTGTTACACTGTCACGAGAATTTGTTACTGAGCAAACCTCATCAAGCGTTCGAGAAACACAGTTATTTTCGAGAAGTCCGTAAAATTTTCTTGGATCTTAAAAGGAATAGGCAATCCTTGTAGCGTAACACATGCTGTATTTAAAATAATACCATAAAATTTAATTTAAAGTTAGTTATTTGGTTTTGTGGTAAAAATTATAGTGGTCTGAATGCAACCCCACTGTGAAAGATAATCGCAGGCGCTGGATGAGCTATTTGCTATTTGTAAGCAACTGGAAATCGCTGCGACTGCTGTTGAATGGTAGGAAGCAGCTTTGAATAGGTGTATGGGACAAAATACCAGGAGTCATGCACCTGAAGTAACAAATATATGTCAAATACTATCATCTGCAACAGAAGCACAGATTCTGTCACTGATCGCCGATTTGACTTGAGAGTGGTGTGTCAGTGACAAGTCCAAGCGCCCTATACAAAGGAATAACTTAGGTTATACACCCAACTCCCTAGTCCACAAGTTTGTTGTAATGACTTCCACTGAAATAAACTGAACCAGTTTCCTGTTAAGAAACCTGATATGTTCGTGTCAGAGGAAGGCACACACAGAAGGGTAGGCATCTGCAGTTCAAACGATGTATAATGTTCCGTTAGTGACATGTCACAGGGCTAGGTGCAATCCACCGCAAATTGTGGCACACATTAGAACGAAAGGTGCCTGTTGTCTCGGATCTGAGGTCATGTTTGGGTCATTTCAGTAAATGATTGGCAGAGAGAGTTGAGAAGACAAGCCTTGCTCGCAAAACGAATCTTACGATCTGCACCTTTGTCCCCAGAACGGATTAAGTGCATCTGGTTCCGGGCCAAGTAGAAGCCTTGATCTAGAGCTTTCAGAGGTTCTGTAACAAGCTAAGTTATGAGTACTTGCGCTATAGGGTTGGTTATTAGTAGGGTCGCTCTAAATGGGATAGGGGTGCCCTACGAGTTACAGGTTGTTACCCTGGTTGCTGATTGTATTTTGACTGTTTTTTAGTCTAGGACGCCCCGACGTAATGGGGTAAGATTTAATGAAATGGTCGCCGCAAACGAAACGACTGAAATTCCAGTTGTCAACTGCAGAAACATTCACAACATAACCTCAGAATTTTAAACTTGGCAGGGCAGTACCTTGGGGCACTTTTTAGACATTCGCATTGTAACAGAAGTTTAACATATATTTTGATTCGATGTTGAAATGACGGCATTTATTTTATGTGCGCTGCAATTTTTTTCTGAAATCAGAACAATTGCTGCGGAAGACTGAAGTTTTCGCAAATGTGAAAAGCTGTTCCGAAGTGCAAATGGTCATGTACCTAGAAAAAATACTCCACTCAGATTTAAGAGAGTTATAACAGAGAAAAATCTTGTCAACACTGCCTTGAACAGAATCAAAAGCGATTAGGACTGATGAGTGGTGCTCTCCACAAGGCGAAAAAGCTGCCTAATCCAGACTATGTGCAGCAGACACCAGGCTGTCCATCACATTGTCAGTAACTGCAAGATTCTAAGACTTCGAGCTGGAAATTTCATATGTTGTGTGCTGGATTAAAGGACTGGATATCAAGTTGTGAAGCACAAACATTGCTAAGATTCTCATCTGTAAATACGTGTGTACTTAATGTAACGCTGACATGTCTGTACTAGCCAAACGCTAAATAAATAATTATTACTCTATGACACACCAATAGCCAGTAAAAGAAATAAAATTAAGTATGATCAGAAACCAGTTACAGATTAAAAATATTTTGAAACAAAACTATCACTAACTCAAATTTCCTTTCTCAAGGCAAGAAAAATTGTCTATACAGTAAAGAGACTCAGTTCATTTGCAAATATCATGTCTTCCGTAATAGAAGACTCTTCCTCTTCAAGGTTTAAGACGGGCGAAGTGTAGCTTAAAACTAAGCAACTAGTTTTAAAAATTCTTTAACCGAAGAATTAAAAATATTCCCAAATAGCTTTAATGTATTATTCTGCACTTACATATGTAGAACTTATAATATTTACAAAAACTGCTTCAATCCAAACCTCATGTCTCACAACGACATAGGAGCAGAAAAAAAGGAACTGCTTATAGCATTTCCTGATACCCGTTCCTTCACGTGATTCTAAACTCGCTCACTACATTAAAACACCGACCAGGAAACAAGTGTTCCTAGGTACACTATCCTCTCCCTTACGCCCGAATTTGACAGAAGTAAACTTTTTTGTGTGAATCTAAGTATGCAGGATGGTCAGAACCAATTTGGAAAGCGTGTAGGGGGTTGTATGGAATGTTGTGCTGAGAAATAACTGTTATGGGAAAAATTCGATACGTTGCGCCGTTTCGGAATTAATTAGCACTGAAGTTAGCCAAGAAGTCGTGCACATTCAAGCAACTCGCCAGATACAGTTAGTAGATAATAGCCACCGAGATTGATAAGCCTTTTGTTCGGGTTCTGTCATTACTACCAGCCCACGTCCAATTTCTGTATCGTTTTCAGGAAACAAAGCAAAGAACACGTTTGGTGACACCATCTTTGAGGCGCTTAAATTTGCACCCTTTTCGGTCTGATTGACTAAATACAATGCTAAATAACTCGGAAACGCACTACGAATCGATTTTTTTCCTGAATAATTGTCTTCATCACAACCTACCCTGCAATACTCTCACAAGCTTTTCACACTGTTTATGACCACCCTGTATAGCAGAAGGATAGGCTAATGCGAAACAGAGATGGTGTATTCGTTGCAGTAGACAAGAAACTCGCATACACCATGATCGAAATTGAAGTTCATGCGAGATTGTTTGGGGAAGGTTACGTATCAAGGGCGGGCATCATTTTGTAATTATTTCTTTCTATATAGCACTAAAATCACATCCAGATGTAAGCGAAATCTTTAGAGATAACCTCAGTTGATTAGTACATGTTTCCCAATCCGAATCATACAGTTATCGTCGGAGGAGACCAAACATCTAACAGTCAACTGATAATTTACTGTGTTTTAAGTAATCAGCGTAACAGGACATCCTGCGCAATATTACTAAATACCTTCTCTGAAAATTACCTTGGCCAAGTAGTTCGAGGGTCCAGTCGTGATGAAGGTGTTCTTGCTCCTAGTGGCAACAAAGTGACCTGATCACCCTGAGTATGGCTGTAATGAAACTAGTATCAGTCGTCATGTGGTAGTTTTAACTTCAGTGATTACTATAGTACAAAGGGCAACTAAAACAATTAGGTTGATTTAACTGAGTAATAAGTTAGGTAGAGACAGGAAATTCTAGAGGCTTCCCGCGCGAATTTAGACATCCAGGGCTACCTGCTGTAACGGCACTAGGAAAACAACAGCAAACCTCTCCAAGTAGCTTTGATTTCTTGAGTTGGTAATGCAGTGGATTGCATTGTTATTGCTTCTTTTCTAGTTAAAATTGAATTTCACGTGAATACAGAAGTATTGTTCCGTTGCTCAGTGGAACAACGTTGCCCATAAAACCCAGGATGCTATGTATTCCAGTTTCCCGTAAAATGTCTCTTGCTTGCGCGCATCAGTTTCTCAGTGCAAATAAGCGGAAAAAATAATTTTTCGTAAGGCAAGAATACGCACAGAATATTTCCTCCCTGAGATAGACTGCGATTTGAAAAATGAACATGTTAAAGAACCATTAACAAATGTTTTCACAAGTTAAATCTATCCTTTTTTGTCGTTACGTATGTGTTCTTCGGTAACATTAAGTACAACGCATCTGTACTTATCATTAATTGGTGAAAGAAACGAACGACTAAGTACTTTTGCTGTTGAACATGGTGGTCTTTTAATACTTAACACATTTTCCCAACTCAAAAAAATATATATATTTAACACTAGGGAGTCACCAACTGATAGCCAGAACCTAACCTACAGTCAGCCTACAATACTTTGGTTGGAGTTTTCAGGTTCAAACTAAAAAGAATAAGAAGAAAGTGGAAGTAAAGTCTGACATAAGAAAAGTCTGATGTAAAGGTAGATGAAATGAGGCCCATCAAGAGATAAATGTTGCAGCCTGAAACGAAAGAAAGGAAGTGATGGACGAGTGGCGAAATATTACAACTAATGAATGAAAGAAGAACATGCAAAGCAGATCCTCGTGGTTAGAGAACAATGAACAAAATTATCAACAGGAAAATCAGAGAAGTAAAAGAAAACGAAATGAAAGAATACAGCTCAGATAGAGAAACTTTACAAACTGAATATAACAAGTTCATTATTTATAAGAAAGTAAAAGGAATGACTGGGTACTTTCATGCAAGACTGTCATCTACGTTAGTAGATAATGATGGTAAGCAGATCATCGTCAAAAACGAAAGAACACAAGACTGGAAGAACAATTTGGAATGATGTGAGATCAGCAGTAAGAGCATTGAATGATGGAAAAACAGCAGTACCATATGTGATGCATTTGGAAATCCTTAAATTGTCTGATGAAGAACAAATAGAAAGGTCAACAAGGCTGTTCAATAAAATTTATAATTCGGATATCATTCCTCAAAAATGCCATCAATCAATTGTGCTTCCACACCCCACTCCCCCACTTCCAAAAAAAAAAAAAAAAATAGAACAAGGAGCCGAAAAATATAGTGATTTCAGTACAATAAGTCTGATGAACCATTTCCTGAAAATGTTTCTAAGAGTTATTCACGAAAGAATCTACAAATTTTGTGAAGAGCAAATGGCACCTATAGAAGTTTGATGTCATAAATTCTGTCGGTACTCCACAGGCTCAGTTCTGGATTCAAACCTTAATCTACAGGTACAGAATCGTTACTGTGACAACTGCGTCTGTTTCATTTATTGCCAAAAGGCTTTTACAAGGTGGGCGAGGTACTAAAAGTCGTAGGATAGATGACAAAGACCTCTGGATCGGTCTCGTATTTGACCTGTATTCGAAACAATCTGCTGCAGTGGGTAAAAAATGAGAAACTTGAAACAGTATAGATATTCCGAGCAATGAGACAGGACTGTATTTTGTCATTATTGATTATGATCTTGCCCCTGAAAATGTCGGAGAACAATCATTCTTGAATGGAGATGAACTGAACAATATCCTCTACGCTTATTATCCTTTACTATCTGCTGACAACTTAAAATAGTTCAACATTTTCTATCCCCAATCAGCGAGGGCAGTAAGTTTAATGGCATAGCAATCAAAATTTACGATCATCTGCAAGAAGACATACCGAATTGTCATCTAAACGTTAATCGTAAAGTTATTTAACAAGTAAACGAATACACACATCTGGGAACTAATATTAACAACCAATTGGATACCGTGCAAGAAACTGAAGTCCATATTGAGAAACACCAGAGCTCCTTTTTAATGACTAATGTGCCCAAGAGTTATCACCTCACAATCGAAAAAAAATTAAGATTTCTTCGTTGCTACATATTTTCCGCCATTCTCAATGTAACTGACACTTGGTTTTTTACCAAGAAGACGGCCAGACGACTTGTGAAATCTCGGGTATGGTTATACAGGAGTATGCGTAGAGTCCCATGGACTGATGAAATCACAAACTGAGAAAAATGCAGAAAACTGCAACATCACGGTCATGTAATGAGGAATGGAGACAGGTATAAACTGCTGCATAATATTCTTTAAGGAAAGATACATCATTGTGAAAGAGGACGAGGAAGTAGAACATCTCGGCACGGAAACATAACACTAAGGACTAGCGAGGAACTTCTTTGAATAAGGGAAGTGATTTAGATTTGATGGTCACCAACATCCAACGTGGATAGGCTCTAGAAGAAGAAGAAGAAGAAGAAGAAGAAGACAAATCGTACCTTATCGAACTCTACATTTAACTGCTGGTTTTACAGAAAGAGAGAATGTCTTGTACTGTATACGAGATCCGTAATTTAAAAAATGCCTTGACGACCTTATTTATGTTGTGTGTGAGAAGAAGAGAGAACTTGATCAAGTAGTTAATACAGAATCTGTTTCATATTTAGTCCTATTGGTAAGAGATACGTATACTCTGACCCTCAGGAAATAACCAGTGACTGAAAAGTTTTAATAGCCTAGTCATTTATTACAGAAATTTGCAAAATAAAGCGTTAATAGGAATGACGTGCAAACCATTTTGTCACAGTGTTTCACATCGCGACAGATTCGTTGCCAGTAGTATTGCTGTGACGAGTCTGGGCGACTTTGCACCCAAGTAGACAATTTAAGTATGTGATACCAATATTGTCACAGACAAGGATAGCGGAGACTTGACCCTTGAAGAGTGTCAGTGCGGGTTGCATAAATTCCAGGCGTAGTGACAACCACCAACGACCTTGACAAGGATGCATGATTTCATCAGTGACCTTGAATGTATATCATCAAGATGGTAGTTGACAGAAATTTTTAAAAAGATGGTAGTAAGTTTAAAAATTAAAGTTAGTGGTGGTCAGTAATTTTAGAAACATTAATAGTGGCAGATGACAGTGAGTTTAAAAATTAAAGATTCAACCTATGACAGTGCATGATGGCAGTATTCGATTATTTCTCAGAAAAGTTTCGTAATCACAAGCGCACACAAATAAAATTCATGCATTTTTTTCATACAATTAATGAGTTGTAAATAACATTTATTGCTTTCAGACAAAACTGGTCACCTCAGTAGCAGAATGGTTGGTGTAACTATCTTTGGTGCAGAAAGATACAGGTTCGATTACCGGTAACTGCTCATGTTAATCTGAGGTGGGATGTCTGAAATGGGGAATCACTCAACCTCATAATAAAATCAGTCACTATTATTTTTCAGACTATAATGGCCATAAGTTACTATGTTTCCTTTATCCAGAAGCATAAAAAAGTTTATTAATCTGTGCCAGTGAGTGCTGTTTAACAGTAGAAATTACAGTGTATGAGCACTCGGTCTGAATAAGATGTATGTGCACCCTGTTTGGTAGAAAGCGGTTTAATGGAATGAGAAACACGTCATACAGAAAAAACGTGGTAGAACGCAAATGTGTAAACTTGTTTTTACGTTACAGTAGGCTAACAGTGAATCAAACAGCAACGACCTCATCCAGTCGGTGGTGGCACAGACGGTGGACAGCAAGCAAGTGTCTGACAACGCGTAATCTCAGACGTGCCTGTCTTATCGGCGTTTGCCGCAACAAGAATCTTGTGAAATCTTAATATTCAGCTTTTAACCACGAATTAAGTCATCTCGCAAACTGTTTGTTTATATTCATGTTTATCCAAAATGTTTCTCATTTATACTTTCATTCGTGTTAGTTTCTTTGCTGTTGAATCAGATTTTACAGCAAAGTTTCCTAGTTAACACTTGTGGGAGCTAAAGATGACAGCTTTGAAGATAGAAATATTCAGTGCACTGAAACTGCTTCGCGAGAACAGACAGCAGTACAAAGAGGTTCAAAGCCCGCTCAAATACATAAAATCACAGGTTCTCCCACTTTCTCTGGATAAATGTGAAGTTCCTAGGGCGAAATCGCACCGTATGTAGAGTATCGAATGTTTACCTGGAGTGTATGAGAGTTATTATGAAACTTATTCCACGGAGGAAATTCAATGATCAGATGTTTCCCCATCCATAACATCAAGAGCTTATAAAGAATATCATGCGAAGATGGTATTCAAGAAGCAAACACTTCAGCTTCCCATCGAAGTTTACTAGGCCTGTTGAAAATAAAGTGAATATTGTTATTAAAAGCCTGATGACATATGTAACTGCCCCACAACAGATATCACACACATGTAATGGATACCGAAGCATTTGCTTCTCAGCTTGGTATAATACGGCGCACATGACGTTTAAGCTTTGGCAAGACTGAACTCGCTGAGTGAGCGTTTTGTTTGTTGCAGCAAGTCTTTTCTTCCTGACTGCATTTGCCGCTCAGCTAGGTGTAATATGACATGCATGTCAGACGCTGGCAAGAATGAAATTGCTGACTGAGCTATTTGCTTGTTTGTAAATGTCTCATATTTAGTCGAAGTACTATGACGTGCATCTCAGTTAAGCACTGGCAAGACTTAACTCACTGACAATGGACTTTGTAAGCACCAACTTGTCTGTACTTGTTGAGACAATGAAATATGAAATTTCATCAGTGCATATGTGCAGAAACGTTTGCTGCTGATTCAGCAAGAAGCTTCGAACCTACTCAGAAATATTTGGAACTACTGTCTGGAAGGAGGTTACAAAGTCTGGAAGCAGTAACTTGTGGCAAATTATTTACACCGAACCAAGTGATATTTCAGTGATATACTTTCTTATTGGAACATGGAAGCAACTCTTCAAAAATGTAACATATGTTGTGTTTTAACAGTGTTTTAATTCTTACCTACTGATTAATTGCTGTAACTTGGACATGCTTATTAAATTAAACATTGCAGAATCTATTGTGTCCATCATCAAAACATCCGATCATGAAGAAAATTCGATACATTTAGCAGCGCTCCCAAAAATGTAAATCTGACGTACAGTAAGTCTTCCTAATTCTTCTTAAAATACATTCAAATCGTTCACGAAGCCTCTTCAAATTTCCTTTTCCAGATATTCGTTATATATGTTTCAGACCTTGCCATATCTGTGAAAATAGCTTTGTTCTCTTTCATAAAGCATGCTTTTTCTCATTCAGTGTAGTAAACTCTGTAAGCAGCTACAGATAGAGCAGTGACTGTCTAAAATAGAGAGCAACTGAGCATCTCAGCCCCTACAGTGATAGAAGAAGGAGGCCTAAGTCTCTCGGTGTTTAACTATTTACCTATTAAATTGTGAACCTGTGCTTACACTCAGTTCAATTGTTCAATGAGAATTATAGTTTTAATGCATGTCTTTCATTTCTACTCGCCGAAAGATTAGTTGTAAAAGTCAGGAGTTGTAATCTCGATGAAATATCTGTGGGAAACTGGCGTTGAGGCAAAAAAGACAAACTGAAGCAGAGTCTGCAAACTCTGTACCGGAAGTTGTATTTAAATCCACTTCTCATTTGCTACAGAGATTAGAATAGCTTATCTGAAAGAAGAATACAAAGACAAAGCCAAATAAAACAATGTATTTAGAAAGCAGAAGGCAGAGAAGAAGATTATGATGAATATGATGATGATCAGTATGATGATAATGATGATGCATACAACGATGATGAGTACAATGATGATGAGTATGACAATGATGAATACGACAATGATGAGTATGACTGACTATGACGATGATGAATATGATGACGAATATGATAATGGTTATGATGATGTTGATTATGATGATGATGATGATGATGATGAATATGATGAAGATTATGATTATGATGATTCTGAATACAATGATGTATACAATTATGTATACAATGATGATGGTGACGATGATGAACATGATACTGAATATTACAAAGGGTGTTCAAAATGTTTTGCACAGTTGTCTCTAATTTTATTTTATTTTATTTTTGCAGAAGGAGAATGAAATTTTTGTGAACATGCCTGGAACATTTAGCTATAAGGTGGTATATAAAAGTATTTTCTTTTATTTACAGGCGAGTCATAATGGACCGTGAAGTAGATATTAGGCTGCGACAACGGTCGGTGATGGAGTTCCTCTTCAAGTCCGGCGATGACTCTGCCACATCGGCTTACAGGAAGTTGCTCCCTGTTTATAGGGATGACACAGTGGACCGCAGCAATATCCAGCGGTGCTTGCAGAGGCGTAAAGAAGGTGATTTCTCTCTACTGGACAGTCCACGATGCGGTAGATCATCGACGGCAGTGAGTGATGTGAATAACGAGACCATTGATCAAATCATCCAAAAGACAGATGTGAGACAACACGACAGCTTTCTGAAATGACTCGTTTACCATTGGGTAGAGTTGTATCACTGGTACAGTCACTAGGGTACAGAAGACTCTGTGCACGTTGGGTGCCTAGATTAATGACAAGATAAACGAAAACGATGAGGAAGTATGTGTGCGAGGGCCTCATGAAGACCTTTACTGAAGAGTGGAAACAGTGTTTTGGCGGCGTCATTACCCAGGATGAAACATGGCTCTTATTTTCGAACCTGAGAGCGAAACCCAATCCATGGAGTGGCATCATCCCAGTTTCCCCTCGGAAGAAGAGACCAAGACTATCATGAACAGTAGGCCGAAAGGTGATGGCTTCCTTCTTCTGAAATCAGTGTCGTGTCATTATCATTGACTTTATGGAACCTGGCTTCACAATTAACCGGGACCTTCGCTGGTTGTCATTGGACAAGCTGCGACGTGCCATTGAAGACCCATAGACCACAGCTTCAGGGTCAGCTCATCAGGCTACACCATGACAATGCCAAACTCCATACAGCCCTTATGACGCAGGTGAAAACCAGGAAAACGGGTTGGAAATTGGATCCGTCTGATTTTTACCTCTTTGGTCGTCTGAAGGCCCACCCGCTCGGTAAAACATTTGATAGTGAGAAAGACCTTAATTCCTGTGTCAAGTGATGGTGTAAAAGTCAATCCCCAGAATTTTACCAAAGTGCAGTTACATCATCGAAAGAACGTTGGGCCAGATGCGTCACAGCTCATGGAGGCTACATTGAGTAGGCTCTATGTGTAGCTAAATGTTCCAAGTATGTTCACAAAACATTTCATTCTCCTCCTGAAAAAAATAAAAAAAATTAGAGATGACTGTGCAAAACTTTTTGAACGCCCTTTGTACGATGGTGATGAATAGGATGATGATGATGATGATGATGATGATGATGGATATGATGACGGTGATTATAATGGTATGATAAGGAAGAGTCATGAAATAAAATTATATGAGACATGGGGAAAATTTGCAGCATAATTTTTTTTGTTGAGCCTAAGGACAATATGTGTGATACACTGTACAGTACCAAATTTGAACTGATATCAAAACTGTGGATGATTGTGATTCGTGAGGAGATTTCAATGAAAATGATTTAATAATTGACAGCCTGAGACAATGGTTAGGAAACCACAGCTCATGAGCTCTATGCAGCTCTTTGGTCCCTTGAGAGTGGCTATTCCAGAAAATACACATATGGTCGTTTACGGACAGTGCGAATGAAACTTCATGGCCCATGGACAGAAGTCAGTTTCCGGCTCGTGCGAGTCATTTTGAAGCGGCGTTTGACAGGTGTGTAGGTGACAAACCACGTACATTTCCTGCCACCCACACCACTTTTGCTGTTTGTGACAGCATTGGCGAAAGTGGAAAGGGGGGGGGGTGCTACGAAGTAAAGCGCGTGAGATAATTTTTAGCGTGCTGAAGCTGATGAAAAATAAAGTAGTTGAAGGGATATCCATTCATCTGAAAGGTGTGGGTTTCTTGTGAAGTGTGGAAGTGTGACAAAAGCTTGTTATCTGCCGAAACAAGCAAATTCGGTTTTAATGATCTAACAAAGGATCATTTGGAAAGCAATTAAATACTAACTCTTAGACAGAATTAGTGAAAAAGACAATAGTAACGAAGAAATATGAGCTTGTGTAATAACAAATAAAAGTACTTCTAGGCATCAGTGGTTTTCTTATTTCTGTTTTTACATGCGTCCTTGGTGTGTCGTTATTATGCGAGTTCTCTGAAGCAGAGTTAGAGTTTGCAATTCTTTCCTTATACAAATCTACATATTCAAGTGAATTCTCATTTTCGAGCATGGAATCGTCTTATAGTTGCAAACCAGGATATCTACCAGTAAAATAGTATCAATAAAGAATATCGATATTACGTATTATATCATGTTTTATTCAACGAACGTGAAGCTTAACTACAACTTAAAAGCTTAAATAAAGTTTATTAAGTACATCTTTGAGAGCATTCTCGAATGAAAAATGTTTGAGCAGGAAAGATGTATACTGAGACATTATGGACATGTAGACAGGATAAAGGGTAGGAGATAGGGGTTAAAAGTATACAAGGATGAATATCGGTGGGAAAGTTGAAAGGCAGCTTATGAGTACCCTGATTAATCAAATAATGATGCAACAACCGATATAGTTTGAGTTTTAAGAATTTGGCTCTCAGAAGAAATTTCAGTCTTTGCGCTATTCATATTTGGCACTTTTGACTAACGTATTTTCTGACCAATCTCCAGTAAGATATCTGGAAGAACTAGATTATGTAATGTATTGTTTAAAATTAACCTCTTAAAATTAGTTACACAATATAAGATATTCAAAATTATGGCAAAATTCTTAAGGCAGCCAATGATTGTAAGCAAAGATATGACCCACAGTAAAGGAAATTCCAACAGAGGCTATAAATATACGTATATTATTAAGCCTGAATAAAACAAAATTTACAGATCACTAGCTGTTTCTGGTGACGCGTTACTGTGGCTCAGTCTGGTTACATGGAATAGAAAGAAAACAAAGCACAGAGTTGTGACATGTATGGGACTTGGATATACGTATTAATCCCTTTCTCTACCCCTGTCTCTGGCCAGATCCACCTCTCCATTTCATTGTCCACCTTGTCTTCCTTCCACTTCTCTCTGTCCATCACCTCCTTCCACCTTTGGTTGTCCATCTCCTCCTTCCCATCTCTCTCTATGTCCTCCTGTCCCCTCTCTCCGTCAATGCCCCCCTTTCCACATTCTATCCCCAGTTCCTTCCATTCCTCTGTCCATTTCCTCTTCCCCTCTCTCTAACGTTGAAACTTGTTCACTGTTATTTCATATTATGATTCTGTAGTAGTGTTCTAATTATGAAGGAATAATCCATAAATCCCGCTTTCTTGTTTGCTAACAACGTTTAACTATTATATAATTTGTATATGTATACATTTATATATTAAAAATATATACCTTCGGTATGTTTCGATGTTCATTACAGAATCGAGTATAAAAATTCGAGGAAATCGGTGACGAACTTTTCGAGTTTTTTGATGATAACGTTTCCTCTTTACACATTACGTATTTATTTTAGTATAATACGTATAATACACACTAAAATAGGAATATAAAAACGCACGTACTCGAATTCAATGCGTCACTTTCGAGGCAATCGGTGAAGAACTTTCACAGGTTTAAGAACGTGAGCAAACGAACATTACCTTTTTATACAGATTCCTCATGTAGTCATTACACATAGTTTATATGTTATACGTGGCACTCTAGTAGGTATATAAACACAAGCAGTATTCGAATGCAATTTGAAAGCAACCGGTGGAGAACTTTCGGTCATTTACGAATTTGTTCAAACGAACATTTACGATTATATTTCTATAGGAGATTATTCACAGATGATATAAATACGGTTCCAGAAGAGAACAATTTCAGATCCTAATTCAGTTGTGACTAATGTTGGATGAAGAAAATTCACCAGGTTTGGTCAGAGGATAAGATGCGATTCAAGGAGCGTATGTAGCATGCAATTCAGCTTCCCGTTAGACACGATTTTACGTCATTGACTGAAGAAAAACAGTTATTCCGACAGAGGACGGAGATAGACCATGATGAAGACGTTAAAAATAAAAGAAAACTATGTATTTATGAAAGCAGAAGGTGGATATGATGGAGGAGAAGAAGAGGATGATTACAATGAGGAAGATGATGATGAGGGGAAATTATAATGATTATGGAGATGAAGAAAAACAAAATGATTGTGGAGGGGAAGAACTACGATTGACAGAGAGTCTCCAAGAAATTGCCACCAGATATCGTCTGGAAAAACCTGAATGAATTCGAATAGGTGAAACGCAGCATGCTGCTTGATTGCCGGCTGGTGTGGCCGCGCTGTTCTAGGCGCTTCAGTTTGGAACCGCGTGACCGCTACGGTCTCAGGTTCGAATCCTCCCCCGTCATGGATGTGTGTGATGTCCTTAGTTTAGTTAGGTTTAAGTAGTTCTAAGTTCTAGGGGACTGATGACCTCAGAAGTTAAGTCCATAGTGCTCAGAGTCATTTGAACTATTTGCCGCTTGATTGCCTTGGGGATGTAAGGTAGGGGCACAAAGGGCTTGAAAACCATTTGTGACATAAGAATTCTAAATTCACTTCGTTACAATGACCAGGTTCCTTGATAAATATATACAAATTATCATAACTAAGAAAAATGTTGACTAAATCAAACGGAATAGGTTTCAATTGCGAGACTACCGGTTAATTAAGGAATTGAGACACCATCTCATTCTAACCAACAGAAGTAAAATTACGTTTAAGTGCGTGTCATAACAATTGATCAAATTTACATCTTGGCTGCAGCCATTACCCACAAGAATCTCGTTTCTCTAAAAGTAATTAAATTTAAATGGAATGCAATCAACTCTCGTTTATTTCTAACGGCGCATGTGTCAGATCCGGGGAGCAAAGTGGGCACCTCAAGGTAAATACCAACAAAATCAAATCAATACGAAGAAAATTTGACAGAAAGGTGTCGGAGATTCAACGAATGTACATGCGCTTAGACAAGAACTGACCGTTCAACTTGCCCCACATGTCGAGAACTCAGGACTTCTTGGGCAGCAGGAGTTTTACTACCTGTTCTTAATATCTCCTCCTCACCGAACTTGTCGTAAAGTCGTGCCACAGTTCAACTGCGTTGACTTCCTGTGCATCATTCAGCTGGAACTATCTTCACGTCTTTTTAGAACGAGAGTCGTTTTGGCTGCTCTGTGCAACGAAGTAACGTACTAAAATCCGCAGTTCTATTCTGGGGAATTCTTCAACGAAATAAATGTAAAATTATTGTAATAAAGATGGTAACCACAAACAGCATTTAGATAACATTCCTCACCAAAACTGAAAATCTGTAATCTACTTGTAAAACTAATTGCTTTTTAAATTACCTATGAGTGAGTTCCAATTGTAAAGCACGTCTCGACGGTACCGCAGTGTCAGCAGCTCCTGCAGATAAACGTGGAGGATGGTCTGATTGACAATCTGTACGTCTCCGCTGCAATAATAAATTATAATACAAAAATAAATTATAACACAAACTTAAATGATTAAATACGTATATGAAATATAAGGAGTGCTCAAAAAGAAACGAGCCGGAGTCTGGAATACGCAAACCGGTGCAGGAGGGTAATATCGTGGAATGTGTAACAAGGTGTTATTCCGAGCAGAGCGTGGAAGTTCATAGCTCGTCGCTAGAGGGCACGCGTGCACGTCACGTGACTATACGGGGCTAGTAGCAGTCTGCATTAATCGTTCAATGCTGCCAGTCGCAATCCAAACAGTGATATGGAACCGTCAAAAGAAGAGCAAAGAGATGTTGTTCGTTTTCTGACAGCGGAAGAAGTAGGAGGAACGGACTTTCATCGACGAATGTCACAAGTGAAAGGCGAACAGTGCATGTCCCTTGCAACGGTCAAGGCGTGGCACAAGCGCTTCGTTAGCCAGGGCGCAAGTGTGGAGCACCACGCTGTATTGCCGATGACATCATCCGGCTGGTGGATGCATTCATTACCCAGGACCGCCGAGTGACAGTGAAAGCCATAGCCGCCGTGGTCCGACTGAGTGTGGGAAGTGTTCACACCATCATGAAGTAACGACTGCACATACGCGAAATGTGTGCTCAACGGGGGGTGCCCCACAGTCTTCAACCACACCAGGAAGCTTGTCCAATGGCCCACTGACTTGCTCATCTGTAGCGCTATGCTCTGGAAGGGAATGCGTTTCCGGCACGAGTGGTGGCTGGAGGTGAGTCATGGTGTCATCACTTCAAATCAGAATTAAAACGACAAAGCCTCCAGTTGAAACATCCAGTGTCACCACCACCAAAAAAAGCCATCGACACGACTGCAGGAAAGGTTATGCTGACGTTCTTCTCTGACCAAGATGGCCCTCTTCTGTTCCTGCATCATGGACAACAGTGTAAGCTCAGCGTTATTCACAAACCTTGAGTACCCTTCGCCAAGCGATCAAATCAAAACGATCAGGCAATCTCATCCATGTGGTCATTCTGCTCTACAACAATGCAAAGCCTCATGCGGCCAACACAGTCACAGCACTTTTGCAGAAATTCAAATAGATGGTTTTCGGCCACCCTCCATGCTGCCTGGACCTCTCTCCCTGTGATTGCGCTGCTTTTAGTCCTCTTAATAAGGCCCTGAGGGGCAAACGATTCACCTCGGACGACGCCGTCCAGCTCTACGTGAGGACCTGGTTAACATCGCAGCCCCGGGAATTTTATGAGACAGCCATTGACCGCCTTGTGTCACAGTGGGACAAGTGGCTGAACAGCCAGGGTAAATACTTCTGACATATAGAATCTGGTTTCTGTAATTATGCCTCTGGCTCGTTTCTTTTTGAACGCCCCTTACGTATTGTAAAAGGCGCAAATGTCAGTTACGGAATTGTAACTCATCACAAAAGCATAGCTGAAATAATGACAATTGAATAACAGAACGACGTGCTTAAAAACTCACAAATTTTATGTTTCTCTTTTTTTTAAAAAATCAGTTTTATATCGAATGTCGAATGTATATCAAAGTATCTAGATCCTACGGAAGTGCTTTAGTTCTAAACTGGAAACAGAAATTGTATGTACAAGATGTTAATGATTTAATGTGTGTGTAAGAGACTGATACCCTTATTCGTAAGTTTCATTTTCGACCCTGCGTGGGTGGTTATCCGTTATCTTGATTGTTTCTGCTGGTGTTTTCTTGGGGCGTGGAGATTTACTCCCTCCCAGCGCCGCCTACCACTCCGTTACACAGAGATCAGATCATTCTTAATGCAAATGTATGTAGTTTGTATTTCCTATGAAGGCAACATGCCAAGGGCCTTCCCGCAGTGGTAACACTGGTCCCCGTCAGATAACCGAAGTTAAGCACTGTTGGGATTGGTTAGAACTTGGATGGGTGATGGTCCAGTCTGCCGAGCGCTGTTGGCAAGTGGGCTGCACTCAGCCCTTGTGAGACAAATTGAGGAACAATTTAACTGATAAGTGACGGCTCCGATCACAAAAACTGACAAAGGCTGGGAGAGTGGTGTACTCACCACGTGCACCTTCACAGCCGCATCCAGTGGCGCTGATGGCTGTTGATGACACGGCGGTCGGTCGGTACCAGTGATCCTTCCGAGGCTGTTCGGACGGAGTTTAGTGTTAGTTACATGAAGGCAACAGAGTTCATTACTACGTAAAATATCTTTCCCACACATTGAGTTTGGCTTATTCTGGTGCATCCAGTAATGTATCATCAGTAGATGAACAACTGCCATAAGAGGGACACACTTCAACAAAATTGGAATGTTCCTCAAGGGAAAAAAATGTAATTCGCACACCGAGGGGACTAAAGTCATGGATACCTCCTAACAGAATGTCAGACTTCCTTTTTCTCTGCCCAATGCAGCAACTCAACGTGACATGGACTCAATAAGTCGTTGGAAGCCCCCTCCACAAATATTGAGCCAAGCTGCCTCTGTAGCCGTTCATAACGTCAAAAGCATTGCGGGTGTAAAATTTTATGCGAGAACTGACTTCCCGATTATGTTCCATAAATGGGCGATGGGATATATGTCGGGCTATCTGGATAGCCAAATCATTCATTTATATTGTCCACAACTTTCTTCAGACCAATCACGATCAATAGTGGCCCAGTGACAGGTCGCATTTTCATCCACAAAAATTCCATCGTTGTTTGGGAACGTGAAGTCCATGAATGGCTGCAAATGGTCTCCAAGTAGCCGAAAATTACCATTTTCAGGCAATGAAAGATCGGTTCAGGTAGACCAGAGGACCCAGTCCATTCCATGTAAACACCCCCCCCCCCCCCCCCCCCATTATGGAGACACCGCAAGCTAGCGTAGTGCCTTGTCGGAAACTGCGGTTTGTGGCTTCGTAAGATCGATCCCACATACGATCACTCCTATCAGCTCTTACCAACTGTCATCGGGCTCAAGGTCAAGGTTTACAAGTCGTCTAGAGACCAATCGATATGGTCAATAGACCAGGAGAAGATATGTCACGCCGATAGCAAAGACCTCGCGCCGGTCAGCTGCTGCTATAGCCCATTAATGCTAGATATCGCCGCACTGTCTTAACGTCGTACGTTCCACATTGATTTCAACGATGGTTTCACGCCGTGTTGCATGCCTGTTAGCAATGGCAACTCTAAGCAAAAAAGCACTGTTCTCGGTCGTTAAGTGAAGGCCGTCGGCCACCCAGTTGTCCGTGGTGAGAGGTAATGCCGGAAATGTGGTATTCTCGGCACACCCTTTACACTGTGGGTCATGCAATATTGCATTCCCGAAAGATTTCCGAAATGGGCCTTCATTCGGCCATGACCACGTCAGAAACGTTTTCACATGAATCACCGAGTACAAACGACAGCTCCGCCAACGCACTGTCCTTTTCTACCTTGTGTACGCGATACTACCGTCATCTGTATAAGTGCATAACGCTGTCCCATGACTTGTGTCACCGCAGTGTAAGATTTGTTTATTAAATTTTGAAAGCTAAACTAATCGAATGCGGATTAGCGTAGCGATGTTGGGGAATGTTACCCGAATCTGTCCAAACGCTTCAGAGTCTAGCGTTCTTGTCCACGTTGGTTATCCCGATTTAAATCACCACAGTAAAGAGTCACATCAGCAGAAGTTCAGACTGTGCTTGTTTTACTGTTACCTCAGTGAGCTCAATGAATATCTGCATTTTAAAATTATCAGCCTTCATTATTGTTCATGAATATCAACACACATATCTCGCAATGTTTTGGTTGTACCCTGTAGTAATGATACGCCGAGCTCTGCTCCTGGACAGGACGAAAGAGGGCACATTTGCTGAGGATATTTCGCCACTCCGATCTGCTACAGTCTAACAGGTATGAATTGTCAGGGGGCCCTAACAGTATGCTTGGCACTTTTTCGCTCTCTTCACCCCCCACCCACCACAACCTTAACCTTTACACAGAAGTTTAGTGCCTCATGACATATTCTCTGCATAGAGAGGAATACACTCATTATAAGGTTACCAGCTTTTTTTTTTTTTTTGACGATACTCCAAATAACTTACTGAAGAAACTACGTTATCTCAGCAAAAGTATCCGGTCACCAGTTAGTGGATGCTAATATGGGGAGTGTTCACTTTTCAGCTTTAAAACGGCTTGAATTCTGCTGAGGACACTTTCAGTGAGGTGTTGAATGTCTGTGGAAGAATGACAGCCCATTCCTCCTCCAGAGGCGAAACCAGAGAAGGTAATGGTGTTGGACGCTGCAGTCTTCAGAGTTCTAGGTCATTCCAAAGGTGTTCCACTTCCTTTAGGAGTGGATTATGGACAGGCCGGTCTATTTAGGGAATGTTATTGGCACAAATCATAGCATCAACAGAAGCTATTCCATGAAAGATGCGTTGCCTTGCTGATACAATGAATCATCGTCCACTCTACACAGTACACAATTATGTAAATTGTGTCCATGTCCTCCCGCGTTTAGCGTTTTTTTAAACGCAATAAGGGGACCACACCCTAACCAAGAAAAACACCCCCATACAGTAATACCGCCTCCGCTGTACTTCAGTCTTGGCACTACACGTAACGGCAGGTGCCGTCCGCCAGGCATTCGCGACAGCAAACCCGTCTATCTGATTACCACAGGGTATCACTCTAAACCTATCGTTTTCAGTCATCCAGTGGTCATTGGTGTCGCTCCTTACACTGCCTCAAGCGTTGCCTAGCACTGGCTGTAGGAATGTGAGCCTTATGCGAAGCTTCCTGACTGTTGCATCCACTTCTTTTCAACTCCCTACGCACAGTCATTGTGTTAGCTGGACTGGAACTCGTGATTCCTTCCGCTGATTTCACGCAACTTTTTATAACCACCATCGACTATGCTCGACTGTCCCCGTTTGTCAGTACTTGAGGCCTACCTAGTCTTGGTTCAGCTGTTCCTTTGCTTTTTCACTTCCCAGTCACATCACCAAGAGTCGACTTTGGCAGCTTTAGAAGGGCTGAAATGTCCCTGATGGTTCTGTTTTATCCAATGGCTAGTCCGATTTCTAAGTCTGTCCGCTCTCCTAATCGATCTGTTCTGCTACCTGCTTCAAAAATGATTCAAATGGCTCTCAGCACTACGGGACTTAACTTCTAAGGTCATCAGTCCCCTAGAACTTAGAACTACTTAAACATAACTAACCTAAGGACATCACACACATCCATGCTTGAGGCAGGATTCGAACCTGCGACAGTAGCGGTCAATCGGTTCCAGAATGTAGCGCCTAGAACCGCTCGGCCACTCCGCCCGGCCTGCCTGCTTCTTTACTTTGTACTGAGGTGTCTTGCTTTCCGTGATATCTAGTAGTAAAATTCGCACTATTTTTCATCAGATGGCGTGTACTTGATCTCTCGCACCACTGGTTGATTAAGGCAATCTAATCACAACATCACCTATATACGTCTACAAATATACTGTGCTGGTCACTAAAGATCGTATTGCAGAAGGTACACCGTACCATTGTTGACGGTTTTCTTTCCTATTCCCTTCGTGTATTGAGCAATATAAAAATGACTGATGTGTGCCTCTGTATGCGCTCTAATCTCTCTCGTCTTACGGTATTCCGTACGCTAGTTATAGCTGGCAGCATAATGATCGCACAGACATCTTCGAATACAGGATATCTGAACTTACCCTCGTAAGTTCATCAGCCATGTCTGTCATACTTTCGTATGGGAAGTATCGACCTATTACCATCCTTGCTTTTAATTCGTTCGGTATTTGTAGTCATACTTACCCGATAAGGACTTCGAACACTGGAGCAATATTCCAAGACACGCACCACTAGCATCATATACACTATGTGATAAAAGTGCCCAGACACTTGCTGAAAATGACATAAGTTCGAGGCACCCTCCACCGGTAATGCTGGAATTCAGTATGGTGTTGGTCCACCCTTAGCCTTGATGATAGCTTCCACCCTCGCAGGTATACGTTCAATCTGGTGCTGAAAGGTTTCTTGGTCAATGGCAACCCATTCTTCACGGAGTGCTGCACTGGGGAGAGGTATCGATGTAGGTCGGCGCGGTCTGGCAAGAAGTCGGCGTTCCAAAACATACCAAAGGTGTTCTAAAGAATTCAGGTCAGAACTCTGTACAGGCCAATCCATTACAGGGATGTTATTGTCGTGTAACCACTCTGCCACAGGCTTTGCATTATCAACAGGTGCTCAATCGTGTTGAAAGATGCAGTTGCCATGGCAGAATTGCTGTTCAACATTGAGAAGCAAGAAGGTGCTTAAAACACCAATGTAGGCCTGTGCTGTGATAGTGCCACGCAAAACAACAAGGGGTGGAAGCCTCTCCATGAAAAACACGACCAAGCCATAACACCAACGCCTCCGAATTTTACTGGTGGCTCTACACACGCTGGCAGATGACGTTCACCGAGCATTCGCCATAACCGCACCCTGCCTTCGGATCGCCACACTGCGTACCGTGATTCACTCCACACAACGTCTTCCCACTGGTCAATAGTCCAGTGTTTACGCTCCTGACACAAAGCAAAGGGTCGTTTGGCATTTACCGATGTGATGTGTGGCTTATGAGCAGCCGCTCGATCATGAAATCCAAGTTTTCTCATCTCCCGCCTGACTGTCATAGTACTTGCAGTGGATCCCGATGCAGTTTGGAATTCCTGCGTGATGGTCTGGATAGATGTCTGCCTATTATACATTAGGACCCTCTTCAGCTGTCGGAGGTCTCTGTCAGTCAACAGACGAGGTCGGTCTGTACGCTTTTGTGCTGTATGTGTCCCTTCACGTTTCCGCTTCACTATCACATCAGAGACAGTGGACCTAGGGATGTTTAGGAGTGTGAAAATCTCACTTATAGACGTATGACAAGTGACACCCAACCACCTGACCATGTTCGAAGTCCATGAGTTGCGCGGAGCTCCCCATTCTGCTCTCACACGGTGTTTAATGGCTATTGAGGTCGCTGATACGAAGTACCTCGAAATATCTGGCAGCACAATGCACCTAATATGAAAAACGTATGTTTTTGAGGGTGTCTGGATACTTTTGATTACGTAGTGTATGTGTTTTACTCTAGAGATGCACTGTATTTTCCCAAAACCCTCCCAAAAAATCTAAGTCTTCTATTCGCCTTGTTTAATACTGATTTTCTGTGATTGTCCTGTTCCATATCGTTCCTTAGAAATAACCCACCGATGAGGTGGCGCAGTGGTTACCACACTGGACTCGCATTCGGGAGGACGTCTGTTCAATCCCGCATCCGGCCATCCTGATTTAGGTTTTCCATGATTGTGCTAAAAGCGCTCCAGGCAAATGCCTGGATGGTTCCTTTGAAAGGGCACGGCCGACATCCTTCCCCAATGCGATGAGACTGATGACCTCGCAGTTTGGTCTCTTCCCCCAGACAACTGAACCCAACCAATTACCCCAAAATACTTACACGATACGACGTATTTAAGATATTCACCACTGATCTTGTAATCAGATGTCTCCTTAAGGATTCGAAAGGCAAAAGTCCTGGGTTCGAGTCCCAGGCTGGTACACAATTTCAATCTCCCAGGAAATTTCATATCAGCTCACACACCGTCGCAGAGTGAAAATTTTTTCTTGAAGTATCTCCCAGTCTGTGAATAAGCCTCGTCTCCGCAACACCCACTCCTTCAGTAATGCTAATTTCGCAAATTTCGGAGGAGAACTTCTCTGAAGTCTGGAAGATAGGAGATGAGGTACTGGTGGAAGTAATGATGCGAAGATAAGTCTTGAGATGTCGTTTGGTAGCTCAACTGGACCCAAGATGGCAGATGCCGGACCGATTCGGAACGAAACATGACGCGCCCACTTCATAGACTCGGTCTTCCGGGGTTGTCAGGGTTCTGAATGGGTGGGCTATTTTAATTTTTTGCAATGTAAATGTGCAAAAAAAAGACCTTTTAAGGTTGCAGTGAACCCTCGTGGGCCCCCAACCCTCCTTGTCTCCTCCAGCCTGTAGCTGACTGCGACCCTAAAAAAAATAGATGCTGTGCTTGTTTCAAAGCACTGAGAAATTAAAATTAGTCTGTCACTTGAAGAAACCTATAAGGTATTTTAAAAAGTAAAATTAAAAAGCTGGTCGAGTACTTGCCCGTGAGAGGCAAAAGTGCTTGTCGCGACTCCTGGTCCGGCAGTTTCATATCAGCGCATACTCCGCTGCACAGTGAAAATTCATTCTACATACTATATAGTTCTTTCCCTTTGTAATAGGCATATCTTACGCTGATACATGTTTCAAGACAGCTGTCACTAAATGGAAGTTATGTTTTAGTCTTCCTGATCGATCAACAACTATGCACGACAGCATCGTCAGCAATATTTTGCTTCTACTGAACATTTGGTGTCCTGTTACTCTTCCATGGGAGACAATGTTTCTTTCATTTGCCGTTCGGTTGAACCTAGTATGTTGCTTTACTGAAGTATTTCTGGAGCCAATCACGTACTAGAGAAGATATTATTGTGATCTGGTTAGTACTCGACGATGTGACAAAGTATTGGACGACTTACGGAAATCGAGGAAGACAGAATATACCTTTTCTCATGGATGTGTTGTTTCCAAAATTAGTACGTGATTATAGTAAGACGTGCTTCGTATGACTGATTTTTTTCTGAATCCGTGCTGATTCTTTAAAAGAAGCATGTCTTCCACCAGAATCTGCGTGATGCTTGAGGTTACAGTATGTCGATAGCTTGACTGTTATTACAACGAACAGCTCGAATGACGGAAACGATAGTGTCACGCCACACCTCTACTGATATAGAAAGTAAACCCATTTCACTGGAACTATAGATTTTAAATATGTTACACACTGTAGCAAACTAAATTCCGTAGTAAAATAGTCTTATAGAAAGGTCTGTCGAGCCACCGCTACTTCACCCTCTTCCTAAAACGTCACTGTACAACAGTTCCGAAGGATGATGTAGTCAGCACACACTTGCCACCAAGTCGGAAGATGGAGCAACTACTGCTCCTAAAAGTAGCTCGTCAGCAATCTTCATGAAATCGAATAGTTCCATATCAGAACTGCAACTAATGGGATGCCCTGGATAGTGCCGAGGGCAGGCGATCGAACACAGGGTGTGTGAGGTAGTCGCAAACGCTGACCATTCTGTCAGCATACTGACGTTGTATTATGATAATCAATTTTATAAATTGTATCTGCATTTCAAACCCTTAATAAGAGTGATAATGACGTAGATATTTTGCTAAAGCAGAGGATAAGAACACGTCTATGTTTTTGCAGGTATACAAGATGAACTAGAAGTCACCGAAAAAATTTCAGAAGTTATTGATAGATATTTTCCGAGTATTTTAGTATAAGGGACCCGAGGTCTCCAAAACTCGTCGCAGAGTAATAATGTGATTATTATTTATTCGGTTTGTCACCAATATTGCTTGTGTTTCTGTGAAAATACTTTCAGATTTGTTGAAAATCTTGTAATGCAACAATTCTAACACGGAAGGGTCCGGTTTCTCGTGGGGGGCAGTAGTGCCAAACGGCTCAGCATAACATCACTGTGCCGCTCTTCCATTGCTCTCCTAGAACCCATACACGAGGTGTATATCGGCCGACTCTGCTTCAGTAAACCTATCCATAGTTCTGCTGAGTATCACTGTTAATGTAGAACTAAGACAGCAGGAAAACAAAGACGAAACAGAGGCCGCGAAGTACTAAATACAAGCTTGAGGCTGAAGATTAGACATTACTGGCACCAGCAGCAAGTATCTTAGGGAACGGAACATGGTTTTTTTAGCACTGTTGTGCAGATATTTTCACCGCAATACATATACAAAGATAATTGGGGGTAAGAAATCAAACCAAGTGCAATCACTCAGCAACGAATTACCAGGGGTCGATTGTACCAGAATGCTCACGAAATGGTGCTAAACGAAACATTGTCGGTGGAGGCCTGGTTCACCCTCACGACTTCATACCCGTTTAGTATGGCAAAAGAAAGTCAGGGGAAACTTGGGAAAGGATAATAGGATAGAGATTTGAATGCTACTCGCCTAACCGTGACCATTTAACGTCGTCTTTCTTCATTTGTTACTGTTATCTGAGAATGAAGTACATTTTTTCTTTGAATCAGTCGCTGTGAGTTTCATCACTGCATCCTTCGAGACTTCAGTTATTCGTAAAGTCTATACGGATGCATAAATGCAGAGTTATAAATTGATTTATGCGATATAGGGGAAGGTCGGGTGGCATCGGACAGTGGATTGTATCGGACAAGAGTGGTTCCTAAGCTCTAGGAAGTGACAACACCTGTTGCCCCATTGGAGTGTGAAATGCGAAGGAATAAGAGCACTTGCTCGATTTTTAATGAAGACAACGGTGTGTTTCGGAGTGGCAACAAGTTACCTGTTCCTAGTTAGTTTTTTGGTGCAAGAGCTTCACATTAGCATGTTTTGTTTTGTTTGCAAGCAAAGACCGTTACATTTTTATTATAATCTTTAGCTGCATCTGATATCGCGTGTACTGTAGAATGAGACGATGTCTATTCCAAGTAATAACAATGCGAGTGTTAAAGTTACACAGCGGTACGTCAGGTGGAATCAAACAAAGCAATTTCGAGTTGTATCAAACAAAACACAGAGCAAAAAAAATAATTTTTAACGCGAAGATGGAGAAGTCTGTACATAAATGGGATGAAAACACCAATAGGAAGCCGCATGAAAAGTCATAAATTTTCTTGAAATGACAGTCAGAGAAGCGAATGAGGAGGATTCGGTTTCAAGAAGTACGTTAGGTGACAGACTTAAAGCTTTATGGCGAAACAAAGATGTAGTCGTGAAACCTGTTTTAGGAAACAAGTTTTTTCCAAAGAATATTCCGTGATGAACAGTAAACATTTAGACAGCCGGCAAATACCTTTTTGTAAAGGTGAGTTCTTAAGTCTAATATACAATTTGCTGATAAGGCATCGGCTCAGTAAAACAAAAGTGAAAGCGGGTATGTTCATTTACCATGATTTTAAACAAAAATATGAACCCTTAAGCCTAAGAACATCTGAATACATGGGTCTGCATAAAGCATCACGTTATGCGAACAAGTTGACAGATTCTTAAAGTACGTGAGCTGATAAACGAGTTTTATAACCATTTACGACCCAGTTTTGTATTTTTTAGAACATATTTCCATGCCCTATACAACACGCCCAAAATTTAACTGACCAAAACTAGAGAACGTAAATTTTCTTGACATGGTGTTTTATATTCCTGTCCAGTAAGGTATGGTTTTTTTAGTGTGAAATGTTCCAATACAACTGTCAGAAAGCACAATTTCGAAAAAGGTTGCGTGTTCTTTACTATTAGACCTTCTGCTAAATCCGAAAAAGGAAGTTTAGGAACTAGCATTCTTATATTTTCTTCATGCTTATATGATCGGAAGGTTAGTGTCCGCACATCAGTATCTCAAAGCAGTTCGGTGCAATACATAAAGGAACTAACGTGAGGATTTGAACACTTAAAAATTTCCTGCCACCCCAATTGTGTGATTTATTTATTTACTTATTTATATTATTTAATAAGAAGTGCTCGTACTGTATTAGTAAACTGATAACCACGCACTGATCTCCAAGTTATATATCTATCAAACAAATCGAAGAATTCTGGTCCGTAAGCTTCCCTGGTGGATTAATCACACTACTGGCCTTTAAAATTGCTACACCAAGAAGGGGACGTGCTACAGACGCGATATTTAACCGACAGGAAGAAGATGCTGTGATCTGCAAATGATTAGCTATTCAGAGCATTCACACAAGGTTGGCGCCGTTGTCGACACCTACAACGTGCTGACATGAGGAAAGTTTCCAACCGATTTCTCACACACAAACAGCAGTTGACCGGCGTTGCCTGGTGAAACGTTGTTGTGATGCCTCGTGTAAGAGAAATGCGTACCATCACGTTTCCGACTTTGATAAAGGTCGAATTGTAGCCTATTGTGATTGCGGTTTAACGTATCGCGACATTGCTGCTCGCATTGGTCGAGATTCAATGGCAGTGAGCAGAATGTGGAATCGGTGGGTTCAGGAGGGTAATACGGAACTTCGTGCTGGATTCCAACGGCCTCGTATCACTAGCAGTCGAGATGACAGGCATGGCTGTAACGGATCGTGTAACCACGTCTCGATCCCTGACTCAACAGATGGGGACGTTTGCAAGACAACAACCATCTGCACGAACAGTTCGACGATGTTTGCAGCAGCATGGACTATCAGCTCGGACGCCATGACTGTGGTTATCCTTGACGCTGCATCACAGACAGGAGCGCGTACGATGGTGTACTCAACGACGAACCTGGATGCACGAATGGCAAAACGTCATTTTCTTCGGATGAATCCAGGTTCTGTTTACAGCATCATGAAGGTCGCATCAATGTTTGGCGACATCGAGGTGAACGCACATTGGAAGCATGTATTCGTCATCGCCATACTGGTGTATCACCCGACGTGATGGTATGAGGTGCCATTGGTTACACGTCTAGGTCACCTCTTGTTCGGAGTGACGGCACTTTGAACAGTGGACGTTACATTACATATGTGTTACGAACTGTGGCTCTACCCTTAATTTGAACCCTGCGAAACCCTACATTTCAGCAGGATAATGTAGGTCCTGTACGAACCTTTCTGGATACAGAAAATGTTCGACTGCTGCCCTGGCAAGCACATTCTTCTGATCTCTCACCAATTGAAAACGTCTGGTCAATGGTGGCCGAGCAAATGGCTCTTCACAATACGCCAGTCACTACTCTTGATGAACTGTGGTATCGTGTTGAAGCCGCATGGGCAGCTTTACCTGTACAGGCCATCCAAGGTCTGTTTGACTCAATGGCCAGGTGTATCAAGGCCGTTATTACGGCCAGAGGAAGTTGTTCTGGGTACTGATTTCTCAGGATCTATGCACCCACAATGCGTGAAAATGTAATCACATGTCAGTTCTAATATAATTTATTTGTCCAATGAATACCCGTTTATTATCTGCACTTCTTCTTGATGTAGCAATTTCAATGGCCAGTAGTGTACATATTGTGAAGTTACTTGTGGTTGCAGAACATGACGCTTCGTAGGTGTAGGAGTGAGGACGTGTGACGTACAAGAAGCTATTGTAGTCGTAGTTGGAGTTGAAGAGGTCTCCGGAGGTGACGGTGGTGTGGAAGCTGACCGTGTCGCACAGCGGCCGGCAGAGGCAGTCGTGGTGGCCGTCCACCTGAGCCGTCCGCACCGTCAGCCAGTTGAAGTCCCCTGGAAACCACCGGGCAGCACTCACACAGCAACGCTTCCAGTAAATTAACACAACAGGTTTGAATATTATAAGTACTAGCGGAAGGGTTTCGGAAATCAATTATTTCCCCTATACGACAAATACACAAGTGAAATGAGGCCAGAATTTTTTTCAGTGCGAAGATGCAGCTCTCCATGTTAAAACATCCCATGCGAACCTCTTCATTTCTACATAACTACCGCAGCCTACACTCATTTGAACCTGCTTACTGGAGTCAACTCTTGACTTCCCTCCGTGTAATCTTCAGCATTCTTTTGTAGCACCACATTTCGAAAGCTTCTGCTCTCATCATTTACATATATTATGAAATATAATGCTCCTATAACACTCTCTTGGGGTAAACCCGAAGTTACTTTTATGTATGAACACTTCTCTCCGCTGAGAAAGACGTAGGTTTTCTATTAAATAGAAACTCTTCATTCCAATCACACAATAAGTCTGATAATCTTTACGCTCGTATTTTGTTCATTGAGTAGCAGTGCAGAACTGTATCTAACGCCTTCCAAGGCCCTTTTTGAAGAAGGGAACGACCTGTCCCAGCTGTGCTTTTTTCCATTCATTACGAACACTTCGCTCCACGAAAGACCTTCGGTACACAGCTGCTAGAAGAGGGGCAATCCCTTTCACATATTTTCCACTGAGGTCATGGAATAGCGATATGCACTTGTACGGATGGGGGTAGTGTCGCGTACACAAGGCATAAAAGTTTGGAAACACAACTGCCAGCTTTTGCAAAGCTACAGGTTCTATTAGATACATCACTATAGTTGTGCATACATCGGGCTAACTCAACATCAGCTCTGCTAAGTCTTAGGTTGATGTTGGGGAGTTTGCTCTTCGTATTCACATATGTTGGGAGATCCATCAAGAAATTTGTCGAATGATCGTTTCTGAAAACATTTTTCCTACCATGTATCATTCTGCTGCAATGTCCATACTCACAGATGTCAAGATGTTAGGTACTGCACTGATTCCTTCTGTACGTTACCCTCAATAACAGAGCTGTTGGATCGAATTACGTTTCCAAGAGCTATTGCGACGCTTCGTTGTTACTTGTTATAACTGTGTCATAGAATAAGAGGATCAATGGTCTCGTATGTGCTAGCTCAACTCGTTGAGTTTAGTGCCGTTACCGTTACGTTGAAAGTACTCACAGAACAAGTTTTTTAATCCTACCACTGTGAGGCATTAAAAATTGTGGATTTTAACATTGCTGAAATAAAAAGCTGTTTCTTAATTAGCTTCTACAGCGTCTTTAAGAACTAAGTTATAATTGTAATTTGGTTCTTTTCTCCACACAACTGCATAATTTACGACGGATACCCAGCCTTGGCAGAAACATTTCCTCACATCTAGACCTATTCATTCTACAGACTCAGTTAATTGATATTCGAGTCTTATTACTGTATAGATTAATATTTTCCACGGTTGACCTATCATAGTTACGCCTGTGTCTTGTAATCCGCATTTTAGCACGATGAAGACTGTCGCCAAGTGCAGTGGTATACTTGGAAAGATAGCCTTGTTGTCCTTGACATTCTCAATTCGCCATTTTCTAAATTCTCTTTTGATTTACTGACAACAAAGTCGTGATATAACGAACTGCTCTACCATAGTACGACAGTTACTGTCAAACACAAAAAGGAAAGTTGTGGACTAACGTATCTTCTGAGATACGGTAATCTGAGGTAGAGAATAAGTCCGGATTGGGAAAGGACACATCCTTTCCTAAGGGACCATCCTGTCATTTACCTTCAGCGATACAGGGAAATCATGGAAAACTTAAAGCTAGGTGACCCTATGGGAGTATGAGCTGTTGTCCTCCTCACCTTCTCCCTCCCCAATGTGAGTGCAAAGTCCTACCACTGCTCCCTGTTGCTAAGTAATAGGTGCAGTTGAGACGTTTTTCCATTTTCTCCTCCTTTTTACAACTGTAAATAAGTATTATACTCCATGACATTCTGTATCAGCCTCTTGCAATAATCAAATTATCAAATTGTACTGGAGCAATGCTAAAACATGCCCCATAACGGAATACTACAACACAACTGTTTACTGTGACTTAACCTCAGCTGTGCACGTAATTGCTGGAGGTCAATGACAGGGAAGTCGTTGATCACCCACATCTCATACATGTAAAATAGAAACTTGTAGACCAGAGCAGCAGAATTGTCCACCGTTCATTGAATAAGGTTTGCGTATCTCCACCACATGTATCCGAAATCCTCCTGCTGAAATGCAGCATGCTGATTTCCTTGGACAATGGACAGTGCCGAGCGCGTAAAATCCTTATGATATAGTGTTTACTGATCAGATTGCCATGATATGAAGGAACTGAGACCGCATGTTTCATTTAGTAGTATCCTCACTGGCGTTTATTGGAAACGTTTCTCCACACTGCAGACTGCCATATCACGGTCAATGCTATAGAGTCTGACACAGGGCCGGCCACGCCATGCCAAGTCGCATGAGACAGTTGTATGGCTCAGCCTGTCTCTGGTTTGCTCGCCACTTGAAAGAATTACAGGGATAATTTTCTAAACGTTCTAAGAACACTACCATTCTTACATCTGTTTTCAAGTTGGTTTTGAGACCGTTTGTCATTTCAGTTGAAAGTGTCCCTTTGTATGTGCAGATGTGACTGATTAATCTGCAGTGAAATTTCCCCGTTTTAAAGACAAATCCTTTCAAGTTAAAACTGTCCAGGACGTCTACGTTGTTTCTCTCAGCTAGAGTTTCCACCTCTCCGCAATGTGGTTGCAAAAGCGCTACAATATTTTGAACAGCATACTTGTGTGAAATACCTTTTCTACATTATGAAAGTAAATAAGCCCCGTTTATATGGCCAACTGAGAATAAAAATCTGATAACCTGTCTGCGTCTGTCAGTATGCCAACATTTTCTACCAGATGAAAATTATATTATGTTTTCAACATGCCAAAAATAACGAAATAATACTGAAACTTTGTTTCACTTATGATCTCTGTAGTTGAGAAGTATTAAACCAAGTCGCACGCAGTGCGACTGTATTGCTTTCTAAATACACTGCATTCGCTGTTTACCCCTCTTCCGCTCCAGCCACTTAGCGTATCGTAACGGAGGAGGAAGTGTCCAGCCGATTTCTTGGCCACCCCTGGTCCACATGAGACCATCATTGAAGGACAATACAAGTAGCCAATGACGATACCAACAACAGCAGGCATCGAACTATTGCTGGATAATGCTGTTATATGCAGAGGCGGCACAACATTGGAAAAAAGTAGCTAATTCCGAGTAAATCTGCAGATGATCGACGTTTGGTACAAGACATGGCATTAATAAACGCGGAAAGACCCGTTAGACTTCACCACACGACTGACAACCGATCACTACAGTCCCATCTGTCAAATACCTGGGAGTTTGCGCAGGAAGCGACGACTTACTGTGGAACAAAATGGTTCAAATGGCTCTGAGCACTATGGGACTTAACTTCTGAGGTCATCAGTCCACTAGAACTTAGAACTACTTAAACCTAACTAACCTAAGGACATCACACACATCCATGCCCGAGGCAGGATTCGAACCTGCGACCGTAGCGGTCGCGCGGTTCCAGACTGAAGCGCCTAGAACCGCGCGGCCAACCGGGCCGGCTTACTGTGAAGAGACTGCATTAAATAAATCGTTGGAAAGCCAGTTGTCAGACTGAGGTTCATTACAACAATCCTCTGAAAGAATAATCCACTCGTGAAAGAGCTTACAACTATCACGTTCGGTTGACATTTTGATATAATTCCTTTATCTGGAATCCTTACGACGCACGGTTGAGAAAGGAAATAAAGAAGATCCAAAAAAGAAGAGCGCGTTACATGTGATTTCGTTTAGTAAGTGCAAAAGGTTTAGCTGTAAGTCGTTTATTTTTAGGCACGATCTGTTTTGCAGCATTTAGCTGCATCATCAGGTGTATTGCGTCTGACGATGACATATACAGGCTGTGGCTGCCCTAAATACAGAGTGCAAAAGCTTCTAGAAGACGCTTAACCAACTCGACTGGCAGACGATAAGGGAGAAGTGTGGTACTTCAGAGTACAATTTGGTACTAAAATACCAAAACGTTACGTTCTTAGAACCGTCGACCAACATATGGTTTTCGCTTACATATTCTCGTGAGAAAACTGTGACAGTAAAATGAGAGTGATTCGAACTCGAACGGAGACATACCAATAGTCGCTACTCGAACGAGAAAGAGAGAAGTGAAAGTGGTACACCAAATATCCTTCACCACGCACCTTAAGGTGGCTTACCGTTAACAGGTGTAGATTTAGATAGAGGCGCGACTGAACCTCCGCAGCAGACACAATATACAGGGTTATTCTAAATGATGGATCAATTTTCAAAACTTCGTATTTATTCAAGTACAAATCTAAAATGAAGAAGCTTTATACCAACGAAAAGAGGAAGTTTAAAAGTTTTTTTCACAATTTTTGATATCAATGTAATAAATTTAACAATTTGTAATTAATTAGTTTTTAATAATTATTTAATAGTTAGAAATGTGATAAAAATTGTAAATTTTCAGTATGACCACCGTTGTCTGCTTGGCAAACATAGAGGCGGCAGACAAACTCGTCCCACACACGCGAAAGTGTGTCTTCTGTAACTGAATGCATGGTAGCAGTGATCCGGTTCTGCAGATTGTTCAGAGTGGTTGGTAGAGGCGGGATGTAAACAGCTTCCTTCACGTAACTCCACAAGAAATAGTCGTACGGTGTGAGATCAGGAGATCTCGGTTGCCAGAACTGCAGAGCCAGGTTCTCAAGTCCCCTGCGACTGATCTAGCGCTGAGGAAGGCAGTGATTCAAAAAGCTTCACACTTCACAGTGCCAATGGGGCGCAATTCCATCCTGTTGGAAAATGAAGTCCTGAGAATATTTCATAACTTGAGGGGACAACAGTTGTTCCAACTTGTCCAGGTACGTGGTTCCCGTTACAGTTCTTTCTGCAAAGAAAAATGGTACATGCACATTTTTACGGGATACGGGAAAGAACACGTTGATCTTCGAGGAGTCTTTCGTGTAGCAATGGTGAATGTGGGTTTTCCAAATCCCATATGCGAACATTGTGTCTGTTGACTTTTCCACTAAGGTGGAGCGTCGCTTCATCGCTAAAAATTTCACGCTGTAGAAATGCGTCGTCCTCCTCCTTTCCTAGAACATAACCGCAAAATGCGAAACGCTTCTCTTTACCATTGGGGTTGAGAGCCTGCACAAGTTTTAATCGGTAGGGCTTGTACAGCAAACGTCATCTCAGAACTTCCCATACAGCTAGTTGGGGTATTCCAAGCTCTCAATTGACTCTACAGGTAGATTTACTTCGACTGCGCACGAAACTTTCTTGAATCCATCGTACATCATCCTCCGACACACTCTGTCAGCCTGTGGTTTTTCCTTTGCACATACTCCCAGTCAGTTTAAATTGCTTTAACCAACGGCTAATGCTTTTGCCAGATGGTAGCTGAATACCAAATTTGGTACGAAATGCCCACTGCACTGCAATTTTCGACTCACTTTTCGCAAACTCTTCTAAGAACGCAGAGAACCTTGTACTCCACAGTCACCATCTCACTCACAACTAACAGTCGAACGGAATGACGGCCCTATTGCCGAGCAAACTCTACCGACCGGTTCTCAAACCATCACCTCCCGCCCGCAAAAAAATTTGAAAATGCCTCTTTTCATTGTTCATTTTGGATTTGTACTTGAATACATACGAAGTTTTGAAAATGGATCCATCATCTAGAATAAGCCGTTACGACAGTGAGGGCCAGGCACTGGTTGTCATCTACTACGGCCGTACACAGTAGTGCGTAGTCCAGTATCCTTTCGTCACTGCGCGCTCCATTTCTCTAACAAGCGGTTCTGCACAGGCAGTACTGTAGTGCCGGAGCGACGAGAGATTTACTCAGACGGAATCCCTTTCCTGTTTCGATTTGCATTTAGCTGGGTGGCACAATGGTTAGCGCTCTGGACTAGCGCGCTGGAGGGTCCATTACCGCCGATTCTGCCTTAGGTTTTTAAATGGTTCCTTGGAATATGACATGGCTGATGTCCTTGTTATACCCGAGCTTGTCTTCTCTCTCTAGTCTCGTTGACGACACGTTAAAACCTATGATCTTCCTTCCTTTTCCCTTTGTTTCTGTGTTTGTACAAAATAATGTCCGGAATGAAACTGAGCGCATATCTTAAGGAATTAACACATTGCGTCGTTCTAAAACAACGTGAAAAGTGCTTCTTGTTCTGCTTATCGTTGAGTCCTGCTCCTTTTTGCATCCGCCTGCAGCAGTGTACCGCAGTATCACTACGAATTTATATGAGAATAGTGTAATTTAATCCTTCGATTACCCGCTACAAGCGTCATTACATGATAATTGGTAACACTGGATTTATTATACGACACAAATACCCTCTATGACTCTAGTGCACAAAAACACGATCGTGATAAACTTACTGTTGTTAATTGACAGGCACTTCAGATCCTCTAGGCCGCATTCTCTTGCATTTTCTGAAACAAACATTGGAAAATTATATAGAGGTGGCAACATGTATCATATAAAATTTCCTTCAATTTTTTTTGTAAAAGCAAGTGTGCTATGGTATTTAATTACGTGGGTGTGCTGAAAAGTTATGCGTCCGAATTTTTTACGTTAATTGTAAATTTTTAATTTTTAAATAAAACAAAATTTATTAACATTCTACATTTCTATGCTTATTTCTCAACATACCTAACACTGGCGATGGTCACATTTCTCCCAACGAGAGACTTGTTTGTTGACACAGTCACTGAAGGACGTTCGAATTAGTTGATGATGTCACAACCTCACTTTTGCTTGCACCGCTTAATGTGACATGCTCGAGGCTCTTCTTTAACTTTTGGAAACTCTGTGACACATATCCAGATTTCCATCACCGTTTCCTTGATCACCACCACGAGCAACCGAACGCCACACATTGCTGATGTCGATGCAAACATCACCATACACAAACTGCCTATTGGCTTCTGTCTCGGGTTCTTCGGCCGGCGTTCATCTAACGATTTTACTGAAGTTTCGCCAGCACGAGTGGCCGGCATTGTCAAAGCTTCACCCTCCATTGCCGGTGGTGAGCTGGCGCGCCAACGTCCGAGGGCTTCTCCGTGGTCATTTCCGGAGAGGGTTCTCCTCTTGCTATTTGCGACGGTCGTTCGCTGCAGTACGGGAAGTCAGGATCCGTTTACCTTAAGGCTTTCCTCTTTCTTGTTGAAGCAGTTCGCGTGTTTTTGTATTTCTACAGCTTCTCTGAACAATCGCGTTTGATAGTGCTTCTCTACAGCCAGAACTTCCGTGTCGGCGAACTTTATTACGTGGTCGGTCTCATTCAGTGCGTGCTCTGCCACGGCCGATTTCTCCACCTGCCCCAAACTGCAATGTCGCTTATGTTCTTTGAGCCTGGTGTTGATTGTTCGTCTAGTCATTCCGACATAAACTTTTCCGCATGTGCGTGGTATACGGTATATTGCCGACATTGCAAGTGGGTCCGTTTTCTCCTTTCCAGATCTAAGACACTCTTTGATTTTCCTTGTCGGTTCGCAAATTATCTTACGTCATGTTTGCGCAATATACGGCCGATTCTGTCCGTCACTCTGGGAATGTATGTCAGAAAGGCTCGACATTTATTTTTCTGATCCTTTACTTCGCCGAGTCTTTGGCTCTGTTACACTTCTAATATAATTTGTGGAGTACCACTGCTCCTCAGAACACTATCCAGCTATTCCATTTCGCGAAACGTCAGTAAAATCATTAGATGAACGTCGACCGAAAAACGCGACATAGAAGCCAATAGGCAGTTTGCAAGAAGTGGCCACGAAAGCCTTTACAATTTTGTATCACCATAGACAGCCTTCAATTCTCTATGGATTGTAGGCACGTCTTCTGCGGTCGGAAACTCGATTACAGCACGCTGTTTCTCAAACACAGAGAGAGTTACGTTACATCCCACCATATTACACGCTACAATTCGGAGTCCTCTTGTGGCAGAGGGTTGCAACTTGCATCAGCGAGGCGGGACAATCGACCGAGTAATATGCATGACATGTAACAATTCAAACGATATTGAGAACAGAATAAAAAATTCAGAGGCATTAATTTTTCAGTAAGCATTCGTGTTTTTCTGTCGCTGCACCGGATTATTTCAGTTTATTAAGTGAATACAGTGTTCACTGCTGCTGTCGCTATGCACCTGAAACTGCCTCTACAATGCCGCAAACCCCCTTCCCTGCACACGCACACTTCCCACCATTACCAAACTCATTTCTATATATGTGTCCCACCAACCGAACCCTCCCTCTAATCAAGTCTTAACATCAGTATATTTTCTTTCCAATTAGAATCTCATCATTTGTTACCCGATTTACGCATCTAATATAATTCTATAGCACCATATTTTAAAAGCTTCTATTCTCTGCTCTTCTGGACCAAACTTCGAATTCCCTCACAAATAAACAGAAAACAAAGCTGAGTGTGGCGTTAGTATGAAAATAGCGTGTGTTCTACGAAAGAAAATTATTATTAAAAACGATATTCCTCCAGCTGTACTAAAGATTTTATATTTAGTTCGCTACTAGTTTCGACATTGCGTCAACGCCATCTTCAGGCCCGTACACTTTGATGAAATCAGTTGTGGAACACGTGTTGGTCCCACTGCGGACTTCTAGACTGAGACACACACAACTGATTTCATCGAAGTGTACGGGCCTGAAGACGGCGTTGACGCAATGTCGAAACTAGTAGCGAAGTAAATATAAAATCTTAAGTACAGCTGGAAGAATTTCATTTTTAATAAAAATTATACCAGCTGTGTCCCACCTTCACCCAGTTTAGATACGGATGTACGAAGAAAATAAAATTAGTACAGAAGTTTGCCGGTAGTGCTGTATTTGTTTAATATAACCTTAATCATCTTCGTATTCAGAAGAAAAAAAAAAAAAACGGACGAGTACGAGCTGGACTGTCGCTCTGAGGATTCCACACAAGTTTCATTATGTATGTAAATAATTCATCTATAGGTTTCGATGTGCCAGTTTGCAAGCATCAATATATGTGACATATATGGCTGTACTTTTTGTCTGTATTGACTCAAAAACCTAAATTTCTTACACAACCAAAAAATGGTACATCTTAGTACTTCACAAATTTCAACTCGTGACCTCCACCTGATCTTGAGAAAAAGAGATCTCAATAAACGGCCGTATCTTTTGACTGCACTGACTTAGAAGCTTAAATACGTGTTTTTATAGGTTGTAAAGTTTTTTTTTTCAGCATTGATGGTAATGGAATATCTTGTCATGGTAACTGATGGGTTGCTATTGCTGTGGTGAGTCTTATATCTAATGTTGCTGGAGGAGAATTTAGACCTTAGTATTTGATCTAAACTGAGGAGTTTTTCAAAATGCATTTTATAACTGTTTATAGTACCTTGACTTACATCTCACACATGGCTAATAGAAAATTCGACAAAACTGAATGTTGTGATTGTAGAAATAGCCTGAATATAGCTAATTTTCACAAAACTAGACATTTCCATTTATCAAGGTTATAAAGAACTCACCTAATCCTTGTTTTATACTGCATGGTTGAAACTTTGAACTTAAAATTTAGAAGTTAAATTTAACAGCGTTTACACTCGCTTATTTTTACTTTCAGGCAATCAGACAACAATTAACAAGATAAATCAACTGTTTGCCAAAAGCGATTGTTAGACGACAATCCATATGGAAGGTCCAAATATTCTGAAACAGTCAGGTAGGTGAAAAGTGGAAGGCAAAGCTGGTGTCATCAATGCCAAAAAGGGTAATAAATGCATGGTTGCACCCTCAAATGAAGATCTGAATATTGGTTGTAAGCATTTTGAAACAACAAAGGAAACAACGTGCAAAGCAGGATGTCTGTGATTCAGTGACCTTATAAATTTCAGATATACACTGACCTTGAATGAACAGAAGTTGAAAGGGACTATTTCTTACTACGATACATGCGAGTGAAATTGATTAAAAGACACAAGGTGAAGGGAGATGATGAAAGTAGCCAAAAATCTGTGTCAGTCTCCCACTATACAAGTCAAGAGGAAGTCCGGGACTTCTTTATATGTCTGAACATATAGAAACTTGAGAGGTGATTCTGATGTTGCTGGAGGAATGTAGAATGACAATAACTGTCTGAACAGGTTATATTTATTTCATATGTATTTTACCAGGAGTGTCCCGAGACACTCAGGCACATTGCCAAAATACATACATAAGCTGCAGGGTCTTTTGCCTAATGAGAATCGAGGTGGACGAGCTCGCAAACTGCACGGAAGGAACGAAGAGCAGAGACATTTCATTATGATACGTCATTATATTAAAAGCAGATCTTATCATCACTACAGAAATAAAGTTAAGCGGTCATATCTTCCTCAAGAGTTAGATCTTAAAGAAATTCTTGGCAGACAACGCTTCTCGAGTTACACAAGGGTTTTTGGACTGTTCTCTTACAATGTACGAAAAGGTATTCTACACATGTCCCAAACTGGATTTTGGAAATCCTGATAATTACAGTTGCTCAGCTTGTGCACATTTTGTTCTAAAGGCAGCTCAAATCTAGAATTTACAAAAAGTAATGTAAGAGGAGATTATAGGTTCCTAAAAATAAATGCAAAAAGATTTTCAATATTTTAAATGAAAATAAAAACAACACTCTGACAGTTTATTTTGAATGTCAGAAGACTCAAGCTTTATCCAAAGTGTCTAGAGGTGAAGTATTTTATTCCACACAAGTCTAATTGTATAAATGTACGATCTCAAAATATTCACCAAATAAGCATACAAAGCAATTTACTACACCTGGCTTGAGACTGACTCAGCACAAATGAAATTGCCTCTGCTTTCAGAAACTATTTAAATTCTTTAGAGCAAGATCTAATGAAGAAAGGGGCAGAAAGTCTTAGTATGAGATTATTTTCTGATTCTTGTTGTTCTGAAATCAAAAATTCCACAGTGATGGCAATGGTTATGAGTTACATTTAAAACTCAAAGATATTTAAAAAGATTCAGCTTTATTTCCCAATACATGGGCCTATTTGCCTCCTGACAGGGGTTTTGGCTTTATTGAAAAACAAGTAATAAAACACGAAACAATCTCTCTGCTCTCATAACATTATGACATCTTGGGAAAGTTTGTGGGATTAACATTTAGGGGTAAAGACTGGAATAGTTACGATATGAAATGAAGCTGCAAGTGTGTAATTAAAGCTAAATTGCCTTTAAGATATCTAAGGCAAAATTACTGCATTATGTATGAAGACCTGTGACCAGGGCACAATGATTTTTTTTCTTTTTCAAACAAAGGGACAGACAGACAGCCAGACAACCAACAGAGTGACGCTAGAAGGGTCCCCTTTTTAAGGACTTAAGTACTGAATCCTAAAATGAAAGAAACCTGTAACTGTATTAGAATACATGTTGTGCAGTCGTGAATGTGTTCCTTTCCCAGAGATTAGTACGAGGGGCGTCAATAAATAGTGCAACACGGTTTTTTTCTGAAAGAAGGTTGGATTTATTCGGGATTCCAATACATCGTATTATTCACCATTCTTTTCTTTACAAAACCCCGATCTCTGTTTAGTGGGACGGCCGTACGCCACCTCATTGGGAGGGCCCGTATGCCGGCAGGGTACCACTCCATTGGTAAACGTCGGAGCCAAAGTGCTGCTGCATCAATAAACGAACCTCCATCCGCGTACAGCTTTCCGGTTGGAAGACGAAAGGTGCGAAATCCAAGCTGTGGGTTGGATGAGGACGTAGAGTACAGTGAAGTTTTGTGAGCTCCTCTCGGGTGCACAGACTTGGGTGAGGCCTTGCGTTGTTATGGAAAAGAAGTTAGTTTGCTTTTCGTCGCGACGAACACGCTGAAGTCGTTTCTTCAATTTTCTGAGGGCAGCACAATACACTTCAAAGTTGATCGTTGCGCCATGAGGGAGGACATCAAACGGAATAGCCCCTTCAGGTTCCGGAAGACCCTTGCTCTGACTTTACCGTCAGAGTGGCGGCGTTGAACGTTCTCTTCGGAGGAGAGGTGGTGTGGCGCCACTCCGTGGATTGCCGTTTTCCTTCCGGTTCGAAATAACGAAACCATGTTTCATCGCAAGTGACGGTGTTCGACAGAAAACTGTCACGATCAGCCTCGTAACTCGCTTGTAATTCCCCACAGATGGTCCTTCGTTGCTCTTTATGGTCTTCTGTTAGGCAGCGAGGAACCCAGCGGCCACACAGCTTTAGATTTCCAACTACTGGACGACTGTATCAGCACTACCAACAGAGACGTTCAGATCTACATATCTACATATATACTCCGCTAGCCACCAAGCGGTGTGTGGCGGACGGCACAATTTGCGCCTCAGTACGAGCTCTTATTTCTCTTATCTTTGAATGATGATCATTACGTGATTCGAAAGTTGGTGGTAATAATATATGCTCTACATCCTCGGTGAAGATTGGATTTCGGAATTTAGTGAGCAGCCCCTTCTGTTTAGCGCGTCGTCTATCTGCAAGTGTATCCCACTTCAAACTTTCTATGAGATTTGTAACGCTCTCGCGATAGCTAAATGTACCAGTCACGAATCTTGCCGCTCTTCTTTGGACCTTCTCAATCTCTTGAATCAGATCCAACTGGTAAGGATCCCATATAGATGAACAATCACTCTAGGACTGGACGAACTAACGTATTGTAAGCTATTTCCTTTGTTGAAGGACTGCATCGCTTCAGGATTCTACCAATAAACTGGAATCTAGAGTTCGCCTTACCCGTTACTTGTGTAATCTGATCATTCCATTTGAGATCATTTCGAATAGTCACACCCAGATACTTAACGGATGTTATCGCTTCCAAAGACTGATAATTTATTTTGTACTGGTACATTAATGTGGATTTTCGCCTTGTTATAGGCAGTAGGTTACACTTACTAATATTGAGAGATAACTGCCGGTAATTCTACCATGCATTTATTTTCTGCAAATCCTCATTGATTTGTTCACAACTTTCGTGTGCTACTGCTTTCCTATAGACTACAGCATCATCGGCAAACAGCCTAAGGCCGCTTCCAATACCATCAACCAGATCGTTTATGAAAATCGTAAAAAGCAGATGACCTATTACTATGCCCTGGGGCACACCTGAAGTTACTCTTGTTTCTGTTGAAGTTGCCGCGTTCAGGACGACATACTGTTCCCTGTCAGAAAACTTTCTATCCGATCGCATTTGTCATTGGACAGACAATAAGCGCGCACTTCTTGTAGCAAACGACAGCGCGGAACTGAGTCGAACGCCTTTCGAAAGTCGAGAAATATGGCATCAACTTGGGAGCCGGTATCTAGAGGCTGTTGTATATCATGCACAAAGAGGGCCAGGTGTGTCTCGCATGAACACTGTTTCCTAAAACCGTGCTGGTTTCTGCAGATGAGCTTCTCAGACTCAAGAAAGGTCATTATGTCTGAACACAAAATGAGCGGCAACATGTTCGACTATGATGCGTAGATCACCTCGAATGAGTGTCCAAGTTCCAACTTTGCAAGAGAGACAGCCGATCGGCATGCGGGAATTGGGACAGGTTTGCGCGACCTCGTTCGGATGATGACAGACGCCTCGCCCTGTGACTCACTGTGCTTTTGTTCACTGCCAGGTCTTCATAGACATTCTGCAAGCGCCTATGAACCTCTGCAACGCTCTGATTTTCGTCAAAGGAAACTAAATGAGATATCTGTGGTAGGGCTACGCCTCCACTACGGTAGCCATTTTGAAGGATACGTACAGCAACGCCAGCCACCGGAAGTTAATGTAACTGTAGTGGATGAAACGGGATTATTAAGCGATGTCCCACAATACAAATTCCACATTTTTTCAACCAAAATTCGCTGAAAACAGTGTGTTGTATTACTTACTGAACGCCCCTGGTAGCAAACTAAGCAGTGTCGCTGTTCTGATGAGCAGTTTCACACATGCAGTACGGTCAGCAGCCACTTGCACCGCCGCCGCAGCGGGGAGTCCCTGAAGACGGGCAGCCTGGCCAGGCGCTAGCTACTCACCCGTGTACAGGTAGTGGTAGGGCGCGCAGCCGCAGGCGTCGTGGATGAGGCGGGAGCGGCAGCGCAGCAGGCAGTTGCCGGCCGAGTAGCGCAGGCCGTGCCGGCGCGCCGCCGGGTCCTCGCCGAAGAGGCAGGGCCGCCGCCACGGCTGCAGGCCGCGCATCGCCGGCGCGCTCTCCGTCACCGTCACGTCCACCTGAAGGCACGAGCACGCCGCGCTTCCACGCTGCAGGCACAGTGCTCCGGTGTGTCCGGCCAGCCTCCCGCGGCATTAAAATTCTCCTGCTTGTACGGCGCCGTCATAGTTTTAAACACGAGGAATTTCACAAAGATTCGGCCCATTTCACAAGGTTATTGAGCCCTTCTTCAGGTAAGAGTCCGTCCCGATAGTTGAGAGGTCAGCGCGGTGGGTTGTCACGCCAAGGACGTCGGGTTCGATTGCCGGATGGGTCGTAAATTTCCTCCGCTCAGGGACTGGGTGCTGTGTTGTCCTCATTATAATTTCATTACCTCATCAGTGGAAGGCAACGAGAAACCCCCACTCGAATCACTTTCCAAGACGCTCATGCGGTGTACCTCTCTGACGAGATTCCCCCATGACAAGACCTGCCGTAAGGCAGAATACGAAGTTTTTCAGGAAGAAGATCTTTGTGAGACTTTCGAGAGGTCGAGTAGAGAAACTATAGGTCGGAGCTGCAGCGCGAACGAGGCGGCATGTAGACGGTGGTCGCGAGAGGGAGCTGAGAGAAGTGCTGTCGGGCCACACGGAGAGTGACAACCGGCCAGGAGTCAGCCGGCAAGCGTCGCATTGGTCGGCTACAATAGTGCTTCACTGATATGGTCCGAGGAGTTGTGAGTTGGTGGCCTCGTGTCTATCGATACTGCTGTGTACGCTGCACGATGGGGCCAATTCCGGCAACTGGAAAGGGCCTGTCTTACTGCGCATCGACAAACGTGAATGTTACGACTGTTTATAATATGGGGAGTTGGATCACAAGCTAGTTGTGAATATTACTTATGAATCCAGCTTAATGCTTTTAACTTGAAACTTCTTTATTTAAATGTGTGTGTTTGTACTTTACTGAATGATTGAGAAGATGAAACTTCTACGTTATTTGATACTGAAACAGCTGAGTAAAACTGAACTTGCTGAGCCTACTTTCTCTTTACTTTTTCTTATCATGTCAACACTGACCCCACAACGAAATCTGACTGCTCAGAAAATTGCAGCCTGACTTCAAATTATTAATTCAAAAGAATGGCCGTGACTAAAAAGCCATCTTAACGATAACCTGTACATTTCATTAAGCACTTACTTCACAGAAATCTTCATTACGCGAACTACTGCAATACAGGGAGCGTCAATACTGCCAGCTAAATAAAAGATTCTAACTACTAAAGCCACTAACTACTATAGGCATGTGGTTAGCAAAGGAAAGAACTTGTTGCAAGCCGAATAACGTATTTTTTACGGTAATTATGTGACATCCACTTCAAACACGAATATAAATCGTCATTGACATCCGGCACAAAGATATATAATCATGAATAATTTTTAATCTCCTAATCGGATACTTCCAGATTGTTTGCCTACGCTAACACTTCAGACGTCTACCCTCCATCAATGCTAACTTCTCACATCTAACTTCCATCACTGCTGGCTCTTCACCTCCAACTGCCCAACATACTTCCATCACTGCTGCCAACTACCTTCCAACTACCCAACACTACTGGCGATTAACTTCTAACAACGAGTCCAACCAGCCACAGAGTCTCTTACAACAAAAGGGCAGTCAGAGATCCAATGCAAAGCACTACACAACGCTGCCAACAGGGAAGCAGCCCACTTACAAACTGTGTTTGCTGGTTGAAGGTCGCACAAGTGTACTAGGCTGGAGCCTACATTTGCAAGTAACTTGGAATAGCTTGGTCAGCTGAATTTCATGATATAAACTGCTACATTCAAAACTGTAAATGCTCCCTTGCTGTGCCGTACTTGCTGTAGCTATATACGTTTAACCTTATTAGTGCAGATTGGCAGTACAGTGTGCGGAAAATGCCGCGGCCGCTAGATGAGCGGTCGGCTGGGGAAGCGCAGGGAGAGCGACCGCGGTGGGGAGTTCACACTGTCTCACCTCAGTAACATGTTGGGTAGACAAAGTTGTGAGAGAATTCTAAAACAGTGATATATTAAGTGAGGAACTGAGGAAAAGTAAAGTAAGTAGCTCATGAAAAAGCACATCCTTGGTGCAAGAAAACGTGTGATGTCTTCACATACGTTGTTCCAAAGCGGATGGCATTTCTCGTTTCACCAGCTATAGAGAGCCCTAAAAATAAAATTCTTTCGCTGAAAAGATCTGCAGTTATTGGAATGCCACGATAGATAATGAAATTTTACATAATGAAGATATGGTGAAATACTCTCCTCTTTGGTTGCAATCAGTTGCCAAAATCTCATTTCGATATCTGAAACCGTTTATGAAATATGAGGAATGTTGTGGATATTTCACCCTGGCTTTATCATTGGCACAGCGCGATCGGAAATGAATGTGCTACATCAGATTAATTTTCTCGAAATTGGGGGCACATAGATACGTCTACCCAAATCTAAAGAAAAATTCAATATACACTCCTCGAAATTGAAATAAGAACACCGTGAATTCATTGTCCCACGAAGAGGAAAATTTATTGACACATTCCTGGGGTCAGATACATCACATGATCACACTGACAGAACCACAGGCACATAGACACAGGCAACAGAGCATGCACAATGTCGGCACTAGTACAGTGTATATCCACCTTTCGCAGCAATGCAGGCTGCTATTCTCCCATGGATACGATCGTAGAGATGCTGGATGTAGTCCTGTGGAACGGCTTGCCATGCCATTTCCACCTGGCGCCTCAGTAGGACCAGCGTTCGTGCTGCACGTGCAGACCGCTTGAGACGACGCTTCATCCAGTCCCAAACAAGCTCAATGGGGGACAGATCCGGAGATCTTGCTGGCCAGGGTAGTTGGCTTACACCTTCTAGAGCTCGTTGGGTGGCACGGGATACATGCGGGCGTGCATTGTCCTGTTGGAACAGCAAGTTCCCTTGTCGGTCTAGGAATGGTAGAACGATGGGTTCGATGGCGGTTTGGATGTACCGTGCACTATTCAGTGTCCTCTCGACGATCACCAGAGGTGTATCGCCAGTGTAGGAGATCGCTCCCCACGCCATGATGCCAGGTGTTGGCCCTGTGTGCCTCGGTCGTTTGCAATCCTGATTGTGGCGCTCACCTGCACGGCGCCAAACACGCATACGACCATCATTGGCACCAAGGCAGAAGCGACTCTCATCGCTGAAGACGACACGTCTCCATTCGTCCCTCCATTCACGCCTGTTGCGACACCACTGGAGGCGGGCTGCACGATGTTGGGGCGTGAGCGGAAGACGGCCTAACGGTGTGCGAGACCGTAGCCCAGCTTCATGGAGACGGTTGCGAATGGTCCTCGTCGATACCCCAGGAGCAACCGTGCCCCTAATTTGCTGGGAAGTGGCGGTGCGGTCCCCTACAGCACTGCGTAGGATCCTACGGTCTTGGCGTGAATCCGTGCGTCGCTGCGGTCCGGTCCCAGGTCGACGGGCACGTGCACCTTCCGCCGACCACTGGCGACAACATCGATGTACTGTGGAGACCTCACGCCCCCAGTGTTGAGCAATTCGGCGGTACGTCCACCCGGCCTCCCGCATGCCCACTATACGCCCTCGCTCAAAGTCCGTCAATTGCACATACGGTTCACGTCCACGCTGTCGCGGCATGCTACCAGTGTTAAAGACTGCGATGGAGCTCCGTATGCTACGGCAAACTGGCTGACACTGACGGCGGCGGTGCGAAAATGCTGCGCAGCTAGCGCCATTCGACAACCAACACCGCGGTTCCTGGTGTGTCCGCTGTGCCGTGCGTGTGATCATTGCTTGTACAGCCCTCTCGCAGTGTCCGGAGCAAGTATGGTGGGTCTGACACACCGGTGTCAATGTGTTCTTTTTTCCATTTCCAGGAGTGTATTAGCTAAATCTTATACGCAACGACATATTACGTAAAATGCACCAAACGCAAAATGATAGCGACCTCTATTTTTCATTGCACGCTTTTCCGAATTACTCGCAGTGTCTTACTTTCACGTAAATATCACAATAACTATAATATTTAACAAAATGATGGCCACATCACCATCAAATTGGCATATCTAGCTATAAGTAACCGATTTTTTTTTTTTACCGAATAGTTTCTGTAAAATCGTTTGAGAAAGACTACATGGTGCTCACCTCGATTTGTCACAGCTGACCTCTGAAAGGTGCAGAACAGTTATCGGCCTCCCTTTCCGAACAAATGAACTAACTCGCCCAGCACTTTGGACAAAACTGGTCACTGCGCATCGGCCACCGTATCCTGCGGGAGCCATAATTTGGTACATCGTTTTTACTAACCTTGTGTCAGTGCTCAAAGGCCAAGCCACTTTAAGCAGTATAAGTTTCCGATATACCCACATACTGCTCCTTAGTAATGATATAAGCTTATTCTGTTTTGGTGCACTACTCCTTAGGTCCTATGATTGGTCGCCTTCCCCCCTCCCATGTTGTTGGGCAAGCAGTTCACATTTTTTATGGCGGTCCAAATGGTCTGGGCCGATCAGTTTATAGAGGAAGAAAACTGTTGAATGGAGTAACTATATTTGTAATATTGGTGTGAGCAAGGGGAGGGTGTCGGCGCCTTGGCCTTGGGTTATTGTGGACTAAGTTGTAAATGTATCAGTTGTTCTAAAGTTATTATGTTTAAAGTTTTGTTAATTTGCCTCGCTTAATGTGCTTGCCACTTGGCAATTGAACTGTGTTAAGTGCATGGCTAGCAGTGTGTTTTTACATTCCATGCGAGTGCACGAAATTAGTTTAATCTCTGTAAATTATTACTAATTAATTTCTGAATGTGAGTTTTGCGAGTTTAGCCGGTTGTGTCTCTTGAGAAATAATTGTTTCTGAAATGAACTAATTAATGGGGTTATTTGTGTTGGTATTCCTATTATATATTTAATCAGTCATTTTCTTAACGTCACTATTTGTTAGCCTCAAGTTTTGACACGAATTCAGGGAGCTGCTAGTGGTTAAAAACATTAATTGACTCAATAAATGATAAATATGTAAATCAAACATTTCATTTAAAATACCATTTTCATCGATTTGTTAAAGCTCATTTTTATCTTTTGTTAGAGTAAAGGACAAGGACAGTGTTCTGCTCATGGGTGATTTTAATGCCAGGATTGGAAATCGAACAGAAAGGTATAAAAAGGTTATGGGTAAATTTGGAGAGGATATGGAGACCAACAGGAACGGGAAACAACTCTTGGATTTCTGTGCCACTATGGGCTTAGTAATCACAAACTCTTTTTTAAACATAAGAACATTCACTGGTACACTTGGGAAGGCAGGAGAACCAGATCTGTCATTGACTATACAATAACAGATCAGGAATTCAGGAAGGCTGTCAGGGACACACGTGTATTCAGGGGATTCTATGATGACACTGATCATTATTTAATCTGCAGTGAAATTGGGATTGTGAGGCCGAAAGTGCAGGAGGTCAGGTCCATATGTAGGAGGATAAGAGTGGAGAAAATTTAGGATAAGGAAATCAGGCACAAGTACATAACAGCGATCTCATAAAGGTACCAGTTACTTGAATGTAGTCAATTACAGTCATTGGAAAAGGAATGGACAAGGTACAGGGACACAGTACTAGAAGTGGCTACAGAATGTCTTTGAACAGTAGTGTGTAAAAGTAGGATGAAGCAAACAGCTTGGTGGAATGACACAGTCAAGGCATCCTGAAAAGGAAAAAGAAGGCGTATCAAAAATGGCTACATACTAGAACTCAGGTAGACAGAGAAAGCTATGTTGAAGAAAGAAACAAAGCCAAACAGATAATTGCAGCACCCAAGAAGAAATCTTGGGAAGACTTTGGAAACAGGTTGGAGACTATGGGTCAAGCTGCCGGAAAACCATTCTGGAGTGTAATTAGCAATCTTCGAAAGGGAGGTAAGAAGGAAATGACAAGTATTTTGGACAGGTCAGGAAAACTGCTGGTGAATCCTGTGGATGCCTTGGGCAGATGGAGGGAATATTTTGAAGAGTTGCTCAATGTAGGTGAAAATACGATCAGTAATGTTTCAGATATCGAGGTAGAATGGGATAGGAATGATGACGGAAATAGGATCACATTTGAGGAAGTGGAGAAAATGGTCAATAGATTGCAATGCAATAAAGCAGCTGGGGTGGATGAAATTAAGTCACAACTCGTCAAATACAGTGGAATGTCGGGTCTTAAATGGATACACAGGATAACTGAAATGGCCTGGGAGTCGGGACAGGTTCCATCAGACTGGACAAAAGCAGTAATCACACCGATCTTTAAACATGGAAACAGAAAAGATTGTAACAACTACAGAGGTATCTCTTTAATCAGCGTTGTGGGTAAAATCTTCTCAGGTATTGTCGAAAGCACAGTGCGAGTATTAGTTGAGGACCAATTGGATGAAAATTAGTGTGGGTTTAGGCCTCTTAGAGGTTGTTAGGACCAGATCTTTAGCTTACGGCAAATAATGGAGAAGTGTTATGAGTGGAACAGGGAACTGTATCTATGCTTTATAGATCTAGAAAAGGCATATGACCGGGTTCCTAGGAGGAAGTTATTGTCTGTTCTACGAGATTATGGAATGGGAGGCAAACTTTTGCAAGCAATTAAAGGTCTTTACATGGATAGTCAGGCAGCAGTTAGAGTTGATGGTAAATTGAGTTGATGGTTCAGAGTAGTTTCAGGGGTAAGACAAGGCGGCAACCTGTCTCCACTGTTGCTCATGTTATTTATGGATCATATGTTGAAAACAGAAGACTGGCTGGGTGAGATTAAGATATGTGAACACAAAATAAGCAGTCTTGCATATGCTGATGACTTAGTTGTGATGGCAGATTCGATTGAAAGTTTGTAAAGTAATATTTCAGAGCTATATCAGAAATGTAAGGACTATGGTATGAAGATTAGCATCTCCAAAACGAAAGTAATGTCAGTGGGAAAGAAATATAAACGGATTGAGTGCCAAATAGCAGGAACAAAGTTAGAACGTGTGGACGGTTTCAAGTACTCAGGATGCATATTCTCGCAGGATGGTAACAAAGTGAAAGAACTGGAAGCGAGGTGTAGCAAAGCTCATGCAGTGAGCTCTCAGCTACGATCTACTCTCTTCTGCAAGGAGGACGTCAGTACCAAGACTAAGTTATCCGTGCACCGTTCAATCTTTCGACCAACTTTGTTGTATGGGAGCGAAAGCTGGGTGAATTCAGGTTATCTTATCAACAAGGTTGAGGGTACGGATATGAAAGTAGCTAGGATGATTGCAGGTACTAGTAGATGGGAACATTGGCAGGAGGGTGTCCACAATGAGGAAATCAAAGAAAAACTGGGAATGAACTCTATAGATGTAGCTGTCAGGGCGAACAGGCTTAGATGGTGGGGTCATGTTACACGCATGGGAGAAGCAAGGTGTGGTGTCACCGACAGACACCACACTTGCTAGGTGGTAGCCTTTAAATAGGCCGCGGTCCGGTAGTATACGTCAGACCCGCGTGTCGGCACTATCAGAGATTGCAGAGCGAGCGCCGCCACACGGCAGGTCTAGAGAGACTTCCTAGCACTCGCCCCAGTTGTACAGCCGACTTTGCTAGCGAGGTTCACTGACTTCTACGCTCTTATTTGCCGAGACGATAGTTAGCATAGCCCTCAGCTACGTTATTTGCTACGACCTAGCAAGGTGCCATGATCAATTTCTATTGATATTGTAAATCATGTACAATCAAGAGCGACGTTCGTTATCAATGGATTAAAGTTAAGTATTCCACCAGCTACGTCCGTTTTTCTTAATTCTAATTCCCTTGTCATGTTCCAGACCTCACGCCAGCCTGCGTGAGGTAGAACGCGTGCATTTCGGCCTCCTTTACTAACACGGTTGGCTCTCCTGCCAACCACAACACAAGGTTACCCAAGGGACTCTTGGGTTCAGCAGCAGAGGGTAGGAGGAGTCGGGCAGACCAAGGAGAAGTTACATGGATTCGGTTAAGAATGATTTTGAAGTAATAGGTTTAACATTGGAAGAGGCACCAATGTTAGCACTGAATAGGGGATCATGGAGGAATTTTATAAGGGAGCTATGCTCCAGACTGAACGCTGAAAGGCATAATAAGTCTTAAATGATGATGATGAATCTTTTTAAGAGCTCTTTGTTTTAAATATATCTCAGATTGCTCAATTTAGGCGAGATAAAAAGATATTTAGATTTCATTATCGTAATTACAAGCTACATCAAATTAAGCTTGCCAGTTGTTAAATTAATTTCTGTTAAATTATTTTTAATTGTGAATGATGTTGGTGTTATTACCCTTTGGTCTCCCTTCCACTGCACAGTCCTTGTGCTGGCCTTTACCCATTCCCCCAAGCAAAATCCTTTTCAGTGATCGTGATTGTGCTTTGATGTGGTGGGAGGGGGAGAGGGGGGGTGGGGGAGCGACGGTGTTAACATCGTTCACAGTTGTCTTGTAGTGATAGTATTAAATGTTTTGCTTTGTATGTTAATTGCTTGCGATTCTGTATAATCATTATGTTGCAAAAAGATGTAGACGCTGGAATTAGTCTCATGCAAGCACGTGAATGACTCGGATTGAATTATTAAAAAACAGATAGGTGTTAATTTGAGCTGCAAATACGAGTGCAGCTGACTGATGGTAGCTGTCGCAGATTACCGCACGGTTGCGGAACATCTCGGACATACCGCTGCAGTTACCTTCAGAGCAAATTGGCTAGGTAAGTTCTGCCCTGTATTATTGTGCTGGTGCTCTTTCGTGTGAGGGATACTATGAAAATTTTGCAAGATATCGATCCGTCGCGAGCTCGGGTGTATAGGATAATCGTTTGCTAAATAAGCTCCGCTATTTGAAACAGTTACAGATTACTAAAGAGCATGGCGCTCTTTTCGTAAAACTCTTGAATCAGGGCATGCAGTTATAGTTAGATCTTAACACCGTACAGTGGCAGGAGGAAGCCACTGAGGTTGAACAACGTGAGCCCGGTCCGCTGTTAAGTTCTGTCAATCCTTCCTTTAGACACGATGAAGGCGAACTTGTAACCGAATTTTTTGCTAAATTGCCTAATCCATTATGTGATTGCTACAAGTTTTTAAGATGCTGGATGTTGATTTAACGTTAACAGTGGAAGGCGGTGGTTGTTAGTTCGGTTAGGAAAGCACGCCGAAGCATTGGGAACAGCCCACCTTATGATATTGAGGTTACTATATCCTCTGGCCAGGGTGCATTTAGTATCTGATATTGCAGAAGTCATGCACAGACAAGGAACCCTGCAACGCCGTCTCCCGGCTGCAGGAATTTTCAGCTGGCGTGAGGCTCTCATTTCCTCGCGCTTCTTTGACACTGGCACACTGGCACATTGCCTGAACATGAAAGCCGAGTTAACAATGTTTACTAGGTCGTAAGACTGTTTCTCACGTACATTAGACCCAGATATCGGGAGCTGGTTGTCGGTTACCAAGTACTGCCTGATGTGGGCTCCCTCTACTTCATTCTGTGAAAGATTTTAAGCACGTGTATATCGATCTATCTAATAGGTTAAGCTCCAAGTCCGCACTCACACGCGAACACTGGAGCATTCATCGTGGGTCAAGCTGGAGTCGACTGCCTCAGACACCTATGAAGGCGGGCAGACGCCGAAATTAAACATTACAATAACATCAGCAGGAAACGGGAATGACAACACACCAACACGGGAACAAAGAGCGATCAGACGAACAAGTTCAACAGAGAATGTAACACCTAGACGTACAAACATGGAATCAAAAATTATAGCACCTGTAGACTAAATTCTGGTGGATTTTCAAGCAGAGCTAAAGCACAAAAGGGTGTCCACCACAATTAGTGCACCAGTCAGGAACGACATGTGGGCATTAGTACTTGGCTAAATCAGACTTCGTGGACAAAATGACGAACTAACAAGTGGAAACGAAAGACTGCGTGGGGAATTAGCAGCGGCAAATGCCCCTGACGCAACACACAGAATTCAGCGTTTGGAAACGGAGATAACAGCCTCGAAGGAAGAAAATCAAAAATTATGAACTGAAACGAGGCCAACTCCACAGACTTTCGCTGCAAGTAGTCCTGTTACCAAGCTGAAAACCAGGATTGAAGAACAAATTGCATTAGCAGAAAATAAACACGCGACTCTCCTCTTTTTTTAAATCAGAGAACAACCAGGATGCTCAAGCTATACGGGAATCCTTAATTAAAGTATTAAACCCTAGAATTGATAAAATAAAAGTTACACCAATAAGGAATACAGCAAACACAGTAATTCTTGAAACTGAGACACCAGCAGACAAGAAGATTATTGAGAAAACGTCGAACTTAAATGACATTCGATGCGAGGAACCGAGACAACTAAGACCACTACAGGCAGTACACAGTGTTCCAACAACAATCACAGATCGAGACTTTCAACTGTTTACTTTTCAACTGTTTACGTTTAACTGTTTACTCCCAACTATCTAAAAATTTAATCATGTATTTTTACTGCTTACTGTATCAGCATAATAACTAAACTCTTATTTTGCTTACCTGAATGAAAAGACATTAATGACGATTTCCCGCCGTCCGGAATTAATTAGAAATAAATTCGCTGAATGTAAATATCTTGGCATCTGCAGTGTTAGGTACAGATATACAGCTAGAAGCTATTAGTGACATAAGGTGTGAGGATGTAGACAGTGTGACGTATGAAAGTTTAGGTCGGGCTGGGAGCCGAAGTCGTTAAGGTGACAGGTCGCGATAAGCGGGTTATCCGGCTTTGAGTCCTGGTTCGGCATATATTTTCATGTCACTATCGTAGTATGTCTATACCTAATACAGCTGATGCCAGAATATTTGCATTCAGAGAATTTGTTTCAAATTAATTTCGGACGGCCGTCAATCATGACACAGTGATCAGCCAGAATACTATGACCATAGAGCTACTATAGATATAAACCAGTCCATAAGACAGCAGCGTCACATGGCGAGGAAGACTGCTACTCAGACGCATGGCGCATCTAGTATCAGTGAGTGCTGTCCGTCTATAGAATGGACAAGGCGCTCGATCTGAGTTTGACCGAGAGCAAATTGTGATGGCCCGGAGGTCGGAATGAGCATTTCGGAAACTGCACGGCTTGTCGGGGCTCAAGGAGTGCTGTAGTGTGTGTCTTCAAAACGACGTGAAACTGACGTGAAACCACGTTCAGACGTCGTGGGGTTGGTTAGCTACCCCTCGTTACGGATATTGGTGGTCGTAGGCTGGACAGACGGCGAACTGTGGCGAAACTAACATCAGACTGTAATTCTGGGCAAAGCAGAAGTGTTTCTAAGCACACGGTGCATCGAACACTCCTAAAGATGGACCTCGACAGCCGACAACCCATGCATGTGCCAATGTTAACACCACGACATCAGCACTTGGGACTGAAGTGGGGACATGACTATCGGCACTGAACGTTGGCGCAGTAACAGTGCGTTGGATGATCTCATCGTCTTCCAGGAGGACAGCTCCATGACACCTGTTCTGCTGAAAAGAGACATGTATGTGGGCATCCATGGATCCAGTGGAGCTCGTATTTGTTGCAGACCATGTACACCCCTTCGCAACGGTCGTGTTTTCCTATGGCAGTGACATTTTTGAAGAAGATAGTGCACCACGTCACAAGACTAGGAGTGTGAGGGAGTGGTTCGAGGAACACAGTGGTGAGTTTCAATTGACTGTGCTCCCCTCCTCCCCCCCCCCCCCCCCCCCAGATCTGAACCCAATGGAACAAGAGTGGGATGTGACTGACGTGGCGTCAGAGCTCATCGGCCCTCTCCCCGGAATTTACGGGAATTAAGTGACTTGTGTGTGCAAATGTGGTGGTAACTCCCTCCAGCGACCTACCAAAGCCTCGTTGCTTCCATCTCACGACGCGTCGCCGCTGTTATCCGTGCCAAAAGTTGACATACTGGCTTTTAGGTAGGTGTTCATAATTTTCTGGGTTATCAGTGTGTGTCTGTTCGAGACATGTAACTAAATATCACATGCTGAGGCGAGCACAAGACGAAAATGTTATGGATCTCGATTCTTGATTGTGTCATTCTGTCTTATGCTGGAATACAGAGTAAAGCTGCGAGCATTAAGTGATGGACGTGGGTTGCTATAGTAAAAGGATGTACTCATGGACAGTATGACATATTAAAATTTGTGTCAGTCCAGGAGGCATGTACGAATAGCCGAAAGGGTTCATACGAGCACTCGCGATAAGTGGGTAATCTGGGTTCAAGTTCGGGACCGGTACAGATTTTCGTGTCACTGTTTGATAGTACACCTATACCTACACAAGTGATGCCAAAATATTCACATCCAACGACTTTATTTCGACTGAAAATCTTATCTGCTATTCTTCCTTGTATTGCAATTTTAGTGGCCAGTAGTGTAAGTAAAGGTACGGACTGTGAGATGAAGAGATTGGGTTAATGTGGGAAATCGTGGCTAATTGCATTAGATCATTCAGGAGGAAAGGTTCACACAGGCGTTAAGAGAACGTACTTGCATGAAGGTCTCGGTCCTGGGCCGCACGATGACGCTCCTGGTGGCGACGAACGGGTAGTCGACGGGCGAGTGGACGAGCACCTGGAGCCCGTGGAAGGAGTAGGCGGCCACGTAGTAGTCGTCCAGCAGCGGGTCCACCAGCACCGTCAGCCCCTGCGTGTAGCCCTCGCCCTCCACCTTGCGCAGCGGCCCACTGGCGCAACACACGGTGGCAGCTTAGCCCCTCTGTCGGCGGGGCAGCGTCAGTCAGAGCATACTCAGGAGAAAAAATAAACATCCTCGTAAGGTGAAGCTTCTTTTGTGTTGACCATGCGACCAGGCATCCCGATGCCATCTCCAAATCGTTATCATAGAAACATGATCTTCTCGTTACCTTCCATCCCATCCAAACCTTTCGGCGTGAATGACATACTAAACGTATCCCTCAGCTTGTGTAATATTGTTCTGATACTTGGACAAGTAGGAAAACCGTGTGCTTGCGGAAAAAATTAGTCACCCTTAGAGAAATCATTAGAAACATCATTTAACACCGTGAATTGTATAAACGCATTATTTCGGTTAGGAATTGAGTCGAAAAGGTTCTTCATGCACGTCGCATACAGGTTAAGCCACTCGCTCGGCATTTGATCGCGCAGTTCCGCCAAACTGCGGGGATCATGTCGGTGTTTTACCCTCTGTTCCAACATGTTCCATAGAGTTCGATAAAATTTCAGGCGTGCAGCCGCGTAAATTTGACTTCTTCTAATATTTAGGCTGAATACCGTCCAGCCATCTTTAGCGTGAGCCGAGGAGACGGACGCTCCAGCACTTACTCCGTCCTTTTAAACCCGTAGACCACACCACTGCGCATGCGGCCGCAGATACACAAGGCGCCAGAGACGTTAATAGGCAGCAAAGACGTATGGCATATGCATGGAAATAGATCTATGGCTGCTCATTCGATCCACTCGGTGATATCGATGTATCACTGCGAGCTGCACCGTCGCGACGCGTTTGTGACTTTACTATAGAAATTGCCGGATTCTAAGATTTGTCCAAGCTGAGGCCGCTATCTCTATTAAGTAAATTCGTCGCCAGGTGAATTTCAATTGTGTGTTTAATAATGAGAAGCAGAAGGATGAAGTCGAGGCTAAAATTTCGACGTTATCGTACTCCATAGAGTGCGCAGTATCAATACAGTGCTCGGATCGGGTGTACCTGCGGTGCTCTGAGCATTTCTCCTGGATGGTACATGTCGTCTGTCCGACGTATGAACGGCCGCACTCACAATGGATCTTGTAAACCCCAGGCTTCTGAAGCACCAAATCATGTTTAACGGAACCCAGGAGTACTTCTGTCTTTGGTGGAGGGCGAAAAATCACTTTCACTTCATGCTTACTGAGGATCCGTCCTATTTTTGACGATACGCTTCCGACTCATGGCAGAAAAGCCATCAATTTAAAACTTTCTTGTCTTCTTCTGATTTTCTTGCAGCCACAGTTGGTTTCATTTATAGCGCCTTATGTATCTGCTGTTGTGAGTATCCGTTGGCTTCAAAAACTCTTCTTAAGTGTAAAAGCTCGTCCTCCAGACTGCTCTTGTGAACAATGACATATGCTCTGTGTACTAGAGTTCTGAGTACACTCATCGTCTGTGAAGGACGGTGGCAGCTATTTACGCCTAAATATAAATCCTTATGGGTCGGTTTCCGATAAACCGCGTGTCCCAAGGTGCCGTCATCTTTACACCATTCTAGCACACCCGAAAATAGAAGGCATGCATCTTTTCGATTTCCATCATCGAAAACATTGTGGGCTTCAAAGTTGCAGATTCGAGCGCCTGCTCCCCGAAGTCCTCCATAAAAAAGTTGGCCACCAAAGAAGACAAAGGACTACCCATGGCGACACCGTCAGTCTGTTCATAAAATTCTTTATTGAATAAAAAATATGTCGAAGTCAAAACATGTTTTAAAAAACCTGAAATTTAATATCGAACCTTTTTCCAATGAGAAACAATGATTCCGAAAGAGGAATCTTTGTGAACAACGATACTACACTGAAACTGACTAACTTATCAGAATTGCTCAGTTTGAGTGATTTCAGTTTGCCAATGAAGTCCACAGAGTTACGTATGTGATGAGCGCATTTTCCCACCAGACGCCATAATAACGACGCTAAGTGTTTGACACCATCATAGGTTGGAGAGCCGATGTTACGCAGTATGGGACGCAGAGGAACACAATTCTTGTGGATCTTTGGAAGTCCATAAAGCCTTGGAGGTACCGCACCGCTTGGTACCAATCTTCGCACAACGTCTGATGGAAAGGGGGAGGCGTTCAGAAGCGAAGCAGTCTTCCTAACCACCTGGTTGGTGGGGACTTTACTGATCTTCCTGTATGTGCTGTCACTCAGTAAACAGTTCATTTTATGATGAAAATCGTCACGAGACATTAAAACAGTGGCATTACCCTTATCAGCTGGAAGAACCACCGTCTCGGTATCCTAGCGAAGTTTACGTGGTGCAGCCCTCTCGGCCACAGATATGTTACTCGTTTGTGGGTGAGCCTTCATAACTGCTCGACAAGTATGAAGATGCACAGGTTCTATCGATTTTGAAAGGGGGCTCAATTCAGGTGATTTTGCAAACCAGTCAAAATGTAATAGGGTAGGGGGGTGGGGGGCCGTGTATTTAGGTAACCAGTCAAATATTCTTCCAGTCCGATGAACTTCGCTGTTATCTTCTTCATGTGCCTGTGTGACCAGTGGCCTCATGAGAGATAACCGTCTCCAAATATTCATTGCATGCACTTCCCGTCGCAATGTTTTCTCGATGACTGGTGGGGTGGACCTTCATTCACTGAGATCTTTTTTTTTTTTTTGACCATAATTCTGCCGTCGTTTTTCGTGTCTAAGTGAGTTGAACCACTGCTTGTAGGCTGAACAGTCCGCCACGGAACACCAACTACCCCAGCAAGTTCACACACTATGTGGCCATGAGCACGGCCAAGCACTATTGTACCTTTTTACCACTCTGTCACGTCGTTACTTTTATCCAAGTGTATGTAAAATGTCCGCTTGAAACGTAGTATCTCACTGATCACTTCTGCCTTATGTTAACGTAGAGGAAGCACCCTATCGATTGAGCACGTGACTAGAGCACTGATTCATCTGTGAAGGCTTAAATGTTCATACGTGCGTGTACACTAGGGTGACTAATTTTTTATCCAGTGAGCTTATTAAATTAATAAATAATTAAGTCAGCAATAAAATTTTATTCATGAATTGTATGGGTCGTTGCGCATCAACTTTCATTAGATTCTCTCAGATAAGAATATCGTGTATAGCCTAGTATAGTTTCATTATTTGTTTCTTTATTTATCCCAATAAAACTACATATAATGATTAATTTGACATTATGTTCCTTACGACACACTTGTTATAAGAAATTTTTGCAGTTCTTTGCGATAACTATTTAAGTAGCGATAACAGCTTTTCAGCTACAGTATTACCTATAGCAGGAAACACACAGATTATATTAGTTTACGAACAGTAAAACTACAAGATTGTATATTTGGACTGTCGGTGCCTGGAGCAATCACAGCGAGACAAAAAAAGTGGGAGTTAAAGAGGAGTACTCAAGTAATTTAGAGAATGGAAAAGAATGTGGAGTGACTGAATGAGAAATGGAAAAAAAAAGAGCGTAAGTCAGAGATTATGGAAGCATTTGCTTTAACGATTAACAGGGGAAATCTGACCAAACATGTTGATGTCTTAGAGGAAAATTAAGATATTGACAAAAGGAAGTACTTCTGCTCTTTTCCCCTTACATACAACAGATACTTGAATTACGCAGAGTGCAGGATAGTTTGACCTAGAGAGCAGCAGTGGAAATGGATTTTGGTAATGTTTTCGTTTCATAGATGGTCACGATAAAAACCTTCAGTCGTGCATAAAGATAATAATGGAGGGGTCGGATGCCATTTTGAGAAGTGTTGCTTCTTTACTTCAATCTGTGGACGCACGCGGTCAACGTTACCAGTAATGCAAACCAGACCGGACTCCATCGCAACACGTCCACACGTGACCAACTGGGGAGAGGTCTGGTACTCTTATTCGAATAGTATTACACGAACGAATGCGATACGCCAGATGCCTTGACGCGGCGGCAGTCACAGCAATCGCCATGGCTGGCGGGCAGCGGCAGCCAAGTGAAGAAGTCTGCTACGTGAATGCAGCCAGTAGTGTCTGTTCTTTCCGACGCGTGCCAGAGAAATCGGAATTCGCAGCTCTGATACATAATAGGGAAGGGAAAGGGAAAGGGAAAGGGAAAGGGAAAGGGAAAGGGAAAGGGAAAGGGAAAGGGAAAGGGAAAGGGAAAGGGAAAGGGAAAGGGAAAGGGAAAGGGAAAGGGAAAGGGAAAGGGAAAGGGAAAGGGAAAGGGAAAGGGAAAGGGAAAGGGAAAGGGAAAGGGAAAGGGAAAGGGAAAGGGAAAGGGAAAGGGAAAGGGAAAGGGAAAGGGAAAGGGAAAGGGAAAGGGAAAGGGAAAGGGAAAGGGAAAGGGAAAGGGAAAGGGAAAGGGAAAGGGAAAGGGAAAGGGAAAGGGAAAGGGAAAGGGAAAGGGAAAGGGAAAGGGAAAGGGAAAGGGAAAGGGAAAGGGAAAGGGAAAGGGAAAGGGAAAGGGAAAGGGAAAGGGAAAGGGAAAGGGAAAGGGAAAGGGAAAGGGAAAGGGAAAGGGAAAGGGAAAGGGAAAGGGAAAGGGAAAGGGAAAGGGAAAGGGAAAGGGAAAGGGAAAGGGAAAGGGAAAGGGAAAGGGAAAGGGAAAGGGAAAGGGAAAGGGAAAGGGAAAGGGAAAGGGAAAGGGAAAGGGAAAGGGAAAGGGAAAGGGAAAGGGAAAGGGAAAGGGAAAGGGAAAGGGAAAGGGAAAGGGAAAGGGAAAGGGAAAGGGAAAGGGAAAGGGAAAGGGAAAGGGAAAGGGAAAGGGAAAGGGAAAGAATTCATGTTGTCTGCTATGTCGGGACTTAATGTAGAGTCAGCAGCGACGAGCGCAACTTTATGCCAGACCGGTATCCGAACTCGGGATCTCCTACTTACTAGGCATATAACTGATTGCCTTCGATAGGCGAATCCACCACCTTCACTGGGAATGTCACATTCGAGCTTCTGCGGTGGACTGCAAATAGCTAGCGCTAGGTGGGAGCGTGGGTCGGCCGACAGGCGTACCGAAATAGTCCGCGTAACTGCGACAAACACTGTATTCGGGTGGCGAAGTGGTTAACGCAACTGCCTAGTAAGCGGGATATCCTGGGTTCGAATCCCGGTCTAGCACACTTTCCTACACGTCGCTACTGACTACACATACCCAATACAGCTGACGTCATGAATTCCTTCCCTTTTATTTCATTTCTGCCCCCCCCCCCCCTCCGCCTCCTCCACCATCAACTTATGTAAGGAGAATGCTACGTTGTGGCTGCGGCGCTAGGCTCTGATGGCATCGGACTCTAGCAACACAGGGCTAGGAGGACCTCCGCTGGAGCCTCGCCCCATATGAAGGCGGCTGAACCCCAGCGAGGGGTGCTGAAGTGACGTCAGCGTGTACGGCTGACCAGAGCCTGCGCGTGCAGGCAGCAGCTGCGGTTGGAGGCCCGGTGGTTGTGGCAACAGCGTCATAAGGACAGCATTGTCTTCGTGGCAGTGTCTCGCACAAAGTGGGATAGTAACGTTGTCCAGGTCTCCGACAATTTCGGGCTGGCACAAGGAGAGGCGGATCGTTGACTCTGGTGGGTAGCGCTCGGAACTCTGCGTTCTCCTACCGGCACTTCTTGGTTGATAAAATGACAGTACTACTCGCATATCATAAGAAGGCTATATTGGAGTAATTTGCTTGCGATCAGGTTGTATCACATTGGCTGCTGGGACAAGTACTGCCTCCGTCTCTCAGTGTGACCATTTATAGCTTTTAAAGTAAGTAAGCAGTTCAGCTGAAGAGAAATGGACGTCTCTGTAAAGGGTAATCACAGAAGTTGGAGAGAAAAACGTAGGTATAGATAATGTAACTGCAAAGAAATCATGAGTCACACAAAAATAGTTGAGATGGTTGACGAAAGAAGGAAGTACAGATATGTTCAATGAAATTCAGGAGTACAGAAATACAAGTATCTTAGGAATAAAATAAATAGGACGTGCTGGGAAGCTAAGGCGAAATGGCTGCATAAAAATGTGAAGAAATCGAAAATGAGATAATTGTCGAAAAGACTGACTCAGCATACAATCTTTGGTGAAATTAAAAGCAAGGACGGCAACGTGAAGAGCTTAATGGGAATTCCACTGTTAAATGCAGAGGACAGAGCGGATAGGTGGAAGAGTACAGTGAGGGCATCTATGAGGGGGAAAACTTATCTGATGAAGTGATCCACTGTTAGTATCAGAATTTAGATCAGATTTGGAAGACTTAAAATCAAGTAAGGAAGACTGGATGGATAACAATACATCAGAATTTCTAAAATAATTGGGTAAATGGGAAATAAACGATTATTCACCTTGATTTGTAGAATATATGAGACTCGCCAATACCATAAGCCTTTCGCAAAATAATCATCCTCACAATTCCCAAGATTGTAAGGCCTGAGAAGTACGACAAGTGTCACACAATCAGTTTAACAGCTCGTGCATTAAAGTTTCTGTCAGAAATAATATACAGAAGAATGGAAAAGAAAACTGAGGATCTCTTAGATTACTATCAGTCTGGCTTTAGGAAAGGTAAAAGCACAAGAGAGGTAATTCTGATGTTACGGTTGATAATGGAAGCAAGATTAAAGAAAACCAAGGCACGTTCATAGGATTTGTCAAGTAGTGCAGGAGCTTCGAAATTCAGAGAAAAATAGAGGTGGGGGAAGACGGATAATATACACAATGTACAAGAGGGAACAAGAAGAGTGGAAGACGAAAACGAAGTGCTCAGATTAAAAAGGATGTAAGACGGGGAAGTAGTCTGTTGACGCTCCTGTTCAATCTCTTCATCAAGGAAGCAATGACGGAAATAAAAAAGTTGAAGAGCGGGACTAAAATTAAGGGTGAAAGGGTATCAATGTTAAGTTCGCTGATGATATTGCTATCCTCAGTGAAAGTGAAGAAGAATTACACGATCTGTTAAAGGAATGAATAGTTTGATGAGTACAGAATATGGGTTGAGAGTAAATCGAAGAAAGGCAAAAAGAAAAAGAGAAATAGCAGAAATCAGAATAGCAAGAAACGTAACATCGTAGCTGTTGATCACGAAGTACATGAAGTTAAGGAATTCTGCTATCTAAGTAGCAAAATAACTCATGACGGACAGAACAAGGACGTAAAAAGCAGACTAGCAATGGCAAAAAGCGCATTCCTGGCCAATACAAGTCTATTAGTACCAAACAAAGATCTTACTTTAAGAAAGAAATTTCTGAGAATACACGTTTGGAGCACAGCATTGTTTGGCACTGAGACATGGATTGTGGGAAAGCGGAACAGAAGAGAATCGAAGCATTTGAGATGGGCTACTACAGAAGAATGTTGGAAATTATGTGCACTCTTAAGATAAGGAAGATGAGGTTCTCCGCAGTATCGGTGAGGAAAGAAATATATGGAAAACACTGCCTAGAAGAAGGAACAGGATGACAGGACACCTGTTAAGAAGTCAGGGTATAACTTCCGTGGTATTAGAGGGAGCTGAAGAGGAAGACAGAGATTGGAATACATTCAGCAAATAATTAAGAAGGTAGGTTGAGAGTGCTACTCTGAGATGAACAGGTTGGCTCAGGAGAGGAATTCGTGACGGGCCGCAACAAACCAGCCACAAAACTAACAAGTCGAAATAAAAATGAACGAAAATGAAATGAGTCAGTGTTTCCCAGAAGTGACATGAAACTGACAGTGAGCCCCTAAAGGACGACGTACAGCCTCTCTTTCCATATTCCTCAATAATAATGTAACCACTACGCAAGAAACCGAAGACGAATCAATATTGTTTTCGCTACAGCGTATAACATTGTTACATAGCTAAGGTCTACAATGAGCATAATCATTGTATAACACATTACACGTACAGTCTCCCTGCAGTTGAATTCAAGACTGTAACACATTTATGTTCGATGTTTGCATATTCATCTGCATTTTTTTTCCTTGCCGAATAGAAAAACATGTTTACTACTTTCCGAGTCACATTAAGTTATCTAATCTGCCGAGAATCTTTCAAATGATTGGAATGCATTTCTTTCCCCTGTTTTACTTTTGTTGACGTTCATCTTATAACTTTGAAGACATTATACATTCCATTAAACACATCTTATAAGTGTTTTGCTCTCTCTGACAGAATTACAGTGCGAGTTGACGCATTTTTTAGTACAATGGACCCGCAATTGTGAGGACGAAGGTTCAAACCTGCGTCCGGCCATCGTGATTTAGGTTTTCCACTATTTCCAAAAACACTTGAGGCGAAACCTGGATCGTTCCTTTGAAAGGGCATGTCTGACTTCCTTCCCCATTCGTCCCTAGTCCCATGGGGCAATGACATTGCTGTTTGGTCTCCTCCCCCCAAATCAACCAATCAAGCAGAATAACGTCGTTACCGGTAAACCTTAATGCTTTTATTAGTTCTCCCTGTACTTAATTCCCTTTCCAAATTTCTCCTCACATTCTTTTACTACATCCTCACTGTGTAAATCAGATAACTTAGAGGATGGGCTACAAGCTTCTACCACTGCCCTTCTCCGTCCTCTTCATTTCCGCGACTCCTACTAATAGAATTGCAATCTGGTTTCTGGACAAGTTGAAAACAAACATTCGTTCATCCGACTTGATTCCAGGTAACTGAACAAAAGAGTATATTAAAATCAGAGTCAAAAGATTTTTATAAATTTTAGATAAATTATTTCATGACAGAATAAGAATAAAATGGTCTGGAATTCTTCTTATAAACAAAACAGACGTTAATGAAAAAACCTCTAAAACTTTGTGTTTGTCAGTTATCGATGGTGATTTGTTTATTGGGAACCACTACGACAGACAAAAAGACTAAAAAATAATAGTAAAGTGGTCATTAAGTATATTAGAGTGGAAGATGTAATTATGGGTATCTTTAAACATTATGCTGTTCAGCGTCTTAATGAAATAACTGTGCAAATATGAGTCATGAATGTAACGAAAATAGAATGCAAGTGCGTAGGATATGTAGCCAGTTCAATGAATTAAGGGAGGATTGAATAAGTTCTTTGCTGGATTCAAAGGGATACAGTCTAGACAAACACCTAAGAGAAAATAAGCTGATAAGGTTAGAAAATATTAAGGGCAGAAGGAATGCTAGTGGCTGAAGACTGTAATCCATGGAGAAGTTAGGAGAATATCTTTACTTGGCAATGAATGTCAGATGGCTAGCGTTTATTAATCGAGACTGTTACTAAACATGATTTCAAGTAACTAATTCACTATTAATCTATAAAGTGAGGGATAGCAGGACCAACCATTGCTGAGAGTGATTATAACGTTAATTTTAGTATCAATATACGTGCAGCAGTTGCGCCATATAGATGAAATGAAAGTATTGGTTGGTATGGGAGACTGGTGCAACGAAGATTTCGAGCGTTCTATCCAAGAACGACTTGATAATTGTTGACGGTTACAATGTTTATTTAATATCGATAAATTCATCAATGGCTAATCCATGCATGTAAATTCCATTACTGTGTGATTAACTAAAATGTGTAGCGTGGAATATGATAACGAATTGCTCAGTGAGAGAGAGTGTCGATATTTTGAATCTAATGTGTGTACTTCTTGTGGTCGTAAATTTGACCTCGTTATTGTAACCCACGATTAATCAAGCAGAGGTACAGAGCTGAATGGTCTGATTATATGTGACATATTACAAAGTAGTCACGACTGTTACGTCGCGTTATGCCACAGTAGGATTACTTTTATTATCTACAATACACCCAGTTGCCAGGTTCAAATAATAGATGTCGATGTTTAATTTCACGGTTTACGACAGACTAAAAATATCACTTCACGTCAAGTGGTGAATAATCCCTGGAATTAGTTCCCTCTGTGAGTATTTCATGCCACGCCCATTACGGGCGAGGAATGCTGGCAGCGGGTGCCACCCTTCAGCCAAAGATTTTACAAACTGATCAAGGACGACTTTTAAAGTATGGGTGGAGTGATAACAAAATATTAGATTCAATAATACTGTGCGTTGATACAGATTTTTTGTGTAGTAGGATTTGGATATATATGTGGAAAAGATGAAATAGCTAGAGTGTTGATGTCAGACTGTGGAGGTAGTTGGTGATAAGCAGAGGGTGAGTAGGACACTTCACTGTACGTGATGATGGGTGATGGAGGGACGGGGGTGGAATTATGTGTGTGACGTTATGAGCGGCTTCCAGTTGCTAAGGGATTAGAAGCGATGAATTAGAATTATTGGCTGTTACGGCGTCACTAGGAGAGCCGACATTCGGTAATTTAAACTAAATTTATATGCAGTTTAAGATAGGAGTAGTTGTGACAATAGGTGGTAGTTACTTTTAGGTTGAAGACAGACACTGCTTAGAGACAAATTTGGTGTGCCTGAGGACGTTATACGGGGTGGTTGCTTTGCAGCACTGTATTGCGTATGTGGATAATGTCTGTTGCTGTGAGAATGGAAATGAAGGACTTGTTGGGGTGGAATGGACTGTCGACTAGTCAAAGAGAGCCTGTGAGATTGGATTTTATAACTGTAGTAGGATTTACATCTCCATCTATGCAAACTTTTGTAAGGTGAATGGCAGAGTAGGCTCCACTGTACCATTTATAGGCTTTTGCCATTCCATGTGGAGCGCAGGACGAATGACAGTTTAAATGCCTCTTTACGTTCTGTAACTAATCTATTCATTTCCTCACGACCCATACGGGAGCGATACTTAGGAGGTTGTAGTATGTTCATAGACACATTATAAAGATCATCTAAAGCTGGTTCTTGAAACTTCATAAGTTGGCTATCTCAGGATAGTTTCCGTCTATCTTCAAAGCCTGCCAGTTCATTTTCTTCAGCATCTCTGTAACACTCTCCCAAGGGTGAAACAAACCATTAATGTTGCCTGCGAGATCGTTAATAAATAATCCCTGGGGCGCACCCTAATATGTGGGATGGTGTCCAAATTAATTGTTAAACGGGAGGGGATTTAGGTTGAGGTAGTCTGTTTATAGGCCACAGTTAAGCAGTTTGTTCCTGGGTTCGATCATCATACACAGCCGTAAAAAAATTAATCCATGTAGAAAGAAGACTTTGATTTCGATGCGATGATGGCATACTCTATCTGGGGTACAGTACATGTAGCGATAATGGTTTCAGCGTCGTCCCTCAACAGATATCGTAGTTGCGTAACTACCAGAGCATCATCTGTGTCTAACCCTAAATAAGGAAAGCTGACATCAAGATGGCTCATTGTGGTGCAAAGTGTGAAGCAAGCAAATGGTTCACATGGCTCTGAGCACTATGGGACTTAACATCTGAGGTCATCAGTCCTCTAAAACTTAGAACTACTTAAAACTAACTAACCTGAGGACATCACACACATCCGTGCCCGAGGCAGGATTCGAGCCTGCGACCGTAGCGGTCACGCGGTTCCGGACTGAAACACCTAGAACCGCTCGGCCACACCGGCCGGCGTGAAGCAAGCAGGCAACCATGCCAAGGAGATGTACTCGTGCTCCCTACAGCCAACTGAACGACTTCGAAAGGGTTCAAATTGACGCCTTCCGAGTAGCGGCGTGGCCCTTTCGGAAAGTGGGCACACAATTGCGTCAGCTGTGCTACGATTCTCATATCAGTCACGTGAGAATTCTCACAATCGTGGATGAGGTTCTGAACGTCCACGCAGCACAGACGCCCGTGAAGATGGTGGCATTGTAAGGGCAGATCGTACAACTAGCACAGCACAGACAACAGGGCTTGCGAGCCTAGGCGTGTCAACAAAATCTGTTACCTACTGAGAACACTGAGGCCACAGGTACGCACACCTCTAGCCCTATTTCCATTGACACGCAGCGTCGACGTGCAGGGCTCGACTGGTGCCGCCAGAGGATTACTTGTGAGATGGAATGGGGCGGCGTGGTCTTCGGAGATGAAAGCAAACTCAGCCTGCACACAAGTGATGGTCGTGTGCGGGTACATCGGAGACCTGAAGAGCGCTGTCTCAGAGTGCAGTCGTCCAAGACACGCTGGCACCACCTGGGGTGCGATAAGAGACAGCTCTTCTTCACCTTTGGTGTTTCTGGAGGGGACGCTAACCAGCGCTCGGTACGTGCACAATGTTGTAAGAACCGTTCTTTTGTCTCTCTTGCGGCAGGGTGATCGTCGTGAAACTCAACGGGCTCTGGAAAATGTACAGTAAGTTCCCTGGCCCGCGCGATCTCTATAATTGTCTTCAGTCGAGCACGTGTGTGATATGACGGAAAAAGAAGTGACTCGTACGACTCGTCAGCCAACCACTCTTGCAGAACTACGTTACCAGGTTCAGCAGCTATGGTACAACGCATCGCAGGACAGTATTCGCCATCTGTATGATCATCTGGACGCCAGAATCAGCGCCGGTATTGCCATCCGTGGGGTCAGCCGTGATGTCCGAGCGGTTCTAGGATCTTCAGTCCGGAACCGCGCTGCTGCTACGGCCGCAGGTTCGAATCCTGCCTCGGGAATGGATGTGTGCGATGTCCTTAGGTTGGTTAAGTTTAAGTAGTTCTAAGTCTAGGGGACTGATGACCTCAGATGTTAAGTTCCATAGTGCTCAGAGCCATTTGAACCATTCCTGCCCATGGAGGCTACACCACGTACTAATATGGATGTTTCGCCATGGGTCGATACCTGGTAGCTCAGAACCGCTTGTCCTATTGCTCTCTAAACATAATCATTTTATGTACTCCATCTGAAATGTTGCAACAATAAAGCTTGAGTGAATTTCAAACCTCTTAAAGAGTGTATTAATTGCTTTTCCGGAAGTGTAGTATGGGGGCATAAGCGACAACTGGAGCTTGGGAGTCAAAAACCACAGTCTTTCAGTTCTTGCAGAATTCACTCATTTCTGGAAATGACTGTCCATGATTCTATCAAACGGCAAATCTGCGACTGCCTAGTGTTACAAGGAAAGTGGGGCCTTAGCGATCTCTATATTACTTAGGTTTGTTTAGTTTCCAGACTGTTCGTGGGAAATTATGATGCTGCTTTAGCGTGGCGATGATTCCAGCGCTGCCCTGCACTCAAGGCGGACGCGAACTTTTACAGAACAGTGCCGGAGTAGTGACCTTCCCGCGCTGCACATCCTAATCAGTGCAATAGTCTAAATTTGTTCGTAGACAAACTTGACGCATTACTGTAATTTCAAATAAAAACGTTAATGAAAAATTGTGGCGCACATAATCGTAATTCTACCCATTGGAAGAAAAACATTACATATAATAAGACACGTGCTTACGTGTTAGGTATGAAAGCAAACTACCTCTCAGTTAAACTCAATTCTTGGGACACGACAGATCTCCGAACACACCGAAACAGTTATACACAAATCGCAAATTTAAAATCTTGGCCCTTCTTCAACACACTCTGTCAACCACCTTGAATGGAGGAAATGTAGACATCGGAAGGCTTGTGTTCAGATTTGCATGGTTCAGCTTTATGACATGGGAGGTAAATAAATGCTTCGTTTTATATGAGGTAATCTAAAATGGTGGGACAGTCAGTAGACAGGAGGACAGCGTATGAGCGACCATATACGTTGCAGATACGGATGGCGGCAACTGTCTGTATGTCAGTCAGAATTTGTTTCCCGTGTGGCCTCTTGTACTGCGATTTCTAGATTCACTTCGTTGTGCACAGCAGTGGCATTTGCCGAGCGGCGGGTGTGAGGCGGTTGTTTGGGACAAGGAGGTTGGTGTGGATTTAAAATGCGGAAAGTGGCACGGCAATGTCCTTTGAGATCGGAATATGTGGATTTTATAAGGACAGAGTGTTCACTGCGGTGTGTGTGTGTGTGTGTGTGGGGGGGGGGGGGGGGGGTGGTATGGGTGAGAGGGGAAGGGGGAGGGATGAGCTGGTAACCTTTCATAGTTAACAGAACAGATCAAGGTGAACGCGACGGATGAACAAAGGCACGACGAGAAACCCAGGTAACGGCAGAGGCAGAGTCTGGTGATGGTGATTAAATGTGAACGCATAACCAGCGACGACAGCGAATCACAAGTATTTCTGTAGAAATAAATATTAAACGTGATCATATATCTGAATATGTCAGGCTGCCGGCCGGTGTGGCCGAGCGGTTCTAGGCGCTTCAGTCTGGAACCGCGCTGCTGCTACGGTCGCAGGTTCGAATCGTGCCTCGGGCATGGATGTGTGTGATGTCCTTAGGTTAGTTAGGTTTGAGTAGTTCTACGTTCTAGGGGACTGATGACCACAGAAGTTAAGTCCCATAGTGCTCAGAGCCATTTGAACCATTTTCTTTGTCTCAGGCTAGTTACTGGACGTTTTGATGAGGGCATCTGAGACGGTCGGTGTCGACAGCACAGAGTTTACTGCCTGCGCGCGTGGTCTGCCTCGCCGTTGAAGAGAGCAGACACTGACAGTCTCGCGGCAGTCGGTGTTGTAAAGGGCAAGTGACACTGACGGAACTCTGCAGGCAGATTGCTCAGTGATGGCCAAGAGGTACCATGAGTAACTCCACGTGTGATGTAATATGTTATCTGCTCAACTAGTGGACTTTGATTTGCGTGTTGTAGTTTAGTCTTCATAGTGAGAAACATGTTCCCCTGCCATTTGTGTCTGAGATCGTGGCGTTGTGCGGAAGTTAGCATTCTACGCCGCCGAGCTAGGTGTGGTTTGATATCGTGCTGTTCTGTACCAGTGTCAGCCTGAAGACAGATTCGGCGCAGGAGAGGCTAGTCTTCTGTTTTAATTTCACAATGGCGTCATGATGGGTGGGGAACCAATTTACTGGAATCATTTAACCTATGCATCGTGGTTCACTTTTTCGTGGTTAGGATCTGCCATTTCAGGGGCGACTCTTATGGTGATAATTTTTTTATACTATGAGCAAATTGTATTAAGTTTAGAGCGATTAATTTTGTTTAAAGCTTTTTATCCATTCTTAACCTTTTCTTTAAATGTTTGTTTTCCTTTTTGATACCTAGTTGGTGAAACAGATTCTCACTACTTAGATCAGTTTAAAAAATTTCTGGTCACGCGTAATTTGGTTTCTATTGCACCGTCGGTCCAGTAAATGCTTAAAAATAGTACTGCTGTATATCTTGCATCATTTTAGTCAATTTTTTTGAATTAGCTTAAGGTTTCTTGTAAGGGTTTTATCTTTTACGTATTTGGAAGAGAATTTTTTGTTAATACAGCTGGTTCGAGCATTGTGGTGGGTTTCATTTAAAAGCTTTGAAAGAAAGTTATTGCAATGTGATGTTAGAAGTTGCCTCCTCTGTTTTAGAAAACCAGCTGTTCTGAAACTGTATTTTATGTTACGTGCCTGAGGGTGGCTGCTATTGGTATTATTTTCGTATGGGGGCTGGTTGGCCCTTGTTCCCATGATCAAAACTGATCTGAATTTAATTTTGTCATATGTTTGAACATTGCTTGATTATTATTTGTAATCTAACACTTGTAAAAAAGTGTGGATTTGTTAAACTTATGGCCCGTAGTTCTAGTGCTCCTCATGTTGAACGTAAATAGTCCTCCTCCTGCTTTTATAATTATGTGACAAACTGTGAATCATTGTTACCTTACTTTGCTGTACGGTATGTATATAATCAGCTTTGAAGTTTAAAATTTTTTATAGTCCTTTGGTTATTAAATGGCTCTGAGCACTATGAGACTTAACTTCTAAGGTCATCAGTCCCCTAGAACTTAGAACTACTTAAACCTAACTAACGTAAGGACAGCACACACATCCATGCCCGAGGCAGGATTCGAACCTGTGACCGTAGCGGTCTCGCGGTTCCAGACTGTAGCGACTAGAACCCCTCGGCCACCCCGACCGGCGGTTATTAAAAAAGGATGTATTACTGGGCTGCTCCATTACTAGATGTTTTAATTTTCTGCTGAACAGATCGGTATCGATTATTGTTGCACCAACTCCTTTTCTATCAGTTTTCTCAACCTGTGACAATGCATGCCAGCAAGCTGCTTACAATATCATGTTGCCCAGAAATGAATAAAGTCAACTCAGCGTGATACAGGTCGCACTGCATGTGTCTCTTCACGTGGCAAGAGGCTCGCCCCATTCAATAAAAAGCTGGACAAGTCTGGCAAAAATACTCGCTGCCCATACCTAGCAATATCTAGCATCGACTGCGACCTATGTCGAGAGCTATTACGCGCTAGCCATAGACCCGATGCGGGTCATTCAACCCCGTCTGCAGCTAGCTGCTGCATCCGCTAGCCACTCGTCTATCAGCCGCTTCTAGGCCTGTTGCTGCCCGTGCCTGAGCGGCCACCATCCGACTAAGGCCTGCTTCAAGTTGCCACCGGCTTACTTTCGGACGTCTCTAAGGGATCCTCGAATACAGTCTACACTTGGGTGCATCCCGCAACTGACCTATAGCAAGCTGCAGGGTGACTGTTACATTCGCGCGCTGCTTCGTTTGGATGCCTAACGTAGCCACGCGATCGCCTGAGCGATGACTCTCCATCTCCAAGGTAACCACCTCCCTGCCTGGCGTCCTCGCACTGACGGCCGCCCCATGCTGGCCACGTGTTCTGTCGAGGGGATCTCAGGTTCCTTGGTTCAAAGCATGAGACTAAGACACCGTCTTTGGTGGCTGTATGTGTTTTTGATGAATAAAACACGATGATAATAGTGCTGAATTTGTATTTCTACGACCAAGGAAACATCTGTTCCCCAGACCTACTGTCCAGCGCACGATCCCTAGCTATAATTCCGGAACAGTAATAATTGGTGCCTGGAGAGCCGGTGACGTCAAGCAATGTCGTGGGTCAGAATACATCACCATCAGCTCAGCTTGGTGATCCAGACAAACCGGTTTACTCTGGCTGTTTGCCCTTCAAGTTTTATGCAAAAGTGGAGCACACTGTTAAAGTTTGGTTTGTGAAAGTAGATGCAGACGGTGATATGAAGGTTGACTCACAGCTTCATAGGAACATATTGTCATGTGTCAGTTTATACCAAAACCGTTGCACAACCTATTTTACAGCGTGATATGCACAGCCCAATAGCCAATGAAGTCAATTATTTAACAGTGCATGAAAACTGTAGACAATGTTTACTTCTACCAGTGAATGCGGTGCTAAACTAATTACTTCTTCTCCCTTCAGTGATGAAAACCTGTTATTTTCTGAAACCTTGAGGTTCTTCTTTAGCCACCTAGTGACAGAGAAGTTAATTTAGAAAGACTGGAGTATCATTAACTTGTTTGGCCCTGAAAGCTGAACACAGCAGGTGTAGAACACCGTGAGACAGGTTGTTGAGTCACAGCATTGCCATGACTGAATGTTCGTTGATGTCCGAATGAGAGGGTTTGTGACTGGTTCATAATTGTTGTTTTGGTAGAAGGAGCATTTTCCCTTGTGTGTTTACCTTCCAGGCTTTTTGTTGACCGGGCTTGGATATATGTTATTGTTGAGTGACGATCAAGATAGGTAAATAAATTAGTGAAATCAATGTGAAGTGAAGTAGAAAGTAGAAAATAAATGAAAAACTTAGTTTAGTCTAGAAGAGTTACACACTGACAAACAGCGGGCAGAGCAGCAGTGGAAACAGCCAGCGCTTGCAAGTTAGCACGTTCAAGAGAAGCCATCGCCCTCCCCACATAAGTGGAAGCTGTCAATTCAGCCGTCAGGGCATCGCCCGACCAGCTCACGTGTTTCACAATTGTCATATGTGATCAAAGGCCCTCGCCTACATTCCAAGAACCAATGACCGACGTTAAGAAGATTCTTCAAGAAGCTTTTCAACGTGACAGAAGAGGTAATGACCGTGAAGTCGTTCACCTCCAGTGAACTGAAGTAAATAAATACGCAAGACGCAGAGGGCCCGACAGTAGTTTTCAGTTCAGTTCCAGTACAGTTCAGTCGGTGCTGAAGACTGTCATGCAGGAAGAGACTACATCGTACTTAGAATTACCAAGTCCACCGCTGTGATGGAATAGCAAGCAGCAGCCTCGCCGCCAGAAGACAGAACTTAGAAGGTATTTCAAGACTGATTTTTACGTACCCGGGTGACTCGTGAGGATGGGAAGGAGATGGCCTCACATCAGCAGTCACCTGTGAGCTGGTGATGAAGATCTGACAACCGAAGACTGGCAAGCTGGAGTCCGTTGTTCGAGTCCGGGGCACTGGTCTTCCCCCGATGGCTGACGCACAACACTGACACACGTGGCCGCATAGAGAATAGAAACATTGCGACGCCACATACAAAGTATCACCATCCGATTTATGACTTCGTTCTCAATAATTAAACGGGCCACCTCACGATGTGCGTCTCCAGCCAAATGGGCGAAACGGCGACACGGAATAAACACCGCCAGGCTTTATCAGACGCCACCGCTCATACAGCAGAAGGCTTCACAAACGACACAGCTGCCGCTCTCCCATCCAGAACAATCCAGTAAGGAAACTATTGTACAAATCTATCAATAAAAGTTGTCTTATGTAAAAATGCTGTTCCATTCTACCTCATAATCGAGCCAAGGAAGAACCCACCCTGCCCACATGTTGTTAGGAGAGAAAAAGTAATTTATTTAGTGTTTTTCACCCTGACATAATGCTTTATAATCAAATGCTCTTTGCAGTAACGCTCTTCCTGACGATTGACTAGCATCAAGAGAGGTTACTCAGTTACATTATGTAGTAGGAGAGATTGTCCACCTTCTTTCGCCGTCACACCATTGCTGGTTAACCGTGACAAAATCCGAGAGAGCAGAAATTTGTTAAACTTGTTTATAAAATTATTATTGGCTGATATTCGCAAGATCATCTGAAGTTGGCCAGCGGGATTCCTAAGCTGGCAGAACTAGCCGTGTTTCAAAGAGTAAAGTCAGAATACACTTGCCGTAGAGTTCGAAGAGAACACTTATACCAAGGGCTCCAGCGAGAACGCACTTCACTTTAGACAGCCGCAAAGAGAGATGTCGCCGATGTAGAGCAAAGTACTGAGGTCGTGTTTCCAGCCGTTACCACAGCTATCTTTACACTCGCTGTCTAAGATTCGCAAGCTTGAGCTAGTGATGCAATCACTGAGCTGTGAGGGACGCGAATGTATTAGGGTTTCATTGCGCAGTTTTAGCGTTCGCAGCTAGCTAGTTGAACCCACCATGCAGTCGGTGAATCCATTCATGTTCGTTCTTGCTTCTCTGGCCTTCTTTCATTAAATCACTAACCGTTTACGCAATCAATGACCATACCCATGACACAGTTTCATATTACGCTTTCATGTGTCCACCCAATTGTGCCAAGGCTATGTTTCATAATTACAACCTTTTCTCCATTAATTAAATGTACAAATGTTTCATTCAGTGGGCAAATAATTTTACATGATGTCTTATGGCTATAATCCAAATTGTTATGCTGACCACTACTTTCCTTTTGCAGTTGCATGAGCTCCTTCAGTAATATATCTGTGTAAGGAGTGGTTGGTTGGTTGGTTGGTTTGTGGGGGTTAAAGGGACCAGACTACTTAGGTCATCGGTCCCTTGTTCCACGACCATAATAATACACGAAGAGAAGTCCAACAAGCAATAAACACATAACGGAGACGACAAGGGACGACACAGTGCAAGAAAGACATAGACGAAGACCAGAGAAAAGAGATTAAAAGACACACAGAGTGCGACGGTCATTGGCCGACCATGAAAATAAAACTGGAAAGGCCAACTACCAAGGGACACATTAAAACACCACAAACTAAAACCCCAGGCCAAAAGCCACAGTCGACACTAAAAAAAAATAAAAAGGGACTCTCATATTGAATGATAAAAACCCCCTGCTCGAATAAAACGGAGAACTAAGTCAACCATAGTAGAGTCATCGGTTAAAAGAGCAGGGAGTGTATCAGGCAGCGCGAACGTCTGCCTGAGGGCAGTTAAAAGTGGGCAGTCTAGTAAGACGTGTACCACGGTCAGGGCCAATCCGCAGCGACAGAGAGGCGGGTCGTCACGGCACAAGAGATACGCGTGCGTGAGCCGGGTATGTCCTATGCGGAGCCGGCAGAGGACGACAGCGTCCTTGCGAGACCCCCGCATGGAGGAGCGCCACACACTGGTTGTCTCCTTGACTGCCCGAAGTTTGTTGGGAGAGGGCAGGGTGCGCCACTCATCACGCCAAGCAGCAAGGACCTTCTGCCGCAATACGGATCGGACGTCACTCTCTAAAAGACCGATCTCCATGGCCGGGGAACTGACCGCCTGTTTCGCCAGTTCGTCAACCCGCTCGTTACCCGGGATGCCGACGTGACCCGGGGACCAAACAAAGGTGACAGAGCGGCCGCAACGGACGAGAGTATGGAGGGACTCCTGGATGGCCATCACCAGACGGGAACGAGGGAAACACTGGTCAAGAGCTCGTAAACCGCTCAGGGAGTCACTACAGATGACAAAGGACTCACCTGAGCGGGAGCGGAGAAACTCTAGGGCACGATAGATGGCAACCAACTCGGCAGTGTATACACTGGAGCCAGCTGCCAATGACCGTTGCTCACAATAATCCCGTAGAGTGAGAGCGTAACCAGTGTGACCAGAGACCACCGAACCGTCGGTGTAGGCCACCGCCGCGTTCGGAAACTCGGCCAGGATGGAAAGAAAGCGGCGGCGGAGGGCCTCCGGAGGCACTGAGACCTTCGGACCCTGTGCCAAGTCGAGCCGAAGGCACGGTCGGGGCACACTCCACGGGGGCAGACGGAGATTGGCCCGGAAAACAGGCGGCAGAGGAAAAAAGTCAAGGCCACGGAGAAGGTCCCGGAGGCGAACCGCAATGGGACACCCTGACCGGGGCCGCCTGTCTGGAACATGGACGATCGAGCGCGGGAACAGGAGACGGTAGTTTGGATGCCCTGGCATGCTATAAACGTGCGCGGCATAGGCGGCCAGAAGACGGTCACGCCGGAACCGCAATGGAGGGACACCAGCCTCCACAAGTATGCTGTCGACGGGGCTTGTCCGGAACGCTCCCGTGGCGAGGCGGATCCCGCAGTGGTGTATGGGATCCAGCAATCGCAATGCTGAAGGCGAGGCAGAACCGTACGCCACACACCCATAATCAAGGCGGGACTGGATCAGCGCTTGATATAGGTGGAGGAGGGTGGACCGGTCGGCACCCCACCTGGTGTGGCTTAAGCAACGGAGAGCGTTTAAGTGCCGCCAGCATGTTTGCTTCAGCTGCCTAATATGGGGCAGCCAAGTCAACCGGGTATCGAACACCAGTCCCAAGAACCGATGCGTCGCGACCACAGCAAGAGGTTCACCGTCAAGGTAAAGGCGCGGCTCAGGGTGAACCGTGCGACGCCGGCAGAAATGCATAACGCAGGTCTTCGCGGCCGAAAACTGGAAGCCGTGCGCTACAGCCCATGACTGCGCCTTGCGGATGGCACCTTGCAGCTGCCGTTCAGCAGCGGCGATGCCACTGGAGCTGTAATATAGGCAGAAGTCGTCCGCATATAAAGAAGCCGCGACGGACGACCCCACCGCCTCAACGAGCCCATTGATGGCAATTAAAAACAGGGACACACTGAGGACAGACCCCTGTGGGACCCCGTTCTCCTGGACCCGGGAGGAACTATGCGACGCAGCTACTTGCACGCGGAAGGAACGATACGAAAGAAAATTCTGAATAAAAATCGGGAGCGGGCCCCTAAGGCCCCACCCATGAAGTGTGGCCAGGATGTGATGGCGCCAAGTCGTATCGTATGCCTTCCGCATGTCGAAGAAGACGGCAACCAGATGTTGGCGGCGCGCAAAGGCTGTACGGATGGCAGACTCCAGGGAGACCAGATTATCGACGGCAGAGCGGCCTTTACGGAACCCACCCTGAGACGGAGCCAGAAGGCCCCGAGACTCGAGGAGCCAACTCAACCTCCGGCTCACCATACGTTCCAGCAACTTGCAAGGAACGTTGGTGAGGCTTATGGGGCGATAGCTGTCCTCCTCCAGCGGGTTCTTGCCAGGTTTCAATACGGGGAGGACTATGCTTTCCCGCCATTGAGACGGGAAAACACCCTCGACCCAGACGCGATTGAAAAGACCTAGGAGGCGTCGCTGGCAAGGCACTGAGAGGTGTTTCAGCATCTGGCTGTGAATGCGGTCTGGTCCAGGAGCCGTATCAGGGCAAGCAGAAAGTGCGCTCTGGAATTCCCATTCGCTGAAAGGAGCATTGTACGACTCCGCGTGGCGCGTGTGAAAGGAAAGCCTCCGACTTTCCAACCGCTCTTTCCGGGAGCGGAAGGCCAACGGGTAGTTCGTTGACGCGGAACACTGAGCAAAATGCTCTGCTAACCGGTCCGCAATCGTGTCGGAGTCGGTGCACACTGCTCCATTCAGCGAAAGCCCAGGGACAGAGACAGGTGGCCGATAGCCTTGGAGTCGCCGAATCTTGGCCCAAACCTGCGATGCAGAGGTACGGACGCCAATGGTGGAAACATAACGTTCCCAGCACTCCTGCTTCCGTTGGCGAATAAGGCGTCGGGCTCGGGCGCGGAACTGTTTAAAAGCAATGAGGGTCTCCAACGACGGGTGCCGCTTATGGCACTGAAGAGCCCGCCGGCGATCTCGAATCGCCTCTGCGATCTCGGGCGACCACCACGGCACAGTCCTCCGCCGAGGTGACCCGGATGGACAGGGAATCGCAGATGCCGCCGCAGAAACGATGCTGGTGGTGACCGACTGAACCACCGCATCAATCGGATCAGTGGAAGGAGGTGCGATCACTGCGACAGATGTAAATAAGTCCCAATCAGCCTTATTCAGAGCCCATCTGGAGGGGCGTTCAGAAGAGTGACGCTTTGGCAGTGACAGAAAGATGGGGAAATGGTCACTACCACATAAGTCGTCATGGACCCCCCAGTGGATGGATGGTGAAAGTCCGGGGCTGCAAATAGAAAGGTCAATGGCCGAAAACGAGCCATGGACCGCACTAAAGTGGGTCGCCTCTCCCGTGTTTAAAAGGCAGAGGTCAAGCTGTGACAGAAGAGTCTCGACATCTCTGCCCCGGCCAGTAATCGCGGCGCTACCCCACAAGGGGTTATGGGCGTTAAAGTCGCCCAGCAACACAAAGGGAGGCGGCAGTTGTCCTATCAATGCAGCCAACACATGACGAGAGACATCACCATCCGGCGGAAGGTACAAACTGCAGACAGTAATAGGCTGAGGCGTCCACATCCTGACAGCGACAGCCTCTAAGGGTGTATGAAGAGGCACACACTCGCTGTAGATAGAGTTAAGGACGTAGACGCAGACTCCACCAGACACCCTCTCATAAGCTGCCCGGTTCTTATAATAACCCCGATACCCTCGTAGGGCAGGGGTCTGCATTGCCGGAAACCACGTTTCCTGGAGGGCAATGCAGAAGAAAGGGTGACTGCTGACGAGTTGGCGGAGCTCAGCAAGGTGGTGGAAAAAACCGCTGCAGTTCCACTGGAGAATCACTTTGTCCATGGGCGAAATAGGCGTGAAGGGACCGAGGAGGCAGATCACGTCACTGGGTCACCTGCTGTCACCGATCGAGGACCAGTACAATCGGCGTCCTTGGCGTCTGAGGGTATGGCGAGATCCAGGTCCTCAGCGGACGCCAGGATCTCCACCGCATCCTCAGACGCAGAGCCTGTATGGAGCGGTGGGGTGGATGCCACCGCGCGTTCCTTGGCCTTAGAGGCCTTCTTCTTCTTCGTCTTCTCTCTCTCCTCCTTGGGCTTTACTGGCTGGGAGGGCTCCACCGAGTCAGTCTCCGGGACGGAGGAGGAGCGGGAAGCCCTGCGACCAGCCGCTGGCCTGCTTTTCAGCCATTGGCTGACGTCACCCTTCCCAGAGGTGGAAACCTGGGAAGGGAGGGACCCGAGGGATCCCTTGCGAGAGAGAGTCGCCGAAGAAGTCGGACGCTTCTCCGGCTTAGAGTTGGGGACTTGTGTCCCCGATGGTTGGGGGGTCGTTGCTCCTGAGGTAGGTGGTGCAGGAGCAACAGATGGGGAAGGGTCCCCCACCATCAAGGGGGCAGGTGTAGTATTCTGGCTCAGAGTGTTCAGTGGAATCGGCGCAGCAGATGACAAAACTACTGTTTTGGCAGTGGTGGCATAGGAGTTGGTCAGAGCCACAGGATGTAGCCTCTCGTATTTCCGCTTAGCCTCAGTATAGGTCATGCGGTCCAGGGCCTTATATTCCATGATCCTTCGTTCTTTCAGTAGAACCTTGCAGTCTGGCGAGCAAGGGGAATGGTGTTCGCCGCAGTTCACACAGATGGGAGGCGGCGCACATGCAGTATTAGGATGTGAAGGGCGTCCACAATCTCTGCATGTCATGCTGGAAGTACACCGAGATGACATGTGGCCGAACTTCCAGCATTTGAAACACCTCATCGGGGGAGGGATATAGGGCTTCACATCACATCGGTAGACCATCACCTTGACCTTTTCGGGTAGGACGTCACCCTCGAAGGCCAAGATGAAGGCACCGGTGGCTACCTGATTATCCCTCGGACCCCGATGGACGCGCCGGACGAAGTGAACACCCCGCCGTTCTAAATTGGCGCGTAGCTCGTCGTCTGACTGCAAGAGTAGGTCCCTATGGAATATAATGCCCTGGACAATGTTGAGACTCTTATGGGGTGTGATCGTGACGGAAACATCCCCCAACTTGTCACAAGCGAGTAACCGCCGTGACTGTGCAGAGGATGCCGTTTTGATCAATACTGCCCCAGAGCGCATTTTGGACAAGCCCTCCACCTCCCCAAACTTGTCCTCCAAGTGCTCGACAAAAAACTGAGGCTTGGTCGCCATAAACGATTCCCCATCGACTCGTGTACAGACTAAATAGCGAGGTGAATAAGGTTCGCTGCCAACCGTAGCCTTTCGTTCCTCCCATGGTGTGGCCAGGGAGGGGAACGATTGTGGATCATATGCCTGAGCGTTGTATTGAGGCCGAGAACGCTTAGAGACTGCTGGCGGCTGGCCGCCAGCAAGAGATGATGTACCACGCTTCATCGCGGGTCATCCGCCCTGATGCCACCTACTCCGACCAAGGGCCCTCCCCACGGGCGCCACCCAGCCTCAGCAACGACCACCTGGCGGTATGGCCATTGCCGGGAGTCCCGATGCCCCAAGGAGACAGGCATCTACTCCTTGGCATACGCGGGGAGTTAACGGCGCAGGCATCAGTAGAGCGATCCCTGTGTTGTCAGGGGGCTACAACCGACAGGGTACATGGCGGCCCCACCACAACGGACTGGCTACCGTGCTGGATTTCAGGTGAAATGTAGCCCATGATCGTCATTGGCGCATAAAGCGACACAGCAGAGCAGACTGCAAAAACCGCACCCAAGAACAAAGCCACGCCCTAGAGATGGTGAGTGGGCGGGACAGCTATGCGACGACGACCAACCAAGCTAGAGATGGTAATGAGCGATGGACACATTGCACCTTGTAAGGCGCCCTTCCCCAATCAGCTCGCTCTTCGGAAGAATTTAGAAGATGGAGGTCAAACCCGGTAGGGGACCATCACATAAGGCCGAAACGTTTGAGACTCCTTTTAGTCGCCTCTTATGACAGGCAGGAATACCGTGGGCCTATTCTTACCCCCGAACCCACAGGGGGTTAAGGAGTGGTACTCGTAGTTTCACGTTTCGTTGGGCCATCCCTAGTTATTTTCATTCAATAAGACGTTATCCAGTTCACGACATTATTTCTCTTAAATCTGCATGATAGTATAGTGACGTTCCCTCCCACCTAGGTCACTACGGAACGAACCTTTATCATCTTAGGGGCTTACTAAACAGCTTAAACGACACGCCACAAAATGCCTCTTTGCACCCAGTTATGTGTGGGCAACGTAGCCTGCTGAGTACAGGGAGCGTGGATCCGCATCACTTGTAATTTGTTTTAAAAGTAGGAGGTGTGCTCATTATGCCAAGGAATACCACGAGTGAGCATCGTTAGCGCTTAGTCGTAAAGAGTAAATAATGTTGAGGGTTTTACAGTATTACTAACAATGAACAGTGTCTTACGTTTGTCATGTAATATGTTGTCCTAATGTGGTAAATGCAGACTTTACATGAGTAAGTCAGAGGAACTGATGGTTACTACTCAGTAAGTGGTGCAGATTTTGGTAGAACATGTTGTTCAAATGAGACATCCATAGCCAGTTAGGTGCTTTGAAGGAGAACAGAACCTCGTCAAGTTTTTGGGACTTTCCCTGGATGCCGATCCCGCTTGTCTAACTGATTCTTTTTTTGGTCAGACAGGGCAGGGCGTATTGAAATTTGCGGATAATTTGTTGCCAGCTGCAAAACCAGGTTGTTGGGCAGATGAACAGTTGTTACATGTCGCCAAGCTACGATTAATACTTCACGCTAAAACGAAGTTTGTGACAGAAGTATTTTTTCCATTCATGTCAAATGTTATCGTCCCGAACGTTCGGGATACATGCGGCAAGACTGCTATCATCTCAGTGCAAGAAATGTGGAAAGGCTGGACTTCGAGGCCAAGTAACGAGCGTAAAATGAATGGCAGAAACGGAATTAATCAATGGTCAAACTGCAGATGCGGTCCTAGGGCCGCCGAGTGGCGTTTACTGTGAATTTCAGTCCGGCACCGTAATAAATGAAGGACAGAGTTAAACAGAGACGTCAGGCATATTCAGTGTGAGTCTCATATGTGGTCCACCAAAAACGTACTCACTCGGTGTTGTAGTTGAAAGAGCAGCAGAAACCCGCGTCTGACTTCTGACGAGTGAAGAGCTTCGAGCAGTTGACGATTTGCTTCCGCCAGAGGCAGCGCACCATCAGCGACTCGCAGGACGGCGCCAGCTGCAAACAACCGCTCTCATATTGGATGTAATTTTCAATCTATCACATAAAGTAAAAGAAACTGTTTATAATCCACAATTTTTAACTACAAGCTGCTTCAGGCAGCTGGAATGCTGAGGTACTAGGGATCCAACCGCTTTCTCTGATATTATTGTAATCGCCGTCCAGAGACTGATTTGATGCAGCTCTCCATGTTACTCTATCCTGTGCAAGCTTCTTCATCTCCCTGAAGCTACTGTAACCCACATCCTTCTGAATCTGTTCAGTGTATTCATCTTTTGGTCTCCCTCTACGAATTTTACACTCCGCGCTGCCCTCCAATACTAAATTGGTGATCCCTTGATGCCTCAGAATATGCCCTACCAACCGATCCCTTCTTCTAGTCAAGTTGTGCCACAAATTTCTCTCCTCCCCAATTCTAATCAATACCTTATCATTAGTTATGTGATCTACCCATCTAATCTTCGGCATTCTTCTGTAGCACCACATTCCGAAAGCTTCTGTTCTCTTTTTGTCTAAACTATTTATCGTCCACGTTTCGCTTACATACATGGCTACCCTCCATACAAATACTTTCACAAAAGACTTCCTGACACTTAAATCTATACTAGATGTTAACAAATTTCTCTTCTTCAGAAACGCTTTCCTTGTCACTGCCAGTCTGCAGTTTATATTGTCTCTACTTCGACCATCAGCAGTTATTTTGCTCCACAAATAGCAAAACTCATTTACTACTTTAAGCGTCTCATTTCCTAATCTAATTCCCTCAGCATCACCTGATTAATTAACTCTGATATTTTGGGATTAAAAAAATTATAGGAAAAATAAAGAGCATGCCAGTAATGGTTCAAATGGCTTTGAACACAATGGGACTTAACTGCTGAGGTCATCAGTCCCCTAGAACTTAGAACTACTTAAGCCTAACTAACCTAAGGACATCACACACATCTATGTCCGAGGCAGTATTCGAACCTGCGACCGTAGCGGTCACGCGGTTCCAGACTGAAGCGCCTAGAACCGCTCGGCCAAACTGGTCGGCGCCAGTAAAGGATAGAACAGAAACAGATATTTTTGCTGTTACTGATTACTAATTAAAAACGCTACAGACGTTGAGTATTTGTGTATGTACAGGGCTGCTCAAAAAGAAGGAACAGATTTCAAACATTTATTGCTTCAAAATTACAAAACATATAAACATAATTCTAACGTTCCTGGAATAGGAGAAGTTCAATTTTTTATGCATTCAACGTGAGCACCATGTGTTACACGAGAAATATCAAAACGGTGGCTCATTTCCTGCCCCACAGGAAGCAGGTGGTCTCTCGTTGTCAAATTCATATCTTCAACAATGCGATATTAGAGACTCTCAAAATTGTTAGGCATAGGGACAATAAAAATTCTCTTAGTACGTCGTACGTTATCTAAATGACACCATTCCAGAACGTTGGACTGGAAAAGGAGTAGCATAAGATGAACTTCAGGTCTCACACATTGTAACTCGTATCTGTAGGTTTGTGTAAAAGACCGTGTTTTTATGCCCCCTGTGCCCAACACTCTTTAAAGTCTATTACATCGCGTTGTTGAAGCTGTGAATTCGATAACGAATTACCACCTGTTTAGTGTGTGGCAGGAAACCAGCCACCGTTTTGATATTTATCGTGTAACACATGGTGCTCACATTGAAAGTATAACAATTTGAACATTTCTCTTTCTAGAAACGTTGGAATTGAGTTTCTATCTTTTGTAGTATGGAAGTCTGAAATCTGTTCCTTCTCTTTGAACATCCTTGTATTCTTATAACGGCAAAAAGTTAAACAATATTTTTTTCTGCCTAGGTTATTTGGTGTGGTTCATGGTGTGGGTTCCTGTAGTCATGTCCTAGTTCATGAACCACAGGCAACGTATGAGTGGCCAAGTAAGTGGTCGGGATACCAGTTACCTTGGAATAAGACAGGGCATCTCGGACATATTCTGAGTCGTGGTCACCTTTGTGCTCATACGACAAAGACTACCAAATCCACCGGTTAGTCCCTCAACCGTTAGGGGTAAAACTCAATGGGACTCGGGGCAAGTAAGGCTAGCAACCTGCTTCCCTGGCACTTTAAATACGATGCTGGCAATAATCAGAGGAAAATGTCTCGGACCTTTGAAGGTGACGGAGTCCCACCTCTAACTGACAAACCAGGGACTCCTAAGATACGACTTGGCAAACAAATGGTAATGAAATGGGGAGCTATTAATATCAATGGAGGCTACTCTGGGAAGAAGGTAGAGCTGGCAGAGGCTGCAAGTAAGATGGGGCTGGAAGTTTTAGCTGTTAGTGACATTCGGGTAAGGGGTGAGAAAGAAGAGGAAGTGGGAGAATACAAGGTCTACTTGTTAGGAGTCAAAGCAGGAATACACAATGGGGTGTAGGGCTTTACATCAAGAAAGAAATGGAACCCAGCGTAGTTGCAATAAGGTATGTAAACGAACGACTGATGTAGATAGATTTGACAGTGTCTAGCAAGAAAATTAGAATTTTGTCAGTATATTCGCATTGTCAATGGACAGATCAAATAAGATCCATAGTTTTCATGAAGCACTCAGTGATGTAGTTGTTAAAGTAAAGGACAAGGACAGTGTTCTGCTCATGGGTGATTTTAATGCCAGGATTGGAAATCGAACAGAAAGGTATAAAAAGGTTATGGGTAAATTTGGAGAGGATATGGAGACCAACAGGAACGGGAAACAACTCTTGGATTTCTGTGCCACTATGGGCTTAGTAATCACAAACTCTTTTTTAAACATAAGAACATTCACTGGTACACTTGGGAAGGCAGGAGAACCAGATCTGTCATTGACTATACAATAACAGATCAGGAATTCAGGAAGGCTGTCAGGGACACACGTGTATTCAGGGGATTCTATGATGACACTGATCATTATTTAATCTGCAGTGAAATAGGGATTGAGAGGCCGAAAGTGCAGGAGGTCAGGTCCATATGTAGGAGGATAAGTGTGGAGAAAATTCAGGATAAGGAAATCAGGCACAAGTACATAACAGCGATCTCATAAAGGTACCAGTTACTTGAATGTAGTCAATTACAGTCATTGGAAAAGGAATGGACGAGGTACAGGGACACAGTACTAGAAGTGGCTACAGAATGTCTTTGAACAGTAGCGTGTAAAAGTAGGATGAAGCAAACAGCTTGGTGGAATGACACAGTCAAGGCATCCTGAAAAGGAAAAAGAAGGCGTATCAAAAATGGCTACATACTAGAACTCAGGTAGACAGAGAAAGCTATGTTGAAGAAAGAAACAAAGCCAAACAGATAATTGCAGCACCCAAGAAGAAATCTTGGGAAGACTTTGGAAACAGGTGGGAGACTATGGGTCAAGCTGCCGGAAAACCATTCTGGAGTGTAATTAGCAATCTTCGAAAGGGAGGTAAGAAGGAAATGACAAGTATTTTGGACAGGTCAGGAAAACTGCTGGTGAATCCTGTGGATGCCTTGGGCAGATGGAGGGAATATTTTGAAGAGTTGCTCAATGTAGGTAAAAATACCATCAGTAATGTTTCGGATATCGAGGTAGAATGGTATAGGAATGATGACGGAAATAGGATCACATTTGAGGAAGTGGAGAAAATGGTCAATAGATTGCAATGCAATAAAGCAGCTGGGGTGGATGAAATTAAGTCACAACTCGTCAAATACAGTGGAATGTCGGGTCTTAAATGGCTACACAGGATAATTGAAATGGCGTGGGAGTCGAGACAGGTTCTATCAGACTGGGCAAAAGCAGTAATCACACCAATCTTTAAACATGGAAACAGATAAGATTGTAACAACTACAGAGGTATCTCTTTAATCAGCGTTGTGGGTAAAATCTTCTCAGGTATTGTCGAAAGGAAAGGGCGAGTATTAGTCGAGGACCAATTGGATGAAAATCAGTGTGGGTTTAGGCCTCTCAGAGGTTGTCAGGACCAGCTATTTAGCTTGCGGCACATAATGGAGAAGTTTTATGAGTGAAACAGAATTGTATCTATGCTTTATAGATCTAGAAAAGGCGTATGACCGGGTTCCTAGGAGGAAGTTATTGTCTGTTCTACGAGATTATTTAATAGGAGGCAAACAATTGCAAGCAATTAAAGGTCTTTACATGGATAGTCAGGCAGCAGTTAGAGTTGATGGTAAATTGAGTTCATGGTTCAGACTAGTTTCAGGTGTAAGACAAGGCTGTAACCTGTCTCCACTGTTGTTCATGTTATTTTTGGATCATATGTTGAAAACAGAAGACTGGCTGGGTGAGATTAAGATATGTGAACACAAAATAAGCAGTCTTGCATATGCGGATGACTTAATTGTGATGGCAGATTCGATTGAAAGTTTGTAAAGTAATATTTCAGAGCTATATCAGAAATGTAAGGACTATGGTATGAACATAAGCATCTCCAAAACGAAAGTAATGTCAGTGGGAAAGTAATATAAACGGATTGAGTGCCAAATAGAAGGAAAAAAGTTGGAACAGGTGGACGGTTTCAAGTACTTAGGATGCATATTCTCACAGGATGGCAACATAGTGGAAGAACTGGAAGCGAGGTGTAGCAAAGCTAATGCAGTGAGCGCTCAGCTACGATCTACTCTCTTCTGCAAGAAAGAAGTCAGTACCAAGACTAATTTTTCTGTGCACCGTTCAATCTTCCGACCAACTTTGTTGTATGGGAGCGAAAGCTGGGTGGATTCAGGTTACCTTATCAACAAGGTTGAGGTTACGGATATGAAAGTAGCTAGGATGATTGCAGGTACTAGTAGATGGGAACAATGGCAGGAGGGTGTTCACAATGAGGAAATCAAAGAAAAACTGGGAATGAACTCTATAGATGTAGCAGTCAGGGCGAACAGGCTTAGATGGTGGGATCATGTTACACGCATGGGAGAAGCAAGGTTACCCTGGAGACCCATGGGCTCAGCAGTAGAAGGTAGGAGGAGTCGGGGCAGACGAAGGAGAAGGTACCTGGATTCGGTTAAGAATGATTTTGAATTAATAGGTTTAACATCAGAATAGGCACCAATGTTAGCACTGAATAGGGGACCATGGAGGAATTTTATAAGGGAGCTATGCTCCAGACTGAACGCTGAAGGGCATAATCAGTCTTAAATGATGATGATGTTATTTGGTTTAAATAATAGAACATTCATAATCACCAGCCGAATACTTGACGCTTAGTTGCGATAAGAAGGAGCAGTAGCGACCCTTCCTGCGCACTCGAATTCCTTATATATCGATACGAATCTTACACAAGGCAGGAACAAAAGAATTTTGGGAAAAAGCATTGAGTTAAGGTTGGCGAAATTATGTAGACTCCTTCTCATTTTAGTAATCCACAAGAAACTTCCGCGAAGTAGGAATCCATTATGCTCTGCCAGAAACTGAATAATTTTATGAGAAATTGAAAGCAAAAACTTATTTGGTATGATGCAACTCGTTGATTTGATTGGGCACCGCAGAGGGCCGCTAACAGTGTACCTCAGGGGACATGCAGGTTCCGCCTGAGAATCTACGGTAATGAAAAAGGAACAACGATTAACAAATGTAGCTTATACTCTTTGGTACGCTTTGGTACCTGATCTAGCTGAACAGCAGTTAAAACCAGATATGCAGTTTGAAACGAGTCTGATACCAGGTAGCGAAAGTTGAGTAAGTTTTCAGTAAGGCACTACTGCACAGAATGCAAATCTGCAGTACTGCAATTTGCTAATGCCATCTGAGCATATTGTGATGTAATTGGCTGCGTATGAAACAGATCTCGACCTGGTTCTATCTGTCCGTTCCTATCCTCTCATAACTATAGAAAGGTGAGAGAAGCATCGGTGGTGTTTCGAAACGATCAGAAATTCAGGGTAGAAACATTCTGAGTGGGTCGTTGCTGGTAACGTCAGTGTCAAGTTACAGATAGTGGTAAGGGTGGAGAAATAATCTTCTGTGCTTTTGAAATAAACTGAAGAAGGCAGGAAATCTCATAGTTTTAAGCTCGACAACTCAGTTTGCCTATTGACAGTCCGCAGAGTGCTAGATACAGAGGCTGAGTGGAAGCGATTTACTGTAAAAACTGGTTGAAAACGAGCTTCTCCCCAGGTGGTGAAGGCCGAAGGAGTGTCTACCAGCTGCCGTGTCACACTCGGCCTTGTGGCCTCATGCAGATGCGGTATGGAGGGGCTTGTGGTCAGCCCTGGTAATTTCTTTGTGCCAGAGCTGTGCTGAAGTCCCACCCCCAACCCCTCCAAAACCAATAGAGTAGGTGGGGGAGGGTAAGGGGGAGTTGTGGGGACGGGGACCCACGTGCAGACTGGGAAAAACCAATGATGTAATCTGGGTGTTTGTGTGTGGTCGTGGAAGGGGTGGGGAGTAATTAAGTGATCAAGTTAATTAATTGCATATCAATTTGATCCCCCCATGAATCAGGCTTGCGTCCCTCAGCGACCCCAACGGAGGGGTATCTGTTGAGAGACCAGACAAACGTGTGGTTCCTGAAGATGGGCAGCAGCCTTTTCAGTAGTTGCAGGGGCAACAGTCTGGATGATTGACTGATGTGGCCTTGTAAGACTAACCAAAACGGACTTGCTGTGCTGGTACTGAGAACGGCTGAAAGCAAGGGGAAACTATAGCCGTAATTTTTTCCCGAGAGCATGCAGCTTTACTTTATGGTTAAATGTCGGTGGTATCCTCTTGGGTAAAATATTTCGGAGGTAAAATAGTCACCCATTCGGATCGCCGGGCGGGGACTACGCAGAAGGACGTCGTTATCAGGCGTAAGAAAACTGGCGTTCTACGGATCGGAAAGTGGAATGTCAGGGCAGGTAGGTTAGAAAATTTGAAAACGGAAATAGATAGGTAAAATTTAGATACAGTGGAAATTAGTGACGTTCGATGACAGGAGGAACAAGACTTCTAGTCAGGTGAATATAGGGTTCTAAATACAAAATAATGAATGAAAAAGTAGGAGCGCCAACAAGCTACTATGAACAGCATAGTGAACGCATTATTGTAGTCAAGATAGATACGAAGTCTACACCTACCACAGTAGTACAAATTTATATGCCAACTACTTTCGCAGATGATTAAGACACTGAAGAAATCTATGATGAATAAAAGAAATTATTCAGATAGTCAAGGGAGATGAAAATTTTTTAATGGTGGTAAGGAATGGAAGAGGTAGCTGCTTGGCAGAATTTTGCACAGAGCATACCTTAACACTTGGTTTAAGAACCATGAAAGAAGGTTGTGTACGTAGAAGAGGCATGGAGACACTGGAACATTTCAAATTTTGGAAAATTTGTTGTAAGGTCCTATGGGATCAAACTGCGGAGATCATCGGTCCCTAGGCTTACACACAGCTTACTTTAACTTAAACTAAATTACGCTAACGACAACAAACACACCCATGGTCGAGGGAGGACTCGAACCTCCGACGGGGAGGAGACAAGCGAACCGAGGCAAGACACCCAAGACCGCGCGGCTACCCCGCCCGACTGGAAGATTTCATTTAGATTATATAATGGTTAGGAACCAGGGGCAGATGTGGACTCTTACCACAATGTAATGGTTACAAAATGTAGATTAAAAATGAAGAACCCGCAAAAATGTGGCATTTTAAGGAGATAGGACATAGGTAAACTGAAAGAACCAGAGGTTGTAGAGAATTTCAGCGAGAGCATCAGGGAACGATTGACAAGAACAGGGGAAAGAAATACAGTAGAAGAAGAATGGGTAGCTTTGAGAGATGAAACAGTGAAGGTGGCGGCGGATCAAGTAGGCAGAAAGACGAGGGCTAGTAGAAAACCTTGAGTAACAGAAGAGATATTTAATTTAACTAATGAAAGGAGAAATAATGAAAATGCAGTAAATGAAGCAGGCAAAAATGAATACAAACGTCTCAAAAATGAGGTCGACAGGAAGTGCAAAATGGCTAAGCAGGGATGGCTAGAGGACAAATGTAAGAACGTAGAGGCATATATATCTAGCGGTAAAATAGATACTGCCTACAGGAAAATTAATGAGACCTTTGGAGAAAAGAGGACCACCTGTATGAATATCAAGAGCTCACATGGAAGACCAGTTCTAAGCAAAAAAGGGAAAGCACAAACGTGAAGGGGTATATAGAGGGTCTATACAACGGCGATGAACTTAAGGGCAATGTTATGGAAGTGGAAGTAAGTGAAGATGAAATGGGAGATGTTATACTGCGTGAAGAATTTGGCAGAGCACTGAAAGATCTAAGTCGAAACAAGGCCCCAGGAGTATACAACATTCCATTAGAACTAGTGATAGCCTTGGGAGAGCCACCCATGACAAAATTCTACCATCTGATGAGCACGATGTGTGAGACAGGCGATATACCCTCAGACTACAAGAAGAGTATAATAATTCCAATCCCAAAGAAAGCAGGCGTTAACAGGTGTGGAAATTACAAAAGTATCAATTTAATAAGTCATGACTGCAAAATACTAACAAGAATTCTGTACAGACAAATGGAAAAACTGCTAGAAGCCGACCTCGGGGAAGATCAGTTTGCCCACATCTCGGGGTCGTGCGGTAGCGTTCTCGCTTCCCACGCCTGGGTTCCCCGGTTCGATTCCGGGCGGTGGCAGGGATTTTCTCTGCCTCGTGATGGCTGGGTGTTGTGTGATGTCCTTAGGTTAGTTAGATTTAAGTAGTTCTAAGTTCTAGGGGACTGATGACCTAAGATGTTAAGTCCCATAGTGCTCAGAGCCATTTGAACCATTTGAACCAAGATCAGTTTGAATTCCGTAGAAATGGTGAAACACGAAAGACAAATACTGAGCCTACGACTTATCTCAGAAGATAGATTAAGGAAAGGTAAACTTCCTTTTCTATCATTTGTAGACTCAGAGAAAGCTTTCGACAATGGTGACTGGAATACTCTCTATCAAATTCTGAAGTTGGCAGGGGTCAAATACAGGGAGCGAACGGCTATTTCCATCCCCGATGCTACATCTACATCTACATTTGTACTCCGTAAGCCACCCAACGGTGTGTGGCGGAGGGCAGTTTACGCTTTACGTGCCACTGTCATTACCTCCCTTTCCTGTTCCAGTCGCGTATGGTTCGCGGGAAGAACGACTGCCAGAAAGCCTCCGTGTACGCTCGAATCTCTCTAATTTTACATTCGTGATCTGCTCGGGAGGTATAAGTAGGGGGAAGCAACATATTCGATACCTCATCCAGAAACGCACTCTCTCGAAACATGGACGGCAAGCTACACCGCGATGCAGAGCGCCTCTCTTGCAGAGTCTGCCACTTGAGTCTGCTAAACATCTGCGTAACGCTATCACACTTACCAAATAACCCTGTGACGAAACCCGCCACTCATCTTTGGATCTTCTCTATCTCCTCTGTCAACCCGACCTGGTACGGATCCCACACTGATTGGCAATACTCAAGTATAGGTCGAAAAAGTGCTTTGTAAGCTACCTCCTTTGTTGATCAACTACATTTTCTAAGGACTCTCCCAATGAATCTGAACCTGGCACCCGCTTACCAACAATTAATTTCATATGATCATTCCACTTCAAATCGTTCCGTACTCATACTCCCAGATACACTCCTGGAAATGGAAAAAAGAACACATTGACACCGGTGTGTCAGACCCACCATACTTGCTCCGGACACTGCGAGAGGGCTGTACAAGCAATGATCACACGCACGGCACAGCGGACACACCAGGAACCGCGGTGTTGGCCGTCGAATAGCGCTAGCTGCGCAGCATTTGTGCACCGCCGCCGTCAGTGTCAGCCAGTTTGCCGTGGCATACGGAGCTCCATCGCAGTCTTTAACACTGGTAGCATGCCGCGACAGCGTGGACGTGAACCGTATGTGCAGTTGACGGACTTTGAGCGAGGGCGTATAGTGGACATGCGGGAGGCCGGGTGGACGTACCGCCGAATTGCTCAACACGTGGGGCGTGAGGTCTCCACAGTACATCGATGTTGTCGCCAGTGGTCGGCGGAAGGTGCACGTGCCCGTCGACCTGGGACCGGACTGCAGCGACGCACGGATGAACGCCAAGACCGTAGGATCCTACGCAGTGCCGTAGGGGACCGAACCGCCACTTCCCAGCAAATTAGGGACACTGTTGCTCCTGGGGTATCGGCGAGGACCATTCGCAACCTTCTCCATGAAGCTGGGCTACGGTCCCGCACACCGTTAGGCCGTCTTCCGCTCACGCCCCAACATCGTGCAGCCCGCCTCCAGTGGTGTCGCGACAGGCGTGAATGGAGGGACGAATGGAGACGTGTCGTCTTCAGCGATGAGAGTCGCTTCTGCCTTGGTGCCAATGATGGTCTTATGCGTGTTTGGCGCCGTGCAGGTGAGCGCCACAATCAGGACTGCATACGACCGAGGCACACAGGGCCAACACGCGGCATCATGGTGTGGGGAGCGATCTCCTACACTGGCCGTACACCTCTGGTGATCGTCGAGGGGACACTGAATAGTGCACGGTACATCCAAACCGTCATCGAACCCATCGTTCTACCATTCCTAGACCGGCAAGGGAACTTTCTGTTCCAACAGGACAATGCACGTCCGCATGTATCCCGTGCCACCCAACGTGCTCTAGAAGGTGTAAGTCAACTACCCTGGCCAGCAAGATCTCCGGATCTGTCCCCTATTGAGCATGTTTGGGACTGGATGAAGCGTCTTCTCACGCGGTCTGCACGTCCAGCACGAACGCTGGTCCAACTGAGGCGCCAGGTGGAAATGGCATGGCAAGCCGTTCCACAGGACTACATCCAGCATCTCTACGATCGTCTCCATGGGAGAATAGCAGCCTGCATTGCTGCGAAAGGTGGATATACACTGTACTAGTGCCGACATTGTGAATGCTCTGTTGCCTATGTCTATGTGCCTGTGGTTCTGTCAGTGTGATCATGTGATGTATCTGACCCCAGGAATGTGTCAATAAAGTTTCCCCTTCCTGGGACAATGAATTCACGGTGTTCTTATTTCAATTTCCAGGAGTGTATTTGACAGAAGTAACTGCTACCAGTGTTCGTTCCGCTATCTTATAATCATGCAGTAAGGGATCCTTCTTTGTATGTATTCGCAATACATTACATTTGTCTATGTTAAGGGTCAGTTGCCACTCCCTGCACCAAGTGCCTATCCGCTGGAGATCTTCCTGCATTTCGCTGCAATTTTCTAATGGTGCAACTTCTCTGTATACTACCGTATCATCCGCGAAAAGCCGCATGGAACTTCCGATACTGTTAGGTCATTTATATACAGGGCGTTACAAAAAGGTACGGCCAAACTTTCAGGATACATTCCTCACACACAAAGAAAGAAAATACGTTATGTGGACATGTGTCCGAAAACGCTTACTTTCCACGTTAGGGCTCATTTTATTACTTTTCTTCAAATCACATTAATCATGGAATGGAAACACACAGTAACAGAACGTACCAGCGTGACTTCAACACTTTGTTACAGGAAATGTTCAAAATGTCCTCTGTTAGCGAGGATACATGGATCCACCCTCCATCGCATGGAATCCTTGATGCGCTGATGCAGCCCTGGAGAATGGCGTATTGTATCATAGCCGTCCACAATACGAGCACGAAGAGTCTCTACATTTGGTTCCGGGGTTGCGTAGACAAGAGCTTTCAAATGCCCCCATAAATGAAAGTCAAGAGGGTTGAGGTCAGGAGAGCGTGGAGGCCATGGAATTGGTCCGCCTCTACCAATCCATCGGTCACCGAATCTGTTGTTGAGAAGCGTACGAACACTTCGACTGAAATGTGCAGGAGCTCCATCGTGCATGAACCACATGTTGTGTCGTACTTGTAAAGGCACATGTTCTAGCAGCGCAGGTAGAGTATCCCGTATGAAATCGTGATAACGTGCTCCATTGAGCGTAGGTGGAAGAAACTAAAATGAGCTCTAACATGGAAATTAAGCGTTTCCGGACACACGTCCACTTAACATATTTTCTTTATTTGTGTGTGAGGAATGTTTCCTGAAAGTTTGGCCGTACCTTTTTGTAACACCCTGTATATGAGTTCTGCTGTGTGGGGAGCAAAATAACTGATGATTGTCGAAGAAGAGAGGATATAAAATGTAGACTGGCAATGACAAGGAAAGCGTTTCCGAAGAAGAGAAATTTGTTAATATCGAGTATAGGTTTAAGTGTCAGGAAGTCTTCTCTGAAAGTATTTGTACTGAGTGTAACCATGTATGAAAGTGAAACATGGATGATTAATAGGTTATACAAGAAGAGAGTAGAAGCTTTCGAAATGTGGTTCTACGGGAGAATGCTGAAGATTAGATGGGTAGAACACGTAACTAATGCAGAGGTTCTCAATAGAATTCGGGAGAAGAGGAATTTGTGGCACAACTTGACTAGAAGAAGGGATAGGTTGCTAGGACACGTTCTGAGGCATCAAGTGAGCACCAATTTAATATTGGAGGGCAGCGTACAGGGTAAAAATTGTAGAGGGAGAGCAAGAGATGAACACACTAAGCAGATTCAGAAGGATGTAGGTTGCAGTAGTTACTCGGAGATGAAGCTTCCATAGGGTGAAGTAGCAAGGAGAGTTGCATTAAACCAGTCTCTGAAAACAACAATCATTTTTGTATCAATTTGTTATCAAAACTGCAAAGCACTGCCAGTATCGTACTGCTAATAGTACCTGCCAAATGTTGTCTGTAAAATCGATAGATTCAACCAATGTTCTGTGATGGTATGGGGAGGCATCAGTGTTGACAGCCGTATGGATTTTATAATGGTCCATGGCCGCTTTACCGATAGGAAGTACACCAAGCAGATCCTGTTGGACAATGTGGAGTCTTCCTCATGCACGATAATGCCATGTGAGATGTGGATGGAGTCACCTTGGATCCGAAGCCGAAACACTGAAGTAATCTAATGGCCAACAATAAGTCCCGATGTAAATCCTGTTGAACATGCGTGGCTCTGACCTGAGAGATGTGTGCCACCAAAGACTCTCGAAGAACTCTCAAGGGTTCTCACCGAAGAATGGGAACGGACACCGCTTAGCGACCTCCGTAGACTTACATAGAACATAAGACGTATATCTTATGCCGTGATAAACGCTTACGGTGGGCATACACATTACTTCAGTTGACAACGTCCCGCGAAAACAGGAGAATGGCAGACGCCCAAAGTTATGTTCCCTTTATTCTTTTGAGTAGTGTATAGTCTTGAAGATTAGATACGTTGATCAGATAACTAATGAAGAGGTACTGAGTCGAATCGAGAAGAAAGAAAATTTATGGCACCATTTCATTTAAAGAAGGAATTATTTGAGATATCAGGGTATAGTAAATTGGTAAGGATTAGAAGTGAGGGGGACAAAGGCTCTAAAACAGCAAATACATTCAAATTAATGTACGGAGCAGTATGTACGGAGCAGCTATGAAAAGTCTTGCACAAGACGACTAGCCTGATGAGCTGCATTAAACCAATCTTTGGACTGAAAATGCCACCAATACTAACAATACATTGCCTAAGAGCGCGATTTCGAAATTTGGGCTACAGAACGTATGGACAAATGACGGCAGGATAATGGTTAAGACCGAAAACGGAAAGAAAATAATTTGCAGTGTTAATGAACTTGAAAGCCTGTGCTTTAGAAGCTAAATCATGTATAATCTTGTTGCCACTAACCTATATGTTTACACTGTTTACACTGTCAACTATATCTTAACTAATGTATTATAAAATTATTCGTTTCTCTACATAACTTTTTTTATCTCTAATTATTTTTTCTCGTGTAATTTTGTTATTATTTGTATTATCAACTTTTCGTTTCTCCACATAACTGTTTTCATCTTTAATTGTTTTTCTCATGTAATTTTGTTAATTAATACATAAGGTAGTCTCACTTCCATGCTTAATTAGCAACCCGCCATCATACTTTAGTTGTAATCCTCATAAGTGAAATTAATATAACATTCTACCATTACGTGCAGATTACTCCCGTTGTGTTTAGCGAAATTCCTCCCCTGCCAGCCCACGGCTACTTCCAGAACCGTTGCACACCTCGCTGACCTTGGCCGCAGATCCCGTTGCCTCACCGGGGACCTACCCCCTCCCCCTCCAGGCCGCTGTCACTTCACAGAACTGGGAGGACACTCCCTCACCTCCTTCTTCACACGCCTTCCGCATTCCTCATGCCAGACCCTCTTGTCACCGCCAACCAAGACCCGCAAACATCGGTCGGAAGCCTCCTCGGACAATCAACACCCGAACGCACCAAGTTGCATATTGCACATGCAAATGTCCAGTCTCTGCCAGATCACTTCGACGAGTTCAAATATATATTTCAAACTCTTGATATACAAGTAATACTTTTGTCAGAGACTTGGCTCAAACCAAGGATTCCTACAACTTCCGTAAACCTAGATGACTATATCTTTCTCAGGCACGACAGATGCAACAGACGAGGGGGCGGAGTAGGGGCGTACATATGCTCTGATTTGTCACCTACAGTACAACACACATCCGACAAACAAGTGGAATATATGTTCATAGAGATCAAATCACTTAACAGAAAGTGCTTAATATGTGTCCTTTACAAACCTCCTAAAGTAGGTGGGTTCGCCTGCTTCGAAACTGCCCTCTCTAGTCTCGAATCGTCATATGAACATGTAATTATAGCAGGTGACACTAACATTAATTTTCTGTGCAATAGTCCTTCCACTGAGAAATTTAAGAGGATGCTTTCTTCCTCAAATATGACGCTACTTCAGCTGGCACCTACTCATCACACGACTACCAGTCACACTTTCATAGATATATTCGCAACGAAATCTCCGAACAGAATAATCCGCACCTCTCAAATATCTGCGCCTGGCATGTCTGCCCATGACATTTCCATGACGTATTCAGTAGAATGTCCTAGAAAAAAACAAACTGTCTACATACCGAGACCTCAAACGCATAAATTTGCCGGATCTCGAAACTGAGGCACAAGAAATAGTCTGGGGGATGACCTCTACTCCCCTCATGGACATAAAATACAAACTCCAGGATTTCACTAACATAATTACTCAACTATATGACAAATATGCTCCTATAAAGACCAGAAAAGTAAAAAAGGCAACCTGCACCCTGGCTGACTGATGAATTGAAACAGCTCATGAATCTCAGAGATGCTGCACATCGAGCATACAAGATACACCCTACACCTGAAAATCATGCTGTATACAAGCAGAAACGAAACAAAGTCAGTCAAGCGGTGAGAAACGCTAAGCTCAGACATGCCCGTACATTAGCTGACAATAGATGTAGACCAGCTATCCTGTGGAAAAATCTTCGTAGTCTCGGTTTAGGCAAAATAAAAGTTGCAGAAAATCACATGGTCCCACCTGAAGAACTAAACCGATTCTTCACATTACCTACAACCAAAATTGCACCGCCAAAAAAAAAAACAGAATCATTGATTACTTCATGGGGTCGAACGACTGTAACAAAGAAAAATTTTATCTACAGCACGTCACTTGCAGTACTGTCAAGAAAGCCATAATGCGGATTAGATCAGCATCTACTGGACATGATGGTATCACTATCCAGATGGTAAAACTTATTATTGACCAACTACTGCGCTCTATAACAGACATTTTTAACGATTCATTAATCACAAGTGTTTTCCCTGAGGCCTGGAAATTGGGACAAATTAAGCCACTGCCTAAAAAGGACACCGCCACAGCACCCTCTGACTACCGCCCCATCTGCCTTCTTCCTGCACTATCAAAGGCCTTAGAATATATTGTTCATGACCAGCTCACCACCTATCTAACTACTAACAACCTACTAGACGAATACCAATCAGGTTTCCGTAAACATCGAAGCATAACATCTGCTCTGATAAAGGTGACAGATGACCTGAAACGTGCCATGGACAGACAAGAAGCGACTATCATTTGCTTCTTAGATTTCAGCAAAGAATTTGATACTGTCGACTTCGACATCTTAATGGCCAAACTTAGCGGTCTAAATTTCTCACCAAGTGCAGTGCAATGGTTTCGCTCATACGTGACATCTCGTCAGCAACGCGTCCTATCTGGGAATATAAAAATCACAATGGCGGCAGGTAGGGTCAGGCGTACCCCAAGGCTCAGTATTAGGTCCTATGCTCTTCTCTCTGTATGTCAATGATGTGTCATCGGTTCAGACCTATTGCAAATACCATATGTATGATGATGACCTTCAGTTGTATCTAAGTGTGAAACCAAGCAATCTCAAGAAAGCTATTTAATATTTCAATACTGACCTCGATGCGCTGTCAAAATGGGCGCAGGACATAGGTGTAAAACTAAACCCATCTAAAACCCAAGCGGTACTTGTTGGTCACTCTAAGCTCATTAGCCCAAAACATCGGGAATCCGTACCACCTCTAATCCTAAATGGAACAATTATTAACTTCTCTCCCTCAGCAAGGAGTTTGGGAGTAATAATAGATGAAAACCTAAATTGGACAGAGCACGTAACTGCAGTGTGCAAAAAAGCATTAGCATCCCTACATGTCCTACAAAAATATAAAAAACTCTTCCCTTCCGATCTGAAAAAAATTAGTACAAACGCTTCTACTCCCAATCATTGACTACAGCGATATTATCCTGCAAGGCCTCTCAGGAAAATTCCCGACGTCTAGAACTGGTCATGAATGCCTGCGTCCGATATATCTGTGACGTTCGACTTTTTGATCACATTTCACCAGCATATGCAAAATTGTCCTGGTTGCGTGCAGACAAACGCAGAGATTTCCATACACTCTGTCTCATCTACTGCCTTATAAATGTACACTGTCCCTCATATATCTCCTCGTCCCTAACGCTCATGTCGGAACAACATGACAGAAACACACGTTCTCATCATAATAAAATCCTCTCCGTTCCACTGCATCGCTCAGTCACCTTCTCCAAGTCCTTTACAGTAGCGGGAACCCGACTCTGGAATAAACTCCCTCGTTATGTTAGAGAACTTAAAAACATGTCCAGCTTCAAAAAACAGTTAATGACGTATCTAATTAAGCAACAGTAATGTCTTCCTCTGTACATGAATGCACTTCACCTCATTACTTCCCTCTTTCCCCCTCCTTAAATCTTCGTTCCCCAAAACACGCTATACTAGTAAACATCTACTTTAAACACCAAGATATTATGTACATCTGCACAAACCTTCATTATTATTGCCAATCCTCCTCATGTTTGTCATTATTATTTGATTTTTTTACTGTTATTATTATTGCTTTTATCATAATCTGTGTGTATAGCACCTGTTGTAAAAATACTGCCAGCATTTACTATATTAGGTCTTAGTCATGTTTATCATTATATTTTTTACTGTTATTATTATTGCTTTTATCATAATCCGTATGTATAGCACCTGCTGTAAAAATACTGCCGCATTTACTTTATTAGGTCTTAGTCACTATTTCTATATTCATATTGTCACTAGAGTAAGCTAATTTACTCATTTAAACTATGGTCACGATGTAACTCTGATGTGTGAAATGCTGCATGTGTGGAACACTGGTCCGATGTAAGAGAGGGCCTGATGGCCCTAATCTGATCAGGTTAAATAAATAAAATAAAATAAATAAAATAACGATTATAATTTCAGGTAACAGAAACTGGAAACGGTATTTTATTATCATCCAAGTGGCAAGCTAGGCACATCAAGGTACTTGACGAAACTTCTAATGTTCTGGGAGGAGTGTATTTTTAAGTCTGTTTATTCAGTTCGTTTGTCCATAGTGACGTTTTCTCTGAGAATTGACTACAGAGTCCATCAATAACAAATTAACTAGCAAGCAAACAGCTAATCAAAACCTCTGGCTGTATGTGCCACAAAGCGTTCGAGCACCAGCCAACAAAGCGGCCATCGACCACATGTTGGTCGGTTTGACGGCTGCTGGTTATTGCGGAAATACCATACCATCCTGTGATTGAAGACTTCGATTCTTAAAACAATTTACAGGCTTCCATTTCCAAGATTACTATACATGAGAAAAATACGGAATAGAGTACATCGAGATCACAAGTGAAATTTGCCGTAATTGCACTGAGTGATCCACTCAGCTTATAATAACTGCTGCCTTTACGACAGCACACTGTAGGTCCCATACATTTGCGCTAAATATGCAGAAGTTTACCCTGTTTCTCTTCTTAATTAAATATTGATCCCGTTTTGTGTCCATCACAACACTCGCAGTGAAACGAGCAGTTCAGAGAATGCCAGTAGTGGCGGGATGAAAGAAGTGTGGGACAACTGGTCAGGCCCCGAGTTGATTGATTTTTGTCGTATACTGACAGCCGCTAAACCGCTAAAACCGTTTATACTGTGTTGTCTGAGGAAATTTATTTAGCTAACGGACAAAAATTTATTCTCTCAACGTAATCATGCATTTCGTGTGGAGCTTTGTTTTCTTTTTCCCCTTTTCTTTCAACCTTTAGAAACCATCTCATCCAAGAAATCTTTAGGGAAGTGCGTAAAATTTTACATGCTTCTTCATAGGCGTGAACCGATTTATATATTGACATGTATTTGACAATACTCAATGGGTAATGGATTATTTTATATGACAGCATCTTTATCGAAATAGCATCTGTTGAATTCATTGTCTCTTTCAGAGTTGTGTAAAGGCACGATTAGGAAGTTAAATTTTTAATTATAATTGCCAGTCTGCGGGATTTTACTTTGATGCACGGATAAGCAGTAATAGAGACCAACGACAAGGAAAACACTGTCAACCTGGAAGTGCGACGGATTAGCTGTTCAGAATCAGATATATCACACTACTTACGAGAATAATCAGGGTCAAGAAAGGAACTAAAGACAGGAAAATAAGTGGTAAAAATTACAGTTAGCAGCAGGCTTGAAACAAAGTGATGGGAACATGAAAAATTAAATGAAAATAGTTGTGGCGTAAGCGGGAAATACTGAAGTGATGATCAGAAGCTACAATTGTAATGTCGCTTCAGCGTAAATCCATTATAAGAAAATGATCTAATTAATACGATGCACGCCTACTACGAGCGACGAAGAAGGAATTACGCTGTGTGGTAGAAGAGACGAAATCCATTTACATCTGCTTCATTACTCTACAGTTCGGAATTTAATGGCTAGCAGAAGGATCATCGAACCACCTTAAAGCTATTTCTCCAACGTTTCACTCTCGAGCTGAGGCGGTAAAAATGAATTCTTAAATCTTTCCGCGCGAGCTCTGCTTCTCTCATTTTATTAAGATCATCATTCCTTCCTATTAAGGTGGGCCCCCACAAAATATTTTCACTTTCTGATGAGATAGTTGGAAATTTAAATTTCATGAGAATATCATACTGCAATGAAAAATGCCTTTGTTTTATGATTACCATCCAATTCGAGTATCATATCCGTGACAATCTCTTCCTTATTTCACGATAATACAAAACGAGCTGCCCCTCTTTGAACTTTTTCGATGACTTCTGTTGATCCTATCTGTTGCGTATCCTACACTGCACAACAATACGCCAGATGAGAATGGAAAATCATAGTGTAAGGAGTCTCTTTAGCACACCTGTTGCGTTTTCTAAGTTTTCTGCCAATAAATCGTAGAGTTTGTTTTGATTTCCCCACAGTATTATCTATGTGATCTTCCAATTTAAATTATTCGTGTTTGTATTTCATAGGTATTTAGTTGAATTTGCAGCCTTCAAATCTGTGTGCTTTTTCCTGTTAAATGCATTCGAAAAATTCCATATTTGGGAGAATTCATCAGTTGTATGAAAGGACCTATCAACAAAAATGAATGAAGTGAACCTGAAAGTAAACGGAATGTTTCAGAGAAGTGCGTCAATTAGTGCACGTGGAACAGGCGTTACTGCACTTCAAACGAAGGTGTTGGCCTTCCTTGTCTCGTCGACAATGACACTACAACCTTGGGCTAAGAAAGGATGATGAAGTAAATGAACTGTGTGTATTTAACGGAATCATCCTCCTCCACATTGGAAAACGGCCTTCAGATTGTTTATCCATTTATTTTAATATTGTAATAGACAACTTTGAGAGGGCAGATGGAAAAATAATAACAATATTATTCTTCGTAAATCACGAAGCTAGAGTATGCGACAAGTAACTCCACTGCCGTAAGTCAGATGCAATGAAGAGGAGCGACGTGAGGTAACGATCAAAGAAGAAGAACGTACCTCAGCCACCAATGTGTGGGAAGCAACAAGATAGGTACATTAATTTATCAGCGGCAGAGCTGACAAATCAACCCTGCTGACGAGCCACGTTACTGGATGCTGGTAAGTGAGACTTACCGTCAAATGTCAAAGGGATTTACGAACGATAAGAATTCATTTGCATACTTTGGAAGATAGAACACATATTCGTGGTAGAGTGTACGATACTGAAAACAAATAAATTTATTTTGAAAAGTCAGTGTTCACTGCGAGTGTTAAGAATCTGAGAAAAACCACAAGGACAAAGAAAGATACAAAGGAATGTAATTTTTATCCTTAAAAAGTTACATGATAGCCGCCCTCAACAACTGGAAGCATCTCTCTCCTCAGCGCGCTCATGACTTACATGAACCTGCGAAATCAAGATTCAGAGGTGTGGTGAAGATTCGAGAGTTATTATAATAAAAAACTTTAATCATTGTTCCGTAGGCTTAATTTCTATTGGTATGGTTATCCATCACCAGAGAAATTCAAAGAACCACAACCACCCAAAAAGGTCCTCAACACTGCATTCAGTAATATACATGTTTCTCTCTTAGTGGACTTACGATAGCTCCAATACGACAGACGTAGAGGTATTATGTGTAAAGTTTAAACTGAATATAAATCATGTCCTGGAAAGGTATGTGCCAAGTAAACAGAATAAGGATGGAAAGGAGTCTCCGTGCTATCTGTAATAATCAAATTCGGAAAGTACTGAGGAAACGGAGATCGTTGCACTCTTGATTCAAAAAGAACCTGAAATGTTGACAGGCAAAATTCAGTAGAAATTCGTTTGTCCGTAAGAAGAACAATGTACATAACAACTTCCACCATCATACATTAGCGAAACACTTTGCCGGCAGCACCAGAAATTTCTGGTCATACAAAAAAACCACTATGTGCGTCGAAGGCTTGTGCCTAGTCACTCATCGACCGGTCTAAGGTGGCAAAAGAACACAGCAAAACGAAAGATGAAGTTCTGAATTTCACACCTAAGAATGATTCATGCAGGAGGATCGTACAAACATACCGTCGTTTGACCGTTCCGCAGAGCCCCAAATGGAAGAGATGGAAATAGGCATCGTGGCGTAGGGAAGCAACTGAAAGAGTTGAAAACAAAGAAGTCGCCAGATCCAGATGGAATCCCAATGCGGTCTGACATAAGACTACTCGGCGGCATTCGCCTTTTACTTACCTTCCATTTTACATTTACAGCTACAAATACATGAATACTCTTCAATTCTCATTTAAGGGCGTGGTTGAGGGTGCATCGAATTCATTCTCGAACAGTGTGCAGGAACAACGAGCACTTAAAATCTTCTGTGAGAACTCTGGCTTATCTTATTTTATTTTATTATAATGATCAGTTCTCCCTATGTAACTGTACGCCAACAAAATATTTTCGCAATCGGAGGAGAAATATGGTGAGTGAAATTTCACGAGCAGACCCTGTAGAAAAAAAACCGCTGTTGTTGATTACTGCCCAACACACACATCGTGTCCGTGGCGCTCTCTCCACAATTTCTAGATAATACGAAGTGAACTGACCTGCTTTGAACTTTTTTCTATCTAATGCGGATCCAACAGCACAGAGCAGTACTCCAGAAGAGGGCGAAAAAGCATGGTATTAGCAGTCCCTTTGTTAGATCTGTTGCACTTTCTAAGTGTTGTGCCAATAAATTGCAGTCTTTGGTTTGATTTCCCCACAACATTACCTATGTGATCGTTCAAATTTAAGTTATTCGTAACTGTGATCCTAAGTATTTAATTAACAGCATTTAGATTTATGTGGTTTATCGTGTAACGTAAATTTAGATGATTTCTTGTACTACTCATGTGGGTGACTTGACACTTCTTCATATTTTGAGTTAATTGCCACTTTTCGCATCATACAGATATCTTCTGTAAATCATTTTAAATGGGATTGGATTATTTGATCGCTTTCCAAGGCGGTAAATGGCACTGTCATCTGCAAGCATTCTGCTCAGATTCTGTCCTATGTTGCTTCCGTAATCAAGACAGCAGAGAGTCTGTAACGCTTCCTTGTGGAAGGTCAGATATTACTTCAGTTCTACTCGATGACTGGTCATCAATTAATACAAACTGTGACCTGTCTTACAGCAAATCATCAGTCCCGTTCACAGCTGAGGCGATGCATGTTATTTGACTAGAAATCGCATGTGAGGAACGGTGTGAAAAGCATTCTGGAAATAAAGTATGGAATCAATCTGACAGCAACTCTCGATAGCACTCATTACTTCGTGAGAATAAAGAGATAGTTGTTTTTCTTAAATGGTTCAAATGGCTCTCAGCATTATGAGACTTAACATCTGTGGTCATCAGTCCCCTAGAACCTAGAACTACTCAAACCTAACTAACTTAAGGACATCACACACGTCCATGCCCGAGGCAGGATTCGAACCTGCGACCGTAGCGGTTACGCGGTTCGAGACTGAAGCGCCTAGAGCCGCACGGCCACACCGGTCGGCCTGTTTTTCTTAGGATGATATTTTCTGAATATGTGCTATTTGGCAGTAAATCGTTTCGTTCGTGGTAATTCATAATGTTTGAACACGATATATTCCAACATCCTACTGCAACTCGACGTTAGTGATATGGGTCTGTATTTCAGAGGATTACTCCTGTTTCTTTAGTGTCTGTTCGATCTGTGTGACTTCCAGTTTTTAGGTACGGATCTTCCGGCGAGCGAACGGTTGTATATCGTTCCTAAGTACGCAACTAGTGTATGAGCGCACTCTGAAAGGAACATGACTGGTATACTGTCTGTACCGGAGGTCTTACCTTTCTTAAGTGTTTTAAGCTGCTACGCTGCAACTAGGATATTTGCTTCTAAGTTTCTTATGTTGGCAGTTGTTCTTCATTCGAATTCTAGAATATTTGCCACGAAAAGCCCCAAGCGACTGGGAAAAAGCGCAGGTGCCTCCTGTATGTAAGAAAGGTAAAAGAACTGCTCGCATAGTTACAGACCAATATCCTTAACATCGGTTTGCTGCAGAATTCTGGAACATATACTGTATTGGAACATAGTAAATTTCCTTCAAACAGAAAAACTTCTGTCCAGAAATTAATACGGATATAGAAAATATCGCTAGTGTGAAACTCATCTTGCCTTTTCCCAAATCATATCCTACAAACCATGGATGGAAGGCAACACGGTGATTTCATATTGCTTCACTACTGGCCATTAAAATTGCTACACCACGAAGATGACGTGCTACAGACGCGAAATTTAATCGACAGGAATAAGATGCTGTGATATGCAAATGATTAGATTTTCAGAGCATTCACACACGATTGGCGCCGGTGGCGACACCTACACCGTGCTGCCATGAGGAAAAAATGGTTCAAATGGCTGTGAACACTATGGGACTTTACTTCTGAGGTCATCAGTCCCATAGAACTTAGAACAACTTAAACCTAACTAACCTAAGGACATCACACACATCCATACCCGAGGCACGATTCGAACCTGCGACCGTAGCGGTCACGCGTTTCCAAACTGTAGCTCCTAGAACCGCTCGGCCACCCCGGCCGGCTAACATGAGGAAAGTTTCCAACCGATTTCTCATACACAAACAGCAGTTGACCGGCGTTTCCTGGTGAAACGTTGTTGTGATGCCTCGTGTAAGGAGGAGAAATGCGTACCATCACGTTTCCGACTTTGATAAAGGTCGGATTGTAGCCTACCGCGATTGCCATTTATAGAATCGTGACACTGCTGCTCGCGTTGGTCGAGATCCAATGACTGTTAGCGGAATATAGAATCGGTGGTTTCAGGAGGGTAATACAGAACGCCGTGCTGGATGCCAACGGCCTCGTATCACTAGCAGTCGAGATGACAGGCATCTTATCCGCATGGCTGTAACGGGACGTGCAGCCACGTCTCGATCCCTGAGTCAACAGATGGGAACGTTTGTTTGCAAGACAACAACAATCTGCACGAACAGTTCGTTATCTCTTAAACTTCAGGGTACTCTTCATCACTACTAATCGTACATTGTGATCTGAGTCTATATCTGCCCCTGGGTGCGCCTTACAATCCAGAATCCGATTTCGGAATCTCTGCCTGACCATGATGTAATCTAACTGCAATCTTCCTGTATCATCCGGCCTTTTCCAAGTACACCTCCTCCTCTTGTGATTCTTGAACACAGTATTCGCTATTACTAGCTGAAATTTACTAGAGAACTCTTTCTCCTCTCTCATTCCATTTCACAAGCTCATATTTCCCCATAACCATTTTTTCTATTCCTTCCCGTAGAACTGCGTTCCAGTCCCCAATTCCTATTAGATTTTCATCCCCGTTTAAGCACTGTATCACCCTTTCAACAACGTCATATACTTTCTCTATCTATTCATCTTGAGCTTGCAATGTAAGAATGTGTACCTGAACTGTCGTTGTGTTGGTTTGCTGTCGATTCTGGTAAGAACAACCCTATCACTGGACTTTCATAGTAGCACGCTCTCTGCCGCATCTTCCTATTCGTAACGAGTCCTACTCCCGTTATACCATTTTCTGCTGTTGTCGATATTACCCTATGTTCATCTGACTATATATCCTTGTCTTCTTCCCATTTCAATTCACTGACCCCTACTGTATCTAGATTGAGCATTTGCATTTCCCCTTTTCAGATTTTCGAGCTTCCCTACCACGATCAAGCTTTTAACAGTCCGCCCCCCCCCCCTTACCGAATGAGGGACTATGCCGGAACCTGTTATCAATGGCGAGATCATCATGACACTTTTTCAATTCAGGCCACATGTCCTGTGGATACACGCTATGTGTCTTTAATGCAGTGGTTTCCATTGCCTTCTTCTTCCTCATGCCGTTAATTACTGCGGATTCTTCCGTCTTTAGAGGCAGTATCTCGACTCCACCCGAACCCCACCTCCGCCCTATTTGGCAAGGCCGTTGGCAGAATGAAGGTCACTTTCTATGCCGGAAGTCTTCGGCGTTCAGAGATGAATTATGAACCAAATTTTAAGCGGTGGCGGGTTTTGAACCGGGGATCGACGTCGGTTTCATTACTAATCAAACTCGCTGTCCCTAGGCGACAGGTACTTAAACGTCATTCTGTCCTTGATCTGAAACAAGAAAACATCCACGCTATCAGTGCGTGACAGTTGTGAGTAGTGAAAGTTATGTGTGTGTAATCCTAAAGATGGAACTATCTCTAATAAACCCGAGATGTAAGACAATGTTTTTGAATAGTAAAATAATGTTAGGTACTTTGGTCAGTGTCTGCGAGAAAACCGGACAGCTCGGTGAGTGAAGGTGGAGCGATAGAAAGGTACACTGACACAGCCGAAGCCCGTGCTCACCGTCGGGCTTATAACCTTCTGAGTACCGGTGGTTTCTGCCTCAAATCATCATTTTAATTGGTTTTATTTCAAGTATCAGTGCCTATCACATTATACAGTCGAAGCTATTGCAAGACAAAGACATCTAGTTATACACTGAGGTAATTCTACCAATGTATTGCGTTATAGCAGGAATTTGCAGCGTTCAAAGCAACAGGCGACACGGAGATTGTCCTACGTGATTGGAGGAGATTTCGACGTTTTTTAAGAGGTCGTACTGGGGAGATTATTGACGGCGAAAGGAGCAAATCTAAAACTATTGTAAAGTGAATTTGAATTTTTACTGCTGCTGTTATGAGTGGTTTATAAATTAAACCACTGGCGTATTGTTTACTTTTAATGGAAACATTTTAGGTTAGGCTTTACCGTGCCTTATTGACATTAAATGAAACAACAAGTTTACTATTACCAGTCACCATTTTATTTATTTCCACGACGCGTTTCAAAGGTTTAAACCTACATCAGCGGGTGGATTGACATCAGTTAGTATGAAATTTGTGTGTGTGTTGTGTTACGCTTTTTTGGAGGAACTTGTGGCACTGCCTCCAGTGGTCACAGGTTCCTTTCACTGTCGTAACACATCACATGTATACTGTCACATTTGTACTGGTAACAGTAAACTACTTGTTTCATTTAATGTGTACTTTTGACATAAATTTATTAAATTTAAGGCACAATTTTGCTTGTTATTTAGGACTATAATTTGTTTTAAGGATTCCTAATTCGTAGGAGTTCTGAGTTGTTGGATTGTGTCTAGGAAATATGCGAAATTGCGTTCAAATATGTCACATGAAATCAAGGCTGGTTGAAACATGTAAGTCCCAGAAATTCTAATGTGAAACAAACTCCTTGAAATAATTGCTTGTTTACTTTTTGCAAATTTCTTCTTGTACTCGTCAATTTTTGTCATAGTAGAGTTTAATTTTGTGAAAGTTTTTTAAAATTATGTTCCAGGGTTAAATCAACTGACTGTTCACTTTTTGCCAATTTCATCTCGTGTTCTTTGCTTACTACGATAATATAGCTTAACTTTGTGAAACATTTGGGAATAATGTTTTTGTTATGTTATTGGGACTCAAAAAAGTTACATTACACTGAGTTGATAGAAGGTAAAGCGATAAGCATATATATAGATGGAAGTTGCATTGCGAACGCAACGTATGAAATGACATTTCTACTCAGATGAAGCATGTGGAAAGGTTTCCAATGTGATTATGGCCGTACGATGGGATTTAATAGATTTTAAACGTGGCATTCTAGTTGTAGCTAGAAGCTTGAGACATTCCATGTCAGGAATAGTTAGGTAATGCAATATTCCGAGATCCACAGTGTCAAGAGAATGCCGATAGTACCAAATTTCAGGCGTTATATCACTACATAGGACGCAGTGACCGACGACCTTCACACGACGACCGAGAGTAACGGCTTTCGCGTAGAGTTGTCGGTGAAAATAGACAAGCAACGCTGAAACAACAGCAGAAACAGATGTAGGACGTACGCCAAAAGTATTCCTTAACACAGTGCGGTGAAATATGGAGTTAGTTGGCTATGGCACCAAAGGACCGACACGAGCGCCTTTGCTAACAGCATGATATCGCCTGCAGCGCCTCTCCTGAGCTAGTGACCATATCGGTTGGACCTAAGACAGTTGGAAAACCGTGGCCTGGTCAGATGAGTCCCGATTTCAGTTATTAGACGCTGATGGTAAGGTTCGAATGTGGTGCAGACTCCACGAAGCAACGGAACCAAGAGGTCAACAAGCCACTGTGCAAGCTGGTGGTCGCATTATAATAATGGTGGGGGTGTGTTTACATGAAATGAACTGGATCTCCTGGTCCAGCTGAACCGGTCATTTGGATGTGGTTATGTTCGGTCATTCAGGGACTTCATGTTCCTGGATAGCGATGGAATTTTTATGGATTACATGATTGTTGGTTTGAATTAGATTCTGGACAATTCGAGCGAATGCTCTGGCCACGCAGATGGCACGACAAAATATCCCATCGAACATTTATGGGACAAAATCGAGAGGCCAGTTCGTGTATAAAATCCTGCACCGGCAAAACCTTGGCAATTATGGAAGACTATAGAGTCAGCAAGGCTCAGTATTTCTGCAGGCTCTTCCAAAGATTTGAGTCCTTTGCTGCACTACGCTGGGCAGAACGAGGTCCGACGCGATTTCAGGAGGTATCCCGTGACTTTCGCCATCTCAGTGTATGTGCCACATGGAGTACGATGTGGAAAGGAGCCTCGTGCTTAGTTAAGGGTTTAACAGCCCAGTAGGTCATGCCTTGCTTTATACCTCTAATGCCTAGCGGTATGTCGATTGGAAATTTTTCGTTACAGTCACTGCATAACATGACAGACAGTGTTCTTAAGAACTCACTGCCAATGAAATGTAGACAAAACGAAATGGACTCACATAATATTCGAAGAGAATTTAGTATTCAGTGTCTCGATGATGCTGAAATCATGAGAGCACCAGCTTGTAATTCACAAAGATGCATAGAAAATACCGAGCGCAGTGGTTAGCACACTGGACTCGCATTCGGGAGACGACGGTTCAAACCCGCTTCTGGCCACCCTTATTTAGGTTTCCCTAAATCACTTCAGGCAAATGTTGGGATGGTTCCTTTGAAAAGAGCACGGTCGATTTCTTCCCCCCTCCTTCCCTAATCTGATGGGACCTATGACCTGGTTGTTTGGTCCCCTCCCGCAAACCTACCTCGTTGTTGTCTTCAGTCCTGGAACAGGTTTGATGCAGCTCTCCATGCTAATCTATCCTGTGCAAGCTCCATTTCCCAGTACCTACTGCTACCTACATCCTTCTAAACCTGCTTAGTGTATTCATCTCTTGGTCTCCCTCTACGATTTTTACCCTCCACGCTGCCCTCTAATGCTAAATTTGTGATCCCCTGATGCCTCAGGACATGTCCTACCAGCCGATCTCTTCTTCTAGTCAAGTTGTGCCACAAACTTCTCTTCTCCCCAATCCTATTCAATACCCCCTCATTAGTTACGTGATCTACCCACCTAATCTTTAACACTCTTCTGTGGCACCACATTTCGAAAGCTTCTATTCTCTTCTTTTCCAAACTATTTATTGTCCATGTTTCACTTTCATACATGGCTACACTCCATACAAATACTTTCAGAAACGACTTCCTGGCACTTAAATCTATACTCGATGTTAACAAATTTCTCTTCTTCAGAAACGCTTTCCTTGCCATTGCCAGTCTACATTTTATATTCTCTTTACTTCGACCATCATCAGTTATTTTGCTCCCCAAATAGCAAAACTCCTTTACTCCTAATCTAATTCCCTCAGCATCACCCGACTTAATTCGACTACATTCCATTATCCTTGTTTTGCTTTTGTTGATGTTCATCTTATATCCTCCTTTCAAGACACTGTCCATTTCATTAAACTGTTCTTCCAAGTCCTTTGCAGTCTCTGATAGAATTACAATGTCATCGGTGAACCTCAAAGTTTTTATTTCTTCTCCCTGGTTTTTAATACCTACTTAAAATTTTCCTTTTGTTTCCTTTACTGCTCGCTCAACAACCATCCTTAGGAAAGGAAATTATGTCAGTTTTGGAATGATGAAACCGAAGTTCACCTTAAATAATTTACGACAACCATCTCGTTTGATGGAAATTTCCACAAGGCATATTAACCGGCACTGAGATTTTATGACAAACACACGCGAAATGGTTCTTGTTACTCGTGGTACCGCCCATCCACCATCTACATCTACATGACTACTTTGGAATGCACGATTAAATGCCTGGCAGAGAGTTCTTCGAACCACCTTCAGACTACTTTTCTACCGTTCCACTAATAGCGTTTAGGAAAAATGAACCATTAAATCTTCCTTACGAGCTCCGATTTCTGTTATTTTATTGTGACGATCTTTCCTCCCTTTGTAGGTTGGTGACAAAAAAAAATATTTTCACATTCAGAGCAGGGTGATGGTGTTCGAAATTTCGTGAAAATATCTCGCCGCAACGAAAAAGCCTTTGATATCCATCCCTACTCGCTTATCGCATCATTGGTAATCTTTCTCCTATCTCGCAGTAATACAAAACGAACTGCCCTTACCTGAACTTCTTCAATGTTCTCCGTCAATCCTACCTCGTAACCTCCCCATGCAACACAGCAATACTCCAGCAGTGGACGAATAAGCCTAGTGTAGGCAGGCTCTTGCATCTTCTAAGTGTTCTGCCAATAAAACGTAGTCTTTGTTTCGCCTTCCCGACAACATTATCTATGTTATCGTTCCAACTTAAGATTTTCATAAAGCTTAAGTTGCTTGTTACTAAAACACTTTTCTTCAATAATGTAGTTCTACTGTGTAAGAAGCCCCAAGTCCTAACATCTGATGAAGATACAGGACAAATGCACAAAACTGCAGACAACTGCTGCCGTTCGTCATGCAACTATGTGGCACAAGCTGCAATTATGCAGATCTCATCCATCTTATTCACAGTATCGGAGAGTATGTAAGCGACCACGTTCAGATTGATGGTATTTTTCCAGCAATTAATACTTGTGATACAGTTCCACTTTTCATTCAGCAAACGCAATACATAAGAATAATCGATCGAAATTCAGTTGGAAGAAATATGGTCTCACCCATGAAGGCGCTTACTTAAAAAGCAAAACACAATGGTATCCTTGTTTTGCTCATCATGCACAATGGGATTTGCTGAACAGAAGAAGCAGTTTGCTACGAAAACAAGTATTGTGTGGATTTCGGGGTTAGATCTTCCGAGCGGAATCGAGAAAACTATTACTACCGTAGTGACTGATACCACACAATTAGAGACATCGGGCCCTCACAAAAGCGGAGGGGATATACTAGAGTGCGCATCTCGTTTTGAGTTGGCAAGACGACGCTTAATATGTTTGCGTTGCCTTGTCACGTAGACACGACGTGTGGAAGGGTAAATAGACTCCAATGAAGCGATAGTCGAAGTGCGGAGATTTGGATTTAGAAATGGATGATAACTAGAAGTATCTTAATTCTGGTTAATGATAAGCTTAAGAGACCACGCCTACAGAATTTTCAAATGTTAATGAATTTTTCGTCAGGCTTATTACTCCATTGGCGCCCACTGAAGTTTTACAAAATTACCCTCTTAGGTCAAGAAGACAATAACAAGCAAAGGTCATGGAGGGTTCCCATAGCGGGAACTGTGGCCTCTAGGCATATTTGTTCTTGTGAAGACGAGTGTCTAGGTGTTAAGAGCATTAAGTTAACTAGCGGACCTCGTCGCAGGCAGTTTGGTGGCACGAATGAAGTATCACGCTATTAATGCCGAGTGCAAACAGCGCGGTGTAGTCCCCATCATCAATTACTCTTCAAACCTGCCTTTGGACAGTAACCAATATAAAGCTTGAAACTGATTTGCTTAGAAGCGCAGTTTCATCAGTTGCTTTTCTGTTGTTCGGGCGTCAGTCACAGTTTCAGTGTGTTACCGATAGCCCTGCTAGCTCCACGACTGTGCGTAGGGAGTTAAAAATGATAGGGTACTATTTTCAAGTAGGTCGTTATGAGCCATTCATTTTTGTAGCCAACTCTAAGCGACGCTTGAAGTGATGTAAAGAACGACGCAACTGAACACTGGGTGATTGGAAACCCATTTGATCTGAAGTGATTAATCACGCTATATAGTATGGCAATCCGAAGGAGAAGCTGGGTTTGCTGAATGTCTGGAGAACGTTATCTGCCGTCTTGTGTAGTGGCAACAGCGAATGTTGCGTTATGTAGATATTTTCTGTTCAAATGGTTCAAATGGCTCTCAGCACTATGGCACTTAACATCTGTGGTCATCAGTCCTCTAGAACTTAGAACTACTTAAACCTAACTAACCTAAGGACATCACACACATCCATGCCCGAGGCAAGATTCGAACCCGCTACCGTAGCGGTCAGGCGATTCCAGAATCAAGCGCCTAGAACCGCACGGCCACACCGGCCGGCAGATATTTTCTGTGATCAGGGTGTTGACCCTTTATTGCGATTAAAGAAACTATGCTTCCCGAAGGATAATGAGACGTGTTATAACACTGTTTACTGCATACAGCTGGGTTTGGCGAATGGTGGTTGTTCGCTTTAGGATGACAATGCACTCTGTCGTAAAGTAGTATCTGTGAGGCAATGGTTTGTCAGTAATATTGCTAGCATACTCAGAGTCCCGGCATGAATCTACCTTTGAGGTGAGTGACAACGTCGTCTTGGCGACAGACTCCAGCATACAACTTCGCTACCTTCTGTGGTTGCGGCTCTTGAGGAAGCATGGTCTGCCGTTCTTCGACTGGCATTCAGACACCCCAGTGAATGTGTCCCCAGTGGAAGTCAAGACTTCATAAACGCATAGGGTGGACACACCCCATATTTATATCCACCAATAGATGTCCGATTACTTGTCATCAAATAGTGTGGATACTGATTTATCTTTAATTGTAATAATCTGTTGTAACACGTTTAATGTCAAGCGATGAAAGTTTCGTTTTTTTTTGAGTCATTCGTTCTGGCGATTTAGTTGCTTTGATCATCTGTGTACTACAATTTTTTTTTAAATTTTGATTACACCCTAAGACTATGAAAACGACGCAACACGAAGGAATTATCTGAATGGGACGCAAATCGACAGATGTGATGTACATATACAGACAAGCAAATGATTACTGTTTCAAAAGAATTGGATGATTTATTCAAAAGAAAGCGCTTCACTGATTAACAATGTGACCAACGCGTTGGTCCACTTCTGGCGCATAAGAAAGCTGCTATTGATTGACAGATTCGTTGAATATCCTTCTGAGGAATATCACGCCAGGTTCTGTGCAACTGGCCCGTTATAACGTCAAAATCCCGAGATGACTGAAGGATCCTGCTCGTATGCTTCGAATATTCTTATTATTATTATTGATTGTTATAATTATTTTTATTGTTATAATTATCATTGTACTACTGTTATAATATCTATTTTTTTCTTTAACATCAATGCTGCATAATAGGCTATATGTCCTTAATGTTATGTAGAAACTATAACTCGTTCAATCTGAGTAAGCCTGGTTAGGTGTAAGAGAGGGCCTGAAGGCTCTAATCTTGCCAGGTAAAATAAATGCATAAATAAGTAAATAAGTAAATATTCTCGTTGGGGACAGATCCGGCGACCTTGCTGGACAAGATAGGACTTGATACGAAAACAAGCAGTTGAAACTCTCGCATTGTGTGGGTGGGTATTATCTTGCTGAGATGTTAGCCCATGGTGGCTTGCGAGGAGGGTCAACACAAGGAGGCGTAGAATATCGTCGACGAACCACTGTCCCGCAACGGTGCCGCGGCTGACTGCTACGAAAAGAAATGGCACCGCGTACCGTCACTCCGGCTGTTGGACCATACGGCAGGAGACAGACAAAATGGTATTCCACCTCGGTCTCTACACACGTCTTCGCCGGTCATCAAAGCTCGTTTTGAAGCGGAACTCGTTACTGATGACAGTTTATTCCAGTCAGTTACGTTCCAAGTTGAAGAAGTGTCTGGAGACGTCGCGGGGAGCAGTAAGACTGTGGCCCATCGTACGTCGACGATATTCTACTTCTCTTGCTCTCCATAGCAGGCCACCTTGGACTTACGGCCGGCCGTCGTGGCCGAGCGGTTCTAGGCGCTTCAGTCTGGAAGCGGGCGACCGCTACGGTAGCAGGTTCGAATCCTGCCTCGGGCATGGACGTTTGTGATGTCCTTAGGTTAGTTAGGTTAAAGTAGTTCTAAGTTCTAGGGGACTGATGACCTCAGATGTCAAGTCCCATACTGTTCAGAGCCATTTGAACTTGTTTCGTAGTCAAGTGAGCCAGTGGGATTTTCTGTCATGCCGTTAGTGTTCTGGTTACCAACCCTAGCCGCTAACGCAGTTTTTGGACGTGTTTTTTTCCTCACCTGTTGTTGCTGTCCAACATGGTGTGTAGTTTTGGCAGCTCAGTTCACATACGCGTTTGTTTGGGGATAGTGATACTTAACGATTTTTTTGAGGCCTTGAATTCTCGTGTACTCCGACGTGGCAAGCAAGCGGTTGGTCGGTCGGTCCGTGACTGTCCCTTGGTTGGGTTCGCACGAATTTAGTGTAGTTGGACTCACCACTCACTCACTCGCCTAAGTGAACGAGGGCAGACCGATAGACTGGCGACTCCTGAGTGCCGTTCTCTTAATTATCATTTTGGCAGCGTTAATGTTGTTGTAATTTAACTGTATTTTATATTTTTAATTTCGTAAGGGTAGTTGCGGGCCTTCGGCCCTGGGAACATGTTCTCAGAGTTTCCTTCAAGTCCAAACATTATGGCCTTCTACTCTTGAAAGGTTATTGTAATTTCCTCTGGAAGATTTTACAAGTTATTGTGAGCCTTCCGTCGTTGGTGCTGTAAAAAGGAATTTTTTAAACTTAATGTATTGTTTTACTGATTGTTGCAATATATATATTTCCTTAATTTGCAGAATTTAACTTTGTGGCCTACAGCCATCTTACTGCGTTTGTTTATCTCTTTCTGTGCTCCTTGTGGACCATCAGCCCTGTTAGCACCTTCCGTAATCATCATAGTATATTTTAATTTTGAAGATTTAATCCCGCGGCCATCAGCCACTCCGCATGCTGATCCCATATATGTACACGATTTATCTTATTTGTAAATTTAACTGTGTGTCATGTCTTTTCAAAATTGAAGTTTGGAAGCCTTCAGCCGCAAAGCAAATTTAATTCTTTCAAAAGTGTATTTGTCAACTAAATTACAATTGTGAAATGAATCCGACCGCAATTCCCTTGGCCCTTTCCACAATCCTAATTACCTGTTAGCCCTGCGTGATTTAGCGGGCGTTTCACTACCTTGATCAGCAAGGTCGTTAGATTTGTACCCAGCTAACAACGTTGGGAGAGTTATGGGCAGGACCCTCCAACCAACTTCGGATTTTGACGATCTAACGCGCCAATTGGACAGGGTTTGGCACGAGATACCCCAGGAGAACATACAACCACTATGTCAGTCAGTGCCAAGCAGAATATGTTTCCACCAGAGTCTGAGGCGGACCAACACGTTATTGACATGCTCAGGTACTGGTGATAGAGCTACGTGACGTGTGCGGCACGCACCTGCAACATGACGTCTCGCAGCGAGAGGTTTCGCGCGGCGAGGAAGGCGGTCATGTCGGCGAGGCGGTGCGGCAGGGCGCCTCGGAAGCGCTCCGGCTGCGTCAGGCCGGCCAGCTGGCGGACGAACGCCTCGAAGTCGCCGGGGCTGAGCACCGCCTGCAGGCCCCTGCCACACGGGCCGCACACCACCACCGTTTGAGCTGCTGCCCGTCTCACTACAGCTGCGTATCAGCTAATTAAACTGCTACCACTAATGCTACAATACGGTGGCAGGCCAAAAAGTCAAAACTGGCATGAAGCAGTGGCAGCCGCCGAGCCGAGAGGACGCGCAGCAGCAGCAGCACTTGTCTAATAAACAGCAAATTAATTTAGTCTTTGTTGTTTTTTCACGTGTTTCTGCAAAGAAGTGCACTACACGTGTGTACTGTACCGTGTTGACTAGTGGTTAGAAAATTAATTTTAGTTTTTGTTTTCGCGTAAGTCTTGTGAATGGCTTTACTATATGGTTAAATGATGACGGCGTCCTCTTGGGTAAAATATTCCGTAGGTAAAATAGTCCCCCATTCGGATCTCCGGGTGGGGACTACTCAAGAGGACGTCGTTATCAGGAGAAAGAAAACTGCCGTTCTACGGATCGGAGTGTGGAATGTCAGATCCCTTAATCGGGCAGGTAGGTTAGAAAATTTAAAAAGGGAAGTAGATAGGTTAAAGTTATATATAGTGGGAATTTTCATATGAGTGGGAATTACTAGAAGAAGGGATCGGTTGGTAGGACATGTTCTGAGGCATCAAGGGATCACCAATTTAGAAATGGAGGGCAGCGTGGAGAGTAAAAATCATAGAGGGACACCGAGAGATGAATACACTAAGCAGATTCAGAAGCATGTAGGCTGCAGTAGGTACTGGGAGATGAGGAAGCTTGCACAAGATAGAGTAGCATGGAGAGCTGCATCAAACCAGTCTCAGGACTGAAGACCACAACAACAACACATTTTCCCATCGCCAGAAACTCCGTCAAGCCACTAAGTTTTAATTTTGTGCTAGTAGACAGCTTCCAGTTTAGATCAGCGCATTCTAGTTTGAATATTTGTCTCGTGCAGTAACTTTTCGGAAAACAGGATTTCTAAACACAGGTATCTGTAAATACATCCTTCCGGAAGTATCGTTTCCTTAATCGCAATGAAGCGTCAACACCCTGATCACAGAAAATTTATTTCTGTTTAATAGCTTGCGGTCTCAGAGTACAGCGAGAAATCGGCAGAGCAACTTTAAGTGTTACTTTATTTTGTGTACATTTCAAACTCAGTGGCGCCAGTTGAGACCTTATTATCTATTTTATTCAAAGTACGATGTTGCTGGGGACTGTGCTTGTTGTGAGCGGACACAAGGAGGGTTGGCTGCTGTCCGTGAACAGCTGGAATCTGCGTTGGCTGTAGTCGACAAGATTCTAGCTAATGCTCAAAGTTGCAGTGACGTCGACGCTATAGTGACGAGACCTGCGACATCATTGGTGCCACTGGAATCCGCTAGTCACCCGGACGTCGCTGCGGCTTCAGATACACAATATCTGACCGGTCCATCCTCACACCAGTGTGGGTGGCAGACAGTGGTAGGTTGGCGTGTCACTGGGCGGAAGGCGAAAGAAGCAGCAGGCCCTGTGGCTGGCTCCCTAAGTCTTGGCCACAGGTACGAGGTGCTATCCAGTGTTGATGATAACTCTGAGGCAGCACGTGATGCCTCTTCAGGGAGATAGCAAGCATGGCATACAGTGTGCATTCGGTATGTTTGCCGGGAGGTCTCATCCATGTCGTGGAGGAGGCCCTGCCGGCGGCTATCGAGCGCACTGGATGCAACCGGCTGCATGCATGGCACATGTCGACACGAACGACGCCTGCCGCTTGGGTTCTGAGGCCATCTTCAGCTCATTTCGGCTGCTGGCTGATTTGGTGAAGGCAACTAGCAACGCACGCGGGATGCAGGGGATGCAGGCTGTCTATTTATAGCATCGTACCCAGGTTTGATTGCTGTTCTTTGGTTTGGCGCAGAGTGAAAGGTCTAAACCAAGGGCTCAGACGTCTCTGTGACAGTATCGTATGCAAATTTATCGATCTACGCTATCGGGTGCAGAATTGTAGAGTTCCCCTCAATAGGTGAGGCGCGCTCTACGCGCTGGAAACGGCAACTAGGATAGCGGAGTACGTGTTGTGCACATGGGGCTTTTATAGGTTAGGGTACCCCTCCCTTGGTATCAAAGACGATTCACCTTTTAAATCAGCAACAGTGTCCTCGCAGATCAGAGATAGAAAAGTTTAATATGATTTTAGTAAATTGCAGGAGCATTCCAGGAAAGGTCGCAGAATTGTGTAGCTTACTGAAAGTTATAATGCACAGATAATATTAGGAACAGAAAGCTGGTTGAATCCAAGCGTCAATGACAACTAAATCCTAAGTTCAGATTGGAATGTTTCTTATAGTTGTCAATCGTGGCGGCGTGTTTATTGCAGTAAAAAATTCGATAAAATCTAGCGAGATTACCACGGATTCCGAGTATAAATTAATCTGAGTGAAACTGAGTATCAAATAACGGTCAAACCTGGTGATCGGATGCTTCTATAGACCACCTGGGTCAGGATCTGTAGTTGTAGAGCGCTTCAGACAGAACTTGCAAAATATAAGTAATTTTCCTGATCATTCCGTTGTAATAAAGAGGTGACTTCAACTTGTCAAATATAGATTTGGAATGTTACGCCATCAGAACTGATGCTAGAGTCAGGGATTTGTGTGGCATTGTTCTGGATGTCTTGTCCGAAAATTACCTTGAGCACATAGTTAGAGAACCAACTTTTGAAGGTAACGTCTTACACCTCCGGGCAACAAATAGACCTAAACTTACCGAATAACTTACTGTAGAAGACGGTATCAGTATCATAATGCTGTGACAGTATCTATGACGACTGGTCCTATGAGGAATGTTAAGAAAGGTAGGAAGATATATTTGCTCGTTCTAGGCGCTCAGTCCGGAACCGCTCGACTGCTGCGGTCGTAGGTTCGAATCCTGCCTCGGGCATGGATGTGTGTGATGTCCTTAGGTTGGTTAGGTTTAAGTAGTTCTAAGTTCTAGGGGACTGATGACCACATATGTTAAGTCCCATTGTGCTCAGAGCCTTTTGAACCATATATTTGCTCAGTAAGGGTGGTAAGATATAAATTTCAGCATATCTCAGCAATCACCATCAAATATTTGTTGATGAGGACGAAGATGTGGAGAACAAATGGAAAACATTCAAAGGCATCGTTTAATATGCCCGAGACAAGTTTGTTCCGAGTAAGGTTTTATGGGATGGGAAAGATCTACCATGATTAAATAGCCACTTTAAAAAAGCGCTGCGTAAACAAAGAGCACTTCATCTCAGATTCAAGAGAAGTAAAAACCTGTCTGAACGAAGCGAAAATGAGTGTAAGGAATGCAATGTGTTTGATTTGATCAGCCAAAAATGGTCATGGAGAACTATGATGTATAAAAGGTAATAGATGTGTGAAATTCTGGTCTGGTGTAAGAGAGGGTCTGATGGCCCTAAATAGATTGGGCTGAACAAATAAATATAAGAATGAGATTTTCGCTCTGCAGCGGAGTGTGCGCTGATATGAAAATTCCTGGCAGAATAAACGTGTGTGCCGGGAAGTTTCAAAAAAATATAAATAAAATTTTTGGTACACGTCATCTGGGTGTATTAATCCAAAATATATAGCCGATGACAAAAATAATAGGAAACAGAAATCTAACATTTAGAGTGTGGCAGTAACAAAAAGGCAACCCTAGATACCATAATAACATTTTCTTCTAGAATATCTACACAACAGCATCACGTGTGTCGGTGAAGTGGCCAGCACTCACCATGTGTGGTAGAAGCGGGTGGCAGCGGAGCGCTGCACCTTGTTGACGCTGCAGATGGTGACTGCGGGGAAGTCGGTGCCCAGCAGGTAGTGCTCGGTGGAGGCGACGGACACCACGGTGGGCGACTCCGCCACCTGCTGCCACACCTCGCGCATGAACAGCACCATTCCCACCAGGCCTGCCAGTACTCCCACCGCCCACAGCAGCCTGTCGGGGACATCACAAACAACGTTTCTATAATCACTCAGTTTCCAGACCTTGCAGTGGAATTCGGCCGGCAGAACGTAAGTAGCGCCAGGAAATAGCAACGAAACAAGCTAAATGTTAGACCTACCCTAACTGGCACAGTACAGTTTAGTCCCTTTAAATGCCGGTGGAAGTTAAATTGCTACGAGCCAATTGTTTTCCCTTCTTTGCTAGTACCTTGACTATTGTTATGGAACGGTCGATTTCACTCATTAAAGGCTTAATGTGAACAAGGCCCATTTTCAGGAATTACATAAGGACCTTGCCATACTAGGGCGACTTGTATGCCTCAACAATATAGACAGCCGTACCGTAGATATAACCACAACAAAGAGCTCAGTCCAACGTGTGGTTCCTTAAGAGGAGCAGTAGTCATTCTATCAGTTAACGGAGCAATAGTCTATGGCTGACTGATCTGGCCTTACAACATCAACCACCATGGCCTTGCTGTGTCCGAACTGTGAACAGTTGAAAACAACGGGAAACTACAGCCATTATTTGCACAGAGGGCTTGCAACTCTACTCTATGGTTAGGTAAAATACACTCCTGGAAATGGAAAAAAGAGCACATTGACACCGGTGTGTCAGACCCACCATACTTGCTCCGGACACTGCGAGAGGGCTGTACAAGCAATGATCACACGCATGGCACAGCGGACACACCAGGAACCGCGGTGTTGGCCGTCGAATGGCGCTAGCTGCGCAGCATTTGTGCACCGCCGCCGTCAGTGTCAGCCAATTTGCCGTGGGCTACGGAGCTCCATCGCAGTCTTTAACACTGGTAGCATGCCGCGACAGCGTGGACGTGAACCGTATGTGCAGTTGACGGACTTTGAGCGAGAGCGTATAGTGGGCATGCGGGAGGCCGCGTGGACGTACCGCCGAATTGCTCAACACGTGGGGCGTGAGGTCTCCACAGTACATCGATGTTGTCGCCAGTGGTCGGCGGAAGGTGCACGTGCCCGTCGACCTGGGACCGGACCGCAGCGACGCACGGATGCACGCCAAGACCGTAGGATCCTACGCAGTGCCGTAGGGGACCGCACCGCCACTTCCCAGCAAATTAGGGACACTGTTGCTCCTGGGGTATCGGCGAGGACCATTCGCAACCGTCTCCATGAAGCTGGGCTACGGTCCCGCACACCGTTAGGCCGTCTTCCGCTCACGCCTCAACATCGTGCAGCCCGCCTCCAGTGGTGTCGCGACAGGCGTGAATGGAGGGACGAATGGAGACGTGTCGTCTTCAGCGATGAGAGTCGCTTCTGCCTTGGTGCCAATGATGGTCGTATGCGTGTTTGGCGCCGTGCAGGTGAGCGCCACAATCAGTACTGCATACGACCGAGGCACACAGGGCCAACACCCGGCATCATGGTGTGGGGAGCGATCTCCTACACTGGCCGTACACCTCTGGTTATCGTAGAGGGGACACTGAATAGTGCACGGTACATCCAAACCGTCATCGAACCCATCGTTCTACCATTCCTAGACCGGCAAGGGAACTTGCTGTTCCAACAGGACAATGCACGTCCGCATGTATCCCGTGCCACCCAACGTGCTCTAGAAGGTGTAAGTCAACTACCCTGGCCAGCTAGATCTCCGGACCTGTCCCCCATTGAGCATGTTTGGGACTGGATGAAGCGTCGTCTCACGCGGTCTGCACGTCCAGCACGAACGCTGGTCCAACTGAGGCGCCAGGTGGAAATGGCATGGCAAGCCGTTCCACAGGACTACATCCAGCATTTCTACGATCGTCTCCATGTGAGAATAGCAGCCTGCATTGCTGCGAAAGGTGGATATACACTGTACTAGTGCCGACATTGTGCATGCTCTGTTGCCTGTGTCTATGTGCCTGTGGTTCTGTCAGTGTGATCATGTGATGTATCTGACCCCAGGAATGTGTCAATAAAGTTTCCCCTTCCTGGGACAATGAATTCACGCAATTTCCAGGAGTGTATTCCAGAGGTAAAATAGTCCCTCATTCGGATCTGCAGATGGGGACTTCAGAGTAGGATGTAATCAGGAAAAACAAATCCTGCAATCTACGAGCCGGAACATGGAACGTTAAATCCCTTAATCAAGCAGGTAGGTCAGAAAATTAAAAAGTGGAAACTGATGGTTGAAGTTAGATATACAGGGTGGTTCATTGATAATGACCGGGCCAAATATCTCACGACATAAGCAACAAAGGAAATCTACGAAGAACGTAACTCGTCTAGCTTTAAGGGGGAAACTATATGGAACTATGGATCGACCGTTAGATGGCGCTGCCATAGGTCAAACGGATATTAACTGCCTTTTTTTTTAATAGGTCCCCCCATTTTTATTACATATTCGTGTAGTACGTAAAGAAATATGAATGTTTTACTTGGACTAATTTTTACGCTTTGTGATAGATGGCGTTGTAATAGTCACAAACGTATAAGTACGTGGTATCACGTAACATTCCTCCAGTGCGGACGGTATTTGCATCATGATACATTATCCGTGTTAAAATGGACCGTTTACCAATCGCGGAAAAGGTCGATATCGTGTTGATGTATGGCTATTGTGATCAAAATGCCCAACGGGCGCGTGCTATGTATGCTGCTCGGCATCCTGGGCGACATCATCCAAGTGTCCTGACCGTTCGCCGGACAGTTACGTATTTAAGGAAACAGGAAGTGTTCAGCCACATGTGAAACGTCAACCACGACCTGCAGCAAATGATAATGCCCAAGTAGGTGTTTCAGCTGCTGTCGCGGCTAATCCGCACATCAATAGCAGACAAATTGCGCGAGAATCGGGAATCTCAAAAACGTCGGTGTTAAGAATGCTACATCAACATAGATTGCACCCGTAACCATATTTCTATGTACCAGGAATTGCATGGCGATGACTTTGAACGTCGTGTACAGTTCTGCCACTGAGCACAAGAGAAATTACGGGACGATGACAGATTTTTCGCACGCGTTCTATTTAGCGACGATGCGTCATTCACCAACACAGGTAACGTAAACCGGCATAATATGCTCTATTGGGCAACGGATAATCCACGATGGCTGCGACAAGTGGGTCATCAGCGACCTTGGCGGGTTAATGAATGGTGCGGCATTACGGGAGGAAGGATAATTGGCCTCCATTTTATCGATGGCAATCTAAATGGTGCAATGTATGCTGATTTCTTACATAATGTTCTACCGATGTTACTACAAGATGTTTCACTGCATGACAGATTAGCGATGTATTTCCAACATGATGGATGTCCAGACATAGCTCGCGTGCGGTTGAAGCGGTATTGAATAGCATATTTCATGACAGGTGGATTGATCGCCGAAGAACAATGCCCAAGGCCCGCACATTCACCGCATCTGACGTCCCCGGTTTCTTTCTGTGGGGTAAGTTGAAAGATATTTGCTATCGTGATCCACCGACAACGCCTGACAAAATGAGTCAGCGCATTGTCAATGCATGTGCAAACATTACGGAAGGCGAACTACTCGCTGCTGAGAAGAATGTCGTTACACGTATTGCCAAATGCATTGAGGTTGAGGGACATCATTTTGAGCATTTATTGCATTAATGTGGTATTTACAGGTAATCACGCTGCAACAGCATGCGTTCTCGAAAATGATAAGTTCACAAAGGTATATGTATCACAATGAAACAACCGAAATAAAATGTTCAAACGAACCTACGTTCTGTATTTTAATTTAAAAAACCTACCTGTTACCAACTGTTCGTCTGAAATTGTGAGCCTTACGTTTCTGACTATTACAGCGCCAGCTATCAAAAAGCGAAAAAAGAGGTCCAACTAAAACATACATATTTCTTTACGTGCTACACGAATATGTAATAAAAATGGCGGTTCCTATTAAGAAAAAAGCAGTTGATATCCGTTTGACGGCGCTGATGACCTCGATGTTGAGCGCCCATAAGCCCCAACACTCCGTTTGACCTATGGGAGCGCCGTCTAGCGGGCCATCCATATCGCCATCTGGTTTCCTCCTTCAAGCTAGACAAGCTTCTTTCTTTGTAGTTTAACGCTTATTTCGTGAGATATGTGGCCCGGTCACGATCAATGAATCACCCTGTAGTGGGAATCAGTGGCATGAGGAACAAGATTTTGGGTCAGGTGAGCACAGGGTTATAAATACAAAATCAAATAGGAGTTATGCAGAAGTAGGCCTAATAATGGATACAAAAACAGTAATGCGGATAAGCTACTATGAACACCACAATGAATCCATTGTTGTAGACAAGATAGACACGAACCAAACACTTACCACAGAAGTAAAAGTTTATATGCCAGTAGCACTCCAGGTAATGAAGAGATTGAAAAACTGTATGATGAGGTAAACAAATTACTCATTTTGTTTAGAGGCAGGAAAATTTAATTGTGATGTGGGACTGGAATTCGATAGAGCAAAAAGAAGACAACGAAAATTCTAGATGAATATGGCACAGGAGGAAGGAATGGATAAGGAAACAGTGTGTTAGAATTTTGCACAGAGCATGATCTGATCGTGGATAATACTTGCTTTAAGAATCATGAAAGAAGGTTGTATAAGTGGAAGAGACAGACGCTGGAAGGTTTCAGATTTATTATTTAATGAGAAGACCGGGATTCTGGTACCTGGTTTGAAACAGTAAGATCTTTCCAGGGACAGATGTGGACACTGACCACAATTTATTGGTTATGAATAGTAGATTAAAACTGAAGAAACTGTAGGAATGTAGGAAATCAAGGAGATGGGACCTGGATAAGTTGAAAGAGCCAAAGGCTTAAGAGTTTCAGGAGCATTAGGCAACAATTGACTGAAACAGGGGGAAGGAATGCAGCGGCAGACGAATGGGTTTCTTTGAGAGATGAAATAGTCAAGGCAGAAGAGCACTGTGTAGATAAAAAGACAAGACCTAGTAGAAATCTTTACATATAACCGGAGATGTATAATTTAACTTATGAATGGGGAAAATATAAAAGTAAAGGAAAAGAAGCAGGCGAAAGGAAATAGAAACGTCTATCAAAGAGATTGACAGGATGTAGAAATCAATTAAGTAGGAATGGCTAAAGGGCAAATGTAAGGATGTAGAAGCATATATAACATGGAGAAAGATAGATGCCGCCTATGGGAAAATGAAAGAAGCCTTTAGAAAACAGAGAAGCAGCTGTGAAGAGATATATAAATGAGCTACACATGGGAAATGAATGTGAATGCAATCTTATAGAAAGCGAATAGGACGCAGATGAACCTTGGGCGGAGAACACGATACTCCGATGAGAGTTTGATAGAGTACTTGAAGACTTAAGCTGAAAGAAGATCCCTGGATAAACGACATTCTGTCCGAACTACTGGCATCATTGTTACAGCCAGCCGTGACAGAACTATTCCATTTAGTCTTCAAGATGTATTAGACGGTCTAAATACTCTCTGACTTCAAGAAGAATGGAGTAATGCCAATTTCAAAGAAACAGGTGCTACGAGGTGTGAATATTGCTGAACTGTGTTAATAAATCATGATATGCAAAATACGACCACAAATTCTTTACAGAAGAATATAAAAACTGATACAAACCGACCTAGGGGAAGATAAGAGAAATCTAGGAACATTCGAGGCTATACTGACCCTACAGTTTACCTTAGAGGATAGGTTAAAGAAAGGCAAACCTACGTTTATGGCATTTATAGACTTAAAGAAAACATTTGACTGTGTGGATTGCAGTACTCTCATTGAAATTCTGAAGGTAGCAGAAGTAAAATACAGGGAGCGAAAAGCTATTTACAACTTGTACAGAAACCAAACGTAGTTACGAGAGTCGAGGCCCATGAAATGGAAGCATTGGTTGAGAAGAGACAGGATGGTAGCGTTGTAGTCCGTCCCCAGCATTATTCAGACTGCGCATCGAGCAAGCAGTATAGGAAACCAAACAACAGAGCTAAAATTAAAGTTCAAGGAGAAGGGATAAAAACCTTGAGCCTTGTAATTCTGTCAGAGACAGCAAAGGACTTGGAAGAGCAGTTTAACTGTACGTTGTTGTTGTTGTGGTATACAGTCCTCAGACTGGTTTGATGCAGCTCTCCATGCTACTCTATCCTGTGCAAGCTTCTTCATCTCCCAGTACCTACTGCAACCTACATCCTTCTGAATCTGCTTAGTGTATTCATCTCTTGGTCTCCCTCTACGGTTTTTACCCTCCGCGTTGCCCTCCAATACTAAATTGGTGATCCCTTGATGCCTCTTAACATGTTCTACCAACCGATCCCTCCTTCTAGTCAAGTTGTGCCACAAACTCCTCTCCTCCCCAATCCTATTCAGTACCTTCTCATTAGTTATGTGATCTACCCAACTAATCTCCAGCATTCTTCTGTAGCACCATATTTCGAAAGCTTCTATTCTCTTCTTGTTCAAACTATTTATCGCCCGTGTTTCACTTCCATACATGGCTACACTTCATCCAAATACTTTCAGAAACGACTTCCTGACACTTAAATCTATACTCGATGTTAACAAAGTTCTCTACTACAGAAACGCTTCCCTTGCCATTGCAAGTCTACATTTTATATCCGCTCTACTTCGACCATCATCAGTTATTTTGCTCCCCAAATAGCAAAACTGCTTTACTACTTTAAGTGTCTCATTTCCTCACCTATTTCCCTCAGCATCACCCGACTTAATTCGACTACATTCCATTATCCTCGTTTTGCTTTTGTTGATGTTCATCTTATATACTCCTCTCAAGACACTGTCCATTCCATTCAACTGGTCTTCCAAGTAGCTCGCTGTCTCTGACAGAATTACAATGTCATCGGCGAACCACAATGTTTTTATTTCTTCTCCATGGACTTTAATACCTACTCCGAATTTTTCTTTTGTTTCCTTCCCTGCTTGCTCAATATACAGATTGAATAACATCGGGGACAGGCTACAATCCTGTCTCACTCCCTCCCCATCCGCTGCTTCCCTTTCATGCCCTTCGACTCTTATAACTACCATCTGGTTTCTCTACAAATTGTAAATAGCTTTTCGCTCCCTGTATTTTACCCCTGCCACCTTCAGAATTTGAAAGAGAGTATTCCAGTCAACATTGTTAAAAGCTTTCTCTAAGTCTACAAATGCTAGAAACGTAGGTTTGCCTTTCCTTAATCTTTCTTCTAAGATAAGCCGTAGGGTCAGTATTGCCTCACGTGTTCCAACATTTCTGCAGAATTCAAACTTATCTTCCCCGAGGTTGGCTTCTACCAGTTTTTCCTTTCGTCTGTAAATAATTCGCGTTATTATTTTGCAGCTGTGACTTATTAAACTGATAGTTCGGTAATTTTCACATCTGTCAACACCTGCTTTCTTTGGTGTTGGGATTACTATATTCTTCTTCAAGTCTGAGGGAATTTCTCCTGTCTCATACATCTTGCTCACCAGATGGTAGAGTTTTGTTAGGGCTGGCTCTCCCAAGGCTGTCAGTAGTTCTAATGGAGTGTTGTCTACTCCCGGGGCCTTATTTCGACTTAGATCTTACAGTGCTCTGTCAAACTCTTCACGCAGTATCATATCTCCCATTTCATCTTCATCTACATCCTCTTCCATTTCCATAATATTGTCCTCAAGAACATCGCCCCTGTATAGACCCTCTATATACTCCTTACACCTTTCTGCTTTCCCTTCTTTGCTTAGAACTGGTTTTCCATGTGAGCTCTTCCACATACAAGTGTTTCTCTGTTCTCCAAAGGTCTCTTTCATTTTCCTGTAGGCAGTATCTATCTTAACCCTGTCAGATAAGCCTCTACACTCTTACATTTGTCCTCTAGCCATGCCTGCTTAGCCATTTTGCACTTCCAGTCGATCTCATTTTTGAGACGTTTGTATTCCTTTTTGCCTGCTTCATTTACTGCATTTTTGTATTTTCTCCTCTCATCAATTAAATTCTGTATCTCTTCTGTTACCCAAGGATTTCTACTAGCCCTCGTCTTTTTACCTACTTCATCCTCTGCTGCCTTCACTATTTCATTCCTCAAAGCTACCCATTCTTCTTCTACTGTATTTCATTCCCCCATTCCTGTCCATTGTTCCCTTATGCTCTCCCTGAAACTCTATACAACCTCTGGTTCTTTCAGTTTATCCAGGTCCCTTCTCCTCCAATTCCAGTCATCTATGACTTAAATTTTCGTACATTTTAAACGTGTTTATCGTGTTGATTTTATCATACCTCGTAAGGGTGTCGTGACATATTATGTAGAATTTAATCGTCAACTGTAGACATAATTTATGTTTTCCATGAACGTGATATATTGCTTGGTAACCTATTGTTAACTGTAAAGTTAACATGTGCTTTTCAGAAACTTGTGGCACAGTATCCTCATTAATAACTAATAGCTCCCAAATTTCATAATATATTTACGTGGGAAGAGTATATTTTTGTAACGTTTCAGACGTCTACAAAGATTTTGGCAAATTACGAATGTTTTGTAATAATTTATTCCTAACAAATCAATAGTCGCAATTTACAGGTATTGTAAACAGGTAACATATCGGGTCACATTAGCTCTCTCTTTTAATAGAAGTGTATATTATCTGCATTTAACGCTGGTGTCAAATGTTCTTAAAGACCTGAAGTAGATAAACGTTCTAGAAAGCAGTCAAACCTTTGATTAGTTTTCTATCGTCGTAATAGATCTCATTTTTGACTGTAAATCACTTTAGTATCAAAAGCTACTGGTAACACTTGTAGCATATCAAAACTATAAATTAAAAGAGAATCAGTGGGTTTAGTATAAAGTTATTTGTTTACTATTTTGTAAAATGTTGCACCAGGGGAAAAGGAGCTTCACTGTGATTGTTGCTCTCTGGGAAAGGATGAGCTGGTTACTATTCTTAAGCAACTGGAATTCACCTTAGCTATTGTCAAGTGATAAGCTGCTGCGAATGAGTGATGGGAGAGATCCCATGAATCATGTACCAAAGATACCAAAGGTACCTCATATACTATCCTCTCTTGTGAATGCTGTCTCTCTTGCAGGAAACACAACGTCCACAATTACCCGTCAACTTGACTGTGAGAGTCGTGTTAGTGGTAGGTCCAGGTGCCCTGTAGAGAGGAGACAGAACTGAGAACTCAGGATGTGGCAGCCATCCAACTAACCACCAAGTTCGAGGTGCTGTCTACCACTGAAACAAAACTGAGAAAGTGAGACTCGCATCACCTGATCGAAAACCTGCTGCTTCCTGTGTCAAGGGGCAGCGAATAGTGATGCCCTTCAGGGAAATGACAGAAAGATGTGGGAAGTAACACCAGGTGTACTCTATGCCTGGGGGCCTCATTCAACGTGTTGAAGAGGCTATTCAGGCAGCCATTAAGGGAGCATGATGCAGCCAACTGCAGAGTGTGGCACATGTTGGGACAAATGATGACTCTTGTCTGGGCTCCGAAGTCATACTTGGATCATTCCAGTGACCAGCAGAGAAGGTTGAGAATAACAGACTTGCTAACGGAGTTCCAACGAAGCTCACAATCGGCATTGTCACCAGAACTGATCGTGATCACTTTGTTCTGGGTCGAGTGGTAGGCTTGAGCCATAATCTGCAAAGGTTCTGCGCCAGGCCAGGCTGTGACTTCCTAGACTTGTGACATAGGTTTGAGAGTTATCGCGTCCCCCTAAATTGGTGAGAAATGCTCTAGGCATCAGAGGCGGCTACACAGGTATCGGACTATGTATGTGGTGCAGACACGTTTTTTTTCAGATTAGGCGACTCACCCTCACATCCAGATTACGAGAGCTGCAAGAAATCCAGCAGTACCAGTGTAAGGTCCAAAGAAATGACCGCTGCACGTGAGACTGTTAAAATCCTAGTGGTTAACTGACGAAGTATTCAGAACAATTTGTCAGAGTTTGAAGCACTCTTAAAAGTCACTGAAGCTCACATAATACCAAGCACAGAGAGCTGGTTAAAACCTGAATTGACAGTAGCGAGATATTTGCAAAAAATTAAGTTCAAATGGCTCTGAGCACTATGGGACTTAACTACTGTGGTCATCAGTCCCCTAGAACTTATAACTACTTAAACCTAACTAACCTAAGGAAATCACACACATCCATGCCCGAGGCAGGATTCGAACCTGCGACCGTAGCAGTCGCGCGGTTCCGGACTGCGCGCCTAGAACCGCTAGACCACCGCGGCCGGCAAAAATTTAAGTGTATACCGAAATACAGGGAAATAGGAAATGGAGGTGGTCTACTTGTCGCAGTAGACAAGAAGCTCATATAAACTGGAATACGAATTGAACCTTCATCTGAGATTATTTGGCCACGACTCAGCTTCAAGGGTAGGCAAAAACTTACAATAGCGTCCGTTTATCGACCACCAGACTTACCTTCCGATTTAACTTTAGAGAAGACATCAGTTTGCTTATACATTACTCCTCTAATCATAATGTAATTGTTGGAGGAGATTTTAATCATCCAAACCCAGCGAGGTGGTGCAGTGGTTTGCACACTGGAGTAGCGTTCGGGAGGACGACAGTTCAACCCCACGTCCGGCCATCCTGATTAAAGTTTTCCATTATTTCCCTAAATCGCTTCAGTAAAATACCGGAATGGTTCCTTTGAAAGGGTGCGGCCGATTTCCTTCCCCATCGTTGCCTAATCCAAGCTTGTGCTCCGATGCTAATGACTTCGCTGTCAACAGGGCGTTAAACACCAGCGCCTCCAAACCAACAATCAATTAGAATACTTACAGTTTTGTTGGTTGTGGGCGTGACACACATCCTGTGAAACATTACTAATTACCTTCTCTGAAAACCACCTATAACAGATAGCTCGGAACCCGACTCATTGCGGGAATATTTTCGATGTAATGGCAACAAACAGACCTGACCTTTTGGAGAATATCTGTATCGAAACAGTTATCAGTGACCATGAAGCTCCTATAGCAGAAAGAGTACCGAAGTTCAAGAGGAACTGAAACACGTAGAAAATTTATATGATCAGCAAACTAGACACATAAGCAGTAGTATCATTTCTCAATAAGGAACTTTAAATTTTTATCACGGGAGCCACTATGGCTTAAGTTTAAAAGATCTATAGATATGTACCAAGTAGAATAGCTTAAGATGGGACAGAACGTTCATGGCGTACACACACTGTAAAGGAACTTCTAAGGAAACAGCGAATGTTGCATAATTAGTATAAAAAGAAGCATATGGCTACAGAGATGCTGTATGAATTTCATTTGGCTGTTAAGAGAGCAATGCGTGAAGCCTCCGGTGACTACCCTGGAGCAATAGTGTTCAAACACATTTCACTACACCCAACGAAATTCTGGTCATGTGTAAAGGCTCTTATTGGCGCCAACGTTAGTGTATAGTCACTTACGAGTGAGACAGGAAATGAAGTTGAGAGTAGCAAAGCAAAAGCAGAAATGCTTAATTATGTCTTCTAATGTTCCTTTACAAAGAAAAATCCAGGAGTAATGCCTCAATTTAATATTCGTGCTGCTGAAAAGATTAATGAACTAGGTATTCGTATCAATGGCATTGACAAACAGCTGAAATCGTAAAAACAACAAATCCCTTGGAATTCTACACCCAATTTGCGGCTGAGTTAGGCTCTCTGTTAATTGCAGTTGGTAGAAAGTACGAGTCACCCCTGTCTACACGAAGGGTAGCAGAAACGATCCACAAAACTACTGGTCCATATCCTTGACATCCATTTCTTGCAGAATTCTAGGACATATTCTGAGTTCAAATATAATGATGTGTCTCGAACCGAATAACCGTCTCCATGGAAACCAGCATGAATTTCAGAAACATAGATCATGAAACTGAACTCGCACGTTCCTCACACGATGTCCTGAAAGCCATGACTCAATGCGATCAGTCAGATGCAATAATTCTTTATTCCCGAAAAACATTTCACTCAGTACCACGTCTACGCTGATTGCCAAAAGTAGATCGTATGGGTTACAAGACGAAATTTGTAACTCGATTGAGGATTCCGTGTGAGAGAGGACGCAGAATGTTGTCTATGGAGGAGTGTCATCGAATAGTGTAGAGGTAACGTCGGGTGTACTTCCGGGAAGTGTGTTGGTTCCCTTGCTGTTTAAGTCGTGTATTAATGGCCTTGTGGACTATAGTAGAAGTAACAGCAGCAGCTGATACCATTATAGAACACACACAATTTATTTAAGCAGAAGATAACAATTATTTAAACATCTTGGTAATTATAAAATGTGTTAACAATTTTGATGCTGTTGTTGAAGCCCTCACTCCGAAGACTTGTTTAACTCTCCACGCTAGCCTATCCTGTGCAAACATCTCAATCTCTGTATAACTACTGCAATCTACATCCGTTCCAAACTGTTTGCTTTTATCAAGCCTCAGGCTCCCCATAAAACTTTTGCCCTCCATTAGGAAATAACTATTCATTTCTACCCCAGGATACGTCGTATAAACCGAGCCCTTCTTTTAGTGTTGTTGTGCCGTAAATTTCTGTTCTCTTCAAATCAAATCAATAACTCCTCAGTTGCTATCCATGGTATCCATGTAATCTTCAGCGTCCTTCTGTTGCACCCCATTTCAAAAACTTCTGTTTTTGTCTCAACAGTTTATAGTCCAAATTTTACTTTCATTAAAAGCTGCACTTCACACAAACACTCGATAAAATATTTTCTAAGAGTTTAGCTTGTATTAGACGGTAACAAATTTGTCCTTTTTCAGTAAGATTTTTCTTGCCATGGCCATTTTCTGTCCTCTCCACTCCAGCCATTATCACTTACTTTTCTCGCTAAATAATAAGACTCATGTACTACATCAACTGCTCTTAGTGTCTCATTTTCTGAACTACTTCCTTCAGCATTGCCTGATTTAATTTTGTTACAGTCCATTGATACTGGTCATATAATCTTATTTACGAACACTATCCGTTCCGTTCAACTGAACTTCGATGTCTTTAGCCATATCTCAATTACGAACCTTTAAGTTTACGTTTTTTGTCCCTGATCTTGAATTCTGTTTTCAGAATTGCTCGTTAGCTTTCCTTACTGCTTGTTCAATGCAGAGATGGAATAACATGGAGTATATCTAAACCCCAGTCTCACATCTTCACCAGCTACTACCTCTCGTGTTCTTTGACTCTTAATCGCAGTTTGGTTTCTTTACAAACTGTATTTTATACTCGTCACTTTCTGAATTTCAGAGACTGTATTTCAGCCAAGTTTGTAAAAGCCTCCTATAAAGGAAGGTTTGCCTTTCTTAACCTGTCATGTAAGAAAACTCGTAAGGTCAGTTCCTACTGTAATGAGGAACCCGAACTTACGGCCCCACAGGTTAGCTTTTACCAGTCATTCAATTCTCCTGTCAATATTTTTTTTCATATTTTGCAACTATTGTTTATTAAAATAATGGTTGGGTAATATTCTCAGAACGTTCGATCTTGGAACTGGAATTATTACATTCTTTCGAAATGTTCTGGGATATTCGGGTGGGTCGTCGCCTCCAAATGGTGTGACATTTCAGACAAATGATCTTAAGACTCTCTTAAAACCCAATGTCAAAATGTGTTTGCCTATTTCAACAACTTGGTAGATCACAATTCATTCTATGTCATTTAGTGAAGCGGTGTTCTGTGATAGATGAGATGGTTTTCTAGCGGCACGTGGGAAAAGCGAGCACTTAGATTTTTCTGTGTGATCCCTACTTTCTCTTATTTTTATCGTGATGATCATTTCTTCCTGTGTAAGTGGGTGCCAATAGAATGTTTTCGCAATCTGAGGAGAAAACTGGTGATTGAAATTTCGTGAGAAGCTCCAGTCGCAACGAAAAACGCCTTTGTTTTAATGATTGCTACTCCAGGTCGTGTATCATGTCTGTGACAGTGTCTCCCCTATTTCGCGATAATGAATAACGAGCTTCCCTTCTTTGTACTTTTTTGATGTCATCCGTCAGTTCCATCTGATGCGGATCCCACACCGCATAGCAAAACTCCAGAATAGGGTGGACAAGTGTGGTGTAAGCAGTCTCTTTAGTAGACCTGTTGCACCTTCTAAGTTTTCTGCCAATGAATCGCAGTCTTTGGTTTGCTTCACCCACAATATTATCTATGTGATCGTTCCAATTTAGGTTATTTGTAATTGTAATACCTAAGTATTTAGTTGAATATACAGCCTTCAAATTTGTGTGACTTATCGCGTAATCGAAAATTTGCTGATTTCTTTTAGTACTCATGTGAATAACTTCACACTTTTCTTCATTCAGGGTCAACTGCCACTTTTCACACCATACAAGTATCTTATCTAAATCATTTTGCAAGTCGTATTGATCATCTGATGACTTTACAAGACGGTAAATGCGGTACAATCAATCTAAGACGGCTACTCAGATTGTCTCCTATGTCGTTAATATAGATCAGGAATAATAGAGGGCCTATATCACTTCCTTGGGGACCGCCGGATATTACTTCTGTTTTACTCGATGACTTTCCGTCTATTACTACGAACTGTAACCTTTCTGACAGAAAATGGTTCAAATGTCTCTGAGCACTATGGGACATAATATCTGTGGTCATCAGTCCCCTAGAACTTTGAACTAATTAAACCTAAGGACATCACACACATCCATGCCCGAGGCAGGCTTCGAACCTGCGACCGTAGCAGTCCCGCTGTTCCGGACTGAGCGCCTGAACCGCTAGACCACCGCGGCCGGCTCTGACAGGAAATCACGAATCCAGTCACACAACTGAGGCGATACTCCGTAGTCACGCAGTTTGATTAGAAGACGCTTGTGGGGAACGGTGTTGAAAGCCTTCTGGAAATCTAAAAATTGGGAGTCAATTTGACATCCCCTGTCGATAGCACTTATTGCTTCGTGAGTATAAAGAGCTAGTTGTGTGTCACAAGAATGATATTTTGTGAAACCGTGCTGACTATGTGTCGATAAATCGTTTTCTTCGAGGTACTTCATAATTTTCGAATACAGTACATGTTCCAAAACCCTACTGCAAATCAACGTTAGTGATATAGGCCTGTAATTCAGAAGATTACGCCTACTTCCCTTTTTAGGTATTGGTGTGACTTGAGCAATTTTCCAGTCTTTAGGTACGGATCTTTCTGTGAGCGAGTGGTTGTATATAATTGCTAAATATGGAGCTATTTTATCAGCGTACTCTGAGAGGGACCTGACTGGTATACAATCTGGACCGGAGGCCTTGCCTTTATTGAGTGATTTAAGCTGCTTCGTTACTCCAAGGATACCTTCTTCTATGTTTCTCATCTTGGCAGTTGTTCTTGATTGGAATTCAGGAATATTTACTTCGTCTTCTTTGGTGAAGGAGTTTCGGAAAACCGTGTTTAATAACTCTGCTTTAGTGGCGCGGTCATCAGTGACCTCACCGTTGTTATCGCCCAGTGAAGGCATTGATTGCATCTTGCCACTGGTGTGCTTTACGTATGACCAGAATCTCTTTGGATTTTCTGCCAGATTTCGAGACAGAATTACGTTGCGGAAATTATTAAAAGCATCTCGCCTTGAAGTACGCGCCATATTTCGAACTTCTGTAAAACTTTGCCAATTTGGGGATTTTGCGTTCTTTTAAATTTGGCATGCTTTTTTCGTTGCTTCTGCAGCAACGATCTGACCCGTTTTGTGTACATTGGGGGTCTGTACCATCACTTATTACGTTGGAGTGTCAATGGCATATACCTGTGACACTACTGGTGCTTCTTGACAAGTCTTTCCGTATTGCTATGATTGTAGGCAATGTTAATAAACACTGGTCTTATATCAGTCAACTTGTTGACAGATCTTAGATGCCATAAATTTCATTTTGTTTAATTGGCCTGCATATAGGCTTGACATAGGTCAAAAGAAATTCTGACAGACACAAAGGCAAGGGGTGAAATTCAGAGGAGCAGTGTCAGAAGAATTTGAGATCAAGACTGGTGTTACACAGGGAGATGGATTGTCACCATTGTTGTTCAGTACAGCACTGGACGAAGTGATCAGGCAGTAGAGAGCAATAAACGAGGAAATGAGAATACCAAAGACCCATGTGGGGGACAAAAAGGACAACAGGGCTCATGTGGACTGCCTAGCCTTTGCAGATGACTGAGCAATAGTAAGTGAGACGGAAGAAGACGCAAAGACACAACTTGACAACTTAAGTAAGGTAGCCAGAAAGGTGGGACTGAGGATCGCCTATAACAAGACAAAGACATTAAATGCCACTACAGACTGGGAAACACCGGAAGGCACTGTGCAAATGGACAAATTTAAATATCTGGAAGAATTTATAACAGGAAGGAACAGGAGCTAGGAGGGAATAACAGAGGATGAAGAAGATGAGGTCAGCCTTCTGCATGACGAGAGACATATACAATAAAAATAATACATCCACAGAGGCAAAGTTACGCCACTACAAGGCAACGGTGAGGAATGCAGTATTATATGCTGCTGAGACGATGACACTAGGAAGAAATGGGGCAGAACAAGTAGAGAAAGAAGAGAGAAAAATACTGAGAAAAATACTAGGTCCCAAAAGAGGTGGATAGAGGTGGATGCGAAGACCTAGGGAAGAATTGTACCGTAACATGAGAACAATATCCAGGGAAATCAGACTCAAAAGAGCAAGGTTTGCTGGACATGTAGTTTGGATGAGTATGGACAGAATGACGGAGAGAGTGTGGGAAACAACAGGGAGGACAAGGGGAAAGACAAGAACCAAGTGAGTTGATGAACTTTGGAAGGATTGGTTGGAATTGGGGATCAAGGTCGAAGGAAAGGAAAATTGGAGGAACAAATATACACCGACCAATATGCCGGAGATCAATCACAGAAGAATGCAGGAAAAGATTAGAGTGTCACCAGTGGAGCTGGCAGGAGAAACGGAAACTGAAGATCTTGGAAGACGAGCGGGAGAGAAGGAGAGAAAGAATGAAGAGGTTCTGGGAGAAGAGGAGAATGCAGTCCACGAAGGGGCTACCCGTGGTCCTACAGAGGCCGTAACGCAAGAAGAAGAAGATACTAAAGGTGAAACTGCTCAACCCAGAACAACTGTATCAAATTACTTAAATAATAGTGTACTATTTCGATCATCTTACTGGTTTAACCAGCTCTCATGTCAGGACCACGTCGACGAGCAAGTTAACACAATTAACTGAATTTCAGCTATGATGTATTGAGGGCTTGAGGGAGACTGTATGGTCAATGGGAATAATTGCTCAGTTTCTTGCGAGAAGTCAACTGTATCTCCATTTTGTCACCGATGGCCCAGTGGAGGTGGATAGACTTACTGTTTTCGAACGGAAGCAGCATACAAATCACGGCTTTACTGCAGCATCACATGAGAAATGTTAACGCATCCATCATCTGTCATCGCTTGTATGTACGACTGCAAGACCGCACTCCAACTGACTCAAGAAGGTGGTCCAAGATTACATTTTCTTAGCTGTGTGAACCCTGCATTGTGACCACACACACCAATAAAACCTTTATTATGGTAGGCGAATGGAAACTTCATTCAAGTGAAACATCTCATTCGCTGCATTTTTCACTATCCACTAGCGCACTTCGGATATGGGTACTGAATTTGTCTTTCACGGGGCACGAAGCCAATTACGGCTGACCTGTGAGCAGGTTTCCTGATAGTCTATAGCAGACTGAATGGTTATCTCTTATCCCACTAATAGGTTAATTTAGTAGCCTGAATAATTGTACAACACTAGACTTGGTTTAAGCATCGCTTTCGTGATACAATGTGACGAAATAGTGCGAAAAACATTTATGACCTACTACAACAATGCCTAAATGCCTACTTTCTACCAACAGAGTTACCGGCAAATGAAGTAATTATAGGATGTTACTCCAGCAATCTTGAAGACTGATGAAAATAAATTTCTACGGGCAATTAATTGGAAAACATTTTAAGGATTCTAGAAATTTAATTTTCATTCTACGGTATCTTGTGACATGTCTCATTGCTACTAAAACAGTTCTTGCTTTCCAAGACTATATGAACTGTATTTAAGTCTATTTCATAAACGTGCTGCTACTTTCATTTATTTACTCACTTGTCATACACAGCGTGTGAGGGCGCTTTTATTTTAATACAGATAAATTCGGGTGACGACTTTCTATCGTACTAAGATTGTAGTTTTTCTAAGATTTAACTTTTAAAGTTCAAATAAAAACAAACGTCGAAAGAGAACATCATTATGAACATAATATTTCCCGAATGTTTTCACGTCATTCAAAATCAATGTTCAGTGTCATTAACCATACCAGCCACCTCAGTTTTTGGGTATACTCAGGTGACCAGAATTTTAACCCTCGTTATCTGCAAGACAGTCGGGACCTTAGATCACTATCACTCAATGAATATACATATTTCCTCTTCTCGTCCTCGTGTAAAAACTGCATTTCTGAATTTTGCTTCGTGGACACTGTCGATGGCTCATGAAATTTCCTTTGTATCGAACTGTAGCTATCAATCCGATAGAAGACATATGAAAGCTATAAGCAGAGAGATTTCCCTCTTAGTGTCAGGGTGATATGTAATATTCAAATGAAGCACTAAATAACTAAAACGCCTTCGAGCTTACGCACTTAGATCCAGTCGTCGATGTTACAAGTACATTCTGCCGCAGAAAGGAGATGACAGAAATTATGTTCCAGCCAGAACGTATGTAAACAACACCTTCTCACCTCTCAGACCAATGGCGGCCTTCTTCGACGATGTAGCGGACGCCGTGCATGCTGCAGTGGCGCAGGTAGTCTGTCAGAGCCGTGGGGCACGGGCTGCGGTCACGGCTCTGTAACAAAAAAAATGGCTGTGAGCACTATGGGACTTAACATCTGAGGTCATCAGTGGCCTAGAACTTAGAACTACTTACACGTAACTAAGCTAAGGACATCACAGACATCCATGCCCGAGGCAGGATTCGAACCTGCGACAGTAGCGGTCGCTCGGCTCCAGACTGTAGCGCCTAGAACCGCACGGCTCTCCGGCCGGCTGCTCTGTAACAGCACACCAAGTGTCTCTCTTCAAAGCAGACCGCGTGAAACAGTTTGCATCGACAGACGGGAACTTAAGTATGGGCAAGTATACGGAAATCTACTTGCATTATTATGAAGAAGGGGATATGCCACACGCCATGTCATGGTGTCCGCGGCTCTATTGGCAACTAACAAAAGAATGGTTCCCGTTCAGTTGAATTGATACTCATATTACGAACCTAAGGAAATAAAAGAAAAAGAGCACTAGGAAAAATTTAAAAATAAGAATTCGCATAAACAAAAACGAGTACTCAGCATTCAATAACAGAGAAAAGATTTTTGGTAGAGTCATAGGAAGACAAGAGAAATAATCAAAAAATAGTTTGAAACAAAAACTGATTCTCAATTTACACAAAAACCACAATGTAAATATTAATAGTGTTAAGGAAGAGGCTAAAACGTGAAGATGCGGCTGATGAGGGTGGCACCTTTCGTATTTCTTGTGTAATTTGTTTATAGAATGAACACTAAAAATAAAATGGCACAATTGAAATAAATATTAAATACATCGAACTGGATCTGATTAACCCCTAATATTATAGACTGAGAAAATAATGTTTCATGTAAAGGACAACTTATGCATTCCTCATACGCTACGGATAAACCTAAGCAATATCAAAACGAAGGTGCATAAATTCAAAGATCTGGAGAAAAGTGAGAGTAAACGTCAAATAGTTTCTATCTCAATATAACTCTAAAATCGGTGAATATATTCTGCTAGTAAGGTAGTATCGTAATTGATAAAGGAATAGTAATGACCACACACAGCGACAGAAATAAGTTAATGAATAAATGACTTTGGAAGACTTTATCAAGACATTTACTAAGATTATTAAGTTCTGTTGGTGCGGATGAAATCTGGAGAAACAGGAAAGGAAAACCTTTGTAAGATTAGATATGGAGAAAAGTTACGGAAATGAGTAGAAGAAAATCCAATATGCAACCCCCCCCCCCCCCCCCCCGCTTGTTTAAAACTATACAGCAAAGCTAACTAGTTTGATTATATACTTAATCCATTATGAGAACTCGCATAAAAATTTTCAAAGGCAAAATCATAAGCAAAGGATTTAGACTATCCAAGAACATGTTGATGGTTATGACAAGTAAAGTAGACTGTATCAGTTCCAATCGAATGGTACAAATGGACAGAAGAGATCACCTGTATCCACGAAGAGTTGAGGTTACTGGGTGTTAATTGCTATTGGTCAGGGGCGACATTTGATGAGCAAACCATTCATTACGTGCGTTCTTGCGTTCTGTTTGACGAAGCATGTAATGAACTTTTTATTCGGAACATAGGTTTATACAGCCACCCGATTGCAAATAACTGTTTGGTACATTTATCTAGGTTTCGACGCCTACTACGGGTGCCTTCATCAGAGTGAACCTTTGAAAAACCCCAAAAAATTACACATAGTAAATAAAGCACGACAAAAAACGCATTAAACAAGATAACAATTGTCATTCCGTACAACGGTTAGTGAAGTACAATTACAATGCGAGGAAGCAATGCTCAGAGTTTAGAGCAGCTACCCTCACATCAGAAATAAAGTGAAACACGTTCCAGGCTTTCCCTCGTGTGCCTAACAAGGAACAACGTCAGACTGGTTGGCCTAGAGGCTTACATCGCTGCCACGAAAACAATACAAGCTGCGCCACCTATCGGCCGCCAATGGCATGTGCACATTTGAAACAGTGTAACGGAAGTAATTGTAAAAACGACAGTTATCCGTAAAAACGAAATACAAAGGAAGAGAGCTTAACGTATTTTTGAAAATACCCAGTAGCCAAGAAGATGAAATAAACTCGGAGCCATGTTTTAAGCTTTACAGAAATTACTATTACGTAAAGGATAGAATAACATAGGAAAATTATACAAACAGCTGTACAATCCAGTTAATAACTGCATGAAGGCAACTTTAGTAGCACACATCTACGAGATTCGAAGAAAATGATGTTTCGGAACCAGATACAGGGAAATATAGTTAAAAGTAGAGAATTCAAGATTTCGCGAGCAGTGGATTAAAACAATCGAAAAAACTTTTGTTATGTAGTTATAGTTGTTCACTGAGGATGAGGCCACTGTTCTTTGAAATATGGTTGAAAATGTCCAGCTCTTCGAGAACGTCGAGCTTATGATCTTCCTTTCTCTGTGTAAAATAGAAATTTCTTCAACGCTTTTCGGTTTGCGCCCGGAAATCAGCAGATGACCAGCAAAAGTGGAATTGTGTGTATTAGTGCCTCTTTTTCCCATTAAATGATCCTTGTACCTGACACTAAGAGGCTTTCCAGTTTGTCCTAGGTAATAAACGGGACACGTATCACAGTGCTTTTATACACTCCTGAATTGTGTATAGGAGCGAATGGAGATTTGAGATTGAGGATGAGATTTTTTGGCAAGTTATTCTTATTGGAAAAGGTAGCTTTTAATCCACATTTTTTAATCAGAAGACGAATTTTATACGAAATAGGGCCTAAAAATGGAATCGAGAATACAATTTTGTACTCGTTACTGTCAGAAATAGCACTGCTGCCTAAAGTGGTCACTTTTGTGTCAGTTTTAACTTTGAATATCTTGTCAACTAAAGTGGAATCACAGCCGTTATTAACTGCAATAGTTTTCATAATATTTATCTCTTCGATAAGCTTGACAGGTGACAGAGATACAGAAACTGCTAGTTGAATGACTGAATGGAAAAATATTTTCTTTTGGAATGAGGATGCACTGAATTTGCGGGCACAATTTCATCTGTATTAGAGGGTTTTCGAAAATTACCGAAGAAAGTCTGTCGTCATTAAGAGCAATACTGAAGTCCAAGTAATTAAGCTGACCGTCGTTATTTTCTAATTTATAAGTGAAGGTGATGTTTTCATGAAAGCTGTTAAAAATTTTATACAAATGCTGAATTCTTCCCGAGAACCACCGTATGTGATAGATTCTGAATATGACTGAAATAGATTTTACACCAGAAGAAACTTATCGTTAAGAGTTCCAACAACTGATAGTGATGCGTGGCGAATCACATCGCTCCTGTCTAGAGCCTTTGTATCGGGAGAATGACTCATCCGTGCACAGTGATAGATGGTCAGAAGCGGGTACAGTCGAATACGTAGTTCTAGTTTTCATCTACCAGACAGCGGACAGGACTAAACAAAAAAACTACAGTGTACTTAAGAATTTTGACCACAAGAGTCCAGCAGTGCACAGAGACATTCAAGGAAATGAAACTTCCTGACAGATTAAAGCTGTGTGCCGGACCGAGACTCGAACTCGGGACCTTTGCCATTCGCGGGCAAGTGCTCTACCGTCTGAGATACCCAAGCACGACTCACCCCCCGTCCTCGCAGCTTCAATTCCTCCAGTACAGTTTTAATCTGCCAGGAAGGTTCATATCAGCGCACACTCCGCTGTAGAGTAAAAATTTCATTCTAGGCAAGAGAATGTTTTCGAGAATTGTTAATTTTTTGAAGACTTTTTTTGTTTATTTATGTTTCTATAGTTTCGTAGATGCTTTTAGTAGTGTGAATGAAGTGTGAATGTGGTCTAAAGTAGATATGTAGGTAATTATCCTACTGCTGAACGCTGTGCAAACTAGTATGAGGAAGTTTTAAGACAGTGTCCATCCAGACGACGGAGAATTTTGTGTCTTATGATAAGTAAGTTTATGGCGAAAGGAAAGCTAATTCGAGTGCAAGTGGAGATAGTTAATAATGTAAAGAATAAACAAAATATCAGAATGTTAAATATTTATTTTGGGAAAAAGTACAACTCGAAAGTGTGTTATTTTTTTATTGGTTAGTCATGAAAAGCGCGGGCTAACGCGGGAGAATAATGGTTTTCTATTGGCCTTAAAGAAAACTGACTAATCAGAACGGAATATCTTCGCACGTCTTTTCTCTTGGAGATATAGAATGCTTACAGCAGTCTAAAAGTAGTGGGAGCCCAGCCTTTCAATGGTACTGTCGTGTGTAGTATGAGCTTCGAAGGAAGGTTTAATTTGCCGATTTTAGTTGTGCTACATGTTGCAAAAGTGATTTAAAGTGAAGGCATATTCATTTCAGTGTGTGTTTTAGAAAGTACTGATTTCTAAGTACTGTTGTGCATGAGACAAGACAGTAATTCCGCGTGGCACATTGAGCAGACCGGTGACTAAAAACTTAAGTGCATTAGACACCGATAAACTTAATAGTATTTCGAGCATTTTCATTTAAAAACACTCCATGCTTAGTAGCTGTTCAGATTTAGGGAGAAACTTTACCATAACCTTGCTAACGCGAATGAAAGATTTTGTACACGATTGTGTTAAGACTAGCATGTGCTTGGCAGTGAACGCGTACATTATCAAAGTTCAGAATATATCAAAGTTTTGCCAGTATTTTCACCTTCAATTAAAAATTAAGACCTTTTCCCGATTCTTGGAATAGTTACGTTGCATGCAGCCTGGTGCGAGTTGCAGTACAGTAGGTTTCTGCTCGGCTTTCCTACCGGCAATCTGCTTCAACGAGTTCACAGGCAGGTACAAGTAATGGAAGAAAGAAACCGCGCCGCCGCAATAGCACACAATGAACAGGTGGAGATGCCTAAAACAACAGAATGTCCCACCAAGTTTTCCGCCTGATTTCACGCAGCCCACATAACCTAACTGTCACGCGTCTCCTTCTTCACAACAATGCTTGGCAGCACACTGTAGTTGCAGCAACGACGCTCCAGCAGTGTTTTCGATGGTAAGTGCTTGATTATCTATCATACAGCCTTCTGATAGTCATCCCTACTCACATGAACCGCTGGCTATGAAGACAACTTCTTGGCACAGGCAACGAACTGCAGACCACTGTAGAAAGTTGGCGAAAAGCACAGGCGGCTGCCATCTATGATGAGAGTATTGGAAAGTTGGTACCCTTTCCGACTATGTCTAAGTCGGAGCGGCGTCTGTGTTGAGAAGTAGCTGGAAGGTGTAGCTAATTGCTGAAAATAAAACAGTTTTGATCTTGACTGGTTTCCATTTCGCGGCCGACCGGGGGTTGAAAATAAAGTAGTGCTGCAATCTTTTTAAATGTTATTTGAAAGGAATCGACTGTGTTTCTACACTGTGTATCATTCTCTCCCTCCTTAAAAACTTTAAAAATACTACATTTCACTACCTGTCTCACGCAACTAAAGTTTCTAAGTGTTTCCTTCACATGTACCACCTTCAGTACACTGATAACATTAGTCTCCACGCTCCTCTACGTATCCGGTTCGTCCCAACGATCTCTCCAATTCCATTCCAATATTTTCACCTCCTAGTGTAACCAGTTGGACCTCTGCATCAATTCTTCAAAAGCCTGGGCAACATTTGTAAGAAATACCACGTAAAGTTTCACTGATTACACACTGCCAATACGCCGAACTGAAGTACAGGGTATTTATAAATGAATATCGGGGGGTTTTAACGCTTTATAATATTCATTATATTCAACTTACAGTTGAAATAGCTTGGAAAAAACCTGGATGAAAAGGTATCTTGGGAGTACCAACTATTAACTATCGATAAGGAGGCACACAATAAACTGAAACCAGTATCCGGCAGAACATGTGCACTACATCCTATAATCATCAAACATACCTGCGTGACCCTCATCTGTTATTTCCTTATCTATTCAAATGCTTTGTGAACCTCCACCCATCCTATATTTTACTGCTTCGTTCAAATCCTGCTCGCTTTCTGTGTCGGATTACCCCATCCCACACGTGTCCCGTACCAACTGTTCCCTAATCTGAAACTCCAAGAACACCTTAAGAATCTTGTACCTCCCACAAAACCGAGTCCTGAAACCCCCGTGTGTCGCACATCATTGAGAACTCTGTCTTCTATCGTGTGTGTGAAATGTTTACATCTATAGATAAACATGAAAGGCTTGGACGAAGTGATGTGGTGTTATGATTATCAGCATTATGTTACAATATACAGGAATGTTCTACTCAGCTTGAGTGGTCTTTCAGTTATTCTCGTTTTCATTCCTTTTCTTGTTTCGTAATTTCCATATTTATCATCAGCCTTTTACTAACAAGAACGCACTATTCTGAAGGCTTATCTCACTTAAGACCAAGAGAATTAATGAAAGAACAGTAGAACTCCAATTACGTGGATGACTCGAGACGAGACTCTACCCTTATAATGAAATATTCGGATAATTGGAGAAATGATGTAAACAGTCATCTCTAAAAAAAAAAAAAGCCAAATTTGTGTACACATACTACTGTAATATTAATTTAATGACTAAGAAACAGAGTTTTTTAGGTTGTCTACCGGACTGTACCGACATATAGTGTCATTTCGTCCCCTGCCGCTTCTCTTTCTTCCTGTTCCTTTTCACGCTTCTTCTTTTCATCTTCATCTTCTCTACCTCGTGCTTGGCTGGAAACCCCTTTCAATTTAGTCCAAGCGCTTTTTAAAGTGGTTATCTTCACCAACTTCTATGTTTCTGGCGCCATGTAAGATCTAATCTTTGGTGATGATTCGCAATGACTTCTTCATTTCCATCTCCTCTTCATTTTCAAAGGTTGCTCAACAGTTGTCGTCTTTACTGTCGCTTCATAGATTCGACAACCGACTGGTCCATTGATAACAGCAAACTCGTTACTTTTGGCGGCAGAAAAAGAACACTGAAACTCCATCTTCTCTATAAAGAAGTCATTCTGTGCATCAGGTAATGCATTGTCCAAAATTAACTTCATCTTATTGCCTTCTTTCCCAATCGCCTTTTGGTGTTTTTTTTTATTTTTTTACTTCAGGTATGAATATTGAATCTCACGATTTGCAAAACAAAGTAGCTATCACCCAGGCCTTTGGTTGGTTGTTGAAAGCGATGGAAAGTTTTTAACATTTTTGAAAGCTAGAAGTTTTAGATTAGAGGTATTTTATGGTTTGCTGTAAAGTTAGCACATTTAAGCATGTTAATACGGTCTTTACAGTTTCTCTTTCAAAAGTTAAAGTCGTTTCGGGTAAAGCCTTTCAAATTAAGCTTGTCTTATCTCTGTTGTATAAAAACTCAGAATCATAAGATTAATCTTCAATTTTGAATTTTTCAATAAATATTCCGCTGTTCTTGGGTCTGCTGATAGTTTCTCACCACTAAATTCTGTTGTCAGTGAGTCATTGCTCCCGTCTTCATTCTCGAGGACAGACTCGAAGTTTAAAAATAAGACTTTTTTTTTAGTCTGAAATTGTTGATGTTCCCCACGCACAAAACAAGAGACACGGAAGACAAGCACAACTATGTGCGTATTGTGCGTACAACACTGTGCGTACTGTATTGTTTAACCACTGGAAGATTTTTGTGTGCTAATAAATTCGCTGCAAACTGATTTTAGAACGATAAAGAAACATACAGTGTACTGTATACCGTAATAACTATCGAACAAAACCATTTCTGTCAGTTATACGGTAGAATATTCACTTTCGTTAAAGCGATTAGGATAACTGATGGTCCAAACAGCTACGAGTTCGGATATTGGTGTCCTACTGTACCTATATACACCTGAAGGTGGGCCTGCAGTGTATGAAATGTATAGTGCAGTCTAATAAAATATTAGTGACTGAAGGCGTTGTTTAATACACTTTAACTTCATTTTATTATATGTTTCCTACTTAAAATAATTACATTTTTAATCAGAGAAAGATATTGCACAACAGAAGTTAAGAAACAATGAAGAAATACATCAATAATAAAAATATAGAGAAAGTAACAGAAACAGCAAGAATACTGATATTTTTTAGACATTTATGACCATAAATGACAATATAATGACAAAACAGATTTTAGGCGATCTCTGAGAAAGAAATTAACGACAAAATGGATCCAATAATTTAACAGAGATTTAGAAATACAGAACACAAAACCAGAAGAAGCAACAGACTGAGACATTTCAGAAGGCAAGTGATAAATTTTCGAGGTTCCAAAGGCAGAAGCACTAAGAAAATAGATAGTAAATGGTCTGAAGAAAGAAGAGAGAGACATGCTGTATAGATTAAAGCATTTTCCAGGAAGAGAGAGGAGCGAATGAGAAGGAACTGTAATTATCACATAGTCACTTAAGTAGTTAAAACAATGTCAATAATAGCAATAACGTTAACTTCATAACGTTCTTTTCAGTTCTATCATTAGACTGATTTCCGCACTTTCTAGGATTTCATCAGAGTGACACATACATAGTGTTCATTTCAAAATAATCAATTCTAGTGAAAAACATGGTTGTGGTATCATATTACATACACTGTACTACAGTGTAAGCTTAAAAATCATATTTCCCACTCTAATTGTACCATACACACAAAAAACGTCCACACAAATCAGTCGAAACAGAGCACTAACACAAACACCTGACATCTGAACTCTCATTCAACGCCGCTTCGACGTGAGCGGGAATATGAAGCGAGCAGTGGCAGCGGGCCATCAGCAGGTTTGCATGTAGAGACAAAAAGAGAGGTGGGTGTGAGGCGCGCTGGCCCTGCCGGCTTACGGTGATCTGGTGAGCTGCAGAGCCAGGGACAATGGCTCCCCCCAACCCAGGCGGGCCGCTAAAGCGCCTTACCGCGCCGCTGCCCTCGGGCGACGCAGTGCAGGCGCTGCTGGCTGCTGCTGCTGCTGGCACAGGCCGATAGGTCGCGGCGCACCCACTCCACCTTCAGCCCTTCCGTTCCTCCCATCGTTTTATCCGCAGTCCCAGCCAGCACGCCCTTTCTACGCTAGATATCGTCTGTGCATACACTACTGGCCATTAAAATTGCTACACCACGAAGGTGACGTGCTACAGACGTGAAATTTAACCGACAGGAAGAAGGTGCTGTGATATGCAAATGATCAGCTATCCAGATCATTCACAAGAGGTTGGCGCCGGTGGCGACACCTACAAAGTGCTGACATAAGGAAAGTTTCCAACCGATTTCTCATACACAAACAGCAATCGACCGGCGTTGCTTGGTGAAACGTTATTGTGATGCCTCGTGTAAGGAGGAGAAATGCGTACCATCACCTTTGCGACTTTGATAAAGGTCTGATTGAAGTCTTTTGCGATTGCGGTTTATCGTATCGCGACATTGTTGCTCGCGTTGGTCCAGATCCAATGACTGTTAGCAGAATATGGAATCGGTGGGTTCAGGAAGGTAATACGGAACGCCGTGCTGGATCACAACGGCCTCGTATCACTAGCAGTCGAGATGACAAGCATCTTATCCGCATGGCTGTATCGGATCGTGCAGCCACGTCTCGATCCCTGATTCAGCAGATGGTGAAGTTTGCAAGACAACAACCATCTGCACTAACAGTTCGACGACGTTTGCAGCAGCATGGACTATCAGCTCGGAGACTATGGCTGCGGTTGCCCTTGACGCTGCATCACCGACAGGAGCGCCTGCGATGGTGTACTCAACTACGAACCTGGGTGGACGGATGACAAAACGTCATTTTCTCGGATGAAATCAGGTTCTGTTTAAAGCATTATGATGGTCGCATACGTGTTTGGCGACATCGCGGTGAACGCACATTGGAAGCATGTATTCGTCATCGTTATACTGGCGTATCAGCCGGCGTGATGGTATGGTGTGCCATTGGTTACGCGTCTCGGTCACCTCTTGTTCGCATTGACAGCACTTTGAACAGTAGACGTTACATTTCAGATGTATTACGACCCATGGCTCTGTCCTTCATTCGATTCCTGCGAAACCCTACATTTCAGCAGGATAATGCACGACCGGACGTTGGAGGTCCTGTACGGGCCTTTCTGGATACGGAAAATGTTCGACTGCTGCCCTGGTCAGCACATTCTCCAGATCTCTCACCAACTGAAAACGTCTGGTCAATGGTGGCCGAGCAACTGGCTCGTCACAATACGCCAGTCACTACTCTTGATCAACTGTGGTATCGTCCTGCATGGGCATCTGTACCTGTACACGCCATCCAAGTTCTGTTTGACTCAATGCCCAGGCGTATCAAGGCCGTTATTACGGCGAGAGATGGTTTTTCTGGATACTGTTTTCTCAGCATCTATGCACCCAAATTGCGTGAAAACGTAATCACATGTCAGTTATAGTATAATATATTTATCCAATGAATACCCGTTCATCATCTGAATTTCTTCTTGGTGTAGCAATTTTAATGGCCAGTAGTGCATCCTTCCATATCTCCATATCTTACACATGACGTTGTTCACAGGTACTGCTACAGGACTAAAGAAACGTCGTTAGGTCGTTGAGTTAGGTAACCTTTCTCGTTGTCAGACTACTTCATTACAGAGAACTTCATCGTCGACGTCTAGATGCACCCATTCATGCCCTGTACATCGAAATTTCTGTGGAATTCGTTTGTCAGTGTTTCTCATTTTACACTCCCTAAAAATAGTGAAGCATCCAGAAGACAGAGTTGGATTTCGATGCATCTTCGCACACCTACACACAACAGCGCGTATGTAAATGTTTGTAGTTGCAGTTCTCTCCAGCAGGTAGAACGGTCACCAGAATGCATTACTGTCGTTACCATATATGGATGGTTTAAAAGGGTCGGGAACACCGGCAGACTTTGAATAATCACTGTGAAGGACAAGTAGATGCTGCATTCTTGTGGGAGACAGCGTTGTCGGCACCTGATACAGTTCCAAAGAGACTTCCATGTGGGTCTCATTTAGGCGGTCGGTCGAATAGCGCATAAGCAAATTTGTGGGGAATTCGGATGTGTGGCCCGATGTTGGGCCACATGGGAATGAGAGGGCAGCCTACTCGTCAAGGTGCCAGACGACTACTTCAGTCCTCCACAAAGGAGGACCTCCGTACTGTGCAAGAACACTGTAACTTCTTAACATGTGCGCCTATAACCTGAGAACAAGTAACGGACCCCCCTGCAACATTCTGTATCGTCCCGTACCATTAGTCAGAGTCTAATAATAGCTTCACTAGTAAGTTACCGTCCTATGCTTAGGTTTCCGTTAACCTTGCAATACAAACGGCTGCGTCTGGGGTGATGGGCTGTTGATGGATGTCGTCTCATTGCGTTTAGCGAAGAATCGTGGTTCTGCACACTCCGGGCGACCACCTTCGGCGAGCACGATGGCAACCTGGATTGAGGTTCCATACTTCCGATGTGTGGTTCTTGTCATCATGCGGGGCCGAGGGAGCCATCGGATCTGACTTCAGGTCACAGCTGGTAGTGAGGTCGGGGATACATTTCTTTCCATTTAAGTCATCAGTCTTCTGACTGGTTTGATGCGGCCCGCCACGAATTTCTCTCCTGTGCCAACCTCTTCATCTCAGAGTAGCACTTGGAATCTACATCCTCAACTATTTGTTGGATGTATTCCAGTCTCTGTTTTCCTTTACGGTTTTTGCCCTCCACACCTCCCTCTAGTACCATCGAAGTCATTCCCTGATGACTTAACAGATGTCCTATCATCCTGTCGCTTCTCCGTGTCAGTATTTTCCACATATTCCTTTCTTCTCCGATTCACCATAGAATCTCCTCATTCCTTACCTTTTACTATGATGGCCTAACTACATCTCATGGACATCATATGTCCTCATTTGTTACCTCTCATACGACAATGTCGTGGTACCATTTCTCAACACTATAATGCACGACCACACATGGTGCGTCTATCAAGTGCCTGCCTCACGTTGAGGTAGACCCGTGGCCAGATCTATTCCCGAGTGTTGAAACATCTCGGACGTCAACTCTGTCCCATTTGTTGTTTTTGATTAAGTCTTTTACTAGATTCCACAAACTCTTTAAATTGTTCAGTTAAACGTAACCGACAAATTAAAGTCTCAGTAGTAGCCTATAAACGACTATTCACAGCCAATTTAATATCAATTAATTCCAAAGAACAACCACCTACAGATACTACACACCAGTACCCTCACAGACACAGAGTATGCCCGCCCTCCGCTCTACTCTTTTCCTCCCACCCCCACAGCTTCATATTGCGTATTAATGAAAAGTATGTTGGCATCACTGAGAGTGCGCTAAGCGATACTTTCAAGTTCTGGATCATACTTACACATCAATGCCTCTTTAAAACATGTGTTGTTAATATTAGTCAACAACAATTAACTATTGTGTAGGTGTAATATAAATTACGGAAAATACGTTGGTACTGCCAGAAATAATACTACATGTTTAAAAGCCTTGTAGTATTGATTCACTGTTGAATAAAACTACTGCTGTTATGTCATAGAGACAGTTTGTTTGTGTATGTGTGTGTGTAAGTGTGTGTGTGTGTGTGTGTGTGAGAGAGAGAGAGAGAGAGAGAGAGAGAGAGAGAGAGAGAGAGAGACAGAGAGACACAGAGAGAGAGAGAGAGAGTTCAGCAACAAGTATTTTAAATTTATTCCATGATTTTTAAAAATTGTAGTCATTTTAACCCCCCCATGAAACATGGACCTTGCCGTTGGTGGGGAAGCTTGCGTGCCTCAAAGATACAGATAGCCGTAATGTAGGTGCAACCACAACGGAGGGGTATCTGTTGAGAGGACAGACAAACGTGTGGTTCCTGAAAAAGGGCAGCAGCTTTCTCAATAGTTGCAGGCGTCAACAGTCTGTATGATTTACTGATCTGGCCTTGTAACACTAACCAAAATGGCCTTGCTGTTCTTGTACTGCGAACGGCTGAAAGCAAGGCGAAACTACAGACTTTATTTTTCCCGAGGGCATGCAGCTTTACTGTATGATTAAATGATGATGGCGCTCTTGGGTAAAATATTCCGGAGGTAAAATAGTCGCCCATTAGGATCTCCGGGCGGGGAATACTCAAGATGACGTCGTTATCAGGAGAAAGAATACTGGTGTTCTACGGATCGGAGAGTGGAATGTCAGATCCCTTAATCGGGCAGGTAGGTTAGAAAATTTAAAAAGGGAAATGGATAGGTTATAGTTAGATATAGCGGGAATTAGTGAAGTTCGGTGGCAGGAGTAACAAGACTTTTGGTCAGGTGAAAACAGGATTATAAATACAAAATCAAATTGGGGTAATGCAGGAGTAGGTTTAATAATGAATACAAAAATAGGAGTACGGGTAATTTACCACAAACAGCATAGTGAAAGCATTATTGTGGCCAAGATAGACACGATGCCCACGTCTACCACAGTAGTACAAGTTTATATGTCAACTAGCTCTACAGATGACGAAGCAATTGATGAAATGTATGAGGAGACAACAGAAATTATTCAGGTAGTGAAGGGAGACGAAAATTTAATAGTCACGGGTGACTGGAATTCGAAAGTAGGGAAAGGGAGAGAAGGAAACATAGTAGGTGAATATGGATTGGGAGTAAGAAATGATAGAGGAAGCCGTCTGGTAGAATTTTGCGCAGAGCATAACTTAAACATAGCTAACACTTGGTTCAAGAACCATGAAAGAAGGTTGTATACGTGGAAGAACCCTGGAGATACTAAAAGGCATCAGACAGATTATAAAATGGTAAGACGGAGATTTAGGAACCAAGTTTTAAATTATAAGACATTTCCAGTGGCACATGTGGACTCCGAACACAATCTATGGGTTATGATGTCTCTGAGGACTATGGGACTTAACTGCTGAGGTCATCAGTCCCCTAGAACTTTGAACTAATTAAACCTAACTAACCTAAGGACATCACACACATTGATGCCCAAGGCAGGATTCGAACCTGTGACCATAGCCACTCCGGCCGGTTATGTGTTATGAACTGTCGATTAAAACTGAAGAAACTGCAAAAAGGTGGAAATTTAAGAAGATGGGACCTGGATCAACTGAAAGAACCAGAGGTTGTGCAGAGTTTAAGGGAGAGCATAAGGGAACAGTTGACAGGAATAGGGGAAAGAAATACAGTAGAAGAAGAATGGGTAGCTTTGAGGGATGAAATAGTGAAGGCAGCAGACGATCAAATAGGTAAAAAGACGAGGCCTAGTAGAAACCCTTGGGTAACAGACGAAATATTGAATTTAATTGATGAAAGGAGAAAATATAAAAATTCTGTAAATGAAGGAGGCAAAAAGGAATACAAACGTCTCAAAAATGATGTCGACAGGAAGTGCAAAATGGCTAAGCAGAGATGGCTAGAGGACAAATGTAAGGATATAGAGGCTTATCTCACTAGGGGTAAGATAGATACTGCCTACAGGAAAATTAAAGAGACCTTTGGAGAAAGGAGAACCACTTGCATGTATATTAAGAGCTTTGATGGAAACCCAGTTCTAAGCAAAGAAGGGAAAACAGAAAGGTGGTAGGAGTATTCAGAGGGTCTATACAAGGGTGATGTACTTGAGGACAGTATTATGGAAATGGAAGAGGATGTAGATGAAGATGAAATGGGAGATATGATACTGCGTGAAGACAGAGCACTGAAAGACCTGAGTCGAAACAAGGCCCCCAGAGTAGACAACATTCCATTAGAACTACTGACAGCCTTGGGAGAGCCAGTCCTGACAAAACTCTACCATCTGGTGAGCTAGATGTATGAGACAGGCGAAATTCCCTCAGACTTCAAGAAGAATATAATAATTCCAATACCAAAGAAAGCACGTGTTCACAGATGTGAAAATTACCGAACTATCAGTTTAATAAGTCACAGCTGCAAAATACTAACGCGAGTTCTTTACAGACGAATGGAAAAACTGAAAGAAGCCAACCTCGGGGAAGATCAGTTCGGATTCCACAGAAATGTTGGAAGACGTGAGGCAATACTGACCCTACGAATTATCTTAGAAGAAAGATTAAGAAAAGGCAAACCTACGTTTCTAGCATTTGTAGACTTAGAGAAAGCTTTTGGCAATGTTGATTGGAATAATCTCTTTCAAATTCTGAAGGTCTCAGGGGTAAAATACAGAGAGCGAAAGGCTATTCACAGTTTGTACAGAAAGCAGATGGCAGCTATAAGAGTCGAGGGGTATGAAAGGGAAGCATTGGTTGGGAAGGGAGTGAGACATGGGTTTAGCCTATCCCCGATGTTATTCAATCTGTATTTTGAGCAATCAATAAAGGTAACAGAGGAAATTTTCGGAGTAGGTATTAAAATCCATGGAGGAGAAATAAAAACTTTGAGGTTCGACGATGACATCGTAATTCTGTCAGAGACCGCAAAGGACTGGAAGAGCAGTTGAACGGAATGGACAGTGTCTTGAAAGGAGGATATAAGATGAACATCAACAAAAGCAAAACGAGGTTAATAGAATGTAGTCGAATTAAGTCGGGTGAGGGAATTAGATTAGGAAATGAGTCACTTAAAGTAGTAAAAGAGTTTTTATATTTGGGGAGCCAAATAACTGATGATGGTCGAGGTAGAGAGGATATAAAATGTAGAATGGCAATGGCAAGGAAAGCATTTCTGAAGAAGAGAAATTTGTTAACATCGAGTGTAGTGTTAAATGTCAGGAAGTCGTTTCTGAAAGTATTTGTATGGAGTATACCCATGTATGGAAGTGAAACTTTGACGGTAAATAGAGAAGAGAATAGAAGCTTTCGAAATGTGGTGCTACAGAAGAATGCTGAAGATTAGATGGGTAGATCACATAACTAATGAGGAGGTTTTGAATAGAATTGGGTAGAAGAGGAGCCTGTGGCACAACTTTACTAGAAGGAGGGATCGGTTGGTACGACATGTTCTGAGACATCGAGGGATCACCAATTTAGTATTGGATGGCAGCGTGGAGGGTAAAAGTCGTAGAGGGAAACCAAGAGATGAATACACTAAGCAGATTCAGAAGTTTGTAGACGGCAGTAAGTTCTGGGAGATGAAGAAGCTTGCACAGGATAGAGTAGCGTGGAGAGCTGCACCAAACCAGTCTCATGACTGAAGACCACAACAACAATCATTTTAATCAGACTCTAATAAAGTCTGGGGTCTGAGACTCTCAAAACTGTGTATCTGAAAAGTCCTGTCGTCATTACCGTAATTCAGCTCATCAAGCTACTGTTATTATCGGCTGTACTGTGGATGGGAAAAAGTATGCTGTAGTACTAAGTTAACGGTATTTACTTCTTAGGTGAATTATTTTTTCGATGCACTAGAAGATCTTGCGGTATTCGATTTTAAAAATACATTTGTGGCCTATAGATGTCTGCGTAAATACATTAACTTTTAAATAAAACAACAATAGAATTAATAAGGAACAAAAAATTATATCACATATTTAAGTAAGTGTTGCCAGACCTCTTCCTCTGAGTTGTCGTTGGATGACGCCGCCCACGCTTCCTTCGCCACCCTCCGACGTCGGCGAGAGTTCTCCATCGATGTCATCCACCTGTAAAGTACATGCCGTTGACTTTTCCGAACATTCTGCCAGTATCGCTTAAAGGTAGTGTACTTCCTTGTTTTGCCGACATGTGAAAGGACATTAAGGGGACAAGAAATTACAGCAATACAGTGCTAGTAATAAGGAGGAGAAACAGAGAAACACAACTTGCTAGTGTTCATAATACAGTAACACCGCAGGAGGAAAAATCTGTATCGAATGCCCTACCGTTCTAAATTTTTAATTTTTGTAGAAAGTTTTGTATTTTGTATTGAGCGCGACGATAACAACGTCACTGAATACGGGTACCTGATTGTCTGGGCCGGCCAATGTGGGCCAGCGGTTCTAGGCGCTTCACTCCGGGACCGCGCTGCTGCTACGGTCGCAAGTTCGAATCCTGCCTCGGGTGTGGATGTGTGTGATGTCGTTAGGTCAGTTAGGTTTAAGTAGTTCTAAGTTCTAGGGGACTGATGACCTCAGCTGTTAAGTCCCATAGAGCTCAGTGTCGGTTCGTATCCGTACACACCAGTGGTGGGGACGTAAATGATTACATTTGCAATTCTCTGTGACACGTAGAAGGTCCATCTGAGTGCGTGAGTGTTGTTCATGTTTAGTGTTGTTACCAGGCTTAGTAGAGTATATAAAGGGCGTTACTAGCGTCAGGAGTTGAGTGATCTCTGTGAACGATACTGAGATGGCATGTACTGACGTGAGAAAGCATAATCAGCGCATGACAGATCCTGAAACCTGACTCATCGTGGGTCTCCATTTGGCCGACTGGTCGAATCGAGCTGTACTAAATTTTTGGGACATTCGGACATGACAATGGCGCGATGTTGGGCTGCATGCTCACGTGAGGGCATGCGAGCGTACTGGTCGTCAAGATTCCGGCGGATCGCGTCTGACCACCACAAGGGAGGATTACTGTACTGTGCACCAAGCACATGTTAACCCTTTTACATCTGTCCTTGCTGTTTGAGAACAAGTAATGGACTGTCCGGAACAACCTATGCCATGCTACACCACTGGTTGGAGACTGGCAGCACAGGAATTACCGTGCTATGCATAAGCACCACAAGCACAACAACAGAGACGTTTGGAGCTGTGCCGTGATCGGGAACCATGGACTGCTGATGAATGGCTCTGCACTAGCTCGGATGACAATCGTCAGGGAGTAGGGCGACGACAACTATGTGGGGAGCCATCAGGTATGAATCCAGGTCACTGCTGGTTCAGAGGACACTGACACCATAACATGTCACAGACATCCGTCGTTCTCACGTGTTACCTGTCATGCAACGTATCGTGAATTCATTTTCTGGCAAGACAGTACTTACCCACACATGGCATGCATCTCTATGAACTGCCTGTGTCTTATGTAAGAAAAAGTGGCACCACAGCCGTATCTCGAGAATATCTTTATTCTATAACACGACTACTTTCGGTGGCACATTACCGCCACCCTCAGGCTCCACCACTGCCCAAAGTGTATTTCCTTGACGCATTTGCTGTGTGATTCTTGTTTCTAGCACTCATCGGTTAGCTTTCATCAGTAGTCTATACTCAACACCGAGTTGTCTCCAGGCAACGTTGATACGAACAACAGAAACAATTTTAACTGAAGATCAGATGTATTTAGATTTGGTCGAACGATAGTGGATGGCATATTCACTTCTAGGAAGAGAATTAAATAATGAGACGTTAATAGGTTTTTCCAAGTAGGTCGAGGCACTTGACAGGTTAGATAGTACAAAACTCTGGTCAATACTACAAATAATATTACTCCTGATAAGGGCCATAAAAAGCTTATACAATGAAACTAAATTTGTAGCAAAAACCGAGAACAAAATGAGACTGGTACTATGACTAACGAGCAGTTAAACAATTTTGCAAATTTTCCCCAATTTTATTCAGTTTATATGTACATATCAAGTTTAAAAAGCGTAATTAGGAAACATGAAACAGAACAGGAATAAACCTAAATAAGGTCTTAGCACAGAAACCAGGAATTGCCCAGGTATTTATTTATAGTGGGCATACGTGGCAGTACCACGCAGCGTCTGGCATTTGGGCTTAATGTTTATGACGTCATATCTCTTGAAGTATGTGTCGTACAATGATGTAATTTTTTAGGTACATTCAGCGGGCTCTATAGGTACCGTCGGCGAAATTTATAGCGAATATGGTTAGTATCAAAGGAAGTAATAAATTTAACCGTCATGCATGATGCGGCAGTTTCTCACGCATCTCATTGTTTACATCATAACTCCTGAACTATGTATCGTACAATGATATAACTTTGCATTTACATTTGGTTGTATATGTACATACTTTCTGTTAGATGCGTCTTGAATACGCTTAGTAGTGAAGAAGTAATAAAGTATAACATCTTGCCTTACGCGATGTTTTTACGGCATGAACAGCCGGAAAAGTTGTAAGCGATAAACCTGTTTCCTTTCATCATTTTGCATGACTTGTGAAAGAGAAAAAATTTCTTCGATGTTTGAACTCATGTGTAAAACTTTTTGCAAGTCGCTAAGTGCTCTCATTCTCAAATACTGGATGAATCAAGTTTGGGACTTCAAGAGTCACGAGTTGCGCATCTCTTTCACCCCAACCCCTTTTTTAGATGGGTGTTTGTCACCCCCATAGTGACTGTCACCCGATTGTGAAGCCTAGATTGCACGACGACACTAGGCTGCAGGCAACTGGGCCACCGGCCACTGCGCATGCGCGCCGCGCCTTTGCGCAACTCGTTGTTGAAACTAAACACTTCCGGCGTGTTACAACTTTGGCGACACTAGTTGCATGAGTTTTGAGGTTACGTGTGTTCGTAGAGTGTAGACAAACTGAAATATGAAGTGGGGAACGGAGAATAATGTTCGCTTTTTGGAGGTCTATGCTTTGCATAGGTGTTTGGTGGATTTCAGTGATGCTGATTACAAAAATAAGCAACATATTGCTGCATCTGAGATCTTCGTCTGAAATCATAACATGATAGTTTGACAGTATCCGAGCTGCAGGGCAACATTTATTGTGTTAGGAGCACATATACAACAGAATAAAGAAAAATACAAGCAAGCGTATTTCTAGCTATGGCAGCGCTCTCGTCTACAAAGCTAAAATCTCATCGTTCGAGTTGGCCAACACTTTCTTATGGAATATTGTTGACAGGAGGAACGGCTAAACAAATTCAGGAATCTGCATTCTTTATTCAATATTCATCTATTTAAAACGCCGCAGTAGTGCTTACAATTCACATTTGTTTGAATTTTGAAATATTGCAACTGTACAGATCTATTTTCAAGAGAGTAGTTTGTAAACCATTCTTTTCTTAATACTGCCTGCTTCGACTAACTATTGCTCTTAATGTCAACAATTATTACTGTTAATGCTGCTAATTAGTGGTGTTAATGAAAAAGCGTCATTACCAACTAAAACCGCATCTTATAGCATGCCGAGTGTTCTCGATTGCAATGTAAGCAATATGATATGTAACTACAGTTCTGGCGACAGTGCTTCATGCATTACAGTACCTTTATTCCTTATAACATAATTAACTATATTTAGAAGAAATGTGAACACTTCTGGTGACATTCTAAGATAATGAAAAGAACTTCTTTGGTCTTCCATTATAAATTATTTCAGAAAGGATGCTGAACAACCGAGCTGACATCTTTTCTTCAGCCAGCGACGAATCGAAACTCGTTTCTTATTTTTTCCTTATGCAGCTGTTCCACAAACAAGCTTTAACTCCATCATAACTCGTGCGAAACAGTTGCCAAAACTTTCACTTCAGACCTGACTCAGGGACCCACAAAACTATGAAACTGTAGTGTATACTGGTGTCACCATGTCTACAGTCCAATATGAAACCACTTGCATGCAACTCATTCCAATGCAAACGAGTGGCGCAACCCAATTTCGTCGTGTAAACTAGGCTTAAGGTAAATGTGTACCAAGTTTGACCAAGTTTGAATCGGTCTAGTAGTTTATGAGGAGACTTGGAACACATACACGTGTGTGTGCATATGTGTGCGTGTGTGTGTGTACGTGTATGGGTTCCATTTATATATGTCTATGTGTGTATGTGTGTGTGAGCAAACATGCCCAGAATATAATAGCCGCTTCAGAGAAAGAATTACAACGAAAAATTAAAGCAAATTGATAAAAATTATCATTCAGGAACTATCTATAGAAAAGAGACAGCAGATCCTATCAAAAATTGTAAACAAAACAAGTAATCGATCAACTCAAAATTTTTAACTAATTAGGTTGTGACAGTCCCTTTGATTGTGCTTGACCTCAGGATGTCTGTGAATGAATAACAAAACATTAAACAAAAAGACAGAAAAACCAACTGAAACTCTGTAAAACACTAGCCATTTCAGTGCACCTTTGTGGAGCTCACGACTGGACAGCAAGCAAGGAAGACATAAATCGAATAGTGACGTCACAAATGAAATTCCTCAGATCGGTCAAAGGATATAAATGAGAAGTTTGTCTAAGTAATGAAGACATTAAAAAATATCTTAAAGTATTTAGGCGAAAGAATTGTTACACATAAGTGGAAACAGAACGAATGTGTAAACAGAGTCCAGCAAGGAAGATATCTCAAAAATGTTTTGCAATATATACCCAAAGGGGTAAGCAATGGAGGTTCCTAGAATCTAATCTATGAATGCAGATGATTATAATGGTACCCTCTCAACCCGGGAAGTTTCTTCTTGTTCGCTCCTCCCACTCTAGATGCTTCATTATTTATTAGGCAATGTATTAACATAAAACTGATAACAGGTTGTTCATGTGTTCATCTAATTAATTTATGGTGCTAGTCTTTGAGGATCGCTATGTAGTAACTTTGTGGGTACATCTATTAAAACGATTGTTCAACTAAGTAGTCTACCGATAACTGAATATTTTTGATTGAAAATTTTCAAATTTTGAAATTAAGTCATTTTTAATTTTTGGTTCTAATGATGGAAAATCTTTTATTTTTCTAAATATTAATCGAATTTACCATATAACTTATTTCCGAAAAAAGTCTATTTATTAAATTTGAAATATCATTTAACTTGTAATTCATGCATAGTAGTTTTGAACCAAACATACACAAATACTCACAAATTATTTCATCGAAATTCTGTATTCTCCTGATATTGTAATACAGATTATTTTTCCGAAATAGTCAACTAATTGTTTAGGTATATTTCCTCTATATAAATCAAAAACAAGAATTTATATCTTCATTTTTACAGTAACAAATCTAGTGAGTACCAAAGTGATCAGATAGCCCTATATTTACAATTTCACATTATAAATTTTTTGGTTAAATTAGGTTATTTATCAATCATAAAACACCATGAAAACATCTAATTTTTAATCTTTTAACTAATTCTTCTATGTCAAAATTATACATGGGATTATCAGATTTTTTTGGTTAGTTGTTTGAATTTTTTCCCACATGCATTTCCTTTCTTTCCATTGATAAATTATGTCTTTTTTATTCTTCAAATTTTTTATTACCTTTACTCTTATCTATAACCACATTTGCAAATGCTGCAGATCCTAGTGAACCAAGAGCTGTTAAAAATGGTAATGCAGCCTAAAGTAATGGAAGAAATCCACCTTCGTTTTGTGATAGGTGCCTACCATCTGTCTTTTTCATAAGACGCTCAATGATCTTTACCACAACAGAAACAGCCAATGTAACAAGTAAATTTTTACCATCTTTTTCTCTACCTTTCTGTTATGTGCATCAATTAAAAACAGTGTGATACTATTTAACTGTTCATTATTGAGTTTATGTTTCAGCGAGTTTGGCTTACTTTTGCCACTAGTTGGCACAATTAAATCAATATTGCATAGTTATTCATTATTATTATATTATGTACATTAAAAATTAATGATTAATTTTTATAATCCCCAGTTTTCAATACCTAGTCCTAATTATTGTTTACCATACACTACTCCATTACTCCACTAACTGCAATTGAAGTAATTTTTTATCCTAATCAAACATTGGAAGCATACATCCTTTCTTTTGCAACTAATTGAAGTTTTATATCAGCTTTATGACTTTTCTAAATCTTTATTATCTCCATGGGATATATCATGTCCTTTACATACCTCATCTAATGGAATAATTCCTTTATCTCCTATAGCTAATTTTCTTAAATCATGGTTCCCAGGCCACAAAATCGATAGCCTGGAAATTGCATTTCAAATGGTAATATATTAATAAAGTATTAAGTAACCCTTTTTCATATTCTTCACTTTTCCAAAATCTGTGTGTTAAATCATTTAAAAGTTTAATTGAATGTGGAACTTGAGTTATTCCTAATTTTTCATTATGATAATTTCTGAATAATTTTTCCATGCTAATCTATCAATTATTTGATGAACATCATCCATCCCAACACTTTCGAATAATTTTACTAAATGCTTTTTTACCAATACCTTTGGAACCTTTTCTTAAACAATCATCAAGATTTCGTTCTAGAAATATAGGAAAATTTTATTCAATAAATGTTTTAATCAAATAATTGTAACTATTTAATTTAATTTGGATTATTTTTGTTATATACATTTGAGTTGAGTAACATTCTAGCATAATTTTGTAAATCAAGAGAATCAAATTCTGTGCCTAAATCATCTATAGTCATTTGTTCTTTAGTTCAAAGAACCTTCTTTTCCTTCATATTGTTTTTCACCAATGTTAAGTTTTTCACCACTGAATACTAATGGTAATTTACCAATATATTTATAAGGACCAACAGGTCTTTATCCAACAACTAGATCGTCACTGTACGTAACAAACTTTAGTGTTCTTTCACTTTGATTTATTTTTTAACATTTTTGTCTTTTAATTTTGTCCATTCTTTTTAATAATTCCCTAACAAACTAATTATTTCTGATTCACTTCATGAATTATCTCTTCCAATACAATCATATTGTTAATTCATGGAATGTCTTTACTTGCTTTCACAGCTTTTTTCTCCTAATCCATCAAATCGTTGGTCATCATTTTCAAATTTATGATTAACTGGTTGATGTCTTATTTTTAATACTTCAAATTCTGTTCTTGGATGCTTTTTCCATTTCTTAATTTCTTCTTTCAATTGTTCTTTTACTCTTGTATTTCGTTTGTCTTTTTTTAACAAATTCTGGATCGTATTTCACAAAAATTAATTAAGGATAAATGCACAACAATCTTTTTTTATTTTCTGAACATTGTTTATGTTTAATGCTTATGTTCAATGCTCACATTCAACAGTTATCTTTAACATTTACATTCAACATTCATGTTCAGAATTAAAAAAATTCTTAACCTTTTCTGTGTATTTACCATTATAATTGATTCTTGTCATATGTATCATAATAAAGCCAACTGTATCTTTATTCCAACGTTTACTACATATTTCTTTAAAATCATCAAACTTTAAATCACCACCAACAGTTTCAAGATACATTTGATTTAAATTTGTACCATCTTGTATAAAAATATATAAAAAATTTGAATTATCTCAATGAATCTTTTTGGTGTTTTTGAATATATTTGACTTAAATAAAAACAATCTGTTCCTTTTTCTCTTATGCTAGTGAAATATTTTCTCACTAAACCTTGACTCTCGAGTACAAAGCCACCAAATACTACAACTGAATTATCTTCACATTCATCTAACAGAATAATTTTATCATTGTTTTTAATAAAAGTAGCAATATTTCACTAACTGTCTTCAATTTTTCCACATATTTTTATAAATTCTTGATATTTTGACTGATTGAAAAATCCCACTGCAAAAATGTAATCATCAGTTATCAATGTTGTTTCTCCACAACCACTTGCTCCAATAATGGCAAATCAAATAGATTTTGGCTAAAGATCTCATGTTTATTTTTAATTTCTTTTTAGGACCTCTTATTTTTGGTTCCCAATCTGTCATTTATTTACATAAATCTTGCTAATATAAATGAGTAGATCACTTCAATTTAGTGATAATTAATCAGGCCTGAAAAAGGCATTTACTGTATCAACAAGAGAAACTTATGAAAGTGTTTACCTAGTTGGTTTTATTCAACTTTTTTAACTCCAAATATTGCGTCGAAAAATAATAAATTGTTTTGCGATGGAGGAAAGATAGGAATTCCTGTTGCTCAATATAGTTTGAAAAATTTTAAAAATTATTCAATGGAAAAGTCAAATATTTGTATTAAAGCAGAAGAAATTTTAAGTAGAACTGCTAACAAAAGTGATGGAAAATTATGTGTGGAAATAAAAGAAGATAATATTGCAAATGTGCTAGGATTTAATAAGCAAATTATTAATTTTAATTGTAAAAGTTAGTCCCAAAATTATTCCATTTGAATTAATAAACATAAATTTAAATCTAGTTGATGGAATGGTTGTTTAAGATAAAAACTATTTTCATTGAGAAACTAATATTATAGTTTCATATAAATCTGATGCTAAATTTAGTAGTCTAATAATATATGAACCAAATCATCCTATAAATATTCCAATTTTTGTATTAATCAGAATTTAGAAATAACTATTACTGATGAAATTAATAATTAGATTGACTTAAATGGTGCTTATGTAACAGTTGTTCTAGAAATGAATTAACAATTTTTCTCTTAATAAATCATGAACCAAATCGACAGTCATCAGTTTTACTCCTTTCCCATTAATCATAAAACAAAAAATAAATTAGATCTTCCTAACATAGAAACAGAGATTGATATAAATATTGCTGATGATTGGATTTATCCCAATTGCTCACAACTTTATATGACATTTGATATTATTCAAATTGATAGAACAGATTTTTCTAATTAAGATGTTAAATATAATATTAAACTGATAGATAATTATGTTTTAAATTCTGGCATGTTATTACAATTAAAAAAAGGAAATGATATTTTAGGTAGAATAGAACATCTATTTATTTCTTCTTCAGCTCTTATTCGTTTAACTTCATCCCTATCAAATGAATTAAATATGGAGAGACATTCTTGACAATGGAAAAACTAAAACCAACCAAAATTAAGTTCTTTATCTGGAAGAATTATTTAGTGGATTTTTTAGAGTGTAAAAAATGATATGGTGGTGATTTTACAGTAACTTTGCTTGGAGTTCAAGAAAACAACAAGATGATTGTATTATTTGTTGAACTACTGATAATATAATAGTACACTTTTAAAATAAGGTAAAAGTCTTGTTAAAAGTATGGCAATTCAGTGTTCCAATTGTTAAACGTGAACCAGAATACTCACTTGAACTAGAACAAGAAAGACTAAAAAACCCGAAAATTCTAATTTCCTTCTTTGAACTACAAAGAACTGAATTTGTGGATTACAAGGAAAAAGAAATTTTGAACTTATTATTATAATTCTACCGAATTTGATATGCCCTACTTTATTTTCATTGTTTTTGAAACTAAACGAAAAAATAATCTTTTCATTCTTTAATGAAAAATACCTAACGATACAGTTATATATGTTATTAAGCATGTTAACAACATATAATGCTTATTGAATATTTTTAATTGCGTAAATAAATAAAAGATTAGAAAAATCAATGAGGTTTTAACTTCCTGTTTTCATTTCCTTTTGAAATATTTTCCGAAAACTAGAGAAGATAGAAACTGAAAACTTTTAATTTTTTCCTGTATAAAAGAAATTAACATGAAAGGTAGTACTGAAGACCTGTTAATTGAACTTAACAATTATGGTTGTGCAGAAGTATTCACAAAATTATCAGAGCTACAAAACACAAATCATATCTCATTTCGAAAGCTGAAATTTTATGAACTAAATATGGAGAAAACGTTTTATTACTTTTGAATGATAAATTTAAATTGCTCCTCCAGAGTGTTATACTAAAATCTTTACAAATGACAATGGTAACTTAGATAAAATTATTGGGTTACATTTTATTTATCAGATATAAAAGACAAACAAAACTTGTATGTCCTTAATTTAGTTTTTAAATTTTTTGAAATGAAAATTTTGTTTTGAGGATATAGTTAAATTTTTGTGAGGGGGGGGGGATACTGCAAAACTATAATCTTGGTTCATAGCCCAGAATTTTTAATTCAATGTGCTCTTTGGTGAAGAATAGGCATACGTATACTACAAATGTGTTTATAAAATGAATGTAAAGATGAGAGGGCTGGAAGAGTGTGTCATAAGAAGCAACTTTCACGCAGCAACATATGACCACATACCTTGGCGTTCAGAGCTACGTGTCATTTAATAGCATCGCGCACTACGGCGAAGATATACAACCCATCATCTAGGTCGACATAATAGCAAGTTTGCAGGGCAATATTTCCTATTTCTTTGTAACATCAAGGTAAAAGAGAGGTGTGGATGACGTCTCATGACCTTCATTTACAAGCAGTTACAATAACTGCTCGAGATTACTCCCTCCTGCTTGAATGCATTCTGTGAAACGAAGCCTGACGGACTGTCATACATTTTCAAATAGCCCTGGCAAATAGGGATTGCATCACAGGCTGCCATATTTCGCGCTATCAGCTGTGTCGGTAGGTGATTCGTAAACCACAGATATCAGGCGTCCTCAGACGAAAAAATCAAGCTACGTCAAACTGGTGGAAAGTGCAGGCCATGCTATGGACCCCCCGCGCCCTATCCATTTTCCATCAGAAGTCTCATCCAGAATGATTTTGCACCACGTGAGCGAAATTCGCAGTCGTGCCATCATGCTGATACAACATCCGCAGTCGGATGTTGAGTAGGACATGTTCCAATAACTCTGGCAGTATTTCCCTAAAGAAAATTAGGAATCTATTTGCGTTCTGTCGTCGGGAGAGCATGTATGTATCACGCCTGCCAAAGCGACCCAATCTTTAACAGCAAAGCCCTCTTGGTCACCATGAACAAAGGTGATGTGCAGATTTCCCATGCGGATTGTGGCTGTTGAACATACCTTCCCCAGTAAAGGATGCCTCATCCCTAAAAAGTACAAAGCTTGAAAGTTCAGTCTGAATGTCACGTTTCTGCAAGAACCATTGACAAAAGTCAATGTGATGTTGAAAATATTCTGAGTTAGGGGCGTGAACTTTCTGAAGACGGTAAGCGTGCAAATCATCTTCGTTATTCACAATCCAGACTGCGTTTTTTTTTTGCAGATCTGGCTTTTTTCGGAATTACGAAAACATGCCAAAATTTATTTTTAAACAGAAATGAACACCATTACTCTTGACATGCTGGCAAAGGTATGTGACGAGTGTGATTTATGCCTGGATGTTGGCTTGCATTAGGTAGATGATACAATGGACTTTTTGAAGGGCAAATGACACTTTTTATCTTAAATGTATCTGTAAAAAAATAACACAAAATGTACGTGCACATGTGTAAAAGCTACACCACTGTAAAATTGGATGCATAATCTGTAATACACCGCACATAGAAGGTATCATCGTGTGAAGTCAAAAGAAGGATGTACCCATGTTTCTCTGAGTTAGTGTGGGGAGTCTAGCAATATGGTCCGTAACAACCGACTCCTTAATAGCTGTAAATATCCTGTTAATGGTAATATGTAACAACATTGGCAAAGTTAATAAGATGTGGATCGTAATGAAAATTGCCTGACTGAAATTCAGCGGAAGCTACTACCGACATCTCTATAGAATTCGCGTCGTACTACTGCCATACTGTGGTTGATCTAGGACGTCAGCAACGTATACTTTGGGGCAAAGAAACTAATCACACTGGCTCGTTAAAATGTACGGTAACGTTCTTCCATTATGTTAACACTCCTGACAAGTCTAATTCTTATTAAATGTTGACATTCATCTGCTTGGGCTTGAGTATGGATGTGTGCCTTTAATTTGCTTATTTAGAAACTAGTTTTCGTATTTAAGATGCATAATTTTTGGCCGTTACATCGGTTTATTTCAACTTTATTTGACGCAATGAATGGTGTATTGTTTTAGTTACTTGTAATTCACTTATCCTAGCTCGAGGGCTAGTGGTTAACGTTGCTGCTTCTAGATCGTGAAGGCCGCTAGTTCAATTCTTGGCAGCGTCAGTAATTTTGAGGACTGGGTGTTTGTATCATCTCCTCAGCTTCATCGACGCACAAGTCGCCGAACAACCACACACCGGGTCTCCTGACCAATAACATCATTGGAGCACTTCATTTTTCTCATTTTTCCGCTTTAACTAACATTCAGCTCCCCAGGTACCAGGCTTATGCATGTACTACGACAACGATTCATCCCCCGACAGGTTTAGGTGTCCGTATCTTCTTGCACAGACTGTACAGTAATGACAGCCTGTTTATTCATATGTGACCACACTCGGAGATTTGATTGCAGTTGCTTCTTTAGAAGCCTGCGTGACTTCTTACCTGACTTCCTCAGTTACCATTGTGAACGATGCGGTTCTTGAACACCCTGTGTAATAACACAGCCTTCCTTGCTGGACTAAAATGTTGTTTCATTCCTTGTAATGTTGGTCGCTCTCAGTATCAGCTACTAATACAAGGATGAGAATGCCCACACAATCAACGTAAAAGGTTAGCTTTCATAGCTGCCCTCACCATTTCATTGCCTTCCATTAGTCAATTGAATCACTCTTTCATATTGATCCAAAGGGTTGGCAACTGTTCATAAATTTATTGGTAACGCCGTTTCTAATAAAGATAACAGAAAACAATTTAACGACTTCGTCTAATTTCATTGTACACACAGCAACACCAAACATTTGTAGATTGTAGGAAAAGACCTCAGAAAGGCGAAAGAGGTATTTGAAGCATGGAGTGACAGTTAAAGCCATTGTTTTTTAGAACGGTTTTACAATGGTTTCTGCATTGCTGATGGGCAGTCGACAGTCTGAAGCTCTCTGACTTGTAGCCAATGCGCAGTATATATTTTTTAAAATAGTGATACACTAAACACAAGTGCTGCAGCCCCATGCTATAAACTAATGTAGGCCTCGGATTATGTTCTGAAAGATTCTCTGAATTAGGTACTTTCATTTCACTATCAGTCAACGAAAATGATCAGTTGATTGGAGGTGAGATTAATGTATAAAGTTATCAGTGTCAAACTGAACAAATCCGACAAAATCAATTTTGAAATGAAGTATTAAAAATTTAGAAAAATTGAATTACTTAACCCTAAAAATTAGAATGTTTTCACTTATGTGCAATAAATGATTAAACGAACTATAAATATTATGCTGTACTGCATAACCTAACTCATAACTATTACAAAGGATACATTTTATCCATTTTCTTGGGACACTTCATCTGTGAAATCCTTACGAAACTGTATGTCGTAAGTCTTAGAATGTATATGTATTTTTTATCAGAATATTATGAACACCTCTTCCTTACTATATAGATGTAACAATACACGTCAATAGCCATACAGGCAGTGCATATCAAGCCTGTAACATTACTGAACCTGTCACACATGTCGTTAGAAATCTTCTAACATAATACTCATAACTAGTTACATTAAAAACTTAATCTTTATTCTCACATATCTAGACCGTATGTTCAATAGCACTGGAAGATTTTTTAATAGTATGACGTATGTGAAGTATGCATGGTATGAGTCTCTTCATAACATTTTTCTTCTGTGCTTGTACTGGTCGTCTGAACTGGTAAAGTATATCTTCATCCATGTTTGTTAGAAATGACCTAAGAAGCTTATTGGAAGTTTAATTTAATTTAATCTTTAACTGCATTTGTCAGATCAGTATTAGCATCCCAACTCTTGTCTTTGGTGGAGAATGATTAACAACTCTTTGATGTAATTTATTGTAGTTTAAGATCTTTTGTACAAAATTTCAAATATAAAGTAAGTTTTGAAGTTCACAATACGCAAAAAATGTTTTTTGAGATACATTTTAATAAATATTAATTTGTGACAACACAGTTACTAGCATGGCACTCTAATTCAAACGATATCTGTAAAAAAGTAAAAACAAAACATAATTAATAGAAGTCATACTGATCCATGTAATTTATGTCATATGGAAGACATGTGGAATGTCAGAAAAACAAATAAATCAAGTGTACATGCTGACAGTACTTATTGTTTCTGAAATGAATTGTGGGTCCAGGTTTATTTTACAGCAATTTTTCATTCAATTTCTTTTTCGTAAAACATGATTTTACTTTGCCAGTTGAAACACACCTGGAGCAGTCTGATTGGCCGTGTTGATATAAATTCCGTTGTTATTCTGTGAAAGACTACCTGAACATTTATTCGAGATCATATACTTTTATACACTTTGCATGTTAAGGCGATGTGTTACTTCATCAATTAATTCAGGCTTGTATCATTCATTAATGCTGAATTCAGAATTTTGTTTGCTGCTGCAAAATCATTAACTGCCGGACCCTACATTACTTGGAAGCAAATTCTCACTACTAATGTTAGTATATTTCCATATATTTTGTCCTGATTACTTAAATTCTTTCTGTTCATCTTCTCAGCCTTTTTGCTACATAATGCAAACTTCTATCCATATATTCTGTTTATATGATAGAAATTGTTGCTTATAACAACTTGAAATCTATTGAAGATAGAATGTAGGCTCGTCAGATATGAGGTGCAAAACCAAAATTTTATCTTCTTCAAGTAATTTGCGCCCTTAGGGTAAATCTGTAATCTTACGCTATCATATTAGCTTAGGTGCACTGTTCATTCCAGATCTATATCCAGGAACTTTACGTGTACATAATTAATATTTACAAAACAGTTGTACAAATGTTCCTTCCATGAATCTGAAATGGTGTTCAGTATATGAAACATACACAAATTACATTTTCTTTTAAAAAAGTTATCACTATCACAAAAAAAATTATCCACACTTAAATGCATATAACTTCTAGTCTATTGTAGCCAAACATTATCAAAATAAAACTAATAATGCTTCCAGAATGAGATTTTCACTCTGCAGCGGAGTGTGTGCTGATATGGATCTTCTTGACATATTAAAACTGTGTGCCGGACCGAGACTCGAACTCGGGGCCTTTGCCTTTCGCGGGCAAGTGCTCTACCTACTGAGCTACCCGAGCACGACTCACGCCCCGTCCTCACAGCTTTACTTCTGCCAGTACCTCGTCTCCTACCTTCCAAACTTCACAGAAGCTCTCGTGTTTTCTGATAATGCTTACCTACACACACTGTAATTAAGGTACTTTTACATTATGTGAGTTCGTGTAAGGCTCCAAAGGAAGATGTCAACACATTAGAAGGATTTAGCTATGAGTAATTCCTCTAGGCTAATGCAAATTCTTTTCTTTTTTGTATCTAACCTTTCTACACGTCCCAGTAAATTACTGAATATGTGGTTTCCGTAGTAACTGACACTTTTTTCACCCAAAGATTTTAAGCCATTTTGCACACTGATAAAATATTAATGATGACTACCCATTGAATGCCGCTTGTTGGAGTTGTGATCACTTGATGAGAAATTAAAGCATAAAAGTAGAACATGTGTTGAAACTATCGCTGTATCATTTGAGAGGTACAGAGGTGAGTGAGTGTGCCAGCACTTACCCCACTTCACTGCTACTAGCGACACGTTGTCGTAACGTAAGTGAGCGTAGCATACAACGTATTTTGCTATAATCTAAAAGTGAAATTAAAAACTGAAACAGCTTTTCAAACTTTGTCAGAATATGCTTCAGTATATTAATGTTAAAATTATTAAATCTCAGAATGACAGATGAATAAGTTTTACAAATATGTTATTTCAAGGAAAAAATAAGTGGCACTAAATAATGCAGCTAGAAAACTAAAAATTTTTCAGAATATGCAAATGTTTGCACAATCAAAAGCTACAAGTATCAACTTGATCGGTGCAATAATTTGGTCACAATAAGCGTTTTTACGAAAAATTGAAGGCGCTATATAGTAGAATGAGAAAGAAGAAAATTCGTGTTTAGCTTCAATTTGATATAAAGACGTTAACAACATGACACAATTACGCTACCTCTAAAAGTTTTCAAGTTATTTACTAAAAACTAAAGTTGGAATAGAAACGTCCCTATTCATATTACATGTGTCATTTGTAACTGTTATAGAAAGTTATAATTCCATCATTCGATTATATTAAGAAAATAATACATCTGCATCAACTTTCGAGACTGTAGGGTAAATAACAATCAATACAAGGAGTCTTAAAGAGGTAATTCAGAGGTGATGTTTTTCTGTCGGTTCTGTTCTAAAAATTCTAGCCGGCAACTTTGAATGCAGTCATCCAGAAACTTTGTCAATAACTAAAGACAACTTAACTTTAATTCAATAAAAATTATGAAGATTGCAGATTATTACAAAACAGAGTTATTAAATAATGCGTGTCCGACAAAGCAGCGATGTAGATGCTTCTCACTGTGCCTAGAGCGGTTAACAGCCCGTGTTCAGTTCGGTGGTCCGATGTGCCCATACCATAAATACGGACGAGCTATCAATCTGTCTGCGTCAATCAAACGCCGGCATACGCTCTGCCACGGATGACATCAGAGCAGGGCACCTACGAAACGCATGTTTTCCGTGAAAGTAGGAACTGGACTTGTGAGGGATGTACACCAACCTAGATTGCTTAGATTTCACGGAAGTAACTTTATATGCCGGCCGCCCGTAATGTTGACAAAACCGCGTGGCAAATGGTGTGATTATTCTCCGTTTTTGCACGACCAATTAACTTTGATGCTTAGATGTCAGGGCTATAGACCATTTTACTTGGAACGTACTGTAGGGGTCGCCTCTGAACAGCTTACAGTGCTGTTTCCGATAGGGCAATGTTATTATTATTATTATTATTATTATCAGGAATACTATTATGTTTGTGTATGTGAAATTTTGCTGACTATATTAATCAGTTACAACTCAAAACTTTAATTTTTTTAATTATAGTTCCTGATTCCGCTGAGTAAATAGCAAATAGGAGTATTTTCTTTCAGTGAGCACAAGAATACTGTGGACAGTCTGGAAATTATGGTCAGTGTGTTCTCCACCATTTTCTGGCTGACCGCAGAAGTAGTTTTCAGGCTCTTGTAAACGATGGCGACGAAGATTATTTAACCCACCGCCCCGCTAGCAGAGATGAATAGGGAATCATTCTGTCGACATTATAGGCCCCTAACACCGAAACACACTAACATAAATGATTTTGAGAAAAGGCCTATTGTTATGGCACGCTGCCTAGGAACAAGAATGTCAGAAAACGCGAAGTTGGTCCGTCGCTCGCACGCTACTGTTTCGAGCATCTATGGAAAATGGCTGAAGCACGGTGAATCGACGAGCAGGCAAAAAGGTGTTGGACATTCACTCCTCGTCACAGAAAAGCTGTAACGCTGGATAAGTGTCTACCGGTCGCAGATCTGCAAACGGAGTACAATACTGGCGCAGACACAAGTTTTTCGAGCTGTAGATAACCCTTACATGTTACAATGCTGACATTGTTGTGGACCACCTGTATCCCTTCATGCTTAAGGTTTTCGCAATAGCGATGCCATCTGGCACCTGTATAGCTGTCCGTGTCACATGGCCAGAATAGTGGTACAGTGGCTTCAGAAGCAGTCACCAAATTAGTCTGATCTGAACCTTATAGAACACATATGGGACGTTATCGCACTTCACCTTTCTGTCCACAGACTACCGGCCCGTAATTTACAGAACTTGCGTGATCCTGAAAGCTGCCGGCTGTGAGCCTCGACATGGCTTGTCGAATTAAAGTCAATCCCAGCTAGACTTCCCGGTAGTCAGAAACCTTCCCATTTACGATATTGCTCTTTCTTTGTTATTCTGTATCACGATGTAAAATTCCTGCGCACTTGCATTCATGTCAGATGGAATAGATATTGCGGCGACTATAGCCGTCATAAAATACATGAAATGCATTCACAGTTGCGAATATGGACTATTATCAGTTGTATAATGGAATGACGACAATGAACGTTTGTGCCTGACGGGGATTCCGAACCCGGATTTTCCGCTTATGGTAAGCAGTCGCCTTACCATTTGGCTATCCGTGCACAAATCACGGCCAGACCCAAATTTCCATACGTCGTCAACCATTTGTCTACATCCTGTACTCGTACATCCATCATGTACATGCCCATACAGGCGACATATTTTACTTAAATGTCGCTTCCTGTTATCAGCAGACAAATACTATATCGGAGAGTCTGTGTTATTGCGATGTGCGATAAAATGTCCCTTCAGACAAACATGCATGAACTTCACATCGTAATTCAGAATATCATAGGCACTGCAATGTTGTATTTATCCGCCGACACCGGGAATCGATTTTCAGTTAAAATGTCTCCCCTGTATGGTAATAAACATAATGTATGTAAAAGTACAGGATGTAGACATATGGTTGACGACATCTGGAATTTTCGGTCTGGCGGTGATTCGTGCAAGGATAGCCAAATGGTAAGGCAACCGCTCGCGATTAGCAGAAAATCGCGAGTTCGAGTCTCGGTTTGACACAAACCTTCATTGTCGTCATTCCATTATACAGCTGATGGTAGCGCATATTAGCAACTGCGAATACATTTCATGTCTCCTCTTTCAATCAGATACGTAGTTTAAAGTTCGCGCAACGGATGGATGAAACAGGCCTCCGTAAATGAATAAACGGGTTTCGATTTTGCGAATTCATTAAGTCAGAAGGGGCAGGTGTCATGTAACTACAAAACTTATAAAATAACGGGGGCCATAAAAACCTCTTACTTATTTACACCAACAATCAATCACAGGAGAAACTTCACGTAAGGTATATGCACATACGTAAGTTATCTATATACACTCCTGGAAATTGAAATAAGAACACCGTGAATTCACTGTCACAGGAAGGGGAAACTTTATTGTCACATTCGTGGGGTCAGATACATCACATGATCACACTGACAGAACCACAGGCACATCGACACAGGCAACAGAGCATGCACAATGTCGGCACTAGTATAGTGTATATCCACCTTTCGCAGCAATGCAGGCTGCTATTCTCCCATGGAGACGATCGTAGAAATGCTGGATGTAGTCCTGTGGAACGCCTTGCCATGCCATTTCCACCTGGCGCCTCAGTTGGACCAGCGTTCGTGCTGGACGTGCAGACCGCGTGAGACGACGCTTCAAAATGGTTCAAATGGCTCTGAGCACTATGGGACTCAACTGCTGTGGTCATTAGTCCCCTAGAACTTAGAACTACTTAAACCTAACTAACCTAAGGACATCACACACATCCATGCCCGAGGCAGGATTCGAACCTGCGACCGTAGCAGTCGCACGGTTCCGGACTGCGCGCCTAGAACCGCGAGACCACCGCGGCCGGCAGACGACGCTTCATCCAGTCCCAAACATGCTCAATGGGGGACAGATCCGGAGATCTTGCTGACCAGGGTAGTTGACTTACACCTTCTAGAGCACGTTGGGTGGCACGGGATACATGCGGACGTGCATTGTCCTGTTGGAACAGTAAGTTCCCTTGCCGGTCTAGGAATGGTAGAACGATGGGTTCGATGACGGTTTGGATGTACCGTGCACTATTCAGTGTCCCCTCGACGATCACCAGAGGTGTACGGCCAGTGTAGGAGATCGCTCCCCACACCATGATGCCGGGTGTTGGCCCTGTGTGCCTCGGTCGTATGCAGTCCTGATTGTGGCGCTCACATGCACGGCGCCAAACACGCATACGACCATCATTGGCACCAAGGCAGAAGCGACTCTCATCGCTGAAGACGACACGTCTCCATTCGTCCCTCCATTCACGCCTGTCGCGACACCACTGGAGGCAGGCTGCACGATGTTGAGGCGTGAGCGGAAGACGGCCTAAAGGTGTGCGGGACCGTAGCCCAGCTTCATGGAGACGGTTGCGAATGGTCCTCGCCGATACCCCAGGAGCAACAGTGTCCCTAATTTGCTGGGAAGTGGCGGTGCGGTCCCCTACTGCACTGCGTAGGATCCTACGGTCTTGGCGTGCATCCGTGCGTCGCTGCGCTCCGGTCCCAGGTCGACGGGCACGTGCACCTTCCGCCGACCACTGGCGACAACATCGATGTACTGTGGAGACCTCACGCCCCACGTGTTGAGCAATTCGGCGGTACGTCCACCCGGCCTCCCGCATGCCCACTATACGCCCTCACTCAAAGTCCGACAACTGCACATACGGGTCACGTCCACGCTGTCGCGGCATGCTTCCAGTGTTAAAGACTGCGATGGAGCTCTGTATGCCACGGCAAACTGGCTGACACTGACGGTGGAGGTGCACAAATGCTGCGCAGCTAGCGCCATTCGACGGCCAACACCGCGGTTCCTGGTGTGTCCGCTGTGCCGTGCGTGTGATCATTGCTTGTACAGCCCTCTCGCAGTGTCCGGAGCAAGTATGGTGGGTCTGACACACCGGTGTCAATGTGTTCTTTTTTCCATTTCCGGGAGTGTACATGAAAGCATTAGGTTACTCCCATCATAAATCAGTGTCTTAGACGTGGGTCACAAGGCAAACGTAACAACAGATATTGTCTCCAGGAACAGTGTCAGATTCTACTTTTACCAGCTACTATAATGATTGCGTGGGACATGCTGTGAGAGGGGAATCTGATCAGACATGTGAGGGAGGTAATGTTAACCACATGACACTGCAGTGAGCAATGTCTCAAGGTGATTCACTAACCTATAATTCACTCGAGAACCACTTAACCAAAAGATTAAGGATGCCTTTAAAAGAACTCTTACTAAATCAAATGATGCTGTGAGGACCTGAAAAACCAATCGATAACTGATCGAAGTACATCTTTTCCATTTCCGGTTCAAACCAAATACCCCAAGAAAAGCGGTGCCTACCCATCACCTGAGCTGCGTCGTCAAGGAAGACAGTCTGATCAGCGCCAGAGACAGATAGCCCTGTAAATTGGAGTTCAAAACAGTCGTTTCGTAAAAAATTGCGAAAGTTTTCTTTCAGCTGTCCTATACGTTTTTTGGTGCTGAATTCAAATCTCATGTTTGCTGCCTCGTTGGAGGTCTGCTTTTCAACTAAACTTGCGAAAAAGCTCAAAATTATCTCCCTTTTTTTTCAATTTTTCGCTTGTGTCTCGAAATCCACATATTTTAAGTTGATGGCCGCTCTATACATAATCAATGTAGACAAACTGACTACAAAAAGCATTAGTTTCATGTTACGACGAGTGGTATTGACACTAGAGAGCGCTGAAAAGCAGTGACTTTTTGACACTTGTGAGAAAACGTCAAAGGCGCCCTATCTCACACCCTATAGCTCGAAAAACACACATATTAATAACAAAAACCACTACACCACTTGGAATTATTTCCTGCAAGAGACGTTTAATATTCCATTTTCACGTAAGGGTGGAAGGATCAAGCCGAAAATTACGAAAAGTGCCTTCTGCGCCACTTACATCTGTCTACCTCTCATCGGCAATATACCTTTGGTGTATTACTCTTAAAAAAGATTTTTTTAAACGAATTGACTGGAAAACGTGTGTGATGAAAGCGTAAACACATAACATTTGCAGCATATTACGTAGATAACACTGAATAGTAAGGTGAATAAGGAATCTGAATGGAGTAATGTACATGTGTATGAGACGCGTGAATGTCAAACTCAGGAGTTTTCGAGCGCTTTCTCCATCCGGAAAAGAAAGAAGGGATTTAGTGATAGAACATGGATATAAAACACATATTAGTTGCATAGTGAACTATCGTTGTATGTAGAAATTCCTATACCGATGAAATGTGAGCAATAATTTTACTTGTCTCCGTTTGACTGTTTGTGACGCAGACAATGTTTCTTGGTCACTGGAAGGTCCAGGTGAAGGTTCTTGGGCAACAGAATTCCAGGCTAAACAGTGAATTGTTGATGTCCTTCAATTCTAATTGAGTGATTAATGTTGTGATAGAGAAAAATTGCTTTCTATCAATGTATATTGATGCAAAATATTACATGAATTAACACCTTATGTCGCGTCAGCTGCCACAGATAGTGGTACTGCGAGGGACTCATCCAGGTCATCTTCGTCTTCTGCAGCAAAATTTTCATCGATCCTGGAGCTGGATCCGTCACATTGCGGCCTGTCTCTAATTGTCGACCCACCAAACCAGAAGAAATTCTCGTTCCGAAATTCCTCCTCCTCGGCTATGCTCCAGAGAAGTACTCTATACAGGTATTAGCGGACAGTGAAGAAAGGTGATTCGTTGTCCCCCATTGAGCGCGGAGAAAATCGCTCTCGCGTGTCCCCCTTCGTAATAAACTTTCAGGGGCGAAAACATGCTCGTTCCGTAACTAAAGGTGCCGTCATGTGAGGAAGCGTCTGTTCATCCCAAATACGTTCTATCGCAAATTATCTCGATCATCTAGCGTCTAGGTGCGACGCCCTTTAACCGCCACCTAAACGTTGTGAGCGGAGAATACGCCTTTGGAAAGGTGTCTTTGCCTGAACGTCTTTCGTTTACACAGGCTGGCCATCGAGTTACCGGATCCTCACAGCATGCGTAGAGGTGGTGGGCGGACTCGAACTCGGTAACTTTTAATGACCACAAGAAGGGTACCGTTAAAGGGTAAGTTAATACCACACTCGAACTCCGCAATTCTGTACGCAGACATCAGAATGGTCCTACATGTAAGTAAACGGAGGTGGCGTTGCTTGCCTGAGTGAACTCGTCGTTCCTGTGAACGAAAGCAGATTGGTAACATCTATACAGAATCACACGGAGTTCCATTATGTAGTTAAAATTAGTCGTCGCAGCGAAAAATATAGCAGAAAGTCACGTTTTGCAACCTACTTTTAGTGATTGTGGTAATATACACTTAACCTGCTATGCTTATAAAATCAAATGTTACAGAAAAGTTCTAGCAACTGAAAAACGTGCATGGCGACGCTGTGGTACAAATTCGCGGTATTCTGTTAAATTATTTACATTATTTACAGGGAAACTTATTTTCACGTTTGTAAGGCACTCATGAGCACACAACAGTTATGGAAGACTTGTTTAACAAGAGAATGACAGGAGAAACTTTGGATGAAAAACCATCAAACGCTATACCCAAAGAAGTATATGACAGTCAAACAACCCTTAACACTTAACGAGGAAGTATTTAAGGTATATTTGCAATAAAATTACTTACGCTCGTTTAAAGAGGGTGCCGAAACTGCCAAAATCCATGATGGAACTTCAGGTTGCCTTATCACGGATGTGACAACTACAAAATGTGAAGCCTTTGCCCTTAATATTGATATGGACAATGATCATGTTGTTTTCTCAACCGACTCTAATAAACAATAGCTATGTTAGCAGGAAGCTTTTGATTGATGATACTTTTCAGTACGCAGCGAAACACTTTCCATAGTTATTCAGGATCCACAGTTACTCTGGAGGTTCTTACATACCACTAATGTTCCTTCTTTTATAAAATAAGAAGAAGGAAACATATCTGAGAATTAATTTTTGATGGTGTACAGCCACCCACAAATTGATTTTAGATTACCTTACCAATATTCAAAAAGTACTTGTTATACCGGAGCCAAGGTAGCCCCTGAGGGCCGGCAACCCATATAACACCACAGAGGACGAGGTTGTCTTTGCCCAAAGGCGTACCCTAAAGCACCATGATTGACATCCATGGGTATAGGCCCCCGAGGATCATGAGCCGTAAGAGGAGGTGACTGCCGAGATAGGCAGACAGTGTTGACATGTCCGTTACGGGTACACACTGCACAATACGCCCACCTGTCAGGGCAGTCGTCCCATGCGTGGTTCTTAAAGCACCCCGGGCAGGACAGCAGCCGGATGGGCTGGCGGCGCTGGCGATGGCGCGAGGGCCTCCGTGCACTGACGGTCTGCGCCGGACCCGCGGTACCGTTCGAGGGCGCGAATTCTTGGACAGAGCGGCTGCCCTTTCGACACTGTGCAGAACTGGATGGCCTGCGCCGGTCATCAGAACAGACGGCGGCAACGTCTTCGACCTCCACCAGTGAAGCGACGGGCTCCGAGGCGTCGTGGTCGCGGAGGGCTGCCACTTCCACCCAGAATTCCAAACGCTTGTCGGCCTCCGTAGAGACTTCGTACTCGAATGCTAGATCAATGATCTGATCCAGAGTAGGATTGTCGAGTCCGACGACGTCCCGCCGGAAAGCAGCGTCAGGGGCGGCCTGGATGAGGTGGTCGAGGATCATCTCGTTCGCGTAGGATTCTTTGGACACTCGTGTGCTGAAGTGACGTTTCCGGGTGAGACCTTGCAGTTCCGCTGTCCACTGGCGATAGGATTGGCCAGCCTCCTTGCGACACTGGTAAAATTAGACACGGGCAGCCAACACGTGGAATCGTCGTCGATAGTAAGCTGCGAGAACCTCACAAATATGGGAGAAAGTCAAAGAATCCGGAGGTCGAGGTTGGAGTTTCGTCAAGAGAATATACACTTTGGACTAGTTCCAGGACAAGAAGTAGGAACGCCGAGAAGCCTCCTGGACAACCTGCTGGATTTGAAAATGCTGTTGGAGCCGCTACTTGTATGTTTCCGTCTTCAGCATCCTCGTTGAAAGCGGGAAACGGCGGGGGCGTCGGAACCGGGCGGTTTTGCTAGAGTTTCGTAAATTAACGTTCCTGCGTATCATGAGAGTTCTTGCAAAACTGTTGAAAACCTTGTAGTAAGTCATGCACACTTTGGAACGACAACTTCCGCCAAGAGGAAGATACACGCAGGTAGCAACTCGTCGCCACTTGTGTTGTGACTGACAGTTCGCAATTTTTCACAACACTACTTTTATTGATGTAAGTTCACAAGGTTCATGATTGAACATGCAAACGAAAGGTAACAATAACGAAAAAAGTCTCCTAATTGAGGCAAACAAAAGTTCATATTTTCCACAAAGGTTCGTGGTAACACACTCACACACTAGTAATAGTCCAACTCCGAGACGAAGACTTAATCTTCGATGGTTGCAGTACACGAGATCGGCATCCGGGGTGAACTGATCTTCGGGCCGGGTTCTAGGCCCTAAATAGCTGTCTCCAGCGAATCAGGTTTCGGCATAGTGATGGAGGGGCGCCGAAATGTGGGCGACGGAGGGAATGAACTTCCGATACTAAGCAATTTTACGAAGGAAAGAACGCAATTGGTGGACGTCGCGCGGACGAGGAAGGACCGTTATAGCGGCGATGTGGGAGGAGGTAGGTGATATGACATCACCGGAAATTATGTGATCCAGGTATGAAATAGCAGGTTGAAAAAAGGAGCATTTAGCAAAGTTGCATTTTAGACCTCGCACCCTGCTGGGCTCTTCCCGAGATTCATCCGTCACCAAAATTTTGGCTCGCGGTTTCGGGCCCCGGGCCAGCTGGCTTCCGGGGGTCGTTATCCGGCCCTGTGATCGATAACTATTCGACGTTCGTCTGGACGACAGGGTGGTTTCGCGTCACCGAAACTAACTGCGTCCTCGTTTCGTCGAGCAGCCGAAGCCCCAAACGCCGGCTCCTCTCTCTCTCTCTCTCTCTCTCCCATCGCCGATCGCTACCTTTGGGCCTATATTGATGCCCTCTCCTCAGTTGGTGGCTGATCTTCCCAGAGACAGCCACCAGACGCCGGCTGCTAGTCCCGCGCCGCCACGTACTCCGGTCACGGGACAGCTCCAATACCTTCCCCCAACCCCACTTCTCGGCTCCTCTTCGGACCCGCCTCGGTTGAACGACGCACACGTCCCCATGTCGCTTGCCCAACCCGACGTCGCCTCGCAGCCGCCACCGCTGCGACGTTCCAGCCGCCTCGAGCGGAAGGCAGCACCCTACTCTCCGGCGGCCGGGTTCAACCACCTCCTTCAGGAGGACGTAGCTGCAGATCAGCCTACGGCACCGGCGTATATTGGTACTCTCTCTCCCCCGCGGTTAGCCGTGCGGCACCAGCTTTTCCAAGGGGGGAGGGGTGTTATACCGGACCCCTGAGGGGCGGCAACCCATATAACACCACAGAAGAAGAGGATGTTTATACCCAAAGGCGTAAACACCGGCTATTTACACACAAGGTCATGGAAACAGACATTCCGAGCACGACTTCCTGCAGGGGAAGCTCGAGCCATGGGTTGCAGGAAGTATTGCTACGCTGAAATCTGATTGGCTGGAGACAGCTATTTAGGGGCTAGAAACTGGCCCGAAGTTCAGTTTACGCCGGATGCCGACCTCGTGTACTGCAACCGTCGAAGATTACGTCTTCATCTCGGAGTTGGACTGTTAATAGTGTGTGAGTGTGTTACCTCGAACCTTTGTGGAATATTAGAAGTGAACATTTGTTTGCCTCAGTTAGACTTTTTTTGTTATTGTTACCTTTCGTTTGTATGTTCAGTCATCGACCTTGTGAACGTACATAAATAAAAGATGTGTTGTGAAAAATTGAGAATTGTGAATCACAACAGTAATGTTACGATTTCGAATTTTTCGCAGTTCGTGGTCAGGCGGTATTATCACGTTTTCATAAAAAAAATTATACATATTTGTTTTGATAAAAGAATGAAAAAACCGTCTGATGATGAATTTTGAAAAATTCCCACCGGTGACGGTACTTTTTAAATAAAGCAACTTAAAACGCCGAACGCTGTTGCAGAGGCAACGGAAAAAGCATGCGAAGTTCAGAAGAACGCGAAATCCTGAAGATGGGCTAAAATTTACAGACGCGCGAAATTTGGCACGTACTTCGATGCGAGATGCCTTTAATAGGTTCCACAACGAAACATTGTCTCGAAATTTGGTAGAAAATCCGAAGAAATTCTGGTCGTATGTAAAGTACACAAGCGGCAAGACGCAGTCAATACCTTCGCTGCGCAGTGCCGATGGTACTGTTATCGACGACTGCGCCGCTAAAGCGGAGTTATTGAACGCAGTTTTCCGAAATTCCTTCACCAGGGAAGACGAATGGAATATTCCAGAATTTGAAACACGAACATCTGCTAGCATGAGTTTCTTAGAAGTAGATACCTTAGGGGTTGCGAAGCAACTCAAATCGCTTGATACGGGCAAGTCTTCAGGTTCAGATTGTATACCGATTAGGTTCCTTTCAGATTACGCTGATACTATAGCTCCCTACTTAGCACTCATATACAACCGCTCGCTCACCGATAGATCTGTACCTACAGATTGGAAAATTGCGCAGGTCGCACCAGTGTTCAAGAAGGGTAGTAGGAGTAATCCATTTAACTACAGACCTATATCATTGACGTCGGTTTGCAGTAGGGTTTTGGAGCATATACTGTATTCAAACATTATGAATCACCTCGAAGGGAACGATCTATTGACACGTAATCAGCATGGCTTCAGAAAACATCGCTCTTGTGCAACGCAGCTAGCTCTTTATTCGCACGAAGTAATGGCCGCTATCGACAGGGGATCTCAAGTTGATTCCGTATTTCTAGATTTCCGGAAAGCTTTTGACACCGTTCCTCACAAGCGACTTCTAATCAAGCTGCGGAGCTATGGGGTATCGTCTCAGTTTTGCGACTGGATTCGTGATTTCCTGTCAGGAAGGTCGCAGTTCGTAGTAATAGACGGCAAATCATCGAGTAAAACTGAAGTGATATCAGGTGTTCCCCAGGGAAGCGTCCTGGGACCTCTACTGTTCCTGATCTATATAAATGACCTGGGTGACAATCTGAGCAGTTCTCTTAGGTTGTTCGCAGATGATGCTGTAATTTACCGTCTAGTAAGGTCATCCGAAGACCAGTATCAGCTGCAAAGCGATTTAGAAAAGATTGCTGTATGGTGTGTCAGGTGGCAGTTGACGCTAAATAACGAAAAGTGTGAGATGATCCACATGAGTTCCAAAAGAAATCCGTGGGAATTCGATTACTCGATAAATAGTACAATTCTCAAGGCTGTCAATTCAACTAAGTACCTGGGTGTTAAAATTACAAACAACTTCAGTTGGAAGGACCACATAGATAATATTGTTGGGAAGGCGAGCCAAAGGTTGCGTTTCATTGGCAGGACACTTAGAAGATGCAACAAGTCCACTAAAGAGACAGCTTACACTACACTCGTTCGTCCTCTGTTAGAATATTGCTGCGCGGTGTGGGATCCTTACCAGGTGGGATTGACGGAGGACATCGAGAGGGTGCAAAGAAGGGCAGCTCGTTTTGTATTATCGCGTTATAGGGGAGAGAGTGTGGCAGATATGATACACGAGTTGGGATGGAAGTCATTACAGCATAGACGTTTTTCGTCGCGGCGAGACCTTTTTACGAAATTTCAGTCACCAACTTTCTCTTCCGAATGCGAAAATATTTTGTTGAGCCCAACCTACATAGGTAGGAATGATCATCAAAATAAAATAAGAGAAATCAGAGCTCGAACAGAAAGGTTTAGGTGTTCGTTTTTCCCGCTCGCTGTTCGGGAGTGGAATAGTAGAGAGATAGTATGATTGTGGTTCGATGAACCCTCTGCCAAGCACTTAAATGTGAATTGCAGAGTAGTCATGTAGATGTAGATGAAGCCAATTTGTGGGTGGCTGTACACCATCAACAATTTACTTCATATAACGAACACGGTCTCTAAACAAGTTTTTATTGACAACATCGCATATCTGAGAATTTTACAGTGTGTTCATGATGAATGTAGACAGAGGCAACAATCCTTCAGTCCAAAAACGGTACTAATTGACTTTGAGCAGTCGATCTACGAGAGTGTCAAGTTTGCCTTGACTTTTGTCAAGATTACTGGTTGTCGGTTTTATCTACCCAAGCTTGCTAAATGCAGTTGAAATTATTGTTACGTTATGGACCTGTATTTCCGTTGAACGGAAAACGGCCGTAATTAGTATATAATATTAATCAAAATATCCACGGGTGTACTGCCGGTCTATAGTGTCCAACGGGCACAATATTTCGGCGATCAAACATGTCGCCATCATCAGGTGAACTGACGGACTGAGCTCCTGTGAACGTGCCGGCACGGAGATCCGTACGCTATGGCTGCTCAGGGGGAACTGGGTTCGGTCGCGGCGGCGGCCGATTTAAATACCCTCCGCCCGCGGTGCGCTCCCTCCGCCGTCCGCGCCCCGCGCCACGATAGCACGGTGGAACAGATTGCGACGCCGTCTGAGATGACTTCGGTGTGACGGCTCTGTCCGCCGTGGTCGTCACAACTATGCGTTTGCTCGATTTACTCTTGATTAACCTTATCGCTGGTTCCCAAGCCTTGCTAAGATTATAGCCACAGTCACGGTTTATGAGGTCGTCATTGGTGCGAATTTCGGTAGCCTCTCTAACAACGTTGTCCCAGTATCTCGACGTCTGTACCAGAATCCTCGTGCGGTCATACTCCATAGCGTGATTTTCCGACAAACAATGTTCAGCGCCCGCCGACTTGCTCGGATACATCAGTCGAGTGTGCCTCTGGTGTTCACGGCATCGATCCTCGACGGTACGCATCGTCTGACCAATATACGACTTGCCACATTGGCACGGAATCTGGTACACGCCGGCCTTCCTCAAACCGAGGTCATCTTTGGCGCTCTCCACCAGTGCACGAGTTTTATTCGGAGGACAAAACACAGTTCCGACCCGGTGTTTCTTCAGAATGCGGGCGATTTTCCCCGAGAGTGCGCCTGTGTATGGAATAAATGCAGTGCCTACCTCCTCCCTTGTGACTTCATCCATCTCAACAGGTTGTGCTGCAGTGGTTGGGCGGAGAGCACGTTGGATCTGCCACTCTGAGTACCCATTCTTTCGAAACACAGTTCTCAGATGTTCCAATTCCTGGGGTAGACTATCTGTGTCAGAGTTAGTGCGCGCCCTATGTACTAGAGTTTTAAGTACCCCGTTCCTCTGTGACGGGTGGTGGCAGCTGTCTGCGTGCAAATACAGATCAGTGTGTGTTGTCTTTCGATACACCCCATGACGTCAAGGAAAGGTAAGTTACCCTCCGTTTCAGTCTCCATAGTGAATTTGATGTTGGGGTGTATGGAGTTTAGATGTGTAAGTAAGTCAAGGAGTTTATCGATACCATGTGGCCAGATGACGAAGGTGTCGTCCACGTAACGTAAGGAAGGCCGGCGTGTACCAGATTCCGTGTCAATGTGGCAAGTCGTATATTGGTCAGACGATGCGTACCGTCGAGGATCGATGCCGTGAACACCAGAGGCACACTCGACTGATGTATCCGAGCAAGTCGGCGGTCGCTGAACATTGTTTGTCGGAAAATCACGCTATGGAGTATGACCGCACGAGGATTCTGGTACAGACGTCGAGATACTGGGACATCGTTGTTAGAGAGGCTATCGAAATTCGCACTAATGACGACCTCATAAACCGTGACTGTGGCTATAATCTTAGCAAGGCTTGGGAACCATCGATTGGGTTAATCAAGAGTAAATCGAGCAAACGCATAGTTGTGACGACCACGGCGGACAGAGCCATCACACCGACGTCTTACCGGCTGACAAAGGCAATGCCACAGTTGTTGTCTCCCATAAGGACTACACTGATAAGATGCAGAGCCTGCTAAATGACGATTCCTACCGGAAGATCAGCGTTGACCCTACAAAGAAGGTGGAGAACAAGACGAGGGTTCTTCTCAAGGACGCAAATTTACCGGAGGGTGACGCTAAGAAGTTGTTACCCCAAAGTCCGGTACCGCCTAGACTATATGGACTCCCGAAGGTTCACAAAGAGGGGGTACCATTACGCCCCATTGTCAGCAACATCAGGGCACCTACATATTTGTTGGCCAAATACCTGACGGGAATATTAAGTCCTTATGTGGGTAAATGCCCTCATCACATCCGTAATTCCGTGGATTTTGTTAAACGATTTGATAGCTTCAGGTTGGATGAGTCAGATATCATGGTGAGTTTTGACGTAGTTTCCTTGTTTACGAGGGTACCCCTGCAAGAGTCGCTAGAGTTGATTGGTCAGAGGTTTGACGAGAATACCACTGAACTTTTTAGGCATGTCTTGACTTCCACGTATTTTCTTTTTAATGGAGAATAGTACGAACAAACGGAGGGAGTCGCCATGGGTAGCCCACTCTCACCGGTGGTAGCGAATTTGTACATGGAGAACTTCGAGGAGGAAGCCCTGTCGTCATCCGAATGGAAACCTACTTGCTTTTTCCGTTACGTGGACGACACCTTCGTCATCTGGCCACATGGTATCGATAAACTCCTTGACTTACTTACACATCTAAACTCCATACACCCCAACATCAAATTCACTATGGAGACTGAAACGGAGGGTAACTTACCTTTCCTTGACGTCATGGGGTGTATCGAAAGACAACACACACTGATCTGTATTTGCACGCAGACAGCTGCCACCACCCGTCACAGAGGAACGGGGTACTTAAAACTCTAGTACATAGGGCGCGCACTAACTCTGACACAGATAGTCTACCCCAGGAATTGGAACATCTGAGAACTGTGTTTCGAAAGAATGGGTACTCAGAGTGGCAGATCCAACGTGCTCTCCGCCCAACCACTGCAGCACAACCTGTTGAGATGGATGAAGTCACAAGGGAGGAGGTAGGCACTGCATTTATTCCATACACAGGCGCACTCTCGGGGAAAATCGCCCGCATTCTGAAGAAACACCGGGTTGGAACTGTGTTTTGTCCTCCGAATAAAACTCGTGCACTGGTGGGGAGCGCCAAAGATGACCTCGGTTTGAGGAAGGCCGGCGTGTACCAGATTCCGTGTCAATGTGGCAAGTCGTATATTGGTCAGACGATGCGTACCGTCGAGGATCGATGCCGTGAACACCAGAGGCACACTCGACTGATGTATCCGAGCAAGTCGGCGGGCGCTGAACATTGTTTGTCGGAAAATCACGCTATGGAGTATGACCGCACGAGGATTCTGGTACAGACGTCGAGATACTGGGACAGCGTTGTTAGAGAGGCTATCGAAATTCGCACCAATGACGACCTCATAAACCGTGACTGTGGCTATAATCTTAGCAAGGCTTGGGAACCAGCGATAAGGTTAATCAAGAGTAAATCGAGCAAACGCATAGTTGTGACGACCACGGCGGACAGAGCCATCACACCGACGTCATCTCAGACGCCGTCGCAATCTGTTCCACCGTGCTATCGTGGCGCGGGGCGCGGACGGCGGAGGGAGCGCACCGCGGGCGGAGGGTATTTAAATCGGCCGCCGCCGCGACCGAACCCAGTTCCCCCTGAGCAGCCATAGCGTACGGATCTCCGTGCCGGCACGTTCACAGGATCTCAGTTCGTCAGTTCACCTGATGATGGCGACATGTTTGATCGCCGAAATATTGTGCCCGTTGGACACTATAGACCGGCAGTACACCCGTGGATATTTTGATTATCAAATACGCCGGGAGAAACTCAAGCATCACAGCATATAATATTGTTTGTCTTTAAAAAAAACAGCATTGAGTTATTCCTAAAAGTAAGTTATTCCTGAAATTAGCTGTACATCATTCACGCTCCCAAGGGTTGTGCACTTCGCTGATATGGCGACCTTAAGAACTACTGCCTTTTAAATTTCTACAAACAAGATTTTTTCTACGTATTTCAGGTAGAAAAACACATGCAATTCGATGCACAAATGCCAGAACAGTGAAAAATACCAGAGGCTGAATTACATCTTTTAGCTTAGTAACTTAAATCCTCTTGATGTTCCTCATGTTATTGCTGATGTTGTCAGCATACAGCCACAGGATAAAAAACTCACCAAATTTGGTGAATATGTAACTGAAAATTACGTTGATGATGAAGAAGATGTACTATTTTCTCCTCACGTCTGCTCAGCAGAGAGCATATGGAGAGCGGCTCACGCTTGTGAAAACTTTCATTCTCATTTATGCTTCGTGGGAGTTTTGTAACCCAAACGTCTTCAAGTTTGCGAAAATTCTGAGGTCTAAATAAATTAATACCTACATGAGAATTAACTCTGCAACAAATGGCCACATCATGAAAAAGGGCTCAAAAACGAGGAACAGACAAGACTTCCTACAACAGAAATCAGATGTACTCTGAAGTGGAGAAATTGGCAAATTAGAATATTTAAAATGCCTTTCAAACTAAACAGCCATGAGCAGAACATAAGATAAAAGAAATGCATTTCTTTTCAGGAAATATTATTGTATGTGAAATTTGTAATAAAATCTTTGTGTTTATGTGTAATTTATCTTCTTTTGTATCCTGTCCATTAGTGCAGTACCGCGACTTACAATATTTATATATGTGGTGTCTGTTCTTTCGGAAACGTCCAAAAAGAACGACACCATTTTGATCCAGCAGCCAGTATGAATTAAGACACAAATGAGTTACAGACACTGGCTGTGAGCAGGCATTCATATAAATCAATGAGGAAAGTTGAAAATTTGTTCCGGACCAGAAGTGGAACCCAAGTCCCCTGCATACTAGGCAAGGCCTCTGACCGCTAAGCCATCCGGACACAGTGGGTACAGAAACTGCAAGGACTATCCTAGCGCACCTCCCGTCAGACGCAAATTCTCAACTTACCCACTCACTACTGACGTAGTACGCCTGTGCATTGTCGTCATTACCGCGGCATTCGTTCAGACATATCCGAATTTGGGCCTGACGGGAGGCGTGCTAAGGTAGTGCACGTGGCTTAATGGTCAGAGCATCTGCCTAGTAAGCTAGCGACTCGGGCTCGAATCCTGGTAGGGCAGAAATTTTCAACCTACCCCAATGATTTACATCAATGTCCACTCGCAGCTAATGCCTGTAATTCCTTTGTGGACTGATTTGAAATATTCTTTAAGAACGTTGTAAATAGTGGAGGGGTGCGTTCACTTGCTCTGTTTAGACTTGGAAGAACTTTCGGCGAACCAATAGAAGTTGCAGAGTTTCTATCTGCCTGTCAGGGGGCACTTTGGGAAGATTTGGTGAATTCTAGTGTTTCATTTTCCAGCAGCCAAGTTCGGGCGAGCCCGAGATGGTAATTCGAAGCCAGCCACACTGCAAGACGCTTCGAAATTACTTACTCCTTAGGAGCGTAGTACGATCGCAGTGTTTCCTCTGGTTCTCAGGATGGAACCACTAGGGACCGTTCAGAGCAATTCGACTCGATCTGAAGCAGGAAAGGGTACTTATGCTTTTTCAGCCCTCTTGTTTTGCGTCCTCCTGTTATCACTGAGCGTCGTGACATTGCCTGAATAAAATGGCAAAGGGTTCTTCTAAGACCTCACCCTGATAGTTAGGGCAGCACCCTCAGTGCTACGTGCCCACGATTGATAAGCACTTTAAACATGTATCTCTACAAAGAAAATCCACCACGAGAGTCCTATGCTCCTGCACGTATGCAACCACAAGACACCTCTCCGTTCCGGCATTTCTACTAGCAGGTGGCTAGGACTCTCTCACCGGTTTTCTCTGTACAGACCGTTACCACCTACCACGCAGCGGGCTCGAGTTCGATTCCCGGCAAGGGTCTGGGTGTTGTGTGTCCTTCATCATTTTCATCATCATTGTCTCTCAAGTCGCCGATGTGGCGTCACCTAAGAAGGACTTGCAATACGGCAACCGAACTCCCCAGAATGCCGACTCCCGGCCTACAATACCATACGATCATTTCATTTCATTTCTGTACAGATACATTTTCAAAGTGCTCAACAGATTTCGGCGGATGGCACTAAACGATTGCCGTTCTGAGGGAAAGGAGGGGGGGAGGGACTCTCTAAGAGAGATCATTTCACTGACTCCGTTCATCCCACCCCTGAGGTCTTTTCGTGTCAATTCTGAGAACCGGTGAAAGGGGTTCAAATGGCTCTGAGCACTCTATGGTCATCAGTCCCCTAGAACTTAGAACTACTTAAACCTAACTAACCTAAGGACTACACACAACACCCAGCCATCATGAGGCAGAGAAAATCCCTGACCCCGCCGGGAATCGAAATCGTTTTCCACGGCCACACACAAGGAAACAGCGTAATTTTAACGCTGGGCGTCGCAGTCCCAGCGTGGAGGCGTCAAAAGGAAGAGTTAATTTTGTGGATAAGAGGGTATCCGATGACCTTTTTATCGTGTCACACGTCCACTGTGTTGTTGAGCAGAACTTCGGTGAAATTTGACGCCAATGTAACATTATCGACGAAGTTTCCACCTAACATGAACTTCCGAGATCTGTTCTTTTTTTCGCATGTGTCGTCCAATCGCTGTTTGAAAGTCACCGAGCCCGAGGGTGACGTCGCAAGGTGCCACGCTGTTGCATCATTGCAGGGGAAGCTGCAGCCACCTTTGAGCTGAATTCCAAACTTATACGTCGTAGTTTCAAATAATTACCGTGTTTCGAAAAAGTGATCCTTTATTTTGGTTGCGCAGTACGTGTGGTTAGCCTTATAATTCATATATATGCTGGGCGGAAATCTCATGATGAAGTTTCTCAATTGTAAGTGTCATTTTCTTTTGAAACCGCAATAACAATGATTTTCATAGAAACTATTAATGTCTATGATAATTTAACTAACTACCCATTAGCAAGATACACATAATTTGCTATTTACTTTAATGTTGGTACGACAAGGAAAGAACGAAAAATCTTAACATGTACATGAAAGAGTAAGAGCCCAGCATGGAACTTTGTGGGAAATCATCCATTGTTAGCTCCCATTCAGGTAAAGGCCAATAGACAGTGAGGTATACTTAATTTTTTTTAAACTCTTAGTATCCTGCTTAGGAGGTAGGACTGAAATAATTTCACGTTAATTCCGATGCCGATCCATTTAAAATTGTGTTCTGATTTACACGGTCAACGATCTTCAAATTACAGAATATACAGACAACACGTCGTTTATTGTCATATGTATTAAGCAAATCGTCAGTGCGGGTGAAAATGGTCTTCTTATTACGAGAGCCTTTCTTAAACATAAACTATGTTTCCGATAACATTCTATTTGTTGTAATATAGTTAGAAAGGCACTTATACACAACCTTTATAAAAGTTTGGAGATAGCCGGTAATGTGAAGTTAAATATAAATGTTACCACTAATTGATCATCTGTTTTCTTACACACAGGTTCAAGTTTGGCATATTCAGTTCTCTCACAAATGAGACAGTGGTTAATCACCGGTTGTAGAAGTAGATCGTCATATTATTAAACTTAAAATAAATGTGTTTAATTGGCGTTGTTTATGTGAGTGGTACAGGTAGCACAATGCAGTTACTGGCACATTGTGCGCATTTCCCAGATCTGGTTCACCCCTTCCTCTACTCTCTCCATCCTGATAAGTTTCCTGTATTTTCAACACATTAGAAAGTAAAACAAATGGGTATCACTTTTGTTATATGGTCAATGAGCGAGATTTTGTAAGTTAACCGTTCAGCATAAAACTGTATATGAGAAAGTTAAAAAAGGTTGATGTCACCTTTTTTGTACGTTCTTAAAGCGAGATTTTGTAAGAAATTAGTAATCATAAAGTTCTACTTTACACATCTTAGGTCAGCACACACATCTACGCTGTTCTAACCAATATTGTAAGACGCTATACCATAATCCATGTGTTTTACTGCATATAAGAGTTGGTTGGCAATTATCATTCTGTGTTTATGAAAATTGCTGTGTGTAGGTATTTGGTGGAAGGAGAAGTGCTCCTGCAAGCGCTTTGTTGCTACTCTGGCTGAATGGGGAATCTGTATCACTGTTGGACAATAAAGAGATGAAACAGATGGTTTAAGGCGTTATCGGTTGTGGCGTCATGATCATATCATACGAAGTGTCATCATCTTGGGTCTTTAGGGAATATAAGAAGTTTTGAAAGCAGTTTTCTCTAACATAGTGGGTCTCTGAGCTGTGGAAACGTAATACTGTGGAATTAGGTGTGTGATGACTCAAATATTATACCTCTAACTACTTTTTGTATGATGCTTGTGGCCCATACAGAAAGTTAATATGTCTGCATTCATCTCCTGAATTATTGCCGTTGTGCAGTTCAACACATGGTGTGCGAGACATTGGGTTATCTCATTCTGAATATAGAAGGTATAAGGCAAGATGGCATCCTATGATGGCTGGTTTTAGATATTAAGCAATGTCCACACTAAGTAAGTGAAGCTGGACTCTTTTTATAATGATAAGGGAGATCAAACCGAGCACTTCGTCAAAATAGTGGAGAACTTCAGAAACCACCACAACATTCGCATAGTTACTCTCTGGGATAGGCGTTATGGCACAAGGGATTATACCGCCAGGATAAATTTTAAATGGGCCACTATCTTCAACGAAGAATCCGTCGCTCTAGAAACGGCAAACGTTTCGATAGAGATCACAAAACCTATTTATGTAGGTATGTGTACATTGGACCTATCCAAACTCCACAAGTGCCACCTTCATTCCGATCCGAAAAAACCTCATTTCATTAATCCAAAGTTGCTTTTTGCGGATACAGACGTTTTCATTTATTGGGTGAAAGACTGCGATCCACATGAAGTCATAAGGTGCCACCCCCACAAATTCGACACTTCTGGATATACGTCCGATAGCACTTATGGCATAACATCTGAAAACAATAAGGCTAATGAGAGATGAAGCGACAGAGTCGCAAATTGTGGAGTTTGTAGGCCTGTGATAAAAAAGAATGGCGCATACTGTACAGACACAGGCGCCACTCAAAGGCGGGAAAACGGGGTACATTGTGCGGCCTCAATAGCTTTCACAATTAATGATTTCAAGGAGTGTCTGCTCGGTGAAGTTCCCAATGCTCCGCTTCAATCTTCGCAGTTAGTGCACCAAGGAGACATTCGACTGCGAGAACATGTGGTACACACTACTGGGTTGCAATAGAAAATCGTCCTGTAGAGAAGTGACAACAAATTATTCATTAGTGAGGACGGATCGAGACCCTCTCACATTCACACTATTCACTGAGGTGATAGACAGCATTTGGTGCACCGAGGAAGCATTCGATCGTGTGATCATGTGGTGCATACTGCAGCAATTTGAAAGGGGTGTGTCACACCATGACGACAAATAGCTCCTTCGAGAGTGCATTGAGATCCTCCCATACTGATTGTAATAAGTGGGACGATAGAGAGAAATAGTGTGTGTATTTATTTGCTATGTAGTTCAATGCATGTGTGTATACTGAATGGTGTATAGTATAAACCATTTGTCATATTGTAAATATGTGTATGTAAGCATGCATGTATGGACTAACTGCACTCTATGCTTACGAGTATGATACAAACTGCATGCATGTCCAAGTTGATAGCAACGATGTGTGTTTGTATATCTGTGTACGGTGTGGTTGCTCACTATGCCTCGGCACAACTGTGTGTGTGTGTGTGTGTGTGTGTGTGTGTGTGTGTGTGTGTGTGTGTGTGTGTGTGTGTGTGTGTGTGTTTCCTGAGACATTACATTTTTAGGTGGTCTTTAAACCACAATGTATGGTTGATGCGCTCCCACATTTTTATTATTAATGGTGGTATATTTAAATATCGATAGTTTTCATTTTTTCAGAATTATCAATTTATTTGAACCTTACAATGCTTTTATAAAAAGAATGTTTTCCAATGATCTTGAGACGTGTTTTCTTATTGCAATAGTTAACTTATGCAACGTCCTATATTATTCGCAGTATTTCTTGTAATGTCGCTTACTGAGGTACTTTTCATCTCGATATCAAAGAAAGGCTGTTTAATCTGACAGGCCGGCCGCGGTGGACGAGCGGTTCTAGGCGCTGCAGTCCGGAACCGAGCAACTGCTACGCTCGCAGGTTCGAATCCTGCCTCGGGCATGGATGCGTGTGATGTCCTTAGGTTAGTTAGGTTTTAGTAGTTCTAAGTTCTAGGGGACTGATGACCTCAGATGTTGAGTCCCATAGTGCTTAGAGCCATTTGAACGATTTTTCATCTGATGCTCAATGTGGGGTACGAATAAAAGTTTTTACTATCTACATTAGAATTTGTATTGTTTCTCTGCTGCATGTTCAATGACCAACATTTGAGAGAAATCACAAATTAATATTTGTGTGACATAAATGAATAACAGCGATAAAGAGAAATGTTACATGGGTGCTAACACAAAGATTAATAATATCGAACGAAGCCGCGACTCATAACTAGTAGAGCTAATCACAAAGCAATCTATTGGTTTCATTTCCATCTCACAGTTTTTCAAACATTCCATTAACTGGTTCATGACCTGTAAGCAGTCATTACAAGCTTTAATTTGCTGGAGCTTTCAATGAGAAATTTCACTGTCGTGAAAAATCTTGTAGGGTGTGGTGTCACCGCCAGACACGGTCCGGTAGTATACGTCGGACCCGCGTGTCGCCACTATCAAGTGATTGCACTCCGAACGCCGCCACACGGCAGGTCTAGAGAGACTTCCTAGCACTCGCCCCAGTTGTACAGCCGACTTTGCTAACGATGGTTCACTGACTTCTACGCTCTCATTTGCTGAGACGATAGTTAGCATAGCCTTCAGCTAAGGTATTTGCTACGACATAGCAAGGCGCCAGTATCCGTACTATTGATATTGTGAATCATGTACCATAAAGAGCGACGTTCTTCATTAATGGATTAAAGTTAAGTATTCCACCAGCTACGTCCGTTTTTCTCAATTCTAATTCCCTTGTCATGTTCCAGACCTCATGCCAGCCTGCGTGAGCTGAGACGCGTGCATTTCGGCCTTCTTTACTACACGGTTGGCTCTCCTGCCAACCACAACATTGGCGACGAGAGTAAAGGTGTTCTTATCTAAATTTCCCTGATTTACTTGTGTAATGGCTTCGCCACAATCTCCAGATGTACTGTCCGAATTTTATCGCTTACAGAATCAGCAGACGCAGGCATTACTGGATGCCCTTGGACAGCTCGTCCAGGGTCAACGTGCGATGCAAAACGATGCGGCAGCAGCCGCTTCACCCCTAACGCAGCCACAACATGCTGTTGCACCCACTTTTCGACCTTTTGATGCTGCACTGGAAAGCTGGACGGAGTGGTCACGCCAATTTGGATTCCATCTTGCCGCCTACAGAATTCAAGGTAACGAGCGGCAGCCTTTTCAGCTTTCATCCGTCGGGGTGACCACGTACCGTGTGATAGTCAAATTATTTCCCCGACGTGGCAACTCTGTCCTACGAAGAAATTTTGTCTGCATTAGATGCATATTTCAAAGAATCAGTCAATGTAGTTGCCAAACGGTATACCTTCTTCCGTACAAAACGTACGGCAGTTCAGCTAATCGGGAGTGGGTTGCAACCTTGCAAGGCCTTACTAGAGATTGTGCTTTTGAGTGTCAATGTGGACTCCCTTATTCAGATACTATGGTACGTGATGCAATTGCACAGAACGTTTCTGATGTTCGTATAAGGGAACATATTTTGAAACTAGTCAGTCCCTCCCTTCAACAAGTGATGGACATATTGGATCGGCAGCACACACTTGACTTTGCCCAGGAATCATTTGAAACTTCGCCAGCAGTGTGTCAGGTTACCCGGCCCGCCGGGCGAGCTGCACGGAGCAGTAAACAGTCCTCGCGCCCGGCCGCGCCGCTGCCGCCAGGCTCTCAGCCACGTGTACCGCGACGGCAAGCTAATGCAGTGATCAAATTATGCCCGCGGTGTGCTACTAAACATTCGCGTGAGAATTGCCCGTCACGCCAAGCTATTTGCTTTTATTGTAATAAAAAAGGCCATGTTCAGAGTGATTGCCAGAAAAAGCTCAGATCGGAAGCTCAAAACCGTTCCAGGCCCTTTGCTTCGCGCCGAAATCGGAATCGAACCAAGGATACTCAGGCTCGTGAAACTTGGCCCATGGAAATTCATGTAGTTCATTCCACTCCGCCCAGTACCACTCTCTAACAGTGACTGTGTCCGTTCCAAAAATAGTGTGCGTCGACATCGCCGGAACTCCCGTCGAGTAGCAAGTGATTATGTACCAGTGTCAGTTCACATTGCACGAGACAGTCGCTCTTGTCGTCAGCAGAACAATAAACTTTTTGTGGACTTGGACATTAACGGCAAAGTGATACCATTCCAGCTCGATACAGGAGCTGCAGTTTCCCTGATCAATCAAGACACTTACAAACTGCTGGGTACACCTCTGTTGCGTGCCGCAAATGTTAAATTAAGTAGCTATTTAAGACAAAACATCCCTGTGTTATGACAGTGCAGCCTTCTTTGCAACATACAAAGAACAAATAAAACTTGTGTCATTTTACGTCCTTCGTTCTTCTTCTGCAGTGAACTTGTTTGGTTTCAATTTATTTCAGTTGTTTAACTTGTCTATAGTCAATCAGGTCTTATCAGTGAACCAGACTGTGCCTTCAGACAGTGTTTCTCGTCTATGTGAAGAATATGCAGACATTTTTGCACCGGGCCTCGGCTGCGCTAAGAACTATAAAGCACATTTGGAACTGACAGTACACGCGCAACCGAAATTTTACAGAGCGCGCAGTGTTCCCCACACATTGCGTGATGAGGTCGCAAACACATTACACGATTTGGAATCACAAGGTGTGATTGAACGTGTGCAAGCTTCTCTCTGGGCATCGCCCTTAGTAATTTTGCCGAAACCTCCTGGAAAGTTGAGACTTTGTGTGGACTTCAAGGCAACAGTGAATCCACAACTAGTGGTTGCAACTTTTCCTCTACCCCGCCCGTAAGATTTTTTTGACAAACTGTGCCCGGGGAAATATTTTTCGAAGTTTGACCTAGAAGCTGCGTACTTGCAAATACCGGTGGACGAAGAATCCCAGCGCGTTTTGGTGGTTAACAAGCATCTTCGTTTGTATCGATTCAAACGACTGCCATTCGGGTGTGCATCCGCCCCTGCATTGTTTCAGCAATATCTGCAAACTGTTTGTGCGTCGGTCCCTACTGCAGCAAATTATCTGGACGATATTGTGATCTCCGGAAAGACGGAAGAAGACCATTTGGCCAATCTCAGAACATTATTTCAGGTCTTGCGACAAAATGGTCTTCGCTTGCGGAAGGACAAATGTGTGCTTTTTGCTCGGGACTTGCCATACTTGGGACTTGTAATCAATGCCCAAGGCATACATCCCACTCCAACGCACCTCCGTGCCATACAAGACTTGCCGTCGCCGCAAAATTTGAAGCAGCTACAGAGTGTGCTGGGAAAAATCAACTATCATAAATATCTTCCGCATGCCTCTTCCATTTTAGCTCCGCTTCATCGCTTACGCCGTAAGAGTGTTCCGTTCGTCTGGACGACGGAATGCGAACGCGCCTTTCGCCAGTTGAAATCGGCGTTGCTTTCCAATACTTGCCTTACGCCATTCGATCCCCGGAAGCCCCTTTTGTTGATGGTGGATGCCTCGGATTTCGGGATCGATGCTGTGCTTCCGCACAAAGATGGATCGCACGATCGCCCTATTGCCTTTGCGTCCAAATTGCTCTCGTCTGCGCAAAGAAATTATTCACAGATCGAGAAAGAAGCATTGGCTCACGTATTTGGTGTTATAAAGTTTCATGATTTCTTGTATGGTCGTCACATTATCATAATCACAGACCACAGACCACAGACCTTTGTCATCGCTTTTTCATCCGACCAAGCCTGTACCTCCACGTACAGTGCAGAAATTCATTCGTTAGTCTATTTTCCTCTCGCAGTACCGCTACGATATCTTGTATCGGTCCACTGCTAAGCACGGAAACGCCGATGCGTTGTCCCTCTTGCCTGTTGCTGAGGATAGGGCATTCGATCTCTCCGAACTTGCTTGCATGTTCATTGATGCGGAAACCGATGACGTGGTCGAATCGTTTCCGATTGATTTTCGTCGTGTAGCTACAGCCACAGCTGCCGAACCTGTCCTTGCTCCCGTTCTGCGTTTTGTTGCTACGCAATGGCCCCTTCCAAAGTCACGGATCGAGGACCCGTTGGCTCGCCGTTCTTTGGCTCACAAGGAGAGACTCTTTGAACGACGTGGTGTTTTGCTGTTGCGTTCTGATAATGAGCAGTCCAGGGTCGTAGTACCACGTTCGTTACAGTCCTCTGTCTTACATCTTCTCCACCAAGGACATTGGGGTATAGTGAGAACGAAACAACTTGCTCGTCAGCACTGTACTTGGTTCGGAATCGATGCCGCGATTACGAATATGTGCTCTTCTTGCATGGTGTGTGCCGAACAACGGTCAGCACCACCGCGGAAATTCTTTGCATGGCCAAAAGCCACTTCCCCTTGGCAACGCTTACACATCGATTTTGCTGGTCCGTTCTGGAATGCTCGATGGTTGGTTGTGGTAGATTCATTCAGTAATTTTCCTTTTGTTGTCCGGTTGTCTTCCACGACGTCATCTGCCACCATCCAAGCGTTATCCGCTATATTTTGCATTGAAGGTCTTCCACAGACTATTGTTTCCGACAATGGCCCACAATTCATGTCTGCAGAATTTGTCATTCTGCAAGGCCAGTGGTATTCAACATCTGACGTCCGCGCCGTTTTCGCCACAGTCTAACGGTGCCGCTGAAAGAGTCGCATTCTCGGGAGGACGCGTTATTGCTCTTTTTGTCCTCGTATCGCTCTCAGCCCCGAGATGGTCGCTCGCCGGCTGAGTTGCTCCACGGTCGTCCTCATCGAACCTTGATGTCTTTGCAACATCCGCCGCATCAGGTACCTGTGCAGCGGCAGACACCTACTTTTGCTCCAGGCGACGTTGTCTACTATCGCCACTACCGAGGCTCACGGCGTTGGCTCTAAGGGCGCATACTTCGCTGCCTCGGCCTCGCTATGTATCTGGTTTTGGGGGCCTCTGGTGAGGTGCGTCGGCATCTCAATCAGCTGCGCCTCCGTCGTCGCACGGGATCTGCCGCTCGCCGTCTGCTTTCAGCGACGGTGCCGTCCGGTCAGTGCCCCGGGCCCCATCTACTGACTCGCCTCAGCCCCAGGTGTTACCGACGCTGCCTTCCATTTTGCCCCATGGCGACACGCCGCCGCCGCCGCCGCCGCCGCCGCCGCCGCCTGTTCTCCCACCGGCGACGCCCGCAATGGACGCGTCGCTGCAACCGCCGGGCGCCTCCCTGGGTCACGCGCCGCCGATCGCTTCCCGTGACCAGTTGTCGTCCGACATGGAACTCTTGCCCGCTCCGGACCGTATGTCGTCTTCTCCCGTCGGGTGCCCCGGCCCGATGGAGGTCAACCCTTCGGCCCCTCCTGTCTCTCTACGGGCGCATACACCGCATGTTGGCGTGCACCCTGGAGCAGGTTTTCAGGCGTTTCCTAGCTCCACGCGGTCCGAATGGCAGGGTGCGGGTGGCACAGCTCCCCACCTCTTCGCATACGTCAACATGGGGTCCTCCCTACGGTGAGCGGAAGCCTTATTCCACAACCGTACGCCGATTTGCGGGGGTGGAATGTGGTTCCACCGCCAGACACCACACTTGCTAGGTAGTAGCCTTTAAATCGGCCGCGGTCCGGTAGTATACGTCGGACCCGCGTGTCGCCACTATCAGTGATTGCACACCGAGCGCCGCCACACGGCAGGTCTAGAGAGACTTCCTAGCACTCGCCACAGCTGTGCAGCTGAGTTTGCTAGCGATGGTTCACTGACTTCTACGCTCTCATTTGCCGAGGCGATAGTTAGCATAGCCTTGAGCTGCGTTATTTGCTACGACCTAGCAAGGCGCCAGTATCCGTACTATTGATATTGTGAATCATGTACCATAAAGAGCGACGTTCTCCATTAATGGATTAAAGTTAAGTATTCCACCAGCTACGTCCGTTTTTCTCAATTCTACTTCCCTTGTCATGTTCCAGACCTCACGCCAGCCTGCGTGAGCTGAGACGCGTGCATCTCGGCCTCCTTTACTACACGGTTGGCTCTCCTGCCAACCACAACATAGGGTATGGTCGTTTGCACAGTAGAAGGATAAGTTAGATGGAACATGTTCGTCTGTTGTTTTATGTAGTGGCATCCGTCTTGTTATTCTGCATATTAAGTTAACAATGCTGTATGCAATTTAGTAAAAATGTTTTAAGTGTTGCAAGATAATTAGTCTTAATAATCTTTCTTGTTGTATGATATGACTAAATTTGAAAGCTTAGTAAAGATGGACGCAATGAATGATGTAACTTCTAAACGTAATGTCGATGGAAGCAGTGTGCTCATCGAATAATGCAGGACTTGAATCACACCATTTACAAACCTGAATCGGATGCAAAGTTTCAATCTCGTGAGGAAGTTCAGCTAACTAGCAACACCATTGATCCATACAAGTAGTTGTTTCATTAATTAGCTACTATAATGAATGCTAATGTTTATCAATTAGCAGAAGAGCAGGCCATCCATATAAACACTGTTCTTGAGCACGTCGCTAAAGAACAAGTGGCACAGGTCAATGATAACTTCAAATGCATTAGAATGGATACATCCGGTTTAAAACAAGCCAATAAAAAAGTACTGGAAACACTTAAAATGTTAACAGATGATTAAAAACATCTCACGCCATGCTAGAAATTACTATAAAACAGTTGAATAACCAGATTCATGATTTGGCCATTAAACAGGAGTACAAAATTAATTAAAGACTTCCTGCACAAGGAATAAAGTTTTTGAGAGAATTTAACAAAATGAAATACGAAAAGATTCTCTAACTATCGAAAAACTTGAGACAGAGCTACATGCAACTCTACACTCTGTTAGTACAGATGTCTCACTAGAGCCTGGTACTTCATACGAACTATACAAGATGAGTTAGGACACATAAAGCGTACTTTAATGCGAAACCTACGTGAGTGGAGCAACAGTGGAACTGCGCCGGTCACTGACCTGTATCGCGAAATTACAGCAATAAAAGGCACAGCGCGTGACCCATCCCCCTTACTGTCTCACACTCATCAAAAGTCTGAGACAAAAAGTAGTTATAATAGAGTCTATCGCTATGAAGCAGGGCGAGTTAGTCCATACATCCAACACTCATCTGAATCAAGGGGGACCGTACCTACTTTTAGAAGGAAGTCTTTTAAAGCGTGGCCAATTTCAAATATTATCTCCGCGGAAAAAGTCGCCCCATCTGGTGGTTTTTATAAAGGCCCTTAAAGGACTCCTACCCTAGACTTGTAATGAGAAACAGAAGATTCATTTCACCATTGTTTACATTCAAGGGGCGGCAGCCCTCTGTCCAACTGAAACTGCGAAAAATTGGTGTACTTATGATCGGTTTGAGGGGCCGTTCCTGGCTAAATATTGGTCTGGATGCGTACAGGGAAGTCTCAGAACGGAAGTTTTCAATCCTAAAGTGTATAGCACCAAACAAGATAGTCTTAGGAAATATTGTGGACGGTATGCTAGCAAAACACGTTATTTCGATGAGTCCATACCACATAGACATACTGCGAATGTAGAAGCCCAAACTGCCTATTAATATTCGAAATAAATGGTTCAGTTGCCAGACAACGATCTGGAACACTTCTTGTCAGTTGCAGATTCTATAGAATAATAACAGTAATGGTGGTCTCCAGTGCATTCCAATCGGCCAACCAACAGTCATAGTCATAGCATCGAATATCATGGAAAATAAAGCAGTACCACATGCTAGTCCTGCAAAACAAAATGGGTATGTACACAAGCAAAGATCGTCGTACTTTCCTGGCGGCAAAGGACGAACAATAGAATGACTCTGGTGTACAATGTCAATTTAAATGCGACACACGCACGTTAGTAGCAGCTGCATTGTGGTAACCAGTGGCTTCGGAACTTAGGGAGCCCACCACCACAAAAACGATAACAACAACCCAATTAGGCCCCATTTAAATTCGGGACCGCCTCCGAACTGGGCATCAACACACAACCGTGCCGTTCACACAGTTGAGATGGCAGAGGAATGGCCCTCAGCTAAAAAGAATACGTCAAGTTAGATGTGACCACATCACGCTCTACAATGATGGTCAGAGGATAGAATCGGAACACCGATTCCAATGTGCGAATTAACATGCTATGATTCAGTGATGGCATCGACGTCCAGCGTGAATGCTGTAGTGGTTGAATTCCGACGACAGTGAAAACAGCCACAGGTGTGCGTATTAATGTGATCAAGAACAATTTTTTCAACATAATAACTGACATGATAAAAGTGCAAACTCTGTCGTTTACGAATTGTGTTGTCTCAAGATGCTGGCACCAGAAGACAGAATGAATCTGATGCGAGTTTGTTTTAGATTTATTGCGAACCAAGGTACGTCATGGCAGATTCTACCAAATGGTAACAATGGAGAAATGCAAGGCGCTGTGTACTCAGAGCCATCAACCCGTCTCCTGCAATCCACCCATGTCACAAATTTTTGACAATATGCAAGCTAATTCAACCTACATTCACAGAAAAATTATGGAGTCGAAATGTTTAAGTGATCAACAGTTAATTATTACTATATGCCAACATGTTTTACAGGAAACCTGGAATTGTAAAAAGGTATTAACGTTACACAGTCATAATAAAACGAACTTGCACACAACATATTCTTGTCTTGTACCAAAAGGGAGGCAGTGAAACACGAATGCGAAAAATGTTACGTTGGAGAATATTTGAAACATTTTCATAAGTATATAACAGACCGTTAATAGCAGTTACCAAGCGTAGAGAGGGATATGCCGAGTTTTGAATAGGAGATCCATCAATAAAATTATCGACCTTTGAGAACTAGGCCAGAGTTGCTGAAGAAGAGCTACAACAATTACATGTGATACAATTTCTAACCACCACTGATCTCTGTTCTTCTTAGTGGCAGGCTATGGAAAACCTTCTTGCGAGAACAACATATGAGACAAATATTAATTTCGAAATTCATCCCAAATTCAACTCAACAGCGAGAGTTTTCAGAGAATCAAATGACTTTATATAAACTTGTATACTTTATCAGCAGACAAAATTGATTGTGTTTGTGATTCCTTTGGAACAAATAGTTAATAGTTTGTCTGATGCCTTCATGCGTCGTATGCCAATAGAATTTGTTAGGAACAACTTAGAGGAAGAAATTGATAGATTTTCTTCCTCATATGCCTGGATTTGTAGTGGAAAAAGGAATAAGAAATTCGACACACACTTCACTGACTGCGACTGCTCATTGGCAGAAGTCAGCTTATGATAAAAAATTGGGTTGCCCTCAACGATTTCAAGTTACTGAGAAAATACTAACAAAAAATATCCTAACTCCTTTCTTTCACAAAAGAAGAATAAAAAGTGGAAATTACTGTACACTGGCTCCTATAAAATAATTAGAATTTCACATGAGAGACGCTGTCTTATGGTATATCTTGATTATAATAAAATTAAAGGTATGTATCATCGGAAGGACCGGAATAAATGTATAAAGTAAAAGTTTTTGTTTTTATCTTTCTGTCATCATAATGTCCTGTCTTATTTTGTGCATTCATTTATTTCTGTCTGTATTTGTGTGTGTGTGTGTGTGTGTGTGTGTGTGTGTGTGTGTGTGTGTGTGTGTGTGTAGTATGATGAATTTTTCTCCTAAATGAGAATGTAAGGACATTGCTTGCAGATTAAGCATTTGTGTACTCACAGACGCAATTCAAGAAATCCCTATCCATTTCTCTATGCTGTATATATAATTATGTTGTAGCTAAGTAACAAGGAGAGGCAACGATGTTGGGATCACGGATTTACTTCCAACTTTGTAAGCCATTAAAACAACATAATGTGCTAGCAGTAAGGTGCACTACTCTGACAATTCCGAGAAAATCGCAAGCGTATATTATCTAACTGATATACAGACTATACCACCTATATGTTGACGTAGGGTAACAACCTAGGTTTCACGCTGGTAGGCTCTCGTTTACGAGTAAAATCCGAAAAACAATTTAGCCTGTTCGTCTAGTGCATTAAATTAAGAGCAGATTTATAATTGCTGCAGTAGCATAAAGGATAGTCTACTGGCCCGGCAAGCTGTTATAGACAGGTTCGAATCCTGTCACGTTTCATCCTTATTTCATTTGGAATCTTTGTCCATGTAGTTTTCATTCTTTTTTATTTGTATATTTCAATATTTAATCATTTAAAAATACCGATCAAGCGACTATACAAACGAAATAATTATTAGCAGTTTTATTGATTCTGCAACAGTCACAAAAAGTATTTTTCGTTGCGAGACGTACAGTTTTCCGGGTGGTAATCATCATACAAACATTTGAAACAATAATTGTTTTCGATCAATGGACAAACTATAAAAGCTGTCTCTACATTCACATAGTTTCTTCATCAAACTGAACGGGAAGCACACTTCATTCACGTAATGAAATACTGTCTTTTCATTACCTAACTTCGATCTGTACTAGCCATACCTTTTGTTTCGAAAGGCTGGTGCACACAGAATCCTAAGAACAATTAATGCATTTTGATTTCGTCTTCACGTTTAGCAATTTTGCGTTTATCTTGAAGTAATTCAGCTGTACTCTGGAGTTTTTTAATAATATTTTTCATCTGACGTTAAAAATAAACGTCACATGGCTGACACAGGGGAGTACACTTTGGAGCAATAATTTTCATAGTGCATGTAGCTTTTCCAGCACTGTTCACAAATATTTCGACGTGTAATGTGCTATCCATATGACCACTACATGAATCAACAAGTAACAAAAAATAGTTTTCTTTAACGTATGGTTTCATTGCAGACTGCAAATATTGTCTGTCTATCGTTAATTTTCCTGATTTTCAGCAGGTGACGACCATATTTCATTAGTCTGACTCAAAATTTTTGAATTTCTTTAGCAACCCTAGGTCCGAATTTATTTCCGACATCCTCCATACATAAGAATACACTTGATAGCAATTCACCGGTGGATGTCAAATCATATTCCGCAGGATACGAATGAGTAGGTTTCGCCAAATTTCTCTTTTGCATGAAAACTGTTTTTGATTCCCAAAACTCCAGTGATTGGCGATATGTTGATTCGTAATAGCAACCCATGTGATCGGAATTGATAACAAGGTTTGGATTGTAACCTACCATTATCAGCACTATTTGTCTACTGTATCGTTCTGCTTTTGCTACAGGTTCAACTGCTGCGACGCCATTTGCACTAACGAATTCAGGCACTTTATTTCGAAGTACTCCATATTTTATTTTAAAATTCTTTGTCCACTTCCCACTTGCATAGATTGAAAAGTTTCCCGATGGACACGGAACGGATATCACATTGTCCATGTTGCAGCGTACGCATTGTCACTTGTTCGTGGCACATCTGAGCAGTCTTAAATTTTTCAAGTATTTCGGTATCAACCAGACACAGCTTTACGAATTTAGTTCTCCTTGTTTGACATCTTCTTTCCATTTTCTCAAGTACCCTTTTCTGCAGAAGCGGGAGAAACCACTTTGCTGGATACTTTTCAATGAGTGATCGGTATGAGCTCCAACGAAGGTAACTGATTTTGCTTTGCCTTCTAGTGGAATGTTTGTCGATGGAGGTGCCTGCCTGACAGTTGGATCGGTTAAAACATTCATCAACGCCTAAATCGTCGAAGGTATACTGCAAACAACAAATTTTACATGTTAATACCGGACGAGGGAGTCCGAAAATTAACAGATAGTGATAAGGAAAGGCTTTCCTCTTCATACAACCGTCTTCATCAGTCTCGCTGTTTAAAATGTGGTCCTCTTCCTGAACAACAACACTCTCCATTACAAGTCGAATCGTTCGCCCGTCGTTATTTCGTTTGCATTTATAAAATCTGGGGTGGGGGTGGGTGGGGGGTGGGGGGGTTGGAAACGAGAGAGCCTCCTCATAAATAGACAATGCATAGCGTAAGAAATTCGTGAAAGTTCTCCTCATTTCTTCATCGTATTCCTCCGTTCTTTCGTCATGACATTTGCTGGTTGATGAATTTGCGTTGTCAGACATTTTAAATGCCGCATACGCACAAAACAAATAAACGAGAAAAACACGCAAAATAAACAAAAAAATAACTGATTCGTGATTGGTAACTGTAAATCCATCAATGATTTTGAGCCCAATGTAGAAAAGATACAATGGTTAAAATGACCTGGCAAAGGATTAGAAAATTTAAAAACATTACATTTTAAGCAAATAAATGAAGAAAAATTAAGATTAAAAGAATATATAGGAACGTGACAGGATAAAAACATGTCAGCTACGCTATAGCCGCACTCAAAATTTTAATATTAATTACTGCTCTACACCAGCAGGCTAAATTGTTTTTCGGCCTTTACTTGTAAGCGAGGGCTCATCAGAGTGAATGGCTTCAGGGTGTGATACCTGGTTTCTTAAACTACAGCACCATATAGGTGGTTCCAAAAAGTCAATTGCACCACTGGGGACCTCTCCTTGTTAGTATAAAAACATATAGCAGAATATCTCAGAAAAGAAAGGTTTTATTTATGATCCAAACTTTGTAACTATATCAAATGTTATTTGATCCTTTGTATCACGAAAAAAAATAATTTTCCATCTGGGGGCTAAAAGAAAGTCTAGGATGTTTGTACGTGTGACTAAATGAGAAGAGACAGATATGTGAACTTGAGACATTTAAGTGGAGTTCATTCTTATTAAGATCGAAAATATAGGGTACACACGGTAGTAGTGGTGGTGGTGGTGGTGGTGGTTGTGTGTGTGTGTGTGTGTGTGTGTGTGTGTGTGTGTGTGTGTGTGTGTGTGAATTCGTAAGGGACAAAACTGCTAAGGTCACCGTCCCTAGACTTAACACACTACTCATACTAACTTATGCTGAGAACAACACACACACACGCCCAAGGGAGGACTCGAAACTCCAGCGGAAGTTATAGTGTGAGTCGATGCGGACGGACAAACATTTGAAGACATAAAGTGAATGATGTAATAGCTTATGATCAGCAAACAGGGCAGCCTAGTGACAAACGGATGAAAATATAAATCCCCAATGACTGCATATCGTACTACTGTGTACATAATCTAGTTAAATTTTAAAATAAAATGAATATATAAATCAGATTTTATTCCGGGGCAGCATAGAAAAACTCAAAGTTTTTATGTAGCATTGATTCTGCCTTCAACTGTTTCATGCTCTTCTGTGGCGAGCCTTTTGAAGACGCAGAAAGAGGGGCTGCCAGTACAACTTGGCGTGCAAACGTCGGCTGTTTCCTCCAACTTCAGCACCAAAGTTCGGGCCGCTCCGTCAAATGTCATCAGGGTCAACGACCTTTTGCTCCCTGTCGACGCCACACATGTGTATCGCCTTCTCACCGTCACATAATAGATCTACAGCCGCCGACCATTCGATGTTAGTATAACTTTCGTATGTATAAAATCATAGAAAAAAATCGATTTTTAATTGGAATAGTTTTTGTTATAAACAAGAGACAACGTTACCTTCAGTTTTGTTAAATATGGTTCAATGACCCAAGTGTGGAATGCGAAACGAATTTCATTAAACTATATATATATAAAACGTGTAAATAACACACAGTATAAACACATTCATAGAATTTCACTATGTAACTTTCTTTCTTTCACTCAATTGTGATAAAGATAGATGGGAGCTCTTTTTCGCACGAGCTACGCCATGATGGGGGGAGAGAGAACTTTCAATGCAATATTTACATAAGCCGTAAAGAACAAATCATTTTTAAATTCTCATCCAGGCCTAAATTGATACAATGCCTGTACTAAGACGAACATAAATGGCATAGCGCCTGTCAAAATCAACATCGAACAACTATTTTCATTGTAGGTTTCTGACTAACTCTGTCTAACCTATGATTTAGGAAATTCTCCTAAAGCTGGCATGGTATACGAAATTCAAAATTATTACGCCAATGATGCGACAAAATGCTTATGTTTAAGCTATAACTTCAAGCATTCAAGGAGGCGATAAAACATTAAATTGTTTAATGATTATAAAGAATCCACCTCGATTTGCAATTATTCACGATTGCTGACGCGCTGCAATGTTAAAAGTTCTCACATTAAATTGTTTACTTCTTAACCACACTGTATGAGAAAATATACAGAAAACAAGAGATATCTTTTTATCAAAGATATCAAACTTCTTCGGGATTTTGTGAAACCGCTCCTCTGTTTTTTTAACAAGTAAACGTGTGACTCCACCTGTCTGGTAAACGTTCCTATACCCTTTCTTGTGAGAGCTCGAGGAGCTCCTGTCTGCTGCAAATAATAATTTTACCCTATACTTAGTTGCGTATAACTACTGCAAAATCACTTACTTCACTCAAACTCATATTCATGAATATAATTTTGATAGTATTTCTGCGCATTTCGTCGGACCTCGGTGTAAAGTTGGAAGCGAGCTGTTCGAGGATGAAACGACCGAACACTTAGCGTGTTTTGTCGTTAATTCTTCGAAAATCGAACACGAGCCTCCGTAATATTAGTATTTTCTTAATATCACGTAGTTTTCAGGGTAAGATTTGTTCTCAACTGATCGGTGACACTTCACCGAACAATGACGTCACCCAGCATACTCACTGGCCTGATGCGCCACCGCAAATTTCTTAGTGACGTCATCTCAGTATCCAAGAAAGGCTCACCGTAGGGCTCAAAAAATATAATTTTAGTATCTAAAATAACAAGTTGTGTTGTTTCTCTGATGCATGTAGCGAAATGACAAGGAAAATGTGCTATACAAAGATACTTTTCTGCATATGTATTAATTTTATTCTAATGTTACTAGTCCTTATTATTAATATGAGGAGGAGGAGGAGGATCATAGTGTTTAACGTCCCGTCGACGACGACGTCATTAGAGACGGAGCGCAAGCCCGGGTGAGGGAAGGATGGGGAAGGAAATCGGCCGTGCCCTTTCAAAGGAACCACCCCGGCATTTGCCTGAAGCGATTTAGGGAAATCACGGATAACCTAAATCAGGATGGCCGGAGACGGGATTGAACCGTCGTCCTGCCGAATGCGAGTCCAGTGTGCTAGCCACTACGCCACCTCTCTCGGTATTAATATAAGCAAGTAAGACGTATATCAGGACATATTGTGTAAAAAAAATTTCTACCAACGAAAGTGTGTGTGTGTGTGTGTGTGTGTGTGTGTGTGCCATAAATTTTTCATAGTTTTTTCTTGTTTTTTCCCTGTTCCTGCTTCCCAGGCTATTTTATTAGTATTACATTTTATTCGTTTACAAAGGAAAAAAGTCGCTATGAACATACTCGTACTGTACAAAAAGAATCACCAAAGGAAAAAGTGTATTGTATGCACTATGTGATAGAAAGTATAAAGACACCTTTCTGAAATTGTTTGTGGTGTTCTTCATCGGTAATGCTGGAATTCAATATTGTGTTGGCCCACCTTTAGCCTCGATTACATCTTCCACTCTCGCAGGCATACGGTCAATCAGGTGGTGGAAAGTCTATGGGGAATGGCAGCACATTGTTCACGGAGTGCTGCACTAAGGAGAGGTATCGATGTCAGTCGGTGAGGCCTGGCACGAATTCGGCGTTCCAAAACATCCAAAAGGTGTTCTCTTGGGATTCAGGTCAGACTCTGTGTCGGCCAGTCCGCTACAGCGATGTTACTGTCGAGTAACCACACCGCCACAGGCCGTTCATTATGAACAGATGCTCGATCGTACTGAATGATGTAGTCGTCATCCTCGAATTGCTCTTCAACAGTGGGAAGCAAGAAGGAGCTCAGCACATCAATGTAGGTCTGTGCTGTGAAAGTGCGACGCAAAACAACAAGGGGTGCAAGCCCCCTCCATGAAAATCACGACACCATAACACCACCGCTTCCGAATTTTATTATTGGCACTTTACATCTACATCCATACTCCGCAAGCCACCTGACAGTGTGTGGCGGAGGGTACCCTGAGTACCTCTATCGGTTCTCCCTTCTATTCCAGTCTCGTATTGTACGTGGAAAGAAGGATTGTCGGTATGCTTCTGTGTGGGCTCTAATCTCTCTGATTTTATCCTCATGGTCTCTTCGCGAGATATACGTAGGAGGGAGCAATATACTGCTTGATTCTTCGGTGAAGGTATGTTCTCGAAACTTTAACAAAAGCCCGTACCGAGCTACTGAGCGTCTCTCCTGCAGAGTCTTCCACTGGAGTTTATCTATCATCTCCGTAACGCTTTCGCGATTACTAAATGATCCTTTAACGAAGAGCGCTGCTCTCCGTTGGATCTTCTCTATCTCTTCTATCAACCCTATCTGGTGCGGATCCCACACTGCTGAGCAGTATTCAAGCAGTGGGCGCACAAGCGTAGTGTAACCTACTTCCTTTGTTGTCGGATTGCATTTCCTTAGGATTATTCCAATGAATCTCAGTCTGGTATCTGCTTTACCGACGATCAACTTTATATGTTCATTCCATTTTAAATCACTCCTAATGCATACTCCCAGATAATTTGTGGAATTAACTGCTTCCAGTTGCTCACCTGCTATTTTGTAGCTAAATGATAAGGGACCTATCTTTCTATGTATTCGCATCACATTACACTTGTCTACATTGAGATTCAATAGCCATTCCGTGCACCATGCGTCAATTCGCTGCAGATCCACCTGCATTTCAGTACAATTTTCCATTGTTGCAACCTCTCGATACACCACAGCATCATCTGCAAAAAGCCTCAGTGAACTTCCGATGTCATCCACCAGGTCATTTATGTATATTGTGAATAGCAACGGTCCTATGACACTCCCCTGCGGCACACCTGAAATCACTCTTACTTCGGAAGACTTCTCTCCATTGAGAATGACATGCTGCGTTCTGTTACCTAGGAACTCTTCAATCCAATCACACAATTGATCTGATAGTTCGTATGCTCTTACTTTGTTCATTAAACGGAACTGTGTCAAACGCCTTGCGGAAGTCAAGAAACACGGCATCTACCTGTGAACCCGTGTCTAAGGCCCTCTGAGTCTCGTGGACGAATAGCGCGAGCTGGGTTTCACACGACCGTCTTTTTCGAAACCCATGCTGATTCCTACAGAGTAGATTTCTAGTCTCCAGAAAAGACATTATACTCTAACATAATACGTGTTCCAAAATTCTACAACTGATCGACGTTAGAGATATAGGTGTATAGTTCTGCACATCTGTTCGACGTCCCTTCTTGAAAACGGGGATGACCTGTGCCCTTTTCCAATCCTTTGGAACGCTACGCTCTTCTAGAGACCTACGGTACACCGCTGCAAGAAGGGGGGCAAGTTCCTTCGCGTACTCTGTGTAAAATCGAACTGGTATCCCATCAGGACCAGCGGCCTTTCCTCTTTTGAGCGATATGCTGGCATATCACGTTCATCGGGCATTCGCCATACCGTTACCCTGCCATCGAACCGCCACATTGTGTACCGTGATTCGGCGCTCCACACAACGTTTTTCCACTGTTGAATCGTCCAATGTTTACGCGAGGCGTCGTTTGGTATTGACGGTCGTGATGTTTGGCTTATGAACAGCCGCTCAAAGATTAAATCCAAGTTTTCTCACCTCCCACCTAACTGTCAGAGTACTTACAGTGGAACCTGATACAGTTTGGAATTCCTGTGTGACAATCTGGATAGAGTCTGCCTATCACACATTACGACACACGTCAACCGTCGGCGGCCTCTGTCAGTCAAATGGCTCTGAGCACTATGGGACTTAACATCTGAGGTGATCAATCCCCTAGAACTTAGAACTACTTAAACTTAACTAACCTAAGGACATCAAACATCCATTCCTGAGGCAGGATTCGAACCTGTGACCGTAGCAGTCGCATGGGTCTGAGCTGAAGCGCCTAGAACCGCTCGGCCACCGCCGACGGCCCTGTCAGTCAACAGAAGAGGTCGGCCTGTACGTTTTTGTGCTGTACGTGTCCCTTCACATTTGGACTTCACTATCACATCGGAAACAGTGGACCTATGGATGTTTAGGAGCGCGGAAAACTCGCGTACAGACGTATGACACACGTGACACCCAGTCATTTGACCACATTGGAAGTCCATGATTTCCGCGGATGTCTCATGACTACTGAGGTCGCTGATATGGAGTACATGGCAGTAGGTGGCAGCACAATGCACCTAATATGAAAAACATATGTTTTTGAGGCTGTCTGGATACTTTTGATCACGTCGTGCATTTCAAATAACCAGAAAGTATTTTTGTTATATCTATCCCGCTTGTTCTGATTTACAAAAGAACCTGTACCTCTGTTCCTCAAACGTAATCACTCAATTTGCAGGGATCTAAACTTACTTATTTTTCTTGATTTGAGCTAACATGAATGAGTATAGATATGTATATAATTCTTAAGTAACGTCAGTACTGGTGATGGATCGTATTTACTACGAGGGGTGTTCTATAAGTAATGCAAAACATTTTTTTCTAAAAGCAGATTTTATTCTGGATTCCAATACACCATACCACTCTTTCGGCTAAAAAAGCCTATTTTGCAACATAATCTCCGTTCAATGCGGCGACCTTACAGAGCCTTATTGTTAGGGCCTCTATACCCAGTGCCCGCATGGTGCTACTCTGCTGGTAGACGTCGGAGTCACCATCATGCTGCATCAACCGCCTCCCCAGCATCCAAGTACTGCTTCGCCACGGAGTGCATCCTTCAATGGTCCAAACAGATGTAAATCTGATTGTGCGACATCCGGACTGTAGGATGGACGAGGAAGAATAATCAAATGAAACTTCCTGGAAAATTAAAACTGAGCGCTGGACCGAGACTCGAACACGGGACCTTTGCCTTTCGCGGGCAAGTATTCAACCATCTGAGCTACCCAAGAAAGGCCCACGCCCCGATCTCACAGGTTTACTTCCGACAATACCTCGTCTCCTACCTTTCAAACGTCACAGAAGCTCTCCTGCGAAACTAGCACTCCGGAAGAAAGGATATTGGGGACACATGGCTCTGCCACAGCCTGGAGGATGTTTCCAGAATCGTGAGTCGTGCTTGGGTAGCTCAGATGGTAGAGCACTTGCCCACAAAGGCAAAGGTCCTGATTTCGAGTCACAGTCCGGCACATAGGTTTAATATGCCAGGAAGTTTCATATCAGCGCACACTCCGCTGCAGAGTGAAAACCTCATTCTAGTCCATTGAAGTTCTGTGAGCTGCTATCGAGTGGGGAGACTTGTCTGAGCCTTCTGTCGTTATGGAGAAGTTCGTTTGCATTTTGGTGGCAACGATCACGCTGACGTCGTTTCTTCAATTTCCTGATGTGGTGTATGACGCGGGAGATTGGATGGGTAAACGCGACCTTGCTGCGATAATGATAGACGGCTCACCCAACGGCTTGGCGTGATTTTGTACACTGGCAGGTCTCTGTACACTTTCTACAAGCACCTATGAATATCTACGGTGCTCTGGGTTTCCTCCAAAAATAAAGAAACAAAAAAAGGAGCAATGATAGTTCTCTGCTGGGAACGCACTTCCGTTACAGATGGCAGTTTGAAGGCTACATATAGCGCCGCTGCCTGTGAGGACTTGATTAAGCTATAGGGGCTGAAACGGGAATATTGCACGATGCCCGACAAGAAATTCCTCACTTTTTCAACCGACATCGAGCTGGAAAAGAATGAGTTGCATTACTTATTGAACGCCCTCCGTACGTCGATATTTTGCTGGTGTTCTGTTGTGATGCAAACTGATTGGCGAGTGAGGTGATAAATAAAGTGTTTCTTTCTCTCTGATGGTTTGGGGGGGGGGGGGGGGGGGGGTTTGGGTTTGGCGGATCTCTTGTAACTCTTAATGATCTTGAACATTGCCATATATAGCACACGTGCCATCTGATGATGATTCTTACCATCCCTAGATTGGCCGGGGGGGGGGGGGGGGCGGTAGTGGAGGTCAGTTCCATTGGGGTAGCTTTCTGCCTTTACCGAACTGACTTAGAAGAGTGGAGGTGTGAAAACCTTTAAGGGCACATGTGACAGGTGCTGCATTCACGTACCCAACCAACAGAACCATGCCCCACGCCCTTTTCAGTTTCTTCCCGCCATTTTTAAGCTACACAATTTATCTAGAGATGAGGAGGAGGGGCAGGAAAGAAAGTGAAGGGGGGAAGGGAAGGGGAGAGTTTACATTGAATTTACCATATGCAGTTGTCCTAAAGAGGTGGGCAAAGTATCAGGCTACATCGTGAACTTGTCTTTGAATGCCCATTGGTGTACTACTGAAGTTCCTTTTATTACCTCTTTTCAAAACACCATCAATTTCGTTCAACTCCCTTTGCAAGTCCTTTGTTGTCTCTGTAAAGATAACAAACATCAACAATTTTATTTTTTCACCCAGACTATTAATTCCGTTTCGAAATTCGTCCTTGATTTCCCTTGGTGCTTTATCAACGTGTAGATTCAATAATATTGGAGATAGATTGCATTCCTGTCTCATTATCTCTTCAACTATTTCTCCTCTTTTATGTTCTTCGACTGGTGTAAGTATAGTGTGATTTCTGTACAATTTGTAGATAATGTTCCGTTTCCTGTATTTTATCCTTGCCACTTCTAAAATTTTATAGGTAGTTGCCCGAGCAAAACTGTAACGAGCTTTCTCTCAATGAACACATGCTATAAACGTGAGTTTGCTTTTCTTCACCCTAGCTTCCAAGATAAGTCTTGGGGTCAGAATTGCCTCGAGTGTTCACGCATTTCTGTGGAACTCGAAGTGATCTTCCCCGAGGCCGGAGTCAGCAGCAGGTTTATGTGAATGGGATCGTCCAGTGTCTTTGTAATAGCTGTCTGGGACCGCCGGGTCAGCCGGCTGGAGGCGTGGCAGGGCGGCAATCGATCGCCGGGTCTGCGCACGCAGCGGCGGCGGCGGCTGCCGGACCAGGCCAGGGCACGGCGGAGCAGCGCCCTGTGGTGGGGTAGCGCAGCGCGCCGCTCCCAGCTGACAGGGGCTCGCAGCCAAGAGCGAGAGATCTCTCGTATTCTGTACCGTGATTATTTCTGAACTACAGTCATCAGAAACTCCTTTTTACTGATCTACCCGAAATTTCGGCAGCGGTCTAGAAACTTAGAAAACTGTAACAGTGTAATAAAATGGTAAAGGATTTATGTGGAAGCATTCGAATTAGTATCTTATCCATTTTAACGTCTAGTGGAAAAAAGTAATAAGTATCTTGCCCACTGAATATATGCTGCTGCATACATAAAGCAAGTGGGTGAAATACAAAGAGTAGTACAAATGGTTATCTACCAAAAATTAAGGTATGCGACGTATCTGACATACACCTCGTCAGAGTAGCGGGTGAGATATCATGCCTGAATTCTGAAAAGTGTAGTAATTTACAGAGTGAAGATTATTATTATTTAAAATTGGAAAGTAGTACTTTTCAAGGAGATGTTGTCGGAAACATCGCAATTTCTTCCGCGCCTGATCTAGCCTGGTGTATTGGTATGAGACAGCTTTGTCCGAGCGTGACGACTTGCAGAAAACTAAGAGCGTATATTTCATGTATTCTGATCAAATATTTGAACAGCTTCGATGAACAGAATGTCAGCAAAATTGCAAATTTTAGAATCTGTGTAAGAGGGTACTGTGCAATTCAACCTTAACTGACGAAGATTGCAAAAGGTTTCTCATGTTAGCTCTTCGAGGTATGACCAAGACCTTTCCTGATCGAAGGTGAGAAGTTATCCTTAGAGTAGCAGCACTCCGTCCATCGGGACCATCCGACCGCTGTGTCATCCGCAGCTGAGGATACGGATAGGAGGGGCTTGTGGTCAGCACACCTTACCCTTAGAGCAATATATATCGTTAACACATTTAATGTATTGTAGTTTTCCATAGCTTTAATATTACCGATATATTTTCTTACGCCTTTCGGTGAATCCAGAAGAATCATAGAGCACTGAAGTTGCCAATAAGCATTAAGTCACGGGGCTTGGGAGGGGGGAAGAGGAAGGGGGACAAAAATATGGAGCTAGCTCGCACTCTTAAAATCACGCTGCAATAACCTGTCGCCAACAATCAAACGCCTAAAGGGAACCACACATCCTGTGGTGTTTGCTCTGGAAATATATGATTAAGGTAACCAGGAGCAGCGACCTGGTAAGGCTGACGGCTCAGCACCTGTTAAAATAAGTAATATGAAGACAAAGAAGCTGAATTCATCTTTCGTTCGAGGTGTCAAATCGATGTGCAATATACTACAAACAAAAATGCACCATTTAATTCAGGCTACTAATGTAATGTCAAGTGAAGAGAACCTTTTAAAACTTGAGAAATACACGACTTGCCAAAGAAAGGTGAAGTACTCATAGGACACAGTCGAAAGTGAGTCACTTGGTACACGTGCAGTTCACCGAAACGTATGTACATGATTAGACTTAAAGGACTCTGTGACAAGTACAACGACCAACAGAGTGCTATAGCGTTTTCGTGTTTAGTTTTGTTACCAGGCCTGGTAGGTTATACACTGAGGAGCCAAAGAAATTGGTATACGGTCCTAATACTGTGTAGGGGTCCCACGAGCACGCAGAAGTGCCGCAACACGGTGTGGTATGGACTCGACTATGTGAAGGAATTCACACCACGAATCCTGCAAGGCTGCCCATAAATCTGTAAGAGTACAAGGGGTTGGAGATCTCTTCTGAACAGCACGTTGCAATCCATCCCAGATATGCTCAAAATGTTCATCTCTGGGGAGTTTGGTCACCAGCGGAAGTGTTTAAAGTGTTTAAGCTCAGAAGAATGTTCCTGCAGTCACTCTGTAGCAATTCTGGACATGTGGAGTGTAGCATTGTCCTGCAGGAATTGCTGAAGTCCGTTGGAATGCACAATGGATATGAATGGATGTATGTACACCTGTCAGTCATGTCTAGACGCATCGTGGGTCCCATATCACTCCAACTGCACACGCCCTACACCATTGCAAAGTCTCCATCAGCTTGAACACTACCCTGCTGACGTCCAGGGCCCATGGATTCATGAGATTGTCTGCATACCCGTACACATCCATCCGTTCGTTACAATTTTAATCGATACTAGTCCGATCAGGCAACATGTTTCCAGTCATCAGCAGTCCAATGCCAGTAGTGACGAGCCCCTGCGAGGCATAAAGCTTTTTGTCGTGCAGTCATGAAGGGTACACGAGTGGGCCTTCTGCTCCAAAAGCTCATATTGATGTTTCGTAGAATGGTTCGTACATTGACACTTTGTGACGACTCAGAATTAAAATCTGCAGCAATTTGCGAAAGGATTGCGATTCTGTCACGATGAACGAGTCTCTTCAGTCGTCGCTGGTCCGGTTCTTGCAGGATCTTCTTCCAGCCGCAGCGATGTCGGAGTTTTGATGTTTTCTCGTATACCTGATATTCACAGTACACTCGTGAAATGGTTGTGGGGCGACGGGTGGAAATGAGTTGTATAATATTAAACGTGGAACGTTTTTCCCGGCACATGCACCATATATGGGGCGGCGGGTGGAAATATTTGTTATTGAAATGTTCCTATGATTTATTTAATGCTGTTGTTTGCCATTCTCAACACTGGCTCTCTAACTACAATATTGGCAACCACAAAGAGATTAACAAAACGTGAAGCCTGTAATTAGAATTCCTAGTGCCCACTTCATCTGAGAAATACATTAATAGCTACAGCGTATAGCTCTGAGGAATTAAGAGATTGTCTGGGATTCATAATAAAAAACGATTCTCTCTAAAATGTTCACTATATTCTGAAAGTCACAGACCAAAAGAATCCACACAATCCAACCACCAGAGCAGTTTAGAGTCTAATGCGCTGATGCAACTATAACTGTTTAAATTAAATGTTTTAGTGAATGCTCGCCATAATTTGATGATAATGTTCATCAAACGCCACGCCAAATAATGGTAGAATGTCTGTCCCGCGGCGGCACGTGAAAATACGACATACGCAAACTGAAGGTAGATCATTAAAGTCATCCCAGAATTAACACTTCACTCGAAAACGATTTCATGGTTATGCGTATCCCGAGTAACTTCTTATGGCATCCGAGGCTGTTTATAGCAATGATACCGACGCGCCGCGGCTCCCGGCATAGATGGTGCACTAATCAGCATCTGGAGAGAACTGCAGCCTTTCTTTCTCGCGCAGCGTTCTTATATATAAAGCCGCGGTGCGGACGGCTAAGGGAACGCCTGATTAAATCCGCTCTCCCGTCTAGCCGCTGGGCTAGTAATGCACCACTTTAAGTTATCGAATCATTGCTTCCTTTGCTGATGGCCGATGAAGCTCTCAATTTAAATGTGCAATCAGCACACAGGTAAGTAATCATAATAAAAGTCTGACGTGGCTAAGTCAAATATTTTGCTCGAGAGAATTAATTTAATTACATTACACACAGTAGACAAGCTCTGAACTTGCCCTTTGGGGATACGCTATCACTATAGTTTCATAGTTACTCAGCTGAAACTTCTCACATCTTTATGATTATAGCGGATCTCCCTTCTACTTAAATTTAAACACCCTAGCTTTAATTATTCGCCTACTTAATCTATCTTGCTTCCTTAATTTTTAAGACAAAAACCAGAAAATCATGAATTTGAACTAAAATTTTAATTTGTGAGATCCAGAACACTGTTTCTACTAAATTATTACGCAAAAGGAATCTAAACATAAATTTTTAAGTTTCTAGCTCTTTTCTGTTGCGTCAGTGATTTTTACAGAAAAACATCCAAGTTTCGAAAATGGTTAAAGTTATTGAACTGATATTCAACACATATTGATTTAGTATTACTCCTGATACACTAGAAATGTTTCAGGTTATTTACTTAATTTTTTAAAGTATTGCGCAACATTTATGACGTCAGAGCTAGTTACAGCGGACTGGCTGGCACACAATGGAAAGACTGATGTGAATTTTATATGGCATGAGTAGGCTGCTTCCCTACATGGTCATAAGGGAAAATCCTCACTTCATCGGAGACACCGTGTCGCATCGCTCGTGGGTCGACTATAACACCACTTCCAAACTCACACCTTGATAACCTGCCATTTTAGCAGCAGTAACCGATCTAACAACTGCGACAAACATTGTTGTTTTACATAGGCGTCGGCGACCGCAGCGCTGTATTCTGCCTGTATTCGAATACGCATGCCTACACTAGATTTCTTTGGTGCTTCAGTGTACAATGGGGGTGAACAGCATCATACAATGAGTGACCTCTGTTATGAACATTGAGATGCAGCACTGCACTATGCACATGACAACCTCTTCACAACTGCACCTCCCCCTGCCCCCAAGACGAGAACACGAAATGGACTACATGCAGCATTCTGTCATCCCGCACCATTTTTCAGAGACTCGGAGCTGCTGCGCAATGGAATTACCGTCTCATGCGTAGACTGCTGTTAATATCACAACACAAATGGCCGCTTTCGAGGTGTTGCAGTGATAGGATAGAACATACTACAAATCACGGTTTGGCACAATCCCGGATGACCATCTTCGACAAGCATGACAGCGACCTGGCGAGACATCGTGATATTAACAACATATCGTGTTAAGTCGTAACGTCTTTCCAGGAACGTGATGGAAGTGATACATGTAAGTCAATAATAAAACATGATTTATATAGAACATCATGCATATTGCACCGAGTACACTCACACAACAGATGAAAGGAGACTGAGGATTACACGTCAAAGCGATGATGTGACGAACTATCAGCAGGTGACACTCTAGTAGTAAACATTCACAAACATGATCGTAACATAGAAAGCATAAGAGAAAAGTTACATACAAGGAGTCTACAAGACAATGCAATATACAGGGTGTTACAAAAAGGTAAGGCCAAACTTTCGGGAAACATTCCTCATACACAAAGAAAGAAAATATGTTATGTGGACACGTGTCTGGAAACGCTTGCTTTCCATGTTAGAGCTCATTTTATTACTTCTCTTCAAATCACATTAATCATGGAATGGAAACACACAGCAACAGGACGTACCAGCGTGACTTCAGTTTGTTACAGGAAATGTTCAAAATGTCCTCCGTTAGCGAGGATACATGCATCCACCCTCCATCGCATGGAATCCCTGATGCGCTGATGCAGCCCTGGAGAATGGCGTATTGTATCACAGCCGTCCACAATACGAGCACGAAGAGTCTCTACATTTGGAACCGGGGTAGCGTAGACAAGAGCTTTCAAATGCCCCCATAAATGAAAGTTAAGAGGGTTGAGGTCAGGAGAGCGTGGAGGCCATGGAATTGGTCCGCCTCTACCAATCCATCGGTCACGGAATCTGTTGTAGAGAAGCGTACGAACACTTAGACTGAAATGTGCAGGAGTTCCATCGTGCATGAACCATGTCGTGTCGTACTTGTAAAGGCACATGTTCTAGCAGCACAGGTAGAGTATCCCGTATGAAATCATGGCTGTAATAGAGGAAGTACAGTACGGAGGACATTTTGAACATTTCCTGTAACAAAGTGTTTGAAGTCACGCTGGTACGTCCTGTTGATGTGTGTTTCCATTCCATGATTAATGTGATTTGGAGAGAAGTAATAAAATGAGCTCTAACTTGGAAATTAAGCGTTTCCGTACACATGTCCACATAACATCTTTTCTTTATTTGCGTGTGAGGAATGTTTCCTGAAAGTTTGGCCGTACCTTTTTGTAACACCCTGTACATGTTTTATTATGTAGTACTATAACACAAGTAATCCGAATCAGAATGTATTTGAGTATCGAACTTTCTTTTTCTAAGAAAATTTTTAAAAAAATTGTTAAATTAAAGTTCTTATTAAATTATAAAAGAAGTTATTGTATTTCACTTGTACTACCTACTGCCTATGTAGTCAAAATGGTAATAAGGTAGGTGCAATGTGGAAAATATATCGCCATTTAATAAGCTTACGGAAGATCACTCAAGGACTAGGTGGTAAGAAAACAATGAGCGAAGAATATGCCATAATGTATGAAGGTAACAAACGGAGACTACAATACTATAGACCAACACCAATACAACATGGGGTATAATGACTTTCTTGGACTCTAGAAATCTACCCTGTAGGAACCAGCATGGATTTCGTGTGAAACCCAGCTCGCGCTATTCATCCACGAGACTCAGAGGGTCATAGACACGTTCCCAGATAGATGCCGTGTTTCTTGACTTCCGCAAGGCGTTTTATACAGTTCCCCACAGTCATTTAATGAACAAAGTAAGAGCATATAGACTATCAGACCGATTGTGTGATTGGATTGAAGAGTTCCTACAAAACAGAACGCAGCATATCATTTTCAATGGAAAGAAGTCTTCCGAAGTAAGAGTGACTTCAGGTGTGCCGCAGGGGAGTGTCGTAGGACCGTTGCTAGTCACAATATACATAAATGACCTTGTGGATAACATCGGAAGTTCACTGAAGCTTTTTGCGGGTGATGCTGTACATCGAGAGGTTGTAACAATGGAAAATTGTACTGAAATGCAGGTGGATCTGCAACGAATTGACACATGGTGCAGGGAATGGTAATTGAATCTCAATGTAGACAAGTGTAATGTGCTGCGAATACATAGAAAGAAAGATCCTTTGTCATTTACCTACAATATAGCAGGCTAGCAACTGGAAGCAGTTAATTCCATAAATTATCTGGTAGTAGGCATTAAAATGGAATGGTAGTAGGCATTAAAATGGAATGACCATATAAAATTAATCGTCGGTAAAGCAGGTGCCAGACTGAGATTCATAGGAAGAATCCTAAGGAAATGCAATTCGAAAAGAAAGGAAGGTTACAGTACAGTTGTTCGCCCACTGCTTGAATACTGCTCACGGGTGTGGGATCCGTACCAGATAGGGTTGATAGAAGAGAGAGAGATCCATCGGAGAACAGCGCGCTTCGTTAAAGGATCATTTAGTAATCGCGAAGCTTTACGGAGATGATAAACTCCAGTGGAATACTTTCCAAGAGAGACGCTCAGTAGCTCGGAGCGGGATTTTTTTTTAAATTTCGAGAATATACCTTCTCCGAGGAGTCAAGCACTATATTGCTCCCTCCTACATATATCTCACGAAGAGACCACGAGGATAAAATCAGAGACATAAGAGCCCACACAGAGCAATACCGACAATCTCTCTTTCCACGAACAATATGAGACTGGAATAGAAGAGAGAACCGATAGAGGTACTCAAGGTACCCTCAGCCACACACTGTCAGGTGGCTTGCGGAGTATGGATGTAGACAGATGCTAATCTAACGTGGTGCTCAAAGTCTTGGTGTCATAAGCATCTAATACAAGACCAGAAATTACGTAATGAATAAGCGTATACAATTTTATGCCATATAGCGATATAAGTACAATACTAAAGCACCTCTGTGATTAAATTATATGAAGATATTACAAAACACCCATAAAAGGTTATGGTACCCATATACAGAGCGTAAATTTTAAGTTGACAAAGCAGAATAACTCGAAAAATAAGCTTCACACGAAAAAACGTGTAGAATTCAAAGTTGATTATTTTCAAGAGGGACAACTGCTGGTGCTAAAATTAGCCCACCACCACAACCCACTGAGGGTGGGGCGGGAGGCAACTTTAATATTTCCAATGGAAAATGGTTACGGATACATAAAAAAATTTTTATTTCGTAAATTTTGATTCGCTAAAACTGAAACTCTCCCTCTCTCCCCATAGGGTGGGTAGGAGTTTAACAAATGTTGACCCAAATATTAATTTTTTCCGCAGATTCGGATAGGCCAACATTTGTAAACTCAAATTCCTCTCTCAAACCCCACCTTCTGGGGAGAAAGGGAGAGTTTTACTTTTAGTGAATCAAAATTTACGAAGTAAGTATGTATTTCTTATTTATCCATGAACATTTTCCACGCAAAAATGAGAACATGGATTTTCTTGAATTACAGCGCCAGCTGCAAGGAATCAAAACAAATGTTTAAGACTAAATGTACTTAGATTTTTATGTAGAATCTGATTCTGCAAATAAAAATGGGGGTTCCCATTTGAAATTTTAAAGTGGTCTCCAACCCTACCCCCATGGGGCTGGGGTGGCGGGTTCATTTCGTCACCAACAGATGTCCCCCTGGAAATTATAAGATTTGAATTCTTCACATTTTTTTCGTGTGAAGCTTATTTTTCGAGTTATTCTGGTTTGTCAACTTAAAATTTACACCCTGCATATACAGGGTGAAGCGAAATTCGAGCACTCGGGCGTCGCAAGGCGACTCCTCACATGCCAGCGATAAAAGCATGTCTGTCACAAAATTTCGTCCAGTGAGTACGTACGGCAGGAAAAGGGCGTTAAAGAATGGCAATCTGACAACACTGTAACCACATTTATGGTAACTATTTCTGTAAACAGATATTAGTAGTGCTGTACAGTTAGTGCAGTGGTAAAAAGGTTTGGATTTGGGTGCAGGAGGTTGAGGGTTCGACCCTGGGTTGAGGGGCAATTCTTTTTTATTTTCTAATTTCATTCTGACATTTCATACTGTAATATACACCGTTTCTTAGGTAACATGCGTCCTACACTTACAACATTTTGTAACATTGACGATAACAAATACGTGGTTAGACAAATAAGACATAGACAGTTGAAACAAATGTCCTGGCATAGGACAGAATAACTAGAAGAACAATATCAATTTCGAGATGCTACAGATGATAGCATAGTACAATAACACAACGTCTACTTGTCATTTATACTACACGTATTGTGAGCACTCATACGTCGCACATTAGCAACCAGTGACCAGAATGAGATTTTCACTCTGCAGTGGAGTGTGCGCTGATATGAAACTTCATGATAGATTAAAACTGTGTGCCAGACCGAGGCTCGAATTCGGAACCTATGCCTTTCGCGGGCAAGTGCTCTACCAACTGAGCTACTCAAGCACGACTCACGACCCTTACTCACAGCTTCACTTCTGCCAGTACCTCGTCTCCTACCTTGGGAATCTTTGCCTTTCGCTGGCAAGTGCTCTACCAACTGAGCTACTCAAGCACAACTCACGTCCCCTACTCACAGCTTCACTTCTGCCAGTACCTCGTCTCCTACCTTCCAAAGTTCACAGAAGCTCTATTGTGGTTCGCAGAAGAGCTTCTGTGAGTTTTTGGAAGGTAGGAGATGAGGTACTGGCAGAAGTGAAGCTGTGAGGACGGGTCGTGAGTTGTGCTTGGGTAACCAGTAAAAATGTCCATATTAATGGCCGCATGGCCTTCGCAACAGAATACATCGTCCTCAGAACAACAGATGATCAAAGCGACCGGCCCGCATTTCCAAACATTGCGCAACACGCCGGATCATACAGCTCTGGACCCTTCGCAGCAAAGCTGCTACCACAGTAACAATGTTCTATCCAAATACTGTCGCACATTAATTCCAGAGTGTGGAAGTGCACCATCATGTTGGAACCATATCCTCTGCCGAACATTTAGCGGAACACCTTCCAGAGCAACAGGCAGATAGTTTGAGAGGAATGCATGGTACCTTCGTGCAGTCAACCAGTCAGGCAACATGTATGGACCAAACCATCTGTCTTCCAATATTTCGGTCCAGACGTTGATACCAAAGCCAACTTGATATCCATAGTCACGGGTGACGTGCGGGTTAACCTCACGCCAATGGTGGACATTGTGGATATTGAAGACGCCCTCACGAGTGAATGTTGCTTCATCCGACCATATTACGATGTTCACGACGTCATCGTTGCCTTCCTGTTATTGTTGGAACCATTCACAGAAGTGCATCCGCTGATGGCGATCTGCTTGGTGTATGACCTCCAGAATAGCTTCCTCAGCAGCTGGAGTATGGCGAGTCCGTGGACGACCTCTGTCACACGATGGTGGAAGGATATAGAACCTAGAAGCATATCAACATATTCATCGTTTGTATATGCCGTACTTCTGCCACACTGATTTAGAAGTTTACAATGAGAAAATTCGATACGTGTATGCATGTACATTGGAGTCTATCACGAGAACGTTACTCCGCTCGCAACTAGTCCCTTTCTAGCGGACGGAGCGTACAGCATAAACATGCCGTTAGTCCTGCGTGCAGTTCCACCAAACGCGCATTACTCCTGACAGATATTTTTATGTATGATTCGTTCCGACACCACTAATTGCGAAATGTTCGGTTTCGAATTACACTGTTTCCCTAACAGTAACAGACGTAATGTTTCCAAAATCCCATCGATAGAATAATAATAATAATAATAATAATAATAATAAATTGAGATACGTACTAAATAGCATTCGGTTACCAGACTCAACGTTGAAAGGCATAATTAGTGGGACCATGGTGATAACACATATAAATAGCAACTGAGTTTGTTCATTATTCGTAAAGCACGTTTTAGTCCTCCTGGTAACGTAAGGTCCTAACGAAATGTAATGGACCTGAACGAGGCAAGAATAATAGTTGATACTAAACTATGGTTCAAATGGCTCTGAGCACTATGGGACTTAACTTCTAACTTAGAACTGCTTAAACATAACTAACCTAAGGACACCACACACATCCATGCCCGAGGCAGGATTCGAACCTGCGACCGTAGCGGTCGCGCGGTTCCAGACTGTAGCGCCTAGAAGCGCACGGCTACTCCGGCCGGCACTAAACTATGGGACCATTGGAGGAGGGTACAAAGAAAACAGGTTTCGTATCTGGTAGACGAAGTAGTGAGAATAAATTCATGCCCACGACGCGGAAAGGGCTTCTGTCAAAGCTGATCAATCTTCCATTTCTACGATTGTAGTATGTAAGTGCAAATGTTTTCTAGAGGACCCGCTGCAATCGCTGTTGACGATTAGGATGCCAGATAGCGTACCACCTGTACTGACTTTACCAAAAAAGACCTATGCCTCCACCGAGAATCGAACCCTCGACCTCCTGCATGCTAGCCCAAAACTGTACCCACTGCACCAACTGTAGAGCAGCAGCAATGTCTCCTAACAGAGGTAGTTACCATAAATGTGCTTACAGTTCTGCCAGATTGCAACTCTTTAATATCCTTTTCTTCCGGATGTACCCGCCGGACGAATTTTTGTGACAGAGATTTTTTTATCTCTGACATGTGAGTAGTGACGCTGTGATGCCCGAGTGTGTGAATTTCGCTTATATATAGCCTAGGAAGAATATTGCTAATGTGAAGCTACTGATTACTGATAACATGTATAGTATTCAGTTGACATAATATCAAAAAAGGTAAATAAGGAGTGCTGTAACAAAAAAAAAAAAGTACAGCAGAAGGTGCCAGTGTTAACGCAACCTCGTGCTTGAATTGAGTTTGTTGGAATAACTATCTGCATCTAATCTACACAAGAGTAACTGGAATAATAAACCTTACAAAAAACTAAAGACAATATTTTTTTTTAATTTTTAGAATAAAAATTCTCATAAAATTATAAAAGAACATTTTGTGTATCAGTTGTACTATCTGCTGCCTATATAACTGGATTAGTTATAAGGCAATTTCAACGTGGAAAGAAAAGGTCAGTCAAGGTCTAGGTGATAAAAATACGGAAACAATAATGAAGTAGATGTCATAATGCATGTAGGTAACAATGAGAAACAACTAAAATCTGGATTCGTAAAATACTATACACTAATCACAGTATTATAGACCAGCGCCATTACAACATAAGGTCTAGGTGTTAACTAATATGATGCTTGGTGCAATAAGAATTAACTTCAGACCACAAGTTAAGTAATGAATAAACGTATATAAATAATTTGAAACATAGTGCTAAAAGCACAATGTCAAAGCAAATGCGATTAACTTATATACACTTTTGTCACAGTTTCACATTTCCCTTATGTCAACTGAACACTGTAATGCTGTACATGTTATCGGTATACTTCACAATACGGATTTGTTTCTTTGTACTAATGGCTCTATATATTTTATACCTATACTTCGATCTACCATAATCTGTTATGGTTATTTTGTAATATCTGTGTATAATTTGCTTGTAATTTTCGTTCTGTATCTTTTACAGATCCGACAACTTAGATTTGCGGAAACCGCTCATCAGAAATTGAAAGATCTTGGTTGTCCGATCGCCCCCACAACTGAGTGTTGTCATATACAATCTGATGTGACAGTATCAAGGTGGCGTCCTTGCATCGCACAATACTTGCCCACACATGGCACGTGTCCCTATGGACTGTCTGTATGCTCTTGAGGCGCTGTCGTTGCTGGCAGGAGCCAAAGATCTGTCCCAGATAGAAACTGTGTGGGATCAGGTCGGATGTAAACTCTGTCTGATTGCCATCGTACAGACCAAGTGAAGTGTGTGGTTAGCACACTGGACATGCACTCAGGAGGACGACGGTGAAGCTCCCGTCCAGTAATCTTGATTTAGATTTCACGTGATTTCCCTAAAACGGTTATGCCGAATGCCGTTAAGGTCCATTTGAAAGGACAAAACCACATTTGCTTTGCCATGCTTTTGTAAGTGAGCTTGTACTCTTTCTCCAGTGACGGTGATCTCGATGGAATATATTCTATATTCATTCCTTCCCTCTTCCAGTATACATAATATGAAGAAGACTAGTGACAACAGTCGAGAGCCACCTTGCCCCAGGAGAAGATACAACGGCTTTACGCCAACTTTCCCAACTGAATCAGTGAATGCATCCAGGCTAGGGCGAGAGCACCGTCATACTGGTAAGTGGTCTCATACAGCCAAGTTCTTGGCACTATTTTGCAGTCACTGAAATATGCTGCTTGACAATAGTAATATAGACAATTACAGGAAATGAAGGATGACATAAAACATAGTATGTGTGTAGTACCTTAATCACAAAAAATGGTACAGATTTCCCCAAAAGGAAAGCAGTATAACAGACATAAATAACGTTAATGTTTGAAACAGGTGCCCTCCTCGGGCACTAATGCACATTTGGCACCTGTTATTCATGCTGGCTAACAAACATTTGAGAAGTCCTTGGGGCGTTCTGTTTCACACCTCTCATGGCGGTTTTCGTTTCTTGCACGGTCTGGAGAGGAGTATTCGTTGAGAAACACGTCTGCCAAGAGTATCCTAGGCAATACCATAGAGTTCGAGCCCAGGGAGTATGCAGACCGTTTCCTCTGTTCAATATCTCCACTTTCCAGGGTGCCCGAGACTCAACGGTCCTGTCTGGGCAGGCACTGTCGGCCGTAATCAGAAAGTCAGGCCCTACCGCATCCCTAGACAGACGGGTATGATCCAGAATAATCTAGATGAAATACCGCTGTGCTGCAACAATATCTTGTGCAAAGATATGCAGTGGTCTTCTGCCATTCTGCGTTATGCCTGCCCACACCATATCGTCTTAAATGTTATTACACCATTGGTGTCATTTTTGTGAGATGACAGGATGTTATCAACATGAGCTGGCACTGATGGAAACATGTTGTTAACGCATGTGAAATCTTTATGGTAGTTCTTCTTCAAATAGTATTTTCTGGAGTTGTGAACCAACTGGCAGTTTAGTTATTTAAGGGGAGGTTTACTATCTTTTGGGTAAAAAAAATCGATTTTTTTAATTGCATTTTTGGATCCATAAAAGTGTTTAGAATACACCGCTGAGACGGTTTTTCCGAGTACGGAACGGAAATGTTTGTTATTCGCTGTTGAACAAAAAAATTAAACTGCCTGAAATACGCTTTTTTCACGCAGCAGTTTTTTCCCGAGAATTTCTACTTTGTAGCGGCGAAAAATTATTCTATGTGCTTGCCCATGACTAAAACTGATAAAGTGATCAAGGAGCTTACGACGTAGTACGGCTTGGCAATCCGACGGCATTCCAATTCGGTGGAACAGGTGAAATAGGCAATTTCGGCAACGTATTTCCACAAGTGTTCGACGAATGACCACTCACAACACCAAAACTATCCGGCTGGGGAAACTAGTTGGTGCAAGTGGCGCATTGCAGAGGCTACCGGACATCTGGAGGCATATCAACACAACCAGCCGCTCTCCAAAGAAGTTCAGAAAGTGATTCATTCTATCTACGAGGCCCTTTTGGAGAACGAGTTATTGTACCGGTACTTGGGAGGAAACACACAAAATTCAAATGAAAGATTGAACGGGTGTCTTTAGAAGTTAGCCCCCAAGCATTTGCATTCTGGTGCGAAGACTGTGGAGATTGCGACTTTCTTGGCAGTGAGCAGCTTCAATGAAGGGTATTCAGCAATTCTGAAGACGGTGACAACGATGGACTTCACCCTGGGACTCTATTCGACGCAGTTCACCAAGCATTCGGATGACCACCGGATTCAAGCGGCCGAAAACCGCTTGTCACCGTCCGTACGAGCGTCTCTGGAGGAGCGCAGGATGGCCCAGATCGAGCAGAACGCCCTTTATGAGGAAGAGGAAGGACTACTTTATGGACGCGGAATAGCAGATTGAATGTAAGTTGCAAGTATTGCATTTATATGTAGTCAAAACTTCGAACGCGTTTTTCTCGAAATGACTTTTTTATTGCGCGGTAAGGTAACTTCAAATCTACTGAAACGATTAGCATGATTCTTTGTTTCCGACGAAGCTCATAAATTGTCTAGGAGTTGTACCACTTTTATTCCGATCCATCAACTATAAATATTTTTACTTTGCCGACGAAGTCGAAAAATCGATGGAAAATAACCTATTTTTTTTCAAATGGCCACCACTTTGTTTCCTATGGTCCAAATAACTTGAGCGAAGTACAACTCCTAAGGAATATAATATACTTCGCTAACGTCAACTCAATTTTTATTTTAGACGAGCCGGCTGACCTGTGGCATACCACGTGTGGAGGTCTACATCGAAATTTTGTTTCGTTCCGACGGCACTTTCGCCTTTGCTCTTCGATATTTCCGGTCGAAAAAATTCCAGTTTGTAGAGGATATATCAATAAATATTTTGACCAAATTGTACATTGATATCTATAACACATCCCGGGGATAAAACTTCTCAAAGGACAGGCTTTTTTCGGGCCAAAGATAGTAAACCTCCCCTTAACAGTTACACCTTTCAGAAGTCATTTGGTGCTTGTAAACCAAGTGCAGCATTTAGAAACACATAACACCTACCGGAGACACAATGGTGGTTCAAAGAATTTCTGACGCTGATGTGCAGACAATGCTTTTGGTCGAAGAGGCGAAAAACTGCCACCTTGGATCTACCTGTAAGGTGGTGCAGGCCACAGCAAGGACAGGGGTGCGTGAGAAAAGTGCTCTCCGAGACAAGGCGTTTTGACAATGTCGTAAACGTCCTTTATCTAAAATATGGAGTCCTTAAAATTTCGTGAGTTTTCATATTCGTCTTGGACCAGACACTACCTACAGAGCCCTCAGATCATTTCGACCCTCTGCCAGCCAAGTTTTTGAAAAGTGTCAAGGGCTTCAGAAGAATTTTAAGATGTAATGCAACATTTATGGCTCCTCTGAAATTTTCTATGTTGGGACACAAAAGCACTTCTCTCCGTTTAGCCGAGGCCCCTGGTCAGACATGCCGTAATATTCAGTCCATCCAGATAATGATCTCTGTGATAAATGTGTTGTTCACTTTATGCCTAAATGAAAACTCACAACATGTTGCCTAAAGTGGCCACGGCAAAAACAAATAGCGAGTGCAACGTGTTCTCCTCCCGGCGCCGGAATTTATGAGTCAAGGATTGGTTACTTTGCCGTCAGGGAAAAGAATCTTATTAACTTTGGTTAGGATAAGCCAGAGAGTAGTGCAGTCGAGTTAGAGGGAATATGGCACGAAACCCTTGTAGGCGTGATTACGAGAGTGCTCTTTGCAAGTTTATCGAGATTTCATGAAAAGGGAGGAGTGGAGAAATATAGCTTCTGATTCTGACTCTGGTTTGGAGAGGAGATTCTGGTCCTTACTCTTGTTATGAGTGGGTTGCACTTGGGACCACTCGAGCTGAGTGTGACTTCGCACAGGTCTTGATTGGGAAGCCTGTGGTGAAGTCTCAGCTGTACCAACAGTTTAGACCTCAGTCATCTCAGACAACTCTCTGTGCCAAGGAGAAAATTATTCATATCAGGTCTGCTGCCTTGACATCTGATATGCTTTTGGACACTGCTGTGTAAGTGAATCAAATTGTTCCATGGTATGACCAGCGAACAGGTGTCTCACACGCTGGATTTTTCCGAGATTTCGGGGCTCCATCGGAGTTGCGATTCATCTAACAGATCACCAGACGGCGACTTTGCACATTTCATGCCTTCGATAACGATTTACAGGCGCCGTATATCGGTAATCTGAAGACGATTGCGCCACAACCATCATGTGAGACAGCGCCAAGCATCGAGAAAGGGGTATAGTATAGCTGCTCCGGCTTCCGGCTTCTTAGGGCAAACAGAATCACAGTCTCGTCACTTATTCTCAGCTGCACCAATGTAGTTTCTGTGTACAATAAATCGATCTAGATCTATTCAGTATTAGATAATTTCAGATCCCATTGTCCATGTTTATAGCCAGGGTAAATGGAATAAACAGACATATCTTAGTGCTTGAAAAACCAAAAGCCACCCAGTGAAGTAGAATTTTTTTTTTTGCTTCTTTTTGTGTTCATGATTTCTTTGTCATCTCGCTTGTGTTGTTTGTCCTATTTTATAGTCAACAAACTTCTGCGATTCTTTTTACAAAAGTGAATCAAGTATTGGTATATTAATCACCCATCAATAACTGACTACAGTAATGACATGCCAACATTACATTAAATTATTTCAGCAATCAACCTTTATTGAGGATTATAAAAGTGATAACCTCCAAAGCAAGCTAGCAACAACAACCACTGTCAAAAAACAGAATCAGTGTAGCAGACACATGACCAGATAGACAAATGGTTCAAATGGCTCTGAGCTCTATGGGACTTAACATCTAAGGTCATCAGTACCCTAGAACTACTTAAACCTTACTAACCTAAGGACATCAAACACATCCATGCCCGAGGCAGGATTCGAACCTGCGACCGTAGCAGTCTCGTGGTTCTGGACTGAAGCGCATAGAACCGCTCGGCCCCAGGTGGCCGGCTCAATAGTTGCAGTGACTGTTGTACGATGTAAACTTACAATTGCCTGAGGCCTTTTAAACGAAACTGCTAGACAGTGTAGTCTGGCAAACTTCTTTCCGTGTGTATTAAGCCCATACTGTGCAGTCCCTCCAACCAATGGATTACAGTGCCTGGTATGACTTTGCTGTTGCCATGATTGAGGAAAATGATGGCTATCTGGATAGTGTCCCTTTCTCAGATGAGACCAAATTTCAGCTGATCAGTGTTGTCAATTGACATAATGCCCAAACGTATTAAAACTGAACACAACGCTCCGCTAGAACCTAATTAAAACCCAGTGAATACATAACTCTGTTGTTGTTGTCTTCAGTCCTGAGACTGGTTTGATGCAGCTCTCCATGCTACTCTATACTGTGCAAGCTTCTTCATCTCCCAGTACTTACTGCAACCTACATCCTTCTGAATCTGCTTAGTGTATTCATCTCTTGGGCTCCCTCTACGATTTTTACCCTCCACGCTGCCCTGCAATGTTAAATTTGTGATCCCTTGATGCCTCAGAACATGTCCTACCAACCGGTCCCTTCTTCTTGTCAAGTTGTGCCACAAACTTCTCTTCTCCCCAGTTCTATTCAATACCTCCTCATTAGCTATGTGATCTACCCATCTAATCTTCAGCATTCTTCTGTAGCACCACATTTCGAAAGCTTCTATTCTCATCTTGTCCAAACTATTTATCGTCCATGTTTCACTTCCATACATGGCTACACTCCATACAAATACTTTCAGAAACGACTTCCTGACACTTAAATCTATACTCGATGTTAACAAATTTCTCTTCTTCAGAAACGCTTTCTTTTCCATTGCCAGTCTACATTTTATATCCTCTCTACTTCGACCATCATCAGTTATTTTCTTCCCCAAATAGCAAAACTCCTTTACTACTTTAAGTGTCTCATTTCCTAATATAATTCTCTCAGCATCACCCGACTTAATTCGACTACATTCCATTATCCTAGTTCTGCTTTTGTTGATGTTCATCCTATATTTTACTTTCAAGACACTGTCCATTCCGTTCAACTGCTCTTCCAAGTCCTTTGCTGTCTCTGACAGAATTACAATGTCATCGGCGAACCTCAATGTTTTTATTTCTTCTCAATGGACTTTAATACCTACTCCGAATTTTTCTTTTGTTTCCTTCACTGCTTGCTCAATATACAGATTGAATAACATCGGGGACAGGCTACAATCCTGTCTCACTCCCTCCCCAACCGCTGCTTCCATTTCACGCCCTTCGACTCTTATAACTGCCATCTGGTTTCTGCACAAATTGTAAATAGCTTTTCGCTCCCTGTATTTCACACCTGCCATCTTCAGAATGAGAAAGACAGTATTCCAGTCAACATTGTCAAAAGGTTTCTCTAGGTCTACAAATGCTAGAAAGGTAGGTTTGCCTTTCCTTAATCTATTTTCTAAGATAAGTCGTAGGGTCAGTATTGCCTCACGTGTTCCAACATTTCTGCGGAATCCAAACTGATCTTCGCCGAGGTCGGCTTCTACCTGTTTTTCTATTCGTCTGTAAAGAATACGCGTTAGTATTTTGCTGTCGTCGTTTATTAAACTGATAGTTCGGTAATTTTCACATCTGTCAACACGTGCTTTCTTTGGGATTGGAATTATTATATTCTTCTTGAAGTCTGAGGGAATTTCTCCTGTCTCATACATCTTGCTCACCAGATGGTAGAGTTCTGTCAGAACTGGCTCTCCCTAGGCCGTCAGTAGTTCCAATGGAATGTTGTCTACTCCCGGGGCCTTGTTTCGACTCAGGTCTTTCAGTTCTCTGTCGAACTCGTCACCCAGTATCCTACCTCCCATTTCATCTTCTTCTACATCCTCTTCCATTTCCATAATATTGTCCGCAAGTACATCGCCCTTGTATAGACCCTCTATATACTCCTTCCACCTTTCTGCTTTCCCTTCTTTGCTTAGAAATGGGTTTCCATCTGAGCTCTTGACATTCATCCAAGTGGCTCTCTTTTCTCCAAAGGTCTCTTAATTTTCGTGTAGGCAGTATCTATCTTACCCCTCGTGAGATAAGCCTCTACATCCTTACATTTGTCCTCTAGTCATCCCTGCTTAGCCATTTTGCACTTCCTGTCGATCTCATTTTTGAGACGTTTGTATTCCCTTTTGCCTGCTTCATTTACTGCGTTTTTATATTTTCTCCTTTCATCAATTCAACCCTACGAGCCAAAATTACTTATGAATAAGTAAAGCTACCTTGATACTTCATATTAATAATACTTCACTATTTTTCTTCATTTTACAATCACCATCAGCTGATCCCTTTGCAATTAATAACTGGACACCTGTACACCAAAAGTAATTTGGTGTGTGACCAAAAAGAATCAACACTGATACGACAACAGCAGAAAAATCGTATCTTTCTGATTTCAATTCTTCCCCGTTGCATGTGCAAATTAAACATATTGGGATATTACACAGTAAGTACTCCTGTTGTAGCAATTCAACAACAACTTTACTTTCTTACTTTGTAGCTCGTAATTCAACTCCAACAGTTACATAAAACACTTTTTTATTTCCAACTAAAATTCTTAAACGTAATAAAAATACCCACAACATATACGCATCCCACAGAAAAATAACTCTCCAAAAATCTTAAAGTAAAAGTAATATAGATAATAGAACTGACCCCCAAAACATTAACGTGTCATATATAACGTCCACTGAAGCATATTCCATTTTACCCACATCAGTATTATTACTGTTGCAAGGGACACTTTCATTTGTAACAACACAAAACACATTTGCTTGCTTTGGCTACACAGCTGATTATGATTTACTATTTAATATAGGTGCCAAACGCCGCGCGGGATTAGACGAGCGGTGGCCGGCACGACAGCTCAGCGTGCTCGGTCAGAGGGTTAGTTGCCCTCCTTAATAAAAAAAAAAGCTGAAAAAAAAGCTCTGCAGTCAATAGGACTGTGCGGATGGTCCCGGCGGAGGTTCGAGTCCTCTCTCGGGCATGGGTGTGTGTGTCTGTCCTTAGGATAATTTAGGTTAAGTAGTGTGTAAGCTTAGGGACTGATGACCTTAGCAGTTAAGTCCCATAAGATTTCACACACATTTGAACTTTTTTTTTTTGAGATGCCCAAAAAGCGCTATTGCCGTCTACATTCCTAACATTACAGTCCCAGTCCCCTTCATTAAACAAACCACCAGTATTAATTTCTCCCTCTTGATTCCTTGCTTTTTGTTCAAATTTGTCTTATGGTGGATAAACACCCTCCCACGACTGCTTCCATTTCACATATGCTCTCTTCCCTTATTTCTCTATTTTTATCGTTATAGAATCCGCTGCTATTAAACCTATAATCATTTTCCTATTTCTGGTTCCCAGTTGGAACCAAATTCAGTTTTGAGAATTCTGTCCTTGTTGCCTTCCATTACTCATTGACAGTATCCTAGTTATGTCTTCACGCTTTGGCTATGGTTCATTCCTGTACTTGTTTTCCCATTTACTCTCACGGTTCCTGTTCTTATCATTAAACATTCTTCTGTTCCTTGTCCAGCTTTCATCCTGATTCCTATTTCTGTTCTCATCCTGCTGATTGTTCCCCCAATTTCTTTTATTCCTGTTATCCTGGTAATTGCTCTGATTCTTTCCGTAATAATTACCACAAACCTTGGTTTGTGACACAATGCGTGATCCATCCTCTAAATAAAACTCCTGAACCTTTCAGTGGCGATTGTATGGCAGTGTATTAACTCCATCGCAGATTCTCACGTAATCTTCAGCTTAATATGGACATTTCAGACTGTGCCCCTAATGATCTATCTGAATGTTCCAACTTACTCAGCTCCTCCTGACAAAACTCTTTCGTATTGTATCTACCCCCTTTGTGCACTGGCCGATTGATCAATTCAGAAACTCGTTCTGTAATCTAGTTTGCTTAGCTTGACTTTAAAATCTATTTAAAAATAACTGTTCAGACGCATATGAAGTGGAGTGATGAGCACATTGATTTGTCCATTCCTGAACAGAAGCTTATAAAAAAAATTTTAACAAACTTAATTCGATTTTCACGACTTACCACTTCAATGAAAGAGTCTTTGCATGCTGCAAGGAAATTCATAGCATGGTATTTCCTTCCTCCTGAAAAAGTTTTCCACTGGGTACGTGCATCATACTCTACTCCATATTTCCGGAAGCACTGCATAACACCAAATTACTTATTGTATTGTTCATTTTGTTGATTTCGACATTACTCCTTACAGTAACATATTCTTCACAGTAACAGCAACCACACCTTTTTTCCTCCCTCGGGTTGCTAACTGTGTTAGCCAATTCACCCATCAACAAAGTTTTTGTTTCATCATTACAAGCCACAATCATCCTATCTACCTTAGTCAGCGCTTGCTTTGTCTCTTAAGACCTTGCGATATACAACAGCTTGCCTGAATCAATCTCAGCCCTTAATTCAACCTCAACCGTATCAGTTCTGGCTAACCACCCCACTCCACCTCCCACCCATCCACCCACCCACTCCATCAGCAAAACTTTACAGCTAGATCCATCACTTAAATGTCCGAATCCACAAGTCTACAAACCGCCTCATCTTTTAAACTCCCCAGCCAGCTTTTAAATTCAGTTTTTTATTCATCTTTGAAGCTCCCATGGAACTTCCTAAATCATCTATAGAATTTCCTACTTTACCTTCGAACAGAACTTTCTACTCTGCCTACACTGATGAGCGAAAACATTAAGACCTCCTAGAATGCGTTTTTCACTCTGCAGCGAAGTGTGCGCTGGCAGATTAAAACTGTGTGCCAGACCGAGACTCGAACTCGTGACCTTTTCCTTTTGCGAGCAAGTGATCTACCATCTGAGCTACCCAAGCACGACTCACGACCGTCCCTCACAGCTTCAGTTCTGCCAGTACCTCGTCTCCTAGCTTCCAAACGTCACAGAAGCTCTTCTGCGAACCTTGCAGAACTAGCACTCTGGAAGAAAGGGTATTGCGGCCATGCCTTAGACATAGGCTAGGGGATGTTTCCAGAATGAAATTTTCTCTCTGCAGCGGAGTGTGCTCTGATATGAAACAGGCGTTGCAGTCATGGACTGTGCGGCTGGTCCCGGCAAAGGTTCGAGTTCTCCTTCGGACATGGGTGTGTGTGTTTGTCCTTAGGATAATTTAGGTAAAGTAGTGTGTAAGCTTAAGGACTGATGACCTTTACAGTTGAGTTCCATAAGATTTCACACACATTTGAACATTTTTTTATATGAAGCTTGCTAGCAGATTAAAACTGTGTGTAGGAGACGACGTACTGGCAGAATTGAATCGGGACGGGTCGTGAGTCGTGCTTGGGTAGCTCAGTTGGTGGAGTACTTTCCCGCGAAAGGCAAAGATCCCGAGTTCGAGTCTCGGTCCGGCACACAGTTTTAATCTGCCAGGAAGTTTCTTATCAGCGCACACTCCGCTGCAGAGTGAAAATCTCATTCTGGAAACACCCCACAGACTGTGGCTAAGCCATGTCTCCGCAATATCCTTTCCTCCACGAGTGTTAGTTTTGGAAGATTCGCAGAAGAGCTTCTGTGATGTTTGGGAGGTAAGAGACGAGATACTGGCAGAATTGAAGTTGTGAGGACGGGTTGTGAGTGGTGCTTGGATAGAGCAGATGGTGGAGCACCTGCCCGCGAAAGGCAAAGTTCCCGAGTTCGAGTGTCGGTTCGACACACAGTTTAATCTGTCAGGAAGTTTCATTATGAACACCTGTTTAATAGCGTGTTGGTCCACTTCTGAAACACAATACAACAGAGATTCTGCTTACCATGAATTCTATAAGCCCTTGACAGGATTCTAGAAATATATGGCACGATATCTACGCACAGGTCAAGCAATTCTCGCAAATTACAGCCACCTGATATGTGTTCCTATGGGTACAGATCAGGCTCACTTGGTGGCCAAAACATCAATGTCACTTCATTATAGAGCCCCTAAAACCACTGTAGCACGATTCTGACCTTGCAACACGGACAGCTATCCTGCTGGTAGATGTCATCGCCATGGGGGAGACTTCAACCGTGAAGCGACGCAGGTGGTGCGTAATACCGTTCACGTAGTTCACTGCCGTCATGATGACCACCGCAGATCCCACGGAAGTCCAACTCAATGTACTCCGTGCATAGATCTGCCCTCAATGGCCTTCATCTGTGGCGCAGTGCATGTTTCGTGCAGCCATTCTCCAGGATGACTGCGTGTGAGGACACAACCGTCGACCTGGTGTAACAAGAAATGCGATTCATTCGACAGGCGACACGTTTCTATCGATCCACCGTCAAAACTCAGTGGTTCTGCCCAGTGCAATCATAACTGACGATGTCGTTGGGTCAACACAGCAACACGTAGAGGTCGTGTGATGTGGAGCTCCAAGTCCAACGACGGCCTCTGAACGGTGTGCTCCGAAACACTTGTGCCTGCACCAGCACTGTACTCTGTCGTCAGTTCCTCCACAGATCTCTACCTATCCGGGATGACATAGCGGGATACCCTATGACCTTTATGTTCTTTGATGAGACGTGGTCGCCCAGTACCATACGGCCTACTCGTTATTTCACCATCCTTCAAGCGCTTTCCTCAGATGCTCACAACAGTGGTACCCCAACAGGCGAGCGACCAGATTCACGTTTCCAGCCGCAGCGCCACAACGATATGTCCCTTGACAAAACCGCCTACACCTGCGGATTTCCGCATTTGCGGCCCGTCTCTTCTACTCATTCGTCTCTCTTCCGCTTACATTGTTTCCTTACCGCGTCACGTACCTGCAACACCACCAGGAGGCATTCACCCTCACGCTGGGCAGTGATCATAACGTTCTGACTAAACAGTGTATATCACTTGTCTGATTTCCCATAGAACTTTAGATACCCATTTTTATAGAGCTTACCTGACTGGTCAACGAACTAAATTTTTCCACCATGGTTAGCTCTGCTCCTTTTCCCATCTCTGGCGACTTCTTAGTTTCGTTGTCCATCGCTTTGGCTAGCGATATTGCCGAAAATCACAAAAATAGCGCGCCTGCTGCTACACTTACCTCGTTTGTTGTGACTGCTGCTCTGCCGCTGCTAACAACTGCAACTTTTGTACCGCTCCGTTGTGGTGAGGGATGCCACCGATGTAAGGCGGGGGCTGGACAGCTGCAACACTCAGCCACCTCGTCCAGTCTCAGACCGACGTTGCACGGTGGGTGATACTGTTACCCAACGAACAACACATTTCTTGCAGATCGATGAATTGGTTTCACACAGTCCTACTCAGCCTTATTGAATCAGTTCACTGTAAACTATCCTGCAACTAGCCTAGATATATGATTTGACGGAATATTTATTAAATGCCAAATGTGGATGTCCTCAGGCAAGACCAACCATATGCGACAATATGGATAATAAATGATGTATCCAGAAGCTAAAGTTTACTGCTTCCACAAAATAATGGTTCAATCGACAGCTCATGAGCCACCACATGCACCAGCACGAATCATAAATTGTAAAACCAAAAGTCACTGTTTATAGGACCTCTGAAATGCGTGGTCGGATTTTTAAGTGTTGGCTGCACTTCAGTCTAGGGGCCATCCAACACATCTGTCACGTTATAACCAAAAAAATTCAGTCACGAGTTCAAATAAATGCAGGCAGGAATTTGCGGTCAAAATAATGTGCACCACTCGCGGTTTTTTTACTCTTAATCTGAGTTTACTTTAAACAAGGTAACACTTATCACAGTTGGTAATCGTTCAGTGAAATAATGATTTACTGAGTGAGAGCTTAAATGAAACAGAACAGTATAATGTTAAACTTCCGAAAAATTATAGAAAATAGTCAGAGAGTCATTAGATCAAGTTTAAAGTTAAAATTCCACAGTGCCGGACTGTATAACTTCCGAGTGCACTCTCAAGAACAATCACAGTAAACGATTAAGGTTCAGACTGTACTGCCTAATACAAAATACTCAGAGTTTCCACTGTTGACACATATCAATATCGCAAGTCCACGTCTCTATACTTAGAATATTTCAATTCACACGGAATGTGACCTACTGCCGCAAATACTTAGCATCTGTTCCAGATCTCATTCCCGACAGCCGAACGAATGCCAACAAGGATGCCTTTGCACAAAGATGGTCATAACTGTTTACATCTTGGCATTGATGTCAGTCAACCTTACACTCTTCCGACTTGTGGAACATACCTAAAAATATAAATTTAATGTTAAATACGCGTATTGTATATGAATTTGAACTTGATTTCCTCAGCTTTCCAGTTTATCTCAAACTTAAAAGATTATGATTTTGTCCAAGTAGGCGCTACTTTAGTCTGTAGGTCACTAGCATATGTAAACAATAAAAATAATTACACCAATACGTCTCTAACTATGTCTACTTAGTAATGCTGCTGCTACTCATATCCTATTTCTGTGAACATTTAAGTTTTTATGTGCGGAATACATTCGAGCCTGGTAATATATTTAAAACAGCTACTCTTGTACTCCGACTGCGATCAAGGAACACTTAGTTTGTAAAAACTGCCTAAGGCGTTGGCAAGATATTATTTTTTAGAGTTCATTATATACAGAAAGCATTTAACATGTAATAACTTAAAAACTACATTCGTGGGTGCGTTTTCACCCACTCACTCTTCTTAATCTTCTCTTTGTATCTATGTTGCTGACTTCTATCTCACTAAGTAGTTTAAGTTGTTATTAGATTTAGTTTTATTTGGTATTTCTTCTGGCCACTTCCGTGTTTCACGCCAGAGCGTTTCTAGACCACAGGCCAGAGCCTGCGTTTACCTGACTTGCGATCTAAAATACTCGTACTCTGAGCGTCTGCCAATCACTGCGCCCCAAAGTGTGCCGCCACCTACTGAAGACACCACAGAGCTCGTACGGCTACTCAGCCCGGTATGCCTCTTGTGGCCCACCTCCTCAGCTTTCAAACGATCGTCAGTTCTGGTGCTGACGTCATAATACATCATTGTACAGCTGCGTGTTTTTTAAACCCTCGTCACCATTATCGGGATGTACCGTCTCAAAGGGAACGTACTTTTCAACAATTAAGATGTGCCATCATTTGCTTTCTTGAAAAATATTTATTAGCTTAGTGGTCAAACTGATAGGTTGTGCGGGGCTCAAATGTTTGATCGCAGAGTTCCTGGTACATTTTTTGTAGCTCTTATTCACGAGAAGCATATAGCCGTATGGTTTTCTTATGTCTGCAAAGTTTTATGAAGTAATAACTCTGTCTCTGTCCTAAAATATAAATAAATCTTTCAATAATTAAAAAAAGGGTTAGCTCAATCGGTAGACTACAGGGCCGTGAAAAACAGGATCGAGTCCCTCCCCGGCGCACAGTTTTAATCTGCCAGCAAGTTTCAAGTCAGTGTATACTTCCCTTCAGACTGAAAATTCATTCTGCAAACCATTCTCCAGACTCTGGTTAAACCATGTCTCTGTCATAACTATTCTTCCAGGACTGTTTGTTACGCAATGGATGCAGGAGAAATTCTGTGAAATTTGAAGATGGGAGATGAGGTGCTGACGGAAGTAAAGTTATTAACAACGGTCGTGAGTAGTATTGGTCAAGCGGGTAGCGTCTTTGATTCATAATCCGAACGTCTTTGTTTCGGGTTTCGAATCTCGCCTCAGCTTAAATTTTGATTAATAATCACCATTGGCGGCCGAAGACTTCCGGCATAAGAAGTCACCCTCATTCTGAAACGGCATTGTCAAAGAGGACGGACAGAGGTTCGGGGCACTCTCTTGTCCTAGGGGTGGGAACCAGCTCCTAAAGGCGAAAGAAACAGTAATGATCAATTGCATGAGGATGCAGAAGGCAATGGAAATCACTGCATTAACGACACGTAACGTGTATCCACAGGACGTGTGGCCTGTAATTGAAAAAGTGTCATGATGATCTTTCCATTGGTAAACGATTCCAGAATAGTCCCCCATTGGGATCTCCGGGAGGGGACTGCCAAGGGGAAGATTACCATGAGAAAAAGACTGAGTAATCAACGGGAAGGATAACGTTCTACGAGTCGTGAAGTGGAATGTCAGAAGTTTTAACGTGGTAGGGAACTAGAAAATCTGAACAGGGAAATGCAAAGGCTCAATCCAGATATACTAGGGGTCAGTGAAGTGAAGTGGAAAGAAGAGAAGGATTTCTGGTCAGATGAGTATAGGGTAATATCAACGGCAGCAGAAAACTGTATAAAAGGTGTAGGATTCGTTATGAATAGGAAGGTAGGGGAGAGAGTGTGTTATTGTGAACAGTTCAGTGACAGGGTTGTTCTTATCAGAGTCGACAGCAAACCACACCGATAACGATAGTTCAGGTATACGTGCCGATGTCGCAAATTAAAGATGATGAGGTAGAGAAAGTGTATGAGGATATTGAAAGTGTAGTACGGTACGTATAGGGAGTTAAAATCTAATAGTTTTGGGAGACTGGAATTGAGTTGAAGGGGAAGCAGTAGAAGAAAAGGTTACAGGAGAATATGGACTTGGGGCAAGGAATGCGGAAGGAAAAAGTTTCAGCGAGTAATGGCTAATACCCTGTTGAAGAATCACAAGAGGAGGAGGTATACTTGGAAAAGACCGGATGATATGGGAAGATTTAAGTTAGATTACATCATGGTCAGACAGAGATTCCGAAATCAGATACTGGATTGTAAGGCGTACCCTGGAGTAGATATAGACTCAAATCACGATATAGTAGTGGTGAAGAGTAGGCTGAAATTTAAGACATTAGTCAGGAAGAACCAATACGCAAAGAAGTGGGATACGGAAGTACTAAGGAATGACGAGATACGCTTAAAGTTCTCTAAGGCAATAGATACAGCAATAAGCAATAGCTCAGTAGGCAGTATAGTTGAAGAGAAATTGACATCTATAAAACGGGCCATCACAGAATATGGGAAAGAAAACATAGATACAAAGAAGGTAACTGCGTACATGAGTAACAGAAGAAATATTCAGTTAATTGATGAAAGAAGGAAATACAAAAATGTCCCAGGAAACTCAGTAATACAGAAATACAAGTCGCTGAGGAATAAAATAAATAGGAAGTGCAGGGATGCTGAGACTAAATGGCTGCAGGAAAAATGTGAGGACATCGGAAAAGAAATGATTGTCGAAAGGACAGACTCACCACACAGGGAAGTCAAAACAACCTTAGGTGGCTTTAAAACCAAGAGCGGTAATATTAAGAGTGCAACGGGAATTTCACTGTTAAATGCAGAGGAGAGAGACGATAGGTGGAAAGAATACATTGAAAGCTTATATGAGGCGGAATATTTCTCTGATGTGATAGAAGAACAAACAGGAGTCGATTTAGTAGGGGATCCAGTATTAAAATCAGAATTTAAAAGACCTTTGGAGGACTTATGATCAAATAAGGCTGAAGGGATAGATAACATTCCATTAGAATTCCTAAAACCATTGGGGGAAGTGGCAACAAAACAACTATTCACATTGGCGTGTAGAATGTATGAGTCTGGTGACATACCATCTGACCTTCGGAAAAGTATCATCCACACAATTCCGAAGACGGCAAGAGCTGGCAAGTGCGAGAATTACCGCACAGCCAGCTTAACATCTCATGCATCGAAGTTGCTTACAAGAATAATATACAGAAGAATGGAAAATAAAATTGAGGATGAGCAAGATGACGATCAGTTTGGCTTTAGAAAAGGTAAAGGGACGAGAGAGGCAATTCTGACGTTGAGTCTGATAATGGAAGCAAGACTAAAGAAAAATCAAGACACGTTCATAGGCTTCGATCTGGGAAAAGAGACTGGAAGTGAATTACATGATTTACTGAATGGAATGAACAATCTAATGAGTACAGAATATGAATTGAGAATAAATTGAAGAAAGACGAAAGAAATGAGTAGCAGTAGAAGTGAGAATAGCAGGAAACTTAACATCATGATTGATGATCACGAAATAGATGAAGTTAAGGAAGTCTGCTATCTACGCAGTAAAATAACCAATGACGGACGGAGCTAGAAGGACATCAACAAAGACTAGCAATGGTATAAAGGGCATTCCTGGCCAAGAGAAGTCTACTAGTATCAAACACAGGCCTTAATTCAAGGAAAAATTTCTGAGAATATACGTCTGGAGTACGGCATTCTATAGTAATGAAACATGGACTGTGGGAAAACCGGGACAGAAGAGAATTGCAAAATTTTAGATGCTGTGCTACAGACGAATATCGAAATTACAGTGGACTTATAAGATCAGGACTGAAGAGGTACTGCGCCGAATCGGAGAGGAAAGGAAAATGTGGAAAACACGGATAAGGAGAAGGGAAGGGATGATAGTACATCTTTTAAGACATGAAGGAATGACTTCCATGGTACTAGAGGGAGCTGTAGAGGGCACAAACTGTAGAGGAAGACAAAGACCGGAACACATCCAGCAAATAATTGAGGCTGTAGGTTGCAAGTGCTACTCTGGGATGAAGAGGTTGGCACAAAAGAGGAATTCGTGGCAGGCCACATCAAACCAGTCAGAAGACTGATGAAAGCCCCTCCCCCCCCCCCCCCCCAAAAAAAATACTTTCTCCATGGTTGCGAAACCTGGAAGCTATTTCGTCGTGCTCTTAAGCAATTACAGCGTTTCAACAAAGCTCACATACATTACGATCGTCAAATGGAATGACTTCGTATCAAACACTGCTGTTCTTAAGAAAACAAGATCTACAGTACAGGAGCCACCGTTACTGGTCATCATCTCGTATAGATTGGACATGTCCAGCGGATGAGGAACAACGGACTTCCTCGACAAATTTTGCAAAATGGTTAAAAATGGCTCTGAGCACTATGGAACATAACATCTGAGGTCATCAGAACTTAGAACTACTTAAACCTAACTAACCTAAGGACATCACACACATTTGTGCCCGAGGCAGGATCCGAACCTGCGACCGTAGCGGTCGCGCGGCTCCAGACTGTAGCGCCTAGAACCGCTCGGCCACTTCGGCCGACTACAAATTTTGCATAGTGAAATGAGCATAGGTAGAACGTCCAATGGTACTCCTCTGAAGCCCATAACGATCAGTTCAAAAATCTAAATAATGAACCGAGTAGTTGGTGCACCACAGCAGAAGGTGGTAATCGTTCGGGTAAAGCTGCTTCAGTCGCTGTCTTACATTTTGAGCAGAAACGTCGGAAGCAAGAAAATAAAAACCGTCAGAGATCCAAACTCCGCCAGGACCAGCCACGCCCTCCACCCTCTATTATGTGTTATCTATGTGACCACATGTTTCACGCCAGCATTGGTCTGCTAAGCCATCAGAGGCACCTTCTTGCCTAAAGTTATATGTATTATGGAAGTGCAGGGCTAAAATGAAAACTCGGATATGAGTATCAGCCGACAACAACTTCCTCTTTTCTTTCTACAGCATCCAAATTTTTCAAATGGCTCTGAGCAATATGGGACTTAACTGCTGAAGTCATCAGTCCCCTAGAACTTAGAACTACTTAAACCTAACTAACCTAAGGACATCACACACATCCATGCCCGAGGCAGGATTCGAACCTGCGACCGTAGCGGTCGTGCGTTTCCAGACTGTAGCGACTAGAACCGCTCGGTCACTCCGGCCGGCTCTACACTATTATCCTCACGTGTATTTTTCTTTTATAGTGTTCCTATGAATTCATTTCACGTTTTATCCTTCCCTTCTGACTATATCTCGCGAAAACACCACGAAGATAAAACCAGAAAACTTCGAGTTCGTAGGCAGCACCTGGAACTGGTAAGTTCCCACTTACTAAATACCCGATTTGGGCTCGAAATATCCTTTGCTGTTTTGTGTAACAGACATTTGGGCTGTGCAACACAGTTAAAGATGACTATTTCGGAACCACATTAATATGTCCCATTGCGACGCGTCAGTTTGAAGTTTGGTTCAAAATTACCTAAAACATTTCTCTACCGGTGCAAAAGCATGGCCCTCTGCGACGTCACCCTCGGGCTCAGGGAAGCTTCAAACAGCAAGATGTCGACGCGTGTGAAGTAAAACACAGATCTCAGAAGTTCATTATAGGTGTAAAGTGGGTTAATGATGTTACATGGGCACCAAATTCATCACAATTTTGCCCATCGTCACCGTGGACGTGTCACACGATGGCGAGATCGTCACACCCCCTCTTACCCACATTTCACTTCTTCTTTTTGCGCCTCAGCGATGGAGGTCAACAACGCGACGCCCAGTGTTGAAATCATTCGGTTTTTTTGTGGGTGGCAGAGGAAAATATTTCAGAATCGACATGAAAAGGCCTTAGGAGGTGGCATAAAGGACGTCAACGAAATAATTCATTTGCTTGGAGCATAGATTCCCACAAATTTAGCGGTCGAAAAAGACAGTTCGAAATGTGATGAATAACAGGACAACGTCCTTGACAACTTTTGACACTGCAGACCCCCTGCGGATTATTCAGCTCTTCTCTACAAGCATCGTAGGCCACAAACCCACTGGACGTGAAATCCTACCTCTTTAGAGTTCAGTGCCACCGCCGTTATTGCTCTAGTGTACAAGATGGAAACACTAGGAGTCGATCAAAACCATTCGAAGAAATTTGAACGCGATCCGAAGCAGCAAAGGAAGCTTCTTCTTTTTCAGCCGGGGAATGAAGTATTAACCGGTACAGAATGCTTCTGTTTTGTTGGTCCGTACCTTCGAAGTGCGTGATTGATGTACACTCCTGGAAATGGAAAAAAGAACACATTGACACCGGTGTGTCAGACCCACCATACTTGCGCCGGACACTGCGAGAGGGCTGTACAAGCAATGATCACACGCACGGCACAGCGGACACACCAGGAACCGCGGTGTTGGACGTCGAATTGCGCTAGCTGCGCAGCATTTGTGCACCGCCGCCGTCAGTGTCAGCCAGTTTGCCGTGGCATACGGAGCTCCATCGCAGTCTTTAACACTGGTAGCATGCCGCGACAGCGTGGACGTGAACCGTATGTGCAGTTGACGGACTTTGAGCGAGGGCGTATAGTGGGCATGCGGGAGGCCGGGTGGACGTACCGCCGAGTTGCTCAACACGTGGGGCGTGAGGTCTCCACAGTACATCGATGTTGTAACCAGTGGTCGGCGGAAGGTGCACGTGCCCGTCGACCTGGGACCAGACCGCAGCCACTCATGGATGCACGCCAAGACCGTAGGATCCTACGCAGTGCCGTAGGGGACCGCACCGCCACTTCCCAGCAAATTAGGGACACTGTTGCTCCTGGGGTATCGGCGAGGACCATTCGCAACCGTCTCCATGAAGCTGGGCTACGGTCCCGCACACCGTTAGGCCGTCTTCCGCTCACGCCCCAACATCGTGCAGCCCGCCTCCAGTGGTGTCACGACAGGCGTGAATGGAGGGACGAATGGAGACGTGTAGTCTTCAGCGATGAGAATCGCTTCTGCCTTGGTGCCAATGATGGTCTTATGCGTGTTTGGCGCCGTGCAGGTGAGCGCCACAATCAGGACGGCATACGACCGAGGCACACAGGGCCAACACCCGGCATCATGGTGTGGGGAGCGATCTCCTACACTGGCCGTACACCTCTGGTGATCGTCGAGGGGACATTGAATAGTGCACGGTACATCCAAACCGTCATCGAACCCATCGTTCTACCATTCCTAGACCGGCAAGGGAACTAGCTGTTCCAACAGGGCAATGCACGTCCGCATGTATCCCGTGCCACCCAACGTGCTCTAGAAGGTGTAAGTCAACCACCCTGGCCAGCAAGATCTCCGGATCTGTCCCCCATTGAGCATGTTTGGGACTGGATGAAGCGTCGTCTCACGCGGTCTGCACGTCCAGCACGAACGCTGGTCCAACTGAGGCGCCAGGTGGAAACGGCATGGCAAGCCGTTCCACAGGACTACATCCAGCATCTCTACGATCGTCTCCATGGGAGAATAGCAGCCTGCATTGCTGCGAAAGGTGGATATACACTGTACTAGTGCCGACATTGTGCATGCTCTGTTGCCTGTGTCTATGTGCCTGTGGTTCTGTCAGTGTGATCATGTGATGTATCTGACCCCACGAATGTGTCAATAAAGTTTCCCCTTCCTGGGACAATGAATTCACGGTGTTCTTATTTCAATTTCCAGGAGTGTATTTCTGTGTATATTTTCCATCTTACAAGGAATATTTTTGGCATTTTAGCGTATAGATTCGTGCATATTTTAGTTGTTTTTAGAGCATACCAATCAGCCCTCTCTTTATTACCTGGTGTGGTGGACGACAATTTGCTCATCAAACACACTAGCTTGTAGAATAGTGCTATGCTGATATTGTAGCGATTACGAATGCTGCTTCATTTCATTGGAGTTGTAGGAAACCGATGTCGCTGAAAAAGACTGCAACTTAATATAATTGAGTCTCTCATTGTATACCACACAAATTCCAACAGTTTAGAAGCAACTCTGTGCATGAAGTTCACCTACATAATTATCAGTGCTTCTGTGGTCAAACAGAAATGAAAATTGAGTAGGTCCCAGCGTTGATAGTTGATGGATTAGACTCCGCTTCGGTAAGCTGTATTTTGACACATATTTCACAAGTATAACTGTTACTACTTGCAACGGAAAACTCAGTAAGAAAGATTATAGATTCGGCATGTAGCCGGCGTTTGCCTGTCGCAGGCTTGTGTAATATTTTATGAATTCTTAGATTGCATCTGCTGACCGGAATGGGCTACTTTGCAATATTCAGCATCGATTCTGAAAGTGCTGATAATTCAAAGCTCTCGCTGCTATTTGTGACCACGGTGACGTAAGAGTTGTCGAACGTAAACTCAGTTGGATTCACCGTTCCCCTACCAAACTTTTCTGTAACGCCAGTTTACAACCAATAAACAAATAGTTTCCTGCTTGTCGTTCCGTGAGACAATCGTCTGACGTATTATTTTAACATCAATAAGCGACAGTGAATACGGATCCTTTCCAGTCCGGCAAATTACAGTATAAAATACAAGAGTTACCGAGAGTCCACGTAAAAATTTTGCATTCCCTCATTGGCTGATTGTATAGTAATCAAAAGGAAGGTATCATATTAAGAACTAATCTGCTACACAACAAACATTTATTTAGGATGTGTTTATATTTTACATATACTTAATTCACTTCCGTTTAGTTTACATCCTAACATGGTAATTTCTTAGCATGTTATGGAAAGTAATTTTTTCCATAGTTTCGTCTGTAAAATGTAACGTAGGAAACAAAAGCACTGAAGAAGTTGAATTTTACAATTTTTTAAGTGATTTTCACAGTAGAAGATTTTTGTTTTTACTTTTATTAGCCGGCCTCTGTGGCCGAGCGTTTCTAGGCGCTACAGTCTGGAACCGCGCGACCGCTACGGTCGCAGGTTCGAATCCTGCCTCGGGCATGGATGTGTGTGATGTCCTTGGTTAGTTAGGTTTAATTAGTTGCAAGTTGTAGGGGACTGATAACCTTAGAAGTTAAGTCCCATAGTGCTCAGAGCCATTTGAGCCATTTACTTTTATTAGGTTCCTTAAGAGCCAGGGTCACAGTGTTTCTTGCTTCACAGGGATGCTTCTTATTCAATTTGACGTATATATATCATTAACACTAAATATTGTGCAGTTCGAAGGCAAATTCCGTTTTCAGTCACTAGAATCGCTTGAAATTTTGATCATGTGCCTCAAATCGACAACATAAGAATGGAAATTAATGGTTTAGAATCAGAAATGCCAATTGCTACTTACAAGCTACCTAAGTGATACAGCTTCAGCGTTCCTCTGATAAACCTTGAGTGTTTCTCATGAGAGTGTTTTCTCTGTTATTTCCCAACACAATTTTATTGCAAAATCAGCTCATTTGATGTTTCCTGCGACGTACAGTGCCGAAAGTAAATCGGGTTTTTCCCATTGCAAAAAAAAAAAATGTTGTAAAAACTGTTATTTTTGTGCCTGATTTATATAACAGTCTAACAAACGAACTATTACTATTCATGTGTTATATGTTATTGACGTGTGACTTTGTGAAATGTTTAAAATCATTTTACTGCAGCATTACCTGGTCATATATGGAAATAGGAGTTTCATTAAAATATGTAGGAGTGATATAATGAACATAAAACGCATAGATGTATTCAGAACATAATTTGAATTGGGAAAGCAGCACACTGTGATCTCTTTGATAGTTAAATTCCCAAAACTGATGTCTACTGGCAGAATACGGGATGTCTGTTTAAGCAAACCTGATAAATCTATTTTTCTTCGTCCCTCTTTTCTCGTGTACTCTATGCTACGGTTAGGAAGATGTCACTGATTACAGTATCAACATCATCCTCCTTCTACCTGGATATCGTTTACCTTAGAAGCTTTTTCGTTTCCCGCCAAATAATACTTTTCCTTTGTCCTGTTCTTAAAATTTTGTATTTTTTGTGAATGACGCAGGTTTTTTGTGTTGACGCAGTGAAGAGTTTCTCAGCAATCCTTGTAAATCACCTCCGTCTCTTGATTAGAGCATGCTCTCTACATTAATCTAAGCTTTCTCTTCTTGGCACAAGATGCTTGTTACTCTCTCTCTCTCTCTCTCTCTCTGCTTACACTATAAAGGTCTGTAAAAGTATTTCTGATACACTTTGCATCTTTCTCACCTTTCACGTTATAGGCTGATGCATTACGTGTTGTCAATAACTTTTTCCTATGAATCGTGTACAAACTGAGTGACTTTACGCAAGGAATAGATTCTACCTGAGTTTTATTTCAAAATATTATTCCACATGAATCAATAAATAAATAAAAGTGTCAACTTTTTAATTTATTGGTCTTTAAAGCAGTCAATTTTTATTAAGACAAAAGTTACTGAGCCTAAACCTGTTAGCATGTCTGCTAAGTAGTTATTGCTTTTCATATGTTAAATGTCTTTCTGCAATTAGCTATCCCGCAGGACGTGCAGTTGTCCTACACACGTATGGTAAACATTAAATGTGGAAAACGTGTACCTATTTCACATACAGCGTATCCACAATCGTCACATGCCACATGACTTGAACTTTGTCACTGGTTAGTCGACAATCATCATTTGCTTTCATTATTATTATTCACTGATGAAGTCACACTGCACGGGATGGAATCAATAGCACACGTAATAACCATCGATGGTCACTTTATAATTCGCACACTACAGTGGAAATCAATTTCCAAGTTCGCTTTTCGATCAGTGTTTGATGCAGATTGATTGGTAACTTATTGATAGGTCCAGTCGTTTTACAAGAGCGATTGACGGGGCACAGTTACCCAGATTTTCTGTAAAATTTGTTTGTTGAGCACCATGAGCACGTTGCTTAGGCAGCGCGAACTGCAGTGTACTTCCAGCATGACGGAGCCCCTTCACATATTTCCAGACGTGTGAGGGAACGGCTCAACCACACTTACTCCATTCGCTGAATAGTTCGCGGTTGAACAATTAACTGTCAGCCAAGATCGCCAGGCCCTACCCAATAGATTTTAATTTCTGGGATTGAATGAAGTCTGAGATGTAAATACGAAATGAACAGCAAGGTCGCATCATGGACGCTGCTGCTCTCATTAGGGAACGTTGAGAGAGACTGAGACAAGCGACACAACATATTTTCCCAAAAGTGCACAAGTCCACTGAATAATGAAGAGTGTGAAGTAATCCACATAACCACTAAAATAAATCAACTAAATTTTGGTTACAAGATAAATTACACAAATCTAAAGGCAATACATTCAGCTAAATGCTAACAGACTGCAATTACGAAAAACTTATATTGGAATTATCACATGATAATGTTGTGTCGGAAGAGAACCAAAGATTTTGATTTATTGGTACAACACTTAGCAAGTGCAACAAGTCTAGTTAAAAGAGTACCTACAGTATACTTTTCCGTCCTGGTCTGCAGAACTGTTGCACGGTGTGGGATGCACATCAGATAGGACTGACGGAGGATATCGAAAAAATTCAAAGAAAGGCAGCTCGTTTTGTATTCTCGCGAAATAGAGGAGAGTGCCACGGATATAACACACAAATTTGGGTGGCAATCATTAAAACAAAAGACGTTTTTCCTTGCCGGAGGATCTTCTCATAAAATCTCAATCATCACATATCTTTTCCAAATTCGAAAATATTTCGTTGCGCCCACCTACATAGGGAGAAATGATCATCATAACAAAATAAGAGAATTCAGATCTCGCACGGAAAGATTGAAGTGTTGTTTCACTTGGGCGCTTTTCGACAGTGGGAGGTGGTTCCTCTGCCATTCACTTCGTTGTGAATCGCAGAATAATCCTTTGAGTGTAGATGTAGATGGAGAAGTTGATGGTCGGATATTCGAAAATTTATTATGAGTTGTACAATACTGTAATGTGATGTCTAGGATAATGTTTAGAGGTGAATGTGTTAAAAATACGTATTTTTCGATTGATACTTTGTAAAACGCATGTTGTAACGATTACTAACTGTTGCCCAAGTGTAAACTTGACAGTGTATTGAGTAGCACGGAAAATGAATAACACTGTACATTAAATGTGTTCCATCTCCGAAACTATTCGGAATAGGGCGTATATCCAGATGAAATTTTTTGCTTTAGATGATCGCTCCTCTCATATTCCTGAACGCTTACCATTCCTTCTGGAGCACCCTACAGATTCTTAACAGGAAACAAGAAGAGTAGTGGACTCGCGATGTAACCCATAAGAATACCTAGTGTAACTTTTCCCCATGGAAATGACGTGTGGTCCTTTTGTGAACAGCTTAGTATGACATTCTGCATTTATTACTCTAATTATACCTAAACCAAGAACTTGGTGAAAAACGTCTGCTATGAAAATATAGCTTCTCTTGTAGTAGTTTTGGGTAATGGAATTAAACCTTCTATAACATCTAGAACATTCTAGCTGATGAAGGATTGTGACTTAATACTATTGTGTCCCCAGTAGACTTACAAACATCTGTCTCAGTAGCGCTGGCCATTGATATCCAAGTTATTACTGATTAAAAAACATATCATGCCACAAGTGGATGATAAAGCGATAGTACATTATTTTTTTCAAAAATGTTGGGAAACTGTGGGAGATGAGAGATATCCGGTTGTTACTGACACCTGTGCAGTCACGTTTCTTATAGAGATGCCTAGTGATATATTTTAATATGACTGACAAAATGCACGTAATTTATTCAGTAAAAATGTGACTGAGAACATTATCCATTACTGGATCACAACTAGTTAGTGCTTTATTGGAAATATCATCAAATCTATAGAAACTTTTAGTTCCCCAGGTCTCGTTCTTCTTCAGAGTGAGCATGTATGGGAAATTTCAATTTCACTAGATATGTCAATACTTTCTTCTATCTCGGTCAGCAACAGGTACAGATTTTTAACTGTGGTCAACGTTCTTTTATTGGCTTTATGAATTTCACAGAAATCTGCACGCTATGCGTTGTAAACTAATTTTGGCCACAGTCGTCAGTTTCAAGTGATCAGTATGTCTACATGTATGAGAAATATGTGTTTAATGTTCGGACTTCATGTGCATTTGCTCCAAAATATAAGCCGTCCGCATATATACTGAGCTAATTTAGTGACAACCGCTGCACTTCTGAACTCATTCATTGTACGTGGACCTTCACGTTAATGTTCGACAACCGCTTCGTCAGTCAGCTGTTAAACATTATTTTCTGAGCTACTCGAGCAATATTCTCATCTTCTTTTAGAACTTATTTATTAAAAATTTCTGTTAACCCGGAACTGTGTTTCACAACGTTCACATTTTCTTTGATAGAAACAGTGTTGTCTCCTGTGGTTTTATCCCTATTCAAAATATTTCATTCTGCTTTGAGCTTCAGTGTCAGACCAGGTGTTGCTCCTCAGCATTTTATTACACACCGTACTATTTGCAATATGAAAGTACCTCTGAATCTTTATACCAGCTGGCTTCATCCTGACACTTCTCTGGTAAGTGTAATGATGAAGGTTCCTTTCGTCACCTCCTAGTACTATGGTTTTGTTAGAGCACACAGTTTTTCCGTCACAAAAATTTGGCGTAGAACGGATTTCCCGCTAGCATCATCAGGTAGAGAGGTTTGACAAAAGTAAGGAAACACCACTATGGATGCATGCTTGAAGATCCATGGCGATGCTAGCCAAGCCTGCAGGTTGCACTGCCGCATTTGACCACGAACCGCACCTGTGCGGTGTCCTCAGTTCATCGCAAGTGACAGGCAAGGTCAGGACAGTGTTCTGAGTAGTTGTGAGTGCGCTGCGTCGTATCTAGAATGGTACAAGATTCCCATGAAAACCACGCAGGGCTTGGATTTATTCATTACGAGGCGACTAACCTGTTTTGAATGTCAACATGTTTGCCACACCGCACTGGTGGCGGTAAGGAGCTGTGTTTTCGGGGTCCTATATTTTTTCCCCTCCCTCCTTTCACTGTATGAGCAAGTGATGTACAGTGTAGATCTGCCCCCAACTTATACCATTGCGGATCCATGCTGTGGGTATCTTGACTCTATATACAAGTTATGCACGTTGTATTGTCACTCACAGCGCCACGGTGGTGGTAAATTCGTCACTGAAATATGCCACACTGTTAACAAGTTATCCTATGACTAGTATCACGGATTTAGTATGACACTATCTCCGGATCACCGTAGCTTTCAGCAGAACGTGAAGTATCACTTATTTCAGCTTTGCTGTATGTACCGGGTGATCAAAAAGTCAGTATAAATTTGAAAACTGAATAAACCACAGAATAATGTAGATACAGAGGTTAAAATTGACACACATGCTTGTAACGACATGAGGTTTCATTAGAACAAAAAAAGTTCACAAAATGTCCGACAGATGGCGCTGGACAGCAAAATGTCAGTGTCTGCGCATGACAGTCGTGCATAAAAGGAGCTGTAATGAGAGAGAGAATCAGATGCACCAGCATGTCCCAGCATTTTGACGTTACCTGGAAAGGCGCTTTTAGTGAAGCTGTATTATCAGAATGGGGAACGTGCTAGTTCAGCAGTACGATCCTATCGCTATAGGAACGAGATTCGAACAGGTTAAGGTCCGTTGAGAAATGCAGCTATGGCGAGAATGATTTCGAAATTCGAAGCCAAGGGATGTTTAGACGATAGATCCCGTAGTGGCCGACCGAGCGCAAGGCATAATTCTGCTGAGACAGTTCAGGAAGAATTGGAGACTGTAGTGGGAAGTCTGCGCTCGTGGAGTCGCATGTCGCACCGTCGTTCCATACACTACTGTTTGGTTGGCACTTACGCGTACCCTCCGATGCTATCCGTACAAAATCCAACGACATCATGAACTGTTACCTGGCGATTTAGTGAAGCGGAGGGCATTTGTGGTGTGGACGCTTCAAAAGATGGCGGAAGATGACGATTGGTTGAGTAACGTGTTGTGGACCGACGAAGCTCATTTCACGTTCCGAGGGGTCTGTCAACGCCCACAACTGCAGATTTGGGCTACCAAAAATCGTAGAACTGTCGTGGAAACTCGATTGCACGACGAGAAAGTCACGGTATGGGTTGGGTTTACCACACCTACCGTTATCGGACCTTTTTTCTTCGAGGAAATGCGTGATTCTGGTTTTGTAACTGCTACCGTGACGCGTGAGAGGTACGCCGATATGTTACAGAATCGCATCATCCCCAGTCTGGCTGACAAACACCTGCTGGAACGTACGATGTTTATGCAGGATGGCGCTGGACGCTTGAAAGATCTCTTGCGCGCGTCGTTTGGTGATGATCGTGTGATCAGCCGCCACTTTCGTCATGCTTAGCCTCCCAGGTCCCCAGACCTCAGTCCGTGCGATTATTGGCTTTGGGGTTACCTGAAGTCACAAGTGTATTATGATCGACCGACATCTCTAGGGATGCTGAAAGACAACATCCGACGCCAATGCCTCACCATAACTCCGGACATGCATTACAGTGCTGTTCACAGCATTATTCCTCGACCACAGCTATTGTTCAGGAATGATGGTGGAAATATTGAGCATTTCCTGTAAAGAACATCTTCTTTGCTTTGTCTTACTTTGTTATGCTAATAATTGCTATTCTGATCAGATGAAGCGCCATCTGTCGGACATTTTTTGAACTTTTCTATTTTTTTGGTTCTAATAAGACCCCATGTCCATGTCCGTGATTTATTCAGTTTTCAAATTTATACTGACTTTTTGATCACCTTGTACAACACGTCCACCTTCTGTTAATGAGACATGCTGCCTGATATCAATCATATATGTAGATGATGACAATAGGGGTTAGAAATATATTCGTATATGCTCTTTGCTATTTTTCCGGGTATTTTTCGGCACCCGTCATCTCCTGTACTTAGGTATTCATTTCTCTTAGCAGCTGCATAGCATTATTAATATGTCTGTTAAAATCACCCATAATTCCTGCCATGATACTAGACTGGATGCCTTACTTCCATGATAGCTGGAGGAAGTGCTTCGGCCTGGAAGTTCCTGTTGTGGTAAATTATTATCTTACTCTGTGAGAAGCCTGTCTGATCGGGAAGTACAGAACAAGCTCTGAACTATAGATTTTCAGCGTCCGTTATATAATCTATCGGCTGAACTATAAATTGGTATTGTGTCTCTTGGGCTAAGACTTTCCACGCACTGTAACTGGTACGTAAGAAACAACTGATCATTTTCTTTTCTATGGCATGCGGTGGTGTGGAATCATAGAACTCGAATTTATCACTTAAGCTATTCACACTTGAGAGAATCACTATTTATTTTCAGATACCAGCATAACCACAAAATCATGTGTACGGAATGGTTGATGTAGGTGCTATGTCTACCAACAGCATCACAATCAGAGGACTAAATACAGAGTTATACACAGCTAGGAAGAAACGAACAATGAACTTCAATAGGAATATAGCTCACTCCACCGAATACTGACCACTATCGACATAAGTAAAATCCCCGATGTCTCAACAACTTTTTACTTACAGATGTATGTGTGGTCCTACTTTTCAGTAGATCTATCTGCTCGAGGAATATTGGACACACTTTTGAAATACTCATTCGATAATCTCAATCGATAAACATTTATTTCTAAATTACCTTGTCTCTGATGACCTGAGAGTCCACAGTAGTTCATGATAAGGTCGTACGGTGCCCTTATTGGGGAACAGCTCCATCTGGCCAAGTAGAGTGTTTGGTGCTCAACCCATATATAGGACGGTGTTGTATTTTCTTCCATACGATATACTACCGGGCTTTATACTTACAGAACTTTCAGTGGTCTGTTGAATAGCTAGGCGACTCTGGGCTGGGAAATAGATACTTGAAGAAAAATAGTCCGGCGTCTTACTGCTCGTGATTATCACGTAGGTTTTGCTGAATGCATGGAGTCCTACCACGGCAAAAAAATCTGTTACAGATCTGACTGCATATACTTACAATCAGACAAATGTTTTGCCGTTGCATCCCATAAAAGTCATTAGCCATAGATAGTCAACATTGATCCATTAGAGCGCTACTGGTCGTTAGAGTTTTCTGTCATGTTCCGCTACACGTATGCGAAACATTCCATTAAGCTGTTATCTCTTTCAATCTTCGAGGCGCACTTTGTTCCCTTCCCCTTTCACATCCATCATTACTTGCCCCACGTGAAGAATTACAGCAGGGCCGACTGTATTAATTTCTTTGACTTCGACATTAATGTGTAAGTGATAAACATTACATTGACTGTAACGTCATTACGGATCAATACAGCAAGTCGAGTATATAAACCTGTCACGTGTAAAAGAAGTTGATGAATCAAGTACAGTTCGGTAGTGTCGATCGAGACTAGTAAGATACCACTGCCTCGAAATCTCAAAAATTAGAGTATTGAAACCTAAGTCATAGTTTAAGTTATTCGAAATGTTGCATTAAGCATTTACAGTGAATAAGAAAGTTAATAAGAAAATTAAAGCCACAGAGAGTGACAGCATACTAGCATGTAACGACTGTAGGTTAAGGAATCGTAGTTCGTATTTTTTGAATCGTGATTGGAAGATCAGGGCGTAAACGAAGTCATACTATCATGCTTCACCCGCTCTGTTCACGAATGTTAGGAAAGGGAGAGAGAAATAGCAGTATAAAGAACCCTCCACTCTGAGCTGTGCTGGGATTTGTGAATACATTTGCATATGTAAATTCAAGTGTCTGAAATACGCCTCGTTGGCCGTTTTGAAGCTTTAATCTGTTATGACTTAGTGTTCCAAATACTGCTGAGCCCTGGTGCTTTGTTCTCTTGACTTGTGCGTAGGTGGAGACGATGTGGTATCCATATTTGGATAGCTGATATGACAGAGTAAACCGAAAATATCCGGGATCGATTCGGCACATACTCTATGGTCGTTTCAAAGGAGGTTCAGCTGGGAAACTAGAATTGATTGTATTTGCGCGTAATTTCCTTGTTGTTTGGCACTGAGTCAAGGAATTAATATCTTGCAGTGACTCAACGGTCACAATATGTCTTCTGAATATTGTGAGTTTCAGTAATTGCCATAACGAATAGGGGCAGCATATTTCACCGTATTTATCTTCACCATTTGGTATGTCATTCACTCATTTATTTAACAAGCTATGAAGAACGATGAAATGTCTGTTACCAAGTGGACAAGAAGATGACAACCTAGCAAGGGTTTAATGGTTATTAAAGCAATGTTTCTATAATGTACATACCATCCTGACGTACAAGAGGAAAAATGACATCATTATCTGTTTTATGATGGCATTTTGCTTATAACAGTATAAAATGCAATTTTTGCTATCGAGATCTCTTTTCTTGGAAGAAGTCGGACCGCTAGTGTTTCGTCTTTAGTCGTTGCCATCCCTGACTTGGAAACAATACTGAACTGCATCTGCATAGTAGCAGTGTACAGGACGCCACCAAAAGGGAAGTGTTTTAAGACTTAGTACATTTCTCATCGCGTTTTTCAAATAATCCAGAACAAATTCTCTGAGGTCTTACGTACCAGGCACAATCGAGGCATTAGCAGACGCTACCGTTTCCAGTACTATGCCGATAAACCAGTTACATGCGCCGCAGCTGCTCGCTAATGGAAGTCGTGAGAACCAGGACTGTGCCCGAGGCAACATGTACGGCTCGGTCTCATACCTAAATATAGCAACTCAGTTTTGTTGTTATCTTGAAGAGGGTTTGACATGATTTAAACATGAAGATTAGCGTTTATACTGGAATGATTGCTGGTTGATCTCCGAATTCAGATTATTCTTTGTTCAGTTCTTTACGTTCTGTTGCTCAAACCATTTCATATGACGTTAGATTAGCCTTCATTTTACTATCTTTAATTACTTTAATTGGTAGTTTTAATATATTTGATTTTATGACTTAATACTATTCGTGGAATATTAGAAATAAACAAAAAATATTTTCTAAGATAAAATATAGAATAAAAATAATAAATTATAGTAAATAAATAATAAAATATAATAAAAATACGAAAATAGAAGGAAAACATGCTGGAATCAGATATGTGAAGAAGCCATAGCAGAAAGGACTAAAAAGTGGGAAAAATGGAGACGCTCAAAGAAAATTGAAGATTATGAGCAACTTAAACAACAAAGAAAGGAAACAGGGAGATTAATCAGAAATACCAAATGAGCCTTTCGCAAGAAACAATACTCGTGACGTTTATCAAAGTTTCAAGAACAGATTAGAGGGGTACCAGACTTCAAATGAAAATGAAAATGGCAAAATTGGGTTAAACAATACCGAGAATTGGGAAATACTAGCACGATATTTTCATTAGCTTCTGAAATGTCTTGAACCAAGTCATAAATTGTAATTGTCAGATATTAATACAAACTATAGAACAAACTATAGAATTAATGAAAACTATAGAAGAAATTCAAGAACTAATTAATACTCTCAAAAACAACAAAACCATAGGAGAAAATTCTATTTCAGCTGTACTTCTGAAGTGGTGCTTGGCAAATATAACAAAGAAGCTAAATTTACTCTTAGAAGAAATATAGAAAGCAGAAGAAATCCCAGAGATATGGAAAATCGCCTTTATCTATCCATTCCATAAAAAGTTAATAAAGAAGATGTAGACAATTACAGGAAAATCTCATGACTGCCAGTAGCGTATAAAGTATTTTCCATGACTTTTTTAAGCTGAACGGAGAGAACACTATAGATAGTCCTTTATGTGAATATCAAGATGGTTTTAGGAAACCAAAGGAAGGTTATGATCAGGACAAATATTTAATCTTAAGTCAACATACCACTTAATTCAAAGGATATTGTAGTTCTGTTCGTGAATTTCAAAAAAGTCTCTTCATTCTGTTGATAGACAAACTGTAGACATAATAATTCGAGAATTTGGCGTAAAGTCTAAACTGGCGAAACTTATCCGTGAAACACCCACAAATACAGTCTGTAAAGTAAAATTTATGGGAGAAATTTCACAGCTTTTCAAAATAAAAATAGGCATACGACAAGGTGACGGCCTATTCCCAACTCTTTTTAATAGTCTTTATAGAAAATAGCAAGAATTTGGAACTAATAGCTTATTGAACTCAACATCTTACCTGTAAGGTTACGAAGAGGAAGCAAAAAGATCGAAATCCACTGTCTTGCATTTGCAGATGAGTTTGCTATACTTTCCGAAAATGTGGCATCTGCTACAACACAAATAAATCTCCTGCAAGAAGGAGCCAGCACATCTGGCTTAAGAATTTCTGCAGATAAAACAAAATTTATAATAAACGTTAAAATGCTCCAAAAGTTTTGAGAACAGATACTGCCCAAATAGAGAGGTAAGAAAATTCAAAGATCTAGGGGAGATAATTCAAGAAAGTGCTTTGGAAAAATCCTCAATATAGGAAACCTTGCAGAAAATGGGAAGACCATATGGTATCATCATATCACCAGCTGGGTCAACGAATTACAAAAGGATTTAGAAAGAAACAATATAAAAATGGAAGATAGAAACAACAGATGAGCCTTCCTGGAAAAAGTATTGAAAATGGAAGGATTCCAAGGCAGGGTAGCTAAAATGACTGGTTCAAAGTGGTCTGAAGACAGAAAGAAGAAACATAGTGAACAGATGAAGGCATACAGAAAGAAAAAAAAGAAAAAAAGAAAAGAAAGGAAAAGAAAAGAACAAAGAATGAAGAACTGAAATTGCAGCGTGGTCCTCAGATGGCCTATTTGCAGTAAAACAAAAAATAGAAAAAAGTTCTTATTGACACTAAAGATATCTTCACAAATGCGATCGGTCCGTGCACAATGCGTGAAAATGCTGTACTTCAGAGACTCATTATCGGATTCTATTGATTACAGAGATACTGGGTGAACTGTTTTGAATAGCAGTTGGCCTAGTGAGGATTTGTTTACTTGTTGGAAGAAATGGCATACTGTAGCTATCCTACAGTATATACGAATTAAACGTAATGCACTTCTCCAGCCCAAACAAATTAAGTGAATGGGTTGATTCTTTTGCATTAGGTGTTGCCTGGGGTGGACTTTCGGGGTCTTAGAAAACCACGATTTGCTCATGGCCGATTCCTGAGCAAACCCCAAAAAACCGTGACTTTTGGGTACGAAAACTGCCAGTTGTAGGGGTGACCACTTCTATAATCTCCATTCAAGACAGACAGTCGAGAATTTTACTGTATGTTCTTAAGATTATATTCTCATGGAATATACAAACTGTTTTCGATGTTGTAATCCGTTACCGATATCTAGAGGTTCAAAGTTACCATACTTATGCAGAAAACCACAAAACTGGTTTCTATAATTTTTGCACTCTGTGTGGTTGCTATCTAAATAACTAACCATACCAAATGGCTTAAATTTTAACTGTACATTCTGTAACATTCATTTAGAAACAAATTCCCGTTTCTAAAATCTGTATTCGTTACACACCAGAAAAAACATTATTTTAGGGTTCTAAAAGTACCAATTGTGGAGATGGCCACTTCTGTAATTTCTGTGATGTAAGATCATCGAAAATTCTACAATATATTTTTTAGGTGATAATACTGGGTCATATAGATTTTTTAAAATATCATTATCCGTTACCAAGATCCAGAGGTTCAGAGTTGTACTTTTGCAGGATAACATGCACGTAGTATTTGGTTTCAGGTGTAAATGTAGTTTAAGTGACTTTATCAACATGTGGCAGGTTCTAGGGTCTTCACAAGAGTTGTTAAATCGCCAGACTATGTCTTTGGTAAGCATTTGTGCACCAATGAAACTTTATGATGCACTGGATTCATAAGAGGGGCACTTCACACCTGTACAGGTATACCCAAAGTGGTACTGCAGTCATAAAAATGGACTAAAAATGGTCTTAACTTAAAATCACTGCCAAAGGTATGTAAAATGGAAGGCTGCAGAGTCAGTAAAATATTTCTAGTAACATTTTACTCTTTCATGATATAAATCATAAGCTGAGCACTTGCAATGAACTGCAATAAATGAGGAAAGTCTTGAGAAAAACGTGAAGCAAATGATTTTGTATTAACTTTATATTATAAGTACTGTTATTTGTTGTTTATATGTGTAAAAAATATAAATGTCTCGAAGTATCTGAATTTACTGTCAAAACCTTACTGACTTACAAAATTCGTTCATTGCTGTAGTTGGAAAAGAAGAGAAACTGCAGAAAATACTTGTCACAGAGCACAAAAGTCGAATGTTTTCTTCTTGGAAAGACTGACAAAAAAGGGGAAACCAGCTGCTTCAATCCTCATTTCGCCTTCCTCACCAAAAATTTTGGCATATGAACATATTCGTGCTTTTTTGTGCTAAAAGTGAACAACAGAGAGACAATGACAGTGGAAGAGAGGGGAGACAGTACCAGTGGGAGAGAAAGAGAGAGGAGACAGTGATGGTAAGGGAGAGAATGTGTCAGTGAAATAGAACAAGTGTTGAATGAAGACAATAACAATGGCATTGCCCCACATTGTGGTTTCCTACATCAGGGCCAAGTATTCATTCAGGGGCAAACCTACCGTTCTGTTGATTGACAGGTTCTTAACCTATTGTTCTGCTGAGAGGATTATGACCCACTAGGGATAATCCATCCTTTTGCTTGCCCTTCCTTTTGATATATGGTCTGTGAGAGATGGTGGCAGTAAAAAAAAAGAGAAAGAGAGATGGACAGAGATAGAAGTAGTGGAAGGAAAAGAGAGAGGAGGCAGCGGAAATGTCAAAGGTAGACGAGTGGAGACCATACTTAGACTTTAGGGTCTGGACCCTCCCGGACCCACGACCTATAACACATAGGATGGGGTGGTGGGGGGGGGGGGGGGTAGGGATGAATTTTGGACAGAAATTTTAAACACGTGGGTACAGGGGGAAAAACGAGTTGGACCCCTTGAAGAGCTATGGTGGTGACTGCAACAGTGGTAAAGAAAGACAAAAGGAGACAGTGTAAATGTAAATATGTGTGTATGTTTGTGTGTGTGTGTGTGTGTGTGTGTGTGTGTGTGTGTGTGTGAGAGAGAGAGAGAGAGAGAGAGAGAGAGAGAGAGAGAGAGAAAGAGAGAAAGAGAGAGAGATAGAGAGACATGGCAGTGAGACATACTGTAAATCAATAGGAGAAAAAAGTGACATTAGGAGAGAAACATATAGACATCGGCGTAGGAGGAACATGCTGAGTATGAAGGCTTCACTACAAAGAAAGGCTGGATAAAAGGATTTAGAATGTTATGTGTTCAAATAACGTGAATATGTTGGCATGTCAAAATTTTTGGTGAGAAAGGAGGAATGAAGAGTAAGGCAATTGTTTCTGCACTTTTCTGTGGGAGTCTTTTCAGAAGGAACATATTCGCCTTTTTGTACTATGACAAGAACATTTTCCTGCTGCTTTATACTATGGTACTATGCGTTGCACTGGATATTGCCGAGCGAATTAACGGGGTTGTTGATAGTGTAATAGATAGACTCAGAGCGCGCACCAGTATGATCGAGCCACGATTAACAATATTAACCTCAGTTGCATGTTGGCTGCAATGTCATCCCGTGTTGAACATGAGGACATTGAGGAAATTATGGAGACTGTGACATGTCATTGCATTGTGCAAGAAAAAGCACAGTATTCGAATGAAGAGCAGTAAGTTTATATTTAGCTGTGTGAGAGTAACTGTTCCTGATTTTGTGATGTCGTAGAGGACAAGACTGTAAACTATACTTATCAATAGCACTGTGTCTGCAAAGATTTCGTTTACTTATCAATAACACTGTGTCTGCAAAGATTTCGTTTTTTGTACAAAAGGCAGGGCTCATCATTCTGAATGTGGATGCTATCGTTTCAGCTGTTGATCTTACCATGGAAACAATAAATTTCTGAAGCTAGCTTGTCTGGAGACAGAATATCTTCTATGAAAACTGTTAACTTAGTTTCGGGTGTTAAGATACATAGAATTGTCTTACTACGAAAGTGGGGAAAGACAGGCTTTCTAACTATAGAACTGACACCGAAAGTTAATTTTTCTCCCTTCTGTAAGAAACGTTTTCTGAGCAACTTTTCTGCATTCACATTTCTGATTTCTACAGACATTTTCAATCACAATTAAAGTAGATTACTGTGGCTACCAGTTTAAATAATATTTAAGAATATTTTGCAACTTTCACTGTATTTAAGTGCAATAATTTCGTAGAAATAGAACAGTTAATAGTACACCTGCGAGATGTGCCCTTGATAAGATCATGTTCTAAATTTCACAATCGTTTTGCAATGAAGTCCTACCAGCTCTTTTATTACGCTTGTTTCATACCAGTGCAAGTTAAAAACGGAGCATTACTGGTCAAGATCTCTTAAGAAAAATGTTGAATTTTATGCCCTTTAGAATTTCAAAAAACTAATAATAGCTATCATGATACACCTTGTATAATGTTCTATTACAATCAGAATTACTTGCAATTACTGCAGCTTTGAAAGAACCAACACACCAGTCAGATGAATCATGAATGAGTGTGCAAAGATTTAATATATCGAAAAAGAATACTAGCGCCATGATTATGTCATGAAATAGGAGACAAAGAATAGTAATAAATGCTTTGAAAAGTAGTGAAGAAGACAGTTTTAAGAGCCCAAAACCACCACAGCTATGGAACTCTCTGCATCACCTACACCCTACACGGCAATGGAGGAAACTGATACGCCTGACAAATTTGCAAGGTCGACTTTATACTCTATCGGTAATGAATTATTGTAAAATGTGTGTATGATTCATTATGTTTTATTTTTAATGGCTAAATTTACCTTCATTTCACATTAAAAATAAAAGGCAAAGTATTGCACATTGAGGAAATGTCTGCTGCCAGTAACTCTGCCATAAGCCATTGGAAGAGTGTCAAAGATGCACATAGCTACACATACATTTGGAAACAAGGTTAAAATTTTAAACTTATGTATCTCATTCAAGAACTCCAATTGGAGAAAATAAAGTATTCAGTGTTGATGTATGGATTGTTTCTTAAGTATTTAATTTCTTCTTCTAAATTGTTGTGATACCTTTATGGTATTCATTGATAAATAACTTGTGTGCCTCAGAGACATAACCGTCAGTTATCTTTGAGTATTTCCACAAAACCCAAATGTTTCAACCAAAGATCTTCACTGTTTGATGTTGAGTTGTGAAGTTCGACACTATATGGTCAATAATGACATAAAATACACTTATCTTGAATAAATCTCCTGAATTCACATCTGTCACTTCCTTTCTGATTTGTTCATAATCTGATTTCGTCTTCTTAGCGCGCACGTCTCGAAATTCAAGATCGATATTAATTTCTATGGCAACAATTTTAGATAGGGAGAACGGCATCTCAGTTTTTTACAAACATATTTTAAGTCATTTAATTAGCTCTCAAAATGTTTTACCTCAACATTAATGGTAATTTCTTGAGCTTGTAGTAATTTGATCCTGTATTTAATCATTACTAACAATTTTTGCTAAACTAATGCTATGATTAAACACATGAATGCTCTCATTAATCCAGAACACGCTGTATCCCGGAGCGTATTTCAGTTGACAAATTCAACTTACTGAGAGTTTCAACAACAATGGCAATCTTATCCAGGTAAGCTGCAATTGGAATTGCAGCGTCAACCCTTAGAACTACAACAGGTATCAGCCATGGAATATAAAGAATTTCGTACACATTGTTTCAGAATTTTCATTCGTTATTGATGCAATGAACAAGCTGTAAAGAAGTTGAATGCCTCCGAAAAAAGTGTATGCTTGATGACAAATCTCAGTTGCATGAACACATCTATGACGAGCACATAGAGGAAATTTTGCAAGAGTATTTCACTGATTAAAATGTGTCTGTGAGAACCTTTAATGTTATTTCCGTTTCATAGCCTGCTTCGCTGCATTCACTGACAGGAAATGAGCATTTCACAAGTGTTTATCGAATTAAATGTGCAATAACAGCTCTCGTTTTCTGATTACAATATATTAATTCCAATAAACGTTCATTTATTTCACATTTACCAATTTCCTTCTGGAAGTAAATATAAAACACAAGATAAATGTTGTTTGTTCAGTATGATTTGAATCAGAAGTTCGATAAACAATAATTGTATAACACTTCTCACTTTCTCTCTGTTCCAAGATGGCACTCCTGGCATGGTGGACACAACTAGAAGTAGATTCATTCTATCACTTGATAGATAATGCTCTTGAAAAGACTTTCTTAATATGTTTCGCGAGAACTGCATCATAGGGATTCCAGAGCTCTAATATTCTGAGGAATTTTCCATAATTTGTACATACAATTTTCAGAGTAGAACTTCTGAAGGTCAAGCCTGTTTGACCAAGAAATAAATTAACGTCAAGATACATGAGAGTTCTCACGTAAGCTGCCTATTATACACGCAAACAAAAGAACATAATTTCTTTACTTCCGAGCATCAGCACGGTCAACATACCTCTTTCATGTCATTTCATTTCTTCACCTTTATGAATGCATGCATGTCCGGAGTAACAGGCACTGCGACAATTATAGCTGTTACGAAACAGATGAAATGTATTCGCAGTTGAGAATATGGACAACCATCATCCCTATAATGGAACGACGACAGTGAAAATTTATACCGTATCTGGGCTTATCCACCGAAACCGGGTAAACGACTTTCCATATATATATATATATATATATATATATATATATATATATATATATATATATATATATATATATATTGTATGCCTAGCCTTTTGAGAGGAGCTCTTGGGGACGATGGCCGTTTGCTATTGTGAGAAAATGAAACGCCTATAGCCGTACCTATGATTTTATTTATTTTTAACTACCAGTTTCGGCGCTTCAATGTGCCATCTTCAAGCTGCAGTTGATGCTGAAGGATTTACATGATCCCTATATATATTGTATCAGTGGCCAACATAACTGGTTATGCAGACTATCTGAAAACTTTGGTGTCATCACTTGAACTATCAACACGTTTCTCCAGTCAGTTGGCAGTTGGAATGGTATCACCTAAGTTTTCAGATCGAATATACATGGTGGATGTACGAGTGAGTTTGTAGACACATCCGTCTTCTTTTAGAATACTGTTGTGCGGTGTGGGATCCTTGCCAGATAGGATTGACGGTGTACATCGAAAAAGTTCAAAGAAGGACAGTACGTTTTGTATTATTGCAAAAGTGGGGAGAGAGTGTCACTGAAATGATAGACGATTTGGTATGTAAATCACTACAACAAAGGCATTTTTCGTTGTGGAGGAATTTTCTCACGAAATTCCAATCACCAACTTTCTCCTCTGAAAGCGAAAATACACTCCTGGAAATTGAAATAAGAACACCGTGAATTCATTGTCCCAGGAAGGGGAAACTTTATTGACACATTCCTGGGGTCAGATACATCACATGATCACACTGACACAACCACAGGCACAAAGACACAGGCAACAGAGCATGCACAATGTCGGCACTAGTACAGTGTATATCCACCTTTCGCAGCAATGCAGGCTGCTATTCTCCCATGCAGACGATCCTAGAGATGCTGGATGTAGTCCTGTGGAACGGCTTGCCATGCCATTTCCACCTGGCGCCTCAGGTGGACCAGCGTTCGTGCTGGACGTGCAGACCGCGTGAGACGACGCTTCATCCAGTCCCAAACATGCTCAATGGGGGACAGATCCGGAGATCTTGCTGGCCAGGGTAGTTGACTTACACCTTCTAGAGCACGTTGGGTGGCACGGGATACATGCGGACGTGCATTGTCCTGTTGGAACAGCAAGTTTCCTTGCCGGTCTAGGAATGGTAGAACGATGGGTTGGATGACGGTTTGGATGTACCGTGCACTATTCAGTGTCCCCTCGACGATCACCAGAGGTGTACGGCCAGTGTAGGAGATCGCTCCCCACACCATGATGCCGGGTGTTGGCCCTGTGTGCCTCGGTCGTATGCAGTCCTGATTGTGGCGCTCACCTGCACGGCGCCAAACACGCATACGACCATCATTGGCACCAAGGCAGAAGCGACTCTCATCGCTGAAGACGACACGTCTCCATTCGTCCCTCCATTCACGCCTGTCGTGACACCACTGGAGGCGGGCTGCACGATGTTGGGGCGTGAGCGGAAGACGGCCTAACGGTGTGCGGGACCGTAGCCCAGCTTCATGGAGACGGTTGCGAATGGTCCTCGCCGATACCCCAGGAGCAACAGTGTCCCTAATTTGCTGGGAAGTGGCGGTGCGGTCCTCTACGGCACTGCGTAGGATCCTACGGTCTTGGCGTGCATCCGTGAGTCGCTGCGGTCCGGTCCCAGGTCGACGGGCACGTGCACCTTCCGCCGACCACTGGCGACAACATCGATGTACTGTGGAGACCTCACGCCCCACGTGTTGAGCAATTCGGCGGTACGTCCACCCGGCCTCCCGCATGCCCACTATACGCCCTCGCTCAAAGTCCGTCAACTGCACATACGGTTCACTTCCACGCTGTCGCGGCATGCTACCAGTGTTAAAGACTGTGATGGAGCTCCGTATGCCACGGCAAACTGGCTGACACTGACGGTGGCGGTGCACAAATGCTGCGCAGCTAGCGCCATTCGACGGCCAACACCGCGGTTCCTGGTGTGTCCGCTGTGCCGTGCGTGTGATCATTGCTTGTACAGCCCTCTCGCAGTGTCCGGAGCAAGTATGGTGGGTCTGACATACTGGTGTCAATGTGTTCTTTTTTCCATTTCCAGGAGTGTATTTTCTTGACACAGAACTACATAGGGAGAAACGATTACCAAGATAAAATAAGGAAAACCAGAGCTCGCACAGAAAGATACAGGTGTCCGTTCGTTCTTTTCGCGAGTCCTACGAGATTGGAATGATAGAGAATTGTGAAGGTGTTTCAATGAACCCTCTTCCAGGCACTTAAACGTAATTTGCAGAGTATCCATATAGGTGTCGACAGTTGATGACATATGGAAGTTTGGGGCACGCTGTGGAGCGTGATCGGATGCCTAATAGTAAGGCGACCGCTCGTGATAAGCGGGAAATCGGAGTTCGAGTCGTAGTTCGGCACACATTTTCAACATCATCATTCCATTATACAGCTGATGGTTACCCATATTCACAACTGCGAGTAGAATTCATGTACAGCACAAGATGGTTTTAGTGTGCAATGTCTAAAGAAAATATTGTGCATTCGATATTAAAAACGAAAGCGAATTGAATATGATAGGTCTGCATGACTGATAAAGCTGAAGAACTGGCGTGGAAAGCATAAACTAGATTGGTTACGCTCGTGTTGGGGTAATGTTTTTTTATTTATTATACGACACAAATGTATTTTACTATATCAGTCTAATATTTGCCGACTTCACAGATTGGGATAACCGAACATTGCGAGACTTGGGCCACACCCTCGAGGCTTGGGGCTGGAGGTTTGACCCGTCGGGCCTGAACAACCCGGCGTGGGACACATAATCTCTCTCTCTCGCTCTCTGTATCTGTCTCTCCCTCTCTTGTACATGAGCTCCACCATTGGGCAGATGGCTGTGTGCTGTCTGCCTCTGTGCCTGTTATGTTCCGGCCTTCCTACAGAGTCCGGTACTTAGTTTCATGTAAATAGCCCTCTTGCAGGCAAAAAAATGTATACATAACCTCTAAACTCTTTTCTCATCATTTTGGCAGAAATTATGACCAACTGTCACTCAGTCAACAATCCCAATGTAATTCATAATAAACCTCTGTCATACAAATGAATAAATTAATGAAACGCAGGTTAATGTGGGGTTATCTTCGGAGTAATTCATGGATTGTATATAGACGATACGTAAATGAATGTTGATATGTAACTGTAAGTCTTGAGGACTCTTACATACAATTTTAAGTAATCAGTAAGTACGTGTTTCCACGTAATACTGTTTTCTTAAAAATGTTTGCATACATGACGTCAATATGTAATATAAATTTTATATTTACCCTAGTAGGCCACTGGTGCCACCCCATGCTTCCAGTGCCAGATCTCTGTAGTTACTTGGGTTGGGTTGTTTGGGGAAGGAGCGAGGTCATCGGTCTCATCGGATTAGGAAAGGATGGGGAGGGAAGTCAGAGGTACCATCCCGGCATTTGCCTGGAGCGATTGAGGGAAATCACGGAAAACCTAAATCAAGATGGCCGGACGCGGGATTGAACCGTCGTCCTCCCGAATGCGAGTCCAGTGTCTAACCACTGCGCCACTTCGCTCGGCTGTAGTTACTTAAGGGGACATTGTACATGAAATGTATTGAAATGTATTGAAATTTGTCATTTTCTGTTTTCTACTTCATGATGTACTTCGGACTTCCTGAACGTTTTGGTATATAATATAAACTCTGATATTTGTGAGGCCGAATAGTGTTTTGAATGTTGATGTGTGACTGTCAAACTTCACAGCTATTCAAATACTGCCACAGTTAAGCAGTCATATCTTGGGAACTACAGTGCCTAGAAGGCTGTAAATTTCTTTGTTTTCTGCCTACTACTACGTCTCAGAGGCTGGCATTACGAATAAACAAATCGGTCCTTTGTTTCTGATATTAGTTTCCGTTGAGAGTAGTGTGATTATAGGCTATTTTTGTAGTAAGCTAATTTCTATTGCTTTTTATAGGTCAATAAAATGACTAAACCTAAAAGTAACTTCAAGAAACGCAAGTTTGCCGGTAACAGATATGTGGGACCTGCATTTTCTACTGAAGTACTTGAAAACACGTGTGCTAGCAGTGAGGGAAACTACGATAATCTTTCTGAAGTGATCACGCCCCCTACTGCATCGGAAAGGAAAGTAACGTTAGAAACCGGTGACCCTGGTAAACGTAATGATATTATGGAAAACGTCATTATTTATCTTCAAATCCTTGCATAAGTTCTTTCTGAAACTCTCTGTTGCTGTCTTTGTGATGGTGAAGTTAAACTTTGAATAGGGTGTTGGATATAGAATAGGTGTTGTGAGAAGCGCAAAAACGAAAAAGCATTTCATACTTCATCAACGGGTTCAGGTAACGAATTGTATGAAACTAAGGTGAGACTTTTCTATGGCCTTAGACGCATTGGTAAAGGTTCAAGGGCTGCTAACGTTCTTTGCACTGGGTTGAATTTTCCAAAACCACGTTCAGTGGTTGCTGCTACATCAGAAGCTGTTGGACAAAATGAGGGTGACACAGACATCAGCATCGCTGTCGATGGATCCTGGCAAAATCGTGGGATTAGTTCCAAAAATGGTTTTACATCTGCAATAAGTATTGACATTGGAAAAGTTATGGATTTTTAAGTTCTCAGTAGGTACTACCAAGGTTGCACAGTGAGCCAGAAGAACAGATTACCTCATCAGCAGCAGCGTATAAAAGTTATGGTAGCACTAGTGGGGGAATGGAGGTAAAAGGAGCAGTTAACATTTCCTAGCGTTCGCAGTAGGACAGATGTGTCATACATGTTCATTACTTAGGCGATGGAGACAGCAAGGCTTTCATTGCAGTACAAAACAGTAGGCCATATGATATTCCTATACAAAACCTTGAGCGTGTAGGACATGTCAAGAAAAGGATGGAAACACATCTGCATAGCCTAAAAACCAAAGTGGATAATACAAAATCGTCTGTTGGCAAGACAATAAAATGGGCTGGAAGACTAACGGCAAAAGTAATTGATAAATTACAGGAATATTATGGGAAGCCCATTAGAGATAACTGTGACAATTTAGAGAACATGAAAAGAGCTATGTGGAGTACTTTCTTTCGTCGAATATCAACCGATGAAAAGCCATGTCATGCTTTGTGTCCACCTCCACCAAACACTTGGTGTAAATATAGGCAAGCTGCATTTTCTGGCACCTTGCATGAATTTACACATAAACATTCTCTTCCTTTGGCAGTAATGGAGGCAATCAAACCTTTTTATAGAGATTTGGCAAATCCTGATCTAATAAAGGAGTGTATACATGGGAAGACCCAGAATGTGAATAATTCTTCAATAATTTTGTGTGGCGCCAGTGCCTGAAAATGTATTTTGTTGACCTTATGACTCTAAAGTTAGCAGTGTCTGATGCTGTAATAACTTTAAATGGTGGGAATATGAAAGACTTAAGGTTCTGAAGAAGTTAGGGGTAAGATTTGGACAGAACACAGCTAAAGGACTGCGGGAACTGGATGAACTTCGTGTACATAAGCAGAGTTACCAGCTCAGCAAATGACAAAAGAAGCAAGAAAGAAAAGAGGGAGGCAAGCACTGGGCTGTTGTGTACACTGAAGAAGACCAAGGAAAATTCTAGTGCATAAAAGAAACAAAAATGTAAGTCTGCATTATAATTCGTAATAAAAACGTTTTTTTGCAATAAACGTCTCATTTTTACTAAAATAAAAGTACTGATGGTAGAGACATAAAATATTCATAGCATGTAAAGTGTGAGAATCAACACATATAACTAGAATAATTAAAATATCCTGAGTTGTTTTGTATTTATTTTCATTTATTTACAAAATTCTGTCAAAACTTGAGCGTTTGAAAAACAAAGATAACTTGTCCCACTATATAATTTTAGTAATGATTCTAGTTCAGTGTATCTAGAAAGGTGCATTCAATAATTATGAAAAATTGTAAGTTGGTGTCCTAAAAAGTTTCCAAGATAATGGCTCACGAAATTCGATAATTTAACATTGGCGGCATAGGACATACAAAGTCCCCTTAATTATATCCAAAACACTGTGACAAAGCAATGTTGGTGAGGCTACCGTTGAAGTTACTTGAGCCTATAACTAGTTGCAACTCGTCCTCGCAGTTCATTTGTCATGGACTTTTATCGCCGATAGCACACAGCTTGCTATCGGAATAAAGAGTTTAGACAATAATGTGGAAACATCAGGGGGAAACGCTTGCTTGAACATAAATGCAAGCTTGTAAGCTGCGCTGTTGTATTTGTCCGCGAACGGCACCTCACTTTGCAAGTATCAGTGGTGGTCACAACATTGTTTTGTGTTGTGAGTGCATTATGTCGGATATAAGTGACTTCGAACGTGGGCAAATGGTTGGAACTCATATGTTGAGTGTTTCCGTGATCGTAACGAAGATTTATACCGCATACACGGAAAGAGGAAAAAGCATCCGCTAAGTCACAATGCGGACGAAAGTGTGTGTCGAGTGACAGGCTTGCGACGAAAAATATGAAGAAAACAGTTCAAATGGTTCAAATGGCTCTGAGCACTATGGGGCTTAACATCTATGGTCATCAGTGCCCTAGAACTTAGAACTACTTAAACCTAACTAACCTAAGGACAGCACACAACACCCAGTCATCACGAGGCAGAGAAAGACAACAGTTGCAGAAGTCCCTGCAGGACTGAATGTCGCATTCGTGAACCCTTTCACAACGAAAATAACACCAAGCGATCTCCATATGCAAGGAATTGCAGGGCTAGCTGGAATCTGAAAGTCGCTCATCAGTGATGTGAATGCCCGTAACAGAGAAACATGGAGCCGAAGCCGTAAAACTTGGAATATGAAGCAAACGAAGATAGTTATTTGGTGGGATGAGTCTTCTTTCGCACTCCCTCGAATTTCTGGTCGAGTTTATGGCCCAAGATGAAACGTGGTGGGTTCGCTGATGACATGGGTAGCCATATCGCGATATTCCATCGCCTCATGGGTAATCCCAAGGACAGCATTATTTCCAAGGACTGTGACCACTTTAGCTGACCTGCCCCACCCCATCGAACAGTGTGTTTCCCAATGTGGAGATTGTGTTTTAAGATGACAGGGCCCCTGTTCACACAGTTCGAATCGTCCATGACTGGTTTTATGAGCACGAGAAGAATTTACCCGTCTCCTCAGGCCTCTACCACCAACAAGTCAGTATAGCTCAGTTTTATTGATCCTTTGTGCTCGACATTGGTCAGCAGGGTGCGTCATTGCTATCCGCATCCATCAACGTTACCTGCGTTTACCACTACTTTCTAAGAAATACGGAAAAAGATTCCATGGAAACCGTACAGGATCTTATTTTATCCATTCCGAGACGATCGGAAGCTGTTTCAAATGCCAATGGTTATCCTACACCGTATTAGGCCTGGTAATTTGTCATGTTTTTAGTGTTTCCAATTTTTTTCTATCCCTCGTATGTGTAAAATAAAGCCAGTAGTGCTGAATCCAAAAATGTCATAATGAAATAATGGAAGTACTCACCTTGTAGCACCATGTGACTAACTGGAACACTGCTAGGCTAAAGAAAATATGAAATAAAACCTCTCTCTCTTCCTGTTTCTCACTCTGTCTCCAGCCACCAATGAGAATACCTCATTATTTAGTAATACTTAACTCAGAAAAAATCGTTGAATACCAAACAAATGCAGCTTCCCCACGTTGAAATGAAAGATGTGGTACATATCTTTATTATTTTATTTTTCTCCATACAATATACAAATTAATAGTTCCGTAAACACTTAATATGCATAAATAAATACTTTACAAGCAGTCAAAAATTAATTCATTAAACATGCAACAACAGCATTTTGCCCAATGTTCTGCAATAACTTGAGTAGACAATTTCAACAGGAAAGCTATCGTTATTTGTGCAGTATGATATGTTCGAAGTAACAGGGTGACAGACATATTGTTTTTTAGAAAAAGACAAAGTGTTTCATTTAATTTATGAAGTTGGGGCAGAAGCTGCACTCGATAACAGGAAGTACAGTAAAAGATTTTTAACTTTTTTTTGTCATAAACAACAAAGGGTTCATACATGATCAAAGCTGCATAAATGGTACAATAATCAGTATCCACATAGATATAATTAAAAAATTCCACATAGAACCAACAGAGTTATAAAAGCGAAGTAAAGATATTAATAAGGCAGCCAGTTCACAGTGTGGAAAATATCTTCACATAAAGTGATTCGAGAGTCTATCTCCCAATAATTTTGAAATCAACCATTTCACAAAGAAAATATCTACACATACATTCACCCTAGATATATTTTCCACTAGTTTTCAAATCAACCGTTTCAAAAACTCCGTGCAGTTGCAGCAGACGATAATCTTTGCATGACTCATTTATTTGCATTTTAACGAGCGAAGAAATTCTGTGAAATGGCACCTTTAGCGTAGAAAAACAAGATATATGAAAAGATGGTAGTAAATTACTGGGTGTTAATGAGACGAATCATGATAAAGAAGCTGTGGAATAATGTTGTGGTAGAATAGTTCTGTTTCGTAAATAATTAGAGAAGTATTTTTGCTAAGTACGTTGAAAAAGGGGAAAGAAATTGTACATTTTCAAGAGAATAAATGAACAGTTGTGAGCGACAGTTGCCAAGAGATTTGTAGTACTTTCGTTTAGTATGCTTATCGTTGTGTGGTTCGTAAATTTTGAAAGAGAGTTATTATCTCTTGCCTTTTTGTGATACAGAGACAAGATCTTATACCACTGAAAGTAGTACTAGGTCAGTTTTCATCTTACAGATGAATTTAAGTAAACAAAATTCAGTGGCAGGAATTATTTCCAGTTTTGGAAGTTTAATGTCATTGCAATCGCTGCGTACAGCGTACGTAGCTTTTCTTAACATTAAATACAAAGTTATTTCACATTTTTTTTTACCAATTCACGTTTACAAATTCTGATTCTAAATAACTAGCTTCTCTATAAAATATCGCTACAGCGTACAATTTCTGCCTTTATTTGTTGAGTGCTGAAAGCGCTTTTCTACCGTAATTATCTTTCGTACTTCGTAATCTGGAACCTTCGCGGCTACCGTGCACTAAATCCAAACACTAAACTAACTTTTGACTGTGGTGTTCTGCTGGCGTTGTTGATAGTACAAATTGAATACTACTTAGCACTTGCCGATCCGTATTATGAATACAGGACTGCAACCTCACTTTAGAATCTATGTGCCTAATAAGCTTTCTAAACATTCTATACTCCGATTTAGCACGTTCTTGTAGTCGGCAGGATTCTTCACAACCGTACACAGAGAAACGTACAAAAAAGGAAGGGCCTTGAAGCGAAACGTTAGTTTTGTATTGAATCAGCTCTTGATATAGTGTGTAATTTGATGATCGCTTGTTCGAGGTTCATAATTGACTAATGGATGGGTCATGGATACGGGAGTTTACGATTCGCATTCCCAGCACTCCCAATGGCAAAAGGCTCCCGGCCAAGTGGGAAGTGCGACGATGTTCAACCAGTTGCTGACTGCAAGTGCAAGGCATTTGATAGCCGGTTAATCATACAACGAAAGAAGTGTGCGATGTGCAGCAGGTTATAAGAGTGTAATCGAATGCAGTTGTCTTTGATCAAAAAAGTCTCATTAAAAAAATTAATATAATTAGAGTATTTTTGTAATAGCCGAGTCGTTCAGTTCATTTGAAACAGTGAATCAAGTCTTTAAACATGCTTATGTAAATGTTTCACTGGAGAATATATTTTATGCGTTAATGTATTAATTTTACATAAAAGGTGGAGAAAATTTTGCGAATGACGATTGGGAAATACGCAAGAACCATTGTCAGTCATGACGGATGTTGAGACACAATGTTGGATACGCACATACGTGCTACATCGTACGTGGCCGATATTTTCTTTCATCAACTCATCTCTGAAATCTTACGTTGTCAATAAGGTTTTTGTTGGAAACAGAAACACGGCGTTACTTCCGATTGAATATATTTACAATCATTACGGCAAACAGTGGGGAGGAGAAACTGTGCAGAATTTCAAAATTTGTGCTTCAAAATTAATGTATAGCTGAACAACATGTATGTCGTTTCGTGTTCTCGTAGATTTTCAGTCTTTGAAATTAATTACAATGAAGTCTTCATTGTCCTCGCGTTATCTTAATACTGCTTAGAGAGGCAAAGTTGATCAAATCAAAGACATTGTTGATCCCTAAAAAGCAACTTACGACTGTCAAGATTAAAGCAAAACAACATATAATCTCTTCACTTTCGTAGCTACTGCACTGTCAACGTGTTTTTAGGTTTTACTTTTCTAGCGATAGTGTTGCCTTTCTCAAAGTAAATTATGATTCCCAGAAACGACTGCTTTATTTGTTCTGGTAACATATGAAAGTGACAAGAATTGGTTCTTATCTCAAGCACCAAACGTAAGCATCTCTGGATATTTTATACGACAGCATTTCCTCTTTCTAGGCTGTGCATTTGTCCCGAAGGAATACTTTAAAATTGCCGGCATTAAAATTATACGTTCGACGTTCTTTAGGGTCTTAGGGTACGAGAGACTACACAACAATTTTTTACTGGGAACTACAGTTGGTGGGTGAAAACTTTATAAGATTGTTACCTCCTAAGCGTCGTTAAAGACCGGTAGTTCCTCGTCGATCACTAAACGTCATACATGTATTTATACACAAACATTTTTACGTATGGGAAATTTAAATAGAAAGTAAATATAGTTTTCTAAAGACGTTGAAATAGTGTGTTAGTGTGGAAACTAAACGGCACACCAAAAAAGCGCCGACTGCGGCGCCGGTTGGCGGCGTCCGTCGACATCTCACTTCGGCCTGGAGTCTGCAACAAGAAACATCAAAAGTAATCCATTATAAATATAACACTTTGGGCACGCTCATTAGAATATAAACAGAATGCCAGCTGTTAGCGACATTATTATGCATTGATTTCTACAGGATGCTTAAGGAAGAATTACAGACGATGTAGGAAGCTTTTGCACAAGCTGTTAGAGTTTAATAAATCGTTTGAACGTTACTGATGCACCGTCGTTCTGCTACAAGGCTCCAGCAGACGGATTTCTATATGAAGTGCTGTGTGCTGCCGGCAAGACGTGGCGAATAATACACTACTGGCCATTAAAATTGCTACACCACGAAGATGACGTGCTACAGACGCGAAATTTAACCGACAGGAAGAAGATGCTGTGACATGCAAATGATTAGCTTTTCAGAGCATTCACACAAGGTTGGCGCCGGTAGTGATACCTACAACGTGCTGACATGAGGAAAGTTTCCAAATGAATTCTCATACACACAGCAGTTGACCGGCGTTGCCTGGTGAAGCGTTGTTGTGATGCCCCGTATAAGGAGGAGAAACGCGTACCATCACGTTTCCGACTTTGATAAATGTCGGATTGTAGCCTATCGCTATTGTAGTGTATCGTATCGCGAAATTTCTGCTCGCGTTAGTCGAGATCCAATGACTGTTAGCAGAGTATGGAATCGGTGGGTTCAGGAGGGTAATACGGAACGCCGTGATGGACCCCAACGGCCTCCTATCACTAGCAGTCGACATGACAGGCATCTTATCCGCATGGCTGTAACGGATCGTGCAGCCACGTCTCGATCCCTGAGTCAACAGATGGGGACGTTTGCAAGACAACAACCATCTGCACGAACAGTTCGACGACTATCTGCTCGGGGACCGTGGCTGCGGTTACCCTTGACGCTGCATCACAGACAGGAGCGCCTGCGGTAGTGTACTCAACGACGAACCTGTGTGCACGAACGGTAAAACGTAATTTAATCCACGTTCTACTTACAGCATCATAATGGTCGCATCCGTGTTTGGCGACGTCGCGGTGAACGCACACTGGAAGCGTGTATTCGTCATCGCCATACTGGCGTATCACCTGGCGTGATGGTATGGGGTGCCATTGGTTACAAGTTTCGGTCACCTCTTATTCGCATTGACGGCACTTTAACCGTTAGATTTCATATGTGTTACGTCCCGTGGCTCTACCCTTTATTCGATCCCTGCGAAACCCTGCATTTCAGCAGGATAATGCACGAGCGCATGTTGCAGGTACTGTACGGGCCATTCGGTATACAGAAAATGTTCGACTGCTGGCATGGCCAGCAAAGTCTCCAGATCTCTCACCAACTGAAATCGTCTGGTCAATAATGGCCGAGCAGCTGGCTCATCCCAATACGACAGTCTCTACTCTTGATGAACTGTGGTATCATGTTGGAGCTGCATGGGCAGCTGTACCTGTACACGCCATCCAAGCTCTGTTTGACTGAATGCCCAGGCGTACAAAGGCCGTTGTTCTGGGGACTGATTTCTCAGGATCTATGCACCCAAATTGCGTGAAAATGCAATCACATGTCAGTTCTGGTATAATATATTTGTCCAATGAATACCCGTTTATCATCTGCATTTCTTCTTGGTGTAGCAATTTTAATGGCCAGTAGTGTACTCGCCGCGTCCTTGACGTTTGATACGTAACGAGTGCCAAATGGCGAACAACTCAGTAAACTAGTCCAATCTTGGCGAACCGCAGGTTCCTGAGTTGAGTCCTGATGGGCAAAGCAGATCTCGTAATCGTGAGCTCAGTGCGTGTTTCGCAGAGTACTGTGCGGAGTGGTGGTGCAATATTGTGTAGTATGTGCTGACGGGGAAAAAAATCGTCGCACCAAGGAGTTGTGCGACATAAACGAAAGCTGGTAGGCGTGTTTCTACATCTGAAAGATGATGTCTGTTTAATTTTCGCACCAGTTTTGGGTTCAGTACGTGCTGTAACGGTCTTGAGCGCTAGTTACCTTCGATATAGGACATGGTTAATTGAAGTTAGTCAAGAACGCCTTAAGGCGACAAAGGCGCCATTATCAACAGCTCACTGAGCTTGAACGAGGTATGTAACAGGGCTACTAGAAGATGGATACTCCTTCCGCTATGTTGTGGAAATACCTAGACGGAGAGTAGTAACTCTACATCATTGTTGGCAGTGGTTGTCACGAGAATGTAGGGTCGGAAGAACGCCGGCCTCCTGATGGCTACGTAGCACTACCAAGTGGGAAGACCATCGTGTCCGGCGTATGGCTCTGGCGCATTGCAGTGAATCTACAGTGGCACCACAGTGACACAACGAACTGTTACAAATCGGTTACTTAAAGTGCGCCTCCGAGCCAGACGCCCTGTTGCGTGCATTCCAGTGACCCCAAATAACGGCCACTTGCGACATCAGTGATGTCAAGCCAGAGTCACTGGAGGCAAGGTGGAAGTAGATGTATTTTGTGATGAAAGCTGGTACTGCCTCGGTACCAGTGATGACATCGTGTTGGTGAAGAGGAGGACAGTTGAGGGCGTGCAGCCTGGAACCAACCTCCCTGCGTGGTAGACACACAGGACCTACATCTGGAGTTACGGTCTTAGGCCTTCCTGGTATGACATCAGGAGCACTCTCGTGGATATCTCATGCACCCTGACTGAAAAACTGTACGTCAGTCTCGTGAATCGACCTCTTGTGCTACTATCCATCAACAGCATTCCAGAGAGTGTTATCCAACAGGATAACGCTGGCCCAGATACGGTTGTTGCAACCCAAGATGCTCTACAGAGTGCCTTTGCCTGCTCGATCACCACATCTGTCTCCATTCGATCTCTTATGAGATGTAATCGGATGACAACTCCAGCGTCAACCACAAATAGCATTAACCGACGTTGTATCCACCAACCTAGTGCAACAGGCATAGAACTCCATCCCAGAAAGTGACATCCGGCACCTGCCTAACATAATACATGCACGTTTACATGCTCGCGTTCAAAATTCTGTCAGCTACTCCAGCTAGCTCTTTATTCCCAGTAAGTAATGGCCGCTATCGACAGGGGATCTCAAGTTGATTCCGTATTTCTAGATTTCCGGAAAGCTTTTGACACCGTTCCTCACAAGCGACATCTAATCAAGCTGCGGGCCTATGGGATATCGTCTCAGTTGTGCGACTGGATTCGTGATTTCCTGTCAGGAAGGCCGCAGTTCGTAGTAGTAGACGCCAAATCATGAAGTAAAACTGAAGTGATATCAGGTGTTCCCCAGGGACCAGTATCAATTGCAAAGCGCTTTAGAAAAGATTGCTGTATGGTGTGACAGGTGGCAGTTGACGCTAAATAACGAAAAGTGTGATGTGATCCACACGAGTTCCAAAAGAAATCCGTTGGAATTCGATTACTCGATAAATAGCAGGATTCTCAAGGTTGTTAATTCAACTAAGTACCTGGGTGTAAAAATTACGAACAACTTCAGTTGGAAAGACCACATAGATAATATTTTGGGAAGGCTAGCCAAAGGTTGCCTTTCATTGGCAGGACAGATACAAGACGCAACAAGTCCACTAAAGAGACAGCTTACACTACACTCATTCGTCCTCTGTTAGAATATTGCTGCACGGTGTGGAATCCTTACCAGGTGGGATTGACGGAGGACATCGAAAGGGTGCAAAAAAGGGCAGCTCGTTTTGTATTATCACGTAATAGGGGAGAGAGTGTGGCAGATATGATACGCGAGTTGGGATGGAAGTCATTAAAGAAAAGACGTTTTTCGTCGCAGCGAGATCTATTTACGAAATTTCAGTCACCAACTTTCTCTTCCGAATGCGAAAATATTTTGTTGAGCCCCACCTACATAGGTAGGAATGATCATCAAAATAAAATAAGAGAAATCAGAGCTCGAACAGAAAGGTTTAGGTGGTCGTTTTTCCCGCGCGCTGTTCGGGAGTGGAATGGTAGGGTGATAGTATGATTGTGGTTCGATGAACCCTCTGCCAAGCACTTAAATGTGAATTGCAGAGTAATCATGTAGATGTAGATATAGATTTGTTGATTTGCAGAGGGGACCAAACAGGAGGTCATCAGTTCCATCGGATTAGAGGAGGAAGGAAAAGGACGTCGGCCGTGCCCTATAAAAGGAACCATCCCACAATTTGCCTGAATCGAATTAGAGAAATCACTTTAAACCTGAATCTGTATGGCCGGATGCAGGTTTGCACCGTCGTCCTCATTTCACATTTGCAGTGGCTTATTTCGTGATTACATTAATCCGTCATCTTTCAATTTTAATCTCGTGAATATGTTACCTTGACAAATGTATTCCCAAAATTTCATTACTCTATATAATTAATTTCTCGTCTTGTGATTTTTTCCGCCAGTGATTATAGGAAGCTGGAGTCGTCGCTTACACGCCCAGATGAAAACCTCAATGTTGAGACGTTCCACGTGCCGATGGAGTGGATGACTGTGGAAGGAAAACAGCTTTCAGCAGGCAGCCTCAGGAACAGGTAATATACCCCCGCTTGTATAAGCCTTACCTACGCGAACGGGGTACTGTCAAGGTCGACCAGAAGTACCATCATTACATCAACTCAGCTCACTAGAACACTCCGAATGGGTGGAACGTCTAGGAGGAACAACATCCAAACTAACCGAATTACTGTGGAGGATAAGGAACAAGCTCAGCTCTTAAGATGTCAGTTACCTTTATCGTGTAACGCAGATGTTTTCTCAGTATTGAAATTAGTTGCCGGTATTTTTTTTTAGGTTTTCGCATTTTATACTCAAAAAGTGCATCCCAGGTATCCTTAAATTAGTGAAGCGGGTCAGAAATGCACTTATTTGGAAATAAGAAAAAGCGCATCGGAAGGATATGGTGTTCATGTAAGAAGCATAGGCAAACGGGTGAGTGGCGAGCTTGACGAAACACATATCTCAGGCTTCCTGGTGCATTATTATGTACCGGATGGTTATAATTAAGCTTTCCCCGTTTAACACGTTATAACACGGAAAGTAATTGTCGTAAGAAGACCAGGCTTGATAACATTAATGTCCAGAGTATGGGGCGTATGATTTCCATGTGTCACAGCGCCACCGTCCAGTTCTAACAATGGTCACCAGGTGCCGTGATCAGAGTCAATAGTGATTCATAGTCTCACGCGCATGACAAGTCGCAGTGCACTTTTTCACTGGTCAACATGAGCTTGGACACAAGGAGCAGTGCATTATTGGCGAAGCTCTATTATCAATACAACAGTAATGCTGCAGCTGCTCTTCGAAAATTTTGCAGACTGAAAGTATTATGGAAGGGTTCTCTTTCTCTACCTGTTGTGCAGAGCATGATGAAGAAGTTCGAATCATCTGGAGAGCTGGGCGTCGCACCGGAAAGAGGCTGATGACCGGTTCCAACACAGGTGGTTGATGACAACTCTGCTCGCAATTGCGCAATTCCCTATCTTCAGGCAGTGTGTGTGCTGTGGCATGACAGTAGAACATCTCGTGGTCCACTATATGGAAGGTGGTCCGAAAGTTTCATGCGGTATCCGTCCAAGATCCATATAGTACAGCAGCTTACACCACAGGACTCACAACGACGTGTTGACTTCACTCTTCACTTTCTCGGAAGGATTGCAGTTGACGAAGCCTGGCCCTGCGCCATCCTAAGGACAGACGAGTCTCATTTTTCTCTGACGGGCCAGTGAACACACAGAACTGCCGAGTTGGGGATCTTCACATCGTATCAATGTACATGAAGTTCGTCTGTATGGTGAACGTGTCACAGTGTCGGATTGCTTCACGGCTACTTCATCATTCGCCCAATCGTTTTTGAACAGGTTGACGCTCAAGGACCAAAGACGTGCAGTGTTACTGGCCAGCGTTACTGCGATATGCGTCGACAACATCTTATACCCGCCCTACAGGAGAGAGACGCATTGAACTCAACAGTTCTCATCCAATATGGGGCATCACCGCACATCACTCTTAAAGTTCATCTGTTTCTGCGAAACACATTTGGAAAATATCGAATTATCAGCCGATCGTTTCCACAGTCTTGTCCGGTACGATCACATGATCTCACTCCCTGTGATTTCTGCTTGCAGGTCTACCTGAAGGACAGAGTTTAATAGGGGAACATTCACACATGTGCTGATTTGAAGCACAGCATATCAAGAGGTAGGCAGCATACCAACGGACATGCTTCGTTCTGCTGTACAGATTGCAATCCTGCACTTTCAGACTCTGCTGGACACTGATGGTCGCCATATTCAGCCGCTTTTGTAGCAGTAATTGTAGCGGTATGTAATGGTATGATACACCCTAGCAGCACATTAAAAGTGCTTCAATTGAACTTATTTTGCGTTATTTCTCTTCCCCATATCCTTGACATTAATGCTAGCAAGTTTGGTCCTCGTATCGTAATTAGTTTCCGTGTTATAACGTGTTAAATAGGGAAAGTGTCATTATAACCACGTGCTAGAACTGCTCTTGAGTATTCAGCCGTCAAGATAGTGACATCTTACGGGAAACTAACTTGTTCCATCCTCAAGCGCTCATGATCACTGAGTATCTTCAAGAGGATGACGAAACGTTCGTGATATATCTTATTTCGCGAAGATGGCCCATAATTAAAATTGCTGCCACCAACTCGATCACTAGACGAGCCAGTCAGGTCCCGTCCACAGCACTCGATAGAGTCGACAACGTATCAGCACTCCCCCTTCCCCCTTGATTGAAGAGCGTGTGTTGATGTCAACAGAGCACTAGAATTGGCGACATGCACATTTTCCGGGAAATAAGTACATCTAGCGAGTAAGCCGACGAAAGTGGAACAGCGAAGAATAACTGTAAATAGGCCTATCTCTAGAGGGAAGACAGTGGTGAGGCGGCTTTATCTGTCCCTGAGGAGGAACTTAATTTCGTAGCGACCTGTAAGCGTTCAAATGTCTTCGAGAAGTCTCTAAGACAGCCATCTTTCAGCAAAAAAAGGGAATTCTTTAGGACTGCTCCAGCTTCAGAAATAGTAGCTGAAAATTTACTTAACACGCCTACTGGAGAAAAGAAAACGAAATAACTAACAGAGTGACGAGGAAGAACATCAAACTCCTCTCTGTCGCTTTCCAGGAAAAACTGGATTACTGTGCTCACAAGCAGCTACACTTTCTTGAGTTTGCGAAATCGGAACGCCGACTAACGAGACAGCAAAACACTTAAAAGCTCTTCACTTGCCAACTGTCAACACCACGTACGGAATTCAACGCATTTCGTACAACTGCTTCTAAACCTGCGACTAGGCCACAGAAACCTCAAAGTGAGTTTAAACGTGATTTCTCTCCTTGCTAGGGTACGTGGATAAACATCAACGAGAAGAGTTGAGGCCATATGAAGAAAACCTTTGAATTCGTGCCCACGACAATCTATTCTTATTTAACGTATACTGTTACGTCCACGGCGTTGGGATGACGATGGCCTGTACATTGTCACCAGTGGTAACTAACATATTTGTGGAGGTTTGGAGGAGGAAGCTCTCATTTCGGCCTTTGCCCTCCTTTCAGTTGTGTAGGTGACACGTTTGTAATCTGACCACACAGACGAAAATACCACATGGGTTCTCCCAGCCAGTAGCTCCATACCGTCATTTCATTTCCTTTTTTGTGATGTGCAAGTGTTCCAAGTGCACTAATTCACAGCGTTCGTGACTAAAGCAGTCTAATAACGAAGCAAAAGCAAGAACAGGCGGTTTTTCGGAACAACAGCTACAATAATCGGCACATCGAATGCTACTTAAGCCTATACCCTGCCCGACAGAAAAAATGAAGCACACAGAAGGTGAAGAGAAAATGATGTGAAACTTCACAGGTTGAGAGAGTATGTGACGTTATTTCAGTTACAAAATCTAGCCAACTTTACAAAGAACATGACAGGATGAGCCCACTAAGCAGTACTACCTCACACTCCCCCGATGACGGCTAGAGTGGCCGAGCGGTTCTAGGCGCTTCAGTCTGCAATCGCGTGACCGCTACAGTCGCAGGTTCGAAGGTTCGAATCTTGCCTCGGGCTTGGATGTGTGTGATGTCCTTAGGTTAGTTAGGTTTAAGTAGTTTTAAGTTCTATGGGACTGATGACCTCAGCTGTTAAGTCCCATAGTGCTCAGAGCCATTTGGACCATTTGAAACCCTCCCCCCTCCCACTGACTCGGTTGAAGAGTGTGTCATAAACCTGTAATATCTCTCTTGATGCGTGCTGTCCAATAACTATTCTAGCAGATCCTTCACATCTTGTATACTGGCACTGTCACACAGATGTGCTTTGGGAGATAGAGCTGCCTTGTTGAAAAGTGGTACCACGACACCGTCACATGAGAGGTGAAACAGGAGGACGCAAGACGAGCGTCAGAATTCCCTTAATCATAACCAACCATGACCTGAGATCTTACCTGAGCCGTGCACTGCTCGTGTTCATCCCATTAATTGTTTGTCGTATTATATTACGGTAGTGCCGCCCCGTTTTCTTATCCCATTTACTGGTCTCACTAACTTCCTGCCTTACTTGCCCGTGAGTGGCAGCAGCAGCGCGCTTAGATAAGCGCACTGTCGTACCATCTCTACAGCAGCAAGCAAGCACCGTGGCGCGGAGTCGGGCTGGAGCCGCTGGCGGTGTGCACGAGCGGTTGGAGTGTGAGGTGCTGCTTGCGAGTGCTACGAAGTTCGTCGCCCACCGATCTTGGACATGAAATCTGAGTCCTCACTTAACTTACTATCGAGCCCCAACCGTTTACATCTCTTCGTTTGATCCTGGTTGTCGCTTTTGGGATATTCCTGCAAGCAACAACGTGTGTGTATTTAAATTGGCTAAGATTCCAGCCGTCTTCCTGTGAAATTTAGCTTAATTTGTTCCCTGTTATGTAAGTTCACCAGTGGTATCTTCTGCCTTGTGGCCGTTGACGTTCCGATTACCTGCCCTGGTCGATGACGTAATTTTAGGCAGTGTATTTTCCTCGTCGTGTTATTGCTGTCGAGCGTGGCGTGTAGTTCGAATGCGGAGGTGTTGTTGCTCGTTGTGGGCTTCAATTTTCTATGTGTCATGTATTGAAACCTTGTGGTCGTTTTGCTGGTTGCATGGAGCCGAACTGAATTGGTTGATTGGTCGGTCGTCTGTCTGTTGGTTGGGCTGCCTCCAGATTAAGAAGTAGTTGGACAGGCTGTCTGTCTCACCTGTACGGGCGTCAGTGTTACAATCCCACGCCAACCATAGGAAACCTCTGAGCGCCGTTCCTTGCGTAGTAATTTCCATGCTTGGATTTTAGTTATTTAGTTGATGTGTGACTTTCAGCTGAGTATCAACATCTCTTAAATTAATGTTCTTTTCTTGGCCTTAAGGCATGAGATTGTCATATTTTTATCTCGGGCCTTCAGCCGAATTTTCCTGGTGAGGTTTTAAGATAAGCCCTTCTGCCTTTTGCCGAGCGGAGTGGCCGTGCGGTTCTAGGCACTGCAGTCTGGACCCGAGCGACCGCTACGGTCGCAGGTTCGAATCCTGCCTCGGCCATGGATGTGTGTGACGTCCTTAGGTTAGTTAGGTTTAATTAGTTCTAAGTTCTAGGCGACTGATGACCTCAGAAGTTAAGTCGCATAGTGCTCAGAGCCATTTGAACCATTCGAACCTTCTGCCTTTTGACTGAAACTCCTCTTATTGCTTAATATGCGATATGCGGCCTACTTTCCTAAGTTGCTAAGGCCTTCAGCCGATTAGATTGAAGCTTTAGAAAATATTCTTGAGTGAAACCTCCAGAAGAACATTGTATTTCAAATTTTCTTAAGCCTTCTGTCTGGGATTTTGAATGTTGCCCTCAGCCGATCTAAAGTTAATCAAAGGAGGTCCATTAAAGTTTTGGGTGTTTTTCATCCTTGTTGTAATATTGTGTGTTGATAATTAAAGTTTGTATGTTGAGTGCAACTGATAGGAACTCATTTTGACTCCTTTCCACAACCTAAACCACTCTGTCTTGCTAGCCCGGGCATTTCAATACCTGGTAGCTTTAGAAAAGGTAAAGGCACGAGACAGGCAACTCTGACGTTACGGTTAATAATGGAAGCAAGACTAAAGAAAAATCAAGACACGTTCAAAGGATTTTTAGGCCTGGAAAAAGCGTTCGACAATGTAAAATGGTGCAAGATGTTCGAAATTCTGAAAAAAGTAGGGCTCGTATTAAAAAGGGTGTAAGACAAGGATGTAGCCTTTGACCCCTACAGTTCAATCTGTACATCGAAGAAGCAATGATAGAAATAAAGGTTCAGGAGTGGAATTAAAATTCAAGTGAAAGTATATTAATGATACCATTCGCTGATGAAATTGCTATCTTGAGTGAAAGTGAAGAAGAATTACATGACCTGCTGAACGGAATGAACAGTCTAATGAGTACAGACTATGGATAGAGAATAAATCGAAGAAAGACGAAGGTAATGAGAAGTAGTGGAAATGAGAACAGCTAGAAACTTAACATCAGGATTGATCGTCACGAAGTAGATGAAGTAAAGGAATTCTGCTACCAAGGCAGTAAAATAACCAATGACGGACGGAGCAAAGAGGACATCAAAAGCAGACTACATCTACATCTACATGACTACTCTGCAATTCACATTTAAGTGCTTGGCAGAGGGTTCATCGAACCACAATCATACTATCTCTCTACTATTCCACTCCCGAACAGCGAGCGGGAAAAACGAACACCTAAACCTTTCTGTTCGAGCTCTGATTTCTCTTATTTTATTTTGATGATCATTCCTACCTATGTAGGTGGGGCTCAACAAAATATTTTCGCATTCGGAAGGGAAAGTTGGTGACTGAAATTTCGTAAAAAGGTCTCGCCGTGACGAAAAACGTCTATGCTGTAATGACTTCCATCCCAACTCGTGTATCATATCTGCCACACTCTCTCCCCTATAACGCGATAACACAAAACGAGCTGCCCTTTTTTTGCACCCTTTAGATGTCCTCCGTCAATCCCACCTGGTAAGGATCCCACACCGCGCAGCAATATTCTAACAGAGGACGAACGAGTGTAGTGTAAGCTGTCTCTTTAGTGGACTTGTTGCATCTTCTAAGTGTCCTGCCAATGAAACGCAACCTTTGGCTCGCCTTCCCGATAATATTATCTATGTGGTCCTTCCAACTGAAGTTGTTCGTAATTTTAACACCCAGGTACTTAGTTGAATTGACAGCCTTGAGAATTGTACTATTTATCGAGTAATCGAATTCCAACGGATTTCTTTTGGAACTCATGTGGATCATCTCACACTTTTCGTTATTTAGCGTCAACTGCCACCTGACACACCATACAGCAATCTTTTCTAAATCGCTTTGCAGCTGATACTGGTCTTCGGATGACCTTACTAGACGGTAAATTACAGCATCATCTGCGAACAGTCTAAGAGAACTGCTCAGATTGTCACCCAGGTCATTTATATAGATCAGGAACAGTAGAGGTCCCAGGACGCTTCCCTGGGGAACACCTGATACTAGCAATGGTATAAAGGGCATTTCTGGCCAAGAGAAGTCTACTAATATCAAATATCGGCCTTAATTCGGGGAAGAAATTTCTGAGAATGTACGTCTGAAGTACAGCATTGTATACTAGTGAAACATGGACTGTGAGAAAACCGGAACAGAATGCTGCGGGATGACGCGGATGTTACGAGGAGTCTGTTACTTGTTCTTGGATGTTAGGCCCAAATATGAGTGCTTACAGTACGCTTGATGCACATTCCTACCTTGTGGTGGTCAGGCGTGAACGACCAGAACCTTCGTACATGTTTGGCTGTCCTTGTGTTCCTACGCAATATATAAGGTCACCGTCACATCCGAATGCCACACGAATCAGGATATTTCGCGATTCATCTGCATCTACATCTTCATGATTACTCTGCAATTCACATTTAATTGCTTGCCAGAGGGTTCATCGAACCTCAATCATACTGTCTCTCTACCATTAAACTCCCGAACAGCGCGCGGGGAAAACGAGCACATAAACCTTTCTGTTCGAGCTCTGATTTCTCTTATTTTATTTTGATGATCATTCCTACCTATGTAGGTGGGGCTCAACAAAATATTTTCGCATTCGGAAGAGAAAGTTGGTGACTGAAATTTCGTAAATAGATCTCGCTGCGACGAAAAACGTCTTTTCTTTAATGACTTCCATCCCAACTCGCGTATCATATCTGCCACACTCTCCCCCCTATTACGTGATAATACAAAACGAGCTGCCCTTTTTTGCACTCTTTCGATGTCCTCCGTCAATCCCACCTGGTAAGGATTCCACACCGTGCAGCAATATTCTAATAGAGGACGAATGAGTGTAGTGTAAGCTGTCTCTTTAGTGGACTTGTTGCGTCTTGTATCTGTCCTGCCAATGAAAGGCAACCTTTGGCTAGCCTTCCCAAAATATTATCTATGTGGTCTTTCCAACTGAAGTTGTTCGTAATTTTAACACGCAGGTACTTAGTTGAATTGACAGCCTTGAGAATCGTACTATTTATTGAGTAATCGAATTCCAACGGAATTCTTTTGGAACTCATGTGGATCACCTCACACTTTTCGTTATTTAGCGTCAACTGATACCTGACACACCATACAGCAATCTTTTCTAAATCGCTTTGCAACTGATACTGGTCTTCGGATGACCTCACTAGACAATAAATTACTGTATCATCTGCGAACAACCTAAGAGAACTGCTCAGATTGTCACCCTGGTCATTTATATAGATCAGGAACAGCAGAAGTCCCAGGACGCTTCCCTGGGGAACACCTGATATCACTTCAGTTTTACTTCATGATTTGCTGTCTACTACTACGAACTGCGGCCTTCCTGAAAGGAAATCAAGAATCCGGTCGCACAACTGAAACGATACCCCATAGGACCGCAACTTGATTATAAGTCGCTTGTGAGGAACGGTGTCAAAAGCTTTCCGGAAATCTAGAAATACGGAATCAACTTGAGATCCCCTCTAGAAAGCGGCCATTATTTCGTGCGAATAAAGAGCTAGCTGCATTGCACAAGAACGATGTTTTCAGAAACCATGCTGATTACGTATTCATAGATCGTTCCCTTCGAGGTGATTCATGATGTTTGAATACAGTATATGCTCCAAAACCCTACTGCAAACCGACGTCAATAATATAGGTCTGTAGTTCGATGGATTACTCCTACTACCCTTTTTAAACACTGGTGCGACCTGCGCAACTTTCCAATCTGTAAGTACAGATCTATCGGTGAGCGAGTGGTTGTATATGATTGCTAAGTAGGGAGCTATTGTATCAGCGTAATCTGAAAGGAACCTAATCGGTATACAGTCTGGACCTGAAGACTTACCCGTATCAAGCGATTTGAGTTGCTTCGCAACCTCTAAGGTATCTACTTCTAAGAAACTCATGCTAGCAACTGTTCGTGTTTCAAATTCTGGAGTATTCCATTCGTCTTCTCTGGTGAAGGAATTTCGGAAAACTGCATTCAATAACTCCGCTTATTTGCACAGACGTCGGTAACAGTACCATCGGCACTGCGCAGCGAAGGTATTGACTGTGTCTTGCAGCTTGTGTACTTTGCATACGACCAGAATTTCTTCTGATTTTCTACCAAATTTCGAGACAATGTTTCGTTGTGGAACCTATTAAAGGCATCTCGCATTGAAGTCCGTGCCAAATTTCACGCGCCTGTAAATTTTAGCCAAACTTCGGGATTTCGCATTCTTCTGAATTTTGCATGCTTTTGTTGTTGCCTCTGCAACTGCGTTCGGACCTGTTTTGTGTACCATGGGGGATCATTTCTATCTCTTACCAATTTATGAGGTATGAATCTCTCAATTGCTGTTGCTACTATATCTTTGAATTTGAGCCACATCTCGTCTACATTTGCACAGTCAGTTCGGAAGGAATTGAGATTGTCCCTTAGGAAGGCTTCTAGTGACACTTTATCCGCTTTTTTAAATAAAATTATTTTGCCTTTGTTTCTGGTGGATTTGGAAGAAACGGTATTGAGCCTAGCTACAACGACCTTGTGATCACTAATCCCTGTATCTGTCATGATGCTCTCTATTACCTCTGGACTGTATGTGGTTAAGAGGTCAAGTGTGTTTTCGCAACCATTTACAATTCGCATGGGTTCGTGGACTAACTGCTCGAAATAATTTTCGGAGAAAGCATTTAGGAGAATCTCGGAAGATGTTTTCTGCCTACCACAGGTTTTGAACTAATTTTTTTTGCCAACATATCGAGGGAAGGTTGAAGTCCCCGCCAACTATAACCGTATGAGTGGGGTATTTATTTGTTACGAGACTCAAATTTTCTCTGAACTGTTCAGCAACTATATCATCGGAGTCTGGGGGTCGGTAGAAGGAGCCAATTATTAACTTAGTTCGGCTGTTAAGTATGACCTCCATCCATACCAATTCGCACGGAGTATCTACTTCGACTTCACTACAAGATAGACCACTACTGACAGACACAAACACTCCACCACTAATTCTGCCTAATCTATCTTTCCTGAACACCGTCTGAGACATGGTAAAAATTTCTGCAGAACTTATTTCAGGCTTTAGCTAACTTTCTGTACCTATAACAATTTCAGCTTCTGTGCTTTCTATTAGCGCTTGAAGCTCAGGGACTTTTGCAGTACAACTACAACAATTTACAACTACAGTTCCGACTGTTCCTTGATCCAAGCACGTCCTGTATTTGCCATGCACCCTTTGAGATTGCAGCCCACCTCGTACTTTCCCGAGGCCTCCTAACCTAAAAAACCGCCCAGTCCACGACACAGAGCCTCCGCTACCCGTGTAGCCGCCAGCTGAGTGTAGTGAACTCCTGACCTATTCAGCGGAACCTAGGCGATCAAACAGAGACACACACTGTGGGCCCTTTCAAACTCCCTAGGGCTCTTATAACACTGTCTTACAGGAATCCATAGCATCTCCGTGTCCTTCACAGTGATCTCACAACATCTGACGTTGGTCACGCCCTTATATACCCTATCAGGACTGGTAACGATACTAATTCACTCTGACGACAGTTCTTCCTGTAACAGAGAATTGCAACAATAGTCATTTACAAACCTTCAAATGGCGTATACGTGTACCAAGTTACATTGACATCCGACCCTGCCGTGCTTAGTCAGGAGAGCAAGAAACCCATAGTAAGGGTATCCGTCCTTTACATCGGAAATAAATCTGCCAGAATTCGAAGGATTATCCGGAAACACAATCGCTAGTGAACGTACCGCTCGGCGCCAAAGACTGAAGCTTTGGAAAGGTCTTGAATAAAGAACTCATTTTCAGAAAATTGGTAGCCAACGCTGTTCCAAGCCAGTGAGATATATCCGACCATTGGACTGTAAAAGACACGTGCACAAAAAGCAGCCGGCACGTGCATGAGTAACTACCAGGGAAGTCTTCTACCGCAGATCGATAACTCCGACAAGGATGTGCATGGAATATGACTAGACGATGGCGTCACAAGCCAGTAAACTTTGAGACAGCAACCTCAAGAAATCAGAGGAGAACCGGCTATGTGGAGGGCTTGTAAATACAGGCAGAATTTTTTTGCCAAATAAAGCGTGGGACTCAGCTTTATGCGTGCTCAAAGCACAACTTCATTCAGCTTGAAGATTGGTTCGCACCGAGGCAGCTGAAGAGCTGAGTCTATGCCACGAAGACGTACCTCCTCCACCCTAGTAGTGTCACGAACACTGTTGCTATACCACGCCAAGTCTGCCTTCGAGCTAGAGGGGGTTCATTTATTAAGCAAGCAAGATTTTTATAATCTCAGACGTTTGTACAACCCAAGGACTCGCATGCAGAGCAGAGAAGCACAGACTTCATGTCAGTCACGAAAATGCAAAGAGAAAAATCGTGACCTGCGGGAAAGGCTGTACTTAGATTGATGGTACACTTCGTTGTGTTTGTGTTGGATAAGTTCACTGAAATGTTTTGCATAAGGCTTCATGGAAATTCGCTTTTACAGCATGGAAAGCTGTCATGGAAGCACCTTGGGGCAGCTCATACTCATGAGCCAGAGGGGCCCATCCTCACTAGAAATTTTGTGGTGGAATTTTATTGTGAGTATTTTTTTCAGTATTTTATCATACATTTTGAGAGAGACGATTCTGGTGTAATAAGGGTGAGGCAAGCACGTCCGGTCTGAGTCTCGCCTGTTGTGCTGCTTGCGAGCGAGTGGATGTTTGTTTCATTCTGCGTAGCGGCTTGTCTTCGTGTACGTCTCCATCGACCATCATGACGTTTTCCTACCGCCAAACCACGATTAAATTAACTTTCCCATCCGATCATGAACGATCAGAAGCGTATGAATTCGAACTCTTTACACGGGACGAAATGCGTCTCTCACAGCAAGATGTTCTTGAAGTTTTCATCAGTAGTACCGACGTGTAAGTCAGGATGTCGAATGAAGATATGTGCGCCTACGTTATGTGGCGTCATGCTAACCATCTCGGCTTCCGATAGACTTCATGTAAACTGAAGATGGAGGAGAAGAAAGGAAAGGGAAGGGAAGGATTTATTGGTGTCAGTTGCATCGGAACTTTATGCGGTATCAGCGGCGACGAGTGAAAATGTGTGCCCGACCGGAACTCGAACCCGAGATGACCTGCTTACTAGGCAGTTTTGTTAACCACTGCGCCATCCGGACACAGTGTTTATTACAATTGGGGACTGATTACTCAGATGTTAAGTCCCATAGTGCTCAGAGCCATTTGAACCAAGTTTAATGGACTAGCCACGAAGAGTCAATGAGCAAAGATGTGGGACACAGAAATCCTAAGGAACGAAGAGATGCGCTTGAAGGTCTCTTTTTGAAGAGGAATGGACATCTCTAAAAAGTGCAATCACAGAAGTTGGAAAGGTAAGCACCGTTACAAGGAAGGCAAATGAGAGGAAACCATGGGTAAAAAATGTAATATTTCAGCTGATCGAAGAAAGAAGAAAGTACAAAAAGGCCTAAGTATGATACCAGTACACTTCCCTTGGCCACGAAAATCCTTTTTGCCAGTGCTAGTCTGTTTTTTATGTCCTCCTTGATCCATCCATTTAAGGGATAATTTTTCTGCCTACGTAGCAGAATGCCTTAATTTCGTCTACTTCGTATTCATAACTCTGACGTTAAGTTCCTCGGTATTCTCACTTCTGCTACTTCTCATTACTTTCTGCTCTCTTCGATTTACTCTCAGTCCATATTCAGCACTAGAGCTCTCCATTTCGATGACAACAACCGCTCGAGCATTTCCGATTTCGTGCCGCTGCTCGACGGCTGGGAAAGGCCCACGCTGCGATGCGGCTGTGGCCGTCTAATGCACCACGTGGCCGCTTGTCCTCCACCTCTCGGATATCGGCTGGACTGTCGAGTTCTGCCGGGCGGTCGAGCGTACTCACAATCTCGGACGGCGACAGTGCAGCCGCCGCGCGCTCTACAGTGCCGAATCGCATTAGAAACCGTGTGTAATCGCAGTTGACGACCTGGCTTTGAGCAGCGCAGACAGCGTTATGGATAATCCAAGTATAGGTAGTAAACGTTCCATTCATGAAACGAAGAGATGTATTATGGAGAGAATTAAGAGCGGCTCATTAGTCCTGAAGAAGAAAGACACGTCGGAAGAGGAGGCGAAAAGTGAATCGTGGAAATCGTTTGCACTTGTAGTGGATCCTGTCACGCAGGTTTCTTCTGGTTTCGTGCAATGTACCACATGTGATACCATACTTTCGTACCAGTCAAGGACAACAGGTATGCTTCGGCACTACAAAAGTAAATGTGGAGCAGAAGTCCACCGGCCGCTTGCAGTACCAAGTAGCATAAAGAAAGTTGTTGTTGATAGGTTGTTCGATATGAGTGGAATAGATTTGCTACCGTTAAATACTTGTAGTAAGATTGGCTTCAAGAATTATTCACAGGAGCTCATCACTGTTGGCTCCACTTACGGCAAAGTCAGTGTAGAACATGTTCTTCCGCAGCCTACCACTGTATAGCGGCATATTAAAGAAAAGGCAGACAAAATACGGGTGACAATGGTGCCCAAGCTAATATGTGCCTTAAAGAACAAAATGTGGGCTTTAGACGCTGATCTGTGGTCTGATAACTACAAGAAGAGAAATTTTTTGACTGTGACGTCGCATTATGTGAATGGAGAGTGGCGGGTAGAAAGCTTGTTTTGATAACAACCGAGTTTCCGGACGTACCTTAGACAGGAGAGAACATACGGCACGAAATCGAAGAGCGGATGCTTCAGTTAGGAATTAACAAGAATGATCTTACGAAATGTTACTTTGTCACCGACCAAGGAGCTAATATGAAGAAGGCACTTGAATCTTACGACCGTTTGCCTTGCTTTGATCACTGCTTGATGACTGCGCTTCGTCAAACATTTCCAGAGACGTTTTTAGAAGACGAAGCCCCTGAAATCCTGTCGTGTCTACTATCAGCAAGAGCTATAGTAGGCTATTTGAAGAGATCGGGTCACTCGGGGCGTCTGCGGCACGCTGTAAAGCAAGAAGCTGTAACTCGGTGGAACAGTATACTGTTAATGCTCAATTCCGTCATAAGTCAAATCGACGATATTCCAGATCTACTGGAATCCCGGGGGCAATCGACTCTCTTAGAAACCTTCCAAGAAGGGTGCGTGCGAGGTGTTGTCGCTTTCCTAATCCCCTTTAAAGAAGCGAGTTTGGATTTCTAAATTGCAAAGATAACAACGCTGGAACGTGTGCTGCCGTGGTACAAGAGTCTGTTACATCATTGTGAACCAATAGACAGTGACAACGAGGTAAGAACACTTTCTATAGGTTACGATCCTTCATACAACTGTTGAATTATCAGAGTGCAATTATGTATATAGGGTTTCCTTTTCAGCTCATGGCGAAAATAAAAAGGAGAGCAGCATACTTCTTCACAGAGAAGTGCAAAATTGAGGCTATCCATTACGTTGCCACGGTTCTATGACCATCACGGCTTCATTTGAAGAAACTCACAGCAGACGAAAAGCAAGCCGCGTATGCTGTAGTTCGACCATTGTACTCGGAACTGCCCGTAAATGGTAAGGTTCATGCACTGAAACCAATTAGTAAACGAATGTTTGTTTCTTTAATCTGCTATCTTGATCTGCCATGTTGATTCATACGTGATAAATGAAAATGTGATATTTGGGGAAAGTTTCGCAGCTTGAACATTCCACAATGCGTTTTGATGTAATTTGTGCGATATATATAAAATGTCACCGTAAATATAGTCGTTTAGTATCCAGTAATTCTAACTACGATGAATACATATTTGAAGGTGACCTGAATATGTTACGAATGTTTTCATTCATGTTACAGTCCATCGAAGCAAACAGTGACCAAGTTCTTCCCATGAAAAAGTCCAGGATGGACTGGAGTTCGAATGAGGACGACGAAGATGGACACACAGATGGACAACAGGTTCCTTTCGCTCTCCAAATCCGACTGTAGCTGTGCCGAAGGACAAATTTTGCAGAGGTGGAAAACTCACGCGGGGTTATTTCCAAGGCTGTCGGTAGTAGCCAGAAGAGTTCTCTGTATTCCTGCCACTAGTGCTGCCAGCGAGAGAAATTTTAGCCAGGCCTGTCACCTGGTGTCCCGCAAGAGATCGTGCCTGGAATCAGACAAGGTGGATGATCTCTTATTGATCCATCACAATTACGGAAGTATTCACAACATACCACGTATCACAAGGAAGGAAACATTCCTCGGACTCTATAAATATACGATTCCACTTTCATTGGCTTCACAGGAAGAAGTTCAAACCGCCATCTGTAGTAATAGCTCCAGGAACACAAATGACGCCTGTGTATCAGAGAGAACCAATGACGAAAAACGAACTGTATAGTCCTGATTCACTTGTAACGTTATTTACAGATCTTCATTTGTTCAGAAATTAATGTTTGTGCAACAAAATAGCGTGAGTATTACTTTTAACTCCGTCATTCCTTCTCGATCCTGCATTCAATATTAGTACAACGTATATGTGGCCGAGTTTGGAGATAGGCTACACATAGTCATGATTAGACTACTGTGTTCCCGTGGCTAGTCGTGAACAGCTTCCTTCGCCGGCGGCCAAGCATCCCTCAGATACAGGTCGACTAGAGCGCCGTCTCCAGCCCAGACGGACTGGCAGACACGTTTGCTGAAAACTCTACAGCTATATGGAAGGACGCGGAAATAGAGGCAGTACCGAAGACAAAGGATGCTCATCTGGCCACCAGCCACAGACCCATCAGCCTGCTTCCGTCTCTCTCGAAAGTGTTCTAACGGCTCTACATCGAAAGGCTGCTGCGTCACGTCGAAGAAGAGTCGATCAAGAGCAGTTTGGGTTCAGGTGCGCAAATTCCAGCACCCACGAGCTGCTGCGGTTGGTAAAAGAAGCTATGCGCTCCTGGAGACGCGAGAGTACCTTGGGGCGGTGCTAGTCTATATTTCTAGGGCCTTCGTGTGGCACAAAGGCCTCGTGTACAGACGGAGTAGTGACGTCACGCGCAGTCCTGATCCGCTGCTACCTCACCGGACGGACATTCCACATCTGTACTTACGACGCAAGATCGACGCAACGGCCGACACGAGTGGGAGTGCCGCAGGGGTGGAGTTCGGCCCTCTGCTGTACTCCATTTACGCTACCGACCCTCCGCGGGTAGTGCGCGTGAAGCTGGCACCATATGTCGACGACACGGCGCTACTCGCGCGCAGTATGAACGCGGCAGAAATGAGGCGACTTTCTACAACTTGGATGCGGTGCCCTTGTCGCTCGGACAACCAAATGGAAATTGAAGTATAACGCCACCAAGTGCCAGGCAGTGGTGTTCACGAGGAAGCTGTTGCCGCCACATCTGCCGCCGGTCACCGTCATGGGAGGCCCCCTACCATGGAGCAAGACCGGCCGCTACCTAGGGGCTACTCCTGACCATCGGTTGACATGGCTGCCGCACATCAGAGACATAAAGAGCACAGCAATAGGGTGACTTCGCGCCCTATACCCTCTACTCAACCCGTCGTCGTCGCTGCCTCCAAGCCATGACGTAACACTGTATCTGACACTGATAAGACCAGTAAGCAGCAACAGCGTGGGAAAATGCAGCCGACACCAACATCGGAATGCTGCACGGGGTGCAGAACCGAGCGCTCAAGCTCGCTCTGAGCCTTCCGAGAACATACAGCACGCAACTGCTGCACCAAGGCACTGGCATCCCGCTGTTGGGCGAGAGATTCAAACAGACAGCACGCCAGTTCTACGGAAAAGCGGAACATTCCTGGAACAGGCTCATTAAGGACCGCAGGCCGACCACGAGTTGGCCTGAACTGTTCCGGGAGTATCCAACTACTACAGCAACCTGAGGATGATACAGAAGCCAACCAAACAAGAGGAAAATCCGCAAAGAGAGCCAAAACAAAAACAACACTGCCACAGGGATAGTGTACCAAACGCTCAGCCTACGCAACAGTAAGCCCAGGATATGCTTGTCATTTTCAGCCACCACCGACCAAGATGAGATACTTCGATAGCCGTTATATTGTCGCAGAAGAAGCTGAGTAACATTACCACCGTGGTTAGTGGTTATGATACTGGACTGTTGCTTGGCGGGTCGTGAGTTCAAAACTCACCTGAAGTGTAAAGAATCATTTTACTGGAATGTTCTGTAACTGTATATATACCGTATGTGTTCTGGCGAGGCAGTTCGCTACGGGCGCTTGTATGTGCAAGTGCCGAATAAACCTTCGTTGAGTGAAGTTAGTGTTAGTCATTCACATTATTCTACGTGACAATATTCTAGTGGAGAGGTCGGGTATTGGAACTTGTGACAGCGCACGTTATCGACGACACAGTGGCTCCCATCAGGCCAAGACAGAGCAGCCGCTTACGTGGCGTGAAACCCCCGAGTTCGAGCCATATTCAACAGATTGCAATCTATCGGACACAGAAGAAGAAGAGAACATTACGATGACAGCAACTATGTGCCACCATATGAGATATCCTTCCGGGTAGTCTGATGACGATGGCCAAGATCCAAACAAGGGGCTGAAGGTATACGAGCGTATAGCAAAATTTAACAAATGGGATGAACCGGTGTGTTTGGCTAACGTATTTTCCTACATGGAGGGCACTGCCAAGCAATGGTATGAGAACAACGAGGAGAAGTTGACAAGCTGGGAAGTACGAGGGTCAGTCAAAAAGTAATGCCTCCTATTTTTTTTCTATGTTTAATTGTCAGGAAATTTAAATGCAATTACATAGGTTGAAAACCACAACATTGAGGATCATTTTGTCATTTTTCAATGTAATCTCCGCCCATCTCTACAGTTTTGTTCCATCTTTGAACAAGGGCATGTATCCCAGCACGGTAAAAATCACAGCTCTGCTTCCTAAGCCATTGACGCACGGATGTTTTGACGGCCTCCTCATCTTCAAAATGAATCCCACGATGAGCTTCTTTTAGTGGCCCAAACAGATGGAAGTCTGATGGTGCCAGGTCAGGGCTGTATGGGGGATGAGGCAAAACTTCCCATCCAATTTTGACAATCTCGTCAGAGGTGTGACGACTGGTGTGTGGTCTTGCATTGTCATGCAAAAGAAGAACATCTGCCATTGATTTTGTTGGGCGAACTCGCTGAAGACGTGCTTCAAGTTTTTTGAGGGTTGTGACGTATTGAACAGAATTTATTGTGCATCCCTGCTCCAAAAAATCAACCAGAATCACACCCTCTGTATCCCAGAAAACTGTTGCCATAACTTTCCCTGCCGATCGCACAGTTTTGAATTTTTTCTTCCTCGGCGAGCTTGTGTGACGCCACTCCATTGACTGCCTCTTTGATTCGGGTTCAAAAAAATGCACCCATGTTTCGTCCCCGGTCACAATTTTTTTCAGAAACTCATCTCCCTCCAAACGGAAGCGCTGCAAGTGTTGGGAGGCTATTGTTTTCCTTGCCTCTTTATTCTGATCGGTTAACATTCTTGGAACCCACCGTGCACAAACTTTTGAGTACCCCAATTGTTTAATAATCGTGATCACACTGCCTTTACTAAGAGAAATAATGCGACACACTTCATCTGCAGTCACCCGACGGTCACCACGAATGATGTCATCAACTTGCTGAAAGTTGTGTGGAGTCACTGCACTCACCGGCCTGCCGCTCCGCTTTTCGTCAGTCAACGGTGTTTGCCCTTCAGCTTCCTTACAACGACGAACCCATCGTCTAACAGTGCTGACATCCACTGTCACAACACCATACACCTTCTTCAGTCTTTCATGAATGCGTATGGGCGTTTCACCTTCTGCATTCAAGAATTCAATCACACAACGCTGTCTCAAACGAACATCGATGTCGGCCATCTTACAAACTTCTGCTGTGCTGCCACCTGTTGACACAGAAAGTTACTACTGCAGTGGATTGCAGAAGAAGGTTTGAGGAATGGCGCCAAATTCAAATTTTTCACTTAACTTAATTTTTTTAAGTAGAAAAAAAATGGGAGGCATTACTTTTTGACCGACCCTCGTATGTCAGGCGGAACTGTGCAAGTATTTTGGGCGCCACACGACAGAAGTGCCAGGCTGAAGATAAATTAAAATGCACGGCACAGCGTCAAGGAGAAACAACAGCATCCTGCATTTAAGACGTCTTGGTGTTGTGTTAAATAGCGGATCCTGATGCGGCATTGTAGGAACGTAACTTCGCCTGGGTCTCGACTTTTTCACTGTTTTAAAGGGAAATGAAGGACAAGAGATTGGGTTCAATGTTTGTTCAACTTCCTCCCTTATGACTTCTTGAAGCGTCTCGGTTCTTTGCTCGCCGTGCAATCCAAGTGCCTTCTGAACTTCCTCTCTCATTATCTGACGAAGAATGAAGGAGGAAGTAAGCTTGCACATCTAATGAAGGGTATTGCTGAGGACTTGTATCAAGCTCTACTCCTGAAGGACGTTTCGACAGCAGACGACTTCATAAAATGGTGCCAGTATATCAAGACAATACATCAAAAAAGAATTACATGCAAGAAGTTTGAACGGGTTCCAAACGTCGTATCGATGTCGGTGATTGAGGAAGGAACTGATTTCACAAATGTTTTTCGTCAGACAGTGAGAGAGGAAGTTCAGAAGGCACTTGGATTGCCCGGCGAAAAAAAAATCTAGGCTCTTCAAGAGGTTATAAGGGAGGAAGTGGAACAGGCATTGAACACAATCTCTCGTCCTTCATTTCCCTTTAAAACGGTGAAAAAGTCGAGACCCAGGCGAAGTTACGTTCCTACAACGTCGGAACCTGTTTGAGCACCAAGGAAGACTGACGTCTGGAGGACCAACGATAACCAGCCAGTTAGCTTCCAGTGCGGACGACCGTGACATGTGGTGCGCTATCGTCGAGAAAGGCGGCGGATATTCGATGACGACCGCGCCAGAAGACAGCAGACCGATCCTAGGCGACGCTAACTCCGGGACGACAAAGATGAACAAGAAGATGTGGGTGCAGGACGACATAGGTCACCATCACCGCAAGCTAGCCGCTCCCCAACACGCCGATCAAAGTTTCCATCGCCTTTTAGAAACTCCTACAAGATTACTTTGCAATTCACAAGTAAGTGCCTGGCAGAGATTTCATCGAACCACCTTAAAGCTGTTTTTCTATCGTTCCACTCACGAACAACAAGCGAGAAAGCCGAACACTTAAATCTTTCAAAAAATGGTTCAAATGGCTATGAGCACTTTGCGACTTCTGAGGTCATCAGTCGCCTAGAACTTAGAACTACTTAAACCTAACTACCCTAAGGACATTACACACATCCATGGCCGAGGCAGGATTCGAACCTGCGTCGGTAGCGGTCGCTCGGTTACACACTGTAGCGCTTAGAACCGCACGGACACACCGGCCGACTAAATCTTTCCGTACGATCTCTAATTTCTCTTATTTTATTACAATGTTAATTTCTCCCTGTGTAGGTGGGCACCACCAAAATACACTCCTGGAAATTGAAATAAGAACACCGTGAATTCATTGTCCCAGGAAGGGGAAACTTTATTGACACATTCCTGGGGTCAGATACATCACATGATCACACTGACAGAACCACAGGCACATAGACACAGGCAACAGAGCATGCACAATGTCGGCACTAGTACAGTGTATATCCACCTTTCGCAGCAATGCAGGCTGCTATTCTCCCATGGAGACGATCGTAGAGATGCTGGATGTAGTCCTGTGGAACGGCTTGCCATGCCATTCCCACCTGGCGCCACAGTTGGACCAGCGTTCGTGCTGGACATGCAGACCGCGTGAGACGACGCTTCATCCAGTCCCAAACATGCTCCAGGGTAGTTGACTTACACCTTCTAGAGCACGTTGGGTGGCACGGGATACATGCGGACGTGCATTGTCCTGTTGGAACAGCAAGCTCCCTTGCACCACTGGAGGCGGGCTGCACGATGTTGGGGCGTGAGCGGAAGACGGCCTAACGGTGTGCGGGACCGTAGCCCAGCTTCATGGAGACGGTTGCGAATGGTCCTCGCCGATGCCCCAGGAGCAACAGTGTCCCTAATTTGCTGGGAAGTGGCGGTGCGGTCTCCTACGGCACTGCGTAGGATCCTACGGTCTTGGCGTGCATCCGTGCGTCGCTGCGGTCCGGTCCCAGGTCGACGGGCACGTGCACCTTCCGCCGACAACTGGCGACAACACCGATGTACTGTGGAGACCTCACGCCCCACGTGTTGAGCAATTCGGCGGTACGTCCACCCGGCCTCCCGCATGCCCACTATACGCCCCCGCTCAAAGTCCGTCAACTGCACATACGGTTCACGTCCACGCTGTCGCGGCATGCTACCAGTGTTAAAGACTGCGATGGAGCTCCGTATGCCACGGCAAACTGGCTGACACCGACGGCGGCGGTACACAAATGCTGCGCCGCTAGCGCCATTCGACGGCCAACACCGCTGTTCCTGGTGTGTCCGCTGTGCCGTGCGTGTGATCATTGCTTGTACAGCCCTCTCGCAGTGTCCGGAGCAAGTATGGTGGGTCTGACACACCGGTGTCAATGTGTTCTTTTTTCCATTTCCAGGAGTGTATTTTCCATTTGGAGAGAAATATGTTTGAAATTTCGTTATAAGATCCTTCTTCAGCGAAAAAAAGCTTCTGTTTTAATGATTGCTGCCCAAATTTACCTATCATATCCGTGACACTCACTCCCCTATTCCGCGATACTACAAAACATGCTGCCCTTCTTTGAACTTTTTCGATGTCCACCGTCAGTCCTATGTGATGCAAATCCCACATAGCGGAGCAGTACGTCAGGAGAGGAAGCCCACGCCTATCGTAGACATTAATAGATCTGTTGCATTCTCTAAGTGTTCTGCCAGTAAGTCAAAGTCTTTGAATTATTTTCCTCCAAACATTATCCGTGTGATAGTTCCAGTTGAAGTTATTCGTAATCGTAAACACTGTGTGTTTCGTCAGTGGATCACTTCATGGATGCTGGACATGTCAAGTTGTTATACTTTTGAAAAATATGCGTGTACAGATATTTACGTAGAGATCTAACTGAACTAGAATGGAACAGAACAATGGCAAGTAGCTTCTTCTGTTGTTCATAGTGAGATCAGGTGATAGTCGAGCTAGAAGGTCTTGTCTCTTAGTGGTAGCGCTAATTTCGTACACAGACTCGGCATGGGAGGTTTCTGTGACGCTAAGCTATTCGTCAATTAACGGCTCAGCGTTTGCTACATACATGCGTTTTGGAAGGATCTGCGGTTCTCGGCGACAGTTAACTATCCACAATTCACCGAATCCGTTCTTAAACGAAACGACAGAGGCTGGGATGACCAAGTTATTCTTCAGTGGTATGCGTATCTTACATTCCACTACAAGATCCCTGGGTTGATGCATGGCATGACACATGACTGCAGGAATGATCACTTCATCGAACACATATAGCCTCCACACACTCGGATGCTCATCTTCCTGTCCACAGTATCTCATCCCGTCTAGCATAATCTTCCAGCGACCACAATCTATCATTGCTTGAGAAGCTCTCAAAAAGTCCCATCCGAGAATGACGTCATTACTACTCTCTTGTGAGACGATGAATTCTAAGGGCTGTGAATGACCACTTATACCCACACGAACGACACATCTTCCTGTACGTTTTACATATTAGGCACCTTCAGCACAGATGTTTTGCTTTCGGCTAATACGGTTTTCTGCAACTGGCGACGGTACTTGTCCGAAATGACTGAATATGATGCTCCAGAGACCACAAGAGCTTGGGCTGATCGGCCATCCACGAGGATATCGTCGTACTTTCCTATCAGTTTTGTAGTGATCGACGGCGGAGTATTTTTCTCTTCGGCGGTCTCAACTCCAAGGAAGGTAGCACCCTTTAGTTTTTCAGGTTGCGCTACAGTCTGGAACCGAGCGACCGCTACTGACGCAGGTTCGAATCCTGCCTCGGCCATGGATGTGTGTGATGTCCTTAGGTTAGTTAGGTTTAAGTAGTTCTAAGTTCTAGGCGACTGATGACCTCAGAAGTTAAGTCGTATAGTGCTCATAGCCATTTGAACCATTTTTTGAAAGATTTAAAAGTGTTCGGCTTTCCCGCTTGTTGTTCGTGAGTGGGACGATAGAAAAACAGCTTTAAGGTGGTTCGATGAAATCTCTGCCAGGCACTTGCTTGTGAATTGCAGAGTAATCTTGTAGGAGCAGATCTGAAAAAAAGCTGCGACTACTACCGCTGCCATCTTAGGGACGCAGAAAAGGCCTCTTGAAGTAAAACGAAAATAAAGGATTTACAAAACAGAAATGGATGGTTGAAATTACTAGTGAACTCCTTCTCAACGCAACACAAACTGCTGGAAATGCGGAAGGTGAAGTTCAGTAACAACTTATTCATAGCGTTACATCGTTCTTCAGAACAACAATAGCACCTAAAGTTCATGTGTATCTCATAATTATCACAGGCTCTAAAATAAGTGTTAGATTAACTTTTCCTGTATGTGGTATTTAGTGGCAGTGTCCTGGTATCTAACAGAGCTTTCAGATTTCTTTAACAGAGCTTGTTTAAAGAATCTTTTGATACCGCAAGTACCACTTGGTCAAACAGAAACCTCAACTCTGGGATATGGGATTATCTGGACTAACATTCGCGAGCTTTCCAAACAGCTCCACGCCACAGACTCATTGGTCAACAGGAAGTAAACGCGATATGTGAACGAAAAAATTTATAGTTGTTTGATATCATAAACTGTGCCATCTTAGAAAGCTTGAACTTAGATCTCATAAATGGCTCTGAGCACTATGGGACTTAACATCTGAGGTCATCAGTTCCCTAGAACTTAGAACTACTTAAACCTAACTAACCTAAGAACATCACACACAACCATGCCCGAGGCAGGATTCGAACTTGTGGCCGTAGCGGTCGCGCGGTACCAGACTGAATCTCCTAGAACCGCTCGGCCACAGCGGCCGGCGTTCTCATAAATCTCTTCAGTTGGGATGCGTTCGAGAGCTGTTATTATGGAAACGAATTAAGTTTCATGCTAACAGCGGTTTACGAAAGACCACTGGCAGAGCCGTAAAGAGTCAGAAAAAAAGCTGATAACACTGGTTTCTTCGCTGTTACGCTGCAATAGAAGTAGCACTATGGAGCAGCTAATATTAACATAACAACGCTGAACAGCGCATGTTTGCACATTTCACAAAACAATGGCTAACACACACGTAGCCTTAACAATAGCAACTGCAATCTCGATATCAAATCCCACTTTTAGTCGGGCAAGAAGACAGGTTCTTCGACTATTCCCTGTCTGTACTCCAGTCCATATGATCTGTGGTGTTAGCCGCATGAGAATAACTGTCTATGTTGAACGCTGTCTTCAGCAGATGCGAGAGACGCTAGGTATATTACGTGCGCAATACTCGTATTTACGTGGTACCATAGTCTAAGAAAACGCAAGATAAGTTTTCAGACGCAGAGTTACGACCTGTTCGCCACCTGGGTGCTTTGAATAATGTAGCTTTTTTATCCTTTTCCTTTTTCTACCGAGCAGCAAATATATATTCTAAGCTCCCAAGGCATCCGAAGAGCTTTTTAACATTCTCAGTGTTCCTTTAAATTCATCGTATTTCTGGGGTGTTGTTCGCAGTACAGCATCGAGCGGCATTTGCCATGCAACAAATCTACTACTGGCATTTGACTACAGCACGCCGATATCGAATCTTTTCTGTGTGGAAGAAGAACCGAGATGGTGTTCGGAGGATGTTGCTGGTTGAGAAACACCGAGTGCTTATAGCTGAAGTGCAGCTACTCACAGAGCTCCAATGTGGGCTTCAGCAATCGTATGGCAGCGAAGCTTGGCAGACATTCTAATGCGTTAGTGCGGAACTGATCAACGCTGAAAAAAAAGTTAGTTCCAGTTTTGGCCATCTGGTGCAAACCTAGCGCTGTGAATTCAAGAAAGAAGCATAGAAATATCGTTAATTGTATGGAACGTTTTCAGTCTATTTTACATAGTTATCATTACAAAACCCAGACGGTACAGTTGCTGAAACCTCATGATCCGCAGCAACGTTCAAATTTGTTCTTCTGTTGTTGATGCGGTTAGAAGTTGATGACATGTGGCCGGCAAATATTCTATGGAATGACGAGGCAATTTTACTCTACAGGTTGTAAGTATACACACGTCAAAAAACGTTTTGCATCACCTCGGTTCCGATAGTTCCGGAAACTGTTCAGAAAATTGGAATAGAGATCAACATAAACATCATAACAGCCCTTTTTATTGTTCATGAAAACGACACATTCTATGTCGTACCACCTTACAGCGAGACCTTCAGAGGTGGTAATCCAGATTGTTGTACACACCGGTGGCCAACCGGCGTGGCCGAGCGGTTCTAGGCGCTACAGTCTGGAGCCGCGCGAACGCTACGGTCGCAGGTTCGAATCCTGCCTCGGGCATGGATGTGTGTGATGCCCTTAGGTTAGTTAGGTTTAAGTAGTTCTAAGTTCTAGGGGACCGATGACCACAGATGTTAAGTCCCATAGTGCTCAGAGCCATTTGAACCATTTGTACACACCGGTACCTCTAATACCCAGCAGCACGTCCTCTTGCATTGATTCATGCCTGTATTCGTCGTGGCATTCTATTCACAAGTTCATCAAGGCACTGTTGGTCCAGATTGTACCACTTCTCAACGGCGATTCGGCGTAGACCCCTCAGAGTGGTTGGTCGGTAACGGTGTCCATAAACAGCCCTTTTCAGTCTATCCCAAGCATGTTTGATAGGGTCTGGAGAACATGCTGACCACTCTAGTCGAACTGTGTCGTTGTCCTGAAGGAAGTCATTCACAAGATGTGTACGATGGGGGCGCGAATTGTCGTCCATGAAGACGAATGCCTCGCCAATATGCTGCCGTCATGGTTCCACTATCTGTCGGAGGATGGCATTCACTTATCGTACAGACGCTACGGCGCCTCCCATAACCCCCAGCGGTGTACGTCGGCCCCACATAATGCCACCCCAAAACAGCAGGGAACCTCCACCTTACTGCACTCGCTGGGCAGTGTGTCTAAGGCATTCAGCCTGACCGGGTTGCTTCCTAACACGTCTCTGACGATTGTTTGGTTGAAGGCATACGCGACACTCATCGGTACAGAGAACGTGGTGCCAATCCTGAGCGGTCCATTCCGCATGTTGTTCCGTCCATCTGTACGGCGCAGCATTTTGTCGTGGTTGCAAAGGAGGAACTCGCCGGGGACGTCGGGAGTGAAGTTTCGCATCATGCAGCCTATTGCGCATGGTTTGAGTCGTAACACGACTTCCTGTGGCTGCACGGAAAGCATTATTCAACATGGTGGCGTTGCTGTCAGGGTTCCTCCGAGCCATAATCCATAGGTAGCGGTCATCCACTGCGGTAGTAGCCCTTAGGCGGCCTGAGCGAGGCATGTCATCGACAGTTCCTGTCTCTCTGTATCTCCTCCATGCCCGAACAACATCCCTTGGGTTCACTCCGAGAGGCCTGGACACTTCCAATGTTGAGAGCCCTTCCTGGCACGTAGTCACAATGTGGACGCCATAGAAACGCGGTGTTGATCGACAGGTATGGTTGAACTAAAATAATACGAGCCATGTCCCTTTTTCTTCGTGGAATGACTGGAACTGATCGGCTGTCGGGCCCCCTCCGTGTAATAGGCGCTGCTCATGCGTGGTTGTTTACATCTTTGTGCGGGTTTAGTGGAAAAAATTGGAACACATTTTTCCGGTGTAAATCGGCTTCACATTAACGCATTAGCATATCTACCAAGTCTCGCTGCCAAAAGTTAATTACCTCCGCAAGTAGCTGCACCCGGTACTACTGTCTATAATGCATACGTGTGCTACAGTCACCTGTCCGAGGCGGAAGACCACCCCCGCCGCCACCACCACCGCCCCCGCCGCCACCTGGACCGCCGCCGCCGCTGCCACCGCTATCCGAATTCTTGGAATGCCGCGACTGCTGCTGCTGCTTATGTTGTTGCTGTTGTTGTTGGTTATGATGTTGCTGTTGCTGGTAGTGCTGTTGCTGTTGCTGTTGTTGTTGCTGCTGCTGCTGGTGCTCTGGGGAGTCGGGGCTGTCTTTGCTGTCCGCTTTGCCTGCAACAAGAAATACGTATGTTTTACAACACGTGATAGTAGAATGTGAGATTATACCCGCAGTAGTTCTCCTGAACAAAGCAGCTCTAGGACAGACGCAGGTGAACGAGTGCACACAGTACTTTACACTCACATTTCCGCAAATGCTTGTAAAGTTAGCAATTGGCCCCCCACCCACCCCCCTCACAAGAAATAGCTCAGTTGTACGAAGAAGCACTGGAGTGGAACACAGCTTTATTTCTTATCTCACATGATAGTTTAAACATTCTTTCCAAAGATTTCCGTAAGTAAACGTGACTGATTCCTAAATGCTATCACTACAAATGCCCTTTCAGGCTAATCATAGTGTAATTAAGAGGCCACAACTACCGCCCAGTGGTAAGTCCTATCCTCATAGAATATATCCTTGCGCAACCAGGTAGCATGCAGTTCAAAACCTTGTTTGTAAGTGTGTCCTGCGAAAGACGCCCTGATTTCAAAATTAAATATCTACAATACTAAGATCGATAAAGGAGTGAAAAACAGATATATTTATTCTGAAATCTAAAAGAATTTTATACAGAAGTTTCGAAATAGTTCGAAAAACTGCTAACAGATGGCGCTGCACGATCTTCAGTTCGTACAATACAAGCGTGAATAGTTAAACTCGTCGTCTTCAACCAGTCTTAGCAAATGATATCACAATCTTTTCGAAGTGTCTACCACTCGCAGTATGGAGTTGGTACGAAGAACAATGGAATTTTCCGTCACATCCTGTACTGTCTCAACGGAAATCAATTCATGTGCCGCACAGATCGCCGATTGAAGCTCTTCCAGCGTGGTGGGATGGTTCCGGTAGACAACGTCTTTCAATACACCTCACAAAAAGAAGTCACAAGGAGTTAGAGTTTATGGTTTTAGGGCGCAAAACTGCTACGGTCATTAGCGCCCGGTCTGTGACTTAGGAAAAGGTAAAAAAAAACCAAACTGGAAACCAGCAGCAATGGGAGCGAAACTCAAAAAAGTGGAGAAACTGAAAACAGAAAGAGCTTCAAATGACTGACGTCATCTCATTGCCACTAATAAACTCGAGAACGCGATCGGCTGAGCGCGTGTCATCTGCTAAAATGGAAGATGTATCAAGCGACAGCTGTAGACGGACGCGCAACGGAGTAAAATAGGGGCACTCAAGTAAAATGTGTCTCACCATCCACAGTTAAGAGCACTGGGGACAAAGAGGGGGAGGATCGCCACTTAAAAGATGTCGATGGCTAAAAAGACAGTGCCCTATCCGGAGTCTAGTTAAAATTACTTCCTCCCGACAACGAGTTCGGGAGGAAGAGGTCCAAGCACAGGGAAGAGCTTTCACGTCCCGCAATTTATTATTGGGAAATGTCGACCAATGCGCGTGCCATAAAAGAGCAACACGACGACATAAAATACTCCGTAGATCGACGAAGGGAACCATGCGAATAGCAGGCTGAAGAAAAGAGACTGCAGCCTTGGCCGCTATATCGGCCATCTCGTTTCCACAGACACCAACATGTCCTGGGATCCAGAGGAATGCCACAGAGACGCCCCCAAGTGGAGCACGTGGAGGCAGTCCTGAATCCGGTGGACTAGAGGGTGGACAGGGTAGAGAACTTGGAGCGAATCTGAGCATATAATATACTGTATCCGCTGATGGCGACGGATGTATTGGACAGCCTGGAGAACAGCGTAAAGCTTCGCATTAAAAACCGAATGCTGGTCGGGAAGCCGAAATCGATTGGGGCTGTCGCCAACAATATAGGCACTCCCAACACCAAATGGTGAGGAGTCAGAGTGCGTGAATATTTGCAATAATCCAACGCAGTGACTCTATTCCTCAAGTATTCCTCAAGAGAGTGAAACACCTTTTCGGTGCGATATGGTTTGGCCCCGTCTCGCATGAAGCACTCGGTGCCTGGTCGATACTCCAACGCTAGCTGTGTGGCGTAAAGTGTTCCAAAATTGCAGCGTACCGTTCACGAGTGATCGTTTTTAGGCATGAAAAGTGGCTAACAACGCCTCCACTGCATACCGCAGTCCGGGAAGTAACTCTTGAAGAATAAAGTCGTTCTGTTTCATACATACGGCTATTTTCGGAACCCCAAAATCGGTGGTTTTATTTATTCAGGACCCTATTCGTATGGAAGTGTGCTTCATCTGTGAACCAGGTGCAGCCAACATCACTTCCTATCAGTACTAATCATCGTGAGACCCTGGTACACAAAGTCAGCTCTCTGTGTCACAGCCTGTACAGGTATGGTCTGGTGACATTGGATTATGAATGGAAACTTGTGTAGGCTCTGTCTCAGTAACTTCTGCATGCCGAAACACTTAGAAACAGTCTCTTCTGTAATTCTTCGGACGGATTTCCTTAAATTTTGCTGAATAATTCCAGAGATTATGGAAACATTTTCATGAGTAACTAGAGTTTACCTGGGTGTCTATATTCGCCATTGGATCATAAGCCACGCTGCCTGTCCGTTAGAATTGTGAAAGGGTTTGCGAATGGTTTCAGCAGCAGGTACTTTTGGAAAATTAAATCGTGTTTGAAAATTGCGCTTTGTTGGCGTAGGACTCTGTTTTCAATTGTGATACTCCAGCATCAAAGCAAATAATTTCAACCTCTTCATTTGGTACGCTAACCTCCTTTCATGTTTCGAAGGTGGAAGTGATCACTGAGCTGCGGCACCTTATTCAAATGCTCCAAGTATTGCAATTATATCGCTATCTGTTAGTAGCTTTTAGAACTATTTCTATATTTCTGTATATAATTCTTAAAACTTTCAAAATAAACATACCATTTCCTTCCAGAACGATATGTTCACTCTGCAGAGGAGTGTGCTCTGATATGAAACTTCTTGGCAGATTAGAACGGTTTGACGGACGGAGACTCGAACTCGAGACTTTTGACTTTCACAGGCAAGTGCTCCACCGACTGAGCTACCCAAGCATGACTCACCATCCCTGCCAACAGCCTCATTCGTGCCAGTACCTCGTATCTCGAGTTCGAGTCTCGGCGCAACATACATCTTTAATCCGCCAGGAAGTTTCATATCAGCGCACATTCCGCTGCAGAGTGAATATCTCATTCTGGAAACATCCCCAAAGCTGTGACTAAGATATGTCTCCGCAATATCCTTTTTTCCAGGAGTGCTAGTTCTGCAAGGTTCCCAGAAGAGCTTCTGTGAAATTTGGAAGGTAGGTGACGAGGTACTGGTAGAATTGAAGCTGTAAGGAACGTGAGTCGTGCTTGAGTAACTCAACTGCTACAGCACTTGCCTGCGAAAGGCAAAGGTCCCGAGTTCGCTCTTGATACGGAACACAGTTTTAATCTACCTGGAAGTTTCATACAGTTTTTGCCCTCGTCTACCGATCTTAGTTTTCAAGATATTTAAGTTTGAAATCAGGGACTCCTTCGCGGGACTCTCTGTATCGTTACAACTTCGTGAGTGTGAAGAAGGTGTTGTATCTTGGCCAGGTAGTGAATTCATCATCTGTAAATTACGCTGCTCCGCTTCCAGATAGTGATAGACAATCATGAACGTATACTATCTGATCAAAAGTACACGGATACCTTTTAGTCTACAGTAATACTTCCAGCCTTCGCTTTTATGAACTCTGCTGGGGCCACTTTCAATGAAGTGTCTCAATGTCTATGGAGGAATGGCAGCTCATTCTCTCCCAAGAGCCGAAATCAGACGCTGGGGATCTGGAGCGAAGTCGATGTTCATACTCATCCCAAAGGCGCTTCACTGTGTTTACTTCGGGATAGGTAGGCCAGTCCATTTCAGAATATGACTGTCCATAAACCGTTGCCTTTCAGATGCTATTTTGAGATAGGATGCATAGTCATGCTCATACTAATAGTCATTATCTATGAACCTACTGTACGCACTACAAAATGCTGTAAAATGTCTTCAGATCCTCCTGAATTGAAGAACAATGAGGGGACTACATTCTAAACACAAAATACACCAGCATACCGCAACTATACCTCGTTCGTACTTAATTGTTGGTTTTGTGCATGATGGCAGGTAATGTTCTCCAGGCATTCGCCAAACGCAATCCCTTCCATCTGATTTCCATTAGGCACAGAGTGGTTAATCCCTCCAAATAAATCGTTTCCAGTCATCCACCGACTAGAGACATCTTTACACCCACTCCAGCGTCTCTTAGAAGTGACCTCATTGAAATGTATGGCTTACGGGGAGCTGCTCGACCATTTTGTCCGTTTCCCTTTAACACCTTAGGCCCATTAATCGAGCTTGCTGGGCTGCTGGTAACACTCTGGATCCCACGAGTGATTCCATCCGCTGATTTCGTGAGATTTTTTACGACCCTCCTTCTCAGTCATCGACATTCTCTGTCCGTCAACCGACGAGGTCTGTCTGGTCTTGGTTGAGCTGTGGTTGTTCCATCGCTTTTCCACTTAACAATAACACGAATGGTCAAATTGGGCATCATTAGAAGGGTCTGAAAGGTCCCTGATGGATTTGTTACTCTCGTGGCAGCCAGTGACTAGTCCACGTTCTGAGTCACTTAGCGGCGCTGACCGTCCCATTGTGATGTTATGACGTTACTGTTTCTGTGCTGATAACACAATATCCTCGCCTTCTGTCATACTGGCGAGTCCGTCTCTTTTGTCATCTGACATTCATTGCACGTTGCATTGGAGTGTTCGGGTACCTCATATCATATAGTGCATCTTCCGAAGTCATTAATAGCCATTTGACATCAGGTAAATACCTCTTCCAGACTTTTCCATATTAATCGTCTTTGTCTCTTGTTTTGACCATCTACCAACCATACGCCTGTTTACACGTCCCACCCACAGGTATTTAATTTTCATTGCAGTAATAATTACACTACTGGCCATTAAAATTACTACACCACGAAGATGACGTGCTACAGACGCGAAATTTAACCAACAGGAAGAAGATGCTGTGATATGCAAATGATTAGCTTTTCAGAGCATTCACACAAGGTTGCGCAGGTGGCGACACCTACAACGTGCTGAGGTGAGGAAAGTTTCCAACATATTTCTCACACACAAACAGCAGCTGACCGGCGTCGCCTGGTGAAACGTTTTTGTGATGCCTCGTGTAAGGAGGAGAAATGCGTACCATCACGTTTCCGACTTTGATAAAGATCGGATTGTAACCTATCGCGATTGCGGTTTATCGTATCGCGACATTGTTGCTCGCGTCGGTCGAGATCCAATGACTGTTAGCAGACTATGGAATCGGTGGTTTCAGGAGGGTAATACGGAACGCCTTCTGGATCCCAAAGGCCTCGTATCACTAGCAGTCGAGATGACAGGCATCTTATCCGCATGCAGCCACGTCTCGATCCCTCAGTCAACAGATGGGGACGTTTGCAAGACAACAACCATCTGCACGAACAGTTCGACGACGTTTGCAGAAGCATGGACTATCAGCTCTGAGACCATGGTTGCGGTTACCCTTGACGCTGCATCACAGACAGGAGCGCCTGCGATGGTGTACTCAGCGACGAACCTGGGTTCACGAATGGGAAAACGTCATTTTTCCGGATGATCCAGGTTCTGTTTACAGCATCATGATGGTTGCATCCGTGTTTGGCGACATCGCGGTGAACGCACATTGGAGGCGTGTATTCGTCATCGGCATACTGGCGTATCACCCGGCGTGGTGGTATGGGGTGCCATTGGTTACTCGTCTCGGTCACCTCTTGTTCGCATTCACGGCACTTGCATTGTAAGCAGAACATAAAACATTCGTGGTTCACATACGTTGCGTTAACCCGAATGTTATGGAGTATTGTTTAACGTATGAAAGTATAAATACAAAATATGCACCAGTCCCAGCAACAACCGTGTGTGGTTAACTGGCTCTACTCTCAGTAACATACCGCAGTTTGATGGTATACTATGCTAACTTCACATAGTTTTAGTGATGGTGAAGCACTAATGAAATATTCTGTGCCTGGTTGGGCGCTCAGTCTCCATTCGCCGTGAACAGCACCGCAGTACGAAAATCCCCACGGCTAGGAACAGAAGTCGCGTTAAAAGATACAAACATCTTCACGACGAAGACAGTCGATTATTTTCTGACAGAATGCCCTCGCTGATCCCCACATCATGCGTTCAGAATCGATTTTGTATTGGACGTATGCCACGCAAAACTAAAGGCTGTTTACACTGTCCGTCCACCACAGTTGTGGAACTTCAAGATGCTGAGGGCTATTAGGATTCTTCACTTAAAGTGCGATAATCATTTTGGCTTGTTTTTAGAAGTGAAACTCGGACACCTCAAAAAACTTGTAAAACTTAAAAGAGAACTCTCATTTGACGTTATGGTGATTAATTATCATCATAACCATTACACTGCACACATTTTTTTTTCTGCTGACCTTTTTACAAGCAATCCATCCACCATTACTCATAATTTGAAACCGAACATGTAGTTTTTTGCAATGGAATTCATAAATGAAATTTCGTGACAACTGTAATATCTCTTTATATTCTACTAATTATCCCTGCACAATTCTATGAGTAAATTACGTTTCGTACTTGACCATCTATATACTCGCAGAATCGATGCGCAAAGTAGTACAGTACTATTAGTATTCCATGAGCGCATAATTACTCTTTGTAATATTCTCTCTGGTGTGTGTTGAGAGGACTTTTAGGATTTTCTCCGTGCCGAATAGCCGCATTGAGTAATTGTAATTTTGCTATCAAGATTACTGAAAGAAAGAAATTGGAAATATATTGTACGCTAATCAAGAGAATATATGCTGAGCATTAACGTCAAAAGTGTATGAGGAATTTCATTATATATGTATTTTCTAATTGGAAATTTGCACGGATGTGTCGTTTCGTTGGTAATCAGAAGGGAACTTCCGATGAATTGGAAACGAACCTGCAGTTATTAGATCCAAGAGCTCCATTATTACATCGGATAATTAAACTCTATCAAAGCAAACTTTCCGCTTGATCCGAGGTTAACAGACTGACTACGCAACGCAAGAAAACCAAGACATTTTATTTACACAGGGTTGCAGATCGCTTCGAATCATCGAGACTGCGGACAAGGAGAGTCATCGTCCTATTCTGATTAAACGAGTAAAGCTTAATTATAACCTTCTTGAGCGACTGCGATGACTGTGATATGGCTGCTTATGAATGTGATCATTAATAAAATACTAATAACCAAATTTCCTCCTCACCAGCAACCAGTATAGACACAAAATTAATTAAAATTATACAACGAAAGACCGAATTTTCATTCTAAGTCACACAACTTAGTAGTCATTAAAAATATTCATCTCGATTGAAGCTAAGGATTTGCGACGATCAGCGCTCGCAGAGCACAAAAATAGCTACACAATCTGCGAATAGTGAGCATTGAGCAAAATGGTTTATTATTTACGGTGGGCTACTAACGGCTAATCGCTGTCACAATTAAAGTTAAAACTGACGTTTCCGGTAGCACGTTCTTTTCAAAACTGCCAGACGACCGGTATGAGCAGAAATATCTGTGAGAGGAATGGCAGTGCAATAATGGAAAGTCGTTGGCAGAAACTCCGCTTTTGACGCAGCCTGCATTGCATTTTCTAGGTTGCACTCACTACATTGCAAGCGACATCTGCTAGCCGATTTCTGAGTGGAAAGACCTGCTGGATGTTCACCAGCAATAGGGCCTGTGTGTCAGAAGAAATCGACCTGTAATAAAAACTATTAAGATCCTTCCTCTCGTGTAGCGCCCGGTTTATTCGATAAGCCACTTATCTCCACGATCTACCCACGTCCCCTTTCCCCTTGCAGATTGTAATACTATGTTTATCTATTCGGTTCTTTTTCTAGGTTTCAAACTAAACGAAGACTAGTTCCCACATGGGGAAAGAGAAGCTAAACAATAAAACAGTGAAAAGAAATATGCGATACTCCCGGCAGTGTTCTGAGAGCGCATTTCTAAAAATAAGTAAATATCTGCGTTTATTTCATATTATTTAATTTTGAAAGTATGTTTCAAATAGCGTGCCGTAGTTATAAACCATGTCTACCATCAGCATTCAATGGATCGATATTATAATGCTTGTGGAAAAGTGTGAGTAGAAAACATAGGAACTGGCGAATATAATCTCTTAATGTAACACGCTAGTTAAATTAGGTTCCATATTAATATCCGATTCTATTATTTTCACAAAAAGAGTTCTGGCCCATGTATGTTAAAAATTTGGGTTGAAAATCTACAAATTTGTATTTTGTTTTCATTTATTTTTGTTCGGCTATCACGAATCGAGCCATTTCCGCTACGATTTAATTCTATTTCGTTGGCATATTATGATAAGACTTTCATTTTGAACTGAGTACAACATATTACTTTTATTATCATTATTTTTCTCTATCTTCTTTGGTGAACTCTTCCTTATGTGAACTGAATTATTTCTTTGGAGCAACACAGTTATTGAGTTCTAGCTTACAGTATTATTTGGGTGGCTGCGCAGTCCAGCTTCATATGTGAATGCTGCATTCAGCTATCCAGTGCAGCTTCATATGTGAATGCTGAATGTTGTTTTGGTCTGAAGATAGGAACTCATCCTCGGTGAGTACGTGGAGAACTGTTGAGAAGAACCCCTTAAGCTGTCGTGTCTATGATATTTATGAAATAATTTCTACCGCTTCACTCACTTCTTACGAATATCTAATTAGCATGACGCGTTTCTGCAGCATGCTGCCAACATGAGGTTCATTAGAATTACATGTACATTACAGTACTCTTAAGTGCCATTACAAATTAGGTTAATTTGCTGTGTCTTCCAGTGAGGTATCGAAATAGTATCACTGATTGTATGTCGATACATGATTTCACTTGCAGAATTCCAGAGCTATTCAAAAGCATTCTCCCCAATCGAAGTAAAAAATTCCGCCGACTTCTTAATGTGACGTCACACCGCCCTACTAGTGGTTCAAATGGCTCTAAGCACAATGGGACTTAACATCTGAGGTCATCAGTCCCCTAGAGCTAGAACTACTTAAACCTAACTAACTTAAGAACATCACACACACCAAGCCCGAGGCAGGATTCGAACCTGCGACCGCAACAGCAGGGCGGTTCTGGACTGAAGCGCCTAGAACCGCTCGGCCACAGCGGCCGGAACTACTAGTGGGACCAGCAGAGTAGCAAGGTCTTCTGCTACCAGTATATGATATGTCGGGAGCACAAATGTTACAATCACCCGAAGAGGAACCCCTTTCTTGACGATCTTCGAAAGACCATTTAACGTAGCGGGGAATAGCTCAATATCAATTAACACTCTTGGTAGTTTCCTACGACAAAGAACCTTTCTTCAGGAGGCTGCTAGTCTTTCTCTCAATTCTTTTTGTGGGGTCAGCACCGACCTTGAGATACACTGAATCAGATGGTAAACGCTGCATCTTCTAAAAGTAATCCTGCTTGTCCCAAAACGCTGTGGCACTTCCCTGTCCGCGAGTTAAATAACAATATCCGGCTCAGCTCTAGGTGAATGTTAAGCAGCCTTCTCAGTTATTGTTTGGCCTCATGGCTGTGAGAATTTGGACAGATTTTTGTAACACCTGAATTCAGTCCACCCAAATATTCGTTTCACGATGGAGGTAGGAAAACATGGTTGCCTTCTCTTTCTCGATGTGTTGGTGAAGAGGAAGGTTGATGTAAGTTCGCACAGGCCTTTTATAGGAAGCCTACTAACGCTGACAGGCAGATAGTTGTCACAGTCCGGCTCAGCTTCATGGGGTGCTTCGTCCGTTGCTTCACAGGGTGAACGTCATCTCAGATCCTGAGAGTTTCAGCTGAGTTAGCCCACTATGAGGCCACCTTTCGCCATAATACACTCCTGGAAATTGAAATAAGAACACCGTGAATTCATTGTCCCAGGAAGGGGAAACTTTATTGACACATTCCTGGGGTCAGATACATCACATGATCACACTGACAGAACCACAGGCACATAGACACAGGCAACAGAGCATGCACAATGTCGGCACTAGTACAGTGTATATCCACTTTTCGCAGCAATTCAGGCTGCTATTCTCCCATGGAGACGATCGTAGAGATGCTGGATGTAGTCCTGTGGAACGGCTTGCTATTCCATTTCCACCTGGCGCCTCAGTTGGACCAGCGTTCGTACTGGACGTGCAGACCGCTTGAGACGACGCTTCATCCAGTCCCAAACATGCTCAATGGGGGACAGATCCGGAGATCTTGCTGGCCAGGGTAGTTGACTTACACCTTCTAGAGCACGTTGGGTGGCACGGGATACATGCGGACGTGCATTGTCCTGTTGGAACAGCAAGTTCCCTTGCCGGTCTAGGAATGGTAGAACGATGGGTTCGATGACGGTTTGGATATACCGTGCACTATTCAGTGTCCCCTCGACGATCACCAGAGGTGTACGGCCAGTGTAGGAGATCGCTCCCCACACCATGATGCCGGGTGTTGGCCCTGTGTGCCTCGGTCGTATGCCGTCCTGATTGTGGCGCTCACCTGCACGGCGCCAAACACGCATACGACCATCATTGGCACCAAGGCAGAAGCGACTCTCATCGCTGAAGACGACACGTCTCCATTCGTCCCTCCATTCACGCCTGTCGCGACACCACTGGAGGCGGGCTGCACGATGTTGGGGCGTGAGCGGAAGACGGCCTAACGGTGTGCAGGACCGTAGCCCAGCTTCATGGAGACGATTGCGAATGGTCCTCGCCGATACCCCAGGAGCAACAGTGTCCCTAATTTGCTGGGAAGTGGCGGTGCGGTCCCCTACGGCACTGCGTAGGATCCTACGGTCTTGGCGTGCATCCGTGCGTCTCTGCGGTCCGGTCCCAGGTCGACGGGCACGTGCACCTTCCGCCGACCACTGGCGACAACATCGATGTACTGTGGAGACCTCACGCCCCATGTGTTGAGCAATTCGACGGTACGTCCACCCGGCCTCCCGCATGCCCACTATACGCCCTCGCTCAAAGTCCGTCAACTGCACATACGGTTCACGTCCACGCTGTCGCGGCATGCTACCAGTGTTAAAGACTGCGATGGAGCTCCGTATGCCACGGCAAACTGGCTGACACTGACGGCGGCGGTGCACAAATGCTGCGCAGCTAGCGCCATTCGACGTCCAACACCGCGGTTCCTGGTGTGTCCGCTGTGCCGTGCGTGTGATCATTGCTTGTACAGCCCTCTCGCAGTGTCCGGAGCAAGTATGGTGGGTCTGGCACACCGGTGTCAATGTGTTCTTTTTTCCATTTCCAGGAGTGTAGTTATAGAGATAGAAGATGTGCTTTGAGCTATCGATCAACTGTACAGCGGGTGACTGACGATAATACCGAGGTCGTACCAAAGTCTACAGACTTTTTGCCCTGCGCAAGGAGCATTTCCGACAGGATTGGTTGTATTTTGCGGAAATTGGTTGTATTTTGCGGAAATATGTTGTGAAATGTGTTTCTCGCCCACCATCTAAAATTAGGGTCCTTTAGATACTGTAAAGTATTATCTCTGTTTGCGGAAGACGCGTGTCTACCGTATTCCTTGTACTTGTGACATGTCATATATTGGTCATACTACCAGGGCTGTGGAGGACCAGTGTAGCGAGCAAAAGCATCACAGCCTAGCAAACATGTTATTGCAGAACATTGTCTTGCCACCGGTCACCATATGAAATATAACAACACGGATATTCTGGCATTTACTTCTAGCTACTGGGATAGTGTTGCAAATGAAGCAGGCGAAATTAAATTAGCGGGTAACTCGGAGATTCGAATCCTGCCTCGGACATCGATGTGTGTGATGTCCTTAACGTTGATTAGCTTTAAGTAGTTCTACGTATAGGGGACTGATGACCTCAGATGTTAAGTCCCATAGTGCTTAGAACCATTCGAACCGTTTTTTTTAGTGGGTAACCTTACAAATAAAGACGGAAATCTTGCTTCAATTATACATGGAATCCTCCCCTTTGTCAAACGTCAAAGGTGGTTATTAATTTTTAGCATCTTTGGTCGTGTGATGGTGCAAGTGTTTACAATGTGTGTGTGTGTGTGTGTGTGTGTGTGTGTGTGTGTGTGTGTGTGTGTGTGTGTTTCCTTACTCTCCAAATCGACGTTTTAAATTCTATTATACAGCGCTCGCTTCCATGCCACAGGTTTGCCTTGAAAATGACAGGGCGTGCACCTGTCGAAATAGCGGCCGTTGTCGAAGACGTCATCCGGCTGCATTCCTGTAAAGTTTTTGAATGTTGTTTATTTCATTTTCCTCTAGTACTGCCAAGGCATTAGTAATTCTTACACATTCCATAATACTTCTTCCTGTTGTGACACTACTTTTTTTTATTGGAATCAGTTTTAAGCTACATCACCTGATTCGAGTAGATTTGTCTAACCCCGCCACCGTATGTCCTACTGACACCTTTGTTCCTTGTGTTATGTTCAAATTCGTGGCTAGTGTGCTACCTTCCTGGGACGTGAGAAAAATTGGATTTCATGGTCGAACGGCTGCTCATAAGCCACACATCACACCGAGCGGTTCTAGGCGCTACAGTTTGGAACCGCGCGACCGCTACGGTCGCAGGTTAGAATCCAGCCTCGGGCATGGATGTATGTGATGTCCTTAGGTTAATTAGGTTTAAGTAGCTCTAAGTTCTAGAGAACTGATGACTTCAGAAGTTAAGTCCCATAGTGTTCAGACCCATTTTTTGAACACCGGTAAATGCCAAACGACGCCTCTCTTGGTGTAAGGAGCGTAAACATTGGAAGACTGCACAGTGGAAAAATGTTGTGTGGAGTGACGAACACTGTACACAATGTGTCGATCCGATGGCATGGTGAGGGTGTAGCGAATGCCCGATGAACGTTATCTTCCAGCATGTGTAGTACCAACAGTAAAATTCGGAGGCGGTGGCGTTACGGTGTCGTCGTGTTTTTCATGGAGAGGGCTTCCATCCCTTTTGTTTTGCGTGGCACTATCACAGCACAGGCGTACATTGATGTTCTAAGCACCTTCTTGCTTACCACTGTTGAAGAGCAATTCGGAGATGGTGATTTCATCTTTCAACACGATTGAGCGCCTGCTCAAATTGCGCGGTCTGTGGCGGAATGGTTTCACGGCAATAACATCCCTGTAATGGAATGGGCTTCACAGAGTCCTGAACTGAATCCTATAGAACACCGTTGGGATGTTTTGGAACGCCGATTTCGTGCCAGGCCTCACCGACGGAATCGATACCTCTGCTCAGTGCAGCACTACGAAAGACCGGGCTGCCATTCTCCAAGAAACGTTCCAGCACCTGGTTGAACGTATGCCTGCGAGAGTGGAAGCGATCGTCAAGGCTAACGGTGGGTCAACACCATACTGAATTCCAGCATTGCCGACGGAGGGCGCCACGAGCTTGTAACCTCACGTGGTTCCAATGGCTCTGAACACTATGCGACTTAACTGCTGAGGTCATCAGTCCCCTAGAACTTAGAACTACTTAAACCTAACTAACCTAAGGACATCACACACATCCATGTCCAGATCAGGATTCGAACTTGCGACCGTAGCGGTCGCTCGGCTCCAGACTGTAGCGCCTAGAAACGAACTTTCAGCCAGATGTCCAGATACTTTTGATCACATTTGTTGCTGTTTACACAGAGATACTGCCATTGAGTCTTCCTGCTGTCTCTGTTGTCTACCACGTGAATAAATATGCGTAATGAATATAGAGGTATACTCGTCAACTGCCAAGATCGCTAAATGTTATTCTATTTTGGAGGACTAGTTTCGGCAGTTTAAGTTGTCATCATCGGATCTCATGCAAGCACGAGTAAACTTCAAGGAATCCAATGGTTCAAACGGCTCTAAGCACTGTTGGTCTTAACATCTGATGTCATCAGTCTCACAGACTCGCACTACTTACTAAACCTGACTAACCTAAGGACATCACACACATCCATGCCCGAGGCAGGACTCGAACCTGCGACAATAGAAGGAGCGCGGTTCCGGACTGAAGCGCCTAGAACCGCTCGGCCACAGCGGCCGGCCTCAACGAATCTCCATCATCTGTACGATATATAGTGTCACATCAAAAGAAGTCATTCCAGGAATATGAAGTATGTGATGCACCAGCAAAACAAGGTTTAAATAATATGTGATGCATGTTGCACCGACTCCATTCATATGTTGTATGAACATGAGCTTATGTAGTTGGTGCCACATGCATGACATGTTCTGTAAACCTTGTTTTATACTTGACAAGTCGATGTGTCACGTTCTTCATGACCCTGGAATGATTTCTTATGACGCGACATGATATATTGTACAGATGATGGAGATTTGCATTTGTATCAGATCCGCTGACGGCAACCTAGATTGCTGAAACCGGCACCAAAAATAAAGCTACAGCTAGCGATCTTGGCTGTTGATTTTTTTTTTTTTTTTTACTTCTATATTCCATATTATCCTAGACCGGCCTCATACTTGAGTAATGTCAGACATATGAAATATGCATTAGGTTGCCTCCCACGTTTGCCCCTGCAGCTGTACACATCAAATAACGTGCCGCATATGCAAACATCATTCTCAGTCGTTTCTTTGAATTTAGAAGGCCGCAGAGCGTACTGCTTGAGGTACATTTACACCTGGGTGCCTTGCGGCTAGTCGCGGTTCCCCCAGACGCGAGTAGAGGCGCTCAGTGCGAAAACGGGTGCGAATGGAATCCACTCGCACGCACAAGCCGAGGAAGAGGCATGCACCTACACGCGTACCTTAAGTACGATACGACACCTCAGTGTCGTATACAAACTGAGATGGTGCAGTGTTTAACGAACTCGGATCTCTTCCTGAGGAGGGGAGGGTGGAGTGGGGGAGTGCCGGGGGGGGGGGGGAGGAGAGGGGGGAGCATTAAAATAATCTTCCAGTCATCAATATTTCGAGTTATCCGGTTCCCCAAATCATTTAAAGCGAATTTTGGAATGGTTTCCTTGAGTACTGGGACACAGTTGATTTCCTTCTCCCTACTACTATTGTCTTTTTCTATAACGACCTCGTCATTACCAGAAAGTTAAGCAGTGGTAGCCCTTTTTCTTACTTCCTGACGTGCCTCTGTGAGAAAACGCTATTAATCAGTCAACAAAACGTCACGTGCAGTGCTATGTAAGCATTAAAATATTGTCTGTGGAAATGTAATGACAGACCACAGCTGCATATAACCGTGATCAGCATCTATAAATGCCCTAGAAAGTGACGTGTAGTTTGGCTCCTCGGAACAAACGCTCTCTCAATTGTAACAGTACACTCAGATGGACACCACAGTGATGCTCTCACTCTTACTGAAACAGTCAGTGACGAAAGGCGATTTTCATTTTGCAGTCTTATTGGAATGATGGCCGTATGCAGCAAACGCCATATCAGCATGAAGTGTACTTGTATGCTTGGATATTCAAAAGATTAGCATTTCAGTACAATAGCACGAAGCGAATAGCGAATACTCTGCTCAACAATTACAGGACGAGAAGGTAAGGCTATTATGAAAAGGTCCGAAATACGGAAAGATTCCCATTAGGTTACATCATTATCTGGAATAGATTCCGAAATCAGATACTAGATTGTCAGGCATTCCCAGGAGGAGATGTAGACTCAGATCACCATGTAGTAACTTTGAAGAGTAGGCTGAAGTTTAAGAGACTAATCAGGAAGGACCAAGGCGCAAAGAAGTGGGATACGGAAGTACTAAGGAATGATGTTGTAACGGCTCTCCAACCCCAGTTCTCGATACCAGTAATATCGTACTACTTTTCTGCGAAGTAACAGACATATTTTTGTGACAATATTCGCATTTGGTTTTATTAATGTATAGGTATCGATGGCATGGTATAGGTATCGATATACTACAGTGATATGGTTCTTGTGTGTATTCATTTCTGTGAGACTGTCATAATCTTTGACTTACTTGTAACCGTTTTGGCGCGAATGCGCACAGAGCAGCCTTTGTTTCACTTTGCAGAAGTTAAGTTGTTATTTCGCTTTGTAAAAGAACAGTCAAGTCTCGTGTTTGGTGTAAGTGGAAATTAAATATATGAAGATTGATGCAAAACAGTTTTCTTGATGATGTGACAATTAAGAAGAAGTATATGTGAATTTACAAGAAGTTTAATGAAAATGTGGATAGTGAACACCAAGTCAAAAATTATTACTACCATACCATTATTCTGATCTGGGATTGTTTGATCATTAAGAATTTCCTGAAAAACGCATTTGTTATGTCTTCAAATATTGCTAAAATACAGATCTAGATCTTCTAGCACTCAAAGTGGAATCACCCTAGAATCAACAAAATGAGCCATAACAACTTCGACGAAATCTACATGGGAATCCATTCAAGATAAATGCCAAAATTAATGAATTTTTTACAGTGACTTCATTTATTTCCATTATGACAACACCATCCACAGTCAATAACTTTGTTGTTGCCCGATTAAGCGAACGTATGTTGCGTGAGGAACATTATTAATCTGATTTCTCTCCGCCCCCGGTAGCTGCGTGGTCAGCGCGAAGGAATGTCAGTCATAAGGGCCCGCTCAGCGACTGGGTATTGTGTTGTCATCATCATCATTTCATCCCCATTGGCGCGCAAATCGCCGAAGTGGCGTCACTCGAAACACTTGCACCTGGCGAACAGTCTACCCGACAGGAGACCCTAGTCACACGGCATTTCCAATCTGATTTCTAACCTACTTTGCAAGTGGTGGTATTGTTATAATTTGAAATACTTGAAGTTCTCTAAGGCTATAGATACTGCGATAATTAGTAGTTCATTAGCCAGTTCAGCTGAAGACTAAAGAGCAGTGGCCTATTCTAAAAAGGGCAATCACAGAAATTGGAAAAAAGCATAGCTATAACGAAGATAACTGCGAAGAAAACTTGGGTGAACAGAAGAAATACTTCAGTTGATCGATGATGGAAGGAAGCACAAGAACGGTTACGGAAATTCAGGAATACACAAATTCTAGTCACTTAGGAATGAAATAAACAGGCAGTGCAGACACACTTAGAAGAAATGGCTGTATGAAAAATATGAAGAAATCGAAAAAGAGATGATTGTCGGAAGGTCGACTCAGCATGTAGGGAAGTCAAACAACCTACCGTGAAATTGAAAGTAAGGGCGGTAAAATTAACACTGTCATGGGAACTCCACTGTTTACTGTTAAATACAGAGGAGAGAACGGACAGATGGAAAGAGTACATCGAAGGACTCTATGAGATGCCTGATGACGCAATAGAAGAAGAAACAAGAGTTGACACGGGACAGATAGGAAATACAGTATTAGTATCAGTATTTAAAAGAGTTTCAACAAGTTCAATTAAGGCAGAAGGAATAGATAAAACTCCATCGGAATTACTAAAATCAATGGGGGAAGTGGCAACAAAACGACTATTCACGTTGGTCTGTAGAATTTTGAGTCTAGCGATATACCATCAGACTTTCGGAAAAACATCATCCATCCAATTCTGAAGACAAAGATTTATCGCACAATCAGGTTAGCAGCTTATGCATCTAAGTTGCTGACAAGAATAATATCCAGAAGAATGCGTAAGAAAAGTCAGGACGTTTTAGATGAAGACCAATTTGGCTTTAGGGAAGTTAAACGCACCAGAGAGACAGTTCTGACGTTGTGATTGATAATGGAAGCAAGATTGAAGAAAAATCAAGACATGTTTATAGGATTTGTCTATCTGGAAACTTAAGATAGCCCAATATGTTCGAAATTCTGAGGAAAATAGGGATGAGCTAAGAAAAATAGGGGTAAGTTATAGGGAAAGATGGGCAATACACAATATGTTCAAGCACCTGTGTAAACAGTAAGATTGGAAGGCCAAGAACGAAGTGCTCAGATTAAAAAGGATGTACGACGGGGCTGTAGTCTTTCGCTCCTTCTGTTCGAAGAAGAAAAAAAGACAGAAATGAAAGAAAAGTAAAAGTATGGGATTAAAATTCAGGATGAAAGGATATCAATAATAAGATTCGCTGATGACATTGCCATCCTCAGTGAAAGTGAAGGAGAATTAAAGAATCTGTTGAAAGAAACAAACAGTGTAATGACTAACAGTATATGGACTGAGAATAAATCGAAGAAGAAATAATTAGAAGTAACAGAAATGAGAACAGTCAGAAACGTAACATCAGACTTGGGGATCACGATGTACACGAACGTATAGGATTCTGCTAACTCGGAAGCAAAATAACCTATGTAGGACAGAGCAAGGAAGACAAAGAGTAGACTATCACTGTCAAAATGGCATTCCTGGCCACGAGGCCTTAGTTAGAGGAAGAAATTTCTGAGAATGTACGTTTTTGAGCACAGCGTTGTGTGGGGAAACCGGAACAGAAAAGAATTGAAGCGTTTCTGCTTGGTGCTGCAGAAGAATGTTGTAAATAGGTGGACTGATAAGGTAATGAAAAAACTGAAGAACTCGACCATGGTGGAGAAGTGGGACCTAGAGAAAATAAGATCCAACAAAGAACAAATTACAGAAATGCTGTCACTTGAGTTTCTTAACACATTACGAGACAAAGAACCACCTGATAAAGGCAACGAGTACTGGAATATGATGAAAGAAGGAACTGTTAAAGCAGGACAGCAAAACATAGGTTATGTAAAAGGTAAAAGGGGAAAAAACCATGGATCACACAAGAAATTTAAAAACAAGAACACTGAAGATGCAAGATACATGTACCGAAGGTTAAATAATGAACTGCGAAGAAAAACAGAGCAGGCTAGGAAAAAATTGCTAAAAGCGGAATGTATTGCAATTGAAGAACTGGACTGGAAACGAAGATACGACTTACTATACAACAGAGTTAAGACTATGACATGGGATGAAAACAGAGCAGGAAGTGCTACTACGGAAATTTTGAGTAAAGACGAAGAGGTAGTGTACAAATATCGTGACGATGTCCTCTAGAGATGGGAAGAATATCTGAAACAGCTGTATGACACAGATCGCAAACCAGAAACTCTGGAACTTGAATCACTCAGCAATGTAAGTGATGACGAGAAAGGACCAACCATCATAATGGAAGAAGTAAAATCCCCCCTAGCTGCAATGAACAATGGTAAAGCAATAGGTACAGATACGATACCAGGAGAAATATTAAAATGCTTGAACCAAGTTGGAATACGAGAAATATTGAGGTTATGTAATAAAATATATGACAGTGGTGAATGGCCTGAGGACTTTCTGATAACAGTAATGAATCCATTACCGAAAAAACAAGGAACCAAGAAATGCAGTGAGCACAGGACAATCAGTCTCATTTCACATGGAGCAAACGTGATGTTAAGAATTATTAATAAGAGACTTAAAAAAGTAATGGAGGAGAATCTTGGCGATGAGCAGATTGGATTCAGACGGAATATGGGCACCAGAGATGCAATAGGGCTCCTACGAATCTTGGGAGAAAGGTTTACTGAAACAGTAAAAGACCTCTATATGTGATTCATCGATCTAGAAAAGGCATTTGACAATGTGGCTTGGGACAAGCTGGCGACTATAATGAGGGAAAAGAGAGTGGACTGGAAAACCAGAAGACATGTAAACTCATTATGCCTGAACCAAAAAGCTTCAGTTAAAGTGAGAGGAGAAAGTAGGAACTGGATCGGACTAGGAAAAGAAACAAGACAAGGATGCTGTCTATCACCTGCCCTTCTCAACCTCTACTTGGAAAATTTGATTGACCAATGAGAATTAGATGACAAAGGAGTAGAAATTGAAGAAAGAATAGTAGGGTGTTAGAGGTTTGCTGATGACATGGTCCTTCTAGCCATAGGGGAAAAGAACTACAGGATTTGCCGACCGCTGTGGCCGACCGGTTTTTGGCGCTTCAGTCCGGAACTGCGCTGCTGCTACGGTCGCAGGCTCGAATCCTGCCTCGGGCATGGATGTATGTGACGTCCTTAGGTTAGTTAGGTTTAAGTAGTTCTAAGTAGGCGACTGATGACCTCAGATGTTAAGTCCCATAGTCCTCAGAGCCAACTGAACAATTTTTCTGAATTACAGGATTTAGTGGACACCATTGAAGCTAACGGAAAAAAATATGGAATGAAAATTAACACAAAGAAAAGAAAAGTATTGGCACTAGGAGGTAATAAAGAGATAAAAATTATGCTGAATGGGGAAATATTAGAACAGGTACAAAATGTTAAGTTTCTTGGAAGCGGGATAGACACTGACTGGAAGTGCAGCACAGAAATTAAAACAACGATAGCAATGGCAAAAGAGGCATTTTATAATAAAAGGAGAATTTTCTGCAGCAGTCTTGACGGAGAAGTGAGGAAAAGACTCATAAAACGTTTTGTATGGAGTGTTCTTCTGCAAGGCGCTGAAACATGGACTTTGAGGAAGAAAGACAGAGGAAGGCTGGAGGCTTTTGAGATCTGGACATGGAGGAGGATGGAAAGAATAAGTTGGATGGACAGAGTAAAAAATGAGGAGATACTGAGAAGAGTGGAAGAGAAAAAACATTTACTAGATGCAACAAAAAGAAAAAAGTAAGTGGATTGAGCATATATTAAGAAAGAATCACGGACTGATATAAACAGTTTTAGAAGGTTATGTAGAAGGGAAAAGGAAGCGAGGAAGGAAGAATTTCAGATACTGGATGACGTGATGGACGGTACAACATACAGTAGCCTTAAGAAGAAAGCAATCAAGCAAACTGCTGTGAGCTCTGAGGCAATCATCCCACCGACGCACCAGGTTGACGATAGCCGTTCGAGAAAACACCGTGTTCTGCTGTGCGACGAAGTCCGTTACTGCCTCTAGCACATCATCGTCCCACAGCAATCGTCTTCTTTAAGGGACCTACGGCGTAATTATCGCATGGGAAGGGATCAGAACTGTAGGGCGGGTGCTCAAGTGTCTACAACTTGAGTTGCGTTACAATATTTGCTATATGGCGACGTGCGTTTTCATGTAGCAGCAACACCCAGCACGAAACTTGGCGCACCATTCTACAAAGCCGGCAGACACACTGCACAGGCCTTGGAATGAGAAAGAAACTTCTGAGAATGTACGTTTAGAGCACAGCATTGTATGGCAGTGAAACATGGACTGTGGGGAAACGGGGCCGGAAGAGATCGAAGCGTTTGAGATTTGGCGCTGCACGATCTTCACTATCGGATGATCGTCTGCCAGTATTTGTGCTTCGGCAATGAGCAAGAGAATAACAGCACCTTGGTCTTGTTTGGACGAATTTGGTAATAATGTCGCCATACTTCACGCTTTGCTTCTACCGCACGCACGTCGGAAAGACGCGAATGCCGCACTAATCCTTTGGCTTCAGGTCTGTGTCTTATACACCCGCCTCAGAGTTGCGCTACTTTGCAAATATACTGCAGCATCGCCCTCAAACCGAAACGTTTTGATCTCCACTTATGCAAAAATTACTCTGGAAAATTAAAGATTTTTTCCAACTGTGAAAACGGTGCCAAGGTGTGTGATCATATACCTAGGACCAAACAGTTGTAATCGAGTCACTTTTGTGAATATGTACGTAACGGACGATGTGTTACATTATTACTCTACTTCATACCAATTAATTAGCAAGTGAAATCAAATTAAGAAGAATGCTATCAAAAACCAGTTTCAGTTTAGAAACCTTTTGAGACAAAAGCTATTGTCAACCAACAGAAATTTCTATTTTCGACACGGGGAAATTATTAAGACATTTAAGAAACTCAGTCCATCTGCAAATATCACGTATACGATATAAAAATACATTCTGTTTCAAGGCGCAAGGTGATTCACAGCTAATGAAGTATGGCTTGACCGTTCACGCTTTACGTTACTGGTTTTAAAAATATAGAAAATCTTACAGACCATAAAACTCATAACTGAAGAATCACCAATATTCTCAAAATAGCTTCAATATATTACGCAACACTTAAATATGTGCAACTCTTAATATTTATAAATGCTGCACAAAGAGCAACCTCAAGCCTCACAACAACAAAAACGGTAGAAAAAGACGAAAAAGCTTATGGCAGTCCCCTGTGCTCAGTCTGCCATTTGATTCGAAACTGGGTCACTGGATTGAAGCACCGATCAGGAAACATCCTGTATTCCGAAGTACACTATCCACCAGACATAACACTCTCCCCTAATGAACCCAGAAATAATTGAAATTTCGTTGTTTGTCATCACTCCTGGTGTTGCAAATTTTAAGTGCCAACTGTGTACATCTCGATCCGATTATTCCAGCGAATCCCGGTATAGTATCTGCCTTCCTAAAACTAGTTGTATGTGGTCATTGCATTTCGAATGCTCACAGAGGTTTAGCAGTTGTTGCTGTTTTCAGTAATTAATGGCCACCAATGAAATAAGTAGACAGTACGGGGAAAGGGAATGTATGTTTTTCGGTAAGCAACAGTGCAGATCCTTATCAACAGCTTTCCGGAATTTATTATTTAGCTCGACGTCACTATTACTGCCTTTGGTATGATTATCTCGTTGTGTAAGGAAGCGAGCAATGAAACTTAGCGACATATGGACAGTGGCTCTGCAGAATCGCTAGACAGTTTTGTCTTTGACGATAATCGATAGTTAGGCGAACAAAGCCAGCGAGCAACCAAGAGGCCCATCTTCTTAAAAAAATAAATAAATAAATTCACGAGCGGTCTGTTGCGACCAATAACCACCTCAATCAATCTTTTTTTTAGAAAGGAGATAAGGAAAGGAGATAAAGATTTTTATTGTCTATAATAAATCATACAATCTCCATTGACCTTTATTTTACAATTACCATTCCCAACTTTGGCCCATATAAGAAGGTAGTCATCAGCATTTAATTTTTTCTTCTTTCTGGTACTCAAAACAAATGGCATGCTTGGAACAAGAGTACCATAAGGCGGTTTAGCCAACAGTCCTGTAGTCTCAGAAATACTCCATGTCAGAATGTTAGCGTCAGGAAAAGCTTCAAGGCCACCATATTCTGCTTGATTGCCCCATACAACAGCAAGAGTTAGCCAAGTACTACCTCCAAACACTGCTTGTACATCACAGGTAAAGTTGAGATGGAGTCCACGGAAAACATTTGGACCTCCAATCAACTGCTGTTTATTAAATTGACCAGCAAGGTCAATATCAATAGCTTTCAAACTGCGATAGACAGGTACACTGCGCCGCCAGCGACGACGCCATGCACGCCGCAGAGGCATTGCTGTGGCACGTTAACGTGCAGTGTTTGGAGGTAGTACTTAGCTAACTCTTGCTGTTGTATAGGGCAATCAAGCAGATTATGGTGGCCTTGAAGCTTTTCCTGACGCTAACATTCTGACATGGAAGACATGGAGTATTTCTGAGACTACAGGACTGTTGGCTAAACGGCCTTATGGTACTCTTATTCCAAGCATGCCATTTGTTTTGAGTACCAGTGCCGTGTGCATTCCGGTGGGGGGGGGGGGGGGGGGGGAAGTCATTCCGGATGTGGAACTGGTGCTTCCGGATTCCATGAAGAGTACAGGGTGCAGCCAACTGCAGGTGGTGGCTCATGTCGGTACCAACGACGTGCGTCACTTTGGATCGGAGCAGATTCTGTCTGGTTTCGGGCGGCTAGCGGAAATGGTAAAGACTTCCAGTCTTGCTTCCGAGATTAAGGCGGAGCTCACCATCTGCAGCATCGTCTACAGAACCGACTGTGGTCTTTTGGAGCAGAACCCAGTGGAGGGTCTGAATCAGTGGCTCGGGCGTTTCTGTGGCCTTGTAGGCTGCAGATTCCTTGTCTTGCGCCATCGGGTGGTGGGTTCCGCTTAATAGGTCAGGAGTTCACTATACACAGGGGGCGGCTACACGGGTAGCGGGGGGGCTGTGTTGAAAGGACTGGGCGGTTTTTTAGGTTAGACGGCCTCAGGTAACCACAGAAGGGACGTCCGTCTAAAAGTGGCCAGGTAAAACACAGTAAGGTAGTTGTAGTTGTAAATTGTCGTAGCTGTGTTGGTAAAGAACCAGAGCTCCAAGCCCTAATAAAAAGCACTGAAGCTCAAATAGTTGTAGGTACAGAGAGCTGGCTTAAGCCAGAAATAAGTTCAGCCAAAAATTTTTTCAAACGATCTAACAGTGTTCAGTAAAGATAGATTAAAAACAGTTGGTGGTGGAGTATTTATTGCTGTCAGAAGTAGTTTGCCTTGTAGCAAAATTGAAGTAGATAGTTCGTATGAAATAGTATGGGTAGAGGTTATACCAGACAATCCGACTAAACTATTAATTGGATCGTTTTACCGACCCCCAGATTCAGAAGATATAGTTGTTGAACAGTTCAAAGAAAACTTGAGTCTTGTTTCAAATAAGTATCCCGCTCATACAATTATAGTCGGTGGTGACTTTAATCAACCCTCGATATGCTGGAAAAACTATACGTTTAAAGGCGGCGGCAGGCATAAAACGTCATCCGAAATTGTACTGAATGCTTTCTCAGAAAATTATTTTGAAGAATTAGTTCATGAGCCCATTCGAAGCGTAAATGGTTGCGAAAGCATACTTGACCTTTTAGCAACAAATAATCCTGGACAAATAGTGATTGTTGTGACGAATACAGGGATTAGCGACCACAAGGCAGTTGCTGCTAGGCTCAATACCGTAACACCTACAACCATAAAAAAGAAACGCAAAGTATATCTATTTAAAAAAGCTGATAAAAATTCTCTTAACACCTTTTTAAGAGACATTCTTACCTCCTTTCAATCTGATCATTTAAGTGTAGAAAAGTTGTGGAATGTTTTCAGAGAGATAGTATTGACAGAAATTGGGAGCTATATACCGCATAAATTAATAAGTGATGGTATTGATCCCCCATGGTACACAAAACGGGTCAGATCGTTGTTGCATAATCAACGAAAAAAGCATGCCAAATTTAAAAGAACGCAAAATATCCAAGATTAGCAAAGTTTTAAAGAAGTTCGAAATATGGCACGTACTTCAATACGAGATGATTTTAATAGTTTCCACAACGAAATTCTGCCTGGAAATCTGGCAGGAAAACCCAAAGAGATTCTGGTCATACATAAATCACACCAGTGGCAAGACGCATTCAGTTCGAACATTATGAAGTACTTCGAAGAATACGATTTATTGACACATAGTCGGCACGGTTTCAGAAAATATCGTTTTGAGAAACACAACTAGCTCTTTATATTCATGAAGTAATAAGTGCTATCGAGAGGGGATGCAAAATTGATTCCATATTTTTAGCTTTCCAGAAGGCTTTCGACACCGTCCCTCACAAAGGTCTTCTAACCAAACTGCTTGCTATGGAGTACCGCCTCAGTTGTGCGACTGGATTCGTGATTTCCTGTCAGAAAGGTCACAGTTCGTAGTAATAGACGGAAAGTCTTCGATTAAGAAATAATATCTGGCGTTCCCCAATGAAGTGTTATAGGCCCTCTATTGTTCCTGATCTGTATTAACGACATAGGAGACAATCTGAGTAGCCGTCTTAGATTGTTTGCAGATGATGCTGTCATTTACCGTCTTGTAAAGTCATCAGATGATCAATACGACTTGCAAAATGATTTAGATAAGATATCTGTATGGTGCGAAAATTGGCAACTGACCCTGAATAAAGAAAAGTATGAAGTTATTCACATGGGTACTAAAAGAAATCAGCTAAATTTCGATTACGTGATAAGTCACACAAATCTGAAGTCTGTACATTCAGCTAAATACTTGGGGATTACAATTACTGGAACGATCACATAGATAATATTGTGGGTAGAGCAAACCAGAGACTGCGATTAATTGGCTGAACACTTAGAAGGTGCAACAGGTCTACCAAAGAGACTGCTTACACCACGCTTGTCCGCCCTATTCTGGAGTATTGCTGTGCGGTGTGGGATCCGCATCGAGTGGGACTGACGGACGACATCGAAAAAGTAGAAAGAAGGGCAGCTCGTTTTGTATTATCGCGAAATAGGGGACAGACATGATACGTGAATTGGAGTGGCAATCATTAAAACAAAGTTGTTTTTCGTTGCGACGGGATCTTCTCATGAAATTTCAATCACCAGTTTTCTCCTTCGATTGCGAAAACATTCTATTGGGACCCACCTACACAGAAAGGAATGATCATCACGATAAAATAAGAGAAATCAGACCTCGCACAGCAAAATTTAAGTCCTCGTTTTTCCGGTGTACTGTTCAAGAGTGGAACGGTAGAGAGACAGCTTGAAGGTGGTTCATTGAACCTTCTACTAGGCACTTTGTTGTGAATAGCAGAGTAATCACGTAAATGTAGATGTCTCTGACAAGGATTATCTCTGGTCATCACTTGTTACATTGACCACGCCCCCTTTCCGACAGTATTTATGTCGCTCTCGGATGACCGACCGGTCAGTCGGCAAGACTCAGCGGAGCAGAAGAGTTTCATGGACCACGACCTCACATCCCGAAAGATTTACCAGCATCTATGACATCCGGTCGTGAAAACCTTCATTCTATGATGTGTTATGAAATTGTTTTGGTATCGTCTATGGATTAACATTATAATTCCCTTTAGAATATGGATCAAGCAAATGAATTACATATTCATTCCAAATCAATGATATATGCAATGTCTACCCTGATCCACAATATTGGTATTCGTTTCGTAAACCTGCTCTGAGCAGAGGCAACTAACCTCAGAACTTAAAATTAGTGTTTTTCTCTTCTTCTCAAAAACGGTACTAAATCTCCCTTCAGCCACACCTCTTCGTAATTCCATCACATTATTTTCTTTGCCACTACACATTTCGCTCTTCGCATTTCATTACTGAGCGACTGTTATGTCTAGCTTTCTTGTGGTCTTTCTCTGTCAAGTTATATATATATATATATATATATATATATATATATATATATATATATATATATATATATATATATCCAGCACTATTTCCTTCGCAATCACTTCTAATGCTGTAGAACCAGCTGCCTTCAAAGCCGTTGCTTGGCATTGTGAATTCGACTCATGATTTCTCAATTCATGTTACAATCCTAGCAGGATGCATATTCTGAACATTAGATCGAATTTCTCCATTTGCCGTTAATGATTGTTGATGTCCCCAGTCGTTTCAGTACCTTTGTATGCCTTTATGCCATTACTACAGAACAAGATTTCCAAAATCTATGCCATGTATCAGGTAGCTCGGCAGTAGCTTCGTAACTCTCGATATGAAACAAGCATATGTTCTCCTTATGGAGCTTTTGAATAAGGAGTACTTGAAACCACATTTAATAATCTTTCTCTTGTCTTAGTCACTACCCGTAAACTGTACTCTATGAACTCACTTTTTTTTTCTTAGCGTTCATGTCTACCATGTTTATCAGATTTAAGTGCCTCCTTTGCATTCGCGTTGGTATCCAGTAATGTAGAAAAAAATCTCTACAACTGAGCTTCTCAGATACCTCTGATTTTGATCAGGATAATTCACTGACGGTGCTGAATCATTAACTGATTCTACGTCTCATTTTCGCATACAGGAGAATGTCTTTTCCGTAATTGGTCAACATTGTGGTTTCCACTTCTTCGTCAACACAGTAAATAAAGTTCTCTTTTTTACGTCACTCGGATTGATCCTCAGCAAATCTAGCGACTGTGTATCCATTTTCTTATAACGTAGAGCTCAGAGCCGCTATAATTGATTATTATAACCACTGTGCGAACAGACTTACACAGACAAAAGTTAAACGATGTATCATATAGTCCATCACCTGCTAACTTACGATCTTTGTACCAGTACATATCCAAAAACACATATCCAAAAACACATATCCAAAAACAAATATGAAGAAATATACAAAATGCGAAAGTCGTGAGCGAAACATTAGGTGCTGGTAGCTGAAACTGACGAATCGACAGACACGCTCTGTAATTTACTCCAAGAAATATGCGAGACGTCATCACAAATAAAAAACGAAGCAAAAATTTACATCCTGTAATTCAAACTTCAGTTACCAATTAAGTAAAAAGGAGTATTAAAAATTTTATACTAACTCTCAAACAATGACAAAAAACAGCATACGCACGTTATATGACAGAAACTACATACAATTACTTGTGCACTACTGAAAAAACACAGATCTAGACCACACTTGAAAGGTAGTTAATTAGACATAGAAGCATAGGAAATATTAAATCTGTCTTTTCGATTATTAAAAAGTTGTATTCATTTTACCATAAGAAATCATTTCGGTCCCTTAAAACGTAACCAGTGTTGCACTTTAGTCTGATTTCCGCTTGTATCTGGAAGTTTCGTCTCCACGCTAATTTAAGAAATATTCCCGCGTTTGGTAGCGTTGTTTTTGGCATAGTATCACATTGATTTGCAATACGTGAAACACTAAATATTTCCACACTAATGTTTCTCAAACGTATGTTACTCCAATTAATACTTCTTTGTATGAACGTCTTAACACCGTATCTTGGATGGAAAGTTATCGAGAAACGATAAAGCAACTTGAGGAGTGCCCCAGGGAAATGTGTTGGGACTTTTGCTGTTCATATGGTTAGAGATAATTAATAGTAACCTCAGACATTGTGCAGATGGCGCAGTTCTCTCTAACAAAAGTTCTAGGCGAAAAAGGGTGCACACCTATTCTGGCAGTCTTGTAACGACTTCCAATTGATGCAAACATTGCCAATTGTAATTTTCATTAATGAAACATTATGCGCTTCACATCACGCAAAATCTGTGGTTTCGTATGATTGCAATAACAAAGACTGACAACTGGAATCAGTCAGCTGGATGTGACAATTTCTAGCGATGTGAATTGAAGTGGTCATAGAGGCTCAAGTGTTGGTAAAGCAGGTGGCAGACTCGACACAATGTTCGGAAAAACAGTTGAGCAGCTCAAACTAGAATAGTGCTGAAGTGTAGAGGATCCATGCCAGCGAAGTCTAACGCAGAGAAAAGCAGCACGAATTGTTACTCACTTGTGTGGCGTACGTGAGAGCATTATTGAAATACCTGCAGTAGCAGATAAATTGAGTATAGACGCCATCCCGCGAGTTTCTAGTTATAAATTTCCAATGAAGTGAGAATGAAGAAACAATCTACAACTCCCTTTATATCGTTCTAGTATGAATTGCTTATACATTAATTACAGCAAGCAGAGAAGCATCTGAACAGTTGTTCTTGCCACGCTAGATACATGAATATAACAGGAAGAAACCGTAATACGTGATAGTATGATAAGTACCTTCTATGTTGTTCTTTACAGTGGTTTGCATAGTATGGATATAGATGTAGAAAATACCAATACACACAGAACATACAGTCATCAGTTATTTCATGAGCGATAAGACGTTGTAGACAATTATCAATAGTTACTGCCACGAACATGGTATTTCATCGTTTCAGTGCCGTAAGCAATGTGGATGAATGACGTCATATTGACGTAAATAAATTATGCTAATGAACCTACAAGATATGAGGATAATGAAGCAGCAGTATTTCTGAAGAACAATTACTGATAAACAATAAAACGAAATACGAAAAGGAATGACAGGAATCTGATACCGAAGTAATCGCTTTTCTTAAAATTACCAGATAGTGGAGCCGGTTAGAGTCCATTCCGAAAACATAGAGGGTTCTGGTTTGAATTCCAGTGTGCCATAAACTTTTAATCTGTTGAAATGTTTTATTATAACGCACATTCCTTTGCAACGTGGAAGATACATTCTTGAAAGCAGGTAAAACGTAACAGTAGAAGACGATAAATGAACAGCAACGGAAATCGCGACTGAGCCAGTAAGCAATTTCTCTTTTCTAAAATTAACGATGTAGTAGAGAATGAATAACATAGAGGGCGATGACAGCAGAAAAAAGTGTAAATGTAATGTGAACGAATAATAAATGCAAAGAAACAAAACGCTTTCAAAGTAACCATGATAACTATCACGTGCCAAATATACGGTTAGAATGTTACTTCCAAGTGTAAAAGAACGGGTCATTCACGATCCTTATGTGTGCGAAATAATTCCAAATTTATTCGCTGACTGCGAATTCCTTCACATTAGTTGCTTTACGTATAGAGATACCACCTATTAGCAACACATTAAAATTTGTGCCGGGCCAGGACTCGAGCCGGTTTTCCCACTTACTGCGAAGGGTTGCCTTAACCAATTTGGCTGTCCCTATACCTAACGAAACTGATGGTAAAGAATTGGCAGGCAGTAAATAAATTTCGAATTATTTCGGACAGCTGCGGATGGTAAATAATGTCTGTTCTTTGAGAGCTGCAAGTAAAGCATTACAAGCCTAGACGGGTACTCGACTATACCAACAGTGGTCTCGGTTCCCCGTAGTGTCATTCTCCCTGTGCAGGAATACAATTAGTAATGTTGGACAGCATTAGGTGGTGAATGTAGAGGACTATGACATAAGGATGTAGACAATGTGACATATGGAATATGGAGGTTCCGGTCAGTCTGGGGAGCCTTCAAATATAGCGGAGGTAGTTAAGTTGTCTGCTCCCGATAAACGGTGAACTCGGATTCCAGTCATGATACGGCAGAAATTTTAGGTGGTACATCTACACCTAATACAGCTGATGTCAAAGAATTTGCAGTCAGCGAATAAATTTCTAATACCGCTAGAAGTTACATATACTAATTGGAGACTTTTACAAAACAGATGTACAAGTGACAAATGTATTTTTAATGTCTCCTTACAAGCGGATAACGAGGCATGGCAAGAATACAGATATTTTCAGCAAGAATCGACGTATAAATGACCATACCAATTGTAGGGCTAAGCTAATTTCCAAGAAAATGACAGAACATTTCAGTCAGCTAAAGGAACCAGCTTCAAGAATTTAAAGAAACAACAAGCTGATGAAGCTAAATATCATTTCTATGAAATTATTTCCTAGGATATTGTCCCTCGAAGGAGGAAAAACACTATCAGAATTTGGTGATTAATGAATTGATTTTTACAACAAAATTTTGAACGCAAATTGCTTAAACAGATAGTAAACAACCATAACTGCATCAATGACAGCACGAACCCTCGGACTCAAGCATTACATTCCTCCCTCCCCCCCCCCCCCTCCCCGCCCTCGTTTTTTTTTAAGTCATCAGTCATTGGTCTGCCCAACACTAACTTCTCTCTGTCTACCTTTTCATTTGCAACATACGTCCTAAACTTCATGCTGGATGTATTCCAATCTCTGTCTTCCTCTATCTTTTTCAACCTCTACAACTCACTGTAGTACAATACAAGATATTCCCTGCTGTCTTAATATGTGTCCTATCATTCTCTCCTTCCCTTTTGTCAGTGTTTTCCATACAGTAGTTTCTGCGTCGATTCAGCAGAAAAGTTCCTCAATCCTTTCCTTATCAAATGGTTCTGAGCACTATGCGACTTAACTTCTGAGGTCATCAGTCACCTAGAACTTAGAACTAATTAAACCTAACTAACCTAAGGACATCACACACATCCATGCCCGAGGCAGGATTCGAACCTGCGACCGTAGCGGTCACGCGGTTCCAGACTGAAGCGCCTAGAACCGCACGGCCACACCGGCCGGCTTCCTTATCAGTTCATCTAATTTTCAACATCTCAGGTTCTTCGATTACATTCTGTTCCGGTTTTCCCCACAGTCTACGATTCACTACCGTACAATGCTGCGCTCCAAACGTATATTCTCAAAAATTTTCCCTCAGATTACGGCCTATGTTTGAAACTAGTAGACATACCGTGGCCAGTAATGCCCTTTCCGCCAGTGATAGTCTGGTTTTTGTGGTCCCCTTGCTACGTCCATAATGAGTTGTTTTGTTGCCTAGGTAGCAGAATTCCTTAGCTTCGACTACTTCGTGATCTCTAATTATGACGTTAATTTTCTCGTTGTTCGCCTTCTTTCTTCGATTTACTCGCAATCGATATTCTATTTTTTGTTAGACCATTCCATTAAGAGGTTCTATAATTCTTCTTCACTTTCACAGATGACAGCAATGTCATCAGCGAATGTTGTCATTCATATCCTTTCACCTTGAATTTTAATCCTACTTTTGAGCATTTCTGTTATTTCCGTCATGCTTCTTCGATGTATAGATTAAACAGCAGGGTCGATAAACTAAATGTTTGTTTTACGCTCTTTTTAATCAGCGCACTTCGTTCTTTGTCTTCCACTGTTATTATTCTCCTCTTGGTTCTTGTGCGTACTGTATATCACCCGTCTTTTCCTATAGCCTACCACTATTTTTCACAGGATTTCGAGCATCTTGCACCATTTTACATTGTAAGCTTTTTCCAGGCCGGAAAATCCTTTGAATCTCCCTTGATTTTTCTTCGATCTTACTTTCATTATCAAACGAAAAATCAGACTGCCTCTCTGATGCCCTTACCTTTCCTAAAGCCTAACCGAACGTCATCTCATAGACCCTCAATTTCCTTTTCATTCTTCTCTATATCATTCTTGTCAGCAATTTGGATACATGAGATGTTAGGCTGATAGAGCGATAATTTTCGGACTTGTCGGCTCTTGCAGTGTTCGGAATTGTGGTGGAACTACCGTTTTCCGAAAGTATGATGGTATATCACCAATGTAATACATTATACACACCAATGTGAACATTAGATTTTCTTTTTGCCACTTTCCACGATAACTTTAGAAATTCCGATCGAAAGTTATCTATCCCTTCTGCCTAAGTCGTCCAAAGCTCTCAAAAATTCTGATTCTAATATTGGATACTTCATCTCTTCCCCGTCGAAACCTGTTTCTTCTTCTATCACGTCCTCAGCCAAGTCGTCTCCATCACAAACACCTTCAGTGAACTCTTTAAACCTAGCCACTCTCTCCTCTGCATTTAACAGCGAAATTCACATTCCGTTCTTAATGTTACCTCCCTCACTTTTAATTTCATCGAAGGTTGTGTTTATTTTTCTAAATGCTGAAGCAGTTCTTCCAACAATCATTTATTTTTCGAATTCTTCATGTGGCTGTATTGCCTTAGCTTCCCCGTATTTCTTCTTTATTTCATTCCTAAGTGACTTGTATTTCTATATTCCTGACAGGACTGTCAAGTTTGAGATAACCATGAGAAGAAGAATATATTCCTATAGATCAAATAAATAGTGACGACATCTGTATAATTGACAGTAACACAATTGTCAAAATCCATCTGGTAAGTTCCACCAGTTTCAGTATGAAGACATGAGAAATGTCAGGTGGAGATGAATGTTATCTTTAACCATTTAAAGTTTCACTCTGAAATAAGGTTACTAAATGTACTTGATATAGTTGAATTATGCAAAGAATACACAGAAAAATAATAAGTAATATACACAAAGCTAATTGTCATCTCATTAAAAGCTTAGAATATCTTCATGCACTTTAGGCAATATAGCTGAAGTAAGTACTGAATGTGGATTAGAAACGGATAACAACCAAGCAATAAACTTGGTCGTCATCTTGGTCGTTCCTTATCCCTTGGAATCCAATAAACAATTCGCTTTGTCATTCTACCATCGCTTAACCTTGCTACACTCGCGCTCTCCTCCACTTCTTCTTCATTATAGTCATGTTTATCACTGCAACTTGAGTTGGTTCTCTGATGCATTTTTTATCTCACTGTCTTAAGTCAAAACCGCTTGTAATCACTGACAGTAAACTTTCATTTTTAGTGACATCTAAAGATTACTTTGGGAACTCTCTCTAGCTTATTGAAAGCCATTCATCAAGTTGCCTTATGCAACACCTCTAAATTAAACTACTACTCACCCAGTTCTATTACTTCATTGTTAAATATATAATTTTCTTTCGATATGTAAATAATGAACCACATCAATCATATACATGATTTTCAGGTTAATTTTAAAACTTGCTCCATGAAAAGTTCTTGTACATTACTGAAATCTATTGTACTACAGACTACAGTATAAAGTCATTTGTAAAATGAAGAGTATTTGGATATGTCCTATTAAAATTTATTGCTTCCTCAGCTTTTTAGCTTATAGGATCAGAAGCTTCTTCCAGAACTGATAAAAAAGCTTGTACTATGAAATATTTTTGCTTGCTTCTTTATTAGTTTTCATTTTCTCAATATCTTTGTGAAGCTTAATGGAAGCTTCAGTATTGATGTACATAATCTTCAATATTCTAATATTGGCGGAATGAACATTTTGTTTTTCAGAGGCTGGTGGTACAAATTTTGTGAGACTGAATCAAACTCTTTACAATATTGATGATTCTTAAGAAAAGAATTAATAAAACTCATTGGTCCTTCCCATGATTTCATTCACAATTTGCAAATGTTCCATCTAATTCTAAAATCAGATTTCTTCTTTTGATAGATGAAACTTCAACTTATTCCTATACAATTCATCAATATTTTAATGACTATTTTATAGATATATGAAGATGGTAGCTCCTTAGTTTATTATAGCTCCTCAGTCCCATTACTGTCAAATACAATAAGTGTGCATTGTTCATGTTTTGGGGAATTTCCTGTACTGCATATCTTTTGTAATCATTTTCCAAGTTCAATTTGTATTAGTTTGCCTTCAACATTAACAGTTCCTGTTTAAATACCTTCATTTACCAGGCTTTTTCACTTCATTTGTTATTAACTGTGGGCTATTACAATTTTCATTTTGTCTCTGTGCCTCTGATCAACTTTTTAAACTTAGTAAACAAATGAAGAAATCTTGGAAGGCATGTATAATTTTATTTTAGTTCTTAGTTACAGTGCTGCTTGTCCTCCTAACTTATAAAATGTGGTATCTGCCAGATAAAAAATTCTGTCTTTTCTTCTTCATAATCTTACTGCTTTTAATTGATTTATCTTAACAAATCTGCTTTATATATTTTCTGTCTTGTCAAAGACATTTCTTAGTAGTTTTGTTTAATTTATCATATTATGCACAAAACCCAATATTAAATAAATGAGTAGACCTATACACTGCATATGTAATTGGATTCTCAATTCACATTTTAGTAGCAATGGTTGGTAACTGTAAAATCAGTTTTTTATCTGAAGTGAAATGCTAGTCATAAAATAAAAATACATTCTTGGATTTGGTGTCAGTACTTATTTCTTCTATATAACTTATTTTGCAATAAACTGATATGAAATTGTGAATGTGGGTTAGCTAAAATAGATTGTGTTGTAAGTTTTCCAACATCAAGTTTTTTGTATGATGAAGTTATTAAAATATTGAAAATAGAAAACAAGTGGTATATTAACTAATAATACAATACTTTACACTCATAAGTCATAGTACAAAAGAAGTGAATAAAATGGTGTTCAAACTACAAGTCAACAATACATTTGGAAATTTTGTAAAATTTATTTCTAATGATCTAAAATCTATTTTGGTACTCTAAATATATACAGCATGTACAATAGTTGTAATTAAAAGTTAAAGAAGTGAATCTGAAAAACTTAATTTGGAAGTACCAGTAACTATGTTACATTAAATACTATGTAGAAAAACTAAAAAAATAATAATGGGTAGAAACTAAGTGGAAATTACTTTGGAGGGGATTTGACTTGACAGTAACAAGTAATAAACAGTGGTTCAAACCCAGACCACAGATTTAACTTGAGCATCTGATTATATCTTAGGGTATCTATAGAGTAGTGACTATAAATGGCATTAGTTTTATAGAATTTAAGTTAAGAAATATATGTTTATGATTATATGACATGAATTTTTTATGATGGTTACAATGAGGTCATTGGAAACAGAAAGCTAAATGCTGATGAAGACATTATGAAGAGGCATTACTTTTTCAGCATTTTCTTTTGTCAATATCATAATATTTAATGTAAAATTAATGTGTTTGGTCATTTATCCGTATCAGACAATAACATAAAAGCCTCTTTCTGCTCCCAGTTACAATTCTTTATCTTTTTAGTTTCTGAGTTGGTCATGACAGTTTCTCTCATCCTCTGTAGATCTCTTGTGATGTATTGCACATTCCTCTGTCTCAACCTCTCCCACCCCTTCATTCATGACCACTGCTGTCACTAGCCCCAGTTTAAACCTACCTTCCTGTAATTTAATTTTTGTTCTACTTTTCATCATTTTGTGTTAACTGTTTTTTCTGTTGTAGCTACCACTATTTCCATCATGTGTATCAATTATTTCGAAGTGTTGGGTTCCATGTTAGATGTAAGGACTTCTAAAATGTGAGTGATAATCACTGGAATGTGTAACAAGCCTGATACCACTAATCTTGCCAGAGCAAACAAATAAACAAAATAAAAAGTAACATATTTATACCCTAACTATCTCATTCACACTGATGAGTGTATGTACGGATATCTAATCTCTCTAATATGACCTGAGTTGTCTTGGAATGTTATAACAGCTAGTCTTTTTATATGTTTTTTGATTTCCAAATTTCTTTAAGTTACATAATTCTATTGTTCACTGCACTGAGGTTTCCCCATTTTACTATGCTTTTTAATAAATATAAATCTTCATGACAGGTATAAAAAGGTAAAGACTTTTGTAAGTGTATGTATTACATATTAACACTGAAAGACAGATATAAAGACAATAAAAATTATGAGAAGTAACGATTTGTCTAAGATTCAAAAATTGCTATAAAGAGGCCTAATGGAACTATAGAAGTCTAGCATCAGAATGTGTTTATTTGGAGTGTAGTGCATTGTTTAAACAAATGTGGTACAATAAATAGACATGTGGATTTTAGAAATATGATGTTGAGGAGCTTTTAGTTTGAAATAATGGAGACTAGATGCATTCAGTAAGGTGTGGCTTAGGACTGATTTACGGGGAAAGATATAAACAGAATAAACATGTTAAGGGGAAGATCTCACTTGCAGAAAGTTAAACAACTGTAACAACTGAAGATATTTGTTTGGAACAAGGTATACCTCTGAACATGTTTTAGTCGTTGAGGCTTTCAGGAGTTACAGCAGTAGAATATATTACAAATCATACTGAAGGCTGTTAACAGAAGTATTGCTAGTGCAAACTTACAGTCTGTTGTGCCTAATATTATCTCTTTTCTTCCCATTGCTATGAATCTCAGAGAGAAATGGATTGACTGATCATTCAAATTCGAAATGTTTTTTAAAAAAGTACTTTTAATGCTGAAAGTGAAGTGGAACAAATACCTTTCAAGTAGATCATAATATTATTTATTCTTTCTCCCACAAACAGATTTTGCAGTTTGGTTCTTTATCAAGATATTGGGCATATTCCTTCCATATTTTACGTCCATATGTAAGAACCAACACAACAGCTCTGTTTGTTGCTTCATGTTTCACAAGGACGCTTAGTGCTGAAGATATTGGACTACTTTTTAAGAGAAGAAGGGTTCAAATCCAATAAAAATTATTTATGTTTTCTTGCTCATTGCCCTAATTCTATTAATTCTAATGTCAGATAAAGGTATCACTGTCCTTGACACCAAAATTTACTTGAACGCCACATAGCTTTACGTAGTGGTCATATACTCCTCTCCTCTGTCCTTTCAATTGGCTTATACAGCCATTTATAGAGGACCTATAGATTAACCCTCCTACTACCAGGATTTGTTTGTTTAACTGAGCAGCACTAGGATCATATAGCTCAATGTTATTCACACAGGATATATTGTTTGTATTTTAAGGAACTAACATAAAACATAGATTACAGTTGTTTGATGTAATAGTGAATCATAGTTCAGTTTTAGTAAATACTACATTCAAGAAATAAAAGTTTAGACTAGGGTCATATTTAGATAATAATAGCTTTGAAAACAAGGGAGATGTAATTTTCGAATGTCTGTAGGGGTCACAGTGACCCCAGTGGTACAAGGAAGGCTACAACAACGTCTGAGACAAGAAACCCTAACAACACATACAAAAATAGATGGGAAAAAGGATTTTAATTCTAGCAGATGTTTCGGATAACACCTGTTCAACGTAAAATCATCATTTTGTCTTCGTAAATGCCACATTCAAGAAATAAACAAAATTTGGGTCATATTGAGCCCACTGATACTCTGTGCTAAAACCACGAATAATTTTTAATGTGTTGTAAATATAGAAATGAATGGGTGAAAGAAATATATTCTGAAAATAATGGTTTTTAAAACCAGGAGGAATATAATTTCATTGTTGTTATAGGGTCATATTGGCTCCAGTGGTACTAGATCAGTTAACGTGCACCTGCAATCACAGTGCAGTTTGACATTTTTCACTAATACAAATCATTGACAGACATGAAAGAAGGAAATGGGCCTGGTCGCTATATGTCATCTTTTCACAGTAATCCTGCTGTCTGACATTACTTCATTTATAATACTCATTTACTATGTAGAAACCGACAGCTCATGAGCACAAATTTAATTTCCTTTTGAAATTCCCATTTTCTTGGAAAATGGGATTTAGCGGAATTAATTTGCATTTATTGTAAGCTGCCCAAAGTTTTCTGTAATTCATGTCAACAATTTTATTTTGTCCTCTTCTCTTAGCTTACTTTATTCGGAACAATGGTTGCCATTTCTCTGCGTATTTTCAATATTACTTTATTCATTGAGCTACTCCGCCTACATGTCCGTAAAAGGCATGACTGTCCTATAGCTCTAGAACATATATCTTGCATAACTATCGAGGTCTGCGATTCAGAGGAACTTTATCCTAGTTCCAGAAGATTTCAGGCCATTACTTCTTGCCGTTTCATGATTTCTCTGTGGATACCGATTACTGCTCACATACTACACGTATTATGTAGCTTTTTCTAAATTTTCTAAAATATGGTTCATTCAACTTTACCCTCATTTCCTTCACTATCTGCTTAATACGTGGCTTATCTTCCACAATCTATCTATTTTCTAGATATCTCCATGCTGTGGTTCTCCATGAGGCATAAGAAAAAACTTTATTTCATTTGCTGTGAAAATGAAGACTATAATCGTTACAGCAAAAGCAATACATGATCTTACATAAGTCTATTCCTCGCGCACACACTGCTTGTAACTCGTTTCTGTCGTATGATTCAGATCGTTATAAATATATGATGTCTTGCGATAAATGTTCATACTTGCGGCGGCAAAGACAGTACTGCTCTGCAAGTAGAGTAATGGCTACTGCTGAGTTTGCTAAATAAGAGAACACGGGAAGTGCCATAACCCGATTCCCAGAAATTTCTCTCAATGGAAGAGGAGCAAAAATAGGCGAACACTTGTCTCGGTTTATCCCTAGATACTCGACCGTCTCTGAAGAAACGACCGTCAAAATTGTTGACGTAATTTAGACGACTTTTCCCTCGCGATCAGCTCATTTCAGGTGGTGGCATAGTGGCTAGGGTCGCGGCTTCTCACTTTTGTGTCCCATGTTCGAAATACAGTAACTGTTTTTATCTGTTTTCTTTTGTTCATTTCTCTACTCATGCCCGTAGAAGATCACAAAACGAATGTTTCTTATCATCTTATCAACTTAGGGAATACACAGGCGAACAAAAGAAACTGGTACGCCTCCCTAATATAGCATAGAGCCCCCGCGAACACGCAAAAGTGCCGCAACACTACATGGCATGGACTCGACTAATGTCTGAAGTAGTGCTGGAGGGAATTGATACCACGAATCTTGCAGGGCTGTCCATAAATCCGTAAGAGTAAGAGGGGGTGGAAATCTCTTTTGAACAGCCCGTTGCAAGGCATCCCAGATATGCTCAATAATGTTCATGTCTTGGGAGTTTGGTGGCCAGCGGAAGTGTTTATACTAAGTAGAATAGCTCTGGAGCCACTCTTTAGCAATTATGGGTGTGCGGGGTATCACATTGTCCTGCCTGAGTTGCCCAAGTCCGTGAGAATGCACAATGGACATGAATGGATGCAGATGATCACACACCGTCAGGTGGCTTGCGGAGTACGGATGTAGATGTAGATGTAGATGGATGCTTACGTACGTATCACCTTTCAGAGTCGTATCTAGACGTATCAGGTGCCCCATATCACTCCAACTGCACAGGCCCACACCATTACAGAGCCTTCACCTGCTTGACAGTCCCCTGCTGACACGCAGGGTCTATGGATTCATGAGGTTGTCTCCATACCCGTACACATCTATCCGCTCGATACAATTTGAAACGAGACTCGTCCGACCAGGCAATGTGTTTTCAGTCATCAACAGTCCAATGTTGGTGTCGACGGGCCCAGGCGAGGCGTAAACCTTTGTGTCTTGCAGTCATCAAGGGCACACGAGTGAGCCTTCGGCTCCGAAAACCCACATCGATGATGTTTTGTTGAATGATTCGCAGGCTGACACTTGCTGATGGCCCAGAATTAAAATCTGCAGCGCTTTGCGGGAGGGATGTATTTCTGTCATGTTGAACGATTCTCTTCAGCCTTCGTTGGTGCCGTTCTTACAAGATCTTTTTCGGCCGCAGAGATGTCGGAGATTTGATGTTTTAGAGGATTCCTGATATTCACGGTAACTCGTAAAATAGTCGTAAAGGAAAATCCCCACTTCATCGCTACTTCGGAGATACTACTTTCAGACGCACTTGAATCTTGATAAACTGCCATTGCAGCAGCAGTAACCAATGTAACAACGGCGCCAGACACTTGTCTTACATAGTTGCCAACCGCAGCGCCGTATTCTGCCCTTTTACAATCTCTGTATTTGAATACTCATTCCTATACCAGATTCTTCGGCGCTTCAATGTATTAACTGAAAATTACAACTGGGTTTCTCTATAAGCGCCATACATCTATTATTCTTATGCTTATTCTTAAGGCAGATTTAGTGCATTCGCTTGGATGATACAGATCATGGAAACATTCGGAAACACAGAAATTCTGAATATCAGGAGCATCACGCGAAGACAGGTCTGACACAACGTCATTCTTCGTACGACTATCACAAGGAAAACAAGCATCGTTAACATTGCTGAAGATTTCAAACGTTAGCAGCAATTTCACGGCACTCGACGCTTAACGGATCATTATTTCAAAAAACGGGTGCTTGCAATTGATTATGAATCTAATGTATCAAGATACACTACAACAATCACTTATTGTGGGTGTTTTTATTCTTTTTTTTTTTTTCATTCACCACATCTACAGTTAGTAGAGGAATAGGGACAACGTTATTTCAGTATACACTGGAAAACATTCGTGTAGTTATCTTCTAAGGACATTGGTGGATAAATGAAAAACAATAACAATAATAGTAATCGGTTTCCGAACACGGGAAACAAAAGACGTAAAGCTGTGCCGTTAACCACTGTGCCACCGTTGCAGTTGGGTTATTTAGTCGCCAAAGGCCACAAAGATTTCGAAAACTTTGACCGTCGTTTTGTCAAAAACGATCGAATATTTACAGATAAGCTGAGAGATGTGTTCGCTTATTTTGATCCCTCTTCCACTCAGTGAAGAAGTGTCTGGAAAATCAGGTTATGGCACTTGTATTCTACTCGTAAGGAACAACTTTAGCTTTCAAGCTATGTCCCACGAAGCTCAAACCTAGCCTTCGAGAATTAAACCCATAATTTTTATTGAAGTCAAATGAGGCGTCAGAAGAGTTACAATAAGGACTTCTATTCGTGAGCAGCGAGTTCAGGACATCCCAATTAGTTTTTCTATCATTTCGCTGAATCAATCCAGCAGATAACGAAGTGGATTACTCAGCAAGACCCGTACCACCTGCCGAACCTCACTACCTGACAGAACCACTGCCACGTACCAAACGACGTTAATATACGTGTACTCGACATTGGTGCATGCGAACGTGCACCGGTTTAGAAGTGGCCCTGGGCTGTTAAGAGGTACGAGGCACGAAGTGTTCTGAGTCTACGGTTTACTGACTGCTGTTTGTTAGAGCTAAGAAACTAACTGCATGTAAGCAAAGTGTAACGTGCAGGAGGAGAGTGGTGCTGTGGGTGCGTGTGTGGGTGTGGGTGTAAGTGCGTGCAGACTCACGCAGGCTGCCCCTGAGTTTGCGCTGGTGGCGCTCGCTGTACTCGTCGTGCGCCGTCATCCGCGCCGAATCATGCCCGTGCAGCGCCAGCGTCGGGAACACGGCTGCAACAGCAGCGCCGTCAGTGCACAGCGGCTACAGCAAGAAACACAGGCAAGCGGCTGCCGCGAGCACTCCGCAAAGCTCTGCTGACAAGTGAGTGTGCAAAGGAAAAGGAAAAGCTCAAGCTCTGGCCGAATGCGTCCGCGCGGGTGAGTAGAGTACGTGGTGCGGTCCACGTCTTTAAAACAACAAAAGGGACAAGAAAGAAAGAAATCGTGGTGTGCGACAGCCGATCCTGTAGTCTCTCTCGTATTCCAGCAGCCTCTGGTCGGACGCCACCACGCAGCACTTTAAATACAGAGCTACAACATTTAGATGCAAGCTCTGTATTTCATGTAGTCAACTGACGCAGCTACAAAGCTGTGCAACGAGTAAGTAATAAGGCTGCGAAGCATATATAAGCTTACAGGACAAAATAACAGCTACCCCCATAAAACATGATATTGGTCGATCTGTTGCGCTGTATATGGTGTAGGAATGTTTACATACGGTCATGTTACCCTCCACCGCCGACTAGAGTCATGGCAGTAAAACCTTTGGTATGTGACACTCGGCTGTGTGAAATTATCGCAGTACGAATGGTCGACTTCAACAGACGACCCAGTGGCAGAAAGGAGCTATCCTGTTGCGACTTGCCAGTGGTCATACCGTGAAGAAACATGCTAAATTGTGCCGTATCAGCGCGGGTAGTCCAACGTGTCTGCAAAAGCTGGCGTTTCTCTCGCAGCCATGTGACGCAGCTCCGTCTACGGCTACATCTACATCAATGATCTGCAAGCCACCCAACGGTATTGGTGGAGGGTACTTCTGGTACCAGTAACAACTGATCCCTCGTTCTCTGTTCCACACCTAAATGGCGTCTGGTAAGAATGATTGTCGCTAAGCCTCTGTATTAGTACTAATTCCTCCAATTTTCTGATCTTGATCATTTTGCGAAATTTATTTAAGACGAAGAAATATACTGTCCGACTCTTCCTAAAAAGTACTCTCTAAATTATAATAGTAAACCTCCCCGTGTTGCAGATTGCCTTTAGTCTGCCACTGGAGTTTGTTGAGCATCTCTGTTGCGCTTTCGGGCCGAATAAATGATCCTGTGGCGGAACGCGTCGCTCTTCGTTGCATCGCTCTCCCTCTCTCTCTCTCTCTCTCTCTCTCTCTCTCTCTCTCTCTCTCTCTCTCCTGTCAGTCCTATCTGGAAACAGTCCCAGATCAATACTCACGAATCAGTCAAACAAGCGCCTTGTAAGCAACTTCTTTCGTGGATGACTTACATTTTCTTAAGATACTTCCTCGATGGAGAATATACCTGGCATTTTCTTTTAATGTTATTTGTTCTGTACCGTCAGACCACTTAATGTCGCTCTGGATAGCTCCTCCGAGATACTTAACGGAGGTTATGTTTCCAGTACTTTGTTATCATTAGTGTAGTTGTACAGTAGTGCATTTCTTTTCCCATATATGGGCACCATGTTACATTTATTTATATTCAGGGTGAGCTGTCACAGACCGTGGCATTCATCAATCCTCAGTAGGTCATTTTGCAAGTTCATACTATCTTCTGGTGTTGTTACTTCATTACACACAAGCGTGAAATCTGCGAATAATGTTAAAGTGTTTCCGACGATTTCTGCTAGATCATTTATATACACTGTAAACAGTAACGGTCCTATCACACTTCCTTAGGGTTCTGCCGAAATTACCTTTATATCAGTTGATTTCGTTCCGTTCAGAGCGAGTGCAAGGAAGTCTTGAATCGAATCGCAAATCTGGTCCAATACTCGGAAAGCTCTTATCCATCGCAGCTAGTTTCCGAGCGAGCATTTTAAACTGCGTCTCAGAAGGCCACTAATCAAACCGGCACACAAGCTGCACTGCTTCAGTGGGCCAAACAACGCTGAAATTGCATAGCACTTGACCAAAGTCGTGCACTGTGACTCAGTGTGACTTCACGAGTCACGATTTTGCCTCTTTTCAAATGATGTACTGCGACGTGGGCATCGACGGCCGAAAGAAGCGTTGAACACGCCTTATGTGGAGGGAGGAATTCAGACCACAGACGGTTCTGGAATGTTTTGTGGTGTGTTTTTCGCGCCATGACTTGGACCTACTCATTCACATTAGCGTGATTATGAACCATTTCAACATTGTCAGTGACTTCCAAATCGGTACGATGTGTATGTTGCAGGCAGTTCCGTCTTGCATTATGACACGAGCTGTGTTCACTGTGCTGTACCCATTAGGTCCATGTTCGACGAACACTCAAGTAGCGAATAGCACCTCGACTGAACCGCCATATCTCCCGATCTCTGTCCCACAGCAGACGTCTCTGCGACTGTTTCGAACAGCAACACCAGCTTATCAGTCAGCATTCCCTTAGTTTGGTGATTCTACGGGATTTTACCATCAGTTAGTCGGTTCGACTGAATATGGCTTACATGAAGAAACTTTGTGCAATATCTTCGTCGAAACGAGGCCATTAACAGTGCCAGTGCCGGTGTTACACGGTACTAGCGTAATGTCTCTTGGGTGTTACTGTTCCTTTCCTCCAGTCTGGTGATGTGGTTTAAACTCAGCATTAAGCCCAAAAAGCTCTCATAAATAGAGAAGATAGCAGTTGTGAATTAAACACTGGCTATCTGTGAGAATTACAGAGCTGAAGAACAGAAATACTTGTTTAGCATTGTACCCGACCTACAACGAAACTTATACCGCAGTATTCAGTACGTCCAGATTTTCAAATTATCGTTGTGTGATCTATATTTATTCCGTGATTTCCATTAAGTACTTGAAGCGAATGCTGGGATAGGCCCATAAACTAGGCCACGACATATTTCCATACCAACTTTTGTCCAGTGGACGGTTGCGTTCCAACTAACCTTAACGTCGACATGACACTTACCTATAAGCTACCTTCCTGTCATACCGCCCATTAAGAAAGGGAGGACTCTTCGACTCCCATGACTTCTTCACCGTTTACGAGGGACAGTCAAATGAAAACCGAACGCCCGCCACAGTGGGACCATTCAAAAATAATCACCACCAGCGTTAAGACATTCATCGCAATGAGACGAGACGATCAGTTCCTGATTCGCAGAACTCGGTCGGCCGCTGACGGATTCACAACAGCACCCACTCTTTTCGGTCGGACGACCGAAAATGACGTCCGGGCATGTCTTTCTTTGGGGCGCCAAAGATGTGAAAATCGCACGGTGAAAGATCCGGACTGTACGCAAGATGCTGCAGTGTTTCACAAACAAGCGCAGCCTTCGTCCAATCGGCGTTGTGGGGGTGGGCGCTTTCGTACAACGGAATGATTCGGTCCGATAGCATCCCTGAGCGTTTGACATAATGGCGCGTACAGTGTCTGCTAAGTGTCTTCATAGCTCTGCGCTAGACTGTGGTTCCAACTCGACGAGCACAGGAAGCATACTGTTGCAAGATAACGCTAGCCTGCACATTGCCAATCGGACGAAGGCTACGTGATTTGCGCTTCTTTGGAGATCTGATGAAAGACTTGCATGGACGTCCGTTTCACTCGGACGAGGAAGTGCAAGAATAGGTGCCGTTGTGGATCCGTCAGCGTCAGACCGTATTCTATGAAACAGGAATTTACTGTCTCGTCTCCCAGTGAGATAAATGTCTTAAAGTGTATGGTGATTCCTTTTGAATGGAACTATTCCATGGCCCTTTGTGGCTGGTGTCTGGTTTTCTTTTGACTGCCTCTTAGATCCTTCAGGGTAACAACAGCGGCAGTGAATTGATGGAACGTTAACACGTTGTGTATCAGTAGATTTCACAGCGGCTGACAGAACTCTTCCTTTACCGTTTTTATTAATGTCGTTACCCAAACGAGAGATGATCATGGAGTCAAATAATGCGGCGTATACAGCACATTTTGTATTTTGAGTGTCATGAAGTAGTTAAGCACGTATTAAGGCATCAATGACGCGATTTTGCGGTCAGAACCTCCTGTGGGTGTAGGCGCGCACAAACGGAGGATATCAGATAGGCTTAATTGTTCCACGATTATGTTATTACTGTCTACGAGATCTGAAACAAGCACAGTACCGACACGAGGTATGACATAACTTCTCTTTTTAACATGAGACCTCTGATACTTTTCTCATTTACCAATATATATCAGATTCCTGTTTCACAGCACCCTGTTTACGGCAAGGACAAGAGCTCCAGGGAAAACACTAGCTCAGCGGAGTCGCTTGAGACAAGCAGTGTGCCAATTAACTGGGATGAATAAATAACACGCACCGCAGCGTCCTTCCGCAGAGCCTGAGGTGACTCTGTTACAAACCGGTTAGAAATGTCGACAAGTTGGAATGTTTTACACGAAATGATATCCGTTTTTAGTGCAAGAATTTATTATACTACAATCCGTGCGTTGTAGTCTCTCGTATTTCGTATTTTTCAAGTGCTTAAACTTGTTCTACTACAATTTACAGAATTTTGTCGAAGCAGACTTTTAAAAATTAACAAAACTTCAAGTTCACTCTCAACGATTGTATTTTCTATTATATTTCGTGTATGAGCTGAACACCCTCCTCCCCTCCTCCCCCCCCCCCCCCCTCACCAAGCTCGTAGACATTTGAAAAAGCCACTTTTCAGAATCTCCGATAACTTTTGCTTTTTTCCCTCTATTTAACGAACTCTAAGCAGAATTTCATCAATTATGTTTGCGGTATAGCCTATTTTAAAATAATTTACAGTTCATTGTGGAAAGATCAGTTACCAACCCTATGACTATCAAGATTGTTTTCACAGTTGATTCCACAAGGGCCTATTTCCGCCATTATGACCTTTACATCAGTCATATTTACTTGCACGTCAGAAATACGCAGATCACCAATCACAGTGGGCTGAAATAGAGGGAGATGTTACAATGCAGAGAAAGTCTGACACCTCTCGTGAATATTTTATTTTAAATCGCTGTTTCTTACTCGTAACGAAGGAAAATATTTAGTTTTCATAAAAGCCATTATACGTTTACAAAGTACACATTAAACACAATTTCAGTGATATATATTGCGTGATTTACCTGGTAAACTGTAGAAGTTGAAATTATATGTTAATCCGTGAGTGGAAAGTGCAATTACATATACACTGAAATATTAGATGCGCCAGCTGTAGGGAAGGTGTTCTTTCACACGAATCGCTGACTTAAGACAACATCTAAATTTTATTATGGTTAATCATTTCAGAAGCATAAAATTCTGGACACACAAATTTTACAGTATTTTAAACTTTATTACAACTGATTAGCATTAATGTTACTACAGTCCATTCGATGTATGATCTCTAGGAAAACTGACTAGCTGACTTGCACTCATTTACACCGCGGTTTTTTTTTCCTTCTAGATGGGCAACAATGGCAGCATTATGAATTAAATTATTTATTAAGAACAACAGTCAATTTAGGCGATAGACTTCTCGTCGCATTCTATAGTAGCTCACAAAGCAGTTCCATCCAAAAGCATTGAGACAGATAAGCCACGGCATCAACATCTGTTCCCCAAGATCAACACGCTTCAAAAAGGGCACATGCCTTCGGATCAGATTGGCGGTTCCATTCTACCTGTTACCTACATCAAACTGCTACTGAACTCTGTTTCATATCTTCTCCTGAGAACTGCTGTCCATTCCTCGTCTAGAAACGTGGGGACGAACAAGATGCAACGCGCACCCTACTGTGTAATGAGTCACTCTCTTAGTATGTCTAATATGAGACTCCTTCCTTGAAGAGGCAATACACTGGTCTCGAGTAACGCTGGACAGTTTGTAGTAGGGGAGGGTGTTGTCCCTTGGAACACACTTCTTACTTTCGCCTCTAGTCAGCCCAGTAATTTATCTTTAAATGAAGGCATTAACTTTCCATTTGCTGCAGTCTTTCTCCCTTTCTCCGAATTTTCAGAAACTGACCCAGAAAATTAAGTTTTTTTCTAATGTGAAAACGTGTTCCGAGGTAAAGTATTTTTGTACTACCTAGGAACAATTAATATTCTATTGAAAGTTAAAAGTCCTGCACTCGATAAAATCTTATCTTTACAGTATTCAGTCGTCAGTCTATTACAAAGAACTTTATTACACACCAATAATCATGAAGCGAAATTATATTAAACAGAAATATTATGAAAATTAGGTTAGAAGTTAAATACTATTTGGAATTTAAGGTACCGGAAACAAACAGAAATTTGCTGTTTCAAGACCGGTCAAATTGTTAAGACATTACAGAAACTCAGTTCATTTGCACTCATCACATTTTCGATGGTAAAAGACCTCCTTCTGCTTCAAGGTACAACATGGTGCTCCATTAATGAAACATGACTTCGCCGTCCATGCGCTCTGTAAGTTGTGTTAAAAATATATAAAATTTTACTTGCCATAAAATTCTGTAATTGAAGAATTAATAATATATTCCAAATTGCTTTACTGTATTATAAAGAATTGATACATGTGGAATTCCAAATATTTACAAATGCTGCACAAAAGACAATTTCACGTTTAGCATCAATATAAAGCGTAGAAAACGGTGGCAGTTGCTTATGCCACTCTCCAATGCACGTTCCTTCATGTAGCTCTAAAACCAGTCACTGGACGAAATACAGACCGTAAAACATAATATATCCCTAGGTACACTATCCTCTAGGCACGACACTCTTTCCTCCAGTACTGTGTTGTCAGCAAACACACACACACACACACACACACACACACACACACACACACACAAGCAGTCAAAAGATGGATACTGAAAGTTATAATTATCACATCGTGTGAGTGATTTGAAGTACCTCTCTGCAGTATTGGTACACATAAAATTCCCGCGGCACAGTGCTGTAGCGACAAGCGAACAAACACAAACATAATTATGCAAATTTAATTGAAACTTAATGACTACCACTCGAACTCTGTGATCATTTATCAACATTTTCATACCTCATCGGGCAATTTGTATCACATTATCACTAAGCGGTTGCTGTGGCACATACACTCTCATGAGCATTTAAGACAGACACAAATCTTGCACTTTGTAACAACACACTGCCTCTTCATGAAGGCAACATCTCATTGTGAATTGGAATCCATATGACACAAATTCGCGACACACTAAAAGCATCGAGGTCATCCTGATCCGAAACCATTCAGGCGCCGTCCACAATACAGGGAGTTGGATCGGAGCTGGTTCGTAGACGCACACACACACCGTTCGATGGTGTCCCAGACTTGTTCGGCAAGATTAAGCGCCAGTGATCTTGAGAGTCACATATGCACCCTCATGTCTGTGTAGTGTTCTTAGAAAGCTTCTCAGAAAGCATCCTGGCACAATTCGATAGCAGAGGGACGGGGAGGAGTTAGGGAGACGGTGCAGCTGGAGCATTGTCTTGCTGAAGGTACTAGACATGTGCCAGATGCTATATGTACACCGCCCAAAAATAAGCTTTTCATCTTTCGCCTGTAAGTGGCCATGCTTCCCATTTCATCCCACGTTAACATCAGACACAAAAAACAACCCAGCCACATGCCATACCGGTGCTCTGTTGGCGGTAGCCGTACATCCAAGATAATCATGGTCCCCTGTGAGATGCAGTGAGAAGAGATACAAATTTGGGGCGAAGGATTCTGAGTCCCATTGTGAAGAGATGCTTTTTGAAGCAGAATGGTGAGTAATTTTCTATACTGCGGCCCATCTGTCCCCTGTTAAAATCCACATCAGAGGAAGCTCTCATGTCGGCCCTTGCCCTCATTTCAGTTGTGTAGGTGACACGTTTGTAATCTGACCACACAGACGAAAACACCACATCAGGGCTCCCGGCCAGTAGGTGCATACCGTCGTCTCATTTCCTTTTATATGATGTACAGATGTTCCAAGTACACTAATTCACAGCGTTCGTGGCTAAAGGCAGTCTAATAACGAAGCAAAAGCAAGAACAGGCTGTTTAGGCGGTTTTTCGGAACAACAACTACAATAATGGCCACATCGAACGATACTTGAACCTATACCCTATCAGACAGAAAAAATGAAGCACACAGAAGGCGAAGAGAAAATTATGTGAAACTACACAGGTTGAGAGCGAATGTGACGTTATTTCAGTAATTACAAAATCTAGCCGACTTTACAATGAACATGACAGAATGAGCCCACTAAGCAGTACTACCTCGCATTTCCCCCCCCCCCCCCCCCCCAAGCCGGACGAAATGGCCGAGCGGTTCTAGGCGCTTCAGTCTGGAACCGCGCGACCGCTACAGTCACAGGTTCGAATCATACCTCCGGCATGGATATGTGTGATGTCCTTAGGTTAGTTAGATTTAAGTAGTTCTAAGTTCTAGGGGACTGATGACATCAGATGTTAAATCCTATAGTGCTCAGAGCCATTTGAATTTTAAGTAAAGATAAAATAAATAAATAAAAATAAATAATGTAAATAATGTAGGCAGGCAATCTCAACGAGCACATAGATGTAGAGGTTGGGATAGTAACGCAAATAATTCAGTGCAGATGGCGTACTGTGTTGTTATATGGTAGACGTATAAAAGGCTTATAAACATGGTATAAATGCATTTAACCGGTGACAAGGTGTCACATTTCAAAAGCTTAGGACTTTTTTTTTAATTACACTTTCACTGCGAACGGGCTGTGAGATTTGCTTCTCTTACTGTGGCAGTGTATGGCGTAAGGGCGTTGCACAGATGTGTTTAAAGTTGCTTAAAGCGAGATTGTGGACAACGTCAGAAGATAAGAATTGAGATGTAAGTTAAAAAAATGCAATACCTACACTCTTGAATTTGTAACTACACTAACAACATCAAGGGGAGTGAACATGACGGTGACTCATCATTTTTGTTTATATCATACTCCTCACTCTCTCGCAACACAGCTGGGTCCACACGGCGCCCACCGGTCGTCAGTGACAGTCGATGGAGAGGGTGAGCCGAAGCGCCAGGCGGCATTGTGGAGGCAAGCCGCATGGCATCCTGAACACGGGACCGCTTTGAGGATGCGGCAGTAGGTCAGGCGGTGCTTGGAGCAGAGGGAAGACCCACATTGGTTCGACAGCTGGCGCGGAGGCCTCGATGTAGACGTCCACGACAGTCACTATACGGCCGGGACAGTGGTTTGTCACACGGTTTCGCCCCGGTCCTATTTTGGCAAGGCGCAGTCAGGAAGAGAGACCTAAAGAGCGTGGCATGAGGTAACTCAGTGCTTCACGCCTACAGGCTAGTGTCTTGCATCAGGCCAATTCATCAGTAATGCCAGGACCTTTATGAAGGCAACATGCTGTCTAGCCTGGCAAGCATGCTGTGAGGCCTGTTTGGTAAAAGCGCTCGCGCAGCACTCATCTTCCCTTCAGAAGATCCACTCTACTGGATTGCTAACTGGTTTTAACTCTGCAGATTACTTACATATCAAAATTTATATTTTTCCCTTTTTTACATTTATGTACAACTCTAGTTCCAATTGCTCTTACACTAATCCATTTCAGTCCACAGTGGTCTATGAATAGTATGGTTAACCACTATTTATACTGTAAGGGTGACACTCTCAGTCCGTACATGGTGGACAAGAAGCTCAAGAGAATGGACAGTTCTCGTTCTGCACAACCTATAATGAGAAGCAGGATGGAACTTGAAGTTTTTTGTGCTGCTATCTATTTCAGTACTGTAGTATTCGCTGAAATATTTCCCCTGCGCTTATACGTCCCTCTTACACTGCTTTCCGGAGAACTAAATAGGTTGGGATCCAAGGTATTGTTCCGGTACATCACGTTCGTAGCACGTAGTATTCCCAAAAGTTTGTCGAGCAAGCAAAGCAGCGGATATGCCAGAATCGGAACTGTAGCCCATGTTATAGTTCCTAGGAACCGCTACGTTGGCCCTAAAATGTCAGAACCGCATCGTTTATCAGTATACCGCTACTCTGCCCCTCCAAACGTTCTGCTTGCTCATAGCAGTTTGCGATAACTGTCACTGGACAGCTTACAGAGTACACCCCATGTGGACACACTTCCTGGATATAAGTTTGTGGTACACAAATACTACGCTGGTGTCCTTCCACTGCTGTCACACATCCTTGGGGCAGTCTGGATAATCCTGTATAGCATTACACAAAAACTAATCGTCATCATCATCATCATCATCATCGTCGTCGTCGTCGTCGCGGTCCTCATAGTCACAGTCGTCTTCCTTTCAAGGATTAAACTATTGCCCGTTCCAAACTAAACAAACTAAAATCACTCCCCTGTTTCCACAGTTCCTTAAATTTTTTGCGCAATGTTACAGCCAGCACGGCCATATAGCGTCTGATGTCGATTCCTGCGTGAACCGAAATCGAGAACGTCTCCATGCCAGCCATCCACTCCGAACTGCCTCTTACACCTGACCTGCTACGGAACCACCAGTACAGCACTTTGATACGCCCTTCGCCTCCACAGCGTCGCCTCTCGCTACGAGCCACGCCCGCCAGTGCGTGTCACCGCCGACCAGTGCGCTCCGTTCTCGGCAGCCGCACTGCATCATCGCCTGACACACATCACTGGGACATAGTTCCCGCATTCCTATGCTCTGCTGAGCGCAGCAACTGCTGCCGCCGCTACACACGACTGCGTGTTTCCTTGGACGGGCACTGTAGCACAGGGTCAACAATGCTGCCGTGACGCCATCCACAGCAACTGTATGTCGTTTTACCTCACCTGTTATGACTCAATGGAAACCAAGAAACAGGTTCCTTGAAAGTACGACTGAGGAACATATTCTGAGAGGATTTCCTGATGTTTTACGATGTCAATAAAGCTCTGATCATCTGAATCTGTAGAAACTGGTCTCAGAAGCCTGCAATGACTCCGAGCATCGTCATGAGTGTGCGTTCAGCATCATCGGCGCAGTGCAGTGAGTGGACATACACTTTCTTCTCTGGCTGTCCTTTCTTCAACTCTTGTATGATGGTACACGAATGAAATTGGAGTACTGGTGTTAAAACAAAATTTATAAAGGTTGATACGGGAGTAATGGCTCAAGAACAATAAAAGAGTGACCTATGCCGGTATGCGCCCTGTCAGGTGAATGCAAGTGTAATCTACGAGTTCTCAATGCCCCCACTGCTCGGACATCAACCATAGTTTATCCTAAAAGTAGGCATTACGGTTATTGTATTCACGGAATGTCAACAGTATGGTTGGTCCTCACAATAAAGAGTAAATAATGTAGAATACGTTAAAGTACAGTTAAAATTCTCCCTATTGTGATTTGTCCTGATGTGTTAGGTACAGGCTTTACAAGGAGTGAATCAGAGAGAGAGGTGGGTACCACTCAGGAAGCAATTGAAGCGTTACTACACTGTGCAACACAAAGGACCAGTTTTTGGAAGCCCTATAACTGACTCCCATTGAGACGTATAAGTTTGAAATCTGGCTCAAAAGTGCTTGTAATCCTGCAACATCGTGGCCTGGGAAGTCACCCTTGGGCTCGACAACCCTTCAAACAGCAAGGCGTCGACACACGCAACAAAAAGGCCAGAGCTCAAAATTTCATGTGACGTGTAAGGTGTATTAATGTTATCACATTGGCACCAAATTTCGCCAAAATTCTGCCCAATGCCACAGTGGACATATCGCACGATCGGAAGATCACAACTCCTCTTACCCATATTTCATTCCTTCTTTTAATGTCTCTGCAATGGAGGTTAGAACAGTGACACCCAGCATTGAAATCATGCTATTTTATCGTGGGCGACGGAGGAAAAGATTTCAGAGACACCGGCGCTCAGAAACTACAGGAACAGACCTTAGGGAAAAGCACAAACTGTATCAACGAAATAACCCCTTCTCCTTGGGGCGTTGATTCTAGCCCATTTCGCGGTAGTAACGACAGTCCTCAGTGCCATGAGCAACAGGACGACAATCTTGACGACCTTTGACACTGATGATACCCCGAGTGTTTTAACCCCTCTCTAAGGACATTGTGGGAGTGCATCCCCACTGAATGAGATTGCACCCTGTTGCAATGCTGCGCGATCGGAATTTTTGCTCTCGTATACACGCTGGAACCACCAGGGACCGCTCCAAATCATTCGACGAGATTTGAACGTGTTCCAAAGCGGCAAAGGGTGCTTATGCGTTTTCAGCTCTATCGTATGATCACAAAGGGACGCGACATTGACATGTGTGAATACACTGGCAAATGGTCCTTCTAAGACCTTTCAGTGGCATTCGCCCACATTCATTCAGAATTTTAAAAACGTGAGTTTACAGAGGAAACGTGCAGAGAAGCTCTAGGCACCTGTAGGCAGGTAACCACATAACACCCCTACGATTATAGACGCCTTTTGCAGGAGTCTAGGACTATTTCACCGGTTTTCTCTGTAAACGCGTAATTATAAAATTCTCGATAAAAGTGGGTAGGTGTCACAGAGGCTATTGCTGAACTGGGGGATCTTAGAGGACCCTGTCTGTTAAATTCATACATATGTCAATGTCACACCCCCATCCCCTCCATGACCAAGCCACAAGAGGGCACAAAACAATAGTGCTGAAAAAGCATAAGCACCCTTTGCTGCTATGGATTACGTTCAAATCTCTTCGAATGGTTTTAAGCAGTCCCAGTGGTTTCAACTTGCATATAACAGCAAAAATCGTGTTGCAGACCAAAAGGGTGTGATCACGTCCACTGGGGATGTAGTCCCAAGTGTCAGAGAGGGGTTGAAACGTCCAGCGGTGTCAGCAGCGTCGAAGGTTGTCAAGAATGTTGTTCTGTTGCTCATCGCACTGACACTGTATTTTCGACCTCGAAATCTGACGTAATCAACGGACCAAGGAAAGGGAAGATATCGTTGACGCCCTTTATGCCACCCCTTGATGCCTTTTCATGTGTATTCTGAGCGGCGGAGTGTCTGAAACCATTTCCTCGCCCACACATAAGAAAGAGGGGATGTGACGAGCTTCCCACCTTGTGACTTATCTCAGGTGGCGTTGGACAAATATTTGGGCAAATCTGTTGCTAATGTCACATCACTAACCCACCTCACACGGCACATGAACTTCTGAACTCTGGCCTTTTTACGCACGTGTCGGCACGTTGCTGTTTGAAGCGTCGGCGAGCCCGACGACGCGTCGCAGGGCCCACACTTTTGCGCCAGTACAGAGGAAGGTTGTGGCCACCTTTGAGCGATGTTTCGAAAACACGCATCACAACAGGGGTCAACTAAGGTGTTTCGAAAAAGTGATCCTTTACTTGTGTTGCGCAGCGTACATCAAGTATCTCAAATGAGGGCAAATAATATATACTTGCAGAGACAGTTCAATGCTGTGAAGGAGGACAGATTCTTGTACAGTTTATTGGCGTACACCCAGGATGCTAATACTGCTAGCCTCGTTGAACGATTTTGGGCAAGACGGAAAGGATGTGGTAGAGTTTGTGGATAATCTGTTGACAGCTGCCAACCTCGATTGTTGTACGGATGATCGTTTGTTTCAAATGACCACATTATATTTAATAGGAGACGCAAAGGCACATCTAATGCACCATGAGAACCTGAGGGATGTGCATGAAGGGCTTAGTACCATAGTACAGAAAGCATAATGGTTGTAAGTACCATCGCGAACACACAAAAACGGGATGAATCCATCGAAAGTTTCGTGGAGGGATTAATAAAACTCTGTGTTAATATCTTTACAGATAATGGCGACACGAATAGGATCCTTCTGCAAGAAGCAGAGAATAGGGCATTAGACGCATTTTTGTGAGTATTACCACCCGATGTGTGGAGGGTTTACGCAGAATTTAGTTAAAGCTATAAGCGTAGTTGTTTTAAAAGAATGGAAAAGTCGAATCCATGATAGGAGAAATATTTCTTTCAATGCCATCAAGTGTTACTAGTATGGACATAGGGGCCACATGCGGCGGGGCTATTGTCAGCCAAAACGTGGGAAAATTGGACATCGAGAATGCGACTGTAGGCAAATTAAAGGGCATACATATTAAGAAGGGACGTAGTGGCATGAACCAGCTACTTAACTACAATGGGAGTCCCTAGGGCCACCGAACGACGTCTCCAGTAACTCAACGAAAACGTATGCGAAGGTGAAATGTTACTTAATTGGAGTAGTTGATGGAGGGGAGCATAAATTCTTATTAGCTACAGGTGACCAAGTGTCCGTGGCAAGTTTGGGCCTCGTGGGAAAGAGGCGGTTAAATCCTCCATGGTATAAACTATGTAGAATTGGTTGTAATGACAAACATTCGCTAATTAAGTTTTCAGGTGGAGCCAAACAATTCTGGGAATGCACGGATGTTTTACCTCGTACAGTTGATGCAAATCTAACCCCAAAATCGTGCAGTAACTTTTACAAACATCGCGCTAAAATTATCTTTGGACAATATGAAGTAGAATTTGGTAGCACTTTTTCGCGTCTGGGAAAAACTGTAGTCAGCGACACATTGCCGCAAGGCTCATACTTCGTGCAAGACAGACCAATTAAGCTATGCCCAAGAGCATTATAGATCAGTTCACACGGTAAAATACCGCAAGGCAGAGAAGATGCTACGTCTGAGCGTAGGCACAGCGCTGCCAATAAACTTGTACGCAGATAGGGCGCTGAGAAAAAAATTGTGGGTTAGAAAAAATTTCCCTATTACTATCCTAAGAATTATTATTGGACATTTAGGAGGTTATATCAAACGAGCAAAGACACCATCAGTTAGGCATTTACGGTCAATAATTAGATCATTAATTGTTAGAGAAAATGTTTGTGAACAGTGTTCTGTGACCAGTAGTGTTTTGTGCATATGGGAGACAAATGACGAGTGGATAGTTCCTGTCGGTATTAATAATTTTCGGACCGAAGACATGGATTTGTCTAAATGGTTGCCGGTCGCCAGTTTATATTATCTAGGCAATGGTGATATGAATATCATGAATTCAGACGCTAAACATAAACAAGCTGCTAGTATAATTGTGTTATGGGAGTAGATGAAATATTTAAAATGACAGAGCAAGTAGTGACAGAAGAATTATTATTAGACTTTGAGAACCTGTCTAATCCTTGTGGGTCTTTACCAGTGATCCCAGTGACGGAACATAGAATCCAACCGGGAATCAACCACCGATGTACAATAAGGCATATGAGATGTCCCATCACCTACAGTCGCTGATAGAGGAGTTCACTGATCAGCAGTTACGAGATAGTGGTATTGAGGAACGTGGCAGCTCGTTCGCTGCAACTGTGATGATAGGGCCGAAAAGGAGCTCGAACAGAATGGGGAAATATCTTTCCTGCTGTCAGGTCCCTCAATACCTGTACGATTACACACTCGCCAGGTTCTCGTGAGGCAATGTTGAGTATTTTTCCGAAATACACTGTTGGAACCAAAAATTATTACGCCTCGAAAGATGACATCGATTTTGATCTGATATCGGCATACCACCTGGGGGATAGGAGATGTACTGATAATGGCTCCAGCGCCGTCCTCAAACAGATAGCATATTGGCATAGCTATCAGAGCGCCATCTGTGCCTGCCCTTAGATAAGGAATGCTCGTAGCCAGAAGGTTGAGTGTGTTGCAAATGTGTGAAGCAAGTAGGCAACCATGCCACAGAGGTACACTGGTGCGTCCTAAAGCCAAATGAGCAAGTGTGAAAGAGGTAAAATCGTGGAATTCCGAGTGGTGGACGGCCTTTTCGATGAATTGCCACACACGCTGGACGTGCTGCGTTAGATGTGCAACGATACTGGTACTGTGAACATTTTCACACCAGTAGAAGAGGTTCTGGACGTTCACGCACCACAGACGGCCGCCAGGATCGACGTATTATGAGGCTAACAGTGATAGGTCGGCCACCTACCACATTACAGATAAGAGGGCCTGTGAGCCCAAACGTTGCAACACAAACTATTGCGAAGCGGTTATTACCAGCAGGAATACGGGCACGTACATCTCTAGCCCCTCTCCCACTCACGCCCAGCACCGACGTGCAGGGCGTCAGAGGATCACATGGAAGAAGAACGGGCGTGCCGTGGACTTCAGCGACGAAAGAGGATTCTGCCTGCACGCAAGTAATGGTCGTTTGCATTTGTGACGTAGACCTGGTGAATGCTGTCTTGTAGAGTGCATTCGTGTAGTCCCGTTCTCGCACTGTTGTATCAAGAGGAAGGTGAGATGATGTTCCAACAGGATAATGCTCGCCCAGGCACTGCCCTTGAAACTCAACGTCCTCTGCAAGACGTGCAGCAACTTTCCTAGATAGCACGACCTCCGGATTTGTCTCTTAACGAACACCTATGGTATACGATGGAATGAGAAAGAACTCATGCGATTCGTCGACCAACGACTATTACAGAACTACGTGAACAGGTCGTACATGCGTAGAATAATGTATACGAGGACAGTATTCGCCATCTGTAATATCAACTGGGTGATAGAATCAGCGCCTGTATTTCCAACTGCGGAAGCTACATGACATACTGTTATGGATGTTTCAGCATGGATCGATACCTAGTACCTCAGAACCACTTGTGCTATTGATATGTAAATGTAGTTATCTCATGTACGCCACACGTACTGTTACAACAATTAATCTTGAGTGAATTGGAAGCATCTATAAGGGTGTATTAGGTTTCTTCCGGCAGTGCAGATTTACAGAGTGGCTGTCATCAACTAGAGAGAGCACCGAAGGAGCAGCCTACAATGGCATTTACTGTTCCTTGGGTCACTATCAGTATCTCCATAAGCCATCTGGATTAAAAGATGCACCAGCCACATTCAACGTTTTTTAGATGTGGTGTTGACAGTATGATAATTAAAGCAGTGTGTGATGCATGTGCATGATTTTGTGTTTAGAAAATATATGGAAGAGCATGTGAGACGGATAAGGGAGATACGGTATTTAAAAGCGTATGTACAGCACACCTAACTCTCAATATGTAAAATTATCACTTCGTGCTGCAGGAAGTAAGTTAACTGACTACTGTAATTTCCCCATCATGGGATATGAGCAGGTCGTAGATCGGTGAACGCCGTACGAAGTTTTCCACCACCCCATACAGAGAAAGAATTGTAGTCGTTTTAAGGTTAGTAAATTAGTCTGGAAAATTTGTCTTGGAATTTGCATAAATAGAACAATCCGCGATGCATTTATTGAAGAAGTATATAAAATTTCATAGGACATGGAAACGCAAATGCGCATTTGCAAGGCTGTAGGAATAGTTGACAACTACTGCGGTGTTTGTCATTCCAACTATGAAAATGAATACATGATATTATCATGTGACGTTAGTTATCGTGTATTTGCTCTGTGTTAGTATGAATGAAGGAACATCCAGTCACCTACAAGTCACAACAATTAAAATGGAGAGGAACTATTCTATCACAGAGAAGCAGATGCAGAGCCTGATATGTGGAATGACATTCTTGCACTGTTATTTCTATGGTAAAAAGTGTAAGGTTGTAATGGATCACACAGTAATGAAATGTTTATTGGGATTAAAGCATCCATCTCTTGGACTAACGCATTGAGCTCTGAAACTCAGCGAATTTAATATCTATAACCCTGGTAGATATCACAGCAACGCAGATGGCATCATTTGATTGATTGGCCTCTTACGGACAGTAGATTGTATCATTCCAAAGTGCCAAAAAACACAAGCTTCTCACGAGGAACGTAAACAATTTGCAATGAAGTCACAGTTCGTTGTGCTTGCTGGTGTATGATGCAAGATGATAAAGCTTGGGCTGCTTGTCGAACTTGCAGTCGTGCTGTGAGGAGAAGTTTTAGACCAGGCATATGGTCATGTATTATCCAGTCAGAACCAGAGAACTGCGAGAAGCCAGACATTACTGGTGGCGTACACTGGTGTCGAAGACTTCTGGCATAAGAAGTGACTCAAGTGGGAGATGACGACGAGAAGTAAATTGAATAGCCAACGCCAAGATAACGTTCTACCAGTCGGAGCGTGAAACATCAGGAGTCTGAACGTGTTATGGAAGCTAGAAAATCTGCAAAGCGAGGGTTTCTGCCCAGTCGAGTATAGGGTAATAACAACAGCAGCAGAAAACCGTATAACGGGAGTAGGATTCGTAATGAATAGGAAGGTAAGGCTGTGAGTGAATTAATGTAAACAGTCCAATGATAGGGTTATTCTCATCAGAATCGACAGCACACCAACACCGACAAGAATAAATGAGGTGTACATGCCAACATAAAATCAAGAGACGGAGAGAGAGAGAGAGAGAGAGAAGGTACATGAGGATACTGAACGGGTAAAGCAGCCAGTAAAGAGAGATGGAAATGTAACAGCCATCGGGGTTTGCAACGGGGTTTAGGGGAACTAGTAGAAGAAAGGGTTATGGAAGGATATATGGACTCCGTAGTAAGAAGGGGAGAGGGCAAAGACTAAGTACTGCAATAAATTTCAGTTTGTAATAGAGAATATTCTGTTCGTGAATCACAAGAGGAGGTGGTAAACTTGGAAAAGGCCGGGATATAAGGAAATATTTCAGGTATATTACATCATTATCAGGCAGGGATTCCTAAATCAGAGTTGGATTGAAAGGCATACCCAGCAGCAGGTATAGACACAGATCACAATTCAGCAATGACGGTGTGTAGTCCGAAGTGTAAGAGACTAGTCCGAAAGAAGCAGTGCTCAAAGAAGTGGGATTCCGAAATATTAAAAAAAGAAAAGATGTGCTTGAAGTTTTATGATGATACGTAAACTGCGATAGTGAATGGCTCAGTAGGTACGAGTAGTTCAGTTGAAGGGGAATGGGCATCTCCTAAAAGGGCAATCGAAGAAAATGTTCAAATGAGTGAATGCCTAAGGGACCAAACTGCTGAGGACATCGGTCACTAGACTTACACACTACTTAAACTACACTCCTGGAAATGGAAAAAAGAACACATTGACACCGGTGTGTCAGACCCACCATACTTGCTCCGGACACTGCGAGAGGGCTGTACAAGCAATGATCACACGCACGGCACAGCGGACACACCAGGAACCGCGGTGTTGGCCGTCGAATGGCGCTAGCTGCGCAGCATTTGTGCACCGCCGCCGTCAGTGTCAGCCAGTTTGCCGTGGCATACGGAGCTCCATCGCAGTCTTTAACACTGGTAGCATGCAGCGACAGCGTGGACGTGAACCGTATGTGCAGTTGACGGACTTTGAGCGAGGGCGTACAGTGGGCATGCGGGAGGCCGGGTGGACGTACCGCCGAATTGCTCAACACGTGGGGCGTGAGGTCTCCACAGTACATCGATGTTGTCGCCAGTGGTCGGCGGAAGGTGCACGTGCCCTTCGTCCTGGGACCGGACCGCAGCGACGCACGGATGCACGCCAAGACCGTAGGATCCTACGCAGTGCCGTAGGGGACCGCACCGCCACTTCCCAGAAAATTAGGGACACTGTTGCTCCTGGGGTATCGGCGAGGACCATTCGCAACCGTCTCCATGAAGCTGGGCTACGGTCCCGCACATCGTTAGGCCGTCTTCCGATCACGCCCCAACATCGTGCAGCCCGCCTCCAGTGGTGTCGCGACAGGCGTGAATGGAGGGACGAATGGAGACCTGTCGTCTTCAGCGATGAGAGTCGCTTCTGCCTTGGTGCCAATGATGGTCGTATGCATGTTTGGCGCCGTGCAGGTGAGCGCCACACTCAGGACTGCATACGACCGAGGCACACAGGGCCAACACCCGGCATCATGGTGTGGGGAGCGATCTCCTACACTGGCCGTACAACTCTGGTGATCGTCGAGGGGACACTGAATAGTGCACAGTACATCCAAAGCGTCATCGAACCCATCGTTCTACCATTCCTAGACCGGCAAGGGAACTTGCTGTTCCAACAGGACAATGCACGTCCGCATGTATCCCGCGCCACCCAACGTGCTCTAGAAGGTGTAAGTCAACTACCCTGGCCAGCAAGATCTCCGGATCTGTCCCCCATTGAGCATGTTTGGGACTGGATGAAGCGTCGTCTCACGCGGTCTGCACGTCCAGCACGAACACTGGTCCAACTGAGGCGCCAGGTGGAAATGGCATGGCAAGCCGTTCCACAGGACTACATCCAGCATCTCTACGATCGTCTCCATGGGAGAATAGCAGCCTGCATTGCTGCGAAAGGTGGATATACACTGTACTAGTGCCGACATTGTGCATGCTCTGTTGCCTGTGTCTATGTGTCTGTGGTTCTGTCAGTGTGATCATGTGATGTATCTGACCCCAGGAATGTGTCAATGAAGTTTCCCCTTCCTGGGACAATGAATTCACGGTGTTCTTATTTCAATTTCCAGGAGTGTATATGCTAAGAGCAACACATACACCCATGCCCTAGAAAGGACACGAAACTCCATTGGGAGGGCTGCGCAGTCCGTGACAATCGAAAAAGTTGGAAAGAAAAACGTAGGTACAAGGAAGACAACTGCAAGTAAATCATGGTTTACAGAAGAAATACTTAAGTTTATCGACGATAAACGGAAGTGCAAAAATAGTCAGCGAAATTCAGAAACACAGAAATACAAGTCACTTAGGAAGGACATAAAAAGGAAGTGCAGGGAAGCTAAGACGAAATGGCTGCATGGAAAATATGAAGAAATCGAAAAAGAAATGATTGTCGGAATGACTGACTCAGCACATAGAAAAGTCATAATAACCGTCGGTGAAATCAAAAGTAAGGGCGGTAGAATTAAGAGTGAAATGGGAATTCCACTGTTAACTGCAGAGCAAGGAGCGGATAAATGAAAAGGGTACACTGAAGGCCTCTAAGCGGGGGAGAACTCGTCTGATTACGTGACAGAAAGAGAAACAGGAGTCGAGAGGGATGAGAAAGGGGATCCAGTATTAGAATCAGAATCTGAAACAGCTCTGGAAGAATTAAATTCAAATAAGACACAAGGGGTATTTGATATTCTGTCGCGATGTCTTAAATCATTGGGGGAAGTGTCAACAAGACGACCGTTCACATTGTTGTGTTTATGTATGAGACTGTGTATATACCACCAGACTTTCAGAAAAATATGATCCACACCATTCCAAAGGTAGCAAGAACCGACAAGTGCTATAATTATTGCACAATCAGCTTAACAGCTCATGCATCCAAGTTTCCGTCAAAGAAAATTGTGCAGAAGAAAGGAAAAAATTGAAGATGTGTTAGATGACCATCAGTTTGGCTATACTAAAGGTAAAGGCACCAGAGACGCAATTATGACGCAAATGATAACGGAAGCAAGCCTGAAGAAAACTCAAGACACGTTCGTAGAATCTGTCGAGCTGGAAAACGCGTTCGTCAATGTGAAGTGGTAAAAGATGTTTGAAAGTCTGAGAAAAATAGGGGTAAGCTATAGGAAAAGACGGATAATATATCTCACGTACAAGAATGAAGAGGGAACTATAAGACTGGAAGGCCAAGATCGAAGTGCTCGCATTGCAAAGGATGTAATATAAGGATGTAGTCTTTCTCCTGCCCCCCTCCCCCTCCCGTTCAATTTATACAACTAAACACCGATAGTTGTAAAAGAAAAGTTCGAAAGTAGAATTAATATTCAAGATGAAAGGATATTTCCTACGACATATCTATCCTCAGTAAAAATGAAAAAGAATTATAGGATCTGCTGAAAGGAATGAACAGTGTAATGAGTACGGTATATAGATTGACAAAAAATCAAAGCGAGATGGAAGTATTGAGAAGTAAGAAAAATGGGAACAGCGAGAACCCTAACATCAGAATTCTGGATCACGAAGTAGTCAAAGTTGAGGAATTCTTGTACCTTGAAAGTAAAAGAACCCATGATGGATGGAACAAGAAGGCCATTAAAAGGGCATTCCTGGCCAAGAGTAGTCTTCTGGTGTCAAACACAGGCCATAAATTGTGAGAATATACGTTCGGAGCACAGTATTGTATGGTAGTGAGTCCGGAACAAAAGAGTACTTGAGATGTGCTGCTACAAAATAATATAGAAAATTAGAAGGTAAATAATGAGGCGGTTATCAGAAAAATGGCGAGGAAAGGAACATACGCAAAACACTGACAAGAAGAAGGAACAAGATGATAGGACATTTGTTAAGACATCGGGAAATAATTTCCACGATACTAGAGGAAGCTGTAGTGGCTAAAACAGGATGATAGGACATTTGTTAAGACATCAGGAAATAATTTCCACGATACTAGAGAAAGCTGTAGTGCTAAAATGTGGGTTGCAAGTGCTACTATTTGATGAAGAGGTTGGCATAGGAGAGGAATTCGTGGAGGACCACATCAAACTGGTCACAAGGGAGACGACTCAAAAGGAAAAAAAAGACACGTAGAGAGGATTTGGAACAGTGTTAAAAGTTGCGTACCATGTACACAGCAGGCTGAGTTGATTAATTAGTGTATTCCTTTGCGGAAGTTCTTGGAAGCCTTTTTTTATATGACTGTAATGGATATTTTAGGGCCACTTTCACAAATGCCATTGGAGAACCGCTAGATTCTCACCATAATAGATTTTTCGTGATACGTGAGGTGGTAGCGATCATGAATCAAAAAGCAGAAATGGTAGCACAGGCAATGGTGAATAATTAGTTACCAATCTTCGGTGTCCCTTAATCGCTAATCATGGACAAGGGTGGCAGTTTTATGTCAGAAACAAGGAAATAGTTGCCTTATCTATTGTCTATTCAGAAGTCCATTACACACATAAGCAAGTGAAAGAATGGAGGGTATGCATCAAACAATCGGGGAAGTGCTAAACCGCTATGGAAATAGCCATAACAATTATCGTGATACTCCTTTGCTATACACCGTTGCAGCTCACAATTCTGTGTTCAGTGAAAGCGCGCTTCTACCACCATGTGAGATAATATATGGTCGGAATCGCAGTCGCGATTTGAGATCATCATACCTGAAGAGAGGATGAAAGGAGAGCCGGTATTAAGTATCACAAGGATGATACGCGAAGTGTGGAGGCGGAAGCCAATACGAAAGCTCTCGAACGTTAGGCAATGCTAAGTTACTGGATTACCGTCAGTGGTGCTAGCAAGCCCTTATATCGTAAAGGGGAAAATGAAGATACTCATTACTCGGTATCACGGTCAATATTAACTGATGAAATGACGTCACTAGTTAGCGGCAACCTGCAGCTACACGTACCATGGCTGTATATGTCAGACATATACGTCCTTTTCCAGGAGCCCCGAGTCACTATTACCATTGCAGCACCAGTCCTGCAAAAGGGGAAGTGGACAATAAGACGAAGGAAAGGCGGGTCACAAGCCTGCAGCCTGCACACAAACTATAATATGCATTAATGCCACAGAAGTGATGGCGTATTAAGATTTTAGGTGTATGGTGTCACATACCACAATAATGAGAACATGTGAACTGAATGTTGAACAAATGTTAAATGATTTTGTTGTTGTATTTTGCTTGAGACATTGGGCTGTGGCTTAAAATATGTGGGTGATGTCTATTTGTGTGATAGCTTATCGTAGTGGATATCATATCTGTAGTTTCTTGAATTGATTTTCCATGTTAGTGTAGTAATTTAGGGTGTGGTTGTGTTGTTCAAGGAATGTCAGATGACGGAAATAGTCTGTGTATTTTGTCGTGCGGTGAGTGCAATTATCGATATTTGTAGATACAGGGACATTTTTGCAATGTTCAGCAAAGGTGCGCATGTAGCAACAAGGTTGTTGCCAAACTGGGATAGGGGTTGGGGGGGGGGGGGGGGGCGCTGAATCGTCCTGAGGATGCCACCAGAGTCAAAGGTTGTTAAGAATGCCGTCTTGCTGCACATCGAATTGCAAACTGCCGTTTTCGGCAGTGAGACATTTGAAAATGAACATTTGAAAAATGGTTCAAATGGCTCTAAGCACTATGGGACTTAACATCTGAGGAGGCATCAGTCAGAAATAGTTCTAATGGCTCTGAGCACTATGGGACTTAAGAGCTGAGGTCATCAGTTTCCTAGAACTTAGAAATACTTAAACCTATCTAACCTAAGGACATCACACACATCCATGCGCGAGGCAGGATTCGAATCTTCGACAGTAGCAGCTGCGCTGTTCCGGACTGAAGCGCCTAAAACAGCTCGGCCACAGCGGCCGGCTGAACATTTGAAGAGAGGGGGCGGTTTAATTCGCACCTTTTATGCCACCTTCTGGAGTCTTTTCGTGTCGATCGTGAGCTACGGTGTGTCACAAAGTTTCCGAAATGTTTTTATTGGCAAACCACTACAAAATCGCATTATTTCAACGCTGGGCTTACGGTTCGCCGTCGCAGAGACGTCAAGGGAAGGGTTGAGAAGTGGATAAGGGGAGATGTGACGATCTTCTCATGGTGTAGCACGTTTACGGTGGCGTTAGACAGAATTTTGGTGCGATATGGTGGCAATGTAACAATAATAATTCACCTTACATCTTCCCATAAGGACTTGTAAGGTCTGGCCTTTTATTTGCAAATGTCGACATCTCGCTGTCTGAAGCATCGCCGTGCCCTTGAATGACGTAGTTGGCCGCCACGCTTTTGCACCGTTACAGAGCCAAATTTCGAACTTGATCATCGCAATGGGAGAAAATGAATGTTTCAAAAAGTGACCCTTTAACGTTTTTTGTGCAGTGTATTTATACTGGCTCGCCCCAATATTATTCTGAGAAGGCGCCACTTGCAGCCACGTAGCTATTCAGAGTGAGGTAACCTAGTACTTTAGTGTGCATAGATGGTGCCTTGCGCAACGTGACGTCAACTGTATTGTGAAATTTTGAAGGCAGCATGCTGGCTCAACTTACTACAGGTTGCGAGGCCTTGTATGGAGAGACGCTTACGCAACAGTGTGTGTACTTTCTTACAGCAGTGAATAGTCCAAAAGAGGAATATATTGATACAATACCTATTCTTAGAGTTGTTAATGAAAGGTTTGGCAAGGCTTGATTTTGAGATATTTGGGACAAGACAACGGACACAGCATAATTTCGATTGTTGGTCGCTTGTCTCGATACAATCAAAATACACTACTGGCCATTAAAATTGCTATACCAAGAAGAAATGCAGATGATAAACGGGTAATCATTGGATAAATGTATTATACTAGAACTGACATGTGATTACATTTTGACGCAATTTGATTGCATAGATTCTGAGAAATTAGTACTCAGAATAGCCACCACTGGCCTTAATAACGGCCTTGATACGCCTGGGCATTGAGTCAAACAGAGCTTGGATGGCGTGTACAGGTACAGCTGCCCATGCAGCTTCAACACGATACCACAAGAGCAGTAACTGGCGTATTGTGACGAGCCAGTTGCTCGGCTACCATTGACCAGACGTTTTCAGTTGGTAAGAGATGTGGAGAATGTGCTGGCCAGGGCAGCAGTCGAACATTTCATGTATCCAGAAAGGCCCGTACACGACCTGCAACATGCGGTCGTGCATAATCCTGTTGAAATGTACGGTTTCGCAGGGATCGAATGAAGAGTAGAGCCACGGGTCGTTACACATCTGAAATGTAACGTCCACTGTTCGAAGTGCCGTGAATGCGAACAAGAGGAGACCGAGACGTGTAACCAGTGGCACCCCATACCATCACGCCGAGTGATACGCCAGTACGGCGATGACGAATACACGCTTCCAATGTGCGTTCACCGCGATGTCGCCAAACACTATGATGCTGTAAACAGAACCTGGATCGTCTGGGAAAATGACGTTTTGCCACTCGTGAACCCAGGTTCGTCGTTGAGTACACCATCGCAGGCGCTCCTTTCTGTGATGCAGCATCATGGGTATCGCAACCATGGTCTCCGAGCTGACAGTCCATGCTGCTGCAAACGTCGTCGAACTGTTTGTGCAGATGTTTGTTGTCTTGCAAACGTCCCCATCTGTTGGCTCAGGGTTCGAGACGTGGCTGCACGACCCGTTACAGCCAGTTGGATAACAACCCTGTCTTTTCGACTGCTAGTGATAGGAGGCCGTTGGGGTCCAGCACGGCGTTCCGTATTACCCTCCTGAACTCACCGATTCCATATTCTGCTAACAGTCGTTGGATATCGACCAACGCAAGCAGCAATGTCGCGATACGAAAAACCGCAATCGCGGTAGGCTACAATCCGACCTTTATCAAAGTCTGAAACGTGCTGGGACGCATTTCTCCTCCTTACCGGAGCCATCACAACAACGTTTCACCAGACAATGCCGGTCAACTGCTGTGGTGTATGAGAAATCGGTTGGTAACTTTCCTCACGTCAGCAGGTTGTAGGTGTCGCCACCGGTGCCAACCTTGTGTGAATGCTCTGAAAAGCTAATCATTTGCATATCACAGCATCTTCTTCCTGTCGGCTAAGTTTCGCGTCTGTAGCACGTCATCTTCGTGGTGTAGCAATTTTAATGATCAGTAGTGTACTTAAAGTGAATTCAGACGAGTAACACCAGTGATAGTACCATTTTTTCTCCCCGATGGCTAACATGCGCCGGCCGCGGTGGTCTTGTGGTTCTAGGCGCACAGTCCGGAACCGCGGGACTGCTACGGTCGCAGGTTCGAATCCTGCCTCGGGCATGGATGTGTGTGTGAAGTCCTTAGGTTAGTTACGTTTAAGTAGTTCTAAGTTCTAGGGGACTGATGACCACAGAAGTTAAGTCCCATAGTGCTCAGAGCCATTTGAACCATTTGAAGCTTACATGCAGTCGACCACTTCCATTTCGCTAGACCATTTTTTTTTTCAGCTATACCCTCTGTGCGTTTTATAATTTTTTTGTACTTCCTACAACTGCGGAAAGGTACATTCTCCACACGGCACTTACGCCCAAGACGAAGTTGTGGTCTCGGGTTAGAGAGGTCGTCTGATGAAACTGTGCGCACGTGCCGAGCAGACCGAGCAGCCTGCCCTCGCCTCGAGCGGCAGCAAGTGGCTACAGCCGGCCGCCGCCCCTCACAAAGGAAATTCCCTTTCTCGAGCAGGCGCCGCGCCGGCGCCCCTGCCTACAGCCGAAAGGTCGCCGGGTCGCCGAGGTGCCCTCAAAAGCGTTGTCGCAATTGACTACAGTGACGAAATATTCGCTACGACCCTACTCCCCCTGCCAAAATTACTTCACCTTTGTAAAGCCACTATGAGGCTAGGGGCGCCAACACGGCATTTCTATTCTGTTTCGATTACTCTTAAATATGCATCATCATCATCACACCTCAAAGTGACAATTTCATACTCGCTTCGCAACCGTAACCCAGTTTCGCATCGCGAAATAACATGCAGAGAACAATGAAGGAAGAATAGTTTATTTTTAACGTTTAACCTGTATTACCCTCTCTGTAAACGATGTACTAACAGCGAACGAAGAACTAAGTAAATCTCTTGATATTCAACTGTGTCCTTTTAAGACGCAGAACTTGTGAGTCGCCCGGGATTTATGACAGACGCGCAGTATTAATGTTTGAAGAGCTGGTCAAAATATGAGGATGTTGTTTGCGATGAAACAAAAGTTCAGTGCTGCTATATTAAAGGTTCCAGAAGAACATGGCGGGTCTATACTTGCGAATTAAATTCAGACTAAACCGCTGTTTTGGTGGTCGCTTTTACCCATGTGAATTTATGATTTCCATCCATTAAAATTATTAACTAAGTTGTTTGAGGTGTTACAAAAAGACTGCAACTTCTAAGTGGTTCAAATGGCTCTGAGCACTATGGGACTTAACATCGGAGGTTATCAGTCCCCTAGACTTAGAACTGCTTAAACCTAACTAACCTAACGACTTCACACAAATCCATGTCCGAGGCAGGATTCGAACCTGCGACCGTAGCAGCAGCGCGGTTCAGTACTGAAGCGCCTAGAATCTCTCAGCCAACTTTTAAGTGAATTGCGATGAAAAATTGGGGTTAATTTTAATTTACCCATATGACTATATAACTTTAATTTTCGAAAGAGAAATCTGACATTTTTAATGGTATGTACGCTATATGTATGCACACACAACAATGAGATACGTTTTTATAATTACGTTTAGGATCTAACCTTTCATTTACCTTTCACAAATGTTCATCATGTCCGTTGCTGGACGCTTGGCAAACATCCACACCATCGTTAAACTCAGCCCATACTTTTGTGATCGAGCCTGAAGTTGCTGCAAAGCGTCGCAGTTCGCCTCAAATTACTGGGAGGGGAGAGAAGTCATCCAGAATTTTAAAAAAAAAGAAAATCGCTTTTCCTAAGATCATTCGACGTTGGTGGCAAACGGTACCATGAGAGAACCAAACGCTCCTTGACTGCACAAGATGCAGTGACGTACTCTGGATGAAAATCACTTTGCACAGTGTTAACAGGATTGTTCTTTGAAACGCAGAACACAGACTGTCCTCCTTCGTTGTACTACCGTCACCTCTAGTCTAAGCACATTTCGTAAAAAACGAACAAACGAGCAAATTATCCCGCCCCGCGACCCCCTCCACTCCTGTCACCAAAATGAACAAAAACCTTACGACTGGCGTCAGCTAAATTCTAAATACTATGCCTAAGTTAAAATTCACCTCAAATTACCATCTTCATCATATAAAGCGGGTATATCACGCTGTATTGTAACGTTCTGCAAATCAATAGACATAAATTTCTAACAAAATACGAAAGAAATTTAATTTAATCAATAACGAAGTAAGAGAATTAAAATAGGTATTACACTCAAAATTGATTGTTGATAATTTATTTTTATTTTGTAAATTAAATCTTCAGAGAGAGATATAGCAGAACCATTTATTGTCTGTGACAGCGTCACTGTTTCTTCTAACAGAACTTTTATTTTGTACGTTTTGTCCTCACCGTATCTTGTAGCCTTCATATAGTTCATGAAAGACATTTTCATTTGTGTATAGAAGAACAGTAAGAACACAGCACACACCATTTTATAGCCAACCAACAGAATTTTCCATATGTACAGCTGATAAATTAAAATAAAATGACTGGGAGAAAATACATATCCGTCAAACAGGAAGAAATTTTAAAAGGAAAGTTTGTGGGGACATGAACAGCAGTGAAAAGAGAAGCATTGAGTACACATCTGAGAGAGCAAAATCACGAAATGAAAGACATAGCACAATGCATATCAGTTCCTGACACAGCTGATGAAGGGAAATATCTGTACATTCTGCATGAACTAGAAACTTTCCTCACATGAAAAAATATCCGAGTAATATTCGTAACGAACAAACTAAAGACCAAGCAACCGTTTAAACATAAGACTTTATGCCCCTCGTATTAACCTTTACATATTTTGCTTTTATACTAACGATCTTTTTTACGTATTTTAGCAGTAGGGGAAAGAAATACGGAGATTCAGCCATGGAAGCTTCGCAATGCACCGCACCCTATAGGAATTACTCAAATAACGCTCTGAGTGCAATAACACTACAGAAGGTGGTATCAATCGCATTCTCTTTGGATGTAGGAAACTGGAGACTTTTTTTGCAAATATTACGTCGTCTGAAAGCAGAGTTTCCTACGACTGACACCATTCTACTTTCTTTGAATAATGCTGCATATAGCAAATAGCTTTCCAACTTCTTATAAGCTACCCATATATCTTTGTACACACATCAAAAAAGTTTTGCAACAACCCGGTTCCCAGAACTCAATAAGATGGACTTGCCTGCCGATATTGTATCTCAGACACAGTCCCTTTGACTGTTCAGATATGTCACTAAACCAGCCCAAAGATGTAAAGAACCGGGCATGAGCAGCGCCTACTAGAAGGAGGCGGTCCGACAGCGATCAGTTCCAGTCATTCCTATAGGAAGGAGGAACACGGCTCGTGTTGTCTATAGTTCAACCATGCCTCGGCGTGAACCAAAGTGTTGTTGTTTGGACATGGAGGAGGTACAGAGAGACAGGAACTGTCGATGACATGCCTCGCTCAGGCCACCCAAGAGCTACTACTGCAGTGGATGACCGCTACCTACGCATTATGGCTCGGAGGAACCCTGACAGCAAAGCCACCGTGCTGAATAATGCTTTTCGTGCAGCCAGAGGACGTCGTGTTACGCCTCAAACTGTGCGCAGTAGGCAGCATGATGCGCAACTTCACTCCCGACCTCCTTGCCGACGTCCATTATAGCAACCACGAAACCATGCAGCGCGGTAGAGATGGGCCCAACAACATGCCGAATGGACCGCTCAGGATTGGCACAACGTTCTGTGTACCGACGAGTGTCGCATATGCCTTGAACAAGGCAATCGTCGGAGACGTGTTTAGAGGGAACACGGTCAGGCTGACACATTGTCCAACGAGTGCAGCAAGGTGGACGTTCACTGATGTTTTGGGGTAGCATTTTGTGGGGCCGACGTACGCCGGTGGAGGTCAAGGAAGGCACCGTAACGGCTGTACGATACGTGAATGACATCCTCCGACCGACTGTGCAAGCATATCGGCAGCATATTGGCGAGGCATTCGTCTTCATGGACGACAATTCGCGCCACCATCGTGCGCCTCTTGTGAATGACTTCTTTCAGGGTAACGACATCTCTCGACTAGAGTGGCTAACATGTTCTCCAGATATGAGCCCTATCGAACATACCTGGGACAGATTGAAAAGTGCTGTTAATGGACGACTTGACCCACCAACCACTCGGAGGGATTTACGCTGAATCGTCGTTGAGGAGTGAGACAATCTGGACCAACAGTGCCTTGATGAAATTGTGGATAGTATACCGCGACGAATACAGGCATGCGTCAATGCAAGAGGACGTGCTACTGGGTATTAGAGGTACCAGTGTGTACAGCAATCTGGAATACTACGTCTGAAGGTCTCGCTGTATGGTGGTACAACATGTAATGTTTTGTTTTCATGACCAATAGAAAGAGCGGAAATTTTCCGTACAGGTTGCGGAACTTCGAAACCGAGGCGACGCAAAACTTTGTTTTATGTGTGTAATAAGAGCCTAGGGCTGGGAACTATGTTAACTCTTTTGTTAATACGTATTTTATATGTATAGGCTCCGGACACTTGTATTTCTAATGCTCCTATTTTTTGGTTTCATGTAAAAAGTGTGGTGTTAATAGTTAATGTCGTTGTGCACTGTTAAGTCATCATTATATTGGTTGCGCTACGTGTCTGTTATTTAACATTTAACTGGCTGAAAGGCCGATAGCTGCCGGAGACCAAATAAATAAATAAAATACAGAAGAAAAAAATACAAAAGAAAAATATACACGATCTTGGGCATATTTGACAACAAAATATATCACTGATATTTGAAATCACGATTTGTCTCATTTATTATCAAATGTGTGTTAGAAAATATATAAAATTAATAGAACATATGAAAAATTCTGTCAAGGCGTAAAAGTGAAATGTAAAGAAGTACTGAACAGTCCACTCAAAGCATACCTAATTATAAACATATTCCATCGCCCATAATGTATAGCCTACAGCATTTAGTACGTATTATTTTCACATGTCACCTGTAGGGCCGCTGATGTTGGATATGAGCCCATACCGGTACCACAAATTAAAAAACGAATAAGCTAAGTAGCCTTGTCATTATATATACAAATAAAAATGTCGTTCATCAACTTTAATTTTATGTTTGATGGAATAAAACTTAACAACATATTCGATATTTTCCTTGTGTGGGAGATATTTTATGATGAAAATCTGATATACACTACTGTGCAAAACGTAAGAATGAAAGTAACTTTCACTTGATGCATCAATGCCAAGTAACATAGCTCATTGTAACTTGAACCAAACGAACTGCTGTATTATCTCAAGGAAAGTAACGAAAGGAAGAACGCAATGAGACGAACAGAAGTAACACCTTTATTCAAAGACAATAATTACCTGAAGTCACCGCGGTTTATGGTTGTCCCCTGAACGTTATAAGCGGCAGGACATGATTCTTAATAAGTAGTGTGACACCAAGGACGGCACGGCATATTCTGCCACGTACGCCTACGCTGGCCAGAAGACTGGTAAGTCATTCTTGTGGCAGGGAGTTCCATTCCTGCACCAGTGCTGTTGACAACTGCTGCATGGTCTTGCGTGCACGTGGGCGCAATGCAGCTCCCTAGCGCATCCCACAAATTCTCAGTGGGATTTAAGTCGGAGTAACGGGAACCCCAGTCCATTCGCTGAGTTTTCGTTAGTTCCTAGAGCTCTTATTCCTGCGCTGTTCGATACACTCGCGCAGTGTCATCCGTAGTATTAGTGACGAATCGAATGCACCTCTGAAAAGACAAACATTGAGAGGAGTAGAATGTCACTATAACGTTGAACGATGATTGTATCCTGTTTAAAGATTTATAAGTCAGTGCGTCGATAACGTCATGCCTCCTGAGACCATAGCATGTGGACCACCAAATCTACCATGTTCGACAGTGTTCCTTGGTGTATTACGCGTTCCCATCTCGCGTCATCTGAAAATATGTCCAGAATCACTACACAGAAAATCCGCTCTTATCCGAGAACAGCACGTGATCTGAATCCTCGTTGGACCCGTTCCTGTCCTCTTGGCACCATTGCAGGCGGTACCCCCAATGTTTGGTTGTCAACGGAACAATGTCCTGGTCGTCTTGCCCCTGTGGAGAGTATTCATACAACTCCCAAGTACTAACACTGAAGCTATTATTCAAGATTCGTGCATCAAACCTCTGTGGATGGAAGTTAGTATGCAAAAACAACGAATAAACTTTATAAACAGTCAAATTGTTCTGATAACATATTTAGAAAATTTGTCGATATTAATGTGAATCGCGTTTGGACTTACTTGTAGCACAACGTGAAATCCTATATAGAAATTTCAGCAGATCCCAGTTTTAACAAAGATCACACAAGAGAAAATAAATACTTAACGATTATATCCTCGAGCAATAGTTCCATTTCTATTGGAGCCCTTGTTTCTTTTTCTCTCTTGTCGTTTTAACCATTTCTGAATTGTTTTCTTCCACGTTTGTGCAGATTTTGGTTCCGAGTGATATGATTATTGCACTTCAGGATCGTCCAATTATTGAATTTCTCTCCCGATTGTTTAATAGTCCAGACGCGATTCTTTAGTTGCAGAACTTTATTTTTGTGCGTTTACGGCTACAGCAATATTTCCATACTTCTACCTAGAAGATAATTCTTTTCGTAATGATAAAACACATCTCAATATCATTGTTTACCAAACGTAATTTATAATATTTAGTATTACGAAACTATCAATAAATTTGTGCAATTATTAATTTTGAGTAATTTGAGTAGCTTACAAAACTATTATTTTAATCCATTCTCTTCTATGTAGTAAGGCTGGGAGACCAAAAACGAACTGCCCGGATTAGAAAGTGTTTATACAGGGACGTAGCCTTTCACTTTAATATTCAATCAATACACTCAAAAAGCTATTATGGAACTAAAAGAAAGGTTCAAGAGTGAAATTAAAATTCAAGAGGAAAAGATATCAACGATAAGATTCGCTCATGGGATTGCTATCATCAGTGAAAGTGAAGAACTGCAGGATCTGGTGAATGGAATGAGCAGTATAATTAGTTAACAATATGAATTGAGAGTAAACTGAAGAAAGACGAAAGTAATGAGTAGTAGTAGAAGCGAGATCAGCGAGAAACGTATCATAACAGGGGATTACGGAGTAGACAAAGGACGGCCGGTGTGACCGAGCGGTTCTAGGCGCTTCAGTCTGGAACCGCGCGGCTGCTACGGTCGCAGGTTCGAATCCTGCCTCGGGCATGGATGTATGTGATGTCCTTAGGTTAGTCAGGTTAAAGTAGTTCTAAGTCTACGGGACTGATGACCTCTGATCCCATAGTGCTTAGAGCCATTAGAACCATTAGCACACAAAGGTACGGAATTCTGATATCTAGGCGGAAAAGTAACCCACGGCCGACAGAACAATGAGTATACAAAAAACAGACTAGCACTGGCAAAAATGGTGTTCGTGGACAATAGAAGTTTGCTAATACCAAACATAGGCCTTAATCTGAGGATAAAATTTCTGAGAAACCACATTTGGAGAACAGCATTGTACAATAGTAAAATATGGACGGTGGGAAAACCAGAACAGAAGAGAATCGAAGCGTTTGTGATGAGGTTCTACAAATGAATGTTGAAAATTAGGTGGTTTTCCGCAGAATCCGCAGAATCGGCTAGGAAAGGAATATATGGAAAACACTGACAGGAAGATAAGGTGGGATGAGAGGACATCTGTTAAAGACATGAGGGAGTAACTTCCATGGCACTAGAGAGAGCTGGGAGGGTAAAAGCTGCAGAGGAAGACAGAGATTTGAATACATCAAAAAAGTAATGGAGGACGTAGTTTTCAGTGGCTACTCTGAGATGAACAGGTACGCACAGGAGGGGAATTCGTGACGGGCCGCATCTAATGACTAGAAGACTGATGACTCAAAAAATTATTTTAATGTAATCTGTCTGCTATTACGATTTATCTAGCTTACGTAGTGGCCGAGAAGTAACCCAATATTCTTTTCTGTGGCAGTAGGCATTTAGATGTATCTTAAACATCTTCTCCAATCGCAACTTCTTACCAGTTACTTTGTTTTTACTAACTGTGTGAACACATATCTCGCACCATAATTTAAATTAATTCTTCTAAAAAAGTTATATTTCATGAATAATTTTCATTTTCTTTTGTAAGAGATACGGAACATTTAAATTACATAAAGTAATTGTCGTGAAATTATTCTTGTTTTTAAACAATATCATACATTACACATTTCAGAAATACCTTTCTTGAATAAAGATTTTTAACTCAATATCCTGACTCTCATAATGGACGTATGTGCACACTGTCATAGAACAATCAAAAATGGCAATCATTGAGCGGAATGTCAGTGTTATTTTGATGTAGTATGTTCTGATAAAACTACATGACGAATTATGCTGCTCATTTCTAGAAATGGAATTATTGTCACTAACGTTACACAAAATTGAAAAAAAAAAATCAGCTTATTCAGAAATATCGAGCTGACTCTGCAGTCCTGAAGAAAGGGTGAGAAGGCTTGCGTGCTGTGGGCTGCAGCAGTAATTCTAATATTAGACCGGAAGACTGGATTATAGTCAAGCCTTGCAGATCAGTGGAAAGATCTAGGAGACCTTGCTAGACTCTGTCTCCAATAGTTTCAAAGTTATGGAGACTAGGGACAATATAGGGCATAAGGTGCAAGCGAAGTGAAGGAACAAAAGTTTCAATAAGAACGGATACGACTTCTTCCTGGACAGTGGTCATGGGACAAGACTGTCAGAACTAGTTCACTCTTTGGGAAGTGATTACCAGGCAAAAGAATTTTTATGCAAAGTGCAGTTTTCAGTGGTGTCATCTGTTATATAGGCTCTTTCATAGAAGAAGGCTGAAAGAGAAGATTATGTAATCATAGTAGATGGCACAGGTGACAGTTTGGACAGTAAACACAATTAGACTATTAAGAACGACGTGAGGCACATTGCTGAGTATACTCCGCGCAGTAATCTGATGATCGAAGTACCGTTTTCGCAATTTACGAACACATTTCATGAACTAATACGGTTATAAATCGTCAGCAGTGTCTGTTCATTTTGGCATGCATGCATGTCAGAGGGATCACAGCATCGAACTTTACAGACACTGTCAAATACACTGCCGGCCGCGGTGGTCTCGCGGTTAAGGCGCTCAGTCCGGAACCGCGAATCCTGCCTCGGGCATGGATGTGTGTGATGTCCATAGGTTAGTTAGGTTTAAGTAGTTCTAAGTTCTAGGGGACTGATGACCACAGATGTTAAGTCCCATAGTGCTGAGAGCCATTTGAACCATTTTGTCAAATACACTCTGCACCAATGTATTTCATGTCAAAACATCTTACATCTTACAAAGACAGCATACATCTTACAAAGACAGCGTACATCTTACAAAGACAGCATACATCTTACATAGACAGCATACATCTTACAAAGACAGCATACATCTTACAAAGACAGCATACATCTTACAAAGACAGCATACATCTTACAAAAACAGGCACTGCAATGTCGTACAATATACAATGGTCAAATGTTAACTATAAGTTTTATTTCCCGGTTAGATATAAATCGTAGACGAAAAGTATTGTACAGTAGGACCATAAACACTAACCCGTTCACACGGTTTGAGAGATTAAGGAAAAAACGCTGCGGAGAAATTTATAAAGCAGACACTGTAGATGGAAAATTTAACTCTTTTTTTTAGACACATTTCTACAGCACTGAGTTTTGTCTTCCACTGAAACAAACAATGAGAAGTTGAACAGAAGCAAGGACAAGAGGCGGATAACTCGTGGGATTAAAACATATTTTTCTTGAAAGAGTAAGCTTTACGTAATTCAGGTAATAAACATTAGTCAATATTACTGAATTACCACCAGTGTATTGAAACTTCCACTCTGTCATTATATCCAAATTCTCACACTACGCTCAAAAAATACAACGCTCCAAAAATTGCAACGTTGTTAAATAAGAAACAAACGAAATTAGTCATCCTGACATCCCAGAAACAGCTTTGAAAAAATAATGACGCATTCAAGTAATTGAACATAAAATTCACTGATTACCTCCTCACAGTGGCTACAGACACACTCCACCCAGGTAATAAGCAACCAAGCACAGTCGCATTAGACTCTCTAGTGCAGACACTGCATGCCCTACCGACAGATATTAGTTTCAATATTGCTACAGCTCAGGAGATTACAGAATTCTAGCAGAATATTGAAGTCTCGTGCTGACTTTATAGGGTTACCATTAAGCTATCTTTTTCAATCAAGCAATGAGCAAGGGCATACAGGGCGTTACAAAAAGGTACGGCCAAACTTTCAGGAAACATTCCTCACACACAAAAAAAGAAAATATGTTATGTTGACATGTGTCCGGAAACGCTTACTTTCCATGTTAGAGCTCATTTTATTACTTCTCATCAACTCACATTAATCATGGAATGGAAACAGCAACAGAACGTACGAGACTGACTTCAAACATTTTGTTACAGGAAATGTTCAAAATGTCCTCCGTTAGCGAGGATACATGCATCCACCCTCCTCGCATGGAATCCCTGAGGCGCTGATGCAGCCCTGGAGAATGGCGTATTGTATCACAGCCGTCCACAATACGAGCACGAAGAGTCTCTACATTTGGTACCGGGGTTGCGTAGACAAGAGCTTTCAAACGCCCCCATAAATGTAAGTCAAGAGGGTTGAGATCAGGAGAGCGTGGAGGCCATGGAATTGTTCCGCCTCTACCAATCCATCGGTCACCGAATCGGTTGTTGAGAAGCGTACGAACACTTCGACTGAAATGAGCAGGAGCTCCATTGTGCGTGAACCACATGTTGTGTCGTACTTGTAAAGACACGTCTTCTAGCAGCATAGGTAGAGTATCCCTTATGAAATCATGATAACGTGCTCCATTGAGCGTAGGTGGAAGAACATGGGGCCCAATCAAGACATCACCAACAATGCCTGCACAACGATCACAAATAATCTGTGTTGATGACGTGATTGCACAACTGCGTGCGGATTCTCGTCATCTCACGCATGTTGATTGTGAAAATTTACAATTTGATCACGTTGGAATGAAACCTCATCCGTAAAGAGAACATTTGCACTGAAATGAGGATTGACACATTGTTGGATGAACCATTGGCAGAAGTGTACCCGTGGAGGCCAATCAGCTGCTGATAGTGCCTGCACACGCTGTGCATGGTACGGAAACAACTGGTTCTCCCGTAGCACTCTCCATACAGTGACGTGGTCAACGTTACCTTGTAGAGCAGCAAATTCTCTCATGCTGACATTAGGGTTATCGTCAACTGCAGGAAGTATTGCCTCGTCCATTGCAGGTGTCCTCGTCGTTCTAGCTCTTCCCCAGTCGCGAGTCATAGGCTGGAATGTTCCGTGCTCCCTAAGACGCCGATTAATTGCTTCGAACGTCTTCCTGTCGGGACACCTTCGTTCTGTAAATCTGTCTCGATACAAACGTACCGCGCCACGGCTATTGCCCCGTGCTAATCCATACATCAAATGGGCATCTGCCAACTCTGCATTTGTAAACATTGCACTGACTGAAAAACCACGTTCGTGATGATCACTAACCTGTTGATGCTACGTACTGATGTGCTTGATGCTAGTACCGTAGAGCAATGAGTCGCATGTCAACACAAGCACCGACGTCAACATTACCTTCCTTAAATTGGGCCAACTGGCGGTGAATCGAGCAAGTATAGTACATACTTACAAAACTAAAATGACCCCTAACAGGGAAATTAAGCGTTTCCGGACACATGTCCACATAACATCTTTTCTTTATTTGTGTGTGAGGAATGTTTCCTGAAAGTTTGGCCGCACCTTTTTGTAACACCCTGTATATCCTGACAGACTAAAATATGCTGTAGTAACTCCCTCTGTAAAACTGGAGACAAACAAAGCACCTCTACCAGAAATATATATCATTCGTCCCAATGTTTTCAAAATATTTCATAAAATAGTCTGTCGTAGAAAATTGCCTGGTTTAACGGAAGAGAACTTGTTACCCCCCTCTCGTTTTGGCTAACGTACTTGATCTTCTACTCAGAAAACAGTACAAGATCTTACAAATGAAGTGCTAGCAGAGTTAAACAATAAAAATTATCCTAATGGAATATTTGTGACTTTGATAGTGTCGCCGATATTTTTGATCACAAAATTATACTCAGCAAAATTAAGTGTGGCAGTAATGGTATCGGCCCATAACAGAAAGTAGGTCTCATTGACAAACTGCATCTTGGACGTAGAAATAACCTCGGAGAGTGGGTATATGTGAAGTACCACAAGGATCGGTTCTGGACCTACACTTGTTTCTAACCTATATAAACAATTTTCTAATAACCTAACAGGGTAGGTCAAAACTTTAATGTCTCCTGCGACACAAGCACACTAATAAAAAGTCCAAATTCAAATCTAGCCGACACACCTCAGATCATTACTCTACAGGCCCACAAATGGTTCACAGCTTTTTCATAATCTCATATTATCATGTTACCCAGTTTCAAAGAAGCAATAAAACTATCATGTAGCGTGAAAAGTAGACTTAATGGTCATACACTGAATGAAGAGTAGAGGGTAAAATTCCTTGGGTCATGATGGATAACAAGTTAAAATGGACTTAACATATGGATGAAGCAGCTCATTTCGGCGTGATGTCGCCTTAGAAACGTCTCTTACTGTGTTGACCTATTTTACGTATTTAGCCTCTGGGGCAGTACACCTAAAGTAAACAAAGTATGTCCGGAAGAAGCTACTAATAAGAATATTGTGTGAAACAGATAATCGTACATCTTGCAGAAGCCTTTTTAAGGATCTTTGAACTCTTACATTCACTTCCCAATACATTCATTCCTTAAATGCTTTTGTTGCTGATATTAAAAACCATTTTCAATCAAACTTGATGTAGAGAGTCACAATACAAGACACAAAAACTTTTATCAAATAGACTGTCTCCTTGGAAGCAAGAAATTGGGAATCCCTACAAATTCCGAAGAATATTAAAAACACCCTCACAACCACACTCTATAAATCATCCGAATATCCAAGCACGGTATTTTTATCGTTTTTCTTTGAAAAAGATTATTGTAATAAAGTAAATAGCTGTCATGTGGTAAAACGGATGAGGTTACAGTTTTCTTACTCGTTTACTGAATCAAATTGAAACAGCTTAAGCGTACATATTACGTTTCTATGACGTCCTTGTCTCACGTCAGTGTACGTCTTGACTCGTTCCACATCCATGAAGGTTTTCATTCAAGGTGGGATCCACGGAACACGATGAATGAGTGAATGAGCTGAATGAAAGGATGAAAGGATGAATGGTAACATGACAAGACAAACGAGTAGCACGTCCGTTGCAAGCTAGGAAAAAGACAGTGCAGTTATTAATCTAAAAAAAAAGTAAAAACTGATTCTACACCATTATGTGGGTTATGACAGAAAGATATACAAAATGAAACATCGTTCTTTGGTTGTACTTCTTCATTTTTCATTCGAAAAAATTAGCTTGTTCACCCAAAACACAATGACGAAAGGGAAATAAAATACCACAGTAACGGTGTATGAATAATGAGGTAATATAACTGCAAGAATTTCTTTCAGGTAGTGAAATTTCATTCTACTTACTCGTACACATTAACGCATTAGCAACCCATTTACGTTAATTAACATATATTCTTCAATTTTGGAAATTGTATCTTGGCAACCCAGTTTATCGAAACACGACGAACTTAGGGCCTAAATGTGAAATTTTGGTCCGTCCTTATTTGAGGACACTGAGCTGTTGGCAATTGTTTTAACCTTACTCTCCTTAATAGAGAAATTAGAAGGGATAAGAAAATTGGTAATAATAAAATCATAACATAATTTCAAAATTATTATTTACTTTACAGTAACTCACATTTACAGAATTTTTAACCTAAAATCTTTCCAAAACCAAAATTTAGTTAAAGTCTCATATAATACTTGGGAAAGCATTACACGCATAGCATAGCACTAAGCTTCCGACAATATGTTCCAGGATTTCCTTTACAGTTCTCAAACTGTCATCTTTGCTTTTCACTCTTCTGGATGATTTGCAGCTTCTAGTCATACTGTATGTCTGGTACATTAATCCTAGTAGATGAGAGGAGTTTTGTTTGTCTACCCTTAGTCGATCTTATATCAAGACCTTCCTTGAGGTATGTTCTGGCAATCTGTCTTCTGAATTCTTTCGCTTGAACAGAACTTCCTTCATGGCATCTCTTGATAGCCAGGTACGCATTTATAACAGTCATATCTACCGTCCTCGTAAAAAGACACCAATGCCACTTTTTACCACTCACTGCTACTTTATTTCCGTCGAAGATCGCAACTTCTCACTAAACTCTTGAATGTGTTCAATGCAAATGGTAGTGAAACACTGAACTTTCCATTCTCTGATGGATTTCAACGTTGGACTTCGATGGTAGGGTGCACAGTATCAAAATTAGTTGCTAGTGCAACACACTTGTTTTTCCATTTCATGACCAAAATTTCCTTCCATCAAATCTGAACTCAAAATATCCCCGTCTTTCGTGTTTGATTACACTTTCTAGTGATAGGGGCAATTCCCTGTTCTGTTTTCTCTGATGGTTTCTAACTCCTTCGGGTGAAAGAGCAGGTGAAAAAACTGTCATCTTTGTGGTACTTTCCTCAATATAGTAAGAAGTTTTAACAGAAGCCATCAGTACCATTTGATGCCCCAAAGTGTTTGGACTTGAGTCTGATCAACTGCTTTACAATCATTTCATCAAACTGATAGATTTTTCTGAAAGACTCGATTTTTTTAATATTTTGGACCACAGCCTCTTATTTTGAAAGATCTGCCATCTTTGTTTTTATTATCATTGAAATTTAGTACAGATTTCAATTCAACATGTCTTTTACGACTCATTGCATCTTTCACTCTTTGAACACCAAGATCATTAGCTTCAGAGCAATAATCTTTTTAATGGACAATTAATGAAAGCCAGTAAAGATCAAGAACCCAACAAATGCACGAATTTCATCAAGTGCAACTGAAAAATGTATTTTATTTTTACTCTTTCTTCTTTTCTATTTTTACACTACCTAGCGTGTCTTCCTGTTTCCTCAGTCATGCTTAAAGTTTCTTCTGAAAATAATTCTTCGAAAAACTGTGCTATACTTTTCTTTCAGTTCATTCCTTCATTTTCAAGTTTTCTTTCGATTCATTCGACGAAGAATAATCTTTCTTTCCTATTTCACGAAATCAAAATTTAGGACCCTGAAATTTAATTTCCTCTTTACGAGCATGAGGAACGTCTTCCAAGGAAAATTTCACTAGTATCTGCAATATAGCTTGCACGTGTAATTTCTACCAAATCATTTTCAATGTTTTCCTCATTTGTCTGCTCATTTATACCTGGAGGTAACACTACCATATTTGCGTCTTTCTACTGTCCTTCCACAGTTTTAAAAATTTAGCGAGTCCTCACAAAGAAACCGGAAAAAACCGAAAACCATTTACTACAGAAGTGTCCAGTGTACTCAGATGAGGACAGGAATTTTTCATGCAGCAGAACATAAAATGCAATAAAGTATTTTAACCTTCACTAGTACTAAACGCTATACAGTTTTATTCAGCAGCCATAAAATGGCTGTGGTCATACCTTAAACGCGGAACACTAATAAAAACAAAAACAACCAGCAGTTTCTACAAAAAAACTCGACTCTTCTTAACAGTCTTTAACTAAATAGTTGTAGCAGAGAGATTACAATATTACCCATTGTTGTTGAAGGAAGCCGCACTTTACCTCAACAAAACCCATTGTTAAAGTAGCATACATCGTAATAATAACGGACAAACCCGCTGTCCTCAATCGATGACAACTGGTGCCAATGGGCTAATGCGACCACTTGTCAAAAGCATGAATATGCTCCCCTAGGATAGATATATATTTTTTCTGATCCACTGTGCATTAGAAAATGACGAGATCACCCAGATAATGCCAGGAAAACATTCCCCAGATCATAACGCTCCCTCCTCCGACATGGATCCTTCTGATGATTATTGCATTGTGTTTGCTTTCAGACGTTCCAGGCGTTTCAAGCCGTACACGTCACCACCCATCTGTCCGGTGGAGCATAAACCGTGATTCATCTTAAAAGGCCATATGTCGCCACTCAGTTGATGTCCCCGAAGAACTGCAGTCAACATGGCTGCTTGAAACAGGCACCTGCTACATAGGCCTGTACGCGATAACGTTCGCTGAACGGTCATTAAGGAAGCACTGTTGGTAGCCCCTCGTTTCATCTGATTGATCAGTTGCTTAACAGTAGCATGTCTATTTGCCCGTACACATCTCCGCCGCCTTCGTTCACCCGTGTCATCTCGGCGCCAGTTATGCATGGCGCCATTTTTGCCATGGAAATGAGCGTTTGGTGTCATTGGCCGGAAGGCCCCTTACGGGGCCATGCATCTTTAACCACGGAGGCAGTGAACATTTTGCAGCCTTAGCCGTTTTGGAAATGCTTCCACCCTTGGCCCGAAAGTCAAAAATCGTGCCCTTTTCCACGTCTGATAAATCTCTCCGTTTCCGCATTACGACGAAGAGTGCACTGTTTCCTGCGTCCCCGGGTACGTTTTTTTTACACTCTGATGCTAGTTCTGCCACCTGCCATCTGTGAGTGGTTATTCCACTCTGACGTGCTCACATTAATGTCACTGGACAGTGTAGTTCAGCACGAAAGAAAAAGTTTACTCAATTCAACAAAAAACAGTTTTGTTGAGAACTAAGTACTTATTTAAAAAATTAATGACTCACGAAAATCAACAACTATTTGATATACATCCTCCTGTATTCTGGTTTTTAGAAATATTTCTTGTAGAATAAAAAAGACTCATTCTTATATGTTTGACAATGTATGTGTGTTAGTTCCTCCAGTACCCTGATGAGAATGGTGAAAAGCACTGTTTGCTATCGCCTGAACTTCCTTCTGGAAACGCAATCTGCGCTCGGCTGTGATTTATGTTGTCGCGGTGCTTGTCACATTCCGTTATTTTAGTACTGTTATTGCCTAGTGGTGCGAGTAGAGAGGCGATGGAGAAACCATGTAAGTATATATCGCAATTGGTTTAACAGCCCAGATTTACCCACTAAACACCACTGCAATTTACGTCTAATCAAACCTGTTGTAGACGGGTATCTTTATTTGGCCTGAAGTTGACCGTTCATCCGAAACCATTACCCTCGGCTAATTTAATTGCTAAATGTGGCCTTTAGTGAAACAGTAATTAGTTCGGGCAACTTAGGTTAATTATAAACGCTTCTCCTTCCACGTCGTTGATTGACTGTCGTTTTATGGCCGGAGCTACAAAACTGTGTGCTTCTGACCTGTGATTATTTGTACAATTCAGGCCGGTTCGATCTACCCTGTGTTCCTGCTCTGGGCTTCGTCATCGGCATGTTTTTTCCTGCCTATATGGCGTTGTATCTACTAAACTGGCAGAGTTGGATTTCTCCGATAGAAAATTTTGTATTAGCTGGTGATGTTCAAACTGTCCTATATACGAAGCAATCGAATTTCAATTTATATTAAAACCTCCCCTAAATTATTGCGATTTCAGCCCCCGTTAGAAGCAAATGACGCGCCCATGCGCCTTTTGATGTCATCGGTAAGGTTCGGCCCTTATTTCTGCGGTTCCCTTCTTTGGAGGTGGTAGGAAGGGGAGGGGTGTGGGATCTCCTCTGTGTTTGGTATAATACTGTTTCTGCTAGATAGGAGATCCTGCTTATTGAGCTAACCGTACATCACCTGTCCGTAATCTTAACCACTTTTGTCGATTCTCTGCAGATCAGAATACATTAAGGCCAATCGTCAGTGTTGCTATTTTCACAAACGTTGGTACACAGGGTGAACCTGACATACACCGACGAAATTTCAGAAGTTGTTCAGGGACATTATGTGAGGATTCTCGTAGAAGATATCTGGTGGTTCTTTACAAAGTAATTCTTACCACGGTACACCTCTGTTTGCATACTGTATTGAAAATATGTACACAATAGTGCAAATGTTGTCAGAAGGCCAAGGAAAACATTTGCTGCATTCGGTCACGGTACCTTCAGTTACGGCGTAAAGTCAGCTCTGGAACGACAGGGAAGAGAAGGCTATAAGAAGAAGTCAGCCAGTCGCACGCTGGCCGACCTCCCTCCAGGACGACAACGCGAAAGCAGCGGCCCCTACGGGGAGAGGACGTAAGCGCCGAGCCCGACTGGTGGCAGCCCGCTTCGACAACAGCGCCAACGTTAGCTACTCCGTTAGGAATTGTGTTTGACTATTCTAAAGAAGACTGATTATTTGTATGTCACCATTTTCTTACGACACATATATCAAAGTTAGGTATTGTATCTTTTCTTATTATGATAAAGCTCATTAATATGAGTTGTTTGATTGTTTGACTAGCGAACCGACTACGCAGGATTCCTAGACACAACAGTTGCTGTTGAAAATAGCAATACCCACTTCAATCTTCGGCCTCAGGCTGGCCTTCATTACTGTTCTAGTATTGTTTCCTGTCTCGGATTGTTTTTCCGGCTATGTAAGTTGTACCTTACGCTGAAGCACATGAAAAGTTGGTCGATATGCACCTCCGATTTGGTTCATTCTATGCAATAAAAGAGTGGTACATCGACGATATTCTAAGCTTTTCTTTCAGGAACAACAACCACAGAACAATACTTTCCGATTTACGGCTAAGAGAAAGCGCATCCTACAGTGTCAGGGTTGAAGATATTGGCCGACCGTGATATGCTAGATCACCAGATCTATAAGAGAATGTTGCGAGCCACTGCTGACAATTGCGTCACTAGTAACTGGGACATTACATAAGCACTGAACAAAGTCAAACAAGAGTTTTGAGAATCTCACATGAACAAAAATTCATCAATATCTTGATCACATATTACTGGATTTTTGACTACCGTAAAAGTACATTGCCTGAAAGAAAAATCATCCAGAAGGGAGGAAGAAACGAACTTCACGAGTTGGAAGAGTATGTGACATCATTTCCACTAGTAAAAAATCTAGTCGAATTTACGAATAACTTCGCAGTACGGGCCCATTTATCAGAATGACATTACGCGCACTTCCCCCTTGCCCCCACCCCCACCTCCTCGCCCCCCGCCGCGCTCCGCGCCCTCTCGATCTCTCCCCTCTAGCTTGGATGCATCAGTGGTTCAGTTTGGATGGATGTCATAAAGCTGTTGTACCCTCTCCTGAGGCTAGCAGGCCCACCTGTTGTAACTGATCCTTGATATCCAGCATACTGGCACTGGAGCGGAGTAGACGCGTCGAGCTGGTGCCACACATGTTCTGCTGGGGGACAGGTCAGAGTATCTTGTTGACCACGGGTGTTCCCCAGTATCACGCAGGCAGATCATAAAAACACTTGCTATGTGTGGACGAGCATTGTACTGTTAACAATGGATCCGCACCATTGTTGCTTGAGAAGGTAGCACATGAGAAAGCAGGATGTCCGTGGCGTACTGCTGGGCCGTCAGAGGTTCCTCAACTACTACCAATAGTGACCTGAAGCTGTAACGGCTCTCCACACCACGACGACGGAGCAACATGCTGTGCCTCTACATAACAATTTAAGAATCCAACCTCTCCCCAGCTCGCCACTGTATTTGCCAGCGATGGTAATCCAGGGTAGTGCAACATCGCAATTCATCGCTGAAACAACATCAGCAGTCCGTGCTTCCGATCGCGTCAACACTCCAGACATAGCCTTTCTGTTGTGCTGTTAATGGCACCCTACGCATGGAACAGTAACTCCTTAGTATGGCCGTCGCCAGTCCCCCTCCCGGCCCCACTCCCCCGATGCGGAATGACATAATGTTGCAGGAAGTCCATTCCTTATTCTCAATTGGCAAGCCCAACTATGAAGAGGTTTCGGTGTGGTCGGTGCACAACACAGCGATCCTCCCTTGTGGTGGTCATTCGAGGTCTACCGGAGCTTTGAGACGACTGTGCCTGCCTCACGCTCCCATACAGTCAAACACAGGACCACTGTCCCGGACGATTAGACCAGCTGGCCAAGAGGGTACACACAATGAGGCCTTCTTTCATTGTCAGGTTCTGATAACGCTAACGCATACGAGAGCGTGACATCTCCGTGTCTTCAACAGCAATCAGTCCTCATCTAACTCTGTTCACGCCCCTTATATACCCGAACAGGTCTGACAACAATACTAAACACGGACAACACTAATGCACCCTGGTGGCCGTTCTAGCTTCAACAGAGATTTGCTACTGTATTGTATTTTATGTATTGTATGTTAAACGGGAACCTAGAAACGACGGTGAGGCTCCGTCCCCGCTGCAGGTGCAGTGGTCCACAACCCCACGACGACTACCGCAGTCCAATTCACCCCTCCTCCGCCTCACACCGAACCCAGGGCTATTGTGCGGTTCGGCACCCGGTGGATCCCCCAGGGAACGTCTCACACCAGACGAGTGTAACCCCTATGTTTGCGTGGTAGAGTAATGGTGGTGTACGCGTACATGGAGAAATTGTTTGCGCAGCAATTGCCGACATAGTGTAACTGAGGCAGGCAGATGGAAAACCGCCTGAAAACCATCCACAGACTGGCCGGTTCACCGGACCTTGACACAAATCCGCCGGGCGGATTCGTGCCGGGAACCAGGCGCTCCTTCCCGCCCGAAAAGCCGTGCGTTAAACCCACAGCCAACCGGGCGGGCTATGCAACTGTAATCACTTACATATTCGCCAGTTGTGTGTAAGTGTTCGAAGTTACATTGGCGTCCGACTATGTCTTCTGGGTGCTTCACTATTTTGTCAAGCAGCATGTTTTGACAGAAACAAACTGGGATAATAAACTGAATAAATGGTTCAAATGGCTCTGAGCACTATGGGACTTAACTTCTGTGGTCATCAGTCCCCTAGAAATTAGAACTACTTAAACCTAACCAACCTAAGAACGTCACACACATCCACGCCCGAGGCAGGATTCGAACCTGCGACCGTAGCGGTCGCGCGGTTCCAGACTGAAGCGCCTAGAACCGCTCGGCCACAAAACCAAATAAATCTGTAGCGAGCCACCAGGGAGCGCAGATCACCGACGACGAAATCGAAAAACGTTCCTGAATAACATCCGAAACTTCATCGGTGGAGTTCGTATTCACCCGATACATTCCTCGTAATCTGCTAAACGTCGTCAGCTCTTGGTCAGAGGAGCAGCTGTAGTGGAGCGATACAGCTGGTGGCAGTGCTCATTTAACAAGTGGCTCTGGGTCCGAGGGCAGTGATTGGCGCGCCAGGCGGCGGCTAAGTGAGGCGGCGGTGCGTGGCGCCAGCCCAGCCGCCCCCACCGCCCCAGACTCCGCCTCAGTCGCCCCCGCTGCCTCTGCCACAGGCCCCGATCAATGCGCGCCTCATTCAGCCAGCACCGCACCCGAAATAGCGCGCAATCAGCCCTCACCACTCTCAGCCGCTCTCGCTCACTAAACTGCCGCACGGCTGTTACCTCTGGAGGAGCACTACTGGGCGACAATGTCCGATGCAAGAAACTTGCTTCCCCTATATGTGACCTTTTTAACGAGACAGAAGCTGGTGTTTAATCGTGTAAGAAGCAAGTGCTTTCAGACCTCACGTATAACGAAAACTTTTAAAAAAAAATCGCCCACCGAAAAGCATACTATCATTTGAGATGTCCTCCTCATATAGTATGTAAACAAACTGCTCCTCCTGCCCCGCATCAGCCTATTTGTATTGCAGGAATGTGGGTTGGCTAGTCTTCGGTTACTGCCCATCTGACGCTTTTATTGTATGGACAGAAGGTGGTGGTGATTGTTTGGGTGAAGAGACTAAACTTCGAGGTCATCGGTCTCATCGGATTAGGGAAGGAAGTCGGCCGTGCCCTGTCAAAGGAACCATCCCGGCATTTGCCTACAGCGATTTAGGGAAATCACGGAAAACCTAAATCAGGATGGCCGGACGCGGGATTGAACCGTCGTCCTCCCGAATGCGAGTCCAGTGTGCTAACAACTGCGCCACCTCGCTCGGTGTATGGACAGAAGCCGAGCTTACTGACAGAATTACAGACAAATGGTAACAGAATAACGACTTTAAGACCATGTTGTACGTATTTTGCGTGCCTGAAGCGAAAAGCAGTATCATCCCAATTGCTACAGAAACGGCTGTAGGGATTCGCTTAAAAGTCGCATACACACTTAATTGTGTACACCGTAAAGCGTTGTTAATTGGGCATGCTGTTTCGTTTGGTTCCTGACCCACCTCCCAACCTCAGACTGTAGCGCTGAAAGTATCGTACAGTGGTTAACAAGCTAACAGAACCTTTACAATTAAACTGAATGTTCAAAGTCATGGGAAGGACTGTCCCATTTGAAAATGTGCCGTGTATGCCACCCGAATGTTGTGGCTGAATGCAGGATATAGTGCAAGTGTAGGCAAGATTTCCGAACAGTATGTTACGGACAGGTGAGCGCAGAACATGGCGAAAGACGCTAGTTAACATACAGTAATCTGAATGCGGGATGATAATCTGTATCAGAGATTATACAATATTTCGGATTCCCTAGGACAAAAGTGTCTAGAGTCGATGTTTAGTGTGGTGCTACAAACTCCGCAGTATAACAGAGCAAAATTTCGTAAATGAATTTTCATTACGTTTCCGAAGACAGTGCCTAACGCAAAGGAAAATGGAGTGCTAAATAACACCATTCTATTTTGAAGTATGTCAATCTTTTGAAACCTTGTCACGGAACTCTCGCGAAGTGTCACGGTATATTTTTGGCAGACGCTAAAGATGTGTCTATCTATTCCTGTGTCAGAGAAATATATTCCAAAAAAGATATATTTCCTGTACCAAGTTGCCTCTCGCCTAGATGAAGTTAAAGAAAAACGAATTATTCTTTTCACATAGGCCAATAAACAGCAAATCCTGTCCGTAAAGTGGTATATGTAAGTTATTTAAACAAATTTTTCATGTCGACGAGGAACACTAAGTTAGTTGAGCCCATATGTCATCAGTTAGTAACGACTGTGCTTTTTCTCTAATGTCCAAAAACATGGTGATCCTTCGTCGAATGTCAATGAAAAAGCAGAGTTTCAACTTTTCAGTTTTGAACATGGTTGTTAGATCAGTGACCGTTTACAAAGTAAAATTAATGCAATAACAGCCCTCGGTGGCAAAAAAAAGTCTTTTGACCCAGGTTTCGGCACTACTATGAGTGCCTTCATCAGAAGTGAAACACTCAAACTGTCATATCACGTATAAAATAAAAATCAAGTGATAAAGTTTGAGTCACAAAATTTTTTTGGATTAGAATACATGGAAGGCAAGCCACTATGGACTGCTCACAAATGTCGAGTTACAGGTAGCATCAGACTTGCCTTCAATGCACTGTATTCCAAGAAAAGTTTTGTGAGTAAAGCTTTTTCGCTTGATATTTATTTTATATGTGACATGCTAGTTTGAGTGTTTCACTTCTGATGAAGGCACTCCTAGTAGTGCCAAACCCTAGGTCAAAAGATTTATTTTTGCGAGCGAGGGCTGTTATTGCTTTAATTTTATCGTTTTTCACCTTTACTATCTTACGGTTTAGAGATGGGTATACAATATGTGTGAAAAAAGTAATAAAATTGATTTTTTTTATTCGACAAAGTTTTTAATTTTTTGAAACAGTGATATCGTCCCCTTCAAAAGCCCTTCGGCAGCTATACAGCGGCAGAGTCGTCGTTCACAGTCTTGGCAGCAGTGCTGAAAGACTTCAGTTGGTAGGACCTTTAGAAGGTAGGTCATATTCTTTCGAATGTTCTTCGAAATCCCAAAATGACGACCTTTCAAGACATTTTTCAACTTTGGGAAAAGAAAGAAGTCACAATGACTCAAATCAGGTGAACAGGGGTGTCTCGGAACAACAGGAATGCGTTTCGAAGTCAAAAATACCGTCATGGAAGTGGCCGTGTGACACGGGATGTTGACATGATGCATCATTCTCTTTTTTGCACTGTCCGATTTTGCTCTATTCATTCTTTTCCGAAGTGTTTCAAGGACATCTTGGTAACAACTGATTGACAGTTTGTCCTGGAGGAACAAATTCTTTATGCACGATATCCCTACTGTCAAAAAAAAAAAAAAATCACTGCTCTATGTCTTAGGGCGCCACTCCTCGCTTTGTATCAGAATTCATCACCAGTGGTCACATGACTGAGCTATTCGTAGTCATTGGCAATCATCTCAAGATCAGCGCTCATGTTTCTCCGAATGTCCTTCTGCTTAGTTGTGACGTTTTTGGGAACCATTTCGGCACATAGTTTTGCATGTGAAACAAAAAACGTTAGCACGGGGGCTGTTGCCTAGTCATGTTGGTGCGCTTTTTCTTGGCTTGGCTTGCTTGTGAGTACATGGAGAAACTTCATGGTGTTTTTCTTGGATAAAATATCTAGAATGCTTTATCATTTCTTCCATAATCATGGATTTTAATGATGCAATACGTGTACGATCAGTTCCAGAAGGGATAGGACACAAAATATCAGCAAATTCATCTGACTGGAAGAGGAACAGAACAAAAATCATGAGGTAATGTTCAATCGTCAGCGATCGATTTTTTGCTGTTTCAGTGCCTGGTATTAATAAGAACTTCTTATCAGCATATCTGCAAACAGCAGTTTATGCTGTGATATGTTAGGTTCTCCAGGAGTTCCTTTACACCACTCGGCTGCTGTTGAGTACTAGCACATGTTACTGCATCTCCAGATTCTGCAATGAAAATTGTTGAGTAGCTTTCCTTTTATGTTTGTCTCCATTTCCACTTCAGGTTTTCTGTGTCGTCTGCGGCTGGCAGCGGTGCTGACAGCGCGATATGAGCCATGGCTGGCCTGAGATCAGGAATCGAAACGTGAATTGGGTCAGTAGTGGACTTGGGCGCCGCCCGTTGCGTAGACGGCTGTGCTGCTCGGGCACCCGACGTCACTACTTCAGAAACTCGTCGCAGCATCTGGACCAGATGTGAAACCTATTCGAGCGCCGTGGACAGTGAGGCGACGAGTGTGGCCGGGTCTTCATTGGCCACGGTGGATGGTATGACGCGGGAGGGCGAGGCCTCGTCAGGGACGGCGTTGGAAGCACTTGCGATACTGGCGCCTGCCGCTGCTATGGTGTCTTCATCACGGCTGTTGATTTTCCCCTAGCACGCTTGTTGGTGCATCCGTGCCGTCTTCTGCTACCCCCAGATGCGGAGGCTGTGGCGACCGGCGTCTGCTCGTTTCAGGCGGTGTTGTTCGGCGTCTGAGCGCCTGGCCGCGAACACCGGACGGGACAGTCGGCTAAACGGACCAATTTGCAGCAGGACATTTTAATATCCATTGACTATACTTTTACAAAAAAAATCATAAAATTTTGTTAGCATGACCAGGAAGGATTCAGGATTCACATTCACAGCAGTGGAAGTTCAAAAACATAAGAACATAATTTATTTTACATATGAAATATCAACACTTTTTTCACTTACTATTTGCTGCATTTGTTGCTGTAGGTACATTTTTGTTCATAAGTCAGAAAGATTCTTCGATGAATTTTGCACAGCATACAAACCATATTTACAGGTGTATGAAACTCTAGAATTTGTTTAATTTATGATAAAATGAATGTGTTATTATATTATTATATATTAATATTATTATATTAATGTTTAGAAAAAGCTCAAATTTTATAGTTAACTATCTCAATTTTTACCACAGTTTTTAATACATTTGGAAAATTCTAGAGTTTCATACACCTGTAGGTATGGTTTGTATGCTGCGCAAAATTCATCGAAGAATCTCTTACTTATTGTAAGACGTGTATATTTCTATTGTCTATTTTCAAACCACAATCTGAAAGATGTTTATATTTTATTAATAGGATTAAGTAGGAATAATTAATATTTATCGTGTTGGAAATAATTGTGGTAGCAGGGAATGTCTGCACCAAAGTATTGTTGACAACAGAGACCGCAAATTGATATAATTTTAAAAAGGGCGGGAGAGACCGCGTATGGATACATTTTAAGAAAAGAGCGGGAAAGACCGCGCATTGATACATTTTGTAATGGTAGCAGGGAGTGTCTGCACCAGAAAGCATTGTTGGCAGGAGAGACTGAACTTTAGCTTTCGTAGGCAGTGAGTAGTAAGCGAGAAGTGAAGCGAGTCGGTAGCAGGTCTGAAGCGAGAGGTTGAGAGGAGAAGTGTACCTGCCGGCCACCAGCTATGATTTACAAGAGATTATAAACGGATGTACAGAGGCATCACCTAACTATTATCATAAGAGGAACTAATATTATTGAATTAGTTTCTTTGCGAAACTCAAGACTAATGAAGGTATGTTTCCGAAATGCTAATTGTAAGATTATTGTAAAAAGTAAGTCACATTTGAACGTTTCTAAAATCATTTCATTACCAACAGTAAATATTTGAAGCATTTTCAGAATAATTAATTTTTGCCAGCAATATTGCGTTACTGATTATAATCCATCCCTAAAACCATCAACATAAAACTTTGCAAAAATTTTATTGGTCTCAAGAAAAAGTATAACTATGAATTACGTAACTTCAGCCAAATTAATTAAAGAATAACGTCAGCTTTGGTAATAAATACAGCCACTTATTATGACAGCCCACCAGCGATTAATAGAGTATAGTAAACCAGAGTAAGTATATTCATGTCGCAGTTCGATGTAGCACTCAGATGGCGATACAGTAAGAGTAAAAAAAAAAAAGGTAAGGAACAGTTTTGGGTTATTGCAGATAACGACTGAGGGCTACGACGACGACACATTCTATGTTTCGCCGAAATAATCAGAAAATCACTTTTAATAAGCAGCAATTAAATTTGTATGCGAAGATTGAGAAAGAGCATAAATTTCAAAGGGAAGATTTCATTTGTTGTTATTAAGCAAGAGATAGAATTCCTAAGGAATGGTTTCATAGGTTATTGTAGAAGGTAAGGTTGAGTAACAAAGGCCGAGCTTCATTACGCAGACTACTGACGTGGCCTGAGTGTCAGCCACCCTCATCACCAGAAAGAGCTGCTTGTTCTCCTTATTCTTACAGCCGATCACCAGAAGTGAAGGTGACGCCCTCTGCGTCTTTGTGGATTTGATGCGCTCCACTGTTCGCACATCAAATCTGATGTCCTCTAGGACTTCTTTTAGAGCCAAATCTGCAGCAAAAAACAAAGGAAGAAACAAACACTGATAGCTGCCAAACGTTTTACTAAAAACAACGATTCTCTACCCCGAAATAATTTCCAAGTTATGATTTTTGGAAATGATAACGAAACGTTATGGACACCCTGTATGTGATTAACGCACTATTCGTGACTTCGATGCTCGGTTCTATTCAAACAGCTTGGGCGTATTGCTGAAGAATTTTACGATTACATTCTGAAAATACGATATTATTACCCATAATGCTGTTCAGTGGTGGAAAAGGAGTATTGAAACTCTTCTGCTAGCATGACAAAATGCTGAGAACGTTAAATTATTCAGTATATCTTTCTGCTCGATGGCAGAAGTAGGTAACGACTGCTGGTATAATTTCTGATTTATCGGGCACATTTCAGTACGGGAGAACCTTTTAAAGAACTTGATACAAACACGGAGGAAGTGGAACGTGGAGGCGATGCTAAATCCTGCAATGAATGTTAATGCACTCGAGGGAATCCAGTAGAGAATATTAACTACTGCTGTGACGTAAGTAGGTCATTAAGCAGACGGCGCTTGCTGCCGCGTAAAGTCATTACGGCAACACCGCGCCGCACTGATCTAATCAAGAATCAATGACTCTGCACAACCAGCTCGTGTTTAATTTTGTCCTATGGCAACACGATCGTCTGCTATAGTGTGAAAAATCCAATAGCAACACAATCAATTAATATATCAGTGACACGTAGGCTGTGCCACCTTCACCGCTTCTACCGTAGTACTGAAAAGCTTGTCGGTTTATGATTTCGCATGTTACATGTCCACACTAGAGACGAACGAATCTAGAATCTTGAAGCAATAGGTAGACCGTCATTGGAGAGAAAGTCAATTTTACTATCATGAAAATCGTTCAGTAACACGTTGACTGAAATGGAAAGTGTTAAGGAATGAAATGATTCTCCAGTATTCCCAAGCCTGTGAGATACGTTGACGAAAATTTCCTCATCAAGTGAGTTCGTTTCATTACAAAAAGAAAGCCAATCTTACAGATGAAGTTTTTTGTGAACAGAATAACTGTGATGATGGATATGGAAGCTTCATACTGACGAATTGCACAGACATTTGACTGTGAAGCAATGACAAAAGAACGCGAGGTGACGAGATGGACTCAGGATAACAGCGTTGCAACAAGAGTGGGCATAAGCCTTACCACTACACCACGAGATCACAGTAGGATTGTTCAGATGGCTGTGACAGAGGACCTACAAACAGTGTGCGTCCACGAACCGTCGGAAACACATTATTAGAATATGAGTCCTGACTTCGGGTTAACAGCTGTCATGTACCACTAACGCCGTCCTAGAAACAACACAAAAATGCGTGCAGCACACTTAGCGTCAATTGGGATATGAGTGGTTTTTAGTGTTCAGCGATGAGTCTCACTTCTGTATGTGATGGCTCTGAGCACTATGCGACTTCTGAGGTCATCAGTCGACTAGAACTTAGAACTAATTAAACCTAACTAACCTAAGGACATCACACACATCCATGCCCGAGACAGGATTCGAACCTGCGACCGTAGCGGGTGCTCGGCTCCAGACTGTAGCGCTTAGAACCGCAAGGCCACTCCGGCCGGCTGTATGTGATGGTCTCCCTGATACTGACATGACTTTATGGTGCAAGGAGCTATTGGATATATAACAGGCCTGATTTGGTAATTGTTGAAAAGAGTCTCAGTGAACTCCAGCATGCGGGAAGAAATGTAATCCTCACTATTATAACCTTAATGAGCAAGGTATCAAATGACACATTTCAGCAAAAAAATTCACCACCCACACTGCGGTTCACACCCCTAACGCTTTCATGAATTTACGGATCCTAGACTGTTTTGCCCAGCCCATTGATTTTATAACCCAGTGTGGCTCCAGCCAGCAATATTCATGAACTGATTCAACAATGGCATTCGGAAGCTACTGGATCCCAAGTTAATGACGAATAAGAAAGTGTGTTGACGTCCATCTGGGGTCACACCTCTTACTGGTGTTGACGACAAGCATGAGTTTCAAATGGAATGAAAGTTTAATTACTTAAAACCTGTTACATGATGAACATTTTCACAAAAACTTTGAAACACACCAAACATTTGCTTCTTAATGTAGCACTTGCCATTTCTGACAGTGTATGAGAAACTGTTGTTACGGTATTATGTCTTTACTATGTGAACTGGGTTCAAAGATAGCTTACAGTTCTACAGTCTGCTGTCTTAACTCTAAGTTACGTCCCCAAATAATGATGTGCTGAACTCTCTTTAGGAACCCACCAAAAATTTTGTTGCTGAGCTCTCTTCATTCCACATCTACACACTGCAGTTCACCATGAAGTAAGCGGCAAATAGACCTTTTTATTTCATCATTTATTATGGCTTCTTCCGTTCCGTACAGGCGTGGAAAGTAGGAAGAATTACTGCTTGCACGTATCTGTGTAACCCGTTGTTTGCCTAATTATATCTCAGCGATCTCAACAGGATAAATACGTACAGGGCTGGAAAATAATCTTAGTTAATTGTCCTAAAAGTCAGATCTTGAAGTTTTCTTAGCTGGTTTTTGTGATACGTAAAAAGTAGTGTATCTACAGTGCGTAGCGTCTGCACAGCGTGCAGTGTCTCTAAAAAGTAGGAGCAGTGTCTTCAAAAAATAGTGTCTGGGAGGTAAACCTTTTCAACTCTTTTTGTTTCATTCTCTCGCTGGTCACATAAGCTTCTACCCATTCACTCCGCCGTTCTTTGTATTTTTCGGTATTCCTTATCTGCTCGACTTGATTTGGTTTGCAAGCACTTCATCGGCATTCGAGTACGGGCCACACACGTGAATTGTATACAGTCTTTTTGTAGACAAACAGCAATTTCCTACTTACCTACCAATAAATCATAACCTATAATTTGCTTTCCCTACAATTATGTCAATAAGTTCACTCCATTTCATAACTCTGCACATAGAATATGGCACAATAGTGCTATTCTTCCTTTTCTGTCTTTTTATGCACATGCGTGTGCTTGTCTGTCAGATTCCATTAATGTACATCCCGTGGTTCCAGACAAAGTTTTAATTTGACGCAAATATGAGATCGTCGTTTTCTTCGAAAGTAAAATGTAGAGGGTGTCCCAGGAGCACTGGTCAATATTTAGGGATATGACGAGGTGTAATACATTTAGTGACATTTGTCTTTGGACTTGAGATGCCAGCCTCTCTGGCGTCTTATTATAGCCCAACCCACCTCGTTGCGTACGTTCTCTTTCCTCGGGATGTCTTTCTGCCATTAAACTAGCCCGCTGGAGACAACTGTCCATGGTGTGAGTGAGATAGTGCAAGAGATTAAGAGTGTACCACAGAGAGGCACCGACAAAAGCAATACGCCATGTTCTCCCAAGAGTGCATAAATGCAATGAATCTGATGGTGGGGTATTCGAACATTTATTGTGAAGTCTATAACAGTTGTAATGTGATTTGTGCAATATTGTTTAGACGTGAATATCTTAAAAATGCGCGTTTTCCAATTGATATGCATGAAGTAAAGTTAACTAACTAACCTGACAGTGTATTGAATAATACAATAATACAGAAAATAAAAAACTACGTACGTTAAATGCATTCTATAACGGAAACCATTCTGAATACGACATAGATGCATATGAAGTTTTAGCTTCAAATGACCATTCCTGTCGTATTGCTGAATATTGATCATTCTCCTGGGACACCCTGTATACGACTAGACATGGCAACGCTTCAAATTCAAAACATTTTTTTTTTTAATTCGAGTTACAGTACGTGACATTTGCATTTCCATTCTGCATTTTCATTTGCATTTAGCCTCAGCCAATAAGAAAAAGAAACTATATATATTAGGAAGTATGTGCAGAGCCTTGTAATCACGTGTCAGTTGTTCATCCACTTCTCTTAGGCGCTGTACGATGATACGTAAACACAGCAGCGAGTCATTGGACATGTAATAGTCTCATAATCTGCAGTAGTGTTACAGGTGGGAGACATCATTGTCACGACGCCGATTTCATTCAGTAAAACTGTAAGTGCAACAGTGCACCCATGTAAGTAACTGAAGTGAATTTGTAGCAGAGAAACGGTACTACAAGTTAGGACCATCCAAGAGAAATAATCCACTCTTTGTATTTGAATATTTTATGGTTCGGTCGACATGTCATTGCAATGCTACGCTTTTTGAATGTAGATGATTTATCAAACAAATATTCAGATCGTGAGTACTGTTACAGTGCAAGAGGTACCAAATCTGAAAATGGAAGACTGTCTTCGCCCGCAAGTGAGTTTGCTGCTTAAGGATCACTGATGGCAAACATAGATCGCTGCTGTTCATATCAATCCGGAGCCCATCACCGCGGAGCCGCGCGGTCTTGGGCGCCTTGTCACGGTCCGTGCGGCTTCCCCCGTACGAGGTTTGAGTCCTCTCTCGGGCATGGGTGTGTTTGTTGTTCATATGGTAAGTTAGTTTAAGTTAGATTAAGTAGTGTGTAGGCTTAGGGGCCGATCACCTCAGCAGTTTGGTCCCATAAGACCACGCATTTTCACATTTCCTGTCACGGCGGCAAATGCAATCCTTCGCCCACGACAATACTCTTAATGACACTTGTTTGCGTTAATAAATAAAGAGCTAAGTAGCGTCGTTGTACACTTCTGTACTGCATTTCAGGCATTATTCGTCGATTAGCTCACACTACTTTCCAACCAGAGTTGCAAAAAACATTTCAAATTTGGTACAAAAATAATCACGTTTTGACAGACTTTCCTCGCTCTCTAAGATATTTCTGTTGCCATTACCAACATACACTAGCTAATCAAATGTATCCGAAAATCCTTATGTAATGCGAAGATGATCACTAAATGCTACGATAGGCGGACGCGCCAGTATAAAAGGAGGCGGGTAGTATTACGTTGTCAGTATAGATGGAGTAACAGAAAATGCATCCGTCAAAAACGTTCAATGGCCTACTCGCTGGATCTCACCTGAGTAACAAATCCGTCAGGGATATTTCGATCCTTTTAAAGCTGCCCGGGTCGACTCGACGTGATGAGACTGTTAAAGTGGAAATGCGAAGGAAAAACCACAGCGAAACCAAGGTCGAACAGATCAGACGGACAGGGCTACAGATCAGACGGACAGGGCTGCCGATCATTGCAGAGGGTGATTGGGAAAGAAGAGTGAGAAAAGAAAGAAAACGGGAAAATGCGAGTAGGCACGCGCTATGAGGGTTCCGTTCAAACTTAGTTATGTATATAGATAGTTCATATATAGATTTTCATGAGTGAGTTTGCCAGTATCGAAATGTGTGACATAAATGGCCGTATCTTTTGACTCACTTCGAAGCTTAAATTTTTTGCACCGCCAAGGGCCCCGTGCACCGTAGTATTTGACATAAATTTCAGGTTGATACCTCTCCCCGCTCCTGCTGGTAAAAAGGGGCATTAAGAGACGGGCAGGCAGACAACAAAGTGATCCTATTATGGTTCTGTTTTTACGAGTTAAGGTACAGAATCCTAAAACCGCATGAAATCTGCGGACAGAATGAATCAAGAGTTCCGAAATGCTACCAGTAGTGGTCCTTGCAACACAATGACTGGATATGGGGAGTTGAAAAGAATGAAGTACAAGAGTCGATGGAAGGGTTTGGTTTTGGCGAAACCCTGGAAACGTTGCATGCTATTACGTGTAGTGCCAAAGCTGAAGTAAGAAGATAGTGGTGTTACGGCACCGGTGATTTTTCTTGGCTAGCGTGCGGTCCTCTTATTGCGCATAAGAAAACGCTAGGCATGAAAGAACGTGAATACATTTTACAGCATTATTTAATGTATGCAGTACAGGAACTTCGGAGACGATATTTGTATCATCGTGGCAGTGCACCCTGCCATAAAGCAGCATCTGTGAGGCAACGATTTGTGGACAACAACATTCCTGAAACGCGCTGTTCCTTGCATTGTCCCCCACCTGAACCCGCTGGAACACAACTAGGGAATGAGTTAGAATGTCGACCTCATGTCCAACATACTACACTCTAATTCTGGCTTTTTAGACAGAATGGGGTGCCATTCCTCCACAAACAACCACACACTTTACTGAACGTGGCCCAGCAATGTCATCATGAAGACGAACTATGATAACACCCCATATTAATGTACACTAATAGGTGCGCAGATGCTTTTGATTACGTAGTGCCTAATGGGTATGATTGTGATTTATTTTTTACATGTTGCATCTCGTCTGAGTGTCTTATTCTTGAGTTTTACTGGTTGGACTAATTGTGTTCTCTTTCTGTCCTGGGAGTGCATACGTCACGTCTAGCTTAAGCCAAATAGGAGGCTAAAGAGAGACACGGACTCAATTCGGAACCACTGAGAAAGTTTCGGAGAGTTATGTGGTTAATACAGGAGGTACAACTGAGCATTTACAATGTGTGCATACAGATCGAAAGAGGGATCATTCACAGCAAAATAAAAATGTTGTCAGGCGACAGGAATGCTCACAGTGAAATAAACTTTTGTAGTGCTCTTCCAATCATTCTGCGGTACTCCCAGGCAACAAGCGTATGGAGAAGATTTGCCGAACAAATCTCTAAAAAGATAACTCTGGTGAAGTTCCTTTGGACATACATGCATGCATATATCTCCAAAAGAACAGGCGCTACGGCGACTACAGCTATTATGAAATATATTAAACTAATTCGCATTTGCGAATATGGACAACCATAGGCTGCAGAATGGAATGACGACAGTAAAAATTGTGTCAGACCGGGAGTAGACCCCGGACTTCCCGCATATCGCGAGCGGTAGCCTTACCATTTTTTATCTTTTTTTTTACATGATTACATTTAGGAAAGTAGTACAAATGATAATTCTAGTAGTTGAATGTTACAACAACAAAGGTGGCATTCAAGGACTAAACATAAAATGTAAATCACTGATGTAATTCCAGCTAAAAAGTTCTTCAATAAACGTAACTGGTTCCATTTGGTACTTCGCCATCGTTATCTGATATCTCCAACAGCACCTTTGAAGGGTATCTGCAACGGAGGCATTCTGCTTCGCTAGTGCCTCAAGGAAAACAGCAACCCATGAAGTAGCCTGTCTCTTCCTTCTCTCTTCGCTCACAAGACAGGACGCTCGGCCATAAGTTTTATGCGGCACAGAACATTAACCGCAGCTTGGCATTCCCCAGCTGAGTGGGGGATTAACGAAAACACTGCGGAAATAATTTGCGAGGAGCATACGGTATCTCGGTGTACGTTCGAGGGTATTGTGAGCATTTTGTAGGAACCACCAGTAATCAAGCAGCTCTTTCCCTCCGTCGCTAAAGATATAGGCGGCAGTACTTCCTTTCAGCCATGTAAGCGCATGATATTCTGCGGCAGGAAAGTAAGATTCATCTGGACAGAGTAGGGTCTGAGGGTCAATCATATCAGGCGTGACGCGGAGGTAACGAGCCAATATCTTCTGTGTTAGTCGCCAAACTCCGGACGACGATAAGCATGTAAAACGATGTTCATCGGTATCCAAGAGATAACAATCTGGGCAATAAAGTGAGTCTGCCAGTCCAATAGCGTGTAGTCGTTATCGTGTGGCATTTTTTTGTTGGCGATCTGATACCACTTCCAGCGCACCGTGGACGACAGACAGTTGTGGTATTTTCCACACTCTTGTCCAGTGAACCATAGGGCACTTGTTTTCCATAACGTTATATGGAACAGCCCGCAAAAGGTTGGTATAAAAGTCTTTCGCCTTTGGTGGACGTGGGGCGGGGAGGTGGGAGAGCTGTGGTGCGACGTGCGCAACCGACACCGGCGGGATGTTAGAGACTGGCATCAGAACCTGTAGTAAACGACCTGTGACTGAGATATGTTGACTTTTCCATCGTTTCCTCATGTTGCTCATGTAAAGGGCAGCTGCTCTCGTCCTGACGTTGACCAATCCCAGTTCCCCTTTGTGCAATGGGAGGGTAAGAGTGTCGTATCGTACTTTAAAAGTATGACCTGCGGGAACGTAGTAACTGAAGGCCGCCTGAAGCCGGCGACCTATCTGCAGCGGTAGGGGGAGGACGCGTGCCACATGGTTGAGTTTTGATGCCACGTAGAGGTTCAGGTATTCAACACGTTGTAGCTGATTCAAGTCCCGGAGCAGGTTCTGTCGCAACATTACGCGTATGGTCTGTAGTAACCGTCGATAGTTTGCTGCAGCTTTTTTGCGTACATCCTTCGTGAACGTGATTCCCAAATATCGCAGATCAGAAACTGGCGGGAGGGGAGCGAGGGCTTCCGGTCCGAGGCTACGCCCAATATCCAACGCCGCCGTCTCGTTGATGTTCAGAAGACTACCTGAAGCCTGTCCATATCGCTCGATCCAGGTTAGTACGCTTTGAACTTCGTCATTGGAACGAACCAGCAGTAGCAGGTCGTCAGCGTATGCCCTATAGCGAAAGGTGACGTCCCGCAGCTTGATGCGTGATAACCGGTGGTTAAGGCCCCTAGGAGTGGCTCGAGTGCGATTACATAAAGGTTGGTAGAAAGGGCACAACCCTGTAGTAGAGACCTCTTAATGGGTACTGGTCCTACCGTCCTTCCATTGACCTGGTCGTGTTGGCAGCGGTCCAAAGACGCCGAGGGGGTATCAATGAGGCCCGGGGGGAATCCCATATCCTCCATCCCTCGTAGGAGGAAGTTATTGTGCACTCTATCAAAGGTGCGATTGAACTCGATGTACTATTTGGCTAACCGTGCACGACTCACGGTCATACCCAAACTTTCATCTGCCGTCAAGCATACGTTGTCCTTATTCGCAATCACGAATTCATTTAATGTATATCATACGGTTGTAATCGTCGGAGTGCCTGTTTCTTCAATCGTAATCAGAATAACACAGGCACTGCAATATAGTATATATCTGCCGATACCGGGCAATCTACACTACTGGCCATTAAAATTGCTACACCACGAAGATGACTTGCTACAGACGCGAAATTTAACCGACAGGAAGAAGATGCTGTGATAAAAACGCAAATGATTAGCTTTTCAGAGCATTCACATAGGGTTGGCGCCGGTGGTGACCCCTACAACGTGCTGACTTGAGAAAAGTTTCCAACCGATTTCTCATACACAAACAGCAGTTGACCGGCGTTGCCTGGTGAAACGTTGTTGTGATGCCTCGTGTAAGAAGAAGAAATGCATACCATCACAATTTCAACTTTGATCAAGGTCGGATTGTAGCCTATCGCGATTGCGGTTTATCGTATCGCAACATTGCTGATCGCGTTGGTGGAGATCCAATGACTGTTAGCAGAATATGGAATCGGTGGATTCAGGAGGGTAATATGGAACGCCGTGCTGGATCCCAACGGCCTCGTATCACTAGCAGTCGAGATGACAGGCTTCTTTTCCCATCTCTGTAACGGATACCTGAGTCAACAGATGGGGACATTTGCAAGACAACAACCATCTGCACGAACAGTTCGACGACGTTTACAGCAGCATGGACTATTAGCTCTGAGGCCGTGACTGCGGTTACCCTTGACGCTGCATCACAGACAGGAGCGCCTGCGACGGTGTACTCAACGACCAACCTGGGTGCACGAATGGTAAAACGTCATTTTTCGGATGAATCCAGGTTCTGTTTACAGCATCATGATGGTCGCATCTGTGTTTTACGACATCGCGGTGAACGCACATTGGAAGCGTGTATTCGTCATCGCCATACTGGCGTATCACCCGGCGTAATGGTATGCGGTGCCATTGGTTACACGTCTCGGTCACCTCCTGTTCGCACTGGCGGCAGTCCGGAACCGTAGAACTGCTACGGTCGCAGGTTCGAATCCTGCCTCGGGCATGGATGTGTGTGATGTCCTTAGGTTAGTTAGGTTTAAGTAGTTCTAAGTTGAGTCCCATAGTGCTCAGAGCCATTTGAACCATTTTGATAATGCATGACCGCATGTTGCAGGTCCTGTAAGGGCCTTTCTGGGCACAGAAAATGTTCGACTGCTGCCCTGTCCAGCACGTTCTCGAGATCGGTCACCAGTTGAAAACGTCTGGTCAATGGTGGCCAAACAACTGGCTCGTCACAATACGCCAGTCACTACTATTGATGAACTGTGGTATCGTGTTGAAGCTGCATGGGCAGCCATCCAAGCTCTATTTGACTCAATGCCCAGGCGTATCAAGGCCGTTATTACGGCCAGTGGTGGTTGTTCTGAGTTCTGAGTACTAATTTCTCAGGATCTATGCACCCAAATTGCCTGAAAATGTAATCACAGTTCTAGTATACTGTATTTGTCCAGTGAATACCCGTTTATCATCTGCATTTCTTCTTGGTGTAGCAATTTTAATGGCCAGTAGTGTAGTAACGGATGTACGAGTACAGGTTGTGGACGCACGGTTGACGACATACGGACATTTGGGTCTGGCCATGAGTCGTGCTTGGGTAACCAGGTGGTAAATCGACCGCTCGTGATAAGCGGGAAATTCAGGTCCGATACCGTCTACGCACAAATTTTCATCGTCATTCCTATCTGTAACTGATGGTTATCCTTATTCGCAATTGCCAATTCTTTTAATGTATATGATGATTTACATTCGTACAGGCCAATGACTTTTACGCATACGATTTCAGTATTACATGATTTGGATAAAATGCCGACATTTCGAAAGTTAATAGATATTAGCAAAATCAGACGGCATAAACCAAGTTTTATTCAAACAAAAGGGCCGCAAGGAATACTAGAAATTTGTTGTTTTTCTTGTCTTCGTTAAGGACATGGTCTGGGGCGGAATATGAATTTTCGTTTTCTTAATTTTACCGAACACCGTACTCCAATGTCAAACGGGCAGTCTCAGTTGTAAACCAATATTTACTGGATTGAGGAAGGATGTGTATTGCTTTAGGCGCAACTGACGAAGTATCTCAAGTTTGCCCGCATCTCGTGGTCGTGCGGTAACGTTCTCGCTTCCCACGCCCCGGTGCCCGGGTACGATTCCCGGCGGGGTCAGGGATTTTCTCTGCCTCGTGATGGCTGGGTGGTGTGTGCTGTCCTTAGGTTAGTTAGGTTTAAGTAGTTCTAAGTTCTAGGGACTGATGACCATAGATGTTAAGTCCCATAGTGCTCAGAGCTATTTGAACCATCTCAAGTTTGAAAATGCTTGGTTTGGTCCCCTTTTGATGTCAAAAAGTTATTTTCCTTATTGCATTCAGTCTGCTAAACTATCCTTTGTTTGTTTCTATTTCCCACAAAAGAATTAATAATATCGACAATAAAAGTTTGTTCTAAGTTCCCCAGTTTGCATATAAACTAAGAGCCCTCTTCATCTCTTTCCCTCCAGAGTGAAACTCAAGCATTGTGCCCTGATAAAGCACACAATTCACTTGGTCAGGCCATATAAGTAGAGTCTGTACAATTGGATCGCTTCATGCATTTTTATAGGGCAATTTATTTTTCAGTACGCGGTATTGGACCTCTTTTCCTTTCTCACATTCCGAACAAAAGTGTAATTCACGAAGTTTTAATTCGCAGACAATACCTAACAGCTACCTACAAGGAATGAACTTGCCTTCTTTCTCAGAGTGTCGATGAATCATTCCTCTGTTATAATTGAAAAGAATATTTAATGGTGATGTGGACTGCGTAGGATGATCTAACTTCTCGGTTTTGCCGCAACAGCCCCAGTTTTACGTAAAAGATGTACTGAGGAAATCGTTAGGGACATACAACTGTGCAGGTTTCTAATCGGGAAATAAAATGCGTGCAATAATATTTCTCATTTAATGAAACATTTGTGGAAAACGATTTTCCTGCAAGTGGAGAGGTATAGAAATATATAGTTTCACAATATATACAACATTTAGTTTAAGTCGTCTTACATCTAGCTAAAGAATGAGACATATGTTGAAAAGAAAAGCAGGCATTACCTACCCCTACCTGAACACCATGACCAAAAACTTTATGGCGTTCGAGACAAGTAAATCGACAACAAAAGGAGGTAAAAAGGAACATCACTTGAACCACTTCTCATAACTGGACTTCAGACATTTGGAGGATAATTCTGTGCAGAATGTGAGCGATGTGGCGCGTGTTAGCAGTCAGTGCTGTTATGTATGTATGCTTGTCCCTAACAGATTGCAGTCAAACGAAAGCGCGGCTCATTATTGGCAGATTTAACTCAGTGACAAATCTTCAAGTTACCGATTTTTGAAACAACGGACAACATTTCTTACTTAGAAGAGAAAGTCGGCGGATAATAAGCGTGACGAAAGACTTGCTACCTACTGTTGTTAGTAGTAAGTGAATGTGAATTTTAAACTCAGCGGGTATTGTGTCTCGCGAAAATGCCCAAGCAGAAGTGTTCGTACAATGAAACGTTAAAAAAGATTTTACATTTGTTAAAGAAATGACAGACCATAAAGTTGAGTGAACAGTATGCACATCTGTGTCTTCGATAGCTCACAGTGGGTGTAACGACATAAACGCTCACGCCCATAAGAAGAAGAAGCAGAAGGAAGCGTCACCGACGTCTACAACTGGCAAGAATATGAATTCGCTTAAAACACTCCGGGAATGCCGAAATGAAACTGGCTGCTGAAGAAAGTGCATTTGCTTATCATGCCGTCTGTCAAAATTATATCTTTAGATCGTATGACTGACTCTTTGATTCGTAAGCTTTTCGACGGACCTAAATATTGTTGCGTATAGCTAAAAGTGAAGCAATTAGGATTAATCTGTTTGCTCCCGTGCTCGTACTGTAATAGCTAATGAATTAAATAAGCAAAACTGTTTCTAAGATGACTGTTGCATGAAATCGCAAATCAATGAAAGTGATTCCTTTTGTGGCTGCGTTTATATCCCTCCTTTCAGCATATTAGTCAAAATTTCATATGTTACCGATGTCCTAAACTAAAGATCCCATACACAGATACAATTTATTGCGAATATTTTTAAAAAACATCGTTTAATGGACAGATTAATTGCATTTTCTGCAGACGGTACAAATACCAATTTTGGGGGAAACATCCGTAGTGAAACACAATGTTTACAAGAAACATCAAGCAAAATTAGATAAATCACTTGTTGGTGTAGGCTGTGAAGCTCATGTTTTGCACAGTTGTGTTCAGTCAGCAGATGGTCTGCCAACTGACACTGAAGCGACTTTGTCCAACCTTAACTAATATGTTGTAACCAATATGTTGTAACTTGCCTTAAAAGAATTCTGTGAGTTCACTGGCGTTGAATGCAAGTCCCTGTTAATTAATCTAAAACTACGTCGGCAATCGCCCCTTCCTGTTTTGCGTAAGGGTAGTAGATATTTTCGAAGTTCTAAAGTCATATTTTCTGTCCCGTGACAACTGACCTCAAATTTTGCTAAATTTCTTCTCTAAAGGTCTTCCCCGTTGTGGTTCAGATTATTAGCACATCAGTTAGAAGTTTTTGTTCTCACCATTAAACAAATTTAGAGAAAAATATGTCCCTCATTGAAACTTCTCATTTCATTGACAGTCTTATATAAAATGACAGTCTTATATAAAAATTAATTTCTAGGAAGGTGAACAGATTCGCAACAGTAGCAGTTTAAAATGAAGAAAAAATCTAGTGAAAGACGGAATTATTATGGAGAAAGAGCTCTTCAAATCACTCGAAACATTTGATGGCTAGAGTCATTCACAGAATTACATAAAGAAGTGAACCCCGTGTCATTATTCACACATCAGTGATCTGTCTTGGATTCGTGGCAACAATCTGGCTCACTGGACACCTCGTGTTCAGATCGGTATGCCTCCGTCTGCTTTCAATGATAATTCATCATTTGATGAGATTGAATATGTTAAGAACATACTGGAATAGCATATCAACGACTGGATAAAGAAGAAAGGGCCTCTAGAAGAAATATGGACTGCAGTACTTTTTAAAAAATGTGACATTTGTAGTATTTCTTTGGGAAAGTAGAGAATATTGCTAATTTCGAGTTGTGCCTGTCAGGTGTAAATGATGCAATAGAAAGGTGCTTCAATTTAAGATGCTCTGACATGATGATGGACGTCGTGCTGGTTTTGATACAATGACAGCTATTATTGTTGTGAAAATTCATTCCAATCTGTTTTGCAAAAATGATATGATTATCTTCTTTTTAATAAGGAACTGACAGAATCAGTTCATTCATCTGATAAAGACAGGAAAGGTAAATATTAGGATGAAATGTATCATTAGCGTCTGATTACTGATTAGTAATACGAGTAGTACATAGTTACTAGGGTTAGCAAACTGCTCCCGTTGAAAATAGTAATTGATTTATCATTACATAAAGGGTATTAAAATAAAAAAGTATGTATCAGTATTTTTTCTGTTTTTGAGGAAAAGAATGTTATTAGTGTGTAATGTAACTACATTTTCCTTTCCAATTCACAAAATGAAGTTGTATTCCTGCAATGGGTTTTTCTTCTGCCGGATTGTCGTAGACCTATTACCGATTTCAAAATATCACGATAAGTGACAAGATAAGTGCTAGTGTAGTAATGAAGTTAAGCAAAAACATAAGAGTAGTTTTTTTTTCTCTTTGGAATCTGATCGGCATAGGATTGCAGAGTATTTCATATAAGTAGTGCAAAGCCGGAAATCTGACTAACAAGGAATCCCGTGAGTGCGATGTCGCAAAACGCCAATGTTGTCTACGGCATTCGTAGACCGGTATATTGTCTGCCATGCAACCACAATTTTAGCTGCTAATGGCTACAGGAGACAGGACTAGAGGTATCCAACGGTGAGCACAGCATGAGGTTGTGGAGAGTAGGTGAACTGCTTGGTAACCCACAGCAGTGCTACAGCGTTGTTGGCATTGATACAAAGCAGATCAGTGGTAACGATAAATAAAGCAAACATGCATCACATCTACAATTGCCGATGTTGACATGTCGTCAGAAAGAAGTGGCAGATGAAATATTAGCGTTCTTCAAGATGAGGCACTGGAATGTGTGGTGTCGTATACGCTCGACTGCGTGGACAATGTACGTGAGGGCTACAATAATGATGGTATGTGCTTAACAGGTGAACGTGATATTGAAGCAGGTATCAAGCCATGTAGTTCATCATCCTTGTCTGACAGGGAGCCACAAATCTCGTCTCCAGTGAAAAGTAGTATAGGACTAATCGTTGTCCAAGGAGCGGATATACACAAAATTACGTACATGGAAGATCACCCGCAGCACCGTAAAAACACAATTATGAACTGATTTCGGATGAGTCCGCAGCAATGCGACCGTGTAGTGCATAAGAAAAAGTACTGATTCTCAAGGAAAGGACAAGACGCACTTGTTACAAAAACCTATGTTTGCGCGTTTCAAGGATGCTCGATACAATTTACAGGACGTGTATGATAGTGACCTACTACGCTATGCACATCAAATTGCGCGCGACACAGATTACAGTGATTTCAAGGAAAGCAGTGGATGGTTGTATAACTTCGAACAGTGCTACAGAATCGGAAGACATAAGGTAAGGAACTTTCAAACAAAGCATCAACTTGACGATACATAACAAGCTGCAGAATCGGCCCAAAAAGTTGCAGATGATAAGAACATTATATATATATATATATATATATATATATATATATATATATATATATATATATATATATATATATACTGTGAGACATAACATCTGAGGTCATCAGTCCCCTAGTACTTAGAACTACTTAAACCTAACTAACCTAAGGACATCCATGCCCGAGGCAGGATTCGAAACTGCGACCGTAGCCGTCGCGTGGTTCTAGACTGTAGCGCCTAGAACCGCTCGGCCACGCCGGCCAGCTGAACAAATTTATCCCATCGTTCAATACCGTATCTGTTTTAAACTCTGACCAATCCGGATTTCAGGAAGAAATGTATATGAAAGGAATCCTGGTAATTAGACGTACCAAGAGAGTTTTATCAAGATCAATTAACATCAATGCCGTAACGCATTCGTGTATAATTATGGCCACTGATAATCTGGATGCTAAATCGTGCTACAGTTCCTTTTCACGTGCGTGATCTTCCACGGGCAGATTAGGAAAATGGGCGTAAGAGAGCTACAACTATGGTTTGAGAACTGCTTTTGGTCAGTAGCTGGTCAAAACTACTCACTTTTACTCGATTCCTGGTCTGCGTATAAAAATCTTACTCCTTTAGAGCAACAGCGTGTGACATTGCAATTTATACTATAGGGAATCACTGGGGCCGGCTGCTGTGGCCGAGCGCTTCTAGGCACTTCAGTCCGGAACCGCGCGACTGCTACGGTCACAGGTTCGAATCCTGCCTCGTGCATGGATGTGTGTGACGTCCTTAGGTTAGTTAGGTTTAAGTAGTTCTAAGTTCTAGAGGATGTTAAGTCCCACAGTGCTCAGAGCCATTTGAAGCATTTTTGAACCACTGGGCAAATTCAGCCACTGTATTTTTGTTTTTTTCGTGCTTCATATTAACACGCTATCTGCAGCTATGCCTTAAAGATAGCCAGCTTCACGACAAACTGTTTCGTATTCGGCTGCATGACATCACAGTCAATCAGTTCTCATCACTCTGTTACACCAAAATGATTCTATATGTATTCTTTAAGAATGGATACGTAGATGAAGGTCCGGCACGGTTTGCGACTCCTAAGGAGTTCACCTTCGATTCTGATCGTCCAAATCCTTCTGATCACTGGCGTTCTTTGTTCATGCTGCAAGTTAACAGTCTGTTTTTAACATTTCTTGAATGTCGACGATGTTCATTTTGTGAAGTATAATACATACATTCCATAGAAAGTTGGTCCCTGCACCTCCCGGGCACTCATTTTCTGTCACCCTCATGATGCACGTGGTCAGTCATTAACAACTAATATTTTTCTTATTTGTTAACGTAACACTTACAAACTAGCTTTCCTAAAGATTGAACTAGCACGCAAGATGTTCCCTATGAGCCGTGTCGTGATTGAAGTAGGAGCCATTCAGACAGGAAGAGGGTTGCGTTCCGACACGCCCATCCTGGGCAGCGAGGGAGGGCGTACGTGCGCGCGCGCTAACGACGTGGATATCGACGCGGCGAGCCGGGCCGCCCCTGGCGGCAGGCAGCTGGTCGATCCAGCCACCTGAGCGAGCGCGAGCGCGCACGCCGGCCGCCCAGCTGTTGCGCCTCTCGCAACAAGTACCGCCCACGGCCGCACCCCCGAGCACGTCCGGGCCATCTAGCGCCTGTCACCGAGGTCCCCGTCCCAGCGGAAATGTTCTTCTTCCTACCAGTCGCACCGTCAGAAGCGACAACCAACGCTTCAGGGGATTCAATCACACAGATTCCATTAAGAACAAAATTTGGCCAAGTGCAAGATGGACTCACGTTCTGAGAGTTCCGTACATCCCAGGAAGCGAGAATCTCGACGACTCTTGCCTGTTACCGACACTGATACTGGCAAGATATCGGGCCCGGAAGTTTAGAGACTTTGAAGAATCTAAACCTTGGTTGGTTTCTTCATTATAGAGTTTTACTTTAATACGCGGTACGATGCCTAAAAATTTTTTATATCAAGTAGCTCTGGCTGCGGAAACCTATGCGATCACATTTTAAGTGTGAAGTCTAATAACAAATGACAAAAGATATATTCATTTGCGTGATATAGTTACAAATTGCCAGTTATATGATTTTTTTCTTTACTTGTACTGTGAAACCTCGCTTCCTGCCTAATTCCATGATTCTACGTCAGCAGGGAGTACCCTATAGGTTTTTAATGAGTGAGGTAACGAGTATCAAAAAATATGACATAAATGGCTGTATCTTTTGACTCCATTCACTAGGAAGCTAACGTTTATCAAACTGCCAAGAAACCATATATCTCACTAGGTGACATAAATTTCAACTTCATACGTCACCCCTTCCTGAGGTGAAGGGGTCGTAACAGAGAGACGGACAGACAGTCGGAAAACAAATGACAATTTTTTTACTATAATTACAAATTAACTATTTTCTTAATTATTTCCTTTATCTGTACTGTGAAACGTTGCTTCTTGCCAAATTTCATGAGTCTAGGTTAATGGGAAGTACCCTACTGCTTCTGATTAGTGAGTTTGCGAGTGTCACAATATGTGGCATAAATGACCGAATCTTTTGATTGCATTGAGTTAGAAGCTTAAATTTTTTACACTGCCAGGCGACTGTAAACCTTAGTGTGACAAACTTCACCTTGTTACCTCAACCTGTTCCTGAGAAGAGGATTTTTGATAGTCGGACAGACAGACTGGCTGACGGACAGTGGTGTAGGCAGGCAGACAGACAGACAGACAGACAGACAGACAGACAGTGGTGTAGGCAGGCAGACAGACAGACAGACAGACTGGCTGACGGACAGTGGTGTAGGCAGGCAGACAGACAGACAGACAGACAGACAGACAGACAGTGGTGTAGGCAGGCAGACAGACAGACAGACAGACAGACAGACAGACAGTGGTGTAGGCAGGCAGACAGACAGACAGACTGACAGACAGACAGACAGTGGTGTAGGCAGGCAGACAGACAGACAGACAGACTGACAGACTGACTGACAGACAGACAGTGGTGTAGGCAGGCAGACAGACAGACAGACAGACAGACTGACAGACTGACAGACAGACAGACAGACAGACAGTGGTGTAGGCAGGCAGACAGACAGACAGACAGACAGTGGTGTAGGCAGGCAGACAGACAGACAGACAGACAGACAGACAGACAGACAGTGGTGTAGGCAGGCAGGCAGGCAGACAGACAGACAGACAGACAGACAGTGGTGTAGGCAGGCAGACAGACAGACAGACAGACAGACAGACAGTGGTGTAGGTAGGCAGGCAGGCAGGCAGGCAGGCAGGCAGACAGACAGACAGACAGACAGACAGTGGTGTAGGCAGGCAGGCAGGCAGGCAGGCAGGCAGGCAGGCAGACAGACAGACAGACAGTGGTGTAGGCAGGCAGGCAGACAGACAGACAAACAGTGGTGTAGGCAGGCAGGCAGACAGACAGACAGACAGTGGTGTAGGCAGGCAGGCAGGCAGACAGACAGACAGACAGTGGTGTAGGCAGGCAGGCAGGCAGACAGACAGACAGACAGTGGTGTAGGCAGGCAGGCAGACAGACAGACAGACAGTGGTGTAGGCAGGCAGGCAGACAGACAGACAGACAGACAGTGGTGTAGGCAGGCAGGCAGACAGACAGAGAGGCAGTGGGGTGGGGTGGGCAGGCACACCGTGGGGTGGGCAGGCACACCGTGGGGTGGGCAGGCACACCGTGGGGTGGGCAGGCACACCGTGGGGTGGGCAGGCACACCGTGGGGTGGGCAGGCAGACCGTGGGGTGGGCAGGCACACCGTGGGGTGGGCAGGCAGACCGTGGGGTGGGCTGGCAGACAGTTGGGCAGGCAGTTGGGCAGGCAGACAGTTGGGCAGGCAGACAGTTGGGCAGGCAGACAGTTGGGCAGGCAGACAGTTGGGCAGGCAGACAGTTGGGCAGGCAGACAGTTGGGCAGGCAGACAGTTGGGCAGGCAGACAGTTGGGCAGGCAGACAGTTGGGCAGGCAGACAGTTGGGCAGGCAGACAGTTGGGCAGGCAGACAGTTGGGCAGGCAGACAGTTGGGCAGGCAGACAGTTGGGCAGGCAGACAGTTGGGCAGGCAGACAGTTGGGCAGGCAGACAGTTGGGCAGGCAGACAGTTGGGCAGGCAGACAGGTGGGTAGGCAGACAGGTGGGTAGGCAGACAGGTGGGTAGGCAGACAGGTGGGTAGGCAGACAGTTGGGTAGGCAGACAGTTGGGTAGGCAGACAGTTGGGTAGGCAGACAGTTGGGTAGGCAGACAGTTGGGTAGGCAGACAGACAGACAGTTGAGCAGATTGACAAAGTAATCCTATACTGCTTCCGTTTGTAGTGATTGAGATAAGGAACCCTAGAAACAAACTTTTTATATTTTTAGTCCAATCGCTACATTCCAGTCCTGCATCGAACGTGAATCTCCCGATACTTATGCTAATACATTAATACAAATGAAAAGTATTACACCGTGAAGCTCCAGTCCGAATTTGGCTGTGGGCCAGGATTGCCAGGTGTCCTGATTTAGGTGCGGTTTTCCCAAATTTGCAACTGAATACCTACCCCCCCCCCCTTAAATCTTGGCGGGATACGTAAAAATCCCGATTACACAAAAATCGACGGTATTTCATATAATATTATGGTCTCCACTTTAAATTGTTCATTAAGGGTTTAAAACTGAGAGGTAATCTTGTAAAGTTACTGTAATTTAAAATTCTGCTGTTACTTTTAGCCAGATACCTAAGTTGAAAAACCTGACTCAGCACCCGTTGCTTTAGAGTTTCGAGTCAGGAGCCGATCAAACAATGTTTAGTCATCTCTGCAAGAAATCTAAGTAGCCTTGTGCAATCTTCAAAAGAGCAAATAACTGAGCACTTCGGTAAGTCTGTTTATTAGCTTCTTCGGATGCATCCAGCAAAGAACACATGGAAACCTTTCCACTGGTATTACGTTATTTTTCTCGTGAAGGAGATGTACACAGATCAGCCAGAACGTTATTGTATGTCCACCTTTGGCACAGATGACAGTGGCGACAAATCGTGGCGTAGAACTAGTGAGGCCTTGGTACGTCGCTAGAGGGAGTTGGCTCCACATCTGCTCACACAAGTCACCTGATACCCTTAAATTACGGGGAGGGGAGATATGAGCTCTGACGCCACGTTCCGTTACATTCCAAATGGGTTCGCTCAGGTGCAGGTCTGGCGAGTTGGGGAGCCGGCACATCAACTTCAAGTCTCCACTGTGTTCCTCAAGCCATTCCATCACACTTCTGGTCTTGTCATAGTGCGCATTAGCCTGTTGGAAAATGTCACTGCCGTCAAGAAAAATGACGACCATGAAGCAGTGTACATGGTCTGCAACCAGTGTACAATACTCCTTGGTCATCAGGGTGCTTTGCACGAGTTCCACTGGACTCATGGATGTGCACATGAATATTCAGACCATAAAGGAGTGGCCACCAACTTGTCTCCGTCCTGCAGTACAGGTGTCGAGGAGCTGTCGATCTGGAAGACGACAGATACACACCCTCCCATCTGCGTGATGAAGAAGTTATAAGGATTCACCAGACCATGCAACACTCTACCACTCGGCAAACATCCACTGTCGATGGTCACCTGCCCATTTCAGTCATAACTGCTGATGTCATAATGGTGTTAACATTGGCACATGCGTGGGTCATTGTCTGCCGAGGCCCATCATTGAGAGTGTTTAGTGCACTGTGTGTCCTCACACACTTATACTCTGCCCAGTATTAAAGCCTGATGTTGGTTCTGTCACAGTTTGCTACCTATTCTGTTTTGCCACTCGGTTTAGACTACGACAGTGCCTACCATTTTGTTAGTGCAGCTTGTCTATATGAGGGGCAGGTATGCACTCAGAGGCAACCCTATTGTTCTCCTTTGATTGACAGGTACTGAGAAATTTTGTACATACCGTAATTAGACAAACATTATGAGCACCGACCTACTATCTATACAGGGTGAGTCACCTAACATTACCGCTGGATATATTTCGTAAACCACATCAAATACTGACGAATCGATTCCACAGACCGAACGTAAGGAGAGGGGCTAGTGTAATTGGTTAATACAAACCATAAAAAATGCATGGAAGTATGTTTTTAACACAAACCTACGTTTTTTAAAATGGAACCCCGTTAGTTTTGTTAGCACATCTGAACATATAAACAAATACGTAATCATTGCCGTTTTTAGAATGCAACAATGTTAATTACATCCGGAGATATTGTAACCTAAAGTTGACGCTTGAGTACCACTCCTCCGCTGTTCGATCGTGTGTATCAGAGATTCCGAATTACGCAGGGATCCAAAGAGAACGGTGATGGACCTTAGGTACAGAAGAGACTGGAACAGCACATTACGTCCACATGCTAACACCTTTTTATTGGTCTTTTTTCACTGACGCACATGTACATTACCATGAGGGTAGAGGTACACGTTCTACGGGCGTTTCATAGGACGTGGAGGACGCATAAATTGGCCAGCCCATTCTCCTGATCTTACACCTCTGGACTTCTTTCCGTGGGGTACGTTAAAGGAGAATGTCTACCGTGATGTGCCAACAACCCCAGAGGATATGAAACAACGTATTGTGGCAGCCTGCGGCGACATTACACCTGATGTACTGCGGCGTGTACGACATTCATTATGCCAGAGATTGCAATTGTGTGCAGCAAATGATGGTCACCACATTGAACATCTATTGGCCTGACATGGCGGGACACACTCTATTCCACTCCGTAATTGAAAATGAAAACCACCTGTGTACGTGTACCTAACCCCTCATGGTAATGTACATGTGCGTCAGTGAAAAAGACCAATAAAAAGGTGTTAGCATGTGGACGTAATGTGCTGTTCCAGTCTCTTCTGTACCTAAGGTCCATCACCGTTCCCTTTGGATCCCTACGTAATTTCGTGCTCTCCGATACACACGGTCGAACAGTAGAGGAGTGGTACTCAAGCGTCAACTTTAGGTTACCATATCTCCGGATGTAATTAACATTTTAGATTGCAACAAACGGCACTGATTACGTATTTGTTTATATGTTCAGATGTGCTAACAAAACTAATGGGCTTACATTTAAAAGAAACGTAGGTTTGTGTTAAAAAACATACTTTGGAGCATTTTTTATGGTTTGTATTAACCAATAACACTAGACCCTTTCCTCACGTTCGGTCTGTGGAATCGATTCATCACTATTTGATGTGGTTTACGAAATATATCCAGCGGTAACGTTAGGTGACTCGCCCTGTATAAACCAAAGCACGCGACAGCAGTGTCACCTGGTGAGGAACGACTGCTAGGCAGGCACACACACACTGCATGTAGTATCAGTGAGTGTGCTCATGTGTAGAATGGGGAAGGCGTGCAATCTGAGTTTGACTGAGGACAGACTGTGATGGTTTATCGTTCTGTTAAATGCTATTCCAAGTCGTCCCCATTTCCTTTTGACTGACTGGCACTTAGCAGAACACTAGGTTAAGTACCTGTCAATCAAAGGAGAGCAATAGGTTTGCCCCTGAGTGCGTACCTACCCCTGATGTAGGCAACCCGCACTAACAAAATGCGCCAGAACAAATGTAGCCCCCCAACATCTATAATGAGGGGCGGCTGCCCAACCCCAAGATGTCTGGACATGGTTTCACCTTGGATATGACAGATGTCGAAGACACACACCACTGCACTCCTTTGAACACTCGACAAGTCATGCAGTTTCCGAAATGCTCAAGCCAGGCGCCTGGACCATCACAGTCTGTCCTCGGTCAAACTCAGACTGCGCGCCTTCCCCATTCTACACTCGAGCACGCTCACTGATACTACATGCAGTGTGTGTGTGTGTGTGTGTGTGTGTGTGTGTGTGTGTGTGTGTGTGCGTGTGTGTGTGTGTGTGTGTGTGTGTGTGTGCCTGCCTGCCTAGCAGTCATTCCTCGTCAGGTGACACTCCTGTCGCCTTTTCTGGTTTATATAGATAGTTGGTCGGTGGTCATAATGTTTTGGCTGATTAGTGTATGTACAAAATTTCTCATTTTATAGCAGTAATAGGGAAACGTCTAACTCAGCTACAGCAGGAATCGAAAGTGAGCTTACCAAACGATTTGAGTTCAAAGAAAGCGTTTAAAAAGTTTTCAAAATATTTTCATTAACAGGGAGACAGGTCTTTGTTTAAGAATTTATGCACGTGACTCCTCGTGTAGAAGAGAGTTCTTAAGGGGAGCCGGAGGTGCCTATGCTGCCCATGTTAAAATCACTAAGTTTGAGGAACATTTAAGAATAAACTACCAAATAGAAAAATTTGAATTTTTTTACATATAGAGTGGTTTAGTATTGCAGTTATGACAGAGGGATTTTGGAGTATCTTTTCTAGTTTCCTTCCAATTATTTTTTTTATTAATGACCCAATTTTTTTTACAAATAATTGCTTTATAATTAAACTGAAATGAAACAACTGAACATATTGCCAAATGGCTGTGTTACAATGTAAGTTTGACCACTACGAGTGCTGTATAAAAATTTCATCTCTCTAGCTTAAGTGTATTTTGAGAAAATGTTCCTTAAATTCGAAAAATCCTAATTTACGGGAAATGGCTATCAAAGTTTCTCAATACATTCCTGCACTATAGGATGGATTATCAGGGTCTTCTTCTTCACCCTCCAAAAGCTTCCTCTTCTGTCTTCTTTTCTGGCCTGTTGTTCCATCATACTTCATATGCCTTTTTCTTCTTCCTGCTCCTCTTGTCCTCTCTCTGTCAATATTTCTTAGTGCTCGTACAGTGTTCACCCCAGCTGTAAATCCTAATGCCTTCAGAATTTCACACTTCACACTGTTCCCTTGGTTGTAGGTTGCTATTGCATAATAAATGCCAAAGTGCAGTGTTTTTATGCTTACAAACACCCTTTTAGGAACCACTTTCCAAATCAAATTGTTTACGCTCTCATTAGGATTCTGCGTCTTTCCGTGTAGACATTTGTGTAACAATTCTGGCTGTGCTAAGTCATGAAAAATTGGTTTTATTGCATGTATCACAGCTGCTGGCAAACCATGTTTGTGATCAGTCCTTTTTTGCATTATATTTGTACCAGGAATCTTTTGGGCACAGGCTGTGTTGAGGGTATTCATTGGAAGAGGCAGTATGAAGGAACAATGTCCACACTGCTTCTCGCATGTCACTAACATTACTAGTGGCTCTGAGCACTATGGGACTCAACGTCTGAGGTCATCAGTCCCCTAGAACTTAGAACTACTTAAACCTAACCAACCTAAGGACATCACACACATCCATGCCCGAGGCAGGATTGGAACCTGCGACCGTAGCAGTCCCGCGGTTCCGGACTGCAATGCCTAGAACCGCACGGCCACCGCGGCCGGCTAACATTGCTAGTATTTTGCCTTATAGCATACCAACAGTATCTCTGTAGACGTTCAATCACCTAATCAGTAAGCCTTCCTCTCCCTCCTATTGTCTTTCCATCACTGAGCTTACTTGAACCCAAAGTTTCTTTGAGCCTTCGAAGCCGTGAGCCCATACGCTTTTGCACATGCCCAATGCATTCCAACTTTTCAACTAAAACCCTTGCACACTCGCTGTATGCGTAACAGGCCGACAAAATCCCAAGCAGTTCTCCAGGAAGTCACAAGAGGGTGTTAGATGCATTCAGCGGCCGCTCATTTCCTCTGCAGGCGTGGGGGAAAATGGTAATAACTCCACTTCTAGGGCGAGTAGAACAATAATTCAAAGTTTACATTAAAGAGGAATGTTCCAAGTAATTTTCGGTAGCAAAAAAATTTTAATTTTTTGGATTTGACCACCTCTGGCTCCCCTTAAGGAAGAATTTAAATTTTAAGCTGGAGTGCGATAAGAGGATGAAATTTTTTCGTTATGTAAACTCTGAAAACTTGTTCAGAGTTGTCTGTTTCATGTTTTGTACATCTCATTCGAATGCTGCTCCAGAAAGAATTTTTACTTTCATGAAGTCTCGTCGAGCTGAAAGAAACCTTTTGTCAATATGGAACAGAGTTAGTGGTGAAGATAAAATACTCATTTACGTGCCTGCAGTTCTGTCGGTTTCTCGACGGGGAAGAAGTAAATCTATGTAAGGGGGTTGGGATATGATCAGTAATATCAATCGTAAAATGCCACACATTGTTGTATTGCAGTTTGAATCTCGATTTTCTTCACAAAAAATCTGGCAGGTCCACGGTGGGCTTGTATTCATTGCGTTTGTTGCTTGATCTGGCCGGTGTGTTACTATCGTCGACGGCTTACGTACTGCTTCTGTAAATTATTCATTGTAATTGTGTTGTACTTTGTTCAGTGCAGGAGTTCAGTAATAATGCACGGCACTTGGTACACAGAGCTGGCTCCTGCCTGGAGCAATGCAGCGTGTGTGGACCTGCCAGCGTTGACGGCTCAATCTCGCCTGCTGGCGCGCGGCCCTGTCCATTGTATCTACTTCAATAAGGCTCCCCGCCAAACGGTAGCGACACACGACTGGTAATCTCGGTGACAATATCGCCTGCAGTCGGTCGTTCTTTTCGATATTACGAGCGATGCACTGCGCAATTTCAAGCAGTATTTCGAACGGCGCTGCCATGGAAAATGAACTGCAATGTTTAGCATGCTCGGGAAGTAAACCGAGAACTTTTTATGCAATGTTTAGCACCAGTGACACTACCAGTAAATGTAAATTCATTCTCAGAAAAAAATCTTAATTTAAATTCATTAAATTTGCTTTCGTACATTTACGGGAGGGATATATTGCCAAATTCGTCCACTTGGTGTGTTAGATCGTCAAAATCCCGAGATGTTTCGAGGGCCCTGCCCATAATGCTCCAATCGTTCTCAGTTGGTGAAGGTCCAGCGACTTTGCTGCCACGGTATCGTTTGGTAAGCACGGGTACAAGCAATGGAAACTCTCACCGTGTGCCGGCAGGCATTATCGAATATCGTCGAGTTATCGCTGTCCTACGACGGTGTCGCGAATGACAACCAAAGAGGTCTTGCTTTTTTTCTTTTTTTGTCGCCCGCCATACGGCCCGACAACCAGATGTGATAGTCTGGGGCGCCATTTATTTTCAAAACAGGGCCCCTTTGTTTGCATTCGTGGCACCTTTACAGCACAGAGAAACGTCGACGATATTCTACGCCCTGTTTTGTTATCTTCACGGCAAACCAACCTGGTCTTGTGTTTCAGCACGATAGTGCCCGTCCGCACACGGCGAGAGGTTCTACTGCTTGCCAAAAGCTACCTTGGGTACCAAAGTCGCCGGATCTCCCCCCAATTGAGAAAGCTTGTAACTTTATGGGCAGGACTCTCCAACCAACAAAATATTTTGTACATCTAATGCAAGAACTGGACTGAATTTGGTACGATATCCCTCAGAAAGACGTCCAACAACTCTGTCAATCAATGCCAAGCCGAATAACTGCTTGCATAGGAGTCAGAGTTGGGCTAACGCTCAATTTGTGACGCTCTTTCTCTTGAATAATTGATCCAGTTTTTTCTAAAACTGCAATCATTCGTTTTTCTGTACATGAACATCACATCTACCGATTTCCATCCCATTTGGATAATTTATTCTTAGGGAGTCTGTTTTTTCCTCTTAGATGATGATGATGGCGTGTGACGAGGGCCTCCCGTCGGGTAGACCGCTCGCCTGGTGCAAGTCTTTCGATCTGACGCAACTTCGGCGACTTGTGCGTCGATGGGGATGAAATGATGATGATTAGGACAACGCAACACCCAGTCCCTGAGCGGAGAAAATCTCCGATCCAGCCGGGAATCGAACCCAGGCCCTTGGGAATGACAGTATGTCGCGCTGACCACTCAGCTACCGGGGGCGGACTTTCCTCTTAGAGTGTACATATTCTGTCGCAAAACGCTGTTGCGGTCTGCTGACCTTACATGATAAGCTGCTGCGCACACGTTTCGCGCAGTACTAGAGCACTATGCGTACGAGATAACGTATCTGGCTCACTGTCGCTGTTCTTCAACCTGCTTTGTGTTCATTGGCTACTAATTTGGAAAACTTTGCACTCCGTGGTTCAAATGGCTCTGAGCACTATGGGACTTAACATCTGTGGTCATCAGTCCCCTAGAACTTAGAACTACTTAAACCGAACTAACCTAAGGACATCACACACATCCATGCTCGAGGCAGGATTCGAACCTGCGATCGTAGCAGTCGCGCGGTTCCGGACTGAGCGCATAGAACTGCTATACCACAGCGGCCGCCTTGCACTCCGTGATTTGATTGCATATCGAAAATGTTCGTTTGCTTATGCAGTGTCGTACAACCAATTCATTTACCCTGAGCCAGTAAATAAGCTAGTTTTAGCCGAGGCAAGCATTCACAATTTAGGAGCACCGCGGACAGCCGGCTCAGCAGCCACTCTTGTGGCCTGCCGTTTCTCAGAGGCAACACCCTAGACACAGAAGCGACTCCTCGTCGTCGTTCCAGATAAGAACCGGTCCATCCTACAGCCATGGACATCTTCATGTGTGAAGAATCCGAGCAGAACGAACACAGCCAGATTCTAGGATGTCATTGAGTACACAATACGACGATAACTGGTTCATGCAGTAGGCAATCTGGAAAGCGCCACTACATTTCGGACGGGATGAGACTAGAGGCAGAGTGCTGTACTTGAAGTCTCTGTGGGGTTATCTTTCAACAGGGTAACCCAATACCGCTTGTTCGTACTGTCCTGGGCAATCTTGATGCTTAGGATGTTCAACTACTGCTCTGGCCAGCACGTTCTCCAGATCTCTTGCGCATAGAAAACATGGTGTCATCGGTTGCAGAATGACCTGTCACCCCTCTGCTTCGCTACGACTGATGATCTCTACCGTACATCCTCTACTGCTGCCTGCTGTGGCAGCTCGGTGTACTGAATTTCGCTCCGTGTATTCCGACAAATTACCAAAATTTAATTATTTACTCTTCCTTCTGGTACTCGCACCCAGCGACTTTCCATGCCCACCGCAGAGCATGGAAGTGGGTCCTCGGCCGCTGGGTGGAGCTGTTATAACCGTGAAGCTCGTGAGTCGGCCGCCGCGGAGCTGTACGGTGTTCTGTCGGTGCCTCTTAAGTTAAGCTGGACAGCAACACGGAACTTAAGTCAGTGGTGTATTCGTCTCTTTGCCGTAACACAATGCTGTCTCTAGGCCTCCGCCTTCGATACGTCAGATTTTGTCTCTCCAGATTACTCTTGGACTTTGTCACTTTGTTCTACCGTTTCCTCGTTGTTTGTCTTTTCTGTTCACACTCGACTATCGGCGTTTGACGCCCCAATTGGTCCCGGCCCTTCCTTCTCCAGTCGTTCACAATATTCCTCTGTGTCTCATCGGATATTGGAAGAGGTGATGCTCGGATTGCGCAATCGACAACTCTTACGGTGTTAAAGTATTCCAGCCGTCGATACACAAGGCAGTAAACCGACATTGTCGAATATATACTCACAGCAAGTTACACTTGTGGCAGTCTATTCAATGTTGACGTTTCCAGATGTTGAACTTTTTACGTAATAGCTTAACAAGTGAAATTAATACTCATTCAACAAACTGAAAATAACTTCACTATATAAACATAAGCTAAGCGAAGTTATCTTGTCTACTCAAATAATATAAGTGGACACGTAACACTGAAGAGTTGTGGTCTTTGTGTAAACTGAAAACCAAACAATGCTAGTGATGAGGGAGGTCGCTTTTCCCGGAAGACGACTACAGCTGCAGCATAGGATAATTAAGAATTAGTTTCCCCTCTAGCAGTGTAGAATACAAAGGTGACAAAGGTCATGGAATAGCGATATATGTATATACAGGTGGTGGTAGTACCACGTAGACAAGGTTTAAAAGGGCAGGCCATTGGCCGAGCTGTCATTTGCACTCAGGTGATTCAAGCGAAAAGATTCCCAACCTGCTGTGCGGCTGGTCCCGACGGAGGTTCGAGTCCTCCCTCGGGCATGGGTGTGTGTGTTTGTCCTTAGGATAATTTAGGTTAAGTAGTGTGTAAGATTAGGGACGGATGACTTTAGCAGTTAAATCCCATAAGATTTCACACACATTTGAACATTTTTTTTCCCATCCTGATTATGACCGCACGACGGAAGTGACAGACTATGAATGGTAGTTGGAATTTGACGGATGGAACATTCCATTGCGGAAATCATGTGGGAATTCAGTATTCCGAGATGCACAGTGTCAAGAGTGAGCCGAGAATACCACTTCACGCCTTACCTCTCACCACGGACAACGCAGAGGCCGACTGCCTTCACTTATCGACCGAGAGCAGAGGCGTTTGCGTAGAGTTGTCAGTGCTAACAGACAAGGAACACTGTGTGAAATAACAGCAGAAATCAATGTAGGTCATACGATGAACGTATCCAATAAAACACTGCGGCACAATTTGGCGTTAAAGAGCTATGGCAGCAGACGACCTACGCAAATGCCTTTCTTAAAAGCACAACATAGCGTGCACAGCTTCCCCTGGATTCGTGACCATCTCTGTTTGACGCTAGACGACTGGAAGAACGTAGCCTGGTCAGATGAATCCTGATTTCAGTTGGTAAGACCTGATGGTTGGGTTCGGGTGTGGCACAGACTCTAAGAAGCCATGGAACCAAATTGTCAGCAAGGCACTATGCAAACTAGTGGTGGTGGTTTAAGCGGAATAGAATGGGTCCTCTGATCTAGCAGAGGGGAGTGCTAATGTTCTGTAGATGAGGAGCATTTGCAGCCATTCATGGATTTCATGTTCCCATGACGACGTGATGTATCATCGCGCCTCATCTGACCACGATTGTAAGCTATTGGCTTGAAGAACGTTCTGGACAAGTCGAGAGACAAATTTGCCCACTCAGAGTGCCAGGAACGAATCCCACCAAAAAACTGTGAGACATAATCGAGAGGTCAGTCCGTGCACAAAATCCTGCACCGGCAACACCTCAGCAGTCTTAGAATGCTATAGAGGAAGCATGGCTCAATTTCTGAAATGCACTTTCAACGACTTGTTAAGTCCATTCCACGCCAGCCAAAAGGAGGTCCAACACCATATTAGCAGGTATCCCGTGGCATTTGTCACCTCAGTGTAGTTTGCACATATTTAGGTAGAATCTGTCCATAGGCTTTAGTATCATTAGTCTGTCGTACCTTTATTCCACGTAGTATCTGCGCTCTTTGTGGAAAATAAACACGCCCCGGACGTGTCTCCCCACTGTATCGCCAGTGATTCATAAGCTGAACTGCTGAAAAGTCGATAGAACTCCGTGAATCAGCCTGTGGTTACTTCTTGTGTCACAGTGTGGCAGAGAGAGTGGGAAATCGCCTGCTTGCTCTTCAATTTGCGATGTGTGAAGGATGACAGTGCTTGGCCACAATCTGGCGACCTACTTTTCCCTCACGCTTCTACCTTCCACTTCCCCTCCTCCTTCACCCATTACATCCCCAGAATACCATTTATCCCTTATATGGCTCTACTGCACTTAGACATGGTACTCACATTTATTATTTATTGCATTTACTAGGCTTCTTGTATTTTAATAACCGTTTAAATTTTGTGTCGAATTGTTTGTGCTCTCTGTAGATTAATTCAGACGTTCTTTGCACAACAGTTTTTAGCATGGGTAGGGACTGCAACTGCTGTGTTCGGATGCAGGCTGAGTTGGCATCCCTTCGTTCCCAGCTTCAGGCATTGTTGGCTTCGGTCACACAGCTTGAGGCTGTTGCCAATGGACATCACTGTGGGGGTCCGGATGGGGGTTTGTCGGGGACGGCCAGCTCGTCCCACGCATCCCCCGATCGGACTACGACTGTGGCTACCCGGGATACTGCCCACATTGAGGCTGATCCCTCACCTGTTGTACAGTGGGAGGTCGTCTCGAGGTGTGGCAGGGGCGAAAGACATTTCCAGAGGGCTGAACGGAAGGCCTCTCCAGTTTGTCTGACGAACCGGTTTCAGGCTCTGTCTCTGGCTGATACTGATGTTCGGCCGGAGATGTATGCTTGTCCTGTTCCAGAGGTTGCCCCTCAGTCTGCAAGATCCGGGCAGTCGCAGAGGGTGGGCTTACTGGTACTTGGGAGCTCCAATGTCAGGCGCGTAATGGGGCCCCTTAGGGATATGGCAGCAAGAGAGGGGAAGAAAACCAATGTGCACTCCGTGTGCATACCGGGGCGAGTCATTCCAGATGTGGAAAGGGTCCTTCCGGTTGCCATGAAGGGTACAGGGTGCACCCATCTGCAGCTGGCCGCTCATGTCGGCACCAATGATGTGTGTCGCTATGGAGCGGACGAAATCCTCTCTGACTTCCAACGGCTATCTGATTTGGTGAAGACTGCCAGTCTCGCTAGCGGGATGAAAGCGGAGCTCGCCATCTACAGCATCGTCGACAGAACTGACTGCGGACCTTTGGTACAGAGCCAAGTGGAGTGTCTGAATCAGAGGCTGAGACGGTTCTGCGACCGTGTGGGCTGCAGTTTCCTCGACTTGCGCCATAGGGTGGTGGGGTTTCGGGTTCCGCTGGATAGGTCATGAGTCCACTACACGCAACAAGCAGCTACACGGGTAGCAGGGGCTGTGTGGCGTGGACTGGGCGGTTTTTTTAGGTTAGATGGCCTCGGGCAAGTACAGAAAGGGCAACAGCCTCAAAGGGTGCGGGGCAAAGTAAGGACATGCGGGGACCAAGCAGCAATCGGTATTGTAATTGTAAACTGTCGAAGCTGCATTGATGAAGTACCGGAACTTCAAGCGCTGATAGAAAGCAAAGAAGCTGAAATCGTTATAGGTACAGAAAGCTGGCTGAAGCCAGAGGTAAATTCAGCCGAAATTTTTACAAAGGCACAGACGGTGTTTAAAAAGGATAGATTGCATGCAACCGGTGGTGGCGTGTTCGTCGCTGTTAGTAGTAGATTATCCTGTAGTGAAGTAGAAGTGGATAGTTCCTGTGAAATATTATGGGTTGAGGTTACACTCAACAACCGAGCTAGGTTAATGACTGGCTCCTTTTACCGACCTCCCGACGCAGCAGCATTAGTGGCACAACAGCTGCGAGAAAATTTGGAATACATTTCACATAAATTTTCTCCGCATATTATAGTCTTAGGTGGAGATTTCAATTTACCAGATATAGACTGGGATACTCAGATGTTTAGGACGGGTGGTAGGGACAGAGCATCGAGTGACATTATACTGAGTGTACTATCCGAAAATTACCTCGAGCAATTAAACAGAGAACCGACTCGTGGAGATAACATCTTTGACCTACTCATAACAAACAGACCCGAACTTTTCGACTCTGTAAGTGCAGAACAGGGAATCAGTGATCATAAGGCCGTTGCAGCATCCCTGAATATGGAAGTTAATAGGAATATAAAAAAAGGGAGGGAGGTTTATCTGTTTAGCAAGAGTAATAGAAGGCAGATTTCAGACTACCTAAAAGATCAAAACGAAAATTTCTGTTCCGACACTGACAATGTTGAGTGTTTACGGAAAAAGTTTAAGGCAATTGTAAAATGCGTTTTAGACAGATACGTGCCGAGTAAAACTATGAGCGACGGGAAAAACCCACCGTGGTTCAACAACAGAGTTAGGAAACTACTGCGGAAGCAAAGAGAGCTTCACTCCAAGTTTAAACGCAGCCAAAACCTCTCAGACAAACAGAACCTAAACGATGTCAAAGTTAGCGTAAGAAGAGCTATGCGTGAAGCGTTCAGTGAATTCGAAAGTAAAATTCTATGTACCGACTTGACAGAAAATCCTAGGAAGTTCTAGTCTTACGTTAAATCAGTAAGTGGCTCGAAACAGCATATCCAGACGTTCCGGGATGATGATGGCTTTGAAACAGAGGATGACACGCGTAAAACTGAAATACTAAACACCTTTTTCCAAAGCTGTTTCACAGAGGAAGACCACACTGTAGTTCCTTCTCTAAATCCTCGCACAAACGAAGAAATGGCTGACATCGAAATAAGTGTCCAAGGAATAGAAAAGCAACTGAAATCACTCAACATAGAAAAGTCCACTGGACCTGACGGAATACCAATTCGATTCTACACAGAGTACGCGAAAGAACTTGCCCGCCTTCTAACAGCCGTGTTCCGCAAGTCTCTAAAGGAACGGAACGTTCCAAATGATTGGAAAAGAGCACAGGTAGTCCCAGTCTTCAAAAAGGGTCGTTGAGCAGATGCGCAAAACTATAAACCTATATCTCTGACGTCGATCTGTTGTACAATTTTAGAAGATGTTTTTTGTTCGAGTATCATGTCGTTTTGGGAAACCCAGAATCTACTCTGTAGGAATCAACATGGATTCCGGAAACAGCGATCGTGTGAGACCCAACTCGCTTTATTTGTTCATGAGACCCAGAAATTATTAGATTCAGGCTCCCAGGTAGATGCTATTTTCCTTGACTTCCGGAAGGCGTTCGATACAGTTCCGCACTGTCGCCTGATAAACTAAGTAAGAGCCTACGGAATATCAGACCAGCTGTGTGGCTGGATTGAAGAGTTTTTAGCAAACAGAACACAGCATGTTGTTATCAATGGAGAGACGTCTACAGACGTTAAAGTAACCTCTGGCGTACTACATGGGAGTATTATGGGACCATTGCTTTTCACAATATATATAAATGACCTAGTAGATAGTGTCGGAAGTTCCATGCGGCTTTTCGCGGATGATGCTGTAGTATACAGAGAAGCTGCAGCATTAGAAAATTGTAGTGAAATGCAAGAAGATCTACAGCGGATAGGCACTTGCTGCAGGGAGTGGCAACTGACCCTTAACATAGACAAATGTAACGTATTGCGAATACATAGAAAGAAGGGTCCTTTATTGTATGATTATATGATAGCGGAACAAACACTGGTAGCAGTTACTTCTGTTAAATGTCAGGGAGTATGCGTGCGGAACGATTTGAAATGGAATGATCATATAAAATTAATTGTTGGTAAGGCGGGTACCAGGTTGAGATTCATTGGGAGAGTCCTTAGAAAATGTAATCCAGCAACAAAGGAGGTGGCTTACGAAACACTCGTTCGACCAATACTTGAGTATTGCTCATCAGTGTGGGATCCGTACCAGATCGGGTTGACGTAGGAGATAGAGAAGATTCAAAGAAGAGCCTTGCGTTTCGTCACAGGGTTATTTGGTAACCGTGATAGCGTTACGGAGATGTTTAGCAAACTCAAGTGGCAGACTGCAATAGAGGCGCTCTGCATCGCGGTGTAGCTTGCTCGCCAGGTTTCGAGAGGGTGCGTTTCTGGATGAGGTATCAAATATACTGCTTCCCCTACTTATACCTCCCGTGGAGATCACGAATGTAAAATTAGAGAGATTCGAGCGCGCACGGAGGCTTTCAGACAGTCGTTCTTCCCGCGAACCATACGCGACTGGAACAGAAAAGGGAGGTAATGACAGTGGCACGTAAAGTGCCCTCCGCCACACACCGTTGGGTGGCTTGCGGAGTGTAGATGTAGATGTAGTATTTGTTCTTAACCCACTCTATTTTACAAAAAACAATTTTTTTGTCATCAGTCTTCTGACTGGTTTGATGCGGCGCTCCACGAATTCCTCTCCTGGATAACCTCTTCATCTCAGAGTAGCACTTGCAACCTACGCACTCAATTATTTGCTGGATCTATTCCAATCTTTGTCTTCCTCTACAGATTTTACCGTCTGTAGCTCCCTCTAGTACCATGGAACCATTCCCCGATTTCTGAACAGATGTCTTATCATCCTGTCCCGTCTCCTTGTCAGTGTTTTCCACATATTCCTTTCCTCTCTGGTTCTGCTCAGAACCTGCTCATTCCTTACCTTATGAGTCCACATAATTTTCAACAGTCGTCTGTAGCACCGCATCTCAAATGCTTCGATTCTCTTCTTTTCCGGTTTCCCCACAGTCCGTGTTTCACTACCATACAATGCTGTAATCCAGTCTTAACATTCTCAGAAATTTCTTCTTTAAATTAAGGCCGATATTTGATATTAAAGGAGACAATATAAAAATGCAGTAAACCTGAACACTACGGGACTTAATTCTGAGGTCATGCGTCCCCTAGAACCTAGAACTATTTAAACCTAACTAACCTAAAGATATCACATACATCTATGTCCGAGGCAGGATTCGAACCAGCGACCGTAGCGATCACGCGGTTCCAGACTGTAGCGCCTAGAACCGCTCGGCCACCCCGAACGGCCTCTGTGTTTATTTAGGATTAATGCGACAGATGCGTTATTTGTTCCGATAATCTGAAATCCAACCACATATTAAGAGGCCCTAGGACCAGTGCTTTTTCTTGCTTTTATCCCATTTTTTCTTTCGCGCAGGGGCAAGTGGGGGCTCACGAGGCAATTTATAGCGGAAGCAACAGTTGTAAAGTTCACCGTTACACAGGTATTGTCTGATAGGAATCAGCAAGACGCTTCCCACGTCCGGGTTCCCGGGTTCGATTCCCGGCGGGGTCAGGGATTTTCTCTGCCTCGTGATGACTGGGTGTTGTGTGCTGTCCTTAGGTTAGTTAGGTTTAAGTAGTTCTAAGTTCTAGGGGACTGATGACCATAGATGTTAAATCCCACAGTTCTCAGAACCATTTGAATCAGCAAGAAGAGCAGTGTGAACATTCATGGTGACCGAAATCGTCTTCCGAAACCGTTTCACTGCGGAGTATCGTAACGCGGTCCCTCATTAGAATCACCCTATGAACTTCGAAATGGTAGGTATTGAGATAACTGATAGCGGAGTAGGAAAACAAATAAGTCGCTTTGTATTGTAAAGGTATCAGGACTATATGAGTCCTGTAATATTCTACAGAGAGTATGCGAAAGAATTTTCTCCCTTCTTAGTAGCTGTTTATCATAGATCGCTTGAGCAACGAAGGGTATCTAAGGAGGTAATTCCCGTTATCAAGAAGTGTCGCAGGACATATGCACATAGGCCCATACCGTTGAAGTCACTCTGATGTAGAATTTTGGAACGTGTTTTATGTTATTGTATTATGACGTTTTAGGAGAACAAAGATCTCTACAAAAATCAATATGAATTCTGCGAACAGAGATCTTGTAAAACTCAGCGCGCTCTGTTCCTCCACGAGATCCACAGCGCTGTAGTCATCGACGCTCGGGCTTATGTCGGTTCCTCGACTTCAGGAAGGCATTTGACATTGTGTCGCACTGCCGTTCAGTGAAGAAAATACGAGCTATCACGGAGGGGTTTGCTATTAAAATTTCCAGGGAGTTCCTTCCAGGAAGGGTCTGGCAACATATTACTTCGTTCCACAAACGTCTTGTCAAAAACTATGATGCGAAAATTCGGGAAATTAGAGCTAAAATAGTGGCTTACCGACAGTAATTCTTCCCACGTGGCGTTTTCGAATGGAAGAGCAAAGAGCGAACAGTTATTGGTACCAGAAGCACTCTCCACCACACGGCATCAGGTGGCTTGCGGAGTATTGATGTAGCTGTAGATGGACACCACTTCCGAATGGAATGAAAATGTAAACAGTTAATACCAATTATGGGCTGAGCATCTCTGCAGTGTTCAATAAATAGACTGCTGTTTCGTGGTGTATAGTGTTAGAGTAACCTATTAAGAAATATTCACACTCTAGCTTTTTCCCTGCAACTTCGCTCTCATATGCATTCGACAGATACATTGAACACACCTCTTTCTCTGTCTGTCTACCTTCTCCTCACCACTCTATCTCTCCCTCTCCTCCTCCCCCCTCAGTGAATTCCTCATCCCCTCTCTCAGACCACATCTTCCCCCCTCCCTCTGACCATATCCTACTCCCCCTCTCACTATCTCCATCTCCCCCTCTTCCTTTTCCACCTGCACACTACTGCCTACACCTTCCACCTGCTTCATGTATCTCCCCTCCTTCACCCTCAGTTTCCAACTGCTCCTCCCTATTGCTCTGCTCATCCCCTTCTCTATTCGTCTCTACCTAGACAGGTCGATAGTACTGCTACAACATATATGTCATGCAGAGCATGCTAGACATCAGGGGTTTGAAAATCGTTTATTTGCCCCTGAGGTAGACGGAAATGAAAAGCCAGCTGATAAGTCAGGCTGATACTACTCCCTACTCCAGCACGACACACTTCTCACTCAGGGTAGCCTATATGTCAGGGCCCAATGAAACCGTTCGTTGCCCCTGACATGTAGGCCTACAAAGAAGGTCGATTCCGTAGGCCAATACTGTTACCCAACAACGTGCATTTTGTGCAGAGCAACCTCGATACCAGGGGCTGGGAAAAAACACTTTGCCTGTATCTCCGCTCCTAGTGGAAATAAGAGATTAGAAACCCCACTGCTGATATTTGTGAAGCCTACTGTTTCTGGGCCAAATTTGGCTGAAATCGATCCAGGGGATTTGGTGGAGATACCAGACAAACACATGTACACCCATATACTCTGCTTTAAATATATACCAAACAGAGATAATCAGATTAGAAAACACATGCAGCGATGATCGGGGATTTCGTTGCTTCGCCAATGATCGAAGTTTTTAGGCAGCACAGGTCATACGCGTTAATTAAAAAATGCCGCATAGGAAAAAGAACAGAAAATGATGTCCCACTCAGTAAATCCTCTGTGGGTTTCCCATTCATTTCTGGAATCCCCCTCCAGAATATGAGAGAGCAAGATGCATAGGCCCTATGCGTAGCGGTAGGGAACAGCTGGCGCGCCAGACAAAGGCGAAAATAAGAGAATAAGAGGTGTCTCCGAGTGGACAGCGGAGAATGCAGTGAAGGAAGCCGGCCCCTCCCAGGCGCCCAGTGCCGCTACAAAGGAATAACGAGCCCGCGAGGACAATGGGCCGGCGCTTACGAATGCGGCGCCGCGGCACGAGAGGACGGCTGGTCTCGGCTGCGTTGGGCTGCACTCCAGACTCCACGCCTCGCCTCGGAGACGCTCGGAAAGGTCGGCGAATCTCGCTCGATTTGTGCGCTAATTACACCTGCGCCGCTTCGTTGCCGTCCTCGGAACTGCAATTAACGCGCTGGCTCCCTGACCCAGAAACTGTGACAGACAACGCCGAGGACCGCCAACACGGGCGCAGGCCGTGAATCCCGAACTCAACGTCGGTCGGACGTGGTCATTCTGACGGAAAATATTATACAGGGTGCATCATAATTAGCAGCGAAAACTGGCCGTGGTGGAAGTATATCTTAATAGAAAAAAAAATCACAGTAACATGGTAACGCGAAGGTCAACTTCTAAGTTAAGTTTCCGTCTAATTTATGCATGGCCTACCTTAACAAGAAATAAAAAGACCTACCTCTCCACGTTACATGTTAAAGTTTAAAGTGCACTTGCTTTCGATGCAGTAGTATGAATGCTATACCATGAAGTAAGTGACGAATCCTTTGGAAGATGTACGGATAATAGCGTAAGCCATGAAAAGTCTCTATAACGAGAGGCAAAAACAGTTTCCCGGACCGAATAATTTAGAGTCCAAGAACAGAGCATTGCGCGTGCCCAAGTTCAGAGGTGCCAGTTTTCAAAATTATAGCTGCCTAGCAGGCCGCGGTGATCTCGTGGTTCTAGGCGCGCAGTCCGCAACCGTGCGACTGCTACGGTCGCAGGTTCGAATCCTGCCTCGGGCATGGATGTGTGTGATGTCCTTAGGTCAGTTAGGTTTAAGTAGTTCTAAGTTCTACGGGACTGATGACCACAGCAGTTGAGTCCCATAGTGCTCAGAGCCATTTGAACCATAGCTGCCCATGGAGCTTCAGCTTTGTGTTTACATCGTCATATAGAAGCAATCCCACCATGAACCGTGGACCTTGCCGTTGGTGGGGAGGCTTGCGTGCCTCAGCGATACAGATAGCCGTACCGTAGGTGCAAACACAACGGAGGGGTATCTGTTGAGAGGCCAGACAAACATGTGGTTCCTGAAGAGGGGCAGCAGCCTTTTCAGTAGCTGCAGGGGCAACAGTCTGGATGATTGACTGATCTGGCCTTGTAACACTAACCAAAACGGCGTTGCTGTGCTGGTACTGCGAACGGCTGAAAGCAAGGGGAAACTACGGCCGTAATTTTTGCCAAGGGCATGCAGCTCTACTGTATGATTAAATGATGATGGCGTCCTCTTGGGTAAAATATTCCGGAGGTAAAATAGTCCCCCATTCGGATCTCCGGGCGGGGACTACTCAAGAGGATGTCGTTATCAGGAGAAAGAAAACTGGCGTTCTACGGATCGGAGCGTGGAATGTCAGATCCCTTAATCGGGTAGGTAGGTTAGAAAATTTAAAAAGGGAAATGGATAGGTTAAAGTTAGATATAGTGGGAATTAGTGAAGTTCGGTGGCAGGAGGAACAAGACTTCTGGTCAGGTGACTACAGGGTTATAAACACAAAATCAAATAGGGGTAATGCAGGAGTAGGTTTAATAATGAATAGGAAAATAGGAATGCGGGTAAGCTACTACAAACAGCATAGTGAACGAATTATTGTGGCCAAGATAGATATGAAGCCCACACCTACTACAGTAGTACAAGTTTATATGCCAACTAGGTCTGCAGATTAGGAAGAAATTGAAGAAATGTATCATAAAATAAAAGACATTATTCAGATAGTGAAGGGAGATGAAAATTCAATAGTCATGGGTGACTGGAATTCGGTAGTAGGAAAAGGGAGAGAAGGAAACGTAGTAGGTGAATATGGACTGGGGCAAAGAAATGAAAGAGGAAGCCGCCTGGTAGAATTTTGCACAGAGCACAACTTAATCATAGGTAACACTTGGTTCAAGAATCATAAAAGAAGGCTGTGCACATGGAAGAAGCCTGGAGATACTAAAAGGTATCAGATAGGTTATATAATGGTAAGACAGAGATTTAGGAACCAGGTTTTAAATTGTAAGACATTTCGAGGGGCAGATGTGGACTCTGACCACAATCTATTGGTTATGACCTGTAGATTAAAACTGAAGAAACTGCAAAAAGGTGGGAATTTAAGGAGATGGGACATGGATAAACTAAAAGAAACAGAGGTTGTACAGAGTTTCAGGGAGAGAATAAGGGAGCAATTGACAGGAATGGGGGAAAGAAATGCAGTAGAAGAATAATGGGTAGCTCTGAGGGATGAAGTAGTGAAGGCAGCAGAGGATCAAGTAGGTAAAAAGACGAGTGCTAGTAAAAATCCTTGGGTAACAGAAGAAATATTGAATTTAATTGATGAAAGGAGAAAATATAAAAATGCAGTAAATGAAGCAGGCAAAAAGGAATACAGACGTCTCAAAAATGAGATCGACAGGAAGTGCAAAATGGCTAAGCAGGGATGGCTAGAGGATAAATGTAAGGATGTAGAGGCTTATCTCACTAGGGGTAAGATAGATACTGCCTACAGGAAAATTAAAGAGACCTTTGGAGAGAAGAGAACCACTTGTATGAATATCAAGAGATGAGATGGGAACCCCGTTCTAGGCAAAGAAGGGAAAGCAGAAAGGTGGAAGTAGTATATAGAGGGTCTATACAAGGGTGATGTACTTGAGGACAATATTATGGAAAAGGAAGAGGATGTAGATGAAGATGAAGATGAAATGGGAGATATGATATTGCGTGAAGAGTTTGACAGAGCACTGAAAGATGATCACCAATTTAGTGTTGGAGGGCAGCGTAGAGGGTAAAATTCATAGAGGGAGACCAAGAGATGACTACACTACGCAGATTCATAAGGATGTGGGTTGCAGTGGGTTCTGGGAGATGAAGAAGGTTTCACAGGATAGAGTAGCATGGAGAGCTGCATCAAACCAGTCTCAGGACTGAAGACCACAACGACAACATAGAAGCAATATAATAGGATATCGTATTTGTCGAGATCGATTCCAATTTAAGTCATCGTATCATTGTTTTTGAAAATCATTATTCGAGCACGTAAAAACGGTTGAAATACGGGGTGATGTTTCCCACTGTGTACAAACTCTAGGGATTGAAAGGATGCGAAATAAAAAAGGTCTAATGTCCGGAAATGCATGGCTTCCATGATAGAGACCATTTATTCAACCACACATTGTTACAGACATTGCGGTCTAATACGCGCTGTGCCATGCAGCCACAGTTACAGTATGCATAGTTTCCTCCCAGAGTATGGTACTGTTCCTCATACCTCATGCCCTCTCCTGCCATAGTCGTTGTGTCCGATTCACTTCTCTTGCTGACTCACCTCGTAGTGGATGTGATACGGCGTTGTAGACAATGGTTCTGTATTGGTATCGAGAGCTTGCCGACATCGTGGTAACTTACAGAAAGGCAAATGGCAACTGGCGGCGAACAGCAAGGTTGCGTCACGAGATCTATCCCCGCCGATAACAACCACAGCAGTCAATGTTTGCATCAGTGTTTCGCTGTTTGTCTGAGGCAGGGTCATTTCAGGAAGCAGAAAATCATGAAGCATGTACCCGAAATGTTCGGACACCAGCCTTGGCGGAAAATGTGATTAACACTGTGGAAGGCGACCGCCGTGTCAGTACCAGGCTGTTGGCCCAGTACAGGGTAACCCAGACGACCTTGTGGAACATTTTCCATGACAATTGTTACTACCTTTATCAGTTACGGCGTGTGCAGGGCTTGCTAACGGAGCAGCTTTGTCGCTGGTTTCTTCACCAGACAAACACGATTCTGGGATTTGTGTCTCCCGTCCTATTCACAGATGAGGCCACCTTTACGCAGAGTGGTCTACATGATGGTGCTCCAGTCCACTTCGCGGTGAACGTCCGTACGCATCTCAATCGTGTCTTTCCTGGTTGATGGATCGGACGAGGGGGTCAAGTAGCACGGCCTGCTCGTTCACCAGATTTCAATCCGTGCGATTTCTCTTTATGGGGCCATCTCAGAAGTATCGAGTGTGCTGAGCCCATTCCAGATGTGGAGACAATGAAGCTGCGTATTCATGCTGCCTTTGACATTATTCGGTTGCAGCCTGGCCATTATGCACGCATGCGTTGAGGCACATGGAAACCATTTTCGACACATACTGTGTGGCTGCATAGTACACAGCGTATTAAGACCGCAGTCTCTGTAAAAAAGTATAATTGAATAAATGGTCTCCAGCATGGAAATCATGCATTTCCGAACTTCATTAGACCTTTTCTGTTCCGTATGCTTTCATCGATCAATCCCTAGAGTTTGTAGATGGTGGGAAAAAAAATCACCCTGTACAAGAACTCCACGGCAGTAGAATTACTACGACGACGAGATTCACGTCTGTTTCAATGGCATAATTATTGTTGTCTACGTGAATAACATGGGGGACTTTGTCTTACAAGCTTTCTGTTGCTTTTTTTTCCTCACTATTGAAGTCTCCCACCTTAAACTTAAAAAAAGGAAAAAAGGAGAACTGGTTTATTTTAAAAATATATAACGAAAAGTTTCAAAGAAAGGCTTAATGGATAGACTGACGGTTTACGAATTTAAGGAGGAGAGTTCGAATCTAACTGTAGTCAACTGTCTTTTTTTTTTCATTTAAAGCTGTGCAGGAGACATTTTAAACCTTAGTTCGTTACAAACTGTCCAGTTGTAGACTTTTCTAGGTTTCTTTCAGAATATTCCATTTTATAATAGTCTAATCTTTAAACAAACAGACAAATGGCCATAGTAAAAATATTGAAAATGTGTGTTTTTATTTGTAATTACTTTGACTGCCACCTAGTGTCTCTATAGTTTTTAGCTAAGAGAAACGTATAAGATGATTGACGTACTTTACTAAGTCTTTACGCGTGGTTAACACGAGCTAGTGAGTGTGCCTTCCAGTATCTTGTTTCCAGTTTGATATCCGTTCTTCAACTACGGTAGGCCTATTCGACAGTTACGCTAAAAAGAATAGACGGGTAGCGTCTTTGTAGCGCGTGGGCTTACTGTAATGGTAGCTGTAGTATGTGTTGAGTCGAATCTCACCACGTATTTTCTTGTCGCGTCGCAAATGTTTCTTGCTTTATTTACTTTCGGTTATTAATGATTTTTTCTTTTCACTTTTCTCAATATTCTTTTCAGTAAATAATTATGGTTTGTGAATTTGAATTCTAAAAATAGTTTTCCTTGGAAGATAATATTTATCTGACTTCCCATAAAAATAAAAGTAACATAGTAGCAAGTAGATTTGAATTTTGAAATTAATTCTGTAGGCCTAATAATTCTGTAGGCCTTTCACAGAAAAATGAAATAAAATAAAACGAAGAGTAGGCTACGTAAAGCTTCAGTATTTTGTCCACATGCCATTGGCATCAAGAACAGTTTGGATCCATCGAGGCAAAGGATTGACAAGTATATTGACAAAGTCCGCATCCGTGGCAGTTCTCTCCCATGAAGAATGAACCAAATGCCATGGGACTTTCACAGTTCTGGCCAAATGTCCCATGGAGTCTTCTTAAGTTGAGCCCATACGTGCTGTACGGAGTTGAAATAAGATGACTTTCAAGGCCACAGAAGGCACTGAATAATATTCTTCCTCCTTGAAGACCAGCTCTGAATCCTAATGCTAGTGTGTAATGGATGATTATCACGTTGGTAAGTGAGACGTACTTCAGGGTACCAAAGTCGGGCTCCAGAGATGATTACATTTTTAAGGAAATGTTCATAGCATGTTGAATTCAATTTGCCTTTGATACGCTCTGAAGTTCCTGCAACCACGTAAGACATCCAGTCAAAACATTTCACCTTTACGCGTCCGCTTCCAGCGCGTGTGGCCACGAAGCGCGCCTCAGGTCGTCGTCGGTAAAAAAGAGCAGGACCTCAGCTCGAGAACTCAGTAGTGCACTCGTCGAAGAAAATGACTTTCCTCTTCCCAGGAACTCACAATTGCTAGTGTGTTCACAGCTTGTTCATCAGACAACAGTTCTTTGAAAAGAGCACGACGGGACCTGATTCCATGGTCCTTTTAATCTTCTGAGAGCAGTTCTCGACGAGTCCGGGAAATGTGAAGCTCTCCTTACTCCCCGGATGGGTGACAAAAAAGCATTCTGGGCCGCCCTGATCAATTCTTCATCCTGTCTACGAGTAGAGACTCGTGGTCTTCCCGGTATTGAACGTCTCGCTACCTCACCATTACTTCTAAATCGTCTAATCAATCTTCTTGCTGTGAAAGCATTAACACCATAACGACATTCTGCCTCACATTCACTAACATCGTTTCCAAAGAGAGCAATTATTCGCTCGCGAACATTCACATCAGTATTTTTGAAGCAGACCTATGGCTTATGACAACCAGCTGATACATTTCTCTTAGCTGAAAACTATTGAGACACCAGGTGGCGGTCGAAATAATTAGAAATAAATACATCCATTTTCAATATTTTTACTATAACCATTCGTTTATTTGTTTGAAGATTAGGCTATTATAAAATGGAATCTTTTGAAAGAATGTAGAACTTAGAAGAGCCTTTAACTCCATCATTTGTGACGAATTAAGGTTTAAAATATTACTTGCACAGATTTAAATAAAAGAAGACAATTGAACCCAGTTGGATTCAAACGCCCGTCCTTTACGTTCGTAAAGTGTTAACCTATCCATTCAGCCAATGAAACAACGTGGAGGTACCGTTTCTACGTGTTCGATTAGTGATTTTCAAAATCAATGATACGATGAGTTACATTGCAATGAATCTCGACCAATGCTGTTTCCTAACTATTATATTGCATCTTTTTGACGATGTGCCGGATGGGGTGGCCGAGCGGTTCTAGGCGCTACAGTCTGGAACCGCGCGACCGCTACGGTCGCAGGTTCGAATCCTGCCTCGGGCACGGATGTGTGTGATGTCCTTAGATAAGTTAGGTTTAAGTAGTTCTAAGTTCTAGGGGACTGATGACCTCAGATGTTAAGTCCCATAGTGCTCAGAGCCATTTGAACCATTTTTTGACGATGTAAACAGCAAGCTGAAGCTTCACAGGCCGCAAAGGTTTCCAACACTGGCGCTTCTGAACTTCGGCATGGGCGTTAGTCGGACCGGACAAACGTTTTGCCTCTCATTGTAGATTTCGCTGCTCCAGATCTTCAACCGTATCAACGAGAGTGCTGTAACTTCACTTTTGAGATGATGCCAGATATAAAATGAGGTCAGATGAACTTGGATATCAAATTACGGACCTCATTCAACCTAACCCTTTTAGACTTTGTGGGTAGTTAGTTGCCGTCTGGCGTCTTGCATGTACCACACTCCCCTGCCATGGGTCATAGATCAGATTCAAAGCAAATGAGACGGGGGGTCAATAGCAAAGTTTAATTTTCATATAATTTTGAACTAACCAGATAATATTTCATACTGAAGCGGCTCGTTTCTGGATCACGTTGCTTCTATTATCGTATATTTTCACCTTTGTCTGGTCTCTCTATTTATTACGACACGTATTATATATGTCTGCAGAACTAAAAGATTTTATTTTATTTATTTATCTGTCCTTTTGAAATCCCAAACAGGGAGCTCGACTGCAGACAATATATTGCTGCTCTTCGACCTTTGAATAAATTAATAACGAATACACAGAGATAATTCCGAAATAGTGCAACTGATGATACTTACAAAGAGATCACATACTAATCCGATTTTTAAATTTTTTGTATATGTGGTACGTGAAGTTCAGAAGTCGAATATCAGCCTCGATGGTCCGCAGCTCGTGGTCGTGCGGTAGCGTTCTCGCTTCCCGGGTTCGAATCCTGGCGGGGTCAGGGATTTTCTCTGCCTCGTGATGACTGCGTGTTGTGTGATGTCCTTAGGTTAGTTAGGTTTAAGTAGCTCTAAATTCTAGGGGACTGATGACCATAGATGTTAAGTCCCATAGTGCTCAGAGCCATCAGCCTCGATGCAACTCTCAAAAATCCTTGAAAAAAAAAGTTTTCTGAGCATCTGTATTACCCTAAACTAAGGTCGATTCTTCGTCAGGCACGATGGTTGTGTGTTAAAGTGCTCGCTTTCCATGTGGACGGTCCAGGTTCGATTGCCGGGGAAGCAAATTTTTATAGAAAGGTCCATATTCTATGGGCATTGCCGTAAAGCGTGAAATACACAGACGGGAGAATTCGGTAGTGCTCCAGATTGATCTTGTTTCGGACAGATTTTTTTTTTCCTTTTTTTTCATTTGAGTTCGAATACCTGCGTCATTTAAATACAAACTTCATCAATTAACTGCTAATTTACATATATCTATTTACCATCGTAATGAAAAATACACGTTGTCTCATTTCTAACTACACTCAAAAATCCAGTTTTCTTTAGAAATATGATTCTTTGTTACCTATCTTTTGTAAATACTTCCTAAATTAAAAGGACATTACAAATTAATTATTTTCATCTTTACGGATTTTACTTTTCATGTTAACGCTCGTAGAACATGCACTTTAAAAAAAAATGCCATCGGCTGGGACTCGAACTGAGGCCAAGCTCGTGGCAGACGACCACACTACTACAGTGCCATACTGCTTGTCGAAAAAATCAACGTTAGTTTAGGTTTCTAAAGATGTTCAGGAACCTAAAATTCTATTTTCGAGAGTTGCATCGAACTGCTATGGGGACTGGTATTTGAGTTCTGAACATAACGCCCCGTTAACATAAAAAAATATATACAAAGATCCAATTGCTGGGTGGTTACTTATTAATGCTTGTGGTTTTGAAGCCTGTGAGGATGCAGCTGCTATGTGCTCCTGGTACCATTCTCGGAATGGGATTGAGAGTGATATGAAAGAACGACGTGGGATGAATACCGAGATACATAGTCTGTGGTAGGAGGCGAGTACTGTTGCAGTTATGCAAGACAAGTAGACTGGAGCTTTGATTTAGTACCGAAAAGGTTGAATGGGTTATTATTGGTGCGATAGATACATTATGGGAGAGGAGGAGTAGCATACAAGATGGTTGAAATCACTCATCATAGGAAGTGGAGTAGGACGAATTAAATAAGGCTGCTGGGAATTGTAATGTTACAACCTGAAGAGATGGCAATAAAAATTCATCATTATTTACACCAGAAAATACAAAGCAATAGAGGATAGAAATCAGTTCAGAAGCTTCGAAAATTAATGATTGCTCAAATTTACATATCAATTTTGTGTGTGATACGATGGCAGACGAGAGATGACAAACAACGAACGACGATGCATATTTACAGAAATAATTTTCTCTGATTTTTGCAGATCATTACCTCGTTAGAGTAAAAGCTATTCGTCACCGTAAAGATGACGATTTTCCCTAAACTAAAGTTTTTGATGGGATTTTATAGTTTTCACGTGCAGTAATATATTGGCAAGATCAAGTTGGCAGTTAGGAAACGTCAGTGCCGGGCAAGCTAACGCCGTAAGTGGATTTTCCAGAACTGCTGCCCAAGATACAGATAGGCTGGTCATAAAAGCAGTTCCTTTGGTCTGTGGGCTGTTTTTTGGGAGATGAGTTTTTAAATAGGACATAAATGTTTGGAAGGCTAAGGCCTGAGAAGTTTAGAGAAAGTTACCGGTTTTCGATGAGCAATCATTTAAACTTCTTGTCCCTTTTGAGAAAATTGTTTCCTCTCAGCGAAAGTGATGTAATTACGACACACGGAAGAACAGGGTTCAACATTCGTGGTTTCAAGCACTTATAAGGTCATGAACGCGATTTCTTCCGCCACGCCGGTCTGAGTGGCCGAGCGGTTCTAGGCGCTACAGTCTGGAACCGCGCGACCGCTACGGTCGCAGGTTCGAATCCTGCCTCGGGCATGGATGTGTGTGATATCCTTAGGTTAGTTAGGTTTAAGTAGTTCTAAGTTCTAGGGGAGTGATGACCTCAGAAATTAAGTCCGATAGTGCTCAGAGCCATTTTTTTCTTCCGCCACTGTGTGACCATAAGAAAAGGAGCGATCCATATTATAACGAGTGCATATATACGACACCACAGTTCTTGATCCGCCTTGACTGATGAACACGATATGCCCAAACTCACGGAACATTTGGTTGCCACACTCTTGATAATTATCCTTGCAACGAACAAAGAGAACTGCCTACTAGTACGGTTTTGTCAGTTCAGCTGTACAACCGAAATTCTTAAACTCTGTAATCAATCTACAAGGATTTAGCAACGAGCGCGATGCCGATCAATACTTTAATCACAGGAAATTCGTAGAAACTTTGGAAGAAACCACTTAAGGCAACCGAATTTTTTAAGCTTCCACTATAGTTTAACACCTGACCACTGGTCTCAGGCAGACTAATTCATTTGGAATCTCTCGGAATTCCACCGCTGAGTGAACAATGTTACGGTTGTTTGCAAATTAATCTGCATAAGTTGGCAGACCAAAGTACGACAGAGTATCGCCAAGAAAGAAAGGGGGAGGAGGAGACTACTAGGACATTGTAATAAAGCTCATGACAAAGGAGAAGTGTGAACATCTTAACGAAGACCAATGGAGCGAATCCCTCTGGTACAGGAAAGATGCAGGTGGTAGAACTTTTACAAGCCTTTGCGCAGGGGGAAATAGGTATTATTCCTCTGATTCGTCGAAGTCAGGCTAATTGTCGTATTCCACTGACTGACTGCTCGTCCAGCTGAGCTTTGAAGGAAGTTCACGTCGCCTTTCTTGACCGAAACTGAGATTTTGTCCAGTGTATAATTTCAGTTTGTTGCAAACGAATACAGTCACGACGAAAAATAGAAAGAAAATAAAAACTATGCCGTAACGCCGCCTCCTCCGTATTTCATTGATTCACTGTTGCCACTAACTTGATGGCATTTAAGTTCTCCATGCATTAACAGCACCCAAACCCTTCCATCAGATTGCAGCAAGGTACAATGTGATTCAACGATCACTCCTTTCCAGTCATTCAGTGTCCAGACGCGTCGCTCTTTACATCACCTCAAAGAGGCACTCAGCTCTGACTACAGATAGGGCTTATGACAAATGATAAGCTGTAGACCATTCTTGTTAACTACCTACTCACATTCATTGTGCTAGCCGGACAGCTGATAGCAATTTGGAACTAAGGGACGATTCCCTCCGCAGATTTCATGCGATTTTTTTACAACCACCCTCCATAGCGGTTGATATCCCCATCCGTCTGGTACATGCGATCTGTGTGGTCTCTGTTTAGTTTTGGTTGTTACTTCGCTTTTCCGCTTTCCGCTTCACAGTCACCTCACCAACAGTCGACTTGGACACCTTTGGGTGGGTTGAAATGTTCCTATTGGATTTGTTACTTAGATGACGTCCAGTGACTATCCCACGTTGAAAATACAAACTCCTCGCCTCCTTTTACGGTAGCGGGTCAAACTGAATTACACAGAGGTGTCCCCATACTTTTAGACAGACACTGTACATTTAGGTGACACTCACCATCAATTAAGCGCATGTCGGCCAATTCTTCTTTAGTGAATGGCACTGTGAAAATGAATTTCGTATTATTAACAATTCGACTACGACGATATTTTCCAAGCACCACATTGTAAACAAATTGCAGCACTCACCGAAACAGATCTGATGTACGTAGAAAGTTATTCCACTGCGCTTCAGTAGATTCTTTCTAAAGGCAACATACAGCTGACGACGTATCTTTTGTCTCGAAAACAAGTATCCGTCGAGACATAACGTAGCTGTTGTCTCGACAGCACAAGTTTCCTCGGAGAGTGGCGTAAGCCTTCGGGTTGTGAGCCATTCAACGGCCGCAACGACAGAAAAAATCCCAATATTCGACAATTTTACTTTGTTATTTCTTATTAGATCTACAAAAGAGAAATCACTGCATTAAATAAACGTAACGTGTATCCACAAGACATGTGACCTGTAACTAAAAAATTTTCATGATCTCTCCATCGGCAAAAGATTCCGGAATAGTTCCCCATTCGGATATCTGGGAGGGGACTGCAAAGGCGGAGGAGACCATGAGAAAAAGATTTCATAGCCAACGAAGTGATGGCGAGTCGGGTGTGGAATGTCAGAAGCTGGAAAATGGTAAGCAAGCTAGAAAATCTCAAAAGGGAAATGCGAAGGCTCAGTCTACATATAGCACCTCTCAGTGATGTGGAATGGAAATAAGATAAGGATTTCTGGTCAGATGAGTATAGGGTAAAATCAACAGCAGCAGAAAATAGTATGACGATAGATTTGGCTTTCTGATAGGTAAAGGCACCAAAGAGGTAATTCTAACGTTGCGGTTTATAATAGAAGCAAGACTAAAAAAAAAATCAAGACGCGTTTATAGGATTTGTCGACCTGGAAAAACCTTTAGGAAATGTTAAATGGAGCAAGATGTTAGAAATTCTGAGAAAAATACGGGTAAGCTATAGGGAGAGACGGTTAATATGTACAAGAGCCAGGATGGAACAGAAAGAGTGGACAAACAAGAACGAAGTCCTCGGATTAGAAAGGGTGTAGTACAGGGATGTAGTCTTTCTCCCCTACTGTTTAAACTGTACATCGAAGAAGCAATGAAGGAAATAAAAGAAATGTTCAAGAGCGGAATTAAAATTCAAGGTGAAGGGATATCAATGATACGATTCGATGATGACATTGCTATCCTGAGTGAAAGTAAAGAAGAATTACGTGATCTGCTGAATGGAATGAACAATCTAATGAGCCCAGAATGTGGATTGAGAGTAAATGAAAGAAAGAATGGGGTGTAGGATTCGATATGAACAGGAAGGTTGGCTGGATACTGTGTTACTGTGAAACGTTCAGTGACAGGGTTATTCTTATCAGAATCGACAGCAAACCAACACCGACAACGATAGTCCAGATATACATGTCGACGTCGCAAGCTCAAGATGAAGAGAGAGAGAGAGAGAGAGAGAAAGCATATGAGGATATTGAAAGGGTAATACAGTACGTAAAGGGATACGAAAATCTAATAGTCATAGTGGACTGTAATGCAGTTGTAGGATAAGAAAACGGTTCAAATGGCTCTGAGCACTATGGGACTTAACATCGGAGGTCATCACTCCCCTAGAACTTAGAACTATTTAAACCTAACTAACCTAAGGACATCACACACATCCATGCCCGAGGCAGGATTCGAACCAGCGACCGTAGCAGTCGCGCGGTTCCGGACTGAAGCGCCTAGAACCGCTCGCCCACCGAGGCCGTTGTATGGGAAGAAGTAGTGGAAAAGGTTATAGGAGAATACGGGATTGGGACAAGGAATGGGAGAGGAGAGAAACTAATCGAGTTCTGTAATACTCTGTTCAAGAATCACACGAGGAGGGGATATACTTGGAAAAGGCCGGGTGATAAGGAAATACTTCAGTTACATTACGTTATGGTCAGACAGAGATTCTGAAATGAGATACCAGATTGTAAGGCGTACCCAGGATCAGATATAGACTCCAATTACAATGTGGTAGTGATGAAGAGTAGGCTGAAGTTTAAGGGATTAGTCAGGCAGGATGAATAAGCGAAGAAGTGCGATAGGAAAGTTCTAAGGAACGACGAGAGAGGCTTGAAGTTCTCTAAGGCTATAGGTAAAGTAATAAGGAATAGCTCAGTAGGCAATACAGCTGAAGTGGAATGGACATCTCTAATAAGGGCAGTCACAGAAGTTTGAAAGAAAACCATAGGTACAAAGAAGGTAACTGCGAAAAAGCCACGCCTAACAGAAGAAATACTTCAGTTGATCGATGAAAAATAAAAGTAGAAAAATGTTTAGGGACATTCAGGAACACATAACTATAAGTCGCTAAGGAATGAAATAAGTAAGAAGTGCAAGGATGTTAAGACGAAATGGCTGCATGAATAATGTGAAGAAATAATACAAAAATTTGTAGGAAGGACTGACTCAGCACAAAGGAAAGCCCAAACAATCTATTGTGGAATTAATTAAAGGCCAGGATGGTAACATTAAGAGTGCAAAGGGAATTTCACTGATAAATGAAAGGAAAGAGTACACTGAAGACCTCTGTGAAGGAATTGTCTAATGACTATGTAGAAGGAGAAACGGGCGTCGATAGGGTAGACAAAGGAGATCCAGTATTAGAATTTAAAAAAGCTCTGGAATACTTAAGATCAAATAAGGCAGAAGGGATACATAACATTCCTTCAGAATTTCTAGAATCATGGGAGGAAGTGGCAACAAAACGACTTTTCCGTTGGTGTATCGTAGAATGAATGAATCTGGCGACATACCAACTGACTTTCGTAAAATTATCATCCACACAATTCCGAAGGCTGCAAGAGCTGACGAGTTTGAGAATTATCGCACAATCAGTTTAACAGCTTATACATCGAAGTTGATTACAAGAATAATATACACAAGAATGGAAAAGAAAATGACGATCAGTTTGGCTTTAGGATAGGTAAAGGCACCAAAGGGGTAATTCTGATGTTGCGGTTTATAATAGAAGCAAGACTAAAAAAAATCAAGACGTGTTTATAGGATTTGTAGACCTGGAAAAAGCATTCGACAATGTAAAATGGTGCAAGATGTTCGAAATTCTGAGAAAAATACGGGTAAGCTATAGGAAGAGACAATTAATATGTAGAAGAGCCAAGATAGAACAGTAAGAGTGGACAAACAAGAACGAAGTGCTCGGATTAGAAAGGGTGTAGTACAGGAAAGTAGTCTTTCGGCCCTACTGTTCAATCTGTACATTGAAGAAGCAACGATGGAAACAAAAGAAAGGTTCAAGAGTGGAATTAAAATTTAAGGTGAAAGGATATCAATAATACGATTCGGTGATGACATTGCTATCCTGAGTGAAAGTGAAGAAGAATTACGTGATCAGCTGAATGGAGTGAACGGTCTAATGAGTACAGAATGTGGATTGAGAGTAAATGAAAGAAAGAAAAAAGTAATGGGAAGCAGCAGAAATGAGAACATCCAGAAACTTAACATCAGGATTGATGGTCACGAAGTAAATGAAGTTAAGGAATTCTGCTACCTAGGCAGCAAAAGAACCAATGATAGGCGGAGAAAGGAAGATACCAAAAGCAGGACAGCATTGGGAAAAAGGACAGTTCTGGCCAAGAGAAGTCCACTAGCACCAAACGTAGGCGTTAATTTAAAGAAGAAATTTCTGAGAATGTACATTTGGAGCACAGAATTGTGTGACAGTGGAACATGGAATGTGGAGAAATGGGAACGGAAGAGAATCCAAGCGTTTGAGATATGGTACTACAGGCGAATGTTGAAAATTAGGTGACTGAGAAGATAAGGAATGACTAGGTACTGCGTAGAATAGTATTGGAAAGGAAATTGTGGGAAACACTGACAAGGAGAAGGGATACGATGATAGGATATCCACTAAGACATGAGGGAATGATTTCCGTGGTACCAGAGGGAGCTGTAGAGGGCAAAAACTGTAGAGTAAGACAGAGATTGTAATATATCCAGCACATAATTGAGGATGTAGGTTGCAAGTGCCTTTATGAGACGAAGAGGATGTCACAGGAGAGGAATTGGTGGCGGGTCGCATCAAACCTGTCAGAAGACTGATGAAAAAAAAGTCTGTTGATAATAAAGCTTAGAGAACGCATTGCCGTTTGTTTCACGAGCCCTTCGTCACAGTTCGTGTAGGTGAAAACAGATCACAAATGTCGGATCAAAATTTATTTGAGGTAAATTAAGTATGTAGCCTCACCCTGTGTATTCTGTACAGTAATGGTCTCGAGAAGAAACCGTCACGTCTGAAGATTTCTCTCCGTTATGAATGACCTACTGCGTCCTGTTTGCTAGGAACTGTTCAGTCGAATCGAGAAGGTAGTCTGATACTACGTACTCTCATATTTTGTTCATTTGACGACGGTGCGAAACTGTATTACAGAACGTTGCTGCTAGTGACCAATACGGGACTTGTCCATCGATGTGCTACTTGTTTAGCGCTTCAGTGTCATATTCCGTAACTAGTACCCGAGGAGGTGAATGGGGTTGTGACTGCGAGTGGTCCGCTGCCGACAACGGAGCATGCTGCGCCGCCCTCGTCGCCGCCCACGCTCTGTGCTCGTAGACAGGCGTGGGCGGCTCCCGGCAGGATTGGCGGGGGCGGGGGTGGTAGGTCGCAGCCCCGGCACAGCCGTGGGCGGCGTGGGGAGGCAGCTTACAGCCTACAGCCGGCCACACACGCACGAGCACCTGCGTTTCGTCACACAGCAGATTATTGCGCAGCTTACACCTGCACTGGAGGAAGGAGGAGGGTGCGGTTGGTGTAGTTTATGTAACTCACCACTTTCAAATTACGTAACATCCTTGTTAAGAGAAGGGTACTGATGTCAAAAGACTACACTGCGCGATTGCTTTTGGGATCGTAACTCTGAATCTATATTTTCTGTTGCCCGTAAAGCCAGAATGTGGCCTTCCTTCTTTAATAACTATTTTCCCAAGTCACTACACTGCGTGTACCCTTGCACATAGCTATCGAACGGCCTACTTGGGAACTAAAGCGAACATCCTTGCCAGATATCTGGACAGCCCCAAACCAGCTGCAGCATCCGATCCAGATATAACTATGTAAATAGCTTTCCGCAAGATACCACAATAAAAACTGTCATTCGGGAAATCAACTGAAAACGTGGCTGGGGGTAGCAACACTATAATGTTTACGTAATAGCTACAGAGAAAACATGTGGCAGTAGCGTACATCCCAGCATATAGGGTGGTCAGAAACAGTCTGACAAGCTTGTAAGGGTGTTGCAGTGTAGGCTGCCCTCAGAAGTAATTATAAAGAAAAAAGTTTCGATACTTTGTGCCGTTTCCCAGTTAATTAGCATTGAAGTTAGCCAGTCAGGCCGTTGTTATGCAGATTCAAGTAGTCCTCCAGAGAGGGTGTCCCAAAATGTGTTCTTCGTTTGATTTCTTAAATCCAAGCAAGAGCGCGATACAAAAATTGGACACAGGACTGCAGCAAGGATCAAAGTTGAGCCAAAGGCTGAGCAATCTCGTGCGCTACCATCTACGCGCCATAGCGGAAAATCCATAAAGCGTCAGCAGAAATAAGCACCAGCCCCACGGCAGAATAAAAAGGAAATAGTACTGCTACATTCGAGTGTAGCACCTAACATTTCTGATTATCATTTTATGTCTTAGCGATTTTTCAACAGCATAGAGCCCCGCTGCGCTACTGGAGTAGAAGACTAGAGCTTTGTCGAGTAATTTTAACACACAAATTTCATGGCCCAGTGAATTATCAGACACGCTTCAATCTTTATTATCCAGCATCTGATCTCTTCGGGCTAATGATTTACTTGAAAATGAAACGTGAATATGACATCCGAATTTGTCTCAGAACCTACTTTCAGCCATTGTATGACGTCCAGGTACCGATCCTGCAACTTCTGGATATAATGATGAATGCTGTGGAGCACCCGTGGGGTCTTATCTTTTCAAAGCTAATATTTCCTGCAACAAGAGCCTGAAACAGGATATTACTGGCCATTAAAAATGCTACACCACGAAGATAATGTGCTACAGACGCGAAATTTAAGCGACAGGAAGAAGATGCTCTGATATGCAAATGATTAGCTTTTGAGAGCATTTACACACGGTTGGCGCCGGTGGCGACACCTGCAACGTGCTGACGTGAGGAAAGTTTCCAACCGATTTCTCATACACAAACAGCAGCTGACCGGTGTTGCCTGGTGAAACATTGTTGTGATGCCTCGTGTAAGAAGAAGAAACGCATACGATCACGTTTCCGACTTTGATAGAGGTCGGATTGTAGCCTATCGCGATTGCGGTTTATCGTATCGCGACATTGCTGCTCGCGTTCGTCGAGACCCAATGACTGTTAGCAGAATATGGAATCGGTGGGTTCAGGAGGGTAATACGGAACGCCGTGCTGGATCCCAACGGCCTCGTCTCACTAGCAGTCGAGATGACAGGCATCTTATCCGCATGGCTGTAACGGATCGTGAAACCACGTCTCGATCCCTGAGTCAACAGATGGGGACGTTTGCAAGACAACCACCATCTGCACGAACAGTTCGACGACGTTTGCAGCAGCATGGACTATCAGCTCGGAGACCATGGCTGCGGTTACCCTTGACGCTGCATCACAGACAGGAGCGCCTGTGATGGTGTACCCAACTACTAACCTGGGTTCACGAATGGCAAAACGTCATTTTTCCGGATGATCCAGGTTCTGTTTACAAAAAAATGGTTCAAATGGCTCTGAGCACTATGGGACTCAACTGCTGTGGTCATTAGTCCCCTAGAACTTAGAACTACTTAAACCTAACTAACCAAAGGACATCACACACAACCATGCCCGAGGCAGGATTCGAACCTGCGACCGTAGCAATCGCACGGCTCCGGACTGCGCGCCTAGAACAGCGAGACCACAGCGGCCGGCTTCTGTTTACAGCATCGTATGGTCGTACCCGTGTTTGGCGACATCGTGGTGAACGCATATTGGAAGCGTGTATTCGTCATCGCCATACTGGCGTATTACCAGCCGTGATGTATGGCGTGCCATTGGTTACACTCTTCGGTCGCCTCTTGTTCGCATTGACGGCACTTTGAACAGTGGACGTTACATTTCAGATGTGTTACTAACCGTGGCTCTACTCTTCATTCGATCCCTGCGAAACCCTACATTTCAGCAGAATAATGCACAACCGCATGTTGCAGGTCCTGTACGGCCCTTTCTGGATACAGACAATGTTCGACTCCTGCCTTGGCCAGCACATTCTCCAGATCTCTCACCAACTGAAAACGTCTGGTCAATGGTGAGCGGGCAACTGGCTCTTCATAATACACCAGTCACTACTCTTGATGAACTGTGCGATCGTATTGAAGCTGCATCGGCAGCTGTACCTGTACACGCCATCCAAACTGTTTGACTCAATGCCCAGGCGTATCAAGGCCGTTATTACGGCCAGAGGTGGTTGTTTTGGGTACTGATTTCTCAGGATCTATGCACCCAAATTGCGTGAAAATGTAGTCACATGTCAGTTCTAGTATAATATATTTGTCCAATGAATACCCGTTTATCATGTGCATTTCTTCTTGGTGTAGCAATTTTAATGGCCAGTAGTGTAGTTCATCTCGCCTGTTCACCTTTCTTTTGTATAACTCAGACTTGATCCAACCCCCCCCCCCCCCCCCCCCAAAGAATGTAATGGCGTATGATCTGGCGATCTCGGTGACCAGTTAATTCAGCCAATCCAGCTGTTACGGTAGAGTTGAGGTGTTCCTCACACGTCTGATAAATGTGGAGGGGCTCCTTCACGCTATAAGTACAGTGCACTTATAAAATAGTAATTCTGTCCCGTCATTCGCTCTTCTAAAATTAGTGTACCTGTCAACATGTTATCCGTCATCCCGCACCAAACACTGATCTAAAAATGTGGGAACTTCGTTTCCAATGTAGCGCCTGAATTTTCCCGAGCCCATCCATGATTACTACGTGTGTTTGGTTTCCAACCCATGTAAATGTGGCTTCATCAGTGAACAGTGTTAATGTATGTAAATGACGATTGTCATTTAGCCAGTAACAAAATCCAAATCGTATTACATTGTCCCGAATGTGAGGGACCTGGACTCGCTGTTTTTGAAACAATCACAAGTTTTCCGCATGTAGTGTTCGCTTTCGCCGTACATGTCTTCGTCGGACATTAACACTAGCAGAAAGTCGCTGTGTGCTGGTAATAGGTATGCACTGTACCATTTCAACAATGTGGTGATATTTCTTCTTAAGTTGTTGAATTCAGAAAAAAAGGAACTTTGAAGAATACTTGTTTCACAGAATTTGCTGAAAAGTCCCGTAACACTCTACGGTCAAGAATTTGACGTGTCTGAAAGCGCCGATGCGTCTTGTCATGGTCCGTGCCGCTCCCCCCGCCGGAGGTTCGAGTCCTCCCTCGGGCACGGGAGTGTGTGTCGTCCTTAGCATAAGTTAGTTTAAGTTAGACTAAATAGTGTGTAAGCTTAGGAAATGATAACCTCAGTAGGTTTTTTTTATTTTTTTTTTATTTAACGGCCACTGTCCGTTGGTCAGTCAGTGTGCTCCCTGCCGCCGTTGGATAAGCAGCTGCAGCAGCAAGTTGTATACTGTTAGCTCACTCATTTGTTACATAGTTTAATTCTTAATTTCTTTACGTGTTTTTGGTACTTGCATTGTTTAATTCATAAATTTCGGGCGTATTATAGTACTTGAGACTTGTAGCATCGCGTTTTTAGTACCTGAATAGTATAAAATCGCGTAGTCTCCTTCCGCCGCCAAGCAGTGTGTCAGCAGTGCGCAAGTAGCAGCATTACTGCATTTACTAGGCACTCTTTGTATTTTAACAACCGTTTAAATTTTGTGTCGAATTGTTTGTGCTCTCTGTAGATTAATTCAGACGTTCTTTGCACAACAGTTTTTAGCATGGATAGGGACTGCAACTGCTGTGTTCGGATGCAGGCTGAGTTGGCATCCCTTCGTTCCCAGCTTCAGGCAGTGTTGGCTTCGGTCACACGGCTTGAGGCTGTTGCCAATGGGCGCCACTGTGGGGGTCCGGATGGGGGTTTGTCGGGGACGGCCAGCTCGTCCCACGCATCCCCCGATCGGACTACAACGGTGGCTACCCGGGATACTGCCCACATTGAGGCTGTCCCTCACCTGTGGTAGAGTGGGAGGTCGTCTCGAGGTGTGGCAGGGGGCGAAAGACATTCCGGAGGGCTGAACGGAAGGCCTCTCCAGTTTGTCTGACGAACTGGTTTCAGGCTCTGTCTCCGGCTGATACTGATGTTCGGCCGGAGATGGCTGCTTGTCCTGTTCCAGAGGTTGCCCCTCAGTCTGCAAGATCCGGGCAGTCGCAGAGGGTGGGCTTACTGGTACTTGGGATATGGCAGCAAGAGAGGGGAAGAAAACCAATGTGCACTCCATGTGCATACCGGGGCGAGTCATTCCAGATGTGGAAAGGGTCCTTCCGGTTGCCATGAAGGGTACAGGGTGCACCCATCTGCAGGTGGTCGCTCATGTCGGCACCAATGATGTGTGTCGCTATGGATCGGACGAAATCCTCTCTGGCTTCCGACAGCTATCTGATTTGGGGAAGACTGCCAGTCTCGCTAGCGGGATGAAAGCAGAGCTCACCATCTGCAGCTTCGTCGACAGGACTGACTGCGGACCAATGGTACAGAGCCGAGTGGAGAGTCTGAATCAGAGGCTGAGACGGTTCTGCGACCGTGTGGGCTGCAGATTCCTCGACTTGCGCCAGAGGGTGGTGGGGTTTCGGGTTCCGCTGGATAGGTTAGGAGACCACTACACGCAGCAAGCGGCTACACGGGTAGCAGGGGTTGTGTGGCGTGGACTGGGCGTTTTTTTTTAGGTTAGATGGCCTCGGGCAAGTACAGAAACGGCAACAGCTTCAAAGGGTGCGGGGCAAAGTCAGGACATGCGGGGACTAAGCAGCAATCGGTATTGTAATTGTAAACTGTCGAAGCTGCATTGATAAAGTACCGGAACTTCAAGCGCTGATAGAAAGCTCCGAAGCTGAAATCGTTATAGGTACAGAAAGCTGTATGAAGCCAGAGATAAATTCAGCAGAAATTTTTACAAAGGCATAGACGGTGTTTAGAAAGGATAGATTGCATGCAACCGGTGGTGGCGCGTTTGTCGCTGTTAGTAGTAGATTATCCTGTAGTGAAGTAGAAGTGGATAGTTCCTGTGAAATATTATGGGTGGAGGTTACACTCAACAACCGAGCTAGGTTAATAATTGGCTCCTTTTACCGACCTCCCGACTCAGCAGCATTAGTGGCAGAATAGCTGCGAGAAAATTTGGAATACATTTCACATAAATATTCTCAGCATATTATAGTCTTTGGTGGAGATTTCAATTTACCAGATATAGACTGGGATACTCAGATGTTTAGGACGGGTGGTAGGGACAGAGCATCGGGTGACATTATACTGAGTGTACTATCCGAAAATTACCTCGAGCAATTAAACAGAGAACCGACTCGTGGAGATAACATCTTTGACCTACTCATAACAAACAGACCCGAACTTTTCGACTCTGTAAGTGCAGAACAGGGAATCAGTGATCATAAGGCCGTTGCAGCATTCCTGAATATGGAAGTTAATAGGAATATAAAAAAAGGGAGGGAGGTTTATCTGTTTAGCAAGAGTAATAGAAGGCAGATTTCAGACTACCTAACAGATCAAAACGAAAATTTCTGTTCCGACACTGACAATGTTGAGTGTTTACGGAAAAAGTTTTAGGCAATTGTAAAATGCGTTTTAGACAGATACGTGCCGAGTAAAACTGTGAGCGACGGGAAAAACCCACCGTGGTTCAACAACAGAGTTAGGAAACTACTGCGGAAGCAAAGAGAGCTTCACTCCAAGTTTAAACGCAGCCAAAACCTCTCAGACAAACAGAACCTAAACGATGTCAAAGTTAGCGTAAGAAGAGCTATGCGTGAAGCGTTCAGTGAATTCGAAAGTAAAATTCTATGTACCGACTTGACAGAAAATCCTAGGAAGTTCTGGTCTTACGTTAAATCAGTAAGTGGCTCGAAACAGCATATCCAGACGCTCCGGGATGATGATGGCTTTGAAACAGAGGATGACACGCATAAAGCTGAAATACTAAACACCTTTTTCCAAAGCTGTTTCACAGAGGAAGACCACACTGCAGTTCCTTCTCTAAATCCTCGCACAAACGAAAAAATGGCTGACATCGAAATAAGTGTCCAAGGAATAGAAAAGCAACTGGAATCACTCAACACAGAAAAGTCCTCTGGACCTGACGGAATACCAATTCGATTCTACAACGAGTATGCGAAAGAACTTGCCCCCCTTCTAACAGCCGTGTACCGCAAGTCTGTAAAGGAACGGAAGGTTCCAAATGATTGGAAAAGAGCACAGGTAGCCCCAGTCTTCAAAAAGGGTCGTCGAGCAGATGCGCAAAACTATAGACCTATATCTCTGACGTCGATCTGTTGTAGAATTTTAGAACATGTTTTTTGCTCGAGTATCATGTCGTTTTTGGAAACCCAGAATCTACTCTGTAGGAATCAACATGGATTCCGGAAACAGCGATCGTGTGAGACCCAACTCGCTTTATTTGTTCATGAGACCCAGAAATTATTAGATACAGGCTTCCAGGTAGATGATATTTTCCTAGACTTCCGGTAGGCGTTCGATACAGTTCCGCACTGTCGCCTGATAAACAAAGTAAGAGCCCACGGAATATCAGACCAGCTGTGTGGCTGAATTGAAGAGTTTTTAGCAAACAGAACACAGCATGTTGTTATCAATGGAGAGACGTCTACAGACGTTAAAGTAACTTCTGGCGTGCCACAGGGGAGTTTTATCGGACCATTGCTTTTCACAATATATATAAATGACCAAGTAGATATTGTCGAAAGTTCCATGCAGCTTTTCGCGGATGATGCTGTAGTATACAGAGAAGTCGCAGCATTAGAAAATTGTAGCGAAATGCAGGAAGATCTGCAGCGGATAGCCACTTGGTGTAAGGAGTGGCAACTGACCCTTAACATAGACAAATGTAATGTATTGCGAATAAATAGAAATAAGGATCCTTTATTGTATGATTATATGATAGCGGAACAAACACTGGTAGCAGTTACTCCTGTTAAATATCTGGGAGTATGCGTGCGGAACGATTTGAAGTGAATGATCATATAAAATTAATTGTTGGTAAGGCGGGTACCAGGTTGAGATTCATTGGGAGAGTCCTTAGAAAATGTAGTCCATCAACAAAGGAGGTGGCTTACAAAACACTCGTTCGACCAATACTTGAGTATTGCTCATCAGTGTGGGATCCGTACCAGATCGGGTTGACGGAGGAGATAGAAAAGATCCAAAGAAGAGCCGCGCGTTTCGTCACAGGGTTATTTGGTAACCGTGATAGCGTTACGGAGATGTTTAGCAAACTCAAGTGGCTGACTCTGCAAGAGAGGCGCTCTGCGTCGCGGAGAAGCTCGCTCGCCAGGTTTCGAGAGGGTGCGTTTCTGGATGAGGTATCGAATATACTGCTTCCCCCTACTTATACCTCCCGTGGAGATCACGAATGTAAAATTACAGAGATTCGAGCGCGCACGGAGGCTTTCAGACAGTCGTTCTTCCCGCGAACCATACGCGACTGGAACAAGAAAGGGAGGTAATGACAGTGGAACGTAAAGTGCCCTCCGCCACACACCGTTGGGTGGCTTGCGGAGTGTGAATGTAGACGTAGATGTAGATGTAGATGTAGATGTAGATGTAGTTTCGTTCCAGAAGACCTTACAACAAATTTCCAAAGCGCCGATGGTTTTCTTCAACACAAACCGTAAGCATTAACCATATATGCATATTCTTCATTAATGTAGATGTGTGGTACTGCAGCCATCGCGTGTACAAACCCAAGCTTCTCTCTGATACACTCTTCATCCCCCACGCTACTTCACTCACTGCGCACGATGCATCGAACGGGCTATTTTAATGGCAGGACAACATCCCAAGCAAAGAGGGTGAAAGCAGCGAGGTAGTTTGGACTAGAATAAAATGTCGATGGGGTAGAGTGGATAAGTAATACGTGTGCGACACTAGGCCAAAAACAAATGTACATTAAATGTTAAAGTGGTTTCTTTCGCATTATTTGATTAAGTGTCCTGTCCAGGTACGTCATAAAGTCTCAAACAAAAGAATCCACCTCAAAGACATTGAAAAGAGGGAAGTGAAATTAATGTTATTTGCAACTGAAATTGTAAATATTGATTATTTCTTTAACATCAAATAAAATCAAGTTCATTGGCTTTACTTGCTTGAATAAAAATTAAATTCAGGCCAAAATGGCCATGTTGATTAACGGTGCACTTGGTGACGAATGATCGTGTACGCAGTTAATGTTCATACAAAACAAAGAAATTATTTTGTAAAAATTTAATCGGAATTCGAATTAATATGCAGGTTCGATTTTCTAATAATAAAATAACTTACGACAGAGCGCTTACGGTTCTCGGTCGCTGCCTCACCAATCAAATCGCTCACAGCTTAATTTAAACGGTCAGAAATTAGTTGTATCATGTAATTCAAACAGGAGAACTTAGAGATAGGTCATTTTACAAAATAACGCCTAGTTCCAAAAAAAAAAAAAAGTTAAATCTTGTGGGACTTAACTGCTAAAGTCATCATTTCCTAAGGTTACACACTACTTAACCTAAATTACCCTAAGTACAAACACACACACACACACACACACACACACACACACTTATGCCCGAGGGAGGACTCGAACCTCCTCCGGGACCAGCTGCACAGTCCATGACTGCAGCGCCTAAGACCGCTCGGGTAATCCCGTGAGGCATCACCAACTTTGAAACATAATGGTCCAATTATTATTATCATCAAAATTGAAGCAATGAATAGATTTATAGGCTTATCGTGCCGCTGGAAGATATGGAAGAAGGAAATAACCTGATGTCGCTTTTCTCATGATGAAATAATTCCACAAACTTTTTAACTGAAATAACATTAGGAAATATTACGTGGAGTGTATAAGCAGGAACATTACTTGAGTTATTATCAGGTCCCTTAAGAACTCTTCAGTTAGGCACAAAAGTTCAACTTTTTGGTTTTAGCAAAAGATATGCTACAATGTGTTAAGCAAAATACACGGCTATTTTTTTCGACTTATCTTATTAGTAAGTTGGACCATCTGTAAGCAACAGCTAGTCTTCACTCCGTCGTTACATAGGGCAGACTTAGTGTCGCTAGAGTGTCTGGGCTACATCCTATGGGGAGTGGCGCCAGTAAACTGCGCATCTGGGAGGGGGGTCGCCAGTTTCGGTGGCAGTCCTCCTGGAGGCCGGGCGTTGCTACGCTGCAGGCGCCAGCGGTCGATGCCAGCGACGGCCGGCTGACACCTCTGCCAGCCAGCCCGGGCTAACGACCTCGCAGGCCACCGCCACCGCCACGGCAAGGGCCAGGGAACATCAATTTCCTTAGCGGTAGTGACGCACTGGGCGTTGTATTCGGATGAAATACGTAGTAATTTCTGAATCACTGGTCAGATGTTTTCTGATGATCGATAAATAAACCCATAGTTAGCAAAATACCAACATGCCGAAAGGAAACACTACGCACTTAGGCAACAACCTAATACTTAAGTTGGTGGCGTCTCGTTACAATACAATGGCTTATCTCTTAAGATGCTCCTTTGTGCAACCATTTATTTGCTTCCATTATCGTTTAGGATCCCCTGTGTCAGTTTTCGCTGTTAGTTATGATACATCTTGTATTAAGGATGGATGTGACATGATGCGACCAGACGTGCAACGTATCTGCTACGTACTTTAGCGGCTTCTTAGCCGCTGGGATCCTCAGTATCGCTCACCATACATCGTTCATCGTCCTGAAATACGTTCTCAGACAGTCTGCCCCTCGTAGCTGAGTGGTCAGTGAGAGGGAATGTCATACCTAACGGCCCGCGTTCGATTCCCGTCTGGGTCGGTGATTTTCTCCGCTCAGGGACTGGCTGTTGTGGTGTCCTTATCATCATCATCATCATCATCATTTCAACTCCATCGACAAGCAAGTCGTCGAAGTGGCGTCAAATCGAAAGACTTGCACCAGGCGAACGGTCTACCTGACGGGAGGCCCTAGCCACACGGCATTTATTTTATTCTCAGACACGTCCACCATCTTAGATTAAACATGTGTAGCGCTAAAACCTATTCGAACTATCCCATTCGAGTCATATATCACTGAAACATCCGATCTAAAACCGTGAGGCATTATGAAGCAAAGCAAAGCATTTTCTGTTTTTTGGCATGGCAAAGAAGCATTCGTCCAGTCGAATAGCATAACATCAACATTCTCATCCTCACCTATGTTTTTTGTTTTCTTTCCTCTCTTCACGTCACTTTATCATTTTTTTATTTCCTTTGGGACTCCTTCCCTTTCTTTCAGAGTTTCTGGGTAACACAAAAGCAAGACATAACTGAGGACAATTATTCTGCATCTTTTGCTATGGCTACTAATATTATCCCCGCTATCTTTCTTTCTATTTTTTTTTTAGATGGAGCACAATCTCGGACAGGGAAATGAGATCGGCCGTGAAACAAACATCTCGCCATTTTCCTTATGCAGTTACCACTGAGGTAACAAAAGTCATGGGATATCAATAATATCTTGTCGGTCTTCCTTTTACTCGACGTACTGCAGCAGCTCGACGTGGCATGGACTCGACAAGTCTTTGAAGTCCCCTGTAGAAATGCTGAGCCATGCTGCCTCTACAGAGTCCATAACTTCAAAAGTGTTGCCGGTGCAGGAGTTTGTGCACGACCTGACCTCTCTATTATGTCCCATAAATGCTCGATAGGATTCATGTCGGGCGATCAGGGTCTCTGAATCATTAGCTCAATCGCCCAGAATGTTCTTCAAACTAATCAAGAACAAATGTGGCCCGGTGGAATGGCGCATTGTTGTCCACAAAAATTCCATCGGTGTTTGGGAACATGATGTCAATGAGAGGCTGCAAATGGTCTCCAGGTAGCCGACCACAACCGTCTGCATCCAATGATCGGTTCATCTTGACCAGAGGACCCAAGCCATTCCATGTAAACACAGCCCACACCATTGTGGAAACACCACCTGCTTGCACAGTGCCATGCTGTCAACTCGACGCCACAGCTTCGTGGGGTCTGTGCACCACTCGAACCCTACCAAACACCTATTACCAACTGAAATCGGGACTCATTTCACCAGGCCACAGTTTTCCAGTCCTCTACGGTCCAACAGATACGGTCAACAGCACAGAAGAGGCACTGCACATTATTTCGTGCTCTGAACAAAAGCACTTGCGTCGATCGCTTGCTGCTATATCTCATTAACGCCAAATTTTGCCGCGCTGGCCTTACGGATTCGTTCGTCGTATGCCTGATACTGATTTTTGCGGTTATTTCAAGCAGTGTTGCTTGGCTGTTAGCAATGATAACTCTACGCAAACGCCTCTGCTCTCGCTCGCTAACTGAAGGACGTCGGCCATTGCGCTATCCATGGTGAGAGACAATGCCTGAAAACTGGTATTCTCGACACGCTGTTGACACTGTAGAACTCTGAATACTGAATTTCCTAACTATTACCTAAATGGAATGCCCCATGCGTCTAGCTCCAACTACCGTTCCCTCTTCAAAGTCTGTTAATTCCCGTCCTGTAGCCATAATCACGTTGGAAACATATTCACATGAATCAGCCGAGTAGAAACGACAGCTACGCCAATGCATTACCCGTTTATACCTTGGTTCGCGATACTACCGCCATCTGTATATGTGCATGTCGCTATCCCATGGCTTTTATCATCTCAGTGTGTATCTAACATTTATATTTTTATTCCGCAAGCCACATTACGAGAAGTTATATGTTACCAGACTGTTCTTCGATTGTAGGCTCTCGATTTTTCAACAGTAAACGTCTCCTCGGTATTACCGATTTATGAAAACCTATTAAGGTCGTGACACAGATGGTCTGGTTGTCGTATGTAATGTTAAAGACTACATCCAAGAACAAACATTCTGCTGACCGTCTGGCGGAAGTATGGCGAGCAGGCACAGCACGTCGCATACAATAAACTGTACCAGTCAACTGCTAGAAACCAGCAGCACTCAGAGGTCCTCTGCAGGCCCCCTGTATTTTGTTGTAGTCTCCTGACGTTGAAATTTTGCTATGGACGACAGTGTCGTCTGGGATCAGCTTCATGGAAATTCCGACGTTATTCAGCAGATCATTTACATTCTAACATAAAAAAAGACGCACCGCACACGGATTATCCGAATAAGATGGAAATTTGTAGATGTGGTCTACACTTAGACAAACAAATGACTACAATTTCAGAAAAATTGGATGATTTATTCAAGCAAACGAGTTTCACAAATTGATGAAGAGCCGGCCGCTGTGGCCGAGCGGTTCTAGGCACTTCAGTCCGGAACCGCGCTGCTGCTATGGCCGCAGGTTCGAATCCTGCCTCAGGCATGGATGTGAGTGATGTTCTTAGGCCAGTTAGGTTCAAGTAGTCTTAAGTATAGGGGACTGATGACCTCAGATGTTAAGTCCCATAGTGTTTATAACAATTTGATTTAAATTGATCAAGGCAATAAAGCGTTAGATCAACTCTGGTCCATGTTGTTGTTGTGGTCTTCAGTCCTGAGACCGGTCTGATGCAACTCTCCATGCTACTCTATCCTATGTAAGCTTCTTCATCTCCCAGTACCTACTGCAACCTACATCCTTCTGAATCTGCTGAGTGTATTCATCTCTTGGTCTGCCTCTACGACGTTTACCCTACACGCCGCTCTCCAATACTAAATTGGTAATCCCTTAAAGTCTCAGAACATGTCCTACCAACCGATCCCTTCTTCTAGTCAAGTTGACCACAAACTCCTCTTCTCCCCAAGTCTATTCAAAAAAACTACCTCCTCATTAGTTACGTGATCTACCCATTTAATCTAAGGTCCTTATGCAAGCATTTATTCGGCTTGGTATTGATTGCAGGGTTGCTGGATGTTTTCCTGAAGGATATCGTGCAAAATTCTGCCCAACTGGAGCCTTAGATCGTCAAAATACTGAGCTTATTGGAAATATCTACCCATAATGTGCCAAACGTTCTCACTTGGGGAGGTATCCGGTGACCTTGTCGGGTGTGGTAGGGTTTGGCGAGCACGAATACAAGCAGCAGAAACTTGCGCAGGCATTATCTTGCTGGAATGTAAAACCAGGATGGCTTGCCACGAAGGGCAACAAAATGGAGCGTAGAATATCATCGATCTACCACTGTGCTCTAAGAGTGCTGTGAACGACAAGCAAAGTGGTGGGTCCTGCTATGGAAAGAAATGGCCCGCGAAACCATCACTCCTGACAAAAGGGCGGTATGGCGGGCGACAGTTTGGTTGCCACCGCTATCCAGGCCGTCTCCAAACATGTCTTCCCTGGGTCTCGGGGCTCAGCTCGAAGCGGAACTCTTAACTGAAGACAATTCTGCTCCAGTGAATGAGATTCCAGGCCGAAAACGCGTCTGGAGACGCCCTGGAGGGCGGTGGGATACCAATCTGACTGTCGCTCGCCAGACCCGAAAACCAGCAGTGCTGGTCTGGGGTGTCATTTCATTTCATAGCAGGGCTCCTTTGGTTGTCATCTGCGGCACGCTTACAGCACAGCGGTAAGTCGACGAAATGTTACGTGCAGTTTTGTTGCCTTTCATGGCAAGCCAACCTGTGATCACATTTCAGAGTTCTTGCCGTTCTGGGCATCGCACTGTGGAAGAAAACAGTCTGTACAGGCTATGAAGACACGAGCGACAGTTTTTGTCATTAACGTAAAATCTCTGCACATCGTATTGTACGTTTTCAAGATGTCTGGTGCGCCTACAAAAGAATATCTCGCCACATTCGACGTGGTTTGTAATTTGTGTACCAGTGTCTGTGTCTCGGCAGCTCCAGGAGATACTTGGACGTTCCCTTGGTTTCGGAAGGCTGGTGGTGCGTAGTGGCGCAATAGTTCTGGCAATTGGCTGCCCTGATTTCAGGTGTCAGGCAAATCCAACACCTTCCATGAAAACCCTGACATCATAAGCAAATCCAGTAGTATGTCACATAGCTCCGAATAAATCGTGACATTAAATTAACCAAAGTAATACGTGTAACGAGTGAGCAAATGGAATACCACAGACTAACACAAGAATGTCTAAATGCATGCCGTACCTTCCCACCGTGAGGCAGACGCAGTTCCGAGGGGAGAAACGAGGACAGAAGCCGAGAGCAGAACCGTGTTAAGCTAGAAGGCCCTACGATAAGGGAAGGTCTGGACACCTACGGCGCCAGCTAACCAGTAGGGCCACACAACCCGCACGTTTTCGGGTCTCAGGTACGTCAAGGACCACCCCCCAGCCCATGTTAAAAGCTAGAGCCCTCCAGAAGGACAGTATAGATCTTACGATAACGCTAAAAGGACCACACCAGCTGCAGGTTTTAGCGTGAGACTTTTTAGCGTCTCTGTTACGTTGCAAACTTTAAAAACATTGCCCCACCACGAAAAGTATAACGTTTCTCATTGGATAGACAGAATTTTTGTAGGCGGAGATTAAGGTTAACATTGAGACCCTGATTGGTCAGATGAAAACACAGCCAGATAGGTTTGTTTTTAAACCAACTTCGGTAAATTGTAGTAAGAAGAAGTTACAGAAGAGAGTTAGTTCCGAGACGGCGAGCTGGATGGCTGGTGCGCCGGCCGCTGTCGCCCTGACACTGTGTAAACACCGACAAGGTAATGAACGCACGCGATGCCGCATTTTTGAGCGCATAAGGCTTCACTCAGAACTGCAGAAGTCTCATCTGTTACACCCCCTTTTTGCGTAATACTAGTGTCGATCGTTAATTAAAACTCATGGTGTTCACATTTTCCACTTGAAGTAAAAATCTGAATTTTTCTGTTATGTAGTTATTGAGAAGCCACATCAGCCACTGTAATTTACGACAAGTTAGATAAGTAATTAAAGATAATTGAGGGTCACTGTAGACCATTTTGATAGTTTTCTCTTTTGTGAAACTTAAATTTAACCTAGATTATAGATGTGATTTGGCATAGGTCATCCTTCGATCGATTGTAGAACTTGGAAACCCATTCAGGGAATATTCGTTCACATTTTTGTTGAACGCAGTTGGTTTTTACCATCCCGTATTAAAACATTTCCTTTTATCAACAGTGCAGTTTATAAACGATGTTTTGTGAGTAGAATAAAATTTCCAATGGTAAACTTAACTGCTTTTTCGACGTTATTTTACCAGCTAACTAAAAATAGGAAAGCCTTGAACCCTTTCCACTAAATTTAGTTAGTATTAAGATTCTTTTACAGGGAGTGCAGTGGAGCTGACGCTGAGATCATTAAGTATTTGGTTATATAATCGATAGTCTCACTGAACTCTTCTGAATTCTACATGTCATGTGTGGTCTGGCGTCTCCTTACTAGCAACAGGTCCCAGGTTCAAACTAGTTAATTCCCTAAAAAACACTCAGAGCGTCGTTGCGCGAAAGTGATAGGGAGACACGATATAGAACAAACAGACACCACCATGAATGTTTAGACGCTTATAAAAATATTTTTTCGTTTTTTGTACGTATAACCGGGTATGCACCTGACATATCAGTTTTCCATAGCAGCACTACCAAAATTTTTGGTTTTTAAATAAAACATTTTTAGAAAACGAGCAATGTTTACTCCTGATATTCCCATGGCTTTGAAATATTGGGAAAAACGATCAATGACAACAACGACGACGACAGTTCTGAAGTAGGAACAAAGGCACGATATAACAATCGATATAGCAATGCAGATAATGGCGTACCTGTTGGTGTCTGATGTGGCCTAGTAGACGGTACACATGAACGTGCAGTGTGCAAGACTTGCTCCGACCTGGTCTGTACAATAATTTCTCACTGTCGTCCTCATAAATCGCTTGTATCGGAAAATGGTACCTTTCCTAGACATGAAGTATTTCATGAAATGCGGCAGTAATGAAGTACAATGCACTACTTACTTTAAAAAATTAAAAATGAGAGGAGGCACAACAAATCTGCGACATCCACATATACACTCCTGGAAATTGAAATAAGAACACCATGAATTCATTGTCCCAGGAAGGGGAAACTTTATTGACACATTCCTGGGATCAGATACATCACATGATCACACTGACAGAACCACAGACACATAGACACAGGCAACAGAGCATGCACAATGTCGGCACTAGTACAGTGTATATCCACCTTTCGCAGCAATGCAGGCTGCTATTCTCCCATGGAGACGATCGTAGAGATGCTGGATGTAGTCCTGTGGAACAGCTTTCCATGCCATTTCCACCTGGCGCCTCAGTTGGACCAGCGTTCGTGCTGGGCGTGCAGACCGCGTGAGACGACGCTTCATCCAGTCCCAAACATGCTCAATGGGGGACAGATCCGGAGATCTTGCTGGCCAGGGTAGTTGACTTACACCTTCTAGAGCACGTTGGGTGGCACAGGATACATGCGGACGTGCATTGTCCTGTTGGAACAGCAAGTTCCCTTGCCGGTCTAGGAATGGTAGAACGATGGGTTCGATGACGGTTTGGATGTACCGTGCACTATTCAGTGTCCCCTCGACGATCACCAGAGGTGTACGGCCAGTGTAGGAGATTCGCTCCCCACACGATGATGCCGGGTGTTGGCCCTGTGTGCCTCGGTTGTATGCAGTCCTGATTGTGGCGCTCACCTGCACTGCGCCAAACACGCATACGACCATCATTGGCACCAAGGCAGGAGCGACTCTCATCGCTGAAGACGACACGTCTCCATTCGTCCCTCCATTCACGCCTGTCGCGACACCACTGGAGGCGGGCTGCACGATGTTGGGGCGTGAGCGGAAGACGGCCTAACGGTGTGCGGGACCGTAGCCCAGCTTCATGGAAACGGTTGCGAATGGTCCTCGCCGATACTCCAGGAGCAACAGTGTCCCTAATTTGCTGGGAAGTGGCGATGCGGTCCCCTACGGCACTGCGTAGGATCCTACGGTCTTGGCGTGCATCTGTGCGTCGCTGCGGTCCGGTCCCAGGTCGACGGGCACGTGCACCTTCCGCCGACCACTGGCGACAACATCGATGTACTGTGGAGACCTCACGCCCCACGTGTTGAGCAATTCGGCGGTACGTCCACCCGGCCTCCCGCATGTCCACTATACGCCCTCGCTCAAATTCCGTCAACTGCACATACGTTTCACGTCCACGCTGTCGCGGCATGCTACCAGTGTTAAAGACTGCGATGGAGCTCCGTATGCCACGGCAAACTGGCTGACACTGACGGCGGCGATGCACAGATGCTGCGCAGCTAGCGCCATTCGACGGCCAACACCGCGGTTCCTGGTGTGTCCGCTGTGCCGTGCGCATGATCATTGCTTGTACAGCCCTCTCGCAGTGTCCGGAGCAAGTATGGTGGGTCTGACACACTGGTGTCAATGTTTTCTTTTTTCCATTTCCAGGAGTGTACATTTAGTGAAGTGCCAGCCGCGGTGACCGGGCGGTTCTAGGCGCTTTAGTCCGGAACCACGGGACTGCGACGGTCGCAGGTTATAATCCTGCCTCGGGCATGGATGTGTGTGATGTCCTTAGGTTGGTTAAGTTTAAGTAGTTCTAAGTTATAGAGGACTGATGCCCTGAGATGTTAAGCCCCGTAGTGCTCACAGCCATTTGAACCACTTTTTAGTGACATGCCTTGAACGTCGGATAGTAAAATCACTTAATTTTGCAGTTGATAAAAGTGAGGATGAACGAAAGCTGTCGACTTGTGACCTTCTGCTCTTTGCTGTAGACCAATTTCTGCCGTAGTCTGAACATAATATTGGTCCAGATCTTACTCCTTCTCCTTCATTAGAATTTTTCAATCTTTGTTCGAAGTCTATGTTTATTACTTGGAAATAATAACAATAAAAACCCTAAAATCGGTTACTTCTGAAATCGGCTATTTTGAGCAGTTTTAACAGTCAAATTAAACTAGAGAGATGAAACGCCCCGTTGTTTCAGCAACAACCACAGTCCCTATTACCTGTGCACAGAATTGCCGAGTTCGAGTATGGGTTTAGAGACCCTTCACAATACTTTTCTTGTGGTCATTAAAAGCGGCCGTGTTCTACTGTATCCGATGCAGCTCTCTGTACTAGGCTATCGTTTGCAAGCTTCTTCATCCCTAAATAACATCCTAGATCATTTGAAGGTGCTTACTATATAACAAACTCGGAAAACTCATGTAGCTTCCAAGACACAGAATCGATCTTTAGAGAAAATAGTCATTACTGGTTATACATCAATTAACAATACTCTATACTTCGAGGTCCACCTGGGTGATAAAGAAGATTCTAATGTATAGGTAAGTTATGCGAGCAGCATGTTATCCAAAGTCTACACTGACGGCAAAAATATTGCAACAGCAAAAAGTTATGTAGACTGATGAAATTCCCAGAATTCATTAGTCAAGGTGACATATTCGAATTATTAACGTACAGGATCACCGTTTAATGTAAACGCGAGTCAAGCTATTGCAAATGTGAAATGGTGGTGCATTAATAACCGGTGTAACCGCCACAATGATGAATGCAAGCGTGCATGCATTGTGTTTCACAGGCGCCGGATGTCAGTTTGTGGGACGGCGTTTCACGTCTGTTCACTTGGTCATTCAATACAGTGAGGTTTAATGATTTTTGCGGATGACACTGGAGGTTTCAGATAATGTCACTTATTTGCTCGATTGGGAATAGATCAGGTGATGGAGTAAGTCAAGTCAACATGTCGCTACTCTCTAGAGTATTACAACAGCGGTACGTGGGAAAGCGTTAAGCTACTTTCACATTGAGGGATTTGTAGCGGAGATCTGTGCCTGGTACAAGCCGCGGATAAAAGTATCTCCGCACATGTATACCCCGACTTAGGTCAGGGATATGTGCCCGGCAAAAGTAGTCACAGCGAGCCTTCTCACTGGCCACGTATAGCCCGTCAGTGTTACCGAACATGGAGTCCGATGCAGAACTTCTATTTTTTTGCGCTAACGCTATGAGCATAATCGTGAAAATGATGAATAACAGGAGAAAGGAACGTAGGTGGTGGGTGCGTAACTTTCTCAGTAAACGGTGTAGTCACGGAGCTTACAGTTCAGTGAGGAGTGACCTAAAAGTTCAAGACACACAGGATTTCAAAAATTTTGTTCTTATGTCTACGATGAACTTTGAAATATTACTAAATACGACAGCACAATACTACTCATTGAAAGGTAAAAATTTTCGAGAAACTGGAAGCCCTGTAGTAAAACTTCCCGTTACATAACGCTTTTTAGCCACTGGAGATTGTATAGCTACTTTATGTACTTGCACGTTACATTACGCTTTTTAGTTCCTGGAGATTGTATAGCTCCTTCATGTACTTGCATACGATTTCCAAATCCAAAATCAGTGAAATAATACCAAAAGTATGTCAGGCTATAACAAAGACTCTTCAGAGAGAAATGAAGATAGTAACTGTTATATTTATCGATCTTTAATTAATTAAAAATACCATACACTGCATTACAAAACATTTTTATATTATGTTAAAATATAAACATTTTCTGACTGCCTCTCACTTAAGTTTAATTCAGTCACTGTACTTGAAGACATGTTTCCAAATTGTTCAAGCTCCTCAACTTTAGCTGTAAAAATTACGTCTGATATCGTCTTTTGTAGAATTTCTCGAAGTTCGAATTCTACATACTTCTAAAAAGACGTGAACTTTACTTCCTTTTTCCCAAGAATGTGTTCACTAGTACCTTTCAAAATTTCGAATGCATCATATGCGGAATTTTCATTTGTAACTTTAACCTTCTTCCATGGTAGATTGGTAGAAGGCTTTGAATTAGTACTTTAAGTACTTTGTTCCTCTTCCAGTGGTGTTGACGGCTCTTCGCGTCTCTCTTCCGATGTACACTAAAAATGCAAAAAGCATTCTTCAGATTTTTTGAGATACTGAATTCAGAAGCACTGTTGTTGTTGTGGTCTTCAGTCCTGAGACTCATTTGATGCCGCTCTCCATGCTACTCTATCCTGTGCAAGCCTCTTCATCTCCCAATACACCCTGCAACCAACATCCTTCTGAATCTGCGTAGTGTAGTCATCTCTTGGTCTCCCTCTACGATTTTTACCCTCCACGCTGCCGTCCAATACTAAATTGGTGATGCCTTGATGCCTCAGAACATGTCCTACCAACCGATCCCTTCTTCTGGTCAAGTTGTGCCACAAACTTCTCTTCTCCCCAATCCTATTCAATACATCCTCATTAATTATGTGATCTACCCATCAAATCTTCAGTATTCTTCTGTAGCATCACATTTCGAAAGCTTCTATTCTCTTCTTGTCCAAACTATTTATCGTCCATGTTTCACTTCCATACATGGCTACACTCCATACAAATACTTTCAGAAATGTCTTCCTGACACTTAAATCTATACTCGATGTTAACAAATTTCTCTTCTTCAGAAACGCTTTCCTTGCCATTGCCAGTCTACATTTTATATCCTCTCTACTTCGACCATCATCAGTTATGTTGCTCCCCAAATAGCAAAACTCCTTTATTACTTTAAGTGTCTCATTTCCTAATCTAATACCCTCAACATCATCCGACATAATTCGACTACATTCCATTATCCTCGTTTTGCTTTTGTTGATGTTCATCTTATATCCTACTTTCAAGACACTATCCATTCCGTTCAACTGCTCTTCTAAGTCCTTTGCTGGGCCGGCCGCGGTAGTCTCGCGGTTCTAGGCGCGCAGTCCGGAACCGTGCGACTGCTACGGTCGCAGGTTCGAATCCTGCCTCGGGCATAGATGTGTGTGATGTCCTTAGGTTAGTTAGGTTTAAGTAGTTCTAAGTTCTAGGGGACTAATGACCACAGCAGTTGAGTCCCATAGTGCTCAGAGGCATTTGAACCATTTCCTTTGCTGTCTCTGACAGAATTACAATGTCATCGGCGAACCTCAAAGTTTTTATTTCTTCTCCATGGATTTTAATACCTACTCCGAGCTTTTCTTTTGTTTCCTTCACTGCTTGCTCAATATACATATTGAATAACATCGGGGAGAGGCTACAACCCTGTCTCAATCCCTTCCCAACCACTGCTTCCCTTTCATGTCCCTCGACTCTTATAACTGCCATCTGGTTTCTGTACAAATTGTAAATAGCCTTTCGCTCCCTGTATTTTACCCCTGCCACCTTCAAAATTTGAAAGAGAGTATTCCAATCTGCATTGTCAAAAGCTTTCTCTAAGTCTACAAATGCTAGAAACGTAGGTTTGCCCTTCCTTAATCTAGCTTCTAAGATAAGTCGTAGGGTCAGTATTGCCTTACGTGTTCCAACATTTCTATGGAATCCAAACTGATCTTCCCCGAGGTCGGCTTCTACTAGTTTTTCCATTCGTCTGTAAAGAATTCGCGTTAGTGTTTTACAGCTGTGACTTATTAAACTGATAGTTCGGAATTTTCACATCTGTCAACACCTGATTTCTTTGAGATTGGAATTATTATATTCTTCTTGAAGTCTGAGGGTATTTCGCCTTTTTTATACATCTCGCTCACCAGATGGTAGAGTTTTGTCAGGACTGGCTCTCCCAAGGCCATCAGTAGTTCGAATGGAATGTTGTCTACTCCGGGGGCCTTGTTTCGACTCAGGTCGACTCAGAAGCACTATGGGAGGAAATTACCCGAGAATTTGATATTCGCTTGAACTTTCCTCATTGCAAAGGGGCTTTAGGCAGGAAACATATGCAAACTGTTAGTCCTGCTCAGGCTGGAAGCATTTATTACAACTATAAAGACACTTTCAGCATTGAGTTGCTGGCGTTAGTGGATGCAGATTATCAATTTATACAAGCAGATGTCAGAGTGTGTTTGATCGTACAACCTTCAACAAAGCATTTCAATCAGGCGAGTTGCACATACCAGAACCGGCATTTCTGTCTGGAAGAGATGTGCCAACGCCCTACGTAATTGTTGCTGACGATACCTTTGCACTACAAGAACATGTAATGAAACATTTCCCAAGTAATTATAATAAAAGGCAGCAAAGGAAGAATTTTTAATTACAGGCTCAGTAGAGCCTGACGAATTATTGAAAATGCCTTTCGCATTTTCATGTTCTACTAAAACCTATTCACATTTATCCACATACAGTTACTATTGTGACTTTGCGCTGCGTTCACCTACACAATTTCCTAAGAAGATATCGAGAAGCTCGCCTAACGTAATCACAACTAGGAAGGTTTGATTCTGAAAACTTGGAAACAGGGACTGTAGAACCTGGGAGATGGAGAGACCACCTACCACTTCCATCGCTATCAAGAATCGGAATTAATGCTGCCTAAGACTAAGAATTGAGGAATGAATTTCCAGCATTTTTTTGTTACAAGTGGAATGGCAACATTTGTTTGCTTAATGTCGAAGATAGTTCAGTGATAGTTATCAAGTTCACAGAAAATGCTTTCTTTTTCATGCGCAACTGTGAATAACACATTTACATTCTTCGTTGTTATGTAAGTAAATATTTGTGTTAAAAAATTATAAAATAAATATGTTCTAACTTACCTCAAACGTTTTCTTGTTTACTCTTTCTTGTTTACACCCCTCAGGAAGAGCAACGATATGTGGGCATACCCTTCAGAAATGTACACATCTTCTCTTCCCGACCCTGATGTCTTCGACGAAGCTCATTTATTGAACTCACGGAGGAATTTTGACCTCTGGTTATGCAGTTTTCTGTCCAATTCTTTATCAGAAACTTTGAATAAACATTCTAGCTGGTGAACTGCATCCTGTTTTGCGTTCCGGGTTTTACAATTGGGGAATGTGGGATCCCACAACAAATGTAAACAACCACTCTGGTTGTACACAGCTGCTCGCTTGTTCCCAAATTGCAGCAGGAGTCAGCCCGTGAACTGCGTATGAGCAGTAAAAAATGTATCTGGAATTTTTGCCGTGTTTTCGCTAAGTGAACAGATACAGGCACTTGCGCCAGAACAGAGTATTTCTCATTCTAGTGCCAAATTTCAGGTACATGTCCCAGAAACTTGCAACTTGTGCCACATCGCATCGGTTACATGTGCCGGACACAAATCTCCGCAACAAATCCCTCAGTGTGAACGTAGTTTTATCCTGTTGGGAAACATCCTCTGAAATACTGTTCGTGAATGGCAGAACAACAGGTCGAATTACCAGACTGACGTACAAATTTGCAATCTGGGTGCGCGGCATACTCAGAAGAGCGTCTTCTAGCAAACGTACATTCTCGTGACCACCGCTATCAACAATCATTTACAGTGCTATATTCCTGCGATGTCTTTCTGCAGTGTCACGGAAGGAACATCCAGCTTTTCGTAGCCTTATTGGACGACCTCGTTCAAACTCTGTCAGAAACTGATAATGCCGTCTTCGTCGCTTTGAAGGCATTCTTGACTAATATCAGCTCACCACGACCAGTCTCAAATGTAGCTAAAGCTCACGATCATTACAGCGCTTGTTTAAAGCAAACTTGATTTGCATCTTCATAGTGGCGCTACTAGCGCCATTCTTATGCGACTTGTGCAAAACTTGAAAAGACATCGTCTCTCAGATGTATAAACACGCCTGAAAAGTTTCGTTTATAGTACACAACTCCTTTTTGGTGTTGCGATTTTTTTCTGTCAGCGTAGGTGAATCTCACATGACACGTCGTAAAATGGCAGCCAGAATTGTATTTTTAAGAAGAAAAGTTGCGGATCGTACAGTTTTAGGCATAGGGATATTGAGAATCTTACCCATGCGCCACACTGGTACACGGACTAGCCGCTGTGCTGTTACCACTGTGTTTCTTGCACCATTAAACGAATGCCAGGCTGAATTAGCATCTAGTCTTCGAAACCTGGTTTACACTATTCATCTATAATCTCTTTTACTATTTTTTTCTTATTAGGTTTAAGGGACAGTGAGATGTCTAAAATGACACCAAGGCGGCGGAAACAGGTAGATACCTGATCACCGATAAATACTTACCTCTGTTGCGCCCTCGAATTTCGTGTGATGCCCACAAGAAATGGTACCATAAAGGACACTACAAATTAAGCTTTGTGCTTTTGTTTCAGCCGTAGAGAATATCCATGTATATTAAATAAACACTCTTATAAAAAGGATCATCATCTCTCACAGTAATATGCTTAAATTATTAAGTGGCCCGCCTCATCTTCATCATAGTTTTAACTACAATTCGTTGTCGACCACATTTCGTCTGATCATTGTTAGCTATACAACATAATTCACTAGTTTAAAAGCAGACAGAATTTCAGATCTGTTGTGAAAGTAACCCTAGAATCTCATTTAAAGTCATGATGCTTTAATAATAAACGAAAACGTTTCAAATTACGTGACAGATGAATTGCTACATCCGCAATGATGAGCTCTAACTGTGCGAGGGACTGAAATCGAACTGTCAGCTCCAAATAGCATATTCTGATGCTATCCAGTCACAGATCGCGGTTACACATAATTAACGCTTGTATGCATGCTATTTCCGTTATATCTGTGGCAAAGGGAACACTGATGGTAAAGGGAATGCTGCAAAGTGTATCCACCATTCAGTTTTCACTTCACAGTATTGTCTGACAGGCGGATATGTGGACGTAGAAAATTAATAATGCGAGAAATGTTTGTATTTTCGAGATAAGACTGGCAGTGGGACCATGGTGAATACCCAGAAAGAATGAAGAAACCATTAGACAGATTACCAGATATGGAAAGTATTACGTTTTTAAGTCTTAAATAGAGCCGATGATGATTCTTAATTTGTGATGTCTGTAGTAACACAACTAGGTCTACATGTTGCGACTCACTAACAGAGCCGTGTCTCATCATCGAAATAATGGAACTGAGCAGTTTTGGTTCGTGTGGTAAGTCGTAAGAGATGAGAGAGACTAGAGTATCTCCTTATCTATGAAGTTCCGACATAATACAGGAGCGAAGACCGGTATCTCGGATTATTAAATTTTATTTTTTCAATTTCCGTCATAGATAAGGTCCACGCATAAAAAGTTTTGAACACAACTGTGGCAGAAACCGAAAAAATGAAATCTCCTTGTCTGTTGGTTTACATTTCAGTTACAGAATTTGTAAGATGGCCGTCAGCAGATATTTCATTTTATTTGCTTACACAATTTAAAATCTGACAACATTAATGGATTTATTGCATTATTTTCATCCCTTTCATTATTTCATATTGACAGGGATGACTAAATCTAAAAAAAAGAGGTTTGAAAGCTACGTTTTGGGATCTAAGGCCAACATTCGACCAGATCTGTGTAGAATACTTCTCAAAATCACTCTCAAATCTGCCAAGACAAACGAATTTTAGAAGCCTGTGAACGAACCAAATTAATCCTCTTCTCCCCAGTTTGACACATTACTGTCCAGTATCTGTAACTCCATGATTCCATGTTCCAGAGAGCGGCCATCTTTTCGACCTTGACACGTTCACACAGTCTCTTCTCTCGGCCCGACTGATGATTTCGTGTGCACAGACGCAAAGATGTAGACACCAGTAGGGTAGCATGGCCGTTTTCTTCAGTCTATGACAATAGCTGTGTTGTATAGAACTGTTTGTATCGACCATGGATCATCTTTGCACGCATACAGATGGTTAACTACTCCTGCGGTTAAACTGTGCAGTATGAAATGTAGGCCAGTCCATTTAGTGCAAGAAAAGCTGTCACAATGGTAATCATTCCCGCAGTTCAAGTTCGTAATATGCTTTATAAATTGGCCCTCTATTGTAAGATCCAAGTTCTAGGCTTCAGAGCGCCTGCCCGAGCACGCGCCGCCTTCAAGAAGCAGCCAGCCGAAAATACGGAAAAATTGCTTCTTCCCCGTGTATCTCCTTTCCAACGCAAACGTCAAGTAAAAAAGCTCGAAGAAATTGTGCAGAGCATAAAATTTACCACAAATTTGTATTTGCAATTTTTCTTCAATTTCCTACACGTTCCGAGATGTAACGATCGGAAGTGGGATTGAACAACACAGGCCACGAATGCCAGCTGTGTACCTGCCGGAGCAAACACACGAGCCGACAATCCAGAACTGGCCAGCGCGCGAATAGGGTGTCTGGAAACAATGCTGACAGATACTACTAAAGCACGACATTATTGCACATGGCCTTTATCGAAAACACGTGATGACTAAGGAAAATGCGTAACACTGTCAATGCTTTCATGTCAGTTATATATGTACTGTCATCCCTGATCACGCGCTGTCTCACGATAACTGGACAGACTCGCCCTCACTCCCAAGTGCAATAATATTGTGATCGACTAATACGGCCGGCTGTTGTCAAAGGAACTTACTACAGCGGCCACGGAAAGGTGTGGCACTAGCCTCGTAATGGGAGATGCCAGCCGCGTCCACCAGTAGCGCGCCCATCGACGAAAGGATCGCAGCAATTGGGGACTAATGTTACCTGCGCGAATCACGCGTGCTCCGAGCGAAGAGCCGAGATCCTTCAACTGGGCAGATATTTAGGGCACCGCCCGGCCGCTACGAAAGCAGTGCAGTTCGCCGAACCGACCAAAGATCATCTATTCAAACCATCCAGCAGTTCAAGCACCGAACTCAGACCGAGCTGCTATCCACAGACGCTTTCGCTCGCTGAGCCTTCAACAAACCAGCCGGTCTTCCACCAGCAGCGCTCTGCAACCTTAGTCTCAACGGGCTCCAGCTCCAGATCTTGGTATCAGTGACCTTAGACTCTTACCTGTGAGAGTGAATATTGGACAGCGTCAAACTGTGATCCATCTAAACATATAATTACACCTTTCATACCTTCATGCTTCTTCCAGGAGTGCTAGTCACACAAGGTATGCAGGAGAACTTCCGAGAAATTTCGAAGGTAAATGATGAGCTACAGGCGGAAGCACAGCTGTGAGGGCGGGCAGTGAGTCATCCTTCGATAGCTCAACGGGTAGAGCACTTGCCTGTAAAAAGCATGGTCCCCGGTTTCTAGTCGTCGTCTGAAACAGTTTAATCTGCCAGAACGTCTGCTTTTTTCAGAACTAGACCTCACTTTGGTCAATGTGATGCTCTATTTTTAGGTTTCTCACTATTCCTTTGACTATGAAAATTCGAATATCTGTGCGATTTAAGGGGAGTGTTTGTTTTGGCTTCACTCAGACATTCGACCAAAAAGTACGGAATATAGACGTCGTATATGGAATTTTATGCTCTACTGTTGGTACTTCACCTCTATCAAAATTGCTCTAGAATCGTGGAACTCAGGGAAAAATCAGACATACTCGTCTATTTATGTGTGTTTTTAAACTGTTGTTATAATTAATAAAAGTACATTCACTTCCAAATCTATGTCTATAGCTATTATTATTCTATACCTTACTTCCCTTATTCACTCACTAGTATACACTGTAATAATTGAAACAATGTATGAACAGTAATACCATATTCCACAAGGCACTTCATTTGCGTGATCCGCGGGTACAGCATACCGGTGCTGAATCACTGTAGAGGGTATTGTGGCTCCACTCTGGTGTTACCACCACCGTATATGTGCTGTTGGCTCTTAGTCTACCGCCACTGTCTATCTGACAAGGAGAGTTCCCCAGCAATGGGATCGACTTTTTTAAATCAAATCTACGGCAATTTGGATTAAGATCCCAGTTATCACACCCTACAGCCATTCACCGTGGTGGCCCCTCGTTTGCAGGTAATTGTCAAAAAAATCTGAATTTTACGCGGTCCTCAATAACGTTAACAAAAGGTCGTATTGTGTAGACTGGCTGCGGAGTGCAGTTGACAAGATAATAGCTTCACATGCAGGAATTTGTGGGCTCGAAGCTCGTCCGGAGAAGTAAATTTTTTACTTTTAAATATTATCGAAACGACTTTGATCATTTCGATAAATAATTCAAAAGTAAAAGATTTACTGTACCTAACGAAATCCGACCCCATAACCTCCTGCCTCTGAAGACGTCATCGAATCTACTACACCACGTAACTACATTATATAACTAAACTTTTTTTTAACGGTATTGAGTGTCACACAAAATTCCGAGATTTCTTTTTGTCAATTACTTGCAAACGAGGGCCCACCAGGGTGGATGGCTGTAGTAACTTTGTAGATGGTTTCAAAAAGTCCATCCCAACGCTGGTGGCCTGTTCTCGTCAGATGTCTTAACAGCAGTACTTCCCCGTCTTCTATCTCTCGTAGTTCAATAGACAGGACTTGATTGATAAGGAGCGACCCAAGCCTTTCTTGGAACAGCGTCGGCGTTATTGACTAGGATCTGCCTCTCTACCTCGCAACATAGTATCTTCTTGACATCAAGTCCTCCGTTTCTATTCAGACGCTGCCGATCAGTATCAGCAACATCGGCATATAGCGGACATCCCCAGACATACTTTACTACTGTACAACTACAGTATTGGTGAGAAGCTGCTGGAAACAGTATCTGCAGAAAAATGTCTAGGAGTAATCATCCAGAGGGGCTTTAAAGGGAATTACCAAACGAAAAAATAAAAACAAATAACAAGAAAACCAAATGCCAGACAGGTTCATAGAAAGAATCTTAAGGAAATGTAACTCATCCACTAAGGAAGTGGCTTACAAGGCACTTGTCCAATCAATTCTTGAGTGTTACTCACCAATACCTTCCCTCATGAACCATGGGCTGGGCCGTTGGTGGGGAGGCTTGCGTGTCTCAGCGATACAGGTAGCCGTACCGTAGGTGCAACCACAACGGAGGTGTATCTGTTGAGAGGCCAGACAAACGTGTGGTTCCTGAGGAGGGGCAGCAGCCTTTTCAGTAGTTGCAGGGGCAAAAGTTTGGATGATTGACTGATCTGGCCTTGTAACAGATGGCGACCTCTTGGGTAAAAGATTCCGGAGGTAAAATAGTCCCCTATTCGTATCTCCGGGCGATGACTACTCAGGAGGACGTCGTTATCAGAAGAAAGAAAACTGGTGTTCTACGGATCGGAGCGTGGAATGTCAGATCCCTTAATCGGGCAGGTAGGTTAGAAAATTTTAAAAAGGGAAATGGATAGGTTAAAATTAGATATAGTGGGAATTAGTGAAGTTCGGTGACAGGAGGAACAAAGAAATCAAATAGGGGTAATGCAGGAGTGGGTTTAATAATGAATAGGAAAATATGAATGCGGGTAAGCTACTACAAACAGCATAGTGAACGCATTATTGTGGCCAGGATAGATACGAAGCCCACACCTACCACAGTAGTAAAAGTTTACATGCCAACAAGTTCTGCAGATGATGAAGAAATTGAAGAAATGTATGATGAAATAAACGAAATTATTCAGATAGTGAAGGGAGACGAAAATTTAATAGTCATGGACGACTGGAATTCGTCAGTAGGAAAAGGGAAAGAAGGAAACTTAGTAGTTGAATATGGATTGGGGGTAAGAAATGAAAGAGGAAGCCGTCTGGTAGCATTTTGCACAGAGCACAACTTAATCATAGCTAACACTTGGTTCAGGAATCATAAAAGAAGGTTGTATACATGGAAGAAGCCTGGAGATACTGACAGGTTTCAGATAGATTATATAATGGTAACACAGAGATTTATGAACCAGGTTTTAAATTGTAAGACATTTACAGGGGCAGATGTGGACTCTAACCACAATCTATTGGTTATGACCTGTAGATTAAAACTGGAGAAACTACGAAAAGGTGGTAATTTAAGGAGATGGGACCTGGATAAACTGACTAAACCAGAGGTTGTACAGAGTTTCAGAGAGAGCATAAGGGAACAATTGACAAGAATGGGGGAAAGAAGTACAGTAGAACGAGAATGGGTAGCTTTGAGGGATGAAGCAGTGAAGGCAGCAGAGGATCAAGTAGGTAAAAAGACGAGGGCCAGTAGAAATCCTTGGGTAACAGAAGAAATATTGAATTTAATTGATGAAAGGAGAAAATATAAAAATGCAGTAAATGAAGTAAGCAAAAAGGAATACAAACTTCTCAAAAATGAGATCTACAGGAAATGCAAAATGGCTAAGCAGGGATGGCTAGAGGACAAACGTAAGGATGTAGAGGGTTATCTCACTAGGAGTAATATAGATACTGCCTACAAGAAAATTAAAGAGACCTTTGGAGAATAGAGAACCACTTGTATGAACATCAAGAGCTCACATGGAAACCCAGTTCTAAGCAAAGAAGGGAAAGCAGAAAGGTGGAAGGAGTATATAGAGGGTCTATACAAGGGTGATGTACTTGAGGACAATATTATGGAAATGGAAGAGGATGTAGATGAAGATGAAATGGGAGATACGATACTGCGTGAAGAGTTTGACAGAGCACTGAAAGACCTGAGTCGAAACAAGGCCCCCGGACTAGACAACATTCCATTGGAACTACTGACGGCCTTGGGAGAGCCAGTCCTGACAAAACTCTACCATCTGGTGAGCAAGATGTATCAGACAGGCGAAATAACCTCAGACTTCAAGAAGAATATAATAATTCCAATTCCGAAGAAAGCAGGTGTTGACAGATGTGAAAATTACCGAACTATCAGTTTAATAAGTCACGGCTGCAAGATACTAACGCGGATTCTTTACAGACGAATGGAAAAACTAGTAGAAGCCGACCTCGGGGAAGATCAGTTTAGATTCCGTAGAAATATTGGAACACGTGAGGCAATACTGACCTTACGACTCATCTTAGAAGAAATATTAAGGAAAGGCAAACCTACGTTTCTAGCATTTGTAGACTTAGAGAAAGCTTTTGACAATGTAGATTGGAATACTCTCTTTCAAATTCTGAAGGGAGCGAAAGGCTATTTACAATTTGTACAGAAACCAGATGGCAGTTATAAGAGTCGAGGGACATGAAAGGGAAGCAGTGGTTGGGAAGGGAGTGAGACAGGGTTGTAGCCTCTCCCCGATGTTATTCAATCTGTATACTGAGCAAGCACTGAAGGAAACAAATGAAAAATTCGGAGTAGGTATTGAAATGCATGGGGAAGAAATAAAAACTTTGAAGTTCGCCGATGACATTGTAATTCTGTCAGAGACAGCAAAGGACTTAGAAGAGGAGTTGAACGGAATGGATAGTGTCTTGAAAGGAGGATACAAGATGAACATCAAGAAAAGCAAAACGAGGATAATGGAATGTAGTCGAATTAAGTCGGGTGATGCTGAGGGAATTAGACTAGGAAATAAGACACTTAAAGTAGTAAAGGAGTGTTGCTATTTGGGGAGCAAAATAACTGATGATGGTCGAAGTAGAGAGGATATAAAATGTAGACTAGCAATGGCAAGAAAAGTGTTTCTGAAGAAGAGAAATTTGTTAACATCGAGTATAGATTTAAGTGTCAGGAAGACATTTCTGAAAGTATTTGTATGGAGTGTAGCCATGTATGGGCGTGAAACATGGACGATAAATAGTTTGGACAAGAAGAGAATAGAAGCTTTTGAAATGTGGTGCTACAGAAGAATGCTGAAGATAAGGTGGGGAGATCACATAACTAATGAGGAGGTATTGGATAGAATTGAGGAGAAGAGGAGTTTGTGGCACAACTTGACAAGAAGAAGGGACCGGTTGGTAGGACATGTTCTGAGGCATCGAGGTATCACAAATTTAGCATTGGAGGGCAGCGTGGAGGGTAAAAATCGCAGAGGGAGACGAAGAGATAAATGCACTAAGCAGATTGAGAAGGATGTAAGGTGCAGTAAGTACTGTGAGATGAAGCTTGCACAGGATGGAGTAGCATGGAGAGCTGCATCAAACCAGTCTCAGGACTGAAGACCACAACAACATCAACAACAACTCACCAATATGGGATCCTTACCGGATAGGGATGATAGTAGAAATAGAGAAGATCCGAAGAAGAGAAGTGCGCTTGGAAACGGGATCCTTTAGTCGGCGCGAGAGCGTTACTGAAATGCTCAACAAAAATCATCTGCAAATATTACAAGTGAGGCGTTGAACATCACGGAAAGGTTTATTACTGCAGTTTCTAGAGAGTACTTTCCAGTAAGAGTCGGGTAACATTACTTCCTCTTACATCATCTCGCTTAATGACAACGATGAGGAAATTCTAGAAATTAAAGCCAATACGCAGGCTTACCGACATTCATCCCTCACGCGCGCCATTCGCGAGTCTAACAGGGATCAGTTATTGGTACCAGAAGTACCCTCCGCTACACACCATCAGGTGGTTTGCGGTGTATCATGTAGATGTAGAATTTTTGGGGTGCCTTCTTTACCATAGGCACATTCACAGGTTTGTCTTTGACCAATTCGATGCCAATAGGTGTTGTAAGGTCCATGACCCAAAAAGAAGTGCGGATCATCTCAATTGGACCTTGGACCAATGGAAACATGTCGCTTTTCGAACAAATCATGCTTCTTGCTACACCAGGTGGATGGTTGTGTCCGAAAACGGTCATCCAGGAGAACAGTTGCTCGAAACATGCACCGCCATGGACCCACACCGATGGTGGCGTATTGCGGATATTCATCTGTGCTTCCGTGGGACCTGTGGCTGTTATGAAAGGTACAGTGACAGCTATGGACTACGTAAACATCATTGCAGGCCACCTGCATCCCTTCGTTGTCTTCACCGATAGCGATGACATCTTCCAGCATGATAGCTATCTGTGTCAAGAGGCCAGAATCATGGTACAGTGGTTTGAGGAGTATGATAGTGAATTCATGTTAGTGTCTCCGTCACTAGCTTCACCTTATCTTAACCCGTTGTAACGCACCCGAGACGTTATTGGTCACCAACTCTGCGCTCACAAACAACCATCCCGTAATTCACAAGCTGTATATACACATCTATTGCCACATGCGGCGAGACCTGCATCGTACTCGGCAAGCGGAGGTAACTCTTGGTACCATTAACTGATCCCCCTATCCTGTCCCACTCAAGAATGGCTCGTGGAAAGATTGGTTGGTTGTTTTAACGGAGGGGGGCAATGGACCAGACCGCTAGGTCATTGTGGCACGTTGGAAGAATGAGTGTCGGTAAGTTTCTGTATTAGTTCTAATTTCTAGAATTTTCTCATTTTACTCATTTCGCGAGATGTATGTGGGAGGAAGTAATATGTTGTCCTGCTCTTCCCGGAAAGTTCTCTCTCCAAATTTCACTTGTAAACCTCGCCGTAATCCACAACATATCTCTTGTAATATCTGTCACTGGAGCTTGTTGAACGTCTCTGTAACGCTTTCGAACCGACTAAACAATCCCATGTCGAAACACATCGCCCTTCGTTGGATCTTCTCTATCTCGTCCATTAGTCCTACCTGGTGAGGATCCTCGCCAGGTAGTACTAATGGACGAGATAGAGAAGATCCTATATGAATGAATAACACTCAAGAATCGTTCGAACAAGCGCCTTATAAACTACTTCCTTCGTGGATGAGTTACATTTCCTTAGGATTCTTCCCATGAATCGCACTCTTCATCTGCTTTTCCTGCTATTCGTTTTATTTTCTCATTCACTTACGGTCGCTCTGGATAGTTACTCCCACACATTTTACTAAGGATACTGCTCCCAACAGTTTGTCATCAGTAGTGTAGTTGTAGGGTAGTCGATTTCTTTTCCTACGTGTGGGCAATATGTTACATTGAGTCACGTTCAGGGTCAGCTGCCAGAGCCTGCACCGTTCATCAATGCTCTGCGGGTCAGTCTGAAAATCGATACTGTCTTCTGGGGTTGCTACTTTCTTATAGATAATCGCATCATCTGTGAACAGTCTTAAAGATCTTCCGACGCTTTCTACTAGGTCATTTATATACATTATAAACAGTAACGGTCCAGCACACTTCCTTGAGGTACCCCCGTAATTACTTCTACATCTGTCAATTTTGTTCCGTCAAGAAAGACATGCTGAATCCCATCTCCAAGGAAGTCTTGTATCCGCTTGCAAATCTGGTGCGGTACTCGATAAGCTCGTTTCTTTTTTACTAAACTCCAGCGCGAACAGTGTCCAATGCGCTCCTGAATCAATGAACACAGCATCAACCTGAGCGCAGATTCCTACAGAGCTGTGGATCTCACAGTGGAACAGAGTGAGCTGAGTTTCACAAGCTCTCTGCCTGCGGAATCCACGTTAATTTTTTTATAGAGGTTTTCGTTCTACAGAAGCATCATAATACATGAACATAAAACATGTTCCATAATTCTACAGCAGATTGACTTCAACTATGTAAGCCTATGATTATGTGCATTTGTCCTACGGCCCTAGTTGAAAACAAGAATGAATCACCCAATCCGTGGTTCCAGCGATCTGTAATGAACCGCTGCTAGAAGAGGAGAAAGTGCTTTCGCATAATGTTTGTAGAATCTTACAGGTATCAGATCTGGTCCTGATGCCCTCCCACTATCCAGTGATTGTAGTTGCTTTTCTACTCCGCGGTGGTTATATCAGTATCTGCCATTTCGAAGTTCGTATCATACTGAAAGGAAGAACCGAGTTACAATCTTTCACAGTGAAATAATTTCCGAAGACCGAATTCAACAGTTCGGCCTTCTCTCCTGTCAAGGACGTGTAGAGTTCATGGCGCGCAAAATCGCTGTTGTACTGCTCTCCAAAGGTGGACCAACAAGTATTAAGCAGCAAGCCGTAACGTTTCAGCTTGGCGGTGTATATTGCGTTGGGGAACAGAAAATGATCTTTAGACAGGGATTTTCACCTGGCAGAGTAGCAAGATGCCATCATTTAACATTATACGTACTTATAAGCGAGCTATCTGACCAACAAATCCCTACAAAAATATATCCATGAGTTAACCAAATACCAAATTGTTACTGTCAAAACCGCTTCCACTGTGATTCCGTCCTATTACACATGGGCTTCTCACTATTAAGAAACCATAGCCACCTGGGTTCTTCTTCTGGTCACTATTTTATTTAACACCTACGATGCCTAATTCAAAGACAAATGCAAAGACTGCCACTTGTTCTGTCGTCTACCGAATGAATGGTTACTTGGCCTCACTACTAAATCAATGGTTCCTTGACTTAATTCACAGGAAACATACGATGCAGTTATTTGTTCCTAACAGCCAATGGAATCCGCTACACTGCTATTTGCATTCGCAATTGTGACTACAATTAGACTTCGGCTGCACACAGTTTACTGGTGACATTAACATATACGCCGGACTGGGATTTGAACTCGTATTCCCTGCTTTACGCAAGAGTTCGACCTAACCACTTTGGCTATCCAAACACACCTTCCAGAACGAACCAGGCCTCATGTATCACCCTATGCCCACATCTTGCACTCTCACAGTTGCTTGATTCCCATACAGGGAAAACATTTATTACTGTCGCGGTGACACTCAGACTTCCGGATAAATATCATCCACACTTTATCGCTTACAGCTCATATAACCAACCTGCTGTTAATAACAATGTACAGAAGACTGGAAAAAAAGACGGTTAATATATAAAATGTACAAGAATCAAGAGGTAGCAATAAGACTGGAAGATCAAGAACAAAGTGCTCGGATAAAAAGCAGGGCTGTAATCTTTCGCTTCCACTGTTCATTCTATGCGTCAAAGAAGCAATGATGGAAAAAAGAAAGGTTCAAGAGTGGCATTACAATTCAGGGTGAAGGTACATCAGTCATAAGATACGGTGATTTTGTTTTCTGTAGTAAAAGTCAAGAAGATATGCAGCAACTGTTGAATAGAATGAACAGTCCAATTACTAAAGAATATGGGTTGAGAGTAAGCCGAAGACTAATTAGGTGTAACAGAAATGAGATTAGTGATAAACATACCAACAAAATTCGTGGACTGCAAAATAGACGACGACAAGGAATTCTTCTGCCTTGACACCAAGTTAACAACTGACGGATGAAGAAATGAGGCGTGGGTCTTAATTTGAGGAAGAAATTTCTGATAATGTACGCTTGGAGCATAGCATTGCAGGATAGTGAATTATGGACTGTGGGAACACAGGAGAGAAGAGAAAAGAAGTGCTTGAAAAGTGATGCTATAGAAAGATGAAAATTAGGTGGACTGATAAGGAATAAGGAGGATCACCTCAGAACTGGCGAGGAAGGAACATGTGGAAAACATTGACAAGAAGAAGCAACAGGATGATAGAACACTTGTTAAGACTTGAGGCAATAATTCCCATGGTACTACACACATACTCATAAATTAAGGATAACTGCAGAATGTGGTGCCACACAACGTGGCACTACACAAAACTGGCTTTAATAGCTTAGACACATAGGGAACACACACGACACAGGTCTGTACGTCCACGGAATTGGTGAATTGGTGGTAAGTTGAGAAAACCGTCCCGAAACACATGTGCTACAAAACACCACTGTTTCCTGTGCATGAACCCCGACATCTGTATGGGATATGATCGCCATGCACACATACACAAGCCGCACAACGGGCTAGCATACTCTGGATCAGGTGGTTGAGCAGCTGCTGAGGTACAGTCTCCCAATCTTGCACCAGTGGCTGTCGGAGCTCCTGAAATGTCCTAGGGATTTGAAGACGTGCAGCGATACATCGACCGAGAGCAGCCCAGACGTGCTCGATGGGTTTAGGTCTGGAGAACAGGCAGGCCACTCCATTCGCCTGATATCTTCTGTTTCAAGGTACTCCTCCACGATGGTAGCTCGATGGGGCCGTCCGTTATCATCCATCAGGAGGAAGGTGGGACCCATTGCACCCCTCAAAAGACGGACATACTGATGCAAAAAGACGTCACGATACACCTTACCTGCTACAGTTTCTCTGTCAAAGACATGCAGAGGTGTACGTGCACCAGTCATAATCCCACCCCACATCATGAAACCACGACCTCCATACAGGTCCCTTTCGAGGACATTAGGGGTTGGTATCTGGTTTCTGGTGCGTGCTATATGGAAACCCGGCGAGAATCACTTTGTGCCATATGGAAACCCGGCGAGAATCACTGTTCAGACTATATCTAGACTCGTCCGAGAACATAATCTGGGACCACTGTTCCAAAGACCATGTACTGTGTTCTTGACATCAGGCTTTACGGGCTCTCCTGTGACCAGGGGTCAGTGGAATACACCTTGCAGGTCTCCGGGTGAATAAACGATTTCTGTTCAGTCGTCTGTAGATTGCGTGTCTAGAGACAACTGCTCCAGTGGCTGTGGTAAGGTCCCGAGCAAGGCTACCTGCAGTACTCCGTGGCCGTCTGCGGGCACTGATGGTGAGATATCGGTCTTCTTATGGTGGTGTACACTGTGGACGTCCCGTACTTTAGTGCCTGGACGCGTTTCCCGTCTGCTGCATTCGTTGGCATAATCTTGAGATCACAGTTTGTGGCACACGGCGGAGGGCCCGTGCTACGACATGCTGTGTTTGACCAGCCTCCATTCGCCCCACTATTCTACCCCCATAACGTCATGAATATGTGTTCTTTGAGCCATTTTCAACACACACCATTAGCACGTCTGAAAACGTCTGCACACTTACTCGCTGGACATGCAACAACACACCTCTGCGTATGTGGACTGCAGCCAGCGCCACCGTGCGACAACAGCAGGTCAAACGCACCGCGTGGTCATACCCCGAGGTGATTTAAACCCGCAAACCGCCCAGCCGAGCGTTGTTTCACAATGTATTAGCATTATCTTTAATTTATGAGCATGAGTGTAGATGGAGCTGTAGGGAGTAAAAACTGCAGAGGAAGGCTGAGCTTGGAATACATAGCAAAAAAAAGAAAAAAGTGGAACTCCCGGAAGAGGGTAAGGAATTTAAATGAAATTTCATGGGTATAGAGGGGATGTGATATTATTTCAGTGATTACAGTCAAATTTACGAAGAACTTGGAAGTATGCTATTACATCTATTCTGGTCTGGATGTCTGTCCTGATTCTGCTGGGAAGGATGTCGTGAAAACCTTGTACCCTCTGCTGAGGCAATCTGGCCCACAACTGTTACACTGGGTGCTTGATATCCGTGATACTAGCAGCTGGATGGAGATGACATCCAAACTGAACCCACACATACTATCGGAGTCAGATCTGGATTCGTGCTGGGCACGGGGGTACCTGAACACAGGCAGTTTATAAAGATACAGGTCATATATAGACGACCATTGTTTTGTAGGAAAGTGGCACCATGATACCGTCGCTTGAGCGGTAATACATGATGACATAGGATATCGATCGTAGGATATCATCGTGTCGTGAACAATGGCGTTAGACTTAAAATCGCAGTTGATAGTAATTGAGGGAACTCTGACAGCGTAGCCGTACCTATGCCGTCAGAGTTCGCTCGATTACTATCAACTGCGATTTTAAGTCAAACGCCATTGTTCATCACACGATGTCTCCAGGAGTAACACCACTGTGTCTCTACAATCAATGGAAGAATGGACCGCTGCCCTGATCACCGTTCTAACGATGGTCGTGCGGGATACTGCGGAACCGCCATTCCTCGCTGAGCACAGTCCGTGTTTCTCGATCTTGGTGCCCCTCCAGAAGCAACCGTTCTGTCGTGGGGCTAAGGTAATTCTACGTGTGAGAGGGTAATTCCATAATTCTGCCGCTGCTAGTCTCCGACAAGTGATGTGGGACGGCGCAAAATGTTTCAGAGAATCCATTACTTGTTCTCGAATGGCAGACGAAGATGTGAAGGGGTTACAATGTGTTTGCCATACAATATGACACTCGCCTCTTGTGGTGAGAAGACGTGGTGGACCGGAATCTTGACGACGAGCACGCCTGTCCTCACGTCCCTATACAGTCCATCTGGCCACGTTAACATCCGAACGTCCCACAATTCTGAATAGTGTACCAGTCGACCAACCGGCCAAATGGAGAGGCATAATGAGGTTTTTTTCAAACTCTTGTCAAGAGATGATAATGCTGTCTCGCACGAATACACCGCATCGCCGTGTCCATAACTGTAATCACTCAACATCTGACGCTGTTCACGCCCCATATATGCCCTAACAGGCCTGATAACACTAACCACAAACAACACAAATTCACTCGGGTGATCATTTACAGGTCACAGTGAATTACTGTTCTATCCAATTACATAGCCAGCGATCGTGTGTGCATGTACGAAGTTACGTTGACATCCGATCATGTCTTCTTGGTACTTCACTTTTTTTGATGAACAGTGGACATCCAACAAGTAATTCAGGATCTAGGGTGGGAATGATACTCTGAAATAAAACGGTTGACACAAAAGAGGAAATCGTGGAGGGCCACATCAAACTACTCAGAAAACTGAAGACTAAAGAAACCCTATTTTTAATTAACATATTTTTATTTGCGCTCTTCTGTCATGGCCCATCAGCCGTCGAGCAAAAGTGTTAGGATATATGATGAAAAGTCTTTTGGGTTCTGTGCCATGCCTCTGTACAAAATAAAATACTTCGAACATAAATCATAAAATAACGATCTTCCTCAGAGCAAGACTGGTTTTACGAGAGGAAAGATGACCCTATATATTACAAACTATCGGTGTCAAAACACCATTTTGGTGGAACTTTATTGGCCCTAGAATGTAATTGGCTAGTCAGGACTAGAAAGAGAGGATAGGAAGGATGCTGTTCGCAGAGTATCCCGCTTGTCAATGATCAGCGCCAGCCTGAAAATCGGCGCCTGGCTTCTGGTGGGCATGTCTACTGGATGCCATTGGGAATACAAAACCATCACGTCTTCCTTACAGAGCTGATAATCTGGATAGCCTGCGCTGCTTTTCTGGTGTGTTAACATCGTTGTTGTCTTTAATGCCAATTTAATCATACGAGGGGCATTCAATAAGTAAATGGTTCAATGGTTCAAATGGCTCTGAGCACTATGGGAATTAACATCTGAGGTCATAAGTCCCCTAGAACTTAGAACTACTTAAACCTAACTAACCTAAGGACATCACACACATCCATGCCCGAGGCAGGATTCGAACCTGCGACCGTAGCGGTCTTGCGGTTCCAGACTGTAGCGCCTAGAACCGCTCCGCCACCCCTGCCGGCATTCAATAAGTAAAGCAACACGTATTTTCCTTGGCCAGCTTCGGTTGATGAAACGCGGGAGTTGTTGTGGGACATCATGGAATATTCCAGTTTCAACCCCTACAGTTTTACAGTTTTATGAAGTTCTCGTAGGTAGCGGCGCTATACGTAGCTTTTAAAATGGCGTCTGTAACGGAGGTGCGTTCCAAGCAGAGAACTGTCATTCAGTTTCTTCTGGCTGACATCCAGAGAATTACAGATATTCATAGGCACTTGCAGAATGTCTACGCACGGAGACCTGGCAGTTAACTAAAGCACGGTGAGTCGTTGGGCGCCGCATCTGTCATCATTTCAACAAGGTGGTGCAAACATGTCCGATCCGCTGCATGCCGGCCGGCTGCGCACAGCTGTCACTGTTGCAGTTTTGGAACGTGTGGACACTCTCATCCCAGGTGATCCACGGATCACAGTGTAGCGCCTCGCTGCCCAACTGGACATCCTTGTTGGTAGGGTGGACACACTCGCCCACCAGTCAGGGTACTCACATGTGTGTGTGCCCGCTGTGTTCGTCGCCGTCCGATAGAATAATTTCATCTATCTTGCACAATGAAGGACACACTGCGCGAGAAGCATTATGTGGATGATGAGGTTATTGAAGGAGAAAAACGTTGGCTGTGTAGTTGGTCGGTAGAGTGGTACCATGCGGGCATAACGACTCTCCCAGTAAGGTGCCTGAAAGCCGTCGCAGTGAACGGAAGTATGCTGAAAAACAGGGTTATGTAGACAAAAGAGTGGAGAATAATATGTTTTATTGGAATCCTGAATAAACCCAACAAGCTTTCATAAAAAAAAGTGTTGCATTACTTACTGAAGCCTGTCGTGTATTCTTCCTACTACGTATATTGTATAGGCACAATAAGTAAAATTCGTCATTTTCTCACCATCCTTCCTGTTGCTGAAATTGTAATTTGAAGTTTCTTTGAATGGTGCTTTCATGATACTGCATTTTAATAATATTTATATCTCATTACTGTGATGTGCTGTTATGATCTGTTATCAGCTGTTATGTGCTTTGCATATCCTTACACTATTTTAACAACATTTACCCCACCCCTTGTATTAAGATGCTGCCAGCACCACTTCTACAACAACCGCTAACAAATAAAAACAGAAAATAAATTCTCCATAGGTGTTCCACTCTCTAGCTACTCTTTGCTGCACTATACAGGAACAACCGTTTTACTCGAAAACGGACTCAACGTTTATTTTATCAGTGTATAAGAGAGGCAACTCATCCTAGAGCAAGTCGAAAATACAGTAATGCGACGATTCGATCTCTAACCTCCTGAAACGGTAAAAACTAAGAGAATAGTACAGTACTATGTAGTAATGTAGTTCTTTAACGTTTAAGTTAATTTTCATGGGATGATTGCGTAAATACAAGCAACCAAAGTAAATTTCAGTTTTACATCCAGTAACATCTTTACAATTTCAAATTTTGCATAGACTCTGAGGAACACTTAAAACGATACGACATGTGAGATCATGACATGTAAATAGTTATAAATATAGCATTATACAGCTCCCAAACGAAACTAATGGACGATTCAGAGTTGGAAGCAAGCAAGGACTGAAGTGCTCGCCCCATCCTACGGGCTCCACGGCAGTCCGTGGGCGGGAGAGGCTATTCTTCCACCAGGGGGAGGACGGCATGCGTCCGCCCACTGCTGTGGTAAACCGTCACCCCTTGTTTCGTGCATTACTGGAAAAACGATTTAGTACGCTCTGAAACGATTTGAGGTTGAAAACACTAACGAGAAAGAATGAGATAATCTTGAATGTAGACACCGTAAAAAAACACGTTTTCATCTTCAGCTTTTATAATACGTCAGACAAACGTATCAAAATTCAAAAAACTGACTATCACTCTACCGAGGCAAAAAGGGAATAATGTTATACAAAACATGTATTTCTGTGCAGGTTAAGTCCTCAATGAGGCATATAGTCATAATGAAATACACCCAGCACTCTAGATGCGCTATTTCGTTCCGAAAGAACACTGTGTACTTCCGAGACTGAACAGTCGTTCTGTTGAAAATTCAATAAAACTTCCATTCTTCGTTTCATGATGTATTTCCGAAGTAAAAATTTACTCACAATTTTTTTTCAGAATAATAATCAATTCTACGAGGATAAAAATCAGCTTCTCTTTCAGCAACGGCGAACTGAATATTTTAACGCTAAACACAAATTAAAACAGAATAATTCGGAGGAGATGAAGCTTATTTAAGAAAGAAGGCACTGTAAGTTCATATCAATTTCCGTTCGGCTGCTTCAGTCATTCAGGTAGCACATTAATATTTCACGTGAAGAATAAGCAAGGAAGAATTGCGAATTTTATTTTACTGTACATACCATAACAGTACATTCGAAACCCACGCCCACGCCTGGCGTGAGATTCTAACCGACAGTCTCTGCCTCGTTACGCAGCGGAAGTAACCCACGATGACAAAAGCCAGTTATTTCAAGAAATCCTTTCCAGGGGTCAAGAGAAGTACAAACGATCGATAATACTGTTCAAGTAAGTTACGCTCTATGCAATAAAGACACTAAAAAATTCCAAATGCAGACTATAAGATCGCAGTTGGGAATCACGTCTTAAAATTTCGATAATCTGTCTTCTAGACCGAAGTTCTTTTCCTTACATACAAAAGGATCGCAACGACGAAATTTATTAGGACGACCACCAAAGCCTGGACCTTCTGTGAATGGAGTGGAGTGGAGTGGAAAAGGAAGAGTGGGATATGATGGTAACACAAATTATTGATTGCTGATTATCAGACGCAGACGCAGAGGAAGCAGAATACGTCAAAACTGCGGTAAATATTCTGCGGTTACCAACAATGCTACGTTCGATGTAATGCTACTACGCATTAACAGTTTGTGACGAAACTTGAGTCTTAACGAGGAAAATGAAATGAATTACAAACAGATAACAGACACATATCTCCGTGTAAGAGCCACGCTAGCTTCTTTGTCGGCAATTGGCAGGCTTTTAGCGACGTGCGGCACGCTGAAACGCCACAGGTAGAGGGGGCGTCGCGGAGCGGCTGCGAAGTGAGAGCGGCGCACTCACCCTTTTTGACACCTCCTGGCATGACATAGGAGGGTCTGGCCGTGTTGGCGGACGAGCTGAGCCAACAGTAAATGGTGCCGGCTGTGCGTGCACGTTGTCGGGATGAACAGCGGGCCGTGTGCCCGCGCCGTCAGCTGTCGAGTGTCGAGTGTGCAATCTGGGCTGCGCAGCGCTGCCGGGCCCTCCTCCGCGACGACAGCGCAGTCTGCCGGCTGCGTGCGCAACCGCCGCCGAGCCGCTCCGCCCGGGCGCACCGTCAGAGGTCACGGCGCTCCTTCTATGCGCTGACGCTATTTTCTTTCTCTCTTTTTGTCGGCTCTCACGGTAAATCTAACTGTTCGAATAATATTTCATGGTAGTGGGGCAGAGGGAGTCCCCACTGGGAACACACTGTTGGCGATTAAGAAGCAGCATCAGAAGGTATAGCAAATAACACTATTTTACTTATTGTGCTTTTCCAGTATAATAGGAAGAATATATGATAAAATCTGTAGGCGAGTTGGGAGTGTACAGGGTGCGAAATTTAAAACACAAAGGTGACATCTCTGGCAGTAACAACGGATCTAATCCGGAGGGGCTTCGAGTCGCACTGATCAGAGGACCCGACAACTCGTCATCATCGATTTCTTCAAAATTTGTGGTATATCCAATTTTGGCCAGAAACGAGAATGACTAAATTGGGAACCGCAGATTACCGAGCGTCTAAAAAAAAATATATCATTTTTTTGTGTGGATCCGGAGAGGTATGAGTCACTTACGGGAACGTAGTTTCGAAACAGTAGGGTTGGGTTGTTTCGGGAAAGAGACCAAACAGCGAGGTCATCGGTCTCGTCGGATTAGGGAAGGATGGAGAAGGAAATCGGCCGTGCCCTTTCAAAGGAACCATCCCGGCATTTGCCCGGAGCGATTTAGGGAAATCACGGAAAACCTAAATCAGGATGGCCGGGCGCGGGATTGAACCGTCGTTCTCCCGAATGCAAGTCCAGAGTGCTAACCACTGCGCCACCTCGCTCGGTCGAAACAGTAGCCGGTGGAAAGAGTACAGAACACTAATTCCAGGGTCGTGGAATCGAACCTCTATACGGAAAGCTTATTTTTCATTTTGAGTTCTCACGTTTCTTACTCTGCATATAAACGGAGATAACGTCCAATATATTGTATTGGATGTGATGAAACCCTGTTTGCAGGAGAACAAATTTCTCGTGTTACCTGTCTCGTGGGGAGAATAAACAAGTCCACAATCATACGACAAGATTTTTCAAGATGAAGAAAAATTGCCGCTGTGCAGTATTAAAGTGATTCCCACGAAATGCACACCGCTAGTGCCACCCTCCGTTATCTATTTTTATCGTCAGCTTAAAAATTTGATCAAAAACCTTCAGTAACAACTCTTACGTCATTGAGAAAGAAGGAAAAGTCACGTACCAAGAAGTAAGTTCCATTGCACATCACGAATCTCTTCGCCAATAGTTAGTAAAATGATGCAATACGCGTGGTTTAGTGCTAAACTGTGCGATCAGAGGGAATCTCTTATGGATGCAGACTAAGTCTGTTTTGTGTAAAACCTTAAAACAACCATGAACTGTAAAAATGTGGGGTTTATAAAGTGTGCAATATGCTGAAAAAACTATTGCTTCCCCCTTTTTACGGTGACTACTAACGCAGCACGTTTAAATCGTAATCTATCAGATAATAGGCTAAGAGTATGTAATTTTATAAGCGAACTTCTCATGTCCGACTTAAAATCCCGTTCTTGACATGTATTTACAGTCTCAAATATTCCTTTGCCTTTCCTTTCCATGGCTTTTATGAAAATATTAATAAATGCAACGTAGTGAGCATTTTTTTGTTTTATTTGCGGTATAAGTAACGCAAAAATGAAAAACAAAAATTTTTCTGAGTAAGGACTCGGACCCACGACCTCCGGATTACAGTTCTGCACCCTTTCTACTGCATCAGCCGATGCTTGGAAGCTATGGTAACGCAAATACACTCCTGGAAATCGAAATAAGAACACCGTGAATTCATTGTCCCGGGAAGAGGAAACTTTATTGACACATTCCTGGGGTCAGATACATCACATGATCACACTGACAGAACCACAGGCACATAGACACAGGCAACAGAGCATGCACAATTTCGGCACTAGTACAGTGCATATCCACCTTTCGCAGCAATGCAGGCTGCTATTCTCCCATGGAGACGATCGCAGAGATGCTGGACGTAGTCCTGTGGAACGGCTTGCCATGCCATTTCCACCTCGGTCGTATGCAGTCCTGATTGTGGCACTCACCTGCACGGCGCCAAACACGCATACGACCATCATTGGCATCAAGACAGAGCGACTCTCATCGCTGAAGACGACACGTCTCCATTCGTCCGTCCATTCACGCCTGTCGCGACACCACTGGAGGCGGGCTGCACGATGTTGGGGCGTGAGCGGAAGACGGCCTAACGGTGTGCGGGAGCGTAGCCCAGCTTCATGGAGACGGTTGCGAATGGTCCTCGCCGATACCCCAGGAGCAACAGTGTCCCTAATTTGCTGGGAAGTGGCGGTGCGGTCCCCTACGGCACTGCGTAGGATCCTACGGTCTTGGCGTGCATCCGTGCGTCGCTGCGGTCCGGTCGCAGGTCGACGGGCACGTCCACGCTGTCGCGGCATGCTACCAGTGATAAAGACTGCGATGGAGATCCGTATGCCATGGCAAACTGGCTGACACTGACGGCGGCGGTGCACAAATACTGCGCAGCTAGCGCCATTCGACGGCCAACACCGCGGTTCCTGGTGTGTCCGCTGTGCAGTGCGTGTGTTCATTGCTTGTACAGCCCTCTCGCAGTGTCCGGAGCAAGTATGGTGGGTCTGACACACCGGTGTCAATGTGTTCTTTTTTCCATTTCCAGGAGTGTAGCTCGCGCCTCACCCGACCCTCGGAAACTGCTAAACTTTCTGAATGTATGCCCATTTCGTCGAACTCCCGCTTCTGCCATTTACATTTTTTGTCGAGCCCTGCATATACTATTAATACTTGTGAGTTTGGACGACAGATAAGATTACGTTATTCTGTATGCATCAACTCTATGCCAGAGATAATAAATCGTAGTGGTTTACATATGGACCTTGTCGTTGGTGGGGAGGCTTGCGTGCCTCAGCGATACAGATAGCCGTACCGTAGGTACAACCACAACGGAGGTGTATCTGTTGAGAGGCCAGACGAACGTATGGTTCCTGAAGAGGGGCAGCAGCCTTTTCAGTAGTTGCACGGGCAACAGTCTGTATGATTGACTGATCTGGCCCTGTAACACTAACCAAAACGGCCTTGCTGTTGTGGTACTGCGAAAGGCTGAAAGCAAGGGGAAACTACAGCCGTAATTTTTCCCGAGGGCATGCAACTTTACTGTATAGTTAAATGACGATGGCGTCCTCTTGGGTAAAATATTCCGGAGGTAAAATAGTCCCCCATTCGGATCTCCGGGCGGGGACTACTCAAGAGGATGTCGTTATCAGGAGAAAGAAAACTGGCGTTCTACGGATCGGAGCGTGGAATGTCAGATCCCTTAATCGGGCAGGTAGGTTAGAAAATTTAAAAAGGGAAATGGATAGGTTAAAGTTAGATATAGTGGGAATTAGTGAAGTTCGGTGGCAGGAGGAACAAGACCTCTGGTCAGGTGAATACAGGGTTATAAACACAAAATAAAATAGGGGTAATGCAGGAGCAGGTTTACTAATGAATAGGAAAATAGGAATGCGGGTAAGCTACTACAAACAGCATAGTGAACGCATTATTGTGGCCAAGATAGATACGAAGCCCACATCTACTACAGTAGTACAAGTTTATATGCCAACTAGCTCTGCAGATGACGAAGAAATTGAAGAAATGTATGATCAAATAAAAGAAATTGTTCAGATAGTGAAGGGAAATGAAATTTTAATAGTCATGGGTGGCTGGAATTCGTCTGTAGGAAAAGGGAGAGAAGGAAACGTAGTAAGTGGATATGGATTCGAGCTAAGAAATGTAAGAGGATGCCGCCTGGTAGAATTTTGCACAGAGCACAACTTAGTCATAGTTAACACTTGGTTTAAGAATCATGAAGCAAGGCTGTATACATGGAAGAACCCTGGAGATACTAAAAGGTATCAGATAGATTATATAATGGTAAGACAGAGATTCAGGAACCAGGTTTTAAATTGTAAGACATTTCCAGGAACAGATGTGGACTCTGACCACAATCTATTGGTTATGACCTGTAGATTAAAACTGGAGAAACTACGAAAAGGTGGTAATTTAAGGAGATGGGACCTGGATAAACTGACTAAACCAGAGGTTGTACAGAGTTTCAGAGAGAGCATAAGGGAACAATTGACAAGAATGGGGGAAAGAAGTACAGTAGAACGAGAATGGGTAGCTTTGAGGGATGAAGTAGTGAAGGCAGCAGAGGATCAAGTAAGTAAAAAGACGAGGGCCAGTAGAAATCCTTGGGTAACAGAAAAAATATTGAATTTAATTGATGAAAGGAGAAAACATAAAAATGCAGTAACTGAAGGAGGCAAAAAGGAATACAAACGTCTCAAAAATGAGATCGACAGGAAATGCAAAATGGCTAAGCAGGGATGGCTAGAGGACAAATGTAAGGAAGTAGAGGGTTATCTCACTAGGGGTAATATAGATACTGCCTACAAGAAAATTAAAGAGACCTTTGGAGAAAAGAGAACCACTTGTATGAATATCAAGAGATCAGATGGGAACCCAGTTCTAAGCAAAGAAGGGAAAGCAGAAAGTTTGAAGGAGTATATAGAGGGTTTATACAAGGGCGATGTACTTGAGGATAATATTATGGAAATGGAAGAGGATGTAGATGAAGATGGAATGAGAGATACGATACTGCGTGAAGAGTTTGACAGAGCACTGAAAGACCTGAGTCGAAACAAGGCCCCCGGACTAGACAACATTCCATTGGAACTACTGACGGGCTTGGGAGAGCCAGTCCTGACAAAACTCTACCATCTGGTGAGCAAGATGTATGAAACAGGCGAAATACCCTCAGACTTCAAGAAGAATATAATAATTCCAATCCCAAAGAAATCAGGTGTTGACAGATGTGAAAATTACCGAACTATCAGTTTAATAAGTCACGGCTGCAAAATACTAACACGAATTCTTTACAGGCGGATGGGAAAACTAATAGAAGCCGACCTCGGGGAAGATCACTTTGGAATCCGTAGAAATACTGGAACACGTGAGGCAATACTGACCTTACGACTCATCTTAGAAGAAAGATTAAGGAAAGGGAAACCTACGTTTCTAGCATGTGTAGACTTAGAGAAAGCTTTTGACAATGTAGATTGGAATACTCTCTTTCAAATTCTGAAGGTGGCAGGGGTAAAATACAGGGAGCGAAAGGCTATTTACAATTTGTACAGAAACCAGGTGGCAGTTATAAGACTCGAGGGACATGAAAGGGAAGCAGTGGTTGGGAAGGGAGTGAGATAGGGTTGTAGCCTCTCCCCGATGTTATTCAATCTGTATATTAAGCAAGCAGTAAAGGAAACAAAAGAAAAATTCGTAGTAGGTTTTAAAATCCATGGAGAAGAAATAAAAACTTTGAGGTTCGCGGATGACATTGTAATTCTGTCAGAGACAGCGAGCTACTTGGAAGACCAGTTGAATGAAATGGACAGTGTCTTGAGAGGAGTATATAAGATGAACATCAACAAAAGCAAAACGAGGATAATGGAATGTAGTCGAATTACATAAGGTGATGCTGAGGGAATTAGATTAGGAAATGGGACACTTAAAGTAGTAAAAGAGTTTTGCTGTTTGGGGAGCAAAATAACTGATGATGGCCGAAGTAGAGAGGATATAAATTGTAGACTGGCAATGGCAAGGAAAGCGTTTCTGAAGAAGAGAAATTTGTGATCATCGAGTATAGATTTAAGTGTCAGGAAGTCGTTTCTGAAAGTATTTGTTTGGAGTGTAGCCATGTATGCAAGTGAAACATGGACGATAAATAGTTTTGACAAGAAGAGAATAGAAGCTTTCGAAATGTGGTGCTACAGAAGAATGCTAAAGATTAGATGGGTAGATCGCATTACTAATGAGGAAGTATTGAATAGGATTGGGGAGAAGAGAAGTTTGTGGCACAACTTGACCAGAAGAAGGGATCGGTTGGTAGGGCATGTTCTGAGGCATCAAGGGATCACCAATTTAGAGTTGGAGGGCAGTGTGGAGGGTAAAAATCGTAGAGGGAGACCAAGAGATGAATACACTAAGCAGATTCAGAAGGATGTAGGTTGCAGTAGGTACTGGGAGATGAAGAGGCTTGCACAGGATAGATTAGCAAGGAGAGCTGTATCAAACCGATCTCAGGACTGAAGACCTCAAAAACAACAGTGGTTGGCATGATTAGCTCTCGACAGTCCATCACCGGGAGTGGGATATCTGGAAAACTTGCTAGCCAGAGCAACTGTCAAAAACTGTACCTAGGAAGGTTAGGACAGCAGTGAAAACACGCGATACTGCGTCATTTTGCTGAAAGATAACATCGTATAGTTCTCGAAAATAGGACACAGTCATCAGCCTCAACATGTCAGAAATGTAACGTCAGTGTAAGTTGACTTGGTGGGTGGAGGAAGTTATATATGTAAATGGAACCCACATCTGACATTCATACATTTAAAACCCTCCAAAATTCAGAATTACTTCAGTTTATTCCTGTAAAACTATTCGTAAATACAATATTATTATAATAACTTTGCCACATCTGACAAAATGGTCGGTGGGAAAGACTCTAATAATAGCGCAAGTGAAATAATTGCAATTGCGGAGTCGCACGTTGATTATGATGATATTATTGAAAAGACAGGTAGTAGTACAGAACGGAATATGTTGTATGTGTGGTTGGAGCTGACTGTAAATACAAATCAGTAAAAGGAAACTTGAAGTAATCGAAATACCATAAAGTGACTTTAATGTCCATACGCATTGTCTCGCAGTTGCCACTCATTCTCACCATAGTGCACTGTAGATGGAGGCTGAGGTGGCTGCAGAACCAGTCACTGTCGGCACCAACGACCCACACCAATGGCAAAATGCAAATCAGTCTGAAAAGTCCCTCGATACATCAGCTCAGATAGCGACGGGCCATTGGCGGCTCTCAAAAGCAAAATCTGATGTCAAAGCCTCCCGAAGATCAAGACAAGGTCAAGTAATTTCTGATGGAATGTTTAGCAAAAGAAAACCTCGCATTGCCACATTTTGCGTCCCTGGCTATATTTTCTATTGGCTGGGCTTCGGATCTTTCGAGCACTGAGCTATAGAACAGCTCCTTAGAAAATAATAATTTCCTCTGGGCTATCCTCTAGCTGGTTACCAAGTAACGTGCGCTGTACCACTTAACACAGAAAAACGTCATATCACTTTCTTTCCCTCTCTCTCTTTGTTACCAATGAGACGGATCCTAATCGTCAAAGTAGAACTTTTCTGTCTAATCTCTAGTTTATTTATGTTACCCAATCCCAGCGACTCTTAAGTTCCGTGAACGTTTCGTTTCTATGAAGTTAAACGTCCAGCTCCTTGTCACATTTTCAAACGTCCGTAACTGTCTGTTCCCATTACATTTTTGAGATATTTACCTGTGGGGTTTGGTTCTTTCTGGAGAAAATCTCAGCTTTCTACTTTTGTGAACAATATTTCCTCTTACTAAAAAGTATTCCACCTCCTTCCAGTCCGCGTTTGTAAATCAGCTATGTCTGGGGGCTTGCGCCACATAAGATCCTTTCTGTGTTTGTCTGCAATACTCCGGGTGCCCCAGGCAGGATTACAAAACGCTGTCTAGCAGCCTGCGAGCCATTGAGCTGCATCTCTCCTAGCGCGTTCGTTTGATCCCCTGGCTGCCCGAGTGTTTCTGCAGCGTCCCAAATTTGCTTTCAACGTCCTCTTTGTATATAATGCTTGTTTTCCAAATAGAAGAATAAATTAACAATAATGTCCCATTAGTCAGCTACCAACAATCATGACCGAACAGTGTGGTGCAGTGGTTAGCACACTTGACTCGCATTCTGGAGGACGACGGTTTAAACTCGCGTCTGGCTATTAAGATTTAGGTTTTCCGTTATTTGCCTAAATTGCTCCAGGCAAATGCCAGGATGGTTTCTTTGAAAGGACACGGTCGATTTCCTTCCCTATCCTTGACACAATCCGGGCTTGCACTCCATCTCTGATGATCTCTCATGGACTGTGCGGCTGGTCCCGGCGGAGGTTCGAGTCCTTCCTCGGGCATGGGTGTGTGTGTTTGTCCTTAGGATAATTTAGGTTAAGTAGTGTGTACACTTAGGGACTGATAACCTTAGCAGTTAAGTCCCAAAAGATTTCACACACAACAAAAAATCTAATGATCTCGATGTCGAAGGGACATTCAACCCAATCTTCCTTCCTTTCCTTACCAACAATAACTAGTACTGTTAAGTATCACATTCCTCAGCCACGATTAAATATTCCTGTCATACGGATCTTTCATTGTGATTTTACATATGTTAAGGAATTGTTTCCACAAAACCGGCCACTTAACACAAGTGAATGCGTTGTATATCTAAGAAAATTTCAAATTATTACGCCAATTGCTGCACGTGTACAAAGATGACAAATGAAATCTCACCACGTTCCTTCCCCTCAGAGCCTCCGCACACAAATACCGCCATCGTCATCCTTCACATAGAACCAGGACGCATTTTTCATCCAATGTCACCTTTGGATATACAACTGACGGCCAGCCTCTCTCTACTACTGCTCCAAGCGAAGCCGCAACAGTGGTCACCCACTTGACAGTTCCTGGCGCTTGGCGCTTCAGACACCGTTGCACTGTCTGTATCGATAGTCGTCTTGCAGCAAACAGTATGTCTGACCTCTAGGGGCGCTACACACATGAGGGGCTGAGATCCAGCAAGGTGCTGAGTACTGCCGACCTGAACCGAGTCTTATCGCGTCCGCATGACAGTCGTGGCATTCCAACCAACGTGAGCAGCAGTAGCACCGAATGATAAAGTGCCGTCTCCACAGGCCACCGCCCTCCCGCAGTCGTATTCCGACATGCACTAGTAGACATTTCTCCTTCTTACGTCGAACGTAACACTGTCTTCTCACAAATGAACATCTCTCAAATGCGATTTCTGTGTGGGAAACCCACTGCCTAAGCTGCCCTCATTTGCATATAGTACTACAGAAAATCTTCAAACTTCTACCTTTTTTTACCCTGTCTATCAGTTATTGTCTCTAACTTCCCTGTATACAGTTACTTATCGACTCTTTCTGTGAATTCTTTGTAAATCTGTACTATTTTCTTCATGATGATTTCATTATAATTTATTTTAGTCCTATTACAAGTGACTTCAATGGCCGTTTAGACACTTGTTCAGTGATGGACTGTGCGACTGACCCCGGTGGAAGTACGAGTCCTCCCTCGGACATGGGTGTGTGTATTTGTCCTTAGGATAATTTAGGTTAAGTAGTGCGTAAGCTTCGGGACTGATGACCTTAGAAGTTAAGTCCCATAAGATTTCACACACATTTTGAACTTGTTCAGTTAAGTTATTTGACTAGCTGTTGAAGCTTATCTTCACTGCTGGCAAACAGTAAAATCTCACTAGCAAGTCAAAGGTGCTTAGGAATCTTTCTGTTAACATATATTTTATCACCGTTTCTCCATTTAAGGATATGAAACCTTGCTCCCGGACTATGGTGGCATGAAATCTCCTTACCCAACTAAATTTCGAAATTCTCACTATCGTCATGAAAATGGGTGAAATGTGTGACGCGGACGTATACGCTGTATCACTGTGAACTCGAACGTCCCCGTCAGAATTTCGGAGATTGTTCGGGGATTCTTCACGAGTAACATATCTCGGCCGAGCGCCTACACTCATAGGCCACCTGCGCAACAGATCCGTATGGCGGGTCCCGTTCCGGGTAGGGGCCCCCGTCGGCCGTCAAGCAGAAACCGGGTTAAGCCGACAGCCTCAAGGAGGCGTCAGATACCCCGCTAGTAGAGGTCTCGGCGTAAACTAACAAGCATGGACACTTAATTGAAAATAGTGCACGGAGTATTCTACGACGGGTAGCCCATTTAAGTCCTTACACAGACCACAGAAAGCAATCTTCATCGAGTAAGCCGCTGGGCCAGTCACCGAGAGCAACGGCTGTTCCACAATCAGGGACTTACTACGGGGCATCCAGGACGACGCGTCGCAACTCACCGCCAACTACGCCACCGAGTCGTCCTCCCGAGGGAGCGCAAGACTCCGGTACATTACCAGTCGATGTGTGGCCTAGGACGCAATATCCACAGATTTGACTTGTAATCAATACTGGCTCTTAACTTTGGCTACATTTAACTCTAAAGCTTCTCACCCATTGTATACATTGACTATCAGTAATTGGTGTTTAACACGCGATTATCCGCCAGAACTAGTTAGCTGAAATAGAAACAGATATTCTTATTAGAACTGGCCTTCTGCTAAAAGTCATTTTGCTGTCTGGGCATTTACCCAGAAATTATTTGTTCGTTTTGCAATTCGTCCTTCAGCTCCACTGTTTCATAATTAGGCCTTCAGCTCTCAGGTTACCACAACTGGAAGAAGGACTTGTGTTTACGTGCAGGAAATATAGTTTCTTTTACGTCTTGAGCATCTTTCTCGTCTTTTGTCCCTGGACATAGCAACGAGAATTTTGGAATAATGAACCCGTGTTCCTCCTCTGTCTCATTTCAAAGTAATTGTATTCGATTTGATTTCTAAATGCCTTTTATATTTGTACCTGCATTGCACAAAACATATCTGACAAGTAAACGTCAACAGTGTGCACTGTGGTCTTGTTTGGAAACAAATTATTTCCAACCGCTCATGGGGCTTACTGTTGTCAACAGTGATAGCGCCCACTTTACCCTTCCGTCTCAGGCTTGTATTCGGTGCTGCTCGATTCTTGTTTTCTAGACAGTATTTGTAGTAAATTGTAACGTTCTTAAAAAAATGAAAACTTTAGGATTACGTTGAATGAATCTGAACTGGAACGGCCGGACTCAGCAGGACCAGCCATACCTCTGAAGATGTCCAACGTAGTATTGGACGAAACGTTAGGAATTGAAGAATTCCATGGACCACGGCCATGTAACCCGGAAGAATTATCAACAACAGTACCATCCGGTCGTGAAACCCTTCATTGTATGAGTGGATACTAAACTCAAATTATCGTATAACTTGTTGTAGGTGCAAATGGTGTGCTTATTCTGTGTTTCTGTTAGCAAAAACTTTCTACGAACTGTTTGGGCAATGCAACTCCCATTACCAATAAAAAATACAATCACTGCAAAATACATTCAGCCCCTTAGGCACTGAGCCCTCTGGCCCTGTTCAGAACTGATAAAATTCGTCCCTTTGCACATAACAATAAATTAAACTGTCTTACCTCTAAAGCAGCAACGGTGAACCACGATATATTCTGTTCTATTATAAAAACATAAAAAATATGCTACGTACAGGTTCAGCAGAATGCAATGCTGGCAGTAATACTTTCAAATGCACATGAAATTCATTTAGCTGATAAATGAAAAAATTTAGGAAAAATCAAACTTCTTTGAAAAACATATGACCTGGATAGGGAGGCAGTACTGATTGTGGTGAATTTCTAACACTGATTCTTTTCTTTAGCGAAATTATATTGCAAGTTAAGTTTGTCTTTTCAAAAAAATCTGACAACTGAAGTTACATTAGTCAGAGAATTACATCATATTTACTGACTGATTCACGAACAATGAGATTTACGCAGCAAGTATTATCTAACCTCACCAACATAAATGCAGATCAGCAAATTACAAATAGCTCTGTTAATAAATCTTAGAAACATTAAAAAAGTGAACTATCTAACTAGCCTTTTTATCAGTCAGCTTACCTACATTCTGGAGTTACTCAACAATTACAAATTATCAACCAACTCATCTATACTAACGGGCTGACAAAACGAAAATCGTAGTTATTTAACATCTTTATTTACCTGCATGAAGACTTCTGCTTTCATGTTCTCGTAATTCTTACATTAATCTAACGCTTAGTGACATCACAGAGCACATCACAAAACCTGCCTACACCATCCGCTTACACTCACAGACAGCTACCTACAACTGTGCGCCAAGCGCTTTCTTACTCCAACACCACAATATCAGATCATAAGCAGTATCTTTGGCTCTGCGCTCGTGCACAGTCAGCGAACCTCTTTATAAAGCCTATCAGAGACATACCTCGTTTATAGTATTATTATCATATTCGGGTGCCACATACAAGTGTATCGCAGTAGACTCCTTTCAAAGGTAACAATGATTCACACCAGAAGTGACAGTTTTAATGACGAAGATTTGGCCGATATGCACCTCGTCTGTTGGTTCACTGAACGTATGTAAGAACGGAACAACAACGCTATGTTGAGTTGTTCCCGCAGCGACGTCAACCACATATGTAATATACTTTGAGTTTTGTTCTATTACTCGATGTTTTGTGTTGTACATTTGATGACTAACGCGCTTTTCACTGCTGTGGAGTATTTCCATAGCAGCATGGGTAATTCATGTAACAAACTGAATAAATCACAATGAAATTGTTATTCCGTAAATAGCTACCGGAAACCACGGGGCTTTGATACTAAAATGCTCAAAAAATATCTCTGGTTAACACACAAAACTTTGACGGTAGAGTTAGGCATCATCTTGCATAGTCCTCAGTAAACTAAGGTAGAGAGGATAACCGCTTGTTTCTCGAGGGCTGCTAGTTCAGATGTTCAGATTTCGTTAGAACTGAGTCCAAAGCCTCCTCAAATGCTGATTATCCCGGACTTGGCGGTAATTCGCACTCTGCAGGTTCTGGCAGGGAGGTGTTACACTTTTTAAAAAATTCTAACACTTTTTGATACATTTCAGTTGCTATATTTCTCTGAGATTACAAATACAGTGCCATTTAGTAAACATAAAGCACAAACAACAATGCATTGCAGTTCATATGCGAAAAATGGCATCATCCAAGTGGCGGCTGTTCTTGTCCAGGCATTGTTGCAGGCGAGTGGAAAAATTGTCCATACACCTTTCACAAATAGCAAAGGGAGTTTCCCGAATCTCTCGATTAATAGCTTCTGAAAGAGATTCTAGAATCCGATGTTTTTTTTTTTTTCAATGTTAACCTGAGATTTAAGGTAGACCCCAGGAAATAATCGCATGGACAAAGATGTGGAGATCGAGAAGGCCTCTCCACATCACCATGCAAAGAAATGAGGCAACCTGGAAAGTGTTCCTTTAGAAGGCCGTTGGTGGTGTTGAAGTGTGGGAAGTAGCCCCTTACAATTGAAACCAAACATTATCGTGGTAAATCTGGTATGTTTCCAGTTCTGGCATAAAAGGTTCTTGCAACATCGGGAGGTAACGCTGTGAATTGACAGTCACAGTGCGTCCATTTTTCTCGGAAAAAGTAGCGTTTAATGGTGCCAAATAGGGCTAACCCACATCACACAATTACCTTCTCTTTATGCTGAGCCCTCTCGTGAATATCCCATGGATTGTTTGCCGATCAGTACCAACACTTTTGTTTATTCAGAATGCCCGATAAGTGAAAATGAACCTCATCACTCATTATTACCGGACAGGGTAAAGTAATGATTAGCACCCTAAACTCGCATTCGGGAGTACGACAGTCAAACCCGCGTGAGGCCATCCTGATTTAGGTTTTCCGTGATTTCATAAATCGCTTAAGGCCAATGCCGGGATGGTTCCTTCGAAAGGGTACCGTCGTTTTCCTTCACCATCCTTCTATAACCCGAGCTTGTGCTTCGTCTCTAATGATCTCATTGTCGGTGGGACATTAAACGCTAATCTCCTCCTCTTCTTAATCCACTCCGTATCAGAATACCGTCGTTTTCCAAGGTCTCTAGCATAATTTTTGCATCAATTGTTGAACCAGCACGATTTTAAAGGATGAAAGTGGAGATCAAAGTGCAAAATATGGCGAACTGACCTGTCTGATATGCGCAAAGTGCCAGCATGTCATACCGCTGAACGCTGAGGACCGGCCTCCATAGTTTTTCTAACTTTCTTGATGTTTTCTGCCATTCTGACTGTCCGAACATCTCCCTGATCTGTTCCAGGTCTAACCGCTCCTGTAGTTCTAAAGTTGTTGAACAACTTCATTATAGTTGAGCGGGATAAGACAGCACCGTTATGACCAACATTGAACTGACCACAAAGTCTTCGCTGCGTCCGCACTACCGAATGAGGGGTTGAAACAAAGATGTCGTAAACAAAGATGCGCTGTTCAACTGACCAAGGCTTCATGGCTACTGAAATGGTAACTAATAAAAAATGTGTATATCAACCATTGCGCGTGTGCTAGTTCCCCCATCACTTAAACTACGGCGTACCCTAAAACGTAACACCTCCCTGCCGAACCCTGTAGAAACCCGCCCGGATGGCCACGTATGTTAAAGCGACCACATCCGATTTTTCGGAAACAATGCCGGGAAACACCGTGTGGTTGGATTCAAAAAGCTTGTTCTCTTTCGATCAATTTCGATGTGAACCACGCGTATTTGATCATAACCAGGTCCACTAAATTGAAATTGGTGCATAATGAATTAAAGTATTTTTATGAAACCTTTCTTTGAAGCGATTTCTCTATTGGTCTTTAGAAAGACGGAAACATTTAGAATTTCTTTCCTGAAAATTATTAACCCGCCTGGAAAAATAAACATCACAGGGTTCGCAAAGTGGAGTAAATTTGGATGTGATAATTCTTACGGTGAAAGTGCGTGCCCGTCTTTCCTCTACAAAGATTTGTTCGTAACGTGTCTGATCAGTCTGCCACCTCAACCAACCAATAATGTAACTAAATGTTTCCTGTCCCACGTATGGAACTATGACACATTTTAAAAAACTGCTAGCACAGCACTTCCGTCACCTTATCTGATTTCGTGCAGGTCAGACTTATAGTGCAACTCGCAAACTCTTCTTTTGAACATTTCGATCAAAATCATTCTTGCACAGGTAAGAAAACGTAGCATAATATGCAGTGAAGGAATGATTTTAATCTTGTTAAAATGGGTTTTCGCCCCTTACTCTGCAAGGAATCTATTTTCGGTATTAGCTACATAATCGAGGTCAAAATTAGGAATGAGTACTTTCTTCTTTATCTGGAAACTTCCAGCAGCTGCTGATACTTTGTCTGTCGTTGAAGACTCTTTGGAGCTGCCCAAATACTTAGACTTTTAACTTCGAGCCACAAATGTAATACACATTTGAAGAAAGTGTGCTGCAATGATTCATTTATTAACGAAATTACTACCGTGAAAATAAATATTTTTGAATCAGTTTGCATAGCGTGTACTATTTAATGATATTCTGTAAGATGAGATTAAAAAAAGTTAAAATTAATAACACTAGAAATTTTGAACCGTACGGCCATCTAGGTAGCTGTGAACCTCATTCCCTGGACTAGGCTTACTCAGTCGGCACAGAATTAACTCTGCGAGTATCCGAGGTATGCCCCGAAATTTAACATCGATTTTCTCGGAAACTAGGGTCCGTCGCATGAAGAGCCGTTAACCAGGTACTCTGGAAAGATCCCTCTACAACACGTCTAAGTCATCAAAATTCGTGATTAACAGGTTTAATGATACCGTTGTCAGACACCAGCTACACAAACATTTAGAACACTTTCCCACATTGATACACAGAATTTACTCTACATGCACACAGTTTGGACACACTGCTTCTGTCTGTGGGATAAATAGAAGACTGGTGACCTTCTCTGTTTAGTCTCCTTAAAATCTCAATTAGCATCAGCCATACAATTTCGTTCATGACTTATAAGTAGTCCATTATGACACTACATGTAGTACACATTTTGTAATATCAGGGACTTAGTATTATGCCACTAAACCACTGATTCTTTAACGAATAGAAAGCCCATTTATGTAACAACTTCAAACGTCTCATAACTTTTTAAATGAGTTAATTTTTTAATATTTGACTTCAACATGTAAGGGAAAAAATGTTTCGAATAGGTTTGGAATTACGTATCAAGTTTGTGGAAGACGTTAAGCCCTGCTCATTCTCATATACTGAATGGTCATAATCTGGGTAGCTGCTGGTGTATTGAGTTACGATGCCTCAAGACACATACACCGTTTCTTACTGAAATACTTGTCTTACTGTGTTAAACCTTTGACATAAAAGTATACTGCTTGAAAAGTAGATATGACATATTATAAGTTTTTAATTCGATCAACAATTATATTAAAAACTTTAAACCGAAAGGAAAATGAGATTCTGGCAGACCGAGAAAAAGACGGGAACCGTAACAGACTACAACTGACTTAACACGCAACGCGCAGAAGAAGAATTATACGAAATAGAGAAAATTGAATTTTTGTGGCCTTGCGTAGGTAGCCTGCAACAGGGATGTGCACCATGAACTGGGTCAGCCATTTACTGGGATATTAGATAAAGTGGTGGTAATGCAAAGCAGAATCTTCTGAGTGGTACCAAAAATCTTTTAGGATCTTTTAGGAGAAGAGTGGTAGGCTTTCAGCTGCAAGAAACAGAGATATAGAGAGAGATACAGACAGAGATACTGAGAGAGAGAGAGAGAGAGAGAGAGAGAGAGAGAGAGAGAGAGAGAATAAGAGAATGCGAGAGGTGTAGGGGAGGAGGCGGGTAGCATTCCGTGGCTTTGGCGCAACGGAAATCAGAGCAGCTAATTCATGTCAACACTAGCGTAGGATATGAGGCCACGATATGCTGGCTACTAATGCTGAGGCCCTGAGATACATAGCAGCAATCACCTCACCATTGCCAAGTGTCGGAAACATTAAAATCGGCAAGACAGCATCATGTTGTGGAAAGAAAGAACGCTGCCGCTACCGAGCTTCTACTTCCCGTCTGCAGCAGTAAAATCTGTAAGATCATACTGCTACAGACGTATAACTGTGTGAAAGACTTGTCGCTGTTTTGCATAATAAGTACCAACAATATAAATTTTGTATGAAATGTACAGACAGCGGTGAGCAGCTCCCAGAATCGTTGTTATTTGGTTCAGGAATCAGGATAGAAGTTCCGTTGTCGTATATTCTCTGAGCCATGATATGATTTTATAATTTTTATAGTCAATAAAAGTTATAATCATTGTCAGAAATTGAATTTTTTTTTCAGTTTACAAGTTCAGACACAACAGTCTCTAAATACACTCTAAGACAAAAAACTGATGCATCAAGAAGGAATTATCCGAAAATGAAGGGAACCGATAGTTGTGATGTATACGTACAAACAAATGATTACAATTTCGGAAAAATTGAATGATCTATTCAAGAGATAGAGCTCACAAAAAGAGCATGTCAGTAACGAGTGGGTCCCTCTCTGGCTCTTATGCATGCAGTTGTTAGGCTTGAAACTGGTTTATAGAGTTGTTGGATGTCCTCCTGAGAGAAATCGTGCAAATTCTGTCCAATTAGCGCGTTTGATCGTCAAAATCCCGAGCTGGTTAAAAGGTCGTGCCCGTAATGCTCCAAACGTTATCAATTGAGGAGATATCAGGCTACGTTTCTGGTCATGGTGGTGTTGGGCAAGCACGAAGAAAAGCAGTGGAACTTTCGCCGTGTGCGAGTGGGCGTTGTCTTGCTGAACTATAAGCCCAGAATAGCTTGCCATGAGGGGAAACAAAACGGGGCGTAGAATACTGTCGACGTACCTCTGTATTGTAAGGGTGTCATGGATGACAACCACAAGAGTACTGTTATAAAAATAAATGGCAGCCCAGACTATCACTCCTGGTTGTCGAACCGTACGGCTGGCGACAGTCAGGTTGATATCCCACAGCTGTCCGGAGCGTCCCCAGACACATCATCGTCCTGGAATCTCATCGACTGGAGTAGAAGTGTCTTCCTTGATGAGTTCTGCTTCGAATTTAGTCCCGATGACCAGCCGAATAATTGCTTCCGTGAGGCTCAGAGGTGGACCAAGATGTTATTGACTTGCTCACTTTGTGAAAATCTTTCTCTGGAGTCAATCATCCTATTTTGCTGAAATTGTAAGCATTTGTGTGTCTGTAAATATACATCATATCTGACAATTCCCGTCCCATTAGGACAATTCCTTTGTGGTGCGCCGATATTTTTATTTATTTACTCATTTATTTTGTCTTAGATTGCCTTTATCTCGTTAATGCAAATTTGAATAAGAATAATAGAATCTTTCCTTAGTAGACTCAGACTATTTTCTGTCCGGAGAAATTCGATTTACTAGAAATAAATACGAGGGATATTGAATAAGTAATCCAACAAATATTTATGTGTCAATTCCGATTGAAAAAAGTTCGGAATTTGTTATGAAACATCGTGGAATATTCCCATATTCCCGCTTAAGCACTTATAATTTTATGAAGTTCAGACAGGTGGCAGCGCTGTATGTAACCTTCAAAATGGCGTCTGTAAAGGAGCTGCGTTCCAATATAAGAGCTGTCATTAAGTTTCTTTTGGCGGAAAATCAGAGCATCGGAGATATTCATAGGCGCTTGCAGAAAGTCTACTAAGACCTGACAGTGAACAAGAGCACGGTGAGTCGCTGGGCGAGGCATCTGTCATCATCGCAGCAAGGTCGCGCAAACTAGTCTGATTTCTAGCGAGTCACCCAGTCGCGCACAGCTGTGACTCCTGCAATGTTGGAATGTGCGAACACTCTCATTCGAGGTGATCGACGGATCACAAACATCTCGTTTCACAACTGGACGTCTCTGTTGGTAGTGCTAACACATTTATCCACCAGCTGGGCTCCTCCAAGGTGTGTGCGCACGCTGGATTCTTCATCACCTAACAGAAGGCTTAAAGAGGAACGAAGGATCGTCTGTGCGGAATTGCGTGTGCGTTACGATGCTGTTCGTCACAGTTTTTGTCGAACATCGTCACAGGCAATGAAACACGAGTTCTTTTCTTCGAACCGGAAACAAAACGGCAATCCATCGAGTAGCGCCATACCACCTCTCGTCCGAAGAAAAAGTTCAAAACCGCAACCTCAGCCAGTAAAGTCATGGTGACGGTCTTCTGGAACTCTGAAGAAGTTATTCTGCTTGATGTTCACTCTCATGGCGCAACGATCAACTCTGAAGCGTACTGTGCTGTCCTCAGGAAACTGTTCGTCGACACAAAAAATGCAAATGAACTTCTCCTTCTCCATGACAACGTAAGGCCTCACCAAAGTCTGCGCGCCCGAGAGGAGCTCTCAGAACTTCATTGGATTGTTCTGCAGCCCTGATCTCGCACCTTCCGACTTCTATCTGTTTGGCCCAATGAAGGATGCACTCCGCGGGAAGCAGTACGTCGATGATGAGGATGTGATTGACGCAGCAACAAGCTCGCTCCTGCATCGATCAGTAGGGTGGTACAGTGCAAGCATACAGAGCCTCTCAGTAAGGTGGCGTAAGACCATAGCAGTGAACGGGAATTACGTTGAAAAACAGGGTTTTGTAGCCAAAGAGTGGAGAATAATATAGTGTACTGAATAAAACTAATCTGCTTTCACAAAAATATTTCTTGCTTTACGTATTGAACTCCCCTCATAGATTTAAACAAATCTTATTTAAAATTCATTACATGCGGATTGGCATAGTTTTGTTGATGTGATACTAAAAAAAAAGGTACGCCCGCTTAGACGATCTTCCATAAGCACATTTTCCATACTTCTTTACTGTGAACAATAAGAAGCCGCTGACAATCGGCCATAGCGGAACAGAAGATGTAAATAAAACTCTTACGCTAATTTGTAAAAAATGATGAATGATTTAACAAAACAGAATTAAGCTGAATGTATTGTTCAAACTTTCTGAGATCACAACTTCTCGTCAATGCCTTCCTATTTCTAGTGTTTTATAGATACTACACTTCCATGCGCGTGTAATCTTAAATAATAGGCCCACCTTCTTTTCAGTTCAAAATTGCTAACCGTTAATTCTCAGCCGTAGAGACATCGAGGCTACGGGGTATCTGACAGCGAAGGTCCCATAGCAAGAGCTACTTGTGGCGTACAGATAACCGCGTTTCAGTGCAAAGGTCGTAACATTAAACGTATTGTCTGCCGGCTAATGTTACCAGCGACCAGAAAGCAATTAATACCGCTCAGTATCAATTGATTTCTATCAGTTCAGTTGCTCTCATCAGTCATTGCGCCCAGTCTTTCTGAAGTATACGTATAGTTTATCGTGGTACTACCTCTACGATCTACTCTTAAGTATATTGTCCAGGTTCTATCTGTTGTCCTCTAGTAAGGGTCGCGCGGCCTTGAATGCACATTATCGACTCAACAACATTCTTGTCGGGGCTTATGCGCTATAAATTCAAAAACAGTGTGCTACAAGTTTTGTAACTGTCAGTTTGGGAAGGAAAAGAAAGATAATGTCGAGAAGCACCTTAAAGTAGCCCTCTCTCCACCAAGGAGAAAATGATGCTGCTTCTCAAAAGAAACAATCATAGGTTGTTGAAATCTTAAATAGAGCTTAAAGACTATTCCGTAGCCGGCCGGGGTGGCCGAGTTGTTCTAGGCGCTACAGTCTGGAACCGCGCGACCACTACGGTCGCAGGTTCGAGTCCTGCCTCGGGTGTGGATGTGTGTAATGTCGTTAGGTTAGTTAGGTTTAAGTAGTTCTAAGTTCTAGGGGACTGATGACCTCAGAAGTTAAGTCCCATACTGCTCAGAGCCATTTGAACCATTTTGAACTACTCCGTAAATAAAACTGTTGATGATTTTGCAAAAGCAGATATTCTCCTCGAAAAGCTGGATAATCGTACGTTGCGGGTGAGCATTGCTGAATTCGGGTCTTATCATGAATGAGGACTCAGAGCAGTATCTGCATGGTAAGTAATTTGTTTTTCAGATTGTAGTGTATGTTATAAACAAGGGGGAAACGGTACGGTAACTCATATATGTAGAATAATCTTTTGCTTTTACGCAACGCGAATTTCACATATCTGGAGTTCTTAAGTAGTGAATTGAGCTAAAGGTCACTTTTTTTTATCCTCACGTGATTTGTTACTAGGCACTCTTAAACGTCACAAGAGATGTTATCGAAGTGGCGAGTAGAACTACACGTTTAAAATAAGTTTTTGTGCATAACAATACTTCATGTTGATTAGTCGTGCCTTGGGCCTGAGACACAATTTTAAACGTTGATTAAGCCCGTTCTACGTTGTGCTTAACTGCGAATCTAACACTGAGACAATCTGTGGAACGCTGGCTCATCTGAGAGGGTTAAACTTTAAAGCACATATGTAAAGTTTTCAGAGAGAGTTGAGGTATGATAGGCGAACAGCCCTGAGTGAGCTAGGTTGTCACTAATCTTAATTCAAACGAGTCTCTGCCAGACTTTGCCACTATTCTGGTCATTCGACTGTGTCGGTCTGCTGGCTACGTCGTTCCATGTCATGTTATACCAACAAACGACTTTTATTCGAGAGATTTTTGTTATCTATCAATAATATTGTGGCGAAATTTGATAACAATGGACAGCAGACTATTGCAGAACAACACATGTAAATAAAACTTTCGTGTCAGTTTGTAATATGTAAAACGTGGTTCAGTGTAAGCCAATTACGGAGAAATATCAATAACGTAGGAAAAGAAATTCCTACTTACCGTAAAGATAGTAGGCTGAGTCACAGGCAGGCTTAATTGCATTGATGCACCAAAAACATTATGACCATTGCCGCAGGATTATATGGTACCTGGTGGCGCTGAGAGCAAGTGATACGGCAAGAGAACTGTATGAACGGAGCCGAGAGGAATGGGGAATCCTTCTAGCGTCGATAAGTGGCGCAAATGCGGAAATCCGTCGTCTTATGTGACTCTGACAAAAGCTACATTGTTGTGGCCCAGTGCCTGAGAGCGAACACCTCGGAAACGGTGAAGCTGGTCGAGTACTGACGTGCTACTGTCGTAAGCATCTATAGAAAGTGGTTTAAAAACGCTGAAACCACGAGTAGGTGGCAAGTTGGACGTCCATACCTCATCACAGAACATGGAGATCGGAGGCTTACCCGCTCTCTAAAGCAGGATAGGCGGCGATCTGTGGCAGATCTGGCGACAGAATACAGTACTGTCACATGCGCAAGCGCCATTCAGCGCACAGTGTTGAACATGGTGTTCTGCAGCAGATGGCCCCTACGAGTCCCCGTGGTGACCCAACAACATCGTCAGTTATGACTACATTTGGCAGGGGATCTTAGCAATTGGACAGCAGATCAATGGATTCGTGTCGCATGGTCGGATGAATCCCATCTTTTGCTATTTTTTAATCAGGTCGATAGTCTTGTCCAGATATACCGTCATCTATGCAAACGGCTGCTCGAAACATGCAGCACGCCGCAGACGCAGGCCGGTGGGAGTAGTATCACGTTATGGAGAGATTCACCTGGAGTCCCACGAGACTTCAGTAGTAATCGAAGGCACCGTGACAGCTGCGAATTGCGTGAACATTAATATGGACTACCTGTAACGTCTTACGCCTGATGCCTTCTTCAACAGCAACTGCATCTTCCAACAGAATAACTGGCCATGTCACAAGGCAAGAATCGTGCTCCAATGGTTTGAGGAGCATGTGGCTGTAAAGATTGCTATGGAGGGGTGGCGGTAACGTAGGTCATTGTTTGTGCTGCACTGGTAGATGTTTGGTAGGCAATAGCGAATAGGAAGCATGCACCCAGGTGTGTTTTCCTGCAACGAGACGTTGACGCCGCACGGCAATTCCCTTGTTGCCACTTGCTTCTACTGTTGAACTCGCGTCATGTGGTGCTACTCACTGGCGAACACACGCGGCTCTATGGGCTGGGATTAATGGCAGCAAGGCCGTCGTTGACTTTCAGCCATCCTCCCTGCTCATGTTAACAGGGCGTTTAATTATTTCGATTGCTTTTATTTTTCTCTGCTTCATCCACGGCTGCCGAGCGAGTACACGATGTTCTTGAAAATTGATACAACGGCCACAGACCGTGATAGTATAAAATTTGAAATTTTCCCGGCGATTCAGTAGTTTAAAAAGATTCCGGACTTGCAGCCGGTCGTCGCAAACTTCATTGCACGATATTTCGGCTGGACAACCGCCAGCCATCTTCAGGTGAGCCGAACGAGGACTAACGAAGACGTTCTCCACTCCGGAGATGGCTGGCGGTTGTCCAGCCGAAATGTCGTGGAATGAAGTTTACGACGACCGGCTGCAAGCGCGAAATCTTTTTGAACAGACCTTGATGGTGTGCAGCTGTAGTTGATTTGCTCCAACAGGTGAGTGCTAATCGGTCTCCTGGCTTCACCAATATAGATTTCGCCGTATTCTCATAGACGTTCATCAACGCCTACAGTGCAGAGAGCATCTACGGAATCTCTCGTGGGCCTCTATAGATCTCGGACTGCCCTGAAGCAAGGATGCCCATACCCGGGAACAAAGGGGGAGGGGGGCGGCCGCCTGCCCTCCCCTCCCTGGCTCTCAGAGAAAGGAAGATAGATGCAGTATAGTCAGGCGTTTCTCTTTCAATAAAATTATTTAAAAGTAGGTATTACGCAGTTTTTTAACAGGGTCGAAGCTGAAATTTTTTTATGGCTACTTACAAGAAGCCACTCGTCTTCCAGAATACTAAAAATACTCCATTCCCTCCCCCCCCCCCTTCTTACAAACGATCGTATGGGAGCTCTTGCTCTGGAATACAGATCTAATTCCTCTGAGATGCAGCACCTTGCCTACACATGCGCTGAAGCCTTCACATTAGGTAAGCTCGGAGCAGGAGGGCGCTCTTCTGTTCCTGTCCCTGCTTTATCTTCATTGTATGTCGTAGCTCGTTGTTTGTTCTTGTCGCTGTATCCATTCACATGGAATGTTCTCGGGAGGTGTTTTATTGTTTGGTAATTTGGTGAGCTCAGGCTGCCAGTGTACGTAGCACAACGTTCCTCTGCTCTGGATGGTGGTGCGACTCCGCATGCAGGTGTCTTTTAGTGTGCATCTGTTTCCTGTACACTTAACGTCATAGTTTTCCGCTGTATGTTCTGTACACTTCTACTCCATGAAAGTAATCGCTCCATTGTTTTTTACTGCTAGAGTGAGCTGTACGTTTTTATGGAAGCTGTTAAGGTGCTAGAGGGACATTGCTGGGTGTTTTGCCGCTCTAGGCGAGAACTGAAAAATTACGCACTTTCTTTTTGTATATCATCGTGCTCCCTGACATCCCCCTCCCTCCACTACTTCCACCACCAACAACAACAACGTCCAACGGCACAACAATGCAAATCTCTTCTTATACTTTTAATTAGTAAACTATGGTGATCAGACATTCTTATTTTCTGAAGACGGTCCTTAGTTCCTTTAAAAGTGACTGAGGACAACTAATGTCCTCAGTTTCTGAAATTTCCCAAAATAGTTCATACTAAGAATGTACTGAACATCTAAAATTATAACTCAAGTGAATATACCAGCGCGACCAAATTTGGCTTCAATTACTTATTATATTTCATTGGAAGAAAATCGACTAATAAAGATGTGGAACCGTTTGTTGGTGAAATGTAATTTCTCCTTGAATTTAGAAATTATACCGTACTGATGGGCGACATGCCGTAACATGAAACTAGTTCACCTGTATAATCATGGTGTTGTTTCATTTCTGTTTTAAGTGAAATATTTTTAGAATGAGAAATAAGTCTCATCTTCTTCAGCATCCACTTTCTTGCGATTAAACAAATGACGCCTTATGGCGCAGTAGACTGGGCCATTCTCTCTGCCATGCACCTTATCGTGGTTTGCAGAGTATAGGAGCAGATGTTGAAGCGATTGGCTTCTGATGATTCATCCGAGATGGGTCCGGATTCGAATCCTGGTAAGACCTAGATGTTGTGTTCCCTTCCCTAAAGTCATCGCCCCTACACCAGTGACAGGCTACTGCTTATAGTCCATTGAGTTGCTCGCTGTAGTCGTTCAACTCTTAAGTCAAGTCTCAACAGTGGCTGCTTTAGTTTTGAGGCAGGCAGAGGTAATTTGTTTACTTTCATCTAATTAGGTAATGACTTATTAAGGAACTGTTCAGTATGCTTTTGAAACGAATTCGGTGTTTTAATTTTTCCTCTTTTTTATTTCTCTCCTCATTTGCTCTGTTTTTCCGCTGTTTGACTTCAAATTAATTTTTACGCTTTGCCGCCTCCATTTTGTTCCCGGTTCGAAGTGTGAACCCATGTTTCATAGTCTGTGATATTGCTCCACAAAAGATTGCCACGGTCAGCCACGTAATGTGCTAGCAAATTCGAACAGACGGTCCTTCGTTGATCTTTATGGTCTTCTGTTAGGCGGCGAGGAAACCAGTGGTCACACACCTTTGAGTACTCCAACTGGTGACGAGTCACTCGTCACTACCATCAGAGACGTCCAGTCATGCAATGAGTTGTTTCATTGTAATCCGTCGAACACCTCGAATGAGAGTCCATACGTTCCAGCATTGCAGAAGTCACAGATGTGTGCGGCCAGCCGGCATACGAAAGGTTGGTCAGGACTGCGCAACCCTGCTGCGATGATGACAGACGCCTCGCCCAATGACTCACAGTGGTTTTGCTCACTGCCAGGTTTCTGCAGACATTCTGCAAGTGCCTATGAATATCTACGATGCTCTCGTTTTCCGTCAAAAGAAACTCAATGACAGCTCTCCGCTTGAAACGCATCTCTATAGAAACGTCATTTTGAAGACTGCATATCGCACCGCCACCTATCGGAACTTCATAAAACTATAGAGGCTGAAGCGGGAATTTTCTACCATGACCCACAAGAAACTCCGTATTCCTTAGACCGAAATTGGCCGAGAGAAAAATGTATTGCATTACTTACCGAATTTCCCTGGTAATACCAAGTGGTTGTAATTAAAGTCTAGCTACTCATAGACGTCCAGTGCGGGCTGTAATTTTCGTAAGGCAGCGAAACTTGGTAGCTATGCTAAAGCAGTAATGCAGAACAGATTTCCGCTATAATAAACAGGTTCCAGTTTTGGTCACCAGGTCCAGACTTGGTCCTGTACACTGTATGACATCCACTCTGTCATTTGACAAGCCGTAACGTGAGTGAACAGCATGCCTTTCGAGAAGAGACCATGTACTGTTAGTGATACTGTTTTATGTGAATTGCAGCAATTATAGTGCTGCACTGAGAGAGTATCGCTGACTGAAACGTCTGAGAAGAGACCCGATGTCATTAAAGAAGATGATAATGAAATTCAAAAACACAGTTGAGCTTGGTAGGATACCTGGAAGAGGAAGGCGTCATATGCTGGTGGAAGCTACTGATGGTGACGCCTGTATATAAGAAGGGTAGAAGGATGGATCCTCAAAATTACAGACCAATATCCTTAACATCGGTTTGTTGCAGGATTCTCGAACACATTCTCAGTTCGAATATGATGAATTTCCTTGAGACAGAGAAGTTGCTGTCCATGCATCCGCACGGCTTTAGAAAGCATCGCTCCTGTGAAACGCAACTCGCCCTTTTTTCACATGATATCTTGTGAACCATGGATGAAGGGTATCAGACGGATGCCATATTCCTTGACTTCCGGAAAGCGTTTCACTCGGTGCCCCACTGCAGACTCCTAACTAAGGTACGAGCATATGGGATTGGTTCCCAAGTATGTGAGTGGCTCGAAGACTTTTTACGTAATATAACCCAGTACGTTGTCCTCGATGGTGAGTATTCAACGGAGGTGAGGGTATCATCTGGAGTGTCTCAAGGAAGTATGGTAGGTCCGCTGTTGTTTTCTATCTACATCAATGATCTTTGGGATAGGGTGGATAAAAATGTGCGGCTATTTGCTGATGATACTGTGGTGTACAGGAAGATGTCGTCGTTGAGTGACGGTAGGAGGATACAAGATGAATTGGACAGGATTTGTGATTGGTGTAAAGAATGGCAGCTAACTCTAAATATAGATAAATGTAAATTAATGCAGATGAATAGGAAAAAGAATCCTCTAATGTTTGAATACTCCATTAGTAGTGAAGCGCTTGACACAGTCACGTCGATTAAATAATTGGGCGTAACATTGCAGAGCGACCTGAAGTGGGACAAGCATGTAATAGCAGTTGTGGGGAAGGCGGATAGTCGTCGGTAGAATTTTGGGAAGATGTGGTTCATCTGTAAAGGAGACCGCTTATAAAACACTAATACGATCTATTCTTGAGTATTGCTCGAGCGTTTGGGATCCTTATCAGGTCGGATTGAGGGAGGATATACACTCCTGGAAATCGAAATAAGAACACCGTGAATTCATTGTCCCAGGAAGGGGAAACTGTATTGACACATTCCTGGGGTCAGATACATCACATGATCACACTGACAGAACCACAGGCACATAGACACAGGCAACAGAGCATGCACAATATCGGCACTAGTACAGTGTATATCGACCTTTCGCAGCAATGCAGGCTGCTATTCTCCCATGGAGATGATCGTAGAGATGCTGGATGTAGTCCTGTGGAACGGCTTGCCATGCCATTTCCACCTGGCGCCTCAGTTGGACCAGCGTTCGTGCTGGACGTGCAGACCGCGTGAGACGACACTTCATCCAGTCCCAAACATGCTCAATGGGGGACAGATCCGGAGATCTTGCTGGCCAGGGTAGTTGACTTACACCTTCTAGAGCACGTTGGGTGGCACGGGATACATGCGGACGTGCATTGTCCTGTTGGAACAGCAAGTTCCTTTGCCGGTCTAGGAATGGTAGAACGATGGGTTCTATGACGGTTTGGATGTACCGTGCACTATTCAGTGTCCTCTCGACGATCACCAGAGGTGTACGGCCAGTGTAGTAGATCGCTCCCCACACCATGATGCCGGGTGTTGGTCCTGTGTGCCTCGGTCGTATGCAGTCCTGATTGTGGCGCTCACCTGCACGGCGCCAAACACGCATACGACCATGATTGGGACCAAGGCAGAAGCGACTCTCATCGCTGAAGACGACACGTCTCCATTCGTCCCTCCATTCACGCCTGTCGCGACACCACTGGAGGCGCGCTGCACGATGTTGGGGCGTGAGCGGAAGACGGCCTAACGGTGTGCGGGACCGTAGCCCAGCTTCATGGAGACGGTTGCGAATGGTCCTCGCCGATACCCCAGGAGCAACAGTGTCCCTAATTTGCTGGGAAGTGGCGGTGCGGTCCCCTACGGCACTGCGTAGGATCCTACGGTCTTGGCGTGCATCCGTGCGTCGCTGCGGTCCGGTCCCAGGTCGACGGGCACGTGCACCTTCCGCCGACCACTGGCGACAACATCGATGTACTGTGGAGACCTCACGCCCCACGTGTTGAGCAATTCGGCGGTACGTCCACCCGGCCTCCCGCATGCCCACTATACCCCCTCGCTCAAAGTCCGTCAACTGCACATACGGTTCACGTCCACGCTGTCGCGGCATGCTACCAGTGTTAAAGACTGCGATGGAGCTCCGTATGCCACGGCAAACTGGCTGACACTGACGGCGGCGGTGCACAAATGCTGCGCAGCTAGCGCCATTCGATGGCCAACACCGCGGTTCCTGGTGTGTCCGCTGTGCCGTGCGTGTGATCATTGCTTGTACAGCCCTCTCGCATTGTCCGGAGCAAGTATGGTGGGTCTGACACACCGGTGTCGATGTGTTCTTTTTTCCATTTCCAGGAGTGTAGAATCAATTCAGAGGCGGGCTGCTAGATTTGTTACTAGTAGGTTTAATCATCACGCGAGTGTTACGGAAATGTTTCAGGAACTCGGGTGGGAGTCTCTGGAGAAAAGGATGCGTTCTTTTCGTGAATCGCTACTGAGGAAATTTAGAGAACTAGCATTTGAGGCTGACTGCAGTACAATTTTACTGCTGCCAACTTACATTTCGCGGAAAGACCATAAAGATAAGAGAGATTAGGGCTCATACAGAGGCATTTAGGCAGTCATTTTTCCCTCGTTCTGTTTGGGAGTGGAACAGGGAGAGAAGATGCTAGTTGTGGTACGAGGTACCCTCCGCCACGCACCGTATGGTGGATTGCGGAATATTTATGTAGATGTAGATGTAGATGCTTTAACTCACCATGCAACATGTGCGCCAGGTAGTGATGGTGCTCGTCCAGTGTCACGAGAAGTGTCCATACTGTGGTCAACAATGCAGAAAATTTTGCAGTCTATTTTACACTGATACCCATACAAGATCCATATCGTGCAACAGCTGAAACTTCGTGACCCGCAGCAATGTTCTGAATTTGCTCCTCGTTTTCTGACATGGGTCGAAGTTGATGACATGTGCTGGTCACTATTCCATGGAGTGATGAGGCACACTTTACACCATAGGGTGCAGTGAATACCCACAACTTCCAAATTCTGTGTACTGTTAGACCGCTTCTTGTACACGAAGAGCCTTGACTTTAGTTATATGTTGCTGTGTTATGTGTATTCACAAGCACCTTTATTCTTGGTCCACTTTTCTTTGAGAAAAATATGCCGAGGGGGCATGTCAAGTGTACCATGATGTTCCCGTGTTATCGTGACCTACTTGCACAACATGTGGTTCCTCATTTGGAAGAGAACAACTATATGGAAATCAGTTTTCGTGAAGGTGAGGCAACAACTCCTGCCACTCGACCAGTGAAAGATGTGCTTAATGCAACATTCCATGAACGTGTTATGTCCAGGGGTTTCCTAGATTAATGGCCTGCAAGAGCACCTGATCTCAATCTATGTGACTTCTGGCTCTGCAGTTGTAAAAGAATGTGTTTATCAGACACACGTTCGGTCTCTACCTGATCTGAAGGCCCGTGCACTGGAACACATTGCTGACACCAGAACTGCAGCAAGCAACTGTTGACCGCATCATTTCATGAATGCAGCATCTCCTTGACGTCTCTGTTGCTTATGCTGAACAAGTCTGCAGACACTCTGCAAAAGTTAAACAAATCTACAAAAAATACTGTTGCATTAAAGCCATATGTGAAAATTTACAGGAAAGTATATAAAAAAGTTATAATAGCGGCTAAGAAACTAAATAATGACTCATATATCAGGAAAGGTACTAACCAAATAAAATCAACCTGGGAGGTAATAAATAGGAGCAGAGGTAAACAAAACAGTAAAAACAGCATTCTTGTTATTATAAGTGAAGGGAAAACAGTTGAGGACCCACTACAGATAGCCAACATATTCAACACACATTACACAAATATGCAAAAAACTAATTCAAGGAAGATGTGATTTCAACTCCAGAGCGCAACTACCAATTAGTGATAAAACCATGTTTCTATACCCTGTTACTGAGTTAGAGGTAGAAAATGCCTTAAATCAGTTAAAAAATAAAATGGCATGTGGCTGTGATAAGATTCCAGACAAAGTAATAAAGAACAGTGCAAGATACATAGATTCCCCACTTGCTGACATGATTAACAAAATTTAGCCCATGAGTCTTCCCAGAAAAACTAAAGAAATGGATGTCAAGCCTATTTACAAGAAGAGTGACCAGTCTGATGTTATTAGTTACCGGCGTACATCATTGTTATCTGGATTTTCAAAAGTAATTGAAAGGGTAATGCATGAAAGACAATAAAAATCAAATTCTAGTTAAGGGGAAAAACGATTTTAGGAAAAATAGGTTAACTGACACAGCAATTTATAACTTTTTAAAACTGATCATAAATTCTGAAGACAAAAATTAATTAAACTGTGGCCTGTTTTTGGACCTGTCTAAGGCTTAATATGTCATTGACCATAATTTACAGCTCATGGAGTAGCACACGATTGGTTCAAATCCTATCTTTCTAATATGTATCAGAAGGTAGAGATACAGATTGCAGGTAAAGTCTACCCATCGGTATACCAAAGAGTCAGGTACGGCGTGCCACAGGGCTCTGTATTGGGGCCATTTCTGTTCTTAATATTGATAAATGATTTTTCAAGCCATTTATCAACAGCAGATGCAGTATTGTTTGCTGATGACACCAGTCTATTTGTCAAAGCTACAAATGAAACTGACTTACTGGAGAGAGTCACAGTAGCCGCAGATGAAGCAAACATGTGGTTTACAAACAACAAATTAATTATTAATGACAAAAAAACAGTTTGGATGAATTTCAGACATATAAAAAACAAAGTTAAATCTGACCTAACTGTAAAACTTGTGCAGTGTAAGACAAAGCAAACCCAACTCCCCTCTCCTCCCCCTCCGCACACACAAAAATTTTTAGGATTATGGCTAGATGAATATTTAATGTGGGAGAAATACACAGAAATGTTAAACAAAAATTAAGTCAGTATTGTTATGTTCTTAGAATATTAAAAAATTCCTGTAGTGATGATGCAGTGTGATGTCATACTTTGCACTCATACATGGAACACTAAGATATTGTGTAATATTTTGGGGGAATACCAGTTTGGCCAAACACTCATTTGTACTTCAAAAGAGGGCAATAAGGATAATCAGAGGCACAACACACAGAGAATCAAGTAAAAAAGTTTTCAAGGAACTACAAATCATAACTCTAACATGTATCTACATTTATGAAAGTATATGTTTTATGATGGCACACCAGGAACACTCTTTGTTAAACAGTCAAGTTCATAACTGCAAAATGAGAAATAGAGACGACTTTCATAGGGAAAGTCACACAAAAGCTCTGTATCAAAAATGTGTTCTCTATCAGCCAAAAATCCTATTTAGTGCTCTTCCAAAGGAAATCAAAGGCATACTAAGATTCCACATATTCAAAAAATAACTTTAAAAAAATGTTAATTAGCAAGAGCAATGTTCACTGGCATACACTAATGAACCTATGTTGCACTTCAGCTGTAACCAAATGCTGACAACTGGATGGATCGTTGCAAAGACAGTAAGAGTCTATCGAAAATTATGTGACTAGAATGCGGAAGATTGTAGTCAATACTGATGTGAGGTGCTGTCATTTTGGGCGTTCGGATCGTGTTGAAAGGGTAGAAAATTCGGGAAAACGTGGCATTGGAAGCAAGACTGCAGAATTAAGGGACATAATCGGAAAGGACAGAGCACAAACAATAAGTCATTAAAAATCAATGGGAACAACATATGTGCTGAACGGTATTGCTAGTACGTTCTGATGCTACAAAAATGCTGCAGTCCAGAACCTCGGGACTGCTACGGTCGCGGGTTCGAATCCTGCCTCGGGCATGGATGTGTGTGATGTCCTTAGGTTAGTTAGGTTTAAGTTTTCTTGGCATAGGTGATAGTACATGGTAGGAAACAGAGATTTATTTTAGACACAGTGGCTCACAGGACTGTGGTGGGGCTTGATCTCTTGGGTTAGGCAGTCAAACCCTTCTTACTATAGGTTATGTGAAACTCAGGAGCCATAGGTTCAGTGGTGTTAAGTTTCCAGGTTGGAATAAAGTGAGTTCTGAAAAATATGGAAGTCTTGATCCATATAGGTGAGAGATTCTGCATGATACTTCGGTTAGATTTCCTGTATATTAAACGTTTATCATAACATTGCATTGTATCTGTGAACATCACAGTCAATATCAAACTTATCCATTGACATCAGGCAAGCAACTGTCAATTAAAATGTCTCCTCTGTATAGGAATATCCACAATGGATGGTACGAGAGCAGGTTGTAGACGCATGATTGACTACGCATGAAAGTTTGGGTCTGGCAAGGAAGCATGCTTGGATAGCCTAATGATAAAGCAACTGCTCAGGCTAAGCAACAAGTCTGGTTCGAATCCCAGTCTGGCACAAATTTTCATTGTTGTCATTCCATTGCACAGCTGATGGCTGTCCATATTCACAACTGTGAAGTCATTTCATATATTTATTATAATAAGCCCTGTTTTCTTTAAGCCTTCTTTTTACTTGTACAATATACTGTATAATTGTGAAGCTTAATAGCCATCTTCCAGTTTGTGGAAAAGATATAAGGCATGATCAAAAATTTCTGTTCAAAGGCCATACTGTCCAGTATCAATATGCCAGTCATGCAAAATTACCTTGAGCATTGAGACAATCATCCCACTAATGCATCAGGTTGAAGATCTCATTTGGTAAAACACCGTGTCTTGCTGCATGAAGAAGTCCATAACTGCCTGCTGCAGATCGTCGTCTGACAGGAATCGTTCAAGCTTCAAGGCCTTTTTAATGGGAATAAAGGCATGATACATATGTGCATATCAGGACTGCTTGGCAGCTACTCAAGTGTTCCCACTTACGATGGCATATTTTCTGCATTACAACATTTGTGATATGAGGATGTTATCATGAAGTAGCAACACCCCTTGGCACACCATTCCACAACGGTGGTTCTACACATGCTGCCCCATACATGCTCTTCATTCTGTGACCGAGAACTACCAGTGTTTAAACTCTGACGACCAAGAAAAGAATGTTTGTGCTGTTTGGAGCATTAGGCAATAAAGTCGTCATAGAAAACATTCTTATGAGGTGGAAGTTCGGGTTGGTTACACCAAACAACACCATTCTAACAGTAGTTCATTTATTCAGCTCTTTACACAAGCAAGGCTTACAAAGAACTGACTTGGCAGAATAGCCCAAAGGCAATGCTCAGCGTCCAAAGACGATGCTTGGAGTCCAGAGACAAACGTATATCAATGCTGGTGTCCACCTCATTGGAGCCACATAGCCACCCCCCCCCCCCCCCCGTTCCCACAGTACGGGGGGTGACTAAGGCGTCGGCAGGGGTGGTCTGCGGGAGCCGAACCACGGTCAGCTCGACAGTGTCGTAGGGGAGCTGCGTGGGTAGATGTCGTAAAGGAAGGTCCGGCCACCGAACCTGGAAGTCTTTGAAGCGCGCCGGGCGTTGTACTGGGCGTGCTGGTCGTGCGGTGACAGGTAGGTTTGTGGTTTGCGGGAGAAACGGAGCGACGACGACAATATCTCTGGTGGGTGTGGCAAAGACACGAATCATGTCCTGGTTGGCGTCGACGAGAGGGGAACACATTTCACCAGTTGGCGGGTTTGTAATGGCTGCAGCCACGGGTTTGTGGTCCTTTAAACCACAAAAAGGGCGTCCTCAGCGTCAGTCTTAAAATGCTTGATCGCTTTGTACATCACGAGCAACTCCCTGTCAAATGCGGAATATTTCTGTTGTGCCATAGTGAGCTTGCGCGAGAGGAACTGCAGAGGCGAAGTATGGTTGTCGATTGTTTGCCTAAGGACAGCGCCGATGGTAGTATGGCTCGCATCTGTGATGATGAAAAGCTGCGCATTGGGATGAAGATGCGCGATGGAGCAGGCCTTGGCAAGAAGATTTTTGAGGGCAGTGGAAGAGTCTGTCATAGCAGGGGTCCATGATACGGGCCGAGATCCAGAAGTCTTGGTGCCTGCCAAGGCGTCCGTCAGTGGAGCCTGAATCGCTCCAAACCAAGGTAGATGGCGGCGATAATAATTAACCATCCCCAGAAAGCGCCGCAGCTCTTTGATTGACAACGGTCTGGGTAGGTTTAGTACTGTTTGTACTTTGTCAGGGGGCGGTGAAATGACGTCGGCAGAGACCCAAAAACCAGGAAAAGTGACAGCGGGTTGATGTAGCTGCAATTTGTCCTGGTTGGTCTCGATGCCTGCTACCGCGAGAGTGTTCATAACAGTTTGCACATATCGAATGTTGTCCTCGATGTAGGAGCTGAAGATAAGAATGTCAGCAAGATATGCAAAGAAGAATTTTAGTTCGAATAGCACTTCATTGAAGAAGCGTTGCGAGGTCTGGGTTACGTTTTTCAGGCCAAAGAGCGTAAATCGAAACTGAAATAACCTGATCGGAATGGTGATAGCTGTCTTCTCGATGTCTTCAGGAGCCATGGGGATCTGGTGGTAAGCCCATTTGCAATCAATGACATAGAACGTGGTCCTACCTGCGAGGGAACTGGTAAAGTCGGCAATGTTGGGTATGGAGTAGGAGTCCATAATTGTTCGTGCGTTTAGCCGACGGTAGTCTCCGCACATGCACCAGAACCCATCTTTCTTGGGTGTCATATGAATGGGTGTAGACCAGCTACTGGCAGAGGGTTCAATGATGCCGGAGATTAGAAGTTCAGAAATCTGATTTTTAAGGTCGTAGAGGCGCTCGGAACAAAGTAGACGTGGTTTAGTGGAGATCAGAGGACTTGGCGTGAGGAGAAGCTTGTGAACCGTGCTGTTGGTGACGACAGAAATGTTTCCGGCGGCGCGGGAGGCGGTTTGTTTACAATGTGCGCCGTGTGGGGCAGGCGACGCTTGGTCGTGGTGTTGGAGCCACTCGGCGGATCTGACGGGAGCCGACGTGGCAAAGTGTCCCAGGAGTCAACACGACAAGCACTGAAGCAGTGGCACTGTGGTTGGGTGAGCTTGGTAGAGCTCGTGAGCCATTAGAGAGTCCATTGTCCGAGGGCGCGGCCTGTGGCAGCACGGTCACGGGCGAAACGCTTGGTGCGAGTGCACTGTTTGTGTTGTCAGAGGCGGTAGCACGGAGGCGCGCAGGAGCCGTAGTTGCATAGTTTGAGGTGCTGTCCGCGAGGGGCGCGGTAGGAGCCGTCAGTTCGGGAACACGAGATGCTCGTCGCGCATACTTGTGTCCGGCCGAGTGTCAAACGCTGCCACGTTAGGAGCGTGTGGCCCTGCGGAGCTGTCAGTACATTTTATGGCAGTCTTGGTAGCACAGTTGTGAGGGGTAGCGGGAGGTAAACACACCGAGGTTCGATTGCTGAGAGTGCAAGCAGATTTGGCTCACTTACTGACCTTGCTTTGTCCTTGCTGTAGTGTCTGTAATTCCTTTGCTGCATTGGAGAGCTGGCGCTGAGTTTCGTGGAGCCGGAGGGAGAGCTTGAAGTTTTCGTTGTGCAGGCGAGCGACGTTTTCAAGCTCGACAAGGCACTTGTGCGTTGTTTCTTGTAACGTCATCGACGAGCATGTATGGATGAGATGAGCCAGGACCGATGTGCCACGGAAGGGGGGGGGGGGGGGGGGGGGGGTTCCTCGACAGAGCACAGGGGAAGTGAGTCTTGGACGGATGATGAAACACGGTGTTTCGCACTAGGTCCGGTGAAAGTTTGTGATGTCGCAAGAAGTCAATGCCTAATATAGGTTCGTCAGTTTCGCACACTAAAAAAGTCCACTCGAGTTTGCAGTTTGCGGAGAGTGAGACGACGTAGGAAGTTGAACCCGAGCATTGTAGTTTAGTAGAATTCACCGCTTGCAGTTAAGTATGATGAGGGCGGATGTTGGACAACAGTAAGGACGTAGGCAGCAGAGAAACATCAGCTCCTGTGTACACTAGGAAAAAGTGTCCCGACGAAATGTCTTTAAATATAAAGTCGTCCGTAATTATCCGATTGTTTCCAGACAGAATGGTACACTGGGGGGTGCCTGTCATGTTGTGCGCAGGAGGCGGCACCCGGACCTACCTGAGATTGGTGTTTGGGAAGCAGCAGGGTGGTCTGCAGTTCCGTGCCGCCTCACCAAAACGTGTGTGGTAGTAACAACATGGGTGGTGCGGTTGCATTTCCTGCGGAACGTTCGTTGCCAGAGGCAGTGGTTGAGATTCGGTGGCCGCAGCCCGATCGGTTGCAGGAGGCGGCGTGACCGAGGGCAGAGCATGTGATGTCCCAGTTGCTTGTTTACTGCGTCCCGGAGCAAGCGGAACGGTCGGCACAGTCCGGCCCCGGTCGCGTCCGGCCGCAGGACGAGGAGCCTGAGCCTGAGACTTGTCAGGTAGGCAGTCGTTGGCGAAATAGAGCAGTGATGCATCGCGTAGCTTGTCAGCAATTGTCATTCTTTGCTAGACAGGTTCAGGAGACCTCTGAGCCAGAGCAAAGGGGATTCAAGAAGATATTATATCTGACCAGATGGCGAGGAGAGCAGTGTCGGAGAGTAGATCGGCGCTGACCAGGGCATGTAGCCGTCTCCAGAGCTGGGAAGGTTTGTTGTTGCCTAATTTCTCGAAGTGGAGCACTTGCCGTATTGGTGCCTCAGTTGAGTGTGCAAGCCGACGTAGAATTGTCTTTGTGGCTAGAGTGTACCAGGTGGATGAGTCCGGGGTGACGACCAGGTCAGCAATCAAGTCGTCCTGGTCGTGCAGGTGGGTGATGAGGCACAGAAACCTGGTTGACTCGTTGAGTTTGTAATGTTCGAACACTTCGTCTTCAATTTTAAACCAGGTTGTAGCTCTGTCGGGATTAAACGGCGGCATCGTCGGTAAGTGTTGTAGAATGTTGGGAAGAACAGGTTGAATTGAGTTCGTCAGGGCACTGCCTGAAACGAGCTGTTGTTGCTGTAGTATTCCAGGAGAATGTGAGTCCAGGGCATCTAGCAACGTCGGCTGTTTGGGTGGCAGCGTGAAGGTGAAACGTTGTGGTTGAGCACGACCCAACGCGACGAAGAAGGCTGACGTGGGCGAGACACCATAATGTGTCGATTGCGGATGCGGAAGCTCAACACATTGTGGGTGTGATCGGATTGACACGTCGTGGAAGACAACGCGGATGAGGCACCAAGACGTGACGAGAATGGTAGCGGAAGGTCGTCTGGAGCCGGCGCGGGGACGACAGGTGAGAAAAAGTTCAAAGTTTGAGAATGCGTGTTAATCCACGGAAAGATCGAAGTATGATCATAGCCGGAGCTACCTGTGTTGCAGGGAGGCTGCGGAGGTGATTGCTGTCCAGAAGCACAGTGTGGGAAATCATGTCAAACGTGGGACGGAATGTGTGAATGTTCCCTGTTCATAGTCACTCCACCCAAAACGATGTGCCGATAAGGTGAATGACATGGTACAAACACTGAGGCGTAGCAGTGGGACGGAGGTGGAAGTCAGGCAGAGATAACAGGTTATTGTTCCTGTTGCAGGCCGAGGTATCAAAGTAGGAAGGCACGAGTTGATGCTGAACCAAGGCAGGTGCGGGTGTGGTCACATGCAGAGGAGGTTGACCTGTGAACAAAGCAGTTCTGGCCACGTGGCAGGTATCCGCGTGGTACTCCACAGATTGCAGCGTGGCAAATCGTTTTTCTGGCGGTGGTAGGTTTTCCAACGAAGTTTTTGCAGAAATCGGCATTGGTCCCTGCACGGAGATCCATAAGAGGTAACTGCACAGTCGATGAGGGAGGGCACATGTGGTGGGAGCGAAGGTGTTCGATAGCCGGAGTCATGCACACTCCCAACCTCACTTACTATTGCAGGCTCGAAAACGTTCGGCGAAATCGGCATAATCGTCGAGTGAGAGGCATCGTGTTGCAGTCCTGGCGTGAGCACATCGCCCGCAACACGATGCATGTGGATCACAAAATCCGGCGTTAGTGGCTGGGCCAAAGTCATTGTTCGAATGCTGTGTCTATGTAATACACGTAAAATAACCGACGCGGAGGTCGCGGACACAGTAAAATGGCGAAAACGGAAGACATTACAACTCGGGGTCACCAGTGATTCGGAAGTTCTGGTTGGTTACACCAAACAGTACCATTTTAACAGTAGTTCATTTATTTACCTCTTTACACAAGCAAGGCTTACAAAGAACTGACTTGGCGGAACAGCCCAAAGACAATGCTCAGCGTCCAAAGACGATGCTCGGAGCCCAGAGACAAACATATATCGATGCTGGTATCGACCTCATCGGCCTCACACTCACATGTACTGCATGCTCATTGGAAACACACGAATGCCTCAGTAATCCCTTGCCTACATGTTGATGCTTATCTAGCTGTATCAGAGTTGCACTGAATTGCACGTGAACTGCAACACTGTGGTGTCTGTCTGTTGTGTGAATGTGCACATATGGAGGTACATGTGAGGCTACAAAGAATGAGAGCACTATTTCTTCCTCAGTAGAAACGCTGGCAGTCTTGTGGAAAATGGTTTGTGTGTGTGTGTGTGTGTATGTGTGTTTGTGTGTGTGTGTGTGTGTGTGTGTGTGTGTGTGTGTGTGTTTGTGCTTATGAACCACATAACATATTCTTGAATGTACAAGTGTAGAATCAGATTATTATCCTCCTGAATTTCAGCTGTTTCATTTGATTCATTTCTGTTATTCTTTTATTGTATGCAATACTTTAACAATGGCCTTGCATCCCTAAGAAATAAATTCTACAGACCTCATAGTAAGTGAACTGAAACAGCTTAAGCTTTTCACCATTCCATAAAAATGTTACAGCTAAGAAAAGGTCAATCAAGACCAGGTACTCCAATACCTCTGCCATGCATAAGCAGCAACAATAAATATTTTCATACCTTAATTCTGAATGATACCATGCACTGTTTTGCTTTTGATTTCCGTGTTAGCTCTTGCAAGTTGATTATATAGTTTCACTGTCACTTTTAGGAACAGTAAGTATGAAGGTGAAACATAGCAAGACAAACAGACATTCAGTCAATAGGCGTTTAATAGACTGCATTTTTTTCAATGGAAACTTCGAAACTCCCATGCATATGTATTGATTCTACTGGGAAAACACACACAGAATTAAGCAGAATGTTTGTAAATGCAATTGACACACTCTTTATTACTGACAACTGACATACTTCTACAACAGAAATGCACGCACACACTAAAATTGTTCATAGCGAACTGAGCAGGCCAGAATGTAGCTATTCCTCCCTGCAGAAGAGCTAAACTCATATCACTGAGAGCCACATTTATGTAATATTTTATGTCATCAATGGTGAGGTCCCCACAAATGGACATAATGTAAAAGACCATTCAGAAAATGCAGGGATATTTAGAGGACTAGAAAATTTTGTATGTAAATTACATTCAAATTTGAAGAAATTAATTCTGTTTTCAAAGGCCTTTCAAAGATCATTCAGAATGAGACTGCTTGCTATGAATGTGTCAGGAGGAGATAAGAATTGAAATTACAAAAGCTTCCTTTGTAACTGTTATGGGTGAACTTTCATAACACTCAAAACTGTCCTTGTTCTGTACTATGTATTGAATGGACAAATATGTGAGCACTTTTGGGAATTCTTTATCCCAGAAAACCAAAATATGTTTTAGTACAGTTGGGCATAATTCTCCAAGTACATGGAGAAAAACAGATAATTCAGATATTTGATAGTGCAAATTTTATCAATAATTGACTGTTTTTGTTGTTAAATGTTAATGAAAGACATAAAAGCTGGAGTTCAAACTAAAATAAAAACAGTTTGTAGCAATGTACATTTCATTCGCTGTTATGCACATAGACTTAGTTTTAAAATGAGAAATGCACCAGGTATTATATTAAACACTAGAACATATGATTCTTTTACATTATGACATTTATCTCACAATCACCACAGTGTGTGTCCATTCTCAAAAGATATAGACATCTGCCTTGAGAGTCCATCTTCTACAAGGTGGTACTAGAACAGAGTTCATAAAAGTTATATCACTGAAACACGAATGGTTTTCAAAAATAACTGTCTTTCAAAACTGAGTGTGGTATAATAAATACTGAACTGTAACAAAAGGTGGTTGGTTATTTCTGAAAACCTCTATTCACCACTGCCTCAGTGTTCCACAGCCATAATAATAAACTTTAAAAAACTACCTCACTGAAATTCATTCAACATCAAAAACAGATCAAAAATGATATAACATGCATTGCTGGCGACTGAAAAGAGGTATATATTTGGATGGAGCAAAGACTTGAGTGCGTCCTGTACCGTACCGGTTGTTGTGACTCGCCGATCTTTCAAAGTGCCGCTGCGCAGTTACGCGCGTCCTCTACATGCGACGCTGTCTGCCAGCCATGCAGCAGCAGCGCCACCTAAGGGCCAGCCAGCCAGCGGGCGCTAGACTTGGACTCAGTTTATGATTTGACTGTTAAAGTGACACACATCTTACTCTGTTTACTTGATCTGTGACACACGTCTTACTCTGTTTACTTGATCTGTGACTTTCATGTATAGCGTCGTCCTTGAAATATATTTGTTCAACTTGAAGTCTTAACAATTGGCGACGAGGTAGTGAATTTTTCTTTTTCATCATTGACCCACGTGTTTCCATGGCTACTTCAGAGCAACAATTGCAAGGTCTCACAGAACAGCAAACGCTTCTCACAAATGCGATTCGTGATTTCGTCGCGGCATCAAATGCGGAGCGCCTCTCGTCGTTGTCTCTACCTCCTTTTCCTCCTTACGACGAGACGGCGGAAGACTGGCCTGTTTACGAAAGACGTCTTCGACAGCACTTCTTGGCATTTCATGTCGTGGACGAACAAACACGTAGGTCTCTGTTCCTTTCATGGATTTCATCTCAAATGTATCGGTTGTTGTCGCAATTGGCTCCTTTGAAAGATCCTGCGTCTTTGTCCTTTGCTGAAATGTGCTGACTTTTGTCCGTTTATTTTCATATGCATGTGGTAGCCTCTCGTGTTGCCTTTTATCGTTGTCAAAAACAACCGAATCAGTCCTATTGCGCTTGCGATGGTGAACTTCACGGCCTCAGTAGAGAGTGTTAATTTGTTAGTGACGTTCACAAAGAATCCTACGCCGATTCCATGGTACCGGATGCTATTGTCCGGTCGGCGCCAGACAAAGAAGTTAGGCAACGTGCCCTTCAGTTGGCAAATCCGACTTTAGATGAAGTCCTATCCATCGCTCAGTCTTTTGAAATTTCTCGCGCCGCTGGAGCACAAATAGAGGCGTGGGTTGACGTCGGGGAAATACAACCTCTGTGCGCTGTTGACGAAGCGTGTGGCGTGTCCCCTCCAGCCGACGTGCCCACAGTACGCTCCCAAGTGCAGCCTCGGCCTAACCGTAAACAAACCTCTAAGAAACTGCAGCAAAACCCATGGCAACTTCCTTCATGTCCGCTGTGTTTTACGAAAGATTCACGAGAGGATTGTCCACAACGTTTGGCCGTGTGTCACAAATGATAAAAAAGGGTCATGTGTCATCCATTTGCAAATCTGACCACATACATGATGTTCATGAACTCGGCGCTGATTCTGATTCTGTGCTGTCTGTCAATCGTAGTTCTTCCCTTTCAGGGAAGTTATTCCTCACTGTCCAAATACTTGGTCGAGGTGTTCGCATGCAGGTGGATACTGGTTCTGCTGCCACCATCATTAATTCTCAGACGTGTCTTAAGTTGGGTTCTCCACTGCTATCACCTGTCACTAGGCAATTACGCACTTACAATAAACAGAAGATTTCTCTCTTGGGACAATTTGATGCTAAGGCATCTTAAAAATCTGTCGTTCGCACTTTTCCCGTATTTGTGGTCGACCACAGTAACGCGGAGAATATTTTTGGTTTCGATGCCTTTCGCGTTTTTTGGGTTCTCCATAGATGACTCTATCAATCTCGTCTCTGGTGCTATTCCTTATGCTCAATTGGATTCCTTATCGACATTTTCGTCCTTTTTTTTTCCCCTAGGTTAGGCCATGCAAAGGACTTTGAAGCTCATATCACTCTCAAACCCACTGCTCGGCCTAAGTGTTTTCGAGCTCGGCCCATTCCTGTGGCCCTTCGTGGTCAGGTCAAACGGGAGCTGGATCGTCTCACTGCTTCAGGGGTCTTGCTACCTGTCACTTCCAGTGAGTGGTCCTCTCCTGTCGTTGCTAAGCCAAATGGCGCTATACGTCTCTGTGGCGATTTCAAGGCCACTGTAAATGCTCACTGCCCTGTCGACACTTACCCTTTGCCTCTACCTGAAGAATTGTTCACTAAACTTGCTGGAGGCCAGTATTTTTCTAAACTTGACCTGTCAGAAGCTTATCATCAACTTCCTCTCGACGCTGCTTCCCGGCAGTTTCTGGTCCTTAACATGCCTTTTCGTCTCTATCAATACCAACAATTGCCATTCGGGTTGCCAGCGCCCCTGCTCTCTTTCAGCGATTCTGTCCTTGGGTGTATAAATTACATGGACGACATTGTTGTCACTGGCTCCACCACTGAAGAACATCTTCAGAATCTCTGCACACTTTTTCATGTCTTACAGACTGCCAGTCTTAAGTGAAATCTTCAGAAATCAACAATTTTCAGGCGTCTATCACGTACTTGGGGTTTCAGCTCTCTCGGGATGGTATTCGCCGCTTCAGCAAACTGTGGCTGCGATCGATGCCCTTCCTCGCCCTGCATCTGTTAAGGAACTGCAGGCCTTCTTGGGGAAAATCACAGGTTTTTACCATCTGCTGCTTCGGTGGCTCAGCCGTTGCATCGCCTGTTGCATAAAAACGTGCCTTTTCACTGGTCCGCATCATGCGATGGAGCTTTCCAGAAATTGAAGACTATGCTGAAACAGGCCCCGTGCATAGCTACTTATCGACCTGGCCAACATCTTGTTCTTGCCATGGACGCCTCTCAATACGGAGTTGGTGCAGTCCTTGCGCACCATTTTTCTGATGGTTCTGAACAACCCATTGCTTATGCCTCCAAAACGCTCACGGATGCCCAACAAAAGTATTCTCAAATTGAAAAAGAAGCTTTGGCCATTATTTATGCTCTTCATAAGTTTGGTGTTTTCTCTATGGATCCAAATTTCATTTTGTTATGGATCACAAACCACTTGTTTCCTTGTTTCATCCATCAACGTCACTTCCCGACAAGGCTGCACACCGCCTCCAGCGTTCATTTCTGGCTGACAGCTCAACATGCGAATGCTGATGCGCTGTCTCGCCTTCCCATGGGTCCTGATCTGGCATTCGATAGGGATGAACTTTTGTGTTTCCACCTGGATGTTGCCGAGCAGCGGGTTGTAGACAGGTTTATTATTTCATTTGAATGTAGTAATAGGTTTTTGACATTTCTATTTAATTTCAAGTTTTGGAAAATTGTTGAATCAATGTGCATCCCTCTGAAACAAATAATCTCAAATCATACCCTGAAGTAGAAAACTCCACAAATTGGGGAGGTCAACTGAATGATCAGTTGATCTAACTCCTCTGCAAAATGGAGGTAATGGCTAGGAAAATGACCAGTGTTAAATCACATAGGTGAAATTTCAGAAACTCTAGTGCCTATGTCCTCAACATAGAAATTTTAGAAAGAAAAAGTTTTATGGGTGTCAGGAAATTCAGAAAAGCTAGAGGCTCTTGTGTCAGAAATTTCAGCGAATGAGATGCTATACTGATGGAAATCTCAACTGAAAATTCAGCATTAAAGTTAGCACAGGCATGCTTACCAGTGGCCATACAGAAATTAACCAATGAAGTACCTGAAGTAAAACAAGCACAAGCCAAGCACACTATTAGACACTGTTTGCCAGCTCTCAAAGTAAATAATTTTGCTGCCAGACAGGAAGAAGATGGTGCATTAACAGTTCAAAATGCAAAGGAAAAATTTTTCAGAGAAATTAGTAGATTATATGTCTGAAAAGGACACACTAATAATTAATCGGTAGATGTGAAGTTCCAAGCAGCAGTCTCCAAAGTAACAAACGAGATTGCACCTGAAGCAGATTGCTTAGTCAGGTAGAAATCAAAATACAAAATGTCACAAAAGATAAAGATTTATCACTATGGCAAAATGTTGAAAGTGAGCAGATAGAAAATTTAGAGGAGGAATTAACCAAAGTAAAAGACATAGCACACGATAATCAATCAGTTGCAAATGGCCCGGAAGATATTTATGCTTCCAAATCAATATCAAATAGGCCACAATGAGCATGATGTAGCTGCTGCCTCAATTATTGCATGAATTGCCATATAAAATAATAACTGTGCCAATATTTACTTCCACAGTACTTGATGATAATCTGATGAAATATCACAAATTATAAGAGTTTTTGCCTGATAAAAGGAACATCCATCCAATTGTTCTTATAAGACCATTTCGCAGAGCATTGCCATGTTTGTGAGCTGATGTTCAGAAAATAGGTTATGTAAATTATTACACTTAAGGTTTTCTTGGCCAGATATTGATCTACAGGGATACAGGTAAGATATTGCAAAGAGGTTTTCAACTCAGAACTATTTAATAACCATCGGAGTACCCCAAGAAAATACAGCCAAAAGTACATCAACGAAACTAGATATTGGGGTGACCCCATACCTCACTCCGTTGTTCAACAAATAGCAAAGGTAAAATTTTCAAAACACATATGAGAGAAGTTAAAGTACCTGAATCAAATATAGAGGAGAATAAAAACAATCCTCATCCCCATTTGGATATGAAAACCAATTGTGACCTTATGGAGTGTTGAGATGATTGTAGCAGAGTGGAATATAAACTAAATTGATATTTTATGGTCACAGGAATGACATTAGAAGTGAACTTCACTCTGATGTACAAGGGTTAGAACTTTAATAGTGGCAACTATTTATTTACAGCTTGTACAAAATAGATACGTATTTCAAAGTTTTATTGGCCATCAAAGTAGTCACCAGCATTGTGTATAACCCATTGCCAGTGATGTGTAAGTCGTAGGATACTCTTAGCAGTGTCAGTTTTGTTGACAGTTTGAGCAGTGCTGTCTATTGCCCGACAAATTTGTAGCAGCTCTGAAGTGAATACCGTGAAGTGTTGCCTTCAGTTTAGAAATTGAGTTGAACTCACAAGGGCTTAAGTCCTGGGAGTGCAGTAGGTGGTATAGCACTTAGCAGCCCCATCAGTCAAAAAACTCAGTAAAAGTTTGCACTGTATGTGCTTGAGCATTGTCCTGCAAAATAATGGTCAGGTCCTGCAGAAAGTGTCTTCACTTCTGTCTGTAAGCTGGTTGTAGGCTGTGTTCCAAAAATGAACAGTATAGAGACAGAAGTGATGACACTTTCTGCAGGACCTGGCCATCATTTTGCAGGACACTGCTCCAGCATGTACAGTGCAAGCTGTTACTGTTTTGTTTGACTGCTGGGGCTGCTAAGTGCTATACCATGTGCTACACTCACCTGACTTAAGCCCCTGTGAATTCAACTCGATTTCAGAACTGAAGAAAACACTTCACTGCATTCAATTCAGAATTGCTACGAATTTGTTGGGCAATAGATCGTGCCACTCAAACTGTGAACAAAACTGGCACTGCTAAGAGTATCCTACGACTTCCGCATCACTGGCAATGGGTTATGCACAATGCTGGTGACTACTTTGAAGGTCAGTAAAACTTCGAAACACACATATATTTTGTATGAGCTGTAAAAGAATAGTTGCCACTATTAAAGTTGCAACCCTTGTACATCATTGCAATAAGCAACATTCTACTGTATCACAAGCAGTGATTACTGCCTATGTAGGTAATCTTCCAGCCATAATAAGATCTGCTGCTAATGCAGCCTCCACTGACTTACTCAACAGAGTATGTGAGAGTGTAAAACCAGTCAGTAACAGCAAGATTCTAGGAGCTGTAAGACTGAATCTTGTAATACAGAGTTACAGGCCCACCTGCCTATTAAGCTGAGAAACATAGCCATTAGTTGTAGATTACTAGCTTTTGATTCCTTGGTGGTGGAATGTATATTAAGAATGAAGTGTCTCCAGGAAAAGAATGTGAGGATCAGGTTTTGTTCTAGGAAATACTTTCTTTTAATTGACAGTGCTGAAGAATCTGTACATCTGCTAAAAGTGGATGTTGGTCTCAGTACAATTTTTCATGATATAAAACTGAAGTTAATCTATGCAAACAGGCAGCAACCTGAGTTGACTGCAGTTCCTTTTATTAAAGAGCAGATGGCAAATACAGTAGCTGAATCTACATACTTAAGAAATAGTCAGCAGTCTGATTTAACCAGTATTTTGTTAAAGAATTCCAATGTTTATGAATAGAGATCTGATATAATCTGGTGTTATGAATGCCATCCTAATTTCATTCCACACAAAACTTTGTCAAAATCCCTGTGGGCAAAAAGACCTACCACCAAAAAGATTAAAAAATGCTATAATGGAACATGCGCCCAAGGTGTGCTGCATTACTTGCAATACAAAGCTGGCAGTTAATGTTAAACTGCTTATTTACTCCGAACCCATTAATAAAATCATTGTACCTGTCTGTATCTGACCAGTAAACATAGAGGAACAAATTCCAAGGTTTCATGGGGTCAAATTTCTAACAAGCACAGATCTCAGTGATCCTATTGGCAGATTTCTTTACCTGAGTAGTCATGGAAAATACTACTTTTATGTATGAGGTAGAAGCTATCAGTTTAAAATGCTGCCATTTGGCTTGCATGTTCAGATGCATTTATTGCAGCATTCAACTCCATTCTAGGACCATAGTTGCTGGCTGTGAAATCCTGTTCTAATTAATGGATTACATGGATAAATTATATTACCCTATTTGATGGAACAGTTAACAACCTACAACATACTTCAACAAAATGAATTGCTGCTTGACAAATCAGAGAACTATGAGTGGGTGCATCCACTTCCAAGCCTTCCTAAGAAGGAAAGAAACATATTGACTGAAATTTATCAAGCATACAATATTTTATTGTGGGAGATAGAGTACAAATCAGGAATCATCCTATGTCCTCAGTAAAAGGAATAAGAAATGGCTTGGTTCCATTCAATATTGCTAGGACGCCACATACTGAAGTTTATTTACTTATCTGTCCTGGAACTAACAGAATTAAGGGACTGTATCTTCAAACGATCTGAAAAAATGCTTCCATTAATGTTTTGTAGCTATGTCTGTATACAGTTAGATATGTACTTGGATTGTGCTTATTGATTATTAAAGTGTGAATCTACATAACTGAACATTTTATGTGCAGTGAAAAGATATACCTATACATAAAGTATTAGTAAACTAGTTTTCACTCATGTATGTTCACTGTACAAATTGTGTATACACGTAGACACAGAATGGAGAGAGAGAGAGAGAGAGAGAGAGAGAGAGAGAGAGTGTGAGTGTGAGTGTGAGTGTGAGTGTGAGTGTGAGTGTGAGTGTGAGTGTGAGTGTGAGTGTGAGTGTGTGTGTGTGTGTGTGTGTGTGTGTGTGTGTGTGTGTGTGTTAAAATTACCACTGTATTAATTACTACTTTTTCCACAGTGTAGGGAGTCCAAGACGATTTGTAGTGATTTGCAATTAGTAAAGGTAGTCATGTTTTATAGCTATTTAGTGATTTTTTTATCTTTACATAATGATGACCTTTGGTAATGAAGGGCATTTTTCATACTGTAGGACATCTTGATGTAAGATGACAGAGTGTCTAAATAAGTATGACAATAATTTTAACTACAGTAGAAGAAGAGCCATTAGTATGCACTTGTAACTAGAGAATTATCTTTTGCATTTAAAATGTTATAGCATTTTGAGCATTACAAAAGATAAAGTTATTTTCAGTGCTATTAGCACATGAGTTGGTTCATTTTTTTTTTTTTTACTAAAAAGAAATTATAGGTATGATTATTTCCTTGTAAAGTAATGTAACAAAAAATCATGTAACAGATGCTGCTCATCAACTAATGAAACAATGGAAAATACAGGATGGAATGTAACAATATTATGAAAAGGAAAGTTGCTTCTCACCATATGCTGAGTCACAGACAGGCATGAACCAATGAATTACAGATAAGTCAGAATTTTTGCTGAGTTATGAAAAGGAGGTTAATATAAGTTATGTGTATTCTTTCATTCCCAGTTAGTCTAATGCTGAAGATAACACTGTCTTTCTCAATTTTAGATTTATTTGCAAGTTTTACTGAATCATTGTGAAAGTAATGATTGTATGGGATTGGATGAGTAAAGGTATGAGGTGCACTCTGTACTGTCCATGCTCTGTACACAAGAACAACCTAGGTGTGGATTTCCAGATAAAAGTGTGTGCTACAAACTCAGATTTGAGCAGCAGAAGTATAAATTTTTTTCAGTAAAATTAGAGAACCAGATAGTTTGGTAATACTCTTTTAATAGTACATGTAGTCTGAAGTTGGACATGAATATGGATGGTAGTCTTGAATGTTATATTGCGAGGAGTGACTATAAATCTGTTTGATTTATATCCAGAGACTGGCAGTGTAACATACTGCCCATAGCTGGGTATGTCACTTGTGAGTGTATTGATCATAGAGTGCACTGGTTGAAAAACGAATTATGGCTATGTGTGATTAAAACTATGAATAACACTTTCCAGCAACAGATTTGATATTATAGATGAGAGCTGCTATTATGTGGGATGAGAGCAGAACTGTTCATCAGTATAAACCCCAGTGTGTTGATGTGTCATGAAGAACCGACTTTAGCATCACATACACAAATACTAATAAATATCAATTACTAATGGGCAGCTGCCACTGCAATGAAAATCAAATTTCTCAGGTAGTGTTGTTAGTGATGAATTGTGTGTGTCGAGCAGCTTCATAATATGCAATGTTCACTGCAATTAACTGCAAAGACACTTTGTGAATACATTACAAGCAGTGCTAAACTGATATTAAATACTATGTTTGCTGCAAGTCATGAAATAAGTTAGTGAACTGCTTCAGCTGGCAGACAAAATCTGCTTGACTTTGTTAAACAAGTTGAACTGCAGACCATTTTACATGAATCCTCAAGATTCCAGTTTTTGTTAAGTTAAGATGGTTTACAGAAGGACAAGTACCTCTGCCTCAAGTTAAAAGAAAATGTGTGTGGGCAGCACACCACTCTCCTGGTCTTTGTTGATTTTTGCAACCAGAGCTGCTTAATCAAGTAGTTGCTCCATTGACCACACAAGGGCTGAGTGGAGCCCATTTACCGAGAATGCTTCAGTGTTCAGCAAACCCAGACAGTCACCCTAGCCAAGCCAAAAAGCACTGGATTTCGGTGATCTGATGGGAACTGGTGTCATCACAGCAGCAAGGCTGATGGCCTCAGGAAGATATTGCTGCTGTATATTTGTTGACATTTGTTATACAACAGTTCACATGTTCCTGCCATCTATGTTGGATGGAAATTATGTGAGCAGTACCTGTTACCATCACAAAGGTCCTAGCCAAAGCAAGCATGTTACATGTTTGGCTGGAGCTGGAGCCACCTAACACCCGTATTGCTACATGTTGAATAATCAAAGATTATTGAAACTTTTTCAATATTATTTTATTATTCAATATGTAGCATGTTAGCACATCTAAATTCAACAAGCTTTCAATCTTCCACTTGACAGATGCATCAAAAGTAGTCAAAGCAATTCAGAATAATTGCTATATTCAGCTCACTATTGTATGTATCGCCTATAAGGAATACTATAATAAAAGATAAATCATACGAAAAGGTGAAATATCTCACAAGGCTGAAGACTCCTCCTGTAGTTTTCCCTGGTCTCCTGTAAGAATCTGACCAAAAGTTAGAGCGGCATAAAGAAAATTTTGTTCCAGTGTGACAGATATAATGCGACCTCACAAGTAGACAGAGACAGTGAATGCAGGCTGTACACCTATAAATGAAGTAAAATGTAATGGAATTTTTTAAAATTTAAACTTACCTTGTTTTGTGTCACTTCATCGTGACTTATATTGATATTTTAATGTATGATTGGAAAATAACAACCCTGAATTCCAGTATATTCCTATCTGTACCGTCTCATGTTAATCCAAAAGCAAGAGAGAGAGAGAGAGAGAGAGAGAGAGAGAGAGAGAGAGAGAGAGAGAGAGAGAGAGAGAGAGAGAGAGAGAGAGAGAAATGAAGCTGTGAAAATAATATGAGCCTTCTATAAAATTAAACTGTAGCTAAATAGAGATGCAAATTAAGTCAGAATTGCAGCAGTCACAGTTAAATAGTAAATAGTGCCTGCCACCATTTGGGTTCATTGTAATATCTTGTGAGTAAATTTTTGTGATTGGTGATAATATTAATTTCTGCTCTCAGTCATGTAAGAATTCAGAGGTTCCATGTGCATGTAATTTGAATCTTTGTTGCCCATCTTTCACACACTGCAATACAAGAACATAGAAAAAGATATGTCAAACAATTGAATATCCAGGATGGAATCTAACAATTGTGAGAAAGAAAGCTGCTTCTCATCATATAGCGGAGATGCTGAGTCACAGATATGCACAACAAAAAGACTCACAATTAAAGCTTCCGGCCATTAACACCTTTGTCAACACAAGACACACACACACACACACACACACACACACACACACACACACACACACACACACGACTGCAATCTCAGGCAACTGAAACCACAGTGTGAGCACCAGCACCAGCACCAGTGCATGATGGGAGTGTCGACTGGTTGGAGGTAAGAGGAGGCTGGGGTGTGGAGGGGGAGGGATATTAAAATGGGGGTGGTGAACAGTGAAGTGCTGCAGGTCAGACGGTGGGCAGGGGAGAAGTGGGAGGGGGGAGGGGGAGGGCGAAGTAGCAGAAAAGGAAAGAAATAATGACTGGGTGTGGTGGTGGAATGGCAGCTGTGTAGTGCTGGAATGGGAACAGGGAAGATTCTGGATGGGTGAGGACAGTGATTAATGAAGGTTGAGGACAGGAGGGTTACAGGAACATAGGATGTATTGCAGGGAAAGTTGACACCTGCACAATTCAGAAAATTTGGTGTTGGTGGGGAGGGTCTATATGGCAAAGGCTCTGATGCAGTCATTGAAATGAAGAACATCGTGTTTGGCAGTGTGTTCAGCTACAGTGTAGTCCACATGTTTTTGGCCACAGTTTGTCGGTGGCTATTCATGTGGGCAGACAGCTTGTTGGTTGTCATGCCTACATAGAATGAAACCTAGTGGTTGCAGCTTAGCTTCTAGACCACATGACTGGTTTTACAGGTAGCCCTACCTTTGATGGGATAGGTGATGTTAGTGGCCGGACTGGAGTAGGTGGTGGTTGGAGGATGTATGGGACAGGTCTTGCATCTAGGTCTATTACAGGGGTATGAGTCATGAGGTAAGGGATTGGGAGTGGGGGTTGTGTAAGGATGGATGAGTATATTGAGTAGGTTCAGTGGACAGTTGTATACCACTGTGGGAGGGGTGGGAAGGATAGAGGGCTTGACATTTCTCGTTACAGGGCATGAGAGATAATGTAAAGCCTGACAGAGAATGTAATTCATTATTCTGTGGTAGGATGATGAGACTTTGGGAGGTGGTGGGAGATTGGAAAACAAGGTGTGGGAGATTTGTTTTTGAATAAGGTTGGGAGGATAACTGTGCACCAGCCATATTTTAATGCTTGTGAGATGTAATTCAGAAGGGGCTGAAGCTGAAATAATACGAGATGTATCTTGTTGATGTTATTGTTGGAAAATATATGAAGGCACATGTACAATGCTCACAGAACTTTTTAAAATGTAGCATTCAGCAAGCCTGACCCAGAGCATAGAAAAATGTCTTCCACATTTAAATGTACATACATTATCCACAAACCACTGTATGGTGGAGGATACCTTGTACTGCTGTTTGTCATTTCCTTTCCTGTTCCTGTCTTATCTTCATGGTTCTTATGTGAAATGTATGTTGGTGGCAGTAGAACTGTTCTGCAGTCAGCTTCATATGTTGATTCTCTAAATTTTCTCAGTAGTCCTTTTTCATAAAAACATCTCCTTCCCTCCAAGGATTCCCATTTTAGTTCACAAAGTACCTCCGTAATACTTGCATGTTGATCAAAACTACCAGTAACAAATCTTGCATCTTGCCTCTGAGTAGCTTTGATGGAAGTGAATTATTTTGGACATGTAATTCGTCAGAATGGAGTAAAAACATATTGGAGATTAGAGCATACTGCACAAAGTTTCTCAACACCATAGATGAGCAAGGAATTACAGCTGTTTTTGAGGGTAGTGTATTATTATAGGAAGCTTCTGATGGGGTTTGCAGTTACAGCGTGACCCCATGCATACTTATTAAAAGAAGATATAAAGTTTCAGTGGATGCCAGAGCATGCAACTGTGTTTAATGTATTGCTACAAAAAAGAAGAGTTGTCTAATAGATTCAAAATACAAACTACACTTGATAGGTTAAAAGTTTTATCCCCATTTTCAACATTGGTTGTTCATGATTCATACTAAATTTGAAAACATGAATTACAAGAACACAAATTTTGCTTTTATCTTTAGTTCATAAGTTACAGAACATTAACACATCTTATTTAAAAATCATTATTTATCCAAGTATAATTTCACAATGTTATTGGAATTGTCATGAAAATACAATGCAAATCAATAGCTCAAAATATACAACACACACAATACATATCATACTTAAGAGTCTCTTGATACACGATTTTTTTGAATGTAGTAAATCATAGTCATGCATTGAAATGTGACAGGGTGCTTTACTTATTTATTTTCATTACTAACCACTTCTCTGAACATTCTAAGAAATCTTTAATTGCGTAGAATGCTTTAGTTATGAAGAACATTTTAGCTGCCTTTTTAAAATGGTATTGAGGTGGATGCTCAGGTTAGATACACCAAACACCACCTTATAATCAGGAGTTTATTTATTCACGTCTTCATACAAGTAATGCTTACACAGAACTGGATGGCAGAACTACAAAAAGATAATGTTTTGCTTAGCCCAAAGATGATACTAAGATCAATATTGGAGACAATCTCATCGGCTCCACATAGCACCCCCCCCCCCCCCCCCCTGCAGTGCAGAGTACTTCCGAGAGGCTGGGAGGCGGGTGGGAGGAAATGACTAAGGCGTCGGCAGGGGCAGGTCCGGCCACCAAATCTGGAAGTTTTTGAAGCGCGCCGGGCATCGTACTGGACGTGCTGGTCATGCGGCGACAGGTAGGCCGGTGGTTTGTGGGAGGAATGGAGAGAGGACGACAATATTTCTGGTGGGTGTGGCGAACACACAAAGCATGTCCAGAGAGGGGAACACATTTCACCAGTTGGCAGGGAATGGCGGAGGTTGTGTCATGAGCACCAGATAAAGGGAAACACACAACAAACAGTGTGTCATCATGTACCATTATAGAGATGTCATGGATTATGTCTGGGGGGACAGGCACAAACACCTTGAGCGAGGGCTCGTTCAAGATGGGGGGGGCATGAGAAACCTCGACAGGGCGAGGCAGGCAACGGTGGAGAGCTCGAAGGGACCAGAGAAGGGCCCGGCAGCGAGGGCATGATCGTAGGGAAGCTCAACATGGGGAGCTTGTGATCACTCAACGGAGTGCGTGAGACCAGAGTAGAGGGCGAGGTTGGAGAACTCAACAATTGGAGCTGGAAGTCACTCGACTGAGTAAGTAAGTCCGATGTGGAGGGAGTGGTTGGAGCGTCGTAAGCCATGACAGTGAGTGGCGTGGTCGTGGCCTGAAGGGGGATAGAAGTTGGCTCGACATGAGCAGGCTTAAATCTGTTGAGAGAGACTGTAACAGATGTACCTTCTATCTGTATGTCATAGGTGTTGGCTGAGCGCCGGAGAACTCGGTACGGGCCAGTATATGGTGGTTGGAGGGGAGCACAGACTGTGTCGTCTCGGAGCATGACGTACTCGCAATTGTTCAGAGACTTCGGGACATGAACTTTAGGGTGGGAATGGCTGGCGGGCGGAGGGATGTGGAGGTTGATGAAGTGGCGTCTGACGCAGTTTACGAAGGAAGGTAAGTCAGACTGAGGGAGAGAAGCAATAGGCTCACAAGTTCGCCACGGAAAACAATGTTCTGGCCTTATACGAATTCAGCTATTGTGCCTTTGAGGTCTTCCTTATCGATCGCACGAATGCCAAGTAGGTCAAAGGGAAGGGCCCCCATCCAAAGAGTGTCGTGGCATTGAAGAGCTGCCTTCAAAGTGTGATGCCAGCGCTCAACTAGCCCTTTACTTTCTTTACTTTACGGGTGATAGGCTGTGATATGGATGCGCTGGATGCCACAAATGTTACAAATCTCGTTGAACAGGACCGACTCAAATTGTTTGCCCTGGTCAGTCGCGATGATAGCTGGACATCCAAAACGTGATACCGATGACTCGACGAATGATCGAGCAACAGTTTCTGCCGTGTATTGAGGAGGGGGACAGCCGTTAGAGTGGGGGGAGAGGACGGACAATGTCAATGTGAATATGCTGGAAACGCCGAGGAGGGATCGAAAAGGCGCTGAGGGGGGGGGGGGGGGGGGGGTTGGGGGGGGTGAAGTGTGCTTGTGTGCTTTGCAGCGTTGGCAGGCGACGTAGGAGAGTGCCCACTGCTGACAGTCCCTGTTGACGTTTCTCCACACAAAGCGCTCTGCTACAAGGCGGGTGGACGCACAAACACCGGGGTGGGCTAAATTATGCAATGCATTGAAGACAGCTCGACGGAGCGTGGATGGGACGAAGAGGCGTAACGTGCCCGTAATGTCATTGCACCAGATCTCACCAGAAATGCCAGGGAAGGTAGTGCGGATGAAGTGTAGTGAAGAGGTAGAATCTGCGGGTTTGAGGTTAAGCAGTTCAGAGAGGTCTAACAGGGAATGAACGGCGTCGACTCGTCAAAGAAAATCAGCAACTATATTGTCGGCACCCTTTATGTGTCTGACATCGATGGTGAACTGAGATATAAAGTCGAAGTGTCTGAAAAGGCAAAGAACCGGGTCAGCTGGCGGGTTTGTAATGGCCACAGCCAGGTTTTTGTGCTCCGTTAAAACATAGAAAGGGCGTCCCTCAACGTCAGTCTCAAAATGCTTGATCGCTTCGTAGACTGCGAGCAACTCCCTGACAAATGCGGAATATTTCTGTTGTGCAATGGTGAGCTGGCGCGAGAAGAACTGCAGAGGCGAAGTTTGGTCGTCGATTGTCTGGCTAAGGACAACGCCGACGGCAGTATTGCTCGCATCTGTGGTGATGAAAAGCTGCGCATTGGGATGAGGATGCTCGATGGTGCAGGCCTCGGCAAGGAGATTTTTGAGGGCAGTGAAAGAGTCCGTCATAGCAGGGGTCCATGGGTCGGGCCGAGATCCAGAAGTCTTGGTGCCTGCCAAGGCGTCCGTCAGTGGAGCCTGAATCGCCCCAAAACAAGGTAGATGACGGAGATAATAATTAACCATCCCCAGAAAGCGCCGGAGCTCTTTGAATGACGAAGGTCTGGGTAGGTTTAGTATTGTTCGTACTTTGTCAGGGGGTGGTGAAATGCCGTCGGCAGAGACCCGAAAACCAAGAAAAGTGACAGCGGGTTGATGTAGCTGCAATTTGTCCTGGTTGGTCTCAATGCCTGCTGCCGCAAGAGTGTCCATAACAGTTTGCACATGTTGAATGTTGTCCTCGACGGAGGAGCTGAATGTCATCAAGATATGCAAAGCAGAATTTTAGTTCGAATAGCATTTCGTAAATGAAGCGTTGCCAGGTCTGGGTTGCGTTTTTCAGACCGAAGGCCATGAATCGAAATTGAAATAACCCGATTTGGGTGGTGATTGCTGTCTTCTCGATGTCTTCAGGAGCCATGAGGATCTGGTGGTAGGCCCGTTTGCAATCAATGACAGAGAACGTGGTCGCACCTGCGAGGGAGCTGGTAAAGTCGGCAGTGTTGAGTATGGGAAAGGTGTCCATGATTGTTCGTGCGTTTAGTCGACAGTAGTCTCCGCACATGCGCCAGGACCCGTCTTTCTTGGGTGTCATATGAATGAGCGTAGACCAGCTGCTGGCAGAGGGTTCGATGACGACGGAGCTTATAAGTTCAGAAATCTGCATTTTAAGGTTGGAGAGGCGCTCGGGACAAAGTTGACGTGGTTTAGTGGAGATCGGGGGACCTGGCGTCAGGCGAAGCTTGTTAACTGTGCCGTTGGTGACGACGGAAATGTTGTCGGCGGCACGGGAGGCGGTTTGTTTACAAAGTGCGGCGGGCGGGGCAGGCGAGGAGATGTCGTGGTGTTCAGACCGCTAGGCGGATCCGACGGGAGCCGAGGTGACAAAGTGTCCCAGGAGTCAACGTGACAAGATGGTCACCGTCCCGAAGCAGTGGCACCGTGGTCGGGTGAGCTTGGTAGAGCTCGTGAAGCATTAGTGAGTCCATTGTCTGAGGCCGCGCCCTGTGGCAGCACGGTCACGGGCGAAGCGCTAAGAGCGAGTGCACTGTTTGTGTTGTCAATGGCGGTCGCACGGAGGCGCGCAGGAGCCGAAGATGCATAGTTTGAAGTACTGCCCATGAGGGGAGGGGTAGGAGCTGTCAGTTTGGGAACATGTGACGCTCGTCGCGCATGCGCACTTGGGCCCCAGCTGAGTGTAATATGCTGCCATGTTAGTGGGGTGTGGTCCTTTGGAACTGTCATTACACGTTAAGGTAGACTTGATAGCACAGTTGCGAGGGATATCTGTAGGTAAGCACATGGAGGCTTGATTGCTGGGACTACAAGCAGATTTGGCTCACTTACTGACCTTGCTTTGTCCTTGCTGCAGTGTCTGTAATTACTTTGCTGTGCTAGATAGCTGGAGCTGAAGATCGTGGAGCCAGAGGGAGGGGTCAAAGTTTTCGTTGCGTAGGCGAACGACGTTTTCAAGTTCGACAAGGCACTTGAGAAATGTGTTTTGTAACCTCGTCGATAGATCCAAGCATGTATGGATGAGATGAGCCAGGAGCGACGTGTAACGGGGGGGTTTGCTCGACGGAGCACAGGGAAAGTGAGTCTTGGACGGGTGATGTAACACGGTGTTTCGTACTAAGTCCGGTGAAAGTTTGTGGTGTCACAAGAAGTCAATTCCTAGTATAGGTTCCTCAATATTGCACACTAAAAAACTCCACTCGAGTTTGCAGTTTGTGGAGAGTGAGACGATGTGGGAGGTTGAATCCGAACATTGTAGTTTAGTAGAATTCATAGCTTGCAGTGAAGTATGATGAGGGCGGATGTTCGACTACACTAAGGACGTAGGCAGTAGAGAAACATCAGCTCCTGTTTGCACTAGGAAAAAGTTTCCTGACGAAATGTCTTTAATATAAAGTTGTCCTTAATTATCTGATTATTTCCAGACAGAATGGAGCACTGGGAGGTGCCCGTCATGTTGTGCACAGGAGGTGGCATCCAGACCTACCTGAGACTGGCGTTTGGGAAGCAGCAGGGTGGTTTGCAGTTCCGTGCCGCCTCACCAAACCGTGTGTGGAAGTAACAGTATGGGTAGTGCGGTTGCATTTCCTGCGGAAAGTTTGTTGCCAGAGGCGGTGGGTGAGGTTCAGTGGCTGCAGCCGGATCGGTTGCAGGAGGGGGCGTGACCAAGGGCAGAGCATGTGATGTCCCAGTTGCTTGTTTACTGCGTCGCAGAGCGAGCGAAACAGAAGGTACAGTGTGGCCCCAGATGCCACATCTGACCATGGGACGAGGAGCTTAAACCTGAGACTTGCCAGGTAGGCAGTGGCTGGCGAAATAGAGCAGTGAAGCATCATGTAGTTTGTCAGCAATTGTCATTCGTTGCTCGACATGTTCAGGAGACCTCTGAGCCAGAGCAAAGCGGATATGGGGAGGTAGTTGTGCATATTTCGTTGACGCTGACCTACATTCAGGAGAAGTGATCACAATTATAAAGCAAGGGAAATCAGAGCACACACAAAAAGATATAGGTGTTTGTTTTTTTCCACATGATGTACAAGATTGGAATAACAGAGAAATGTTATGAAGGTGGTTCAGTGTACCCTCTGCCAGGCACTTGAAGGTGATTTGCAGAGTATCCATGTAGATGTAGATACAGGATAGAATAGCATGGAGAGCTGCATCAAACCAGTCTTTGGACTGAAGACCACAACAACAAATATTCTAACTGGAACACTTTTCCACAATCAGAGATCATTATACTGGACGTGTTTTGCCTCAAATGAGGTCTTCAGTAAGGAACTGTGCAATTTTTGGTGAAGTAGTCAGTGCAGACTATTATTGATCAATGTCTGTTTGCTGACTTCGGGAATCTTTGCAAAAGTTCATTTGCAGTTGACCAGACATTGGAGCATTGTGATAAAGCTTCTGGATAGCTGCCCATAGATGAGATGGCATGATGAACAACCATTACCAACAATTGGATCAAAGTTCTTCTTATACAATTATCTGTTAATTAATTGGAATACTCTATGGTTTGTAATATCTTTGTCCTGCAAGATTTACATCACTGGTCCATATCATCTAACTTTTTGACACATATTAAGAGTAGCATTCAAGAAGTTCTTTTTTGTGCAACTAGTTCTCTGCTACTCTATGTTAGAAGCTGTTAGCTAACAAACTGTAAGATCCCTGAGGTTTGTCTTGAATAGTCTGTAACTTTTGAATTATGTGTTGTGTTATGGAAGTAATACATTATTTAAATAATAAAGGCCAACAAAGTTCTGCAGTATTTAACTTCTGTAATTAACATATGATCAAGAAAAGGTGGATCTGTCCTTATAAAAATAGGTATGTAGATGTAAATATAGATGTAGGTGTAGACTCAACCAAGTAGACGCTGAGCTGACTTGAAAGAAATGCTAAAATTTTTATATACTATTATCAGACTTCCTGCCACTGTAGTATGAAAAATTCTACTAGAAACATTTAATTTACTGAAATGTGTAATGTGCTGTATCACTGAAACTGCATTTTTTGGAATATCCAAGAATAAACATGAAATCCACTGGATACAGCCCATCAGCTTCCAAAACACTGAAATTAGGATATAGCTGCTCTGATTGCAGCTGTTGGCCAATCACAGCAAGCACAGGACACCTAATCTAGTCAGTCAGTTACAGCAAGCACAGTAGACTTGATCCACACTGTTTCATCACATGCACACATGAGTTAAAATGCATACAGTTTTTCATGTTACTTTTTTTTCCAAATAGGTCACAATTTTCAGGGGTGTGCTTATGCTGAGACACAAGATCACAGGTAAAATTGCCACAAAAGACATGGTTGTGGTGAGGCACTAATCTGCTGTGGTTTAGCTCAAAATCTAGTTTGGTTGGAAAATAATGAACTAGTTCTGGGTTGAAGGAAATGAATGTTAAAGCAAAAATCTGACTGTGGTGACAGACTGGTCCATGGCTTAGCACAGGGTCTGAGTTAGGTTGGAAGGTAAGAAGAGTTTGGTCGTGAGGTGGTTAACTCAAAAACTGTGAAGCAAAATATCTGATGGTACTGACAGATGGATCCATTGCTTGGCCTGGGGGCAAGGTTAGGCTGGAAGGTGACAGACTGGTTGCAAGTTGGCAAAGACCATGAATGTGAAAGGAAAACATCTCATTGTAGTGAAAGACTGATCTGTAGCAAACTGAGGTTGGTTGTGACTTTACAAACCCAATAAATGTGAAAGTAAAAAATGTGATTCTGGTGACTGACTAATCTGTAGTTTAGTACACATCAGAGAACAGTATAATCTTGATTGTCATGAATATTCAGCTTTTTTTCCAAAGTATGTCATGATTTTCCAGGATAATACAGGCAAGAAACTAAGGGCACAGCTCAGGTGATGCAACCATATATTAGTTTGCAACCTAGGTTATAGCTTTCCTTTTTCATGAACCTTCAATTTTTAATTAGCTAATTTGTGGCATATCATGTGTGCTCACTTCACACAAGATAAATGTGGTATTATTTTCCAACTAGTGTTAATAACATATCACGCACTATTTATGAAGTCTTACAAACTTTTGGCCTTTTCAAAGGTGAGTATGGCTTGCCTAACTGTAGTTCAGTCTTGAAAATGGAGTGTAACCAATGTGTTCTGGCAGATGTGGCCTTCTATAGAATGAGTTAAGAGACATTTTGGTCATTTATTTGTTTATTTATTTACCTATAGACGACTGTTGTGTTGTATAGGCATTGTCAGATGGTTACACAAATGATTATACATAAGGTCAGTAGTTACATAGTTATACAGATTGTGGTACAAATGATTACACAAAAGTTAACATATGCTATATGATTATACAAAAGGTCAGTATGGTTGTACGACATAAATTACAGGTTCTTTGATCGCAATCACATTTATAATAATAGAGAATTATATTTTTTCATTATGTAGGAATTCACTTATGCTATAGAATGCTTTCTTATGCTATAGAATGCTTTCTTTTTCAACCATGTCTCTACCACCATTTTAAATCTATTGTCACGCAATTCCCCCATTCCATGTGATGTATTGTTATAAAATGTTGGATGGTAGCACACAATGATTTTTACCAGGCAGTATGGAGTTCCATTATGTTGTATCCCTGCTAGTTTCTTGTCGAATGATGATTCATTCCATTGTTGGTGCTGATGGGAGTTGGGAAAGGGTAATAGGGTGGTCAATGCACAATGTTTTTTTAAGCAGACCACATATCAAAACTTGGTTCAGTAATTTGTGAATGGTGGTCCAAAAACCTCTGATTTTTATACCACGTTAGTCTCCACGTTATCTAAAGGTACTGAGGCTTGTCACAAATTTCTACATATTGTACGCATATGGTGACTGCTTAGTATCATCCTTCATGATGTGTGTATCAAGCAGGCAATAAATAGTTTACAATTGTTATGGGACTAGGAGTCATTGCTGAACTAAATAAGATAAACCTTGGGAAAAGCAAACACAGCACAGGCCATAAAGTGTTTGGACAGTAGGTGTTCATTGGAATCCAGCAAAGTCAAAAAAAGTCTTCCCTGAGCCAGTTAAATTTTGATCCAAAGAAGTCTGGATGTAAATATCAAACAGAAGATTCTGTATGGGACAATTATCATCAGCAAGTGATCGAACTCATGATGCACTCTTGGTAATGAAGGTCTCAGCACCTGACTCGGTACGTCTGACAGATCATTCTATCCACACACAGAACACAGAGACAATGTGGCAAGACATCAGAGGTGCTATCCCATGATGTGTATAAGTACAACCTAGCAGCTTATTATACTAGAAATACAATGGATAAAGGTGGAGTAATAATGTACATTAAAAACAATTTAGTGTACAAGTCTGTAGATGCAAACAAATTATTTGTTTTGAGGCTTGTTGCATTGAACTCCACGTTAATACTTTGCCTGTTTATGTGGTTACTGTTTACAGTGGATCCTCAGGAAAGGTTAGTATATTCCTCAAGCACTCGCCTGTTCTCTGTAATATTGACAGAACTGATTTTGAGAATGCAATGAGCTCCTTTAATCTGATGACAGCTGTTGATTTTCCCACAAGGTGACTAAGAACTGCTAAAGTCTGATTGACAATGTTTTTGTAGATAACAGAATTGATAACATATGTGTAACGCAAATCTTAAATGGCCTTTCGGAACCTGACGTGCAGTTGTTAAAACTGCATGATGTAAGTCTGGCTGACAAGAGTAGTTATACCAACACAGCTTTTATGAGAAATTCTAACTAACCTCAGAATGGTGAGCACTACAAATTATATTGTAGCATCCTAAAGAGTGTCATTAAAATCCCACATTAATTAAACTGGAATTAACAATTCAAATAATAAAAGAAGAACTATTTGGAAGGTGGTCAAAAGGGAGACAGGAAAAATTACAGAAGATACAGACAGTAACAAAGTGTATCATAATGGAAGCATGGTAGATGAGATGATATAGCTGCCAATGTCTTCAACAACCGTTTTGGACAGTAGTAGATCAAATGGGTTGTAAAGGTTCTAGAGTTGAAGTCATGAGTTTTCTACAAAAGCAGTCCAGAACAAAATTAATCAGATTCATGTACCCTATATTATGACTGAAGGGACTGAGAAGGTAATAAGGCAAATGAAAAATAAAAATTCCACTGTTGTCGATAATACATCTATAAAACTACTGAAGCACTGATGCAACTTTATTCTTGAAGTTCTCTGTCACGTATTTAATGAGTCCATAAATCCCCCCTCCTGACATGAGCCAAATGTGCATCCTGACTTGACATATTTGATGCTGCCTCAGGCATCCACCCACTATCATCACTATGAACAAACGTCGCCCACATACACCATCCCTTACCCCAATTTGTGCCTTAACCTAACCCAAGTAGTGCCTTAACCTAACCCAAGTTGTGCCTTAACCTAAGCTTGTTATTAAATTTGTTTCTGACAATGAATGGAGTGAGTGACTTACTGGAGGTCATATACTGGTATGTATGTGGAAAGTAAGTAGTTGATTCTGTATGGAGTTCAAGTATATCATTGGTTAATGAAAAGTAAAGTTCGTGTATCTATTTATTTCACAAATAGAGAGAAAAGCTTAAATATTCCCGTACATAACATCATTCTATCGAGATGAAGTCAAGAGAGTTTTCTAGCAGCCAGCTGGCCAGAAGAGAAGATTGGCTGTGAATCTCAAGTAAGTAACCTCATATACAAGAAGTGGGAAGCTTGTACATCTACTTCATGCTTTAAATATCTGTCAAAAACATTATAATGTGGCAATCTGTGTGAAAGGACCCGAGAAAACAGGAATTTTAAGTCAAAAACTAGAGAAGAAGTAGTTGCGGGTTTTATGTGTTGCCCAAGCAACCAAACATAACATGACAAGGTATTTACTCTGAGACATTGGAATATGTTAAAGTATCCCATGAAACAAAACTTGAATGAAAAATGGTGAAATACATGGAACTATAAAACAGCAAAGAAAATTTTGATGCGCATGCCTAAGAAGAAATAAACATAGAACACTTCAACCAAGAAGATCCAATACAGGGGTGTGCAGCTCTCACACACATCGCGGAGACGCAGATGCGGAATCCAACCTACATCCGACACCACTGGCATCAGCTGCTATTCACTGGTGCTTACCTGGCTCTACATCCATTCACCTATGCAACAAGACTTCTAACCGGGTGAGCATGAAACAAAACTTCATTACTTTACTCAAAGTAGTACATACTGTTGAGTGAACTTTTATTGTGTAATCATAGTATTTAAAGTTAGTTTTAAATGCTTACTAGGGCTAAAGCATATAAAAACATGGACAATATACAACAAACTGAAGACACTGAAGAACCAGCAATGGCTATGAAAGTGAGTAAAGCAGTGCCACACTGGGCTGAGTTGGTAAATTTAATCAAAGCTCTGAGTGCGACTCTAAGTTTGGTAAATTCTCAATTAAATACCCAGTGTGAAGTTTTGAATGCTTAGAGGGGAACTCTAAATGACCAGAGTGAAACTCTAAATAGTCAAGTGACAAATCTAGGTTTGCTAAATGCCGAAGTTGACTCGCAAATCAAAGAATTTTGTATTCTGTGAGAAGGCATGGTGCTCTTAACACTGAGTTTGATGCCTTAAATAGTAGAGAATTTAAAAATAAGTTTAAAGAATGAATTGGCTAAATCCTTGACCATTCATGTAAATCAAATGTTTACTTACCTTAGTCAGAAACAGAATGACAATTCACAAGATCTGTCAAAAAAAATTAGAATTTAGCATTGAGGACAGATGTAATAATGTGGAATCCGAAATTAATGAAAGGTAGGATCTTTTGAAAATGTGTACAGTGTTAAGTTTAATGCTGTAAAGCAGGGACTGAATACTTTGAAAGAGATTGTAGATAAGAATAATGAATTAATACCGATTATTCAATCGCAGATTACAGTATCAGTACATGAGCAGATAATGTAGAAAGAAATTTCAAAGAGAAAATAGTGAACCCTGATATCATAAATGTAAGCGGTTTGAAGGAACAGTCTGAATAAATTATAGATGGAAAAGTTACCGAGAGAATAACCTCTGGAAACATATTGCCTATTCTGTCTTCCGAAATTAGTGATACCAGGAAAGGCATAAACATCATGTGGAGAGAATTTAAGCTTATTCAAGACAAAGTAGAAAGAAGGGTAACTTCACCTAATGTGGTATTTACTAGTGAAGCTGAGACTGATTTACAATGCGGAGCTAATTCAGAATTATCTAAACAATTCCCTAAATTTAAGCCAGAGGGAGATATATATCCGACCCAGTTCTTAAAAAGGTTTAACCAGGCATTACCAGAAAATTGGGAAGATTCCAAGAAAATCGAATTTGCTGTGGGATACCTTCTAGGGGAAGTCTCAGAATGGGGTACAGTAAATATTGAGAATTTTTCATCTTGGGAAGACTTTGAAAAGAAATTTAAAGAGAAATACTGGTCTGCCAGTGCTCAAGAAAAGTTGATATCAGATCTAAGGGATCCAAAATATTACAATAATACTTGGGATACTATTAGGAAATATTTCAACTGGCATTTAACATGAGCAAAGTAGTTAGATAAGCCAATGAAAGAAGAAGGGTTAGTACGTTAATTAGATGATTGCCCATCTATGCGAGAAAAGGCATCTTACGTAGTGGTTGGAAAATGGTAGAAGAGCTGTTGTATTTTGTTGAGGCACCTGATGCAATAAATAAGGACTGTAATGAAACTTTACATCAAAGTAAAAGTTTGAACTATAAAAAGAATAGCGGAAATAATTTTAAAAGTCTTGAGGCAATCTTAGCAAAAGTACATCAGTGCAATAAGAAAAGTTGTAATGGTAATTATCAAAAGAAGTACCCACATTCAAATTTGGATCCAGTAAATTCTCAAGAACTTGTACCGAGTAATCAATGAACATAAAATGGGACTGTAGTACCTTGTTTCAGTAATCAACCCGTAATTAGTAATAATGACGAAAACGTAGTTCGACCTGGATTCAGGGCAGGGGCCCAAGTAGTGGAGATACATTAGGAGGCCTTATTCCATATAGGTATGTTAATTTTACATGCAGACTACCCTCAAAGGAATGGTTGCTGACTGAAGCACCATGCTTGGCCACCAAATAACGCACAGCCTATAATAGCAGGGGCAGTGGAAACTTCCGAGGTTATCATATTTATAGATTCGGGAAGTGAGGTCTCACTCATCTCAAACACATTTTTTAACTCGCTGCAGAATAAACAGCACTTATCATTATTGCCAGTGACTGGAGTGTACATAGTTGGTATAACAGGAACAAAAAATAAACTTGTGAAATACAAAACCCAAGTGAAATGCAGTATTGGAAATATATTATTTCGTCAAACACTATCTATACTTGAGAACATTAATAGAGATGTAAAGCCACTGGGGCTAATTAATAGTTATATTTGAGAGAGAGAGTAATGCATTCAAGAACATAACTTTATTTTTGCATGTCGTTGAACACAGGAACAATACTAAATCAAAGATATATAAAAAGAGATGGCATAGCGCTAGAACGAAATCAAAAAATGAACAAATCATAAATAACATTCTTCACAGAATAAATGCCAAAGTCCACTCTGTGAGTTTGCTGTATCAGCAAGTGGTTCCTACACAGCCCCCCCCCCCCCCAGCCCCCCCCCCCCGCCCCCCCTTTGTAGAGCAGAGCTCCAGGCACATAAGGATACCTGTATTTTATAATTCTGCTCACCCTAGAGCACTTCTCTGAGAACGGTGGGTCTTCCAGTGTGGTTTCCTGCTTCTGGCTTGGCGTGTTGCTCTCTGCGGGCAACACCTCTTCGTCATATTGTGTAGGCGGCAGTTCTTCACTGGTGTCTTGATTTTCTTTGTCAGCTGCTGGCCACATGTGCGCCGATTTAACTCTCCCAATGGAAACTCTTTTTCTCTTCCCATCATGATTTATCTGCAGCGTATGTTCATCTCTCATAAGTACTTCATATGGCCCAGTATATGGTGGCTGAAGAGGTGTTTGTACAGTGTCTGCATCTGCCATACATAAGGGCAATTGCTAAGCTGCTTGTGAACAAATGGCATGCTGGTGCCATGTCGAGAACCAGGTGTTGCTCGTAGCTGTGCCATGTGTTTACGGACTTGTTGTAAGACATAAGGCACGTCACCCGCATTCACTTCCACTTGTTCAACAAAATATTCTGCCAGCAGACTGAGGTTCTCTCCGTAAACCAGTTCAGCCATGGATGCACCTAGGTCTGGTTTGCAGGCAGTTCAGAGACCTAGCAGCACTACTGGCAATGCTGAAGTCCAGCTGTCCTTATGGCACATCAATGCTGTCTTTAAAGTCCTGTGCCACTGCTCAACCGTGCCATTGCTCACTGGGTGATAAGCAGTGGTGCGGTGATGGCAGAATCCACAGAGCTTGACTAATTGTTGGAATAAAGTTGATTCAAATTGTTGTCCTTGATCGGTTGTCATGTATATTGGACATTCAAAATGGGAAATCCAAGAATCCAAAAATACTCGAGCTACCATATCTGCTGAAATTTCCAATAGTGGAGAAGTTTCTGCCCATCTTGTATACTGGTACACCGATGTCAACAAATACTTGTACCCTTCAAAAGGTGGTAGAGGGCCCACAATGTCCAAATGAATGTGGGAGAACCTCTTCGTTACTGGGAAAATCTCCAAGTGCTTTACGTACATGCCGTCCAATCTTGTTCCTTTGGCACATCATGCATGTTGTTACACAACCCTGGCAAACCTTCCTTATACTCGGCCAGACAAAATGTTCCATGAGTAGTTGGATGTTGCTCTGCTACCCGGATGACTGAGTCCATGTAAGCTGTCGAAAACCTCTTTCTGTAGTTGCCTTGGGATGAAAGGCCTAGGTTTCTTCATAGCTATGTTACACCATATCTTCACATTCACGCCTGCTGGCTTGATTAATTTTAACTGAAGTCTGGTTGTTATGTCCTGTCAGTACTGTTGGAGTTGTGCATCATTAGCTTGTGCTGCAGCTAATTTATCATAGTCTGTGGTTTGTGAAATAATCGGGACCCATGACAGGAAATCGGCGCCTATGTTTTTGACTCCCTTGATATCTGTAGTAAACTGACTGATGTATTCTAAGTGTTGAAACTGACATGGAGAGCAGTTATCCTGTGATTTACTGAATGCAAAGGTAATTGGTTTATGGGCGGTGTATACAGTAAATGCTCTAGCCTCTACATACAGGCAAAAGTACTAGATAGCTTCATATATTTCTAATAGTTCCCTGTCGTATGCACTCTATTTCCTTTGTGGGTATGTAAGTTTTCACGAGAAAAAACCAAAAGGCTGCCATTTGGCGTATGCTTTCTGATGCAGTGTGGCTCCCAATGCGTCTTGGCTGGCATCGACTACTATTAACAGAGGTGCTTTTGGTACCGAATGAGTAATAAGTACTGCTTTTAGTAAGTCAGCCTTTAAGTGTTGAAATGCTCTCTCCATGCCCACGTTCCATTACAACAGTCATTTGCCATTTACATTTTTACCTGCAAAAGCATCTGTCAAGGGCGCTTGTATTAGTGCATCTAGCAGCAAATGCTGTCTATAGAAATTTACCATGCCTAAAAATTTTCTGAGTTGATAGTAAGTCTTGGGGTGGTTCGTGTTGTCAATTCCTGCTACCTTGTCCTCTTGCATGTGTATGCCCTCTGCCGAAAATTCATATTCTAGAAACACCACTTGCCGTTTTCGCAGTTTGCATTTTGCTTTGTTGACTATTATTCCATACTGGTTTATGCGGGCAAACACTGCGGACAGCTGCTTCTTGTGTGCTTCTGCTGTTGTTGATGAGCTTAATATGTTATCAACATATGCGAAGCATCCTTTCATCAATAAATCGTTGCCATGTTTGAGCTGCATTCTTTAACCTGAAAGGCATTCTGACATATTCAAATAAACTCAAAAGTGTTGTATCTGCTGTTTTTGGTACATCTTCTTCTGCAACTGGTATCTGGTGATAAGCTTTTTAACAATCATTGCCCCAGCTAATTTATTTGTGAAATTACGAATCTTAGGCACTAAGTAACGATCTGGTATAGTATATGCATTTAACATCCTGTAATCGCCACATGGTCTCCATGACCCATCTTTTTTCTTTAGCAAGTGTATGGGTGATGCCCACGCAAGGTCTGATCTACATATAACACCTGATGCCAGTAATGCCTCGAATTCTGCTTTTGCTGCCACAAACCAAATTGGGTGTTAACGTGCAGTCTTGATGTATTAGCTGACTGGGCGTGGTGTAAATGCAGTGTATAGTTTTGTGAGTTATTGTGGATTTTTCTGCGACTGTGTTATCATTTACGGCATGTGACACCACATCACAGTTATGTTTGCCAGTGCAGTAAGTGTCATATTCCATGATGCCATCTACTGGCTCTTGATCTCATTTAATCTGAGCATTAGCAAGATCTATGGTGATGTGCATGTCACAGAGAAAGTCTGCACCCAATATCACCTCTGACACCTCAGCCACAATGAAGGTCCACTGACTGCTTTGTGAGAAACCCAATGGAACTTCGATTTTACGTGTGCCATGAGCAACAATGGGCAACTTATTTGCTGTGGTTAATTGCATCAGTGGAGTGCTATCTGTTCCTTGATAGTTAGTAAAGGGGAGCACTCTCATATCAGATCCAGACTCTATTAGGTAGCAATAGTTCGACTTGAAATCTCTTATATAAAGCCATTTGGAGGTGGTTAGAAAATTATTCACATTACTCACCCATCCATAGTTTGTATCTATCTCACCTCGTTGTTGCAGGTGCTCTTTTTGTGCTGCCACAGCCCACTGCACAAACTGCTGGCCACCACTCATGTTTGGGTACAGACAAGGCTGTGAACGCTTTGTTGAATTTCACAGTTGGCCTTGCTGTTTTCATTCTATAACAGTTGTGAGACCTGTTGCTGCAATAATGTCATCTGTCATGTTATTTCTTGTATTTGTTTGTTAACGCCCATATGTTGAGTCTTTTATATGGCTGCTATCACTTCTGATGCTTTTTCCCCATTAAAGATTGCCATGCAAGCCATCTGTGGATGGCCTATAGTCACATGGACTTTGTCTGCTATCTCCAAGAGGTTCTGCAAGTTGTCTTTTTCATGAGTTACTAGTGTGGCTTTTACCGTGCTTGATAATTGGTCTAGCCAGATGTGTTTGAGCATTGCATCTGACAGTTCTTCTGCATTGACGATACTGTGCAAATGCTTCCAAAATTCCGATGGTGTCCTGTCACCTATAGCTTCTTCTTTAAGCACCTGCCATATCCGTTGATTTAACAGTTTATGCATTCTGGTGAGTAATACATTTTTCAATGCTGCGTACAGTCATTCTGCTGAAGGTCGGAGTATTACATCTTCTGCTGCAGTTGTTGCTCTAGCATCCAGTGCATTCACCATTATCGCGAACTTCGTCTGCTCATCATGGATCTTGCTTTGGGAAAACGTGAGCTCAATCATTGAAAACCATAGCTGCAGTTTCTCAGGCAGGAAATGTGGTGTTCGAATTCTTATGTGCTGCATGTTTTCCGTTGCGCTGTTGGTTTGTATGGCCGTACGCATGTTTGACATTGGAGTAATAGGTATCACCAATACTAACTTCAGTACTTCAAGTTGTTCATGTATCTGTTCTTGAAGGTTCACAAGCTACATCTATTCATTCCTCCATGTACTTTCCAAAGTAACTGAATTCTCTTGTTTGTACATCGTAATTTTCTTTTTATGTTCAGTGTTTGGGGTCACCACTAAATAATTATTTTTGAGAGAGAGTAATGCGTTCAAGAATATAAATTTATTTTTGGGTGTCATTGAACGCAGGAACAATACCAAAGCCAAGATATATAAAAAGAGATGGCATAGTGCTAGAACAAAACCAAAGAATAAACATATTGTAAATAACATTGTTCACAGAATAAACGCCAAAGTCCACTGAGCAATTTTTCTGTGTCACCAGGTGATTCCTACAGATGTAGTGTTTGGTTTAGATTGGTTATTAGAGTTTAAAGTCATCTTAAACTTTGCCGAAAATCTTCTTTGTTTTGGTAGAGGGTACAGTAGAAGTTGGACACCATTTGTGACAGATAGTTACTCTGGGAAACAAACAACTTAGTGTCGCTGTCTACAATTAACAGCTACAGCACGATATCGATAATGTGGCTCAAGTAACACATCGAACTGATATACTAGACAAAGTTAATGAATCCCAGGTATTAACCTATCAACATGGGCAAGATTTATATAAAATTTTAATGAAGCATGAAGTAGTGTTTTCCGACTGTCCAGGTAACATCAGTGACTATATCTGTAAGTTCAAAAGCAAAGATCTTTGCAAACTGTATCCAATACTGATGAAATTGAAGGAAGCAGTTCTGTATGAGATTAACAAAATGATTGATAATAATACAGGGTGTTTATAAATGAATATCAGGGTTTTAACGATTTTTAATATTTATTATATTAAACTTACAGTTATAAATGATATGCCAAATGAAAGAGCAATTCAAACAGTTTTACCAAGAACCTTATAAATGTACAATGTGTGCACTGGCATAGCGAAGTATGTGATTGGCTGGACTTCACTGTGCGCAAGTGCTGGTTAGGCCACAAGGAGTCTAATGACTTGCTTTGCATGGCCTCCAAAATCACAAAACCTAACACCATGCGATTTTTCCCTTGGGGCTTCATCAAGGATCATGTGTATGTGACTCTACTACCAGCAGACCTCCCGGAATTAAGAAATCAGATTGAAGCAGCTGTTGCTACAATCACCGAAGACACTTGATGTGTGCTGTGTGACAAATGTTGCTTACATTGAACATTTATAAGGTTCTCGGTAAAATTGTTTGAGTTGCCCTTTCATTTGACATATCATTTATAACTCTAAGTTTAAACCAATAAATATTATGTTTTAACACGATTCACTTTGTCCGTCGCACTTCACATAGTGTAGACCGGGAACTGTCTGCTAGGCATGCCCGATGTAAAACTGACTGGGCACGGCATGTGCTGCCTGAGTTGTTGTTGTTCCGCCGGCAGAGGGCACGGCCGAATTCTCGCATGTCCTCTGGTGAACAGGACTTTACTTGTGGCAACTACTGTCTGTGATGCGCTGTGCCAATGTGCGCCTCCTGCGATCTTTCTAGTGGCTACTGCACTCCTCCTCCTTCGGGGGGTTGAAGCCACTGTGATCCACTGCGTTGGAAGGTGGAGCATCGTGCAGTAGTGATGACCTCCATGTCCATTGGAATGCTGGAGTCGGAGGATCTGTCAACCCTCGAGCCAGAACCTTCTAGTACAGTTGGAAGTGACCCACACGAAGAGGCCCCCGTTGTCCCACCACCGGATCCCAGGACAAAACAGGCGACAAGCTGTCGAACTCCAGATCCCGTTCCACCTTGGGAGGGGCAAGATCCAGTGGCGGGGACGATGGGGAAGCAACGACCACAGGTGAACCAGCCTCCTGAGAAACCGGGCATGTGAGGGGGGCTGATCTCGCCGGGGCATCTCTAATGATGGCGATGCCGGGTCTGGAGCTACTGGAGGCTGCCAAGGCTGAGAACCATCACAGTGTGGCGGGGTCACAGGGGGGAGGGGCGGTAGCTTCCCCTGAGAAAACAACATGGGTGCCGGCAATGGGGAAGCCAGCGCCTGAGGGGTCAGAGGGTGGGTGCCCAAACGCAGATGTGGCTGATTTTGGTGACAACACACCTCCCGGTCCCCCACCCACAAGGTATAGAGCCGGTGTCCATTGTGGCGCAGGACCACTGCCGCTATCTAACGTGCATTGTGACCAAACCCACGTGCCCAGACCAACATACCTGGTGAAAATCCTGGTACCCCCATTTTGTGAAGACTGGCGAGTACCAGACTGGAGGAGGTGCAACAGAGTCCTAGGTTGGCGCCCGTGGATGAGCTCTCTGGGGCTGCGTTCTCCCATCGGTGTGGTCCGGTATGCCGTCAGGGGAAATGTCAATGCCTCCTCCACAGGAAATTCGTGCACATACTTTTTTATCTGTATTTTAAATTGTGTGCACCATGAGCTTGGCTTCCCCAGTCGAGTGTGGATGAAAGGGGGGAGGGCAAACGTGCCGAATACTGAAACGCCTACAAAAATCCTAGAATGTCTACGAAATAAACTGAGCTCCATTGTCCAACACCAGGGTGACTGGCAGACCATCCACAGTCAAGATTTTTGCGAGTGCCTGGATTGCACCTTCTGAAGTGAAGTGGTTGAGAAGCAGCAAACCACATATGGGAATCGGGAATAAGCATCAGTGACAATGAGCCAAAAGCCTTTGAGAAACAGGCCCACAAAATCTATGTGAACACGTTCCCATGCCTGGGTTGCAGGCACCCATGAAGAGAACGCTGACCTGGGAGACGCCTGTTGGCTCACACACTGGTAACAGGCAGCCACCAAGTGCTCAATTTCACTGTCAGTACCGAGCCAGTACGAGGTGCATTCAAGTTCTAAGGCCTCCGATTTTTTTTCTCTGGACTGGAAAGAGATAGAAACATGAGCATTGTTTTAAAATAAGGCCGCATTTATCGTCAGTACGTCCCAGAGATGGTAGCACCGTATGGCACATGGAATTTTACCGCCAGCGGCGAGAATAAAAACTGTTTTAAATACTTAAAATGGCGACGTTTTCCTTACTTGAACAGTGTGCAGTCATTCGTTCTCTGAATTTGCGTGGTGTGAAACCAATTGAAATTCATCGACAGTTGAAGGAGATATGTGGTGATCGCAAGTGCGTTCTTGGGTGCGACAGTTTAATGAAGGCAAAACATCATATGACAACAAACCGAAACAACCTCGGGCTCGCACAAGCCGGTCTGACGACGTGATCGAGAAAGTGAAGAGAATTGTTTTGGGGGATAGCCGAATGACTGTTGAACAGATCGCCTCCAGAGTTGGCATTTCAGTGGGTTCTGTGCACACAATCCTGCATGACGACCTGAAAATGCGAAAAGTATCATCCAGGTGGGTGCCACGAATGCTGACGACGACCACATGCCTGCCCGTGTGGAATGTTGCCAAGCAATGTTGACGCACAACGACAGCATGAATGGGACTTTCTTTTCGTCGGTTGTGACAATGGATGAGACGTGGATGCCATTATTCGATCCAGAAACAAAGCGCCAATCAGCTCAATGGAAGCACACAGATTCACCGCCACCAAAAAAATTTCGGGTAACTGCCAGTGTTGAAAAAATGATGGTGTCCATGTTCTGGGACAGCGAGGGCGTAATCCTTACCCATTACATACCAAAGGGCACTACGGTAACAGGTGCATCCTATGAAAATGTTTTGAAGAACAAATTCCTTCCTGCACTGCAACAAAAACGTCCGGGAAGGGATGCGTGTGTGCTGTTTCACCAAGACAACACACCCGCACATCAAGATAACGTTACACAACAGTTTCTTCGTGATAACAACTTTGAAGTGATTCCTCATGCTCCCTACTCACCTGACCTGGCTCCTAGTGACTTTTGGCTTTTTCCAACAATGAAAGACACTCTCCGTGGCCATACATTCACCAGCCGTGCTGCTACTGCAATGTGTACGTCTGCAGGGCGATTACGTCGAGAAGTAACGCCGAGTAGTTAATTCGAAAAAATCGGAGGCCTTAGAACTTGAATGCACCTACTCCAAAAGTCTGTGAGCCAAGGTTTTAGTACGGGAAACACCTCAGTGCCCCTCATATAATAAAGTGAGGACCTCCCTTCGCAAACTTGCAGGGACAACCACGTGAGGAGCTGTATCATCGGTAGCCAGAAGGTGAACTCCTTCCAAGACTGAGAGGCGGTCTCGTAGAACAAAATAATGACGAAGAGGGTCCGAGGTCCGGCATGGAGGTCGGGACGACCACCCCTGTTGAATGAGGCATACTACTTGCCAGAGAATCGGGTCAGCTGCCGTTTCCCTGGTGGCTCTAGAACTAGTGATCGGGAAGCCATCAACTGCTTGGTGGGACGCCACATCCAAATGAAAACACATAATCTTCTCCCGATCGAACTTAGGATCCGGGCCCATCAGAAGAAGGGAAAGAGCGTCACCATTGGCATGCTGTCTGGTAGGGCGAAAATGAATGTCATAAAGGCACTTAGAGAGGAACAAGGCCCAGCGACGCAGTCTGTGGGCCGCCCTATCCGTAATCTGAGAGGTGGGGCCAAATAACGATATTAACAGCTTATGGTCAGTGATTAACTGACACTTCGTGCCATACAAGAAAGGGTGAAACTTGGTAACAGCATAGACAATGTCCAAAGATTCTTTTTCCGCCTGGGAGTAATGGGCCTGCATGGGACTAAGAATTTTAGACGCAAACGCCAGTGGCTGCTCGGAGCCATCTGCATTGCCATGGGCCAGGACCGCTCTCACCCCATACTGCAAAGCATCTGTAGCCAGGACCAACGGCTTATTGGGGTCAAAAGTAGCCAAACAAGGCGCTGACTTGACAAGGCCCTTCAACGAGGTGAATGTTTGCTCGCATGCAAGAGACCAATCAAAAGGAACACCCTTGCACAGAAGGCAGTACAGAGGGTGGGCTATGGGGGAAACCCTGGGAATGAACTGGTGGTAATAGGCAGTCTTGCCTAAAAACGCTGGTAACTCCTTCAGCGAAGCGGGCTGCGGAAGATCGACGATACCTTGGACCAAACTTCCTAGCAGCTGGACGCTGTGCCAAGAGACGGTGTAGCCCACATGCTCAATAGACAGTTGCAAGAAGTTCGACTTACACAGGTTGCAACGCAGGCCCACGGACTTGAATGTGGCAAAGAGGGTTTGAAGGTTGTGCAAGTGTTCCTTCGTGCTGTGGCCTGTGACAACTATGTCGTCCAGGTAATTAATACAATGAGGGATTGTCAACGTGATGTGCTCAAGATAACGCTGAAATATCGCCGGGGCATTGGATATTCCGAAGGCCAACCGCTGGTGTTGGGAAAGGCCAAACAGGGTGTTGATGACTGCCAGCCGTTTGGAGTCCTCATCAAGTGGTATCTGATCATAAGCCTCCGAAAGATCGATTTTCGAAAAATATTGGCCTCCCGCCACATCGGAGAACAATTCATCAAAACGAGGCAAGGGATAGGTGTCCACCACCAATTGGGAGTTAATGGTGGCCTTGAAATCGGCAGAAAGACGTAATTTACCCGAGGGTTTCCTGACAATAACGAGAGGCGAAGCCCATTCACTAGAAGAAATGGGAAGAACGACTCCAAGGGCTGTCACCTGGTCTAGCTCTGCTTTTACCTGAGGGCAGAGATCCAAGAGGATCTGCCTCGCGCGGAGAAAACGCGAGCGAGCCGATGCCTTCAATGTTAAGTGAATTTCAAAGTCTGAAACACGCTCTAGCCCTCCTCAAAGATATCCTTAAAGTCAGAGGTCGAAGATTCCAATGATTGATAGGGAACGTCTTCAGAGACCAACTGCATGGTGTCTGCAATAGAAAAACCGAAAGCTTGAAAGGCATCCAATCCAAAAAGGTTAGCGGAGCTCGCATCACTGATAACAATAAAAGTAGCAGGCCGAGTGACTGATTTGTAAGTAACGTCGGTAGTGAATTGACCCAGTAGGGGAATGAACTGATTACCATAACCGCGGAGACGCCAGTAAACTGGCGCCAACGGGGACGATCCAAGGTCGGAGTAAGTTTGTGCATTCAACAAGGAAACTGCCGCGCCCGTATCTACTTGCAGTTGTAGTCAGCACGACCGAACCGACACCTTGATAAAGAGTTTGTTTGCCGATGCGTCGGGAGCCTGGCCTGATGAAACTTCCTGAATGTCAACGTTCATGTCCTCTGTACCTGCTTCCTTCGATTCTTTCGAGGCTGAGCGACAAACTTTAGCAATGTGTCCTTTTTTTATTACATTTGCGACAGACGGCCCAACGCTGGGGGTACTCTGACCGATCATGATGTACATAGCACGAGGCACAGGACAGTAACAGGGGCCGGCGGCCGGAACTCTGTTCACGCGCCGTGCGTGAGCGGCCGTAACGGCCGGACTGTACCGCTCGCACATCGTCCACCCAAGACACAGTGGACGCGGCCACGCCGCCCTGAACCGCCACGACGTCGCACCACGCTTCCAACTGTTGACCTGCGGCGTGAGAGACTTCATACACTTGAGCAACGGACAGGACTTCCTCAAGGGAAGGGTCTTCCAACTGCAGGGCCCGTTGCCAGACCTCCCTATCAGGGGCCGAGCGAACAATGATGTCTCGCACCATAGCGTGGGCATACGACTCTCGCGACTGCTCCGTGACAGAATGACGCTTGCGACTAAGATCGTGCAGGGTAGCGGCCCACGCCCGGTAAGACTGATGGGGCTGCTTCTTGCATTGATAGAACTCCACCCTAGCCGCCACAACATGCGAGCGGCGGCGATAATATGGAGACAGCAATGAACACAATGTCTCAAAAGACAAGGACGATGGTTCCTGCAACGGCGCTAGCTGCCGCAAAACTTGATACAGTGAGAGAGATATCCAAGACAAGCAAAGGGGAAAGGAAGGAGGGAACGGCGTTGGAGCAGAATGCGTGGAGAGCAACGCCGGAAGCGCTTGTGTCATGGTTGCCATGAGCTCCTTCTGCTGCTCGGCCAAAACCCGCACAAATTCCCCCATGCCGTGCATAAGCTGCGAAACTGGAACAATGACGCAACACGCTAAAGGACGACCCTACTCGTCACCAATTGTGTATTAACACAATTCACGTTGTCCATTGCAGGTACTGTCTGCGAGGCATGCCCAATGTAAAACTGACTAGACATGGCCTGTGCTGCCTGAGTTGTTGTTCCGCCGGCAGAGGGAGCAGCCGAATTCTCGCGTGCCCTCTGGTGGACGGGACTCTACTTGCGGCAACTACTGTCCGTGACGCGCCGTGCCGATGTGCGCCTCCCGCGATCTTTCTGGTGCCTACTGCATATTATAAAGCATTAAAACCCCGACATTCATTTACAAACACCCTGTATTGTAGAAAAATGTTCCAGTGTAATAAATAATCTTCTGGTCATGGTAAAAAAAGCTACAGGCGGGGTACGATTGTTCTTAGGCGCTTGTACATTGAATCGAAATACAGAGACAGAGAGAGACCAACCAATTAATATTGATGAATTGTTATCCATATTTGAAAAGGCAATGTTCTTTAGCACAGTGGATTTGACTACACGATATTGGCAAATAAAATTTCATCCAGAATCCAAAAAGTATATAGCATTTTTGTGTGATGGGAAATCATATCATTTCAATGTATTGCTAATCGGACTTAATATCTCTGTATCTGTATTTATACATGTTCTAGGTGAAGCACTACGGAGAGACTTGTTGAATGATTTAAGAATATATGTAGATGATATCCTAAAAATATCAGCTAGTTGGGAAGAACATTGTCTAACTTTGTGCAAGTCTCTGAAAAAATTTAAAGAGAAAGGTATTACACTGAAGCTGTCAAAATCATGTTTTGCACACCAAGAACTTAAATTCTTAGTTCATATTGTAGGGGTAGAGGGAATCAGACCAGTCCCTGAATGCATAAAAGCTATCAAAGAATGTCCACACCCCAGATATGTAAAACTATTAAAAGGATTTATAGGTATGGCCAGATACTATCGATGGTACATATGAGGGCAAGAGCTAAATGACCAACGAATTTTATGTTTATTAAAAAAGGGAGTACTGTGGACTTGGGATCAAGGTGCAAATGATGTGTTTGAAAACGTTTAAAGAGCACTTGTTGAGGCACCCATATTACATCATCCAGTTATGGGTGAACCATTTAAATTTCAACAGATGCATCTGATTATGGTGTTGTGCCGAACTGTTCCAGGGAGACTGGGATCCAAATAATGTAGAACACAGAACCATAGCTTTTGCTAGCCATAGTCTAAATAACCATGAACTAAATTACACAGCTAGCAAAAGGAAACTATTGGTGATTGTATGGAGTGTTCAAAAGTTTCAAACATTAATATGGGGATCAGAAATCCATATTTATACAGATCATCAAGCTTTATCCTTTCTGATGAGTAGTTTATTATTACACAGTTGGTTAATGCTATGAATGCTTTTCCTGCAGGAACATGATATTATGATAAATACTTAAAAGGTTGCGGAAATATTGAACTTGATGCTTTGTCTAAGCTAACCATAGAAATGAAAGAATTGAAATGTACAGAAGGACCTGGTGTTATTTTTGCTATTAATTTTATGTCACTAGAAATATCCAAACATCAGGGTAAAGGAAATGGCTCAAAGAATAACAGAAAATATCCATCATGATCACTATTTCACTGAAATATTTTCTATGTGTATCCAGAACTCATTATCTCCTAATCAATTAGGAGAATGGAAAATTATAGATCATAACCTGTTTTGGAGAGACAGTGTAACCTCACAGCATTGGTGCTTATACATTCCGAAGGTAATAGAAGATGAACTTGTGTGGTATATTCATACAGGATATGGACACTTCGGAATCAAAAAGTGTATAACCCATACGGATAAGATTTTTCATTTTAAGAAGCTAGGGCATAGAATAGCATCTTTGATTAGAACCTGTGAAATTTGCCAGAAATTAAAAGACAATAATACTCATGTGAAATACAAAATGTATGCTATTATTCCTAAGCCATTACACGACCTCACTGCAGCAGACTTTTTTGGACCAATTCCACAAGGAAAGGGAGGAGTGTGGCGTCACCGCCAGACACCACACTTGCTAGGTGCTAGCCTTTAAATCGGCCGCGGTCCGGTAGTGTACGTCGGACCCGCGTGTCACCACTATCAGTGAGTGCAGACCGAGCGCCGCCACACGGCAGGTCTAGAGAGACTTCCTAGCACTCACCCCAGTTGTACAACTGACTTTGCTAGCGATGGTTCACTGACTTCTACGCTCTCATTTGCCGAGATGATAGGTAGCATAGCCTTCAGCTATGTCATTTGCTACGACCTAGCAAGGCGCCAGTATCCGTACTTTTGATAATATGAATCATGTACCATAAAGATCAACGTTCATCATTAATGGATTAAAGTTAAGTATTCCACCAGCTACGTCCGTTTTTCTCAATTCTAATTCCCTTGCCATGTTCCAGACCTCACGTCAGCCTGCGTGAGCTAAAACGCGTGCTTTCGGCCTCCTTTACTAACACGGTTGGCTCTCCTGCCAACCACAATAAGGAGTATCATATATTTTGTATATCATAGAATGCTGGTCAAAATATGTTAAACTATATCCTATTGAAAAAGCAAATACGCAAATGGTCATACACTGTTTACAACAATTCTTCCTAGAAGTAGGTAAACCAAAACGGTTTCTTACGGGTAATGGATCACAATTTGTGAGTAACGAATTTAGAGAATTTCTAGCATGGGAAGGTATTCAACAAGTGTTAATATCCATTTATAACCTGTCATCAAACCTGTGTGAATGAGTAATTAAGGAAATTGTAAAATTATGTCATACTTACTGCCATGAAAAACATACTTCCCGGCGAACAAAAATTAAAGATTTTGAACTTATCCTAAATGAGTTACCCCATTTATTGACTGGGTTGACACCTTTAAAAGCTACAGGAAAATCTTTTATAGGAGAACCTTTAACTAAGTGTCTTAATTGGCTTGAACAATCTAGTGTCAATTGCAAAGTAAATCAGGAAATAGTTTCTAAGAATTTAATTAAAAAGGCATAAGTATAACGAAAAAGCTGTAGAACTGCAGTACTGAGTCAATGACCTGTTTCTTGTAAAACAACATCTTCCCAGCTTGACTCTAAAGAAAGAGACTAAGTTTTCTCAAAAATATGAGGGACCATACCGAGCACACACGGTGGCCCATCCTAAACGTTATTGTTAGTAGATATCACAACTGGATTAGAAAAGGGGGAAAACAATGTTAAGGGTGTAAAATTGTATATCCCCCAGGGACATTAACATTCTGAGTTAACGGGTGGAGTGACGACCATCGGATCCCAAATTGTTTTTGGTGTTTCTTCCAAAATAGGCTTCCCACACTGAATTCCTTTAAAATCTTAAACTATTATATCATCTGTCATTTAAAATCTAGAACTATCCTACAATATTATTGCTTAAAAAACTGGATATGACCATAAAATAGAGAACAACTTAAGAGACTCGCAGAAATAAAGTGATATCTAGACGAAATAAATTAAATAGAGTATTATATTTGTGGAAAATGTAATATGATATGACTAATTGAACAACTGTGATACCATAGTGTGTACTTCTTCTATTTTGTATAGAGTATTTTATATCTTTCATGAGATGTGATACAGATGGGAGGGTTTGTATAAATTTTGAAAGGGATGAGTATTGTAGATAAGAGCATCATTTACGTGAATAGGTAAATCATAACTAACACAAAACACACATCACACCTTTCAAACAACCCTCACAAACAGGTGTGCCTGATTCTTATTCATTTGCCGTTTCCTTAGGTTTGCTAGGATTTCCTTCGGGGACCTCATAGGGTGAAGGTGGGACAAGCCTGTTCTATAGGAGACGATTTAATGGTGGGACAAGTCTGTTCTGAGGAGACGATTTAACAACATCCTGGGGAATGAGGATGGGAAGGGTTTCCTGTCTTTACGGCTATCTCTTTTGTCTTCTTCGATCTTATCAGGACCTTCAATATTCATAAACTTCTATCACAGAAGTCCTTCCTTATTTCTGTGGTTTCTAATAACCTCAACCTTATCATTAGATAATAAGGTTGAAGAATCAGACAACACACACACACATCGGCATATGCACAAGTATACACTTAGACACAAACATACAGACTAGAAAGCCTGTCACGATGTGAGAACCGCCAAGTGTTGTAAGGGAAAATGTGGGTACACCTAGAAATATGCACACAAATATAGGATACTATGATGGTTCTACATCAAATATACATAAGAAAAGGTATATATAAACTAAAAAAGAGGTATGAGCAAAGGGAGAAAACAAAAGTAGGAGAGAACGTAAATCATGCTGATCAATAAGAAATGTCAGTATAATAAATACTCTAATGAATAGAAGGATAATGGGACATGAATAGTATATGTTGACATAGTATCTATTGAAAGCATTGAAGTTGATAGGTAGAGGAGAACTCTAGGAAGTAAATGATGTATTAAAGAATGAATGCGAAGCTTAAGATAGATTTATATCTTTACCAGAAAATACTTAATTATGTTACACATAGAAATGTATACTAGGGTAATGAACCATTTGGCCTACTCAGAAGGATAAGGGGGTTGTACCTAGCATTCAAGAAGTATAAAAGGCAGGTATACTTATGTGGAGATAGGATGACCTGTGGTCTAAAAAATAGGGATGCTTTATAAGCGGTGTACCTACCAGAATGGAAAGAGGAAGTGCTCTCATAAGGTCAACCCACAAGTAAGAAATAGGTGCTGATCCTAAGAGAAGGAGACAGTATCGAGACAAAAGTCACAAAATTTATAGGAGTTATTCTGGAAATCATAATCTATGAACGACTAGCATTGTTATGTTTTTTAGGAATAAATGAATACGTACTAGGAAAAAAGTAGTACAAAAGATAAGAATAGAAAATAGATTACTCATGTATCATAAACACCTGAAGTTTTCATTTAAAAAGAAATAAAGAACAAACAAGTCCTCACAATTCCTAAATATCAGAAAACTGACTAAAGCCTCAAGCGTATGCTCATCTCAAACAAAAAATTTTTCAAGAAGGAACAAATAATTGCTTCCAAAAGAAGAGATATGTATACACACTTATGTAAAAATGCATATCATAAAGATAAGAAATGTTACCATGAATTATATTAGTTGCATAATCACTATGTGTAAAATATCTGATCTGAGGACAGGGGGGGGGGGGGGGGGGTTATGTAGCAATTCAAGAATTTCTGTGTAAATTCTAGAACCACTCACTATTCTAGATACCAGTGTGGGATGGTAAAATCCTACCTACTGTGTGTCACATGTCAGAGTGTGCAGGTTTAAAATCAGTCACGGGAAGAAGGTAGATGTGGCAGTCAAACGGCACCGACAAGTACCCTTTGAACAATCCATATTTGTGTCATTAACTATTATGTGAAAGAAGAACAGTTGAAAAGTAATCTTGAAAACTCTTCATCCAGCCTTGGTAGGGGAAAGACCTTTTATCTGATTCATGTGAACCAGAGTCAAGGTTATTAAGTCAGCTCTTTCATGAATGTAACTAAATTTGTTTCTGATATTGGACTGAGTGAGTGACTTACTGGAAGTCATAAATGTACGTGGAAAGTAAGAAGTTGATTCTATATGGAGTTCAGATATACTATTGGTTAATTAAAAGTAAATATCACGTATCTACTTATTTCACAAGTAGAGAGAGAGGCTTAAATATTCCGGTACTTAACATCGTGCTATGGAGACAAAGTCAAGAAATTTTTCCAGCAGCCAGATAGCCAACAAAGAAGATAAGCTGTGTATCTCAAGTAAGTCACTTTGTATAAAAGAAGTGGGAAGTTTGGACATCTACTTCTCCCTTGGCAGTCAGTAAAACATTCCCTCTTTCAGTCACCAATCAACAATAATTTTCCTACTCCAAATTCAGTACAATTTTTCCTTTCCATTTAATCTTTTTGTATTTAATTTCCTGGACAACTGTAAAAATGTTTACAACTTCAGTATCCAGATCATGATTTTTAATCTTTTTTCATTATTATTTTCTAATTTGGCACCCTTTTTCATAGTTTTCCAAACAAATGTTATTGACATCATGCTCATTTGTCTGGTGAATTCTCTTAATATTTTGCTTGTGACACTTTTGAGTCGAGTTTTCTCCAACCTTTTCCACCTAACATTCAAAAACATGCGGACTTTTTGTCTTTAGTTACTTATCTTTTTTCTTCTTCTTCTTCTTCTTCCTGAGTCCAATTTGGAAACCACATACAGTATTTTTTATTTTCATAGGTCACTTCTGCTTTAATTATGTACTAGCACTCTATTTTTCTCTTTTGTGTCCCTTGTTGATACTGGCATGTACTGAGATACTAAATCATATGCTAACCATCATTCTACTTCTGTCTGTCTTAATAAACCAATTTTAATAAAACTCTACCTATTAATGCTATGTAGCAATAGTAGTTCACCATTTCAGTTTCAAGTTAATATCTCTAATAGTTTTCAAAATACAGAAAATTACTTAAAAAACAAAATTTTCGAGTAGTAAATAAATTATACAGTTTATATGTTGTTAGAATGAGTGTAGAGTCAATAAGAAGTGTGCATGAAGAACTGCTCTTGAATTCTGAAGTGATTAAGAATGTTTTAGAGTATACTTAATGTTGTGCAGCAGTGTTTGTCATGTACAGTGGGGTGTGTCTCACTGCACTGACTGGAATTGTAATATAAAAACAACCAGTACTTATATCAGAATGGTAATATCTCCATGCCTACCCTTAAACAATTAAAGACATGATTAATTCAAAGTTCATTTGTCATTTTTGATAATAATTTAGCAGAAGACATAATTTTTATTTACAGTTTATGATTGTTCACATAGATGATTTGATTAGCTATGTGAGAATAGATATAGATATCATTGGCCATAGCTGGGATCAGTCAAAGGAATGTGCCTTCTTCTGTTCTGGAGTTGGGAGATGTACTGTGTGAGCTGAAGTACCAAGGAGTCATAATCTAGTCACTGGAGAGTAAGAATGTGTCTGCAATGATTCTAACAATTTTAGAATCTGAGTTGTATATTGAAAAAATGCATTTTGATGAGTAAAAATGTGGTCAAAGTCAGTATAAAGTGGACATGTTCTTTGACATACCGTATGGATGAGATATTTTTGAGAAATTATATTAATGAAGGGAAGCTTACCTCTGTTACTACACGTTAGTACACCACATGATATGATATGCATCTGGTCCATGTGTTTTCACACCATGCCGCGTGAAACTGAGAGGAGCTGCCTGCATTACTGGGCCTAAAACTTTCTGCTGTGCAGGATTACAATGCAGCTCATGTTAGTCCACTGCCATTTACTTAATGTTATTTTGTTGTTTACACTTAATTTCAGTCTAGTGTGCCCAAGGTTTTTTCTGTTATTGGGTGGTGCATTCAGCCAGATGATGCTAGCATGGTTGGTAAGATTCAATAATGCACAATGATACTACATGCTTCTTGTTGAAGTTTGAGAGGACATGCCATGGCAACCAAATGGTCAGTGGAGAAACAAATTTCTTATAAAGAAGTGCATAAAAGTAAATTTAAGCATGTTAAGATCAGTTTGCTTGTTAGAAATTAAAGCTAGGTCACAATAGTTCAATACCACACCTGTAAATTTAAGTATTTTTGTTCTGAGTGTTACTAGAATATGGGGTCAATTTGGGCAACAGCTGTTACTGAAAGTTTAACTGTGAACCTGTCTCTCTCCAGTGTGATACGTTAATTATTTCATATTACTATGATAGGGTGTCAAGCGTTTTTCTGTTCACAAAGTATGAGTGACTCCAAGTTTACTTCTTTTGAATAACATCGTTTTCCATATTTAGCAGTCATTAAAGCAAATTTATACTGTTGGAAAGTGAGTTCCAGCATCAAAAGAGGGTCATGAGTACTAAGAGTAAATGTCTAGCTTTCTCTATTTAAAATATCATCTAGCTGGGAAATGCACCAAGAAACTGATGTCACAAGGTAATGCACCAAAAAGTGCTATTATAAAGCATAAGCACTATGGTGATAAAAATCAGTGAAATTGTACATTTGTTTTTGTGTGTGACAAAATGCAAGTGTTTCTCAAATATCAAGGCAGGGTGTTAAAATTATTTTCAGCCACTTAATTATTCTCATATTATTGCAGTTAAGTGAAGTTTTATCTACTTTTGCACACTGTAACTGCTTATAAATAAATGAGTTGAAAGTTTCTCATTAAAACTCCAGCCACCACTGCATGATGAGCCTTCAGGCCAATGCATGTTAATTCTACAATTAATTTCTGAATATTACTTACATTTATCCACAGTACATTATGAAGCATCTCACATATTTTTATGATCTGTGTGTTTATAAGTGTATGCAGAACCAAATGATTTTATTGTGTTATTCTGTGGGTTAGTTCTGTGGGTTAGCTCTCATAGCCAGTTCAAAATAATGAAACAGTTCAGATAGTACGTCCTCTTCTATACAGCCATAATTCCTATCAACCATATTTATTTCTGTGGTAGCTTGCATCCAGAGGCATGTAATGAAGTGCACTTTAGTAAAAGTATTACTGAGCGGCTACTGCATGTGATCATTATTACTTCTGATAGTGATGCCACATCATCTAATGCATGTCATTACTAATTAGAAAAGGAGAAATTAAAAGAAAAAGAATGTAGCATCACATGTGGTGACAATGGGGGATAGGACATTAATCCTCAATTAGTGTCCTGAACTTTGCAAAAAATTGTTGGACATTTCCCTTATCAAAATTAAAAGCATTATTCACAATGTATATCAATCAACCAAAATTAGAGGGGGGAAAAAGGCTATGAGATGATATAGACAACATGTTTGTGGCTGATGAGAATGCAGATATTAACAGTACAAAATGTAACCCACTAGGATCAGATAGTAACATGGATTATAGTAAAGTAATGAGTATGTTGCAGTCAATATCAGAAAAGATCAAACCATGAAATATTCACAGCTTGGACAAGGTATCTCACCCAAAAATGAACTTTCTCATTTGTGGGGATTTAAATATCAATACAATGAAATCAGATGATATCAGTAGTACATATCTGAAAATCTTCCGCATCTATGGCATAATGTCACTAATAAACTGTCCAATTAGAGTGACTAAAGAGTCTTCCTCAATAATAGACAATGTGGCAACAGACGTAGAAAGAAAGCACTGCAGGTCACTTGTTCAAAATCTAGGCCTATCAGATCATCTCTGTCAGATATTAAAAGTAAATATTTATATAGAAAAATCTGCTAAACTGAATGCAGATAAAAGAGTCTTCTCAGAATGAAACCAATGTCAATTCTCATTCCAGCTACAACATGAAAGGTGAGAGGAAGTGTATGAAGGAACAAACATTTAAAAAGTGCATGGCAGTATTTAAACTAAAATTTGAGGAAGCATTTCCCAAAACATTGCATTCCATTGGAGCTTCAGAAGAAAATATATGGGTGAACAGATCTATCACAAAATAATCTGAAACTCTAAGGCATCTCACATCTATCAAAAACAATCCCATTGACCCAGCTTTTTCAGAATTTCAAAAAAATACAGGAGAACTTATAGAAAGGCATGGTAGCTGCGGAAAAACTTGCAAACAGTAAAACATTACTGGAAGCAGATAACAAAAGTAAGGCAGTGTGGAACATAAGCAAACAGAATAAAGTAAATATTGGACCAAAACACATGGAAACACAGATTACAAACAAAGATGTTCAGATCAGCAACCCAAAGGAAGTAGCAAACATTGTCAATGAATACTTCAGCAGCATTGCTCAGAAACTGCAACAGAAATATTCAGACATGTATGTTCTGCACTGAGAGGACCAGTTGCCACATTCAATGGCACTCTTTCCGGCAACAGAGAAAGAAGTGACACAGGTAACACACCAATTAAACAATAAAAAACCACAGGGTTAGTTGAGATCACAGTTAGTGTTCTTGACAAATGATAAACAATATAAAAACCCCATTAACAATAATAATTAATGAACCTTTCAGATCTGGCTGTTTTCCTGAATACCTGAACAAGCAACAGTAATACCAATACTAAAAAATGGTGATCCAGAAAATATAGGAAACCACAGCCCATATTTTTTACTATCTTGCATTTCCAAAAAAGAAAAAAAAAAAAACCATAATGAAAAATAGACTAATAAAGTGCTTAAATACATACAGCCTTCTATGCAAAGAACAGTTCAGTTTCAGGTCCAAAAAAAGAACACTGTCAGCTATAGCACACGGTACTACAGCTGTATTCAAAGTGCTAGGCAAGGGCAAGAATGAAATAAGCATTTTTTGGATCTGTCAAAAGCATTTGACACAGTTGACTGCAGAATTTTACAACACAAATTAGAAATATTAAGCATAAGGGGTATGGCACAGAATTGATTTAAGTCATGCTTGGAAAACCGGTTGCAAAGAGTTGAAAACTCTCATGTTTCTAAAAGACTAGAAGTAAAACACTTATCAGATCCAAATTATATTTATAGAGGCATCAACCAGGGAAGTGTATTGGGCCCAATCCCCTTCCTTGTATGTATATACACATGATTTCCCAGAGAATGTCAGGTATGGAGAAAAAATATTATTTTATGATGACAGCACAGTAGTGATTACCGACAAAAATTCAACTCAGTAAACAGAAAAACCCAATGAAGCTCTCAGAGACATCCACAACTGGTTATTAAAGAATACAGTAACTTTAAATGCAAAAAAAGACAAACTGTATGAACCTCTGACTAAATAAATACCCACTGTTTTGAAAGTGTACTAGATTGTTTAACTGATAGGAAATTCATGGATGTGGATGCAGATTTTCAGTTAAAATGGACAGAGCATGTGAGAATTTTGGCAAATAATCTATCCTCAGGATGTTATGCCCTGTGAATCATTGCACCAGTGGTCACCATTTCATGCTCGAAAGTAGCCTACATTGGATATATGCATTCAGTCCAGAGTTATGGGATAATTTTTTGGGGAATAAGTGTTGGAAACATACAGACTATTTTTGAGACACAGAAAAGAGCTGTGTGAATTGTAACAAAGAGTTTTAACAGGACACACTGTAAAGAATTTTAAAAAAAACACTAAATATCCTGTCAGTTCTGTGTGACTACATCTGTCACAACATAATGTACAAAAAAATCTTATTTTATGCACCACAAACAGCACAAAATGTGACCATGAAACCAAATCCAGATTCTTTACAGCTAAACAGCAGTGTATTGTACTATGGAATAAAATTTTACAATAGACTGCAACAAGAAATAAAAAGATACAAATGATCCCCACACCTTTAGCCAATGACTAAAAAAGATATTTACCAAGTTATAGCTACTACACTGGAAATGAATATTTAAAATAATCAAAGACAGTAAGTTAATGTTCATGAACAATTTATGATATGATTAGAAAAGTGGAACTAAATATAGAAGTATAAATACTGTGAGAGGAATGTTTATTTTAATGAGGAGTACTGTATATTGTAAAACAATTGACAACATACATACAATATCATTGTTCTGTTGATGAATAAATTAATCAGGCAAACAGCTTACACAACCATTTAAATCACTGGGGCAAAAAAATGATTCATTGGGCAGGAAAACAGAAAGAACATTGAAAGAAAGTGCAAAAGCAACTTCTAGAAAGATAATATGAGCAGTCAATTAGTTGCAGACAGCAAAGTAATGAATAATGATAGGAATGACTTACATGAGGCTGAAGTTAAGTGTGTGCAGTTAATGAATGAGATGCCTGATGAAATACGGAGTGTCACAGATTTTCCATTACAGACTTCTAGTAGTTGTAGAGGGGACTTTGAACTGGAAGTGTACTGTTTCTGTGCTACAACTGTTTGAAAACATGTTTGCTAAGTAGATATGAAACAAGGTAGTCATAATGAGGGTTGCTTACTTCACATTGACTGATGTCATATGATGTCTGCCATACCTCTCTGACCTAGTTTGAGCCTCATTCATGTCTCTGTAAATGTTAGAGCAACATGGTTGAGTAAAGATCTGAAGAATACACCAACATGATCCTTCTGTATGGTGATGTTCATGGTAATGGAAGAGATGCTTGTTGCCTTCATTATACATGACCTATGACTCTATTGCATACCCTTTCCACCACAATTATGCAATTGCTTCAAAAAAGGAGTACAATCACCTGGTATGACTCGATGTGATCCCAGGAGACATCAAACACTCAATGTGAAAGAGGCCCCACTACATCACATTGAAGAGAGCTTGTCACTGAATACATGAGTAATTTCTTTGATTATTAATGAGTTTAATTGTAAAACTATTGATGCACTGGGCCACACCAAATAAATTACTTACCAACATATTTTCAAATGGCTGTTGCACAAAAGAGGTATGTTTTGAGACATAGGTTCCTGCTAAAAATGATATGTGTTCACTCCCCTGCACAAGTATTAGAAATTTGTAATTCAAATTTCCAAACACCCTATAGACAATATTGTTGAAAAAACGTCATATTCAGAAATACTGTAATGAATTTGTGAAGGAGGAAAATTTATATAATTTGTCTATAATAGGAGCTGTTATCTGCAATGTGAATAATATTGTAGTGAAAGATCTGTGTGTAATAAAAATGAAGAAACCTGGAGTTAAGTTGCTGGTATGTATAAGTTACTAGAAGTGGAGAATGAAAATATCTGTTTGCCGGAGAAGATGTTGAAACATGTCAGTAGTGTGAAACATTTCAAATAATTATGCATAATATATTACCTGTCTAAAGGAAAAGGTTGTAAATACAATTAACAGGGGGAGGGGGGGAAGCTGAATGAAAGTATGCAGAAAGCTATTTTTAATAATTTATTTGTGTTCAAGAGAGACATATTCGTAAGATGAAATGTTTCAAGGTTACAGCATTTTGTGTCTTGCAATGGAACAGTAAATGTTTTGAAAAGTAATAGTAAATATTCATAGTATGATGCACAGCAGTTATGTATGGTGGGGGTAGAGTAGTCACAGATCTAAAAGTCAATAGGGGTCCATCTTTCTTTGACGGATACACCAACTGACAGGTGACACCTCCCCATCTAGTGTGGCCCTCTTTCTTCCTTTCCTGGTACACTCACCTTCTTGTAGTATCATGCCTACTTGATAAATAATTGCAAGCAGTTCTCTTATCTATCCTTTTGTAAGTGTTTTGGTCAACCCTGAGGTCACCAGACAATTGAATCCCTGGATTAAGATTTTCATTTGGTCCCAAACCTGAAAACTGTCATCGGTTCTTAGTAAGATCCTGCAAAATAGCGTGACATTCTTCCATTGTCCTATCTGCCTAAGAACCTAGGCAGCAGGTGTCATTTGTACCAACATAAGCTATAATTTGCAGTCATTTGCACATATTACATACAACAGCTGCCACCAGAGCCTCTTCTGGACCTCCTCCTGGTAAATATAACAACTGTGCACTGGCCTTCCTTCCTGTATTCATGATGGGCTCATGACATCCTGACGCCCCATGTAGTGTGAAAGGGAATGGGTTCCAAAGACTTGTGGCATAGACAAGTACAAATGACATATCACTGCCATTGTAAGTTCTTTGACTCTGTGAATTATTGGCCCACACCATCTTGCTTGTTGAGTTCACTGTATGGCTTGTTGTAATGTGGATATCTGTAAGGAAATATACCAAGTCTTACAGAAATGAGTGTGTTTCCTTCTGCTAAAACCCAACCAAAATCCCACAGTTGTGACCTCAAGTAAGAATTCATGTGCAGTTTCCTCACAGTGCAAGTATTTTCACATCTACCACACTGGCTTGTTTACACCTTCATTCATTCCATTTGGTCATTTATCCTGCCATGTACCATGTGGATATTGAAGCTCCTGCACCTAAAACGGGACATTTTGTCGCTTGACCACCACCTGAATTCTACAACACACTTCCTGCAGTTTTGTCGTTTCAACACTTTCGCCACTCAACAGTACAACATATGTCTTCAGACTCAGGCTTTGCCTCTCCAGAAAGTGTGCATCGATGTGCATTTCAAAAATGATAAGAAGGAGAGCAAAGTTCCTTCATTTCAGTCGTGCTGATGTGGATTCTGCATTTTGTGCACAAACTATGTATCAGACGCCAGCCACCTGAGTGACTGTTACAACAGTACCATGTGCAACCCAACCTTTGTTAGGATACACCATGTGTACTTATCAAGCCTCAGCGATGCCTGAGTCATTTACCACTTCATCGTTTTACAAAGTGGACAATGCCCAGAGTATATCACAAACATTCCCAGGTCAGCTTCTGTCCCCAGTGACCATTTGGCACCTCAGTGCACATTTTGGGCCCGCACCTGATGTGAACAATGTGCCTCATAGTGATACTAACTGTGGTTTCCGCCCCTCCAAACATGCCCCGGCTCGTCATGGCGACAGCCTGCTAGGAACATTTTACTGTGCTGCTCTGTGCATGTCTTCTCTTCCACCCTCTGCCCTCTCCCATCACCGCAAGTGAACTTTCAGGGAGTTTTGGCTGCAGCCGTTCAGCTGCTCACTTTTCACATAGTGTCATCCATGTCTTGTGTGTAGGACTTCCGCGCCATGGACATTGCATCAGACAGTTCTACAGCATCATTTGCTTTGGTGCCATTCACATCCACTCTGGCAGACTGCTTGCTCACCCTCTAGGCTGTGCCATCTGCATCAACTGAACTGGTCTAGCATCCATGTCATATGAGTGATACGAGAGACTCAGACACAGAACTATCTGCATCTTCATTGCCACCACCAGGCTGCTTACCAACGCTCTCCCTGCTTTGAAGTATAATTTTGTAAAACAGTCTATCATCGAGTGCCCCTCATGTTCCCCAGAATAGGTTATCCTGCAAATATGTACAAGGAACATCTCGGTGACCACACGCCGTCCCAGCTTTGGTACCGGCTATGACTCCTGGTCAACGAGCAGATGATGCCACATAAAACCCTGTGGTCGGTGTGGTTTCAAAAACTGTCTCCAGACTTCCAGGTTCATTTCCTCCCCCATGACCTGGAATTCATTGGTTCGCATCTGCAGATGGCTGACCAGGTCTATTCACCCACACACCAGTGCCATCAGCAGGAGCTCACGCAAGAGGTTGGCACTCCTGCACTGGTAGCTCGCCCAGCCGCAGGCAGGGGCAAGCCACGCTCCACCCCCCAGACTGCTGTGCCACCTCACACCCAGCCTGCACACTCCCTGCCTACCAAGTTGCTGCATATCGCACCCAGTGTACGAACCCAAACACATAGGGTAAGATCGGTCGCCTCGTCACCCAACATACCTTCACTGTTGGTACCATACCATATTCGGCAACGACGCCAAAAACTGCCACTCTCTGTGCAAGCATCCAAAAAGCCAATCGTCTGATAAGCGCCAACCCACACTACATTCGGTCCTCATTTCTGTCCCATTGAACAGTCGCCTTTACTTCAGACTGTAGTTCAAGTTGCAATCGTACCTAAATCGATGGTCACACTCCGTCTGACATGCACACACTCTCTTCTGCAAGCTGTAAACTCATCTACACTCAAGACCTGCAGCTCCATCGAGCTTCAGCTCTGCCTCTCTAACAGCCTCTCCCTCCCCTGGATCTTCCATGTGGAGGACACCGCAGAACCGATCCTGGGAATCGACTTCTTATTGTACCATCACTGGTCTCCAAACGTCATTCGAGGTTCTCTGCTTCTCCACACCTCTAACTCTCACATCCTATGTGACCATGGTCTGCCACTTGCACTGAGTGTAAACTCCATTAAGTGTTTAGTCCATCAGTGCATGGCTCTCGCAAGTAGGACTTGTGCAGTCGTCAATTGCATACTGGCAGAAAGTGACAAGACATGCACCCTCCACTGTGAGAACACCATTTTGAAATATCGCATTGCACGTGCCGGGGACAAGCTTGCGCCATCACCGCCCCCATCAATTCACACCGCTTGGGAGCGCCGACACCCGAGCCTTCATCTGGTACATCTGACAACAGGACGCAGGTTAGAAAGACCATACCTGTCTCGTACAACTCCAGTCTGAACCACACAGTGTTACCCCGCCTCCCTCGCCCCTAGCTGCTCAATGTCTCTCTCACCTGTTTAGCAAACTGACCTTGTGTGCCTCATGATAATCCAGCCATCAGGGCTCCGATCACGCGGCCCATTTCCATGCGTGTGCCCGCCAAATGTGTTGATAAACATTCCCCCCACCCTCTCACGCCGCCTCTCACGGCTTGCTCCATATCTCCACACACGCCAGTAGCGCAGCCACCACTGAGCGTGCCTCTATCTCGCACTACGGACAATAGACAGCCTCTAATGCACCACTTGCGCCCAGCTCACACTCGATACTCGCAGACTGCCGTCTGCGCCCGTGTAAACATAAAAAATATGACTTTTCCACTGTCATCGAATCATCATGTCTGAGGGCCCACAGGCACGTGGCTCGCCACCTTAACCCACTGAAGTTACGCTCGGCTCGCCAGCAAATACAGGAACTTCTTGAGGCAGGAATTTTACAGCCCCCCGATAGTAACTGGTCATCACCCATAAACCTCACCCCTAAACAGGATGGCTCCTTTCGTATATGTGGCGATTACAGACGCTTGAATGCTAGAACTGTGATGGGCAATTATCCTATACTGAACATTTCAAACTTCACTCACCTTCTCATGGTGCTACAATTTTCACCATACTGGATTGCAAAGATGCATATCACCAAATCCCAGTTGCACCAGAAGACATTCCGAAAACGGCGATTATCACCCCCCATCTGGCTGTACGAGTATCATTTCATGCTATTTGGGTTTTAAAAAACTCCCAGACGAGTTAATGCTTTATTGACTCTCTCCTGCTCCAGTTCGATTTCTGTTTCATATATCTCGACGCTATCCTGATCTACAGCAAATCCGCACAACATCACGAACGCCACTTCACGATAGTAAAGGACACTCTCTCATCAAACGGAGTCGAGATCAAAACTAAAAAACTGCAACTGCAACAACAATCTGTCCAATTCTCGGGGTACACAGTCTCGGCTGTCGGTATACATCCCCCTGAATCGAAGGTGCAATCAATCTTATCCATGCCTCTCCCTACCACATACAAAGAGCTTCATCGGTTCCTGGGAATGATAAATTACTACCATCATCATCTGCCTGCAGCAGCCAACACCCATGCCACCCACACTAATGCACTCGCTGGCAAGCAAACTTCAGGGACGCACCCCGATGGAACTAATGTGTGCAGCCTTCCAGGCTCTGCAAGACTCTCTTGCACAAGCTTTCACTCTCGCTCATCCAATCTCAGATGCTGAACTCATCACCATGGATGCCAGTGACTCCACAGTAGGTACGGTCCTAGAACAACACAACAACAACATGGTCACGCCACTTCAGTTCTTTTTGAGGAAACTTTCATGCACCCAACAAAACTACTCAGTCTTCGACCACAAACTTTTAGCGGTTTATGAGGCAGTGCAACACTTCTGTCCTGTTGTTGAGGACCGACCTTACCACATTCTAACCGACCATAAACCAGTAGCAGATGCCATATGCAACCCCCCTCTTGACCTCCCCCCCCCCCCCCCCCCACCCCTGTCGCTTTCGACACTTGGATTTCATCTCTCAGTTCTTTACTGACGTCCGCCATATCAAAGGCGCTGACAACATTGTTGCACTTTTCCTTTCCCACATTAGCACCATCTCAATGGTCGTAGACCTCTCCGACCTCACGTCCCTGTAGAACCAGGATGAGAATATGCAGTAACTTCTCAACAGCAACTCCACTTTGCTGTCTTTCACCAAAGCAAAATTTGTTGACGTCCGAGAGGAAGTCTGGTGTGACTCCTCACCAGCAACTTCTGACCGCTCATCCCCACCCCGCTATCCATACCCCCTTGTTGACTTCCTCCACGTAGGTTTCGGCAGATGGACTTAATTTGCCAATACACAACAGACATCCGTTACATCTGAGGATCAGAAAATGTGATGTCTGACTACCTATCACATATCAATGCAATTTCGGCCCCTATTGACTGACGAACTGGCCCACTCACAGGACAATGATACCAAAATGCACAACCTCCGATAGGACCCAGATACTTCCCTTCAGGTTGTCTCCTGTAACCTACCAGGCTCAGTCAGGCCACTGTGGTGCGATACATCCATGGGCACTGCATTTCGTCGCATAGCCTTTCACATCCTGGTGCTAGGCTATTATGCACCTTATTACAGAACACTCTGTGTGGCCGGGTGTGAAGAGGGATTGTCGTACTTGGGCTTGTGCTTGTTTACAGTGCCAGTGCAACAAAGGGTGCAGGCACACACAACCCCATCTAGGTAAATTCTACATCCAAAAGGCCACTTCATACACAAACATTTGGACCTCATAGGACTGTTACCAGTGTCTGATGGTTACAGGTATATCCTGTCTGTCATTGACTATGTTACATGTTGTGTGGATGTGAAACCTCTGCAGGACATTACAGCAAATTCTGTAGCACATGCATTTGTATCCTCTTGGATAGCTCGATTCTGCTGCCCTACATCCATCACCACCGATCGGGGAAATCAGGGAAGGCATTTTGAATTCCTACTGTTCAACAGACTCTGTGTACACTGCAGGGTGCATATATTCCACACTAAGGGTTACCACCCAAAGCGTGATGGACTGGTCGAGTGGTGGCACAGGACTCTGAAAGCGGCCCTCATGTGTCAAGGTGGTGAGTAGGCCAACCTTCTTCCCTGGGTTATGTTAGGGATACATACGGCTTACAATACAGACCTCCAGGCCTCACTTTCAGAGCTCCTGTATGGCAAGACCCTAGTTCTCCCCACAGAGTTCGTCAATTACGAAGCAATCGTCGACCTATCCGACCTCCTCACTCTAGTTGAGTGTGTCTGGAAACACAGAACTGTGATCTGCACGACGCCTTCACGACCACACACCCAAACTCAGGTCTTTCTGCATTCGGCATTGGACTCTTGCGAGTTCGTTGTGTTATGGGATGACACAGTCAAACCGGAATTATAGCCACCCTACTCTGGCTCGCATCGAGTAGTAGCTTGCATGGACAATACTATGGAAACTTTTATCAATGGCCGTCAGCAGACAGTTCCCGTTCAGTGTGTGAAACCAGCCTGGATGATCAAGGAATTGTACAACACCCTCTCAAGTCGAGTTTTCCCCGTCAGGTGACGACCTCGATCTCACACAGACCACCCACTCCCCTGCACTCCACCATGATCATATGTGAGCCAAGCCTTCACTTGTTGGCAGCCCAGTTGTTACGTGTGACGATACTCTAACCTCGTTTCACTCAGGCACTGTGTGTGACAATCCATAACCTCAGGCCCAGCCACACGTTGTGTGAGACATTACCCCATCACAAGTGTTGGTACCCAATACCCCCACACAGTGTTCTAGCGTTTCTCCTGAGTTAAGTTATTCCCCCCCCCCCCTCCAACCCCCCTAGTGCCACCTATGTCCACTGTTGACGAAATTTGCATTTCAATCAACGTCTCTGAGTGCCCACATGATGAGCTTTCCTTGCAGCTCTGTGAGGGATCCATCTTCATCCTCCACATAGGGGACACTTCGCGTGAGTTCAAACTCATATCACTTATCACCAAACTGCACACAGTCCCTATCCCAAACGGTATGGATATGGCTGGCAGAGCTTCAATGTTCGGCACCAACGGAATGCTCAAGTTTCGCATTCCCCTCTCAGCCTGTACTGCAACACCGACAGATTGTGTGCCAGTCCAGTTCACACTTGCAGGTCGACCAGTCTGCCCCCCCCCCCCCTCCCCCGCCCGCTGGATGGTGGACTATACCAGCGTTAGTCCACCTCATACAGACAGCATGGGCTCTTTGCGCATTCCTGTATCAACCAGGAAGCATCCCACAACACCCTTCATAGAAGACACCCACGCCCTTCCCCCCTGTGCTTTGCACTCCCTGGAAGGGGGAGGGGGGACCTTTGGCACTCGCTGTTCTTTGGATTGGTCTTGGAGAGTTGGGGTTATGATGTTCGTGTTGTGACTTTACGTATTATTTTCTTGCATTTTGTGTAATTTTACAAACCTTAATAAAAGGGCATGGTCATAATAAGTTGGAGTTTTCTGTGCGCAGTCAGTAGCTATAGCCAGAAAACCCACATTCTCTTTACCCCCACGCGTTATTCGATAATGGATCAACGAAGATACTGTATTCCATCTAGAGCACATCCACATGGTAGTTATTTATTTAGAGACAAATCCAGTACTTACATATTTATCCAACTATCGTACATCGAGAGTCAATGAAAGGAACAAGGCAGTCCGAATTGCCTCTAGGTGACATACTGACGGAATCTGCGGTCACTTGCCTCCTCCACTGTCACTTCTTAGTGGGCAGATTAAACCCTTGCCCCCACCCCCCACCCCCACCACTGCCTTAAATATCCATGCAAATGAATTTGAGCCTGAGATATTGTTCTGCTTTAGCTCCCCGACTTGTCAGTATCTTGTGTTTGGGTTGCTTCTCTTAATATTCGAGCAAAGGAATCTAAACTGAACGTACATATTTTTCTTCAACTCACTCCAGATACTTACTGCTATGTACTATACTGAAGTTAACGCTTCCAGTGAACGTGTATTATATTTCTAGTCTTATTAATGTGCAATAGATCTAATTACATTAAGGTCAACTACCAACCCCACTATAGATCTTTCAACCTGCTTGCAGGCAACTCAATTACTTGTTATCATTCTTCATATAAAACAAATACTCCGCAAGCGCAAGTACAGTGCTTGATGGATGGTATAGTACATAGCATAGGTATTATAAGTCCCCCTTCCATCCCAATGTCACGTTCTGACTGAATAATAACTAATTGTTTATATGCTTCCATAATACCATGATCCAGCCTTACGTTTCTGGGACGATAAGTCGTCTCTCCTAGAATTTTTTTCTGTTATTTATCCGAACGGAGTATGTCAACCTATATGATCCTAGTGGCATCCATAAGATGCTTTTGCTTTGTTAATCAAACACATAACACGAACAAATGTGGGCTCACATGGTCGGTGGACAGAGATTATGCAGTGTTGAGCTGTCGTATCGATAATACTGTTCACCAATATGTATCATTTAACGACAAATGGGGCTATTCATGCTAATGTCAGAACAGCATCTGATAATGGTGTCATACAGGTCTGAAATGGATGTCACTACGTCAACATTTACCCACTGATGGCTACTTTTCAATGTCGACCAACTACACGCTCCTTCCGCCTGAAATACACACATATAAATGATTGTGAGTAGGAAATTTCTTAGGATTTTTGACAGGTTAGCGAATAAGACAGACAAATATTCTCGTACAAAATCTGTTCTTGTGGGAAAGCGGGTAATGTGGGGTGGGATGGCTGGTGGCTACAACATACAACTACAGAGTGGACCATGTGTCTGACTCTGGTAGCACACAAGTTCCACGTCTGAGGTCATGAGTCCCCTAGAACTCAGAACTACTCCAACCTAACTAACCTAAGGACATCATACACATCCATGCCCGAGACAGGATTCGAACCTGCGACCGTAGCTGTCTCGCGGTTCCAGACTGAAGCCCCTAGAACCGCTCCGCCACTGCGGTCCCTAATTTGTCGAGGCTAAGGGCGTTAATCTACAGATACTCTTTAATGATTAAAACGGAATAAATAACTTTTTATAAAATAAAATACAAATGAAACATTGGAAGTTAGTTAACCTTTACGTAACGACTAAGAACCCCATTTTTACAGTTTCAATAGTTATCACTGGAATGCTTTGTTTTGAAATGTGAAGCAAATGGTTCGAACTGGTATATAAGTCGGCTGTTGATAGCTAATAGAATGTTATTCCCAGCCTTATCGCAGCAGTTCCCAAACAGAAAATATAAAATCTCGCTGTGATCTCTTGATATTTCCAAACAAATTGTCGTCACTTCTTAATTCTCATACCTCTTTTATTTAATTATTTCTTAACTTATAGGCGTATTTGCGCTTTCTTTTTCTGTCGCCTTTTCAACACAATAAAAACAGCACCAACTTCCAAGCAAAGAAGGGGATCATAGCAGACTGCTTGTGCAATGAGGCAACGTGTGGCGACGTACATGCGGCCTTTCCAAAAACTTTTGTGCATGTTCTTTTATTTACGTATATCTGCGATTACACACAAGGAAGAGGCGCTGTGTGGACATACCTTTAGGGCCAAACCTCCTAGAAAACAAGGTCAGCCAAGAGTTTTGCTACGTAATGGTGACTTCACGCCAAATGGTCTACAGACAGGGTGTGTACTGGCATCCATCTACATCTACATGTATGTGGTAATATGGTGACAGCATTTTAGTGTGAGCGGATTGCTGTCAAGCTCTATTTGTAGAAAGTGTTGTTTTTGCTACACATCTCTTTCACCATCACACAGGATCTGCTTTCCGCCACACTATGGTGAATGAGTTCTGTGTACCAGGCTAGACTAGGAAAAAGATATCTGTGTTCATATTCACAAAGGACGATGTACTTGAGGATGAAATGGATTCGACAGAACTTCACTCCATCAGAACGTTCTCAGGTAAGCACTTTCAAGTTACATATATAATAACAAGATGTCAAAGTTAATTTCAGTGCGTATTTGCAGTACCATAAACGCTCCTATATCAGCGAGCACTTTTATTGAATATGTAGTGCAAACGACTTTCAGCGTTCAGATTTACGCTACTGTCCATTAAAATTGGTACACCAAGAAGAAATGTAGATGATAAATGCGTATTCATTGGACAAATATATTATACTAGGACTGTTATGTGATTACATTTTCACGCAATTTGGGTTCATAGATCCTGAGAAATCAGTACCCAAAACAACCACCTCTGGCCGTAATAACGGCCTTAATACGCCTGGGCATTAAGAGAAACAGAGCTTGGATGGCGTGTACAAGTACAGCTGCCCATGCAGCTTCAACACGATACCACAGTTCATCAAGAGTAGTGACTGGCGTATTGTGACGAGCCAGTTGGTCGGCCACCATTGACCAGACGTTTTCAGTTGGTGAGAGATCTGGAGAATGTGCTGGCCTGACCAGCAGTCGAACATTTTCTGTATCCAGAAAGGGCCGTACAGAACCTTTAACATGAGGTCGTGCATTATCATGCTGAAAGGTAGGGTTTCGCAGCGATCTAATGAAGAGTAGAGCCACGGGTCGTAACACATCTGAAATGGAACGTCCACTGTTCTAAGTGCCGTCAATGCGAACAAGAGGTGAACCAATGGCATCCCATACAATCAAGCCGGGTGATATGCCAGTATGGCAATGACGAATACACGCTTCCAATGTGCGTTCACGGCGATGTCGCCAAACACGGAAGCGACCATTATGATACTGTAAACAAAACCTGGATTCATCCGAAAAAACGTTCGTCGTTGAGTATAACATCGCAGGCGCTCCTGTCTGTGATGCAGCATCAAGGGTAACCCCAGCCATGTTCTCCGAGCTGATAGTCCATGCTGGTGCAACAGTCGTCGAACTGTTCGTGCAGATGGTTGTTGTCTTGCAGGCGTCCCCATCTGTTGACTCAGGGATCGAGACGTAGCTGCACGATCCGTTACAGCCATGCGGATAAGATGCCTGTCATATCGACTGCTAGTGATACGAGGCCGTTGGGATCCAGCACTGCGCTCCGTATTACTCTCCTGAACCCACCGATTCCATATTCTGCTAGCAGTCATTGGATCTCGACCGACGCGAGCAGCAATGTCACGATACGATAAACAGCAATCGAGATAGGCAACAATCCGACCTTTATCAAAGTCGGAAACGTGATGATACGCATTTCTCCTCCTTCCACGAGGCATCACAATAACGTTTCACCAGGCAACGCCGGTCAACTGCTGTTTGTGTATGAGAAATCGGTTGGAAACTTTCCTCATGTCAGCACGTTGTAGGTGTCGCCGCCGGCGCCAACCTTGTGTGAATGCTCTGAAAAGTTAATCATTTGCATATCACAGCATCTTCTTCCTGTCGGTTAAATTTCGCGTCTGTAGCACGTCATCTTCGTGGTGTAGCAATTTTAATTGCCAGTAGTGTAGATTGATTTAGTGCATGTTAACTATATATTGTGTACGTTACATGAAACTATACTGCCGGCAGAAAAAAATTAGTACGCCTGGAAAGAGGACGTCGATTTTGATCAAATGACGGCATATGCCGCTTGGGGGATACTAGATGTACAGGTAATGGTTTCAACGTCGCCCAGCAACAGATAATATAGTGGCGTAACTTCGAGAATGCCATTATGTATCTATCCGTTAATGGGGAATGCTCACAGCCAGAAGGCTCAATGTGGTGCTAACGTGTGAAGCATGCAGCCAACCATGCCATAGAAACGCACTTGTGCTTCCTACAACCAAATGAGTGAGTTTGAAAGGCATCAAATTGTGTCCCTCGAGTGGCAGGATGGTCTTTTGGAGAATCGCAACGTAAGCTGAAAGCCCTGCGTCAGTAGTGCAATGATGCTGATATCAGTGGTCATAAGAACATTCTCACACTGGTGGACGAGGTTCTGGATGTCCACGCAGCACAGGGCCCCACAAAGACGTAGTATTGTAAGGGCAGCAGAGGCATATCCTAGAGCTATCGCAACACAGACAAGAGGGATTGTGAGCCCAGATATGTCAACAAGAACTGTTTTAAACTGTTTTTAGCCGTGGGACTACAGGACTGCACATCACCTCTAGCCTGCAACTTCCTGGCAGATTAAAACTGTGTGCCGGACCGAAACTCGAACTCTGGACCTACTGGCAGAAGTGAAGCTGTGAGGACGGGGCGTGAGTCGTGCTTGGGTAGCTCAGCTGGTAGAGCACTTGCCCGCAAAAGGTAAAGGTCCTGAGTTCGAGTCTCGGTCCAGCTCACAGTTTTAATCTCCCAGGAAGTTTCATATCAGCGCACACTCCACTGCAGACTGAAAATCTCATTCCACCTCTAGCCTGTCTTCCACTCACGCTACAATCTTCATGCACGACTCGACTGGTGCCGTCGGAAGATCACTCAGAAGTCGTTTGCGCTTATAAAGTAGACCTAGTGAGTGCTGTCTTGTACATTCGTCGAAGACACACTAGCCCAACCCTCGGCCTTATGGCTTGTGTGCAATAAGCTACAGTTCGTGTTCACCTCTTGTAATCCTGAATGGGACGCTAACCAGCGCTCGGCACATGCAGAATGTTGTTAAACCTGTACTTTTGCCGTTCTTGCAACAGGAAGGTGATGTACTGTTCCAACAGGATAATGCACACCCACGCACTGTTTGTGAAACCCAGCGTGCTCTACAAGATGTGCAGCAACGTCCCTGGCCAGCACAATCTCTGGACTTGTCTCCAATGGAGCAGGTGTTAGATATGATGGTATGAGAAGTGACTTGTCTGAGTCCCCAACAGCTCTTACAGAACTACATGATCAGGTCGAGGAGACATGGCATAACGTATCCCAGGACAGCATTTGCTATCTGCACGTCGACTGAATGCCAGAGCCCGCACTAGTTTGTTGCCTGTGGAGGCTACAACATGTACTAACATAGGTGTCCCGGCATGGGTTAATACCTGGTACTATTAACTGTAAATATAATAATTTCATGAACTCCAGATGCACTGTTGCAACAATAAATATTGAATGAACTGAGAACCTCTAAATAGATCTACTGTTTTTGTGGCAGTGTATAAGCAACAGCATGAACAGCTTATTAATATAATCTCCCTGCAGTAATTACAAATGTCATTCTGGCATCCCAGAAATTCTGCTCCTGATTTTTTTTAGTTTTATGAGTAGCATTTTCTGTGTTACGAATAACAAAATATTTTAAGCACAGATCTCGTTTTGCTGTCGAAGATGTGCAGCATACTTTTGCTGATTTGAAACCTTTACAGTAAGATTTTGTTTCAATTTTTTTGGAATAATTTTCTTTTCACTTTCTTGCCAGATTTGTCAATAAAGCTTTATTCTGACTGATCTTATTCTCCAAACAACTGCAATTGATTGGAAAACAGGGAGAATATTAAAACTTCCTTTGGGGAAACCCAGTTGAAAAGAAGCGTCATTTTTTGAGCTCAAGGCAATATGTTCAATGGGAACCCCCAAGTCAAAGAAGACAGAGGTTGGAGCAGATGCTTTGAGAACAGCTTTATCTGAAAGCATAAAAACAGCTTCTGCATAAAAGGAAAAAAGACAGTTTTCAAGATTATGAAGAGTTTATGAGAAAAAGTGAAAATGTGACACTGAAAGAACTGTGGAGTAAAGTTGTAACAAAATTGTTTACTGTTTCTGTATTTTAATTTGGAGAACACTCCGGATGACATTGTGCATATAACAGCCTGTAGGAACCCCAGTTTTAAATTGTATATGAAGGGTGTAGATATCGTTGCCAACACATTTCTGAAGACAGTTATCATTGTAATTGAAGTTGTGTACAGACTTAATTGTTATCAGAGAGGCTGATTTATCCATGCTATTCATTCACTCCCTTCTTTATATGTGCTAGTGAAAGAAGATAAGAGGAACGTTCTCTCACTCGTAAAGTTACAAACTAGATTGCCTCTTCAATCCAAGATTCATCATAAATTTGATCCAGCGCTTTTGATTATTTGTTCTATATAATGAACTGTTTCTCCACATGCTTATAAGTTTTTGATACCATCTGGCTTTGTTACTCTAACTCAACAAAGTCACTGAGGAAGCTTACCTGCAATATAAATGTGAATCAAATGAATTCTAATTTCTTAAGTCAGTTGAAGGATGAAGTTTCATGTTTGGAAACACATGAATTATTTGTGACTTTTATGCTAGATGAGATTCACATCAAGACATATGTAAATTTTAAGGTAGGAACTATTACTGAATTGACTTTGGATATTGCTGATATAGCAACCGATGTGCATGTATTCATGATTCCGAGTACTCTTTCCCTTTTCAAAAAGGTATAGCCTGTGAAGAAACTGAATGTAGAAAGCTTGTTTAATGTAATAGAGACATTAGTAGTAGAAGTAGAAACTGTTAGCTTTCAGATTGTTTCACTTGTTGCAGATAATAATGTCATAAATAGATATGTATTACACATTTCGCAAATTCATCATAAGTCAGTTTTGTGTATCCATCTTCTGCAGATAGTAAAAGACCTCATTTTTAACCATTACACTCTTTACATTTTTAAATGCATAGACAACTGGATAAATCCAAAAAACCATAGGCACTTTGTTATAATGATTTTGATACTGTTAGTTGTGCATTTTTTGCTGCAATCAGGGAAGTCTTTGATACAGGAAGCCAAAATCTGTTCAAATATCGCCGCACAGGGTAGCCGCACAGTCTGAGGCGCCTTGTCATGGTCCATGCAGCTCCCCCTGTCGGAGATTCGAGTCCTACCACGGGCATGGGTGTGTGTGTTCTCCATAGCGTAAGTTAATTTAAGATAGATTGAGTAGTGTGGAGACTTAGGGACCAATGACCTCAGCAGTTTGCTCCCATAAGACTGTGCCACAAATTTCCAATTTTTTTTTTTTAATATGGTTACAGAATGTCAGTGGAAGCTCTGTGAGCTTGAGGTTTAGAAATAGAAAATGTTAAACTGGTTAATAAACTTATGGGCATCAGGTCATACAGTCTTCATGTTAATAACCTGAACACCACTTTACATGCAATTCAGTATTTACTATGAACACAGTATACAATACAACATCACATGCCAAGTGACAGAAAGGCTCGGGAAAAAAACGAATTGGTGGCGCAAGTTTGAGAAGTCAAATAATTTTGTGAATTCAAAGATAGCACATTGTGTCGACACTCAATTCTAGTGGACGATGACTGCCAGAGGCCCCACCTCCCCAGTACGGAGTTCAGGAAGAGCTGGTGATGTAGGCTGGCGTGGCGCTCGATCTATGGTCGTGCCAAAAGATGTCTCTGTGGGAAAGAGGACACGTGGGTGTAGATCATGTTAATGGCAAAGTCGTATTGCCACATCGGAGGGTGGAGCTTGTGGCCGAACCATAAATCGGATTAGGCTGCCCAGTTATGTAGGGACATGGCGTGCTGTGGACACGAGAATAGAGAGATGATCACCATCGTCAAATGAGGTGGCGACACCTGTTTCCTGCATCTGGCGAGATCGCAAATGCGCATAGGAGCATGACTTGGGCTATCGAATCGTCCTGTGTGCATGGAGGGGTGTGCGAGAAAAACTGTGTGTCATCACTGAGCTGTGGAAAGGGGGCCTCGACGGGGAAGGATAACACATCGAAGTGGAAGATGGCAATGCAGGTGTCATCGGATGGCGTTGGCCAGTCAGTGGAATCACTGGGGTGGGGGAAGGTGAATGGAATCCTTCACATGTGACATCACATAACCTTTAAGCTGGGTGGAGGACACAAAGCATCGTCACATGCGCTATTAGAGCTGGAAGAAGAGCTAGGCTTATTAGGGCCACTGGGAGTGAGGGGTCTCAAAGAAGTGGAATTGGGGAGGAGTCGTCTTCCGAATTTGCGTGTTTGTCGACCCACCAAGCTGGTTTGAGTTGCGAGATAGACACTGTTTGTCTTTTATCTTTAAGCAGAATATCGAAGGTCTGCAACAAGCGCTGTAATACTTTAAGTGGTACCAAGTAGGGCGGGTGCAGTGCAGGGCTCACCATGTCATCTCGCAACACCACATAGTCACAAACTTGTAGATCTTTGTGCACGAAGAGACCGTGTATGCCCTTGGTGGTTGTGGAGTGTATATGCGCAGTAAAGTGTCGGATGCGTTCTGCTAACATCGGAAGTTCGGACTGTATTGGAGGATTGGTGTCCTCAATTAACTGTGTCAGAAAGATGAGAGGTTCCCTATACATAGGGAGGCTTGTAAATCCTCTTTGTAGGCCATACAGACGTCAAGCAGAACCCAAGGGAGAACCTCTGACCAAGAGGTGTCATGGCACATCAGTGCTGCTTTTAAAGTGTGGTGCCAGCGCTCGACCCACGCTTTGCACTGCATGCCGTAGGCTGTTATACATAATTTGTTTGCATCACATAGGTCACATAACTTGGAGAAATAAGAGCTGCAAATTGTCATCCCTGGTCTGTCTGTCATAACTGAAGAAGGCAGATGAACTGCACGATCCAGGAGGTGATAAAAGCCCATGCAAGAGAATCGGCTGTTATAACTATGATCAGAATGGCCCTGAGCCACCGATTAATATGGTCAATGATAGACAGGATGTATCGAGAACCATCTGAAGGAGAGAACGAGCTGACCAGGTCGAAATGTACATAACAGAACCTGCCTTAGGTATGGCAAACTCAACAGTGGGTATGCATGGCAGCCAACCTTGGAGCCTTTGCAGTGTATGCATATATGGGTCTAGTTTTTATGTCTGCCCTAACCCCTGTCCATACGAAATGCTCCATTATTAGGCATGTGGTGGCCTGAATAATAGGGTTTGTGAGGCTATGGATAGCAGCAAATACCTTATGGTGCAAGACAGCTAGAACTAGAGGCCAGGCCGTGTCTGTGGAAACATCACAGACTGCTAAAGAAGAACCCAGAATTCGAGGAAGTCCCAAGAGGACGAGATCGTGCCAACTTGTGACATGTAGTTGACAATAACTTGCCTGTGCCTTTGATGTAATGAACAAATTAGGTCCATGTGTCGGAAGCGTCAGGAAGAGAGGTCGGCTGTAACGTTAAACAATGCATCAGCCAGCGGCTTGTGGTCTGTATATCTAGTCACTGACGCACCCTCGATGTCCTTGCGGTAATGTCGAACTCCTTCATAAATGGGAAAAAGTTCTTGGTCGAAAGAGGAAAATTTACGCTTTGAGGTGAACAGCTTATGCGAGAAGAAACGAAGTGATTGCACAGAACCCTTGACCTGCTGAAGAAGCACAGAGCTGATGGGTGTGTCAGTCGCATCCACCGTGATCAATATCAGTGTCGGAGACCAGGTGAGCGACACTGACAGCGTTTGTGGGAGCAGTTTTTCATGCATCGAAAGCGCATCGCACCATGGAACCTTGTGAAGTCATATAGTTTCTTTCCTTAAAGTGCACCACTTAATGGTGCTTGCAGGGATGCAGCAAGCGGGATGTGTCCTCGAAAAAAGTTTATCATGCCTAGGAAACGGCGTAGACTGCAGTAAGTCTGAGGCAGATAAAGGTCACGGATAAAGGCGACTCATTCCGACATGGGGCGGATCCCTTCCATAACCTAGGAATGTCACACTAGCAGCTCGCAATTGTGATTTATCATATTTGATTGCAACCCACTCTCAGTGAGTATATTGAGGACTCTTGGCAGATATTGTTTGTGTGCCTTGGATGTAATTGACAAAATAGGAATATTGTCTAGATAAGCATACAGCACAGGAACAAGAATAGTACTGAATCGATAAAGCGCTGCCAGGTCCTTGTGACGTTTTTTAGACCATATGGCATGTAGCAGTACTCGTAGAGTTAGAAAGGGGTGATTATTGCGGTCTTGGGGATGTCATCCTAATGCAATGGCATCTGGTGGTACGCTTTTTGACAATCTTTGGCGTGGTCATGTTCCCGCGATGGAGTCACATCCTCTGCTACTTTGAGTGCACGTGTCAATTTACCAGATGTGGTGATCAGTTGTTGTTGCTGCATGTTCTCTGCATGTAGGCTGATTGTCTCAAAGCGCTGACTTGTTAGGTGGGCCATGGTGACGCTGAGCTCTGCCGTGAGGTGGGCACATTTGGTTGTAGCAGCAGACAGAGCATCACAGTGTGGCGCGAGAGATGGTAGGGTGGTAGTGAAGACCTCTGATGTCTGGTTGCTGGCACTATGGTGCAGGAGGGTTATATGTTCAAGGTCCGGTGAGAAACCGAAGCTGCATAAGAAATTCATGCCAATAATGCAGCAGTTGACATTGACGACGAAAAATGTCCAGGGACAGTGGAAGGCGAAAGACATATGCAGTTAAGTTCGGCTAAGCCAGGGACTTGAATCGCGGAATTTTTGGATCCTTGGAGAGGAGTAGAAGATGGAAAGGGTGCAGGCAGGGCACCTTACTTGGAAATGGCTCTAGTGTCGGCGCCTGTGTCTACGAGGTAATAGAGCGCACTAATCCTGTTGCAGATGCATAGTTTGACATTGTGATGAGCGGCAGGAGTGGTTGACTGAGAATGTGATCACGGGTTCAAAGGTAGACGCTGTGTTTCCTGACTTCCGCAAGGCGTTCGATACAGTTCCCCAAGGTCGTTTAATGAACAAAGTAAGAGCATATGGACTATCAGACCAATAGTGTGATTGGATTGAAGAGTTCCTAGATAACAGAACGCAGCATGTCATTCTCTATGGAGAGATGTCTTCCGAAGTAAGAGTGATTTCACGTGTGCCGCAGGGAAGTGTCGTAGGACCGATGCTATTCACAATATACGTAAATGACCTTGTGGATGACATCGGAAGATCACTGAGGCTTTTGCGGATGATACTGTGGTATATCGAGAGGCTGAAACAATGGAAAATTGTACTGAAAAGCAGGAGGATCTGCAATGAATTGACGCATGGTGCAGGGAATGGCAACTGAATCTCAATGTAGACAAGTGTAATGTGCTGCGAATACATAGAATAAAAGATCCCTTATCATTTAGCTACAATATAGCAGGTCAGTAACTGGAAGCAGTTAATTCCATAAATTATCTGGGAGTACGCATTAGGAGTGGTTTAAAATGGAATGATCATATAAAGTTGATGGTCGGTAAAGCAGATGTCAGACTGAGATTCATTGGAAGAATCCTAAGGAAATGCAATGCGAAAACAAAGGAAGTAGGTTACTGTACGCTTGTTCGCCCACTGCTTGAATACTGCTCAGAAGTGTGGGATCCGCACCATATAGGGTTGATAGAAGAGATAGAGAAGATCCAACGGAGAGCAGCGCGCTTCTTTACAGGATCATTTAGTAATCGTGGAAGCGTTACGGAGGTGATAGATAAACTCCAGTGGAAGACTCTGCAGGAGAGACGCTCAGTAGCTCGCTATGGGCTTTTGTTAAAGTTTCGAAAACATACCTTCACCGAATAGTCAAGCAGTATATTGCTCCCTCCTACGTATATCTCCCTGGGAGACCATGAGGATAAAATCAGAGAGATTAGAGCCCACACAGAAGCATACCGACAATCCTTCTTTCCATGAACAATACGAGATTGGAACAGAAGGGAGAACCGATAGAGGTACTCAAGGTACCCTCTGCCACATACCGTCAAGTGGCTTGCGAAGTATGGATGTAGATGTAGAATGTGCATCATTCCAGTGGTAATGTGGGACCAACGTAATCAGTATGCTGTGTGCTCCGCCTGGGCCGGCAGGCCGGCAGCATAGGGTAGGGTGTTCCGCTTTGGTATGGAAGTGGGTGGTCAGCCGGGCAAGGAGTGGCTTCAGGTACTGTGGCCTGGCCACCAGGTGGTGTTGAGTGCTCCACTTTCGAGCTCTACCACCCAGCTGATGAAATGCAGGTGTTGTGTAGAACGCTGTGCTACCAACTTCTGGTGTACCAGAAAAACTGGAGGACATGAACTGGCAGAGTTTGATGATGTTGTATGCCTGATCCGCCAGATGCAGCTTTTCTTCCAGAGAGGCGTTTTTGTGAGTCAACCGATGTACCTGAAAATCTGATGGCAATTTCACGAGCCATAACGACCAAACTACGAGGTTGGGGAGTTCGTCCATGTTGATATAAGCTCGTAAGTTTATTTATTTATTTATTTATTTATTATTTGGTACCAAAGTTGAGAAGGCATACTGTTTCCTAAAGACATTTCATGATCAATAGAGTGGATGGCCCCTGGAGAAGGACAAGTTAAGCACTTGAGCTCTTGCGGCTGTGTATTTGTGCTGGCACAGTCGCACGAGCAATTGATCACTGACCAGGACTGGCTTGTTGTACTCACCAAACAGAAGAGGTGTGTGTTGTCCCCAACACACCATAGATATCCAGGATATTATCCACCAGCATGAACGACGTTGTAGGGTTGTTCTTCTGCAGTTGTAGAAGCTTTGGAAACTGCTTGACAGGTGGCTGCTGTAGCGTCGTTGGAAAATGGTGATGGTGGGCAGCACGTACCTAGAAACTGGTATACGATCTAATGTCTTTACTCCAGCACAAGGAAGCATCTGTCCACATGACATACAAGGCACAGGAGATGCAGGAGAAAATGCAGTAGGTACAGGTGTAGTGGTGGTTGTGAACGCAGCTGTCAGTTGTTGAAGTGAGAACGTAATGCCATGTGAGATGGGCAAAAGTTCGTGCTCATGTGTCGGGCTGGCAGGAAATGTGATCGCTTCAAATGCTGTGGAGCTCTGAGGTCAAGGTTGTTCTTATGTCAGCTGCCGCACATGTGGACATGGTGCAGTCTGTATGAGCCACGGCTCATTAAAGGAGCTGGTCATGTTATGTTGTGCCAGCAAGGGAACATATGGGCGTGAAAATGCACTTGTAACTGTCGATGTCCGTACTGCTGGCAGCTTGTCAGTGAAAGAGACTGCAGGAAAACTCAAGGCGATAGGAGCTGCATCATTTCCTTGAATACAGCCCTGTATTGGTTTAACTTGAAGATAAACTAACTGGTTGTAACATTAGCTTTGTACGAGAAGTCGATAAATATCCCATTTTATACACTGAAGGGCCAAATAAACTGGTATAGGCATGCGTATTCAAATATAGAGATATGTAAACAGACAGCATAAATCGCTATGGTCGATAACGCCTGTGGTAGACAGCATGTGTCTGGTGTAGTTGTTAGATCAGTTATTGCTGCTACAATGCAGGGTATGAAGATTTAAGTGAGTCTGAACGTGATGTTGTAGTCGCATCAGTAAGGTAGTGATAAAGTGGGGATTTTCCCATACGACCGTTTCACGAGTGTACAGTGAATATCAGGAATCTGGTAAAACATCAAATCTCCGACATCGCTGCGACCGGAAAAAGATCCTGCAAGAATGGGGACAATGACGAACAAACTGAATCCTTCAACGTGACAGAAGTGCAACCCTTTTGAATGTGGGAACCATTCAACGAAACGTCATCGATATGGGCTTTTGGAGCAAAGGTCCACTCGTCTACCCTTGATGACTTCACAACACAAAGCTTTATGCCTCACCTGGGCCCTTCAACTCTGACATTGGACTGTTGATGACTGGAAACATGTTGCCTGGTCGGACGAATCTCGTTTCAAATTGTATCAAGCGGTTGGTTGTGTACAGGTATGGAGACAACCTCATGAATCCATGGGCTCTGCATGTCAGCAGGGGATTGTCAAGCTGTTGGAGGCTCTGTAATGGTGTGGGGCATGTGCCTTTAGAATGATATAGGACCCCTGATAAGTCTAGATACGAATCTGACAAGTGGCACATGCGCAAGCGTCCTGTCTGATCATCTGCATCCATTCATGTCCAGTGAGCACTCCGACGGATTTGGGCAATTCCAGCAGGACAATTCGACACCCCTCTCGTCGAGAATTGTTACACAGTATCTCCAGAAACACGCTTCTGAGTTTAAACTTTCCGCTAGTCACCAAACTCCTCAGACCACGAACATTATTAAGCATACCTGGGATGCCTTGCAACGTGCTGTTCAGAAAAGATGTCCAAACCCTCATACTCTTCCAGGTTTATGACAACCCTGTAGGATTCATGGTGTCAGTTTCCTCCAGCACAAGTTCAGACATTAATCTAGTCCATGCCGCGTCGTGTCACTGTACTTCTCCGTGCTCACAGGGGCACTATATGATGTTAGGTAGGTGTACCAGGTTCTTTCGCTCTTCAGTGTAAATTATGCAGATAACTGAATACTGGAGCAAGGGACTAAATATATCATATATCTTGCTAGGCAAGCTCCAGACTGATTTTCTAGAATCAAGATTTGATCTGTAAAGACAATTATCAGGATGTTAATATCATATCTCACTTAGGCAGTTGTTGGAAACTGAAAAGAAGTAAGTCACATGAGTATCTTAGAAGTAAATGTGCACCCAAAAAAGAAGCTGAGAATTGTAGAGATACATAGTTGTGATGAAAACACTGAGAACCATATATGTGTTATATTTGGTTTCATTTTTTAATTTCAATATCAGTAATGATGATTTCAAAAAATTTTAATCTGGTCTCCCTGTTTTAACAGATATTACTGTTTCCTGTTGTGACTTACTGATAAGGAAACTTCATTGTACAGAACACACAGATTTTTTAACATTTGGTAGGTCTTTGACAACTGATAACAAATTTAATTGAATTAGACAATTGGGTTGAGTCAGTTTGAATTCCCACATGAATTTCCCTTCCACATTCCTTAGCAAAATGTTTTTTTTTTTTTTCCCTCTGATGCAGTGCGTAATGTGCCAGCTGATAAATGTAAAATCAAATCGTTGCGCAGTCCTTTGAAAACGGCAAGAAACAAAAAGTCTGAAGTTTTAGGGTGCAGTCTGACATAAACTTTCCTTTGAAAAGTTAATGACCACTGCTTCGTGCATAAAATTTGCTTGTACTTCCAGATACACTCAGTACAAACGACAAATTCTCTTGTATTTCAAGCTACAATGTCCACACTGACTTCATGTCAGAGGTTTATTTTTTAGTAAATAATGTACTTATGGTATCAGATTTAAATAAGTGATGCATGCTGATTCTCAGAGAAACTGGCTGTGTGAGGAAACAAAGTTTTTCGGTGTTCATCTGTTATTCCACTCTTTGACTACATGGCTATTACCTAAAATATATGGTGTGTAATCTGTATTTCTGAAGTTAACAAACAAAACTGCATCTCCGTGAAGTAATCCGCTACTAGGTTGTTTTTTCGTTAACAAGTTCAGACGGAAGGCGGCTTATTAAGTATAATTTTTCACTGCTAAATAAAGACTAAAAGCAGAGTGATTAGGAGTTCCAGTCGCGATTTCTTTACAGTAGTTCACAGCTGAGTAACGAACATCAGCAGGCCTCGCGATGTTGCAGTTCACGTCTGACTTCACAAAGATATTGACTTTCCTTACATTCTCGGTGGTGTCGGTTAAGCCATTGGTACACAGGACGAGTTAGCTGAAGTTGACTTGGCACGTTACAAGTTTGGTGACGCCACTTCCTGCTATTTCTCATTGAGGACCCATTTTATCACTTGAAATACGGAATAAATTCTATGATATTTCGGAGACCTGTTACGTAAAGTAGAACCTATAGGAAGCAAGAATGTTTCCTACAATACAAGAAGGAAACTTGAGGACCACAGAAACGAAGACGCGAAATTGTACTTGTCGTGTTCAGTAGAAACCCATATTCGATGGGTTTTATGTTATACCCTACACCACATGAATATATGTTGTTTCTAAGCACCAGTACATTAAATGGCTCGAGAAAGAATTATTGTTGGAACGATATTGGCGGTTAAAGAATTACCGTATTTCATTAATATCGCGTTATAACTCGCGTATTATCAGAGTAACCTCTTTAAGGCAATGACACATTCTATATTAATGATAAACGTGTCGTTATTGTTAGGATTTGTTGCAATAATATGTCAATAGCCTATAAACGAATGTAAGATAAAATACGAAGTCAGTTACAACGCAGCTGCAGCTTGGCGTAGTGAATCAAGGTATCATGTTATGAGACTCAGATTATGTCTGTATAAGGTTCGAATACCAACAGTTTGCCTTTGGCAGTGCATTAATGCTGATGTATTGTTGTGTTTCCGTGTGTGGAGCAACAGGCCACGCTGTTTACATTTGACATCCATTACTTACATGCCGGCTTAGCGTCTAGAATACATGGTGAACCGTTACCGTAAATCTGAACTCTAATGTACTTTCTGCAAGGACTATGTCTGACCCAAGGCACATGAGCCAGAGTGTTTTCTGAGAGATAAAGCGAAGATTCTGGCGACCGACATAATAGGAATACAGTTGTTCGATTGTGAACATTTCTGCCTATGATAAAATCGTCAGTCATGTGGCATGTGAACACATACTGTGTGAGACAAACAGGGGCTCTCCTTCTTTCATGTCTAGGAAATGTCGGGACGGTGACCATTGACCATGCTGTTGCTCCACGCACAGAAACACAACAATACATCCGCACTACTGCACTCCCAAAGGCAAACTGTTGGTATTCGAACCTTATACAGACATAACCTGAGTCTCATAACATGATACCTTGATTCACTACGCCATCTTTCCAAACGCTCAAAAGGCCACCACTTATGTATCGTAACTGTTCATTCCTGCTTCATAACATGTACATATTTTTGATATGGTTTTTTTTTTTTTTTTTTTTTTTTTGAGATTCCATTGTGACTATCTGGATTATTTGAAATAGGGTCCCAGCACAAAACCAGTCATCAAATACATAAAAGTGTGAAATTTGCAACTTTGGCTGGTTTTCTGTCGCATTGACTTTTGGTGTAGATGATGTGGGCACATCAACAACTACTGGTGTGCCTGCACCCATCCCCCACAGCACTGTGAGACCACTGAAATTTTTAATGGGCTTGACTCTGCTAATACAGCATCACAAACCACTACCTCATCTTCGGAGGTCCAAATGTACGATACACTGGTACCCTACTCCATGGTGTGGAACAAAGAGAGTCAAGGACCAGGACCCATTATGGAGCCCGGCATCATTGACACCATCCACTAGTCATACTCTGTTCTGAACCCCAGGTGGGTGAGTGAAACGAGGTTCCGCCTCAACACTCTTGTCCTTCCACTGACATCATGGCAGATTCACCTCCAGCAGACATCCGCCAGGCCTACTGGATAGCGACGACCAACAGCAAGAGTGAAAATCACCTTACGCAGGAAACGCTCTGGGCTTCTGACATTGATTTCGCCGTCCTGCAGGAAGTTCACATGGCCAGTCTCCCAGACATAAATGGGTATACTGTCCACGCTCTGAGATTGATCCCTTCGGCTGTGGAATGGCCATCTACGTCCATAAATGGATTCCTGTCACCAATGTCACCTTCCTCCCATCAGCTAGGGAGGGACATGGCACTCACTGCCATGGGGACACACTTCATTAATGTCAATACCCCACTGGACACCACCCAAAAGCACGATAGGATCCAGTTTTATTCTGATGGCATCAGCCCTCTGTTGGGGCGATACCAACACTGCCTGCTAGGAAGTGATTTTAACTGCACTCTGCACCCATGACACCAGGGTCCCCAGTATACTATATGCCAAGAACTACGTTTAGTGGTGCAGGACTTCCTGTTCCATGACATTTGGCAAGTCTTACATGGCAAATATTCTGTCCACATATATCTTACAAGCCGTTCTGCAAGACGTCAACGTCCACTAAGCAGTCCACTGAGATTTAGATATCCAGCCACGAACCCCAGACAACCAGATGGGATAACATACAGCTAAGGCGAGGAAAATTGCACTGGCATGCCCCAAATTGCAGGAAGTGGTATACGAGCACGACGCCATGGCCATGTGGGACTGGAAACTCCAACCATGCGTCACATAGCATCTGGAAAATAATGGCATTATCGACGGCACATCGACATTCTGGTCATGCCACATGACCTGTGGGAGACCAATCAGACTGACATTGTTAATGCATTCTTTGAACACTACAAATGCACTTAAACAGGAGGTGATGTCAGTGCTGGTACGAATGAGTCCACCTTACAACATGTTGTGTCACCCTCACCCACATGGGGGAGGATACTTAAACAGTTGCTGACACACGAATCAGAGTCAATGACACAATCGATAAGGGTGCAGTCAACAGCTTGCCCAGCACCAACAGCTTACCAATTGCGTTTTACCAAGCCTTCCAGGGCTCATGGCATCGTGATGGATGACTGTGTTTCAGGAACTGATGACATCTGACTAAGCAGTCCCAAGAGCCTTTGTTGAGGATGTCATCATTCCGATTCACAAACCATCCCACAGTTCAACAGTCACAAACTATCATCCATTCTCTCTACTCAATGCAGATTACAAGATCTTCGCTCACTTACTGGTAATGCATCTCCAAACGATACTCCCTCATGTCCTTTCCCCAGAGCAACCAATGTCTGAAGCAGGTTGACATACGAGCGTCCAAAGGGGAATGCCATGACTTACTTGCGATAGTGGCAACCTACAGACTCCACACAATGGTCATCGCTACAGGTATCTGTATCACCTTTGATAAAGTGCACTATCATTTCCCGTTGTCGATGGCAGCCTGCATGGGCATCCCACATCCCTTCATCGATGTCATCTGGCACCGTTACAGTGGTGCTCATCGACTGAGTTCAAGTCAACAGACATTTGGCAGGGCTGGTGTCTATCCACCGCTCAATTTGGCTATGTTGCACCCTCTCTACCCTCCTGTATGCTATTGCCCAAGAGCCTCTCATCGTGGGCCTGTCGACTGAGCTCTCTGGACTCACCCTATTCCAACACGCCTTTTGTTGCCAAGCATATGCAATGTACGTCCTGTGAGGCCACTAGGAAGAAGAGGTGACCCCTGCCGCTAGTGTGGACCTTGCAGAACTAGCACTCCTGAAAGAAAGGATATTGTGGAGACATGGCTTAGCCACAGCCTGTGGGAAGTTTCCAGAATGAGAAGGTTCGCAGGAGAGCTTCTGTAAAGTTTGGAAGGTAGGAGACGGATACTGGCAGAAGTAAAACTGTGAGTAGTGGGCGTGAGTCGTGCTTCGGTAGCTCAGTTGGTAGAGCACTTGCCCGAGAATGGCAAAGGTCCCGAGTTCGAGTCTCGGTCGGGCACACAGTTTTAATCTGCCAGGAAGTTTGATATCAGCGCACACTCCGCTGCAGAGTGAAAATCTCATTCTGAATGCAAGCTTTAATTTTTGACCAAACAACTATATCTCTGCACAATCAAAGCGCTCAGCACGGTCGAAACTGGCCACAAGCACGTCAGAGTGACGTCACAGGAAAGTATTTTGACAGTGGACCATGGAAGTATGAATGTGGTGAACCTGATGTTTTAGGCTACTTAAAATGGCGGACATCGGCTTCAAGTTTGTGATGTAATGCCAACTCCCTCATCTTCTTATCTCCATGGATAATATAACAACTGTTTTAAATACTAAAAATTACAGTATTCACATGAAGAACATAGGGTCAGGAATGTGCTTCGAACTTTTTCTGTTCTTGAACGAGTAATACGACACACTTGGCTCATTAATATTTTTTCGACATATTTCGAATAACGAAGAAGAGAAGGAAGTGATGTGAAAGACACACTTTCATATTCCGTTTAATTCCACTTAATCTATTTGTTTGCTTACTGGTACAGCGTCAAGTTCATTACATTTTCAGCTTTCAACTTGCGTGCACAACATTTTTAATGTTCCCATCTGCAGGAAATTTACCTACTTGTGCTTCGTTAGCCTGTAAACATGTGCAACAAGGAAAGAAGCTAGGGACGCTATTGTATCTTGTACATGTCAACAAAGTGAAGTGGATAGACGTGTTCCTCCACAGAGAATAGAATTCTTATTTTGTTAGACTGTCTGTGCAATTGTCCCAATGTAGTTTACATATCTCCCCTATCTGAAATCTTACCTAAGATGTGTCATTGAGTGCATGGCCAATTACAGGATACAAAACGATTTTTTTACATGTACAGCACTGTGAAATGCTATAAAACTGATCAAGAGAATGATCTCAAACGGTTAGACCCCACAAAATGGATATTTTGCTCTGACATGTGTGTAAGTCATTTTTAGAAAGGGTAGCCTGATCCGTGTACAATGTAGACCTATTTTTCCAACTGTAGCCTATTTGCTTCTTTTCCAGAATATTTCTTGTCAGGAATAACCAAAACATATCACCATTGGATGTACATCTATTTTGATCATTTGCTTGCTTTTGGTTTCCAATTTCATTTTGAGGTTTTCAAAGTATAGTAGTCTATAGCACGGTTTGTGGTACACCAATACTTAGTCACTTAGTTACTTTCATGTTCAATGTATCATTTGCATGATCAATCGTTATGGTATGGAACGAATCGTTATATACTGACATCAATTTTTTTGTAAACATACCTCGATGCTGATTATTTATTAGTTTTTATGTTTTTTTAATTAAAGACAGACATATGTTAGTCAGTAATTCCTCCCCATCATCATTTACACCCTACAGTAATAGATAACTTCCACAAAATAGAAGGAGTTGACAAAGAGAAACGTTTTCAGTTTAGTTTCAAATTTTAAATTTGTTGCCTGTCAGCAATTTTTTATAAATGAGTACGTGATCAAAACTTTTGGCTGCAGCATTTTGATTTCCTGTTTGTGTTACAAACGACCACCTTAATGTGTCGTAATAACTGTATTTTTTTCTTCTGGTATTGTGATTATGTACGTCATTGTTCCCATTGAAGTGCAGAGAATTATTAACAACTAACTTTATGTGGGGAAAACTTTACTGTGGAACAGTCAGATTGCTACTCACACGCAGAGCGTAAGGCAGGCATGAGGAAAAGTGTTCACATAATTTATCAGCCAAAGCCTTCTTCAGAAAGGCAGCAAAGCACACATACACTTTCATGCAATCATACACACAAAACTCACACACACATGACCACTGTCTCTGTCTGTTCTAGCCAGAAAGCTTTTCAAAAGTGGAGGAAATATGAACAATGAATAATAATTATCGGCGACAGGAATTTTGGGCATGATATGCTGTTCCGAAAATCAACAAGTACAAGACTGTTGATACAATATGGCTCAGATGCCAGAACGTTTGCGATTTAGAAGGCAACGAAAAACACTGGAAAGAAGAGAAAGAATGACAATGAGTAACACATGACAAATCTAAATTCAAATGACAGAAATAAAGCCACTACAATAAAAGCAAACAGTGCAACAATAATTCATGTACGTAACAGAAAATATTGCTTAAACAGCTGGTAGCACTATGTAGCACTCTGTAATAAAACTCTAACTGTGCTGCGGCATTCTGTAAGAGAGTCTCTGTGGGTCGGACTTGCACTTGGAGGTGAACAGCCAGCAGTGATGGAAGGTGGAAGTGAGTAGTCATCAGTGATGGAAGTTAGTTGTTAATAATTAGCATTGTTGGAGGTTTGCAGTATTAGCGCTAATGGATGGTCTGAATGTGTAGCCGTTACGGAGATTTATTACTGATGATAATATAATTTTTTTAACTGGTTGTCACTTGGATAAGGTAAAATTTCGTAAATACAGCGGAGAAAATATTTATTGCAGCACCATGAATCACTTTGTCTTTTTGTCTTTTGTAGCAGTTTTCTTCAGGTTATACCAGTCCAATTGTTGCTAAACTTTGTTGACATATTCTTGCCTTAATAATCTGACTTCTTCACGCATTTTTTCTAACAATACACAACTCTTTGTTGTTGTCGTTTGGTTTTACAATGAAACAAGTGTTTGTACTGCCATATTGAGTTGAGACTTTGCAGTGAAGAGATGGACAGGTCAGTTTAATTAACGCCAGAAAAGAAAGCTGCAATACTTGCTTATTCGTCTGTTGGTCTCAGCACCAGAAAGATAGCCTCTAAGACAGTATTTAATCAGTCCACGATTTCGAGGTTACTGAAAAATACAGGGAAAAAGGAAAAAATGATCGTGAGAAAGGAAGAGGTTGGAAATGGCGTCTACTGTCAAACAGGAAAAGGCTTTCGCTCAACAATCGTCGACAGTTGAACTAAAACGAGACTGGGAAGAAATTTGCGACATCTCAGTAACCAGTAGAACTGTAAGAAATAGACTACTGGAGGCTGAACTCAGCCTGTCGTCCTAGAAGGACGCCTTTATTGACCAAGGTAATGTAACAAAAGCGACTACAATGGGCAAAGATGTGGAACAAAGTAATCTTTTCAGACAAGTCCAAATTTAATATGCATGGCTCAGATTTAAAAGTGTTCGTGTGTCGAAGAAAAGGTGAAGAATTTTTACCATCATGCATAACACATACAGTCAAATACCGACAGCCAACCATTAGAGACGAGTTTGGAGATGTTTTCAATTGCATTTTTCAGGATAACTCCGCTCCTTGCCATAGAGCATTGAAGGTGAGTCCTATGACTAATATTTGTACCAAACACGAAGCAGATTACTTTCTTGGTTAATTATCACGTACTTATACATTTCGGGTAAAATGTTTCCTTCGACAAAATGGGATTCGAGTATTAGAGTGGGCTGGAAACAAACCTGATCTCAATCCTATTGAGAACTGTTGGAAGATTATGGGAAATGCTACCACCAAAAAGCCATGGAATAAACGGGAGCTGTTGGAGACCCTTGTGCATGTGTGGTTTCATGAACTGAGTGAGGAGTACATTAAAAAGTTAATTGTTTCAATGCCTTTACGATGCCAAGCGGTGATTAACGGGCATGGTGGAGCAACAAAGTATTAAATGCAACAGTGTGTTCATATGAGGCAGTACAAACACTAAAATTCATCGGTATTCTGTTACAACATTAATATGTAGTGTTTCTTTCAACATTAGCATTCATATTTCAGAATAGCAAACAGAATAGCTGACATATTCACTTACACTCATTTTTCAAGAAAGTTTTAAATTATAAGAAACAAACATTTTTATAGAAACAAAAATTAAGAATAAAACCAAATTGACAAAAATGATTGTGTATATTCATTTCTGATAGAAATCAAGAGAAATCAGGCAAATTTAGCTCAGTTATTCAATGATTGTAAGAAAAATTGTTAATTGTATGGGGTGTTGCAATAAATATATCCACCACTGTACATTGTTTGCTCTGCAAAAAAATCTTGAAATCTTTCTTTTGCTAACTACATGCCTATCAGTAGTTAGAGGCCTTCAGTAGTTAGAATCTTTTATTCAGCTGGCAGTATTGGTGTTTGCTGTATTGTAGTAGTTCGTGTAATGAAGGTTTTTGTGGGGTAAGTGACTTATGATATGTGTAGGTTATTGTCAGGATTTCTTCTTATTCAGGGTCATTCTTTTGTGTTAATTTGAAAGCAGTCGATCGCATTACCGTTGAATGTTGAATAGGAGAAGTTTGAGTTCTGTTTCTCATGGCAAATTCTGTAGGTCAGTGTTCAAATGACAAAATAGCAAAGAGAAAGTAGGTTCAATATAGCAAATTTCTCTCAGCAATATAAGCAGAAAATTTTTAAATAAACAAGTTTCACCTGTCGGCCTTTAGCCGAGGATACCGCATTGCAATATACTGATTTTTCAAGTAGTTTCAATAATTAGTATTAGATTAAAAATTAGATATTGTTTACTGCTAGCACGTAATTATATAGAGAATTTCCTATGTAGTTACAGTTTTTTAATGTTGTATTGTGTTGGAATAAGCAAAGCAGTTGTGGCGTGCATATAAATTTGCATTAAGTTTCTTGCAGTTGCAACTAATTAGATATTTATTATTTTCAGTGTTCTTTTAGTGTGTCTTCCAATTTTTGTTTTTCAAATTGTGTTTTTTGTGTGTTATCGTGTGAAACAGTGTGACAACTATGGCATGTGACAAGTGTAACACTAGGCTGAAAACAAATTAAGGAATGAAAACAAGCATAGCGTGTTAGCACTACCTAGTAATGAATTAACAAATGTTTAACATAATAATTTGGCGATAGTGCATAGGGACATGGCTCAGGTGATAAATAACGGTGTAGAAATGGAAACAATTAGTGACCACAGAAGTATTGCCGATCGATCGGTTGGTCGCTGTTCGCCTCAGGAATGTGAAATGACAGAACGAAATCTTGCAAATACCGTAGATTCAGTTTTTGCGTCATTGCATTTTCCTCAGTTAAGTCAAAACACATTTTCTGCTTTTGAAAATACGAATGTTTCCGGTGCAAACGCACTGACGAAAGACACAATGGAACATGTTTCAGACATTAATACATTGTTATTGCAATTTATGTAACAAATGGAACAAAACCAGAAACTAATGGAACAAAATCAGAAAGTAATAGATCAAAAGCTTCAAAAGTTAGACACAATGGAACAATATCAGAAACAAACACTGCAAAAGCTCCAACATTTCATACAACTTAACAACCACTTGAACTAACACGTTAAGATTTATCCACAGAGACACCCGAAATCGAATCAAAATATCAAAAAGTTTCTGAAGATGTAAATACACAAATTTGTGATCATTTTCGGCCTATCTTTTAGCGACATGAAGACACATTACAGAATCATGAAGCAGCCATAAAAGAGCTGCAGGACATTGTACATGAAAATCACTACACCTTGCGGGCAAAGACTGACTCAGTTGCACCTACCGATAAGGTTACGAAACTTGCAAAAAATCACGAAAACTTAAAGGACACGGTAGAAACGATTACAATACAAATGGGCACACTAAAAAGTGGTTCAGGAAGCACACGGAGGAAATCAGCACATTATCGGAAAAAGTAGCCGATCTTTCGGATCAGCTCTCAAATTTATCTACAAAGCTGTTGATTTGAATGTTACAAAACCGGTAGCACTTACTGACACAGAGGAGTACAAGGAAATTCGAACAAAGTCAGAAACAAATCAACAAGCAACACAAAAATGCGCTAAGTACAAAATCAGTTGGCTTGCGTGATACAAAAGTTACACATTTCAGAGGATACTCGTACTCTGACAATTGAAGAGGTATTTAGAAATACAGAAAGGTTTCAAAGCAATAATACTCGGTATTTCGGAGATCCTGAAAGGAGTCGGCAGGGTGCACTGAACTTTGAGATGGAACCATTGACATATAAGACAAGATTTGCAAATCGGCGTCATGTTGACTTTCACTATAAGCTCTTCATCACAATGCGTAAATTCAGAACATTCAAGAATTCTAGAAATGATATACACCAACAGACTTTGCTTCATCAAATTTCTTATTGCTTTCCTCCTAATTGGCCATTAATGTACCAAAAAAAATTACAAAAGATTATACCATATTTCTTGTGTAAAACCGATTATTGAGAAACAATTTACTTTCTGACTTAGTCTTTGCCATTAAATTTTTCACTTACGGTTACTATTACGCTTTGTCACATTTCCCATGCAGCGATGTTTTGAAGTTAACTATCCAGTCAACAACCTATGGAGTTTATTAAGATAGTAATTTTACGAATTCACTTTCATAGGGAGCAGACTACACGGTGTATTGTGTGCATATCTTTGCTTGTTGGTCGCAGGACTACATAACGACTTTAAGGCTTACACTCTTGAAACACATACTGCTAATGAGGTTTTACTATAACATTTTTGTTTATTTGAAAAGACATTTTTTATTTAAAGTACTTCCTGGAAGGTCACAGACAACACAGTATTTGGTATGTTTGACAGCTACACGAGTATACTGCGACGCTATTAAGGAGCGACAGAATGTTCATTATTGCTTTTGCACTGTATCTGTTTTATGTCTATCACGGTATAAGTGTATAGGTGTGTGTGTGTGGCCACTTTATAACAGGATAATTACATATTTTTATTTTTATAATTATATTTTATGATTGTGGTTGGGGTAGCTTTAAATATTGTGGGCTAGCATGAGACTTTTAATTAACTTACACCGCGATAACACTCAAACGGACATCGGCTGCCTCGAAGTACCTATGATATAATATTTTTCAAAGGCAATGCGCGACTCAACACCTTCTAATAAATAGTATGCGTGGGCGCTGCTATTTGGAAAACAAAATATGCGTATTCTTACGCAAACTGTCATTATTAATATGGGTCTGAGGGGCTACTGGTTATTTATGTACCAAACTACACAAAGATTAACTGAGGTATTGCGGAATGTAATGATTTTCAATATTTCTTGTTCATTATTTGCAAGGCAAAACTGGAGAGAGTCTCATCTGCCATTAGGATGCCAAATTGCAGCATACAGTACTCATTCAGAGCTGTGGATTTTAGTAACTGAAATTTATTGCTACGCTTTTAAACTTTGAAATTAATGAAATGTCAAAATTGGGAAGTTTTTCACATTTAAATTTAATAACATGAATTGTCAGCGTAATGGCCTACTAAATCCTGCTAGGGGAGATGAGCTCCCTGCACTACGAAGTTCTGTAAAAATTTTGATAATTATAATTAATGGTTGCGATCATGAGAGGTGACAACTAAGTCAATAATACACACTTTCTAATAACAATTAATATTATATTTTTCAAAAATACAGATAAAACTTACGTTAATTATCAGACAGCACTACAATGGCGGCCTACCGCTAGATGAAACAAAACAAGAGAGATGGTTCAATCAAATCATTGCCTCTGATCTTCATGGCCTATGTTACCCAGAGATTATACAAAAAGACTGTGTTTTGTTAATTACATCGATATTTGTTTTTTTTATAATAATAATTTAAATCTTTAATATTTGTTATACATCACACAGACGTACTTAGTCTTTAGATAATTTATGGTTCACACATCTCATAAAAAAACTTCTTTTCCCTTTCTCCAAATGTCCATGGGCCCCATAGTAAGGGTGTACTTAATGTGGTTTACTACTTTATGTACAGTCTCACTACTGTCTTACATCCTTAATTAAGTGTTCATGTTTGCATGATTCAGGTAGGTACATTTGTGTTCAATTCACAGTTATATGTATGGTTATATTCGTACTATACATTCGTATGTTTTAGATATGTTTCGGTCTCACTATTACAGGTGAGTTCATCTACGAGTTCCAACTCTGTTTTTCATCAGGAATGTGAACAATCTGGAATCCTACATGCCAAACGGGTCAAAAACCTCGCCCGTTGCCTTCGGATTGTTGACTTTCAGTCTCTCTTTATATTATTTATGCTGACAATATGTCCACTGAATTAATCAACAAAGAAATATATATACATTACAACAAGAAATATATGTTAATTGAAATTACGTACAAGTACGTTTGTCATATATTATTAAAGCTCATCATGGTGAATAATGTTCGTCTGTGATTTCACGTACACATATGCATCACAATAAGAAATATATATATATAGTCACTGTTATTGCATATGCAGTACATTTGATTTGACATGTGGACTCAGTTTTTCAATTTCTGTGTCATTTGCACATTATATCTGTTACAGATTTACATTGTAGTCGGTGTTTATTAATTCGTCGTCAACCATAAATACATTTCGAAATTGCATCGAAGTAAGGAGTCGTCGACGCTGGTGTATTGTTGAGCCGTCGGCGAATGGTTGTTGGCGACGACAGAAGCGTGTGCGGCAGCTTGCAACAGTTCGCGACAGTTCGTTGACCTGCGTTGTGACGTCCGCGCAGACATCTGACGATCAGTCGACAGGCGCGGCGCATCAGCTATGCAGCCAGGAACATCTGCCGGCCGCTCGCCTCGCGGAACATGCAAATATTCGACTGCGTATCAGTTCATCAGCAAAACAAGACAAATACACATATCGCAAGTGCTGAAATAAATGTTATTAGTTTTCAAGCACTCCACAGTCATTCGTGTTTACTGTTTTTGTATGCACTGATATAATGTACGAACGTACAAGGTCCAATTCTTTTAATAAGTTTCTGGTTCGACCTCACTCGGATTTCATCATTGTTTTTTGCTAAGTGATCACTAATCAGCACTACACACTGTCACTGTGGTGAGTGTTTATGCGAGTAACTTGTGACACTCTTCACTTCACTATGTTTAGTCTGCGTCACTTCTAGCGTGCGTATGTCTGCCCCGGAATCCGCAGTTCGCTGTGCGTTACCCATAGCGTTCATTCACTGTCCACTGGGAATATTCCGTTCATAGAAAGGTTCTCTTGTGCACATAAACATTTTTCCACGCTACGAATGTCTGTATTATTTCGCATATTAATTTGTTTCTCGCCTTAGGCACCACCATGTATGCTGTTAATTTTATTCACTGTACTTAAACGTTTTTCACTGCTAAATACAGTCAACACACGGTGTGTTACCACACAGTTTACTGTTCACTTTTTGCCTCACATTCCAATTATTCATTCAGTTTATCACTATTGCACTAACTAAGCGTCCGGATAGTCTCACTTGTACATTAGAACATATTTTAACACCTATTGCTTAAGCTTCATAAGAAATATGTCTCTCACTTTACATAATAATACATTATACATCATACAAATCAGAGTCCCTTCTAGACACGTCTTATCACTCTATACTAAGTAATTGATCTAGATGGCACCTCTTATTTAAAGTGTCGACCAATTGGTCTTTCTGGACTCGTGGGTTCAGTATGTTTTTTACATATGTTCTTTATATTCATTTAACACTGATTGATTGCTTTAATTGTTGCTGCGTTTGAAGTTGCCTTGCTTGTACAGGTGCAACTGCAAGCGCTCCCAAGCTGGAATCTATGCAGATGTTAATTATCTGTCATACCTTCAGGTATTATACTGTTTAGAGTATAAATCATTCTGTTTCTCGCATTCGTTCAACGATTCGCTGCTAGTATGCGTTTCCAACAACCATGCACAATGCTTCTCTCTCACTTCCACTTTCGTGCCATTACGCGGATTCGTTCACTAATCTTTCTTTGATTGCACACATTTAAATGCATGACCTTCATTCACAAGCAACTCACTCACACACATACTTAAAAACTACCACATATATTATAAGTATATACACAAAATTAAACATACATGAAATAAATCTTTACTAGCCATATATTTACACCTTATACCTAATCTTTACATACTACCCAAATAAGTCATCTGTTCATTCAAGAATCTACTTGTTCATCCATGGGTATGAATGGCTTTAGATCCTTATGAGGATATAGTCCCCTTATTTTTCCTGTCGCCGGCCGGGGTGGCCGAGCGGTACGAGGTGCTTCAGTCTGAAACCGCGTGACCGCTACGGTTGCAGGTTCGAATCCTGCCTCGGGCATGGATATGTGTGATGTCCTTAGGTTAGTTAGTTTTAAGTAGTTCTAAGATCTAGGGGACTGATGACCTCAGCTGTTAAGTCTCATAGTGCTCAGAACCATTTTTTTTTCCTGTCTTGGAGTGTGCCAGAAGGGTAACACCCATCATGAGGTATCTCCAAGATTCTTTGTGGCCCTGAATATAGGAATCGCCACTTTTTGTTGACCTTTTTAATACTCGAAGACTTAGGATGGTTCTTTAACATAACTTCTGCTCTCTATTTATGACTTTTGGAATAAGTTGCAAAGGCTTTAGCCACTCGTCTTCAGGTACATTTGGCATCATGATTTCACAGGGCGTGCACCCAGTACATTCATGAGGCACATTGTTATGAATTTTCTCAAATTGTGGTACCAACTCAATCCACTTAGTTTGTTGATTTGCCACATTTGTCCGGACAAATCGATTAAAATCGCGAAAACATTGTTCTACGGGGTTCTCGCTTGGGTTAAAGAATGTTACAAGAATATGTTTAATGTCATGTTCCCGTATAAACAATTTCCACTCCTGATTTTTGAAACAGCTGTCATTTTCTATCGGGAAGGTCATCGGTTGCCCGACGCTTGGTATATAGTCTAATACTATTTTCGGACTGTTGCTTTTGCAGTAGGGTACAATTTCAGATGTTTTGAGAAAATATCAAACACAGCTACCACATACTTAACGCCGCCTCTTTCTACCAGCAAGAGTCCGGTAACATCAACAGCAACCATCTGTGATGGAGCTTTCAGAACTACGGGGTGTAGTTCATTCTTCGTACTGCAAATACATGGTTTTGATTTTTGACAACTGAGGCAAGATCTCACCAGTGTTTTGACCTTCCGGTGTAACTTCGGAAAATAACAGTACCTAATCAACAGATCGGCGCATTTCTTGCCACCAAAATGTCCCCAACAATCGTGAGCGTACCATATCAGATTGTTAACTGATTAAGTCGGTATACAAACACACCAGTTTTTGGAAGTTTCTGTCATTCTGTGATACAAAATGCCATTTTGTATCTTATATAACTTGCAAAATTCTCCATTTGGATTGTTGCTTAATGAATCAATTATCCCGCACCACAACGGATCGTCTCGCTGCATGTGTACGATCTCCCGGCACATACGTATATATTTGTTCCTTCTGGTGGGATCGTTAAGTAACAAGATTTTAAATTCCGTTGACTGTTCTACTAAGCCCGCAAACTCGTGTAATCCTCTAGGTAATCTAGACAATGCGCCTGCAACCACATTGTCCGTTCCCTTTACGTGTCTGATTTGAAAGTCGTAATCCTGTAAAGCCAAAATCCACCTTGTGAGACGCCTGTGGAGTAAACGGCACGTCAACACATAGCTGAGCGCCTGGTGGTCGCAAAATATTATATATATAAAATTATATTATATATAAAATATTATATATATATAAAATATACATAACAATAAAATTTCTTTAGAGCCCAAGTCACTGCGAGTGCCTACGATCTGTTGCGAAATAGGACCGCTCACAGGAATGTAGCACGCGGCTTGAAAATCCTATAATTCTAATTTCAGTTTGTTGTCTTCTGTTGTCGGCTTGTGCCAGACAACAACCCAACCCACAGAAAGATGCGTCCGTCGCAAGGTAAAAATCTTGCGACATGTCAGGATGGTGCAATATCTCCTCCTTTATTAGTGCTTCTTTAATTTGATCATATGCCCTCTTGCATTCCTCAATAAAAATCCAAGGTCGATTTTTCCTGAGTAGACTTAATAAGTCTTCACTATTTAATAACTGTGCTGGTAAAAATCGTCTAAAAAAGAAGGTCATTCCTAGAAATGCCTTCAGTTGCTTTTTGGACTTAGGGTATGGCATCTCCTCTATTGCCATCAATTTCTTGGGATTAGGTTAAATTCCCACTAGAGAAATGATGTGTCCTAAAAATTTTATTTCCACACGACCAGACTTAGATTTTGCTAGGTTGGCCTTTAACTCCTACTGCTGCAAATCTTGTTAAGACACGGTACAAAATTTTCGTGTGTTCAGACCAGGTTTCCGTTGCTATGAGGATTTCATCCACATATACCGTTACGATTTCTAAAAGGTCGGGCCCTAATACTGTATCCAGTGCCGCAAAGAACACGCCCACACGTACATTCAGCCCAAACGGTAGAACTCGAAAACTGGTAACTCCTACTGGCGAATATAAACGCGGTATATTTCGTCGAAGCTCGTGTCAAGAGCACCTGCCAGTACGAACTTTTTAAATCGAGGCTTGTCAAATATATGACACCTTGGAATTTCTGTATTTGTTCTTCTATATTTTCGGGCCTGTTCCGAACGAGTATTATTAGGTTGTTAATATCCCTTGCGTCCAATACTAATCGAACGCTGCCGTCTGGTTTCATGACTGCTTACAACGGACTACTACTATACGGTGACATCGAAGGTTCTATTATCTGCCAACGCAGCATCCTCTGGATCTCTTTTCCTACGGTTAGTCTTTTCGACCACAGTATAGAGTAGGTCGCACGACAGAATGTTTGATGGGGCTTAAACTGCATGTCAAATTCATATCCCTTAATGATTCCTGGTTTCTCTGGGAACACTTTTACAAACTGATTTAATATTTAAGTCAGCTTGTTGATGCAGGCTTAAGTAAGACGATTCGGCTACTTTTTCTTCAATTTGTTGTTTGATAGTGACTGCTTCCGACTCCCAATCGGGTTCCTGTTCATTATTGTTTTGATTAATGATACAGTCATCGATATTCAATGATCTGGATCATTTATAGTTACTCGGACATTCCAGCAGTAATTTATATACGCGGCCAGAGTCTTTATCAGTGCCAGGTCAATTTGCCGGTTGCGAGAGGATAAAATGCAGTTGGCCCGGGAGAGGTCAATTCTAGCTCTCATTTCCCACAGCACATCAAGTCCCAGAATGCAAGGCACTAGAAGGTTCTTAACAACAAGGAATGAACATAATATGGCTTCATTTTCCATGGCAATCTGTCTGCACCTTATTGCTTACCACTTGCACTCTGCCCCATAAAGCACCTATGACCTTACAATTTTCCACTGGCAAACTGTGTAACTTCTTACACGATCTATACATTTAAATAACTGCTCATCTATGCAAGAGGCAGTCGCCCCTGTAGCAAGTATTACTGTCACTTCTGTCCGCCCCCGGTAGCTGAGTGGTCAGCGCGACAAACTGTCAATCCTAAGGGTTCAATTCCCGGCTAGGTCGGAGATTTTCTCCTCTCAGGGACTGGGTGTTGTGTTGTCCTAATCATCATCATTTAATCCCCATCGACGCGCGAGTCGCCGAAGTGATGTCAAATCGAAAGACTTGCAGCAGGCGAGCGGTCTACCCGACGGGAGGCCCTCGTCACACGCCATTACATTATACTGTCGCTTCTACGCCATTTATTTTTGCTCTGAATACAGTCTGTACATGTTCTACCTCCTGTTGCTCTGCAGATCGCGGATCAACTGTTAATTCTTCCCTCATATCGCATCCGTCATTATAACTGAGTAAATGCACACCCACATTCTGCCTGTCCCCCTCTTTAACCTTGCCGACCGTCTGGGAAGGGCTTACAGAGGTCGGTCGGAGATTGACGGTCTGTCCCACCCTGCAATTACTTGATCTGTCACGTCTGTGATTTTCACCGGGTCACAGTTTGAAATGTACCGTGCGCGACATATACATGTCGCTGGCTATTCGATGGCTGAGGTGGGGGCGGTAGCATCGGAATAACGTTAATATGATTGACAGGCACATGACCTGTTGGCATGGCTTGTTGTACCTGCCAGTTCGCTGCCCCTGTCCGTTGCCACTGTTCATTGTGTGTACTCACATTTTTGTTTACAAAGTTGGAGTTTCGTCCCCCTTCGCTCCGTCTCTTTCGGTTATAATTGTCTCCCCCTTTTTGGTGGAGACTGGTTCACGCTGGCATACTGGTTCACAATGCTACTCCAGTTGTTATTCGCAGGCGGCCCATTATTCATTGAGTTCGACTTCTTATGGAGGATCTCTCCTTGTGAATATTAGTTTTTTTTGCCGTAACCATTTTTACGAGGGCTATCATTATCATGATTTCTTGCTTTATTATTACCTTGACCGTTATTTGAATTCCCTTGCTCATTCTGCCGAGCATCCTCATGTGTTTATAAGTCCAAAGAACTTATTGTTGCCATGAACAGTTCCAGGTCGGTATCACGTATGTGCACTAATTTTTCCCTTATCGCTATTGGTAATTGCCTTTTAGTATTCGTAAAACATCTCTCGCAGGCACGGGTTCATCCCAATATCTCGTCTACATCAGATATCGTTCAAAGTATTTCCTTAGGTTGCCACAGAGAGGGTTAAGGGTTCAGGGTTGTAGACCTGTTTACGTAGCCTGTCCTGTACAGATCTAGACCAGTACCTAGCTAGGAATTTGATTTCAAATTCCGAGACCGTCGGACACTGTTCCGTGATCTCCATCGCCCACAATGCCGCGTCTCCGGTAATAAATGAAATCACGAACTGCATTTTTTGATGTTCGGTCCATGACACAGGTAACATGTTTCGAAAACTTTTTACGAAAATCACAGGATGTACGCTTTTCTTTTCATCGTTAAATGTTTGAAATTGCCGGTGTTCGATTAACGATTCTTCTTATTTTATTTGTGCTATGGTTGGTAGCATTCCGGCCTCGTATCCAGCGGCAATACCAGTATAATTCATCGGCGAGGGCGGTTGCATTCTCTCGCAATCTGGTTTTTCTACCCCGCATATATTAAATGGTACATTTCCGGACTGCACTCTGTTACCAGGTGGCGCGCACGTCGATGAGTGGGCCTCGACCTTCAGGCGAGCCACGGCTTGTGTGGAACAATCGTCACTCTTTAGATCTAGTGTGCCAGAAATTTCGTACACCGTATTAACAATATCTTTCACTTGATTTTCCAAAAGCGCTATGCGCGTTGTCTAATTGATCCACGCGTTGGTCTAATTGTGTTATCTATTGCGGAATGTCTTTGTTTTGTTCAACCAATTCTGCGACTTGTTGTTTTAACACATCGATCTCCCGTGACAAATACACTAGCGCCTTGCCACATTTCATTCATTTTTGCCAGGAACTGAGCGTCACGCTCCTGTTCCCTGCGTTCGCGTTCAAGGCGTTCCTGTCTTTCCTTTTCCTCGCGTTCCTCTCGATCTACCATTAAAATTTCTTTGTCTTGTGAAATTAACGCCTGCTCGCGAATCGCGCGCTCTTGTCTTTCTTTTTCTTCACGTTGCTTGTCTCTTAGATCTAATTGTGCCATAAGTACAGTCAACAATTCAGCTGTTGGTGCAGGTACGTGCATAACAGTAGCTGTTGATGCAGTAGCATCATCTTTCCCTGTGTCAACAGCTGAGTGAACTTCTCTGCTCATCTGAGCCTGATGCTCAGCATTGCCTGATACATTATCTGCCACAGGCTGCTCAGCTTCCCGTCCAGGGATTTGAGAGCCTGGCATTTCGAGTGGATTCTTTACCGGAAATTCCTGTACATTATCATCTGTATCATACCTAGACATATTCTCGCTCTCTACTAGTTTTTTCTTCTGTGTCTTACACATGTTTGAATAAATTTACACTCACTAACTGGACAGAAATATACACAGAAATCCGTTTCCCCCAAAATGTCACACAAACACAAAAAATACGCAAAATATACAAAACACACCCAAAAATACTGAAATAATCACAGAATCTTACTAATTACTACAAATGAAGCTATCACCTATCCAAAAACTCACTTTATGATGTAATTCTTTACAATACGTCTTGTGCACTGCAAAAAATACATCTCTACTGAAATATTGTTTTGGTGTCAGCACACATACAAGTGAACATGTCATTAATTGCACTAGAGTTTATCTCAAATACACACAGCTGATCTCAAATACTATTCGCTGTCTAGCAAATTCTATCACTGATTCACCCACTAGTACTAAGTTATGGTAAATGATTGTCACCAAATTTTCACTGTGGTAAAAGAATGCTATTAACTTCATCTACAATATTATGACAAATTTGTGCCAAGAAAATCAGCACAGTGCATAGCCTCCAGATTTCTTCCAGCCCAGAAGCACATCCAGTTAAACCCTTACCTTTACATATTAGTATGGCTTGATGTTGAGTATATCTCGGTTGAGACAATTGTATGTATTGATTCAGCTTCAGGTCCATAAATCTTCACTGCCTCAGTCTTGCACAGATGAAAGTTTTTATATTGGGTACATGGAACAATGTTAGATATATGGTATTAGTTCTTGCATCATACACATCATTACATAGATATAAATATTTACTAATATTTTTGTAAAGTTTTCTGATAAATACAACTCTAATTTTATGCACTCAGTGTTTCTGTATATAATGTTAGTACATAAAAATTCGAGCCCCGCTTTCTTAGGCGCCACTTATCACAGTATAAGTGTATATGTGTGTGTGGCAGCTTTATTACGGGATAATTACATATTTTTATTTTTATAATTTTGGATGGGGTTGCTTTAAATATTGTGGGCTAGAAACTTTTAATTAACTTATACTGCAATACCACTCGTATGGACATTGGCTGCCTCGAAATATGTTTGATATATTTTTCAAACACGATACGCGACTCACCACCTCCTAATAAATAGTTCATGTCAGTGCTGCTAGTTAGAAAAGAAATATGCGTATTCTTACGTAAACTGTAATTATTAATATTGGTCTCAGGGGCTACTGGTTATTTATGTACCAAGTTACAAAAAGATTAACTGAGGTATTGCGGAATGTAATGATTTTCAATATTTCTTGTTCATTATTTGCAAGGCAAAACTGGAGAGAATCTCATCTGCCATTAGGTGGCCAAATTGAAACATACTGAACTCATTCAGTGCTGTGGATTTTAGTAACTGAAATTTATTGCTACTCTTTTTAGCTTTGAAATTAATGAAATATCAAAATTGAGAAGTCTCTCATATTTACAACATGAATTGTCAGTGTAATGGCCGACTAAATCCTGTTAGTGGAGATCAGCTCCCTGCACTACAAAGTTCTGCAAAAATGTTAATAATTATATTAATGGTTGCGATCATGAGAGGTCACAACTAAGTCAATAATACACATTTTCTAATAACAATTACTATTATATTTTTCAAAAATACAGATAAAACTTATGTTAATTATCGGACAGCACTACAATGGCGGCCTACCACTAGATGAAACAAGAAAGGAGAGATGGTTCAATCAAATCATTGTCTCTGATCTTCATGGCCTATGTTACAAAGAGATTATACAAAAAACTGTGTTTTGTTAATTACATCGATATTTGTGTTTTTATAATAACAATTTACACTCTTTACTATTTGTTATACATCGCTCAGATATACTTAATCTTTAAATAATTTATGGTTCACACATAAAAAAACTTCTTCTCCCTTTCTCCAAATGTCCATTTATGTGATGTACCATCACACTGCATAGTTTTTGTGTGTTCTTGTGGAAAGCAAAACATGTTTTAGTAGTGACTTTTGTGGCATAGCTACAATAAGAAAGGTATTTTTCGTAACACAACAATACGTTACAGTATAATACTTTTAAGGTCACAGCAATGAATGTAACAATTACGAGATTTATATGCATAGCTCTTTACTTTTGTATACAACAAAGGTAAGTACATTGATTTTTGGAGAACTTTGCTTATGAACGACGATGACTATGACACTTGGCACCTTTTGACAGTTAGCCAATGATAGAAATTATCTTACAACAAGAAGCACAGTTTTGCGCTATAAGACACTCATTTGAGTGATTACGTTTTGTACTTGGAACATTTTTAAGAAATATTTTTGAAATATTATGATACAGAGAAGATTTTTCGGCGATACATTTCATTTCACAGTTTTAATCTGTAACATCTGAGGGTACAATTACATTAACCCTTATGAGGGGACACCTACTTTGTGCATCATGTGTGTGGCAAGCACAAGGTGCCCTAGCTAATATGGTATTTGCTTATACTGTCTTACACATCGGTGCAATATTTCTTTAACACAGAATTACACAACTATTTGATCACTTAACTAAGAGGAATAAACATTTTTTTACGTCACTGACACAGGTGTACGTAATTACACAGTTTGATTACTTCACACTTTTGAAATTGTACTTTGTCTGCATTATGGGAACTGTTAACATTTACTTTCAGAAACATTGTGATACTGTGAGAGACTTGAGTAATGTATTTGATATAGGATCATGATTTTTGAAGTATGTTTGAGGTAGATGACACTATTGAAACGAGCAGAGAATTTTTTAGAAGTTTCGAGATTACTGAAGGAAGCTACGACGATTTTCAGACCTGATTGATCTGTTATGATGATATTAAGACAAAGATGTTTATTATGATGTTGAGACATGTTTATGATCAATAAGATGATGCTATATGAGGAAGTTGAATATGCTAAATATTTTTTATGATGAAAAATTGTAGAAGTCTCAACAAATATGTATATCTGTAACAAGGTAATGAATAATGAGTAGTGGTTAGGGACACGGGTTTGTGAAAAAAAAATTTTGGAAACCAAGAACTGTACTTTAAGAATTATGAAAAGTGTGTATATATGTGAATGTGCGTACCACAATGCTGACAGATATTTTTGGACACTATTATTCAAGAGATTCCGTTTCTATACACTTCCAATGCAAATTTTCAACCTGTGAAATTTTTTATTTGTGTGAAACTGTCACTGTACTGGAAACTGTTGTAAATATTATGGTAAATAATATATTTGACCTTGACATAACATTGCACTGAGGTGTGTGCTAGCCAGTTTGAAATATACCTGTTGTTCTGTTGACTTTAATTTTCCTCTTGCCACTTCAACAACTTTGAAGCTTGCCGCAATCCTACAAGCGCTCACATAGCTGTAGAAGAAAGAGGCCATTGACCTCACTATTGATATTTCTTTGCAGAACACACCAAAATCATGACACACTATTACTTGGAAACATATGAGTACACTTTGGAGCTCGTACTTGCTGCTACTTACTGAAATGCTTATGAAGTGGTGAGAAATATTTTTATGTCTACACACCTGATTGTGACAAGTGTCTTTCTATGAGAATTGAGAGAATTTTACTGACTTATGAATTACCATATCGCTCATAAATGATGTTTTTATACTTTGTTTTGTACATATTTGTTCATTTTATTTTATATCTGTTTTCTAGGTGCGCTGCAGCGTTGGTATTATAAAATAAAATTTAATACATATGCTAATGTGAACACTTTCTGTCTACAGATCAATTAAATAATAATCTTATGATCCTCATTCTTACAAAAGGAGTACTAGGAAAGGAAAGAATCAAAAGCAGGAAAAGGACTAGTAACAGGAATTCCATACCTAATTTTCTTTTCAAGGACTTTTTTTTTTGGTAAAATAAGTTGTTGTCGTGCACCACTCTGATGTTAAAATGTGACATATACATTAAGATGTGAATAGACATTTCCCTTATCTGCAGTACTGTCTTTACTGTATTATTTTTTCTGCTTGTGCTTTGTCACATTTAGGTATAAGTTATTGTATTTGCTGCTGCTATTTTTCAGGCATTGTCTTACTGAATTTTACTTTGTGTTACTCTGACAAGTCAGTTTCACCATCGATTTATTATTATTATTATTAGTAGTAGTAGTAGTTTTATTCATCCGTAGATCTCTTTTTACAAGGATATAGGACATGTCAAAGTATTTACAAGCTTAGATCAATTTACAATAAGCTAATTCGTATACACATATATTTACAGACTTCTAGTTAGAGACAATCATTAGATTTTACTCCTGGTATACAATAATTTATTTACAAATAACTCATTAAATAATGTAATGCCACACTATTCACTCATATTTAACTATCAGTCACTGCACACACTATACACACATTGTTTCATAACACTTCACTCACTACATACACACACACACACACACACAGGTGATCCTTGGGCCATTTTCTGTACTGCAAGTTCCCATTTGCTATCCTGAAAAACTGAGTCAGCATCCCTTCATAATGAGTGAGATGTTGAGCTCAGAAAGAGGAAGAGGTGTTAGTATTGTGCTATGCATAGCTTGAGGGGAGAGTGTCTCTAGAAAGGAAAAAAGAAGAAAAATAATAAAGTGAAGGTGTTATGTGGAATATTGGATGTTTTATAATCATCATTATTATTATTATTTGTTTGTATAACATTTTTTTATCAAACCCCTACTCTGCTTTATCTAAGTAATCCTTCAATGTATAAAATGTATTGCATAACAGGTACTTTTTAGCTGCCTTCTTAAATAAGTGTATTTTTGAAATTTCTTTAATCTCTTTTGGTAATTTATTGTACAGTTTTATTCCTTGGTAGAAAATGCTGTTTTGAGTTTTATGTTTATTTTTTCTTGGTAAATGTAAGTTGAGTCTATCTCTTGTTGCATGGTCGTGGACAGAGCTGTTTGTGCAGTAATTGCCAATGTTACTTTTGATGTGTACAACTGACTGGTAAATGTGTTCACATGGAGCAGTTAAAATTCCCAGTGTTTTGAACAGATCTTTACAATGAGCTCGACTACTATTTCTGGTTATTATTCTTATGGCTCTTTTCTGGAGTTTGAAAATTGTGTTCATATTTTGTGGATTTGTTCCCCAAAAAAGAATGCCATAGCTAAGAATTGAGTGTACATATGAATAATATGTAACTAAAAGACACTGCATGTTACACACAGATGATAGAATTCTAAGGGCATAACATGCTGATGACATTCTGTTTGCAAGTACCTTTGTGTGTTCGCACCACTTCAGCTGAGAGTCAATATTCATTCCTAGAAATTTTGCATTTGTTACACAGTCTATAGAGGTGCCATCTACATTTAATTTAACATTGTCATTTTTCCTCTTCAAACTGAAGTTCATGGCATTAGTTTTCTTTATGTTTAATGTCAATTTGTTGCTTATTGACCAATCGTAAACTTCCTTGATAGTTTCATTTGCTTTCTCGGTAAGGAGTTCTCTTGTTCTCTCAGTGACTATAATATTGCTGTCATCAGCGAAGAGAATTTTCTCACCATGAGTAACACTACTGAGAAAGTCATTGATGTATATCAGGAATAGTATTGGTCCTAATATGCTACCTTGTGGAACCCCTATATTAATATGTTTTGGTTCTGATAAGTATTTTACTAAATGTTTAGATCTATTTGAAGTATGTGTTATCTCTACCCTTTGTACCCTATCTGTTAGGTATGATCGAAACCAGTCATTAGCTACCCCTCTTATTCCTAATGCTTCTAATTTATTTAATAGAATCTTGTGGTCGACTGTATCAAAAGCCTTAGAAAGATCCAAAAATATGCCTGTGACACACTCATCTTTATCAAGAGCATTAAGTACAACTTTTGTGAATTCTACTATGGCTGACTCCGTATTTTTGCCACTTCGAAAACCAAACTGTGATTTGCTTAAAAGATTGTATTTATTCAGATAATTCATTAATCTGTCTTTCATAATTGCTTTTATTGTTTTTGAGAATGCTGACAGCAGGGAAATGGGCCGGTAATTTTCTATGTCTTCTGCATTACCTTTCTTAAGCAAAGGTACAACTCTTGCCTGTTTTAGCTGCTCTGGAAATGTCCCTGATGTGAAGGATTCATTTATTATATTTGTTAATGGGCCTTTTATAATCCCTATGCATTGTTTCAGTACACACATTGGTACATCATCTAAGCCTTCTGACTTTTTATTTTTTAGCTTTTGAGCAGTTTTATTGACTTCATTCTCTGTGGTTGGAAGTAACATCATTGTATCTAGTGCAACAATTTTTGCAGGTGTTATATTTGTTTTGGGGAATTTTTGCTGTAACTTCTCTGCAATACTTGAAAAATGCTCGTTTACATAGTTTGCTAAGTGTTGTGGATCATTTATTACCTTATCCCCCTCCCTTAGCATGCAACAACTACATCTTCACACAATGAAAGCACCCAACACTGTCGAAACCCGGCCTGTGCACTTGATGTCTCATGGAAGTATCACCGCGTTGAACTATGGAGGTATGAATACAATGAACCAAGTGTTCATGGCTATTTAAGATGGTGTACATCAGCTTCAAGTTTGTGATGTAATGGCAGCTCCCTTCTTTTGTTACGCCCATGGTGCCACGTACGTGTATGTCTATGGACGGTGCACGCTGCTGAATTCTCTGGACATGGTTTGCAAATGCGCATTCACGTCTATTTGCTTCGGAGTAAAGCAGGCTTTACAATTCCTGGGCGGAGGGAAAGTCTAAGTGGCACAAATGAGAACATGTACAGATAAAGTAATTTTCATGAAATAAACTTTTTTAACAGCAAAAAAGCCTTCTGTATTGAAGGGGTAAAATACTGTAATTTGTGAAGTAATTTAATATGTAGAATGAAAACACAATGGATAACAAGCCTTATAAATATTGTTTGATTTGTTTGAATGTAAATATTTTCTTTGGAAACTGAATATCGATGCTCTGAAATGTTTTGACGCTACCTTTTGTGTTGCTTCGGAAGTTTTGTCCACAGCTTGCCTCATAAAGTTTTTTTACCCATTAATAAATTTAACATTGCTAGTTTCTTGTTTGCGGTATGTTATTCCTGCCTTTCATTTCACTTATTGTATCACATAACCTAACCACAACTATCCCATGGAGTGATGTGTTGACCTTTCATCTACATACGAAGTTGCATCATAAGCCACTCCGTTCCGCTGAAGTATTTTTGAAATGACTTTTAATGGCCTAAGTAAAATTCATAATATGTGTTCGTGACAAGATTCGTATGTTAAACTGTTGATTAGTGAAGCTATAGAAGAAGTATCCTCCAGTCAGTGCTGATATGGCATTTATTATTAAAGAAAAGCATAGTCGACTGTTGTATTTAGAAGGCAACACTTAGGGTGGTGTTAAATGATCATTTTCTTTCTAAGTACCGAATAATGCCAAAAACCATAGGTCTTATCTATTTCGACAAACCTGGTATTTCATTGTGATACGAAATAACTTTTAAGGAAAATTATTTCATACGGTTTTTTTCTTTAACTGTCAAATTATTGCGAAGATATCCAGACATTCATGGAATCTTAGGAATGTTTACGCAAAAGAAGCAAACAATAAACTGTAGACAAGGAATACACAAAAGCACAAGATCAAAAACTAAAATATATGTGAGAATAGTTTAGTTTCTGACTTTAACAGCTGAAGCTACCAGCCCTCCTGCCAGGACCACCATCAAAATTTCCTTCCCAGATTTGTTGACGTCTCGATCTGTCTCATTCTGTTCCGTTGCCGGCGTTTGAAATGCATTTCGATGTTCTTTAACATACAGTCAAGGACTACGTGACCACGAAGAGCTCAACTGTAGCTATTTCTGAAATACTTGAAGTTGGAAAATATTATCGAAAGAATTGCGCAGCTATATATACAAATAACATAGCTGTGTCAAAGTAATAATTGTCGTGAATTCTTCACTAGAAAATCTGGAGATATTTATGTTTATAGAAGGCTTCGGCTTCAGTCATTTGTTACTAATGTTTTTTTGTTGAAGTTCAGCCATAGGTGGCGTTGGCTACGAAATTTATGTTGCTGCGTTTGCATATGGCGAACTCGTGAGAGAATGTGAGAAGTTTATTATTAATGTGTTATTGTTACCAGAAGAGGAGAATCGTGAAGTTGGACTGTGTTTCAATTATCGACCCTTTTTCCTGCTTAAGTTCTGGTCCGTCAGTGATGGTATCGTGTGTCTGTTTCGTCAGATTGTTAAATAATCGCCGTCGGAATTTCCTTCAGAAATAATGCTTATTTTCTGTTGGCAGAAGTTGTAAATAGAGGAAGGACAGAACCAGTGGCATAATTATAAACTTCACTATTTGCAACTTGATTGTATTGTGAACGTTTTAATTATTAATTTACATAAGCGAATAACGACGTGTTATTGAAATATTTTGTGGAAGTAATTTGTGTACATCACTATTTCATGTTAGTAGGAAGTGGAGTAAAAAATGGGGGGCACAAGATTTATGGTGCAGTGGGAAGAACATCCATCACATCTGGCTACACGCCTTGGACATCTTCTGGAGCATCAGACTCTAGTTGACGTTACGCTAATGTGTAATACTCATACACTGCGCGTTCATCGCGCAGTCCTTGCTGCCTGTAGTCCTTATTTTGAGGTGAGTTTATATGTGAACTATACGGAGTATTGTGGCAATACATAATTGTCGTGTATGTGTGTTTTTGTAAAATTTACATTTTTAGTTCATTTTATCATGGTACTTACTATGTGTAGATTACGGAAATTGTCAAATTAATACTGGATTACTTCAGTAGCACCCAATACGTATGATTTCTACCGTTTCCAGATGTTGCATGATCAGTAATAATGGATCCTTACAGTACTGTTGCATGCCATTGGGATTTGACCTTACAGCTCCCATTACTAGATTTGCTGCAAGTTCAAATAGTCACCATAGTGTCACAAGAGATGTTCTAATAAAATGTATGTTAATGTTGTGAAAATGACATGATAGATATGACAGGCTAATTGTAAATATGATCTGTGTATTCTGTAAGAAACAGATTGACAGATGCTGTACATATTATGCGTCTGTGGGTGAAAAGCTAATTCTGCGTGTACTCAGCCGATTAGAAATTATTTTAATAGTTCCAGTTACCTAGTTGAAACAATTTCTTGGATAGGAGAAAACTGGGGCGTGCAGCCCGTGGGTCATGCTTAATAAAACACTTCAGTGGTTTAACTAAACTTTGAGTTGAAAGCCTAAGTCATTTTTTAATGTGACTGTGCTATTTGTTTTAATGCCTCCCAATGTTAAAATTTACCCCATTATTCCATATTCTGTGTGTCAGAACTTTGTGGAGGCAGATGATATAAGCATTCATTTCTACAAGGGAATTCTGACAAACAGTTCATGTGGTTGCCTATATGTAGCTCTACAGAACAGTGGAGTAACTTACTTGTGTTCTTTTTCACAGCTAGACCATTCTCTTTGTAGTTGCTTATTTACTTGCCAGTTCATTTGTGATCATCCTCCTAGTGCCTCTGCAAGATGTTGTTTGATATCCATGTGGAAGATTTGTGTGCATTTGAAAGTAGCTACTTGAAATTTAGGAAAAACATTTTATCTTCGAATAAATTCTAAAGATATAATTTAGAGAAATGTATGGTGAACCATTATTCATCACAAAGATAGATGGAGCTCATGATCTCTGAATTTATCTGATAATTGATTTGAAGGAAATGAATAATGTAATGCAGTGGTAAAGATTTTGAGAGGACATAGAAAACTCTGAAATCAAACAAGGCATAATAAGAGTTCAGTAATAGGGCAGTGCCCTTACTTCCATTTTTAACAGAACAATTTTTTGCACCTCTTGCCATGAGGTGGTATGCGAATAGAATGTGTTAAGCCTATGTCAAATTCGGATGTGAATTAACTATGGAATGCTCAAATGTATTTGACAAAACAAGAGCTGTAGCTTCAAAATTTCACAAGGTCAACTCGTTTAACCTTTAGCACATGACATGTCAAAACCACAATGTGGTGTAATCTGAGAAATTTGTTAGCTGAAATCATAGGTTGTTTGATGAGTGGTTTCTTCATCTGTATAATAGCTGTAGACAAACGTCCTGTCACATTCTCTCGTTTGTTGGGTTTGTCAGCACACAATTAAATAACAAACCTAGACTCCATACCACGTGCAGTTAATTTTGTCACCAGAATCTTCATTCCCAAAATCTAGTGAAACAATTAACGCAATTGTTGTTGCGGCAAGTTTAAGACAGTCTTTTGTGGTCAACATAAGCTATGTAGTCCATAAAAGGTGATGGCATAGGTCTAGTGCAATCTATGGTAGCAGAAAGCAGTTTGAAATCCGGGGGGGGGGGGGGGGGGGGGTAACTGAAGTAAGCCATAAAAAAAATTTGATGTGGTTTCTCTGAAACAAGTGGAGAAAGGCAATGGTCAAATTGTATCTTGACTTTGTGTAGGGCTCTTTTAATGGGTGTCCAAGTTTGCTCTATGGTGCTTTTTTAAGCAAATGCAGTAGTATTTTTAAAAGTGATTTTATTTATATTGTGCCTTAGTTAGAAAGGTACTTGTACGTATAACTGGAAACAGTCTGAAACAGTGGTTGTCTGGGTAAGTGTGCTCTTTGATACTATTCAGAAGTATTTGTAGGATCCTCTCTCCATTCTTCTATACATTCATCTTCCTGTCTTTTTGTAGTGTGTGAAAAATACTACTAACCAAGCTGAGACATCACAATTTCCATTTGAATTCAGTTTCCACTGATTTTCTTTGACCGAGATAATCTTAACACAAATATGTCAGCAGACAATCTCAAATTGTCAGTGGTTACCTAGATTGACCCTATATTATTACATAGGCCTATAACTCCATTTTGCTATTTATTTGTGCATATCTCAGTAAATTCCAAAAAGCTCACATATTCATTTTGCTATCACCAAATAATGACCCTTTCATGCAGACCAGTAGAAAAAAATAACCACTCTTACCACATATCCACACCATGGGCATCTACAGATATTTTAATAGAAAGGGGGGGGCATAAAGATTTAAAATTCTGCTTTTTATATGAATGAATTGTCCAGTGTCTAGACTTGCATGTCATAAGAATTAAATTTTATTATATCCTAGTGAATTGATGGTTATCCACTCAGGACATACATGAAAAAAAGCTTTTCTGCTCCAGATCCATGGTGACGGATGGAGGGGTGAGTGGCTTGAGGCAAACACTATGATGATTCCTTTGAAAGGGACATGGCCAATTGTCTTTCTCATGCTTCCTCAGTTCCAGCTTGAGCTCTATATCTATTGACCTTGTCATAAATGGGACGGTAAACCCTAACCCCCCCCCCCCCCCCCTTCCTCACACCCTTTTTTCATATAGAAGAATGTGGAACTACACAAAGTTTTTAGCGGGAAGAATGACCGTTTGATGGGAAATTTATTACTCTAATAATGCGAAATTAATTTGAGAAAGGGAGCTGAGAAAAAGTGGAGTTGATGATATGAGGGTGTAGAAAGGAATGACATAGCCAAAATATGACAACAAAAAGCATTGTGTGTGCACGTGCGTGCGTGTGAAGATGCTACTGCATAGGATTTGGTGTGGTGTTTTTTTTTTACCTGGTTAACCTGTATGACACTGAAGTCTTGTCATTTTTATGTAGCTTTCATGTGATATCATTTGTTTGAAGTAGGACAATGCATGCTGTTGGAATTGTGTTAACAATATATTTTGTGTGTGATGGTGCAAAGTGCACTGTGTAAAATAGACCTCTTTGGCATTGTCTAACACTCTTTGTGTGCGCTAATTATTCTGTTGAGTTCGCTGTAATTTTTTGAATGTGCAAATATAGTTATTAGTAAAATGTCCTTTTTTCTCATTAATACTTATTCAGCTGCGCAAATTCCAATACATGTTTTAAATAGGTTTATGGGTGATGCTTTTACCTAGTTTACATACCAGAAACAATTTTCAGTACCTGGGAGTACATGCTGTAGACATAGCTTTGTTTTGACTTCAGCATAAAGATCTCATCAGGGAATTTTTTGATGTTTCCCAATCAATTAGCTCTGTAGCCTGTATCATTGAGTTTTGCTGCGAAACAGGACGTATTGCAGCAACGGCTTTATGGATCTTTTGCTTGAAAGGAATGCAGGGTATTTGAGAAAGGGTTGGGTCTTAGATTTTCACGTGATTGTTGCTGACCTTAATTTCACCATGAATGTAAGATATTTTTCATGAAAAACATTCTGGATATATTACCATATCTCCTTGTAAAATATTTAAAATACTAAAATGTGACAAAGAATTTGCCCTGAGACAGGCCACTCCACCTTGGCCAAAACATTGATACATTTTAATATTTTATAAGATGATGCAACAATAAAACCAGAATGCTTTTAATGATGGGTGCTAGCCATCAAAACATATGCATTCACATCAAGCACATTTGTATTCATATTTGTGCCAGCATTTGTCGTACTTCATATGACTTTTTTTCATTGTGTCAGTACTCACTTGCCAATAGTAATGAGTTACTTAACCATTATAATATCATAGTGGAAATGATTAATAAAAGAAGCAGTCTTGGTAGACATGCTCACTTTCCTGAAGTGCATTTTTAACAAGATAGCTACTAATCACCAACAAAATTTGCATGGACACTTTGGATCATTAAATAATGAGTGGAAATGTTGACATAGTTAGGGCTTCAGTCTAATAGATTCTATAAGAAAACATTCGATTGCTCATAAGATCTCTGTTTGAAGAGTCAGGAATAGAATTTGCATTTGAGACTCTTCAACAACAAAATATTGCCTCAAGAACTAACCAATGATGATTTGAAAATCTGTTAACCTTTTTACCGGGATGTTTAGTATCACTTTTCTTAAGTAGGCTAGTTCTCAATTAATGCTGAGGCGCATTGAGACTCTGTTTCAGTCAACAAGCAGTAGTTTTAACATGCAAGCCAAAAAGTGGCTTCATGATATGAGGCTGGCACAAGACTAATAGTTGTGTTGCTGCAAACAGTTGTTTTAATTTTTTTTTATTCTAGTCAGAATTTAACGGACATCAGAATTTGTTGCATATGCTGTGTGTGTGTGTGTGCGCCATATCTGGATTGGGTATATGGAGGTGGTGTAGCTTGACTGTAACTGGGAACTGAGATGTGCCATGCATAAAAAATGGTATGAACTTGAAGATACATGCTGTCAACAGGGTAAGGTTACTGCACTTGGCATTGTTTTCCTCTTGAATTTGAGTTTTAATAATAATGTGATAAAATTTGATGTCATTTGAATACTAGAGGCATAGTCACGGACATACTTCTTTCAGTGGCATCAGCACTGGTCAGGGTCTAACTTGAGGTCTGTACAGAGGGTATCTAACAAATGTTGATTTTGTCTCCCAATAGGTTGTTTACCATAGTCTTTCAATGAGCCATCAACATTGTCATCCTTAAACATGACTGAAAGTAAGAAAAGTATTGCATGCTATTTAGTATTTGCTGTGTTCCTTACTGTGTTTCATTTTTATTACCCTTCAAAATGGGGAGTTACTCCTGCCAAATGAGGACTTAACAAGTTAGGTAATATTGCCACTAAATGCAAGATTAACTGAGAAGACCAACTTGATGAAGTTACCAATTGGTCTTTGTTTCTTAAATATTCTTGGATGTTACCAAATAATGCAAGACAAATGTGGAAAGATTCTAGCAAGGTAGTGCCACAAGTCTTTTCATATCCTTGTGAGAACTTGCCTGATGTAAACTGTTGAGTGAATAATAATAATAACAACAATGAAGTTCTTACAGGTACTTGGCTAGAATCCCTAAAGAATAGTAGCGTGCCATGATCCGCCCACTACACAGGAAAGGGATGAAACTGTTGTTTAACTATAAAGAGATTTTAGTGAACACTGCCAGTTACTTAGAGAATTCTTTCTAAAATCTCACTTGAAAAGCTTGAAGCACAAATGGACCATTTCACGGGCAAATATCAAGCATGTTTTAGGAAAGGTAGATCCTGTGTGGAGCAAATTCTGTCTTACAAATGGGGACTAAAAAAATTACAATTCATTATTTGTATGTTGTTTAATATACTAGGAGAGATGAAAGTGGCTAGAAAGACAAGACAGTTGACTTAACAAACATGTAATACGGAAATGTGGTTTGGCCTCTAGCAGCCACATTTTTTTCTGGTTTTACTATTACACGCATTTTGGAGGAGTTTCTCCATCTTCTGTGAGTTTGTTAGCTTGTTATTACTTGTCAGTGTTCACAAGTCTGTCTGGGATTTGTAACAAAGCAGTAATTATTTCCTTCCTATACCAGTGTCATATTTTGTCGTCTTCTTTTTATTCAGCATTTGTCCCGCGTGCCTGTGGGGTCTGCTACATGGGTACGTTAACTCCATTTCACCCTCACGGCTGTGTCTGAGTGGATGTTCATGCATTTAATGTCTTTATGAATTGTATCAGCACAAAGTTGCTTAGGCCGGCTTTTGGGTCTTCTGCCGACGACTTCAAGTGTGTAATAGCGTCGTAACGCTATGCCCAAACCATTGAAGAAGACTCTCACACCTCTTGTTTTGGATCGGTGCAACACCAACCTGTTCACTAATGCTGACATTGGAAATGTGATCTAACTTGGTCATTTTTTGTAGATCTTGCATTTTCGTGCTTCCACGTGGTGTTTGATTGCAGCTTCCTAACACAAGCTGTTTCATCGTTTGTGTGATGTTCACTTGTGAACATTTTGCTATAAAAATGGGGAGGTCTGACAGGAAGGTGAACTATCACTCTTACTGTTCAATCTTGTACTAGGAAAAGTAATTAGGACATGGAAAAAGAAGTGACCGTTGGTAGACTATATTAAAATAAAATCCTTTTTTAATGTCTAGTTTATGCTGTAGATGTAGAGATCTTTTCAAGCAACAGAGAAGCAGCAGTCAATTCTCTTGCAAAATTCCATGAAATAGCATATAAAAGTGAACTGAAAATTTCTTAGGCTATGGAAAATATCCAATACATGCAAGGTTCTGCTTGATACGTAGATGGACAACCCACATGTTGGCAAAATATCTCAAGGGTCCAAATTTAAAGACCTAGGAGAAACAATGCAACACTCTAGATTGTATCCGGAAGCAAACAAAGATAGAATCTTAATATAGTTCATCACATTAGATGTTTCAGGGAAGTCTGCAACTGTCTCATTCAAGATTTAAGTAATAAAATTGCAGCAGTTACTTATGTTTTTATGCTTAGCACAACATGTTTCGAGAATTTATTCTCATTTTTAAGTGCATTTGTGCATTTGTTTGTGTGAATATGTTTGGTGATGTTTGCGTGCATGATTTTCTGCATTTCTAGCTTCTCTTTTAGGTTATACTGCAATTGGAAAATCAGACAAAATGAATCTTTAAGAGTTATTAAATGTTAATGTTAATAGAAATTGTAGTTTTGTTTTTCTATGTACAAATATTGTGCCATTTCACAGAATCATTAAATTACAGGTGCAACAAAAAATCAGAGTTGTGTAATGCAAAACTAAAATGTAGTCACACCTGAAGTGTTATACATGTCAGAGACTTTAATCATTGGTGGCAAAGAAATATACAAAGGAAAATTTTTGGTCCGGTTTGTATTTATAGAATCCGGATGAGACGGAAGTCTAACAAGTTGTTTCAAAGTTTTGAGAAAATCGTGGATTCTTTCAGGAAAAGAAGATTGAAATATTACGGACAAATTCTCAGAAGGAATGATGATATACTTTGGAAAGCAATAGTTTAAAGCTAAACCAAGTGTTACATCTAATTAAAGGTGGACAGAATGTAAGAAAAACCACAGGGAGAAGATGAAGAGATTTTACAGAGAAAAAGAAAGCAGCACATAAGCAAAATAAGTTCAGTCACACTTAACATTGGGGCATTATGATGTAAAAGAAATAACAGTGGTGACGAAGTTGTAAATTACGTTTACAAATTCATAACTGTGCAGTAAAACAGGTAGAGGTGTGCTGTACAGTTGTAAAAAAATGAATTTCTAGAATTGTTTTACCAAAATTAGTCGAAACTCTTTTTTTTTTTTTTTTTTGCCACAGTCAGTAGAGAAATGAAGACTGAAGTTCGCTAAGAATCGTCCAGATGCTATGCTTTATATGCAGTACAGGACACACATGGGCAGTGTGCGGTAGCCAGTTTCACACTTTTAAACCATATAATCTTAGTATGTAGGAAAATATGCATTGCTTGCACTCTGTGGAAGATGTCACTCTGCATTTGGCTTGTATTCAAGTTGTGCAACTTATTTGTCTTATTGAAATAGTAGCCTAAGTGGTTTAATCTGAAACACAAAATCTTGGCCATAATGATGCTTTTCAGAATGTATCTTTCACACAGCAGTGTAGTGTCTATTCTTTCATGATGCAGTGAGAGTGTTCCACAATGAAACTTCCTCAGGTAGACTAACTTATGTCATTGTGGTGAATAGAACAGTGGAGGAGGACGAGGAATGGGGTGGGGGTAAGTAGTATGCAATATCCCATCTGCACACACTGTAGGGTGGCTTGTGGAGTATAAATACCAATGTAAATGCAGCATGTGGAGTACTTACAGAACATATTAGGTAGGTCTTGGCAAATATTGCTCCGTAGCAAATTCCACTGCTGAGATATTACATAGGCCAATCTAGACAATAACAATTTCATCTGTGCTACACACACAATATGCAGCAACACACAGTATTGGGCAGCAACAGCTTTAAGTGTGTTATGGAAGTAGCTTGAGAATGGCTATGGAGCCAAAATAAGCCTGTAGCAAAAGAAATTAATGTCTAAATAAAAGAACTTTGAATACACCAGCATTTTGGCTTACCATACATATGTCATTACAAGACATCTGCAATGCTACAAGCAGACAGAAATTTATAATAATACGTCCAGTGACACCTGTGGACTGAGGATGACATGGCTGCCAGTTGGTACCATTTGGCCTTTGTGGCTGTTCGGGCAGAATTTAGATAGTTTAACAGTAACAGGCAGAAATCAATACATACATGCTGTGCAGCAGTTGACTTGTTTAAAAAAATTTTTAACATCTGCTAAACCGGCTCAACTTATTTGGTTACTTCAACGGCATTTTACTTCATAAGGACCTTATGTAGTAGTGCCTTATGAAACATTTAAATAATTATCTTTGCCTACTCTTTTTGCATAAATAATTGCAATGCAGAAGCCTTGTTATGTGATATGCTCTCAGATGTTATATTCCTGAAAAGACAACCTTCATTGAACTCATAATTGAAAAATAGCTGTTCGTAAAATATATGTATAACCTCCCCCCATGAACCATGGACCTTGCTGTTGGTGGGGAGGCTTGCGTGCCTCAGCAATACAGATGGCCGTACCATAGGTGCAACCACAACGGAGGAGTATCTGTTGAGAAGCCAGACAAACATGTGGTTCCTGAAGAGGGGCAGCAGCCTTTTCAGTAGTTGCAGGGGCAACAGTCTGGATGATTGACTGATCTGGCCTAGTAACATTAACCAAAACGGCCTTGCTGTGCTGGTACTGCGAATGGCTGAAAGCAAGGGGAAGCTACAGCCGTTATTTTTCCCAAGGACATGCAGCTTTACTGTATGATTAAATGATGATGGCGTCCTCTTGGGTAAAATATTCCGGAGTTAAAATAGTCCCCCATTCGGATCTCTAGGCGAGGACTACTCAGGAGGACACCGTTGTCAGGAGAAAGGAAACTGGCGGTCTACGGATCGAAGCGTAGAATGTCAGATCCCTTAATCGGGCAGGTAGCTTAGAAAATTTAAAAAGGGAAATGGATAGGTTAAAGTTAGATATAGTGGGAATTAGTGAAGTTCGGTGGCAGGAGGAACAAGACTTTTGGTCAGGTGAATACAGGGTTATAAATACAAAATCAAATATGGATAATGCAGGACTAGGTCTAATAATGAGTAAGAAAATAGGAGTGCGGGTAAGCTACTACAAACAGCATAGTGAACGCATTATTGTGGCCAAGATAGACACAAAGCCCACACCTACTACAGTAGTAAAAGTTTATATGCCAACTAGCTCTGCAGATGATGAAGAAATTGATGAGATAAAAGAAATTTTTCAGGTAGAGAAGGGAGACGAAAATTTAATATTCATGGGTGACTGGAATTCGTCAGTAGGAAAAGGGAGAGAAGGAAACATAGTAGGTGATTATGGATTGGGGCTAAGAAATGAAAGAGGAAGTCGTCTGGTACAATTCTGCACAGAGCATAACTTAATCATAGCTAACACTTGGTTTACAAATCATGAAAGGTTGTATACATGGAAGAACCCTGGAGATACTAAAAGGTATCAGATAGATAATATAATGGTAAGACAGAGATTTAGGAATCAGGTTTTAAATTGTAGGACATTTCCAGGGGCAGATGTGAACTCTGACCACAATCTGTTGGTTATGAACTGTAGATTAAAACTGAAGAAAATGCAAAAAGGTGGCAATTTAAGGAGATGGAATCTGGATAAACTGACTACACCAGAGGTTGTACAGAGTTTCAGGGAGAGCATAAGGCAACATCTGACACGAATGGGGGAAAGAAATACAGTAGAAGAAGAATGGGTAGCCCTGAGGGATGAAGTAGTGAAGGCAGCAGAGGATCAAGTAAGTAAAAAGACGAGGGCTGCTAGAAATTCTTGGGTAACAGAAGAAATATTGAATTTAATTGATGAAAGGAGAAAATATAAAAATGCAGTAAATGAAGCAGGCAAAAAGGAATACAAATGTCTCAAAAATGAGATCGACAGGAAGTGCAAAATGCCTAAGCAGGGATGGCTAGAGGACAAATGTAAGGATATAGAAGCTTATCTCACTAGGGGTAAGATAGATCCTGCCTACAGGAAAATTAAAGAGACCTTTGGAGAGAAGAGAACCACTTGTATGAAGATGGCAACCCAGTTCTAAGCAAAGAAGGGAAGGCAGAAAGGTGGAAGGAGTATATAGAGGGTTTATACAAGGGCGATGTACTTGAGGACAATATTATTAAAAGGGAAGAGGATGTAGATGAAGATGAAATGGGAGATATGATACTGCGTGAAGAGTTTGACAGAGCACTGAAAGACCTGAGTCCAAACAAGGCCCCCGGAGTAGACAACATTCCATTGGAACTACTGACGGCCTTGGGAGAGCCAGTCATGACAAAACTCTACCAGCTGGTGAGCAAGATGTATGAGACAGGCGAAATACCCTCAGACTTCAAGAAGAATATAATAATTCCAATCCCAAAGAAAGCAGGTGCTGACAGATGTGAAAATTACCGAACTATTAGTTTAATAAGTCACAGCTGCAAAATACTAATGCGAATTCTTTACAGGCGAATGGAAAAACTGGTAGATGCGGACCTCGTGGAGGATTAGTTTGGATTCCGTAGAAATGTTGGAACACGTGAGGCAATACTGACCTTACGACTTATCTGAGAAGAAAGATTAAGAAAAGGGAAACCTACGTTTCTAGCATTTGTAGACTTGGAGAAAGCTTTTGACAATGTTGACTGGAATACTCTCTCTTCAAATTCTGAAGGTGGCAGGGGTAAAGTACAGGGAGCGAAAGGCTATTTACAATTTGTACAGAAACCAGATGGCAGACTCGAGGGGCATGAAAGGGAAGCAGTGGTTGGGAAAGGAGTGAGACAGGGTTGTAGCCTCTCCCCGATGTTATTCAATCTGTATATTGAGCAAGCAGTAAAGGAAACAAAAGAAAAATTCGGAGTAGGTATTAACATTCATGGAGAAGAAATAAAAACTTTGAGGTTCGCCGATGACATTGTAATTCTGTCAGAGACAGCAAAGGACTTGGAAGAGCAGTTGGGGACAGTGTCTTGAAAGGAGGATATAAGATGAACATCAACAAAAGCAAAACGAGGATAATGGAATGTAGTCAAATTAAATTGGGTGATCCTGAGGGAATTCGATTAGGAAATGAGACACTTAAAGTAGTAAAGGAGTTTTGCTATTTAGGAAATAAAATAACTGATGGTGGTCGAAGTGGAGAGGATATAAAATGTAGACTGGCAATGGCAAGGAAAGCGTTTCTGAAGAAGAGAAATTTGTTAACATCGAGTATAGATTTATGTACCAGGAAGTCGTTTCTGAAAGTATTTGTATGGAGTGTGCCATGTATGGAAGTGAAACATGGACGATAAATAGTTTGAACAAGAAGAGAATAGAAGCTTTCGAAATGTGGTGTTACAGAAGAATGCTGAAGATAAGGTGGATAGATCACATAACTAATGAGGAGGTATTGAATAGGATTGGGGAGAAGAGAAGTTTGTGGCACAACTTGACTAGAAGAAGGGATCGGTTGGTAGGACATGTTTTGAGGCATCAAGGGACCACAAATTTAGCATTGGAGGGCAGCGTGGAGGGTAAAAATCGTAGAGGGAGACCGAGAGATGAGTACACTAAGCAGATTCAGAAGGATGTAGGTTGCAGTAGGTACTGGGAGATGAAGAAACTTGCACAGGACAGAGTAGCATGGAGAGCTGCATCAAACCAGTCTCAGGACTGAAGACCACAACTACAACAACAACAACAACAACAATGTATAACCTCCCTGTAATGCCAAAAAATATTTGAAAGTTGCCCCGTGAATGAAAAGTGACTCATTGGTTGTATACATCAAGAGTGTTAAAAAGAGTTCTGGCAATTAAGTTGATTTTTGTACTGGCATTTCTTCTATCTATTTACAAATAGCCGTCGTACCAACAAACATGAATAAATATTTGTGCTTGTGCTCAGGTGCTTAACTGTGCAGTCACCAAACCACATTCTTCTCTGTAGCATCGTAAATTATTTAGATGACATTTGAAATAATGGAAGGATATAATTAACTATAACATCTTTTGGTTCCACTCAATGTGGTGATAATCACTTGCTTTGCTGCTATGATCATCCACACTCTTCTCTGTTCCCCCTTTCTTATTTTATACTCACACATTCACAGCAGTGCCCCATATCTGAATGTAGTGAGAGTAATGCTCTGTGAAATATTATTGTAGAAAATGTTTTCCACCTGATTTTCTTTTATTATTGTTGCACTCCATGTAAAGCTTTCCTTTGTCCATTGGCACCCTGGCCCTTAAATCAGTAGACATTTGGTAACCTCAGCCAAACACTACGGCTTTATCAACAGTTGACAACTTTGACAATCAAATGGTCAGTCTACTTTCAGTCATTGTTTCAGAAATATTTTATTATCTTCTGTCAATACCACAGCAATAAATAATATTCATTGTAAACAGATTTCCATTTTTACTACATTGAGATAAGTGTTATTTTTTCTACAGTCATCAGTTAAATCATCTGACAGCAGATAAACTGCAGCCACTTAACAGTACTTAGGAAACTGTATCTTTTTAACTGTAGTTACTTGTAATTGTATTTTCACTTATAATATTTATAAGCACAAATTAAATATGGCAGTTTATTGTTGATTGTCAGTGCAGCGTACACGACATTCTCTTGAAATTCACTATTATTAATCTGTACCTTGACTGAATTCACATACATGAAGGTTATCTTTCATATCGCAAGCCACCTGGCAGAAAGAGTTACTCAAATTAAGACAGATCTTATATTCTCCTTTCTATGCCACTCTTCGTGGGAGTCCCAGTGTGACTTTGATATTCCTGGCTGCTGCCCACTGCTCCCACTGAAAGTTGGAAAGAAAAATGTGTGAAACCGCATTAATCCCACATGCTGTGCAATTTCCTTTATTAGTTGAGCAACCTTTTCTGAAGTTCTGCTTCACCTTTTGCAGTTGTTTTCTGTTCTTTCTCATGCTACCATTTCCAGTGATTTGCACGAGACCTTTTGTAACTATAAATAATTTCAAGTGTGCCTGTTTTGTTTGTTATATCTGGTAATATATTGGGACTACTTCCTTTTCTTCCATTTGGCATCTCTCTTTACATTACTATAGTTTAAATATGTTGGTAACATCTCTTCTCTTTTTAAAAATAAAAAAAATGACTGCTGCCTTACCTCTTGAAGGAACACGATTTATTTATTATCTGACTTTGCTTTTGGATTTGTTCATTATTATTATTTTCATTTGAATTGTGCAGTGTAACAGTAAAATGGGTTAACATTATTCTACAACTGATTGAAGTGAGCATTATTGGCCCTATACGTACCTATGTTGTTGGAATGGGGATGATCTGCAACTTTTTACAGTCACTTAGAAAGTTGATTGCTCCAGTGACCCGTGTTACACTGCTGCTAGAAGGTAAGAAAGTTCTTTTGCATAGCCTAGCTAATACAAAATCAGGTAGGTTTAATGTTATGTTCCACAGTCCTGACTCTGTTGTTTTTCAATTATGTGAACATACATTTTTCTACATTTACAGTAGATCTCCTGAATCCAGTATTGGACTAATGTTATGGGAGAAACAAGAGCTACTACAGCAGGATATGTAGGGGGATTATGTGGAAATACTGAAGGATATACAGATGAAATACTGAAGCTGGGATGGGGAGCGGGGTTTATGAGTTTTGTCCGTGTAGCTTAGTAAGTGAAGCAATTTCTTCAAAAACGAGGGTTCATTATAATCTTGTAAGGCAGTTTTGCCATAGCTTACTCTCCACTCCAGAATGAAAAGACTCCTTCTGGAATCTGTTTCTTCTTGCACATGCCAAACAGAAATATTTTCCTACTTTATTTTTACTTTCATGATCATAGTCTTTAATGCTGTACCAGCCATATTGTTATTGATTTTCTTTTGAATGTGGTAGACACAGAGCATTGTCAGTGGTACACATTCTGATTGCAGGAGTTTTCCAATATTCCCCATTTTTAGAGCATGCTCAGAAAATTTACCCATAAAGTTTTCTCTGAAGCATTCTGCCACTATGGTACCTGAAACAGATGGACTGCAAAAGTTACTGTCAACAATGTTTGACCCACTGACAATTATCTTCATTCAAAATGTGTCACATTTGAAATTGGGAGTAGCCACTCCAGATATGGTTTAGTTGTGATAAAATAGACTGCCATTATTCGTGTGCAGGCATTCACTTCTGTTTCAACCAGCTTTCTTTTCCTACACCTGGATCAGAAAAACAAATTTATTGGCAGCTATTTGTTTACAGGATAGCTGCTGTAGCAAAACCAATCAGAAAATGAGCTTAGTCACACCTTCCGTTCTATATACTGTTGTCATATTACTTCGGAACTTGAGGTGCCTCTTACCAATTCTTGCTGTCATCGTAACTGTTGAAAAAAAATTGTTTTAAACTTTTTGGCAATGAGACGTTTTAGGCTGTAGTATGAGTCAAGTTAGCAGCAAAGTGTTGATAAATGCGATCAAGTTATGTTGTTGTTGTTGTCTTCAGTCCTGAGACTGGTTTGATGCAGCTCTCCATGCTACTCTATCCTGTGCAAGCTGCTTCATCTCCCAGTACCTACTGCAACCTACATCCTTCTGAATCTGCTTAGTGTATTCATCTCTTGGTCTTCCTCTACGATTTTTACCCTCCACACTACCCTCCAATACTAAATTGGTGATCCCTTGATGCCTCACAACATGTCCTACCAACCGATCCCTTCTTCTAGTCAAGTTGTGCCACAAACTTCTCTTCTCCCCAATCCTATTCAATACCTCCTCATTAGTTATGTGATCTACCCACCTAATCTTCAACATTCTTCTGTAACACCACATTTTGAAAGCTTCTATTCTCTTCTTGTCCAAACTAGTTATCGTCCATGTTTCACTTCCATACATGGCTACACTCCAAACAAATACTTTCATAAACGACTTCCTGATACATAAATCTATATTTGATATTAACAAATTTCTCTTCTTGAGAAACACTTTCCTTGCCATTGCCAGTCTACATTTTATATCCTCTCTACTTCGACCATCATCAGTTATTTTACTTCCCAAATAGCAAAACTCCTTTACTACTTTAAGTGTCTCATTTCCTAATCTAATTCCCTCAGCATCACCCGATTTAATTTGACTACATTCTATTATCCTCGTTTTGCTTTTGTTAATATTCATCTTATATCCTCCTTTCAAGACCCTGTCCATTCCGTTCAACTGCTCTTCCAAGTCCTTTGCCGTCTCTGACAGAATTACAATGTCATCGGCGAACCTCAAAGTTTTTACTTCGTCTTCATGAATTTTAATACCTACTCCAAATTTTTCTTTTGTTTCCTTTACTGCTTGCTCAATATACAGATTGAATGACATCGGGGAGAGGCTACAACCCTGTCTCACTCCTTTCCCAACCACTGCTTCCCTTTCATGCCCCTCGACTCTTATGACGGCCATCTGGTTTCTGTACAAATTATAAATAGCCTTTCGCTCCCTGTATTTTACCCCTGCCACCTTTAGAATTTGAAAAAGAGTATTCCAGTCAACATTGTCAAAAGCTTTCTCTAAGTCTACAAATGCTAGAAACATAGGTTTGCCTTTTCTTAATCTTTCTTCTAAGATAAGTCGTAACGTCAGTATTGCCTCACGTGTTCCAACATTTCGACGGAATCCAAACTGATCCTCCCTGAGGTCTGTATCTACCAGTTTTTCCATTCGTCTGTAAAGAATTCGCGTTAGTATTTTGCAGCCGTGTCTTATTAAACTGATAGTTCGGTAATTTTCACATGTGTCAGCACCTGCTTTCTTTGGGATTGGAATTATTATATTCTTCTTGACGTCTGAGGGTATTTCGCCTGTCTCATACATCTTGCTCACCAGCTGGTAGAGTTTTGTCAGGACTGGTTGTCCCAAGGCCGTCAGTAGTTCTAATGGAATGTTGTCTACTCCGGGGTCTTTGTTTGGACTCAGGTCTTTCAGTGCTCTGTCAAACTCTTCACGCAGTATCGTATCTCCCATTTCGTCTTCATCTACATCCTCTTCCATTTCCATAATATTGTCCTCAAGTACATCGCCCTTGTATAAACCTTCTATATACTCCTTCCACCTTTCTGCCTTCCCATCTTTGCTTAGAACTGGGCTGCCATCTGAGCTCTTGATATTCATACACGTGGTTCTCTTCTCTCCAAAGGTCTCTTTAATTTTCCTGTAGCCAGTATCTATCTTACCCCTAGTGAGATAAGCTTCTACATCCTTACATTTGTCCTCTAGCCATCCCTGTTTAGCCATTTTGCACTTCCTGTCGATCTCATTTTTGAGACATTTGTATTCCTTTTTGCCTGCTTCATTTACTGCATTTTTATATTTTCTCCTTTCATCAATTAAATTCAATATTTCTTCTGTTACCCAAGGATTTCTAGCAGCCCTCGTCTTTGTACCTACTTTATCCTCTGCTGCCTTCACTACTACATCCCTCAGAGCTACCCATTCTTCTTCTACTGTATTTCTTTCCCCTATTCCTGTCAATTGTTCCCTTATGCTCTCACTGAAACTCTGTACAACCTCTGGTTCTTTCAGTTTATCCAGGTCCCATCTCCTTAATTTCCCACATTTAGCAGTTTCTTCAGTTTTAATCTACAGGTCATAACCAATAGATTGTGGTCAGAGTCCACATCTGCCCCTGTAAATGTCTTACAACTTAAAACCTGGTTCCTAAATCTCTGTCTTACCATTATATAATCTATCTGATACCTTTTAGTATCTCCAGGGTTCTTCCACGTATACAACCTTCTTTCATGATTCTTAAACCAAGTGTTAGCTATGATTAAGTTGTGCTCTGTGCAAAATTCTACTAGGCGGCTTCCTCTTTCATTTCTTAGCCCCAATCCATATTCACCTATTATGTTTCCTTCTCTCCCTTTTCCTACACTCGAATTCCAGTCACCCATTACTATTAAATTTTCGTCTCAATTCACTATCTGAATAATTTCTTTTATTTCATCGTACATTTCTTCAATTTCTTCATCATCTGCAGAGTACTACTGTAGTAGGTGTGGGCTTCGTATCTATCTTGGCCAGAATAATGCGTTCACTATGCTGTTTGTAGTAGCTTACCCGCATTCCTATTTTCCTATTAATTATTAAACCTACTCCTGCATTACCCCTATTTGATTTTGTGTTTATAACCCTGTAGTCACCTGACCAGAAGTCTTGTTCCTCCTGCCACCGAACTTCACTAATTCCCACTATATCTAACTTTAACCTATCCATTTCCCTTTTTAAATTTTCTAACCTACCTGCCCGATTAAGGGATCTGACATTCCACGCTCCGATCCGTAGAACGCCAGTTTTCTTTCTCCTGATAACGACATCCTCCTGAGTAGTCCCCGCCCGGAGATCCGAATGGGGGACTATTTTACCTCCGGAATATTTTACCCAAGAGCATGCCATCATCATTTAATCATACAGTAAAGCTGCATGTCCTAGGGAAAAATTACGGCTGTAGTTTCCCCTTGCTTTCAGCCGTTCGCAGTACCAGCACAGCAAGGCCGTTTTGGTTAATGTTGCAAGGCCAGATCAGTCAATCATCCAGACTGTTGCCCCTGCAACTACTGAAAAGGCTGCTGCCCCTCTTCAGGAACCACATGTTTGTCTGGCCTCTCAACAGATACCCCTCCGTGTGGTTGCACCTACGGTACGGCCATCTGTATCGCTGAGGCACGCAAGCCTCCCCACCAACAGCAAGGTCCATGGTTCATGGGGGGGGGGATCAAGTTATAATTTAGCAAAATAAATGCTGCCACCAAAATTTTTTATCACTTGCCCAATGATATAAAGTATGTGACAGGTAGCAGAATTAAATTTTGAAACAAGATGAAAAAGTTTATTCTTGACAACTCCTTCTATTCCACACAAGAATTTCTACTTTTGTAATGCGTAAAATTGTCATGGGTTGGAACTTCTCTCTCACTTGCAGATATATTTATTATTATTTTTCCATTATTGAAACTACTTTGTCCATGGTTCGTATGTACCCATCTTTTGGTTTTATAATATGAATGTAAAATGACTCATTTCACATCATTATGATTAATCGCATGAATGACGCAAGGAAAGGGAAACTAACTCAGTATTGCAGGTCAACAGTGAACATGTGAATTTGTTCAGTCAGAATTACGCAACTGTTGAGTGGTATAATGTTAGGGTACATGATTGTAATGGAAAGCAACAACACTGTTCCGTCCGTCTGTTCTGCCATGCTTCAACTATACTTGACTTTTAATCACTTTGTCTTGTGATCCAGATATAGGAATTAATGATGCACAGGTATAGTTATCATTAATGAGTGACAGAAATATGCTGACCTTGCCCTGTTTGCCCATCCAGTTAACTAATACCATATTAAAAATGTTCTCTTTCTGACTACAAAGACAAATGCTCTTGTATTCATTTAATTTAAGTGACCTAATCATCTCCCCAATTATGTTGTGCAATTAGTTACGTGTTCCATTGATCAACAGCACGGAAAAATCATTATGATTTGGAACGTGTCAGATGCACAAGAAATGCGCTCAGGAAACAAGGATTTTTACATTATAGTGTTATACCTAAATATTTCTACTATCTATCCCATTCTCTTAAATGGCACAAAATGCATATATCATATCTCCAGATTTATTTACTCATATTCAAGAATTCATCTATGGTATAGAAGGAGTTGTCAAGGAGATATGATTTCAATTTGTTTTTGAAATTATCACTGCTGTCTGTCAGACATTTTATTTCACCTGGTAATTTATCAAAAAGTGAAATGATAATTAAATGGACACCCTAGCTGCAAACAGGCATTGATGTACTTCATTAGGGACATGTTGAAAATGTGTGCCCCAACCAGGACTCGAACCCGAGATCTCCTGCTTACATGGCAGACGCTCTATCCATCTGAGCCACCGAGGGCACAGAGGATAGCGCGACTGCAGGGACTTATCCCTTGCACGCTCCCCGTGAGACCCACATTCCCAACATGTCCACACCACTACATTCGAGTGCACCTAAGAGATGTTTGCCCATCATACTCATTATTCGTGGCTGATTAATCTACCAAGTCCCTTACGAGTTCCGGCATAGTGTGTGCGCTCGCACAAGAAGGTCAATGGCCCGGAAGCCATATTTTAACTATACATGACGATAGTATCTGTTCCCGAAAGAAATCGAATGTAGTGGTGTGGACATGTTGGGAATGTGGGCCTCACGGGGAGCGTGCAAGAGATAAGTCCCTGCAGTCGCGCTATCCTCTGTGCCCTCGGTGGCTCAGATGGATAGAGCGTCTGCCATGTAAGCAGGAGATCCCAGGTTCGAGTCCCGGTCGGGGCACACATTTTCAACATGTCCCTAATGAAGTACATCAGTGCCTGTTTGCAGCTAGGGTGTCCATTTAATTATCATTTCATTTCTAGAAAAGCTGCATGGTCATCTACGGTAACTGTTCTTTCGGGAACAGATATTATTGTCATGTATAGAATTCAAAAAGTTTTATAGCAGCATATTTTACCCCTTTCCGTGCCAAAGATAGCTTAAGTAAAGGATAGTGTAGGTCTTTCTTTTTTTCTGCTATTGTATTCATGAATGTCACTGTCGATTTTAAATTGGTCCATGTTGTTGAGAAAACATTTCATTACTGATTGAATGTACTGTGAAGCAGTTGTAAGAATTCCTAACCTTTTTAACAGATGCCTGCAAGATGTGCGACTATGAACCCCACACATTATTCTAACTACTTTCTTTTGAGCAGTGAATACCTTTTGCCTAAGTGTTGAGTTGCTCTGAAATATTATTTCGTATGACATCAGAGAGTGGAAGTATGCAAAGGATGTTAGCTTACTAATTTCTACATCCTCAAAATTGGCAATTATTCTGATTGCAAAAGTTGCTGAACCTAGTGGCTTAAGGAGATTGGTGATGGAGTTCATGGAGACATTTCCTTAAACTGAGAAAACAATACGCAAACATCATATGGATTGTGCTTGTTGAGTAACCTTTACTTAAATGTGTATTGTGGGCTCAGGTTGTAGCCTGGGTCTTACATTTCTGAGCTTGATAATGCAAGAACAATAAATAACCTGTGTATGAGATTTGCACAGAATTGTTTGAACCTCTGGATTTAGCCTTCCATCTGGTTTCAAATCGGAGGACTGTTTGGTTTTCAAAACAACTCGGATATTAGTGATTACAGCCCATGAGTAAGACTAGTAGTCTTAAATACTTCAACCAAACATTTAAAGGAACTGAGGACAGCTTCTGAACGCAGGTGGCATTTTGGTGTTAATGTAAACCACAGCATTCAGCTGCTAGTTGCTGGCAGTCAATTTCACAACTAGGATGGTGTCCTGTGCTAGACTTATTGGTGAGAGGACAGTTGAGGTAAAACTGCCCTACCTGGCAGCTATTTTCTGGAATGCTTGTGTTAGCCATTAACCATCTAATATTGGAGGTCACAGTAACCAGCATACAAATACTTTGACCATATCAGGAGTTCCAGCACAACTGATCGCTCTCCCAACAAGAAAGGTGCCTTACACTGGGGCGAAGGTGTACTTTCAGCTGTTTCTGCAATGTTAAGACTATTAGGGTCTGTAGTTAGCTGCCCAGAAACCCATGAGGGCACCACTAGCCTATTCACTCATGGTTGAAGACAAAATAACAAGGTCATGTGCATTGGAAGGTGCACCACCATCAAAGATACCAGCTGGTGCCACAAGCACATTCCAGAACCATTGTTCTAGACACCCTTTCACCACTGTTGCTGAGGGCTGCAGCAAGAAACCTTTTGACCTTGGTATGACATAGATGGTGACCAGGAAAAGATAGCCACTCAGACTGGCAACATGAATGTGCATTTCGTGGGACTGTTTCAGTGTCACGGTCGGCCTCATCTTAATACAGCCACCAGGCGTAATAATATGAGACATAGGGGTGCGCTGATGACAGAAGGCATGGGTCACATTTCAGTGGTGTCGGTGGAGTCTATCAGCAGGACGGGTTTCACTAGACATGGTCTGCACCTCAACAGGTACAGGAAGGGGAGGTTGGCAAAGCTTATAGGTGACAGCATAGGTGGGGGTGGTGGGATCACTCATGGGAATATTCCTGTAGTAGTGGGTGTTAGAGCTGCACCTTTTTTAGATTGAAGTTAGATGATAGCTATTCCTACTTAAGGGGAGTCTCTCTAACAAAGGAACCATTTTCGACAAAGCTTAGGTATCCAAGTAATGAGGGAATTGGTATATTTCGTCAAAATATACAAGGTATTAGAGATAAAGTTAGTGAACTGCTTCACTTCTTAAATAAGGAGATAATTCAGATTCTTCCTTTACCAGGATACAGGTTGGCTGGCAGCTTTTCTAGGAGCTCTTTGCGGTATGGTGGAGTAGCTATGTATATGTAAAATGGCATCCCATTTGAGTCAATTGATGTTTCAAAGTACTGCACTGAAAAGGTGTTTGAATGTTGTGCAGGTGTAGTTAAATTTAGTGGAGCTGAACTTCTGTTGTTATTTATAGATCCCCAGACTCCAATTTCACAACATTTTTGCTAAAGCTAGAGGAGGTTCTTGGTTCACTTTATAGGAAGTACAAAAAGTTTGTTATATGTGGTGACTTCAATATTAATTGTATAAGCGATTGTGCAAAGAAAAGGATGCTGGTAGACCATCTTAATTCATATAATCTTATGCAAACTGTATTCTTTCCAACGAGAATGCAAGGGAACAGAACAACCATAGACAACATTTTTGTTCATTCGTCATTACTAGAAGGGCATTCTGTTAGCAAAAAGGTGAATGGCCTTTCAGATCATGATGCATAAATTTTAACTCTAAAAGATTTTTGTGCTGCAACATATGTTAAATATAGATATCAACTTTTTAGGAAAGCTAATCCAGTTGCTGTAGAACCTTTGTAAATCTTATCAAGGAACAAGAATGGCAAGATGTTTACAGTCCTGATACAGTAGACGATAAATGTAATGCTTTCCTCAATACTTTTCCCGTGATCTTTGAAAGTTGCTTTCCGTTAGAATGTTCAAAACAAGGTACTAGCACAAACAGGCAGCCTAGGTGGCTGACTAGAGGGATAAGAATATCTTGTGGAACAAAGTGGCAATTATATCAAAACATTAGAAACAGTCAAAATCCAAATGCAGCAGCTCATTACTAACAGTATTGTAAGGTGCTTAAAATTTTCATTAGGAAGGCAAAAAGTATGTGGTATGCAGATAGAATAGCTAAGTCTCAGGATAAAATTAAAATCATATGGTCAGCCGTAAAGGAAGGGGCTGGTCTGCAGAGACAGGTAGAGGATATAGAATCAGTGCGTAGTGGGAATGTCCGTGTTACTGATAAGTCGCATATATGTACAGTTTTTAATAATCACTTTCTGAATATAGCAGGTGAACTAAATAGAAACCTGGTCCCAACAGGGAATCATATAGTGCTCTTAGAAAAAAAGTGTTCCAAGACTGTTACCTGAAATGCTCCTCCATGATACTGACAAGAGGGAGATTGAGTTAATAATCAAATCACTAAAGACCAAGAACTCTCATGGATATGACGGGGTATGTAGCAGAATACTGAAGTATTGTTCTATATATGTTAGCCCAGTACTTAGCCATATCTGTAACTTTTCCTTTAGGAGTGGTTGATTTCCTGACTGATTAAAGTACTCGGTAGTGGAGCCACTTTATAAAAAGCGAGACAGGGGTAATGTTGACAATTTTAGACCTATTTCTATGCCATCGGTGTTTGCTAAAGTTATCAAGAAGGTTGTATATGCAAGGTTACTGTAGCATTTAGATTCACATAATTTGCTGTCAAATGTACAGTTTGGTTTTAGAAATGGTTTAACAACTGAAAATGCTATATTCTCTTTTCTCTGTGAGGTTTTGGATGGATTAAATAAAAGGTTGTGAACGCTAGGTGTTTTCTTCGATTTAATGAAGGCTTTTGACTGTGTTGACCACAAAATATTACAGCAGAAGTTGGACTATTCTGGACTAAGGGGAGTAGCTTACAGTTGCTTCGCCTCGTACTTTGAGAACAGAAAGAATAAGGTAATTCTCTGCAATATTGAGAGTGGTAGTGATGTTCAGTCCCAGTGGAGCACTGTTAAGTGGGGCGTTCCCCAAGGGTTGATGCTGGGGCCACTGCTGTTTCTTATTTATATAAATGATATGCCTTCTAGTATTACAGGCAATTCAAAATTATTTCTGTTTGCTGATGATAACAGCTTGGTAGTGAAGCTTGTGTGTAATATTGAAACAGTATCAACTAATGTAGTTCATGAAATAAGTTTGTGGCTTGTGGAAAATAATTTGATGCTAAATCACACTAAGACTCAGTTTTTACAGTTTCTAACTCACAATACAATAAGAACCGATATTTTGATCAGACAGAATGGGCATATTATAAGCGTGACGGAACAGTTAAAGTTCCTAGATGTTCGGATAGTTAGTAAGCTGTTGTGGAAGGCCCATGTTCAGAAACTAAATGCTGTTTTATTTACCATTAGAACAGTATCTGAAATAAGTGACAGTTCAACACGAAAAGTAGTCTACTTCGCATATTTTCATATGTTTATGTCATATGGGTTTTTTTGGGAGGGGGGGTAGGTGGGTAATTCTTCTGATTCAGAAATAGTATTTTTGGCTCAGAAACGGGCTGTTCGAGCTACACGTGGTAAAAGTTCGAAAACCTCTTGTCGACCCCTATTCAATAGTCTGGGAATTCTGACATTGCCCTCACAGTATATATTTTCTTTAATGTCGTTTGTTGTTAGCAGTATTAGCTTATTCCCAAGAGTTAGCAGCTTTCACTTTGTTAATACTAGGCAGAAATCAAATGTGCATGTGGAATGCACTTCCTTGACTCTTGTACAGAAAGGAGTGCAGTATTTTGCTGCATCCATTTTCAATAAGCTACCACAAGAACTCACAAGTCTTAGCAGTAGCCCAAACACTTTTAAGTCTAAACTGAAGAGTTTCCTCATGGCTCACTCCTTCTATTCTGTTGAGGCGCTCCTGGAAGAGCTGAAAAATTAAGCAAATTCCAGTGTTACATTGTTGATTTTCTTTATTTAAACTTACGACTTGTCGCCTGAATATGTTTTTTATATTTCATTTTATATGTTTCTACTGTCGTGTTATAATTTCATGTATTGACTCGTTCCATGACCATGGAGACTTCTCCTTAATTTGGTCCCACAGAACAATGAACAAATAAATAAATAAATAAAAATAAAACTGCTTAAAGTTATTTGAAGGCAATGGCCATTTCTTTTTGATTCTCTTTCAGTATGAGTCTGTGATTAGTTAGTTCTAGTATGTGTGTCTCAGTTTTTAATAGTGTCTTACACTGTCTTATGATCCATTCATACTCCTTTGAAAAAAGCTTTGTGTTCTGCCTTACGGCAGGTCTTGTCATGGGGGGAGCCTCATCAGAGAGGTCCACCACATTAGCATCTAGGGAAGTGATTCCAGTGGTGGTTTCCCATTGCCTTCCAGTGATGATGATTAAATGATAATGACCACAACATCCGGTTCCTGAGCGGAGAAAATCTCCGACCCAGTGGGGAATCAAACCCAGGCCCCTTGGCATGACAGACCGCCACTTTGACCACTCAGCTATCAGGGTGGACCTTTGAAGCTCATAATTATTTTCTGTTTATATGATGTGTTAGATGCTTTTTTATAAGCCCTTCTAATTAATTTCAGAGTTCTAAGATTTTAGTTGAGGCTTTCCATTATTGCCTGGTGAAGCAGTCTGTGATTAAAATTCTACTGATCAATATGGATGGCATATAAATATTTATATAGAATAAGCAACAAGGCAATACATTCAGGAGGAGCAAGATCCAAATTCCCGTTCAACCTATGGTCAGATTTTTTTATTGTTTTCCCTCAAACAGATTGAGGCAAACATAAGTTGTTTCCTATGCCAAGAGAGTGCTGATTTCCTTCTGCATCCAGTTCCTACCTGATGTTGCACAGATAACCAGAAAACATTGGTAATCCAAACTAACTCAGTTACAAAATTACACTTAAAACACATTGTATTTTGTGTAACTTGCTTTCAATTTAATTTAGAGAAATAATATCAATTTCTTCTGCTTCTGTTTTTCATACACTTTCATGACATTCTCTCTCTGTTACTGGAGATTCAAAACAAGGGTAAAGTTGAACAGATATTATCCTTCTTACTTTGATAACTGATCAATGGAATTCGGTACCTCAGTATGAGTATGCTTGATAATGGGTTCCTCAATTGTGTCACTACAGAAGGGTCCCCACATGTATCTGAAAATTTAACGGAAAACAATGGAAAAAATACTTCAGAGATGCCCAACAGTGGGATGGGGGTCTGCATTGTCTTCCAGTGGTAAAGTGAGTCACATTCATAATAGAGAATACTAAACAAAAATGTTCACTCTACTTATGATAGAATATTTCGGAACTTGTTTCTATTTTTCCAAAAACTGTGGAATTGTGCTTGGACAATCTGCAAGTGGGATGATCTGCATTCATGTAATTGGGAACATGCTGTGTTTATGAAAATAGTGTATTGTTTTTTTTAATTTTATCTCAATAGTAGCTGGGTTTATATGACTGCTACTGAAGCAGTGGGAAGTCCTTCTGTGGCTGAATGTGGTATGACTGCCCCCGCTCATGCACTTCTGGTTCATCAGTAGTCACAGAAGTCTTCATTCAGTTAGCGAGGTGCAGCAGCTGTATCAGACTCATTTGTTACGAGATATTCAATACATTGCCGGAGATGGGTAGGCTCTCAGGTACCCACATCTGCGAGTGCAGTTAGTCATCAAATGCCAGTCAACACACACAGTGTAGTGATAATGGTGCATTGGATATGAGAAGTGGAAGGCCACAGTCAAAGCAGCAGTACCAGGCTGGTGGCATCGTAAAGTGCTGTGCCAGACTTCAGCTGAGAACTGTCGCAGTGAGAACTGTCGCAGTGGTGATTAGTTACTGCACAGACACAGAGGTCTGGTGGTGTGATGGCTAGCTGGGCATGTATAAATATCACCTTAACAACTTTTGCTGCTTTTGTTGTAATACTGTCACAATATATGCAGCAGCTAGTGTGCCGGCAGTGTTGTCAGCTGTGAGGAAATTTAATTTACTAGTGGTTGTACTTTTGCACTTTAACACCTCTCACCAGTAGATGTGCGTAAAAAATCTGATTTAAATTTGCTAGTCTGCTGTAGTGAAATTAGTGTTCAAAAGGACTATTGGCACAATCTCATTATAAACAATCTGAAATGTCAGACTGTAAAGTGTGTTACGTTTCACTTAATATAAATTAAGAAAAATTAATGAAATTGAGCGTTGTCTGTAAAATGTAGTGCTTAGTACAGTTGACAAGCCGTTGCACCACCAGAGTTCTTTTCTTCATTTCTGGTGTTAGTAAAAAGGAAACTATTGATATAAAATTTTTAAATGTTTCTAAGAACTAAAGGATGGTGAAAAATATAGTGCAAAAAAGGAAAATACCTTAATTTCATAAGTGTAAGGAAGTAATGTGCAAACATGCGCACTTGTGTCCTTCTTTCAGATTTGAAGTGAGCATTTAAATGTAATGTTGCCTTTCATACTTAGAAAATTAAATAATTTGTTCTTGCACATTGTCATCTCTGTTCTCCTGACCAGTTAATATAGTTAGAGTAATAATTACTGTTTCATGCCAAATGGAATCACTGTATCCTCATCTGATTAAATAATTGTTAAAGCAGTTGTGTTTGCTTCCCGTAGAGATATCGTGTTCATGCTGATATGTTTAGAACAGTAAGACTGTAGTACACTTTTATTTTTCAGACAATATTACAGCGACAGTTGGGTATGCATCCATTGATTGTACTGAAGGATATGCAGTTTTCTGTTCTGAAGTCTCTCATAGAATTTATGTATTGTGGAGAGACAAGTGTCACTGAAGATAACCTTGGCCCACTTCTTCAGGCAGCAAAATTTTTCCAGGTATCTGGTATTTAGAAGAAGTGATATTTATTTAAATTGGTCTTACATTTCACAGAATTGTTAGCTTTAGCATTTAAGAATGCTTCCTCATTTTTGAATATGCTGCACGTGTATACAGTGCTAAATCTTTTATCTTTGCCATAAATGAAAAGATTTACATTAAAATTGTCAGTTACATCACAGATGATCGTCAGCTTTTGCTGCACTTTCTACATTTCCAGGCCATATCTCCACCAAAGTAAAATTGGTAACGTCAACACTTCAGTAAACAATTAAACTTTTTGCACTTTTTAAACTCTGTGATTGTGAAATCATATCACACGATCTAAGTCACATGGAAATCTATTTCCAATTGTTTCAACACATTTATGATAATCGCTCCAAGGGAAGTGGAGTTATTAACTGATCTAGGTATGTTTCGACCAGTTGAATCAATTGCCATTTATTGCATCACGTGATAAAAAATGCAACCTTTGTAGAATAGAAGGGAATCACGAAATCACTTGGAAATGTTAGGAATTACGTAAATACTGGGTTCCAATTTGCAAAATGTTTAAATTTTTATTCCTTAAAAATGGCTTTCTCGTAAGATTGGGATTCATTAAAGCAGGGAGAAATAACTGTAGTGGTGGTACCATCTTCAACTCTCCACATTAATCCATCATGGGATCTTCATGTCTGCATAACTATTACAACCTTCATTAGTTTGTTCCTACATATTGTAGCTATGCCATGGTCTTTCTGTAAGTGTTAAACTGTCACCCTCTCTTCCTTCAATTACCAAATCGGTGATTTGCTGATGCCTCATCCTATGAATCAGTTGTTTCCTTTAATCAAGTTGTCATACATTTCATTTTTTTGCAGTTTGTTTCAGTAACTTCTCAGAAGTTATCCAACTTTCAACCTATCATGCAAATCATGAAGTTTTAATTTATTTCCTCTGAACTTTCGAAAATTCTCCATGATTTCCTGTTCTGATCACCCATTGTACAGATTGAATAACATCTGGGATAGGCTATAAACCAGCCTCACTCCCATCTCAACTTTTGCTTCCCTTTCATGTCCATTCACTTTTATTTACTACAGTATGGTTTCTGTAAAAGTTGCAGTTCATGCACTTATTTGCCACCTTCAAAATTCAAAGAGTGTATTTTAGTGAGTATTGACAAAAGTTGTTCTATGTCTACCTATTCTCCCTTTTTTTCAGTTTTATTTTCTAAGATAAGTCGTAGGATCAGTACTTTCTCACATTTTCATACATTTCATTGGAACCCAAACGGCTATTTCATGAGATGGATCCTCTCGTATACATCTTTCTGTAAATAGCTTGTGTCATTATTTTGCAACTGTGGCTTCCTAAACTGCTGCTTCAGTAATATTCATTCCAGCCCTCTTTGGAAGTTGGAATATTACCTTATCCTTTATGTTTGAGGGTATATAATCTGTAATTACTGCTACCAGTCACAAAATTTGTTAACTTATGTATTACTTATATATTGTGCGACATGTTTGAAGGGAATACCTCATCATCAGGCTAAATGGCATTACAAAAACAATTTCATAATAAGATCCTACAGATGTTACACAGTCTTTTCATAAAGGTTGTGGTTATCCTGTGGAAGAAAAGAAAACCTAGTAAGAGGCGATGTCACTTTGTAAGCTGGACTGATGTTTGCATGAAAATGTTTTTTAACACTCACTCACTTTGTTCTTATAGTGCAGCAGTCTCGTAATGAGCTGAGCTGTTTCCATTTCTGTGGCTCTCATGGCTTTCTTGATCACTGTTCACAAATTTTCACAAACGTACCAGTAACTTGGAAAACACGATCACAAAAACAAATCTGTGGTGCAGTGTACAAGATGGTGGTCAAAATACAGCTGGTTTCGATTTGATTATCAATCTGTTGATCTACGTGGTGTCAGATGTTTACAATTCTTCTGCACATCTTGTTATTGTATTACAGGTGTAGGTTGACAAAATACATTACAAATTGAGCACCTGTTACAAAATTATTGTACAAATGATGATATAAACTATTTATTTTACATATTTAAGCATTTTTTGGGCTAGAGTGAAATGACTGTGATGTTATGTATATTTTAGTCTAAAAGTACTGTAGTGAAATTAGAAAAGAAATTTGAATTTTTGAAGTCTGTCATTTCATTCAGGATCTCATTATCCCCCATGTGCCCATGGAGGAATATTTTCATTTCTTCCAAGATGTCCATTTTCCAGCTGTTTTCTAAATTATTTATTACTTTGAGATCGTTGTCTCTTGTAACATTGTGTCCTGTTTCATTTATGTGTTTCAATATAGCTGCTTTATTCGGTTTGCCAAGTCTGAAACATCAATGTGTTCTTTAAAGTGGGTTTTAAATTTTCTTCCCGTTTGGCCAATGTAATATTTGGTGCAAAGACTGCATGTAATTCTGTAAATTCCTGATTTGTTCAGTTTCTCTGTGGGATGTGAGATGTCATGTATCAGTTTCTTTTTTAAGTTGTTGTTGGCAAAGGTGAGCCTGATGCCTTTTCTTCTTCTTCTTCTTCTTCTTCTTCTCTCTCTCTCTCTCTCTCTCTCTCTCTCTCTCTCTCTCTCTCTCTCTCTCTTTTCACCGCTTGTCTATTTTGTCTGATATGACACCTAAAATATGTTAACATTATATACTTGGGTTTTTGGATGTTGTGTGAGGAAGCTGTGTACCAATGTTTGTTGTTATTTTTAGATGTGTGTTGTAATAGTGTGTGTGTATTTCATGTTCATGATAGCCATTATTATGTGCAATGTGTTTGCATTTCTGTCTCATAGTTGACAACATTAAGTGGGAATTTCTGTGTTCTGGTTAAGAAGGATCTGAATGCAGCTTGTTTATGTGAGTTGGGATGTGTGGAAGATTTATTAATGACTGTGTCTATGTATGTTGGTTTTCTGTGTACATTGATATTTAGGGTTTGGTCTGTTAGTTATTGCCATGTCTAGAAAATTAATTTTGTTATCTTTCTCGTGTTCTATGGTGAACTGGATGTTGTTATAGTCAGAATGGCTTCAAATTCTTATATAATCTGCCTTACATTTCTTGCATGGTTTTGTCATGATTGGTTCTCCCAAGGATGTTATAATTTCAAAGTAATATTGTCTACTCCATGTGTTCTTGTATTGATTTATGTCTTTCAGTGCTGTGTGAAATTCCTCTCACAGTATCATATCTCCTGCCTACTTCCTCTTCACTTTCCATAATACTGTTTCCTTTGCCCAGCCTTGCAATATATTACTTCCTTTTTTCAGCATTCCCTTACTTGATTAGCACTGGCTAATTCTAAATATTCCCCATGTTCTCAAATTTGTCCTCCTCATCTTTTTCCTACCATTGAATTCCAGTCACTTAACATAACTAAATTTTTGTCTCCCGTAAGGAACTGAATAATTAATTTTATCTCATCATACATTCTTTCTGTCCCTGCGTCATCTTCTGATTCAGTAAGTACATGCACTAGAACTACTGTAGTGGGTGTTGGTTTTGTGTCTATCTTAGCTACCTATAATGCATCCACTGTAGTGTTCGTAATCATTAATGCACATTCGTGTTTTTTATTCAGTATTAGACCTACTTGTTCAGTTTTGTGTTGATAACACTGTACTAACCTAATCAGAAATCCTGTTCCTGCCACTACAGACTCACCATTTCTGAAAAGGGGAAGCATTATTTTCAACATGTGCTGTGGCAATAGTCTAGATCTGGGACAGTCAACCTTTTTTCCCACCACCCACTTTTGCATCTCTTTTAGTAATAAAATTATCTAACACCCACTGCTTTCATAGTAAGGGCGATCTGTAAGCAACAAATTAGCTTTACTTGCTTCAATTTATAAAGTAAATTTACAGTGATTAAAGAATATAATAATAAACACTAAACAAATACTTTGTCAAAATTTTACGAAAACCTGTTGCAAATATTTTAAAAACTGCTACCACCTACCATGAAACCTGGAATGTCAACCAATGTGTGGTAGGGACAAGGTTGAATATCTGTGGTCTAGGTGATGTGGGCTTGTAATATTGCCAAGTATGGTTCTGTGAACACTTGAAAGCAAAGTAAAACTACAATTGTTTTATTTCCAAAGGTCATTGAGTATTTACTGCATAGTTTGATAATGAAGATGATGATATCCTTTATGGTAAAATATTAGTGAGGTAAAATAGTCTCCTATTCTGATCTCCTGGTGGATACTGCACAAGAGGACGTTGTCAACAGAAAAAAACAAATCTGACATTCTACAGGCCAGAGCATGAAGTAGTAGATTCCGTAATGAAATAGGTAGGGTAGAAAATGTGAAGAGGGAAATCAATATTTTGAAGTGAGCAATAGTGGGAATTAGTGAAGTTGAATTGCAGGAAGAACAGGATTTCTGGTCACGTGAATACAGTTTTTTTTCCTATTGCAGATTTTGAAACACACAAATTAGTGTGTGTATTTGGAGGGGGAGGGGTGGGGGGAGGGATTGAGACGGGGGGGGGGGGGGGTTTGAAGGTTTTCCCTACCGGCAATACAATTGGCACAACAGATATATCAAATATTGCTATCATTGACTCACCAGAGATGGATAGGAGATGAATAGTTCCGTACATTCATGGAGAAGACACAAGGTACATTGTCTTTTTCCTTTGTTTCTTTTTATCAGTGAAGTTCGTCTATCTCTCTATATCCGGATCCTGCTCCAGCTACTGCCAGGTATTGGTGCTGTGAAGTTCGTAACCTTTGATAATAGACAGTAATCAAAAGTTTTGGAGGACAGTAGAGCTATCTCCACTGGTACATCTGTACATGATCAAGCTGCGATAATTATTTCATGTTGTACTCTGTCAGTTCCTTATTCTGTGGTTAGTCATTCAAGAGGAGAATGTATTCCCATGTAACCTCTATGTTTTAAAATAAAATTCAATGAATAATAAAAGATTTAAAATGGAAAAACTAAAACACAGTTTCATTGGTTCTCGGGCAGGTGTACTGTCAAATTATTTGTTGGATCTTCGGCAGAAATTAAATATTCTTACATTCATATCTGGATGCTGGTTCTCTAGCATTCCGCTTTTAGCAAAGAAAATGTTCTTGCGTGCTGATTGTGTTGTGTAATGGCTTGCTCACCCGTTCTCTTTCTCATCTGGAAAGACTTGTGCGATGGCTGTTAGTGACATGTTGCCAGTTTTCTTATGTCCTTTATTGGAAACATTACTCTGTGTTCAGGACCATTTCAAGTTAAGTGATCTATGGGCTTCAGCTTGACTCTTTACAATGTTTTTGAAAAAATTGAGCATTTGTCAGTGTGTTGTCAGGATGTTAGAAAATTAGTGAAAATCAATTTTACTAAAACTTGTCAGCATCTGAAGATATAAAATTTTGTCTATTTTTAGCACCATATATCTCAAAACTGACACCTGTGATTTTTATAATTGTTAACACTACTGAATAAAGTACATCAAAGGCTATTGATTACAAACATTTTCATTGTGGTTAAGGTGTAAAAATTTGCCGTAAATGTTGAGTTTTTCATTGCATTTAAATATAGTTGTGTAGTTCAGTCATGAATAAAATTAGCATTGCCTAATTCTTTCTCAAAATGTGCTTTAACCAGCATTGCCTCACAGTTGTGTTGCTGGATTGAATTCTACTAAACAAAGAGTTCCGAATTCCAAGACAGTTGCTCTGCTTTTTTAGTGGCTTGAAACTAATTGTTACAGAAGTAGTGAATTTGTGAAATGGAGATAAAAGCCTGTCAATTTAATCCATTCAATATTGAAATTGTTAGCAATTCTATGTGTCATTTACCATGTACAAATTCTGTAAAGGTCCCAAAGCTATTAACGAATTTTGTTTAGAAGGTAATCAGTTGGTAAACTGACAAATGGTGAGGATGTTTAGATATACTTGCAGCAGAAAGTGCTGTTCTCACAAACATGAATGATTGTGTTGTAATCTGTTTGGAAAAAATCATAAAATGTGAAAATGTCTTAAAATTCCTTAATGATTGATTTGCTAAAATTTTGATAAAAGACAATATAAAACCAGGTAAAAATGTGTGCCTCTTCCCGGTACACAAAAATGACTTTGGTTGGAGTGACTTGACTTTTCCACAAAGAAAGATGTTTATGCCATCTTGATCAAATGAAACTGATAAAGACTAGTATTTATCAAGATCTAAATACAAGTGCATCAGCTGCTGTAATATTATCACAGAAATTTTGAAAAATTGGTTCGAGGTATAAAAAAAAAAGCTATGTGAAGCAAAAGATGCATCAGGTTGAAAATGCAATTATTAAGAAAATTGCAACAATTTGGTAGACTGCCCTATTGTATTGGACCAACATGGTGCATGCAAATGTAATGGCCTAATTATTTAGTTTATAAAAAGCTGATAAAATAAATAAAACAAAAGTAAAATACATCCAGTCACCCAGGAAATATTCACATACATCTTCATTCCTCAGAGTTAGTTCATTAATATAAGACTGTGGAAGAATTTTGTACTTGACAAAGAATGACGAAAGTAGCGAGAAATTCAAAGATGGAAAAAATGAAACTATCACATCCTAAACCAAGCTAGGTTAAGAAGTGTCCAGGAAACGTAAGGCAAAACATTACTGAGTTCTTTGGAAACAAGAATTCAGTCAAATTTGTGTGCAAAAGAAGCTTTTGTTTCCATTTGCTTAGATGGAGGAAAGGTTCATGAGCAAGAGTAGATGCTACTGAGTAATTTGGGGGAAATGTTCGTTGCTTATTGAAACAAACATAATCTTTAAGTCATATTTTCAAAATTTTGTAAAATATTTCTCAAATGGTGCGCAGCAGATCTGGACTGTGACACATCCTGACAGCCCTTAACTTCAGTGATCTTACAGGAACTGGCACTCCCACTGTGGCATAGCCATTGGCAATTATAAAATAGATGTGATAATTGTAAGGTACATACTTTAGAGCTTATAATGTAGAGAATACACTTGTTGGACAATTCGTAATTCTCTTAACTTACTGACAGGTACACAAAGTAGTGACAAATTCAGTTTCTAGCACCTTTTAACAATTATCTATTCATTGAAAGTATGGGAAAGTTTTTTGCAACAAATTGTATTCTCGAAGGAGGACTGTGCAATTGGCATATCTTTCTGATCTTCACTTACATTATATCTATATTCTATGCAAAGCATATTGTCAGTATAGCAGTTATAGGATGGCAGTGGAAGAAAAAAAAAAGTGGATCTTACGAAACTTGCTATAGTACCTATGCCAAGTTACAATAGAGCTGAAACTTGGCAGAAGTTCATTCAAGTTTGTTAAGTACGTTCTGTATGAATTTTTACAAAAATTAAAGATAATTGAGTTGGAAACATTTTCCGTACTGAACTACTTGACAGGGAATGACCCTGTGGCTATTTCCCATTATATAATTAGCCTTGCATTTTGGCTTTCAGGATTGCCCTTGTAGATGATAGTAGCTAGGCAGCCGTATGATGTGTATCCATAAAATACCATCTCTTTTGAAATTTGATTAATTAAGTGGATCAGTGTGTTAATTTTATAGAATATCATCCAAAGTCTTGTTTATTAAGTACAGCTCTCTGTAATCTGTAAGCACAAAGTATGTTTGGAATCACTCATATATAAATGTGTTTGTTGCTTTTTGTTCATACTTTGTGTATAAAGCATGTCTTACACTGTTTCATTTATATATCTGTCTTTACATTGTTGTGAAACATTCTTGGTAATTGATGTGAAGATACTACCTTCTGAATGAATGAAAAACTGTTGTTCTTATTTATTTTTAACAGTATTAGATTCTCCTCTTTTTCTGATATTGAGCAGAAATATGATGCAAAAAGTCTGAATAAGTTTTGTGCATCAGCATAGTATTTTTTATACAGGAGGACCAGTATTTATTTTGGTTACTGAGTGAATTTAAAAATGAATGTTGTGGTAAGTCAAGCCACTTTGTAAAGCACCCTTGTTTCACCTGGGTTGATTATCATATTTTTTTATGAAAAGGATTACTGTGAGGCAAAGACAAAATGTTAGGAAAGATTAAAATATTGTTGACATAATAGATGAGCACTAGTATTGTTTTTGAATTTGTGACAAGAATGAAGGCAAAACCCAGGTACAGGGTGACATTTACAGAAATGTAATGATACTACAGCAGTGTGATATTCCAAAGTGCAGAAAGTCTAATATCAACCAGTTTCTGTATTGCAACAAATTAACAGCCATCGGAGTGGAATTCATAGGAAATACACAAGTATAGTAGGCAGTGAAGGGCTAAAGCTGTGGCTTCAAAAGTTGCCATTGGAAGTGTGAACTTCTCTGGAGAGATTTTATCAGGGTGAACAGTTCTGGTAATTTTGAGTACTGGTGTAGTTCAAAGAAAAGACTGAATGAATCTATCAAAATGGCAATAATCACAGTTCCCCACATCATTATCTAAGTGTAAGCTAGTGAGTAGTATGTGGCATCATTCCAATTTTGATAAATAAAAAGTAAATGTTAGAAGTGTTTTATTTGCCCAGGTAGAAACACCTCGGATTTAAGGAGCATATCATAACCCATCAAGGGGCAACACAAGAATGCACATTTTTTTTGTGTTAGCGTGCGCGCGTACACACACACACACACACACACACACACACACACACACACACACACACACACAAAATCATACATTTGTTATACACTGGAATTTAATTTTCCATTTATTCATATAACAATGATGACATCTGTAAATTCTTTCATTTTGTCACATTTCAGAGAATACTGCATTTATTTATTCACACATTCATACTGTGTATCCCATGAATCCCATAATGATTGTCAGTGTTTAGGGATATTAACCAAGTCAAATTACACATTAATTGGCAGAAGCAGACACTACCGTCAGCTTCTGCAACTCCAACTATCAACTGATGGTAACCAATGTTAATCTATGTGCATAGAAGACTATAAATTAATTATAGTAGCTACTGTGAAAAAGTCACAGCTCTTCCTCTACTAGTCTGGTGTATCTTAACAAATGAAACTAAACATGCAATATTATATGGAACAATTAAATGTCTGTATGCAGGTAAAGTCAAAGCTTATTAAAAATGAACATCAGTGTTGACTGTAATATACATTCTATGTAATTTTGAAATTTTCTCTCGTGACGTTATCTTTATGTTAAGTGTGCATACTTTGTGTGGATACAATATCATTACAGAATTTCAAGAAAAAAAGAATGTTTAATTATGTTAATGCATTGGCCTCAAGTCACTGTAGTTTATAATAATGCCAGTAATAGAATATATTGGCTTCACTACGTTGCAACAGTCTTTAGACTTTAAATTGGTGATGAATGACAGTAAAATTCTAAACTGGCCAGTATGTTTCTCTAAAACACTTTTAATTAGCTGATTGTTTGAAACTGTCTTCCAGACATTGGATTTTGAAATGTTTTAATAGGTCAAAAAAGGAGCAATGTAATGTCATGACTTCATCAGTGTAATAATACTGAAGTCCATCCTAAATGGGTGGTCATCATTATTATTTTCTTTGTAGAAGGTGGCCTCGCTTGTTCATGATAATAGTATGATATCCTTTGATTGATAGTGTTTGACACAGCCTTTTGACATGTCTGTCGATTTCAGGAACTGATACTTCATGGTGCAACCCTTATTTTTATATTTAATTTGTGGTATTTGTAATTGTATGTTGCTCCGAGCTGTGGTGACAGCATTGTGGTGTAGTGGTTAGCATTCTGTCTGGCATGCTGCCGGTCACCGGGCCAAAACTAGTCACCAGCAATTAATTGTAATTCACTGTCTACCATTTCTAGTAGGTTCTTCAAATAAACATATTTAATGTTTGTATACATAGCAGCACCCTCCATCCAGTGTTGAGTGTATGTTGGACCTGTAGATAAGCATGAGGAATAAATATGCTTTCAGTTCTAAGTGTTGAACTTCACTGATGACTCTACTTTCAAATTTTAACTTGTTGGTGGTTTAGACATGCCATTGTTTGGTGACGACACTAGGTACTTTGAAACATCTACACCACTATGGCTTCAATTAGGCAACATTAAAACTGTCTCCTACACAGACAGGAAGGAAGTACACCATTCCTAATATGTGTATATCTGAGTTGAATGCGGATTTCAAAACAGCAACAAATCAGCTGCACATCAGGCATCACATCAGTGTTTACCCGAAACCTGACCAGAACCCAATGAAATGACTGAAAGGATTCAACCAAGTTGCCACAACAGCTGGAATGAAATGATTCATTTGGTAAATGTGTACTTTTACTTGGATGGCACAGCCTAACAGTAGTTTTAGGACAATTAAGAAATTCTCAAAAGCTCAGACTAATTCCGTGCCGAATTGAAGAAAGCGTTTGGTGACAATCAGCAGCCAGTTCACTTAGCTGAGGAACAATTGAAGATTAGACCCAATGTTATGGGGAAATGACACAGCTACACATAAAAAGCTGGGAAAATCTCTCCTTTTATGAAGGGAATTGCAGAGGACATCTACCAAGTTTTTCTGGTGAAAGGTGTCACAGCACAGAGGAATTCATCAAGTGGTGCAAGGAATCAAGGAAATTTGACAGAAGGATCGGACAAAATAGGTGTGACAAACTGCGGTCTCTGTGTTGTGGAAGACTGCTGTAAGCTTGCGTCTCTTATGTGTCAGATAGCAAGAGAAGAGATACTGCCATGTATGACAGCCATAGTGTTGGACTGGGTACACAAGAGTAGCAGCCTTGAATGTTGACGTGATATATGAAGATTTAATAGAGAATGTTGAAGAAGAGGTCTATCAGTCTGTAGCATCAATGTCTGTCACCAGCCAAATGCACCAGGAAGAATGGTCTTAGCCAACTCGGACATGTGTTGTGATCACCAATCAATCACCCAGCACCAGACCAACTCGGGCACAACCAACTCCTATGCCAAGTACCATGTCATGTAGAACAACAGTATTTGAAGGATGGGACAACACATGTGTAAGTTTCCAGTGTGGACACCCTGGACACACATGCTACTGCAGAAAAAGAAGATTAATTTTTGAGACTACTGCTCCACCAGATGTGAATAGTCACAGCATTTCTGTTTATACCAGTCAGATGCAGACGATTATAGCTGACCTGTGGGATGAAGCCCCTTGCTGTAATATAGACGAGATCGCTCCACAATATGTCCTAGCATTTCCCCATTGACCTACAGAAGTACCAGCCACTCACCTACCTGTTTAGTGACGTGACCTTCTGTGGAGGTGAGGCAACCACAGATCAGAATCCTCCATGGATGATGGTCATTAAGATGTCAGAAATTATCATTGATGGTCAACCTGTTTGGGCACTAGTTGATTCAGGAGCCTGATTCAGGGACCTATTTTTTTGTAATGCTGGATGCTTACTGTCGACAGCTAAAAATTACAGTTCTGTGATACAAAAGCAGTTGTGCTGGAAGTTCCAAATGAGAAATACGTCTAGCTGACAGGAACATGTGTTGCAAGAAGAATTTTCAGTGAGAGGACATGGCCCTTCAGATTTGTCATTTTATCAGTATATAATCATATCATTATTCTCGGATGGTACTTCTTGCAGTCATGACAAGCATTTATAGACTATGGAAGATCAGATTCCAGATTAATGAAGCTTTTACAGTGTGTACACATAACAAAGGTTGCTCTGTGCAGTTGTTTGCTGTTGAAGGCATTGTTGTCCCGCCATTATCAGTGAGACAAATTGTAGTCACTAGTTAAGACACCCAGTTAAACTGTGAAGGTTTTGTTGATAGGAAAAAGCTACTCTAGCTCACAAAACAAATCTGCATGCTGGTGATGATTGTAAGCATAGTAGGTAATCAAGGAGAACTTTCGATTGCTGTAACAAGCAATCACAACTCATCCCTAAAGGTAAATGGGTAGGGACAGCCAAACCAGTCCTGGAAGAGCAACTTGGTGTCATTGAGCAAGACTGCGTGCATTGTAGGAGAGGAACTACTATCGAACTGCCAGTAGCACTGGCATTACCGAGGAATAACATAGGGGATTGATAGACATATTGCATCAATTTTTGGTAGCATTTAAATCTGGAGTGGAAAGATGGTGACCAAGCGGTCCATGGTGGAACACCATCTCAGAGCTGGGATCCTCCACCAGTTAGCCATGCACTCTTACAGGTTGTACTGGCTGCATGACGGATAATCCGGGAGGAAGTGGAAAATTTGTTGCAAGATTAAATCATTGAACTGTTAGAGAATATTTGGTCATCTCCTGCAAGTTCTTGTGAAGATAAAGGATAGCATATGATGTTTTTGTGTTTACTGCCTATGACTGAACCGAATCACGAACAAAAGTGTGTGTTCATTGCCACACATTGATAACACCCTAAACTGCACGAAAAGAACAAAGTATTTTTCAGATGTGGACATGCTACGGACAAATAGACATTGACAAGGCTAACTGGAAAAAAAATATTTTTATAACTCCTTGAAGGCCTCCGAGTTTCAAGTTATGCTGTTTGGGCGGTGTAAGCCTCCAGCCACATTCGAACATATGGCAGATGACCTGCTTTGCCATCTTAAATGGACAACATGTCTTTGCTATCTGGATGACTTTATTTACATTTGAAATTTGGAGAACACCTAAGCTGCCTGACAAGTGTGTTCAGACTGCAGGCTTCCACCTCAATCAAAAAAATTCATCTATGTTTCCCAAGAAATAAAACTTTTGGGACGCCAGTTAATAACAAAGGAGTCTGTCCTGACCCCGAGAAAATAAGAGCACTCAGATTTTCATACTCCTCAGCACATTCGTAATGTGAGAAGTTTTCTTGACTGTGCTCATGCTACCAGTGATTTATAAAGAACTTCTGTACCAAGGCACGTCCCTAGCAGGAACTACTGCAGGGAATGCCAAATTTTCCTGGAGGTTGGACATAGTAGTTAGCATCTCTGGCTGACTTGTTGCTTGTCAATAGACGAAACCCAATCATTAGCAATTATTTGTTATATTTTATGTATCATTTCTGGGAGATCCTCAAAATATCTTGTTTGTAATGTTAATATATTCTGGAATATTTGATGTTCATATAAATAGCGGCACTCTCTCTCCTAGAGTTAAGTTCTCTTCGGGCAGTACCTTGGTATCGGTAATGAATGTGCTTTCAGTACTGACTGTTGAACTTCATTGTCTTCGAATTTGGACTTGATATGGTTGAGACATGACAGTATGAATGGCTTACATTTGTAATAGTAGTTTTATTGCTTCAGTTTTAAAATATAGTCTTCTCCACATGAGTAAAATGCACAGAACGTTCATACAGCCATGTGAAACTGTTATAAAAGTCCTTCTTTGGTATGTTGTTCAGCTTGTGTGCTACTTTCACACCTTTTCCAGTCTCTGTGAACCATAAGTCTTTTCACCTGTGGTGATATTGTCCAGAAAAGAATTGTCGATATTTTTCATAATCAATTTACCCAATACTGTTAAGTGAACATGTTTGTGTCCGTGATAACACATTTCCAACAAGAGCGTCAGTCATAAATAAAACCAGTTGTATGTAAGAGTGAAATAAAACATGTCTATAATCAGCAAATCCATTGTACTCACAAAGAACATGGCCAGTTAGTATGGATGGTGTATGCTGGAATGACATGCAGTGAAGACTTAAAGCAATACTTCCCTTGAGAATGCAGATTTGAATGAAGGGTTTCTATGATTTGGCAAGCTGGAAATCCTCGTCTCTGTTGATGAGGTTGTCTACTAATTGTATTTCTAAAATTTCTTCACCCCAATATGATGAGCCTGTGGCTGGTATCTTAACTTTCTCGTTGTTGTTGTTGTTGTTGTTGTTGTTGTTGTCTTAAATCCTGAGACTGGTTTGATGCAGCTCTCCATGCTAATCTATCCTGTGCAAGCTCCTTCATCTCCCAGTACCTACTGCAACCTACATCCTTCTGAATCTGCTTAGTGTATTCATCTCTTAGTCTCCCTCTATGATTTTCACCCTCCACACTGCCCTCCAATGCTAAATTAGTGATCCCTTGATGCCTCAAAACATGTCCTACCAACTGATCCCTTCTTCTAGTCAAGTTATGCCACAAACTTCTCTTCTTCCCAATCCTATTCAATACCTCCTCATTAGTTACGTGATCTACCCACCTAAACTTCAACATTCTTCTATAGCACCACATTTCGAAAGCTTCTATTATCTTCTTGTCCAAACTATTTATTGTCCATGTTTCACTTCCATACATTGCTACACTCGATACAAATAATTTCAGAAATGACTTCCTGACACTTCAATCTATACTCGATGTTAACAAATTTCTCTTCTTGAGAAATGCTTTCCTTGCCATTGCCAGTCTACATTTTATATCCTTTCTACTTCGACCATCACCAGTTATTTTGCTCCCCAAATAGCAAAACTCCTTTACTATTTTAAGTGCCTCATTTCCTAATCTAATTCCGTCAGCACCACCCGACTTAATTCGACTACATTCCATTATCCTCATTTTGCTTTTGTTGATGTTCATCTTAAATCCTCCTTTCAGGACACTGTCCATTCCATTCAACTGCTCTTCCAAGTCCTTTGCTGTCTCTGACAGAATTACAATGTCATCGGCGAACCTCTAAGTTTTTATTTCTTCTCTCTGGATTTTAATACCTACTCCAAATTTTTCTTTTGTTTCCTTTACTGCTTGCTCAGTATACAGATTAAATAACATTGGGGAGAAGCTACAACCCTGTCTCACTCCCTTCCCAACCACTGCTTCCCTTTCATGTCCCTCGACTAAACTGCCATCTGGTTTCTGTACAAATTGTAAATAGCCTTTCGTTCCATGTATTTTACCCCTGCCACCTTTAGAATTAGAAAGAAAGTATTCCAGTCAACATTGTCAAAAGCTATCTCTATGTCTACAAATGCTAGAAACATAGGTTTGCCTTTCCTTAATCTTTCTTCTAAGATAAGTCGTAAGGTCAGTATTGCCTCACGTGTTCCAACATTTCTACGGAAACCAAACTGATCTTCCCTGAGGTCGGCTTTTACCAGTTTTTCCATTCGTCTGTAAATAATTCATGTTAGTATTTTGCAGCTGTGACTTATTAAACTGATAGTTCGATAAATTTCACATCTGTCAACACCTGCTTTCTTTGGGATTTGAATTATTATATTCTTCTTGAAGTCTGAGGGTATTTTATGTGTCTCATACATCTTGCTCACCAGATGGTAGAGTTTTGTCAGGACTGGTTGTCCCAAGGCCGTCAGTAGTTCTAATGGAATGTTGTCTACTCCGGGGTCCTTGTTTCGACTCAGGTCTTTCAGTGCTCTGTCAAACTCTTCACGCAGTATCGTATCTCCCATTTCGTCTTCATCTACATCCTCTTCCATTTCCATAATATTGTCCTCAAGTACATCGCCCTTGTATAAACCTTCTATATACTCCTTCCACCTTTCTGCCTTCCCTTCTTTGCTTAGAACTGGGCTGCCATCTGAGCTCTTGATATTCATACACGTGGTTCTCTTCTCTCCAAAGGTCTCTTTAATTTTCCTGTAGCCAGTATCTATCTTACCCCTAGTGAGATAAGCTTCTACATCCTTACATTTGTCCTCTAGCCATCCCTGTTTAGCCATTTTGCACTTCCTGTCGATCTCATTTTTTAGAAGTTTGTATTCCTTTTTGCCTACTTTATTTACTGCATTTTTATATTTTCTCCTTTCATCAATTAAATTCAGTAGTTCTTCTGTTACCCAAGGATTTCTACTAGCCCTCGTCTTTTTACCTACTTGATCCTCTGCTGCCTTCACTACTTCATCCCTCAGAGCTACCCAATCGTCTTCTACTGTATTTCTTTCCCCCATTCCTGTCAATTGTACCTTTATGGTCTCCCTGAAACTCTGTACAACCTCTGGTTTAATCAGTTTTTCCAGGTCCCATCTCCTTAAATTCCCACCTTTTTGCAATTTCTTCAGTTTTAACCTACAGTTCATAACCAACAGATTGTGGTCAGAGCCCACATCTGCCCCTGGAAATGTCCTACAGCTTAAAACCTGGCTCCTAAATCTCTGTCTTACCATTATATAATCTATCTTGTTTCCTTCTCTCCCTTTGGCTACTGTCGATTTCCAGTCACCCATGACTATTAAATTTTCGTCTCCCTTCACTACCTGAATAATTTCTTTTATCTCGTCGTACATTTCTTGAATTTCTTCATCATCTGCAGAGCTAGTTGGCATATAAACTTGTACTACTGTGGTAGGAATGGGCTTCGTGTCTGTCTTGGTCACAATAATGCTTTCACTATGCTGTTTGTAGTAGCTTACCCGTACTCCTACTTTCTGATTCATTATTAAACCTACTCCTGCATTACCCCTATCTGATTCTGTATTTCTAACCTTGTATTCACCTGACCAAAAGTCTTGTTCCTCCTGCCACCGAACTTCACTAATTCCCACTATATCTAACTTTAACCTATCCATTTCCCTTTTCAAATTTTCTAATCTACCTGCCCAATTAAGGGATCTGACATTCCACACTCGGATCTGTAGAATGCCAGTTTTCTTTCTCCTGATAACGATGTCCTCTTGAGTAGTCCCCGCCCGGAGCTCTGAATGGGGGACTATTTTACCTCCGGAATATTTTACCCAAGAGGACGCCATCATCATTGAACTATACAGTAAAGTTGCATGCCCTCGGGAAAAATTACGGCTGTAGTTTCCCCTTGCTTTCAGCCGTTCGCAGTACCACAACAGCAAGGCCGTTTTGGTTAGTGTTACAGGGCCAGATCAGTCAATCATACAGACTGTTGCCCGTGCAACTACTGAAAAGGATGCTGCCCCTCTTCAGGAACCACACGTTTGTCTGGCCTCTCAACAGATACCCCTCCGTTGTGGTTGGACCTACGGTACAGCTATCTGTATCGCTGAGGCACGCAAGCCTCCCCACCAACGGCAAGGTCTGTGGTTCATGGGGGGAGGAACTTTCTCGTAATACATTGAATGGTCACTCGAAATAGTGTTCAGGTGCTGCAAATTTATTGAGACTCTAGAAAGCTGGGTGTATCATTGGTGTTCAATACAGTGTTTTTGTACCGTGTGTATTGTTTGTTCTATTTACCCTTTGCCACACATTTGAGAAACTTCATATGTCCCCCCTCCTTTGTAAAAGTACATTATCTTTCACAGATCCCAGATGAGCTGCCTTGATGGAAGGAAGGTCATATCTGCTTTATGCTGCGTCATTGTTCTTTCAATTTTGAAGAAATATTTCTCACATATGATAGAAAGGCTGTAGACTTCACATCTCTTTCTTGTTGCTCATCTTTTGGGTGGTTTGGTGTCTTCACTTGTAGTAGAGGGACATTCTAGAGATTGTCTTGAGCACTTAATTTATAGATGTTCAGTTCATTGCTCCATTGTGATTCATGGCATAATCACATTTACATGCTATAACTGCATGTTCACTGCTTAACATTATCTACTCACAACTGACTGGTCAAAAGTGCATCTGTTGCTTACATTTGCTAGCTCAAGCTGTTACTGTAATTAATGCTTTGATCTCGGATATACACCAGCACAGAGAGAGAGAGAGAAAAAAATTCCCAACATCAAGAACTTATTAATGCAGATGAGCAATTGACATCATAATATCGCAGGTAAACGTAAATGCGAAAAAGCTATTAGGCATAACTGCCAGACTGTTGAATGCAAGTATTCAAACATGCATGTATTATGTCTACAGATGTTGAACATCAGTATTTATGGGGTTGAATTCCATACCTGTTGTACTTGATCAGTTTCCTGTTGGAAAACACTCCCTTGAGTGCTGTTTATGAATGGTAGGATAACAGGTTGAAGCGCCAGGCTGACATACAAATTTGCAGTCAGGGTGCATGAGAGTGCTCCTGCTATCATACGAAATCGCACCCCACACCTTAACTCCAGTTGTATGTCCAGTCTATCTACACTGCAAACAGGTTGGTTGCAAGCATTCACTTGGCCTCTTTCTAACAGATACTCAGCCAACACTAGCACTGAGGCAGAACTGGCTTTCATCAGAAGACACAACAGACTTCCACTCCACCCTTCAGTGAACTCTCACTTGAAACTACCGAAGTTGCAAATTGCGGAGGTTTCGAGTTAGTGGAACGCATGCTAGAGGGCATCTGGCTTGGAGCTGCCCTTGAAGTATCTGATTTGCAACAGTACGTTGTATCACTGTGGTGCCAACTGCTGCTCGAATTGCTGCTGCAGACACAGTATGATGTGCCCCAGCCGTGTGCCGAACATGACAGTCTTACTTGTCAGTAGTGCCACATGGCCGCCTGGAGTTCGGGCTTCTTCAGATTGTTCTTCCCTTGACCGCTGCTGCCAACAATAATATGTAGTGGATACATTCTTGACAAGCATTTGTTCTGTACCACAGAAGGAACATGCAGTTTCTCGTAACCCTATTACAAGACCTCGTTAGAGCTCAGAGAGCTGCTGCTGATGGCATCTTTGTTGTCTTGAAGACATTTTTAGCTAACATCAACTCAATACATTCAATTTCAAGGATAACTAATGTTCTCAACAATTACAGCATGTACTCAAAGCAAACCCAATTTTCATCCTCAAAGGGATGCTGTGATTGCCATTCATATGCGACTGGTATAAAATTTGAATAGCTGTCATCTTTCAGATGTAGAAACACACGTACTACTTTCTATGTGTCATGCACAACTCCTTCTTGGTGTCAGTCTATAGGTCCATTCCGTGTCAAGTGGTCTAAACGTTCCTGCATGACCATCATAGATTTTGATGAAATTTTGTACTAACAATCACACATCTTCCCAATGAACATTGGTGAAGTTTCATGATCATTAACTTAATACTTCTGCAGATACAGTCATTTGTTTGACTCCGTAGTGCAGCTGTCAAAAGTGATCCTGCAGTGGTCCTGCTAGTTTGAGACACAATATCTTCAGTAATATTTTGTTGAAAAAAGCCAAACTAGGTCATCTTGTACAAATTTGTGCACTCTTTGAAACAAATAATAATAAAAAAGATTTCCTGAGTATTTCCACATTGATAATTAGCAGTAAAGTCGACTGACAAATAGTTGCTTGAAAAACAATGTGAAGTTTATTTTTTTATAACTCTGGAAGTAATTGCATGGTACACCTCAAACCTTACATGTAGTTACTCACCAATACGAGGTCTTAGAATATAAAGTTTCATTCGCCCACTGCTTTCCAATAGTTCACAAATTGAGGGTAAAGCTGACGATTTTTCTGAAAATTCCAAAAATGGCTATTTTTGGCCCACTTTTTACCAAGAAAGCCATTTTTGGCATTTTTAGAAAAATCGTCAACTTCGCCCTCAATTTGTAAACGGCTGGAAAACAGTAGGAGAATGAAATTTTATATTCAGTGACTATATATTGATAAGTTATTATGTGCAAAGTTTCAGGTTTATCAATGCTAATTAGGAACATGTGTGATTGTTCTCACAAAATTTTAGCAAAATCCGTGATGGTCATGTGGGAACTTTTTCTGAAATTAGACCACTTGGCGTGGACTGACATACATATAAAAACAGGCGCGCACGCGCAAACACACACACACACACACACACACACACACACACACACACACACCGAGATGACAGTCATGGGTTAGCAATATGCACATATAACAAGTAGCAGTAGTATCACATACACAAGGTATAAAAGGGCAGTGCATTGGTGGAGCTTCAGTGTGCTCAGGTGATTCACGTGAAAAAATTTCAGACATGATTATGCCCGCACAATGGGAATTAACAGACTTTGAACGCAGAATGGTAGTTGATGCTAGACACATGGGACATTTCATTTCAGAAATATTAAGGGATTTCAATATTATTATATCCACAGTGTCTAGAGTGTGCTGAGAATACCAAATTTCAGACATTATCTCTAACCACAGACGACACAGTATCTGATGGCCTTCACTTAACGACTGAGAGCAGCGGAATTTTCTTAGAGTTGTCAGTGCTAACAGACACACAACACTGTGTAAAATAACAGCATAAATCAATGTGGTATGTACAATTAATGGATCCATTTGGACACTGTGGCATTAATGGGGCAATGGTAACAGACAACCAACGCGAGTGCCTTTACTGACAGTATGACATCGCCTACAGCACCTCTCCTGGGTTCGTGAACCATGGTATTTGGAATGTAGGTGACTGGGAAACTATGACCTGGTCAGATGAGTCACAATGTAAGTTGATAAGAGTTGATGGAGGGATTAGAGAATGGAGTAGACCCCATGAAGCCACAGACCCCAGCTGCCAACAAGGCACTGTGCAAGCTGGTGGTGGCTCCGTAATGTTCCAGGCTGTGTTTACATGGAATGGACTGGGTGCTTTGGTCCAACTGAACCAATCATTGAGTGGAAATGGTTATGTTTGGCTACTTGGAGACCATTTGCAGCCATTCTGAGGCATCATGTTCCCACACAACAATGGAACTTCCATGGGTGACAAAGTGTGAAGAACATTCCTGACCGTTTGTGTGATTGATTTCACCACTCAGATTGCCTGACATGAATCCCATAGAACGTTTGTAAGACATAATCGGGAGGTCAGTTCATGAACTGGCAACACCTGCGCAATTATGGACAGCTATAAAGGCAGTGTGGCTCAATATTTCTGCAGGGGACTTCCAGTGACTTGTTGAGTGCATGCCACATTGAGTTGCTGCCTTATGTCAGTCAAGAGAATGCCCGACACAATATTAGGATGTATCCCTTGACTTACCAGCTCAGTGCACCAATAGTTTTAAGAGCTAACATTTTTGCATCCTCTTTGTGATTTCTCCTCTGTCTTCCCTTGGACACCCACACCCAAACATATCTTAATACCTGGTTGCTAGATTGTGTAGCTTTGCGGAATGGACATGTTTGTATTCTTTATTTCTGAAGGTCTATCCATATAATAAAGTTTTATTTTCTGATTATTTCATTTTTATGAAATTAGTGTGGTTGAAATTTCTGGAGGTGATGTGGATGATGTGGATTATATTCAAAAAGAAATTCCTGAAATTTCAGGTAAAGAATATTGAAAAACTTTTTAAATTTTTGTTTGTATTTGTTATATTCGAATTTTGAATTATTAATTTACAAGTATTTTTTTCAAAACTGGTATTTTCCCGAGTCAGAAGAAGAAAACTTTACACTGGATGTGAAAAATGGGTTCTGAGGACAAGTGATAAAGAGCAACTGTATGCCAGGTCTTACTTTGGAGGTAACAAAGCATTATTGTCTTTGGCAGTGTTCATTTGTGAGCATTAGGCCATGACCCAAGACATATTTCTCAACCTAATGTTGTACCTTGCAGTGCGAGATACGTGAAAAATAGTTACAGTCTCAGACAAACTCAGCAACCTAGAGGCCACTCCCTAAGATTGTGGAGTCACACTGATGTGTTACGGAGCTTTCCTTAATGCTAAAGCCCAGTTTTTTCTAATTTCAGTTTTTTTTTTTTTTTTTTTTTAAATTATAAATGTTCTGATGCCTTTGAATTTTTATGACAACTCTTTACAGCCTAGCATAGTACTGATGTGATCTTGATAAAACCATAGTATCTGAAAAAAGAATTTTATGATTCCTTGGTCTCAATGCTTGTTCTGCTACTGCCGATTTATCCATGTTTCCCAGACGACAATTAGTGTTGTGTTCCTGCATTGTATTTCTTTTTTTCAGTAATTTTTTGAGGGGTCCTATTGTGAAGGAACAACCAACATGCACTTACATGTTTCCTTAAACATTATTGTGTTGTGCTCAGTGTATTCATTATAGAATAGCTATTTCTGTGCCCTACAATAAATTATGGATCAGCAACTTCCTGGACCTATCTGATCGCTAGCAAAATGAATAGAAATGCCCAGCCAGTTATGGTTTAGTGTCTGTGATGATGGGGTGTTGGATTATAATGAATGTAAGTCAGGTGTTAATCTGTTACATCAGCAGCTAGTTCATTGCAGCTTTGAGCACTGTGTAGTTAGGTACTTTCATGAAACTTGCTTTCCATGTAATTCTTTAGCACTTGTAAACTCATGAATACCATGCAACAATGTATAAGGCACACTAAATCTCATTTTAATTAATAGCAACTGTTGGTGAGGTTTACACACAAAACATAGAAACACAATCTCAGGAGACAATCTGTAGTGCACAAAGGACAATCTAGTGTGTGACAACAGTCTAATATCTCAATGGGAAATCATTTTGCAAAAGAAAATGAAAAGAAAGGAAAGAAAAAGCAGTGTTACACAATGCTCCCAGATACAAAAAGCATACTACCACTGTTCTGAATTAGTAGTACTGTGCAAATTGTCGTTTAAAGTTTTGTAATATGAAAAAAGTTATGAAAATTATAGAATATTTTTCAGAATGAATCTTTCACCGTGCTGCAGTGTGTGTGCAGTTTTGAAACTTACGGGAGAATTAAAACTTTGTGTCATATCAGATAGGCCTTGAACCTGTAACCTAACCTTGCCTTTGCAGGTAGTGATCTTACAATCAGAGTTATCCTGGTTCTGAGGTTGTGTACACTCCTGGAAATGGAAAAAAGAAAACATTAACACCAGTGTGTCAGACCCACCATACTTGCTCCGGACACTGCGAGAGGGCTGTACAAGCAATGATCACACGCACGGCACAGCGGACACACCAGGAACCGCGGTGTTGGCCGTCGAATGCCGCTAGCTGCGCAGCATTTGTGCACCGCCGCCGTCAGTGTCAGCCAGTTTGCCGTGGCATACGGAGCTCCATCACAGTCTTTAACACTGGTAGCATGCCGCGACAGCGTGGACGTGTACCGTATGTGCAGTTGGCGGGCTTTGAGCGAGGGCGTATAGTGGGCATGCGGGAGGCCGGGTGGACGTACCGCCGAATTGCTCAACACGTGGGGCATGAGGTCTCCACAGTACATCGATGTTGTCGCCAGTGGTCAGCGGAAGGTGCATGTGCCGTCGACCTGGGATCGGACCGCAGCGACGCACGGATGCACGCCAAGACCGTAGAATCCTACGCAGTGCCGTAGGGGACCACACCGCCACTTCCCAGCAAATTAGGGACACTGTTGCTCCAGGGGTATCGGCGAGGACCATTCGCAACCGTCTCCATGAAGCTGGGCTACGGTCCCGCACACCGTTAGGCCGTCTTCCGCTCACGCCCCAACATTGTGCAGCCCGCCTCCAGTGGTGTCGTGACAGGCGTGAATGGAGGGACGAATGGAGACGTGTCGTCTTCAGCGCTGAGAGTCGCTTCTGCCTTGGTGCCAGTGATGGTCGTATGCGTGTTTGGCGCCGTGCAGGTGAGCGCCACAATCAGGACTGCATACGACCGAGGCACACAGGGCCAACACCCGGCATCATGGTGTGGGGAGCGATCTCCTACACTGGCCGTACACCTCTGGTGATCGTCGAGGGGACACTGAATAGTCCAAGGTACATCCAAACCGTAATCGAACCCATCGTTCTACCATTCCTAGACCGGCAAGGTAACTTGCTGTTCCAACAGGACAATGCACGTCCGCATGTATCCCATGCCACCCAACGTGCTCTAGAAGGTGTAAGTCAACTACCCTGGCCAGCAAGATCTCCGGATCTGTCCCCCATTGAGCATGTTTGGGACTGGATGAAGCGTCGTCTCACGCGGTCTGCACGTCCAGCACGAACGTTGGTCCACCTGAGGCGCCAGGTGGAAATGGCATGGCAAGCCATTCCACAGGACTACATCCAGCATCTCTACGATCGTCTCCATGGGAGAATAGCAGCGTGCATTGCTGCGAAAGGTGGATATACACTGTACTAGTGCCGACATTGTGCATGCTCTGCTGCCTGTGTCTATGTGCCTGTGGTTCTGTCAGTGTGATCATGTGATGTATCTGACCCCAGGAATGTGTCAATAAAGTTTCCCCTTACGGGGCCAATGAATTCACGGTGTTCTTATTTCAATTTCCAGGAGTGTACTAATCCATCACACAGTTTTAATCTGCCAGCAATTACAGAATAGTCATAAATGGTACTATAATTTGCATTTGCATATGGTGCTAAAATTTTTCATTTACTTGTCTGCCATTAGACACATACAGAAATATTATGGCATATAATAACTGTAAAGCAGTATATAGATGCAATATTTGTAATGTTTTCCATAGTGGTGATGATGTGCAGAGTTGCAGAGCATTGAAGTTTCACAGCAGTGGAGCTTGACGTGTGTGTGTGTGTGTGTGTGTGTGTGTGTGTGTGTGTGTGTGTGTGTGTAAAATACAAATCACATGGGGTACAAAAAGATACATTGTTTTAGTTCAAAGAAATGTGATTTTTTTGTGGTATAGTTTTTAATTGTGGAAAATTTTTGACTTCATGATCAGTAGGATTTATTAGGGAAAAAATCACTCAAATGTTGCTTCCTGTGTAATTTAATGTGAACTGTTTTACACACCACAATTGAGAAACTGTCATGTGTTAGCTTCCATTGTGTGTTTTTAAGCACACCTGTGACCATCTGTGGCCTACAACAGGCTGTTGCAGCTTGTGCACTCGCCCAGGAGTTGGGGAGTGCTCACTTGCTTGCCTCTTGGCGGCGGGCTGACGTGGCGTTACAAAGCTGTTTGTGAAATCACTCTAATTCTAATTTAATCTACTTAAAATTAGTCATAATTCCCAATTGAGGGCCATAAAAGTGTAACATATGGTAATGGATGAGCTGCTCATGTGAAAGTGGTGAGAACAACAAATAAGTAAGTAACTGTAGCATAACTAACAAAATATTTATTGACGGAGCAGCGCCAGAACACACACATAAAAGATGGTTGTAATTAGGCAAGTTTTTGTAGCCTGTAGCTCCTTCAGGCAGAAGGGTTGAAGGGGAAGGAAGAGGGGTAAAGGTAGAGGACTAGAGATGCTAGAAAAATGAGTAGGTTTCATGAAAATCACGCAGAAGTGCAGGTCAGGGGAGGCTTAACGCACAGGAGGAGAAGAGAGGACTGATTGTTGGGAACTGCATTGGATGAGATTTGAAACATTGAGAGTGTAAAGGTGGAATACAGGGTAATATGCAAAACAAAGGTTACTGCTTAAACATCATGCATCGATCAATAAGAGTGGAAAGCTAAATCCATTGTACTTAACAGGGGTGGGAGGGGGACACTGAAAAGTATACGGATAAGACAATGAAAATGTACAAAACTAAAACAAAGTGAAGAAAAGAGTAGTTACTGTGAAGAAATGCTGAGATGGAAGAAATTAACATAAATTAAGGCCAGGTGGTTGGCAAAAAACCAAGGACACGTTGTAGCACTAGTTATCACCTGCGGAGTTCTGAAAACTGTTGCCTGTGGGAAGAATCCAGATTGCACATGTGGCGAAACAGGTGCTGAGGTTGTGATTGTAATGTTGTAGAGCATGCTCTGCAACAGGATATTGCGTATTGCCAGCATACACCCTCTGCCTATGCCCGTTCATCCTAAGTGATAATTTGGTGGTAGTTATGCCGGTGTGAAAGGCCTAACAGGCTTTACGTAACAGCTGGTATATGATGTGTCGTTTCACAGGTGGCTCTCCCTTTTCATAATATATGTTTTGCCAGTTACACGGCTGCTCCAGATGGTGGTAGGAGGGTGCATAGAGCAAGTCTTGCAATGGGGACGGTCACAAGGGTAGGAGCCATAGGGTAGGGAGATGGGTGCAGAAAGAGCATAGGGTGTGACAAGAATATTGTGGAGATTGAGAAGGCACTGAAAAGCTATTTAGGTGTGGTGAGCAAAATTGCAGACAGAATAGAGCTCATTTCAGGGCATGATTTTAGGAATTCATGGCCCTGTTGAAGTAGCTGATTTATACATTCCAGACCAGGATAATTCTGTGTCACCAGTGGTGTGTTCCAAAGCAGTTTTTTGGGGGATCAGCAGTGTTAAGATTGAATGTGATGGCCCAGGAAATCTGCTTTTGAACTAAGTTGGTGAGCTAATTTAGTGCATTAAATGCTGAGGTGAGAATGGTGGTATATAGCTGTAAAGAGTCTGCATCCAAACAGATAAGTTTGCCTCAGATGCTAAGGCTGCATGGGAGGGAACTTTTGACATGGAAAGGATGGCAACTGTAGTTTGTCGGTAGGTTTAATGTGAACTGAAGTGTGTAGCTGGCCTTCACCAAGGACAAGATCAACATGAAGGAAAGTGGCATGTGATTTGGAAGAGGACCATTTGAAATCTAATTGGGAGAAGGTATTCAGAGATTCCACGAGTTTTAACAGATCAGCCTCCTGATGAGTCGTTAAGCTAAAGATGTCATCAGTGTATCTAAACCAAACCAGGGGCTGAAAACCTATGGATCCCAGGAAAGCCCCCTGCAAGTGACCCATGAAAAGATTGGCGTAGGAAGGAGCCATCCTGGTTCCCATGATTGTTCCCTTGATCTGTATGTATGTCTGCCCATCAAGGGTGGAGTAGTTGTTGGTAACTATAAAATTAAGATGAGTAGGAAGGATGCCATAGGTTTGAAATCAGGTGGGCACTGAGTGAGGAAATGTTCAGCAGCAGACCGGCCATGTACATGGCGATGTTGATATAGGTGGCATCAATGGTGACAAGCAAGGTGTGTGGTGGGATTAGGCCGAGCATGGATTTCAGACGATCTAGGAAATGGTTGGTATCTTTGATATAGGGTAGAGTCTTTGTACTACAGGTTGTGGGTACTGATTGACTAAGGTAGATACACATTTGTTTGGTGCTTTGAAGCCAGCAACTGTGGGATGACCAGGATGATTGACTTTCTGGCTCTGAAGAAGGTAAAAGGTGGGGTTGCATGGTTTGGATGGGGTGAGAAGTTCAATGGATTCATATGTTAGATCTTGTGAGGAGCCTGAGGTTTTAAGGAGGGACTGCATGTCAGTTTGAGTCACCTTCGTTACATACAGTGCACTTAGCTTTTCACACTTATTGACTTATGAGTTATGTTTAAACACTAATCTCTGTCTTGAATATAACCTGTCTTCCACCTAAGCTCTGAGGTTTTCGAATCTCGTCTGATGTAGTCCCCAACAGTCAGTCTATTCTTCTCATCCCGTGTGGTAAGTCTCCCATGATCTGAAGTTCTGGGTGATTTTCCTGAAATCTACCCCTTTTCCCAGACCTCTCCAGTTTTTTTCCTTCACCCGTCTCTCTTCCCCTTCAACCCTTCTGCCTGGAGGACGAGCCACTAGTTTCGAAAGCATGCCTAATTACAACTACCTTTTACGTGTGTGCTGTGCCACCACTTAGTGAGTAGATTTTTTATCTATAGAATTAAATTATTTTACCAAAAAATGATTGTTTTTGTTAAAATATTTATTGATTTTTTGTTATGTTTTTACAGATTTTTTTGTGACTCAAGCGCACTTTACATTGTAGGGTCCTGGCTCAGTGACCTTTCTTTGTTTTTACCTTCTTGCAGCGAATGGTTGCTCAAAACAGTATTTTTTGCCTGAACATGGACATGATCTCAGCCTGCATTCCTGTTTAGCCTAAGGAATTTTGAGACCATTGAGAAAAATTCAGAGGATTGTAGTGCTTGTCCTTTAACAATGTTAAATTTTATAAAACAATTAGTTCTAATTGCATTGTTGGTGACACATCAGGTACAACTGTAAAAGTATGGAAAGTATAGATTGCTACTTCTCATATAATGGAAATGTTGAGCTGCAGACAGGCACAACAAAAAGACTGCTAAACAAGTAATCTTACAGCCAAAAAGCCTTCTGAATTAGACAATACACATACATACATTCACGCAAAAGCAACTCTCACACACACATTGTCTAATTCAGAAGGCAGCTTTTTGGCCTAAAGCTTATCTTTCGTAGTCTTTTTGTTGTGCCTGTTTGTGACTCAATATTTCAACTGTATGATGAGTAGCAAGCTATTGTTTTCATAATATTGCCGTTGTTCCATCTTGGATTTCCTGTTGTTTGATTGTTTGAAAGGAGTAGTGAACAGTTAAAATTCCTTCTGTAAAAAGTTAAGATCTTGGAACTGCAATTAGAAACTGGTTGTTAGATGACCAAGTGTAATTTACAGTGAAGACGTCAGCAGCTAATTTTAGAGACTCAAGCCTCTCAAATCAACAGAGCTTATCTCTGAACTTCATGTGTTTATCTTGCATGTGTGCTTTCAACAAATCTTCCCCTGTAGTGACACATTCATTGTATTTAGATGCATCACTATATTAGCCAAAAAGGGAAGGTTTGATAAATATTTTTGCCTGTGAGGCAAGGAATTTCTTCCCCTTCGTATCTAGAAACAAAGCAATTGTCTTCTGGCTGAGGACACCCATGAGCAGTGGAGGGGTGAAGTATATTTCCATTCTCAGCATCAGTATCTCAGAGAACCCTTGGAACTGATGTGTTTAACACTGTGTCTTCATACAAAATTTGCACACTTCACGGTGTGTATTACATGATGAAGTTCCACAGTTTCAACACACAATGTCTGGTGATGAATTAAACAATACATATCGCAGATATCTTATCCAAATTCACTCTTCAGTTTGCTCTTTAAGTGAGAGACAAAACATTTGTCAACTATTTGTGGCCACATGGTAAGTTCATGCTGTCCACAGACTCGCATGTGGCTTCAGAACTATCGAGCCCCCTTGTCATGTAATCCAGTGGTTCCATATTTCACAACTCTTCCGGAACTTGCAGTTGAATGTCCTCACCACATACAAAAGTGGCAAGTTGAGCACAATACGATATATCTGTGCTCTCATAGAGTGAAAAAGAAAAGTATCTAAAAATCTGGAATTAATTTCTAAATTATGCTTCCAGATCAGCCCCATGCTGGGGATTTGATGAGAGACCATTTACTTTAAGTGTTAATGCCGTCAAAATTTGCTAATGCACTTGAAACTATGCACTCTGTCACTGCTGCCAGACACCATTTAATGAGAGATTCCAAGGAGAATGGTTTGCCAGATAGTGCTGTGATGTGAGCTACTTTGTATCTTGCACAAATTACAGCTTCGTTTAGGTTCTCTTCAGCAGCATCAGCTGAAACGACAAAATGTATTGCAGTAGTACAAGTAGTTTTTTACCATTCTAAAAAATTGTTGCTCACAATATTTGCTTAGTTAAACATTCTTTTATGTTGCTGTTCAAATTGGAAACCACTTCCTTGCGATCATCTCCTTCTATTTGATCATAATCTATTTCGTGAATATGATTGTAATGGTGCTCTAAAGTGTATTTCATTACAGAAACAAGCATTTTGTGACACCCCAGGCACATGCTGTCACAACAATACACCCATGAGAGGTATATAAACTGCCACAGGCACATCTATGTACTTGTTCCCTCAGTGTACTAGCGTTTTTAATGACAGCTCCCCTCACCACCGCATTTGTGAACAGACGCCTTCAGCTCTATTGTCTGCAATGTACTTACTGAAACAGCCAGACACAGATGGACTACAAAGATAAACATCAAATGATGAAAAGATCAATTCGTGCACATGTTTGTTGGTACCATGACATTAAAATGCTATCCTGCAGTGAATATAACATAAGTTTAAGCTGAAATATAATTAGGAAAACATGTAATGTCACTATAGAAACAATGATTACAAACAAATCAAACATGGCTGTAAGTAAAAAGGATGTAACAGAATGTATGATAAAACTGAAATACCAAAATACATTGCTATAGACCTGCTTTTACAATGTGTATTCACAAATTCTGTTATTATTTACATTATCTATATGTAGGCACACAGTGAAAACTGATATCCACATCCTGAGAAACTTCAGTAATTGTTGATGTATCTGCATGCCAGCCACCATATGAGGAATATCATGAGAATTAAAGACATACCAGTTACATATGTGATTCAGTTACAGTTTCCGGAATGTTCTATTATGCCTTCATCTGTGTAATAAGTGCTGTAAGAAAGTGTAAGATTTGTGAGCATATGTTATCTACATCTACATCTGTACTGTGTGAACCATTGCAAAGGGTTTGACAGATGTTACTTCCCATTAGGCCAGTTACCAGGGTTTCTTCCTATTTTATTCATGTATGGCACATGGGAAGAAAGATTGTTGAAATGCTTCTGTGCATGCTGTAATTATTCTAATATTGTCCTCAAGATACCTGTGTGAGCGATACATACGGGGTTGTGGTAGATTCCTAGAGCATCATTTAATGCCAGTTCTTGAAACCTTGTTTGTAGACTTTCGTGGTATAGTTTATGTCTGTCTTAAAGAGTCTGCCAATTCAGCCACTTTATCATCACTATAGCTCTCTCGCACAGGTCAAACAAACCTGTGGCCATTCGTGATGCCCTTATCTGTAAACGTTCTATATTCCTTGTTATTTCTGTTTGGTATGTGTCTCTCACACAGTATTCTAGAATGGGTTGCACATGCGATTCCTAAGTAATCTCCTTTGTAGACTGATTGCACTTCCCCTGTATTCTACCAATAAATCAAAGTCTACCACTTGCTTCAGCCAAAACTTAGCCAGTGTGATAATTCCATTTCATGTCTCTACAAAGTGTTACACCCAGGTATTTGTAGGATTTGGCCGATTCCAACAATGACTCATTATTATAATCATATGATATTACGTATTTTCATTTTGTGAAATGCACAGTTATCATTTCTGAAGATTTACAGCATGTTGCCAATCTCTGCACCATGTTGAAATCTAATCAAGATCTCACTGAATATTTATGCAACTGCATCTTCTTGGTTGCCTTGATCCAAAACTTTCAGTATGTCATGTGAGAAAAGTGCAAATTGGGTTTCAAATGATCATTGTATTTCGAATCCATGCTGGTTGGTGTCGGGTAGGTCATTCTGTTCAGGATATCTCATTAATTTGAGCTCAGAATATGTTCCAAGATTCTACAACAAATCGATGTAAATGATATTGGATGGTAATTTTGTGGATCTTTCCACTACTTGTCTTGTTGATGTGTGTCACCTGTGCTTTCTTCCAGCTACTAGGCACGTTTTTTTTTTTTGTTCTAGGGATCTATGATGATGGTAATTAGAACAGGAGCTAACACAACTGCATATTCAAAATAGAGCTTCCATTGGGGCCTGGAGCTTTGTAAAATTTTAATGATTTCAGCTGCTTCTCAACACCACTGACACTGATTAAATGGGGGCAATACTCCTGGTATTTTCTTTGTAAAGGAATACCATGAAGGAAAGATAGGCAATAGAAAAGTTAAGAAGTTTTGATCTTATGGGAACAGATTAATGCTATCAGTCTAGGTACTCGGTGACTGTAGCAGAATTGAAACAGTGTGTTACAGAGAGAAGACTGAAATATTGTATTCCTTTCCCAAAATCGTTATGCTGAGGAACGTTGTTTTGAGATACTTTGTTTAAATCATTGAGCATACAATAAAATGACACACATTGAAATAAGTGACCACAGGAAATAATAATAGCTAAAATTGCTCAAGGTGACTGGACGTGATTGGATACCTATATTATTCTGCCTGAAGTATTCAAAAGAACTATCACTTCTTTCAGCAGCTACACTATGTGATCAAAAGTGTCAGGACACCTGGCTGAAAATGACACAAGTTTGTGGTGCCCTCCATCGGTAATGTTGGAATTCAATATGGTGTTGGCCCACCCATCCACTCTCGCAGGCATACGTTCAGTCAGGTGCTAGAAGATTCCTTGGGGAGTTCTGCACAGAGGAGAGGTATTGATGTCAGTTGGTGAGGCCTGGCACAAAGTCGGCATTCCAAAATGATTCAGTTCAGGACTCTGTGCCTCCTGCCAGTCCATTACAGCGATGTTATTGTCATGTAACCACTCCGCCAGAGGCCATGCATATGAACAGGTGCTCGATCATGTTGGAAGATGTAATTGCCACCCCCAAATATCTCTTCAACAGTAGGAAGCAAGAAGGTGCTTAAACATCAATGTAGGCCTGTGCTGTGATAGTGCCATGCAAAAAAACAAGGGGTGCAAGCCCCCTTGCACCCTTAAAGAAAAACATGACCACACCATAACACAATCACCTCCGAATTTTACTGTTAGCACTACACATGCTGGCAGATTACGTTCACTGGGCATTCGCCATACCCACACCCTGCCATTGGATCGCCACACTGTGTACCGTCATTCGTAATTCCACACAACGTTCTTCCATTGTTCAATTGTCCAATGTTTATGCTCCTTACACCAAGCGAGGTGTCGTTTGACATTTACTGGCGTGATGTATGGCTTATCAGCAGCCGCTTGACCGTGAAATCCAAGTTTTCTCACCACCCGCCCAACTGTCATAGTACTTGCAGTGGATTCTGATGCAGTCTGGAATTCCTGTGTGATGGTCTGAATAGATGTCTGCATATTACACGTTTAGGAGTGTGGAAATCTCGCGTACAGTCTTATGAAAAGTGACGTCCAATCGCCAGACCGCATTCGAAGTCCGTGAGTTCCATAGAACGCTCCGTTCTGCTCTCTCACAATCTCTAATGACTACTGAGGTCGCAGATAAGGAGTACCTGACAAAAGGGGGCAGCACAATGCATCTAATATGAAAAACATATGTTTTTTTGGGGGTGTCTGGATACTTCTGATCACATAGTGTATCTACCATTAGTCACTTGAGTAATGACACACTCCAAATGATTGGAAAATTGTGTGAGTCATTTCTGTTCTCAAGAAGGTTTGTTGAGTAGGTGCACACAACTATAGGTGGAAATTGCTGATGTCAGTCTGTTGTAAAATTTTGGTATACAGTTTATGGTTGCTCAGTATCTTTGTAACAGTCAAGAGGGGTTCTACCAACAGCAGCCATGGGAAAGTTACTTTGCTCTGTTCATTCACAAGAACCAGAAGGCATTAGATATCTGTACTTAGATTGATGTAAAGTTTGTTAATTTGTGGAAGACATTAGAGACTGTTCCACATTATTGGCTATTGAACAAAAGACACGCATATGGAATGTCTGACTAACTTGGTGATTGGTTTGCGGATGATGCTATTATATATAGAGGAGCTGCAGTGCTAGAAAATTGTAGCTGAATGCAGCGGGACAAGCAAAGGATCAATGCTTAGTGCTGATAGTGGCAGTTGATGTTCAATATAAACAAATGTAATATATTGTGCATAAATGAGTGGAAAGGCCTAGAATTGCATTGGAAGCATGCGTGCAGATCAGTTTAAAATGGATCAGCTGCATTAAACTAGTCTAAGGAAAGACAGATGGAAGACAGAAATTCATTGGAAAAATTCTAAAGAAGTGTAGTCCACCCACAAAAGAGGTTGCTTTGTTCGATCGATACTGGAGTATTGCTTGTGACTCCGGGATCCTCACCAAACAAGATTTCTAGATGAAATAGAGAAGATGCACTTCAGCACTTGTTTGTACCATAAGTGCAAAAGCATCATTGAGATGCCTAATGAACTCTAGTGACAGACACCACTAGATATATCTCCATACATCCCTCAGTGTTGTATCTTACATGGAATTGATCAATTTAATATAGTTACTATATGATCATTTTAAAAGTAAATATAAATATTATTATGTTGTATTTTATATAGTATTATAAATGATATGTTTGCTGTATCCGGGTGCTTTGAAGATGGTGTAGTGTAACAGTAATCCTTGTGCGTACGAATAAAACCAGTAAATACAGCTGATTGTGTTGGCCTTACTATTAGATTGATCCTGTGCATCAAAATGTTGTTTACTGTTAAAATTCTAGATTAGAGTTACAAACATAGGCTTGCCAGCAGTCATTCTTCGTGTCTTCCTGCACGCAGTTTACGATTGGAACAGAAAATGGGAGAACTGACAGTTGTTCACAAAGTACTCGACTGCTACACACTATAAGGTAGTTTGCAATGTTTAGATGTATATGTGATCCTTTTTTTAAAAGATATATTTAAATATTTAAAATCATTACACGAAAAAAAGTACACAAAGAAACGTTGAAGAGGAACATTGGACTAACGACCAGAGCTGGCTTTAGAAAGGATTCCTCGTATGGAATTTGGCTTCCCCTTTTCTCACAGAATATCCTGCAAACCATGGCAATAGGTTGAGTCTATATTACTAGATTTCAGGAAAGCATTTTAGATATTACCACAGATGTCCGAGCATACAGAATAGTTTCTCAGATATATGACTGTCTCAGAATTTTTTTTTACGTACTAGAACATAACCCTGGACAGTTAGTGTTCTTCAGAAAGAATGGTATTGTCCCAGGTAAGTGTGATAGGACTGCTTTCATTTTCTGTGATGACACAGTAGTGGACAGGAAAACAAAATTGTTCAGTGACTGTAGGAGGATACAGGATGACTTGGATAGATTTTCTGTTTGATGTTATGAATGGCAGCTTGCTCAATGTGTGTAAATTTGTAAGTTACTGCAGATGAGTGGGAAAAACAATCCTCCTACGTTCAAATACAGTTTTAGTTGTATGCTACTTGAAGGTCACACTGAGTAAATATAAAGGTGCTACATGGCAAAGCGGCTAAAATATGCGCTAATAATCGTCAGTGTTGCTACCTAGGCAATTAATTCTGAGTAAAGGTACTGGGTCAGGTTATCAACTCACATGGCTAGTTCAAAAATATGCATGATTTGTTTAAAATGTAGTAGTTCATGCCCAATAAATAAATATTGTTGCAGAGAAAGACACAATATAATCACCTAAGTAGCTGCACTGTTATTCTCAATGTTACATAAATTATTTGTTAAACAGTGACCTTTTATACTGTTAATTATGATCTGAATAATATACACAGCAGAGAAAACAAGATTTTTACCAATCATCGGTTTAGTCCTATATGATCTTGAGCCTCGTATTGTTATTTATTATCTTTACATTCATTGTGTATATTTAATGAAAACTTTGCTGCAAAAAATATTTTCTTTTCCTGATAGCAAAAGTATTTAAAGTATTTTTTTTTCTTTTATCTTATGGGTGAATCCCAAAATTCAAGTGATTAATTATATTTCATCTACATATACGCTCTGCTAACCACAGTGAGGTGCATGTCAGAGGGTATGTCCCATTGTACCAGCTATTAGGGTTTCTTTGTGTTCCAGTCACATATGGAGTAAGGTAAGAATGATTGTTTGAATGCCTCTCTGCATGCAATAATTATTCTAATCTTATCTTCACGATCCCTGAGCGAACAAAAGGTGGGGGGTTGCAGTATATCCATAGAGTAATCATTAAAAGCCAGTTCTTGAAACTTCGTCAATAGACTTTATCAGGATGTCTGTCTTGAGGAGTCTGCCAGTTCAGTCCCTTCAGTATGCACTGGACTCACATTCAGGAGAACGACAGTTAATCCCGCATTCGGCCATCCTGATTTAAGTTTTCCATGATTTCCCTAAATCGCTCCAGGCAAATGCCGGGTTGGTTCCTTTGAAAGGGCATGGGCGACTTTCTTTCCCGCCCTTCCCTAATTCTATGAGACCGATGACCTCGCTGTCTGGTCTCCTCCCCCAAAAACAACCCAACCTTCAGTATGTTTGTGATACTCTCCCATGGATTAAGCAGACTTGTGATCATTCATGCTGGCCTTCTCTGTTTATGTTCAGCATCCTCTGTAGTCCTATCTGGTGCAAGTCCCACACACCTGAGCAATGTTCTAGGATAGATCATACGAGTGATTTATGGGCAATCTCTTCTGTAGACTGATGACACTTCCCCAGTATTCTACCAATAAACTGAAGTCTACCACCAACTCTATCCACAACTGAACCTATGGGATCATTTCATTTCATATCCTTACATAATGTCACACCTAGGTATTTATATGAGTTGACAGTTTCCAGCAGTGACTCAGTGATACTATAGTCATAGGATACCACATTTTTTGTTTTGTTTTGTGAAGTGCAAAATTTTACATTCCTTAACATTTAGAGCAAGCTGCCAATCTCTGTACAATGTTGAAATTTTGTCAAGATCTGACTGAACATTTATGTAGCTCCTCTCAAGATAGTACTGCATTATAGATAATGGCATCATCTGCAAAAAGCCTGAATTTGCTATTGATATTGTCTGCAAGGTCGTTAATATACAACATGGACAGCAAGGGTCCCAACACACTTTCCTGGGGCACATCTTAAATTTTCTAAATCTAACAGTGACTCTCCATCTATGCTGTAGCCTCTGTACCAGAAAGTCCTCAGTCCAATCACAAATTTCACTTGATACCCCGTAAGATTGATTGTACTTTAGACAATATGTGCAGGTGTGGTTATAAGTAAAATGCTTTTTGGAAATCAGGAAACGCGGCGTCTTGATCCAAAACTTTGATTATGTCTTGTGAGAAAAGTGCAAGTTGGGTTTCCGGAATCCATGTTGGTTGACATGGGGCAGGTCATTCTGTTAAAGACGTCATTAATTTGAGCTCAGAATATGTTCTAAGATTCTACAATAAATTGATGTCAAAGATATTGGGCGGTAATTTTGTAGATCACTTCCACTACTCTTCTTTTACACGTGTGTGATCTGTGCCTTTTTTCCAAGAACTGGGCACAATTTTATGTTCGAGGGATCTATGATAAATTATAGTCAGAAGAGAGGCTAACTCAGCCGCAAGTTCAGTATAGAATCTGACAGGGATTCCATCAGGGCCTGGTGCTTTGCTAAATTTTAACGATTTTGGCTGTTTGTCAACACCACTGATACTAATACTTACTTCATTCATCTTTTCAGTGGTACGAGGATTAAATTGGGACAATCCTCCTGGGTCTTCCTTTGTAAAGCAGCTTGTGAAAATGGAGCTAAGCATTTCAGCTTTTGCTTTGCTATCCTCAGTTTCAGATCCTGTTTAATTCGCTAGGGCATGGACACTAACTTAGGTGCCACTAACAGCTTTACATAAGACCAGAATTTCTTTTGATTTTGTGAAATATCAGTTGACAATATTCTGCTGTGGTAGTCATTGAAGGCATCATGCATTGCGCTCTTGAGAGCCAAATGCGTTTTATTCAGCATCTATCTATCAATAACCCTATCCTTTGTTTTACACCTGTTATGCAGTAACCTCTGTTTCTTAACAGCGACTGTATGCCATGGAGGTTCCCTCCCATTATGAGCTGTTTTACTGGGTAATGTCTGTCCAGTGCGTGGTCACCTATTCTTGAGCCAGAGTTCCTCTACATGCTCCTGACCTGTGCTGAAACTTTCAAATTCCTCATTGTGATATGACATTACTGATTTTTTATCTAGTTTACTTGTTTTAGTTGTCCTCTGTTCTTTGTTAATCATTATTGCCACAACTGCGTCATGGTCACTGCTATTAAAACTTATCACACCCCCCACTAACAAAACTGTCCAATTAATTGTTGGATAAATAAAGTCTCGACTCATTACATGCAAGTGAATGGATGTTTCCTGTGAAGTTTCTGGTTACATCAGGAGATGAGTATGGTGGGTGATAGAAGGATCCAATTATCAGTTTATGCCCGCCCCTGATACTGAGCGTTGCTGAAACACTCACATGCAGCTTGAATTTCGATCTCGTTGGATTTGAGTTTCCCATTTTGTGTAGTGGCTGACAGTGCAACATCACAATAAAAGAATGGCAGATGACCAATGATGAAACTTAAAATTCTAGTGGTAATTAATTATTTCCACGTAATTATATTCACTTGGAGGGAGAGGTATGAAATGAGATTACAGGGACAGATACTTTTTACACATGTATTCTGAAAAAATCTTACATACAATTAATGAAATCGTGCATTCAGAAGCACCACATACAGAAGCATCTAGTATTTTCCAGAGCTGACACCAGAGTGATCATTTTATTCACACAAGTCATTATCACACAATTGTATAGAAATTCCTTGACATATTACTTGCAGTCTGTTATTCTTAGTATTTGGTACGCAGAAATATAATAATCAATCTTTTTATGTTCAGAAACCTTGAAGATCGGGAGTTTTGTGTTCAAAAACAACATTCCATCATTGATAGTACATTTACATACATAAAAATGCGTAGCTTTGCCCGTCATTAACACGCTTCACTTGTGGTTATCGTAACATTTTACTATGGCTAGTAGTAGGCTTTCGAGGAGATGGTACAGTATTAGCAAATTGCGAATACAGTTGTACACTGGTGAGTCAATTTACTAGTAACACATGAAAATTTTTGCTGGGCTGGAACTCGAACCCAGATTTCCTACTTAATGCAAGCAGTTGCCCCAACCACTTTAGTTACCTGTGCAGTATACACGGTCAGATCCAAACTTCCACATGTCCTAGTATCTATGCCCCATACTGCTAGCATACAAATCGTGTGGTTTCCACACAGGGACGGACATTGGTTTTGCTCATCAGATTGCCATGCTTTGGAATGAAATACAGCAGGGCAATGTCTGTATTTTACAGTATCTATATTGTTCAGCGCAGTCTTGCTTCAGATGTGCAAGCATGTCTTTGTTGCATCGAACTATATAGATGCTGTAAAATACTACCTCGTAATGTCAGTTGCAGAGAAGGCAAATATCTAACTTCAATTTATTGGATGAGTTCTAGGAAAGTGTAGCTCACCTATAAAGAAGACCATGTGTATCGAACACTAGAGTGACACATTTTGAATACTACTAGGCCAGGTTAAAGGAAGACATTGAAATGATTCCGGGGTTTATGATAGCCTGCAGAAGAATTCTATTGCAACCCATATACATCTAAAGACCACAAAGAAATGCCAAGAGAATCAGGGCTTGACTGACATTAATGCCATTTTCACAATTTTCTGTGTCACTAGCCTGGGTGGTGACAGTTGCATCATCGTTTTGCTTCTGTGTAGTATCTGGATAAATACGTAACAAAAGCAATGCCAGGTAACCAGTTGATATGTTACGTTTATCCCTTTGGTGATGCTGTACTTAATTTTTATATTGGTTCCACTAAATAATGTAGAAAGGTGAAAGGATTATATAGGGGCTCTATACAAGGGAGATGAACTTGAAAGTAATATCATAGAAAGGGATGTGGACGTAGATGGAGACGAGAAGAGAGATATGATACTGTGAGAAGAATAAGACAAAGCTCTGAAAACTCTGAAGAAGAAGACGTTGAAACAAGGCCCCAGAATAGACGATATTCCATCAGAACTACTGAAAGCCTTGGGGGAGCCAGCCATGACAAAACCCATCCATTTGGTTTGCAAGGTATATGAGACAGGTGAAATACCCTTATACTTCAAGAAGAATGTAATCATTCCAAATCCAAAGAAAGCAGTTGCTGACAGGTGTGAAAATTATCAAAATTCTGTTTATTAAGTCACGGTTGCCAGATACCAGCACAAATTCTTTACAGAAGAATGGAAAACATTGGTAGAGGCAGAGAAATGTAGGAACACATGAGGGAATGTAGGCCCTACAACTTATCTTAGAAGATACGTTAAGGAAAGGCAAACCTACATTTATAGCACTTGTGGACTTAGAGAAAGGTTTTGACGATATTGACTGGAATGCCCTGAAGGTATCTGGAGTAAAATACAGGGAGCAAAATGCTATTTACAACTTGCATAGAAACCAGATGGCAGTTATAAAGAGTTTGAGGTACATGGAAGGGGAGCAGTGGTTGAGAGGGGACTGATAGGACTGTAGCCTATCCCTGAAGTTATTCAGTTTGTTCCTTGAACCAGCAGTAAAGGAAACCAAAGAAATATTTGGAGTAGGAATCTTAAGTTCAGGCACAAAAAATAAAAACATTGAGATTTGCCAATGACATTGTAATCCTGTCAGGGGCAGCAAAGAACTTGGAAGAGCAGTGGAATGGAATGGACAGTGTCTTGAAAGGAGGGAATAACTTGAACGTCAACAAAAGCAAAACAAGGAGTTACAGGAAAGTGTAGCTCATCTGTAAAGAAGACCATGTGTATCGAACACAAGAGTGACACATTTTGAATACTACTAGGTCAGGTTAAAGGAAAACATTGAAATGATTCTGGGGTTTATGATAGACTGCAGTTCCTTCTCTAAATCCTCGCACAAACGAAAAAATGGCTGACATTGAAATAAGTGTCCAAGGACTCTTGACCCTACTGATAACAAACAGACCTAAACTTTTCGACTCTGTAAGTGCAGAACAGGGAATCAGTGATCATAAGGCCGTTGCAGCATCCCTGAATATGGAAGTTAATAGGAATATAAAAAAAGGGAGGAACGTTAATCTGTTTAGCAAGAGTAATAGAAGGCAGATTTCAGACTACCTAACAGATCAAAACGAAAATTTCTGTTCCGACACTGACAATATTGAGTATTTATGGAAAAAGTTCAAGGCCATTGTAAAATGTGTTTTAGACAGGTACGTGCCAAGTAATACTGTGAGGGACGGGAAAAACCCACCGTGGTTCAACCAGAAAGTTAGGAAACTACTGCGAAAGCAAAGAGAGCTTCACTCCAAGTTTAAACACAGCCAAAACCTCTCAGACAAACAGAAGCTAAATGATGTCAAAGTTAGAGTAAGGAGGGCTATGCGTGAAGCGTTCAGTGAATTTGAAAGTAAAATTCTATGTACCAACTTGACAGAAAATCCTCGGAAGTTCTGGTCTTCGTTAAATCAGTAAGTGGCTCGAAACAGCATATCCAGACACTCCAGGATGATGATGGCATTGAAACAGAGGATGACACGCATAAAGCTGAAATACTAAACACCTTTTTCCAAAGCTGTTTCACAGAGGAAGACCACACTGCAGTTCCTTCTCTAAATCCTTGCACAAACAAAAAAATGGACGACATCGAAATAAGTGTCCAAGGAATAGTAAAGCAACTGGAATCACTGAACACAGGAAAGTCCACTGGACCTGATGGGATACCAATTCAATTCTAAACATAGTACGCGAAAGAACTTGCCCCCTTCTAACAGCTGTGTACCTCAAGTTTCTAGAGGAACGGAAGGTTCCAAATGATTGGAAAAGAGCACGGGTAGTCCCAGTCTTCAAGAAGGGTCGTCGAGCAGATGCACAAAACTATAGACCTATATCTCTGACATCGATCTGTTGTAGAATTTTAGAACATGTTTTTTGCTTGAGTATCATGTCGTTTTTGGAGACCCAGAATCTACACTGTAGGAATCAACATGGATTCTGGAAACAGCGATCGTGTGAGACCCAACTCGCTTTATTTGTTCATGAGACCCAGAAAATATTAGATACAGGCTCCCAGGTAGATGCTATTTTCCTTGACTTCCGGAAGGTGTTCGATACAGTTCCGCACTGTCGCCTGATAAACAAAGTAAGAGCCTACGGAATATCAGACCAGCTGTGTGACTGGATTGAAGAGTTTTTAGCAAACAGAACACAGCATGTTGTTATCAATGGAGAGACGTCTACAGACATTAAAGTAACCTCTGGTATGCCACAGGGGAGTGTTATGGGACCATTGCTTTTCACAATATATATAAATAACCTAGTAGAGAGTGTCGGCTTTTCGCTGATGATGCTGTAGTATACAGAGAAGTTGCAGCATTAGAAAATTGTAGCGAAATGCAGGAAGATATGCAGCGGATAGGCACTTGGTGCAGGGAGTGGCAACTGACCCTTAACATAGACAAATGTAATGTATTGCGAATACATAGAAAGAAGGATCCTTTATTATACGGTTATATGATAGCGGAACAAACACTGGTAGCAGTTACTTCTGTAAAATATCTGGGAGTATGCGTGCGGAACGGTTTGAAGTGGAATGATCATATAAAATTAATTGTTGGTAAGGCGGGTACCAGGTTGAGATTCATTGGGAGAGTCCTTAGAAAATGTAGTCCACCAACAAAGGAGGTGGCTTACAAAACACTTGTTCGACCTGTACTTGAGTATTGCTCATCAGTGTGGGATCCGTACCAGATCGGGTTGACGGAGGAGATAGAGATCATCTAAAGAAGAGCGGCGCGTTTCGTCACAGGGTTATTTGGTAACCGTGATAGCGTTACGGAGATGTTTAGCAAATTCAAGTGGCAGACTCTGCAAGAGAGGCACTCTGCATCACGGTGTAGCTTGCTCGCCAGGTTTCAAGAGGGTGCGTTTCTGGATGAGGTATCGAATATATTGCTTCCCCCTACTTATACCTCCTGAGGAAATCACGAACGTAAAATTAGAGAGATTCGAGTGCCCATGGAGGCTTTCAGACAGTCGTTCTTCCCGCGAACCATATGCGACTAGAACAGAAAAGGAAGATAATGACAGTGGCACGTAAAGTGCCCTCCGCCACACACCGTTGGGTGGCTTGTGGAGTATAAATGTAGATGTAGATGAACAACAAAAAATAATTGGTTCATTTATCTCACTTGATACCAGTATATGTCATTTTTACATTTGCAATGCATAATCAGTCTTTGTTTTAACACATTAATTATTTAATCTGGTGTCCATTGGAGAATTGTCTGTGAAGTATTTTTAATGCTTTCTATTTTGTTCTGATGCTCTATTTGTACTACTCTTACAACAGTGATTTGCATTTTGCATTCATGTGTGTTCTAGGGTGTATGGAGAAATATAAAGCTATGTTTTATGTAGTTAAAGTACAGTTTTTGTTAGGGTACCACAGTGATTAAGGACGTTATGATATTGTGTTTTGAGCTTTTAAAAAAAGAAATTTTGGCTATCAGATTATATTTCACAGCCTACAGAAATATTCTTCAATGAATACTGAAGCAGAACTGGATAACAGCAGCCTTAGTGTTGCATTAACGAAGAGCAAATATTAGGACAGTGCTCTTGAGCTATGAAAACTTGTTTCTTATATTTGTCAAGGCAACATTACCCATTTTTCCTTGCAGTCTTTTTCAATGAATAAATGTAATGTAATTGTCACTGGCGTCTGCTGAAACACTTGTAGTAGCTTGAAGAAACAGTTTGTTGCCAAATCAGTAAGCCTGTTGAAATTGAGCACCATTGTTATGATCCTTTGCTTTTAAATACAGATTATCTGATAAGATTATGTACTAGTCTCTAAAATAATTATATTCATGTGCATATGAGGTATTACTTGTTTGCAATTTTCTTTCATTGTGTTTGCTTTGCTATTGTAAGAATGGTTGTACAAACAAAATTCTGTTAAGGACTTGTAAATACTTGTGTCCTTCAGCAGAATTTGCTGATACATGCAGCTGGCTTATTGTGAGAGTTAATTCATAAGCTTCTAATTTATCATAGTTTTTTATATTTTGACCAAATAGCTGGAGTAGTTTTAAGTGCTACAATGATCCAGTACTATAGATGCATCACATGTTGTATTGTATGTATCATTTCATTCTAATTCTTGAAATATGGACACTACCAATTATTTATACACAACTGATCAAAAAGTGTCAGGTAAAAGGAGAGAAATCAATAATTAAAAAAAAAAAATATATTCAAGTTGCTGCAGTGCTGTTTTCTGGTAACAGCAATCCAAGGAAAGAAATAATATTAATTTCCTGTGTCATAAAAGAATACATTTGCATCATGCTTATGTTCTTTGTTCTAATTGGCTTTGGGGGGGGGGGGGGGGTGGCGACTTTCATTAGTCAGTAATTTTTCTAATGCCATAGTACATATCATAGTTTTGTACATTTGCCTTACCTTCATTCTGAACCACCCAGAAAAAATATTTATGTAATAACAGGTAACAGCTTTGAAACTACTGCTGTGTTCCAAACTAACTTTTCTGGAAACTTCTATTTTGCTGGGTCGTGCTTTCCTAGAATAAGCATTGTTAGTCAGGCATTGTATCAATTTATCATATAATATTACTAAAAAGTGTGAGGTATTTTGGTGGAGCACTTCATTCATTAGTGCTTTAAAAGCTTTCATGTCTTTCTTTGCATGCCTTCAAAGCAGCATTGGGTGAAAGACATTGTTTTTCAACAAAATGCCACGATTTATTGTCTGTGAATATATACCAAGTCCTCACCTAACAACTTAAAAGTGTAAACATCTTTTGATCGGTGACTGATGCCTGTCAGTTGTGCTGAGATACTATTAATTTTGGACCTGTTGTTTATCTAGTAGTAGAATGTATTGTTTCTGAAATGTTCCATCAGAAAATAATTGTCCTTGAGTGCATTTGAATGTTATATTATCTGAAATGAGTTAAATGTCTTCTTTGAAGTTATTTGTGTGATAGGTTTCATAAAATCTATCATTTATGGTACCTCACATTAACTGAATTGCATGAAGCTTATGTTGTTTCAAACTTATTAGTGACTACCTGCTACTAACTGGAATTCCATGTTGTGATGAGTTCATACTTTTCTTAAATTACTGCAACCTTCAGGTTATACGATCTCTGACACAGATAGAAAATACTTTTGACACAGATAGAAAATACTTTTGATTAAATACACAGTCTTCAACAGGTTACCTTCGATGATGTATGAGTGAGAATATGAGGCCGGTAGGCTGACATTGAGTCTGTTTTGGAATGAAATTTGTGCTGTTCAAAAGTAGGGAAGCTTGACTTAAATACATAATTTCAATAGAATTTAAATATTTCAAAAGACTTTGTGTGCTGTCGTTGCAGTTATTTATTGTTACAGTATTTGATTACTGACCTGTAACATAAAACAGATATAAATGTATTCTGAGTAAACATGCTTATTGCACACGTCTGAACTTTTTCAAAGTTTTGACATTTTAAAAACTAAAATCTGTAATGCAACCTGTAAAAACATGCATTTTTGTATTGGCAACTGATGATGACAACCAGAATGGAGAACACACACACACACACACACACACACACACACACACACACACACAGTATGTAGATTTACAGATACTGTATCCTGTAAAGGTAAATATAGCAGCAGGTAGCTCCAAAATGCTAACATCAAACAGTAAGAAATGCTCTTTGCTGATAATAATCTTACGTTATTTGTACTTGACTGTAGAATTATCTGCAGAAATATCTCACATTTTCAAGCAGTGAAGCTTACATAATCTAGGTACCAATAACTGGCTAAAGGGAGCAGTTGATAGTAGTGGTATGAGAGAAGTATATACAATAAGTCAGAGTACATTAGAATAGGTGACATTTTGTAGTGATAGATAAAATATATAGGGTGCTCAGAAAGTCAGAAAAGCTTTTCAGGGCATTACTGGATAGTTTGAAGGAAAAAATTTGGTATGTTGTGCTGTTTGCGAGTTAATTAGCATTAAAGCTATCCAGTCACACCATTGTACATGCAAAGTCCAGTGGACCACCAGATACAGTTAGTGTCAGTTGTTCCTGAAGTGTAGGTGAGAGCACATGAGCTCTCAGCCTTTGGCTTGGATTCAGTTCTTACTACTGTCCCATGTCCAATTTTGGTACCACTCTCTCATTTGGATTTAGGGAACCAAACAAAGAACGTGTTCGGTGACACCATCTGTGGTGGGTAATTTGAATTTGCACATGCAATCACATCATTAGTGTAACTTCATTGCTAATTAACCTGGAAATGTCGCAACATATTGAACTGTTTTCTTAACAATTATTTCTTAGCATAATGTTCCCTGCAACTCCCTTAAAAGTTCTTCAGTCTGTTTCTGACAACCCAGTGCAAATCAAGTGATGTTGAACTTACATCAGCATGTTACTGTAAAGAAGCGATAGAATCAATACACACTCTGCCGCAAAGTGAAAATTTTTTCTGTATGATTTTAAAAAATCTGACTTTCAGCAGTTAAATCAGCCTTTCCAGCAGATGTGTTCCCCAGAGGACACTGGTGCCAGAGATATTTTATGCAACCTAACTACAAAAAGTGCAGCCTCATACAGTAAAGGGCATGATAAAAACTAGCCCATGATAAGGGCTGAAAATGTTGGAGAAAACTCAAGTTCTCTAGTGTGTATGTACTGCAGTGACTGCCGTAGAATTTGGTTGGTTGGGGGGAGAGAACCAAACATTGAAGTCACAAGGCCTATCGGATTAGGGAAGGATTGGGAAGGAAGTCGGCCATGCCCTTTCAAAGGAAACATCCTCGCATTTGCCTGTAGCGATTTAGGGAAATCGCGGGAAACCTAAATCAAAATTGTCGGATGCAGGTTTGAACAGTCATCCTCCCAAATGCGAGTCCTGTGTGCTAACCATTGCACCTCTTCATTTGGTGTAGAAATTGGAATAGACTTACTAACCATCTCATAGGAAATTGCAAAAATTTTGATTTGGAAATGTTTCCTGAAACACTTCTAAAGAATTCCTCACAAAACTATCTAGAACAAATAATGTCAAAGCTTTTCCACGATTGAAATATATTCGTACCTACAAACAGATTGGACTTCATCGAGAATGGTATGATGTCATTGCAATACCACTGATCATCAAGGTGCAGATAGCGAAGAAAACTCTTAGAGATCTAAAGTGTTTTAGGTAATGAAGTGGTTGTCTTATGTATTAGGACAGAGTTAGAATATTATAATTAAGGTGATCAATGGGGAAGTGTGGCTCTTGTTCTAAAGAATATTTGATAAAACCATACAAAATTAAGAGCTATTGGATAAGTTGGAATCTTAGTGATTATGTTGGCATAATTAGAACCTGCTACAGAAGAATGCTGAAGATTAGATGGGTAGATCACATAACTAATGAGGAAGTATTGAATAGGATTGGGGAGAAGAGAAGTTTGTGGCACAACTTGACCAGAAGAAGGGATCGGTTGGTAGGACATGTTCTGAGGCATCAAGGTATCACCAATTTAGTATTGGAGGGCAGCGTGGAGGGTAAAAATCATAGAGGGAGACCCAAGAGATGAATACACTAAGCAGATTCAGAAGGATGTAGGATGCAGTAGGTACTGGGAGATGAAGAAGCTTGCACAGGATAGAGTAGCATGGAGAGCTGCATCAAACCAGTTTCGGGACTGAAGACCACAGCAACAACAACAACAACAACAATTAGAACCTTTGAAAACCAATTACAGACCAGCACTTGTGCACACTGTATGCAAAGCAGTGAATGAAAGCATTGTTAGTCAAATGTTAATTCATCTACAATTTGCTACCAGAATGACAAAAGAAAAAGCCTGCAATAACTTCTTTAAAGTATCTCAAGAAAATTTTAAAGTAATTTCATATTGTATTAAATTTATGAAAGTCTGAGAAATAGTGTCCAGTGTTATATGGGATCAGATAGATAGCAGCAAAATTACAGGTTACTCCTCACAATACGAAGAATGATCAAGTCGGGTACTTAATGTTTTAAACTTTTGAAAGGACAGATTATTGTTTTTAATAAAATCTTTTTACTGAATTCCATAAATGTTTTAGATTTTTCAGCTAAACTTAACCATAAACTTAAGCCCCGGTAGCAGATATGACTTTTCACAATGAACCAAACAGTGGTAAGTTCAGGTTGGAATATCAACAATATTATGAAAAGGGTAGATTGCTACTCACTGTAAATACGACACACACAGAGTTGCAGAAAGGCACAATGAAAAGACTATTATGGATTGATCTTTCGAACAAAGCCTCTAGAAAAGAAAAACACACACTTTCACACAAGCAAGCACCCTTCATGCACACAACAGCTATCTCTGGCCAGAATGTTAATGAAACGCGTTGGTCAGAAGCAGCAATCCGGAGTTCGACGGGGATGGAGAGGAATAGTGCAGGATACAGGTGGGGGAAGAGGAGTCATTGTTGGCTGGCGACAAGGCTGCCAAGCTGGGTGCATTGGCAGAGAGCGGCACACAACGAAGGTGAGGGAATGTGAATTGCAAGGAGGTTCTAGGACACAGGGGTATGGAAACTGTTGTTTGGACAATGTGGGGATAGGTTACTGTAGATTGAGGCCAGGGTGATTTCTGAAGTAGAGAATGTGTTGTAAGGATAACTCCCATCTGCACATTTCAGAAAAGCTGATGGTTGAGGTGAGGTTTCAGATGGTCCAGGGTGTGAAGCGGCCATTGAAATTAAAGCAGGGTGTGTTCAGCTTCATTTTTTTGCCACAGGGTGGTCCACTTTGCTCTTGGGCACAGTTGATCAATGGCCATTCATCCTGGTGGATAGATAATTGGTAATCATACCAGTCTAAAACAGAGCTGCTTCACAGGTGGCCCTGCCTCTGATTGTGTAGCATAAGTGTGCACAGGACTGGAATAGGAAGTTCTGGGTGCGTGGATTGCACCTGGGTCTTCCACAGGGATATGATCGTCGTTGTGAGGGGTTGGGATTGGGAATTTCGTAGGGATGGACCAGGATGATGTGAGGATTGGGTGGGTGATGTAACACCATTTCAGGAGGGTTAGGAAGGATCTTGGGTAGGATGTCCCTTATTTTAGAGCATGATGACGGAGATGGTAAAAGCCCTGACAAAGGATGTCATTCAGTTCAGTTGTTACAGTAAGAGGTGATGAAGGGGGCACTCTTTTGTTGCTGGTTCTTGGGGATCGTAAGAGTTTTGGGAATGTATGGGCATATGACATGGGGAATCTGAGATAGTGCTTGTCTGTGGAGGCATATGAGCCGTTCAAGATACTGGGCAAGGGAGTTCTTTTTACTTACTCTGTCCTCGGTTGGCCAGGCTGTATGGGAGGGTGTTGTGGAGTGGAAAGGACGGCAGCTGCCGAAATGCAAGTTCTGTTGGTGTTTATTGGGTTTAAGGTGGACAGAGGTGTCGCAAAGCAAGCTGTTGGTGGTTGTAGGGGTTAAGGTGGACAGAGGTGTGGATTGAGCCATCGGAGAGAAGAGATCATCATTCAGGAAGGTGGCATGCTGCGTAAAGGGAGGACTAAGTGAAGTGAATGGAAGAGATGATATTGAGATTGTGAAGGAATGAGGGTGAGAGCGTGAAGATACAGGGTGTTTCAAAAATGACCGGTATATTTGAAACGGCAATACAAACTAAACGAGCAGCGATAGAAATACAATGTTTGTTGCAATATGTTTGGGACAACAGTACATTTTCAGGCAGACAAACTTTCGAAATTACAGTAGTTACAATTGTCAACAACAGATGGCACTGCAGTCTGGGAAACTCTATAGTACGATATTTTCCACATATCCACCATGCGTAGCAATAATATGGCGTAGTCTCTGAATGAAATTACCCGAAACCTTTGACAGCGTGTCTGGCGGAATGGCTTCACATGCAAATGAAATGTACTGCTTCAGCTGTTCAATTGTTTCTGGATTCTGGCGGTACACCTGGTCTTTCAAGTGTTCCCACAGAAAGAAGTCACAGGGGTTCATGTCTGGCGAATAGGGAGGCCAATCCACGCCACCTCCTGTATGTTTCGGATAGCCCAAAGCAATCACACGATCATCGAAATATTCATTCAGGAAATTAAAGACGTCGGCCGTGCGATGTGGCCGGGCACCATCTTGTATAAACCACGAGGTGTTTGCAGTGTCGTCTAAGGCAGTTTGTACCGCCACAAATTCATGAAGAATGTCCAGATAGCGTGATGCAGTAATCGTTTCAGATCTGAAAAATGAGCCAATGATTCCTTTGGAAGAAATTGCGGCCCAGACCAGTACTTTTTGAGGATGCAGGGACGATGGGACTGCAACATGGGGCTTTTCGGTTCCCCATATGCACCAGTTCTGTTTATTGACGAAGCCGTCCAGGTAAAAATAAGCTTCGTCAGTAAACCAAATGCTGCCCACATGCATATCACCGTCATCAATCCTGTGCACTATATTGTTAGCGAATGTCTCTCGTGCAGCAATTGTAGCGGCGCTGAGGGGTTGCAGTGTTTGAATTTTGTATGGATAGAGGTGTAAACTCTGGCGCATAAGACGATACGTGGACGTTGGCGTCATTTGGACCGCAGCTGCAACACGGCGAACGGAAACCCGAGGCCGCTGTTGGACCACCTGCTGCACTAGCTGCGCGTTGCCCTCTGGTTGCCGTACGCGGTCGCCCTACCTTTCCAGCACGTTCATCCGTCATGTTCCCAGTCCGTTGAAATTTTTCAAACAGATCCTTTATTGTATAGCTTTTCGGTCCTTTGGTTACATTAAACATCCGTTGAAAACTTCGTCTTGTTGCAACAACACTGTGTTCTAGGCGGTGGAATTCCAATACCAGAAAAATCCTCTGTTCTAAGGAATAAACCATGTTGTCCACAGCACACTTGCACGTTGTGAACAGCACACGCTTACAGCAGAAAGACGACGTACAGAATGGTGCACCCACAGACTGCGTTGTCTTCTATATCTTTCACATCACTTGCAGCGCCATCTGTTGTTAAAAATTGTAACTACTGTAATTTCGAAAGTTTGTCCGCCTGAAAATGTACTGTTGTCCCAAGCATATTGCAACAAACGGTGTATTTCTATCGCTGCTCATTTAGTTTTTATTGCTGTTTCAAATATACCGGTCGTTTTTGAAACACCCTGTATCATCAGTGAACATGAACAAGACCGGGGGTTGTGGTTTTGGGAGACTGGGAAGGTTTCCTCTAGATGGCCCATAAACACTTTGTCATAGGAGGGTGTCATGTGGTTGCCCATGGCTGTGCCACAGATTTATTTGTATACCTTGCCTTCAAAGGAGAATTACTAGTGTGTTAGGATAAAGTTAGTAAGGTGTATGAGGATTGAGGTAGTCGGTTTAGAGACTGAAGGATGTTGGGAGAGGTAGTATTCAGTAGAGGCAAGACCATGGGTGTGAGAGATGTTAGTGTGTGGGGAAGTGGCGTCAGCAGTAATGAATATTAATCCAGGAGGTAAAGGGATGGGAATGGTGGAAAGTCAGTGAAGGAAGTGGTTGATATTTTTGATTGCAGTGCTATATTGTAGGCATCTGATTGGAGTTGTAGGTTAAAGCGGGCTGAAATTTATCAGTAGGAGGGCAGTAACTAGCTTAATGGGGTGTCTAGGATTGTTGTGTTTATGGATTTTGGGGAGTGCATAAAATAAGAGTGGATATCACAGAAGAGAGGAGGAAACTGGATTCCGGGGTGAGGTGTCGGGAAAGGGTCTAAGGCTTTAAGCAGAGATTAGAGATTATTTTGGTGTAGGAGCACTCTGCCAGAGTGTATAGGTGGAAGAGTTGGACAATTGGCAGAGGCCTTGTGCCATGTAGTCACTGTGGTTCATTGTAACAGTAGTGGAATCCTTGTCTGCAGGTAGGATCATTAGGTCAGGATCTGTTTTGAGGCTGTGAATGTTGAATGTCACATTCAATATTTCCAGATTTTAAATCTGGTTAAAAAGTATATTATGAGCAAAAGTCATCAATAGTAAATGAAATTTGTATATTTTTAAATTTTTTGGTGGTGGTAACAATGTATCACTCTCCCCTTCAGACTTGCAACCCCCTCAGCAGTATACACTTGCTGAAGGTGCATAGGTATTACTAAATGTATGTTAAAAGATATTTTCAAGTTTTAAACTCTTCTTACACATTAGTACTTCTCTAAAGAGTATATTGTTAATATAATTCAACAACAATTTACAATTTTTTATTTTTTTAGGGTGGACATTAGTACCTACCCCCCCCCCCCCCCCAAAAAAAAAAAAATTAATGTTCATTTTTTTGTATTTTATTACATGTACCTTGTTTGTTGCATTGAAAAAGAAGCATTTCAAGTGAAAAACAAAAATTTTATCGTGCTACTGTAATTTTAATATAACAGACCATACCATATACATTTGTAATGCTAAGCACTCTTTAGGGCGAAAAATACTGTAGTAAGAGATAGTAACACATTGTTGTATTGAAAGAAACAAATTAAACATGAGTACAAAGTAAAAATCAGAGAAAAACAACAAATTAATTTTTATGATAAGCAACAAATCAATCTGTACACAGTTCCACATTACATCTCATGCACTGGTATGTGGTAATGTTTTGCAGTTTATTCGAACACATTGTTGACTTTTTAGTATTTCCACAATCAGGTTGTTCAGTCCACAAAACCATAGTTCATGTGCTACAGTAGTGGATTGTGGGGGGGGATGTCCAGACCTTTTGATGGCATTGCATACTTCTTGTTGTGCCATTGACACAGAAACAAGGCCATTTTCATTTTGTATGGCAGAAGCAATAGCACTTGTTTTATCTTTGTCATGGTTCCTTCTTCTTTCCTTCTGAAGCTTACAGTTTACTTTCACAGTCCCATTGGTCCCAAAACTTTGTTCTCTTTAGAAAAATTACAGCAGCAATAGACACAATAGAATGATGCATAAAAATTATTAAAGTACTGTCATTACTGCATACTGTTATTTCTACCTAACAATGAAAAATTAGCACTTGTCCCTGTGATACAAGTAATGTTGCATACATTTAAATAAATGACCTGTAATTGTTAGTTTATTAATCAACTATTTTTCAGTTTTTGAATGTGAATGACAATTATTTTAATAGTTGCACTTACTCTAAATCCATGGTGTGATTCAGTTGCCAATTGTTCTCCGTAATGGACTGCTTCCCACAAGTACCGATGCAGGAAGGAAAGAGCAGATGTTCAATAACCCTTAAACAAGCATAACAAGATTATAGAAGTTCATTGTTCTCCGGTCCTGTCATGTGTACCATTAATGTAACACTGGGTGCTAATAGGTTAAATGTTGAATTCTAAGTTCCAGTGTTTCTTTCCAGAAGACCATTGAGTGGTGTTGCCACAGTGAGTCAAATTACTGAAAACGTTAATGATGTAGCAAAACCAATACTTAGTGGTATTGAAGGAGGGGAAACAAATGCTAAATCTCAACAAGGCTCTACGGCCAGTTGAGAACACTTATTACATTCTACACAGAATATGTGAGGGAATTAACTCCACTCTTAACAAAGATTTACAGCAGATCCCTTAAACAAAGAAATCTTGCCAGCAGTAGGAAAAATTAAAAGAAGTCACTTATGTATAAAAGCAGCAGCACAATTTATTCTCAGAACTACCATTCTGTCTCTCTTCCATTTGTACCAGAAGTCTAGAACATATGTAGAGTTCAAACATAAAAACTAATTTCCTATTATATTGCAACAAGAATGGATCCTGAAAAAGACCTTGATACAAAATGTAACTCTAATATTTTTTGTCCTAAGAACCATATAGAAAGATAAGAATGTAGTTTCATTCGATTCAGTGTCACACCAATGTTACTTACATATTTAGCCATAAGTAAGACTTGATTAAAAATTCCTAGAGAAAGGGTGGAATGCCTTCTACATACCCAGAAATATCGTAGGGTCATTGCTGTTCAGATAGTATTAATTTTAATCTCAGACATCTTGCAGATGCAGTCTTCTCTGAAGATGTATTAGCCAATAAAAATTGTAGTATCCAACAAGATGGGAGAAAGCTAAATAGTGGCAGCTCAGATTAAGAAGTTAATGTAGATAAATGTAGAGCTGACACCTAAAACAATGAAAATTCTTAGTTGAAATATCGACACTAGTAGGAGTAGGATAAATAGCTTCTCACCGTAAAGATGACTCATTGAGTTGCAGACAGGTACAATGAAAATAGTGTATACATATTACAGCTTTTGCCCAAAGCCTTTTTCAGCAAAGAAAACATGAACACACATTCACACAAAACAAGCACGCCTCATATGCCCATGTCTGCCACAACTGTAATTCTGTTCAGAGTTGCCAATGGTAATGGGTTGTTTTCTTTGTGTGTGTGTGTGTGTGTGTGTGTGTGTGTGTGTGTGTGTGTGTGTGTGTGTGTGTGTGTTCCCTTGCTGAAGAAGGCTTTGGCCAGAAGCTTTGATGTGCAAACAGTCTTTTCATTGTGCCTGTCTGCAACTCAGTGGGTCACCTTTATGGCGAGTAGCAGTCTATCCTTTTCCTAATATTTTTGTGATACTAATATTGCCAACATAGTAAATGTGATTCATCCAGTTCAACCTGAGGACATTCAAACCAAATGCATCCTATTTTCCAAAAGTCAGCAGTTTTGCTGGACGACAGTAGTGAGAAATAGAAAAAGTCAGTTTGCAGGAAATGTAACAAATACTGCATGTGAGAATGACAAATTAATCAGCACAAGTGTGTGTCAGTTACTTGGAATTGTCTTGTCTGGAGAAGGCGTGTCCTGTGAACCCCCATGAAAATAAAATATAGTAGCTGATAGTGAAGTGGTTTCACTACACACTGAAGTGAAAATGACTTACACAGTGCACAGTGCATCAGTCTCTTGAGCTTGCAAAATTTTTAATAGTATTTCTCAAATAACCCTTTCAAAATGGATATCAATGCACAAACTCTGTTCATTTATCAGGGCTAGGACTTAGGTGGAATAATTCAAACATTTATCTCAGTGAAGGCCTTATGTGTATCGCTAACTGGGATCTGACGTCAGTGGCAAGATATATAAAAGTGGATTACACAACTTTTAAGTAAGACTCTGGATTCCTATTTGGGGGAGTTGGGGGGGGGGATGAGTGAATGACAATGGGGGAAATCCATGTGTAGCCATCCCAATTTAGGTTTTCCATGATTTCCCTATATTGATTAAGGTGAATGATAGGATGGTGCTTTTGATAAGGCACAGCCAATTTCCTTTCACAGTCCGAGTTTGTTCTCCATATCTAAATATCCTCGTCATCCTTGAGACATTGTACAGTTATCAAATCATGCTATCACCATCAAGTTAGAACAATTATGTAGATGATGTAATTTTTCCTTTATTAGGTTGTAATTATTAAGCAAAAGTCAGATAACTGATTGAAGCCTCTGAAGAGATCTGTAGGGATGCAGATGTAATTTGAAGTTTACGTGCATTTTGTATATATCTGCCAGGGTCCCATGCATTATTGGCACATGCAGTGTTCACAACATCTTGTGTAATACTTCTGTTTCAGCCATGCAGTATCTGATCATGCATGTGTTACAGCTGAACAGCTCCTGCTGGAGGGGTGGCATAGGTACACAGCCATCTGTTAGGCAACTGGCCATGTTCTGTTCGAAGTGACTATGGTGCAAATGGTTTCATTACAATTAAATCTGACAATACCCAAATGAGTTACGGCACATATAAACTCCAGAAACAGCTTTGTTTTCCCAAATTGCTTGAAGTGAACAGTTTAAGCTGTATTGAGGAAAATTAGAGTTATATGTTTTTTTTTTTTTTTTTTTTTTTTTTTTTTTTTTTTTTTTTTTCTCCCCCCCTTAAGATAGTACATTTTGTTCCTCCGGCAATGCTTCCAGGTCCATCTCTCTTTGACTACCATGTTGGTAAGGCTCACAACTGGAGACCAATCTTGTGGTGCAACATTCACAATAGCTTATTTTGCCAACATTTCCAGCCTAAGATTAATTTTTTATTGTCACCTACCACATAGCTTTCCATATGGGTCACATGAGTTCAATAAGATGGAAAGAGCATGGTATGGAGGAAGATTGATTACTTTATCTTCTTCACTGTAGTCAGTTTGTTGAGATGGAAATAGCCCTCTCCCCCTGCATCCCCCCCCCCCCCCCCCCCCTCATATGGTCTTAGAAGTTCCACCGTTAATTCTGTCTTATTCATGTGAGGTTCAGTTTGTTTTTATGGCATATTTCTGTGATGCAGGTTACCTCCAGGCTTTTGTCAGTGTATGATGTGTCTTGTCCTGCCGAACCACTTGATCGTGCTGAATGAAATTTTCCTCATGGCACACAGATGATGTAATCTCCAGGCCACTGAGTCACTTATCTCTATGATAAACTGCTGGGATGAAAACTTTTCTTGAAACCAAACTCAAGATAGTTCCGAAAGGGCGACTTACTCTCATTAAATAATTCCATTTCTTTGATGTTGAAAAGAAACTTGTTGAACATTGCAACTCCTGTTGTTGATGTTGACAATGTGAATGTTTGGATATTACATGGTGCTAGAATGTGTCTATCATTGTTATCTATTTGTCATAGCTTCTGTTCTTGTCTGTAGTTTCCAAGAAAGAATAACCTATGATGCTTGATCATGCTCATCTGCTTTCCTTTCTATTAACTTCCCAGCAAGCAACACCATAAACTTATGAATGTGCATTCGTGCCTACCTGTCTTGGTTGGTTGGTTTGGAGAGGAGACGATCAAACTACAGGGTCATCTGTCCCTAACCTGTCTTGAAATACCTAAAACTGGCCCCCCACTATTGCACCCTGGTCCAAAATACTCATATGCAGACTACGCCCATTCACATCCTTAACCATGGATATAGACCAACTCTGAAGCCAGTGATCATGAACTCGTGGAACTTTCTTTTACTGCAAACCTTGAGACTTACCGTACTACTACTGAAACAAAGCTAATGTAAAACCCAAGTTCACAGTAACATCTGACAAATGCTATTGAAAAAAAAAAAAAAAAAAAAAAAATTGTACACTTCCCAGTAAGAGCAGAGTAAAGCAGGAGTAATATGCTGACCAACTCGTGCTACTGTTTACTGATGCCACAGCAATGAGTTAATTTATATGACCATGGTCTGGTGCACCATGCACATAACGGTTCTCTGTATATGTTGCTCAAGATTTTGTATATCGGTATGATTTCACTTTGGATGCAAGTTTTTGTCATGAATACTTCGTAATTAGTATTGAGAGTGCTTTTGTATTCCCCCCACCACAGTTTTCAATTTGAAATTAAATTTTCATTTACTAAACACTCATTAAATAGTTTCTATAACTTGACAGTTAAACAAACTTTTAAAATTTTGAAATTAGTAATTCTTGTTATAGGTCCAATATATTCGTATACTTATGGATTAGTAAACAGTATTATTGTTTCCAGCTTCATTTTTCTTAATTAGGCTAAATATTTCTTTTCACTGAACCTTCTTTAAAGCTTCCAGTAACACAGGATAATGGTTTGTTATATAAACTTTTCAGACAGTGCAGTATGATTATAACACTCCACTTTCCATGGTAATCACAACAATCAAACATTGCAATTAACAGTAGTTTGTCATAATCACAATTACAGTACATAGTATTTCCAACAGTTGTCCTTCCATAGTGAGGTGCAACACACAGACTAAAACAATTCCAGAGATTTTCATGTTTTTTCCCTTTTCTAATTAAAAAAAATTGGTGCAAGGACCCTGAACAAAATGGCTTGATCCTCTACCAGTCATTGGCCATCAGCTAATGTTGTCATTCTGGCTGACAGCAATTTTCCACTCACAATGAAGTGTATGATGTTGTGTTGCTCTGACCCTCACTCATTCAACATAGAATGTAAAAAAAATACACTCTTGTGATTATTTCCTAAAATCATACTGTGTAAAAACTCTTTAATGAGATTTTAAAATAAGTACATATTCTTACATCACTCAGGGGTGACAAAGGCAGCAGTGTGCTGGAAAAGTCTGTAACATAACAAACACCCTGTGACATTTTCTTTTACTGCAAATCTTGAGACTTACCACACTGCCACTAAAACAGCACTGATATAGGACACTAGTACACAGTATCAGCTGACAAGTACAGAACACTTCAACTACAGGGCAGGGGGGGGGGGGGGGGGGGGGGGACGTTACTTCACAACAAGAGAAGAGGAACACAGAAGCAGTGAATGCTCACCAGTTCCTGCTAGTGTTTAACGATGCCACAGCAACAGACCGTACTGTACGTGCTGAGCTGTTGGGGCTCACTGTTGATGGAGGGGAAGGAGGCTCACTGTTGATGTTACCTGTGCAACATCATCATGTTCTCGCCACTGGGCCAAACTATCAAAAGTCTCAAGCTATTTTAGTCACACAATTCTTAGTCACACAGTTCGTGTTCTTTAATCAACCTTCAGAGATCTCAGGTTCCTGATACCTAAAGTACTCAACATCTTTGAAAAACTTCTGAAATTTTGTCAGTGGTGTTTAGCTTCATCCTGCATAAAGAATGATTATCGGCAGTTTCTCATTCATAAAACACATTTTAATGTTGGGTTCCAGTGAGACAATCATGTTACACCCTGTGTAAGAAGGAGAAACATCTACCAGAATGTAAAAGGATTTGATAGTGGCAGGATTGTGCCTTATGGAGACTGTGGTTTACTGTGCCTCGACATTGTCTTGTGTTGGTTGGTATTACATGACTATCATGTGAGTATGGAATCAGTGATTCAGGAGGTGTGTATTAAATACCGTGTGGGATCTCAACCGTCCCTTGTGACTAAAACTTGAGAGTGCAGAGGTATTGTTCACTCAGATCTGCAGTATCATAAAACCACATTGTGTACTTTTAAGTCAGGAAATGGGCTTATTTGTCACATGTCAGTTTCCTGTTTGGGCAGTGCAGAGACATTTGGAGTGCCACGGACCATCAGCGCTACTGTAGGTGCAGCAGCAGAGAGGCATGCTGACTTTGGTGTACCCAGTGACAACATTAGACACAGGGTAGCACCAAGTTACCTTTTCATATGATTTCTGGTTTTGGACATGAATGCTTATGAATTGTGTTTGTCATCATCATATTAACCTAGCACCTAGCACAATCATGCTGGTGTGCCATTGGGTGCACGATACAGTAACTGCTGGCTCAGAGAGCTAGTAATTAGAAGTGCATCTGTTATGTTATCCTTCAACATACAGTGCATGACTGCATGTAGCCTGAGAACTTATTTAGTACAGAAGGTGTTTGAGTATTGCCTTGGACGGTATGTTCTGATCTCTCAACTATTGTAGACATCTAATTGTTGGTTATGAAGAGATTGGTGCATTACCACTCACCAGCGAATACAATTCATGAAGTGTGTCATTGAGTTGAAGCAGCCTGGATGACGTTTCTGTATATGTCATCCACATTTGACTTGATGCTCAGCTGTGTTAGAGCCATTGTTGCTGCTAGAGAAGGCAGCTATATTTACTAAACCAAGCATCCTGTACCCATCTGAATCATCAACATATTCAATTTAAGTGTATTCTTCCTGCTATACTTTACATGCACAATAAGTACAATTTTGTTAGGTCTGACTCCATAAGGAAACAGGTGTGCCCAGTGAATGTGGTAAAGAGTACAGCAATCAGTCGCAAATAATATTTATTGCCAGTCTAGGTTTCAGTCACTGGGTGGCTTTCTGAAAGTGCTAAAAGGCTTATAAAAACCATTTACTATATGATATGTGATTCTTACTATATGTACTGTTATATAAGTGTTACATGTGAATCAGTGATAAAGTACATATCAGCAAATGTAAGTTCAAACATTACAACAACTTATATACTGTATACACATAGTTTCACCTGGACTTTTCATGTCAAAGGTTGAGTTCACCCTGAGGCTGCTGTTCACAATTATTATACAACTGGCTTCAGTGTACATCATGCCAGTCTACAGCATCATCTACATGTGTGATGCATAGACAAAGTATATTAAGCTTATTTTAAAATTTGTATGTTATATCGTTTTCTTTATTATTTTGTACTTTTACAAAACTTCTGACTTGTGTAAGTAAAACAAAAAACGTGGTTGTAACTAAAAACAGTGTCAAATGTTTTATAGTTCTACAATGGTGAATCAAATACAAATGGGATTTTAATTTAAGAAAAAATCGTTTATTGAAAAACAAAAGACAGTTGGTTTATTTTTCCACATAGTTTTGTGCTTTAGAAATACAGCTTTCCCAGTGAGAAGGTGGTTGCACATGAATTCCTCCATCCCCTCGCCATGTTGAAGTTGGTGCCCTCCTAAAGTTACTTTAAGCACTCCAAACAGATAGAAATCGCAGAGCAATAGGTCCAGTGCATTTTCTGTATAAAATTTGATTGATAGGACATCTGCAATGGAGTATTGTGGAATTGGATAATAAATCACCTCAGCTGTAAAAGATTTATTTGTTAATCATAACCAATTTCGGGTGACTACCAAGTCCATCTTCAGGTGAACAAAGCGATGAGGTGCATGGCCGCCCCACACTGGACACAAGGCTGCTGTCTGGTCACAGCTGCATGTGAAAGTGATATCCAGTATCAACTGAAGTTGTCTTTTATCTAATTCCATTTCCTGTAGTTTGGAGACTGTTGGAGCCCGCATCATGGGCCCTGGCATTGTTGTGATGGAGGATGGCCTATCGAATTGGTTGGTCTTGTATTCTGTGGTGATATGCATCCCTAACCTTGTTGAGCAGTTCACAGGTATTGATTGTGCATTGATCAAGCAAAAAATCAGTGAGCAAAGTGAGTCATTTGTTGAAAAAAAAAAAAGACTGTTTAAAGATCATTGCCAGTTGATGGTCGAAGATCGTTGCCAGCTGACAGTTGAGTTTTATTTTTAACTGGAGCCCCCTCCTCTTTCCTCTGCCACTCCTTACTAGGTTGTTCGGATTTGGGACTGTAATGGTGGACCCATGTCTCATCGTAGGTGACAATCCGACTCAAAAATGCATCACTTTCTTACGCAAACCTTGCTGCAGGCCTATGACATTCTTCCAAAAGTCTCAATCTGATTGTTGGTCAAGAGCAGGGAGAGCCATCTGAAACACACTTTACATAAATGTAGGTCATTTGTAATGATTGCTTCCGTAACTTATTCTGACGTGCTCTGCAATTTCTGATGACGATCTCGCCCGTCATTTTCCTTCAAGAATGTCTCGAACCGCACCAGTGTCGTACTCTGTAATGCTGGTCTGAGGAAGGCAATAACATTGCTGATTTTCTACACATTCTCATCCTTCCTTGAATTTTTTAAGCCAGAAAAACAAACTGGTCGGTGACAGTGTTTGGTCACTGAACTATGCGTTGTGGAGTGGAGGGTTCATCTGTAGCCCCGACATGGTGAGCATTACTGATAAAGCAGTTGGAAGAAGTATGTAACGTCTGGCTCTCCTAACTCTCAGTGGGCCCAACCAACAATACTAGAAGCAAGAGTATGGTCCTGTCAACTGTTTATATTTTATTCATCCTTGTACGTATGTGGTTGTAACTGTGTGAACTAACCAGTGGCATCAGTTATTGCTGCACACTTTACATATAGGTTAAAAACAGAGTAACTCTTATCCATATGACCCACACTTATGAATTTATGAAAGCAATGTGGAATTCTAAGTACAGTTCAAGGAATTAGGACAGACAAAAATGGTGTTATGTTTTAACAGGAGCAGGATATCAAACTGCCCCAAAATCTATCTAATAGTAAAACATTTCAGACTCCTCCAATAGATCCATAAGCCTATCCTCCTCACATGGACTGAGCATCTTCACGTGTGAGGAAATACCTGGTACACTATGCCCATTTTCTTTGAGGTGGGCCATGAAATTACATTTTTCTGCACATTGTTTTGATCTAAAGTGACATTTTGCCGAACCTGGCTTCCGGTTTGGCTACCAGTTTGTCCCACATAGCAGGAAAGCAGCAGTAATCGAAACAACCTTGAGAGCTTGTGGACGGGTCTATGACTGTGTTGCAGAAGTTCTGTTGGGAAGACCTGACATGCCCTCCATACAGTCCCAATTTGTCCCCATGTGATTTCTATGTTTTTGGAGCCCAAAAGAAAGACATTCATCATTGTTGATTTGTTTGGACAAATCATGGTTCCATAGGCAACCAAAAACATTTTTCCCATGAGAGCATTGACGTTCTTGCTTCACAGTAGCATAAATGTATAAAAAGTTGTGATGGTAACTTTTGAAACAATAAACAGTTCGCTTACTTTTTGTCTACCTGTCTGCTTGTCATTTGACAACCCTGTATAGCAACATTTTCATTGTTCTAGAATTTATTGAAGCAACAACAAATGAAACGATTTTGAATGATGTGTACATAGAGAAACAGGCACAATTGAGACAATTCAAACACATTTCAATGACAGTGAAGCGATGAATTTTGATTGTAGTAATTATAACTGATAAACATTAAATGGTGTTTAGAATATACACTGTTGTAATCTATTGTGTGAAGACTCTGATGAGTCTTTACTGACTTCAAATAACTATACCTGGTGAATGATTTTAACAGAGGTTGGAAGAGGAGTAAGTAAAGGGCAGAAGTGAAGAAAAGAAGCTGTAGAAAAGAAATAAGCATTCTGCACAAAAGAGAGCTGATCAAAGGAATAATTTTGATGGGGGACGAGATCAAACTGTAAGTTCTAAGAAAACAGGAGAAAAGGAAGTGAAAAGTGAAGTGAAATTTATATGTAAAATGATTGTTTAATAAAAACAATAACAGTAAAAATTCACTTTTAAACAGTTAGGTAATGAAAAGCTGTAGGTAAAGCTGTTCATCAAAAGGCATGATTTTGCTTTAGTACTTAACTGGCTTGTGGAATTGCCATGATATAAATTTCCCATGAATATATATGAGATTTTCTTTGCGTTACACAGCAGTTAACTCCCAAACAATTTTACTATCGCTTATACTGGGAACTAATTGTTGTCTTATGTTTCAAAGACACCAGACAACCTGAAAATTATCGTACAACATAGATATAAATGTTACTAATATTTTTCTTTGTAACCTCATACATCTTATTTTCTCTACAAAATAATGATGATGATTGATTTTTTTTTGTTTGGTAGGTGAAGGGGTTGTCTGCAATGACCAAGGAGGCACTCGGTTTGTCATCTACAGGGAACAAAGCTGTTACCGGTAATATATCATGTGTTAAGCTTTTGGATTCTGTAAAATAGTCACGTATCATGCAAGAGTGTGAAACCTCTTTTAGTGGAATTTAAATTAATTTTTACTTTAATTGAGCAAAACAGACTGCCACCTGTTAACAAGAATTGTGATGTTTGTTTGTTCATGCAAAAGTTGTTATTCTATAAAGTGTCAGTCTACAAAAACACTATTATATCATATGTGATGATTATAACCACTCAGAACCATTTTCAGTGCATGTGTGTGTGTGTGGGGGGGGGGGGGGGCATGTGTGTAGTGTAAACAATGAAAGTTACATATAAAATGAGTATCCATTTTAGTTGCATTCAAGGATCTTTTTAGGTGTCTGGACTTCTGAGAGTAATGTATACAATTTTCGTTCCATAGATCAAAAATGAGGAGATCCTCAAGGATGTGGAACATGTCACATTAAAAACAGTCATCACAGTTAATAAACATATTTTATAGGGCCACTAACAGTCACAATTCTTTATCAACTTGCTTTGATTATTTTAATACTACAATCTGTTTTGAAGTGCAGCTTTATTGTCAGGCAAAAATTACAGCACAAAGATATTTAATGTAAATACACACAAACCTTTTGTTGTAATTGTACATATGCCAAGACTACATTTATTTGTGTTAAATGTTTTTGTGTTACAGTATTGCAATAATATAACAGAGGATTACAACTGATATCGGTCTCTATGAAACCTGTTCAAGCAGTCATTTTAGAGTAACAAGGAATATGACTTTGAATTAGTAGTGCCAGTGTCAGTGAAAAGCTTTGAGAACCTACTGGCTTTTTTGATGACTGGCTTAAGAAATTTGGGCAGTGAATTTTTAATGATGCTTATCATCACATACCTTTGTTAGGATGTCATACTGAAAAGTAATGCCTCTGAATTTTTTATTCTGTTCTCAATATTGGTTGAGGTATGCGTATTACTCTGTAGACATTTCTCGTTTCTCTGACGCGAGTTACAACCCTGTGCCTTTGCAGGTTTCTGAATTGTTGCGCGTAACATGGCAGAATGTAACATAACTATCAGTCAGTGCATGAGAAACTGCATGCTGTAATAACCATCCACATATGGAGTAGTCTCTCCCTCAGTATGGCAGTGCCAGACCACACACAAGTGCTGTGACATCTGCAAAATTCGATGCCTTGGGTTCACTGTCTTCCATCATCCTCCACACAGTCTAATTTTTATCTGTTTCTAAAACTTAAAGAACACCTTTGAGGATTTCACTTTGATAGTGGTGAAGTGATGTAGGCAGAGACGAGGTTGTGGGTCTGTCAGCAAAGTCAAACATTCTGCAATGAGAGTATCAGCAGACTGGTCTCTCATTGGGAGAAATGTGTCCATTGTCTGGGTGACTCTGTGGATAAATAAAAATGTAGGCATAAGAATAAAGGTGTAGAATATTAATATAATAAAATAAAATATGTTTTATTAAAAAAAAACTTGAATAATTTTCATATAAAAATTCAGACGCATTGCTTTTCAGCATGATCTTGTTTTTTTGTTAGAACATGCTCGGGACAAGTCTGTGTGAATACTACAGATACTTGTGTAGTTGGAGCTGGACATCTTTCATGAAGGTTAGGAACTGATTCATATAATACTCAGCTATACTTATTTTCTTTTTTTACTATCAATTTTGCTAAGTTTCTGACCACCTGTGGACCATAACACACGTTGATGTTTACATTGCCAGACAGAAAACATATCTGTTACATCATATGTTATACCTCTATTGAAAAATATTATATAGAGTAGTCTTGATCATGTACAAATCATCAATAAGTAGTGACTGGTTTTGACCCAATGTGGATCTTCTTCAGATTACTCTCTGTAATTTAAGAGTACAACTGAATAGAGGGAAACACATAATATAGCAAACATTAAGTTAAAAATAAATTATACAGTGTTATACTGAATGCTGACATATGGAGAAAATAGCACAGAGCAGGGATTGTGGATACCACTGACTATCGATTGCGGACTGTGTGGTAGTGTCATATTGTTAAATAGCAGATGCCCCGTCACTTGCCTGTTACCCTGTGATGATGTACATCATGTCAAAACATGTCACTGCTTAGGAATTAAAGTATTTTTGTGCAATCAAGACCATTCGGTATAATAATTTGTTAATGTGTTTTGTGATTCCTGCTATGACCAGTGTGTTTAAAGAGATTAATTATTGCATTTGTGGAAAGCACAGTTGAATACTTTGTTTGTGGGCCAAAGATGGTCAGAATGTGACCAAAATCAGTAGTTAAAAAAATTGCAGTTGTTTATTGAATGAAGCAGTTCATAGCTTATATTACAAATAGTTCATTGGAAACACTTACAGGGAAATAGTCAGACTTGTCCAGTGCTGAGTTAACGTTTTGAATCCTCATAGGGGGTAAAAACCTACAATTTATTTGTATTAAAAGAGAAAAAAATGATTCATCAGTGACTTTATTAGTAAAAGCAGGTAATGGTATTAGATTTGGTCTATATCTGGGTTATTTGTAAAAGGTATGTTGGTGTTCCGTTTAGGTGTAATGGCAGCCAATCTCTCAGTCTTTTCAGAATGTCTTTTAGAGTGTCAATGTGTACAATATTATTGAAATAGTCCCATACATGAATGTTAAGAGCTACAGAAATAAGTAATAGTCTTATGTGGTCAGATTTTAAAATAAATTTCAAGAAGGCATGACTTTCATTGTTATGCAGTGAATTCGTAATTTCACATGTTCACTTCCATATTTGGTGTTGAAGAGGTTAAGGCAAAATGTGGAATTCTATTGGAGTTTCGGAGTTGAAATTGTTTTGAGATTACATAGTATTTATCATCTCCAGCAAATATAATCTATGTTTGCCAGTGAGGGTGAAAATGGCAGAGGTGATGAAAGCAAGGGAGAGTGGAAATGAAATCACTTGTATTGAAAATGTGCCATGTATTTGGGAATTTGCTTCTGTAAATAGTGTTCATTATAAACTTCCTGATTGTTTGCAAATGTGATGGAAAGAAGATTTCTGTAAGAAAAATGAGTGATTGATAGTAAAAAAACAAACTGGGATGCAAAAGTTTTAAGAAAGTTGGGATGTTGGGGCCACAAAGAAGTAAACAGGGAATGAATATTTTGCAACGGTGATTAACAGTTTCCTTATCGTGCTTAGGAGAAAGTAAAACAGACCAGATGACATCTGTGAAAGAAAATATGTAAACACAAAGAAATGTTTTCAGAACTGCCTACAAAGTTGCCAGAAGGAATCAAACATTAAATGATTTTGAGTCTGAAACTGATGTTCACAAATTGAAAGTGTTGGAAGTAGGGTGTATTCTTCATTCCAGGTTTGCATGTGTCAGCATACTAAGTCACATTGCTGCAAAAATGAAAGCCAGAGCTGTCAAAAATATAATTGTGTCACATAGCAAAATTTCCTTGATACCTGCTGAAAGTTCAAAAATCGGCCAATTGTCTTAATTGATTATGTATATTTGAACAATGTTACCTGATGTGACAAAACCAACTAATATTTTTCTTGATTTGTTTGAAATAGAATGCACATGCACAACAGGTGAAGGTATGTTCAGTGCAGCAAGAATAATTTGTAGGCAAGAGGCAACACTGAAAGGAAAATTTATGAAGTTCTTCTGAAGAAAATCACCAGTATTGACTGTATTGGATTTGGTTTTAATGTCATATTGATAACAAAAATAAAATAAAAATAAAAAACACTACTCAGAGTGCTTGAAGAGAGAAAGGTAAATAGAGGTCCATATTATAATGAAGCCCTCAAAGCAAAGGATTAATTATGGTTCAGAGGGATTTCTCTTCAGAAAGGAGATGAAATGAGATGTACTGCTGGGCCTAGCTAGTTCCATCGACCTAACACCCTACTTCATTTTCTGAAAGTTTATGCAAGTGAATGGAAGACAAACTTTTAAGTGATGAAGATGAAATAGTTTATGCACCGAAGTTATGTTATACAACAGTTTTTAATGTCAAATGTTCCTCTGCCACTGCTTCTATTTTTGCTCCAAATTCTATCTTGCTGTAGTGCTAAATTGCTGCTGTGAGACCCTGTTTGATTTTTAAAATAAACTTTTCGAGATGGAAAATGCAGTGTCCGTAGTAACTGGCTTGAAGAGACAGATGGTTTGAAAAGTAAAGTCTCTGCACAGGGAAAAAAGTTAGTGAAAGTGAAGTATCTTCCAGTTTATGTTCTTGCTGTATTAATTGTGACACTAATGGTATTCAGGCAATTTTAACCAGTGATTGTAACTTTGGAATTAAATGTGCACCACATCAGTTAAATTTATAACTTACAGATCAGAGACAATCTTGTTAAATGTGCCAACAACATGTGTGTTACGTACCAAGGATATTTCCACCATCACTGCTTTGATTTGGGCAATGAAATAAGTGATTTCTAATTACTCTTTGAAATTGCTAAATGATTTTGGTAATGTTTCCGAGATGATGTGCCCTGATAGTGTTCCTGAGCATTTTTCACTTTTGTCTAAGAAAACGGGATAATTAATAACTGATGGACTGGGGACATGTTACAAGAAGTATGTTCATCATATTACACATTGAGTTTTGATGAAACTACTAGATTTAAGGATAAAGAAGAATTGCAGGCAGCCATTACATTTTGGTCAGAGTGTAACATAACAATGTGTCACCTAAGAACTTTCTTCATAGGCAGAGTAGATAGTGAAACATTACATCAGAAATTATGTGAAGCACTTTTTGAAACCAATTTGTTTCTAAATAAATGCCTTATGCTGATATCAGACACACATGACGTCAAGAAGAAAAGTGTTTAGGCTTTTAGATAGTGATGTCCAGGAGATTCGAGGCAGTAAAAACATTAGAATTTACAACATTCATTCCATGCATAATACCTATGTAAAAGCTTTGGAACGTTTAGGTGAGGAAGTATGCAAATATGTACTGTTATTGTGATGTTTCACATGTTTACAGGGAAGAATTTGAAGTGTAACATTCCGCATCACAGGTGTTTGAAGCATATAGCCACAAGTTGACCTATTTTAAGACCTTCAGCCAACAGGCTTTTGGAACTGTGGGGTGATATTCAGTATTACATTATTAGACATACATCTCAAAAACCGAATTCTGCTACTGTTCAGTCCAAATCCTATAATGCCATTGTGAATGCTTTTAAAAACGTGCAGTAAAAGCAGAATTTCATTCCATAATTTCATCTGCAGAACTATTCAGTAAGTCCATGCAACTTTTTCAGAATCAGATACCTTTGATTCATAACTTACCTACAGAAATAAAAAAAACAAACTTCTTGGATTGTGTTTTAAGCTTTCTGCTTTGAGAAAAACTGGGATAATAAATAATGAACTCTTTGCATTGGATAATCTGCTGCCTCTTGAACAGCTAATTGCCAGTGAGCATGTAACTGAAGAGCTTAATAAGCCAGAAGAATGGAACAAGTTGTGGTTCCTAAAGCGTGCCCAAAAACATTCCATTGCAACTTGCAAACATGAAGGAAAAGATGTATTGTCTGGTGCACCACAAAAATATCTAGGTTTTTAGACCCCAAGAAAAAATGAAGCGCAGAAGCTGCAGTGACACATTAAAGTTTGCAAAAATTGTGCTGTTATATGCTCAGCAAAATTACTTATTAGACAGATGGAAGATCCTACTGTTTGAAAAAAATATTCCGATTTAGATAACAGAGGTATTTACAATTACTGGCACCAGGATGTCTGAAAAAGAGCCTCATCTTCCATTGAGTTTAAGTATCCACATTTTTCAAAACTTGTTGTTAAGCCTTTTGTCCCATGGAAATGTGGACATAGAGATCAGATAATCTATTTTGAACCATGCACTAGAAGAAAATAAGGCAGTAACAGTTGCAAGATTTTTAAACAGCGTTTGGACTGTGAGAGGTGACATTTTCTCTCTGTTTCTGTTGGCTCACAGCTCATTAGATATGTACAGAAAGCAGCATCTTGAAGATGAGATTAAAAAGATGAATAACGTGAAAAAAATCAGCTGAGTAAGAAGAAGCTGCTCTGGAATAATGCTCTGGAAGGAGGTACAAGAAGACCTTCTGTCTCAAGCTGTAGATGAATTAAAGAAAGCACTGGAAGAAAAAAGAATTAAAGGGAGAAAACTTGGCTCAGGGTATGCTTGGTATGCACAGATCAGGAAAGGAAAGGCAGCTGAACACTACCGAGAAAAATATTGAGAAACGAAAGTCTAGTAAGATTACTTAAATGCTTACTCAGATTATTATGAAACAGCAACCCAGAACTATTTTGTTTGTATTTTTCCAATATGGATTGTCATTAACTGTAAAAATGTGATGTAGATTTGGTTTGTGAATTACGATTATCGGTAATGAATTACCAATGCAGTTGCATGTATTAATAAATTTCTGTGAAGGAAAAAAATGGTCATACCCCATCTGGAACCATAATAAGGAAATTTATTGTGGTCTTAACTGGTCTTTAGGAAGGGGACTAAAAAAATTAAAATGTTCAGTTTTTGTCACCTTTTTAAGTGCCACCATAGTCTCTCAGCGAGTCACACCACATGTCAAACTTCAGTATCCAGTAAACAGTAGAAGGAAGCCTACCCAAAAAAAATCATGGAAGTGGGTGTGTGTTGGCTTATCACAAGCATCTGATGAGTACCCCTGGATCTTCTTTTTTACTGTCCTGGTACAGCTTATTGTACAGAATACAGAAATAACATAAATGAAGATCAGAAAGCAATCAGTACTTTGCATGTGTGCCTGACAGAAAAGTAATGAATTATTAATTTATTTACAGATGTGTTCACTATATTATCAGCCTCTCAGGTTACCAAGCATTTAAAATGTATTACAGTGATTTAGAAAAGATAACAGAATTGTGACTGATAGGGCTGCCTATAAAATATGTTTGTAAATCATTTATGTTGCATGTACTTGACACAACAGATGTTAAAGGGGTAGTCCTCAATGAATGCATGAAAAATATGCAATAAATCTTTCCAAGAAAAATAAAAGTTATACAAAATCTGACAAAATAGTTTTATTCCTTACAATTTTGTCTTTACAAAATCATTTTTGTATCCACGTCAGATGCTTCCTGTAACTGCTGCGCCATGTGGGAAGACCCCCTTGCAACCAGGATATGTCATCAGTGGGAATTCCCAAAGACCTCCTATTGGACCTGTAACAAAATAATTTTTATAAGTCATTTTCAGTATATTTTCTGCCAGCGTTTATAGAATAATTGAAAAATATTAAGTTATAACAAAATAGTGTCATGTTAAAACAAATGTCATTTTCTTCACACACAAAATGGAGACAAAAGCATGCACCGTAAACAGACTTTCGAAAATGTCACAATATATACACTATGTACACTTATAGAGAATTTAATTTAGGATGGTGGTGTCAAATTCCGATCAAAATCATATGTTCTATTCTCAAGTTATGTTCCCTGCCATACGTTTTTGAGAAAAATGCTATAAAATTTTGGGTTACATTTTTTGTAGTTTAACAGATCTCTAGTCAGCAGGCTTTGGACCATACAGTAATCCTTCGAGATCCAAAAGGAGGTCCACCTCCATCTTCATCATGGCCATAGTGATCCTGCAGGCCTCTTTTGGTAGTTTCTGTTATCTGTTGCTCTGCCCACTCGATACACTTTTTGTGTGCTTTTGTGGAAAAGTTGCAAGGGCATGCCCGAAGACACTTTTTCGCAACCGCTAGTGGATTTTCTGACGAAGTTGAGATGAACCCTACAATAAAGTGGACAACCAAGAGAACATTCTAAGGGAAAAATAAATTTTTGGAAATTTTCAAAGAGAACTAGTCTCTTAATAGTGACATCACTGATTTTAGAATAGTGTTGTTGTGGCATCATTTTAGTTGAAGTGCAATAATATGGCTTATTTTTTAGCTTTATCAGTACATTTAAATATAGTAGTGTTTGTAAATTCAGTAACCACTGAAATTTGTTTCCTGTTTCTTTTACAATTTGAAGCATTGCAGCCTTGTAGAATCTGTATTGTGTTGCATTGATTTATGTTATGGAATGCGTTTAGGTTTTCAAGGCAGATTACTGCCTGCATTGAGTGACTCTTCATGGTTACAGCAGCAATGAATTAAATCTTTACAGCTTTGAAGATGATAACTATTCTGAATGACATTTAACAGTTTAAATATTCTGTAAAGGTCTAAAAAGGTGAAAGATTTTTTTTTTAAAAGTACAAAAGGTGCCTAAACAAAAAAGTGTTTTATGCTGGAATGAAGATGCATGAACAAGCATTACTTGTGCCACTAGTATGAAGCTTTGCAAAATATTGTGTTGTAACCGTTTTGGAAATAATACAACAAGAAATGCAAGTGCTCAGTTTATTTGGAAATGGCTACGCAATTAAACATATAATTGTGGTGACTGATAAAAAAAGTAGCTAAAAACTGTGCTAATCACATTGAAAAGATTTTCCCGCAAAGAAAATTCCACGTGTGTTAATTCCATATCAATCACATGAAGCTGAGGAGACCAATATTTCTGAAGATATGAATACAGTTTTATCATCTGTTGTAATAGCACCATTAAAATTTCAGTGCATTGCTTGAAGAGAGGGAAAAGGCTATTCAAATTGAAAGATGTCGCATCGAAGAGGCAGTTCATCAGAAAATAGCAAGAGCTAGTGGCTTTCATCCTTGTGAATCAGACAATCTGATGCAGGCAGACAGTGTCTTAATTATTTAGGTTACAACAAACTGGTCAAAGAAATCGAGGAAAAGTGGGATATATCCTGCTGTTGAGAAAAATTCACGTTTTGTGATCTTAATCCCTCAAGCTGCTCCAGTAACAAATATGAAAGTTTTGTGTTTCAGATTGAAAAGCAAAAGCAGTCAGGATACTGAAGATCAGAAAAGGAATACTGGCACATCTAGAAATGCAAACACAGGTAGTAGAAGTTTTCAAAAACATAAGGCATTTTTGTCCATTTGAAAAACACAGTACTCCAGTGTGTAGAGCTGGAGAAAAAGTTCATAAGCAACAAACCTTGCTACTGAACAATATGAAAAAAATGTTTGGTATGTATCAAAACAGAAATTTATCTGAAATCATATTTTCAAATGGAACGAAGATTTGTGGAAAAATGGGAAAGAGATAGAGTTGAAGTACACGCCATGTGATCAAAAGTATCCGGACACTTGGCTGAAATTGACTTACATGATTGTCGTGCCCTCCATCGGTAATGCTGGAAATCAATATGGTGTTGGCCCACACTTAAATTTTATGGCAGCTTTCAGTCTCATTGACATATGTTCAATGAGGTGCTGGAAGGTTTTCTTGGGGGATGGCTGCCCATTCTTCACAGAGTGCTGCGCTGAGGAGAGGTATTGATGTCGGTTGGTGAGGCCTGGCACGAAGTCGGCATTCCAAAACATCCCAAAGGTGTTCTATAGGATTCAGGTCAGGACTCTGTGCAGGCCAGTCCATTACAGGGATGATCTTGTCATGCAACCACTCTGCAACAGGCCGCACATTATGAACAGGTGCTCGATCGTGTTGAAAGATGGAATCGCCATGCCCAAATTGCTCATCAATAGTGGGAAGCACGAAGGTACTTAAAATGTCAATGTGGCCTTTGCTGTGATAGTGCCATACAAAACAACAAAGGATGCAAGCCCCCTCCATGAAAACCACAACCACACCATAACACCACTGCCTCCAAATTTTACTGTTGGCACTACTAATGCTGGTACATTACATTCACTGGGCATTCGCCATACCCATACCCATACATATACACATACCTATACCCATACCCTTACCCATATCCACACATTACCGTCAAATCGCCACATTGTGTATCATGATTCATCACTCCACACTGTGTTTTTCCGCTGTTCAATCATCCAGTGTTTACGCTCCTTACACCAAGCAAGGCGTCATTTGGCATTTATCGCCGTGCTGTGTGGCTTGTGAGCAGCCGCTCAACCACGAAATCCAAGTTTTCTCACCTCCCGCCTAACTGTCTTAGTAATTACAGTGGATCCTGATGTGGTTTGGAATTCCTGTGTGATGGTCTGGATAGATGTCTGCTCATTCCTCATTACGACCTCCTTCAACTGTCGGTGGTCTCTGTCAATCAACAGACGAGGGCTGCTTGTACGCTTTTGTGCTGTTTGTGTCCCTTCACATTTCCACCTCACTATCACATCAGAAACAGTGGAGCTAGGGATATTTAGGAGCGTGGAAATCTCACATACACACGTATGACACAAGTGACACCCAATCATCTGACCACGTTCAAAGTCCGCGAGTTCCGCAGAGTGCCCCATTCTGCTTTCTCATGATGTCTTATGACTACTTAGGAGGCTGTTATGGAGCACCTGGCAGTAGGTGGCAGCATAATGCGCCTAATATAAAAAAAAACTATGTTTTTGGGGTTGTCTGGATACTTTTGATCACATACTGTATGTGTAAATGACAAATGGACAGACATGAGGGAAGGGCCAGGGACTATGGCAAAGAATACTAGGAATTAGAGAGTCCAATAGTATCAGGAAAGACTGGATAATGGAAAACAGATTGAGAAAACAATGCAAGTATAGAAGAAATGGAAAAACGTGGAAGAAGGAGGAGGCAAAAAGAGGTACACGAAGCTAAACAATGAATTAAGAAGAAAAGTTGAAAATGCAAGATAGAGAGATGGATGAAAAAGAAATGCAAGGAAACAGAAAAAAATGGAGAGAGGGGAAAGTATGAAATGATGCACAAATTGTCTAGAGAGAGAGTTTTTAGGGTTCTGTACTTCAGTCGCTAAAAATGGAACCCTTTTAGTGTTGTTTACCTCCCCTTCCAACAGTCTGGCTGTTAAGAACCCTTTTTCTCAGGAGCTGATAGACATATCAAATTGAAATTTATTGCTTACTGGGGTGTATCATTCCTTGATGATGTAAAAAAGTTAAGCTTATGGGTTATTGCAGTTAAAAGATACATACATTTATGTTAGATACACTGAAGAGCCACAGAAACTGGTACACATGTCTAATATCCTGTAGGCCCCCCATGAGCACGCAGAAGTGCCACAACACAACGTGGCATGGACTCAACTAATGTCCGAAGTAGTGTTGGCTGGGATTGACACCATGGATCCTGCAGAGCTGTCCATAAATCTATAAGAGTGCGAGAGGATAGAGATCTCTTCTGAACAATATGTAGCAAGGTATCCCAGATATGCTTAATAATGTTACTCTTGGGAGTTTCGTGGCCAGCGGAAGTGTTTAAACTCAGAAGAGTGTTGCTGGAGCCACACTTTAGCAATTCTGGATGTGTGGCGTGTTGCATTGTCCTGCTGGAATTGCCCAACTGTCGCTGCTGGAATTTCCCAACCGTCGGAACGCACAATGGACATGAATGGATGCAGGTGATGTGATGATGTGTCACCTATCAGTCATATCTAGGTGTATTAGGGGTTCCATGTCACTCCAACTGCACATGATCCACATCATTACACAGCCTCCACTGGCTTGAACAGTCCCCTGCTGACATGCGGGATCCATGGATTCATGAGGATGTCTCCATACCCATACACGTCCATCTGGTCAATATAATTTGAAATGAGTCTCATCTGATCAGGCAACATGTTTAAAATCATCAACAGTCCAATTTCAGCATTGGAAAGCCTAGGCGAGGCGTAAAGCTTTGTGTCGTGCAGAGAACAAGAGTACGCGAGTGGGCCTTCAGCTTCGAAAGCCCATATCGATAATGTTTTCTTGAATGGTTTGCATGCTGATACTTGTTGATGACCCAGCATTGAAATCTGCAGGAATATGTGGAAGGTTTGCAGTTGTCATTTTGAATGATTCTCTTCAGTTGTCGTTGGTCCCTTTCTTTCAGGATTTTTTTTCGGCTGCAGTGATGTCGAAGATTTGATGTTTTACCAGATTCCTGATATTCACATTACAGTCATGAAATGGTTATACAGGAAATTCCCCATTCATGCTGTATCCCATCTCTCATCTGCCGACTATAACACCATGTTCAAGCTCACTTAAAGCTTGATAACCTACCATTGTAGCAGGAGCAACTCATCTAACTACTGTGCCAGGCGCTACTTGTCTTAAATAGGCGCTGCCGACTGTAGCGTCATATTCTGCGTGTTTACATATCTCTGTATTTGAATACGCCTACACCAGTTTCTTTTGCACTTCAGTGAATATTGATACATGAAAGCTCACTCGTCAAAACATATAGGGTACTTCCCATTGACCTATAGTCATGAAATTTGGCAAGAAGCAAGATTTAGCAGTATAAGTAAAGAAAAAAAAATCCAAGAATTGTTGATTCGTAATTATATCACACGACATATATATTTTTAACATTAGAACTGACATTGCGTTCATCATTCATCAAGACATATCATATTTATCCGAGTATAAGACGAGCCCGTCTTTTTTTACTCCTTGAGAAAAATATATTTTTAACAAATGTGAACCACTCAAAATTCGAAACTGCTTCATTGACGCAAAGTATCTGCCAAAAAGGTAACGTTACACCTATTGTAAACTCGTGCCATTTATTGATTGTCTACATTTTGATAATACTAGGAAAAATAAAAATAAATAAAAAGAAATAGTTTACATTAATTTCAAGACAATTTTCTTTCCTGTCTTTTTGCCTTACTAACGCTGTAGTCTATGGTATCACTGTTTTCAATAATAATCAAGGCCTGCGTCATCTTCAATTTTTAACCAGACATAACATCTGAAACAGGAAAGAGAAATTTATTTCACAAATATTTCCCTGTTCCTTCCAAAGATATTTCTATTTCTCAAGTTTTCATTATGGTGGTATCTGAGAGCACAGCTGTTTTATTTCTGAGTACATATTGTTTTTTTTTCTATAATGATGTGAGAATGTTGCAATTTTTCATGCTTCCAAACATTTTGCCTGCCCACCGCCTTGTCACTGTCTATGGAGAATCAGCTGACACCCCCCCCCCTTCCCCCATCAATCCAATTATATTTCACAACCAATGCTGACAACATTGCAGTAAGAAACACATAAGTACGCCACTTGCTTCTATGTAGACTTTCACAGTTCGCTGCAAATATGAATACTATTGTTCAGCATCTGTCCAGTTTTAATGTCAGTTTGACCCTGACTACAAATGAATTGAGACTGACTGCAATTTAAATGTGGTAGATGTTCATAGAAAGCCAAGGTACATGGAGTGGATTCCCGTGGTTGGCAACATATGAAATTTAGTGCCTGCTTATCACTTCCCTCACCACAGTCATTCTAGCTCTCAGCGAAGCTGGTGTGTCTGCCCTATCCCAACCCTTCTGTAATGCTGAGCTTGAGAAACTGTGAAAGCAACCTGAAATATCTTCTTGTGTGTGGGTCATATGTAACACCGCTAACTAATACAAAAATAAAGCATCAAAATTATGATTCAGTCCCATTCTTGAACTGCCACTAATCCCGTGTTTTAGTGATGTCTGGTGGTACTATCTCCTCATCTTGCCACTGTAATTTGTTCATGTGACACAGTTGGTTTAATGTGATCTATTTCCTTTGTTAGACATTTCATTCAGAATTAATTTTCCTCCTTGTTTCATCTGAATATGATCATCATATTCTAAATCTGATTAAAAACTGGTAATATGTGTATTCGGTATTCTAATACAGGGACAGCAAGCGAATTTCTTGTTTGCAGTCCACTTAGTAAATCATTACAGTATCTCATAATAAAGTAAAATGTTCGTCTGGGTTCTGAATAAACTAATGTTTTTCAGAGGACATTTCCATTTTTTTGAATTTTACATTTACTTGAAAAGTCACATTAATGTTTATACATAGTACCCATACATGTATGAGAATGTTTATTGCAAGCCAGTTCAGATACAGCAAAAGTTTGTAAAATGATAGAATTTAAAGCTATTTCCTCCTGTGTTTGACCAAATTGCCAAATTTGTGGTGGCTAGTTCGAAGTTTCTCACATATCTCTTGCACTAGTGCTGTGTGAGTCAATGTCACACGATTGTTGGAGCAATGTCAATGCTGTATCAAGCACTTCAGCTTTTTGGGATATCTCGAGCCTGTTGGAACATGAGTATCGTTGGCGAGCACTGCCTTTACAAATTCTTCATAATAAATCTGCACTTGATCTCAGTAGCCAACGCTTCATCTCTGAATGTAAGAAGACCCCTATAAATGTAAGACTCTCCTTATATTAGTCCACTAAACAATGTCAAAATTTTGATCTCAGCAGCAATAGTCTAATTGTGAGTAAAAGCCCTTTTTAGAATGTATGGGAAAAACCTCGTTTTATAATCAAGTAAATACAGTAATAGGAAAATATTACTGCTTGCAATCACAAAATGTAAATTATTGGTTATATTTATGTCTCAGTAAGTTTATAAAAAATAATGTGTTAAATCTTCTCACTGTATGTACATAAGCTGAAGTCCTGTGCTTGCTTCTTTCTATATGTCTGGGCTAGTCTCAGGAAATTCTGTAGAGATTTTGTTATGGTGTTGGAAGTATTGGGACCAATATCTTGCCAGCATCAGTATTGATATCAGGCAAAAATCATCAAAGTTCTTGATTCCCAGGATGGATGAATTATCTATATACATAATTTAGTTTGTACAGAACCTTCTGTGTGCAAGTCCTACTCGCACTTGGCCAACTTTTGAAAGAAAAAGATTTAAGACTAATGTGGAAATAGACAGAGCAGATGGCACACAAGCCAAAAAACCAGAGGAGGAGTGGAGCAGATGGCAAGAAATATAGAATGTCTTTATAAGACAGATAAAATACCAAGTGAAATCAAGGTTGGAGAGGAGGAATATTTACCAGAAGATATAAAGCTGTGCAGTAGCCAGGAAGCAGAAATATATGAAGTTGTTGAAGAAGATAAAGAATCAGAATACATGAGGAGTTGATAACTTGCCACCAGACGTTTTGAAGAATTTGGGAAATACTGGAAGGAAGTAAATAATCTACCTCTGTAATGAGATAGACAACAAAAGCGAATGGCCTGATCACTTTCTTGCAACAATAATGATACAAATTGAGAAAAAAGAGAGATATAAAAAATATGTGTAGAGCACTCAGCAAAAAGTCCCGTGCAGCTAAAGTATCTATGGTTCAACGACTAGAACATGGTCGAGACACATGGCATCCCAGTTTGGGAAGGAAAACAAGGTATTATGATTCAGTCTGTTCTGTTTGGTCTGCACTGGAGAAGCCACCATCGATAATCAGTGTGACAATCTACTATGGCAGCACCACTACTTTGCGGCTCACTCTGAATCTAAAATTCACAGTAAATCTATAAGGACACAAATACTAAAAAGACTAGACAATAATTCACATCTTGTTCATGAAAGGAATAAAAAAGAAAAATCAGTATGCTTTCATAGCTCTTATAAACCTAAGGTATTGCTAAGAGTGTTGAATAAAAGGCTAAAAGGCTATATGGCAAGTTGGGTATATGGACTTTGGAAGAACAGTTTGGAAGTAGAAGTAGAAAAGGAACAAGAGATGCTATTGGCCTGTTAAGAATCATAGTGGGTAGATTTATGGAGAAAGGTAGAGAAATTTATGCTCTGTTTATTGTTACATAAAAGTCTTTCAGCAGAGTTCTGTAGAACAAGTTAATGGATAATTTGAAGAGGGAAGCACTAAATGGAACATGCCCTTTGTTGTTCAACTTAAACTTGGAAGAGACTATTGTGGAAGGCTTACTTAGAAAAAGAGGAGTATATATTGGTAGGAAGAGAACGGAATGCATAAGATTTGCCGCTGACGTGGTGTTAGTGGTACAATGTCAACAAAATTGAAGATGGCCGAGCATCATTGAGATAGGGTCATTTGATACGTAATGACCTTGAATGTTTGTCCTGAGTACCAAGATTCAGACCACTGGTTTTAGTGGCTCTTACATGTGCAATGAAGATCAGGTCAGTTTTGAAAAGGAAATGTAACCAACTGTATTCTTTCATTCAAAGGTGCAAAAGACACAGGGACACCTACACAGACCATGTCTGCAGTTACAAATTCATACACTATAATGTCATGATCAGTCTGATCATTGTTACCAGCATTACAAGTTTATCTTCAAGAGGCGACTGTAAATGTTAGCTTATACATGAAAAGATCATTGTTCTGCACAGAAAATCATGTGTTAGACTCATCAAACTGTGGAAAAATGGGAAAGGCAAACATTACAGTTTTCAGATGTTGTGCTTTTGTTTTGTTTTGTGGAAATAAATCCTTTCTGTTTCCAAATTCTTGGTCAGATTAAAAGAACTCTGAGTCATTATCGTCCACATTCCAGATTCACCACCTCAAAGTAATACAGATGCTTCAGATAATCCGTGTGATGTATGTTGTTCTACATCAAAATGAAAACTTTTCTTCAGTGAAAGGAATTTACAAATCATTAACAGAGAACATTAGTATTGACAGAACATTGCAATTTTCAGTCTACATCCTGATAGTATTCTTAAGCTGAAGTCACTAGTACAACTAGCTTTCTTGTATATTCGATCTTGGAAACTGGCAAAATATTCATAGAACTCTGAGGAACTAGAGAGGCATTCTTGACATTACGCATCGTAAGCATGACTGAAGAGAAACATTCATAGGATTTGTGGATCTAGAAATAGCATTTGACAATGTAAAAATAGTGCAAGATGTTTGAAATCCTGATAAAAATAGGATTAAGCTACAGAGAAAGGCATGTAATAAACAACATGTACAAGAATCAAGGGGGAACAGATGTAAGGCAGGGATGCAGTCTTTTGCCTCCACTGTTTAATCTATAATCAGAGAAGCAGTGGCAGAAATAAAAGAAAGTTTCAAGAGTCGGGTTAGTATTCTGAGTGGAAGCATATCTATGATAAGATTTTCTGGTGACATTGCTATCCTCAGTGAAGATGAAGAAAAATTAACAGTATCCATTGAATGAATGGAATGAACGGTGCAATGTGTACAAAGTAGGAACTGATAGGGAAACCACATGGATAAATGGGATGTTAAGTTCAGAACTCAAATACTAATCCGTGAAAACAAATCAGTGCAACTATAAAAATTTCGAACTTTGAATTTTTCCAAGCAACTTTATTACCGTAAAGCAAGGTTGTTTTTTTGATAAACTGTGTGGCTCTGTGGTGGAATACACACCTGTCACATTTATAGCCCTGGTTCAGTTCCCAGCCATGGTAAATTTTTAAAGAAAGGTGTATGTATGTTCTAGGAGCATTTCTGTGAAGCAAAAAATACATAAAGATGGAAAAAAAATCTGTAGAGGTTGAGACTGTTAATTTTGGATCAACTTTTATTTTGTTTCCCAGTTACAATACTTACATCATTTAAATATAAAATTCATAAAATTTATGCTAATTAATACAATCTAATTGTCATTTTTATGAAACATGCACATCTTCTTGTTTCTAATTACATATCACACAAAAAATCACTTTCATTAACATCTCTTATACAAGATTAATAATGAAGACTATTTAAATTTTAAAAAATGGAAATGAATCGAAGCAATTTCTTTTCATCTTTATATATTTTACACACATAGAGCACACACCTTTGTTTAAAAATATACCATGCCTCAGTATGGTACCTGGGCTGCACGTGTAGCACAGAGTGATGCGGCCCATCAGAAAAGACACTGGTATTGAAGACACTCAGAAAACTTCGTAAAGTTGATTTTCTTGAGAATTTTTTAGAGTTGCATTTAACTACTATGGATGATGGTTAAATGATGGTTATTTGAGTTCTGAAAACACACACACACACACACACACACACACACACACACACACACACACACAATCCAGTTAAAGAAAGGTGAAAGTAATGTGAACAGCAAGAAGCTTAATATCAAAATTGATGATCAGGAAGTAGTTGAAGTGTAGGAATTCTGTTACCTTGGAAGCAAAATAAGCCGTGACGAATGAGGCAAGGAACACACAAAAATCAGACTAGCACAGGCAAACAGGGCATTCCTGGTCAGAAGTTGACTAGTATCAAACAGGTCTCAATTTGAGAAAGAAATTCCTTAGAATGCGTGTTTTGTGCACAAAATTGTAAGGTAGTGAATCATAAACTGTGAGAAAACTGGAAAAGAAGAGAATTGAAGTGTTTCAGATGCACAAAACATGGGCAAGAGGAAGGACAGGATGATAGGACATGTGATAAGGTGTTAGGGGAGAACGTCCATGGTACTACAGGGAGATGCAAAGGATAAAAACTGTAGAGGAAGACAATGATTGGAATACATCTAATAAATAATTGAGAATGTGAGATGAGGAGGTTGGCACAGAAGAGGAATTCATGGCTCACTGCATCACATCAAATAGAAGACTGATGACTCAAAAATATCACCTACACTAAAATATCAAGATACCAAAACTTGCGAGAAATTTTGCTGTGACAAATTTTATTGTCAACTTCTGAGTGTCACTTGGTACAAAAATTATAAATCATGTCATATTAAACTTACACAGGGTGTATACGACCCGGGAAAAACACGGGAATTTTTCGGAATTCCGGGAAGATTTCATTGTTTTAGCATTCAGTTAAATTTTTGTAATTTTGACTGGTAAGGATTGATTCTCTAGCAAAGAATGTTACTGTATCCTGCAACTGGAGAATGATACTGCAGCAATAAAATATAAACGAGAGGGAAAAAAATAAAACTTTAGTGACAAAGGAAATGCACTATTTACAACGAAATACCGTGCACGCACAAGCATCTTCAAACAGCAAAAATATGTCAAAGGGGCGAAGACTATGTAATACTTCGTAACAATAAACAGCTTTCCATGAGAGGTCCACGAGAAAGGCCGGCCGGAGTGGCCAAGCGGTTCTAGGCTCGCGCGACCGCTACGGCGCAGGTTCGAATCCTGCCTCGGGCATGGATGTGTGTGATGTCCTTAGGTTAGCAAGGTTTAAGTATTTCTAAGTTCTAGGGGGACTTATGACCTCAGCAGTTAAGTCCCATAGTGCTCAGAGCCATTTTTGAACCCACGAGAAAGACAGGCCGCGGCGCGCGCGTCACGAAGGTAGTCCTGAACTTGCTCGCTCGCTCAGCTCAACAGACAAAATGCGTTTTTAAACCTGTTAACTCGCAGTTGGGCGTCTAAGTACTAACGAGAATTGCATCTTCCACTGTAATGTGCTATTATGAAGTCTTACTGATTAACAGTACTACATCACAATTTAATTCAAGATCAATACTCGATACAAATGGTATAACGGCTTTAGTCTCTTCTGCTTAACAGTACTCTTTACATACTGGAAGCGGTCCCTTATGCAACTGATAATCATATTAGCATGATTTTATTTTCTTGTACCCCAGTACAGCCGTGACAGAATTATAAGTAGGCCCATGGACTTCCCATTATTATAGGAATAACAACAATAAGATTCCGTTACAGCGGATCCCAGTAGAACATCCAGTTTTCGTTTGTACGGACACGCCTAGTTACGAGTCAACAGGTTTAGAAACGTAGGTTGTCTGGTGATTTGAGCGAGCGAACGCAGGACTACCTTCGTGACGTACGCGCCGTGGCCTGTCTTTCTCGTAGGCCTCGTTTCTATGAACGTGACGTCACAACTGTTTACATTAGGTTCGTTTGACCAGTTGCCAGCGGGCTCATGCGCATGCGCAGTTGACTCGCGTACGAGCTTTACCTTCTCCTGTCGCTTCCCACTACCTGAAGTGTGGCTGTTAGCTTTATCGGCAGTAGCAGCAAGCAGCCAGATGCAAACGAGAAAAAAATTTCCCCTGCGCCCTGCCTGCCAAATTCGCGGATGCGCAGATTGGAATGGGGAGGGGGTTTGTTTCCACGTGACCAGTGTTCACCAAGTGATTTCGCTGTTTCCTCTTCGTTTACAGCCCCCATATCATAAGAAAACAAAACGGATTTCCGTGGCCGGTGAATTAAAATACATTCACATAATTACGGAGGGCAAAAAATATTAATAGTTTCAGTTTTCTGATTTTATTTATTTTTTTTTCCACGTTATTAGCAGTTAAGCATTAATCGCCTTGCAAAACAGTGGAGTTATTTTTGTCAGTTTGCTAAAGAAATTTCGCTGTATTAATCTTTCCGGTGAGGCAATCAATTGATTTGAAACGAATTGTTTCATTCCACAGTATTGGTTAGTTCCAACTGTTCGCAGAATTTCAAGTGCACGTTTCATCTCCTACAGTGTACGGCATTATGCCACAATAAAGAATCAAATATGAGATAGTACAGTACTAGTAATCCAAGTAAATTTACATGCCAAAAACCAACTGACAAGCTTAATATCAGATGGGACCTACTTCATTGTGAATCTGGAAAAAACCAATGTGCGCTTCAAGCCGAATTATGCATTTTAGTAGTGTTTACGAAATTCCGATGCTCCTGGAGTATCCTCTGACGCCCTGTTTCTTTTATGGTGTAATGTGAGCTCTCTTAGTGCTGTATGCATACGAACATACGGGTTTCCTACACCACTACAGCTGCGCAATGATGCCTGTTTTCTGGCACTCTCTGGCAGCTGCTAAATCGAACCTATTTCTAACAGTTTCTCGATAGTATTGCGAACGGTGGTTAGAAAAGCGGTACCTAAAAAAGTAATTTTTTTTTACGCAGGATGAATTATACTACGTGTCAGAAAATGGGATGAATTTCTTAAATCACAGAACGTTTAAAACTAAACACTTTGAGGACCAGCCAGTTACAAGAATTTCGAGCCCAGAAGACCAGACATTTATGTCATTATTTTAAACTTACTGGCACATTTGTGTGATATATCTTAAAGTACGACACATGCAAAAAGAGATCAATACTACATGTGAAAGCTTAGTTTCTCTTGTAGCTTATTAATCTTAAAGGCCAATATTATATGTAAAAGCTTAGCACTTTTTGTAGCTACTCAATGTATATTAATGTAAACCATTAATTTTTTCTCTTTGTGTGTTCGCGCTACGTAACAGTGATCTTGCTATTGGCTGACTATAACACGTATACTACGCTCTGAATATCTGCTGTCATCGGCTGGCAAGATGACGTGGCACGAGATACGACTGCTTACAGAAAGGACATCGCAATCTCGATTTCAACGCTCCGGAAGCTAACGTGCTGTGTTTGGTGCAAGTCGAATTTATATTTTCGTAATGCGAAAATATGCAGCGTATATGTTGCTGCACAAAACGTTAACCATTCGAAGGATTGTTAAGTTTTGCAGTTCCGAGGAAAAAATCAACGGAAATCTTACTGTCATTTAGCGCGGAAAAAGTGTATTTTCTCCAGGGAAAAAGTTTATTTTCGTCCGGGAAAAATATATTTTTTAAATGGAACATCCGCGAATTTTTTTTCTTTGTCCGTGTGTACACCCTGTTACAGAATGTACTCAATGCAAACTTTTAAATCACTAACAAGTGTTGCAGCTGGGTCATTCCACATCAAATCAACAAATTAAACCATCGTTTTCAACCTTACCCTCTTGGATTTAAATGAAATTAAGTATGCCTATAGTACTCATAAATAGTACCACAAATTAATTTTTTCACATTTTTTCGATAAAAAGTTACCAAGTAATGGACTTTCAGAAATTGAAAAAATGACAAATTTTTGACTCGTGGAACAACGTTGTTTACTTTATAACTCGTGGTTCTACTTAAGCTGGAACAATAAAATTTACTTCATTGGAAAGCTCTTTTAAAGAGCTTTTGTATGATACCAAACATCATTAGTTTAATATTTATATATACACACATTGTTTATAAAAACATTGTTGAGTTTATTGAATTTTGAAAAACTGTATTTGTAAAATTCCCAAGAAAGTGTATGTGAAAGATACGCTTTATATCTACATATTCATCAACTGGGGATGAGTATGGGATCACTATCAAAAGCAATTTTATGTTTACATGTTTCTCCAAAATCACAGTCAGATAGGTGAATTTCTATTATTTTGCTACACATGAAAATATTACAGAGTTAGATTTTGTTACATGGTCCACAAATTGTACTTTTGAAGTGAATAACTGCTTATTAAACTTAAGTGCTAACTATTTATTAATAGCTGTAAAAACACAGGAAAAAAAAGAAAAAAAGGAAGCTATCTCTCATTTTAAAGATTATATATAAAATGATTCTTTGGTGTTACTATCTGCAATCTATTCAGTATTTTATCTCTGGTTAATATTGTCAGCAATTTTGACCTATTGTTGAAAGTGACCCACACCTTCTTTTGTTGTGAGGCAGCTGTAGTGAAATTATGTGATTAACTCTGAAATGTGTTTTGAATCTAGCTTAAAGGTACTTTTGTACACCTCACAAGAGTCTGTGAGTTTGTATGCCTACAACCAGTTAATGTTTGCATACTATTAACATAATTAAATATTTTTTACAGGAAGTGAAAGAATAGAGAAGTAATATTGTGCACTATTGAATATAGAAAGCTGGGGCATTCAACTTCAGAAACATTGCTTTAAATTAGTTTGTTCACTTGAGAAATATAAAATGCCTAAAATTTCAACTTTATGCTGTAATCCATTTAATGAAAAGGGCCACAATAACTATAAGAAAAAGTTACGGCCTGTTTCACTATGGATGATAGCAAGAAAACCTTTCTTAACTTTAAATAAAAAAGTGTGTACAACTGCCATAATAAAATTGCACAAGTAGAAATTTGTGATATGTCTAGCACAGAAAATGATGATGATCTACTGTATTCTGTGGTGAAACAAGAAAGTGAAAGGTTTTCTGTGATAGTGACGTACAAGACATTGCAGCAAGTGGGGCCTTAGAAAGGTTGAATGCTTCTTTGCAGTCCATTGGTGAATCACCAATTAAGAAGAAACGACTGTGTGAAAATATCCTAAGGAAAAACTAATTAAATTAACTTCAACAATTCAAACAAAGGTATTATTGCTTCCTTTCAAAAAAGAAGAGGTACATGATAATGCAGAATCTGAGATGATCACTCAGCTAAAAGATAAATTTCGTACATGTACATCTCGAAGTAAACAGGTGGATATTCTTACCATTTTACCTAAAAGCTGGAGTGTTAAGAAGCTTCAAGATGAATTTAATGAAACAAATTACATGGCTGAAAGAGTAAAAGATTTGGTGAAGGCCAAGGGATTTTTGTCTTCACCAAACCCAAAACCTGGCAAGACTCTTGATCAAACAACTGCTGATTTTGTTAGAAACTTTTGTTGTTCTGGTGAGATAAGCAGGGCAATGCCTGGGAAATTTTTTTTGTGCTTGTGAGAGATAACGGAGAAAAACTGCAAGTACAAAAATTGCTAGTTTTAAGTAATTTGAAAGAAATTTATGCGATCTTTAAAGACAACCATCCAGAGCTCCACATTGGATTTTCAAAGTTTGCAGACCTACATCCAAAAAATTGTGTTTTAGCTGGAAGTAGTGGTACACATAGTGTCTGTGTGTGTACTACCCATGAAAACTTCAAACTCATGCCGACTGGATGTAACATCCTCAGCTGACAAATGATGAAGATAATCCAATAAAAACTTACAAAGACTGCATTGCAAGAGTTGTATGTAATCCATCATTACCTGCTTGTCATTTTGGTGAATGTAAATTCTGCCCTGGCCCAGAAATATTTAAGATATATAAACATAAACATTTAAGATATATTTACAAGATTTGTTGAATACTAATGATATTGATAATATAACTTATCAGCAATGGGTTTCCGTTGGTCACACATCTCTAAAAACAATCATAAAATCATCTGACAACTTTATTGATTGTTTTTTTAATATAAATTAAAAACGTTTACACGACATTCATTTGTTGCTAGTCAACAATCAACCTTCCAAAAGGACGAAGTTCAAGACTATCACTGGACAAACATGCAAGCAATGATTCATCCCATTGTTGCTTATTACAAGGATGGGAACAAACTCGAGCACCCAAGTCTTGTAATCATATCAGAATGCCTAACACATGACACCATTGCTGTGCATTTGTTCCAATCGTACTTGATGAACTTCATGATTCGGTAGAAAACCAAGAAACCGTTGCTGTGCATTTGTTCCAATCGTACTTGATGAACTTCATGATTCGGTAGAAAACCAAACAAAATATATTATTTCTCTGATGGAGCAGCAGCTCATTATAAAAATAGGAAGAACTTTATCAACCTGTGCCATCATGAAGAAGATTTCTAAACTGAAGCTGAATGGCATTTTTGAGCCACCTTGCGTGGGAAGTGAGCTACTGATGGTGTTGGTGGAACAGTTAAAATGACTTGCAGCTCGAGCAAGTCTGCAATGGCCATACAGTGATCAAATAATGACACCAAAACAACTTTATATATGTGCCAAGGATAACATAGAAGGAATTAGCTTCAAGTGTGCTACTAAAGAAGATCACAAAAATAAAGAAATGAAACTTATGGAGAGATTTGAGAAATGATGCAAAATTGTAGGGACAAAAAACTTCACACTTTTATTCGTTTTAGCAAGGACAAAATAACAACAAAAGTGTATTCAAACTCTGATGATAGTAAAATTGAACTGGTGACAGTTTCTGACAGTGATACAATACCGTTCAAAGACATAAAAGGATATGTTGCTTGTGTTTATAATGGACACCGGTGGTTAACCTGAGTACTTGAAAAAAAAAAATCAGGAGAAGGATAAAATCACAGTTAGTTTCTTACATCCATATAGACCGTCACCATCTTTTACATTTCCGAGTCATCCAGACATTCTTTCCATAAGCAATAGGGAAGTAGTGGCAATCATGAACCCTCAAACTGCTACAGGGCGAACATATAAGTTATCCAGTGCAGAAATGTTGATGTGCAACAGACTGTTTAGTTCAAAGTATGAAGAAGTGCACTAATAGGATGCCTATTTGTAAATAATAGTAATTACTAACTGAATTTAGGTCTGATCTCAGGTATTCATCTTTCTGTGTTTTATTTATTTATTTATTTATTTATTTTAAGTTTTCATTTTGTATTAATTACAGAAGCATAAAACATATGTTCTTTTGTCAATTATAAGTTATTTTTAATTTCCACATCTTACAACAACATACAGCTGGTGAGAAGTAGGCCTAATATCTAAAATAAATTAGTTTTTATGAATTTTTAAAGCACCACCCTTAATGTAAAATTGCTTTTGATAGTGATCCCGTGCTCATCCCAAGTTGAAACTTTCAGAATATGTAGATGTGAAGTGTATCTTTCGCTTTTTTTTTTTTTTTTTTTTTTTTTTTTTTTTTTTTTTTTTTTTTTTAAATACAGTTCTTCAAAATTCGGTAAATTCAACAATGGATATATATGTTTTTTTTTTTTTACAATTTGTGTATGTATATTAAACTAATGATGTTTGGTATCATATAAAAGCTCTTTAAAAGAGCTTTCCAATGAAGTAAATTTTATTTTTTTAGCTTAATTAGAACACGAGTCGTAAAGAAAGCAACATTGTTGCGCTAGTCAAAAATTTGTCATCTTTTCAATTTTTGAAGGTCCATTACTTGGTAACGTTTCGTCAGAAAAATGTGAAAAAAAATAATTTGTTTCATGATTTATGAGTAACAGTGCATACTTATTTTCAAAAAAATCTGAGAGGGTCAGGTTGTAGCATTTGTTGATTTGACATGAAATTGCCTAGCTGTATCACAGTTATTCATACAGCACTTCAAAATTAGTCAGGTTTGTGAAATGTGCCACAGCAGTTTGTTACCTTTCGATTATGAGGCTCCTAGTTACAAAGTGTGAAATTTTGTGGGATAGAAATCTTACATTCCTCATCTATCAACTTGCACACGCAACTCAAACAGTATTTGAGATCAGATGATCAAGTGGGGACCACTACACCAGTTGACATGGAAACACCATGTTTTTAATTTTCTTCTTGAGGAGAAAGCCTACACCTTAATTTCCTCCTTTTTGTATTCCTTTTTCATGAAAAAATTTGATAAAATGAAGCATTGTTAGAAAACTGAAAAAAGTAGAGCAAAGAGCCTGTTACTAGGCAGTGAAGTGACAGAAACTGAGAGCTAGCTGATATGCTGAAGTGCAGGATGTTTTACTGAACGCTTTACTTCAGTGGATACAACAACTAAGGTGGCATAATTTGCTCTAAGTGTACCAGTAATCAAAATAAGGGCTGTCAAAATTGTGAGGAGGATGAAAATAGAAAGTTTGACTGTGTCTGTTGTGTGGCTTGGTAAGTTTAAGAGGCATTGTGGAATTGTTTATTTAAAAATCCTTAGTAATGAAGACTCAATGAACAAAGACGATGATACTACCTGGAAAAAAAAGTGTATTTAAAGGGCTTTATAGCACAGTGTAAAAACCATGACATATTTAATGCAGATAAATTGCAAAGTACTATTGTTTCAAAATATTCTTAAACTGCCAAGCTAGTATTTGAAATAGCAAGAAACCTGGATGACAATACAGTTTGTCACATGGCTAAAAGTGTTTGATCACTAAATTATGAAAGAAAATAACAATATTGTGCTTCTCGTTGGAAACTGTGCTACTCAACCAAAAGATGTTTTGCTGCAAGAGGTTGAACTTGCTTTCTTTTCTCCCCATATGACCATTAAACTTCAGCCCCTGTGTTAAGGAATTATATGACAAAACAGTTTTATAGCAAGTGTCATGTTGAACTATATCTACACCACATGAATGTCCTGGAATCTGTGAAGCTGCTGAATTTGTTGGATACAAATAGTTTTATTTCACCTGCGTGGGTTGGCTGTGAAACCTTAGTCGTGGAAAATTATTCCAAGAAGGCTGGATTTTTAGAGCTAATTTTGTATCTCGTGGGAATGTTTTGTATTGTACATGACTGATCAAATGAATTTTTTGCTGTAGGCATGTGGAAGGGAAATGTCAGTGCTAATGTTCCTGTTAATGAAGACAGGAAATCTACAAAAAAAACTTGATACTTTCCAGTTTCAAGCCCGTTTTGGTTAATAATAATGTTACCTCATCTCAAATACAGGACATAGATGACTTAGTAAAAGGTGATGTGGAAACTAATGGTGAGTTAAGTGAAACAGAGATGGAATACAAATAAGAGCCTGTTCCTTTGAAACGGCAAGCTAGACTAGTCTGATGCATGGATATGTTCTTTGTTGGAAACTTTGAATTGCGTGATGACCTTAACTGCAGTGTGAATAATGTAGAAAAACTCTGTGCAGACAAAACAACAGATATGCCACAAGGTTTTTTAAAATTCTGTACTCCCAAAAATGTAGTTTGCATTTTACTGCATGTATTAATTAAATTGTAATTAAAGTAGTCATATAATTATTTAACATATCCAGAATTCCTTCTTTTAGAACCGTATTCACATTATTTCTTGTATAAGCAGCTACTATGACACCTCCATCTTTAAGACATTACTATGCTTAATGAGTGTTTTACTCACAGACCCCCCCCGCCCATAGCATCTTACTGAGATTGCACTGTGCATGTGAATGGTGTTAAACCATGACAGAACTGTATTCATAGCAATCACAGCTCAGGCCTGAGAGCATGTGAGTCTCAGTGCTGAGGGTTAATACATCAATTCACATGTTGATTACATTCCGGCAGAGCACTTGAGGCAAGCTATTAGTCAAACTTTGTACGACATATAAGGCATTTCAATCCAAAGAGTTGCATATCAAGATGACAGCAGTGTGAATCAATGATCGGTCAGGGCAGATTTGTTTCCAACAAAGTGTTCCTCATAATGGTGCCTTATGGTTGTTAACAGCTATATGATGTGAATGTCTGGATTGAGCATTGGGATCTACCTAAGTCTTCCCCCATAATTCTTATTTAGATGTGATTAGATGTTCTATTCCCTGTTCTTAGTAAAGTTGCCATTTACTGCCTCGTATCCTGTATCATTATATCAACAGTTTAATGATTATAGTTTCCCTCTGTATATTTCAATGAATTTGCACTACTAAGAGGTGTTAAACTATCCTCATAATGCAGGACATTTTGGAGGATTTGAATGAAAATCTGAGCTCATCCATCCTGATATAGGTTTTCCTTGGAACATGTGGGTCATCGTCCTGATCAATCCAATCTAGTCTTTGATAACCTTGATATCAGTTGGCTGTTAAGTCCCAGCCTTCCTTCTTGAACTCGACCTACTGCATTTCCATATTACAGTGCCCAGGCTTCTTGATGCTGTGTTTACTTTTTACTTTGTTTATATCTGCCTCAGTCAAACATCAGCTACATTCATTTGTCTAAAACTGTCTATTGACCTGCATTAGAACTCGAACAACAGTGGCGTTAGAAGTGTAGTGCCAGATATAATTTAATTAAACATTCTTGTTTTTTTACCGTCACCTTTTTTCTAGAACAGCTATTTTAGGTTTTAGGCTTCCAAATATGCTAAAGAAATGAATATTTAAGTGACACTTTTTGTGCAGTAAGTGTACTGTTTATGAACAACTAATGTACATCATAGATAATTAGTTTTAACGAAAGACCTTTATCCTCACAGGTGATGCAGCAAGGAAAGCTTTTGTTGGGAGATCAAAACGTGTCCCAATACAACAAAATTTTGTAACAAAGAGTCTTCCATCATCAAGTGCAAGCTCGTCACAATTGACAGTTGATGCCAAACAAATCATTCAACCTTCAGGCAATAAGTCAGTTATTATGCAACAGCCAGATAATCAGCAGCAGACAGACACTGCTCAGCTTCTGTTATCATTGTCTGGTAGTGAATTTACTAAGCAGACTCAGTCCCTTCAGACCGTGAGCAAAACAATAAGATTTCAGAATTCAGTTGGAACAAGTTCAATAAAAAGTGAACCTGTGAAGACTGAGCCAAATATCAAACCAAGGACAATAAAGTCTGAAGCTGTTGAGCAGCCTACTGCTGTGGTTCCTGTAAGTAATAGAACATTATCAGCACAAGTACCACATCAAGTCACAGAAACAGTAAGTGTAAAAGATACAGCTGGAGCCCAAGCTCAAACTACATTTCTTGCTGAGACCATACCTGCTAGAAAGCGTGGAAGGCCAGTAAAAAGGCAAATGAATATTGTATTCCAGGAGAAGGTACTTACAGATGCAGATATGGCTCTTCATAAGGAAGCAGAAGCAAGTAGGAAAGCCTTGGAAGTTCTTCGTCAAGAAATGGCTGTAGATCCACTGGAGAAAGCATCAGGGGTAATTTCCCAACAGCCAGATCCACTTCGCAAAATAACTTCACATACTGGAACAGCAACAACAATGAAAATGCAAATGCCTGTAACTCCTGTTGGTGTTACATCATCTCGTGCACCTTCCCGCATTCAGACATCATCTGTAAAAAAACCTGTTTCACACACAACTTACATAACGAAATCAATACAGAAACCAGTAGCAGATCCTCCTAGAAAGGTTCTGGTTCAGGAAGAACAACCAAATGATGCACCAAAAAGGGTAGTTAATTCACCAGAACAACCACCAGTTCAAGTTGTTGCACCTAATACTGTTTCACCTGCTACAGAACAAGTTCCTAGCGACTGTTCAAATGCCAATACTAATGTTATCTATCAAGTTGCTAATACTGTAGTGTCAAACCAAGAAATGTTCCAGATTGTTGATAACACCAACTCTCAAGATAAATCACAAAATATTGTGTATCAAGTGGCTGATGGAGTGACGGGATCTGAAGCTGACAATGATAATACAGGTTCAAATATTATATACCAAATGGCAGATTCTGGTAATACCACTTCTGTTATGGGTCAGTATATGGAAGTCTTGAAGGAAGCTGGAATTCCAACTGATGTCCCAATTCTGTTAGATAGTGGAGATGGATCTTATGTTACAGTAAATGAAGAAATGTTAATGAATATTGTTAATGGAGGTGTTTTTCAGTGCCATGTTGCAGAAGGTAACATAGTGACAGGAGACAGATTAGAATTTATTGTCCAGGAGGTGGATGGTGAAGGGCAGCAAACGGCTGAGCAACCAGTACAAAATACTGCAGAACAGACAGCAACAGAGACGACAGAAACATCATCATTAGGAGTTGTCTCTCAAGTATCTGAAGCAACACACGCATCTGTTGGCCGTGACATGCCTACAATTGAAGAAGATCAGTCTGAAAATATTTTAATAGAAAATTTATCTTCAGATAGCAATGTAGGTGGAATTGAGACATTTGATAGTAAAACAACAGTGCAAGAAGATACTGCATCTGCACCTAATCATGAAGTTGCTGAGCAGAAAACTGTAACAGTAGACAGTGTTGCTCTTACTGAAAATTCTGTGCAGCCTAATAGCAATAGTGCACTAGATGAAGCAGATGGTTCAGAGACAGTTTCTTTTGTAAATGAAGTTGTGGATGCAACACAAACTTGTGGATCCACAGAAAATGAAACTGTTTTTAAAAGCAGTCAGTCTATTATTCAGACAGAAAACTTGTCATTTGAGACTGGAGAAGTACTACATGCAGAAAATTCAGGTCCTGAATCCCTAGATTTTAATGTGCAACAAGACTCCACTGAAATAAAATCTGAATCTTCGTCAGCCCAAAATTACGAAGCCGGACAATTAGTGGAACCTCTGTTACAAAATGTAGCAATTTTTTCAGAAGAGAAAACTGTCAAGACACAGAATGATGAGACCACAGATCATAGTGAAGTCACAACAAATGAAAGTGATTGTGTGCAAGAGAACGAAGTTACTTTTACTTACACAGATGCAGCTGGTTTGCCTTCACTAGATGACTACCCTGAAAGCCAGGAATCTACTGTAGTTAACTTCGAAGAAAAGGAAATTACAAATAAAAATGAAAATTCAAATCAAAGTGTTATTCCTACGCATTCAAATGTCAGTGTTGGTGATACCTTAGTGAGTTCAGTACAGGTTGAAAATATTGTTTACAGAGAAGTTAGTGACGAAGTTATAACTGGTGATCCTTATGGAGAAGATCCATCAGATGGTTGCTTAGTACAAACTGCTACTAATATTAAAACTGATGAAACACCAGAAGAATTTCAGAACCATAATGACATCAAGGACTGCCAAAGATTTCAAAATGTTACTGACGTGGAAGCAAGTGAACAGGTAACTGGTCAAGATCAACTTCACTCATCAGAAAATAGTGGAATGTCTGTTGAACAAGCACTAGAAGCCATGATGGGTGATGAAAATTCTGATATACAACAGGACACAGGTGATAACAGTGAAGTTGCTCATAGGACTTCAGAAACAACAGATGCAAGTGGTGAAACTGAAGTGTGTAATGAAAAGTCAAATAGAGAAGAGCTGTGTTTAATGCTCAGTAGAGATGAAGATGCACCAAAACTGGATGATCAGAAATGTGCAGCAGAAACAAGAAAAGTGATGGGTTCTTTTACTCTTGTTGTAAACTCAGAACAACAGAAAGATGATCCAGACAATACTGCTGATACATTTATATCAGCCCCATCTACAGAAGTAACTGAAAATGAGGATCTTAACTGTACACTTAGTGAAAGTGAGAATGTTAATCAAGAAGAGTGTGATCTAACTGTTGAGAACACAGTGGCAAACACCAGTCAGTGTGTAGGTCAGGAAAGAAGTGTTATTGTACAGAATGATAACCAAAATGATATGAAAGATGATGAAACTGAGATTGTAAGTACTGTGGAGAGTATTTGTGATAATGGTAAAGAGGTGGTAGTGCATGATGTATATGCCCAAGAAGCAGTTGAGACAAGTGAAGTTCAAAAGATCACTGTTTCAGATATCACTGAATTACCTGAAAATTATATATTATTTACAGATGCCAAGACTGAGGGTCAAGTCATATCACCCAATAAAGACATTCCCTACGCTGTAGGACTTCTACCTTTAAAGACTGCTTTGGAAAAGTTCCAGTCAATGCCAGACCACCAGCCCCGAAAAACACGATCTTCATCGACAAGCAAGGAAGGCTCAGCTGATCCTCCTGCAGCTCGAGTAAAAAGGAAAGCTTCGTCAACTGAAGGTGGCCCTGACAGAAAAATAAGGGCAGTGAGCACTAGTGCTGAAGAAACGTATGAAGAAGTGATAAGTTCAAGTGGACTACAAGTGCAAGATAACCCAAGTAGTTGGCCCTCGGTGGATTTAAATGTTGAGGAACATAGAGAAGGTCTTCATGCAATGTCAGAAATGGTCACTGAACCTACAGAGGTATGATCATAGATAATTTCAGTGGCTTAGTCAGGTAAAACTTCATTTGTTTGTTGGTTTAATTATTTTCTGTAAGTTCATTAATTCTTACTTTAGAGGTATATATCAGACGCACATTATCCGTAAAAGCTGCTGAAAAGGCGTTGGGCATTCGAAATACTGTTAGTCATTTAAACATTTCACAGTGTGTGTGTGTGTGTGTGTGTGTGTGTGTGTGTGTGTGTGTGTGTGTGTGTGCGTGCGTGCGTGCATTGTGTGATTGCACGCTCACAGTTTTTGTAACAATGCTGTCATTGTGAATTCAAATCCCAACTATAATTCATACATTTCAATTATTTTTGTATAATGAACTGCCGCAGTTTTGTGGGTATGATATGTAAATAAACTTTTATTACCTATGTTATGATAAACATAGGAAAATGCCTCTCTGTTCATAAGACATGTAAGTAGAATGTCATTAGAATGTAAGCTAGAAGTTTGACAGGGGAGTATGTAAGTTGCAAAATATGTTCATAAATTTTTTTCAATGCCTCTAGTAGTTGTCTGAAATAGCTGTGCTGAGATAGCTACTAATTATAAGGTTGTATAGTGTAAAAATTGCATTTAAAGTGCAGTAAGATGATTTTTAAAGCTAGCATGTATGATGTTTTATACAAAGACTTTCATAAATAGTATAAGTCCCCTAATGAAGTAAATGTATTTGTTGAATTCAGAGAAATTCATTGTATATTTTCAAAGAAGACTGTACCATAACATTTTGTCATAATCATAGTAAGTTTAGGGCTATACAGTACAAGTGTTTTCTCTCCTTTGGAGTCACAAATGGTGTAGATCTGCTACAGGTTCTCCATAAGGTAAAGGGTGCCTAATTTTGTTTTATTATACTTCCCAGTGGCACAAATACAAATTTATGTAAATTGTGAGAAAATATTGTCATGGGAATATTACGCAGTGTGATTATTTGTCACTGTGAAAAGAGTGTCCCTCCCTCCTGCTAATGATTTTCTGTTTATTATACATGAAATTAAATTTCTTAATTTCACATTTGGAAGTAGTACCATTCAGAAAGTAGCTTTATTTTAACACTGTATTTTCATAATGTAATGAACTGAAGACAGGACCTGGTGTGATTTTGTTACTTTGTGTGTTGCTGAGTGAAGTACTTTGATGCGTGTAGTAGATGTTGCATATCTTGATCTTAAGAAAAGTAAATTCTGTGAAATGCAGTAACCTCAGTGAAATCTGTTTCCTATGTCTCACCAGAAGAGGCGTTTACTGTCAGGACACAGATGTATTTTTATTTACAAATAAGTCCTATATCTGTACATATAAAACGAAATTCAATATAATGACTTTATATGTATTCAGTTGATAAGCACCATGAGATTGATCTGTGTGTACAGGTGTTTTGTTTTATTTTATTTGTTTACTATGCTTGTTCAGATTAATTATTTGAGCAGGGGATGTGTTTTTTTATCCTGGTAGCTTCTACAGTATATCAAAAACTGCCTATTTGATTTTAAATTAATACAGAAGGTGAATAAAAACTTTAGTGCCTATTATGCAAAGGAAGCACCCAGTTCCCAGATGACAAACCATGCTTATCAACAATTCTCACTCATTACCTAATTCGATTTTCATCATGCTGTTGAGCTGAAAAGACAGGTTCCAGTCATTTTGTCTTGAAAACTTATGTCTCTTGCAGATCTCATAAAAATCTTAATGTCTTCTTCTATATCTGTTGTATGATTAATTCCGTAATAGGAAATTTAGTTAGAAAGCTGTCTGTAATCAAATTGTTATTCTTCATTTTTGCACAGAATAAATTTTTTGTGTAAACCTTAAACTAGCAGTCCATAAAGATGGGGACCATTGTAATCATTTCATTCTGTTAGTGTGTTTGAGTGTATGGCTTTATTCCTCCTCAGTGCTCTTGTGCTTGTACTTGTGTTACAACAGTTTCATTGATACATATAAAACTATGATATTTTTGTATGAAAAATAAGATTATTTCTTACCATAAAACTTTTTTCTCTTTTTGTAGTGTTTATAGAAAATATATATATATATACTTTACTAAGGTGCTTATGTTCCATCAACAAGTCAGCCAAATAGCATATTGTCATAATGCATCAATTAAAGATGCACGCAGATTCATTTTGTGGAATTGGTGGGTTTGAATGAGTGCAGTTGATTGAATCCTAGTTTTGTGTTGTGTTTTACAGTTTTGTTATTGTATTAGAAGTCCATCAGTTTTATATAAATTTTAATGTTTCAGGGCTCAGAATTGCAGCATAGCTTTGCACTATTTTCAAGGGAGTGTTCAGAGTAGTATTTTTTCCCTCAAATGTTTCACTTGAAAAATGTTATTTTTAAATGTTAATTAATATGGTTATTTAACTTAACAGTAATGCCCATACATGTTCCCTGCACAGTGTGTAGTTTAGATCTCATAACATGTCATCCATATGTAATTATTAAGATGAATTCTGTATTTGTGTATAAAAGTTATTTGACTTTATAAATTGGTGTAATTAGTTTTGAGTATTCAATCCATAGTTGTTTGTTGTGTTTATGGCAAATTATATCTAACTTCTTGTTATGTTTTGCATTGTTTACAAGTCTTGTGGAAGTACAGTGAACATTTCATTGTTACACTGTTGTTCCATTTTTCAGCCTAGTCAGTCAGAGGTGTATTAAAATTAATAACAGTGCACATGGAACCATGATACTTATGTTGCAGCATATTAAATAAATACTTTCAGAGCTGAAATTGTTAGATGTTAATTTATTATTGGAGTTACAAATACTAAATTTCATGCATTATTTTTATAAACTTGAATGCTGAAATGTTACTGCATAGCAGAATGATTTAATGTTTGGAATGTATTACAATTCTTTAATTTCCATTGTAACATATGAACACAAAATATGATATTTGTAAATCACATATATTTCAAGTAGGATCATGTGGAATACAAATGTGAGACTGCAGTTCTAAAAGCAAAATTGTCCTAGCTATCCCGTGAGTGTACTAGTAGGGAAGACATAAAAACAATTACAGGTTTGTGTTGATCATCAGTGTCACTTCTTTCAAAAGCTCTTTGTATTTCCTAAGAAACTGACATTCTTTAGCTTGATCTAACCCAAGCATTTAGAAGACACTAATTTATCAGTCAATTACAAATTGTATTTCATGTACGAAGTTTTCTGAAGCTGTTTTGATTGGGCTTTCTTGTGGTATTCAGAAACAAACACCATTATTTCCATTTCAAAGTGCCTTACATAGGTCACTAATACATTATTCCCCTTAAAAGAAAGGTAATGAATGCTGCTGAGAGAACATGTAACAAGAAGTAGAAGAGTGTAAGCACATAATGTAAGTAGTGAAGGTAACGAGTCATGGTGTAAAACCACTTGCACTCCCTCCCTTTCTCTCCCTTGCTCCCTCTCCATCTCTCACGTGCACACATGTTCACTTACAGCTATATTGTCTTGGTTGAGGAGAAAGGAGATGGAGGGAAGGTTATATTGCTGGGTGAAAGAGGCCCCAAGTGCAAGGAAACAAAGGTATGTGACGCTGCGAAGCTAGCCATGGTGCAGGCAGGTGTGGTTACATTGTAAAGTAAAGAAAGGTGTAATTTTGGAAGGGGTGGAACAGAGAAAGATGGGGATAGTGGAATGAAAGTGAGATTGTACATGGATAGGATTGAGTAGGAGGCAAGGGAAAGTAGAGGTGGAGGCAGATATGAGGCAGTGGCTACTGGAGATTAGGCCAAGGAGAGGAAGGAATCAAAAGCCAAGGAGAGGAAGGAATTAAAATATGAGCTACAAGGACAATTCCTGTCTACATGTCCATATAGGGGGGGGGGGGGGGGGGCAGAGGGGAATCCAGATGGAAAGGCTTGTAAATTGTGGTTAAACCATTGAAGTGAAGCCTATGCTCAGCTGCTTGTTCTGCCACTGGGAGATTAATCTTACTCTTGGGCACAGTTTGGTGGTGACCATTTATTTGGGTTAACAGCTGGTTACTAGTGATGTTACATAAACTGATGTGTGTAAGTTACAGGACTGTTGGTATGTGACATGAATGCCTTCACTAGGGGCTCAGCCTCTGACGGGGTGGCATATGCTTGTGATGGGACTACACTGCACAAAAAGAATCACTTTTCTATTTGGCTGCCATTGTGATGTGTGAGTTTGAAATTTGGTTCAAAGGTGCCTACAACCCTTCTCTGTAATGGTGCAAAGAGTATGATGCTCTACGGTGTCACCCTCAGGCTCAGTGATGCTTCAAACAGCAAGATGTTGATACATGTGAAAAAACAACCATGACTCAGAAGTTAATGCAAATTGTATGGTGAGTTAATAATGTCAGATTGCCACCAAATTCCACCAGAGTTCTGCCCATGCCATCAAGGATGTATCACGCTGGGTAGGTCATCATAACTACCACTTACTCACACTTCACCACTTCTTTAGACGCCTCTGTGGTGGAGGTCAGAAACACAACACCCGGCATTGAAATTACATTGCAGTTTTCTTATTGGTGACCGAGGAAAACTTTTCAGACTCACTGACGCTCAGAATTGGTATGAAAAGCCCTGACGAGGTGGCATAAAAGACATCTATGAAACCACCCCTTTCCTTGTGGGGCACTAATTCCCACATATTCCATAGATGAAAACAACAGTTTCATGATCAGCAGGACAAAATTCGTGACAGCATTCTACATTACTGGCACCCCTGAAGGTTCAGCCCTACTGTGAGGACATTGTGGTGCTGCAACCCCATTGAACATTATCTAGTCCCTTTGGAGTGTAGTGTGACCACAGCTTATGCACTGTTATTCGAGTAGAACCATTAGGACCATTCAAAAACATTCAACGAAATTAGAATGTGATATAAAGCAGCAAAGGATGTTTATGGTTTTTTAGTCCTGTTTCACACACTCCTCTGGGGTGATCACAGAGAAGTGCAGCATTTAAAATGTGTGAATAAAGTGGCAAAGGGTCCCTCTAAGATTGACCAGTTCAGTCGCATCTTTGTTGAGCATATTAAAAATGTATGTGTCAGGGACTCCAACACATATTCAACTGAATGGTGCCTCACAGCTGCTGTAGTGCTTCATAGCAGGCCAACCCACCTAAGCAACTCCTGTGATGTCCCCTAGGTTGGGTTTGCTTGCTTTCAGGTGCTAAAGCAGCTGTGAGGCACCATTCAGCTGAATGAGTGTCGAAGTCTCTGATAGATACATTTTTAACATGCTCAACAAAGATGCTGGGTGGCACTAATGGTGTTGCCTAACTGGGAGAAGGGAGGGGGGGGGGGGTTGAGAGGCCGTTTGTCAGTTTATTCACATGCGTGGCTGATGACCTTTGCATAATGCGGCATATCCACAATGGCATTGGACAGAATTGTGGTGAAATTTGGTGTGTACGTGACATCATTAACTCACCTCACAAGTCACTTGAGCTTCTGAGTCCTGTTTCCGCACGTGTCGTCATCTTACTGTTTAAACTGTCACTGAGCTTTTGCACCATTACAGGTGTAGGTTGTAGGCACCTTTGAGCCAAATTTCAAACTTAAGCATCAGAATTAGAGACAATCACAGGATTTCAAGAAAGTGATACTTCGTTGGGTCGATGAGGGCTTAGTACAGGTCTTCGACAGGGCAAACCATATGGCAAGAGGTTGGCAGTGTGTGTGCCATAGTGATTGGTGAGGATATTTTGTAAATTGGATGTAGGATGTACAATGGAACGCCATTTTGTGGGAGGGGGAGAGAATTATAAGAAGGATGTCAGAACCCTCACCCTCCCTGCGATCAGCCACCATTCCCTCCACTACTCCTTCCACCTGTTTTTTCCTCTCACCCCCAGGACAATGTAGCCTTGCTTATGTGTGTGTTTGGTGTCACTTAGTTCCAAAGAAGGATATTGTCTGAAAGTTCACTTCATTTCGTTTACATGTTTATCGACTGCTCAATGCTCCAACTATATAACGGATTTTTAGCTCAACTTTGAGTTCTGTATTCCAACCAGAATTTTCCATTGTAAGTGTTGTCCATTCAGAATGGGTGGCCCCAAGAGAATATATGATGTTAAAAAAAATCAGTATGCTTTCAGTTGAGTAATGTTGGAAGCTTTTCTCAGTACATAATTTTATCACAACCTATAACAGTGATTAAATGTGACATGATGATCTGTGCTGTTCTTAAATTATTGTCTGTGATTAACAGGTGGGGTTTCTAAGTCGAAGCCAATGACCTTGATGCAGTGTAACTCTGGTTCCTGTCAAAACACCATAGTTAAGTGCTGTCAGGCTGGGCTAGTACTCCGGCGGGTGGCTGTCAGAGTCTGCCGAGCACTGTTGGCAATTGGATTGCATTTAGCCCTTGTGAAGTCAATTGAGGGGCTATATGATTGAGAAGTTGGGACTGCGCTCATAAAAAGTATGCTGGCCACACACCCGTCCATGTCCGCATCCAGTGATGCATATTGGCTGAGGATGACTTGGTGGCTGGTCAATACCATTGGGCTTTCTGTGGACCATTCAGACAGAGAGAGAAGGGGGGAGGGGGGTTGCAAAACTAACTGAAAAATTGTAAATTAACTGGAAGTGGGAGTCATATTATCCATTTGGTTCCACAACAATCCTTGTTGATAGCTGCTGTTTCCTCAATGACCTGAGCCCCACATCCTGCAGACCTTAAATTGAAATCTTCACATTTGTTACGATGCAGTTATCTTCCCAGTCTTTTTAGCTATCTGTCCTCCTATCAGTGCAATATTATTGGGTCTGTAGTAGTAAGCCAGATTAAGAGTGATGAATTTTTAGAGAGACGTAACTGTTTTAAATTGACATTTGCTCAGTAAGACCTAGGAGTTATACATTTGTGTTCAGATTTGATTAAATTGAAGGAAAAAATCCAGGTAGAGGCTGTTGCTAATAGTCCATAAAATGTCAGATAGCTCAATTGGAAGAGTACCACTTATGAAATGCAAATGTCCAGGTTTAAGTTGCAGTGTAACACACCACGCACCACATTTTAACTGGTCTTGTGTATCTTTTTTGTTTCATTATGGGTAGTTTCATTGCCCATTATACAGATTTCCTTAGTCACACGTGTGTGTCAGATGTGGCTTGACATTTTGATATATCACATTATTAACAGACTTCATCTTGTATCTCAGTCTGCAGATAATTTCTATATTTGAAATTACTATCCAGTTTTTAAGGACAGCTGTCTGACTTCTCTCAGATTAAATTACATCCCCATTTTGTGTTTTAATTCACTTACATTTTCTGGAACTAAGTTTATGTACACTGTGCCAAAAAGCTTCTGAATCATTTGTGACACGTGATCTATGTCCAGACTAGGGCTCATGCCTAACCACCTTCTGTTCATGAGCAATGCTTCCAGTTGAGCTACTTACATGTACACCATGGACTAACGTCTTGCCAACTCCTGTCTAGTCTTTACAAATACCACAACAATCAGTATGCCGTGTGACAAGTACTGTGGAGAAAATGTTTAAAGTGGAAAGTTTGGCTCAATGTAAGCCTCAGGATGGTTATTAAGATGCAATTATTTTACCTTTGCAGCATAGTTATGCAAGTAGTCTGTTTAAAGTTAACACTGTTTTAATCCCATCTGAAATATCTCTTGTACTGAACCTTGTGTAATTGTGTAAGGCATGGTTTTAATAAATTTAGAGAGAAAATGTTTTCTATGAGTGTGTGTTGCTGTTGTGTTAGTGGAGTTGTTTATTGTTGGACTGAAACCCTTGCTCTGGATTTATTATTTGGTACAACATTGTCTTCACCTAGTTATCAAGCTCATGTATGTAAATTGAAAAAAAGAATAAGTTGCTACTCAACTTAAAAATGACATGTCAAGTTGTGCCTGCTTTTGTGTGTGTGTGTGTGTGTGTGTGTGTTGGTTGGGGGGGGGGGGGGGGCTTCACAGTCTTTTCTGAAGAAGTCTTTGGCTGAAAGCTCAGTGTGTGACAGTCTTTCTATTGTGAGTGTCTGCAACTCAGTGTGTCATCTTTATAGTGAGCAGCAGTCAATTCTTTTGAAAAATGATATTCCAACTTGGACTTTTCATTGTTTAAATTGAAATGCCATTGTGAATTAATGTGTAGTCCTGCACGGTTAGAGTAACATTTTTCTGTCAGTGTTGGTATTTCAGAGCCAACACGCTCTGGAATCTTTGAATGTGTCAAAATTGTTATTTGCTTTACTCTTGCTTGTTAAGATGTATTTTCTGTGCGTAGATATGCATTCATTTTGAATATTTCGTGTGTTAAACATTTTATTTTTACTTGTGATTGTGGCACTGTCAATGAAATTAGCAGACTTTTTGTGTCCTTTCCGCTGATGATGGTAGAAATAGGACTATGAACTATAACTATAATGGAATTAGTGTACACTCTTGGAATTTTATCAGTAAACCACATCGTGATGCAGAACATGTGTCTCCTACTGGAGTTGTCTGAGCATCTACATGGTAATTTACCAAATGAACCTATAATGAAAAGCACTGCTTTTCTGGGATTCTATCTGTTTTGTCTGTCAACTACAACTTGTACAGATCCCAGATGGACAACAGTGTTCAAGTATTCATTGAACAAGGACTTTGTAACATACCTACTTTGGGGGAGAACTAGACTTAATGTGTCTGTGATTAGTGTGGGCGTTCCACTACAGTCATGGAATCATACAAAATGGTTCTTTCTGCCTAATTACGTGCAGTGTGTTACATTTGTTTATGTTGTGGTTCAACTGCCAATCTCTACATCAAGTGTAGATTCTTTATAGGTCTTTGTGCATTTCATTGCAGTTTTCTGGAATTTCAATTTCCCTGTATACAATAGCATTGTTAGTGAAAATGACATATTGTGTTTTGTTTGGTAGGAACTCTTGAGTCCAGTCACATGGCTGGTTGTATTTTCTGTACACTGGTACTTTGTTTATTAAATGTTAGTGCAGAGTTGTGTTGAATGCCTTCTGGAGGTGAAGGAATATGGCATATACTTGGGCACTGCTGTGACTGATTTCTCTGCAAGTGGATGAACAGAGAAAACTGAGTTTCATGTGATTGTTGTTTATGGAATCCATGTTGATTCCTACAGAGGAGATTTTCTGTCTCCAGAAATATAACACACAACCATAAAAAAACACTCCAAAATTATGTGGCAGATGAACATCAGTCAAATAGGCCAATAGTTTTGTATGTCTGTTCAGTGCCCCTTTCTATAAACTGGAATAACATACACTTTCTTCTAATCTCTAGGAACTCTGCCAGTGGCTTACAGTACACTGCTGCTAAAGGAGGAACAAGTTCACATAATCTATGTAAAATTATATTGGTATCCCACCAGGTCCAGTGACCTTTCATTTGTTAAATGATTTTATAGTTGATTTTGTATCAAGTGGCCATTTATTTTAATATGTCATTTTGACTTTTGTGCAATGATTTAAAGGAGGAGTGACAGTATGATCTTCCTCAGTGAAACATTTTTGAAAAAAGAGTTCAGTATTTTGGCCTTCTCTCTGTCACATTTCACTTTGATGGCATTGCAGCCACCGATGGTGTGGACAGATGGCTCTGATCCATTTACGTACTTAACCTAAGGCCAGCACTTAAAATTTTCTGTCTGATCTGTAGTTGGTATTTTACTTGGAAATTTCTTGAATACTTCACTATGGCTCTCATTACATGAAGTTTGGCTTGTTAATTTTTATTTCTGCATGAGGCTTTTGTAACGTTTAAATCTGCAATAAAGTTCTCATGACTTTCAGAGCGTCTTTCTAGCATAGCTGTTTCTGTTTTTCTGCTCAGTGCCTACCTGTAGAAGGTGTATTGTTCAATATTCTTGAAACTGTCCATTTATTCTTAACACTTTCAATGTGGTAGAGGAGTAAATTTTTCATTTAAATCATCTGTGATGTCAATAGAAGATTTTGAAAGTGGTAAGCCGTGGTGTGGGTTCCAAGCAAGATACATGCACTTGACACAAAATAAGAGCTGCTGCAGTATTTGAAAATGGACAGTATGATCAGCTGAGTGTTAGTGATAGTCGATTTGCTCTCTTGAAACATCTTAAGACTCCTGTGTTGCATCCTCACACAGGGACCAAAGGGCACTACAGTAGAACCTATATTGCTATCAGATGTGTAATAGAGTGTACATTTGGTGTTTGGAGGACATATTTCTAAATTCTCACTAAAGCAATGTGATATAAACAAAAGAAGTGTGTGAATATTATTGTGGCTGCTGCAGTTCTTTACAACTTTGAAATAGATGCTGGAGATGCATTTCAGTCACAAGTAGATGCTGCAGAGCAAGCTGTCAGAAGGGCTGTTATATTTAATTAAAATGGTACCTAGTTTGCTAGTAAAGAGACAAGGTGCTGTAAAGACTTTTCTTTGTTAAATAAGTAAATAGGGCAGTGGATCATCTCTACTGCAGTGAAATGTGACCCATTTCATTTATGCACAATTTTATTGATCCCCCCTCCTCCTCCTCCTCCTCCCCCCCCCCCCTGTCTCTCTCTCTCTCTCTCTCTCTCTCTCTCTCTCTCTCTCTCTCTCTCTCTCTCTCTCTCTCTCTCTCCCCCCGCCTCCCTCTCCAGCTGGTGGATTAAAATTTTCGTCTTATTTCTTACTTCAGCACACAAAGTTATTCAACAAAAAATAAGTTTTGATTATTTCTAAGAAAAAGATTGTCTACTTTTATAATTTTACAAATACAAATAAATAAAAGGTAGATGTGCTGGTGAAATAAAAGGCACAAATAATATGTCATGTGAAATGCAAGAACCTTTTAACAGTGGGAAAAATATCAAGCAAAGAAGTGTTTTTACATATAAAACATATTCAAATGCATTTAAAAATATCTAATTTCACAAGAGCATTGACAGAAGAAGAGCAACTCGAAGTTTGCTCCATTTCATTCTTGAATGTGTTCATAACTTCTGATTTAAGGTTGTGTTCTCTTTCATGATTTATCTTTTTCTTTCAACAAAAATTTTTGCATTACATTCCTCATGCATTAAACACATTTTTAATGAATGAAGCTTGTCTGCTTTTTCCGACAACTACCTGTTCTTCACTACGACCACATGTCTTCTGCCTTTTTTCATGGGCACATCTTCTGATAAGCTCCCAGCAGCAAGTTCAAGCCGAGGTCCATGATTATGAAATGAAGTTTCACCTTCAGCAGTTTAATTGCCAACTTCAGAGTTATCATCATCATCATCATCATCATCATCATCAGTGTTGCTTGAAAGGATGACATTATCTTCAGTTGTGTCAGTGTTGTTAACTTCAGTTATCCCTCTGAAAACTTCTGGGATTGTATCAACAACCATTTTGGTTCTGTCATGTATCTTCATCTCAGCCACTCCACTGGCCGTTTGGAATTGTTCTCGGTTACATTTAGCTTCTATTTTCTTTGCTTTCACTTTCCTTCTGAATTACTTTAAGTTACTTTTGTGGACTCTCTGCGAGAGCTTCTGCGTTATGCTCAATGTGTATTTTTTCCAAAGCAGCCATTTTCCTTTTTAGCATGTTTACATCATGCTTTTTAGGTTCAGTAGTAGTTATGCACATTTTCTTGTTTCAGCAAACTACTCATCATCACTTTCTGTTGGTTTTTTTCCCCCTCCATAGGCCTAAGATTGTCCTTGGCTACCTCCATGTTGCTGTTAACTCATATCTCAACTTGCAGAAGATGTCACGTACCAAGAATGGATGGTGATAGCTGTAGATGGTAGTGTTAAGGATTGAAGAAAAGATTCATCCATTAATATAATGTATATTTTTCGTGACATACCAGTTTTATCATTAGCATAAAGCATCTAACTACTTTGAATTTTAATAATCCTTCTAGCATAAATTATGCTAACATGTTATTATTGTCAAAATGTTATGTAATAATATCTGCTGACAATCAATATTTTACAAGAGGAAACGAAATGCATGTGACAGCAGTAAGCAGAAATAGTTTTCTTCTTTAGTAAAATGTCATTACTAAATAAGTGAATAGAAATTGCACACTCCAATAGTTACTAAAAGAATGTGTTACTATGGAACTAGTTTACTAAAGTAGACGAGACTGAAGAATTAAGTGTTACTACAAGAGTAATTCGTAGTTCTTCAGTGCTTGCCCTCCTCAGTGTAAATACGAATGTTTCACATTCGTCTCTCATGTGACCTGAAGATTGCTTTTTGTCACAATTGATAAGGATAAATATGATCGTACCTATCTTTATATTCCTATTTGCAGCCACATTCAGTGATGCTGTAATGGCCTTATGGTCACTGCTTCCCTGTTTTACACTGAGTCAGAAAGTTCAGACCAGTTGGTGAGCAAATGTAAATTGTTACCTTCAGCAGTTGTTCTTTGATTAACAGTACAAGGTATGGAACCATTAGACACAGTTCCTGGAATCTACTATCTGCTCTATTCATTTGAGTCTCAGTCAATGGCTGAAGAATTGAAATCTTCCTGTAATACTGTAATGACCAGAAATCTACCTGAAATCTCAAAGTTTTCCCTCAAGCATTCCATCACTATAGCTCATGAGGTGGAGGATCTACACGGGTGACCAAAATTAAAGCAACAAACTGCTGTTTCCCCGTCCTATGTCTAATTCATGATATAACCATACAAACTATCAGTCAGATGTCTATATGATGGTGTTCTGCACACAGATGGCATTCCGGTCAACAGACAACTATGCCAACAATGACATCAGGGCTCCTATGCATCGAGTTAGTGTTTGTGGGTAGCCCCACATCCACAATCGCTGTGTACACAGTACAGACAGTGCAGTGTGGCACAGATAAGATGCCTACCAGGCACTGTGTGGTGGAGGATCATAGAAAGAAATGAAGCAGGACAGTCACAAAGTGAGTTAGCCCAAAGGCTTAATGTGAACTGTTCTGTTGTTTGTCAGATGTGACAGTTTATAGAGACTGATGATCATATCCTGAAGACCAGGGCAGGACCAATCGTGTGACTTAAGAAGAGAGGACTATTATTTGGTTGTAAGGTCACGACGGTATGACCTTAGTACTGCATGCTAACTGGCATGTGAGCTCACAGCATCCACTGGATGTGTTGTATTGAGGCAAACGGTGTGCAGAAGACTTTGGCTGAGTGGCCCTTATTGTCGGAGAGGTGATGTATGTCTACCCCCAACGTGTCTTCTCAGAAGGGAATGTCTAAAGTGGAGTCACCAACATACCACCTGGACGGTTGAACAGTGGGCGAATGTTCTTTTCACAGATGAGTCCCAATTAAGTCTGGAGAGTGATTCTCGATGGATTCACATCTTGAAGGAACTTGAAACATGATTTTGGGACCCAATCATTGTGGAAAGAAAGAGATATTGAGGGGGGTCCCTAATGGTTTGGGCAAGGATTATGTTTACCACTGGAACCCCTATTCATGAAATCGTATGGGTGAATTGACAAGGTTTAGCTGCTGTCAGTTATTGTGACGAGAGCTCATTTGTGGTTGTTGCGAGGTGCTGTTGGCTTAGACTTTGTATTGATGGACGATAATACTTGACCTCATAGAGCATGGGTGGTTGATGTTTTCTTGGAAATGGAAGATATTGCACGCATGATGTGGCCTGCTTGATTTGAATATCGTACAGGAAATCTGGGATGCACTAGGTAGACAGCTTGCATCACGCCAGCACCCACCAAGACTGCAAGCAGTTGTGCAGGAAGAATGGCCGTTATTGCCTCAATATGAGACTGATGATGTCATTCACATCATGCTCTGTCATTGTCAGGTGTGTGATGTTGCGAGAGTTGAACACATCCTATATTGAGCACTTTAACCAGTTATTGGAATGTACAAGCAGATCCATTAAGTTGAAAAAAATAGTGAACGTTTTTGTCTATCATTATGCATGTGGCAGTAGTTTACATTCTGCGGTCATTACATTGTTTTTACTTTACTATCTCCTGTTTATACTGTTTTGTGGCAAGATAAATGCAACCTTGCAAAATTTCTGTGTTGTTGCTTTCAATATCAAACTGGTACTAACCTCACTAGATTTTATTGATTATTTGTAGCTATGAACACACCTCCACTACCAGCATTCAGTCTATCTTTGGAACTTAGAATTTCATTGCTGTTAACATCTGATTTCAGTCAGCTTTCTAGTTCTTCAGTTAGCTTATACAACAAATGTTACTCTCTTTAATAGAATGGGCATGATATTCATCCCTGTCTGAAGACAGAATGTAACTTATTGACTCAGTGGAGATTTCTCTATTCTAAAAAAACCCCATGTGTTTGTAGCACTTACTCCAGTGCTATAATTACCTGCTTCCTGTATATAGTGTACTCCTGGCCTTTTGGGGATGGAGTCCTACAATTCTCTGACCAGGAGATCTAGGAATCTGTCTGGATCCAAGATTTGTTACAGAATCATGTAAACCTCTGGTTTAAGTCTTCCATTTGGATCCTAACCAGAGGACTATGATTGTTTTTGGGAGCGGTACTGCAGAAAGCAACCTCTGCTTCCACACTGTGCGAGGCTAGCTGACTTTAACAAAGCATTGATCCTCCTGTATGAACTGATGATGGCCTCTGAATCCTGGCAGCAGGAGATGTTTGTGGTGGCATGAGGTAAAATTTGCAGTGGGGTGCATCCAGTGTGCTCAGTTGCTGCCAGCAGAGCTTCTTCTACACATCGAACTTGATCCCTCCACAAGGATTTATCTTTTCTTAATGTTGGATCTCCACCCTCTGCATTTGCCCAAACCTTAAAGGAAAATTGGCCCCTGCTGACTCAACAGAAAGGTGTGCTGCTGCGATAGTTGAACACATCCCATATTGGGCACTTTAACCAGTTGTTGGAATGTATGTGTAGATCTATTTAGTTGGAAAAAACGGTGATTGTTTTTGTCTGCCATTATGCACGAGACAGTTTTTACATTCTGCATTCATTACATTGTTTCTACTTTACTATCCCCTGTTTATACTGTTTTGTGGCAAGATATATGCAATCTTGCAAAATTTCTGGATTGTTGCTTCAATTTTGGACACCTGTGTATAAAAGCCACTGATATGATTACCGTCTTTGATCCATCTTTAACACTTATTTTCATTCAAATTATTTTCAGTATCAAATTGGTACTAACCTCACTAGATTTTATCGATTATTCATAGCTATAAACACACCTAAGAGAGTAAGGGGACAGCCATGCAGCCAGTACCCACTTTTGTGTCTGCCCTGAGATTCGTACCTGCTCCACTATTCCCCATTCATCATCGGCAAGTGTTGAATACACAGAATGAGTGAATTGGGGGCCTCTGCAGCGTTTGAGATCGCAAGTGAAACATTCATCTCAGGTGCTTCAATGCGACCACAGCCAGGGCAGTAGCGTGCATCACACAGTTGGTGCAGTCATGGTCTACCTCTAATTAATGTTTATCCTTATCACAATGAATATAACACTAATCCAAGCATTTACTAAATGCAATTGAAGTACTGCTGCTGTGCAGTTCTAAGTATCACTGCACTACAGTCAAGCCACATTACATCAGTACACAAAAAAAATACACAGGAACTTAACACGTCACGCAGTTGGGTACAGAGATATTGTACACTACTTCAGAGAAGCATGTAGGAGCAAATAATAAACTAAATACTGTGTACAGTATAGTGAGCTGCTGCTGCTGCCAATGTGTGTGTGCTCATCTGTGGCTGCACTTGGAGAAAACAATAGTCACATGCCATGGATAACAATGTGTTGATTACAGAGGTTGTAACAATGAGTATACGGGCCACATTGCAGCAGTCATTTGCCAGTACATTATCAGACAATGACCGTATCAGGTACAGAAGCCACCTTTCCCCCCTGTATAACCTTCTTCACTGCAGATTAGTGTGAGCATTGGAATGTCGCCATTGAATGTTGAAAACATGCAGAAAGTTAGCTCAACTGATGAGTTGTGCTACATATAGATACTGTCATATGGTTGGTACAATATATTGAAAACTGCAGTAGACAAATCAATCCACTTCCAAAGATGGTATAGTTCCGGCTCGTCCTTGTTGTGGTCTCCATGGGGCTTGTTTCACGAAATGGGTGCAAAATGTTTTTGATAAGTCTGTCGTTGCTGAATAATAAAGAAACCTACTGCCTGAACAGTGGTAGTCATGTCTTTGTTTGCAATACCTCCAGGCTTGCCTTTCCTTCACCAATACACTGCCTCATCTCGTTGCTCCAGAATTTTGTCAGAGTAATTTGATAACACTTGGTAGACTTGAAGCTGATTACATGCCCTATAGTATCTATTTACCTTAATCTTGTTCACATCTGGGATGTCATGAATTAAGTTATGCCCAATTTGAGTACAGCTTTTTGCTAATCCCTCTTAGTTGTCAGTAGTGACTGAGCAGTCAAGATTCTTCCCAATGACTTTGGCATCTCTTGCCATACGTTCCACAACCTGTCCACTTCACAGTATATGACCACAGGTTTCAAGATGTAAGGGAGCTCTACACAGTACTAAATAGCTGGGCCTAATTAAGTTACAGAGAATGCTTGCATCACCAAGAAACAGCTCTGTGGCATATCGGATGTACTGCTTTACAAGCTTGGTTTTTGTCAAGCATCATTTAAATTGGTCAGCCCAGTTCCAGAGGGTAAACAGTTTGCTACATGTATGTTTTGTTTTCTGATAGAAAATGTAGTGTACAAAATCTGAAAGAAAAGGGATGTGACTGACACTGCAAATTTCAGGTCTTACGGAATATATCGAATTAGTGATGGTCGTCTGTAGACGAGAACTTATAGGAGCCCCCACGCATCTGCATTTGGTTATTTCACTGCTTAAAAAATTTGTGTGTGTCATTTAACATAAAGAAAAGTAAGAGCTTTAGAGAGAGAGCATGGGCTTCGATTGAGGTAGGCAGTCACCAGTACCCTTTCAAAGAAACCAAACCATCATTCACTTTTAATGGTTTAGGGAATCATGGAAACCAAGATCTTGATGGCTGGAAAAGAATTTGATTTGATTGATTTTTATGAAACTTGAACCAATAAGAACTGTTCAAGGTTGAAAGAACAACTGTGCACTAATGTACCCTAGCAAAGAGTTACTAAGTGTTGTGAACAGTTTCACTTCTTTGCATTAGGGTGGGATCAGCCTATTTTTGCTTTAGGCGTTGCTCAGACAAAGCTAAGCCCAATTTCTTGATTCTTAAACTAACCGCAAGAAAAATCCAGATTATAGTTGTTACGCAACTTCTTACAGAGTTTGTGTGTGTGTGTGTGTGTGTGTGTGTGTGTGTGTGTGTGTGTGTGTGTGTGTGTGTGTGTGTGTGTCATTGTACTTTCTGCAGTGAACTCACAAAGTGACTACTGTCGTTTCTACAGTGAACTCTCACAATGATCATAGCCATAAAAATATTCTCATGGTAACCAGAGCAAAGTATTCAGAATGTGTTAAGCATTGTCCGCTGGCAGCATGACGCCATACTGCCCTCCCCCTTTTAAGAAAGATAAACAATTGGAAGTTTTATGCAAGTGCAGGCTTTCTCGGCAAATTTCATATATGAAGTCTTCAAGGGTTGTCAGCTGAGTAGCATCGTCGTCTCTTGGCAACGTTTCGATGGAATGCATCTCCATCATCTTCGCCTGAAGATTTTGGAGACGCATTCCATCGAAATGTTGCTATGAGACAACAATGCTACTCGGCTGACAACTGGTGAAGACTTCATATATAGTTGGAAGTTTGCTTTAAAAGTAGAAACAATTCCACTTGTGAGGTGAGTTGTTAGATATGATTTCTAAATGATAGAGTGTGACTTTCATTATCACATCCAAGGGGTTTATGGTAACAATATTATTGATGAAAACTGTTTGCAATCAGGATTTTACAACTTTCTGTATTTTGTTGTAACATTTTTATGTTCCATGAGAAGAGAGCTATGTGGGTTTTCAGTGTGTAAAAGTATGGGAACAGTTAAAACAGTAATCTGTAGATGTACCTCAAATGTTTTTGAATAAAAACTAGTATGGTCCTCTTATAGGTAATCACAGACAGATGTTATAACTATCATTTATCTGCATGTTTCCTCTCACTATCAAGTTGTGGAAAAATTGTTTGATGAAACTGAAATTCAGTATAACATTTTCAGAGTAAACAACTGTGCTATAAGAATTACATTTGCCAAGCCCTTTTTAAACAGCATTGTGTTTTTCCAGCTGTTTCGTGATACATGCAATTATTAACGTTATTTCTCTATACCAATTTTTGGGAGACTTAGGATGCAGATCACTACCTTACCATCCGCATCTAAGTTTTCTGTAAGGGTTCCATTAAAGAGGAAACTGTCAATTTCCCACTCTCTTCTTGTCTTCAGTTCCAAAACCATCAAAGGATACAGTTGTGCTTTTTCAGTATCTTGCAAGATTTCTTGTGATGCACTACTTATTAAGTATTGTTCTTCCTACACTGAAGTGTCAAAGAAACTGGTTAGGCATGCATATTCAAATATAGAGACATGTAAACAGGTAGAATACAGTGCTGTGGTCGACAACACCTACATAAGTAAACAACTGTCTGGCACAGTTGTTAGATAGGTACTCCTCCTGTAATGGCAGGTTACCAAGATTTGAGCAAGTTTGAACATGATGTTATAGTCGGCACATGAGCAGTGGGACACAACATCTCCGAGGCAGTGATTAAGTGGGATTTTCCCATATGATTAATTCATGAGTGTACTGTGAAATCCAGGAATCTGGCAAAATATCAAATCTCCGCCATTGCTATGGCCAGAAAAAGATCCTGCGAGAATGGGACTGATGACGATTGAAGAGAATTGTTCAGCATGACAAAAGAGCAACCCTTCTGCAAATTGCTGTAGATTCCAGTGCTGTGCTATCAACAAGTGTCAGCATGTGAACCATTCAATGAAACATCATTGATATGGGCTTTTAGAGCCGAAAGCCCACTCATGTACCCTTGTTGACTGCGTGACAAAAAGTTGTACTCCTTGCTGACATTGGACTGTTGATGACTTGAAACATGTTGCCTGGTCAGATGAGTCTCATTTTAAATTGTTTTCGGCAGATGGACATGTATGGGTGCAGAGACAACTCTATGAATCCATGAACCCTGTATGTCAGCAGGGTACTGTTAAAGCTGGTGGAGGGTCTGTAATAGTGTGGGGTGTGTAGTTGAAGTGATTGGGACCCCTGATACGTGTAGATATGATTCTGACAGGTCACATGTATCTAAGCATGCTTCCATTCACGTCCATTGGGCATTTCGATGGACTTGAGCAATTCCAACAGGATAATGCGACTCCCCACACATCCAGAATTGCTACAGAGTGGTCCAGGAACAATCTTCTGAGTTTAAACACTTCCACTGGCCACCACTCTCTCCAGACATGAATATTATTGAGCATATCTGGGATGCCTTGCAATGTGCTGTTCAGAAGAGATCACAGCACCCGCGTACTTCTTTGGATTTATGGACAGCCCTGCAGGATTCCTGGTATTAGTTCCCTCCAGCACTACTTCAGATATTAGTTGAGTCCACACCATGTCTTATTGTGGCACTTCTGCGTGCTCGCAGGGGCCCTTCACGATATTAGGCAGGTGTATCGGTTTCTTTGGCTCTTCAGTGTACTTCCACAGTAAATATCTTCTGGTGGAACATATCAATTTCTGTCAGTAGTAGTCCACTTGAGAAATAAACCTTTAAAAACAAGCTTGTGTATATCAAGTTGAATTCCAGACTTTGGTATCTTGTGATAGTGCATGTAAAACAAGTAGTTACAACTCTTACTCCATTTATATGACCTTGGCAGTGCAATGATTGCTATTCAGAAATCCCCACAGGATCAACTACTGCACTTTAAGGTGAATACTGCTTGCTGTCTCCACATAGTCATGACCTTGAAATTTTGATTACATAAGTCTGATTATAAGTTAAACTGTGAGTGAGTCAAATCACCAAGACACATCAGTTACTTTAGGTACTGTAGAGAAAACACAGTTCATTCAGATTAATCCATTCCTGCCATACACTTCTCCAGCTAGTTAGTACTTCCTCTTGGAGTTGTCATGTCTCACAACTATAACTACCCTAGGCTTGATAGTTTATCTCCACATCTCTCCTCCATGTTAGCTGCCTGGGAGAGTATTGTAACTGCAACTTCTGTTGCCTCGCAAACACTTGAGTTTTGAGTACATCGATTCCTCTGAGCCTGACCATAACTTTCAGAAACCAAAGAAATCCAGAAACATGGCCATCCTTGCTCCACATGCCACAGGGCTTCCATTAACTTACAGCTTCACTCTTACAAAAACTGTGAGGTGAATGGTGGAATGGTTCCTCCGAAAGAATATGTTTGATTTCTTTCCTGAATCAATGATTATTCTCTATCTGTAATGATAAGATGTTCAACCGTAATATTATTCCTTCATTTATGTAAGACATTTCCAGGGGCAGATGTGGACTATGAGCACAATCTATTGGTTATGAACTGTAGATTAAAACTGAAGAAACTGCAAAAAGGTGGGAATTTAAGGAGATGGGACCTGGATAAACTGACTAAACCAGAGGTTGTACAGAGTTTCATGGAGAGCATAAGGGAGCAATTGACAAGAATGAGGGAAAGAAATACAGTAGAAGTAGTATGGGTAGCGTTGAGGGATGAAGTAGAGGATCAAGTAGGTAAAAATATGAGGTAACAGTAGAAATACTGAATTTAATTGATGAAAGGAGAAAATATAAAATTGAGTAAATGAAGCAGGCAGAAAGGAATACAAACATCTCAAAAATGATATCTACAGGAAGTGCAAAATGGCTAAGCAGAGATCACTAGAGGACAAGTGTAAGGATGTGGAGGCTTATCTCACTAGGGGTAAGATAGCTACTGCCTACAGGAAAATTAAAGACACCTTTGGAGAAAAGAGAACCACTTGTATGAATATCAAGAGCTCAGATGGAAACCCAGTTCTAAGCAAAGAAAGGTGGAAGGAGTATGCAGGGTGTTACAAAAAGGTACGGCCAAACTTTCAGGAAACATTCCTCACACACAAAGAAAGAAAATATGTTACGTGGACGTGTGTCCGGAAACGCTTACTTTCCATGTTAGAGTTTATTTTATTACTTCTCTTCAAATCACATTAATCATGGAGTGGAATTGCACAGCAACAGAATGTACCAGCGTGACTTCAAACACTTTGTTACAGGAAATGTTCAAAATATCCTCCGCTAGCGGGGATACATTCATCCACCCTCCGTCGAATGGAATCCCTGATGCGCTGATGCAGCCCTGGAGAATGGTGTATTGTACCACAGCCGTCCACAATACGAGCACAAAGAGTCTCTACAATTGGTAGCGGGGTTGAGTAGACAAGAGCTTTCAAATGACCCCATAAATGAAAGTCAAGAGGGTTGAGGTCAGGAGAGTGTGGAGGCCATGGAATTGGTCCGCCTCTACCAATCAATCGGTCACAGAATCTGTTGTTGAGAAGCGTATGAACACTTCGACTGAAACGAGCAGGAGCTCCATTGTGCGTGAACCACATGTTGTGTCGTACTTGTAAAGGCACATGTTCTAGCAGCACAGGTAGAGTATCCCGTATGAAATCATGATAACATGCTCCATTGAGTGTAGGTGGAAAAACATGGGGCCCAATCAAGGCATCACCAACAATGCCTGCCCAAATGTTCACAGAAAATCTGTGTTTATGATGTGATTGCACAACTGCGTGCGGATTCTTGTCAGCCCACACATGTTGATTGTGAAAATTTACAATTTGATCACGTTGGAATGAAGCCTCATCCATAAAGAGAACATTTGCACTGAAATGAGGATTGACACATTGTTGGATGAACCACTCAAAGAAGTGTACCCGTGGAGGCCAGTCAGCTGCTAATAGTGCCTGCACACACTGTACATGGTACGGAAACAACTGGTTCTCCCGTAGCACTCTCCATACAGTGACGTGGTCAACGCTACCTTGTACAGCAGCAACTTCTCTGACGCTGACATTAGGATTATTGTCAACTGCACAAAGAATTGCCTCATCCATTGCAGGTGTCCTCATTGTTTTAGGTTTTCCCCAGTCGCAAGTCATAGGCTGGAATGTTCCGTGCTCCCTAAGACGCCGATCAATTGCTTCGAACGTCTTCCTGTCGGGACACCTTCGTTCTGGAAAACTGTCTTCATACATACGTACCGCGCCATGGCTATTGCCCCATGCTAATCCATACATCAAATGGGCATCTGCCAACTCCGCATATGTAAACAGTGTACTGACGGCAAAACCACGTTCGTTATGAACACTAACCTGTTGATGCTACATACTGATGTGCTTGATGCTAGTACTGTAGAGCAATGAGTCGCATGTCAACACAAGCACCGAAGTCAACATTACCTTCCTGCAATTGGGCGGTGAATCGAGGAACTACAGTACATATTGACGAAACTAAAATGAGCTCTAACATGGAAATTAAGCGTTTCCACATAACATGTCCACATAACATCTTTTCTTTATTTGTGTGTGAGGAATGTTTCCTGAAAGTTTGGTCTTACCTTTTTGTAACACCCTGTATAGAGGGTCTATACAAGGGCGATGTACTTGAGGACAATATTATGGAAATGGGAGAGGATGTAGATGAAGATGAAATGGGAGATATGATACTGCGTGAAGAGTTTGACATAGCACTGAAAGACCAAAGTTGGAACAAGGCCCTGAGAGTAGACAACATTCCATTAGAACTACTGACAGCCTTGGGAGAGCCACCTGTGACAGAACTCGACCATCTGTGAGCAAAATGTATGAGACAGGCTAAATACCCTCAGACTTCAAGAAGAATATAATAATTCCAATCCCAAAGAAAGCAGGTGTTGACAGATGTGAAAATTACTAAACTATCAGTTTAATAAGTCACGGCTGCAAAATACTAACACGAATTCTTTACAGACGAATGGAAAAACTGGTAGGAGCCAACCTCGGGGAAGATCAGTTTGGATTCCTTAGAAATATTTGAACACGTGAGGCAATACTGACCCTACAACTTATATTAGGAGATAGATTAAGGAAAGGCAAACCTACGTTTCTAGCATTTGTAGACTTACAGAAAGATTTTGACAATATTGACTAGAACACACTCTTTCACATTCTAAAGGTGGTGGGGCTGCAATACAAAGAGCAAAAGGCTATTTACAATTTGTAGAGAATCCAGATGACAGTTATAAGTCGAGGGGTACGAAAGGGAAGCAGTGGTTGAGAAGGGAGTGAGACAGGGTTGTAGCCTGTGCCTGATGTTGTGCAATCTGTATAGTGAGCAAGCAGTAAAGGAAACAAAAGAAAAATTTGTAGTAGGAATTAATATCCATGGAGTAGAAATAAAAACAATGAGGTTTGGCGACATTTTAATTGTGTCAGAGACTGCAAAGGCCTGGAAGAGCAGTTGAAGGGAATGGACAGTGTCTTGAAAGGAGGATATAAGATAAACACCAACAAAAGCAAAATTTGGATAATGGAATGTATAGTCGAATTAAATCAGGTGATGCTGAGGGAACTGGATTAGGAAATGAGACAATTAAAGTAGTAGGTCAGGTTTCCTATTTGGGGAGCAAAATAACTGATAGTGGTCAAAGTAGAGAGGATGTAAAATGTAGACTAGCAGTGGCAAGGAAAGTGTTTCTGAAGAAGAGAAATTTTTTAACATCAAGTATAGATTTAAGTGTCAGGAAGTCGTTTCTGAAAGTATTTGTATGGAGTGTAGCTTTGTATGGAAGTGAAACATGGACGATAAATAATTAAGACAAGAAGAGAATAGAAGCTTTTGTAATGTGGTGGTACAGAAGAATACTGAAGATTAGATGGGTAGATCACATAACTAATAAGGAGGTATTGAATAGAATATGGGAGAAGAGGAGTTTGTGGCACAGCTTGACTAGTAGAAGGGATCGGTTGGTAGGGCATGTTCTGAGGCATCAAGGGATCACCAATTTAGTATTAGAGGGCAGTGTGGAGGGTAAAAATTGTAGAGGGAGACCAAGAGATGAATACACTAAGCAGATTCAGAAGGATGTAGGCTCTAGTTGGTACTGGGAGATGAAGCAGCTTGCACAAGATAAAGTAGCATGGAGAGCTGCCTGAAACCAGTCTCAGGACTGAAGACCACAACAACATCATCATTTATCCAATGATAGGAAAAATCCACCCGAACTATAACAGCCTTTCATATTGCCCATAATTTTCTATCATTCCTATTAGATTCATAAGTGATAACTAAATTTTGGAGACTTTCAAGTTAATCTTAACTGGCTATTGAGAAACATTACTCACTTCAGTATTTTCACTCCAAATTGTGGTAGATGCTGTTTTAATGCATTTAATTGTGGCATTTGTGAAGCAAGCAAGTGAATGAGTGAAATTTAGGAACCAGGTGAAGTGATGCAGACAGTCGTAGAGATGGAAATTTTTTCTATAAAAAATGTTGTTATATTATCTCTCCAAAAAGATATGTGTTGGCACTTGGTGTGTGCTCTTTTTATTTGGTTCTATTTGTTTGCAGAACTTTGTAAGTTAGTTAGCTGCACCGTATTCGTGAAAACCATTATCATGTGGAGAAAAAAAGATTGCATAGGCAACTCAAAAGATTTATTTGTATGACTTTATGCAGGCTGTTCACTTGTTTTCACTTAACTAAAGATTTACGACTTCATTATATAGGGAAAAATGTTAGGCAGTTTGTTTCAAAGGGTGTAGTGTCAAAGTTTTCTTGTTGTCTTTCACTTTTTTATTTGCCAAATTTAGATTCACGAGAAGAATTGCAGGTTGTGTTTCCGTAGAGTAGTGTATTTGTGAATATCGTGAATATTTTACTGCTGTGAATTGCTAACAGCCAATTTTATCATTGAAGAAATGTACCATGTGGCTTTGATTAATATTCCCAATTACTTAAAGAGATTTCCACGAGGTATATGTGTCTGAATACCAGACATAATTCTCATTACTTTCTATTGTACATAAGATTTAGGAACCAGGTGAAGTCATATAGGTAATCATACAGGAGTTACACAAATTTTACCCCGTGTATCAGTGAATGAAATTATGCAAAATGTGTTAATTTACTGATTTCTGTGATCCCAGAATTGGTTAAACCTAAATGTTAAACAACTCTTCCAGTGAAGCGAGTTCGAGTCTCGGTCAGGCACACAGTTCTAATCTGCCAGGAAGTTTCATATCAGCGCACACTCTGCTACAGAGTGAAAATCTCATTCTGGAAACATCCCCCAGGCTGTGGCTAAGCCATGTCTCAGCAGTATCCTTTCTTTCAGGAGTGCTAGTTCTGCAAGGTTTGCAGGAGAGCTTCTGTGAAGTTTGGAAGGTAGGAGACAAGATACTGGCAGAAGTAAAGCTGTGAGGACCGGGCGGGAGTTGTGCTTCGGTAGGTCAGATGGTAGAGCACTTGCCCACGAAAGGCAAAGGTCCCAAGTTCGAGTCTCGGTCGGGCACACAATTTTAATTTGCCAGGAAGTTTCATATCAGTGCACACTCCGCTGCAGAGTGAAAATCTCATTCTGGCAACTCTTTCAGTCTTACAGTATGATCAATATGCATACTCAAGAACTTTGTACCCTATTTTTGTTTGTACACGATGTCGTTATAGTGTTGTGTACGTAAGAATGCGGGCAGTGGGGCAAAGCACTGTGGTGATGAGTGCGTTACACTGCAACCAATAGCATCATTCTGCTGAGCCTGCCAGTAACATGTGCTTCAGAGTTCCAAGTAGAACATTCAGTGTTGATTTTCATGTTGAAGTGAAAAGAGTGTATTGGCTGGGAGACCCTATCTAGTGTTGGCTGGCCACCTGATGCAAGTCTTTCTGTTTGGTGCCCCTTTGGTGACTTGCAAGTTGATTGAGATGAAATGATTAGTACAATGCAGACACCCAGTCCCTGAGTGAAGAAAATCTCCGACACAGCCGGGAATTTACTCTGGGACTCCATGATCTAGAGCCAGTGGTGCTAGCCACTATCACATGAGCTGTAGGGGATTTTCGTTATTTTAGATATGATGAAACTGACTTGATGCATCCCAGCATTGCCTGTTACCAGGATAGGTAACTGATGGAGCACGGGACAGAGACAAGACAGAACAGTGGCACTGCCACAAAGTATTCTCCATCTCTCTCTGCACAAAATGTATCTCACAACCACCCTCTTCCTTGCACACCACTATTAGTAGTTGGTGAGGTATTAAGGGTATGACCGTTCAAAACTAGATGCTCTCAAAGTTAAAAGGCAGCCCATTTGTGCAAAACTGTTTAATGTATGGAGGGGTTTGGGGGGGGGGGGGGGGGGGGAGGGGGAGGGGAAGCACCATACACCATAAGTTGTTGTTGTCTGTGTTTGATGTTTCTGTGCTTGGTTTGAGAGTGTCAGTGTCATCTGCAATGAAGACAGTTTGTTCTTCTTGATTCAAATAAAATTGAATTACGGACTTAACCTTAGAAAGAATGGAAAGGGTATACAAGAAATGTTTCCTCCAACAAATGTTAAACAAGCTAAGAGACCTGCAGTTTGTATGTGTGAAACCAAAAATTTGTGTCAGAAGAACACACTGTGAGAACTGCTGGGAGAAAAATATAAGCACATGCCCAAGATGAATCATCTAAAACTTGCACTGCCACTATTGCTGAAACGAAAAATGGAGAGTGCTATTAGTGTGCTGTTTGCACAGAATGGGTTGGTAGTCAGGGGCTTGTTTTGTCAGCCAGTCAACCGACTGTAATAATACTTAGAAAGCGTTTTTTTCTGCAAACATACACTTCTTTGAATGGGACAATGCCTGTTGACATTAACAGACTAAAAGTAGGATAAATAATTGTGTCAGTGGTTTTTCTTGCAGGATTCTAGTGAAAATCGTTTACGAGTTATATTTTGAAAATTTCCCATGCTGACACTTGTACAAGAACAACAGGAATGTATACACTGGTTATGTGGATTCTGACCAGTAATGAGACTATTGATCATCACAGGTTGTGTTAAAAATGACCACTGGCAGTGCAAGATGCACTTCCAGTCTGGTATGGAACAACTGCTGCATACATGATAGCATTTCAGTGGAGGTGTCCAAGCAGATGGCAGTAATGCATCATTGTGTATTATCGGGTGTAGTTGGTTTGTCCTTATACACAGTATGTTACAGCTTTCCCCAGCAGAAAAAAGTCTACAGGCATCAAATTAGGGGAACAGGTCAGCTAAGGTATAGCTTCTCTGTGTCAAATCCAATGTTCTGGGAACAGTTCATGAAGACATGCTGTATTAGGCCTACTCTGTACATTATAGGCTGGACAGCCATCATTTTGGTACCACAGGTTCCTGCTAGTTTGTAGAGGAATGTCTAGCATCTGTGGAAGATGATCTATTAGGAGGCTGGAATTCCACTTGACGCAGTAGTTGTTCATGTTTTAGTGGTTTACCTGTCGTTGTTTGGTAAATGTGGCTTTATCATTAAACAAAAGGTGTGATACATCTGTCAATTCTCATAATGTTTTTCATGCAGCTCTTGATGGAGAGAGATGTGATAGGGATGGGCTCTATGTCAATGGAGAATGTGTAGGACATTTGCCCGATTCATATCACTTCCTCATGAGATTGCGTGAGAGCCAACATGAAGATCAACTGGAACAGCATCAAGAACATTAATTTCTCTCTCTTCTCTCATCATTGGTTGCTTTTTCTTACATTGTGTAGGTGCTACACTGCAACTTTCAAAAAACTGGTTGAAGAGGTTAATAAGTAACTGCTGAGGTGGTTGTCTGTTGGGATATCTTGTGGGATACGCTTTACCAGAATGCACTGCATTCTTCCTACACTTTCCAGTCAACATGAGCAAGTAGGCTTTTTTGCACCTGTAAATCCCACTGTTCACTCACGACATAGTGCTTGGACTGTCACACACTTACTGGCTAGTTATTTGCAATGCACTAGGAAACACTCAAGCACTCTGTGAGCAAACATAAAAACATTGTACTTAGCTGGTATGCTGGTTGAATGGCACATACAGGATCTCATAAATGACTTGGACTAGACTTCTGCAACAAACACCACTTACATTCTAATTTATTCTGCTTTTAGTTTGTTAATGTCGATAGGCGTTTTTCCATTTAAAACAGATACCACACAGTAAAATGGGGCATAAGAAAGATGTTACACAAATAGGATGATTATGATGAAATTAGGAGCTGTGGAGTTCAACAAGGAAGGAGTAACTCAGAAAAAGGAATGTACCGGGTTTTTACGTGAATATGTAGTTCAGAAGAAACAAAAATTCAATTCAAACAGTTCCCTAACATCCATGTGTTGCAGATGACATGCAGCCATGGAACACACCCATGTAAAAAGGTAAAATACATACTAGTATGTAATCCAAACAACAATAAGATCTTTTGTCCACATGTTTATGACTCATATAAAATTTATGTGTATGTAGTTAAGAAGCAATAAAAGAGCCCGCCCCTCCCGACCGTAGATTCCTAATTGTTGTGAAACATGTTTAGGGATCAAACAAAACAAAAAGTTATATTATTGCAAGAAGACATTATCTTCATTTCATTACTGTTTTCTGCAAGCACAGGAACAGTGCTTAAAAATTCTTTTGTGATAAGGAAAGGGCCTTTTGTCAGACCTCTACATCATAATGGTTGGAATTTTAAAACCAGTCAAAAGAAATGGCTCATTTGTCATTATTTGGAGTTAGATAAAAGTAGAGGTACAAAAAAACTGGAGCATTATCATAAACAATTCACCAAAATGGGTCTTAAAATCAGCAAAGCCAAGACAGTTGATTTGTTGTTAAGTAGGAATTACCTGACAGCCCCTCTAAGAATTGGAGGTGATGAGAGAGCTTCTAGTATAAGGGAGCATTATTTCCTCAGGCAACACTGTATGTGAAGAGACTGGTTATGCAACAAAAAGCTTCGAAATTCCACAATGTGCTAAATCAGGTACTGTAAGATGGAACATTTTCACAAACTGTTTTGTCCGTTATTGACATGTTGAGGCCTGTGGTGTGACACTATAAGATTTATAATTGAAACAGCAACCAGCTATAAGTATGTTTGAACAAGATTTATTTGAACTTACTGGCAGATTAAAAGTGTGTGCCGGACCGAGACTCGAACGTGGGACTTTCGCCTTTTGCGGAAACTTTGCCTGTCGCAGACAACTGCTCTGCAAACAGAGCTACCCAAGCATGACCTGAAAGTTTCGCAGGAAAACTTCTGTGATGTTTGGTAGGTAGGAGACGAGGTACTGCTGGAAGTGAAATTGTGAGGCTAAAATTGTTGTTCATCTAATAGCTATGATAGTGACATATCATGAAATCATAATTTTATGCCAGAACCCAAGATTTAATTACAATTTATCACCCCAAAATCTCATACTGAATACTGTGACTTTAAGGATTTTATATTTAGACGAAGTTCCTTCAATGCTTTCAAAGATAAAACATGTTAAGGTTTATAATTTATAAAAAAACAGCTACCAGCCACATAGCTGTTTTTTTTTATAAATTATAAACCTTATAGTACAACAGCCATGTTTCTCAACATGTTGACTTTCGACAAAATAGCATAAAACATGTTGTCGATGGCGTCAAACCTTTTAAACATATGTGGTGGCATCAAATAATCATACAGATTCTTTGAATCACAGTGCAAGAATGTAATATGAACAGAAAACTGTTCATCTGATTAAAACCAGTGGCAAATTTGAAGTTTGGCAAAACTGCTTTTAAATGTAAAGTGCTGTCAGTCTTATGATTAAATGAAAGCCAAACAGAAATTTTACACTTTCATTAGGTGTTACAATATGTGAAAATTCAATAACCTTTTCAGTGAATTAGGTGACACTTTGGTCCTTCCATGTAAATTAGTAACAAATTTTAAGCTGTGAGAAAACACTCTATGTGTATAAAATGTTCAGTCAAAGGATTCAGGCATTATATTTAGCTAAATAAACACTGTTTTTAGCCTTGTTTCACAGTCAGTTTGTTATTAATGTTATTGCACAAATTAGGTTTTGGCTTATAAGCCCATTTTCAAGCACATTACTGATTCCCAAAGATGGTAATACATTGATAAACATGATGATGAGGCAAATATAATCTCAACTTCTTAGGTGTCAATGCCTTGTCATCATGTTTATCGATGTACAATCATGTTTGGGAATCAGTAATGTATTTGAAAATGGGCTTATAGCCTGCAATCTAAGTTGTGCAATAACATTAATAATCAATTTGAAACAAGACTTAAACAGTGATTGCTTAGTTAACTTAAAATGTTTCACCAAGGACCCACTGTAGATTCAATTAAAATGATCATTATATTTAGTGTTAAATGATATCATACGCAGTGTATCTAAGAAGTTGTTAAGGAAGAAAATAAGAATTTTTAACAATTCAATTCATAAATGTAGTATGCATCCTTGTAACATTGCTAGAAATGGCAATTCACCTGTGCGTTGACAATGTTGTTTTACTATTATCTCATTTCTAAGTTTTCCCTCAAACCACATAAGACATTTTTCAAATGATGGGTTGAGGACAAATATTGCAGCAGAGATAATACCAAAAACTATTCTTCAGGATATATCTTTCTTTCCACAGATTATTATTAGTTACCACATGCCCTCCTGGCATATTAGAAATGCCTGTTGGGTTAGGACACAATCCTACACTCTTGCATGCAACTTCAGTTGTATTTGGAAATTTGAGACAGTAGTGAAAGACTGAAACAGTGATGTGGATAGTGAAGCATGCCTGAAAAGACTGTGGAGTAAGAGATTCATCCACAAAATGGTTGTGAGGCTCCTTCTAAGCTGATGGAAGTGGTGTAACAAATGTTTTAAGATATATGGCTTCAAATACTTTTTGGCATCAGTTTCACACATTTTCTAATCTCTGTGCACAGACTACATGTGGCACATAAGCTGCCTGTCCATTACTTCCCTAAATTAGCATGGATTGTTATGGGCTCTCTGCTACGGTCACGATTCTGCCACTAAATATTATAATAAGGGGGTTTGGAAAAAATGGACAAAATTAGTGGGGCAAAGTGAACATCAAAATGCAGACAAAGGTCTTTTCAGTCATCTTTTCCATTAGGTTTCTTACTTTGGTAACTCCTTCATCCTACCATGCAGGATTTATGAACTTTCCAGATAACATAACGCATCATACCAGAAAAACATAAAAGAAATATGTTTTATAATACAATATTAAAGTTTAAAAAAATAAGAACAGCACTGGGGTAAGTTTAGTGACTTTTCAATGCCAAATAATAACGCTCCATATTTTGCCAAACAAACAATTCAAATCAATTTATGAAAACCAGTCAAAACTCTTTGTAAGTGAAATGAACCCTTCTTCAATTCCACTCAGTTCTGTGCCCCTTTTGACTAGTATCCACGACTTATTGGCCTCCAGTTCTTTAACTTGCTGGACAAGCACTACTACTGTCTAGCTGTCTTGGCTTCTTCATGTTGCTTCTGCTTTGAAACATCGCCATAGTGATCTTGAGCACTACGATAGTCCAAAATCACTCTCTTTGTTGACATCAATCTTGAAGACACCACCAACTGATTTCATGCCATCAAATACTTGATGAGTGACTACCAATGACTTGGGTTCTTGGTAGACTATCATACATTCTACAAAGGCTTGACAATAACGCAGAATGAGAACCTTTTGAAAAATTTATACAAATACTGACAGATGGTATCACCATCCAATAAGTCTCTCCATAAGTGATTGACTCTTGTCTTCTTGTCTCAGTCCTCCTGTAGTTTGCACAGAGATCCAAAAATACCTCCTTGCCAAGAAGTTGCATTAATTCTTTCTCAACTTTATCATAGTCCAATTATGTGAAGAGAATTTCTGCAAGGCATTCAAGATTCTAACCTTGCTAGTTCTTGGGCTGCTGTTTATCACAACTGCATCACAAAAGCTTATGTACCTACAAATATAGTACTTGAAAGGTGACTTTAGAAGGAAGTTTGAGCACATTTCGATCATAAAGTGCCTAAACTCAGTTGTGAAAGTTAAAATATCTTTGGTGGGCACTGTTACTTGTCTGAGCTCAGACCGTAGAGCATGACCTAAGTTCATGTCTATTGCAGTAATAAAACCAGTGTTAAAATCAAGTTTTATATTCCTCACTGATTATGTGGCAGATACTTAAGTCTTAACAACTAAGTATAACACATCAGGAAGTAGAGATGACAAAGCATTGTACAGGAAAGATGCCATGTGGGCCACACGTTGGAATTCCTCTAAAAGGGTGTGACCTGCCTTGAAACAAAACTAAAGAAAGAAATATTAGCTGGCAGCAGAAGGTCTTCGAGGTACTTCATCATCGTTTGCCAGATGTAAGTATCTATTTTATTCTTGTGTTCCTTTACTTTGTCTGTATACTTTTTTAGAAAGGGGGTGATTTTTACATCCTGGTTGGCAACATCCTTGTTTTCCAGTCAGTGCATGGAGCAAAACTTTTTAGGCAAGGGCAGAGTTTTGCGTTTATTAAATCTTTTACAATCAGCTCTTCTTGTGGTCACAGTCTTCAGCATATTACAAATCGAATTCAGAAATGGTATAACATCTCAATTAGCCTTTAAGGCTAAGGATGAATTGTATGAAGACCCCGTATCAGTAAAAGTTGATGCACTGTCCTCATGAATACTTTTAAGATAAAGATGCAAAGCCTTCAAAAATGCCCAAATCACATACCTGAAGCACGTTGGTAAGATTCAGATCAGAAGTTTCTATCACAAAACCATCCAACACAACAGCAGTGGTACAGCCTGAAAATGCAGATGAAAAATACTGCATTTCAACTTCTTTGTTAACTTTGTACTAGTATCTGAGAGGAATATCCATTTGCTGCAACTAGCCACTTCTGAATATTTTTTCTAAAATGCGAAGCTAATCCATGAATAATAATGTAGGATGGCTTGGTCTGCCCAAGCCGCATCTTACTAGCTACGTTATCGTTAAGGAACATGTCCAGAAACAGAGCAATGTGCTTTCCTGTAGTAGAAAAGCACACATGATTTTCGACAGCTCGCAAAGTCATCGTGAATCAGGTTCTTGAAATACGACTGTTAACCGATGCAGAGTTAGTGGCAGTCATGGAGGTGACAGCGGGCTGCACTATCTGGGAGGTCTACAAGCTGATCGTCAATGCGAGCTTCCCGATTCAAAAGTCACTTCAACCTTATTGAGCGTCAAAGGAGCATCTTCCCTATGCCCAGTTATCGCGCCAGATGGCAGGGAGCATGATGTGGAAGTACCAGCGCCCTGAAAACAATCTAGTATCCAAATAAGACAATGACATGACACTTTTGATACTGCATACCTGCCAACGTTTAAAAACCAAAAATAAGGATGCAGTAAAAAAAAAAAAAAAAAAAAGACAGGAGGTACGAATGGTCAAAAATAGCGGCTCATTTGCGGTATAGTCCCGAGACAACTGATGTGAATCTTTTCCCGTGACATCAAAAAGCTATACAGGGTGTTCCAGCTATCTTGTCCACCCAAAATATCTCTGTAGCAATAACAGCTATTGGAAAACGACATTCACCGGTATCAATGTAGGGCAGGGGCCCATGAATGTACATATTTGGAAACATTCTGAAACGAAAGCATATGTGTTTTTTAACACAAACATATGTTTTTTTTAAATGGACCTCCTGTATTTTTTCTTCAGCAATCCATAGCATGACAAAGCACATATACAATGGCGTTGATTGCATCGCAATATTCCCATTACATCCCGAGATATTGAGACGCGAAGTTGACGCTTGAAACACCCGACATACGGTGCTAGCGCACGTCCTGAGGCTCAGGCGTGAACCCCATGCTGCCCGTAATCGCGATGTGATTGACATGTGTAATCACACCACCATAGTTATCAAGAGGTCTGAAACGAATAATACGGTGTGCTGCCATCGACTCTCATAAGCACATAATGGTTTCCCTCTTGCACGTTTTACGTATCTACGTACACAATATGAACCAGTACCGATCGGTGTACACCCATCAAGTTGTCTTATTTATCCTGCACATCGAAAATAAGGTTTACCTAATGCGTTATATGACCCATTGTGCCTGTCGCGCAGGGCCTGGCTCTACCTAGTCAAGTGTCCAACGTAGTTCCCACTACTGCCACAGTTACCACTTGGCCTTGCGACCCGTGCAAACTCCTGTACACCACCACCCTCCGAGCATCCCACTTGTTGTTGCTTTGGCGTGCAGTACACTGCTTGCCAGTGTAGTCGTGCATCAGAGTACTCTAGTAACTTCACGGAGATAGTACACATTGTGAATAAACGTTGTGTTGTGGAACCTATACTGTACAGTATAATGTACACACATGAAGATATGGCAGAAATGCTGCTGATCTATGGAGAATGTACGTTGATGGGAAATACGTTGTGAGATTGCTTGTTTGTTGATAGTACTGTTAGCGAACATTATGATTGTAAGTTAATATGTCTGTTTTCTACCCTACTCTACATACCGGTACTGTACCCTGTTGTAGGTGGACGAAATTCTGTTCAGCAGAACGATTGTACAGAAGACGATTCCCTGACAAGCCATCGCCTTCGCGCCGGTTGTTTGGTCGTCTCACATCTCGTCTACGTGAAACGGGAAGCTTAAATTCAAGACCTCGACATCGTCCTAGAACACGCACAGCTGAATGTGCTGAAGTTGCTGTGCTCGCTACCTTAGCTGTGAATCCTCAAATCAGCACATGTCAAATTGAACGTGAAGTTGGTGTGTCGAAATTAAGTCCACAGCGTATTCTTAAACGTCATAAATTTCATCCTTACCATGTTTATTTACACTAGGATCTTCATGGAAATGGCTTCCGCAATAGGGTAACATTTTGACGGTTGGTTCAGCAAAAACCTTTGACTAATCCAATTTTTTTTGCAGATGTTCTCTTTACCGACGAGGCATCATTCTCCAAAAAAAGGAATTGTCAGTATGAGGAATATGCATTATTGGTCCGCAGACAATCCAAAATGGCTCCGTCAGGTAGAGCATCAACGTCTGTGGAAAGTTAATGTTTGGTGTGGGATTATTGGAGAGACCATTATCGGACCATTCTTTATAAATGGCATCCAAAATGGCAGACAATACTCCAGATTTATACGAAACAATCTTCCTGTTCTCTTGGACACGTACCTCCGAACCGGAGAATGGTCATGTGGTATCAGCATGATGGATGCCCTGCACATAACGCCTTACGAGCACAAAGGCTTCTGAGCCGTAAGTTCCCTGGTAGGTGGATTGGACGAGGTGGCCCAGTTAGGTGGCCTGCCCGATCTCCGGACCTTATACCGCTGGATTATTTTCTTTGGGGAGCAGTAAAGGATGCTGTTTACCAACGTGAACCAACAATACCAGAGGACATGTAGCAACACATTATTGATACTTGTACAGCCACCAAAGAGGAAACAGCAGCACGAAGTAGGACATCCTTCATCCACAGAGTGACCCTATGTATGCAAGCCAATAGGCATCACTTTGAGCATGAGATGTGAACGCTATGTTTAGTATGTAGTGCTGGTATCATAGTGGAAGTTTCTACAAAGGGCCATTTTACCCAGTGATGTTATGAAACATTTGTTTGCAACAATTTGTCATTTAACGCATTAGATAAACATAACATTGATAACTATGTGATAATAAAACTAATTGGTTAAACATGTTTACATTCATCTTCTATGTCCTACCTGAACTTCCCATATGAAAACATTTTTACCTAAGCAACGGTAAAACTTTTAGTCCACTTGCTCGTTTCACTAAAACCATCAACATGAATTTTACTATTACGAGTGTGATTAATTGTCACTTGCGCTAGATCTACAGTAAAGTAAAATTTTAACGTTGAACGGCATTACCTTTTTAGTAATGGATTAACGATAAGCGAAGTTAACTTTGTGGCTAACGTTGGGGTACACAGATATGTTACAGATCCGCATCACCCCTAGCCTTTGGAATAAATACCTGCTGGAATGTACGACGTTAAAGCAGGATGGCAGCAGACCGTATTATTCGTTTCAGACCTCTTGATAAGTATGGTGGTGTGATTACGCACGTCAATCACATCGCGATTAAGGGCAGCATGGGGTTCACGCCTGAGCCTCAGGACGTGCGCTAGCACCGTATGTCGGGTGTTTCAAGCGTCAACTAAGCGTCTTAATATCTTGGGATGTAATGGGAATATTGCGATGCAATCAACGCCATTGTGTATGTGCTTTGTCATGCTATAGATTGCTGAAGAAAAAATATAGGAGTTCCATTTAAAAAAAAAACATAAGTTTGTGTTAAAAAACACATATGCTTTCGTTTTAGAATGTTTCCAAATATGTACATTCATGGGCCCCAGCCCTACATTGATACCGGTGAAAGTCGTTTTCCAATAGCTGTTATTGTTCCAGAGATATTTTGGGTGGACAAGATAGCTGGGTACAAAAATACAAATAAAAACACTGGAACTAACCAAAGCGTCAGTTCTATACCCGTATTCTGTAGCATAGTTCAACTGTCGTACTAGATTGTGATGTTATTTAACCATTTTTCCTATGATTGCAACAGTTTTTATTCTTGCAGAGCTGTATTTTTTCGCTATATTGCCATCTGGTAACTTCTTCCTGAACAGGTCACTCGCATGTTCAATACAGTTAATTGCCAAATTGTAAATGATGTAAATAATTCTAACACAGAGTTCTAATCCCTTTTATTTTTTATTAGTCACAAACTTAATATTTTCTCGCTGGTTTGAAACATCGTTTTCTCCAACATGTGATATACAGATGTCACAACAATAAAAAAAAGATATCTGTATGGTGCGAACAGTGGCAACTGACCCTAATAAAGAAAGGTGTGAGGGGTCATCCACATGAGCACTAAAAGAAATCCGTCACATTTCATTTAGAAGATATATCGCACGAATCTCAAGGCTGTCAATTCAACTAAATACCTGGAAATTAAAATTATGAACAACTTTATTTGGAAAGGCCATATGAATACTGTGTGGGGAAGGCGAACCAAAGACAGCGATTTGTTGGCAGAACACTTGGAAGATGAAGCAAATCCACTAAAGAGAATACCCACACTGCACTTGTCTGTCCCCTTCCATAGTACTCTGCATGGTATGGGATCCTTACCAGATAGGATTGACGGAGATCACCGAAAAAGTCCAAAAAAGGGCAGCTCGTTTTGTATTTTCGCGATATAGAGGGAGAGAGTGTTACGGAAATGATACACGAGTTGGAGTGGCAATCATTAAAAGAAAGGCATCTTTTGTTGCGATGAGAGCTATGTACGAAATATCAATCATCAACTTTCTCCTCCGGAAGCGGAAACATTTTGTTGACACACACCTACATAAGGAGAAAGTATCATAATAATAAAATAAATCAGAGCGCGAACGGAAAGATTTAGGTGTTCGTTTTTCCTGCAAGCTATTCGAGGCGGAAGGGTAAAGTAATAATATGAAGATAGTACGATGAACCCTCTGCCAGGCACGTTAAGTGTTAATTGCAGGCTAGTCACACAGATAGAGATTATAAAATGCAAACGACGGTTGTTTCCTTGACATAACAATACACGGGGATTGTTGCAATATTGCTCCAAAAAAAGAGAATGCAGATGTTTGATTATGGCTGATTTCAAAAATTATGAAATTATTGCGTTGGTTACAGCACTGTAAAATATTGTTGTTACTAAAAATTTGGTCGTGATAATGCCTGTTGATTCAGCAGTTACAAAGTTACACAAGCTGTCACTGATGTCTTGCCGCAAATTTTCCACAAAGTAGGGCCTTAGTACATGTTTCATAACTGTACTAGGCTTTGCTCTATGTACGAGGGTTATCCACAAAGTAAGTTCCGTTTCTATTTCAATCCGCGCCAGCGCTGCGATCGCAATCCCGAGCATGCGCTGCAGTAACTCTGACTCAAGAAGACATGTCCCGCGTCCGGCCATCCTGATTTAGGTTTTCCGTGATTTCCCTAAATCACTCCAGGCAAATGCCGGGAAGGTTCCTCTGAAAGGGCACGGCCGACTTCCTTCCCCATCCTTCCCTAATCCGATGAGATCGATGACCACGCTGTCTGGTCTCCTTACCCAAAAACAACCAACCAAAAACAACAACAACCAACAACAAGAAGACATGTACGCCATTTTCCAATCGCTGCTGCCGACATTTCTTTTGTAGTGCTTCTTTGTAATGTGAGCGGTAATTGAAAATGCCGCCGCATGTGAAATCAGATCTGTGATTCGTTTTCTAAATGCAAAGAAAGTTAAACCAAAGGAAATTCATCGGAAAATCTGCGAGGTTTACGGACAAAAAAAAGAAAAAAAGTCATCAGTCCCTAAGCTTACATACTACTTAACCAATATTATCCTATGGACAAACACACACACCTATGCCCGAGGGAGGACTCGAACCTCCGTCGGGACCAGCCACACAGTCCATGACTGCAGCGCCAAAGACCGGTACGGCTAATCCCGTGCGGCGTTTACGGACAAAATCCAATGAGTGATTCAATGGTGAGAAGATGGGTCACACTGTTCAATGAAGAACGCGATTAAGAGCACGATAAAGAACGAAGTGGACGCCTGTCTCTGGTTACTGATGAACTGGTTAACACAATTGAAGAGAAGATTAAGAACAACCGTAAGTTACACTTAGTGACCTTGCTATGGAAGTTCTGCAAAACTCACGATCACTAATTCATGCAATTGTTACTGAAAAACTGAAATTTTGAGAACTTTGGTCACGTCTGGTATCCAAAATTCTTACTGAACAACACAAAAAACAATGGATGGGCAGTGCACTTCAGTTTTTGACATGATAGAATGAAGAAGGCGATGGTTTTCTTTCTCGGATAGTCACGAGGGATGAAACTTGGATATCGTACGACATTCCTGAAACAAAACGGCAATCAGCGGAATGGAAGCACACTTCATTCCCAACGAAGGTTAAGCTTAAGCAAATCACGACACTTCGAAAAGTCATGTGCACCGTTTTCTGGGACAGAAAAGGCATTTTGCTGATTGATTTTTTACCACGAGGCCAAACAGTCAATGCACATGGTTACTGCGAGACCATTAAGAAATTGCGCCACGCAATACAGAACAAGTGTCGAGGATTACTGTCAAACGGGGTTGTTTCTATTCCACGATAATGCCCGACCTCACACTGCGATTGCGACGAAACAGCTTTTATGAGAATATCGCTGGGACTCGTTTGATCATCCTCCGTACAGCCCAGACTTCGGTCCAGCGACTTTCATCTCTTCTTACACCTAAAATCTGTCCTTGGTGGTCAACACTTCAACGATGATGACGAGGTGAAAGAACATGTTTCCACATGGCTGAATACACAGGCGGCAACCTTCTATGAAGAAGGTATACAAAAACTTGTGCCACGTTATGGCAAGTCACTACAAAACTTCGGAAGCTATGTAGAAAAGTCGTTTAACAGTTACAGATTTTTGTACAATAAATATTTTTTCTGTGTCTGTACACATTTGTTTCATATAACAAAATGGAACTTACTTTGTGTATGACCCTCGTATTTGAAGTTTTCTGGCAACGTCAGGCGTCTGAATTTACTCACGTACTACTCACTTAAGGGACTACATGATATGATCTTACAACAGCAAAGAATGCAAAGGAACCCTCAGCTAGATTCACTTCCAAACATTTTTAAATGGCTTTGAAATGTATTTTTTTTAGCGTGCTACAGCTGTCTTCTGTTTTTTTATTTTATGCCACTAGGCATGATACCGGTCTCGTAAACTGACATACTGCCGGGAGAGCAATGTACTGACCACATGCTCCTCCATATCCGCATCCAGTGACACCTGTAGTCTGAGGATGACACGGCGGCCGGTCGGTACCGTTGGGCCTTCCAAGGCCTGTTCGGACGGAGTTTAGTGTGGCATAACATGTCGGCAAAAGGTGCTAACTAGGATCTATGACGAAATTTGCAAGACGTTCCTGTATGTCATCGCCAAAAATTATTTCTAACCAGTTTGCAAATTTACTGTCGCATTTCTGGGTATACTGTGCCTTTACTTTATCCATGTTTAGTGCTAAATCAATGTCCAGTGATGTTAAAAACACTGAATTAACACTGGCGCTAGAGATGTCCTCAAAGCATGCAGGTGCAGATTTATTGCCGGCCGCGGTGGCTAGCGGTTCTAGGCGCGCAGTCCGGAACCGCGCGCCTGCTACGGTCGCAGGTTCGAATCCTGCCTCGGGCATGGATGTGTGTGATGTCCTTAGGTTAGTTAGGTTTAAGTAGTTCTAAGTTCTAGGGGACTGCTCAGAGCCATTTGAACCTTTTTTTTCAGATTTATTAATACTAGAACGCATAACAATACAGGAACGATGACAGAATACCATGTATTATAAATGGTTAGGTGCTATAAATTCAAGATCTAGTAGACGTTAATAAATTAAATAGTGCTATTTTCATTATGTTGAATGGATTAAGTTATTTTTAAAAGAAATTTTACCGTAAAACCACCCTATATGTTTGAAATCAACCATAATTCCCACTAGCCACTAGACAGGTGCTCGAAACCACCAGATTTAGCGGGAAAGCCACCAACTTGGCAGCAGTGGCACGGTGACAAAACACAAACGCAAGTCCGAACAAAGCACAAAACTGAGCAATACGAGTATACATTGTACAAAACGCACAGGAAAGACGATAAAGTACAATGTATAACATGTAGCGCGTAACTTCCTGATTTCTACGAACTCCGAGAAGTGCATCGATTAAAGAGACTAATGAGCATAGAACTTCCCACAATTGGCCAGTGGCTCTCAAAACCATCGTCTTAGGTTTCAGGAGAAATAAGGGAATGACCGGGAGGATGGAGAAAAAACCTGAAAATCGGGAGTCTCCTGCCTAAATCAAGAGAGCTGGCAGGTATGTACTATCAGCTGAAGAACAGTGGTTGTCAGTAGATGGATATAGCCGGTTTCAGAATGCACGCGCGATGAAGAAGGGATTAATGAAATCAAATCCTTCTTCTAAAGAGGAAGCAAAAAGAACAGAAACACTGAGAAAACAGGGTGACGAGACGTACTTTGCCGAACCTCCTTTTCATTGAAAAACCAACGGCACCTTTCCATACTGGACGCCAAAACTTGACATTAGGAAAGGTTAGGTTACATCAAGCAAGGGTATGTAGAAACTGCCGAAGTCTGTCGGCTACTTTTGAGCACCCCTTTGTTGGCAAGGCTTCCCAGCTCTCTCGACGTTCCGGTTCTTCTCACTTAAGTTTTAAAACATTATTGGAATACCCTTTTAATGGCCTAAGGCATCACGAACACAGCAGGGTAAAAAAACATGCAGTCATTGAAAATAAAATCCTATTAAGGTCAGTGAGGTGCTGTGCAGCCTATAAGAGTCCATGCATCACTTAACACTCGTAGCCCTCCACTGACCGAGGGCTGACGACTAGATGAATGTCCGCTGTCTTCTTGACCGCTGCGACTGCCTTGGAGTGCTTAGTTATTTCCACATCGCTGATTACGGCAATCTTCCCGATCTTGCTGAGAGCGAAAAAACGTGCTGCATACTGTGCAATACGCCTGGAATTCTGATGTCATGTGGGCCTTGATGCATCAAACCTCCAGCCGTCCAGGCATTCAGCATTGAATTTCACATCGCTTGGTTTCATCATTATATACTACTATTTAGAACACTGCGAGAGTTGCCACATGACTGAGGACGGAAAGTTGTTGTTGACAACACTTCTGCAACAATCAAAGCCTGGTGCGCCTTCGAAGGCGAGATGACACACAAAAAACGAATTTTCCCGGCGAGCAACGGATATTTCCGATGGATTCTTTGATACCTGCAGCCCCTGTATATGTGTTTGTGGAGGCGCAACCTTGAGACTGTACCCTCAGAATGTGAGAATAAAATATTTACAGCGTCCATCATGCCTCATAAATGGTCCGAGTTAACGAAACGAAACTTTGCTAAATGGCAGCATCGATGATAAGTATGTGGACTTTTCTTATCTACATTGTTATACGAGTAACTGTAGGCTTATGTAATGCAATGATGTCATTTCTTTAAGTCTTCGATAGCTGCTGAAATGAGAATTAGTGTGGGTTTGCAACAAGGTAGGTGCTGTGTTCTGCACACTCGTCTAGTAAAGGGTGCCTAGGAAAGCTGCTTTCTCGGATCGCTAGACAGCAATTCAAGCAAATCGTATTAATGGAGGTTATTATAAAAGGGAATGATTACAATACTTAAGTTTTTGAGATATAGACGTGTCGCAGCAAAGGGCGACAGACAAACATAAGCAAGCTCTTCAGTATACACAGTTCGTAATACAAGTGAACCAATATAATTTTTAAGTCACTGCTGTAGAGTTCATACGTCGGCTCGACTTGAACTCGGGCTGCGGCCAAGCGGAGCGGCGCTTATATTCTCTTGGCCTAGATGCCGCTCCTGTCTAGGTGTCGTCCTAGAGACGGGTCTGTCAGCGTACTATTGGCTGACGTCGTCTCACAGCCCTCTCTGCTCTTCGTTCTTGATCGTCGTGCCGGCGCTTGACGTTACGCCGAAACAATAAGTCAAGAAGTTACACGTTTGTTTTTGTACCAAAAATGTCATTTTTCATAAACTTTTGATCTGAGTTGACCACAGTTCCTAGTTTAATAAACCACTGTTTCAGGATTCTGTCACTACTGAAAGTGCATTAGGATGTCAGCGAGGTGACATTGTGGATACTCCGCTTTGTTTCGCCAAAGTATTTTAACAAGGAAACAAGAGAAACGTAGCTGTTGCCCGAAATTCGACACTTCCGAGTGAATGGTTTTCAAGAGACAGCAAGTTTTAGCCGCTACAAGTGTAATGAAGGGGCTGGACCAATGACCATATCGAAATAAATGAAATTGTACCGTAAAACACCTTGTTTGTGAAAGCTGACACATGAACACTACACAAAAAAGAACGTAAAAAATAGGGCAGACAAAGAGATGGTTGAAAAATTTCTAGACACTATTGCAATTGTGGACCACAGTGTTGTTATAAAAACTAAGCTACAAAATGTGAAATGGAGTTGCAGAAAAAAAATTCTTCGTTTGGGTGACCATATTGTCCATAGTTGCTAGTATTAGGGATTTGCGGTTATGAGCACAATTTTGGTATCAAATGGATATGCAAATTAATTAAATTCATCAATTAATCACCCCCGAGCACGCCCACCCCCGCCCCCGGTTGACGTCACGTGTTTTTCTCAGCTTGCATGTGGGCCCTAGCCCCCTCCGCCCTCCAGACCCTCTCCTCACCCCCCCCCTCCCCCAACATACTCTATTGGCAGAAATTTAGAATTTTGAGGGGAAATTTCGAATTTTGGCGGTAATTTCGAATTTTGGTAGGAATTTCTTTGTTCCAGGGCTGTGCTGACGTCCCACGCTACCCCCCATCCGGTAATTGGTGGGAAGTTAAAATTGACGGTGCCCTTTCCGGGACTCGAACCCTGGTCCTTCTGGATGGGAAGCCCAGTAGCACTTCCCTGACGCAATATACTACCAGAGGCGTTTGAAATTGACAGTATCCAATAGGAACGATCCATCCGGTCACAACGGGGATATAAGGCGGGCTCAGCAATACCGCAGCCTCAGTTGCAGCCAGTCACTCAGAATGAAGTCGAGATCGTCCAGCCACAGCAGCAACAGAATAAGAAGACGTGGCGGAAGAGTTGGTACCCCCTGCTTAATGTCTGTGTGTACTGCCGTGTGAGGGTCTTTGTGGTTCTATCATCACTTGTAACGGTTTTTCGTCTTTGCTCATCAGTGGATGCGATGTCCTCCAGCACGTTGGTGTCTGCAATAGCGACGTGTCCCAGCACCGGCAGCATCCTGGGATCCTGTCGCGCACATGGTCAGCTTGATGAAGCAGGACAGTCAGCTGTTATTGTCCGTTGAAGGCACCCAGCCAGCCCCTGACTCACTGAAGTGTACCGGAGGTCCTAATCAGCGTGACACAGGTCGGTACTGGCCTCCATCATACGCGCCATCGCAGAATATTTCAGTGATACTGCATGGACAAAGTGAGGGTGTAGTGGATGAGAAGATACCAGTTAAGCCCTGTTCTCCTCTACTCTTCAGTGTATAATTTAACCGCTAGTGGTTCGATACGTTTACGTATTGGTACAGAAGCAACCGCAGACACAGATCGAGATAGAGAATGCAGTATTAAAGTGCGGTATACGGAGGTGGAATGGGACGAGCTGTGTCGCGCAAAAGCGTACATTAAGCAGCAGTTGACCGCCGAGTATCATCCGAGCCGTCCTCCTCCGGACATTTACTCTGTTGCTGTAACTCTATCCATTACAACAGTGTACAACTACTCTGCATTCCGTGTGAAATCAGGTAACACATCCTTTTATCTACAACATTCCACCACTCAAAACTTTTTCAATCTACAGATGGTGCTATCCATTGTGTTGGAATGCCTGAACAGATGGCTGCCTTGTGTTAAAGCTGTGAATAGAGACATTGCACAGTAAGTATGAGCACTGTGCATGTAGACAGCTTCGAACAGTGGGTCAGTATGGTGCCAGTGAAAACTAATGTACCGCCAATAAGATTGAGAGAAATACCTACTGAATTCTGTGCTTACAAGAAGACTTTAATGTCTATATTCTGTAGTGGCGATAAGATAAAGAAAGAACCAGTTGATGTACTGCATCCTGTGTATGATAACCGAATTAAAAAATGTATATAACCATGTACACTATGTCATCAAAAGTATCCGGACACCTGGCTGAAAATGAGGTACAAGTTCGTGGCATCCTCGGTCGGTAATGCTGAAATTCAATATGGTGTTGGCCCCCTCTTAGCCTTAATGACAGCTTCCACTCTCGCGGGTATACTTTCAATCAGGTGCTGGAAGGTTTCTAGAGGAGTGCTGAGTGCTGAGTGCTGCACTGAGGAGATGTATCGATGTCGGTCAGTGAGGTCTGGTACGATGTCGTCGTTCCAAAACATCCCAAAGATATTCTATAGGCTTCAGGTCAGACACTGAGCAGGCCAGTCCATTACAGGGATGTTACTGTCATGCAAACACTCCTCCAAAAGCCGTGCATTATGAACATGTGCTCGATCGTGTTGAAAGATGCAATCGCCATCCCCGAATTGCTCTTCAACAGCGGGAAGCAAGAAGGTGCTTAAAACATCAATGTAGATCTGTTCTGTGATAGTGCCACGCAAAGCAACAAGAGGTGTAAGCCCCCTCCGTGAAAAACACGACCACACCATAACACCACTGCCTCCGAATTTTACTGTTGGCACTACACACGCTGGCAGATGACGTTCATCAGGCATTCGCCATACCCAAACCATGCTATCGGATCGCCACATTGCGGACCGTGATTCGTCACTCCACACAACGTTTTCCCACTGTTCACTCGTCCAATGTTTACTCTCCTTACACCGCGCGAGGATTCGTTTGGCATTTACTGGCCTGATGTGTGGTTTATGAGCAGCCACTCGACTATGAAATCCAAGTATCATCACTTCCCTTCCAACTGGCATAGTACTTGCAGTGGATCCTGATGCAGTTTGAAATTCCTGTGTGACGGTCTGGATAGATGTCTACATTACGTCTATTACACATTACGACCCTCTTCAACTGTCGGCGGTCTCTGTCAGCCAAAAGACAAGATCGGCCTTACGCTTTTGTGCTCTACGTGTCCCTTCACGTTTCCACTTCACTATTACATCGGAAACAGTGAACCTACGGATGTTTATGAGTGAGGAAATCTTGCATACAGATATATGACACAAGTGACACCCAATGAAACAAGTGACACCCAATCACCTGACCACATTCGGAGCCCGTGAGTTCCACGGAGCGCCCCATTCTGCTCTCTCAGGCTGTATAATAACTACTGAGGTCGCTAATACGGAGTACCTGGCGGCAGGTGGCAGCACAATGCACCTAATATGAAAAACGTATGTTTTTGAGGGTGTCCGGATACTTTTGATCACATAGTGTATGTGTTTTTTTATTTCTTACTTTTTATTATATTGCAAGTACAGAAGCTGTTGCCCCAGTATTTTCACAGGAAGCAACAGCAGAAAATTATGTCATTTAACTAAATTCTCCGTAAAAGCCCACTGCACACCTTTACCTGAAATAGTCGGTATCATGGAAAGGGCATTGTGCTCATTATTTTCTATAGAAACCCATTGCATGCCAGTACCTGACGTAATAGTTATCTTGCAGGTTGGGTGAAGCATCAAGACTTTGTTATAAACGACTGGAGCAAGAATACCGGAAGAAGAAGACTGTTTCATCCCAAATACCAACTATTATAGGAGATTCTGCAGGGTGTAGATGGTGTGACATACTCTTCATTCAGTGAGAACAGTGATATCCCTCCAATGGGAAAAGTAAAGCCAAACACAGTATTGATATTTAACGATGTTGCTGTGGAAAACCGAGATCATATTAGGCGATATTTCTGTTTCGGTCGCCATATGGCTGTTGATGTGTTTTATCTGATTCAGACATATTCCGGAATCCCAAAACAGCTGGTGAGGGATAATGCAAACCTAATAATAGCATTCAAACAGGACAATCTGAATTTAAAACACGTTTACCAGGCTCAATTAGGAACCGACATGTCATTCAATGATTTTGTGAAGATATGTGCAAATTGCTGGAATCAATCACAGTATGGGTTTCTCGTTATTGGTAAAACAAGGAAATTGAATGATGGCAGGTACATACGGAACTTCCAGGAGTTATATATATGTAGCCAAGCAAAGAGGAGAGTACGTCAGTATACGAATCACCATGGATCAATTCACATGCGTGCCGCGTGCCAGTTTGATAGGATGTGTGTGCATAGACAAAACATTCGCTTCTACATGGACGTGAAAATTCAAACACTCGAACATGAAGTTGGAAGTGTACGCGAGGAACTAAATACGTACACACTGAATGATCCGGTTAATACAATCGAGAAGAAGGTAAACGAATTAAATGAAGGGGGAATAGCTGTCATTGTATGAACGGTTTAACGCAACTGAAAAGAAAATAGGCCAATTAAATGAAGGGAAAATAGCTGTTACCGAGGAGGGGGAGGAGCATAAGAAGAAGAAGAGCGGATATATAAAACTTCATGCTGCACAGAAGTCCGATTAGTATACAGCGAGACGTCGACTAAGCATAAAGTCATTGAGGCACTGAAGATCGTTCGCGAGAAGTTACGGTTGCTGAGGTTAGGGCGTTTGAAGCGAGGGCAGACACTGCGAGAAACCTTTAAACCAGTCTCTGAATCTCTCGATGAACACTATGCGAAAGTCCGCAACGACGACGATGACGCTATTGCCGATTTCATTAACCGTCACAGCGACGCTAGGAGAGACAAAATGTTCAGTGTCAGTGGTGAGAAACCATACATGTTGGGCACACAGCCTATAACTTTAAATGAAAAAAACAACAAGGATCGGCGATAAACAATTCAGAGTACACCCGGTCTTTTGAACCTTATATTGCTAAGACTCACAAAAACTGTAAATTATTCACCTAAAGATCTGGAAATGTGTCGTGAAATATTGTTTATAAGTGATCTACATAATAATGCAGGAAGTTGAAGCAATGCGAAATACAAATCCATTATAAAACCTATTTTGGATGATGAAAAAAATAACAGTGGTGAAGGTATTGACATTCAGCATAAAAAAGCGACCGATCGACTCCATCAGTAAACGTGTTACGACGACCCCAATGAGCTAATAGACCGGTTAGTATTTGAGAAATCATACATGCCAAACTGGCCAACCGAGATATTCACAGCTTCCAAAGTACAGCGAACGATTCCTAGAGCCTACCTCTTAAAGAACAACAGTGCTAATGAAATTTCAGGATGCTTTTACACACAAGAATTACAGAAGAGCTCGGAATCAGACGTGTATCTCGTAGAGAGGGCCATACGGCGTCGAGGGAATAGAGTGTTGGTTACACGGTTGGTTTCCCGTATCACAAACCAGCTGGATCGACGCTGATGATTTGTTATACAACACGGAGCGCAGACCTCTAGCACCTCAGTAATACGTAACATGCGTGATAGATAGAGGTCCGCGCGGATGAGAAAAGTGCAACCCGCATCCGCACCGCATTCGCAAGTTCCCAATCCGCATCCGTATATATCCCGCTAGCTAACTTCAAGGGATCTGCAAGTTGTCACCTGTAATAATTCTGTAATAAGTTTAACATAACTCCTATTCTTGCAGATTTTTTTCATAGTTAACCAATGATCGCCTGGTGTAGAAATAAAGGCAGAAAAGTTCTTCCACTCCATGACAGGTTTCTAATACCAGCCAACTGAAGGGCTCACATGTAGATGTGTCCAAGGAAGTGTTTCTTGTACAGAAATAATTATTGTGACTTAATCAGAATTAGTCATATTTTTAAACGAAAATTCTTTCATGGCATGACCACTGAGAAACAGCTGGTCTCACAGCTGCCCCCATAGTGAATTCTTTCTTGCCTACCTACTCAGGTCGACAGATTTCAGCTCTGAACACGTTTATGACCCGCTCTCGTCCTTTCATGCAGCTTCCATATTGCGCAAACCAGCTAGAAAAAGAGCACTCAAATCATCAAAAAATATCAGGCCTTCCTCACCATAGTAAAGAAAGGAGGAGAAGGAGTAATTACGTGAGTAAGCAGTGGCAGTATCGGGTATTGTTTCCAGTTATGACGTAAAGGATCAGCTACATTGACTATGAGTAGAGGTCCGCGCGGATAAGAAAAGTGCAATCCGCATCCGCAAGTTCCTTATCCGCATCCGTATAAATTTAAATTCTGAATGAGTGATTAATAGTACTAGGCAGTAGTACTTAGAGTAATGGTATGTCATGACAGAGTTATTGTTAGGGTGCCATTCCTGCAACAACTTAGCTACTTTTGACTTCTTCAATCACAGGAAATGCTCTATACCTACTCTAAAACAGACAATTCCAAACAGGAAAGCATTGGCGCTCCGGAGCACACACAGTAGCGGCTCGGATCTCGTGAGATTGGAAACGCTACTTAAAAAAATAAAATTCAATTTAATAGTATTAAATGATGAAAATACGCGTATAGAAACAATTATCTTTCGCTGCTCTTGTGCCAAGGCCGCGGTGGCCAAGCGGTTCTAGGCGCTTCAGTCCGGAACCACGCGGCCGCTACGGTCGCAGGTTCGAATCCTGCCTCGGGCATGGACGTGTGTGATGTCCTTAGGTTAGTTAGGTTTAAGTAGTTCTAGGTTCTAGAGGACTGATGACCTCAGATGTTTAAGTCCCATAGTGCTCAGAGCCATTTGAACCAAGCCATTCTTGTGCCAAGGCAGCTGAAAATCACGATGGTTTGAAACGGTTACTAGCATATTGCATCATTTACCGACAGTTTTTTGCACGTTGTTACTCGGTCACTACAAAGCGCTAACTGAAGGCAGCGGAAAATTGCAACGGGCACCTGTCTGGTAGACAGTGGGCAGGTTTGCCACCCAGAGAGCACTTCACAGGCCACACGAAAGACACGGTCGCGGAAACTGATTAGGCGCAGGTCTCTTGGGTACAGCTACGTCGGTCACTCTACCCGGGCCCTGCAAGATTCCAAGAATGTCAAAAGACTTGAAGTTTTCAACTAACATTGCAACATAAGTACTGGGCAGATGCCTTGCTCATTATCCGCAGATGACCCGCGGATATCCTCGCCGGTCGCGATTTTAGCCGCCAAGTAACAAATACTGCGGATATCCGCGGATACATCTGCTCAACGAAGCGTGTCTGGAACACGACATCGCTTATGTAGCAAATAAACATCGTCACACCGCCGATCTAATTGTAGCTGATAAAGCTGTAGGTATATTGGTATAGGTCAACGCGTTGCAGTATTTGCCATTGAAAAAACTATGCATGTCAAAGTTAAGTTGGGCTTGGTTGTAAAAAAGTTCAGCCAAGGTATGAGCGCTGCACGTAGGGCGCTAATATGAAAACCAAAGGGTACATGAAAAATTGCAATCTGACAGCGTTATGCGGCTAAAAGCGCCTTGAAGCAGAAAGGGGTGAGGAAATAAAGATCAGTTAAACGACCCAGGGTTCTACCAATACCCAAGACGTTGGGTGGAATTATTCCCTTCCTCATTCCTATCTTAGCCGGTCTCTCAGAGATGGGTTCATTGGCAGCGGGTGCTGCGGCTATTGCCAGGACAGTCAAGAGTGCACAAAGTTCTCAGGAGCAACTACAGGAGGCACGAAGACATAACTGCATGATGAAGACAGCAGCCACCGGAAAGGGCTATACAAGGAAGGACTAGGTCTCTTGATAAAAAAAAAAAAAAAAAAAAAAAAAAAAAAAAAAAAAAAAAACCCTAGCAGACCTACCAGACAGGGCGTTTACAAATTCAGTTCTGCTTAAGTTTGTCACGAAGAAATTCAACATTCCAAGGTGTGATATGCGGAATACATTACTGCAGACTATGTGGAAATTAGGAGAATGCGGAATTGAGTTTCTGGATGTAGCAGGAGGACCTGGAATTCACTGGGTTGTTGTTGTTGTCTTCAGTCCTGAGACTGGTCTGATGCAGCTCTCCATGCTACTCTATCCTGTGCAAGCTTCTTCATCTCCCAGTACCTACTGCAACCTACATCCGTCTGAATCTGCTTAGTGTATTCATCTCTTGGTCTCCCTCTACGATTTTTACCCTGCACGCTCCCCTCCAATGCTAAATTTGTGACCCCTTGATGCCCCATAACATGTCCTACCAACTGGTCCCTTCTTCTTGTCAAGTTGTGGCACAAACTCCTCTTCTCCCCAATTCTATTCAATTACTCCTCATTAGTTATGTGATCTTCCCATCTAATCTTCAGCATTCTTCTGTAGCACCACATTTCGAAAGCTTTTATTCCCTTCTTATCTAAACTGTTTATCGTCCATGTTTCACTTCCATACATGGCTACAGTCCATACAAATACTTTCAGAAACGACTTCCTAACACTTAAATCTATACTCGATGTTAACAAATTTTTCTTCTTCAGAAACGCTTTCCTTGCCATTGCCAGTCTACCTTTTATATCCTCTCTACTTCGACCATCATCACTTATTTTGCTCCCCAAATAGCAAAACTCCTTTACTACTTTAAGTGTCTCATTTCCTAACCTAATTCCCCCAGCATCAGCCGACTTAATTCGACTACATTCCATTATCCTCGTTTTGCTTTTGTTGATGTTCATCTTATATCCTCCTTTCAAGACACTGTCCATTCCGTTCAACTGCTCTTCCATCTCCTTTGCTGTCTCTGATAGAATTACCATGTCATCGGCGAACTTCAAAAGGATGGTAATCACACAGTGGGATCAAGGCTTACACATAATACTTTGGCATTACTGTTCCAGGCAGTACGTTATGGCGTAGAAATTGATTGTACACATAATGTTGGCATAGCATCAGCCGTTAAAACATATGTCTCATCATCACTCTCGGACTTTGAATGGCTTAGAAAATGCAGGATGGTTAATAGACGAGCCTGTGGGCAGAACAACAGAAGAGTACCGCCGATTTACGAAATGCATACCTCTAAAAACAATGAGGACATGCAGCGAATTATTATGAATGCTAAACAGGAGCTTAATATCGTATGGAGCGCAACAGACAGCAACTCGTATATTCAAGGAGCTCAGGAGGAGAATCAGATCATCATCAATAAAATTATATGGAAAATGCCACACATCACTATGGCAGACGAGGAGCACTTGAAGCTTTTAAAAGTTCTGAACACCGGTACATACCTGCCATTAACTTTCCGCTCATGGGACGTTTTGGAGTACCCGGCGTTACCGACAGCCAGCAGACAAACACGGGATATTACAATCTCAGTTCAATTGGAAACACCAAGATTCATCATAGTAGCATTCCAGACCAATATAAGGAGGAATTTAGCAAATGATTCCACCGTATTTGACAAATGTAATTTAACTAATGCAAGAATCTACGTGAACTCCGAATTGTATCTGCGTGACAGTTTACTGCTACAGTAAGATCAGAATGTAAAAAGTCTAGCATTTGACGTGTATGCAAAGTTCCGTGCTTCTTACTGTGAAGGTGTTGAAGAGGAAGGATGCCTACTCAGTCCACGGAATTTCAAGGAGCTGGCACCAGTCATCGTAATAGACTGTTTTAAGCAGAATGAGATAATTTAATCAGGACCAATAGATGTCCGAATCGAATTTGAATCTTCATCAAATTTCCCAGAACAAAATGCATCGTATGCTCTAGTTCTACATGACCGTGTGATTAACTATTGCCACTTACTGGTGTTGTGCAGCTTGGTGTATAAATGTCCAAGTGCTGTGGCATGCCCAGAGCATTTCGCAATGACAACTTGCAGTGTGAACATCGTTGCTGACATGCGAGGTTTCTGTGATGATGAGTGTAGAAAATTCGTATGTAAAGATGTTGCACTCGTAACTGGTATAATAGAGGAATTCTCAGCAAGAATTGCATTCTCAGCAAGAACTGCATCACCGAGGTCTTTTAAGGATGCGAACTGTGCGAAAACACGGAGGAGTGGATAACACGTTTCTTTCATGGACTCCACTGGGATGATGCTGGTATACCTTATAAAGAAATGATGACGTCACTTCGAACATTCGATTATCCTGAGACCATCATCTACGTCAAAGGCGAGGAGAAGATAACATGGATGCAGCGAATATTCAGGTTTTGCATCAATTCAATACCTGGAATTCTACGGGTGTCCTACTAATCATAAGCTCAAGAAGAAGGAGAAGATGTGTGAAAATAGCGTGTCTGCTTACAGAAATGTAAAATTACTTTTAAGTTGGATTAATGAAACTAAATGAACTTTTTACCTCACGTTCTGTGTTTTTCTTTCTTTCTACCTAGCTCGTACTTAGATAGTGTGTAGCTTTGCTCAGATCCTATGTCTGTCTCTTTGTTCAAGCACAGGAGATATAAATTCAGCCATGTTTGCTGTGTGTCTTTGGAAGCGGACACGATCACGCATCGCCTGTTCCCAAAAACCTATACATGCAAACAACAGACGAAATCCCATGCAATCATTACATATATTTTGTTTTCCTCCATATTAAACGTCACCTCCCTCAGGATTTAAAATTATGTCTTGTGCATCTTGCACAGGCTTTATATTCATTTGTAAGAGTAGGAAATTGTGAAATAACAACAAAGACGTATGGTAACGAATAACAATTTTTATTCAGACATAAATACTCACAGTAGTAATACATGCTTTACATTCACAGATGATGTTGTTCTTACAAATCACGACGTGATACTGCTTTTAAATTGCAGTTCTTGTTACAGTTTGAATTTCTTATATTTACAGTTCTTGTTTTCTAAAAATAATAATAGTGATTGAAATTCCACCTAAACAGAATACTTAATTTATACTTTGAACTGGGTGGCTCTAAACATTTTCCGCCTCACGCAGCTGAAATAATTTAATAAAATGAAGCAGATGACCCTAAAATGTTCATCCCAAACAGATGCACGAAAATGAACTGGATGGAACTTACACTTAAAACTAGTATGACTTGGATAGCTAGCGGTAGGTGAAACTTAAAAACTAATGCACTCATACAATCACACGCACTTGAAGTGCAAAAGTGAGTAATACGGTAAACTATTTTTCCTCCATTTACCTTTTTTTAATTTTTTGGGAGATTTTGGTTCAATTTTTATGCACATATTTACATTGCACACTTTTAATTTTTAAATAATTTTTATAATTTTTTCCCAGCACATACTGCTTGTATAGTCGTGCCTAGATATTATGGTACTTGCTTAGAAAAAAAAGAAACAATATATTTACACACAGGCTTACATATTTACACGGACATCCACACTCAAACGCACTCACAAGCTTATACACAGACACACACAAGCACTCACACATGCAGGCACACCATACGTCACACATACAAGATTTAAACTATGATAAAAGAGCCATACTACTAGGTACAAGCTCTCTCAGTCAGTCACTCACTCGCTCTCTCCCACACCCCCTCTCGAGCTTCAAGTAAGACTGTGAGTACGGGCGGGTTTCGAACCCGTCATCACAGATGGCACTTCTATTGCCATGAGGTGACAATCCGACTGTAGACTGCTGCATAGTGTACACCTCATGACCTCGCGATCAAATACTGGTCTGCTGTACTAAATGCGCTGATTGCCGTGATGCAGTGCAAACACGTCTGTACAGGCACTGCAAGTAGTTTTCGACGTGAGGACACATGATGCCCCACGTAGCACATCCTTTGTGCGCCTCTGGATTGGTCCATCTATTGTATGATATGCATACATTTTAGCTCGTAGACCCACAAACTCCACAATCGGCAATCCATCCGCCTCATCTTTTATTAAGACGATAATCTTCTTGTTCTGAGGAACAACACCATAAAGATAATCGGCTGCGTATCCCAATGTGTCGAATTCATTGCCATGACACCTAATTACTTCATATGGACCGCATTTCTTAACCCAGCAGATGAAGCTATCTGTATCCATATTAAGTAACTTTGGGTCCGCGAAATGAGTTTTAACAAACTCATAGTGGAAGTGGTACATGCGGAGTTTGGAGATGCCCAGTATACACATATTCGAACAGATTGGTTTAGTAAACTCTACTGAAAGCTTCGACATCTCCACAGCAACAATGTTCTCATTGAAAATTGTGGCCTGCTTGAAATTTGGACTGGCGATGCACTTTCTTATATCCCATCCCATTCGGTCCTAATCAAAATGTCCATTACATTCTGCATGATTTTACCGAAAATGGAATTATTCATCAATTTGTAAAAATCTTTTTCTAAATCACTAGTCTCGCCCGCCCTCTTTTCGGTATTTAATTCAATGTCCCCTTCAGCCAGGGGGACTGATTGAAGGAGATAGTGCAGGTGATTCAACCTAGCTCCATCCCTAAGCTGAGGCACTGCTGGGTATTACGATAGTGAATTACATACCTCTGCTTGTGTCCAACAGTAGTCATCAGTTTAGGGATAGTGCTTCCTCACAGAACTTGGTGATCTGGACATAACCGCAAATCGCTTGTCGTTTCATGCAAACTAATAGGGAATATGAGGTGTGCCTCTAACACATACCCTGCATCAGAATAAGCCGCCAAATCCAATATATTTCCATCTAATCCATTTTCGGGCACCCATTGAAACCCACCAACCGGCAGTGGCTGCATCATGGCTTGCCCGGGTAAGTTATTCACATCCAAATATAGGAGATATTTGTGGATGTGAATTATTTGCCTTGCGTGTCTGTGGACACATTGGCAAAGTCCTCCACAGCTCCTGAGCTCAAAGAAAAGAAGCATATCGGTATCAGTCAAACGTTTGATGCTGCACCTCGTTTTATTGATCATTGCGTCCCAGGACAACCCAAAAAATGGTTCAAATGGCTCTGAGGACTATGGGACTCAACTGCTGTGGTCATCAGTCCCCTAGAACTTAGAACTACTTAAACCTAACTAACCTAAGGACATCACACACATCCATGCCCGAGGCAGGATTCGAACCTGCGACCGTAGCAGTCGCACGGCTCCGGATTGCACGCCTAGAACCGCGAGACCACCGCGGCCGGCAGGACAACCCAGGTGCCACGTAATTAAAGGCAGAGTCCAGAGAGTATGTGGCCATGCATACACTCTGGAACTTTTCAAAAACATCCGCAAGCAAGCGCATGTCAGTGTCCATGTGTAGTCTTGCGTATTCATCCAAATTTGGGATGTTGAATTCCGGCATGCTCATAATCTGCTCTAGTTATGGCATCGCCTGTGAGAGTACTAGTAAATGCAGATATGTCGGGTAGCCTCGTTTCGTCGAGTTTCGCCTCATTATCTAGATATTCATAAGAGAAAATTGCTTTCCTAGTCGCAAGATTGTGTGATACGCACATCCTCCCGAGGTAGAGTTTCAACGAGTTACTGGAGGGGCACCTGCGTAAAACCTGTCAGCGAAGTGGAGCGTAATTTTTGGCGTCATTCGTTTGAAGAATGAAATACACTTCTCAACACTGTCAGGCAGGACACTGACCTGATTTTTCTGCGAACCGAAATACACCAATTGCTCAACCAGAAAGTGAGCGTCATACCCTCTTAAATTATGGAAGAAAACAGGTATATGTTGTGGTAACTGATACTTCAGATTGCAGGTGCTGTGAGCTGATCCGCAGAACTTTCCCTTAAGATGATAATAATCTCTATGGGGAGGGGAGTTTCAGCTGTTCTGTCTTACGGAAGCCCATAAATATGACAGTTAACCACATCATTGTATAATTTTTTATTCTCCTCCGATTCGGTCATGGGGATGTCGGTGGTCTAAAGCCTATCAACATCCCATGACAGTTTTTCAAGCTCAGTGAGCAACCAAACCACAGGATTATCTCCGATATAAGATTCATAGCGGTTAAGACTGGACTCATATGAATGTACAATTTGGTATGCCGCCGTATACAGAACGTGTTTTTGCATGAAGCTGGTATGTGAGGCTAATGGGTTCCCTTTACAGCGGGTGATGGGGGCAAGGAGATATTCGACATTTGCGTATACGACAAACAGACATTGTTCCTGGTTGTGAGCATTATTGAATTTAATGAACTTGTTTTCTTTCATAGACATAACAACATGTGCCGCTTCCTTGGATTCAAAGTTCTCCAGATGCTTTTTTAAGTACTTTTCTTCTGAAAGGTTATTTAGACACCTGAAGTAAATGCGTTTTTTATCTTTGTGTTTCGACAATTGGCTGCAAAGGAAGCGGGACATATCTTTGATACACATGTAATGCTGATTATCACATTCAGAGAAGAACAGCATGTTTACATGAAGATCACGCTCACCTGCATATTTAGAAAAGTGGAGTGGTCCAACTATAGTATGCTTGTCTTGCTCATCTGGCTTGCTTTTCTGCTTCTTCTTCAGGCCATAAATGTGAACAGATATTCTGGGATTTTGTGCCTCAAATTTTGGTATGTCCTGAATCTTTACAGGGAACTCGATCCCATCAAAGTTATAACATCCACGAATGTGAAGACCTATTCCGTATTGAGATGTGAACTGGGGATTTTTTGTGTGATTTCTTGCACACGCCAGAACTGACCATGCAAAACAAGCATTATCTTAATGCAGGCCTGCTTCTTAATATCCTCAGGGAGTTTGATATAACTGGACCCATCATTTAACGGTGAATATGGATACTGAGGTGTGGTATTTGGCTGAGTGCTTTAGCTGACCCTCTTACCTCTATCTCAGAAAACCGGGGCAGTATAGCACCCAAGGTGGACTCACGATGCCGCTCAATGGTTGATGTACTTTTTTGTCAACAGTCTTCTCACTGGTTTGATGCGGCCAGCCACGAATTCCTCTCCTGTGCTATCCTCTTCATTTCAGAGCAGCACTTGCAACCTACGTTCTCAGTTATTTTCTGGATGTATTCCAATCTCTTTCTTCCTCTACAGTTTTTGCCCCCTACAGCTCCCTCTAGTACCATGGAAGTTATTCCATCATGTCTTAACAGATGTACTATCATCCTGTCCCTTCTTCTTATCAGTGTTTTCCACATATTCATTTCCTTTCCAATTCTGCATAGAACCACCTCATCCCTTACCTTATCAGTCCACCTAATTTTCAACATTCGTTTGTAGCACCACACCTGAAATGCTTCGATTCACTTCTGTTCCGGTTTTCCCACAGTCCATGTTTCACTACCACACAATGCTGCACTCCGGACGTACATTCTCAGAAATTTCTTCCTCAAATTAAGGCCGATATTTGATATTAGTAGACTTCTCTTGGCCACGAACTCCTTTTTTTGCCATAGCTAGTCTGCTTTTGATGTTCTCCTTGCTCCGTCTGTCATTGGTTATTTTACTGCCTAGGTAGCAAACTTCATCTATTTCGTGACCATCAATCCTGATATTAAGTTTCACGCTGTTCTCATTTCTACTACTTCTCATTACCTTCATCTTTCTTCGATTTGCTATCAGTCCATACTGTGTACTCATTACACTGTTCACTTTGTTCAGCAAAATTCAAATGGTTGAAATGGCTCTGAGCTCTATGGGACTTAACATCTGAGGTCATCAGTTCCCTAGCACTTAGAACTACTTAAACATAACTAACCTAAGGACATCACACACATCCATGCTCGAGGCAGGATTCGAACCTGCGACCATAGTGGTCGCGCTGTTCCAGACTGAAGCGCCTAGAACCGCTTGGCCATTCCGGCTGGCTATTCTGTTCAGCAGCTCATGTAATTCTTCTTTACTGTCATTCAGGATAGCAATGTCATCAGCGAATTGTATCATTGATATCCTTTCACCTTGAATTTTAATTCCACTCCTGAAACTTTCTTTTGTTTCCAAAAATTGCTTCCTCAGTGTACAGATTGAACAGCAGGGGCGAAAGGCTACATCCCTGTGTTACACCCTTTTGTTACACCCTTTTTAATACGAGCACTTGGTCATCCGCTCTCATTATTGCCTCTTGGCTGTTGTACATATTGTTTACGACCCCCTACTTTTTTCAGAATTTCGAACAACTAGCACAATTTTACATTGTCGAACAAAGCCTACGAAGGTGTTTTGTTTTTTCTTTAGTCTTGCTCCAATATTAAGCACAATGTCAGAATTGCCTCTCTCATGCCTTTACTTTTCCTAAATCCAAACTGATCGGCATCTAATGCATCCTTAATTTTCTTTTCCATTCTTCTGTATGTTATCCTTGTAAACGACTTGGATGCATGAGCTGTTAGCTGATTATGCTATAATTGTCGCACTTGTCAGCTCCTGCCGTCTTCGGAATTGTGTGGATGATGCTTTTCCGGAAGTTAGATGGTTGTCGCCAGACCCGTAAATTCTACCCACCTCTCAAGCTGCGACAGTGTCGTGAATAAAACAGTGACCCATATAAAGAATAAATTTCCTTTAATTTACGTCTATAGTCACAAAGTTTTTGTTCACTGATTACCGGTTTCGGTCTATAATGACCATCACAGATCTGAAGATTGTCATTGTAGTCCGAAACCGGTAATCTGTGAACAAAACGTTTGTGACCATAGACGTAAACTAAAGGAAATTTATTCTACACACCAACGCGAGATGTAACACCATTGTCACCCCATATGTGGTGTAAGGTTTCCTCCTCAGCAGCAGCCTGCTGTTTGGGCAGATGAGTCAACTCGCTGCAGAGCACTGCATTATATTTAAGGGCATTATATCTCGGACCATCTAGGGTTGAGGGGAGCTCTGCCTCTACCACCAGGAGACACGCTTCTAGATTTTCAATTCTAGTAAATGAGATTATTATTCTAGAGGGGTCATGACGCTGCTAGTTTGATGTCCTTCACTATCAGGACAGGATAGAGTGCTACCGCTAGCCATATGTTAACTATCATTAATACTACAGCTAGGTGACGACTGCGTCCAGGAGGTGGAGGAAGGCGCTGGGGATGAGGTGCCTCAGGGGGTGGGTATGCGCCGAAGCACACATACCTTTCGTTGCTGGCGAGGGCAAGCAGCCAGAGCGTGTGTAGTAGGAGGCGGTGGCGGTGACCTCCTGTGGCAGCACCCAGGCTGCGGCGAGGGCGCTCCTGTATGCTCCTGCATATTAGAGCCTACACCATCACCAGCCTAGGGGAGTATGCGGTGTTGCGGGGGCAGGCACTGCAGCAACCGCGGCCGCCTCTCGTGCAGCAACTAGCGGCGCTTTGCACGGTGGTGCACGCTGCTCGGTGTTGACACCCACCCCAACAACCACTGCTATAGGTGCACGTGCCACGGCAAGCTCTTGTTGTGGCAATGTTGGTGTCACCTCTGTAACATAGAATAACGGGAAAAAATAAGCATAATGCACAAGATTGAGCCCAGGATTGGCCAGTTCAGTCGATCTTTCTGGTAGTTCTCCCACCCATCCAAATATCTCCACCTCCTGTTCCGGAAGGGAGAGATCGCATTGCCTTTCAGCAGCCGGCCGCTGTGGCCGAACGATTATAGTCGCTTCAGTCCGGAACCACGCGGCTGCTACGGTCGCAGGTTGAATCCTGCCTCGGGCATGGATGTGTGTGATGTCCTTAGGTTAGTTAGGTTTAAGTAGTTCTAAGTCTAGGGGATGTTAAGTCCCGTAGTGCTTAGAGCCATTTGAATCTTTATTTTTATTTTATTTTATTTTATTTATTTTTTTTTTTTTTTGGCCCCTTCATCAGCCACCATCTCACGCTCCCACTCATGAATTTCAACCTCGCCGGAATTGTTATCGTGGAGCCATCGATCAATCTCACAGAAGTTGTCTACAACAAGATACTGATTATTAGAAACAACAACAAAAAATTTGTACTGAATTTGACTGCAGCGAGATATTAATTATACATAACTACGAAAAAATTAAATAATCAAGCAAAAAGTTCATATCAGATGGAAGTGATGACTACTGGTCATCATCCTCGACGGATACCCCTACCAGAATCTTTTTCCTCTTGATCAGTATCAACATCTACAACAATGGATAATATATATACCTCACAAAACTGTATATGACGAAAAAAAACAGTCTAATGGCATAATATAACAACTGTACTAACTTTCTTTGCTGCATTTCAGACTCCAGAAGCAGCAGCTCGATGTCCGTTAACTACTGCAACAGCGATCTGAATACATCAAGAGCTGTTTATTGAACATGTAAACTGTCATACAGAATTTGGAGACGTACTTACGTGACAGCAGCACAAGCTCTTCCACTTGATGAGGACTTTCAGCTTCCAGCTGCCACTGCTCTGATGCTACAACAACAGTAGAAATGTTACAAGCACTTGTTACGATCTGAACACTTTAAAAGGTGCTTTCAGAACGTATAAATATCACACACAGAATTCTGAAATGTACTTATATGTTGATAGCACTTCTTCCGCTCGCTGGAGACTTTCAGCTTCCACTTGGCGTTCTAGTTCCATCAACATTTCTGGACTGAATGCTGTAATAGTACGAAAAAAGAACTTTTATAATCACTTGTTACGAAAATGTATCACAAACTCGAAAAATTTTCAACTCTTTGCTACGAAATTTTATTACTGTAGCAATTTGAACTCATAATTTTTTTTTCATTAACACTTAATGGCAACTGACCCAAGTTTGGCAATTTCACACCATCACTACCTCTGGCATCACTGCAGGCTGAGCGTTTCATGTTGCAGGAATCCCACTGACACAACTATCCACTGTCGAAGACTGATGATGATTGCGGTGGGGGTTGGGCTTTATATAGCTTCAGACCACATCCTCTATCATATAGAGGATCAATAGGAACTCAGAGTGCCATACCATTAAGTTATAACTTGCCTTCTTTTTCCCTCAAGCAGGCTTGATAGAGCTGTTTGAGGAAAATGTCATATCTGGGGGGGGGGGGGGGGGGGGGGGAGGAAAAAAATATCTGAGACCAATTTCCTTTGTTTGCTGGCAAGTGGCTAGAATATTGGACACAGCTGCTCTTTGTTCGTTCTGAAAGAAACAAATAGCTTGTTATTTCTGACGTTAGCTGCACCCTTCGAAATACATGTTGTTAGGATATAGCTGTGGTCTGAGGACGTTAACTTTGTTTCCTTTTTCCTCTTGGTGCAGGCAGTTGCAGTGGGAGACAAAAAAAATCTGTGAAACAAGTAGAGGCCCCTTTCAGAAAACAGCCTTTGTTTGCTGGCAAGTGGATGGAAAATTGTACGCATCTGCTATCTTTAGAAAAACGCCCTTTGTTCAGTCTGAGGCAGATTGATAGTCTGACACACCCAATGCCATCTGCATATCTCGAAATGTATGTTGCTGTTTTCCTTAGGACAGAGCTGTGGGGGAAGACGCTAACCTTCGAAAACAACTCTATTGTTGGTGGTAATGACCAACAAAGTGCGCCTTGAGAACGGCATTGTACATTATAATCTGCCGATTTCAGGCAGCTGGCTGCAGCCCATGTGTGGCGTGGACGTCGGGGGCTGGAGGTGGACAAGTGGTCATCGGTAGAGCGCCGGACACGTGACCGAGCGGCACGTGTGTTGCGGTTGTGTCATTAGGCCGCCTGAGAGTTAGGAGCTCACGTGGCTCAATGCCTTTCATGTCAAAGGCCCGCAGCCGACCAGGGGGCACGGTAGGCGGGTGTGGCATAGAGAGCCTATATAGAGAGAGAGTGGCTAACCGGACGATACGGCGGCCATTTTTCTGCCAAAGTACGGGCGGGACATTTGAATGGCCAGTAGTGGTATAGTGGAGTACACACTCACCGAATCAAAAGCAGAAGACAATAGGGCGAAATCATACCTTTCTTTACAGCTATTATACACTCATAGTAGCTTACTACGTACTGCACAGGAAAATTTGATACAGTGGCTGTAAAAAGTATTCGTAACTCGCATTTAATTCCTTTAAAGTTCGTTTACTAGACATATTGCAATGAAAGTAACGTATATAAAAAAATATAGTGTGTAGCATTTGTTTTCTATAGGAAGTGCATAACGCTAAAGATTTAACGTATCTGTATTACATCAGATGAATGAAAGTCGTAAGCAGTTGTTTACTTGTGACATGCAAAAAGTGTGAGACGTATTAGTACTTCTTGTCACGTCTTCAAACTTTTTGCATGTCACAAGTAAACAACTGCTTACGACTTTCTTTCATATATTGTGAATACCTCTCGTAGATAACAAACGAAAAAGATTACAAAAATCAGGTAATGTTAAATGTAGGCTACTGTAATAACGACCAAATATAACAAGAAAACTACCGTATCCCTTCTACCCCACAGTAATTAGGCCTATTAAAAACTGTCCTCAAGAGTACCTACAATTATTTACTACGAATAATGTTTCAGCAACCACAACAACTGCGGAAAACGTGCTCGATCCATAGAGATACCCGCTGAAATGGCCTGCAGTTTTGGTCTGTCGTGGAAATTCACTGGTGTGGTTAGCCATTCACGAACCACAGACAGCATGTTGATGACATGAGACTCTGGTGATCAATATATGCTACATATAACTTCCACGAATACTCTGAGGGTCAGTAATAATGAGGATAGGTAGCAACTCACCATAAAGATGATCACTGAGCTGCAGACAGGTACGTAGAAAAAAACCAGCACACTCTCACAATCAAATCTTCGGCCATAGCCTTTGTCAGAAAGCTAGAGCATACACACATTCACACAATCACTCGAGACATAACTCATGCACACATGAATGCCGCCTCCGGCCACTGCGTCCACAGTCTCTGAGTATCAGATCCAAACAAACCACTCCTCGTGCCTCACTGCCTGTCGTCGGGAGTAGGGAAGCGGCTCACGTACTCAGATGCACCGAGCCAGCGACAATGCATGACATCTCAATAAACAAACCATTTCATCTACTGAGATAAAAACGAGATTTTTCCAGTGTTTTTTCAGATTTCCCTGGTATTTCCCTGATTTCCTTGATACATTTGAAATTGCCTGATATTCCCTGATCTCCAGAACTTATGGCAATCCTGACATTAATGACCACGTGACGTTGACAAAAGATTACGTTGTCTCCAGAGCAGATACTCAAAACGACCGCCATGCGGGTCCAGACATTGCCCGACCTACTGGATCATACAGCTCTGCAGTCTGCGCAATGTGTCTGCAGCCACTTACACAAGAGCAGCATTAACAGCCGCCATTAGTTCTTCTACATGTGGCTACGGAGTAGAACACACATGCCCCTTCAAGCGTCCCCACAGGAAGAAATCCAGGTGATTTACGTCAGGTGAACACAAGAGGCCGTACAGCTAGATCTCTCCATCCCTGGAAATGTTCTCCACATTAATTCCAAGTTTTGGAGGAACATCATCGTATTGGAACCATAACCTCTGCAGAACATGAACTGGAACGTAATCCAGTGTGTCGGGAAAATAGCTCGAGGGGAATGCATGACATATTGGTGCAGTTAACCAGTCAGCCAACAAGTAGGGACCCAAACTTGTGTGACGGCTGGTATGGCCGTGCGGTTCTAGGCGCTAAGGTCTGGAGCCGAGCGACCGCTACGGTCGCAGGTTCAAATCCTGCCTCGGGCATGGATGTGTGTGATGTCCTTAGGTTAGTTAGGTTTAATTAGTTCCAAGTTCTAGGCGGCTGATGACCTCAGAAGTTAAGTCGCATAGTGATCATAGCCAGCCCAAACTTGTGTTTCCCAGTATTCTGTGCCAGACACTGATGCCAAAATGAAGTTGCTGTCCACGGTCGCCGGTGACTCGCAGGATAGCGTCACACCAATGGTGGTTCAAAATGGTTCAAATGGCTCTGAGCACTATGGGACTTAACATCTGAGGTCATCAGTCCCCTAGAACGTAGAACTACTGAAACCTAACTAACCTAAGGACGTCACACACATCCATGCCCGAGGCAGGAGTCGAACCTGCGACCGTAGTAGTCGAGCGATTGCAGACTAGAACCTCTCAGCCACCGCGGCCGGCTCATCAATGGTGGACATTCTGCATATTGAAGACATCCTCACTAGTGAACGCTCCTTCATCCGGCCATATTACGGTGTTTATGAAGTCGTCGTTGGCCTCCTGTTGTTGTAGGAACCATTCACAGAATTGCATCTGTGCAGCACATCAATGACTGTGCGGTGCAAGACACGCCGCTGCTTTGCTACGCTATGTGTTTTTCGCTGGGGTTCTTGGTGTTTGACCTCCATAATAACCAGCAAGTCTACAGACAACTTTTGCCACGCGATGGTGGAAGGAGAGAACCTACCTCCCGAACGTGAAGCTACAGGCAATAAAACACATTTTTGTCTGGATGACGTTGACCAGGATAAATGGGATATTCACGAGCGGCAAGACCAGCCCGGTTGCCAGATGCACCAAGAGCCAGAAGCATATCCACATATTTATCGTCTGCGTATGCCGTACATCTCCTACACTATTTTAGAATAACGCAAGAAGAAAATACGATATGTGTGTGAATGTACATGGAGTCTGTCACTAGCAACTAGTAATGCATGGAGATACTTACTGAACAGCTTGTGCTTATCAGACTCAATGCTGAAAGTCATAATTAGTGGTTCCATGGAGATAATATGTAAAATGGTAACCAGGTTTGGAAATTATTTGCAAAGCTCGTTGGGGTCAAGTCCCGTTCCGCTATACGGAGACATGTTGCGTCAGCTATAGATGATCACGATGTTTAAGTAAAGTGGAGGAGGAAGGGGGCCAAATATCGACAGATTTGCTGTGCGTACGATATCTGTTCCTGCTGAGAGAGCGTACGAGAAAAAATGTAACCACGGTGCACGGAAGCCACGAGCACGCTGGGCGTCTTGTATGCGGTACGTGGACCCAGAAGACGCGCGTAGAATAAACTCGATTATGGAATCGCTTAGGAGAAAAATAAATGATGTTTTTTGATTGTACCGTGAGAAAACTTTTGGATTACGCTTACATAGGTGGGGCTGTTCCAATTCTTATAGAGAAAGAGTGTATTAGCGTCATGTTAAAGGAGTGAATTGTAAATGCCGTTATGCAGTAAACATTTGGAAACGGATGGTTGAAAGTGGAAATACGTGTCTAGTCGTCATTTGATAATTTGGTATAAGTTGTAAGTAGGAAAGCTGTAGAAATTTCCTGCAGCGGAGAAGACGCTTCGGAGAAATCCGTACGGGCGTGGCACAGCATAGCTGGTCCACAAAATTCTACACGGCGACCAGAATTACATACAAGCCAGATTCATAAAAAAAGGTAATCCTCTAACAGAGCATACAGGTACAGGATGCAAGTGAAATATCACCGGGCGATACCAAACTAAACTGAAATGGATAATTTTATTTTTCGCCGTACAATGATGTAAGGCCCCAACTAAATGAATGGACCTGAACGTGGCAAGAATAATAGTTGGTACTAATCCATGATACCACTGGGGGAGGGTACACAGGAAACAGATTTGGAATCTAGTAGAGTCAGTGGTGCGAAACCTTTCACATCCATCACATGCAAAAGGTTTCTTTTAAGGATGACCAATAATAGTATTGTACTTCCATTTCTTTGTTCGTAGTAAGAAAGTGCAAATTTTTTGTAGAATACCCACCATAATCGCTTTATGACGATTAAGACGTCAGATACCGTACAACGCAGATTGCTTGTAGCAAATAAAAACAAATATACCTCGACCCACAATCGAACCCTGGGCCTCTGTATGCTAACCCAAAACACTACCCACTGGACTAAACGCACAGCAATACTCCGACGTTCTGGCAGAGGTAGTCACTGTGCATTTGATTACAGTGTTGCCAGATTGTCAACCTTTAACATCCAATTACTGTGCTGAACGAAATTTTGTGACAGACATTTTTGTACTCCTAATATGTGAGGAATTTTTCTTCACCCTGTATATCTGTCGTCCTTGGTGCGGGGGCGACAGACATTTATGGAAGGATGAATCTAAGGGTGGTGCGGGGAGCAGTTGTAAATGAATTACGCTTCTGTAAGACTGTCACATTAACAATTCATTTTTATGGAAATATACTTTTCGTTAACCTGACATTCTGATGTGTACTGTGAACAATAGGCTTTCAAATAATGTTTTATGATATTATCAGGCAATTACTTACTCCTCAGATGTCCCCTGATTTCTGGACTATTAGCTTTTATCTTAAGATTCCTGACATTTTATTAATATCCTCTGTGAATTCTCTGATGACTACTCTTGTTTTGGAATAACTGTTGTAGTGTCCAGTTGGGGGTTCCAAACTAAGCCATGATCAGGGACCTTGTAGATCACGGGCAATATTTCAAACTGCATCCAACAGATGTTGTCTTGTGCAGCCTCCATCCATTTCCTGTGTGCCCTAACTGTTCATGTCATCCTGTAACCTACCCTCCCACCTTGTTTGTGGTGTTCCTCAGGGGTGCACCTTTCCTCTGGCCTTCCTACCAACCTACCAACACTGCTTTTGAAATAGCCTCATTTGTCATCCTCCGAAGATTTCTAGTCCATTGTAATCACTTAATCACTGTTTCTTGTACAATGTTAGGCATGTTCATCATCGTGTATATTTTTTCGTTTTCCGGTCTCCTCCAGCATGTTTCTTCCTTCACTGCCCCATTAACCTTTCTTACGATTCCTCCCAAACACCATAAGTTTTTTCCATCGCTTTTGGTGGTACTCAACGTTTCTATGCTGTATAACAAAAATGAGTCAATTACTGTATTATATGCCTTCATTTTAATTTCTCTTGAGGTTACCTTTAATTCCATGAGTTTTGAAGGGAATGCGATAGTATCTGCAGAGTGAACCTACAAAATATCCTTGGGAAGTTCAGAGTTGATGAGAAATTAGTCAATCTGGTAGAAGCATGTACAACAGAACTGAAAGTTAAAAGAAGATATAAGGGAATTGAAGGTAGGAACTGGGGTGTGACGAGCTATCACATTGTCATCATGTCCTTGAAAAAGTTGAATGTGAGATGAGAAGAGTAGGAAAGGGTATCAATCTGAATATAAATGCCCAGATCCTATGATTTTCAGATGATTTGAAAGTTATTTTAATGCTAACACACAAACTAATTTAAAAAACTTTATGTCACTTTGTTATGTGTAGCTTCCCAAGAAAAAAATCGTTTCACACAAAGAGTGTGTAATACTACTTCAACGTTCTTACAAATAATTGCCAATGTTGTCCTGCATGATGAGCTGTTGTGGAGTGGAGTCCTAGTTGCTGCAGTTAGTGGTCACCTCCCTTGCCTTGTTATCCACATTCTTGTTCAAACTTTATTCCATAAAAATGTGTTAGTTGTAAAATCTAGATTAGTGGAAAACTTGCAGACATTAGGATTCTTAATTTTTTCCTTTACTTTTCTTCTCCTACTTTTTCAGCCATACACTTTTTATTCAATGAAATCTACTTCCTCATATCCCAGAGGATGCAATTAAACATTTACAACACCATCTGACATCATGTCTGCTGATGATAAACAAAACTGTTGCAAGTGATTCCGAGTGCATCAGAACAGCCACTCTTCAGATCTCTGGCCATATTCGTTTTGGAACGGTGACGGTACTGTCACTCGTTTAATTTTCTTGGACCACTTGCTCCAGAATTTCTAGTCCTGTTAGCGTAGTTTGAGCATTGCTCTATCCTTCTGAAATATTCTAGGGAGTAGCTGAATCTCAGTCAAATCCAAATGCAATATGCCTCTTCCTCTCTCTGCTTATATCCCTTCCTGCAGTACTGCGAAGTATGTAGTTATTCCTACTTCCAAATAGCTATGCTAACTGCAAGCCAGTGCCGTCATAGCCCATGGTCACCTGATAGAAATCCACTGTACATGTATGGATCTCATTCTTCTTCGGATTCTGAACCTTGCAGCGTGTGCAGCCCGAGAGCTCCCTTCATTGCCACTACCAGTCTGCCTTTCCAGTGATTAATTTTGTTTTGTAAGGAGTCAAAGGAGTCTTTTCTTCCCAGGGTGAGCTTGACATCTAGGTGAGTTTACAACATTCTGACTGTTCACGTGTATACTGCAGTTGAGATAAAGAGCAGTATTTCCTTTCAAACTGAATTCACGACAGTAACAAGTCATACAGTCATTGAGCTTCCCTTAAAACGTCTCATCCCCTACGACTCATTTATCGTTACTGATATTCCAGGTTGTAATGTACTGGATAGAGGTAGTAGGTAAAGCAGCAACCTGAGGTGGATGTCGTAACACAAATTAAAAACAAGCAATCCACAAATTTTGCCAGAATGTTGTAAGCAGACATACAGATGTTGTAAGAGGACACTACGATGTAAGCACATGCATTACCTCTCTTCCTATGTAGAAAGATTGTAGATGTAAGATTGACCATTTGGTAAAATTAACATTTAATTGAAATGGTGATTAATAAAATTGACGTAACTGAAAAGTGATGTGAAATATATAAAGTTTGATTGCACTGATGGAAAGCACAAACATTTCTTTGTTTGAAGTATTTTCAAGAGATTTAACATTTCTGTGGTAGAACTAACAAGTGTGGCGTCAACTGTAAGGTCGCGAAACGACCGTTGTGGACAGGTAAAAATCTGTTGTAGTAGGCTTAATGTAATTATTGTCTGTAGTTAAATTAAAGGTCCTTTTCTAAATTTTACGCTAGTCGGTTGTAGTGGGGAGGAAGCCAGCGCATTTAAGGGGCACATCCCATCCATTACAATCTATGTTGTTTCATTACGAGGAGGAGCACACAATGTGTCAATGGCAGCAAAGTTCTAGCCTCGAGACTTGAGAAAATTGCTGTGTGAAACAGCCAACAAAACTCTGTGTTTGAACAGATCACTATGTAGTTTAGCTCAGAAATATTCGCCAGTGTTGCAGTTGGCTGTAGAGCATCAGGCGCGAATTAATAAATGAAATAAATTTTCTGGGTGGTTACACACATTCATTCTGAATATTTTCTGTATAAATAGGCCTACATCGCTTAATACATTTCTTTATTTACAATGTTATTTCGTCATCTCTCCCCTTCCCCACTTGCACCACCTCTCCGTTAGAACTTGCATCTTTGAAATTTTTGAACAAAGGTGACAGTTGATGCCACGATTAGGCATAGGTGCTATTGATAATGACACTGAACATCATTTGACAAGTTGTAAGTTATCATCTTTTGAATCCTGATAATGTATAACAAATGCCTCTCATTCTTATGTTCCCTTAATCCAAATTTCATATCTGATTACCACAATAACTGAAATAACATTATAAATAAAGGTATATGTATGTTAAGCGATATAGACAGTGTTATTCAGAAAATCATGCACAAATGCCGGATTCTGAAATTTTATCGACAGATGACCTTTATACAGGCAATAGTGTCTAATATTGTGTGGAATTATGTATTTTGAAGACGTTATTTGGAACAAAAAGTAAACTTCGATTTCTCGTGATACTTAAACATTCTTCAAGTCAGAATGACTTTTTGGTTAATATTAACGAAGTTTCTTCTTTCTTCTGTTAGTATATCACACTTTTTGAATATTGGTGCAAGTGAACTTGTACAATACAATACATGAAGATATAGGATTACATAACAAATTTTATGCCATGTTACAAAACTTACTAGGTATTTTAGAATCAGTTTGCATAATTAGAATTTTGATGTAATCCTACCAAAATACTCCTTGTGTGCTTGCACTTGGGTTTGATTAATACATTTATTTGGCCAGAATTGTTTGCAACTGTGCAGTTAATGAATTAAATACATTATGCAGTCAGGCTAGTCAAGCTGTGCCACATGCAGTTTAAACTTTTACGCTAATATTTGTAAAACAGAACCAAGAAACCAAGCACATCAGTTAACAAATTGCGGGACAGAATTGCTGGCATGGAAGAGAAATTTATAGGTCTGTCAGTAGACTTTTATTTGAGTCTGTCAGTGGTGTTACATATTTTGCCTGTTGGAGGTAAGTACTGCCAACCTCTCTCTTAATTATATTATTTTTCACGATTGAATCTGCATACTACAAAGGTCTATTAGAAAGAAAATGAATAATTATAAGGTTGTGTGATCTGACCCTCTGATATCAGTGTCAGGTCATTAATATTCATCTGAGAGATCAATGCCCCAGCGGCATTTAGGGTAACCATACAAATTGAATACAGAAGTCGGATCTGTTTTGACTTTCTGGCTAGTCAGTACTGTGCACACACCGCTTTTCCTGCCACCCACGACGGGGCAGGTGGCTTCCTGGTCAATTAAGGTAGGCATTTCCAGAGCGGCTGAGTTGCAGATCTCTTGTTTTGCGAGTCCTGTCATTTGTTGCACTGGTGGGCTGAATGCTTCAGGGTTCCATTAAATGGCTTACAAATGTATTACATACCAGACGTGCCTTTGTGTGGAATGCACACGAAGTAATCTATTTATTGTTTTGGATTTGGTGCCTCTGCATCAATTCAGGGAAAATATAGCCACAGAGGGCTCCAAAATGCTCTTATTAGACTCATAGAAACACTGCTAACAGATAAAAATATTATAGTATTAGTAATCAAAGTTAAACTTGTTTATGGAGATATTGTGGTTTTTTCGATGTTTTACCCTGTCGACCACAAATACATTCACTTGCACCAATATTCAAAAAGTGTGATATACTAACAGAAGAAAGAAGAAACTTCGTTAATATTAACCAAAAAGTCATTCTGACTTGAAGAATGTTTAAGTATCACGAGAAATCGAAGTTTACTTTTTGTTCCAAATAACGTCTTCAAAATACATAATTCCACACAATATTAGACACTATTGCCTGTATAAAGGTCATCTGTCGATAAAATTTCAGAATCCGGCATTTGTGCATGATTTTCTGAATAACACTGTCTATATCGCTTAACATACGTATACCTTTATTTATAATGTTATTTCAGTTATTGTGGTAATCAGATATGAAATTTGGATTAAGGGAACATAAGAATGAGAGGCATTTGTTATACATTATCAGGATTCAAAAGATAATAACTTACAACTTGTCAAATGATGTTCAGTGTCATTATCAATAGCACCTATGCCTAATCGTGGCATCAACTGTCACCTTTGTTCAAAAATTTCAAAGATGCAAGTTCTAACGGAGAGGTGGTGCAAGTGGGGAAGGGGAGAGATGACGAAATAACATTGTAAATAAAGAAATGTATTAAGCGATGTAGGCCTATTTATACAGAAAATATTCAGAATGAATGTGTGTAACCACCCAGAAAATTTATTTCATTTATTAATTCGCGCCTGATGCTCTACAACCAACTGCAACACTGGCGAATATTTCTGAGCTAAACTACATAGTGATCTGTTCAAACACAGAGTTCTGTTGGCTGTTTCACACAGCAATTTTCTCAAGTCTCGAGGCTAGAACTTTGCTGCCATTGACACATTGTGTGCTCCTCCTCGTAATGAAACAACATAGATTGTAATGGATGGGATGTGCCCCTTAAATGCGCTGGCTTCCTCCCCACTACAACCGACTAGCGTAAAATTTAGAAAAGGACCTTTAATTTAACTACAGACAATAATTACATTAAGCCTACTACAACAGATTTTTACCTGTCCACAACGGTCGTTTCGCGACCTTACAGTTGACGCCACACTTGTTAGTTCTACCACAGAAATATTAAATCTCTTGAAAATACTTCAAACAAAGAAATGTTTGTGCTTTCCATCAGTGCAATCAAACTTTATATATTTCACATCACTTTTCAGTTACGTCAATTTTATTAATCACCATTTCAATTAAATGTTAATTTTACCAAATGGTCAATCTTACATCTACAATCTTTCTACATAGGAAGAGAGGTAATGCATGTGCTTACATCGTAGTGTCCTCTTACAACATCTGTATGTCTGCTTACAACATTCTGGCAAAATTTGTGGATTGCTTGTTTTTAATTTGTGTTACGACATCCACCTCAGGTTGCTGCTTTACCTACTACCTCTATCCAGTACATTACAACCTGGAATATCAGTAACGATAAATGAGTCGTAGGGGATGAGACGTTTTAAGGGAAGCTCAATGACTGTATGACTTGTTACTGTCGTGAATTCAGTTTGAAAGGAAATACTGCTCTTTATCTCAACTGCAGTATACACGTGAACAGTCAGAATGTTGTAAACTCACCTAGATGTCAAGCTCACCCTGGGAAGAAAAGACTCCTTTGACTCCTTACAAAACAAAATTAATCACTGGAAAGGCAGACTGGTAGTGGCAATGAAGGGAGCTCTCGGGCTGCACACGCTGCAAGGTTCAGAATCCGAAGAAGAATGAGATCCATACATGTACAGTGGATTTCTATCAGGTGACCATGGGCTATGACGGCACTGGCTTGCAGTTAGCATAGCTATTTGGAAGTAGGAATAACTACATACTTCGCAGTACTGCAGGAAGGGATATAAGCAGAGAGAGGAAGAGGCATATTGCATTTGGATTTGACTGAGATTCAGCTACTCCCTAGAATATTTCAGAAGGATAGAGCAATGCTCAAACTACGCTAACAGGACTAGAAATTCTGGAGCAAGTGGTCCAAGAAAATTAAACGAGTGACAGTACCGTCACCGTTCCAAAACGAATATGGCCAGAGATCTGAAGAGTGGCTGTTCTGATGCACTCGGAAACACTTGCAACAGTTTTGTTTATCATCAGCAGACATGATGTCAGATGGTGTTGTAAATGTTTAATTGCATCCTCTGGGATATGAGGAAGTAGATTTCATTGAATAAAAAGTGTATGGCTGAAAAAGTAGGAGAAGAAAAGTAAAGGAAAAAATTAAGAATCCTAATGTCTGCAAGTTTTCCACTAATCTAGATTTTACAACTAACACATTTTTATGGAATAAAGTTTGAACAAGAATGTGGATAACAAGGCAAGGGAGGTGACCACTAACTGCAGCAACTAGGACTCCACTCCACAACAGCTCATCATGCAGGACAACATTGGCAATTATTTGTAAGAACGTTGAAGTAGTATTACACACTCTTTGTGTGAAACGATTTTTTTCTTGGGAAGCTACACATAACAAAGTGACATAAAGTTTTTTAAATTAGTTTGTGTGTTAGCATTAAAATAACTTTCAAATCATCTGAAAATCATAGGATCTGGGCATTTATATTCAGATTGATACCCTTTCCTACTCTTCTCATCTCACATTCAACTTTTTCAAGGACATGATGACAATGTGATAGCTCGTCACACCCCAGTTCCTACCTTCAATTCCCTTATATCTTCTTTTAACTTTCAGTTCTGTTGTACATGCTTCTACCAGATTGACTAATTTCTCATCAACTCTGAACTTCCCAAGGATATTTTGTAGGTTCACTCTGCAGATACTATCGCATTCCCTTCAAAACTCATGGAATTAAAGGTAACCTCAAGAGAAATTAAAATGAAGGCATATAATACAGTAATTGACTCATTTTTGTTATACAGCATAGAAACGTTGAGTACCACCAAAAGCGATGGAAAAAACTTATGGTGTTTGGGAGGAATCGTAAGAAAGGTTAATGGGGCAGTGAAGGAAGAAACATGCTGGAGGAGACCGGAAAACGAAAAAATATACACGATGATGAACATGCCTAACATTGTACAAGAAACAGTGATTAAGTGATTACAATGGACTAGAAATCTTCAGAGGATGACAAATGAGGCTATTTCAAAAGCAGTGTTGGTAGGTTGGTAGGAAGGCCAGAGGAAAGGTGCACCCCTGAGGAACACCACAAACAAGGTGGGAGGGTAGGTTACAGGATGACATGAACAGTTAGGGCACACAGGAAACTGGATGGAGGCTGCACAAGACAACATCTGTTGGATGCAGTTTGAAACATTGCCCGTGATCTACAAGGTCCCTGATCATGGCTTAGTTTGGAACCCCCAACTGGACACTACAACAGTTATTCCAAAACAAGAGTAGTCATCAGAGAATTCACAGAGGATATTAATAAAATGTCAGGAATCTTAAGATAAAAGCTAATAGTCCAGAAATCAGGGGACATCTGAGGAGTAAGTAATTGCCTGATAATATCATAAAACATTATTTGAAAGCCTATTGTTCACAGTACACATCAGAATGTCAGGTTAACGAAAAGTATATTTCCATAAAAATGAATTGTTAATGTGACAGTCTTACAGAAGCGTAATTCATTTACAACTGCTCCCCGCACCACCCTTAGATTCATCCTTCCATAAATGTCTGTCGCCCCCGCACCAAGGACGACAGATATACAGGGTGAAGAAAAATTCCTCACATATTAGGAGTACAAAAATGTCTGTCACAAAATTTCGTTCAGCACAGTAATTGGATGTTAAAGGTTGACAATCTGGCAACACTGTAATCAAATGCACAGTGACTACCTCTGCCAGAACGTCGGAGTATTGCTGTGCGTTTAGTCCAGTGGGTAGTGTTTTGGGTTAGCATACAGAGGCCCAGGGTTCGATTGTGGGTCGAGGTATATTTGTTTTTATTTGCTACAAGCAATCTGCGTTGTACGGTATCTGACGTCTTAATCGTCATAAAGCGATTATGGTGGGTATTCTACAAAAAATTTGCACTTTCTTACTACGAACAAAGAAATGGAAGTACAATACTATTATTGGTCATCCTTAAAAGAAACCTTTTGCATGTGATGGATGTGAAAGGTTTCGCACCACTGACTCTACTAGATTCCAAATCTGTTTCCTGTGTACCCTCCCCCAGTGGTATCATGGATTAGTACCAACTATTATTCTTGCCACGTTCAGGTCCATTCATTTAGTTGGGGCCTTACATCATTGTACGGCGAAAAATAAAATTATCCATTTCAGTTTAGTTTGGTATCGCCCGGTGATATTTCACTTGCATCCTGTACCTGTATGCTCTGTTAGAGGATTACCTTTTTTTATGAATCTGGCTTGTATGTAATTCTGGTCGCCGTGTAGAATTTTGTGGACCAGCTATGCTGTGCCACGCCCGTACGGATTTCTCCGAAGCGTCTTCTCCGCTGCAGGAAATTTCTACAGCTTTCCTACTTACAACTTATACCAAATTATCAAATGACGACTAGACACGTATTTCCACTTTCAACCATCCGTTTCCAAATGTTTACTGCATAACGGCATTTACAATTCACTCCTTTAACATGACGCTAATACACTCTTTCTCTATAAGAATTGGAACAACAGCCCCACCTATGTAAGCGTAATCCAAAAGTTTTCTCACGGTACAATCAAAAAACATCATTTATTTTTCTCCTAAGCGATTCCATAATCGAGTTTATTCTACGCGCGTCTTCTGGGTCCACGTACCGCATACAAGACGCCCAGCGTGCTCGTGGCTTCCGTGCACCGTGGTTACATTTTTTCTCGTACGCTCTCTCAGCAGGAACAGATATCGTACGCACAGCAAATCTGTCGATATTTGGCCCCCTTCCTCCTCCACTTTACTTAAACATCGTGATCATCTATAGCTGACGCAACATGTCTCCGTATAGCGGAACGGGACTTGACCCCAACGAGCTTTGCAAATAATTTCCAAACCTGGTTACCATTTTACATATTATCTCCATGGAACCACTAATTATGACTTTCAGCATTGAGTCTGATAAGCACAAGCTGTTCAGTAAGTATCTCCATGCATTACTAGTTGCTAGTGACAGACTCCATGTACATTCACACACATATCGTATTTTCTTCTTGCGTTATTCTAAAATAGTGTAGGAGATGTACGGCATACGCAGACGATAAATATGTGGATATGCTTCTGGCTCTTGGTGCATCTGGCAACCGGGCTGGTCTTGCCGCTCGTGAATATCCCATTTATCCTGGTCAACGTCATCCAGACAAAAATGTGTTTTATTGCCTGTAGCTTCACGTTCGGGAGGTAGGTTCTCTCCTTCCACCATCGCGTGGCAAAAGTTGTCTGTAGACTTGCTGGTTATTATGGAGGTCAAACACCAAGAACCCCAGCGAAAAACACATAGCGTAGCAAAGCAGCGGCGTGTCTTGCACCGCACAGTCATTGATGTGCTGCACAGATGCAATTCTGTGAATGGTTCCTACAACAACAGGAGGCCAACGACGACTTCATAAACACCGTAATATGGCCGGATGAAGGAGCGTTCACTAGTGAGGATGTCTTCAATATGCAGAATGTCCACCATTGATGAGCCGGCCGCGGTGGCTGAGAGGTTCTAGTCTGCAATCGCTCGACTACTACGGTCGCAGGTTCGACTCCTGCCTCGGGCATGGATGTGTGTGACGTCCTTAGGTTAGTTAGGTTTCAGTAGTTCTACGTTCTAGGGGACTGATGACCTCAGATGTTAAGTCCCATAGTGCTCAGAGCCATTTGAACCATTTTGAACCACCATTGGTGTGACGCTATCCTGCGAGTCACCGGCGACCGTGGACAGCAACTTCATTTTGGCATCAGTGTCTGGCACAGAATACTGGGAAACACAAGTTTGGGCTGGCTATGATCACTATGCGACTTAACTTCTGAGGTCATCAGCCGCCTAGAACTTGGAACTAATTAAACCTAACTAACCTAAGGACATCACACACATCCATGCCCGAGGCAGGATTTGAACCTGCGACCGTAGCGGTCGCTCGGCTCCAGACCTTAGCGCCTAGAACCGCACGGCCATACCAGCCGTCACACAAGTTTGGGTCCCTACTTGTTGGCTGACTGGTTAACTGCACCAATATGTCATGCATTCCCCTCGAGCTATTTTCCCGACACACTGGATTACGTTCCAGTTCATGTTCTGCAGAGGTTATGGTTCCAATACGATGATGTTCCTCCAAAACTTGGAATTAATGTGGAGAACATTTCCAGGGATGGAGAGATCTAGCTGTACGGCCTCTTGTGTTCACCTGACGTAAATCACCTGGATTTCTTCCTGTGGGGACGCTTGAAGGGGCATGTGTGTTCTACTCCGTAGCCACATGTAGAAGAACTAATGGCGGCTGTTAATGCTGCTCTTGTGTAAGTGGCTGCAGACACATTGCGCAGACTGCAGAGCTGTATGATCCAGTAGGTCGGGCAATGTCTGGACCCGCATGGCGGTCGTTTTGAGTATCTGCTCTGGAGACAACGTAATCTTTTGTCAACGTCACGTGGTCATTAATGTCAGGATTGCCATAAGTTCTGGAGATCAGGGAATATCAGGCAATTTCAAATGTATCAAGGAAATCAGGGAAATACCAGGGAAATCTGAAAAAACACTGGAAAAATCTCGTTTTTATCTCAGTAGATGAAATGGTTTGTTTATTGAGATGTCATGCATTGTCGCTGGCTCGGTGCATCTGAGTACGTGAGCCGCTTCCCTACTCCCGACGACAGGCAGTGAGGCACGAGGAGTGGTTTGTTTGGATCTGATACTCAGAGACTGTGGACGCAGTGGCCGGAGGCGGCATTCATGTGTGCATGAGTTATGTCTCGAGTGATTGTGTGAATGTGTGTATGCTCTAGCTTTCTGACAAAGGCTATGGCCGAAGATTTGATTGTGAGAGTGTGCTGGTTTTTTTCTACGTACCTGTCTGCAGCTCAGTGATCATCTTTATGGTGAGTTGCTACCTATCCTCATTATTACTGACCCTCAGAGTATTCGTGGAAGTTATATGTAGCATATATTGATCACCAGAGTCTCATGTCATCAACATGCTGTCTGTGGTTCGTGAATGGCTAACCACACCAGTGAATTTCCACGACAGACCAAAACTGCAGGCCATTTCAGCGGGTATCTCTATGGATCGAGCACGTTTTCCGCAGTTGTTGTGGTTGCTGAAACATTATTCGTAGTAAATAATTGTAGGTACTCTTGAGGACAGTTTTTAATAGGCCTAATTACTGTGGGGTAGAAGGGATACGGTAGTTTTCTTGTTATATTTGGTCGTTATTACAGTAGCCTACATTTAACATTACCTGATTTTTGTAATCTTTTTCGTTTGTTATCTACGAGAGGTATTCACAATATATGAAAGAAAGTCGTAAGCAGTTGTTTACTTGTGACATGCAAAAAGTTTGAAGACGTGACAAGAAGTACTAATACGTCTCACACTTTTTGCATGTCACAAGTAAACAACTGCTTACGACTTTCATTCATCTGATGTAATACAGATACGTTAAATCTTTAGCGTTATGCACTTCCTATAGAAAACAAATGCTACACACTATATTTTTTTATATACGTTACTTTCATTGCAATATGTCTAGTAAACGAACTTTAAAGGAATTAAATGCGAGTTACGAATACTTTTTACAGCCACTGTATCAAATTTTCCTGTGCAGTACGTAGTAAGCTACTATGAGTGTATAATAGCTGTAAAGAAAGGTATGATTTCGCCCTATTGTCTTCTGCTTTTGATTCGGTGAGTGTGTACTCCACTATACCACTACTGGCCATTCAAATGTCCCGCCCGTACTTTGGCAGAAAAATGGCCGCCGTATCGTCCGGTTAGCCACTCTCTCTCTATATAGGCTCTCTATGCCACACCCGCCTACCGTGCCCCCTGGTCGGCTGCGGGCCTTTGACATGAAAGGCATTGAGCCACGTGAGCTCCTAACTCTCAGGCGGCCTAATGACACAACCGCAACACACGTGCCGCTCGGTCACGTGTCCGGCGCTCTACCGATGACCACTTGTCCACCTCCAGCCCCCGACGTCCACGCCACACATGGGCTGCAGCCAGCTGCCTGAAATCGGCAGATTATAATGTACAATGCCGTTCTCAAGGCGCACTTTGTTGGTCATTACCACCAACAATAGAGTTGTTTTCGAAGGTTAGCGTCTTCCCCCACAGCTCTGTCCTAAGGAAAACAGCAACATACATTTCGAGATATGCAGATGGCATTGGGTGTGTCAGACTATCAATCTGCCTCAGACTGAACAAAGGGCGTTTTTCTAAAGATAGCAGATGCGTACAATTTTCCATCCACTTGCCAGCAAACAAAGGCTGTTTTCTGAAAGGGGCCTCTACTTGTTTCACAGATTTTTTTTGTCTCCCACTGCAACTGCCTGCACCAAGAGGAAAAAGGAAACAAAGTTAACGTCCTCAGACCACAGCTATATCCTAACAACATGTATTTCGAAGGGTGCAGCTAACGTCAGAAATAACAAGCTATTTGTTTCTTTCAGAACGAACAAAGAGCAGCTGTGTCCAATATTCTAGCCACTTGCCAGCAAACAAAGGAAATTGGTCTCAGATATTTTTTTCCTCCCCCCCCCCCCCCCAGATATGACATTTTCCTCAAACAGCTCTATCAAGCCTGCTTGAGGGAAAAAGAAGGCAAGTTATAACTTAATGGTATGGCACTCTGAGTTCCTAGCTGCCCGGGTCGACGTACGCGCGCGCGCCACATTGGATCGATCTGATTGGCTGCTGATGATGTCATCTTACCTATATAAGCGAGAGACCTTAACAGCCCCGAAATTCTGTGTCTACTATGTTACTTGTCTGATTCCTGCGTATTTTATTAACATTGCCAACCCCTTTGCTTTCTCTTTTAACTTTCCACAATTTTCCGCCATTTTACACTTTACGTCACCGTTTTATCGCCTGTTTTTCTTGTTTCTTTTCTTCTTCCGTTTTTAAAAAGTCTGTAGACTGTAAAGCAGCGTACTAAGCTGCTGCCAGCCCGAACCCCTTCGGGGGGAATTGAAATTCAATAAAGGAAAAAGAAAAACAGCCCCTTCCTGACGACGATGGCAGAGATGGCCACCAAAAGCTCGAGGAGTTTATTAGAATTGACGGGGCTGGAAAACCGAGAATTTTTTATTGATATATGCCGTCGCGAAAGACTCCGAGGTCACATTATATAAGCCTGTTGGATTAGCTACCCTTCATTTTAAGTCCTCAGTGTAGACCTTTCAATGTGATTTACAGTACAAAAACTTGCAGGGATGTGTTGTTTTGGAGTAGTTATTACACCATGCAAAATGAGATTTTCATGTGATCTTTCAGAGCCTATATGTTGCATCTTTATTGAATTCTTGGGCCTCTGTCTTGCAGACTAGGATATATTTATCACTATGATTCTCTCAGAAAAAGAATAAAAATACTATAAAGCCGTGCTGGCGACCCAAATGAGAACGGTGTCAGTGATTTAGCTGATCAGACAGAGCACATTTGCTCAAGGTGAAAGCAACCACTAGTGAACTGAGAGTTGGTGTCCCGTCTGCTGTCGATACTGGCAGATGAAATCTGCACTTCTCAGTGGCCAGAGGAGAATCAGGCTGGAACAAGCACTTTGTCACTACATTACCCTCTTTTTCTCCTTCGGAAACCAATTGTTGAGTGTAGACTTCTTCAACTTACTAAATGTAAATGTCGTGTGACTAGGACCTTCCGTAGGGTAGCCCGTTCGCCGCGTGCAAGTCTTTCGATTTGATGCCACTTCGGTCACTTGCGCGTCGATGGGGATGAAATGATTATGATTAGGACAATACAACGCCCAGTCCCTGAGCGGAGAAAGTCTCCGACCCAGCCGGGGATCGAACACGGGCCCTTAGGATTGACATTCTGTCGCGTTGACCACTCAGCTTACGGTCCGAGGGCGGACTTCATCTTACTAGAAGGCATATCTTCACTAGATTTCCGTCTCTAATTTTTGTTGTTGTTGAAAAACTTTGGACATTATAAACTATTTCTCTGAAAAGGTGACATACATCTACATCTATGCTCTGCAAACCAGCGTGAGGTGAACGGCACAGAGAACCTCACATTGCACCAGTTATCAGGGTTTCTTCCTGTTTCATTCAAGTACGGATCACGGAAGGAATGATTGTTTTAATGCCTCTGTGCGAGTAGTAATTATTCTAATCTTATCCTCAAGATACGTATGTGAGCGATACGTAGGAGGTTGTAGCATATCCACAGAGTAATCATTTAAAGCCATTTCTTGGAACTTTGTTAATGGGCTATGTCCGGGTAGTTTACGTCCGTTGTCAATAGTCTGCCAGTTCAATTCCTTCAGTGTCTCTGTGACACCCTCCCACGAATTAAACAAACTTGTGACCATTCGTGATGCCCTTTTTTCTAAATGTTCACTATCCTCTGTTAGTTCTATCTGCTATGGGTCCCACATACTTGAGCAATATTCTAGGAAGCGTCGCATGAGTGATTTTTAAGCAATCTCTTTTGTAGACTGATTGCACTTACCCAGTGTACTACCAATAAATCGAAGTCTACCACTTGCATTCCCCACGACTGAACCTATGCGACCAGTCCATTTCATATCCCTACAAGTGTTGCACCCAGGTATTTGTATGAGTTAGCCAATTCCAGCAATGAATCATTGATGTTATAGTCATAGGATACTACGGTTTTTCGTTTTGTGAAGCGCAAAATTTTACATTTCTGAACATTTAGAGCAAGCTGCCAATCTCTGCACCATGTTGAAATCTTATCAAGATCTTACTCAATATTTATGCAGATTCTCCCAGACACTGCCTCATTATAGATTACTGCATCATCTGTAAAAAGCCTGATTTTACTGTTAATATTGTCTGCAAGTTCAGCAATATACAACATGAACACAATTGCGTGGGGCACACCCCAAGTTACTTCTACATCTGATGATGGCTCGCCATCCAACACAACTGGCTGCGTCCTCCCTACCGAAAAGTCCTCAATTCAGCCACAAATTTCACTTGATACCCCACATGATACTTTTGACAATAAGCATAGGTATGGTACTGAGTCAAATATTTTTTGGATATTAAGAAACACTGCATCTACCTGGTTGCCTTGATGCAAAGCTGGCAGAAGTAAAGCTGTGAGGACGGGGCGTGCATCATGCTTGGGTAGCTCAGTTGGAAGCCGGCACGGTAGCTCAGCGTGTTCGGTCAGAGGGTTAGCTGCCCTCTGTAATAAAGAAACTGAGTGAATGGATCAACACCGAACTTCAATGGGCGTCAGGTGACGTCCGCCACGAATAATTGAAACGAACAATAACGAACAAAATGAGATTACAAAAAAAAAAAAAAAAGTTGGTAGAGCACTTGCCCTCGAAAGGCAAAGGTCCCGAGTTCGATTCTCGGTCCGGCACACAGTTTTAATCTACCAGGAAGTTTCATGCAGCGATTTATTTTCGCCTGGCTTTTTAATCATTTGTAACTTTCATAGCGGTGTCTTGTGCGCCGAATTTTGAGTAAAATCTACACATTTCTCTTGTTGCCATGTTCAAATTTTCTCCTTTTGCCAAAACACAGCGGAATTTACACAGTCTCGCCTCACCAACATTTTGTGCAGACACAATTGCGGGAGAATTCTGAAACAGTGTTTTATTAAGTTTATTAAGTGAGCAACTTATTAAAAGTAAGGTCAGTAGCTTATGAAAAAGAACGTCCTCAATACAAAAAAGAAGCGTGTCATGTGTTTGCATATGTTGTTCCGAAACCGGTCGTTGAGGAAGTAAAAATATTTCAACACATGACCTTGGCTGCAAGAATTCTTATTTATCACCAAATATCAGATCGCACCCAGTAACATGTGCAACTTACATAAAATGTTAATACTTCAGGGCAGGTGCACAAAGTAGGTGGAAATCACTCCTCCTACGTTTTGTATATAAGTAAGCTTAAGCAGAGGATCAGAAAGCTGCTTGAAATATGAAATCGATAGCAGTGAGAGTTTTTGAGGAAAATTCAAGTGCATATCGAAAGAAGACGCAAATGGGAAATGAAGGTGGCGTATTTGACGCAGCAGACAAGAAATTCAAATTCACCGAGATAGAAGTTGAAGCGGCTTGCAAGAGTGTTTGGGCAAGACTCGGCATCAGTGATGGGCTTCAGATTACAAGTGCAGCTGGATTCTTCTGTTACCGACAAGACTCACTACTTGATGTAATCTAAAACATTAGAGAAATCTTCATTTCGCTTATAAGTTAGTTCCCCAATCATACAATAATCGCCTAGGACAGCTTAATCATCCAACAATTGAGAACATTACACTTTTGCTAGTGGTGGGCTTAACAAGACATTTTTTGAAACATTACAAAATGCATTCTCTGGAAACTGCCTAGAACACTTTCAGAATCCCGCCCGTGATAGAAATATATTAGAGCTAATGACAACAAATACACATGATCTCTTTGCGGATGTCCTCATCGAAACTGGTATGAGTAATCATGACCCAATTGCGAAACAATGATTACCAAAGTTCATAGGGCAACTAAAGCAAGTAAAAATATGTATATGTTTAGTAAAATAGGTAAAACGGCAGTAGGGCCATAGCTTATTGAGGAACTGGAAAGTTTCGGTACAAGGCAGAAGCATGTAGAGGAAATATTTCTAAAGTTTAAGAGAATAGTTGACAGTGCACGGGACAGATATTTACCCAGCAGTGCAGTTAATAATAGGAGGAACCCACCAAGCTGTACAATCACTGCAAAAACCGGTTAAAGAAACAGAGACTACAACAATTATTGTAAAACAAAGTGTAAGGTTGTAATTATGTAATAGGCGTATTTAAACTGTTTTAGCATGTAATTATCTGAACTGTTTCTTATTTAAATTGTTTTGTTAATTAAATTGCATTGTGTATTATTGAGAAAGAGCGGGAAACCGCGCATAGATACATTTTGAGAAAGAGCGGGAAACAGCGCGCAGTAATACATCTGTAATGGTAGCAGGGATTGTCTGCACCAAAAACCATTGTTGGCGGCGAGACCGCACTTTTGTAGCATTGAGCGTTGGAAGCGAGCAGTTGCGAGTAAGATGTGAGACGAGGCAGTCGTAGCTAGCGAGACATGAGAGGAGGTCGCTGTAAGCGAGGTATGAATTAACACTTTGAAAGAAGCGGTGTGCTCGCCAGCCACTCGCTATATGTAGCGCAATGCTAGTTTTTAAGAATTTTTGTAAAGAACTATGCCCCTTGTAATTGTTTGTCAAGATCGTTCTCAGAATATAGTTATGTAATTTTGATGGAAAATTAGGTATGTAGCGCAACGCTACTTTTTAAGAATTTTTGTAAAGAACTATACCCCTTGTAATTGTTTGTCAAGATCGTTCTCAGAATATAGTTAACTTCTACCAGATTAAATGCATTAAGAATTTTCTATCCCAAAATCATTCACGTAAATGCTTTACGGAATTTATTGTTATCTTAAAAGAAAAGTCTAAACTGAGCTTCAGCTTTTATCAAATCTAAATTAACTTCAACTTAAAGAATTCCAGTCACAAAGTATTATGAAACTCCACCAGCAGCTTATAATTATGTTAAAGAGAAGTAAGTATATTCATTCCACAGTTTGCTGTAGCAGTCAGATGGCGATCCAGTATAAATAATTAAAGGTAAGAATCAGTCTTAATAATTTCAGGTAACGACTGAGGGCCACGGCGACAACACATTTTATGTTTCGTCGTAATAATCAGCAGGTAGTCTTGACAGAGCAGCAGTTAAAAGATTTTAAGAGACGCAGCGTTCAGTCAGCAAGCAAACGTTCATCCAATATTAGACGGGAAGGTTTCACTTGGCGATATCCATTCAGTACGACATTTTAGTGAATCTACTGTGGATATGAATATACTGACTTTGATAATAGTGTGAATAAGTTACTGTTAAGTGGCGCAACGCATATACTAAAGTGTATAACTTTTATTCACAGGTCATCGGCAATTCTGTTTGCTTTATTGATTCGGCGTTGAAAAGTGTTTGTTCAGTGTTGAATCCGCTTTGAACAGTGATATATTTTGTTGCGTGTGATGATTATAGACAATGTCCCGCAGAATAATTACTCGTTCTCAAAATGATAAAACTTTTTGTTGCGTGTGATGATTATAGACAATGTCCCGCAGAATAATTACTCGTTCTCAAACTGATAAAACTGTACAAAATACTGACGAGAGATTCTTTTCTGGAATAGGCAGTAATAATACGTGTGAAAACCCTGATTCTGAAACGTTAGGTGAACAGACATTTAATAACTGTAACAATATGGAAGCGTTTAACGAACAAGTAACTTCAGAAATGCCCACAGACAATGAAACGGTAGTGCAAAATAATTTGGCATTAAATGCAACAGACGGTACACAGTCACAAATTCCGCATAGTAGACATAACAGTTTCAGTAACGAAACCACTACAATGCAGTCAGACAGAGAGACTTCATTAAGCACTGATTTAGATTCAAACGGTACACAGCTACACAACCTGCGTAGCAGATCCAACAGTTCTCATGACCAAAATTCCGAAATTACGGAAAACGTGACGCAGTCACAATCATCTGAGGATGTTCAAATGAACACAGATCTACAGCCTTTAACAACGAATACAAATACACACAGAAGTCAATCCGAAACGGATCCAATAATGGCATTTTTGCTACAAATGAGACAAGACATGAATCAAAACTTTAACAGAGGGTCACAAGAATTAGAAAAAAGGTCACAAGATCTAAAAAACGAAATTAAGGCAGAACACGCACACACAGATCAGAAATTAGACAACATGTACCAAAATCTAAAACACGAAATCAAAGTAGAAATTCAAACAGTCGCTGAAAAATGTTCACAATCAACACAAGAATTACGCGACAAAATTCAAGAAATATCCGATAACCAAGCAACATTTGCAGTTAGTATACGGGAAACAATGACAGAAAACTTTGCTAAACAAAACGCTCAGATTGATGAACGTTTTAACAATCACACAGAAAACTGTTTGATACGTCACCGTAAACTGGTGCGATCGCAGGATAAAGAACGAAAAGAATTACTACAAACAATCACTAAACAGCGTCAGGACGACAAAAAGAAAGTGTTTGCCCAGGGCAAAACATATGTAGACAATCACATACAGTCGATCCCGGAAGAAATCGAAACGGTCAAAGAAACAAATAATCAAATACAAGACAGGCTTACAGAAATCCAAACACAGACAATCGATGTGAAAACTTCTACAGACACTGAAATCCAGAATGTTAAAGATAAATTAACAGAGGACGTTCAGACACTAACTGACAAAATAGAACACATAGAAATTAACCATGACACAGAAAATTTAAAGGCAGATTTTAAGAAAGTCACCAAAAGCAACCGTAAATTACGAAACGAACTGACAGAAAAGATCAATGAACTCACTACAAGAATAGATCTTTTAGATACTAACAATGACGAGAGATCAGACGACACTGCACCAGTCCCAGTGCAACAGAACTCTAATAGTAATAACACGCCATTGACAAATATACAACAAACTATCACAGATCTAAAATCGCGTAATGATTCATTGCATCAGCAAATAAATTCTCTACAGCAAGAGATAGCGGACGCACAAGAAACCGCCGCACATAATCATTTTCAACAGAACACACACCGTTACGAAATGCCTCAGATCCATAATACATATAATGTTGGTAGACTTCAGAGAGTAAGAGATTTTACCCAGGAAGAAAGACACCCGAATCCATATTCAAGACAATACGACAACACTTACACACACAGACATGACAGTTTTGATCACAAACATTTTCTTTCAGTTAGAAAGTTTAAAACATTTAAAAACGACAGGGCCCAAATACATCCGTTGGATTTTATCCAACAGTTCAGGGGAGCACTTCCACCATCATGGCCAGTACAACATAAGTTAGAATTTATTGTCAGTTTTCTTGAAGGAGAACCAGCACGACGAATGCGACCAATTGCTAGACAATGTTTTTCCGTAGAAGCATTTGAGGAAGCATTTTTATCAGCATATTGGTCTGACACTACACAAAACAGCATCAAAGATCGGCTACTTAGTTTGCCAAACTTTGAAAATTCTACCTTTCCAACAATCACACAATTTTTCGAGTACATGGTGGAACAGAACCAGTACCTCAACGAGCCATACAGACAATCGGCATTAATACAGCTTTGCATTTCAAAACTGCCCAGAGCTTTGAAAGTGTCATTACTGACAGGGCAACAAAAGGACAATGTATCCGCTTTTAGAGACATCTTACAACTATTAGAAGCACACCAGGCAGACTACGCATTTGTTAACAAAAATTTTTCACGACAGAACGGAAAACAAACAAACTCAGCTACTTTTGAACAAACACGATTTGGTAATAACAATCCGAGTAAACGCTTTCGCAGCGAAAATGACAACGAAAACAGGAGTAATGAAAAACATTATACTGACACGGTAAATTTATATTCAGGACAGCAACAGAATCCGAGACTTAACACGCAACCGAATAGGTCAAATTTCCATATGAATCATCGCTCAGATAATGCGACCGGGGAAGGCCATTACGCGGGTCGACCGCAAAATGAACAAAAACAAACGTTTCTACGGGGTGCAGGTGGGCTGCCGTACAGTCACAGTTATAACGACAGGAGAAAAGAAAACGAACACAGACCGCCGAGGACGTTCCACAATGACAATTTTAACGGAAACTACAACAGGGCCCAACAGCTGCGTTACCGTATGAATGTACCAGACACCAGATTTCATCCACCAGACACTGCTAATAATCAAAACGGCAGAACTGTACAGTTGATAGAACACATACCAAACTCCCAAGCTGAAAATCACATATCGGAAGAATTATGACTAGAGAAAACCTGCAATGAATCTCTTAATGTCGATACTATGAAATCACACAGAGAAAACATAACGACCGAAAATGCCATTACATTTGACGACGTGAGAGACACATTGTTACAGGAAAAACCAATCCTACAGAAAACAATGTATCACCCAATAATAGAGATAAATTTACAGTCGCACAATATTTTAGCGATAATTGATTCAGGTTCACCTATGTGCGTAATTAACGAAGACACATTTAACAGATGCAATAGCAATAATGATTACCCAGTATTTCCTTTAAACAGAACGAAGGTCAAGGGAGCTTTTGCAGGAAAAGGCATTGAAGTTAAAAGACAGACACAATTAACATTTGTTTTTGCAGGGGAAACGTTCCACAGTGATTGTTGGATAGTTCCGAATTTAACAACAGACATGATATTAGGAATAAATTTTCTTGTTCAGTACGATGCGAAGATTGACTTCAAATCGTCATACCTCACACTACAAAAGGAAAACAGGGAAGTGATCGTAAGATTTCAAAACACAGTATCCTCCGAAGAACAAAATATGCACAGGATCGAGATTATTACTGATTCTCAAGATAACGATTGTTATATCGCACTATACACGAACACACTTAATAATGACTTGGTAGAGGAACAGGAGTACAATATGTTCGAGACAATTACACGCAAGGTAGACAATAGTGTAGCAAAATGCGACGCAGAACGCACAGAACTTGAAAATATTCTGGTACAACACAAAGCAGTTTTTGCCAATGTTCCAGGAACAATGACAGGATTTATGTACGAATTTCAGGTGAAACCACACGAGACTTTCAAAGCAAAGCATTATCCAATCCCACACATACACACAGAAGCAGTTAAGAAAGAATTACGAGCAATGATCGATCAAGGAATAATAGAACCAGCAGCCAGCCAATATATAAATCCACTACACATTGTTGAAAAGAAGGATGGATCACTACGTTTAGTTTTAGATTCACGTCAAGTTAATAAAATAATCATTACAGAAACCGACCGACCACAGACGTTAGAAGAGTTACTGCAAAAATTTCATGGCACCTCCATTTATACTACACTCGACCTCAAATCAGGGTTTTGGCAAATCCAACTACACCCAAATTGCCGAAAATATACGGCATTCCTTTGCTTTGGGGAATGCTATCAATTTTGTAAACTTCCGTTTCGACTAACGATTTCGTCTGCCGCCTTTATACGAGGCATGAATACTATTCTACCACAAGATCTGAAAAACAAAATTACTACATATGTCGATGACATTTTAATTGCAGCAGAAAACTGGGAACAACACAATCATACTCTTCAACAATTACTGAATACATTCGAGCAGAATGGTATAACTATAAACTTGCGTAAATCTGAATTTGGTAAAGCGTCAATAAAATTTCTAGGGCACATTATCTCACAAACAGGTATCGCACCAGACCCTGACAAATTGCAAGCACTGAAAGACATCGACGTGCCAACAAACAAAAAGGAACTTCGGAGCTTTTTAGGTCTTATCAATTATTTTAGAAAATTTATCCACTACAAAGCATTAGACACGCCCTTGCTATACCAGCTTACAAGTAAAAACACACTTTGGTCATGGAATGAAGACGTTGAAGCTGAATTCGAGAACTTGAAAGAAGCGTTATTAAAAGCACCTTTGTTATCACACCCTGACCCAACACAAAACTTTTCCATTGCAACAGATAGTTCAACCACAGCACTAGGAGTACATATTTTCCAAGAAATAAAGGAAGAAGATAAGACAGTCGTGAAACATATTGCTTTTGCAAGCAGGATACTTTCTCCAGCAGAGCGCAATTATTCTGTAACAGAATTAGAGACACTATGTGTAATTTACGCTTTTAAGCGATTCCGTCATTTTCTATATGGCCGACATACAACAATATATACCGATCACCGAGCAATCCAGTTTTTATTGTCAGCAAAACTTACGCACGATAGATTAAGCCGCTGGAAATTATACTTACAAGAGTTTGATTTTACCATTATACACATTCCAGGCACGCAGAATACTGTTGCCGACGCATTGTCGAGGTCCATTCACAATAAACGCATGGAGAAAGAAAATACCTTTTGCTACAACAACCATAGTATTATGTATATTAAACAAGTAGCTTTCGAAAACTTTATATCAGCAGCATTACAGGATATAGAGAGAGAACAGCAGAAAGATGAAACACTGAAAGAGATTGTAACGCTTTGGAAAGACAGAAGTAACGCTAAAGTCAGACTTCATTACACTGTACATCAAAATATACTCTTTATTCGATCATACCGAGACGGTAATAATTGGCTTTTATGCATTCCGGAAGGGATCGTAAATAAACTGATATGGTATACACATCTAAGTTATGGACACTACGGAGCGAGGAAATGCTTTCTGATTCTGCGACAAAATTGCCACTTTAATAACATGGAAAAACACATAAGAAAAGTAATAGCATCATGCAAGATATGTCAAAAAGCTAAATCATCAACAGTGTCACACATTCCACCATTGTATCCCATCATACCGGTTAAGTTAAGACACATGGCAGCAGTGGATCTTTTCGGTCCAATCCCCAGAACAAATAATGGTTATAGTTATATTTTTGTAGCTGTAGAACTAACATCCAAATTTGTAACATTTTCTCCACTAAGGAAAGCAACAGCAAGAACAGTATCAAGAGCGTTTGTAAGAGATTTTCTATCAGTAGTAGGACGTGTACAGAAGGTTATTTCGGATAACGGTCCGCAGTTTAGGTCAGACGTATGGAAGAAAATGTTAGAAAGTAAGAACATAACACCTATTTACATATCAAGATATCACAGTTCTTCAAACCCTTCAGAAAGAATAATGAAAGAGATCGGGAAGTTATGCAGAATTTATTGTCATAAAAGACATACAACATGGGATAAATATATTTTACAGTTTCAAGAAGTGATAAATGCAATACCCAATGAATCTACGATGCTATCACCAACCGTAATACTGACAAATAAAGACCCACCGAACAAAATTACCGAACTAATTACTTTTCCTAAGACGCGTAGGCTTCGACATTGTGAAATAATAGACACTGCATTAGCAAACACTAAAAGAGCTGCAGATCGGCGGAAGAAACAACAGAAGCAGGTAAGTCGACTACAGAAGTACGAGATTGGCGACAAAGTACTGATTCGCACTCATTTTCTTTCCAACAAAGGTAAGCACAGATGCCGTAAATTCGAACTTCTGTATGCAGGCCCTTACAGAGTTCGTAATATTCCACACGCTAATGTAGTGCATGTGGAAACGCTACGTAAGAAGAAATCATTAGGGAATCATCATGTATCCAACGTGAAACATTTCTTGACTTAAATTTTTGCATTTCAGCTGACGAAAGGACGGCGTGACACGTAAGTATGCAACAATGGTAGTTTCAGCGCGCTTCAGTAACAAACAAAGCCGCGACACGCAGCGGGCCGCTAATATTTCACCGTACCTTAAAGAACACAGCAGTACTTAATGATGCTACGCCAGCCAAGACAAATAAAAACACGAGAAACATTTCCTAACTTAAAGAGAACATGCAGACAACGACACGACGTATGAATTTGTGCACTGAGAGCTCATAAATGAAAGAAATTTTTTTTTATAACGTGACATAATTACTTAAGAAAATGTCGATTTTTGCAATAGCTAAACTGATAATATAGATCGTTCATTAATCAATTATTTTAGTGGTAACATTAACATGTACTCTTTATTCCAGAATGCAGCATTGTTGTCACACGTCATCAAAATGAAACGTAGTTTTAGTTAGAATAAGGATGTGAATCTTTAGGTCACGCAGATAGTTGACGCTAATTGTCATTACAGAAATTTTATAGGTCATGCCGGGAGCTGACGTGATTTTGCAGCAGTTAATATTATGATAAAGTGTTTTATAGGTCATGCCAGGAGCGGACGAGAAGTACCAGAAGATGTTTATTGAAGTCATGCCGTGCACTGACGATAATTAATACTGAATGTTTTATAATAAGTCATGCCGTGCGCTGACGTTAATTAATGCTGAATGTTTATAACAGGTTATGCAGAGAGTTGACACAGATGCAGAAGAAGAATGTGTATGTTATGTTAGTATATAAGAAATGTATAATGTTAAGAAATAATTTTGCTAGCATGTGACACATTGCAACACTATGGATGGGGACCACACATTACAATGTCTAACCAGAATAATGTTTACCTTAATTTTCAGCTGCAAAAGAATACTTTAAATAATTTTATGACAGTAATTTTATTGTATATTATGACCTGACATTTGACGACTCATAACTGACGACTACACCCCTGAATGGAAGATAAAATTTTAGGACAGTAAGTCAAGAAATGCATTGTCAACAAAATTTATAATTAATGATGTAAGAAACTAAGATATGTAAATACAGAATAAGTAATAATGTACTTGTCTATAACAAATCTGTATACTATCAAATACTGAATAAGTAGGAACTTTTATGTCTTTTATATATGGGAATAATTTTCTGGAAGAATTCTTAAATTAAAACTACATATTGTTACAAATTACGACACAACATATTTTGTCATAGGGAAAATTATTTGGTAGTCAAATTATGGTACCAACAATGTCCGTGAACCCATTGCCAAAACATTTTTACCCGTACCTTAATTCCTGTGCATCCCCATGGTTATTGAGCACAGAATCAGTGAATTGTGAAACACGTGACTTCAACCAATGATGTTCTCGACGAGGTGTTTGCATACCTAGATGCACACCACAGCCCGATGTATGTCAATTGGTGCCTGCATACCTAGATACACACCACAGTATGATGTATGACAATAGGTGTTTGCATACCAAGATGCACACCACCAACCTTAATGGACCATTGGAGATGGAACTTAATCCTGATGTGGCTGCGGCAACTCAGGCTATTCGACGACGTACTTAGTGTTTGGCTACACTAAAACTATGGAGCAAGGCGATGATGGAACCACATGGCGAAACCTGGTGTTGTGCTATGTGAGGGAAAGGAACAGACTTTTGAGTGCATTCACAGACAGTTGCCAGTGCTTTGACCATGCTATCCAATTCCTTTTGTACCTTCCTTAATTGTGGTACTAAGAGATGCCAATTTGAATTAAATGTTTCATAATGTAAACTTTCAATTGCTTCATATGATCTGTATATTGATTTTCACATTTACTCTTATTCTTGTTGTTAAATTTAAGGGAACCAAATTTTACTTGATGTACAATTCCTACTAAAACCCTTTCTATTTACATATTCTCTTTATTAGAGATAGACAAATCATTTCGTATGACAGCATTTGTGTATACACTTTGTTCAAACTATTTTCTATAATCAAATTTTATACTTATGTTGAGTCCATATGACTCAACAACGTAGTAAAATTTTAAGAAAGCCGAGTAGCGGCATATGTAATTATGTAATAGGCGTATTTAAACTGTTTTAGCATGTAATTATCTGAACTGTTTCTTATTTAAATTGTTTTGTTAATTAAATTGCATTGTGTATTATTGAGAAAGAGCGGGAAACCGCGCATAGATACATTTTGAGAAAGAGCGGGAAACAGCGCGCAGTAATACATCTGTAATGGTAGCAGGGATTGTCTGCACCAAAAACCATTGTTGGCGGCGAGACCGCACTTTTGTAGCATTGAGCGTTGGAAGCGAGCAGTTGCGAGTAAGATGTGAGACGAGGCAGTCGTAGCTAGCGAGACATGAGAGGAGGTCGCTGTAAGCGAGGTATGAATTAACACTTTGAAAGAAGCGGTGTGCTCGCCAGCCACTCGCTATATGTAGCGCAATGCTAGTTTTTAAGAATTTTTGTAAAGAACTATGCCCCTTGTAATTGTTTGTCAAGATCGTTCTCAGAATATAGTTATGTAATTTTGATGGAAAATTAGGTATGTAGCGCAACGCTACTTTTTAAGAATTTTTGTAAAGAACTATACCCCTTGTAATTGTTTGTCAAGATCGTTCTCAGAATATAGTTAACTTCTACCAGATTAAATGCATTAAGAATTTTCTATCCCAAAATCATTCACGTAAATGCTTTACGGAATTTATTGTTATCTTAAAAGAAAAGTCTAAACTGAGCTTCAGCTTTTATCAAATCTAAATTAACTTCAACTTAAAGAATTCCAGTCACAAAGTATTATGAAACTCCACCAGCAGCTTATAATTATGTTAAAGAGAAGTAAGTATATTCATTCCACAGTTTGCTGTAGCAGTCAGATGGCGATCCAGTATAAATAATTAAAGGTAAGAATCAGTCTTAATAATTTCAGGTAACGACTGAGGGCCACGGCGACAACACATTTTATGTTTCGTCGTAATAATCAGCAGGTAGTCTTGACAGAGCAGCAGTTAAAAGATTTTAAGAGACGCAGCGTTCAGTCAGCAAGCAAACGTTCATCCAATATTAGACGGGAAGGTTTCAAGGTTATAGATAGATAGCACCTGAATCAAACTTGTCTGGCTCTCAAGAGAGCAATGCCTGAAGCCTTCAATGACTACCAGAGCAGAATTTCGTCAAATGGTCTTTACAAACCCAAAAAAATTCTTTTCTTACGATTATATAAAGGCTGCGAGCGGCAACAAAGTTGGTGTCCTGTTACTAGCAGTTGAGTAAGGAGCAAAAATTGAGGACAGCAAAGCAAAAGCAGGAATGCTTAACACCGTTTTAAAATATTCCTTTAGAAAGGACAACTCAGGAGAATTGCCCCATACATTTCTCACTGAAAATATGAGTCAAATAGATATTACTGTCGTTAGCGTTGAGAAACAGATGAAACTGTTAAAGTTGGACGAAGGTCCAGAGACCAGTGGAATCACTATCAGATTGTATATTGAATCTGGGACTGAGTAAGGCCCTCTTTTACCTATAATCTATCAGAGGTCGATCGAATAAAAGACCATGACCGGTAGTTGAAAGAAAGCGCAGGTCACACCCGGTTGCTAGGAGGGCAGTAGAAGTGATCCAATATCCTTGGCCTCGGTTTGTTGTAGAATCTTAGCATGCATTCTATGCTCAAATATAATGAAGTGTTTTGAACTGAATTACCTCCTTATGCCAACCAGCATGGATTCCGAAAACAATGATCATGCGAAACCCAACTCACACTTTTGTCACTGAAAGCTTTGGATCAGCCAGCTAAATGCATTACTTCTAGATTTCTGGAAATCATTTCACTCACTACCACATTTACACTTATTGTCGAAACACGATCATGTATTGTATCAAGCGAAATTTGTGACTGGACGGGTTTTTTTTTTTTTTTTTTTTTTTTTTTTTTTTTTTTTTTTTTTTTTGGAAGGGAGGATGCAGCGTGTTGTTATCCTGTATGTAGAGTCATCGTCGGTTAATGAAGTATATTAATGACATTCTGAAGTGTCACATCTAAGAAACTATTCTGAGGAAGCCTACTTACGAAGCTTGAAGAACCGGATTTAAATGATGACTCTACGAATATATTACAGTCCCTCACCTAGGGATCGTGAGAACAAGATTAGATTAATTCCAGAATGCACAGAAGTATTTAAACTCTTTTTCTTTCCGCGCTTCATACGTGAACCGAACGGGAGGAAACCCTAATAACTATGTGGTACTTACCCTCTGCCAAGGAATTCACAGTGGTCTGCAGAGTCTGAATTCTAGCTACGGTGTACGGTGCCGTTCAGTACACAACAAAATCATCTCGTGTTCGCGTTTACGGTAATTTAGACATCAACCATGATTCCAGTTTCTGTACCGGAACTTCATGTTTACGGTAGTTGCTTTGTCTTTTGACGAAAGCTAACCAATTGCAATGTACCAGTTAGTTCATAGCAACAAAGTGAAGAGAAATTAATTATTGGATGACTTAATTTTCTGCTTTCTAACAAGCATTTAATAAATGTAGTGGCGCATCCGTTGTCTCGTTGTGCACCGGCACATTGTGTGCTTAAGTAATACTTAAAATAATAATACCCAAGCCTAAGTCAGTATAAAACACGTAAATATGAAATATTAAACAAATGAAATGGGAATAGTGCGTTAGGACACAGATGTACACTGTTAAATTTATTCTAATTAAAAAAAACATGTACCTGAAATAGTGACCCCATAATCATGATAATACAAAAATTAAATACAACTTGAAATAGTATTACAGTTAGAACCAGCAGAATGTACGCAGGCAACATTTTTTTCGTGCCAGCGGCATTGTACAGTGCACCATTCATTAATTTAAACAAATTACCACAGATAACCAGTTCGCTGTGGTTTGATAAATAACTGATTCCTTGTACAAAGTTTAATACAACTTTTCATACTAACACACCATGAGATACACTTCCAGAATCACAATTCGTTCCATTGAAGTAACTAACAACTACTTACACACCACGTTATTATAAGCAGTTGGTATGATGGGCAAAACATTACCTGCTCAAAGGACAGAAAATAAAAATCTTGTAAAAGTGCTCTGCTCCCTCCATCTTCAGATAAGTCACGTGACTACAGCCCTTAACTTCTATTTCATGATTGTGATTGTTTACAAGATTTAAATACATTTAGTATAAAACATACAATATACAATTTGATAATTCATTTACATTTCACTAATACACATATTATATTTGTAGAAATAAAAACTTTGAGGTTCGCCGATGACATCGTAATTCTGTCAGAGACAGCAAAGGACTTGGAAGAGCAGTTGAACGGAATTGATAGTGTCTTGAAAGGAGGATATAAGATGACCATCAACAAAAGCAAAACGAGGATAATGGAATGTAGTCGAATTAAGTCGGGTGATGCTGAGGGAATTAGATTAGGAAGTGAGACACTTAAAGTAGTAAAGGAGTTTTGCTATTTGGGGAGCAAAATAACTGATGATGGTCGAAGTAGAGAGGATATAAAATGTAGACTGGCAATGGCAAGGAACGCATTTCTGAAGAAGAGAAGTTTGTTAACATCGAGTATAGATTTAAGTGTCAGGAAGTCATTTCTGAAAGTATTTGTATGGAGTGTAGCCATGTATGGAAGTGAATCATGGACGATAAATAGTTTGGACAAGAAAAGAATAGAAGGTTTCGAAATGTGGTGCTACAGAAGAATGCTTAAGATTAGATGGGTAGATCACATAACTAATGAAGAAGTATTGAATCGGATTGGGGAGAAGAGAAGTTTGTGGCACAACTTGACCAGAAGAAGGGATCGGTTGGTAGGACATGTTCTGAGGCATCAAGGGATCACCAATTTAGTATTGGAGGGCAGCGTGGAGGGTAAAAATCGTAGAGGGAGACCAAGAGATGAGTACACTAAGCAGATTCAGAAGGATGTAGGTTGCAGTAGGTACTGGCAGATGAAGAAGCTTGCACAGGATAGAGTAGCATGGAGAGCTGCATCAAACCAGTCTCAGAAGACCACAACAACAACAACATTTGTACTAGCCTTTTCACTGCAGCTACGCGCATGAGTGCATTTCGCATATCTATTGTACACATCTCCTCTCTCTTGTCTATGTCCACCTCTTCCTCTCTGATTTCGGTCCATATCATTCTTCCACCTCTATGTGTCCGTCTCATCCTCCCAGCTATCTCTGACTCTTCATCTCCATATGTTCAACACTTCCTGTGCCTTCTCTATGTGTCCATTCTGCCTCAGACTTTCGATGTACATCTCACCCTATCTCCTTTCCCACTATCCATTTCCTCCCCTGGTCTCTGTTCAGCCATACCCCTCTGCATGCGTAGCCCCTGAAAGGCATTCAGGTACTACCAGCACAACCTGCCTTCTCCACTCTGTCTCTCTCTGTCCATATCCTCCTCCCCCTCTATCTGTCCATCTCCTCCTAACCCTAGCCCCCTCTGTCTATCCCTTGCTGCCCCACTCGATCTCAGCCCCTTTCCCCCAGCAATCTGCAAGATTAGCTCCTGCAAAACAGGTTGATAAATTGACCGACATTACTCCAACAACACACCTGTCTTACAGGGCGGCTGGCACACTGGAGGCTGAAAACTGTTTCTTTCCCTTGATGTTTTGCATGCCCTGCAAAGCAGGTCGATATGACACTTTGATACAACACACTTGTCATGCAGGGCAACCTACACATCAGATGTTGAAAAACCTTTGTTTGCACATATCTCCTTCTTCTGTGGGAGTTAGGTGGTTATAATTTAATAGTGAAATGTACATATATAAAATCACTGGGTGTTCTGATCCTCACAGTTGTTGGAATAGTTATCGGCCTATTTGTCAGCCTTAACCATTTCTCCATGGCTTCATCCGCATTTCTGTATGAAATACATAGAACACAACTTTTCGCCCCTCTCTCTGTGTCCACCTTTTCCTTCACTCCATCTCTCTGTCCACCTCATAATGCCACAACTATCTGTCTGTTTCCACTGCCCCTCATCTCTTTGTAAATCTCCTGCTCCCTCTCTGTTTATCCTGTTCTCCTCCTCTCTTTCAGTCCAGTTGTCCATGCACCCATCTCCTTCTCTCTCTCTCCCTCCCTCTCTTTCTCTCTCCCCCCATTCATCTCCTCCTCCCCTTTCTCTGTATGTCTATCTCTTCCTCTCGCTCTCTCTCTGCCTGCTTCCTCCTGCCCAAATCAACCTTTCTGTCTCCTAGAGCCCCCATCTCACTATCCACCTCATACTGCCCCCCTCTTCCTTTCTGCCTCCTCCTCACCATCTCCATATATCACCATGTTTGCCCATTTCTGAACTTTGCCCAGGCTTCTGGACTGAAGTGGTCTAAATTTGTTACACCAGCTCCTTGCCTTGAAATAAGTAACGTAGGGGAGTTTATAATGCTCTATCTCAAATATTTACAGAGACACACGCATGAGTCTAAGCCCCTGCTGCATAGGCATGACATGTGTTGTGTGGGAATAGTATCAACCTATCTTTCTACCGTGCTTTGCGAGGCAGCCTACATGTCAGGTGGGGGCTGCCCATCCACCCCAGACATGTAGGCTGCCTGGCCCAACACGTGTGTTGTATTGGAAAAGTATGGGCGTACTTTGCATGGAAGCCTAAACATGATTTTCCAAATCCTTGGCGTATAGGCTGTGCTGGAAATACAGAAATTTGTGGTAAGTTCTATGGGACCAAACTTCTGAGGTAATAGGTCTCTAGACTTAGACACTACTTAATCTAACAAACTAACTTACGCTAAGGACAACACACATACACACACACATACCATAGGGAGGACTCAAACCTCCAATGAGGGGAACCGCACGAATGGTGGCAAGGCGCCTCACACCATGTGGCTACCCTGTGTGGCCCTTGTATGGATGGGCGTGTGTGGGAGAAGGTTCAGATGGATAGACAAGATGAGAAAGAGAGGGGGCAGAAGGAGATGAAAAGGAAGAGAGGGGGCAGGAGGCACGTACAGTGGGTTTTACAGCCTCCTAGCTCCAACAGGCCGGCACGGTAGCTCAGCGTGTGCGGTCAGTGGGTTAGCTGCCCTCTGTAATAGAAAAAAACCGAGTTAATCGACCAACAACGAACTTAAACGGATGTCTTACGACGTCCGCCCCGAGCAGATACTGCAAAAACCTGTTTTTTCAGACTCTGCTGTATAGGCTGCCCTGGGAATGTTATTGGTCTGCCGTATCAACCTAGAGGGTTAGCTGCCCTCTGTAATAAAAAAAAACGAGTTAATCGATCAACAAAGAACTTAAACGGATGTCTTACGACGTCCGCCCCGAGCAGATGCAAAAAAAAAAACAGGAGCAGAGACACTACAAAAACCTGTTTTTTCAGACTCTGCTGTATAGGCTGCCCTGGGAATGGTATTCGTCTGCCTTATCAACCTGCTTTGCAGGGCTGTGTACACATCAGAGGCAAGGACAGTTTTCTAGTCTCCGAAATGTAGCTGACGTGCATGACAGACATGCAGTTTTGGAGTAGTATTGGCCTGCATTATCGAACTGCATATCAAAAGGAAGAAATTGTTTCCTTACCCCACATGATTGTGGTCTGTTGTGCTGGAATAGTGTCAGGGATAAGAACTGTTCTGAAACCCATATCATGAAAAGATGGGAAGGGAAAGGTGAGTAGATAGAAGGGACAGAGGAGACTGACACAGAGCGAGTGAGGAGGAGATGGACAGATATGGGGAGAAGGGCATGGACAGAGAGATGGGAAAACGAAGATTGGTCAGAGAAGGCGCAGAGGGGAGGATGAGAAGGACAAAGAGAGTGGGCAGGAGGAGATGTGAAATGTACATGTCAAACATGTATGTGAGGGAAGCTGCAGGGAAAAGTCTTGTATATAAAGCACTGTGGAGGTAAAACCTCCTAGCTCCTATAGAAACAAAATATGTACAAAAAAAAAGTTTATCAGCAACTGGCATTTAGGCTGCCCCACATGATAGGTATGTTGTGTCAGAGTAGTATTGCACTAGCTTATCAACCTGCTTTCTAGGGTAGCATACTTGCCAATGGCAAGAGACCATTTTCCAGCTGTCAGAATCTTGGCTCCATGCATGATAGGCGTTTTGTGAGTATATTACTGGCTTGCTTTATCAACCTGTTTCGCAGGATCGGCATGTGCATATTGACTTGGCTGGGAGAAGATTGAGATGGATAGAGGAGGGGATGGACAGAGAGAGGGAGCAGAGAAGAATGGACTGGGAGTGAGGGTACAGGAGGATATGGATGGGGTGAGAGGGCCAAGTGGGTTGACAGAAAGAGAGAGGGGGTGGAAGAGAATGACAGAGAGAGGGGAGGGAACAGGAGATAGGTAGGTAGAGAGAGAGAGAGAGAGAGAGAGAGAGAGAGAGAGAGAGAGAGAGAGATGAGGGAGGAGAAGAACTGAGACAGGGAGCAGATGAGATGGACAGAAAGAGGGGAGGGAAAAGGAGATGGAGAGAGAGAAGGAGAGGATGAGATAGAAAGAGTGGAGGTAGGAGAAGATAGGCTGAGGAGGAAGAGGAAATGTGCAGAAAGAATCGGCTGGTCCTGGCGGAGGTTCGAGTCCTCCCTCGACCATGGGTATGTGTGTTTGTCCTTAGGATAAATTAGGTTAAGTAGTGTGTAAGCTTAGGGACTGATGACCTTAGCAGTTAACTCCCGTAAGATTTCACACAAATTTGAACATTTTTTTGAAGAAAATAAAGAACCTCGTGACCATCTTGCCGTGGTTGATTCCTGGTGTGCCCTATCTGTGCTGTTGGCCAACGATGTATGGATGATATTTGCCATCTCTGCACAAATACTTACATGACTGGACACAGTATGGACTTTTATAGAACAAATTTATCAACGTAGACTTTAGTAACAATGAAATAATAAATATCCTGTCGTTTTCCTTGACTTACCTTACTTATCCCCCCTCCCTCCCCCCTCCTACATGAACCATGGACCTTGCCGTTGGTGGGGATGCTTGCGTGCCTCAACGATACAGATAGCCATACCATAGGTGCAACCACAATGGAGGGATATCTATTGAGAGGCCAGACAAATGTGTGGTTCCTGAAGAGGGGCAGCAGCCTTAACAGTAGTTGCAGGGGCAGCAGTCTGGATGATTGACTGATCTGGCCTTGTAACATTGACCAAAACGGCCTTGCTGTGCTGGTACTGCGAACGGTTGAAAGCAAGGGGAAACTACAGCTGTACTTTTTCCCGAGAGCATGCAGCTTTACTGTATGGTTAAATGATGATGGCGTCCTCTTGGGTAAAATATTCCGGAGGTAAAATAGTCCCCCATTCGGATCTTCGGGCGGGGACTACTCAAGAGGATGTCGTTATCAGGAGAAAGACAACTGGTGTTCTATGGGTCGGAGCGTAGAATGTCAGATCCCTTAATCGGGCAGGTAGGTTAGAAAATTTAAAAAGGGAAATAGATAGGTTAAAGTTAGATAGAATGGGAATTAAGACTTCTGTTCAGGTGAATACAGGATTATAAATACAAAATAAAATAAAGATAATGCAGGAGTAGGTTTTATAACGAATAAAAAAATAGAAATGCGGGTAAGCTACTATAAACAGCATAGTGAACGCATTTTGTGGCCAAGATAGATACGAAACCCACGCCTACCACAGTAGTAGAAGTTTATATGCCAACTAGACCCGCAGATGATGAAGAGATTGTTGAAATGTATGATGAGATAAAAGAAATTATTCAGATAGGGTGAAGGAAGACGAAAATTTAATATTCATGGGTGACTGGAATTCGGGAGTAGGAAAAGGGAGAGAAGGAAACGTAGTAGATGAATATGGATTGGGGGTAAGAAATGTAAGAGGATGCCGCCTGGTAGAATTTTGCACAGAGCACAATTTAATTGTAGCTAACACTTGGTTCAAGAATCATAAAAGAAGGTTGTATACGTGGAAGAAGCCTGGAGATACTGACAGGTTTCAGATAGATTATATAACAGTAAGACAGAGATTTAAGAACCAGGTTTTAAATTGTAAGACATTTCCAGGGGCAGATGTGGACTCTGACCACAATCTATTGGTTATGAACTGTAGATTAAAACTGAAAAAACTGGAAAAAGTTGGGAATTTGAGAAGATGGGACCTGGATAAACTGACTAAACCAGATGTTGTAGAGAGTTTCAGGGAGAGCGATAGGGAACGATTGACAAGAATGGGGGGAAAATATAGTAGAAGAAGAATGGCTAGCTTTGAGAGATGAAATAGTGAAGGCAGCAGAGGATCACGCAGGTAAAAACATAAGGGGTAATAGAAATACTTGGGTAACAGAAGAGATATTGAATTTAGTTGATGAAAGGAGAAAATACAAAAATGCAGTAAATGAAGCAAGCCAAAAGTAATACAAACGTCTCAAAAATGAGATTAACAGGACGTGCAAAATAGTTAAGCAGGGATGACTAGAGGACAAATGTATGCATGTAGAGGCGTATATCACTAGGGGAAGAATAGATACTGCCTACAGGAAAATTAAAGAGAGCTTTGGTGAAAAGAGAACCACTTGTATGAATATCAAGGGCTCAAATGGAAACCCAGTTCTAAGCAAAGAAGGGAAAACAGGAAGTTGGAAGGAGTATATAGAGGGTCTATTCAAGAGCGATGTTCTTGAGAACTACTGACAGCCTTGGGAGAGCCAGCCCTGACGAAACTCTACCATCTGGTGAGCAAGATCATGAGACAGGCGAAATGCCCTCAGACTTCAAAACGAATATAATAATTCCAGTCCCGAAGAAAGAAGGGGTGGACAGGTGTGAAAATTACCGAACTATTAGTTTGATAAGCCACGGCTGCAAAATACTAACACGAATTCTTTAAAGACGAATGGAAACACTGGTAGAAGCCGACCTCGGGAAAGATCAGTTTGGATTCCATAGAAATGTTGGAACACGTGGGGCAATACTGACCATACGACTTATCTTAGAAAATAGATTAAGGAAAGGCAAAGCTACGTTTCTAGCATTTGTAGACTTAGAGAAAGCTTTAGACAATGTTGACTGCAATACTCTCTTTCAAATTCTGAAGGTGGTAGGGGTAAAATACAGGGAGCGAAAGGCCATTTACAATTTGTACAGATGGTAGTTATAAGAGTCGAGTGTCATGAAAGAGAAGTAGTGTTTGGGAAGGGAGTGAGACAGGGTTGTAGCCTATGTTATTCAATCTGTATATTGAGTAAGCAATAAAGAAAACAAAAGAAAAATTTGGAGTATGAATTAAAATCTGTGGAGAAGAAATTAAAACTTTGAGGTTCGCCGATGACATTTTAATTCTGTCAGAGACAGCAAAGGACCTGGAAGAGCAGCTGAACGGAATGGACAGTGTCTTGAAAGGCGGATATTAGATGAACATCAAAAAAAGCAAAGCGAGGCTAATGGAATGCAGTCAATTAACTTGGGTGATGCTGAGGGAATTAGAATAGGAAATGACACACTTAAAGTAGTAAAGGGGTTTTGCTATTTGGGGAGCAAAACAACTGATGATGGTCGAAGTAGAGAGGATGTAAAATGTACACTGGCAATGGCAAGGAAAGCGTTTCTGAGGAACAGAAATTTGTTACCATCGAGTATAGATATACGTCTCAGGAAGTCGTTTCTCAAAGTATTTATATGGAGTGTGACGGACGAATTGGAAGTGAGTTGTTATAGACAGTGCTTTTTGCCCATACTTATTGTTACTGACTATATTACTGACATCACGTTTCTCTAACGGAACCATTTCAAAGCGAATATTCTAACTACTACGATGATTTCTGATGTAAAAATTATAAGTGACAATTAGATTTAGGAAATACCAATGGCTACGTAAAGGCCAACACCTGCAGAGACTGATATTTTGAAAACCTGAATTTTAAGTTGATGGTGACACCTAGAGTTTATTTTGAGTTTTTTTTGTATTGTTCATCTCACTTAGTGTGGGCCTACTAAGTTTTTGCAGTCACTCATTTACCATCGACATTTGGTCTAGGTAAAACATTCACATTTTAGAGAAAAGAAAATAAACTTTCGTCAGCTAAAAATGAAGTCTAATCTCCGAGTTGTCTTTTACCCACGACGATTTTTAAATAACTGATAGCAAAATCGAAAGAATTTAAGAAGGAAAGCAAAAACATAATTCTGACATTTAGCAAGCAGCATAAGCATGCTCAAGTAAGCGGTTAGACCAATACAACTGAAATGAGAATAGTTAAAACACAAGATGATAGTCTTCAATGACTAGTGCCTTATAGCTTAAGACAGTAAAGCAATTTCGTAAGTGGTTGGTACTGAAATAGTGTACTTAATTATATAGTAGAATTGGCCAGAATACTGCTAAAAGATTTACCGAAGGAATGAACTGATATATATCTAAAGATTATATTAAACATTTGTTAGTAGTAGAACAAATAACCAGAGATGGCGCTTAAACAAGTTTATTTTTATAGTCTTAGTAACAGTTTATGTCGCTGGATTTGGATGTCTGATTCTATTATGAAAATACTTTAATTCTCACACTCTTCAAAACTTCAGCGATTGGTGGGTAAATGATGGTATATAAATATTAAAGTCTTAACTATCATGTTACAGAAGGCCGTATATTAATTCGATAAGAGAGATTTTAGTTACCTAGTGAAATACTGCTAACTTGCCTGCACACTCGATACATGTACTGAGAGAATTATTAACAAAAAAGGCGCGTCACTAGTAGTGAGTTGGCCTCTTCGGTCGCTCTGTTGTATGTTGGTGATTCTTTTTCTTTTAAATAAGCATAAACTAAACAAAGTCCATGGAATTAAATGTGTACTGTAGTGCTGGAAGGTAGAATTACCAATCTGCTCAAGGACACATAGTTACTCATAGTATGTTTCTAGGAATCTTTGTTCTTCTGGGAGGTTGGATAGAATTCTACTGCGCCTGTCCACGAGTAATTGTCAGTTTTACTTAAATTTACATTTTTTATCGATTTTACGAGACTAAGTACTTGTACATTCGTAGGCTGCAATTTCAACACAGTGCACCTTACCCACTGCAGATTCTCTTGCAGACTCTTATGTCTCATATAATGTGCGTATCTTTTCGTCCGTCCCCTCTTCTTCTCTCCTGCTCTCTCTCCACCCACCTCCTCCTCCTTTTCCAGCTGTATGCTCTGCCTCTGCACCTGTCACCTGTCTCCAGTATATCCTCCCTCCACCTTTCTGTCATCCTCCTCTTCCTGCCTCTCAGTCATCCTCCTCTTCTCCCTTTCATGATTTTGTGAGGACTGGTGATGAAGTCTTAATTATCACCTCGAAAAATCGAGCTATGACCTTGAAGCTTCGAGATTGCGTTAGACCTTCTCTGCGTATTCACCCTTCATTGCGACGCATCTTTCCCAGCACTTAACGACTAGGCTGTAGAAGTCTACATTTTAGCTACTCTGGAAATACTGCGTCTCTAAAATCATCTCGTTGTCATTTTGTAACTGCCTGCAACGGAATAGCTTCTCCATCCTGCAGAAGAGGAGGAAGTCACGGGGTGCCATGACCACCTAATACGTGGAGTGAGGAAACATTTATGAATGAAAATAAGCAGCATGCGTGACAGTGCAGGATGAGTGGGGCGTCGTCCTTTAGAGATTTCGTGTACTATGTTCCTGTGCCGGTTTACCACTGACGAGCGTAACCTGTTAGCAGCACATCGTAGCAATCCCGTAAAATATCACCACCTTGTCCAATGACTGTTGGGTCTTCGCTTTTTCGGCGGCGGTGAATGCACATGTTTCCGTTGCTTTGATTCGGTTCTTTCCTTCGGTATCATAGTGATACTCCCGGCAGTCATCCCCGGGGATTAAACGACTAAAGATGTCAACTTGAACGCCCTGGCACAGCTACAGCATGGTCGCTGTTGCCTCAGATCGTCAGGATTTCTGAATGGTGTGAGCAGGCTCCGAACACAGAGGCTGTCGGTGCTCTGCACTGTTGGTATTCTCGGGCAAGATGTTACAAAATAATGTGTGAATGATTTTGAGCTTTATCTGTTCGAGAGTAAAACGGCTGTCTTCGACAACCGGCGCCGGCACTTCTCTCGCGATGCTCGGTTCTTCACAGATGGCATGCCACTTAGAAGAACACACTGCAATTGATTTTTTGTATTGAATTGGTGCATAATTGTAGCGTTTTACTGTAAGTTTAACAAACACAACGTATACACATAACAGAGACTTTAGTCATCAATAATATATTCTACTTAACAATTTAGAACAGTCTGGCAACGCTGGGGTAACTTTTCGATCCTATGACGGTAGAAACCATGTGGTTTTGAGGCGAAGAGCTCGTCGAACCATGTTCGGAGTTCATTTACATCCGGAAAGGAAGTTGTAGATTGTTCGAGAGACAGCGGGAAAGGTGAAAATCTAAGGGCGCAAGATCGGGTGCATAAGCTGCGTGCGGAATGACTTCCTAACCCAACTAGTATACCGTTTGTCAGTCTAGCAGAAGGGGCGCGGTCGTTTCCGAGCAGTAACGCCACTTCACGCGGTCTTCCTGGTCTTTGTTCTTGGATTGCGTCAGAAAGACGTCTCAGTTGTTGACAATAAATGCCAGCAGTCGTGATTAACCTCAGGAAAACAATTGTTAGTACACCATTCCGGTTCTATTCCACCAGACAAATAAAATTATCTTCTGTGGAAGCAGGCTCGTCTTTGTTCGGGAGTTGCAGCTTTGTTTGGGCTCAACCATTCATTTCTTTTCCTTATGTTAGCATAAAGACACTGTTTCTCGTCACCAGTAATGATACGTGATAGGAATGGTCGATGTTGTTTATAAGCCAGTTGATGATGAGCAAGCAGAGATGGGCATATGACGCTGATTCTGACAGAGTATGCGGTACCGATGCACCCGAGTTTTTGAACCTTCCCCATTGCATGCAAACGCCGCACGATGGCGGAATAATCACAGTTCATTACATTTTCCAATTCTTGAGTCTACTGACGTGGATAATCTTGGATTAATGCGTTTAAACGATCTTCATCAAACCCTGAAAGCCTCTTGAACGGAGGAGAGTCAATAATGTCAAAACGATCCTTCTTAAAAAGAGAAAACCATTTCCTTATCGTGCTCTGTCTAATGGAATTATCCCCATACACGACGCAAATGTTTCTGGCTGCCTCCGCTCCTGTTATCCCTCTTTCCAAATCAAACAGAGGATTATGTCGGCAAATAGCTTACATACTACAAATTACTCGATAAGTAAACCCATACCATCCGGAATACCAAAGTGCAAAACAAAAACGGCACGAACTTATGCACCATCCGAATATATTTGTGGGACGTGAAAGTTAAATGGTGATGGCGTCCTCTTGGGTAAAATATTCCAGAGATAAAATAGTCCCCCATTCAGATCTCCGGAGGGGGGGGGGGGATACTCATACTCAGGAGGACGTCGTTATCAGGAGAAAGAAAAGTGGCTTTCTACGGACCGCAGAGTGGAATGTGTGAAGAAACTGGTTCTCTACTTCTGAAAAAAAAAAACATTTTAAATAATAAAACATGACCTATACAAGGAATCTGACTACCTTTGTTAGTCATGGGTGAAAAAAAATTGGCATAGTCTTTGTCAGAACGTGCAGAATCTTATGTGGAGCCAATAAGACTTCAATTTTAATCTAAATTTTGTATGCCAATATTTACGTAGTTAAAAATATAAATTAGGTAATTCAGTACAATTATTATATAGATGCGATAAATCACTTTAACGCGGGCCAAATGAACAATTAAAGTCGATATAATTGCAGTAAACCTGCAAAAGCGAAATAAATAAATAAATAAAATGTAGGAGCCTACATAGACATCGCGCATCTGCTAGATGCCCACGAAATACGTAATTTTGTTTTGAAGCTGACAGCCAATGAGAAAATAGGTGCAAAAATACTATTGGTCAGTTTTCGAGCAGTAATGGCGGACAGCATCAGCTGGTAATGTACGTAATTTTATGGTAGCTAATTTTACTGCACAAAAATAAAATATGTACTCCGTCCAAAAGAAGTTTCACACAAACATTAAAATAAAATTATGATGAGCAGCAAAATGTCTGAGAAGAATTTTGAAAGAAAATTATTAATTGAACTTCAATATGACGGGTTTTCAACAGTCAACAAGACGAAATAAAGGAAAGAATATTTATTGGAACTAAACAAAACTGAATCTTGATATTGTGACAGTATTTTTAAAATAGATAACCTAACTGCAATTGTCTTTAATTTTGAAATGAGAGGGAGGGTAATAATTTTCTTTTAATGTCGTAACTGTTGCTGCAGGCAGTGCGATGGCGTCAGCGGTGGTCCGCGCGGACGATGTGTGAAGTTAATCCTGGCGTCAAGATAATGATGGATCCTCCTGTTTCATTAATCTTCCAGTTACGGCGGCGGTCCTCGTCTCCGTTGTAGTCGAATCAGCTGGCAGCACTGGTGCGATAATAATAGTTCCAGTGTGTGCGTTGTCGTTACGCGCGCGACGTTTTATTATTAAAAGTTTATTAATCACGCGGTGCAGATAGGTCGGAATTATGCAATGTCTTTAGTATTTACGATATATAGCCGGTTAATGCCAATACTTCTCACAGTTCTTTCACCGTGTTGCCACAGGAAAACAGTCACATGTGTTTCACATGTGTTTATCGGTATAACAGTCCGTTAAACATCAGTTCAATTTACGTCGTCGTCCTAAAGACAGTTTGGATGACATAATAAATGTTTCTTGATCAAATCACACCACAGTTCTTTTACTTAAAATTTTCGTTTGTTCCACTTTCACGTAATTCTAACAGTTAGTGTCTCCACGCGGCAATGGTGTCTGGTTCACGGCTAATTGTCACAAGTTCACACAGTATGTAAAATTGTCACCGCAAACACGCGATATACTTTTCAGATTTTACTGTTCACTTAATAATGCACGATCTCCTATTAACACAACGGACGTACTGTAATTAATTGTTCCTCGTGTATCACCGTCTTTCACGCCGAACTTTGCAAACGTTTCTCTACCCGCGAACCGGCCACGATAACACAACAACTCGCACGCTCTCTATCGATAGTCGTTCGCGCTCTCTCTGACACAGTACTTCTCCTAGCCTAACCAAAGATTTACAAAGCATATAAAACCAGAACATTCATATTCGTACAATATAAAATGTAAAACAGCAGCAAAATTAATGAAAAAATAATGAGACGAATTAACAAATAAAGAATAGTTGAAATAAATGATACATTCGTACTATGACAATGTAATGCACAAAAGAAAAGAAATTATTATCGATTTTCGAGGAAAGCAATGTCTTTACAAATGTCAGATCCCTTAATCGGCCAGGTAAGTTAGAAGATTTAAAAATGTGTGTGTGAAATGTTATGGGACTTAACTGCTCAGGTCATCAGTCAATAAGCTTACACACTACTTAACCTAAATTATCCTAAGGACAAACCCACACAAACACATGTCCGAGGGAGGACTCGAACCTCTGCCGGGACCAGCCGCACAGTCCATTACAGCAGCGCCTTAGACCGCTCGGCTAATCCCGCGCGGCAGAAAATTTAAAAAGGAAAATGGATAGGTTAAAGCTAGATATAGTAGGAATCAGTGAAGCTCGGCGGCAGGAGGAACTTCTGGTCAGGTGAATACAGGGTTATAAATAAATAAATCAATGGAGGAGTAGGTTTAATAATGAATAAAAAAAACAGGAGCGCAGGTAAGCTACTGCGAACAGCATAGTGAACTCTTTAGTGTGGCAAAGATCTACACTAAGTCCACGCCTACCACGGTAGTACAAATTTATATGCCAGCTAGCTCCGCAGATGACAAAGAGATTGGAGGAATATATGATGAGATAAAAGAAATTATTCAGATACTGAAGGGAGACGAAAATTTAATAGTCATGGGGGACTGGAATTCGATAGTAGGGACAGGAAGAGAAGGAAAAGGAAGAGAAGGAAAAGTAGTAGGTGAATATGGAATGGATGTAAGGAAAGAAAGAGGAAGCCGCCTGGTAGAATTCTGCACAGAGCATAGCTTAATTATAGTTAACACTTGGTTTAAGAACCATGAATGAAGATTTTATACGTGGAAGAGATCTGGAGAAACTGGAAGGTTTCAGATAGATTATGTAGTGGTAAGACAGAGATTTTGGAACCGGGTTTTAAACTGTAAGACTTTTCCAGGGGCAGATATAGACTCCGGCTCAAACTATTGGTTCTGAACTGTAGATTAAAACTGAAGAAACTGCTAAAAGGTGGGAATTTAGGGAGATGAGACCTGGGTAAACTGAAAGAACCAGAGGTTTTCAGAGTTTCAGAGAGAGCATTAGGGAACAACTGACAAGAACGGGGAAAAGAAATATAGTAGAAGAAGAATGGGTAGCTTTGAGAAATGAAATAGTGAAGGCAGCAGAGGATCAAGCTGGTAAAAAGACGAGGGCTAGCATTTACCTACATCTATTATGCTATTCACAATAACGTGCCTTGGGTAACGGAAGAGCTATTGAATTTAGTTGATGAAAGGAGAAAATAATATAAAAATGCAGTGAATGAAGCAGGTAGAAAGGAATACAAAATTCTCAAAAATGTGATCGACAGGAAGAGCTAAACCTCTTAGCAGGGATGGCTAGAGGACAAATTTACGGATGTAAAGGCATACATAACTAGGAGTAAGATGGATACTGCCTACAGGAAAATTAAAGAGGGCTTTGGAGAAAAGAGGATCACCTGTATGAATATCAAGAGCTCAGATGGAAAACTTGTTCTAAGAAAAGAAGGGAAGGAATAAAGGTGGAAGGAGCATATAGAGCGTCTATACAAGTGCGATGTACTTGATGGCAATATTAGGGAAATGGAATAGGACATAGATGAAGATGAAATGGGCGATATGATACTGCATGAGGCGTTTGACAGACCACTGAAAGACGTAAGTCGAAACAAGGCCCTGGGAGTAGACAACATTCCATTAGAACTACTGATAGCCTTGGGAGAGCCAGACCTGACAAAATGTGACATAATTACCAATTAACAATTTTAGAGGGTTTTCTTTACTTGTACTGTGCAATCTTACTTCTTGCTAAATTTCACGATTCTAAACCAAAGTGAAGTACCCTATAGGTTTTGATGAGCGAATTTTTAAGTATTAAAATATGTGGCAAAATTGGCCGTATCTTTTGATTACATTGACTTATGAGCTTCAATTTTTTACACCAGCTAGGGTCTGTAGACCTTAGTTTTTGATATAAATTTCAACTGAATACGCGAATCCCTTCCTGCAGAAGAGAGCTCTTAACAGACGGACGGAGATATACGCAGTCGGATAACATATGACAAAAAATTTTTCTTGAGAGATAATTACAGTTTAACAATTTTCGGTTTGTTTTTACTTGCCTTACGAAACCTTGCTTCTTGCCGAATTTCATGATTTTCGGCTAAAGGGGTGAGAGATGGCATGAGCCCCCTCCCATATTTCTATCTTACACTGAGTAATTCGATTTTCCTCTCTAATTGCATGCGGTGAAAAGTTGATGTTCCTTCACACGCGGACTTCCCACGAAGCGTCTCTAGCCACCCGGGTGGTACGGTTACAGGCGGGTTCTGCTGATTTTGAAAGAGTTAAGCCGACGGGTGTGAGGGAGTCGAGTGCATGCTGTCCAGACGCCGACATTGTCATAACAGCGGCGGCGACATGCCCACAGGGACCTGAAGGAGCGGCTGGGCTAGGGATTCCGTTACTTCGCAGAAACTTAGTGAAAACACTTTCTGTGGGGCTACCAGCGAGGCGTGGGAATGACTTGTGTTCCCAAGCAGTCTTGGCGGGCAAATTCACACGTTTTCTGCAAAATTGTAACTGTGATTGGCTTGCTCACGGCATAGCCCCGTGACGTAGCAAAATCGGCACAGACATTGACGCCAAGTATCTCCATTGGTGGAATAGTAGTGCGTCGGCAATAGAGTGGAATTTTCCGCCGGTTTTCGAGTTGCTGATTGGAGCGTTTAACCACAGCCATTGTCGTGGGGGCGGGAATGTTCCGTGTTCGGCTTGTGCGGGTGCTCTTGAGAGAGGGATCTCGCCTTTCGGTCGGAGTAAGTCACAAGTCTGAGCTCTCGCTGCTCTGGACAGCCTGCCTTCCGTTGGCTGTCTAATATACTTTTATTTAATTGAAACTGTTTGACGAAGTTTCTGAAGTTTCGACTTCAACGTAACTTTCCGAGTACAGTTGGCAATTGAGCGTTCTGCGTACAAGCGGCCTATGTTGTCTGTCTTGAGCAGTTTTGGCTAAAGTTGACTGAATCTGAGTTACTGTGTGACTTCGCTTGTTAAAATCAATCACTGATGGTACAGTGATTGATTTTAACATGCGAAGTCACACAGTAACTCCGATTCAGTCAACTTTAGCGGGTCTTCTTCGTCTCCCTCAGAGGGTCATTTGTATTGCTAGGAAGTCTTTAGTCTGGAACAACCAGACCAGGATAATTTGTTTCGGGCTATACTCGCGACATAATCATCACCACGAAGGGGCGTCAAAGCAACCAGCCATTCCGGCAGCTTATGGAATTTTACTAGGTGATAATCAGAGCTCAGCAGAGCGCCCCTGTTCGTCTTTTCTAACCTTGATCTGTCTTGGGTGTTCATTGTCTGACTTCTCAGTACTGTAGTAGCAATTAATGTTGGGTTGGCTGTGTGTTTCTCTTAAGATTTGAGTTGCAAGGAATTGGCTCCACATACCACTTCGTCATAAATGTTACAGTGTTGTTTATGGACAACTTCACCTTCACAGCATTTACTTGAGTATCCAATTTGATGTATTGTAAATGTTTCATGTGTTTTGTTTCTTATTTTGAGTTTAGTCATGATAAATCAGATTGTTATTTTGGACAGAACTTTCATTCTGTTAATCGGTTGAGCAGCCCTTCATTTCCAACTAGGTTAATGAAACTTTCCTTTATTTAATTCATTTCTATCAAATTAAATTATTGCAGGTGCCAAACCCTTTTCTACTCCACTTCCAGGGTCCATTACAGTCAGTTCGCGTATCTTCTTAATCCATGTGCAACAGCAAAATGGATGTCCAAAGACATTTCGCCAGATAATGTCTGTGCCCTGTGCAAAAGTGGTGTAACTTCGTAGCGACAAATGTTTCTATGCCAGAAAACGTGCCTCCAAGTTGGAGGCCTTGGAAGCCGCTTACGGCTGCGTTTGAATCGTTGTAACATTTCGCGATTACTCATTACGGTCTGTTTAACGATTTCTCCAGCAGAATTCGCTCCACATGGCAGTGGCCCGCGGCATCGTGTTATTACGCAACGGCGCCAGCCGCGCATTGGCGGCACCCACCACCCGGCGCCTCGGCGAGGGTCGTATCCGGGAGGCACCGCTGACGTCACGGGGCGGCAGTGGCGGCGGCGGCGGTGGCGGCGTGGGCCTCGACCCACATTTGCCAGACCAGATCCACAGGGCATCCGGGTTCAGCGACGTGCCGTCGTGCACAGACATGACGAGCGTACTGAACAAACTGTTTATATATTTTATTTGTCATGTGTAAGTGACGCGATATCATCCACTTCTTCTTAATTTGGACCATCTGTCCCATATCTAGCAGACAAGGTACTAAGATTAGAAATAATACAAACCTCAAGTAAGGCTAGACTTTTAGTGAACCACTTATCAAAACCTGAATACATTAACTTTGATTTTTATCCATAAGGGATATGAGATCGTGGTTGCAAAAAACAGTGTTACAATATCGACTCAACCACTTATTTGCGGTGTAGAGAACAATAGAGTTCATACGTTTCGAAGATCAAGTCTTCGTACAGAAATCTCTAAAAGTGACCAATATGAAAGCCAGACAAGAATAATAGAAGTAATAATAAAATTATATGACTTCTTCCCTTGCATGTGCGTCATCCTAAAATGTATACCCAGTTCGTCGAGAACCAAAAAGATAGATTAAAATTGAATTCCTTGCATTGTCCTGGGTACTGGCAGCGTCATAGTAACAGCTATTTGCATACACGGCCTGTGTACCTTCCTGAAAGCCACATCACGCAGGCAAACATAGAACTAACGTAAGTCCTGTAAGATTAATCTGATAATGAAGGCTTGACCTCGGGAAAGACATAAATTAGTGTCCTTTACACTGGAAACAGGTGGTTGAACCGACGTGTGTTTGCGTACCCCGTGATTTGTAGTGTAATACGAAAAACAGTGTAGCATTAGCTGTGTTTTAGACAGACTGGTCTTGTTTTTGGAAGGATGGAGGTTCCAGTTTGTTCGGCCCTCCTGATTTAAGTTTTCCGTTATTTTCACAAATTACTTTAGCCCAGTACCTTCTATAAGGGCATTCGGCCGAATACCTGTCTCATCCTCGTCAAACTAGACATGTAAGTACGTAAATGCCTGTAAATATGAATTACGTCTTTTTTTCTCATTAAATTCTAAAATTATGACATATCCAGTATTCTCGTAAAAGCGATCCACGAATGAATACAACTACAATAACACTAGCAGGACCCAATGCTATCGACTACAGGCCCCTACTCAATAATATTGCTCCGTGCTGGATTGCATGCAATGCACAGCTGCGTTTAGCTTCGTTGACTGGCGTTCTGCGGGTTGCCAGTTCAAATCCCATCACGCACAAATATTTGTTATTTAGTATTCGTCTTTACTAGAAGACTGGTACAGACCAATATCCTCCCTGGACGACACTCATCAAGATGTTAGGAAATTTCATTAACGTCATTACCAATGCCCAATCTGACTGAGGGCTAGTCGGCTAAAGGTTTCTTTTTTTTCTATAATATCGAATGGTTATTGTTGCAAGTTAGAGAAGAATATGTTCCATGACACTCAAACGATGGTGCTGATGGTTGAAAATGGGAAATACATCCAGCTGACAGGAACGTATATTCTAAGAATAACTATCAACGTCAGAACACAGTCCTTCGAAGTTGTCCTTTCACCAGAATGTAGTTACAAAGCTATTCACGGAAGAGGTTTCTTGCAGGCTTCACAAACAATGGCGGACGGTAGTAGATCATAGCTCCAGACTGGCTAAGTTATTCCAATAAGCACACAAACCAAAGATTGCATTGGGTGGATGTTTGCTGATGTTTTTGATGATGAAGGCTTTTTTTATTCCACCATCACCAACGAGACGAGTTCCAGTTGTCCAGCTAGATGATCGGCTTAACTTTGAAGTTTTTGTAGACTGCAAAATGTTTCTCGACTCACAAAGAATCTACATACCACTGATAATCGTAATCACTGCAGGTGGTCGAGGAGAACTTCGAATAACTGTCACTAGCAGCCAAAACTCAGCCTTAGACGTGTGTGCGTACAAACAGCCGAAACAGTCCAGAATGGGCAGCTCAGTGCCACCGAAGAAGAATGTGCCCCTTTAACGCCACAAAAAACATCGTCGAGTAACTACACTCATGCTCATAAATTAAGGATAACTGCAGAATGTGGTGGCACACAACGTAGCACTACACAAAACTGGCGCTAATAGCACAGGCACATAAGGAACACACTCGACGCAGATCTGTAAGTCCACGGTATTTGTGATAAGTTGAGAAAACTGTCCCGAAACACATGTGCTACAAAACGCCACCGCTTCCTCCGCACGTACTTAGGCCACACAACGGGTTGGCATACTCTGGATCAGGTGGTCGAGCAGCTGCTGAGGTATAGCCTCCCATTCTTCCACCAGTGCCTGTCGGAGCTCCTGAAGTGTCGTAGGGGTTTGAAGACGTGCAGCGATACGTCGACCGAGAGCATCCCAGACGTGCTCGATGGAGTTTAGGTGTGGAGAACAGGCAGGCCACTCCATTCGCCTGATATATTCTGTTTCATAGTACTCCTCCATGATGGCAGCTCGGTGGGGCCGTACGTTATCATCCATCAGGAGGAAGGTGGGACCCACTGCACCCCTGAAAAGGCGGACGTATTGGCGCAAAATGACGTCCCGATACACCTGACCTGTTACAGTTCTTCTGTCAAAGACATGCAGGGGTGTACGTGCACCAATCATAATGCCACCCTACACCATCAAACCACGACCTCCACACAGGTCCCTTTCAAGGACATTAAGGGTTGGTATCTGGTTCCTGGTTCACGCCAGATGAAAACCCTGCGAGAATCACTGTTCAGACTATACCTGGACTCGTCCGTGGACATAACCTGGGACCACTGTTCTAATGACCATGCACTGTGTTCTAGACACCAGGCTTTGCGGGCTCTCCTGTGGCCAGGGGTCAGTGGAATGCACCTTGCAGGTCTCCGGGCGAATAAACCATGTCTGTTCAGTCGTCTGTAGACCGTGTGTCTGGAGACAACTGTTCCAGTGGCTGAGGTAAAGCCCGAGCAAGGCTACCTGCAGTACTTCGTGGCCGTCTGCGGGCACTGATGGGGAGATATCGGTCTTCTTGTGGTGCTGTACACTGGGGACGTCCCGTACTGTAGCGCATGGACACGTTTCCTGTCTGCTGGAATCTTTGCCATTATCGTGAGATTACACTTTGTGGCACACGGAGGGCCCGTGCTGCGATCTGCTGTGTTTGACCAGCCTCCAGTCGCCCTAGTATTCTACCTATCATAACATCATCAATATGTGTTCTTTGAGCTATTTTGAAGACACAGTCACCATTAGCACGTCTGAAAACGTCTGCACACTTACTCGCTGCACCGTACTCTGACACGCACCAACACACCTCTGCATATGTGGGCTGCTGCCAGCGCCACAGTGAGACGACCGCAGGTCAAATGCACCGCATGGTCATACCGTGAGGTAATTTAAACCCGCAAACTGCCCACCAGAGCGCTGTTTCACCATGTACCAGCATTATCCTTAATTTATGAGTGTGAGTGTACTACCGAAACCCCAATAAAATCTGTCGGCAAATATTAATCGTTCTGCGCCAAATTTTAGATGTTTTCAGATCCGGAGTGGTGAAAAAACAGACCAATCGGCCCACGGTAAAACGCTTTATCAACACTGAGGATCATCCACCAATTAGCCAGTGCTCGTATAGGATGTTGCTGTCTCAACTACACATAAGTCTGTACAGAGGCCTGGCAAATCGAGTTTGACGAGGCTGCATAGAAAAGACTACCTTCATAATTCTCATCGGTGTCTATGAGTTTAAAGATGTGCCATTTGGATAATGTACGCTCCACACACTTGGAACATATGATGGAAACTTGCTTAGCACATTAAAAAGGTTGACCAGTCTTTGCTATCTGGATGAAGACTTTTGAAGAACATCTAAACCAACCAACAACCTAACTAAAGTGTGTTCAGAGTGCATGTGACCTAGTTAATGGCGATGGACTTCGTCCAGATTTCCTGTTTTGTTCAGTAAACTACGCTGCGAAACTTAATTGACTGCTTTCCGGAAATCACAGAACACACCAACCTGAGCGGCATTTGTCTACAACGCTCTGAACCTCATGAACGAATAGGGCAAACTCAGTTACACAAGATCTCTGTTTGTGGAATCTGTATTTTGTAGACATTTTAGTTCTCCAAGAACGCCATAATGCGTGAGCATAAAACATGTTCCATAAGACTACAAGCGTTTGACGTCTGCGATATAATTCTATAATTATGAGCATCTGTCCAACGTCCTTCTTGAAATGGGAATGATCTTCGCTTTTTTCCAACAGCTAGGTACCCTTCATTGCTCCAGTGATCAACGATAAACAACTGCTAGAAGGGGAGTGAGTTCCTTCGAACCACACAGGTACCGCATCCGGTCACTTGTTTTCTGACTGTTGAGCATGTTTGGTTGATTTTTGTATTTCGCGACCACTTACCTCAATATCAGCCATTTCGGCATTCGTTCGATGATTGACAGGAGGAACTGGTGTACAATCTTCCACAGCGAAGTAAAATACCGAGTCCTATCTTACGTAATGTGTATCACAAAGGATTTTACAACTTCGAAAACTCATATTGATTATTGGTTTGTACATTTAACCAACAGATTTGGTTTCGTGACAAACTCGCTGCAGCATGTCAGGCGTGACTTATACAGGTGTGAAGAGATTCTAGCTCTGAGCTCTGATAGAGAAGCTGGTAAGTGTCTAACAAACAAGGCACCCTTGACGATTCTCCAAAAGAAAAAGTCAGGAGGTGTCAGGTCCAGTGAACGGGAGAACCAGTCAATCGACACAATTCGGCCCATTCACTTACTTGGAAAGCGGACATGCAGAAAGTCCTAAAACGTGATCTCTTTTCCTTCGAGATGACAACATTATGTCTGTAAATCGTAAGAACAAATTCGTACGAATTTTCAAAATTGTAAAGTCCTTTTTGATTCACCCTTTATTTGTGAGTATTATCTTGAGTTTATCCATATCGGAAGAGTGATGTTATTCAATACAGCAAATGGAAATGCTTCTCTACATTTCAAGAAATAAATTTTTTCGGAACTACATACATCAACAAAAGTTTTGTATCACTCCGTTATTGCGAAATTCATGGCACGGAAAAGCAAAATCGGCTCTGAGGCATGCGTATATATTCCCTCGTAATGTGTCCGGATTAACAGACATTTGTGACACTGCAGAATCGTCCGTTTTAAGGAGCGGGCGTTCACAGCACTCCTGATAAACTTCAGCACGTGATGAAACTTCCTCTCGCTCGGATGCGGGGATAACGTAGATGATATCATCAAGCCAGTCGTAGTCCACATTGTCTCACTCTCCAATGTCGATTCTGCGTAAGCTGTGTAGGGTATGTGGTATTGTCGACTTCCAAAAACATCTCTCTTAATTCTACCTCACATATGTTCGATTGGGTTCATCTTCGAGGAACAAGCAGACCGCTCTACTCTGGTGACCCTATAATGTCGAAGGAATGTGTTCACGAGAACCCGGTGAGCACGCGAGCTATAAACCATGAAGACGAAATTGTCACCAAAATGTAGGCAATACTGTCCCACTGTTGGCTGTAGAAATTCGTCCCTGTACTGCAGAGAAGTGAGAATTGCCTCAACAACCAAGAGAGGTGTGTGGTGGCCCACGTAATGCTGATCTAGATAGTTTCTCCACCATCATCTTGTTGCACATGTACAACACTGTGTTGGATTGGTAGTTATTACTGGGTTGTCATCAGACACATTGTCTGCGATTAACAGGTATAAATAGATCCGATTTCCCTCCGTAAATAGCACCGGACGCAAATTCTCGGGCGTCCATTCCGCATTATTTCGTGTCCATCTGTAGCGGCGTCCATGGTGCTGTGGTGTACGACGTCGTGATCGCTATGGCCGTCGAGCATGGAGGTTCACATCATGCAATGGTCTCTTAACAATTTTATGCGATATACGGTGCCTTTTTGCCTATTCTAACTACGAAGTCAGTTCTGAAGCGTTGAGCCCACGATTCCCTTGAGCCTATCTGTGTGGTGATAAGCCCTCAACACTACCTGTCAATTGGAACCAATTCCATATCCGCACTACGTCACATTAACTCCGTCTCACAGGTCGAGCAACTGTCGTAGGTGACAAACCATAGACATTGACTATACAGAGAACTTGTCGAACATGGACGATCTGTGTGGTGATAAGCCCTCAACACTAGCTGTCAATTGTAACCGATTCTATGTCCGCACCACGTCACTTTAACTCCGTCTCACAGGTCGAGCAATTGCCGTAGGTGACAAACCATAGACATCGACCATACAGAGAACTTGTCGAACGTGGACGATCTGTGTGGTGATAAGCCCTCAACACTACCTGTCAATTGGAACCGATTCTATGTCCGCACCACGTCACTTTAACTCCGTCTCACAGGTCGAGCAACTGCCGTAGGTGACAAACCATAGACATCGACCATACAGAGAACTTGTCGAACGTGGACGATCTGTGTGGTGATAAGCCCTCAACACTACCTGTCAATTAGAACCGATTCTATGTCCGCACCACGTCACTTTAACTCCGTCTCACAGGTCGAGGAACTGCCGTAGGTGACTAACCTTCTGCGTGTAACGTGATGATGCGACCCTATCATTGGCCGCCATTGTCACTCGTGGTATGGTGGATGTTCACTCTACTGTTTCACACGAATCTCTAATGTGCCTCTACTGATGCCTGACTGTCAACGGGATGCTGTAATCCATGTGAATGTCACGTTCTATCCGTAGATGGCACTCATGGTAACTGTGTGCATGTCCACCCCCAGTAGCTGAGTGGTCGCCGGCACGGTAGCTCATCGTGTTCGGTCAGAGGGCTGCTCGCCCTCTGTAATAAAAAACTGAGTAAAGGAATCAACGATCAACTTGAACGGATGTCTTGTGACGTTCACCCAGACCAAACGCAACGAACAATACTGAACAAACTAAAAAAAAAGTGGTCAGCGCGATAGAATGTCGGTCCTAAGGGCCCGGGTTCGATTCCCGGATGGGTCGGAGATTTTCTCCGCTCAGAGACTGGGTGTTGTGTTGTCCTAGTCATCATCGTTTCATCCCCATCCACGCGCAAGTAGCCGAAGTGGCTTCAAATCGAAAGACTTGCACCCGGCGATAGGTCTATCCGACGGGAGGCCATAGTCACACGGCATTTATTTTACTGTGTGAGTGTTTACAAATAACGTCAGGGGTGAACCTGCGATCGGCGTAGGAACAGTCACATTAGGAGCACGCCTGCACGACATATCGGGATGATGCAAAACTTTTGTTGATGTGTGTATGGGAGGTAAATTAGTTTTTGTTTACTTTGTTGAATGGACTCGCTCTCGTAGCTAGACGCCCGTCTGAGCTCCAGCGCCCCTTTAAAGCCGTGACGTCACAACGGGAAGCTCGCCTCACGTAGCGAGCGTGACCAGCGAGCCAAGTGCCCGCCGCCGCAGCCTGGCGGCCCGAACACTTAAGGAGCAATCCGAGTTCGCTGTGCGAAGCCGCGGGGCTGCCCACCAGCAGCACCGCCGATGCCACGAACCGCTCTTAATGGGCGCTATTGGCCTTCATTGCCTGCCTGCAGGGCTGTCCACTGGTGACGTGATGTCTTATGCAATGGCCCATTGTCATCGAAGCAAAGACGGCTAGACCTGACACGCTGGTGACTCGAAGAATACGACAATACTTAACAAAATAACTACTGACCGAACGTAAATGTTACACCGACGGAAATGGAAAGCCTTACACCGTGAAACGCCAGTGTTATTTATCAGAAATCTTCATCTCACAATCAGTTTTACATAACCAAACTTTCGTTCCATCTGGAACGGATTTCCATCGGCTACATCAGAATGAGGTGACCCATTCGGAACTGATGTCTGTCATCGACGTCAGTATGTGGTGTGACTTCCAAGGGCACGACCACACTCTTGTATCCGTTGTGGCATACAAGCAAACAGACATTCTATATAATTTCGTGCCGTGCCCGAAGCACTGCTGTGTCCCGATAACGTTGGAAGCTGGAAAAGTGAATTAAAATTTGTACTGCGGTTGGGACTCGAACCCGGGTCTTTTAGCTTACTCGGCAGAGATGCTGACCATTACACCACCACAGTATTACGGTCAACAGAACTACACGAGCTAACCTCCCCAGCACAAACTCCAATTCACATCTCCCCTTATATTTTCACTGTTACCAGGGCTCTCCGGCGTTGGAATAGCACCCGAGCATTGGACTTAATGAGGAAGCTTCTTCAGCTTCCAACGTTATCGTAGATAAATTAGAGACTTAAATGTCTCAGGGAAAATTTAATTTAAGGCGTGCTGTATCAGTTGATGGAGATTGCTAGCAGGAGGCTGGTATCGCATCCATAGACACAAATCAGTGAGCCCGGCAGGTTAGTGAACGATCCGTAAGCCGGCCGTGCTGGCCGAAAGGTTCTAGGCGCTTCAGTCTGCAACCTCGCAACCGCTACGGACGCAGGTTCGAATCTTGCCTCGGGCATGGATGAGTGTGATGTCGTTAGATTAGTTAGGTTTAAGTAGTTCTAAGTTCTAGAGGACTGATGACCTCAGATGTTAAGTCCCATAATGCTCAGAGCCATTTGAACGATCCGTACTTTCCTCAAGATGTTTGGGAAAAATACAGAAACGGAGCTCCGTTATCGGTCACGTTCGGGACGTCGTGTCGCAGCCTCAGAGCCCGAAAATGTCAGTCGAGCAGATGCCATTATTTGGCAGATCGGGCGTGTCAAAACAGTGGCTACGCAGCTGTATATGAGAACGGGAGTGCCTGTGCAGTGTCTGCGATTCTTGGATATTCTAAAGTCTATTCAAGATGGGTCTCATGAACGCTCATAACAGATCACAAGATTAAGAAATTACGCCATTTCATCTGAAGAGTTGGAGCAGTTTAAGGCCAACGGAGAGGCCTGTCACAGGGATCGTTACAGGTGACGAAAACTGCGGGCATTATTTTGAGCCAGAAACAGAAAGGCAGCTTATGGAGTGGTACACCCACAAGCATAAAAAAGAATAAATTCAAGGTATCTGCTGTTGCTGGAAAATTCGTAATGACAGTCTTTTGAGGTAGTGATAGGGTCATTCTCGTAGATGTATTGCCGAAAGGATCAGCCGTTAACTCGGAGACGTATGTGACGACTATGAACAATCTAAATAATCATTTTCGACGTATTCGGTCTGACAAGACTCGAAAACAAGTTTTGTCCCATCTCAGCAATTTATGCCCATAATAAGTCTCAGAATCTGGGAACAATTTGCCAAACTGGGTTGGACATCATTTCTTGATCTACCCTATGGCACAGACCCGGCGCCCTCCGATTTTCATTTGTTTGGCCCACTTACGGATTCACTACGTGGGACACACATTGAAGGTGACGAGAGCGTAATTCATGCAGTCAAAGCATGCCTACGAAATAGTACTAAAGCTTTGCCCAACAGGGAATACATGCACGTATGCAACGCCTGCGTAAGGTAACCGAAGGTAATGGAGACTGCGTAGAAAACTAGCAGATAAAAAAGGATGTCGAGTGATATTGTCACCAAATTCTGACTCTAAAAGAAGTATGTCATAAGGAAAGAAATGAGTTATTATTTACTAAATAAATCCTCTCTTATATACTCAGGGTGTTTCAAAGCCTTTGGACCAAACGTCTAGAGCTGATATATCACCTAATGATAAGCAATTTTTACTAGAGATAAAATGTTTACTGACGCTTGCTGGCGATGCTCGGCATCCTTTAGTATTCACTGGCACTGGGGCGACGTTATTTGACAAAACTGACAGTGTCTACTAATTGGGAGTGGTACGTACTACCTACCCAGTAAACTGATAACTTTGCTTCAAGCAAGGAAACATTAAGAAGGTCTCTAAGCGGAGAAATACATTTCAGAAGCAAATCAGAAACTTTAATTTTGGTCAGGATAGAATCTTTCACGTAGAGTAGATGACTGGATACCAGGAAACATTAGAAAATATCCACAGCAGTGACGTACGATCAACTGGGTACTCGATCATGTCAATGCACGACTGTACGTTGCCTACATTATTCAGCATTTTATTTATTATAGCAAGATGGTAATTGTAGGCACCCACCATATTCATCAGACTTAATTACACACAAATTTTTCTTCTTTTACAAAATGCAAATAAAGTTGAAGAAAAAAATGTAAATGAGCGTTTGGCGTCATTGGCTGGGAGGCCTCTTACGGGGCAGGTCCGGCCGCCTTGGTCCAGGTCTTGTTACATTCGACGCCACATTGGGCGACCTGCGCGCCAGATGGAGATGAAATGACGATGAAGACAACAATATCCAGTCCCTGAGCGGAGAAAATCCCCGACCCAGCAGGGAATCGAACCCGGGCCCGTAGGACGACGATCCGTGACCCTGACCACATTTTTCTTTCCTTTTTCTTTTTTGTTCGTCATAGTTCGTTGCAGCTATTCGAGGCGGACGTCCCCTGAGGCCCGCTGAAGTTCTTTGTTGATCCATTCACTCAGTTTTTTTATTACAGAGGGCAGCTAACCCTCTGACCGAACACGCTTTGCTACCGTGCCGGCTACCACTCAGCTATCAGGGCGGGCAATAAAGTTGAAGAGAGAAGATCTGATACAGTGAAAGATATTACCCCGGAATTACCCTAATAAAAAGAGAATTTCAAGAGTGACAATGTTGAGATCGACGTATTCGCTCGCAAGCGGACCATTCTGAAGGTGATGGTGAAGAATTTTAATTAATATATTTCGAGAACGTTCGGATAGCACCTTATATAAAATTAGGAAGTGTATCATCTAATCCACTGAAAACAACAGGGGTAGTCTTTAACACACGTGTTGATGTGAGTACACTTTGTCATTAAGATGGTACTCAGGAGGCTGAAAGGAGAAACGTGTGCCGCGAAGTGTCGGGGGAGAGATGTGTGGGCTCCTTGCGTTTATGCATAACGCGCTGCATCATCGAGCTCGGCGGCGCTGGCGCCCCGCTAGCGCTACGTCACTGATTGCTCGAACCAGATAGTTATGCGGTTCATTAAACTGATCCAGGGCATTTTGCCAGCTGTTGCCAGCACGCACGAAGGTACTCTTCTGAGCTTCTGTTGCCGAAACAGGTGCGGCGCGAACGGAAACTAGAGGCGCGCAAATAAATCGAGGCAATTTTTCAAACCACTTCTTCCGTGCAAAGTTGAAGAAATCACAATATGTGATTCAGAAATTGCAGGAGACTGATTCATTTAATAATTTTGTGCAATGGGTACAGAATGCACGGTAAACCTTTATGTGAACATTTGCTAATTCAGTGTGTCCCCTTCCAACGTCGATCGCTGTCTTGCTGTCCCTCCAGGAAAGTAGATATTTATTAAGTGTGATATTCCACTACTTAGAAATTTGCGATCTGAGTTTCTAGACACGCAGCACCTGCAATACATAAGAGTTTTTTATGATAAATATGTGTTTGTAATTTATTTTATATATTTCAGGTTCCGTTACTTTTTACTACTTTGTTTCCTAGCTCTGTCAAGCGTATATGATTAATTTTGTCTATATCTGTTATTATAGATACGAAGCCCACACCTACTACAGTAGTACAAGTTTATATGCCAACTAGGTCTGCAGATGACGAAAAAATTGAAAAAATGTATGATGAAATAAAAGAAATTATTCAGATAGTGAAGGGAGAAGAAAATTTAATAGTCATGGGTGACTGGAATTCGAGTGTGGGAAAAGGGAGAGAAGGAAACATAGTAGCTGAATATGGATTGTGGGTAAGAAACGAAAGAGGAAGCCGCCTGGTAGAATTTTTCACAGATCACAACATAATCATAGCTAACACTTAGTTTAAGAGCCACGATAGAAGGTTGTATACATGGAAGAACCCTGGAGATACTAAAAAGGTATCAGATAGATTATATAATGGCAAGACAGAGATTTAGGAGCCAGGCTTTAAATTGTAAGACAATTCCAGGGGCAGATGTGGACTCTGACGACAATCTATTGGTTATGACCTGTAGATTAAAACTGAAGAAACTGCAAAAAGGTGGGAATTTAAGGAGATGGGACCTGGATAAACTGAAAGAACAAGCGGTTGTACAGAGTTTCAGGGAGAGCATAAGGGAACAATTGACAGGAATGGGGGAAAGAAATACTGTAGAAGAAGAATGGGTAGCTTTGAGGGATAAAGTAGTGAAGGCAGCAGAGGATCAAGTAGGAAAAAAGACGAGGGCTAGTAGAAATCCTTGGGTAACAGAAGAAATATTGAATTTAATTGATGAAAGGAGAAAATATAAAAATGCAGTAAATGAAGACAGGAATTGCAAAATGGCTAAGCACGGATGGCTATAGGACAAATATAAGGATGTACAGACTTATCTCACTAGGGGTAAGATAGATACTGCCTACAGGAAAATTAAAGAGACCTTTGGAGATAAGAGAACCACTTGTATGAACATCAAGAGCTCAGATGGAAACCCAGTTCTAAGCAAAGAAGGGAAAGCAGAAAGGGTGGGAGGAGTATATAGAGGGTCTATACAAGGGCGATGTACTTGAGTACAATATTATGGAAATCGAAGAGGATGTAGATGAAGATGAAATGGGAATTACGATACTGCGTGAAGAGTTTGACAGAGCACTGAAAGACCTAAGTCGAAACAAGGCCCCGGGAGTAGACAACATTCCATTAGAACTACTGACGGGCTTGGGAGAGCCAGTCATGACAAAACTCTACCATCTGGTGAGCAAGATGTATGAAACAGGCGAAATACCCTCAGACTTCAAGAAGAATATAATAATTCTAATCCCAAAGAAAGCTGGGGTTGACAGATGTGAAAATTACCAAACAATCAGTTTAATAAGCCACAGCTGCAAAATACTAACGCGAATTCTTTACAGACGAATGGAAAAACTAGTAGAAGCCGACCTCGGGGAAGATCAGTTTGGATTCCGTAGAAATGTTGGAACACGTGAGACAATACTGACCTTACGACTTATCTTAGAAGAAAGATTAAGGAAAGGCAAACCTACGTTTCTAGCATTTGTAGACTTAGAGAAAGCTTTTGACAAAGTTGACTGGAATACTCTTTTTTAGATTCAACAAAAGCAAAACGTGGCTAATGGAATGTAGTCGAATTAAGTCGGGTGATGTTGAGGGAATTAGATTAGGAAATGAGACACTTAAAGAAGTAAAGGGGAGCAAAATAACTGTTGATGGTCGAAGTAGAGAGGATACAAAATGTAGACTGGCAATGGCAAGGAAAGCGTTTCTGAAGAACAGAAATTTGTTAACATCGAGTATAGATTTAAGTGTCAGGAAGTCATTTCTGGAAGTATTTGTATGGAGTGTAGCCATGTATGGAAGTGAAACATGGACGATAACTAGTTTGGACAAGAAGAGAATTGAAGCTTTCGAAATGTGGTGCTACAGAAAAATGCTGAAGATTAGATGGGTAGATCACATAACTAATGAGAAAGTATTGAATAAGATTGGGGAGAAGAGAAGTTTGTGGCACAACTTGACTAGAAGAAGGGATCGGTTGGTAGGACATGTTCTGAGGCATCAAGGGATCACCAATTTAGTATTGGAGGGTAGTGTGGAGGGTAAAAATAGTAGAGGAAGACCAAGAGATGAATACATTAAGCAGATTCAGAAGGATGTAGGTTGCAGTAGGTACTGGGAGCTGAAGAACCTTGCATAGGATAGAGTAGCATGGAGAGCTGCATCGAACCAGTCTCGGGACTGAAGACCACAACAACAACAACATCTGTTATTAATTACAGTCATTGAAATCCGTTATATAATATGTAGTAAGAGTGATTCTACATTGATGAACATCAATAAAAATAATAAAAGATGATAGACTGTAGTGGAACTGAGGCATCTTAAAATGAGGAAACTTCAGTAGGAAAGGAGGCGCTAATTTAGCAGTGGTTTTTGTTGCTTAGGCAGCAAAATAGCTGCCGACAATAGAAGTAAGAAGGATATTAACCTTTCCAGTCCGTGAGTACACGCAAGTGGACTTTGAGGTTCTACTTCGTAAAATTAATAAACAATTTTTACCTACTCGTGTGCTGTGATCTAGCGGCAGAAACTATGCAACCTACACGAACGTATGCCACCAGTCTTAAGTTGGTAAAAACTGTTTAACAGTTTTACGTAGTGAAACCTCGAAGTCCACGTATGTGTAATCATGGGACTGAAGAAGTCAAAGGCAAATTGGCAACAGCGAGAAAATCAATTTGAAGAAGAGAAATATGCTAAGATAGAATGTAAATTGAGGTACTATAAAATACTCTTTGAAGAATTTGTCAAGAACTTAGCTTTATATGGACTGAAATATGTACGTTAAAAAGTACAGACAAAAATAAAATAGAAAATTCTGGAATGTGATGCTACAGAAGAGTGCTGAAGATTAGGCGGACGGATCGAATAACAAATCAAGAGGTATAGAACTGAACTGGAGAAAAATGAGTTCTCTGGCACAATTTGATTAGAAGAGGGAATGAGTTGACAGGCACTTTCTGAGGCACCAAGGAGTAGTTATTTTCGTAATGGAGGGAAGTGCAGGAAATAAAAATTGTACGGGTAGAATAAGACTAAAATAGAGCAAGCAGGCTCAAATGAATGTGGGTTCCAGTAGCTATGCAGAGGTTAAATTACTTGCACAACACATTCAAGTGTGGAGAGCTACATCAAACCAGTCTTCTGACTGAAGATCAAAATAATGACTTCAACAACACAACTGAGTACGTTAAGCTGTAGTTTAAGAGAATTTATTATATCAGTGTGACATAGTTATGATGATATCTTTGAGCACATTGATAATATTGATCATCAGTTTGTATCCAGACACATAGTTACAAAAGATTCACAAAATAGCGACCAATCAGTTTTCATAACATTTTTAGCCATTTTTCTCCGTTGTTGAGCTTCTAGATGACACCCATACATTGATATAAATATTCCTCTATTTCCAACTGTAAAATATGTCGACTTGAATGCAGCGCAGCTGTGCGTCTGTCACACCTGACACAAAATTATGACGTGCAGGACACCTACATGAAAATACACTTGCAACTTACTACAAACCATGAGATATAGTAAAATTAATGTAAACTTTTATATAATGACAGAAAATTTGTTTGGGTACCTTACGGCTTGACATCCTTGGTAAAATATTATGAGACAACAATGACTAATACAAGTAGAACAATGATTTTTTCCATTAAAACATGATTAATAATGGGCCCTAAAAACAAACAAACACACAAACACACACACACACACACACACACACACACACACACACACACACACACAAAGCAATCATCGCTCTGAATATAAAGTCAGTTTACTGTCCATCGGCACATCAATATGCCAGACGAGAAGCAGCTCTGCTTCATTATTGCAAGCTTTTCGAGAATGCTGAACAACAGACGATTTTAAGGAATAGCCTTAGTATTCAAACACACCACTTGAAAGAAGCAGGGAATAGAACGAAATTTAAGGTGGAATGCTTGTTTATGGTATTAAGAACCTTTACTCTCGTTTCTAATATGCACTAGAGCATTCTGCATCTGTACATACCGTCTGAAAATAGTTTTTCAGATGAACTTTATGTTTGTACCAAGAGTCCTTACGAAACTTTGGCATGATCTGAAGGTTGCATTATTTCTGAAAAATCAAGCTAGACAATGTCCCTAGTAATTCTTTTAACTATTAGAATTACTACCGATCTAGGCAAGCTTAATTCTTCAAGAAGATATGTGTAAGGCTGCACTAGGGAAGACAAAATTGGAAATGAAGTAATAAGGGAAGATTTAGGTATCAACCAATAACACAAAAGGCAACCCAATACATAGAAAAATTGAGAGAACGTATACTTTGGATGTCAACACAAAGAGTTCCTAAACTAGCGACGGATTATAAAACATGGGGCAAGAGAGGTGTGGGAAGATCAAGGATGAGATGGTGAGACCAGAACAGGCCCTATGCCTAAACCTGGAGTGACAGAAGAAGAAGCCGCCATGGTTAAAATATACAGTGCGTAGCAAAATGGCGTTATCCAAAACCGATGTCTATGCAAGTGTGGTGCACCACGGACCATAAATCGCAGGGGTGAGCGACGACTGCGCAGATGCGTACGGGCGAATAATCGTGCAATTGTTTAGCATCTGGCTGGCCAGACCAGCCAAGAGACTACCAACAGTGCCACCCCAACGACCGTTCAGTGAACGTTTCCGCGTATGGGACTCCGCAATAGGCGCCTGGTTAAAGCACTCATGATTTCAGCTGTCCATCGGCTACGAAGTCTGAAATTTGCACGCCAGTGCCGCATGGACTTCCACCGAGTGGCGATAGGTAGCCTTTTCACATTAATCACGTATTAAACTCTATCGGCGATAGCAAACACACTGGAACAATTTTCGGAAGGATCCAGGACGGAGGAGGGAGCATTATGCTCTGGGGAATGTTTTGTGGCATTCCCTGGATAATTTCATCATTCTGCAAGGCACGACGGATCAGTACAAGTAAGCATCTACCCTTGTGGGTCATGGCCACTTCTACATGTAGTTTGTTTTCCCTAGGCAAGATGGCATCTGCCAGGAAGAAAACACAACGTAACACAACAGCAGTAAGACGACACAACGTAACACACAGCTCACAGAGTACATCCATGGTTCAAAGAGCATCAGGACGAGATTTCTGTATTTATTTTTCCACCAAAATACCCGTATTAAAACCCAGTTGAGAATATGAGAAACCACACCGATCGGATTTTTCGCCCTATGGATCTTCATCCGAGAAATCTAGCACAGCTCGCCGTGGAACTGGAGTTGGCATGGCTCTAAATTCCTGTCGGTACCTTCCAGAGCCTCACTGACTGTCTCTTTGTACGTCTTCCAGCAGGTGGTTATTCAGGTATTTGACAGGCGGTCAAATTGATATGACTAGACAGTGCTTCAGCAACACGGCAGTCGCCCTACCCATGGAGTGCTGTTACATAACTGAGGCAGCATACCTGATAACTATCGTCCCAAAGTCTTGTTGCCAGTTACTCCGAGTTTCAGACTGATTAGCATTCGTCGTCATCAGGGCCGGTTCCAGAAACCTTTTTTTCCAAATGTATTAGAAGTATAAATTTTTCGAGGAAGTTTCCATCTAATTGGGCTCAAATTTCCCCCATGGCCTGCCTTACCTTGTGCAGTGGTGTAGAGTGTGTAACACGACTGATGGGGCACAGACGCGTTTTGCTGCTGATTTAAGATATTTAACCTCACCAGTTTGATTCAAGATGGACGGGCAGAGTAAGGGCTGTATGTTCTCCTCCAAGGTTACCTTACAGCAGTCGTCTACATTTTTGATTTTTCTGCCCGGGGTTATCTCATCGATACAGTTGAACTGGAGCGGCGAATTCTACAGTCTTGTCACGAAATGCGAGATGATCTGGGGGTGCTTGAAAGAATTCATGACTCGCTGCAGAGACGAGCGGGGTGTTGGCTCCAAATGTATATGTACGGATAACTAACATGTAGCATGTTGAAGCAGAGTTGTACGTCTTGTTAACCCTTGGGTGAAATGTGATCGAATTATATGACAATTTAATGGAATACATTTCTTAAGATGGCAGGGTGCTGAATAACTACAGAGAAGAAACTGTAAATCAAGATTATAATCGATTGTTTAGTGTTTCCCATAATTCTCACAAAAAGGTTAAGGATTCACATAGAATTCACATGTGAAAAACGAGCAAAAATACTTTAGCGTTCACTTGCACAACACACCGTACTCTTGCGAGCGGGCCCCAAGGAAAAACAGTGAGAGAAAAATGAAGGTCATCGCTTACAATGGTGTTGACCAAAGGGCTTCAGTATTCTTGCAGTATCAAAAACAGTTGCTTCGATCATTATATTATATCAAAGTGAAGGTTATTTAGGCATGAAAAGGGTGAGTTGCACCTGTTCCCGGATAAGGAGTCTGTTGGGCCTATGTGGACTTACTTAGCGACCCTATCGCCTGGCCGTGAGTCAAAGAAATACACCTATTGGAATTAACTGGGTGGAATTAAGTGAAGTACGTGTCCCCATAAAGTTCCATAAGGGTAACGTTCGAACCTAACACCCCCTCAAGTGATGAAACATTTAGCAAACGAAACCGTCACCATCCCGTCGCAAGGGAGCGTCTGCACCCATCAGAATCTGTTGAATGTCTGCTTCCATCCGAATCTATCGCTAGACTGCTTCTCTTCTGCTCCCCTCAAAATATAAAAACAAAATGTCGAAGTCTCTTCCCATCGCACTGAAACTCCTCGGAGCTCTGCTTGGCATATCCACCACGAAAAAGTGCAACAATCTTTTCGATAATCAGAGGAACTGAGCTATAGTCCTAGTGCACACGCTGTATTGACTGTGACCAATCCAGTTTTACCTCACACAGGGTGAAAGCTTATTTATAACTGAACTGTTTGGCTTCAGTATTTTGTGACGTACCTGTTATTTTAGAAAACTTTAGGAGTACTTCGAGAATCAGTCGACCTATTGTATCTGTGAGCGTGGTTGCAGCCAGTCATAGCCAGAAACGGCGCACTAAGAGAACGGTTTGGAGAAATTGCCTTAATTCCACCATCCATTTGTGTCGGCCAAAACAAGACCTTTCTTACTCCACTCTATTCACAGCGTCACCAAGTGACTCTACAAAAGAGAAGGAGCCTCACGAGAAATCACCTCTTCTGCACCGGTTAGTACAGATTTACACTGAGGTGCCAAAAGAAATTGGTACACCTGCCTATAATCATATAGGGCGCTCGCGAGCACGTGGAAGTGCCCATACACGTCCATCCGTTCGACTCGTCCGACCAGGCAACACGTTTGCAGTCATCGACTGTCCAATGTCGGTGCTGACAGGCCCAGCCGAGGCGTAAAGCTTTTTGTCAGCATTCACCAAGGGTAAACGCGTGGGCCTTCGGCTCCCAAAGCCGATATCGACGATGTTTCGTTGAATGGTTCACACGCTGACACTTGTTTATGGCCCAGCACTGAAATCTGCAGCAATTTACACTTGTCACGTTGAACGATTCTCTTCAGTCGTCGTTGGTCCCGTTCTTGCAGGATCTTTTACCGACCGCAGCGATGTCGGAGATTTGATGTTTTACCGAATTCCTAATATTCACGGTACACTCGTGAAATGGTCGTACGGGAAAATCCCCACTTCATCGCTACCTCGGTGATGCTGTGTCCCATCGCTCGTGCGTCGACTACAACACCACGTTCAATCTGACTTTAATCTTGATAATCTTCCATTGCAGTAGCAGTAACCGATCTAACAACTGCGAAAGACACTTGTTACCTTATGTAGGCGTTGCCGACCGCAGCGCCTTATTCTGCCTATTTACGTATGTCTGTATTTGAATACGCATGCCTATACCAGTTTCTCTGACGTTTCAGTGTAAAAAGGAGCGACTATGAGTCTAATGTCGCGAGTTGGTTACTTTATAAATCAAAGTAACGCTGTTACATCAGTGCTATACTGTCTTTCTTCATTCCCGCTGTAGTACTGCGAGTATGACGAGTCTGAGAACAGTGGTGCTGCAGTCGCATCCTAATCGTTGTCTCGTTCTCGCTTACTGAAGCGTGTAGGAGTTTTAAGACTAATCGTGACTCAGTACGGAATCTGAGTGCGCTAACTTGATGCTGTGAAGTAGCTTGGGCAAGGCGAAATGACCGATTGTTGGGGTCAGATGACCTCAAAAGAAGCTGTGTTTTTTGAGTGTGGAGGCAGTAACACGAAAATTAAGTGATGCAGTGTATACAACTACAAATGTGTTCCGTTAAAAGAAGTGTGATGTCTGGCATAAGATGCATGCTGTAGTCCACGCTTCAGACGAAAAACATACAAATTTCATCCAATGCAAACAAAGTGGTTACACTTCTGTTGAATGCACCTCCACAATAAGAAAACAAAAGTGCTCAGCCAAATGAAAAGTGTCCAGGGTGGAACAATACTGTTATATCACTGACACTAGAAAGCGCCCTATTTCTGTATTTCTTTGGTCAAGGTCAACTTACATATATGTGTTAACAGCAGGTTGGGTAGCTTATTATTCAGTCTGCAACTTTATCGGAGACTATTACAAATTTATTTTAATAATTAATCACCATTTAGAGAATGCAGCTTGACACGTGACATGTTTGCCGGCCGCTGTGGACGAGTGATTCTAGGCGCTCCAGTTTGGAACCGCGCGACCGCTACGGTCGCAGGTTCAAATCCTGCCTCGGGCATGGATGTGTGTGATGTCCTTATGTTAGTTAGGTTTAAGTAGTTCTAAGTTCTAGAGGATTGATGACTCAGATGTTAAGTCCCATAGTGCTCAGAGCCATTTGAACCATTTTTTGAACTCATGACGTGTTTTCTTGTACTGTTGTCAAAGACTCGGCAACATGTCAAAAGTGCGTGTATATATATGGAAATTGAAATAAGAACACCGTGAATTCATTGTCCCAGGAAGGGGAAACTTTATTGACACATTCCTGGGGTTAGATACTTCACATGATCACACTGACAGAACCACAGGCACATAGACACAGGCAGCAGAGCATGCACAATGTCGGCGCTAGTACAGTGTATATCCACCTTTCGCAGCAATGCAGGCTGCTATTCTCCCATGGAGACGATCGTAGAGATGCTGGATGTAGTCATGTGGAACGGCTTGCCATGCCATTTCCACCTGGCACCTCAGTTGGACCAGCGTTCGTGCTGGACGTGCAGACCGCGTGAGACGACGCTTCATCCAGTCCCAAACATGCTCAATGGGGGACAGATCCGGAGATCTTGCTGGCCAGGGTAGTTGACTTACACCTTCTAGAGCACGTTGGGTGGCACGGGATACATGCGGACGTGCATTGTCCTGATGGAACAGCAAGTTCCCTTGCCTGTCTAGGAATGGTAGAACGATGGGTTCGATGACGGTTTGGATGTACCGTGCACTATTCAGTGTCCCCTCGACGATCACCCGAGGTGTACGGCCAGTGTAGGAGATCGCTCCCCACACCATGATGCCGGGTGTTGGCCCTATGTGCCTCGGTCGGATGCAGTCCTGATTGTGGCGCTCACCTGCACGACGCCAAACACGCATACGACCATCATTGGCACCAAGGCAGAAGCGACTCTCATCGCTGAAGACGACACATCTCCATTCGTCCCTCCATTCACGCCTGTCGCGACACCACTGGAGGCGGGCTGCACGATGTTGGGGCGTGAGCGGAAGACGGCCTAACGGTGTGCGGGACCGTAGCCCAGCTTCATGGAGATGGTTGCGAATGGTCCTCGCCGATACCCCAGGAGCAACAGTGTCCCTAATTTGCTGGGAAGTGGCGGTGCGGTCCCCTACGGCACTGCGTAGTATCCTACGGTCTTGGCGTGCATCCGTGCGTCGCTGCGGTCCGGTCCCAGGTCGACGGGCACGTGCACCTTCCGCCGACCACTGGCGACAACATCGATGTACTGTGGAGACCTCACGCCCCACGTGTTGAGCAATTCGGCGGTACGTCCACCCGGCCTCCCGCATGCCCACTATACGCCCTCGCTCAAAGTCCGTGAACTGCACATACGGTTCACGTCCACGCTGTCGCGGCATGCTACCAGTGTTAAAGACTGCGATGGAGCTCCGTATGCCACGGCAAACTGGCTGACACTGACGGCGGCGGTGCACAAATGCTGCGCAGCTAGCGCCATTCGACGGCCAACACCGCGGTTCGTGGTGTGTCCGCTGTGCCGTGCGTGTGATCATTGCTTGTACAGCCCTCTCGCAGTGTCCGGAGCAAGTATGGTGGGTCTGACACACCGGTGTCAATGTGTTCTTTTTTCCATTTCCGGGAGTGCATATATATATTACAATCTGTTTCTTCGACAATTGCATGATGACTAGAATGTCGACACTCACCTCTTCCGAAATGAGAACAGACGTGTTCTCAGGGTTGCATGCATACATTCCTGGTTCAAAAGAATAGTAAGGTGAAATTTTGAAAGGAAATTAAAGCTGAGAGACAATGAATTAAAGTTTCTGGTTTGCCGACGGCACTGTAGTATGACTTGGAAGAGTAGGGGATGGTAACGAAATGTAGACTAAGGCGATGCTGAGGGAATTAAGTAGGAAGCGAGGCACTAAAAGTGCTAGATAAATACTGCTATTTCGGGAGCAAAATAAACAATGAGTAGCGAAGTAGAGATTACATAAAATACAAACCGACACTAGCAAGAACAGCGTTTAGAAAACAAACTTGTTATCATTGAATGTTTGGAAGGTTTTTTCTGCAGATATATGTGTGAAGCGTTGTCTTGTACTGAAATGAAACACGGGCGATAAACAGCTGAGATAAGAAGAAAATATAAGTTTTTGAAACTTTTTTCTACCGGTGACTGCCGGAGTCTTTAAAACGTTACTACTTAACTTGCGTTGGCCTGTGGTCCATCGATGTTGTGGATGCTGCGAATAGTGAGAACATCACAAAAATTTCAAGCTTGACAAATTATTTATTGACATCAGCTGATCGACAGAACTGACATAACCGCAAAACAACCAGCGAACTGAAGTGCACTGATACCTCCAAGAAAACAAAACTCGACTGACTGACTCCTCCTCGCAGCCTCTCAGCGTCGCTTTAAATGCCATTTCAACAATCGCTGCCATTGTTAATTTATTACAAAACGTAACAATTAAAAACAATTTCATTTAAACTGACTGCTGTTACAGTTGTACAGGTTATAAAATATGATGTCAAATAACATGATATTTTTTATCATCATCTTGGTTATATGTGTGTGATTTAATTCACAACCTGATTTCAACAATTATTTTGATTTTAATTTAATTTCGTAATTAGTGGCTGTATAGATTTTATTGCTAACATTTTTTCGAAGTATACACATCCTGCTTCGCCAGATTACATAAATTAAATACAGACATGCTTTCTCAAATACCGGAATTTCGTAAATTTTGGTGATGTAACTAACAAGAGGTAAATATCTGCGTAATTTGCAGGCATCATTAATTACAATGAATTACATAAAAATGAATAACGAATGAAATTACTTCACTGTATAATAATTGTTATTTTCATTTGGATCTTAATGAGACAAATAAGAATTATGGTAATTAGAGGCGTTAGTTATTTATGTTAACATTTCCACACCCTCTTAATATTTGTTGCTAAACTTTTGTTACTTCAATTTCACGATCTGATGTTTAATTTGGCATATGTACATATTTTTATTAATGACAACAATCTACGAACAATCATGTGAATATACGTCATTCCAGAATATTCTATATGTATTTACAAAGAAGAATAGGTTTTTGGAGAATCTGAACTGAACTATATCTATAAAAATACACATAAAAGGGCCTACGAAGCACTGAATCGTAGGATAAATACACGGATGCATATAAAAAAGGTGGTATCGGACAGTTCATAATGATCTCGGGGGAAGCTGTTGCATAATACAGTCAAATGCAAACGTGACAGATGCTAAAAATTAAGTAATCTGTACATTATTTGAAAAGCAATTGCCATAACTGTTAATACATTTATCCCCCTGTGAGGCAAGACGGTCAATGGCGTCATTGAAAAATGTTTGCAGTTGTCTAAGGAACTACGTAACCAGTCGTACACCTGTTCGTCCGAAGCAAATCGACGGTCCCGAAAGTCATTCTTCAGGGCTCCAAAAATATTGAAATCGCATGATACGATATTGGGACTAGTTGTAGGATGTGTAGCGGCTTCCCAGAGAAACTTCTGCAGCGCAGTCCAAATAACCTTGGTAATATGTGGCCGGACTCACATTCTCCATACATTCCATATCTCTCCTGATGCGATTTCTGTATTTTTGGAGCACTGAAAAAAGAATTGGCGAGAAAGGAAGTTTATGGCAAAACTTTGATACGAGTAATTCTGAGGCATCAAGGAATGGTAGGTCTGGAAACGAACTGCGGTATACAGGGGGATGGGATGGGTTGGGGGCAGGGGGAAGATGAAAAATCATCGAGAGAGAGCACGGCCTCAAAAAAATGTTCAAATGTGTGTGATATCTTATGGGACTTAACTGCTAAGGTCATCAGTCCCTAGCCGGCCGGAGTGGCCGAGAGGTTCTAGGCTACGGTTACAGATTCGAATCCCGCCTCGGGTATGGATGTGTGAGATGTCCTTAGGTTAGTTAGGTTTAAGTAGTTCTAAGTTCTAGGGGACTTACGACTTCAGGAGTTGAGTCCCATAGTGCTCAGAGCCGTTTGAACCATTTTCATCAGTCCTTAAACTTACACACTACTTAACCTAAATTATCCTAAGGGCAAACACACACACCCATGCCCGAGGGAGGACTCGAACCTCCGCCGGGACCAGCCGCACAGTCCATGACTGCAGCATCTTAGACCACGGCCTCACTACGGTGTGCAGGATCCAATTAATGTAGGTTTCACTAGATATGCAGAGATCAGGGGTGCACTGGCTACACTAGCGTGATGGGCGCCATCAAATGGATCTGTGGTTTATGGACGAAGACAAAAACAATCATGATATCAACGTGATGTCGCCTGTGGGTTGTTAATTTTATGACTGGTGTGTTTACTGTCTCACAATGGCTCTTTTTTTTGTAGTCTTATGATTGGTGTATTTACAATCTGATATGTAGCATTGTTTTATGCTTCTGGTGCCACAACAGTTACTTGCAGGTCATCAGTGTACTACACACGGTACCGTCGCAAGGGAGCAATCACTGTACTCCAAATGTATCGCCTGTACTCAACCGTTGCCCATTTCTGTCCGGTCCAGTGACTACGGAGGCTTGCCCGTATCTTCGACGTTGTGGGCTTTCACTGAGTCGGTGTTAAACGAGAGGAGAAAGAGGTCAGCGGCGTATCACAACAAACTCGCCAGAGGCAGTGTCGGCGGTAACGGCGAACAACTGTGCCGGCACAAGAGGCGGGGCGTGGGTTAGGTCCGGGAGCTGGACAGCCGCCTCTGGGGAGGGGCGGCGCCGCCCAATTCCTCGGCGGGTTGCGAGCGTCGGGGTCGCGGCACCATCAGTGCGCTCCTGGTGTGTGCAGACGTGCGTTTCTGATCCAAGCCGCGCCAACAGCCGAGCCGTCGCGTCGTTATTATTATCAACCTCCGACAGGACCCGGAAGTGTACTGGAGCAGACGAAACCGCGGGCAGGGCCTCCATGCCATCACAATAAGTGCGTGTGGCTCAGTCACGGAGGGCAAGACTTGCAATTCGACTTGTGTGTCTCTCATCTACACGATTTGTCTAACCGGGGAAAATGAACCTACAGATGGAATCGGAAACACGATTCCTGGCGTCTCCTCACATAATTGAGAGTTGACGGCTGGATTAAAGGCAGATTGGTATATTCTGTGGTGTGGCCGGGATTCGATACCGCGAGCTCTCGGTTTCTAGGCACGCGCTTTACCGCTCGATCACGGGGACAGACCTTTGTTGTCATGAGTCGAGCTGTGGCCCGAAGAGACTTAAGGCGTTCAACAGTTCCGGGGTGGCGAGAAATAGCACGCGGTGCCACCGTCCCTAACCAGTGACCATCACAGGTAAGTTGTCGCTCACATTCCTTTTTGAGAGCCTCTGCTTCTCTGAACGCTCTTGAGTATCTTTACAGGAGTTGTTAAAATTGAGTGCGTTCCAATGTTTTATTTCCCAAGGCGGTGTATAATGGATCGTTACAAGGTGGTACACTTACAGCATCAGGAATTACGCAACGGAGCCACGTTCACAGCCACAAGACGCACATGGTATTAAATAGGAAGTGCCTGTTAATACCGTCTATCTGAAGATGAACCTTCAGTGGTTTCAAAGGTAGCCAATGGAAGAAAAAGTGTTTTTAAAAAGCATTATGAACCGACCGGTCGTAGTATTAATAAAAAGCGAATCGAGACCTAGCAATAGCAACATCTTTGAGAGTGTGATTTGGCAGGGGGCAGCAGCGCATGAGTGGAAAAGTGGAGCTGAAAGAGCGTGTAGTCGTTAAGGGAGTGAAAGAATGACCGTAGGTTGCGTTTTCTTTCTTTATATTACGTGAACAACGCAGACAGAGAAATTTAGGAGCATTCAAAGATTTTGTCAAATCGCCATTAGGGTGCCAATCATTTTTTCTTTCGTATATGCCCGACTCACCAACTAGGATGGTAGGAACTTAAATAGTGGCAACTATTTACTCACAACCGATACAAAGGAGTTACATCTTTGCACCTGTTACTGTCCTCCAAAGTAATCACCAGCGTTGTGTAGAACCCGTTGTCAGCGATGTGGAAGGCGTAGTATACCGTTACCAGAGCCTGTTCTGTTGAATGGAGCGATCTACTGCCTGTTGAATCTCTGGAGGAGTTCTGAAGCGAATGCCAAGAAGTGGTTCCTTCATCTTCCGAATCAAATCAAAGTCACAAGACGGTGGATGGCACAGTACTTTCCAGTCCCATCGACCGAACAGAGCAGCCACAGCTTGCGCTGTATGCGCGCGCGCGTTGTCGTGCAAAATGATGCGTGGCTTGAGCAGAAAGTGTCGCCGCTTCTTTCGCAATGCTGGTCGCAGGTGAAGCTCCAATACCTGGTATTGACGATCTGCCGTGGAGGATGTTCCAAATGTTCAAAGTGTGTGTGAATTTCTAATGGACCAAACTGCTGAGGTCATCGGTCCCTAGACTTACACACTACTTAAACTAACTTTAACTTATGCTAAGGACAACAAACACGCCCATTCCGGAGGGAGCACTCGAACCTCCGGTGGGAGGGGCCGTGCAATCCGTGCATAGCGCCTCAAACCGCACTGCCACTCCGCGCGGCGCAGTGGAGGAACGTAATGCGTTAGGATAACACCATCAATGTCGTACACGAGAATCACCCTAACTTTCATCATACTGGGGCTCTGACGCACTTTCTACTTTCGCCGCGACCCATAATGACACCATTCGTTGGACTGGGGTTTCAGTTTTGGCCTCGTGGCATTCGCTTCAGAACTGTTCCAGAGTTTCGACAGGCAGTAGACAGCTCCATTCGCACCAGAACAAGTTCTGCTGACGGTATACAACGCCTTCCACGTCGATGGCAACGGGTTCTACACAAAGCTGGTGACTACTTTGAAGGACAGTAACAGGTGCCAACATGTAACTCTTTTTTTATATCGGTTGTGAATAAATAGTTGCCACTATTTAAGTTCCAACCCTCGTACGTCTTGTAGAAGACGTTGAGCGACCAGGATGAAATACGTCAAGTACCAGTGGCTTTTAAGTTTGTGAGCAACTTGACATAAAACATACAGGTAAGACTGTTTAGCAACCGATTGGAAAATTGTAGTTGTTTTGGGAGCCTTAACTGCAGGCACAGACAAAAAAATATTGTCAGTAATGATAGACCAAATTTACATCTATAGTCGCCAATCAGAAAAGACAACGAATTAATCCGTCTGTCGTCCATCGTCCGCTCACAAGTACTGCGCATTCGTTAAAAAATGTAAATTACTATTAGAAGTAGTCACCACGTCCATGAAAGGTTACGCCTCTGCAATGAATTTGGGAATGGAGAGTTCATGTACAGCAGTAGCTCAGCCACTGCCATCTCCAGCCATTATTGCCATTAAAAAGTTCTGTATTAAATCAACACAGTTATTTGCTCAAACGGAGTTGAAGGTTGAGTTATGAACCACTTAAAAGTCTTAATATACTATGTTTTTCTTTAAACTGTTCATCTGAGAGATCACATTTTTACATGCAAGACTGTAACCATAATTTGTTTGATGTCCTGCTGTTTCTTGCTCAGACAAAATAATCAGTTAAGTTACACATATTCACAAAGTCTTATTATTCGAGAAAAAATTTTGTTGACAAGAGCGGAACACTGTTTTTACATATACGAGCACATATAGAATAGCCTATACTCAGTCTTATTAGTAATACCACAGCTTTTTTTAAAATTTCTTGTTTGCTTTTCTATGCTTCTGTGTTAATCAGACTAGAACATCAGAATTCTTTAGATGTTGACTCTGTCCTTCCAATTCCGTATATTTTGGTTGCGTTTGAAGGCTCTTTCGCATATCGTTCCCTCAATAGCCAGAAGTGTTTCACTGAGTACTTCTTGAAGTGAGTACGGTTTCTGAAACAAGAGAAGCTAATGATGCAATATCTGCTACGATATTAAAAAAAACAGTAACAGATTCATGGGACATGAACGTTACTGTGTATCGCAAAAGCGACAAATATCATCATGTTCTTTCAAAAAATTGCTAAACTTAGAAGTGGGAATGTTTAAGTTGTTCCGAATATTGTCTGGTTTAATCATTTAAATCGTAAAACGGGTACTCAACGTTTTGATGAAAGCGTGTGGACCAGGAATTGTGACCACAGTGAGAAGACCAATGGAGAGCTATCACATTTGTCCATGCTCGACCAAGCAGTGCTTTTGGACAAAATCTAGAACATGCAGCCCAGAGAAGAGTTATATAACCAGTATTACAGCGGTTTACGAATGAATATTTGCAAACGTATTCTACAGAAGTTCCCTCCTCTCCATAAAAGGTTAGTATGACATGACTTTCAATGTGTTGTGTTAGTCGAGTGTTTGAAATATAACAAAATTACGTGTCAAAGGACAATAACAACTGAGTACAATCAGTTTCTGTCGTGAAACAACACCCATATGTACCGTAGATGGGTTTGTGAGTCCGACTACTAACTAAACTTTTAAAAGAAATATTTGTAGACAAGTGACAGATGAAATGGAAAAAAAAAAACGACTTGCAATGTCATGCTGCATCGGTCGGACACTAAAGGACCGTTTTTAAGTTAATATATGAGTACTTTATGTAAAATATCTTTTAGAACAATGTTTGTTGCCTGTTTTCGAAGGACGTCCCATAGTATAAAACATCATATGGGTACAACGAAGTTAGCCTTCAATGTGCTAAATGAAATATTACAACTTCCTCCATGGAACTCAGCAGAGACCTTTCTGTCATCAATTTCGGCGGTTATCTGGAACTAAGTCTATGGCAAACTACCAATATCTTAGGAGTGATACAGACAGCAAAATCTAGGCTGATGATAGCATGTACTATAACTGACAAAACTTCACCGGAGAAGAAAAATCCGACGTTACAGGAATAATCAAACGCCGAAGGCATTGCTACGAAGAATGGCAGAACTAATACTATACGACTGATAGACCAGAAGGTTTCGGCCCGTTGATGTGATCCATGAGAATGGAATCAATAGACACGCATTTTATCTATCGAAAAAGGCGAGCTCCAAGTGCCGAAAGACTGGAATTCATGTCATACAAATTGAAACTGAGGGAGTCGCAGTATTCAATAGGCTAATTACACAAAAAATTTGGAAAATACTAGACCTTTGATGTTACACTTGCATAAAAATTTACGAGGTATCGATTGTAGGTAGTTTCACGGAAACAAAGACGACGTAAAGTCCCGGTGGTAAGAGAATCAGTGCCAAAACTGAGACGAATCCTGGCACTGGAGAGTTGTCATTCTTCCCACATATTCGGCCGTCTTCATACCAAATTTTTCAGATGTTTATTCAATTTATTTTAATGAAAGGAAATTAATGAGCTTCAGCAAATGTGGAGATGTTGCACTAGTAAGTAGTTTAGACGAAAGCTTTGTCATCGAATGGGGCTGTAGTTACGTACTGTGTTGCTGTATTCTGAAGCTTCATTACCAAATCCGAGTATTACGAGTAATAATCTGAAAGACACGTCTGAGATGATATTTATAGTTCAGCGTCAGCCATAGTTGATATTTGTACAGGCCTCTTACTGGATTCAATATACTCCCCTATCGCCGTTGAACTACTGGAATCATTTGTTCTTTTACAGTGTATACGCTAACGAATAGAAACATGGTATTATCATCTCAATTCAGAAAATGAACTCCTTTTTAATTAGTACATTCAGTTGCAGACAGGTACTACATTTACGAAATTGCTTCGCCAACTGCGAATTGTTTTGACATCATTTCTATTAGGTATGGATGTCAAAATAATTCATATCTGGAAACTAAATTTCATATTATTAATACAGCTGCAGATCGTCACCTATGTCTGTTCCTTCAGACAATAAAATAGGTACAAACATGTTTATAATACAATAAGAGATACTCAGTTTCAAAACCGGCAAAATTTTTTCAGGATATTTGTTTTTTATAGTTCTGCTATGCGAATGAAACTAAAAAGAATGCCTTAATAAATTTCTCTGGTGTTGGAATGAATCATAAATTCCAGAGAGAGCTGCAAAACAGTAGACGATCACAGCGATAACCTGCAGTTCTTAGCGATTTGTCCAGCACTGTGTGCCGCATGTGTTGACCATTTCAGTTAAAAAAAGGAAGAATATGTACTTATCTTGCAGTGTATACCATAAACTAATACGAATTACAAGTTGTTAACTCTTTAAGTCTTCAGCAACGTCAGTTATAATCTCGTTAAAATCCTTTTGTGTGTTATGCCAAAATGATAAAATATGAAAATAATCTACGTTTTGGCATTGATGCAGAGACGTTCCTTAAAGTTTAGACTAATGTCTTTAATTTCTTGGATATTACTGACACCAAAATACAACTAATCGATACTAGGAGGAAGAGGAGAAATATACCGACTATTCGTGCGGTACACGGCTTTGTGGTAACTGGTAACCTACCATGAATCAGTTACAAGTTGTGGGACCGTGTTCTCCTGCTGTTAGTTATGGACAAACGATGCCGTTTGGCGTCTGTTAAGCCGTTCGCAGCAGTGTCCAGTGAGGCCGGTGCCATATGGTCATATTCGTCCGGTCGTACCGAGATCGCTGGCAACCAGAATGCTGGTACGATGTACCCACCTTTTCTACTCAAGATGTCAGGCTGCTTTAAGATTTGTTGCCTCTCTTATTTTGTCTATGTACATCCACGTCTGTCTCACAAGTGCTCGGGCTTCTTGAAACTTCATAGAATACCCACTATTGCGATGTTACTCCGCGAATGCCTACCTGATGGGCTGCTCCAATCGAACGTAGTGGTAATGCTCTGCTATGGTCAGCGGCAAAGTACTCATACTGTATTTCGTATACGTCTGCAGTGCTGAGGGCTTTTATTGCGTACTTGGTCAACCTCACCAAATTCTGGATCCTGTTTCTTGCGTCCTCGATGAAGTACCTTGCCTGCTTGATTGCTGATGCCCTGATCGTAAGGTAAGTGCACACTCAGGAGGTGTTCTTTTTTCATTTTCTTTGTCAAGCTTTGTAACTAATTTTACTGTTATTGTCTTAGAACGTGTTATGCAACCCTTCCAGCTACTTATTGATATTGTCTGTATCGCTAATGCGGGGGACTCGCGTTGCTGGTATGGAGGAGAGAACACTTGAAAGCTAGTTGATGGCGAGTTTCGTAGCTACCCGTTACTGTAGCCTTGTGCTGCAATTTGATAATGGGACTGCTGTAAATCTCAACGTTCAGGATCGGAATCGCGCCGCTGCTTTCTTGTTTAGGGTAAACAATGTCTTTATGGAGGCTACTAATATACTGATGGAACTTAGGCAGCTCTCTTTCTCCAGTCGGCCAAATGACAAAAGTGTCGTCCACGAATGGCGGCCAACTACATTGGAGGAACTGCCCGAAATTCAATGCAATTTGCTCAAAAGCTTGCAGAAGATGTCCGCTACCATCGGAACAAGGACGGAAGTAGGCTGGGGCCCCTGCTGTGAGGGATTTCTGACGCCAGAAATACTGCTGATGCTCTGTTCGTACGGTAAGTGAACACTCGGAAGCTGTTCTTTTGTTTCATTTTCTGTGTCCAACTTTGTAACTCGTTTTACTGTTTCGCTGTCGTATCCATTGGCTCGGAAAGATCAAATGGAAAAATAAATGGGCAAATTAAAAACATCGATCCGACAAGTGAAGTTTTTTTCTTATTAAAATAACGAAATTGGTTTTAGAAATAATTGTGACGTAAAGAAATGCGAAGTATTGAGTCAAGTGCACGGTCCAGCTCTACTCGCCGGCTTTGAACAATAACGCTCTATCTGGCATCATGAGAATACGATCCAAAAGATGTATTAAATGTTATCTGTAGTTGTATTAGTAATTGGTGTACTCGTAAAATATGCTGTTTATTCCAAATGTCGAGATTAACGAATGTGTGGTTAGACTGGGACCTGAGACCACAGGTCTAATTGCTGCTAGAGGGACCAGTAGCGATCATATTTATAATATTGGTCCTCCCGAATATTTGTAAGAAAATGAAATGCCTACAGCCGTCCTTATGGTCTTATTTATTGTGTAACTACCACTTTCGGCGCTTCAGTGTGCCATCTTCAGGCCTTAGTTGACGCTGAATGGGTTATCATGATTCACATATACGCTGCATCAGTGGCCAACGTAAGTGGTTTATGCAAACTATATGTAACTGTGATGCCAGCACCCCAACTATCAACTGCCAACTGAGTTGGCAGTTGATGTTTGGAGCGCCGAAACTGGCAGCTACACAGTAAATAAGATCATAAGGACGAATGTAGGCACTTCATTTTCTTACAGTAGTGAACGGCCGTGGTCCACAAGACCTCTAGTCAAAATGATGGATTCAAAAATATTTGGCTGTTTGTTTCCGAATGTTGCACGAATTCCTAGGGTAAGGATGGGCAGGAACCTAAGAGCACAGCTTGAATTGTTGCGAGCGAAACGAGTACTGATCATATTTATAATCTCGATTCTTACAAATGTTTCGAATGTGACGTTGTGGAGTGGCGGCGTAATTGAAATACAGTGGGCGTGTTGTAGTTGGCTGTAGCGGACTCTCATAGCGGGTGTCTGTGTTTGCTATTTGGTTTGTAGTAATGGTTCAGTTGAATAGGATCGAGTCTGTGGTAGTTAGGCTATTGGTTAGTTATTTGTTCTTGGTTTTTGCGTTGTTCCTTTTCGTTTTTTGCAGAGGGGATGGGGGTAGGCGAATATTTTGTGCGCGCTGTCTGATATCGCTGCCTTCGTTTGAGCTACTGGTCAAATGAAATATTCCATTCCAACTGTAAATATTTATTTTTTCTTTTTGCTCGGGAAGAAATTTCATTGGTAATAAATTTGTGTGCGTTATTTTTCGATTTTGTGGTGGTTGTCTTGAAACGATGTTGGTCTTGTTGAAGCATTTTTAGTTTCTCCCCGCCAGAAACCGTCTAATTCTTGCGGCTGTCCAGTTATTTTCATTTAATTAGGTGAGTGATATATTTCGCGCGTTTCTTATGTTTCTTTGCGGCCGTAATGGTCTATACTGTGCTCGCCTTATTGAAGCATGGAAGCAGCACGTTCTTATATATTATCTGTGTTTGTCTTCATAATTAGTATAACAATTCCAGTTTTGTGATTGTCTTAATAACTAATATGGAATAGAAATGAAGTACCATGCTTCTTCACAGAGCGTAGGGAAACGATGCGGGAGAGATAAGCTCCTAATGGTGGTGGGGCCCGTTGCCTTCCTCCGTCCGTAACGGGCATGAATGATGGTGATGGTCATGAAGATGACACAACAACACCCAGTCATCTTCGGGGCTCGTGAAAATCCCTGACCGCTCCGGGATCGAACCCGGGACCTCGGACTCGTGAAGCGAGAACGCTACCGCGAGACCACGAGCTGCGGACAATAACTATCATAACAATTCCAAATATGACGTCATGGGTCAAAGCAGACGGGTGGAATCGCATCGTGCGCTAATCCCGAAGCATTTAGTCATCTTTAGCTAGCAAACAACGCTGTGTTTATTATGTACGCGTCAAAGAAAGCAGACGTTACACGCGGAGTTAAAGTTCACAGAAGCATTATACGTGAATGAATTCGAAATGGCTGAAATTTACTATTACGTTTAATGAAGATATTCTTTGCACACAATTCTGAAAGACTTACAACGACAGGACAAAAGTGAATGTTGGTCCGAAGTCGTACAAAGTCTTTCGATTTCCATTAGAGCAGCTACTTCTTCTCATAGTGAACGAATAGTACTTGTTGTGTAAGATCAGGGGGTACACAATGGCATAAAAAGTCGTGTATAAATGATACTGCTATAAATGTCTTATGACGGAGATGAATCGAAGCGTAAAACAATGACGACTATAGTGTCTGGCCCAATGCGTACAGTATCACTTGAATACCAAAGTTGGCAGTGAGAGGAATCAACGTATTAGCAACTCCAATTCGAGCAACATCTACCAATTTACTTCTAGGGAGACGTGATACCAAGAAAATGTGGGCGCACTGTGCTGGGTTTGAGGATAAACTGGCACTAGGATGAAAACTGACCCATCTTATTTAATTATACGTAAGCCAAACACATTCAATTCCGTTTATAAGTCATTTAATATTTAAAAGGCAAATTATTTTTCTGACAAAAATTCAACTGAAATTCGTCTATCATTATTAGGATGTTTTATAAAACTGTTACTTCTTAATGATAATGGGCATAAAAAGGTACCACTCGGCATTTCGAACAACGTATTGAATTCATTTTGCATGGAGACTTGGTAGGAAAACGTGTAATCTGTAGAATTCCTATACTCCTATAAAAATGTTTGCTTCCCTTACACAAATTGCCTCACATAATCCTTGATAAGCAATCTGGATAAGTGGCTTGCAACATCAAATTACCCTGAATATACAAGCAGTGTGGAGGGCCTCCATATTCTTCAAATATGCAGGCCTCTGCGAATATTTTTGCGTTCGCGGAAAGGTGCAATCTGCTTGCCACCAGTGTTCCAGGTGCCACGGATGGGCTGTGCTCAGATGCTTGTTCATCGCTTATCTTTAAGCTGCTATTGTTGCTCCGTGCTCTTAAAGCATGTCACGGTTTCCTTAAGACTTACACATACATATAATACGATATTGCAGTGTCTGTGTCAGCATGTCCGAAAGAACATCGTAATTCCGAATAACAAAGGCATTGCAGTGTCGTATTTATCCGCTGACACCGGGCAAACGATTTTAAAATAAAATGCCTCCTCTGTACAGGAATATGCATTTTGGATGTACGAGTACAGGTTGTAGAATCATGGTTAACGGCATGTAGAAGTTTGGCTCTGGTCGTGAGTCGTGCTCAGATAACCTTGTGGTAAAGCGACCACTCGCGATAAGCGGGAAATCCTGGTTCGAGTCCCGTTCTGGCACAAATTTTCAGTGACGTCGTTGTTCCATTATAAAGCTGATAGTTATCCATATTCGCAACTGCGAATACATTTCGTTTACACGTATATGTCGCCACTCACTTCGTTTCAAACTGACGCTGAGCAACCCGTTGCAGATCCACCTGTCTTGTTGAGAACTCCGTCACGTCGCGATATGTTGTTTACTACCAGAAGATATACGGAAAATAATCACCCCACAATTAAGGAAACTATTCGGCGATAATAACTAGGCTAGAACTGCCGGGGCAGTGCCCCGGCGGATAAAGTGCTCTGAAAAAAAAGAAGAAAAATAGGGACAAATGAGAGATAATGTAAATGAAACAAAAGCGGAAAAAACGAAAATCGATCAGTCAAGAGTTTTTCGTTAAGTTAAAAAGTAAAAGTTTATTTTGGAAATCATTCTGACGTAAAGATGTGAGAATCGTTTACCTCCTCTACCCTCGTCAAAGACCAGTGTGAGTTAAAAATAAAGAAACTGTGTGAGCAAGTATTCCGACGAAGGCTAAATCGGAGCTTACGACCTGCGTGTGATATACGATGGTATGCATCGTCAGAATTTAAATTTAGCCTTAAGGCGATTTGAAGTCTAATTAAAAAGCAGTACTGTAAAGCTCTCTGACCTGACATTCTTCTTTATGTTGCCTATCTTGCGCATGGATTACTCAGTTTGAATAGTTTGCTTATTTTTTTTCATAGTTCCCTACAACTTCTTCCACTTTTCTCGATTGATATGTGTGCAGTTTTCCAAGCCCATCCACTGTGCCAAATCTGAGGGGGGTGCAATGGGGATGTTCCCTTGTAAGAAAACACACACACACACACAAAACACACACAAACACACCCTTGTCCGATGGAGGACTCGAACCTCCGGTGGGAGGGGCCGCGCAATTTGTGACATGGCGCCTCTAACCGCGCGGCCGCTGTGCGCCGCAAAATAACCTTTTCATTAAGGGCTCGATAATCGATTACCGTTCTATAAACCTCACCCTACCCCTTAGGAACGAGAAATATGCATGAAGCATGCGGGGAAGTTGATGATCTAATAACTTCATCCCTCAGCATATCATTAAACTTTTGTCGTAATATTTGTATCTTAGGGAATGAGAAACGAAAAGGTGTATGTCGTACCGGGATGTCGTCGCCCAGACGGATTTTGTATTGAATTACATCGGTTATGCCCAAATTGTTAGTCAATGCATCGGGAAACTGTTCTAGAAGAGCCGTTAACTGTTTAGCCTGATTATGACTGAGGTGTCTAACCTCGAATTCCGAAGGCTCTGCTTTCAAATGATCGATATTATTGATAAAATGGCAAGAGAAATGGGCTGTTACTAGCAAAGTCGAGAAAAAAGCCTGTCGGTTGAATGAAATCACACCCAAGCAGTAAGATAACAGAGAAGTTCTTAACGGCAATGAAACTAACAGGCCCAGAAAAATCACTAATAATGAAACTACCGCGCACCTTGACCACCAGAGGCAACTTCTGGCCACGTGGCGTCTCTGAGAAGGGCATACAGGAGGCATCCTACACAAATTACGAAATTCGAGATACCACCTACAGTCAGGCAAGGAAACGGAATTTCCAGAAGCCAGAAGTGCACAAAGATGTGGACAAGCACATTTATTAAGAGAGCAAATTCGCTTGCAAAGAGCGGAAGTTTACTTGGAAGATTTTTTTTCCCGCCCCCTACGGCGTCAGATGTCTTACGCCTACGACCACGTCTAACCGGACACTCGCGCGTGTAATGATTACTGGCACCACAGCGACAACCACGTTTGCCGGCTACTAAAGCAGAAGGCGGCTGCTGATGACTACGATCTCGGACAGGAGGCAGAGACAAACCTCTTATCCGCATCTCGTCGTTCGTGGGAAAATCTAACTGCCTTGGCGGAACCAAATAACTCAGAGAAAGTCATAGGTTTGCTCGCAAATACAAAAAGCGATCGATCTTCCGTCCTATTGCCTTCCACAATGTCCTAGATACTGTCCTGTTCGGTAACCCTCATATTCCGAGACAGCAATACGAACACCCTCAATATACTGATTCAGTGTTCGTTAGGTGCTTCTAGCTGTAATAGTGTGCCAATTCAAGTTCTTTATGTGCTGATCACTTTCCCTCTATTATACGCGTCCTGAGCAGACTCAGGGTACCTTGATCTCAGGCAGCAAATTACTTAACGACTCCTTCGACAAAGGATACAGCAAGTAAATATCACAGAATACGATACGTGCAAGGCAGCAGCATGAACTTCAAATCGGACAAGTAACCATACACCCATCGAACTTGATCTAAGTGATCAATAGATAAATCGGAAATACCACTAAACAAACACATAATCGGGATAGATAATTTAGCAAATGGATGGCAGCCCAAGCAACCAAGACCTCGGGGACCGATCGAATCTAGTAACTGACTGTTGGCCGAACTACCCTGTTCCAAACCACCTACCTCACTATCCAAACTCAGTGAACCAGTCCTAACTTGTAGATCTTTCACTCGAACGATCTATTGATTAAGAGTCTCTCTTTGCTGATCGCTAAGGTCAAGACAATTAAATGTGCAATATGGTTACTCCAGTGAGCTAAATGGGTTCGGACCCTACACAATTAACTGGAAGCAGGTTCACTGCCTTCCAAAAATTGCAATTTGCGAGACGCTTCTTCCATAGCTACAGAAGCAGTAGATACAGTGTCACCTACCTTTCCAACTGAGCAAGCAGTAAAGGACACAAAAGAAAAATTCGGAGTAGGCATTAAAGTCCATGGAGAGGAAATAAAAACGTTGAAGTTCGCCGATGACATTGTAATTCTGTCAGAGACAGCAAAGGACTTGGAAGAGCAGTTGAACGGAATGGAAAGTGTCTTGAAAGGAGGATATAAGATGAACATCAACAAAAGCACAACGAGGATAATGGAATGTAGTCGAATTAAGTCGGGTGATGTTGAGGGAATAAGATTAGGAAATCAGATACTTAAAGTAGTAAAGGAGTTTTGCTATTTGGGGAGCAAAATAACTGATGATGGTCGAAGTAGAGATGATATAAAATGTAGACTGACAATGGCAAGGAAAGCGTTTCTGAAGAAGAGAAATTTGTTAACATCGACTATAGATTTATGTGTCAGGAAGACGTTTCTGAAAGTATTTGTATGGAGTGTACCCATGTATGGATGAGAAACGTGGACGACAAATAGTTTAGACAAGAAGAGAATAGAAGCTTTCGAAATGTGGCGCTGCAGAAGAATGCTGAAGATTAGATGAGTAGATCACATAACTAATGAGGAGGTATTGAATAGAATTGGGGAGAAGAGAGGTTTGTGGCACAACTTGACAAGAAGAATGGACCGGTTGGTAGGACATGTTCTGAGGCATCAGGGGATCACAAATTTAGCTTTGGAGGGCAGCGTGGAGGGTAAAAATCATAGAGGGAGACCAAGAGATGAATACACTAAGCAGATTCAGAAGGATGTAGGTTGCAGTAAGTACTGGGAGATGAAGAAGCTTGCACAGGATAGAGTAGCATGGAGAGCTGCATCAAACCAATCTCAGGACTGAAGACCACAACAACAACAACCTTCCCAACGATATCAGGGGAAATATAAAAAGGCTTATCCAATGCTGCGTGCAACTTGGCCGCCATTTCCGGGACGGTACCATCCACAAAATGCGACTTACCACAAGGTGTTCACCCAAACAACCCGTGGCCTTCATGACAATAAGTGGCTCCTGAAAAAGCACAAAAAATTTAGTAAAGGCATTCTTGAGTTTCAAATGACGCTAAAGGGGTACATAATTCTAGTCCCCCCCCCTCACCCCTGTTCACGTCAATAGAACGTACCCACGCTCTGTGGCAAAAAAACATTGACATCCCTAAACACAGGATGGAGTAGGACGAAGAAAGCGTGAAAAGGCAAACCCAGAGTAGCAGCGTCATTTGTCGTTTGAATGGCTACGTGTATTTAACTCAGTGATCACAAAGGTTCGCATCATCAAAACTAGCGAACTCCTCGTGAGTTACAAACCGTGCGGGATGTCCAGCCATGTATCCACTCTTCACGAATGCATATGGAATCATATTGATGTTACGGGGCGATGAGAACTGATGAAAAGTAACGGGATGCACAGATTGCGAAACAGTCTGTCGTAGAGCTTACTGCGAAAGTGGCTGTCCATTAAGGTGTAGCTGCCAAGACTGCGATATATTTTATAGTCGCAGAAAAACCAAACAGCCAGAGGCTGAACTTGTCTAGTGGCGGTGTCACGCTCTTTTCAGGAGGAATAGTTTACTGTAAAAAAAAGAAATTATGATTTTTATACACGGACCAGGACTCAATAAAAAGCACGTTATTTTAACAAGCTATTGGCCAGAAGTAGTGCTTATAACACAGTGCTGATTCTCTTACGATCATTTTCCGTTCTGGCTTGTTGTGACAGAAATATTGCCTACGGCCCTAGCAAGATCACGCACACGAGAAAGAATCGTAGAGGACAGAGCACCTCCAACTTCTAGTAGCACAATAAATAGCTTTTCAGTCGATTTACCATCTAGACTAACAGTCGGCATAATTGTTTGGGAAAGTATTAAATCGTTGATGTTAGTTAGTCTTGATACAATTCTCTTGGTACCTCTAATTCCCAAGATTCGTTTCATATGCTTTTTCTCTTCAAATTCTGATTGGTCGGGATTGAAAATAAATTCCTTACTGAACAATGGGATAAGTTTGTTTATCTCATCTACAAACTTTCGGGTCAACTCCACAGTTCGCTGTGTGTCATCAAGTTGGCACTTTGTTTGAAATTTCATTATCTAACGTCTTCTAAATCTGCAGCACTGTTTGAAGTTATGCAACCATCCACTGCTACTCTTGAAATCACTGTAAACTATGTCACGCACAATTTCATGTGCATAACGTTGTAGGTCATTGTCATGCACACCCTGTAAATTGTAACGACCATCCCTGAAACGTGGAAACACCAGTTTTAGTCTCAAGTGCGTCTTGTCCTCCCTTGAACATCCGTAGCTTTTCAACTGCACTACACGATGATTCGTCCGTCTGCGTAACTCTGTTTAGTACCCTCTCCTTGGACAACGATTGTCCTCTACTACGTTTCGCTGGAGACGGGTTTTGCGGAACCCTGTGCAACAAGTATGATTAACTACATGGCTCAACACCTGTCTCAGTATCACTTTCACTTGTTAAGCACGTGTCGTCATCACTGTACTCCTCATGTACATTGTCCGCACAGTTGAGCGTATGGGACACAACGCATTCCACTCATTGATCTTTCAGAAACGGTGATATTTCATCTACCACTTTGCGGAATTCCCCGAGTTTCTTTCTGACGAAATTTCAACTTCGGCAACTGTATGACTCTTCAAGCTTTCGCTGTGTGTATTTTGTAAATAGTCTTCAAGGGTTTGCCGCCGGATGACGTTGTACAAATTCCACAATATTTCCTCGGAGAAACTGTCCGACGTCTTCAGGTGGTTCAACCTGAAGACGCGCGCGAAGGATGTGCTGGCGCGGAAATCACGCATGCGCAATGATTTCTGACAGATCTCTCCATACTAAAACGCCCCTCTGCCAAAAATCGCAGAGCGGCCCTCCTGCGCGTACTCTGCAGACCAATGAGAGCGGCTGCCTGTAGTGATTTTTCTTCAAAGTCCTCCATAAAATACGGGTAATTGGCCACCACAAGAGACAGAGGGCTTCCCATGGCACATAATCATTTTGTTGCCAAATATCTGACATCACTATTGGGACCTCTCGTAGGCAAGTGAGACCATCATATTCGAAACTCTGAAGATTTCATAGGTCGCCTGAAAACACTTAGATTGCAACCGTCGGATCTCTTTGTGAGTTTTGATGTTGGGTCTTTTTTTAAAAAGGTGTCCTTGCAGGACTCTTTAGAGCTCATTAGCAAAAAGTTTGAAGAGGACATAGTGGCGTTGTTTAAACAGGCGCTTACTTCAACATACTTCATTATCATGATCAATATTTTGAACAAGTGGACGGTGTTGAGATAGGAAGCCCTCTGTCTGATGTGATGGCCAATTATTTTATGGAGGACTTTGAAAAAAAAAGTCACTATAGTCAGCCAGCCTCGAACCCTCTTGTTTTCTGCGGTATGTGGATGATTAATCTGAAATATTTCTTCAAAATGTTGGATGCCAAAATATGCTTGTAAATATCTGAATTTTTTTACGATGCCTAATATCGGATGATGACAACAATTAATCATTGGAAATTGAGATTCACTCTATTAGTAAACCGCTTCAAAATGCTTGTAAACTCCTTATATCAGATCCAAGTTACAGAACATAGAACGGGTGCGCCGATGGTCACGGGCTTGTTTGACTGGTAAGAGGCCGTAGCAGAAATGCTGAAAAATACGAAATATTTGGAATTTAGAAAAAAGAAAAAGGCCTCAAGCATTTTGCCTGGGCATTCTCAGTAAGCTCCACAACCGGCTGTCAAGGTGGAAACTCCAGTTATTCTTCAGCTGCAACGCACTAACACGTAACGACCGTGCAGCTGAAATTAACCTTATAACAGCTCAGCATAGAAGCACGATCTATCCGAATGGGGACGGGCAGAAAATTTAGCATATAGTACAATAAAAAGTACCGTTTGCGATATATTTTGTAGGCCTTGTTTACAGCTATTTGTTCGCTTACAACACTTCGCTGGACGCCTGTGCTGTTAGTTATATAACGGATCACTATCCGCTCATGGTTGGTGTAAAATGATTCGAAGAACACTTCACAGTTTTGAGGGTATTTGCTGTCTACCGTGGTCACCTGACCCCAACCTACGTTCTTCTGAAGCGATGTTGAGGGTATTTTTGAGTTCTGTAGCCTGTTCTAAACAATCTTGATCACTTGCATGTGTTTTACCGGTTTTTGGAAATCGTAAACATTGACTAGTTGTTAAAAATCTGTAGTCTAAAGGCAGATGAATGCCATGGTATATTTTAAACTGCTATTTCGGTTCCTCCCTTTCTCAAGTATATTAAAGCAGGATGTTGCAAATAAACTTTCTGAAAACGCAAGGGCAGCACTTCAAACGATTAATTTTATAAGCCACTAGTGTCTGATTTCGTTTGTTACATTTTACTCTAGCGATGTCTGTTCAGAATCTGATCTTAGCAGCAAAGAAATTTTACTTACAGCTGTCACAAACATTTGACGAGACCGAGGACAGTGACCTGCAAGCCGTAGCGAGATTTAGCTGGGAAGAACCCAAAGCGTAAAATAAGGGGTTTGTTACAGTTGTGGAAAGGCCAGCGACGAGACAAAGGCGTGATGAACTCACTAATGACGGCTGCCCGCTATCTTTCAGTGTTCCAAATAAGGTCGGCTGAAGCAACGTCGGTGCCACCGTGCAGTCGGCGAAGCGACGGGAACCGTGCAGCGACGGGATGTTTTCTTTATTCAGCCTGGTTGCTGGGGGAGAAAAACAACGCCCTCCCCTTTCTTACCACTCCGCGTTCTTTGGGATGAACACAAGAGTCGTTCATTATTTACAATGAGAGGTCCCCGACGGCATGATCGGGCATTTGGAAACCATCTATACGAAGATGTAGCTTAAGCTCCTAGGTATCACATCCAGCAGCTATTGACCATGGTTGGCCCTCGTTTGCGAGTAATTGACGAAAGAAATTTCCGAATTTTGCGTGATGGTCTACAGGTTTAAGAAAGGAATGTTATACTGACTGGTCTCGCAGCATAACGGTTAAGGCACACTCCTGACGTGCAAAAGGTTGTGGGCTCCTATCTTGTTACGAACTTTAAAAAAATTTTATTTTTCGATATTTACTGAAATGACTGATCATTTTTATTCAGTTAATTCGTTTGAATGTAACTTTTTCATCTGCTCTCATTGTCCTTCCTCTCATTTTTTTCACTTGGAATCATTGCGGATGTGAATTTAATTATTTTTATTTATCTGTCATCATATTAAAATACTAGAAAATGCCGATCTATCTGTTAAAAAACAAAAGAAGAAAATCCTACTTATACTGACTGTGTAATGGTCTCACAAATGTACTTATCGCTACAAGATGTACATTTTTTGGATAGTAATCGTCGTACAAACATTTAAAACGTAAATTGTTATTATGGGTAAAATAACGTAGAAGAAGATTTAAAGGAAGGAAGGTATTACAAGTGAAACAAAATTCAAGCAAAAAGGGAAACAGAAATCAGAAATGCAATAATATGGACAATAATGTATGATGATAGAACGGAAGAAGTTAAATCAAGTCAATACAAAAAAACAATTAAAATCACATTAGCAAATACTCCAAGTGGAAAAAGAATCATTGGCAGAAAAATAAGGGCAAATGAAATTACGTTAATATGGTTATTAATATATGACAAGGGAATAGAAATACAAAGTGTTGCATTTAAACCAGTTAAATAATAATCAAAGTCATTCACATAAATATAAAAAAAATATATAAAGCACCTGTAAGATTCAAACCCCCAACCATATGTATATGAGGACTGTACCAAAACTATTACGCTACACAACCAGTGTGTAATAGTTCTTAGACGTTGTTACCGCAGTCTTCAATCGTAAAACAGGCCTCATGGAACCCTCCATGCCAGTCTATTCTGTGCAAGCACTCGATATCTGCACAGCTACTAACGCACAGTACTCAAACCATGATCTCTCTCTACGCCTTTTACTGTTGAAACTTCCCTCTACCACCAAACTAAGGTTCTTTCGTGTCTCCTATCAAACGATCCCTTCCTTTAGTCGAGCTGTGTATTAAATTCCTTTTTTCTTCAATTAGATTAAGTACCCTCATTGTACCAATGGAACGAAGAAACCCGAAATGCATCAACAAAGGTACTTTCGTATGGGTTAAGATTTTAATTCAGAATGCCGTAAAAGGTAACTTGTTCTCGTTTTGTGAGCTATTAGTGTCTAGCTACAAACTTGCACAGGTTACTTCCATTACTAAAAGATGCGGGATTAGTTTGATTTTGAAAGACAAAATATTGCTCTGCTTCTGTGTCATTAGGTGCATAAATTGGTGTCGAATTTGGATTTCAAATTTTTCAGAAATCAGAATATAATGTCAGGGTTTTGAAAGAATATAATTAGAGAAATCTTCGCAAAAAAATAAGAATGCCAATAAACCGTGTATTCATTAGAGGGATGAAAGCACGCTAGCCGTTGCCTGTGCAGGGTGCAGGTCCCTTTTCGTTCACAATCAAATTAATTTGGGAAGAAAGTGTAGTGACAATTAAAAAGTTACGACAGAGCAGGACTCTAACGCGCATTTTCTGCTGTTCGAGAGCAGTCGCCTGATCCATTATGCTACCTGAGCACGCCTACAAACCCGACTCAAATCTCAGTTGTCACTGATGGTTCCATCTTCTGGTAAACTTTTTATCTTTGAGAGACATAGGAACAATTTCGCCCTTCGTTTTTTATTTCTTGTATGAACGACTACTTTTTGTTCTGATGGGCTGGTGGGATGTCGTACTGTCTAATTACTAGTGTGTGTGTGTGTGTGTGGTAAATGAATGAGTTACCAAAACTATTACGCTACACAACCAGTGTGTAATAGTTCTTAGACGTTGTTACCGCAGTCTTCAATCGTAAAACAGGCCTCATGGAACCCTCCATGCCAGTCTATTCTGTGCAAGCACTCGATATCTGCACAGCTACTAACGCACAGTACTCAAACCATGATCTCTCTCTACGCCTTTTACTGTTGAAACTTCCCTCTACCACCAAACTAAGGTTCTTTCGTGTCTCCTATCAAACGATCCCTTCCTTTAGTCGAGCTGTGTATTAAATTCCTTTTTTCTTCAATTAGATTAAGTACCCTCATTGTACCAATGGAACGAAGAAACCCGAAATGCATCAACAAAGGTACTTTCGTATGGGTTAAGATTTTAATTCAGAATGCCGTAAAAGGTAACTTGTTCTCGTTTTGTGAGCTATTAGTGTCTAGCTACAAACTTGCACAGGTTACTTCCATTACTAAAAGATGCGGGATTAGTTTGATTTTGAAAGACAAAATATTGCTCTGCTTCTGTGTCATTAGGTGCATAAATTGGTGTCGAATTTGGATTTCAAATTTTTCAGAAATCAGAATATAATGTCAGGGTTTTGAAAGAATATAATTAGAGAAATCTTCGCAAAAAAATAAGAATGCCAATAAACCGTGTATTCATTAGAGGGATGAAAGCACGCTAGCCGTTGCCTGTGCAGGGTGCAGGTCCCTTTTCGTTCACAATCAAATTAATTTGGGAAGAAAGTGTAGTGACAATTAAAAAGTTACGACAGAGCAGGACTCTAACGCGCATTTTCTGCTGTTCGAGAGCAGTCGCCTGATCCATTATGCTACCTGAGCACGCCTACAAACCCGACTCAAATCTCAGTTGTCACTGATGGTTCCATCTTCTGGTAAACTTTTTATCTTTGAGAGACATAGGAACAATTTCGCCCTTCGTTTTTTATTTCTTGTATGAACGACTACTTTTTGTTCTGATGGGCTGGTGGGATGTCGTACTGTCTAATTACTAGTGTGTGTGTGTGTGTGTGGTAAATGAATGAGTTAAAAGACGCAAGATGTGTTTTATATTATTTTCATCGCACAACAAGCCTTATTCCCATGCCTATGGAGTATTTATGTTAAGCAGAGAAGGCGAGTTTTAGATGGAACCGAAGATCTTCAAAACGGCGCTGCTCAACAATAGAGGTACGTGATTGTGCTCTCTACTTTCCTTTCGTGGCCGCTAAAATTACTTCCGATTCGTTTTGCCGAGACATTCAGAACCTGCAATCTTCTTTTTCTTATAAAAATACTAGTCCGATGCAAAAGAAATACTCTTAGATTTAAATAATTGCCATTCTTTTACCCAGGCCACGGGGAATGATAGAACGTACGTGCCTCTACTCTGAATGTACGTCCGCAATCTCCGAGTGTGTTACGACGAAATTATTTCACAATGAAAATTTCTCATCAGACCGCAACCACTCGCACGCGAATGTACGTACCCTCTGAATGTATCTAGTCAGTCACGCGCGTTGTTCAAAAGCTTTACTTTTAATATTCAGTGGATTGCATTTCCTAAATTAATTTTTGTTTATGCTGCAAATCGTACTTCACGCGAAGTATTTATTACGTAAGTTTCAGGCTCAATTTAATAAAAAAAAAGATTCCGAATAATAGAAATAAAGAATAACAATCAAACAAATCAAACCTAAATAAACAGAAAGAGGGAACGTTACAATCTACAAGACATACAAACAAACAGTCAGGTAATGTGTGATACTGTCTTTGACCCCGATGTCAACTTCGACACGTCGTATGTCCGCAGCTCGTGGTCTAGTGGCTAAACCTGAGTAAAGGAATCAACAACCAACTTTAACGGGTGTCATGTGATGTCCGCCCAGACCAAGCGAAAAACAAGTGGCTAGCATTGGTGCCTGTGGATTTCAGGATTCCGGGTTATATTCCCGGCAGGGTTGGGGATTTTCTCTGCCCGGGGACTGGATGTTTGTGTTGTCCACATTTCATCATCATCTTCCGTGACAGTGGCTAGATTGGATTGTGTAAAAATTGGACAGTGGGATTTTGTACGGGCGCTGACGGCCGCGCAGTTGAGCGCCCCACAAACCAAACATCGTTCGCTTCACGATACATCGAAAACATTATGGGTATCATCTTGATCCACGAATACAAAACTGATACCGAGAACTTAAGGAGGCTGTTTCGGGGTGGGTTTACGACGCGCACATCGGGCTCGATGGCTCTGCTCGACAGGCATATGAGCTCGATTGACCGAGGATTGCACAACTCTCGTGCCTGTGATGTTTCCCAACCATTTTGACGTAATTGTGGAACAGTATCTCACTGAATCTACGGGTCACCTGCTGGTAGCTATAGGCGTAGAAACGGATGCAGGTTTTTCGACAGTATTTTTCTGGAGCGCTCGCCGCTGAGACATGGACAAACGTATTAGTGGCTCATTTTTGTCCCACGTAAAAGTTTTCTTAACGATAATAAACAACATTCCATTAGAACTACTGACGGCCTTGGGAGAGCCAGTCAATACAAACCTCTACCAGCTGGTGAGCAAGATGTATGAGACAGGCGAAATACCCTCAGACTTCGAGAAAAATATAATAATTCCAATCCCAAAGAAAGCAAGTGCTGACAGATGTGAAAATTATCGAACTATCAGTTTAATAAGTCACAGCTGCAAAATACTAACGCGAATTCTTTACAGACGAATGGAAAAACTAGTAGAAGCCGACCTCGGGGAAGAATAGTTTGGATTCCGTAGAAATACTGGAACACGTGAGACAATACTGACCTTACGACTTATCTTAGAAGAAAGATTAAGGAAAGTCAAACCTACGTTTCTAGCATTTGTAGACTTAGAGAAAGCTTTTGACAATGTTGACTGGAATACTCTCTTTCAAATACTGAAGGTGGCAGGGGTAAAATACAGGGAGCGAAAGGCTATTTACAATTTGTACAGAAACCAGATGGCAGTCATAAGAGTCGAGGGGCATGAAAGGGAAGCAGTGGTTAGGAAAGGAGTGAGACAGGGTTGTAGCCTCTCCCCGATGTTATTCAATCTGTATATTGAGCAAGCAGTAAAGGAAACAAAAGAAAAATTAGGAGTAGGTACTAAAATTCATGGAGAAGAAGTAAAAACTTTGAGGTTCGCCGATGACATTGTAAATCTGTCAGAGACGGCAAAGGACTTGGAAGACCAGTAGAATGCAATGGACAGTGTGTTGAAAGGAGGATATAAGATGAACATCAACAAAAGCAAAACGAGGCTAATGGAATGTAGTCAAATTAAGTCGGGTGATGCTGAGGGAATTAGATTCGAAAATGAGCCACTTAGAATAGTAAAGGAGTTTTGCTATTTAGGAAGTAAAATAACTGATGATTGTCGAAGTACAGAGGATATAAAATGTAGACTGGCAATGGCAAGGAAAGCGTTTCTGAAGAAGAGAAATTTGTTAACATCGAATATAGATTTATGTATCAGGACGTCGTTTCTGAAAGTATTTGTTTGGAGTGTAGCCATGTATGCAAGTGAAACATGGGCGATAACTAGTTTGGACAAGAAGAGAACAGAAATGTGGTGCTACAGAAGAATGCTGAAGATAAGGTGGATAGATCACGTAACTAATGAGGAGGTATTGAATATGATTGAGGAGAAGAGAAGTTTGTGGCACAAATTGACTAGAAGAAGGCATCGGTTGGTAGGACATGTTTTGAGGCATCAAGGGATCACCAATTTAGCATTGGAGGGCAGCGTGGAGCGTAAAAATCATAGAGGGAGACCAAGAGATGAATACACTAAGCAGATTCAGAAGGATGTAGGTTGCAGTAAGTACTGGGAGATGAAGAAGCTTGCACAGGATAGAGTAGCATGGAGAGCTGCATCAAACCAGTCTCAGGACTGAAGACAACAACAACAACAACAACAACGATAATTTCGGCCCCATCTGCCGTAACGGTACCTGTTGGCAAGACGATGCATTACTTCTTGTGATTTTCGACTTGCCTGTAACATGTAGGTCACTTCTGTCAACATATTCGCGATTAATCAATTCAGGTATCTTTTCCAGGCTTAGAGTGTCCAATAGAAGTGTTGTGCACATGTTAACCTCTGTGCCTTGTGTGCTGAGCACATGTACCGTACCGGGCTATGACTTCTGTGTCGCTTAGCGAGGAGCTGGTTGCTGACTGCGATACTCTGAAAATCATAGTTCCTCTGCCTCTCTCATAATGCGTGAATTTCACCACACTTCGAGAGAGAGCATTTCTCCTACCTCAGACAAATGTGAGCCCCTCCAGGTGATAAAACAGTCTACGTCGCGTGGGACGTGCAGCCGTAAATATACTTGCGTCCTACCGCTGTTGACTTGCTGTAGCCGAGCGCTGTAAAATTTAGAAAAAAGTATACTTAAGCTTAGGCAATGATTACATTAAGCCTATTACAAAGATTCTGAGACCTTACAGTCGGTTCTACAACTGCGAACTCTCTTTTAACCGCTTTAATCGTAAAAGCATCAATCTATCAAAACTACATTACATCAGACATATCTAAACATTCTTCTTCTGACTGTTACGGCATGTCATTTTAAAACAAGTGTTTACGATATTTTCACTGCTTCTTTCAACCTTTACGCATTTCACACCGATTTGAGTGAGTTTTGTTGATCAGTGTTTCAATTAAATGCCACTTATACTATGAAACTGATCATATACGAGGCTGACTCGATAAATACGTCGCAAACTTGGGTAGAGACATCAAAGCCGTCTGCACCAGCTTGAAATTTATTTTCCTTTTCCGCATTCTCCCATCGTAAACTTAAACACTTATCCCACCGTTCCAGAAGGCGTTAGAAGCTTGCAACATAAAATTATTATAGCAGCATTCGCATTTAACGAGTGACCTCTCGGGATATAAAAACTTTATTTGGTTCCTTAATTGCAGCCACCTGGTATAACTTTCTATAGGGCATATTTTTTAATCATCTCTAACACTCGGTTTAAGAAAATGTTCAAATGTGTGTGAATTTCTAAGGGACCAAAATGCTGAGATCATCGGTTCCTAGACTTACACACTACTTAAACTAACTTATGCTAAGAACACACACACACATAAACACCTCCCCCTCCCCCCCCCCACACACACACGTGCCCGAGGGAGGACTCGAACCTCCGGCAGGAGAGACCGCGCAATTCGTAACATGGCACCCTAGACCGTGCGGCCACTCCGCGCGGCTCGGTTTAAGAATCATGAAAGAAATGTGAGAAAGAAATCTGGAGAAAACGGAAGGTTTCAGATTGATTGCATCATGGTAAGACAGATTTGCAAACAGATTTCAAACTGTAAAACACTTCCGATGGCAGATGTGCACTCTGACCATAATTTATTGTTTATGAACTGTAAACTAAAACTGAAGAAATTGCAAGAAGGTAGGAAATTAAATAGAGGAGACCTGGATAAGTTTAAAAAAAACAGAGATTTTTGAGAGTTTCAGAGGGAGCATTAGGCAGGGATTGGGGCAACGGCCTTGCCACAGTGGATACACCGGTTCCCGCGAGATCACCGAAGTTAAGCGCTGTCGGGCGTGGCCGGCACTTGGGTGGGTGACCATCCAGCCGCCATTTTTCGGGATGCACTCAGCCTCGGTGTGCCAATTGAGGAGCTTCTCGACCGAATAGTATCGGCTCCGGTCAAAGAAAACCATCATAACGACCGGGAGAGCGGTGTGCTGACCACATGCCCCTCCTATCCGCATCCTCATCTGAGGATGATACGGCGGTCGGATGGTCCCGATGGGCCGCTTGCGGCCTGCAGACGGAGTGCATTAGGCAGCGAATGACTACAAGAGAGGAAAGGAATGCAGTACAAGGCGAATTGGAAGCTTTGAGAGGTGAAATAGCGAGGGCAGCAGATGATCAAGTAGCTAAAAATATAAACCCTAGTAGAGACCCTTGGATCTCAAAGGAGATACTGAATTTAATTGGTTAAGGAAGAAAGTATAAAAATGCAGCAGATGAAGTGGTGAAAAAATACAAACGTCAAAAACTTGAGTGACAGGAAAGCAAAACGACTTGAGGAAAATGTAAGCATTTGGAAGCATATATCACTAGAAGATTGATAGCTACCGTTTAAAGGAAAATGAAAGAGCCGTTTGGAGAAAAGAAAAGGAGCTGTATGAATGTGAAGAGCTCAGTTGGAAAACCAGCAATAAGCAAAGGAGAGAAAGCTGAAAGGTGGAAGGAGGATATAAAGGGTCGATACAAGGGAGATGAACGTGAAGGCAATATTATAGGAAAAGTAGAGAAAGAAGATGAAGATGAGATGGGAAATATGGTACAACGAAAAATACTTGATGGAGCAATGAATGATCTAGGCCGAAACATGGTGCCGGGAGTAGACGTCATTCCGTCAGACCTACTGCCAACCTCGGGGGAGCCAGCCGTGACAGAACTATTCCACTTAATATACACGATGTATGAGCAAGCGAAATAGCCTCAGACTTCATGAAGAATGTTATAATGCCATTTCTAAAGAAAGAAGGTGCTGAAGTGTGTCAATATTATCTATGAGTTTAAAAAGTCATGACTGCAAAATACTAGCGAGAATTCTTTTGAGAAGAACCGATAGAAGCTGACGTCGGAGAAGATCAGTTTGGATTCCGGAGAAATGTAGGAACACGCGAGGCAATACTGGCCCTACGACGTCTCATAGAAGATAGTATAAGGAAAGACAAACCTATGTTTATAGCATTTGTAGACCTAAGAAAGCTTTCGACAATGTTGTCTGGAATACTTTATTTGAAATTTTAAAGGTATCAGAGGTAAAATGCAGTGAGCCAAAGCCTATTTACAATTTGTACAGGAACCATACTGCAGTTATAAGAGTCGAGAGGCATGAAAGGGAATCAGTGGTTGGGAAGGGAGTGAGACAGGGTTGTAGCCTATCCTCGATGTTATTCAATTTGTATATTGAGCAAGCAGTAAAGGAAACAAAAGAAAAATTTGGAGTGGGTATTAAAATCCATGCAGAAGAAATAAAAACTTTGATGTTTACCGATGACACTGTAATTTTGTCGGAGGCAGCAAAGGACTTGGAAGAGCTGTTTAATGGAATGGACAGTGTCTTGAAAGGGGGATATAAGACGAACAACAAAAACATCAAAACAACGGTAATGGAATTAAATCAGGTGACGCTAAGGGAATTAGATGAGGAAACGAGACACTTAAAGTTGTAAATGAGTTTTGTTATTTGGTCAGCAAGATAACTGATTTTAGCTGAATTAGAGAGTATATAAAATGTAGACTGCAAACGACAAGGAAAGTGTTTCTGAAGAAGAGAAATTAATTAACATCGCATATAGATTTGAGTGTGAGAAAGTTTTTTCTAAAACTATTAGTACGGATTGAAGCCATGTAGTGAAGGGAAACATGGACGATAAACTGTTTAGATAAAAAAGAATAGAAGCTTTTGAAAAGTGGTGCTACTGAAGAGAGCTGAAGATTGGATGGGTGGATCACGTAACTAAGAAGGAGATACTGAACAGAATTGGGGGGAAAAATTTGTGGAACAATCTGACTAGGAGAAGTGATCGGTTGGTAGGACATGTTCTGAGTTATCAAGCGACCACCAGCCTAGAATGGGAGGGAAGTGTTGGTATTAAAATCGTAGAGGGGAAAACAGAACTGAATACAGTAAGCAGAGCCAGAAGGATGTAGGTTGCAGCAGTTATTCGGTGATGAAAATGGTTGCACAGGATAGAGTGATATGGAGAGCTGCACTGAACCAGTCTCCGGACAGAAGGCCACAACAACGACAATTTGCCGCATCCCACAAGACTTACGTGTCCTGGGGGTAGCGAAATACCTCTAGACCGGGAAACAATGTGCCATCACTGGATAACCAGGGCGGCCGGGACGCTCCTTGTTTTGTGACTCTTTTGTACTTTACTGAATTGCTATATCCTGTTGAATACAAATTCCCATAAAATACAGGTATAATCATATACCGGACGTATTTAGCTGTGGACGTGCTCTGAGGACTGTTCCTCGGCTCACAAAAATCGCGTTGTTCTAGCAGGGTACACCTTTATAGCACACGTGTCGTCTCTGTCTGGTTGTAGATCCTTAACCACTGATAACATAATACTATTAATTATAGGGTACCTTCCACGCGACATGTGTTACTACCTTCTAGATACGTAGAGGCGCGAAATTTAAAACGAAATGCGGTATTCTGGCGTTTGCGACTTCTTTGTTGACTCACTGTCGTGTATACCTAGGGTGACAGGTATTCGGTATATTTACGTCATCCCGTCTTCTTGCTGTTAATATATGACTGAACTCGGTGTTCTGGTTACATTTCCATACTGCTTGCACGTAATTTGTGTTGCAGAATTTTAAGGGATAAATAAATCACCGAGAAAAAAAATCAGTTAGATTCAACAGCTGACAGCAGCTGTCTTTTGATAATGTGTGCGTCTCTGTAACTATATGGGTGTAACAATAACCAAAGTTTTATCGGTAAGTGTAATGAGCTATTTAGTTTTTCAGCGTTAATTAACCAATTTTTATTCTACAGACTTACGAGTGTCGATGAGTTCATCTCGTCGTAAAGAATATAAATAGGTGTTCAAATATACCAGAATTATTATTATTTTTATTATTATCATCATCTCTTTCTGAAGAAAAATGATTCATAGTAGCGATACAAGTGTTTGGGGAAAGTTATGAAAAAATGACGAGACTCGAACGACTCTGCATCACCTGAGTTAATTTGAATGCTTTTATTTCCTTGTGTTCCTTTTGTCTGTTGATCTTATATCCTTTCCGAAACTGTCCATTCGGTTCAACTGCTCTTCCAAGTCCTTTACTGTCTGTGACAGAATTACAATGTCATCGGCAAACCTCAAACATTTATTTCTTCTGCTTGAACTTAGAAATATTCCTTTGGTTTCCTGTACTGTTTATGTACAGCCCGGTCTCTCAACCTTCTCGACCACTGCTCCCCTCCATGGCCCTCGACTCATATAACCGTCGTCTGGTTTCCGCAAAAGTTCTTATTAATTTTCGATCCCTGTATTTTACACCTGTTTTCTTCAGAATTTCAAAGACTGTATTCCAGTCGATATTGTCCAAAGCTTTCTCCAGATCTACAAAAGCTGTAAACGTAGTTTTACCCTATGGTAATAAATCTTCTACGATGTATCGTGGAGGAGGAGGAGGAGGAGGAGATTAGTGTTTAACGTCCCGTCGACAACGAGGTCATTAGAGACGGAGCGCAAGCTCGGGTGAGGGAAGGATGGGGAAGGAAATCGGCTGTGCCCTTTCAAAGTAACCATCCTGGCATTTGCCTGAAGTGATTTAGGGAAATCACGGAAAACCTAAATCAGGATGGCCGGAGATGGGATTGAACCGTCGTCCTCCCGAATTACGATGTATCGTAGAGTCAGCATTGCTTCTTGAGTTTTTACATTTATCGGGAGTCCAATTTATCTTGCCCGAGGTCAGCTTCTGGCAGTTTTTGCCTTTCTGTAACGAATTCGTGTTAGTATTTTGCAACCATGACTTCTTAAACTGGTAGTTAGATAGTAGTCACACGTTAGCCCCTGCTTTCCTTGTAATTGGAATTATTACATTCTTCTTGAAGTCAGAGTATTTCGCCTGTCTCATACATCTTGGCTTTCCCAAGAGCATCAGTAATTCAGACGGCACTGTGCTAATCCAGGCACCTTGTTTCGACTTAGATCTTTCAGTGCTCTGTCAAATTGTTCTAGTAATGTTTTGCCTCTCATCTTCAACTTCGTCCTCTACCCCTCTATAATACTGCCTTCACATTGATCTCCCCTGTACAGACGCTTTATATACTCCTTCCCCCTTTCAGTTTTCCCACCGTTGCTCAGTACCGGTTTTCCATCTGAGCTCTTCATATTCATAAAGTTACTTTTCTCCAAAGACCTCTTTCATTTCCTTGTAATCAGTACCTACCTTACCTCTAGTCAAATTTGCTTTTAAATTCTTTCATTTTTCCTCAAGCCATTCCTACTTAGCCACTTTTCATTTCTTGTCAGTCACATTATTTAGACGTTTGTATTCCCTTTCGCCCCCTTCATCTGCTGCATTTTTACATTTCCTTCCTTAATCAATAAATTCAGTATCGTCTGTGAGATCCAACGATTTCTACTGGGCTTTACATTTTTACCTAATTTATCATCTATTGCCGTCTCTATTTCATCTCTCAGATCTATCCATTTGTCTTTTACTGTATTCCTTTTCCCTGTTCTACTCAATGGTTGCCTAATGCTCCCTCTGAAACTCTCAGTCACTCTTGTTCTTTCATCTTATTCTCGTCCCCCCTTCATAATTTCCTAGATTTTTGCAGGTTCTACAATTTTAGTCTGCAGTTCGTAACCAATAAAGTGTCTTGCAAATTAAAATCTGGTTGCGAAATCTCTATCTGACCATTACATAATCAACCTCAAACCTTCCGGTGCCTCCAGATCTCTTCCACGTATACAACAAATGATAGCGATGATTGAATTATTTTTGGGCAGCATTCTACCAGACAGCTTTCTCTTTCACTGCTTTCTCCCACTCCATATTTGCATACTATTTTTCTTCCTCTTATTTTTCCTACTGTCGAGTTCCAGTCCCCCTTCACAACTATATTTTCCTCTCCAACAACTAACAGAATAATTTCTTTTATCTCATCATATATGTGTTAAGTCTCTTAATCATCTGCGGAGCTAGTTGGCATATAAACTTGTAGTACAGTGGTGGGTGTTGTCTTTGTGACTGTATTGGCTGCAGATATAGAGGCAATAAAGAAATCGAGAGTGAATATATGTAATAGTCATTGTACAAGAAATAAATGTCAGTAAATTTCAGTACTGAGATCACATGCGTCAAATTTATACCATAAGGTACTCCAGTACATCAATTTTTAATTATAAGGTGCCAAAACCGGATTGTATGTAAAAAAAGCTACACAAAAATTAATGGAAGGTATTAGAAATCATAGCAGACTGGACTTGCGTTCGGAAGGACTGCGATTCAAATCAGAGTTCGGTCATACTGATTTAGGTTTTCCATGGTTCCTCTAAACTGCTCCAGGTAAGTACCAGGAATGTTTCCTTTGAATGACACAACCGATTTCCTTCCACATCCTTGATGTTTGAATCATTCATGCAAATTACTACCATAACTGTTTAAGTAACAGAATCCGGTACGTTGTCCTCGCGGCGAGTGTTCATGATAGACGAGGGTATCGGCAAGATTGCACCAGGGGAGTGGGACAGGACCTCTGTTTATTCTCTATACACAAAATGATCTGACGCATAGGATGAGCGACAATCTGCGGCTGTTTATTGATGATACTGTGCTGCACGTGATGGTGTTTCGTGAAGTGTAGAAGGATACAGGATGACTTAGACAAATTTCGTAGTTGGTGTGATGAATGGCACCTAACTCTAAATGTAGAAAAATGTAAGCTAACGCAGATGAGTAGGATAAACAAATCCGTAATATTCGAATACAACACTAGTAGTGTGTTGCTTCACACGCTCACATCGATTTAATATCCAAGCGCAATATTGCATAGCGATGTGAAATGAAATGAGCACGTCAGGTTGGCAATAGGGAAGGTGAGTGCTCGAGTTCGTTTTATTGGGAGAATTTTGGTTAAGTTTAGCTCATCCATAAAGGATACAGAACGCTAGTGCGAACCATTTTTTAGTGGTGCTCGAGTGTTTGGAAACTCCACCAGGTAGGGTTGAGGAAAGACATTGAAATAATGCAGAGGTGTGCTACTAGGTTTATATGGCAACGGCCTTGCCGCAGTGGATACACCGGTTTCCGTGGGATCACCGAAGGTAAACGCTGTCGGGCGCGGCCGGCACTTGGATGGGTGACCATCCAGGCCGCCATGCGCTGTTGCCATTTTTCGGGGTGCACTCAGCCTCGTCATGCCAATTGCGGAGTTACTCGACCGAATAGTAGCGGCTTCGGTCAAGAATACGATCATAACGACCGGGAGAACGATGTGCTGAGCCAACGCCCCTCCTATCCGCATCCTCCATTGAGGATGACACGGCGGTCGAATGGTCCCGGTAGGCCACTCGTGGCTTGAAGACGGAGTGCTACTAGATTTATTAATGGTAGAGTCGATCAGCACGCAAGTTTTACGGAAATGCTTCGGGAACTCAAATAGGAATCCCTGGAGCGAATACGACGCTCCTGTCGCGACGCACTACTGCGGAAATTCAGAGAACCACCATTTGGAACTGGCAGCAGAACCATTGTACAGACACTAATGTACATTTCGCGTAGGGACCACGAAGATAAGATGCAAGAAATTAGGGTTCATACGGAGGCACGTAGAGAGTCGTTTATCCCTCACTTTTTTTTGCGAGTAGAACAGGTACCGAAATTAGTAGTGGTACGCGATACCCTCCACCATGCATCACACTGTGGCTTGCGAAGTCTGTATGCAGATGTAGAACATGACTAGTAATAATGAAAGAAGGTAATTTTTGTGCAGTTGTAGTTATTCATTATTATGGGCTTAAGGGCCTGTTGAAGACTATTCACGTTTCTTAATAAAAATGACCCTCTTTGTAAGATCTATCATTGCTGAAAGTTTTTCAGAGAGTTCCTGAGACACCCTGTTGAAAAAACTTGAGACCAAAAAAATAATAACAAAGATTGAGAAAACGCATTGAATTCTGCTGCCCAATAAAAGTGAAACACAGTGAATATGCAACAAGCATCAGACTGGCATGTGGATATGAATATAATTAGCATATCAGCGAAATTGTGCAAAGAAACGCCATCTACGTTCAGTACATAAGGAAAAATTTGCAGACTTCTGATCTACAAATCACGTTTTAATGTTTACTATGTGTCAGAAGATCGCGCTATACTTCATGACTACTACCAACACGTGCCGGAATTTAACGTCGACAAGATGGTGGACTATCGAGGCTGCAATACAGTGTTCAGCGGAATTGCTGTGACCATTGATCGAGATCCTACAACTGGCATCCGAATATGGAATGGATGCGTTCAAGAGTCTCATGCAACAGCCCCACGTGGCTAGTGCCCGAGAGGACAGTCAGAATGTTCTCACAGCTGCGCAGTATCGTTCAACCAGGCCACGTACCTTGGGTCACGATATGAGCTTGTTTGCAGGAAGAGAACTGTCCACACAGACAGTGTGGCGTCTGGGAGGTCTGGAATACCGCGGTTTGCCTTAACGCAGTGCAAGAGAGAGACGGGCGGCAGTGATCGTCCATAGAACAATAAGGCTGGGCAGCAAGCATTCTGTGCTGCTATTGGCTGATGTTGTGATGTCACTAAGGAACAATGTTTGCCTCGAGAACAGTGCTATAACATGTGGGCCGAGCGTTTATGCGATTTACTAGTGATACGTTTTAGTTTCTACTGAAACAGTGAAACGTAATTTGGTATTCTGCTATTCCTAGAATGTGATTGTTACATTCTGAAACTTGGTCAGCTTTTAAACAGACACTGCTGCTTTAAAAAGAATTCAAGCCTCTATCGAAATATGCAAAAAATAGCTTAAAGAATTTTCTTTTATACAGTCTTCTGTCAAAGTAAATGGTCGTGATGAGCATGAAATGTTCTTACTTGGCTCTGATAGAAATTTTAACGAGCGAATAAGGTCTATGTAACTCACAGTTTCATTTCGTGCTCACCACGAATATAAAAGAATTTTAACTAATAAATCGGCACTGTCGTTTTCACTCAAGAAAAGTGCCTCATTTGTTGAAATCATTCGAATTTGTTAATCCAACTAAAACTTCTTTCGAAATACTTGGGTGTCAACTGAAACTGTAGTTTCCGCAAAAGTACAGTGCTGACAAAGTAGAGCACATCCGAGCTTTTCTCTGAGAATATTGTAACTTTTATATCAAATTGCACGTAAACTAATCGACTTGCAAACATCCTCTTTGAACCATCGACCCCGTTATGATCCCTGTAACACACTTCTGGCGTTAGTGGACGGAAATATTTTCCCTAGTATTCAATTAATTTCACGAGACAGTTGGCTTCGCGCAGACGTAATTTCGTTGATGACAATTGCCATGGAAGATCTGTATTGCGTATTCGCTTTTTCAACCACATGTTTTTCCTATGAGTACTTTTCCTCTGTAGTATCGCTACCGAATTCTGTAACTCTCTTAATCTGAGTCATTACAAACAACTTCATCAGCAAATGTATTTTTTTTCAGCACTCTTGTTCTGTGATGAAAGCTTTTCTAAAGACTCTAAGCTCATTTTATGAATCTCATGTTCCTTCGTTTCGTTTGCTTATGTTGTGTCCTACTACCAAAAGACAAATTACACGATAGATATACATCGCTCTTAAGCTCTCGTTTCCGAGGTAAATTTAGGAGTTCCAAACGAAAGTCTCTAACATAATCAGTTTCTTTGTAATGAGTGGAGCATATTCTAAGATGGGGTTGAGCTGTTCGTACTCGTCATGAAGGCAACGGCGGTGCTAATATCAACGTGTGAGGTAGTGCTAGGAGCGGACAATCGCGCATGGCAGCCGACGAGACTCATCGCAATCGGGTTGGTGAACTCCAGAGATCGAGGCACCCACCGTGCAGACAGGTTCCTGTACCGCGGTTCAGTTGTGGTATGTTAAACGTATGTGAGAGCTGTGTGTCATCCGATGGTTTTCTCTGCTGAGTTCATCAAACTGTTTCCGACGAGTCTCGTCGGCAGCCGAATGCGGTTGTCCACCCCCAGTTCTGTCACACCATATCCTTCATTACGAGTGCCAACTACTTAACCTCGTACGTTACTGATGTTGATACAATCATCACTTTACATGTCATTCACTCTGCCGTGGATTTCAATTGGAGTCACGTTTTCTGCAGTTAGAAACTCGATTACAGTACGCTGTGTCTCACACATGGACGTAGTTACCTTACACACAGCCATGTTATACGCTACAGCTCGGAATCTTTTAGCGTCAAAGGGTTGCAACTCCCGTCAGCGAAACGGGAGAGACGGCCGAGTAATATGCAAGGCTGTAATACTTCAGCCGGTATCGAAAACAGAATAAAAATTTAGGAGGGATTACTTTGCAGCACGTCCTCGTATTTGGCTCTACGATATTTGCTACAAATTGTTTTTATATGCCTCAGAGAATTCAGAGACGGAAGGGAAAACTATTAGCAAATAATTATTTTTTATTCAAAATGTAGAACAGCAATCTCTCGTCCTTTCCTCTCACGCTTTATTAAAGCAAACCTAGGTTTCTGCTAGTAACTAGCCATTATCGATGCTGTATTTGAGAATTTCAATCCATGCCCTAGTACGTCAATACCCTGTTGCTCGCGCTCCTGTCACAGTTCATTCAAGACTAGTCTTCAGTTGTTGGTATGTAGTAATGGAGTTCAGTCGAAATAGAAAGGAATTAGTATAAAATTCTCACCTGAAGCATTACAATTTTCTGTTCACAGACGGGAAGTTGCGGGGAGAGGATTTGGGGCGAAATTTGAATAAAGTTTTCATTTCACCTGCTGTTGGCGTTTTAGGTATATGATGGAAAACAATAAAACTTTTTATTTGAGTGAATGTGTTTTAAAACCACACGAAAAAGTGTTGGATAGCGAGGAAGACATGTGACTCCAGTCATCCTGATTTGAAATTTTTGTGCAAGAAACGATTTAAACTAACTTCAGAAGCAAATGTAGCTTTGCTTAATTTACACTTAATTTATGTTAAACCGTTTTTAGAGACTCAGACGGAAGCACATGATCATCTGGTATTTGGTTTTGTACTACCCTCCAGTGCACCTGTTACACATGGCAAGAGGCTTGTACGGTTACACGACGCACGGCTAACGTTCAACACAGATTTCGCTAGTGTAGCCTGATCCTAAGGGAGGAAAGGATAAATTTCACAGTACTATTAGTATTTCACTAACACAAATGATTATGACATCGTTTCTCTATATCGTGCCACATATGGACGCCGAGATCCCCTTTTGAAGCAACGATAGTTCGCATGATCATAACACGTTTACAAATCGAAACCAAATTACTACGTCTGATTTACATGTACGATCTGAAATAGAGATAATTCAATTGTAGATCTAAAGGTCCAAAAAGGTAGTACGGCGCTAGGTCCCAGATATTTGAATTTTGTACTTGGCTGTTTTTGCCGAATTTGAAAATAGAAGATCGCTTGTGGAACCTGGTCCCTTCTGTTTGATAAAAATTTTTTTGTCCAGTTTTTGTTGCTCGTTCATGGAGTTTCCCTATACATTGGATTCCTTTTGGCCTGTTATTGGATAGGATATCACTGCCGTCAACAAATGTTTGACAATAAACACGGTTTATTTATAACATTAGTTTCATTTTGTCATTTTCTGATCTGAATTGAATAGCAATGGTGATAATCCATTTATTTCATCTCTGTTCTGGTTTCTAACGGTTCAGAAAGATCGCACACAATAAAAATTTTCATGTTGTATTGCTCACAATTAGTTTGATAATTTCCCTTTTTTGTCAGTTTAGAATTTCACTACTGATTTTAAGTGGTCGTTTCCCCGAGGAATCGTATACCTTTTTTGATATCAACAAATACGATTAGTATTTGCTGAACTTTGCGAGTTTGGAAAGCGGTTTCAAGATTTAGGATTTCTTCTGTATATAACCATCTTTTTCAGAACGTGAGCGATACATTAATTTCGTTTGTTAATCATTTAATGAACCACCAGAACTGCAAGTTAGGGAATCTGTTCGGAACGAATACAGCAATGCAATGAAGCAGACTGCTGTGTTACTGTGCTGCATAATAGCCACGCGTGTGTGTAGCCCAAGCGGACAAGGGAGTGTATTGTACTGCACTCCCCGTTTTAATAACAGCAATTTAGCTCTCTGTTACAAGAAGCTAAACGCATTTATTACATGCTGCCTAATGACTGCGTAGGGCGGGCACTGTTTCGAAAGAGATTGCTAATTACTGATCGCAATCAGAATTGGGCGGGGTTATACTGAGAGCAATGACCGCACTTTATTAAAGATACCACGTCACTGGTTCGAATTCTTGGCACTAAGTCATTGTCCACATGACAAATTTTAGATGTAAACCCAGGGCATTACTTAGTGATTAAGACTGGTGTTTATGTTCTTTTCGCAATCAGCGATAACCTACTTTCTTTCATGCGCAATAGTTATATGTAAACATTGAGGATTATATTGCTAGCTCCGCGACACTTTAAATATGTGTACCGAATCTGGACTTAGCGCTGTACCCAATACAAACATCTGAGTTAGACTCTCACTCCGGCACACAGTTGTAAACTGCCACCATATTTCACGACAGTATTACACTCCGCTCCAAAGTGAGAGATGAACTCTCGAGCTGTACTATGCGGCACTCTTCTCCGCATTACGTGAACAATCTGAAGTAAATTAGAACAAAGAGTTCATCTGTGTGGACATACTGTCCGTAGTTGCTTTACATTTCCTGAGGATATTTTCGTTCTGTCATTGCAACTAGAAGAATATACGTGTTTTTATTCTTTTTCACCAGACGCTTTTCATTTTATTGAGGTAAAGCATTGTAATTGGTGTTTTCATCTTGGTTTTTTGCCCTTATCGGTAAATTCATCTTTGGTGTTTTTCGTCATTAGAAACTGATACTTTTAGTCTAACTTTTAGTTGCCCTGCAGAATTATGCATTTTTTACGTTTTACACGGCACAATTTTTTGCACGCAAAAAATTAGTCTAAAGTACCAGTGTCTAATCAGGAAAAACACGTGCTAGCGGACGGCATTTCCCGATGTAGGCGACGAACCAAACGGAAATGACAACCACTAACGATGCTTTACCTCAATAAAGCGAATCTCATCTGGTGAAAAGTATTAAAAAAAACACGCATTGTCTTGCAGTTACAACGACGGAACGAAAATACAACTAAGAGTGTTATTCAGATGCACTAAATGTGTACTTTTACGTTCGTGACGATTCCTCTTTGTATCATCGGTTTGTCTTTTTGAAAGTAACGTTATAATTTTCATAACATGGAGATGTACTCCACCGTTTTACTTAGGTTTAGTTTCAGTAACAGTCTACAGCGTAGCACTTTAAGAAATATGCTATCATAGGAAGAAGCAGAAATTGGTGTATTCGCCGATTTACTCATACTTCTTGCATTTGTACTCAGTGAAAATGCTCATCACACGAAGTTTCGTGATGTACGACGACCTCAGTTTATAATTTGTCGCCGACCACCAATCACTGTGTTCTGACATCGTCAGTGCGGATATGAGGGTCGGGGAGAGGGGAGGGGGGACCAGTGTAGTCCTAGCTGTTTTGCGGAAAACCGTGCAATTTATCTGACGTCCAAAACGGCATGTCCATGGGATTTCGTGATAAGGGTGGAAGCATTTCCGAAACAGGTAAGCCTATAAACTGTTCAAAATGGGTCAAATGGCTCTGAGCACTATGGTCATCAGTCCCCTAGACTTAGAACTACTTAAACCTAACTTATCTAAGGACATCACACACATCCATGCCCGAGGTAGGATTCGAACCTGCGACCGTAGCAGCAGCGCGGTTCCGGACTGAAGCGCCTAGAACCTCTCGGCCACAGCGGTCGGCTTGTAAACTGTTCGTTTGCCGTTGTGATTGAATTATATCGTGCATTGCAAAATGGCGCTATCCAAAACCGGCGCCGAGGCAACTGTGGCGCACAACAGGTCATATTGTCAGGGGTGAACGATAAAAATATGGCATTTCAGTCTTTGATCGCTAATTTTTATTTGCAATGACCGATTTCAGGTTAGCTGCCCATCTTCAGATAATATATTGCACTCGCAGAGTAACCTGACAGTACGATGGCTGCGGAGACGTGTACGGCGAATAGACGTGCCACTGTTGAGCATATGGTCCAGATGAACCAAGGGGCTATCAATAGCAAGTATTTCAGAGAACAGTGCTCTGTACGGGCCTCTATAGCAGGTGCCTGGATCATTCACGCATGCTGTCTGCTGTTCGTCTACGACGAAGGCTGGAATTTGCACGACAATATCGGTGCTAGACGTCTAATGAGTAGCGACAGGTCGTCTTTTTAGATGAATCACATGTATGATTAATGGGACAAATGGCCGTTGGCGCGTACGGCGTGAAACGTCTACAAGTAAACTTCCTGCAACAAGGAGGGAGTATTATGGTAAGGGGCATGTTTTCATGGGATTCCGAGAGTAAGCTCGTCATTCTAGAAGGCACAATGAATCAGTATCAGTATGCATCTATCGTTGGGGCTCAATGAATCAGTATCACTATCCATCTATCGTTGGGGACTATGTCCACCTCTACAAGCAGAGTGTTTTTCTTCGACACGATGGCATCTACCAGCAGGACAATGCAATGTGTGAAACAGCTCGCAATTTATGTGCGTAGTTCGAAGAGCATCAGGATGAGTTTACCGTACTCCCCTGACCTCTTAACTCTCCGGGTTTGAACCCAATCGAGAAACTGTGGGACCAGTTCTATTGGGCTGCTCGCGGCGTAGGTCCTCAGTCGAAATATCTAGCCCTGCTAGCCACGGCATGGCTCCACATGCCTGTCGGTACCTTCCAGAACGTCATCGATTCTCTTTCTGCACGTCTCGCAGCAGACCGCAATGCAAAAGGTGGTTATTCAGGCTTTTGACGGGTGGAGGCAATGCTGTCGCTCGACAGCTCTCCTGCCAGTACTGACGCTAGTGCAACTTACCTTAGAAGGTAGACTGCAGAAAGGTGAAGCAACGTTTACAGCATTTGAAGACTTAGACGAAGTTTTCTACAGTTGACTGGGATACACTCTTAAAATTCTGAAGACGGCAGGGTTAAATACAGGAAGTGAAAGGTCATCTACAACGTGTACGGACAACAGACTTCCACTAGATTTTTAGCGATAGGATCGATCAAGGCGAGGGTATTGCGAAAATGCTCAGTGTACTCCAGTGGGAGTCCCTGGACGGTGAAAGACTTCCTTTTCACAGATAAAATTTAGAGAATGGGCATCTGCGATGGACTGCTACCAACATATGTTCCGCCTAAGGAACGCGAGGACAAGGTGGAAGAAAGCATGGTACATACGGAAACATAGAGACAGTAATGTTTCCCTCGCATCATTTGCGTGTGGAACAGAAAAAGGAATGACTGACTGTGGTGCAAGGCATCCTCTGCCATGCATCCTTTGGTGGCTGCCGGAGTATGAACAGGGGATAGACAAAAATGTGGGAACATCACAAACAAAACACATTACAGTGCCGAATACGGTGTAGGAAAACCGTTGCCATTCAAAACAACTTACAGTCGTCTCGCAGTGAATAAATACAAGTCATGTATGGTTTTCGAGGGTATCTTATACCGTTCTTCCTGCAAAATAGTGGCAAGTTCAGGTAACGAAGACGGAGGAGGATAGCGATCACACTCTTTCCAGAGTAGGCCTCAAGGACTGTACAATATTTAAATCTAATGACGATGGTAGCCAGGGGTATGCAACAATTTATCTTCGTGCCAAAAACACCAGTCCTGGGCGATGCGGACTGCGTGAGTAGTGCCCTGCCGTCTTGGAACACAACATCACCACTGGGGAATAAACGTTGTACCATGGGTTGGGTCTGATAAGCCAAAGTTGCCACATAATTCTTAGTAGTAATACTACCTTGCAGAATAACCACGGAGCCCATGGAATACACCTACGTCTACATATCGGGTGATCAAAAAGTCAGTATAAATTTGAAAACTTAATAAACCACGGAATAATGTAGATAGAGAGGTAAAAATTGACACACATGCTTGAAATGTCACGGGGTTTTATTAGAACCACCCCATATTGCTAGACGCGTGGAAGATCTCTTGCTCGCGTCGTTTGGTGATGATCGTGTGCTGAACCGCCACTTTCGTCATGCTTGCTCTCCCAGGTCCCCAGACCTCAGTCCGTGCGATTATTGGCTTTGGCCTGAAGTCGCAAGTGTATCGTGATCGACCGATATCTCTAGGGATGCTGAAAGACAAATCCGAGGCCAATGCCTCACCATAACTCCGGACATGCTTTACAGTGCTGTTCCCAATATTATTCCTGGACTATTATTATTCCTGGACTACAGCTATTGTTGAGGAATGATGGTGGACATAATGATGCAATTCCTGTAAAGAACATCATTTGTCTTACTTCGTTATGCTAATTATTGCTATTCTGATCAGATGAAGCGCCATCTGTCGGACATTTTTTGAACTTTTGTATGTTTTTGGTTCTAATAAAACCCTATGTCATTCCAAGCATGTGTATCAATTTGTACCTCTCTATCTACATTATTCCGCGATTTATTCAGTTTTAAAAAATTTATACTGACTTTTTGATCACCCGGTACATACCCCACAAGCCATAGAATGGCACATGCCGGAGGGTAGCACATATCACTACTAGTTATTTCCTGTTCCACTCGCAGAGAGAGCGAGCGAAAAACGACTGTCTATATGCCGTTGTGCAGCCCTAATTTCTCTTTTCTTGTCTTCGTGGTCGTCATATGACATGTACGTTGGTGGCAGTAGAATAGTTCCGCAGTCAGCTGCACGTGCTGGTTTGAAAACTGTAGCAACAACAACAACAACAACAAATCTAAACGCGCACACCGTGCACATGTTAGAATCCACAAAGTAATAATCCTTGTGGTTCATCTAGCGTGTATTACCAGTTTCGATTTATGGCAGTGAGAAATGGAGTCTGAATACAAGAATTGTTCAAAAACTGAGAGCAGCTCTGCGACCGATGAGATACACGTTCGAAGTTACTGGGAGAGAGAAGAGAAAGAGAGGAAATAAACTACAGTAGATGAATCACGATTGTAATAGAAGTTAAATGGAAGTGGATGGATCGTGTATCCTGATGGCTGATGGGCCAGCCAAGTTGTCTCATAGATTCAAAAGATACGAAAAGACTGACATGACGACCTAAAGGAAGTTGGGTAGCTGACATTAGAAAATATCTAGGTGCGACATGAATCAATATAGCTGAAGGCCATAATGCATGGAAAAGTCTACAGGGCTCCTTCATCAAGCATTGATTGTCAAATAACATTTATTCCCCATCAGATAATTGAAGCAGCAATGAAGTGCTCTGTCAGCATAGGGTGTCAATGTATTATCGGACTGTAGTAATTCAAATGGATTCGTAGATCGAACAATTAATAAGGAGATACTGAATCTTGTCGTGGAAGGGTTATGACTTAAAAATTTCGTGAAACAGAAAAGCTTTAAGATGGTTGTTCTAAAGTTCCAGGTGTTCTACATAGTATCCCCTCACTTGGTTTCAACGTCCAAAATGTTCATATAACCACGTGAAACTGTCAGGAAAGTCCTCTTGTTCAAATCGCGCGTCATACTGGCTTCAGTATCGGTTATATCACCAAAGCGTCGATCCTTCATGTGAATTTCTGCGCTTTGGCCTTTTTGTGGTAGATTCTTAGTCATAGTACCAAGTACCGTCAGCCGTGATGTTTATTTTTTAAGAAAAGAATTGTCGACATTTTGCATTTCAATCAAGTCGCAACATGCGCCCATGGGGTGTTTTTGTCAAGAAGTCAAAGAGCACAGGACGAACTTTCCACACACTTTACTCTTCCTCAAAATGTTCTGGAGAACTTCGTTAACATTTGATTTAGAGACGTTGCTCCATTGTGATTTGTGATACAACAACATTGACACACTGCGACTGTACATCCACTACATAACGCTGCCTGTTCTCAACTGATTGGTCGAATGCAAGATGTCGTTTACAGTTGTAAGTTCAAGCTGCCACCATAGTTACTGCACTGACGTCGCTCATATACCAGGAATAAAACCGCTCTCATAACATTTTGAACACAGTGTGTATATAACACCTGCCTCTAGTCACAAAATATAATAGTGCTTAACACCTTCTTAAGGTCATGCTGCTTTTTCCCCCACGTATGTAAATGGACTTGTACTCTGGCACCAAGAAACTTGACGCCGACAGGACGTTAAAATTTAGACTATTTTCTAACTCCTTTTATCAGCACTCGTCTATACAAAGCCTTACGTTGATGTTGCGGTGAAGGCGTCACCATAAGCCATTGCGTTGGCTGCCGGTTTCCCCACTGAACAGAACACTGACTGCAGTGCATGAGCAAGATGATGACTAAGTATTGTCAGACGAGATCAGAAACCCATGCTGACAAACGTAACGTCGGAATTTAAGAAAGAGCTCCGAGAGTCAATGGTAGTTTCCAATAGTTATGGCAAAAACCAGCCTGCTGAGTACCCGTAACTGACTGCGGATCAGATACAGTGTCTTTTCTGGAGTCGAGATTTAGTACACTTAACTGTAGAGCTCTGCATTCGTGGCAGGCCGTGTGATGAAATGAAGCTTATGATAGAGTGATAGTCACCCAGCACGAGAGCAGGAGTCCTTATTGAAAGAAAAGCGACATCCGAGCTGATCGTGATTCCACATTTGCATAATGTGTTTTGTCAATGCATTGGTACAGTTGTGGCCATTAAGAGCTTCTGCCTGGGAATCTGTTCTAACAGTCATACCGTTATACTTACCCTTAAGAGAATGTTGCATACCAGAAGCACATATCATAACTTAAGAACGTTGAAACTTCGCTAAAACTCTAGAGAACCTTGTTATATGAATCAGTTCAGCTTCTATATGACTCACTGGAAAGGTTACACCTAAGATACTCAACCGAAGATGACAGGGAGTTGTGTGTACTTACAATGCGGCATCGCTCAGTATATCAGAAGAGATTCGCATTCATTTATAGACTATATGTCAGATCATCTAGCTGCATTTTATTAAATTTTGGGACTGGCTGAGGCACCCGCTCTCATTTTGGGACAGGTCCATTTCTCCAACATGCGTATGAACCAGCTTTTCGTGTTTGACAGTCTTCCACAATTTTAATCAATTCTGAAAGGTTTCGTGGCTATACTTCGTAGCAGTGCAATAACAAAATTATGTCGACTGTCTACAAGCCGGAAGCGATCGGTCTGTAGTTTTTGTTGTGAATTATAATGTCTAAGATGTGGCTGGTTGACATGAGGAAATTTCATCTGTTTAAGACGACTGCCTGCCAAAGACTTTCGCTTATTTACAGCGACGGCATTACTAAACAGGACAGTCAACCTCATTCTTCTAGCATTCGTAACAAATTACTCCTTAAATTCATGGCACGACAACGCAAAGAATGTCCAGATATACATATTTGTTCAATAGCGAAGGGAGCAGTTATAGTAGTATTTGTTTGCGATTGTGTAATTCTAGGTCGTTTTAAATGTGTTGCTCGACAGTCGACTACTGAAAAATATTCACTAAGGAAATTAAAATCCATGGAGAAGAAATAAAAACTTTGATGTTTGCCGATGGCAAGAGCAGTTGAACGGAATGGACAGAGTATTGAATGAGGATATAAGATGAAGATAAATAAAAGCAAAACGAGGATAATGGAATGTAGTCGAATTAAGTCGGGTGATGCTGACGGAATTAGATTAGGAAATGAGACACTTAAAGTAGTAAAGGAGTTTTGCTATTTAGGGAGCAAAATAACTGATGGTTGTCGAAGTAGAGAGGATATAAAATGTAGAATGGCAATTCCTGAAGAAGAGAAATTTGTTAACATCGAGTATAGATTTAAGTGTCAGGAAGTCGTTTCTGAAAGTATTTGTGTGGAGTGTAGCCATGTATGGGTGTGAAACATGAACGATAAATAGTTTGGACAAGAAGAGAATAGAAGCTTTCTAAATGTGGTGCTAAAGAAGAATGCTGAAGGTTAGGTGGGTAGATCACATAACTAATGAGGAGGTATTGAATAGAATTGGGGAGAAGAGGAGTTTGTGGCACAACTTGACTAGAAGAAGGGATCGGGTGGTAGGACATGTTCTGAGGCATCAAGGGATCACGAATTTAGCATTGGAGGGCAGCGTGGAGTTTAAAAATCGTAGAGTGAGAGCAAGAGATGAATACACTAAGCATATTAAGAAGGATGTAGGTTGCAGTAGGTACTGGGAGATGAAGAAGCTTGCACAGGATAGAGTAGCATGGAGAGATGCATCAAACCAATCTCAGGACTGAAGACCACAACAACAACATGGGAATTGCAGTTGCTACTCGTACTGCACGAGCCTTGTGTTTTGTCACGTACTGGAGATGAAAATACACTGCCGATAAAAATGCTATCAGATGGCGTTCATTAGGCCTGCCTGTATCCCCTCTGCTTCGACTCTACGGGCGGTACCACCACAATGTTACAGCACTTGACCACCGGTTGTTATTGTTGCAAACATGCGGTGGTGTTACAGTAAACAGCTAGACTGGTGACTGAAGAAAACGTATCGTTTTGTGAATGATTTCAAAATAGTTGCTCAGTCTGTCCTCGAAGTAGCACGGTAAAGACTTGCGATAAGCCGATTTAAGCTCCCTCACTTTAGGGTGGAATACTATTGGATCGACTAATAAATGTCCTGACTTAATAGGTGAACATTGTTTGGAGTAACCATGCCATATCGATGAGTACATACTCCTGTTGAACAGCTGCAGACATCTGAACGGAGTCGCACTGTGGACCTGCGGGGAGCTGGATGGACATATCGGCTGATATGTCACTCCTTTCAACCTGGCCTATGGAACTTTTACACACCGGTAGACCAAGCTCTACACGGCAACGTGCTAGAGACACACGTCAGGATCGACGCATTGTGGCCGACCGAACTTCATCCAGAGACGAAACCTGGGCACAAGTTGCACCCGTTGTGTCTTCAGGGATCATTGGGAACCGTCTGCTTGCAGCAGGAGTAAGACCATTTGCGCCTCTGGCGAGGCTACTACCGACATCAAGACGCCGCAACGCATGGCTTCTCTTGTGTCGTGAATGAGTTGACAGGAGAGTGGAATGGTGCTCCGCTGTCTTCAGTGATGAGAGTATGTTCTGTTTATTTGCGAGTAGTGGACGTACATTCATATGGCACAGACCTGGTGAGCTGTCTGTAACAGAGTGCACTCGCCTGCGACACCCAAGTCGCGTTTCGGGTTTCATGGTGTGGGAGGCCATCAGTTACAACTAGTGGGCACGTCTGGTGTTTCTGGAGGGGAAAGTAACTAGTGACCGTTACTGTTCACAGGCTGTTATCCCCGTACTACCGTCATTTCTTCGACAGGAGGGTGACGTGCTTTTTTTAGCAGGACAACGGTCGTCCACTTATGGCTGCTTCAACGCAATGTTCTCTTCGTGGTGTACAACAGCTGCCCTGACCAACAAGACCATCAGATCTCTCGCCAATTGAACACTTACTGGACTGTTGAAGCGGAACTTAGCCGCACTCTAGAACGTGCAAGGACCATTGACGAATTGCAACAAAAGATGCAAGGTGCTTGGAACAATCCATCGCAGGATGCCATTCGGAACTCTTATCGTTTTTATGTGAGAACACAAGTATGTGTTGCCACCAGACGGGACTACACCGTGCATTGATGCGACTGTTTTGGTGCTCTTTACTGTGACACATGAGTTTCATTTGGTCTGAAGTTGTTATTAAGTAGTTCTACCTTGATGAACTACCCGTCATTTTACTTGTCAATTAAATGAACATGTGTTTAAGGGCATTTTTCCGACAATGTAGATGCTGCTGGCATGTAACAGAAAACATTGAGAAAATGTGCAGACATCTGAAGTGCAACTTCTGACGAAGACATTTTGAAAAGAAGGTGATGCATAGCCTACAGGACGTATCACAAACAAGCAGCAAATTCATATAATGTTCCACTATGATGCCATCACGTGAGACTTAACAGAAACGATACGCAAAATTATTGGCTAGCGCTCAGGTGTGTCACGACGAAGTGTCACTACATAAGTCATATTAATCGAAGAATGTACCTTCATTCAGAAAAACTGTTTTGACCTTACTGTGAATAATATAACCCTATAGTCAATGATCTGTAATATAGTTCTCTAAAATCCAAGATATTTCCATATATCTTGTTATCGGAACACTGGAAGTCACATGTTGCGTTCAAATGAACTATGGTTATAATGAAAACTCGTTAGTAGTTCCAGCAGAAAGATCCACTCGAAGACTCATACTGAGGATCACTACCGTAGCTGGAAAACTTCACGTATATAAGACCCAGATTGTCTGCACGGAATCATGTCGTATGGCGTAAGAGCAATGGTCGTGAAAATATCCTAACCAACAGGAACAGGAAGTAAGTGTGATTATCTGTTTCAATTGCGACAGGAATTGCTACAGTCCGTGAATGAAGATCTATCTCAACCAGTTTTCAAGGGAACATTGTGAAGTCAACAGAGTAAAACTAGCATATGGTATCTTGCAAAGGGCCATTTCTCTCGGCATAACGCCACACACATTTAGTAGGTCAAACACACGGAAATCTGACACCGGCTGACTGGAGGTGTGTAGTACTGTCCGCCGAGTCACGATTTTCCCTGTTCTCAGACGACGAAGGCGTCAAGATTGCACTAACGGCTCAGAGAGGCGTTTAACGAGTAGTGTGTGGCGGGCTTAGTTCACACCAGAGGTGGGTCTGTGATGTTTATAAGTTTTATTTTGTACCACGACTAGTGTCCATTTATTCAGGTTACCACGTAGTTATGTTTTTCTTACGCTTCTATGATACTCGATATCAGCTGGCACAGTGTCTCCATACAGCTCACGGCTTCAAAATATTTCGTCAAGTAACTGTTTAGAGCTGTTAAACTTCTTGTAGTTCTTCGACTGTCGGTTGTAAGTTCTTTATCATATGTGTTCATCTACTGCACGATTTCACGTTATGATAAATGGGTGATTCACGTCCTGCGTTTATATGACATAATCTGATGATCGTGATTATTGAAATGTTATTCTAACAAAGATAAAAATAGCTATCAAGACTTTTGAATTTATCATTCAATGGTGAATACAGACACTGTTTCATTCACAGAAATCCATTTCGAGAATGCTTCATGTTTCACAGTGTTATTTGCTTTCTCTCTAAATGTGTCATTTCGTATGATGAGTCTTGAATCATCCGCGAAGAGAAACGTCTCCCACTGAACCATGTTTCCGTCGATGCAATCACCGCAAACGCGACCGCTTTAATCGACTGCTGAGCGAAATACTCCTGTAGGTAGCACCTGAAGAAGGCAACGAGTTACGTTGCCGAAATATTGTGCCAGAGCGACACAAACATCCGGCAGTAGACCCGATTATTCCTCATGTCGAAATACTCCTGTTCGCTCACCTTGCATTCATTCCACTGTGTGGAGGCCTCTAGCGCACATAATCTTCCCCTCTCCCCCCCCCCCCCCCCCCCCCAAGCTCTCTTGTAACATCACCTATCCAGCAATTGCAGGAAGAGGAGACCTAACTGAAAGATGTGATCCCGACCTCATTTCTTCGACTAAGCTACAGAAAATAGTGTAATTTCATTTTATTGGCGTTTGGGGCCCACTATAGACAAGGCATTACGTAAGTGGCATGTCCCATAATTACAAAAATCTATATAATGACATCCAGGAAACACAGACGCTGATAACACATAATAATAAAATATGAAGATAACTTGCAACAAATACAGTACTTTCAGATGATTGAGACACATGCTGGTAAGGTACAATACAGATAAACTAACCTATTCTGAAGTAATATTGGTGCATTTTATTAGAAGATAGATTCGCAAAGGTGAATAAAAGCAATAGATAGATAAAGCATTATTGTTTTTCAGGCAGAAACTCTTCATTCTGACAGTTGAACCTGTGGTTTGAAATTATTACCATATTTTACGGACAAATCGACGAAGAGCAATGAAGAACATGGCCACCAGAGTCTCCAACTTGACAATGGGGTTTCATAGCATCTCGTCTGGTAAAAAACGCCACTCTGTCGTTCGACCAAGTTGGCTGTTGGAGCTGTCTTGTATGACTGTCGGCAAACCAACAGCCTTCTTTCCTCAAACATGCATTTCTGTATTATACGGAGTGAGGCATGTGAACTTTGTCACTACTTGTCTGCCTGTGTCATTTCTCTCACCACCAATAGGGTAATAACTTGTTCAATCTTTTCTTGTCACAGGTTTTATGTTTTCCATCACTATATCGCTGTTCATGAAAGCTGCACGGTGTAAGAAAATCTCTGAATCAGTTTAAACCCCAATTTAACGTGTACGGGTAATGTGCCCGGGGCCAGCTTATGGAAGCAGTTGATGGTTCGTCTAGGCCAGGGTTTCCCAAACTTTTCCTCAGACGGAATCCTGATACCCTGATGGAATAAAAATGAGAAAAACTTGTTTTATTCAGTAATTAATTCCATTTTAAATGTTAACTAATAAGACCGAAATCTTAATAACATTTTAAAAAACCGGTATCGTCAAAATGTACAAAGAAAAGAAAACGAGATATTATTAACAGTTTTTCGCGGAGCACATATTCACTTTCCGCGGAACACCGGTGTTCCGCATAACACAGTTTGGAAAACCTTTGTGTTGCAGGTAGCATCAGTTTTTCAAAGTTTACACAGTGGTGTATGCATATCTGAAGAACGGTGACTGCAGTACCGAAAGTCACAGGAGGAATCAGACAATTCACACTAATGCCGTGGTGTGACAGTTTGTTGAGATACGAAATAGGCCTGTCAAGTTGGGGCATCAGTTTGTAGCATTTTTGTTTTGCATGTTGGTATTCCGTTTGGTATGGGTTTATTTATTGATTGTAATTTTTGTAATTGTAGTTCACTGTTGCTATCGGAGTTAACATATTGCCATTTTGCTATTTTCACATAGATAGTGGAGCGGTGGACACTAGGAACTGGAGTGACAAGAAGAAAAATCGGAACATTTTAGACATTTTTTCTGTTCGAGTTCAGTAGAGGGATCACAGAACTGTAAAATGTGTTTCGTGTGAGGGAATAATGCAACTGGACAGAGCACGAACATGGTTTTCTCGTTTCAAGGATGAACGTTTTGACATTAGTGACTCTCCATGTTCAGGAAGACCTTCGGGGTTTGATGAAGATCGTATGAAATCATTAATCCACAATGATCCACCTCAGTGTACTCTAGAACTAGCATATGTGATGAACTGTGACCATTTCGCTATCGTGAGACACCTGCATGGTATGCTGAAGGTTCAAAAATGGGGTGTTTGGGTACCGCATGTTCTAAGTCAAAATCACAAATATCCGTGGATGGCGATATGCGTATCTCCGCTTCCTCGTCAACAATTGGCTCGTGAACAAATCAGACCATTCGTATCCTGCATCGATACAAGTGACGAGAAGGTTGTCTTTATGCTGACATATGGAAATGAAAGGAATAGTTGAACCTAAACAAAGCAGCAACTCCCCGTGCAAAGACTTACACCCGGCCACAGAAGATAATGTCACGCATCTGGTGGTACAGCGACGGTGTGGTGTACTTCGAATTGTGTAACCATCATTGCTGACATTTGTTGTCAACAACTGTGACGTCTTGCAGACACAGTCCGAGAACAACGACCAGAAAGAGAGGGTGTAGTGATGCTACTCCACAATAACACCCGCCTGCATCCTGCTAGACTGTCAGAAACACTATACATCTGTTGGATTTGGAAGTCATTCCCAACTACCTTATTAATCTGATCTTGCGCTGTTAAATTTTTCACCTTTTGCGCCCTATATCGAACAACCTTCAAGGACCTTCCTTTCCGGATGAAAATGCTCTCCGAACATAACTTGACAAGTTCTTCGCCTCAAATCCAAGCGATTTGCATAGTTGCGGAATGGAAAAGATGCTCAAGCGTTGACAGACCATTGTAAATAGTGAAGGAGAATATATTGTAGATGTGTATTTGTTGATTTATGAAACTTACGGAAATCCGTACGAAATTACGCACCAACTCAATAGAACAAAAAAAATGGTTCAAATGGTTCTGAGCACTATGGGACTTAACAGCTGGGGTCATCAGTCCCCTAGAATTTAGAACTACTTAAACCTAACTAACCTAAGGACATCACGCACATCCATGCACGAGGCAGGATTCGAATCTGCGACCGTAGCGGTCGCGCGGTTCAAGACTGAAGCGCCTAGAACCGGTCGGCCACACCGGCCAGCCCAATAGAACGTTCACATAGATTCAGACAGAGGTGAAGCTTTCAACAGGTTTCATTTCGATATTGTGGTATCAGGTGATCGTTCGCGAAACACTCGTTCGACCCATCGAAGCATATTGCTGAAGTGTGTGGGGACCATAAGAAACAGAACTAACGGGGGGACATTAAAGGCAGCACTCACTGGATTGTTTGACTCGTGGGTGATTGGCACGGAAAATCTGAAAAACCTGAACTGATAGACGACAGAAAATAGACGCAGACTATCCCGCGAAAGCTTATTTACAAAGTTTCATGAATCAATATGAAACCAAAAATCTAGGAGTACACCACAGGCATCTGCTTTTACTCGAGTTGAGACCATGAAGGGAAGATTAATCATAGCACCTACAAATACATTAAGCAGATTAAGCAGCCAGTCTGCCATCACTCCCTGCGTGAAAGGAAGTGACACAATGTGATAAGAAGTAATGTATAATTCTGAATGATTGTTCTATGTAGCTGTTACGCTTTCATCTAAGTGACAGGCTGCTGGAAGCATGCCCAACAACACGAACACAACCCGACAGCGGTAGCATTAGACCATGGAGAACATTTAGCTGGGCTTCAATGGGCTCTTTGCAGTACAGAGGGCACCTTGAGGCAGCTGCGGACTACTTGAACTTTAGACCAACTGCAGCCCTTGATGTCCAAATGCGATGGCATCTTCCAGCAGGATAATTGTCCACATAGCAAGACCATAAGTATCTCCCTGTGTAGTTAAGAAAATACGTTGTATTCGATTACATAAACCGGCTAAAGAACGCGGAAAGGTATTTCACGAACCGAGAACTAAGGATTAGCAATTGTGTGTAAATGACTGTATAGGTGGAGACATAAAAGCCAATAACCAAAAATTAAAAATTTGAAGATACTCTAATATGTGGTACAATAGTACTGCTGTACTCTGCGCGGTGATTAGCAAGTATGGATTTAGGTGTACAGTGAACAAGTGAACTGATTTTTATCAAAGCTTTCTACGGATATTTAGCGTTGAATGCAAAGTAGAACCTACAATCAGACACGATGGCGCGATCATTCTAGAGAACGTTGTTCTGCCATATGAATGATGCTTCAACTTTCCATCAAGAACATTAAGTTGCTGATGGATCGACTATGCTCTGTACGCCATACTGCAGCTGCTGCACTGATTGCACCGCGACAGGGCCGCAGAGACTCTCCCTTCCTTAGATAATAACCTCTAACAAAATCTTTACGTAATCAAATTTTCGTTTGTTTACAAGACTATGACTGCAGTCACGCTATAGGAGCCAAAAGAATATAGCGCAGTCAGTTTATAAAATGCAGTATAGTTCGATAATTTGTTCCTCTTTTTGCAAGGAACAACGCTGCTACAGTTCATGCTGAGTTGACTTACGTTTATGACAACGACGTACCGGGTAGCTATAATTAAAGTGTAGCTACTGACAGAGGCCTAGTTGGTATCTAATTATCGTATGGCATCGAAATTTGGTAGATATTCTAATACGTTAATGCGGAACCGATTTCAGCTGAAATAGAAATTAGTTCATGTTTTGGCCACCAGATGCAAATCTGGCTCTATGCATGCAAGGAAAACATATAGAAATGTCATACGTAACGGATTGGGAAAGAGACTTCGGCAGAAAAGTACAAATGAGTGAAAAAAACATAATGTTGATTTTATTATTCACCACCGCTTACACAATTTGTTCAGTCTGAGCACCGGAGACTTTGACGAGATGCTGTACAGCTCCAGATTTGCAGCTGACGGCCAAAATTGGAACTAATTTTTTCCAGCGTAATTTGGTTCCGCGTATCCACCGAGTTCCGCTGCTGTACGATAATTACAGCCTGATCTTTATCTCCATGAGTAGCTGCACTTTAATTGTAACTACCTGGCACCATCAAGTAACACATAGGTTAGTTGGCGCAGACGCTTCCAGTGTGGTCAATTGTGAATGGCAGTGAATGAAGAGGCAGATTTGAAACATGTTGTTTCACCACAGGCTAAAAAACTGAAGACTCAGCCATCATTGGAAAAGGCGATTTTTTAGGGACTGGCGTGGTGTGGTACTAACAGATTACGCTCGTAAGGGGCAAACCGTCACACGAGCACACTACCGAAATCTCCTGACGAATTTACTGGACTCTATGAAACGGAAAGCGTTGCGGGACACTGCCAAAGAGAGTGTGTTTGCTGCGCAGTAGGTCACTATGCACAGGACACAGTAAAACGTATTGATTCTTTATCAAATTCTCTTTTACCTCCGTATTCTCTTGGCATGGCACGCAGTGACTTCTTCCTGTTTCCTCGGACGAAGAAACCATTGTGTGGCAGGAATTTCCAGAATGACGAAAATGGGAACATTTACTGAAAATCTAAAGCGTAGATTTCATCAAACAAGTACTTGAATAATGGTAAAAAAATTAGGACCTACTTCATTTATTCTTTTCAACACATGCAACCAGTTTCAACACCAAATGGTTTCATCTTCAGGCACCTGCATATGGAACACATTAAACGATAGAAAAGTATGATAGCACAAACAACATATAGTTTATGACTATAAAGGGATAAATCACATCATGGTATGGTTACTGGGGGTGTTACTCACAAATTTTGCAGTGTGTGATATTGGAATGTTTGTGTGGACTGTTCGGTCTGGATACTTAACGAACACTTGCAGTTTTTAAGGATTGTGAGCATGTAGTTGGTATGCCCTTTCATTACATTGTGCATGTTTGTGCAGTGTTTGACTGTAACTTTGTTGTGGTTGATGTAATGCTATATAAGAATGACTTCAACTGCCACTCTTTTGTTTTGAATGTGTGGTAGTATCCGGTTCATTATTAACTAGGGGTGATTTCCTCTGCACGAAGCGCCTTTTGGGTGCACAGTTTGGTTACACTGGTGTACCATGCTACAATGGAGTTTAGGTATGCAGAGTTTTAAGATATGAGTTAACGCATTTCGTCTAGGACGTATGTGGATGCGCTCGACATTTGTCACATGCTCATTATTGTGGAATATTCAGAGTTCTTTGCATTGTTTTTGTGTGTTAATATATACATGTTCTTGGTTCTGTTCTGCTGGGTTTCTATACGGGCGTTTCTAAGTACATTGTTCGGTTTGTGTAGTTGCACGTATGTGGCTACTGGTTTTACTAATTGACTTTCACGAGGTTACTCTTTATAGACTATTGTCATCTGTAAATAGCGGATTTGGCACAGTGGATGTTCCTCGGGAATAGTTAGTCAGCATATATTATGTACACTACTTTTAACCCTTTGGGAACATATTGATCGTGGCTAATGTTGGCAACATTGTTTTATGTCCGGTAGAATTCTTGGAATTAGTAGGAACTTTGATGATCTGCTTCTTTGTTTCTTGGGGGATGCTGCATCCAGAAAATTAACATAGTGACATAGGCAAGTTACTCATTTGCTATTGTCGTGGACCCTAGGGATACGACTCGGTTGCTTTAAAATAATATCGGATATATATACACCAGGTTTTAGATCTGTTTCACATTGTTAATGTTTTTGGGGTATTAGAGTATATGCTGTTATGTCGCTGGGTTTATATTTTCCAGCGAGTTTTTGTTCATTAGGTTCCCCCATGAACCGTGAACCTTGCCGTTCGTGGGGAGGCTTGCGTGCCTCAGCGATACAGATGGCCGTACCGTAGGTGCAACCACAACGGAGAGGTATCTGTTGAGAGGCCAGTCAAACGTGTGGTTCCTGAAGAGGGGCAGCAGCCTTTTCAGTAGTTGCAAGGGCAACAGTCTGGATGATTGACTGATCTGGCCTTGCAACGTTAACCAAAACGGCCTTGCTGTGCTGGTACTGCGAACGGCTGAAAGCAAGGGGAAACTACAGCCGTAATTTTTCCCGAGGACATGCAGCTTTACTGTATGATTAAATGATGATGGCGTCCTCCTGGGTAAAATATTCCGGAGGTAAAATAGTCCCCCATTCGGAACTCCGGGCGGGGACTACTCAAGAGGATGTCGTTATCAGGAGAAAGAAAACTGGCGTTCTACGGACCTTGCCGTTGGTGGGGAGGCTTGTGAGCCTCAACGATACAGATAGCTGTACCGTAGGTGCCACCACAGCGGAGGGGTATCTGTTGAGAGGCCAGGCAGGAGAAAGAAAACGCGTTCTACGGACCGGAGCGTGGAATGTCAGATCCCTTAATCGGGCAGGTAGGTTAGAAAATTTAAAAAGGGAAACGGATAGGTTAAAGTTAGATATAGTGGGAATTAGTGAAGTTCGGTGGCAGGAGGAACAAGACTTCTCGTCAGGTGACTACAGGGTTATAAACACAAAATCAAATAGGGGTAATGCAGGAGTAGGTTTAATAATGAATAGGAAAATAGGAATGCTGGTAAGGTACTACAAACAGGATAGTGAACGCATTATTGTGGCCAAGATAGATACGAAGCCGACGCCTACTACAGTAGTACAAGTTTATATGCCAACTAGCTCTGCAGATGAAGAAATTGAAGAAAAGTAAGATGAAATAAAAGAAATTGTTCAGATAGTGAAGGGAGACGAAAATTTAATAGTCATGGGTGACTGGAATTCGAGTGTGGGAAAAGGGAGAGAAGGAAACATAGTAGCTGAATATGGATTGTGGGTAAGAAACGAAAGAGGAAGCCACTTGGTAGAATTTTTCACAGATCACAACATAATCATAGCTAACACTTAGTTTAAGAACCATGATAGAATGTTGTATACATGGAAGAACCCTGGAGATACTAAAAGGTATCAGATAGATTATATAATGGTAAGACAGAGATTTAGGAACCAGGCTTTAAATTGTAAGACATTCCCAGGGGCAAATGTGGACTCTGACGACAATCTATTGGTTATGACCTGTAGATTAAAACTGAAGAAACTGCAAAAAGGTGGGAATTTAAGGAGATGGGACCTGGATAAACTGAAAGAACCAGAGGTTGTACAGAGTTTCAGGGAGAGCATAAGGGAACAATTGACAGGAATAGGGGAAAGAAATACTGTAGAAGAAGAATGGGTACCTCTGAGGGATGAAGTAGTGAAGGTAGTAGAGAATAAAGTAGGTAAAAAGACGAGGGCTAGTAGAAATCCTTGGGTAACAGAAGAAATATTGAATTTAATTGATGAAAGGAGAAAATATAAAAATGCAGTAAATGAAGCAGGCAAAAAGCAATACAAACGTCTCAAAAATGAGATCGACAGGAAGTGCAAAATGGCTAAGCACGGATGGCTATAGGACAAATATAAGGATGTACAGACTTATCTCACTAGGGGTAAGATAGATACTGCCTACAGGAAAATTAAAGAGACCTTTGGAGATAAGAGAACCACGTGTATGAATATCAATAGCTCCGATGGCAACCCAGTTGTAAGCAAAGAAGGGAAGGCAGAAAGGTGGAAGGAGTATATAGAAGGTTTATACAAGGGCGATGTACTTGAAGACAATGTTATGGAAATGGAAGAGGATGTAGATGAAGACGAAATGTGAGATGTGATACTGCGTGAAGAGTTTGACAGAGCACTGAAAGACCTGAGTCGAAACAAGGCCCCCGGAGTAGACAACATTCCATTAGAACTACTGACGGCCTTGGCAGAGCCAGTCGTGACAAAACTCTACCAGCCTGTGAGCAAGATGTATGAGACAGGCGAAATACCCTCAGACTTCAAGAAGAATATAATAATTCCAATCCCAAAGAAAGCAGGTGCTGACAGATGTGAAAATTACCGAACTATCAGTTTAATAAGTCACAGCTGCAAAATAGTAATGCGAATTCTTTACAGACGAATGGAAAAACTGGTAGATGCGGACCTCGGGGAAATCAGTTTGGATTCCGTAGAAATGTTGGAACACGTGAGGCAATACTGACCTTACGACTTATCTTAGAAGAAAGATTAAGAAAAGACAAACCTACGTTTCTAGCATTTGTAGACTTAGAGAAAGCTTTTGACAATGTTGACTGGAATACTCTCTTTCAAATTCTAAAGGTGGCAGGGGTAAAATACAGGGAGCGAAAGGCTATTTACAGTTTGTACAGAAACCAGATGGCAGTCATAAGAGTCGAGGGGTATGAAAGGGAAGCAGTGGTTGGGAAAGGAGTGAGACAGGGTTGTAGTCTCTCCCCGATGTTATTCAATCTGTATATTGAGCAAGCAGTAAAGGAAAAAAAAAAGAAAAATTCGGAGTAGGTATTAAAATTCATGGAGAAGAAGTAAAAACTTTGAGGTTCGCCGATGATATTGTAATTCTTTCAGAAACAGCAAAGGACCTGGAAGAGCAGTTGAACGGAATGGACAGTGTCTTGAAAGGAGGATATAAGATGAACATCAACAAAAGCAAAACGAGGATAATGGAATGTAGTCAAATTAAATCGGGTGATGCTGAGAGAATTAGATTAGGAAATGAGACACTTGAAGCAGTAAAGGAGTTTTGCTGTTTAGGAAGTAAATTAATTGATGATGGTCGAAGTAGAGAGGATATAAAATGTAGACTGGCAATGGCAAGGAAAGCGTTTCTGAAGAAGAGAAATTTGTTAACATCGAATATAGATTTATGTATCAGGAAGTCGTTTCTGAAAGTATTTGTTTGGAGTGTAGCCATGTATGGAAGTGAAACATGGACGATAACTAGTTTGGACAAGAAGAGAATAGAAGCTTTCGAAATGTGGTACTAGAGAAGAATACTGAAGATCAGGTGGATAGATCACCTAACTAATGAGGAGGTATTGAATAGGATTGGGGAGAAGAGAAGTTTGTGGCACAACTTGACTAGAAGAAGAGATCGGTTGGTAGGACATGTTTTGAGGCATCAAGGGATCAGAAATTTAGCATTGGAGGGCAGCGTGGAAGGTAAAAATCGGAGAGGGAGACCAAGAGATGAGTACACTAAGCAGATTCAGAAGGATGTAGGTTGCAGTAGGTACTGGGAGATGAAGAAGCTTGCACAGGATAGAGTAGCATGGAGAGCTGCATCAAACCAGTCTCAGGACTGAAGACAACAACAACAGGTTACTGTTGCTTTTGTCCACTCCGGGCACTTGGTATTATGTTATTAGTTTTTTATTATTGGTGTATAGGGAGGATCTTGACGAAGCGGAATATTACCGTAAGTTACAAACCCACCAGGAAGATACAGGAATATCTTAAGCCTGCCAAGGACGCTCTCAAACCATTGGAAAAAAGCTGGAGTGTATTGGATCCCACGCAGCTGTGGAGATGTTTATGTGGGTACCACTAAAAGAAATGTTTCAAAACGTTTGGAAGAGCACAAGGACAATTGTAGATGAGGAAAAACGGAACGATCAGCTGTTGCGGAGCATGCTTTCGACCCAGGCAACCACCATATTCGTTTCGAGGAGACGCAAGTACTAGCGGCCACAAGCGGATATTACGAAAGGCTCTACAGGGAGGCAATCGAAATCGCTAAACACCCTAATAATTTCAATCGAAAGAAGGAGGGCGTGAAATTAAACGGTATATGTATGCCGGTGTTAAAGAAGATGTGTACCAACCGTCCACTACTGGGTGATGGCAACGGCGATCGACAGAAGCGGACAGCGGCAAATTGCACTGACGTTTGCAAAACACGTGACGCCACACCATGGCGCGGGAGCGTGCGGACACAGAATTTGGTGGCAGTCAGTAGCGAGCCAGCGGATGTGTTGGACCTTCCATCGAGCTACAGACCCCCTTGAAGATGTCTCCCGCAGATGGGGACGAAACGTTGGGAATTGACACAGAATTCATCAACCGACCACGGCATAACAGCCCGGATAATCATAATGGTTATCGCTTTTCAGTCATAACCTATGATTTATGTTGCCTGTGCTCTCATACTCTTCATTATGTCATGCGTGTTTCCATATGCAGGGGCCTGAAGATGACACCATTTGCTTTCGAAACTGATAGCGTTTGTTGAAAAGAATAAACGCCGTAGACTCAAATACAGCCGCTGGTTCTGTTACCATTACTCAAGTACTTCGTGACCGGCTGCAGTTCCCCTTTCCTTGACGGATTACCAGAGGGACTGTGAACAAGACCTACACCAAGTAATCTACCGTCGAGAAAAATGTGTCGCACTAACGGGTGAATACGTAGAAAAGAATTCTAACCATCACCAACTTTGATGATCACAATTAAAACTGAGTAGTGCTCATACGTGCATCTAAGCCGGCCAGTGACGCCGGTGAGATGGGCACGGCTCCGGAATGTCCCCCCGAGAGGAGGGGGCTGGTGGTGTTCACGGCTGGCCGGCGTGCCGCGGACTTTTCCCGGCTTCGCTCTCCCGCTGCCCGACTGATCCGTTTCGGCGGCACTTGCCCGCGCCGCGCACAGAGCGGAAGCTCGCGCTCAGCGAAAGTGATCCTGCGCAGGCGCGGAGCAGCTCCTGGGACAGGGCGGGCTCGCTGGTGCTTTCGCGCTGCGCTTTTCCACGCCTCAAACAGACCAGAAACGCATCTTAATAAGGCGCGACCGAGCCCACAGCTCGGTCTCACAGCTCGCGTCTGAGAAATTCTCAGTCTTTGTCTCGTCGTTTGCTGCGGCATAAATTTCCTAGCGTGCCGTACCTGACTTTCATCTGGCGAGAACGTTCTGCAGATGTCTCGTATGCCAAACACTGTTTAATTACATCTGACAACTAGCTTTTTATGTAGAACAAGTAAAAAATAATATTTAGTGACACGAAGGTGAATTGTTTTCAAATCGTAAGAAGATATAAACTAACCTTGCTTAAGAGCGTGTACTTAGTGTTCCTTCGGGTATCTATTCTTTGGTCCTCATAAAGTGTATCACAATTAACACCGAATACTGACACAATAACAGGAGACAAGGAACCGCTTACGAAATACTATGAATGTATTCAGTATCAAATATTTTTTTAGGTAGTACATAATTACGTATTGGAAACTTGAGCTTTTAGATCCAGTCCCCCATCTAATTGGCTTCACATTTCACTCACAGCATACCTTAACAAGCCTTCAGCACGTTACATCTACATCCACATGATTACTCTGCAGTTCACACGTAAGTGCCTCGCAGAGGGCTCATCGAATCACCTTCAGACTGAAACTTCCTGGCAGATTAAAACTGTGTGCCGGACCGAGACTCGAACTCGAGACCTCTGCCTACTGGCAGAAGTAAAGCTGTGAGGACGGGGCGTGAGTAGTGTTCGGTTAGAGAGCTGGTTGGCCTCTGTAATAAAAAAAAAACCTGAGTGGAAGGATCAACGACGAACTTGAATGGATGTCATGTGACGTTCGCAACGACCAAACACAACGATAAAAAAATGGTAGAGCACTTGCCCGCGGAAGGCAAAGGTTACTTCGAGTCTCGGTCCAGCACACAGTTTTAATAGTTTTCATCTGCCAGAAAGTTTCATATCAGCGCACACTCCGCTGCAGAGTGAAAATCTCATTCTGGCACCTTCAGACTATTTGTCTACCGTTACACTCTCTAATAGCTCGTGGGAAAAAAGAGAAATTGAATCATTCTGTACGAGCTCTGATTTATTTTATTACGATAATCGTTTCTCCTTATTTAGGTGGGCGCCAATAAAATATTTTCGCGTTAGGAGGAGAAAGTGGGTTATTGAAATTTTATGAGAAGATTTTGCTGCAACGAAAAATGCCTTTGTTTTAATGACTGCCACTCCAATCCTCGTATCATCTCCTTGGCACTCTCTCACCTATTTCACGATAATACAGAATTAATTGCTCTTCTTTGAACTTTTTCGATGTCTTCTGTCAATGCTATTGGTAAGTATCCCACACCTCAAAGCAGAAAACGAATAAATGAAGTGTAGGCACGCCCTTTAGTAGACCTTTTGCAAGTGTTCGGCCAAAGAAAGACTATCTATTTCATCATTCCAATTTAAATTGTTAGTAATTTAGTTCCTAGGTATTCAGTTGAATTGATGGCCATTACCTTTGTGTGATTTATCATGTAATCGAAATGTAACGGATTTATTTTCTTACTCATGTGGATGACCTCACACTTTTATTTATTCAGAGACAACTGCCAATTTTCGCACCACACAAATATTTTGTCTAAATCATTTTGTAATTGGTTTTGATCTTCTGGTGGCTTTACTGTACAGTAAATAGCAGAATCATCTGCAAAATATGTAAGAGGGTTGCTCAGATTGTCCCCTAAATCGTTTATACAGATTAGGAACATCAGAGAGTCTGTAACACTTTCGTGGGGAACGCCGAATATCACCTTCGTTTCATGCGATTTTCCGTCATTTATTACGTACTGTGACATTTCTGACAAGAAATCACGAATCCAGTCGCACATCTGAAGCGATACTTCGTAGGCAAACAATATGATTACAAACAGAAACAGTGCGAAACGTCTTGTGGAAATCTAGAAAGTAGACTCAGTTTGAGATCACCTGCCGACAGCATTCGCTACTTCGTGCGAATGAAGGGCTAGTTATGTTTCACAAGAATGGTACTTTCTAAATCCGTGCTGACTGTTTGTCAATAGACGGATTTCTTCAAAGTAGTCCACGATTTTCGAACACAGTACATGTACCAAAATCCTAATGCAAATCGACGTTAATGATACGGGTCTGTAATTCATCGGAGTACTCCCAACTCCTTTCTTTAGTGTTGGTGTGACCCGTGCAACTTGCCAGTCTTTAGCTACGGATATTTCGTGGAGTGAGAAGTTGTATATGATTGCTAGGTATGGAGTTGTTGTATCAGGATACTCGGAAAGGAACCTAATTGGTATACTACGTGGACCGGAAGACTTGCCTTTATTAACTTATTTAATCTACTTTGATACATGGAGGACATCTTCCTCTAAGTTACTCATGTTTGCAGCCGTTCTTGATCCGAATGAAGGAATATTTGCTTCATCTTCTTTGGTGTAGGAATTTCGGAAAATTAAGTTTAATAATTCCGCTTTAGTGATGCTGTCATCATTGCTATTATCATAGGTATCGCTCACTGAATGTACTGATTGTGAGTTATCGCTGGTGCAGTTTACGTACGACCAGCATCTCTCTGGATTTTCTGTCAGATTTCGAGGCAGCCATTAAAAAAGTTTCACATTGAATTCTGCGTTAAGTTTAGAGCTTCAGTAAAACAGTGAGGAAATTTAGTGTTCTTTTAAATTTGACATGCTTTTTTCATTGCTTCACCAGCAGCGTTCCGGACCGATTTGTTTACGATGGGGGATCGATACCAACTACTGTTAATTTATATGGTATAAATCTCTCAATTGCCACAGATACAATTTCGTTGAACTTAAGCCAGACCTGGTGTATTCTTATATCGTTGGTTGGGAATGCGTCGAGACTATCTCTTCGGAAGGCGTCAAGCGACTTTCTATCTGCCTTTTTTTAAATAGATATATTCTGAGTCTGCTTTCGGTGTATTTGGATGTTGCGGTGATCAGTTTCGCTACAGCCACCTTGTGGTCACTAATTCCTGTATCCGTCATGAAGCTCCCTATTTGCTTGTGATTATTTGTTGCTAAGAGGTCATGTGTGCTTTTGCAACCATTTCACTTCGAGTCGGCTTCTGAACTAATCGCTCTAACGTCAAATGCGAACATTTTTAGGTTAGGCTTTACCGTGACTGTTACTGACATTAAATGATACAAGTTCACTGTTACCAGTCACAATTTTATTTATTTCCACGACGCGTTTCAAAGGTGTAAACCTCCATCTTCGGGTGGATTTACATTAGTTAGTATTACATTTGCGTGTGTGTTACGATTTTTGGAGTGTCTTGTTACTCCACCAGGCAGTGCCACAAGTTCCTCCAAAAATCGTAACACAACACACACACAAATGTAATACTAACTAAAGTAGATCCACCCGATGATGGAAGTTTAAACCTTCGAAACACGTCGTGGAAATAAATAAAACGGTGACTGGTAACAGTGAACTTGTTGTTTCATTTAATCGCTCTAAATAAACGTTACGTGTGACAATTTTCTGTACGCTTGTGCTTGTTTAAGGAGGCGGTCTAGGAGTCGTCCTCATATTTCGATGTAGCACTGTATTCGACTTAGCAGTGAGCTACAAATTCAGACACTCTCGTATCATCTCGTAAAATCTGGTAAGCCTGTACAATCCTCTTTTCCAGTTCTTCAGCCGTATCAGTGGCAGTGCTGTACACTCCATGTTTTAAATGAGCTCAGACAGATGTACTCAGGGGACTGAGATAAGGCGACCCTGTGGATCACGGCATAGCCCGTGCTCGATATCCTGGACCATACTGACGCGTTGCATGTCGTCTGACAACAGCAGTAGAATGTGGTAGTGTGCAATTATAAATGCACTGCATTCCCTAATAATGCGCAAGGGGAACTTCTTCAGCAATGCAGGAAAATGCCGTCAGAGGAATCTAATATTCATCAAGTTTTGTGGGATGAATGAGTAACCAAACGAGACGATCAACTACTCCCACGTAATACATATTCAATGAGAGGAATTTCTGAAGAGGAGTTTCTGAAGAGGAGTTTCTGAAGAGGAAGTTTCTGAAGGGAAGTTTCGGAAGAGAAGTTTCTCATGTGATTCCGTTGAATTTGAATCCAGTTAGATTGGTGTATAATCTAAAAATTAAAATTTCAAACAGCATCGTAGTAAAGAGTTTATCTGCGTGGCCATCCTCCGTAGCAAGCACAGAAGTATTTGTTTTGCAAATAAAAAAACCTTCTCTTGCTGCACTGTCTTTTATTCTCCCAGACGCGTTTCGCCTTTTTCCACTGTAAGTGGTCTAACTAAAACATTCGTATTTCTTTTCGTACTACACGAATATGTAATTTAAATGGGGGTTCCTATGTAAAAAAAACGCAGTTGATATCCGTTCGACCTATGGCAGCGCCATCTAGCGGGTCAACCATAGCCTCATCTGGTTTCCCCTTTCAAGCTAGACAAGTTTCGTTTTTGTAGTTTTTTCGTTTGACGCATATTTCGTGAGATATATGGCCCGGTCACGATCAATGGACCACCCTGTATACTAGGGCTAGTGATAAAGTTTCGACTAACGGTTCCAAAAATAAAATGACGTAATTTTCGTTTGTTTAGGGGTGCATGGCGGCAGTCTGCGACACATTAAAGTTCTACGCCAAAATACCCATAAGCACACCGATAGAGGCACCAAATGAAAATCGCGCAGCCCTTCGATAAGGTCGTGTATTGTGAGTAACTTTCTGCGTTTGAAGGGGAATAGTGCAGCAACAATCCATGCTGAATTAGTGGGGCGTACTGCAGCAGTGCACTGTCGAAAGAAGCAATGGTAATGTGACGTAGACGCTTCTGCTGTGGACAGATAAGTCAGAATGACGTAAACGAAGTGGCAGACCAGCGAGGAATCGCAAGAGAAGTGCATGCCCTGATGATCGTAGGCCTTGGCATCACAGTGCAGGCCACGGACCAGCTTTCAACATAAAACGCACTTTGAACACGGCAGAGATCGCCGCTTGCTGAGTCCTCCGACTGCCCGCGCCTGAGTTCATGGTGCACAGAACACAGACCATGAATTCTGTTGTTGCTCAGGGAAACTATTTTTCTGCAAAGGCCGTTTTAGTTTTTGACATAAAAAACTTCATTTAAAAAAGTAATATAATCATGTTATGACCGAGCCACGCTCTGTTATATTGTTGAACGCCGATCGTTACTGGATTTTGCCAAGCTCTTTGCTCCCCACACACGTAGTAAAAATAATTGTACAATGCCCGAGCTCCGTCACTTTCATAACTTCACATGTCTTCCACATAATGATATTTCACTGACGGTTTCTTCTGCAAAACTTTTAGAATAAGCGGATACGGTAATGTCACTGAGCAAGCGTTTATATCTTTTGTATAAGTTTGCTTGCATATGTCTGACGACACAATTGTGCAGGTGAATTCTTTGACATGTGTGTTATTTGATTGTAAGACGGTGGCCACCACACGCGTACGAGAGCGTTATGAAAAGTAATGTCTCTGACTTTTTTTATGTAAAAGGACTCATAAAACTTTTTAAACTAAACAAACGTTATTAACATTCTGTATACTTATTATTCATATCTACTTATCTGCAGCTCTCTGCCGCTAGAGGGCATCGAACCAGAGGGTAACACGCAACTTTGTCAATGCGCGAAAAACAGCGTGCTGTAATCAAGTTTCGAATTAGAAGACTTCGTCCACATATGGAGCAGCCTCTCCTTCAACATGACAATGCCAGACCACACGAGCGCTGCGGCGGCTGCAACAATTCGACACCTTGGGTTCGCTGTCATCGATAATCCTCCACACAGTACTGGCTTCGTCCCATCCAATTCTCCCCTGCGTCCAAAACTTAAAGGATTTGTTCGGCGACTTCGCTTTGATCTACATCTACATTTAAATCTACGTGATTACTCTGCTATTCACAATAAAGTGCCTGGCAGAGGGTTCAATGAACCACCATCATGCTGTCTCTCTACCGTTCCACTTTCGAACGGCACGCGGGAAAAACGAGCACTTAATTTTTTCCGTGCGAGTCCTGATTTCTCTTATTTTATCGTGATGATCATATGTCACTATGTAGGTGGGTGCCAACAGAATGTTTTCGCAATCGGAGGAGAAAACTGGTGATTAAAATTTCATGAGAAGACCCCGTCGCAACGAAAAACGCCTTTGTTTTAATGATTGCCACTCTAATTCACGTATCAAGTCTGTGACAATATCTCCCCTATTTCGCGATAATACAAAACGAGTTGCCTTTCTTTGTGCTTTTTCGATGTCATCCGTCAGTCCCACCTGATGCGGATCCCACATCGCACAGCAGCACTCCAGAATATGGCGGACACGCCATGTGTAAGCAGTCTCTTTGGTAGACCTGTTGGACCTTCTAAGTGTTCTGCCAATGAATTGCAGTCATTGGTTTTTTCTACCCATAATATGACCTATGCGATCATTCCAATTTAGGTTATATGTAATTGTGATCCCTAAGTATTTAGTTGAATTTACAGCCCTCAGACCTTTGTGACTTATCGCGTAATCGAAATTTGGCTGATTTCTTTCAGTACTCCTGTGAATAACTTCACACTTTTCTTTATTCAGGGTCAATTGCCACTTTTTGCACCATACAATTATCTTATCTAAATCATTTTGCAAGTAGTTTTGATCATCTGATGACTTTACATCACGGTAAATGACAGCATCATCTGCAAACAATCTAAGACGGCTAATCAGATTGTCTCCTATGTCGTTAATATAGATCAGTGACAATAGAGGACCTATAACACTTCCTTGGGGGACGCCGGATATTACTTCTGTTTTACTCGATGACATTCTGTGTATTACTACGAACTGTGACCTTTCTGACAGAAAATCACGAATCCAGTCGCACAACTTAGGCGATACTCCGTATGCACGCAGTTTGATTACACGACGCTTGTGAAGAACGGTGTCGAATGCCTTCTGGAAATCTAAAAATATGGAATCAATTTGACATCTCCTGTCGTTAGCACTTATTACTTCATGAGTATAAAGAGGTAGTTGTGTTTCACAAGAACGATATTTTCTGAATCCGTGCTGATTATATGTCAATAAATAGTTTTCTTCGAGGTACTTCGTAATGTTCGAATACAGTATATGTTCTAAAACCCTACTGCAAATCGACGTTAGTGATATAGGCCTGTAATTCAGCGGATTACTCCTACTTCTTCTTTTGGATATTGGTGTGACTTGAGCAATTTTCCAGTCTTTAGGTACGTATCTTGAGTGGTTGTATATAATTGCTAAATATGGAGCTATTTTATCAGCATATTCTGAGAGGAACCTGACTGGTATACAATCTGGACCAGAGCCCTTGCCTTTATTATGTTATACCGAGGATATCTACTTCCATGTTTCTCATCTTGGCAGTTTTTCTTGACTGGAATTCAGGAATATTTACTTCGTCTTCTTTGGTGAAGGAGCTTCGGAAAACCGTGTTAGTAAACTCTGCTTTAGTGGCACTGTCATCAGTGACTTCACCATTGTTATCGCGCAGTGAAGGTATTTATAGTGTCTTGCCACTGGTGTGCTTTATGTATGACCAGAATCTCTTTGGGATTTCTGCCAGATTTCGAGAGAAAATTTCGTTGTGGATATTATTAAAAGCATTTCGTATTGAAGTACGTGTCATATTTCGAACTTCTGTAAAACTTTGCCAATCTTGGTGATTTTGCGTTCTTCTAAATTTGGCATGCTTTTTTCGTTGATTCTGCAATAACGATCTGACCCGTTTTGTGTACCATGGGGGATCAGTACCATCACTTATTAATTTATGTGGTACATATCTCTCAACTGCTGTTGATACTATCTCTTTGAAAACATTCCACAACTTTTCTACACTTACATGATCAGTTCGGAAGGAGTGAAGACTGTCTCTTAGAAAGGCCTTAAGAGCATTTTTATCAGCTTTTTTAAACATATATACTTTGCGTTTCTTTTTGATGGTTGTAGGTGTTACGGTATTCAGCCTAGCAGCAACTGCCTTGTGGTCGCTAATCCCTATATTCGTCACAACACTCACAATTTGTCCAGGATTATTTGTTGCTAAAAGGTCAAGGATGCTTTCGCAACCATTTACGCCTCGAGTGGGCTCATGAACTAATTGTTCAAAATAATTTTCTGAGAAAGCATTCAGTACAATTTCGGATGACGTTTTATGCCTGCCGCAGGCTTTAAACGGATAATTTTTCCAGCATATCGAGTATAGATTGAAGTCACCACCGACTATAATTGTATGAACGGGGTATTTATTTGAAATCAGATTCAAGTTTTCTTTGAACTGTTCAGCATCTATGTCTTCTGAGTCGGGTGGTCGATAAAACGATCCAATTAATAGTTTAGTCCGATTGTCAGGTATAACCTCGACCCATACTATTTCACACGAACTATCTATTTCAATTTCACTACAAGGCAGACAACCTCTGACAGCAATAAATACTCCACCATCAACTGTATTTAATCTATCCTTTCTGAACACTGTTAGATCGTTTGAAAAAAATTCGGCTGAACTTATTTCTGGCTTTAGCCAGCTCTCTGTACCTGCAACTATTTGAGCCTCAGTGCCTTCTATTAGCGATGAAGCGGTGCAAGCAGGTGATTGTTCCGTCAACGAAGTCAAAAATTCTATCATGACTCTATCAACAAACCGGTCTCTCGTTGGGAGAAATTTGTTCGTCGACAGGATGACAATGCTGAGAAGTAAATATGTAGACGTGAAGAATAATAACGTTTGTTTTATTTAAAAAGCTTTAAAAGTTTACACATAAAAAGTCCGAAGGCATTGGTTTTCAGAACGCCCTCGTAGTTTTATTTCAAGCGTGAAATGACCGTATTTCAATGTCGTGTTCGGTGGCATATTGACAAAACATACATAAGGTTTGCGTTTTTTTCTGATTTTGCACACGGAATTCACATCTGTGGAAGAAACTCGTAACGTCATTTGACGGAATGCTGAATGAAATTCATATTATTACGTTTTTAGTCTTTTGTCCGTCTTCAGCAATTGTATTTGTATTTATTGAAATAATCAGCTATTTTGCTGCCCAAATAGCGAACCTCATCTACTTTCTTTAATGTTTAGTTTCCTAATCCAATTCCGCCAGAATCACCTCATTCAGTTCTACTATACCCTATCACTCTCTCTACTGTAATATCTTTCCAAGACACTATCCATTCCGTTCAACTGCTCTTCGAAACACTTCGCTGTCTCTGACAGAATCACAGTGCCATCGGCAAACCTCAAAGTTTTTATTTCTTTTCACTTTATAAATGCTTTAAGGAATCAGCAACCAGCTGCATAAAAGAAATTTTATTTCCTTAACCGGTTTAGAGCACCCAGCGCACTTCTTCAGAAGACTGTAGAGAAAATATGCCACAAATAAGCAAAGGTTAGAGAAGATTGTTAAAATTTCAGAACGAGAAGTTTAAAATTTTTAACCATTTAGACACAAAAAATTGTACATACTTGTAATTGTTGGATTATTTGCGCCTGTCAAAAATAAAATGCGTGTTTAATATTACTGTGGTCCTAAAAATACAAGAAGAATATGTAATACAATAATGGATCTACTAATATAAAAGACCTCGTAAATGCTTACGTGTGGTTCGTAGTGCCTGTACAAAATGGTATAAGGAAGACAAACAACATATGCAGACATCATGCCAGGACTGGTGCAAATCTGCTAATGACATGCTTATCATGAGATTGATCTCACAGTGGGGCAAAAGTGCGACAAAATAATAAAACTAAACCCTAAACGTTCCTAATGTGAATGATATCATGATTTACATTAAGAACGTTTAAGGTTTCGTATGTGTAGGCTGCGCCCGGTACCAAGATGTTCATAAGAAACCCTCATTATGTGTGCAAAAAACAAAATAGTGTATATTTTTGAGTTTATTGTTTCGTTTCTTGAAGCTGCTATTACTTTTGATATTGTTTTATTACTAGATGGATGAAAATGCCCAAGAGAGCGAAATCAGATAAATGCAAAAGCATGACATGATGTGCTTACTAGAAAAAGGGCAAAAGTACGAAATATAGTGTTTAGTTCAAAGAGAGCCTGTTTGTGAAAATGGCTTCCCTCAAGAAATTCGCAACGGCTGTGAACTTATGTTTACGAAAGACTACCAAATTTTTTCTAACCCCATATTCTCCTGGCATGGCATCCATTGACTTCTTCCTCTTCCCTCGGCAGGAAAAACCACTGCGTAACAGGGATTTCCAAAATGACGACGAGGTGATTTTCGGAGCGAAACGTTTCCTAAACAGCTAAAATGACTGCTATAAAAAAGATCTCCGCCAAGTCATCTGTCGTTGGTAAAAATGTCAAGCACTAGAGGGTGATCATGTAGGGAAGGGAAGGGCTGCTAACAGACACAACAGATGCACATAACAGACTGCGGTCATCAATAATGTATTCTCCTTCAGTCTTTACAACAGTCTGTCAACGTTGGATTCCGCGGCTATAGATACCACATGGTTTTGAGGCAAAGAAGTCGCTGAGCCATGTTCCGAGCACATTTCCATTCAGAAAGATAGTTCCTTGAAGGATGCTCGATCGGGAGCGGAAAAAAATGAAAATCTGATAATTTAAACCTTATATCTTCCCCTCGTATCAACACGTGGTACGACAACTCGCAACATAAGACTAACTTATCATACGTAACTTTGGTTGCACGTACATCAGTAAACCGTCGTTGGAGCTACTCGTTTCTGTAGGGTAGCAGTTCCTTGTGCTCTCACTTCACACTGGCGCTGGACTTGATCCTACATCTGCAGTCTCGTGGTTACTGCGGCATTGTGTCTCCTACCTATATCTGCTTCTGTCGTGCGCACATACTCACCTGTTCACACAGTCACGCGCGCACACACACACACACACACACACACACACACACACACACACACAACACATGCAAAGGCTCTTAATCCCATGACATTTATGTAACAGAGGCACGGGACTGTCACAGATACGTGAACCATACGAAACGAGACTGTTGTCTCCAAATTGTTATTGAGCGAACGCTGTCCCCCACAACACAGTGAACTGGTGCGATAGCGAAAGAATCTAACTGGAACATCAAACAATGACATTTCGGCCTGCGCAGAGCAACTGCGGTGACGCACGTCTTGGCCGAATCACGGCTGCCTGAGCCGACACGAGATGGATGGGGCGAGATGGGAACACGAAATAGCGCTCCCAGCCGCCTGTCACATCAAAGTACACGGCTGGGTGACAGGAAGGGCGCTCGCGAGATGATAGGCATCTGTCCCGTGTCACCAGCCGGCGCGCCGTTGCGACAGCGCAGGTGTTGCCGCGTGGGGCCGATTGTTCACAGGGTCCGCGCGCTCCGCATACGCGACACGCCTCTGTGCTCTGCAGATTCCGCCAGCCGATATCGCTAATGTACGTTTTCCACTCGCATACAAATCATCTGAGCCTTTCTGTAGCCTACTTCGGACTGCGTACAATTAAAAGGCATCTCAGATTTTAAGAACGATATTTTAGTGGTACGCGGGTGCACCGCCCACTTCGCTAGATACGAAAACCGGTCTGGAAAGGAATTGGCGAGCACTTGCACTGCCCACCCAGTTTCGGCTTCATGCAAAGTGGAGCTACTTGCGCAAGCACTGTGCTCTGCCACACCGAAGTACGGTACTGGCCGTCAAGATTGCAACACCAGGAAGAATAACAAATAATGTCTTACTTCTCGTGTTGAAATAGTAGTGTAGGAAGAATACGTCATTAAATTTGTAGATGATTTGGGAGTATGCAGGATGTGAAATTCATTGCCTCCAGCAGCAACAAATGGTTCAAATGGCTCTGAGCACTATGGAACTTAACTTCTGAGGCCATCAGTCCCCTAGAACTTAGAACTATTTAAACCTAACTAAGCTAAGGACTTCACACACATCCATGCACGAGGCAGGATTCGAACCTGCGACCGTAGCTGTCGCGCGGTTCCAGACCGTAGCGCCTAGAACCAGCAGCAACAACACGAAGTCACGCAGCAGGTGAACCGTAACTTCATTGCTGCTAGTAAACCATTAGGGATGTGAGATCTTGGTCCAAGAAATTCTTCTGTTCATGACGTTTCGTCCAGGACTACGCTGGACATCCTCAGAGGCTGACGAGCGCCTCTGAGGATGTCCAGCATAGTCCTGAACAAAAAGTCAGGAGCAGAAGAGTTTCTTGGACGACGACCTCACATCTCGAAACTTCATTGATCACGAAGTATGTACCTTATGCATGACGCGTTTCAGGGAGAGCGTAAGGGAACAATTGACAGGAATGGGAGAAAGAAATACAGTAGAAGAAGAATGGGTAGCTTTGAGGGATGAAGTAGTGAAAGCAGCAGAGGATCATGTAGGTAACAAGACGAGGGCTAGTAGAAATCCTTGGGTGACAGAAGAAATATTGAATTTAATTGATGAAAGAAGAAAATATAAAAATGCAGTAAATGAAGCAGGCAAAAAGGAATACAAATGTCTCAAAAATGAAACCGACAGGAAGTGCAAAATGGCTAATCAGGGATGGCTAGAGAACAAATGTAAGGATGTAGAGGCTTATCTCACTAGGGATAAGATAGATACTGCCTACAGGAAAATTAAAGAGACTGTCCTAAACGCGTCATGCGTAAGGTACATACTCAATGAAGTTTCATAGAATGAAGACTATCACGACCGGATGACACAGCTGCTGGTAAACTTGCGAGATGTGAAGTCGTCGTCCAAGAAACTCTTTTGCTCCTGACTTTTCGTTCGATAGGGAACGGAAAAGATGAAAATCTGAGGCCACAAGATCAGGTGAATAAGGTGGGTGCGGAATGATTTCCGAGCCCAACTCCTGTGTAGTGTTTTTTGTCAGTCTAACAGAATGCAAAATGGCGTTATCATAGATTGGCATCACTACATGCAATCTTTGTAGTCGTTGTTCTTGGACTCAGTTGTTGAGAATAATGGTCAGCAGTGGTGATTACACGTCAGGGAACCGATTTGTAGCACACCACACCGTCACTATTCCTCCAGATGCTTAACATTATCATTTTCAAATACACGCACGTTCTTGTACGAGGAGTTTGTGCTTTGTTTGGGTTCAACCAATCCTTGTTCTTCCTTATGTTAGCGTAAAGACACCATTTCTCGTCACCCATAACTATATAGGATAGGTATGGCGGTGTTGTTTGCGAGCCATTGATGACGAGGGAGCAGAGATGCACATAAGGCCAAACGCTGATTTTTGTGGTTTTGGCCTAGAGCTTGCGGTGCCCACACACGTGATTTATGATTATATGCAGGTGTCGCATGATGGTGGAATGATCGCAGTTCATCACATTTGCTAGTTCCCGAGTACACTGGCGTGGATCATTGTGGAGTAATGCGTTTAAACGATCTTCATCAAACTACGAAGATTTTCCTCAACGTGGAGAATGACTAACGTCCTAACGATCCTCCTTAAAACTAGAAAACCATTTTTTTTCATGACTCTTGCCAATGGCATTATCTCGATGCATGACGGAATGTTTCTGGCTGCCTCCGTTGCTGTCGCCCCTCTACGAACTCAAACAAAAGAATATGTGGGGAACGTCCTGGTTTCTTCACTTCATTTTCTAGAACACACAGCTCCACTGACTATCTCCAAATGACATAATGACAACATGTAAACTCAAATGCGACACTGAACTACAAATAAGAAATGACAATCGATGAATAAATCTATATCAACCAAAATGCCTACATGCAAAACAAAAACGCTTCGAACTTATGCACCAACCTAAAAGTAAATATAAGTGGATGATAGATAAGCCTCTGTATGTCCATCTTTTCACGGATGGTTGTGGGACTTTGGCTGTTCAGTTCAGAGTGTCAAATCAAATACCTTTCAGCCGTCTAAATTTCCAAATTGTTTTTGTATCCGGCTACCAGTTTCGGCGATATATTACTCCATTTTCAGACCCCTTGATCGAGTTGACAGGTGAGGTTTGAAGTGATCGCTGTTTCAAAAATCTACAGACATCAGTAAAGCGTGCTGGCCCCTATTTTGACTTGAACCAGAATTGGGAATCTTTCTAAACATTAGTCAGGGGGCCTGAAGATGGCGTAATATATAGCCGAAACTGGTACCCTAATAAAATGGGATTTGGAAATATAGATGGCTTAAATGTGTTTGATTAGACATTCCGCAGTTAAGCTGTTTAGGCAGCATAAAAGTCATACAGCAAGTGATGAAAGACTTTACTGATCATAATGTATACATGAGACTTTTCGGAATTATTTTCATCGTCCTGAGACAACACAACGACAAGAACGAACTACTGTGTACATAACATGAGATGACAGACTATCATGGTTATCAGGATGTAGAGGCTTATCTCACTAGGGGTAAGACAGATACTGCCTACAGGAAAATTAAAGAGACCTTTGGAGTAATGAGAACCACTTGTATGAATATCAAGAGCTCAGATGGAAAACCAGTTTTAAGCAAAGAAGGGAAAGCAGAAAGGTGGAAGGAGTATGTAGAGGGGCTATACAAGGGCGATGTATTTGAGGACAATATTATAGAAATGGAAGAGGATGTAGATGAAAATGAAATGGGAGATATGATACTGCGTGAAGAGTTTGACAGAGTACTGCAAGACCTGAGTCGAAACAAGGCCCCGGGAGTAGATAACATTCCACTAGAACTACTGACAGCCTTGGGAGAGCCAGTCATGACAAAACTCTACCATCTGGTGAGACCGGCGAAATACCCTCAGACTTCAAGAAGAATAAAATCCCAAAGAAAGCAGGTGTTGACAGATGTGAAAATCAGTTTAATAAGTCGCGGTTGCAAAATATTAACGCGAATTCTTTACAGACGAATGGAAAAACTTGGAGAAGCCGACCTCGGGAAAGATCAGTTTGGATTCCGTAGAAGTATTGGAACACATGAGGCAATACTGACCCTACGACTTATCTTGGAAGCTAGATTAAGAAAAGGCAAACTTACGTTTCTAGCATTTGTAGACTTAGAGAAAGCTTTTGACAATGATGACTGGAATACTCTCTTTCAGATTCTGAAGGTGTCAGGGATAAAATGCAGGGAACGAAAGTCTATTTACAATTTGTACAGAAACCAAATGGCAGTTATAAGATTCGAGGGGCATGGAAGGGAAGCAGTGGTTGGGAAGGGAGTGAGACAGGGTTGTAGCCTCTTCCCGATGTTATTCAATCAGTATATTGAGCAAGCAATGAAGGAAACAAAAGAAAAATTCGGAGTAGGTATTAAAATCCAGGGAGAAGAAATAAAAACTTTGAGGTTCGCCGATGACATCGTAATTCTGTCAGGGACAGCAAAGGACTTGGAAGAGCAGTTGAACGGAATGGATAGCGTCTTGAAAGGGGGATATAAGATGAACATCAACAAAAGCAAAACGAGGATAATGGAATGTAGTCGAATTAAGTCGGAAGATGCTGAGGGAATTAGATTAGGAAATCAAATACATAAAGTAGTAAAGGAGTTTTGCTATTTGGGGAGCAAAATAACTGATGATGGTCGAAGTAGAGAGGATATAAAATGTAGACTGGCAATGGCAAGGAAAGCGTTTCTGAAGAAGAGAAATTTGTTAACATCGAGTATAGATTTAAGTGTCAGGAAGTCGTTTCTGAAAGTATTTGTATAGAGTGTAGCCATGTATGGAAGTGAAACATGGACGATAAATAGTTTGGACAAGAAGAGAATAGAAGCTTTCGAAATGTGGTGCTACAGAAGAATGCTGAAGATTAGATGAGTAGATCACATAACTAATGAGGAGGTATTGAATAGAGTTGGGGAGAAGATGATTTTGTGGCACAACTTGACAAGAAGAAGGGACCGGTTGGTAGGACATGTTTTGAGGCATCAAGGGATTACCAATTTAGCATGGGAGGGCAGCGTGGAGGGTAAAAATCGTAGAGGGAGACCAAGAGATGAATACACCAAGCAGATTCAGATGGATGTAGGTTGTAGTAGGTACTGGAAGATGAAGAAGCTTGCACAGGATAGAGTAGTATGGAGAGCTGCATCAAACCAGTCTCAGGACTGAAGACCACAACAAACTGGAAATCGAACCCGACTCCTCCACACGGTAGTTAGCGCACTAACCACTCTGTTATGTAGCCTCTACATCCTCTAGCCATCCCTGTTTAGCCATTTTGCACTTCCTGTCGATCTCATTTTTTAGACGTCTGTATTCCTTTTTGCCTGCTTCATTAACAGCATTTTTATATTTTCTCCTTTCGTCAGTTACATTCAATATTTCTTCTGTTACCCAAGTTTTTCTACTAGCCCTTGTCTTTTTACCTACTTGATCCTCTGCTGCCTTCACTACTTCATCCCTCAAAGCTGCTGTATTTCTTTCCCCCATTCCTGTCAATTGTTCCCTTATGCTATCTCTGAAACTCTGTATAACCTCTGGTTTAGGCAGTTTATCCAGGTCCCATCTCCTTAAATTCCCAACTTTTTGCAGTTTCTTCGGTTTTAATCTACAGGTCATAACCAATAGATTGTGGTCAGAGTCCACATCTGCCCCTGGAAATGCCTTACAACTTAAAACCTGAAAACCTGGTTCCTAAATCTCTGTCTTACCATTATATAATCTATCTGATACCTTTTAGTATCTCCAGGGTTCTTCCATGTATACAACCTTCTTTCATGATTCTTAAACCAAGTGTTAGCTATGATTAAGTTGTGCTCCGTGCAAAATTCTACCAGGCGGCTTCCTCTTTCATTTCTTACTCCCAATCCATATTCACCTACAACGTGTCCTTCTCTCCTTTTTCCTACTACCGAATTCCAGTCACCCATGATTATTAAATTTTAATACCCTTCACTATCTGAATAATTTCTTTTATTTCATGATACATTTCTTCAATTTCTTCGTCATCTGCAGAGCTAGTGGGCATATAAACTTTAACTACTGTAGTAGGCGTGGGCTTAGTGTCTATCTTGGCCACAATTATGCATTCACTATGCTATTTGTAGTAGCTTACCCGCACTCCAATTTTTTTATTCATTATTAAACCTAGTCCTGCATTACCCCTATTTGACTTTGTATTTATAACCCTGTATTCGCCTGACCAAAAGTCTTGTTCGTCCTGCCACCGAACTTCACTAATTCCTACTATAGCTTACTTTAACCTATGCCTTTCCCTTTTTAAATTTTCTAACCTACCTGCCCAATTAAGGGATCTGACATTCCACGCTCCGATCCGAAGAACGCGTTTTCTTTCTCATGATAACGACATCCTCTTGGGTAGTCCCCGCCCGAAGATCCGAATGGGGGACTATTTTACCTCCGGAATATTTTACCCAAGAGGACGCCATCATCATTAACCATACAGCAGAGCTGCATGCCCTCGGGGAAAAAAAACGGCTGTAGTTTCCTCTTGCTTTCAACCGTTCGCAGTACCAGCACAGCAAGGCCGTTTTGGTTAGTGTTACAAGGCCAGATCAGTCAATCATCCAGACTGCACCCCTGCAACTACTGAAAAGGCTGCTGCCCCTCTTCAGGAACCACAAGTTTGTCTGGCCTCTGAACAGATACCCCTCCGTTGTGGTTGCTATCTGTATCGCTGAGGCACGCAAGCCCCTCTACCAACGGCAAGGTCCATGGTTCATGGGGAAGGATTTCCAGTATTGCCAGGAATTTGTCCTTGGCACGAGCACTGGAAGGGGTACACTAAGCCCGTGAGGTCAATAATTGAGGAGCTCATTGACCGAGTAGTAGCGGCTCCGGTTCACAAAAACTGACAACGGTCGGGAGAGCATTGAGCTGACGTTACACCCCACCATCCCGCATCCAATTAAGCAATTGCCGAGGGATGACACAGATATCGATCGGAACCGATGGACCCGCCAGGCCCTGTAAACGGAGTTCGCGTTGCGAAGGTCAGAAGAACGAACTGGCTAGGGGAACTTCTGTATCGAGGAACAGGCAACGCGCGACCTTGCTTCATCGTGTTGAATGGTATCGAAAAGACCTCCAAGACAGGACACAGCCACCGACCTTAACAAACCAGCAATGTAAGTGGTCCGAATTACCGCCTATGTGCGAATCACATGCGATCCTGTTGTGTACGCAACGGCACGTTAAAATGCCGTGCATGGTGCTGGACCAAGCCCGTGTGACGGCGAAGAAACCAATCTGGAGACGTTCATACTCCTATCCATGCACCTCCAAACGTGGATACGTGTATCGTGATGCTACACTCTGAATCGGGATTCGTCTGAAAATAAAGGATCTACACCAGGATCTTTGCGCTACATACCGAGAGAGGAGTTGCATCGGTTGATATATTGGACTTCCGTTGAAAAAGTACGGAAATCAAATCCTCATTCAGATTTTCCGTGACTTCCATGAATCACTTCAACTAAGTGCCGACACGCTTTCTTCAGCGAGACCATTGCCAGTTTCCCACCCCGTCCTTGCTCAACTGAGCTGGTGTGTAATCTCTAATGATATTGAAATCAACGAGGCCTTAGAAACATCTCCTTTCTGCGTAATGTTTTCTGCTACGTTTAGCTACTCCATTACTGGACATTCCTCGGCATGACACTGGACTCTCTCATTCGGGAGGACGAGAGTTCAATCCCGGGACCGGCCATCCTGATTTACATTTTCCCTGATTTCCCTAAATCGCTCCAGGCAAATGCCGGGATAGTTCCTTTGAAAGGGCACTGCCGACTTCCTTCCCCATCCTTCCCTAAACCGACGAGACCGATGACCTCGCTGTCTGGTCTCCTCCCCCAAAACAACCAATCTTCAGCATGCTATTCACAAAGTTGTCGAAGAGTTGATGATCCATTAAGCTGGATGTGATGAGAGAGGAGTTTCTGACATCATGCTCAGTCGGGACATCTGCGGAGACATATGAGGCGAGCGGAACGTTTTCGCGTGCACGACAAGCTTCACTATCGGAAAACATTGACTAGAAGAAGGGACAAGATGATAGAACAAGTGTTAAGGCATCATGGAATTATTTCTGTGGTGCTAAAGGGATCCATGGATTGCAAAAACTGTAGAGTATTGCAGGGGCTGGAATATATCCAACAAATAATCCAGGACTTTGAATGTAAATGCTATCCTGACGAAATGAGTTTGGTACGGGAGAGGAAGTTTGCGTGGAGGCCCTGCCTAACTTGGCAGAAGACAGATGATCGCTTCCCCCCTCGCCCCCTCTCCCATTCCCATAAAAATATTTCGTGTTCTTCGACAAGTCTAGCTTCCAAGTACCCATGTATATATTGTATACCACTCAAGAAGCAGAAACAATCACTTTGCTGAAAGGCTTTTAGCGTTGCAGATATCCGGCATCCCATCTGTAGTACGCCGAGGCCAGAGCCAACAGGTCAGCCGATGGATTGCAAGCAACATGCACAGATGTAATGTGTAGAAAGTAATATGTTCTGCTCTCGAAAGAGGCCATATGAACATCCAAATTGCGAGATAGGAGGTAAGAAATTGATAGTGCGAGGTAGCACTTGGGTAAGATACTACACATGCATTTGGAAGGCAGAGGGATCAAATCTCTGTCAGCTCATCCAGGTTTGTGTCTTTGGTTACCTAGATCACTTAAGGAGAATATGGGGATGCTTCCTCTGGAAATAATCCTACTGATTTGCTTGTCGATCCTTTCCAATCCACAATCCATGCACGTACTCTGTCTCTAGAACCTCGGCGCCGACGGCCCGTTTACCCTAATCTTCTATAAAATATTTTTTACGTTAGGCTTGTGTGTGTGTGTGTGTGTGTGTGTGTGTGTGTGTGTGTGTGTGTGTGTCTGTCTGTGTGTGTGTGTGTGTGTGTGTGTGTGTGTGAGAGAGAGAGAGAGAGAGAGAGAGAGAGAGAGACAGAGAGAGAGAGAGAGAGGGAGGGAGGGCTTGCGTTCATGGTTCTCAACACCTGGGTTATTTGCAGCGTAGCGAGAGTCTACGGAATTGCTAGTATTTACTGAATATTTAAATGTCAGTAACATTTTATTGCATTCAGTCTTTTAGGTCTGAAACTGGTAATGGAACGAGCTGTACATTCTAACACAAAAAATACCGCACACCACGAAGGAATCATCCGAATGAAACGGAAATCGGTGTGTCTCATTGAGACGCCCTGCTAAACCCGCAGGACAGGACAGATAGACTAAATTGTCGAAAAGGGCCAAAATAAGGGGCTGTTAGTTACACTCGAACATACAGCTTTATTATTCCATCAAACGTTACAAGAGCCCAAAATTTTTTTTAAATACACAGCTTTAATCTTTGGGACTCAGTCACTAGCTAAAAGCCACTTTAATTTAAAAAGTCTGAAGGCCAATAACTTAAAACGAAAGCATAATTAGAAATTTAAAAGGCAAGCCTTATCTTAAAACAGTTCTTTAGTTAGGTGGAAGTAAACAAGTTAAATTCAAATTTACTGAAGACGGAACACTTAAAACTCCAATACATTAATTTTTTTAAATACCAAAGTCCTTACGTGAAACAGTTCTTTAATTTAGGCTGAAGGACTTAAGAACAAACAACTGAAACTCAAACTGGCAGAAGGCCAGAGACTTAAAAATTCAATAGGTTGAAGTAAACAAGTTCATATCGGCTGAAGGCCGAAGACTTAAAAATTCAATAGGTTGAAGTAAACAAGTTAAATTCATATTGGCTGAAGGCCGAAGACTCAAAAATTCAAAAACAGTTTTTAAACGCTAAAGGGCTTACGTGAAACAGTACTTTAAGCTAGGCTGAAGGCCTTAAAGGTAAAGCAACTCTAGTTTAAAACACAAAACTGGCTAGAAGCCATACAAGTACCAACAACTAGAACAAATTAAAAAACATACAAGGCAGTACACAATGGCGCCCAGATGTTCGAGGGTCGGCCTATAATTCAAACATTAACGCTCGCTTAGGTAAGACAGACTTAAAAATTCAATAGGTTGAAGTAAACAAGTTAAATTCATATTGGCTGAAGGCCGAAGACTCAAAAATACAAAAACAGTTTTTAAACGCCAAAGGGCTTACGTGAAACAGTACTTTAAGCTAGGCTGAAGGCCTTAAGGGTAAAACAACTCTAGTTTAAAACACAAAACTGGCTAGAAGCCATACAAGTACCAACAACTAGAACGAATTGAAAAACATATAAGGCAGTACACAATGGCGCCCAGATGTCCGAGGGTCGGCCTATAATTCAAACATTAACGCTCGCTTAGGTAAGACAGACTTAAAAATTCAATAGGTTGAAGTAAACAAGTTAAATTCATATTGGCTGAAGGCCGAAGACTCAAAAATTCAAAAACAGTTTTTAAACGCTAAAGGGCTTACGTGAAACAGTACTTTAAGCTAGGCTGAAGGCCTTAAGTGTAAAACAACTCTAGTTTAAAACACAAAACTGGCTAGAAGCCATACAAGTACCAACAACTAGAACAAATTAAAAAACATATAAGGCAGTACACAATGGCGCCCAGATGTTCGAGGGTCTGCCTATAATTCAAACATTAACGCTCGCTTAGGTAAGACAGACTTAAAAATTCAATAGGTTGAAGTAAACAAGTTAAATTCATATTGGCTGAAGGCCGAAGACTCAAAAATTCAAAAACAGTTTTTAAACGCCAAAGGGCTTACGTGAAGCAGTACTTTAAGCTAGGCTGAAGGCCTTAAGGGTAAAACAACTCTAGTTTAAAACACAAAACTGGCTAGAAGCCATACAAGTACCAACAACTAGAACAAATTAAAAAACATATAAGGCAGTACACAATGGCGCCCAGATGTTCTAGGGTCTTCCTATAATTCAAACATTAACGCTCGCTTAGGTAAGACAGACTTAAAAATTCAATAGGTTGAAGTAAACAAGTTAAATTCATATTGGCTGAAGGCCGAAGACTCAAAAATTCAATAGGTTGAAGTAAACAAGTTAAATTCATATTGGCTGAAGGCCGAAGACTCAAAAATTCAAAAACAGTTTTTAAACGCCAAAGAGCTTACGTGAAACAGTACTTTAAGCTAGGCTGAAAGCCTTAAGGGTAAAACAACTCTAGTTTAAAACACAAAACTGGCTAGAAGCCATACAAGTACCAACAACTAGAACAAATTAAAAAACATATAAGGCAGTACACAATGGCGCCCAGATGTTCGAGGGTCGGCCTATAATTCAAACATTAACGCTCGCTTAGGTAAGACAGACTTAAAAATTCAATAGGTTGAAGAAAACAAGTTAAATTCATATTGGCTGAAGGCCGAAGACTCAAAAATTCAAAAACAGTTTTTAAACGCCAAAGGGCTTACGTGAAACAGTACTTTAAGCTAGGCTGAAGGCCTTAAGGGTAAAACAACTCTAGTTTAAAACACAAAACTGGCTAGAAGCCATACAAGTACCAACAACTAGAACAAATTAAAAAACATATAAGGCAGTACACAATGGCGCCCAGATGTTCGAGGGTCGGCCTATAATTCAAACATTAACGCTCGCTTAGGTAAGACAGACTTAAAAATTCAATAGGTTGAAGTAAACAAGTTAAATTCATATTGGCTGAAGGCCGAAGACTCAAAAATTCAAAAACAGTTTTTAAACGCTAAAGGGCTTACGTGAAACAGTACTTTAAGCTAGGCTGAAGGCCTTAAGTGTAAAACAACTCTAGTTTAAAACACAAAACTGGCTAGAAGCCATACAAGTACCAACAACTAGAACAAATTAAAAAACATATAAGGCAGTACACAATGGCGCCCAGATGTTCGAGGGTCGGCCTATAATTCAAACATTAACGCTCGCTTAGGTAAGACAGACTTAAAAATTCAATAGGTTGAAGTAAACAAGTTAAATTCATATTGGCTGAAGGCCGAAGACTCAAAAATTCAAAAACAGTTTTTAAACGCCAAAGAGCTTACGTGAAACAGTACTTTAAGCTAGGCTGAAGGCCTTAAGGGTAAAACAACTCTAGTTTAAAACACAAAACTGGCTAGAAGCCATACAAGTACCAACAACTAGAACGAATTAAAAAACATATAAGGCAGTACACAATGGCGCCCAGATGTTCGAGGGTCGGCCTATAATTCAAACATTAACGCTCGCTTAGGTAAGACAGACTTAGAAATTCAATAGGTTGAAGTAAACAAGTTAAATTCATATTGGCTGAAGGCCGAAGACTCAAAAATTCAAAAACAGTTTTTAAACGCTAAAGGGCTTACGTGAAACAGTACTTTAAGCTAAGCTGTAGGCCTTAAGGGTAAAACAACTCTAGTTTAAAACACAAAACTGGCTAGAAGCCATACAAGTACCAACAACTAGAACAAATTAAAAAACATATAAGGCAGTACACAATGGCGCCCAGATGTTCGAGGGTCGGCCTATAATTCAAACATTAACGCTCGCTTAGGTAAGACAGACTTAAAAATTCAATAGGTTGAAGTAAACAAGTTAAATTCATGTTGGCTGAAGGCCGAAGACTCAAAAATTCAAAAACAGTTTTTAAACGCCAAAGGGCTTACGTGAAACAGTACTTTAAGCTAGGCTGAAGGCCTTAAGGGTAAAACAACTCTAGTTTAAAACACAAAACTGGCTAGAAGCCATACAAGTACCAACAACTAGAACAAATTAAAAAACATATAAGGCAGTACACAATGGCGCCCAGATGTTCGAGGGTCTTCCTATAATTCAAACATTAACGCTCGCTTAGGTAAGACAGACTTAAAAATTCAATAGGTTGAAGTAAACAAGTTAAATTCATATTGGCTGAAGGCCGAAGACTCAAAAATTCAAAAACAGTTTTTAAACGCTAAAGGGCTTACGTGAAACAGTACTTTAAGCTAGGCTGTAGGCCTTAAGGGTAAAACAACTCTAGTTTAAAACACAAAACTGGCTAGAAGCCATACAAGTACCAACAACTAGAACAAATTAAAAAACATATAAGGCAGTACACAATGGCGCCCAGATGTCCGAGGGTCGGCCTATAATTCAAACATTAACGCTCGCTTAGGTGAGACAGGCAGTCGGGCCAAACTTGCACGCCCCGACGGCAACGCAACCGACAGACCGTCAACAGACAAATGGTCGAGGCGAGTTGCGTTCCACACTTGCACCAAAAATCCAACGATGGTAACAGTAGAGACTGTGGAACCGCACAAGAACGGATCCCAGACGACCGGCTAACTCAGAAGCAGTAAGCCGACAACACTTAAATAAACTTGTCAGTGAAAATCACATAACTATAAAGAGCTTCACTAACATTTGCATTAAGAACTAGATAATGCTAACGGCAGTGACTGTACAATAACAGGGACGAATCACGCGTCGGCACACACAGCCAACCCATAAGCTATCTCCGGCTCAATACACATCGTCCGGCAAGACGACCGACCGACGACCAACCAACTGTTTCACCCAACCACTCCAACAATGTGTGTCGGCAACCGTCGGGCGAGTCATAGCGGTCCGGACCTCACTACAGCCGCGGCCCGACTGAACGAGTACCGAGTGCTAACACCAACACGGCCAGATCCGAACTCCACTCCTGGCGCGTTGCAGCTCCCTGGTTGATCAGAACTCCCCCTCAAAACATGACAACCGGGAAGTAATTGCAGTCAGCAAAGATAACACGCCAAGCCTTATATCGATAAGCGCCGCTGCTGCCAATCACGGGCAGGCAAGAAGGCAACACCAGTCATTGAAATTAAGATAACGAGGTGGTAGTACAGTAAAAACAGGATGTCAAATGAAATATGGCACAAATACGAGCCACGCACGGCTCAGTGATGTACATGTACAGAGAAACAAACAAATTCAGAAAAAAATGGATGACGCATTCAAGAGAAAGGGCATCAGAAACTGAACAAGTCAATAATGCGCTGATTCACCTCTGACCCTTATTCAAGCAGTTATTTGACTTGGTTTTGATTAATAGGGTTGTACGATGTCCTCCTGAGGATTCTGTCTAACTGGCGCGTTAGATCGACAAAACCCTGTGCTGCTTGGAGGGCCCTGTCTGTAACGCTAAAAACGTTCTCAGTTCGGGAGACATCTGGCGACCGTTGTGGTCGAAGTAGTGTTTGGCAAGCACTAAGGCAAGCAGTAGAAACTCTCGCTTTGTGCGGGCGGGCATTATCTTGCTGAAATCACCGTTCGGCCGCATGGCGGGCGGCAGTCGGGCTCGTGTCCCACTGTTCTTAGGTGCATCTCCAGACACGTCTTCGTTGGTCATCGGCGCTGAATTCGAAGCGGGACTCATCAATGAAGACAACCATTCACAAGGGATTGAAAAGAGAATGCGAGGTGGGGAGGATGCAGCTTTGTCCAATTCAGGCCTTGTAGTTAACACATGCGCGTGGCCCGAAAATATTAAAGACTATACTTTTAGGGGAAAAAGATGTTGAACGATTTGCCTTTCACTGCCTGATGAACAAACGAGATACGATTAAAGAGCCGGCCGGAGTGGCCGAGGGTTCTAGGCGTTTCAGTCTGCAACCGCGCAATCGCAACGGTCGTAGGTTTGAATCCTGGCTCGGGCGTGGATGTGTGTTATGTCCATAGGTTAGTTAGGTTTAAGCAATTCTAAGTTCTAGGGGACTTGTGACCTCAGATGTTAAGTCCCATAGTGCTCAGAGCCATTTGAACCATTAAAGCCCTTGATGAGTATGTTTTAGACCGTCACGAGAAATTTAGCGGCAGTTGTGGAAAAAAAACAAAGTATCCTAGAAATTTTCTTCCGTCGACAATTACCGTCAAGACAATTCCAGTGTCATCTAGTGAATGTGAAAGAAGATTTTCCCAAATGAATATGACCATTAATGTCGCTAGAGCCTGTCTATTAACAAACACTGTTTCTTAACTACTTTTTTCGAAGCTGATTGAGCGACCACGGACTCGTTTTCACCCATCAAAGTATGTGCAATCTTTGCTGCTTCGTGGACGGCAGTTCGTTGTGGACGCCGGTAGTAAGGAAAGAGAGAAAGGAGGGCCGGCCGGCATGACAGAGCGGTTCTAGGCGCTTCGGTTCGGAAACGCGCGACCGCTACGGTCGCAGGTTCGAATCCTGCCTCGGGCATGTATGTGTGTGATGTCCTTAGGTTAGTTAGGTTTAACTAGTTCTACGTTCTAGGGGACTGATGACCTCAGATGTTAAGTCCCATAGTGCTCAGAGCCATATGAACCAGAGGAAGGAGGGACGTGTAACGCAAACTTTCCAAAGATTTAGATACATTTGTAATGTGGAAGTCATTCCTTTTTCAGTATTTTGTAGTTCAAATTTACCTGTGTTCACCTTACTGCAATTTCGTTCTTGTAACAAATCGTGAATTGAGAAATAATATTTAACTTAATAAATCACGTAATAAAAGATTGCTGGTGCAAGTGGGAGTATTCATCAGTACAGAAGTCGTATTTGCACTTTTGAAATGCGTTAAAATAACCTTTTAAGAAATTTAAATCTTAAAAACACCTCGCCAACCCACCTGCAGATAACAATATTAGGAAGCTCTTTTTATTACAAAAAAAAAAAAAAATATATGTTACAAGAGAGGAGGGAAAAAGAAGGCTAAAGTTCTGCGGGCACATCAGCAGGCAGCCACCAACAAGACTCACCAATAAAATTCAAACAGACGTACAAGGCATCAAGTCATCAGTACCATGGATAACAAAAGTCAAACTTGACCTAGAAAAACCACAGATCGATCCAGTAGATACTAAAGACAAAAAAATACAGATACAAAATATACAAGTGGAATGTTAGGTCAGGGAAGTATCAGAGAACCCAGAGACAAAGTGGACTGACGACAGGAAGAGACTCCGTGGGAAAAAATTGAGAGAATCGTGGAAGACCTGAAAAAAAAGTTAGAATGAGGCAGAATGCTTTGCATGCTCCTGCAGGGTCTCGACGTAAATAATTACGTGCTAACAATAATGTGACTCTAAATCGAAATGCTACAAAAGTTTGACTTCTATTTAAATTGTAAAAGTGACGTTTAAATGGCATAATTTAATTTAAAATCAACATCTACATGATTACTCTGCAATTCACATTTAAGTGCTTGGCAGAGGGTTCATCGAACCACAATCATACTATCTCTCTACCATTCCACTCCTGAAAAGCGCGCGGGAAAAATGAACACCTAAGCCATTCTGTTCGAGCTCTGATTTCTCTTATTTTATTTTGATGATCATTCCTACCTATGTAGGGTGGGCTCAACAAAATATTTTCTCATTCGGAAGAGAAAGTTGGTGACTGAAATTTCGTAAATAGATCTCGCCGCGACGAAAAACGTCTTTGCTTTAATGACTTACATCCCAACTCGCGTATCATATCTGTCAGACTCTCTCCCCTATTACGCGATAATACAAAACGAGCTGCCCTTTTTTACACCCTTCCGATGTCGTCCGTCAATCCCACCTGGTAAGGATCCCACAACGCGCAGCAATATTGTAACAGAGGACGAACAAGTGTAGTGTAAGCTGTCTCTTTAGTGGACTTGTTGCATCTTCTAAGTGTCTTGCCAATGAAACGCAACCTTTGGCTCGCCTTCCCCACAATATTATCTAGGTGGTCCTCCAACTGAAGTTTTTCGTAATTTTAACACCTAGGAAGTTCATTGTAAGGTAGAGAATACAGTTTCTAAATACTTTCCCTGGCTAAATGGATAACGCTAAAGAACGAACAAATAAATAAAAAGGAAGCTCCATGCCCGCGGAATGATCACCCCCCCCCCCCCCCCCCGCACCACTGACTGTCAAAAATCAGCATTTAACTAACTGCCAACAGCATGAGCGCCACGGCACGATCAGCTTCATCTACAGAGACTAGAACTGGGGTTGGCGCAGTGGCGTGCGTGGCGCCAGCTCGCAAGTTTGCAAAGCTGAGGAATGCGGCGCTGCCCGGGGGCCTCAGGTCTGCTCCACCTACCGGTCGGCCGGAGGTCGTTACTCTCGCCGCTGCAAAAGGCACGGCTGCGGGTATTAACCTGGATATGGCAGTCGTATTAGCGCCGACCAGGATCTCGCGGTTATGAAACGTCGGGCCGAGCCGAGCCGCGCCGCGCAGTGCTGCGGTGAGAGGTGTGGAGAGGAGAGGAGAGGAGAGCAGAGGAGCCGGCGTTGGGGCAGGACAGGAGCGGTGCCGCCGTCCCGCCAGGCGCGGCCTTCACGCACGTGGCGGGCCTGGCTGGCTGGCGTCAACGCCGCGCGAAATTACCGTAGTACTGCCCCCAGCGCTCGCCGCGCACCACCACAGCCGGCTTTTGCAGTCAGAAAGGTTTCGCACGCACGGCCATACGTATTCGATTGTTAGCGCTGGATTGTAGCCTTACTGGTTTTCACGGGTCGCAATAGCATGAAGGGTTTGAAATACGGAAATTTTAGTTATTGCGTATGTGAAGCATACTGAGATGGCAAAAGTCACGGGATACGTACTAATGTCGTGTCGCACCTCCTTTTGCCGCGAGTTGTGCAGCAACACGACACGGCATGGACTCAACAGCGCCTGTAGAACTATTGAGCCATTCTATCTCTGTGGTCATCCATAATTGTGAAAGTGTTGTCAGTGAATCATTTTCTGCGCGAACTGACCTCTCGATTATGTCCAATCGTAATTAGAAGGAATTCATATCACATCATTCGCTCGAACTTTCCAGAACGTTCTTGAAGCCAGTCGCGGACAGTTGTGGCCCGGTACATCACATAGTCGATTGGGAACATGAGGTCCGCGAATGGTTGCAAATGGTCTCCAAGTACTCCATGATAACCGTTTCACGTTAATGATCGTTTGAGATGGACCAGAGGACCTAGTCCATTCCATTCAAACAAAGCCCTAGCGACTGTGGAGAGAAATGGCTCTGAGCACTATGGGACTTAACATCTGAGGTCATCAGTCCCCTAGAACTTATAACTACTTCAACCTTTTGCCACATTGTCTTAACGGATACGTTCATTGTACGTCTCACATTGATCTGTAAGATTATTTAACGCAGTGTTGGTCGTGTGTTAGCAGTGACAGCTTTATGCAAACGCCGCTTCTCTCGATCGTTAAATGAAGGCTGCCGGCCACTGAATTGTCTGTGGCGAGAGGTAATCCCTGAAATTTGGTATTCTTTGTACTATCTCGACACTGTGGATCTCGGATTGTTGGTTTCTCAAACCATTGCCGAAATGGAATGTCCCATGTGTCTAGCTCCAACTACCACTCCGCGTTCAATGTCTGTTAATTGCCGTCGTGCTGCAATAATCTGTCGGAAAGCTTTTCACACGGATCATTTGAGTAGCAACGATAGCTCCTCCAATGCACAGCCTTTTCATACATCGTGTACGCGATATTACCGCTGTCTGTACACTTACATACGGCTATCCCGCGACTTTGGTCACCTCAGTAGGCATCGATTCGAACTGAGCTTGGATGACAGGTATAGTTAGGTCGTCTCATGCTGCTTTAGCTCTTTGCCAGAGTTCATCAACACTAGTAGCTGGCCAGTGGTGGCGTGCCATTCGCCCAGGAACCCACGACCCGATACTTCTAGTAGATAAGAGATCTGCAGAACGTAAAGCCAGGACTACAGTCGGACACCGTTTGTACCGATGTGAGTCAGGCTGCATATGCAACGTGTGCTCTTGCGCTGTCTTCTTGAGAGATAACGTCAGGGAGACTTCGACGGTACGGTACAACTACCGGCCTCAACACGGTAGAAAAGTAACGGCTGTTGTATAAGTTACCGGCTAGGCGAACCAGTTGTACTCCAGTGCTCATTGGCATCACACCAGCTTCGGGACCCATATGACCATTACGAATGTAGTCCAACAATGTTCGTTCTCCAACCGCCTTAAAAGACGATGTGGTACCTCTCCTGTGAACAGTGATCTTCGGCGCACCGCTACCGGCGAACCTCTCTCTGTCGGCGCGTCTTGGAATGTAGCAAAAGTGGTCGCCGTGCTGGTATTCACTGGTTACAACGTCTTATGTACATATCTGTCCTGCTGCGAACAAATCAGTATCCTTGCTTAAGGTACGTCACGTAACTGTATGATTTTTCTCTTTCGAGTGAACAATGTGCTTACCTTCACAGACGCCAATCGTCTGGATTCATTGAGATCGTGGATGGCGTTGACTACAGCTCTTCTGAACTCGTCGAAATAATCTTCAGAACACAGTCACGGGACATCGATCAACAATATACCTCAGTCCCGATAAGTCACGACCCAGCCGCTTTCGAAATTTCTCCTCCTTACACGAGGCGTAAAACAACCTGTACACAAACAAACAACATTCAAATGCAATTTCTAAAAGAAAAACAAAATTCGAAATATTTGTTTATATAGAAAATGCATATGTCATTTGTATATCCAAGCATATTGTACACTTCATACCAGTTTGTCGTATGCAGCATGCCACCTCCAGATTTACAGTTATAACAACTGCTAGTGTCGACGCATGATGAACTCGTGTTGGCTCTACGGTCATCCATCGAATTTGTGATATATATATATATATATATATATATATATATATATATATATATATATATATATATAGTTGGACTTCTGTTTAAATTGTAAAACGTGTATATGACGTTTAAATGGCATTATTTAATTTAAAATGACTATGTCCACTGTAAGGTACAAAATACAGTGTACACTAATGACCTTCCCTGGCTAAATGGCTAACGCCATGGGACAAATAAATAAATAAATAGGAAACTCTATTAACGCGACATAATCACCATCCTCCCCTCCCCCCGCCCCCCTCCGCCCATATATATTTCCTGTTGGGCATGTCCGAAAGAACAGACACTACACCACACAAACGTACACTGAGATGACAGAAGTCAGGGGATACCTTCTAATGTCACGTAGGACCTCCTTTGCCCGTGTAATGCAACAACTCGACGTGGGTATGGACCCAAGTCGAGTCTCCCGCAGAATTATTGAGCCATGGCCTCTATAGCTGTCCATAACTGCGAAAGTGTTAACGGTGAATCATTTGGTGTACGAACTGCTCTCCCGATTATTTCCTATAAATGTTCGATGGGATTCATGTCGCGCGATCTGGGTGGCCAAATAATTCGCTCGAACTGTCCAGAATGATCTTCAACCCACTAGTCAACAACTGTGGCCCCGTGACATTGCGCATTATCCTCCATAAAAAGTTCACCGTTGTTTGGGAACATGAAGTCCATGAGTGGCTCCAAACGGTCTCAAGTAGCCGAAAATAGCCATTTGCCGTCAATGATCGGTTCATTTGGACCGCAGGATCCAGTCTATTCCATGTAAACACACCCCACCATTATGTAGCCAACATCTGCCTGCGTCGTGCCTTGTTGACAACTTGGCGACTTGGGTCCATGGCTTCCTGGGGTCCGTACCACACTCGAACCCTACTACCAGCTTTTACTAAATTAAATCAGGACTCATCTGACGACGCACGTTTTTCCAGTCGTCTAGAGTCCAGTCGATTTCTGTGGTTATTTCACGCAGTGTTGCTCGTCTGTTAGCAGTGACAACTTCATCCAAAATCCGCTGTTCTCGGTAGTTAAGTGAAGTGTTGTGTCCTGCTTACTCGTCGAATATGGAATGCCTACGAAACCTGATTTCTAGGATCGCTAGATAACAATTCAATATAATAGTATTAATGAAATTTTATTGCAGTAAGATAAATGACAGTACTTAGCTTTGAGAATTTACAATGGCGTTTCGGAAGCTACGGACGACGCACAAAATAAGAAAATCTCTTCAGTATACAAAACTCTTAATACAAGTAGAACGATACAGTTCTTATGTCGCTGCTGTACAGCTAGTAGAACGGCTAGTCTACAACTGGGCCGCGGCGACGGCTCGGCGCTTACGTCCTCTTCGCCTAGAGGCCGCTGCTGTCTCAGCCTTGTCCTAGAGAGGGGTCGGTCAGCGTACTATTGGCTGGCGTCTTCTTCACAGCCCTTCCCCGCTCTACCGTTCCTGAACGTCGTGCCGGCGCTTGACTTTTACACCGGAACATGAAGACCATCGGCCACTGCGTTGTCCGCGGTGAGAGGTAACGACTGAATTTTGGTATTCTCGGCACACTCTGCACACTGTGGATCTCCGAAATGAAAACGTCTAGCTCCAACTACCATTGCGAATTCAAAGTATGTTAATTTTCCCGTCGTGCGATCATAATCGCGTCGAAAACCTTTGCACATGAATCACCTGAATACAAATGACACTTCCTCCAATACTCAGCTCTTTTACACTCGCACTCTGCGTACGCGATACTGCCGCCATCTGTATATGTGCATGTGTCTATTCCATGACTTTTGTCATCTCAGTGTATATATTCGCCTTGACGGAAAATAGTTATACCTTGAATGCAGATACAGAATATATCCGAACTTTTGCGGGAATCAGGTGAATCTGTGGCCAATGAGGACAATGGACACTACATATACAGAGCGTTAGAAATTGAGAATTTGGGTTGTACTGGAAGAATGCTCGGATAGCTGAAGCAATTAAGGCGACCGCTTGCATGAAGCAGCAAATACGGATTCGAGTCGCTGTCCGACACAAATTTTCACTTGTCGCCACTCGATTTACTTTACGCCCAATTGCGACTGAAGTCGGCCTATCATGCAGGGCAGCCTATATGACAGGGGCAGGAAATACACGTTTTTGCACACATCTCAGTTCCTGTTGGCTCAGGAGTTTATAAATCCCACAACATAGCTACCCCTGAAGTATGCTATTTGTGTGCCAACACTGGCTGAAATCGATACATGGACCTGGGAGTACATCCCAGACATTCAGACATTCATACAAGCAGCCTACTTTGTGTATATACAAACTACTACACTTTCAATAATTATATTTCTTACGTTTCCACCTCCGTCTCTTTATGTCCAACACCCCCACCATATCCTCCCACCTCTATCTGTCTGTTTCACCACCCACCATCCCCACCTCCCCCTTATTCTGTCTATTCTCTCTTTCCCAAATCTGGTGTCCCTCTCCTCTTGCCCCCTCTCCACCAGTCTGTCCGTTACTGGCATCTCTCCTTATCTTCACCAGTTGTCTACTTATCCATTCCACTCATATCTCTCTGCCCACTTCATCCTGTTCCTCTCATCAAGTTGTGCCACAGACTTCTCTTCTCCCCAATCCTATTCAATACCTCCTCGTTAGTTATGTGATCTACCCATCTAATCTTCAGCATTCTTCTGTAGCACCACATTTCGAAAAATTCTATTCTCTTCTTCTCCAAACTATTTATCGTCCATGTTTCACTTCCATACATGGCTACACTCCATACAAATACTTTCAGAAACGACTTCCTGACACTTAAGTCTATACTCGATGTCAACAAATTTCTCTTCTTCGGAAACCCTTTCCTTGCCATTGCCAGTCTACATTTTATATCCTCTCTACTTCGACCATCATCAGTTATTTTACTCCCTAAATAGCAAAACTCCTTTACTACTTTAATTGTCTCATTTCCTAATCTAATTCCCTCAGCATCACCCGATTTAATTTGACTACATTCCATTATCGTCGTTTTGCTTTTGTTGATGTTCATCTTATACCCTCCCTTCAAGACACTATCCATTCCGTTCAACTGCTCTTCCATGTCCTTTGCTGTCTCTGACAGAATTACAATGTCATCGGCGAACCTCAAAGTTTTTATTTCTTCTCCCTGGATTTTAATACCTACTCCGAATTTTTCTTTTGTTTCCTTTACTGCTTGCTCAATATACAGATTGAATAACATCGGGGAGAGGCTACAACCCTGTCTTACTCCCTTCTCAATAACTGCTTCCCTTTCATGTCCCTCGACTCTTATAACTGCCATCTGGTTTCTGTGCAAATTGTAAATAGCCTTTCGCTCCCTGTATTTTACCCCTGCCACCTTTAGAATTTGAAAGAGAGTATTCCAGTCAACATTGTCAAAAGCTTTCTCTAAGTCTACAAATGCTAGAAACGTAGGTTTGCCTTTCCTTAATCTTTCTTCTAAGATAAGTCGTAAGGTCAGTATCGCCTCACGTGTTCCAGTATTTCTACGGAATCCAAACTGATCTTCCCCGAGGTCGGCTTCTACTAGTTTTTCCATTCGTCTGTAAAGAATTCGGGTTAGTGTTTTGCAGCTGTGGCTTGTTAGACTGATTGTTCGGTAATTTTCACATCTGTCAACACCTGCTTTCTTTGGGATTGGAATTATTATGTTCTTCTTGAAGTCTGAGGGTATTTCGCCTGTCTCTACATCTTGCTCACCAGCTGGTAGAGTTTTGTCAGGACTGGCTCTCCCAAGGCCGTCAGTAGTTCTAATGGAATGTGGTCTACTCCGGGAGCCTTGTTTCGACTCAGGTATTTCAGTGCTCTGTCAAACTCTTCACGCAGTATCGCATCTCCCATGTCATCCTCATCCACATCCTCTTCTATTTCCATAATATTGTCCTGAAGTACATCGCCTTTGTATAGACCCTGTATATACTCCTTCCACCTTTCTGGTTTCCCTTCCTTGCTTAGAACTGGGTTTCCATCTGAGCTCTTGATGTTCATACATGTGGTTCTCTTATCGCCAAAGGTCTCTTTAATTTTCCTGTAGGCAGTATCTATCTTACCCCTAGTGAGATAAGTCTGTACATTTGTCCTATAGCCATCCCTGCTTAGCCATTTTGCGCTTCCTGTCGATCTTATTTTTGAGACGTTTTTATTTCTTTTTGCCTGATTAATTTACTGCATTTTTATATTTTCTCCTTTCATCAATTAAATTTAATATTTCTTCTGTTACCCAAGGATTTCTACTAGCCCCGTCTTTTTGCCTACTTGATCCCCTACTTCATCCCTCAAAGCTCTGTACAACCTCTTGTTCTTTCAGTTTATCCAGGTCCCATCTCCATAAATTCCCACCTTTTTGCAGTTTCTTCAGTTTTAATCTACAGGTCATAACCAATAGATTGTGGTCAGAGTCCACATCTGCCCCTGGAAATGTCTTACAATTTAAAACCTGGTTCCTAAATCTCTGCCTTACCATTATATAATCTATCTGATACCTTTTAGTATCTCCAGGGTTCTTCCATGTATACAAACTTCTTTCATGATTCTTAAACCAAGTGTTGGCTATGATTCTGTTGTGCTATGTGCAAAATTCTACGAGGCGGCTTCCTCTTTCATTTCTCTCCTCCAATCCATATTCACCTACTACGTTTCCTTCTCTCCCTTTTCCTACTACCGAATTCCAATCACCCATGACTATTAAATTTTCGTCTCCCTTCACTATCTGAATAATTTCTTTTATTTCATGATACATTTCTTCAATTTCTTCGTCATCTGCAGTGCTAGTTGGCATATAAACTTGTACTACTGTAGTAGGTGCGGGCCTCGCTCTTTTATAACACTGTCCCAAAAACTAGTAGTCCGCGTAATAGTAGATGTCTCGGAAAATGCAATACTGTGATCGTTTTCTAAAGCATGTTCCGCCACCGCTGATTTCTCAGGGTACCGTAGGCGACAACATCTCTCGTGCTCCACACGGTGCTGTTCTCTAGTACGAACAGTCTGTCCGATATAGAACTGTCCACACCGACACAATGTTTTATATACTTCTGGCGTTCTAAGCCCAACACCGCATTTCCCAGGTCTGATTGGCTGTCGAATTTAAGCCGGTGCCCGAAAAACCGTATCGATTTTATGCTTTTTTAGAAGCCGGCTAATCTTTCCTGTTATTGAGCCACAGAACGGCAAGAACGCAAGCTTCTTCGTAACCATCTCAGACGTCTTCTGCTTATGTTTCACCGGCAAGATGGCTTGCGAAATATGGCGGCTGGTGTAGCCGTTTTCTTTGAAGACTTTCCGTAAGTGGCTCAGTTCCTTCGGAAGGCTTTCAGCGACTGAAACGGCTTCCGCTCGATGCACTAAGAAAAGAACTTTTCTGCGAAGGGTGGTGATAGCTCGTAGCATGCAGATATTGGCCTGTGTGGGTGGGTTTCTAATAAACACTGTGGCTGAGACATCCATTTTCTATCCGGCGGACGAGGACTTCTAGAAGAAGCAAGGCACCATCTGTCTCTACTTTCATCGTGAATCTGATGTTATCTTGGATGCTGTTGACGCGGTTGAAAAATTCTCCCAGCATTTCACGCTCATGAGGCCAGACAACGAATGTTACGTTGACTATCGATAAAAGCAACTAGGCTTTGCAGGAGCCGTGTCCACGGCGAAGTTCGCAGAGTACTCCATTAAGAGGTTGACTGTAACAGGTGGTAATGGGCTTCTCATCGCGACGCCGTCCGTCTGGTTAAAATAATCTCCATTATACAAAAAATACGATGACGTCAGAGTGTGCTTAAATAAATCCAAAACAGTGTCGTCAAATAACTGGGAGAGCAAATCTAAAGAGTTCAAAATGGTTAAAATGGCTCTGAGCACTATGGGACTTAACACCTGAAGTCATCAGTCCCCTAGAACGTAGAACTACTTAAACGTAACTAACATAAGGACATCACACACATCCATGCCCGAGGCAGGATTCGAACCTGCGACCGTAGCGGCCGCGCGGTTCCATACTGAAGCGCCTAGAACCGCTCGGCTACAGCGGCGGGCAAATCCAAACAGTCTTGTGAGCCAGATCAGCCAGTGAGCCAGGTCAGCCAACGATCTGGACCAGCTGGTGAGCTGTTGGAAGTTGACTGAGTACTTATTAACTTTGCAATTCACTCCTTGCGACCAGGGGCTGAAGACCACTACCTGTGCAGCTCACATAATCGCCACAAACATTTTCTCAGTATGATGCTACATTAAAGGATAAGGAGCAACGACTGGCTCAAAAGTATTTAAAACTTTATTGGGGCTCTGATATTTGTGATTTTCTTTTTAAATCAAGAGCAAATAGATAAGGTGTAAGCGGTAACTGTTTACAGTTTATCACAGATGTGTAGAAGAAGTCGAAAGGAGTTTAATTTTGTACTGAGATACGTTTTCGTTAGGGGCCACATTTTATGAGTCATTCAAGAGCCATCTGAGCTCTTAATACTCTAACAGCTGCTTCTCTTTTCTCCAAAGGTCTCTCATTTTCCTCTACACTGCATCTGTTTTTCCATAGTCATGCTTGCTTCTAAAGCATGTTTTTACTTCCTATACATATCTTTTTAGACGTCTTTATTCCCTTTTGCTTGCTTCATTTACTGCATGATTATGGTTTTTCCTTTCATCAACAAGATTAAACATCTCATACATGGAAATGTCGTGTGACTAGGGCCTCCCGTCGGGTAGACCGTTCTCCGGGTGCAAGTCTTTCGATTTGACGCCACTTCGGCGACTTGCGCGTCGATGGGGATCAAATGATGATGATTAGGACAACACAACACCCAGTCCCTGAGCTGAGAAAATCTCCGACCCAGCCAGAAATCGAACCAGGGACCTTAGAACCTATATTCTGTCGCGCTGACCACTCAACTACCGGGGGCGGACATCTCACACATTATCCACTGAAGTATACTTGGTCTTGTCTTTTTGCCTCTTTGATCTACTGCTGCCTTCACTGTTTCACTTCTTAGTAGTACCCATTCCTCTTCTGTTGTATCTCTTGCCACTACTTCAGTCACTTGTTGCCCTACAATCCCTCTTTCTTTCAATTCATCCACGATCCATTTCCTTAATTTCTTGACTTCCTGCAATTTCTTCAGTTTTAATATACATATCATAAACAACAAATAATGGCCAAAGTCTACACCGGCTCTGGAAATGTTTTGCAGTATGCAAAGTGTTTTCGAAAACTGTCTTACTATTTTGTAATATATTTGTAGATTTCAGTGTCTCCAGTTCTCTTACACAATTTCCTCTCGTGATTTTTAAACCAAGTACTGCAATGATTAAATTGTACTTCGTGTAAAATTCCACCATGTATCTTCTGCTGTCATTCTTCTCCGTCAGCCAATGTTCTGCTACTAGTATTCCTTCTCGTTTGTTTCCTATTATCTTGTGCATGAGGTTCAGCGTAAAATGAACATGTTTTACAACAAAAAGATTTTTAAGACTTGAATATGACAGCAAAGTCTTTTGAAACCCGTTGTCTTAAGTGAAGAAATGTTTTATGTGATCATGGCTGGTGAATGGTTTTTAACAGTGACAGATAGCCCTTCAATACTCTCAGACTGAGAACATTTAATCTTACTATCGAATTTCAGTCTCGCATCAAAATTAGGTTCTCGTCTCATTTAACTGTTGGAACATTTTTCCAATCTGGTCATACATTCTTTTGCTCTCTTCATCGTGTGCCAAACTAGTAGGCCTGTACTATTGTTGTTGATGTTGAATGGGTCGAATGCTAAGTGCTTAGTTGATTACGTGCATTTCCATTTTACTATTCATTATTAGACCTACTCCTGCATTACCCCTATTTTATGTTGTGTTGATAACTCTGTGTTTACCTGAACAGAAGTCCTGTTCTTCATGTGACCCAAAACTTCACTAATTCCAACTATGTCTAACTTGAACTTATACATTTCCCTTATTAAATTCCTAGTCTACTTACCAACCTAAGGGACCTAATACCCCACTCACTGATCCATTTAATGGCTGTTTTGTTTTTATTGCTGGCGAAATCCTCTAGTGTAGTCCCTGTTCGAAGATCCGAGTGGGTGACTATGGTCCCTCCGTCTTATTTTATTCAGGAGAACGCCATCATATTAATCCATATAGTACAGCTGCATGCCCTATGTAAAAATAACAGCTGTAGTACGAGCATTACAATTTCAAGCGAACTAATGTTACAAGGGCAGCTCACCCAGTCATTATCTCTGGTACCTTTGAAAAGGCTGCTGCCAATTTTCAGGAACCACAAATCAGCCTGGTCTCTCCATGGATAGCCCTCTGATATGATTACACAGCGAAGTCCGTGGTTCGTGGAAGATGAAAATGGGCAGTTAGATGTGTGGTGTCTGTTTTTTCAGACATGTCCGAAAAAAACAGACAACAACTATAGCTTTACGCGGCATTAAATTCGTAACTAAAGGGAAATTTGTATGACGTAGCTGCTTTAGGCGTTAAAATAATTCAACAGATGCACTTGAAAATTTGAGACCGGATCGGATCTCGAACCCGGAATCTGCACTTCTCACGAACGGATATGTCCGAAAGAGCAGACACTAGACGTATAATTGCATAGAGTCGCCTCGACTGGCAAACGACTATTTCAGTGCGGATGCGTAGAATCGTCCGTCCTCGTGAGTGAATATGGCGAAAATAAACGGGGTTACAACGTCGGTGGTGAGTGGCACGTGGGGATTTGAGACGAACGTGAAGCATGTCCAAATCGTCGAGGTGGGCGAGACGACCGTTCGCGAGAAGTGGAGAATACGGTTTTAAGTTATGGTCGGGTAACATATTTTCAGCACTGAAAGACCTGAGTCGAAACAAGGCCCCGGGAGTAGACAACATTCCATTAGAACTACTGACGGCCTTGGGAGAGCCAGTCCTGACAAAACTCTACCATCTGGTGAGCAAGATTTATAAGACAGGCGAAATACCCTCATACTTCAAGAAGAATATAATAATTCCAATCCCAAAGAAAGCAGGTGTTGACAGATATGAAAATTACCGAACTATCAGTTTAATAAGTCACAGCTGCAAAATACTAACACGAAATCTTTACAGACGAATGGAAAAACTGGTAGAAGCGGACCTTGCGGAAGATCAGTTTGGATTCCGCAGAAATGTTGGAACACGTGAGGCAATACTAACCTTATGACTTATCTTAGAAGAAAGATTAAGAAAAGGCAAACCTACATTTCTAGCATTTGTAGACTTAGAGAAAGCTTTTGACAATGTTGACTGGAATACTCTCTTCCAAATTTTAAAGGTGGCAGGGGTAAAATACAGGGAGCCTAAGGCTATTTACAATTTCTACAGACACCAGATGGCAGTTATAATAGTCGAGGGACATGAAAGGGAAGCAGTGGTTGGGAAGGGAGTGAGACAGGGTTGTAGCCTCTCCCCGATGTTATTCAATCTGTATATTGAGCAAGCAGTAAAGGAAACAAAAGAAAAATTTGGAGTAGGTATTAAAATTCACGGAGAAGAAATAAAAACTTTGAGGTTCGCCGATGACATTGTATTTCTGTCAGAGACAGCAAAGGACCTGGAAGAGCAGTTGAACGGAATGGACAGTGTCTTGAAAGGAGGATAGAAGATGAACATCAACAAAAGCAAAACGAGGATAATGGAATGTAGTCAAATTAAATCGGGTGATGCTGAGGGAATTAGATTAGGAAATCAGATACATAAAGTAGTAAAGGAGTTTTGATATTTGGGGAGTAAAATAACTGATGATGGTCGAAGTAGAGAGGATATAAAATGTAGACTGGCAATGACAAGGAAAGCGTTTCTGAAGAAGAGAAATTTGTTAACATCTAGTATAGATTTAAGTGTCAGGAAGTCGTTTCTGAAAGTATTTGTATGGAGTGTAGCCATGTATGGAAGTGAAACACGGACGATAAATAGTTTGGACAAGAAGAGAATAGAAGCTTTCGAAATGTGGTGCTACAGAAGAATGCTGAAGATTAGATGGGTAGATCACATAACTAATGAGGAGGTATTGAATAGAATTGGGGAGAAGAGGAGTTTGTGGCACAACTTGACAAAAAGAAGGGACCGGTTGGTAGGACATGTTTTGAGGCATCAAGGGATCACAAATTTGGCATTGGAGGGCAGCGTGGAGGGTAAAAATCGGAGAGGGAGACCAAGAGATGAATACACTAAGCAGATTCAGAAGGATGTAGGTTGCAGCAAGTACGGGGAGATGAAGAGGCTTGCACAGAATAGAGTAGCATGGAGAGCTGCATCAAACCAGTCTCAGGACTGAAAACCACAACAACAACAACAACATATTGTCAAGTGCAGTTGCCGAATTAAAGCGGTTACATCACACAAATTTCCCTTTAGAATGGAAATGTAATAATTCCAAAAGAAAATAACGTAACAGTCAAGTGGCAACAGGATTATCAGTAATATATTTGTGGCGAGTGTAGTCCACAGTTCACGTTTCCGCAACTACCTGGCACAGTTGAAGTGCTGCAGTCACTGTGGTAGTGTGAAATTCAAAACTCCAAGATGGCAGATCACTTCAGTAAAGACCTACACATTATATTCATTGACTTCCGGCAGGCATACGACAGCAATAATGGGACCGCCCTCTGGAACATAATGCTGTACTTCAGCATATCATTGAAGTATATTAGGATGAATGCCGCTTGTTACAACGGATCAAGTATGTCCTGCTGATAATTTGTCGGCGCCCTTCACAGTTAAGAATGAGTAGAGACAGGACGATCCTCCCTCTCATCAGTTCTGTTCAACATAGCGCTGGAAAAGGTAAGACGTGCCGTTGCCCGTAACAGGGTGAGAGAGATGGTTGAAAGTGATACGATCCTTGCATTTGCAGAAGATGTGGTGATTGTGGGCGACGCTCTGAATGAGGTGAGAGCAGATACCTCTCCATTTACTTCAGAAGGCAGCCATCTAGGGTTACTGGTCAGCAAGTATACCATCAGTATAGACGGTCACAATTTTGAAAGAGTTGAAAAATTCAATTACCTGTCTTCCAAATCATCGAATGCATGTGAGATAGAGAAAGTAATTCGACAAAGAATAATTAGTACGAACCGAGTCTACTACAGTTTAAACCACTTACACATGCCACGAGTTGTATCCCAGGAATGCGACCGGTTGTATTGTATGGTTGTGATACATGGCCAAGTAGACAGACAATGGACAGCGGATTCGTGCGGTTGAGAGGAAGATTTTAAGGAAACTTTATGGCCCGGTATACAATGTAGAAACTACAAGATGGGATGGAAGGCATAATGAAGATCTGTATCGGCGGCTTAAGAAAGCTGATATTGGAAGAGTGATTGCAAGAAGAAGGCTACATTGGGCAGGACATGTTCTACGAGCAGAGGGCACAGTCCCTAACAGAGTAGTTCCACACCAGCCAATTGGTGGGCGTCCAAGAGGTCGTTTGCGAACGAGGTGGAGAGACAGGACTTTCGTGATCCTGGAAGAAGCAGATCCAACAGCCAGCACTAAAAATGCTCGACAAAGAAGTAAAAGGCAAAATATATCTAACAAATTTCTGTATATGTTGTAACTATTTTGACATGATTCGTGAACTTGTTGTGTTAATCATTTCATTATGTTCTATGTATGTCTTGTATATGTGAAATTTTGTCTTCTGCAATGGACCGAAATGGCTTATGAATGTGCAATAAATGATGATCAACATGGCAAATAGCATGTAATTAAAAATTTCACTATGGCAGATTGCGAGAAATTCAAGAATGCAAGCTGGCAGATCGTGGAAAATTTGAAAATACTAGATAACGCCCGCAGGGTATTAAAGAAAGCAAGATGACAGAAAAAAATAATAACTCTCAAAAAAAATTCAAAAACGTTCAAAACTACAGGTTGGTGGAACTATCTCAGTTGTGGTTTGTAACACCCCTCCCAGCCCCCCCCCCCCCTCTACACCTTCTCTCCCCTCCCGTCTCCTCCAGTCACACCCCAGTTCTTAGTTAATTACAATGATGAAACCAATCACCATGTAGCCCCCAGAGTAGACATCTTCGCTAGCTCAATAAATAAATAAATAAATAAAAATAAGAAACGGAATTATTTGCGCCGTGTTTAAAAGTCCTTGTCCAAAAAATTACGTAAACGGTGTGATTTCCAGTATTTCCACATGAAAAATACGTCAATACGTCAGTACACACACACACACACACACACACACACACATACATACACACACACACACACACACACACTTCTGAGTTACTGGCAGTTACTATGAGAACCAAACGAATTACACTATTTACACCAACACATGGTGTAAGACACAATGCACCCTCAAATTAAGCATTTACACATCTGAATTGTTCTATGATGCTTATCAGATGTTATATTTAAAAAATGCGAAGCGTGTTGGGTGTTCGCTTAGAGGAAATGTTAACGATGGGTCATACAACGTTCTGACGTCACCTAACTTTTCTACAAGTGCTTCAGTAATTTTTCAGTTCATCGGGAGAAGGGGACGGGGGAGAAGATATTTTGTCTTGTTCTACATCAGAAAAGTATTGATTAACAATTCCCGTTTTTTAGTAAAATGATTGGACTTAGGCTTACTCTGAGTTATGTTCAATACCAATTTTCGACAGTATTTTCCAACAGAAACTCTGGTTCCAATGCTCTCTAAAACGTTTACAAACTGTATTTCCCGTAACCAAATATTAAATAACTGCGATAACTAATAAAAAATACGCGATGTAGAGAACCACATTAACACACAAAATAGTCAGAAGATTTAAACTTAGCAAATACCGTACACGTATATATACATTATCACATCTGGAAAGACGGAAGTATTTTCTTCAATATCGTTAGTCATTCTCCAGCAATGCAATGTTTTAAACATTTTAAAATCGTCGAAATTTAGATATAAACTTCATCTTTGAGCTAACCCAGAGAAAAACGTCCGATCGGGTCAATTCAGGGGAACGTTCTGGACACCTAATAATTCCTTTAAGTGTTATCCAACGACCAGCAAAAAGCCTGGTAATCTCTAAATAGCTACAAGCGAACAGTAAACATGGCAGGTATTATCATAGCGGCACAAAAATAAGCGTAACTTTGAATGGTTCTTCCGCTAGGAGAACTGTATGCAGCTGGGTAAGAAACTGCCTATCTGTTTCCTGTCTAATTCCCTCAATGAAGCTAGGATCAGTTTCACAGTCTTCTCACTAATCTTGATGTTCAACCAACAAAGATAAAATTTTATTCTAACCAGATTTACGTGTTTGTAAAAGTTGCTACACCGGTAAACAGAATTGTTTGAAGAAATAACGAGTTGTCTTGATGTCGCACCAGTGCCGTGCGATGGAATTCCATGCATTTTCTGCACTCCAGTTGGTCAGTTTACTGGTGAAATTACGCATGATACGCCGGAAACCAGTCTGGATTGTCTTGTTCTGCAGACTCTCGCCATTGCTATGAGGCTGACATGTGGATTTCGAAGAAAAACTTCCAGAAAATGTTTCTTTCGTTTCGCCCATTATACGCTACTGATAAAGTTCCGCGTAGAATTCCAGTGCCTTTCCAACATCATTTATTTGCACCTTCGCAAATTGTCATGAACATTTTACACAGTCTGTGAGCAAACTTTTTTGCCCATAGACGATTTTTTCTCATCGGGTCTCTTCTGATTTCTTCGTAAAGAAGTGTGAGGCGTTTTTTTTCCTTTTTTTTTTAACTTATCGGCATACGACACATATGAACGTCACAGAAGGAACACGAAGCTAAGTTTCTTCTCTGACTGTATTTCACCAGCACTGCGACGGTACTATAATTATTTTCCCCCTTAATAATTCTAAATTTGTTGTCGTATTTTGGACAGTGCTCTGCTGAATTTTGCCTCTTTCGTATCTACAATACTTGCTCCACAAGTATTATAGCTACATTTGGAAAAAGCAAGGTTTCAGTAAATACTAATGTTCTGACCAGATAACATAGGTCGTATAGTGAACACTTTCTCACAAATCATCTGGATGAAAACAAATTCGACGGTTCCGGAAGTACACTGGTGTCCAACATTAAAGCAACAAACGGAAATTTTACAAGGTTGGTTTTATTTCGCCGCAAAAGAATGTAAACAGGTGATAGCAAAGTAGGAACAGTGTAAAAAATACCGAACATAAACAAGTACAAGATGCATAACGGTAGACAAAAATGTTGCTCGTTTTTTCCCACTTAACGGATTTGCACACAATTTCCAACTGGTTAATGTGCTCAGTAAGGCATGTGACCATCTTTGGCAGGAGTACAACGTGACAACGACTGGACATGCTGTGAATGATGTCGCCAATTTCACGCTGAGGCAATCACGTCCATTCTTCCTGCAGAGCTGCCCTCAAGACTTGGAGAATGGTTGGTGGATACTGACGTGATGCAGTCTGTCTCCCTAGTGCATCCCAGACGTGCTCCATGGATATTGAATCGGGATAGCGACCAGGCCACGCCATGCGTGCAATATATCTTCCGTTTCCAAGAAAACATCAGGCACCCCTGCTCTATGAGGTCAAGCAATATCGTCCATCAGTACGAAGACTGGGTCCACAGCACCTCGCAACAACCACATATGATATCCTGAGATCTTACTATGCCTGAGAGCAGTTAAACCTTGCCACTTTACCTGCACAAGTTCATGAAGAGGTGTTTCGGTGGTCAACATAATGCTTGCCCACATCATTAGGGATCCTCCTCTATATCGCTCTGTCTTGGTCTGAGGCCCATGTTTCAAGTTCCCTCCAGGTGCGAATCCGTCGGCACTCAGCAAACTGGGACTCACGTGTGAAAACAACTTTTGCCCACTGTTCAACCCTTTAGGTAGCATGTTGAAGACTCCACTCTAGACGTTCCCTTCTGTGAAGACGCGTCAGAGGTACGCATACAGCAGGTTTCCGACAATAAAGGCCACTCTACCGAGTCTTATGTACAGCGTTTGCCTGGATACAACACGTCCAGTGGATACTGCGAGGTCAGACGCCAGCTGCCGTGCAGTACTAAGGCAGTATTGTCGTGTCCTTACAGCCTAATAACGGTCCTCTCTCTCTGATGTCGTACGTGGTCACCACATCCGAGAAACAACAGAACCATTCACGTTAAGCCATTGGGCCACATCAGTTTGAGACAGCCCTGCTTTTATTCTTCGTATGGCCCTCCAGTGCAGAGAGTCTGACAGACGTCTTCTCTGTCCCATGAAGCACCATGTGTGACTGTGTACATTGTGACTCTGGATGTGAGGCTACCCAGCAAACACTACCCTGTTTGATCGGTGCGCCGACGTCATCGTTGGTCTGGTTGTCCTTTGACAGGAATGCCATCTTTCGTGAGGAACACGATTTTGCGGACTTGTGTTAATAGTTGTATGATTATGTCGTGAATTAGACACGAGACTGGGAAATAGCGGTTTGTTGCTTTAATTTTGGACACAAGTATATATGAGCTTAAAATTTTAGACGATGATCCTGTAAGTTGTGTACTGTGCAGTCTAATAGATTTCTTTGATTGTCAATCATAGAAGATGACGCTAACCTAAATACATTAACTTTCAACGCACCAAAAAGCAAACGACATTCTGCCAATGCCACAGGGTGAGCGATTCACTGTATCCGTTTATCTGTATTTCCATTGACGAGCACAGTTGTGTGAAGTAGGTACTTTCTTGAGTAAGTTGAGGAATGTCTTCTGGCTTTTGGCACTGCATTTCTGGGTCACACGTGACTGTCACATGAATTCTACGGAGCCTTGTATTTCGCAGTTCCCGCCCGTTCCACTTTAAGCTGTCCATACAGGTCGCAGGCAGCCGAACTCCTCTCTCCTACATTTAAAACTAAATCTCTGCTTGCTGGACCACCGCTCCAGAGAGATAGTCTGGTGGCAGAAGTTAAAAATTGCTCTTGAGTGGAAATGGTTTACACCTAACATGCTATTATGGTATCTTGGTGAGAAATGTACGTAAAAATGTTATTCAGCAGGTGCAACTCTAGCTTTGCTGGGCAGTTTTTTTTTTTTTTATAACTCTAAAATTCCAAAGACAAAGAAAACTAGAAATATAATGCAATTAAATACATTATCAGAAATCTTATCATAAGACATTTATTTTTTTGCAGCTTGTTACTGATAACGTATTTATATTTTGGTACAAGATACACCGAGCAGCCTTACATAGCATTTCCCGCTCAGAATGGTCAGACTTTTTCCTAACTGGAGTCTCTTCCCGGTGATATGTGACAGACCTGTCTGCATTGTCACTACCGAGCCTTTAGTGTCCCTCTTTGACTTTACTCCTGGAAATGGAAAAAAGAACACATTGACACCGGTGTGTCAGACCCACCATACTTGCTCCGGACACTGCGAGAGGGCTGTACAAGCAATGATCACACGCACGGCACAGCGGACACACCAGGAACCGCGGTGTTGGCCGTCGAATGGCGCTAGCTGCGCAGCATTTGTGCACCGCCGCCGTCAGTGTCAGCCAGTTTGCCGTGGCATACGGAGCTCCATCGCAGTCTTTAACACTGGTAGCATGCCGCGACAGCGTGGACGTGAACCGTATGTGCAGTTGACGGACTTTGAGCGAGGGCGTATAGTGGGCATGCGGGAGGCCGGGTGGACGTACCGCCGAATTGCTCAACACGTGGGGCGTGAGGCCTCCACAGTACATCGATGTTGTCGCCAGTGGTCGGCGGAAGGTGCACGTGCCCGTCGACCTGGGACCGGGCCGCAGCGACGCACGGATGCACGCCAAGACCGTAGGATCCTACGCAGTGCCGTTGGGGACCGCACCGCCACTTCCCAGCAAATTAGGGACACTGTTGCTCCTGGGGTATCGGCGAGGACCATTCGCAACCGTCTCCATGAAGCTGGGCTACGGTCCCGCACACCGTTAGGCCGTCTTCCGCTCACGCCCCAACATCGTAAAGCCCGCCTCCAGTGGTGTCGCGACAGGCGTGAATGGAGGGACGAATGGAGACGTGACGCCTTCAGCGATGAGAGTCACTTCTGCCTTGGTGTCAATGATGGTTGTATGCGTGTTTGGCGCTGTGCAGGTGAGCGCCACAATCAGGACTGCATACGACCGAGAACAACAGGGCCAACACCCGGCATCATGGTGTGGGGAGCGATCTCCTACACTGGGCGTACACCTCTGGTGATCGTCGAGGGGACACTGAATAGTGCACGGTACATCCAAACCGTCATCGAACCCATCGTTCTACCATTCCTAGACCGGCAAGGGAACTTGCTGTTCCAACAGGACAATGCACGTCCGCATGTATCCCGTGCCACCCAACGTGCTCTAGAAGGTGTAAGTCAACTACCCTGGCCAGCAAGATCTCCGGATCTGTCCCCCATTGAGCATGTTTGGGACTGGATGAAGCGTCGTCTCACGCGGTCTGCACGTCCAGCACGAACGCTGGTCCAACTGAGGCGCCAGGTGGAAATGGCATGGCAAGCCGTTCCACAGGACTACATCCAGCATCTCTACGTTCGTCTCCGTGGGAGAATAGCAGCCTGCATTGCTGCGAAAGGTGGATATGCACTGTACTAGTGCCGATATTGTGCATGCTCGGTTGCCTGTGTTTATGTGCCTGTGGTTCTCTCAGTGTGGTCATGTGATGTATCTGACCCCAGGAATGTGTCAATAAAGTTTCCCCTTCCTGGGACAATGAATTCACGGTGTTCTTATTTCAATTTCCAGGAGTGTACTTGACTGCAGGTGTGCAAACTGTGGGCGCATATTTTCGCCATTACAGATTAGGAGTGAGACCCCGAATGCAACCTTTAGCGTTCGCGTGTCGTACGAATGTAGTTTAAGTGAAGATGTCACTCCAGTTGTCATTAGAGTATCCCGGTTTGTGTTGCATCATATGGTCGCCCTTCAGAAATTTGTGCAAGAAATGATCAGGTAGTTTTTCCATAGATCTCAAACAGTATAAACAGTACCTCGCATAGATGAAGTGGTAAGCTGAAAAAAAGCAGAGAAGCATGTCCTCTGCTGCCCAGAGATGTAGTGGGAAATTTGCTCCTCGTTTCGGCTCTAATAGAGACCATCATTACAAACACCGTCTTGAATAAGACAGTCCACGCACAATGTAGTTGTTTTGCCGACTGCCGCTTTCGTTTATAACGTTACTGTAACGTCTGCAGAGCTACTAATTGTTTCATTTTTCAAAATATCGTTCAGTAGCTGTTCGGTTACAATTAGTAGTGCATGTTTAAAGAAATTTATTTCCTGTCAGCGTACGAGCAATACCACCAAATCCATTGTTCATAAGTTCTTGAAGACTTTCTCATAAGTGTTCCAATAGAATCAACGAAACTCACGAGTACATGCATCTCACCTAGCCACAGAAAAAACATGTAGCATGCACCAGGTAAGGCTCTTCTTAATCCACCTGCAACTCCATATACTGTCTTCTCCGTTGTAAGCACAACGTATTCTCGGCCTGCATCAATTGTGAGTAGTTTGGCCTCCATAATGGTGGTAAGCATGATGTCGGGGTCTCAAGGCATCATGTCGATTATGGGCGCATATGCTACAGCGGTCACAACTCTCACTGCGTGTCCTTGGCCTCGAAACACACGAGTATTGAATCTGTCGAAGTATGCTCAGTGCTCTTCTGAAACAAAAGCACGTAGGAACTAACAATCCAGTTGCTGTGCGTTGCGAAAAGATATGTATTGGATTTCCGATAACTTTGGTACAGCTCCTTCATTATCGCTTCAGTTTGTGGCACTGGAGGCTTCTTAGGACCCTGATATCTCTGAACTTTGAAATCAGCAACAACAAGATTTTGAAGCTTTCCTTTGTTACACGAGGAATAGTTTTACCTCGTTGTGACATCGTAGCGCTATTACCGAAAGTGCCATGCTGTGAGATGATTGTAGACCGTTAGATGACGAATCCAGCAACTAAAGTTATTTGCTACTGCTTGAATGAGAGCTCTATTATTACCAAAGGAACATCCCCAAATATTAATTCTAGTTTCATGTGTGGCAACTGTTATTCTGAAACGGCGAACTTCGTCGTGTGAGCAGCACACTCGAGAATCGCATAATTTCTCACTCAGTTCTTCCTTTCGCAAAATGATGCCAACTGCAAATCTGGTAGATGGTCGGGAATTGTGTTATAGTATCTGTGATCATACTTGCGACAATGATAGCACGCAAGGTTCCATGAATTTTTTCGGAAATATGTGACAGTATTACCAGTAGGGAAGTGCTCAGCTCACTTCAGAGGACACCGATTTCGTTTTTAGTTCCATTCTGCATTTAGTTCCTTTGTTTATTTCACGACCTGGGCTCCTGTTCTTTCAATGAAAGAAGTATAGTTGTCATCCTGCATAATTCGAAGTTGCGAGGATGCCGTATTGCGAAATACAACTATATTCGCGATACCATAATCAGATAGCAACACAAGATCACGAACGAAGTGGCCTATCAACTTCTTACGTACAGTCTTAACGCTGCAGATTGCCACCACTCTCTGCACGCATACTGTACATACAGATTTAATTCAAAATTAATTTTTGGCCACTGTTCATCTGCTGGGTCACACGTCTGAAAAAGTTGTCGTTGTTCTCATCTTCCTTTTTGGCTTCTGCAGTTGCGGCAACGTTTAAACTTTCCATGAGTGCGCATGTGCAGTTTCAGCGACCAAGATGCTTGCCGTCTCTTTCCATTAAGCATTGCATGACGCAAAATATACAATGCCGAAAAAAAATCAAAAGCCAGAAGTTCGGGAGTGCTTCACTCCCAGATTCTCTTACAATTCTGTGCATTTTTACGAACTTTGCGATATGACATTTTGACGCAAACGCTGTTACACAACCTTTATGACGAAGAATTGTCATATTGGAATCAGCCTGCAATTGTTAGTATGGGACATTGTGCACAGTGTCGCCTCTCGTCTCACTTGCGATGATGATGACTGAATTCTGTCGGCCGCTGTGGCCGAGCGGCTTCATGCGCTTCAGTCCAGAACCGTGCTGCTGCTACTGTCACAGGTCCGAATCCTGCCTCGGTCATGGATGTGTGTGTGATGTCCTTAGGTTAGTTAGGTTTAAGTAGTTCTAAGTCTAGGGGACTTAGAGCCATTTAAACCATTTTTTTTTGACTGAATTCTCTTGCCGCTCGCAGTAACCAACAATTTTGATTCTGACTGACAAGGGAATTCAAGAGTATTTCTCAAATAGCACTTAGGCATCTTTACTATTCTTCACAATCTCCAATCTCAAAAAGGGAAAGGCATTACTTAATTAACATGAGGAAATAATCAGATTTCTATTGTAAAAGCAAGTGAAAGCCTTAAGAAATATATTAACCGCATTCTGCTATCTACCTACAATTTCCCAGCGATGCCAAAGTTGCACGCGCATTACTCTTGAACGGATTCCATGATAAAACTTTGGGTGTAACTCGTTTCCACGTCCTAGGTTTCTGCCATTAGACTAAGGATATGGCGGAGAAATGACTATCTACGGCTGAGAGTCTATTTTCAGACCGAATCTTCCACCCTGAAGCTGTTACGTGGGCCATGACACGTGTTTGTATAGCTCGTACATGTAGCCAGAATATGAATTCTGCAACCAGAAGTGCGAGTAGTAATGGGCAGCAGGTACTCTGTAGGTAATTGTGTATTTAAAGTGGCGCATGTCATATGTGGGAGTTGAACTACAACGCACTGCGTGAGTTCTGCTCATTTGTTTTTCCACCAAGTAGCGTGGAGAAATTCTATATATGCATTGTATTGAACAGTATTAATTCTTTGAAAGGAAGTACTCCAGTATCCGACATACCATTCTTCTGTGTTTGTGAGCCTCATTTTCCGTGTTGCGTGTTTCTGTTGGTATAACGCTCTGTACATTTGGGAGATGTAAACAAGGATGTAATTCTTCAAAGGACAAAGACTACGAAAATTATCAGGTATTCGGAAGTGAAGCGGACGACCAAACCAAGTGGCGGTAGCGACAGGCTTATCTTCGGGAATGTGACGAAACAGGGGGCCTAATCGTTATGAATGCATTCACCCACAGTATGATGAAGCGTTTGGATGGGAACACCACGGTCGCATAATGAAGAATGTGTCTGTCTTCCTCCATTAAAAGACATGGACAAGAAACTGCCACAACCATTCTGAACAGCAACATCTGTTTGCGATGTTAAAGAATGAGCTTAGTTGTTTTACAAGACACTGGAGAAGTTCCTGGAGAATACGTCCTAAGCATCCAGTCATAATTCCATAGGCTAATATAATTTAATTTCGTTCTAAGCAACTCTTGAGCAGCCACAATTGCTATACGCTTCACTCTAAGCTGTTTTAATTTAAGATCAAAAGGAACATCATAGTTCGGAAGGAAAAAGTTCTTTTACATCTTATTGAACTCCAGCATTATGTTTTGTTCTGGCGGAATTGCATCCAAATTCATAATATTATTTAATCCTAAAGCGCGAAACAAAAAAAAATGGTTCAAATGGCTCTGAGCACTATGGGACTCAACTGCTGTGGTCATCAGTCCCCTAGAACTTAGAACTACTTAAACCTAACTAACCTAAGGACATAACACACATCCATGCCCAAGGCAGGATTCGAACCTGCGACCGTAGCAGTCACAGCGCGAAACATATCGGTGTGGAAAACAACTGGAAAATTCTGCACGTGTTAGCGATGTTGGTGTTTCCATGTCTTAACCTTTTCTCCAGATGGAGCATAATCACATTAAACTTAAATAATACGAAGTTGTGAAATACTTATCAAGTTCGTCACCCTGTACCCGCGAAACGCATCACAAAAATGACATGATATTGAGGAATAAGAAAACGATGTGTTGTTATGCATACAATTAGAATTTATATGCTCGTTCCACACTATGGCTACAAGGCAGGGGAAGAAAACCAAGAATTTATATACTCGTTCCACACTATGGCTGCAAGGCAGGGGAAGAAAACCAATGTGCACTCCGTGTGCATACCGGGGGAAGACATTCCAGATGTGGAAAGAGTCCTTCTGGATGCCATGAAGGGTACAGGGTGCACCCATCTGCATGTGGTTGCTCATGTCGGCACCAATGATGTGTGTCACCATTGATCGGAGAAAATCCTCTCTGGTTTCCGGCTGCTATCTGATTTGGTGAAGACTGCCAGTCTCGCTAGCGGGATGAAAGCAGAGCTCACCATCTGCAGCATCGTCGACAGAACTGACTGCGGACCTTTGGTACAGAGCCGAGTGGAGGGTCTGAATCAGAGGCTGAGACGGTTCTGCGACCGTGTGGGCTGCAGATTCCTCGATTTGCGCCATAGGGTGGTGGGGTTTTGGGTTCCGCTGGATAGGTCAGGAGTCCACTACACGCAACAAGCGGCTACACGGGTAGCAGGGGTTGTGTGGCGTGGGCTGGGCGTTTTTTTTTTTTTTTTTTTTTTTTTTTAGGTTAGATGGCCTCGGACAAGTACAGAAAGGGCAACAGTCTCAACGGGTGCGGGGCAAAGTCAGGACATGCGGGGACCAAGCAGCAATCGGTATTGTAATTGTAAACTGTCGAAGCTGCGTTGGTAAAGTACCGGAACTTCAAGCGCTGATAGAAAGCACCGAAGCTGAAATCGTTATAAGTACAGAAAGCTGGCTGAAGCCAGAGATAAATTCTACCGAAATTTTTACAAAGGCACAGACGGTGTTTAGAAAGGATACATTGAATGCAACCGGTGGTGGCGTGTCTGTCGCTGTTAGTAGTAGTTTATCCTGTAGTGAAATAGAAGTGGATACTGCCTGTGAATTATTATAGGTGGATGTTATACTCAACAACCGAGCTAGGTTAATAATTGGCTCCTTTCACCGACTTCCCGACTCAGCAGCATTAGTGGCAGAACAACTGAGAGAAAATCTGGAATACATTTCACATAAATTTCCTCAGCATGTTATAGTCTTAGGTGGAGATTTCAATTTACCAGATATACACTGGGACACTCAGATGTTTAGGACGGGTGGTAGGGACGCAGCATCGAGTGACATTATACTGAGTGCAGTATCCGAAAATTACGTCGAGCAATTCAACAGAGAACCGACTCGTGGAGATAACATCTTGGACCTACTGATAACAAACAGTCCCGAAATTTTCGACTGTGTAAGTGCAGAACAGGGAATCAATGATCATAAGGCCGTTGCAGCATCCCTGAATATGGAACTAAATAGGAATATAAACAAAGGGAGGAAGGTTTATCTGTTTAGCAAGAGTAATAGAAGGCAGATTTCAGACTACCTAAAAGATCAAAACGAAAATTTCCGTTCTGACAATGACAATGTTGAGTGTTTATGGAAAAAGTTCAAGAGAATAGTAAAATGCGTTTTAGCGAGGTACGGGCCGAGTAAAACTGTGTGGGACGGGAAAAACCTACCGTGGTTCAACAACAAAGTTAGGGAACTACTGCGAAAGCAAAGAGAGCTTCACTGCAAGTTTAAACGCAGCCAAAACGTCTCAGACAAACAGAAGCTAAACAATGTCAAAGTTAGCGTAAGGTGGGCTATGCGTGAAGCGTTCAGTGAATTCGAAAGAAAAATTCTATGTACCTGCTTGACAGAAAATCCTAGGAAGTTCTGGTCTTACGTTAAATCAGTAAGTGTATCGAAACAGCATATCCAGACACACTGGGATGATGATGGCATTGAAACAGAGGATGATACGCGTAAAGCTGAAATACTAAACACATTTTTCCAAAGCTGTTTCACAGAGGAAGACCGCACTGCAGTTCCTTCTCTAAATCCTCGCACGACCGAAAAAATGGCTGACATCGAAATGAGTGTCCAAGGAATAGAAAAGCAACTGAAATCACTCCACAAAGGAAAGTCCTCTGGACTTAACGGGATACCAATTCTATTCTATACAGAGTACGCGAAAGAACTTGCCCCCCTTCTAACAGCCGAGTACCGCAAGTCTGTAGAGGAACGAAAGGTTCCAAATGATTGGAGAAGAGCACAGGTAGTGCAAGTTTTCAAGAAGGGTCGTCGAGCAGATGCGCAAAACTATAGGCCTGTATCTCTGACATCTATCTGTAGTAGAATTTTAGAACATGTTTTTTGCTCGCGTATCATGTCATTTCTGGAAAACCAGAATCTACTCTGTAGGAATTAACACGGATTCCGGAAACAGCGATCGTGTGAGACCCAACTCGCTTTATTTGTTGATGAGACCCAGAAAATATTGGATATAGGCTCCCAGGTAGATGCCATTTTCCTTGATTTCCGGAAGGCATTTGATACAGTTCCGCACTGTCGCCTGATAAACAAAGTAAGAGCCTATGGAATATGAGACCAGCTGTGTGGCTGGATTGAAGAGTTTTAGCAAACAGAAAACAGCATGTTGTTCTCAATGGAGAGACGTCTACAGACGTTAAAGTAACCTCTGGCCTACTACATGGGAGTGTTATGGGACCATTGCTTTTCACGATATATATATATAACTGACCTAGCAGACAGTGTGGGAACATCCATGCGGCTTTTCGCGGATGATGCTGTAGTATACAGAGAAGTTGCAGCATTAGAAAATTGCAGTGAAATGCAGGAAGATCTGCAGCGGATAGGCACTTGGTGCACGGAGTGGCAACTGACCCTTAACATAGACAAATGTAATGTATTGGGAATACATAGAAAGAAGGACCCTTTCTTGTATGATTATATGATAGCGGAACAAACACTGGTAGCAGTTACTTCTGTAAAATATCTGGGAGTATGCGTGCGGAACGATTTGAAGCGGAATGATCATATAAAATTAATTGTTGGTAAGGCGGGTACCAGGTTGAGATTCATTGGGAGAATCCTTAGAAAATGTAGTCCATCAACAAAGGAGGTGGCTTACAAAACACTCGTTCGACCTATACTTGAGTATTGCTCATCGGTGTAGGATCCATACCAGGTCGGGTTGACAGTAGAGATAGAGAAGATCCAAAGAAGAGCGGCGCGTTTCGTCACAGGGTTATTTGGTAAGCGTGATAGCGTTACGGAGATGTTTAGCAAACTCAAGTGGCAGACACTACAAGAGAGGCGCTCTGCATCGCGGTGTAGCTTGCTGTCCAGGTTTCGAGACAGTGCGTTTCTGGATGAGGTATCGAATATATTGGTTCCCCCTACTTATACCTCCCGAGGAGATAACGAATGCAAAATTAGAGAGATTCGAGCGCGCACGGAGGCTTTCAGACAGTCGTTCTTCCCGCGAACATACGCGAGTTTAACAGGAAAGGGAGGTAATGACAGTGGCACATAAAGTGCCCTCCGCCACACACCGTTGGGTGGCTTGCTGAGTATATCAGTAGATGTAGACGTAGATGTAGCCTATTACCTAATATTCTGAAACAGACCTTATTTTCTGACCGCAATTCTATTCCCCATTCATTTCAGATTAAATAATAACAGCTAAAATGAAAGCGAAATGTCAGTGTCACTATTAGTAGCACTGGCTACCGCCATTATCACTGCTACCACCACCGACACTTTATCTGCTTATGGGTGTGTGGAATTGTTATGCATATAACTATTATGGCCAAACAGAAAAAACTGCCTACCGGTACCGTACTGAAATGACCGCTTCCACCTATTTAACGGGTGTGATTCTTCCCAGTCAGTGGCATTCCGATCAATAGGCGAACATTGTCGGTTCCATACACACTGCGGAGGACATTGTATGGGAAATTTGAATTCTTCGTCCATTGACATAGCATCTTTCTCGAAGAGGAGTTTTTAAAAAATGACTAAGGCATTCAAAATTATTTAGTGATTTATACTTCTCTTTACTCTTTGTGGACATGGCCCCGAACGATTGTTATTGAAAAAGAATACAATCCTTCAAAGTAGGTCGTTACAGAAGAATGCTGAAGGTAGGTTGGGTACAGCAGATAATTAATATTGTAGCACTGCATGAAATTAGGAGAAAAGGAGTTTTATGACACAGATTGAAAAATGGGGGAGAGGCCGATACGACGCATCCCGAAGCATCAACAAATGTTTAATATGATTGTGGAGGGAAATGTGGAGGGTAAAATTGTAGGAGGAAGATTAAGGCTTGAATACAACAACCAGATGCAGTTGGATGTAGGCTACTATAGTCCAGAGATGAAGAGACTTGAACAGCGCCGGCCGGTGTGGCCGAGCGGTTCTAGGCGCTTCAGTCTAGAACCGCGCGACCGCTACGATCGAAAGCTCGAACCCTGCCTCGGGCATGGATGTGTGTGATTTCCTTAGGTTAGTTAGTTTTAAGAAGTTCCAAGTTCTAGGGGACTGATGACCTCAGATGTTAAGTCCCATAGTACTCAGAGCCATTTGAACCATTTTGAACTTGAACAGCGAGAAGGGCCGCATCAAATCACTCTGCGGACAGAAGCTGACAGCAACTAGTGCCTCGTGACAGGATAAGCGCCCTCGGGGGGCAGTGTGCGACGTGGCCCGCCATCTGCTGGGCGGCTGTGTGGAACGTGCCGGGCGCGGCGGGTCGTGTGCCACTTGCATTTCGTGTTTACACTCTAACGCGTCTTTTGTGGACCAAGGACAGCGAGTACTCCATTCACCTCCAGGCGCTGCTCGTTAGCGCTGCCGCTCTTAAAAAAGATTAGCGCGTGTGTGGAAAACGGCCCAGAGATTCTTCGCTCCTTTTTTCTTGTCTCTGTCTTAAGATCTGGTGGACAGTTTCTTGCGACGACATATATAATATCCTCGTCCATCAGTGTCTACAAAAGTTTCTCAACTATGGCATACACAAGGAAATGGAAACGCGTTTCATCACCTTAAAGAGGCATTCTGATTGCGATCCACCTCCGTAGTTGAGCGATGAGCTTATCTGAGTACCACAAAGAGGACCCAGGTTCGATTTCCAGTACGACTAAAGATTTGCCCTTGTTGAGACGGGTGCAGAACAAGCGAGTAGCTTTTTGAAGGCGAAGTAGTGTCTTCAGGATGGGAGAAGTCGACATTAACGACGGGCAGAGTGATGGGCTAAATGCAGACTCCACGGTACTTACAGGCAATAGCAGCCAAGATAACACAGAACAGTGATTTCCACTGTCGTTATTTTACCGGATGGAGTACATAGGTTCTCAAAATTTAGATTTCGCACTAGAATTGTATTGAGTGTAATGAAATACCGCACGGTCTGTAGGGCTATGTCTTTATTGAATCAATACAGCAAGTGGTTGTGAGCTAGTGGTTCGGTTAGTAGTTGGTGAACATATTTACTTTGTCATGTTTCCTTGAGTTTCAGGTTTTGCAATGACTAGCTTGAAAGAGCAGCGTGTCTGCAAGAAGTTTTGTTTTAAATTTGGGGAAACCACTGCAAAACTCACTATGTTAAAGCAATCTTTCGGAGATAACGCTTTAGTTCGGGCACAGACTTATGACTGGGATTGGCATCAGCATTTCACAATCGTGCCTTCCAGTCAGCCCGCACCTGGCGTCACAACCGAAAATATTCAGAAAGATCCTGCGAAAATGCCCCAGAGTAAAAACAGTGTTGATTGCGAAGTTATTTACTGCCAAAGGCGTGTTTGGAGATTGTCTAAAAGCAGCTGGAAGTGAAACGCGACAGTATATAGTCTAAAAGCAGCTGGAAGTGAAACGCGACAGTATATAATTTCGGAGCCAAGACTGTTTTTGTTCTGGAATAATTCGAAACTGGTTGCTGTAGCACCCTGCCACAATGGAATGGAATAATTTTTGTTCTGCAAGATCGTAGACAGACCATCCAAGACAACACCCTGGGAACTTCTACCAGAACTGGTACAAGTGGACGAAATCTATCAGAAGAACTGAACACGAAGAAGATTGTGGAAAATTCTTTGCCGCGACTGCTTCAAGTCGATCAGAAGCAACATGGCGTGGAAGCGTGCAGGGTACTTAAGAATTTGCTTTGAGACAGTTCTCGCTTCCTTTCAAGTTGTTGATCCTGACGAAAGTTGAATTTGTGGCTAAGAGCCTAAAAATTTTATATTGACGCAATTGTTCATAAAGAGTATGTCCCTCCTGATCATACAGTCAATAAGTAGTTATATAGCTGTGTTGTAAGATGACTAACGGAGGACGAGAAAGAAAACATCCACTGTAGTGGAGCACGAACGACAGGATATTTCTCCATAACAATGCACGACCGTACAAGGCCTACACTATTAAAGAACTTTCGACTAAAACTGACAGTTTTTAACGGCCCCCTTTATTCTGAACTTTCAGTGCTGCTATAAGTCTATATAATTTAGTGGTTTCATCTTATTCACAATGTCCCCTAATAAAATTATAAGAATGAATTTACATTAGCTATAAAATGACAGTCTATCTCTACATTATCACAGTATCTAACCAGCTACCCAAAGACACATTTGTGCTGCGTCTAAACCGTGACCTATTCACAACTCATAATTCAATGGTAAGGCAGTCGAATCCGGTAGCTAATAATTTCGGTGGCCTTTGACATAACCCAGTTATTACGCAAAAGAGCAGATGGCAGCTCACCATTAATTTCCGTTGTATGCTGGTAATAACTGCCACATGACATCGCAGCAGAAACACCACAGCGAAGTACAGAGTAGAATCACCACACTGAATCTGCCGTGACAGCAATGGAAATGCCAAGAAAGAAGCGACGACTTTACGTGTGGCTAACCCGCGTCCGACCATCCTGATTTAGGTTTTCCGTGATTTCCCTAAATCGCTTCAGGCAAATGCCAGGGTGGTTCCTTTGATAGGGCACGGCCGATTTCCTTCCCTATCCTTCTCTAATCCGATGGGACCGATGACCTCGCTATATGCTCCCTTCCCCCGTATCAACCAACCAACATGTGGTTACCCGTAATATACCTGCTGTATAACAAAGAAAACTCAAGTCAAAGCACTGCCGCTAGCTTACTCAAATATATCGATACGAACGTGGCGATGTCTCCCCCTTGAATCAGAAACTGGGTTTGGCAGCCCAGTTTCTTTAATTCATTACGTACCTGCTTCTGCTTCGGTACTATTTAATTTTAGCTTACTCAAATGAGCCCCGATTGTCTTACGAGTTTTAAGATCTTGAAGCAAGAATCTTTCGAAAGACCAACTCTTAATGACCTTACAATGCCCGAGAAATCCGGGTAGTATTTTCTCCATGATCCTCTGTGCATCTTTACTTTGCCCCAAGAAATTCTCCATATAAACAAAATACCCACTATCACGCATGACGCATCTCCGTCGACTATACCCACAAGCATCACTCTGATGTGGAAGCGATTTCACTTTTGGCTGCTTACCACTTACCATGATGTTCTCAGGGTCAATGCAATCACGTAACTGATCACTCATGGACCACAATTTACTCAAAGGTGAAGTAGAGAGAATGTGTAGATTAATTTGGTAGACATCATCTTATGTGCTTCATGGCAGGTAGTATTAAACAGAAGACTAAAGAGGCTCAAGGAACTGTCCCAACGTTTCTGCGAACGAGAATGATGAATTATTAAGGCAGATTTCAGATCCCTGTTAACACGTTCGGCAAAAAACGGCTGAGGGTAATACAGGGTAGTTGTCACATGATACATTCCATTATTAAAACTTTTTGTTGAAATCATGTGACGTAAATGTGAGAGAACTATCGCTTACTAAGATCGTAGGAGATAACTAGCAAATGTAACAATTATGTACTGCATATTGACAGCGATAGGCATGCCTTTATTGGGCACCAAGCGTACAAACTTTGTAAACACTTGAACTACCACTAAAACATTCTAATTGCAATTTTTGGTAGATGGGAGGTGCCACAAGTAATCACAGAGTTTATCCACAGTCTGATATTCCCTGGGGATCGCGAAAATCCCGTTTTGGTATTAGCATTAGACTTAGCAGTCTCACATTACTGACATTAAGTTGCAAAATTCTTAATATCTGAGTCCATGCTCTCCAAGTCAGGTGTTCCTTAATTTTCATTCTAATTTTACAAAGTTCCGGTGGCCTCCACAGAAAGAACGATGAAAATAAGTAAAGACAGCTTGGACTAAATAGATTCTGCGTTTTGTATCTTAACATGTTCAGTAACATAGTGCACTTTTCTCCAAGTAGTAGCCTCCAGCGTTCGCCAAATTTCGACCAACTTACTATCTTGCTGTTGTCTCTCCTTAAGATGAAGAAACAATGAAGAACCGTCGCATTTTTCACAAAAGTGGTGTCTCTACTTCATCGTCAGATTCTGGCAAGTTCTCCTAAAACTTGCGACTGAGCGCATCTGTGACTTGGTTTTGTGCCCACCTCATAAGTACTAGTTCGACTAGAAGGCTGATATTTGGACCGCCCATTACGCAATTCTTCCAGTCTTACGGGGCCAGCAAGAAACCAGCTCAGCGCGTATTATCATTTTTAAGGCAGGCAAAACAAACTTCTCTAGGCGAAACGCACGGCCAAAGCTTCCTGCTAGTAAATAGAATCATTTATTTCATCAGCTGACAAGGCTCTCGATGCATAAGCCAAATGCGTCTGCTCTCCATCATGTTCTTGTAACAAAACAGTGAGAATTAGATGCGTCTGTCTGGATAATAAATGGTAAATTGAAATCTGGGATGTCAAGTACTGGAACACATTTCAGCGAATATAAGGCTGACTGTTGATAATCTCCTCATCAGAGTTTCTCATTTTTGCAACACAGTGGGTCTGCAAGTTATGAAAAACTGGGGATAAATTTTCTAAAAATATTCACCATAGCTATAAATCGGGCAACAACCTTCTTGCCCCTGAGCGCTGGGAACTTGTAAAAAGCTTGGATACGTGCATGATCTATACTAATTCCACCGGCTGACACTATAAGCCCTCAAAACAGTATTTCACTATGGGAAAAATTCACTTCTGATGCAGCAAATTTTGTATTGTTGGCATTCACAGCTGTAGAATTGCTTAATCGTCTAGCCCACATCCCTCAGATGGACCAACACTTGCATAATGATCAGAAAACGTTGGACTATAAACGATCATGCCGTCTAGTAATTGTAGATGCATTTAAATGTTAACTCCCCAACACAGAATCTAGCAGGTGAGACAAAACCACCACCCCTGTGAAGAGACCAAATGGAACTCTGTTACATTCCACAAGGTCGTAGTCAGTGCAGAGCGCTGTTAAAGGCTTGGAATCATTGGTGAAGTGTATTTGGCAATAGGATAGGGTAAGCCTAGCACTGTAAGAACGTGCATCCCTGCAAATCACATAGGCAGTTATGGGGTCAGGAAGCAGGACAGATTCCAGCAGCACTTTCAGATTTAAGGATCAGAAAACAACGACTGGTGTACACCCTGCATTGCTCAGTTTTGGCACCAAAAGCATGGGAGTATGTAAGTCGAAATAGAAGGACTGGTCTGATATTGCCATCTAACATTTGATTCATGATTTTACGTAACTCCCATAATTCTCGCACCTGGTGGTGAACGCCGGTATGCAGTGTGCCGGACCAGAATCTGACTAGTAAGTTGAATTTGATACTGAATCTTATTGGTAACACGTAATCTGTCTATTACAATCTCAGGAAAGTCACCCAGTAACAGCAATAACTATACGGCCTCAGGTTTGGCTAAATGATTCATGTTAAACTTGATATCACTAACGTGAACATCAGCAAACCCGATCTGGCTACAGAATCTGTATCTCTTTTCAGCCGGAAACATAAAGCAAACCTTTTCTCGCATAAACCAGCACACACTGAGTAGCACAAAAAAAAACATACTTCGGTAGTAAGCCCTTCAGCGACATTAAATTTAAAACGCCATGTAAAATCTCGAAGACCTAATTTAAAATGGGCCTGCCCCCACAAAATTTAATGAATCACCCACGAACAGCCTGAAAACTAGGAAATTTCCCTACCCAGTGATAACTTACAATACTAGCAGTACTACCGGAATCGAGCAAGGCACAAACTGGTCCTGAATAGAGGACAGCGCAGACAGAAGGGTGGCTCACTTTATGATGGGCATTTACCTTATGACAGCTATTCGGCGGCCATCAGCTCCTCCTGCGCAGGTCTCGCTGCTCGTCTCAATCCTTAACAAAATGATCCTGGTTACTACAGCGCAAACATGTACCCCACGGCAAACCAAGAATTATATCCGGGCCAGTGGAAATGGTTGTAGTACCTAGTGTTTCCTCGTGGCTCTGCACCCCCCCCCCCCCCCCTCTCTCCCCCCGCCCAACCAATAATCCGCCTGAAGTGATAATTAAATGAAGACCTTACGCTGTCGACAGATGTTGATGTACATCAACGGGGACAGTTGAAAATGTGATGTTCACACCGGGATCTGCTTACATGGCAGACGCTCTATCCATCTGAGCCACCGAGGGCACAGAAAGATATTGCGACTGCAGGGATTTATCCCTTGCACGCTCCCCGTGAGACCCACATTCACAAATTAATGTCCACACATTACATTCGTAGTGCCCCTGCCCATTACACTCAATATTCTCGGCAGACAATCTTACCGAGTCCCGTAAGAGTTCGGGCAATACGTGTGCGTCGGCACAGAAGAAGGTCAATGGTCGGTTAGCCTCAACTACAGTAAGATGGTATCTGTTATTTCTGACGTGTCCAAAAGAACAGATACCATTAGTGAACATGCAGCGCTCTAGAATGGATTGATAATTAAATCAAGACCTTACGCTATCGTGGACATTAAGTTTGGAATATGGGTCTCACGGGGAGCGTGCAAGGGATAAGTCCCTGCAGTCGCGCTCTCCTCTGTGCTCTCGGTGGCTCAGACGGGTAGAGCGTCTGCCATGTAAGCAGGAGCTCCAGGGTTCGAGTCCCGGTCGGGGTGCACATTTTCAACTGTCCACGTTGATGTAAATCAACGCCCGTCGACAGTGTAAGGTCTTGATTTAATTATCATTTCATTCTAGAGCGCTGCATGTCCGAAAGAACAGATACCATCTTCATATAATAATCCGCCTTTTTGCCACTGAAATGTGCATCCTCATTGCGACAACCTATTTATCTAAATCAGAACATGTGTGCATTTTAGCCATAAACAACACCCTCGACCAGTCTTCTGGTCACATGTCTTTGAGATCATTAAAGGCAGCCTCATTTTACGGAATGTCCAATCAAAGTGCCGCCACTGCCATACGTACACCTTTTATGTAATCACCCCAGGAGTCATTCACTGCCATTCACTGGTAAGTGAGTTCCTTTCCTCTATGAGTCCCTAGATTTTCTAATACAATTTGTTTCATTAACCCTGGAAAATTTCAGAATTAGCCTACTCAATTGGCTGGCCGCTAATAGACGAATCATTTGAAGCACAATTCCATGCGGAATCTTCAGCACTTCGATCGCTCTTTAGAATATGATGGTTAACCACAACGACTGCAAACATGTGATTAGTATTTTCAATATATCACGTCTGTATGTTCTGAAGAATTGCAGTCAGTGGATTTCGTTATATACTACATTAATTACACAGAACTACATTATGGTTTGGCCCCCCGATCGCACTAAAATTCTGTTCACGACCAGCATTAATTGCTTCGTCCTCTGCCTGACAATTGAAAAATGAAATTCGTTGTTGCAATAACAGAAACTTTTGTTGCAATGCTTCAGTGTTTCGCAAAAACTTGGGATCCACACAGACCAGATGCACACCAAAAACCCTATAAATCAGATTAACTAATAACGCTTGAAAATGTAAAATCTTTATGCGAGACAGAGAGGTACCAACTAACAGTCTATTATTATCTTGCACATCAGAAAACAACCACCTACAAGCGGAGGAGGTAGCACTTACCTCACCAACCATCCCTATGGTTATGTTTACTGGGTGACTTGATGCTGCCTGCAACTGTTGACATAGCTCACTGACGCTGGCCCCCTCCGATTTATCATGAATTTTTAACTCATACTGTAGACATCCTGTCCTTAAATATATCAGCCATAGAATACTAGTTGCTCCCACCACCACATACTCTGTAAAACAAGCAAAACTATAGTTACATAAAACGCCATTTGCTCATTACCACCGTGTGCAACTATCCATTCGCCTCATAACCACGCCACGTGCTACCATCGAAGTACTTTAAGGTTGCGGGGGTCTGGGAGTGGTAAGCTACTTGTAGTAAGCTGACTCTTGGCAGAAAAAATTCACAACTTTATGGAACACAAACAATTTACACAAGACACACACTCGTAACCTATGCACGTTTGACTATACCATTAGCACTTGTAAGTGTTTATTAAACTGTTTACAGTACATCAAATAGTTTGCATGAGGAAAAGACGCCAATGGAAAGATATGATAGTGTAACACCCCAAAAAATATTTAAAAGGGCCGCTAATTAAAGCATGAGCTTAACATCAAAATTTATTCAAAACCCCAATGATTAACGTATACAATTTAACATCAAAAGCTTTTAAAAGGTATCGGTAATTGGATCAGAAGTCCCTATTATCAAAGTAGTTTATACAAGCCAATAATCAAAATAAACATTTAATACAAACAGAACTGCAGTTACACAGCCCAAATCACAACTCGTAATTTATACCGAAACCGCCAAACGGACACTGACGACGAATATCAAGTTTTCGTCCTAAGAACTTTGTTCAAAAGCTGGCCGTCACAGCAGACTTAGAGGTGCATTAGGAGAATTAAGTTTTAGAGCTCTAAAACGCGAAAAAATAATGTTACCAGATGAACAACAGCGTCTTAAAACAGTTACATATTATCCAACAGAAAGAATCACTCGCGACATAAATGAATGTCGCAAATGAGTAATCGATTACTAGGTGGTCGAATCGCAGACATTTAAAAAGGTACCAGCTCAAAATGCCAAGCAGCTTGTGACAAAGGACTGCCCAGGTTGCGTGATAGTTGCAGACGGACTCAAATCACCCAAAGTACACCCGTATTACCGCTGCTCCGCCCATTGGAATTTAGAACAAAAGGAACATAAATGATGGGGGCGTCCGAACTTCCACGATGAATACTAAATTCACTGGCCTTTGACAAACCCAGTTATTATGCAAAAGGGCGGACAGGAGCTCACCATTAACTTCCGTTGTATGATGGTAATAAGTGCCACATGGTTACGAAGCAAGAACACTTCGGTGAAGTACTTTTGTGGCGGTGTAGAATCCAGTTTCACCACATTGAACGTTCCACGAAAGCAGTGGAAATACCGGAAAAGAGGTGACAACTTGTCCAAAATATATCGACACGATAGTATCAGTGAGACTTTGGCGCTCATCAATGTGCAGCGCGGCAGAACCTCACAGGGAGTTCCCCAATTTGTAGCATCTGGATACGTCCAAAAATTTACAAACAACCTTCCTAACCAAGGTGAGATTACACACTCTTTCTAGTAATTACTGTTTCTTTGATGCAATCACTAGACATTTCTACAAATATATTGTACCTAGGAGAACAATAGAGGAGTGATGTTTTAATAATCGTATAGAATAGATAACGGTGTTAGACAAATAAAAAGGAAATTCAAATGAAATTACAGACGGTACGAAATACCCTATGAAGGACGGACTTCCATAGTCATTTCAAAAGGGGAAGAAATGCTGGGATCGGTATATTCTCCCGGAAGATGGAAATGGTGCAGAATAAGGTCTAGGTAAAAGTAAACACGCCCACGGATTAGCCTTAGGTCTGTTCCAGCTGGAAGAAAGCTGCCTACCAGGCGGTACGAAGAGCGATCTATGACCGTGGGTCATGTGACCAGCATATCACCAGTTCCTCCAGCCGCTATTTGCAGTAGTTAAGCTTGATGACGCCGCTATTTCTTTATTCTGGCATCTCCTCGTTTGACCCAGTGAGGCTGATTGGAGCCCTTTTGAGACCTGCATACCTCAGAAAAGTCTGAAGAGGCATCGGAAATTGAACCCGTATCCTTCCGCACCGAAGGCAGCGATGCTAACCATTCGGCAACGAACGCAGTCGGGATCTACGTAAGATGTAATAATTTTAATTAACGTATTTCAGGTATATTTGGATACCATCTCCTACTTACCATATGAATGCTGCGCGGTTTATTGTTTTTTCTGGCTTTTTCCACGTGTAAGTCTTATTCCCATTTGCCGCAGATATGAAGTTATACATTTCTGCTCTTTGCGATTCTTAAAACCCCACGCACTACTGCGAGATCCGTCTACAGCACAAGAATGGCAGAAGACCTATCTGCGACGGCGCACAGCTTGTGCAGCTGCCAGCACTTATTTCTTTATTTATTTATTTAACACGAGCTGATTAGAGTCATCAAGCCGTCTCTTACATATGATGAGCGTTTCACACATACATTATCTTTTTAGACTATAGTTACCTAACAAATAACAATTTTAACGTGACAAATAGTATTAAAATTATTAGAGTGTCTATAGAGACAACTTGAGTAAGTAATATTACGAAATAATGAAGTTAATATTGGTAATAATAATAATAGTAGCAGAGACAATAATAGCAATCATGATAGTCGCATATTTAAAAATATTTTTGTACCAGCTAAGAATACTGAGGAAATCAGGAAGATCTGACTATAAAGAAGTATAGAGAAGGGTAATTAGTGCATACAAGGATAATGGTAGTCAGTATTGTTGCTTCAACATGTATGTCATTAACTGTCTCCTGGAGTTGGAGATGTTACTTAGTTCTCTGATATAATGCGAGAGGTTATTCCACAGTCGGGTTCCTGCTACTGAGAAGGACTTCGAGAAAGTGGCTGAACGATGGAATGGGACGGCTCAAATGGCTCTGAGCACTATGCGACTTAACTTCTGAGGTCATTAGTCGCCTAGAACTTAGAACTAATTAAACCTAACTAACCTAAGAACATCATACACATCCATGCCCGAGGCACGATTCGAACCTGCGACCGTAGCAGTTACGCGGTTCCAAACTGAAGCGCTTAGAACCGCACGGCCACACCGGCAGGCGGAATGGGACGGAATTGATTTTGCTCTGATAGGTACGGGTGTTTCTATCATGTTATTCAGGCAAGAGTGATAAGGTCGAGGAAAGATATGAGGGACAGTGCACGTTGATATGACAGCGGAGAAAACAGGACTGCCACAGTGGAATACCTTTTGAATAGAGATCTGTTGCTATCCAAAACAGAGTTCTCTTTCTAGGAGAAGGAATCAGCTACACATCGAGTTACGGGAACCATCGCGTTTTCCTCTAATCGCAAATGCGCTGGTGTGCAAAACTCAGCTCAATAAACAAAAAATGGTTCAAATTGCTCTGAGCACTATGGGACTCAACATCTGAGGTCATCAGTACCCTAGAACTTATAACTACTTAAACCTAACTAACCTAAGGACATCACACACATCCTTGCCCGAGGCAGTATTCGAACGTGCGACAGTAGCGGTCGCGCGGTTCCAGACTTAAGCGCCTAGAACCGCTCGGCCACTGCGACTGGCCACTCTCAATAAACACACTGGTGAGCAAAACTGAAGGATGAAAGTCACTTTCGCATGATGTGTCACTGTCAAGATACGCAGCTCGATGAAACTTTGGCCATACACAGAAAGAACTGCTGCAGTGTAGTAAATAAGGTAACTGAAAGAAACATACAACGAGACGAAGAGAAATGGAACTTTTATTCGAAGACAATAGTTTCATTGAAGTCACCACGATCCATGATGGTTCCCTGGACATCAGAAAGCGGGGGTCAAGATACTTAATGGGTTGCGTGATCACCACGGACAGCAATGTATGGCCGCGCGGATTGGCCGAGCGGTCTCAGGCGTCATGCACGGAGAGCGCGGCACCTCCAGCCGGAGGGTCGAATCCTCCCTCGGGTATGGATGTGTGTGCTGTTCTTAGCATAAGTTAGTTTAAGTAGTAAGTCTAGGGACCGATGACATCAGCAGCTTGGTCCCTAAGGAATTCACACACGTTTGAACATTTTTAGTAATGCATGGTGTGCAATGTGCTCGCATGCTGGCGACAAGGTTCGTAACACGCAGGTACCGTATCACACTTCGAATGACTCGTTGAATCACCACATCTTCATCCCGTAGCAAATGTACGCGAGTGCTTGGGATAAAAGGTAACATGTAGCGTTGGTAGTTGTGTCGCATGTAATCATCGAGTGGCTTCAGATGGATATGGCGACCCTGAAGAAATCTGTGAACTCTCCGCCTAGCCTAAAAGAGACCGTTGCCACGTCTAGAGCATGGTTGCGCCTATTAGTGTGATGCAGCTTAATAATTTTCGGGTGTCTTAACCACACTCCTTATTATTTCCAAGATGTTCTTAACCGTTTCGACCTACCGTACTTTACAAAGGTTATAAAATACAATGCAAAACTGGTCTCAAAAGACATGAAAGAATGTTACATTTCACCACTGATTAGAGACATAACATAGTGAGTAGAATATAGTGTTTTAGCTTATCAATGTTACATGAATCATAGAAAATTGTTCACTAGATACATTGTAACTCGTCAACATTCTTAATCAAGAGACAAGTGCAAACTGCTACCAAAGAACAAATTAGAAACCGAGTGGACTAAACTCCTATGCGGCGCTAGGTAAGTGGTTCACGATGCGTTTGAACACAACTACATGTTTTCATCATTACACTGTATAAAACAGTTTCATCAGTAAACAATTCATGATATCCGCTTTACAGCGTTTTACAAAAGGTATTTTGCATAATAGCTTTTTTGAACGGCCAAAAATAATACAGCGGAAACGTGAAATTGAATTGTAACGATAGTTAGGAGTATTCGTCTCCGCTTTTGTACACAAATACAATCTTTGTGCAGCCACATGCCTCTTCAATTAATAAAGACCATCACTGAAACAGACATTTTTATTCACATCATTACTAGAAATTACTTAAGTAGAGCTCATGAGATTGGCTACTTTCTGTTAGTTTTGCAGTTGTGTGGGAACATCTACATCATAATCCGCAAGCCACCTAATGGTGTGTGGCGGAGGGTGCTATCTATACCACTATCTGATCCCTCCAACCCTGTTCCATTCAAGAATAGTGCGTGGGACGAATTATTGTCGGTAAGCCTCTGTATTGGCACTAATTTCTCGAATTTTCTCCTCGTGGCCAATATGCGAGATGTATCTGGGGGGGGGGGGGATGGAAGGGGGGAAGGGGGGGGGGGAAGTAATATGTTGTCTGCCTCCTCCTGAAAACTACTGTCCTGAAATCTCAATAGTAAATATCTGCGTGATGCACAACGCCTCTCTTGTAATTTCTACCACTGGAGTTTGTTTACCATCTCCGTAACGCTCTCTCGCCAGCTAAACGATCCCGTGACGACATGCGCCGTTCTTCGTTGGATCTTCTCTATCTCCTCTATCAGTGCTATCTGATAGCGATCCCAGACAAGTGAACAGTAGTCAAGAATCGGGCGAACAAAAGCCTTATAAGTCACTTCTTTCGTGGATGAGTTACATTTCCTTAACATTCTTCCGATGAATCTGTGTCTGGTATCTGAGTTTCGCTATATCTGTATGTGGTCATTCCACTTAAGGTCGCTCAGGATAGTTCAAATGGTTCAAATGGCTCTGAGCACTATGGGACTTAACATCTGAGGTCATCAGTCCCCTAGAACTTATAACTACTTAAACCTAACTAACCTAAGGACATCACACACATCCATGCTCGAGGCAGGATTCTAACCTGCGACCGTAGCGGTCGCGCGATTTCAGACTGAAGTCTGGATAGTTACGCCTAGATCTTTTACGACAGACGCTGTCTCCAGCTGTTTATCATCAGTTGTGTAGCTGTACAGTAGTTCAGTAATGGATTTCTTTTCCTATGTATGCGCAATATGTTACATTTATTTACGTTCAGGGTCAACTGCAAGAGTCTGCACCATTCATCAATTCTCTGCAGGTCGTTCTGAAAATTCTTACTATCTTCTGCCGATGCTACTTTGGTATAGGAAACTGCATCATCTGTAAATAGCCTCGAAGAGCATCGACGCTTTCTACTAGATGACGTATATATATTGTGAAGAGCAACGGTCCTATCACACCTCCCTGTGGTACTCCTGATATTACCTTTACATGTGTCAATTTAGTTTTTTGCGGAAACCATGTTGATTTTTATAGAGGAGATGTTCATTTCCCAAGAACGTCATAATTCTTGAGCATAAAACGTATAACATAATTCTACAACATATTGACGTCAACGATATTGGTCTATAATTGTCTGGATCTATCTTACGGCCTTTCTTAAAAACGGGAATGACCTGCGCTTTTTTCCAGTCGTTAGGAACCTTTCGTTGCTTAAGCTATCTACGATAAATTACTGCTAGAAGAGGAGCAAGTTCTTTCGCATAATCATTACAGAATCTTATAGGTATCTCGTCTGGTTATGAAGCCCTTCGACTACTACGCGATTATAGCTGCTTTTCAATTCCGCGATCGGTTATCTCAATAACTGTCTTTTCGATGTTCGTACGATGATTGAAAGAGGGGAGCGTCTGGGCTGAGGTTAAGGCGTAAACAAAGCACGACGGTGCCACAAAGTAAATCTTCTGATCTGTTTATAACATGACATATGTTGTTATTATTTTGGTCGTAAGTCCAAAGGCTGGTTTGGTGCAGCTCTCCATCCTATTCTATACTGTCCAAGCCTCTTCCTGTCTGAGTAACTACTGCAACTTACATCCAACTAAACCTACTTACTGTATTCATCCTATGGTCTCCTTCTATAATTTTTACCCTCAACCCTTCCATTCGATACTAAACCGACAATTACTTGATGCCTCAGAAAGTGTACTACCAACCGATCCCTTATTGTCTCCCTGTCTGATTCAGTACCCACTCATAAGTTACCCGATCAAATCATCCAATCTTCAGCATTCTTCTCTAGCAGGACATGTCAAAAGCTTCTGTCTTCTTCTCCTCTGAACTGCTTATTGTCAACATCTTACTTCCGTGCAAGGCTACTCTCTAGACAATAAGTTCACTTCAGGAAACACTTCCTAAAACTTAAATTTTTATTCGATGTTGACAAGTTTCACTTTTCCCGATATGTTTTCTTTGATTTATCCAGTCTGCATTTTATATTCTCTGTAATTCTGCCTTCATCAGTTATTCTGCCTCCCAATTAGCAAAACTAATACACCACTTTTAGGTCTCATTTCCTAATGTAATTCCCTCAGCATCACTTGATTTAATTCGCCTATATTCCATTACATGTGTTTTACTTTTCTTGATGTTCTCCACATAATCTCTTTTCAAACTCTATCTATTCCGTTCAACTGCTCTTTTTCCACCTCTGATAAAATTATAATGTCATCTGAAAACCTCAAAATTTTTATTTATTCTTCCTTACTATTGACTCCCTTTTGAAAATTCATTGGTTTCCTTTATTGCTTGCCCGGTGTATAGACTGAATAATATCGGGAGCAGACTACAACACTTTTTCATCACTTCTAAATTTCTGTTTTCCTTTCATGTTCTTCGGCTCTTATAACTGTAGTTTGGTTTCTGAAAAATTTGTAAATAACCTTTCCCTTCCAGTGTTTTATCTCTTCTACCTTCAAAATATCAATGCGGATAGAGCACCTATAAACGTAAATTTGCCTTTCTTCAAACTGTCTTATAAGATAGGATGTAGGTTCAGTACTTTTTCGAGTGTTCTTACATTTCTCCGGAACCCAACATCTTCTCCGTGGTCGGCTTCTGCCAGTCTTTCCATTCTTGTGTAAATAATTCGTGTCTGTATTTTGCAACAATGAGATGTTGAACTGATGGTTATGTAATATTCACACTCGCAACACTTGCTTTCTTTGCTATTAGAACACTACATTTTCTTAAAGTCTGAGGGTATTTCGCCAGTCACAGTATCCTGCACACCAGGTGGAATAGTATTGTCGTGGCTGGCTCTCACTCCGACCTTAGTAACTAGGAGGGAATGCCATCTATTACAGGGGCCTTGTTTCGACTTCGGTTTTTCAGTGCTTTGTCAAATTCATCTCGCATTATTTTACCTCCAATCTCATCTTTATCTACTTCCTCTTCTGTTTCTATAATATTGTCTTCTAGTTCATTTCCCTGTATACTTCTTCCATGTTTCAGCTTTCCCTTCTTTGCTTAGTACTAGTCTGCCACCTGAGCTCTTGATATTATTAGAGTTTCTCTAATGGTCTCTTTAATCTTCCTATAAGCGGTATCTATCTTTCCATAACTTATACAAGCTTCTACAGCCTTGCATTTGCCCCATAGCCATTCCTGCTTCTCCTTTCTTCCAGTCCCATTTTTTAGACGTCTATATTCCCTTTCGCCTACTTTATCTGCTGCATTTTTATATTTTGTCCTTTTGTCGATTAAATTATTTCCTGTGTTATTCAAGGACTTCAATTAGACTTTTCGATTTATCTGTTTGGTCGTCTGCTACCTTCACTATTTCGTTTCTCAAAGCTACTCATTCAACTACTACTATATTCCGTTCCCCTAGTTCAGTTCAACATTACCTAATGCTCCTTCCCAAAATATCAATAATCTTCGATTGTTTCTACTTATGTAGGTCCCATGTCCACAATTTCATGCTCTCCTGCAGTTTCTTCAGTTAGTATCTGCAGTTCATAAACAGTAAATTATGGTCAAGGTGCACATCTGCCCCTGAAAATGTCTTACAGTTTAAAATCTGGTGTTTAAATCTCTACCCTACCACTATAGGAACATGAAACTTTCCAGTGTCTCCAGGTCTTCTCCTCGTGTACAACCTTTTAAATTATTCTTAAACCAAGTATTGACAAAGGTTAGATTGTGCTTGGAGCATAATTCTATCAGGCGGCTTCTTCGTTCATTCCTTTACCACACACCCCATCTCCTACTATTTCTTACTTTGTTCCTTTCCCCACTACATGACGTAACACATTCTTTCAATCTCGTCATCTGCGGAGATATTTGACATATGAACTTCTACTAGTGCGGTGGGTGTAGACGTCCTGCTTATCTTGGCTACGATAATACGTACATTACGCTGATGATAGAAGCATACCACCATTCCTATTCTCTTAGTCGTTATTGGAGCTCTTTCTGCATCACGCCTATTTCACTTTGTATTTGTGATCCTGTAGTCACCTGACCAAAACTCCTGTTAGGCCTGTCATCATACTTCACTGATTCCCACTGTATGTCTAATTTCAAGGTATCCGTTCCCCTTATTCAATTCTCTACCATCCCTACTGGGGGGAAGAGGAGTTTGTGGTACAACTTGACTAGAAGAAGGGATCGGTTGGTAGGACATGTTCTGATGGATGAAACGATCACCAGTTTAGTATTGGAAGGCAGCTTGGAGGATAAAAATCGTAGAGGGAGACCAGGAAATGATTACACTAAGCAGATTCAGAAGAATGTTTAAGGATGTAGGTTGCAATAGGTACCGCGAGATGAAGAAGCTTGCACGGGATAGAGTAGCATGGAGAGCTGCATCAAACCAGTCTCAGGACTGATGACCACAGCAACAACAACAACCACCCCTACCCAATTAAGGGATCTGACACTGCACGCTAGAACCCGTGGAATACCAGTTTTATTTTTCCGGATGACGATACCCTCCTGAGTAGCCCTTGTCTGGAGATCCCAATGGGGTACTATTTTATCTTACTCAAGAGGATGTCATCATTATTTAACCATAAAGTGGAGACGATCATTCTCGGTAAAAATAGCGCGTCTAGTTTGCCCTTGCTTTCAGGCTTTCACAGCACCAGCACAGCAAGTCCTTAGGGAAGCAGATATTTGGTGTCTCCAGAGAACGCCTCGTTCGTTTCAGCACGTACGGATGGCTAATTGTATTGTTGAGGTACTCACGCCACTCTGCCGGCCGAAGTGGCAGAGAGACTCTAGGCGCTACAGTCTGGAACCACGCGACCGCTAGGGTCGCAGGTTCGAATCCTGCCTCGGGCATGGATGTGTGTGATGTCCTTATGTTGATTAGGCCACTTCGGCCGGCAGAGTGGCATGAGTACCTCAACAATACAATTAGCCATCCGTACGTGCTGAAACGAACGAGGCGTTCTCTGGGGACACCAGATATCTGCTTCCCGAAGGACTTGCTGTGCTGGTGCTGTGAAAGGCTGAAAGCAAGGGTCATTTTAGAGAGATCTTCTCCTGGGAATGTAGAATCTGTAGTAGAAACAAGTTAATAGAGGAGCAGGAGCGTAAGATCTGTGCCCTGCAGGTGCAGTTAGAATGCGCAAAGGAGGAACTAGATAGGTTGAGGAGGGTGAAGGGTGGTGGGGAATGGGAACTGGCAGTTGGCAAGAAGGTAGCTACGAAGAGGAGGTACTCATACAGTTTTACTTTGCATACATGCAATAGATACGACCAACTGTCAGAGTTGAGTGGAGAGGAGCCTCGTGTAGCTGTAGATATAGGTAACTCGCAGCAGTCCTCAGCAATTAGGAGGCCTAGGTTAGTTGCAAAGTCTAGCAGAAAGAAGGTTCTGCTGCTAGGTAGTTCCCACGGTAGAGGTGTGGGCCAGCAGTTGCAGGAAGTGTTGGGGAGTGAGTACCAAGTCACCAGCATTGTGAAGCCTAGTGCAGGGTTGGCTCAGGTGACTGAAAGCATAGGGGAGTTATGTAAGAATTTTACGAAAGAGGATCAGGTGGTGATAGTGGGTGGAGCAGGGAACAGTCTCGATAGGGACGGGGAATATGATGTCAGTGGTGACTTGGTTAAGATAGCTACTCAAACTGGTGGTAGTAATGTGCATTTCGTGCAATTGTTTCAGCGTCATGATCGGCCTCACCTTAATGCGGCTGTTAGGCGCGTCAATGTGGGGCTGGGGAGGACACTGATGGCGGAGGGTATGGATCACATCTCAGTGGTGCCAGTTGGGTCTATCACTAGATGGGATTTCACTAGGCATGGCCTGCACCTCAATAAGTATGGGAAGGGGAGGCTGGCTAAGCTTATAGGTGACAGTGTAGTGGGTGGTGGTGGTAGTGGTATCATTCATGGAAAAATTCCTATAGTAGTCGGTGTTACAGCTGCACCTTTTTTAGACTGAAGTCAGCTGATAGGTATACCTGCTTAAAGGAAGTGCCTCTAACTAATGGCTCACCTCCAGAGGATGTAATGTTTCCAAGTAGAGAAGGAATTAGCATATTTCATCAAAATATAAGAGGTATTAGAGATAAAGTTAGTGAACTACTAATAGATGTTAACTCTCAAAATTATTGGTATATCAGAGCACCACTTAAATAATTTGATAATTCAGAGGCTTCCTTTACCAGGCTACAGATTAGCTGGCTGTTTCTCAAGGAGTTCCTTGCGGGGTGGGGGAGCGGCCCTGTACGTAAAAAAACAGTATTTCATTTGAGTCCATAGACGTATCACGACACTGCACTGAACAGATATTTGAAAGTTGTGCAGCATTAGTTGAATTTAGTGAAACTAAACTTCTAATTGCTGTTGTTTATAAGTCCCCTAACTCCGACTTCAGAGCACTTTTGCTTAAGTTAGAGAGGGTTCTTGATTCACTTGGTAGGAAGTACAAGAAAGTAGTTCTATGTGGTGACTTCAATATTAATTTTGTACATGATTGTGCAAGAAAAAGGATGTTCGTAGATCTCCTAAATTCATATGGTCTGATGCAAACTGTGTTTTTTTCCAACTAGGGTGCAGGGGAACAGTAGCACAGTCATAGACAATATTTTTATTCATTCTTCATTACTAGGTGGGCATTCTGTTAGTAAAAGGGTGAATGGCCTTTCAGACCATGATGCACAAATTTTAACACTAAAAGGTTTTTGTACTCAAACCAATGTCGTATTTAATTACAAACTACGTAGCAAAGTTAATTCAACAGCAATAGAGAGTTTTTCAAAACTTGTCAAGGAACAAGAGTGGCAAGATGTTTATAGCGCCGATAATATAGATGATAAATACAATGCTTTCCATAACACATTTTTCATGCTCTTTGAGAGTTGCTTTCCATTAGAACATTATAAACGGGCTACTAGCAGTAATGGACATCCCGGTTTGCTGACTAGTGGGATAAGGATATCATGTAGAACAAAGCGGGAATTATATCAAAATGTTAGAAGTAGTCACAATCAAGCTACAGTAGCCCATTACAAACAGTATTGTAAGATGCTTAAAAATGTTATTAGCAAGGCAAAAAGTATGTGGTATGCAAATAGAATAGCTAATTCACAGGATGAAATTAAAGCCATATGGTCAGTTGCGAACGAAGTGTCTGGTCAGCAGCACAAGGTTGACGATATAAAGTCAGTTTGCAGTAATAATATTTCTGTTACTGATAAACCAGATATATGTAAAGTATTTAACAACCATTTTCTGAGCATTGATGGTGAATTAAATAAAAATTTAGTATCTACAGGAAATCATATAAATTTCTTAGCATATGCCTTTCCGAGATTGACGTCTGAAATAATTCTCTGTGATACAGACAAAAGGGAGATTGAGACAATAATCAAATCACTGAAGACTAAGGACTCTCATGGTTATGATGGAGTGTCTAGCAGAATATTAAAGTACTGTGCTGCACATGTGAGGCCTGTATTTAGCCATATTTGTAATTTTTCCTTTAGGAATGGTCGGTTTCCTGAGCGATTAAAGTACTCAGTAGTAAAGCCGCTCTATAAAAAGGGAGAAAGGCATAATGTAGATAATTTTAGACCTACTTCTATGTCATCAGTGTTTGCAAAAGTTATCGAAAAGGCTGTGTATGTAAGGTTAATTGATCATTTTATATCACACGATTTGCTATCAAATGTACAGTTCGACTTTAGAAGTCGTTTGACAACTGAAAACGCTATATTCTCTTTTCTCTGTGAGGTACTGGATGGGCTAAGCAAAAAGTTTCGAACGCTTGGAGTATTTTTTGATTTAACAAAGGCATTTGACTGTGTTGATCACACAATATTGCTCCAGAAGTTGGACCATTACGGAATAAGGGGAGTAGCACACAATTGGTTCACCTCTTACTTTAGCAACAGGCAGCAAAAGGTCATTATTCACAATGTTGATAACGGCTGTGATGTGGGATCTGAGTGGGGTACTGTCAAGTGGGGGGTGCCCCAGGGATCAGTGTTGGGGCCGCTCCTTTTCCTTATTTATATAAATAATATGCCCTCTAGTATTATGGGTAACTCTAAAATATTTCTGTTTGCTGATGACACTAGCTTGGTAGTAAAGGATGTGCAACATTGACTCGGTTTCAAGTAGAGCAGTACATGACCTCAGTTCATGGCTTGTAGAAAATAAACTAACGTTAAATCACAGTAAGACTCAGTTTTTACAGTTCCTAACACACAATTCAACAAAACCTGACGTTTTAATCTCACAGAATGGGCATATGATTAATGAAACTGAACAGTTCAAATTCCTAGGTGTTCAGATAGATAGTAAGCTGTTGTGGAAAGCCCACGTTCAGGGTCTTGTTAAAATACTTAATACTGCCATTTTCACTATTCGAACGCTATTGAAAGTGAATGATATTTCGACACGTAAATTAATCTACTTTGCTTATTTTCATTCACTTATGTAGTGTGGTGTTATGTTTTGGGGTAACTCTTCCCATTCTGGAAGGATATTTTTGGCTCAGAAACGGGTGGTTCGGGCAGTAAGTGGTGTGAGTTGACGAACCTCTTGTCGACCTCTTTTCACGAGTCTGGGTATTTTGACATTGGCCTCTCAGTATGTATATTCCTTAATGTCGTTTCTTGTTACCAATATTAGTTTTAGTTCCAACAATAAGCAGCTTTCACTCGGTTCATACTCGGCAGAAATCAAACCTCCATTTGGATCGGACTTCCTTAACTCTTGTGCAAAAAGGTGTGCAGTATACTGCTGCATTCATTTTCAATAAGCTGCCACTCCAATTAAAAAATCTTTGCATTAATCCACGTGCTTTTAAATTGAAACTAAAGAGTTTCCTCATGGGTCACTCCTTCTATTCTGTCGAGGAGTTTCTTGAAAAATTAAGATGATTCTCATTGGGGAGCTGATAGCGTTTGCTTAAACTTATGGACAGATTTTCTTTCAGGTTCATGAACATTTATTTTTATCTGTTATTACTTTTTATGTTGTAAGTTCATGTACTGACACGTTTCATGACCTTGGAGATTTGCTCCTCTATTTGGTCCAACGGAACTTGACGTTTAAATAAATAAAAAAATAAATAAATAGATCTAAGTTCTAGGAGACTGATGACATCAGAAGTTAAGTCCCATAGTGCTCAGAGCCATTTTTCACGCCACTCTACCTCTTCAAAGTCCATGATACATGGGGTGTATGACACATATCGATTGATACGAATTGGTGCCTGTTGAGTTCCGTTTCTTGCCTCGCTAAAGGATCTGGCCGGTCACGTCTGTTCGCCCGCGCAGTGGCCCATTTCACTTGTTATGGACCGGAACTGTTGCACTGCACGTTGCCAACTGGATCGCATGGCACACTACCAACTGAGGTTTCACTCGTCTCCACAATGTTTTCACGAGAAATGGGAAGGTAAGTCGAAAAGTATGCCCACAACATTTTTCTAATTTATTACATTACAAAAAATACAAAGACTCCGTTTTACAAGATAGCCATCCAGCTTTTCAACGCACTAGGTCTGTTTTTAGTCAGGCTTTCCAATACCTTGAGCAAATATCATTTTGGTTGAGCAGCAAGCCAAATATGCGCTGTTTCCTTCATCACTTCGCTTGATCCTTTCCGCCCTAGAACTCGGCGTTTGTTTCGACTGCAGACTTCAGCTACTTGTTAAGTATGTAACTGTATCATCAACTGTTTACTTTATACCCCTTTTCCAGGTACTATTTCTGAATTGCCCCTCGAGCGTCCCGAAAGACTTTGAGCATCGCTTGTCTTCTAGAAGACTGACCACTGAATTTCCTGTTGGTTGAAGATCTGGCGTGTTTCCATATCCTGCCTTTTGCTCTCTGTTCAAAGTGATGAATCCATGTGACGTCTCCAGTGATGATTATTGTTTTTTAAATTTCACCTTGATTAGCGTGACTGTTCTGTAGCTGCTGACAAATTCGCACACCATTTCGTCTTTGGTCTTCGTTAAGTTGTTTTGGGACGTATGTTGTACGAGCAGTATAGAAGTTGAACCTGTTATGGATAATGTCACACGCAGAACCATGACTAAAATGCATCTTGGTTGCTACTTCATCAACAGTCAATTGTTATTTATTCAGAATCCGGTCATGGACTTGCTCAATGTTGGTATCAGAAATAGGTTTGACTGGACATGACGCGCTTTCCTCGTCCTTCATGCTTGTTCGACCGATCTGAAATGCCCTGACAGACACTTCAGCATGGCAAAACATTCCCCCCCAGACTGTACTGAAAGTATTCTGTGGATGTCAGTAACACCCAAACCCATGATTCCTTAATTCAACTCATATGCATGAACGTGGTAGGTGCAATCCGCGTTCCATTTTGAGAAGAGCGAGTTTCTCACACATCTCGTAGTTTATGATTTCGTATCTCCAGACCATTGTGTCGTACAACGACGTAATTCTTCAGGTACTTTCAGAGGCATATGTGGATCCTATCCGCAAAAATATGTTGCGAATACAATTACTAGTAAACAAGTTATAAATAAAAAAAATGATGCCTGGTGTTGAAGTTTTACGATTTGCAATAAGCAATAATCTTTTTTTCTTTCATTATTTTATTGGGGATGTCAGCGCTAAAAAGTTTCGAAAATGGTTGAAATTATGTGTAAAGTTTGTTGGTAACCGCTAAGAGCTTTCATTCACAAATAATGGAAGAGTATATTCTGTGTAATTTGCACGCTGGGAGTTACACTGCATCAATACTTATACACAGTTTATGACTAATCCTTGACTTATTGTGTAAGATTATACCTCTTGATGGGAAGATTATTGTTCATTTTTAAATTAGGTCAATAATTTTATGAAATAGTGAAATTCAAATTTTTGTGCCTTCTGCAAGCTGTTGGATAGGCAACTTGGAACTGGGAATGTGCATCGTTTTAGATTTTCCGTAATAACGAACAGTTCCTGGTGCAGATTCAGCTTCCAAAAAAAGGGATTACAGTACGCGGTTCTTCATCTGTGAAAACGGAGAGTGGCACAACCCTTTTCCCTTCGCTACAATGCAAATCGAACTGATATTGCAACCGTGAAATCTGCAGCATGTCAAGATAAAGGTTTGAGACTTGCCAACTGTAGTGCTTCTTCCTCAAGGTCTTCCATAAAATAGTTGGCCACTATGGGAGATAACGGACTTTCCCATGGCGACACTGTCCATTTGTTCAAGATACTGGCAATTGAATAAGAAATAAGTTGACATAAGAACATTGTTAAACAATGCCCAACGTCTTTCACAAACTGGCTGCTGATAAGCTCTAACGAGTCCTGCTATGATACTTTAGTGAAGAAGGAAACAACATCAAAGCTAACGAAAAGATCCGACAGTTGTAGCTAAAGCGTCTTCGAGCGTCCTACGAAGTCCTCTGAATTCTGGATATGGCGGTCATACTTGCCTATGAGAGGTTCCAATAGCGTAATAAGATGTTTGGCCAGAAAATAGATAGGAGCTCCAATGTTGCTCACTATTGGGCAAAGAGGAGACCCATCCCTATGTATCTTCGATAAGCCGTACAGTCTGGGGGGAACTGCTGCCCGTTGACCTAGGCTTTTAATAACTTTAGAAGGAACAGAACTCTTCTTGAGAAGGTCTGATGTTTTTCTTTTCATCTTGCCAGTCCGGTTCTCTCTTAGCTGGATCGTCGAGCAGCGCCTCCATCTTGCTTTTGTGAGAGAAGGACGGTGGCGTTTCCCTTGTCAGCAGCTAAAATGACAAGGTCTTTGTCAATTTTTTAGTCTCGCAGAGCCTTCCTTCTTCCTGAGCTGAGGTCAAACTTTCTTGGTGAGGCAGCACCTACCTTTCTGCGGCTCCCAGCAGTGGGCACTAGAGGCTCCGCTTTAATCCGACTGTTCATGCTACGATACATTTTATCGAAATTTACTCTCGCAAAAGATTAGTCGCCCTGAACGATCTTGAAAACAACGTCTTCAGCAGTAGAATACGGAAAATAATTTAGGATGCTTCAATGATGATGTTTGAATCTAAACTGAAGTACATATCTGCCCTGCTACGTTTCTGGAGGAAGACTGTCTACGTTTTATAACGTATATCATGCTGAACGAATTCCACCTCAAATTACCTGATTTATAGTATCACCTAATAGATAACTGACACTGTATCTAGGAACAGCTAATGACGATAATGTCGTTTACATCTTCACAGCAACTTTGCTGGCGATGGATATGAAATATAAATGAAACTAAATTAAGTCTACAATCAATGAAGGTGGTTAGCTAAAGTTGAAGATTAATGAGCAACATAAGAATCTCTATTATCGTTCGTCCATCTTCTAGCAGTCATCATTTTTCCCATTATGAATCCAAATCGTATTGTTACGTTTTTCATACTAATTCCCACGTGTGCTTCCCAATATTCGTCATACGTCTCGCAACCTCCAAGCAAGAAAATACTTCCCATACGCTGCTTCCACCTGAGTATCTTTAACCCTTTCTGAGTCTGCGATTCCAAATGGCATTATTAAGTATTCCTGGCTTTTTTGAGCTTGCCAATGCTTCAATGATACCGTTTGGCATCGCTTCACGTAGTTCCAAGTTTGGCCAACAGATCACAGTGGCATTTACTTTCATGACTCGCCGTTTGTTTGAAGTGCAGAACAGAGAAGTGTCGTGAGTTGTGGTACTGCATTTGTGAGTGAACAATAACTGTTGTGTTTAGTTTTATCCTGTGTATACTGAAATTCTTGGTTATGGGACCAACTTAACGTTTGCAATACAGTTATGTATGCATTTTTTGGAGTAATCATTATTTTATTTATTAACCAATAGCTTCAAAAGTACTTTTGCAATGGATATGGCATATGTGCAACATATCAATTCAATTCAATTCACGCGATCAGGCCCAGAGGACCGCGCGCCACCACAGTTAGAGCTCCCCATCCGTCTCTGTCTTCTGCTATCTGTCTCCAGTTTTCCGTGACTCCCAGCTGCAACAGGTCTTCTCTCACTCCATCGATCCACCTCTTTCTAGGTCTTCCCACTGGTCTGCTGCCTGACGGGATCCAGTCCATTGTGATTTTGGGCCACCTTGTTGCCTCCATTCTAACAACATGTCCAGCCCATTGCAGTCTTTTGCTTCCCATCACTCCCAAGATGTTAGGCTCCTAGTACAGCTCTTCTAATTCAGTGTTATGGCGTCTTCTCCATTCTCCATTAGTCTGATCTCTGACTGGTCCAAATATTTTCCTGAGGACTTTCCTTTCAAATGTTAGCAATCGCTTAAGGTCTTGTTTTCGAGTGCTCCAGGTTTTAGAACCATAAAGTACTATTGGCTTTATTAATGTCTTATACAACCGTAGCTTTAGTTGTTGAGAGACACTTCTACATTTTAATATAGGGTCTAGAGAGTGATAGTATCTGTTTCCCGCCTGCAGTCGTGCTTTTATCTCTGCTTCAGTTGATGTTACTTCTGTAAAAAATGACACAAGGTATTTGAACTGTTTCATATGTTTATACCTGGTGTTGTTCACAATTAAATCTTGAGAGTTCTGGATCTTTCTTCCTATGGTCATATACTCTGTCTTTTCAGAGCTAATTTGTAGACCGATCCTAGCTGCCAATAACTCCAAGGTCTGGATACTTCTCTTCAGATCTTCTTGTGTGCATGCTAATAGTGCAATGTCGTCTGCATAGGCCAGATATGTAATGTGTTCATTACCAATGTGAATGCCCTTGATGTTTACTTTGTTGAAATCCCGCATTACCTTCTCAAGTGCCAGGTTGAAGAGGACATGTGATAGCCCATCTCCTTGGCGTAATCCTGTTACAACTTGGAAGCTTTCTGTCATTTGATTTCCTACCTTAACCTTAAGTTTTGTGTCATTTAGGCATACCTCTACCAGTTTGACCAACTTCTTTGGTTGGTACTTCTAAGAAGAGAGAAATGATTTGCGTACTGCGGTGAATATTCGCTTTTATACATTTCGGCTCGCACTGCAATTGCAGATAAGCACACTTGAGTCCTTACGTCACTTGGTGTCGCAATGTACTTGATGTATTTCTTATGTTCGTTGCAATGAGTCAGTGAGAATTTCGTTTTTTTAATGTTGAATTGTTATTTACTTTTCGCTGTTTGCTTTTTGTCACTAATAGCGTTCGCTACCATCGCCGTGGACTGTTTAGCACCGCAGTCGCAGACACGAACTAAACAGACTCCATCTAACCACGCTGCAACACTTTGCCCTTTTGGATTTCCACACAGGTTCCATTTTGTATCTGCCATACCTTTAGACAATACTTTTTCCTTTGGGAAGTAAGCGGAAGACTTAGACTTATTGGATGATCACCGGGAAAGTGAAATGTTTTGGTTAAGTGACGAAAGCCTTTTTTATTCGATTTTACCCGTCAGAACTGGGATACTCCCTTGTCATAAGCTAAAAAGCTTTTTATATCAGGATTCAACATCTTTCTAATCATAACTTGCTACGGGAATTATTAATTGTTGTTGTGCATCTGGTTGGCCATTGTGTCAAGGGTTTCTTGATCCCAGAACTACAGGTCTTCCTACATGAAACATAAAGCTTGGAAAAAGTTCAATAATTAGGTGTTTGGTATGTAAATGGCCATTACTTTCTTCTTGCTTGGTGGACGGCCAACATACAACAGTCAAAACCAATAAAATTATACTTGACCGTGATGGCGCAACATTATCTTGAAATTTCTCATGCAAAACTGTTTGTTCAGAAACGCCTGAGTGTCTGATATCATTCATAGTCAGATTCAACACCCTACAAGCCGTTGTGACGGGAAACGTCAGTGAGAGAGTGCATTAAATTCAAGTAAATGCAGGGAAGATCTACATTTACAGACATACTTCGTAAGTCACTGTGCAGTGATTGGTCTGGGGCTGGGGGTACTATGTACCATCGCTGACAACAAGTATACGACTGTTAAGCATTCCTTGAAAGATTAAGAATATAATCCTTTTGTTTAAATTTATGACAGAAGATAATCTGTACGTTTATCGGACTTTTGAATCGCTAAACCACGTTCATTTTTGGGAAAAGTGTGTTATTCGACAGTCATGATTGTGCTAGTTATCTGTGTCTTCAACGCACACACTGAAATGTCATGAAATGAGTAGGTTAAAATTGATAAAAAGTTAAAAATTTGCAGTAAAATACAGGGACCCGACACGAATTTGAAGGCTGGTTTGAAAAACACAGTGGATCCATTGTTAAACATGTTCCTATTGGAAGCGGCTTACTCTTACCTTCGGCTAATGATCCTGGTCCCCCTGGCTGGGCGAGGTTAGAACATACTCTCTGACGAGTAATCCTAGCCACGGTTGGAATACCACTGTCCACTCACACAAGGATTTCCAGTAGGGGAAAGTCTTAGCCCACTCCTCTGGAAAAGCGTTAAGTGTACTGCTGTGGTTGACGTCATCGTCCGAATCACAGATCTTTCATCAACAGCTCCTTCTACTCCTAAGTCACAAAATACTATATTGAGTTGTTGATTTACTCCAGATCACTCGTTCGTATTACTGCAAGCGTAAAATGTACGACGTCATCTTTCTTCCTGCGAAAGGTGGAAACCAAATAACCTCTTCTACCGCATCCATCAAGCTGCCCGTCAGTGTCTGTCGCGGGTGTTGCTTCTGCCACCTAGGCAACTTAATATATATTCTGTACAGGCAATAAAAATGAAGAGAAAAGGCGCTACTGTCACAGTCATTATTTTAATTCTTTCATTGAGTTTGGGAGATCAGACATAATAGGTTTTTTGATCGGTTTTTTGTTTACACAAGATCGGGCTCGGAAGTAATGTCTCAGAATTTTTAGTGTGAGAGCTCTCAAAGCTTTTTAAATAAAACAAACCTTATTACGATTGTACGTCTTTATAAATCATATCTACATAGTTGCAATCCTCTGCAACTAGAGGGATTCGAATTGTATCATGTGACGTGGCGGTGTATAACGTGACAATGTCGGTGCGTGAGAAACAGCGTGCTGTAATCGAGTTTGAAAAACGTTCGTCCACAAATGGAGAATCTCTCCTTCAGCATTGCAATGCCAGAGCACACACGAGAGCTGCGATATCTGCAACAATCCGACGTCTTGGCTTCCCCGTCATCGATCACCCTCCATACAGTCCCAACGTGGTTCCATCCGGTTTTCATCTACATAGGTGATGTGGCTCCGACAACAAATTCAAACATTCCATTGCGACGATATCAACAAACTGGTCTCTCGTTGGGAGAAATTTGTTCGTTGCCAGGGTGACTTTTGAGAAATGTAATAAATATCTGTATAGGAAGAATAAAGGTGTAGAATGTTAATAAAGTTGTTTTATTTTAAAAGCTTTAAGAGTTTTACATATAACATTCGGAGGCATTACCTTTCAGCCCGACCTCGTACTTGTCATCCAGTAATAAATATGATCACCGCTCGTAATAAAGTATCAGCGATGTTATCACATGCCAAAAACTGTACAAATGAAGGGCGGGTGTTACAGATCACGCGCCTGATTATGAAGTAGCTCTCGGAGATGTCAACACTTATCTTCGTGGGACGCGAAGTCGTGTCCCAACGCTGCTCGCTTCGCTGGTGGCTCTCCAAGGCCAGAGGAACGTGTACAGGAATTAAGACGATGGGGAAACTGGTGCCTGTATTAAGTGGCCGAAAGTGGGCGTAGCGCGTCAGCTGTGAGTGACGTCAATCTTCACAGGCTGGCAGATTGGATAACCGTCTTGCTGTCCAGCACACCAGCGTTAGGTCTCTCGCCGTTCCTGCAAAAAGTCACAGCGAGTGCTCCGCAGCAGTCGCTCCAGTATATGGCTGCGCAAAGGAAAACAATCAAGAAAATTAATACAGTTCCGGGAAAGGAGAGAAGGAAGATTGGGGCTAAACGTCAAGTGCACAGCGAGCTCATTGGAGATGGAGTGAAAACTGAGATTGAAGGTAAATGCGGAAAGGAAAACAATCATGTCTTTTACAAAGGCACCATTCCGGCGTTTGCCTCAAGCGGTTTAGAGGTACCATGGAAAATCAAACCCGGATGGCAGGGTGTGGATTTGAAACACCATAATGCTAAATATGAGATCAGTGAGTTACCACTGCGACATGTCGCTCGGTAATAGGCACTCAGAGTTTATTAGGTACATCTGCCACAAGCTTGTTAAACTGAATATAGGGAATCACATAGTTCGCTGTTCATTACAGAAAACTGAACTTTTTCCCAGTTTTTTTTAAATTTGCATACGATTTTTTAATTTGCAAACATGTGTTACTGTAGCCAACCTCATCTGACAACTCCTTTTTGTTTAGTTAGAAAATTATAGGAGCCATTATATTTCTTTGGGGAAAGAATGATGTTATTTTCTTTTCTGTTACACACTACAAGACATTACATTTGAGTAAAGCAGTTTGATCGTATTCTGGAAGTGCAACATTAACCGTGTCTGATGATAAATCATTGTGTATTCGATTTAGATGTAGTTGTAAAATACACTATTTGATCAAAAGTATCGGGGCACCTGGCTGAAAATGACTTACAAGTTCGTGGCGCCCTCCATTGGTAAAACCTTGTTGACAGCTTCCACTCTCGCACGCATACGTTCAGTCAGGTGCTGGAAGGTTTCTTGGGGAATGAAAACCAATTCTTCAAGGAGTGCCGCACTGAGGAGAGGTATCGATGTCGGTCGGTGAGGCCTGGCACGAAATCGGCGTTCTAAAACATCCTAAACGTGTTCTATAGGATCCAGGACAGGATTCTGTGCAGGTCAGTCCATGACAGGGATGTTACTGTCGTGTAACCACTCCGCGCAGGTCGTGCATTATGAGCAGGTGATCGCTCGTGCTGAAAGGTGGAATGGCCAGCCCCGAATTGCTCTTCGACAGTGGGAAGCAAGAGGGTGCTTAAAACATCAATGTAGGCCTGTGGTGTTATCGTACCACGCAAAGCAACAAGGGGTGCAAACCCCCTCCATGAAAAACACGACCACACTGTAACACAACCGCCTCCGAATTTTACTGTCGGCACCACACTCAGTGGCAGATTACGTTCACCGAGCATCGGCATACTCACACCCTGCCATCGGATCGCCGCATTGTGTACCGTGATTCGTGACTCCACACAACATTCTTCCACTGTTCAATCGTCCAATATTTACTCTCCTTACAATAAGCGGGATGTCGTTTGCCATTTACCGGCGTGATGTGTGACTTATGAGCAGCATGAAATCCATGTTTTCTCACCTCCCGCCTAACTGTCATTGTACTTGCAGTGGATCCTGATGCAGTTTGGAATTCCCGTGTGATGGTCTGAGTAGATGTCTGCCTGTTACACATTACGACCCTCTTCAACTGTCAGCGGTCTCTGTAAGTCAAGAGACGAGGCCGGCCTGTACGCTTTTGTGCTGTACCTGTCCCTTCACGTTTCCATTTCACTATCACATCATAAACAGTGGACCTAGGGATGTTTAGGAATGTGGAAATCTCGTGTACAGTTGTATGACACAAGTACACCCAATCACCTGACCACATTCGAAGTCCGTGAGTTCCGCGGAGCGCCCCATTCTGCTCGTTCACGATGTCTAATAACTACTGAGGTCGCTGATAAGGAGTACCTGGCAGTAGGTGGCAGCACAATGCACCTAATACGAGAAACGTATCTTTTTGAGGGTGTCCGGATACTTTTGATAGCATAGTGTAAATCCTGATAATACGTATTTGGTCGTATGTGTAGGAGGCGTCCTACAACATTATGAGTCGTGTGTATATATGGTTTCTTACAATATTCTGAGGAGTATGAGTCAGAAACATATCGCTCTACTACCACATCTGTGAGGGTACTCCATATTATCGCGTATTAGTTATTATTCAACAGTGCAGCACAACGTCGAACGCCTTTCAGGAAATCTGGGAAAGCGAAAAAAATCTGATCACCTGTCTCTGCTATTTTCAAGAAATCGTGTATCATTAAAGGAATACGTCTCTGACGCAAAGGGTTCTTCCAAAATTCATGCTGACCCGTCGAGAGAAACTTCTTTTCCTGTCATACAGCCACTTTCTTTTACAGATATGAAATGATTTTCTAAGTAAGACATACCACATACCAAAAAAACATTTATGTAAAAATTCGGATAAACTATAAGTGTAGTTTCATCTATTCAAAATGATCTGAAATAATCGATTTTCTGATGTCAGAGGACCATTGAAACCTGCGTTAGTCGCCACCGCCTCATTTCCTGCGCAGCTGTAGCAAAGTAGACATGGTATCGGTCAAATCCATATGTAACAGGCACGCGCAGATGGGGAACTTGTACATGAAATTTAAAACAGGAATGAGTTCGAGATTTCTATCGCTGAGATTAACTGGTTAATGAAAAAAAGCAAAAGGTACGCAATGTATTTTTTTAATATAAATGTTCGACTAATTATGCAGAAAATCACAGCCTATGAGCTCAACACTCAGTTATTAGTCACGCTCATGAAAGGGCACTCTGGTGACGTTGGAGAGCTGCACATGGTAGAGAACGGGTTCCGTGTGATCATATGACCCTCTACCGCTAACGTTACTCATGGCAAGGTAATAAGGAGCTGTCTAGTTTGATAGACCCATGATTACGCCTGACTCACGTAGTCCGATTCGTTGGTGTATCAAAGCTGACTCTACAAAGTGTCTACAAGGAATTGTGTGGCACTCGCAGGCCATTAACACGGCGCAAGAATAGCGGTCTTAAAATAAAAAAAATAAAAAAAACGAACAATCAGGGCACCGCTCTCCCAGTCGTACGTCAGTTTATGAGACCGGAACCGCTACTTTTCAGTCAAGCAGCTCCTCAGTTTGCCTCACAAGGCAAATGACAGTCAGTTCCAAGTTCGACGAGAATTGCTGATGTCTGAGTATGGAGAGCTTCATCTCAACCAGTTTCCGAACTACTTGCAGTGGATGTCTGGAGTCGCGTACTTCGCAAAACACAATTGCTCACTGCTGCGCTTCAGGCTACACTTCTTCAATGAGCCAAAAACACAGTACCCGGACTGTAGCTGACTGGTGAGCAGTAGCGTAGTAGCGTGGGCTGATTTATATCTAGAGTATGACGAATCTTGTGAATCCAGATATCCAGATAAAGGTTTAGCCCTTAGTGGAGCTTGTCAACCAGTCTTTGATGCAAGAATACTGGAGAACCAGCAGTTTGCATCGCTTTGTTGTAGTCTTCAGTCACAAACTGGTTTGTTACATCTCTCCACGCCAGGCTATCCTGGAAAAGCCTCTTTATTTCTGCATAGCTACTGCAACTTGCATCTATCTGAATCTGTTTTCTCTTTTCGTGCCACGTTCTCCCTATAGTTTTTATCCCCGACACGACCTTCTATTACACTATTTCCAGGTTGTTCCACAAATTTCCTTTCTCCCTAGTTCTATTCGGTACCTCCCATCAAATCTTCGGCATTCTACTGTAGCACTACATTTCAAAAGCTTCTGTTTTTTCTTGTCTGAGCCGTTTATCGCCCATGTTTCACTTCCATACGAGGCTACTCTTTAGACAAATATCGTCATACAAGACTTCGTAACACTTAAATCTATGTTAGTTGTTAATAACTATCTCTTCTCCAGAAATGCATTTCTTTTTCTTGATTGTATACATCTTATACCGATTTCCGTCAGATCACCGAAGTTCAGCGCTGTCGGGCTGGGCTAACACTTGGATGGGTGACTATCCACTCCGCCGAGCGTTGTTGGCAAGTGGGGTGCACTCGCAGCCCTTGTGAGGCAAACTGAGGAGCTACTTGACTGAGAAGTAGCGGCTCCCGTCTCATAAACTGACGTACGGCTGGGAGAGCGGTGCCCTGACCACATTCCCCTCCATATCTGCATCTAGTGATGCATGTGGTCTGAGGATGACACGGCGGCCGGTCGGTAACGTTGGGCCTTCATTGTCTGTTTGGGTGAACTTTAGTTTTAGAATAAATTTTATATTATCACTACTGAAGCCATCTTCAGTTATTTTGCTGCCCAAGTACGAAAACTCGTGTAGTAGACTACATTTAGTTTCTCGGTTCCCTCAGGATCGCATAATTTAATCCTGCTACATTCCATTAGCCTTGTTGGTGTTTATCTTATAAACAGTTTTCAAGACACTATCCATCCCGTTCAACTGCTCTTTCAAGTCAGTTCTACCACCAAACCTCAAAGTTTTTATTCCCTCTCTGTGAACTTTAATTAACTTTTCTATTTTGTTTTCTATTTCCTTTACCGCTTGCTTAATGTACGTATTGAACGACTTCGCGGATAGGCTACAACCTTGCTCGCTCCCTTCTTAGCCAGTACTCTACATCTACATCTACATTCATACTCCGCAAGCCACCCAACGTGTGTGGCGGAGGGCACTTTACGTGCCACTGTCATTACCTCCCTTTTCTGTTCCAGTCGTGTATGGTTCCTCTTTCATGTCGTTCGACTCTTTCAACTGCGAACTTATGAGGCAAGATAACTGTGAAGACTTTATTTTATGATCCAGGATTTTTAGTCAACACTTTTGTACACCGTTTTTTGAGCTTTGTACAACACATTCATGACGAGTTCGCTTGGACATGTCCTCGCTTCAGGATGACAATAGATATGTTCACTAGGCTGCCCACACAGATGCCTGTTTTAACAAACACTCAGACATCACGTCGCACCTCTGCTCACCCGCCGAATCAGTCGATCTTAATCCTATGGAAATCTTCTGAAACTATCTGGAACAGCGGATGAGCCACACAACCAACATCTCCATAGTTGATAGCTCTGCGGGCTCCAACTGTCAACGAATGGCTTCAGATGGTTGTCGAATACGTGACGAAACTTCTTGCCCTCCTCCTCTTTGAATGGAGACCATTACCTAAGTTAATTCCGGGTAATGCGGTAGTAGTGTGGTGTAAGGTAGGGGTGAGTCTCCAGTCGCCTACTGTACACATTCTTCGTTATTTCGCCCACTGAAGACTTGTAGTCTCACGCGTTGCAGTGAGGAACGCTCTTTCGTCAGTTGCCCATTGCATGCAGTTCCTTTCGCAATTTCGTTAGGAAACAGTGTTTTCGGGTTGTTGCTGTTGCAGATGGTACAAGTTTACAATGCAAATATGTATACCGAAATTAAACTCTCATTAATTGTTTATTTCTTTCGAAGTGGTTCCTTAATAGTCTTTATACCTCAGTTTCCTACTTCAGTAATCCATTCTTTCTAGTCTATGCCATAAATAAGTAACAACTGTTACCATACTTAACTGCTTAATCATTCTTCGGGGTGAGATTGACGGTCTGGTTATTGGTCTGACGTTCCAACCATATGCTGACACGGATGTTTAGCATCAGTTATTAACCAAAACTTCCTGAACTATTGTGAATTTCAACAATTTCTTTTCTAGAGGGCCCGCAGCATAACTGAGATCGATAAACGACACGTTTGGCCGAAAATTACTTTGAGCAGATAGTTAGAGAACCAACTCATGAGGGCAACGTCTTAGACCTCCTGTAAACAAACAGACCTGAACTTACAGAATCAGTTAACGTGGAGGAAGGTATTGACAAAGAATGTTAAGAAAGGTAGAAAGATATTTTTGCTCAGCAAGAGTGACAGGATACACATTTCAGAGTATCTGTGCTGCCAGCATCAAATATTCTGTGACGTGGACGAAGATGGGGAAAACAAATGGAAAAAATTCAAAGGAATCGTGGAATATGCCCTAGACAAATATTTTCCGGAAAGACCCACCATGGTATAACAGCCGTGTTAGAAAACTGCTACGTAAGCAAGAAGAACTTCACCTCAGTTTCAAGAGAAGTAAAAACCAAGCGTCGGATGCTCTCTAAGGCTGTTCGAATATGGCACAGTTGTCTATAACAAAGTAGCAACGCCATCAAGTAGTAATGATTAGTAGAATGGTGCAGGCTCTGTCAGTTGATCCTGAACATAAAAAAATGCAACATATTGCGCGTTCACAGGAAAAGAAATCCACTACTATATAGCTACACTATTGATGACCGATGGAAACAGTATTTGCCGTAAAAAATCTAGGAATAACTACCTGGAGCGACATTAAGTGGAATTACTATATAAAACAAATACTGGGAAAAGCGGATGCCAGACTCAGATTCACAGGAAGAATCTTAAGAAATGTGACTCAACCACGAAGGAAGTGGCTTATTAGGCGCTTGTTCGATCTATTCTTGAGTACTGTTGATCTATCTGGGATCCCGACCAGATAGGGCTGATAGAAGAGGTAGAGGAGATCTAACGAAGAGCAGCACGTTTCGTCTCGGTTTCGTTTAGTCTGTGTGAGAGTGTTAAGGAAATGCTCAACGAATTCCAGTGGCAGATGTTACGTGAGAGACGTTGTGCATCACGCACAGATTTACTATTGAAATTTAGAGAGAGGACTTTCTGGGACGAGTCGGACAACATATCACTTCCTGCCAAAAACGTTTCGCGTAATGGCAATGAGGGAGAAAATTCGAGAAGATACGAAGGCTTACCGACAATTCACAACTGTGGAGCCATTTTCCTTATAGAGGGGCCTAACAACGACATACCTAAATCAAACTGGAATACGTCCTACATTAATAATACGTTACGTAAGTGACTCAGGACTTAACATACTATAGGTTCAAATTTTTGTAGTGTCTAAATGGAGAAATTATCCGCTCCATTCGAAATCTTATTTTTTAAAGCCATATTTCAGATGGGGATGTGAGTTTTACCTCCGAAAGAATACCTAAGTGAGGCTTTTGATGTGATTGCCTGTAGAGCGAAACCAGCTGGCGCCAGTACGACGTGAATGTCCACGGCGAGGTTTTATCAGGATGTCGGATCTACACGATATGAACATCCTTGGCTGCTCTCCTAGTAACCGCGAGGCAGTGAAATGTCAGCAGTTTCAGAGAAGAGCCGTGGAAACAGCGATAGCGGCGCCTCGAGGGCTCAAGTGCACCTTGACTTCGCAGCCTTGATGGATATCAGCAACGACTCTGTGACAGCGGATTTTCTGCTACACACCTAACTCTCTTTACTAGTTTCAGAAAACCTGTTACGAAACGACACAGTACCAAAAAAATTGTCACGTCAAGAGACATCACGTTAATACCGTGAAACACCGCCTGTAACCTAGATGATGACTTCAATTCCGTGAGAAACGAGCCAGTTTTTCAGTAAGCCATGTACAGCTGAAGCCAGTCATTAATGGATACATCTCGCAGAGCTACGAAATTTCCAGGATGTTGCTCGTTACGTTTCACCTGCTGTCCCAAAAGAGTTCCCGAGATTTTTTATGTGTTTGAGACCGTGTGATACAACGGACCAGTCAAGGTGTGACAGGGTTCGTGAGTGTTCGTCAAACCAGGCAGCCCTATGAACACGTTTTATGTCATATCGAAGGGTGGGAGTGTATACAGCTTATTCGTCATGAAGATGTTGAAGAAAAAGGAACACCCTATCATGGAGAACCTCTGCATATAAAAATCAATATCCTGACTAACTCATCATCGCCCAGCCGGAACCGCTAAGGAGAACCTGAAATTAGGAGAAGGCGTGGATCTTATGCTGTAGACGTCGCTTAAGAAGGGATTTTTCGAAATTCAATCCTAAGGGGGTGAACTAGGGGCTGAAGGCAGTTTTGAAGCTAGACCTACGAAAATTGGTATTTGGTTTCTCGGTCAGAAATAAAGAAATATGTGTTTCCGTAATTTTGGAAATTTAACCCTATGGGGTGAAAGATTGGGTGAAAGCGTTCTTTGAAAATTTGACATTATGAAAGAACTTCTAAAGTACGTATTTTTAAAGCGACATCTATGGCCACTGGCACTTGACTTCTCGGTTACAAATAAAAGAATACGTGTTTCAGTGATTTTGGAAACTGAACCACTAAGGGGGTGAAATAAGGGATTAGATATTTTTTGGAAATGTTTTACTATAAAAGCATAAATCTGTGAAAATTTGTATTTGAATTCTCTGTTAGAAATGAAACGTACTCACGTCAACGTTTTTCCAAATTCGCCCCCTAATGAGGTTAAATAGTGGGTGAAACGTTTTCATTGCGAAAACATTTTTTAAGCTAAATCATTGGAAATTGATATAGGGCTTCTCAGCAACAAACAAATACGTATTTCACTGTATTTGGAAATTGAACACCTAAGGGGGTGAAATAGGGTCAGACTGATTCACTGAGTCATCATCGCCCAGCGCAAACCACTAAGAATAGAACCTTGAAGTTTGGAGAGGGTGTGAATCTTACACTGTAGGGATAGTTTAAGAAGGGATCATCCTAAATTACACTCCTAAGGGGATGAAATTGGGGGAGGCTTTTTGAAGCTATGTTTCCATTAAGAGAATTTTGAAACTACGAAAAGTGGTACTCGGTTTCTCAGTCAGAAAATGGAAAATACGTCTTTCAGAATTTTTGGAAATTCAACCACTAAGAGAGTAAAACAGTGGCCGAAAGTTTATTTGGAAGAAAATAATTACTAAAGTACCAGCATAGAATTTGTAAGAATACATCTATGACAAGTGGTATTTGACTTATCGGTTACAAATAATAAAAAAATACGTGTTTTCTGAAAATTCAACCGCTCAGGAGTGCAATAGGGGATGAAAATTTTTGAGAAAATATTTCATTACATTAAAACAAATTTAAAGCTAAATTTATGATAATTGGTATTTCAAAAATGGTTCAAGTGGTTCTGAGCACTATGGGACTTAACAGCTGAGGTCATCTGTCCCCTAGAACCTAGGACTACTTAAGCCTAACTAACCTAAGGACATCATACACATCCATGCCAGAGGCAGGATTCGAACCTGTGACGGCAGTGGTCGCGCGGTTCCAGACTGAAGCGTCTAGAGCCGCTCGGCCACTGCGGCCGACAAATTCTCGGTTAGATATAAAGAAATATTTGTCAGGGGATGAAAGATGCTACGGAAATATCTCCACAAAGCGAAAAAGGCATGATCCACAAAAACTTTGGACTCCAGCCACCAGAATCGCTTTAGGTGAGAAGTACATTTGGAAAAGACCATGTTTATATGGCTTTAATTAGTGTGAAAAGCTTAGAAGGCTTTTCAATTTGTGAACAACATAAAAATTCTTTAAATAACAACATAAAAAATCTCTGGAGGCCATACAGTCACCGCGAGCGAAGCAGCGGACGCTAAGCTGGTAATGAGATAAACGGAACACCCTGGTTCATGTTCACGATACCGAATGAGTAGGGCAAAGTCACAGTTCAAAAGGTATCTCCGAACCACTTCCGGCTTGAACTACACCCTGCAATCAAACGCATCATTGAATCGTCGGTGCTCTCAGCGCCTGGTGTAGTTTGATAAGAGGCAACATCGAGACTAATCAGAAGACACTGCATGTCTCCAGACACCTACTGCGCATATTCTGACGTGTAGTCTTGTGTGCCGCAGTGAGGAATGCTCTTTCGCCAGTTGGCTATCGCATGCAGTTCACTTCGCAATGTTCGCTCTGAAGCTACAGTCGCTGACACCAGCATGTTTTGACTGGTTATTGCTGTTGCTGATGGTTTAAGCTTACAATGTTACAATGTTAGTACGTATCCAGAATTTAAACTCGTTAAATGTTTATTTCTTTCGAAGTGGTTATTTAACGATCTCTGTACCTTATTTTCCTCTTTAGAAATGCGTTAAATTTGAGACATTCACGCCTCTTTCAAGGTTGTGCCATAAACAAGTCACCACTGTTCCCTTAGTTAACTGCTTAATCATTCTTAGAGGCGACATTGCCTGACATCCTGTTGGTGTTACGTTCCATACATATGTTTCCATCAGTTAATAACTAAACCCATCTAAACTATTGTGAATTATAACAATTTCTTTTATAGACGGCCCTCTGTAGTTCCAGCCATATTATGCCATCGATTATTAACTAAACTCTTCTGAACTATTGTGAATTACAACAATTTTTTTTTTCTAGAGGGCCCTCAGTAGACAGGAGATCCAAGAACAACATTTTTTTAAATTTTCGGCATAGATTTCTGCTCCACTATTGATTTATTTACTGATAGTAGTTACCAAGTCTCACCACGAGCTCGTTTCGGCAATTTTGCCATTATCAAAGGTAATGTTAATTTCTGCATTTACGTATGGCACATTATGGTTACGTCTTAGCTGGTATGAGGCGGTCCATATTGCATCTTGGGGAGTAAGTATACTACTCTTTCTGTTGTATTATAATCATGTTATTTCTATGTACTTTTATTTGTGTGATCTCGTTAGAATTATTTTTGACAATTTTTTGACTGCTTCCTCTCCAGCGATACTGTGTGTTTACAATGCAATTTATACTTCGCGGAATGTCAGTGCTTACGTTTAATCACCAGAAACGGTATTTTGTAGTTTTACCACAGTCTAATACATAACAATCGCGACAATGTCTAGTGTGAAAGCTGTTACCGTTTGGAACCTAGAGTGACACCAGCGCTTCAAGCGGCGAGAAAGCAAACTGTGACATCTGTCGTAAGGATAATGTACGTTTTACTCGTTTTTCTACTTAATTAACGACATGATTGTTATATTTTTGTGTCCCGTGCATTAATAAATTACCAAGAGACATGAATTATCTTGAAATGAATGTAACACAGTCGATCTTCTCTGATTAATGACATAAGCTACACCTTATTCACGAAGAAATACTTTCGAATTGACGCATAATTGCAACTTAGTTCGCTGACAGCAAGAGAATGTAAATAATTATTTAATGCATAAGAAGCGCCGGCCGGGGTGGCCGAGCGGTTCTAGGCGCTTCAGTCTGGAACCGCGTGACCGCTACGGTCGCAGGTTCGAATCCTGCTTCGGGCATGGATGTATGTGATGTCCTTCGGTTAGTTAAGTGTAAGTAGTTCTCAGTTCTAGGGGACTGATGACCACAGATTCTAAGTCCCATAGTGCTCAGAGCCATTTGAACCATGAGAAGTATGTTTTTCTGTCGTTGTCTATTTTTATTATGACCGGCACGATCCCTCACATGTAAAAAAATTTAAAAAAAAACGTATCTATAGCTTCGCCAACACTTAACTAGACTTTCTGATACACGAATACTTTTTTAAATGTAATTAATTTTGCTTCAAAAGCGAATATATTGAAGATTCTTGCCGTTTGGGGATCCAATGTAGCAGCAGTTGCGGAATTGGCTTCTTCTCTGCTGGGAAACAGTTTTTTTGCCTTTTGACATTTTATTATGACGTCTGTCCAGTTTTCCCTTCAGATAAAGGTGTGGCAGCTTATTTCATACGTTAAATAATGTAGGTCTAACATTACATACAGGTTTTCTACGTTACACAGTCACTGATTTGGCTGGGCGTGTAACGAAAGAAACTTCGAATTGCTGGGTAGATATAAATCGTCTTTTTGCAAAAGGTCCGTTCCTCTATTGTTTATTGGTACTTTTTGTTAGTAAACGAAAAAGACGTTGTTCAGTAAGTTTCTGTACGTACTGTTCTATTCTTTTGCTTTTGTCGTGATAGTACTTGGAAAATTTTATTGACATTGTAAAAGAAAAAGGGGAAATTATCACGAGCAACACAAAACAACACACCATTTATCATTTATGTAAAACGTGGTAAAACCACAAAATACTATGGCTCAAGATTAAACACAATCATTAACTTCCCGTGAAATAAAATTTCCTACGTAATCATATAGCATCGTTGGGGCCGCAACGACCAAACACAACGATCAGTAATGAAAAAAAAAAGTTGATAGAGCAGTTGCCCGCGAAAGGCAGGGGTCCCGAGTTCGAGTCTAGGTCCGGCACACAGTTTTAATCTGCCAGGAAGTTTCATATCAGCGCACACTCCGCTGCAGAGTGAAAATCTCATTCTGAGCGATATCTCACCATCAGTGCCCACAGACAGCCACGGACTATTGCAGGTAGCGCTGCTTGAGACCTTACTGCAGCCACTGGAACAGTTGTCTCCAGACATACAGTCTACAGACGACTGAACAGACTGGTTTATTCGCCCGGAGACCTGCAAGGTCCATTCCACTGACCCCTGGTCACAGGAGAGACCGTAAAGCCTGGTGTGAGGAACACAGTACATGGTCAGTGGAACAGTGGTCTTAGGTTATGTTCACGGACGAGTCCAGGTATAGTCTGAACACTGATTCTCACCGGGTTTTCATCTGGCTTGAACTAGGAACCAGATACCAACCCCTAAATGTCCTTGAAGTTGGATTATAATTGGTGCACGTTCACCCCTGCATGTCCTTGACAGAGGAACTGTAATAGGTCAGGTGTATTGGGACGCATTTTGCACCAGTATGTCCGCCTTTTCAGGGGTGCAGTGGGTCCCACCGTCCTCCTGATGGATGATAACGCACAGCCACACTGAGCTGCCATCGTAGAGGATTACCTTGAAACAGAAGTATCAGGTGAATGGATGGCCTGCCTGGTCTCCAGACCTAAACCCCATCGAGCACGTCTAGGATGCTCTCGGTCGACGTATCGCTGCACGTCTTCAAATCCCTGCGACACTTCAGGATCTCCGACAGGCACTGGTGCAAGAATGGGAGGCTATACCCCAGCAGCTGCTAGACCACCTGATCCAGAGTATGCCAACCCGTTGTGCGGCCTGTGTACATGAGCATGGTGATCATATCCCATATTGATGTCGGGTTACATGCGCAGGAAACAGTGGCGTTTTGTAGCACATGTCTTTCGGGACAATTTTCTCAACTTATCACCAGTACCGTGGACTTACAGACCTGTGTCGTGTGTGTTCCCTATGTGGCTGTGTTATTAGCGCCAGTTTTGTGTAGTGCCACGTTGTGTGGCACCACATTCTACAATTATCCTTAATTTATGAAGATGAATGTAGTATGTTTCTGAACGCCGCACATAAAAACGAGATTTCCTGGTGCTCATACCTCGGGGTCTATTGGTAGTAAAAGGATAGGGTCAAGTGTTTTGGACAGCCCTTGGGCTACAGACCATTTGTATAGACAACAGAAGGATCGTCGTAGTGTCACTGTCCTACAGTACAGGATCAAAGTAAGAACGTTACAAACTTCCCTGTTCAGGCAAACGGACCAAATCGGTTAGTTCTTTTTGCATCTCACATGGTCTACGGTGGCTTGATGGGTCATAATGGAGGCATCAATAGCCCTCGGTTACTCGCGCGGAGTACAAATGTACTCCATTGTCGTTCTAAACGTTGTTTTATTATTGTTGGAAATAGTGGGGGGCGGGGGGGGGGGGGGCGAGGGCTGAAATTCTCAGAGTCTGGCGTTCTTGCACTAACCTGTACCTGCAGTAAGTGGTGTGCGCCGTCCTGCACGGAACTTCTCATAGGAAAGTCTTGAGTGTTCCCTGTCTTGTTTTGCGCACACGTGTACTCCACGGTAAGGAAAAATGTTAATTTCCATTATATTTTAAATATGTCTGGATTGCTATTGTAGTATTAATTTATCGTTATTATTTAGGTATAATGGCAGATCGCACTTCTGATGAAAGGATTTGAATGCAGTGACTAGAGCAAGAACTGCAGTCTGATGAGCCTTCCGATTGTGATTCTCATCTGTGCGATGGATATACAAGCGAGGATGATGATCGACAAGACGAACAAACTGGAAACACTGGCATGGAACAATCGGAAGAAGACAATGTGGACATGGAAGACAGCTTGAACAAGGCAAGTAAAGAAAGATCGGAAGAAGATATTGTCGACAAGGAAGAGAATTTCAACAAGGCAGGTGAAGAATTTGATTTTTATTTTGGAAAATATAAAACAAAATGGAATAAATTACCACCTCGTCCTAATGGTTGGTTGGTTTTTGAGGATTGAAGGGACCAGACTACAAAGGCCATCGGTCCCTCGTCCTAATGTTAAAACAAAGTCCAGCAAAATCGTTCTTCGTGTTCCTGGTCTAAAAGGAGAGGCAAAAAAATGCAAAATCTGGAATCGATTGCATGAACTTGATTATTGATGAGAGAATGATAGAGTTGATCTTGAAAAGTACCAATATTTATAAAGAAACAATTAGGCACAAATTTTCTAGAGAACGAGATGCTAAATTTACAGATCAATGTGAAATGCGTGCCCTTCTTAGTATACGTTTTTCACTGGTATGCTAAAGTCTTCCAAGTTGAATACTTGCAAAATATGGGACAATGAGAAAGGCAGTGGTATTGAAAGAGTCTATTTGCCTATACCTAGTAAACTTGTTCGTTATGACCTGAAGGTGTTTGCATCAGTGGATTGTAGAATAATGTATTCTGTGAACATGGAAATTTATTGTAGAAAACTTCCGGCAGGGCCTTTTGATGTAAGCAATGCAGGAAAGAAGGTCGTCATGAGAATTGCGAAACCGATGTTGGGCGCAGGACGTAACATCACTGGCGACACTGGCTTCAAGAACTGCTTGAGAAGAAGACAACTTATTTCGGAATAATCAGACACAACCAAAAAGAATTGCCTCATGAATTTTTACCCAGCAAATCTCGAGAAATAAACACCTCTGTTTTAGGCCTTAGACATGATACAACACTTCTATCCTACTGCGAAAAGAAAAAGAAAGCAACTTTTAAGTATGCACAATGATGCTGCGATTGACAAGACCACCAGTTCAAAAAACAAACCAGAGATTGTTACATTCTACAATCGCAAAAAATTTGTAGTTGACGTACTCGATAAACTTTGTTCAAATTATGATACAGCAAGAACTACTAAAAGATGGCCAACAGCAATTTTTTATATTATTTTAAATATCGCCGCTATCAATGTTTTATGCATTTATTCAGCAAACAAAAACTATGCCAAAGTGAAACGAGCTGATTTCCTTGACGAAATTAGTTGGCAAATGGTGAAACCGCAGATTCATGAACGCGTGAAACAGTCCTTGATACCCAGACAACTAAAAATTCGAGGACTAATGGTGTTAGGAGCGGACTCGAAGAAAAAATGGAAACAGCGGAACTAAAAAAAGAGGGCAAAGGACGTTGCAAAATATGTGGCAAATCAAGAAATAAATGAGCACGAAGAGTGTGTGCAAAATGTAACGAATGGGTGTGTGTTGAACATTCGGCAACCAACGTTGTTTCTAATAATTGAACAGATTTCTTATTGTATATATCTACAGTGATTGTTTTTTCTGTATTATGAGCTTCTTCATTAAAGTTATCTTGAATAGCTTAATTACTTCTTGTGTAACATAGCATGTTGCGAGTAATAAATGAGTGGAGTGACAAAAAATCATTTTGTGTTTAAAAAGTTATTTGTTTAATTCCTTCCCTCGCTTCAAAAGTAGTAGTAACGAATTTACTCATGCATCGCAAAGGACGTAAAAAACAAATAAAATAATTAAATAGAGAAGAAACGTGTTTGTAACAAAAAGAAGTGGTGGACTACACTTGTACTCCGTGCGAGTATCTGTGTCCTCAAAACCCGTGCGAGTAGCGGAGTGTTGGTTCATGGGCGGTTCCTCGGACAACCTATAAAAACTAGGGTTTTTTACTCTAATTTCACTGCCACCAGTGGACCAAAACCCAGCCAACAATCCTAAGAAGGCTCTGCACAGCCAAAGGCTTAAATTTGTGCGATGTATTCCTAGGAGTCCGATCTCAAAAACCTTGAAAATTTTCATCATACATTTATCGAGATACATAAGTTCAAATTTACCCTAATTGTACACGTAAAACGTAGTTTATTAAGTGAGGTAGCATGGATAAACGTGCTGTAAAGTGTCTCCGTCATTACCTTGGAATCCCATGTTGTAGTACTGAAGCATATGCAAAATCGTTCTGCACGTAAAATCCGGTCTGAGGTGTAAAATTAGTTTGTGTTGTTTCATTTCCACATAATAAGTAAACTATATAAATTTTATTGATCAATACATTTTTTCCATTTGAGTTATATGCCGTGCTGCAGCAGCGAAAAGAAGGGAACCAGCGGAAAAATGCTCCTATGTAAGCATAGAAAATGCGAAATGTCCATATTTATTTAAAAGACTGACTGAAAAGTGGGGTAATAGCTGTCTCATTTTACATTCCTCAGCACAATTAAAAACTTTCGCAGTAGTTTTGGCATGCGAACATATTCGCGTTTTTTTATGTAGAGAGGGAAGAAGACAATGGCAGTGGCAAATAGACGGAAAGTAACAAATAGTGGAAGATAACAGACCGTGGTTGTGTTATAGAAAAACCAAAGGAGGACAATGTGAGAGAAATAGAAGGACTAATGACGCGCGAATACCCACACTTTTTTTGTCCAGTACTTGAAAATGAGAGCAGTTAGTTTCTTACAGCAAACATTTACACATAATTTAAACGTCTACCAAACTTTTTCTCACTAACAACCCCCATAAAACGATGAAAGGAAAATAGGTTTAACGTTTAATACATTTTCGCTGTTCATGCAGTAAAACAGCAGCGTCAGGGATGAAATTTCAATTTTCTTTATGACTAACGGTAGTCGCAACATATTTTGCAGTATTCACGTATACCTGAATGTACTTGCAAAATTATATAGTCCAGGAGATATGACGTCATAAACACTGACATGCGTGAAAACGGAACTGCAGTGCGAAATTCGCTAGAGATACGGATGAAATATGCATAAAAATAGGTGTGAAATATGTCAGATATATGTGATATATTTCTGTCATGCGAGTACTGAAGGAAAACGTCGGCTAAGAGTTCCTCCTAAGCTCCTGGATTGATTTCAACCAATCTTGGTACTATTATTATTTATATGGAAAGAAATACTGTGGGGGTGAAAAAGACCAGCTATTGAGGTGGGGGTGATAACTTTTTGATGGAGAGAAAGGTGGGAAGGAGAAGATGGGCAAAGAGGGAGAAGGAGGAAGTGAAACAAATAAGAGGGAATAGGAGGTCAATAGTGAGAGGAGGAGGAGGAGGAGATGGACAGAGAAGGGAGAAGGAGGAGATGGACAGAGAGATAGAGAATGAGGTAACTGACAGAGGAGGAGGAGATTGTTGAGGAGATGAACTTAGAAGGGGAGGGGGAGAGATGAGATGGAATTAGAGGAAGAAGGAGGTGATGGACAGGGAAAGGGGGGACGGGTGAACAGAGAGAGGGGAAGGAGACGATGAACAGAGAGAATGGCAGGAGGAGATGGATAGAGAGTGGAGATAGGAGGAGATAGATTGGGGAAAGGAGGACATGGACAGAGAGGGTGCGATGGACTAACGGAAGATATGAATAAATACATACCCGGGCAACGCCGGTTACTCAGCTAAATAAAACTAATTTTAGCAGTCGTAGAATTCGGAATTTGTGGGACCCATTTTACAAATGTAGTTAATTCGGTAGGTTGTAGGAGGTGGCTGTTGCGGTAAGCTTCGCAGTTATTGGTTTCGTAAGAGGAGATGAGCCTCGGTGAAGCTGTTGACCAAAGGTGTGGAGCAGCCTAGCGCACGCCACGGCGGGAGGATGAGCAGGTGGCATTTTAGCAGGTCCTGGAGAGGCCACGGCCGCTGCCCTCACGAGTAAACAAGGCGCATCTGCTCTGGCGCGGCGCCAGCGCCATTCGCTCTGCCTTCACCGTGGCCGAAGCAGATTAGCCCCTCGCATCAGCAAGCAGCTCCCTGTGTCAACGGTCTCTTCGAGCTCAGCGAGTACTGCACCCGAGGGCACAGTACTCAACTGTCCCCACTCTATGAAGTGACGAGTAAAATATCAGAGGTTAGACAAAAGAGTCAAACCGACATCTATCCTGACAGTTTAAGACTCATTGGATGCTCTTTTTGAGGGAAAAGCTCTAGCATTGGATCCTAGTCTGATCGGCTGACAGCTTAACGTTATCCTAACCAACGCAGAGTGAATCATAATTAATATCGAAAACTGACACGGGTGAAAATATAAGCTCACCGGACAAAGAATTAGTCACCCTTGGAGAACTCATTACAAGCATCATTTAATGCAGTGTAATTCCGCCCCTGGATTCGATAATCGCCTGGGTTCCTGTGGAGGAGTGTTCGTAAAACCAGCCACGTATTCTTCCAGCCATGTTAACTTTGGTGTTGTCTGTATGTGCCTGAGTGAACAACGACCTTGCGAGGTGACCGACTCCAAACGTTCTCTGCATGCAGCTATGGTTCAAATGGCTCTGAGCACTATGGAACTTAACATCTGAGGTCATTAGTCCCCTAGAACTTAGAACTACTTAAACCTAACTAACCTAAGGACATCACACACATCCATGCCCGAGGCAGGATTCGAACCTGAGACCGTAGCAGTCCGGACTGAAGAGCCTAGAACCGCTCGGCTGTGCATGCAGTTACCGTCGCAATATTTTCTCTCTAACATGTGGATATGGACCTTCACTGACTGCCTGCAGGAACTTTTATCTGGTCTAGAAGCGATTTTGATTCACAACCTGTGAAACGCATCACCGGTCCCTCACGTCAGACCTGTATTCATGGATTCTGATGTGTCTTAGGTATGTTGTGGAGGTCCTCTCCTAAGTTTTATGCGTAGCATAAGGATAGTGAAGTTTCCACCAATCGAGCGTAGCACAGCGGCAAAGGTTCGCTGCTAACATGCTGTCGGTACAGGTTCAAATACTGTCCATGTCCTTTTTCTCGGTTTCACTGTCCAGAATATCATTAAATAGTACAGGGCATGCAAAGTAATTCATAGATCATCCCACCCAAAAGCACTCCACACTGCTGACCCTGTGATGTTTATTTTTTACAGACAGGTTAAAATTTTAAGGAAAATGTTTCAAAATGCTCGCAACTTATGAAAACAAATCGGGAAACAGCCCTCGAGGGAAGATTCCACAAACATACAGTCTTTAATTGTACATCAATTTAGTGCAGCTATTTTCACACGAATGACTAAATACGCGCGGTTTGCATCGATGTCGATCGAAGAAAGAACAGTTTTTCTGAGTTTTAATTGACTGTGATTTGAGTTACGCTTCAGAAAAACTCGTGTACCAGCGATGCGGTAGCTTTCACTAAATAAGGGTGGTGCTCTACAAATTTATGTTTCGGTTGCTTCTACGACAAATACCATTTGGAGTTCTGTTCTGGCACAGTAAAAGGATTCTGTAATCTATTCTGTAACAAACGGAGTACTCATTTGAAGAATTTTTATTGTAATTATTCAATTATTAATGAAACTGCTACAGCGAAAATCAATATTTTTTAATAATTTTTCAGGATGTTTACTATTTAATGATATTCTGCAAGGTGAAACGGGAGAAAAAGTACAAACGCAGGATTTAAACGTGTAAGGCAGCGTCACCAACGCAGTATTGCGGAAGCTTAGCCGATGCACTAAGCTCACTTGCTTCAAACAGAGCTAACGTTACAGCTATCTTAGATGTGAATAGAACTTCAACGATTTTCTAGGAAACTATGGGCCACAGCGTAAAAAGCTGCTAGCCGGGTACTGAGGACAGGTCCCTCTTACAACATATCTAAGATTCATCAAAACCCTTTCTAACAGGTCCGACGGACCCCTTGTCAGTCAGGATATTTTTCCCATCATAGTTGTGACGTTGCCACGTGTGTTACACCACCTGTTATGGACACGTTGAACAGTCCGCCACGAAACACCAACAGATCCGGCAGCTTCACACACCGTACGGCCACGGGCACGGCCAAACACGACTGCCCCCTGTTGCCATTCTGCAACGTCTTTACATTTACCCTCTTTCTACATCATCTACGTGATTACTCTGCTTTTCACAATAAAGTGCCTGGCAGAGGGTTCAATGAACCACCTTCAAGCTGTCTCTCTACCGTTCCACTCTCGAACGGCACGTGGGAAAAACGAGCACTTAAATTTTTCTGTGCGAGCATTGATTTCTCTTATTTTATCGTGATGATCATTTCTCCCCATGTAGGTGGGTGCTGACAGAATGTTTTCCCTATCGTAGGAGAAAACTGGTGATTTAAATTTCATGAGAAGATCCCGTCGCAACGAAAAACGCCTTTGTTTCAATGATTGCCACTCCAATTCACGTATCATGTCTGTGACAATATCTCCCCTATTTCGAGATAATTTGAAACGAGCTGCCCTTCTTTGTACTTTTTCGATGTCATCCGTCAGTCCCACCTGATGTGGACCCCACACCGTACAGCAATAGGATGGACAAGCGTGGGGTAAGCAGTCTCTTTAGTAGACCTGTTGCACCTTCTAAGTGTTCTGTCAATGAGTCGCAGTCTTTGGTTTGCTCTACCCACAATATTATCTATGTGATCGTTCCAGTTTACGTTATTTGTAATTGTAATCCCTAAGCATTTAACTGACTTTACAGCCTTCAGATTTGTGTGACTTATCGTGTAATCGAAATTTAGCTGATTTCTTTTAGTACTCCTGTGAATAACTTCACACATTCCTTTATTAAGGGTCAATTGCCACTTTTCTTATTTAAACCATTTTGAAAGTCGCTTTGATCATCTGATGACTTTACAAGACGGTAATTGATTACATCATCTGCAAACAATCTAAGACGGCTACTCAGATTGTCTCCTATGTTGTTAGTACAGATCAGGAACAATAGAGGGCGTAAAACACTTCCTTGGGGAACGCCGCATATTACCTCTGTTTTACTCGATGACTTTCCGTCTGTTCCGTCTGTTACTACGAACTGTGACCTTTCTGACGGGAAATCACGAATCCAGTCGCACAACTGAGGCGATACTCCGTAGGAACGCAGTTTGGTTAGAAGACGCTTGAGAGGAACAATGTCGAAAGCCTTCTGGAAATCTGAAAATATGGAATTTAAAAATATGGAATCAATTTGACAATTTGACAATATGACAATTTATGTACAATGTCCGCTTGCAACATAAATGTGTCACTGATCGCTACTGCCTTATATTCACGTAGAGGCAGTACACATGTGTTTGAGTACGTGACCCGATCGCTGCGCCATCTGGTTGTTTAGTTGGTTTGGAGATTAAAGGGCATAAACTGTGCCATCTGTAAAGGTTTAACGGCTTATCTGTAACTGAGCGCTGGGGTTATAATTTTTTGTCAGGTTAGCTTACGGTAAAAGAAGTAAAAACGTCTCAGTACAAATGGTTTCCCAAACTAGCCGTCTGCGAAATAGTTTCGAATGCGTAATTCTGAGCCACCTTTATTTCGGTTTGAAATAATGCCCGAGTTAGTATAAATGTAACTACTTTCATTAAGTCCCCATCTGATTGGGCTTAAAGTTCCGACATAGCCTATTTTAATAAGAAATCCAATACTACTTTAGTTCGTTGCGTGCTACAATTCACTGTACACTGGTAACTGTTAATGGAAGCGTTCCACGCCTCGCCATCGCATTTGGATGCACTACTGCACCCGTCTCCGCAGCGAGTTAACAATTCTTTCTAACATCCCCGGATCATCTCGTAAAGCTACTCCAGTTCTTGGGCCACATGAACTTGGAGGTATTGAATTTAATTGATGAAAGGAGGATATAAAAAAATTCAGCAAATGAAGCAGATGAAAGGGAATAGAAACATCTAACAAATGTCATGGCTAAGCAGGACTGGTGAAATGTGTCTTTTAGTTACAGAAAATTACACAACGGCAACATCCTCCACTTAAGCGATATTAAAAGATGCCAATAATTCAAAAATCCGCGTACGTTCTTTGCCGCTTCAAGAATGCACATTGCAACAGCGGTGGGATTATTTTTCACTCTTACGATTTCTCTGAGTAGCTTCAGTAAGGAAATTTAATTACTGGAATATATAAAAAATATGTCATTACCATTCTCCAGTCGCCGAATGTTCAGGCAAATATATTGTGGATGGCTCCAGTCATTGTTCATTGAATTCTGACCATACAACTCCAATAAAACTCTTACATCGTGAAATGCTAAAACAGTTAATACAATCCGACTTCATCTCTTACAAAGATAATAGATTATTTCTCTAACGCGAGAGCGATAAGAGCCAACATGAAGCCCAAATCATTTCGTGATTGAATATTGTGGTTTGGAGTAGTATTGAAGTTGGCTTCCTGTGAAAATATCGGTTCACAGTTCTAATTGATTAATGAAGTGGAAAAATGGGTATTTTATATTTCTAGTAAATAAAACACTGTTTCTTAAAGTAAGTCCGAAATTATTCAGCCAAATCGATAACTAAAAATTTCTCTTCCGCCCATCCTAAAGACTTTTTGGTAAAAAAGATACATGAAAAGACTTCTAAGCATTATGTTACAATGCAATAACAAATCTCTGTTGGTTAACCTTTTTTACCACTTTGTGCATAAGTAGCACAAAATCTGAATTTGAAAACGTAGTATTATATGACTAGAGGACAAACGTAAGTCTATAGAATGATTGTGACGAGGTGAAATATAGATACCGTCTACACGAAAATGATGGAGTCTTTTGGAAGAAAAAGAAGCATCCGTATGAAAAGTCGAGAGCTGAGGGATAGCTGCAAGATGGAAGGAATACATAGAGGGGCTTTACAAAACAAATGATTTGATGTAGACGGAGTTAATTGATTACTTATCTAATGATTTTTAACTTTAACTTGTTAGAGGAAAGCAGGGTGAAAAATATTCTGAAAGGAACGACAAGATCTCACCCACCATTTAGCAGCAGGTTATTCAGCGTGTTTCCGTAAGAGCGTTCAAAAATCTAACAGGACGAAGAGAATGCCCCACTGATTAATTTGAGGTAGGCAACCTGGTGTAGGAGAAGCCAACTTAAGGAGATAAGGAAGCAAACTTGTTTCTACATCTCATCTACATTTAAGTACCTGGCAGTGGGCTCACATTTAAGTACCTGGCAGTGGGCTCATCGAACCACAATCATAGTATCTCTCTACCATTCCACTCTCGAACAGCGCGCGGGAAAAACGAACACCTAAACATTTCTGTTCGAGCTCTGATTTCTCTTATTTTATTTTGATGATCATTCCTATCTATGTAGGTTGGGCTCAACAAAATATTTTCGCATTCGGAAGAGAAAGTTGGTGACTGAAATTTCGTAAATAGATCTCGCCGCGACGAAAAAGTCTTTGCTTTAATGACTTCCAACACGCGTATCATATCTTCCACACTCTCTCCCTTATTACGTAATAATTGAAAACAAGCTGCCCTGTTTTGCACCCTTTCGATGTCCTCCGTCAATCCCACCTGATAAGGATCCCACACCGCGCAGCATTATTCTAACAGAGGACGAACGAGTGTAGTGTAAGCTGTCTCTTTAGTGGACTTGCTGCATCTTCTAAGTGTCCTGCCAATGAAACGCAACCTTTGGCTCACCTTCCCCACAATATTATCTACACACCTAGAAATTGAAATAGGAACACCGTGAATTCATTGTACAAGGAAGGGGAAACTTTATTGACACATTCCTGGGATCAGATACATCACATGATCACACTGACAGAACCACAGGCACATAGACACAGGCAACAGAGCATGCACAATGTCGGCACTAGTACAGTGTATATCCACCTTTCGCAGCAATGCAGGCTGCTATTCTCCCATGGAGACGATCGTAGAGATGCTGGATGTAGTCCTGTGGAACGGCTTGCTATGCCATTTCCACCTGGCGCCTCAGTTGGACCAGCGTTCGTGCTGGACGTGCAGACCGCGTGAGACGATGCTTCATCCAGTCCCAAACATGCTCAATGGGGGACAGATGCGGAGATCTTGCTGGCCAGGGTAGTTGACTTAAACCTTCTAGAGCACGTTGGGTGGCACGGGATACATGCGGACGTGCATTGTCCTGTTGGAACAGCAAGTTCCCTTGCCGGTCTAGTAATGGTAGAACGATGGGTTCGATGACGGTTTGGATGTACCGTGCACTATTCAGTGTCCCCTCGACGATCACCAGAGGTGTACGGCCAGTGTAGGAGATCGCTCCCCACACCATGATGCCGGATGTTGGCCCTGTGTGCCTGTGTTTGCAGTCCTGATTGTGGCGCTCACCTGCACGGCGCCAAACACGCATACGACCTTCATTGGCACCAAGGCAGAAGCGTCTCTCATCGCTGAGAACGACACGTCTCCATTCGTCCCTCCATTCACGCCTGTCGCGACACCACTGGAGGCGGGCTGCACGATGTTGGGGCGTGAGCGGAAGACGGCCTAACGGTGTGCGGGACCGTAGGCCAGCTTCATGGAGACGGTTGCGAATGGTCCTCGCCGATACCCCAGGAGCAACAGTGTCCCTAATTTGCTGGGAAGTGGCGGTGCGGTCCCCTACGGCACTGCGTAGGATCCTACGGTCTTGGCGTGCATCCGTGCGTCGCTGCGGTCCGGTCCCAGGTCGACGGGCACGTGCACCTTCCGCCGACCACTGGCGACAACATCGATGTACTGTGGAGACCTCACGCCCCACGTGTTGAGCAATTCGGCGGTACGTCCACCCGGCCTCCCGCATGCCCACTATACGCCCTCGCTCAAAGTCCGTCAACTGCACATACGGTTCACGTCCACGCTGTCGCGGCATGCTACCAAAGACTGCGATGGAGCTCCGTATGCCACGGCAAACTGGCTGGCACTGACGGCGGCGGTGCACAAATGCTGCGCAGCTAGCGCCATTCGACGGCCAACACCGCGGTTCCTGGTGTGTCCGCTGTGCCGTGCGTGTGATCATTGCTTGTACAGCCCTCTCGCAGTGTCCGGAGCAAGTATGGTGGGTCTGACACACCGGTGTCAATGTGTTCTTTTTTCCATTTCCAGGAGTGTATGTGGTCTTTCCAACTGAAGTTGATCGTAATTTTAACACCCACGTATTTAGTTGAATTGACAGCATTGATAAATGTACTATTTATCGAGTAGTCGAATTCCAACGGATTTCTTTTGGAACTCATGTGGATCAACTCACAGCTTTCGTTATTTAGCGTCAACTGCCACCTGACACACCGTACACCATACAGCCGAGCAGTTCTAGGCGCTTTAGTCTGGAGCCGCGCGACCGCATCGGTCGCAGGTTCGAATCCTGCCTCGGGCATGGATGTGTGTGATGTCCTTAGGTTAGTTAGGTTTAAGTAGTTCTAAGTTCTAGGGGACTGATGACCTCAGATGTTAAGTCCCATAGTGCTCAGAGTCATTTGAACCATTTAGCATTACTGTTTTCCAAGTTATTTACAACTAACATGCGTACAAGTTTACACTTGCTGCGCCGTTTATTTAAATGTACCGTACATTCCTTATTTACTTCAAGGAAACTAGGAGAACGAGCATGATTAGTAGGAAGTCATGATGTATGCTTCGTTTATTTTACTTGTCCGTTAGGTGGCTCTGTTGTATCGTATTTACATTGCCCCATGACAGAACGTGCTATGAATCAACGCCAGGCCCACGCTGTAGCACTGTCGCACCCTGAAGTACGTTTTGCTGTGAATATCTGGACTGGCATTGTAGGCTACGATCTCACTGGGCCATATCTTTTACCTGGCCGTCTGAATGGCCACCTGTACTTGAGGTTCGTGCAAAGAGTTCCACCTGAGTTGTTTGACAGCGTACCCTTGGCTGTTCGTGAGAGGATAACGATACAACCTGTCGGTGCACCTTCTCACTTCACTGTGGATGTCCGCAACCATCTCAGTGCTGCATTTCCTGGTCGCTGGACTGGGAGGGGAGGTCCTATTCTATGGCCTTTGAGGTCACCGCACCCGAATCCCCTTGATTACTTGCTATGGGTTCCCGAGCGGTTCTAGGCGCTACAGTCCGGAACCGCGCTACTGCTACGGTCGCAAGTTCGAATCCTGCCTCGGACATGGATGTGTGTGATGTCCTTAGGTTAGTTAGGTTTAAGAAATTCTAAGTTCTAGGGGACTGATGACCTCAGAAATTAAGTCCCATAGTGCTCAGAGCCATTTTGAACTTGCTATGAGGATACCGAAGGTTGTTTGTGTACGAGACCGCAGTGGATACAGAGATGGACTTAAATGCCAGAAATTAGCTGCCTGTGATGTGATTTCTAATCACACCAGGGATATTTCCCAGGGTGCGTCAGAATGTAATGTGGTTGGTGGCCGTCAGTTACGGCACATTTTATAAGATACAGTGCAAATGGTACGTTCATTGTGTCAGAGATGGTATTTGCAGTTAACTGTAAAATAATGTAAATAAGAAAGTACACAGTAATATGATTTTATTCCTATTATCTCCTTAAGCTGGCTTCTGCGATCCCGCGTTCCCTACCTCAAATTGTTCAGTGGAGCATCCTCTATACCCTATTTAATTTTTACTCTCACTGACGGAAACACCCTGTACGTGACAACAGAAAGTTTCCATTTTATTCAATTAATGTGGCACGGGATGCCCACAGTACCGTAAGGATACTTAACGGAATAATTAAAAGGAGAAACGATGACTATGGTCACAGCCCCAGAGACAGTGCCCAAATCACACACCGCTCCAAGCGAGAATCGTTATGGGAGTCCCCGGTGTAGTGCAGAGATTATATGGATGTGGTCAGTTTACTTTGATCTTTAGAAGGTACGACTCTTTAGAATGTATAAACACTCAGTACAGAATAGTATTCTCAGATGGAAACAGTCAGGATTTCAAAAGGGACGACGGGGTAAACTGCAATTTTCCCTCCTTCCTTCTTTCTTATAAGATGGGCAACGGCCTTGTCGCAGTGGATACACCGGTTCCCGTGAGATCACCGAAGTTAATCGCTGTCGGGCGTGTTCGGCACTTGGATGGGTGACCATGCAGCCGCCATGCACTGTTGCTATTTTTCGGGATGCACTCAGCCTCGTGATGCCAATTGAGGAGCTCCTCGACCGAATAGTAGCGGTTTCGGTCAAGAATACCATCATAGCGACCGGGAGAACGGTGTGCTGACCCCACGCCCCTCCTATCCGCATCCTCCTCGGAGGATGACACGGCGGTCGGATAGTCCCGATGGGCCACTTGTGGCCTGTAGCTGGAGTGCGTTTTTTCTTCTAAAATGGCTTAACTGGCAGAGTATGTATTACAATAAAGGATTCAGATATTAGTTACACAGGGAATGTCTTGTGATCTAGGTAAAGCTTTTGATTGTGTTCAAAGGTAAAAGTGTTAAAGACCAGTAAACAAAACAGGTTCACAGGTAAACAGGAAGGAAGGAAGGAATAAACATTAACGTTTAACGTCACGCTGTCTTACCTGCAAGACAAGAAGCAATTTATATCAATTAGAAATCCATCGCACAAGATGTGTTCGAAGCAGTCGCACATGGTGTACCACTGAGGTCTGTTTAGTACCGGATGTGTCTCCCATGGGTCATGGGGTGCAGTTTCTCTGGGTTTCGGCATATTTTTGCAGTTTTGTTTTTGCAGCGTGTAGCTGGAGTCAGCCAGTGTTTCATAAGACGCCCAGCGTCGACGGAAAGAGTCTGCTGGTTTGACGTCACAAACTAAATGATTTTTAAAGTAGAATTTTAGGTGCTCATTCGACAGAGGGGTCTCAGATTCGTCTAATACGTTATTCGTTCTATCGATATTTATTGAGATGAACAGTAATACACGAAGAATAATGAGTACCCCAGCAGCGACTGGGCAGCACTGCTGCATGTCGGCAGCTGTCAGCCTGGGCCAGGGTGGTGCCCTCAGTGCTGGAAAACTGGTTATTCTTTGTGTTTTACTTTCCCTGTTAATACATATCGATAAAATGAATATCTTACTACACTAATTTGGGACCACTCTGTGAAATGGACTCGTAAAACTCCACTTTAAACGTTATTTTATTTTACCACATATGCAGAAACCAGTCGCAAAATCATGTTTTATTTATTCACTTTTGCAAATCGATTTCAACTGATTAACAGCCATCATCGATGCTTTCAACCAATATGTGCCCTGAGTAGTAATACTGTCTCAAGCAAAGGTCAAACATAAAGTGATACATCGAGTAATATTACTACTCATGGCACATATTGGTTGAAAGCACCGATGATGGATGTTAATCAGATGAAACCGATTTGCAAAAGTGAATAAATAAAACATGATTTTGCGACTGGTTGCTGCACATTTGGTAATTTTATGGTTTACGGTCGCTGCACGACTTGGGAACCACATGGAGCCCGCCATTCATTATTTTATTTGTAACGGGAGACAAATCGACGCTTTCCGTCGACACTGGGCGTAGCGTGAAAGACTTCACGAGCAGCATTTGTTTGGGTCGACACGTGCAGCAAGTTGCAAAAACGAAATTGCAAATTTCTGCCGAAACAACAGAGATAATGTGCCTAACAACTCTTAGGAGAGACACTATATATATACAGGGTGTTACAAAAAGGGACGGCAAAACTTTCAGGAAACATTCCTCACACACAAAGAAAGAAAATATGTTAAGTGGATATGTATACGGGGACGCTTAATTTCCATGTTAGAGCTCATTTTATTACTTCTCTTCAATTCACATTAATCATGGAATGTAAACACGCAGCAACAGAAAGTACCAGCGTGACTTCAAACACTTTGTTACAGGAAATGTTCAAAATTTCCTCCGTTAGCGAGTATACGTGCATCCACCCTCCGTCGCATGGAATCCCTGATGCGCTGATGCAGCCCTGGAGAATGGCGTATTGTATCACAGCCGTCCACAATACGAGCACCATGTCTCTACATTTGCTACCAGGGTTGCGTAGACAAGAGCTTTCAAATGCCCCCATAAATGAAAGTCAAGAGGGTTGAGGTCAGGAGAGCGTGGAGGCCATGGAATTGGTTCGCCTCTACCTATCCATCGGTCACCGAATCTGTTGTTGAGAAGCGTACGAACACTTCGACTGAAGTGTGCAGGAGCTCCATCGTGCATGAACCACATGTTGTGTCGTACTTGTAAAGGCACATGTTCTAGCAGCGCAGGTAGAGTATCCCGTATGAAATCATGATAACGTGCTCCATTGAGCGTAGGTGGAAGAACATGGCGCCCAATCAAGACATCACCAACAATGCCTGCCCAAACTTTCACAGAAAATCTGTGTTGATGACGTGATTGCACAATTGCGTGCGGATTCTCGTCAGCCCACACACGTTGATTGTGAAAATTTAGAATTTGCACGTTGGAATGAAGCCTCATCCGTAAAGAGAAAATTTGCACTGAAATGAGAATTGACACATTGTTGGATGAACCATTCGGAGAAGTGTACCCGTGGGGTCCAATCAGCTGCTGATAGTGCCTGCACACGCTGTACATGGTACGGAAACAATTGGTTCTCCCGTAGCACTCTCCATACAGTGACGTGGTCATCGTTACCTTGTACAGCAGCAACTTCTCTGACTCTGACATTAGGTTTATCGTCAACTGCACCAAGAATTGCCTCGTCCATTGCAGGTGTCCTCGGCGTTCTATGTCTTCCCCAGTCAAGAGTCATAGGCTGGATTGTTCCGTGCTCCTTAAGACGCCGATCATTTGCTTCAAACGTCTTCCTGTCAGGACACCTTCGTTCTGGAAATCTGACTCGATACAAAAGTACCGCGCCACGGCTATTGCCTCGTGCTAATCCATACATCAAATGGGCATTTGCAAACTGCGCATTTGTAAACATTGCACTGACTGTAAAACCACGTTCGTGATGAACACTAACCTGTTGATGCTACGTACTGATGTGCTTGATGCTAGTACTGTAGAGCAATGAGTCGCATGTCAACACAAGCACCGAAGTCAACATTACCTTCCTTCAATTGGGCCAACTGGCGGTGAATCGAGGAAGTACAGTACATACTGGCGAAACTAAAATGAGCTCAAACATGGAAATTAAGCCTTTTCGGAGACATGTTCACATAACATGTTTTCTTTATTTGTGTGTGAGGAATGTTTCCTGAAAGTTTGGCCGTACCTTTTTGTAACACCCTGCGGTCGGCAGCGACTGTATAAGAAAAGTTTCTGGCGCAGTTGTTAGATAGGTTACTGCTGCTACAATGGCAGATTATCAAGATTTTTAAGTGAGTTTGAGCGTGGTGCTAAAGTCGGCGCACGAGCGATGAGACACAGCCTCTCCGAGGTAGCAATGAAGTGAAGATTTTCCCGTACGACCACGTGACGAGTGTACCGTTAATATCAGGAATCCGGTAAAACATCAAATCTCCAACATCACTGCTGCCGAAAAAAAAATCCTGAAAGTATATGACCAACGACGACTGAAGAGAATCGTTCAGCTTGACAGAGGTGCAATCTTATCGCCAATTTCTGTAGATTTCAATGCCTGGACACCAACAAGTGTCAGCGGGCGAACCATTCTACGAAACATCATCGATATGGGCTTTCGGAGCCGAAGGTCCACTAGTGCCTTCTTGATGACTGGGCTCGTCAACAGCGACATTGGACTGTTGATGATTGGAAACATGTTGCCTGGTGGCTCGTTTCAAACTGTATTGAGCGGATGGACGTGTACGGGTATGAAGGCAACCTCATTAATCCAGAGATGATGCATGTCAGCAGGGGACTGTTCAAGCTGGTGGAGGCTCTGTAATGGTGTGGGGCGTGTGCAGTTGGGGTGATATGGGATCCCTGATACGTCTAGACGAAAGGATCTTGTCTGATCACCTGCATCCATTCATGTCCATTGTCCATTCCGACGGAATTGGGCAATTCCAGAAGGAGAATTCGACACCCCACACGTCCAGAATTGCTACAGAGTGGCTCCAGGAACACTCTTCTGAGTCGAAACACTTATGGTGGCCACCAAACTCCCCAGACACGAACATTATTGAGCACATCTGCGGTGCCTTGCAACGTGCTGTTCAGAAGAGAGCTCCACCATCTCGTCCTCTTAGGGATTTATGGACAGCGGTGCAGGATTCATGGTGTCAGTTTCCTCCAGTACTACTCCAGACATTAGTCGAGTCCAGGCCACGTCCTGTGGCGCCGCTTTTACGTGCTCGCGGTGCCTTGCACTATATCAGACAGGTGTATCAATGTCCTTGGGTCTTTAGTGTATAATACTTCTCAGTCGGCCGGGTCAGAGACGGCCTTACGCATTTTGAATGATCACTGACGAATGTAAACACAACACAATCCAGCTGTAATGGGGTCAGTGGGAAGGCAATGAACGAGACAGACGACTGCGAATCATCTATAGAACTGCGGCACTATTGCTGCTGTGGCTACTTACTTTCCCAAGGGCAATCCTCATGGTCTGGATGTTATTAAATCTCGTGCGTTGCTCGTCCTGTGTCATTCAGATGATCAGTGAGAAATTCGCTACATGACAATCACATACTTGATGTGTTAGGCTATTCCATTATCTGCGATGACAGGAGCACTCTATTTCCAGTCGCCTATGTCTCTGCTCCAGTCGCTTATCATAAGTTTTACCTTACGGATCAAGTCTATGGTTTTCACATCTTTATGGATTAGTTACAAGATTTAGGTGCTCTACGTGACTATGCAGTAGCTTTTTCTCTACTTTCATGGCATGTTTGAAATCCGCGTGCTTTGTATGACTGCGCATGTCTGCGCGAGGTGCAACATTTATATGAGATGTTGACAAAAAATTCTGCTCTTATTTGTAGGGAAATAAGGATTTTTGTTTCTCTCTCTTACAAGAAAATATGTTGGATCTGATTATTTACCTTGTGTCTTGTGATGTGTCTTTGACGCTGCTGCTGACTCAGGCGGTCAGCTTTCCGGTTGGTTTTTCTTTTCTGGAATACACACGGGAGGAAAAGCATGCAAAATGGAGCGAGAAGCTGCGACAGTGGCTAAGTGGCCGGGATGCCGCGCCTGGGAATGCACACACAACTGCACTCACATCACATCCTCGCGACACCGGAACTCATCTCCCCTGAGCTACTTTCGCTTCCGTTGAATCTTCGCACTTTCTTAGCTCTCCAAAGTCTTACGTCGATTTCCCTTATCCTGTTTCTCTGTAGCCAGATTTTTTTGATTTTTTCCCCTAGTTACAATTATAGTTTCTTTCCTAGCGCTTCATGAATGTTTGAACCCTGACAGATATGCATGTGAAAAATGTCGACCTTTACAGTGAATTCGATACTATGTTGTATTGTAGCTGGCTTAATAACTGAGTCTGTTGTCTCTTAGAGAATATTGTTATAGTACTGAGTACAAAATTTGTTGATTTACTCCTGACAAATATGTTGCATTGATATTGGCACTGCCTGAGCGCTGTTGACTGATGCATAACGTAAGTAGACAGTTTTTTTATAGTAAAGACAGCCTGCTGGTTTCAATGCATTTTATAGTCGAATTGACCATGGTTTCGACCCCTAAACTAAGGGAGTCTTCATGAGAATTTATATTACATACGTAATAACAGCTCTCGTCATACAGTTTTAACGCCACAAATGCTCAACTTCTTACGTATGTAATATAAATTCTGATGACAACTCCCTTAGTTTAGGAGTCGAAACCATGGTCAATTCGACTATAAAATCCATTGCAACCAGTGGGCTGTCTTTATTATAAAAAATATTTTCACGATTGCTTCACACAGCTATGTTTAAAGTAGTAATTAGACATATTTTAAATTTGAATTCAATTTGAAGGAGGCAGGCCTACACGATGTCGTTTATGAAAATCTGTTTTCACCATTGCTGATTTCTTACCTAATAAAATATATGGCTGCAGTTACTTTTAACCAGTGTCTAAACTGACGTAGATTTGTTCATTGTGGGGCAGCTAATGCCGATTTCATGGAAGACCAAGAACACAGATACATCAGAGCTAAATGAGATCTCTATTACTATAATATCGTGGCCACCTTTTAGAGTTAAGATGCACACTGTTTGTCAGGTTACAGTGATGAGCCAAAAAATTACGATCACTGCCCACCTCGAGGTTCAGTGGCTTCTTCTGGTGCTGCGGGCACGTGACGCAGCAAGGAAGGAATGTAAACGGAAGGAAGACAAATGAGCACTAATTATAACGAAGATACAGGCCGCAAATTCGGAAATCCTCTAATATGAGCGATTTTCACAAAGCGCACATTGTTGTGGCGCTGCGGCTGGAAACTAAAATCTCTGAAACTGCGAAGCTGGTCGCCTGTTGGCGTAGCACTGTCGCGAGCACCTATGGCAAGTGGTTGATGAGTGCTGAAATGACGAGAAGGCCGTGTGTTATTGGGCTACCATGCCTCATCACAGAACGTAGAGGTCAGAGGATCCGCCACTGAGTAATCCGAGATAGGCAGCCATCTGTGGCTGATCTGAGGGCAGAGTACAACGCTGGTGCAGGAATAAGTGTTGCGGAGTACACTGTTCAGAGGCAACTGTTGAACATGGAGCTCCACATGCTACGTGTTCCTGTGTTGAGCCAACGACAACGGCAATTATGGTTCAAATGGTTCAAATGGCTCTGAGCACTATGGGACTCAACTTCTGAGGTCAACAGTTCCCTACAACGTAGAACTACTTAAACCTAACTAACCTAAGGACATCACACACATCCGTGCCAGAGGCAGGATACGAACCTGCGACCGTAGCGGTCCCGCGGTTCCAGACTGTAGCGCCTAGAACCGCACGGCCACTCCGGCCGGCCGACAATTATGACTGCAGTGCTCACAGCATCACTGAGTTTTCAACGTGGATCAATAGAATTATGACGCCTGTCGAATGAATCGCATTTCTTGTTATACCACGTCAGTGATTGGGTCCTTAGATGCCATCATCCGAGCGAATGGCTGCACGAAACATGCAACGCGCCACAGATGCATGCCGGTGAGGGCAGTGTTATGCTACCCGGGTACATTGTGTTGGGCTTCCATGGGTTCTGCGGCTGTAATTGAAGGTATCATGACATCAGTGAAGTACGTGAACATTATTGCGGACCACTTGCATCGCTTCATGCTTCAAGTCTCCCTCTTTGGCGATGATAGTAGGATTACAGTCAGTGTCGCAATGTCAGAATCGTACTACAGTGGTTTGAGAGGCATCATAGAGAACCCACACTGATGTATTGTCCGACAAATGTGCCTGATCTGTACCCATTGGAATACATATCGAGTGCCTGCCGCGTGTCTGTAAACACCCAACCTTCAATTTTCGGCAATTGCTTGATCTGTGCTAGACACCTGGTATCGCATACTTCTGGAATTGTGTCAAGGACTTGTAGAATCCATACCAAGCAGAATCTCTGTTTTACTGTGTTTGAAAAGTGGAACAACATGCTGTTAAAATCGCAGTCATAATGTTTTGGGCTATCGGGGTACGTTGGCAACTAGGCATACAGTTGGAAACTAATACATATCAAACTAATCTTTTAAAAAAAGGAAGGAACGTAAAAGTGACAGGTATAGTGGTATTAGTCTACTTGATTCAGTTTGCAAAATCTACAACAAAATAATGAAGAACCAATTCGAAAAATTAGCAAAGGCAAACCCTCTGTGAAGATGAAAGTGGGTTCAGGAAATAATGCTCCTAATTGGATAGCGTGTTTAATCTTAAGTAGTTAATTAGGAAAAAAAGAGTTCAATCGAGATACTTACGTTCCTTTCGTAAATTAGAAGAACAAACAAACAAACAAAAAACTTTTGAAACGCTTGATTTCCTATGCAGTGCTTTAAATGTGGATCGGTAACTTCAGCATTTAATCAAAAAACTACAAAATCTCTACAACAACGTAATATTGTAGTGTAGAGGTATAAAATACTGACCAACGATTTACAGCATCTATGTTAATGAACAGAGGAGTGAGACAGGATTGTGGTTTGTCACCAACATAATTAAAATATACTTAGACCAGACGATAAGAAAGTAGAATAATTATATTCTTCGTGGGCTTACTTTGAACTAAAGGTTCCGCAGTAACAGCTTGCTGTTCGCTGATGACATGTTGATGATCCCAGGAGATGAAGATAAACAACAAAGTCAACGGTTATTTTAACAAATATTGTCGGAAACACAATCTTAAAATAGGACTGAGAAGACAAAAGCTTTTGCTGAAGAAGAGAAAGTATGACTTAGATGGGAAGTTGTAATAAATGACCAAATATCTTGAGTATTGCAACAGCTGCCAACGTAAGAAGGCTGAGGCCAAAAGCTTAATATATTCCGGCACATATGTGACACAGTTTATAAACTTTTAAAAAAACACAAGATGCAAAGGGACCAAAATTAATTTTAGATGAGACTGAAAGTTTCTGATCTAGTGTACGGAAACTGAACTGGAGTTTCTCAACAAAAGATCAATCAAGAATTCAGTCATCCCAGATAAGATGACAGATATAATACTTCACGTGGGGCCAGGTTCAATCATATCCATACAGTACAGGGCGGCCTATACCAAACACTTGTTTGGGAAATTTATCGTTTTCAGAGCTATTTTTTTAAGTTTTTAAAGTATGTTTGTTCCGCATATTTACTGTGTATAGTATTCCTAATTGTGGAGGAACGTTTTTATCTTACTTTTTGTTTGTGTATTGTGGGTATAAGTAAATCACTTTTCGTTTTTAGGGTTCCGCACCTCAATCGGTAAAAACGGAATTCATAGAGGATTACTTTGTTGTCCATCTGCCTCTCTGTCCAACTCTTAAAGAGCCCTTTTCTCAGGACCACGTAGACGTTACAATTTGAAATTTATGTCACTAAGATCTACATTCCTTGACGGTGTAGAAACTTGAAGTTTCAAAGTCCATGCATTCAAAAGATATGGCTATTTATGTCACACATTTTGATACTCGAAATCTCACCCATCAGTACCCACAGGCCTAGAATCGAGGAATAAGGTAACATCGTACAAGTAAAGGAAAAGAATCCGAAAACTGTTAATATATAATTATATCAAACAAAAAAATTTTTGTCATTTGTATTCAGACTGTTTGTCTGTCCGTCCGCTTGTTAAGACCCCTTTTTCTCAGTAACGTGTGGACGTATTCAGCTGGAACTTTTGTCATATACTAAGATCTATAGTCCCTTGGGGGTGTAATAAATGTACGCTTCTAAATCAATGCAGCCAAAAGACGCGGCTACCTAACCCGCCATGGTAGCTGAGAGCCCGAACGCGCTGCTTCCTGGACTCAGGTAGGCCCGCCGGCCCCGGATCGAATCCGCCCGGTGGATTAACGACGAGGGACGGAGTGCACCCAGTCTGCATGTGATTTTTAGGCGGTTTTCCACATCCCGCTAGGTGAATACTGGGCTAGTCCCCATGTTCCGCCTCAGTTACAAGGCTCGCAGACATCTGAACACATTCGCACTATTCCATGGATTACACTAGACTCAGACAGTTGGGATACATTAATTCCGTCCTGGGGGGTACGGGGTGGCGGCAGGAAGGGCATCCAGCCACCCCTTAACCATTAACATGCCAAATCCGATTAACGATGGCTGACCCTGCGTAACTGCGAGACAAGGCTCAAGCGATAGAATAGCAAAGACGCGGCCTGTTGGGTGACATATTTTGATACTCGCAAGCTCACTGATTGAAAGTTACAAGACGTGCAATCATGAAATTTGGGAAGAAGCAAGATTTCACTGTACATGTATTGAAAAAAATCAGAAAACTGTTAATTTGTTATTATAGCACAAGGAAAAAATATTTCTTTTGTCATTTGTTGTTTTAATCTTGAAAATAAAGCATCGAAAATCTTAGAATCCCTGGGACCGATATGTAGCCAGTATCAATGCCGATAACAGGCTAAAATCCTCGATCCCCGGCATGAACGAACTGTCTTTATTCATAGTTAAGTTTGCACGGAACCCTCAGTGAACGAGTCGTAGTCGCACCTTGCCAATTTTTTTAAAAGTAGATTTATTCTGCATGTTTACTGTATGTATAGCAGGTATTGGAAGCTGCGGAGGGGCATTTTTTTAACCTTTTATTTGTGTTGTGGTAGCTTTAAGCAGTTAACACACACACAATCCATGATCTCTGACTCTGTGAAGAATGTGCCTAGAGACGCACCTGGTGTTAGAACTCTTATCGCAGCTGGGCAGGAAAAAGTACGCTGCGGGGCGAGGCGGAGTGACAGAGAAAGCACTGGCCGGTCACCGCAAGCAAGTGCACGGTTCCCAGGGAAAGGCGGCGGCGGCCGCCGCTGCCGCGGCACTGACCGACTTGTCAAGCTACGCGGCGCGTCCAGGGCGACCTTCTGGGCAGACGGCGGGGCGACTGAAACCGGCAGATTCCGCTCTGCTGTGCTCAGTCCGCTACGCAGCAGCCTCGGGCACCGCGGCTTTCCCGGTGCCAATTCAGAGTCACCGCTCACAAAGCTGACAAGGCGACATGTTGACACATACTCTGCAGGTGATTTTCCGAGGGCAAGTTGTACAGAAAGCAGAATAACGTACACTTTCTACGCAGTTGAGGAGTAGCTGAAGTGGTAGTAAGAGAGAGTCCCAGCCTATTCCTGACGTTATTCCATCTGTAGATTGGACAAGCAGTAATGGAGATCAAGGATAAAGGTGGAAAGGACAACAAAGACCTTGAATTAAATTACAATTGAATGAATACCACTAGCAGCATACAGGCATTGATGTAAGTCAACGGGGACAGTTGAAAATATGTGCCCCGACTGGGCCTCGAATTCGGGATCTCCTGCTTCCATGACAGACGCTCTATCCATCTGAGCAACCGAGAACACAGAGGATAGTGCGACTGCAGGGACTGATCTCTGGCATGCTTCACGTGAGACCCACATTCCCAACTTATTGTCCCGCAGATGGATAGAGCGTCTGCCATGAAAGCAGGAGATCCAGGGTTCGAGTCCCGGCCAGGGCACACATATTCAACTGTCTCCGTTGACTTACATCAACGTCTGTATGCAGCTAGGGGTATTCATTTCATTGTAACTTCATTCTAACGAGCTGAAGTCTCCGATGGTATGTGTTCTTTCGGACATGCCCGAAAGAACAGATCCAATCTTCATATATATATATATAAAGACCATGAAGTTTGCCGATGAATTTGAAGATCAGTTGAATGGAATGGATAATAGCTTGAAAACAGTTTTTAGGGTGAATGCCAAGAAAAGTAAAATAAAGGCAATGGAATCTAGTCGATTTAAATCGGGCAATGATGTATATTTTCACACTGACGGATGAAAATTTTTGCGAAGGCTGGGATTCAAACTTGGGCCTCCTGATCACCTCTACGCCATCCGCGCACAGTGCCTTTGCACAATTGCACGGTCGCAGGTTCGAGTCCTGCCTCGGGCATGGATGTGTGTGATGTTCTTAGGTTAGTTAGGTTTAAGTAGTTCTAGGTTCTAGGGGACTGATGACCTCAGATGTTAAGTCCCATAGTGCTCAGAGCCATTTGAACCTTTTTACCCTCGCACGTCTCCTTCCTCAATCCAATTTCTCATTCACGTCTCAGCCCACTTGCTATTTACTTAAACCGCTTCAGAGGCTTCCAGATGTACTGGATCAACATCTGAGCATCGAACGAAACGGGGTATCCTGCCTGACACTCAGACTTAAATGCTTTAATCGAATGAAACTATATGGTGCCAGGGACCATTTCATTGCAGTTTCAGGCTGGTTTAGGGGGAATACCAAGTGAGCTGAGGCGTGAATGGAAATTTGGATTGAGGAAGGAGGCGTCCTAGCGTAGCTCGTGCAATTGTGCAAAGCCACTGCGCCAGAGGAAACTGTCATCAGAGCAAAGAAAAAACGAGAATTTAAGTTCCGAAGAAAAAATATCTATGTTAAGTGATTTCATTCAGGTTCATGGAACAAATTACATGGCTTTAGAGCACCCATAACGTTCAAATCAGTGTCTGTAAATAAATTGTCATGCATGTGTTTATTCAAACATTTCAGACATGTGAAACAATATTACACATCATAACCTTTCACGCCGTTTGCTCACATGTCGGAAAAAACACAATCATCTTATGCCGGACGTTGTACACTATGGCAAGTCCTGTTTTACCAGTGTGATGCTATATCGCACTGGCGTTTATGATAAGTAAAAAAAAAGTAAATAAATCGGGAGGCATGCCTTCTAACAGTATCTCGTAAAGTCACCTTTTAGGGAACCCTATAAAATTCCTGCAATACATCAGAAAATAATACCGTCCGCGTGCTGACATTTTACGCTTTTTACTCCACAACTCCCCTCTACTAACCTGGGTGTAAAGTTTCCAGTTTCTTGAGCTCTGGATTCGAAAGCAATTTGATCATCACAACTCAGCCTGTTTCATGCAATTTACCCACACGTTGGGAAAAACGTTGTCATTTCCAGGTTCCATAATGTGCTATAATTCAAGTGCTGTCTACTTCATAATTAGAGGTTATGAAGTATAAAATAACACAGGACTGGTGGTAACACATATTTCGAAACACGCAATCGTGACATTAATAATAAAACGGTCATGATTCCATGAGAACAGATACAGTTGATTTCTATTAGTTTTATGAGCAAATTCGGTGTAGTTTGAGGGCATTCTGCATGTTCAAACTACAAATTGTTATGCACAAGGGCATTACATTCATTTCAGTTGTATGAAATACCAACACATATCAGCAATTACACAGTCATTTAGTACATCTGGAGCACTCCTCGCCGATATTTTGTAACATATTGAGTAGGAAAAAACCTATGAAATGTCGGTATCCAGAATTTAGCTCGTCATACCACTCCTTTTAATAGAACCTGTTATGAGATTTTACCGTCTCTCTGTCTTCCAATATTAGAAAGCAAATACCGTCTGCATGTTGACATCGAGCACATTACATATACACGTACTGCTCTACTGGAGCAAGTGGGCAGTGATTGAAGTCGCTTGCAGAGACCTGTGTAAAGTTCTGTTGCCAATACTGGAGGAAGACCATGTCTCTCAAACTATATCTCGAGGCAGGACTCCTGTGTTGTTCTTTCGTAAGCAGATTAATAGATTCTTTTTCAGCTGTAACACATTAAAGTAGTGTATCACTACAGCTTTGTACCTCACCATATATTTTGTTTATCTACCATGACGTCGAGGTCAGCCTCAGTTGCTAATGTGACACTAACACGTTCGATGCACTGGCTCTAATATAAAGCTGTACATCACTTGGTGTAAACTGTGCTGCTCACACAACACACAGAGACGATATTTCTTATTGACAAAAATGTGGAAGACATCGCAATATATGGAAACTGGAAGAGTTTTCAGCAAGTGGAGCGTTTCCAACAGTTGTTCAAAGCTGATCTACACATTTAACCTCATCTTCCACGGTGACAGGGTAGCAGATATCTTCGTGTTCCATTTCGAAGAGCGTTGTTTTCTCATTTGCAGTAACATCAGTGATCACTGTTCCGGTAGCGACCATCGCCAGAAGGTGCTGTTCACAACACGCCCGGGGTAGGAGAAATAAAAAAAAGGTATTGTCATCTTATTGGTGAAAAAGAAGAAATGTCAAGGACAGCGCAGCATATGGAAATATGATGAGTCTGTAGCAGTGAGGAATGTCGCGAAACAATTGTCTTAAAGTGATGAGCTCTACATTTCATCTCATGTTACAGAGTGACAAGTGGTAGATGTCCAATGTTCTGCCAAGGCTCTCTCCATCTCATTCAAGTTTAGTCAGTCAGTCATTATGTTTTAATCAACAGAGCACCAGTGGATGGATGGGATGGAAAAGACACTGTTGACACAGGACAATGTACTGTAATAAGGACCGCGGTTGATAACGTTATCAGTTTAACAATTTTTACCAGTTCTTGCATAATTTCAATTCCAGCCTCCCACTTTCTGTATCATCGCTAAATCACCACTCCACTACTTTGCGAGTATCATATACTCGATTGCAAGTGCAGTACATCCATTCAGTGATATACATCAAAGTATATCAGGCAGCGCCCTATACCGATGCAATTAGGTTATCTACATATTTCCAACACATCGATCATAGCGTGGAATTTACAATTACGACTGGGAATCTTCCCTCTGTGGATAGCCGTCACAGCGTATTTTTGCATTCGTAGAATAAAGTCAAGAGGTTGACAGATTCCCTCATACTGTCCTTGGCCATCACTCTGTGCAACACAGTTGCCAACTTAATTTGCATCTGACCAGAAATACGACGGTATTATACCCACTACATTCCACATTTTGTGAAGAAACAGAGCGAGCTGTTGAGCGAAGACTGTTCCACGCCAATCTTACCCACAGCAACCATCCAAGTGCCCAAGATCTCTGCACACAGGTGCACATCGAGTGAGTTAGCACACCTCATCGGTGTATAGATCGGTGTATAGTAGACATGAGAGTGTTGTGGTGATACAACAGACGGTTAAGAAGAAGCGTGTGGTCTATACATGGTGGAGCTGCAGACGGATGGTGTTTGAAACATTTTACGGAAATCAACTGTGCTATCAATTCTGGAGTATTATTACAGTCACTGGAGTCAGTACCATGTAGTTACTAGCACGAGAGAAGTGATTGTTGAACATAAACGCACACTCTAATGACTACCTGGTGCTGCATCTAAAAACTCTATATTGTTTAATCCATAGGGTCCCCGAATTATTAGTCATGCCAAATTCAACGCTCTTAACACTCTAATGCAGGGCATAAATGTGCAACATTTGACATACAACCGCCCTGCAAGTTTTCTACCTCAGTAAGCTGATAAAACTACATCCTTCTACAATATCCAGGTGCCCTAGGAAGTGACTGAACTGTTCTCCTCTACGAAGGTATTGTCGGTGTATATCCACCGCTTAACGAGTTCATGAACCAACTAGATTGTAATCGGGGAATGCTACGCACTTGATACTCTAATGCAGAACATATATTTCCAACTTCAGACGTACTACCATCTTGCGAGTTTCCTAAGCCAATCACTATGGTGACAAACTCACGAAGGACTGTCTCCCTCCACCCAACGGACATCTAGCTCACAAAATAGCAGAATTGGGATGATCATGAGACATCATTGTGGATCTTGAAGAGTGTAAAAACAGGTGTGACAGGCGCATCAGGATGACTTGGTTTGTTGTTATTACTGGAGAATCTAGACAATATTGTTATGAAAGATTCGTAATGTAACTTGCATCAAAGATGCTATACTCTTTAGCAGGAGCAATTTAAACGTGCTTACATCTCCTACAGAACCGTTTTGTGGCGAGGTTTTCGCTATCTGCGGGACTTTAGCACTAACGAAAATATCGCACAAGTGGCTGAGATTGAGATTTCGCGATTGGTAATATACAAGCACAGTCTCCATGTATGTTTTTAAAGCTGTTAGAGGTGGACGGTTGCGCTTCGAATGCATGACTTGCTGAGGGAGACACACTCTGCAGATACGGAAAAGGGAAACTCACGTCCTAGGATGCTAAGTACAGTCAGCTTGCTGACGACTAAAGAATACTTATTACTAGAAATAAAAAAAAAACGAAATCTAAGGTTGTAGATGTCTTGTCAGGGTTGCGGAAACAATCAGAGCTGGAAAGTATAAAGAAAGTAACGAAGCTCGTCTGGTAAGCAATAAACCATACACTTATGAGAAAAAATTAGAGCAGCAGCTGAAATATACTGTGTGCACATGTAAACTCCCGGTTGCAGACCCCTACACGGAAGAGTGGAAGACAAATGTACATGTAGTATTGTGCCAGGCTTTGTGTTTCAATCAAGTGCATCGCTACATGAGTCTGCAGACAGACTCTCTGAAGTGTCGTAGCAGTGCACGGGATTGTTTTCAGACCTCGAGTTTCGAATGTGGACACTCGTTGAGCCTCATCTAGGTATGATGCGAGAGTTACTACAACATACACAATCGTCCTATCCAAAGTGCGTGGATGTTGATCAATTGGAAGAGGAGAATACTTAGGATTTTTGAGTAGGCTGGCCTATAAGGCAAGTAAATACATATAAAATCAAACAACACATGGGTATGCCAGCAGTATAAATTTGGAGTAATATATATATATATATATATATATATATATATATATATATATATATATATATATATATATATATATCGGGAAAAATCGAGGAAAACCCGGTATAATTACGAATAATTACGAAAAATTGATGAGAATACATAGAATTGCGTAAAATACTACTAAACACGTAAAATCACGAAAACTTTGCAGAATTATGTAAACTGAGTAAGAATATATGAAATTAGAAAGAAAAGCAAAAAATGCAAGGAAATGATGTGGTTGAAGGTATCCAGACACTAAAAACCGTGCAAAGCTTAACAATTATGCGCTATCTGCATTCTTTGTTTATCCTCCCCAGCCCCCTGTAAACTAGATGCAGTTTTGTAAGTCTTAGACAAAGGCCTTCTAAGTATTGCACGGGAGCGCTATATTAAAGCAGCTGAAACATATGTATTCCAACGCAGGATTGTGCTCTCGCACATGCAGTCGAATATAGATAGTACCGAATTACTGTTGATTCTCACAAGCAATATTATTCCATAAGTATTAAGGAGAAGAACCAATGTTTTTAACAGACTTTGCCATTCCTAGAGCGTTCTGTAAGAGAGTGGAGTGATGTCACATATACACTTCTGGAAATTGAAATAAGAACACCGTGAATTCATTGTCCCAGGAAGGGGAAACTTTATTGACACATTCCTGGGGTCAGATACATCACATGAACACACTGACAGAACCACAGGCACATAGACACAGGCAACAGAGCATGCACAATGTAGGCACTAGTACAGTGTATATCCACCTTTCGCAGCAATGCAGGCTGCTATTCTCCCATGGAGACGATCGTAGAGATGCTGGATGTAGTCCTGTGGAACGGCTTGCCATGCCATTTCCACCTGGCGCCTCAGTTGGACCAGCGTTCGTGCTGGACGTGCAGACCGCGTGAGACGACGCTTCATCCAGTCCCAAACATGCTCAATGGGGGACAGATCCGGAGATCTTGCAGGCCAGGGTAGTTGACTTACACCTTCTAGAGCACGTTGGGTGGCACGGGATACATGCGGACGTGCATTGTCCTGTTGGAACAGCAAGTTCCCTTGCCGGTCTAGGAATGGTAGAACGATGGGTTCGATGACGGTTTGGATGTACCATGCACTATTCAGTGTCCCCTCGACGATCACCAGAGATGTACGGCCAGTATAGGAGATCGCTGCCCACACCATGATGCCGGGTGTTGGCCCTGTGTCCCTCGGTCGTATGCAGTCCTGATTGTGGCGCTCACCTGCACGGCGTCAAACACGCATACGACCATCATTGGCACCAAGGCAGAAGCGACTCTCATCGCTGAAGACGACACGTCTCCATTCGTCTCTCCATTCACGCCTGTCGCGACACCACTGGAGGCGGGCTGCACGATGTTGGGGTGTGAGCGGAAGACGGCCTAACGGTGTGCTGGACCGTAGCCCAGCTTCATGGAGACGGTTGCGAATGGTCCTCGCCGATACCCCAGGAGCAACAGTGTCCCTAATTTGCTGGGAAGAGGCGGTGCGGTCCCCTACGGCACCGCGTAGGATCCTACGGTCTTGGCGTGCATCCGTGCGTCGCTGCGGTCCGGTCCCAGGTCGACGGGCATGTGCACCTTCGCCGACCACTGGCGACAACATCGATATACTGTGGAGACCTCGCGCCCCACGTGTTGAGCAATTCGGCGGTACGTCCACCCGGCCTCCCGCATGCCCACTATACGCCCTCGCTCAAAGTCCGTCAACTGCACATACGGTTCACGTCCACGCTGTCGCGGCATGCTACCAGTGTTAAAGAGTGCGATGGAGCTCCGTATGCCACGGAAAACTGGCTGACACTGACGGCGGCGGTGCACAAATGCTGCGCAGCTAGCGCCATTCGACGGCAAACACCGCGGTTTCTGATGTGTCCGCTGTGCCGTGCGTGTGATCATTGCTTATACAGCCCTCTCGCAGTGTCCGGAGCAAGTATGGTGGGTCTGACACACCGGTGTCAATGTGTTCTTTTTTCCATTTCCAGGAGTGTATCATCCTTAATAATGTGAGGAGGGTGCACTCTAGAGATGAAGTGTTAGGACGAAATTGCTGCATTATCCTACACATGTACAAACTACCTAACATCAGACCAGGACTTCTGTGTGCAAGGGGAATACTACCAGACCCATGGTGGTCTATTCTAAAAAACAATAAGACTGCTACATCTACTTTGGCTTCTGATCTTGGTGTTTACTCCCTCGTAAGAAGTCCTGTTTCTTCATGTGCTGGTAACTCAATATATCAACTATTGAAAATAGTCGTGTCGTTTTTCCTCGCTCTATTTCCTCATGAGGCATGGCCAGATCCATCAAAACCGTTACAGCTGCTAATATGCATGACTGATACGGAAAGTATGATTGAGGGTACTTACGTTTCCGACTTTAAAAAAAATGCATAAAATCCATCAGTTTCCTAAGAAATAGAACAGCAGCCTCCCGACTTCGTTCTAGTTGGTTTATAAGGAGCCTGAGTGGCAGATATACACGACAATACCTTCGTAATGAGGAACAGATAGGTCACTTCCCAGTACTCCAGAAGAGTGTAGCAGGGGGTACACTATGTGATCAAAAGTATTCCGACACTTGGCTGAAAATGACTTCCAAGTTTATGGACCCCTCGATCGGTAATGCTGGAATTCAGTATGATGTTGGCCCACCCTTAGCCTTGATGACAGCTTCCACTCTCGCAGGCATACATTCAATCATGTTTCTTGGGGAATGGCAGCCCATTCTTCACGGAGCGCTGCACTCAGAGGTAAGAGGTATCGATGTCGGTAGGTTAGGCATGGCACGATGCAGGCCTTCCAAAACATCCCGGAGGTGTTGTGTAGGATTCAGGTCAGGACTTTTTGCAAGCCTGTCCATTACAGGGATGTTACTGTCGTGTAACCACTTCGAACAGGTCGTGCATTATGAACAGGTGCTCGATTGTGTTGAAAAATGCAACCGCCATCCTCAGTGCTCTTCAACAGTGAGAAGCAGGAAGGTGCTTAAAACATCAATGTAGGCCCGTGCTGCAATAGTGCCACGCAAAACAACAAGGGGTGCAAGCTCCCTCCAAGAAGAACACGACCACACCATAACACCATCGCTTCCGAATTTTTCTGTTGGCTCTACACACGTGGCAGATGACGTTCACAGGGCATTCGCAACACCCACACCCCGTCATCGCATCGTCACATTGCGTACCGTGATTCGTCACTACAAAGAACGTTTTTACACTGTTCACGCATTCAATGTTTACACTCCTTACAGCAAGCGAGGCGTCTTTTGGCATTTACCAGCGTGTTAAGTGGCTTATGAACAGCCGCTCGACCTTGAAATCCAAATTTTCTCATCTCCCACCTTCCATAGTACTTGCAGTGGATCCTCATGCAGTTTGGGATTCCTGTGTGATGGTTTGGATAGATGTCTGCCCCCTTCAACTGATGGCGGTCTCTGTCAGTCACCAGACGAGGTCGGTCTGTACGCTTTTGTGGTGTACGTGTCCCTTCACGTTCCCACTTCACTTCCACATCGGATACAGTGGACATAGGGATGTTTAGGAGTGTGGAAATCTCGTGTGGAGATGTATGACACAAGTGACACCCAATCACCTGATCACGTTCGAAGGTCGTGAGTTCCGCGGAACGCCCCAGTCTACTCTCTCACGATGTCTAATGACTACTGAAATCCCTGATATACACTACTGGCCATTTTACGGAAATCAACTGTGCTACAGACCACGACGATGACGTGCTACAGACGCGAAATTTAACCGACATATGAATAGATTGCATGAAACAGGTTGTTGTGTGATGACCAAATTCCTTACAAAACTACAACACCAGAATCTGCTGCTACTGCGAATGATTTCCTGCTGGATGTGGAATTTTTCTTCAAGTACAGATGACAGAAACTTTACACACAGGTCGGTAGAGGCTAGTTACGGAGCAAATATGTCAGATGTCAGCACGCATACGGTATTTGTTTTCGATGCATTGGAGGAATCTTATAGGCATGATACTATGTGTCGTTACAAGGTTCTATTACACAGCATGATCTCACGGTTTGTAATGCCATTGTGTACATAACTAAGTCCTCCTGAATTATAGCTTGTGTATTGCCAAATATAAAATGATTCTGTTTTCCCAAAATGTGAATAAATGTCATGTAAGTTCGTATTCTGTAACGTTATTTCATGTGTCTGAAATGTTTGTAATATCGACATGCGTGACAATTTATTTACAGACACTGCTCTCAAACCATGTAATGTAGTCCATAAAACTGAAAGAAATCGCTTAATATAGATTTTTTTCTGAATTTAAATTCTCGCATTTTGTTTCCTCCAATGAAAGTTTCGAAATAATGAGGATGTTCTGGTAGTTTTGACAGAGAAGTAGAGGAATTCTTTCGGATTTTACGAAGTATTTTTCCACGTTGCTGGATGTCGCAAAATAACAGGAGGTGCGAAGAGACAGAGAGAGAGAAAGAGAGAGAAATATGCCAACTGATCCTGCAGTCGAATGTAAAAGAAGCAACCCAGAAGGACCCAGAGAGCGTATTTAACTGGCTAGAATCCTACACCAACGTCACTTAGAAGGAATCTTCCCCGCTCCACATGTAAGCTAACTGGCCAGAGCGCTACTGGTTTTACTGGTAAATTTGAGAGAAAAAAGTCCACGTCTGGAACTACGTAGAACTCAGTAATTTTGTGAATAAATTTACCAAACTTGGGCACATCTAGTCCGCGATGGAATGAGGCTTCTATTCGAACACGAGAGGTTTACGACGAATTGGAACCTCATGGTTTACAAAGAAACGCACGTGGTGTAGCAGAGTACGGGCTACGAAGCCCATATGAATGAAACACGAATTCGAAGGTAAATTAAATAAAATTCAACAAAAGCATTCCACAAACCAGACCACACATTCATACGTGATGCACGAAACTAACTAAAACTATACCGTCCTTCCACACCAAGTTGCAGTTGCACAAAAGATCTCATCTAATAAACTGAGTACTGATGATATTAATAATGTTTCCTGACGGAATTAGCTGATGCGACATGGTTATCAATGCTGCACAGATGGGTGACTACCGGAAACTCAAACAAAGTTCTTACACATTTCATCTTAGCAGCAAGAGAGCATTCGTACTCACCGGCGTCCTAGGGAAGAGTAAAACTAACCTGCCACGTCGCCGGGGTCTATAAAGCAACCCAGAAGGGCCCAGCGTAAACGGTTTCTACCTGTACCAACCTCACATTGGATGCCTATCAGCGGCCACTAATGCCTCTCTGACCCAATGTAACCGTATTCAAAGCTCACCACGAAGGTTGGCCAAACCACCCTAACGTTCAAGGAGAACCTTTTGCAAATAAGGAAACCTGAAGTACTTGTTACAGACAAATCACATTTTCCTACTAACAGACGACAATGGGTTCAAATGGCTCTGAGCACTATGAGACTTAACTTCTGAGGTCATCAGTCCCCTAGAACTTGGAACGACTTAAACCTAACTAACATAAGGACATCACACACATCCATGCCCGAGACAGGATTCGAACCTGCGGCCGTAGCGGTCGCGCGGTTCCAGACTGTAGCGACTAGAGCCGTTAGGCCACTCCGGCCGACGACGACAATGGGGACAGGAAAGATATGACATGAATATGTGATAATGGGTTACACTGGTACATACAGAACATAGTTATGAAATAAAAAAGTTAAATGATCGTGTCGCTCTGTTGGACGGGAGACCCCAACCAGGGACATTCATCTGTCGGATTGCATGTCTTAATGCAGGTGACGCCACATTGGACGACTTGAGTGTCGGTGATGATACACTCCTGGAAATGGAAAAAAGAACACATTGACACCGGTGTGTCAGACCCACCATACTTGCTCCGGACACTGCGAGAGTGCTGTACAAGTAATGATCACACGCACAGCACAACGGACACACCAGGAACCGCGGTGTTGGCCGTCGAATGGCGCTAGCTGCGCAGCATTTGTGCACCGCCGCCGTCAGTGTCAGCCAGTTTGCCGTGGCATACGGAGCTCCATCGCAGTCTTTAACACTGGTAGCATGCCGCGACAGCGAGGACGTGAACCGTATGTGCAGTTGACGGACTTCGAGCGAGGGCGTATAGTGGGCATGCGGGAGGCCGGGTGGACGTACCACCGAATTGCTCAACACGTGGGGCGTGAGGTCTCCACAGTACATCGATGTTGTCGCCAGTGGTCGGCGGTAGGTGCACGTGCCCGTCGACCTGGGACCGGACCGCAGCGACGCACGGATGCACGCCAAGACTGTAGGATCCTACGCAGTGCCGTAGGGGACCGCACCGCCACTTCCCAGCAAATTAAGGACACTGTTGCTCCTGGGGTATCGGCGAGGACCATTCGCAACCGTCTCCATGAAGCTGGCCTACGGTCCCGCACACCGTTAGGCCGTCTTCCGCTCACGCCCCAACATCGTGCAGCCCGCCTCCAGTGGTGTCGCGATAGGCGTGAATGGAGGGACGAATGGAGACGTGTCGTCTTCAGCGATGAGAGTCGCTTCTGCCTTGGTGCCAATGATGGTCGTATGCGTGTTTGGCGCCGTGCAGGTGAGCGCCACAATCAGGACTGCATACGACCGAGGCACACAGGGCCAACACCCGGCATCATGGTGTGGGCAGCGATCTCCTACACTGGCCGTACACCTCTGATGATCGTCGAGGGGACACTGAATAGTGCACGGTACATCCAAACCGTCATCGAACCCATCGTTCTACCATTCCTAGACCAGCAAGGGAACTTGCTGTTCCAACAGGACAATGCACGTCCGCATGTATCCCGTGCCACCCAACGTGCTCTAGAAGGTGTAAGTCAACTACCCTGGCCTGCAAGATCTCCGGATCTGTCCCCCATTGAGCATGTTTGGGACTGGATGAAGCGTCGTCTCACGCGGTCTGCACGTCCAGCACGAACGCTGGTCCAACTGAGGCGCCAAGTGGAAATGGCATGGCAAGCCGTTGCACAGGACTACATCCAGCATCTCTACGATCGTCTCCATGGGAGAATAGCAGCCTGCATTGCGGCGAAAGGTGGATATACACTGTACTAGTGCCGACATTGTGCATGCTCTGTTGCCTGTGTCTATGTGCCTGTGGTTCTGTCAGTGTGATCATGTGATGTATCTGACCCCAGGAATGTGTCAATAAAGTTTTCCCTTCCTGGGACAATGAATTCACGGTGTTCTTATTTCAATTTCCAGGAGTGTAAAATGAGGACGGGGACATCACAGCACCCAGTCCACGAGCGGAGAAAATATCCAACCCGGCCGCGAATCGAGCCCTGGCCCGCTGCATTGTGGTCAAACATGTTACCACTTTTTTTGGCTTACTTTTTATTCTTTTTTGCACGTTACCACTCAGCTGTTCCTTTGTTTTACAAAATCTGAGTGCTTGATATAGAGAAAACATTTTCTTTTTAATTAATTATTTTTATAAAAAAATTTATTTATTTATTTCTGTACTTTCGGTTTGTTAGGGTCACAGTCAGCTACAGGTGGGAGGAGACATGGTGGGCAGAGGTCGAGCCCCGACGCCTGGCTACGATGCCTCCACCTTCCCGCCGCCGTACTGTACTCTCACGCTGCTCACATTAATTTCATTCATTTATTTATTTCTTTTTTTTGATAACTGATCCACCCATCCGGAACCTTGGAAATCCCGCAAGATCATACAGGATGGCAAGCGGGCTCGCGTAATTTCGAATCGGGCGTGCTCCTGCCACGCCGGTAACAAGTCAACTGAGAGTAGGCGCGGTAAAAACGCTGTTGAAATGTTAAGATAACTGGCAAATTGACCGCGATAATGGGAACTGCGTACAACCGCTGCATAGAAGTCTGCAAGGATATATATATATTCCTAGGTCTAGCCCTTTATGAAGAGAACTGCCCGAGACTGTTGCAGGAAAACTTTCCTTACAGCGCTGGGTAAAGAAAGGACTAGGGGTCAATAGCATGCTGCGCGGAGGGGAGAATCCGCCAGTCCTACGGCATAGGGCCGCTTCCCACAGGACGCATAATACCAAATCTATCTGATATGCGTCGGAAAGAAACTGTGACGCATGTGCCGCCAAATTACAGTCCACCGTAACAATGGGAACATACGTTCTACAACGCAAGAGGACCTAGAAATCCTTCGTCCACGGCAGGCGCTTCGCGGAAGTTCGACGCTTGTGTAACTTATTTCCAAAATGAAGGCCGCGATGTGTGCAAACCGAACGGGACAGCCGGAAAGACGGACAGTACCACAAGAACGGGAAGCAAATGGTTCGTAATGGAGGTCTCGACACTGCGCCATTGTTTGTCCATCGTGGCCGTGTAAAGTGCTGCCGCAAGGTAGGGAACGTTTGAAAGACCAAGCCCTCCTGCACGCGTACTCTGAAAATGGACCCAGTCGTCAGAAAATATCTGAGTGTCGCTTGAATACAACATTCTATCGTAATCGCAGCGGTAGGATCTGGGCAGTACGAATCATTCTGGAACCTACATAGGCATTCAGGTAGGTAATAAGCTGCAAAAATTCGAGGTGGCGTAGGGAGCTGTGACTAATCGTCATGCGGGTAATTCTCAAAACGTGACGTAACCTTACCGCAGCTCTACGGTGCGTTGAGGACGTAAAGGTGATCCCAAGATAGCGGGGATTTTGGACTCAGGGCAGGTGAGCCAGATCTTACGGGGACAGCCCGCGACCAACGAACAACGCCGTGGATTTGCGCACATTCATCCCACTTCCGGCCGCTCTCCCATGAGCCGTGATGGTGTCGAGGATCCATGTGACCTCCACCCGAGAACGAATCAGCAGCATGAGGTCATCTGCATATGCACGACATCGGAAGGTGTAGCCGCGTAAGGAGAGTCCAGACAACTGCGTAGTCAGCGGGCTTATGATCGGCTCCAGATCAACTGTACAAAGGTACATGGACAGGGGGCAGCCTTGTCGGACAGGCCGTTGAATCGGCATCGGACCTGCCACACTCCCATTGATCTGGACCAACGCACATGAGCTTTTAAAGAGCCGCCGAAGGACCAGATGAACCGTGAAGGGAAGCCTTTCTGTTCTAAGACGAGTATAGTAAGTCATGGCGCACCCTGTAAAACGCGTTGTCAAAATCTACGGCAACAATCGCCGCATGGAGTCTGCACGTCTCTGTCAGCGAAATCACGTCGCGACAGTCTCCATTTGCTGTCTGGACGTTAACTATGCCACCTGGCGTACTTTGCACGATAGAGAAGACATGTGGCAAGAGGGGTCTGCAAGGCGCCGCCAATAACGGCGCAAAAATCTTGTAATATTTAATAAGGTGACAGGGCGGTAATGGCCCGCAGGCCGTCGGTTTATCAACCGGAACAATAATGCCTTCGACGAAAGCTGGCGGATTCGCAGGCACAGACGTTACCAATTCATTACACATCTCAGTCCATCGTGTAGACCGTCGATGCCTGGTGACTTGCACAGTGCACTCCTGAAAATAGCCGTAGCGACATCCTCAGTGGTGGAAGGTTCTATTAACCTAACCCACTCCTCAATTGTAAGGGTGCGCGGAAAGTCCATGGTGATATGATCGTAGTCGTTCAGCTAAGCAGGCAGACGGCATAGTTATTTGAAGTCGAAAAAGACGTTTCCTTTTGGCGATGTGAAGCCTGCAATATCACGTACTCCCGTCTCTCTTTCTCTCCAGGCGTAGTCACACCAAACATTAAGAACTGTAGCAAAACCGAAGGTTACTTTCCAAGATCAATGGAACGGCTCACATACAGACGATTCGGCATGGAACATGTTCCTAATATACAAAAGGAACAAGCTAATTTTCACATTTTATAACAGAAGATATGTGGTCAAAATAGTGTCAATTTTTTAACGGAAGTAGCTCATTCAACAAATCTTTTGAATTTAGGTATGAATTTTTATATATTTTAAATTTTTCTAAAGAGGGTTATTTTCTAGCCCTTGTCAAACAGAGGCAAAATTTCCATGGATGGAGTAGGAAGAAAGTGTTTCTCTACTTTGAGATGATCTGCAATGTTGACTCATATGAATTCTTGCCGTTTTTGTTGAGCAAGTTCCCCCGAAAGCGGGTCTTAAATATCTATGCTCGGACATATATTACATTGTAATTTATTCTGAAACATATTAATTAAGGCTGTGTTTCATGAGCTGTATGTGTGGGTTAAACGATATAAGACTGTGATCAATTAAAAAATAAGTACGTGAATGATACCTACAATCAATATTAAGAGATTAAAAGATTTGTCCTATCTGTGATACTTGTCGAAAGCTGTCACTAAAACTAGAACATAGCTTACATACTTATCTGTAATTTATTAAGTGCTTTTCTCTAAGAATGCTGGTATTCTTACTTCTACTGCTGCCAACGAAGCCGGGAGCACATAATGAAGAGTGTTATGAAATCTACCTCGTGCTTCATTAGGAGTGGCTCAATATCTCTTCAACAAACAATGAATGCTAATATTACGGCTTTCGGCCCGCTGCTAATGTCTTAGGTCACTTGTAACAGACAATAGGCACGTAACTTAAGTGGGGCATAACTGCCAGAGAGAATGAGAGAGAGCGAGAGATAGCACCGCTATTCTTAGTGTTTATTTAAAGCTGGCTGACAACGTATGCCTACTTGGAATTCGTCTCTCTGTACTGATTCCAGATACTTACGATTAAGAGTTACTGCTACCGAGTGTTGTCACTGAAGAAGCGATTGTCAGATGGTAGACAGACAATTGAGAAAGGAAATTTCTAAGTTATCTGACACCTCGAAAACGGTAAAGTGACAAATGAACATAGAATCAAATAAAAAAACATTGATGTCAATTTTTTTCATTCATTTTTTCACTCTGTCAACCTCATTATCGGCTGTTAGATAGATCGAATAATTTTTATTTCCCGAAATTGGTGCTGAATACCACCATTATCCTTTCACTGTTCAGAAAATCAATCCAGTTCCTGTACGACGAAAAGGGAATTTTATAAATTATCTGGAAGCTTAATATAGACAAAGAGCTGCACTGGTCTCTGGGTTCGTCGATAAAATTGGTGCAGGACTGGTTTTAAACAGAAAGGATCAGTATTAATTATCTCAGGTACTTAATCTTCCTAACAGTTTAAGTAGGAGATCTGAAACTTTAAAAAATTTAAAATGCCTTTTACGCAGTTACAGTTGTCAGCTAACATGGAGGACAGGTCTCCAGCGAAGCAGACAGTTGCTCTTATGTCAACATATGAAACACACGTTGCTAAAATGGGTTGTATTGAAAGTGGTATTCCATAGGTTTCACATAGTGGGGGATCATCCGACGTGAAAGGAAACAGTGTGTCAGTGGACAGTGTCCTACTCTTAGCCCAGTGAGCATCACCTCCATCTATCGGTGTGGCTGGAATAAGATTCGCCACGCCTCACTAAACGATTTTATTGACCACAGTTGGTAGTTTACCGCTTCCAACCACTGGTCTTTCCACAGAGAGACGCTCGATCATTCTGCCCAACAGTGAGGTGATAGCGTTCAGGGACCGAACGCAGAATCACAAAACCTCTTCCACAAGCTTCCTTGGGTACTTTGTCGGCTGCGTCGTTTCCCCATAACCCAACGTGTCCCAGTATCCAACACAGTACTACTTATTTGCCTTCGTATTGGGTCCGATGTAAAGCATCTTGGACAGTCTGAATCTTTTTTTTTCCAGTGACTACATTTGTTGTACAGACTGAAGGCATTGAGAGAGTTAGAACAGATGAGAAACTTCCTACTGCAATGACGTCTCATTTGCTCCACTGTCTACTGGATTCTATATACCTTGTTAACTTAATTCATTAGTAATTATGGGAGTCGAACTCTGAAGACAGTGTCAGGGAAGAGAACAGAACAACCGAGTATATTCTTCTTCTTAGTTCCATCCGTCTATGTTACGATACATTTTTATGCTTTCTTAAACTGAGGAAAATTTTTAAAAAATCTGGAAAGAGAGAAATAGGCAGAGACAGATGTAGAAGGATCGATATCCAGAGAGAGAGAGAGAGAGAGAGAGAGAGAGAGAGAGAGAAAGAGAATAATTAGTACGATTTATGTTGGATTTTTATCAAGAATTGAAACGGAAATCATATATGTAAATTTATCTTCATGTATCATGGCATTGGTGGGTATCTCTTGTTTTATGATAATTATGTAAGCTCTTTGATCTATAAATAACATGTCTTTCTATGTGTAGTGATGAAGGTATACAGGAAATGTTGCGACAAATTTCTAGTGGTTGTAGAGGGTGCCTTGAGGAACAGGTCGAGGATAGGAACGTTTGTCCAAAACCGTCATCCACCGAGGTAATAGTTCATCACATTCATAGGTGACATGGCGTTTCCACGCAGCAGGTAACTCCATCTCCTCCATTGGCTATCGTGGCAAACAGTTGCGACCACTGAGTAACAAACAGCATTGAGAGACGTTCCGTCAGTGTTAAGTCATGTTTGCTGCCGAAGGGGAGGGCTAGTGGCAGGCGTCGGCGCATTTAACTTCTACGCTCTGTACTGCAGTCGAATGACGTTTCCAGATACGGGTTCCTATCCTCGAATTGTTCCTCAAGACACCTTCTACAACCACTCGAAGTTGGTCGCAACACTTCTGGGGTACCCTGTATAAGGTTTAAAACACGAATCTCATCAAGGTTGCAGTATGTTAATTGTATCGTATGAATCCTGTGGTGATGTTGCTAGTAAATTCACTACTTCTTTTCGTGTTGTTAACCATTTCTGTAACCGATGTCGCTAAAAATGATTGTACAGTGGTGTAAGATTGGAGTAGTTGGTTCTAACCCTGTAATGGACAAATTTTCAGTACTAGATCGGCAAGTAAAGGAGTGAAGGCGTCCTTAATTCACTCATTCTCCCTGAATTGACCACATGTTACGATGTTAACGGTGATTCCTCCGTCTGATGGAACTTAGTATTGGCGGAACCAGTGATATTGCTTGTCGGCAACATATTCCACTCCCATATTTCTCTCATCATTTTCAACAACACGAACATGGACTGCACTCTACGCTCATCATAGACGCATAGAGGCACTTACTGCCATCCAGCGCAAAGCGAATGTGTCCAAAGAATGTCAACAAAGAAAGTCTTTCAGATTTAGTCGGCTAAACTCTCAGGCTGTGAAACAGTCAACAATGGCATACATTTTCATTTTCGTGCTGCCGACGCCCTTAATTGCTTTGGCCCAACTCATCTCACTGTGGTACCGTTATGTCCAACATGCCTCACGTGAAGTCAGAGGCACAGTGCGAATCACAGGTCATCTAACGCAGCTGCGTACTGTTAATGCTCTTACAAGTGCTGTTCATAATGTTAAATATGCTGGTGATTGCTCATATTTTGGGACGTCCTGGCCAAACTTTTATTGTAACTTACATTTCTATAAAATATGAACTTTCTTCCTTTCAACACTCTGGAAATGTCCTCGCTAAAATCGAGCTGTTTGGACTGTGTCCTTCTTTACCCCTCTGCCCGTTCACGTTCTTACAACTTCTCTCGTCAGATCTTTAACTTGTTGTTGTTTTGTTGTGGTCTTCAGTCCTGAGACTGGTTTGATGCAGCTCTCCATGTTACTCTATCCTGTGCAAGCTTCTTCATCTCCCAGTACTTACTGCAACCTACATCCTTCTGAATCTGCTTAGTGTATTCATCTCTTGGTCTCCCTCTACGATATTTACCCTCCACGATGCCCTCCAATGCTAAGTTTGTGATTCCTTGATGCCTCAGAACATGTCCTACCAACCGATCCCCTCTTCTAGTCAAGTTCTGCAACAAGCTCCTCTTCTCCCCAATTCTATTCAATACTTCCTCATTAGTTATGTGATCTACCCATCTAATCTTCAGGATTCTTCTGTAGCACCACATTTCGAAAGCTTCTATTCTCTTCTTGTCCAAACTATTTATCGTCCATGTTTCACTTCCATAATAGGCTACACTCCATACAAATACATTCAGGAATGAATTCCTGACATTTAAATCTATACTCGATGTTAACAAATTTCTCTTCTTCCGAAACGCTTTCCTTGCCATTGCCAGTCTACATTTTATACCCTCTCTACTTCGACCATCATCAGTTATTTTGCTCCCCAAATAGCAAAACACCTTTACTACTTTAAGTGCCTCATTTCCTAATCTAATTCCCGCGGCATCACCTGACTTAATTCGACTACATTCCATTATCCTCGTTTTGCTTTTGTTGATGTTCATCTTATACTCTCCTTTCAAGACACTGTCCATTCCGTTCAACTGCTCTTCCAAGTCCTTTGCTGTCTCTGACAGAATTACAATATCATCGGCGAACCTCAAAGTTTTTATTTCTTCTCCACGGATTTTAATACCTACTCCCAACTTTTCTTTTGTTTCCTTAATTGCTTGCTCAATATACAAATTGAATAACATCGGGAAGAGGCTACAACCCTCTCTCACTCCGTTCCCAACCACTGCTTCCCTTTCGTTTCCCTCGATTCTTATAACTGCCATCTGCTTTCTGTACAAATTGTAAATAGCCTTTCGCTCCTTGTATTTTACCACTGCCACCTTCAAAATTTGAATGAGCGTATTCCAATTAACATTGTCAAAAGTTTTCTCTAAGTCTACAAATGCTAGAAATGTAGCTTTGCCTTTCCTTAATCTATTTTCTAACATAAGTCGTAAAGTCAGTAATGCCTCTCGTGTTCCAACATTTCTACGGAATCTAAACTGATCTTCCCCGAGGTCGGCTTCTACCAGTTTTTACATTCGTCTATAAAGAATTCGCGTTAGTATTTTGCAGCTGTGACTTATTAAACTGATTGTGTCTGTCAACACCTGCTTTCTTTGGGTTTGCGATTAATATATTCTTCTTGAAGTCTGAGGGTATTTCGCCTGTCTCATACATCTTGCTCACCAGAGGGTAAAGTTTTCTCATGAGTGGCTCTCCCAAGGCTGTCAGTAGTTCTAATGGAATGTTGTCTACTCCGGGGGCCTTGTTTCGACTCAGGTCTTTCAGTGCTCTGTCAAACTCTTCACGCAGTATCGTATCTCCCATTTCATCTTCATCTACATCCTTTTCCATTTCCATAATATTGTCCTCAAGGACATCGCCCTTGTATAGACCCTCTATATACTCCTTCCACCTTTCCGCTTACCCTTCTTTGCTCAGAACTGGGTTTCTATCAAAGCTCTTGATATTAAAGCAAGTGGTTCTCCTTATTCCAAAGGTCTCTTTAATTTCCTGTAGGCAGTATCTATCTTACTCCTAGTGAGATAAGCCTCTACATCCTTACATTTGTCCTCTAGCCATCCCGGCTTAGCCATTTTACACTTGCTGTCGATATCATATTTGATACGTTTGTATTCCTTTTTGCCTGCTTCATTTACTGCATTTTTATATTTCCTCCTTTCATCAATTAAATTCAATACTTCTTCTGTTACCCAAGAGTTTCTTCCAGCCCTCGTCTGTTTACCTATTTGATCGTCTACTGCCTTCACTATTTCATACCTCAAAGCTACCCATTCTTCTTCTACTGTATTTCTTTCCCCCATTCCTGTCAATTGTTCCCTTATGCTCTCCCTGAAACTCTGTACAACCGCTGGTTCTTTCAGTTTATCCAGGTCCCATCTCCTTAATTTCCCACCTTTTTGCAGTTTCTTCAGTTTTAATCTACAGTTCATAACCGATAGATTGTGGTCAGGGTCCACATGTGCCCCTGGAAATGTCTTATAATTTAAAACCTGGTTCCTAAATCTCTGTCTTACCATTATATAATCTATCTGAAACCTTTTAGTATCTCAAGGGTTCTTCCATGTATACAACCTTCTTTCATGATTCTTAAACCAAGTGTTAGCTATGATTAAGTTATGCTCTGCGCAAAATTCTACCAGGCGGCTTCCTCTTTCATTTCTTAGCCCCAATCCGTATTCACCTACTACGTTTCCTTCTCTCCCTTTTCCTACTCTTGAATTCCAGTCACCCATGCCTATTAAATTTTCATCTCCCTTCACTACCTGAATAATTTCTTTTATCCCATCATACATTTCATCAAGTTCTTCGTCATCTGCAGTGCTAGTTGGCATATAAACTTGTACTACTGTAGTAGGCGTGGGCTTCGTGTCTATCTTGGCCACAATAATGCTTTCACTATGCTGTTTGTAGTAGCTTACCCGCAGTCCTATTTTTTTATTCATTATTAAACCTACTCCTGCATTGCCCCCTATTTGATTTTGTATTTATACTCCTGTATTCACCTGACCAAAAGTATTGTTCCTCCTGCCACCGAACTTCACTACTTCCCACTATATCAAACTTTAACCTATCCATTTCCCTTTTTAAATTTTCTAACCTCCCTGCCCGATTAAGGGATCTGACATTCCACGCTCCGGTCCGTAGAACGCCAGTTTTCTTTCTCCTGCCTGGCCTCTCAACAGATACCCCTCCGCTGTGGTTGCACCTACGGTACAGCTATCTGTATCGTTGAGGCACGCAAGCCTCCCCACCAACGGCAAGGTCCGTGGTTCATGGTGGGAGATGTTTAACTTAGTATCCACAATATCTTTAACTTAATATCCACAATTTTGAGATCCTCTTCATTTAAACTCTGAACTATAAAAAACTTCAAATTTTTTCATAATCTGTCACCGATATAAATTTTTCGCTCTCTTATGTTTTCTTCTGTTTATGATCGTGTTTCTTTGTTTAACCACCTCTTTGTATGCACTCAATATTCAGAGTGTACGAGATGCGAAGTCGGGTGTTGGCTCTTGGCGGGAAAACCAGCTGACTTAAAAGTCAGTGATTATCTCGACTGTCGACTCGCGTCACGTCTTTTCCGCAGTTTTTTCCTTCACGAACACATTCAAACTCTTCCCATTACCGGTCTGCGAGAATATGTTTTCGATTAAAAGCATCTCAAGGGCTTACTACTTAAAATCGTCTTTTGTTTTACACACAGAGTAAATCCCATCCCTACCTGATTTGTAGCTTCGGAAATTTCGCAGTAGCCTTATATCACGGAAATAAAGTCGTCTGAAACTGCAAAAACCAAAGCGTTACTCCTTCATTTATCCGAATGACCAACGTTGCAGCCTATTTGCAATCTAACTGACTTGTGCCTGAAACGCAGACCACGACGTACAGACGGTTAGAGATTCCTAATGTTTAACATTCGTCATCTCTAGACCTCTCTGCAACTCATAATGAATTATTTTTATAAGATTTTTAATGTGATTATTTCTCAAACGTAGATAAGTGTTTTGCTATGTTACAAGTTCATTTCTGTGACTTGAACTGCAGCTGAAGTTGGGCGTCGCCTGTTGTTTCTACTGTTTCGCTTTTCACACAACCTATTCAGCCACCGATCAACTACATTCTGCAGCTGCTCTTGAGTAGTCCATGAAAGCCAAGAAAACCTTTTCCACGATGGTAACTGTACTGCACTTTGCGTAGGCCTAGAAAGGCCTATTGTAACGTGAAGGACGATCAGAAAGAGGCCGTTAGAGCAGCATATACAGTATATTCAACGTAGCGCTGCTCCGATGAGGGTATATAAGCACCGACATTCAGGCGAGGGATTAGTGTGGCATTCGTGTCTTTCCGACTAGTGTGCGCTAATGCAGAAACGTCAGCTGTGGCGATGTTATTACCAACGTGCTGTTGGCCTTTTCTTGGCTTCCGAAAAACAAACAACGGTGGACGTCCATCTGAGAGTAAGTAACATGAATGAGGCAGCATGTCTGTCGAAAAACACTGTCGCAGAACGCTGCGCCGAGTTCCGAGTTGATCGCGATCGGACACAAAACACCGGTAGATCTTAGAGGCAGCCTCATCCGTTACGGACAACATGGCACCTCCACCTCTGGGGAACGTTACTGATCATCGTTGGAGAATTATGGCGTGCAAGTAAGACGAAACATGCGGATAAATTGCGATAGTGGCTGCTGCTTCTTGATAACGCACTTTCCCATATCGCAAATTTTATAACGTGAAAGTTATGCCAACTGAAGTGGGAGACATTAGAGCACCCGTCCTGTTGTCCTCATCTCTCCCCACGCGATTATCACCCCATCGGTTCCTTAAGAAGGGCCTTGGAGGGAGACGAGAAAGTATAGCAGACAGTTTCGGAGTTCTTCGTGCAGCAGGACACATTGTTTTAACAAATGAGTATCTTCAGCCTAGTGCGTCGATGTGACGACTCCCTCCATGCTCAAGGCGATTTTGCCTGGTTGGCACGTCGATTCTGGACTGTAAGGCTTTCGAGCGGAAACTTTTTGATATTCCCTTAGACCTGCTCGCATTTCGTCAGCGCTTATTTCAGAGCATCCACAGGTATTAAGCAGTTCTGGTCCCAGGGCGTTTAGCAATATCAACATCTTCCATTGAATACACGGCTTTTCTCGAGGGAGGTGGGCAAATGTATCATGCCATTCGATACACGAGAGAAATGCAAGAGATTTAACTAACACTTTGCTTCAAGTAACCGGAACATATGCCTTGTAGATACATCAACGCATGGACTATAAAGACAAGTCAGAGTTATTCCAGTCCAAAATATTGATTTAGAGCGCTCAGTTTCGAGGTTTTAGCGCCCGTTCAAATTTCCTCTAGGACGAGAGAGTATTAAGCATGCAAGACCTTTCATTTCTGTACGCTAAAATGAAAGGAAATAGTTCTAAATTAACCATCCAAACCACTTTGCTTCTTTTGCGCGTTGTGTAATAACCTTATCTTCAGTGTTCTGCGTGGGTTTCGCTGAGAACAACATAGCGTGCTCAGTACACAATTATAGTGACTAAGCAGCACTGTGAACGTTGCTACGAAATATCTACGAAAAATGGAAAACAAAAACTGTGTAAGGCACATTGATATATTTCGTAAGTTACGGGAGTTTCTTTGCGTATGTCTTAAAAAAGTTAAAAGCCCAGTACTGGAGAGACTTTTAACTGTAAAACATCATCTGAACTCAGTGGACACTTGACATACTGATGGTGTATGATATAAAAAATCTGTAGATCCGAATTTTAAAAATTCTGAAGCAAATAATTTGGCGAAACAGCCTTTTGTAATTTTCTCCTAATCACTGAATAATTTTATACTTGTATTGACCAACTGGGGTCGCTTAAAAATTCAGGTCTTCTTCTTCCTGTGTTGTTTTTATTTTTTTGAGTATTCCCACATCTCCTCCTAATGTTATCTTTGCCTTTCGTCTGTCCATGTTGTTCTTAATTCCTTCTTTATTCTACTTGAAACCAGTCTGAATTTGATATTCTGTTCTCAGAAAAGTTGTTTTCTGTTACTTTTAATATTTAGATGATGTTTCTTTCCTTGTTCCTGGATTCCATGACAGTGTTAATTTCTTTCTCCAGAAATATAGAAATAAGTAAAATCTTCAAGCAGCCAAGATTTCTAAGTACAACTTTACTTTGATGACCGGTTTCGGCGGTCAGGTTTCCATCATCAGATCTTATGCAATTCCACCTCAGTACATCTCTATCACACGTACAATATACCGTGTCATCTGATGAGAGTGTGTAGTCGGTGCAGCATACATGACTTTTTTTTTCTTAGCCTTGGTTTATACTTGGCATGTCGAAATATATTGAGTTGACAGAAGTCATGGGATAGCGATATGCACATGTACGGATGGCGGTAATATTGAGTACAAAAGGTATAAAAGGACAGTACACTGCCAGAACTGTCATTTGTACTCAGGTGATCATGTGAAAAGTTTTCTGATGTGCTTAAGGCCGCACAACGGGAATTCACAGACTTCGAACGCGGAATGGTAGTTGAAACTAGACGCATGGGACATTCCGTTTCCAAAATCTTTAGGTAATTTAATAATGCGAAGTCAACAGTGTCAAGAGTGTGCTGAGAATACTACATTTCAAACGTTACCTCTCACCACGGACAACGCAATGGCCGAAGGTCTTCACTTAACCAACTTAACCGAGAGCAGCGGCGCTGGCATAGAGTTGTCATTGTTAACGGAGAAGCAACGTTACGTGACATAATCGCAAAAATCAATGTGGAGCGTACTACATACGTTAGGGAAGCGCAGCGGAACTTGGCATTACTGGGCTATAGCAGCAGACGACCGAAGCAAGTGCTTCTGCTAACAACACGACGTTTCCTGCATTGCCTCACCTGGGATCGTGATCATGTCAGTAGGACCATGGCCTGGTCAGTCTCAGGTAGCACCTGAAGAAGACAGCGAAGCTCGCTGTTGAAATATCGTGCGAGAACGACGCGAACATCCCGCTGGATTCCCGAATATCCAAGATGTCAACAGATCGCCGGGAAAGTATGAAGAATTACATCAGATGAGTCCTGATTCCTATTGGTAAGAGCTGATGGTGAGGTTGGAATGTGGGCCAGACCCCACGGAGCCATGGACCCAAGTTGTTAACAAGGCACTGTGCAAGTTAGTGATGGCTCCAGAATTCTATGGGCTGAGTTTACATGGAACGAACTGAATCCTTTGGTCAAACTGAACCGATCATTGACTTGAAATAATTGTGTTAGCTTACTTTGAGTCCATTTGCCTTCTTGAACTTCATGACATTGTGCCATGTACCTGGGCCACAACTGTTCGCGACAGGCTTGAAGAATCCCGCTGAATATTTATGGGACATAACCGAGAGGTCAGTTCGTGCACAATATCATGCGCCACCAACACAGTCGTAATTATGAACGACCATAGAGGCAGAGAGGCTCAATATATCTGTAGAATACTTTTAACGACTTTTTTAGTCCATGCCACATCTAGCTTCTGCTCAATTCCGGGCAAAAGGAGATAAGACGAGATATTGAGTAGTATCCCATGACTTTTGTCACCTTAGTGTATCACTTTCTTCATGTTTCTGGAATGACTTTTATGTTCCGATGCGGTATATTGTACATAACATGGAGATGCAGTTTCATGTAGCATTATCCCTCTTCTCCCTCTCTCAATTATCCTTCTCCCTTATATACATGATGAAACAATGTACTGGTGGGCGGTTTGTGGGTTTAAATAACCTCGGGGTATGACCTTGCAGTGCATTTGACTTACAGTCGTCGCACGGTGGCGCTAGCAGCACTCCACATACACAGAGGTGTATTGGTGCATGTCAGAGTACGATGCAGCGAGTAAATGTGCACACGTTTCCAGACACCCTAATGATGGCTATGTGTTGAAAATGGCTCAAAGAACACATATTGATGACGTTATGAAGGGGAGAATGATAGGGCGACTGGAGGCTGGCCAAACACAGGAGGTCGCAGCACGGACCCTCCGTGTGCCACAAAGTGAGATGTCAAGATTATGGCAACAATTCCAGCAGACAGGAAACGTGTCCAGGCGTTACAGTACGGGACGTCCACAGTGTACAACACCACAAGAAGACCAATATCGCGCCATCAGTGCCCGCAGATGGCCACGGAGTACTGCAGGTAGCCTTGCTCGGGACCTTACCGCAGCCAATGGAACAGTTGTCTCCAGACAGTCTACAGACGGCTGGACAGACATGGTTTATTTGCCCGGAGACCTGCAAGGTGCATTCCACTGACCCCTGGTCACAGGAGAGGCCGTACAGCCTGGTGTCAAGAACACAGTATTTGGTTATTGGAACAGCGGTCCCAGGTTATGTTTACGGACGAGTCCAGGTATAGTCTGAACAGTGATTCTCGCTGGGTTTTGATCTGGCGTGAACCAGGAATCAGATACCAACCCCTTAATGTCCTTGAAAGGGACCTGTATGGAAGTTGTGGTTTGATGGTGTGGGGTGGGATTATGATTGGTGCACGTATACCCCTGCATGTCTTCGACAGAGGAACTGTAATATGCCAGGTGTATCGGGACGTTATTTTGCAGCAGTATATCTGTCTTTTCAGGGGTGCAGTGGGTCCCACCTCCCTACTGATGGATGATAACGCATGGCCCCATCGAGCTGCCATCGTGGAGGAGTACCTTGAAACAGAAGATGTCAGGCGAATGGAGTGGCCTGCCTGTTCTCCAGACTTAAACCCCATCGACCCCGTCTGGGATGCTCTCTGTCGACGTATCGCTGCACGTCTTCAAACCCCTAGGACATTTCAGGAGCTCCGACAGGCACTGGTGCAAGAATGGGAGGCTATACCCCAGCAGCTGCTCGCCCACCTGATCCAGAGTGTGCCAACCCGTTGTGCTTCCTGTGCACGTCTGCATGGTGAATATAACCCATATTGATATCGGGGTACATGTGCAAGAAACAGTGGCGTTTTGTAGCACATGTGTTTCGGGACAGTTTCCTCAACTTATCACGGATACCGTGAACTTACAGATCTGTGTCATGGGTGTTCCCTATGTGCCTATGCTATTAGCACCAGTTTTGTGTAGTGACACGTTTGGCACCACATTCTGCAATTAACAGTTATTTCTAACATGATGGAGCAACTGCCTATATAGCCGGCCGAACATTGGAGCATGTTTTTGTAATCTTCACGCCTGACAAATGTTAGCAGAAGTCAGTCTTGTCGCGCCCCTAGCTCGCCACCCAGGTCACCTTATCTGTTAGTATTCAATTACTTTTTACGTTGAGCCCTTAAATGTAAGACGTACCGCAACAACCCTACCAGCTTCCAAAAATTGGAGTAGAACATTTCGGACGAGACTGCACCAATTCGAGCAATCCAGCTACGATCCTCCAGGGCTCAAAAGTGTCAAGTGATGAATGGAGGTCACTTTCAAAATCTGCTATAGTCAGATTAGTACTATGTTTCCTTTCCTCTGCCTTGTTTCTTTGTACTCTGCATTTCAGTTCTCTGAGCTACTTTTATTTTCCCCATCCTGTATAAGATCTGATGATGGCAACTTAGGTTGCCCAAACTGGTCATCAAAGTAAATTTGTATTTTGTGATCCTAGTTGTTTGAATTTTTTACTTCTGTATTTCACATTATTCTACACAGTCGCCATACCATAATAACGGAAGGCTTATACAACAGGAATATTTGTTCCGATAGCCTGTTGACATTCATGTCATGGAGACGTTTCAAGGAAATTAATTTTCACTTTGCTATTATTTCTGATATTTCGTCTACATTTTGATAGATTTTCTAGTTACTTCTCATTTTCCAAACTCTGGTGTTTTTCTAATAATATGTCTTCCAAGTACATTTATTTTCTCCACCTTACAGTTTATGGTTATAAATCCACATGCATATAAACATTCCGGTTTTACCATTTCAGAAAGAGACAGACTCCAAGTATGCAATGGACAGAGGGTACGACTGATCTACATGCTAGTGACGGTACCCCAGAAACACCAGTGAAATTCCAAGCAAACGACCGTGTCTTGATTTGGGATTTATGGGACCTGTTGATTTTCTGCGCATTAAAACCAAAACTTCAAACTCTGAACATTATATTTCCTAGTTTGTAACTTTAATAACTACTTGTGTGTTAAGGATATTCACAAGAGAATTTTCTTGCTCTTTCTCAACTCGTTCTATTCTTGTTGAAGCTAATGGCTTTGCACACTGCGCTCTCATACGGTAAGCGTGTCGTAATTAAGATCGGATAGCAGATGTATTTAATTAGTCAGTTACATGTTTCATCGATCATTTGAACTATTTTTTTGGCGAAATATTGTGGAACGAGCCAGTTTACAGGATGTGTACATGATCAGCGGTTAGTATCAATGAAAATATTACTTTTTAATCCTACTTATGCAAATACACTTAAAACAATCGTTTTTTGCTGGCTACCAGCTTTTAAGTAGGAATTCGTCAGTGGAATGGACGTAGTTGTCAGGATAAATTATTTTAAGTTAGAGTTAAAACTGGATTTGCTACGTGTCAGACATTTTATGTTATTGGGTAAATGATAAAAAAAATTTGTTGCTGCATATTGAACTCCTTTCTGAGCCAGTGAAAGCTTTAGTAACAGGTAAAAAAGGTGACTTTTCCACTTCGTGTTTTAGATATGGACATCATTGTTCTTCTCAAATGGATGATATTATTTGTGATGAATTTCATTATCGAATTTATATATTTATATACCTCCTTGAAGAGGTACATACATGACGTTCGTGGATGAACACCACACATTAGTCTTACTGCGCCCTTTTTCGCAATCAAAGCTTCTTTGAGTTGCCGCAGAAAATTATTTCATAAGACATTATTAAGCGGAAATATGCAAAATATATCAGGAGGTTAACTCATATGTTTCCAAGACTAGCAATTGTACGAAGAGCAAAAGTAGATGAACTTAATAGTTTGAGAAGCTCAGTAATATGCTTCTTCCAGTTCACGTTTTCATCAAAACATATAAATAAAAGTTTGGAGTATTCTACCCTATGTAGTGACTCCTGCTGATGTGCTACATCAATTGTTGGTACGAATATATTTGCTGTACAGAACTGAATGTAGTGTGTTTCTTCAAACTTTTTCCGAGAACCCCTCAATAATTCTTTGAAAAACGTATTTCATAATCTCTTCTGTTTCTTTCTCTGAACTGGGATGAGTTACGAAACGAGTATCATTTGCAAAATTTACCACTTATGCTTGTTTCATGTCAAGCGGAAGGCCATTCACGTATGTAAAGAAAAGGAGTGGATCCATAGTTGAACGCTGTGGAACTGCCTTTGTGATTTCTTCCCAATCACTAACATTTTCCAACCTTCCGACATGGTTTGAATTATTCAGTGCAACCTTTTGTATTCTGTTTGTTAAGCATGATTTAGATCGGCTGTGCGTCAAACCGTAAATGGCATAAAACTTCTGAGTTCTTCTAACAGAGTAACATGATCTAAACGACAAAGCGCTTAGGAAAGATCACAAAAAGCACAAACTGACGATATTTTATTATATAAAGCTTGTACTATTTGTTGAGTATATGTTGAAATAGCATTCTCAAATCGAGCAGTTATATGTACGAGAGAGAGAAGGAGAAAGGCAGAAGAAGGAATAACGTCAGAGAACCTAGAAAAGAAAGGAATGGAAAAGGTCTGGAAACAGAGGGCAGTCACGTTAGACTAAGGTGGGCAGCGCTATCTGAAACGCGGCAGCGTGTGTGACGAACTGCGGTAGCGTGCCCAGAGTTTCACGGCTCATTGGCCGCGTGACCATTTAGGCGCAGATCGGCGGCGTGTCCGCAGGGCATAAAATTCAGTGCCGGTACTCGGGCCGAGTCAGACGGACACGCTCTGACGTTTCAACCGAAATCACTTTTTGCAATCAAGGTCACCACTCGATACCAAACGCTCAGACCTGAAAGGAATAGTTACCGCTGGCTTACTCTTCACACAGAACCAATTATGGGGCACCAAGACTAGTCCCACCGATTTCACGATAAGCTAAATTACGTGTTTCGTACAAATGGAGGGTCCGATCTTCAATAGCTTCTGTCGTTTATCTGAAGTGAAATTTACTACATGAAGATGATAATACACTAACAGAAATGGACCGTAAGTCAGATTTTCATTAAACGCTTTGGAAAAGTTCATCACATAACCAGTATTAAATGATTAAATTTTCATTACTTTCCGAACTGACTTCCATCGTCAACATCAGTACAAGCTTTAACCCGCACAGGAACTAATACATTCTTCTACGCGTTCTGGCGTGGAAGCAAACAACCATCGAATGTCATCTTGAGGGATCAGTTAACGAATACTACTGGCTGGAAAGTGATACGGAAGTACACGTCTTCCAACCGCATCCCAGATGTGTTGCGTTGGTGACACATCAGGGTACCGGCAAGGCTAGTCAAGGATCTGTTAATTCCTCAAGGTGTTTGTAGTATGATTTGCAGGGTCGGGTTTTGCATTATTCCGGTTGGAATATGCCATTTGGTACGTTGGTCTTGATTCGTATGAGAACAAGGATTACCGTACTTGCCACATACTGGCGAGAATTCAGCTTTCCTTCAACAATTACCAAAGCAGTTGTCCTGTCACAGCCAATAGCAACGTACAACGAATCTAGAATTTGGAGAGGTATGGGTCTCCAGATTCGTTGGTTCCTATGATCTTTAAACAGGTCGTCCAAGGACATGGGAGCTTCGATCTGACTGCCACAAGCAAAAGTGAGACTTATGGATGAACACCGACGATTGCATTTTTTCTGCGTACCACGTATCTTGCTTATCCCTCGGCGAGATTATCAGCCGTAGGAAGAACAACGCTTGCGTTATCAGCGCATTTAATCTCTGGGTGCTCGACACATAAAATTAATTCAGTGGGCTTGCTGACAGTGCGCTGTCCACGAACAACTGCGTCAGGATTGTACTGAAAGTGACTCGATTTGGGGGAAAAAATCGATACCCGAGATAATTGCCGTGGGCAACAAAGTGATGTTGATGGTATACCCAGCGGATGCAGCGATAATGAGTCCACCGCAGTACTGATATCTTACTCAGCAGAGTTGCACTGCACGTCCCATGTAACGCCAAGAGTGGGGATCTACGTGCGGCAGCACCCCTTTGCCACTGTCCATTGTGCCGACACAGTCACTGACCGACAGACACTGATACTTCCAGCGCCATTATCATCGCCATCGCCATCGCCTAGCCTACATATTCAATGTTGGACGACGTCACGCTGTTTTGATATGGAACCTGTTTTAGGCAATCGTTGACGACGTTTTATTTTCTTATATGTTCGCGACTGGACAGTATAAACTCTCTTAGAGGGATATGTCAGATGCTTTGTCACTGCGTATTTAAATTGACGCTCCAACGATAAAACAAATCACAAGAATCGTCGTCGTCCATTGCGAATTGCAACAGCAGATAGGTGGGCCACAATGCGCTGAATAAGTTGGCTGGCGAGAAACAATGACATCTACTATCCCCGTGCCATGAGTAGTTGCAGCAGGAAGTAAGCACGTCAGCTACACCGACGCTATGCTCTTAACTACCATCACTGGTCCCACTTACAACCCAGCATACTACAAGGACTCCGATACTAGTGTTGCTCACGTCCACAGAGCAATTTCCTCTTACCATGTCCGCAGCACTGATGGCAGCGGATATATCGTGGCGTGACCACAGTGAAAAACACCTCGTCATTGTGTAATACAACAGCCGTTGCTCCACCTATGTTTATCACATTGTAAGCTGCCCGCTGTTTTGTGAATTAGGACTTACGTGACTTACTGGCAGATTAAAACTGTCCCGGACCAGGACTCTAACCCAGAACCCTGACCTGTACTGGGCAAGTGCTCTGCCAATTGACCTACCCATGTAAACTCATGACCTGTCCTCACAGCTTTACTTACGTGAGTACCTCTTCTCCTACATTCCAAACTTTACAGAAGTTCTTCTGCGAAACTTTCAGGACTAGTATTCCTGGAAAGAAGGGTACTGTGGAGACATGGCTTAGCCACAGTCTGCTGGATAGTTTCCAGAATCAATTTTCACTCTTCAGCAGCGTGACTGCTTATATGAGATACTCATGGAAGTAACGCTGTGAGGAACCGTGTTTGGGTAGCTCAGTTGGTGCTGGTATTGTAGCTCAGCATGTTGGGTCAGGGGACTGGACACCTTCTATAACGAAAACAAATAAAGAATCGGTGTGAATTTTTCATCAAAGGTGGCAGAGGGGTTTCCTTCGACATCCATACAGAACTTCTGACGATATGACCAAGAAAGAGATAGACAGAACGGTAAAAAAGTTGGTAGACCACTTTCCCGCGAAAAGTAAGAGCTACGGCTACGAGTCCCCGTCAGACATACAGTTTTAATCTGCTAAGAAGTTTCATATCAACTCACACCCCACTGCAGAATGAAAATTCATTCTGTAGAACTCGCATATTCGTGCAAGTTTGAAACAATTATTTATGCTCTGACATATGATCCAAATTAGAAGAAATGGTTTAAGGTTAATGTTAACACAATCTGAATTGAATGATGATAGAGACAACAACCTTACCCAAAAGCGCAACAACAGGGGAGAAAAAATCGTTTGGTATTAATATGTTTCTTAACATGCCTAGTTTCACTTTTTCAAAGTATAAACGAACAGCACCTAATTGGACTCTTAAAACTCGCAAAACGTGTCTTAATAAATGTCACTCGTTATTTTTTAACGACCTATGAATCTTTGCTATTTGACGAACATGAATGAGTTGTTCGTTTCTGCTGCCTGAATTTCTTGGAGGAAACTACACCAGCGTCAAACACAACTAACGATCTGAGGATCACTTACGAAAGATAGTTTGAAAGGCAACACACTAGTGCTAAGTGTTCCGTATATAGCAGATTTTATGGATTTTATGAGCTCGGTTAGCGATTTCATTCAAAATTATGTTATGGATGCCGTGCCACATGGCCAGTTTGTGAATCAGGGAAAGGCGAAATAAGTTAATGAATGCTTGATGACTAATTGAACTGACTGATACTACAACTGTAAACGGAATCTATTACGATACACACTTCCCAGTCACTGGGGGATATGTTCAAATACTGAAACGGACTAACATTAAATGCTTTCTGTACAGTATTTCAAAACAGCGCTTGCCGGAAATGTTCACACCCTGAAAAGGACTGACATTAAACACTTTCCGTATAGTACTTCAAGACCATGCTATAAAAGTTTTTCACGTGGAATAAATCGTCGTTAAAAGGTAACATAAGCTGCGTGTAAGTCTCCTGAGGTTTGGGATGCCTACACTGAAATGGATTTCGGATCACACGCGCTATAGAACAAGCACTAAGTCGAAGAAAGGTCCACATTTAGCACACGACATTGCAAACCCAATAATCTGTGGATCTCATTTGTAAAGAAACTAAACGCAACGCGTCCAGCGATTTGCATCTCACCATACTCGTATTAAATCGTAGTATGTCGTATTAAATCGTAGTATGTTGGTCAATAGCTTCCGTCTTGTGAATCAGACAAAGGTCTGAATAGCTGTCTGACATGGGTTGCTGCAAACAGCACCAAGCGAAAAGTCAGTCACTTTGCCCTACTGAACGAAGACCAGCCAAGAACAAGCCAGCCAGAACAAGCGAAACTAACACCGAGTATTTATGTTATCTGACACGTTTTCAAATACCTTAGCATCTCAGAAGAGCTCACTATATTCTCGCACTAGTAAACAAGCACTGCTCCGACGTTTTACAGTCGAAACACTAAAAAACAGCGTAACCAAATAAAAGACACAGTCAGTGCTTATTGCAGATTAAAGAGGAATAAAAATGCACGCATCATTAAGTGGCCACCTTCCAGCATGTTAAAAAATTAATGCTTCACGCAGTAACAGCGTCACTGAGCGCAGGAAGCTCCTATATAGCCTGGAATGTTTAGTTGAGGCACAAGCTAATCAAATAGCACGAATACAGCTGAAACGATAACATCCACATGCGAAAAAGGCACTCACTTCTCAGGCAGGTGATGGAGTTACTGCCTTGTGGAGGACGTGTCACTTGGCGTGAAACAGGGGCTCTAATGAGACTGAAAGCCTGTCATTCGTGAACAATACAGCAACCCACTGCGTAATATGATGCGTGCATTAATTAGTCTACAGCATAACGCAGGCAACCTTTACATTCATCATGTCAATGGACCAACCAACCGGTCCCGAATTTTGTCCCCATGGATTAAGTAACAGACCACAACATAAGGCCACTTGATATCACCACAGTTGGACATGTGTGTCACGCAGTGAAACGAAATGTATGCCCTTCGGTTCTAGCTCCACCAAATCACTGAGGTTTGTGGGCGACGGGCAAGCGATCACGGATCAGGATGGTATCACAAGGTTTTCGGTGTCTCGCGTAGCTCATGACACTATGTATCACCGACGTCATCAGCGCGCATTGGGGCACTAGATGCTACTAGTTAGCTGTGTCTAATGCAATTGCTCATAATTGTTTTATATGTCTTTACTAATTTTCGTTTCAAATAATAATATGACTGCTTTCATTGGTAAATAACAGCAACACATAATATAATGTAGGAAAAGAGAGAGAGAAAAAATGCGGTCTATAATTAAGTAACCTACCGGTAGACGGGTTGTAAATCATTACTGTGTGGCACTGTGGGGTCTTTGAATGTAAATAAAGTCCCATTAGTCTTCCAAACTTTAAAAAAAAATAGATCAAGTATACCACAAGTAAATGGCATGATAGAGATACTTAATGAACATTTATGCCCAAAACATGATAATCTGCTTAATAGCCTATGGAACGCAATAAAACAACGATTTTACATGTCATGGATTCGGTAAGCCCTTCATTGGTTCTAGTAAGTGTGTGGCACCAGATGAATAACCACAGGTCACGTGATTCCCGCCAATTAAAGGCTGGTCGTTTGTGCATGCATTGCCGATCTGTGACAGTATCCCAGCAGTTTTCCATAGGGTTCAGATAGGCGAATTCTTTGGCCAACACACCAAAATGAGTTCACTATCATACTCTTCAAAGCAATCTAGCACGATAATGTCCTTGTGAAAACGAAAGTTATCCTGCTGGAAGATGCCACCGCCTTCGGAGAAGACATCAACGACAAAGGGATGCACGTCGTCCACAATAACGTTGACGCAATCTACAGCAATCATGGTTCCTTCGATTACTACCGTAGCTCTCATGGAATCCCAGGTGAGTGTCCCTCATAGTGATTAGGAATGGTCATAATGTTTTGCCTTAGCAGTGTACTATGTAAACACTGCTGGCCATTAAAACTTGACACCATGAAGACGGCATACAACCAACGTTAAATCTGCGAGAACTATGATACATGCTTCGATATGCAAGGTGTTTTCATTTCAGTAAAACCACACAAACAAGCGGGTGGTTACAATTAAAATGCAGCTATCTCCGGAGGTACAGAGCGGACTGTAATTATCGTATGGCTGTTAAGTGTGGTAGATATGCTAACGCATTAATGTGGATTTACGATGGAAAAAAGTTCCAATTTTGGCCCCCAGTTGTAAATCTGGCGCTGAGCATAATCTCGTCGACGCCCCCGGTTCTCATTGTGCACAAATTGTGTAATCGGTCGTTAATAATAAAATCAACATTATGCGTTTCTCACTCGTTTGATATGTACTGCCCACGTTTCGTTCCTAATCCATTAGATGTGGAAACATTTCTATACGTCTTTCTTGCATTCACAGAGCAAGATTTGCACATGTTGACCAGAATTGGATCAAATTTTTCCAGCGTAAATATGTTCCACATTAACACATTAGAATATCTACCAAGTTCCGCTGCCATACGATAATTACACCCTCAGTGGACATTCACGAGTAGCTGCACTTTCATTATAAACACTTGGAACATGCAAGTGACGCCATATAAATTCTATACATAGTGCAAGATTATGTAACAAGCTTATAATTCAGAAATCGCATTTGATGTTCGGTGTTTGTGAGACGACAGGGTTATGCAGCTTGTGAGAAGGTATAACCCCCAACCGCAGGTGTGGGAATTCGATAGCGGTAGGGTGACACATATAGAAACTGCAGTTTATCATTCCAGGATAACAGTTCAAGCGACGGTTGTGATCGCACGACTGTCATCCTTATATGGAATGTTTGGGTTCAGTAAGGGCATTCTCAACATCATGCAACATCTCAATGGCGACTAGCGCTTGGAGGAAACAAACATTTCGCTCACTCGGCCGTGCAAGGTCGTATAGTCACGTAATGTATCAAGAGTGAGGAAAGTGGCTTGTTCAGTGCAGCAAGACATGTTTTCACATGCAGAGTGCGACGTCTGGAACTACACTGGCCGTCACCATGGCGACCATTCTAGCGGATTTTCTCGGTACGGCAACAGAGAGAGGTAAGACGCCAGTACTGTACCCAATGGAAACAAGTGGCACCATCTCATCTTCTAAGACGAGTCTCGATGCTCCGTACAGCATCAAGAAGAACGTAACGGTGTGTGGATTCTCTGAGGAGAACGCATGTTGCCAGAATGCATTGGCGATCGTCGTACAGGGCCAGGAGCCAGCGTGATGGTATGGGATACCACTGGTTATGCACTACAGTCACCACTGGTTCGCGAAGCCGAAAAATATGATTTAAGCTCCTATATTTCTGACGTGTGAAGGCTGTTGTTTGAGCCCTGTCTCCAAGGTTCCCCATGACGTTTTCTTTCAACAAGATAACGCAAGACTGTATGTTGTTGATGGTGTGCTGATGTAACTTGATACAGGGTTCTCCAATGGCCTTGCTGCAGTTGTCACCTGCGCTCATTTCGGCTTGGATCGAGACAGATTACCATAGTTGCTGTCAGAGGTGTTAGCTCTGTGTACTAAACTTCGCTTGCTGTACACCTCCAAATAACCTACAAATTTAACAATGTGTTCTTACTGTGCTGCGTATACACAATATGTAATATTTCCTTGTTTACTATTCTTCCTGGAGCTGAAATATTAAACACCAGTAAGTTTTTGTTTTCATGCACTTATATCAGAATAGCTGTCATTAATCCAGTTGATGAGTAGAGATGGAATGCGTTGTAAGTACCAAACCAGACATTTGTTAGGAGAATGCAAAAACAATGTGCCTCTCTGTGTACATAACTGACTTGTATCCAAAAAATATTGAGAGGACGTTCTGATACCACTGAATTATGCTGGTCACTGTATCACAGAAAAGAGACAAATTAGCAAATAATTACTAAAAAATTCCAAGCGCCATATTAGGGAAATCACTGGCTGTAAGTGCCAATAAGAAAGCTTTTACAAATTGATTCTAGTAAAGAAAATACCAGCGACCAGGCAGACTAAATAATACAATCTATTTGTGCTGATGGCGCCGTTATCTGTTTCGAGCTGACAGGTTCATCTTCAGACGCCTGTTCCCTATTATACTGGATATAACGGATATAAGTGTAGGTATTTTTATGTATGGTACCTTAATATTTATACACATCTGTGTGGTGATTATTTTTTCTCTACGTCAAATAGTCTTCCCACAAGCATGTCACATAATTTACTACCGGATGTTTTCTGTACAGACGTAACTGAACCACGAAGTGACAAATGCCTCACAATATGAACTAACCGTTTTGCGCCCAGCGTCTACACTTCAACACCTGACCTACTGCCCATGGGAAAATAAACATAAATGACTTGCAACTGCCATGTCAACTTGGAGGTACTAACCAACCTAAAAACAAACGACCTGTGAAAGCTGCAATTATTAGCAGGTGTGTGTATTTTCTCGTTACAAGTGCAAGAAAATACGTGTTTTCCCCACCAGTCGCCATCCGATTTATTGAAGAAGGCATCATTAGTTGCTTGTAACTAAAAATATTTAGAGTTTAGTTTGTTTCTCGATCGATGAACAGATAGTTAACAAATAGTTGGTTTTTGCTTGGAGTAATTTCTTCTTGGTTTTTTGTCCATGTCGGGAAATGCTGTAGCTAGCACTTCTTTGGTTTCTTTCTTTGTTGGGCTCTGATAATTGTGGTCTAATTGTATTCTGCTTTGCGGAACTACGGATTTTTTTAGGTTTAACACAAGACACTTTCGTAAACCATTGTTCGCTGTTTATTGGGTACTTCTAAGTGTGTATTGTGTTTTGTAGTGATGGTAACATTGCCAGTAGCTTTTCTTTGATCCAATTTTTTTTTCTTTCCTGTAGTTCGTTATGTGTGTATTATTCTGTTTAATTATCATCATCATCATCATCATCATCATCATCATCATCATCATTTAAGACTGATTATGCCTTTCAGCGTTCATTCTGGAGCATTCTCCCCCTTATAAAATTCCTCCATGATCCCCTATCCAGTGCTAACATTGGTGTCTCTTCTGATGTTAAGCCTATTACTTCAAAATCATTCTTAACCGAATCCAAGTACCTTCTCCTTGGTCTACCCCGACTCCTCCTACCCTCTACTGCTGAACCCATGAGTCTCTTGGGTAACATTGCTTCTCCCATGCGTGTAACATGACCCCACCATCTAAGCCTGTTCGCCCTGACTGCTACATCTATAGAGTTCCGTCCCAGTGTTTCTTTGATTTACTCATTGTGCACACCCTCCTGCCATTGTTCCCATGTACTAGTACCTGCAATCATCCTAGCTACTTTCATATCCTTAACCTCAACCTTATGGATAAGGTAACCTGAATCCACCCAGCTTTCGCTCCCATACAACAAAGTTGGTCGAAAGATTGAACGGTGCACAGATAACTTAGTCTTGGTACTGACTTCCTTTTTGCAGAAGAGTAGATCGAGCTGAGCAGCGCTCACTGCATTAGCTTTGCTACAACTCGCTTCCAGTTCTTTCACTATGTTGCCATCCTGTGAGAATATGCATCCTAAGTACTTGAAAATGTCCAAATGTTTTAACTTTGTTCCTCCTATTTGGCACTCAATCCGTTTATATCTCTTTCCGACCGACATTACTCTTGTTTTGGAGATGCTAATATTCATACCATAGTCCTTACATTTCTGATCTAGCTCTGAAATATTACTTTGCAAACTTTCAATAGAATCTGCCATCACAACTAAGTCATCCGCATGTGCCAGACTGCTTATTTTGTGTTCACCTATCTTAATCTCACCCAGCCAGTCTATTGTTTTCATCATATGATCCATAAATAACATGAACAACAGTGGAGACAGGTTGCAGCCTTGTCTTACCCCTGAAACTACTCTGAACCATGGACTCAATTTACCGTCAACTCTAACTGCTGCCTGACTATCCATGTAACGACTTTTAATTGCTTGCAATTGTTTGCCTCCTATTCCATAATCACATAGAACAGATAATAACCTCCTCCTAGGAATCCGGTCATATGCCTTTTCTAGATCTATAAAACATAGATACAATTCCCTATTCCACTCGTAACACTTCTCCATTATTTGCCATAAGCTAAAGATCTGGTCCTGACAACCTCTAAGAGGCCTAAACCCACACTGATTTTCATCCAATTTGTCCTCAACTAATACTCGCACTTTCCTTTCAACAATACCTGAGAAGATTTTACCCACAACGCTGATCAAAGAGATACCTCTGTAGTTTTTATAATCTTTTCTGTTTCCATGTTTATACACTCCTGGAAATTGAAATAAGAACACCGTGAATTCATTGTCCCAGGAAGGGGAAACTTTATTGACACATTCCTGGGGTCAGATACATCACATGATCACACTGACAGAACCACAGGCACATAGACACAGGCAAAAGAGCATGCACAATGTCGGCACTAGTACAGTGTATATCCACCTTTCGCCGAAATGCAGGCTGCTATTCTCCCATGGAGACGATCGTAGAGATGCTGGGTGTAGTCCTGTGGAACGGCTTGCCATGCAATTTCCACCTGGCGCCTCAGTTGGACCAGCGTTCGTGCTGGACGTGCAGACCGCGTGAGACGACGCTTCATCCAGTCCCAAACATGCTCAATGGGGGACAGATCCGGAGATCTTGCTGGCCAGGGTAGTTGACTTACACCTTCTAGAGCACGTTGGGTGGCACGGGATACATGCGGACGTGCATTGTCCTGTTGGAACAACAAGTTCCCTTGCCGGTCTACGAATGGTAGAACGATGGGTTCGATGACGGTTTGGATGTACCGTGCACTATTCAGTGTCCCCTCGACGATCACCAGAGGTGTACGGCCAGTGTAGGAGATCGCTCCCCACACCATGATGCCGGGTGTTGGCCCTGTGTGCCTCGATCGTATGCAGTCCTGATTGTGGCGCTCACCTGCACGGCGCCAAACACGCTTACGACCATCATTGGCACGAAGGCAGAAGGGACTCTCATCGCTGAAGACGACACGTCTCCATTCGTCCCTCCATTCACGCCTGTCGCGACACCACTGGAGGTGGGCTGCACGATGTTGGAGCGTGAGCGGAAGACGGCCTAATGGTGTGCGGGACCGTAGCCCAGCTTCATGGAGACGGTTGCGAATGGTCCTCGCCGATACCCCAGGAGCAACAGTGTCCCTAATTTGCTGGGAAGTGGCGGTGCGGTCCCCTACGGCACTGCGTAGGATCCTACGGTCTTGGCGTGCATCTGTGCGTCGCTGCGGTCTGGTCCCAGGTCGACGGGCACGTGCGCCTTCCGCCGACCACTGGCGACAACATCGATGTACTGTGGAGACCTCACGCCCCACGTGTTGAGCAATTCGGCGGTACGTCCACCCGGCCTCCCGCATGCCCACTATACGCCCTCGCTCAAAGTCCGTCAACTGCACATACGGTTCACGTCCACGCTGTCGCGGCATGCTACCAGTGTTAAAGACTGCGATGGAGCTCCGTATGCCACGGCAAACTGGCTGACACTGACGGCGGCGGTGCACAAATGCTGCGCAGCTAGCGCCATTCGACGGCCAACACCGCGGTTCCTGGTGTGTCCGCTGTGCCGTGCGTGTGATCATTGCTTGTACAGCCCTCTCGCAGTGTCCGGAGCAAGTATGGTGGGTCTGACACACCGGTGTCAATGTGTCCTTTTTTCCATTTCCAGAAGTGTAGATTGGTGTGATTACTGCTTTCGTCCAGTCTGATGGAACCTGTCTCGACTCCCACGCCATTTCAGTTATGCTGTGTAGCCATTTAAGACCTGACATTCCACTGTATTTGATGAGTTCCGACTTAATTTCATCCACCCCAACCGCTTTATTGCACTGCAATCTATTGACCATTTTCTCCACTTCCTCCAATGTGATCCTATTTCCATCATCATTCCTGTCCCATTGTACATCAAAATCTGAAACATTACTGATCGCATTTTCACCTACATTGAGCAACTCTTCAAAATATTCCCTCCATTTGCCCAAGGCATCAACACGATTCACGAGCAGTTTTCCTGACCTGTCTAAAATACTTGTCATTTCCTGCTTACCTCCCTTTCGAAGACTGCTAATAACACTCCAGAATGGTTTTCCAGCAGCTTGACCCAAGGTCTCCAACCTGTTTCCAAAGTTTTCCCAAGATTTCTTCTTGGATACTGTAATTATCTGTTTGGCTTTGTTTCTTTCTTCGACATAACTTTCTCTGTCTACCTGAGTTCTAGTATGTAGCCATTTTTCATACGCCTTCTTTTTCCTTTTACAGGCTGCCTTGACTGTGTCATTCTACCAAGCTGTTTGCTTCATTCTACCTTTACACACTACTGTTCCAAGACATTCTTTGGCCACTTCTAGTACTGTGTCCCTGTACCTTGTCCATTTCTTTTCCAGTGACTGCAATTGACTACATTCAACTACCTCGTACCTTTCTGAGTTCACTGTTACGTACTTGTGTCTGATTTCCTTATCCTGAAATTTCTCCACTCTTATCCTCCTACACATGGACCTGACCTCCTGCACTTTCGGCCTCACAATACCAATTTAACTGCAGATTAAATAGTCATCAGTGTCATCAAAGAATCCCCTAAATACACTGTGTCCCTCACAGCCTTCCTGAATTCCTGATCTGTTATTATATAGTCAATGACAGATCTGGTACCCCTGCCTTCCCAAGTATACTGGTGAATGTTCTTATGTTTAAAAAAAGAGTTTGTGATTACTAAGCCCATACTGGCACAGAAATCCAAGAGTTGTTTCCCATTCCTGTCGGCCTCCATATCCTCTCCAAATTTACCCATAACCTTTTCATACCCTTCTGTTCGATTTCCAATCCTGGCATTAAAATCACCCATGAGCAGAACACTGTCCTTGTCCTTTACTCTAACAACTACGTCACTGAGTGCGTCATAAAAACTACCCATCTTATCTTGATCTGTCCCTTCACAATGCGAATACACTGACACTATCCTAATTTTCTTGCTAGACACTGTCAAATCTATCCACATCAGTCGTTACTTTACATACCTTATTGCAACTACGCTGGGTTCCATTTCTTTCCTGATGAAAAGCCCTACACCCCATTGTGCTATTCCTGCTTTGACTCCTGACAGGTAGACCTTGCATTCTTCCACTTCCTCTTCTTTCTTACCCCTTACCCGAATGTCACTAACAGCTAAAACGTCCAACCCCATCTTACTTGCAGCCTCTGCCAGCTCTACCTTCTTCCCAGAGTAGCCCCCATTGATATTAATAGCTCCCCATCTCGTTATCAGTCGTTTGCCAAGTCGTATCTTATGCGTCCCTGGTTTGTCAATTAGAGGTGGGACTCCGTCACCTCCAAAGGTCCGAGGCATTTTGCTCTGATTGTTGCCATCAAATTTATAGTACTAGGGAAGCAGGTTGCTAGTTTCGCTGGCTCTGTTATTATTTGCTTTATTATATATGAAATAAAATATTTTACTACGAAAAGAGCTCCGAAATACCTCCATGGTCATCTCGCCTGGTTTGTCGTAAAACGCAGCCAAATTGTTCATCAAAAAAGGTTGTAATTTATCAAATGTTCACAGATAACAAAGGTTATTTATGACAAATTGTTAAACTTTTAGTCCCCTTGTTGAAAATGTACCTCCTACACTCTTTCACATTCGTGGTAATATTTGTGTTCTGTGTCACACTGAAAGTCAATCATTAAATAGTTTTACAGTAGTGTAATGGATTGTCTGTACACTTACTCACGAGAACTGTTCTACCATGGTATGGCATTCGTGTCAGTTTGCTTCACTAATATGACGAAAACATATATATCATCGAAGAAATGAATAATCTGAGTTTATACACAGTAAACTAAAGAAACAAATGTTTGTGTCCAATAAATCATTTTCATATTAGTACATTAAAGCGTCGTTGGTAATGTTCGGTTGAATGTCGACAATGTCGTACGGAGCGGGCGGCGCGAAGCAATTGTTGCGTAGCGTCGTCTGGAATGCGGCGTGCCGACGACCGCTGGGGTCGACGACCTGCTCGCCGTAACAGCGACGGCGTGTTGGGGTGGCGCCCATGCAGTCGCGAACCGCGCCGAACCATTCACCAATGTCGGCGTGTTGCAGTTGTTTCCCGCGACCGGCTGGCTGGCGGCACGGCACCCGTCTCTGCTTCTCCGCATGGCTCCCCGTCACAACGCATGAAACAAATATTCCACAACGGTGTACTGTCTTTAAGGATACAGATTATTAGCTGTGGAGGAAAATGCAACTTGGTTAAAAGCGTTTATTGTTCAGTAAGCCGTCATTTCGCTGGTATGCACAGGATGTTTTGGCGTGATAACGGGTTTCTTGTGGCTTCACAAGTGAATCGCATTGTGACACTGGCATTTAGGGTTCGTCACACGCACGTTGTACTACACACTTTCATTTGTTCTCACGGTCGATACGCTGCAAGAGCGTCTCTCAACACGCGAAAATGTTTCGGTTCACACTCACTAAATGTTTCCGTCGACCGATGTTTGTTTGAATCGGCTCCGAACGGATCACTAACTACCGTTTTAACACACAGTAAATTTATTGTTTAGTTGAGCACTGCACTATGACAGTCACTCAACACTTGACTTATTCCAACGTATATATTGGTGCAGATACAACAGTCATTTTCTGTCCCTGCTACACACAATATTCCGTCCTTTCCTAGATTGTTTATGCACACAGTTTATTTTTAATGCTTATCAACTGTTCTTAGCATAATCACTCTCATCTACATTGAGCCCATTGTGTTTACCATGTCATTACACACTTTTAGTATTGTTATTAGGCATATATGGCTTTTTTGTAATTATTTAAAGGTGTGTGATTTTTGGTACATAGTTTTCTTTTCCTTTTTCGGTGTAGCTTGCCAGGTTATCACCCATCAAGCAAACAGATTTTACCATGTGCATGACAGCTGGACTTGGGCATATTGCTCAATAAATACTTGATTTAGTACTAGTATTTCTTTTAATGATCTCTCCTACAGGACTACAGTGTAGTTCCCGCGTTGATTGACTTGATTCGCGTACTGCGTAATTAATATTCAAGGACGTGTACCAAGTACGGGCTTCAATTAAAGCATCGATACATTCCAAGCGTAGGTTACACGGAACGGGTTTGTCTTTGATTGAATTCTGCTCCAGTGCCGTTCTCAGATCACTATTGGCAGTAACGTTATATCACACAATTGTTTCGTACTACAAAGTCTTTTTTTTTCAGTAGAGACACTCTCTCAGGGTTCCTTAATTCTAACACAATTACACTTGTTACATTACTATATGAAATCTCATCATTAATTGTACCTACTCACTACAAATGAAAAATGATTCAAGAAATTATTCATTACTTTGTCAACAAAAAGATTGTTCATTGCTTGATGAGCATATAGTATTTTAATGACACTAATTGTCTCAATTTGCTTGCTGTTGCCCAGTTTGTTGATCCTACTTTCATGCTATGCTTACTTATTTATGTCTTACTTTCTCAAGATTTTAAATACACACAAATTCTTTCTTAAAACTAACATACTCTAAAACACAATTGACATCGTCTTACTGACACTATTTACATCTGACAGGTCACTGAATAAATAATTTTACTATTCCATTCTAACATCTTTCGAATTTCTTTAGCCACTACTTCCCTCCGCGACCAAGGGATGGAGTAAGATGCGCGACAGTATGTTTTGTGGGGCATCACCTCTATGTGATAGTGGTACCCCTTGATTATTCCTGGTCGGTCGGTAAATACCATGATATATTCCGATAGCAGCTGCGTCAACTGTTGCTTAAACTTTCAGATTCCTGTACTTTGATTTGATACTATGATAATAGAGATCTGCAACATGTGAATAATCATTGAGGTGTAGTACCCAGCGGTTCCTACATTTGATAATAATTCGGTTGCAACATGGCACAAGTACCTCCTTCGATTTCATCATAGACAACTCAATCCTTCTACCTTTATTAACTATGCTTAGTTTTCCCGAGGAGAGGTCAATCACTGCGTCCCTCTCACGGAGAAAATCTACTCCCAGAATGCAGGTCACCTTTAACCCTTTAACAATGAGGAACGAGCTCACTATGGCTTCGCCCTCCTTACAAATCTCCACCTGCACCTGGTACTTAACTAATTGGCTCTGTGCACTTATAGCTCCAGATACCTTGCAATTATGAACCGGGAAAGTGGGTATGCTACGTCCCTTCCCCAGTGCTTTAAACAGTTCTGTACTCATTACACTCACTGAGGCACCTGCACTGCAACATCATTGATTTTCGCTTCTATTATGCCTTGCACATTTTCATTGCCATCTTTCTTACACTCATGCGGTTCGGTCAGTAGATCTTTATCCATACTGATACCGTCGTTGTATCGCAGCATATGTATTCCAGGCATATTATTGTTATTCGTTTTGCTGTCACTCCACCACTCGGCCAGCGATGGACAGCATATCGTGGCCGATTCTAGTTTGTTGGATGGCTTGCTTGTGAGGTACTTGGACGGCTATTGTCCGCGACCTCTACTATGTGTACATTTTGATTTGTAGGCCGCCACGACTGCGCAATAGGCGCGTTTTGCAGTGGTGGTCTGTTGTTATCGTACCGGTCATTACCTTGCCGTTCTGGGCTTGGTCGCTGATTCTGATTCCAATTGCGATTACTGTCGCTGTAATTGCCATGCCACTGACCTCGCGCATTTTTCCAGCGGTTGGTCCCTGGCAGTCCGGAGTCGTACTGATCGTCAGATCTGACTTCTACCATTATTACCATTTTGCGAGTGCTCTTGCCGCTTGTTACCGCCCTCACCATTTCCATGATTGTGGTTTAGTGCACTATTATTTCTGCCATGTTTACACCCTGATGCATTGTTCTGTGAGTGATCACACGCTGCTTTTGCGTCTTCCTGGATTAATTCTATTGAATCTAGAACAGACAGGAAATGTTCCATGTCGTTCTCTGGTACGTGTATTAGTTTCTCTTTGATATGAATGGGTAAATGTGATTTTAGGAGTCTTATTATGTCTCTTGGTGAGATCGGCTCATCCCAGTAGCGCGTCTTGTTTATATACTTCTCGAAATACCGTCTCAGATTCCCAAGCCGGGGGGAGTACGGTTCGGGATTGTATACTTCTTTTCTTAGCCGCTCTTGTATACAAGGCGACCAGTATTTCGACAAAAACGTCCTTTCGAACTGTTCATACGTCATGCAGCTGTCTGCTACTTCCCTAGCCCACAACGCTGCATCACCCTAAATGTATGACATTACGTATTGAATTTTCTGTGGTTCATTCCACACACTAGGCAAGATATTTTTAAAGCTTTTTATGAATACTACTGGGTGTACTGACTTCCGTTCAGTAGTAAACGTTTGAAACTGCATATTTTTGATCAAACTTTCTTCAACCAATATTTTTAGACTACACTGGTTTGCTCCTGGGACATAGGCTGTGTGCTCCGAATCGAACCTACAGCTCTTCGCATTATCGCCTAAGGATTCACCATTGTTGCGTCGCGCATAAGTTCGTGCGTTGCCAAAAACATCGTCTGTTGGCGACATAGTTTCATGTTCAAGATGTTTGCTGCTCTGTGCTAAACCCTTTTCCAATTCGGATATCCATTTGGTGACATTCACTTGCCACTGCGGAATATGCTCACTGAGTATTTGTTTGATGGTTTGCACGTCGTTCTGTACTTGACTATTTACTGCGGTACTGAACGATTCGGAATCTCTATCTGCCATGGCTGCTTGTACCTTAGAATCAATATTTTTGTCGATCTCGCTCTCCTTCGTTTCTAGCCATGAGTTGAATTCGGTTTCAATTTTAGTCGCTTGTTCGTTCCACTTCTGCTCTACAAGCTGTGTGGAATCTATTTCTAGCTTTTCTAATCGGTTGGCCAAAACACCTATCTCGTCTACAATGTTAGTCTTTGCTACTTGCAGGTTGTTGACCTGTACAGTCAACTCCTGCACGGCCTTAGGTATTGACTCATAATTCTGTTTCATAAAGGCAATCTCTTTTTTCATAATTTCTAACGATTGCACAAGTTACTGATCCCGCTCAGCTTGCTGGCGATCCCGCTCGGCCTGCTGGGCAAGAAACGTTTCCTCTAGCTGGCGATCTCGCTCAGCCTGCTGTGCAAGAAAGATCTCAATTTTTTCGTCCTTTTCAGCTTGTTGTTGCGCAAATTTTGACTAGTAATCCAGCACGCGCTCTAATATCGTCTGAAGTGAATACTCACCAGGCAGATTACCACTCTCTGGTTCCTGCTTTTCTGGGGGTGCTGCAATTTCTTTATCTCCTTGAGCACTGGTGGGCGGTGGCACCACTTCCTGTGCCCCTCCCCCCACATTTTCGCATGGTATATCCTCAAAGAGAGTACTTGTACTGCTTAATGCACCCGTTTCTAAATTCCCTGCACTATCTAATGGCTGTTCCGCAGTATCCATATTGCTCGGGCGTTGACTACGCAATTTAACCATATTCATAAATTACCTACTCGAACCCAGGATCTGACAGTTTTGCCACTTGCACACAAAATATGGTAATTTATCTAAAATACATTGCACACTAAAAATTACTATCTACACTCAACTTTGCCCTGTCACAAATACTAACGTCAAACTACGCACACCACTAGCGATATGACATCACTTCACTGGAGTTAAGCTTCTATAAACAGGACAACAACACTGTAGTCTTACCTTTAGTTTATCTGATTTCGGGGTTCGGCTGCCCCCGGATTATGTAGTTGTTACAGTTTCTCAGTACTATCAGAATCGTTTCCTCTGACTCGCTTGCAGTGGTGCGTTTTTTCATGAAAGAATTTTTATAGATTAATTAATACATGGCATTAATCATGAGACACATACATACATTTATCACTAAATACATACATGTATATAACAATAGACAATTAAAGAAAAGACAAAAAACAGTTATTATTTTCGTGGCCACTGCAAATTCGAGCCCCACGTTGGGCGCCAGTTTCGCTGGCTCTGTTATTATTTGCTTTGTTTTATTATTACTGGCGTAACAACTAATATATGAAATAAAATATGTTACTACGAAAAGAGCTCCGAAATACCTTTTAGTGATGCTGTGCTGTGACTTTCTTTGGATCATTAATTTTCAACAAAACAAAATATATTATGTTCTTTTTATTCTGGATCTGGCTTTCTACTAAACGAACATTTTTTCGTTACTGTAACTCACTACAAAGTTCAACATATCTTCCTTACTTTATAGTTATTGAAAAGATTAATGCAAATTATTTCGTTATTAGTACTGATGTTACAGTACGCAATGTTTGTTCAACATCAAAATTTTGCAGTGGATTTTTGTTAACAGTAAAACACAAATAATTACCACGACTAACACGAGAACATGAGACTATTGTCATAGAAAAAGATGTTTTTACTATAAGGTTTGCCAGACCAGAACTACGCACAGCAAGATTTCTTTTATGTTATGAAGGTAAATTATCTTTTTGCACTGTTAGTAATATATTATCAGCAGCCCGCGTCAACCTGTAAAGCACATCATAAAATCTGCTGCTCTGCTCTGTAATTCCGAAAGCTGAAAGAAATAATTTAACTTGACTACTACCTGCCCGTTTCTTTGCGGTATGATAGATTTCATTTAATGTAGTTTGAATGCGCCGCGGTAGCGGCTCGTTCGTTTGTAGCGCAGCTCTGCACCACGAATAATATTTAAATAACTGAAAATGGCTTAAAGGGATGGGATAAAATACCAGGCAAGCTTATTAAAATCATAATGCAAGGTTTCAATAAGTAACTCTATTCAAAACATTTAAACAAATCAATTAATTACACACTTTTCCGAGGTTATGTGTAATGGCGTCCCTCTCACAATCTTGACAAAAGAATGCTACGCAAGCGTAGAATATAACGTCACAGGCTCTTCCTACTCACGTAACTCCAAGAAGACGACAGAGAAATTAATGTTCTTTTTTTACTATTTGTACTAGTCACCTATTCTCATCTTTGTTTGGTATTTAATAAGTATCGTCTGTGGCGGTTTCAGTACTCGCCGACACAGATATTATCTAAATTAAAAAACATCAGTACATAATTCCATACAAGAACAAAACATGACACACAATGTTTTCTCTTTATTACATAATACGTCTTTTGCTAAGAGACGTTACACTAGCCCCGGGTCCCATTGAGTTTTACCCCTAACGTTGAGGGACTAACCGGTGGATTTGGTAGTCTTTGCCGTCTGAGCACAAAGGTGGCCACGACTCGGAATATGTCAGAGATGCCCAGCCTTATGCCAAAGTAACTGGTATCCCGACTGTCAGGACCACTTACTTGGCCACTCATACGTTGCCCGTGGTTCATGAACTAGGACATGATACCAGGAACCCACACCATGAACCACTGTTTAATTATATTATTGTGTATTTATACACTAGGTAATAGTAATTAAGGATCATTAACGGAGTTTTAATTTTTTGTGGTGAGTAGATGGGAGAGGGAGAAGCAAAGATGAATGGACACAACAAGTGAGATAGGGTGAGAATGGAAAAAGCGCTTCTGTTTTTCATGTGATTTCTTCAGTTATTTTATCGTGTCTGGTTCCCGATATTTATTTGGTAGTCAAGCAATTGTTTATTTTGCGTGTATATGGAAATTTTCTTGGAAACTGCAAGAACCTCCAGATATATCTCAATTTAGATGGTAAGTCTGTAAATGGTGGTATAAGGGACATACAGTATACCTGGCTACGCATTCCCACCTGCGTTTTGCGATAATTAAGCCATTCTGTCTTTTAACTGACATAGTGAGCCGCCATGCAAGAATTCTTCCTACCTGTTATGTGGAGATGCTCTTGTTTTACATCCCCCTGCAGGGCCGTAGCAGCGCCATTGGATTCTGGAAGTGCAGTACTGCTGTCTATGTTGAATGTAATGAAATAGAAAGAAGTTTTTTGTGCAAATGGTTTTCATATGTGATGCCATTATGGTGGGTTTATCTAAGAAACACCTTACAATGAACTTGTTCACACTGTGTATAAGCTAACTATTAACGGTACGAGAACATGGTCTACCACATGACTAGACCGAAAGGCATCCTAACAATTACTGCCGACTATGGCACACCGTTTGTAACTTGAGCGTACAACCAGCATAGTTCGCGTAAGGCCATACATCTTCAGTTACGCCGAAGTCATTCACTTGTTTATTAATATCAACGTTTCTTGGCATTGAAAAATGCCTGAAAGATAGTATTTATGACCCAGAGACTCCTCAGAATGTCTGAGTGGCAAAAGGCAAATTTTGTTAGCAAATATTTATTAATAATTACTTGCAATTACTTTAAACCCGCCAGAATAAATGTACTTTACCTACGTATCACTTTCCTGACGTCACGTACGATTCCTGCATCGGCACCTCATTCCACTGCCTCTGAAAGTAGCAGAAGGTCAATCACCTGTGCTAGCCAGCGTGGGAAGCTGCCGCTTGCTCTTTACTTCGTAAATACAGCATTGCTGAGACATTCTTTTCATGTATATGAAACAGCAAAACTGTAAAAAAAGTAAAATGCGCTCTTATATGCAAATAAGGCGTACCTTACAAATCCATTATGATAACTTCTTTTCAGACACAATCGGAATTTTGGAAACATTAGAAACGCGGTATCTCAGTTCTTAGGAGCAGCTTTTACAATATAGGTCAGTTTGTTTTATGCCAGATGCTTTAGATATTCTTTTTCTCTTCAAATGCAAAACCTGCTCGTTTATGGAATCTTATTACATTTTCAGCTACTTAAATAGTTTTCCTCGCTTCTAATTATTAGTATTTGCATAATCTTTGAGTTTTGACTACCATGCTCTCCTAAATTTTAACTACCATAAATCTTTTCAAAATATCACTTTAATATATATCAACAGAGCTTATTACAGAAAACACTTCAAGTATACTCACAAAGATAAACGAACATCAGCTTTTGGAACAGTTATCAATCCTGTGAAAGTTATATAGCAAATATCATAATAGTATAATTTGTTTAACTTTTTCAGATATATAGAAAATTTTTTAGCCTACAAATGTTTAGTTCATGTTTTCATGTTGCTAGTTGGCTGCCCCACAGGAATCCATTGAAGCATAATTTATCAGAGTTTTCCTAAATACGCAAGATATACAAAACACACAACACATTTCATAAAATCCCACAGAATTTTTTTTTTCTTTTTGCACTGTTATGGTGTTTAAATGATCACTATTGAGATTCGTGTAGCACTTACGACTCAAGGGCATTCTTTGATAAATCACTGCACTGATGCATTTTGGTGAGAAGCATTATCGTTCGCCAGCCGAAGTTGTTGGTCCTAGGCAACATGTTTGCATTGCCTGATGATTAAAGCCATAATTCACGCATATGCCAGCAGCGCCTCTGGTCGCTGAATGGTCATCAGGCTTGGTTATCAGTGCACTTCATCTGGGTAGGTGTGCTCGAAATTCCCGAAGTTCCCTCATCAAGACATCAAGTATGGATACATGAAACAAAGACATACAATTCAATATTCCTTACTTTATTCTTTGTTTCATTTACTACCCCTAGTCAACCTCACTCTGATTCGGAATCCCTTTTCTCTATGGAACACTTCCCTCTTTATTCACTTACCACTGAAAACACTTGTACACTATTTTTAGGTAGTACTTATCCTGCACATTCCCTTTGGGACTAACCATATTACTAAATGTAATTTCTCTCTGAATAACATTTACCATTAGGTTCACAATACCCTTTCCTAAATCCATAATTACTGCGTGGTCGGCTAACAAATCTGTCCCTGTGACTACGAAGGCTTTCCCGGCGTAATAATTGATAATATTCTTCTTAAGAATCATGAAAGAAGGTTGTATACGTGGAAGAACCCTGGAGATACTAAAAGGTATCAGATAGATTATATAATGGTAAGACAGAGATTTAGAAACCAGGTTTTAAATTGTAAGACATTTCCAGGGGCAGATGTGGACTCTGACCACAATCTATTGGTTATGACCTGTAGATTAAAACTGAAGAAACTGCAAAAATGTGAGAAATTAAGGAGATAGGACCTGGATAAACTGAAAGAACCAGAGGTTGTACAGAGTTTCAGAGAGAGCATAAGGGAACAATTGACAGGAATAGGGGAAAGAAATACAGTAGAAGAAGAATGGGTAGCTCTGAGGGATGTAGTAGTGAAGGCAGCAGAGGATAAAGTAGGTACAAAGACGAGGGCTGCTAGAAATCCTTGGGTAACAGAAGAAATATTGAATTTAATTGATGAAAGGAGAAAATATAAAAATGCAGTAAATGAAGCAGGCAAAAAGGAATACAAACGTCTCAAAAATGAGATCGACAGGAAGTGCAAAATGGCTAAACAGGGATGGCTAGAGAACAAATGTAAGGATGTAGAAGCTTATCTCACTAGGGGTAAGATAGAAACTGCCTACAGGAAAATTAAAGAGACCTTTGGAGAGAAGACAACCACGTGTATGAATATCAAGAGCTCAGATGGCAGCCCAGTTCTAAGCAAAGAAGGGAAGGCAGAAAGGTGGAAGGAGTATATAGAAGGTTTATACAAGGGCGATGAACTTGAGGACAATATTATGGAAATGGAAGAGGATGTAGATGAAGACGAAATGGGAGATACGATACTGCGTGAAGAGTTTGACAGAGCACTGAAAGACCTGAGTCGAAACAAGGCCCCCGGAGTAGACAACATTCCATTAGAACTACTGACGGCCTTGGGACAACCAGTCCTGACAAAACTCTACCAGCTGGTGAGCAAGATGTATGAGACAGGCGAAATACCCTCAGACTTCAAGAAGAATATAATAATTCCAATCCCAAAGAAAGCAGGTGCTGACAGATGTGAAAATTACCGAACTATCAGTTTAATAAGCCACGGCTGCAAAATACTAACGCGAATTCTTTACAGACGAATGGAGAAACTGGTAGATGCAGACCTCGGGGAGGATCAGTTTGGATTCCGTCGAAATGTTGGAACACGTGAGGCAATACTGACCTTACGACTTATCTTAGAGGAAAGATTAAGAAAAGGCAAACCTACGTTTCTAGCATTTGTAGACTTAGAGAAAGCTTTTGACAATGTTGACTGGAATACCCTTTTTCAAATTCTAAAGGTGGTAGGGGTAAAATACAGGGAGCGAAAGGCTATTTATAATTTGTACAGAAACCAGATGGCAGTCATAAGAGTCGAGGGGCATGAAAGGGAAGCAGTGGTTGGGAAAGGAGTGAGACAGGGTTGTAGCCTCTCCCCGATGTTATTCAATCTGTATATTGAGCAAGCAGTAAAGGAAACAAAAGAAAAATTTGGAGTAGGTATTAAAATTCATGGAGACCAGGAAAAACTTTGAGGTTTGCCGATGACATTGTAATTCTGTCAGAGACGGCAAAGGACTTGGAAGAGCAGTTGAACGGAATGGACGGTGTCTTGAAAGGAGGATATAAGATGAACATAAACAAAAGCAAAACGAGGATAATGGAATGTAGTCAAATTAAATCGGGTGATGCTGAGGGAATTAGATTAGGAAATGAGACACTTCAAGTAGTAAAGGAGTTTTGCTATTTAGGAAGTAAAATAACTGATGATGGTCGAAGTAGAGAGGATATAAAATGTAGACTGGCAATGGCAAGGAAAGCGTTTCTGAAGAAGAGAAATTTGTTAACATCGAATATAGATTTATGTATCAGGAAGTCGTTTCTGAAAGTATTTGTATGGAGTGTAGCCATGTATGGAAGTGAAACATGGACGATAACTAGTTTGGACAAGAAGAGAATAGAAGCTTTCGAAATGTGGTGCTACAGAAGAATACTGAAGATAAGATGGATAGATCACGTAACTAATGAGGAGGTATTGAATAGGATTGGGGAGAAGAGAAGTTTGTGGCACAACTTGACTAGAAGAAGGGATCGGTTGGTAGGACATGTTTTGAGGCATCAAGGGATCACAAATTTAGCATTGGAGGGCAGCGTGGAGGGTAAAAATCGTAGAGGGAGACCGAGAGATGAGTACACTAAGCAGATTCAGAAGGATGTAGGTTGCAGTAGGTACTGGGAGATGAAGCAGCTTGCACAGGATAGAGTAGCATGGAGAGCTGCATCAAACCAGTCTCAGGATTGAAGACAACAACAACAACATTCTTCTCGGGTATGCAGCCGGATCATAACGTCTTCGTGACACAATATTTCCGAGGTCCAACTGGCCGCCATCTTCAGGTGAGAGTGCTGGTGCACGATCTCGCCGGAACTGACTTCCCAGCGCAAGCGGCGAAGACCCACAACGCGTGCGCGAGAAGGTGCCGTAACCGCCCTCTAGCGCAGTAGACATACCCCGCCGCCAGTGATGGAAAGAGGCGAAATCGAGATATCGCTGTCAAAAATTAAAAAAATAAAAATAAATAAAAATTTTATTCCGACGATAGAACCACAGACCGTTGTTTTTTAATGTCAGATAACACTGGGTCCCAAGTCTTACTTAAAAGAATACCCTTGTCTCTATTAATAAGATTGTCAGATAACCGAATCTCTATGGATTCTTTTTGGGACTGTATTTTAAAAGAATCCATAGAGATTCGGTTATCTGACAATCTTATTAATAGAGACAAGGGTTTTCTTTTAAGTAAGACTTGGGACCCAGTGTTATCTGACATTTAAAAACAACGGTCTGTGGTTCTATCGTCGGAATAAAATTTTTATTTATTTTTATTTTTTTTTAATTTTTGACAGCGATATCTCGATTTCGCCTCTTTCCGTCACTGGCGGCGGGGTATGTCTACTGCGCTAGAGGGCGGTTACGGCACCTTCTCGCGCACGCGTTGTGGGTCTTCTGCGGCCTATATAGGGGCCGCCGCTTGCGCTGGGAAGTCAGTTCCGGCGAGATCGTGCACCAGCACTCTCACCTGAAGATGGCGGCCAGTTGGACCGCGGAAATATTGTGTCATAAAGACGTTATGATCCGGCTGCATACTCGAGAAGAATATTATCAAATCTATCCCTATTATCAATCTAATACAAAGATTTGGGACCACCAAAGCACTAACGTCCACTAAAATTCCTGAACATTTATCTCTAATAACACTTCATTTTTTGACTTTTTGTTCCTACTGCACCTATAACCGTAACTCTTTGTAATGGCAATACTGGTACCTCACTCTACCTCTTATTTGGTCTATAGCGCTTCTGCTACAGCACGTAACTCGGTATCTACATCTACATCTACATCCATATTCCGCAAGCCACCTGACGGTGTGTGGCGGAGGGTACCTTGAGTACCTCTATCGGTTCTCCCTTCTATTCCAGTCTCGTATTATTCGTGGAAAGGAGGATTGTTGGTATGCCTCTGTGTGGGCTCTAACCTCTGTGGTTTTATCCTCATGGTCTCTTCGCGAGATATACGTAGGAGGGGGCAATATAGTGCTTCACTCCTTGGTGATCGTATGTTCTCGAAACCGAGCTACTGAGCTTCTCTCCTGCAGAGTCTTCCACTGGAGTTTATCTATCATCTCCGTAACGCTTTCGCGATTACTAAATGACCCTGTAACGAAGCGCGTTGCTCTCCGTTGGATCTTATCTATCTCTTCTATCAACCCTATATGTTATGGATCCCACACTGCTGAGCAGTATTCAAGCAGTGGGCAAACAAGCGTACTGTATTCTACTTCCTTTGTTTACGGATTAATAAAATCAACTTCTTTAATTCCACCAACTTCCACATCTACAATCGGTTGGTATTCCTCTTCACTATCTGTTCCATCTTCTTCAAAAAGAACTTCTCTAATACCCCCAGGATTTTCCTTTATGAACCTCTTCATAGTCAATGGTCCTTCATTTACCTGAACTTACGTTCGGACCTCACACAAACTCCTTTCCAGTTTTCCTTTCCTGGTCTCCCCTTTCGTAGTTTCTTTCTGTGTTGTCATAATTGTGTCTCATTTTGTTCTTGATATCGCCTGTTACTGTGATTGTTATTACCTCCTCGGTTCCAACCTCCTCTGCCACATTTGTTGCACCCATTGACATACCTCTCGTCCTCTCTTCCATTCTGATTTCTTTTGTGTTCCCTCTACTCATTATGATTCCTGTTTTGTTCCCTCTAATTACCACTTTCTCTCGATCTCCAATTTACTCCTCTCCAGTCATTATTGGATTTTCCTCCCTCAAAGTTCTTCTCGGAAAATCTTTGAAATTAATCTTTATAGCTATCATACCCACTGCCTAAGAAATTTCTCCTCTGGAAGATGCTGTTTCTAACATTGCATTAAATGTTGTTAGACCAGTACTTGTCTAAGAATTTTTTAATAAATTGGTCATACGTTTGAAATGATTCCCCAGCTTTCATTCTCCATGAAAGCGCATTTCCTGCCGTTCTACTTGTAACACATCCTTTTTTCCTCGTCTCTTCCCATTTTTCAGGTAATAGAAACTGTAACTGTTCCACAAAAACTTTAGGATGAAGTTTCTTTGTTGCCAGGAAATTATGTAAAGTACAAACTTTTAAATACTGGTCTCCATTGGTACTGATTCCACTGTTATTTACATCAATAATACCTTTTAGGTTTGAATCACATCTCTTTTCAACGATTTCAGAGCCTCTGTTAGCAAAATAACTGACCTCTTTCTGGATACTAGCTACATTTGTATCTCTCTATTATTTGTTTTTACTGAATATGTTCTATTAAACATGTATCTTTTTCATCTACTTTGTTATTTATATTGGAGAGCGACGCATCACATGTTTCAACCTCCTTACCAAAATTGTCTGTGCGGCTGCTCCCGGCGGAAGTTCAAGTCCTCCCTCGGGCATGGGTGTGTGTGTTTGTCCTAATTTAGGTTAAGTAGTGTGTAAGCTTAGAGACTGGTGACCTTAGCAGGTAAGTCCCATAAGATTTCACACACACACACACACACACACACACACACACACACACACACACACACACACACACCAAAATGGTGATCTAAAGTTTTAAAATTGTGTTTTAATTCGGTAATAAATTTACTGTGATTTTCTACGGCTACTCCCCCGTGGTGACTTTTCCGAATTTTGAGTCCCTGCTCGCTGTTCCTTGATTATATTCTGATTTTTATCCACTACTTTGACATTTTGGTTAGTATTCCTAATACGTCTATCCAACCTGTCAGTTGTGTCCTTCACGATTTCTTTCATAATTTTTATCAACTGTTCCCTCTGTTCTCTTATTAGTTCCGTCAAGATTTTGGTTATTTTCTTCTAGTTGCTTGTTAGTTTCCGTAACAGTTACCTGTATTTTGTTGTTAGTCGTTTCAAGTTTTGATTTACTTGTTTAGTTTCCCTATCACTTTCCTCTAGTTTACTCACCAAAGCTGAAAAGATGACTTGCATATTGAATTCTGAACCATTACCTAATTTTGTTAGGTTCATTTTCGGTCTTCATACTTCTCTTAACCAATACCTGAGGGTCTCACTCAACAGCATTTCTTTGTTATAATAAGTATTTATTGGGATTTCCTGTCCCTTGTTACTTACAATATCATTCATCATGACTACAGGATCTTTTTATTTTGAAAGCGAAAGTACATCATGCATCTCCGACAAGTCAGAGGTTTCTTGAACCATAGTATCGCTAATATTTGGTTCCGTCATTTTATTTTTAGTTCTCTTACCGCCCCTAAGTAATTTTAACTGTACTCAACACCATTCTATCATTTTAACTTACTTTGAAAACTGTATATTTTACTGGGCGCAGTAGTGGTCTGCTGCCTCGCCTAGTGTCGAACTTCGGACCTTAGCAAGAGCGCCTCCAGCGCATCCCTTCTCTGCTGCTGTGCTGCGCTGAAGCACTATCCACGCTATTCCGTCGCGTCGCGTTGTTTCCTAAGGTTACGCAGCTTGCCTTGCCACGTTGGACGTTGCTATCTTCTTTCTTCTGTTAGACCTCTTCTCGAAGGTCATTCACTATTCGTCACTCGCGAAGTTTTCGTACTCCAGAGGCGTTAAATGTATTTTTTGCTGTGCGAAACTTATCACTTTACGTGGCACATTTGCTGCATTACTGGACTCACACAGTTTTAATGTTACACATTTCAATCACTTCTAACAGTTATTGTTCACTACTCGTTTCTTTTCTCGTCGCGTGTGTCATCGAAATTGAACTTCCTATTTTGCCGATAAATTTGCAGTAAATAGCTTTTTACGTCGCCATTTATTTCTCTACAGCCGGATTTCACTCACAAGATGCCAAGTGCAAGACGCATCTACTGCAAATTGTACAAACTGTGACGATTTGCAAGAAACATCCACTGTAATCTATCCACATTTGCGAGAAATTCATCTTCCTGCAACGGCTGCCAAATGCAACAACCCCTCTTTCGTAGTAAACCTCTAGAAATGTCTCAGTTTAGACCGTGAGTGCGTAGGTAGTGATATAAGTCGCGCACAGTGTAACTGGCCACGCTTTCCCACCTGCGTTTTGTGATGATTAAGCCAGTTTGTCCTTCAACCGAGACGCTGAGTAGAAATTCTTCCTACCTGTTATTTGGACATGCACTTGTATTTTTATGTCCCCCTTCAGAGCAGTAGCTTCACCATCGGATACTGAAAGTGAAGTATTACTATCTATGATTCACGTAATGAAGCAGGAAGAAACTTTTTGTGCAAATAATTTTTGCACGGGATGCCATATTGTGCGTTTATTTAAGAAATACCGCAAAATGAGCTTGTTCACACTGATTATAAGCTAGCTATTTTAGGGTAAGACAGCATGGTCTCCCATATAACTAGATCTAAAGGCATTCTATCAACTACTGCCGACTGTGGTGACCAATCTGTAACTTGAGCGTACGGTAGGTATAGTGCGTATAAGATCATACTTGTTCGGTTATGCCAGAGTCATTCCTTTATTAATATGAACGTTTACTACCACTGTCAATTTACTGTAACAGTTTTTAAGACCCAAAGACTCCTCGGAATGTGAGTGGCAAAATGCAACTTTTGTTATCAAATATTTGTTATAAAAATTGCTTGTTACGCGTCAGAATAATTGTACTTTCTCATTGGATCTCTTTGCTGACATCATGTGCGATTTCTGCATCGGCACGTCATCTCACTGACTTCTTAAAGTGCAGTGGGCCAACTGTCTTTGGTACCCAGTGCGGGAACCTTTCGCTCACACTTTATTTCGTAAATACTGCAGTGCTGATATAGTCACTTCATGTATGTGAAATAGCAAAACAGGAAATAAAGTAAAATGCGCTATTATCTGCAAATAAAGGGTACCTTAAAAAAAAGGAAAAGGCATGTCTTTACTTATTCTTATGATATTGGTATCTTTTTCAATAGTGCTTGCTCTGTGCTATTTCTGTTTAAGATGGTCTGCAAATGTTGAATGGTTTGAACCATATTTCAGTGGCCTTATGTTTCCTTTACATCTTGTGTCAAATGTTCTGCCATTCATCCCAATGTATTTTTTTCGCAGTCTCTGTAACTGAGCTGATAGATACCAGATTGTTGGTCTCTGCCGTTGATTTCAATTTTGGGATGTGTTATTACATTGAGATACTTGTTTTGTATGCACTGTTGATACCTTTTTTTAAAAATATGTTACCTATTTTAAGTCTGAACTTGTTTTGGTAGTTCGTTGTATGCCATTTTCGGTTGGTGTGCAGACTGAATGCGTTTGAATCATCCCCTTAGAAATTTTTTATAAATGACAGTGCTGGAAAACCACTATGTTATTTAATTTTCAAACAGATGAGCAAAACTGAACGTACTCAGACATTTCTCTCTTTACTTATTCTGATCACTAAATTGACAATATTTTTAGCGCTCCGCAATCTGACTTTCAATAATCCCTACAAAAGAGTTGCCCAGACTAACAATAACCTATACCTTTCATTAATCACTTACCTCACAAAAATCTTCGTTACTCAAACTACTGCGATATAGCGTGCGGTAATACTGCCAGCTAAATGAAAGATTCTAACTACTGAAGGCACTAACTACTGATAGGCATAGTTAGCAAATGAAAGATTTTGATAGACAACAATGTATTCACCTTAATAATCTTCAAAAGTCATCATATACAGGGTGTTAAAAAAAGGTACGGCCAAACTTTCGGGAAACATTTCACACACACAAATAAAGAAAAGATGTTATGTGGACATGTGTCCGGAAACGCTTAATTTCCATGTTATAGCTCATTTTAGTTTCGTCAGTATGTGCTGTACTTCCTCGATTCACCGTCAGTTGGCCCAAGTGAAGGAAGGTAATGTTGACTTCGGTGCTTGTGTTGACATGTGACTCATTGCTCTTCAGATTTTCTGTGAACGTTTGGGCAGGCATTGGGCCCCATGTTCTTCAACCTACGCTCAATGGAGCACGTTATCATGATTTCATACGGGATACTCTACATGTGCTGCTAGAACATGTGCCTTTACAAGTACGACACAACATGTGGTTCATGCACGATGGAGCTCCTGCACATTTCAGTCGAAGTGTTCGTACGCTTCTCAACAACAGATGCGGTGACCAATGGATTGGTAGAGGCGGACCAATTCCATGGCATCCACGCTCTCCTGACCTCAACCCTCTTGACTTTCATTTATGGGGGCATTTGAAAGGTCTTGTCTACGCAACTCCGGTAGCAAATGTAGAAACTCTTCGTGCTCGTATTGTGGACGGCTGTGATACAATACGCCATTCTCCAGGGCAGCATAAGCGCATCAGGGATTCCATGCGACAGAGGGTTGATGCTTGTATCCTCGCTAACGGAGGACATTTTGAACATTTCCTGTAACAAAGTGTTTGAAGTCACGCTGGTACGTTCTGTTGCTGTGTTTCCATTCCATGATTAATGTGATTTGAAGAGACGTAATACAATGAGCTCTAACATGGAAAGTAAGCGTTTCCAGACACATGTCCACATAACATATTTTCTTTCTTTGTGTGTGAGGAATGTTTCCTGAAAGTTTGGCTGCCATCTCTCTCCCCACATCCACCACTGCTGGCGGCTCACCTCCAACTGCGCAACGCTACGCGCTGTTCACATCCAACTGCCCAACACTACGATAGCGAATATTCCAACAATGCCAACCAGCCACAGACTGGACACAACACAGCCAGTGATTTTCACACAGAGCGCTACGTGGCGTTACCAACATAAAAACCTAAACAGCCCACTTACACGTTGATGTGGTTTGATTTGCTTTTTTTTTTCATTATTTTTGTCTTGATTTTCTGTTTAGTTTATCTACCCGTGTTTCTTTGTATCTGCTTTTTAATGCTATTTGTTTGATAATGGGCAGCTCGTTTTGGCAACCAAAAATATTTGGCGGAATCTTGTTAAGCTTGTTTAATTATGTGCCCGACAGCGGCCTGTTTCTGTGTCTGTGACACTATCTTAATTGCAGCCTCAAACCACCAATATATATTGGCACACAAAAACCATGCGCCATCTACTAACGCATTTTTGAAAGTCTTCTCCGTGATTTGCCACCTGGATCGAGTCTAGGGACATGAAACAAAGTGCCGAGAACACAATGGCACTGAAAATAAGTTTTATGAAAAAAAATACCACTTAGCAATTTTTTTTCATTTTCATACTCCCATTTGTTAAATCTGTTTAGGGAACAGGGATACTGTAGCGAACATGTGTTGGTCTGTATACCGTCTACTTGGATAGTAACGTTTTAGATGAACTTCCATCGCACTAGCAACACAGAAAATAATTTACCGTTTACATACATATATTTTAATGGGTGACAAAAACACTGCACGTTACAGATCGTTTAGGGCGGCTACAAGGACCAGCTACAGCACTGTAAAGAAACAAAGTAAGCGTGTGTGGAGCGCTGATGCAGGGGCGGTCTGTAGTCGTGTTGCCAGGCTAGCAGAGAGCGCAGGCGAGCGCCAACAGCCCCAGCGACGGCCAGCGCGCGCCGAGGTCGCCGTGCTGAGAGTCTGCGGAGGACCTGGACCGGACGTCGGCGCCGCCGTGCCAGCCACCTTCGTGTGGCTTCATATGGGCGATATAATTTATTTCTCTCAGTTTCTTCGCAATCCACCTTCTGCGCAGTAAACAAGCGAACTCATCGGTACAAGGCCGTTACATCTCCTGACAGGCAAATTCTACAGCCAATTGCAAGTCAGAGTACACAGCGATAAATAAGTAAGAGTACACCGACATACGCAGGGCTGTTCGCATACAAATGAATATGAGGGTTACCCCAATGATGAAATGGCAGAAATGGGACAATCCGTTACAATTTAGGTTGCTTCTACATCTTTAAAAAATCATTACAAAAGATATAGGAAAAATTAATCTAACCTACAGCATTTACTAGACGGTCCAGTTGCAAAATCCTTCGGTATTAGTGAACTGAAGGGAACCACATGCTCATTCAAGTAACATGCAAATGAAATATGAACCGATTATTCATTGTATTAAATAATGGCAAAGTATTAGCATCAGCATTATATGAACAACAAAGTTAAATGCTGATAACCAACAAGCTAGGCAAGCAAAGGGATGGCTACCGTATCGAATCTGCATATTAAATCATTAATCCGCTACTACTCAATGATTCAGTTAGAAACTCGTCCGCCCCGATAGCTGAATGGTCAACGTGACGGGTTGCCGTCCTACGGGCCCAGGTTGGATTCCCGGGTGGGTCGGGGATTTTCTCCGCTCAGGAACTGCGAGCTGTGTTCTCTTCATCATCATTTATCCCCATCCGGCGCGCAGGTCGCCCACTGTGGCGTCGAATGTAGTAAGACCTGCACCAAGGCGGCCGGACCTGCCCCGCAAGGGGCCTCCCGGCCATTAAGGCCAAACGCTGATTTCAATTTAATTTAGTAACTCCATTGGTCGACTGAATACCATATGAAACGATATTAAGATATGAATCACGTTTAGCGGAGCTGTGACAGCGGTACGCTGCCTATCTAAATATTAACCCCGATCTAGCGAGCCGTGCAGCTGTATGCTCTCACCAGCCTGCTGTAGCGGTAAGTCGGAGGACCGTGGTTGTAGCGCAGAATCAGAATCTTGCTTGTCAGACGTCAGACAACTCCAAGCTCCAAGAACCACTGGTCTGTCCCCACCCACCAACAAACCAAGAGTGTCCATTTTTCTTCCACTAGCTATCGACTCATCAGTTTGCGCCAACCACGAAATACGTTATTCTCTTCCGCCAATAGCGTGCCAGTGCCACGTTGAACAAATTCGCACCCCGAAATGTCGTCATTCATGGGACAATCAAGGCACATCTTCGTCGCTAGTTTGTCGTAGAAATTCCGGACTAAGGTCAGCCAGCGATGTGCCAAATCATATTCCCAGACTTCTAATTTCCTTCCATAAATTGTGGTGTCCCAGCAATGCCCTCAGACATCTCGAAAGGTGAGTCGTGCCACAGACCGCTAACCCCAACTTGGTGAACAAGACCGGTAGGTTTCGTGAGCTACCTTCGGTGGCCCTTGACACGCGCAAGCTGGATCATAGTTTTGAGTGGCCACGACAGACCTACCGCATGCAGTGTGCGGTCTGTGCATTTCTCAAGTATTCACACACTGGAACTATTAGCCCCTTTACTGACGACTGCTAAATTTTTATAAGATACATTTTCCCCTATTACACTACTGGCCATTAAAATTGCTACACCACGAAGATGACGTGCTACAGACGCGAAACTTAACCGAAAGGAAGAAGATGCTGTGAGATGCCCGCATCTCGTGGTCGTGCGGTAGCGTTCTCGCTTACCGCGCCCGGGTTCCCGGGTTCGATTCCCGGCGGGGTCAGGGATTTTCTCTGCCTCGTTATGGCTGGGTGTAGTGTATTGTCCTTAGCTTAGTTAGGTTTAAGTAGTTCTAGGTTCTAGGGAACTGATGACCATAGATGTTAAGTCCCATAGTGCTCAGAGCCATTTGAACCATTTTTGATTAGCTTTTCAGAGCATCCAAGGTTGGCGCCTGTGTCGACACCTACAACGTGCTGACATGAGGAAAGTTTCCAACCGATTTCTGATACACAAACAACAGTTGACCGGCGTTGCCGGGTGAAACGTTGTTGTGATGCATCGTGTAAGGAGGAGAAATGCGTACCATCACGTTTACAACTTTGACAAAGGCTGGATTGTAGCCTATCGCGATAGCGGTTTATCGTATCGCGACACAGCTGCTCGCGCTGGTCGAGATCCAATGAGTGTTAGCAGAATATGGAATCGACGGGTTCAGGAGGGTAATACGGAACGCCGTGCTGGATCCCAACGGCCTCGTATCACTAGCAGTCGAGATGACAGGCACCTTATCCTCATGGCTATAGCGGATCGTGCAGTCACATCTCGATCCCTGGGTCAACAGATGGGGACGTTTGCAAGACAACAACCATGTGCACGAACAGTTCGACGACGTTTGCAGCAGTATGGACTATCAGCTCGGAGACCATGGCTGCTGTTACCCTTTACGCAGCATCACAGACAGGAGCGCCTGCGATGGTGTACTTAACGACGAACCTGGGTGCACGAATGGTAAAACGTCATTTTTTCGCATGATGCAGTTTCTGTTTACATTGAGCTCTACCTTCAGTTCTCTCTGTAGACGATTGAGCAGCCTCCTGGTGGCCTGATTTACAACATGATGGTCGCACTCGTGTTTGGCGACATCGCGGTGAACGCACATTGGAAGCGTGTATTCGTCATCGCCATACTGGCGTATCACCCGGCGTGATGGTATGAGGTGCTATTGGTTACACGTCTCGGTCACCTCTCGTTCGCATTGACAGCACTTTGAACAGTGGACGTTACATTTCAGGTGTGTTACGCCCCGTGGCTCTACCTTTCATTCGATCCCTGCGAAACCCGACATTTCAGCACGATAATGCACGACCGCATGTTGAAGGTCCTGTACGGGCCTTTCTGGACACAGAAAATGTTCGACTGCTGCCCTGGCTAGCACATTCTCCAGATCTCTCACCAATTGAAAACGTCTGGTCAATGGTGGCCGAGCAACTGCCTCATCACAATACGCGAGTTATTACTCTTCATCAACTGTGGTATCGTGTTGAAGCTGCATGGGCAGCTGTACCTGTACACGCAATCCAAGCTCTGTTTGACTCAACGCCCAGGCGTATCAAGGCCGTTATTACGGCCAGAGGTGGTTGTTCTGGGTACTGATTTCTCAGGATCTATGCACCCAAATTGCGCGAAAATGTAATCACATGTCATTTCTAGTATAATAGATTTGTCCAATGAATATCTGTTTATTATCTGCATAAATGTGGAAAAATGTAATTTGATGCGGATGAGTGAGAAGAACAAACCTGTAATGTTCGGATACAGTATTACTAGTGTCCTGCAGGACATAGTCAAGTCGTTTAAGTATCTCGGCGTAACACTGCAAAGCGATATGACATGGAACGATCACGTGAGAACTGTGGTAGGGAAGATAAATGGTCAACTTCGGTTTATTGGGAGAATTTTGGAAATGGAGATCGCATATAGTACGCTGGTGTGATCTATTCTTGAGTACTGCTGGAGTGTTTGGGATCCGTACCAGGTCAGACTGGAGGAAGGTATCGAGGCAATTCAGAGGCGTGCTGCTAGATTTGTTGTCGGTAGGTTCGAATAACACGAAAGTGTTACGGAGATTCTTCAGGAATTCAAATGAGAATCCCTCGAGGGAAGGCGTCGTTCTTTTTGAGAAACACTGTTGAGAAAATTTAGATAACTGTCATTTGGGGCTGACTGCCGAACGATTCTGCTCCCGGCAGCACATATCGCGCTTAACGACCAAGAAGATAAGATACGAGAAATTAGGGCTCATACGGAGGCCTAAAGACAGTTCTTTTTTCCTTAGTTCATACAAAAGTGTAACCGAAATGCTCAGGGGACTAAAATGTGATTCTTCGGAAGAAAGACGATATAGTGCTCGGGAAATGCTGTTGAGTACGTTTAGAGAGCCTGTGCACGACGAAAACTAGAAAACTACGCGAGAAGTATGCTGTCACGATACTGCAAGTCACGTAGCGATCTTGAGCATAAGGGAGAATATGAGGCGTGTACAGAGCCATCTTTTTCCCTCGTTCAGTACCCGAATAGAATAGGGAAGAAAACTGAGGAGAGAGGTACGATGTACCCTCCGATATGTATTGCTCAGTCACTTGTAGAGTATATATGTAAATGTCGATGTAGACGATATCTTTTACTGATGACATATCTACTCAATCGGAAAGAATCTTAATGGACACCATTTCAGACAAGTGCTCCAGTAACATCATGCCGTCTGTTTACTACCAACACCTCATGTAGTGTCAAGATAAATCGCCTATAGCGTGTCAGTAGCGGACGCGGTTTGGAATGGCATTTGGGAACAATGGTAATTAGGTGGCAGGCGTGCTTAAATGCTGGAGGCTCTTCTCCTTTAGAATTACTTGGAGTAGCGGTGCTTCCTTCTCCATCTTGTTTGTTTTCGAAGTTGCAGTAATTTTATGTAGGTTGACTTTTTTTCTTGTGCTTGAGTCTAATTCTTTTAATTTAAATGAAACTGTAGAATTCCTCTCGATATACTATCAATGTACCTTCTCTTGCTACTGCAACGGCTAGTGAAACATAACTATGATTGGTGATCAAGGTCTGCTTTGGTCTCTCTATTACTAAGCTGTGGAGTCAATTTCGGCGAGGTGTCCCGATATTGCAGTTCGTTCCGCAGGGCATGCTCCAAAATTCCCCAACGATTTTCAGTATCATTTTGGAATACCCGAAAGACCATGATACACAAAACACAAAGCCTGCCGTTTTGTTAGCTGCTCCGTTCCGTTTGGCACTCGATATTTTCTTTCGCCCTGTATTACAACAGTTTATCTGAACGACATTATTAACAATAACTTATAACTTATATTGTGCGCTATGATAACATATAGTGTCACAGTATCTCCTACGTTCAAGATTGAAAATTTTCGATGAACTTTAAGGGTAAAGAGGCGTAGCGCTTCGGGCGTTTCTGTAACAGGTAGTCATTTCGTCTTTTCGATTGATAGATGTCTAACGAATGGCGTCCTAACTGTAAATGTATTGTATCCTGACAACATAATCCTAGCAGGAAACACCATACCTTCCTCTAGTTTTGTAAAAATAATTAGTTTCCTCTCTTACTCAGCTTTTTATATCGGTTTTTGTCACCGCCTGGAGAGAAGGACTCTTTCGTAATGAGGACAGAGTTTCACTCCTCGTAAATCCAATACACATTTATTCTAGTTTATTATGAACGAAATCATCTGTGAACCATTCAATAGGGACACGGGGGATTTGTGTGACACGTTTGTTTCAGCGAATGATTAAGAAAAAGTGTGCAAATGACTGAGCACTATGGGACTTTTTTAACTGCTGAGGTCATCAGTCCCCTAGAACTTAGAACTACTTAAACCTAACTAACCTAAGGACATCACACATATCCATGCCCGAGGCAGGATTCGAACCTGCGATCGTAGCAGCAGCGCGGTTCCAGACTGTAGCGCCTAGAACCGCTCGGCCACACTGGCCGGCCAAGGATTAAGAAGTTTTTGGAATTGTAGCGAAGTTGTACTGTTATATTTACACGATATTTTGAAGCCTCGCCTATCTCTTTTCGTCAGACGCAGGGCGCAGATTTGGGTGCTCTCTGTTTGGACTACAGTCAAATTGTGGAAGCACCTGACGTAGAAAGCTTAAAGAATTACATTCAAGAGAATTTTTCTCTTATTCAGTAGTCGCATCTTTACCCTCACGCCACGTATCTTGTTACTCAATATACAGGGTGTTCCAAAAGCACCGACAACGCTTAGTATGTTGTAAGGGAAGAGAAACTAATCGTTTCTCATGAAGGAAACCACAGCAGGAAACACACGGCATGGGCGCTGGAGAGCGGCCAAGTCTGAGAGCGAACGGTCGTGACAGTTTGTTCTTATTCGTTTTGATGTGTGAATACGGAAGGTGTGCAACAGTTTGGTCATCTGTGTATTGCGGATGGACGACATGAGCCTAACAACATTCCTGTGCATGTGCTACATTCCTCCACATTCCCATACGGCAAAGCGGACTGCAATGGGAGAGCGGTTACAAGACTGTATGCAGAACGTTTCCTAAACGGACGTACCCCACATTATTTCAGGCTAGCGGCCATCGAGAGACGCTTCAGCGAAGCAAGAATCTTGCTCGTCGGTATTTTCTGCCTGAGGTGCGTCCGCTGCACAGTGAAGATTTAGCATTTCGTGCTTGGTGCTCGCGAAAACTATCATAATCTACTGTTCATCCTTTCGCAGGAGCCGCAAAGTGATGCAGATCGTCCTCTCTCGGCTCCAACACTATGGCTGGAGACGGACAGGCTTGCAATGTTCTACGAGGAACCAGTCTACAGGTCTGCAAACAGGGCGTATTACTCGCTAATACTCGCTCCGGCATAGCTTGTTCGAGAGCGAAAATTCGAAGCGGTCGGGCTGTGGAGAGGGCAGAGGCCCGCCCGCCGCGCTGATGTTTCGACCGTTTCAGTAGCAGCCCTGTGTGTCTGCAGGCTGGTGTCGCTCCAGACACTCCCACCAACTGATGGGACTACACTCATCACTTTAGTTACGCTTGTACAATGGGTCGCAGTTTCTAATGACGCCATCTTTGTCATCCATAGAAGAAAGTAGCCTACTTTATGCAGTAACGATAATTAGGAAACAGAATGAAATTTTCACACTGCGGTGGAGTGTGCGCTGATATGAAACTGGCGGTGGCACATTAAAACTGTGTGCCGGACCGAGACTCGAACTGGGACCTTCGACTTTCGCGGGCAAGTGCTCTGCCGACTGAGCTACCCAAGCACGACTCACGACCCGTCCTCACAGCTTTAGTTCCGCCAGTATCTCATCTCCTGTGAGGAGGGGTCGTGAGTCGTACTTGAGTAGTTCAGGTGGCAGAACACTTGTCCACGAAAGACAAAGGTCCCGAGTTCGAGTCTCGAACCGGTACACATTTTTAATCTGCCAGGAAGTTTCAATTAGGAAACAGTTTGGAGTTTTACAGGAAAACTATGTTACCACCAACTTCTGTCGGTCGATCTCGAAATGAAAAATCTCACTGCAGTTATTTGTAACACCTTCTGCTTTATTGGTTCAAATGTACACATCTGAACTCTACCACCAAAGAAATTAGAAATCTAACAAGGACAAAATTGTCTCTCAGTTATTTCTTGTTGGCGTCATTCCAATGAATCGACTGGGGCCGGCCGGTGTGGCCGTGCGGTTCTAGGCACTTCAGTCTGGAACCGCGTGACCGCTACGGTCGCAGGTTCGAATCCCGCCTCGGACATGGATGTATGTCATGTCCTTAGGTTAGTTACGTTTAAGTAGTTCTAAGTTAAGTAGTCCCATAGTGCTCAGAGCCATTTGAACCATTTAAATCGACTGGATTCCGCTCAACATTACTTCGTCCGTACGTGATAACGTTCCAAGCCACAATGGTACTTCTTTCGCTACTCACGTTTCACATAAAACATTCTTCGCGCTAAATTAGATAAATTGGGGAAGAAACGACGCCTACGCTTTCACCTCTCAAGCGGCTTCGAGTTCACCATTAACCCTTCCGCTTTAATAAAAATGAACTTCATCGGTAGGTTGAGTATCGTATGGTCCAAAATCTACTCAGTCCGGAAAGAGATTTCATTCTTTTTGGTGCTGAGCGGGCGTGACATTCTCCCAACGACCCCAAATAAATATTTACATACAACAAAAACAAAGTAAGATATTACAGCCACGTTATAATTCTGTTCTAGCTCGTCAGAAATTGATATTTCATCACGCATTGACGTACAGTATATAACGTCCCACCTGTCAGAAACAGACATTTCCAATAACCGGCAGGGCGACCACAGAATGGTTATTATTCTGTCCAACGTCGACAATTCGACTTTTTCATCTGTGAGACGGAGACAACGATCTTTCAGCGCTCGTAGTATCTATATTTAATTGACAGAAATACGACCGTTTTACTGTACTACCAAAATACTGGTGAGTCGTGAACCGGCGCTATGCAGTTAAGCTCAATTTTCATTTGCAGGAGACACAGAGCTTTTGCAATAATCTAACATATCTCTGTATCATCGGGCCCTGCATTACAATGTGTTTTTAGTTTGTGCACCTATAAGAAAACTGAATTGTCGAGAACTTCTCGCCTTCCAACGTTCGTATTGCACCTTTGAATGGGTCTAAAATACCGCGGGTCCTTTTCAGTGCTGTTCTCGTAAGCAATAAGTTTTAGGATACGCCTTTCTCCGATAACATTTCCTTGATTTTATCGTACTGCCTAACAACAGACTGTAGCATTCTAATCACGCTGATCCAGCTAGCCTCCGTTTTTGTTTCAAGCTTGTCTGTATCGAATTCACGTCACCAGTTTTGTTCATGAAACGGACAGTATCTCTTCAGCAAAGTCGCGGTATAAGTGACGGTAGCCCAGTTCATCCAATAATTGTCATCCAACATGTATTTGAGAACTGTGTTCAGAACATGTGTAACGCATGCGTAATGCTGAAAGGATTGCAACACCTTGCATCTATTAACATATCTGTCAGTGGAAAATTGAATCTTATTGATATGCTCCTAACAATTTGAATAACATTTCCTCAATGCAGTTTCTGATAAGTTCATTAGAGTGGATGCAGTGCCACTAAATATTCGGATGGACATGTGGCTGCAATACTTTGTGTCGATGTGCGGAGTTACCCAACGTCACATATCTCAGTCGATGTACTGGTAGAGGTAGGTCAGTTCCATGTCCATCACGGTCGCCAGATCTGAAGCCTCTCCATTATTTTATGTGGGGTAGGATGAAGACTACGGTGTATGGCACACCTGTAATGTAAGCGGAGGACCTTATTGTTCGAGTTGACGGAACGATTGAAACACTTCGAAGTCAACCGCACAAACTGGCTCATGTGCGTAAGGGTCACCACCGCCGATGTATGTTCTGCATTGACGTATGGGGGTTCGCAGTTAGAAGCCCATCTTTAATGTAGACAGCGCGATTTGCTACTCATATTGGGTTTACTGACGTAATGTGGAGCGCACACGCACCTCACACTTCTACGCTCTCCAGCGGCCAAACCGTGCGTTTCCGGGGGTAGGTTCCTTCTTGAAAACCGATCAGAGTGCCTTCCTGCAAAACATACTAAGCGTTGTCCGTCTTTCTTGGGATACCCTGTTTAGGTCGCTGAAGACCGAATGATATATTTCCTTGAATGGTGGCCACTCCCTATACTGCTTTCAGAAACTTTCGAGGAACTTCGCCTTAAGCAAGACAGGAATTCTTCGTCCCATTTTCTTAGGAAGCACGGACTTAAGAAGAATTGCAGCACCACAAGCTGATTACTGCTTTCAGAGTTCCAAATACACACAGTCTAATTTCCTAAGTCCAATATATGATCAAAGTATGTCGAGTGTTGGTGACGTGAAAGATGTAGCTGACTCAGAAGTTCCACCGTAAACGTGGCACGACTTCCACTACTCTGCCCTTACGTTCGGAGTTATTGAAAGCCGTGCTTTATTGCTTATACAGTGTGAGGTTACCGGATGAGAAGTTGTCAGTTGCAGGAGATATTTAGCTAATACCGGGTAGCATCGCTTCTAATTTGAATAATGACTTCTATTCGGCGCAAAAAAATATTTTTTTTAAATTTTTTCATGCAGGCCATATCAGGTGAAGCTACTCATTGATGAATACATCCCATTGAACAAAAATAAACAAGTAACATAAATACCAAGTGAGAAAGACCACTGCTACGTTTTAGCCGCTGTACCAAGTAGTCCGAGACGTTTTCTGTGAGATTAACACAGTCATTTAACGGGACTGTGAGGGTGCGTTAAGGTGCCTTTGTGTTCGTCAAACCAGGACCGTAGAAGTGCAGCCCTGTGAACATGGCTGTTGCCATCTTGGTAGACGGGAGTATCTACAGCCTACTCGTTATGAGTATGCAGAAGAAGATGCAACACTTTGTCACCGACGATGCTGACAAACACCCCAGTTCACGTTGTCCCTAATGTGAAGAAGCGAACGCAAGTCATGGTAAGAAAAATTCCCTCAAAATACAGTACCACAGAACCCGACCCGGCCAAACTACGCTCCGGGGGTTAAACGCCACTATGCGCCGTCAAATTGTGTAATTTGATAAAGGGCATACTATCGATCCGGAGGACCCCGCTACACTGCTCCTGTCCATATCTGTCCAGTTTTGCGTTATTTGGCTGAAGACGTGCAACTTTATATGCCGCTGCGAGCAATGTCTTTTTTCTACCCTATTCAAAACGTTTATTACATCCACTTCCTTTCCCTGTTTTCTGGATCTGCATTTATTGTCAGTAGCAGTTCGTGCCGGGTTTTAAATTCTTTTACCACTGACAAGGTATGACACATATCGGTTAGCATTTTCTTGCGGTCACTATTCTTACGTCAATTTATGTGGATAAGAGTGATACATCATTCCTCGAAACACGTGGGAAAGTTCACGCTCATGCGCCAGCAGGTGGCAGTTTCATTCGGGCTGTGTTCGTGGATACCTCGGATCGCGATGCATCCTTTCTGCCGTTCTGTGTCGGCTCTACGTCGATCCATTTACTGAGCTGGTTACATACAAACGACGGGCACATACACAACACTACAATGTCATGACTTACGACGTTCGTAAAGGCGTTACATGATCGCCTGTTACCAGTGCTCCGGAGCTGTTTAATCTTAATGAGGTATCTAATATTTCGTACACTGAGGTTATTGGTGATGGCAAATAACAGAAATGGTTAAATTACTAGGCGTTAATTGTGGATTTACGAAATCGGAGGCAGGGTAGGACGGAGGAAGGAACCATGAAAGTTAGTTAAACGACTCATAGAAAACGGAGTCATTGGCGACGGATCGACAGTTCAATTGGACACGTAAACTATCTGAAATCAGCTGCAGGGAACCACCTCTGGATTTTAAATTTAAAAACCAACAGCCTCAGTTGCAAAGTTAATCTAGATTTACCTAGGTTTCAGTCGGAATAATCCAATCTTCTTCTAAATAAAAGTAACTACCATTTGTCCATAGTGAACATAGTAAAGCTAGAACTACAAATCCATAAATTATCGCCAGACTGTAAAAATTTAGCCGGCCGAAGTGGCCGAGCGGTTCTAGGTGCTATAGTCTGGAACCGCGCGACCGCTACGGTCGCAGGTTCGACTCCTGCCTCGGGCATGGATGTGTGTGATGTCCTTGCGTTAGTTCTAAGTTCTAAGGGACTGATGACCTCGGACGTTAAGTCCCATAGTGCTCAGAGCCATTTGAACCTGTTTTTTTTTTTTTGTAAAAAATTATCTGAAACTGCCTCGGCCCCACTTTGCGACCGCGGTGCGGCAGTCACGAGTGCTGTACTGGAACTCAGTACAGCAGTCTGATAATTTATGGATTTGTAGTTTTAGCTTGATGTCCACTATGGACAAACGGTACTTACTTTTATTCTGAAGAAGGTTGGGTTATCCCGACTGAAACCTGGGTAAATCTAGGTAAACTTTGCAACTGAGGCTGTTGGTTTTAAAAATTCAAATTAATATTTATACAGTTGCTGACAGGGCCGCGAAATGTTGAAAATATCCCTGGATTTCACTGAAATGAGTTAAGGATACAACCGAAATACTGAAGCTGGTTGGCCATTCCATAATCTGTATCACTCCATTAATGAAACGAGTAGAGTCATCTTAATCATTCCACTATTTCGCTAGCTGTCATTCAAGTACGAGGTGAGGAAACTACGTTTCTTCATTAATATTACTTTTCTAATTAAATTAAATGTAATGGTCGGCAGTCGAGAACTAAAACTCTGAAAATAATTTATGAAATTGAATATTCTGAATGTAGGCTGAGCGAAAGTGAATCATGCAAGGTGGTGCAACCGGAAAAGAAGGAATTAGTGGCTTCTGAAATTTATTGGAGTAGATGGATATTAAAGATTAGGCATAGAACAGAAATAAGAAATTCGACGATTAAATTAACAGGCGTGAGAATAAGAAAGGTAAAATTTCTTACTTTAAAAGGATGGCGGCTGGGAGGGGGGGGGGGGGGGGGTGAAGGGAGGGGTGAGCGGGAGGGAATACGGTGCGCGATGAAGTATCTATAAGAGATTAATTTAAAAATCCAGGATGCGCGAAGGACAAGTCAAAGAACTGCATACATTTGAAACTATTTAAATTTTGAAGTTCAGCCGGAGCCTTTTTCCATTACATTCGGAACTACGAGTTGTTCTTTTTCCCATTCACTTCACTCTAAGCTTATTTATCAATCAATGATGTTAGCAGATGTGTATCTCTCATAACGAGACTAATGACAAGAGGTTGTTAGTTTTTCCCTTATCGAATGACGTCACAAACCAGCAAACAGTCTACACGAAAAAATACCATCAGGTTTCCTTCCATCTACATCTATGCCTACATCTACATAAATACTCTGCAAGCCACCGTACGACGCGTGGTGGAGAACATCTTCTACAACTATTAGTCGTTACCTTTCACCCGCATCTCGTGGTCGTGCGGTAGCGTTCTCGCTTCCCACGCCCGGGTTCCCGGGTTCGATTCGCGGCGGGGTCAGGGATTTTCTCTGCCTCGTGATGGCTGGGTGTTGTGTGATGTCCTTAGGTTAGTTAGGTTAAAGTAGTTCTAAGTTCTAGGGGACTGATGACCATAGATGTTAAGTCCCATAGTGCTCAGAGCCATTTGAACCACATGGACCATTACGTTTCCTGTTCCACTCGCAAACAGAGCGAGGAAAGAACTATCTATATGGCTCCGTGCGATCCGGAATTTCTCATATCTTATTTTCGATGTTGCGCGAAATGTACAGTGGCGGCAGTAGAATTGTAATGCAGTCAGCTTTTTCGAGCGAAAAGACTGTCCTCCTCCCTACAGGGATTCCCATCTGAGTTCATTAAGCATCTCTGTAATACCCATGACTTGATCTAACCTACCAGTAACACACTAAGCAGTCCTCTGAACTTCCCCGATGTCTTTCTTCAATCCGACCTGTTTGGGGTACCAAACACTCGAGAAGTACTCAAGAATGGGTCGCACTAAAGTTCTATACGCGCTCTTCCTCACAGATGAACCACACTTTCCTAAATTTCTGTGAATAAACTGATGTCGACCGTATGCCTTCACTAATACCTACCTTACGTCCTCGTTCCATTTTATGTCGCAAAGCGACGTGACAGTCTCAAGTAGCACATTGCTAATGCCATACTCGAACATTACTTAATTGTTTTATCTACTCAACTGCATTGACTTACATTTTTTACACTTATAATAATTTGACATTTATCACACCAACTACAAATTTTGTCTTAGTCTCCTTGAATCCTCCTACAATCACTGAACGAAGACATTTTCCTGTACACCACAGTGTCATCAACAAACGGCCGCAGATTGCTGCCCACCCTGTCTGCCGTATCATTTATGTATACAGGATATAATATCGCTCCTATGACACTTCCCTGGGGCATCCCTCACGATATCCTTGTCTCTTATGAAGACTTGCCATCGAGGACAGCATACTGGGTTCTATTACTTACGAGATCCTTGAACCACTCACATATACGAGAGCCTACGTTAGGACTTTCGTTAACAATCTACAGTAGGGAACCGTGACAAATACTTTTCCGTACATTTAGGAATATAGAATCTGCCTTTTGCCCTTCATTCATGATCCGCAGGCAGTTATGCGACAAAGGGCAACCTAAAATTCGCACGAGCAATACTCTCTAAAAATGTGCTGATATGTGTCCAGTAGCTTTCCTGTCTGAAGCAATTTAATATGTCCGAACTGAGAATTCTGTAGCAGACCGATGTTGAGGATATTGGCCTGTAATTTTGCAGGTCCATTCTTCAACCCTTCTTATATACAGGAGTCACGTGCGCTTTTTTCCAATCTCTTGGGACTTTGCGCTGGGCAAGAGATTCGCGATGACTATAAGCAGTTGCTTCTTTATGAAAGGGATGCTAATTACTATGCCGTCTATGGGGGAATCTGTGCTAAGCTCAAACGATAGTACGTTTGTACTAAGCTAGAAATATAGAACTTCAGCTTTCCTTTGCCATCTCCTGCTGCCGTACCAGACTGATCAATGGGTCATTGGACAGAATCCGTTGACCTGCTTAGCGATTTGATGTAGGAACAGTATTTCTTTTGATTGTTATCGGCTCGTTACTTGAGAAAAAGAAGTGATTGTTCGCGAAATATGCAAAGAACAGTATATTTAGAAGATTTAACCATTCAAAAGATCTTCGATGTTCATTGTTGGATGCAAAATTCTGATGAACTGAACATTATAGTTATCAGTGTTTCCTCCGCCTTTCATTTGTATCGTTTGAAATGGAGAAATGAAGCCAAGTTCCTGTCCAGACATGTACGAGTAGATTCCCCGTGTTTGCTCTAATTCCCTTTGATTGTAGTGGTAGACTTGTTACCTTACTTATATCCTGATAGCCTTTTTTGATTTAATGCACCAGTGAGTTCGATAAAAGAATTCGTTCAGAAATACTATCATGTGTGAAGGTACGCAAGACCAAGAGACCGGTTAAGTGGAATATGTACGAGTACTATTGTGTATTTTCATTTGTAATGTGGCAGCGTGTTTACGTAACTACTATCTGGTTTAGTTTCCACCTGTCGGAGATCAAGTGGCAACTGGCGTAAATAAAAAAAAAATTCCACACATCATTTAAGGAAGAGAACAACATTCTTGCTTTAAATAATACATGAGCAGTTTCTCTCCCCATTATTGTCTACTTGAATTATTGCCCAGAAACCAATGATCCTATCGCACAGATGACGTTACAGGTATAAGCTTCATTTATTTTTCTGAGGTGACAGCAGCTTTGATTTGTCGGGAATGTCAATCCTATACGTAGGGACGCGTTTTACTTCATTGAACCGTAGTGACAAAGTTTCCAGTTGCATATTAGTTTTAAAATATGTTTAGTTCCCACATTTTAATTATTTAGAACTGAAGACTATACCGATGGACATCCACGTTTGCAAATCACAATTATTTGTTTTATTGTTGAAGTCTCATATATGCAGTGATGAAGGTACATCGTCTTCCTATAGATGTTATTTCTTTAATAATTCTAAATCTTATTGTAGGAAAGGTCCTGTTTTCACATAATGCAAAGGCTTTTGATGTGACTGATGAGGATATCGTCGTTTGTTCTGCGATTTCATGTAGCTCGAGGAGATATGCAGCCATGCTTCACCAGAGAATTTTAGCATCAGTCTCTTCATCACTCGCAGACTGCAACAGCCGGTTTCAGTAGTAACGTCAAGCAACAGTATCTGAACTGCTCAGTTTGCATATTTTCTGTGTGCGTTTGTGCGTATCTCTGTCAGCAGATTTTACTGACACTCCAGTGTGAGATGCTAAACGGCGCAACGACGTTTTCGGACGTCCTTCCAAGGCTGCTTCTAGCTTTCGCGGGCTGGTCAAAAATAAGGAAACACCAAAAAACAACGCATTACCATGGTTAACACGGTGTACAAAAACAGTTGACATTCACACTAGCTTCCAGTCGTCTCGACGTGGATAAATACAGGTGCTGTATGGTTTTCAACGGAACCTTGTGCTATTCTTCCTGCAAAGTATTGGCAAGTTGAGGTAACGATGATAGAGATGGATAGCGATGACTTACTCTCAAAGTCTTAATGACTTTGAGATAATATGAAAGTGGTGGGCAGATGAGATACGACGATTCATCCTTGTTATTACAGAACCAGTCCTGGTCGATGCAAGCTGTGTGAACAGTCGCCCTGTCTCCTTGGAATACAGCACCGCCATTGGGCAACGAACACTGTACCATGGGATGGACCTGATCAGCCAAATTTGTCACATAATCCTTGGAAATAAAGTGATTTTGCAGAGTAACCATGAGGCACATTGGAATAGCCCGCATCTCGTGGTCGTGCGGAAGCGTTCTCGCTTCCCGCGCCCGGGTTCCCGGGTTCGATTACTGGCGGCGTCAGGGATTTTCTCTGCCTCGTGATGGCTGGGTGTTGTGTGTTGTCCTTAGGTTAGTTAGGTTTAAGTAGTTCTAAGTTATAGGAGACTGATGACCATAGATGTTAAGTCCCATAGTGCTCAGAGCCATTTTTGAACCCATTGGAATACCACGATATGACTGCCCTAATCATCACCAAACCCTCGCCACGTTTCACTCTTCGGACGTAAAACTCTGCCAGAAGTTGGAAACAGTGTGAAGCTGAATTCCTCCGACTTTCTTCCATTGTTCCACAGTCCAGGCTTTCGGGGCTTTGGCATCATTTATTCAGTGTTACGGGCGCTTACATGATTAGTGAGTGGTCTTGGAATTCCATTTCCCCCCTGCAACTCCCATCTTATTGTGTTCCCTTCGTGTTGTTTTGGTGCTGGCAGGATTCGTGTGATATTCAGTTCTGCAGAGAGTTTTGACGATGTCGTCTTCTTCGTCACAGTCCTCTTCGATGAATGTTCGTCACGATCACTCGACCCACATTTTTGTCTGCCTTACGACTTAGCGGTTAATGTTTTTCCGCTTTCCCTAAACGCAGTATAAATCTTCGACACGCTGCCTCTTGAAACACCAAACACTTCGGCTACCCGATTAGAGTTGCAAACCTGTGCGGAAAGTAGAACGTTTACCACAGCGTATTATTTTCATTTGTTCCTACTGTTGTTACCAGGGCTGGTAGACAGTTTGAAAGGGGCCTCATTAGGCCGACTGATCAAATCTTTTAATATCCAGAATTGTGGTGTATTGGGATTCTAATGTGGCCCGACGCGGACTGAGTGGGAGCGCACATATACACGTCGTCGAAGTTCAGATTTAGCACGTCTGACTATCACCAAGAAGGCTCGCCGTATTGTGCACCATGAAGATCGTAACCCCACCACATCTGTGAGTGCCATCCGGAAAGAAAGAATGGACTCCCAGCAGCATTATGTGTCGTCCTACACCATTGGTTGCAAAGTACCACCAAGCGAGTAGCGAATTACCATTTCATGCCAAGGCTGCCGTTAGTACCGTAAAACAGACTGCTGCGTTTGGAAGAGTGCCGTGACCGGGTGCCGTGAATGGCGTCGCACTGTACTCAGCTACTAACCGCTGTTCTGCACTACCCTGGATAACCATCGTCGGTGCGTATAACGGCGACCTGGGGAAACGTTCCATTGTTATTGCAATATTTTTGAGACTCACAGCGGTGCTACTACTGGCGTCATTCTGCGGAGAGCCATCGAGTGTGACTTCTGGTAACCACTGCTAGTGACTAGACTGACAGCACAGAGATACGTCACGGACATGCTGCAACCTCATGTGCTACCTCTCATGTGACAGTATCGTGGTGCCATTTTTCAAAATGACAGCGCTCCTCCACGGATGGCGTGTCTGCGTGATGTTGGAACCCTCCCGCACCCTAAAAGATCGCCGTATCTGTCTCCGATAGAACATGTGTGGTATCAGCTTTGACATCACCTCCGTGCGAGTGCCAGTGTCATATCAATAAGTATCTGCAACATTTGTGGGTCAGCTTGCTTGAGGAGACGATAAAACTGTTTTACGCCACTTTTCCCAATCGAATGAGTGCTCGCATTCAGGCCAGAGTGGGGTGAAGCGTCATACTGAGAAGTGTGTTCATACTGTCAAGTTCTTCATAAATTTGACTATTTTGTAAACACTATGGTAGCACTATTTACGTGTCAACATACGAATTTTTAATACTGTACCTAGTCTCATATAGCGAGAGATGGGAACACGTAAGTTACCCAGAAAGATTGTCGAAAATGATAGCTTTCTTGGCGCAAGTGTTCAAGTGTGAGAAAGAACAATGTTGTATTGTAGTATTGACCTCTAACCCTTTGAACACGGTACACTCACCGTTAAGGGCTACTGTGACGCTGTACTCCTTCTCTAGGTTCTTCTCCTCAGGAGTGGATTCAGCACTGACTTTAATTTTCAGCGTTCCGTACCTCAATCTGTGAGAACAGAACTCATATGGGACCACTGTGTTCTTCGTCTGTCTGTGCCTGTAACAAACTCTTTTTCTCCGGAATGGATCGACTTAACAAGTTGAAATTTATATCACATAGTAAGGTCTATGATCCCTTGGTGGTGTAAAACACTGAATTTAATTTTTTTTTTTTTTTAATGTGTGACTAGGGCCTCCCGTCGGGTAGACCGTAAGCCGGTTGAAAGTCTTTCGATTTGACGCCACTTCGGCGACTTGCTCGTTGATAGGGATGATGGTTCAAATGGCTCTAAGCACTGTGGAACTTAACATCTGAGGTCATCAGTCCCTTAGACATAGAACTACTTAAACCTAACTAACCTAAGGACATCACAGACATACACGCCCGAGGCAGGATTCGAACCTGCGACCGTAGCAGCAGCGCGGTTCCAGACTGAGGCACCTAGAACCGCTCGGCCACAGCGGCCGGCGATGGGGATAAAATGATGATGATTAGAACAACGCAAAACCCAGTCCCTGAGCGGAGAAAATCTACAACGCAGCCGGGAATCGAACCCGGTCCCTTAGGATTGACATTCTGTCGCGTTGACCACTCAGCTACTGGGGGCGGACAAAACACTGAATTATCTAAATAAATGAAATCAAAATATATGGCTTTTAACACTCGCAGATTCACTCATTAAAATCTGTAGGTTACTTCAAGTTGGCCTAGAATCACGGACACGTGGGCGTCTTGTCACGGTCCGCACGGCTCCCCCCGTCAGAGGTGACAGTCCTTTCTCTGGCATGGGTGTGTGTGTCGTTAGTTTAAGTTACATTAAGTAATGCGTAAGCTTAGGATTGATGACCTCGGCAGTTTGGTCCCATAAGACCTTACCTCAAATTTCCAATTTCCCATAGAATCATGTCATTTGGAAAAAATCGCCGATATAATCGACTTACAGAATGGAGGAACTGTCTATAAACATAGTTCAGTTTAAAATTAAAGCAATAACAGCCCTTCGTTGCAACCAGTTTGCGACCGAGGGCTGTTATTGCTTTAATTTTACTTTGTGAACGGTCGCTGACAATGCAGACATGTTTAAAACTTTAATAGTTTAGTTTGTACGGTACCCTTAGAGTGCGAGTCCTTCTCGCGGGCCCCTGGACAGTTTTAATGGACGACAACGCGCGGCCCCAAGTGGAGCAGCTCTTGGAATGAGAGGATTTTCGGCTGATGAACTGGCCTGCTATTTTCCCGGCTTAAGTCCCATCGCGCACATGTGGGATGTGTTGGGGAGCCTTACTGCAGGACGTCGACGTACATCAATTACCATCCAGGAGTTGTCAAACTCACTGGTAGAGGTATGGAACGCCCTACCACCAGAACACCTCAGCCACTTTATACCCAGCGTGAGAGCAAGATTCAGGGGACCTACTGTCACCCGCGGTGGTCGCGCACCCTCCTGAGAACCGCGTCCGGCCCTTTGTAAAGTCTAGACGCCTATTATAGATCGCGGTGACGCTGGTGTAATTATTGTCATTAAACAGAAATGTCATTTCTGCTAGTCTCATTCATTATTTTAGTTACTAGGATTGTACGTAAATTCGTAGCCTTTCTTCATGTTGATATCTTTAATTCACCGTGACAACTGAGTTTACGTATTGTCATTTTGTCTTTGGAGGTAGCGAGTGGTGCTGTGGACGTTAGAAAATGGGATGGCAAGCGTAGAAATCTGAACATTCCGAGATATTGTGTCCTTTGGTTCAATAGAGGGTTGACAGCAGCAGAGGCAGCCAGAAAAATTTGCGCTGTGTATGGGGATATGCACGGCGAAAAAATGGTTTTCTCGTTTTGAGAAGGATTGTTTTGAAAATAGTGACTCTCTACGTTCAGGAAAACATTCGGGGTTTGATCAACATCGTTTAAACGCATTAATCCACAATGATCGAAGCTCGAGAACTGGTAAGTCTGATGAGCTGTGATCATTCCACCATCAAGCGACATTTATTGCAATGGGGACGTGGGGAAGGTTAAAAAATCGGGAGTATGGGTACTATGTGCACTCAGCCAAAATGACAAAAATCAGCAGGTGGCCGCATGTTTACCTCTGCTTACTCGTCTTCAATTTGCTCGTGAATAACCGCGATCATTCCTACTCTGTGTCGTAACAGGTTAGGTTGACGGAGGAGATAGAGAAGATCCAAAGAAGAGCGGCACGTTTCGTCACAGGGTTATTTGGTAAGCGTGATATCGTTACGGAGATGTTTAGCAAACTCAAGTGGCAGACTCTGCAAGAGAGGTGCTCTGCATCGCAGTGTAGCTTGCTCGCCAGGATTCGAGAGGCTGCGTTTCTGGATGAGGTATCTAATATATTGCTTCCCTCTACTTATACCTCCCGAGGAGATCACGAATGTAAAATTAGAGAGATTCGAGCGGGCACGGAGGCTTTCCGGCAGTCGTTCTTCCCGCGAACCATACGCGAGTGGAACAGAAAAGGGAGGTAATGACAGTGGCACTTAAAGTGCCCACCGCCACACACCGTTGGGTGGCTTGCGGATTGTAGATGTAGATGAACTTCCTTTCTGGATGAAAATGCGCTCCAAACATGGCTGAACGAGTTTTTCGCCTCAAAACCAAGTGATTTCTACACTCGCGGAATCGAAAAGCTATCCCAGCCTTCAAAAACTGATGTAAATAGCGAAGGTGAATATATTGTTGACAGAAACCTCTGTTGTGTGTTTCTGTTGTGTTTATTAAACTTTTGGAACAACGCTGCGAGCTAACGCGTTATTTGGCAGTGAGACGTCATGCAAAAGTCCCTTTTGTTCTTCAGTTTTGAGCACCAGTGTATTATGACTGAGTACGGATCACTAATTCAAAAAATGTTCCTAACTGCGCTTGACTAATTATCTGTTAACGACGTACGCGATTCCCGGTTTAAAGTTGAGTTGGACCACGTGCAACCCCTTCGGCTGTGCTGTTTCCACAAGCGCCTGTGTACTCGCGCTCAGTTTACCTGTGCGGGTAGGTGAGGATGACGGCGCCGCTGCACAGCGACTGCTTGCCCGCGACGGCGAACAGCCTGCCGTTGACGACGACGGCGGCGCCGTGGTCCGGCCGGCAGTCCGCCGTGGCCCCCGTGACGCACAGCGCGTCTGCGCGCGGCCGCGGGCAGCGGCCCAGCTGCAGCTCCACCGCCGTCTGCTGCCGCCGCTGCCGCTCGTCGCTGCCCATGCCGTAGCCCACCACCAGCGCCACCACTGGGGGATCTCTGCATCCGCGCAATGTATACAGGCACTCGGATGAAATTAGAGGTAGAAGGTGAAGATTTATTTCTTTCCTTTTCCTTAAAAAAATTTATTGGCCCTCAGAAAGGACCATTTCAACAATGCACTGTCAAATACGATGAAACGAACGTAAGAACAACATCAGAAACACCCCGTTCCCGAGAGGGGAAAATCGTCGACCCGGCCAGGAATCTAACCCGGGTTCCTTTGGTTAGCAATCCATCACGCTATCCGCCTAGCTTCCGACGCATATAATAGAAGCATACCATGAATGAAACGCTTTGAGAATATATATATACATTTATCACGAAATAAGCGTCAAACTAAAAGACTACAAAGAACGAAACTTGTCTAGCTTGAAGGAGGAAACCAGATGGCAAAGCTTGGCTGAAGTTGATATTTTGTAATTTTATTGTTGCTGTGGTCTTCAGTCCTGAGACTGGTTTGATGCAGCTCTCCATGCTACTCTGTCCTGTGCAAGCTTCTTCATCTCCCAGTACCTACTGCAGCCTACATCCTTCTGAATCTGCTTAGTGTATTCATCACTTGGTCTTCCTCTACGATTTTTACTCTCCACGCTGCCCTCCATTACTAAATTGGTGATCCCTCGATGCCTCAGAATATGTCCTACCAACCGATCCCTTGTTCTAGTCAAGTTGCGCCACAAACTCCTCTTTTCCCCAATTCTATTCAATACCTCGTCATTAGTTACGTGATCTACCCACCTATTCTTCAACATTCTTCTGTAGCACCACATTTTGGTTGGCCCGATAGATGGTGCTGCCATAGGTCAAACGGATATCAACTGCGTTTTTTAAAAACAGGAACCCCCATTCTTTTACTACATATTCGTGTAGTACGCAAAGAAATATGAACGTTTTTGTTGGACCACTTTTTCGCTTTGTGATAGATGGCGCTGTAATAGTCACAAACATATGGCTCAATTTCAGAGGAACGCCGGCTGGGGTCGCAGAGCGGTTCTAGGCGCTACAGTCTGGAACCGCTCGACAGCTACTGTCGCAAGTTCAAATCCTGCCTCGGCCATGGATATGTGGCATGTCCTTAGGTTAGTTACGTTTAAGTAGTTCGAAGTTCTAGGGGACTGATGACCTCAGAAGTTAAGTCCAATACTGCTCAGAGCCATTTCAACCATTTTTTACACGAACAGTTGGTAACAGGTAGTTTTTTAAACTAAAATACAGAACGTAGGTACGTTTGAACATTTTATTTCGGTTGTTTCAATGTCATACATGTACCTTTGTGAACTTATCATTTCTGAGAACGCATGCTGTTCCGGCGTGTTTACCTGTAAATACCACATTAATGCAATTAATGCTCAAAATCATGTCCGTCAACCTCAGTGCGTTTGGCAATACGTGTAACGACATTCCTCTCAACAGCGAGTAGTTCGCCTTCCGTAACGTTTGCACATGCATTGACAATGCGCCGACGCATGTTGTCAGGCGTTGTCAGTGGATGATGATAACAAATATCCTTCCGGGGACGTCAGAACCGGTGAACGTGCTTCGACGACCAGTACCGTTTTAACCGCAAGCGAAATAAGTGCCGGACATCCATCATGTTGGAAGTACATCGCCATTCTGTCATGAAGTCAAACATCTTGTAGTAACATCGGTGGAACATCACGTAGGAAATCAGCATACATTGCACCATTTAGATAGCCATCGATAAAATGGGGGCCAATTATCCTTCCTCCTATAATGCTGCACCATACATTAACACGCCAAGGTCGCTGATGTTCCACTTGTCGCAGCCATCGTAGATTTTCCGTTGCCCAATAGTGCATATTATGCCGGTTTACGTTACCGCTGTTGGTGAATGACGCTTCGCCGTTTAATAGAACGCGTGTAAAAAATCTGCCATCGTCCCGTAATTTCTCTTGTGCCCAGTGGCAGAACTGTACACGACGTTCAATGTGGTCGCCAAGCAATTCCTGGTGCACAGAAATATGGTACCGGTGCAGTCGATGTTGATGTAGATGTAGAATTCTTAACACTGACGTTTTTGAAATTCCCGATTCTCGCTAATTTGTCTGCTACTGATGTGTGGATTAGCCGCGACAGCAGCTAAAACACCTACTTGGGCATCATCATTTGTTGCAGGTCGTGGTTGAGGTTTCACATGTGGCTGAACAATTCCTGTTTCCTTAAATAACGTAACTATCCGGCGAACGGTCCGGACACGTGGATGACGTCGCCCAGGATACCGAGTAGCATACATAGCACACGCCCGTTGGGCGTTTTGATCACAATAGCCTTACAACAACACGATATCGACCTTTTCCGCAATTGGTAAACGATCCATTTTAACACGGGTAATTTATCACGAAGTAAATACCGTCCGCACTGGCGGAATGTTACGTGATACCACGTACGTATACGTTTGTGACTATTACAGCGCCATCTATCACACAGCGAAAAAAGTGGTCCAACTAAAACATTTATATTTCTTTACGTCCTACACGAATATATAATAAAAATGAGGGTTCCTGTTTTTTTAAAAAACGTAGTTGATTTCCGTTTATCCTATACCAGCGCTATCTAGCAGGCCAACCATAGCGCCATCTGGTTTCCCCCTTCAAGCTAGACGACTTTCTTTCTTTGCAGTTTTTTCGTTTGATGCTTATTTCGTGAGATATTCGGCCCGGTCACTATCAATGGAGCACCCTGTATATATATAGGCTATAATTTTCAAGTACATATGAACTCTTTTTCAAGGTATTTGGTAATAATATATGTATTCTTCCCAAAAATCTTGAAAAACAGTTGATATTTACTTCTAAGTTCTTGGCCGATTTATTTCAAATTTCTACTTTCAGGTGAAAGAATGAATTAAATTAACGAAAAATTGAATGTCTAAGAAACGAAATATATTGTGGTAAACTGACTGTAATTCCTATTGCGAGAATAAACTGCAGCGGCAATACCCGTCTTGGAGATAGTACAATCATACGTCACTATTTTCGTCTGTTTTACAGTCATTTGTATTATCAAAGTCCACAGTGTCATAAAAATGCTAAGGCAACTCTAGGATATAGTAGCAACAAAAGTCACTAGATCGTGGGTCCACCAGAAAATCGGACAGTAGTCTATCCATCCCGAACTCTGACGTGTTCCTTAGCAAAAGGGTTCTTAACAGTCGAACAGACAGGCGGACGGACAAAGCGATCCTATAACGGTTCCGTTTTTACCGACTGAGTTATGGAACTTTAAAAATAGAAAAAAAGCATACCACTGACAACAGAGTTGCATAGTGTGGAGCCAGAGTCAACTGGGGCGATGAGAAATTTTGTGGTGTTCAGTGAACAGTCTCATCTCTTTCTGTGGTGATCTAAACGACCCAACATGTCCTTAGTCGACCTGACGAAAGATCGCAGAAAGTAAAGACTGTAGAGACCCATATCTCTCTAACCCCTGTAATCACAGGGTGGAGAGGTCTTGGACATGAAAACAGGACCGATATAGTAATTGTTGAAGGGAGGCTCAATGCTCGCCCGTGGCAAGAATGGTATGCCCCACTGTCACGCACCTCATAAAACACGGGATTCAAAAACGACAAAAATATGTTTACGTCTGCGCTGCCACACTTGGTCTCCGTGACAGTACCGGCTCGTGTAGCAGATTGGAGAGAACAGCCATTAAAACTACAACATTATTAACGCGGCATGAAACATACATCGAATTGTAATTAAATGTATTACATGCTCGAATATGAGAATGATTAGGATTTTGGTGTATCGCACAAAATAGATGGAAGTAACGTCATCTACATTCCATATGTAAGGGCACACTACGCAGCGAGTTTCTGATTCCAAAAATTGCCTTACAATGTTGTTTATGACTGAGACGATGTCGTATGTCTGGAGTAAGGAGGATAAACGTCTACTAGTATGCGTCGGAATTGGAGAACGGCAGTATCGTGACCTGCAGAAAATGTATTTTATGGTTCCGCGATATTGCTGTTCACGATGGCCAACGGATATCATGCAATTATACACTGTCCACTCACTTTAATTTTATCACTGCCTATGTTCGACGTCAACGTGCAATAGTCACTCACAGGCGGAAGCTGGCAGCACTAACAGTGGAGGGTATATATATTTCGTCTGGGACACGCAGAATACAGTGCAGTCGTTACCGTATTGCGGAAACTGAACGATTTATCTGGCGTCCGAAAGGGTATGATCGTTGGCTTTCGACCAAGGGTGGAAGCATTTTCGAAACGACTAAGTTTGTAAACTGTTCTCGTGTCGCTGTGATTAAAGTATACCGTGCATGAAAATATAGCACTATCGAGAACCGGCGCCGAGACAAGTAAATATGGTCCACGAAGAGACGTGGACGTCACGAGTGAACCACTGCCGAGATGTGAACGGGCGAAAAGACATGCAACTGTTGAGCAACTGACCATTCAAATGAGCCAAGGGACTACCAACAGTGTCTGCTCAACGACAGTTCAGCGAATGTTGCTGTGTGTGGGCCTCCACAGCAGGTGTCTGGTTCACGCATGCATGCTGACTGCGCCCTTATCGGCGACGAAAGCTAGAATTTGTATGCCAACAACGCAATTTTACGTCCACGTGGTCTGCGGAATGTTTTCGTGGGCTTCCCTGGGCTGTCTCCAGATTCTGGAAGGCACATTAGATGAACAAAAGTAGTTCGTTTTTCCCTTGTCACGATGGCATCAACTAGAAGGACAATGCAACGGGTCACACATCTCGCAGTTCAAATGGTTCAAATGGCTCTAACCACTGAGGTCATCTGTCCCCGAGAGCTTAGAACTACTTAAGCCAAACTAACCTAAGGGCGTCACACACATCCATGCCTGAGGAACGATTCGAAACTGCGACCGTAGCAGCAGTGCAGTTCCGGACTCAAGCGCCTAGTACAACTCGGCCACAGCGGCCGGCCATCTCGCAGTGCATGTGTGTACTTCGAAGAGCACCAGGATGAGCTTACCGCACTCCACTGGCCACTGCACTCGCTGGGTGTTACTACATCCACCGGGCTTTACGCTACAGCGAACTTCAGCCGGGAAGCCTAGTGCAGCTAGCTATGGCACTGGAGTCGACACGACTCTACATCTCTGTCGGTGCCTTCCAGAACCTCACTGACGCTCATTCTGCACGTCTGTGTTGCAAAAGGTGCTTGCCCATGCTTGTGACAGAGGGGCTCATTAACGTGACTGAACCATGTAGCACCGATGGTTCAGGAAAGGCATGGACACTAATTGATCAGAAGAGTCCAAACGCCTATTAGTGGACACTAATATAGGATTTGTCCACCCTTCACCTTTATAATGGCTTGAACTCTAATTGGCAGGCATATTTTCAATGAGCTGTCGATGTTTTGGAAAAATTGCAGTACATTCTTCATGAATAGACGCAATCAGAGATGATAGTGATGTTGGACGTTGCGGTCTGGAGTAAGGTCGACATTCTAACTCAGCCCCTAGGTGATCCATTGGGTTCAGTTAGAGGCTTTGGGTAGGCCAGTCCAGTGTCCACAAACAATTGCGTATAAAATGCTTCTTTATGAATGGGTGCATCGCCATGCTGATACGGTCATCGTTTCTGAACCATTCCTCTACTGTACGCAGTAGGCTTTATTGTAAAATATACACTCCTGGAAATTGAAATAAGAACACCGTGAATTCATTGTCCCAGGAAGGGGAAACTTTATTGACACATTCCTGGGGTCAGATACATCACATGATCACACTGACAGAACCACAGGCACATACACACAGGCAACAGAGCATGCACAATGTCGGCACTAGTACAGTGTATATCCACCTTTCGCAGCAATGCAGGCTGCTATTCTCCCATGGAGACGATCGTAGAGATGCTGGATGTAGTCCTGTGGAACGGCTTGCCATGCCATTTCCACCTGGCTCCTCAGTTGGACCAGCGTTCGTACTGAACGTGCAGACCGCGTGGGACGACTCTTCATCCAGTCCCAAACATGCTCAATGGGGGACAGATCCGGAGATCTTGCTGGCCAGGGTAGTTGACTTACACCTTCTAGAGCACGTTGGGTGGCACGGGATACATGCGGACGTGCATTGTCCTGTTGGAACAGCAAGTTCCCTTGCCGGTCTAGGAATGGTAGAACGATGGGTTCGATGACGGTTTGGATGTACCGTGCACTATTCAGTGTCCCCTCGACGATCACCAGAGGTGTACGGCCAGTGTAGGAGATCGCTCCCCACACCATGATGCCGGGTGTTGGCCCTGTGTGCCTCGGTCGTATGCAGTCCTGATTGTGGCGCTCACCTGCACATCACCAAACACGCATACGACCATCATTGGCATCAAGGCAGAAGCGACTCTCATCGCTGAAGACGACACGTCTCCATTAGTCCCTCCATTCACGCCTGTCGCGACACCACTGGAGGCGGGCTGCACGATGTTGGGGCGTGAGCGGAAGACGGCCTAACGGTGTGCGGGACCGTAGCCCAGCTTCATGGAGACGGTTGCGAATGGTCCTCGCCGATACCCCAGGAGCAACAGTGTCCCTAATTTGCTGGGAAGTGGCGGTGCGGTCCCCTACGGCACTGCGTAGGATCCTACGGTCTTGGCGTGCATCCGTGCGTCGCTGCAGTCCGGTCCCAGGTCGACGGGCACGTGCACCTTCCGCCGACCACTGGCGACAACATTGTGGAGACCTCACGCCCCACGTGTTGAGCAATTCGGCGGTACGTCCACCCGGCCTCCCGCATGCCCACTATACGCCCTCGCTCAAAGTCCGTCAACTGCACATACGGTTCACGTCCACGCTGTCGCGGCATGCTACCAGTGTTAAAGACTGCGATGGAGCTCCGTATGCCACGGCAAACTGGCTGACACTGACAGCGGCGGTGCACAAATGCTGCGCAGCTAGCGCCATTCGACGGCCAACACCGCGGTTCCTGGTGTGTCCTCTGTGCCGTGCGTGTGATCATTGCTTGTACAGCCCTCTCGCAGTGTCCGGAGCAAGTATGGTGGGTCTGACACACCGGTGTCAATGTGTTCTTTTTTCCATTTCCAGGAGTGTATTAATATCATATTTAGTACTTTTAAGCGTAATAAGGCGACCACACACTATAACCGTAACACCATCTCCTCCATACTTCACTGTTGGCACAACACATGATGGCAGGTAACGTTCTCCAACTACTCACCAAACCCAAACCCTTCCATTGGATTGCCACAGGGTGCAGCGTGATTCATCAGCCCAAATCACTCGTTCCTAGTCGTACACTGTTCAGTCGCGTCGCTCTTTACACCCCCTCACTCACTGCTTTGCATTGCATACAGCCATGTGCCTTATGTGGAACTGCTCGAGCATTGTAGCCCGCACTTTGTAGTTTCCTACGCACATTCATTGTCATCTCTGGGCTTGAACTCACATGTGCTTCGTCCCTCTGATTTCATTCGATTTGTACAACTACTCTTCGCAATACTCAACGCTCCCTGTCCTTCAGTGTATGAGGCCTACCTCGTCTTGGTTTAGCTGTCGTTCCATCGCGTTCCCATTCCACAATCACATCGCCAGCAGTCGACTTGAGCAAATTTAGAAGGGTTGAAACTTCACTGGTGCAACTGTTATTCAGGTGACAACCAATTAAAAGCCAACATTGGAAGTCACAGAGCTCTCATCACCGATTCAGTCTGCTGTTAATGCATCTTTGCTGACAACTCAACACTCTCTGCCTCTCTTTATACTGGCAAATGCACCTCTGGTGCCACCTAGAGCTCAATTCCGAATTACACAGGGGTATACGGACATTTTTGATCAGACAGTCTACATGTAGAGACAATGGGAGGTCAGTGAAGTGAGTTCATCGCCTTGCGCAACCGCCGCCAAAAGACATCACACGACATCACATGCACCGAGTGCACGTGTTACTACAATCAGTATACCTGACGAAGGTGCGGCCCGAACCCCTGAGCCCTTTGCTACCAGCGTATCACCTTAGCGAGCCTGGTTGAACAGTGTAGCTAATAGTTTCCGTAAAGACCATAAATCGACTTTTACTGCGATTGTGTGATGAAACTAACAGGGCTGATCTTGCATAACTCTGCGTTCTTGCAGAATTTGTCTGTCACTGATGTCCTCGACGCGGCTGCGATGCCAAAAATGAGCCAAAACTGCTAACGCCTGAAATCGTGAAAGTAAACGTCGATATCCTACATTTATCTCACGAACAGCGAGCTTGTACTCTCGGACAGCAGAACAAAAATGTCAAGGCAAGGCATCGAAAGAAACAACCCGAAGCGAAAAGAATTGAAACTCCTGCTCTTGACGATGGATAGGTTAGCAACTCCTGCATGAAATGTGGCTTTTCTCAGTCCGGTATAACCGGGGAGTTGCCTGCAGCATGTCGAGCACGCTCCCGGTGCTCCATTGTTCGCAGAGGCGACGGTTTAACGGCGGTGCGCAGCTGCTGACTTAACTGGGTTACTGCTCTCGCTGCAGCAGAACTGATTTCCCGGAAGCTATCATTTCTGACGCTATGTGGGGCAGCAGCCGTAGTGACGATGACAGGGCGACGTCATCGTCACAAGAATTGCTACTGAAGGGTTATCCAGTACAAATCACTTTCCAGGAACTTCCATGTCATTCTGTTAAATCAGTCTGTGACGTACCATAGTGTAATCTTAATCTCCCAGGTACTGAACCTCTAAGAGTACCAGTACTTTGGTGAACAGCACTAATTTTTCTTTATTTTACAACCATTTAGTCACGTATATAGATGTACAGTTCCGATGTAGCTTGTACAATTCTTCGCTGACGTCTAGAATCAAGATCGAAGTATCACATTTCAGGGATTATTGACCCACGTTTTAAGTGTCCAAAAATGTCTAGTTTCGGGAAAAGTGCACGAGAAACAATAATTAATTGGACGATTCCTTTCTTTGTGTATGTTATGATGTCGTCAGCCTTATGATTGGTTTGGTGCGACTGTCACCAGTACAGATCCAGACCGCCAGTAGCAGCAACAGCAACTTCTGTTGCCACACGGCGATTACTTTAATGTTTTTCTCACATGCTTTTTTGGAGAAGTGAACATTACTCTGTATTTATTTCTTAGGCTCGGTTTATCATCATTTTTCTAAGTGTTCGAATATGTTTCGAGCAATTTCTTGTGTGAGCTGACTGAAGCGTATTAATAACGAGGAGCTGTGGTAGCTGCAGTACTGACTGCGTCTAGCGACTGCTGCGTCAGCACTGTACTCCTTGTATAGAGAACGTCGTTTGGTGATGGATGCGGCCGCCACCTTTTTGTACGGCAGCAAGAAGAACTGGTCACTGTCGGGAGACAGTTGAAAGCTGCGATGGCCGCAGTTGACAGGCTTCAGGATGCTGCGCTGGCTACAGTGTTGTAGAGACACCTGAAGCGAAAACTGTGGAACCTCTAGTGCCTAAAGCATCGCCTGGGAGTCTTGATGTGTCAACGATTTCAGATTTTCTGGTCCTAGCTTGTCCGCACTTACCTGACTAAATGAGGAACAGTTGTGGGATTTCGAAACTCCGAGTGGAAGGGGAAAGTGGGTACCAGCCTCACAACTGTACCCATCAGCATCAAAACAAGTTAGAGACATTTCCAACTGCTGAAAGTAACCTTACCAGACACAAAATTGATCACCCCTAGAGAAATAAATTACAAGCGTCATTTAAAACCGTGTAATTGCGTTGATGAACTTGATGTTCGCCTGTAGTGGGTTAGGAAGACACTCCAGAAGGCTGTGCGGGTACGTCGCATACAGGTGAAGACACGCACTGAGGATCTGATCACGTAGTCCCACCAAATTATTACAGGAATACTGATGCCGGCGTTTTACCCCTTGCTCCAACGTATACAGATCTTCTACGGGGTTCAAGGCAGGTAATTTTGCTGGCCATCGAATAAGGTGAGAGTATACAGAAAACCAGTCATATATTTTATACCGGAATATTACATTGTAATTTGGTGTAACACAGGTACTGCAATATCGTATCGTATCGTATAGTCACATATTTTTCCAGCCCGATGGACTCTGATGTTCTCATCTTTATATGCCTGTGTGAGCACCGGTGACCGACTCAAAGTGTTCACTGCATGCCGTCCCTTCGCAATGTTCTATCCCAAGCAGATGGGGATGGACCTTCATTTACTGCCTGCAGCATTTCCTGTCGGATTTTGATGCAATTTTGTTTCACAAGTCTTGAAACGCGTCTCCGGTCCCTCTCAGTCAGGATCTTTTTTCTGACCACAAATCTGACGTTGTGTTTCGTGGCCACGTTTGTTACACCGCTGCTTGCAGAGTCGTTGAACAGTCCGCTACGGAATCTCCACAAATCCAGCAACTTCACATTTCCTATGACCATGTGCACAGCAGTACATGATTGTCCCTTTTTGCCACTCTGTCACTTCCTTACATTTACCCTTGACCCCATGAAACATAAATGTCTCACTGATCGCTAGGACGTTATGCTCATATAGAAGTAGTGCACACGTGACTGAGCATCTGACTCGATCGGTGCGTTATCTGTGCGTGCACACTGGGATGACAAATTTTTTTCCCGGTGAGCTTGCATCTGAGCCAGCACGGTATGCTTCGTGTGTTGCTAAGAAAGATCATCGGGAGTTCCAACGTTAGGGATGTGATGAAGCCCCTTAGGGAAATATTGGGCAAGTCAGGAAGGTAGCCCTCGTCCACTGTTGCATGCCAGGGGTCTCGTCTGAGGTGTGTAGATGGCTCAAGTAGACACGAATGATGCCTGCCATCTAGTTTCAAAGGCTATCCGCTGTTCCTACAGGTGGCTGTCGGCTTTTATGAAGACGGATAGTCTCGCATTCGGATTGTGAACAGAGTTAATGCTCTGCAACTTTGTCCACAAAACCGACTGAGGTCCTGTGGTTTGGAGCCGAATGGAAGGCTTAAACTGTAAACTATTCAGCGAAAATCTTGAATGTGGATTACCTGATCTTTAGTAACGAGCGGTGAGTTGTAGGACTTCTCCCAAAACATCAAGGAGGCCTTACATGAGCGGTCGCAGGTTCGAATCCTGCCTCGGGCACGGATGTGTGTGATGTCCTGAGATTAGTTAGGTTTAAGTAGTTCTAAGTTCTAGGGGACTGATGACCTCAGAAGTTAAGTCCCATAGTGCTCAGAGCCATTTGAACCATTTTGAACCTTACAAAGAGGAAAGAATAGCGGCCCAAAACGATTTTCTTCATGGGAGTTTGGGGATACGTGAATATAGTAATTGCTAACTGCAGAATTGTCCATGGAAAGATTTCAGAACTAGTCTCGCTCATAAACTGTAATAATACACAGTAGTAGAGAGCATAATCTGGGAGCACCAGATGTTAACACCAATTAAATTCTAAATTATTGTTGGGTTGTATATCGCAATGAGAGGCTAGACACAGGTGGTAGAGGTGTTTTTCTCGTCATCAATAATTCGATAATATCTAATGAAGTTAGTGTTGCTGTCGTGGTCTTCAGTCCAAAGATGGCTTTTGTTGTGTATGACTTCGTACAAAGGAAAGGTGGGGTAACAGAGGGATGGGAACTGTCGTTCTAGGAAAGCTGGACAGTAGCAGAAATGATTTTCGAGCAAGTCAACCCAGGAAACTTTCCCTTACTTTAGTTAACTTGCATTTTCTCCACTTGTACAAAGGCCCGTTACAAATATTATAGCAAGAAATAAAGTTCAACTCAAACAATAGCAACTAGGATGAGGCTCTCAAAGTAATCACGAAGATGTCATAGTGAAGAGGCTCCAAGCACAATTCATGCGAGTGGCTGCCACGGACTGTCCTATACTGCGGCGAAGGAGACGTTCGTGGTAAGAGCTGCACGACGTGGTGGCCCAGGGCGCGCGGACCATTGTGGCCGCGAGACGACGCGCGACTGCTGTCTGTGTCTGCAGGAAGCTCGCAACTTCGTGGCTGACTTTATGACGCCAGTGGGGTGGTACCGATATGTGATACCACGGACATAATGCAGCTTTCCCTGCCATTCAATCCTGCGCAAGCCTCGTCATCTTTGAATAATACTGCAATTTACATCCTCCTGCATCTGCTTACTGTTTTCATCTCTTGGTCTCGCTCTACAATTTTTACCCTCATTACTTCCCTCTAGAACTGAATTGGTGATCCCTTTATGTCTGAGAATGTTTCCTAGCAAACGATCCCTTTTCTACCAGGTTGTGCCACAAACTTCTTTAGTTCCCAATTCTACTCAGTACCTTCTCATTAGTTACGTGACCTACCCACCTAATTTTCAGCATTCTTCTGTAGCACAACACTTCAGAAGCTTCAATTCCCTTCTTGTCTAAAGTGTTTATCGTCCAAATCTCACTTCCCTGCATGGGTATACTCCATACAAATATCTTCAGAAAAACTTCCTAACACTCAAATCCACGTTTGATATTAACGAATTTCTAGTCTTCAGAAACGCTTTTCTTTCCATTGCCAGTCTACATTTTATATCCACTCTACTCCAGCGATCATCACTTATTTTGCTGCACAAATAACAAAGCTCATCTGCTACTTTAGGTGTCTCGTTTCCTAATGTAATTCCCTGGGCATCACCTGATTTAATTCGATTACTTATTTCCAATATCCTTGTTTTGATATTGATGTTCATCCTATATCGTCCTTTCATGACACTGTCCATTCTGTTCAACCGATCTTCCAAATCCGTTGTTGTCTCTGACAGCACTGCAGTGTCATCGGAAAGCTTCAAAGTTTCTGTTTCTTCTCCCTGAACGAAGTCTCACTCCAAATTTTTCTTTGATTTCCTTTACTTTTTGCTCGATGTTCAGATTGAATAACGTTGCCGATAAGCTACAACCCTGTCTGTTTCCTTTCCCAACCACTGCTTACCTTTCGTGACTTTTCCTCCTGTATTTTACTCCTGCTACTTTCGAAATTTCAAAGAGTATTTCAGTCAACATTGTCAAAAGCTTCCTCTAAGTCTACAAATGCCTTAAATTCACCTATCTTCTAAGATAAGTAGTGAGATTAGTACAGATTCCGAGTGTCAAATTATTTGGGCGAAGACAAGTACTCATGTGACATCATAAACTCCTGTCAGGAGCCGTAGCAGCGGAATCTTTCAGGGAAAACCTGGAAAATATTGCACGTAAATTTCCTAGTGATGTTATTGTATTATGGGGAGATTTCAACTTTCCAACAGCAGACTGCGAGACTCAAGTGATTGTGGCAAATAGTACGTTCAGTGTGATATTGTTTTAAATGTCTTAGCTCAAAATTATCTTTACGATATTAGAAAACCGACTCAGGAAGTTAACATCTTAGGTTTCCTAGTTTAACACAAGCCCAAACTGTCCGACACAGTTACTGCAGAGCAGGCAATCAGTGGTCATAAGGTCGTTATATCATCTTAGATAATGGATGTCAACATCAATTAAAGAAGCGTAAGATGATATTTCTGCTTAGTAATTGAAACGAAAAACAGAATTCATTTTACCCGATTATACAACATTAAAAATTGCGCTCTGTGGTTGGAAATACTGAGTTTAAGTTGTCAAAGTTCGAAAGTCTTGTACAAGACGTCTTTAACAGCAAAGTTGCGAAAGAGAAGCACATGTCCTGGTTCAACATCAGCGCTAGAATTCTGCTTCGAGATCAAACAGATCTTAACTTCAGATTTAAACGTAGCCGAGACATCACCGCCGAACAATAACTGAAAGCCTAAGGAGAGCCATGGATGAGATGTCAAAGAATTCGAAAGTAAAATTGCTTCTAGCGGTTGGCATAAAGTTTTAGTTTCGTGTTAAATCAGCAAACGTATCACTGAGTCTCTGGACTCAGTGACCATAATGGCATCGAAATGGAGGAAGATGGAGAGCGGACAAAAATAGTGCAATTGTTTTCCAAAATTGGCACACTGGGGAAGATAGTATTGAGGTTCCTCCTTTAAACTGTTCACATGTACGACAAAACGACAATATCTAAGTGATAATGGGATAGAAAATCAGTTGAAATCGGCATAATAGCCGAAGATTTTACTGTCATTGTCGGAGTAACGTGAACTTTGATGTTTATTGTTTTTCTTCCACAAGTCACCTATTTCGCTTGGTGCTACATAGCTCCTGCTGCTTGTGATTATATGTACAGCGTCATTTGTTCCATAATCACACTTTAACAAACTTTAATTATAATACAAATATATTGCCACGCGGGGTAGCAACTTGGTCCGAGGCATCGTGTCATGGTTCGCGCGGCTGCCCCCGTCGGAGGTTCGAGTCCTCCCTCGGGCATGGATGTGTGTGTTGTTCTTAGCGTAAGTTAGTTTAAGTTAGATGAAGTAGCGTGCAAGCTTAGGGAGCGGTGATCTCAGCAGTTTGGGCTCATAGGAACTTACCACAACATTTCCAAAACTTTTACCACCACAAATATATTAGAACCTGATCTGGTGATTGGCACAATGAATTACACCACATCTTAAACGTCATTTTTATGCTGCCTGTAGTTCATTTTCATGTTTCTTCGCCAGCGAAACTCGCTTAAAAAAGAAAAAAGTTTTCAGATGCAGATTATGCATGAAATCCAATTAATAAACAACGAATCTATACTGATGTTCTCTCGCAGAGACAGGAACCATGTCGCAGTACTTTTCCATCGACACACAGGTGCTCGTGAGAAACAGGATCCGTCCTTGTCAGAATGCAGAAAAAACACTAGATATGGATAAGACTGGATTATACATTACTGGTGGCACCAGCAGTCAGTGAGTTTCCTCGAGCTTGCACCCAGTGTAGGCACTGATAGCATCTCCCCAATTCCCCTGCTTATACCGATACACAGTTGGTTCAGAGATTTATGATCGCACTAGTATATTATGACAACCAATCTACAATATATGTTCTTTTTTGGGGTGAGGGGGGATGAAATGGCATTGCACTGAAAAATGCGCCTGCGGATATCCTACATCCAAACAGAAACAAAAATTAGCCATTGTACAGTGCATGAAGGAGAGTACTAATATACCAATATTATTCCAGTCGCGCAATTCGCTACTCTTATCTTATAGATGAGAAACAGAAACAAAAATTAGCCATTGTACAGTGCATGAAGGAGAGTACTAATATACCAATATTATTCCAGTCGCGCAATTCGCTACTCTCATCTTATAGATGAGAAACAGAAACAAAAATTAGCCATTGCACAGTGCATGAAGGAGAGTACTAATATACCAATATTATTCCAGTCGCGCAATTCGCTACTCTCATCTTATAGACAACTGTGAATTTGTGTCAACGAAGTTCTCCAACTTGTCATTTAGTTGAACTAACCCGATGACAACTATATATCGGCCGCAAGTTATTCTCTAAATGACTTAACTGCACGTTCTCGTGAGGAAGTGCGTCTCGGGTGTCAACAGTAATAGGTGTAAATATCTTAATTCCACATGGTGGCATCAACGGTCAGGGGCTGCACAAACATTAAGCTAAGCTCTTTTTAGTCGGTTGTGTGGTATGGCGTCAGACATGCTACGTAGTTGTTCGCGAATGTCGGAAACCATTTATATTAACTCTCTTAGCGACAAGCATGTCTCAGGGCATACGCAGGGTGTCCGTTAGATTCTTGTTGGAAAAGTATTAAGTTGATATTGGCAAAGGTCACAGCAAGTTATCTACAAAATCAAATAGTTTTCCGGACCTGGACGACTGGATCTGGAATAGTGGCACCCCTTACTGGTGGTTCGTAAGGCAAGCAAAGTACACCACCTTATCTTGATGTGGTAGTCTGACAGGTCATCTTTGGCACAGCAACATAGGCTTAACATTGGCAGAGAAGCCAGGTTTCCCACGTGCACGCAGATCGCGGCAGAAGTATACAAGCTGCGCCATTCGCGGGCGGGCAGTACCGCCTAGGGGACTTTAAGTTGATGACCTTGTTAAAGAGAGTCATCCACACAATTTGCCCGGAGGAGTGGGTGGACTAACATTCTTTTTATCATGACGTCTTCAAAGTGTCATATGGTGAAGGGTACCGCTTTTTTTCAGAATGTGTTATGACGTCATTAACTTATAGTGACAAAGTGCCTTACTTCGTATTATTTTGTTATGTCAGTTTTATTATTCGCAAAATGAACCGAATCCTGTCATTACAGAGTAAATACAATTGCTCAAAAGGAGGAGTTGCAATTTGTGATCTCAACGTCAGGGCCGGCCGGGGTGGCCGAGCGGCTCTAGGCGCTACAGTCTGGAACCACGCGACCGCTACAGTCGCGGTTCGAATCCTGCCCCGGGCATGGGTGTGTGTGATGTCCTTAGGGTTTTTTTTTTTTTTTTTTTTTACTGGTTTGATGCGGCCCGCCACCAATTCCTTTCCTGTGCTAACCTCTTCATCTCATAGTCCTCAATTATTTACTTGACGTATTCCAATCTCTGTCTTCCTCTACAGTTTTTGCCCTCTACAGCTCCCTCTAGTACCATGGAAGTCATTCCCTCATGTCTTAGCAGATGTCCTATCATCCTGTCCCTTCTCCTTATCAGTGTTTTACACATATTCCTTTCCTCTCCGATTCTGCGTAGAACCTCCTCATTCCTTACCTTATCAGTCCACCTAATTTTCAACATTCGTCTATAGCACCACATCTCAAATGCTTCCATTCTCTTCTGTTCCGGTTTTCCCACAGTCCATGTTTCACTACCATACAATACTGTACTCCAGACGTACATCCTCAGAAATTTCTTCCTCAAATTAAGGCCGGTATTTGATATTAGTAGACTTTCCTTGGCCAGAAATGCCTTTTTTGCCATAGCGAGTCTGCTTTTGATGTCCTTGCTCCGTCCGTCATTGGTTATTTTACTGCCTACGTAGCAGAATTCCTTAACTTCATTGACTTCATGACCATTAATCCTGATGTTAAGTTTCTCGTTGTTCTCATTTCTACTACTTCTCATTACATTCGTCTTTCTCCGATTTACTCTCAAACCATACTGTGTACTCATTAGACTGTTCATTCCGTTCAGCAGATCATTTAATTCTTCTTCACTTTCACTCGGGATAGCAATGTCATCAGCGAATCGTATCATTGATATCCTATCATCTTGTATTTTAATTCCACTCCTGAACCTTTCTTTTATTTCCATCATTGCTTCCTCGATGTACAGATTGAAGAGTAGGGGCGAAAGGCTACAGCCTTGTCTTACTACCTTCTTAATATGGGCACTTCGTTCTTGATCGTCCACTCTTATTATTCCCTCTTGGTTGTTGTACATATTGTATATGACCCGTCTCTCCCTATAGCTTACCCCTACTTTTTTCAGAATCTCGAACAGCTTGCACCATTTTATACTGTCGAACGCTTTTTCCAGGTCGACAAATCCTATGAACGTGTCTTGATTTTTCTTTAGCCTTGCTTCCATTATTAGCCGTAACGTCAGAATTGCCTCTCTCGTGCCATTACTTTTCCTAAAGCCAAACTGATCGTCACCTAGCGCATTCTCAATTTTCTTTTCCATTCTTCTGTATATTATTCTTGTAAGCAGCTTCGATGCATGAGCTGTTAAGCTGATTGTGCGATAATTTTCGCACTTGTCAGCTCTTGCCGTCTTCGGAATTGTGTGGATGATGCTTTTCCGAAAGTCAGATGGTATGTCGCCAGACTCATATTCTACACACCAACGTGAATAGTCGTTTTGTTGCCACTTCCCCAAATGATTTTAGAAATTCTGAGTGAATGTTATCTATCCCTTCTGCTTTATTTGACCGAACTCCTCCAAAGCTCTTTTACATTCCGATTCTAATACTGGATCCCCTATCTCTTCTAAATCGACTCCTATTTCTTCTTCTATCACATCAGACAAATCTTCACCCTCATAGAGGCTTTCAATGTATTCTTTCCACCTATCTGCTCTCTCCTCTGCATTTAACAGTGGAATTCCCGTTGCACTCTTAATGTTACCACCGTTGCTTTTAATGTCACCAAAGGTTGTTTTGACTTTCCTGTATGCTGAATCTGTCCTTCCGACAATCATATCTTTTTCGATGTCTTCACATTTTTCCTGCAGCCATTTCGTCTTAGCTTCCCTGCACTTCCTATTTATTTCATTCCTCAGCGACTTGTATTTCTGTATTCCTGATTTTCCCGGAACATGTTTGTACTTCCTCCTTTCATCAATCAACTGAAGTATTTCTTCTGTTACCCATGGTTTCTTCGCAGCTACCTTCTTTGTACCTATGTTTTCCTACCCAACTTCTGTGATGGCCCTTTTTAGAGACGTCCATTCCTCTTCAACTGTGTTGCCTACTGCGCTGTTCCTTATTGCTGTATCTATAGCGTTAGAGAACTTCAAACGTATCTCGTCATTCCTTAGAACTTCCGTATCCCACTTCTTAGCGTATTGATTCTTCCTGACTAATGTCTTTAACTTCAGCCTACCCTTCATCACTACTATATTGTGATCTGAGTCTATATCTGCTCCTGGGTACGCCTTACAATCCAGTATCTGATTTCGGAATCTCTGTCTGACCATGATGAAATCTAATTGAAATCTACCCGTATCTCCCGGCCTTTTCCAAGTATACCTCCTCCTCTTGTGATTCTTGAACAGGGTATCGCTATTACTAGCTGAAACTTGTTACAGAACTCAATTAGTCTTTCTCCTCTTTCATTCCTTGTCCCAAGCCCATATTCTCCTGTAACCTTTTCTTCTACTCCTTCCCCTACAACTGCATTCCAGTCGCCCATGAGTATTTTCGTCCCCCTTTACATACTGCATTATCCTTTCAATATCCTCATACACTATCTGTTCATCTTCAGCTTGCGACGTCGGCATGTATACCTGAAGTATCGTTAACGGTGTTGGTCTGCTGTCGATTCTGATTAGAACAACCCGGTCACTGAACTGTTCACAGTAACACACCCTCTGCCCTACATTCCACGCTCCGACTCGTAGAACCTTATCCTTTCGTTGATTATTCAATCTTTTTCTCATGGTAACCTCCCCCTTGGCAGTCCCCTCCCGGAGATCCGAATGGGGGACTATTCCGGAATCTTTTGCCAATGGAGAGATCATCATGACAATTCTTCAACTACAGGCCACATGTCTTGTGGATACACGTTACGTGTCTTTAATGCAGTGGTTTCCATTGCCTTCTGCATCCTCATGTCGTTGATCATTGCTGATTCTTCCGCCTTTAAAGGCAATTTCCCACCCCTAGGACAAGAGAGTGCCCTGAACCTCTATCCGCTGCTCCACCCTCTTTGACAAGTCCGTTGGCAGAATGAGGCTGACTTCTTATGCCGGAAGTCTTCGGCCGCCAATGCTGATTATTTATCAAAATTTAGGCAGTGGTGGGGATCGAACCCGGGACCGAAGACGTTTTTGATTATGAATCAAAGACGCTACCCCCCTTTTTTTTGTAATCTCATTTTGTTCGTTATTGTTCGTTTCAATTGTTTGTGGCGGACGTCACCTGACGCCCATTGAAGTTCGTTACTGATCCATTCACTCAGTTTTTTTATTACAGAGGGCAGCTAACCCTCTGACCGAACACGCTGAGCTACCGTGCCGGCCTCCTAGACCACGGGTACATGTCCTTAGGTTTAAGTAGTTCTAAGTTCTATGGGACTGATGACCTCAGCTGTTGAGTCCCATAGTGCTCAGAGTCATTTGAACCATTTTTCAACGTCAGGCAGCTAATTATTTACAATGTGCATTTCATGTGTTTTTTCTATGAGAATGGGCGCATGTACACATCAAGCAGGTAGAACTGAGTGCCAGTTGACCAAATTGATTACGATCGTCTCACTATGATGACTGGCTCTAAGGAAATAGGGATTGGGAAGTTATTATTACTGAAGAATATATATATTGTTTATAAATAATCACAGAAAACTTTTCCTTCTACTACGGACTTGCTGACCCTTTCACTACACAGCACAGATCTCAAATGATGTGTATTGGCCGAGAGAAATGGGGCCAGTGGGTGGAGGGGGGGGGGGCCAACGAATGACCAAGAGCATGGCGACGTCGACGTAACGCAATTGGCCAACCTCTCTCCACCTCTCCCTTCTATCCCTCCCCTCCTCTTGCCCGGGAGTAATATTGAATACGATACGTACAATTGCATCAGCTGTAGTATAACATCGAAATGTGCAGACTCTGTTGTTCCTGTTCTCCCCCCCCCCCCCCCCCCCCCTTGCTAGCCGGCCGCGGTGGTCTCGCGGTTCTAGGCGCGCAGTCCGGAACCGTGCGACTGCTACGGTCGCAGGTTCGAATCCTGCCTCGGGCATGGATGTGTGTGATGTCCTTAGGTTAGTTAGGTTTAAGTAGTTCTAAGTTCTAGGGGACTGATGACCACAGCAGTTGAGTCCCATAGTGCTCAGAGCCATTTGAACCAATCCCCTTGCTACCTTACCACCCACTTCAGTGTACGGGCTGATACTGTGTTCCTCAACTTCCAGAAGGCGCTCTATTCATTTATGCACTGTTACATAATGGACAAAATGTATGCTTACGGATTACAGGACTAGCTTTGTCTGTGTATAGAGGAGTTCCGTTAAAATAGCACACACCATGACATTCTTAACGGAGAGAGTGCTATAGGACCATTACTGTCCAGAAAATGTCTGAATCGCTTGTAGGGATGTTGCAGGGCAGGTTGTACTGAGATATGAATGTTACAACAATATATATATATATATATATATATATATATATATATATATATATATATATATATATCCATTGCGCCGTTTCCGAGTTATTTAAGCATTGAAGTTAGCCAATCAGATCGTCACGCGCGTAAATTCAAGTTTCAGCTAACGAGACAAAGCACTCGTTGGGGAACACCGCCCCTGGCAGTCCGCTTGAATGCGAGCGCGCGATGCCCCGATTGGCTAAATTCTATGCTAAATAACTCTGAAAAGGAGCAATGTATCGAATTTCTTAACATTTATGTGTCAGTACAATCATCCCTGTAACATCCCTACAAGCGTTTCACACATTTTCATATATATATATATATATATATATATATATATATATATATATATATATATATATATATAGAAAACGTAAGTGGAATGAGGCTATCCGCGGACGATACTGTTGTACAGGAAGTCGTAACGCTAGAAAATTGTGACTAAATGCAGGAAGAACTGCAGAGGATCGACAGTGCTGCTGGAATTGGCAGTTGTCCACCATTATTAACAGATACATCACATAAAGACCTATTGTTCTATGGTGACACTTTTGCAGAAAAGTCACGAGAAGCATGCAAATCTGTTAAATATGTGGGAGTATTCGTACGGACACTAACTGTAGAAAAGGCAGATGCCTGACAGACTCGTTGAAAGAATTCTCCGAAAGTATAGTCCACCCACGTAGAACGTAACACACAATCTATAGTTCAACCTATACCTAAGTTTTGCTCTTCTGCCTGCATCCTTAACAGGTAGGATTGATAGATTAAATAGATACGATCAAAAGAAGAGCAGCGCATTTCGTCTCATGTTCATTTAACAAGCCCGAAATTGTCACCGAGATGCTCACTCAAGTCCACTGGTAAACTCCATGAGATAGGTGCTGTGCGTCACAATATGGTTCGCTGTTAACATTCCAAGAGCGAACGTTCCTAGAAGAGACAAGTATATTGCTTCCTCCTAAGTGTATTTCGAGAAACGACGGTGAATCCATGGTTAGATCAATTCGAGTTCTCTCGAAGGCTTACCAACAATCATTCTTCCAGTGCATCATTCACGATTGTAACAGGAAACAGGAAGAGAGAGTGGTACACAAACTACCCTGTACCAAACACTATAAGGTGCCTCGTGTTGTACAGATGTAGATGTAATGCGCCATCCTCTTCATTCTAGAGCATCAATTATAGCCAATCTCCTCAATTATTTGTTAGATGCTATTTCCTTCTCTCTTAATACTTTCTATCTTTTTCGTTTCTCCCACAATTCAGGATTGATTTCCATTCAGTGCCCGAGTTGTACATTCTCAGATAATTGTTCATCATATGAAGGCTAACAAGGCCTCACTTTCAGTGATGTTTTTAATGTCATCGTCCCACCACTTTCCTCTCCCTCCTCCCCTCGTACTGTTCCCACTTGCTTGTGATACGTATAGTAAATTACCAGTATTTCTCTAAAGCTTATACCTGCATTCCTAATAATTTCACACACCTTACGGTATTACGTTATCAATGCTATTGAAGTGTCTTGATTTTTTCTAAGTCATGTCTCCATTATCAAGCAACACGTTAGAATTACCCCTCCTATGCCTATACCTTTCCTCAAGACAATCTGGTCGTCGTCTAACAGATCCTTAATTTCCTCTTCCATTCTTGTGCAAGTTACTCTTGCCAGCAACTTAGGCGCATGAGCTGTTAATATAATTTTACATTAATTCTCCCTCTCGAATGATTCTACTATCGGGTCCCCTAACAGATCGAGAGCAATGACTTCTGTCACAGCCTGTTGCCCGTTGCAATATTAGTTATTGGAAGCTGAATTACACATTTAATCGAGGGTGTGTCTACGTACCGCTTGGGCGTGACAAACATTAAACTATCTTCAATAGAAGACACTACAGGAACGAGTGGACATTCTAACATGATTTAAAAATTAATTTACCTCCCATATACGTATTTCGCATAATTCGGGGCTGTTTCAGCCATTCGTGCCACACGTCATCAGCGTATAGAAACAAAAACAATGTGATATTAGTAGAGACTGAAACACCAACCATACGATGTGCGACAACTTGATGAGTGTAGATGAAACTGTGTGAAGTATCTGTGACGCAGATGCGCCTCTCACGAAAATTTAGCAGTAATAGAAACGCTTGCCACGACGAAAGATTAAGTCCATCACTTAGTCAGGTCAGAGCCCCTTCAGGAGTGGTAGAGACGTCATGTCCTGATGTAATGGCAAGGTCTTAGTGACTGTCTTTCTGCTTCGACAGGGCTAGCAACGGAAGTCAGGTGTGTATCCTTTACGTAAACATGAGAGCGCTATTGTTATATGAAATTTTCACTGTTCTCATATTTTCTATTACGTACGCCAAAAAGAGAAGGAGGACTAACTACGGTGGTACAACAAACAGTTCTTCAAATGGCTCTGAGCACTATGGGACTGAACTACTGAGGTCACCAGTCGCCTAGAACGTAGAACTACTTAAACCTCACTAACCTAAGGGCAACACACACATCCATGCCCGAGGCAGGATTCGAACCTGCGACCGTAGCGGTCGCGCGGTTCCAGACTGTAGCGCCTAGAACCGCTCGGCCACTCCGGCTGGCAGAGTTTTTCCCAAGAAGATGTTGAAAAGCACTGTTACAGTATTCGTGGCCCTACTAATTTGTTTATTCTTGTGATGCACGCTAGTAATTACTATACTGATAAGACCCTTTTTTAAACATTCTGTTTACGTCTGTAGGATAGTAAATAAGTACTGGTATTACTGGAAGACAACGGTAGGACGAACATTCTGTACAACAGACAATACCATGTAGCTGCTTCTGATTAAAGTAGCTCTCTAAAGATATTTAGAGAAGCTTGATACTCGTAAAATTCTTCATTACTGCAGTTTTAATAATAAAAATAAGTTTTTGGTTAGTAAATCAATTCAAGTTCTTCATTTCATGTTCTCATCTTAAAGCTATTACAAATTATTGTGAATCTGCATGTAAAAGCTGTCTTAAATTTTCGAATGACTATCAGGTCATGTCACGTTGGCAAACAGAGAGGTGAAGCATAATGGCTTTATTTGTACTTGTGTAAGATGTTACGTCCAACAAGACAACTGACAACATGAAAATTAATTCTAACGATTTACTGATTAATTTTGGAACTAATTTCCTATCTTCTGCAGTAATAGTTTTTCCAAGACAAAGGCCGTGAATCATATTATTTGAGAGAGAAACATCGACCTCATAATCCCTCAAACAATTGGTAGCAGCTTATCTGTATAACTAAAACTACGAGTCATTTGTTTGATGTTAATGTCGCAATCGTTTACTCGATTTGTCGATGCCGACGAGAAAGAACAATAGAGGTTCCAAGTGATTCCTATCTTTATGGCCATTTCACAAGTATGGGGGGCCGAAAGTTGTCAGAGAATACGTGAAAGAGAGCTGTAGTTGTTCCCACTTACTGTGGGAGGTGTTTATTTTGTTTCGTTAGACGGAGCTTCACATCAAGCTCTTCCCGGCCTACAATAGAGACGAACTCTGTAATAAAAATACTAAGAATAATAATAACTTCGAATTTGAATTACGGTTTGTAAATCCTTGGATACACAATAACAAGTGCTAGATAATTGTAATATTCAATACAGCTGTAGAATGAGACAGTCTGCTTAATAAAGCAATCCAATTGCTAAAACCTGAGATTTGACAAGCGACGAAATGAAGTCCGTTTAATACGAGGTAGTGGCAGTATCAAATATTTGCATCAGTCTCGTTTTTTATCCTCATGCATATATACACAAAAAAGCCACACTCATCCATGTCATCTTTTATTAGCATTACTTGCGAATCCTTATCTTGTAGATTATTGCGACTGGTGCTTTTGCACTGCAATGCTGTGTTGTATTGTGTTGTGTTCTGCTGTGATAATACGGATATCTATGGACTGGATGGTTCTCAGTTTTCCTCCGAGAGCACTAAAGGGGCTGCCGATACTAAAATTATCAGCGATGAGCTGATCACCAACAGTAGTGCTACTTTTCCTTACGGTATTATAAAGGATTGCGCAGAGATTAAGCCTATGCGCAGGATTTACGTGCACTGTCAAATGAACATTGACGATGTGTCACTGCCTCTGCATTTCCCATTGAAACACTTGCGATCAAAGTTTCTGCCACCACCAGCATATAATCAGCTACTTGATTGAATGAAATTTTCACTTTGCAGCGGAGCGTGTACTGCCATGAAACTTCGTGACAGATTAAAACTGTGTGCCAGACCGAGACTCGAACTCAGGAGGACCTTTGCCTTGCGCTCTACCGACTAAGCTACCCAAGCACGACTCACGAGCCGTCCTCACAACTTAAGCACTACCTCGTCTTCTAACTTCCAAACTTCACAGAAGCTGTCCTGCTAAACTTGTAAGTTGACTGGGTGATGTCGGGGAGGGGACCAAACAGCGACGTCATCGGTCCCATCGGATTAGTGAAGGATGGGCAAGAAGTCGGCCGTGCCCTTTGAAAGGAACCACCCCGGCATTTGCCCATACTTATGAACAACCTGGAGAACATGATCTTCAGACACATAATAAAACCAAAAAACTAAAAAGTTGTATACTGGTACCATTATGTTCAAATGTTCAAATGTGTGTGAAATCTTACGGGACTTAACTGCAAAGGTCTTCAGTCCCTAAGCTTACACACTACTTAACCTAAATTACCCTAAGGACAAACACACACACACACACAAAGAAAAAAATGTAAACAAAATCCAAATTTGGCGCCGAACTCTCTGGTGAACAAATGAACACTGACTGGGCTGGGACCCACAAAAAACCACAATCACACTGTGTTTTGGTGAAATGAAAAGTGTTTTACTACCTTATATGTGAAAAATACGTGTTATATTTACGTGTGCATCACGACACTTTCCCATGATGTGGAGAATAAAAGGGCTCGCCACACGAAAACGTAAGCAAAAACGAATATAGGAGCGAAATATTGCAACAAACTAAATTACATTCTAGATGATGGGTTAATTCGCAGCAAAATTTCTCATCAACATCGTTTGGTTGCAGATGACAAGCTACCTGTAGTAAATAATACACAAAGAAAAATCATGCACGCATAGTGTAAAGATATTAACAAAAAGAAACGAACCAAACATCCACATAATCTTATAATCATTTAATAAAAATTAGAGGATAAATAAAACGGAAAGACACTGATGATGGCACAGTGGTGCTGAAACATGTTTGGGTACTGAGAAAAAACGGTGTTTTGCGTATCTGCGCGAACTCACATCCTACAATTTTAATTGTTGATCTTTAGTCACGAACTTTATTATTACTATTTTGTTAATATAGAATGTCGTCTCTACAAGTTGATAGTCCGTGTATTTGCCATACGTGTTTCCCTTTCTTTTATTTGTGACACATCCCAGGTGGCAAGTTTGTGTGGTCCTGTTTTTCCATCTGCGCCATGACGGAAATCTGTTTGTCCTACACACTATAGGATGCCCTGTTATGGACATTTGTTGGCATATTTCACTATACCCAATTTACATTTTCCTAGCGCGTTTTATTTTCAAATCGTTTATACTGCCTCTAGTAGTATTCTCAGTAGATAACACTGAAGACAGTTAGCACACGTTAAAGAAAAAAACACTATTGTAAACGTCAACTGGATGAAGTACAATACACACATAAACGTTCATAGTAGTGTATCCTGGACTTAACAAGGTAACTGAATAAAATGAAAATACCTCACGAATGTGCAAAGAGGATCACACGAAATCAACACGGAGGTTGTTTCAAAAACGAAGAAAAAAAGAAACTTAGTTCTGCACACAGGTCTTTTTGGAGCAAGTACGGACCTTACGAACCAAAAAAAAAATAATAGTAATCATTACTCATGGGAGGTGATTGTTTCCCATAATATGACTGTAGCAGACAACAATGCTAGAGGATGAAGAGAGGCAAACAGAACTGTTTTTGTAAGTGATACAGATATTACAGCGATATGTTATTACCTTGTTTTTCTAGCAACGTGTATGGCTCGGACAAACGGAGTAAAATAGAAGGGTTCCAGGAGCTTCATAATCATGAGACTGTCACTGTCTCGCTTCTCATGTTTCCGTTTTATGAACCTGTCGATTATCCTCCCTTGTGATGGTTCGTCACCGAAATCCTGCGCAGTCCTGAACTTGCCGCTTCCAGCTTCGACACGACCTGGAAGAATAATTTCATCAAACCATTTACATTTGTGCTAATATGGATCGTACTTAGAAATTGATGATATACTGTTAAATTTATTCAAGGATGAAAATAAGAGCAATAAATGTGATGGGGAAGAAGGAATGTCGAGATTTAACGTTCCGTGGACGACGATATGAATAGTGTATTATAGTAAGACTAAGTTACTTCGCTCTGTAAATTTTTTCGTTATATACCTACGTAGACAGTTTATTAATAGGATTTACGTCATATTTAATGAAGGAACGTCGTTTCATAAAACTACAGTGCCTTTAGAACAGCTTCCATTTAAGCTTGGGAAATAAACTGCTGGATGAAATTTGAAGTTATTTCATAAGCTCATTTTTTAAACTTAGTAATAACCAGTTTTAGGCAATAATAGATACAATTTCAGGTATAATGTTACCGCCATGTACGTTGTACTCCTACAGGAAGACAAAGCAGCTAAGCAGCTGGAAGGACATGTGTCGTTATCTAAGGTCTAATCGATTTAAACAATACGAGCTACTGGTATAATGAAATATAGTACACTTGCGGCGGCGCAGTTCTTTCCGTCCCTTTACGACGAACCTGCACCTACCTGTGAACATTGTCTCAGCACATCATCAGTAGGGAAGCCGAGTGAAACCTACTGTACTTCCACGTGAACCAGGCTGCAATTAAAGTCACTAATCTAAGTTTCGGGAGAAAATTTTCATATCAAATGAAAGGTCGGTTATTTTGTCATTTATTAATATATTATGAAACTTAGGTGAACAAGTATCACTGCCAAGCCCGTGCTAGTCTTGACAGTGACTCACAATCCCTTTCACTCACGTTAGCAAGTTAATGGTGTTGCATTTCCCGAAAACGTAATAGCTACAAAAATACTGACTGTTTTTGATTGATAATGCTCGCCAGATATTAAATCTGTAGGTACCAAATGCAGTCACAGTTTTTAGCCACCGACCTGCTCAATAAGCCACGCGGAATATATATGTCTTCTCTAGTCACAAAATTCATTTAAAAATTCTGAAATTTCTACACACTCATCGGAATAATTATGCCGTCACTTTCCAACACTTTTGATGTATGAAACACTTCTAGATCCGGCAACTTATCATTTCCATCGGAAACACTACTACTGCACACGTCCGATCTCTTTCATGGCTAGGCTTCGACTCCTCTCTAGAACACACTAAGTCTTCTCTACCAGCAGAGAAAGGCGCGCGAAGACTATTGCTTTTCCGTTGTTCAGTTTACTCAACCACCAATAGCAAAATAACACTCTCCCGCGTCAGTCAGCGCTTTTCAACAATAACTAATGGCAAAATAGTAAACCTAACGACTGCACTTTTTACCAACTTAATTATCTAATATGCTGAAGTTTTCCTTATGCATAAAATTACTTACTATTGTTATTTATACCTGAATTAACTTTCCTTTTACCATTAACTTACTTTACAAATCTATTCTACAAAAATCCCCTTTGACCACATCCATACTTCTTCGAAATGTTCCCACACTAAATCCCACTACATAACTTGTTAAACAATTATCTTCATATTGAAACGTCCCCTTAGAAAAATTGTACAAGACTGTGCTTAAGCTGACACACAATATTTTTAGCGCAATGGAATCTGACTTTCAATAATCACTACAAAAGAATGGCCCTGACTAACATTAAACTATACCTTCCACAAATCACTTACCTCACAAAAATCTTCGTTATTCGAACTACTGCAATACAGTGAGCGCCACTACTGCCAGCTTAATATTGTTCAAAAGTCATATTATATATATATATATATCAGTTCATGACGTCCAGTCTTACAAATTTCAAAACTCCGCCATTTCTCTCCCCACATCCACCACTGCTGGCAGCTCTCCTCCAACTGCGCAACGCTACGCGCTATTCACATCCAGCTGCCCAACACTACAATGGCAGACAACAATGCAAACTAACCACAGACTGCACACAGCACAGCCAGTGATTTTCATACAGAGCGCTACGTGGCGTTACCAATAAGAAAACCTAAACAGCCTACTTACAGTATTAACCTTAAACTACACTCACGCATGATTCATACTGCTAAAACATTTATAACATTTTGCATACACAAAAAGGCATAATAACACTTTATGAGGATACTAGAACAGTTTATGAAAAACATTCTGTTACTTTAGTGCACTCTAGTGGCCACAATCGAAACTAAAATCACAGTCAAAAATGGTTCAAATGGCTCTGAGCACTATGGGACTCAACTGCTGTGGTCATTAGTCCCCTAGAACTTAGAACTACTTAAACCTAACTAACCTAAGGACATCACACACATCCATGCCCGAGGCAGGATTCGAACCTGCGACCGTAGCAGTCGCACGGTTCCGGACTGCGCGCCTAGAACCGCGAGACCACCGCGGCCGGCAAAATCACAGTCCCCCTATCCAATGTTGTCCTCTATTGGCTACGTGCGCGTCCAGTTTCGCGTCACCATCTGTCACTATCCAGGTCTGAGACACATCTCCCACTTAACCGCCTCCAAGGCAGGATCATTATACGGCGCTACGCCTCACACTGAGATGACAAAACTCCAGGGATTGCGATAGAAATAAACACAGATGGCGGTAGTATCGTGTACACAAGATTAAAAATGACAGTCCACTGGAAGAGCAGTCGTTTGTACCTTTATGATTCATGTGGAAAAGTTTGCTATGTGATTGTGGCCGCACGACGGGAATTAATCTTTGAAGGCGGAATGGTAGTTGGAGCTAGAGACAGTAATATTTCTTGCTTAGTCAGCCATCATATTAGGCTCCAAGAAGCTGTTCCCAGAGTAGTGGAGTTGCAAGAAGTATATAGATGACGAAATGTGGTGTGAAATACCTGTGACAGATGTTAGATTCGGTACCATTCCCGTGAGAAAGACCGCCTGCATAATGCTGCTGCTCTGTGATTGGTTGCTGTGTTTGGAGCAAGGGTGCCAAAACGTTAAAATATAGCTACTATTATTAGTTAAACTACTCATTGGAATGACTTCACTTTTTAATATAAATATCTCTCAACAGCTGACTATCAACCAGTCATTTTCGAATTATTAAAAACAATTTAAATAAATAACAAAAGACTGGCGAAATTGCAGACGAAGCACTTGGGAAGCGTTCGGGTCACGCCTTTTCTGGTATGGTGCGCGAAGTGTTTCGGGCTGTTCGTCGCTCTGGATTAAGCAGTCGAGAAAAACAGACATGTTGTCTGTCGTAGGATGTGTTTCCAATTTTTATTTAAGTTCCTGTTCGTCACTTTGGATTAGGCAGTCGAGATGTACAGTCATGTTGTCTGTGGCAGTACTCAGTACTGATTCACTCCAGTAGTCATGAGGCGCAGACACGTGCCACAAATAGTGTAAAGTTACATTTTCATAAACATTGGGTTTGATCATGTACTTTGCTGTATCAGAAGGTGTTGTATTAAGATCATGTAGTCTTCTCGTATGGCTATACTAAAATACGCGAGTGGCATCCCAAAGAAGTGAACAGAACCTGGCTAAAAGTCAGTTTCAGCCTCAAGATACAGAACCTACGACCTGCGTGCTGATTTCTGCGCTGGAGACATCAACTTGAAGACAGCAGGTTAGTGAACTATAACAGAAGCTTCATATTCCACACAGTGCGGTGGAAACTAGACGCCTCACGTGTACTCCATGCACAGAACAAATGTGCTCAGTGACATGTCATCTGCAGTAATACAGAGGAGGTAAAGGAGGATGATCGTTATTAACACCAAAAATCAATTCATTCTTCTTTTATTGCCGTAAGACATGCGACATTCCACTTCGGAAATCTTCAGGGAATTCAGTATTCCGAAGTCCACAGCGTCAGGAGTGTGCCAAGAATACCAAATGTCAGGCATTACTTCCCTCCAAGGACAGCGCTGTGGCCGACGGCCTTCACTTAACGACCGAGAACAGCGGTGTTTGCGTAGCGTTGTCAGTGCTAACAGACAAGCAACACTGTCTGAAATAACCGCAGAAATCAAGTGAGACGTATCACGTTAGGACAGAGCGGCGAACTTTGGCGTTAATGGGCTATGGCAGTAGGTGACCGACAGGAGTGCTTTAGATAACAGCACGACACTGCTTGCAGCGCCTCTCCTGGGCTCGTACCATATCGGTTATTCCCTAGATGTGTGGAAGACCTTGGCCTGATCAGATGAGTCACGATTTCCGTTGGTAAGAGCTAATGGTAGGATTCGAGTGCGGGGCAGACCCCACGAAGCCATATACCCAAGTTGTCATCAAGGCACAGTGCAAGCAGGTGATGGCTCTATAATGCTTTCATGTGTGTTTATATGGAATAGACGAGTCATTGACTGGTAGTGGTAGGTTCAGCTACTTCGAGAAAATTTCCAGCCACTCAAACTTCACGCACCGCAGCAAAGATGGATTTTTAATGTATGACAATGTGCCATGTCACTGATCGACAACTGTTCGCGATTGGTTTGAGGAGAATTTTCTGGACAATTCGAGAGAATGGTTTGGCCATCCACATCGCCAGACATGAATGAGCCGTGGTAAAATTTGCTGTTTTGAAGAGCGCTCCGCAGCGCGTGATGTGAAGCAGTCGCCCTCCGTTTCTGGCGGTCGCGCCGCTGTGGCAATCGCAGTTTTGGTGTCTCCCTCTGGTCGGAAAGGGGAAAAGTAGCCTGTTTACGTGCATTTACGGGGCGCTATGAGCTCGGCAGTCTTACCATTGACTGTCACCTCACCTGGATCCAATCCAAAGCCCACAACCGCCTCTGGCCCCTCAAACTCCTCTCTGGCCGGACATGGGGGTTGCACCCCTCTACCATCCTTAATCCATCCCATTCTCTGTTATGCCATTCCCGCCTGGATATCTCCCCCCCCCCCCCCCCCAAATTCTATAAGTCCCTCCAGATCCTTGAGCGTCATGCATTCCGCTTCGCCTTCCGTATAATCCTCCATCCTCCATGCGGGTCCACTATGACCTCATTCCTTCCCCATCTGCTCCTATTCCTCGAACATATCCACATCATCTACACCTCCCGCCGCCTTAGTCCCCCCTCAACCCCTGGTTGCTCCTCTCCTCTCCTATACCTGCCCCCTGCCATGTCTTCACTGTTGTGTCCTCAATACCCTCCATCTCTACACCCTTCATCTCCTTTCCCAAGGTGGCTTCCATCAACTCCCCTCCCAGATGATGCCCTCTCTCCCTCCATTTATCCCTCCTATCAACTCTGATCCTCACTCCCCCTCCTTTCCCTTGTCCTTTTCCCCGGCTCCCTCTCCCCGCCTTCCATACTCTTTTTTCCCCACCTCCCCTATCTCTGCCCCTTCTCTCCCCCAAGTCCTTTTACATTTCCGTCATCTGCCTCTTTTCATTCCCTCTCGCGCCTGCCTGCCCATCACCCCCTTTATGAGTCCTCCCCCTCCTTGGTTCCCCCCTTTCGTTTTTTCCTCTCCTCCCTCCTTGTTTCCTCCCCCCCCCCCCCCCCAATCTGCCTTTGGCTCGGGAGTGTCATCTTCGTGCCGCCATTTTCGTGCAGTGTTTTACAGTGAGTGTTCCGTGTTGTGTCTTTTGGGAAGTGTTGAGAACGGCCATCATACTGTCGCTGGGTGTGATTTTTTTATCTCGTGCGAACAGAAACCAGACTGTCGCCATGTTTTTTAATTGTGTGTCTACTATGTTACTTGTCTGATTCCTGTGTATTTTATTAACATTGCCAACCCCTTTTGCTTTCTGTTTTAACTTTCCGCCATTTTACACTTTAAGTCACCGTTTTATCGCCTGTTTTTTTTTTTTGTTTCTTTCTTTCTTCCGTTTTTAAAAAAGTCTGTAGGCTGTAGAGCAGCGTACTAAGCTGCTGCCAGCCCGCCCACCTTCGGGGGGAATTGAAAATCGATAAAGAAAAGAAAAAAAAAAAACTGGCAGTCGGGCAGTCTGTCAGTCCCGGTGAGTCTGGTCAGTTGGTCAGCGGGTCAGGGTGGGGCAGTCAGTGTCTGTCTGTCGCCCGGAGTGTTAGTATGTGTTAGGCCTCCAGTCTGCTCGAATTTGTTCAGTCAATGGTCATTGGCGGTTGGATCGATCGGTTGGTCGGTCGAGCACTGGGACACAAGATGACTTGTCCGTCTTGAGCGTCGGCGCATGTGAGGTCGCCACGTGGGTCCTGTCAGCCGGGGCATATAGCGAGGGGTAGTGGCTTTGCGGCCGACACGAGAGCAACAGGAGTCAACCGACGGCATCGGTCTGGCCGGTGCGAGCTGCGACGCCGTGAGACGGGAGACCGGCGCGCCTCGCTGCGTCCGTTGAAGCGGCTGGCAGCGGATTGTTCGGGAGAGCATTTTGGGGGTGCTGCGCCAGTTCTTCGCAAGTTATCGCAGTTTATTAGAAGCTAAGTGATTGGTGATATGTTATTTCATTACCTTGTTAAATTGTACTTGTTTTCTTGGTCAGTCTGTCGTCCCAGCTTGCTCGTCAGTCTCTCGTCCGCATTTGTTAGGCAGTTAGTGTCTGTCTGTCTGGCGGTTTGCCGTACGTTAATAGCTGTCTCTGTCATGTTTGTCGGATTCGGTGTTAACGAATTTATTGCTTAAGGTGTAAAGGCCGAATTCCTGAAATATGTTTTTATCTTGCCTATCATCTTGAGAGGTGGTATATGTGTAATGTAGAGCATGTTTGTACAATTAATGTAAGAATGCATTGCATGGGTTTTTATTTAAATGGTCATTTTAGTATATAAAGTTGCCACCCTTCCAGAGTAAGAGTTCTTTTAAAAATAAGTTGCACTTTCGGTGGCAAATAATTAATGTGAGTGTTTTGTACCATTCCCATTCCTCTTACGGGGTGCTAGTTTGTGTATTGGTGTGAGTTGTTAAAATGTTTAGTTTAAAGTGATCTGGTGTGTTGCAGATTTGCATCAGTGTAGTCTTTGAGAGATTGTTGTGAGCGGTAGTGACTACGGCCGTGTTAAAAGGGAGCGTCAAGGATCTCAGCCCGAAAGCTCATACGGCAAAAAAAAAAAAAAAAAAAAAAAAAAAAAAAAAAAAAAAAAAAAAAAAAAAAAAAAAAGGAAGTTATATATGCCTCTGAATAAATTGTAACTTGATATTTATAGGGTGCTTTTAGGAATAAAATTTTCATTTATTGAAAAAAATTAATTTGTTTTCATCAGTTACCCACTGACAACTATTTCCACGCTCACATAGTGTGATTAAATGTGTTAATGTTCTTGATGAATCGCTAGTAAATAAAGCAAATTCTTAAGAAAAGGTTTTGAAAGAAAGTTCACGGTTCAATGAATCTTATCGAACATTTACGGTACGTAATCGAAAGGTTTCTTTATCCACAAAAACCTGCACCAGCAACGCTTACGCAATTGTGGACGGTTATAAATGCAACATGACGTAATATTTCTGCAAGGGTCTTCCAACGACTTGTTAAGTCCATGCCACGTCGAATTGCTGCAGTATGCCGTGAAAAAGGAGGCCCGACACGATATTAGAAGTTATCCCATTACTGTTGTCTGCTCAGGGTAATGCGTATAAACAATTCCTTCACTATTCCATTAGGGGAATACTAATAATTCTGAAGTTTTCTCTGCATGATACAACTGATATGGAAGCTTGAGGAGCCATTCTTATGTTTTGGAACACTGCGTAGGTGCTCTCCCACCCGGGTGTTGTGATTACGATTGGCTGATGTGGACTACAGGTATCCTTCGGAGGTGAAGGTGGCTGCAGCAAGACACACGAAGTTCATGATGGCTGTTTATTATTCATCAGGCTAGAGCAGGTGTGTGCCGTCGTCCGATGAGCACAGCCTGGCATCTTTCCGCGGTGCACTCGCATTGGTGCAGTGGAGGCAGAGATGCCGCTGGAAGACGATGCTTACACAGCGCTGAGTAGCGCTGTTGCCGGTTGCGGTGGCACTGGAGAGAACTACAGGCCGAGCCTCGTTAACCTGCCGTGTGACTACCAGTGGCTGCTTTATTCGCTCTATTTTGTACAGAGCTAATGGTATAGAAACTGTCAAAGTAATGGCGTTGTACAATGCCCGGTCATACTAATGTGACTAACTGTCAAAAGTCTGAGACACCATCTTTTTCAGTGTGTCCCGCGAGACGTGCAGGAAGCGAATGATGTTTCGGAAGGCACCGACAGTGACTTGGATCAATACAAACTCCACCGCCTTGACCATCTGCGCTGGATTTCTCGGTTGAGGGACCGTGGAAGAACAGTTCTATTATGTGATCCCACAGATTCTTGACTGAATTTAAATCCAGGAGTTGGTAGCCAGGGGGTTGGGGGGGGGGGGGGGCGTACGGTAAACAAATCCTGCTGCTCTTCGAACCATGCACGTACACCGAGCTGAGTGGCATGTTCCACTGTCCTGCTGATAGATGGCACCGTGCCGAGGAAAAACAAACTGCATGTAGTGATGGATAGGATCCCCAAGGATAGGTGCATACTTGCGTTAAATCCAATGGGATTCGCCTCGATTGGCCGCCATATTCTCCGGATCTGAACGCATGCGACTCCTTTTGTGGGGCTGTATTAAAGAGGTGTACAGCAAAACCCCAAAACTATTGCTGAGCTGAAAATAGCCATTGGGGAAGTAATTGACAGCATCGATGTTCCGGCACTACAGTGGGTCATGCAGAATTTTACTATTCGTCTACGCCACATCATCGCCAATGATGGCCGGCATATCGAACGTGTCAACCTAATTCCGAATATCTTCAGTGACGTTTACATGTTAAATGAAGTGTGTGCATGCTGTAGTTTGTAACTAATTTACGTTTTTTTTGTACAGTTCGCTAATTGTTACCCTGTATGCTATAAACAAATGCTTTTTCTAATGCTTGTGTAATTTTAACTTCCTAACACATATTGAACACGCCAAGGAGCTTGTGACTTAACTCTGTGGAACAATTATTACTTTGCCTTTCCCTTGTGCTAATTTACTATACCTTTATTGATTTTGTTCCTGAAGATCATCTCTTGGTGGAAATGATTCGTGATCTTAAAAATGTCTCACTTCATCTGCAATACAAAAACCCAGTAGTTTAATTCTTTTAAAAGTAATCCGTATTTCTACGGAGAGCTTCGCTAATTGTGGTCTGACGACGTTCTTTCTGGGTGACACCGTATTTCAATGCAGAATACTCTTTCTGCTATTTGCTTTCTCGCTACTGATAAAGTGGAAACAGCGGTTATATTCGCCGGCCCTAGCGAGTGACATACGTCAGGGTCAGAGTCAGAGGATGAAAAGATGGCTGCTATACTGTCATATCTTTTGTCCTGCTCTGTAAACTCAATAACACAGCCAGTCCCGATTACGAGAACCCACCACATCAGCGAAGAAAAAAAAATCTTTTGCCCCAGAATACTCAATCACAGGTAAACGAAAGAAACGGTTATCTGAAGAAATCGAGTCGATTATCAGTATTGTAACAGAAGTTCTACAACTGCAAAGGATACCACAACATACAACACGAGCTTAAAAAGAAAAAATTTGTATCGTAACGGAATCGAAACAAATATACCATAGATGATGCAGAGTGCACATGATATCTAGACCCCAACATCTCGATCAGCTGACCAGGGCGGCGTTCATTTGCAGGCGACTCCTGGAAAATTATGAAATTGTTGAAGCTTTCCTATTGCCTGTTAACTTGTGCCTTGGGAATTTTTCCGAAGTTTCGTTAACGATTTTCCTGATATTTCGCCAGCACGGGTGGCTAGTGTTGTCAAAGAGTCACCCTCCATTGCTGATGGCAGATAGCGCGCTCTACGCGATAACTCTTTGTGGTCAGTCTGAAACATGTATCACCTACTAGCTTAGCGCCCGCTGCTTCGCTCGCATAAACTGTATGGTCTGCATAGATGCTTTTGTTTTTCTATAATCGAATTTCTAATTTGTTCATGAAATGCAATATCAACTAAAGTTTTCGCATTAATTATGGCCGTAGAAGCATGGCCAAATGCCGACCGCGGAGCTGCAGCGGCAGAATTCCAAAACGGTACTTAATTTAGAATCGCCCTTCGTAATTTCAAAGTGCTGTAAATTGTTTAGAAACATTGAGAACTATATTTTCGAAATGGTGCTTCGGATCTTTAATTTCGTTACTCTTGGAGAGCCTCTATATACTGAAAAGCCAAATTCAAATTTGCACTTGCATCTGGAGGGATAAAGAGAAAAATAGATAAATAAGAATACGACTAAATTTCGTACTGTGCCAGTTCACAGTAAACGCATTTACCAGAAGCCATGTGGTAGATGCTATGGTAGCCGAAGCAGGGGGCTAGGGATGAGAAGTTGTTTTTATAGGGTCAACAATACAGATAAAGCAAAACGTATAAATTAATAGCTAGATGACCAATTTTTTTTTAACTGTAGAGGCATCCATGATTATCTGTTTTGCCCGCGATCTTTGGCCGACGTTTGTTTAGTGATTTTTCTGACGTTTTGGCAGCACAAGTGGCTGGCATTGTCAAAAATTCATCCTCCAGTTCGCCACCGGCCTCATAGTACAAAATAACAAGAAACAAATATACGAATAATTTCGGAGCACATTTATGGGAAAAAGGAAGGTAGGCAAGTCGTTAGGAAAAGTAAGTCCGATTACTGTAATGGATTATGAAAAGTTTAGGGGAAAGAAGAGAGAGGACGAACTGATACTTCTGAAAATATAATTGTCTCATTAAACAAAACTTATCTTTCCCCTAGCAGTAGATAATTACTGATGCAAAATCAATGTGTAACTGTGAAATTATTGTAATATGTTGCTCCAAAGTTGCACATTCAATTGCTCGGGTCGTTTACATAGACCACGAACTCGCAGGTTCACAGACACGGAAACATTTCAAAAGATCGTAGGCTTCCGCGGTCGGTGTCATAGTGATTAAAATTCTTCTGGGTATTATGCCGCGTCATTGTTAAAAACTAACAACAATAACTCTTAGTCTTACCGTGACGGTTTGTCATGCATTGCAAAGTACATCAGTAAGAACCTAGTAAATCAATTAGAATAGCTTTGATCATTGACGTAATCGAATGGCGTCTTTTACATAATACCTTTCATCTTACTTAGACACAGTCGTTGACAAGTACACGCGCCTCCGTACTCTTTATCACCAAACTATCAAATGAATAAAAATCCATGGTATAATGTACGTTTAATGTAAGAAAAAATCCGTTGTCTGGTGGAACAGCAGACCCCATGTCCGTGACAAAATTCTGCTGAAAGTGGCAACTTGCCTGATATCTTTGTGTCTGGTCGATGATAGTAAGCGAAAGATTCTGTACCCCACTAGCATGTTGACGTTAAGCCCAGAATTCCTCTTAAATCACAGCTGACTTGATTAAAGCTATTCGTAATACTGTAGGACAGGAGAGGAGTTCTACAACACCACTCATTTAAAAGTTGTACTTAGGCTCGAATATAGAAGATGTATTGTGGTCTTCCAAAGTAGATCCAAAAAAGTCACACCGATTGAATCATATTGGTAGCACCGAAGCAGGCCAGTAAAGAGTGCTTCAATCAGTAAAATTGGATACAGGAATAAATCAGGCAGACTTGCTCGTGCAACTGGATAAGGAAATATCATAATAAAAAGCATTACATACACTACTGGCCATTAAAATTGCTACACCAAGAAGAAATGCAGATGATAAAGATAATAAACGGGTATTCATTGGACAAATAAATTATACTAGAACTGACATGTGACTACATTTCCATGCAGTTTGGGTGCATAGATCCTGAGAAGTCAGTACCCAGAACACAACCACCTCTGGCCGTGATAACGGCCTTGATACGCTTGGGCATTGAGTCAAACAGAGCTTGGATGGCGTGTACAGGTACAGCTGCCCATGGTTCAACACCACACCACAGTTCATCAAGAGTAGTGATTGGTGTATTGTGACGAGCCAGTTGCTCGGCCACCATTGATCAGACGTTTTCAGTTGGGGAGAGATCTCGAGAATGTGCTGGCCAGAGCAGCAGTCGAACATTTTCTGTATTCAGAAAGGCCCGTAAAGGACCTGCTACATGCTAAAATGTAGAGTTTCGCAGGGATCGCATGAAGGGTAGAGCCACGGGTCGTAACACATCTGAAACGTAACGTCCACTGTTCAAAGTGCCCTCAACGCGAACAAGAGGTGACCGAGATGTAACCAAGGGCACCCCATACCATCACGACGGGTGATACGCCAGTATGGCGATGACGAATACACGCTTCCAATGGGCGTTCAATGTGATTTCGTCTAACACGGATGCGACCATCATGATGCTGTAAACAGAACCTGGATTCACCCGAAAAAATGACGTTTTGCCATTCGTACACCCAGGTTCGTCGTTGAGTACACCATCGCAGGCACTCTTGTCTGTGATGCAGCGTGGAGAGTAACCGCAGTCATGGTATCCGAGCTGATAGTCCAAGCTGCTGCAACCGTCGTCGAACTGTTCGTGCAGATGGTTGTCGTCTTGCAAACGTCCCCGTCTGTTGACTCAGGGATCGAGACGTGGCTGCACGATCAGTTACAGCCATGTGGATAAGACGCCTGTCATCTCTACTGCTAGTGATACGAGACCGTTGGGATCCAGCAGGGAGTTCCGTATTACCCTCCTGAACCCACTGATTCCGTATTCTGCTAACAGTCATTGGATCTCGACCAACGCGAGCAGCAATGTCGCGATACGATAAACCGCAATCGCGATAGGCTACAATCCGACCTTTATCAAAGTCGGAAACGTGATGGTACGTCTTTCTCCTCCTTACTCGAGGCATCACAACAACGTTTCACCAGGCAACGCCGGTCAACTGCTGTTTGTGTATGAGAAATCGGTTGGAAACTTTAGTCATGTCAGCACGTTGTAGGTGTCACCACCGGCGCCAACCTTGTGTGAATGCTCTGAAAAGCTAATCATTTGCATATCACAGCATCAGCTTCCTGTCGGTTAAATTTCGCGTCTGTAGCACGTCATCTTCGTGGTGTAGCAATTTTAATGGCCAGTGGTGTATTTAAGAGAGCGAGAGGGTATGTATGTAAAGTAATAAAATATTGGCAGTAGAACGTTTGGCGCAACCCGAGCGCCAGCAGGCATCTATCACGTGACTTATGTAATGATCGTGTACTCGTCCTACCGTTGTTAAATTATCCACTGAGTTATCACGACTCACGAGTAATACTATCGAAATCATTGCTGGTCGAAATGTTAGGATCCCCTAAGCTTCTGAAGCATCAGCGCTTAAGAAAATTACCAGTATGGGGCCTAACTAGTGCTTCATGTGCTCTAGTGGCTGACCACACCGATCGCGGGAGCGCGTATTGGCTCTTCGAAGTCCAGTTAAAATGTTAGTATGGCTGTTCTCCCTAGGCTCTATTTAAAAACTTTTACGCTGAGGAAAAAAAAGTCGAGTTACCACAGTGGTGCTAGCGTTCGTGGCTAACCTAACTGCGTCTGTTTACAGCAAGCTCTGAAACACGAGGATATTCAGATGCAAATTTTCTCCTCCAGTTTCACTTTGCAGCTGTATTTCTTCGCTGCCTCTTACGCGGAAACGCTATATTTGAGCTGATTCTCTGTGTCGGTGGTAATTTGTAACTTACGCAAGCCATTAGGAAGAAATTTCTAAGAACGCACGTCTGGAGCTCAGCAATGTGTGGAACTGAGTCTGACTGCGGGGAAACCAGTGAAACAGAGATTTGAAGCGTTTGAGGTATGGTGTTACACAAAGATGTTGAAAATTAGGTGACGAGGTTCTCGGCAGACGCGAAATGTATGGAAATCACTGACAAGAAGAAGGGACAGGATGATAGAAAATGTGTTATGACATCAGGGAATAAATTCTATGGTACTTAAGCGAAATGTAGAGGGTTAACACTGTAGAGGAAAGCCGGAACTGGAATATGTCCAGCAAATAATCGAGGTCGAAGAGCGTAACAGTTACTCTGATATGGAGAGGTTGACACAGCTGTAGCGAGCAAGATCAAACCAGCCAGAGGACTAATGACCCCCGTCAAAACCGCTTTAACTTAGGGGGATATACCACTATCCTTGAATATTATTATGTTACTCTCATATCCTAGTCTCCTCGGGAACATACATAAAATTACAGTAGATCTCATGTGGCAAACTGGTTGAAAGTTTACAGTTTTTCTTTTGGTCACTGTTTTCAAAATATAACATCTTAACTGCCACTTTATGCGTCTGAATGAGGAGAGCAAGCTGTTTGGATTGTAGATAATGAATCAGACGCTGATTTGATACCCACTGAAGATTCCTTGAATCTAAGGCGAAGAACGTTTGGGTGCACATGACGAATAAAAAATTAATGTGTGGCATGCAAAAAGCGTTTCTCTTTTGAAGTACTGTTACAGCTGCTACTAAAACCGCCAGAAACTTATTATAAAATTAAAATTAAAATTTTAGTATTTGGTAACTAATAAAGTTCTTTACCTAATTTTTATTTTGAATCGTTTATCGTCCTTAATTATATGTGTTTATTGGTTCTACAGTCGGTATTACCTGCCTTTGACGATATGACATCACAGTTTATTCTCTCATGTTTTACTTTCCTTGGACATGGTAATGAAGCAACCATCTACTATCGCGATTGTTGCTTGATATCTGGGTCACATCCAAAATATCACATCGCGTCACCTGTAACTATTTTTGGGAAAATGTCGTAATGAACCCATGACCTCTTGTGATTCTGGCACTGTTTTACATCGATCAGTTTCTGATCAACGGTAAATCACAAGGTAGAACATTTCACTGCCGCACGTTTAATTTTTTATTCTTCAGACAAAATGCGTTAGTAGGAATCATGGAAATTACAGTCAGTTCCTTCAATACATCAACTGTTCTTCGGCGCTGAAAATGAGATCGCTCACAGATGTTTACATTGTACTTGACCGTTCTGGATGTCAAGGGACGTTCCAGACATCATTTTCAACGAACACACTGCCACCTTTAAAACCCGAAAACCTTTCCTGTCAAAAGCCCATGTTAGTCAACTCTCCTCCCTCGTATGGCTGCCGATGCAGCCAATATTCCGATTCTGGAGTTCCCTAAAAGTACACGTACTTTAATGTCAGCATGTTTTAGTGCCACGTCTGAAACTGTAAACTGGATAAAGAATACTGGCACGCCGAGGCACCCTCCAGTGTACCCGACGCGGGAAAGCACGCGAATGGGCAGCTTGTAACCTGTCCGCGTCTCTCGAGACAGACTGAATGTGGGGACTGGTTATGTGGCCTCCTCCATTGACCGTGGAGGGCGACAAGTAGTCTCTCCTTCAGAAGAGCCTCAGGAAGGCTTTGGGGGTGGGGGTGAGTGGTGGGGAGTTTGCTAAATATCATAACCTCCAATGTTAGATAAGGTGTGGAATCCCTTATGGAGATAGCATCCAGGGCAGGACAGAATTCCAATGTCCATTCGGCATGTCTGCCGGAGCAGACCAGCAGCCAGCAGTCATGTGGATGAAGACTGATGAAAGCCCACCATTCGAAAGGCAGAGAGCGAAAGCACATCGTGTACAAAGTAAAGACACTTCAATTGTGAAGATTTTAACGCTAAACTGCGGACGTACTCGTTACAAAGTCCCTAAATTTACCACACACTGCGGAAGCTGTAGCCCTCAAATTATACACTGAACCGTGAGGTAGATAAAACTCGAAGCAGAAAGCTGCAGTATATTTACGACTTCGTAATTGAGTCTGAGTGCGAATATTTTTGGACATGAGTAAAATCATTCAAAAAACATTTTGTTTGAAACGGGAAACAAACCTGCGCTTTCCGTCGCAGCTGCGCGTCGCATGCAACACGTGATGAGCATCATTTGTGTCGGATGATTCCAGCTACTGATAGCAAAAACAAAATTGCAAATATCTGTCGAAACATCAACGAAAATGCGCCTGACGGCCCTAAGGAGATACACCCTGTACATTAATACATAGAGCTTGACGGCCATTAACCATGTGGCGCATGGCGTCGACAACAATGGAAAGCTGTTAACAGTCGCTTCTCTCGCGTTCTCAGCCAATCCTAAGGCTCCAAATGTACACAGTCCCACTGCTGTGGACACTCTCTACTGGTGTTGTGCCTTTGCAATCTCATTACTGACTGAGGACGCCAGAGAAGTGACCACTTAAAACTGTCCACTGCAATGAAAATTTTGTACCATATGGTAAGATCGGTTCAGCGTAGATGTACTCTCCTGAAGCCTGGTGGAATTCCAGCGCTATGCGGCGAGCAACGAGTATGGTGAACAGAGAGCGCTACTTAAGCCGTGTGTCGGAATTTGTGTCGGACGGAAATCGTGCTCTGATAGCCGAACAGTTAAGATTATCGCTCGCGTAAAGCGGGTAATCCGTGCTCGAATCCCCATCTGGCACAAATTTCCACTTGGCGCCAACGAATTCATTTCAATGTACAATTGAGAGATGTCAGAATTTATTTCATTTCATCATGTATTCTTAGATTCCTGCGTAACCACATCCTCGGCAATCGGGAAATTTCGAAAATACACCTAAGAGTTTTCGAAACGATCTACGCTACAGATCAGTTCGTCACCGCAGCCAGTATTCCTCGAGTCACATTCGTATTCTTCGGCAACTCATAACCAAACTGTAAATTTCAGTCTAGCTATGCTAAAGAAGGCAGTCCGCTACCATAGCCAGTTTTTTTAGAGCCATATTCGTTGGGCAGCTCCTATACTGGTTACAATATTGTTAGCAATATTGTACTATACTGTGGTTCGGAATATTGGACCATAAAGACGCTGCTGGTATGACAATAATCGCTCTACTTTGCTGCTGATGGAGGATGAAAAATTGGTTTTGGGAGCATCAAACATCACTCACGAAAACTCTTTCAGAGAACTGAGGTTGATCGCACAAAAGATCACGATAACTTTTCGTATGCTGATGGTCCAATATTTGTTACATTATTGAAAGTGGTTCTCCTCACACAACTGGCCGCCCCCCCCCCCCCCCCACCTACCTCCCACCACCACCCTTTCCTGGATAAATTTCTGTGGACGCTTACATCCACATCATCAAGGAACCAAATACTACAGGCTGACACAGAAAAACGGTAACATTTCCCCAATCCAATAATACTAGAAGTCATGAAGGAAAGAAATTGCATTCATAGTAACTGAAACATTACAACTCTACCATTCACGTAACATTAATGGCGTTTATCATTTTTTTAAAAAAATTACGTCCTTCGCATGGCGTCCTCCTGTACGAATACATTCGTGAAATCTGCTATTGAGATTCCTCACTGACCGCTGCAACATCTCGGCTGGGATACTGTGAATTGCATCCCGAATTCTCTGTTTTAACTTATCCACGGATCTTGGTCTAGTCGTGTAAACTTTGGCCTTGAGGTAGCCCTACAAGAAAAAAATCACAAACGGATAAATCTGGCGATCTAGGTGGCCAGAGTATGTTACCGAATCGTGAGATCACACGGTTGCCAAACAATTCTAGCACATGCCCTTGATTGCCCCATGCAGTGTGTGACGTCGCTCCGTCCTGTTGAAACCAGGCTTCTTCAACGTTTGGAAAGTTGTTCAATGCAGGTGTAACGAAAGTTCGTCACATCTCCACATAACAATTGGCATTGACAGTTATTGTTTTTTCCTGTTCATTTGCGAAAAAATACGATCCAATAATCCATACGATGAAACACCACACCATACTGTCACTTTACTAACTTGTAAAGCGCGCTCATGACCGTCATTAAGATTTGTGTTTGCCCAGCAACGGTAATTCTGTTTATTCACATAACCTGTGAGATGAAAATGTGCCTCATCTGACATCCACAACTTGTTTAGAAATTCATCGTAGTTCTGCAATTGTTGCACCATTTGCGGTTTGTACGCATAATTTTGTATGCATAATTCTGCGAACACTCTCCAAGGACATTCCAACCATTGAACGGCGTGGTCTCCGTAAGACAGACTCGCGTACAACATCTATGTTCGCTGTAGAACGCACACTTCTGGGTCGTCCTGTTGGTCTCTTCTTGAGGGTGCATCCAGTCTCTTCAAAGTTATTAATCCAACATTTTATCGCGTGTCTCGACAGAACGGCATCATAACGTCCTGAATTATAAAACCGTCATAACTCCCTGTGCGCCGCTGCCAAACTATCATTGTTTTTATAAGACATTCTTATGGCTAACGCACTCTGTTGTCCATTCCACTGGTCCCTGATTACTGAAATGGCGGACTGTTTACTCGCTGTCAGGTACCCGCATTGCTGCCACCTGCCCATGGCTACCACTACTCATTTCAAACATTGCCGTTGTTGTACAACGAAAGGGTTCCACCAAGTCAGTGCTTATCTATTACGCTACGATAACTTGCTACTGGCAGTTCTTTCAGACTTGAAATTTACAAATTCAGTTTCTTTTTACAGTATTCAGATATAGTACAGAGTACTTTGTCAGAGTGAATCAACTAAGAATTGGGACATTTTGAGTTTCGTATGGCAAATGATGTAGACTATCAAATATTTATGTGGCGTAACAAATCAACACTTTGGTTTGACTGTGAGGGATATTTTTGATATTGTCATTCCTGACATATCTGAGATCTACAGTTATTACTGATATGAAAGTCAACCAAGTCCAGAGACAAGATGGCGGCCCATCTTGTGGATGAAAGTTCACGAGTCAAATGACGGTGTTATAAAAGATATCGTATTTACGCCAGTGGCTGTAACACTATTTCACGATTGCAATTTCGGCCTTAGGCCATTATTTTTTATAATGGCCTAAAGCTGAAATAACAATCGTGAAATAAAGGAAATATCACAGAACCTGGCGTAAGTGCCACCCGCTGTGGCCGAGCGGTTCTAGGCGCTTCAGTCAGGAACCGCGCGACCGTTATGGTCGCAGGTTCGAATCCTGCCTCGGGCATGGATGTGTGTGATGTCCTTAGGTTAGGTTGGTTGGTTTCGGGGAAGGAGACCAGACAGCGAGGTCATCGGTCTCATCGGATTAGGGAAGGATGTCGGCCGTGCCCTTTAAGAGGAACCATTCCGGCATTTGCCTGGAGTGATTTAGGGAAATCACGGAAAACCTAAATTAGGATGGCCGGACGCGGGATTGAACCGTCGTCCTCCCGAATGCGAGTCCAGTGTCTAACCACTGCGCCACCTCGCTCGGTGTCCTTAGGTTAGTCAGGTTTAAGTAGTCTAAGTTCTAGGGGACTGATGACCTCAGATGTTAAGTCCCATAGTGCTCAGAGCCATTTGAACCATTTGAACTGGCGTAAATATGATGTATTTTATGAAGTTCTACATGTCTGTGAATCCCAGGTATAAAATGTTAGACAATTATGTTGTTGGTGACTGTCTTTACATTGACGAATACATGGCATTGTAGGTCAATCAATTAATGTAGTTACGTTTTACGCTTAATACTACGTAATCTTGGTTAAAAGTGTGTAAAATAGTCTTTTGTGGTGTACAGCTATGTGAGTCTATGGTCATAGGCGAAAGAGAACTCCCTACATAACTTGTTGTGCGCTCCCATCTACGGAGTAAAACGTGAATTGTGTTGTGGAATACACGCAACCATCAATAGAGTTTTGTCTTTGATCGATTATTATTACCGTTTGGAACGTTTTGAACCTTAGGAATGGAGTTGGTTCACTTTAGCATACGAAATTTATGGAAGGTCATGGTTTTGAATGTGCATCTATTGTCAAACGTTCTTTAACTTCTATCCATGCTATTTTGGTTTCGAGAAGTGGAAAACACACGTATGTTGTAGATTTACATAAAGAAAAATATTATCTTCTGAAGAGGCTAATAAAACCAAGAAAATGAAGCACAAGAAAGACACTGAGAACATGAAGATCCAAGAAATAAAATTTCGATATGATGGGAAAGGAAAGTGACAATTTTTTTCAGCTCTTACTGCTTAACATCAGTTACAACAAATTGGAAAAATGTTTATGGACTAACTGTAGCTTAGAAGAACGCAAAAAGAACCACAATAACCAAAGAGCGTCGCAATGAAATATAGTTTAAGTAAGCTCACAATGACGATGCAGAGTACGATATAGTAAGGTTCTCTAAACGAGTTACAAGTATTCCAGAGGATGAATACTTAAGCGTCCAAAGAAGACAGTACTGTGCTTCATTCCTGCTGTTCTCCGTGATTTCTGCAGGAACGTACCAACTGTTAGCTGCAAGTTCCAGTGTAGATACGTTGTCAGAAGATGTTCCCCTAAACTTTATGTAAATTGTATATGGCGTTGTCCCTTAATAGCAGATCACATTTTGCTTAGATGAATGAAATAAAACTTGTACAGATAACATCTGCGATGAGACAGTTAAGGTGTTCCTAGTAATGACCATAATTTTTTAGGCCTGTATTGTATATCATTTGTCTGAACATAGGCGTCTATCCGTCATTCACTACACTCAATATCAGAACTGATTTTTCTTTCTATGGTTGAACTTTAGGACTGAATATCTAAAAAAACATGCAAATTCTTGATACACTGTGGCATAGGACCCTCCAGTAATAGAGACGTGTCGCGCAATACGTGCAATGAAGGGTCATATTCGGATAAATAACATATACACAGACAAAAAAAAAGCTACATATACTTCTACTCATGCCTTTGCATTAATTTTTTTTAAATAACCATCTTCTTTCGTGGCCGTTCCCCGTATTTTCTGAGCAACTTCTGTTTTTATGCTCATCCCTAACATCCCGAAATGCAAGCAGTGATCTATACTTTTCTATGCACTCTAATAATAGTGCTCTTTCATCTTGTTTTGAACTCTTCTTCCACCCAATAGCAATGAACCTAACCTCCCTGTTCTCAGTAGGACGTGGCAGACTGTCGATTGTATTGTGAATACTGGCAACAGAAGGCACTATGTTTCCAACCTTACTGTTTTCCAATATTACTGTAAAACCTCTCAGTTTCACACCTACATGATCAATATTATTACGCATCAGGAAATAATGTGCAATATTATCGAACGTCTATTGCTTCTCCAACTGACAACAAAATTATAACATCGGAATACGAGACAATATCCCTACAAATCCTGTCATATTCTGAGAAACATACAATATAAGAAATACTAACGAGAACAAGTAAACAAGTGTACTTTCCATAATAGCCAGTTCAATAATCATCAATCTAGTGCTATTCATGTCGAAAATAGATTCAATCAATTCTTACCTTTCGCCGAAACAAGTCATTAAATTAATCGTCTGTAAGTGACTACTGTACAATATCATGTGATTGGTTACGATCAACGGAAACGATTTGCGAGGAGCACCACACAACGGAAGAGCTGCCGACAATGTAACTGCATTTTAACTAATATTCCCGAGCAGTCTCAGAGATTTTGTCCGTTTTACAGGAAGGGTCAAAATGGCTCTGAGCACTATGGGACTTCTGAGGTCATCAGTCCCCTAGAACTTAGAACCACTTAGACCTAACTAACCTAAAGACATCACACACATCCATGCCCGAGGCAGGATTCGAACCTGCGACCGTAGCGGTCGAGTGGTTTCAGACTGCAGCGCCTCGAACCGCTCGGCCACTTCGACCGGCTACAGGAAGACAGAGAGGAAGCATTCTTGTCGTTCACCAGGTCGCTTAGTTTGACAATTGTGCGCAATATCCATGAAATCCAACTTAGCAACGTAAGAAACTGAGCACGCCTTAGGCACTTACGTACCATTCATGGGATATCCCTGCGGCAAGCAGGAAGCGGGACCCAGAACGGCGTGTGTCGACAAAATGGCAGCGGAGCACTCCCCCCACATGTTGGCCACCAGCGCCATGTACGGGAACTCGCCGCGCACCGCGTCGCGTCGCTTCATGAAGTGGTCGCGCGGCGCCAGGGCCATCGCCGGGGGGTCGTCTTCCGTCACGACGGACGCCAGCGCTGCGGCCGCCACCGCAGCGATCACAACACGCCACATGCTGATCAGGGCTCCATAACACACTGCCGCCAAAGATATTCTCACCTTCGTAGCGCCGCCAACTAGCAACAGTAGCTGGCTGTGTGTATGGACTGCACGGAACTCATAGAGTATAAATATCTCTGGAGTGAGCATTTATGTCTCGCGACGACGTTCTTTGTTTAAGGCTAGTTCACATTGGGCGTCACGCCACGTCACGTCAATTCACTCCACGTCGAAATATTTCACAATCAATCTCAAATGCTAACAACGTAAAATGACCCATATTCGCCATTCTCCCGTTATAACAGTGGATTTCATACTTTTGTCTCTTCACACTCTTCTTCTCATTATTATCTTTTGTTTTCGTGGAGAATTGCAAATATTCCATGACAGTTTGCGTATTTTTTTTTTCTATTCAGCGTTCTTACACAAGCGAGGTCAGATTTCTGAAAGCGAATTTTTCTTTTTTTAATAGTACAGATCTGGCATCCATATCATATATAAATAAGTACAAAAGTTAACGAACCAGTGTCCATTAAGTAAAGATATAAGTGAAAAGGTCAGCTTTAGCGAACGAGAAAAATAAAGTTGTTTATGATGTTATTAGTTACATAATAATGAGTAAGGTAAACGGGTTCCATTTATTCTTTTATACTGTAGTTATTGATGCAGGTGTTTGTATGTATATTATTTCCCTGGCAAATAAACGTCGATGTTTTCAAATGTCGTTCCACTTCTCATCACTTCAAAAACAAAACTGATCAAGAACATGTGTTATGAAGTTTATTTTAGCCATTAATAATCTCACGTTCGCCGTTTTTCAGTGTAAGCGAACTGACGTGACGTGACGTGACATGACGTGACATGATTTAACGTGTCGAGACATGACGGTCAGTGCAGATGCACGCTGATGTGACGTTGCCGTGAGGTGGTGCCTGTTCATTTTGATGTCAAAGCTGAGAGCCCACTTTATTCCAGGTATAACATGGAAATTGTTATAGTATCTACAAAACGCCTTTTCCAAATCCCTAACACCTACGAAGGGCATCTGTTAGTACAAGCAATATAATGAGATTCAAAGTACATAGCATGTTTTACGGGCAAATCTACGCCTTCCCGAGATCACGTGATCATTGTGTCAATATCAGTTGACAACACAAAATCTGAATGCTTTCTCGAGAGATTTTTCTGCTCTATGACGAAACTCAACGATTATATAGCAGGCCGTTATTACGAACTTTATATAAAGTGGCTCCCTTCAACAAGAGCATCTTTCGCACATTCCTGTATTTATTTCACTTAGCTATTTACTTTTTTTCGGACATGAAAGTTGCTTTTGAATAGCAAATAAATCTCCTGCAAAACAGCAACATATTTCCTGTATTTAGATTACCTTTGCAAGTGAATTTTAATCTTAAGCCCAACGTTTTTCAGTTGTGGAGTTCAAAATATATGTTTGTCGAACATTAGTTTTTCTTTGGAAAGAATGATCAGTACCTTTATACAGTATTTTGCGTACGTGATAAACACCTCACTCTTCTTATTACCGGATTTTACAATGTTTGTGTTAAGAGGGTGGCCGGTGGCCGTTCCTGCCGTCATCCGTTCTCCCCCAAAAATGCGGAGAAAAAGGTTCTCCAGAACACAGTCTTCTTCTGCGGGCAATATACCAACAATAGAGATACACTAGAATGGTATTTCAAAATCAAAACATGAAGTGTGCCGGTGGACACGGCGGAACAAACATGTCTATATGCAATGTAGCAATAATCTCCAGGGGGTGGAGAGCAACATTCACAATGACATCGAAAACAGTGACGCGAAAGAGGAACAGGAGAAAGACGAGATGAAACAGCAAATAAGACACTTAGAATTATGAATCAGACATAACGTGCCAAAAAGCATTGAATAATTGTACATTTCAGTCAAATAGCAGTTAAGGATAATGAATACTACAGTAAATTTAGGGTAAGGTGCTGCTATCTAATCAAGAAAGCACCAATGTTATACACGGATGATTATCTAATATTAATGCTACTAACTAAACTATTTTGTTGTGACTGGCGGTCAACAGCTCTAAGAAACCATTCCGAGGTATTCACCGCGAGTCACAATCGGTGATGACACAAACAAATCTCCCCTCTAACTTACAATCTTTTTACATTCTTCTTACAACAACAGAATTTTATCCTTCTAATAATTTTCGGGTATGCAGCCGGATCCCGTCGACATTCTTCCACGATATTTCGGCCCAGAGACGTCCGGCCATCATCAGGTGAGTACACAACTAATGAAGAGCCCAGATGCAGTCGCGGTATTTATCCCGAATCTCGCGCATGCGAAACGTACTGGCATCCTACAGCGCTTGCGTCACGTGTTGACAAGCGCGGCAAAGCCGAGTTATACGTGCTGCCCTCGGTGATGAAAGTAAAAGATCATCTAGTCATTGAGTATCGAATGACGCTGTCTATTCCGCTGTGATTGTATAATTTTAGTAACAGGATTCCAATTTTTGTCCAGTTGAAAGCCGTTGTCACGATTTATAAGATTATCGGCAAGACGTATTTCCACTGATTCCTTGATTACGGAATCCCAAAATCCGGAATGGTAATTCAGTACAGTTAACACTAAAGGATTTTTTAAAAAAACTCCAAAATTTTTACCTTGCCATACTATATCTATAGTGGCACTAAGCACAACTCAAACCATATGTCAATATAAAATAAATAATAGTGAGGGGGAGGGGGTTCCATCATGAATATACCTTTCGACCTCCCAAATCTCTAAAAGAGTACCACCAAATTAAATATAACCAACAGTATTCATCATAAACTAAAACCTTGTGATCAGCCGCATACACAAACGTCTTACGCACCATCTGTTGAAGCCAACGGCAATCACGTTGGCGAGAGCCATCCTCCTATCGAATTACAGGCAAGTGTAATCATGGGCCATGATTGCCCACGTAGAGGCCCTCAAACAACAACTTAAACCCCTACCACATGCAAAAAAGTTTAATGGTGAGAGGAAGAACATTTTCATAAAATCCCAAAACACACACGTGGATTATACCTCATACATTCATTAATTAAACTAGTGGCACGGCAATTGGCCGAGTCCTACCTATACAATTCGGATACAGGAAAGCTCTAGATATATATATATATATATATATATAAAAAAAAAAACATTGAAGTGTTAAAACGGTAAAGTCCAAACTCAATAAAAATACAGCGTTGTGTCACCAAGGACCACCCAAAGAGTACGGTGGTGAACAAATACCTATATGCCAACCTATCCACCAATCTAACTTTCCCCGATGACGTTAAACTAGCCAACCACTCAGCAAGAAACCTAGCCTATCATAATGGTACATACATCCTCAGACGGGGTTTTGTGTCCTGTATATCATCCTCGCCATTCTCCTCACACGTCTGTGCAACGTGAGCTGTTGTCTCACGGAAGCTTGCTCTTACGACTTCACCTTTCGAGTGACAACGGGACCAGCTGGTTGCTTGCGGCGGCTGGAACCTCTCTTCAGGGAACCTTTTCCACTGTCAGCAGCTAAGCTGAGCTGTCGTTAAAGCTGCTCTTGTTCTCTGACAATGTCTCTGTTGCTGTTCCTTCAAGAACATCACTTCACTTAAAAGTTCATTCCCATATTAATCTATTGGCTCTTGAAGAAATATTTCTCGATTACTGAGCACTGACATTATTTCCGTGCCTCATACAGCGTCGCTCTCTCTAGTTAACGTGGGCCACCAATTCTCTCTCCATATGATTTTGTGTAAGGGGTTAACCACTGTCACTGTCAGTTCAAATGATTGCAGGGAGAAACTTGTATCACTGGCTACTAGGGATCACCACACGTAATATAGCGCGTTGTGCGTAAGTTACATTTCCCTGGACACGCTATGAAATAGGTGGCAGGATGTTATTCACCCAGGCTACAGTGTTGCGCAAGACTGTCAGAAAAACCATAATGCCGCGAATGTAACCACTAGAACAGCGGATTCCGAATGAACGACGTAGGGCAACTCCCAATTTAAACCTCTGAGCAAGCGAGCAGCTCCAGTAGAAACATGTCATGTATATGTGGCAAACATTCCTGCTGTTCGTATCACAGTACACCTCTGAAATATTGATTGATTGCTGTGACTGAATATAACGTCTACTCAGGTTCATTTTTCAGGGGTTGGAAAAACTACGGAGACACCAAAAACACAACACATTGCCACATCTAATTAGGTGAACGAAACCCGTAGTCATACAAAACGGCTTTCAGTTGTGTCTGAATGGATAAACACAGGTCCTGTATGATTTCCACGAGAATTTTAAACCATTCTGACTGCAAAACAGTGGCAAGTTCAAGAAAATATAATGGAGTTACCATAGATAACGATCATTCACACTACTCTCCAAAGTAAACAACAAAGCCAGTAATATTGAGATCTGGCGACTGTGGTGCCAAGGCAGATGCGACAGTTCACCCTTGTGCTCCGTAAACCTGGACGATCGAGCTATGTGAACAGCCATTGAGAAACGAGCACTGTAGCATCAGATGGACCTGATCGACGAAACATTGACAGTAATGACATCTTGCGGAGTAAACACGGGGCCTTTGGAATACCACGATATGATTGCCCAAATCATCACCAGAAATTGGAAACCGTATGAAATAAGACTCATCGGACAAAATGACGTTCTTCCATTGCTCCGTGGTCCAGGTTTTATGGCTTCGTCACTACGTTTTCTTTTTACCGGCATTTTCATAACTGACAAGTGATTTTGCAATCCCCCCATCACCCTCCAGTTGTCTGCTTGTGGAACTTCTTTCGTGTTGTTATTCAGTTCTGCAGTGACTTTTGCAGCTGTCATTTCTATATTTTTCGTCCACAATCTTCTTCAAATCGTGCGCCACAATCACTCAACACACATGTTCGTCCAATGTTGTAATATGTGTTTTTCCGCTTTCCTTATAAGTGATATAAATTTTCTACACGGTGCCTGTTGAAACGTCAAACACTTCTTCCACCATCTTTATGGAAGCACACACCATACGAGCTCCAACAATTTACCCACTATCGTCTGCACTCAGCTCCAACATAAAGCAGTCACAACTACACAGAACACTATTCTGAACATTACTGACACCTATAACGTACTGAGGACACTCCACAGATGTTGTTCGTGATTAGATACAATAACGCAACCTGCAGGCTTGGTTAGCTTCTTCATTTATGTTCAAACGTGCATTTCTCGCCGTTTTTCCATATCTTTGTCCCTTGCTTGTTTTTCACAGACTTCGTCAAGAGGGAAAACCTTCATGGATGTGGAGCGAGTTAAGGTATGTATTAATAAAAGGCTAGTAACTAAAAGAAACATCGTTTGTATATGTATGAAGTCCGAATTTCTAAAAAGTTTCTTAAGCAGAAGATTTCAATGTCTTTCCCGGGTGATTACTTCGTCTTTTAATTTCCCCTTAATCAACCAGTCACGGGTCTCTGTTACATTATTCTAGCTGTTATGTAGGACAGTCTGTGTTTTTTAACCATAAAATGACTTGAGGCATTCCCCCGTCTGTCTTCTGCGTGGTATTGTGAGTGTGAATGTGAGAGAATGTAGCAGGGTGGCTGAGAATTACGTTTTATTTTTTTCCATTGTGGCACATACTTAAAAAAAACACTCACTCGTGTCCAATTAGTATAGTTCGGTCCCTGATGACGTCCTGTTGAGCGCCCTATATATACATCCAGTACCATCAATCTTACTCTGTTAATCACGTTAATGATAAGCTATCACTGTACTACTTTACTCTGTTCATGCTTATACTAGCTAAATTTAATCACGTACATTAAGAAGAAAACTGCCAATTCGAAAAAAATATTGTTTTGTTAGTAACAGTAGATACCTGCTCTTCATCTGCAACTAGCGGTTTACTCTTTTCTTGATTAAAAAGATATTTTTCAAAGAAAATATTTGCCCACATCTGGGAATACTGAGTACTGTTTACAGTACATTGTTACTTCTCATGCAGCTTTGTAGCACACACTACCACTTCCCTGTAGCTTTAACTGTTCTCACCACCTTTTTCGGGGAGTCCATTCACTGGAAAAATTTTTGACGTATAATGGTGGCATATCTTACAAGGACAGTTAGATTATTCAGATGATGAGTTGGTCGTCTCGAATTTCCAACTTCTGTCTGGGTGTCGAGCATAAATTGCGGAAGACATGAGATACTGATGACACGTATCTAAAGACAACAGCAATAAATGTGAATGTGAATGGCGATTTCCTCTTTTAAACACATGTTTCAATTCAAATATTATCGTTAAAAATACATTTCCACAATGTCAGAATTGCAGCATTAATTGTGTTGTAGCATAGAATCAAATGAGACTGGACTTGTTACTGGCGATTCTCATTTCACGCTTTTCGAATGTGGATGTGAGTCTTCAAACAAATGGAGGACAGTGACGAACAAGTTGCCGATATAATATTACGAAATACACTGATCAGCCAGAACATTGTGACCACCTACTCAATAGTCAGTATGTCCACATTTGGCACGGATAACTGCGGCGACGCGTCGCGAAAAGGAAGCAGTGAGGCCTTGGTAGGTGGCTATAGGGAGCTGGCACCACATCTGCACACACGAGTCACCTAATTCCTGTAAATTCTAGGGAGGGGGACGAGGACTCCTGACGCTACGTTCAATCATATTCCAGATGTATTCGATCTGATTCAGATCTGGCTAGTTGGAGGCCAGCACGTCAACTGGAAATTCCACTGTCTTCCTCTAACCACTCCAGCACACTCCAGGCCTTATGATACGGCGCATTATCTTGTTGAAAAATGCCACTGCCAGCGGGTTCAAATGGTTCAAATGGCTCTAAGCACTATGGGACTTAACATCTGATGTGATCAGACTTAGAACGACATAAACCTAACTAGCCTGAAGACATCGCACACATCCTTGCCCGAGGCAGGATTCGAACCTGCGACCGTAGCAGCAGATCGCTTCCGGACTGAAGCGCCTAGAACCGCTCGGTCACAAAGCCTGGCGCCACCGAGAAACATGACCGTCATGAAGAGGTGTACATAGTCTCCAACCAGTGTACGATACTCCTTGGCCGCCAGTGATGCCTTGCAGCCATGCACAAGCTCCATTGGACTCATGGATGCCCATGTGAATTTTTTCCAGAGCATAATGATTCCGCCGCCAGCTTGCCACCGTCCAGCAGTACAGGAGTCAAGGAGTTGGAAGACGACGGATTCGCGTCCTCCTGTGAAGAAGGTATCTGGATTCATCACACCAAGCAACGCTCTGCTACTGCTCCAATATCCAGTGCCAATGCTCACTCGCCCAATTCAGTCGTAGTTGCCGATGTGCATTCAAACACACGCGCACTCTGCCCAGCATTAAAGTCAGAAGTTAGTTCAGCCACATTTCACCAACTATCTTGTTTCACCGGCCTGCCAAGCCTACGACCTCCGATATCTGTAGTGAGGGGTGGTGCCCCCGAACCCAAGACGTCTGAACGTGGTTTCAACTTGATTTCGCCACATGTTGAAGACACTCGCCACAGCACATCACGAACACCCGACGAGTCGTGCAGCTCTCGATACGCTCGTGCCGAGCCTCCGGGCCATCACAATGTGCTCTCGGTCAAACTCAGATAGATGGCCCGCCTTCTGCATTTTACACACGGACAGCACGATTGCTAATACTGCATGCACCGTGCATGTGTCTGACTAGCAATCATTCCTCGCCAGGTGGTCATAATGTCCTGACTGATCATTGTACGTCTACTAAACGAAAGATCAGTACGACATGCACGAAGGCAAAGTGAAATGGATTTCGTCGCTCTTCAAAGAAGCGGTTGCACACTTCTCACCTTATATGACAGATCGCTGCCATGTTGAAATACGACGCGTGCAGTTGCCTAAAGACAATAGTGAGGGTTCGGAAATATATCATGTGTAGTGTTTACTGTCCAAATTGGCAGCAACACGTAGGAGTCAAGATCTCATGTTTCAACCACTGCATGGTAGAAGAGTATACGCTGCCTGCTTGAAGACATCGTGGTAGAGGTTGCAGTCTTTGAAATCCATGTTTCGCCAATGAGCAAGCAAATGATGGTGTTGACATGCTCATAGTAGTCTGAAAATTTGTGTTTTCCCGACCGTGGAAGCTAACACAAAAATATGCTTGACTCATCCAGACCACAGTAAACAACGTCGAGAGCTGTTGACGCAAACAGGTGCACATCAATGGCAGTGCTGCAACATCGAGTCAACAGTGTGGAGCAACGTGTGTGGTATATTACTGTAATACTGTGGAAGCACAATTATGCCTTATTCGAGCCAATATTTCGTCCTTGACACTGACACAACCTACTGATACACACCTTACCGTCCGCTCTGTGTTTTTACTGCCCAAGCTTGGCCTAACACTGAATATTACTATCACATCCAAGAGGGTTACAGTTCCGTGAATCCCTCACTTTTTAATACATCCATGCCATGGTTTGCAAAAACAGACATAAGGTCTGATGGGATGGCAGCATACAGTGATTATACAATGTTACTTATAATCCGTCTTGATTGCAAAATGATTATTCATATGACCGGTTTCGGTTCATCCAGAAACATCTTCAGATCTGTAACGATAATGATACTGTATATATATATTTCAGTATCATTATCGTTACAGATCTTAAGATGGTTCTGGATGAACCGAAACCGGTCATATGAATAATCACTTTGCAATCAAGACGGGTTATAAGTAACTTGCCATGGTTTCCGGGTGCTGCAACATATAGATGTTATTTAGTGTAGTATATTTGTTCGAATAGCAGTTTTGCTCATCCGAGATGAGTTCAACAGTCTGGTGGTGGATGAAATTTTCACTACCAATATCTAATCGTCAATTGGAGGATAGACGGTGTAGTAAAGTTCTTGATCGTCAGTAATGGATTAAATTACAGACCTCTCATGAAGTGAAGGCATGCTACACTTTTGATGGTGACCTGTCCGTCGGATGGGAACTTCAAGCTCGCGTGCCCCCTTGGTGCTATTCGCGAGAGGTAGGCTACGTGCCGGCACAGGGATTTACTCTCTCACTTCTCTCATGATCTCCAACACGGACAGGGTACTACATCACATACACACCCATTTCAGCCACATACACTTAACAATTACAGTTACTTATACACAGCATACACTTCGCAACGCAAACGTGCCTGTGGGCGCGAAGGGTGGGGAAAATGGTTCCAATTAGGAAGCTGAACCTGCCTTCAAAGTTTTACAGCTATATGACTTTACTTTCCTTTAGTTCTATAACTACATAGATTCAAAGTGCTAGTCATATCTAGACGCGAGAACGATCATCTTGGCTCTGTGAAAAATGGCGGCTGGTTACTACAGGAAGCGGATTCCAGAACACGGAAACCTCGTCGGGGCACGTATGGCGGTGGGTTGCGTAAAAGACGGCGTCCGTGGGCACGGAGCTGGCGAAAGGCGAGTCACGCTGCGGTCTGTGTTCCATTCCGCGACACCGCAGCCCCTGCCTGCGGTCTCCTGAGGACGTCGCCCTCCGCAGCCACCGAAATTTCCACACTCTGCTCATCGCCACCACCCGATCGCCGTAGACTATCTGTGGCACAATGAAGAAAGTTTACTTCAAATTAACATGTAGATTTGCACCAAGTATTTCGCAGCTGCGCTTGCAATTAACTAAATATTATTTTCAGTGCTATGTTAATGTGTTCTCTTATTTTTGCTCTTCATATTGTGCTTTTATGTGTTATCGTGTGAAATATTGTGACAATAATGGCTTGTGAAAAACGTAACACTAGGCTCCAAAGTAAACTGAGAAATGTCAGTGAAGACGAAAGCAGTGTGTTAGCGTCACCATGTAATGAATTCACTAACGTTCAAAGTAGTAATTTGGTAATAGCGCATAGGGAAATGGAGCGGGCTGCAAATAATGGTGTAGGCAGTGAAACAATTAGTGAACAGGGAAGCATTATCGATCGATCGGTCGGCAACAGCTCGCCTCACGATTCCGAAATGACAGGACACAATCTTGCAAATACTGTAGATTCAGATTTTGCGTCCTCACCGTTTTCTCAAATAAATCAGGACACATTTTCTGTTTTTCAAACTGCGAATATTGGCGGTTCAAATGCATTGCCGAATAGCACTAAGGAACATGTTTCAGACACCAGTGCACTGTTATTACAATTAATGCAACAAATGGGACAAAAGCTTCAAAAGTTAGACACAATGGAACAAAATCAGAGACAAACACAGCAACAGTTGGACACAATGGAACATAATCTTCAAAAGTTAGACACAATGGAACAAAATCAGAGACAAACACAGCAAAAGCTTCAAATGTTAGACACAATGGAACAAAAGCTTCAAACGTTAGACACAATGGAACAAAAGCTTCAAAAGTTAGACACCACACTTGAACAAACACGTGAAGATTTAACTAATGAGTTACATAACATCGAATCGAAATGTCAAAAAGTCTGTAATGACGTAAAAACACAAATTTGTGAGCATTTCCAACCTATTTTTTCGCGGCATGAAAATGCATTACAGAATCACGAAGCAGCCATAAAAGAACTGCAAACTATTGTTCATGAAAATCATGAGACCTTGCAAGCTAAAATTGACTAAGTTGCATCTACCGATTCGGTTACGCAACTTGCAAAAACTCAAGCGAACTTAAAGGACACAGTAGATACTCTGAAAATTGGTTCAGAAAGACACACAGAGGAAATAATTTCACTGTCGGATAAAGTAGCCGAACTTTCAGATCAGTTCACTAACTTATCTACGAAGGTAGATGATGATCTGAATGACACAAAACCTGTAGCCTTCACTGACACTGAAGAGTACGAACAAATTAGGAAATTCAAACAGAATCAAAATCAAATCAACACACAGTACAAAAGAGAAATGCGGGAAGTACAAGATCAGTTGGCTCAAGTAATACAAGAATTACGAGAACATATTTCAGAGGACACTCGCGCCCCAGTATGGGAAGAGGGACATAGCAATACAGAACAACCACAAAATAATAACACAGGGCATTTCGGAAATCATGAAAGTAATTGGCAAGGTGCACCGAATTTTGAGATGGAATCGCCGAAACGACGTAACAATGACCGATATGCTACGCGCCGAGACGATGATTTTGACTATAAGCTGTTCATTACTGCACGTAAATTCAAAACATTTAAGAATTCTGGCAACGACATTCATCCACAAGCGTGGCTCCATCAATTCTCTCATTGTTTTCCTCCCAACTGGTCATTAGAACACAGATTAGAATTTATGTGTGGCTACTTAGAGAATGAACCAGCTGTAAGAATGCGATCGGTCATTCACGATTGCCACAGTGAAGGAGAATTTTACCATGCTTTCCTCTCAGCATATTGGTCCCAAGCCACACAACACCGAGTAAAACATAGCATCATAATGATGAAACATTTCGAACAATCTGAATTTTCCAGTCCTGTCAAATATTTTGAGGACATGTTACATAAGAATCAGTATCTTTCAAACCCATACAGCCCCTCAGAACTCATCCGCATTTGTTTAATCAAATTACCTGAACATTTACGACAGATTATTTTAGCAGCACGATGCAAAGACGACATTGAAGCTTTTCAGGGACTGTTACAAGAACTGGAAATTGACACTGACAATCGCGGAACGCGAAAACAGGAACACAACAATTACAGGTCACACCTGTCACAATTCCGCGATGACAGAAATAATACACGACAAGGCTATTCGTACAACGTAAATCGTGACCAAAACGGACACCACCCGTATGACAACCGTTGGCAGAGTAGTAATTATTACAGGGAAAGATCACCTCTCCGCGGTAATGACTATCACAGAGACTATCAGAGAAACAGACAATATGGAAACCAAAATAATTATTATCAAGGGAGACGGAATAACTTAAGACGCAACGGTCCAGCGCGCAGTTACGATTCAGGGAGAAATTCTCCACCATGTGACCGACAAGAAAGAAACTATGGAATCTACCGACATGACGACACACGATATGATCGTAACGACAGACCTGAATTGCAGCAGAACTGGCGGGATACAAACAGAGCAGGGCCCTCTCGACAAGGTGAATTTGTATAAGTTAGGTCTCCTAATCCCATTAACGATCCGCGCCAACAAAGACACAATAGGCAATGACTCATACCGCTGGCAGCCACAAAACGTACGCATGAAACTGACGACGCAGCTGCCGTAGCTAGTAATTACGTAAAAATGGAAGACATTAGGGACATCTTACTCCAGGAACAGGACGTAAAACATAACAATATTGCATATCCTGTGATTCACATTACAGTAAATGACGTAAAATTTACGGCAGTACTTGACTCAGGCAGTCCCATTTCAGTAATTAGAGAAACAGCTTTTAGTAAATGCAGCAAATCGAAAGATTGCCCCACACTTCCGTTACGCAAGATTAAATTACAAGGTGCAGTCATTGGAAAAAGTGTAGATGTACGCCAACAAACCAACTTAGAATTCTTTTGTCAAAGCCACAGCTTCTCTGTGAATTTTCTTAATGTTCCATTATTGTCGACGGAAATTATACTGGGAGTAGACTTTTTTGAATGAAAACAAAGCAATCTTAAACTTTCACGATGCTGAAATAAGTTTAGAGAAAGAAGGTAAGTCAATAGCTTTGAAATTTGAAGATTGGCTCTCAAACCATGACGAGGAAATTAATCGGCTTTACCTTCTGTTAGTCAACAGTTCGGAATTTACTACGGAACTAGACACTAACAGTCGCTCTGCAAGTACTGACAGGGATGATATCGACGGCACAATTGAAACTAATGAGTTAATTCAGAATAAAATTCAAACAATTGAGAATTGTAATGAGACTGATAGGCAGGACCTTTTTGAGATTTTACAAGCACATTCCACAGTTTTTACTCACAAAACAGGAACAATCAAGGGATTTCAATACCGTGTTCGTGAGCGTACTAAATTTTGTGTTAGACCATACGTAATTCCAGCACATTATAGGGACCGTGTTAGAACAGAAATACAATCCATGCTTGACGACGGCATTATTGAGCCTGCAGTAAGCTCATACAACAATCCATTACATGTTGTTGAGAAGAAAAATGGATCGATCAGGCTTGTCTTAGATTCGAGACAAATCAATACTATCATTATTCCTGAAACAGACAGGCCGCAAACGCTGGAAGAACTTCTTCAAAATTTTAATGGTGTAAAGGTCTTGTCTTCCATTGATCTCAGATCCAGCTTTTATCAGATCGAACTTCATCCAGAATGTAGAAAATACACAGCTTTCCTTTGTTTCGGCGTTTGTTATCAGTTTCGGAAACTTCCTTTTGGTTTGAACATTTCCTCGGCAGCATTCATTGGCGGGCTAAATTCCATTTTACCTGAGCTCTTAAAACGTCACATCACCTTATATGTGGACGACATTCTGATAGCAGAAGCCTCATGGGAACAACATAATCGCATCCTCAACAGCGTGTTACATATTTTTGCAGAATCTGGAATTACAGTTAACTTGGAAAAGTCTGAATTCGGTAGGACAAAAGTGAAGTTTTTGGGACATATTATTTCTTCTGAAGGCATCCAGCCGGATCCTGAAAAGTTAGAAGCAATCAGAGCTATTCCAATTCCATCCACAAAAAAACAAGTCCGCAGTTTTCTAGGTCTCGTAAATTTTTACCGTCGTTTTCTGAATATGCAAATTCTAGTTACACCAAAACTTTGTTCTATCACTGGAAAAAATACTATTTGGAACTGGGACGAACAAGCACAGTTGGAATTCAATTCTTTGAAAGAATCGTTACTTAACGCGCCAATACTAGCTCATCCAGATCTCTCACAAGATTTTTGCCTTAGCACGGATTCTTCTAAAGTCGGTCTTGGTGCCCATTTATTTCAAGAAGCCACAGAAAATGACATTACTGTTCAGAAAACAATTGCTTTTGCTAGCCGAGTGCTAACAAAATCTGAAAAAAATTATTCCGTTACTGAATTAGAAGCTTTAGCTATCGTTTGGGCATTTAACAAATTCCGTTTCTTTCTTTATGGTAAGCACGTAAAAGTATACAGTGACCATCGTGCATTACAATTTCTTATGTCTTCAAAATTAAATCATGACAGGTTAAACCGTTGGGCATTGTTTCTGCAAGAATTCCACTTCACAATAGTCTACATTCCCGGCAAGGAGAACATTGTTGCGGACGCACTGTCACGCGCACCGGCTGGGCTCAAGAAAAGTAACACAGAAAGCAACCTCGATAGAAATTTCAGTATTCTTTACATCCAGAAAGTCGCCTTTGAAAACTTCATCACCACATCTTTAAAGGACATTGCTCATGAACAAGATAAAGATCCGATTTGGAAAGACATCAAAAGTAAATGGCATGAAAAGACACACACACAGATTCGGCATTATTATCTGGTTAGAAACAACATACTGTTCAAACGATGCACTGTTGATGACAAGCTATGGGTACTTTGCATTCCAGACGATTTTGTTAATATGCTCATTTGGTACATTCATTTCAGCTATGCACATTTTGGTCCACGAAAATGTTATCATATTCTTCGAACGACTTGTTATTTTAACAATATGGAAAAGAGAATTCGAAGAGTCTTGTCTATTTGTAAACTTTGTCAAAAGGCGAAACCATCTACTGTCTCTCATCGTGCTCCATTGTTTCCTATCATTCCTTCTAAATTAAAAGAATTTGCTGCTGTTGATCTCTTGGGACCGCTTGTCAGAACATCTAATGGATTTTCGTACGTTCTAGTCGCTGTTGAACTTACTTCAAAATTTGTTTCTTTCACTCCGTTACGTAAAGCCACTGGACGGTCTGTATCCAACGCCTTTGTCAGAAATTTCTTACGTGAAGTTGGACACGTTAGTAAAGTAATTTCAGATAACGGACCGCAATTCAGATCTGCTGTTTGGTCACGCATGCTTCGTAACCATAAAATCAAATCTGTTTTTATTTCATTGTACTCACCACGTTGTAACCCGTCTGAACGGATTATGAAAGAAATCAATAAGCTTTGCAGAATTTATTGTCACAGAAAGCATCAGCATTGGGACAGATATTTACACTTATTTCAAAACGTGCTGAATGAAGTGCCTCATGACTCCACTGCTTTACCACCTGTTCTTGTACTGAAGAATAAAGAACCACCAAACAGAATCAGAGAGCTTGTGCCTTTTCCGAATACACGTAAACTTTGACACAAAGACATAATTGATTTGGCTATTAAAAATATAAATTCTGCTGCAGACAAAAGGAAAAAATTACACAGTAAAGCAAATGCAAAGAAATTATATATATTGGTCAGAAAGTTCTCATTAAAGCTCATCCATTGTCACATAAGAAGAAACAATTGAGTCACAAATTCTTTCTTGTTTACAATGGACCTTACAGAATCCGATGTATACCACATGATAATTGCGTTGAAGTTGAAACTCTGCGTACTAGGAAGAGTAAAGGTTTACACCACATTTTACATGTAAAACCGTTTATTGAAAGATAATCTACTTTTTAACTTTGTCTTTGCCATAAAACATTTCACTTCACATTTCTAGTATGCTTTGTCACACTTAGAAACTGTTAATATGCAACAATGTTTTGAAGTTCACTATCCAGTCTAGAACCTACGGAACATATTTAGACAGTATTTACGAGTGCATTGTTATAGTGAACAGACATCACTGTGTTATTTCGTGTGTACATTCTTGCTTGTTAGTTGCACGATTACGTAACGACTATAAGGCTCACATGCTTAGAACATTTACCAGTATTGCTAATGAGATTTTAATGCAACATTTTGGTTTACTTGAAAATACATTCTGGATTTAAAGTACTTTCTGTGAGATACCAGATGATACAGTGGTTAGTTTATGTGACAGCTACACGATTTTATCACGACGCTACTAATGAGTGACAATTTACAATGTTGCTTTTGCAGTTTATCTGTTTTATATCTGCACAGTTTTTCTGAATTTTTCTGGAAAGTAAAACATGTTTTAGTAGTAACTTTTGTGGTATAGTTACAATGAGACAGCCTTTTCTGTAGCACAACAATACGTTACAGTACAGTACTTACTTCATCACGGCAATAAGCGTAGTAACTACGATATCTATACGCAAAGCATTTCAATTTCGTTTATCATGAGGTAAGTACATTGACTTCTGCAGAACTTAGCTTTCGGAGGACAATAACTACGACACTTCCACAGAGATTGTCTTACAGCAAGACGCACATTTAGCGCTACAGGACACGCATTAAACTATTTATTTTTCAACATATTAGAATTACAAAGAAAGTTTTCCGTGATACATTCCATTCCATTGCTGTAATCTGTAACACCTCAGGATATAATTACATTAATCCTCAGGGGGGTACACGTCTACTTTGTGTACCATTTGTCTGGCAAGCACAAGGAGCCCTAGCTAATGTGGTATTTGCTTATACAACTTTACATATCGGTACCATATTTCTCTAACACATAAATTACACAGCTATCTGATGATTTAACTGAGAGAAGCAAATATTTATTATACTACATCAGTGACACATGTTTACGTAATTACACAGTTGGATGACTTCACACTTACGAAATTGTATTTTGTCTGTACTTTGTGAACTGTTCACATTTTTTCGGAACCATTGTGATACTATGAGAGCTTTGAATGACATATTTGGTATGGGATCATGATTTTTAAAGTACGTTTGAGGTGGATGACACTTTTGACATGAGCAGAGAATTTTTTTTAGGTTTTGAAATTATTGGAGGAAGCTACGACGATTTTGAGAATTTTACTGAGGTGTTATGATGTTATTATTACGATGACGATGTGTATTATGCTGTTGTGGCATGTTTATGATCAATAAGCTGATGCTATATGAGGAATTTGATTATGCTACTTATTTCTTATTATGAAATATTGAAGAAGTGTGGACGAATATGTATATGTGTAATAAGGTAAGGAATAATGAGTAGTGGTTAGGGACTCTGGTTTGTGAAAAAGGTGGTTGGAAACCAAGAATCGTACTTTAAGAGATGCAATGTATGTAAATGCGTGAATGTACCACAATACCGCCGAAAATTTTTTGGAGACTATTATATTTACAGGATTTTGTTTCTACAGATTTGTAACGCAAGTTCTTGACCTGTGAAATTTTTTATATGAGACTGCCACTGTAGCGGAAACTGGTGTCGTAAATATTTCGGTAAGACAGTTAAGAGACCACCTGCGCGTAATGCGTCGTGGGCACCCAGCTGGGCGACAGCCACCGGGAAACAAGCCATTAGTGTGTGCCTTTCAGAGGCACAGGTGGAGAAAAAAATAAAGAGTCCATTACCCTCGCTATTGAAATTCCTTTGTAGAAAGCATCGCAAAAACGACACGCTCATTACTTGGAAAGATATTTTCTTACATATGCATACCTGACAATGACAAGCGTCTTTCTACGAGAGTTGAGAGAATTTGTACTAACTTATGAAATGTCACATGACTATTGAATGATATTTTTATGCTTTGCCTTTCATAGTTGCTTGTTTCATTTGATATCTGTTTTCCAGCTGTGTTACAGCATTGGGTTTATAAAATAAAAGTAAATGCATTTGCAAATGTGAAAACTTTCTGTCAACAGATCTGTTAAATAATAATTTTATGATCCACATTCTTAAAAAAAAAGGAGCACTTGGAAAGGAAAGAACAATAAGAAGGGACTAGTAACAGGAACTGCATACATAATTTTCTTTTCAAGTACTTGGTAATTTATTTAATAGAATAAGTTGTGGTGCACCACTTTAATTACATAGTCGTTAAGATGTGATTATAACTTTCCCTTATCTGTATTGTTGTCTTTAGTGTACTATTTTTTTTTTTTGCTTGTGGGTTTGTCATGTTTATGTATAAGTTATTACATGTACTGCTGCTTGCTATGCTTACTTGCATTTTTTTCTCATTGCTGTTTGTGTTAATTGTTTTGTGCTGCTGCATTGCCTCGTCCCTTAGTTTAGTATCTGAGCTCAATAGATTTAAGTTAGCTTAAGAGGGGGTAGACTATATAAGAAACTAACTATGATGAATTGGAAGAAAAGCATTGAGAAGCTTTAAGAAAATGGTTTGGCCAAAAAAGTAGTGTACAGTGGAGAAAAACTATTTTTGAAAGAGGATGTGAACAGAATACAGAAAGCAGGTTTAGATAGGACTTTTTGGAAATAATGATGAACTAAGGGAGATCTCTATGCAAAATACTACAGTAAAACAAACCCTGTCCTTTCCTTTCGTATTATCCCTCTATGTGTTTATGTACCCTTGTGTATTTGTCTTCTCCCTGTCTTTATGTGTTTAGCTAATAAGATTTATGTTGTAGAATTTTTCAAATACTATGTCATTTTCTTTGTAAATATGTTCAGACATTATTTATAGTGTTTTGTTTTAATGCTCATGTGTGAAGTTGATGTTTCAAAAGTTATTCTGATCTTTTATGTATGTACTTATGTCGTAATTTTTGTAACACTGATGTATTTGCTATTTCGATTCTTTTGTAAAGCCTGTACTACTGCTAATGTTATCTGTATTGTTATGTTATAAAATTGTAATTGACACCAGTTCATCAAATTAAGTAACTTGTAAATTACATTTCACTGCACACGTTTCTGTTGGTCACAGTATATGGACAATATGTGAGAAGTTATATTATCCGTAAGACTCTTCAGTGGTGATTGTGCGCCTGCACAGTCAAACAGATGGCTGCTGGCCATCTCTACAAGGACTACAGTGGGTCTACACCTTTGATGACCCACCAATACCATTATTTCTACAAGGACTGCAATGGGTCTGCACATCTGGTGGCCCACCAATACCGTAATCTCTACCAGGACTACAGTGGGTCTGCTCTGTGATGACCTACCTACCGATAGTCTTCGACGTCGACTGACTCTGTTGTGGCCCATTACATGTCTGCATGTCAAGAGTCAGCACTGTCTTTCGTTGGAAGGACAACACTACTTCTTCAAGACTGCATGGAAATCCACTACTTCCGTGTGCATTGTCTTTTATTGCTCAGTCTTTGAGAAAAACACTACTATTTTACTGTGATGAATGATCAGGACTGTCTTTATGGACTGTGAGAAAATTTTAGCTTCTGACCAACATTGTATCAATAAGTGTGTGTATTTGATATCTTTGTTATAGTAATTATGAAAAATTTTATCAAATCATTATTGGCCACTGCCCAAAACAATTTGTAAAATTTTTTTGTGGGGAGTATGGGGGCTATGTAAGTAGGCTCTTTAGTTTTTTTTTATTGGTAACGCCGCCGCCACGTAGCGCTCTGTATAAAAATCACTGGCTGTGCCGTGTGCAGTCTGTGGCTGGTTTGCATTGTTGTCTGCCATTGTAGTGTTGGGCAGCGGCAGCTGGATGCTAACAGCGCGTAGCGTTGCGCAGTTGGAGGTGAGCCGCCAGCAGTGGTGGACGTGGGGAGAGAGATGGCGGAGTTTTGAAATTTGTAAGAATTGGTGTCATGAACTGCTATATATATTACGACTATTAAGGTAAATACATTGTTTGTTCTCTATTAAAATCTTTCATTTGCTAACTGTGCCTATCAGTAGTTAGTGACTTCCGTAGTTTGAATCTTTTAGTTAGCTGGCAGTAGTGGCGTTTGCTGTATTGCAGTAGTTCGAGTAACGAAGATTTTTGTGAGGTAAGTGATTTGTGAAACATATAGATTAATGTTAGTCAGGGCCATTCTGTTGTAGGGATTACTGAAAGTCAGATTGCGTTGCGCAAAAAAAAATATTGTGTGTCAGTTTAAGCACAGTCTTGTATAAATTTTTCAAAGGGGACGTTTCAGATGGATTTGCCTTGTCTTGAAAAGCTGCTGACGATCGTACATGACGGGACTCGCGCAAATGACACTATAATGAGCGAAGTTATTTCACAATAGAGCGATCGCAAAACATGCAAACGGATTTTACGGCCCTCATTGGCCATAATCACACTGCTTTTCCGACTCTTGTAGCTATTCTTTCAACCCAATCCGTGCGGCATGCTGAAATAATGCAAAAGATGCAACACATGAGATACTTTCACCATTTAATGTGATACGTACATGTATCGAAAGTAAAATTATATGCACATTTGGGTAAAACATGTAAAATCAGAATTAAAGTTTGTAGACGTACCTTATTATGGAGCAGTGTATGTAGAGGATCATATAGACATCTTTCCTTGCTACAATAAGAAACTGCCGTTAGATGTACGACTTTTCTAGATGGAAATATAAAAGAGAGAATTTTCATGTGTTTTATTACTCACAAAAAAATGTGTCGAATATCTCGCGCAATAGCCAAAAGCGTCCTCGACAGCCCATGTATTTCACCTTTGTCGACCGCAAGTAAAATCAATAACAAGAAGAGAGCCCATTCAAAATGCTGTGTTCTAGGAGTGCGCGCATACACCATTGTACTACACGTTAGCGGATCCACGACACAATAGAACGGTTTCTATTTCTCTCTAGCGGACAAACCGTCTGCTAAAGTTGCATCTTCAGCCGTTCTGTTACTGTGGCAGGCAGTCTACATCTGACATGCACGCGCTTCGTGTAATACTGGTTTAAGATTTCTTCTTGATACCTGTTGCCGTGTAGCTCATGCAGACGCCCAATGCCATACATATCTTGCCGTCAAGCCTGGATATAGGGAGTGCGGGGGGAGGGAGGGGAGAGGATCAAAGCGGGGTATCACCTCCAGGCGGCAACTTTAGGGGGAGCCTAATTCATATTCTTGAAGAAAAAAACTTTGTTTCACAAAGCTCCTAACATCCAGAGAACGTAGGTTTATCGATCATTCATCTGATTTTGAAACCCATATAAACCGATTTTTTAACATTTTTTAACACAAATTTAAACTGATTTCTGAACGAATCGTAAGCTTGTTTTTGAATGCGTGCATGGCGTACGTGATGTCTCTGTCAGAGGAATCCTCATCGTATCTAGAAATAAAAAAAAATAGTTCCCGGAAACAAAAGGAGACGGGGCTACGGGAGCTGATCAGGGGCCGAATAAACCCGAACGGGTGAATGTCACTCACTGTTTGTTTGTATGGTTGACTGGGTGTGCCAATGATCAGCGTTGTTATAATTATTAGCGAAATCCATAGATTCAGAGTACCAGAGTGGAAACAAAAGACTAACTATAATAACAGGTAAGAAAGGTTACATATTATCTTCTTGGTGTATGCAAGAAAATGAAATTTTGACAAAATTTTTGCCATGTCGCTACGCTACAGTTGTACTTTCCCCGGTTAGCAGTCGCTTTAAGTTCCATTCGAGGACTAGCGCGGAAAACACATTGTACGAACTCGTAATAGCGCCTACCCGGAGAATAAACACGGGATAGCTGTACCTGTGGTTCTGGGAGGATTAGTGAAGTTAAACGGAGAATAAGTTTTGACAATGGCAGGAACAGGCTACAAAATTAGTGATGACAAGATTGTTTGTTGGAACTAGGAAGGATAAGAAACAGGATTATCGCTCAAATTATATGGAAGAACATGACAGTTCCAAATTTATACCAAAATTTCGTACTACAACTTTTTGATCTCATGCCTGAGAAACTGGAGTGCATGAATGAAACGTGAAACGGTTTCCCAACATAAAACTTTTTGCTTGTAGTGGGCCTAACAGGCATCTGGTGTTGGTACTTCGTGAATTATGTTCTTTTGAGTTATTTATGTAAATGAGATACATAAAAATGACCATTTGTGCCAAAACACCCTCGCTTATTTGGCGTGTATTACAACAAGTGCAATATTAGAAAGGGCTATTTCATTTTATCTAGGAGACAGTGACAAAATAGACGTAATCAAATCGAGAAACCACATAAGTCTTGGGTACTACAGCTTTTTCAGTATGTAACCTCCCCCTCACTTACCGACCTTAATGACAGTGAAAAATTAAACCGCGTGTACCTAATGGAAATTTGGGAAAAGCAGTCGTCACCGAAATTAATCAGTCGGTCAAGAGGGAGGAATAGGGTTACATCTAAATGAAAAGAAAAATGCAAATGAAACTAGTGGAAATTAATTTTGAAAAGGGGTATGGTTACGTTAACAATTAACTAGCGGTAATTAGATATTTGCGATTTGGGGGAAATTACGGTCTCCAGTCCTATGGACAATTACTATAGTAACTGAAAAAGAAAGGTTGTTACACATATAATTAGCACCAGAAGCGTGGCAACTGAAGGTTGACACGTGTTGTTTGAAAACTGAAAGTTTGTCAGAAGTAATAAATTTCGCTACACTCTGACTTAATTGTCAAAAGAATGAATAAAAACGGAAAATTGAAAGTTAATTTAGTGACTGAAATAAATAGTGAGCTTTGTTTCTGAAGCACATCGAAATTCAGTAAAATAAAGTTAGTCTTGGGCTACCTCAACAATCATTTCGAAAGCTACTTGAATCTACACAATTTAGAAATAAGAGATTTAACCTTGAACTTGAATTAAATGATTCCGAACAATTAACAATAGTAAAATTTAGTACGTACCAAGCTGAGCTGCAGTCACAGGTAAGCTAAAATACGGTAGCAAAACTCGCACTTTTAATTTGTGCTTGTGTAATCTAAATATTGTAGCCAGCTATGAATACCTTAACTGAACTTTGAAATTAAAGCAGTGAAATCGAATGATATTACTTGAATACTGGCGTTTGAATTTCAACGACACTCGGGTTCATTCCGGAAAAGGAAGGGACCCTGCTTGGTAATGCAATTGGGACAATGAGCAACAAAGGTTCATGCTACGTTGCTGTAATTTAGTGAGAAAAATTTAACAGTTTGAAAAGCTGAGGTCTGCCATACAGTTCTAAAACTTTACGTGCTACCAGTCTTCCTTGTTGGTTGATTGAAGGTTTGAAGTCGTCGATCGAGGAGGTGGCGACAGATGGAATTAGGAGGATATGCATTTCCGGCGTTACAAGTATAAGACAACGTTATTTAAATTTAAATTTTTGAGGAACTTTGATCAGGTAATAGATTCTTTCGTTTCTCCCGGTCACAAATAATCCCACCCAGTATTAATTGTGAGTTTTTCTAAAGCGGTTAGGATGTCAAACCGGCCGACTGGGAACAGGAGAAGCATCGAAGAAGCTGTGAAGGACGAGGAAAGTGTAGGTCGTCGAGCCATACTCACTACCAATGCTAACACTGAGCAAGTCTGTGACCAGCTTAGATTTTGAATAACCAAGGACTGATTGTTGCTCAAGTAGTAAACCAGACGCTCAGTTTTCATAAAGATGAACAAGTTGTTTCTCTAAAGAACTCAATGAAAAGAACAACTGGAATCGTATGAGAATTGATCAGCAGATTCTGGACCGTCATGCAAATGAAGGAAATATGGTTTTCAAATGAATCACCACTGCAGATGAAACATGGGCTCATCACTCTGAACCAGTAAACAAACGCCAGGACAAGGAATGGAAATTCTCCATATCTCCACTGACAAAGAAATTCGACAGATAACCTTCAACAATAAAAGTGATGCTCAAAGATTTTTAAGAAGCAAAAGAGCCTATCCTAGACCATTGATTATAATAGACGTCCACTCCAAGCGGCAAACGTTGCAGTGATATGCTTCGGAAGGAATTGAAGCCTTCAATACGAAACAAAGGCCAAGGTCCATTGTCAAAATTCGTACTTTATTCGCACAAACACTCACATCGTTCAGAATCTGCATTTCAAGAAGCAGCATCCTCCATCAGTCCTAAAATCATACAGTTAGTTTTCAGTTTACTTCGTCCATTTACATATGGTCTGAGAAGGTGCCAATTGACCTACGATGAAGAGGTAAAAACAATATCAGAGTATAGCGATGGGCCAAGTGTGTTAAAAAGCAGGATGACTGATGAAAAATCAAATCATTGAAGATTCTGAACTGTTGTTGTAATGAAGTAGAAAAATATTCTGCAGATCCTCCCTGACTTACTCCCATAAGTACACAGGAATAGAGAAAGACTGTAAAGCTACGATCTATAGTGTATCTAAACTGGAATACCTGAAAGACCATACATTTTTTAATTGTTTGTCTTTCTCTTTCTCATGGTTGTGGCATGGAATCAGTGCTACCTCAGCAGTTTCAGTTGTTTAATGTTCATTTTTTAACAGTTTTCTTTCATTAATTGCTTCTTTTTTTCGGACGCCTCTATGGTAGCATGTTTTAAGGAGATGCTCCGTGTTTTGTGTGAATGAAGAAAGTGTAGACTTGTATCTCAGTAGTCTTTATTAAAAATTTGGAGTGGGGTTTTATTTAGTAAGAGGAAAGACCTACGTCTATTAATATTTCTTCTACATGAATTATATATCACGAAGACGATGTCTTAACAACACGACACCGTCAGATGAAATTTATCTAGTAAGAGGAAGGCCGCAGAAGAAGATTTCGGAGCTGGTGATATCAAGAAGATACGAGGTAAAGCGTTAACATCCGCGGACATAACTTTAGGAGACATTATTGAGAATTGGTAGTGTTTCAAGTGATTGTAACAATGGCAGCTGTTCAGTCCGCCGACCTCCTTACTTATCTTCAAAGACTTATCATTACTTATGCAAACTGTAAGAACAACTAAATCACGTCGTCCCCGTTTCAGATTCCGCAAATAAGGGGTATCTAAGTGAAGGACCCACTTCATCGAAAATTTTGATTCACTTAGGACAGGGCCTTTCCCTAAGAAATTTCTATACTATGAATGTTAAGAACGATTTGTATTATCCCGAGCAGGGTTACCGAATACCCGATAAAATACACATCATTCTGACCTGTAAAAATGAAGATAACCTGTTAAGATCGATAGATGCTCTGTTTTTACTAAGAACTCGAAGTGCCTAATGGGAAGCCAGAAACTATGGGTGTCATGTTTTCTTGCACTGAAACCATAGATAATGAGAAATATTTTCTCTGAAGGTACAGTGCAGGTCCAGATACCATGTGAGATCTACACGAGCACTGGTGGTCGTTCTCTAGCGGCTGAGTTACGGGAAACAAGGACCTGTCGCAGTCGGGTCACCCAGATACACAATGAGACTGCGCGGCGTTGCACAAGGTGCAAATTACCGCAGCCGTGCCTGGTCGGGCTGCAACGGAGCAGGTAGAAGCACGTTCTCTGTATCAGGCTACCCGCTCTACACAGGGCGGCTATTGCTTACACCTGCAGTCCCCAAAATCTTTGTCCGACTGAACGCTTTGAGAATCCTGGTACTTTGATGGACACGTTACATATTTTGAAGGTTAATAAAACTAAGAAAAATGCCAAAAAACTTATTTTATTCAGTGATTGCTTCGGTTTTAAATCCTAACTGTTGTTGTTGTGATCTTCAGTCCATGACTGGTTCGATGCAGCTCTCCATGCTACTCTATCCAGTGGAAGCCTCTTCATCTGCGAGTAACTACTGCACCCTACATGCACTCTACACCCACCTGAATCTGCTTACTGTATTCATCCCTTCGTCTCCCTCTACGATTTTTACCCCTCACGCTTTCCTCTAATACTAACTTGGTGATCCCTTGATGCCTCAGAATGTGTCCTACCAACCGCTCCTTCTTTTAGTCAGGTTGCACCACAAACTTCTCTTCACCCCAATTCTATTCAGTATCTCCTCGTTATTTATGTGATCCACCCATCGAATGTTCAGCATTCTTCTCTAGCACCACTTTTCGAAAGCTTTTGTTTTGTTCTTATCTAAACTGTTTATCATCGGTGTTTCACTTCCATACATGGCTACACTCCAGACAAATACTTTCCGAAGGGACTTCCTAACATTTAAATCTATACTTGATGTTAAAAAGACATCTCTTCTTCAGAAACGCTTTTCTTGCCATTGCCAGTCTACATTTTATATACTCCCCGTTTCGACTATCATCCGTTACTTTGCTTCATAATGTAATTGCCTCAGCGTCACCTGATTTAATTCGACGACATTCTATTATTCTCGTTTTGATTTTGTTGATTTTCATCTTACATCCTCCTTTCTAGACGCTATCCATCCCGTTCTACTAAAGTCCTTTGCCGTCTCTGACAGAACTACAATGTCATTGGAAAATCTCTAATTTTTTACTTTTTCTCCCTGGACCTTAGTTATTACTCCAAATTTTCCTTTTGTTTCCTTTACTGCTTGCTCAATACGCAGATTGAATAACACCGGGGTTAGGCTACAACCCTGTCTCACTTCCTTCTCAACCACTGCTTCCCTTTCTTGCCCCTCGACTCTTATAATTGCCATCTGGTTTCTGTACAAATTGTAAATAGCCTTTCGCTCCTTGCATTTTACTCCTGTTACCTTTAGAATCTGAAATAGACTGTTCCACTCAACATGGCAAAAAGGTTTCTCTTAAGTCTACAGATGCTATAAACGTAGGTTTGCTTTTCCTTAACGTACCTTCTATGAGAAGCGTATGGTCAGTATTGCTTCGCGTGTTCCTACATTCAATTCTAACTGATCTTCCCCGAGGTAGGCTTCTACCAGTTTTTCCATTCTGCAGTAAACGATTCGTGCTAGTATTTTTAATATAACTAATAACGCAGAAATCATCACAAATTTTTGAAGAATAAGAACAAATTTTAAATAATAAACCATCATTTTATTAACAGTTGATCGTGGAACATTTATTCACCTTCCGAGGAACACCAGTGTTCCGGGGAAGGCACTTTGGAAATCCTACCTTATCTGACGAACCAAAACATTATGACCAGTGCTCATTGAATCCTGGCTGCTATCGTAGCGGGCATGTGACGAGTTAAGAAAAGAAGTCTACAGCGTGATAAGAAACAGTCTGAAAAGCTAGTAAGGCTGTTGCAGGGTAGGTTGTGCTGAGAAATACTTGTCAAGATAAGACTCGATACATTCCGCCGTTTCCAAGTTAATTGGCATTGAAGTTAGCTAAACACGCGGAAATTCAAGCTGCCTGCCAGCGACGCTGTCTCCAAACGTCTACTTCGTTTGATTTCTTAAAGGCGAATAAGTGGACACGGGAAAGCAGTAAGGAACTCGAGCCAAGGGCTGAGCAGTCTCGTATGCTATCATCTATGCTATGAGAACAACTGACACTAACTGTATCTGGTAGGTCGCTTGAATCTGCGCAAAGTATCGAATTTTTTCCTTAACAGTTATTTCTCAGCACAGCCTACCCAGCAACAGCCTTACTAGCTTCCCAAACCTTTTTTGATCTCCCTGTACAATCGGAGCAAAGACGAATATGGAATACATTCCACCGACGATACGACTCAGAAATGGAAAAACTTTCAGAAGTAAGTTGTAACGGACCTACACTTTCGGATAATTGAAATAATTGATTATATGTGCTCCACGTGTTCGTAATGTTCCTGTTGTCGGCTCCGAAGAACAAATTAAATCCAAAAAAGTGTAGAATCAGTCATAGCCGAATCGTCAGTGTGCGACTATTTAAACGCAGTAACGATCGAAAGAATTTTGACAAATGACAAAAACTGCGAAGTAGTTAGTGAAATGTCAGATAATGAAGTTAAACTTTTTTTTACTTTAGATTCCAATGGCTATAGAAAACGGTCGCCATCTCACGGTGTGAGCGAATAGTATTGTATAGTTTTTAATCAATTTGTGGATGAAGTCATGTAATAATCAACACAAGACAATCAGGCGAGAACGGGTACATTATCACTGATTCGAGTTCAAATTCAAAATCACTGTTAGCAACATGAAATAAACTAATGATGAAATCAGTAAAGGAATTGCGTTGGGCATACGCTCTTGACTGTTAATGTCACTATTAATATTTCTAGTATTGTCATTGTTCTTAAATAAATATTCTCTGTTAAGCAAAATATGTTCATTAGCGTGTAACTTTCGTAACATAACTGATGATTGGCTTTGGCATAACACTTTTACGTATTGTGGAAATGAAAACACAAAATATTGATCACTCAACATTTTGTTCTATAAAGATCTTTAAAAACACGGTGAAATTACTTTTTCATAATCAATGAATAGTACGTTTTTCAAGTGAAGATTTCGCTGAGCAGCAAAGTCCATTATCTTTCAGTATCAGTCTCAATTATGTTTTAACTTCTGATAAATTTCACTTTTGCAAACAATTTTCGTCTTTTTATCATCAACAATGACACTAGGTTTTAATTAATAATGACAGGATAGGATCATACTTGGTAACTGTTCAAATTTAAGCACTTGAAACACAGCGTTAACATTAAGTTGATAATAATTCAGAAGATGAAACTACTACGCTGGCTATCCTTGATGCACTTCTAAAAATTATGTTGGTCTGGTCTTGCTTCAGAGAGTGGGTACTGTTGCTGCGTAAGGTAATAATCGCCGGCAATGCATAGCAACAGGCTCTTCTTGGCGTCGTTTTGCAATAAACAATTTTGGGTCCACAGTGCTCTTCTTTCACATGAATCGCACTTGATACTTTTCGCGCTGTGCCCAGTTAACAGCAGTTACGCCTGGCCGTAACATACAATTCTTCCACTTTGATGCCTTACTATGCGCCGCACTACATACCGCTAGCAACAGCTACGTCAGAACACCGGACGCTGTGGCCGAACGGTTCTAGGCGCTGCTGCTACGTTCGCAGGTTCGAATCCTGTCTCGGGCATGAATGTGTGTGATGTCTTTAGGTTAGTTAGGCTTAAGTAGTTCTAAGTCTAGGGGACTGATGACCTCAGACGTTAAGTCCCATAGTGCTTAAAGCCATTTGAACTACGCCAGAGGGCTTCTGTCAGATTCTGCCGCACAGCAGCTGGCGACAGACTCAGCTGCGCTGTGCGCGTCTGCGTCCAGCGACAATGTTCCCTACTTGAAGTGTACCCTTTGTTCACAATAGCATATCAGCCCGACTAAATCAGCGAGCTTACTCCATATTATTCTCTAATCCGTTTTAGACATCGCATTTCAATTACGTAATCATAATCATTCGCAAGAAAATATTTATAGAATAGTGACAAAATACAATGAAGCGCCAAAGAAACTGGCATAGGCATGCATATTTAAATAGAGAGGTATGTAAACAGGCAGAATACGGCGTGCGGTCGGCAACGCCTGTATATGACAACAAGTGTCTGGCGCTGTCGTTAGATCGGTTACTGCTACTACAATGAAAGTTTATCAAGATTTAAGTGAGTTTGAACGTGGTGTCATAGTCGTAGGTAGAGATGAAGTGGGATTCCCGTAAGACCATTTCAAGAGCGTAGCGTAAATATCAGGAATCCGGTAAAACATCAAATTTCAGACATTGTTGCGCCAGGAAAAAGATCCTGCAAGAACGGGACCAACGACGACTGTAGAGAATCGTTCAACGTGACAGAAGTGCAACCCTTCCGCAAATTGATGCAGATTTCAATGCTGGGCCGTCAAAAAAGTGTTAGCGTACGAAACATTCAACAAAACAGCATCGATAAGGGCTTTCGGAGCCGAAGGCCCGCTCGTATAACCTTGATGACTGCACGACACGAAACTTTAGGCCTCGCCTGGGCCCGTCAACACCGACATTGGACTGTTGACTGGGAAGGTGTTGCCTGGTCGGACGAGTCTCGTTTGAAATTGTATGGAGTGGATGGACGTGTACGGGTATGGAGACAACCTCATGAATCCACAGATCCTGCTCAGCACGGGACTGTTCAAGATGGTGGAGGCTCTGTAGTGGTGTGGGGTGTATGCAGCTGGAGTGATGTGCGACCCCTGATACGACTCTGACAGGTAACACGTACGTAAGCATCCTGTCTGATCACATGCATCCATTCATGCCCATTATGCATTATGGCGGACTTGGGCAATTCCAACAGGACAAAGCAACACCCCGCACGCCCATAATTGCTAGAGAGTGGCTCCAGGAACGCTCTTCTGAGTTTAAACACTTGGGTTGGCCAATAAACTCCCCAGACATGAACATTATTGAGCATCAGTGGGATGCCTTGCAATGTGCTCTTCAGAAGAGATGGACGCCCCCTCCTACTCTTACGGATTTATGGGCAGCCTAGCAGGATTCATGGCGTCAGTTCCCTCCAGCACTACTTTAGACATTAGTCGAGTCCAGTTTCTTTGGCTCTTCATAGTGTATTGTTGTTGTTGTTGTCTTCAGTCCTGAGACTGGTTTGATGCAGCTCTCCATGCTACTCTATCCTGTGCAAGCTGCTTCATCTCCCAGTACCTACTGCAACCTACATCCTTCTGAATCTGCTTAGTGTAGTCATCTCTTGGTCTCCCTCTACGATTTTTACCCTCCACGCTGCCCTCCAATGCTAAATTTGTGATCCCTTGATGCCTCAAAACATGTCCTACCAACCGATCCCTTCTTCTAGTCAAGTTGTGCCACAAACTTCTCTTCTCCCCAATCCTATTCAATACCTCCTCATTATTTACGTGATCTATCCACCTTATCTTCAGTATTCTTCTGTAGCACCACATTTCGAAAGCTTCTATTCTCTTCTTGTCCAAACTAGTTATCGTCCATGTTTCACTTCCATACATGGCTACACTCCAAACAAATACTTTCAGAAACGACTTCCTGATACATAAATCTATATTCGATGTTAACAAATTTCTCTTCTTCAGAAACGCTTTCCTTGCCATTGCCAGTCTACATTTTATATCCTCTCTACTTCGACCATCATCAGTTATTTTACTTCCTAAATAGCAAAACTCCTTTACTACTTTAAGTGTCTCATTTCCTAATCTAATTCCCTTAGCATCACCCGATTTAATTTGACTACATTCCATTATCCTCGTTTTGCTTTTGTTAATGTTCATCTTATATCCTCCTTTCAAGACACTGTCCATTCCGTTCAACTGCTCTTCCAAGTCCTTTGCCGTCTCTGACAGAATTACAATGTCATCGGCGAACCTCAAAGTTTTTACTTCGTCTCCATGAATTTTAATACCTACTCCGAATTTTTCTTTTGTTTCCTTTACTGCTTGCTCAATATACAGATTGAATAACATCGGGGAGAGGCTACAACCCTGTCTCACTCCTTTCCCAACCACTGCTTCCCTTTCATGCCCCTCGGCTCTTATTACTGCCATCTGGTTTCTGTACAAATTATAAATAGCCTTTCGCTCCCTGTATTTTACCCCTGCCACCTTTAGAATTTGAAAAAGAGTATTCCAGTCAACATTGTCAAAAGCTTTCTCTAAGTCTACAAATGCTAGAAACGTAGGTTTGCCTTTTCTTAATCTTTCTTCTAAGATAAGTCGTAAGGTCAGTATTGCCTCACGTGTTCCAACATTTCGACGGAATCCAAACTGATCCTCCCCGAGGTCTGCATCTACCAGTTTTTCCATTCGTCTGTAAAGAATTCGCGTTAGTATTTTGCAGCCGTGGCTTATTAAACTGATAGTTCGGTAATTTTCACATCTGTCAGCACCTGTTTTCTTTGGGATTGGAATTATTATATTCTTCTTGAAGTCTGAGGGTATTTCGCCTGTCTCATACATCTTGCTCACCAGCTGGTAGAGTTTTGTCATGACTGGCTCTCCCAAGGCCGTCAGTAGTTCTAATGGAATGTTGTCTACTCCGGGGGCCTTGTTTCGACTCAGGTCTTTCAGTGCTCTGTCAAACTCTTCACGCAGTATCGTATCTCCCATTTCGTCTTCATCTACATCCTCTTCTATTTCCATAATATTGTCCTCAAGTACATCGCCCTTGTATAAGCCTTCTATATACTCCTTCCACCTTTCTGCCTTCCCTTCTTTGCTTAGAACTGGGCTGCCATCTGAGCTCTTGATATTCATACACGTGGTTTTCTTCTCTCCAAAGGTCTCTTTAATTTTCCTGTAGGCAGTATCTATCTTACCCCTAGTGAGATAAGCTTCTACATCCTTACATTTGTCCTCTAGCCATCTCTGTTTAGCCATTTTGCACTTCCTGTCGATCTCATTTTTGAGACGTCTGTATTCCTTTTTGCCTGCTTCATTTACTGCATTTTTATATTTTCTCCTTTCATCAATTAAATTCAATATTTCTTCTGTTACCCAAGGATTTCTAGCAGCCCTCGTCTTTTTACCTACTTTATCCTCTGCTGCCTTCACTACTACATCCCTCAGAGCTACCCATTCTTCTTCTACTGTATTTCTTTCCCCTATTCCTGTCAATTGTTCCCTTATGCTCTCCCTGAAACTCTGTACAACCTCTGGTTCTTTCAGTTTATCCAAGTCCCATCTCCTTAATTTCTCACATTTTTGCAGTTTCTTCAGTTTTAATCTACAGGTCATAACCAATAGATTGTGGTCAGAGTCCACATCTGCCCCTGGAAATGTCTTACAACTTAAAACCTGGTTCCTAAATCTCTGTCTTACCATTATATAATCTATCTGATACCTTTTAGTATCTCCAGGGTTCTTCCACGTATACAACCTTCTTTCATGATTCTTAAACCAAGTGTTAGCTATGATTAAGTTGTGCTCTGTGCAAAATTCTACTAGGCGGCTTCCTCTTTCATTTCTTAGCCCCAATCCATATTCACCTACTATGTTTCCTTCTCTCCCTTTTCCTACACTCGAATTCCAGTCACCCATTACTATTAAATTTTCGTCTCCCTTCACTATCTGAATAATTTCTTTTATTTCATCGTACATTTCTTCAATTTCTTCATCATCTGCAGAGCTAGTTGGCATATAAACTTGTACTACTGTAGTAGGTGTGGGCTTCGTATCTATCTTGGCCACAATAATGCGTTCACTATGCTGTTTGTAGTAGCTTACCCGCATTCCTATTTTCCTATTCATTATTAAACCTACTCCTGCATTACCCCTATTTGATCTTGTGTTTATAACCCTGTAGTCACCTGACCAGAAGTCTTGTTCCTCCTGCCACCGAACCTCACTAATTCCCACTATATCTAACTTTAACCTATCCATTTCCCTTTTTAAATTTTCTAACCTACCTGCCCGATTAAGGGATCTGACATTCCACGCTCCGATCCGTAGAATGCCAGTTTTCTTTCTCCTGATAACGACATCCTCCTGAGTAGTCCCCGCCCGGAGATCCGAATGGGGGACTATTTTACCTCCGGAATATTTTACCCAAGAGGATGCCATCATCATTTAATCATACAGTAAAGCTGCATGTCCTCGGGAAAAATTACGGCCGTAGTTTCCCCTTGCTTTCAGCCGTTCGCAGTACCAGCACAGCAAGGCCGTTTTGGTTAATGTTGCAAGGCCAGATCAGTCAATCATCCAGACTGTTGCCCCTGCAACTACTGAAAAGGCTGCTGCCCCTCTTCAGGAACCACACGTTTGTCTGGCCTCTCAACAGATACCCCTCCGTTGTGGTTGCACCTACGGTACGGCCATCTGTATCGCTGAGGCACGCAAGCCTCCCCACCAACGGCAAGGTCCATGGTTCATGGGGGGAGGCATAGTGTATTACATAATAAATTACTTCATTGCTCAAAATTACAAAATCAGTACTGCAAAAATTTCTGATGTTAAACACAGTGTTCCTGTGTTACGGAGCTACTTGGACACAGGGCTGATTTTTGTGGTCTGGCATTTTGGAACGAGACTTTCTGAAATGGCCGAGTCGTGATCATCTATCAAAAATTATTGGAGGATCATGACCCCACGAGCAGGTGACGAGGTGTTACAGCTTCACGCCACATCACAGAGGTCTAAGGCTCGCCCGCTTTGTAAAGCAGGACAGGCGGCGAGCTGTGGCAGGCCTGACGACAGAGTTCAGTTCTGCTGGTGCTAGAACACGTATTCCAGAGCACACAGTTTGGTGCACATAATTGAACATGGAACTCTGCAGCACACGACCCCTATGTATACCCATCTTAACCCAAACACCCAGTCAATTGCGACTGCAGTGGGCACGAGATATTCGTGACTGGACCGAGATCAGTGAAAATGTCGCTAGGTCGGATGTACTGCGTCTCATCAAGTGGATGGTCGTTTGCGGACATGCCAACATCCAGGCCAATGGCTCTCGAAACATGCGCCGCGATCCGGACACAGGCCGTTGGGAGCAGTATTACGCTACGGTGGGTACACGCCTGAGTTTCCGCGGCACCTGTGGTTGTAACTGACGGCGCAATGACAGCAGTCAACTATGTGAACATTGTGGCGGATCATCTGCATCCCATGATGCTTCCTGTCTTCCCCGACGGCGATGACATTTCCCTCTGCAGAAGACCAGAATGGTGCGAAGGCGCTTTGCAGGTATAATTGTGAACTCTCTTTCATCTCTTGCCCTCCAAATTTCGTCATCAAGATGACGGAATGTGGCTACTTCTTACATGTAATTGAGAGTGATATGAAAATAGCGTGAAGTACAGATGTTACAAATGTGCTTGACTGACGCGTAGCTGAAATCAGCTAATCGCACAAGTAAATAAAAATCGCATTACAGCCTACTACGAACCATGTTTATGTTTATAAAACATTGTCGATGTAGTCAAAGCTGTATTAGCTGACTCTGAACTGAAAATTTGTGGTACAAGCACAGATAACGCACCTCTTAACAATGAAGTTCTTTCTCTTTTTAAGTGAGAAATTCCGCATCTAATCCTCACGTCACGTTCTTGTCAGTCCATCCAGTTGGCCCTTTCTAATTCTTGTAAAGAAGAATCACCAGCCCATTTAGAATTGATTTTTCTTTCATAAACACAATTGGTTTCACCGCTTCTTGATAAGGCAAAAAGCCTACAATGATCTCTGTTATGAGGAGGATTCTTTGGAGATGCAACAAATCTCCGGAACACGATGAATCTCAATTAAGCCCATCTGTAAAGGCGTACTTAATCAGTGGGAGGCTCTAACAGAGTACTCGCACCTCAGGATAGCCTCGGCGCTATAACGCTCAAACACGATATAAATTGTATAAAGATAATAACAAATCTTTTTCATAATCCTGTTGTTGTTGTTGTTGTCTTCAGTCCTGAGACTGGTTTGATGCTGCTCTCCATGCTACTCTATCCTGTGCAAGCTGCTTCATCTCCCAGTACCTACTGCAACCTACATCCTTTTGAATCTGCTTAGTGTACTCATCTCTCGGTCTCCCTCTACGATTTTTACCCTCCACGCTGCCCTCCAACGCTAAATTTGTGATCCCTTGATGCCTCAAAACATGTCCTACCAACCGATCTCTTCTTCTAGTCAAGTTGTGCCACAAACTTCTCTTCTCCCCAATCCTATTCAATACCTCCTCATTAGTTACGTGATCTATCCACCTTATCTTCAGTATTCTTCTGTAGCACCACATTTCGAAAGCTTCTATTATCTTCTTGTCCAAACTAGTAATCGTCCATGTTTCACTTCCATACATCGCTACACTCCAAACAAATACTTTCAGAAACGACTTCCTGATACATAAATCTATATTCGATGTTAACAAATTTCTCTTCTTCAGAAACGCTTTCCTTGCCATTGCCAGTCTACATTTTATATCCTCTCTACTTCGACCATCATCAGTTATTTTACTTCCTAAATAGCAAAACTCCTTTACTACTTGAAGTGTCTCATTTCCTAATCTAATTCCCTCAGCATCACCCGATTTAATTTGACTACATTCCATTATCCTCGTTTTGCTTTTGTTTATGTTCATCTTATATCCTCCTTTCAAGACACCGTCCATTCCGTTCAACTGCTCTTCCAAGTCCTTTGCCGTCTCTGACAGAATTACAATGTCATCGGCAAACCTCAAAGTTTTTCCTGGTCTCCATGAATTTTAATACCTACTCCAAATTTTTCTTTTGTTTCCTTTACTGCTTGCTCAATATACAGATTGAATAACATCGGGGAGAGGCTACAACCCTGTCTCACTCCTTTCCCAACCACTGCTTCCCTTTCATGCCCCTCGACTTTTATGACTGCCATCTGGTTTCTGTACAAATGGCAAATAACCTTTCGCTCCCTGTATTTTACCCCTTCCACCTTTAGAATTTGAAAAAGAGTATTCCAGTCAACATTGTCAAAAGCTTTCTCTAAGTCTACAAATGCTAGAAACGTGGGTTTACCTTTTCTTAATCTTTCTTCTAAGATAAGTCGTAAGGTCAGTATTGCCTCACGTGTTCCAACATTTCGACGGAATCCAAACTGATCCTCCCCGAGGTCCGCATCTACCAGTTTTTCCATTCGTCTGTAAAGAATTCGCGTTAGTATTTTGCAGCCGTGGCTTATTAAACTGATAGTTCGGTAATTTTCACATCTGTCAGCACCTGCTTTCTTTGGGATTGGAATTATTATATTCTTCCTGAAGTCTGGAGGTATTTCGCCTGTCTCATACATCTTGCTCACCAGCTGGTAGAGTTTTGTCATGACTGGCTCTCCCAAGGCCGTCAGTAGTTCTAATGGAATGTTGTCTACTCCGGGGGCCTTGTTTCGACTTAGGTCTTTCAGTGCTCTGTCAAACTCTTCACGCAGTATCGTATCTCCCATTTCGTCTTCATCTACATCCTCTTCCATTTCCATAATATTGTCCTCAAGTACATCACCCTTGTATAAACCTTCTATATACTCCTTCCACCTTTCTGCCTTCCCTTCTTTGCTTAGAACTGGGTTGCCATCTGAGCTCTTGATATTCATACACGCGGTTCTCTTCTCTCCAAAGGTCTCTTTAATTTTCCTGTAGGCAGTATCTATCTTACCTCTAGTGAGGTAAACCTCTACGTCCTTACGTTTGTTCTCTAGCCATCCCTGCTCAGCCATTTTGCACTTCCTGTCGATCTCATTTTTGAGACGTCTGTATTCCTTTTATCCTGCTTCATTTACTGCATTTTTATACTTTCTCCTTTCATCAATTAAATTCAATATTTCTTCTGTTACCCAAGGATTTCTAGCAGCCCTCGTCTTTTTACCTACTTTATCCTCTGCTGCCTTCACTACTTCATCCCTCAGAGCTACCCATTCTTCTTCTACTGTATTTCTTTCCCCTATTCCTGTCAATTGTTCCCTTATGCTCTCCCTGAAACTCTGTACAACCTCTGGTTCTTTCAGTTTATCCAGGTCCCATCTCCATAATTTCCCACATTGTTGCAGTTTCTTCAGTTTTAATCTACAGGTCATAACCAATAGATTGTGGTCCGAGTCCACATCTGCCCCTGGAAATGTCTTACAACTTAAAACCTGGTTCCTAAATCTCTGTCTTACCATTATATAATCTATTTGATACCTTTTAGTATCTCCAGGGTTCTTCCACGTATACAACCTTCTTTCATGATTCTTAAACCAAGTGTTAGCTATGATTAAGTTGTGCTCTGTGCAAAATTCTACTAGGCGGCTTCCTCTTTCATTTCTTAGCCCCAATCCATATTCACCTACTATGTTTCCTTCTCTCCCTTTTCCTACACTCGAATTCCAGTCACCCATTACTATTAAATTTTTGTCTCTCTTCACTATCTGAACAATTTCTTTTATTTCATCGTACTTTTCTTCAATTTGTTCATCATCTTCAGAGCTAGTTGGCATATAAACTTGTACTACTGTAGTAGGTGTGGGCTTCGTATCTATCTTGGCCACAATAATGCGTTCACTATGCTGTTTGTAGTAGCTTACCCGCATTCCTATTTTCCTATTCATTATTAAACCTACTCCTGCATTACCCCTATTTGATCTTGTGTTTATAACCCTGTAGTCACCTGACCAGCAGTCTTGTTCCTCCTGCTACCGAACTTCACTAATTCACACTACATCTAACTTTAACCTATCCATTTCCCTTTTTAAATTTTCTAACCTACCTGCCCGATTAAGGGATCTGACATTCCACGCTCCGATCCCTAGAACGCCAGTTTTCTTTCTCCTGATAACGACATCCTCTTGAGTAGTCCCCGCCCGGAGATCCGAATGGGGGACTATTTTACCTCCGGAATATTTTACCCAAGAGGATGCCATCATCATTTAATCATACATTAAAGCTGCATGTCCTCGGGAAAAATTACGGCCGTAGTTTCCCCTTGCTTTCAGCCGTTCGCAGTACCAGCACAGCAAGGCCGTTTTGGTTAATGTTGCAAGGCCAGATCAGTCAATCATCGAGACTGTTGCCCCTGCAACTATTGAAAAGGCTGCTGCCCCTCTTCAGGAACCACCCGTTTGTCTGGCCTCTCAACAGATACCCCTCCGTTGTGGTTGCACCTACGGTACGGCCATCTGTATCGCTGAGGCACGCAAGCCTCCCCACCAACGGCAAGGTCCATGGTTCATAATCCTACGAGGGTAAAAATCGTAGAGGAAGACCAAGAGATGACTACACTACGCAGATTCAGAAGGATGTAGGCTGCAGTGGGTACTGGGAGATGAAGAAGCTTGCACAGGATAGAGTAGCATGGAGAGCTGCATCAAACCAGTCTCAGGACTGAAGACAACAACAACAACAACAACAACAACAACGACCAATTCTGAGAGAGTGCAACGTAGTTAATAACGAGCTCTAACCTCAACCAAACTACTGCCATACCTAACTATTTTAATTAGAGAACTTCTACAAATGGAAGTCTAAAAGGGTGTCAAGGGGTCTGCTTTTTGTAAACGTTATGAATTTTCTTCTTACCAAGTCATGTTTAGGTTCCGCCTCTGAAAAGCAGGTAGGTATTTTGATTAATAGTGGTGAAATGACTACGGAAATTGAAATGGGGATTTCGGAAAATTTGCATCAACTTTTTGGTACGCCTTGTCAGTTAGCTCCAATCCCGTCCGCCGAAGAATGTTGAAGTGCTACGCAAGATATCGTCTACAGCTCCAGAAAACGGTCAAAGAAGAGTGAAGGACAATTACATCATTAGCTTCGGAAATAGGTACTATCAGACTGGCTTTTGGTTAATATAGTTTTTCTTATATAGTATCCATATGTAAGGCAAGGGTAGTGGCATTAGCAGTGATACCACAGGTCCCTCAGCATTAACACAGTTCGCGGAAGAAAAAGTGGATGCTTCTGAAATACCTGTTTTTCACATGGAGTAGATTGTTCCATTCAACATCCACATGCCATACTTAGGAAAGATGTTATCGTGAATGTTGATGTTCAGTAGTCTGAAGAAAGGAACATTATCAAATAAAAGAACATTGTACATTATATGAAAAGACAACATGTTCCTCATATAAACATTTTTTTTCTAGCCGGTTTCTAGCAGATTTTTGAAGTTGGTTAGCCGAAATACGGGTGACTGAGTTGGCTACACTGCCTTCCTGTCCCCATCCCGTTGCGCACAAGACGCAGCATGTGCGCTCCAACTCTCTGGGTGTAGTGTCATTCACGTAAAAGTGAGCGAAAGCTTTTTCTAAATGTTTGCAAACCGTGTAACTGAGACGGTTCTTGGGTACTAGCCCCGTATTTACCTACTACTATGTGGGAAACAGTCTAAAACCCACTTACAGGCCGCCCAGCTCTTCATCGTTAATCGGAAAACAAGATCGAAGGGCCACAAGTGGACGAATTTCCTACATCGTTACTTCTGGACAGTATCAGTTTTTGGCCCTGAAGCAACCACAAAATCAAAGGTTCTCTTATTATTCCAAGTTCATAGCATGTCAATAAAACTAAAGGCAGCCGACCGGAGTGGCCGAGCGGTTCTATGCGCTACAGTCTGGAACCGTGCGACCGCTACGGTCGCAGATTCGAATCCTACCTTGGGCATGGATGTATGTGATGTCCTTAGGTTACTTAGGTTTAAGTAGTTTTAAGTTTAGGGGACTGATGACCTCAGAGGTTAAGTCCCATAGTGCTCAGAGCCATTTGAACCATTTGAAACTAAAGGCATACTGGCCAATTTACATTCTGTTCCGAATTAGCTATAATGCCACTCTGCAATACGGTCGATGTCTGATGACGGCAGTGAGGTGGGAGCAAGTCTTGCACACTCCATCTAGACCCAAACATACGGCAACAGGTACGTCATTTTCTCTTCAATGTTATAGCGATTGTTCTGTCGTGTTACTGTTGCTGGTCGTCGTTATCAAAACAGCACTGATAATAGCTTTTCCCAGAACTTCAAAGCAGTGGAAATTTTGGGAATAGACATTATTCGCTTATATATATATGCCGAAAAGTTTAGCACTGCTACTACAGCATACCGGCGTTTTTACCCGGTTGTTAATAAGAAATGAAAAAGTACCTGTTAGAACTTAGGCTAAACAAATATCGAAAAATAACAGTTATTCAGAACTAAAGTACCGGTATCAGTTTTAACCAGTCCGGTTTTAACATCCCTACTTGTACTCTATGACAGAGTTCGTCAGTCGCAGTGGGTGACGAGTAGTGGCGCGATCGTCTTTCCAGATGCTTTCATTCGATGACAGGTCTGGAGAATGTCTTGGCAGAGCAACAATCGAATAACTTCTGTATCGAGGTGGACTAAGACAGCATGGGTAACGTAAATTTTTGTGTTATCTGCTTGACAGGTAATGTCACAGAAATCTCGAACAGTCTTACCACGTCACAAATGTTTAACATCCTGTTCAAGTTACCTGCTGCAGGAACCATAGGGGGTAGTTTATCACACAGTGGCGCCCCATAGCTTCTCACTAGGTGCTGGGATAAGATTATGATGATGAATGCAATCTGGAAACATTCAGTCGAGCTGGAGCTCCCTTCAACGTACACGTCGATCGTGATGCTGCATGAGGAACCAAGACACATTTGGAAAAATTATATAGTGCCCCTCCTGTTTCCAGCGTTGTCGTTGACCACACCCCTGGCGGTACTCATTCCTTTACTGCACTTCAGCAGAACCTTCACAAGGGTCACCGTGTTGTCAGTCTGCCATGCTCCAGACTTCATTGCACAGTCGATGTAGGTTGTTGTCTTGCTCCTAACGAGTTTCTTTTCCGACCTATGTGGCTGTGTGATAGTTTACAGCTGAAAAACAATATCTGTCCATATGACGTCGTTTTGTCCCTCCTGGATAGATCGATACTACGTTCTCAATTCAGTTGTGAGGTCCTGATCATCGAGAGCAGAAATGTCAGAACGATACTCTGCGGTCTCCATAGGCCATGACCCTGGAGCTGTCGAATTCCATCACTTGCTGATAGACGTTTCTTCTTATTACACAAGACATTAAATGATCATCGTACAAACAGCTAAAAGTCAAATGCTGTTTCTGATAGAGAAATCCGTTGTATAATCTTTCCTTATACTCAGAATGTAGATGGCGTTACGTCTACCTACTTTGAACGGTTCCGCTGAAATGTGAGTGGCGATCAAAAAATTCCATTCAAGGGCCTTGAAATCTATAATCGATATGCCAATCAAGCAAAATCGCCATGTGCACTGAGTCAATCATCTTACAGAGACACTGGATTGAAGATAAACGTTTGGTGAAACACCAAGTTCAGATGCATGAAGAGTCCGTAACTGCCTCCTGCACATTCTCGTACGACAGGAATTGTCGGCTCTTCAAGGCCATTTGTAAGGGTTCAAAGGCGTGGAAATCACAAGCGGAAACATGAGGTCTATAGTGCAGGTACTTCGGTGTGTCCCACTTGAGTTGTCATCATCCGTAATGGATTACGCTCACCTCCTAGATCGACCGGCGTCTTGTGTTGATTCGCGACCAGCACGGATCTTGGCGCACCATTCCACTGCAGTGGTTTTCGGCAGACATGCTGCCCCTCGCCCTTTCTTTGTCCTCAGCAGCCAAGAAAAGAATAACAGAAAGTTAGTCCAGTTTGGATGAATTTGGTAATAATGTCATCAGAGTTCACATATATACCTGACATACCTCGGAAGGACGTGAATCCAACACTAATCCCTTCCCTTCCTGTCATTGCTTATATAGCTGCGTCAGAGTTGCGCTATGTTAGATAAAAGCTGCACCAACGCTCACAAATGGAAACCTTTTTAACACCCCTTATAGTAAACATCCACACATCCAAAAATGTTGTACACTTTATACCAATTTCACTTTTGCAGCATTGTGCATTAAAGGTGTTACAGTTTTAAAAACCATTATTCTACAACGGACGGACTTCTCATGTTTTTCCTATTTACTTTTACATGCTCTTTACAGTTACTATATATCCAAAGAGAATTTAGAATTTATTACAAAAATTAATTTATTGTTATTTGCAAAACTTAATTTTAAAAATATGAAAAAATTATTTATCGTATGAGTGTGTACACATGTGCATAGTTTTATTATTACAAGAGTCGAACACAGTGACTATGGGATACTGGATAATGCAACCTAACCATGATTGGAAATCATTGGTAGCGTTGTTGATCTCTAAATACTCTATGCTTTTACAGTCTTGTATTGATGTAGGATTTCTGCAGTGGCTATTGTCTAGCCCACGTCGACGGTGTGACGATGTGTGCCGCTGACTGAATGGATGCATGTATGCCACAGCATCGACTTCGGCTGTCGAGAAAGCCAAATGCCTCGAAACATGTCGGGCATGCAAACGACGCCATTGACTCTACTGAGTGCCATGCGATATTTGGATGACTCTAGCTTCAACTTATTCTAGGTTTATGGCCAAGTCTGTTTTTGTTGCCGCATATTTGTTGTTGCTTATGAAATTATGTGCAGTAACATTTCTTCCTCGCGTTAGGATGGATTATCGTGAGTGATCGCTGACTGCTAATAGTAACTTTTTTTCATGTCGTACTCTTCTCACTGATTTGATGCGACCCGCCCCGAATGCCTCTCCTGTGCCAGACTCTTCATCTCAGAGTAGCATTTGCAACATACGTTCTCAATTATTTGCTGCATGTATTCCAATATTTGTCTTCCTCTACAGTTTTTGACCGTTCCTTGCCCTTGTCAGTGTTTTTCATAGATTCATTTTCTCTCCAATTCGGCGTAGAGCCTCCTCATTCCTTAACTTATCAAAACACCTAATTTTCACGTTCGTCACACATCTCAAATGCTTAGATTCTCTTTTGCTCCAGTTTTCCCACAGTCCCAGTTTCACTTCGATAAAATGCTGTGCTCCAGATGTACATTATCAGCAATTACTTCCTCAAATTATGGCCTATGTTAGATACCACTACACTTCTCTTCGCCTGGAATGACCTTTTTGCCAATGCTAGTCTGCTTTTGATGTCCTCCTTGCTCCGTCCTTCATTGGTTATTTTGCTGCCTGGGTAGTAAATTTCCTTAACTTCATCTACTTCATTACCATTAATCCTGATGTTAAGTTTTTCGCCATTCTCATTTCTACTACTTCTCATTACTTTCGTCTTTCTTCGATTTACTCTCAGTCCATATTCTGTACTCTTAGACTGTTCATTCCATTCATCAGATCATGTAATTCTTCTTCACTTTCACTCAGGATAGCAATGTCATAAGCGAATCTTATCACTGATATCCTTTCACCTAGGATTTTAATTCCACTTCTGAAACTTTCTTTTATTTCCAGCATTGTTTCTTCGATTTAGAGATAGAGCAGTAGGGACGAAAGTCTTCATCCCTGTCTTACGTTGGCAGGGGGACTATTCACCAACAGCGTAATTACATTAAATACACTGTGCAAAAGTATTAAAGAGTCACTTTTTCGAAACCCCATAATTTTTGTCTTCTGCGACGCAGAAGTGTTAAATAAGGCTCACAGCTGCCTACAACCTTTCTCTGCAATGGTGGAAGAGAGAGGCGCTCTGCGACGTCACACTCAGGCTCAACGACGACTCATGCGAAAAGAAGGCCACAACTTAAAAGTTGATGTGAGGTATAAGGCGGGTTAGTTGTCACAAGAATTTTGCAAACGCCACCGTAGAAGTGTCACACAAAGAGAAGGTCGTCACAAAAACCCTCTTCACCTACATCTCACCCCTTCTCAGAACGCCTCTGCGATTGAGGTGAGAACCACGACTTACAGTGTTGAAATCACGCGGTTGTCTTATGGGTGGCCGGGCGAAACATTGCACACACACACCGCCACTCAGAATCCACACTAAAAGGCCTCAGGAGGTGGAATGAAGGGCGTAAGAGAAACTACCCATTCCCACTTACACATGTGACAGTTTACAGTGCGATATACTGCATTATAACGTTCTCGATAACTTTAACACCATTGACACACCCGCATGATTAAATTCTCCAAGAACATTCTGGGACGGAAACGCCATGAATGTTATCTAACCCCTTTGGAGCCTAGAACGACCGCAGGTTTTGCTCTAGTATGTAGGTGAACCACTTGGGGACGGTCAAAACCATCCAAAGAGAATTGCACGTGAATCGAAGAAGCAGAGGGTGTCTAAGCTTTCTCAGTCCTCCTGTCTCGCGTCTGCCTGTGGCGTGATAGCTGGAGGTTGGGAAGAGGGTTTTGGAGGTGCAAAATTGACACATGAGTAAACAAAACGGCATAGGGCCCTTTAAATCCCCTCCCTACCCCTTCCCATTAATTAACACCCTTAGTGCCATCTGCAATCTTTTGTTGAGCACTTTAAATATGTACCTGTACAAAGACAAACCTTGACCAATTTCTAGGCGTCTGTAGGCAGACAGCCCCTCAATACTCTTCAGCTGAAAGGCACTGCGTTGATTCTTCCAGCATCTGCTTGTGGAATCAGAGTGGTGTCGAAGGGGTGGCACCAAGGATGTAGTCGTACCGGTCTTACAAGGACACTTTGCCGTTTTCTCTGTACGTCCATCTTTTCAGAGATGCTTGCGGGACTCGGCTGTTTGATACAGGATATCAAATGAAACACCTTTCAGCCGTCTAGTTTCCAAACTTATTTTATTTTACTTCAAGTTTCTAGAACAGTCGGCAGATCAAGGTTGAAGTGATCGCTACAGCAAGCATAAACCTACCGGTGTTGCTGGCCCATGTTTCGACCAGAACGGAGATGGAATCTTCCTACGGTTCCGTCGGGGGCCTGAAGATGGCGTAGTAAATCGCTGAAACTGGTAGCCATATAAAATAAGTTTGGAAACTAGACAGTAGAAAGGTGTTTCATTTGACATCCTTTGCCATTTTATTCACGCATGTTTCAATATCGCAAGACGCCCACACAGCGCCACCGCTCAACCCGCGATTACACCACAGTACGTAAAATAGGAAGGCTGAAAAAAAAATCAGATAGTTTGCTGCTTCGGATTAATTTCAGATATACCTGATGGGATCTGAACGGTGCCTAATGGCTCCATCCTGACTTCCAGAGAAAGAAATTACGGTCGCGCTACAATCCAAAGGGGTCAGCTTACGTTTGATGCAGTTGCAGCCCCACTGTGCCGTTAGAGAAGGATTGCATCGCACAGAGGATGTCGGCAGTGTCAAAGGTCATCAAGAACGCCAGTCTTTTGCACACCGCAGTGCAAACTGTTGTTTTCGTCCGCCACACTCATATATTCTACACACCAACGTGAATAGTCGTCTTGTTGCCATTTCCCCCAATGATTTTAGAAATTCTGATGGAATGTTATCTATCCCTTCTGTTTTATTTGATCTTAAGTCCTCCAAAGCCATTTTAAATTATGATTCTAATACTGGATCCCCTATATTTTCTAAATCGCCTCCTGTTTCTTCTTCTATCACTTCAAATCTTACCCCTCATAGAGGCTTTCAATGTATTATTTCCACCTATCCGCTCTCTCTTCTGCATTTAAAAGTGAAATTACGGCTGCTGTCTTAATATTGCCACTCCTGCTTTTAATGTCACCAATGGTTAGCCTCACTTTCCTTTATGTTGAGTCTGTCCTTCTGACAATCATTTCTTTTTCGATTTCTTCACATTTTTCATGTAGCCATTTCGTCTTAGCTTCCCTGCTTTTCCTATTTGTTTCATTCCTCAGTGACTTGTATTTCTGTATTCCCGAGTTTCCCTGAACGTTTTTGTACTTACTCTTTTCATCTATCAACCAAAGTATTTATTATGTTACCCAGATTTCTTCTCGGGTACCTTTTCGTACCTATGTTTTTCTTTCCAACTTCTGTGATTGCCCTTTTTAGAGATGCCCATTCCTCTTCAACTGTACTGCCTACTGAGCTATTCCTTATTGCTGTATCTATAGCCTTAGAGAACTTGAAGCGTATCTCGCCATTGCTTAGTACTCTCGTATCCCGCTTCTTTGCGTATTGATTCTTCGTTACTAATCTGTTACACTTCAGCCTACTCTTAATCACTACTTTATTGTGACCTGAGTCTATATCTGCTCATGGGTACGCCTTACAATGCAGTATGTGATTTCGCAATCTCTGTCTGACCATGATGTAATCTAAGTGAAATCTTCCCGTATCACCTGGCCTTTTCCAAGTATACCTCCTCCTCTTGTGACTCTTGAACGGAGTATTCGCTACTGCTAGCTGAAATTTATTAGAGAACTCAATTAGTCTTTCTCTTCTCTCATTCCTTGTCCCACTCCCATACTCTCCTGTAATCATTTCTTCTGCTCCTTCTCCTATGACTATATTCCAGTCCCCCATGACTATTAGATTTTCATCTCCTTTTACGTACTGTATTACCCTTTGAATGTCCTCATGCATTTTATCTACCTCTTCATCTTCAGCTTGCGATGTCGGCATGTATACCTGAACTATCTTTGTCGGTGTTGTCCACAGTCTGCTTGTAATGACTGCGTCCACTCGCCTGAATGGTGGGTCGATGTGCACAGTCATGCCCTTGCAGTTCTCGCAAGACCATATTAACTAACGCGGTTCTTCTCGATCTCTTCACTCGGAGAATACACGAGACTCTTAGCTTATTTGAAGCTGATCTCTTTAGAGTCTATTGTCATCAAAGTGACCACAGTATAAATCTCTCCCCATGCCTCACTACCTGTTAAGTCCTCCGTGTATCAACACAACATTTCGGAGAGAAGGAGCCATTTATTGTCTGACAGTTGCTTATATAGAGCTACCTCTCCCCTCTCTGCGAAAAACACTGTCTCCCTCCAAAACTAGAGTCGGCTAATCATATTGCTACAAACAGGAATTGTTTTTTCCACTCTCTTAACATTGATTTTAGTCGTCCTATCCGCAAACCCCACCTGCATAGACAAATGACGTTAATTGTGCAATCTAGCTTCCCTCGAAATTTTCACATTGTTCTCCCAATGGGAGAGCTTTCTACGAAAGGCCTAGGCCTTTACTAGCATGTCATGCACAGTTCACATGAGTGCAGCGTACTTTTTTAACTATGAGTTTCCTTTTCCGTCTCCGGAAATGTGGCCAATCCAACTATCGTGAACTGCGCAGTCATCTCTCATTTGGGACACCTGAGACCTGAGGCAGTAAACGAGCCGTTGGCTCCCTGCGGTGAAACAAGCTTCGTGACACTGTCGTGACCCACGCTCCATCCCTTGCGGCAGCGATGTTGATGACCTGTCCCTTCGTCCTTCGACGCGGGTCTGCACTTTGATTTTTCAAGAAAAATGTTGAAACGTAGCTTGTTGCCTCCTGTTTGTTCTAAGTCTGCGTGGCTACCGAAATTTATGTGGGTGAGAAAGGGGAAAAGGATTACTTAGTATCTTATTCCGATCAGCTATAGTGAACTTTCATTATCATTTGATATGCAAACTAAGTCTGTTACGTCAAAGTATGGCGTGTGACATACCATTTGAATAGTATCATCAAGAAGATGCCCATGGAAGGTAGTAAAATAGATTATCACCTTATCTGTTGCCCATGAAATGTGATATAAATGGACTTCCACCTTACAAGCTGTACAATTAGATGTCACTGATCCGGAAAATCAGCTGAGTTTCATGGCAGTTTGAGTTATGTAAATCTCTGTGTTCATATGACACCCAAACAAAAAAATTATTATGCTTGCCATGCAACTGGTCCTGCTCGACCACTTAGCTGCAGAATCGCGTCGAATGACGAAGGGATAGGTCATCAACATCGCTGCCGTAAACCTTTGTTTATAATGTTGGTAGACTCAGAGAAATCTTTTGACAGTGCTGAATGGTAGAAGTGGTAAAATATAAAGTGCGAAAATTTTCAAATAACTTCCGGGAATTCAGCTAGGTAACACTTTCAGCGAGCGCCGATATTTCGGCGGGAGAACACCCCGCCATTTTCAAGGCAAACTGCAGTTTGCCTCGAAAATGGCGGGTGTTCTCCCGCCGAAATATCGGCGGTCGATGAAAGTGTTACCTGGCTAAATTCCCGGAAGTTATTAGAAAGTTGTATACGCCAGGAGAAACCCAAGGTGCGAAAAGTTATTCACAACTTGTACAGAAACCAGATCGCAATTACAATAGTCGAGTGGTAGGAAAGGAAGTACGATTGAAAAGGGAATGAGACGGGGTAGCAGCCTATCACCAATGTTATTCCATCTTTACACTGACCAATCACTGAAGGAAACCGAAGAAAAATTTGGAGAAAGAATTAAAGTTTACGGAGAAGAAATAAATCTTTGAGGTTTGCCGACGGAATTGTAACTCTGTCAGAGACAACAAAGGAGCAGTTCACTGGAATGAATAGTGTCTTGAAATGTCGTTGTAAGAAGAACATAAAAAAAGCAAAATACGGATAACGGAATCTAGTCGTCTGACACTCCACTCCTTTTTAAGTTTGTCAGGCAAAACACCCTATGAGTGCTTTATCGTCACTAGAATAAATGGCTTTGGTTAGGAGTGGACCCTTATTCTATGACAGAGCACATCGGTGTTTCGCTATACACAGATCGTTTAGTTTCAGAATTATTGTCAAAGAAGTTGTGACATGACAATATCAGGACAGTTGTCAAGGTAACGTATTATTTCCTGTTTAGCAGAAAGAACCCTGACCACAATAATATCAAATTTAGCTAGAAAATTCTCTACAAGATTTTTCTTACTTATACACTGTGAAGTTGGCCAATATTACGACAAATCATCCGATGCCGATTCTAAGTTCGGTACTATTTAGGATGCCTACGGAGGATAGTTAGTTTTTGTGTCAGGATGAGCAAAAGATTACTCAAGGTTGCTCGAATTCACAGTGAACACAAGCTGGTGAACAAACAAGTTGACGCCTCTGCCAGCGGCATTTACCTTTTAGCTGCGATGTGCTGTTGGCTGCATGGCTGCTCTCGCCCTCTGAAATTTATATAAAAAGCTAATCAAAATCTTTGCTGATTTTATCAGCTGACACTGTCCTATGTTTCTCGTTAGGCGAGAAAACATGCACTATTCTCTAGTGTAGAAAATATGGCGATATACACGTGGATAGGTGGAGCAGCGTGTATGCTTCAATGCCCTCACAGTTCTCACAAGAATAATTAATTAGGTGAGTGTTTTGTTTTTCCGCTATCGGAGCTCAATTACTCTTTAGCTAATGTCTAGATGAACGCAGTCTTCACACAAAATTGCTCTTTTGGCGTCGTACAGAGCGTGATGCGCCCTGTTCTAAACTTGATGCTGGTTTAGAGGAGAGTCCTCGGAGATTTTGGTCTTGTGTATTTCGTAGCAAACTGTCACCCATCTGTGACCTTTATTACTTCACATCACGGCATTTTTCAGACCAATGGGAGCGATCGTTTCATCTTTTGGAAACTACCTCTGCCAATCGGAAAGGGCCTACCTTTAAACTGCGTCGAAATACCGCCCCTTTCTACTCCTTCTGAGTTTATTTCAGCCAATCGGACATTTTGTGCCCACTCCTGACACCTAAAAGTTACACGTGTACATCACGAGCGTACCACGAACATTTCACATGACCACCTGCATTGCTGCTCTACTTGTATCCATCTGGAAATTCCCCAACGAAGTTTTCTAAAGAATTTCTCCATAGAAAGCAGAGCTGCACCGCCACCTGCTTCTCTCGACGTATCGCCAGGCGCGTTTGTTGTCCCTCTCGCTGCAGGTCAGCAACTCCTTTTAGAAGTGTTCTGTTGTACTCGGGCCGTGATGGCATAACTCGCGTCTGCCCCCAATCTGAAATGTTTCTTCCAGCAGCTCTTTTCACCTTTTGCTCATTGACATACAGGATTTGGGTTCAGTGTGTTGTTGTTGTGGTCTTCAGTCCCGAGACTGGTTTGATGCAGCTGTCCATGCTACTCTATCCTGTGCAAGCTTCTTCATCTCCCAGTACCTACTGCAACCTACGTCCTTCGGAATCTGCTTAGTGTAGTCATCTCTTGGTACCCTCTACGATTTTTACCCTCCACGCTGCCCTCCAATACTAAACTGGTGATCCCTTGATGCCTCAGAACATGCCCTACCAACCGATCCCTTCTTCTAGTCAAGTTGTGCCACAAACTTCTCTTCTCCCCAATCCTATTCAATACTTCCTCATTAGTTATATGATCTACCCATCTAATCTTTAGCATTCTTCTGTAGCACCACATTTCGAAAGCTTCTATTCTCTTCTTGTCCAAACTATTTATCGTCCATGTTTCACTTCCATACATGGCTACACTCCATACAAATACTTTTAGAAACGACTTCCTGATACTTAAACCTATACTCGATGTTAACAAATTTCTCTTCTTTAGAAATGCTTTCCTTGCCATTGCCAGTCTACATTTTATATCCACTCTGCTTCGACCATCATCAGTTATTTTGCTCCCCAAATAGCAAAACTCCTTTACTACTTTAAGTGTCTCGTTTCCTAATCTAATTACCTCAGCATCACCCTACTGAATTCGACTACATTCCATTATCCTTGTTTTGCTTTTGTTGGTGTTCATCTTATATCCTCCTTTCAAGACACTATCCATTTCGTTCAACTGCTCTTCCAAGTCCTTTGCTGTCTCTGACAGAATTACAATGTCATCGGCAAACCTCAAAGTTTTTATTTCTTCTCCATGGATTTTAATACCTACTCCGAATTTTTCTTCTGTTTCCTTCACTGCTTGCTCAATATAAAGATTGAATAACATCGGGGAGAGGCTACAACCCTGCCTCAGTCCCTTCCCAACCACTGCTTCCCTTTCGTGTCCCTCGACTCTTATAACTGCTCTGTCAAACTCTACACGCAGTATCGTATCTCCCATTTCATCTTCATCTAAATCCTCTTCCATTTCCATAATATTGTCCTCGAGTACATCGCTCTTCTATAGACCCTCTATATGCTCCTTCCACCTTTGTGCTTTCCCTACTTTCCTTAGGTCTGGTTTTCCATCTGAGCTCTTGATGTTTATACAAGTGGTTCTCTTATCTCCAAACCTCTCTTTAATTTTCCTGTAGGCAGTATCTATCTTACCCCTAGTGAGATAAGCTTCTCCATCCGTACATTTGTCCTCTAACCATCCCTGCTTAGCCATTTTGCACTTCCTGTCGATCTCATTTTTGAGGTGTTTGTATTCCTTTTTGCCTGCTTCATTTACTGCATTTTTCTATATTTTCTCCTATCATCAATTAAATTCAATATTTCTTCTGTTACCCAAGGATTTCTACTAGCCCTCGTGTTTTTACCTACTTGATCCTCTGCTGCCTTCACCAATTCATCCCTAAAAGCTACCCATTCTTCTTCTACTGTATTTCTTTCCCCCATTCTTGCCAATTGTTCCCGTATGCTCTCCCTGAAACTCTGTACAACCTCTGGTTTAGTCAGTTTATCCAGGTCCCATCTCCTAAAATTCCCACCTTTTTGCAGTTTCTTAATTTTTTATCTACAGTTCATAACCAATAAATTGTGGTCAGAGTCCACGTCTCGCCCTGGAAATGTCTTACAATTTAAAACCTGGTTCCTAAATCTCTGTCTTACTTTTATATAATCTATCTGATACCTTCTAGTATCTCTAGGATTCTTCCATGTATACAACCTTCTTTTATGATTCTTGAACCAAGTGTTAGGTATGATTAGGTTGTGCTCTGATCAAAATTCTACCAGGCAGTTTCCTCTTTCATTTCTTTGCCCCAGTCCATATTCACCTACTACGTTTCCTTCTCTCCCTTTTCCTACTGAGGAATTCCAGTCACCCACGACTATTAAATTTTCATCTCCCTTCACTATCTGAATAATTTCTTTTATTTCATCATACATTTCTTCTATCTCTTCGTCATCTGCAGAGCTAGTAGGCATATAAACTTGTACTGCTGTGGTAGCCGTGGGCTTCGGATCTATCTTGGCCACAATAATGCGTTCAGTATGTTGTTTGTAGTAGCTTACCCGCATTCCTATTTCCCTATTCATTATTAAACCTACTTCTGCATTACCCCTATTTGATTTTGTGTTTATAACCGTATAAACCCGACCAGAAGTCTTGTTCCTCCTGCCACCGAACTTCTCTAATTCCCACTATATCTAACTTTAACCTATCCATTACCCTTTTTAAATTTTCTAACCTCCCTGCCCGATTAAGGGATCTGACGTTCCACGCTCCGATCCGTAGAACGCGTTTATTTTCTCCTGATAACGACTTCCTCTTGAGTAGTCCCCGCCCGGCGATCCGAATGGGGGACTATTTTAACTCCGGAATGTTTTACCAAAGAGGACGCCATCATCATTTAACAATACAGTAAAGCTGCATGCCCTCGGGAAAAATTACGGATGTATTTTCCCCTTGCTTTCAGCCGTTCGCAGTACCAGCACAGCAAGGCTGTTTTGGTTAGTGTTACAAGGCCAGATCAGTCAATCATCCAGACTGTTGCCCCTGCAACTACTGAAAAGGCTGCTGCCCCTCTTCAGGAACCACACGTTTGTTTGGCCTCTCAACAGATACCCCTCCGTTGTGGTTGCACCTACGGTACGGCTATCTGTATCGCTGAGGCACGGAAGCCTCCCCACCAACGGCAAGGTCCATGGTTCATGGGAGGGTCGGTGTGTTAATACTGTTGAATCGAGTGTCATCCCTTTACATTACATACTCATTATCGATGAAGTATGTCAGGTGACATATTCATCTACCTGTTACAGTGCATGAAATCTCATGTAAGGTTCTAGTTTGGTATTCATCGAAGCTGCCACCTTACAATCGAATTAAATCAAGCGGTAAATGAGTTTTACTTTTGGCAGTAAAATAACGAATGATGACCTAAGTAGAGAGAATATTAAATGTAGACTGGCATCGAGACGTTTTGGAAAAACAGAAATTTGTTACCATAGAATATAGATTTAAGGATTAGGAAGTCGTTTTGAAAGTGTTTGTGTACACTGTAGGTACGTATGGAAGTGAAACGTGGACAATAAACAGTTTTGATTCAAAGACAACAGGGGCTTTTGAAATGTGATGCTATAGAGGAATGCAGAAGATGAGATGGGTAGATTGTATAACTGATGAAGAGGTGGTGAACAGAATTGGGGAGTACAGAAATTTGTGCCACAACCTGACTAGAAGAAGGGATAGGTTGATCAGGCACATGTTGAGACATCAACGGATGACCGACTTAGTATTGGAGGGAAGTGTGTGTGAGTGTGTGTGTGTTTGTGTGTTTGTGTGTGTGTGTGTATTGGGGTGGGGTGAGTGTAAAAACCGTAGAGGGAGATCAAGACATGAATATGTTAAGCAAATTCAGAAGGATGTAAGTTTCATTAGTTCTTCAGATATGAAGAGGCTTGCACAGGGTAGAGTAGTGTGAGGAGCTGCATCAAACCATTCTCCAGATTGAAGACCACAACAATATTAACGAGTGCCTTAGAACCCCCACAAAAAATGGTGGATGCCCTGACGTCCGAAATGAAATTGAACATTGCACAAGCACTTTAATTTTGCGCTGTCCAATGACTCTTCAGAATCGTGACGTCGGTTTTCATGTGACAATCAAAACAGGATGATACACAGCGAAGACCGTCATCACAACTCAGCATTTTAGGCTCCTTGAAAAACTCCAGCGCAAAGACGTCGAAATGTCGGATTAGTTACATAGCTGTTTTGTGCTACAACATGCTGTAGCCTAATACTCAAAGGTATTTTCTTCATTGGCGACGAAAACGCAGATATTTATAGATAATCGTTTTTAGGGCCAGATTAACGCGAGCAAGATAGAGAAATATTGACATAAGGATCACTACGAGAGGATATAGGGAAGGTCGTACTAATGTTTTAATACTTGCTGAGTTTAACATATCACATAAAAGTGATCAGACTGAGAAGCCGATACAGGAAATGCAGTACAATTTTACGAAATTCAAATGACTACAGTTTAATCAAATATTGAAGATATTTCGGATAGCATAGTAATTTTAATTATGACTTAGTGAACTTTATATTTTCTACAACACACGTTTACGCATCCCAGTGTGATAATACGTAAGGAGATGGTGTGTTTTAGGCTTGGTACGCTTTGGCAATCACGGACTCGAAATGCTAAGCCGTTGTGTCGGTGCCTGACGGTGTTCACTTCGTACACACGGCTTGTTGCGTTGCCGTGACAACCATGACATCACTAGCGACCTCGACGCACCTTCTTCTGGCTACGACTGCGGAGAAAACAAATAATGCAAGTATCTCTCTCGCCGACGAAGAGAAGGGTGTTCAGTTGGAGAGTGTTTACTCTTAGATTTAGTGACATAATTTTGTCGAGAATCATGAGTTTCAGAAAAAAAGATCTCATCACATTATAGATCCTGAAATAATCGTTTACGTTCATAAAACAGTTTTATTTTAAATAAATAAGCTAGGTTTAATTAAATTCGTCGCCTATGGAACTCTTCAAAAGCGTTAAATTCCTATAGTGTCAGTGAAAGAACAGACTGGTAAATATTTGCAACTTGTTCAACATGAGGTGAAAAAACGCTTCGAGAATATGGAATTCCATTTGAGATGACAAACTGTTACTGATGCATGACACACTGTAGACTTAAGTCACAGTCTCAGTAATTCACAGAGTATAGCATGGCGAAATGATGTTTCAACAGGCTGAATAGTTTGTGGTGTAGCGCCTAGAACCGCTCGGTCACCCCGGCCGGCACCTGTACAACAGACTGCATGCATGTTGGCATGCTTGCATTCAAAATTCTGGTGGTTACAGTGGTTATTAATGTATCAACAATGCAAATTTGCTATCGCTTATCTCGCGGCTTATCTCTCGCCGTCGGGCTTGGCTAGCACTTCGATGGGTGACCGTCCGGTCTGTCAAACGCTGTTGGCAAGTAGAGTGCATTGCACCTTTGTGAGGCAAACTGAGGAGCGGCTTTGGTCATGAAACCTGTCAACGGCCAAGAGAGCGGTGTGCTGACCATATGCCCCTCCATATCGCGATCCAGTGATGTTTATGTGCTGAGGGTGACGTGGCGGCCAGTCAGTATCGTTGGGCCTTTAGAGGCCAGTTCGGACGGACTTTTAGTTTAGTATTTCATCTCGCCCTCACATTAACCTGCGATCTTGCAATGTTAATCACTTACATCACTTACATAGGTTACCTAGACAAATGTATTCCCGAAATTTCATTGATTTACAATAATTATTTTTCAGTGTTGCGGTTTTTTCCATCAGTTTATTTCTGCTTGTTCTTCGCAGTAAGTCACTACGTCCGTGTTAGCCGAATATTCTGAAAGCAATGCGTAAGCTGACAACTCATTCTCGTTACAAAAACGGTAGTGCATTTACATGCGGCCAAAATCGATTGTGGAAGTGGAAAACCGGCATCTACACTCCTGGAAATGGAAAAAAGAACACATTGACACCGGTGCGTCAGACCCACCATACTTGCTCCGGACACTGCGAGAGGGCTGTACAAGCAATGATCACACGCATGGCACAGCGGACACACCAGGAACCGCGGTGTTGGCCGTCGAATGGCGCTAGCTGCGCAGCATTTGTTCACCGCCGCCGTCAGTGTCAGCCAGTTTGCCGTGGCATACGGAGCTCCATCGCAGTCTTTAACACTGGTAGCATGCCCCAACAGCGTGGACGTGAACCGTATGTGCAGTTGACGGACTTTGAGCGAGGGCGTATAGTGGGCATGCGGGAGGCCGGGTGGGCGTACCGCCGAATTGCTCAACACGTGGGGCGTGAGGTCTCCACAGTACATCGATGTTGTCGCCAGTGGTCGGCGGAAGGTGCACGTGCCCGTCGACCTGGGACCGGACCGCAGCGACGCACGGATGCACGCCAAGACCGTAGGATCCTACGCAGTGCCGTAGGGGACCGCACCGCCACTTCCCAGCAAATTAGGGACACTGTTGCTCCTGGGATATCGGCGAGTACCATTCCATGAAGCTGGGCTACGGTCCCGCACACCGTTAGGCCGTCTTCCGCTCATGCCCCGACATCGTGCAGCCCGCCTCCAGTGGTGTCGCGACAGGCGTGAATGGAGGGACGAATGGAGACGTGTCGTCTTCAGCGATGAGAGTCGCTTCTGCCTTGGTGCCAATGATGGTCGTATGCGTGTTTGGCGCCGTGCAGGTGAGCGCCACAATCAGGACTGCATACGACCGAGGCACACAGGGCCAACACCCGGCATCATGGTGTGGGGAGCGATCTCCTACACTGGCCGTACACCTCTGGTGATCGTCGAGGGGACACTGAATAGTGCACGGTACATCCAAACCGTCATCGAACCCATCGTTCTACCATTCCTAGACCGGCAAGGGAACTTGCTGTTCCAACAGGACAATGCACGTCCACATGTATCCCGTGCCACCCAACGTGCTCTAGAAGGTGTAAGTCAACTACCCTGGCCAGCAAGATCTCCGGATCTGTCCTCCATTGAGCATGTTTGGGACTGGATGAAGCGTCGTCTCACGCGGTCTGCACGTCCAGCACGAACGTTGGTCCAACTGAGGCACCAGGTGGTAATGGCATGGCAAGCCGTTCCACAGGACTACATCCAGCATCTCTACGATCGTCTCCATGGGAGAATAGCAGCCTGCATTGCTGTGAAATGTGGATATACACTGTACTAGTGCCGACATTGTGCATGCTCTGTTGCCTGTGTCTATGTGCCTGTGGTTCTGTCAGTGTGATCATGTGATGTATCTGACCCCATGAATGTGTCAATAAAGTTTCCTCTTCCTGGGACAATGAATTCACGGTGTTCTTATTTCAATTTCCAGGAGTTTATAAGTGAAGTTTCAGAGTCGATTTTGTTTACATGACCAACCAGAAACGATAATTTGAAGTCGGTTTACAAAATCCGATTTTGGGAGCCCCAGGTAAACATAGTGATAAGCTAGTTGTTGGTAGTAGTTTATTTTACCGGGGTGATTTCAGTCATTTTCCATCATCAAAGGTATCTGTATTACATAAAAGATATATTTCTTACAATACATTACATCAGCGATATAGCTGCCTATCAGTCCTACATATTGCAGAAAAAGGCATCATACTAAATATTTTTGAAGAAAGGGAAATCTTGACATACATAACGAAACGTACTGACATTATTTTAAATAAACAGATCCATTTAAAAACTAAACAATTCTTATGTATTTTCGATTATTATTAAATGATAACAAATTTATTCCTTCTGTTAACAGAGATAACACGAATTGGGAGTGGCATAATATATATTCCATGATGTACAACAAAAAATAATTTTTGCATGTGCAGCAATTGTTAATGAACTCTGCGTATACTTTAGTAAAAAAATCCTTAGGCTGATTACATGTATGTATTTATAATTCATGGAATCGTATTACTGCATGAAACTACGAAATTTTGTTACTGGGATACGCTAGAGACCGATACTATAAGGCGAGTTGCATTTCACTGAATTGAAAAATCATATATCCATAAAATACTACTACAAGAAACTTATGTAACGTATTATAAGAAATATGCGTCTTCTATGCAATACAGATACCGCTGATTAAGAGTAGTACACGAAACTGGTCCGGTAAAATAAACCACTACCAACAAGCAATTAGTTAAAATTTCTATAAACTGCAGAGCAGCACATGTCAAATAAAGAAAAGGATTATAACAACATATCATGGTAATTAGCAACAAATACAGTTATTTCAGTTCTTGTCACTAGTCTTCTACTGGGTCGATGCAGATGCCACGATATTGTCTCCCGTGCTAACATCTTCATCTTACAGTAGAAGTTAGACATCTACATCTACATCTACAGAGATAGTCTGCAAATCACATTTAAGTGCCTGGCAGAGGGTTCATCGAACCACCTTCACAATTCTGTATTATTCCAATCTTGTAAAGGGTGCGGAAGGAATGAACACGTATGTCTTTCCGTACGAGCTCTGATTTCCCTTATTTTATCGTGGTGATCTTTTCTCCCTATGTAGGTCGCTGTCATCAAAATATTTTCGCATTCGGAGGAGAAAGTTGGTGATTGGTATTTCGTGAGAAGATTCCCTCGTAACGAAAAACGCCTTTCTTTTAATGATGTCCAGCCCAATTCCTGTATCATTTCTGTGACACTCTCTCCCATATTTCTCGGTAATAAAAAACGTACTGCCTTTCTTTGAACTTTTTCGATGTACCCCGTCAGTCCTACCTGGTAAGGGTCCCACACCGCGCCGCAGTAATCTAAAAGAGGACGGACAAGTGCAGTGCAAGCAGCCTTCTTAGTAGGTCTGTTACATTTTCTAAGTGTCCTGCCAATAAAACGCAGTCTTTAGTTAGCCTTCCACACGACATTTTTTACGTGTTCCTTCCAATTTAAGTTGTTCGTAATTGTAATACCTAGGTATTTAGCTGAATTTACGGCTTTTAGGTTAGACTGATTTATCGTGTACCCAAAGTTTAACGAGTTCCTTTTAGCATTCATGTGGAAGACCTCACACTTATCGTTATTTTGGGTCAACTGCCACTTTTCGCGCCATTCAGATATCTGTTCTAAATCGTTTTGCTATTTATTTTGACCTTCTGACGACTTTATTAGTAGATAAACGACAGCGTCATCTGAAAACAACCGAAGACGGCTGCTCAGATTGTCTCCCAAATCGTTTATATAGAGAAGGAACAGCAAAGGGCCTATATCACTACCTTGCTAAATGCCAGAAATCACTTCTGTTTTACTTGATGACTTTCCGTCAGATACTACGAACTGTGATCTCTCTGACAGGAAATCACAAATCCAGTCACATAACTGAGACGATATTCCATAAGCACGCAATTTCACTAAGGGGGGCTTGCGTGGTACAATGTCAAAAGCCTTCCGTAAATCCAGAAATGCGGAATCGGTCTGAAATCCCTTGTCAATAGCACTTAACACTTCATGTGAATAAAGAAATAGTTGTGTGTCAATAGACCGTTTTATTCGAGGTAATTCATAATGTTCAAACACAATATATGTTCCAAAATCATGCTGCATATCGACGTTAACGATATGGGCCTGTAATTTAGTGGATTTCCCCTACAACCTGTCTTGAATATTGGTGTGAACTGTGCAACTTTCCAGTCTTTGGGTGCGGATCTTTCGTCGCGCGAACGGTTGTATATGATTGTTTAGTATGGAGCTAATGTATCAGCATACTCCGAAATGAACTTTATTGGTATACAGTCTGGACCAGAAGACTTGCTTTTATTAAGTTATTTAAGTTGCTTCACTACTCCAAGGATATTTACTTCTATGTTACTCATGTTGGCAGCTGTTCTCGATTTGATTTCTGGAACATTTACTTCGTCTTCTTTTGTGAAGGCATTTCGGAAGGCTGTATTTAGTAACCCTTCTTTGTCAGCACTGTCTTCGATAGTATCTCCACTGCTATCGCGCAGAGAAGGCATTGATTGTTTCTTGCCGTTAACATACTTGACATACGAACAGAGTCTCTTTGGATTTTCTGCCAGGTGCTGAGAAAAAGTTTTGTTGGGGTAACTGTTATAAGCATCTCGCACTGAAGTCAGCGTTAAATTTCGAGCTTCTGTAAAAGATCACCAATCTTGGGGATTTTGCGTCTGTTTAAATTAGGCATGTTTGTTTCGTTGTTTCTGCAAACAGTGGTCTAACCCGTTTTGTGTACCAAGGAGGATCAGCTCCGTTGTTTGTTAATTTATTTGGTATAAATCTCTAAATTGCTGCTGATACTATTGCTTTGAATTTAAGCCACATCTGGTCTACACTTACATTATTAATTTGGAATGAGTGGATATTGTTTCTCAGGAAGGCGTCAAGGGAATTTTTATCTGCTTTTTTGAATAAGTATATTTTTCACTTATTTTTCGAGGATTCGGGAATTACAATATACAATCTCGCTACGACAAACCTGTGAATCGATTTTGATGCTCCTTATTAACTCAGGATTATTTGTGTTTTCACAACCGTTTCCTATTGACGCGGGCTCATGAACTAACTGCTCGAAGTAATTTTCAGAGAATGCGTTTAGCACAATTTCGGATGATATTTTATACTTACATCCGGAATTAAACATGTATTTTCGCCAACATATCGAGGGTACATTAATTTCATCAGCAACTAGTATTGCCGGCCGCGGTGGTCCCGCGGTTCTAGGCGCGCAGTTCGGAACCTTGCGACTGCTACGGTAGCAGGTTCGAATCCTGCCTCGGACATGGATGTGTGTGATGTCCTTAGGTTAGTTAGGTTTAAGTAGTTCTTAGTTCTAGGGGACTAATGACCACAGCAGTTGAGTCCCATAGTGCTCAGAGCCATTTGAACCATTTGAACTACCATAAATCCCACCCTCTGTGATTGCCGGGATTTTGCAGGCTGAGAGGTTTCCTCTGAAACAGGACAGGCGACAGCATCTGGCTTAGCGACAGTGTCAGCCACAGATAGCACCTGGAACCTGTTTGTCAGACAAACCGGGGAGACATTGCGTGCGGCCGCCTGGGAAGTCTTTCGCCGCCTGCTTCGTCCCGGGGCGACCTCCCACTCGACCACAGGTGAAGGGTCGGCCTCAGTGCGAGCAGTAACTGTGATGGCCTCTGGTGAGGACCGGACGACTCTGACGTGCTGGACGTCCGTTGGATCTCCACGGCCGGCCCACAACAGTGGTGCCCATCCACTGGAGCCTCAAGCTGTGTAACCGAAGCCATTACAGCCTGAAGCTGAGAGCGAAGTGTCACCAACTCGGCTCGCATCCACACACAACAATCGCAGTTCGTGTCCATACTAAAGAACGTGGAAAACTAAACTATGCAGACAAACGGACTATCGGTACGTGCTGCACAACTCTACTGTAGACCGTGACGAAAACGCAGCAACTGTGTCTAATAATACGCAGATATTACAGAACCTAACTACCGAAGCTCTGAGGTGAAACTAAATAATTCGCCCCTGATTAGGAACTTGTACTATGTCACAAAATCGGTTTACTTTCCGCCGCAAACGAAAACGCGAGAACTGTGGGTATTACATATTAAATTAACACGTAGAAACTCTAGAAACTAAACTATTAAAGCACACAGATGACATTATAAATTTCGCTCCTGGTTAGGAACTCGTAAAGGTCACAATATGGGTCACTTCCCTGTTGCTGCTTGTGTCTCGGCCGGTTACTACTGCCTGACTCAAAGTGTCCTCAGTTATTTGTCATATATATTGTAATCTGTTTTCCTCTAGATCTCATTCCCTCTATGGCTCTCTTCGGACTTATTCTGGATGGGAGGAATGTAATATAGTACAATGTTCTGAACTGAAAGTGATTCATAATCTCGTTGTACGATGAATCCCGTAAGGTAAACATTAAACAATATTTATGACATTAACCCAGTTATAAACACGTTGAACAAAAAAATAGTAACCCCCAAGATACAGCACTCTAACATCGCCTCTATCCTTATAATGTCCTGAATTCAGCGAGGAAGAGAATTCACACGTTTCTTCTTGGCTGAAGCAATTTATTGGTTACTAGCTGACCTAGAGCTACGAGTAGAGGAAATGTTGATTGCCACACATACATTTCACTTACAGTACCAAATAGTGCCAGGCATTTTCAATAAGTTTAAGATTAGGTGATTTTTGCGGGGCAATCGAGATTCATAAAATGCCTGGCGGGAGCACAAACCAGGAACGCCTTCATGCAGCTCTGTGAACACGGAATACTGGAGGACAGGTGTTTTCATACTCGTAGAACGCTCACCATGAAGATATGGGAGAAAAACCAACAGCTGGTCGCCGAGAACGCACAAATAAACATCGTGGTCCATGATCACTATAGTGTTAATGTCATGTAAATTGAAGGAGGACGAGGGAAAAAGGAAAGGAAATCGACAGCTGGTGTCAGCCACAGCGGGACTTAGGTGGTATCAGCGGCGACTAGTGAAGATGCGTGTTGGCCTGGATTGGAGCCCATGATCTCCTTTTACTAGGCAGTTGCGTTAACCACTGCACCACACGGACACAATGTTTATCTCAATCGCAAGAACTCTCCCGGCACGCCGACCCACATTCCCACATAGCGCTAGCTTTCCGCAGTCCCTCTCCATCTCGCCCAAGCTCGCTACTTTGAGGTTCGCGCAAGAGGTAGGACGTAACTGTGCATGCGCAATGAAAATGATGGATTCATTGTCGATCGAGGCGAATTAACTGTATGAATGAGTGGTTTCCGTTCTTTCGGACATTTCTGTTTTGAATACAGTCAGAGAGAGTCCCTTTAGTCAACCATAGTGCCAGTAGTGCTAGTGTTTTTTTTTAATACAGTCCAGAGACAGGTAGTGCTATTTTCATTGTTTTCTACAAGAAGTGGCTAGCAAGCACAGTTTAGTCAACAATCAGCGCCTTTACTGAATTAGCGGTCTAGTTAAAATTTGATTAACTCTCTACAGTAAATTGATTTTTTAGGATGGATAGCATGTGTGACTGCTGTGTACGGGCGCAGGAGGAGCTGGCCACTGTTCACGAACAGCTGAGCGTGTTGATGGACGCGGTCAGCCTTCAGGTTGCTGCCTCGGAGTGTAGCGGCAGTGGGGAGTCTGGTGCGTCGCATGTAACACCCAGGTGTTACATGCTTCACCCAATGTCCCTGCTGTCGAGACATCTTCGCGGGTACCGGGTGCGGTTGGGCCACCCTCTCCCCAAGGGGAGTGGCGGGTTCAGCGGCGTTCACGGCGCACGAGGCGGAGGGTCAATGTGGAGGCTGGCTGTGTGGCATCGCCAGCTCTGCCTGTGAGTGGGCATGTGGCCACACCTTCAGCAAGGTCCGAGCAGGCACACGGGAGAGGGGTTTATTAGTTACTGGGAGCTCCAACGTCAGGCGAGTGTTGGAGCCCCTTGGGGAAATAGCGGAAAGGTCGGGGAAGAAGGCCAGTGTTTACTCTGTCTACTTGCCTGGGGTCTCATCCGAGATGTGGAGGAGGTCCTGCAGGTGGCGATAGAGAGCACTGGGTGCACCCGACTGCAAATTGTTGCTCATGTCGGCACCAATGACTCCTGCAGTCTGGGTTCAGAGGTCATCCTCAGTTCGTACAGGCGGTTGGCGGAATTGGAGAAGGCGGAAAGCCTCACTCGCGGGGTGGAATCAGAGCTAACTATTTGTAGTATCGTTCCCAGAACCGATCGCGGTCCTCTGGTTTGGAGCCGAGTGGAAGGCTTAAACCAGAGGCTCAGACGATTCTGCGGAGAGCTGGGGTGCAAATTTCTCAACCTCCGCTATCGGGTGGAGAAATGTAGGGTCCCCCTGAATAGGTCAGGCGTGCACTACACGCCGGAAGCGGCTACAAGAGTAGCGGAGTTCGTGTGGAGTGCACATGGGGGTTTTTTAGGTTAGAGAATTCCCTCCCTAGGCCCGACAAGACGCCTCCTGAGACGCGGCAAGGCAGGAGTAGGCAAAATGCAACAGGGAATAACAATATTAAAGTGCTAATAGTAAACTGCAGGCGCGTCTATAGAAAGGTCACAGAACTGCTCTCATTAATAAACGGTCACAACGCCCATATAGTACTAGGGACAGAAAGTTGGTTGGAACCAGACGTAAACCGTAATGAAATCCGAAACTCAGATTGGAATGTATACCGCAGAGACAGGCTGGACAGTGAAGGGGGAGGCGTGTTTATAGCGATAAGAAGTGCAATAGTATCGAAGGAAATTGACGGAGATCCGAAATGTGAAATAATTTGGGTGAAGGTCACTGTTAAAGCAGGCTCGGACATGGTAATTCGATGTCCCTATAGGCCCCCTGGCTCAGCAGCTGTTGTGGCTGAACACCTGAAGGATAATTTGGAAAATATTTCGAGTATATTTGCCCACCATGTTATAGTTCTGGGTGGATATTTTAATTTGCCGGATATAGACTGGGAGACTCAAGCGTCCATAACGGGTGGCAGGGACAAAGAATCCAGTGAAAATTTTTTAAGTGCTTTATCTGAAAACTACCAACAGAGAACCGACTCGTGGCAATAACATATTAGACCTTCTCGTGACAAACAGCCTCGAACTATTTGAAACAGTTAACGCAAACAGGGAATCAGCGATCATAAAGCAGTTACTGCATCGATGATTTCAGCCGTAAATAGAAATATTACAAAAGGTAGGAAGATTTTTCTGTTTAGCAAAAGTGACAAAAAAGCAGATTTCAGAGTACCTGACGGCTCAACACAAAAGTTTTGAACCAAGTACAGATAGTGTTAAGGATCAGTGGGCAAAGTTCACAACCATCGTACAGTATGCGTTAGATTAGGATGTGCCAAGCAAGATCGTAAGAGATTGAAAAGAGCAACCGTGGTACAACAACCGAGTTAGAAAACTGCTCCGGAAGCAAAGGGAACTTCAGAGCAAACATAAACATAGCGAAAGTCTTGCAGATCAACAAAAATTACGCAAAGCGAAATGTAGTGTGAGGATGGCTATGCGAGAGCCGTTCAATGAATTGGTAAGTAAAGTTCTATGTACTGACTTGGCAGAAAATCCTAAGAAATTTTGGTCTTATGTCAAAGCGGTAGGCGGATCAAAACAAAATGTCCAGACACTCTGTGACCAAAATGGTACTGAAACAGAGGATGACACACTAAAGGCCGAAATACTAAATGTTTTTTTCCAAAACTGTTTCACAGAGGAAGACTGCACTGTAGTTACTTCTCAAGATTTTACCACAGATGACAGAGGGATAGAGAAAGAATTAAAATCGCTCAAAAGAGGAAAGACCGCTGGACCTGATGGGATCCCAGTTCTATTTTACACAGAGTACGCGAAGGAACTTGCCCCCCCTTCTTGTAGCGGTGTACCGTAGGTAGGTCTGTAGTAGAGCGTAGCGTTCCAAAGGATTGGAAAAGGGCACAGGTCATCCCCGTTTTCAAGAAGGGACGTCGAACAGATGTGCAGAACTATAGACCTATATGTCTAACGTCGATCAGTTCTAGAATTTTGGAACACGTATTATGTTCGAGTATAATGACTTTTCTGGAGACTAGAAATCTACTCTGTAGGAATCAGCTTGGCTTTCGAAAAAGACGGTAGTGTGAAACCCAGCTCGCGCTATTCGTCCACGAGAATCAGAGGGCCATAGACACGGGTTTACAGGTAGATGCCGTGCGTTCGATACAGTTCACCACAGTCATTTAATGAACACAGTAAGAGCATATGGACTATCACTCCAATTGTGTGATTGGATTGAAGAGTTCCTAGATAACAGAACGCAGCATGTCATTCTCAATGGAGAGAAGTCTTCGGAAGTAAGAATGATTTCAGGTGTGCCGCAGGGGAGTGTCATAGGACAGTTGCTATTCACAATAAACACTTAAATGACCTGGTGGGTGACATCGGAAGTTCACTGAGGCTTTTTGCAGATGATGCTGTGTTGTATCGAGAGGTTGTAACAATGGAAAATTGTACTGAAATGCAGGAGGATCTGCAGCGAATTGACGCATGGTGCAGCGAATGGCAATTGAATCTCAATGTAGAAAAATGTAATGTGCTGCGAATACATAGAAAGATAAATGCCTTATCATTTAGCTACAAAATAGCAGGTCAGCAACTGGAAGCAGTTAATTCCATAAATTATCTGGGAGTACGCATTAGGAGTGATTTAAAATGGAATGATCATATAAAGTTGATCGTTGGTAAAGCAGATGCAAGACCGAGATTCACTGGAAGAATCCTAAGGAAATGCAATCGGAAAACAAAGGAAGTAGGTTACAGTGCGCTTGTTCGCCCACTATTTGAATACTGCTCAGCAGTGTGGGATCCGTACCAGATAGGGTTGATAGAAGAGATAGAGAGGATCCAACGGAGAGCAGCGCGCTTTGTTACAGGATCATTTAGTAAGCCCGAAAGCGTTACGGAGATGATAGATAAACTCCAGTGGAAGACTCTGCAGCAGAGACGCTCAGTAGCTCGGTACGGGCTTTTGTTAATGTTTCGAGAACATACCTTCACCGAAGAGTCAAGCAGTATATTGCTCCCTCCTAGTATATCTCGCGAAGAGACGAGGAGGATAAAATCAGAGAGATTAGAGCCCTCACAGAAGCATACCGACAATCCTTCTTTCCACGAACAATACGAGACAGGAATAGAAGGGAGAACCGGTAGAGGTACTGAGGGTACCCTCCGCCACACACCGTCAGGTGGCTTGCGGAGTATGGATGTAGATGTAGATGTAGATGTAGATGTAAAAGGTAGGAATGTGGGGCGGCCGATAGGTGTCTGGAGACAGTCTGCACGAGTGCGATAAACGTTGTGCCTGAGTGGCGTTGTGGTTAACGCAGTTGCCTGGCAAACCTGAGACCTGAGGTTAGAATCCCGCTACAGCAAATATTTTCACTCGTCGTTGATGATTCCGCATGAAGTCCCGACGCAGCTGAAGTAAATAGTTCCTTCGCTTCCCTTTCTCTCACTTCCATGTTCAATCTACATAATATGTATCACAGCTACGGATTCCTCGTGGTGTCTGTTTTTGGCACATCCGAGAGAATACACATCAAACATTCATATAAATAAACTTAATGGGTGGCCCCAATTCACAGAACCACTTCTACTCTGAAATAACCTGCCACACATTGCTGCTTAAACATCTCATTGGCTGTCGGCTCAGGCAGTGTCTTTCACATTTTGTAAAGAGGCAAATTTGCGGCTCATTGCACCACACTAAACAACTACAGTCACCTAATGTCCAGTTACTAGACTGTTTCACCTACAAAAGAGGAGCAGTTTTATACGCTGAAGAGCCAAAGAAACTTCTACACCTGCGTAATATGGTGCAGCGGTGCCCGAGCACGCATAAGTGCCACAACACGACGTGTCGTGGACCCGACTAATGTCTGAAGTAGTGCTGGAGGCAATCGACACTATGAATCCTGCAGGGCTGTCCATGTGTGTACGAGGGCTCTAGATCTCTTCTGAGCAGCACGTTGCAAGCCATCCCAGGTATGCTCAATCACGTTCATGTCTGGGGAGTTTGGTGGCCGACGGAAGTGTTTAAAGTCCTGAGGGTGTTTCTGGAGCCACTCTGTAGCAATTCTTGACGTAAAGGGTGTCGTATTGTCCTGCTGGAACTGCCCAAATCCATCTCAATGCAAATGACATGCATGGATGCACGTGATCAGACAGGACACCTGCGTATGTGCCACCTGTCAGAGTCGTATGTAGACGTATCAGGGGTCCCATATCACTCAACCTGCACACGGCCCGCACCACTCCAGAACCTTCACCAGCTTGAGCAGTCCCCTTCTGACATGCAAGGTCCATGGAATCATGAGATTGTCTCCATACCCGGATACGCCCATCCGCTCGATGCAATTTTGAAACGAGTTTCGTCCGATCAGGAAACATGTTTTCTGTCATCAATAGTGCCACGTCGGTGTTGACGGCTTCAGGCGAGGCGTAAAGCCTTGTATAGTGTAGTCATCAAGAGTACACGAGTGGGATTTCGGCTCAGAATGCGTATACCGCTGATGTTTCGTTGAATAGTTTGCGCACTGAGACTTTTTGATGGCCCAGCATTGAAATCTGCTGCAGTTTGCGGAAAGGTTGCGCTTCAGTCACGTGAAAGATTCTCTTCAGTCGCCGTTGGTCCCGTTCTTACAGGATCTTGTTCCAGCCGCAGCGATGTCGGAGATTTGTTGTTTTACCGGATTCCTAATATTCACAGTACACTCGTGAAATGGTCGTACGGGAGAATCCCCACTTTTTTGCTACCTAGGAGATACTGTGTCCCATCGCTCGTGCCTCACCTTTAACACCAATTTCAAACTCAATTAAATCTTGCTAATCTGCCATTGTAGCAGCAATAACCGACATAACAAGTGCGTCATACCTGTGTTGTCTTATAAAGGCGTTGCCGACCGCATCTCTGTATTCTGCCTGTTTACATATCTCTGTGTTTGAATTCGCATGCCAATACCATTTTCTTTGTCGCTTCAGTGTATGTCGTAATGAGCAATGGCCTTTTGCGAGGTACCCATCACCAAATGACCATTGCATGCAATTCCCTTCGTAGTGTTCACTCGAAAACTGGAATCTTTTTTGAAAGCCAACGGGTTCTGTTGCGTTTTTGTTGTTTCCATATTTTTGTCCAACTCCTGTTCGAATAAACAGCTACTGGGACGAGCGCGATTATAACATTGCGATATCCATGGCCTTATACGTCCTGCTGACCACCACGTTTTGGTTGTGGTGTGAACTACTGCAGAAACTCTCTGAAACGGAAGAAATTTTGAGAATAGTGCAACTTCAACCAAATCAGTGTGTTCTTTTCCGCGTAACATATTAATGGCGAGCTTCCATGTTTTCTTTCTCAGGAACTTCTGTATCATTAGTGACATATCTGAATAGAGTGGGAGTGTTAGAGGGCTGACTGGAAGGCAAAATAAGGATTTTTGGAGATAAGGGCAGGTAACATATACCTGAGGGAACACAAGGACGTAGTTGTTCCTACTCGATTCAGTTTCTGGCCACATAAGTGGAGCGGCCACTTATGCCAGTGTTTTCAGTAAAGGACTTGGTGACATGTTTACATTTTTGGTTGCTCAAATTAAGTGTGCACGCTATCAATATCACTACAACACTTGGCTGTCAATATTTTACTTTACGTGATTATTTTTTGAAGCTACGTCTTAAACATCAAGCGCTTTCACTCTTTATTATTTAACAGACTTGTATCATCTCCTACATCTTTATCCATCTCATGGCAGGACATTCACGTTTGCAACAGAACCAAAACTCATCACTCGTGAATTTAAGATTTAATTTTTATTCATCGGCGGTCGACGAGATACTCACGTGAAATAGGAAATAGCAGAAAAGTGTGACTTAAATTTCAGAGTACGTGTATGAATAAAACGGGTAGTTCACTTAGGATCGTATCACTGACAGTTGTTTGTTTCCTATGAACCATAATTAAACCATTGGTGTAACTTACTGCAGTCAGTCTCTTGGACTGAAGTGTTTTTTCAGTCGTAAAATTATTGCTACCTTGACTGCAATCATAGGGCGATCTATCGATAGTTATATAATACGACATTGAGAAGCCTGCAGAGAAAGCTGTCGGTACGGTGTTCGCCTTGAAGTTACTGGACTATGAGAGGTTAGGTAACATTATGGTCCTGCTACTATTAGAGGTTAGGGAAATATGGCCATACGAATGCAGTCGTTGAGTTTCTGTGCATATGGTATAAATCTGTAAATGATGGATAACATATGTAGTGAAGTCGTCATTACCCATTCCCTGGCGACATTGCACTGGCATAATATAGAACTTACCATTACAAACTACGGTATTCGCTGAGTTAGATCACTGTCAGTTAAAACGTAACCTCTTATAAAGCAGCGAGAGTAGTTTGTTAGTTACCATTTTTTTCCTTGGTCGATGCGCCAGATATTCATGTCATCTAGAGACGCAACGACTTTCCAGAGTAGGCACTAGATCTTACATGTTCTGGGGTTTCTTGGTCTGTATTTCCAGGAGATAATAATTCAAAAAATGGCTCTGAGCACTATAGGACTTAACTTCTGAGGTCATCAGTCCCCTAGAACTTAGAACTACTTAAACCGCCTTGTGGCCACCGCTGTGGCAATCCTCTGTTCTGTTCACTGGTGCAATTCTGACAGTGCAGATTCCTCCACCCATCGTTGCTAACAGGTGTTGTGGTGTATTTTGGTAATTATTTGTGTACGTTTGCACTTCTGTGTTTTGGTAGTTCATCCTCCCGCCCTGTGGTTGCAGAATTTCGGGTGGGGAGTCAGTGCTGTATTATTAAGGTTAATTCTAGTTCAGTCTAGTGTTCTGTTAATCCCTGGGTATATGTGTCCGCCATACTATTTGCGCTGTATTTATTCTAAGTGAGTTGCACTAACAGTAGTTGGGGGTTCGAGTGCTGTCACGGAGCTGATAAGGGGTCACATTGGTTTCGGCTTGTCAGTTGGAGGGTGTTGCCTTAGAGGTTTGTTAACATTGGCATGTCAGCGTTGTCTAGCGCTACCGGGACCTAAAGAAGAACACTGTGCTGATTAGGGAATGTTGTTACGCGTTCTTGTTTTCATTTCGATACCCGTATTTATGAAGGCAACCGCATGAAGTAAGATCTGTTCTGAAGCTATGCTGGATCTTGCGCTCTTGGGATTTTGGTTTTGTTTTGATCCCGACCATTTGGGTGTGAGGAATATGGAACTGTGTTGATAATGTTTGGCTTGAACAGCGGATACGCGGCTAGTTCAGTACGTGTGTAGTGGCTTGGCGTCCTCGTGAAGGCGTGCCCGTTAGATTGCTGTTGAGTCTCCTTAAAGTGTAACTTCCACCTTACTAAAACCCCCTTGTTAAAAGGGAGGAAGAAAAAAATACTTTAGAAATACCTTCTGTTTGCATTAACTATCTTACCTGTCGCTTAAGCAAATATCTGCTCAGTGGTTAAGCACCTATCCTACAAGCAACTAGCGCACTTCTGTTATGGTGGCCCTCGTGCCTATTTTGGTCCGAAAGACAGGCTTACTTGCTCCGTATCGAACTTCTGACGTTGGTCTTTGAGTGATTGTGGATTATTAAAATTTATTGTAGTGCAAACGTTTGTATTTTACCAACCTAGTTTATAAGTTATTAATGTGTTTGGCTGGAATGTAATACGAAGATTTTAGGACCATAGGTTGACCAGGTAGAAATTTTGAAGCCATGCTGTGTTGTTAATTCATGTATTGCTTACACGCATTCCTATTTTCCTATTCATTATTAAACCTACTCCTGCATTACCCCTATTTGATCTTGTGTTTATAACCCTGTTGTCACCTGACCAGCAGTCTTGTTCCTCCTGCTACCGAACTTCACTAATTCACACTACATCTGACTTTAACCTATCCATTTCCCTTTTTAAATTTTCTAACCTACCTGCCCGATTAAGGGATCTGACATTCCACGCTCCGATCCGTAGAACGCCAGTTTTCTTTCTCCTGATAACGACATCCTCTTGAGTAGTCCCCGCCCGGAGATCCGAATGGGGGACTATTTTAACTCCGGAATGTTTTACCAAAGAGGACGCCATCATCATTTAACAATACAGTAAAGCTGCATGCCCTCGGGAAAAATTACGGCCATAGTTTCCCCTTGCTTTCAGCCGTTCGCAGTACCAGCACAGCAGGGCTGTTTTGGTTAGTGTTACAAGGCCAGATCAGTCAATCATCGAGACTGTTGCCCCTGCAACTACTGAAAACGCTGCTGCCCCTCTTCAGGAACCACACGTTTGTCTGGCCTCTCAACAGATACCCCTCCGTTGTGGTTGCACCTACGGTACGGCCATCTGTATCGCTGAGGCACGCAAGCCTCCCCACCAACGGCAAGGTCCATGGTTCATGGGTGGAGGACTGAGAGGTTAACTGCTGAAATTTCGAGAGAGCACTTTCCGGGAAGAGTCGGAAAATGTATTATTTCCTCCAACACACAGCTATCGAAACAACCACGACGACCAAATTCAAGATATTAGAGCTAATACAGAGGTTTGCCGACAATCATTCTTCCCTTGAGCCATTCGTGAGTGGAACAGGTAACGGGGAAACACCTTCCGCCACATACCGGTAGATGGCTTACGGATTATGATGTAGATGTCAGATTTTACACCATCTTTGTTTGTTGCTGTTTCCACGATACCCATCTAGCTTTACAAAAATCAACGTACCATCAAAGAGTCATAGCGCACACTAAATTTTTTTGAGTAACCAGACGCGAATGGTAGTTCACAGGGGCTTGCGTCCTGTTGGACAAAACGTGATTCGTCTAAACTACGGAACACCAGATTCATAATACATGCTACAATTGGCACCAATCGACAAAAGCAGCACGATGGAACAGCAAACGATTTCTGTTAACTATGTGCCAAACACACACACACACAAACACACGTGCGTGAAAACTATCACAGAAGACGACTTCTGCACTACCTGCCCTTCACGTGGTTCCTGAGGGAACAGAGCTGAGTGGTTGAGCTGGACTTCAAAAGATTTGTAGACGAACTGAAGATGTTAAGAATCGCGATTTGCACTTTACTCGGTGCGTGGGCGGTCTTACCAAAGACAACACTGTTACGTCCGTCGATTGCTGCATGATAGAAGGATATACTCCTGTCACTTCTCTCTATAAATTAACGGTAGATTATTCACTGATTAGCAATATATCACGAGATCTTCCATTTTCAGTAAAAATCAAGACACTTTAAGACTCAGATATGAACGTCTAGTCATCTAATACGAAATTACTGACGATTGGCAGACCGCTTCGTTTCGTGTAAATTAAATACATTGGCGAGATTTTGAAAAATCAGAACTACAGGGACTCGTTATGGTGCTGGAATTATTTAGTCAGTTCCCTAAAGCAAACTATTACCATATATACTGCAAGACGTGTTCAGCAGAGATTCTTGTAGGCGTTGATGTAAGGGAGGAGGGCGTAGCAGAAGCAGGGGATTAATTAGCAGACCAGAGTTAAACTACATCGAAGTATGTTTACTAACAATATTTTCAATAAAATTTTGTATTCGTGTTGATTCACAGCCTCTAGATGCTTAATAAACGTAAACATGGGCCGTAGTAGGCTTTAATAAGATGTTTATTTAATCATGCGATTAACTAATGTCGACTAAGCGTCATTGTCAAGTACATTTGTAACATCTATGTTTCATGTCATTTTCAAATTTCTCTTAATATACGTAAAATGACCGGATATGGCTACTTTTTACTTGTAGTTAAGAATGATTTGAAAATGAACTGAAACACAGATGTTACAAATGTGCTCGACAAAGACGCTTAGTCGAAATTAACTAATCGCACAATTAACTAAACATTCCGTTTCGACCTACCACGGACCATTTTTACGTTTGTTATACTTCCACTGTCTTCTGACATGGATGTAAGTCCCCTGCTCCAGCCATGTGTCTTTTTAAAGAAACCTGGCGTAAAGCAAAAGAAGCGTATTCGTTGTTAATAATAGTTATCATACCTTGTTTAAAACCTGTAACTTTTACCCTTACTACTTACACTACTGGCAATTAAAATTGCTACACCAAGAAGAAATGCAGATGATAAACGGGTATTCATTGGACAAATACATTATACTAGAACTGACATGTGATTACATTTTCACGCAATCTGGCTGCATAGGTCCTGAGAAATCAGTACCCAGGACAAACACCTCTGGCCGTAATATCGGCCGTGATACGCCTGGACATTGTGTCAGAGCTTGGATGGCATGCACAGGTACAGCTGCCCATGCAGCTTCAACACGATACCACAGTTCATCAAGAGTAGTGACTGGCGTATTGTGACGAGCCAGTTGCTCGGTCACCATTGACCAGACGTTTCCAGTTGGTGAGAGATCTGGAGAATATGCAGGCCAGGGCAGCAGTCAAACAGTTTCTGTATCCAGAAAGGCCCGTACAGCACCTGTAACATGCGGTCGTGCATTATCCTGCTGAAATGTAGGGTTTCGCAGGGATCGAATGAAGGGTAGAGCCACGGGTCGTAACGCATCTGAAATTTAACGTCCTCTGTTCCAAGTGCCGTCAATGCGAAAAGGAGGTGACCGAGACGTGTAACTAATGGCACCCCTTACCATCACGCCGGGTGATACGCCAGTATGGCGATGACGAATACACGCTTCCAATGTGCGTTCACCGCGATGTCGCCAAACAAGGATGCGACCATCATGATGCTGTATACAGAACCTGGATTCATCCGAAAAAAATGACGTTTTGCCATTCGTGCACTTCGGTTCGTCGTTGAGTACACTATAGCAGGCGCTCCTGTCTGTGTTGCAGGGTCAAGGGTAACTGGAGCCACGGTCTCAGAGCTGATAGTCCATGCTGCTACAAACGTCGTCGAAATCTTCGTGCAGAGGGTTGTTCTCTTGCAAATGTCCCCATCTGTTGACTCAGGGATCGAGATGTGGCTGCACGATCCGTTACAGCCATGCGGATAAGATGCCTCTCATCTCGACTGCTAGTGATACGAAGCCTTTGGTATCCAGCACGGCGTTTCGTATTACCCTCCTGAACCCACCGATTCCATATTCTGCTAACAGTCATTGGATCTCGACCAACGCGAGCAGCAATGTCGCGATACGCTAAACCGCAATCGCGATAGGGTACAATTCGACCTTTATCAAAGTCGGAAACGTGATGGTACGCATTTCTTCTCCTTACACGAGGCATCGCAACAACATTTCACCAGGCAACACCAGTCAACTGCTGTTTGTGTATGAGAAATCGGTTGGAAACTTCCCTTGTGTCAGCACGTTGTATGTGTCACCACCGGCGCCAGTCTTGTGTAAACGCTCTGAAAAGCTAATCATTTGCATATCACGGCATCTTCTTCTTGTCGGTTAAATTTCGTGTCTGTAGCACGGCATCTTCGTGGTATAGCAATTTTAATGGCCAGTAGTGTATATAGAAAGAAAAACTTCCAGATAATGTTCAAGCCTGTTGATGCATCCTGAAAACCAAACAGCCGGTTAGAGAGATAAATGGTTCCATTCCTCACATAGACTTCTCTCAAGTCGAAGAACTAGTAAGAGAGTATTTCTGCCCAATAAGCGCCTTTTAGGTATTTTCTTTAGTCTGGAGAAATTCTATGATGAGCTTTGGTTACTTCTCAATAATCATTTTGTAGACATATTTCAGTACCCACTGAGCTGGACTTAGCCGTTTTCACAGCCGAGTTGCATTATAGATGTCACTCCTTTTAAGAAAGCTTCTAACATTATGGGACAGAATGAGACTCACACTTCGGTGTATGTAGTGTGTACCATTTGATGCGTCTGTTGAGCTCGTGGAGCTTCACGTGCTTTAAACGTCAGTGACGTGTGTACGGTGACAGGCATCTGAATATGCGGCGCCGTGGTCAGTACGACGGCCCACTACGTTGCTTAGTATTCTGTGTAGCTTATGCGTAGCTGCTTGTCTCCCGAACGTAAATTTATTCCCTATGTGCCAAACAATCGTGTTGTTGACGAAGCATGTATTTCTTTCTTTAAGGAGGTGATGGAATACCGGGAGGAGCTTTTCAACTTTCGACGGTTTATGGGGGCATCTTTTTCAACTTCACTAAGAAATCAAACTGTTGACGTGAACACGTTTACGAGGTCAGCATGTTAAATAGATAGCACCAGTCAGCGATCAATGGCGGAAGTCCTTGAGCTTCAGTCCTTGAGATCCAGTTTTGTCTCTGGCGCAGTCTTGCAGCTACATGTCGCTGGAGCAACAGGCGTCAAGTCTCTTCTCACTGTTATATGTGTATTTACTGAGTGCTCATGACTGTCAACACTCTATAAGCGTTCCTTACATTGTGCCGTGTTAAGTTGCAATGGTGCGCAAAACTTAAGGACGAAAGTAATTGTCGCATGATGTGTCACTTCCAAGTAACGTAACTGGATGGAACATGGACCATACGTAGAAAGAACTGCTACAGTATAGTTCAGAAGGTAACTGAAATATATACGCAATGAGACGAACGTAAATGACACTTTTATTCTAAGACGTTAGTTACACTGAAGCGACGGCGATTTATGATGGACCTCCAGACACAGCGAAAGGCGGAAAATGATTGTTAATGGGACGTGTGATCACCACGGACGGCAGTGAATACTCTGCAACGTGCTGCCACTCTACTCACAATGTTAGCACGGAGTTCATGTGGTACGGCTTTCCAGTCCTCACAAGCTTAACAAACGACGGAGCTGATTCTCTTTGGTGCACAAAACGGGTTAGAACACTCTTGCAGAAACAACGAAACAAACATTCCAAATTTAAACGGACGAGAAATCCCCAAGATTGGCGATCTTTTACAGAAGCTCGAAATATAGCGAGGAGTTCAATGCGAGATGCTTATAACAGTTTCCGCAACGAAACTTTGTCTTGAAATCTGGCAGAAAATCCAAAGCGATTCTGGTCGTATGTGAAGTATGTTAGCGGCAAGAAACAATCAATGCCTTCTCTGCACGGTAGCAATGGAGATACCATCGAAGACAGCGCTGCCAAAGAAGAGTTACTAAACACAGCCTTCCGAAATGACTTCACAAAAGAAGACGAAGTAAATATTCATGAATTCGAATACTGTTGCTCGGTGTGGGATCCTTACTAGATAGGATTGACTGAATAAATCGAAAAAGTTCAAAGAAAGGCAGCACGTTTTGTATTATCGCGAAATATGGGAGAGAGTGTCACAGAAATGATACAGGATTTGGGATGGACATCATTAAAAGAAAGGCGTTTTTCGTTGCGACGGAATCTTCTCACGAAATTCCAATCACCAACTTTCTCCTCCGAATGCGAAGATATTTTGTTGACACCGACTTACATAGGGAGGTACGATCACCAAGATAAAATAAGGGAAATCATGGCTCGTACGGAAAGATATAGGTGTTCATTCTTCCCGCGTGCTGTACTAGATTGGAAAATAGAGAATTGTGAAGGTGGTTCGTTGAACCCTCTGCCAGGCACTTAAATGTGATTTGCAGAGTATTCATGTAGATGTAGATGTAGATGTCAAACTGGATGGTCATTGAAGCATAGAGGATAAGGGAGGGCCTCCCTAGCTGGGCCACCAAAACGATTCTGTTCAACAGTGCTCCTGCGTATATGACGTGGTCTCATCTCTTGCCACGTAATGCACTGAGGAACATTGTCGAATATGATTGTTTGGGCGGTCCAGTTGTTTGGTGATAGGAGACACGATGTTATATCGGCGTACTGGCCTCCAAAACTTTGAACATGGTACGCCAACCTATCAGCGCTGTTGTGGCACTGTACTCCTGCCCCTTGTGCGTCTTTTCAGGGTTCCATTCAGCCGTGACTTCATTTTCATGGATGACAATCCGCGACCGCATCGAACTGCGCAGGTGGAGAGCTCTTGAAAGGAGTGGGTTTTCGGTGTATGGAGTGGGCTGTCCGTTCCCTCGACTTGTGTGGGAAACGTTGATGAGATGTATTGCAACATGTCCACATGCACAAACAACCAACCAGCAGTTTTCGACCGTACTGGTGGAGCAATGATACATGTCGTGGATAAGTGGTGTGAATAATTTTGTAGAAATATAATTAAGAGATGAAAGTGTTGTGTTGCATTGCAAAGATTACTTCAGAGTCAATCTAACTTCACTGGGAATGCAAGACTGGATGAGTTTAGACAGTGTTATGCAGCGCGAGATTAGCCGAGGGGTCTCGGCACTACAGTCATGGACTGTGCGGCTGGTCCCGGTGGAGGTTCGAGTCCCTCCTCGGGCATGGATGTGTGTATGTTTGTCCTTAGGATAATTTAGGTTCAGTAGTGTGTAAGCTTAGGGACTGATGACCTTAGCAGTTAAGTCCCATCAGATTTCACACACATTTGAACATTTTTGAACAGTTTTATGGAAGTGTGTTACGTTCTAAATGGGCAATAAACCAAAGTAATTTGACTTCTGCTGTTTTTGTTTCAGACTGACATTTTCCATTTTTACCTGAATAACATTAATACACTGATGGGAAAAAAATTGCAACATCAAAAAAATTATTAATCTGTAGTAAAGAAATTTCAGGAACACATTTGTCTAGGTAACAAATGGTTCAAATGGCTCTAAGCACTATGGGACTTAACATCTGAGGTCATCAGTTGCCTAGACTTAAACTAGTTAAACCTAACTAACCTAAGGACATCACACACATCCATGCCCGAGACAGGATTCGAACCTGTGACCAATAGGAGCAGCGCGGTTCCGGACTGAAGCGCCAAGAACCGCTCAGACACAGCGCCCGGCTGTGTCTAGGTAATATATTTAAGAGATTAACATTGCAAGATCACGGGTCAATGTAAGCGGAAGATAAGCCATTGCAAATGAGAAATGCTGCTACCTTAATAGCTGCCGTAATCGGCAGAATGTTGAATGCTAGCAGGCAAACCTGCATGCACTGTCTTACACAGGCGACGGATGTCAGTTTGTGGGATGGAGTTCGATGCCTGTTGTACATAGACGGTTAATGCTGTTTACGGATGACGCTGGAGTCGTCGTCTGATGCAGTCCCGTTTGTGCTCGATTGGAGACAGGTACGGTGATCAAGCAGGCCAAGGAAACACGCCGACACGCTGTAGAGCATGTGGGTTACAACAGTGGTATGTGGGCGACCGTTATGCTATACGAAAATGCACCCTGGAATGCTGTTCATGAATGGCAGCGCAACTGATCGAATCGCCAGACTGACATACAAATTTGCAGCCAAGGTGCATGAAACAACCACAAGAATGCTCCTGCTGTCATATGAAATCGCACTCCAGACCATAACCCCAGGTGTAGGTCCATTGAGTCTAGCATGCTGACAGGTTGGTTGCAGGCCCTAGGCTGGCCTGCTGATAACCAGTACACGGCTATCACTTGCACCGAAGTAGAAACAGCTTTCATCAAAAAAACACAACAGACCTCCACACAGATATCGAATGATCTCTCGCTTCACTCCACTCAAGTCCCAAATGGCTGTTGTTTGATGGCAGTGGAATTTACGCTTCAGGGTGTCTGGCTCGGAGCTGTCCTTGAAATAACCGATTTGTAACAGTTGGTTGTATCACTGTGGTGCCAGCTGCAACTCAAATTGCTGCTGCACATGCAGTACGATGCGCCAAAGTCATGTGCCGAACGAGATAGTCTTCCTTCTTGATAGTGCCATGTGGCCGTCCGGAAAAATTGGAAATTTGTGGTAAGGACTATGGGACCAAACTGCTGAGCTCATCGGTCCCTAGGCCGTATTGTTATTTGTACGATTAATAAAAAATAAACATACATATTAAATTTTGCGACTGAAAAAAAAATTGTCTTAAGAATATAAATGTAGTAAAAGGCTTAGGAACAACGAATCCATCTTCCTATCTCAATCTGCGTCTCTTAGAGTAATACCTAAGAATAGTGCGAGTTGGTTTATGTATGGCGTGCAGTTAGCATAGTCTACAGTATATAATTATGAATCAGCGGACATTGTGGACAGGGTACTGACCTCGAAACTCCTGAAAATCATAATCGTAAATAGTAAGTATCGCTTTATTAATGAAGATACACACGTTTTACGTATACTGATCCAGTATTGATAACCACAATTTTTATAGGTCAACATGAAAGTGAAAATATCTCTTGGATCTTACCGTTTACAAGTTGAGAATGGGTAACGTTGTAAGAGGAACAAAAATATAAGCACTCATCTAGCACAGAAAGTAGCTTCACAAGATACTCTCGTTTGGAGTAGAAAGTGGGCAAATATTTCTAGTTTTGCTCAGCTGTACGCTGGCGTAAATAAAACTAGATTCTGCTCGTTGTCGAATTTTTTCGGAAATTTGTGGTATGTTCCTATGGGACCAAATTGCTCAGGTTATCGGTCCCTAGGCTTACACACTACTTAATCTAACTTAAACTAACTTACGCTAAAGACAACACACACACCCATGCCCGAGGTAGGACTCGAACCTCCGACGGGGGGAGCCGTGCTAACCGTGACAAGATGTCCAAGACCGCACGGCTACCCAGCGTGGCGACCGTCCGGAGCCGGGCCTACTTTCGACCGTACATTCCCGTGACCACTGCTGCCAGTGATCAAGTACCGTGGCTACATTCCTGCAAAGTCTTTCTGAAATATCGCAGGAGAAATATCCAGCTTCTCGTAGCTCTGTGACACGACCTCGTTCAAACTGCGTGAAGTGTTGATAAGGGCGTCTTTCTCGCCTCAAAGCCATTCTTGGAACTCACCACGTCCAATCTCAAAAGTAAATAACGATCTTTACAGTGTGTATTTAAAACAAACGTGGTTTGCACCCTCATGGCGCTACTAGCGCCGCTCTTATGCGACCGATGAGAAATTTTGGACAGACATCATCTTTCAGATCTAGAAACACACCTACCATCCTTCGTTTATGTCGCACAACTCCTTCTTGGCGTTGCGATTATTTCTGTCAATGTAGTTGAGAGTCATATGAAGCTTGTTTTTTAAGTAAGTACCCTTTTGAAATTAAAAAGAGATATGCTAAGATACCTCAATAATTTTATTTTTACATGAAAGCCTGTACCTTAATCTACGCACTGGCGCCATTACAGTCTGATTCTTCCTTCTTTACGTTGTGTACTGAGTGTTTAATATGCCTCCGATAATCGTGAGTCCCGCCGATTGTGAAGTATGGGCTGTTATAAGATCTATTACTTCTAAAGGCCTGAAAGCGATCGATATTCATCCTGAGATCAGTGCAGTTTAATGAGAAAACATTATGAGTGATGGAATGGTAAGAAAGTGGGTGAGAGCATTTAATGATGGCCGCACAAATGTGCATGATGAACAACTGTGTGGGCGTCCTTCGGCCTTTAATGAAAATCTGGTGCAGGAAGTGGACAATAAGGTGAGTGACGCTTTACGATTTCCTCCTTGCGGGATGACGTTCCTAATGTTTCTCGTAGTGTTTTGTGTGGCATTGTGACCGACCACTTGACTTACCGAAAATTGCGCGCATGTCGGGTACCGAAAATGTTGACGGATGTGCACAAAACCAAACGTTTAGACAGTGCATTGATTTTTTTTTTTGAGCGGTACCACAACGACGGTGATGATTTCTTAAGCCAAACTGTTACGGGCGATGAAACATGGATGGCCTACGCCACACCAGAATCAATGCAACAGTCCATGGAAGTTGAGCAAGGGCATCGTTTTGGTGCAAGACAATGCCCGTCCGCATGTGGCGAATCAGACCAAAGATCGCAACACATCTTTTCAATGGGAAGCTCTAGATCATCCTCCGTACAGCCCCGATCTTGCTCCCAGTGACTACCATCTATTCCTGCACTTGAAGAAACACCTGGGCGGTCAGCGTCTTCAAAACGATGACGAAGTGAAAACAGTGGTGATGCAGTGGTTAACAAGTCAGGCGGCAGACTTCTATGAGGAGGGTATTCAAAAACCGGTACAACGTTATGACAAGTGCCTCAATATTGACGAAAATTATGTAGAAAAGTAGATTAAGGTACAGGCTTTCATGTAAAAATAAAATTATTGAGATATCTTAGCACGATTTTTTTGTTTTAATTTCAAAACGGTACTTAACACGCCTCGTAAGAGACACGTGTTAGAATTGAGCACATAGCTGGGTTTATTACGTAACGAAGCATGTTCCCTATGCAAAGCTCCCATACTAGAGCTCGATAGTCCGATAGCAACAAAAATTAACCAAAACAATAAACTGAAGAAGACATACTTGGGCTTCACATCTTTTAGTGTAACCAGATGAAAGATATATCTGAGTTGGTATTATCTAATATTTGCCCATTTGCAAGATCACGGGTCCAGCCCGTTGGCTGTAAAGTGTGAGTCATCATCGATCACGAGAAAATACTAAAGGAGGATTTGAGCTTAATATTCATAGTAACATAACAGTCTATTAAGAAATTAGCCATTTTCTCCTGATAACTAGGTACACAAACAAAAATCGATGCGTAGGTTGTATAGTAGTTGGTAGCTTGCATTATAAATTAAGGTATACGATGTTCCGAACACCGCTGAGTGACATGCAATTGGACATGTTTATCTAAGTATCCTACAGCTCTTAGTTGTTCTGAAGCCTCGTTGCCTTAGTAATACACTAAAAGCTAACTACGAATTGGTTCTAAGAAGCTACAAATCTCTTGGTCGCTTAGTATGTTGTGTAATATCCACTGAATGTATTTCATGGTTTGCTGTCTTTCTGAACGGTGTAGTTTGTGGGATTCAGAAATCGGCTTAACACATTCCGTTATCTTTGAAAGAGTCACTGAAGGCTATACTGAGCGAAGTGGTGCAATGGCAAGGCACTGGATGGCAAAGCACTGAATAGCAAGTCGCTGGAGAGTAAGGTACGGAATGGTACGCACTGGATGAAAAGGCACTGCTCGGAAAGGCACTGGGTGTTGATGCTCGACGTTGGCGTTAAGGCACTAGATGCTTAGGCACTGGATGTAAAGGCACTGGAGTTGTGAAGAGGACAGTAGTTTAAAACCCCGTCCACTCATCAATATTTAATCTTTTGTTGTTTCCCTGAATCTCTTAAGGTAAGTTACAGGATGATTCCTTTGAAAAGAACACACACGATCTCCTTCCACAACCATACCCCATGTGAGCTTGTGCTCACAGTTTCTGATGACCTTGTCGTCGATGAGACTTTAAACCAGAATCGTCGCTCAATTTGCTGATACCGATGGAACGAACTCAAGGTAGGCATTTCGCGCCTAGAACATAATCTTTATTCTACCAGTAAAGTCAGTACTTTCCCCATTCCCTGCGGTACATTATAAGAGATAAGCTTATCGCAATTCCTGTATTAAAGCTTTAATGAGAAACTGGATAAGTAAGGAATCTGAGTGATACCCTGCGAATTTTACGACTGGAGCAGTAAGGACAGGAGTCACGTGGGAGATGGGCACGTTTAATAGCACAGTCAAAGCCTCCGGTCTAAGGTATACTTCTCCAGTGACACGCTATCTTGAATGTCTGCTGTTCGGACCGTAGACTCTGTTCGTACCATCATTGGTTGCCACATTGTTGTCTGATCAACATATGCGCACGGTTTCATTTCTCCGTCTGGTAAGCTGCTTTAGACTCTCGATAATGCTATTCCAGGTATTTTGGAGAAAATACCAGTTACTGCAGACCATATTTATTTATGCCTCTTTTGGAACATGTTAGGCTATAGTGTTCTTTTTTAGTTTTCTGGCGGGTCCTAAATAACTTATTATTACGCCAGGAAGCCTACGCAGGCACGTAGGTATATTGTGAGACTAATCTGATAGTAGGTGAGATAAATTGCTCTTGATACCTTTTAAAAATTGAAGCAGCTGGTGTTGTTTCATACGGTAACAAAGCGCAAAATGACTTCATGTACAGTATGAAAGAATGATTAATCTCTTAAGACTCTCGATGAGGAATGGTTGCTAGAACGTTGCAAACAAATGAACTCCAGCACAAAATAAACAATCATTAACTAGGCACATTTTTTTATTCAATAAAATTCCCAAATCCCTTGAACTGTTATTGTCGCAGGCGTAGTAGTAACGGAACTCTTCAGCGAAAACTTTTAGAAGGTTGCGCTAAAATTTCCAGAACTTCTCGATTCAGTTTAACTAGAACACGGAAGAAGTAATCAGAATGCCGTTACATCTACATCTGCATCTACATCCATACTCCGCAAGCCACCTGACGTTGTGTGGCGGAGGGTACCCTGAGTACCTCTATTCCAGTCTCGTATTGTTCGTGGAAAGAAGGATTGTCGGTATGCTTCTGTGTGGCATCTAAACTCTCTGATTTTATCCTCATTGTCTCTTCGCAAGATATACGTAGGAGGGAGCAATATACTGCTTGACTCTTCGGTGAAGGTATGTTCTAGAAACTTTAACAAAAGCCCGTACCGAGCTACTGAGCGTCTCTCCTGCAGAGTCTTTCACTGTAGTTTATCTATCACCTCCGTAACGCTTTCGCGATTACCAAATGATCCTGTACCGAAGCGCGCTGCTCTCCGTTGGATCTCCTCTATCTCTTCTATCAATCCTGTCTGGTGCGGATCTCACACTGCTGAGCAGTATTCAAGCAGTGGGCGAACAAGCGTACTGTAACCTACTTCCTTTGTTTTCGGATTGCATTTCCTTAGGATTCTTCCAATGAATCTCAGTCTGGCATCTGCTTTACCGACGATCAACTTTATATGGTCATTCCATTTTAAATCAATCCTAATGCGTACTCCCAGATAATTTATGGAATTAACTGCTTCCAGTTGCTGACCTGCTATTTTGTAGCTAAATGATAAGGGATCTATCTTTCTTTGATTTCGCAGGACATTACACTTGTCTACACTGAGATTCAATTGCCATTCCGTGCACCATGCGTCAATTCGCTGCAGATCCTCCTGCATTTCAGTACAATTTTCCATTGTTGCAACCTCTCGATACACCACAGCATCATCTGCAAAAAGACTCAGTGAACTTCCGATGTCATCCACCAGGTCATTTATGTATATTGTGAATAGCAACGGTCCTATGACACTCCCATGCGGCTTACCAGAAATCACTCTTACTTCGGAAGACTTCTCTCCATTGAGAATGACATGCTGCGTTCTGTTATCTAGGAACTCCTCAATCCAATCACACAATTGGTCTGATAGTCCGTATGCTCTTACTTTGTTCATTAAACGACTATGGGGAACTGTGTCAAACGCCTTGCGGAAGTCAAGAAACACGGCATCTACCTGTCAACCCGTGTCTATGGCCCTCTGAGTCTCGTGGACTAATAGCGCGAGCTGGGTTTCACACGACGGTCTTTTTCGAAACCCATGCTGATTCCTACAGAGTAGATTTCTAGTCTCCAGAAAAGACATTATACTCGAACATATACGTGTTCCAAAATCCTACAACTGATAGACGTTAGAGATATAGGTCTATAGTTCTGCACATCTGTTCGACCTCCCTTCTTGAAAACGGGGATGACCTGCGCCCTTTTCCAATCCTTTGGAACGCTTCGCTCTTCTAGAGACCTACGGTACACTGCTGCTACACGACCTCGGATTACGGGTGTCAATGAGAATGTAAAGAAGATAGGAAGACATACTTGCTTAGTAAGCGCAACAAGAAACACATGTCAGATTGTGTGAACCGTCAACTTTATTCATCTCTGAAACTGAAAACATTGAGAACCATTGGATGCAGGTCAAATGTGTAATACACTACTGGCCATTAAAATTACTACACCACGAAGATGACGTGCTATAGACGCGAAATTTAACCGACAGGGAGAAGATGCTGTGATATGCAAATGATTAGCTTTTCAGACCATTCACACAAGATTGGCGCCGGTGGCGACACCTACAACTTGCTGACGCGAGGAAAGTTTCCAACCGATTTCGCAAACAAAAAACAGCATTTGACCGGCGTTGCTTGGTGCACGAATGGCAAAACGTCATTTTTTCGGATGAATCCAGGTTCTGTTTACAGCATCATGATTGTCGCATCAGTGTTTGGCGACATCGCGGTGAAGGCACATTGGAAACATGTATTCGTCATTGCCATACTGCCGTATCACCCGGCGTGATGGTAAGGGGTGCCATTGGTTACACCTCTCGGTCACCTCTTGTTCGCATTGACGGCACTTTGAACAGTGGACGTTACATTTCAGATGCGTTACGACCCGTGGCTCTACCCTTCATTCGAGCCCTGCGAAACCCTACATTTCAGCAGGATAATGCACGACCGCATGTTGCAGGTCTTGTACGGGCCCTTCTGAATACAGACTGCTGCCCTGGCCTACATATTCTCCAGACCTCTCACCAACTGGAAACGTCTGGTCAATGGTGACCGAGCAACTGGCTCGTCACAATACGCCAGTCACTACTCTTGATGAACTGTGGTATCGTGTTGAGGCTGCATGGGCAGCTGTACCTGTGCATGCCATCCAAGCTCTGACTCAATGTCAAGGCATGTCAAGGCCGATATTACGGTCAGAGGTGGTTGTTCTGGGTACTGATTTCTCAGGATCTATGCAGCCGGATTGCGTGAAAATGTAATCACATGTCAGTTCTAGTATAATGTATTTGTCCAATGAATACCCGTTTATCATCTGCATTTCTTCTTGGTTTAGCAATTTTAATGGCCAGTAGTGTACAATACATCTTAGGCATGTGCTGAACGCCGTTACGAGTAATGTGAGTGACCCTCCTTATTTCTACTGCCGCGTTAGAAAGCTGCTCCGAAAACCAAGAGAGCTCCACTTTTCTTTTTTCCATTAGTCTTCTGAATGATTCCATGCTGCCCACAACGAGTTCGTTTCATGTGCCAATCTTTACATAGAAGAGTAGCAAAAGAGTAGAAATAATTGCAACCTACGTCCTCAGTCATTTTCTAGATGTATTCCAACCATTCTCTTACTCTACAGAATTTACCCTCCGCATTTCGTTTAGTACCAGGGAAGTTAATCTCTGAGGACTTAACAGATTTTCTACCATCCTGTCCCTTCTACTTGTCAGTGTTTTCCAGACGTTCTTTTCTTTGCCGACTCCGCGGAGAACATCCTCATTCCTTACCTTATCAGTTCACCTATCTTTCGACATTCTACTATAGCTCCATCTCTGAAATGTTTCGATTCTCTTCTGTTCCGGTTCTCTCACAGTCCATGTTTCACTACCATGTAATACTGCCCTACACATGCACCTTCTCAGAAATTTCTTTCTCAAATTAACGCCTATGTTTGATACTAGTAGATTTCTCTTTCCCAGGAATGCATTTTTGCCAGTGCTAGTCTGCTTTTTATGTCCTCCTTGATCTGTCCATCATATGGTATTTTCCCGCCTAGCGAGCAGAATTCCTTAACTCCGTCTACTTCATGATTAGCAATTCGGATGTTAAGTTTCTCGCTGTTCTTATTTCTGCTACTTCTCATTACATTCGTCTTTCTTCGATTTAGTCTCAGTCCACGTTCTGTACTCAGTAAGTGTTCATTACATTCAACAGATCCTGCAAATCTTCTTCACTTTCACTGAGGATATCAATGTCATCAGCGTATCTTATCAATAATATCCTTTCACCTTGAATTTTAATCCCACTCTTGAACCTTTCATCTTTTTCCGTCTTTGCTTCTTCGATTTATGGATAAAACATAGGGGCGAAAATCTACATTCCTGCCTTACCCCATTTTCATCCGAGCACTACGTTCTTTGTGTTGCTGTCTTATTATTCTCTCTTGGTTCTTTTACGTATTGTAATATACCCGTCTTTCTCTATGGTTGGTCCCTATTTCTCTCAGAATTTGGAACGCATTACACCATCTGACACTGTCAAACGCTTTACCCAAGTCGACAAATTACAGGAACGTGTCTTCATTTTTCTTCAAACTTGCTCCCATTATCAACCGCAACGTCAGAACTGCCTCTGTAATATCTTTACCTTCCCTAAAGCCTAACAGATCGTCATCTAACAGACCCTCAGTTTTTTCCATTGTTTTGTATATTATTTTTGTCAAAAACTTGGTTGCATGAGCTGTTAAGCTGACAGTGAGATAATTCGCGCACTTGTCGTCTCTTGTTATCATCGAGAATATGCGGATGATGTTTTTCCAAAAGCCTGATGGTATATCATCAGTCTCATATCTTCTACACATCACTTCCCTCATTGATATAGAAAATCTGATGGAATGTTATGTATTCCTTCTGCCTTATTTTATCTTAAGTCGCCCATGGGTCTTTTTAATTCTGATTTTAATGATGGAACCTCTGTTTCTTCCCTGTTAGTTCCGGTTTCTTTTCCATCACGTCTTCTCCTTCTTCAACGTACTCTTTTCACCAATTCGCTCTCTCCTCTGCATTTAACAGTAGAATTCTCATTGCACTCTTAATGTTAACAGCCTTGCTTTTAATTTCACCGAAGGTTGTTTTGATTTTTCTATATGCTGAGTGAGTCCTTTCGTCAATCATATCTTCCTCAAATTTCCTCACATTTTCATGCAGCCATTTCGCTTTAGGTTCCCTGCCACTTGCTGTTTATTTCATTCTTCTGTGACTTTTATTTCCGTATTCCTCTATTTCCTTGAACATTTTTGTACTTCCTTCTGTCATTGAGCAAATGAAGTACTTATCCTTTTTTCAATAGTTTCTTTGCAGTTACCTTCCTTGTAACTATGTCTTTCCTTCCAGCTCATGTGATGGCTCCTCTGCGGCTGGAATGGTTACTGAAATAATCATTATCGTAGTATATATAGCCTCAGAGAACTTGAAGCTTATCTCTCCATTCCTTAGTATTTCCGTATTCCACTTCTTTGCGCATTTATTCCTTCTGACTATTCTGTTAAACTTCAGCCTACTCTTCATCGTTACTGAATTGCGGTCTGAGTCAATATACGCCCCTGGGTACGCCTAACAATCCAATATCTGATTGGATAGATTATGAGCCCGCAAATCGCCGAAGCGGGGACATATTTAAACACCTTCATGAGGTCGTTTAGTGTCACTAGTGTAAAGAAAGCCGTGTATGAAGAGTTTAGGGAATTAAAAAAGCAAAATTCTATCTACCCATCCGGCAGAAAATCGGAAGAAGTTTGGTCTTATAAACGGATCAAAGCCATTCTTCCAGCTTCTCAGTGACCAGAACAACAGTAATGAGGCTGTAGTGGAGGATGACAGCGAAGGGACGAATTACTAAATTCCTCCTTCCGCAACAGTTTCAATGAAGAAGGTTGTATTGAAGTTTTTCTTTCAATTGCTGCACGAACGTCAGAATAATAGGCATCAAAATAAGTGTCAGCGTGATAGAAAACTAAGTAATATCGCTCAGTAGAGAAATTGCGACTTGGTCTGATAAGATACCAATGTGATTCTACTGAGCTTATGCTACGTAGCTTGTCCCTCTTCTGGCAGCAGTCCACCATATGTCACTGGAGAAACGACGTATTTCTTGTGGTTGGAAAATAGTGCAGGTCATTCTAATTTTCACGAAGGGTAGCCAAACAGACGCACGGAACTATCGGGCTATGTGGCAGACATCAGTCCCTCGTACAATTCTAGATCACGTTTTATGTTTATTACATCTTTCTGGGGAGCTAAAATCTCTTCTGTAGGAATCAACATGGATTACGCAAAAAAGGATCGTGTAAAACACAGTTCACTCTATTCGTACATGGCTTCCAGAAGATAGATGATGCATCCAGGTTGATGACATGTTCGCCGGCCGCGTTGGTCTTGCGGTTCTAGGCGCTCAGTCCGAAACCGCGCGGCTGCTACAGTCGCAGGTTCAAATCCTGCCTCGGGCATGGATGTGTGTGATGTCCTTAGGTTAGTTAAGTTTAATTAGTTCTAAGTTCTAGGCGACTGATGACCACAGATGTTAAGTCGCATAGTGCTCAGAGCCATTTGAACATTTTGATGACATGTTCCTTGACTTACGGAAGGCGTTCTAAACAGTCCCGTACTGTCGCCTAACCCTAACGAACAACATACGAGCGTGCGAAATTTCAGACCAGCTTTGTGAATGTGGTGAAGAATTTATCATCATCTTCTTCTTCTTTTGCTTGTGCCTTTAGCCCGCGGTCGGCATTGTTAGGATCGGATTTGGCAAGTTTAATGTTAAGGGGTGGCTGTATGCCCTTCCTGACACCACCCCCTACCCCCCAGGACAGAATCAGTGTACCCCAGCTGTCTGCGTCTAGTGTAATCCACGGAATAGTGTGAATGTGTTCAGATGTCTGCGAGTCGTGTAACTTAGGCAGGAAGTGGTGACCAGCCCGGAGGGGCAGACTGGCAGGAGCATAAGCGGTGCTCTTCAGCCAAGAGACATAAATAGACAGGAAGACATTTAAAAACAATATAAAGGAGATAACATGGCGGAATATAGAAACAAAAAAAAGGCGGAACAGAAGCAAATAAGACATACAAAGCGCTGCGTGTAAATCGGAGATGAAAATCTAAAAAAAGTATGTTACACAAAAAAAACACACACTACATTAAAAGACACCAGGCTGGAGCATAAAAGTCCGTAGAACGAGTAAAAGAGCCATATGACGGACGTGGAAGCAAGGAAATGTCATAAACAATAAACAGATCGAGCATACGATTAAAATCCGCATCACTAGATGACATTAACCGCGCGACTGCTACGGTCGCAGGTTCGATCCTGCCTTGGGCATGGATGTGTGTGATGTCCTTAGGTTAGTTAGGTTTAAGTAGTTCTAAGTTCGAGGGGACTGATGACCACAGATGTTAAGTCGCATAGTGCTCAGAGCCATTTGAACTAGATGACACTGTAGAACGGCACCAAAACACAACACTAACATAGCACACTGATACCGAATAAAAACCTGGGAGGATCTGCAACGGTGGGGCAGACAAGGGAAATGGGAAGAGGGGGAATGAGGCGAGGAGGAGGGGAGAAAAAGGTGGATGAGGTGGGGAGGGGCGCCGAAGGAGGGCTGGGAAGGAAAGGGACGGGAGAGGAAAACAGCCGAAGAGGGGGTGCAGGGACTCAGGGGTGGGGGATGGGACGGAGGTAAATCCGCTCTGAGAGAAGTAGGGGTGAGGAAAAAGGGGTTACATTACTCCCTGTTCATATGCATTTGCACTAAAATAACCGCGATTCCACACAAAAAGATACATCTATACAAGCCAAAATCGAACTTACAAACGCACATCTTATACATCTACATCTACATGACTACTCTGCAATTCACATTTAAGTGCTTGGCAGAGGGTTCATCGAACCACAATCATACTATCTCTCTACTATTCCACTCCCGAACAGCGAGCGGGAAAAACGAACACCTAAACCTTTCTGTTCGAGCTCTGATTTCTCTTATTTTATTTTGATGATCATTCCTACCTATGTAGGTTGGGCTCAACAAAATATATTTGAAACTAGCATATAGGCACAAACAGTTGCAAATAAAGTGTTAGAAAATTGGTTTCATAATATTTCAATTATACACAGTACAGTCACCTTAATGCGACCACCGACTATGTTCGACGTCTGTATGTAATAACCACTCACAGACGGCTGGTGGCAGCACTAGCAGTGGAGGGCATATGAAGCGTATCGCGGGAATGCGGCCCACGGTACAGTCGTTGTCGTATTGCGGAAAGGACCGACTTATCCAAGAGGGCAAGATATTGGCTTTCGGCCCCAGGGTGGGAGCATTTCCGAAACCGCATGCCGCCGTGGTTAAAGTACACTGTTCATGGGTAAATGGCGCTGTCCAGAACCGGTGCCGAGGAATCTGTGGTGCACCGGACTATAAATGACGGCTACGGAGATGGATAGGGGTGAACTGAGGTGCGACTGTTAAGCAACTGATCGTCCAGATGAACCAAGAGGCTATCAACAGCGTCTCCCCGACGACCCTTGCGGCGTATGGGCCTCCACAGCAGGCGCCATGTTCATGCACCTCTGCTGAACGCTATTCAGCGACGACGAAGCCTGGCATTTGCACGCCAATAACGCAACTGGACGTCCGCTGAGTGGCGATAGGTGGCCTTTTCAAATGAATCGCATTTTAGGCTCCACCGGGTAGATGGACGTTGGAGTGTAAGGCGTGAAAGGTCTGATAGCCAGGACAGTGGCAGTGTTACGGTCTGGGGAATGTCTTCGTGGCATGTCCTGGGTGACCATGTCGTTCTGCCAGGCACAATGGGTCAAGTATGCATCTTTCCTTGCAGACCATGTCCACCCCTACGTGCAGTCTGATTTTCCTCGGCATCGTGACATCTACCAGCACGACAATGCAACGTGTCACAAAGATCGCAGTGTACGTGCGTGATTCTCAGAGTGCCAGAGAGAGTTTACGCACTCTCCTGGCCACGAAACTTCCCGGATTTAAGTCCAGTCGAGAATCTGTGGGACTATGTCGATCGGGCTGTTCGCACCACGGATCCCCAACCGAGAAACGTGGCGCAGCTGGCCGTGGCACTGGCTCCGGCACAGCTAAACATCTTGTCGGTGCCTTCCAGAACCTCACCGACTCTCCACCTGCACGTGTAGCACCGGTCCACGCTGCGAAACGTGGTTACTCAGGCTTCTTACAGGTGCTCACACTAATGTTAATGGACAGTGGAATAACACACAACTCTTCCCAGATGTAGAAGATTTAAAAAGTAATACAACCTCAGTATATGAACGATTATCAATTACATATACAATTTCAGAATAGTTAAAAACTTTATTTTGTGTGAAAATAGTGGTTCGTGTTTGTCTTGCGTGTTTCTCGGCATCAACAGTACTAATTTCAGTTGCAAACAAGCTCAAAAAGACATGTTTTAGAATTTACGGAATTCAGTTTAGCCTGAGAAATCTATGGGGTGTATCGATTATCATTTAAACATGATATCCCCTTTATACCCATTATTTCAGTGGGTTTAAAGTTTCACATTAATTCACAGAAAATATTAGTTTCCTGAGTATTCGTGTGGCCAAACTTGTACCAATACGGCCATAGAACTCTATTGTTTTATTGAGAAGCAAATGTGATTTGTCCTCTACATATTTTACGTTAATTTGTTCTATTTCATTTTTATATTTTCAAGGCAGATTTGACTTTTCGTCGCGGAATGAATTTAATATACTGCGCACGGAAGACATAAAAGACAATTCTCTAACGACGCAATCGGTACAGTAGCATCCTGTTTATGTGTTACAGCTACAAATTAGTCTTGGAATCTAATTAGTTCTACATCTCAGGGCTATTTATTTCACAACTTTGTTATTCACACCAGTCACTGGCAAGTAATGGGATGTTTACCTAAGATCAAGGATGAACTGTTGAGTGATGCGTTTTTAATGACGTCTATTGGGACATTAAACAGTGGCTTTAAAGGACATCTTCCTTTAGAAGCGTTAGAGGGCACTGGAAAAGACAGGTTTGTATGTGCCCATCGAAATAATGAAAATTCCTTTATTTAGATGCGCCGTTCACAAATGAATCTAAGGGGCGCAGAAATGTGTTCTTTTGGATTTTTGTTCTATACAGTCTCACTAGACTTGTGAATTTTAGTTGCGTGCACATCTACGCTTTCGGAATCAGCCTTTTCCATTTCGCTTTTACTTAGATATCATAGTTAAGGTTGTTTCTACTCACACCAGTATCGTACTACATCTTATGCATAATGGTTAACGCCGCATATTAACAATTCTACTGACGCCGATCTACAAAACACCCAAACAACTAATCAAATATCGAGCACAAAATAGGAAAATACATCACTGTGCGTCTACAAAATTAGTGCATGGCATCGTAACACAAAGAAAATATTATCTTAAGGAGGCGATGACTTATAGCTTCCAAATTTTTTGAAGAGATGATTATTTGCACAATAGATTCATTGTACCCTATAAAAAACTATCTAATTTCGGTCATACTACAGATCATTTTCAAGTGTCTACAATCAATGAAAAAGACTGTAGTTAGGAACAGATTCCACAAACTAAAAAAATTATTCATCCATTGATATGCAAAACTTAAGGATGAAAGTAGCTTTCGCAGGATGTGCCACTATAACATAGATGAAACCTGGACCATACATAGAATGGACTTCTACAGTATAGTACAGGAGGTAGCTGAAACAAATACGTAATGATACGAACAGAAATGACACTTTTATTCAAAGAGAATAATTACACTGAAGTCAGTGCGATTTATGACGGTCACCCAGACATTACAAAAGGCGGGGCAGGGTTCTTAATAGGGTATGTTGTAACCACGGGCGGCATTGCATGCTCTACAATGTGCCCCCAGAAGTTTGGTAAGGAGTTCTTGTGATAGGGCGTTCCATTCCTAGACCAGCGTGATTGACAAACGCTGTGTGATCGTCATTGCACGTGGGGATGCTGCCATACGTCTCCCCTACACATCACACACTTCCTCGTTGGGACCGAAGTCGGGGTTATTGTCAGGCCCGTCCATTCACCGAATGTCCTCTCGTTCCAAGAGGTCCTCCACCTGTGCTGTTCGATGCCACCTCGCACTTTCGCCCATAAAACCGAACTTAGGACTGAATGTACCGCAGAAAAAACCCACATATGGGATACGAGTACTACATCTACATTTATACTCCGCAAGCCACCCAACGGTGTGTGGCGGAGGGCACTTTACGTGCCACTGTCATTACCTCCCTTTCCTGTTCCAGTCGCGTATGGCTCGCGGGAAGAACGACTGCCGGAAAGCCTCCGTGCGGGCTCGAACCTCTCTAATTTTACATTCGTGACCTACTCGGGAGGTATAAGTAGGTGGAAGCAATATATTCGATACCTCATCCAGAAACGCACCCTCTCGAAACCTGGACAGCAAGCTACACCGCGATGCAGAGCACCCGTCTTGCAGAGTCTGCCACTTGAGTTTGCTATACATCTCCGTAACGCAATCACGCTTACCAAATAACCCTGTGAGGAAATGCGTCGCTCTTCATCGGATCTTCTCTATCTCCTCTGTCAACCCGACCTGGTACGGATCCCACACTGATGAGCAATACTCAAGTATAGGTCGAACTAGTGTTTTGTAAGCCACCTCCTTTGTTGATGGACTACATTTTTTAAGGCCTCTCCCAATGAATCTCAACCTGGCACCCGCCTTACCAACAATTAATTTTATATGATCATTCCACTTCAAATCGTTCCGTACGCATACTCCAAGATATTTTACAAAAGTAACTGCTACCAGTGTTTGTCCACTATCATATAATCTATACAATAAAGGATCCTTCTTTCTATGCATTCGCAATACATTATATTTGTCTATGTTAAGGGTCATTTGCCATTCCCTGCACCAAGTGCCTATCTGCTGCAGATCTTCCTGCATTTCGCTGCAATTTCGTAATGCTGCAACTTCTCTGTATACTACAGCACCATCCGCGAAAAACCACATGGAACTTCCGACCCTATCTAATAGGTCACAACGTGAACTTAACGTCGACCAGTGACCGTGCGTGTTCAAAGACTTGGGGGTCAGTACACGCAGGCAACATTATGCCTGCCCCAGTCATAAAAAATGGGTCAAATGGCTCTGAGCACTATGAGACTTAAGATCTATGGTAATCAGTCCCCTATAACTTAGAACTACTTAAACCTAACTAATTTAAGGACATCACACAACACCCAGTATTCGCTAGGCAGAGAAAATCCCTGACCCCGCCGGGAATCTAACCCGGGAACCCGGGCGCGGGAAGCGAGAACGCTAACGCACGACAACGAGCTGCGGACCCAGTCATAACATCTAGCCCACCAGAACGATAAAGACGGAAACAGTTTCTGGATGGATTACGTGTTCCCACTTCTTTCCATTTGCGAATACATGCAGCAAAGTCGATCACGATCGTTATGATGCCGCAGGTGTTATGTTTAAGCAAGGCATGATGTTGCAGTGGCGTACTGATCTCCACTTCTTTGAACACGGTATACTCACCCCCCAACTTTATTGCGACACCGTACTCCTTCCCCATGTGCGCATTTTCAGGGGTGGATTCGGCTGTTACTTCATTTTTATGGGTGGCAATGCGCGACCGCATCGAAGAGCACAGGTGGAACAGATATACTGCAGCTGGTCCACATGCACCAATGACCATCCAGCAGTATTCGACGCCCTACGACAAGAACACCTTACCAACCTTGTGGCGAGCATACTATATTGTAACAGTTCTTCGTCTGTACAGTGCATATTTCATCATGTTATGTTATCTGGTAGTACACATCATGCGAAAGTTACTTTCCTGCCTCTCCGGTGTATATCCGTAAGACATTCGTAACTAAAATTATACTTTGAAAAAGATATCAGTTACAGGTCATGTGCCTAATCAATGACAGTTCTATTTGTGCCTGCGTTATAGACTTACTGCGTCAGAGTCACAGACCGAAAGAGAACACCTGACTCAGACATAAGGTACAAAATTGTTAACGAGCACTTAACATGTGTTGACAACGCTATGGTATGATGTGTGATGTTCAGGAGTTATGTGTTCTCCTCATTGTTTATTTGAATACCGTAGGCATGGTCCTATGGGTGTGTGACATGTACCTCCATCGAACTTAGAGTGCCAGGTATAGAGATCGTGCAGTTTAAAGGGGGCGTCAATCCATGTTGCAGCTAAGCATTTTTCACATGCACAAATCATTGCCAGAGGTGAAAGAAGTGAAAAGTGACAGTCAAATTTCTAGAACCAATTGTAAAACTATTTGAAAATGCCCTTCTCCTATCAGATCTCTTGCCAACAGCCAGCTCCCATTCCCCAACCCCCTTCTCCCTCCTCATCCTATCTAGCTCCCCCTGTGCGTTTTTCAGCTGCACCTGAAGGGCACAGATCTTACGCTCCTGCTCCTCTATCAACTTACTCTTGCTACATAACCTGCAGTTCCAGGAGAGGATCTCACCAGATAGCCCACTGGCTTCCCCACTGCCCCCAGAGAAAATACTTCGAACAAGTCTCCCACCGCAACCCACTACTCACGAACCTACGGCAAAGCCCACACTCCTGACTCGTGATAAAATTTTACAGTTATTGAAACAAGAAAACTACTTTATCTAAGTTCCGCTACTACAATAAGAAGATGTTAAAAACTGACTACAATAATCACAAACTTGCTCCACAAGGGAATTAACTACTATTATTGACAGTATTAATCAACAACAAATGAGAATATAACAAAAGACTAAAACAGAAAGAAAATCAAACGTCTATTGACACAGTAACGAAACTGAAAGCAGTTCCCAAAAATTTCTTCTGAAATTATTTCACCAGAAAACACCAAGAACGCCGGTTGAAGACTACTAAAGTTCCTAAATAAACCACTATACACAAACAATTAATTAGTACTTAGCTTTCGATGTGCAACTGGTCAGCGCGCAATGTAAACACAGGTAAGAGGTTAAGTTGCTCGATACGAAACTCTCACACATATCAGGTCACAACACAAGAAAGGCAGAGGTGGATAAAGAAACCACTAATAAGTCACTTATATAGTAAATATTATCACAAAAACCATTCTAATATATATCTGAAACCTAAAAATGTATGAAAACTTAGAGTGCGATCTCACACGCAGTCACCCGGTTATGACGTCACACCACGTCGAACTATGTTGCAGCCAAGCATTTTTCACATGCACAAATTATTGCCAGAGGTGAAATAAGTGAAAAGTTAGAGTCAAAGTTCTAGAACATACGGGGGATCGACACTTGGACCTTCGGATTTGTACCCTGACTTACCAATTACCGAGCCACATACTAAAAGCATACTGTGCAACTGCAATATTCGCCATCACATAGCAGAATAAGACGAGAAATGAAGCTGATCAATAATGAAAATTTTACGTGTCTAGTAAAGAATGACTGACAAAATTTTCTACAGCCGGAGATGTAGCTGCATATAACTGGTTTCTGAACATATGTTATCTGTAGCCCTGCCCAGTCTTGGCGATTCAATTGCTTGCTCTCTGAACAGGGCAAGGCGGTTACAGTTTAATGGTAGACTGTGTCTAGGTCTCTGGCATACAGGAACACAGTCTACGTAGGAGTAATTCTTCACTTGTTTAAGGAACCATTCGGCTGTTTATTTGGGGGAAAAAATAGTAGACGCAATCAAGGCGATCGAATGGGGGCTTGAGAGGTATTTTACCGCAATAAGAAATGCAGCTGATTCGGACCGTTTGAAAATGTAAGAACGCTGATGCAATTTGTTTATCCTAGAGGAAATTTGTGCTGGAAAACTTATTGCTAGCATATTACTGTCGTTTTCCGATTAAGTAATTATTTCACAAAGGGATATTGATTGCTAAATACTGTTATCTCCCGCCAAGCTATAGCTCTTACTAGTACTCGTAAAACTTATTTTTTGTCGGATTTCCACGATAATGTACACTCCTAAGGAGGAACACAGACATTAATGGTAATAAATAATAATAATTTTGTAAAAGGTGACGGCCTGGACCAAGTTTTTCGAGTGGACGCAACTTCGGCGACTTGCCGGTCCTTAACCTATCCCAGTTTTCAGACTGGTGATAGTGGCCACGCAGTTTAACGTGGAATCCCAAACACGTCTTGTTTCTAACGGATTTCCACATCGATGAGAGGTGGATACTAGGTTAAAGGGAAGGCTGAAAAATTCGTAGATTAACTCAAACAAAAGTTTGCATTAGTGTAATGCCAAATATTACCCTTAATTAAATCAGTTCAGCAATTATAGACTTCAAATTCTTAAGAAGATACAGTTTTGTTTACAACATAAATACAAATTACGTCTTTCATTCTTGTTTATAAACTAGAAAATTGCATTATTCACTCTACAACGAAAATATTTTTGCCGGCCGCGGTGGTCTAGCGGTTCTAGGCGCGCAGTCCGGAACCGCGCGATTGCTACGGTCGCAGGTTCGAATCCTGCCTTGGGCATGGATGTGTGTGACGTCCTTAGGTTAGTTAGGTTTAAGTAGTCATACGTTCTAGGGGACTGATGACCACAACAGTTAAGTCCCATAGTGCTCAGAGCCATTTGAACCATTTTTTTGAAAATATTTTTAAAAGTATACTACGTGATCAAAAGTAACCGGACATATGGACGAAAATGACTTACAAGTTCGTGGCGCCCTCCATCGGTAATGCTGGAATTCAACACGGTGTTGGCCCACCCTTAGCCTTGATGACAGCTTCCACTCTCGCAAGGATACGTTCAATCAGGTGCTGGATCCTGATGCAATTTAGAATTCCTGTGTGATGGTCTGGGTAGATGTCTGCCTATTAAACATTACGACCGTCTTCAACTGTCGGCGGTCTCTGTCAGTCATCAGACGAGGTCGGCCTCTTCGCTTTCGTGCTGCAAGTGTCCCTTCACCTTTCCACTTCACTATCACATCGGAAACAGTGTACTTAGGGATTTTTAGGAGTGTGGAAATCTCGGCCGACCGGAGTGGCCGAGAGGTTCTGGGCGCTACAGTCTGGAACCGCGCAGCCACTACGGTCGCAGGTTCGAATCCTGCCTCGGGCAATGGTGTGTGTGATGTTCTTAGGTTAGTTAGGTTTAAGTAGTTCTAAGTTCTAGGGGACTGATGACCTCAGAAGTTAAGTCGCATAGTGCTCAGAGCCATTTGAACCATTTTGGAAATCTCGCATACAGACGAATGACAACCAATCGCCTAACCACGTTCGAAGTCCGGGAGTTCTGCAGAGTGCCCCATTCTGCTTTCAGTATGTCTAATCACTACTGAGGTCGCTAATATGGAGTACCTGGCAGTAGGTGTCAGCAAAATGCACCTAATATGAAAAACGTATGTTTTTGTGGGTGTCCGGATACTTTTGATCACATAGTGTTGGTGCTGTTTTATTTTATATAATAATCTTCTTCAGCAAGCGTTGTTATAGACATTGCTTTATAAAATAACATTTTGTAAATAGTTCATGTTTTGATTTTTACGTTAATTGACATGGTACTCACTGTTCCAAATGGTCCAAATGGCTCTGAGCACTATGGGACTCAACATCTTAGGTCATCAGTCCCCTAGAACTTAGAACTACTGCAACCTAACTAACCTAAGGACATCACACACATCCATGCCCGAGGCAGAATTCGAATTTGTGACCGTAGCAGTCCTGCAGTTCCGGACTGCAGCGCCTAGAACCGCACGGCCTACTCACTGTTAATTTTCCGTTCGTGTATACTGATGACTTGATGATTTGGCTGTTTTCCTCCATGTGAGCAGATATCAGAATTCGGAATAGCAAGAGCTCAAGAATACGTGGGTGCGTGCATGATATTTGGGATAGAAATGAAGAGCTTTTTAAATATGTTTATGAAGTACTTTCTGATCACTGAATAGCGATTATTTGCTCCCCTTTTCTTTCTTCGTATCTTAATTTTTATTAACACACGAGTTATTTCTTTATTATAATAAGACGTTATTGTAACTCTTTGTGCTGACTTCTCATATTGTGACATCTTACGTGTTCTCTCTCAAGGTGCTCGGCGAAAAGTGAATTCTTCTAAAGATGTAACAATATCTCGGAATAAATGTTATTTCGTTAGCTCAGTAATAGTTAGTCCTTCAAGGTCTTTACAAGTCTGCAGACGGAAGGCAGTCCACGTCTTGTCACGAGTGGCACCGTCAGAGGCTAATGTTTGTAGCTGTCGTATTATACTTCAAAGCTAATCTGAAATATTTACCAACCGATATAGTTCCGAATTGCAGGTTCCCTCTACGATTGCACCTTGCACTGATTACTTCGTTCCTCAAACCGCCGATAGTGAGGTGGTACATAGAATCATGAATCTTGAATCCGGGAGTTTTGCAGAGTGCCCCATTCTGATTTCAGTTTTATTCTTGTAGATCGGAAATACTTTTTCCTACTATTGACAGTAAAATTAGTCGTCAATCTCGTTTGCAATTCGGACAATACATAATCAATTACTAAATTATTCCAGTCACTTCTCTTAACAATACAAAACATCTGTCTCCATTCGCTCTCCAAACCAGAATATTCAAGCCAAAACGTATTTCTCCCCGTTAACATCACAGGAGTAAAAGCACGGTCGCAGCTCATAGTACGTCTACATCATTGTTTTTTGCCGGCGGCGGCCGGTGAACACACTGTTCTGCACTCGTAAACTATTCACTTTGCACAGACGTTTTACAACAAGATATAGCACACTTTTCCTATCCGTGTTGGGAGGGTGGTTGATTTTTCAGTAAAATGACATCGATTATATAGTCTGTTCTGTTGTCTATCTCAACGTGGAACAAAAATTAACTGCAGAAAGTTCCCGATCGTACGACCTAACCATCGAGACTGCACGGAAAACCGGAAACCACGGATAATGTAAACTACAAGTGTTTTTCTGCAAAAAGCGGTCTTTATTGCATTTACAAAGCTTGTTATATGTCACGTATAGAAGCCAACCACATCACTTACTCGCCGGAAAGTGATAGCTTATTTACAAAATTACACTTAAAGTACACTGCATTTCGTATCACTTCTTTTGAGTTCGCTTTCAGGAAATAATTATTCGTTTTTTTTTCTGTTTATCATTCGCTTTGTTTCTGTCGATTTTTTTGATTTGTGGGAGGGACAAAACATCAGTGTAGTCTAATTTTTGTCCCACTTACACCAACACACCGATAACAGTATTTGAGTACCCTCGTCTAAGTGGGAACTGCTTCTTCGATCAACTCATCTTCCCTCTCTTCCTCTACCCAATACACTTTATTCTCTACATCTGAAACAGTTAGCAGCTCAAATTCGGTTTCATAGGCATCGCTATTTAATTACTTGCAGATAATTTTCTCATCTATATCTTTCCAGCCATGTAGTTGTGTTCTATAGAAAACAATTCGTTCTAATTATAAGACAGTACTTCGGCTTTCCTTTTTTCTATTTTATCGAAAATCACCGAACTGTTCATTGATATTTCGCAAACTACATAATTACCGCACCTTTTATTTGGAACTTAATGCACGCCAAAACTAAGACGTGAACAGTTTGAAAGATATAACTTATGTTCTGTATAATAAGAAGGGATGTGTTCCACACTGAAGAGCCAGAGTAACTGGTACATCTGCATAATATCGTGTAGGGACCCCACGAACACGCAGAAGTGCCGCAACACGACGTGGCAAGGACTAAACTAATGTCTGGAGTAGTCCTGGAGGGAACAGACGCCATGAATCCTGCAGAACTGTTCATAAATCTGTAAGAGAACGAGAAGTGGAGATCTCTTCTGAACAGCACGTAGCAAGGCATCCCAGATACGCTCAATAATGTTCATGCCAGCGGAGTCTGATGGCCAGCGGTAGTGTTTAAACCCGGAAGAGTGTTCCTGGAGCCACTCTGTAGCAATTCTGGACGTGTGGGGTGTCGCATTGTCCTGCTGGAATTGCCCAGGTCTGTTGGAATAAACAATGTACATGTATGGATGCAGGTGATGAGACAGGATGCTTACGTATGTGTCACCTGTCAGAGTCGTACCTAGACGTATGAGGGGTCCCATATCACTCCAACTGCACACGCCCCACACCATTACAGAGCCTTCACGAGCATAAACAGTCACCTTTTCACATGTACTGTCCATGGATTCAGGACGTTATCTCCATACACGTACACGTCCATCCACTCGATACAATTTGAAATGAGACTCGTCCGACAAGGCAACATGTTTCCAGGCATCAACAGTCCAATGTCGTTGTTGACGGGTCCAGGCGTGGCGTAAAGCTTTATGTTGTGTAGTCATAAAGAGTACACCCGTGGTCTTTTGGCTCCTAATGCCTATATCGATGATGTTTCGTTGAATGGTTTGCGCCCTGACACTTGTTGATGACCCAGCACTGAAATCAGCAGAAATTTGCGGAAGGGTTGCACTTCTGTCCCCCTAACGATTCTCTTCAGTCGTCGTTGGTCCCGTTCTTGCAGGATCTTTTTCCAGCGACAGCGATACCGGCGATTTGAAGTTTTACCGGCTCCCTGATATTCGCGATGCACTCGTGAAATGTTCGTACGGAAAAATCCCCACTTCTTTGCTACCTCGGAGATGCTGGGTCCCATCGCTCGTGTGCCGACTATAACACCACGTTCAAACCCACTTTAATCTTGATAATCAGTCATTATAGCAGCAGCAACCGATCAAGCAACTGCGCCACATACTTGTTGTCTCATATAGGCGTTGTCGGCCGAAGCTCCGTATTCTGCCCGTTTATATGCCTCTGTATTTGAATACGCATGCCTACAGCCGTTTCTTTGGCGCTTCAGTGTACAATGACCTCTGAAAAGACTTATCAAAAGAAAGCGAAACGTGCCTGTGTTACAGACAGTTACATTGCCGTACATAGCCATTGTTTGTTTTGTTTTAATGATTAACATACGTTTTATAAAGAAGGCGTGTAAAACTAATTTCAGCAAGCTCGTTTCAAGTAATTTTACATCTTTCGTTGTCTTTTAAGGCAGTGTCCCGTATGCAAGCCACGTTCGTGCTTTAGTGAAACGGAATTTGCACATTATGTTTTCGACGGAACGTAGGTGTACACCGCGGTTGACACGCGGAAGCAGAGCCCGTGCCACGCGAGCAGGAAGCACGGTTAAACGTTAATATGCTCCCGTTAGCAGCGGGCACAGCACCCAGCAGGCCACGTGACCGGCGTCCAAGAGCTGCTCTGTGGACGGGATTTCAATTCCTCCCTCGTGGCCCGTCTGGAATCTCTGATTACTGAGAGAGTGAAAGGAGAGACTACGTGCAAAACTCGTATCGTGTGCTTCACATAGAACCGCTAGGTGTGAAACATTGACATTAGAAAAATATATTCCCCTTTTTTCAAACATAGTGGAACAGGACAGCACACAAATATTTAACACGCAGCCTATCGTTCTACTGTAGGTAAAATTGTTAAGAATCACTATGATACGTAACTGTAAAGCTCCAGGACTACTGCTAATTCTTTGGATCTGTACTGCCCGGGTGACCCACGTCACACACACACACACACACACACACACACACACACACGGTGGTTTCAGATAGCTCCATATTCCAATACCCGTCTATTCACATAGCTTTTATCCTTAATTCGTTCTACCATAAGAAGACTGCACCTTCCATTCAATACATAAGACTCTCCAGGCACGGATTTGAGGAGGAGAAAGTATTGGGCCCTTCCGCCCACCTCCTCCCCAAAGAAAATGTTACTAAAAGGATTTATATTTTTAAATTTTACACATTTGATTGGCTGTAATCCAGCAACCGTACGGTATTTAATGACAGGACGTATAAATAGCCACTTCGGTGGCACAAAATTTTGTCGATTGACCAACGTTTCGATTACACAAGGGCAATCACAGTAAAACGTTACATGGAATACATACAACCAGACCATGTTTGAAATGTCTGAGCAAAAGTGCTCTCGCCAAACAGAAATGACTTTTCGGTCTGATGAACCGAGGTCAACAGACAAAAATTTTTGCAACCAAAGTGGCTGTATATACGTCCTGTAATTTATCATTTTACTTATATCTGATTCCAAGTCCCTCAGCAAACATTCGAAAAATAAAGTAACATGAAAACAGTTTCCAAAATGGCAGTGAATTCTAGAAATAGCAAGCTATGTTCACCACAACTAAGTCCAGGAGGCCAGAAAAGGGAAGACCCCACACTATCAAAAGTACCCTGACACCCACAGAAACATACATTTTTCATATTACTTGCACTGTGCTGCCACCTACTGCCAGGTACTCCATACCAGCGCCCTCAGTAGTCATTAGATATATTGAGAGCAAAATGGGGCGCTCCACGGAACTCACGGACTTCGAACGTGGTCAGGTGATTGGGTGTCACTTGTCATACGTTAGTATGCGAGATTTACACAGTCCTAAAAATCCCTAGGTCCATTGTTTCCGATGTGATAGTTAAGTGGAAACATGAAGGGACACGTACAGCACAAAAGTGTACAGGCCGTCCTCGTTTGTTGACTGGCAGAGACAGCTGATAGTTGAAGATGGTTATAATGTGTAATAGGCACATATCTATTCAGACCATCAACAGGAATTCCAAACTGCATCAGGATCCACTGCAAGTACTATGACACTTAGGTGGTATGTTAGAAAACTTGGATTTCATGGTCGAACGGTTGCTCATGAGCCACACATCACGCCGTAAGTGTCAAACGACGCCTTGCTAAGTGTAAGGAACGTAAACATTGTACGATTTAACAGTGCAGAAACGTTGTCTGGAGTGGCGAATGACGGTACAAAATGTGGCGATCCGATGGTATACTGTGGGTATGGCGAACGCCCGGTGAACGTCATCTATCAGCGTGTGAAGTGCCAACAGAAAAATCGGAGGCAGCGGTGTTATGGTGTGGTCGTGTTTTTCGTGGAGGGGAGTTGCACCCCTTGTTGTTTTGCGTGTCACTATCACAGCACAGACCTACACTGATGTTTAAAGCATCTTCTTGCTTCCCACTGTTGAAGAGAAATTCGGGGATGGCGATTGCATCTTTCAACACGATCGAGCATCTGTTTATAGTGCACGGCCTCTGGCGGTGTGGTTACACAACAGTAACATCCTTGTAATGGACTGGCCTGCACAGAGTCCTGACCTGAATCCTAAAGAACACCTTTGGGATGTATTGGAATGTCGACTTCGTGCCAGGCCGCACCGATCGGCATCGATACCTCTCCTCAGTGCAGCACTCCATGGAGAATGGGCTGCCATTCCTCAAGAAACCTTCCAGCACCTGTTTGAACGTATGCCTGGGAGAGTGGAGGCTCTAATCAAGGCCAACACCATACTGAATTCCAGCATTACCGATGGAGGGCGCCACGAACATGGAAGACATTTTCAGCCAAGTGTCCGGATACTTTTGATCACGTAGTGTACTTTCTCGAACGGAAGTGGATACTACGTAAAGAAACATTTAGCTTTGTTCGACGAATACCTGAATATTGCCCGTCAGCCTGGTATTCATACCAGAAAGAACTGATAGGGGAAATAGAGAAGATCCGAAGAAGAGCAGCGTGTTTCGTTAGAATAACTGGGAAAGCCAAGTGCAGTGGCAGATGCTGCAAGAAAGGCGTTTGCGTCGTTTACAGTAAAAGTTCCGAGAGGAAAGATTCGTACCTCAGCTACACGTCGTAATATGGCATAACCATAGTCTGCAAACACTTCTTCACAACTGCAGTGGTCGAGCAAGACGGGTTTCACTGGACTCACATTTGGAAGGACCCCGGTTCAAATCCCTGTCCGGCAACCCAGGTTTACGTGGTTTCCCTAAATCGGTCCAAGCAAACTGCTTGATGGTTCTTCTAGAAATGGCACGGCCGATTTCCTTCCTCATTCTTTCGTAATCCCAGCTCCTTCGCCGTCTCCAATGATCGCCATGTCCACGGAGAATTAAATCGTAATCTTACTTCTGTTCTTCTGCAAACGCAGTTCAAATTTAAAAACCCATGGTTGCACACTACGATTTTATATCATGTAAATTATAATGTTGCCAATATTGTGGAAGTTTGTTGGTATTATTGTTCTTAAAGGAACTATACGTCACATTAGATCAAATTTTGGGGTAAATGCCTTTAAAGTCATATATTTTTATGATTTTCAATTTATTGCAAGTTAACCAAAGCAACGTGCTGGGCACTAATGTGATATAGGTCACACACTTCAGCAGTTTTCTTGTATAGGTCGTACCAGAGATTTTTAAACCATTTCGTTCGTAGTTTTTACATTCTCAGAAATAGTCTGTTTTACAACTCCTATATTAAGTGCAAATTTTGAGTCTTGTAAGAAAACTGATATTTTGTCAGAATCTCACTCGATACTATTACAATTTTTATCGAGTAGCACGTCCTCATTGAAAATTTCCTTATCTACAAAAAAAGTGCAGATTATAGTTAGCATTACCCACTCTTCTTTTCTTCTTTTTCCTGACCTCGTACCGATCTTCAAGGGTTCTGCATGGTAATTATCTGATTTGAGAATATTAGTGGTAGAGGGTGGCCCGAAGGCCTTCCTGTCACCACCCCATCCCCCAGGGGCGGAAATTGTGTACCCCATTTGTCTACTTGTGAGAAGACGTTTTAAAAACATTTATGAATCATGTAACTGAAGCTTGACGTGAGCGCCAGCGCGGATGGGGGATGTGGGAAGCCGCGCGGGATTAGCCGAGCGGTCTAGGGCGCTGCTGTCATGGACTGTGTGGCTGGTCCCGGTGGAGGTTCGAGTCCTCCCTCGGGAATGGGTGTGTGTGTTTGTCCTTAGGATAATTTAGGTTAAGTAGTGTGTAAGCTCAGGGACTGATGACCTTAGCAGTTAATTCCCATAAGATTTCACATACAATTGGTTTTTTTTTTTTTTTTTTTTTTTTTTTTTTTTTTTTTTTTTTTTTTTGATGTGGTAATCCGCTCAAAAACTACTTCCACGCTGACCGGCACACCGGCTCCCGTCGTTAATCAACCTGGTAGATCTGATCGAGGCTCCCAGAATCCGGAAACGACGTGCTAACGGTAGGGTTAATTAGCATTATACATTAAATAACGAATATATAATGTGAACTTCAAGAACGCTAATGCATCTTCCCAATGCTCTGCCTATATCGCACTTGGTTCTCTGGGTACCGGAAAAATACAATACACGGCTCTGACTGTTAGCAAGTCCTCAAGTCAGTCACAAACTTGGATACATACTGAGTTTAATAGTTTGAAACACTTACCTCGTAATTCAACGATGTATTTTAACAACCTTTAGCGATAGCCTTTTACGTAAGCACATTTGGTACCTTTTAGTTGCGTAGCTATGGACGTTGTTTTTCATTTTCTGATAAATGTCTTAACTCGAATACTAAGCGGATTGCTCAGATCTGAAGCATTCTCGCTGGGTTTTGCCAATATACGATGAAGTTCTTTGTTCTTTTATAACAGAGGGTGATCTGCAGAAACCTCTTTTTTACTAATTTTTACTAAATGTTGCTAATTACTTGTATTTGCCGAAACCGGTAATGTCAAAATTTTTTATAAATCTACATCTATATCTATGCAAACCACCGTGAGGTGCATGGGAGAGCGTACGTCCCATTGTACCAGTTATTAAGGGTTTTTCCTGTTGCAGTTCCGTATGGATCGCTGGAAGAATGAATGTTTGAATGCCTCTGTAATTATTCTCATGTTATCTTCTCGGTTCCTATATGAGCGGTACGTACGGGGTTGCAGTATATTCCGAGAGGAATTATTTGCATCCGATTCTTGAAACTTTGTTAGTAGATTTTCTCGGGATAGTTTTTGCCCACCTTCAAAAGCCTTCCAGTTCAGTCCCTTCAGAGTCTCTATGACACTCTCTCATGGATTAATCAAACTTTTGACCATTCGCGCTGCCCTTCTCTATCTCAGTATCTCCTGTTAGTCCTGTCTCTTGTGTGTCCCATACACCTGAACAATATTCTAGAACCGGTCGCGTGATTGTTTTGTAAACAATCTCCTTTGTAGACTGATTGCACTTTCCCCAGTACTCTACCAATAAACCGACGTCTACCAACTGCTTTACCCACGACAGAATGATATTATAGTCACAGAATACTACTTTTTTTCGTTCGTGAAGTGCAAAATTTTACACTTCTGAACATTTAAAGGAAGTTGCCAGTCTCTGCGCCACTTTAAAATCTTATCAAGATCTCACTGAACATTTATGCAGCTACCTTCAGATTTTAAGCAGCATCCTTTAGTTGACACATCATAGTTGATAACGGCATCATCTGAAAAAAGCCTGATTTTACTACTAATATTGCCTGCAAGGTCATTCATACACAATATGAACAGCAAGGTCCCAACACACTTCCCTGGGGCACACCCGAAGTTATTTCTACATCTGGCAAAAATTGAAATGAGCGTTTGGCGTCATTGGCCGGGAGGCCCCTTACGGGGCAGGTCCGACAGCCTTGCTGCAGGTCTTATTACATTCTAAGCCACATTGGGTGACTTGCGCGCAGGATGGGGATGAAATGATGAAGAGAACACAACACCCAGTCCCTGAGTGGAGAAAATCCCTGACCCAGGGAATCAAATGGTTCAAATGTCTCTGAGCACTATGGGACTCAACTGCTGTGGTCATTAGTCCCCTAGAACTTAGAACTACTCAAACCTAACTAACCCACAGACATCACACACATCCATGCCCGAGGCAGGATTCGAACCTGCGACCGTAGCAGTCGCACGGTTCCGGACTGCGCGCCTAGAACCGCGAGACCACCGCGGCCGGCTGACCCAGGGCATCGAACTCGGGCCCTTTAAGACGGCAGTTCTTCACGCAGACCATTCAGCTATCGGGGCGAACTCTACTTCTGGCGACGACTCACCAGCTAAGATAACGTGCTGTTTCCTCCCAACTAAAAACTCCCCAATCCAGTCACAAATTTCGTTTGATATTCCATATGATATCACTTTTGAAAATAAGCGAAGTGCGGTACTGAGTCAAATGCTTTTCAAAAATCAAGAAGGACTTCATTCACCTGGTTGCGTTGACCCAAAGCTTTTAGCGCGTCATGTGAGAAAAGTGCATGCTGGGTTTCACATGATTGATGTTTTCGAAATCCATGGTGGTTGTCATTGAAGAGGTGTGAACTGTGCCTTTTTCCAAGAACTGGAGTGGTATTTTGTTTGAGGTATCTACGATAGGTTATATTCAAGAGACGAGCTAACTCAGCAGCGAGATCGTCGACGTAATAAATTATTATACAAACATTATAAGGGACGTATACTTGAAGTTGGCAATATGTCAGTTTTAAAAAAATCGCAGAAAGGCATTTAGCCCCATATAATGTACAATTTCTTTTGTGAAATGCTACAGGGAGATTTTCTGTGAACCGTTACAGGGTGCATTTCTACATTGTGTTTGTAATGGTTGCAGCACTCTTTACTACTGCCTATAGCGTGCAGCTCTGTCTTAGAGCTCAGTTAACGTGACGCAATCCATAATGATGTTGCGCGTTTATTATTGTCACTTTATTCCCGTATTTACCACAAACTGCATGTCTGTCTCATTATCTCAGTTCTTCTCAGGATCACATGCATCTTATTCAGTTGTACATGATTGAAAGAATTCACTGGAATGCCAAATGTCATTAAGGTATTCTGGTTTTCATTATGCTTCCCTTCGTTCCTTGTCATGAGATATCCTCACCGTTAATGACATCAAAATCGAATTCATTCTGGTCAACCACCCCTTCAATATTCTGAAAGATTTTGACCGCGTTTGTAAAGATTAAAATTTCTTCAATATATTTGTCTTCCTTATGTTATCTATGTCAGTTAACGTGTATTGTCATAACTAAAATTTTTCTTACTTTCGAATTAAAATCGTGAGCTAATTACCAGCTGTGAAAAATTGACCAAAAATTTGCGCAAACTGCAAGAATTGGTTCAGTGTCACGTTTTTTATTACCGGCTTTTATTTTCCGTGCTAGTTATCCTGCGTTTACTACAAAACTTTGAGTAGTCATTATGACAAATTAATCACTTGAGCGTTTCTACTGGATGCTGACATTATCCTTAAGACATTTGTGCAGTTTCTTTTAACACGTTTTTCAGTGACATTGTTCCAGTTTCGTGCAAATAATAATTGCAGTAGTCTGTCATTAGAACTGTCCATTGAAATTTAATCTGTCAAAATTATATTAAGAGGGCCTCAGGAAACACAGTATTCATTGTAAACTGTATTGTGAACTATAATGGTACAATGCTTCACAGAGCATGTGATTTCCAGTTCAAGTCAACAGCTGCTGAGTTAGACTTTGCTCCTTAAGTTATTCTACATCCTTGGTCCCAAACATAAGATCAATTTTCATAGGTATTTAAAGAAATGTTTGTTTTCACGAACTGCTATAGCACTTTAAAGTATCCATATTCCTCTAATTTTCATCACAGTTGCCACTGTGGTTGATGGACCTTTTGTTGACGCTGGGAAAATTTGTATGCGAATGTTGTGCTAGTTCATCGACCGCGTCTTTCACGACATTATCATAGCTGAAGTGCGACGTTCTTCTACCTTAAGAGATATTGATTGTTAAGTGAGGACGGTAGGGCGCTTAGATGACAATTAGAGAGCGAATTACATGTACTAACGATATCTAGAGTAGACGTGCATATACACTCCTGGAAATTGAAATAAGAACACCGTGAATTCATTGTCCCAGGAAGGGGAAACTTTATTGACACATTCCTGGGGTCAGATACATCACATCATCACACTGACAGAACCACAGGCACATAGACACAGGCAACAGAGCATGCACAATGTCGGCACTAGTACAGTGTATATCCACCTTTCGCAGCAATGCAGGTTGCTATTCTCCCATGGAGACGATCGTAGAGATGCTGGATGTAGTCCTGTGGAACGGCTTGCCATGCCATTTCCACCTGGCGCCTCAGTTGGACCATCGTTCGTGCTGGACGTGCAGACCAAGTGAGACGACGCTTCATCCAGTCCCAAACATGCTCAATGGGGGACAGATCCGGAGATCTTGCTGGCCAGGGTAGTTGACTTACACCTTCTAGAGCACGTTGGGTGGCACGGGATACATGCGGACGTGCATTGTCCTGTTGGAACAGCATGTTCCCTTGCCGGTCTAGGAATGGTAGAACGATGGGTTCGATGACGGTTTGGATGTACCGTGCACTATTCAGTGTCCCCTCGACGATCACCAGAGGTTTACGGCCAGTGTAGGAGATCGCTCCCCACACCATGATGCCGGGTGTTGGCCTTGTGTGCCTCGGTCGTATGCAGTCCTCATTGTGGCGCTCACCTGCACGGCGCCAAACACGCATACGACCATCATTGGCACCAAGGCAGAAGCGACTCTCATCGCTGAAGACGACACGTCTCCATTCGTCCCTCCATTCACGCCTGTCGCGACACCACTGGAGGCGGGCTGCACGATGTTGGGGCGTGAGCGGAAGACGGCCTATCGGTGTGCGGGACCGTAGCCCAGCTTCATGGAGACGGTTGCGAATGGTCCTCGCCGATACCCCAGGAGAAACAGTGTTCTTAATTTGCTGGGAAGTGGCGGTGTGGTCCCCTGCGGCACTGCATAGGATCCTACGGTCTTGGCGTGCATCCGTGCGTCGCTGCGGTCCGGTCCCAGGTCGACGGGCACGTGCACCTTCCGCCGACCACTGGCGACAACATCGATGTACTGTGGAGACCTCACGCCCCACGTGTTGAGCAATTCGGCGGTACGTCCACCCGGCCTCCCGCATGCCCACTATACGCCCTCGCTCAAAGTCCGTCAACTGCACATACAGTTCACGTCCACGCTGTCACGGCATGCTACCAGTGTTAAAGACTGCGATGCAGCTCCGTATGCCACCGCAAACTGGCTGACACTGACGGCGGCGGTGCACAAATGCTGCGCAGCTAGCGCCATTCGTCGGCCAACACAGCGGTTCCTGGTGTGTCCGCTGTGCCGTGCGTGTGATCATTGCTTGTTCAGCCCTCTCGCAGTGTCCGGAGCAAGTATGGTGGGTCTGACACACCGGTGTCAATGTGTTCCTTTTTCCATTCCCAGGAGTGTATGTTCCGTCCAGTTGCATGATTACTGATTGCAGATCACTAAAGTGTGATTTGGCGTATACCGGCTGGGTATGATTCCTTACTTTTCCACGTGGCAATTTGGGTGCTGTACAATTTATCAGGGTTCAGGTCATTCAAAACACGTATAAAATTTGTAAAATTTTGATTTTAGGTACTTATGGTTTCACTAACTGCTTTGATGTCAATGTAAACCAATGTGTACTGGACTGTTACTTCAAGACATAGTTAAAATAAATATTTACTAAATCGCTTGCTAAATCCATCATGGCGCTAATCAAGTTTTCATCATAACTAGTATATAACAAGTAATTTACATAACATCGAATTTACGTATCTGTGGTTTAGTAATTTTCCGCGTTTTCCCAGCTCTATGTTGAAGCATTAGATGTTATTTTGGTTTAAATGAAGTACAAACAAAGCATATAGTTTACTAATTAGCTAATATTTAAAATTTCGGGGCTCTGATCCCTGCACCCAAGAAACGGATATGTATGAAGCAAAACCGAGACTCTTCTGTGGTATAGTCGCGTTTTGTGTTTATAAAACCTTTTCCCCATTTCAGTAGGTATCCTTTGGAATAATGCATCAGGAAAAAAAGTGACAAACTATAAAATATGTACCGGTTATCATGTCAGCAACGGGCGGTCTTATGTGGACTCTTGAGAAGTGCATTCTTGTAACTTTTCACATTGTCTTCAATCAATGTCCACCAGGAATTAAATTCAGAATGATGGAGTGTAAAGTAATATGTAATTAACGAAGTGTTATTGTGATATCGTTGTATCACAACAAATCTCTCACTGTAGAGGATCTGACGAAAGCCGGTGAAACGACAGGTGTATTAAGAGATAATCATATAGCCATAACAGATACCCGTTAACGCAACTTTCGTGTAAACTGAATCACACACTGACAGTAGGTTTCAGACATCTGGTATAACTAAAATTACGACAGTTCATATCTCAGATTATCTGATTACCTTACGATGATGCAACATGCATTAGTGAATGACGTATCATGTAGGATCTCTGCATAATCTGTAGGAGCGCAAAATGAGAGGCAACACAAGGAAATCTTCTCAACTCTTTCACCTCCGAAGAGCATGAGAACTCGCTTTCTCGTGATTCTGTATCATTTACTGATCTTGTACTTCGAGAAATTTAACTTAATAACATTTCCCACATTGCCACAATAGCACGAAGAAATCTCAAACTGTGCGCGTCACCTAACTAAAAGAGGTCTGGGGGAGGGCGGCTGCGACTATCCTAATAACATCTTACTGAATAGTTTTCCTCTAGTAAGGCGATTAACGAACATCTTCTCTTTGTTCGAAACTATAGAGTTCCAATAAGGTCGCAGGAATCTTAATTTTTACGCTCCTCTGGTAAGTAACTGTTACGTGTTTAATTTAGGGTAGAAAAATCATGTGCATTTCTTCATCTTTATTCACGAATGAGGCTGCACTTGTAACCATGACAACTGTTCACATTCGTTATTCACTAGTACATAAAATGAATCAGTAACGGTAAATATTCGGGATCTCTGTCAGTAATATTTCATCAATATTTTTGAAGTTATTACCCAGAATAAACAAGCTATAGTTTTATAGCTATACGGCCGGAAATGGGAAATGTTACACCACGAGCGCGTCAAATCCTCATGTTGGGGACCAGACTTCGATCCTCGGTAATGCCAGGGATTTTTCATTTTTCCTTGGTAAGAGGACTGAGCAGGGGTACAATAAGCCATCTGATGCCAACTGAGGAGCTACCTGATTGAGAGGTAGTGACTCCAAGGTTTGAACATCTGAAACAGCCGGGAGTATGGTGCCATGACCCCATGCCTCACCAAAAAGCATGCGGTGGTGAATGACAGGCTGACACCGTGGACGATCGACTATCGTGTGGTCTTGAGGGCCTGGTCTCAGGGTTTCCTTTTATACCATGAGCGCCTTGACCGAACGCTCGCAAGTTGATATTCCAGTATTTACAGGCAAGTGGGACACACTGACGGAGAAAAAAATAGCAACACCAAGAGGTGTGTGACATAAAGTTGGTAGGCGTGTTTCTAATAGCGGAGATGCTCAGTCGCAGAAGACTTTCAAGAAATGGCTTTTGGCCAACAAGGATTTCGTCGGAGGTGGAACATACACACTCACACCCGCGCATACGCAACTCACACACACATGACTGCAGTCTCTGGCTGCTAAGATCACACACGCTTCAAATACACGCTGCAACAGTTATGAGCGTTAGTTACCTTTGAGATTGGACGTAGTGAACTGATGTTAGTCAAGACTGCCTTTAAGGCTACTTATACACCATTATCAACACCTGCATGAGTATGAGCGGGATATTCCTTCTCCGATATTGCAGAAAGAATTGGTACACTACTGGCCATTAAAATGCTACACAAAGAAGAAATGCAGATGATAAACGGGTATTCATTGGACAAATATATTATACTAGAACTGACATGTGTTACATTTTCACGCAATTTGGGTGCATAGATCTTGAGAAATCAGCACCAGAACAGCCACCTCTGGCCGTAATAACGGCCTTGATACGCCTGGGCATTGAGTCAAACAGAGCCTGGATGACGTGGAGAGGTACAGCTGCCCATGCAGCTTCAATATGATACCACAGTTCAAGACTAGTGACTGGCGTATTGTGACGAGCCAGTTGCTCGGCCACCATTGACTAGACGTTTTCAATTGGAGACAGAACTGGAGAATGTGTTGGCCACGGCAGCAGTCAAAAATTTTCTGTATCCAAAATGGCTGGTACTGGACCTGCAACATGCGGTCGTGCATTATGCTGCTAAAATGTAGGGTTTCGCAGGGAACGATTGAAGGGTAGAGCCACGGATCGTAACACATATGAAATGCAACGTCCAACGTGTTCAAAATGCGGTCAATGCGAACAAGAGGTGACCGAGACGTGCACCCAATACCATCACGCCGGGTGTTACGCCAGTATGGCGATGATGAATACACGCTTCCAATGTGTGTTCACCGCGATGTCGCCAAACACGGATGCGACCATCCTGGTGCTGTAAATAGAACCTGGATTCATCTAAAAAATGACATTTTGCCATTCATGTACCCAGGTTCGACGTTGAGTGCACCATCGCAGGCGCTCCTGTCTGTGATGCAACGTCAAGGGTAACCGCAGCCATGGTCTCCTAGCTGATAGTCAATGCTGCTGCAAACGTCGTAGAACTGTTCGTGCAGATGGTTGTTGTCTTGCAAACGTCCGCATTTGTTGACCAAGGGATCGAGACGTGGCTGCACAATCCGTTACAGCCATGCGGATAATATGGCTGTCATCTCGACTGCTAATGATACGAGGCCGTTGGGATCCAGCACGGCGTTCCGTATTAACCTCCTGAACCTGCCGATTTCATATTCTGCCAACAGTCATTGGGTCTCGACGAACGCGAGCAACAATGTCGCGATACGATAAACCCCAATCGCGATAGGCTAGAATCCGACCTGTATAAAAGTCGGAAACGTGATGGTACGCATTTCTCCTCCTTACACGAGGCATCACAACAACGTTTCACCAGGTAACGCTGGTCAACTGCTGTTTGTGTATGAGCAATCGGTTGGAAACTTTCCTAATGTCAGCACATTGTAGGTGTCGCCACCGGCGCCAACCTTGTGTGAATGCTCTGAGAAGCTAATCATTTGCATATCACAACATCTTCTTCCTGCCGGTTAAATTTCTCGTCTGTAGCACGTCATCTTCGTGGTGCAGCAATTTTAATGGCCAGTAGTGTAGGAATGTAGCCGCTGTACATGATTGCTTGCAGCGGCGTTCACGGAAATGTACGGTCAGGTCACCAGAAGACCTGGCTCCGGACAGCCACGTGGCACTAACTAGAGCGAAGAACATCGTGTTCGGCGTACATCTCTGGCAGCAAGGTGAGTAGCAGTTGGCGCCACAGTGACACAACGAACTGTGACAAATCTGTTATTTCAAGGACAGCTCCGAGCCAGACGCCCTGTACTATGCATTCCACTGGCCCCAAACAACCACTTGAGTTGTGAGTTGTGTCAAGGAAGGGCTCAATGGAGGCAGGGTGAGATCAGTAGTGTTTTATGATGAAAGCTGGTTCTGCCTCGGTGCCAGTGATGGCGTGTGTTGGTTAGGAGGTGGCCAGTCTGCACCCAGCCTGTCTGCCTGCTAGACACACTGGACGTACACCTGCAGTTATAGTCTGGGCTGCGTTTTGGTATGACTGCAAGAGCACTCTCGTTGTTATCCCACGAATTCATAATGCAAATTTGTATTTCAGTCTGGTGATTCTACCTGTTGTGCTGCCATTCTTGAACAGGATTTCAGGGGGGGGGGGGGGGGGGGGGGCGTTACAACAGGATAACGCTCGCCGACATAGCGCTTTTGTATGAGGACATGCTCTACAGAATGTCGACATGTTATCTTAGCCTGCTCGATCACCAGATCTAATCGAAAACGTAGGGACATCATCGGATGACAACTCCAGCGTCATCCGCTAACATCATTAATCATACCTGAATTGACCGATCATGTGTGACCGTCTTGGATCTCCATCCTATAAACTGACATCCGACATCTGTAAAACACAACGCATGCATGTTTGCATGCTTACATTCTACATTCTGACGGTTACAACGGTTAATAACGTACCAGCATGTCACATCTGCAACGTCTTATCTCATGCTTACATAACCTTTGATCTTGCAATGTTAATCACTCAAACATGTCACAGAGACAAATGTATTCCTCCAATTTTTCTATTCTACATTATTATTTTTTTGTTATTGCGATTTTTCTGTCTGCGTGCGATGATTAAAATTTAATCCCTAGGCGAGTTTTTTTTTTTTTCTTATAAATCTGATATTGGTGGCAAGTTCCTATCCGACCAAACTGCTGAGATAATGTGTTCCTAGGCTTACACACTACTTAATCTAACTTAAACTAACTTACGCTAAGGACAACACACCCACCCATGCCCGACGGCGGACTCGAACCTCCGATGGGGGAAGCCGCCCGAACCGTGGCAAGGCGCCCCAGACGGCGCATCTACCCCGCGCGGCGATTTTTACTACAGAAACAGCCACGACGAATGTTGTGGGTACATGATGGCTGCTGGGTGTGTCTGATGTTAGTGGAATTTTGGAGAAGACAACAGAGCACGTTCAGAGAACTTGCACGTGCTGCTTCTTACCTTCTCCTGAACTTTGAGGAAGGTCGAATTATTCCCATGAGGGACATGCGAGCATCAAACCGACAGACCGAATAGATAGCTGTAGGTGCCACGAGCCATGACACTGTGGGTAGAAAAGTAAGCACGGATCCATACATATTAACCAGGAAGATGGAACCCATCGGTTTCTTCTTTCCATTCAGATAATAATAAGTGAGGTGACAAAAGTCATCGGATAGCGATATCAACAAAAATGTATGGGAGGAGCTTTCATTTGTATCCAGGCAATTCAAGTGGAAAGATTCTCGACGTGATTTTGGCGGCACGACGATAATTAACAAACTATGAACGCCTAATGGTAGTTGGAGCTAGACACATGGGACATTCCCTATCGGAAATCTTTGTTGTTGTTGTGGTCTTCAGTCCTGAGAGTGGTTTGATGCAGCTCTCCATGGTACCCTATCCTGTGCAAGCTTCTTCATCTCCCAGTATTTACTACATCCTACATCGTTATGAATCTGCGTAGTGTATTCATCTCTTGGTCTCCCTCTATGATTTTTACCCTCCACGCTGCCCTCCAATGCTAAATTTGTGATCCCTTGATGCCTCAGAACATGTCCTACCAAGCGACTCCTTCTTCTAGTCAAGTTGTGCCACAAACTCCTCCCCAATTCTATTCAATACCTTCTCATTAGATATGTGATCAACCCATCTAATCTTCAGCATTCTTCTGTAGCACCACATTTCGAAAACTTCTGTTCTGTTCTTGTCCGAACTACGTATCGTTCATGTTTCACTTCCATACATGGCTATACTCCATACAAGTACTTTCAGAAACGACTTCCTGACACTTAAATCTATACTCGATGTTAACAAATTTCTCTTCTTCAGAAACGCTTTCCTTGCCATTACCAGTCTACATTTTATATCTTCTCTACTCCGACCATCATCAGTTATTTTGCTCCCCAAATAGCATAACACCTTTACTACTTTAAGTGTCTCATTTCCTAATCTAATCGTTAGGGAATTCAGTATGTCCAGATTCACAGTGTCAATAGTGTGCCGAGAATACAAAATTTTCTCGCACTATCTCTCACACAGACAATGCAGAGGCCGACGGCCTTCACTTAACGACCGAGAACAACGGTGTTTGCGTAGAGTTGTCAGTGCTAACAGGCAAGCAACAGTAAACTCGTTACCATGCCGGCTGAACCCTAGACTACTGGAAAACTGTGCCGTGGTCAGATGAGTCCCCATTTCAGTTGGTAATAGCTGAGTGTGGTGCAAACCTCACGAAGCGATAGACCCAAGTTGGAAATAATTCACCTGCAAGCTGATAGTGGCTCTATAATGGTGTGGGCTGTTTATACATTGAATGGACCTGGTCCTCTGATCCAACTGAGCGGATCATTGACTGTAAATGGTTATGTTCGGCTACTTGGAGATTATTTGCAGCCAATCACGGGCTATGATCCGAAACAACGATGGGATTGTTATGGATGAGAGTGCGTCGTGTCACTGGGTCAGACTTGTTCGCTATTGGTTTGCTCAACATTCTTGGCAGTTCGAGAGAAACATTTGGCCACCCAGATCGCCCGACATGAACGCACCAAGAATGTATGGGACATTACCCATTTCGTGCACAATAACCTGCACCAGATAATTCTTTCGCAGTTACGGACGGCTATGGAGGCAGCGTGACTCAGTACTTCTGCAGGAGACTTCCAACGACTTGTCGGATCTATGCCTCTGCGAGCTGGTGCTGTACGGCGGGCAAAAGGAAGTCCGACACGATACTGGGAGGCGTCCCATGACTTTTGTCACCCCAGTGTAGACGGTCAGCAGTATATCATTTTCTTGATGAATGTGCTCCGAACAAGAGTTGCAATAGCGGAATTTGGTGCACCTGCTTTCATAGCTAGCTACGTCACGTAAGGTTGATATGAACGTAGGCTTTTCGATTGAAACGAAGGTTTTTAGAAGTACAAACCGTAATTTATATGTAGGTTTTAGCGAAGGGGAGAGTCACACAGTAGAAGCAAGACATAAAAGATCAACAGTTCTGACGGTAGTTTGCCACCTATCTTCTACTTTGAAGTCTGATTATAGGCATGTAAGTTTCCAGAATATGCTCTGAATAGCAGTGCCCTCTCATGTGTAACATTTAAATCCACGAATAATACGAGGGCGCGCTGAAAAGTAACGCCTCTGATTTTTGTATGTGAAAACTCTTCAATGTTTTCATCTCCACAAACTTCATTAACATTGTACATCTTTCATCTTCATGTCTACATTCGTATTTCTCAAAATAGTCACCGCCGCGCCAACACATTTCTCCGGAGGAGAGACGAGCTTGTTGATAGGGTCACTGTTGATGTGTATGTTAGTTGACGGAAGCACAACTCGTCACTGCTTGAAACGCTGCATAACTGCCGAAGTGAAGTCCTCGAAGGTGTTCTTTAAGTTTTGGAAACTGATGAAAATCGGATAGGGCCAGATCGGGACTGTATGAAGGGTGATCGATGACAGCGGATCCAAGGTTTGATGCAGATGTTACAGCGCCCCATTGTCAGGCTGCGAGAGAAGGCGGATCCAAGGTTTGATGCAGATGTTACAGCGCCCCATTGTCAGGCTGCGAGAGAAGGCGCTCCATGTGTGGATGAACTCGTCGAATTCGAAATTCGATTACAGCACGCTGTTTCTCCCACACCGACGTACTCTGTAGGACAAGAAAGGACGCACCAAGAAGGGATTATCCGAATGGGACGAAAAAAATTTAAATTAGTGACAAGGGTTAACGAATGAAGTTGAAAAACTGGTAATAAAAATATGTAAATATATATTTGAAGCACAGTTATGCCACCATGACGTACACAACATAAGGGCATGAAACACATGTAACAAAAAATCGGTACAGGTAAAATATTTAAGCAGAAAGAAACCTACATGCATCAGAAGGTAGTGAAAGCAGCTCACTAGATGGGAATGTGATGAACTCAAATGCCCTAATGTTTGGATGGATTGATACAAAACCTAGCCTCCGCCGTGCTTCAAAGGTTAACCCATCTCACCAGACCATGAACGTAACGTCTCACCAGGGTTGGTTGGGTGCAGAAGGGACCAAACTACGCGGTCATCAGTCCCTCCGACCTTGGAATAACTAAAACCGATAAAATCCCACATTAGAAGAGGAAACTACAATGTCCATAAAATGATAAACTATTGGCAGGGAAAGAAGGAAAAGGGCGGAAGAAAAGGTGAGGGAAGGAAAGTGACTAATGACAGGGGCGTGAAGGAAGAAGCACAGGAGACAAGATCGTCTCACCAGGGAAACTGCTTGCTAAGGTTCTGGAATTACTGGAAGTAACACTCCGCTAATCCTTGCAATATGAACCAGAAAAAAGCACACATTTATAGTACTACGTCTGAGTACAACTCAACAGAAATCTTACTCAACTGTAACAGCCTCTTACCCCACCTATACCTACCGAGCATCAACACCAAACTAAGGTACTCTTCGTGTATTCAAACCAAAGAGAAAACCATATAGACAACACCAAGAGCGTAGTGTTCCAACACTTTATACACATTATCTCGCGACAGCAGAATGCCTACACGAAACAAGGCGACTGAGAGTACAGCGTGCCACCGCAGGGAGTGCTAAATAAGGTGTGAGAGCTTCTCTAGGCGTATTCTAGCTCTTTGATTCAAACCGCACGTTTTCCACTATGACACGAGCCGTAAATGCCATAATCGTGACCCCAAAGAGTTCCCTCTTGGCATTCTACCAGGAGAGTAAGGACAGTTATCGTGGTGTCACAGATTTTAAGTTCCTATTGGAAGTGTTCTGACGTAAAATTCCTACTTGCGTTATTTACGGATGTACTCTAATTATAATCTAACGTATAAAGAAATAACGTTTCATCGGCAAGTGGAGCCGTTTAAGTGATTCTTTTATAAACATCAATTTTGGCTATGCTGTTTACTTTCACTGAAGTGGCATTATTTCTGTCGGTTGACTTTCGATTTCCTATCACTCCAATTTGAAAAACTTTCTGAGTGAACGCAGTGAGAAGGAAAGACAGGAAACCGACCAAAAATAGCAAGGTATGTTCTCAGCAGTTTCGGGAACAGAACATGGGAGTGGACCGAACACTAGTGTCGTCAATCCGTATTAAAGAAAATGCTGGATCACATCACGTACTTCTCTTCTTGGTTAGTCTAAATTTGTAACGAAGAGAAAGTTACATTATCTAGGTCAAATGCGTCGTATTACTCGATCAAACGTGCATTTAAGGCCAAAAAAAAGACTGAAAATTCCTCGCTGGCACTGCTGTTTACGGAAGCACTATAACATTTACTATTGAAAACATCTGTTGCGTCCACACTACAAAAATTAAGAACAAGATGCAATCATAAACAGTAGTCTGCCAATGTTTGGGGGCATCTAAGAGCGTCTAATATTGCGCTGCGGGCTTCAAAGCAACATACGGCTCAAGTTTGCAGCGCACCACCTCTAATGACATCTCTATACATTCTACTGAGCGTGTTAAAGACTGTCATGCATTTAGAGATCGATTGCTTGGCGCTGCATATATCTTTCTAGAGCGGTTATGATTTAGGAACACACGAAAGAAAATCGGTATTGAAAGTTGTGAATGTGACGGTGTGACAGTTTCGATGACTTAGATTTTCAGTGATTCCACCGAGTCAGACGCTGGAGTGACTCTTTTCCGAAGGCGATTATGTGGTATTGCCCTCATAGTTATCAACCTATGTTAATGCATTTTATGATATTGCTAACGAGGGGTCGTTAAGTTATCACGGAACGAACAAGAAGAGAAAAATAAAAAGAAGTAGCGGTATGTTTCTTGGTTTCAGATGTACTGAAATGACTGAGTAATACTACTCGGAAAATCTGCCTTAAACTACAGAAATCGAAATTATTGGAAAAAATATGTATTACGTAAGTGCAATTACATCACGACAGTGCTGTCGACGTCAGGTCACAGGAAGATAAATTATGTTATGTAGTAATGACAATCGTCCATAGCAGATTTTGATCGGAAAGCGGTCTTCATTTCAACTGTTTCGATCTGTTCCCAGTGCAGCATTCAGTCCTTCTACGTATGAAATACCGATAAGAGCACAAAAAATGTATGTTCACTATAAGAGTTAGTGTACTGTGATCAGTCTGGTTCTCTGTTTTCCTTTCCTTCTATTATATTAAAACGTTCTTGATGACATTTTATGTTAATTTAGTCTTTGACATAGAAACCCCATTGGAAGTGGGTTGGATACAAATTTAAAACTTTTGAACAGAGTTTCATTTTAGTCATGCGAAACAATACTTAACGTTATACCAGGGAGCACACCGAATGTAGCTGTATTTTCAACTTTCAAGCGACGCTGTTTAGTGTCGGTTTGACAACCTGTGCGTTCGCATCTAGAGATCGCGGAACACAAATCTGTAAACAGCAGGAAAAAATATCACGTGGAGGGGAAGTGTAAAATACACAGGAACTATTACTTTAATATTTTTATTTCAGTCTATCATCTCCTATAGCCTTTAAAATGACAACCGGTTTGTTTCATATTCTGAACATCCTCAGAACTTTTAAAAGAAGGAAAAGATACGCTGCGTTCGAATTACGTAATCAAACTGGAGTACACGTTTAATAAATATAATAGTGTTGCGATACCCACTGAAGTTGCAAAGCAACCAGTCAGTTTTCAGTGCTGTGTGTAGCTTTTATTAGCTTATAATTTTGTCTGTAGCTGTTTTATCTCAATGTCTTTATCAGTTTGATGTACCACATATAGAGGGCGACATCCTTTAACGTACTACCCAACACTCCTTTATAATTCCTGACATTATAATTTATGTGTATGAGTGACATACTAAGGCTGCACGCAGCACATAAACCTGACGAGTTGCTCTGCAACTACGTTGGGTTTCGTATACACTATTATATTTATCACGTGTGTGTTTCAGAGCAGTTGTGTAAAACCAAACTTAGCATATCTTATTTGTCGTAAAAGATCTGTAGATGTTCAGACTACAAGCAGACCCCTTATCATTGTAAAGAGAAGTGCGACAGAAGGCTGTAGTAGAATGTTACAATAATAATTCATTTGTAACGGATTTATTTTAATTAGACATTGCATGCAGCCGGTCGTGGAGCCTTGACTTACGCTATCCAGTTTGATACCTGATTCTTACTGAACTTTGCCGAATATTGGTACGCTCCCCATGAGTTGAGATATGAAAGTTACGCAATGAGCAACTCAAAATATGGCCATCGTAAACGAAAACATTAATGCTGGTCTTGTGCTGTCATATAAATAAAAAAGGACAGGGAACGTCTAAGCTATGAAGAGACAAAATACGCCCATGTTATCCAATTTTATTTAGTCTAATGAGCACGAATAAGTGTATTAACCGTGGGTAAGTAATTTACATTTGAAGCAAAACAACAAACAACTGATAAACGCAGCCGCAATTTACTGGATTAGAATACAGATGTCGTTGAGTGAGACGCGTGGCACTGAGAGGATAGCATTCTGAAGAAGCTGTTTCAAGGTAGCCTTCGGCGCTGAGACAGAGACAACTGAGGAGGTCAAAAGCAAAGAGGTATAAGTGCACTTCTTGCAGGTCTGAGAAAACTGAAATTAAAGTTCACAATGCTTCAGAATTGTCTTGCTATTGAAAAATGGAATTTCAAATTTTTTTGTGTATTAGCCACAAAAATATTTCGTAACATCGTAGGTTTGGACGTTGGAGCGACAAGCTAATTCAAATAATCGGTTTCATATCACAATTAGTAAAAGTCTCTATGCACTTGTATCCCTTTGCCTCCATAATAATGTGAATTAACAAAAAATTATGTTTACTCTATAATGCTGGTTGTTATCAATTCAGTTGTCATAAAATTGCTATTTAGAACTATAACAAAACGCCTATGCAATACTACGTGAACAGTATACCTATTGTGTCTTACAAGAGGGAAACAAAATTAGGGCGAATACTGTTTAAAGCATTATCCCATTATTTTGGACAACCTGTGGCGCTTCTCTATTCTCGTGTGTAATAAAATTGTTATTTAGATAACACACAGAACTAAAAATCATTGTAACGCTACAAAAATATAATGCATTTTGTAGATACAGCATTTAAAATACTACCACAAAATAAGGAATAGTTTATACGTAACCTAATTGCGGAAAATCTTTCTCATTATCTGGTTTAAGATCTTCAAGTGGGCCATCCGTAGTCGTTCTTCTCAGCTTTTCTCCTTCATGGGGAAGCTAGCCTTGAATTCATTACGGGTGTGCGGGATAAACGGGAGCAAGTCCAGAAGCTTTTAGATTTAGAAAGTTTAATCTTTGTACAGAGGAGACAAGATGATAGTCATGTGAGTTTTGCCTTTTCTGTTAAGTTTTTTTTTTTGAACACAAGTGCATTTTTATCTCTTTGGTGGTATTCCGTGACATATTGTAATTAGCTTTCTTTTCGTTAAGCAGGGAGCATCATACAGTGGGATTTTATCCCTTTGCCACAACAGTTTCACATGCTTTGCTATGCTCTATGCTCACTTATCGCATTTTTCTGGGACACCCAAGCTATGCCGGTCATGTTATATAGAAGTATTACTCAACCATGTGAGCAGTTGATTGTTCAGACTTGGCACAGTATGGGAAACTTTTCCGAGAAATGTGTGGGCGTAGGACCACTAACATAACTGAAATCGGAGGTTAAAGTAAGAGAGAAACATTACCGCGGCGCTGTAAACAACCACGCGTTCCCATAAGATCCAGCAGAGAATTTCTATCGCGAACTTCCGTACATGTCCTATTTCTGTATAATCACGGGCTAAAAAAACGATTACCAATGAAAAGGCCGCGCGGGATTAGCCGAGCGGTCTATGGCCCCGCATTCATGGACTGTGCGGCTGGTCCCGGCGGAGGTTCGAGTCCTCCCTCGGGCATGGGTGTGTGTGTTTGTCCTTAGGATAATTTAGGTTAAGTAGTGTGTAAGCTTAGGGACTGATGACCTTAGCAGTTAAGTCCCATAAGATTTCACACAGATTTGAACATTTTTTGAACCAATTAAAAGACGACTTCAGGGACCTGAAGTGTGGCCTGTTTCCATCAGAAGTTCAGAACCCCGGACTGAAGGCTAAGTCTGGCGTCGGGCAGTAAATATTGCATCCACCGGCATCTAACAGCCAGACCGCTCCTCGATATTCTTTCAGAGCCGGCAGGACATCTGCTGGCTGTGTGATTCCACCTTGTCAGACGATTTTCTTATTATTTCCGACTGATCTTCTCAACCAATCAGATGTAAATAAACATGGAAAGCAAACAAAAATCAACCCACTTTTGTCTGCTGCTGTCATGTTTACGCTTTGATACTGGGCTCCCAGGGATCGTGTCAGCTGTTCAGTATCGATACTGGCTGTGCCCGCAGAGTGGTGGTCTAGTGACGGATTATTTTGAAACCAAGGAATAATGTTTACAAATTTTAAATTGTTGATTATCACTGAAGGTCTGGTATTTCAAGGCGGAAACAGGGGTTAGTAAAAGAGAGAAGCGAACTAGCACATGCGCAGTTTTGAAGTATTCACATATAACACAACTTTCGCATCAACAATCAACAAAACAGAGACGAGAGTACATGACGGACAAGTGAACGACTTTTGCTTGCTTGCAGAGAAATGTGTTATATTTGTGTTGATAGTCATGGATAAAAGAATGAATTATATTCGTTTTGTAATAGTTCACAATCGCTACAGCTATAATGACTAAAATGAAGTTATAATATTCTGCCACCTTAATTCATAGGTTAATAGCAGACCACAGGAGCAAAACAGAGGCACTAGACACTGCACGACACCAGTGTTCCTCAACATTCCACATAAATAGCTACAGCGAAAATTTCTTGCTTCACTATAGACAGTTACGACAGATCAATGTCCAGTTTACAGTGATGTCATTAGAGGAGAGGTATTAAATATGGACAGGAAATAATTTTTTCCAAAGAACCATTGTAACAATAACCTGACGTGATTTTGAGAGGCTACGGGAAAACTATATCGGGTTATTCTCCTAATACAAGTGCAGCCTCTTAGCACTGCGCCAGCTCGCTGCATGACAACGAACACGCACGGTGACTCTTACATTTGGTAATTCCGAACCAAGCGAGTTTTTTATTGGGCTCCTATTTGTGAAAAGCATGTATCAAATTTCAGTTCACGCTCACTTAGGCTTTCTGTGATTTCGCCAAATGACGTAGACCGGACGGCCGTCAGTTCCTTTCCAGACAACGCTTCCTTTTTCGTTTCTCTGCCTTCTCCAACTGAGCTACTGCTCAGTCTATGATGGCAGAGACGCCGACGGAATGATAAATTACAATTTTCCTTTCTGAAATGATGAGAGCTGGGAGTGGTAAGGTGCTGAATTAAGATCTAAAAGATCTTTTGACAACTTTTAACAAAACGTTACGTGAAATCAAACGTAGAGGGAAGAAGATGTTCTTTTAGCGAATCGCTATTGAAAATGATTAGGGAATGGACATTTGCGACGTACCGTCTGCGATACAACTGTGGAGCATGTATGTACAGGACGTGTAGGCTGAAAGAACAAGAAAATGATATTAGCTCTCGTACAGAACGGCAATCCTGTACCATGCGTTCATTTGTAACTGCAACGTGTAATGGTACTTGAATTTTGTAACAATTACGGCACCTCATCTGAACCTCTCGATACCAGTAATATTCTACTGTGTTTCTGTTAACTACTTAACGTATTTCTGAGACAACATTAAGATTTGATTTCATTTGTGATACATCGATATGTTTATACTGCAATGATATTATTCTTATGTGTATTCTTTCTTTTGTCACTATGATCTTTGACGTACTTGTAACTCTGATTTTTGGGCGCGTAAGCGATTATTAGTTAGTTGTTTGAGAGTCGGACCTTGAGAAAGTCAAGTCTTGGACGTCATGTTGGAAAGACGCATATTTTAGCCAGTTTATAAAATGTGAACTTTAACAGTGAGGAAGATGTTTTCAAGTATGTTTTGTATTGTGAAGTGATGTTTTGTGTGTTACGTGATATTGCAACATAAGCAATAAAAAGGAAGTGTAGCTTAAATTCGGAGTACTGATTACTTTTTTTACATCACTATTGTGCTAACTTTAAAAGGTTTAATCTTCAAGACTGGTTTGTGAAGTGCATCTACAAAACTTTTGAATATAGCAAAATAAAACCTAGGCCTCTTTGCATCCAAGCTTGGAATCATCACCACCTAGATTTTCGACGATTGAGCCATGATTTTACAACGAGACCAGCGTTGGAAACTCATTCGTGCCTAGTTTATTCATTATTACATGAAATGACTTTATTAACTGTGCTCTAATGACATCTGCCACATAATAACTTAGTTGTTGCCCGAAAATGCAATATTTAGCAGCGTGAGCAACACCACAATCGTTATTAAATTTTGACCTTTGTTGTGGTAGGGTTGTTAGAAACAGGAACGCAAACAATTGTGCAAAGCGTCGCCGTCTGTGGAATGTATCTGGCCAGCCTCCGTCTAATCACCGTGACGTCGGCTCCGCAAGTCACCTCCGGCGATTTCAGGCGTGCTTACGGCCGCAAGTGACAAACGGGCAATTTCGCCGACGTTAACGACGCTCGTCGCAGGACGGCGTCTCCGTCGGCCCGCGTGGAGGAGCGGATTGAAAGAGAGGGAGGGGGGTGGGGGGGTCGGCCCCTCCCCTTTCGCCGCTACGCGACGCCCCCTCCCGCGCAGCCGGCGCACCGGCCAGGCAGGCAGGCCTTTCTCTTCGCTCACACCACAGGTTGATCGCCTACCGGCTCGGACGTGGCAGCCACAGTACAGCAGCTACCGCCGCAACGCAGCAACGCCGAACACCGCCCGGCCACTGGCCCGTGGACACGTGCCGTCGCTGCAGCAACAGGTGCCGTTACCCTCCGGCCACTCCCTCCGGTGTCTGCAGATCGGCGCAGGATCCTCGCGGACACCACTCGCGCTGCAGAAGCGCCGCACGGGACTGTTACCGGCGACGCACCGCAGACGTGCCGCGTGACCTTTGGCGTGCACAGCCAGCTTGCGACACATCCGCGCTCGCCCGCTCTACGGAACGCCCACCTATGCAGGCCGAACCGTGACCGGGGACAGCCAGTCAGTGTGAGTAGTCGCGCTGTCCCGGCCCCACACCTGGCCGGCTCTGCACTCCCTCGGGTCCTACGCTCAGCTTCCTCAGGACCGCTTTCTGCTCTGCGTACACTTGCTAGGACGCCCTCTACTGTGTCCTCTTTGGTTACAGTGTCACACATCTTTCTCTGAACAGATTAAAGCAAATGTGACTTACCAACTCGTTAGAAGGAAATATTTTGTGTTTGAAGTGTTCATTACTGTTTTGCCTGAATACTATTAAAATGGCGGAAGACTATCTCACATTAACCTATTCGCGCGATTAACAGTTCGTACGTTTTCGTTGACCCAAGTGTCGCATTGTACGTTAATGAGCTGATTAACTAACCCTTACAGTGATAAAGCACATTTTAGTGGTCACAGTTATTCGTCGATATCTACCCTGGTTGAGATATCTGATTCCGAGTAATATACACACACAGAAGACCGCGAATTGTGTTTGTGCGTGTGCATTTCTCGAGTGATGAACGAGGACCGCCGTTGATCGGCTTTCTTCGCCCGGACGCGCCACAACTGCACCATGCTCAACTGCTCGGAGGTGGAGTGCATTCTGCACCACGACCACTACTACCACCAGCTGCACCAGCTGCAGCACCACCTGCAGGATGGCCGCGAGCACCACGAACACGGTGAGTACACTGTTTACATCACCACGGCGCCTACTCGCCGGCCCTGGCGCTGGTGTCACCGCTGCGCTCCGGAACAATTCTAACGGTCCATTGTTGTTACCGGCCGTATGTGTTTACCCCCACCATCTCCCGCCAGACCTCACACACACACACACACACACACACACACACACACACACACACACACCTATCTCTGCGTCCCATTACTGTTCTGGCTCAGTTAAGGTGGTCAGGTTGATACAGCTACAATTGCGTTCGGACTGTGCATTGTCTGAATTATTGAAATAGTTTCTCCTGTCCCTTTTCTGCGTCGTGTTTTCTCCACATCAAACACTGGCGCTTGAACACCCATTTCATCCCCGAAGCCTCAAGAAGTACTTGTTGTGTTACACTTGAAGACGCGATGCTGATGGTCTCCGCAGTTTTTATTTGGTCTGTGACAGGATGTCTGCTCGTCTGTTTTCCATCGAGAAACTAGTGACTGTCGGATGGTTGACGTCCTTCCGAATACTTTCAAAACAAGCAGCAAATTCAGACCCGAAATTAGCTGACAACATGAAACTGTTGCTGTATAATCAAAGAAGGTGCACTTCATGTTTTGCAGAGTAATTCATATATAACAACTGTCATCAAATGAAAATATGACTTCCCCAGACATAAACTGTTACGAATGTATCTTTAAGCAAGACCGGCCTATCTCACATCGTAAACATTGTTATGAATATATTAATAAATTTGCACTCCTTACTATTTTAATTTTATTGGTCTCTCAATTCTCAGTTTCTACCTTTATTTTATTTTTATCCATATTATTTTAGGTTAAGGCCCCCTGTGTGCAACTGCATAAAGCTAAAGTTTGTTTTTGCTTTTATGTTTCGCCTCAGTAATAAAAGAACATATCGTGAAAAAGATGCCTACGTAGAAACTATCTGTAACCCACTTATACAATAACAGAATATATAATTTAATGGTGTTGCGTACAAATGAAAATGTGTATCTGTTTCAGGCCACTGATGATCTCTTAACAAACTGAGGTGAAACGTGTCTGACTAAACAAATATTACCTTTATTCAGTTGCACACAGACGCTCCTAACCTAAAATTAATCAATGTAATGCCTTCTTGCATTTGGAATTCTCTAATTCAGTTCTTACTGACTGCTCTGATTTCACTGTTTTCTATGAAAGAATAGATAAGTTCTGTATCTCCGTTTTTGTTATTCTTGCTACATGTTTTCCAGTCCAGTGTTTGTCGTATTTTACAATTATAATAATTTTGCTTCGTGTACCGAATTCTTCATCGAAAAAATGGTTTTCAGAATAGTGTATAGGTCAGAAACCTCTTCTTGCCGATAATGATACTTAATCTGAAACAAGCCTGCGTGCTTCTTCTGAAGTGTTATCCTCTTCTCTAATACGTAGTAATTTTATAGCACTCACATGTACCATTTTAAACTTTATATAGGATACTTGTTGTAGAAAGACGGAGCTCTTTCAAGAAACCCAAGATACCACTGTTGAATGGATATTTGTGTTGCACTGGAATGACTAGAGAAATTGATACTAGGCTTTTCCAGAAGGAAAGAGTGGACAGAACATTTTTAAGCGTATTCAGTTTGACTGTATTTGTTCCGATTATAAGTGAGATAAAATTTAAAAAATGACTTATTATACTGCCGTGATATTTGTTTATTTCTCTGTATTTTATGTTCACCTGTCAACAAGCAGTTCGCATTTCATGTTTAGACAAGCACACTCGTACAAGTCTTGCAATACTTCATCTCCTTTAAGATTTACGTACACAGCTAGTAACGACGAACCACATTAAAAGTATTTATTAACTTTTTTATTCATTTATTTTTTATGTGCTACCTCTCACAAGACTACACGCTTTTTTCAAAATCAACCACTATTGTCAGGTGGAGCCAAGTCTTTATACCACGTACAGCGACGCTGATAATTTCTGAGTTCGTTTGAATGAGGAAAGGCACAGGCCGTTATCTCTGCTACAGTTGCCAAAAAAAAAAAATCTGCCATTAACATACAAAATTTTCAAGGCTGGCCAATTACCCATTATTTTTCAACATTTACAGGCCATTAAGGAAGGAAGCACACGTTGCTAGGAGGCACAATGCATATGTTACGCTACTTTGCATAGCATTATCTGTGTCCTAATCAGATTGGGCATTGATAACGAACAATGTAGCTGTAAGTTAACCTTCTTTCGGGAACAACACATTTCCATAAAGTAGTGTGTAGATGCTTTGCTATGTAGAGATAGCTTCCTTATGCCCCCTCCAGAAGTATCTTGCCAACAAGCGACTGGAGAAACAACTATGTTCACGGAAATCTAATTTTTAAGCAGCCGAATTGTTTTTCTTACCTTGAAGTAGAGCAAAGCTATTATTATCGACAAAAGAGTCTGGGGTGGATTCATTTTATAAACCACTTCCACAGATGTTTGTCTTCATCTAGAACCTCCACCGCATTCACTTTAGATAACGAACGCTTTGCACTTTTTTAAGTTGTACAGGAAGTTGACGTTTCTTATGTTTTATTCACATTTTTGCTTCATTGCATTACCATGGCCCATACTGTTTTATTTGAGGTTTTGTGATCATTTGCCTTTTAATTTCCTTATAATAGGGTATTTTTATGTTGCCTACTGGAGCACTAAATAACATTCTTAATTTCCTTCTCACTTGTCAGAACCATTCTTTATGCCAGTTTTAGTTTTATTCATATTTTATTTTGCTTCCAGGTATTTTCTTCAAACACTCTGTTCTGATATTTTCATTTCAAGTAATGCATTTTTTGAACTGGCTACACACTTCTCGTGGTGGAACTCTTTAGTTTAATTAAGGTAATTATATATACTTGCGGAAAGCGCCACTTGCGGAATACAGTAAGCCCGTTTCTCCAGCAGAAACCATGGCTGATGCATATGAAGCGGCGAGGATGTGTCAGGACGACGTTTACCTAAAACCATAGCATCGATCTTCACAGTAGCAGCAAGCGGGTACGACCGCTGCTATACCCTAAATTGGTCTTCTTCTTTTGTTTTGCGTCGCCGCATCGTTGAGCTGGGTGTTTCCGTGGTCCATTAACGTCAGGAGCAAGAGAGCTCACGTGGTGCGCCAGCGACGTACCGCCACCTGCCTGCCACAAACACTGTTTTAAATGCACTGCGGCTTACAGGGTTCGCGTGTAGGAATGTACTAAGCTCTTACATTGCAACAGAAGCACTCTGGCCTTTACAATTTATTGCGGTAACATATTTCTAGAATTCGCGCTTTGGTCCAATAGTGATATTTGTGCCATGGTTGTGGGAAACGACTTTTATTAGTAACACTGCTTACTTGTGTTACAGATAACAGAATTAACATAAATATACAACCAAATTTTAAATAACACAGAAAGCGCAGCGTCAGCTGTTTCCTGCTCATTAACAGACGTGCGCCTCAAAGGATAATGACTTTCCAGCGGTGCCGAAACTAATTACGATCACGCAAGACGCTCCAAGGCTGAACGCGGAAGCTGGGAGAGGTGGCAATTGTATATTTGAATTTGGTGATGCAAATGTGCCATGAAATGATTTCCGAATGGAGGAAACCGCAATAAAGGAGTTATTTCTATTCTTCTCTAGTTGTAAATATTACTTACGCTACAAGGCTTGCTTCCTGGGCATTTAATGTAGTTGGAACCGTGAAGATCTTTAAGAAGTAAACTTGCAACACTAAATGAAAAAATAAATAAATGCTCCCTATTTTCTAGAGTAACCGATATTGGTGTATCTGTCTGTTTCTAAAATGTCTATATACAACACTTGCTGTGCTGCAAGACACACGGTTTAAACTGCAGTCTTGTGACGTACATGATTGATTATCTAAAGGTAGGTGTATGCTTACCTGCAAGAAAAGTGTTTTCATCAATCGATATCGGCGCAAGTGGAATTTTAGAAACCTAATTAATAAGAATTTTCATAGGACGAGAAGTTGCTGCATGTGACTGTTACAAGCATACAAGCTTTCATAGTTTTCTGCTTAATATCTGTCACTTTTTCGCGAGTAGCAAATTTGTATTATGTTACAAATTATTACTTCTCTGTAAATTTCCTTACTTTCCTACGTTGTCATCTTTCGGTAGGATTGATTTTTGGCGTATGCATCTGGAATGAAAACTGAAGACCCGTCAACTTCCGGTTTCTAACATGTGACAGAGGCAAAGATATAGTGCACTGAAGAGACAAAATTAATGTCTGAAGTTTGTCGTTGTTTAGGGAGGTATCATACTTTGGATGAAAACTCACAGCAAGAGTAGCACGCCTACAGCCTCTTTCCAGAAGGCAGATGGAAGTATTTTACAGGCAGCATCGTCGTTTTCTTTGAATGCAGTGAATGAAAGTCTTTATTGCTTCCATTATTCTTCATCTACGTTTACACCTACGCTCCACAAGTCACTGTAAGGTGCGTGGCGGAGGGTATGCTGTACCACTACTAGTCTTCCCTCTTCTATTCACTCGCAAATAGATTGAGGAAAAACCACCGTCTATATGCCTCCATACGAACGTTAATCTTCCTAATATTATCTTCATAGTCCTTACACGAAATATACGTTGGCGTCAGTTTTGAGTTCCCAAAGCACCTCCGTAATACTTGCGTGTTGTTAGAACCTGCCGGCAACAAATGTAGCCTGCCGTCCATGAATTGCCTCGATGTCTTCCTTTAATCCGACCTGGTGCGGATCGCAAACTGTCCTGTATGCGGTCCGCCACTACAGATGAACCACAGTATCAGAAAAGTCTCCCAATAAACCGAAGTAGACCATTTGCCTTCTCTGCTACAATCCTCACATGCTCATTCCATTTCATATTGTCTTGCAGCGTTACGTCTAGATAGTGTCTATGTCAATCAGCCCACTACTAATGCTGTACTCGAACATTACGGGATTCTTTTTCCTACTTATTCGCATTAACTTACATTTCTCTACACTTAGAGCTAGCTGTCATTCATCGCACCAACTAAAAATTTTGTCTAAGTCATCTTGTATCCTCCTACAGTCGCTCCACGACGACACCTTCCATTACAGTACAGCGTCATCAGCAAGTAGCCCCATACCGCTGCTTACCCTGACCGTCACATCATTTACGTATCTAGAAAATAACAGTGGTCTTATCACACGCCCCTGGAGCACTCCTGACGATACCATTGTTTCTGCTGAGCGCACGCCTCCGTGGAAAACATACTGGGTTCTGTTACAAAGTCTTTGAGCCACTCACATATCTGGAAACATATTCCGTATTTTTGTACCATCGTTAACAATCGCAACTGAAATTCTTCTTATGGGTCTCAAATGTGCCATTTATTTCCTTTAGCTAACACCTTTAATTCAGAGCTCATTTTAAAACCTGCAATTACTATAATTCGCGTTGTGAGACGCCAGAAGCTACAGAAAAAGCAGTTTTTCTTCAAACTCGCCTTGCTTTTTGGCTGGCAATAATCCTTACATTAGCAGAGACGCAGAAACTTCATGCTTATGTAACATACTTTGCACCAATAAGAAAATACACCGTTACTTTATCCTCAAAAACTATGAGATACAGCAAACTCCGCGATTTATTTAGAACGAATGAGTTTTTCGTCCAGGTGCTGGTGGTTGTTATCCTGCACTGTCCTCACTGTTGAGTAAATTGTAATTGTTTACTACAATTTCCCGGCGTAAGGAAATGAACAGTCTACAAAATGGGTACAAAAATGGGCTTTGGGTTACAGTATTTCAATTCCAAGGTAGTACTGGAGGGAATAAATTCAATGGTACTAGAGAGCAAAAATTGGAGATGGAAGATTAGAATCTAGACAATAAGTAACTTCAGACATCTACATCAAAACTCTGAAAGATCCTGCGAGGTGCATGGGAGAGGGGAAGTCTCATTGTACCAGTTTCTGCGGCTTCTCCTCGTTCCATTCACATAAGGGGCGCGGGAAGGATTATTATCTGAATGCCTCTCTCTAGTTAAGTAATATTGTCCCAGTCCTCTCGACGGCAGCGATGCCTAGGCGGTTGTAGTATTTTTTTAGGTTCAGCTTTTAAAGGTCGTACTTGACACTTTGAAAGCAGACTCTCTGGAGACAGTATAAATTTATCTTTGAGCCATTTTACATTTCTGAAAATTTTAAGCAAGTTCTCAGTCTTTGCATCACTTTGAAATCTTTTCTTGATTCGACTGAATATTTGTGCAGCTGTTTTTCAGTCCTTACTTCATTATAGGTAACTGCACCACATGCTAAAAGACTGAGATTACGTAAGCATGGTCCTTAATATGTAACTTGAGCAGCAAGGGACCGAACACACTTCCCTGGAGCTTACCTGGAGTTACTTCTACGTCGTCGAGGACTCTCCGTCTAAGAAAACAAGCTGCGTCCTTCCTATCAAGAAATTCTCAATCCAGTACCAAATTTCCCTTGATACGCCATACTTCCCACAGTAACTGTTGGTAATGTTACTGAGTCAAATACTTTTCAGAAGCCAAGAATTACTATGTCTGTGTGATTGCCTTGATTTACGGCTTTCAGGGTGTCGTTTGAGAAAAGCGCGTATAATTGGATTTCGCATGTTCGATGTTTTCGGAGTCCATGCTAGTTGACATGGAGGAGATCATTCTGTTCAAGATACCTCTTGATGTAAAAACTGAGATTGTACGCAAAATGGATGTTAAAGTTATGGGATGGCAGTTTTATGGATCACTTCTGCTGTCGTGCTTGTAGACAGGTATGACCCGCCCTTCATTACGGTTCTTTTTATTTTTCGAGATATCTCCGGTAGACTGATAGAAAGAGGGGCTATTTCGGCCGCTCATTCGGTATGGAATCTGATAGAGGTTCCATAGAGCCAGGCAGTTCTTTTCGTTTCTAACCATTTCAGTTGTTTCTCGGCACCACTAAAACCAATATCTACTTCACTCATATTTGCAGTGATGTAAGAATTAAACTGGGTCGATATTCCTGGATTTTTCTTTGTAAAGGCACATTTGAAACGGATTTCAGTATTTCTGCTTTTGCCCTTCTACGCGAAATTTCAATTCCTGTGTCGTCCACGAGTGTTTGGACACTAACTTTGGTACCACTAAAGCCTTTACATTTGATCACAATTTCTTCGGTTTTTATGAGAGATATTATGATAACATTAACCCACTGGAAGTGAAACATGGACGATAAATAGTCTGGACAAGAAGAGAATAGAAGCTTTTGGACAAGAAGAGAATATAAGCTTTTGAAATTTGGTGCTACAGAAGAATGTTGAAGATTAGATGGGTAGATCACATAACTAATGAGGAAGTATCGAATGGGATTGGGGCGAAGAGAAGTTTGTGGCACAACGTGACTAGAAGAAGAGATCGGTTGGTAGGACATGTGTTGAGGCATCAAGGGATCACCAATTTAGTATTGGAGGGCAGCGTGGAGGGTAAAAATAGTAGAGGGAGACCAAGAGATGAATTACTAAGCAGATTCAGAAGAATGTAGGTTGCAGTAGGTACTGGGAGATGAAGAAGCTTGCACAGGATAGAGTAGCATGGAGAGCTGCATCAAACCAGGCTCAGGACTGAAGACCACAGCAACAACAACCCGTTGCCAATCGCGCTTCATTCAGTATCCGTCCGTTTATAGCCTTATGCTTTGTTCTCCACCTGTTATGCAATAATAGTCTCCGATTCCTTAGTAGTTTCTTTACAGTGACTCTATACAATGAAGGGTTCCTCTCATCATCAACCGCTAGGTACCTATCAATGAAGTGCATGGTCAACTATTCCCTTAAATCTGAGTCACAGATAAGGTGTTACTCCGAAATGAAGAGATAGTCGAAGGAGAGGAAATCGTGTAGGTCGCATCAGAAGACCGATAGTCCTACCCTCCACCTCTCCTCCCGAATAATAATAATAATAATTATTATTATTATTATTATATTGTTTCAGCATGATTTACTAGTAATCATTAAATGAAACAACAAGTTCACTGTTACCAGTCACCGTTTTATTTATTTCCACGACGCCTTTCGAAGGTTTAAACCTCCATCATCGGGTGGATTTACATTAGTAAGTATTAAATTTGTGTGTGTGTTGTGTTACGATTTTTGGAGGAACTTGTGACACTGGCTAGTAGAGAAAACAAGACACTATTTCAGAATATGGTTTAGGATTACTTTTGACAAAAAAAATTAAAAACTGATATCTAATGGTAAACATTAAATAAGTAAACTATAGTACCTTCAGTGGTCACAGTTTCCTTTTGCTGTTACGACTTATTTAATGTTTACCATTAGATATCAGTTTAATTTTTTTGTCAAAAGTAATCCTAAACCATATTCTGAAATAGTGTCTTGTTTTCTCCACTAGGCAGTGTCACAAGTTCCTCCAAAAATCGTAACACAACACACACACAAATGTAATACTTACTAATGTAAATCCACCCGATGATGGAGGTTTAAACCTTCGAAACGCGTCGTGGAAATAAATAAAACGGTGACTGGTAACAGTGAACTTGTTGTTTCATTTAATGTCAGTAACAGTCACGGTAAAGCCTAACCTAAAAATGTTCGCATTTATAGTTACTAGTAATCGTCAGACAATCGTTCGTATTTATTACTCATCACTGCTATTGTACCGAAGTATCATGGATGAAACGCTCGTTTGAGGAAACATGCATGGGAGCACAACTAGTTTTCAAGAACCTGAAAGCTGTAAGTATAATAAGAGGTAACGCAACACGTATCGTCTGCAGATGGCCTCTGAGACATGTCTATGCAGTTCATTTTTTTCCTTTCCACCTGTTATGGCCTGGCGATAAATGTGGGACCGGCCGCGGCGATCGTGCGGTTCTAGGCGCTCCAGTCCGGAGCCGCGCTACTGCTACGGTCGCAGGTTCGAATCCTGCCTCGGGCATGGATGTGTGTGATGTCCTTAGGTTGGTTAGGTTTAATTAGTTCTAAGTTCTAGGGGACTGATGACCATAGCAGTTGAGTCCCATAGCGCTCAGAGCCATTGGAACCATAAATGTGGGTTCTTTGACTGCTCGGTGAGATGTCACATAAGAACTGGAAAACATGAAATGTTAGTTCAACTTATTACATAAATGAATGAAAGATTTACTTAACTTTGACACAGTTCTTTGCCATGGAGTGCTTGATAATTTACAACTGTCACTCGGTATGAAAGCATAACTTAATGCACAGCTTAACACTATTCTCTTGCAGTACAAAATGGAGCATGAAAGTACATTTCAACGGAAACTTTAACAACTCGTTGGTTCTCCACAATGGCGTTGGAGCCTTCAGGTGAGGTCACGAACTGGGGAAAGATCTTGCAAGTGCGAGGGCATTGCAGTGCTGAGAGGAAGGCGTGGTCGGCAAGAGCGCCTCCCACACGTCGTTGCGGATTGCACTGAGCCCTCGCAAACGTCAGTGGTATCGATATGTGTTTCCTACTTCGGTGTGGCATCACAATCTCTGGACAGCCCCACAGCACTATCTGTCTTTAATTCTGTCTGTAAATCTGACGGTCGTCGCCTCACTAGTACAGTCACTACAACCAAAAATCCAAGTTTATTTGTAGAGCATTTCACGAGTACAAAGTCTGTTGATACATTAAGATAATAAAACAACGTCCTCCACACTTCGGTCGAAATGGCGTAACTGGTCGAGCAATAACGTATTTCTTTCGTTACTGTTTTCTTGTACAAAACGTATTTCTTCGATAGTGACGTCACCTCTGCGTGCCTGACGGTGCCATACCGGGGGCACGCAGTGATACTAGCCTATTTTGAGATAATTGCCATCCTCGAGTCTGTCGCGGTATGACGGCGAAGGTTAATACACAAGGTGTTTTCAAAGTCTTTGCATCAAACTACTAGGGGTGATACACTACGTTATGAGGAGCCACTTTTGTTACAGACAGAGTGTTTCCTGACGTTTCCCAGCGATACTAGGTACCTTTCGATTGAGTTCGCCGGCCCTGGTACGACGAGATCTCACAGAATTAGTAGGGTCTACTAATCAGGTGTGCAGCATACTATTTATCCAGCAAATTGATAGAGAGATATTGAACAAGTAAAGCTTATCAGTGAGAGTCTCTAAGCAGAGAAAAATATTGTAGAAGCAAGTCTGGAACTTAACTTTGCTCTGCCTGCCCCCTTTCATGCGGATCAGGTGACTGGAATATAGGCAGCAAACACTGTGTACGCACATCCTGCCACATCTCAGGGCCGGGAAGCGTAAGCGAATCATTTGTCTCTACTAAAAGTTGTTCCTCGTAACACGTTCTATCACCTCTAGAAATCTGATGTTAAGACTTTGAAACGCTCAGTACAACAATAAGGAGAAGTTGAATAATTTTTCTAATGATGTAACAAATAGCACACAATTACATACGAAGAAGGATACTATACATAATAAGTACTCTATTAATATTTTAGAACAGTGAAGACAGATACACAGCAGATAATATTTAGATGTCATCCATTTTCGTGTTAGGTTGTGATGTTCTGGTGTGAAAACAGTATACTAACCGTGTATGAAGGTCATCTACAAAAATATTGCGAAGCTTAGTAGATTGTTCTTTTGTTAACATAAACAGTACTTAAGAATTTTGTTTATCCTCGAATGTTAACTTCAGTGACTCGAATCCCTTTGTAACGTAATGCACTTCAGGAAATTCATTTAGATAATTAAAACGACAGCAGCGACGGCATAGCCTATGCAAACGATATCTAATTGTACTTCTGATCATATACCCAGCCAGTGAACTTACAATATGCACTGCCGGTGCAGATCAAACAACTTCGTGTTGACTATGGTTCAGAGCGGTGCTTGGAACCTCTAATCTGTTGGATGTCTCAGGCTGGCCACGTGTGATAAGCAAAGCCAGTCAAACAAATCACATGATACGCGACCTGCGGCGGTTTATCTGTGCATTAATTCAACGCTCGCTTCACCTCCTGCAGGTGAATCTTACGTTTTATTGTTCACTTATGACGGATATAAGAAGATAATCAGTAGTGACACACTTTGCGAGAAAAGTTAAAATCTGGTTGGGACAGATGCAATAAATTTCCGTGAAAGTCAAACATGTTAGCATAGAATTCAAAATAAATTTTATACAGAATAGTGAGGAAATAAAAGAACACATCAAAAATATTTCGCTACCTCTTAGTAACAGACATCGAAACTATAGAAGATGACGTGCGCTTTCGGTTTTGCTGAAGTTCGCACGGAAAACTGAGGAGTGAGAGGAAGTATAGCTACATTTATCTGTAGTACAATAAATAAATTATGATGTTTAATAGGTAACGATAATCGCAACAGATGTCCAGCGACCCTAAGATCACGTATTCACATGTAGTTTCTTGCTGTTCCGCACAGTCACAAATACAGATGATACGACAAACTGCCTATTGGCTTCTGTCTCGGGTTCTTCGGCCGACGTTCATCTAATGATTTTTCTGACGTTTCGCCAGCACGAGTGGCTGGCATTGTCAAAGCTTCACCCTCCATTGCCGGTGGGTGAAGCTTTGACAATGCCAGCCACTCGTGCTGGCGAAACGTCAGAAAAATCATTAGATGAACTTCGGCCGAAGAACCCGAGACAGAAGCCAATAGGCAGTTTGTCAACAAGTGGCCACGAAAGCCTTAACAATTTTGTACAGATGATACGGTTTGGTGATTATTTTAATGGTTAATGTGACCCCGTACATTGATGCAAACATCCTAGCCGTGTCTATAGTGTTTGTTGAAGACCTCTCTGAAAGGGAGCACTGACAATCACAGTCTTTTAAAAATCTTATTCCACTGCTGTCATCTGTTTACTTCAATTCTGCGTACATTATCTGTCTAGAAATTATATCGGCAGACGACACGGCTTTCAATCGGAACTGGAACGAAGTAACTCATCGACATCACTAGATAAACAGCACTCTCTCGGCTAGATTTGTTTATTTAATTCATGACTCACTACATATTAAAAGATTTTTGTGCGGTCTATGGGACTGGAAAATGCAGTGCAACCACCCGTCTCACTCTCCGGACTTAATCCCTCGATTCCTAAACTGAAGGAAGCACTCCGTGGAATTCGCTTAACAGGTGTTACAGGGATTCGTCAGGCAATAGACCACTCGAACGATCAACACAACTAGCATTGCTAAGAATATCCTACGACTTCCACAACGCTGGGAACGGGCTCTACGAAATGCTTGCATCTACTTTAAAGGACAATAAACCTTTGAAACATTTATCTGTTTTGTATAAATTGTAAATAAATAGTGGCTACTGTTAATAAATGAAAAGCTCTATACTGCTTATGTTCTATAGGATCAAGTTATTGAGTTAATCGGTTTTCGCCTTACAAGACTAACTGACAATAGCCGCCAAAGAAATTACAATGTTTGTGAACTACATCAGAAAAGATGTTATTGTCTGGACTGAGGCATAAACAGACAGTAAATGACATCTTCAATAGTGTGGTGATAGTGCAATTTTAAAAGCAAAAAGTTGTACAAAGTCGAACTGCATTAGCACCATACTGTAAAAGATGGCATTTAAAAGACATGAAGCTGTACTACAGATAAACACGACGTTGTGCAGCTTTTTGCCTTTTAAACAGCATTACCACCACACTGCAAAAGCTGACATTTGCTGTTTGTTTGTGCCTCAGGCTAGATAGATTACATATTTTCTAATTTTCTTATAAACAATGTAACTTATTTGGCAACGATAGTAGGTTAAAGTGTGCTGATGGCTTTGTAAGCACAAAACCGATTAACTCAAAATATTAATCGTGTAGAAAATAAGCAGTATAGTGCTTCTAGTTTATTACAATGTTTCTACCAAGAGCCGACGGAAAAATTAGTTAACATGCCTCTATTTAAGTTCCAACCCTCGTATTTAGTGTGATTTTGGTGTTTCGGCGCTGTATTACTAAAAGAGATTTTTAGTTGACGATTTACATCTGCCGGCCGAAGTGGCCGAGGGGTTCTAAGCGCTTCAGTTTGGAACCGCGGGACCGCTACGGTCGCAGGTTCGACTCCTGCCTCGGGCATGGATGTGTGTGATGTCCTTAGGCTAGTTAGGTTTAAGTAGTTCTAAGTTTTAGGTTACTGATGACCTCAGATGTTAAATACCATAGTGCTCAGAGCCATTTGAACCATTTACATCTCTGTTATTTAGGTGAAAGCAACTGGGTTCGGTCTTGTTAAGATTTCGTTATGAGCCTCCATTTCTTGAAGTACTCATTCATAGTGTACAAATCGTTTGTTACAATGATATAGGTGATTTTACAGCTTTTATGTTGAAGAGCTAACGCTAGGTCATCGGCGTACCAAAGTGCCCAAATATACGCGCAATAGTGTTAGATGGGTCTGAGACATACAGACTAAATAAAGTGGGCGACAGAACAGACCCCTGCGGTAGCCCAGTGTTCAGCATTCTCTGTTTGCTTACAATGTTGCATTGCACAACGCGAACGTATCTGACTGTAAGCTACTGATTACCTTATGGAACACAGCCGATATTCGACTACGGTAACCAAGAAGAGCCTGGTTGAACAGGGACTTGAACTCTGCTTTCCCCGAATACGAGTGAAAAGTGGTAACCACAGCGTCACCTCATCTGGTGTTTTCCACCAAGCGAATGCGAGTAACGGTTCAGGTTATGACATCGGCTGGTACCCTCCCCGGTGTTACATCACGAGGAAGCGGTGAGCCTGCCGGCTACTGTGGCGATGTCGCCGCTGCTCAACTGTCCCCAAGGCCGCAAGCTGCTGCCCGCAACCCGCTCCCCTCCTTCTGGCGCGGGCAGCGCCGCGGAGGATGGACAGCCGCTTGGAAGACTGCCGCGTCCAGTCTGCACAGCTACGTACCAGAGACTGGTAAACTCGTTCATTTTGAAACTAGTTCAATGGTGGCAGGTCCATTTTGGTACCATTTCATTGTTACTTATATAACTGTGTAAAGTTAAACGTAAAATAGAAACTAGAAATACTGTGCCCAATAGAAAGAGAGTTATGCGGTAGGGAGGAAGGAGCGAGGAGAGGAACGGGATCGTGCAAACATACCGCCGTTTGAGTCTCGTAAGGATTCCCGTATGGAGGACATAGTGATAGTCATCCCTGGGGTTGTGAAGCAGCTGAATGGGTTGAAAATAAACTAATCGCCAGGTCCTGATGGGATTCCAATTCGGTTTTACAGAGAGTACTCTACTGCATTGGCTTCTTACTTATCTTGCATTTATCGCGAATCTCTTGCCCAACGTAAAGTCCGGAGTGACTGGAAAAAAGCGCAGGCGACGCCTGTGTATAAGAAGGGTAGAAGGCTGGATCCTCAAAATTAGAGACTAGTACGATCCTCAAACGAATCTCAGTTCGAATATAATGAATTTCCTTGAGACGGAGAAGTTGCTGTCCATGCATCAGCACGGCTTTAGAAAGCATCGCTCCTGCGAAATACAACTCGCCCTTTTTTCACATGATATCTTGCGAACCATGGATGAAGGTTATCAGACGGATGCCATATTCCTTGACTTCCGGAAAGCGTTTGACTAGGTGCCCCACTGCAGACTCCTAACTAAGGTACGAGCATATGGGATTGGTTCCCAAATATGTGAGTGGCTCGAAGACTTTTTACGTAATATAACCCAGTACATTGTCCTCCATGGTGAGTATTCATCGGAGGTGAGGGTATCATCTGGAGTGTCTCAAGGAAGTGTGGTAGGTCCGATGTTGTTTTCTATCTACATAAATGATCTTTGGGATAGGGTGGATAAAAATGTGCGGCTATTTGCTGATGACACTGTGGTGTACGGGAAGGTGTCGTCGAGTGGCTGTAGGAAGATACAAGATGACTTGGACAGGACTGTTGATTGGTGTAAATAATGGCAGCTAACTCTAAATATAGATAAATGTAAATTAATGTGGATGAATAGGAAAAAGAATCCCGTAATGTTTGAATACTTCATTAGTAGTGTAACACTTGACACAGTCACGTCGATTAAATATTTGGGTGTAACATTGCAGAGCGATATGAAGTGGGACAAGCATGTAATGGCAGTTGTGGGGAAGGAGGATAGTCGTTTCGGTTCACTGGTAGAATTTTGGGAAGGTGTGGTTCATCTATAAAGGAGACCGCTTATAAAACACTAATACGACCTATTCTTGAGTACTACTCGATCTTTTGGGATCCCTATCAGGTCGGACTGAGGGAGGACATAGAAGCAATTCAGAGGCGGACTGCTAGATTTGTTACTGGTAGGTTTGATCATCACGCGAGTGTTACGGAAATGCTTCAGGAACTTGGGTTTGAGTCTCTGGAGGAAAGAAGGAGTTCTCTTCATGAATCGCACCCGAGGAAATTTAGAGAACCAGCATTTGAGGTTGACTGCAGTACAATTTTACTGCCGCCAACCTATATTTCGCGGAAAGACCACAAAGATACGATAAATTAGGGCTCGTACAGAGGCATATAGGCAGTCATTTTTCCCTCTTTCTGTTTGGAGTGGAACACGGAGAGAAGATGCTAGTTGTGGTACGAGGTACCCTCCGCCACGCACCGTATGGTGGATTGCGAAGTATGTATGTAAATGTAGATGGAGGCTGAGGGAGGCATAGTAACAAATAAAATATACGCAGATGCCATCATTTCAGAGAGAACTTGTACTTGGGCTCGAAGAAGTTGGTTGGAGTAATTGGTGATTTGCTCTACAAATGAAAAGTAGCGATTCCAATATTTAATTATGTTGATATGAATGGATGAACCAAGCCGAACACAGCGGGGCGAAAGAAGTGGTCGACTGAGAGAGACAACGAAACATGAGGACCGAACAATCGTCCGAGAGGCACTCAGAGCCCCGTACTCATTATCGTCGTCGATCTGACGTGCAACTAGTGTTTCAGTGACCGTAAGGACCATTAATAGGCGGCTCACAGAAAGAGGGCTGAGCTCACGGCGACTACTGCTCAGACTACTATTGGCCTTTCTGCACAAACAAGCCAGTTTGCAGTGGTGGCGTGGAATCTCATTGACTGGAGTAGAAATGTCTTCAGTGATGAGTCCCGCTTCTGAGTGAGCCCCGATGACCAAGAAGACGTATCTTCAGACACCCCAGACAGCAGTGAGGCATGTCACCAGTCATAAGGCCTGATAACCAAGAGTGATGGTCTGGGGTGCCATTTCTTTTCATACCACGACCCCTCTGGTTGTCACCCGCGGCACCTTTACAGCACAGCGGTAGGTCGATGATAGTCTAAGCCCGATTTGTTACCCCTCATGAGAAGTCATTCTGGGCTTACATTTGAGCAAGATGGTGACGACCCCCACGAGAAGAGACTTTCTACTGCTTGCCGTTGTGCTTCACAAACGCCATCTTGGCCAGCAAGGTCGCCGGAATTAGGAATTCTGTATTATGAGGATTATGAGCTACATCCTCCACCTAGCTCAGGATTCTGACGATATGACGAGTCAATTGGACAGAACTTGGCACGTCATCCCTCAGGAGGGCATCCAACAACTCTGTCAATGAATGCCAAACCGAATAACTACGTGCATAAGAGCCAGACATCCTCTATTTGTGAAGCTTTTCCTGTTGAATAAATCATCCAATTTTTTTTAATTGTAATCATTTGTACACGTGTATCACATCTACCGATTTCCGTCCAATTCGATTAATTCCTTCGTCGTGCATCGCTTTTTTTATTGTTATTCTTAGAGTATATTAGTTTCACGGTGGAAGGCGTTTCATGTGTTTTGTATACAGGATACCTTAGGGTGATTTGACGATAGAAACCGCTTGTGATTAAAGCTTATTCATTACCAGCTCTTCCTGATAAATTATGACTTTCTTTCTAATTCTTCCTCACTATGGGGCACCACCTACACAAAATATATTGAAAATCTCCCTGCGTTTCATAACGGTTCAGTGTCATGGAGTTATTTACTAAGCGATATTACAGACGTATGGTACAAGAACTTATATTGAGGCTCGTGAATGAGAAATATATGTATTATAAATGTAAACGGCTCCACGAAGTCATTCTAATTTTACAATCGGTCATTGAACAAAATCTGACTGGTCAGTTTAATGCATTACATATATCGTACTTGGATTGCTATAATCGCAGGCACTGCGTGGCGGAGACAAGCAATGTGTAAGGCTTGTTTCTTTCGTATGTTTGTTATTGTATATGTTTATTGTGTCTGTTTCTTAAACTGTACCCTTTTTTGTTCGTCATGTCCTGTTACTGTTTTGTGTTTCTGTGTGTTCTGTAGTGTCCGTATTGTTTGAGGGGTTGCGTGCCCTGCTTGTTTTCATTTTTCTTTAGTTATGTCTTGATTTTGTGGTTGAGTTGTTGCGTTATATAGTGTCATAATCATTGCTTTTGATTATGATTTTTATTGTTTGTAATTCTTTTTCATATTTTCTTTGCTGACTGGGGTATTATTTAGTCTATGTAATAAGTGTCGTAGAGCCGCTAGTTTTTGATTTTGTGGGTGGTTTCGTGTGGCATCTATAATCGTACCTGTTATGTTGGCTTTCTGAAATGTGTCTTCGTTGCTGTTTCTGTTTCTCGTTATATCCACGAAATGTATTTGGAACATGCAGCAAGAGTATGTGTTTAGTTAGAGGATACAAATAGCCAGGTCCTAGAGAAAGAGCTGGGCAAAACATTGAACATCACTTGTTATAAAGCACATACTTCAAAAATTTATTAGCCAGCAAGAATTTTTTTGCAAAAGAATAATGAGGTGCAATCATCAATGCTTTCTTTTCCATTCAAAAAAGAAAAAAATAAAGTTCTGTTTTAAGAAAAATTATTAAACTTAAAATGCCAAATGTTAAACAATTTAGGCACGGTACACAATTTTAAGACAATTACAAAAGCTGAAACACATTAAATATTAATAAATTACAATTGGCCAGCCCAACGGCAGATTGGGGCACAAACGCCAGATGTAAACCTCGGACATTGGGCCCTGGTGACAGTAAGGAAGTGAGAATAAGTTGACCGGTATAACATGTAGAGAAAACACTGTCTTAAATAGGGAAAGAGTAACGCTAAAGTAAAGCCTGTAGCCCAGCTCTAAAAGGTATCACACTAAAAGCAGGTAAGAACACGGCAGTAACCATGATTCAACGATTACTCATACTTTAAATGTCACGACGATCTTGACCAACGCAAAAACCGCTTTCAAACTAGTAACCACAGCTAAAAAAAAATACCTTGACCCTGTCGGGAATTTTATGTCCTTCTTCCTTGCACATCTTCACTTGTAATTTAACAGATGCAAACACCGCTTGAGTATTATATAAAACATTCCACTCATTTCGCTAAAGAGTTGTTGTGTTATGTGGCCTAGTCACTGTCACTAACTATAGTGAATCCCCTTTTTTAAGTTTATATCAGTGGCAAGACGAAATATAAAATCGAAATTAAGCACTGACCGCAAGGCCTTAAAATCAAAATCATAAAAAACGACAGTTTGAACTTTTACTTAAAATCGGGCACCCGAAATCTAAAAAAAAAAAATAAACAGATAAGGCAGTTTCCGTACGGCGGAGAGACTGTGCATATACCAGAGGACGCTTCAAATAATCGCCAATTAAACGCAAAATGCGGGAAAGGAGCACAACTGAAGTTAAAAACCGAATACAAGACGAGCACCTAGCTGCTTCAAATAAACTGCAAAAAGCCCAAATAAGTTTTTAGCGAACATTAGGAATGAAGCTCACATATGAACAGAAGGAGGTAAGACGTGGCTCTGTCCCCGGCCATAAAAGCAAAAAAGTCGCTGGCTTCGCCGAATCGCGCTGGCTGGAGGAAACCTCGAAAGCATGCCAACTAGATCGGCCGGGACGGGATGTAGTCTCGCCAGGCATGTCAAGCCAACAACCGCACTTCGAGTGCGATAAACGCCTGCTTACGACGCTTGCACCAGAAAATCCGTACGCCAGGAATACTGGCCAGTTTCTCTCCAAGAAGCACGTACGCTCTGTTGGACACCAATACCAACAGCTGTCCGCCTCGACCACCTCCATTCCTCTCGCTCCACTCTTTCCTTCCTACCACAGAGAGAGACGAAAGATGCTCGAACCGGCAAAGAAGGTATTCAGCTCAGAGTCCGCAAGCTATCGACCTCGCAGCACGGCTCAGTATCGGCTTTGTGCTTCTTTTTCCATAGTGAATTAAATGTTTTTATGTATACTCTTTATATCTGTACAAAGATTTTGTTTCGTTCACGTGAATATACACTGATCAGCCAGAACAGTATCATCTCCATAATAACCGGTATGTCCACGTTTGGCATTGAATACAGCGGCGACATATCGTGGAATGGAAGCAATGAGGCCTTGGTATGTCACTGGAGGGAGTTGGCACCACATCTGCACCCAAAAGTCACCTAATTCCCGTTAATTCCCGGGAGAGGGGCGACGAGCTCTGACACCACGCTCAATCACGTCCAAGATGCGTTCGATCCGGTCCAGAACAGGCGAGTTGGAGGGCCAGCACGCCAAATGGAAATTGCCATTTTGTTCCTCGAACCACTCGATCACTCTCATGGCCCTTTCGTCATGGCTCATTATCTTGCTGAAAAATGCCACTTTCGTCGAGAAACTAGCTCGTTATGGAGTGGTGCACGTGGTCTGCAACCAGTTTACCATAATAGTTGGCCGCCACGGATCGTTGCAGGAGCTCCACTGGACCCATGGATGTCCACGTGAATGCAGCCCAGAGCATGATGGAGCCGCCGCCGAATTGTCTCCGTCCCGCAGTACAAATGACAAGGAAATGTTTACCTGGAAGACGACGGATTCGCGCCCTTCCATCAGCATGATGGAGAAGGCATCGGGATTCATCAAACCATGCAATGAGCGCTCTGCCACAGCGCCAATGTGCAGTGCAAATCGTCACGCTCCGATTTCAGTCGTAGTTGCTGATTTTGTGGTAGGTCCGTCACTAGGAGTGTTCGGTGCACTGTGTGTTCACAAACTCTTGCATTCTACCCAGCATTAAAGTCTGATGTTAGTTCTGCCACAGTTCGCTGCCTTTCCTGTTTTACTAGACTGTCCAGCCTACGACGTCCGACATCTGTAATGGGGGGTGGCCGCCCAACCCACGACATCTGGACGTGGCCTCATCTTGGTTTCGCCACGTGCTGAAGACACTTACCACAACACTCCTCGAAAACCCGACAAGCCGTACAGTTTCCGAAGTGCTCGTGCCGGTCCATCACATTCTGCCCTCGGTCTAACACAGAGAGATCGTGCTGCTCCCCCATACTCCACACGGACTGTATGCTCATTGACACTACATGCATCGTTCGTGTGTCTGACTAGCAGTCATTCCCCGCCAGCTGACGCTGCTATTGCCTGGGCGGATTTATGTCGGTAGTAGGTCGGTGGTCATAATGTTCTAACTGATCAGTGTACTCCCTAGTGAAATCGGATGAAAATTTTTGAGCAGCCTTTACTATGGAAAGGTCTCTGCGTGCGCAACCTACACTACTGGCCATTAAAATTACTACGTCAAGAAGAAATGCAGATGATAAACAGGTATTCATTGGACAAATATACTACAACTGACATGTGATTTCATTTGCACGCAATTTGGGTGCATAGATCCTGAGAAATCAGTATACAGAACAACCACCTCTGGCCGTAATAAAGGGCTTGATACGCCTAGGCATTAAGTTAAACAGAGCTTGGATGGCGTGTATAGGTACAGCTGCCCATGCAGCTTCAACACGATGCCACAGTTGATCAAGAGTAGTGACTGGCGTATTGTGACGAACCAGTTGCTCGGCCGCCATTGACCAGACGTTTTCAGTTGGTGAGAGATCTGGAGAATGTGTTGGCCAGGGCAGCAGTCGAACATAATCTGTATCCAGAAAGGCCCGTACACGACCTGCAACATGCCGTCGTCCATTATCCTGCTGAAATATAGGGTTTCGCAGGGATCGAATGAAGGATAGAGACACGGGTCGTAACACATCTGAAATGTAACGTCCACTGTTCAAAGTGCCGTCAATGCGAACAAGAGGTGACCGACACGTGTAACCAATGGCACCCCATACCATCACGCCGGGTGATACAACAGTGTGGCGATGACAAATACACGCTTCCAATGTGTATTCACCGCGATGTCGCCAAACAGAGATGCGACCATCATGATGCTCTAAACAGAACCTGGATTCATCCGGAAAAATGACGCTTTGCCATCGCGCACCCAGGTTCGTTGTTGAGTACACCATCGCAGGCGCTCCTGTCTGTGATGTAGGGTCAAGGGTAACTGCACCCATGTTGTCCGAGTTGATAGTCCATGCTGCTGTAAACGTCATCGAGCTGTTCGTGCAGATGACTGTTGTCTTGCAAACGTCCCCATCTGTTGACTCAGGGATCGAGACGTGGCTGCACGATCTGTTACAGCCATGCGGATAAGATGCCTCTCATCTCGACTGCTAGTGATACGAGGCCGTTGGGATCCAGCACGGCGTTCCGTATTACCGTCTTGAACCCACGGATTCCATATTCTGTTAACAATCATTGGATCTCGACCAACGCGAGCAGGAATGTCCCGATACGATAAACCGCATTCGCGATAGGCTACAATCCGACCTTTATGAAAGTCGGAAACGTGATGGTACGCATTTCTCCTCCTTACACGAGGCATCACAACAACGTTTCACCAGGCAACGCCGGTCTACTGCTGTTTGTGTGTGAGAAATGGGTTGGAAATTTCCTTATGTCAGCACGTTGTAGGTGTCGCCACCGGCGCCAAATGTTGTGTGAATGCTCTGAAAAGCTAACCATTTGCATATCACAGCATCTTCTTCCTGTCGGTTAAATTTCTCGTCTGTAGCACGTCATCTTCGTGGTGCAGCAATTTTAATGGTCAGTAGTGTATTTGCGCTGGTAAATTTCAGTACAGGTCTCCTTCTCACTCTGGGTAGAGATTTTTTTTTAATATTCTATATTCGAACTACAAATGAAACGCAATTAACCCACTACCTAACTACATCAGGGGATCCTAAGTATTCCACTGACATTCTGGGCTTTGTCCGGGAATCAGTTGGCATCGTTTGGACTGAGAGAGAGGGGTTAGCGCCGGTGAGGCAAGGCGGCGGCTGTGTCCCTGGGAACGGACGGCAGTAATCGCCACGCAGCGCAGCGGCTGGGACATTACGCGCATTACTGCTGCTAATAAGCGGCTGGCCGGCTGTGCGTGAAGGCGCATCGCCGCGCGGCCACCGCAGCGGGTCCCGCCGTTACCGGGAAACCGGCCTTCGTGCGGCGGGCATTACTTAAAAACTGGGACGCGAGCGTCTGCGGAGTCGACTGACCGTGGCGGCAGCGTTTCCTCAAGGTCGTCCGTTTCTCGAATCCACATCGCCGTAACGGAAGTTTACTGACGGCCCGTCTGGTAGAGTTCGTAAGATCCCCATGAAATAGGTTACAGTGCTCAATAAATATACCTCATATCCCGTAGGAACATTACTACACTCCATCTCACGAAAATCGCAACACCAGGATGAATAAATCATTAAATATGTAGACGTACGGGTAAGTTGCAACTCTGTTCAGCTCAATATAATCTGAATTTTTCACAAACAGAACAAACGTGATGGCTTTCTTCGGAAGAAATTCCGCAAGAACCAAAATAATGATCAATTCAACTATTCTATCTTTAGCTGACTTGAATGTAGTATATTTTTGATGGCGAGAGACACACAGATATTACAATAAATAAGTTCCAGATGATACGCGACACTATAAGAAGAAGACGGAGCTGAAGGTTTACACGTAATAACGGTCCCTCTGTCCCTGTGCTTTTTCATGGAAGTAAGTCAAGGAAAATTAGAGAAGGAGAGAGTGATACAAGATGCGTACAAACAGCCAAAATTAAACTTCCCGTGTCTGTAAAACTATATTCTAACGGAGACCGATTTAGAAATGAGCACATCAGAAAAGAGCTGTAAATATACAAGTTGTCGCAGGAGGAGTTACCAATAATCAGAGCTATGACAGGAAGTATAATTCCAAAAAAAAAAAAAAAAAAAAGGGGGGGGGGCGGACAGTAAACATGGGCTCGAAAATGCACACCTTAAGACCTATGAACATTTCTTCGATACTGTCAAACAAATATCTTCTAATACAAGCTCTTTGCTTTCCGTATTTTAGGAGGAGGTAGTATGGACAAAAACAAGAAAAAATTGCCTAGTACACAAGGGCTCCAAATTGCGTACCTTAAGTTTAGTAACAAAGGACATGTTTCACAGCAGCGAAGATGTTCAAGGTAAGCATTTTAATGTCCATGTTTACTGGACATTTATTTCTAGATTTAGTCGATACTACCACCGCTCAAACTATGGAAAGCGAAGATTTTACATTAGTAGTGGTTTGTTTCACAGTGTTGTCACACGCCGCTTGCATCGACCATTCTAAATTACTGTAGACAGGAATCTCATGATCGCAATGTCCCGGCAAGGGAGAGTTTCATATTACTGATAGAAATTGAAAATTGTTGCAGAAAGCCTAGTGTAAATTGTGGGGCGCCACTGCTGGTGAATGATCGGTGAACCGAGAAGCTGGGCAAGAGTGGGAGAATAATGCAGGCGCCAAAGTATCCGTCGGCACAGATAAAGATTGTCAAAGAAATTTCAGTGCTGTTCCAATCTGTTTGTGACTTGGAAAAGATATGTCGGCTCCATTCAGCACATATCGTTAGATGTGAGTGTAACGATTGATTGTAAAAGCTGGTTAGAGATTTCAGGTGGTGTCTGACTGTACATACTATGTGAAACTACAGTGGCGTAGATTTTAATAATTATTGGAAGTGATTTTGTGGTTTGATTCTTGGTGGTTTACTCTGTTAAACTGTAGTGATAATATGACCGAACCGGAAGGTCGGACTGATTAGACTCGGTTTTGGATAAATGATGGAGCGGTATAATCTTGCAAATGAGATTTCATTTATTCTGTACAAGTGAGTTGTCCTTAGAAGGTTCTGATTTTACTTAAGATTCGTAATAACCAATTTCGCCCTCGGCAATTCCTGAGCAGTCAGGGTGGATTACTATGGTGAGACAGTAAGGCCTCATGCTTGTTGGTAAGAAGAAGAAGAAATAGTAGCCTGTTTAGGGACACACATGATGAAAAATTTAGTACACAGAGCTGCCATCACTGGTAGTAACAAAGGCTGTAACCTGGTAGGGCACCCAGTGGAACTGAGACAGATGCGATTGCGTCATTCCGTGCTGCTTCAGTTCTACACGGTACCAGAGTTTATCAACCCTAGCAGCTGGTGACTGGTGCAGTGCCTGTCTCCTGCCAATCCATTAAAAGATGTTTTCAACGGGCAGGAGATCTGAAGAACATGCTACCTCTGTACCGGCGTAGATGACTGTCTTTTGCTGTCCTGTTGAAAGCCAACCTTGCAGAGACCGTGAACATACTGCACAGTAACCAGCCACCTGCCGTCCAAGTTGCGAACCAGAGGTGATCGTATTGTGTATACAGTGACACGGCAAACCATTATTCCAGGTGCTGCTCCCGTTTGACGAGGACGACGTTCGTTCCTCTCGGAGCTTCCACATACAGATACATAATTCGTGGCTCTGCAGGCAGAAGCGGGACTTGCCTGAAAAGACGATGAGGTCCAGTGATGTTGTAGGGAGGACGACTGCTGACGCGGGGCGTCTCCACACGTCTTCGGCCTGGAAACTGACTTGAGTAGGTCTTCAGTGATGAGTCCCGCTTCGCAGTGACCCTGATCATCGAGGTCCAGTGATGTTGTTGGGAGGACGACTGCTGAGGCGTTGTCCGGGGCGTCTCCACACGTCTTCGGCCTGGAAACTGACTTGAGTAGGTCTTCAGTGATGAGTCCCGCTTCGCAGTGACCCTGATCATCGAGGTCCAGTGATGTTGTTGGGAGGACGACTGCTGAGGCGTTGTCCGGGGCGTCTCCACACGTCTTCGGCCTGGAAACTGACTTGAGTAGGTCTTCAGTGATGAGTCCCGCTTCGCAGTGACCCTGATCATCGAGGTCCAGTGATGTTGTTGGGAGGACGACTGCTGAGGCGTTGTCCGGGGCGTCTCCACACGTCTTCGGCCTGGAAACTGACTTGAGTAGGTCTTCAGTGATGAGTCCCGCTTCGCAGTGACCCTGATCATCGAGGTCCAGTGATGTTGTTGGGAGGACGACTGCTGAGGCGTTGTCCGGGGCGTCTCCACACGTCTTCGGCCTGGAAACTGACTTGAGTAGGTCTTCAGTGATGAGTCCCGCTTCGCAGTGACCCTGATCATCGAGGTCCAGTGATGTTGTTGGGAGGACGACTGCTGAGGCGTTGTCCGGGGCGTCTCCACACGTCTTCGGCCTGGAAACTGACTTGAGTAGGTCTTCAGTGATGAGTCCCGCTTCGCAGTGACCCTGATCATTACCGGAGACCTGTCTCGAGACGCCCCGGACGGCGGTGGGATACTAACCTACGCCCGCCCTACAGGCCGACAACCAAGAGTGACGGTCTGGGGGGCCACTTTATTTCATAGCAAAACCCGTTTGGTTGTCATCCACGGCACCCTTACAGCATAGCGGTACGTCGACGATATTCTACACTGTGTTTTGTTGCCCTTCATGGCAAGCCACCCTGGGCTTACATTTCGGCAAGATAATCCCGTTCCGCACTCAGCGAGAGTTTCTACTGCTTATCTTCCTGCTTGCCAAACGCTACCTTGGCCAGCATAGTTTCCGGAACTCTCTCCATGTGATAAAGTTTGGAGTGACCGGAGAACGTGTGGAGCATTATGGGCACGACATCCCAACCATCTCGGGATTTTGACGTTCTAACTCGCCAATTAGACAGAATTGGCATTGTATCCCTCAGGAGAACATCCAAAAAGACTATCAATCAGTACCAAACCGAATAATGTATTGCATAAGGGACAGAGATGGACCTACGCGCGCGTTATTGTCTTGCCCAATCTGAAAAGCTGTCTCCCTTGTACAAGCCATCTATTTTTTATGAATTTGTAATAATCTCTTTGTCTGTACATGAACATAACATTTACCGATTTTAGTTCCGTTCCATTCGGATAATTCCTTCGTGGTGTGTCGTACTTTTTTTTTGAGTCTATAAGGCGTGTTTTTTAAGTAAGCACCGTTTTAAAATTTAAAGAAAGACGTGCTAAGATCTCTCAATAATTTTATTTTTACATGAAAGCCTGTACCTTAATGTACGCGCTGACGCCATTACAATCTGATTCTTCCTTGTTTACGTAGTGTACTGAGTATTTAAGATTCCTCCGATAATCGTGAGTCCCGCCGACTGTAATGTAAGGGCTGTTATAAGATTTCTTAGTGCTAAAGGCCTAAAAGCGATTGATATTCATCGTGAGATCTATGCAGTTTACCGAGAAAACATTATGAGTGATGGAATGGTAAGAAAGTGGGGGAGAGGAATTAAAAATGGCCGCACAAACGTGCATAATGAACAACAGAGTGGGCGTCCTTCGATCGTTAATGGAAGTTTGGCACAGGAAGTGGACAATAAGGTGAGAGAGCTTTACGATTTCCTCCTTGCGGGGTGACTTTCCTAATGTTTCTCGTAGTATTTTGTATGGCATTGTGACCGAGCACTTGAATTACCGAAAATTGTGCGCACGTTGGGTACCGAAAATGTGGACGGATGCGCACAAAACCAAACGTTTAGAGAGTGTATTGACTTTCCTTGAGCGGCACCACAACGACGGTGATGATTTCTTAAGCCAAATTTTTACGGCCGATGGAACATTCGTGGCCTACGTCACACCAGAATCAAAACAACAGTCCATGGAAGTTGAGCAAGGGCATCGTTTTGCTGCAAGACAATGCACGTCCGCATGTGGCGAATCAGACCAAAGATCTCATCACATCTTTTCGATGGGAAACTCTAGATCATCCTCCGTACAGCCCCGATCTTGGGCCCAGTGCCTACTATCTGTTCCTGCACTTGAAGAAACACCTGCGCGGTCAGCGTCTTCAAGACAATGACGAAGGCAAGACAGTGGTGATGCAGTAGTTAACAATTCATGCGGCAGACCTATGAGGAGGATGTTCAAAACCTGGTACAACGTTATGACAAGTGCGTCAATATTGACAGAAATTATGTAGAAAAGTAGAGTAAGGTACAGGCTTTCCTGTAAAAATAAAATTATTGAAATATCTTAACACGTCTTTTTTAAATTTCAAAACAGTACACGCCTCGTACATCAGTAAAAGCAAAGGAACCGTACTGCAACCGTAGTCTAAGTGTCGGTTTTATTCTGTGGTCGTTACTTTACCATATGAGAAATTTTTATCCTAGGAATTGTCGGTTACCAACAGTGTCTGGTCCAAGTATTGAGAGAGAACCCAGGACTCATCCTCGGCGCTGTGTTCCAGAAGGCGGTGAGTCAGCGGCCTTGCGGGCCCGCACCATTTTCCAGCCGCGGTCTGAGGCCTCCGGCTGCGACCGGCTCGCTTTCAAGGCCACCCATCGCCGAGTACCTGCCAGGCATTGAACATGAGACCGCGCGACACTTTTTGTGCTGCCAGTCCTGTTATAACTGTCAGCCGCTGCCGGCCGCCGTCTCGTGCGTAATACGCCGAGTCGCCACCGCCCCATCTTCCTGGAGCGTCTGTCCCAGTGATGCTCCGAACTGGGCCGAACGCACTGTCGCGGCTGCAGATTTGGAATACTCGTCTCCTGAAAAAGTTAAAACTGAGATGAAGAGCTCCAGTAAAACTGTCGTTCCTCAATTCACTGCGTGCGGTGAAAGCTGTGCTCCATTACGCGCTAAGCATTTTCGTTACGAGACACCGCGGCGTGAGTTATCGAACATTATGTAACACTGTTATCGATCTTCACGGCATGAATCCTTAGCGTAGGCTCTTACGCTGTAGAAACTCTGCATGCTGAAAACGTTCAAAGATTACTCACGTCATTTTCTAAGAGTTTCGAGATAATAATTTTGCATTTATTTCTTTAGTACCACAGTTTCTATTAGAAAACTGGACCCCAGAAATAGACGTTCCTTGTTGACACCATTCTGGTTGTACTCTAACACTTTAAAAAATCTTCCCTTTTTCGTATTAAAAATAGGAAACTGCTTTTAATGTAACACAGAATCATTATAATGGGGTTACAGAAAGATATGGTGCCACCGAGACTCATGTCTGCGTGAACACAGATGCAGGTGCTAGCCACCCCTGCAGGTTGCGCTGTTGTATCTCACCACGAAGCACACTTGTGCAGTATCACCATGCCGCGCGGGATTGGCTCAAATGGCTCTGATCACTATGCGACTTAACTTTTGAGGTCATAAGTCGCCTAGAACTTACAACTAATCAAGCCTAACTAAACTAAGGACATCACACACATCCATGCCCGAGGCAGATTCGAACCTGCGACCGCAGCGGTCGCTCGGTTCCAGACTGTAGCGCGCGGGATTAACCGAGCGGTCCATGCGCTGCAGTCATGCACTGCGCGGCTGGTCCGGCGGAGGTTCCAGTCCTCCGTCGGGCATGGGTGTGTGTGTTTGTCCTTAGGATAATTTAGATTAAGAAGTGTGTAAGCTTAGGGACTGATGACCTTAGCAGTAAAGTCCTATAAGATTTCACACACATTTGAACAGTGTCACCAATACGTTGTGAGTGTCAGTCGTGGTCATAACACTGCTACACTGCTCCCTGTAGCTGTGAGTGCGATATGTCGGAACTAAGTGAATACGAACCTCGGAAAATTGTGGGTGCTACCGTAACTAAGGGAGCCGAAGTATTTGGCGTTTCAAGAGGCATCGCATCGAAGGTGTTCAGCGTATACGCGGAAAGCGGAACAACATCATCCGCTAAGTCATAACACGGAAGAAGTTGTGTGTTGAGTGATCATGACAGAGGAGCATTGAAGAGGATCGTGATGGAAAGGAAGACGACAACGGCTACCAATGTCACTGCAGAACTGAATGGCGAGCTCGAGAAACCTATGTACACCAAGACAACTGCCGGCCGCAGTGACCGAGCGGTTCTAGGCGCTTCATTCTGGAACCGTGCGACTGTTGCGCTCGCAGGATCGAATCCTGCCTCGGGTATGGATGTGTGTGATGTCCTTAGGTTAGTTAGGTTTAAGTAGTTCTAAGTTCTAGGGAACTGGTGACCTCAGATGTTAAGTTCTATAGTGCTCAGAAGCATTTGAACCATTTGAACGAAGACAATTCAAGAGGAACTTCATGAGCAGGAAATTTCGGGGCGAGGTAGAATTCCATAATCACTCATTAGTGCTGCAAAGAAAACGTGGCACCGAAGCCGTAAAACATGGACTGTGCAGCATTGGAAGAAAATCGTTTGGTCGCATAGTCTTACTTCACGCTGTTTCCAACTTCTGGCCGAGTTTACGTCCCAAAAGTGAAACTTGGTGGGGGTTCGGTGACCATTTGGCAGCCATGTCCTGGCATTACATTAGTCTCAAGGTTACTCTGCAAGGCCGCATTACTGCCAAGGACTATGTGACCAGTTTGGCTGATGCGGTCCCATCCCATGGCACAATGTTTGTTCACTAAAGGTGAAGTTGTGCTTCAATACGATAGTGCCCCTGTTTGCACAGCATCATCCAGGACGGGTTTTGTGGGCGCGAGGATGAATTGTCGCGTCTCCCTCGTCACTACAGTCACCACATCTCAATGTTACCGAAACTTTATGGTCTGCTTTGGAGAAAATGGCGCACGTCACTATCCGCCTCCATCAAGGCTACCTAACATTGCCATTATTTTGCAAGAAAAATGGTATGAGATTTCCTAAAACCCATGCAGAACTTGTGTTTATCCCGGCCCTGACAATTTCGCCGTTGAGCGCCGAAAAGCTCCAAATACTGTCTCCATAGCAAACGTTTCTCTCAAGACTGAATACAGCTATAGAATGGAAATTTATATAACGTACTAAGGTATCCGGCCCCTTCGTCGTGTACAAACTGGAAGCTTCTAAGTCAATGCAATCCACAAGTACGGCGATTTATGTCAGATATTTTAGTAATCGATACGTCACTTATTGGGCATTGTAGGTTCCTCCCACTTGATCTAGGACCGTAATATTAGGCAAAGTTTAGAAGCAATTTTACACGAGAAAACGCGAAGAGTGTTAATTTGTAATATAATCTTACGAAAAGTTTCTTCTTTGTCACTTGTTTTCCGACTATAGCAATGTGGTGTTTCAATTTTTTTGTCCGCTCCTTGTAAGTTTTTGGCGCCGACTAACGACGGTTCTGAACGATAGGAGAGAGAGGGGGGGCATGGATCGTGTTTCTGTGTGACTATGTATTAAGTTTAGGAATACAGATTATCTGCCCACCCCGTCGATTAAAATCTTCATCCTCCGTGAATCCTTACGGAATTTTTTCGACTTCGCATATACGCTACATGTAGGTTCACGCACACCACGTCAGATAAAGAAAAGACGTTTTCCATTACGATAGGATCTGTTCTTGAATTTCCGGTGTCCAACAAAAGCACTAATTTACTTTCCACATACGTGTCACTGAGGTAAAAATATAGAGCTGGTTAAGGAACCGTTTTTCCCTCACAGCATCAACGGAAGAGTTAATACAGAAAGAGTCTTCTAGTTCCAATTACAGGCCTCAATTTGTGAATGAAACTTCTGAGACAGTACAGATTATAAGAGACAGAGTGTGGTATTACAGAAAGATGCTGAAAATTAGGTTAACTGATAAGAAATGAGAAGGATGATCCCAAATGCAGGGAGGAAAGATACATGAAAAACTCTAACTAGAAGATGGTAGGACGTGTTGCAATGTCATGGAATAACTTATATGGTACTAGAGCGAACCTTGGAGGGCAGAAACTGTAATGGCAGGCTGAAGTTAGGATATATCTAAAATAATAATTGAGGACGTGAAGTTAAGTGTTACTCTATCATGAAGAAATACGCGCAGGAGGAAAAATAGGGGAAGAGAGGATCATACCCATCAGAACACAAACCCCCCCCTTTCCCTCCTATGTAAATTTGCTTTGTTCTCATCTATCCATTAAAATCTGCAGCTGAGTGCATTTCGCCTCAATAATCTGATGTGTTGTACTTTCTGTAACAATTAATTGAGAACAAATAGTACAAATGATAATTATCTATTAAGATTTTTAGTCTTCGATTGTTCGTGGTAGTAAGGTGTTGCGTAAATTCTGGTTTTGTTCTGTGTCCTTTTGTAATTTTCTACCCAACATAGGAGCTTGAAAATTCAGATTTATCTTATTGGATTATTCATTTTCTTTAAATGTTCAGAAACTACATTCTTTATTTCATTTGTGGTTATATCAAATGTACTGTGAGCCAGAAGAGTCCATGTTTTTTCTCCTCTCCCAACTACTGCACGAGTACATCTGCTCTCCAAGGGAGGCATAGGAGACAAAGATAAAAAATTCTAAGATGTACGTGGAGTGTTGCAAAATGTTAATCTTTTACGTAATTTATTCATATTTTTAATTTTAATATAATTACTGTGGTGTTCATATACGTTTTTAAAACATGAAATAAGTCTATATCGTTTCAAAAAATGTATATGAATTATATCACAAATGATTTGGCAGTGACAGAACCACAAATTACACGGAAAAAACGGAGAGTTAATTGCAAAAATTGCGATACCGAACATCCCAGGAAAAATGGTAAAAATCAGAACGGTATGAACAGAATCGAGTCAGTTTTACGATTATAGTGTACTTTTTTAAGCTAGTTTTTTTTACTTCCTCCAAACGCGAATACACATGCAGACACACATATGCATTCGCGTGTCCACACATTTAACGTACAACCACACAAGAAATTCAGTGGAGTAGAAGGAGTTATCAAGTAAATATGATTTCAGTTTTCGTTTCATCTACATCTACATCTACATGACTACTCTGCAATTCACATTTAAGTGTTTGGCAGAGGGTTCATCGAACCACAATCATACTATCTCTCTACCATTCCACTCCCTAACAGCGCGCGGGAAAAACGAACACCTAAACCTTTCTGTTCGAGCTCTGATTTCTAGTATTTTATTTTGATGATCATTCCTACCTAAATAGGTTGGGCACAACAAAACATTTTCGCATTCGGAAGAGAAAGTTTGTGACTGAAATTTCGTAAAAAGATCTCGCCGCGACGAAAAACGACTTTGCTGTAATGACTTCCATCCCAATTCGCGTATCATATCTGCCACACTCTCTCCCCTATTACGTGATAATACAAAACGAGCTGCCATTTTTTGCACCCTTTCGATGTACTCCGTCAATCCCACCTGGTAAGGATCCCACACCGCGCAGCAATATTCTAACAGCGGACGAACGAGTGTAGTGTAAACTGTCTCTTTAGTGGACTTGTTGCATCTTCTAAGTGTCCTGCCAATGAAACGCAACCTTTGGTTCGCCTTCCCCACAATATTATCTATGTGGTCTTTCCAACTGAAGTTGTTCGTAATTTTAACACCCAGGTACTTAGTTGAATCGACAGCCTGCTAGAATTGCACTATTTATCGAGTAATCGAATTCCAACGGATTTCTTTTGGAACTCATGTGGATCACCTCATACTTTTTGTTATTTAGCGTCAACTGCCACCTGACACACCATACAGCAATCTTTTCTAAATCGCTTTGCAACTGATACTGGTCTTCGGATGACCTTACTAGACGGTAAATTACAGCATCATCTGCGACCAACGTAAGAGAACTGCTCAGATTGTCACCCAGGTCATTTAAATAGATCAGGAACAGCAGAGGTCCCAGGACGCTTCCCTGGGGAACACCTGATATCACTTCAGTTTTACTCGATGATTTGCCGTCTATTACTACGAACTGCGACCTTCCCGACAGGAAATCACGAATACAGTCGCACAACTGAGACAGGCCCGCAGCTTGATTAGAAGTCGCTTGTGAGGAACGGTGTCAAAAGCTTTCCGGAAATCTAGAAATACGGAATCAACTTGAGATCCCCTGTCGATAGCGGCCATTACTTCGTGCGAATAAAGAGCTAGCTGCGTTGCACAAGAGCGATGTTTTCTGAAACCATACTGATTACGTATCAATAGATCGTTTCCTTCGAGGTGATTAATAATGTTTGAATACAGTATATGCTCCAAAACTCTACTGCAAACCGACGTCAATGATATAGTTCTGTAGTTAGATGGATTACTCCTACTACCCTTCTTAAACACTGGCGTGGCCTGCGCAATTTTCCAATCTGTAGGTACAGATCTATCGGTGAGCGAGCTGTTGTATATGAGTGCTAAGTAGGGAGATATTGTATCAGGGTAATCTGAAAGGAACCTAATCGGTATACAATCTGGACCTGAAGACTTGCCCGTATCAAGCGATTTGAGCTGCTTTGCAACCCCTAAGGTATCTACTTCTAAGAAACTCATGCTAGCATCTGTTCGTGTTTCAAATTCTGGAATATTCCATTCGTCTTCCTTGGTGAAGGAATTTCGGAAAACTGCGTTCAATAACTCCGCTTTAGCGGCACAGTCGTCGGTAACAGTACCATCTGCACTGCGCAGCGAAGGTATTGACTGCGTCTTGCCGCTTGTGTACTTTACATACGATCAGAATTTCTTCGGATTTTCTGCCAAAGTTCGAGACAATGTTTCGTTGTGGAACCTACTGAAGGCATCTCGCATTGAAGCCCGTGACAAATTTCGCGCATCTGTAAATTTTAGCCAATCTTCGGGATGTCGCGTTCTTCTGAACTTCGAATGCTTTTTCCATTGCCTCTGCAACAGCGTTCGGACCTGTTTTGTGTACCACGGGGGATCCGTTCTATCTCTTACCAATTTATGAGGTATGAATATCTCAATTGCTGTTGCTACTATATCTTTGAATTTGAGCCACATCTCGTCTACATTTGCATAGTCAGTTCGGAAGGAATGGAGATTGTCTCTTAGGAAGGCTTCTAGTGACACTTTATCCGCTTTTTTAAATAAAATTATTTTGCGGTTGTTTCTGATGGATTTGGAAGAAACGGTATTGAGCCTAGCTACAACGACCTTGTGATCACTAATCCCTGTATCAGTCATGATGCTCTCTATCAGCTCTGGATTGTTTGTGGCTAATAGGTCAAGTATGTTTTCGCGATCATTTACAACTCGAGTGGGTTCGTGGACTAACTGCTCGAAATAATTTTCGGAGAAAGCATTTAGGACAATCTCGGAGGATGTTTTCTGCCTACCACCGGTTATGAACAAGTATTTTTGCCAACATATCGAGGGAAGGTTGAAGTCCCCACCAACTATAACCGTATGAGTGGGGTATTTATTTGTTACGAGACTCAAATTTTCTCTGAACCGTTCCGCAACTACACTCCTGGAAATTGAAATAAGAACACCGTGAATTCATTGTCCCAGGAAGGGGAAACTTTATTGACACATTCCTGGGGTCAGATACATCACATGATCACACTGACAGAACCACAGGCACATAGACACAGGCAACAGAGCATGCACAATGTCGGCACTAGTACAGTGTATATCCACCTTTCGCAGCAATGCAGGCTGCTATTCTCCCATGGAGACGATCGTAGAAATGCTGGATGTAGTCCTGTGGAACGGCTTGCCATGCCATTTCCACCTGGCGCCTCAGATGGACCAGCGTTCGTGCTGGACGTGCAGACCGCGTGAGACGACGCTTCATCCAGTCCCAAACATGCTCAATGGGGGACAGATCCGGAGATCTTGCTGGCCAGCGTAGTTGACTTACACCTTCTAGAGCACGTTGGGTGGCACGGGATACATGCGGACGTGCATTGTCCTGTTGGAACAGCAAGTTCCCTTGCCGGTCTAGGAATGGTAGAACGATGGGTTCGATGACGGTTTGGATGTACCGTGCACTATTCAGTGTCCCCTCGACGATCACCAGAGGTGTACGGCCAGTGTAGGAGATCGCTCCCCACACCATGATGCCGGGTGTTGGCCCTGTGTGCCTCGGTCGTATGCAGTCCTGATTGTGGCGCTCACCTGCACGGCGCCAAACACGCATACGACCATCATTGGCACCAAGGCAGAAGCGACTCTCATCGCTGAAGACGACACGTCTCCATTCGTCCCTCCATTCACGCCTGTCGCGACACCACTGGAGGCGAGCTGCACGATGTTGGGGCGTGAGCGGAAGGCGGCCTAATGGTGTGCGGGACCGTAGCCCAGCTTCATGGAGACGGTTGCGAATGGTCCTCGCCGATACCCCAGGAGCAACAGTGTCCCTAATTTGTTGGGAAGTGGCGGTGCGGTCCCCTACGGCACTGCGTAGGATCCTACGGTCTTGGCGTGCATCCGTGCGTCGCTGCGGTCCAGTCCCAGGTCGACGGGCACGTGCACCTTCCGCCGACCACTGGCGACAACATCGATGTACTGTGGAGACCTCACGCCCCACGTGTTGAGCAATTCGGCGGTACGTCCACCCGGCCTCCCGCATGCCCACTATACGCCCTCGCTCAAAGTCCGTCAACTGCACATACGGTTCACGTCCACGCTGTCGCGGCATGCTACCAGTGTTAAAGACTGCGATGGAGCTCCGTATGCCACGGCAAACTGGCTGACACTGACGGCGGCGGTGCACAAATGCTGCGCAGCTAGCGCCATTCGACGGCCAACACCGCGGTTCCTGGTGTGTCCGCTGTGCCGTGCGTGTGATCATTGCTTGTACAGCCCTCTGGCAGTGTCCGGAGCAAGTATGGTGGGTCTGACACACCGGTGTCAATGTGTTCTTTTTTCCATTTCCAGGAGTGTATATCATCGGAGTCGGGGGTCGGTAGAAGGCGCCAATTATTAACTTAGTTCGGCTGTTAAGTATAACCTCCACCCATACCAATTCGCTCGGAGTATCTACTTCTACTTCACTACAAGATAAACCACTACTGACAGACACAAACTCTCCACCACCAATTCTGCCTAATCTATCTTTTCTGAACACCGTCTGAGACTTCGTAAAAATTTCTGCAGAACTTATTTCAGGCTTTAGCCAGTTTTCTGTACCTATAACGATTTCAGCTTCTGTGATTTCTATTAGCGCTTGAAGCTCAGGGACTTTCCCAGCAGAATTACAACAATTTACAACTACAATTCCGACTGTTCCTTGATCCAAGCACGTCCTGTATTTACCATGCACCCTTTGAGATTGCAGCCCACCCTGTACTTTCCCAAGGCCTTCTAACCTAAAAAACCGCCCAGTCCACGCCACACAGCCTCCGCTACCCGTGTAGCCGCCAGCTGAGTTACTGTTTAACGTTACTGTTGTTTACACGTTGTGACTGACTTTTAGTAACGATTTTTATAACGGATAAAATGTACTGTGGAGCTAGGGTCAGTACGGCCAACTGATAGAAAACAGTCTATAGGAGATCCTAGAGTGGACACTAGATATTACCCTTATTTCACGCGTCTGTGTAACAATCTTTTTTCTTCAATGATGAGTTACCCGAGATTATAGCGCCATAAAAAAGTAATGAATGAAAATACGAAGATATACTCTCTCTAATACCTGTTACCAACGGTACTGCAAAAATTGCAGAGTATAAGTACCATACATTAGTAACAGTTCAGGTTTTTATCCACACAAACAACTGAAGAACTCTGAATAGTTGTTTAATTTATTGATTTGTTCCTATGTGTTATTTCTGATAGGTCTTGTATGGTGCAGAATTGATTGTATTGTCTTTTATCTAAATTAATAACAGTACATTTGCACAAAACAGATTATTTTTAAGAAAATTTCTTTAGTTACTCCATTAGTGTTAATTATAATACTTACATCGTCAGCAAAGAGACATGCTTCTTGAATAAATGATGAAAGATCATTTCCATTATGAACGTAAACTACATGACTTTTGTGTAATACTCTACAGCATGTATTATTTAACTTACCGGTTTTCAACTGTCAGGCCAGCGTGAAGTAAAAAGATAAATGTGTGTGGCTGTGAATCTTGTGAGATCAGATATTTTAAACTAGACGCATCCATAGCCTTTCTCAACTGGCTGTCAGAGACCGTAATTATTGTAATTTGCTGTAAGATTAAACTGATACAAATTACCTCGACAAAAAGGTGGAACACATCAAATTCACAATGGAGTTTGGTTGGGGGAGAAAACGACTTGACAAATTATTTAGACCTTACCATTGATATCAGCGATCTTTTCCATACTTTTGACATTTGCAGGAAGCCCGCCGTCACTGACATTAAATACCAGCTAATTCTCAGCACCCACTGACACAGAAATTTAATACTTTCAACTCAATGATGAATAACCTAATGTACATCCCCATGAGTGATAACAATTTCCAAGCCGAATTAAACACAGTAAAACAAATAGCATAAAGCAATTCTTACACTCCTACCTTGGTGGACTCCGTACCATACAAAAACAAGAAACATCAGGTCTCCACTCTTCTGTACCTGTGCTTTACGCACCACGCAATGGTGCACTGTTCTATATGCAGGAAACGTCTCTCAAAATGTGACCAGAAAGCGTAAATCTAGGAACGTTAAATCATCATTTAATGTGCACAGTAGTATTGGATACTGTTATCCAGTGGTACAGACACTACGTAACATTTGGAAAAGAGTGTAATGCAGAAAATAATTTGTAACTGTGGCAAATACTATACAGGCCAGTCTCGCAGGGCAATAGCCACTCGCTTGAACCAACGCAATAGGAGTCGAAGACTTAGAAAAGGAGACTCTGCCGTTGCAGACTACCTGCTTAATGAACGCAACACTTACAAGGTGCAACACGAAGTTCCTAGACAACATACGAGAAGGGAGGAAGATGAACCATCTTCAAACAATGGAAATTAGGAAACATGTAACTATTTGCCCAAGTACCTTATAAATTACGTCTCCTACTTGTATGGCCAATAACATAATTTTATTTCAGTTGCTATGCTTTAAATAGCAAACAATTTTACTTTCTGTAATCACATTTTTTTCAGTTACAAATTTTGGCTCATGGTATGGTTCAAATGGCTCTGAGCACTGTGGGACTCAACTGCTGTGGTCATTAGTCCCCTAGAACTTAGAACTACTTAAACCTAACTAACCTAAGGACATCACACACATCCATGCCCGAAGCAGGATTCGAACCTGCGACCGTAGCAGTTTCACGGTTCCGGACTGCGGGCCTAGAACCGCGAGACCACCGTGGCCGGCGGTATGTTTCAGTTGTAATATTACATTTGTTTGTAACATTGTCAAGCCATGCACTTGAAACATGTCACACAAGTCTGCAGTATTTATTAATTTATTTTCATTCTGTGTACAATTACTGCAACATGTCATGTACTCGTAGTTTAATAACTCAGTGTGTGAACTATTTTATCTAAGCTACATAGGTTTTACTTCACATTTTATCGAAATAGTATTTTTCACTTTAGTCTTATATCGAGCGTTAATTACTAACACCTACGACAGAAAGCTGAGAGTCTCTTTGGATGCGCTTAGTTTAACTTTATTTGATCTCACGAAATTCACTACCACACATATTAATTTCATAACTAATGATGGTTATTTTAATAATCAGTATTATAGACTATTACACAAGCTTCGTGCGGTTTTCTGTCGTCTATAAAGACAAAAGGCAGTGACCTGATTGACTGACTCATCATCGCCCATCCCAAACCGTTAAAGGCAAAAACCTTGAAATTTGGAGGGCGTGTTGATCTCACACTGTAGGCATTGTTTAAGAAGGGTGGTTAGAAAGTCCACTCCTAAGGTGTGAAATAGGGGATTAAAAACTTGAAGAAAACAAATCGTTCTATAAGAAGAAGGTAAATTTATGAAAACTAGTATTTCACTTCTCCATTAGATATAAAGAAATATGTGATAAGGGACGAAAGAGTCTATGGGAATATTACCGCAAGAACACAAAAGCCATGATTAACAAATACTTGGACTGCAGCTACCAGAATCGCTTTTTGGTCAGACGTACATTCGGGAAAGACCATGCTTCTATGTCTTTAATTAGCGTGAAAAGTCTGGAAGGTGTTCAGTTTGGGAATGACATAAAGATTCGATGAAACGAAAAACAAATCTGCAGAGACCATATAGTCTACGTGAGCGAAGCAGCGGGTGCTAAGCTAGTAATGTATAAAATATTCTAACGTTAACCAACGGAATAGTCAGTTAACAAAGATCATTCAAATGCGTACACCGTCCGTCCAAAGACTTCCGAGGATGGTTTTATTCCATGCGTACAAACTGACGTCAGCTCGGTAAATGTAAACAACAGATGTGTATTATTTGCCAGCAGGCAGTGTTAAGTAGTGGACGGGCGTCCGTACTGCACCAATGTTGTCACAAGTCGCAGTGGAGCAACATCTCTTAGTCAATATTCTCCAGAATGCTTTGGCGAAGAGATATGTCGCTACGGTCGCAGGTTCAAATCCTGCCTCGGCCATGGATGTGTGTGAAGTCCTTAGATTAGTTAGGTTTAAGTAGTTCTAGGTTCTAGCGGACTAATGACCTGAGAAGTTATGTCCCATAGTACTCAGAGCCATTTTTTTTTTTTTTTTTTTTTTAAGAGATATGTGTGTGCGATGTTTGTTCCGCACATCTTGCCTTCCGCACAAGAGCTTCGTTGCGTTGGAGCCTACTCCGGCTTGAATGAAATGAAATATGGGGCAGTTCTTTTCTGAAATAAATCATCACGGGTGACGAGACTTGGTATTAACAATACGAACTTATCAGAATACGATAACATGCACAATGGGTCTCTGATGCTTCGTTAAGAACGAAGAAAATGAGAATGTGGCGCTGCGAATTGAGTAACATCCCAAAGAAGTACTTTTCTGATATGTCGCACGGTTGTATGCACGTTCTCAAGTGGCGGCCGGCTGTGTACACACATGAAGCATTGAAAACACCATCTTAATGTTTCTCTATATTTTATAAATTCAGTCCCGAAACTTTTGGGACTGACGGGAGTATAACAAGACTAGACCCAATATTAATCCAAGTGGTACACACTTAGCTGTGAAGATGATGTTTCACTGTGTAGCTTCCTGAGTTCCTTATCGCAACATTCTGCATTCTTTTAGTTATGGCGGTGAAACACTGAAAGGTGGCTTGTAAGGCACAAATGAAGATCTCTGGTGCTGATTGAGACGGCAGATACAGGACGCGGGGCGCCGGCCTGGGGGAACGGCTTGTCCCACATACGAGCGCTGGGCTGCTCTCGCGCGCAATTATCTCCGTTTTGCCGGCGAGACGCGTGCTGTCCTCCCCCCACCCCCACTCCTCCCACCCCCCACCCCCCACCCACCACCCCTCCGCCACGCTCTGCCGCTAGACGCCGTGTCGCCGGTTCCTCGTTCCCTTGCGAGTCGCCTGCAGCACTCGTTTAATCGTGCCTGCCGTTCCTGTTCCATGGGGAAGTGGAAGAAAAAAGCTTTAATGCGCATAGGAAATTGCCGCGGCTGCTTTCTAGGCGACCGCGCTTCCACTACCCTCAATACCTGTCAGAACCGAAGCCTCTCGTCTTTCGTGTAACATGCCAGGCAACGTTTCTCTCAGTTTAGTGGCTGCTCTAATATATGAATACCACCTTTCCCTAGAGTTCTGGCGTGTTTTTTAAAATAAAAGATAGCGAGGAGGCAGGGTGTCTCGCGTCACTTCTACTTCCTCTGCACTTACAACGTTTTCGTATTTGATCAGTTAGAGGCATCATCTTTAAAAATTCGTCTGCTTTTTCTGACGCCTCAGCGCTTGAACTCTCCCGCTTTCTGCCCCAATTTTTCGTCTGGTGGGAAAAGTTTTCGAAGATACTCAGAACACGGTCTCTTACTACGCGGATGTGTAAAGGAGCCGGCCATTTGCTTCTTAGAGATCATTTGCGTACTCCTCCTGTAGAAAGCTCGACTCCTAAGGCCTCGGAGTGACATCCCCGTCAGGTTCTACAACTTCCTATTTCGTGGAAGACGTCTTGGGGAAACAGAAGGAAAGAAGAAAGGTAAGGCAGAGCACAAACTGGGACTTGACACAGCTGAGAAAGGACTGTTCACAAAGACCCATCCCAGCATTCATCTTCATGACGTACTTAAACGATAAGAAAACCTGAATGCACATGACCAGCCGGATATCTGAAACCATTGCTTCATTAAAAAAAAAAATGGTTGAAATAGCTCTGAGCACTATGGGACTTAACATCTGTCGTCATCAGTACCCTAGAGCTTAGAACTACTTAAACCTAACTAACCTGAGGACATCACACACATCCATGCCCGAGGCAGGATTCGAACCTGCGACCGTCGCGGTCACGCGGTTCCAGACTGAAGCGCCTAGAACGGCACGGTCACAGCGGGCGGCCACTGCATTTACATCCCAATACCTTAAACGGTGCGTCATTTCATTCAACAGTGACTTGTTTCTGCATCTTGGACAGCGGTATTTCGTCATGACCGAAACTAAATGGTCCCAAAGAATGCCACGTTTTACAGGGGACATTTTCTTCATATTCTGGACTATTCCTAGTGAAACTAACCTAAATTCAATAGATGCAATTTTAGCATGCCTTTCTCAATTACAGACAATGGCCTTGCCGCAGTTGTATCACCGGTTCCCGTCAAATCAGCCAAGTTAAGCTCTGTCGGCCATGGCTAGCACTTTAATGGGTGAGCGTCCGAGTGTGCCAAGCGATATTGGCAAGTGCGGTACATTCACCCTTTGTGAGGCCAATTGAGGATATACTTGGCTGAGAGGTAGGGGCTCCGGTCACAAAAACTGACAACGTCCGGGAGAACGGTGTGTTGAGCACATGCTCCTCCCTATCCGCATCCAGTGACGTCTGTCGGCTGAGGATGACACGACAGGCGCACCTTAGCGTTGATAATTCCGAGAGGCCTGTTCAGACTGAGTTTCTCACTTATAGAGATTTATGACTGTACCCACCATGGTAGCTAAAAGTGCTAGTGCACTGCTTTCTGGACTCGGGTAGGCGCCGGCCCCGCATCGACTCCGCCCGGATGTGGTTTTTAGGCGGTTTTCCACATCCCACTACGTGAATATCGGACGATCACCACATTTCGCCTCAATTACACGTGTCGCAGACATTTAAAAATGTTGTCACTGTTACATGGCTTACACTAGATACAGACAGCTGGTGTACAGTAATTTTGTCCAGTGGGGGAGGGGGGAAGGGGGGAGGAAGGTGAGGTAGCGCCAGGAGGAGTATCTGGCCACCCTCTGCAATTGACACTGCCAAACCACTGCCGACTCCGCGTTGGAGCGGGACAAAGCCCCGAGAACTGTCATGATTTCACAAAATGAATGCTTTATAAGTTCTTTTACCAGAACCATTGTCATTGACTAGCTTCACCATAATTGTTGAAAACCAATTTGTCTCACCTAAAGATCCTTCTGTCAGTGCATTAAGAAAATGTATTACGTCAAACCCCCATCGGTTTAATAACAGATTTACGAAAAACGTTCTAATTTAATTCAAGCTAACTTGACCACATACACTGGCACTAATAGATTTCCTATAGAGACCCGAGAAATTTTGTGTCTTTCATAACAGATTCTGCGCCCGTGATAGTTACAGTTTCCAGGTAAATGTGTCTGGTCTAATTTGATACACAATACAGATGTTTCTTTTTATGAAAGAAAGTTAGTATTTCCATTTTGCTAAATTGCTTACCTTCCTCCTACTGGGTAAGAAGTAAATGATAATTGTAATCGAACCGGAAACAGTGATACGCCCCCTAGAGTCACTGAAATCGATCAGATACGACTCAGTATCAAGTATCATGGGCATATGAATCCGAACATATGCATCAGAAATGTTATTCCACACTAAATCGAGTTTACCTGTCCATGAGCACCTGCCAAGATCGAGGTGTTGAAAGGTGTTCAACGGTGTGGTGCTTCAGTACTTTTTTAATCCACTATTTATATTTGTTTTGAAGTTGTTGTTGGTATTATAATTTGGAAAGCGATTACCTTTGCCTCAACTCATGTTTGAAATTGGGGCGACATGGGCATGAGTGGAGACAGGCATTATCTCAGTAATTTAATACGCCATCCATATGTGAGTAAAAGAAAAAAAAGATAGTGCAAGGTGTTTTACAGTGAATTCAGGTGCATACAGAGGTATACGAACAACGTCAGACCGTATGTATCTTTCTCCTTGTACCAGCAGGTATTCAAATATGCTGCCATCACTAGAAGTAAAAGTAAATAAACTCATCAAATGTCAGTCATTAAGCAAAAAATAACAGGAATAGTTTTAAACATTTTATTTATCTATCAACATACTAGACTCGAAAACGCTGTAACAATACTGTTTCCCAAGTCCTTATGACATTATAGCTGCTTTGTGACATATCAAGTATCTACTTGTTTTAAGAGACCTCATATGAAGTGACATAACTTTTAATAATTTCTCTTTTTTGTTTAACAAGAATTAAAAGTGGAAGAACATAAATTGTCATGAAACTGGAAAAAAAATAATATGGAGAGGAGATATTTTCAAAGCGAAAGAAGCATATTTGAAAACGCCTCGGTGGAATGAAAGCTTCTCGTCTATCTACTTGTCGATACTTACTCAACGGCGAGAGCGCATGCATCGACTGGTCAATAGGTCTTTAAAGACCTTTATGTTTTGGAAGTCCTAATAAGTAAACCAATAAACGTCAGACAATAGAAAGGTACCTGATTCACACTTGCCTCGGAGTCGAGGCAATCTGTGACCAACGAATGAAAAATTTTTAAATATAAAATGAAGATTTTTACTGAATTGCACGTAAGTACTCCTCAAAGTGATTATGTATCTCGTTGTTTATCATTTAACAGTCGGCACTGTTAATTAGCGCTATATGTTATTGTGAACCTACAATGAAGACAGCCAACTTCTGTAATGGTTCTTTAGGATATTCAGTCATCAGAGTTTTGTTACTCTGTTACTTACTTACTGTCTACAAAATTTATAGGCTGATTCGCTGTCTGGTAGTTGCAGGTAGTAAGATGACATAAAGTGATGTAGAACAGTAGCTATTCTATAAGTACTGTCAGTGAATCACAGCTCGTCTGTACGCATTGGAAAAGAACAGACGTTTAGGCTATGAAGCCCTACATGGATCCCCATTTAATTTCCTGTGCCATACTACTACTACGGTTTCAGTGACCTCACACTGTTTTGTCTATACCAAACCCTCTGTGTTGAATCTTTGTTTCGCAGTCAGTGTGGTGTTAAGAATCGAGACGTTTATGGTACTTTGTGAATGTGTATCTCAACAAACGCACTTTGAGCAGCAGACGTTATTCACGCCGTCTTTTTTCACGCAGCGTAACGGACAGGTGTCCTTAGTGCTTCTTAGCACAGTAAACAAACACATTCGCGCTGCACATGAAGTAATTACCACTAGAGACCTCGTTAATCATAGCTTAGAATGTACTACCGATTAAACTTAAGACCAGAGTTTAAGTGATTCGAGGCTGAATAATCTATACATCGATATTTTCAACAAAGAATAATTTTACTTTGGTCTCCCTCCTCTCTCTCTGTTTGTTTGTGTATGTGTGCGTTTTTACAAACGGAATGGGGAACACCTCGCTTCGACATTTTTCTAGACAGATTTTCCATTATTTTTGTAGTTTACTGTATTTAGTTTTTCTCCTTTCGTTTTAAATGCATTGAAAATTGTACAAGCTATTGTCCGCTTGCAGTATAAATAAAACAAACATTTAAATAATACAGTGTACATTCTCGTAACCAATACAAATAGTTACGTGCTTATAATCAAGATGTTCTTCCACTTAGTGAGGGGACACAACAAATGCAATCAGTACAATAATCGTCTGACTAAGTGCTTAGAATGAGAATGGTTGCATGTACTTACTAGAGGTGGTTCTTCTGTGGCGGAGCGAGAGACATGATTTACAGCTACATCACGAAAGCCAACCACACTTCCAGCCACAAGACAGTTGTGTCTTATCTATCGCATGACACCACTTCTCTAAAGCAGAGCAGTATGTACTATTATGTGCATCGACATCGTTGATGTAAACACACAGTCGGCACTCTTCTAAATCTACGTACATTCCTGCAAGCCACCATACCGAGCGTGGTAGAGAGTGCCTTGTACTACACTAGTCGTTACCTTTCCTGTTCCACTTGCGAATGGAGCTAGGGGAAAACTGCTGTCTATATGCCTCCGTTGTTGTTGTTGTGGTCTTCAGTCCTGAGACTGGTTTGATGCAGCTCTCCATGCTACTCTATCTTGTGCAAGCTTCTTCATCTCCCAGTACCTACTGGAACCTACATCCTTCTGAATCTGCTTAACGTATTCATCTCTTGGTCTCCCTCCACGCTGCCCTCTAATACTAAATTGGTGATCCCTTGATGCCTCGGAACATGTCCTACCAACCGATCCCTTCTTCTGGTCAAGTTGTGCCACAAACTTCTCTTCTCTCCAATCCTATTCAATACTTCCTCATAAGTTATGTGATCAACCCATCTAATCTTCAGCATTCTTCTGTAGCACCACATTTCGAAAGCTTCTATTCTCTTCTTGTCCAAACTATTTATCGTCCATGTTTCATTTCCATACATGGCTTCACTCCATACAAACACTTTCAGAAAAGACTTCCTGACACTTAAATCTATACTCGATGTTAACAAATTTCTCTTCTTCAAAAACGCTTTCCTTGCCATTGCCAGTCTACATTTTATATCCTCTCTATTTCGATCATCATCAGTTATTTTGCTCCCCGAATAGCAAAACTCCTTTACTACTTTAAGTGTCTCATTTCCTAATCTAATTGCCTCAGCATCACCCGACTTTATTCGAATACATTCCATTATCCTCGTTTTGCTTTTGTTGATGTTCATCTTATATCCTCCTTTCAAGACACTATCCATTCCGTTCAACTGCTCTTCCAAGTCCTTTGCTGCCTCTGACAGAATTACGGTGTCATCGGCGAACCTCAAAGTTTTTATTTCCTCTACATGGATTTTAATACCTACTCCGAATTTTTCTTTTGTTTCCTTTAATGCTTGCTCAATATACAGATTGAATATCATCGGGGATAGGCTACAACCCTGTTTCACTCCCTTCCCAACCACTGCTTCCTTTTCATGTCCCTCGACTCTTATAACTGCCATCTGGTTTCTGTACAAATTGTAAATAGCCTTTCGCTCCCGGTATTTTACCCCTGCTACCTTCAGAATTTGAAAGAGAGTATTCCAATCAACATTTTCAAAAGCTTTCTCTAAGTCTAGAAATGCTAGAAACGTAGGTTTGCCTTTCCTTAATCTTTCTTCTAAGATAAGTCGTAAGGTCAGTATCGCCTCACGTGTTCCAGTATTTCTACGGAATCCAAACTGATCTTCCCCGAGGTCGGCTTCTACTAGTTTTTCCATTCGTCTGTAAAGAATTCGGGTTAGTGTTTTGCAGCTGTGGCTTGTTAGACTGATTGTTCGGTAATTTTCACATCTGTCAACACCTGCTTTCTTTGGGATTGGAATTATTATGTTCTTCTTGAAGTCTGAGGGTATTTCGCCTGTCTCTACATCTTGCTCACCAGCTGGTAGAGTTTTGTCAGGACTGGCTCTCCCAAGGCCGTCAGTAGTTCCAATGAAATGTTGTCTACTCCGGGGGCCTTGTTTCGACTCAGGTCTTTCAGTGCTCTGTCAAACTCTTCACGCAGTATCGTATCTCCCATTTCATCTTCACCTACATCCTCTACCATTTCCATAATATTGTCCTCAAGTACATCGCCCTTGTATAGACCCTCTATATACTCCTTCCACCTTTCTGCTTTCCCTTCTTTGCTTAGAACTGGGTTTCCATCTGAGCTCTTGATATTCATACAAGTGGTTCTCTTATCTCCAACGGTCTCTTTAATTTTCCTGTAGGCAGTATCTATCTTACCCCTAGTGAGGTAAACCTCTACGTCCTTACGTTTGTCCTCTAGCCATCCCTGCTTAGCCATTTTGCACTTCCTGTCGATCTCATTTTTGAGACGTCTGTATTCCTTTTTGCCTGCTTCATTTACTGCATTTTTTATATTTTCTCCTTTCATCAATTAAATTCAATATTTCTTCTGTTACCCAAGGATTTCTACTAGCCTTCATCTTTTTACCTACTTGATCCTCTGCTGCCTTCACTACTTCATCCCTCAAAGCTACCCATTCTTCTTCTACCGTATTTCTTTCCCCCATTCCTGTCAATTGCTCTCTTATGCTCTCCCTGAAACTCTGTACAATCTCTGGTTCTCTTAGTTTATCCAGGTCCCATCTCCTTAAATTCCCACCTTTTTGCAGTTTCTTTAGTTTTAATCTACAGGTCATAACCAATAGATTGTGGTCAGAGTCCACATCTGCCCCTGGAAATGTCTTACAATTTAAAACCTGGTTCCTAAATCTCTGTCTTACCATTATATAATCTATCTGAAACGTGTCAGTATCTCCAGGCTCCTTCCATGTATACAGCCTTCTTTTATGGTTCTTGAACCAAGTGTTACCTATGATTAAGTTGTGCTCTGTGCAAAATTCTACCAGGCGGCTTCCTCTTTCATTTCTTTGCCCCCGTCCATATTCACCTACTACGTTTCCTTCTCTCCCTTTTTCTACTACCGAATGCCAGTCACCCATGATTATTAAATTTTCGTCACCCTTCACTCGGGAAAGATTACGGCCGTAGTTTCCCCTTGCTTTCAGCCGTTCGCAGTACCAGCACAGCAAGGCCGTTTTGGTTATTGTTACAAGGCCAGACCAGTCAATCATCCAGACTGTTGCCCCTGCAACTACTGAAAAGGCTGCTGCCCCTCTTCAGGAACCACACGTTTGTCTGGCCTCTCAACAGATACCCCTCCGTTGTGGTTGCACGTACGGTACGGCTATCTGTATCGCTGAGGCACGCAAGGCTCCCCACCAACGGCAAGATCCATGGTTCATGGGGGGTTCATGGTCCATGGTTCATGCCTCCGTATGAGCCCTAATTTCTCTTTTCTTCTCGGTCCTTAGGCGAATTGGACGTTGGCGGCAGCAGAATCTTTCTGCAGTCCGCCGCAAATGTCGGTTAGTAAAGAATCAAACTGATACGCAGAACGAGTTATAAGTGAGCTTATTTTTAAAGCAACGTGTTTTATCTCTCGGTCCGAATCCTTGAGAATGCAAGGAAGGTATTCAAACTTGGTAGACTGAAAATCCTTGGAAACGTCTCTGTTTATCTTGCTGGAATAAATCCACAAAATCGTCTTAAGCTATCGTAACTCGAGCCGTCAAGTTTGGGATGACGGATGAAATCGCCGAAGTTCCTATTCTCTCGTCATGAGTACAACGGCTAAAACATTAAGCAAATATCCCTATCGCTTTAACTTTTGCTGTTCAGGCAGATGATGGAGGTATTCCTGTGTTTGCACATGGGATGAAAAGGAACCCTTTATAATTTCACTTTTATAAGAAGGGATGTGAAAATAGAAGCACAGGAGTAGACTGTAGCGGCATATCTGGCCTACCCACCACAAGCGCAGCCCAAACAAGGGAACGCCGTGTCGAGGGGCCTTGGAGCATGAGACTCGATTCTACTCAAGGGCGTGAATCAAGCAGGCACTCTGAATAGCAGTTGATCAAAGCTTATCAGGGGATACGTATGAACAGGGCGGGCTGTACTGCAATCATAACAATGAGAGAAACTCAGATCTGTCTTACTAATAGAAATGTGGTCTGCATTTAAGATCTACAGACAAAAGAGAAAGGCTATTTTAAGTAAGAAGTGGCGGGCAAATAAAAAAAGATGTTGCGAAAAGACGTCAAGGAAGACTGAGGAAGCGAGGGAGAGGAATACTAGAAATGAGGAGCACCAGTGCAGAATGTAGACGTGTTACTTACAAACAGTAGCATTTCACCATATTATCCCCTCCACATACGGAACGACTCATACGAAACCCGTTGCCGACGCGAGTTGGTAACCGGTTCATTACGAATATCCTGCGTATTTAACAAGGCTCCGCAGACGGCGCGACTGCAGAGTTAGCTACCAGTGCATCGCTTGCAAGGCATTGCCAACCAATTGCCAGCAACCCGGCGTCCGCGTTGCCAAGTGATGAGTTGCGGCGTGTCCTCGAAAATATCTCTGCATTGATTTCATGTGAAAATAAACGAGAGGGGTTTGAATATTAACTTTCAGCGGGTACTGGAAAAATATCTCATTTTAGACAATTACAAGCTGCCAGGATACTTCAGGGGGTATTTCACACAGAAAGCGTGGTCTGAAGTGGGAAAAGTGGTCATTTGACATGTATGTCATGTACTGTACAAGTATTGTTTAAAATAAAATTACCGATACATCAACGGGAGCAAATGTACAAAAAGTGTGAATCATATCGGGAATATTCTCTTGTGTGACTAACATCCTGTGTCGTTCTGAAACATTATATTCTCAAGTGGAAACGAAGAGTCAAAACGGTGAGCAAACAACAGAGAAGTTACAAATCTTCGGCACGTGTTCAAAATGGTTCAGATGGCTCTGAGCACTATGGGACTTAACTTCTGAGGTCATCAGTCCCCTAGAAGGTAGAACTACTTAAACCTACCTAAGGACGTCACACACATCCATGCTAGAGGCAGGATTCGAACCTGCCACCGTAGCAGTCCCGCGGTTCCGCACTGCAGCGCCTAGAACCGCAAGGCCGCGGCGGCTGGCTTAGATAGGTGTAAGTGCAATGATGTTCACATGCAAATGATGTAACGAGGACAAACTGTCATCACCACATTTCCGAGTAGACAAATCTCAAAAGATCTGCGTTCACAAAATAAAGACAACGCACTTACTTTTATGACAGAAGAAATTCGCTGTGACAAATGATTGCAGCACTGTTTAGTCGTTCAATAAAAAGGTATAAATTACGAATCTGTCTGTTGCAGCTCTTTGCCTGCTACAACAGCCTGCACTTTATGTTTCTTTGCATGTACGGATCAATCCAGATTTTTTTTCGTATTGTCATTCGTGTGTAATAACAACACAGGACCACATCTTCATCTGAGCGTGAACCTGTACTCGAAGTGCCGAGTGTGAGGAAAAGATGCTGGCTTACGGCAAGTAACACTGCCCCCCCCCCCCCCCCCCCCACAGCAACTGAATTTTCTCATTTGACCGTCGCGCCGTCTGCGAAACTGCCTTGCCCGGTAGTCGGCAACCAGTTGCCGATTTACATCGCCTGCCTGTTGCGTCCCTACTTTAGCTGCCGCTTGTGCGGGCAGCCTTAGGCAGACGGCTGCCGGCCGTTGTCTTCTGCCGGCCATTGTCTTCCGGTCATGTGAATCACGTAGATCAATTACGTCTGTCGAATAGCAAATGTCATAGTCGGTTGTTAACGGGTCTCACTTCACCTATAAGTAAGTGCGGCCTCCGAGACTTTAGCCATCAGGATCCCTATCGTGAGGTCCTCTGCGATGAACACTGATTACACGGCCCCTTCGTGTTGAGTACTCCAGGACACCGACGAAACTGATGCTGAGTGACGCAGATAAAAAAAAGGAAAGAAACAGCAGACTGCCCCTGTAGGCACTACCTTGTATTGCCACCCTAAACGACCGTTTCTCCAAGAAGCACTGTCAGTCTTACAAGCGAGTTCTGAGGGAACTCTCCAGATATGTTAGGTTGCCATCACGTAGCTGGCTCTTAACAGCCAACTACTTCACTACGTTCCTGATGTCGATCTTCAAGCCAAGGAGCCTGTGTAAAGATCACCACCATTTTGATCATCACGAACAATTGCACTATGTTTAAATTAACATGACCTAAAATTACTTCTGTGCAGGGGGTATATTGACAAGCAATTTGAGTCGCACTGTCGGCCTGGAGACACACAGAAAATCGAGCGGCAAGGTTTTTTATTTTGAGTTATAACTTAATTCCTTTTCTTAATTGTAATTTATAACATAATTCCTAAAAAATAAAAATATAATCACAACCAGGCCGTAAATGGAAATCTAGCCCAAAAAGAATTAAAAAAACACATGGGTAGCTATCCACTCTGTTGTGATAGTAGAGCTCGCCTATCCCCGTCCCCCAACCCCTTCACACTCATCCCACACATTTCCTCTGACAAGTAGCGGACAGGCGAGCTGTCCCACCACAAGAGGAGACTCACTCAGACCTGTTGCGACCCTTGAGAAATGGTCCCATCACAAAACGATTCCATTTGGTTTCTAAGATACACGAGACAGGCACAATACCTTTAGATTTAAAGCAGAATGAAATAATCCCGAATTCAAAGACGACAAGTACTGACTTGTGTCCATACTAAATAATGATCAGCTTCATACGTTTTTGTGAAGAATAAATCGACGTAGAATCCACACTGTAGCCGCTGTCGTGTGTTTCGAGTTCTGCTGAACAAGACGTCCAGTACTTAACTGAAGGAGGTGGTCTCCGTGATCAACTAACGCAAAGCGAATTCAGCCGGAGCGGCCGTAGAAGAAGCGTCGTGCTGTGCTGTTACGGGGCCGTGTCGTGTTCGCGGCTGCGGTCCCGTTACGTGCGGCTCGGGGCCGGCTTCGACACCCGCCTGCCCCAGCAAAGCCAAGTGTAGCCGAGGTAAGCCGAGCTAAACCAGACTGGGTGAAAGGCTCACGAACGCTGTGCTGCTGCCGGGCGCTGCGCCGCAGCACGCCAAACGGCGCACCGCGCGAAGTGTTCCCTAAATCATACGGAGGAATGCTGGGCGGAATACAAACAGCTAACAAAGACTGTCGGCCAACAGCCTTCCCGCTGTTGTATCACCGAATCCCGTCAGATCAGCTATGTCGGGCTGGGCTAGCACTTGCACGGGTCACCACCCGGTCTGCCGAGCGCTGCTGGCAAGCTGGGTGTATTCAGCCCTTGTGAGGCAAACTGAGGAGCTACTTGATTGGGAAGTAGCGGCTCTGGTCTCGTAAACTGACATACGCCCTGGAGAGTGGTGTGCTGACCTCATGTCCCTCCATATCCGCATCCAGTGACGCCTGTGGGCTGAGGATGACACGGCGGCCGGTTGGTGCCGTTGGGCCTTCATGGCTTGTTCGGACGAAGTTTAGTTTAGTTTTAACAAATTCTGTCATCTTTCTACAAGAATACAAACAGTATGTGCGCAAAGTTTCACTGCACTGGACCAAAGTGTTAACATTTCATCAAAATACTTCTAGATGTATTACCGTGTTGCCATATAAAGTACTTAAAATGCTTAAATACTAAAAACCAGGTAATTTAGCCGTGTTTGAGCGGACTCCGTCAGACCGTACGGGGTACACAGTCTACCGCTGAAACTGTGCCCCAGCTCCGGTTATTTTAGTGGTGTAGTAGTATTTTCAGCAGTTTGTGTGCCTTCGAATTTTTTAATTGAAATTCTTAATGCTTTTTAAATAAAACAGTCTTTATTCACATCAGACACCTTTATTCTTCATGTCTCTGTATTTATATTTCTCAACATAGTCACTCGGGCGACGAACGCATTATCACAACGAGAGACCATTTTCTTGATAGCATCACTGTGTATAATGGCTGACACTGTTGACAGAACCACAGCCTCACCTCTGCTTGCGCCGCTTCATAACTATTAAAGGGAAGTCCTCGAAGATGTACTTGCAGTTTTGTTGGAAACAGACGAAAATCGGATGGGATGAGATCGGGACTGTATGGAGGATGACAGTGAACCCAACGCGTCGGATTCATAACACTACATTTCAAGAGAAGAAATAGACCTGCTAATGGAAAAGCCACGTATAACAGCAATACACGGGGAAGTGTGCATGTAGTATAGTGTTACCCCTTTTACAGGATTTGATCGTGATGTATGAGTAATAGATTGGAAATCAGACTATTAGTTTTGTTTCCTAAGAGTATTCCAGCTGTTGGAAAAAGACACAGCAAAAATGGAATAATACTGAATCTAGTACCTTTCTGTATCAAGTGGTTTGTCTAACGGATTTACGATCGCCAACCTATCTAGGCAAAAAATGGTTAAGTTTCCGAAAAGTAGCAGAAGTAAATTTGGTCTACTTTCTTGCCGATCTCTAATATAACTTCGCAAATAATTATAACTTTGAGGATACGGTTGTAAGAAAGACACAGGAATCTTTTAGCTACTAAACCCACATACATTATAGTTTTGATCTCGAAAGACCACGAATTTTTAATCATTACTATGTGCAAAAAGAAAAAAACGTCGAAGGGGACTTCTGTGTTTGCAATCTATGTAACCAACAAATTAAGTACATAAATATTCTAATAGCATAAGCAATTTTCTGTTCATCACTCTTTCTCATTCATTATTTACATACAACCATGCTTCAGTGCTGTTGAGCCACATTTCTGACACTCATTTATAACTGAAAGAATTTTATCTCTACTTTATTCAGAACTTATTTACTCAATTTTACTTTAAAAAATTAATTCACAACAATTATTTGCAGACGTGTATTCAAAGATAAAAATTAGTGCTTATAGATACTGAATAAAGCACTTAATGTTTTTAAAACAGGTTTACTCGGAATAATCAAACACCAAGGAAGGACCCTGTATAGACGAATGATTAGGAATAAATAACAGGGTGAACCAAATTTTATGCTCTAACACAGTTGCTCTCAGAGACAGCAAAGGACTTGGAAGATCAGTTGAACGGAATGGACAGTGTCTTGAAAGGAGGGTATAAGATGAACATCAACAAAAGCAAAACGAGGATAATGGAATGTACTCGAATTAACTCAGGTGATTCTGAGGGGAATTAGATTAGAAAATGAGACACTTAAAGTAGTAAAGGAGTTCTGCTATTTGAGAAGCAAAATAACTGATGATGGTCGAAGTAGAGAGGATATAAAATGTAGACTGGCAATGGCAAGAAAAGCGTTTCTGAAGGAGAGAAATTTGTTAACATCGAGTATATATTTAAGTGTTAGGAAGTCGTTTCTGAAAGTATTTGTATGGAGTGTAGTCATGTATGGAAGTGGAACATGGACGATAAGTAGTTTAGACAAGAAGAGAATAGAAGCTTTCGAAATATGGTGCTACCGAAGAATGCTGAAGATAAGATAGGTAGATCACACAACTAATGAGGAGGTATTGAATAGAATTGGGGAGAAGAGGAGTTTGTGGCACAACTTGACGAGAAGAAGGGACCGGTTGGTAGGACATGTTCTAAGGCATCAAGTGACCACCAATTTAGCACTGGAGGGCAGGGTGGAGGGGAAAAATCGTAGAGGGAGACCAAGAGACGAATGCACCAAGCAGATTCAGAAGGATGTAGGCTGCAGTAGGTACTGGGAGATGAAGAAGCTTGCACAGGATAGAATAGCATGGAGAGCTGCATCAGACCAGTCTCAGGACCGAAGACCACAACAACAACAACAACAACATAGTTGTTATTCAAAAAAGTTACTTTTGGGTTAATGGTCCACGCTTTTACAATTCTGATTGCACTGTTCGTAGCCTGTTGGCTGTGGCGGATAGTAATGGCGGCTACACTACTCATGGTAAGGCACACAATTTTCTTGAAGTATAGACTAATTAATTCACCTCGGGTTCCTTTTAAAGTCCATAATATAGTCCAACATCTTCTACGAAAGCGGTAATAATTCAGCAGTTGTCGTCCGAAACTATAGTGCAACAATTTCCACCCAAGGCATCGCCTGCTCCATCCGAGTGCTGCCTCTTTCAGTGATTCCTATAGGCCGTGTCTTTTCCTTCCCGCTCGCTCTACAGGTAGCGCGCCAAAAACCCAAGCCATCTCATTCGCTTCCCACAGTGACTTCCGTACAGTACAAAAGCACTCCATCTGTTACATATCACATGTCCGTCACGCTGTCCCTAAGCGTGTACCATTTTATACAAAAGACAATTTGCACAAATATATAAAATTACGTACACGAACATTTTCATTTCAATAATCCATGACAAAATATTATTTAGTATATAATACATTTCGCATATATATATATATATATATGTATATGAGGCAGTAACTTTCTCACACATTATTCAGAAGGTCAGAGAGTTTCTGGTAGGGAAACAAGTAAAATCTGAATATAATACCTTGGGATCTGTGGCGCTTATAAATAATAACACACAGGACAAGGGCTCGACGGTTTCTTCCATTTGCCAGACCATAAAAGAAGAACATGTGGAATAATAGGCTACCGTTACGCTGGTAAATGTAAATATAAAACTAAATAGAACGTAAAAGTATTTAGTAAACTTATTGAAAGGCTCACTGCTTCCATTAGAACTAAAGTATGTGCTGTATTTATCCCGAATTGTGAATACAGTTTACAATAACAACACAAACAGATGTTTACTACATACTGTACACGTGGACAAAAGCAGAGGAACGTGTCCTCATTTGCTTATTGCATTTTGTAGATTGTTCATAATAGGAAAGAACTTGGCGTGCATTTTAGAGCCCACGTTTAAGAGACATTTTTTCTTATTTTGATCCGTACTACCGCCTCTCAAAATATGGAATAATGAACCATTTTTAGCACCCTTTATATGCAGTAAGTGCGTTGTGCACCTTCCGTGTTGAGTAATTATTCGAGACAGACCAACAGGGATACGTACGAAAACTCAATTGCTATACCAAAATTTCGCCAGTTCACCTTTCACGCAATTATAAATAGATTCTGCTTCATATCCAACGTCGAGTGTTTCAGGGAAACCACGGAGAACCTAAATTTGGCTGGCAGTACGGAGATCCTGGGAATGAGTCTCTTGTGTTATCAGAGCGCCACCTCGCTAGTTCCCGAACACGAGTACAGTATTTTAAACATTGTGTTATCGCAAAGCGTCTTACTAAACCAGACCCAATAAACCATTAGGAAATGAATCAGAAATAGGAGAAGGTAAATTATCAAAAGGACATAATAATTCAACAAACAGTTCTAGAGTTGCATCTCTATAGACCTATTTGTTGTTATACTAGACTAGGATTTCCTGCGTGAGGACGAAGTGGAACAATACAGAATTATATATATGCTGTGTGGATATCGTTGCACAGCTGATTGTAGTCATGGTATTGAGCGTATCGCTGAAAAAGATTTTCTTCACCTTTAATTCAGCTGACACATTGTCATAATAGGCTACCAACAATTGAAAGTGACAACCAGTCTGCAGGTACAAGTTTAAGTACGATCAGTCCACAATGTGTATTGGTATTTGTATTTGGACGCTTTGCAGTATGGTCATTAGCAACAAATCGGTGGAATGTACTAGTAGCTTGTTTCTTCTTGATCCATTAAGCTAAGAGTGGATACTTAACTCTGCATAGAATTTTACGCTTCACGAAAGCACCCTGAGTGGCGCCATTTCTTTTCGTTACTAGTATCTAATTAACTGGACTGTCAAATCACGCTCTATGGGCCGACTTAAGCCCCACAGAATACCTACTGCAGCTTTTCTGCTCAAGGGAATTCTGGTCTAGAGTCGTGGTCCACATGTACATCAAGTACGAGCTGGTTAAGTGCAAAATTTTGAACGAAACAGTAACTGCGTAGGCTTGAGTTAAATATGACCTGCACTTAAGGATTAATGCTAGCGTCACCTACCAAATGTCAGAGGTTGTTCAGGGATATTTTGTGAGTATTTTGACCATTTGTCCCCTTGGCTCTTTACAGACTAATAACGTAATTACGATTTACTCGGTTTGTAATCCCAGGTATGAATGTTTCTGCAAAAATATATCGACAACAATGGAAATGCCTAAAACATGCAGTTATGAAAATCATTTAACTCATATAAACATCTTGATGTAACCTTTTGTGCGGATATAAAACGCAACGATCACATAGTCCAGTCATAGGTAAAGCAGGAGATATACTTTCGTCCTTTGCTAGAACAGTCTACAAAGGAGCTTGCTTACAAAACAGACATTTCTCAACTGCGTGGGACTCGAACCAAATAGGACTAAAAGGGAATATTGAATATATAGAGAAGGACACCACAAACGGCGACAGCTTTGATTCATGAAGAAACTGAGCTCGCAGACGCCTGAAGATAGATTCAAATGATGCCGAGAAAGCCTAATTTCAAAGTTTCAGGAACCAGCTATAGAGCATGACTAGGAATATACTAAACCTATTACTATCACTCTCGCAGGGATCGCTATGATAAGATTAGACTAATTACAGCCCACACAGAGGCGTTTAAACAGTCATTCTTCCTTCGCTCCATATGTGAATGGAACAAGAAGAAGCCGCCATAACTGTTACACTGGGAAGTACCCTCTGTCATCCAGCCGCACTTCTTTTATATTCAATGAAACCTATCTACACTACTGTGGATCACTGTTAACGTTCCACTCCTTCCTTCCAAATTAACAGTGTAAGTGTAGACTGGAGGTGATATGAATTCAAAGAAACAGTATCGACAGCAACTGAAAGATTTATACCAAATAAAGTAACAAAAGACGGAGCTGATCTCCCACGGTAAAAAAAAGGGTGAGAACAGTGTAGGAGATACAACGCAAAAAGCATGCCAAATTTAAACGAATGCAAAATCTCCAAGACTATCTTTTACAGAAGCTCTAAATTTAGCGCGAACTACAACGCGAGATGGTTAAAATAGTCTGCACAAGGAAATTTTGTCTCGAAACCTGGCAGAAAACTCAAGAGATTCTGGTCGTATGTAAAGTATGGTAGCGGCAAGACACAATGCAGTCTTCGTTCGATAGCAATGGAAATACTATTGATGAGAGTGCCGCCAAAGTAGAGTTACTAAACATGGGTTTCCGACATTCCTTCTCCAAATAAGACGAAGTAAATATTCTAAAAACCGAATCCAGAACTGCTCCCAGCATGAGTAACTTAGGAGCAGATATACTCGGAGTAGTGAATCAACTTGAATCACTTAATAAAGAAAATCTTTCGGTCCAAATTGTATACCAACTAGGTTCCTTTCAGGATATGCTGATGCAATAGCTCCATACTTAACAAGCATATACAACTGTTCGCTTGACAGAAGATCCTTATCCAAGACTGGAAAACTGCACAGGTCACACCAATACTCAGGAAAGGTTGTAGGACTAATCCACTAAAGTGGTTGTGATCAGAGTGCGTGTTTATTGAATATCGTCTGAGTTATGTGACTCCTGTCAGTGAGATCACAGTTCGTAGTAATTGACGGAAGTGACTGAGTAATTTCTGGCGTTCCCCAAAGCAATATAAACGATTTAGGAGACAATATGAGCAGATGTCTTAGGTTATTTGCTGATGATGCTGTCGTTTATCGTCTAGTAAAGTGATCACAAGATCAAAGGCAATTGTAAAACGTTTTAGATAAGATAGATGTATGATGCGAAAATTGGCAATTGACCCTAAATAATGAAAAGTGTGAGGTCATCCACATGAGTGCTAAAAATAATCCGTAAAACCTCGGTTACATGCTAAATAAATCAAATCTATTAAGAAAGTAAATTCAACTAAATACCAAGGAACTGCAATTACGAATAATCTAAATTGAAAGGGACAGATGAATTTGTTGTGGTGAAGGCGAACGGACTGTGTTTTATTGGCAGAACACCTAGAACATGCAACAAATTTACTAAAGATACTATAAACGCTGCGCTTTTCTGTCCTCATTTGAAATACAGGTACGCGGTGTGTGATGTTTGCGAGACAGGATTAACGGAGTGCACCGAGAAAGTTCAAAGAATAGCAGTACGTTTTGTAAAATTGAGAAATACGGGAGAGAGCGTCACGCGCATGATACAGGGTCTGAGGTGGAAATCATTACAATAAAGGCGTTTCTTGTTGCGGCGGTATCTTCTCACGAGGTTTCAATCACCAATTTTCTCCTGCTAATGCGAAAATATTTTGTTGACACCGACCTACATAGGGAGAAACGGTCATTATAACAAAATAAGGGAAATCAGAACTCACGCTTAAAGATGGAAGTGTTAATTCTTTCCGCGCGCTGTTCGAGAGTGTAATAATAGAGAATTAGTGGCTCTGAGCACTATGGGAGTTACCTGCTGAGGTCATCAGTCCCCTAGAACTTAGAACTACTTAAACCTAACTAACCTAAGGACATCACACACATCCATGCCCAAGGCAGGATTCGAACCTGCGACCGTAGCGATCTCGCGGTTCCAGACTGTAGCGCTCAGAACCGCTTGGCCACTCCGGCCAGAGAATTAGTGTTATGATGGTTCGATGAACCTTCTGACGGTCATTTAAGTGTGATTTGCAGAGGAGTGAAGTTTATGTGGACGTGGAACTGCTGGAAAAGCTATCCTGATGTAGAACCAAGCACTGTTGATGGCAATCTTGAGGACGAAGAGTGAGGTGGCCGTTAATGTTGTCAGCAGTAACTGAAAGGAACAAGTGTGTTTCCAAACAAGGCACCCAGCGCATATCGCCGACATCAGCTCCGTCGTGCAGATCTTTTAGTGCTATACAAAGATAAACATAATAAGAAATTTAACGAAATACAAGAACAACAAGCCAGCTGGGCCTGCGTGTCTCTTATACCAAAATACCCAAAAAAATCCCTGAATAATATCCAAAACTTAGTCGGTAGTGGTCTGGTGTACCCTGTACTTGACGCCACGAGAGATGGTCTAACTATTTTTCGCTATGGTAACGAATGTCTGTGCCAAATCGGGCCCCTCGAGGTATCCTGGAGCGGTGACACGCAGCCCACCGCAACAACTGAGTGGCTGCGGCAGTAGGCGGGCTCTGCGCTGGCAGAGGCGCGGCGTGACGCAACGCGGCGCGTCCTCCAGGTCTTCTGCCGCAGCGGGCAGCCGGCAGCCAGCCTTTCACTCGGTCGAGGGCGGCGGCCGGCCGCTGTGCCACTTGCGGCGCAGACGCAGCGGAGCCGTGACGTCACCGACGGGGACCCGCCGTGGCGCCAGCGCCGGGGCACTGCGCCAGCCCGGCTCACGCCTCATTCAGCTAGTGCCAAACCTGGAATGTTGTGAGCATCTGAATTACAGACAGATTACAAGCTGGAGCTCCGTTTACCGCGGTTTCTAATATTCTGCGAGGTGCGTTCAATAAGTAACGCCACACTTTTCTTCGAGGCCAATTGCTTTAAAAAAAAATGCGGAATTTTATTGTGGGGCATCGTGGAATCTTGCTTCAGCCCCTAATAGTTCATGAAGTCAGGTGATGGTGCTATCCGTAGTCTTCAAAAAGGTTTCTGTGACAAAGGTGCATTCTAGACAGAGAGCTCTCATTGAGTACCTTTTGGCGGAAAGTCACAGCATCTTAGATATTCATAGGCTCTTGCAGAATTTGTATGGAGACCTGGCAGTGAACAAAAGCACGGTGAGTCATTGGGCGAAGCGTCTGTGGGGAGAGTACCACAAACTTACCTACCTCCCGCGTACCGGCCCGCCGCACAAGGCTGTGACTCACGCAATACTGGAACGTGCGGACACTCTCATTGGAGGTGATCGAAAAATCCCAGTCAGACACCTCACTCTTCAGCTGGATGTCTCTGCTGGTAGTTCAAATGGCTCTGAGCACTATGGGACTTAACATCTATGGTCATCAGTCCCCTAGAACTTAGACGTACTTAAACCTAACTAACCTAAGGACAACACGAGGCAGAGAAAATCCCTGACCCCGCCGGGAATCGAACCCGGGAACCCGGGCGCGGGAAGCGAGAACGCTACCGCACGACCACGAGATGCGGGTTCTGCTGGTAGTGCTGACACACTTGTCCACCAGTTACTCAGTGGTGTGTGTGCCAGCTGGGTTCCTCAGGGCCTAAAAGATGACCACAAAGAACAACGAAGGACCATCTCTGTGGAACTGCTTGCGCGTTACGAGGCTGATCGTGACGATATGTTTTTCGATCACCGTCACGGGTCATGAAACATGTGTTCTTCACTTCTAACCTAAAATAAAACGGTAATCCGCGGAGTGGCGCCAAACCACCTCTCCGCCAAAGAAAAGTTCAAATCCGCGCCGTCAGCCGGTAAAGTCATGGTGATGGTCTTTTGAGGGCTATGAGGAGGTTATTCTATTTGATGTCCTCCATCATGGTGCAACGATCAACTCTAATGTGTATTGCGCTACCTTCAGCGAGTTAGTTGGCAAAAAAAGGAAACAAACTTCTCCTTCTCCATGACAACACATGGCCTCACAAGTCTGCATACCCTAGAGGAGCTCTCAAAACTTCATTGGAGTGTTCTTCCTCGTCCATTGCACAGCACGTATCTCGCACCTTCCGAATTCCGTCTGTGTGACCCAATTAAGGATGCATTCCTCAAGAAGCAGTAAGTAGATAATAGGGGGGGGGGGGGCATATTGATGCAGCATGACGATGGCTCCGACGTGGACCAGCAGAGGGGTCCCACGCAGGCATACAGGCACTCCAAGTAAGGTGGCGTAAGGCCGTCGCATTGAACGGAGATTATGTTGAAAAATAGGCTTTTGTAGCTGAAAGAGTGGGGAATAATATAGTGTATTGGAGTCGTGAATAAAACCAACCTACTTTCAGAAAAAAAACTGTGCTGCATTACTTATTGAATGCCTCTCGTACAATCCTTGCAGGAAGTTTAGAGACAGGTCTACATTTCACTGAATTGGCATGTGTCCCTAAAGTAACGGATTTCAACCGTTAGTTTTGATTATGTTATTAGGCATATGAATTAGGGGTTTCACTTAAAATCTCACTGTAGCTCTAACACTCTTCTACATCGTTTTTTCTTTTTGTAAGCGAGGCTAAAAGATTTGTTTTTAGACTAAAATGTTGTCTTCTACATCTACATGAGTACTCTGCAATTCATCCTTACGTGCCTGGCAGGAGGTTTATCGAACTGTCCTCGGGCTATTTCTCTACCGTTCCGCTCTCGAACAGTGCGTGAGAAAAATGAACACTTAAATCTTTCCATGCGAGCTCTGATTCCTCTTATTTTATTAATCCGATATTTCTCCCTATGTAGGTCGGCATCGACAAAATATTTTGGCACTCGGAAGACAAAGTCTGTGACTGAAATTTCTTGAAAATATCGCGCGGAACGAATAACGCCTTTTTCTTTAATGACTGCACCTGTAACTCGCGTATGACATCCGTGACACGATCGCCTCTACTTCGTGACAGTAAAAGTTGAGCTGCTCTGTTTTGAACTTTGTCGATGTCTTACGTTAACCCTTTCTGTTACGGAACCCATATCGTGCATCAGTACTCCGCAAGACGTCAGACAGCTGTACTGTAGACAGTCTCTTTAGTAGACCCATTACATCTCCTAACTGTTCTGTCAGTAAAACATATTTTGATTTCTAGGTAGGTAGGGTTGATTTTTTTCCCGGATGGGACCATTTCTCCCCCAAACTCACACCTTCTTACAATACTGCGAGGGAAATAAGAACAAATAGACACAAAACTATGTACTTCTAGAGTCTAGAGAGTGGGATACATTTTCTATGGGAAGTAACCGAGAGTGGCGGTGCACATATAGTAGGAAGTATCCAAGAGTGGAGATGCTCGCATTGTAAACTTTAACGACACGTTGTGTCATATTGCACTTAATCACAAATGCCACGTTGGAAGATAACATGGCATGTGTCTTGTTACACGACATGACACCATGTATCATGTTACTTTACTTGACACGATGATTTATCTTACAAGACAGTGGTTCAACTACTGACAAGTAAAAAGGTACGAATACGTTAAGATGCTTTGATTTAAATGTATTTGAGCTGCCACATAAGTAAAAAATCTAGTTCCCTTTCTTTTGCACTCCTAGTCCTTCGCAGGAGACATTCGCGTTTTTTTTATGCTATGATAAAAAAAATGGCTCTGAACACTATGGGACTTAACATCTGAGGTCATCAGTCGCCTAGAACTTAGAACTAATTAAACCTAACTAACTTAAGGACAGCACACACATCAATGCCCCAGGCAGGATTCGAACCTGCGACCGTAGCAGTCCCGTGGTTCCAGACAGAAGCGCCTAGAAACACTCGGCCACCACGACCGGCTCTATGCTATGATAGAAACATTTTTCGTTATGGTAATTTAGTCAGTAAACAGTCTGGTTCTTAGACAAATTCCACAGACTTGAGGAAAACAGCAACGGGGAAATAACGAGTGGGAGGGTGCGACGTAACTGGTGCGAAACCCTGAGGTCTGCCGGCCCGGCTGGCCTGCAGGAAGTGGGCCTCGGGCTGCCTCTTCCGGCCTGTTTCTTATCAAGGCTCCACTCTCCCCAGCCGCTTAATGATCACCGACAGCAGCTTCCGCGGTAATTGGCAGGTAGCGCTTCATAGATGAGCTCGCATCTATGTGAAGTCTCACATCTGAACAGCAGCTACAGGTGCGGAAAACTTCCCGAAATTAAAACATCTGCAACGCCTGTTAGACCAGCTCGTCTCACGTTTCATTATTTCGAGGAAAGCCGGAAGTCTTCGTGATGGTTCCACAAACCTTGCGAAATAGTTATGATATGCCTTGCTAATAGGGGAACGCTTTTTATGTAACCTAAATCCATTGAGCTAACTACGGATTCCTTGCCAATGTAGCAGGTATAACGTATTATACTCGAAGTGTCTGAATTATCCTGTTTTTCATTTTCTACCTGACCACTTACCTATCATTTCTCTTTTGCAATCATTCACCTTTCAAATTTGTTACACAGGTTGCGTTTTCGTATTTGTTGTTGTTTTTGTTGTGGTCTTCACTTCTCAGACTGGTTTGATGCAGCTCTCCAAGCTACTCTATCCTGTGCAAGCTTCTTCATCTCCCAGTACCTACTGCAGCCTACATTCTTCTGAATCTGCTTAGTGTATTCATCTCTTGGTCTCCCTCTACGATTTTTGCCCTCCACGCTGCCGTCCAGTATTAAATTGGTGATCCCTTGATGCCTCAGAACATGTCCTACCAATAGATCCCTTCTTCTAGTCAAGTTGTGTCACAAACACCTCTTCTCCCCAATTCTATTCAATACCTCCTCATTAGTTATGTGATGTACCCATCTAATCTTCACCATTCTTCTGTAGCACCACATTTCGAAAGGTTATATTCTCTTCTTGTCTAAACTATTTATCGTCCATGTTTCACTTCCATACATGACTACACTCCGTACAAATACTTTCGGAAACGACTTCCTGACACTTAAATCAATATCCGATGCCAAAACATTTCTCTTCTTCAGAAACGATTTCTTTTTATTTGTTATTTGTTATTTTCCGTTTTATCCAGTAGATTACAAATATCCGTTCGAAATGCTTGCCCTCTTTATTTACACTAACATACATGGGTTGAATGGATTGTTCCCTTGTTCGTTTCATACACGTCTTTTTCAGTCAGGTACTGGCGGCAAGTCTACATATAACTTACATAATTTGGCAATAAATGGAAACATTGTTGTCTCGTCACGTGCTGGTCGATATTTAACTTATGGTGATATTCAGAACTAACTCATTTGAAAATTACAAATATTGTTGGTTTACTGTCACATATCGTTAAATATTTCTCCTGAAAAAAAAATTAACTGCTGGGTATTTCCCGAAATCCTCGACAGAAAATCACAAGAATTACGGCCCATGTTGATCAGTGTACTGTTTGCAAAACGTGAAATTTTTGCCGGCTCATTTATTCAACGATAAATATATTTACAAGTAACTAAATCACTGCATACAAATGTAAATCTAGTTTATGCGGAACAATCATCTTTGACACAGATATATGGATAGATAGACAGAGAGAGAGAGAGAGAGAGAGAGAGAGAGAGAGAGAGAGAAAGAGGTGCTGCAGTGTGCATATGACCGGTGTAAATATGAACCTGGTTGGTAAGATTTCAAAACTAAAAGTATGTCTCATTTTAAATATGCTCTGTAATATCACCAATGTGATATCTAACCAAACATAGTTAAAAAATATATATATACAGTGAGAGAGATTGCATAAGCGAATTCTGTCACATGTGAAACGATGAAATTCTTGCGCTAAGGCATATTAGCTCGTATACTGCATAGCGTGAAATCGCAATTTCTGCACGTGAACAGAGAACACAAGATACTTAGTAATACATGCAACAATGCCGTAACACATCCGTTTCTTCCCGGAGAAGTCAACCTTTATCCGTTCTGAGAAGTGTAGCAAACTTGGGTACCGGGTTGGCCTTGATGAGACACCAGTCTCGTTCGACTTTCATTCGAGACTTTCATCCGGATAGCTGCCGTCTACTTGTTCACAAGACCAAGTATATATACGTGAAATCCTACCATCTAAGGTGTTTCATCACATTGTAGATGATTCAAATGGCTCTCAGCACTATGGGACTTAACATCTGTGGTCATCAGTCCTCTAGACCTTAGAACTACTTAAACCTAACTAACCTAAGGACATCACACACATCCATGCCCGAGGCAGGATTCGAACCTGCGACCGTAGCGGTCACGTGGTTCCAGACTGAAGTGCCTAGAACCGCACGGCCACACCAGCCGGCACATTGTAGAGTAAAAAGAAAACAAAGTTTGGCAGCCTTCGGGATAACAGTGATTCGTACGCTGGTTTTCCTGCTGAGAAATTTATTTCTACGGCAACTTCTTTACAGACATTCTCATTATCCTGCACTATAAGTAAAAAATTCCTATTGTGTTAACAGTCGGTAGTTAAATTTTAAGAGTCCAAAGTTTATTTCACTTTATTTCTTTATTTTGTTTTTCTCAGTCTGAATGTGATAATAGATTGTCACTTGCTGATATTATATAACACTTAATGAAGGAAATTATAATTGTTATTATTCACGCTAATGAAGTTAACGCTCTTTAATTTTTGCGACCTTTCGTTTGTAAGGGAAAAAGAAAATTCTTAATTACCTGCTGACGTTTAAGTGTGGGACTTGGCTTTTCTGTCACAAAGTTATTTTGAGGTAAGAAGTAACTCACAAGTACACACTTAAATATACAGGTATTACGAGAATGCTGGATGTAGAACAAATATAAATCTTGTGAAGTTCTTACGTTTAGGTGAATGCAGCACTGCTCGTCGGCCTGAAGTCACGTATAGGCTTGGGATTCATTTGCAGATTATCAACAACACTTCAGCCATAAGATGCTGAATATATGAGCATCAAAAAAAAAAAAAGTTTTGCATCACTCCAGTTCCCAGAACTTCTGAAGACAGACATTAATTGTGGGTATTGTATCACAGACACAGTCCCTTTGACTGTTCAGAGATTTCACTCAACCTGCCCAAAGATGTAAACAACCATGCATGAGCAGCGCCTATTAGACGGAGGGAGTCCGACAGTCGATCAGTTCCAGTCATTCCACTAGGAAGGGGGTAGACGGCTCGTGTTGTCTGTATTTACAGCATGCAGATAGGGTCAATACCGCGGTTCGATCTCCTCCACATTGCTACTTTGTGCCACGAAAGGCTCTCAACAAGGGAAGTGTCCAGGCGTCTCGGATTGAATCAAAGCGAATTTGTTCGGACATGGAGGAGGTACAGAGAGACAAGAACTGTCGATGACATGCCTCGCTGACGCCGCACAAGGGCTACTACTGCAGTGGATGACCACTACCTATGGATTATGGCTCGGAGGAACCCAGATAGGAACGCCACCATGTTGAATAATGCTTTTCGTGCAGCCACTGGACGTCATGTTACGGCTCAAACTGTGACCAATAGGCTGCATAAGGCACAACTTCACTCCCGAAGTCCATGGCGAGGTCCATCTTTGCAACCACAACACCATGCAATGCGGTACAGATGGCTGCAACAACATGCCGAATGGGCCGCTCAGGATCTCCATCACGTACTCTTCATGGGTGAGTGTTGCATATGTCTTCAACCAGACAATCATCGGAGACGTGTTTGGAGGCAAACTGGTCAGGCTGAACGCCTTAGACACACTGTCCAGCGAGTGCAGCAACGTGGAGGTTCCCTGTTGTTTTGGGATGGTTTTACGAGGGGCCGATGTACGCCGCGGGTGATCAGGGAAGGCGCTGTAACGGCTGTACAATACGTGAATGCTATCCTCCGACCGATGACAATTCGCGAGTCCATTGTGCACGTCTTGTGAATGACTTCCTTCAGGACAACGACATCGCTCGACTAGAATGGCCAGCATGTTCCCCAGACATGAACCCTATCGAACATGCCTGGGATAGATTGAAAAGGGCTGTTTATGGACGACGTGACCCACCAACCACTCTGAGGGATCTGTGGTAAATCGGCGTTGAGGAGTGGAAAAATCTGGACCAACAGTGCGTTGTTGAACTCATGGATAGTATTCCACGATGAATACAGGCATGAACCAACGCAAGAGGACGTGCTGTTGGGTATTACAGATATCGGAGTGTAAAACAATTTGGACCACCACCTCTGAAGACCTCACTGTGTGGTGGGACAACATGCAATGTTTGGTTTTCATCAGCAATAAAAATGCCGGAAATGATGTTTATGTTAATCTCTATTCCAGTTTTCTGTACAGGTTCTTGAACTCTCAGAACCGAGATGATGCAAAACATTTTTTTTTTACGTTTTTATATAGGAATGTCTAAGCTACGTATACTTATTCGATGTAATGTGCATAATGGTCTGTCAGTTTGACGGACACAAGTATGGCTCAAATGGTTCAAATGGCTCTGAGCACTATGGGACTTAACATCTTAGGTCATGAGTCCCCTAGAACTTAGAACTACTTAAACCTAACTAACCTAAGGACATCAAACACATCCATTCACGAGGCAGGATTCGAACCTGCGACCGTAGCAGTCCCGCGGTTCCGGACTGGAGCGCCTAGAACCGCACGGCCACCGCGGCCGGCGACACAGGTATTCTGGGACTTCAAGAGCCACTACACAGACTGGACAGAAATGGTGACGTACTTTGATCCTTTTTATAGCCAAACGGCTTTTTTTTAATTACAAAAATTTGTAGTCTCTCGCAGCGGCTGAAGAATTCTTAGATTGTGTACCGATTTACTTTCTTCCGAAAAGTTTTTCATTGCACTTTGCACATTAAGATAACATTTGACCTATGAAAAATTTTCAATAGGTGCCAAATTTCATCATGAACAGTTTTTAAAGAAGCGGTCGTTGGTTTTCTCCCAGTTTGTGTAGTAACACTGTAGATGAGTCGGTACTAATACTTCCTATGTACAATTCAAATTCGCGATAAGTATTCAAGTCATACTAAAAATTATGGGTGGGTTACGAAAACCACCTCCGATAATTTTGCTTTAAGGTCTCTCGATGAAGATCGATGAATCTTCTATCGTATACACATAAATTTATACAAAATGTCTTTCAAAAATTATTCCATTTTTCAATTAACTGCTCACGTAAACGCACCGTTTGTATGAAATAACCAGCTGTGAAGTACGTGCAGTCTTATTACCTTGGTCATATAGTTCCTTACGATAGCAGACTGACCGAAATAACGTGCGTTGCACCGGAGAATTGATACAGCTAGAAACAATAGTAGACGAAAGCTAGCAGATTAAGTGGTTGGTGGGATAATAAAGCGGGTGGAAGATGATGGAACCTACTGGGGTACATGGGTAGGTACAGGTTTGTGACTTAGCATGTAAGGCATTCTCCGCGAAAGGCAAAATACTGGGTACGAGGGGTTTAAGTACACTATTTTAGTATGCGAGGTGATTAAAGTCACACAATATTTAACATTAATATAGACCCCAGTGTGAGGCTGATTGCTATGAAATAATGTGTGAACGTCTTTGGCGCAAGAGGTCGGAGTCCTGAGGTTTCGGAATCGGCACTTACCGAGGATACAAAATTCTTGCGAACCTTGAGTTGATCAATGGTAAATGAGGGTCAGTAATCCAAAGCAACCTTTTAATGCCTTATTCCCGTTAGAGCACAGTATGAAAAAGACAAGAAGAAATTCCATCACTGCTGTATGTTTAGCTAAAGCAAAGTATTAAGAACTAAAATCACCATCGGCAATCATCACAAAGATCTCTTACGACGAGACGTACACTTATTGCAAAACAATTTGTTATAATAGATATAGCACAGAAGAATACGGTTTCTAATTATTTCATATCGCACCAATCTCATTTTGTCAAACTATGTTGGAGTGCGGTAGAAGGTTTTCCTGTTCAACGAGAACCTTGGAGCTTATATGAGCTACGTCAACCCCCTTCTCCCCAAAGTAGATTGTCAACGATGAGTGCATCTGCAACGAAATGATCCCTTAATACGTGTAAGAACTAGGACTCGAATACATCTGACTTCCATATGATCGATCCACGTGAAAATATCTTTACCGTTTCTCCAAACTTAATGAACCATCAGCACACAAATTAGATTTCATTTTGTTTTCTTTTGCGATGTATTATCATTTAGAACCAAATCTTCGTTTTTATATTTCTCACTCTCTTAAGAACTTCAAGGAGAGATGAATCAAAATTTCAAAAGAAGAAGAATTGTAGTTCATTGTTTCTCTTCCTTTATGATTTAAGGCAGGATCTTGTAAATTATTCTTCCTATTTGCTTTAGGCGATTGGGAGTAAGCTTTACATTTAACTTGTTCTGCAGGCTTCCATGTATTTAACCTGCGGTTTCCAGCGGAGCCCTAGTTCAGTTACCGTTCCCCCACATGCTACGAGGTGCGTCCTCTGTTCCGCTTAAACATTTTTTTATCCTATTCGCTGTGGAAAACGCCTCACTATTTTATTTTGAATAACTTTTGTACGAACGTTCGAACTAGCACTTTTACAGATATGGCTGTCTAGTTTCGTCTTAAGTTGTACTTTGAGGCCGGCCGGAATGACCGAGCGGTTCTAGGCGCTACTGTCTGGAGCCGCGCGACCGCTACGGTAGCAGGTTCGAATCCTAACCCGGGCATGGATGTGTGTGATGTCCTTAGGTTAGTTAGGTTTAAGTAGTTCTAAGTTCTAGGGGACTGATGACCTTAGCAGTTAAGTCCCATAGTGCTCAGAGCCATTTTTTTTGTACTTTGAGAAGGAAGAGTCTTCCACCATTCTCCCCCTTCCAAACACCCCCCTGTTTCCTCCGCCCCACCACCGCTCACCATCCGATAATTTTATCCCCGAAAATTCATGATTTTTAAATATTAAACCTTATAGTTTGCTTGTTACAGAAAAGAAAGGCGACTTCGATTTAAGATTTGTACTAGGTGTTGTTTAACTGTAATACGAATAAAAATGCAAACGGAACTAGGCAAGAAATAGAAAAAAAGTCTGCTTATCACAGAATCGTTGTTAACCACAGATTAAAAAGCGATGAATAGTGGTAGCAAGGAGGGCAGCGACAGAAGAAGCAGCGAAAGAGTGGGGCTGTTCAAGGGATTGATGCAGGTGAACAAAGCCTTATTCAACAAAACAAAAGATGCTAAAATACCGACATTGAATGAAGAACAGGTTCCTAAAACCGTCTGTCTGGAGAACACAGTTTAATGTAAATAAATTATGGTTCTAGTGGAAACAAGAGGAAGAAAGTGGAAATTGGTGCTTAGCAAAGTTTTCGAATTAAGTAGTCAGGAAAAGAATAACATCAAAAGCCAGCAGAGACGAAGCACATGGGAAATCATTGCTATACTGCTGCACTGTGGATACCAATAACCATTAATCTTATTATGCGTATAGAGTTTAGCAGAAAGAATCACTTAAATTTTTAGTACATTTTAGGGATGATCAGGTTGCGAAATTTATTACATACAGCTTTTGGCAGCAACAGTGGTTCTCTCCCGGCTGGGCATCGAGTAATTGATCTCGGATTACAGATGCGGGTTTGTCATTCCATGTCGTTGGGTACGCCATTCCATGCTGTTTCAAGTCTATGCCAGAGTACATCGTAATGGGTGACGTGTAAATATGTAACCAATGATCTGATGTTTTGACACATCTGGAGATCGTGTTGGCCGGCACAACAGACGATCATTCTCTGCGTCGCCGTAGGGCAGGTAGGACGGACAACTTGCGGTATTGCGCTATCTTGTTGAAATATAACGTCACGGAGACCTCGCTGGTAGGGCACAGACACCAAACCTAATCCGCCTTAACCGTAAGGGCTACTGTCTAAATTACAGGCTATGCGCCCAAGAGATTATCGCGTAGCTTACTCGACAAAACCCCTAAACAATAGCACCAGTTGCTGGACCCATATAATAATGACACATGCAGTGTGGCAGTGTTTGCTCTCTTCAAACCACGCACGCACAAATACGTAGTTAGTGATGCCATACGCAGAACTGGGCAAGTATGAAAAGAATTCGGAGTGTCATTCCTGTGTCCATTGGGCGCACCAGTATCGGTGCGATGCACTTTTTTGCCACATCAGAGTTCGCCACAATTGTTGCCGAACTGACAGTCCGTGTTTTGCTGAAAATGAGCCCATTATCTGACTTAATGACGTGACGCGGCTGCTGTAATCCCGTATGATAGAGCGAACTCTATGTCTGTCCTGTTGAGCGCTAGTCGCGTGGAACCCTTGAAATCCTGCTTGGCGCTGTACGTATCTCTCCTGAAACCGTCGACTCCATATTCCCATGAAAGTTTTTTGGATCCCGATCAAAGCGAGCGGCAATATCGTGGAGCGTTAAACCTCAGTCTCGACAATTCGCCATCGGGCCGCTGCTAAGTTCCAGCACCTACTGGGGAACGTTTATCCTTCTTACAAGGGGAATAAATCTATTTTCTCGCAAGCAATGAACAATTTTTTGGAGCGGCAGAATAAGGATGTAGCTGCTGTAATCTTTCCTTTGCATCAGGCCAATAATTCTGTGGCTGCTAAATGGTAAGGCGTTTATGGAACACTTGGTGCCACAATAAGGTAATGTTCGTATCATTTCTCTCTGCAAGCGATATCCGTGCTCTCAGGGCTCCACTCGCAGGCTGAGATCGGCGGATGGCAGGAAAAGGCCGCGGCGGCGGTGACGGAAGCGGGCCGCGGAGGTGACCTAGGACAGCACGCCGTGGACAGTTATTCCCGGAGGCCAGCAGAGGTAAGCGCGGTCGCCCACAGCGCACCGGAGACTCCCGCGATCACGCTGTTAAGGACCACTTAGCGTCAGTGCTTAATGGCCCACGAATCACCAGGTCGCGAGAAGAACGCGCGGCCTTGTGACTGTCGACCGACTCCTCAGTGCGGTCACGTTCACTATCGACTGCGCCACGCGGCGTGGGGAGACAGTTTTGGGGCCACGGCCGTCCCAGAGGCCCGCACAACAAACAAATCAGTCAGCACACTGGTTCCGGTACCTGTTTTCATTCTTACAGCCAACAGAAGCGGCAGCGCCAAACTTCCGTAGCCTGTTGAGATTCCGGGTATATTTCGCAACAATCAGCTGTCCTAGTCAACATGACTTTTCTTTCTTTTTTGTGGTCGCATATATAAAATAAACAGAATAAGGCGCAGTGGGTGTTCCCCAAGATGGATCATCTGGAAGGAAGAGGGAGCGCTTAAATGTCGACAAAACTGTGTCAAGGCGCGCCGGGTGCAGCTGGCGTTACAGTAGCGACAGCAACACGGAGCATGCCGTTCACTGACCACGGCACGCATTACCACGCTTTAGGCGGTCAGTCTACTGCGCAGTGTGGAGTGAGTTCCCAGCCATCCATCTGACATATATCTTTATGAGTAAATGATCCTAAACAGTACTTTCAGACAAATAACTAACGCTGGAAAATGAATATTTAGTTCTTTTCGCTAACATCAAAAATACCATATTAAAAAAGCCAAAGTCGTATGGTAACAATGGCTGGGAGACGCAGAAGGGTAGGGTCTGCCGCCTTATTGGAGAGGTTTTCTCTATCCTTCGCGCTCGCAGACACCTCTCCTCGATGTATGAGAACTCTGTGCATAAGTATATTTGTTAAGTGTAAGTGACTGTAATGGTTGTGAGTGTAGTACGGTGTAGTGTCATATTCCTGTTGGAGATAAGACAGAGAGTAATACACAGTACCAGCATGTAGATTACTCCTCTAGAACAGCACCAGAATAACGTCCCCATCCGACAAACAGGTCACTACCAAGAGTGTCACACGGCCTCACTTTGTGAGACACTGAGGAGAGGTTTGGAACTGAAGCCAGCACATTGGCACTAACTGGTGATCATAAAATTACGCCACCACCTCTCTTCCCCTTGCCAGCCCATTACTGGCAGTGAGACTTTCATCCACCACCAGGATTCGAACCGGCTTACTCCGAGTCAAGTGCCACCACACAGGCATGCGTTAGCGACCTCGATCACGGAGGCGGGTAAGACGGTATTTACAGTGTCAACTGGAATACACTCTTACTGAAGATAGCGTGGATTACAAGGACTGAAAGATTACTTACAAATTGTATAGAAACCAGACGGGTGTTGGAATAGTCATAGGACATGAAAGGCAAGCAACTGATGGGAAAGGAGTGAGACAAGCAGTATCATTCAACTGTCTATAGAGGAAGCTGCTTGGAAATGGAATGAAGTTCACGATGAAGAAATAAGAAGTTTGGAATTTGCTGATGGCACAGGACTTTGAACATTAGTTGAACGGAATGGATAGTGTCTTCAGAAGAGGTTGTGAGTATATGAACATAAAAAAAACACCATCAGTGCAATTTAGGCGAATTAGATAGGGCGATTCTGAGAGAATTAAACCAGGGAAAGGGGCACTGAAAGTAGTACATGAACTTAGTCATTAGGGCACAAAATAACTGAGCATGGCCGAAGTAGATAGGATGGAAAATGGACATTGGCAATAGTAAGGAAATAATTTCTGAAAACGAGCAAGCTATTGAAATCGGATGCAAAAATAAATGTTACGAAGTCTTTTCTGAAACTCTTTGCCTGGAATGTTGCCTCATTCGCTGCAGTCATGGACTGTGCGGCTGGTCACGGCAGAGGTTCGAGTCCTCCCTCGGGCATGGGTGTGTGTGTTTGTCCTTAGGATAATTTAAGTTAAGTAGTGTGTAAGCTTAGGGACTGATGACCTTAGCAGTTAAGTCCCATAAGATTACACACACATTTGAACATTTGTTGCCTCATTTATTTTTTGGTCTTTGTCGTCAACCATTTAGTTAGATATGAGACTGATAACAGATTTTGTATATAGTGTCACATATACAGCAAAGGTATTGGACATTATATTAATACCGGTTAAACTTCATGGTACACTTTGTACATTCACACATTCAACAGAGTCCATATGTCACAACTTCCACGATGGATTCTTTGTGTCTGACCTATACATCTGGATATCCCCTTCTTGTAAAAAAGAGGACAATGCTGACATAGTCCGTTCTGAACACTTGCCGAAACAGGTCCGTCACAGATGTAGGTTGGGGAATTCCAGCTCTGATCAAGGCCCTGAGAAACTTGGGGCGTTGTCTGTAATCTCAGTTGTGTGGACTTTGCAGTGCGGAAAGGGCTAAACTTCCATGAACTGTGAAAAATGAGAGCCTTGATCAAGCCGAATGTGCGTTCTAGAAGTGCTATGATGTCGAGGTAGTTTGACTTGGGAGAACCAGTTTTCTTTTTTTCGTACTGCTCGGCTGTATTGTGTCACGATTCCTTCCTTAGGATGTTATGGGATCTGCCATGTCAGCGACCATTTTTGAATGACTTATTTCTTTACCCCAGCATGTTTGATCAACAGTCATATTTTGTTTCGCCTTATGGTCCGCCAATTTGTTACATGAGATACCAGAGTGTCCCATGATCCATAATAACTGAACGCATTTATGTTAGCTTTCACACCGGGAGATTAACTTAATTACATCGAGCATATGATGGTTGTTGTTGGAGTGTCATTGCTACTTTTCTAGGTTTTTCAGCGCTCTCTTCGAATCTGTCACAATAATGGTATCGTCAAAATTTTAAGCCTCATAGAAAAGGCCTCCTTAATTGGAAGTACTTCAACAGTGAAGATGCTGGTGTTGTATTGGCAGAAGAGCCAACACCGTGTTACTAGAGGAGGCCGAAATACACGCGTTTTAGCTCACGCAGGCTGGCGTTAGGAGGGAAGGACTATACTGACGTGAGGTCTGGAACATGACAAGGAATTAGAATTCAGAAAGCGGATGTAGTTAGTTTGATACTTTAATCCATTAATGATGAACGTCGCTCTTGACAGTACATATTATCTGTAACTGAATATGGCCCTTGCTAGGTCGTAGCAAATGACGTAGTGAAGGCTGTGCTAAATTGTCGTCTCTGCAAATGAGACACTATGTAGACAGTGAACCATCGCTGGCAAAGTCGGCTGTCCAACTGGGGCGAGTGCTAGGGAGTCTTTCTAGACTAGACTTGCAGTGTGGCGGAGCTCGGTCTGCAATCACTGATAGTGGCGACACGCGGGTCCGACGTATAATAACGAACCGCGGCCGATTTAAAGGCTACCACCGAGAAAGTGTGGTGTCTGACGGTGACACCACAGCTGGCTTCCATCGGCAACTTAAACATAGCCCACGATAGTAGATCAGTGCGGAAGTAAGTCGGGTGGAGCACCAGAAATGAAAAGTGGACGATAAATCGTTTGGAGAAACTGAAAATAGATGATTTTGAAGTGTGATGCTACAGAAGAATGATGAAGATTAGAAGTGTAGCTCGCGTAACTAATGAAGACGTACTGAGTAAAATTGGGGAAAAGTAATTTCTGGCTTAACTTTATAAGAAAATGTGCAAAACTTTACAGCCTTGGTAACAACAGCCACAATAAATTACGTTGAAAAATAAAATCGCTTTAATATCCTTTTATTGCTAGGCACTACCGGTTTCACAAGAGTTACAGTAGCATATTCAGCTGCAAATATGCATAGAAGTGGAAAAAATAACTATGTAAAAAAAGCTACCATCCCAAGCTAAGATGAAACAGTAATGAAAAATGTATTCACTGGAGTCAATTCATGATACACGTAACATATAAAGGAAGACGCAGCGTTCACACTCATCCCCATGGGATTATCCGTTGGCATATATCCTAAAAGTGATACGATATGGTGGACAGCGCTTCGGTAAAACATCTGGAGATGGGTAGTAATGCTCTGCTATTCTGGTATGCCCTTACCAAAAAGGTGTCTACCTCTATTTTTGGTAAGTTTCTTCCTTGTAATCAAACTATAACATTCCTTTCGTTTTTGACGCACATCAGCATGTTCTTTATCGTAAGGCGACATTGCTGCTCGCGTTGCTCGAGATCCAGTTACTGTTAGCAGAGTATGGAATCGGTGGGTTGAGCTGGATAATACCGAACGCCATGCTGGATCCCAACGGCCTCGTATCACTAGCAGTCGAGACGACAGGCATCTTATCCGCATGACTGTAACGGATCGTGCAGCCACGTCTCGATCCCTGAGTCAACAGATGGAGACGTTTGCAAGACAACAATCATCTGCACGAACAGTTTGACGACGTTTCCAGCAGCATGGACTATCACCTCGGAGACCATGGCTGCGGTTACCGTTGACGCTGCATCACAGACAGGAGCGCCTGCGATGGTGTACTCAACAACGAACCTAGGTGCACGAATGGCAAAATATCATTTTTCCGGTTGAATCCAGGTTCTGTTTACAGCATCATGATGGTCGCATCCGTGTTTGGTGACATCGCGGTGAACGCACATTGGAAGCGTGTATTCGTCATCGGCATACTGGCTTACCACCCGGCGTGGTGGTATGGGGTGCCATCTGTTACACGTCTCGGTCACGTCTTGTTCGCATTAACAGCACTTTGAACAGTGGACGTTACATTTCAGATGTGTTACGACCCGTGGCTCTACCCTTCATTCGATCCCTGCGAAACCCTACATTTCAGCAGGATAATGCACGACCGTATGTTACAGGTCCTGTACGGGCCTTTCTGGATACAGAAAATGTTCGATTGCTGCGCTGGCCAGCACATTCTCCAGATCTCTCACCAACTGAAAACGTCTGGTCAATGGTGGCCAAGCAACTGGCTCGTCACAATACGCCAGTCACTATTCTTGATGAACTGTGGTATCGTGTTGAAGCTGCATGGGCTGCTGTACCTGTACACGCCATCCAAGCTCTGTTTGACTCAATGCCCAGGCGTATCAAGGTCGTTATTATGGCCAGAGGTGGTTACTCTGGGTACTGATTTCTCAGGATCTATGCACCCAAATTGCGTGCAAATGTTATCACATTTGTCCAATGAATACCCGTTTACCATCTGCATTTTTTCTTAGTGCAGCAATTTTAAAGGCCAGTAGTGTATCTCTGCGGTTTTTGGGAACAGAACGAAAGTGTCGGATGCATCACCTTTCAGCACGCCCTAGAACAGTGGTCTAAAATCACACTGAACCGACACAGCTGTGCTATCAACATTGGAGCAGAAAACAGCCAGCCTTTACTTGCTGACGTGCTCTCGCAGCCTGCTACTTTAGTCGGGCTCTGCTGGTTTCGGCACACCTGTCCCCAGGCGTCGCGGTCAGGGATGAGTCCCACATCGACGAGACTGGCGCACCTCCGGCGAGCGATAGCCGCCCACACCGACAAGGCGAGGTCCCGCTGAGCGGCTCGGCCGCAAATGCCTCCACGTGCGGCACGCGCCGCGCACGCCACGTGAGCACGTGCGTCAGCCTCGCGGCTAACTGGCCTCAGCCCCAGCTTCAAGGACCGCCGCTCGCGACCGGCGAGCATCTTTCGTACGTGGCCGCCTTGAGGCGCGTACGAAATTGAGATGGTAAACATTAATCAGCCTTGGTTGACACTTCTTTGTATTTACCTTGAGCTCGCTATGGAAACAGCGATCTCCACCAGGCGTGAAATGTGCGCTGAAAGCAGAAATTTTGTATTATACACTACTGGCCATTAAAACTGCTACGTCAAGAAGAAATGCAGATGATAAACGGGTATTCATTGGACAAATATCTTATACTAGAACTGACATGTGATTACATTTTCACGCAATTTGGGTGCATAGATCTTGAGAAATCAGTACCCAGAACAGCTACCTCTGGCCGTAATAACGACGTTGACACGCCTGTTCATTGAGTCAAACAGAGCTTGGATGGCGTGTGCAGGTACAGCTGCCCATGCAGCTTCAACACGATACCACAGTTCATCAGGAGTAGTGACTGGCGTATTGTGACGAGCCAGTAGCTCGGCCACCATTGATCACACGTTTTCAATTGGTGACAGATCTGGAGAATGTGTTGGCCAGTGCAGCAGTCCAACATTTTCCGTATCCAGAAAGGCCTGTACGGGACCTCCAACATGCGGTCGTTCATTATCCTGCTGAAATGTGGAGTTTCGCAGGGATCGAATGAAGGGTAGAGGCACAGGTCGTGACACATCTGAAATGTAATGTCCGCTGTTCAAAGTGCCGTCAATGCGAACAAGAGGTGACCGAGACGTTTAACCAATGGCACCCCATAGCATCACGTCTGGTGGTACGCCAATATGGCGATGACAAATACACGCTTCCAATGTGCGTTCACCGCAATGTTGCCAAACACGGATGCGACCATTACGATGCTGTAAACAGAACTTCGATTCATCCGAAAAAATGACGTTTTGCCATTCTTGCACTCCGGTTCGTCGTTGAGTACACCATCGCAGGCGCTCCTGTCTGTGATGCAGCGTTAAGGGTAACCATAGCCATGGTCTCCGAGGTTATAGTCCATGATGCTGCAAACGTCGTCGAACTGTTCGTGCAGATGGTTGTTGTCTTGCAAACGTCCCCATCTGTTGACTCAGGGATCGAGACGTGGCTGCACGATCCTTTACAGCCATGCGGGTAAGATGCCTGTCATCTCGACTGCTGGTGATACGAGGCCGTTGGGATCCAGCACGGCGTTCCGTATTACCCACCTATTCCATATTCTGCGTACAGTCATTGGATCTCGACCAACGAGAGCAGCAGTGTCGCGATACGATAAATCGAAATCGCGATAGGCTACAATCCGACCTTTATCAAAGTCGGAAACGTGATAGTACGCATTTCTCCTCCTTACACGAGGCATCACAACAACGCTTCACCAGGCAATGCCGGTCAACAGCTGTTTGTGTATGAGAAAGCGGTTGTTAACTTTCCTCATGTCAGCACGTTGTAGGTGTGGCCACCGGCGCCAACCCTGTGTGAATGCTCCGAAAAGCTAATCATTTGTATATCACAGCTTCTTCTTCCTGTCGGTTAAATTTCGCGTCTGTAGCACGTCATCTTCGTGGTGTAGCAATTTTAATGGCCAGTAGTGTACTTACTAACAGCACAGAGATTGATGTTCGATACCGTACTATGCAGCCTTTTGTTAAATTAACATTTTGTTCCCACTAAATCCATTGTAACTAGGTCATCCATACGGACTTTGTTCATCTGTTGTTTAAGCTATTACAGTAGTAATGTCAGTTCACTAACAAAGCCATATCACATTATAGTGGGGCACATGCACGAGGGTTAATCAAAAAGTAAAGCCTTCTATTTTATTTGACAACCCTTTCAAATTCGACTACATACATTAAAAAACAATACTGACCATTAGCTTTTGACTTTTCAACGTAATCTCCGTCTATTTCCGTAGTTTTGGTCCATCTTTTAACAAGAGTGGGGTGAAATGCGCAGTCTTGTTACCGAATCCATTAACGCATGGACGTCTTCATGACCTCATCATCTCCAAAGTGAATCCTACGGTGAGCTTCTGATGGTGCGAGATCAAGGTTGTATGGCAGATGAGGCAAGACTTCCCATACAATTTTCACTACGTGTTCAATGGTTTGCCAACTGACATGTGATGTTGCATTGTCGTGGAAAAGAAGAACATCCGCCATAGACGTTGCTGGATGAATGTTTCAAGCGGTTTGAGGTTTCTGATACATTGCACATCCCTTCTCCAAAAAACCAACCACAGCCACATCCCCTGCACTGGCTTGCCACTCTGCGTTTCGTCAACTAACGGTGTTTGCCCTTCAGCTTCGTTACAGCGACGAATACGTCGTCTAAACAGTGCTGGTATCTTTTGTTGCATCACTGCACAGATTTTTCAGTCTTTGAACAATGCGAATGGGCGTTTAACCGCCTGAATTCAAGAATTCTATCACAGAACGCTGTCTAGTACGAACATCGATGTCGGCCATTTTGCAAGATACTGCAATACTGTTAGCGCAGAAAGTTACTGCTGTAGTGGATTTTGCTGAATAGCTCCAAATTCAAATTTCCCTTTAACACACTCTGTTTAAGGAGGAAAAACAGGAGGCATTATTTTTTGACTGCCCTCGTATCATCAAGACTGTAATGTCTGATCTTCAGATAACAAACTTGCGTCAAAAGTCAAGTGCTCTGTCTCTATTGCCATGGTTATGTCGAACGGAATGTCCGGTATCTGACACTTCGCTTCCTGTATGGTATTCTCCAGTTCTGGACGAACGGTCGTCATGCTTATGAAACTGGATTTTCGAGAGAATTTGGTACCAGACGATGAGCCTCTATTGGCCTGTGTCCCGCTATACATTTACTGAAGATCAAAATAAATCGCATGATACAGCTGTACGGAGAAACTGACTTTTTGCTGGAATGTATGGTGATCTCGACAGTGTCACAACCGGATTAGAATTTATTACTGCATATAAACGACAGAAACTGAAAAATGGCTAAATGGGAATGGTTAGAGGACAACTGTAAGTTTATAGAAGGATGTAAAACTGGAGAAAGATAGATACGGCCTACGGGAAATTAAGGCGGCTTTTGGAGAAAAGAGAAGCAGGTGTATGAATATCAGGATCTGAGATGGAAAACTAGTAATAAGCAAAGAAGGAAAAGATGAAAGGTGAAGGGATTATACAGAGGGTCTATACAAGGGAACTGAACTCAAAGGCAATATTGTTGGAAGAGAAGAGGAAGTAGATGATATGGGAGACACGATACTGCGAGGACAATCTGACAATCCGTGGAGTACACGACATTACCTCAGGCCTGCTGATATCCATGGGAGAGCCAGCCATGATAAAACTATTCAACATGGTTTGCAAGGCATATGAGACAGGGAAATACCCTCAGATTTCAAGAAAGCAGTAATTCCAGTACCAAGGAAAGCAGTTATTTCTAGGCGTGTATATTACCTGTTCGAGGCGTCATTTCACGGGCTGTGCGGCCCCTCCCGCCGGAGGTTCGAGTCCTCCATCGGGCATGGGTGTGTTGTTCTTAGCATAGGTTAGTTTAACTTACTCTAAGTAGTATGTAAATCTAGGGACCGATGATGTATGCAGTTTGGTCGCTTAGGAATTCATACACAGTTGAACGTTTGAATATTACCGAACTACCATTTTAATAAGTCATGGTTACAAAATATTGACACGAATTATTTACAGAAGAAAGGAAAAGAAATGTTAGAAGCCGATCTCAGGGAAGCTCGATTTGGATTTCATAGAAATGTTGGAACATGGGAAGCAATACTGACTAACGACTTACTTCGGAAGAGAAGTTTATAGCAGGGCGATCAGGAACAGGGCTCACAGGTCATGTCCTGACACGAGTGCCACAGCGCTCAGTTTTGCTGCCCTCTTCCCCTATCGCCACGGCAAGCTCTCTGAGTGTGACGAGGGGGAAACTGCAAAAGCGCCGTATTGAAATGGCAATGCTAAATGGTGCAAATGGTCTGAGCACTGTGGAACTTAACATCTGAGGTCATCAGTCCCCTAGAGCTTAGAACTACTTAAACCTAACTTAGAGACATCACATACCCATGCCCAAAGCAGGATTGGAACCTAGCGGCCGCGCGGTTCCAGACTGAAGCACGTAGAACCACTTGGCCACAGCGGCCGGCTAAATGGCAACGTAATTGCACTGAATAGTACTTAGTTTTATATTTCACAAATCTCAACAACATAGACCACAAAAAAATTCAGTATTATGTAATTATTTTTGGAGCGCCGAAGACATAATATAATTTTTATGTGGATCAGACTGTCAGTATACTGACAGACGCGGGCAATTTCACAGATTTCGATCTCAGTTTGCCACATAATCGTAACTTATTTAGTCTCATAATCGAAGAAAGGTGTTTCGAACAGGAACATGTTGGTCGGAATATTGTCGCACATCTGTGACCTCATTACGGAGTCATGGAAACTCTACCTAAGGAAACCAAAATGAACGTTCTGAATAAAACGGAATTTTTACTGTTACATCTATGCATCCACAGGGATACTTTCAACCGAAATGGCAAATGAAGGGAACACGTTTGTGCCATCTGTGTGCCTCACAACGTTGTTGTGTATGATATCGTATTGTAACTGTTTGTTTGTCGTATTTTCTAAGGTGGCGATTCCGGACGAGCCCTAAATTTGCCTACAAGAGCTTGTAAAACAGTCTAGGCTGCCCGATGTACCACACCAACTGTGGTTAATCACAACCTTTGTAAATACATTGGGAATTGCAACGATCACGATGAACAGTAATAAAATATTATGTAGAACAGTCTTCATCAAAACATTTTTGGATGTAAGCGATGACCGGTGTCGACCTGATGCCGATCGTCTTCGGCCCATACTCTGTAATTTAGTGCTACAGGAGGATAGAGGAAAACGTGTAATATAAGAATGCTAAGTTAAAAATAAATTGTACGAAGTTATACCCGGTGACGACGTATGGAGACCATGGCGCAAAGCAGTAGCTGCGTACACCAGCCACTGATGTCGACTGCTATGTGGCAGAGTCATGGAGTTAAGTAGCAGATGCCAAGCCCCTTTTCCTCACCCTACGTCATCTTTGGCGAATAGGATACAACACATGCAACATATGTTAGATAGCATGAACACTATGCTGGGTATTAGCGTAAGTCATATCCAAATAATAATTTATATGTTGTGCAGTAAAAATTGTAAATAATGTAACGTAACAAGGTATAATTCAGCAGCAAATGACATCAGGTAACACGTTACTGGACTGCCCTCTCCAGGAGTTCTTGTACACCAAACACGGGCTGCAGGACGTCGTTGGTTGCCTAACGACGCGGACAGTTTGTCGATAGCGATCATAGGTGATATGGCGCTGCCGTACTAGATTCGATAGGGCCTCGAATGGTCTTCATAATATTTGCGTTGGGCGCAAGTCGTCCTTCAGCGTTAATATTGCATGACTTGTTACAGACTGTAGAAGGCATGTGTATTTATTGTCCAACATTATCACTAATGTAGACACATAATCGAGTCGAAACCGATCACCACTTATAAATAGATGTTATAATGTGATTAAGACCTTTATTCACTCAAATTACAAAAGTCATGGGATAGCGATATACAGATACACTCCTGGAAATGGAAAAAAGAACACATTGACACCGGTGTGTCAGACCCACCATACTTGCTCCGGACACTGCAAGAGGGCTGTACAAGCAATGATCACACGCACGGCACAGCGGACACACCAGGAACCTCGGTGTTGGCCGTCGAATGGCGCTGGCTGCGCAGCTTTTGTGCACCGCCGCCATCAGTGTCAGCCAGTTTGCCGTGGCATACGGAGCTCCATCGCAGTCTTTAACACTGGTAGCATGCCGCGACAGCGTGGACATGAACCGTGTGTGCAGTTGACGGACTTTGAGCGAGGGCGTATAGTGGGCATGCGGGAGGCCGGGTGGACGTACCGCCGAATTGCTCAACAATTGGGGCGTGAGGTCTCCACAGTACATCGATGTTGTCGCCAGTGGTCGGCGGAAGGTGCACGTGCCCGTCGACCTGGGACCGGACCGCAGCGACGCACGGATGCACGCCAAGACTATAGGATCCTACGCAGTGCCGTAGGGGTCCGCACCGCCACTTCCCAGCAAATTAGGGACGCTGTTGCTCCTGGGGTATCGGCGAGGACCATTCACAACCGTCTCCATGAAGCTGGGCTACGGTCCCGCACACCGTTAGGCCGTCTTCCGCTCACGCCCCAACATCGTGCAGCCCGCCTCCAGTGCTGTCGCGACAGGCGTGAATGGAGGGACGAATGGAGACGTGTCGTCTTCAGTGATGAGAGTCGCTTCTGCCTTGGTGCCAATGATGGTCGTATGCGTGTTTGGCGCCGTGAAGATGAGCGCCACAATCAGGACTGCATACGACCGAGGCACACAGGGCCAACACCCGGCTTCATGGTGTGGGGAGCGATCTCCTACACTGGCCGTACACCTCTGGTGATTGTCGAGGGGACACTGAATAGTGCACGGTACATCCAAACCGTCATCGAACCTATCGTTCTACCATTCCTAGACCGGCACGGGAACTTGCTGTTCCAATGGACAATGCACATCTGCATGTATCCCGTGCCACGCAACGTGCTCTAGAAGGTGTAAGTCAACTACCCTGGCCAGCAAGATCTCCGGATCTGTCCCCCATTGAGCATGTTTGGGACTGGATGAAGCGTCGTCTCACGCGGTCTGCACGTCCAGCACGAACGCTGGTCCAACTGAGGCGCCAGGTGGAAATGGCATGGCAAGCCGTTCCACAGGACTACATCCAGCATCTCTACAATCGTCTCCATGGGACAATAGCAGCCTGCATTGCTGCGAAAGGTGGATATACACTGTACTAGTGCCGACATTGTACATGGTCTGTTGCCTGTGTCTATGTGCCTGTGGTTCTGTCAGTGAGATCATGTGATGTATCTGACCCCAGGAATGTGTCAATAAAGTTTCCCCTTCCTGGGACAATGAATTCACGATGTTCTTATTTCAATTTCCAGGAGTGTATAAAGATGGCGCTACCACGTACCCAAGGCATAAAAGGCCAGTGCATTGACAGAGCTGTCATTTGTAGCAGGTGACTCATGTAAAAAGGTTTCCGACGTGATTATAGCCGCACGACTGGAATTAACGAATTTTGAACACGGAATGGTTGTTGGAGCTAACGTATGGAACATTTAATTTCGGAAATCGTTAGGGAATTCAGTATTCCGAGATCCGTAGTGTCAAGGGCCTGCCGAGGGGCATTACCTCTCACCACTGACCACGCAGTGGCCGACGACCTTCACTTAACGACCGAGAGCTGCAGTGTTTGTGTTGAGTTGTCAGTGCTAGCAGACAAGCAACTCTGCGCGAAACAACCACGGAAATCAATGTGCGACGTAGGAAGACGATCGTGTCCTTTACGTCAGTGCAGTCAAATCTGTCGTTATGGCAGCAGAAGACCGACACGAGTGCTCTTACTAACAGCACATCATTGCCTTCAGCGGCCCTCTTGGACTGCTGACCACATCGGTAGGACCCCAGACCACTGGTCAGATGAGTCCCGATTTCATCTATCAAGAGTTCAAAAATTCAAATGGCTCTGAGCACTATGGGACTTAACATCTGTGGTCATCAATGCCCTAGAACTTGAGAACTACTTAAACCTAACTAACCTAAGGACATCACACAAATCCATGCCCAAGGCAGGATTCGAAACTGCGACCGTAGAGGTCACGCGGTTCCAGACTGAAGCGCCTAGAACCGCACGGCCACACCGGCCGGCTATCAAGAGTTGATGGTATGGTTCGAGTGAGGTGCAGACCCCACGAAGCTATAGACCCAAGCTGTCGGTAAGGCGGCGTATAAGCTGGTGATGGCTCCATAATGTTGTGGGCTGTGTTTACATGAAATTGACTGCGTCCTATGTTCTAACAGAATCGATCACTGATTGTAAATGTTATGTTAGGTAACTTGGAGACCATTTTCAGCCATTCATGGACTTCATATTCCCAGACGGCGATATCATGTCACTGAGTCACAATTGTTCGCGAGTGGTATGAAGAGTTTTCTGAACAATTCGGGTGAATGATTTGGCCGTCATGAATCTCCTGGAACATTTATGGGTCGTAATCTAGAAGTCAGTCTGTGCACAAAATCCTGCACCGGCAACACTTCCGCTGTTGTGGATGACTACAGAGGCAGCATGGCACAGTATTTCCACAGGGAACTTGCAACGACTCAACGACTTGTTCATTCCGTGCCACTTCGAGTTGCTCCACTATGCCGGAAAAGAGGAGATCCGACACCATATTAGGAGGCAAGCCATGATTTTTGTCTTCTTAGCGTAATATTTTGTTGATCAGCCGCGCTGATTTTATGTGGGTTTCACAAGAGTGCTTGCTGCGCGTTAAGCTGCATGAGCAGATCCTTTAAGTAGCTAACCAACAGAACAATAACAGTTACTGGAGGAACATTTAGTGAGGTCGTAGTGCCGCCGGCCAGTGGCCTTCCGCCGCGCTCGCCGTCTGCGGCTAATATCGTGGACCGCGCCCGCGGAGGCCGTGGCAGCGCTCTCCTTGGTCCGGCCGGCCTGGATTCCGAATGTACCGGGGCGGACCTTGTGCGGTGTGCAGCAATACAGCCGATACCACTGTGCGATCAGTGTAGGTCGCACCGACCGATATCTAATTAATCCCGCCTTTTTGTGCGTTCAGTACAGCCAAGTAATCTGCTCTCAGCGCTGGTAATACACACCGCCTGACCAAAAGAGAAGTTGAGCACCCAAAAGGAGAACAGCAAATTAAATGAAACTTCACGCGTTGAGAGGTTATGTGATGTTATTTCGGTGATTACAAAATCGAGCCAAAGTTCCAAATACACTGATGAGCCAAAACGTTATGACCAACTCCTTAATAGAATGAAATTTTTACTCTACAGCGGAGTGTGCGCTGATATGAAACTTTCTGGCAGGTTAAAACTGTGTGCCGGACCGAGACTCGAACTCGGGACCTTTGCCTATCGCGGGAAAGTGCTCTACCGACTGAGCTACCCAAGCAGGACTCAGACCTCGTCCTCACAGCTTCACTTCTGCCAGTACCTCGTCTCCTACCTACCAGACTTTACAGAAGCTCTCCTGAGAACCTTGCAGAACCAGCACTCCCGAAAGAAAGGATATTGCGGAGACATGGATTAGCCACAGCCTAGGGGATGTTTCCAGAATGAGACGAGGTACTGGCGGAAGTAAAGCTGTGAAGACGGGGCGTGAGTCGTGCTTGGGAAGCTCAGTCGGTAGAGCACTTGCCCGCGAAAGTCAAAGGTCCCGAGTTCGAGTCTCGGTCCGGCACATAGTTTTAATCTGCCACGAAGTTTCAACTCCTTAATAGTTTGTTTGTCCGTCTTTGGGACGAAATACATCACAGATTCTGCATATCACATACCCGAAAGTTTGTTTGTAGGTATGCGGAGATACGTGGAAATAGATGTCTACGCAAAGGTCATACGTAAATAACGGATAGTTGCTTTGCCTAGGCTGTGATGGAGTATGAATGAAGTCATTTATGCCGATGAGACCACCAGTGATTACGAGTTTAACCATATCCACTGAAACTGCAGCGGTATTTCTCGTTGTGCGATCCTGCTGGACGAGAACAAGTTATGCGCTGTGCATTCTGATTTTCGCCGATTTTGACGCTTTCTGCTTTATCATACATATATATTGTGAACCGTAATGCTCCTATCATATCAAACTTCCTTTGAGTACTCCGGAAATTACCTTTAGATTTGTTGATTATGTTCCATTATGGATGACGTTTAGAGTTATCTCCGGAAGGAAGTCTTGATTCCAGTCGCAAGTATTGTTCAGAACTCGATAAGCTTGTATTTATTTCACTAACCGGCAGTGAGGGATGGTGCCAAGTGCCTTCCTGAAGTCAAGGAACGCGTCATCAACCCTGGCGTCGTTGTCTACGGCGCTATGGATCTCACGGAGGAAAAGAGCGAGCTGACTTTCGCAAGATCTGCGTTTGCGGACTCCATGTTGATCTTTTATAGAGATTATGTTCTGCAAAAATGTCATAATTCTCGAGCATAAGACATGTTTCCACAATAGAGTGACATCCACGACACAGGCTTATAATTATGTGTATGTTGTACGGTTCTCTTTGGGAACGGGAATGACCTGAGATTTTTTCCTTTTTTTTCAATCGCTAGATACCCTTCGTTTCTCCAGCGATCTACGATAAACTGCTTCTACGGGGAGACCAAGTTTTTTTCGTAATCTTGGAAGAAACTTATAGGTATTTCATCTGGTTCTGAGGCCTTTCCGCTACTAAATGATTGTCTTTGCTTTTCCACTCCGTGATCGTTTATCTCAGTGTCTGCCATTTCGGCGTTCGTACGACTATTGAAAGGTGGGACTGTGTTACGATCTTCCGCGGTGAAACTATTTGGGAAGAGAGAATTCAGTACATCGTCCTTCCGTCTATTACCTTCCGTTTCGGTGCCACTATGGCAGTGAATAATACAGGATTTCGAATCGCTTACTGTTTTTACATCAGACCAAAGCCTCTTAGTATTTATACTCAGATGGATTGACAAAATTTTGCTTTGAAAGTCATTGAATGCTTCTCTCATTACGCTCCTTAAGCCCCTTTTCCTCTCGTTCAGCTTCAGCTTGTCAGCTAGGTTTTAAATTCTCTTGAATCTGTGATGAAAATCTCTTTGTTTATGTAGCAGTTTTCTAACATGGATATTAAAGCACTGTGGGCCTTTCCCATCCCTTAAGACCTTTCTCGGAACCTGCTTGTCAAAGGCATACTAAACAGTGCTTTCGTTTTTTTATTTTTCCCATATGCGCTCCACATCTTCGTCCTTCTCACCGAATATTTGATGCTGACTACTCAGATACTCAGTGCTTGGCGCACACGATTAATATTTTCTTGGATTCGGCTTGTTTTTATAGTACCATGTGTTTTCTTTTTTGTGCTACCAATGGCTTCGAAGATTCTCACCCAAAGGTCGCTGGACGTTGACACTGGAGCCTCTGGGATTTCAGCGGAAAGTGCCTTGAACTCCAACAAAGGTATGGGAGTTTTTGTAATAAGCCTTTACAGCGAATGCACTTGACCAAGTCTGTATTGCTACTAAAATGTCCACCTGTTCAGGTGCCCAAGTTCAAGTCCCCCTCGCCCATAATCCGTCTCCACGGCAGCCAGATAGTCGACAGGTCTTCCCGTTTAACTGCCTCACTCTGTATACGGAGGGCAAACGAAAGTGATCGTCGGGTCGCGCTTCAGTTCCAGAAGCCGGCAGCCGGCACGCTTCGTGAGTTGTGGGGAGCAAAGCAAACGGTAGCGCTAGGCGCAAGGAGCGCTGTGTTCACGCTGTGCCCATTACCCGCTGCAACAAGTAGGTCTGCGGACCGCTCGGCCACCACCGTCTGCCCCCCCCCCCCCCAAGTACCCTCCCCCTCCTCTCTCCTCCCCACCACATCTTCCGTCGTCTCAGACCCCACAGACAGTCCCTCACGGTTTGTTATCCCAGGTCACTGACAGCTGTCGCGGATACTGTTATCTGCAATGCCTCTATTCAATACTGAAACATTGTCATATTCGTTCTGCTACGAAGCCGTTCTTATAAAAGAAGCGTTTCCGCTACATATATACGAGTGCCTCGCTAAGTTGTGAGGTGTGCATGTCATTTTGGTCTTTTACGTAAATGTCGATATGTATAGCACACAGAGACAAAACTATGTAGCTGAGTAATCTTTGACTACTGTTGTAATATCTTTGTGTTGTTACACCGTCTCTGCTTCAGTGCGCTAGCAAAGTTACACGCTTTCTAAATAGAGCATTGGTGAGTGGAAGACGTATTTTGAATTATGGTCAGGAAATTTTCTTTATAAGTGATGGAGTTTGAATATGAATATTTTAGATGCAGTTGCGGAAAGAGGAACTAAGTAGATTATTTGGAGTTTTTTCCTGGGATGTTGAGAGATTCGTGCAAACACGCAAGCGCATAGCATTGTTTGGTGTTATTGAGATTGTAGTAATGGCAATGAGCGTTTGGCGACATTGGCCGGGAGACCCCTTATGGGGCAGGTCCGGCCGCCTTGGTGCAGACCTTATTACATTCGACGCCACATTGGGAGATCTGCGCGCCGGATGGAGATGAAATGATGATGAAGACAACACAACACCCAGTCCCCGAGCCGGGAATCGAACCCGGGCCCCTTAGAACGGCAGTCAGTCACGCTGACCATTTTTGCATTTTGTTCGCTATTGATCGTTGTGTTTGGTCGTTGCGGACGTCGCAAGACATCCTGTTCAAGTTCGGTGGTTGATCCTTCCACTCAGTTTTTTATTACAGAGGCCAACCGGCTCTCGGACCGAACACGCTGAGCTACCCTGCCGGCACCATTCAGCTATCGGGGCGGACAATTGAAGTAATGGAACTCAGACAGTAGGATTGTTATATGGATTGTTCTGATAGGAAGATGAGAGTCCCCTTGCTTGAAGTCATGGTACGCAAATACTATTGTAAACATTTAGTTCATTTTAAAGCATTACTTTTGAAAGTATAGTTTCATATGAATTTTGTCAGAAGTCATTTCGTACCAGTTAAAATTCGCACCCTTCATTCAGTTTATTATGTATGGACAAACATTGCACTTTGTGGTACAGAATTTTCAGTCGTAGTTTTTAATGTCGCATTGCTCCTATATGCTGTACACTGCTCACGAGAGACCTGTAAAGTTTTTTGTCAAGATACGAGGTAAGTGAGAGCACAGTTTAAAGGTTAGGAATTTCTATGTATGATCAATTGCGCATTTACTTCAGAAGTCAGGTTACATTAAGAGTAGCACTGCATTTTTGTAGAAGCAGTTTGTATACAGTGTTGAGCAAATCATATAATTTTTTTGTAGTCCATTATAGTTAGTGTTTTACACAGTACACAAGTTTAAGTTAGGTATTACTGTGTTTCTCATTCATTTTTGAGAAGTCTTGGTATGCAGTTATAGGAAAATTCACTCAGATAGAGAGGATCAGACAAGCGGTTAAGTTACAACGTGAATATCAACTGCTCGATTACGAGTTTGCTAATGCAGACATTTAACATCCTACAAAAAACAATGAGCCGTGGAGCAGTCAACCTCGTATCAGCGGTTCTCTTGGTTCCATATCTCGTGCCAAATTGGAGCTCTGATTACTAGATGAGCTATGGATCGGCTAGATTTAAACGGTGGCGCCGAGGGGCGCACGAGACCGGAGAGTGAGCACTTCCTTGCAGAGAGAAAGGGGGAACCGCCGTGCAGCTAGCCGTACGCCGCGGATTGTGCACGGGCGGTCGTATGTGCCGGCGTTCGGTTCTGCCAGCCTGAACGAAGTACACAGCGTCCCAGGGTCTGCACTCGGCGCGTGTTAGTTCGACTCAGTTCCAAGAATGGGTCGCGCTTTCAGCAAATGCAGTTGCTGTTTGTTTTCTATTGAAGCCACTAGTTCATACGTAGCTTGTGGAATAAGTCATAGTGCTTGGGACACAGTCAGCCTTGGATAGGCCTCTACGCGTGGTAATGTATATGGGAATGGAATTGCGGATTTAGCGATGAAGAACACAATGAGACCGTACCTTCCCTAAAAATACGTGTTTATCCCTTGCCGTTTATCGACATTCAAATCTGCTAGCTGATTCTTTCATTAACCAGTGTAGCTCCTTCCCTTCTTAAGTAATAAACATTCTTGGTAAAGTAAATTCTTTGATTGAAATCTGCTAGTTACGCCAAGCCCTGGTGGTTTGAAGGTTAAAAATATTTTACTCACGTTATCTGATTATTGTAAGTGCTTAACAGTTGTTGCGTTGCAGGAGCTATTACCATGTACTGAAGCCATGTACTGAAGCTTGTTACTGAAACTGATGTAAGACCAAACTGGAACCTATAGAAGTGGCATGATAAGTGCTATGTGTCAGGCGCCCAATTTAGAGAAATTGCCGACACGCAAACGAATATCCTTTTGAAGGCAAGTCAGATGATTTCCATTTACTATTTAAGGAACCGGTCTGCTTGCCATTTCATTGTTTATTTATTAAAATGATGTACATTTGTTGGTATAAAATTTGGATATGGTTTTTAATTATTGTAAAGCTTTTCCTAAAGATTTTTAAAATTTAAGAAACCTTTGGAAGTTCAAAGATTTAAATCTTCGTAGTTCTATTATTTATTGTAAAGATTACTTAAAGATTTTGGATATAGGTTTCATTGCAAAGTTAACTTAAATTTAAGCTGTCGTTGTTTGGTAATGAAAGTGCAAGGTAGCCGGCCATGGTGTGTTGACCTGCCGACTTAAACTTACTCACTTGTTATTCTGTTCTTATTATTACCAATTCTTACTTACGATGGCGTTCTGCAGAATAATACCTCAAAATTTTTATGTGAAAACTCTTTAAGCTTTTTGAATAAAATAAACATTATTAACATTCTACATCTTTAGTCTTCATGTCTACAGATTTATTTCTCAACATAGTTACCCTGGTGGCGAAAACATTTCTGCCAACGGGAGACCAGTTTGTTGACACCACCACCGTAGAATTTTTGACTTTGCTGACGGAGCCACAGCATCACATTTGCTTTCACCGCTTCATTAGAATCAAACTCTTCGGAGGTTTCTTTTGACCAATGACAGTGAACCCAAGGCGTCGGATTGTTGCAGATGTCGCAGCGCTCATGTGTGGTCGTGCTGAAGGAGGATGCCCCAAGTGTGAACGAACTCTTCGATATTGTGCTTCCATTTCTCTGAGCGTCTCTCAGTACCTTGCAGAGTTTATTGTAGTACCTTTAGGAAAGAATTCCTACAGTACCACACCTTCCAGTATACTCTGACCATGATTTAGCCTGCTGAAGGCATGGTCTTGAACATTTTTGGCTTCGGTGATCCTTCGTGGAGCTCCGTTGATGCCCTCCTGTTTTCGGGGTCAAAATGGTGAACTCAGTCTGCACCACCTATCACAATGTTGTGAAGGAACCCATTACTCTCCCGTTCAAAACTCAAATTGTTAACAGATGTACAGTCGCTTCCCCTGCATGTCAGGTGTGAGCATTCGAGGCGTCCACTATACATACGGTTTTGTGTACCGCATTTCTGCAGTGATGGTCCGAACAAGCTCTTGTGATATGGCATACTTCCCTGACAGCTGTGTCAGTGTTATCCGACGGTTTTCTCTGATGTTGATCAACCCAGTTCCGATGGCTCTCGGCGGTTGTCGTACGCGCTCGTTCATTCCGTATTCTGTCACACGTTGAGGCTAGCACCATCGTTTACTTCATTACGAGCACGAACAGCCCAACGTCGCAGATTACTGTTGTTGGTATAATCATCACGGTACACAGTATTTATTCTGTGGATTTCAATCGAAGACACGTCTCCTGCGATTAGGTTATACCACACTGTTTCTAACGCACCAACTGAGTTGCATCACACACCACCATCTTACACGGTACAGTGTGGCGCCCTCTAGCAACAAATGGTTGCAGCTCGCGTCTGCGAAGCTGGAAAATCTTCCAAGTGACAAACATGACATGCAATACCTTAACCGATATTTAGAACAGAACAAGAAATTCGTGTGCATTCCTTTTCAGCACACCCCCGTGGTACTGAGAATTTCCTTGGATCTTACTGAAATGGTCAACAGCGCAAAAATTACATTTTTGTTAAACGAGTTTGTTTGCGTGGCCAACCTCCGCAGCAAGCACAGAAATATTTGTTTTGTAAATAAAAACTGCCTTTTATTGTTGCGCTGTATTTTATTTCTCCCAGACGCGTTTTCGCCTTTTCCACTAATTTAAGACATCATCAGGGAGGTATTCTTCGCGTTTTTGGTAGGCGTCTTCGTTTCCTCTCATCTGCTCATCTGGTCACTTGCTGGAGGTCGCACTACAGCTCTATGTACGAAACGAAAGCATGTTTTTATGTTCCGAACTTTTTTCTTACCACTTTTCATCTTGTTTGCCCTTATTTTTGTCAAGAACTATGACTCTTCTGTCACCACAAAAATAAGTGAAAACAAGATTAAAAGTGGAAGAAACAAGTTCGGAAGACAAAAACTGGATTATGTTTAGTAAATAGAGCTGTAGTGCGACATCCAGCAAGTGACCAGATGAGAGGAACCGCAGATGCCAACCAAAAACGCGAAGAACTATCCCACTGACAATGCCTTAAAACGAAAAAGGCGAAATGCGTCTAGGAGAAATAAAATGCAGTGCAGCAAGAAAAGGCTGTTTTTATTTACAAAACAAATAAATTATTGTTCACACAAAAGTAAATATTCTCGAAATACTCACGTTTTAGGTATCTCTGTTGTTGTTTGTTCCTTAGTATGATTTCTTGACAGTATCGCACTGCAGAAATCTCTACTTATCTGTATTGTTATCATCTCGTAGATAGATCCAGGTAGCTATCGACATGAGATTCCAGAACTTATTGCTTAAAGGGTATTTCTAAGTTGTTAACTTGGTTGAGACAAAGCTGCGTCGAGAGGACGCAAGCAAGTAAGGAAGGTTGCACCTAATATCGAGTCGACATCAAGGTCATTAGAGACAATGCACAAGGTCGGACTGGGGATGAATGGAGCCTTGGTTATTGAAACATACTCGCATTTAGGAGAAGTGGGAAAAACTTCGCCTGGTCTAACACTAACGTCACTTCCCGAAGATGAAGACGAAAACCAACATTATTCTAATGTGGCCTGTAAATTTTTATCAATAGGAACAGATAGAAACACTGCAAATGCCAAATAGCTAAAGAGTGACACGGCTTATGTCGGGTATTAAACTTACCTATCTGGTTAATGCTACTGTAGACGAGACAGTCGTTTCGATACGAGATGCTACAGATGACGTACCTCTCTCCTTCCTCGCAAAGTACTTAAGCCTCCCACCCGTCGTCAGAAGCAGCGAATCAGTTGAGCAGGGTAGGGCCGTAGGATGTCGACAGAATGCTGCGTCACGTAGTTTTCAAACTAGGTCTCTTAAATACCAGCTTTCTCTTATTATATTTCACTGATCCAATGCAGCCTGTAGATACATGTGTTACGCAACAGCATTACCGCAGCAGCGTTCACTGTGCGACGAGCAGCTACACAAGACAGCACACAAGTCGTTCGACCTGGCAAGCTGACCAGTTAAAAAAGCCTTTATTGAGTAGCTGTTGCTTCATACTATCGGTCGAAAATGGTTTATAACGGGTCCCCGTGAACAAAAAATTGGCCTCTCTTACTTTAAAGGAAGGAGCGTATAAATTATCTGGCTAAATTATTCTTGGTCTTCATATTTATCGTCTAGATAGGAATACTTCCTTTCATCACTACCGCTTTCGGAGGCTAATTATCGTAAGCCGTATTTCCGAGCAGTTTGTCTCAAACTTGTTAACTTCTATACATTTAGTGCTGTACGTATGACCACGTCTGTAATAAATAACGCACATAAACATAATGTCGATATTTATACGATTTGTTATTACTGTAACTTAGCCGTAATGGGGATAATAAGCTGATGCTGATGAGGCTCCTCATGCATTCAGTGCCAACAGAGATTTTTCTCCGTTAAACGCATTTCCTGTTACGGCTGTTCTACAAACGAGGCCTCATTTAAAAGACTGCATAAGCCTGTATCCTAAATTAAACATAGCTTGTGTTGTTACGAAGGAGCATGAACTAACGCGATGAAATGAAGTACCCGTAGATAGACTGAAAGGTGCTGCCGAGTATGCCATGGCCAACTGTTAGAATCAAAATGGTTCAAATGCCTCTGAGCACTATGGGACTCAACTGCTGAGGTCATCAGTCCCCTAGAACTTAGAACTACTTAAACCTAACTAACCTAAGGACATCACACACATCCATGCCCGAGGCAGGATTCGAACCTGCGACCGTAGCGGTCACGCGGTTCCAGACTGAAGCGCCTAGAACCGCTCGGTCTGTTAGAATCATCGTTTCGAGATGCTGTAGTTGAGAAACGCTGCCGGTACATTGTTATAAAAACTTGTAATCATCATTTGACATAAAAGTTTTCTGAATATGGTGCTACATCATAAAGTAACAAATTATGCTGGAGAAACCAATGTTTCAGCCACGGTTACAATGGTCTTCTTCTGGATCTACCAGTAGAACTCTTGGTTTCTCCAGTACATCTTTTTTACGTTATTACGAGGTAACATACTCAGTAAACTATTATGTCAACTGACTGTCAGCCGATGCCTGCATAGTTATAGAGGGTGAAAGTTAATAAAACCGACAAACTTCGAGAAATGATTCCTGACTGGAAATGGAGGGGAAAAGGTCCCATGAACATGTGTCCGGAAACGTATCGTTATCATGGTAGATGCTGCTGATGAATGAAAACTCAGCTGACCACGCGCAGTGTATTCCTTGTGTGCTGATTGACGCAGCGTACTGCAAGCAGCAGAGTGGTCCGGTATTCATGACAGAAATAAGCCGAGATGGTGTCTGTACACGGCCAAACAGATGGAAACGGTCGAGAGGCGTGATGTCTGTACTAAAACAAGTAACCTCACAGAAACCTATTACGTCACACAAAATTTCACGCCCTTTTTGGGCGTTTGTGTGATCATGGGTCCTTTCACACACACTGACGTGCAGGGAGGCGGCGGACTGTGCGTACACCAGATTTGAAGGACCGGGTTCTACAGGATACTGAGACGAACCCTGGCACAAGTTCCCAGCAAGTGGCTCGCCAGCATGGTGTAAGCCAAACTAGGATTATGTGTAACCTGGATGAAAATCTCTACTGTCCCTATCACCTGCAACTAATGCATTGATTATCAGCCGTGGGTTTCCCTCTAGGGGAAGTATTTTGTCGATGGTTTTTGCATCGCACCATCACAACTATGGACTTTATGTCATCAGTCCTCTTCATCGACGAAGAAATCTGTACCAGAGCTGACATCACCAATCTGTATAATCGTCATCGGTGGGCTACAGACAATCCTCGGAGAATGATCGAGGCATCTCATCAGCATCGGTTCAGCATTAATGTGTGGTCAGGGATTCTTGACGAACACATACTTGGATCGGTTATTATTCCGTTTATTCCGGTTATTATTACTTGATGCGGAATACTCTGCCTGAGCTGTTTGAGAATGTACCTTTGGCAGTAAGACAGACACCACCCTACTTCCGCATTACAATTCGCCGACACATCAACAACATCTTTTCCAGAACGTTGGATAGGACGCGGAAGCCCTGTAGCATGGCCTGCTAGATCACCAGATGTAAAACTCCTGAATGTTTTACCTCTGGAGGCATTTGAAAAGCGTTGTGTGTGCAGACCCTTCAACAACGTGTTCACAACGCATGTGACGCCACTCGGAGAGAGGCCGAAACGTGCGAAAGCGTGTGTCAGTCCACGATGCGATATATGAACGCGTGCACTGCATTCCATGGAGGCCACTTTGAACATCTGTTGTCACGTCGAAGCGATGCAACTCTGTACTGTGCTCCGGGACGACTTGCTGTCGTTACATGCACACCGTCCACCTCCGGACACGGGTTCATAGGACCTTCCTCGTTCCATTTCAAGTCAGGAACCCTGCATCAAACCAGCCTCAGGACTGAAGACCACAACAACGACAACAAAACTTTCATGCAGTTTGTCGGTTTTATTAACGTTCAGTTTTTCCTACCAATTATTCTCCGCTCCCTAGTCAAATGTTCGTCTTGAGTGCGTCTTAACTCTATTACGATTTATCTATAACGAGCATAGTGAAGAATCGATGAATTATAGAATTTAAGAGGGCTTCGTGGCCGGTTTCAATTAATTTCCTTTGGGTGTATGACAACCTCATATGTAACAAAACCACCAGTGTTTGGGGTGCTATTGTACGCACCATTCATTAGAGTCACTGTTTGTCAAGACTGTCTCTAATAGCAGAGGCGGTAACACACCCAGAAGGATTTTGTTGATATCATGTTAGTGATTAGTTTCCTTTCATGAAAGAATAATTTCAAACCCAGCTAAAGCTGTCGCCGTAACGCTCAACCACGAATATTAGCGTAAGAGAATTCTGTGACTATTACAATCGGCGTTTAAACATTCCCGTACAGCAAGTTACTCGCTTTTTAGTTTAATAGTAACGAATACGCCTTGAATTGTTAATTAGTGATATCTCTACTTGCGAAAATTGATATAGAGATTTATTCCTTACTGTTTTCGAAACATGAAACATTTTATAAACGTAGCGCTGCACTTCGCGATTTAAAAAAGAGCTACGGACTGACATCTGTTACTCTGTAAAATTCATCGTTGAAGAAAACTGTTTGTCGCGTAAAATTCTCCACAGTATACGTAACTTTCAGGAATAATTAATGACGTCCTATCCGCTTCATGATACTGCAGGATACTAGGCTGGAGAATAAACACATCACACAGGGACCCACAATGATACAGCGTATCGTCTGGTCCAGCCTTGACAACATACTAAAACCGGCGTGGAAGAGAGTTCGCGAGTTTCTTCAGGTATGTCAAATGCAACTGAAGCCACTCATCGATTATTAGTTAGATCCCATAGGGCGTTGAGGTACCAAATTACAGGCATGTTGGTTGATACGTTTTACCCGTTGTTCCAATGGTTCGAGACATTTTCTATGGGATCGAGTGATTTAGCGGGCCACCCGAGGTACGACAGAATGCTTGTTCATCAAATCAGGAACATGTGGGTAGCACAGCGAGCAGGGCGATTGTTACCTTGCAATATCAGAATGCTCACATCACACTCGTCATGAGTACGTAGAAGAAAAGGCAACATTTGGTCACCGAGAATGTTGTTTGACGTTCGTGGTAATCCGAATGAATGAACGAAAGTCAGGATACGGAAAACATCTCTAAAGCCGCATAAAACCACATCTTATTTTAACTACAGCCTCCACACAAGGTACGCTGAAGCTTCATTTGGCACTCGACGCCTTGCTTCATTTGAAAAGAGGCAAAATCGCAAGTCGTAAAACCACACTACACGTCTCGAGTCAGCTATTGAGCAGTTTCTGTTATGCACGGCCCATTTGTGTGCCGGTGTGAACGAGGGCCTTTTGTGACGCCATCCTCTGCAAATTGACGTCATTTGTTTGCGGCATCGGATATGTCTCCCAGCCGTTGTCAGCTTTCCTGGCCTCAGAATATTCAAGCAGCTACTCGGTTCGCCTCACGGGGCTGTGTACGCCAGTACAAGGGGGTGGGAGCAGGGGGGTGCGCGTACGAGGTTGTCAGCGGCCCTGTTACAGTCCTCCCACGAAGGAGAAATCTCTGGCAGTACTTGGAGTTTAGCCTGGGCGGACCATTCACCCCAACAACGAGTGAAAATGTACTCGCTGTCTTGAATTACGAGCAGTGTTCAAACGAATCTATTTTGATGCAGGTGGTACCTGTGGTCTTACATCATGGCTTGAGATCTTTGCTTTCAGTTTAGACCAGAATGAAAATCATTCGGCACCTTTTGGCTGCGGTATGCTTTACAGTGTCAGGTCGACCCTCAGAAGGAAGTGTTGTCCCAGTGTTTTCTGACGAGCCAAACAGAAAGCAGCTGTCATTTGTGGATGTTATATTCAACCAAGTACACACAGTGCGACATCTTACTGCAATGCATGTTGCAACGGTGGTCTGTGTGATCAAAAAAGGATGACCTTTCGGCCGTGTTGCTGCAGATGCCATTGTCTATGTGTAGGTTGTGGACACACAAAATGGAGACAGGTCAGTCCACAAGGTGATTTGGACAAGGTCACCGACGTATTGCAGACCCACGTGAAGACCGGTGTCTGATCATCTCTGCGTTGCGGCGTCGTACGGTTACCACCATCTCAGAAGGGTCACTGGAGCAACTGTGTCGAACAGACTATAGTAAACATGTTACGAGAAAGGACCTTGTGGGCCAGATGTCCTATTCAAGTACCCTGACCAACACGACATCTTGCAGCTCGCCTTCAGTTCTGCCGTTCCAGCCGGCCGCTGTGACCGAGCGGTTCTAGGCGCCTCAGTCCGGAACCGCGCTGCTGCAACGGTCGCAGGTTCGAATCCTGCCTCGGGCATGGATGTGTGTGATGTCCTTAGGATCGCTAGGTTTAAGTAGTTCTAAGTCTAGGGGACTGATGATCTCATACGTTAAGTCCCACAGTGCTCAGATCCATTTGAACCATCACAGACGAGTCCAGATAGCCTATGATGCAAGGTGATGGTCGTGTTCGTGTGCGCAGGTCGGTGGTGAGCGGTATAAATGTTGACCAGAAAATCTACAGATTTCCAAGGTTCTGTGATGCTGAGGTTGTGTTACGAGCCATTTGTATCTTGTCGTTCTCCATACCTCCAGGTAGTACATCGAACGTATCCTGTTGGACCATGTGATGGCTGTTGGATATGGTGGTGGCCCTAAATTCCTTCTAATGGCAGGGCCTATGTGGCGGGCGTCAGCTGGGATGTCTTGCAAAGCCTGAACGTTGAAGTTATGGAACGGCCAATGACGAGTTACGACCTAAACCCCATCGCGCATTTGTGGGACATGCTTGACAAACGTGTTCGTGGTCGTCCTGTTCCACCACGGACCCTCCAGGGAATCTGATGGGCTCTCAGTGAAGAATGGTAACGGATACCACAGGGTGATCTCCATAGACTTACGCGCTACGTGGGTATCAGGCAGTGATAAACGCTCACAGAAGGCATACACGTTATCGAAGCTCTCAAAGTCCAATGAAAAGCAGTCAGGATCACTGGATGAAAGATAGCTTCCTCTTTGTTTTAGACACCTGTCGGACATTTCAGTTCTATTTACGTAAACGACCGAGGGTGTAAGGATGGTTTGTTGTGTACTTCATTTGTGAAAGGTAAAGGTATAATTTGGTAACACATACAGCCCTCATTGCTCAGTGGGGTATGGCAGACGCCCAAAGTTATTTTGCCCTAATTCTTTTGAGAAGCGTATTTAGGTAGTTATAGGCTCACTTATTAAGAGTCCATTGTAGCAGAGGTATTGTGAGAAGTACTTCGGTGTACCGCACAGGTGACGGGACAGCTGAAGGCAGCAGCAGACTTTGCCGCTTGGCTGGAGATAGCCGACGCTTCTGGGGATTGCCGCCAGCGCAGCCATAACTGAAGTTATCAGCGTGGCGAGAGGCACTTTCCACAAACAGCAGTTTCCTCGCGGCAAATATTTCACACCTATTGTCGACTAAAAGCAGCGCTACTGCTTATGTGCGCAGGTAATCACGGCCTATTACACGTCTCACGGTGATTTATTTAGCGAGTACGCCTAATATTTCAACAATACTCATCCACATCGTTGTAGATAACTGTGCACGCTGCTGCCCCGTTCACAATAATAAATATACGATGCAAAAAGCTTAAGACAACCGGATTATACGTAAACAATTGCACGCTTTTGTACTTTGTACACATTCTTTTCGTTTATTTATTTTTTTCTAATGTTTTACGTAGTCTCCATGCCGTTTGTCAATAGACCCACCTCGTGAGTCCAAAACGTTTCTACACCGAATTAAGGAAAAGTAAACAAAGATTAAGGTGCTGGCTGTAATGCTCCACGTGTTTTACATAGTCTCCTTCCATTTGAGTCCAGAACTATTTGAAACAGTCAGAAAAGTGAAAAGTAATTCTTTGGGATTTTGTTCAACTCGCGCATGACACTGGGTTGAATATCAAAGCGTTGAACGTTCCTGTGAATTTCTACACTTTGTCGTTTTGTGGTAGGTTCGTTTTAGTATTAAGACTCGTCACTGGCGGTCATTTTTTCCAGTAAAGAATTGTCCGTGTTTTGTATTTCAATCAATTCGCGACAGACGTACTTGCGATTTTTTTTTTTTTTTTTTTTACACGCTTATCTCTTCTTCAGAGCACTCTGGAGACTGTTTCGAACAGTTAAATTAGAGATGATGTTCGTTTGAGGTTTCTGACATAACACCGTTGACACACTGAAGCTACATGTCCACTACTGAATACTGGTTGTTCACAATTGAGTAGTCGAATGCACATCGCTTACAGTTGTTAGTTCAAGCTGCCATCGTAGTTACTGCGCTGACGTCGCTTACACGCCATGAATAAACTCAGTCTCGGAACTTTTGAACGAACGGTGTGTACATACGGCCCCTGTTCTTCATGAAGTGCTCGGTTTTCAAAAACATTCATCCGATTTCACAAGACAGTATCTTCTACATGAAAGGAGATAGAAACTTTGGAGAAAATTTAACTTACATATAGGATTATAAAGTATCTAATTACACAAGGGTATATCTTTCGCAGGCATTCACGAACAACCACGGGATACCTTTTACAACTGCGTATACGATCAAAGTTTTCATGTACCTCTCACAGATACTCAGTTTGCTTACCAGCGGACCCTTGATAAACAACCAGACGATACCAAACAGCCAGACAGTATCAAACAAGTCCCATACTTTTGCGAACATGTCTGCAGCTACTCTGTATTTATTCCTTTTGCTATTCGGCGTCGTTTCTCACGGAAATTTGTTGGCGTGGAAGGCACATAAACGGAGAGACGGAGACTTTTACAATCCACAGAATAAAAGTTCATTTGGAGGGAGCTCCGGTGACCTCGCAAGCCGATTGGTACGTTTACGCACAACTTCCAGAAACCGAAAGTTTCTCTTCAGTTAAATATCAGAGGTAGACAATTTCGTACTCAGTCGAATATTTTTACTTGTCCTTTACTGCAGATTAGCCGAAAATTTTTAAAAATAATACGTAGCATGACGATCCAAGCATGTTTCAGAAACGATTGTGCGTCTACACGGGAGCGAAAGTCGGTCGGGGAAGAGGGAAACCGGCAATTGAAACCGCATTTTCAAAATCGTATTATTGGAGTGTTTACATGGTCAACAAAGATCGGTATTGGGAAATCGGTTTACGAAATACGGCTATAGAAGAGAAAAGTATCAAAGTGATGGTGTGATGCGACATGTGTACGCTCCCCACGGCCGGTCCATCGTTGAGGCAGCTCATTCTTAAGAAATGCTGAAAAGCTTTTATATTCATTTGCCAATGCAGTGGTGCTCTGTCCTGCTGAAAAATTTAATGCACGGCATCATTTTGCAACTCTGCAAAAAGTCGTAATAAAAGAACGAACAAACGACGTAGCTGCTCCAGGGAGACCTCAATAGGCAACCATTACAAACGGCAACTTACAGTTGGTGACAAGACGATCGTTCGGTTTCGAATGCATAAGTTAGAATGCACCCAGAAGTTTATACTTCGTTCACGCAGTAGATAAAGTCTTGTAAAATCGGATCAGTCTCTTCGAAACGTCCCGTAGTTCATGAGATGGTACATTTACTTAAAAGTTTTTGAGTTGCCGCTTCTAACAATATTTATACTGTTGAAATTTCTGACTAACTGAAACTTGAGTGAGTGGCAGGAGCCTAGGAAAGTCAAGACAGAGTTTGCCAGAGCTAAAAGTTATTAAATAACCACGTTCATACCCTAAACCAGTCCGCCTGGTTCAGTTATTTCCTAGATTGTCTAATTAATCAGCTCAGAGAAAGAGCTTGAAAGTTTCCTGAATAACAAGTGTAATTCATTTCCTGTATGCCCGATAAACAGATTTGGTAGTTAATAATTGAGTAGTTAATTTTCTGAATCAAAATGATAATAGAAGAATGTAAAACATCCTGTCATTAAAACTGAGCGCTTTAATGTTTCACTTGATATTAATTTTATATCTTATATTTCTTCTTTTTTTCCAAAACTGAATATTACTTGTACGTATTCTGTAGAGCCCAGGATAACACAGAAATGATATTGTAGAGACCAGCGCAAACGAAGTAATCGAATCTTAACCACAGGAAGACGCAAAGCATCGTCAGAATTAAAAACCAAAAAGCGACTTGTATTGCTATTTATTTGAATAAAAATGTTGTAAACTTACACCATGGACCAAGCCTGCCCACCAAGATTATATTTACAAAACATCTTTTTGGCTGTTTCAGCGTGAAGTTTTAACTATGAAGTAAAAGACAGATCTAGCAATGAGACGCAAGTGCTCCAGTAATTATGTGCGTAGCCTCTTATCCAATACATAGGGACCACAAACAAATTTAAGCTGTGTCTGACTCCAGTTACTTTAGGTAAATGCCCAACAAGTGTTACATAGTGGGAAAACGACCCAACTTTGTGAAATGCGCAACGCTATAGGTCTCTATACTTGTATGGCCGTGACCTAAGCAGCTGACCTCGGGTAAACAGAAATTTACCACTCAGAATAGGGTCGTATTTCGTGCGGGTAAAAGGGAGGGCAGTTCTTTTAAGAAGTGGAATAACAGGGCAATATGCATTCTCAATGTGTGAAGAACAGTCTATAAGGTTGTGAGTACGATGATGTAACATTCTGTTGGCAGTAGTGTGTGTGTGTGTGTGTGTGTGTGTGTGTGTGTGTGTGTGTGTGTGTATGTGTGTGTGTTCAAATGTGTGTGAAATCTTATCGGACTTAACTGCTAACGTCGTCAGTCCCTAAGCTTACACACTACCTAACCTAAATTATCCTAAGGACAAACACACACACCCATGCCCGAGAGAGGACTCAAACCTCCGCCGGGACCAGCCGCACAGTCCACGACTGCAGCGCCTGAGACCGCTCGGCTAATCCCGCGCGGCTGTTGGCACAAGTCATAAATATTTTAGCTGCTATTACATCCGAATAACTTCTGCCTGGAGGGTTCACGTCAGCTAAGCTAAAATTGCAATGAGTGTAATTTTGCATTCTGTCAGTGTCAAAACGAACTGTATGGGAAAGGAAATGGCCATAAAAAAAGATAAACTATTTTATCGTTGGGAGAATTTGATAATAATTATCAGTCTGACACGACTAACAAAATATGGCTAGTTTCAAGTGCCATAGCTTCAGAAATTCGTGTAATAAGCCTTATGTCCATACTGTAAAGTATCCTTATCGCATGATATATTTTCTTTGAAAATAGTAACTTGAAAATGAATTAGTCAGTTAGTAAAATACACTTCACTTGTATATTTATTGTATTACTTTCTTAATTAAGTTCGGCACGCCTCGTTCTTGCCTTCAAAATTTACTGTTTTAATTGTTCAACGTGCTCCCGAATGTCTACTCTAGAGATACATTACCGAGTATTATTGAATTATGATGACTTAATTGATTTGATTCGCTGGTATGTTACCATCTCTATTATTTTATATGTTTCTTTATTCGGTTCTTCATTCCGGTCAGATTAAAATCTCTCTTACACTCGATGAGCGTCCGTAACCACAATGAAATCAAAATAAGCTCCTGCCTCTGTATCCGAGGCCACTGAAACACCCCTGAGCACAGAAAGCTAGTTAGAATCCTCGTTGTCGCGTTTACGTGTTCGGTCTGAGTCGATTTTGCTGGTTCGAATAAATATCGACTTTTCGAGCGTCATTTATTTTGTACGAATAATTACTGTGTATCAGCTGCTACCATGACGTCAGCACTGTTTAGGTTTTCAACCGCTGTATTTGACCGGTAAATGGAGGCGGTGTAAGAGTTCCTGATTTTATTTATTTATTCTCGTACCAGAAAACATACATATTATTTACAGTTATGAACCTATTACCTTAGCACAAATCTTGGCCACTCCCTGTGCATTTTCTGCTCCATGAGGAGGCTCATTTCCTGTGCGGGAGGCTGGACGCAGTCGGAATTGAAGCATGTGAGAACAGTCTGGTCTTCTCCATAGTCATGCTGAATATCATCTTGATCAGTGTAGCCACACCTTCTCGAATCAACCTTTGATCTGCCATCTCAAGATCTCAGTCTATTCAGGGACATCCAAGTCGTCCGTTTCTTACCATAGCCATGAATTTCTGAAACGCTCTTCCAGTCAGGAGGAAGGCAGTCTTAGTCCTCCACATTTGCAACCTAGCTTTTACAGCAGTTGTTCCAATAGCCGTCGGTGTTCTTATGAAACTCCTCCTTGACTACAGTCGTCGCGGGTGCGGTTCATGCTCATACAGAGGACGGTTCTCTCCTGCTCCACATTCTTTCTTTCCTCATTCGCAGCAATTCTTTTTCTAACAGGAAATGGTGCCATTTCTGCGATGTGGTAAAGCCAATCGACTGGAGTGGATTTCAGGCAACATGTTATGATACTGCAGGCGTCACTGAAAGCTATGTAACACCTATTTGGAATACGTTCAATTATATCGAACAGGACATACTACTCTGCTGAGTTTCTGATCTACTGTGATCCGGCCACTTTCCGTAGAAGATTGTTCGTAGTGGAAACTTTCCACTCGCAATTTATGCCTCTTTAAAGTGAGACATCTATCAGGTGTCACTCGTAGATTTTTGGGGTCTTACAGTGTTCCAGTTCGACACTTGACCATGCTATCTTGAACTTGAAACTAGGTTCCCTGTTTCTCAAATGAGAAGCACACACTTCAGTCTTTGTGGGGTTTAGATTAATTTGATTTTTGTTGTAGTATCTTGAAAGTTGTTTATGGGCATTCGTGAGAACGTTCTCCACTGGTTCAAAATCTGTGCTCTGCGTATCTAGGACCAGGTCATAGACATTAAAGAACCTCCTGCTATAGGGTGCTAAGGGGTGGTCATTCGTGTACATATTGAACAGAACTGGAGCCATCACTTTTCTCTACTTTCTGCCGATGTACTGACTTAAATTTCAGACTTCTGCGCATCGTGAGAGCTCGTACTCTGTTGATGGTGCTCCGTCCGTAAGGTGGGGACCTTAAACCCGATGTCTCATTAGCAGTTCGAGAGAAGTAGGCTACGTGGTGCCACCACACTTGACACCAAGGCCTTCCACTTCAATAAGCAAAAGTTCCATTGTGCATAAAGAAACAAAAACCTATCCATTTAGGCGCCTGAAACTATCCCTTGAGGTGTCCAAACCAGCCATGACTAACTACTTTGCTTCACATGAAAATAATACAAGAAGCATTGATACAGTTTATCGCGTAACAACTGTATTGTACAAAACAGCAGTAAACTCCTCTTACTGTGCGGCTGGTCCTGGCGGAGGATCGAGTCCTTTCTCGGGCATGGGCGTTTGTGTTTGTCCTTAGGATAATTTAGGTTAAGTAGTTTGTAAGCTTAGGGACTGATGACCTTAGCAGTTAAGTCCCATAAGATTTCACATATATTTGAATATTTTTGAAACTCCTCTTACCGCTGAAACATAAAGTGCAGCTGATGGTGTGACATATAGTATCTACGCTTCAGGCTTTATTTTCATTTTATAATGCGTACGACCAATGTGTGTCATAAAGAATAAAAAACGCATTAAGATCTGCACAAATTCTACGTGTAAATGGATTTTGCAACATAATATAAATTCCATATGCATCGGATTGTATTGACAAACCCATATTTGTCGTAACCTACTCCTGTAATAAGGTTCCGTCATAATTTTTATTTTATTGTCTTGATCGCGAAGTTTTTTGAATAAAATTACCGGTTTTGGCTATGCAAAAGACCTCTTCAGAATCTTCAACAACAACAAAAGAAAGTAAATTAAGAGCTACAATACTAAGAGATTAAAAACAAATGACACTGAGTAACAAAAACACGATATACCACTCATTCTACTGCATTGTAACAAGTCATAAGATAACACGTACCAATACTGCCATACATGTTTCAACAAGCTACATGTGGGATGCAAACAGATCGTAGAGGTCGTTCGTGCATGCATAAAATACATTAAAAAATTTTTTGACCCTATATAAAGTGTATTCGTCTTCTGATAGTTTAAAGTTGTCAGAAATTAACAGAATCTTCGAAAAATTAAAATTGATTACAGAAATCTGTCTAAAATTGTATTTCATTAAATATGTAACAGACAGCATAATTTATAGTGGGAAGGTAGTGAAGTGAAAAGCCTGCGCAGGCTTTGCCTTTGTTCCATGTCGCTTGCTCTTAGCTACAGTTCCTTACGTTACTTACTCTTAGCTACAATTTTTTTCGTTTATTTTTGTCCATTTCGTTTTCATTTCATTTTTATTACTTACTGTTCACGTCAAAATATAAAATGGAATACGTGAAACAGGACAATATGCACAATCTCAAATTTTATTCCGTCTTCATCCTTTAAAAGACTAATTTTAGAGCCATCAAAATGTATTCAATTTTATATTGATTTTTGTGACCAACTTTAATTTTTTTGAAGATTCTCTTAAATTCTGACCAGCTTTAAACTGTCAGGAAACGAATACATTTTCATATGGTTACACAATTTTTTAACAATCCTGCTGTCTTGAATACAACTGAAAATGTTTGGGAGATTTATGATTTTAAATGAGCTTCCTTTTAATTACTTTGTATGATTATTTGTTCTTTAATCATGCATCAAGTATTTGAAAGTATTTAAACCGGCAAACTCTGAGAGGTTGTAGGGGACATCAAAACAAATATTTTTCCCTAATGTCATTTTTTCCTATGGGGAGTATTTAAACCGGTAGAGGAAGATTTCTCTGGCAGCAGATTAATTGAACTAACAAACACTTTTCCATTTTTTATGACCAAGAGACAACACATTACCACAACTCAATTTCAGTTACAGTAGATTTTCAAAAATGCCTCCATTGACACGTAAACAAAGGTTACACCGTCGGATAATGTTCTGTCTGACATAGGCTCTGGATGGATAATCAGCTGGTTCCAGGTTGTGAAAACGCTCTAAGTGAAATGGACGTAACACTTGCTCTCTAAGGACTGTTCTTACATTCGTCTGATTCGTCTCCACACTCGAGGTGTATCGCTCCGTTAGTAAACAGGGACAATGCCCTACCACACTGGTGGACAGCAGTTGTCTACAACTGAAGAGTCTAATACGCCCTCTAACAACTGAAAATCGTAATATGGCCTCTAACGATTTAAGAGAGTAATATGGCCTCCACCTGTTTAAATAATTCTCATAGGAAAAAATGAGATTAGGGAAAATATTTGTTTTGATGTCCCCTACAACCTCCCAGAGTTTGTCGATTTAAATACTTTTCAGTCTGTATAATCGCCTTGCATCCTATACACAGCTCATTCTATATACAGCTTGTTGAAGCATGCATAGCAGTATTGAATCGTGTTATTTTTCAATCTTATTAGTAATTTCAGTGCAGCATTAGGAGAGGTATATCCTGTTTTTATTTTCATTTTTAACTAGTGTCATTTGTTTTTGATCTCTTAATGTAGTAGCTAGTAGTTTACTTTCATTTATTTTATTTTAGATTCTGAAGATGGCTGTTACATAGCCGAAACCGGAAATTTTATTCAAAAATCATTGCGATCAAGACAATCAAATAAAAATTATGTAGTTCATGATCGCTCTCCATTCTGTCATTTTATGCCAAATTCTGTAACGTTGCGTCACCAGTATGTAATTTTATACTGAGGCTGACGAAACTGAATGAAGTGACTGATTTTACGACGAGTAACGCGAGGAATACCTGTGCGCGACGAATAAGCTACTGCCGTTGAGAAAGGTCAGGTCGTCAGTTTCCGGAGCCCTGCTCACTTGTGCGCAGCAGCGGTGGCGCAGCGTAGAAAGTGGGCGGCTGGCGGCTGGCGGCTGGCGACTGGCGCTGCAGTAGCAGCGGGTGGCAGCGCGCCAGCGTTGGCGCCAGTCCTTACTGTCGACTCATCCTGCCCGTAGCGCTGCAGTGCGTGTTGCTTTGCTCTTCCTGCGGGCCGCCAGATCGCTCAGCGCGTGCTCACCCCCACAGGAATCCAGCAGTGGACATTTTCGTCGACACACCTCCTTCCCAGTTCCAGCATCTCTCCGAAAACTGCCCATAAATGGACTCACTAATCCGGTTTTCAGTTAACAGATTTCCCAGCACCGTTCCTGTTCCATTACATAAACACTTCAATATCAATTCTGGAAATGCCGCTTTGGCTGTTAGAATCTGCTGCCAAATTCGATATTCACTCCACATAAGTGCTCTGTCACATTTGACTCTGGGTGTGACTTGCTAATTAAAATGTTGTTTAATGTGAGCACAGTGATTTGGTTTGGAGTGAAGAGAAGAACAGCTATTAGTTTATACAGGAAGTTAATACTTTATTTAACTGAAGGGAAACGCATTTTATCTTTATTAGGTGAAATAGAAGAATGCTGAAGATTAGATGGGTAGATCATATAACTAATGAGGTGGTATTGAATAGGATTGGGGAAAAGAGAAGTTTGTGACACAACTTGATTAGAAGAAGGGATCGGTTGGTAGGACATGTTCTGAGGCAACAAGGGATCACCAATTTAGTATTGAAGGGCAGCGTGGAGGGTAAAAATCGTAGAGGGAGACCAAGAGATGAATACACTAAGCAGATTCAGAAGGATGTAGGTTGCAGTAGATACTGGGAGATGAAGAAGCTTGCACAGGATACAGTAGCATGGAGAGCTGCATCAAACCAGTCTCAGCACTGAAGACCACAACAATAACAACAACAGGCGAAAAGAGATATATACAGGATGTAATGGGTATAAATGCAGATATTTTTGTTGATGACTGAGGACGGTATACTGAACAACATCACGTCAGTATTGGCGTCATTTGCAGACTAATAATTATAGCCATTACAAGTATTATGTTTTATGCTTGCTTAGTACCTCCAAGTACATTTGGCAGGAGCAAGTCCTTACTACTTACTTTCCCCTTGATAACAGGTCAGGTGTTGCAGTGTGCACGTGTCGACGCAAAACGGTTAGTCTACACTGAAAGGTGTAAAACACCTAATGGTGCAGTGCGACTGTGCATAAAACATCAGTTCGTCAGGTTTGTAACTTGTTTGTGGGAAGACTGCTCGACACAGAGAAACAACAACCAACTCCCTGACGTGTATAAATACTGAGGTACCACGTATAAAAATAACTGCATTGATACCCATTACTCTGTTTATTAGTAAAGTTACAAGTCGCACTGCCCAGCAGTAACCCTATATTCTGCATAGCTTGCTAATTTGTGAACTACTACATCTACCCGAGTCTTTTAGTGGGGTAGACCTTCGTGTACAATCGATGGCAATCATGTCTGTGTGCAAGATCAGGAGCGTTTCTTCACTGATCCAAAATATTTCTAGCCTTTCTCCAAAATTTTTGGGTTCAGTTGCACCAGCGATCACTTCGCACATTTTTCAACTACTAGCGTTACCTGTGCATATTAATGTGCATGGTTAAGACTCTTAAATACTTTTCCTTGAACAATCTGCACCTGTTCCTTCAGAATTCACTGGCAGTTATGAAGAAACAGTGCCTTCCATTTATTAAAGATATTGTGAACGTACTGAAAACCTCAATGGTGTTGACTTCATGATAGTAGCTGATATATGTTTCGTGTAGAATAATGCTCGGCCGGCCGTTGTGGCCGAGCGGTTCTAGGCGCTTCAGTCCGGAACCGCGCTGCTGCTACTGTCGCAGGTTCGAATCCTGCCTCGGGCATGGGTGGGTGTGATGTCCTTAGGTTAGTTAGGTTTAAGTAGTTCTAAGTCTAGGAGACTGATGACCTCAGGTGTTAAGTCCCATAGTGCTTACAGCCATTTGAACCATTTGAACTAATGCTCGAGAAACAGACATTCGTTCGGATTAACAAAATCGTCTCAGGCCTTACACGTAAACACGATAACGAGATCGGTTTCTCAAATTCTTCCGCTAGTTGGGATCCATGTTAATGTGATGAGAATCTGCCCAGATACGAAGATTTCCTGATCTCTAACCTTTCATTACTTGAAATAACATAATGGGGGACGACACATCAAATGCTAATAGTTCTTTATTCATGGTTCTCCTACATCTCAGTTACACACGGCTCTAACTTCCATCTACAGATGGTCACGAAATTTTCTCAGTTCTAAAATAAGATGTAAGACACCTTCCGCGTTGTTTTTAACGGTATACTGAATCCAGCTGATAGGTTAATGTACTTAAACTAGAGAAAGAATCAGTTTCTATCACATTGCAGGGTTAGTGATAAACATGATGGGCGTTTAAATACAAAGCAGCAATACTGCAAAACTGTATGAAATACGACTAATATTGGAAATCAGTAGTAGAACAGATGAATGAAAGATAGATTTCGTGAGAGGTTTCTAGAAAATACTGCGCATCTGCTAAGAAAGACATGTATAAGACTCTAGGATGGCACTTTATAGAGTAATGCTGCAATGCTTGGGTGTTTTATCAAGTTGCTCTAGGGGCAGATGTTCAAGAATTTGGAGACTCACTGGTAGAATTTTAAGACGTCGATACATCCACACAGAAAGTAAAATGAATGTTCAGAGAATAATACGGATTATGTAGGAAATAAGTTTGGGTAAATTTAGACAACCATTTGGGAGAGATATACAACAGTTTTACTGCCTCCATGGGAATGATGAAAATAAGCTAAAGAGACCTTAGTGGCTTGCAAAATGTATGTGCAAATTTATTTCGTTGAGTAATGCGCTTCTAGGGCTTTTCTGTTCCTCGAGTGCTTATTGCGCCTGCGTTATTGTTTCACTGAACACCATAGTATGTATCTCATTAAGTGATAACAATAAGCACCCCACTGACTACAGAAATTAGAATAAGGATAGAGAAGTCAAGTATCAACATTACATGCAGAAAGAAAGAGAAAAGTTACTTGCTAGGCGTCGGAAGCGTAGCTATCTAATTTTCAGATAGGAATGTAAGCTAATAACCACAATCACCTTCATTGTCAACAAATGATCAGGCTCTCTAGCTTTGCAGTCAGCTTCCCATGCTAGGTTAAACAAGTGCTGATTTGATACCTAGAGGTGCCTCAAATATAATTAATATGTAAACAACTGACTTACAAAAATAATATGAGGTTGCAGAAGTGATGTGTGAAACTTTTTCTTCCATCTTAGTTTTCACACATTATCAAAAGAAGGCATTCGGGTGAGATGAATAAATGTTCAATTCAGCGTGAATAAATGCCTCTCGTATGTTAAAACAAGTCAAGAGGAGCCATTTAGAGCCGGGCGGCGTGTACTAATTCCGTATGTTACCAACAGACGGAGAAACGCCGCCATTGCGCCCATCTGTGATTCCGAGCGAGTGTGGGCAAGGCTGGAACACAGCAGGTTCCTCAAAAGACGCGAATTTCCCGAGATACTAAACGATTCGGGGCTTTGAGAGCTGCTCTTAGCGGTCTGCAGGAAAGAGATTCCTTTTATAGTCTGTTATGGCCTATTATCAGTTTTTTTCGTCGCATCCTTCCATTCTAAGAGCTACTAAAAGCAGGAGAAAGTGGTGCACTCTACGGTTAACTGCGCGGCGTAACTGGGTATTTTCCAGCTTGATGACATTTGCATGCTTAACAGCTGCCGGTCACACCCTTCACTAAATGAGTGCTGCTTCGTCCAGAAGGCCTAAGTCTTCTGGGTACTCTAGCAGCCTCAAATGTAAGCTTATATTCACCATTTACTTGATAAATTCACCCTCTTTATCACGAATAAGATGCCTGTTACTACTTTCACAGCGAGACGAAGGGCACAAGATAATTCTCGACGTGGGTCTGACAATGGTGGAACAGAATGTGTTTCCATACTGCGAAGTAGCCACGAAGGGATTCATGGACTGAACTACATATGCATGTCTTCTTTACTGGTTTCATCGCTGCCTCCGGGTGACGCCACACTACAAGCAACATTGACTAAACAATGAGACTGCTACTTGTTGAACATATCACGCATCTAATAAAACACTCCATATCTGTTTTGAGGACGTTACCCAACTAGTGGAGTGTAGCCAGTATGGAAGTGAAACATGGACGATAAATAGGTTGGACAAGAAGAGGATAGAAGCTTTCGAAATGTGGTGCTACAGAAGAATGCTGAAGATTAGATGGGTAGATCACATAACTAATGAGGATGTACTGAATAGAATTGGGGAGAAGAGGAGTTTGTGGCACAATTTGACAAGAAGAAGGGACCGGTTGGTAGGATGTGTTCTGAGACACCAAGGGATTTAGTATTGGAGGGCAGCGTGGAGGGTAAAAATCATAGAGGGAGACCAAGAGATGAATACACTAAGCAGATTCTGAAGGATGTAGGTTGCAGTAAGTACTGGGAGATGAAGAAGCTTGCACAGGATAGAGTAGCATGGAGAGCTGCATCAAACCAGTCTCAGGACTGAAGACAACAACAACAACCCAACTGTATCAGTGGATTTTTGCTTTGGTAAGCACTTTTAGTGCAGATCTGGAACAGCTACGTTCGAAACTAGTCAGTAGTATAAATTAAACGCAAGTGTGACAAAAATTTAAGTACAGAATTATGTTGATTGTTGTTGTTGTTTTCGTCGTCGTTGTTTTTGTTTTTGTGTTCGTCGTTGTTCGTTGAAGTGGAAATAGGCGCAGCTAACGGATGGGCGACTTATTTAAAGCCCACTGGCGTATTGTCGCACTTGTCGAGGCCGTCGCGAATCAGCGTTCAATTGTCGGCCGGAATTTGGCGGAACGCTTGGATCTGGGTCAGAGGTCGCCAACCGCGGGCCGGCGCGACTGGTTTTGAGCGCGGCGTGGCGCGGTGGCGTGAGAACAATGCCCATTGTCACTGCGCCAGAGCTGCCGCCGCTCTCCTAATGACCTGGAACGTCATTCGCTGCAAATACCTTCCATCGCGACGTGCTTTCTCTACTGTGCGTTCTGCAATCGCAAATAATTGTGCGTGTTACGTTAGTAGCCTCATATTTTCAGGGATATTTTGCATTTGACAATTGATATTGTAAGTGTTGATATTTTCATTTAGCCATTTCAAGAGGATAATAAAATAGTTCCAAAACAATTTTCATGGCATTCAATGTTGTTTTCACGGGTCTATGGAACTGGCTATTAGAACTGCAACACTAGAAGGGCAGCATGCAAGACTGCTGTTCCAACACAGCACACGGTAGTGGCACCACGTTATGTTTGCAGACGATTCCTGGTCCTGTGTAACGCATCGCGATGGACGTATCCGCATGTGCAGGCTTCTAGAAGAACGGAAGTTGTTATATTCAACTTGTCACAGTATTACTCGCCTAACGCCTGGTGTACTGCTGTGGTCTGCAACTGGGTACGGAGTATAACCACCACTGGTTCGCATAGCTGGTAATTTTACAGCACGCCGTAAGGCCGGTGATTGTGCCCTATCTTCGAAGTCTCTATGCCATTATTTTAAAACAAGACAACCGTCACTCTTGGTTGTCGGGTCATATTGTCGGGCCTCACTGTCTGACCATATGGCGGTCGACAATCTCGTTGGTATCCCACCGATGTCCGGAGTGTCTCCAGACACGTATTTTCTTTTCACTGGGGCTCGGTTCGAAGCGGGAATCACCACTGAAGACAATTATTCTCCATGTGGCCGGCCGCGGTGGCCGTGCGGTTCTAGGCGCTCCAGTCCGGAGCCGCGCTGCCTCTATGGTCGCAGGTTCGAATACTGCCTCGGGTATGGGTGTGTGTCATGTCCTTAGGTTTAAGTAGTACTAAGTTCGAGGGGACTGATGACCACAGCAGTTGAGTCCCATAGTGCTCAGAGCCATTTTTTACTCCATGTGTCCTCGTAGTCTTTCGTGACGACGTAGTTGAATGAAACGTTCTCGGTTTTCAAGCCGCGTCAGTTCGAATAAAATTCTCGAGCTTTCGATGACCATCTCCACCATCGTCGTCAGGAGTACACTGACTGCCGGGCTACGCTACGCTAATTCACGGAGTTGTAGGATGAGCGGATCACGCCTTTCCTACTTCTTTCTTGGGGTGTTGAGTGTTGTCTTCTTGGAATCGACCTCACGGTTGCGCTGCTGCTAGTGGGTCTTCTTGCTAATGTTGCGGCGTTCCTTTACACCAGCAACAGGTCTGGCCATCTCGTGGTCGGGCGCCAGTGTACCTGGTTGCTCAGGTTTCGGACGAGACTGCCGGGGCTGCTACGGTTTCTCGCTTACATAGGCATGATGACATCATCAGCAGCCAATCAGATGGACCCAATGTGGAGCGAGCGTAAGTCGACCCGTGTCAGCACCGGTGACGTCAGGTGGCGCCAGGGGCAGCGCCACGTTTGAAACTGCCGCTCCCGCTTCGCGCATCTGTCTGCTTTCTTTCAATGTCCAACACCCGCCGCCATGCCCTGCTGAGTGTGTACCCTGGTCTCTGCTGAAATTGTTGTTGTTTAAACGAATCTCGGCCGCTTCCTTTATAATGGAGTTCCAATATGTAGATGCATGAGCCAACACTTTTGTATTTTCGAACTGTATTTTATGTCCGTTTTCTAGGCAATGCTCCGCTATGACCGACTTGTCAAGCTCCCTTTGTTTTATATGGCGCTTGTGCTCAGTACACCGATCCGCAACCGTGCGAATTGTATGTCCGATATTCATGTTGCTACATTCACAGGGTACACCATACACGCCGGACACTCGAAGAGCAATGTCGTCTTTAACAGAGCGCAACATATTTCGTATCTTGGAGGCGGGCCGTAACATTGGTCTTAGCCCGTGTCTCTGCAGCAGACGTCCTAACTTGCTGGTAGTTGCACCACAGTATAGCAGGAATGCAGTACGTTTGGCCAATTCTACTCATTCACAAGGTTTCTTTGGTGATTTTCGTCGGAGGCCCTTGCAAGCGTTTGCGATGTCTCTCTTGCTGCATCCAGTTTCGCCGAAAACACGTTTTAAGTTTTGCAATTCAGACTGTAGTTGGTCATCGTCAGAGATAATCTTGTCCCTATGAACCAACGTGTTCAGGACCGCTTTCTTGTGTACACTGTGGAAACTATTGGCGTTGAAGTACCGATCAGTGTGTGTTGGTTTCCGGTACACTCAATAACCAAACTGGCCTCCTGCCTTCCGCTCAACCAAAACATCCAAGAATGGTGGCTTGCCGTGCTTCTCCATTTCGACAGCAAGCTTAATGTTGGGATGGACACCATTCATGTGATTCTACTCCAGTCAATGAGACTCCAGGCCGGTTTCGAGTGACTGCACATTTTCAATCTCGTTAAACAGTTTGTAATGATTTCACTCGATTAGTTCCTTTGATAATGATTTTCACAGATACAGATGTCCCATAGATATGATCGTAGAACGTATGTATTGAGGGCTGACGGTCTGTTGGACTTCCGCTGCCAGTCACTGGATTGGCTTTGTTCATAACTGCACAGACAGCCGAAAGTAGCGCGCCGAGCGAGTGAGGATCCGCAGCAGCGCCGACGCCGCCTGAGAATCGGCACGCTGCATCGGGCTTTACGGCGGCCAGTACAAAGAGTCTCCGCCGCCGTAACGACTCCCGGACCGTTAAACCGCAGCCATTAATAGCTTTACTGTTGCTGCACGCCGAGCTGATCGTGGCGCAATTATCTCAGACACAGCCACGCTATCACATACATTTTCTCCGTATCTCATTCGTGAAGAATTTTGATATGCTGCCAAATATATTTAAATATCTTATTTTATCCATCTGACGATAAGTACCGGTTCGTCATCAGGGTGTGAGACTTGTATTGTAAATGGGGATATTTCAGATTTATGAAGGAGTTCGTGTGGCACTGGTAGCTGTGTAATTACGAGGGGAAGAGGGTTGGGGGATGAGGATAGGGTTCAGCCGCCTAACACGCAGTAGATAACGAGTGATGTGTCCCACGAATAATGGTTGAGCGAGCACTAATGTCTTGAAATAGAGTGCAACGTCGTTTTCTCCTAAAACTTTGTGATGGTATATAGGGTTCCATAACTAGGCCTGGTCACCGTTTGTAAGTAGGCTGTTTACGTTTTCTTATTGGTAACGCCACGTAGCGCTCTGTATGAAAAATCACTGGCTGTCCCGTGTGCAGTCTGTGGCTGGTTTGCATTGTTGTCTGCCATTGTAGTGGTGGGCAGCGGCAGCTGGATGCTAACAGCTCGTAGCGTTGCGCAGTTGGAGGTGAGCCACCAGCGGTGGTGGACTTGGGGAGAGAGATGGCGGAGTTTTGAAATTTGTAAGAATTGGTGTCATGAACTGATATCTATATTATGACTATAAAGGTAAATACATTGTTTGTTCTCTATTAAAATCTTTCATTTGCTAACTGTGCCTATCAGTAGTTAGTGACTTCCGTAGTTTGAATCTTTTAGTTAGCTGGCAGTAGTGGCGCTCGCTGTATTGCAGTAGTTCGAGTAACGAAGATTTTTGTGAGGTAAGTGATTTGTGAAACATATAGGTTAATGTTAGTCAGGGCCATTCTCTTGTAGGGATTATTGAAAGTCAGATTGCGTTGCGCTAAAAACTATTGTGTGTCAGTTTAAGCACAGTCGTGTATAATTTTTCTAAGGAGACGTTTTACGTTTTCGTGCGTGATCATTATGCGAAATAGGTATGAGGATAATAATAAGAAGAAGAAGAAGGAAAAGAAGGAAATGGTTTGGACAGGATTGAAATGAGATGGGGTGGAGATGTGTGAGAGTGAATCATGTGGAGATTCGGACAATTGGGCAGCAGATCCATAAGACTTGTCTTTCCCTGGTGTGGGACGTTTTCTTCGGTTTGAGGCCTGTCTCCCCGTCCCAAGCAAGTCAGTGCAGTGAAGGTGTAAAGCGTACGCGAGGTGTGTGAGAGAAGTAATGAGACCGACAGCACTACGACCGAACTGACAACGCTGTGTTGTTCTACTGTGCAGACCGATGTGTTCAGCCCTTCCAGATGCTTAGCCCGAGTTTCTGCTCCGTAATGACATCACACGATTTTTGACAGCGCCATCAGTGAAGATATGTTACTGTTGCGTGTTACGAAAATGAAACAGTACAAGATTTTTGCTGGCACAAATCAATTTTGGAAGCTGGAGGACACGTTGGGGATGAACCTCGATCAGGGAGACCTTCAGCTTCAAAAACAGACGAAAATGTAGAACGTGTGCATGGTCATGTGAGATTGTTCCTCCAGGACAAACAGCCAACCAAGTGTTTCACAAATATGGCATTGAAAGTCTCAGGAAAAGGGTGAATCGAATGAGACTGGACATTGTAGACAAGTGGATGGTGCATCATCATGCACCTGGAGCAACGCCCAATGTCAGAGGCATGCCTATACCAGTTTCTTTGGCGCTTCAGTGTATATTCACCCCAGAGTACAATTGTTAAGATTCAGCCTAAAGCACAATGTATTTTCTGGTAATTAGTAACTTCAAGCTTTCAACTCTATTTGTTCGAACAAATGCTGATGCTGGAAATCTTTTCTACTACTAGGAATCAAACGAGCTATCTCTGAAGCGAGTTCTAGCATACTACACGCGTCAGCGGCTAAGGCTATGGGAGGGCGAAAGTCTGTTCTAATTCAAAAAATTATAATGAAATTACTGTCAAGTGTGAAATGCGCAACAAGTCAAAGGGCCTAATTCATGAAGATAATGTTAGTCACGAAGAAAGTATATTACTGTACAATGACAAGCTTTTCACTTTCACAGAATGTAATTAGCAGCTGAGTTTGGTAAAAATATGTACCTTATTTTGGAAATGTCTGATACTTTTTATTTTAAATGATTATGACGAAAATAGAAAAGACTGATAAGATTTTCATTCTTACTAAAAAGTTATGTATCGAGTATTTTACTGATTTTTTTAATGAAAGTCATGTTTTAGACAAGTTTATGTGTTGCGTACCGCAGCTTCTAAAAATTTCAAGGTTGACTTATTTTTTAATTCATGGTAAGTACAGTTTCCAATGTTTTAGATATTATCCTGAAAATTTACCTTTTTACCGTCCGAGTTTGAACTCGTTTTTTGCATTTCGCCCGAAATGCCTCTCACACTGGGATGTAAGAACCTACGACAAATAAAAACAATCGTTTACTTTCCTTCGGGGATCACGATATGCTTCTGAGTTGCAATATAACAAGATTGAGCAAGTCTTCGAATACTCGAGAAGAGCATCCAAATTTTACAGAGCACGCATTACACTCTGAAACGATTTTCATTGAAAATTTGTAAATTACTCATATTTAGTATTTCTGCATTTATTTATATATAATGTGAATGAAACTTGCCTGTAAAATGAGCATATAGCTCCAAGTTGAGGAATATATATCCTGTTTTAGATCACCAATATTTTTTAGTTCCAACACAACTTAGCAATGTTTAGTATAGGAAATTTGTTAGTTATTACGAGTTCCTGAGCTGAAGAATCGCTCTAATAATGTTAAATACTTGACTGGAAACACTTACACTGATAAAATCAGTAAACTAACTCACAAAATTACTAAATTAAACCAAAATAACCTGAAGAATTTTCCTTGTGTATAACAGTTCAAAAATGTTCAAATGTGTGGAAATCTTATAGGACTTAACTGCTAAGGTCATCAGTCTCTAAGCTTACACATTACTTAACCTAAATTATCCTAAGGACAATCATACACACCCATGCCCGAGATAGGATCGAACCTCCGCTGGGACCAGCCGCTATAACAGTTCTTTGAGACAATGATCAAACTTACACAAGCAGTCAACAAAATTATGCATTTTCAGGGAGAAGGATCCCTAAATACATGTGCCCTTTTTCGGGAAACTGCTTAAAATTAATCAGCGGGTTATATAGCATGTTCTACAAACGTTTACTTTCATCATCCCGCTGCTAGAAGTCTTCAGTCCAGCTTGGTGTATATCTCAGTATTCTGATTTTTTGTGCCTTATTAATTGCACTGAAGTCTGATTGTCTGCAATCAGGCGCCTACAGACATCCAAAAATTTCATTCTACCAGTCTGTAGCTGATTTCTGCAATCCCTCCTCTTGTTAGTGAATTCTACTTTCATGGAAACGTTATTGAAGAGCTATAGCCACGGGACCATGATTGCTTTTCAGTTTAGCGAGCCAGATAGGAGAATGCCGAAGAGAATTGATGTTCTGGTGTAGCGAACTGCAAATTGTAGTACTGTCATTTATATTTTAATTTTTCCACGATCTCTATTGAGCAGTTGAGATGCACCTCGTTAGTAGCAGTGCTCCCGTTCGGAATCTGAATCAGTGCTTCATCTTTCACTAACGTGTTGTTGACATGATGCGCAACCGCAAGAAAACTAAGAAGTATCACCCGGTTTTGTAGTTACTACTTTCCCAAAATACTGCACTGTTCTGGTGATTCACCTAGGTTAGCCAAGTTTTTGTATGTCCGTCCTTTTGATAAAGGGGGGGGGGGGGGGTCTTGGGGACGACGGCCGTTTGCTGTTGTGAGAAAATGAAACACCTACAGGTGTCCTTATGATTTTATTTACTGTCTAGCTACCAGTTTCGGCGCTTCAGTGCACCATCTTCAGGCTGTAATTATACTGAAGGGTTGCCATGATCCCTATATATATCGCATCAGTGGCCAACTTAAGTGGCTAGGCAAACTATCTGAAAACTTCGGCGTCAGCACACCAACCACCAACTGCCAAATGCCAGTATCAACTACAGCCTGAAGATGGTGCACTGAAGCGCTGAAACTGGTAGCGACAAAATAAATAATATCGTAAGGACGGCTGTGAGCGGTTCATTTTCTCACAACAGGTTAGCCAACTTCTTCCTGTAGCTATTGAAATGTTGACCCGAATCAGATTTTCTCGTTTCGTTACACTGACTGAAGGAAGTAAGCTGAGTGGTACTGAAGTAGGTTCCGGAGGCCGTCACGCTAGGTTGGATTTTCTGCGCAGCACGCCGTACGTATCTTAGAGAGAAAGTGTTTTGTTGACTGCAGAAGGCTCTTAAAGTGTCAAAGGCGTTCGCTATGAGTGACCGCGCTACGTAGTTTATCTATTTCTTTCTGCACATAAAGTTAAGATCCCATTCGATGGAGACGTCCTAGCGCGCTATGGTCTTTCCCTAAAGTCATGGCATTTAGAAAGAAACGTTTTCTCTGTTATGGAAGAAGCAACCAAAAATACACATGGAACAAAAGAAATTAATTTCTTAAAAGACATCATAGTCGCTGTTGACTGTATAAAATATTTATTATTACTTATTGCAATTTCAGCCGTATGGCCATTTTCAAGTAAACTGCAAAAGTTACCCAAACACAAAAATACAAAAGTGAAGTACAGGGTGTATATACACAATTAAGCGAACATTTCATTAAGAAAGTAGCTCAATTATAACTTCGACCCGTTTGCTATAATTGAGCCTGGTTGAAGGATGCAGTCTGTATTTGTGCGGAGATATTGTGATGTTTTGTCAGAATTTGTGGTGCTACACAGTGAGTTGGATTGCTGGCGAGCGTTTTACGCCATTCATATTCGTAAAATTTATACGCATACAAAGTATTATATATCAGAGCTCTGTCTTCATCTCATTTACGCGCGCTTAACTCAATGTGAGAGCTTATTACCAGATAACACATGTATTATCCTCTATTATGTTATAACTAAGTATTCCCATCCTATCCTACTGCCCATTACAGTCATAGCACTATTTAGTAAGCTGGATGATGTCGACAGGTGAAAAGCCTTTACAATATAAAGTTTATAAGTTGTATCCTTAGTGTGCACTATCTTTGCTACGTGCACAGGCAGTATCTTTAGTAAATGTATTTTCACGCTAACTGACTTAGTTCCACATGTTGTTAGTGCACCTGAACTTGTATGTGTGATAGATTATTAGAACGATGGTAACATTGACAGTTCTGTATATATTTAACAATATTTTACGATGTAATAAGTGTCGTACTCATCTGATCTTGTGGGACTCACATAGAAATGCTGCATTTTGACGACGACATGTACTCATGTTAGATATATTTATATTCCGACAGAATGTAAGTAATGTACATTTATCTCCAATTTTTATAATTGAGCTACTTTCTTAATGAAATGTTTGCTTAATTATGTACATACACCCTGTACTTCACTTTTATAGTTTTGTGTTTAGGTAACTTTTGCAATTTACTTGAAAATGGCCATAAGGCCGAAATTGCAATAAGTAACAATAAGTATTTTACACAGTCAACGGCGACTACGATGTCTTTTAAGAAATATTATGTGACTGTGAATCCCAACCATGAGAAGTTAATCAAAAGAAATTAAACTGAGAGACAGGGGATGGCCTACCCTAAACGCACATACCGAGTACTAGCTTTGCATACAATTTTTTTGTTGCACAGGATAAACGTAGATCTAAAGTAGCGAGTGGATTGCCATATGTAAAGTCTCATCCAGTGTAAGGATTTTACGCAAATGTTAAACTCGCTTTGGTGTTGGCACATACAGGACGTGCTTAATAATTCAAGTTGTGGTACTCTGGCTTCGCTAACATCAACTTCTTATGGTCTTACTAAAAGGAACCATTTTTGGACGCAAGAGACGTTACGTGATGAATGTACCGTCCGAAAGTGCCTACGGTTTAAATATTACGAACTTTGTAGCCTTGATCAAAGTGATCGAGAAAGCGACTCCGTTTCAGAGTATAAACTGATGCTGGTTCTCAACGATGGGCTCGTGAGAGAGCTGCTGTGTCTCTGCTTTGTTCACGTGAACATCAAAAAGAAAGCGTGACCGGTACTGGTTTCTTGGCCGTTGTCGCTGGCATCAGATGAGGGAGTTCCCATTCCTATGGGGAATGCAGTTGAGATGGAACAAACAGTAGAAGAGTCTGCTGCTGCTGACACGAACGATAGCAAATATGTTCTCTCTCTGTGCATTATCTCCAAAGAAGAGCACTACAGCGATTGGGCAGTGATATACTCAGATTGAAACAGAATGTTACGAAAATGTTGGACATACTATCACAGGTGTGCGGAAAGCCTAGTTGCTTCTTGTCAGTAGTTAGAAACAAATGTAATCGATTGAAAATCTGTCGAGCTGTCTCTGCCACTGGTGCACCTTTCGTATAAGCAGCACATACGCCCCTCAAACTAGCTGTTCTTCTATCAGCCAACAGTTTGTGAACGGCTCTGATTTACTATAGCAATTGATTTAAAACGAAGGATAGGCATGAACGTTGCAGTGTTTACACGTACAGTTACTAGTCTCGGGAATCACACTTCATCTATAGATTCTCGCTGTACCCTCACGAGCAACTGAATTAGAACTAGTTAGAAAGTGTAGCATCCCTTTCGCCCTAGTAGCGAAAGCGGCTCGTCGTCACATGAGGTACACGAGACATCGAAAGTGATAGAAAGCCTCCTAATCCACGACCGCTAAACAGCTACCCACGTCTCTCGGAGACTGATCGCAGCTGGATTCACAGTGTACACATATTGGACCGATGACGTCCGAAGTACGCTCAGTCGGACAAAGGTCAGGTGATCTGAGTGGCTACACCGGCACGCTCATCTTCAAGGAGTCCGTTTGAAACCATTCTGACAGAATCTGGGATAGGTGGGGTATTGCATTGTCTTAATTAACGAACTGGACACCTGCCGTGTGGTTTAGGCCACCACATGGATCCTCTTGATCGACAAGCAAGTACTTGCGTCGTTAGTCGCTGAGAAATAATGGCACGAGTATCATAGGACCCGCATCAAACCAAGCACTCATCCCCACCACGAAAATATCGCTACCAGAAGACTGAAACAAGTCACCAGAGCCATTTCATGTGGTTTTCGATGTGTTCGTACCCTGCCCATTGCCGCTTAACAGTTTTTACAGCGGCTGTCAGTCCAGTCATCGTTTTTCCTTGTTTCGCGCGTCCATTGTCGATCATGCTGTTCCTCTGCATATCTCTACGTCCTGTTGCGTGCGTAGTTTGGAAGGAGATGAGTTGGATGGCAACCTCTGAAATCTTTATTTGAGGAAGCGAGAAACATATAGGTGACGAGTGGTGTGCTACGCGCTGACCTATCTGCTGCTACGTTCGGCGACTGGCGACTGCGGCGACGTCAGTCATCGGCACTTAGTTGTCCACGGCGCTTGACTATTGTGGCGGCTGTTTCTCTGTTCGAAGAAGTACTAACAACATGGTTTCAGTCAAATGTACTGACATCTCACATATTTCCGATCTTGCAGTTGTCTGTTACACTGACGACCTATACAGCATTTTACGACATTCCAGACATGTGGCACAAGGAAATATTCCGTTTGCCGCAGCTACAGGAACAAACTGTCTGCAACACATTTACTACACTTCAGTGGGTCAAGACCATGTAGGCATCAGCTTGTTTTAGACGACCAGCCCAAATAATAAATTTGTCCTCACAGTCCATATTCAACCTTTGAGAAAACTAAGTCCTTCTTGAAAGGTGACATTGTATGTATACCACGTAACTTACACTCTGTGGTGTATTCTGTAATTTTTCAAAGGCGTTGGCATATATAGACATCAATATCCTTTTAACTAAATTATAAGACCTTCGTGTAACAGGAAACACCGCAAAATGGTTTAAATCGTATGTCTTTGACAGGAAACAAGAGATGCCAATGAGAGAGTCCCGTATTACGCCAACAGTCATCATCCACCTGGTGACTCCCTACATGTGATGTTCCTCAAGGTTCGATCTTAGGGCCATAACTTTTTCTTGTCCACGCCTTTCGTCAGTAACATTACTAGTCTGTTTGATACAAACAGTGCAACGAACAGCAAAAAATGGTTCAAATGGCCCTGAGTATTATGGGACTTAACTGCTGAGGTCATGAGTCCCCTAGAACTTAAAACTACTTAAACCTAACTAACCAAAGGACATCACACACGTCCATGCCCGAGGCAGGATTCGAACCTGTGAGCGTAGCGGTCACTCGGTTCCGAACTGTAGCGCCTAGAACCGCTCGGCTACTCCGGCCGGCTAACGAATAGCAAATCAAGAATAGTTTTAGAAGCTCGTTCCATGAAATGAAATTTTTCAGATGTTGGATACTTATGCGATGGAAGCAATCGATTCTACAGGTTAGAGTATTTGTGTAATAGTGGCGAATTGTTCCTTACGCCATGCAGTTAGGCCGGCCGCTGTGGTCTCGCGGTTCTAGGCGCTCAGTCCGGAACCGCGCGACTGCTACGGTCGCAGGTTCGAATCCTGCGTGGGGCATGGATGTGTGTGATGTCCATAGGTTAGTTAGGTTTAATTAGTTCTAAGTTCTAGGCGACTGATGACCACAGATGTTAAGTCGCATAGAGCTCAGAGCCATTTTTTTTTAGCCATGCAGTTAGAGTTACAGGTTATGGGACTCCAGAATTCTCATTTTTGAAGGCGAGGGAGCAGGATACCCTGAAATAATGGGTACTACTGGATTATTCAGTAGCTCGACACAGCCATTCTTGGACAAGATACTTTCACCTAACCATTTCATCAACTTTCATGTATTTAAAATATCATCAAAATATCGAGGAGCCACCACTTGGTTGCACCACCTTTTGGTCAATCTTTCAGATACCTAAGCAACAGCCCTATTCTTGCAAACTGCTATATTTTCAAACTTCAAACGGTCCTTCGCTCACTGCTCCAAGACAATTATGTAGTGCACCAAGATACCTTGTGTGCTGTTCTGCTCCATATGCCCAAACAATAAAAATCCCTCCTGAGTGGCGGTAAGAAGAAGGCCTGAAAGAGGAGGTATCAGCATCTTGCAACAGTTACTGTTTCGTGGCCATGTAATTTTAGGTCGTAAACTGTATCACCTAGTGGCTATACTCAACATTCATAATAATCTTTGAGTCGCAATTGTATAATGAAATTCTACTCATCCTGTGCGACTGCCACAACTAGCAATCAGTAGAATAGTTTGCGGTGACACAGCTGTGAAATCCGCCGCTAGCGTCACTGATCAACATGTGGGACACCCAAACATAATCATTCCCAATTGCCACTCCTTCAGGCAGCATGTTTTCCTAGTTCCTTGAACACTCTGAAAATGAGTTAGCTCTCCCCATGCGGCGCTACACCTGCTCCTACTCCTTCCACTCCACGCCAGGCGAATGAATGTAATATTAGCTCGGAAGGAGGCGACTAAATACAGAGACGGAAATGCAGAGTATTAATCCAAGAACACCCTGATCGAATGCTACCAAACTCATCTTGCAGTATTCCCACGCATGTGATATTTGTTGACTAAAACTTCATCCTCACGCAAGTTTATTTTGAGTACAGAAAAAAACTCTGTCCTTCAAACGGAGTACATGAAGCTGTTGGGGATGTCTAACGTTACTGAGGCCTTTAGGTGGAGATTGCAACACAGCACTCTCAGCTTATCGCCATCTTTCGGAATCTGAGAAAGGTGGCATTTTTTGCATGAGGGACGTCAGAGCATCACGCCGACAGATCATACCGGCAGTAGGATGTAGTGCAGCGGCTGCAAAACAAGATAAGTTGTGGCAAAGTGCAAAGGATAATAGTGTGGCAAGGAGAGTAGAAATTAGAGAGATTCGAGCGCGCACAGAGGGTTTCCGGCAGTCGTTCTTCCCGCGAACCATACGCGACTGGAACAAGAAAGGGAGGTAATGACAGTGGCACGTAAATTGCCCTCCGCCACACACCGTTGGTTGGCATGCTGAGTATAAATGTAGATGTAGAGAGTAAATGCAGGTCGTTGCAAAAGAACTACAACACGGAAAGGTAGTTTCTGACTCATAGACAGGGGCCAGCAACTGAAATGCGAGCTAGGTAGAGTGTCATCATCAGCTGTCGGGAGCAGATTAGTGGAGCTCTGTTAGGATTTCAAGTTGCCATGAGCATTGCCGCTAATACTCCATTACTGAAGGCAGAAACGTGCATGGTATAAAGACAGAGTAAACTTTGACATTGAGTACCGTTCTGTGGTGTTCAGTGATGGTGCAAATGACTCTAAGCATTATGAGACTTAACATCTGAGGTCATCAGTACCCTAGACTTAGAACTATTTAAACCTAACTAACTTAAGAACATGACACACATTCACGCCCGAGGCAAGATTCGAACCTGCGACCGTAGTATCAGCGCTGTTCCATACTGAAGTACCTAGAACCGCTCTGCCACAGCGGTCGGCTTGTTCAGTGATGAATCTCGCTTCTGTCTGTGGCAGTCAGATCGATGCCAACGTGTTCGTAGACGATCTGGTGAAAGGTCACAAGAAGCAGGGATGCTCGTGACTCATACCTCTCCATACCTTGGCATAACGATGTGGGCAAATATTGGATATGACAACGGGAACTGATATGGTAATTGCTCAAGGAAGGCTGAGTGATCATCAGTCTCCTTTATTGGTGTTCCTAATCCCTTTATTTGTCACCCACAGAGCAAATCTGGAACATGATGGAAAGATTCACCTACCAGTCTACAGACAGCACTCTTCGCCAACTGACACATCACGAAATTTCCCAGAATGACGTTCGGAGATTGTTTGCTTTCATGCCCCGACGAAGGCAAGCTATATTCGACCGATCACCCAACCACATATTTATGTTGGTGATAACCATCAATTCCGAATCGAACTGAAGCTTAATCATTAAATGTTCGCTATGTAACCAACACCTCCACACGGTTTGAGAAATGTCGAACTGCTGGCACATGTTGCAACACAGCCCATCTCCATCAGTGGTGACGATGATGATGACGATGTGCTTGTGTGGCCTTTACTTGGCCGCTTTGGTTTGAACGTCACTCATCTGACAAACGTCAAAAGACAAGGACCCCACATTTTTTTACAATTGTTCCTTCCAGAATCATGTAGTGGTTAAATAAGGAAAGCTTCTTAAGGAGGGACAGAGTCTTCCGGCTGTCGGTGTGGGCTACTTAGGCCGCTGAGGCGCCAGCTGCAGACTAGAGGCTGCAGGTATGGCGCGTGCCTAGGTGGTGCTGCGTGGCCTTGGTAGCTGCCGTGACGCACCGCCGTTTGTTTCCACAGCTGCGGCGCGTCGACGATAGCGTAATCTGCGCCGCTCCTCACCTCTGACGGTCCAGTCTATTGTGGGCTGCAAAAGATGGCTTCCATTGTTCTTGCTTGACTAACAATTGAGTCGTCGAGTCGTTTTAACCATGACCAACTGTAATGCTGTCATTCATAGTTTGATATAGAGGATGGGCCTAAAGTCTTTTTATTGTGCAAGAGCTACTAAACTTACAAATTTGTGGTTTGTGGCAAATGAAAGACCATCAAGTTTTTGTTACGATGTCAATAAACTTCATCACGTGCAGCGTTTGTTCACAAAGAATGTGTAATCGATTTTCGATTTCACGCCATACGTTTGACAACAGCAACAGCATCTGTTATCCTTGTTTCTGATGCATCCAGATCAGATAGCTGTGTAGCGTAAACTTTGTCCGTTACGTAACCCGACAAAAAGAAATCTAAAATGCTCTAGAAAAGTCCAGACAAATGTTAGCTGTTAATGATTTTTAGACATTATAGAAAGGCCCAATGACTCTGCTGTGTATTAAACCGCACCACACATTGATTTTAGGGAATACCTAATGTGATCTAAGGCAACTTGTGGACTTTCCGAACCTTATATCTTCATATTGTGCTTGTTAACTTCAACTGATAAGTGGAAAGTAGCCTCGTCTGAAAAGCAAATTCGTTGAACATACTGCTCGTGTCGATTCGCGCCAATATCTCAGTCTAGAAAGCTGCTAGCCAAGTTCCATTGTCTGGTTGTAAGGCTTGCCTTATCTGGATCTCATATGCATGCAGGTGCCGCCTGTTGTGTAGAATTCTCCGAACTGTGGTCCTAGGAATCCCTAATTCACGAGATGCGCGTCGAGTAGCTTTGGCAATGTTTTGCAAGAACGTCTGTTGCACAGCTCCGACACTTCGTATACTGTTCGAAGGTCACCCTGTTCGCGGAATATCCAACGCACTGCTATCCGTCTGTTTAAACTGGGCAACAATACCCCTTCTCTCATGTACTTCTCTTGTATATTCTCTTAAAATATTTCACTGAACAGTAATCGAGGATGTCGTCTCGTGATACCGTAGAACACAATGCGCCATCCCTACGCGGGACGCCATTTTGCAACAGCAATTGCAGTCCTCTCAACGCAATACCTATCTGCAACAAAGATATGCAAACAAACTTGGTTATTTATTCTTTCGTTTGCTACAAACCACAAATTTGTTAAGTTCTATAGTTTTTATAAAATAAATATTGATAATCGTACAAAGATTTTAGGCTCATCCAATACAAGGATGACGGCGACTAGATAACGATATCACAAATACATTTAAAGCCATACCGACTGATAATCAACGGTGATTTTTGTAGGTTTATGAAACGTGGTTAAAAAATTCATGAAGCCAAAACAATGGAGCTAAGTGAAGACAACACAAGAAAAGAGGCATTTCACATGAAGAAAATGAATGATTATTGCAAATCTTTTGCGTGAACAGTAGAACAAGAAGAGAAGTGAATGTTCTTTCATGAGGTTTTCCTTCCCCTTTTCCGCAGGATGACAGCACACTTGCCAAGTCTGTACCGAACTACCTCAATATATATGTGTACTTCTATTAAATGTTTCTGTACTGTCATTGTAGACTGAAGAGGTTTAAAAACCGAAGCAAATTCCTATATTAAATAAGCAGCTTTCTGAACATGTACGCTTATGTCACCTATACACTCACACATACATTTATACAGGATGTAACGGGTATAAGTGACTGGGGACAGATGTACTGAACAACATTACATCAACATCATTATTACATTATAGCTATTGCAAGTCGTATGTTTTTAGGTTCGGTAGCACCTCCAAGAGCAAGCTTCTTTTCCCTCGGCAGCAGGTCAAGGTGTTGAACTGTGGATGCCTGAACATATGTCCATATTGACATTCATAGTCCACTTAGTGGTGCAGCTACGATTGTGTATAAAACGTCAGGTCATGAAGTTTGAGATGTGTTTTTTTTCTGGGAAGACGGTTCAGTGCAGTGGAAAAACAACCAACACACTGATGTGTGTACCTATAAAGAATTTCGCCTTGCGATTTCATTTTAATACCTTACTGTAGAATTCTTTGCTGTTATACGACATGGTTCAGAGAGAAAGTCAAGTGTACCTATGGTATTCAGCTATGCCGTGATCCGTAGCCCCGAAAAACGGTGACAAAATAATTCGCTCGCTGCAGAGCTCGGCGTGACCAGATTGACGTACTGAACAACACAGATAAGAGGCATATTGTGCTTCATATTTTCAAAGATTCCAAATCAACTAAATACAAGAAAGAAACGCAAGGTCATATTCGAACATTTTTAACATATGTTTTGAGTGGGGTCCGCCTTTAGCAAAACACAATTTTCTTTTTTGTCCTAGACGTGTTTCGCCGGGCGCGGTGGTCTAGCGGTTCTAGGCGCGCAGTCCGGAACCGCGCGACTGCTACGGTCGCAGGTTCGAATCCTGCCTCGGGCATGGCTGTGTGTGATGTCCTTAGGTTAGTTAGGTTTAAGTAATTCTAAGTTCTAGGGGACTGATGACCTCTGATGATAAGTCCCATAGTGCTCAGATCCATTTCAACCATTTGTTTTTTGAACCTAGACGTGTTTCACTGCAGTTGCAGCATCATCAGTGTTTCTTTTTATTATTATGGCTGTTAATAATAAGGGATCTTCTTTACTGTTTAAATACATGTAAATATTAGTTTCTAAATCGTAATTACAAGTTTCTGAAGAGCACATAAAATCGTGTAATTACGATTTAGAAACTAATATTTATATTTATTTAGACAGTAAAGGAGATCCGTGCGAAACTTTCGCACGTTCATAACTTTAAATAATTACAGTATTTGGAATAAATGTAGTTCTTTGATAAGGGTAGTTGTGGGAGTGAACAAAAAACTTATTTTTAAATGAAACGAACGATATAAAATAATAATCGTGAATGTATGATATGTCCTTGTACGTACATTTCTTGGTGTCGAAAAATGTGTCTTGCGTTCGGAATGTTTGTCACGGCTAGAATGACAGGCAGAGATCAGGAACAGTCAGTAGGGCAACATAACCTCCAACTTTAACTCGACAAACATTCTCAGTTACAGTAAACACGGTAAGCAGTTGTAGCAATACGTCAATCAGAATTCAAGGTGGCAGTGACAAATATGTTTGTCGTTTCGGGAAGTATACTGGTTTAGAAAAGTCATCTTATACGAGAGGCGGAGATAATGGACTACAACAGTGGTCATGGTTATTACGTATGACAAGGCTGTATAAAAATTATCCAGTTAATAAGTAGTTTAAAATAAATAAAATGCTATTTGTAATGAGATAATATTAAAAGGGACTCTCTTATTCGTGATTAATAAGTAAAGTATAGGAATGAATCTGACATCCATGATGCCCTTTTGCCTATTATAGTTAAATGCCTCTTTTATGTTAAAATTTTCCACACATAGTATGTTTTAGCGCAAAATCAGTATGCAATGTCAGCAGCCGTTAAAAACCAATTCTAACGAACATTGGTTCAAATGGCTCTGAGTACTATTGGGCTTAACATCTGAGGTCATCAGCCCCCTAGAACTTAGAACTACTTAAACCTAACTAACCTAAGGAATCACACACATCCATGCCCGAGGCAGGATTCGAACCTGCGACCTCAGCAGCAGCAGCGCGGTTGCGGACTGAATAGCCTAGAAGCGCTCGGCCACAGCGGCCGGCGATACCTCATTGGAAGAATCCTAAGGAAATGCAATCCGAAAACAAAGGAAGTGGGTTACAGTACAATTGTTCGCCGACTGCTTGAATAGTGCTCACCGGTGTGGGATCCGTACCAGATAGGGTTGATAGAAGAGATAGAGAAGATCCAACGGATTTAGTAATCGCGAAAGCGTTACAGAGATGATAGATAAACTCCAGTGGAAGACTCAGTAGCTCGGTAAGGGTTTTTGTTGAAGTTTCGAGAATATACCTTCAGCGAGGAGTCAAGCCATATATTACTCCCTCCTTCGTATATCTTGGGAAGAGACCATGAGGATAAAATCAGAGAGATTAGAGCCTACACAAAGGCATACCGACGATCTTTCTTTCCACGGACAATACGAGACTGAAATAGAAGGCAGAACCGATAGAGGTACTCAAAGTACCCTCCGCCACACACCGTCAGGTGGCTTGCGGTGTATGGAAGCAGATGTAGAGATGTAGATCCCTGTACAATTAGTATGTGTTCAAAACAAAGAAAAGGCTGCTGACTTGCAGTGCTTCGTATTCAGTAAACGGCCAGGACGAAGCAACACATATCAACCCCTTACCCATAGTAAGTAAACTGATTGCGTTAGAAAAAGAGTACATGATCGATGGAACAGTAAATTAGCTTTTCCTGTTTTCAATTTCGTGGGATTAGCTTGTTCAATAAAGCTTAAACAATGTCACAAGTTGATTTCTTACCACAGAGGTCAAGGGTGTCGGTATTTTAATAACAAGTACCGATTGGGTCGTGATTTATTTTCAAAAAATATTCTTAAGAAATTATTTTAATTACTAGCTATTCATCAGAAACATTAACACATTTAATCACACTATGTAAGTGTGGAAGTCATAACCAAACTGCTTTTAACAAATGGGAATTTTATTCCTAAAAGCAATTTTTTAAAAGAAACAGATTTAAAATTATTATCAGAAAGCACCCTCTAAATATCAAGTTACAATTTATTCAGAGGCAGAAAGAAACAAGCTTTGAGTGTATGAGCTTTCTGGCAGAGAAACTTGACGCTCCCTTTTGACACGGCCATAGTTACGACCACTCACAACAGCCTCTGAAAGACTACGCTGGTACAAATCTGCAACAAGCCAGATTACTTAAAACTAAGAGTTTTAACAATTTACACAAGCACACAAATTATGAACCCCAGTAGGAGGGATGTAAATGGTACAAAACACTGAAAATTAAAATATTAACTTTGCCACCGAAGGTGCAACCTGATTTTAACTTTTAAGAAAAGTCTTATGGTGAAAGGGTGGCAACTTTATATACTAAAATGATCATTAAATAAAAGCCCATGAAATGCAATCTTATATAAAATTCTACAAGGTTGGCCAAACAAGTTAAGATGCTCTACAGTACACAGATACCGCGTCTCAATATGATGGGCAAGATCAAAACATATTTCAGGAATTAGGCCGTTACCCTCCAAGCAATAAATACGCTAACACACCAAATCCGACAAACATGACAGAGGCAGCTCCGAACAACAGACAGACACTAACTGCCTAACAAATGCGGACGAGAGACGCCGGCGACGAGAGACAGACCCAGACTCACCGACTGGCGAGCTCATAGCGCCCCTTAAATGCACGTGAACAGGCAACCTTTCCCCTTTCCCTCCAGAGGAAGACACCAAAGCTGCGACTGCCACAGCGGCGCCACCGCCGGAAACGGAGGGCGACTGCTTCATACTACGCTTTGCGGCGCGCTCTTCAAAACAGCAATTTTTACCACGGCTCACCGATATTAATGCTTACAAATAGCGACGGCCAGGAGAAATGGCTCAAATGGCTCTGAGCGCTATGGGACTTAACATCTCTGGTCATCAGTCCCCTAGAACTTAGAACTACTTAAACCTAACTAACCTAATGACATCACACACATCCATGCCCGAGGCAGGATTCGAACCTGCGACCGTAGCAGTCGCGCGGTTCCGGACTGAGGGCCTAGAACCGCTAGACCACCGCGGCCGGCGCCAGGAGAAACAGGAAGAATGGTCCTGGTTGCGGGGTTATGGTAGTAATGGTAATGTTAAGACGTGTTCACTATATTTTACTTCTCCTTCGTAAAGATAGTGCTTGCTGGCAGTGAGACTGTGATGTGTCGAAGGTTTGAGTCCAGAGAAAGCAACATTGTTCGGGGCGACGAGAGAGAGATAGAGAGAGAGCGCGCGCAGTGACAGGAATCGGTGTGCCTCTGGAACTGGTCTACCCGGCTTGCGCAGGCTCCGGAGAGGCGAGCCGGGCCGTGATGTGTGAGATCAGCCGGCTGACTCAGCTGCCGCGGCTCCAAAGCCACAGACCGAATGCCGCCCCTCGCCAAGCCACAGGACCCCGCCCCAGCCTCTGGCAGTTCGATAACGTCAGCCGACGTTCACTGGCTACGACATCAGCAAGTCGGGACAGCGTCATTGCCATGTGGCCAGTGTGTCACCAACAGGGGCAGTTGCGTGGTTATATGAGGTGTCTATTCCTTTGGGCATGTCCGAAAGAAAAAGACACCACATACATAACCAAAGTGATGACGGCTAGTGATCCGTTTAGTGCAGATGCACGCCAAGCTCGAAGTCTTATCTGAATAGGGCGTGATGCCACGACTAATGAGGCTAACGAGCAGCGGCACGACACCGTAGTGTGGGGTACACGTTGAGAATTTGGGTTTGATGGGAGCCGTCCTACGGCAGACCACGCAGTGCTGGTGGCCACTGTGTGTGGCTGGTGTAGTGGCCAGCACATCTGCGTAGTAAGCAGGGGACCCAGGTTCGAATGCCGGTCCGGGTCACATTTTCAACTTGTTCACTTGATATAAATCAATGCCCACTGCCGTCTAATGTCTGTATTCCTTTGTGTCTTGGTTTCAATGTCGTCTCTGCACCCGTGCGAAATGAGAAGTTAGCAACTTGCATACGACAGGTGGTGATTTTAAGGCAGTAAGTTCAGTTATTGTGTGGTCTAGTTCATTTCAAGCCAGTAAATTGTGAAGGTCATATTCACTTTCTTCATTACAATTCAGAGAGATCTAAAAAATAGCATCTACTACCGAAATATAAGTCCTTCAGGTGACTCAAAGCGTTTTCCAGCAACAAATTTTTCCTAGACGTGCGCACAGATGGAAATCAGAGCACACCAGATTAAGTTAATTGGGTTCCAACAAATCGTACAGTTATTCCACTGTGAAAGCGCCCTATTGGGCCTGTGCACTCTCCTGAAGAACTGATTTTTTTCAATCCAGGTCTCTTCTCACATGTTAGGCGTCTTCCCTCGTACTGCTTCATACAGTTTCTCAAGAAGACCTCTACACTACTCCCGGTTATTGTATTCTGGTTTTAAAGGCAATCTACATTTACAAAATTATTAAAGCTTTCGTGGCCACTTGTTGACAAACTGCCTATTGGCTTCTGTCTCGGGTTCTGGTTCAAATGCTTCAAATGGCTCTGAGCACTATGCGACTAAACTTCTGAGGTCATCAGCCGCCTAGAACTTAGAACTAATTAAGCCTAACTAACCTAACGACATCGCACACATCCATGCCCGAGGCAGGATTCGAACCTGCGACCGTAGCGGTCGCTCGGCTCCAGACTGTAGCGGCTAGAACCGCACGGCCACTCCGGCCGGCCCTCGGGTTCTTCGGCCGCCGTTCATCTGATGATTTTACTGACGTTTCGTCAGCACGAGTGGCTGGCATTGTCAAAGCTTCACCACCGGCAATGGAGGGTGAAGCTTTGACAATGCCAACCACTCGTGCTGGCGAAACGCCAGTAAAATCATCAGATGAACGGCGGCCGAAGAACCCGAGACAGAAGCCAATAGGCAGTTTGTCAATCTACATTTACATCTACATTCGTGCTCTGCAAGCCATTATACTGTGCATGTCGGAGGATACCTTGTACCGGTACTAGTCATTCATTCCCTTTCCTGTTCCGCCGGCCCCAGTGGCCGAGCTGTTCTAGACCCTTCAGTCTGGTACCGTGCAACCGCTACGGTCGCAGGTTCGAATCCTGCCTCGGGCATCGATGTGTGTGATGTCCTTAGGTTAGTTAGGTTTAAGTAGTTCTAAGTTCTAGGGGACTGATGACCTCAGTTGTTAAATCCCATAGTGCTCAGACCCATTTGAACCTTTCCTGTTCCGCTTTCAAATGGAGAGATGGGGAAACTACTGTCTGTTTGCCTCCATACGAGCCCTAATTTTTCTTATTTTTTCGCGTACTTTACACGAAATATACATTGGTGGCTACAGAATCGCTCTTCAGTCATCTTCAAATGTCTGTTCTTTAAATTTTCTCAATAGCGTTTGCCTAAGGATCATCACGTTCCCTCCAGGACTCCCCATTTGAAATCGCGTACCATTTCCGCAATACTCGCGAGTTGATCGACCAGTAACAAATCTAGCAGTACCCTTTTGATTTGCTTAGACGACCATCACGTTTCCCCCAATGCTTCTCATTTGAAATCACGTAGCATTTCTGTAACACTCGCGAGCTCATCGAATCTATTAGTAACAAATGTAGCAGCAAACGTCTGAATTGCTTAGATATCTTATTTTAATCAGACGTGATGGGGATTCGAAACATTCGAATAGTGCTCAAGAACGTGTTCGACATGTGGTCTCCTTTATCGACCATTCGTACTACCGTACTTCCATACTACCGTAATTACGTGCTGGTTCAATTTCATCTAGTTTTGGAACGTTACACCTTGGTATTTAATCGACATGAGTGTGTCAGACACCACACCACCTCGAACATTAGAGGATTGTTTTTCCTACTCATTAGTTTACATTTCTCTCCATTTAGAAGAAGTTGATATACATCGGACCAAATAAAAATTCTGTCTAAGTCATCCTGTATCTCCCGATAGTCACCCAACGATAACACTTCCTGTAAAACCGAACTGAAATTCGATCTGGGTTAATACGAATCACACCGAATACAGATTTCATACCAGTCAATACGAATAATCCCTTCTAGCAAATCAAAGACTGCTATTCATTAGCAAACCACTTAGAAGGTGCAACAGGTCTACCACAGAGACTGCTTACACTACGCTTGTCCGCCCTATTCTGGAGTATTGCTGTGTGGTGTGGGATCCGCATCAGGTGGGGCTGACGGATGACATCGAAAAAGTACAAAGAAGGGAACCTCGTTTTGTATTATCGCGAAATAGGGGAGATAGTGTCACAGACATGATACGTGAATTCGAGTGGCAATGATTAAAATAAAGGCGTTTTTCGTTACGACGGGATCTTCTCATGAAATTTCAATCACCAGTTTTCTCTTCCGATTGCGAAAACATTCTGTTGGCACCCATCTACATAGGGAGAAATGATCATCACGATAAATAAGAGAAATCAGGTCTCGCAGAGAAAAATTTAAGTGCTAATTTTTCCCCTCATGCCGTTCGAGAGTGGAACGGTAGAGGACAGACACTTTATTATGAATAGCAGAGTAATTACGTAGATGTAGATGTAGACATTCCAGAAACCAATATCACAAGTTTTCCGGTAGATGTAAACGACTTCTCCTTCCTTGGCACATGCTTATCGCCTTTCACTCATTTTGCTGTTATTATTTCGTCTTCTGGCGTGGCGAGGTGGACGACTATATCAACTAGAAAACAAGTCGAAGGGCACAATCAATTGGAGTCATTTAAAACTGTCCATATTTTGCTGTAACATTCGTTTGTGAAGTCATCTTAGGACAGAATTAAGGATATATGCTACCTGCTTTCTTTATGTAAAATGTACCATACTGTTTCTTCCGATTCGCCCGTACACCGGCTGTTCCACACATCTTTAACGGTCAATCCTCCAATACCACATTGTTGTACTTTCTCTGCTTTCCTATATGTTGTTCCAGGATTATGTTATCCTTCATATGGATCATGTTCAAAGGAAGTGCAGCCAAGCTGGAATTTAGCAAGTTATTCATTATCTGTTAAAAATTGAACTACGAAATTAAAACTTGAGCGACTGGTGCCAGTTCTGCGTGCGTGATAACTGCTGTCTACGTCACTTGATGTGTTATCATTTATAAGACATTCAATATAAGGTCTTTTGGGGTAACTATCAAGATATTCGGTTATTCTTTGTCGTATTTGACTAAAAAGAAAACACAAATTTCATAGTCATTGTTTATTCATGCACTATTTGTATTAATTGTTTTCCAAAAATCAAACGCGTTTAACAGAGTCTACTGGAGCAAGCTGATTGCAAAAGATTTACGGCCTCATCACCTAAAGACCGCCGGCCGGTGTGGCCGAGTGGCTCTAGGCGCTTCAGTCTGGAACCGCGCGACCACTGTAGTCGCAGGTTCGCATCCTGCCTCGGGAATGGATGTGCGTGATGTCCTTAGGTTAGTTAGTTGTAATTAGTTCAGAGTTCTAGGGGACTGATGACCTCAGATGTTAAGACTTATTTTTCTCAGAGCCATTTGAACCAATCTAACGACTTTTGTTTATTTCAAAGCAGCTGCTGTCGCTGACATAATTAGTGTGTTAAAAAAGTGTGATTAGACCTTACGATCGCCATCTGTTTAATGAGCATCATTTTATTGAAACGAATGTCACACATAGTGTTCTTACTTCGGATCTTGCATAAGTGGTTGTCTTGCTCGGTCTATGGTACATAAATGCCAAACCACAGAAACTCCTAATTAACCATCTGACGAACTTCAGGTGGAACGTAACAAAGAACTGGGAATTTCGAAAAAACGCTGCTCTCATTAAACCAAAACATTCCTGCAGTATTTTCGGTTTAAGACCATTGCCTAAAAGAGTACCATATCTTAAAAAATTGAAAAGTCACAGAATGAAAAGTGCAAATGTTTTAGTATTTTCACCTATTTTCGTTCATAGGGAACCACACAAAATGGAGTAAGAATATTTAAAACCAACAAAGGAAAACTTCCATAGAAAGTACGGTGCAGTGTCTTGCATCTGATGAGACCTATATTCACCGTCGACAAGAAGAATAGATAGTGTTGAAAGTGCTGCATGTGGTGGAATGAGGGTAGATCAAACTTTTAAGCTAATAAAAGGTAAACTTGACCGAAAGGAGTTTGTTGTATACCACTTGAAACATTTACTGCAAAATACGTATTCATCAATTCAAGCAAACATCTCCACAATGCCTTAACACTTACTCTGAAATAATGGTGTTCTTTTGCTATATGTTCTTTGCATTTTTTAATAGCGTTTCTGTTTTTTTCTGTATGTTCTTTGCACATGTTAGTTTACAAAGTGAGACTGTCTGTGATGTATTAAGACAGGAAAGGAGCCTGTAACTACTGAATGTACTCTGTTTTAGTTGTTTTATTTACGCATTTACGTTTAGTTTCTAGTCAAAGAAAGCAGAGTCAAGTTCTGAAATAGCGTTCTGTTTCTTGGCTAGCCAGCGCTACAGATTGCCCCAAAGTCGTAACATACACCCACATGTCGCATTAGACATATAAACCCACGTGATATTGGAAGTTTGAGGCTTTGAAAGGCACTGTGAATATAAATAAACCGTGACTGGTGACAGTAAAGTTGTTGTTTCATAAAATCTGAAGCTGTATTAATTTTCAACACAATATTTAATCATTAAATAGTGTTCATTAATAAGTACACAGAAATGTTTCATTTAATAATATACTGTCTTGTACAAAATAACAAGCGGTCATGCTTTAATACGTGTAAAGAAAAGCCATCTACCTAAAAATGAATTTATTAAGAATGGTTAACAGCTAACGCCGCTACTTTGGCCCGCTCTCCCCTCTATCTTATCATAGTGATCCGTATAAACAGCGTTTATCTCATTTAGAAACCTCTGTCTGTATCCCTTGACACATTAGTGGATTTAAGAATTAAGTATCATTATTTATGACAGAAGCAGCTGTTGCCCAGTTTGCAAGTAAGTCGATCGTACATTGGCTCCATTAATCACTAACTCTTAGAAGTTGGTAGTCTGTAAGTAGCTGTAATCCAAGAGTTAGTAACTGAGAATGGCAGAATTTTTAGAAACGAAAGTCATAAATTTGGTGAATATGTTTCTGTCTTCCTTAAGGAAACAAATGCTGTTGGTTTTTTCATTTAGTTGTTCATAGTAATGCCTGTTCAAGTGGTCCTGTACGGTTTCGATGCCATTTATGAGGAATGTCTTGTCAATGTAAACTCGTGGTCACCCGCAGTTCAGTAGATATTAAAGCACACGCCTTCTCGCATTGTTTATCAGTGTGATTAAAGACTTTCGAAGTGAACCAGGGTCTCAAACCTCGGTCTTGCTGGTTAATACATCACCTAAGTGCTTTATTGCAGCAGATTCTGGAGAGTATGCGAACAGACCACGGCAGGGAGCGCTCATTCTGGTAAGTGGAACTGGAGAGCTACACCCATTTTGGTTGTCTTTCACGTCGATGTAACTGGCTGCTTAATGAAACTGGTTGCTTATGCGTTCGCTAATCACACAGTAGACGCTGATTTTAGAGGCTTCAATAAAGGGCAAATTCTGATTGGCCAGTAACTGAAAACGAGCACAATGGGAATGGCGAGGCGCTTCAAATTTTAATGTGCCACAATCATTACTTCCAGTCGAAAGTGCGTGAAAGGTGGTCAGATAGTATTTCGGATTTAGATGTCCGTGCTTCGTGAAAAAACGTAGCCGTTGGAAGCTATTTCAGTCTGTGTAACGTGATAAACGTCAATTTATGACAAGGAATCAGCAGAGTTTAAAGTTAGGAAAAGACACGTGTTTCAGAACATTTTGTTCGCAACAATAATTACAGAGTACTCTGTAGCAAGCAACTGAACGACCACGTCAATTAAGATTGATGCGTTACAGTAAATTTGTGATTACGTCTTGGGGTAATGGTACCGATTTCCCTGCTTGTATGATTCATCCTATTACATGACGTCACTGTTCAGGTCAGTATGTGCCATTTCGAGGAGAGGTCTTACAGCGCCGACAGTACACAGCTTAGCGGGGCGAACATTCTGCTGTACGGGATTCTCATCTAGACCTTAGAGAATCCTGCAGTTGTTATATTAGTCTCCATGAAAACTATGACTACGTTAGGATGGTTATTGCCATATGATAGGTATCCATCACGGCTGATGCCCTCCGCACCGGATGTCACGTTTTTCAGCAAAGCAGAACATGCACAAAAAAGACAGAAACATACTGCAGTAATTGCGTGGAACGTTGGACTTCAGTTGACTGCCTGCCCCAAAATTCGCCCGATATCTATACATCTAGAATCCTCAAGCTTAAAACACAGCTCTTTATAACAAAGAATGTGTGAGATGCGTGTGATTATTTGCATTGATGTGCTCCCCACCACAGGCCAGTTGCAGCCGCCTGTCATAGTTGTCGCAGCGGGAAAAGATGCCGACCGTATCGAGGTCCGTTTGCTTCTCAAAAACCTATCAACATTCGTTCTCCGATTACCTCTAGCAAGCTTTCGCTTATGAACCTCTTTAAAGTTAAATGTAAACGTAGGCTACCGCAGCGTTGTCACAGTCAATAAAATTCTTCTGGGTTTGTGGGCGCACTGTCATCTGTGAAATACCGACGTTGTGTTGCACCCTGAGGAAGACGCCTTGCAACAGTCGCCGAAACGTCGGTATTTTACAGATGACAATGCGGTCTCAGACCCAGAAGAATTTTATTGACTCTTTAAAGTTGGTAACCTGTAAGAAACATATTAACCAAATATTTGCCGTTAGAGTGTTTCAGCCATGGTTATCCTTTACTTCCCGTTCCGTGGAAGTTTCTTAGTGCATACCTACCAACTGTTTCAGTATTCCATATGAGTAGCAATGTTCAATATTTTTGCTCGCTTCACACATTTTAAAACATCTTTCTTTCGTAGTTCTGTAGCGTTGCATCTAAAGTGTTTATTGTCATGATACCCGGTTCCGCACATTACGAGCATTCTCTATTGCGTCTCGTTGTAAGTGATCCTGTACATGCCTTCATTCGTTTACCCCATTAGCCGGACGATATATGAAGACTGAAGTTTGCAGGCTGAAGTTGCGCTGGCTCAAAACGACTATCGTGTTCACCAGCTTGTTGTGCTCGTTAACACACGGAATTCCACACCTCTTGAGGAAGACACCACCAGACGGGATGCGTTGCGACCATTACTCCCTTCTAAGTCCGTGACACTTTGATGACTGAAAATTTTAGTCCTAGTATCCCTAATGTTTCACTAATCTACGTAAACGTAATGAGGAAGAAACTAGAACACGTACAGTGCAATATAAGCTGCGCTCACCTACAAATGGACTGGGATAGAAGGGAGTTAATTGATATCAGCATCGTTTGTCATATATTGGACGATGTTCTTCAGTGTGCAAAGGCAGCTGTAGGTATAAATGAATAACACTTCAGCATTTTACACTAGCTTAGCACCCGCTGCTACGCTCGCGTGGAGTGCATGGTGTGCACAGATTTTTTTTTTCGGTTTCCTTTAATCAAATTTTCATGTTGTTCACAGATTTCAACTTCTTCTGAACTTTTCACGCTAGTTAAGGCCATAGAAGCATGATCTTTTCCGAATCTACGTCTGACCAAAAGCAGTTCTGGTAGCTGGAGTTCAGGGTTGGTTTTTGTTAATAATGCCTTCTGAGTTTTTGTGAAGATATTTCAGTAGAAACTTTCATCCCATAACACGTATTTCTTTTTGTCTAATCGGAAAGCCAGATACCAGTTTTCATAGATTTTTTTCAAAACGTTTTAACATAATGAAATATTTTCATAAAAATTTTCATCCCATGTTTCACCTCCTTAGGGGTTGAATTTCCAGAAACACTGGAACATGTACTTTTTTAATCTCCAGCCGAGAAGTTGAATACCAATTTCAATAGAAGTAGCTTGAAAGATCCTCCAGTGATTCTTTAATAATGATTTATTTTCAGGTAGAAGTTTCACCCACTATTTTACTCTCTTCGTCATTGAATTTACAAAAACGCTTGAACAAATACGTTTTTATATTTGTGACTGAGAAACCAAATAGAAGTTTTGGTAGTTCTAGGTTCAAAATTGCCTTAATAGCGACATGTTTTCAAGCAGCCTTTACCCTCTGCTTCACCCCCTTAGGTTTGGAATTTGGGAGAATCGCTTCTTAATAGATGCCTCCAGCACAAGGCCAACGCCCTCTCCATATTTCCAGTTTCTGTCCCTAGCGGTTTTGGCTGGGCGATGTTGAGTCAGTGAAAAAGTCCGGCCTTATTAGATCTCATTATTTTACTCCCTTAGTGGTTGGACTTATGAAAATGCTGTGAAACGTATTTCTTTATTACTTAACAAGAAACCATATACCAATTTTCGTAGTTCTAGTTTCAAAATTGCCTTAATACTAACATATTTTTAGAAAACCTTTCGTCTCCTATTTCACGCCCTTAGAGATAAAACTTCGAAAAATTCCTTCTTAAACGACGCCTACAATATAAGATCAACACCCTCTCCACATTTCAAGCTTCTGTCCTTAGCGGTTTTGGCTGGGCGGTGATGAGTCCGTCAATACATTGCCTTTTATATAAACAGATTAATTAAACGTATGACAAAAATGAAATATAATTAGCATAGAACACTATGTACTCTCGATACCACCTGGCAGTTTCAGAAACCTGGTACACATTCACTCAGATAGTTGTTCAGAAATTTCTATTAAATTCGAACATAAGATATTGTAGACTACGTGTATAGTGCATATTAAGCACCTAGCGATATGCTTTTATTTCCAGAGACTTTTTCACCCAGGAATACTGAAATTAGTGGAACTGTGGACAGTGGATAGTGTAGTGCCACTATTACTATAGCTGATGGCCATCACACAGGTTTTGCTTTCGACTGTTAGTCATTCTCCACTTCTCGTTCGTTACCTGCTGCTCGTCGTTGCTGGCCTGTAACGGTGTTGGCAGAGCGATGTGCAGAGCCATCTGTTGCGCACGGTAGGAGTCTCGCGTGGGAAGGTGACCGAGAGCACTCATTCCGACGGCAGACGCTGCCCTGCCACCGCAGCGGCAAGGTGCGAAGTGTGTAGTGAGCAGTGGTGTAGTTCGCAGCAACGAGACACGCTCACTGCCGTCATTGTAGGTGTGCTTCAGTTGTAACATGCCAACACACAATCCGCATGTAACAGTACTTATTTTTCTTCCACCACACTCTATAACTCGCAATCGAGTAAAACTACTGAAGCTGTTCACTGTGGAATACGGGACTGCATCCCTCCCTTACCCCACAAGCCTGTAAAGCTACTGTGAGCCTTATTCTCTCCCTAGCCACTGCCGTCCGGATTCCTGCTACAACAAAATTTTAACGTTAGCTCCAAATCATCGAATACCATGCGCTTCTTCTCCCCGTATCAGTTTTCCAGTTTCGAAAATTCTTTCTTCTTCCCGCCCAAATTGAAACCCTCCAGATTTCGTACATTCTCTGAAAACTTGACGTCAGTGATCAACTCTTTCACTAATTTTCTACCACAATACTGAACGCGCTTATACTAATACATTCCGCCAACGTTGCACTTACACACTCTGCACATCCTATCCCGAAGAAAGAGTAAACGCTTCCTCTAATTGACAACGAAATCCACAGGCGTATCTACAATTTCTTCCGGACAAACAATCCTACTTTTCCTTTCCATGTCAGAGCTCCTTCTCTTTCCATGCAGCTTGGTACTGTGCAGCTGGTCCCGGCGGAGGTTCGAGTCCTCCCTCGTGCATGGGTGTATGTGTTTGTCTTTAGGACAATTTAGGTTAAGTATTGTGTAAGCGTAGGGACTGATGACCTTAGCAGTTAAGTCTCATAATATTTGACACACATTTGAACATTTTTTTGCACCTTGGTTCGGAGCACTCTTCCTAATCATTTCCCAAACGATATCTTACCTAAAACGCAAACCAACTCTCCGTATAATCAGAATCCATATTTATTTCACACCTCACTATCAAGATCAATAAAAACCGGGACCGATGGACAAGTTGTTTGGTCCCTTCCTACCCTCCTCCCTAACCCCTTTTCATTCATCCCTACCCCCTGGTTCAGAACAACACACCACCGTTCTCATCAACATTAGCAGAATCAGTGCTACACGTCAATCCTCTCCTATATAACAAATTGTCAACAAAATAAGTTTTTTTATCTTTCCTATCTACGAGGGTAAACCCAAAAGTAGGGCCTCCTATTTTTTATAAGTACGTAGGCTTGTTTATTTCTACAATGGTTTACATCAGTTAACAGCTTGAACATTTAACTATTTTTTGACATAATCACCATTTTTGTAGACGCTGTGGCAGTTTTTGTAAGCCCATGTCATACCAGCTAGCCGTCATGCTGTTCAGAAAGTTATGAACCTCTTCTTTCACCTCGTCGTCGGAGCTGAATCGCTTTCCGGCCAAATGTTTCGTGACCAGTGACAATTGAGTGTAGAAAGGTGTCCTGTTCGGCTGCAAGGCGGTGAAGAAATGCGCGGGAAGCATCAACTCAGTCAGCATGCGTGGCTCCCATCTTGCGCACACCTTCCGGTGGTTCAATGTTTCCGTTAAAATTCTGTGTGCGGTGCTTCGGTAAACCTCAGGAACCAACGTGCAGAGATCATCCAGGGTGCTCCGCTGATCTTCACGCATGGTCTGCTTAACCTTCAACACTGTCTCCTCAGAAATTGACGGCCTCCCGCTCCTTTGTTCGTCGTGAATTTCGGTCCGACCAGCTGCAAACTCTGTACACCACTTACGAACAATTTTGACGTACATGCACGTCTCACCACTTCCGTCAGTTGGCGATGGATTTCAATCGGCGCAGTGTCCTCTGCGTCCAAAAACCGAATAACTGGGCGCTATTCCAGCAGGAGCTCCATTCTCAACGGCTGCCAAGCCAAGAGACTCAGCGCCTCAGAGCGGCCGGCCGGTGTGGCTTCAATCTGGAACCGCGCGACCGCTACGGCGGAAGGTTCGAATCCTGCTTCGGGCATGGATGTGTGTAATGTCCTTAGGTTAGGTTAGTTAGGCTTAAGTAGTTCTAAGTTCTAGGGGACTGATGACCTCAGCTGTTAAGTCCCATAGTGCTCATAGCCATTAGAACCATTTGAGCCTCAGAGCGGCGTGCGCATGTTTACACACAAAGCGTGAAGCACTCTTCATAACAGTGTGACCAACCGCCACACAAACAGAGTTCTGTACTTATAAAAAAATTGGTGCCCTTCCTTGTGGGGTTACCCTCGTATAAACCTACCCAAGTCTATTTAAATCAAGAAAGTACGTGTTGAAAATTAATTCCTACGAATTTCTTATGCTAAAATTCTAAAAGCTTTTTAAATACAACTAACGTTATTAACATTCTACATCATTATTCTTCATCTCTCCATGTTTGCAGCCCTGTACCGCTAGAGGGCCCTGAACTGTAGCGTGTAACATTACAGTGCGTAACGTAGCTATGTCGGTGAGTGAGAAACAGCGTGCCGTAATCGAGTTTCCAATTCCAAGAGTTCGTCCACACATGAAACACCCTCTCTTTCAGCATGACAATGCCAGACCACACAGGAGCGCTGCGACACCTGCAACAATTCGACGCTTTGTGTTCACTGCCACCGATGATCCTCGATCCATCCCGACTTGGCCCCCACCCTATTTCCATGTGTTTCCAAAACTTATGGAACGCCTTGGAGGGCATCACTTTGACAGAGACAAGGCGGTGCAAGTACAGGGGGGGGGGGGGGGGGAGGGTTGTGGCTAGGTCAACAAAGTGATACATTCTACAGTGACCTCGTTGGCAGAAATGTATTCGCCGCCAGGGTCAGTATTTCGATAAACAGATATGTAAACATGGAGAACAAATATGTAGGATTTTGGTATCATCTGTTTTATTTTAAAAGGTCTAAGAGTTTTCACATTTAAAAAAAACAGGGGCATTGATTTTGAGCACGCCCTCGTGTTTCATGAATGCATAAATTGAATAAAATCCTGGCATTAGGCCGTCTCTTGTGGCCGAGCGGCTCTAGGTGCTTCATTCCGGAACTGCGCTGCTACTACAGTCACAGGTTCGAATCCTGCTTCTGGCATGGATGTGTGTGATGTGCTAAGGTTAGTTAGGATTAAGTAGTTCTAAGTCTAAGGGACTGATGACCTCAGATGTCAAGTCCCATAGTGCTCAGAGCCATTTGAACCATTTGAACCTGGCATTAGACCATGCAACTTTGAATCTGAAATCAATGAAGAATGTCGCTCCAAAGATGATCGAAACTTCGGTTGCAGTAATGGTATTAATTTCGAAATGACGAGACGTGATGTCCAAAATTTTATTCAAATTGGCACTTATAGTAGGAGCCTTCGCACCTGAACTCTAGGACTGGTTTGAGCCTTGTTCGAGGCGGTATGTCGCTGCCTTTCTCCCGAACTGACTCGCCCATATGTATGTTTGGGAATCAACAGTTAAACTTGCAGCTGGAGGTTTTCCACCTTAGTAAGTAATTGTGAGATGTGTAAGAACCAGTAACAGGAGACTGGGAACCGAAAGCTGGACCTTTCGATTTGCAGTGTGGTGCTTATCCACTAAGGCATCAGGTCGATAAAAAACAGGTATTACAAAAGATTTTAAGATTTAAATCCACTTCCTTGTTTTTAAAAAGGAGCTGTGTTTCAATTCGGATTGTACACTACAGTAGTCTGACAGATACTTTCTCCACCCCAAACACGTCCCCCCCCCCCTCCCATGCTTTCTTCACCCCAAGCACGTCCCCCCCCCCCCCCCCTCCTACCTCTCTACCCGCAAAGGGGAACAAAATGAAGAGAGAAGCGTGAGAGTAGAAATCGTGGCGAACATGTGACACGACACAATTACTATTGAGACAAAACTGTGTCACTAAATTCAGTTACGAATATATCTTCCATGACTGAATATCCTATTATATCTGTTCCGTAGTAAATACGACACACCAAAAAGCCATGTTCCCAGCCTCTGGAAGAACATCGATTACGAGAACGGTATTTCGGCCTAAAATAGGTACATTGAGCCCACAACAAAGTAGTTAATCTCTTTATAAAAGCCTAGTCACAGTGAATGAAATGCTTTTCTCTCCTCCCTGAGGCGTCGTACTCTGGTAGCTGCTCACGAGTCGTGGCTTGAGTGACAAGACTGAAGAGCGGCGGAAGCAACACAATACGTCTCCATTAAGGACATGCCATAAATCACGGTCTTGTCCTCGAAGCAAAGGGCTGATCTCCCCCATACAAGGAAGAGCGCCTCGACGTGGAAGGAATAGGCTGCCCAGGCAAAACTGCCCACTGCTATGCAGGACAATATTGCTCTTTCAGTGATCAAGAATCGAAAATACTCCCTAATTCACGTACTACCAAAACTATAACAATCTAACATCTACATATTACGTCGTAAGTGTACTCGACATGTCATTTATCCCAACAGATTCATTCACCAGACCTTACAGGATCCTTACTGAACTTCATTTTCATTATTCTTACTATTTAAAGATACACTAACACTTTTCTGTCGGCTATTATCGATTCTGATCTTTCATGAATATAGAGGCATGCTGTACAAAGCAGAGCTACCTTCTTATGGAGGACGCCCTAAAGACAAGAATATTTAATATTTATTAAATAATTGCAGCTGAAGATGGAACCATCTTATGTCGTATGTTGCTTTGCAACAACCAAGCGGCACCAACAGCATTTGCATTTTCTTATTACCAATGAACAATAAGCTTAATTCAACATGACGTTGAAAAAGCATAGATTGTTGTTGCGACAGATGGTGGCATAGCTGGCGTGAATCACAGTAAAACTTTCCTCTAAGTCTCGTCAGTACACGTGCGTTCTCGCACGAAACCGATCCACCCCTTCCTCCAGATGCAAGTCATATGTCTGTCGCCTAACATCGTGATAGCATCCGGATTTTTTGTACAAATTCACTTGAGGAAAAACATGCTGTACACGCTGCAGTGAGAATTCGCTCGATTGCGGAGTTAATGCGGTAAACACGAGCCTAACTGGCACTTCTACCGGACTGAAAGAAACTAGGCTTACCTACGTGTTGCAAGCCGTCTGTCTTTGTTGTGGACGGACACATCGCAATAAAGTCTACACGAATACATGGATGCGAGTAGAAAATATCCAACTTTAATGTTTACACACTTTTTGATTACCTATTTAGATCTATGTTAAGCAAAAACATAAAATGGCGACAAATACTGGTTCAAGGCGAGATACCGAGAAAAATCTAGTGCGTGTTTCACTCGTTAAGGTGCGATCACAAAAGAAAATTTCTCAAATAAAGATTTTAGCTTGTAGTTGGATCCTTGTGGGGGACAAGGAGACCAGAGAGATACTGTTCTGGGGTTGCTATAGACTGAAGAATAAACTGTAAAATCATTTAATTAATGCAATAATTTGTTAATGTATTTGTTCCAATTAATTGAACTAATGTACTTTGGCGACTGTTATTGGCTGCTTGATTAAAACAGCTGACTAATTAATACGTCTTATGCTTGGTCCAAAATAACAAAATTATTGACAGCAACTTGTTTTCACGGCAGTTCCCATAGCAATAAGTCAGAGAACGAGCATCATTCATTACTGTCATATAGCCCTGCTATCTCGGATGCCAGTTGCAACATTCGGCTGCAGACGGCGTTTGCGGCCCTTAAGATTAACAGTCGTGATTCGTTTCCGTTGTTGGTAATGTTTCTGTGTTCAGAGTGTCTATTTTCTACAGCAGAAAGTCCCAAGCCAATAGCGAAAGTGTGCAGAAAAGTGATAAGACTATTACCACTCTGCTACGCAAACACTGTACTGCATGGTAACGGGCAGCGTGTGTACGTGTGCAGAATGGAAACTCTCTGTTGTTGCTGCCGCAACCGTATTGTGTGTGCAGACAAAAGGTCAACAAATAACATCGCTCGCTCACATACTAAACTCTCAGTCTGTTGTCCTGATCGTGGGATAAGGAAAGATTCGTGTTATCAGTGATGGAAAACATTTCACAATTTGGAAAAATTTTATTTATTTTATTTTTTATCAGTCGTAGTACGTTATCCTTTTTATAACACTTATGTTCCAAGAATATATTAACACATTTGACGATCTGAAAAAATGCACCACCAACATTTATCCACCAATAGCACGTCTCGTGGATGTTCCGCGCAAACTATCCATCTAATGTGCGTGTTTTTGTGCGTGTGTGTGTGTGTCTGTTTTCATTATTACTAACATTATTCCCTAAAATATCCTACTGCAAGATATCGTAATTTCCTTAGTTTTATCATTCAGTTTAATCGAAGTGTAATAACTTATGTTAAGAGAAATTTCACAAATGATTGCTGAAGCCGAAAAGTAAATGCAAACACCGCCACGTTTATGTCAGTGAATCCTACTTTGAAAACAACATATCGCGATACCAATAGTTTTAATTTGTGTTATACGATATAGTTTTTATCATATTTCTGTTTTTGGGTAGCAAAAGTGTGGCTTTCGCAGCCGATGTGGAAATGGTGTTATAGAGGAACTGGGCTCGCAGAGTGAGCAACAGTGTGAGAACCACGGCTTACCGAAGTGGGAATCGCGTGTTGTTTGCGTAGGAATGTTTAGTGTGCGTTACAGAGATACATAATGCACGGCTGGAATGCCGCAACGTTAAACTTTGTACAGTTCGGTACGTATGTTCAAATCTCAGAATTATCAAAAATCAGCAGGCAGTGGTTGGAACTTTGAATTATTCGTGTGGCATTTCCCTTTGGGCTTAGTAGAATTTTCGTGCACTGACACCGAATATAATGATTTAGGGTGAAATATGAACAATACTGATTAGTTGGTGAGAATCTTCAGCAATCTTAGTTTACAGTGCTTACATCAGAGAAATTATCTGGCAAAAGATTAAAGCGTAAACCTCAGTGGTAGGCTCACTGTGGTACAATCTTGTGCTTGAATAGCTCTCACTAGTTAACCCCCGAATCCTTAAAGAGTAGAATTCTCACGTATAAAACAGCTTCAAAGATTTAGTTATTTTACAAATGAGTTAATGTGTTAAATATTTGACTTTAAGCACGTACATGAGAAAAAGTTTAATATCTGTTGAATGTCACTGAGTGCTCTCATTAAGAAAAACTGGATGAATATAGTCTGCATAGTTTACGCTCCCTTCTAAGTAAAAGCAAGTTTACACATATCTCAATCTTTATGACATTGTGTCTCCTGGATTGCGTGTCGTGCAATGATATACGTTTTCAGGTACATTACGTGTTAGATGTTCGTACTATCTGCAAACTGTATTATGAATGGAATTAGTTGTAAAGAAGCAATAAACTAAAACGCTGTGGCCGACGGCGATGAAAAGCGAAAATGTAATAAGTGATAAATTTCTTCCTTTGTCAACGAGGAAAGGTTTCGAAAATATTTGAAACTATATGTAAAATGGAAGTCGCCAAGTGCTCCCACACTCTAATACAGTATGAATGAAGTCCGTATATGTGCGCACCATTAGTTACGGTGGGTCAAGATAAACACACAGTTTCAAACAGTAATACTTGTATTATTGTGTCAAACTTTTAACAGAAGATTACACCTCTTAATGTGTACAATATGACACATTTTACATTTTTAAATTCGGTCAGTAATTACGAGAAATATTGAAACAGTAATATTTTGTTGCCCATGGAAGCCTCTAGATAGGCAAACTGCATCTGGTACCGGGTCCCTGGATTTAGTAATACAGATGTGCCCACTCTATGCACTGGATTGTCGATACTTCTTGCTGAATTCTGTTCATTTAACAAAGCTTCAAATTCTCGTGCGTTGCGTAGAGATATTGACTACCCCTTTGCCATTGATCATTTTAGTGCTAACGTGTGTTTCAAACAGAAGCTTTGAACTTGTGTAGAACGGAGTGTGAGCGTGTGTGGTTGGTTCCATAGATAAACAAGAATCAAACAATTTGGCGGCCACACATCATTCAGCTGCCTTGGTGCAGATACCAGTTTTTTTTTAATTTTATTTCAATTTAGGTGCTTTCGGTTCGTTCCCAAACTGCCATCTCAGTTGTGGAAATGTGATATAACACTGTGTTTGAGGCGACGTTCGTGTCAATAGTGTCAATGCGATACCCAGTCTCCGAGCGGAGGAAAACTCTGACCCGGCCAGGAATCGAACCAGGACCCCTTCGGGTAGAAATCTGCACACTGGTCCCGTAGCTACCAAGGTGTGCGATACAACACTTTATTTACAGTGGTGAGCTTTAGGTTTCAATTAGGCTTAGTAGTAGCGAATTTAAAATCCACGCCCATGCACGAAGTGGGACTTCCACAGTCACCTCAGAAACTCCCTCTTATTAATACGACTGTTAGGCCTACTGCCTTCCACAGCAGAAACGACGATCGGATGCAGTCCCTCGAGCTTCTTAAAAAATACTACTGAGAGATGCGAAATAAATCAGAATCCCATTGGTACACGGAATAAAGTGGATAGCTTCTGTGCTGTTATCTTTACTCCACAGCCTGCAGTATAGAAAAGTCAGGGTTGATTGTGCGATAATGGAACTCCTGCCGTAGCAGTCATCACGTGCGTGTTACATCGCCGAGATAAAGTTGATTTTGCGAGGAACAGAGCACGTCAGTCCTTCCTGAACAACCGCTGAATCTTCATTCGTTAACGCACAGAAAATAGCAGCAACAGGTGTGTGAACTGGATGCGCATCGCAGTGCACAAGCGAACCGGACAGCACGCGTCGCTAATGACTTCCGCGACGCTGCATGCGCGCCTCAGCTTAAGTTGGTCGAGGCCACCAAGCCCCACGCTATGCAAACGTAATAACTATGATTCACTTCCCCAAAGAACATTCCCAGGACCTCCAGGATTCCAGTAGCGGATTTAGGGTCCAGATAATAACTAAAGACAGCGAGAAAGACTGTTTCGTAAAATATTAAAGCTTGGCTCAACAACAACAAAAACTCGTGGAAACATCACAAGTCATACGATGAGTTACGAATGTAGGCTCTCATCTTCAGAAAAATATACACGAAAATATTTTGAAAAAGTTAACACTGTCGTAACATATAAGAAGTAAAACTGTAGAACTAAGCAGTAGTTCCTGAACATACATTGAGTCCTATTCATATTTTGCTGGAACTGTTCAGTTTACAGACTTGTTTCCTTCTGCTCATCGCGTTCTTTCATTTACCAGCCAGCTTGTATCACGTGCTTTGTTGCGTGTTTACTGGGAAATGCAAGTTGGCGTGCTGGTACGCAAGTCAGCAGTGCACTGCGCTAATTGGTATTATTATGGTAGCGATGAGAAACAGGTAAAACTAGATTTTTGCCCGCACGTTCGTCTGAGTACACATATGTCACATACATTATATATACATACACTGAGGAAAAAAGTCGAAGGAGTTATGCGACATACACGAATGATGATAGGCGTATTTCTACATCTGAAAGATGATTTGTGTTAAAATTTGGCGCCAGTCACATAAGTGCCACGCTAGTAGCGGCACTACGAGGATGCAAATCTAATTTGCTTTAAATACACATTGTAACGGTAAGCAATAGTTACCTTTCAGATTGGGCATGGTGAGTCGATGACAGTCAAGAATGCCTTTAAGGTGATAAAGACGCCATCAGTATCAGCTCGTCACTGAGTTTAAGCAAGCTCGTGCAATAGGGCTACGAGTAGCTGGATGTCCCTTCTCCAATACTGCAAAAAGACTTGGCAGGAATATAAACACTGTACGCGATTGCTGGCAGCGGCGGTCACGAGATTGTACTGTCGCAAGAAGACCGGGTCCCGGCGGCCAATTGACACTACCGAGAGGGAAGAACATAGTATTCGGCATATGGCCCTGGCGCACCTGCATGAGCAATTTAAGCAGCAGTTGACATCACATTGACACAAAGAACTGTTACAAATTGCTTAATTGGTTACTTCAAGGACAGTTCCGGACCAGACGCCCTTTAGCGTGCATTCCACCTACCCCAAACCAACGCCATTTACGACTTCGGTGGTGTCTAGCGTTTTTTGATGACGGTTGCTTCTGACTCGGTATCTGAGATGCTTGTGTGTTGGTTAGAAGGTTGCCAGTTTCGAGCCTGCAACCAGCATGTCTGCGTGCTGGAGAAGTGAATCTACACATGGCGTTATGGTCCGTGGTTCAATTTCGTGTGACAGCACGAGCAATCTTGTGACCATCCCACGCGCCCCAACTGCAAATCTGTACGTCGATCTGGCGATTCGACTTGTTGTGTTGCCCTTCATGAACATTATTCAGGGGGGTATTTTCCAAAAGGATAACGCTCGCCCACATACCGTTGTTGCAACGGAATATGCTGTACAGTGTGTCGACATGTCGCCCTGTCCTGCTCTATCACCAGATCTGTCTTTATTCGAGCATAACTGGGACTTCATCGGACGACAACTCCAGCGTCATCCACAAACAGCATTCACCATCCCTGTATTGGCCGAACAAGTGCAGAAGACATGGAGCTCCACCCCACAAACTTACGTCCGGCACCTGTACAACTCAACGCACGCACATCTGCATGCTTGCATTCAACATTATGGCAATTACGTCGCTTATTAATGTACCAATATTCCACGTATGCAATGGCTTATCTCGCGCTTACATTAACCTCTGATCTTAGAATGTTAATCACTTATATATGTTACCTATACAATTGGTTCCCGAAATGTCATTACTTTACATTGATTACTTTTTGATTATGAGATTTTTTTCGTCAGTGTGTATGCAGGGTGGGCGAAATATAGGGTGGTGAGAAGCAGTATGAAAAACTTGTAAGAGTATTGCGTGGTAGGTTGTGCGTGGAAATAGTTGTTAAGAAAAAAATTCTATACGCTGCGCCGTTTCCGAGTTAAAAGCTTTGAAGTCAGCCAATGAGGCCGTTGAACGAGCAAATTCAAGCAGCCTGCCAGAGATGGTGTCACCAAATATGTCCTTCGTTTGGCTTCCTAAAACCGAGATTGAACAAGAGATTGGAGATGGAATAGTAAGGATCGAACACGAGCCAAAGGCTGAGCTGTCTCATGCGCTGTCGTCTACGCTATAGAAACAACTGACACTAATTACATCTGGCGGGCCCCTTGAATGCACAACGGACTGACTGACTGATTTTAATTCTAATTAACTCGGAAACGGCGCAACGTATCGAATTTTTTTCATAACAATTAGTTCTCAGCAGAATAAACCCGGCAACACCCTTAAAAGCTTTCCAGACTGTTTCTCACCACGCTCTACATAGTACTGTCTGTTAAATAGAAGCCGGCCGCGGTGGTCTCGCGGTTCTAGACGCGCAGTCCGGAACCGTGCGACTGTTACGGTCGCAGGCTCGAATCCTGCTTCGGGCATGGATGTATGTGATGTCCTTGGGTTAGTTAGGTTTAAGTAGTTCTAAGTTCTAGGGGATTGATGACCTCAGAAGCCATTTGAACCATTTTTTGTTCAATAGGAGTGTGATCGGCGTTACACACAGATGGTAAAAGACGTCTTCTTAGTTCTTTCACAAACCCAACAGAAGGAACCTTTGTCCTTCAGTGTCCATGAAGCATTAGTTTACTTTGAATTCTTGACTGAGATACACAAGAAGAAACGTGAGTGCAGCTGACATTTCATCTTTATCAAAGATGTTTGATGCTGACTGCCGAAAGTTGGTCCATCGACAGAAATGAAGATTGGACCCTGCAGGAGAACTATGTATGAAGTACCGCAGCAGGTCTTGCAGCGACTGGAGAAAGGAGAAAGGTGTGCTCGCACTGGATTGGCCCTCACAGTCGCCTGACGCTAATTCTACTGAAAATGTGTGGTCTGACGTCAAAAGCAAATTGCAAGGAGAAATAATCTTCACTCTGAAACAGCTGTCAACTTAAATTCGACGCATTTGGAGGTCTCTTCCACGTACATGTGCGGGAAGTTTGCTTTGAAACATGCTTCGGAGTTGCCAAGCAATTATCGACGCTCTGGGTGACTGGACGTATTATTAATTGTAATTGCATTTTTATTTTCCTCATATATGGTGTGTGTAGAAATTTTAGTTTGTTGTCAAATACGTTTTTCTACTGGTTAACCCGACCACGACTTACTTAAACGACTGTATATACAATTACGTTTACAAATACACATAATGAATAAGCCTAAGAACAGGCAAGAAACTGGCGCTGATGAACAGACAATACGCGAAATAGAGGTTTTACTGTCCGAAAGCTGATGTATATAACATATGTGGCAGCATGAACCTTTTTTTCGTGTTACTTATGTTCATTTAAGGGCAAACTTGTATTATTTTACAACATTCGAAGCAAATGTAGTGTGTTCGGAGTATTGAATGTGATGTAGCTTTCTCTAAATGTGTGAGACAGTTGTCACTTTCAACCCTCGGGGGAGTCTTCAGGCAGCTCAGTTGCAGTCGTTTCTCTCTAGCGGTTTCTTGTTTCTAATTGAGTCCGACAGATATGACAGTCTCCTCATACCGTCCTGTTCACGAGTTTCGCGGACTTTTCTCGCAAACTGGCCGCTTTCCCCGCTAATGCTTGGTCACTGCGACGCGAGAGTGTTTGCGGTCTTCAGCTCGGCAGCGCCGCAACAACGCAGCAGTCAGCTTCGTCCTTTGGCCGTCGCTTCTTTGCGCTCTCTTCCTCGCGGTAAATACAATCTCACCCGTAACACGTAAACTTGTCTCGAATTCCAGCAAGTACCCATAGTGCTGATTCCATTTGGATTTTAAGACTGAGGCATTGTTTTCCCCTTTTCGCACTAAGTTTGAACATACAGCATATACATTCGTTCAAATCCGTCGTGTCTGCCTTTTAAACGCTACCATTCGTTAGTATACAAGTGACCGTCACCACTGTGATGTTCGACTCATTTCAGCATCATATGCACAGCTATCCTGGCCGCATGCAAACAAGCTCAGAGATCCCCATGCCCTCTATCATGCTTACTGCTTATCAATGAACATTGTCCCTCATATCTCTCTTCGAACTTAACGCTTTTGTCTAAACAACACGGCAGAAACACTCGTTCCAACAGGGCAAAATCCTTTCTGTCCCACTGCATCGTTTAACCACATTCTCGAAGTCCTTCTCAGTAGCAGGAAGACGACTCTGGAATAACCTGCGGCATTATATTAGAGAACTGAATAACATCTCCAGCTTCAGAAGAAAGGTAATGACATATACACTGGATCAACAAAAAGGGTTGCCATTATCCCTGTAAGCACTCGCTATGTTTGCACATCCCTCTTTCGAACTTGATCTTCCTCGTTTCCAGTATACTTAGCCGATGTATTCTACTTAAATGTCCTTTTCCTAGACTCGCTATATCGAAAAACATCTATTTCGTACTCCTAAAAATTCTTCTTACATCTGCCACTATCATTACTGTTATAAATGTCACAATTATTATTATCGTTATTATTATTCTGTTATTATGGTTAGTGGCAGCAGCCGTAGTAGTAAAAGTAATGACAGTGTTAACTTTTTTAGTTCATTGTCAGTATAATTTGCTCACAGTGCCACTTCAGACACTCAGATTATTTTAATACTAGTTGTTACATTAAAATTGTTGTTTCTAAGGGAACTATGACATAAAAAAATGTACTATATGTGTGAAACACTGGTCCGATGTAAGAGAGCCCCCGATGGCTTTAATAAGATCGAGTTTAATAAATAAATAAAATACATGAATAAGTTCGTAATTATTATGAAGAAAGACACCGACTATGTCACTTGGTATGTTTTAGTAAAGAATAATAAGACATTCCAAGTCATCCAGACAAAGTCTTTCTGCACTAAAAGTGTAATGTGGTTACTAGACAAATAATTATATCTTACAGTGACAGTTTGAGCCCATGCATTTAAAACACATCGCTACGTCAGTCCATCAGCCCGAGGCACTTTCGTTTACTGACTGGATCTATTTATAAGGATAGTGAAGAGATATGGGATCCAGTATTGGAGCTTTGGACGACTTAAGATCAAATAAGGCAGAAGGGATGGATAACATTCTATCGAAATTTCTATAATCGTTAGGGGGTGGGGGGATATTCACATTGGTGTGTAGAAGGTATGAGACTAGGGATATGCTGTACCACAGACTTTCGGTAAAACATCATCAACACAATTCCTAATACAGCAAGAGCCAACAATTGTGAGAATTATGGCACAATCAGCTTCACAGCTCATGAATCCAACTTTTTAACTAAAATAATGTACACAAGAATGGAAAAGAAAATTGAGGATATGACAGATGACGATCAGTTTGGCTTTAGGAAAGCAAAGTCGCCAGAGAGGCGGTTCTGACGTTACAGTTGATAATGGAAACAAGACTTGAAGAAAAATCAAGATATGCTTATAGGATTTGTCAACCTGGAAAAAAACGCTCGATAGTGTCAAATGGTGCATGATATCCAGAATTCTATGAAAAATATGGGTAACCTATAAGGAAAACGCGTAATAAACAACATGTACATGAACGAAGAGGGAACAATAAGACTGAGAGACCAAGAACGCAGTACTCGGATTAAAAAGGGTGTAAGGCAATGACTAGTCTCTCACCGATACTGTTCAACCTATACATCTAACAAGCAGTGATGGAAATAAAGGAAAACTTCAAGAATGGAATTGACGTTAGAGGTGAAAAGATATCTATGATAAGTATCGCTGATGACATTGCTACTCTCAGTGAAAGTGGAGAAGTATTACAGGACCTGCTCAATGGAATGAACGGCCTAGTGCGTACAGAATATGGTTTAAGAGTAAACCGCAGAAAGACGTAAGTAATGAGAAGTAGCAGAAATGAAAACATGGCATAATCGAGGATCACGAAATAAAGCAACCTTGCTACGTGGGAAACTCAATAACCCATGATGGACGCAGCAAGAAGGACACAAAAAGCAGGCTAGCACTGGAATGAAGGGCACTCCTGGCCAAGCAAGTCTCCTAGTATCAAACAAGGGCCTTAATTTTAGGCAGTAATTTCTGCTGTATGTTTGAAGTACAGCATTGTATGGTAGTGAAACATGGATTATGGGAAAACCGGAACAGAAGAGAATCGACGCATTTGAGATGTATTGCCACAGAAGAATGTTGAAAATTAGGTGGACTGATAAGGTAAGGAATGAGGAGTCTCCTCCGCAAAATCAACAACGAGAGGAAGAAATGGAAAACACTGACAAAATGAAAGGGACTACATGATATAATACCCGTAAATAACTCAGGAAATAACTTCCATGGTACTAGATGGAGCTATATAGGGTACAACTGTAGAGGATATCATTGCCAAACAGTCAGCAAATAATTAAGGACGTAAGCTGCATTTCGTATTCTTACATGAAAAGGCTGGCACGGGAGAGAGATTCGTGATGGGCCGCATCAGAAAAATCAGAAGAAAAGCAGACGCTTTGCAAGTTGAAGATCAACTTGGTCTTGAAAACCATAGATGTGGTGCTACAGCCGGCCAATACTGACTTTACGCTCAGTTACAGTCGGAAGGGAGAATTCGAAACTCGTTCTTGGCATGTGAGTACCCAGAGTAAGGTCTCGTCATTATAAACTCACTTATTACTATTCTGAGAAGAACTTGGAAGCAAAGTAGTGTCATGCTCAAGTAGGAACTGCAGCAGTGTAAAGTAAGGGACACGAGAGTGAGCTGTAAAGATTGTATGACAGATTATTAATTACTCACCACTTATGGGTGAGTAGGTTGTCGGAGAAGCATCAGAATAAGTGATATAAAAATTCTGAATGCAAGTAATACTTTAATAAATGAAATAAACCTGCCATTTAAAGCAAGGAGGAATTACAACTACGGTAGTGGAATTTCCTGATCATTAGTTAAAAAATAAAGTCAACGAAATGACACAAGCGATGGGATAATTGGTACCCGTTTGTCTTAATTTATCAATGACGAATAATTAAACACCACGAGAGAAGTATTCTTTCAAATATCATTTGTTACACGGCAGTCACTATTATCTAAACGACCAGAAACTGCCAAAATCATTTCCAAATGCATAACAGTATTTTCCAGGATATATTTTCTTGGATGTGTTTATGGAACAAACAGAATGACGACTCAAAAAATGCCTAAGACTAGCGGCTTGTTGTTACACGTCTCTATCTGCACAGCGTATATACTATTAAACCGACTACGTTTCACGTTTCTTTGCGTTTTATGTGCAACATTTGCCACCATTCTGCTTCCAGGCTAAGTGACAAGACGGAAGTGCGAATATAATTATGCCACGGAATCTCTGTATGTTGACCTGCGAAAATGTGTGCGTGTTCGGAGACAAAAACGTAGTCGAGAGCAGATGTCGGGTCGTCCGTTTAGCAGCTGTTCTCTGAGTTTCGCAGGCTATTTCAAGCACAAATATTGTAGGTGACTCACAGCTAACTGAAGAGAGAGTCGTACGCTCTAGGAACCTTCGAGTTCTTCAAGAACGCTTTGCTCGAAAAACACATTACGGTGGCTGCTGTTGGGCGAAGGTGCTTACGCTGGGGTATTTATTTTGAGAAGTAACGGTTCCGCACTTCCAAACGACAAATTACGCACCGTGACATGGCGAGTATCTAACGGTCTGTACCGGCCCTGCCAGCACCTTCGCTTTCGATTTGTACATCGTCATGCAGGACGTCAGTAAAATTAGCGGGACACGATATTCAGATTCCCACGGAACTTCATTCGTCAGTATTTTAATTATTGCCAACAAACAAAGTCACAACAACTGTTCTTGCTGTGCTACATTATCACAGACAGCGTTGCGGTGACGTTATCCCGGGTGGGGAGTAGTCTACGGCCAAAAACTGACGTCAGATGCGCGGGCAAGTATGATTATCAGGTTTGCTGTATAGTAAGTAATATTGTAAAATTAGAGCTTACGCAAATGACGTCTTTACTTTCGAGAGGTTTATCGAGGCAAGTCTGTACAAACAACTATCCGGTTTGAATAAGATTTACATTGGCTCAAAACGTAGTGACATTCGATCTCCATTAAACTAAACGTTGACGAAGCTGCTACAGAATTTTTTATGAGATTGTTCCACCTGTTGCATTTGACCATTCTTCTATTCTTTTGCGACCCTTATTGCTCTAAACTGTCTGTGGGGCATCTAGCGCATACAAATAATTGCAGAGCGGTCGGTATCATGCTTACTCAGTTGGGGAACGTTGAAAGAAATAGATTTTTAAGAACCTGGTTTCAATGTGAAGTCCACAAATCTCCAAAACTGTCGTACATATGGCTCCCGATGAGACCATGAAGATAATTTTAGACTAACAATCCGTGCAGATACATGTAAGCGGTTTTTGTTTTAGTCTTCTCATCCTTAACCAGAAAAGGAAGGAGGACTGAAATTTATAGTACAATAAAAAAAGCGCACGAAGCATTTTCATTCGTGTGGATCGGCCTATGATCGCTCACTGAAGACGGAAAATTTCCTCAAAATCAAAGAACCATGAAACAGAACCATTTATTCACTCGCTGATTCTAGAGTGTGTACTCAATAACACAGAGCAGTAAAACATTAGACTGTTATTCCAGCCAACGCCTGTTAAAATGGTTCAAATGGCTCTGAGCACTATGGGACTCAACATCTTAGGTCATCAGTCCCCTAGAACTTAGAACTGCTTAAACCTAACTAACCTAAGGACATCACACACATCCATGCCCGAGGCAGGATTCGAACCTGCGACCGTAGCTGGCCCGCGGTTCCGGACTGAAGCTCAGTCATTCAGATGTGATATAAAGTACAAACAGCAATAACTTTGTAGCCTTTAAAGTCATGATCTTAAGCTAATTAATGAATGCAAAAGATGGTGTAGCACATGATTATGTAATAAAGGGGGAAACGTTGGTTTAGTTATGTCTACGTCGATAGAATTATCCACTACACAGTCAGGTCTTCAGATTAGACTGGTTTTCTGAAATCTTAATGGATACATTAAGTGACAAGTGAATAACTGTATGAATGTGTGCAACGTGTCTTTAACGTCCTATCAAAAAATGAAGCCTTTAGCAATACAAACTCGAAAAAGAAAAGAGTGGATTAGGAAACTGGTCGTGGGCTTTTCAGAGGAACTGTCCTGGTATTCATCATGGTGTATTTAGGAAAAACACTGAAAAGCAGTGTTTTCAGACATAAAAAGCAAATTTTACACATCGTATCGACGGATTTAAACAAAACGTTAAAAATGTGCGATTCTTATAGATAATAACGCCGGTGTATTTCGGTACGGTAATTCAGTCACTCCATTGTTGAACTGCTGAGCACACAGACATTTATTCAACGGTAAAATGGCGATAGTTAAGTTGGACGCATGTGCTTTGAGTGCTTTTTTAGACATCAATTTTTAGCGCCTATCGCAACTCATCGGGAAATTTTTTTTCATTGTACAATGTAGATGTGGGTGAGGGAGGAATTGTTCTCTGCCAGCGTCGTGATGTTCGTATCCAAAATTTCTGTTCCATGTAGAAATTTAGGAAATCTGGATATTTTCGAATTACTTGTTTTGTTATTGTAAATACAGGATTATTAGTTATTTAAATTGGTGATCGTCATAAGATTCGTCGCAAAAGACAGACGCTTGCTTAATGGCTATCAGAATACGCTTTCGTTTTGCTGATGACTGAAATTAGAATGACTTATACATAAGTTTTCCAAGAAGAAAGAATACTGTATTATGATAGTTTTTTCATAATTCCATCATAGGTAATTTTGTTAATCTAGAGTTCTGTAACAGACATTCAGATCACGTTTACATGCACGAATAATTCTCTGATACGTCAAATTAATATTGTCTTTAACCAGTGCGTATAAAAGCCAGGAGAACCACCCCTTCTCGTAAACCGAAACCACCAACACAGAGCATGAAGGCGTCTGCTTTGATCATGTTGCAATTTTACAGCGCGTAGTTCCTTGTTTCAAGATCGAGAGAGAATTTTAGTAGCAACTAAACTAACGTGAGACGTTTTTATACGCTGTTATCTCGTTTTATAGCTTCATTGTCCCCATTCGGTGTCCTTTCTGAATGTCACCTTAATAACGACTTGTTTCGTCGCACGTAATTTTCAAGTGATGAAGGCATAGAGTGATATTTGAGGTGAAATGAAAAAAAGTCAAATCTAGTCGTCCTATAATAAGTGAACCTATACTGCTATTCATTTAAACCTCCAATGGAAATTATCTGTTTATTATTAGCTTTCCAGAAGTCACAAGTGAATCATCCAAGATTTTTTTATATATATATATATATATATATATATATATATATATATATATATATATATATATATATATATATTGCATATCGTTTGCTAGTATGTTTCGCTGTGGTATCTCAGTGCTGTATTTGTGTATCTATTCTCATACTGAAATAAATATACTGTTTACAAGCACTGTCAATATCCGTGAAGTGAGACACTACCCTAAAATTGCAACATCGAAGACAGAGGTCACGTATATTTGCTGTGTACGATCCACTATTATCTGAGCAGAATTTCATTTCAATGCGAAGTACGTAACATATAATGGTTAACTTAAGGAGATAACTAGAATACCGGATGGCATCAATAGCATGGAAAAAATTCCTGAAGAAGGAATTGATAATTAAGACCTGCTACAGTCACTTCAAAATTTCCTCTTGGCTGTGTTTTACTAAATCTTTACGCCCTTCTTATATTCTCTGAATACGTACGGTGGATCAAATTTTTAGTTTCTCTCAACGAAATAATAAAAGCACAGATTTTAAGAACACGTTGTGATCGTAAAATGTTAGTCATCTGACATTAGCAGCTCGAAACAGGTGACAAGTAGAGTTAACATGCTGTCGCAACAGCAGTATGGCTATTATTATTCCGCAACACTTAGGGACCAAATGCTAACAAAATGCTAAGTGGAGGATGTGTCCCGCGTATTCGCGAGCAGAACTTGGCTGCCTACCGAGACTGATCGTATGATTCCGCTACGCTCAGTGTCCTTGGTGCCATCAAGAAACAGCAGAAGCTAATTACAGGGAGGACGTTTGTATCATTAATTGAATAAACACAGCATTTCATCTTCGCCTTTTTTTTTCTTCCAGTTGCTCCTATACAGACAGCATTTACATTGTCTGCGACGTATGTGATTATGATATAGACATCGTTTTTTCGTTCCAGCGTACCTCCTGTAGTGTGCGCTTTCCATCTCCACTTCGTAACTTCGTAATCGGTATGTTTATAGCTATTTCCTTATTCAGTGAACTGTATTACTTCGGCTGTTTCATTACTTATTATAATTAAAAGGCGCGCGGGGTATCCGAGCGGTCTGGGGCGCCTTGACACGATTCCCGCGGCTCCCCCCGTCGGAGGTTCGAGTCCTCCCTCGGGCATGGGTGTGTACGTTGTCCTTAGTTTAAGTTACATCAAGTGGAGTGTAAGTTTAGCGACTGATGACCTCAGGAGTTTGGTCCCATAAGACCTTACCACAAATTTCCAAAAAAAATTTATAACGTAAAAACTCGAAGCAGCAGTTGTAATTGTTATGCTTCTTTGAATCCATGATGCATGGTAACATACATTTAGATTCATGTTTGTCTCTGGTGTCTGAACCAAGAATTCACCAGTGAAACGTTGATATTCGAAGAACTATTTTTAATGTGTCAGCAAAGGACATTAGTGATTGCCTCATTCTTCAGATGATGCGAATGAACAGGAAAAGTACTAAATAATCCCGTTTAGTTAACTGGCGGAACAAGAGCCGGTTTCTGCGCGTAAATCTACTTACGGCTCCTTTAAGGACAGGTTTCCAGCGAAGAATATACGCGTAATAACCACTGAAACCTAATGTGTGTAATTCAGACGTTATCGAATGCGCTACAGGGCGCTTGGAAAACGCCTTCAGTCCATCTCCTTAAGAAAAGCAAGTGTAAATTGTGCTCTGTCGTGAACCTGACAGTGATTGTCGGTTTGGGGATGTTGATGTCAGGGCTAACCAACGGAGGAGATAACTGTTTAACTGGCCATGCAAGTAAGTCTGCGGTTACCACACGTGGAGACTGGAAAAAGTCGTGTCAAGTAAAACACAAGCGACTTACTGCCCAGCCTATCAGCTACTCTTATGCCCTTATCTGATTTGTAATAAAAAATAGTAACCTAGATAGGAAGCATCTGTCGCAGTCTGAAGTGGCTGATCTACAGTGAAACTCTCTTAAAGGACGCCTGATGCAGTCTTCCGTGAAACCACTGTCCCTTCTGTCAAGGTAAGCTCGGTTTTTACCAGGCAAGAACGACGGAAGAAGACAAGAGTCCGACAGGGCATTCCCATTAACCAGCGTAAGGTCAGGAGCAAGACAAGCAACGCAGTGTTTAAAGCGGTTTACTACTACGGCCGTGACACGAGTGACAATGAGTGACCAGTGGAGAAGATTACTGAGCTATACGGTGGTGGAAATCAGTGTAAAGGCATGGATATTTGTAGGAACATTAATATTGTTGGCTGAAGTAGTTGTGCACAGTTTATATGCAACATTATGAAATCCATGAATGCAGAGTCTCGCGGCGATAACATTGAATAAAATGTTCTCGGGTTTCCAACCGCGACAATTGCTTAAAACTACACGAGTTTTCGGCCGAGCACTCCTTGGCCATTGTCAAGTGTTATGACTGCCTGTGGGCTGTTGGTGAGGATATTGCCATAGATACTGCGGCATTGAAGCCGAAGTGTTTCTTTCGATACGTTGACGACACGTTTGTCATTTGGCCACACGGACACGAGATATTAGACGAGTTTTTGGAACACCGAAATGGCATCAACAGTAATATCCAGTTAATCATGGAGGTGGAAAAAGACAATGCATTGCACTTCCTCGACGTCCTTGTCCACCGTACACGAAATGGGTGCCTCGGCCTCAGCGTCTACAGAAAACCCTCCCACACAAACCTGTACCTGCACGCCACCAGCCATCATCATCCAGCATAGAAGCGCACGGTGTTACAAACACTGGTGCATCGTGCAAGAGTAATATCAGACGACGACAACCTGCTGCATGAAATGAGCCACCTAAGCATGGTTTTCAGGAATAACGGCTACAGCGCCCATCAAGTGAAAGAAGAGCAGGAAAAGAAACTTGCTTTGCTGCCATTCTGTGGCTCTGTGTCGGGCAAAATAAACCGCCTGTTGAAAAGACACAAGATCAGATCCATCTTCAGGCGTCCAACGAAAATCCGTCAATTACTGAGACCAGTTAAAGACGCTGTAGGTCTCAGAACACCTGGAGTCTACGAAATACCTTGTGAGTGTGGCCAGAAGTACATCGGACAAACAGTGCGGACTGTGGAACAACGCAGGAAAGAACATGAGAGGTGTTATCGACTACGCTATCCAGAGAATTCTGCGTTAGCTGAGCATGCGTTAGAAAACGGACACCACATAAAATTTGACGATACCACTGTCGTGGCTGGGACAGTTTAATACAGGAAGCTATTGACATAAAAAATTACCGCAAACACCCTGAATAGAGACGGTGGCTTGCAGCTCAGCGCTGCGTGGGATCCAGCGATCGTGCGGTTGAAGAGGACACATCGAACGCCGACTCAAAACATGCACATATATGGCACATATATGTCACGGGCACCAGTGACGCCACAGCCGGCAGCTAGCGTACATAAGGACGCATCAAGAGCCCACTGGCAGTCATAACACTTGACAATCGCCAAGGAGTGTTTGGCCGAAAGCTCGTGTAGTTTTAAGCAATTGACGCGGTTGGAAACCCGAGAACATTTTACTCAGTATGAAATCCAGTATACCGACAAATAAAATCTAGTGGTATTGCACTTGAAGTCAGTAGTATAGCATATAAAAAGATTTCAACGGTTCAGGTGGTAGAGGGGAACTCAGTACAAAGCCAGTCAGCCCTGTGAGGCATTAGCGCGCGGATGTGCCTTTACTGCAGATAGGAAACAGACAACATTAATGACTGATGGACGAGTGGCAGCAGCCGGTCAGCCCATTCGCGCTAGGAGCCACTACGCTATGACACGTTCGTTCGAGCTTAATACTTGTTGACAAAGTGATAGGCCGTACTCCATTTCTTGCTGCACTATTTGTAATGTGTCTTCGTACGTTTGAAGAAATACAAGTTAAGTAAACCTTCAGCTTCTGACGACCTTAACTGCGACGACCGTTGCACACCACTCTGTAGCCCACCTCTCCTTACCACTGTGTATGAAGCAGTACAGAGCAGCAACTGCATACAACAAGGGGCGATCAAAAAGTTTCTGTTCGAAGACCTTGAAGTCCAGAATCGGAATGCCAATCAGGAGAAATGGCCGTGGGCATTGAGGACATCGTCCCACCGACGCAACACGTCGAAGGTACCTGTTTGATAAAACACAGTGTCCCGCTGCGCGAAATAGTCCATCACTCCCTGTTACCCGTACTCGTTCGACAGTAACCGTTGACGCTTCCAGGATCTTTCAAAGGGACCCAGGGCGTGATAATCGCGTGGGGAGAGATCAGGAATGTAAGGCGGGTGCTCCACTGCCTCCCACTTGAGTTGGCTTAACTTCTGCGTTACGACATTTGCGATTAAGGAAGATGCGTTATCACGAAGCAGTCTGCAAATTCTTCATTCTCCGATAGGTGCCGTTCATCGGCAGCCAAGAAAAGATACCAGCACGTTGGTCCCGTCCGGACGCATTTGGTAATAACGTCGCCACATTTCACGTTTCCGCATTTACCGCACGCAAGTTAAAAAGACTCAAATACTACACTAATCCCTTCCCCATATGTCGGTACTCATACACCCTAGTCGGAGCCACGCTACGTTGTATATATGCTGCAGCAACGCACACAAAAGAAAATTTTTGGTCGCCCCTTACACCAGATTTAAGAGCATTTACTTCTGTTTTCACTAAATTGTTGCGACTTACGCCGTGCGCAGAGGTCATATCTCATCCGAACGTGCAAATGGAAGCATGTGTGGATGAATTGGGAGACGTTATTCAGTTAGTAGAGTGTAATCCATCAATAAGCCACCCAGTAATTCTAAACGTTTCAGTGTTTCACATACAAGACTATGATGGAATTCACATATTCATGGCCTCTATCCTTATTTACCTAGTATTCAACTCTTTTGAATATGAAATGAGTGCCTCCGACTGCAAAGAAGTAAGCTCAAGAGACGATCTTTCGGATTATGTATAGCGCTGCTCCTACAAAAGAAGGCTAATACGACCACACAAGAGCTGTAAGATGTGTTGCCACGAAGGTGCATTGAAGTTGAGGTGGAATTGATGGAAATCAACTTTAAACTTAATCGTTTGCCTTTTTTAACACCTTCGGTGAGTATTTGTTTCTGCTGGATTCTAACAGATTTATCTCTATAAGCATAAGAATGAGACACAATTCATAAGGAATGTTTACTACCACCTGGTAAAACATCTACCATTGCACTGTAGCGCTCTGCATATTCCAGTTTCTGTCTCCCCCACTGCGACTGCCTCTAGTAACTGCCTGATGCCCTGTCCCATGATCAGCCATCCTATCCCCTCTTCTAGTCAGTGTTTTCCATATATTCCTCTCTTGGTCAATTTTACGCTGAATTTCTTTCTTTATTTTTCTTATCAGTTCACTTAATTGTCAGTGTCTTCCGAAACCCCACATCTGAAGAACTTAAACTTGCTTCTTTTCCAATTACTCCCGACTCACTTCTATTCAATGTGAGCTCTATACGTACAGTCTCATGAGTTTATTTTTCAAGCTGAGGTCGATGCTGGATAATAATCTTTTCATGAGGAATGCCGGCCGCTGTGGCTGAGCGGTTCTCGGTGTTTCAGTCCGGAACCGGGCTGCTGTTACGGTCGCAGGTTCGGATCCTGCCTCGGGCATGGATGTGTGTGATGTCCTTAGGTTAGTTAAGTTTAATTAGTTCTAAGTCTAGGGGACTGATGACCTCAGATGTTAAGTCTCATAGTCCTTAGAGTAATTTAAACCATTTATCATGAGGCATGGTGTTTCTGCCCATGCCCCTCCTATTTTTACATCATCCTTGGATGAAAAGTAAGGCATGATGGACTAGCCAAGCTAGTAGAGTTCCCTCACATAGCCTGCTACATGGGCCACCATTTTGATATTAAGTTTAACGCTAATTTCATTTCTGCGCTTGACGTCTTCTTCCGAACATTTGTTTCACTCTCTTGATGCCTTCCCAGAGCTACAAACAATGCAATACAGACAACGGCTGTAGTTGTTAACAAGAACTCCCTCTCTAGATATTTCAGTTTCTGTTAATTCACTCTTAATGTGTTACCAGATTTTTCCACAGTTTACTGTTTAAAATATTATTTATTGCGATTGCAATTTCGACTCATAGCCATAGTCAAGCATTCTGAAAGCAAACTGTCACCAAGTAAAATACGCTAGAGTTAAAAACTAAGTAATAAATCTCTAAAACTTAAAAAATTAGGTTAACTACGTGTGACGTTGAAACCCGCTTTACAACATTAAGTTTGTTCTCAGTAGTCCGAAATCAAGTACATGTTCTGGTATGAATATACCCGCTGTTCCGCACACCGTCTGAGCACGCCTCATGTAGCTCAAACAGCTAAGCATCATAAGTAAAAACAACGTACACCATATACACCGAAGTACAACGCTTGTGTAGCCAACATGGCGGATGGATTACAATGGCGGTGATATGACGAAGACGTAAAAGCACAGAGGGTGTGAACTTGAGACAAGAAAGGCGTTCCTAGTTTCTACTTTCCGTGTCATTTTCGTATACAGGGACCGTGCCTAGTGTCATCGCCTATTTTGTACAAATTTATGGTATATGCAGGGCTTGCCCAGCAATGGAAGTACGGAAGTTGGGCTCCAGACGACCAAGTGTTGAGAAAAAAAGTAGTATTTGTGGCGCGAGTCGGGCGGGACATGAGCTATGTATGTTAGTATGGTTTACAGTCAGTGGCTGGAGCAGTGGGAAGATTACTGAATGGTAATCTGTTGTTCATGGGGTCGAGTATTTATCCGAACTTTTCTTATTAACATGGGGTCGAATATTTATCCGAACTTTTCTTTTTAATATCAGTTGCTGCGTTACGTAAACTGCAAGGAACCAAAATAAGCTCAATAAAGTGCATTTAAGAAAATGTTTATAAAAGGCTTCAAAACTGAAGGTAAAGGAGAACTTGGGATTGCAGATAAACTAGCAGGAAGGGATTATAAGTATTACATGTAAACTTCGTCTGTAAAGTTAGATACTTTTATTATTTTACCGTTGATATGTGATATTCATCGTGAAAACAGGGGAAGCAGTAATTATCTCGGCATCTTGTACACGTTATAAATACCGCATTTTTGAGCGGTACTTTTAAAGTTTCTATAGAAAGACAAACGTCGTTTACATTCATAAATATTTCTCTCTCATCCCGCAGACTGGAAGCAAACCACGCTTAATTAAGTCCTGAACCGTTGAATTACAATACCTTCCTGCAATTTATTTGCAATCTCAAATTTTACATCGCCTTTCCTCTTCATCCTTTTCATCAAAAAATTCATAACTACAACATACTGAGCATTATTTGGTTTATAAGAAGAGTACGTAATGTAAAACCTAGAATAAAATGTTTCCACATAGAGACTCGACCCCACGATTCTCTAATTAACGTTCTGTACTACTTCCGCTGCACGAACCTCTACCTGGAAACTACGCTACCATAAACGGTTCATACGCTCTTGATCTGCCCAGAAATGGAATTTGTTTTCTAAACGCTTGGCCGTCTACGTCTACATACACATGATTACTCAGAAATTCACAATTAAGTGCCTGACAGAGGGTTCGTCGAACTACCTTCAAGCCATTTCTCTACCATCCCATTCTCGAACAGCTCGGGCGGGGGGGGGGGGGGGGGGGGGGGGGAGAGAGAGAAACGAAATCTTAAATCTTTCTGTCCGAGCTCTGATATCTCTTATTTTATTAAGACGATTATTTCTACCTGTATAGGTGAGCGCCATTAAGATATTTTCATACTCGATGGACAGAGATAGGCACCTGAATTCCATGAGAAGTTGCTGCCGCAACGAAACACCTTTGTTTAAACGATTGCCACTCCAATTTGCGTATCATATCCATAGCACACTGTCTCCTATACGGCGATAGTAGGAAACGAGCTGTCCTTTGAAATTTTTCCATGTCCTCTATCAATCCAATCTGAAGCGGGACCCACATAGTGCAAAAATACTCGAGAAAAGGTCGGACAAGCGTAGCGTAGGCCGTCTCTTTAGTAGAGCTGTTGCATTTTCTCAGTGTTTTCCCAATAAATCGCAGTCTTCACCCGCAACATTATGGATGTAATCATTCCTGCTGCAGTTAATCGTAACTGTATCCCCTACGTATTTAGTTTAACTTAGAGCCTTTAGGTTTATCGTGTAATCAAAATTTAGCGGGTTCCTTTTGATACTCATGAGGATGACTACTCACATTCCATTATATAGAGTCAATTGCCACCATACACATATCTTTCCTGAATCGTTTCTATTTTTTTAATCGTCTGGTGACTTTACAAAATGATAATGACAGTATTATTTGCAAGGAATCTAAGAGGGCCGCTCAGATTGTGTCCTAAATCATTTGTGTAGATTAGAAACGCTAGAGGTCCTATAACACTTCCTTGAGGAACGCCAGATATTACTTCTGCTTCCTTTATGACATTCCGTAGTAATCGTGACTTTTATAACAGGAAATAAAGAACTCAGTCGCACAACTAAGACGATAGTTCGTAGGCACGGAATCTGATTAGAATTCGCTTGTAAAAAAACGGTGTCGAAAGCCTTCTTGAAATCTAGAAATATGGAATTAATTTGACATCAGCTGTCGGTAGCACTAATTACTTCTTGAGACTAAAGATTTAGTTGTATTTCACAAGAACGATATTTTCTCAATCCATGTTGGCTATTTGTGAATCCGTCTGGCTGTCTGTGAATTAATCGTTTCCATCGTTCTAATTCATAATGTTCGAACACAGTATATGTTCCACAATACTACAAAAAACAGACGTTAGTGATATGGGTCTGTAATTCAGTGGATTACTCCTATTTCCTTCCTTTCATGCCGTTGTGATCTGTGCAACTTTCCAGTCTTTAGATACGGATCTTCCGACAAGAGAGCGTTTGTGTATGATTCCTTAGTATTGAGCTACTCTATCAGCGTACTGTGAAAGGTATCTGACTGGTATAGAAGCTGGACTGGAGCCCTAGCTTTTATTAAATGATTTCAGCTGCTTCGCTACGCCAAGAATATCTACGTATAAGTTATTTATTTTCTATATAGTATGACAATTCATACCGGGTTCCCGGATTCGATTCCCGGCGGGGTCAGGGATTTTCTCTGCCTCGTGATGGCTGGGTGTTGTGTGATGTCTTTAGGTTAGTCAGGTTTAAGTAGTTCTAAGTTCTAGGGGACTGATGACCATAGATGTTAAGTCCCATAGTGCTCATAGCCATTTGAACTTTGACAATTCATATGCAACGGTCTCGTAAACTGAGCGGTTCGCTGACCACGTGCACCATCCAGTGACGAATGTGGGGTGACGATGACAAGGCGGCCGGTCGGTACCGTTGGGCATTCATGGCCTGTTCGAGCGGAGTTTAGTTTAATACATATAAAAAATTACAAAGCTACTGCATGTGAACATTTAAACACAGCTCTCCAGAGTAGAATAACACAAATGACAACAGCTATGTAGGGAAGTCAAGGTCTTCTATGTATTTTATCGCACCACTCGTCGCTGTCAGGAAATCTTTGGAAGTATCCTTGTATGATCGCGCGGGACATTGTGACACCATATGAGCAACTGTCTGCCCTTCCGCACCACATTCAGACGACGATGGTGACGATTTTTCCCACCTGTGGAGAGTGTCTGCACATCTTTCACGGACGGTTTGGATGCGGTTCATGAGAGTCCTGACTGCGATGAAAGTGGGATGTCTTGATTTTAGTAATTATTGCTCCGCACGGAATATATAGTTCAATAATGTATGGTTGGTGTTATCATCAATCTTGTGGTATTTACGCAATAGCGCGCACTTCCGTCTGATATCAGGAGATGGTTCAAAAATGGCTCTGAGCACTATGGGACTCAACTGCTGTGATCATCAGTCCCCTAGAACTTAGAACTACTTAAACCTAACTAACCTAAGGACAGCACACACATCCATGCCCGAGGCAGGATTGGAACCTGCGACCGTAGCAGTCGCACCGTTCCTGACTGCGCGCCTAGAACCGCGAGACCACCGCGGCCGGCAGGAGATGGAATATGGACTCAAGAATAGTGGTTACCTGTCTTGAGCCACAGTCACTTCAAGGGAAACATCTAAGGCCAAGAAGCACAGGCAGCCAGATAATCCCAAAGATCCCCTGGCTAAAATAAATTTGAAACTTCCTGACAAAAAATAAAACGTGCGGGAAATCTTATGGGATACAACTTCTAAGGCCATCAGTCCCTAAGCTTTCACACTACGTAACCTAAATCATCCTAATGTCAAACACACACACCCATACCCGACGGAGGACTCGATCTCCGCCGGGACCAGCAGCACAGTCCATGACTGAAGCGCCCCAGGCCGCTCGGATAATCCCGCGCAGCACACTTCCTGACGGATTAAAGCTGTGTGCCGGACCGAGACTCGAACTCGGGACCTTTGCCTTTCGCGGATAAGCGCTCGGCCATCTTCTCTACCCAGGCACGACTCACTACCCGTCCTCACAGCTTCAATTTTGCCAATACCTCGTCTCCTCCCTGCCAAACTTCACAGAAGCTCTTCTGCGAGTGAAAATCTCGTTCTAAAATAAATCTGTCACAAGACATAGACTCAGGTGGTTCATCTCTGGACCTTGCAGTTCTAAACTACGTCCAAGTTAGTCATGTTGACAGTTATTCTTGATTCGAACTCTGGAAAATTTACTTCCTCTCGTTTGATGAAGGAATTTCAGCAAAACGTGTGTAGAACTCTGCATTAGTGGCACTGCCATCAGTAACATTACCACTGTTATAATTGCGTAGGCTTCCGAGGCCAGAGTCAGTCGGCATAAATGTTTTCTGGGTTTGGTACCGGGTCATAATGTAAAAACTACTGTTGCTGGAGAAAAACCAACGTTTCGGCCACGATTGTAGCGGCCTTCTTCTGGGTCTGGGTTACCAGTAGTTTTTACATTATGACGCGGTACCAAACCCAGAAAACTTTTATGTCGATTACCACTGTTATCGCGCAGTGTAGGTATCTGGCGCACCCACTTCTGCCACTTTCATTTCTGGCTCATCCCTGCACATACCATAAATTCGGACGGAACTGGTAATGACGGACAAGGGCTGCCCATTGTTAGTTTAGTGCTCCGAACGCGGTTGAGGAGCCGTTGATCGGAGCGCGGGCCGCAGCCCGTGGCGCGCAGCGGCCAGAGCAGGTGGAAGCGCCTTGAGCCGGCGCGGCGGCGCGACAGCCAGCGGCAGCGACAGCGGCTCGGCAAGTATGTCAGAGCGAGCGCTAGCCGAGGCGGGGCCCCCGCCTTGGCGGTCGCCCTGCGCGCCTTGACCCTATTGCTCGGGTATCGCCCTCAAGAGCTGACCACAATTAAGGCTGCGCTATCCTTGGGGACCGAACGGCCGGCCAGCGCACGCAGTTTGAAAGCCTGCTGCCAGATTTGCGCCGATCTGGGTTAATCGAATGCGGGCGCACGCGCGCGCGCCGCCTCCACCGTGGCGGCAACGCGTCGACGCCCGGCGCCGTCACAGCCGCGACCACAACACGCTTGCGAAATACAAAACAAGTCTCTCCGAGAACCAGTTCGTAAATTGCTCCGGATCTCAGGTAAACGTCGGTTATTCCGAAGCCGTCATATACCTATTGTTATTGCCAACCGACTCACCAAAGTACACTACTGGCCATTAAAATCGCTACACCACGAAGATGACGTGCTACAGGCACGAAATTTAACCGACAGGAAGAAGATGCTGTGATATGCAAATGATTAGCTTTCCAGAGCATTCACATAAGGTTGGCGCCGGTGGCGACACCTACAACGTGCTGACACGAGGGAAGTTTCCAACCGATTCCTCATACACAAACAGTAGTTGTCGTGAAACGTTGTTGTGATGCCTCGTGTAAGGAGGAGAAATGCGTACCATCACGTTTTCGACTTTGATAAAGGTCGGTATGTAGCCTATCGCGATTGCAGTTTATCGTATCGCGACATTACTGCTCTCGATGGTCGAGATCCAATGACTGTTGGCATTAAATCGAATCGGTGGGTTCAGGAGGGTAATACGGAATGCCGTGCTGGATCCCAAGGGCCTCGTATCACTAGCGGTCGAGATGACAGGCATCTTATCCGCATGGCTGTAACGGATCGTGAAGCTACGTCTCGAGCCCTGAGTCAACAGATGGAGACGTTTGCAAGACAACAATCATCTGCACGAACAGTTCGACGAGGTTTGCAGCAGCGTGGACTACCAGCGCGGAAACCATGCTTACGGTTACCCTTGACGCAGTATCACAGACAGGAGCTCCTGAGATGGTGTACTCAACAACGAACCTGGGTGCACGAATGGTAAAACGTCATTTTTTCGGATGAATCCAGGTTCTATTTGCAGCATCAGGATGGCCGCATCCGTGTTTGGCGACATCACGGTGAACGCACATTGGAAGCGTGTATTCGTCATCGCCATACTGGCGTATCACCCAGCGTGATGGTATGGAGTGCCATTGGTTACATGACTGGGTCCCATCTTGTTCGCATTGATGGCACTTTGAACAGTGGACGTTACATTTCTTAAGTCTTACGACCCGTGGCTCTACCCTTCATTCTATCCCTGCGAAACCCTACATTTCAGCAGGATAATGCACGACCGCATGTTGCATATACTGTACGGGTCTTTCTGGATACAGAAAATGTTCGACAGCTGCGCTGGCCAGCAAATTCTCCAGATCTCTCATCAATTGAAAACGTCTGGTTAATGGTGGCCGAGCAACTGTCTCGTCACAATACGCCTGACACTACTCTTGATGAACTGTGGTATCGTGTTGAAGCTGCATGGGCAGCTGTACCTGTACATGCCATCCAAGCTCTGTTTGACTCAATGCCCAGACGTAGTTCGGCCAGAGGTGGTTATTCTGGGTGCTGATGTCTCAGGATCTATGCACCCAAATTGCGTGAAAATGTAATCACATGTCAGTTCTAATATTATATATTTGTCCAATGAATACCCGTTTATCATCTGCATTTCTTCTTAGCGTAGCAATTGTAATGGCCAGTAGTGTATTTGAAAGTGCAAATTTGAGAATAATATTTTGGAGAAATACAACATACCGTTATGAGCTCTATTTTTCACGTATGCTGACCACTTGAAGAAAGCTGTTGACAAAAATGTAGAGAACCGGTATTTGCGGCTGACTACACGTCGACTCTACTAGCGCCCACGACCCCGACGACAAGATACACGAAATTAGGGCTCTTACGAAGCCGTATAGACACTTGTTGTTCTCTCTCTCCATCTGCGAGTGGATCGGGAAAGGCAAAGACTTAATAGGGCTACAAGATACCCTCCGCCAGGCACGATATCGTGGCTTGCGGAGCATGTAAGAAGATCTAGATGTAGATAACTTTCTTCTGACATCAGAGTCTTAGAAAGACACGTGTAAGTGCTTGGAAGAAGGAAAAGAAATCCGCTGATGAATGGCAGGAGGACCGCCGAAAAGTGTAGTGGCTGTTTGTGCAGATCATCGGCTCCCTTGCGTGCATTTTTTACGTCGTTTCCTACACAAGAGTAACTAAAAATATTGGCATCTCAACTAAAAAGGCCAAAATTATAAATACATAAAATATAAAATAATAAGAACTAAAATAAACCAATAAAGGGAAATATAAACCTTAAATAAATCCAACAACAAAGGCAATCTAGCAACTAAAGTATAAAAAATTAAATGAACACAACATTTCCGTCTCCAAAGCAAAACACACAAAATACAGCAATAGACACCCGACCATGAGATCTACTTAGATTATTATGTGTGTGACGTCATGGGCTTCAACCAAAGTTTCACTAAGTTTTCCACTCATCATCTTCTGGTGATGTAGGGTACGAGTGGAAACCTTGCTTCAAAGTAACACTGTTGACTAGTGTTCCCAGAAGATCCACTATCAACATACATCCATAAAGTTTTCACACATTTACATAAAGTTGGCTTTGTGGCGCCAACAACAATGGGGTACAGAAGAGGGTGGCACACATACAAAGACCAAAGAATCATCTGTAATGATAAAGAAAACTAGTTGGGCACTTAACGGTGCATATTACAATCAAGAAAGACATAAGGACCACATGAAATAAGAAAAATGTATTTCTTCCCCCAGTTCGAACAGAACTAAAAAAATCTTTGATTGTTGACAATACTGAATAAGAAATAGTTTTATGAGGCTTAGTCGAGTTTACTTTGCCGATAATCTGAACCAAGAAAAAAGCATAAAGCTTAAAAAACTGAAATCTGAAGAACATAATTACTTATGTCTAACTATATCACATTAACAAAAATATTTTCATGAATAAAAAAAAAGCCGCGCGGGTTTATCTGAGCGGTCCAAGGCGCTGTAGTCATGGACTGTGCAGCTGATCCGGGCGGAGGTTCGACTCCTCCCTCGGGCATGGATGTATGTGTTTGTCCTTAGGATAATTAAGTTAAATAGTGTGTAAGCTTAGGGACTGATGACCTTAGCAGTTAAGTCCCATAAGATTTCACACACTGTCGAACATTTCTTTTTAAAAAAGGAAGAAATCTAGGCAACACATTCAAAGGCATCCACAGCTACTGTATCTCGAATATAGCAACGTTAGGGTAGGATTTCTGGGATACAGAGAATAAAAGATCATATTCGGAGAGGTGAGAATTTTATTTTGAATTCATGGCAGAGAGTCCAATCGTAGAGTGAAGCGTTAAAGAGATGAGATCTTGTCAAATCAAACGAAAGAGTAATAATCGAACACAAAAATGATAGAGCGGCTCCTGTGGTGCGAGTACAGTACTTCCTGTGAAGTGGGATTTTAATTGCTATAGTAAAGGAGACTTCGGCATATTTTACATTTAAGAAGAAATGAAAAATGTATCTCCAAAATTCTAATGACTTTTGTTGAGCCTAATGCAACAGGTGCTGCAGTGTAATTAGGTCGTTAACGGGCCATCCACGAAACAATTCCCTCATTTTCTGACGTGACATTTTAGAATCGTTGGCCATTAAAACGAGGCTGCTGGCCACTTATTAAATATCACATCAGTGAACGCGTCAAGGTTAATATGCTCGTGTAGTTCAGGGGACACACGATCTTGGACAAGGAAGACTTGTTGTTACTCGGTATAACGGCTTGTCCAGTGGATGCAATGAATGTCGTCAGCTGTTCAACGTTACAGCGTCTTACTGAAATTTACTAGCGGAATGGTGAGCAGCTGTTCGTAATTTTCTTGCTGCATAAATTAAATGTACCACAGCTTGATACTTGCGATATCCGTCAGAAAAATGAAGTTATTCCCTTGCATTCATTCGGTAAATCAAATCTAATTCTAGAATATTTCAAATACGCTTTTGGAGCTCATTATTTTGCAGGGCACATAATATCTTGGATATGGACAAGTACAGAAAATCTGTGCATAAGGTACAGACGTATGTTTTATTCATTACGCGTTCTTTGAATTACTTGATTTAGAAAAGTGGTATTCTCTGTGCTTTCACAGGTCTGAATAAATAGTTATGCCTAGCGACCACAGCAGCTGCAGTAGCTATTTTCGACAAAATTGGGTTACGTTTTATTAAGAAGCAATTTCAGCGTTGACTTCCTGAAGCATCACTTTATAATTATAATGCCGCATGTCATCAATTTCTCTTGCTTATTTTCCAATGATGTGAGTACCATTTCCAATGCTGACGATGTAGTGTACTCCGAAAACTTCACTGAACACAAAGTATTCTCTTGGTGCAGCAGTGATTGTATTAGATCCAAAGACTGACGTCACATACAATACTGTGAAGAGGTCACTTTCCCTCAAACGTTCTTTGCGAACCCCTAAAATCACCCAATATAAACTGCAAAAAAATAGAATTAAATTTATACGGTTTACCGTTAGTGAAGGAAGTATAGATCTGGATTTGCTATATTTATTAAGACTAAAGGTATTCCAAGTTGACTCTAAACATTTACGTCAAAGAAAGACATTCCAACTATGAACTTAGACAGCTGAATGTAATATTTCTTTAGTGTTCCTACAGCCCGCACTGGAATAACGATACTCGAGATAGCAGAAAGAGCCGCAATCTAGATATATCAAATCAGTACAATACTGTGGTTCAAAAAGTCTGGAAAACAGTCACTTGGTTTTTATTTTATTTTTTGCTTGCCCTTATTGACAAGGTAGGCATTAGGACGTCTAGGCTCACTGTAGATGCTGCAACCTTTCAGCCAGATCCCAGCAAGCTATGACTGGCGCAACATGTTTCCAGTTGTGAATATCTGGGAAGGGATTTCCATACTCGAAACCTACCTCACAACCAAATAAAATTTCCAGAAGACCTTCGTCGGTATCGGGTGCTACGAACTACTTTTACTTTGTTGCTGATACCAAATTGAAATCAAAACGAATTAGCTCATTTGTAGTCTTTCTTAAGTAAACTTGTTAAAAAAAGTTTTTGCAATGGAAAAATTAAATTACTACGGATCTTCGTCCAGCTTAAATAATTTAAATTTTGTTTATGATGCCACTGAAAATTCTTTGGTCGTAAAACATTGTGTGACAGCGAGCCGAAATTTTATGGTTATCCGAACATTAAAGCTAGAAAGCTTTAACTCATCCAGGCAGCTTGTTTGTTTAATTACGTGGAAAGGAAGTACGGCTGTCAACGAAGCTCTATAATTTTAAAAGATACTTCAGCAGCAGTGGATCGGATTGTACACTGATACAAATCGGCTTTTGCTTTATCCTCTTATGAATGTAGTGTCAAAATATTTTCCAGTCAAACGTATTAGAACAAATTCGAGGAACAAAAACAGATACAAAGAAGACAATAGAAATCGTCATTTTGGAGAAGCGAAACGTAAAAACTTGCTTTCTTTAGCATCGTTTGACGGGATGTCAAAGGAACACAAGAACTCTGGGCAGGTCGCCCTCTGAGTGTGTGTCACCTCATCGTTTTCGAAGCTGATGGATGCGGTAGTGAAAGCATCTTTGTATCGTTGATATAAGCAGCCAGCTGACAGAAACATTAGAGAATATCACGGACGCATCGCTGGTGATCGAAACTGGGATTATACCTATGTCGGAATGTATTCATCACATGTCATAAACCTTAATGTGTGGCTTGGTCTTACGCCTAATAACATACAGAATACATTGTTTACGATTACGTTAATTTATGTTGGTTATATTTTTGTCCGTATAAATGGAGCCAGGTTCAGGAAGGTACCGTAAGAAAGTCGTATTCAGTTAATTGCATCTTATGGCTCCATTATGTGCATGCTACGATGAAGATAAGTGTCTAACACGACATTGGAGAGAAGGTAAGATGCTTCTGCCTTTAGTTATTACGCCTCGATTGCTCTTATAACGAGTGGTCCATTCTCTATGCGTACTGTTGCAACTGTAACATTGATACCGCAAAAAATCTGTAAATAATCACAACCTTCAGATTTGTTATTATCTCACTTCTTATAAATTAGACTCCACACCCACAACAAATTCGATGTTAATGAAGGCATCCCACGTATTTCTCACTCGAAGTGCTGGAATGAACATTCAAAATCTGACATCCTCCTTTCGAATTTATGGGAGAGCTGAGTTACACCGCCGACCGCGGTGGTCTCGCGGTTCTAGGCGCGCAGTCCGGAACCGTGCGACTGCTACGGTCGCAGGTTCGAATCCTGCCTCGGGCATGGATGTGTGTGATGTCCTTAGGTTAGTTAGGTTTAAGTAGTTCTAAGTTCTAGGGGACTAATGACCACAGCAGTTGAGTCCCATAGTGCTCAGAGCCATTTGAACCATTTTTTTTTTTATATGCGTCACAGGAGTTTGGAAAGTAGATGACATTCTGACCTAGCGTATCTGTGTCAATATTGATATACGTCCTGTGTCAGTCCTTGTACGACGTTAAACTTTGGTGTATAACTGTCCTTATGCGTTAATACATTTCTAAATGCGGATTGTAATATTTACACTTGCTTTCTACTGTCCTCAGTCCAGTATCAGCCGGATCCACGATGGACTGACTGCTGACACTCTTTAATATATCGGGTCCTTTTGTGATTAGGAGATGTGAAACACTTTTTTCACATGTTGGTAGTCGGACTAACTGTTCGAAGCAGTTGTCAGTTCTGTATAATTTCGCAAGACTGTTTGTTCTTACCGCCAATAAGGTATTTGTAGTTTTCCCAGTCGGTACTGGGCAGATTAAAGTCATGACATATCACCATCGTGTGCTCGGGAAATTTGCTATCTGGTTTAGGCTACCTCTTCAGAGGTAATCTCCGTACATCCACCGTTTGGTGGACGTTTCGGGAACAACTGTTATTATATCTTATTTGTAGTAAGGTAATACCTTCAGCTGTATTTATTTGAATTATTAACACACAACTGGTATCAGTTTTACAGTACACCATCTTCAGACCTGTAACACTGAAACCGGTTGCATATGAATAAAACTAGTAAACAGAGCTGATGTTGATATCCTTAGTATACATAAGATCTTTAAACGACTCTACCAGCTATTTTTATCAAATTGGTGATCAACAGAAACATCTGATTACTGTTAAAACCACCGACCCTATTTATAGTTGTCCACATTAGATATAAGTGGGATTTATTTAGTACTTCGCTAGATCTAATGTGTCTGGTTGTCTCTATAGCATTCGTCTCCCTGGAGAGTCTAATCTATCTTTCCTACACACGTTCCACTTGATGTCTAAAATTTCCCTATTCGCTACTTCCGGTTTCAACCAAGTCTGAGTTCCTAGTAAGACTTAGGAGCGACTACCTTCAACGAAAAGCTCGAACTTTGGGACTTTGCTGTGAATACTGTGGCAGTTAATAACTCACAGTTTTATGTGTCACTTGGCGCTGGTTTTCCTACTACAAATCTCGGGGACACACACAATTTTAAAAAATAAAATAAAAGACCATATGCATTTCTCAGGTTTCCGCTCTACATCCAAAGTGACATTGGACTACAGTGGAACTCCTCACACAACCGAAGAGGTCTCTAGTTTAAATTGTCCTCTCGGCTACACAACAGAAACCCCACAATCAGTCGTCGGAACGTTGCTGCAAACCATCAGCTGTACAGAAGACACACACTATATGATGTTAATTAAACTACGTCTGTCGCAGAGGGTACTTGTACCTATTACTTACGATTTATTCCCCTCTCAACCGTGCGGTATTAGCCGAGCTGGGGCGCTGGAGTCATGGACTGTGCGGCTGATCCCGGCGGTGGTTCGAGTCCTCGCGCGGGCATGGGTGTGTGTGTTTGTCCAGAGGATAATTTAGGTTAAGTAGTGTGTAAGCTCAGGGAGTGATGACCTTGTCAGTGAAGTCCCATAAGATTTCACACACATTTGAACATTTTTTTCCCCTCTCATTCGTGGATTAAGCCCGGGAAGAATTCTTGCTTGCATACACCTCTGTGCGAGCTGATATTAGTCTAAATGTATCTAAATATTATATGTGGGATCATTTCATAGGCATTGAAGAATGTTTGTATTCTCTGCTTTTTAAACGTTTTTTTAAATCTACGTGTATATTAGTAACGTCTTTTTTGTCAGTTTTGTATACATCACTGAAACAGAATACACTAAAGTAATTGCAATTCTTTTCTCATTTAGTAGTTGTAAGAGTCCTATATCAATATTTTGGAGAATGATTAAAAAAAGATATGTCAGAGACATAGAACATTTAAATATCTCACATAAAATTAACAAGCACACCGAGCGACCTCTAGCACCAAATGGTGATGACATCTTCTAGCAGGTTAATTGTCATTGTGACATGGCCACAATCGTGCAACAGTGGTCTAAGTATCATGATAGATTACTCACATTATTGTATAGGCTACAAAATTTGCCTGTTCTGAACACAGTAGCACACATCCTACGTGCTATCGGCTGCACAAATCACCTTCTCGACATTTGTGGGAACTCATCGAGGACTTTTGGAACCCGCCAGGTTAGCCTAGCGCGCTAACGCGCTGCTTCCTGGACTCGGGTAGGCGCTCCGGCCCCCATCGAATCCGCCCGGCGGATTAACGACGAGGGTTGGTTTGCCGGCCAGCCTGTATTTGGTTTTTAGGCGGTTTTCCACATCCCCCTAGGTGAATACCGGGCTGGTCCCCACGTCCCGCCACAGTTACACGACTCGCAGGCATCTGAACACTTTCGCACTATTCCATAGATTTCACTAGTCGCAGAGAGTTGGGGTACACTTATTCCTTCCTGGGGGTACGGGGTTGCGGCAGGAAGGGCATCTAGCCACCCTTTCAACTAACACTGTCACATCCGATTAACCATGCTGACCCTGCATATCCGCGGAAAAAACGGTACGAGGAAGAATAAGAAAAGAATCGAGGACTTTTCGAATCCACGCCACTCAGAATCGCTGCCCTATACCGTTCCAAAGATGAACCAAAACGGCGTTAATCTATTTGTGTCATAATGGTTTCAGCATCGTGTAGACCGAGCAAAAAGTTGCGTATAGTTTCGTTTCTGTAGTCTATATGTAATTTAAAATGCTTAAAAAATTATCGCTCTGCACAGTGAACGAAGCCATCAGTTGTTGTTGTTGTCTTCAGTCCTGAGACTGGCTTGATGCAGCTCTCCATGCTACTCTATCCTGTGCAAGCTTCTTCATCTCCCAGTACTTACTGCAGCCCAAGTCCTTTTGAATCTGCTTAGTGTATTCATCTCTTGGTTTCCCTCTACGATTTTTACCCTCCACGGTGCCATCCAATGCTAAATTTGTGATCCCCTCATGCCTCAGAACATGTCCTACCAAGCGGTCCCTTCTTCTTGTCAAGATGTCCCACAAACTCCTCTTCTCCCCAATTCTATTCAATACCTCCTCATTAGTTATGTGATCTACCCATCTAATCTTCAGCATTCTTCTGTAGCACCACATTTCGAAAGCTTCTATTCTCTTCTTGTCCAAACTATTTATCGTCCATGTTTCACTTCCATACATGGCTACACTCCATACAAATACTTTCAGAAACGACTTTCTGACACCTAAATCTGTACTCGATGTTAACAAATTTTTCTTCTTCAGAAACGCTTTCCTTGCCATTGCCAGTCTACATTTTATATCGTCTCTACTTCGACCATCGTCAGTTATTTTGTTCCACAAATAGCAAAACTCCTTTACTACTTTAAGTGTCTCATTTCCTAATCTAATTCCCTCAGCATCACCCGACTTAATTCGACTACATTCCATTATCCTCGTTTAGCTTTTGTTGATGTTCATCTTATATCCTCCTTTCAAGACACTGTCCATTCCGTTCAACTGCTCTTCCAAGTGCTTTGCTGTCTCTTACAGAATTACAATGTCATCAGCGGACCTCAAAGTTCTTCTCCATGGATTTTAATACCTACTCCGAATTATTCTTTTGTTTCCTTTACTGCTTGCTCAATATACAGATTGAATAACATCGGGGAGAGGCTACAAGCCTGTCTCATTCCCTTCCCAACCGCTGCTTCCCTTTCGTGCCCTTCGACTCTTAGAACTGTCATCTGGTTTCTGTACAAACTGTAAATAGCCTTTCGAAGTCATCAGAGCGAGAATCAAACTTGAGCTGAGTGTGATGAGGAACGCAGGTGACTGGGATGGAGATGGCGTGCTGGAGATGATAAGCGCCGCCCTCCACCCGCAAGAGTGTACGGCGCTGGGCTCCCGCCGCTGCCCGCCGCTGCCGGCTGCTAATTGCTCCGCCGTGTATAATGGCGGGGCTCGCCAGGCCGTGTCGCGCGCGACCAAGGACGCGCCGTGGGCCGTGCCGAGCGCCGCGCGCGCCCGCTGCAGCCGCGGACTTCCGCGCCGTTGCGCAACGCCGGCATGTGCAATCACCGGGCCCCACTCCCACGCCCCGTGTGTGACCGCATCACACGTCGCATGCCTCGATCCATGCAGCATGCCGTACGTGCGTATTCCTCCTCACCAGCGATCACAAAGTGTCGTGCCAGGTGTACTTCGGTACGAAACAAAAGCGCTACTGGTTGTTGTATCCACAGATCTAAAGCAATTTCGATGGTAATTTTTGAGAACATTACTCGTGGAGAAAAACAGCGGACTGGCTAAAATACTTTATAAACGGTATAAACAGTCCTCATCGCAATAAAAAATTTACACTACTGGCCATTAAAATTGCTACACCAAGAAGAAATGCAGATGATAAACGGGTATTCATTGGACAAATATATTATACTAGAACTGACATCCGATTACATTTTCACGCAATTTGGATGTATAGATCCTGAGACATCAGTGCCCAGAACAACCACCTCTGGCCGTAATAACGGCCTTGATACACCTGGGAATTGAGTCAAACAGAGCTTGGATGGCGTGCACAGGTACAGCTGTCCATGCAGCTTCAACACGATGCCACAGTTGATCAAGAGTAGTGGCTGGCGTATTGAGACAGGACAGTTGCTCTGCCACCACTGACCAGATGTTTTCAGTTCGTGAGAGATCTGGAGAATGTACTGGCCAGCACAGCAGTCGAACATTTTCTGTATCCAGAAAGGCCCGTACAGGACCCGCAGCACGCGGTCGCGCATTATCCTCCTGAAATGTAGGGTTTCGCAGGGATCGAATGAAGGGTAGAGCCACGGGTCGTAACGCATCTGAAACGTAACGTCCACTGCTCAAAGTGGCGTCAATGCGAATAAGGGGTGAACGAGACGTGTCACCAATGGCACCCCATTCCATCAGGCCGAGTGATACGCCAGTATGGCGATGTCGAAGACACGCTCCCAATGTGCGTTCACCGCGATGTCGCCAAACACGGATGCGACCATCATGATGCTGTAAACAGAATCTGGATTCATCCGAAAAAATGACGATTTGTCATTCGCGCACCCAGATTCGTCGTTGAGTATACTAGAGCAGGCGCTCCGGTCTGTGATGCAGGATCAAGGGTAACCGCAGCCATGTCTCTGAGCTGAAAGTTCATGCTGCTGCAAACGTCGAAGAACTGTTCGTCCAGATGGTTGTTGTGTTGCAAACGTCCCCATCTGTTGACTCAGGGTTCGAGACGTATCTGCACGATCCGTTACAGCCATGCGGATAAGATGTCTGTCATCTCGACTGCTAGTGGTACGAGGCCGTTGGGATCTAGCACGGCGTTCCGTATTACCCTCCTGAACCCACCGATTCCATATTATGCTAACAGTCATTGCATCTCGACCAACGCGAGCAGCAATATCGCTAAACGATAAACCGCAATCGCGATAGGCTACAATCCGACCTTTATCAAAGTCGAAACGTGATGGTACGCATTTCTCCTCCTTACACGAGGCATCACAACAACGTTTCACCAGGCAACGCCATTCAACTGCTTTTGGTATATGAGAAATCAGTTGGAAACTTTCCTAGGTGTCGCCATCTGCGCCAACCTTGTGTGAATGCTCTGAAAAGCTAATCGTTTGCATATCACAACATCTTCTCCTGTCGGTTAAATTTCGCTTCTGTAACACGTTATCTTCGTCATGTAGCAATTTAAATGACCAGCAGTGTATTTGTAATAGTTACTAGTTTCGTTCAGAATGATGTCATCTTCAGACGATTTATACACTGTAGAGCCAAAGAAACTAGTACACCAGCTTAATATCGTGTAGGGTCCCCGCGAGCAGAAGTACCGCAACACGACGCGCATGGACTCCACTAATGACTGAAGTAGTGCTGGAGGAATTGACACCATGAATGCTGGTCTGTCTATAAATCCCTAAGAGAACAAGAGGGTGGAGGTCTCTTCTGAACTGCACATTGCAAATCATCCCAGATATGTTCAATAGCGTTCATGTCTGTGGAATCTGGTGGCCAGCGGAAGTGTTTGAACTGATAAGAGTGTTCCTAGAGCTACTCTGTAGCAATTCTGGACGTGTGGGGTGTCGCATTGTCCTGCTGGAATTGCCCAAGTCCGTCGGCATGCACAATGGACATGAACTGATGCAGATGGTCAGATAGGATGGTTACATTTGTGTCATCTGTCAGAGGCGTATTTAAACGCATCAAGGGTCTCATATCACTCCAACTGCACCCGCCCCACACCATTGAACATTCCCCTTCTCGCATGCAGGGTCCATGGATTCACGAGCTTGTCCCAATACCCATACACGTCCATCCGGTCGATGCAATTTGAAACGAGGCTCGTCCATCCAGCCAACATGTTTCCACTCATGGACAGTCCAGTGTCGGTACTGACGGGCCCAGGCGAGGCGGAAAGCTTTGTGTCATGCAGTCATTAACGATACAAGAGTGGGCCTTCGGTTCCGAAAGCCCATATCGATGATGTGTCGTTGAATGATTCTTACGCTGACACTTGTTGGTGGTCACCGTTGAAATCTGCAGCAATTTGCGAAAGGGATGCACTTCTGTCACGTTGAAAGATTCCTGGTATTTACGGTACAGTCGTGAAATGGTCGTACAGGAAAATCCCCACTTCATCGCTACCTCATAGATGCTCTGTCCCATCTCTCGTGCGCCGACTACAACATAATGTTCAAACTCACTCAAACCTTTATAAGCTGCCGTTACAGCAGAAACAACCGATGCAACAGCTGCGCCAGACACTTGTTGTCTTATAAAGGCGTTGCCGACCGCAGCGCCGTGTTCTGCCTGTTTACGTATCTTTGTATTTGAATACGCATGCTATACCAGTTTCTCTGGCTCTTCAGTGTACCTTGATTGCAAGCAGTGGCGGCGAATGGAACATGCGTTATGACTCCACGAACGTTAGCTGCTCACAGCAGCCTACCCACAACACCTGTTCCAATCACCGCCAACGCCTACCATCATGGTATAAATCGTGTGAAGATGGTCACATTGTTATCGAAACCGGTAACCGTTATAAATAAATATTTTGTTGCTCTTAGGACTGTTTTATTTCATTTTAAAGTAATTTCGAAGATACAAGATATGCTGACAGTGTTCTAGGCTTTTGATGCATTAGAAGAGGAATCTTTATGCTAGAATTGGGTGTAAACCTCTCCCTTTCCCATCACCTTCACAATCACCACTCTACAGGCATTTATCAGTGATCGAAGCAGTCAATACCGCGAAGAAAATGCACGAGCGGCAGTCCATTTCTCTTTCGAAGGCTCATATAACTTTGGGGGACGGCATTGACACTGGGCTTCAATAGCTGCAACGTTCTGCTGCAGCGCACCGATCAGACAGGTTTAATGCGCTGAACGCTAATTTCTACAGCTGCATCTGTGCTTCAGAGCGCACCTTATGATATATAGCGGAGGATACTTTCGGTACATCTTCCCTTCATTCTTTCCCTGTTTAATTCGCTCATGCCACGCTGAAAGAATGATGGCCGGTAATCCTACGTTTTAGCTGTAATCTCTCTGATCTCTCGTATTTTTGGACCAAGATCTACGTTACTTCTGCCGAACTTATTCAAGTGTCTCCAGTCTTTCTTTGTGTAATTTGAGATGTAGTCATACAGGTTATGGACTGCTCTGTAAGGTTATTAAATTTACACTATTTGATCATTCGTAAATGGTTCAGAGGAAAGTCGTTGCTTCCACACTTCCCATTTTGATGTCTTAGTTAATTTCGTTGTTTCTGACGGTGAAGCATAGTTTAAAAAGTAACGTTTTTCAACCATTTACGAAAGCTTTACAGCTATAAACCGGATAAACTTTCAAAGACATACAAAACCTGTGTCACTACGTCGCTAATTGCACAAAGAAAGATTGAAGACACTTGATAAGTATTTCAGAAGTAAATTACGAGGGTAAGTCAATTATTATCTGCAGTTCAGCTATATTTTTGTTTATTTTGGCAGCACTGTCGTTTTACATTGATTATGGATGCTTTGTTTATTTGTTGTTATATCTTTGCAATTTTCAAACTGCTAGGTTTGTTTCGTTATCGCTGCCGTGCTTTTTATCATGGCTGCTCCGTTGTCTATTTGCACCAAAGAAGAGCAACGTTCAGTGATCCGTTTTTTGTGGTCGGAAGGCGTATCAGGGGCCTAAATTCGTCGAAGACTTTCGGTACAGTACGGGAACAGTGTTTTGCCACAACGGGATGTCTACGAATAGATTGAAAAATTCTGAAATGGTCGCACAAGTGGTACGCATGATGAAGGAACCGGACGACCGTTTACTGCCACAAATGAAGAAACCATTGAGCGTTCACGCGAAATGATTCTCTTAGACAGACGATTAACTATTGACGAAGTGGCGCATCCTCTGCAAATTAGTCACGGTTCTGCCTACGAAATCATCCACAACAGACTTGGGTTTCATAAAGTTTATGCAAGATGTGTCCCAAAACAACTCACACAGTTGCATCTATAGACTGATTTAGTACATCCAAATTTTTGGTTGTTCCATCAGGAGTGTGTAGAGTTTACATCTGATACATCTGAGAAGAATTCCTTTCCTTCGCTCCCTTAGCCCCTTCGCACCCGCTGCTGACTATGGTCTGTGTTATTGACTGTAAAAATAAATAAATAAATACATACATAAATACATAAAAACGCCTTACCAATCATCGTTCGTGGTCTCCCAGTTTATTTTATTATTTACAGCGCCGTTGATGAAGAAGACAACACTAGATATCACAGCCGCATTATAAGCAATAAACGAAAGAAAAAAATCCTAGAAGTGTCTACGTTTTTACGCAATGAAACGAAATGTGTGTCGTGACGAAAGGAAAACATATCAGCAGAGCACAACACAGTACCAGTATTAATAGAGGATCTATACAGCAGTAACTGATAACATGTACATGCACATGGAGGGTTTGTCGGAGATTGTTTCTGAAGTATCAGTGTAGCGAAGACGTGAGACGATTTGATAAATTTACATCGCTCGAAAGTATTGCGTTCATAGCTACAATTATGACATACTTGCATTCACGAAAATGTCTTAGAACAGCGCACGCGACCGAGCGAGGTGGCGAAGTGGTTAGCACACTGGACTCGCATTCGGGAGGACGACGGTTCAATCCCGCGTCCAGCCATCCTGGTTTAGGTTTTCCGTAATTTCCCTAAATCACTCCAAGCAAATGCCGGGATGGTTCCTTTGAAAGGGCACGGCCGACTTCTTTCCCCGTCCTTCCCTAATCCGATGAGACCGATGCCCTCGCTGTCCGGTCTCCTCCCCCAAAAACAACCCAACAGCAACAGTGCACGCTGTTCTGTCGAGAGTATGGCACTTGTTTTATCTGTCCACGCTGCAGCAATCTGCCCCTCCCAGTTCTTGTATAAGTCCAGGCATTTACACAGACAGTTAAATAATTCATTTATGTGCGTATAGCAGAATATCTTCATTAATGTAAACAGAAGACTGCAATCACTTTGTGTGAAAAGTGACTGGAGCATCTTCCGTGTTAACAAACAAAAATATTTCCTTCTGTTTGGTGTCCACATGTAGGTAAAACGATATTTTTTGCTCACTTATCTTTTGCTAGGAAAACTGCTTGCTTGAGTTTTTTTCTCTACTGTTTGCCGAACTGTGACAACCTCTGCAATGTCCCTTCCTTCCAGGCCCCGGTGACCAAAGCATATTTAACGGCCTTCGGGGACTGGCTGTCTCATGCCTGACCTCGGATAATTCACCGAGCGTTATTGCCTGTCTTTAAACCTCACGGCCAATGTCGTCAACTTTTTTCTTTATCCTTCTACAATTCTACACTCCGCTTTAACTCACTAAGTTCTTCAGCTCACTCGTCAAAAGTGCACTTAGCGACTGACAAGATGTTTACACTGGTTCAGATTCCAACTGTTACTCGAGGAGTTATTCCGCTTATAAACAGTGAGCAATAGTAACGATGATGACGGAATTGACGGTGCTCGTGGTTATACTAAAAAGGTCTTTCAGAGACCTCTACCAGTGACAAAATTTCTTGACATTCAGATTATTTAACGATGAAACATACAGTATTTCAAGGTATGGATTTCATCTTTAGGCTATAATGACAATACAAAAACATGTAACAAGGTGCACATAGTTATTAAAGTTGTTTTATAGAGTCTTGGCATCTCCAATGGTCATTGTGTGGAGAAAGAGGGACACTGGAAGGTTCGTATGTACATTGATTCTGTGAAACTTCAAGTGTGCACTTGTGATTCGTTGACTTACGAAACAGACAAAAAAATATTTAAATGGCTCTCAGTACTATGGCACCTACCATCTGAGGTCATCAGTCCCCTAGAACGTAGAACTACTTAAACCTAACTAACCTAAGGACATTACACACATGCACGCCCGAGGCAGGATTCGAAACAGACACATAGAATCTAAATGAATACTAGACTTCATATCGGACTTTGCTCTCGCAACCGTTGTCGGTTATGTTAAAAGTTCTTTAACTACTTATACAGCACTAATCTTGTAGAATCGTCTAAACCAACCTTTCTGCCTCCTTGCTGAGTCCTTCTTCGAGGAACTGCCTCTATAAAGAAAATTCTACAAGAATGACCCGGCGCCAGTGCCCAAAGACGTTTAACATAATTCAGGTTTCGGTTTCTAACGAATAACATGCTGACGAGACGTTCGACTCTAATCTTCCTGCTTACACTGACTTGGTGGTTCTGCTATGGTCTACAAATACGCAGGAGTGTATTTGGTGTTGACGAGATATTTATTTCGACTGTTAATGTTTTCCATCTCTGGCACAATTCGTATAACGACCAGGAAAGTCGATTCAGGATCTGAGAAAGACACTAGCTTTGGGTTTCGCGGTGCTGAAAAATTATCTTTCGATTTAGTTGTACTTGTCATTCTAAACGTAGAATAAGGTCTCGGCCTGTTCTTGGCATCCAGTGACACCAGGTATTGGTTCCACATTTTATCTGCATCCATCCAAGAATGGAGAGTATTTTTCAAATCCCTGAAAATACATCCAGACTGTTTTTTGCTGTTTTTCAAAACACGTACATTCTAATGTCAGGGCAGTCACTTCGTTGTAGTCACATCATACTTCTTCCTCTTCTTCCTACGTCATTGATGTACTATACCAGAGGGATAGATCTGGTAACTTCTGTGACCATGCATTCTCGGAAGCACTCAGTACCGCCAGTTCACTATAACGAACGTCACGAATATGTTCCAAATCACCTGCAATCGGTAGATAACATCGATTTCTCTCAGTAAACAAGAGTTTGACAAATGCTATACAACGAACGACTATTTCTATAAAGTAGTGTGCACTTAGTGTTTTAGAATGGATATTTCCAATGAGATTAACAAATTTGCTTATGGTTTTAACTCAGAGATGGAGCTGATTGTGGCTGAAAATTGCTTTTGTTTTCCAGCAGCAAATGTGAAAGATAAGTTTATTAGATACTTCTGAGAAAAATGAGACAACTGTCGACAATAATTTACCAATTTTATTGGCTGTTGATCTCCGTGGCTGTGGATTATATACTTTTAATAAATACAGCAACCAGCCACTTTCTTACGAATTTTTATTTAGGCTAATACACGTTTCTGTGTTTCACCAATCTTCAGTTAGCCTAATACACATGTGATCTTCGGACAGTACATAGTTATAACATCTACAGAAAACTGGATGCTGCAGCTGCCTTTCTAATCTGCTTGCTGTTATTCCGATTTTTGGCTTTATAGATGCAAAATAAAGGTAAAAAAGTGTTTGTGTCACTCCATACACGTGAAAAATCGAAATAATAACAAGCAGAGTAGAAAGACAGCATCCAATTTCCTGTTGGTGTTGTAACTACGTTCTGATAGAATACTCAAATACGCACTACGCTAATTGGAGAAGAGTGCAAGCATGTAACGCATATTAGTTTAAATAAAAATATGTAACAAAGTAGCTGGTTAATGTAGAAAAAAGCTGTTTAGATTCATTACCTATCTTGAATTCTGTGAGAACGTCAGATGACGCGTTTTCATAAACTTTCTCTGTCAAGCATTTAATACCATTCATTCAGCATCACAAGTTATACCGACGAACCAGAATATACAGAGAAACGTAAAGCAGTGTGTATCTATTGCCTCTGGTATTTTGATTTCTATGCTTCCGTCGGTTTTGAGGAAAAGGAGTTACGTATCCAGGAATTTTGTAGAAACAGTCTGTCTTTCGAAATTAACTATTACCTTCGAAGTAACTGTGCCATTACGTTTGTAGTTACACAAAGGGCAATATAATTTCTCAATATACATAAATAATAATAGAGGTACCTTCCAACGTTAACATCACATGGAGTTTAACGGGCGTATTCATAAATACGGTAACGCACTGCTAATTTCAGTTACAACGGGTGAATCCGAACTCCAGGGACAAAATTTGGGAGGCTTTTAAAGAATATTTTCTGAGTATTTTGATATAAGGGACAAATGGTATCCAATCGTTCATTACATTCATAATAAACTGATAGTGTTTGTTTTTTTACCCCAGTTGTTTTTGTATCTGTATTGCACTAAAAGTACATGAACCGCATTGCAAATGGCGACGGTGCGCGTTGTGTGTTGTGTTTGAAAAAAAAAAGAACGTGTTTCATTCTCTAGCGGTACTTGCTGTTGAGTGTAGTGTCGGCCACACCCACTTCGTCCTCATGCTTGCATTGAGTGCTGCTCATCCCTGTATCAGGTTCGTTTTTCCGGTATTGTGAGTTGTACGGTAAAAGTGATGCACAGCAGTATACATGCGTTTACTGGTAGGAAACTAAATGAAGTGCAGTCATTCTGCAGCGAGCCACGGGAGACCACAGGTTTGCTCGAACAGAATTACTCAAAAAATATTGCTGAACAGCTTCCGAAATTTGTCGGTGGATTTCGGATGCACTCTGTTGTCTAACACTATCAAGGTACACAGATGCGAAATCGGTGGACAGAGGAAAGGCAAAAGGACAATTAGATTCTACGCAGAGTATGCGAAAGGACTCGCTCCTCTTCTAGCTGCATTGTACGGTAGATTTATAGAGGAGCGAAGCGTTCACAATGATTGTAAAAAAACTCTCAGTTCATTTACGTTTTCTTGAAAGATCGCTGAACAGACGCACACTACTATAGGCTATAGCTCTGACGTCGGTCTGTCAGAGTATTTCGGAACAGGTTTCATTCTCCCGTGTTTTGATATTTCTGGATACCGAAAATCTCTCCCGTAGGAACCCACATGGGTTCGGGACACAATGATCGTGTGAAACCCAAGTCGCAGATACAAGCAGCAGATACAAAGTCTCCGGTAGATGCCGTGTTCCTCGACTTTCGGAAGGCATTCGATACAGTTCCGTACTGGTGCCTGATTAACAAAAGACGACCGTATGGAAACCAGACCAACTGTGTCACTGGGTGGAAGAATTTCTAGCGAACAGGACACAGCACGACGTTCTGAACGGAGACAAGTCTTCAGACGTAAAAGTAACTTCGGGCGTACCCCTCGGGATTGTTATACGACCTTTACTTTTCACGGTTTTCCGTGATTTCTCTAAATCACTGTAGGCAAATATCGGGGTAGTTCCTTTGACAAAGAACACAGTCTTTTTCCTTCCGCATCTTTCCTCAATCCGTTGTGTTCCGTCTCTAATGACCTTGTTGGCGACGACGGGACGTTAAACACTAGTCTCCTCCTGCTCTTTCTGCATCTACCTCTGCATGGATACTCTGCAAATCACATTTAAGTGCCTGGCAGAGGTTTCAACGAACCACCTTCACAATTCTCTATTATTCCATTCTCGTATAGCGCGCGGGAAGAATGAACACCTATATCTTTCCGTACGAGCTCTGATTTCCCTTATTTTATCGTGGTGATCGTTCCTCTCTATGTGTAGGTTGGGGTCAACAAAATACTTTCGCATTCGGAGGAGAAAATTGGTGATTGAAATTTCGTGAGAAGATTCCGTCTCAACGAAAAAAGCCTTTCTTTTAATGATATCCAGCCCAAATCCTGTATCATTTCGGTGACACTCTCTCCCATATTTCGCGATAATACAAAACGTGCTGCATTTTTTGAACTTTTCTATGTAATCCGTCAGTCATATCTGGTAAGGATCGCACAACGCGGAGAAGTATTCCAAAAGAGGACGGACAAGCGTAGTGTAGGCAGTATCCTTAGTAGGTCTGTTCCATTACTTTTCACTACATACAAATAATCTAGTACCATTAGCTGAAACGCCATGATGGTCTCCTCGGCTTTTTCTCCCCGATCATCCCGGGTGCCGCTGAACCATAGGGGGAACTTCGCATTTATATCTGCTGTGATGATGCATCGACCTCCCCCCCCCCCCCCCCCCGACGCTCTGCTTACTTGTGTAAGTTTATCTAAGAACTCATCTATTACCCTGCCGAACTGGAAGTACATGTTGATGATGTACAGTACTCCAGCTGGTGATTGTAGTTCCACGGCGTTGCAGTGGTCATCGGAGAACTGGGAAAGGACTGTGGCTCTTAGCGCTTTATTGATGATCATTACTGCAGCTACGGGTTCTACTCCACTGTGAATTACTTGCCAGTTCGCTTCTGCAATTGGGATTCGCCCGGTGTGGGAGTATGGCTCCTGCAAACAGAGCACATCCAGACTCCTGTCCTCCACGACTCTGCGGAGTTCCTGCATGACTAAATTACTGTTATGTGATTAGTCTGTCCTACTTTTAAAAGGTTCACGCGCAAAGTATGTTCTGATATGTGATTCTGGCCAGTTTTTGCTTCAGTCGTGGGCTAATATTCCGTTTGTAATGACAAATTGATTGTAAAGCTCGTTCAGGTCAAATTTCTAAGCTAGGATAGCAACATTAGTATAGCACTGCAGCGATCAACCACTCTGGGCTAGCCCGGTGCCAGGGGCTCGTTCACCGGGATTATCTCGGTGAACACTGCCAACAACGTAGGTTTTATACAATGCTGGTACACCTGTAACGCTGCAGGTAAAGTAGATTAGCATAAGCAGTAATAAGCTAACATAGAACCTAAGACATAGTAGTAGTGGCCATACTGTGAGTAAAAGAACTAACCTTTGTAGAATAAGCTGCAGTAAGAACACTTGTAATGTATCAATTAGGACCCACTAATTGTTTAAGGTGGTGAGTTGTTCATGTATCATATATTGAAGATAAAGAATTATTATTTTTAAAATAAATAATCTAGTACGTAGCGCTGGAATTTCCATAGTGATTTTCGTGGTTGGTGCTGTCGTATACAGACAAGTCGCGGCTCTAGAAAATTGTAGTTATTTGCAAAAAGAACTGCAGGGAATCGATGAGTGGTGCAGAGAATGGCTATTTACCCTCGACATAAACAAATGCACAAAAAAAATGGTTCAAATGGCTCTGAGCACTATGGGACTCAACTTCTGAGGTCGTTAGTCCCCTAGAACTTAGAACTAGTTAAACCTAACTAACCTAAGGACATCACACACATCCATGCCCGAGGCAAGATTCGAACCTGCGACCGTAGCGGTCTCGCGGTCCCAGACTGCAGCGCCTAGAACCGCACGGCCACTTCGGCCGGCTAAACAAATGCAGCTTATTGCAAATAAATCTTCAGAAAGACCTATTATTGCATGTTTTCTTAATTGCAGAACAGTCAGTGGAAGTAGCCGAAGTGGAACGATAACATAAAATTAATCGCGATTGAGACAGATGTCAAACTGAGGTCATTGGAAGCCCATCAAGAAAGGAGGTAGCTTACAAAATACCAGTGCGATCAATACTTCACTATTGCTCGTGAGTATGGGACAGGTCTGATAGAGAAAATAGAGAAGAATCAAAAAACAGCAACACGTTTCGTTACATGAGTAAGCGTGGAAGCGTCACGAGTTACTCAGTCGATTCCAGTGACAAAGAGGCGTTCCGCATCGTTGTATAGTCTACCGTCGAAGCTCCGAGAGCGTACCTTCCTCGAAGTGTCAACCAATGTATTGCTTCCTCCTACGTATCTCTCGCGAAAATACCGTGAAGATAAAATTAGGGAGGTTCGATTCCACACGGAGGCTTACCAGTAATCGTTCTTCCCGCGAACCATGCTCGACTTTAACAGGAAAATGAGGAAGAGTCACTGTCTACAACGTACCCTCCACCAACTAGCGTAAGGGGGTTCGTGGGCACTTTGTACAAGGTTCCGAAAGTGTTCCTGACTTATGAGCGGTATATATAATATCTAATTAGGTAAACAGTCCTTTTGTCTGCCCTCACGTCAACTTCGATAAAACAGGCATTCTGCTTGCGAGCTGTAACATTGGCCGGCTTGTGCAAGTTAAGCCCTGCAAGCCACGCGCGACAGGCCATCCGCCAACGTGGTGACGTCGTAGGCTACATTCAGGGGCAGCCAGGAGATGGCTGCCGGTGAGAAACTAGTGACAATGCAATTTTGAGGTCACAGACCTCGTCGTCCTGTGTCGTGAGATGGGAAGAGGCGCTGCGTGAGCGGGTAATGTTTCGGCGGCATTTTTTAAACGTGACAACGTATTTATCTTGTTATGCAATGACTGCTTGTCTTATGTAACGTGCGGCACTGCATGAAAGACCTTCAAGTGTTCGGGAAATAATATGGCTGGTGGCACAAAAAACATAATCATACTGGACTATATGTTTAATTACAGCTCATACTCAGTACTTAAAAACTATGACCACATACCTAATAACATACTGCAAAGCATCGAATTGTCTGTATTAGGTGCCCGGATATGTACTCTGTTATCTGTGCGGCCTGCTAAACTGTGGTGTTACAAATAGTTGTGTGAACAGAGCTAATTAACCGAACGACTTGTTGTTGGAGCTCGCTGTGGTGGACGACTCTCTGGTTGGTACACGGTCTCGTCTGGTCAGCGTTCGGAGAGCGAGCGCCGGCGACACCTCAGTGTGCCTTATGCCAAACAAAGTGCTTCCGAAACTATTTCAGCCTGACGTCAACGTTCGACAGCAGTGGAATTCTGCCTATCATAAAACAATTTCCTCACTTCACGTTGTTCACTATTTTCTAGCAACCGTAGCTGAAGTGAGGAAGCTTAACTTGCTTACTAGACAACATAATTGTTTTCTGTGTTGTGCTCTATCCCACTATAACTGTGGAAATATTGAAAGAAAGGTGACCATTTCGTCTATTACTATCCTTTTCTTGCCGGCCGGGATGGCCGAGCGGTTCTAGGCGCTACAGTCTGGAACCGCGCAACCGCTAGGGTCGCAGGTTCGAATCCTGCCTCGGGCATGGATGTGTGTGACGTCCTTAGGTTAGTTAGGTTTAATTAGTTTTAAGTTCTAGGGGACTGATGACTTAGAAGTTAGTTCCCATGGTGCTCAGAGCAATTTGAACCATTTTTATCCTTTTTTATTTTCCTACACGAAAAGTTTCGTAACTCATACTGTCATTATTACCGTAATTTTCGGAGGAGTTATTTAACAGAAAGAAGGCAGCGTTACACTATACTCTGCACTAATCGCTAATGAACAAGTGGGAATTTCCAGAGATAGTGACAACTCTAGCTATATTTTAAAGAAGCTGTTTAAAGAACTTGAAAAGTACTGTTTAAAAATAAAAACAATGAAAGTGAGTGGATAGTGACGAATAACGAGAGTAGAAACTCGCTATTTTGGTACAGTGTTAATCTTTTGTTGCACATGTAGTCGCCACTGTAAATGCAAAAGAAAAGAATGTAGAAGATATTAAAAATACCACTAGATAAGCGGAACGTGTTACTGGTCCTTCACAACTTGGATTCTGGCACCGGGACAGACGTCCGAGCTGCTCCCATCCAAGTACTATCTGGGACAGATTTTGTGGACCTTCCGGCTACGAGCGTACCTCAGCACTGCGTAGGCGTTTCATACAGACACGTGATATGTGTGGATGAGCATTGTCCTGTTGAAAAATAGCACAGCTGTACTGTCACGTAAGAGGTAAGATGTCAGGACGCAGGATGTCTTGACCGCTTTGCCATCAGAGGCCACTCGACACCACCAGCCGTGTACTGAAGTCGTACCCGATGTCACACACGAATCAAAAACGTTAGGGAGGTGAGCATCAGGGATGCTATTTGGAGGAAGAAATTACTAGAATACACTCGTTTAGAATGAATGAATGATAAATAGATGGCCAAAGAAGATATGGAAGAACATCGTAGAGGGGAACAGGGAACTGGACGGACCATCTAGAGAATGGATGAGAGATGTTAAGGAAATCTCCAAGAGCGAGACTGAGAAGACTGTAAACTACATCTACATGGTTACTCTTCAACTGACACCTAAGTGCCTGGCAGAGGGTTCATTAAAACATTTTCATGCTACTTCTTTACCGTTCCACTCCCGAGTGGCGAGCGGGGAAAAGGAACACCTAAATCTTTCCGTTCGAGCTCTGATTTGTCTTATTTTATTCTGATGATCATTTCTCCCTACGTAGGCGGGTGTCAACAAAATATTTTCGCATTCAGAAGAGAAATTAGGTGATTGAAATTTCGTAAATAGATCTCGCCGCGAGGAAAACCGCTTTTGTTTCAGTGACTGCCACCCCAACTCGCATTTCATATCAGTAAAACTCTCACCCCTATTGCTCGATAACACGAAACAAGCTGCCTTCTTTGCACTTTTTCGATGTCCTCCGTCAATCCCACCCTGTAAGGATCCCATACCGCCAAGCAATATTCCAGCAGAGGACAGACAAGTGTAATACAGGCTGTCTCTTTAGTGGGTTTGTACCATCTTCTAAGTGTTCTGCCTACAAAGCGCAGTCTCCAAACTGTGGAAGTTGAGAATATAGGAGTTACTTGTTAGATTACGAGTACTAGACCACATCCAGTTGTCGTTTGGACCTACGATGCCGATGACGAGGTTGAGAAAGAACAGTGAGGACAGAGGTGAGTCACGATCCAGAAATCCTATTTTAGGCTTTCCATGATTCATCGAACCCGTTAAAGCACATATTAAAATTTCCCTGTCATTAAAGCCGCAGCCCAGGCCTTCTCTCAACAGTTCTCTATCCTCACATCTTCACTGTAACTTAGTACAGTTTAACCCTTGATTCGATTGCTTTGAGCCATTTTCATTATTATCATCATTAACAGCAGCAGCATGAGACTCACCTTCCATTTGACGTCTGTTGTTGGGCACAGGCCGTCAACAGACTTCTTCCTGTATTACGAGTCTTCATGCACGTCGCCCCATTCCTGATGGGTACCCTCCATTACGTCGTCGCTTCGGTGCTCTTGTCTCCCACAATTCAACAGGTGACTTCACCGGTCCATCAGCCTTCCATTCGTCTGTCTGCATGTCCCACTCACTTCCACTACATTTTCATTACAGATGTAAATACTTCTTGCACTCCATCCTTTGTTTTTCCTGTCTTTCCTGATAGTTTTCAAGATGCATATCTCAAGTGTTCCTCGAACAGTTCTCATATTTAAACTCATTTTCACATTCGAAGTCTCTGCGTCACAGATATATGTCAGACTGAGTGATACATACTGATTTTAAACTTTCCTTTCCAGACGCATCGGAACCTTAACATGGAAAACTGCATGTGCTTGATAATGATTTTATTAAAAGTCTTTGCATTATAGAGTGCACCGAAATTGTGGTGTGCGTACTGTAAGACCATCAGTACACACACCATCAGATTATTTGACTTGTCGCTCTAACGAAGTAGGCGAGTGTCAGCAATATGTCTCATGGTCTTATCGTAGCGTGTGTATTTTCTACCGTTAGGTCAGACGATAGAAATGCCACTTTCACGCTTAGAATATCAGATTGACGGTGACAAACTTTAAAGAGAACTTGATTAATTTTCACACACATTTATTAAAACAATAACAACATAAAATTACTTAACTTGATTCTGGATGCTATTTACAAATGACAGTCTGAAGTTCCTTTGGTCTTGGTACGTTAATCTTATTCTCACATATCTCTGATACTTGACAAAGTGTCTATACATGTATCTTCATGGCTATGTACAGGAATATCGTAATCTTACGAGGTGCAGACTGAAACTTGACTACAGAGTAATACACACTGACTGATCGGAGGTCTGTACACTCGTTATAATACCTCCAGCATTCAGGTATCACTGCGCGAGTGTGATCCGCGAGGAGAAAAGGTTCTACGTTAGCAGCAATCTCATTGGCTGCATTACATATTAATACGCGGATCGGCGGAAGCAGAATTTGGCCCGTCTCTAAGGCAGCACCATCTCGTAGTGCGGAGACGAACGAGCGCTGCGCCTGCGCTGTTGTGCTTAGTGGGGCGCGCTCTATTGGGAAAGTTGTGTACGCGCTAACTACGCTGAACTATATATACAACAGAAATAGATATAATTTTTTGTGTCTTGTCTCCAGTCTTCTGCAGCGGAATAATGTTAATAATTACAGCACTGTTTTAGTTTTGGGGAACGATTTACTTCTGCATGCATTCCATAAATAATTTTGCAAGTTCTTTTTACCTCCCCCCCCCCCCCTCACCCTTCAATCATTTCTTTTGAAAAATCGTCATTTCGTAGACAACAAAACGAACAGGCAGTGTTTCCCTAAACAATTTTTTAAAAAGTAGCATATATTTGAGATATATAGTGTGTTTATGAATAATTGGTAAAATATGCAGGAACACGTTATGACATAATTTAACTTAAACACAGTACACAATGTCTATAGAAATCTTCTCATTTCAGGTACGTACTGGACTCTCAAACTTTTATCGAGTCGGATGTTCTTGTAGCAGTTCTCTCAGAGAAACATCTGGAGAAACGTGGCATGTTTGAAGCATGACTGCAAGCCGATGGAGGTATGTTCCAGCGGCTGCTGTATTTGTGTTAAACTTGTAATTTAACTAGTTTATAATGATTCTGGCTTACTAAACATGTCAGTAGTTAACTTTCAAGTAGTTCCTGTAATTAATCTGTTTCGTTTAATCTTCCAGTTAATATGCAATAAGATGTGCCATTTTCTTTGTATATTTCATCCAGCGAAATGAACGTTTACCTCCGCTTTAGCTACTAGATGGTTAACTATATCTTTTATCTTCATTATTATGTCAATGTTTCTTCTGTTATGTGTGCCTCGTTCCCTTTCGTTCCTCAAACGAAGCTAACGTTCATTGCCGCACTGTGGGATGAGATTGTTGGGTCTCAGACTACGTACAAGGCAGTGTGTAGTTCTGAAATGTGCGTGACAATACTTTTGAGTGTCAGTTTAACCTCCTTGTTCGATGTTTACCGCACTTGAGCTAAGCGGTTGTCAGCCACACACCAGTGAGCTCGACAAGCACAAGTGGGACAAATTTCGGTTGAGATTAATATGGCTTTCCAGGACTTCAAATATCTTTTAAAAATTTATTTTAGTGAAGGAACTGAAGAACTATCACCGTTTTACTGCTCTGAGAATAGATCTACCCCAAACTTCTTATTGCTTTGCAGTCTTTAGTTACAAGGTACCGTGTGGCACTGCGTGTTCTCTAGTGTCACGTATCCACCTTCCATTACGTTATAGTCTCGGACATTTCTGTCTTGACATTACAGCCCCAATTAACAATGTTTAAATACTCCGTGGGCCATAAGATATGTCACTGTATTGACGTGGTTTAATAGCGTCATAAACCAGACTTCGATTAGGGTTGGATCGCAAGTTATTAATTACACTTAAACGCATCACCAATTTCTGTCGGGTTTTAAGGTGTCTCGTTCTCGCCTAACAAGTGCATACCAATAATCAAACTCTCAAGCAGTCACAACAATGTCCTTATTAAACGTCAAAGCTAGATCTCATCTACCAGACAACGTCAATGTGGGAATAGGTATTACCTAGCATCTTACTAAGAAAATCACTGTGCTTTGCATGTACAACAGTTCACTCTAGTTTCTAATGTGCTGGTAACTCTTCAACAGTTTACGTGCTCAATGGATAAGATATTGCAACTGCCTGAGACGACCATTATATTATACTTTCATTTGTAGAAACTGATTGACTTGCGTGCGGGGCGTATGCTTTCGTACGTGGAGAATAGAGATTCAGAAACATAAAATGTGTCCACTCTGTAATGAAAGATGGTATACAACTTGAGATGCGTGTAATTTTCAGCTCACATTAATTCTCTCAGTTGGCAAACTACTGGATTCTGTAGTACGGTGGCTACAAACTGGGGATCCAAAGCATATGGAAATCGAGAACGAAAACGGTAAGGCCACACAAGGACCACGTGATATACTACGTTGAGGTCGTCGACAATGAGTTACACAGGAACAACGTTTTGAGCAACCTTGACAACGGGAAGAGCAGCGTGCGAGTTACGTAAACACTTTGTTTGCGCACATTCACATTCTCTCTCGCTGTTAGCGGGGGACTACTGCCGCCGTTTCCCGCGCTACGACGATGCGGCAGTTGTTTTCGTTCCGTGCGATAATTCCGTCAAGGGCAGGGGCGGGTGCGCTGTCAATGAAGGGAGCTCACAGCCGTATAACTACATTGAGCCAGCGTAATGAATGATGTGAGCCACTGTCCCCGAAAGCGAGACAGTTTTTCGCGCATTCAAATCTGCAAGTAAGTACACAGGATGAAACATTACATGCAAATGGGGGCCACGACAAACGAACTTGTGAAGTCACACTAGTCGGCTTGGCCGCCACACTCCGCGAGCGCTCGGTTCCGTGCAGAATCCACGGGAAACAATAAGTAATTAAAAAGTTACTCAACTAAACGATTTCATGTTTTCATGAGCTATCGAGGGCTTGCATGGATTTAAACGCGCAGTGCCGGCCGCTGCGACCGAGCGGTTCTAGGCGCTTCAGTCCGTAACCTCACGACTGCTACGGTCGCAGGTTCGATGATGATGATGTTTGGTTTGTGGGGTGCTAAACTGCGCGGTTATCAGCGCCCGTACAATTTGCCAACCTTTGCTCAGTCCAACCTCGCCACTTTCAGTAGTGATGATGGAATGATAAGGACAACACAAACAACCAGTCATCTGGAGGGAGGTGAAAAATCCCTGACCCCGCCGGGAATCGAACCAGGGACCCTGTGCTCGGGAAACGCGAACGGGACAGCGAGACCACGAGTTGCGGAAGCAGGTTCGAATCCTGCCTGGGAAATGGATGTGTGTGATGTCCTTAGGTTAGTTAGGTTTAAGTAGTTCTAAGTTCTAGGGGACTGTTGGCCTCATATGTTGAGTTCTACAGTGCTCAGAGCCATATGAACCATTTTAAACGCGCAGTCAACAATTATTATAAAACTCCTAGTTGCTCGATACCCGCCGGAGAAAGCTGCTGGCACCCGTAAGTCCTGCAGTGTCACGTACCCGCTATGGTCTGTCTTTCTCGTAGGCCTCGACCCGCGGACTTAACTGCTAAGGTCATCAGTCCCCCTAGAACTTAGAACTACTCAAACTTAACTAACCTAAGGACATCACACACATCCATGCCCGAGGCAGGATTCGAACCTGCGACAGTAACGGTAACGAGGGTCCAGACTGTAGCGCCTACAACCACTCGGCCACCCTGGCCGACGCCCGTTTCTCATCCGCTGTTACAAATAGACATTTTCTATGAGGTTGTCATCCAGGCCGACGGGAATGTTTATAGCATACTCTCAGGAAGTAGGAGAAAGAGAAACACTAGCTTTTAGAGCATTCTGAAATAAAAATCGTGGCGGTAATCTGAACGAGTACTCCCAGGTCACATTACAAAACCACCTCCGGCCTGGTTCAAAATGGTTCAAATGGCTCTGAGCACTATGCGACCTAACTTCTGAGGTATCAGTCGTCTAGAACTTAGAACTAATTAAACCTAACTAACCTAAGGACATCACACACACCCATGCCCGGCCATGATTCGAACCTGAGACCGTAGCGGTCGCTCGGCGCCTAGAACCGCACGGCCACTCCGGCCTCCGGCCTGGACTACAATATCTACACAGTGCGCCATTAATGCCTCATTGGGCGACACTGTTTCATTTGAAAATGGACAAAATTCCGACTCACTGAATCACAGTACACGCCTCCTGTAAGTTACTGACCTGTTGCTGTGTTGTTCAGCCCGTTGAAGACAACAACAACAGTTATTTGTGTGTTTTGGTGGCTACAATTTTTTCCTCCCTCTTCGCCTTAGATATTTTTATCCAAACAATGTCCTACTGAGCCCTCTATGGTGATGCTACCGTTTACCTAGCGTCAGATATGGGCGATATCTTTTCATTACTGTTTAACTGTGGCAATAAAGTAAAGTGCTTACTTCATTTAACCTGTTGTTTAATGAGTAAGCGGAGAAGATAAATATAATTTTACTAACTTCCAATCACGCTGACAGCTGTGTAGACGTCCTTGGTTGTCTGTAATGTTCGTAATTTAGAAATCTCACGCAAAATAGTTGCTGATCACTTTGCGTGAAATGAAGTGTACGCAGTAATCCTGGTAAATAATCTCTCATAATGCTGGCGGGTCGCGGCCTGAAAGTAATTGCGTGTGGAGACAAGATGTGAGACAGGTTGGCGGTGTGGCCTGGAGAACGAGTTGTGCCGGAGTTTCGTCATAACTCGCCTACCTCCAGCCTCGACGCACTACCAGCAGCTGCGAGCGCTTTTGTTCCGCCGTGGAATTTCCCTGCCTGCACTTTGCTGACTGCTGATAACCGGCAAGGTCACGGTGACGTCCTAACGCAACGAATGACTTACTGTCAAGGTTTCCACATAGGACAGACATTCGCTAACTCTGAATTTTTGGCAACCGGTTTGTAGCAGATCTTACGACTAGATCGCCGCGACTTCACAGCAGTTTGAACGCGGCACAATGCAGAGGCGGTTAGGCTCCTATGTTTACTGTTGGGCTTCCATTCCGTGTTATCAAATAATCCACTACTCGTCTCGCTGTCACTGGCTGGCTGTGTAAGAAATGTCTCACATTTAACGTCAGTGACAGCATTCTCTTTCTTCATTTGTCCTGTTTCTGTGGTTCCTCGCCTGAGTAGTGTGATACGTTCCCAAGCGAGCAAAACTAATCTTCATCTTTGGACGAACAACATATGCTGCGCTTGCGTGGTGAAAAGGAATGTCTCCGAATTTTTTGCTCTGTTCTCAATATCAGTCGAGGTGTTACTTGTCATCCATTTTACTCTCTACTCTCTCGACTTTCTAGCTTTCTGGCGCAAGTTGCAACCCTTTGCTGGTAGAGGGCTCCAAATTGTAGCGTGTAACATGGCGGTATGTAACGTAACTACGTCGGCGCGAGAATAAACGGAGAGCTCAAATCCGAGGAGTTCGTTCACACATGGAGCACACTTTCCTTCAGGATTACAGTGCCAGACCACACAGGAGCGCTGCGACATCTGCAACAATCCGGCGCTTTGGGTTCACTGTCATTGATCATCCTCCATACAGTTCCGACTTCACCCCACACGATTTTCATCTGTTTCCACAACTTAAGGCAACGGATCCCGTGAAATCACCGAAGTTAAGCACTGTCCGGCGTGGTCGGCACTTGGATGGGTGAGCATCCGGGCCGCCATGCGCTGTTGCCATTTTTCGCGGTGCACTCAGCCTCGTGATACCAATTGAGGAGCTACTCGGCCGAATAGTAGCGGCTTCGGTCAAGAATACCATCATAACGACCGGGAGAGCGGTGTGTTGGCCCCACGCCCCTCCTATCCGCATCCTCCATTGTTGATGACACGGTGGTCGGATGGTCCTGGTAGGCCACTCGTGGCCTGAAGATGGAGTGCTTTTTTCCACAACTTAAAGAACAACTTCGATGAGGTCACTTCGATAGTGAAGAGGCGGTGCAAGCACAGGTGGGGTTGCAACAAAGCCAAACATTCTACCATGACTGCACCAAAAAATTGCACTTCCGTTGGGAGTAATGTGTTCGTTGCCAGGGTGACTATGTTGAGAAATAAGTATGTAGACACGAAGAATAAAGGTGTAGAATGGTAATAAAGTTTGTTGTACTTATAAAGATTTTGAGTCTTCACATAAAGAATTCAGAGGCATTGCTTTTCAGCACACTATCACAGCAAACCATAGAAGATACCCAAAATTTTTTTAAGCCACTTTAGAAGTGTCAAGTAAAAAAAAATCTTTGCAAATTACATGGAGTGGCTTCGTAGTGCACTAAAATGACTGCAGGACATTGGTTTTTATTTATCCTTCCAATAAACAAATGAAGCAAATGTAGTACTAGCAGTATCGGAAACTTTAACTGGAATCTCGATTTCATCGGAACGGAATAAAACTCGCCGCTGATGACGCAGACCCACTGCGCGTAATTGCCATGCTGGCGTTGTACAGCATGTTACATGAAATATGCCACCGTATATAAACTGTAGCAGCCGTTGAGTGACGCAGAAGGTAACTACACTGCGCACGTGAATATTTAATACGTTCCTTATTTTAGTAGACGACGTAATGAGTAAATTTAAGTAACAATGCGGACGTTGTATTGAGCGCAGCTTTCTAAATGAAATGACTTCCTGTGTCGTATCGCCGCTAAACGTTTTGCAAAACACATTGAAATTTTTTTGGTAAATCCTATTGAGTAATGTTCAGTCTTAAATATTCCAACATTTCAGGTAGTCACTAAAGTCGCAGTGTTGAAATTTTGGAAGGCAATTAGTGAAGACGACGCGATATGATTTCCTGGATGTTGTAACGGTTATTACAGTCTACCGAACTTTTACGCATTTGCCATAAACTCAGCGAATGTTCTCACGTATTACTTCTTAACACTTTATGACACTTTATCGTGCCTAAAGTGATATAGGCAAATCATTGTCATTAAAAGCATTTTCCAGTCGTTTCAGTATGGATATTGTATTGTATGTTAACCGGGGACCTAGAAACGACGGAGAGGCTCCGTCCCCGCCGCAGCCGCAGTGGTCCACAACCCCACGACGACTACCGCAGTCCACTTCACTTCTCCGCCGCCCCACACCGAACCACTCTTTTAGTGTTATTGTGCCGTTCATTAGTGTTGGGAACTACTGAAACAAGAAACAAATGTTTCAGGCACCAGAGCTGAGTGGCAAACGTAATTACAGATAGATTCTGTGTCATAAATGATAGCGTTAACTGGTACAGCTGAAAGTGTACTATAATATACTCAAAATCTCTCCAGTAATCGGGTGAGCGCAAAGATACCGTCTGCGACATAAAAGAAAAAGTGTGATTGCTAGCTGCCACTGACTTCAGTGTGTAATGTTATCCTTGTTGGTCCAAACGTATTTCAAATGTTAACTTTTCGATTAAGTCCCCACGTAAATGTGCTCAAATTTCACCTTTGATAAACCGGAATAAGAATTAAAACATTACTTCATCACGTAACATTTTACAATTTGTTGTACACTTGGACCACTGCAGAGGTCCGCGTGTTATTTTTGCATTTGGATGTGCAGTGAGTTATGAATTGTTTTAAGCACCTTCAGATCATCTCTTAATCCTGACGAGGCTGTACAATTCGCCACTACAGTTCTTCGGCTCCATCAAAGGGAAAGCTGTGCATTTCTGTTGATATGACTACAGACGGGAAAAAGTAGGGGATTGAGCTCAGGTGGACTTAGAGGGCAAGTTCAGGCCCTGCTCGACCCGTCTATCTCGCACCGTACTCGCATTAGCAGCAAAATAGACCGATAATCCACCACTCATGTACCACAGCGTGTAATCATGGCTCACGAATGAAAATGGAGCCCAGTTGAATGGGGATATAATTAAAATATTTAGTTTATTTGTACTCACGTTAGTAACTATATGGCAGACTGTTCCCTTGTGGATCTATGTTCGCTGTATCAATTTTGCTTCTGTTAGCCGCCCGCTGTGGTAGAGAGGTTCTAGGCGCTTCAGTCCGGAACCATGCGGCTGCTACGGTCACAGGTTGGAATCCTTTTTTTTAATTTTTTTTTATTTTTTTGGTTCTGTTACCGGAAACGCTCACTCTATCAGACTTTGCTATTAATTTGAAAGCCCCGTTCCATTTCTGTATCAGACGAGTGGCATAATCGCAATGCAGGTTACAAAACGAATCTTCGCTCATATAAGACGAGTGACTACAATGTAGTTCTTCACTTTCAATTCTTAATACAACGATCGCTGAGTTTGGCCACTGAGAACAACTATAGCGCCGTCACAGCGAGAACAAATTCAGTTGTACATCATATTGCATTTAGGATCAGTGGGGCGCCTAACTATGGAAAGGTTATAGTATGATCTAAAGGATCTTGGAATCTATGTCAGCACTGCGATTAACATATATTTAATGCTCTAATGACTGACAAAACTCGCAATTGAAAAATTGGACAAGAAAGTTCCATAAACCTCAAATCAAATTAAAAAATGGCGCTGAAACTGCGGGGAGGTACAAAAAAGTGTGAAAGACTGTACGGAGAAAGGCCAACGAGATCTGCTGACATCGGTAGCTCACAAAATCAAAGTTAACGATTCAGCAAGATGATAATATGGTCTTCAGTCGGCACATCCTACGCTGAAATCAAGAAAGAGCTTCTTGACAACTGCTGAGGCTCTCATCGAGAATCCACATGCGGCAAGGATCTCGCGATGGCGGAGGAAATGTCGGTGTTTAAGAGTATAGATGTCTCCAAAGGAAGAATTTCCACCTGGACATTCAGAGAAGTGGTCAATATGGAGGTCTCTCAATAGGTTACGATCGAGCACAACGAGATGCAAGACCAATCTGCAGACTTGTGGTTTCTCTGTGGACTCATTTCTTTGCCAGTGTGGCGTTGAGCAGACTAACAGCCTTTTCTTTCACTGTTCCTCACCACCAACCACCTCCACCTTATGAGAGCTACACCAAACGCACTTGAAGTGTCCAGTTTGTAGTCTTCTTTTGTGTAAAATTATGTCGACATTTATCTATTTTTTAGATATCTGTACTTTTGACACAATAAATAAATAATACAATTATAACCAAACTAAGCAACATAAGTTGCATGGCAAAGTAAGCAAGTAGTGAAATGTTCAGAATATAAATTACTCTACCATTATTGCGACACTTTGTACTTCCGAAAATCAGAAAACTGTGCACGCATCAGTACCAAATGGCAGCTGGGAGATGAGTGACCCTCACGGGGTAAGTGGGGGACGACTCAGCTGGAGTTGCCCGTGTGACGATCGAGAATATCGTTTATTTGATGATAAAACTGGGGAATGCTGCAAAAACTTCACACTCGTAGTATACAAAAAGAAATAAGAGGTTGGTACAGTAATGCAACAGTGTTCCATCGAGTGGTCGGCTTCTTCGCATCAAGTAAGGCGAGAGGGCGACTGGGTACACCAAATTTGGGAGTGGAGACAAAGGACCTTCCCACGCTGGTTGGTTGATGTTTGGTGTCTCGTCCTTAAATGTGCAGACGGAACAGGCAAACATGTCGTGCTCAGTATTATTACCTTGGAAATACAGTGACAGCGCGGCACCCTTCGCTCAGGGCTAGCAGAGGCGCCGGCTCTGCCAACCAACAAAAGTACTAAGCAAGCCACATCCGTACTTATTCATAAGCTGTGCAGCTCCCATGGGCCCTTCGTTCTTCCTAAAAAGATTCAGTGACTGCCTGATGCCGCCAAAGATGACCCTGGCACAACACTAGGAAATCGCCTTCCCACCGAGAAAAACGAAATCTTTTCTTGTAGCAAACGTGCCCAGTACACCTAAATAAAATTAACCACAAAATGATGGCAAAAATGAATCAATATCAATATGAGGCATAATGTCGTAAATTATGATACACCCTACATATTGAAAATGAAGTTTAGATGGGTAGGATATTTAACCAAGCGAATTGAAGAGGGATGAAATAGAAGTTATTGGTGGATTCCAAAAACTATGAAAAGACATAGAAATCTACATAATAGAATGTGGGTTGATGCCCTTACAAAACACGCTGGAGCGATACAGATACGACAAGTGAAGACCGCAATGAATGGAAGAGCATACAGGAGGACTTACGCAGCAGTAGATGTCGAACAGATGATGACTATGTCGATGGTGATGATGATAATGATTAAGATGATGATAGAGGTGGTGGTGTAGGTAGGAAGGAGTTTCATTCACAGGCTGTACATCGAAGAGGCAGCAATATACCTGGGAAAAGAGGCTGCACGAACAGTGGAGGTACTGTCGTGAACTGATTACAGAGACCACGGATAATCTCACTCAGAACGGCACGGTCGGTGTTCAGCCAGGTTTCTCATCATCATAGGTGTAGTCTTTTACAATGGCCCTCCGAGTGCATGGCCATTAAAAGAGGGCGGGGGGGCATTGCCGATGCGTGACGGGGTCCGGTTCTCGCCATCGCCAGCACACAGGAGGTCGTCGGCCCTTTCCGTCGAAGTAACCTTTCGGAGCCGCCGTTGCCGGCAACATTCCAGCCTGAATGCGGAAACTTACTCACGTATGGACAATGGTGAAGCAGCGGCGGGCGTCCTCCGTAGTGTGCAGCGTTCATTGTCTTGTCGCTTTATCTTGCCTTCTGCGATACCAGTTACCTGTTACTCCCAAATGAAGAAATACAAAATATTTTGTCCCCAAAAAGGAATGTGGAGTGAGGAAAGTCCTCAGTTTCCGCACAATGAACTGAGTGTCCATAATAACCAATTAATTGCCTGTTTGTGTTGATTAGTTTCCTGCAGACATTTAATTTTCTGTTTGAGAATTTATGTTGTTCGGAACGATACAGAGATATCATTTGCCTAGTAGCAGCATCTCTCTATATAAAGATGGACAAACAGAAACTCTCTCAAGAACTAAGATGAAGATGGTATTGTTTTCATTCGTTTCTACGAGGGACTTTCATTAAGTAATGCAGCGTATTGTTTTCGTGAAAGCTGATTGGTTTTGTTCAGCATTCCAATGCGCCACGTTATTCCCCTCTCTTCTGACTACAAAACCCTATTTTTCTACATAATCTCCGTTAAATGGAATGGCCTTACACCTCCCTACAGAGGGGGCTGTACGCCCACATCGTACCGCTCTACTTGCCGACGTCGGAGCCGTATTGCTGCATCCGTAACCTCCCCATAATCCACGTACTGCTTCCTGCGCAGTAAATCCTTCATTAGGCCAAACGGGTGGAATTGACAAATATCTTCGACGGTAAAATACACAGTTTAACGAGAATGTGTGGCCAGACTTACAGGAAGCATTCCTGACACCTAAAGGAACAAGGTATCTTATACGGACGTGGGTTCGGAAAGACTTCACTCTCATTTTAGCGTTCATTTTCTGCAATCTTCAACACATTAATCACTAATTTTGCAACAAAACCTTATCCGTGAACAGCACATTTGCAGTAAAGTGACAGTTGACAAATTGTTGAATGAACCATTCGCAGAAGTGTACCCGCGCAGGAAAAGCAGCTACTGATAGTGTCTGCACACGCTGTAAATGGTACGGGTACAGCAGTTTCTCATGTAGCTCCCTCCAGATAGTCATTTGGTCAACACTACTCGTTGCAGTTAATTTTATCACGCGGGAATTAGTGAGGACTCCAGAGAAAACCCCATATCTGAGCAGAATACAGATGTAGAAACGTATGCAGTGGGCTTTAGCAAACAGTGAGGGCACGCAGTAAGAGTGAGTAGAGTTATTTGGAGACTAAGATCAGCATCCTTAGAGGCGAAGGAATTATGCTCATTCGTCGCCGAACAGGTAAAGACTTGTTGCCCGAGTGCACCACTGCCACTCTGAATCCTCCCATTAGTGCCACGGTACATGACAACATACGGATATTGGGCGTCTGAAAGTGTTAGAGGGTAGTGTTAACGGCGACTTGTACCAAGAAGAAGTGATACTGTTGAAATTGCTGCCCTCTGTCCGTAGTTTATATCAATGCACACTTCAGCAAGACAGTGCACAATATCAGAGCGCTGGAATCAGTAAGACGTTCGCTGACCATCGCGTTGTCAACAGCGTTGCTGCAGTGGTGACGCAGGTTATCGCCAGATCATCGTAGCTGAACGTCGTCGGGTTTGGGTGGGTGGCCGTGCGGATCTGCCGAGCGGTGTCGCAAGTGGGGTGCGCTCAGCCCTCGTGGGACCAACTGAGGAGCTCCTTGATTGAGAAATAGCAGCTCCGGTCACGAAAACTGACAAAGGCGGGAGAGCGGTATGCTGATCAATGCCCTTCCATATCCGCGTCCGGTAATGCCTACTGTCTGAGGATGACACGGCGGTCGGTCGGTTCCGTTGGGCCTTCAAGGCCTGTTCGGAGGGAGTTTCTTTTTCTTCTGAAGATCACAGTAGTGTGACGAATTGGCCTGGCAACAGTCCCGATCTCAAGTCGCTTGAAAGTTTGTTGTCAAGGCTGGAAATTGTTTTACGAAGGAAAACCGGTAACAAGAGGGAGGTGCTACAGACCATTGTCAGTTCATGGACCAGAATGATCAAACAGGAAAATCTCCGATGTTTGATGGACTCGATGCTGTGCGGAATAGATGCACTGATAAAATCAAAAGGATATTCTGCGAAATACCGAGAAACTTAGTAATAACTTTTGTGCCAAATAATTTGCAACTTTCTGAAATTATTGGGTTGTAAGCATTTTAACTCTTTATTCAGATTTAATTATTTTTTTGTATTTTAACTCAAATTTGCAAACTGTGGGAGTTACGGCATGTTACCTGAAATTTGTATTAAAGTATATTTTATAATTCCTATTGCAATGTTGTTGTGGTCTTCAGTCCGGAGACTGGTTTGATGCAGCTCTCCATGCTACTCTATCCTGTGCAAGCTTCTTCATCTCCTAGTACTTACTGAAACCTACATCCTTCTGAATATGCTTAGTGTATTCAACTCTTGGTCTCCCTCTACGATTTTTACCCTCCACGCTGCCATCCAATGCTAAATTTGTGATCCCCTTATGCCTCAGAACATGTCCTACCAACCGGTCCCTTCTTCTTGTCAAGTTGTGCGACAAACTCCTCTTCTCCCCAATTCTATTCAATACCTCCTCATTAGTTGTGTGATCTACCCATCTAATCTTCAGCATTCTTCTGTAGCACCACATTTCGAAAGCTTCTATTCTCTTGTTGTCTAAACTATTTATCGTCCACGTTTCAATTCCGTACACTCCATACAAACACTTTCAGAAACGACTTCCTGGCGCTTAAATCTATACTCGATGTTAACAAATTTCTTTTCATCAGAAACGCTTTTCTTGCATTGCCAGTGTACATTTTATATCCTCTCTACTTCAACCATTATCAGTTGTTTTGCTCCGCAATAGCAGAACTTCTTTACTACTTTAAGTGACTCATTTCCTAATCTAATTCCCTCAGCATCACCCGACTTAATTCGACTACATTCCATAATCGTCGTTTTGCTTTTGTTGATGTTCATCTTATATCCTCCCCTCAAGACACTGTCCATTCCGTTTAACTGCTTTTCCAAGTCCTCTGCTGTCTCTGACAGAATTACAATGTCATTGGCGAACCTCAAAGTTTTTATTTCTTCTCCCTGGATTTTAATTCCTACTCCGAATTTTTCTTTAGTTTACTTTACTGCTTGCTCAATATACAGATTGAATAACATAGGGGAGACGCTACAACCACGTCCCACTCCCTTCCCAACCACTGCTTCCCTTTCATGCCCCTCGACTCTTATAACTGCAATCTGGTTTCTGTACAAATTGTAAATAGCCTTTCGCTCCCTGTATTTTATCCCTGCCACCTTTAGAATTTGAAAGAGAGTATCCCAGTCAACATTGTCAAAAGCTTTCCAATATTCTATGAATATCTACAGAGTGTCCAGAATTAATGTTACTGATGTAGATGTGGGCGTAGGTGAAACAGGGACCACGGAAGGGAGGAGGTGCCGGCCTGCGCCCTCGCCGTCAGGGTGGTCATAGCTTTAGTCAGTCGGCCAGAGACAGCAGGAGCCCTCGTCAGGCAGGCAGACGACGTTAACGGCAGCCGAGGCGTCGCCCGCCTGGCTCTGCGGTCACGTTGCGGAGCGCAGCGCAGCGCAGCACACGCTTACGTAATGGCGCGGTTGCGACTGCTGCTCTCCGGGACGGTCCCAGTTATTCGTCTACTCAGATCATTCCGTCTCCCGCAAACAGTCTCCCTCTACAACGACAGAAGTCATCAAAGTAAGGCCCGAAAATTGCTGTATCAAGTTGGAAATGAGTGAATGCGGGTAGCATCTCTTTGCCTCCATTATTGAATCATCTCATCAAGCCAGATATGATAAATGAGAGAAGGCCTCATAGAAAATGTGAAACAGTAAAAGGGGAGAAGACAACGCAATGAAACGTCACTGACTGAGGAAGTATGTGATATTATATTAATAATCACGAAATCGAATGAAGTTTATAAATAACTTGACAGTATGAACCTACTTATCACTATGACTTTGCAGTCCATTTGGCCTTAACGCGTGATATTTATCAGTTGTGCCCTCTCCTGAGGCTAGCTGGCCCAGAACTGTGGTAACTAATCCTTGATGTCTTGGATACTGACCCTGCGACTGAATTGAAGCCCGAGCTGATCTCACATACACTATTGGCCATTAAAATCATTACACCACGAAGATGACGCGCTACATACGCGAAATTTAACCGACAGGAAGTAGATGCTGTGATATCCAAATGATTAGCTTTTCAGAGCATTCACACAAGGTTTGCGCCGGTGGCGACACCTACAACGTGCTGACATGAGGAAAGTTTCCAACCGATTTCTCATACACAAACAGCAATTGATCGGTTTTGCCTGGTGAAACGTTGTTGTGATGCCTCGTGTAAGGAGGAGAAATGCATAACACCACGTTTCCAACTTTGATAAAGATCGGATTGTGGCCTATTGCGATTGCGGTTTATCTTGTAGCGACATTGCTGCTCGCGTTGGTCGAGATCCAATGACTGTTAGCAGAATATGGAATCAGTGGGTTCAGGAGGGTAATACGGAACGCCGTGCAGGATCCCAACGGCCTCGTATCACTAGCAGTCGAGACGATACGCATCTTATCCGCATGGCTGTAACGGATCATGCAGCCAAGTCTCGATCCCTGAGTCAACAAATGGGGACATTTGCAAGACAACAACCACCTGCACGAACAGTTATACGACGTTTGCAGCAGCATGGACTATGAACTCGGAGACCATGGCTGCGGTTACCCTTGACGCTGCATCACAGTCAGGAGCGCCTGCCATGGTGTACTCAACGACGAACCTGGGTACACGAATGGCAAAACGTCATTTTTTCGCATGAATTCAGGTTCTGTTTACAGCATCATGATGGTCGCATCCGTGTTTGTGGACATAGCGGGGAACGCACATCGGAAGCGTGTATTCGTTATCGCCATACTGGCGTATCACCTGGCGTGATGGTATGGGGTGCCATTGGTTACACGTGTCGGTCACCTCTTGTTCACACTGACGGCACTTTGAACAGTGGACGCAACATTTCAGATTTGTTACGACCCGTGACTCTGCCTTTCATTCGATCACTGCGAAAACCTACATTTCAGCAGGAAAAACCACTACCGCATGTTGCAGGTCCTGTACGGGCCTTTCTGGATACAGAAAATGTTCGATTGCTGCGCTGGCCAGCACATTCTCCAGATCTCTCACCAATTGGAAACGTCAGGTCAATGGTGGCCGAGCAACTGGCTCGTCACAAAACGCCAGTTACTACTCGTGATGAACTGTGGTATCGTGTTGAAGCTGCATGGGCAGCTGTACCTGTACACATCATCCAAGCTCTGTTTGATTCAATGCCTAGGCGTATCAAGGCCGTTATTACAGCCAGAGGTGGTTGTTCTGGGTATTGATTTCTCAGGATCTATGCACCCAAAGTGGGTGAAAATGTAATCACATGTCAGTTCTAGTATAATATATTTGTCCAATGAATGCCCGTTTATCATCTGCATTTCTTCTTGGTGTAGCAATTTTAATGGCCAGTAGTGTACGTACATCGCCTGACAGAAAATGTGAAACAATAAAAGGGGAGGAGACAACGCAATGAAACTTCACTGACTGAGAAGGTACGTGGAATTATATTAGTGATTACGAAATCGAATGATGTTTATAAAGAACTTGACAGTATGAACCCACTTATCAGTATGACGTTGCACCCCATTTGTCCTTAACGCATGATCTTTACCAGTTGTATCCTCTCCGGAGGCTAGCTGGCCCACAACTGTGCTAACTAATCCTCGATATCTTGGATACTGATCCTGGGACAGAATTGAGACCCGAACTGATCCCACATATGTTCTATGAGGGACAGAACTGGGGATCTTGAGGCTTGGGAGGGCGTCAACTTTACGCAGAAAGTTCATAGAGATACTTGACATGTGTGGACGAGCACTGACATGATGAAAAATGGCACCACAATACTGTCGCATGTGCAGCAGAAGGGTAAGGATGCAGGAAGTCGGTGACGTACCGTTCTGTGGCCAGAGTTTCTTCAATCAGTATCCGATGACTCCCCACACCACGACACCAATGAATGTGATCTCTCCCTAGGTGTTGCCACACTCACCAAAGATGGTCAACTAGGATAGTGAAGAACCGAGGTTCATCGTTGGACACTGCGCGACGCCATTGATCAGCAGTTCGGCGCACAGGAAAAATGCAGCCATAAGTGGTGTGGTGTTAAGGCAGTCTCCGCATGCTGAATACTTCTGTAGTCTGGCTGTTGCTGCTTTCCGACCAATGGTGCGGAATGACAGAGCATTGTAGGAATACATTACTTGTTCTTAGGTGGCAGGCACAGTTGTGAAGGGATTACAGTATGCTTGGTGCACAGTATGGCATTCTTCGCTTGTTGTGGTCAGACGTGGTGGACCGGACTTTCACGGCGAATACCACGGCGAATCTGTGGTCATCAGTCCCCTAGAACTTACAACTACTTAAACCTAACTAACCTAAGGACATCACACACATCCATGTCCGAGGCAGGATTCGAATCTGCGACCGTAGCGGTCACGCAGTTCCAGACTGAAGCTCCTAGAACCGCACGGCGGCGAGTATGTCTGTCTGCGGGTTCCCATGCAGTCCAACATCAGGCTATTGTAGCATCCGGATGCCCTATACCTGCCCGTTAGTGTGTGCGTGTACAAAGTTACAGAGGGATTCGATCATGTCTTGTGGGTGCGTCTTTTTCTTTTTTTTTTTTTTTTTTACTTTGGAGTATAATGCTTTTCACTGACATCCTCTTTCTTGTTTAACACACACCTTAATCTTATTTTCATGCTTTATTAATTGGTAATGCTCGTGGGTTTGTTGATGAGTGACGTTTGTTTTCATTTCGTACGTTGCTGTTGTACAAAACTGAGCTGCATTCATGTTTATAGCACCATACGTGAGTGGAGTATTGCGAGTCACGAGAGAGCGAAATTTTTGATTTATGGCGTGTCGATGTGTATTTTTCCTTTAGCTTTCCTTTCGTTCTTTCTTATAGCTGTAACCTTAATTGTAGATGGAGATTTGACTCAATATATCTGTTACTGCTGGTATTAGCAAATATTCCTAATTTGTGACTCAGATAAGCAATGCAACAGTTACTGATATGCATGCAACGGCCTCCGGGTTAGTACTTCTCGCATGTCATTTCACAGTGAAATTCTACGCAGTGCATGTACAGATTTTTGTTTCAAATATGTCGTCCGTTGTTTAGGATATTTTGAACAGTTTTTGTCTCGCTTACAACAAATTCCATTATCTGGTGATTTCTGCCTTTTTTGTATATTTATTGTCGTTCTGTCCCTCTCGCTCGATACGAGCAGATTCAGAACTGATAGTGGTCCAAGTCACCTATTTCCCAGTGCAGCTGTTTCCTTTTTTTGTTTAGACAAAAAAAGTTGTAGAGAATTCTGACTTCTCCTCAGATACCAAACTGGCGCTGTCCCTATGTAATAAAACATGGTATTTGTGATATATGAAGGTGGCGATGACTGGTGACTCAGATGTTATGTGAAAGACTTCCAGAAGAGGATGAATATTTGAACATCAAACAGGTTGGAGCCGTGTGTGTACATCATACCTGATGCCATTGAAGTGGATGGCCTGGTAAATTATGTAAGAATCAGCTAGAGCAGCAGGATAAGAAGGAAATCTGATGTGTGGAGAAAAACTAAATATTTTTAGTATGGAGATACAGCGGGGTACGTTCTTTAATCTGGAAGTGTGTGTTTGTTGAAACGTGCGTCAGAGTGATTTCTGATAGTGTATGTGCGAAGCTGAAGAGATTATTTGGCATAAAAGCTGTGTGGGAACAGGACTGAATATGACGAGGAAGTGGGAGGGACGACGGTGGTTAGGGTACGCTCTTTTGGGTATTACGTTTGCGGTAGTTATAAATTATGTGAATGCGACAGATTGTGTCTACATTTGTACTTTTAAATTTGACAGCGCACAAGATAAATCAACGACTCACTTCTTTGTCGAAATAATGTCCTCAAAAGACAGAGATGCAGTCAACAATTTCTACAACAACAAAAAAATTACGGCTGTGCGGAAGTAACGATAGGTTACGACCTACTGACTTATTTTGTGATTTACTGATTTATTTTACTGAATTCGAGGCATAGTGTACTGACACGTTAACATGAAATATACGCTGCTTCACTCACAGCAATATTATAAATCCAACAGCCAACAACAGGTAGCCTCTTTTATTTCGAGCAGTTATGAAGTTTTTTCAACTTCCGGTATGCATTAAATTACACTCACAGTTGTTACCATACACATGTGAAGCATTCATTATGTCAGTTCTTGAGGGGAGAGACAAAAACTGGACTGTTCGAAAAACATTCTGAAATTCAAGAAGTTCGTACACGTAAAAGTGAAAAACCGCGCGTGATAAGTGATCCGTAAAGTAAGGAATGAGCCGACAGCAGACACCCCCACTCCCACCCCCCAGGCCAGTGCAAGGTGCAGTTTGAAGGTAAGGTCATATGATGCTGCAATCGGATTGCAGTAATCGAGTTGTCATGCAGTGTCACAAAGGTCTAAGGGACTTCTATATCGCATAGTAATATACCTGGCCTCCTTATGGGGGAACCTAGAGCTAACATAGTAATCCACTCGTCCTGTTGCGGACGAACTAGAAGGTCAGCATCACGCCTGACTGTTAAAAGGCTTTCACAATTCTACCGGGTATTTGCAGTTAGTGTGATACTGCTTCAGCGTAGTTAACTTTTCCAAAATTTTAAATAATCACTGTAACAATCAAGTGGACAGCGGGACACTGTCAACACAATTCTGTTGTATCAGGGGGAAAAGTAGAACAAATTTTGCATCTATCATAACTGTTAATAAAATATAAGAACTCCAGTAACGCAGACAGACAGAAAAAACTATTCACTCTGTTGTATCAGGGGAAAAAAAACAAATAAAATAAATGACAATGATTGTTAAAAATATTAATTCGAAATTATCATAACTGTCAATAAAATGTAAAAATACCAGCAATACAGCGAGATAGGGAATTTATGGCCAAATGAAGTCTACTAGTATCGAACATCGATCCCAATTTCAGGCGAAATTTCTGAGAATGGGCGTCGTATGGAAGTGATCATTGTACGGAAGTGAAAGATGAACTGTGAGAAACTGAATAATGATAACCGAAGCGTTTCGGATGTGGTGCTATAGAAGGACACTGAAAGTAAGGTGTACTGGTAAAAAAGGAAATGTGGAGGTTCTCCACAGCAGTGTCATGGGACACGTGTTAATACATCAGGAAATGATTTACTTAGTACTAGAAGGAGCTATAGAGGGTAAAAACTATAGAGGAATACAGCGGCTAGAATATAACCATCTTATAACTGAGGACGTTGGGTGTGAATGGAACTCTGAGATGGAGAGGTTTCGTGGAGGGCCGTATCAAACCAGTCACAAGCCAGACGTAATCGAGAACATATAATTATGTTGTTCAGGAGACTGCAGAGAGGTGGAGGAGCTGCCACGGTGTTAGCCCGTGCCTCGGCCGTGGCAGTGAGGTCGACGCAGCAAGTTGTCCGTGGTCGGCCGTGTGACCAGGGGCCAGGACAGGGGCCATTAGCCCTCCGGCTGTAATGGCCGAGACAACACGACAGCGTGCCTGATCACTTAGCACCACACCACACTACACCGCACTACACTGCAGCAGGTTAGCGCTGCTCATCTGAGGCTCCGCTCCGGGATACATCACCCGCGCTGCTCACACACACACCACCCACTATAAATTGTTGTTATTGTAGCCTTCAGTCTGAAGACTCCTTTCATACAGCTCTCCACGTTACTCTATACTGTGCAAGCCTTTTCATTTCACAATCACTACTGCAACCCACCTCTTTCGGAAACTGCTTACTGTATTCAACTCTTGGCCTCCATCTATGATTTTTACACTCCTCTCTTCCTTCCAACACTAAATTCGTGATCCCGTGAGGTTTCAGAAAGTGTCTTATCAACCGATCCCTTCTTATAGTCAGGTTGTGCCACAAATTTCTTTCCTCGTCAGTTCTGTTCAGTAGTGCCTCATTAAATAGTAATCTACCCACCTAATCCTCAGCAGTCTTCTGTAGCACCACATTTCAAAAGCTTCTATTCTCTTGGTGTCTAAACTGTTATCGTCCACGTTGCACTCCATTCAAATACTTTCAAAAAACACATCCTTACACTTAAATCTATACTCGATGTTAACAAACTTCTCTTATTCAGAAATGCGTACCTTGCCATCACCAGTCTACATTTTATATCCTCTCTACTCTGACCATCCTCAGTTATTTTGCTGCCCAAATAGCAAAACTCATCTACTATTTTAAGTGTCTCATTTTGTATATGTCTAGTTTAGACTAATTTCACAGCTTTGTGTGCAAAATTAAACAAGTTAAGTTTTCATAAATTCCGTATTCTGCGGTACGTTCATCTCATTTTGAAGTACTCGAATACGTATATAACACATTTCTGCAAATTTTTTAGTTGTTGAGTCTCACAGTGTTGTGCTAAATATACAGTCCACTTATATAAACTTTATACGTTTATTCTCAACCGTCTTTCCTTTGCAATGAGTGTACGCATTCGTCTGAGCTGTGGAAAGAACCAGGCATTGCAAAATTACCACGTGTATTGCAGCTGCCTACATGAACTTTTCTTTTTGCTTGATACAGAAGATATTTCTGACAACTATCTAAAAATCAATCCTATTAGAATTCTCCTTCGTTAACCTACGTTTAAGTAAGACGAACACCAACAAAAGCAAAACGAGAATAATGGATTGTAGTAGAATTAAATCAGGCGATGCTGAGGGAATTAGATTACAAAATGAGACACTGAAAATAGTAGATAAGTTTTGCTATTTGGGCAGCAAAATAACTGAGGATGATCACGGTAGAGAGGATATAAAATGTAGACTGGTGATGACAAGGTACGTATTTCTGAATAAGAGAAGTTTGTTAACATTGAGTATAGATTTAAGTGTAAGGGAGTGTTTTTTGAAAGTATTTGTATGGAGTGTAGCCATGTATGGATGTGCATCGTAGACGGTAACCAGTTTGGACACCAAGAGAATAGAACATTTTGCCAAATGTGAAGATTCACTGCTTAGTTTTCGTCTAAGTAGTTTACTACTTCCCAATCAGGGGCCACAGTTCCAAATCCGTTGACAGAATATTTAATACCATTAAAAAGGTAGTAAGAAGACTTGAAACTATAATCTTACCACCATGTTATCATGACGTTCTGAGCAACCATGGTACCTGTATGTCTCTCGGCAAGGACTGACATGTGTATGATTTCAAGACCAATACTAACACAGTAATAAAAGAGAAGCTCGAATCTGCCATTCAAATAGTCAAACTGGATGAATATATATGGCACCACACTATATATATATATATATATATATATATATATATATATATATATATATATATATATATATATATATACACGCAGTGTACTGTCACATACTTTTCTTCTCCAGTAAGTGATGAAGTGAAGAAAATAAGAGTAGACAGCTTCAAGGACATTGATCAATCTGCTGTAACACAACTAACAAAACATGCGAATGTTAAAAAAATCTGACGATTTAAAGAAACTAATTGAATTGACAGCCCTTGTAGAGTACTCGCTCCTTGGTTATTTTCTAGCGCCAAATCCTCTTTCCCCCCAGTTTCCTTCCCCCTGTCACAACTCTGGCCAAAATCAATTTACATCTGTTTTTGAGCTAACCATATTTTTTTCGTAAATAGTAACTTTATAGTAAATAACCCACCAAGGTAGCCGAGATCGCTAATGCGCTGCTTCCTGGATTCGGGTAGGCGTGCCGGCCCCATATCGAATCCGCCCGGTAGTTTAACGACGAGGGCCGGTATGCCGGCCAGCCTGAATGTGGTTTTTAGGCCGTTTTCCACATCCCGCTAGGTGAATACTGGTCTCGTCCCCACGTTCGGCCTAAGTTACACGACTCGCAGACATTTTAACACATTCACACTATTTCATGGTTTGCGCTAGATACAGACAGCTGGTGTACACCAACTCCGTCCGAGGGGTTTGGGGGTGGCGACATCCAAGGGCATCCGGCCACGCTCGGCAACTAACACTGTCAAATCCGCAGTAACACGGCCGACCCCGCGTTGAAGCGGGGCAAAGGCCCAAAAGCAAATGCTGGAGTCACTTTATAGCAAATACGTTATCAGAAGTTATCGCACTTCAGTTTGCCAGTAATGCGATATCGGTGTTGTCGTTTATTGTCTAGTAAAAGCGTCAGAAGCTGAAAAATGATTTACACACAATGTCTGTACGGTGCGAAAAGTGGCAGTTGTCTTTAAACAATAAAATATGTGAGGTCCTGCACATGATTATGTTTAGCAAGCAGTTAATTTTAGTGACACCATAAATCCCGCATACTTAAAGGTTGTCTAATCCGCTAAGGACGTGGGGATAACAGAATCATCTCATCAAAAATGTTGTGGAGAACCGTTTTACCGATCTACTAAAGAGACTGCCTGTATTACACTGTTCTCGTATGGAGTAGGCATACTGCTGTACGGTATGGGATTCTTGTCAGATGAGATTGACGGAGGACATCGATAAAGCTAAAAAAAAGGGCAGCTCGTTTTGTACTGTCGCGAAACAGGGGGAAGTGTATCACGGCTATGGTACCACAGTTGAGGCGACAATCACTAAACTAAAGGTATTTTTCGTTGCGGCGAAATCTTTTCACGAAATTTCAGTCAACAACTTTCTCCTCTGGATGCGAAAATACTAATTGACATCCTCCGACGTGGCTAGAAATGGCCATCGAAATAAAATAACAGAACTCAGGGCTTTCACGGGAAAATGTAGATGCTCGTTTTTCCCAAGTGCTATTCGATAGAGAAATAGCTTGAACGTGGTTCGACGAACCCTCTGCCAGACATTTAATTGTGAACTGCGCACTAACCATGCAGACGTAGATGGAGACGGCAATTTCACGAACAGGCACCAGATGGAGTGCGGCAGTGGCAGCGATCGAGAGTGAAGACGTTGAATGAGAGTACAGCGGGTGCGCTGCGTCGGACACGCGCGGCTGTGGTCTGACACGGCGACGAAACGTATCGGCCGCCGGTCCTGGCGGTTTAGTCGGCTGTGTGGGTCGGCCAGGGATCTGCATAAGTTCTAGGCTACGCTGCCAAAACGTGCGCTGCCGCACGTCGCCCGTCCATCCTAACAGCCGGCATAAGTTTGGGAGTGGAGTCTTAACTTCGCAAGAGGATAATTTAAACTATTCCATTAACAGCAGACTACAGTCTGCTTAAAAAAGTTTAAAAGTAAATTGAGGCAACGGAGAGAAGCCAATATGTCCGTGCATGCGTGCACGCCTGTTCAAGTGTGTGTTGAGGGAAAGAGTGAAAGAGAGAGGGAGGAAGAGTTGTGGAGGAACAGGCATAACTGAAGAGCGTAGCGCAAGTTTCGTATTGAAGTACAGTATCTTCAAAATTTACTTACAGATTCAAACTGTGTGCCGGACCGGGACTCGATCTCCGAACCTTGTCTCTCACGCCCACATATACATTCACATAAGTCTGCTATTCACACTTAAGTGCCTCGCAGAGAGTTCTTCGAATCACCTTCAGCCTATTTCTCTATCGTTCCACCATCCAACAGTATGTGAGAAAAATGAACATTTAAATCTTACCATAAGAGCTCTGACTTCTCTTATTCCATTAGGATTATCATTACTCCCTATGTAGGTTGGCGACAGAAAAATATTTCTGCATCCAGAGGACAGAGTGGGTGGTATAAATTTCGTAAAAAATCGAATAGATATCGGAATGCTTTTTCTGTATTTGTTGGTAGAAGCTAGAAAAATCGTCTGAACATAGCACACAGCTCCAGTGGTACTTGTATTACTGCCAACCTCAGAAAATAAACCCAATAACGATTTGTGGGCATATTTACTAATGAGAGTTTATCCTATCTTCGATATTTGTTCTTCACAGACGCGCAGGATACTCTTAAATTCCTAGCTTAATTCCTGAGGCAAGTCGGACCAATGAGATAGCGCGGTGATCAATGTCAAAGTGGGAAATCGAGCAATTCCTTATGATAGCACTTTTAGGAAATGAAACTTCCCGAATCAGTACAACGGTTCGCCGTACAAAGATTTTGCCAACAGAAAATAAATCACAGCAATAAAGTAAACAGTGGAGTTAACATAGGATTTCGATAACACTCCAGAGCTACTGGCGGACTGAAGTCTTGACTCGTGGTGGGTGACTCCTCACAAGGCTCTGCTCGTAAGGCCGCCGCACCATAAATGGAAAATTGTCGTTCAGAGCCTTGGCCCCTGCACTGTTTTCATTTTTCTAAAAGATTTCTGCAGGGTACGCTACACTACAGGGAGAGAGATGCAATCTTTAATCTCTGTAAATGACTTCTAATTACATATCTGGTAAGTCATTAAGGTATACATTGATTAGTAGTAGTCCATAAGGCACACCTCAAGTTGCCCGTGAGAGCCTCCAACACTCTCCGAACAGGTTAAAATGGTTTAAAGAAATGCCCACTGCAAGATACACCGCACAAACGTCAATTTATTTGTAAGTTCAGATGTCATTCTGTACATTAATCTTTTACAATGTCGCAGCCGCTGATTTTTTTTCGCTCATCTTGGATAATTTTGAGCTAAGCCAGTTGGATTCCACGTGATCGATCTTTTTTTTCTTTTTTGGGGAATGGTGCCATTTACCACGGGAAATATACATTTTTTCTTCAAGTACTACATAATCGTTGGATAATATAAAACCTGACTATACTGTGAGTGTGCTTTGCCTCACGATATCATCAAAATGGAGGCTATGAACCGTGAATCAAAATATAATGTGCGTAAAATAGCTATTCTTATGACATCACATTCGTTGGTTTCGTCAATTGGAACTCGTGATGCATACCTATCAATGGTAGACTTCGCACTGACATAATTGTGGTCTAGCCGATCCTCAGCCAAAGTGTCACCTTCCACTAGATCTCTAGCTACGCTGTGGATCAGTCCACTATTCAGCACCATATCATGTGACAATTACACGTTATCGGAAGCCTTCATTCTCCAGCACCCATCATCCTTCCTTTGTCACCCAGTGATCAGCGTCTGTTCAGTATGGAAGCCTTTAAAGATGTCGATCACTGACTTATACTTAGTGCGGCCTGAAGTGTGTCCTCAATCTATTACATCTCGTTCAAGATTCTTTCTATCCCCCGTGGATAATTTGACAGAAAGTTTATGTGGGCTACCCCTTCTTATCCATGCTAAACGTATGTTCAAATTATAGTATAGAGCCAAAATATATATTGTTAATTTTCTCTACTACCTCTGTTTGTACACGTAAAAGAATTCGCGTCACATCGTTATGTCAGAGGTCTAGTCCGACACCCAGCATCGCTACGTTCGACCCAGCTTATCGTTGTAAAATAACGGTTCTGTACTGTGTGAGTGTGTACGAGAATTGGATCATTTCTGCTAAGTTCCTCTCGAGCAGAAGTGGCTGGTGATTTATCTGCGTAGGGAACTCCGTGACATTACAATGCATAGTAATGACCTCAAACACAAACACACACACAAACACACAAGTTCTGTTCTGCCCAAACCACCTCAGCGCTTTTGCCTTAGCTGCTTCTTCCTCAGTGGAACCCCACAAGAGGCGCACGAATGTAGCAAGAGAGTCGCCTCCCTGATTTATGGCGACTGTCACCCAGAGGTCGCCCCTGACGGCGTATTTCATGCCTCCCGAAAAACAGGTGAGTACCTCTCAGGTGGCTGCCCTAGCAGCCAGCACTGGCGCGCGGTTGCAGACTCAGCTGCTCCCAAAGTCTCGCAAGCCAAGCAGGTGCCCGGCCCATCTGTCCGATCGTTTCCGGAGAAGCGTAACATCAGCGCGGGCGCCCGGCAGGGTAGGCTAATCTGCAAACACGCTTACCCGAGATGAATTATGTAGCGCGGTGTCTAAATGACGTCGTATCCCAGTTTCCGAAACACGGCGCTCTTAAAAGATTTACGGCGCAATTATTAAAATGTAACCTGGAAACGTGTTTCGAAACGTGTCTCGCAGTTCACAGAGAGCCGTAGGTGAAAGGGAGGAATCTAACAATCGGTTATTAATATGGTGCCATAGGTCTAACAGTTTTATGAGCGGATATTAAAACTGTCGTCTGTGCGGCAGCAGCGTGTTCTCACCCACATTTTGTTACTTCGAGGCGCTGTAAAAAGCTTTCAGACGTAAAAGACGAGAGTAAAAGATCAAGGCCGCTATAGGGGATAGGCAATGCGGAAATATTGCTGGATAAAGCAAATAAACTGTACTTAATTTCTAAGAAAAGTAGCAAATCAACACGCAAAGTTCGAATTTTGAGAAAAATAATAGATAATTGGGGAAAAGAGGCTTAGGAGACTCCAATATTTTATTCTGAATACTGAATACAAGGTCAGAGAAAGGAACATAAATTACATCTCGTACCCTCACGAGCATACGCCTGTGTGCGACGTTCGATGGACGGAACAATATAGAGATAATGTACAAGAAACATCTGCGCTGTTAGTAATGGATTATTTCGGTATCAACAGAAACTGCACAGAGATGGACACCAAATCCCAGTGTCAGACAGCCAGAGAAAAGCGTCGCACAGAGCATAAAGGAAGTCTACACTGTAGCTTCTGCCGTATCAGAGAGGTAGTAGAAGCTCAACTGGGCAAAGACGAAGAGGAAACCTATCTTGTTCTTGTTCAAAGAACTTGCCATTGAGATGAACTCATTCTTGTTCGCCATGACATCTCCCTGTTTGATTCTACTCTGTGTATAATACCACCAACCGGCTTCATTATTTATTTTATTTGCGTGCCATGAAAATAAAACATGACGCGCTATTTCAAACTATATATATAGCGCTATATGTGCATTTAATGGATTTGAAAAACACGCAAATTAACGTCTATGAAAAGAGTGCTGCTCAGATTCTGTCACACTGAGTAAAGTTCAACGGAAATCTGGAGACAACACAGTGCGTCTTAGTAAATTCAGACGCGCAAAAATATTTCTCTGTCTCCCGACAGAACAATACTATGCTATTCATTTCACTCTCCACGTTGGATAAACTTGAGACACGTTGGCGAATTTTTTTAATAGAAAAAGACGTTATCTGCAGAAGTATAATACATGTAGCTATTCATAAGTTGGGAGTAGTGAATTCTCATTATTTATGGCATCTTTTAACTAAGCAGACCTACTAAACAAAAATCTTTCGCGTTCTGCGTGGACTTCGGTTGGAAGTGCCCACAAAGCCCTGTGTCTGCTAGTTTCTTTTTCCACCATGTTTTGCGATGCAGCCCTAATTTCCTCTGAGTGTCACAGTAGCATCTCTCTTCGGCAAAGCCGGCCGGTGTGGCCGAGCGGTTCTAGACGCTTCAGTCTGGAACCGCGCGAACGCTACGGTCGCAGTTTCGAATCCTGCATCGGGCATGGATGCGTGTGATGTCCTTAGGTTAGTTAGTTTTAAGTAGTTCTAAGTTCTAGGGGACTGATGACCTCAGATCTTAAGTCCCATTGTGCTCAGAACCATTTTTTTCTTTGACGAAAGACAGAAAGAAAGAGAGAAACAAACAAACAAACAAAGAGGAGACAAGAAAGTAGTCCGACATATCCAGGTGAACTGATAATTCATTCTCAGAGCGTGATGGCATTTTCACGGAATTTTGTTCAAATTCGTTCAAATAGCTCTAAGCACTATGGGACTTAACATCTGAGGTCAACAGTCCCCTACACTTAGAACTACTTAAACCTAACTAACCTAAGGACATCACACACATCCATGCCCGAGGCAGGATTCGAACCTGCGACCGTAGCACCAGCGCGGTTCCGGATTGAAACGCCTAGCACCGCTCGGCCTCAAAGGCCGGCACAGAATTTAGTGTCATATCGAACCGCTATGGGCCTCGCATGTCGAGTTACAAGGTCCAGTCACATCCGTCACATTAATACGACTACCGCCTTTGTTCGACGTCAACGTGCAGTAACAACTAACAGACGACAGGTGACACTGCTAGCAGTGGACGGTATTCAAGGCGTCTCCATGGGTGAGGGGAGGGGGGGGGGGGGGGGGAGAGTAACGCGGAAACCATTGCAGTCCGAAATGGCTAAGTTTGCAAACTCTTCGCTTGCAGCCGTATTTAAAATACACCGTGCATGACAAAATGGCCCTAACCAAAACCGGGGGTGAGGTATCAGTGGGGCTGTGGTGCACCAAGGGCCATATATGACGGGGGTGAACAACGTCTACGGACGAATAGACTTGCAAGTGTTGAGCAAATGACCACCCAGAAGAACCTCCGAAGCAGGCTCCTGGTTCATGCACTGACTGCTGTTCATCGGTGACGAAGGCTGTGATTTGCACGCCAATACCGCAACTGGACGTCCACTGATTCTGGACAGGTCGCCTTTTAAGATGAATCACGTTTTATGCTCCATCTGACAGATGGCCGCTGGAGTGCACTACGTGACGTAAAACGTGTGTAAGTAAACACCTTGCAACACCATCGGAGGGGTCCAGGCCGGAGGAGGGAGCGTTATGGTCTTGGGAACGTTTTCGTGGCATTGCTTGGGTGACCTCGTCATTCTAGAAGGTACAATAGAGCATAGCCAGTACGTACCTATCCTTGAGGTCCATGTCGACCCGTACATGCAGTTTCTTTTTTCTCGGCACGATGGCATCTACCAGCAGGACAATGCAACCTGCACATAGCTCGCAGTGTACCTGTGTGGTTCGAAGAGCACTAGAATGAGTTTATCGTACACCAGTGGTCACCAAACTCTCCGAATTTAAACTCAATCGAGAATACGTGGAATCATCTGGATCGGGCTGTGTGCATCGTGGATCCTCAACCTAGAAGCCTAGCGCAGCTGGCCACGGTCCTGGAGTCGGCATGGCTCTACATCATTGTCGGTGCCTTCCAGAACCCACTGAACCTCTTACTGCAAGCCTTGCAGCGGTCCTCATTCGAAACGAATGCTTTTTTGAGTATCATGACACTTACAACTTCAGCATTGAGCAAGTTTTTGTCCATTTCCTTTAATCAGTGCTTGAGTCAATGTGATCCATTTGCATTAGTAGTATAGAAAGGCTAGTTTTTCTTACTGTCTGATATCACCTAGAATCTTTGAAGTATCTCCAAAGAAAGAGGAGAATATTAAGATTTAACATCCAGTCGATGACGTCGTCATTAGGAATGGAGCACAGTTTCGGAAACATCGGCAAGGTACTCTGCCCTTTCCTTTCCAAGAAACTATCCCCGCATTCACATTAAGCGATGTAGGGGAACCACACAAATTCTGAATCTGGATGGCCGAACACGGATTTCATGAGCAGTTTTCACGAATACGAGTCCACTGCCTTAATTACTTCTCCATTATTCTCAGATAAGTACATTCAGTCGTTCATATGCGCACTTGTACCTAAATTCAAGGCAAAAGTTGTTCAAAATGGTTAGGATGGCTCTGAGCACTGTGGCACTTAACTTCTGAGGTCATCAGTCCCCTAGAACTTAGAACTACTTAAACCTAACTAACCCAAGAACATCACATATATCCATGCCCGAGGCAGGATTCGAACCTGCGACCGTAGCGGTCGCGTGGTTCCAGACTGAAGCGCCTAGCCGCTCGGCCACTTCGGCCGACGCAATAGTTGTTAACACTATATAAATATGCATAAAATTACTTTGTTATCCAAACCGTGATCACGTTTATGTATTTAATAACAGAATGAATGCCCATCATGTTTCATGAAGAAACGTATATCTAGCTACACTGGACCATGATATTGGTTACTTCACTATAAAGTATGTCGGCAACACTATGATAGCTGTAACATAATGAAAAACAGCTCATCAGCCACACGATTCTGTGGCAGGGTTCATTTCCAGTGAGAAACGATTAACGGTCCTTAAAAATTACTGGTGGAAACTACAGTGAAGTGAATCGTCTCGCCGCGCGGAATGGCCGCGTGGTTAGAGGTGCCATGTCACGGACTGCGCGGCCCCTCCCGCCGGAAGTTCGAGTCCTCCCTCGGGAATGGGTGTGTGTGTTGTTCTTAGTATGAGTTAGTTTAAGTTAGTTTAAATAGTGTGTTAGTCTAGGGACCGATGACCTCAGCAGTTTGGTCCCTTAGAAATTCACACACATTTGAATATTCGAAATCATCTCGTTACAACCTCCTAGATATTCTGTATGTGGTTTAAGTCAGGCGGGCGACAGCCATGCTATTCCATCAACATTCTGAGTTCGTGATGAATCGTCCTTACTCTTATTATGGAGAACTGGATCCAAATAACGTCCGACACCGGTGTAAGCTTCCCGTAGTTTGACGGGAACTTTTCAGAATAATGCCGTAATGGTTCCTTAGACAATCCAATAGCCGATTCCTCTTCTCCATCTGTGACCCTCTCAGCTAGTACCTTGATGATACCAAACAAACATTATTAACATCCTGTTCCTTATTTTTTGTGTCCGCATATTTATTTCTCAACGTAGTAACCCTGGCGACAAGCACATTTTTCCCAATGGCAGACCAGTTAGTGGTACATTACTGTAGAATTTTTGTCGAATCCACAACCTTAAATATGCTTGCCTCTCTTCTTCAGTATCAAATTGATGTCCTCGAAACTCTTCTTTAAGTTTCGGAAACACATGAAAATCTGATGCGACCAATTCAGAACTGTATGGTGGATGGTGGATGACAGTGAACACAAGGCGTCGGACTTTTGCAGATGTCAAAGCACTCGCGTGTGGTCCGGCATTGCCGTGCTGAACGAGTGGATGCTCAATGTGTAGACGAACTCTTCGAATTCTTCCTGTCTGTTTTCTGAGGATTTCGCAGCATCTTGTGGAGTTTGTAGTGGTGCCTTTCGGCATGAGCATCCAATGCAGCACACCCTGAACATTCGGGAACAGTGTGAGGATGACTTTGCCTGATGATAACGTGGTCTTCAACCCTTTTGGCTCGGTGATTCTTCGTGGCGGAAATCTACTGATTCTCACTTGTTTCCATCATCTGTAGCAATGTTGTTAAGGAATTCATCACCCTCACACTCAAACCGCAAAAGAAATCGTTGACAGATATCCAGTCTCCGCCCTTCCATGTCAGGAGTGAGTATTCGAGACACTTGCCGGGCATGCAGTTTTCAGTACCGCTGTTCTGCAATAGTGTACACGCTCTCGTGATATGCCACACTTACCTGAGAGTTGTGTCGTATCATCCGACGCTTTTCTGTGATGACTTCATCAGCTCGATTGCGATGAGTCTCGTCAGCTGCCCTACGCAGTCGCCCACTCCGACCTCTGTTGCACACATTTATGTCACCACCGCCGTTTTCTTCATTACGAGCATGAACAACCCAACGTCCCACACTACTCACTGTCGAAACAATCACCACCAAACACAGTTTTCAGTCTTCCATGGAGTTAAATTGGAAGTCGGCCGAGTAATATGAAGAACATGTAATACGTCAACTGATGTTGAGACAGAATAAAAAATCGGAGACAGTACTTTTCAGCATGCTCTAGTAATATTCCGTCTCCTGGGGGTGACCAATTTATTTATCCGTTCAGCCTATTTTTTCATTAAAGTCCCGATAAATATATTTTTGGAAGCATCTTGCTACTTGAACGAAGGTGTACTGTCGTTTCATCAGTTAATAAACGTATCGGATCATGCTGAAGGGTACTGCAACCATACGTTTGCGGTAGAGCCGGCCGGGGTGGCCGAGCGGCTCTAGACGCTTCAGTCTGGAACCGCGCGACCGCTGCGGTCGCAGGTTCGAATCCTGCCTCGGGCATGGATGTGTGTGATGTCCCTAGGTTAGTTAGGTTTAAGTAGTTCTACGTTCTAGGGTACTGATGACCACAGAAGTTAAGTCTCGTAGTGCTCAGAGCCATTTGAACCATTTTTGTTTGCGGTAGGTGTGGTGATGAGAAGTTTCTTCGTGGATGGATGTCTGTCAGATAAGAGTTCGTCAACCTCTGGGTGTAACAACGAACAAATAACCGTAAGCAATCAACAGTCAACCCTAAGTGGCACAGCGATGCGGCTGTGATGACGGAGCAGAAAACCATCGTGACGTCTTCTCTCGTGGCTTTGTGTTCTGGACGGCATCGTTTATGTCTTGTCGTGGGCTTTTAACAAATTTTATGACGAGTCGTGAGATAGCAGAAGGCATCTGAAGGAAAGAGCAATTAAAGAAACCGAAATGTAAAAAAAGAGAACCGATGTTTATGGCACGTTCTGGCGCCTTTCCGCTTTTATGGTTGCTGCCAGCAAGTGTCATGCCTCTGACAATTTCGGCACTGCTCTAATGTTGCGTCACTGGTTTGTGCTTTAGGGTTCGGCTGTTGCTGGCGAGAATTAATTGCCAGTTTAGAACGCTGAACTCTCTTCTTTTGATGTGTTTTTTTTTCAGCCTGTCTCACTTGATGCTATACTCCGTCGCATTGGAAACAGAATACACTACCTTTGGCTTTTTAGAGAAGCATAATGTATGGAGTCAATCACTATCGTTTGTGCCCCACAAGCTGAATACAGATATAGATTTCTACGGAGAAATCGTAGATAATAGTCTTAAATTGGTTTACGCAAACGTTTGCAATTGATCCACACCGAGAAAAAGAGACAAAATTTCCACTTTATCAAGAAAATATGTGGTAGATTATGGAGGGGAATTTTTTTTTACATGTTGAGGGAACCGAGTTTTCAGCTGCAATTTGGAAACGAGCTCTGCAGTGCACTAGGCTATTGATCGGAGGATATTCTCTAGGATATGTCTAGGAGAACAATTATTGAACGTGTAGGAAAGAAGGTATTAAAGTTGTTGAAAAACTGAAAATTTAAGAAGTTTTATGGTCACGTTTTCACGAACGGTTAGGTATGTATACAGTTGCCTTGCAGCAATCACTGAAATACGAGGGTTGGAGCTTAAATATTGGCAACTATTTATTCACAACCGATACAAAAAAAGTTACATGTTAGCACCTGTTACTGTCCTTCAAACTAGTCATCAGCGTTCTGTAGTACCCGTTGCCAGCGATGTGGAAGGCGTATACCGTTATCAGTACCTGTTCTGTTGATGGTGCGAATGGAGCGGTCTACTGCCTGTCGAATCTCTGAAACAGTTCTGAAGCGAATGCCACTAAGTGGTACCTTCATCTTCGGAATCAAATAAAAGTCACAAGGACTTAAGTCCGGGGAGTATGGTGTATGGTACAGCACTTCCCAGTCCCATCGACCGAACAGAGCAGCCACAGCTTGCGCTGTATGCACCCGCGCATTGTCGTGCAAAATAATGGGTGGGTTGTGCCGAAAGTGTCGCCACTTCTTTCGCAAATCTGATCGCAGGTGAAGCTCCAAAAACGAACAGCAATACTGTGCACTGACGGTCTGCCGTGGAGGATCGTAATGCTTTAGGATAACACCATCACAGTCGTACACGAGGGTCACCATTACTTTCACCATACTGCGGCTCTGACGCACTTCCGACTTTCGCCGCGGCCCATAATGACGCCATTCGTTGGATTGGCGATTCAGTTTTGGCTCGTAAGATGTGGCCCATGTCTCATCCAGTGTTACGATACGGCGTAAGAAAGCCTCTCCTTTGCGCTCACAGCGCTCAGAGTGCGACTGAGCAGCGTCGTAACGCATCCATTTCTGCATTTTCGTCAAGTCATGCGGAACCCATCGCGATGCAATTTTTCGCCTGCCCGGGCTTTCCTTCAGGATGCGAAACACAGTCGAATGCGCTAATCCGGTTTCGTGGGCGAGCTCACGAATCGTATGGCGTCGATCACTGTCCACTAACACGGCAACAGCATGCACTTCTTCTTCAGAGACGCTAGGACCACTTGCCCGATGCACGTCCGCCACCGTTTGCCGACCTTCGTTGAAGGCTTTTACCCAGCGTGCCACTGTTCTGTACGGCAATGCCGATTCCCCGCACGCCTCTTGAAGACCTTGATGACGCTGTCGTGCTGTATGACCTCTGGCACATTCACTCTTGATCCAAAGTCGTTGATCCTGTTTTGAAAACATAGTGACACCGTTACGTTAGACCGCTCGCTCGCAAGTGACTGTGTTTACCTCGATTGTGGGCACGCCGGTGACGTGGGACGGGCGAGTCCATTTGCTCGGAGGTAGGTACGACAACAACGTGTGCTATCAGCGACAATAGTAGATTCCATTGCATAGTGTCTCCACAGCAGTGTTGCCGCTATTTAATTTCCAACCTACGTATAAATCCATCGGTGGCTAAGTTGGCAACGACTAGAAAAAATCTGGAGAAAGAAGAAAGTTAAGTGCTGAGGTTCAGCTACCGTATGTGCTGGAAGATAAATGTCCTACGGGACGCCAAGAGTGCTACCTGCATCACTGCACATGCTCCACGCATTTGTTCGCAAAGGTGTGGGCTGCTGTTAAGAGGAAATATATGTCAGCAGACATTCCGTTAAGCGCGTATTTGTGGAACTTCACTGACTTTATTTAAAATCTTTGTCAATCTACTAGAGTACTTCTTTTCTCTTCAGTATCAAGGGTACACGAAGAAACATATCTCTCTATATCTGTATCAATAAGTTTCACATAATTTTCATGTGTAATCACTCTGTGAGGAGACATAGAAGTCAATATAAGTGTAGTAACAATAATTTTATGCAGTATATTGGCTGAGGTAGTCGACGAAATTGAAAAGATTACCTCCTAGTATTTTTGGAATTATTTTTCGACTGACTCTTTTTAATCTTTCTGTGTCCCTTTAATGGCTTACGGGTAATATTTTTGTACATTTAGAGGAGGCAGCCAACAAGGTTTGCTTGATATGTTGAGCCTCGATTTCTGTTACATATACGCCAGATCCCTTCGACGAGACATTTGTATTATATTTTGTAGGCTCGCAGTACAAGCCTTTCCAAAAGATGTAACTCACTGTCTTGTATTCGATGGCCGTGTCGTACAATCCAGCTACATCCTCAGGTTACAGACCTTTATTTGTAAGATATTTAGCCAGCGCACACACAAGATGGTAGTCCCAGGTTTTCAAATATGCTGTTATTTCATAAATTCATAATCAAAATAAAAGAGCCATTTTCCTGTAACACTCTCTGACTACTGACATTAGTGTCGTAATACATTGCACATTTCGCGTTCATTGAACAGTCAGCCTCTGGGAATCCATTATGGGGGTATATAAACTACTGTGAAGATAAAGGAGTGAAGAGAGCATGTCAAACATACACAGGTTGTCTCTGGAAATGAGATAAGAATGGGAAAAAACTGGCGGCAAAGTACATTAAGCTCATGAAATCGAGAATCATAGTTCTCTGCATCTCGGCACCAGATCCTGGGAAGATGATGTTCAAACCTGCCCAATGTCCAAACTGGTGAGCCATATCCACACTACCCATGAAACACATGCATCGTCGATTTTAAGCAAGCCGGATAAAAATTTACTGGCACCGGGAACCACACGCTAATACCGCATAACACAAGCTATATCGTCCATAGTGGTTTCGGTTGGCAAGGAAGAGAATCCTCGAATTTGTTCTGGTGTGCCGTATCTATCTAAAGCCATTCATTCATCACTAGAACCTGTAGAGCTACCAAATGGTGGGGAAGCGATATCCACATTTCACATGCCGTTCCAAAGAGCCTCCAGTCTTATCCATGGAATTAAGATAGGGTGATTTAGGTGGCCAGCCGAGGTCGGATAGGATGCTTAAGCGTTCGTGAAACTAGAAACGTATACTATGAATATGTCTGGTATCATCTTGGAAGAAGTTAGTGTCCACATCATATTTATAATGCAGATTCAGGACAGAGGGCAAGAGATGGACTCCGAGGAGGCTGAAACAGATATCCTCGTTCATGTGCACGATACTATGAGTGGGCTCAAGCCATGGTACGAAAAACCACTCCCCCAACAATCGAGGACCACCTCCGACCTGAAATACGCTCTCCATACCCTCTGGGTCAGTCGCTCCACTGGACCGTCAGTGCACTCTGCATTTTGCACAATTTGAAATGAGGCAACTTCGGTACCCGTCGAACCATTCTCAAAGCCTGCAGACAGTCACTATCCAGTTCCTGTGTTGTTTGGACGTCTGAAGAATTGAACCTTCATTTGCCACTCTGAGCACATCCATTCTCGAGGTTCATTATTCAAAACGTTCATCGTATTCAGTTCCCTTGGCAATGTCCATTCGTAAATAGACTGTTTTTTTATACATATGCTACTGTGGAAGGATCTGTTAGAGTATTATGAAGGCTATTACTAGTAGTAAAAAGGGTGTTCCGTACCTGTTACCAGTTTCTGCCGTATTGCTACGTATCTAATATGCTACTTCCAAGACGTATGCGTTCTCTTGTATGCTTGTTTGTTCATTCACCATAATCGCAATGCCAATACCGAGTTCTGAGTTATTTATGAACCATCCAAGCCCTGAAGTTAAACTGATATAAGCCCAAACTAAAGTCGGGCAAGGATAGCGTTAGGACTTGACCCTATGGTTGACGACATGTTGTGTTTCATATTCGGTTTCGAACCTGTCAAATCTGGGATACCATGTGCTAAGGCTGCATAGGTGAGCGAATAAGAAGGATAGGAGGGGAATAGATCTATCGGATAATAAAGAGGAAGGGAAGTAAACAAATTAGTAACGGAGGATTAATATCAGACAGGAAATTAAAGAACACCAATTTTCGTGGTTTCCAGCTGCAATTGTTCTGTACCTATGTGAAAAATAAACACAATTCGCACTGCGATGCCTCTGTGCACTGAGAGGGTCGTGATCCACTAACTCATCAGTTCTTAGTTATTAAGATGGTATGTATTCTATATTGAACAGAGGAAAGAAATTAGGGTCCAATCTGGGTTGCATTTACAGTGACTTTTCTTGAACGAATCCAGAACCAAACTGGAGAGGGGAGGCTAGAGTTTGGTTGCATAAGATATCTGTTGACAAGAAAAGGGTGGGCTTCTGTGAACCAAGATTTTCCACACTAGTGGACATTGGCTACTTTTGAGAACTGAAGTCATGCCATCAATTTTGACTGAAAAACGCTGTTATCACCCAAAGGTAATATGAATGTCAACAAACACTCCCTATCTCTGAAAGCACTGATACCACCTGAATTTATCGCGTCCTAATATCCTATACGATGCGACTTGCAGTAACATATTCACGTACATTCACCAGCTAGCAGCAGCAACTTCTCTTCACGACTGTTCCCTCCGAAGACCTCTTCGTAACTCCTCCTTGCTGTGTCCTCTTCTGAACCTCGCCAAATTACCAGCCTCCAGCACTACTAGCGTCCAGCACAGGCAAGGTGTAGCGACTGAATTTTTGGTAGGGGCTAAGTGACCAATCTGCTGTCGCACTCCGAAAGTATGATGCGGTGGCCCTATCACGGCGTGATAGAAAGCACGGGCGGAAGTCATCCTAGGCTCCTTCCAGATCAGAGAAAAAGTTTTTATAACACCTTCTCGAAGCTTCTACAAATAATCCAGAGGAGCCAATCGGTCATCTCGCTTTTGACATAGGTACTGAGAGGGGCCGGCGGGGTGGTGGAGGGGGGCGAAGCCTTGCTTCTACCGTTGAGGTTTTAACTCTTGTAAGCCGAAAGCAGCACGTAGGCCGCTCAAAAATGTGCAGCTGTCGGGACTGCCAGCTTTTTTGATGAGGTCCATCCTGATATTGTCGCAAGATAGCATCGGAAACTCTCCCTAGCGTTCTCCAGGAAGACAGAGAAAAATCCTGCTCCGGCCAACTGCCAAGCTTACTACATGAATCTCGTGCAGGGTGCTAAATATGTACAGACTCGAGACTCTGATCACAGAGACCGATATACGGAAACGAAAAAAATCATGTCACAAACTTCCTCTAGGCATTAGTACACACGAATAGAATATGAGCTTGACAGTTGGGTCAATATGGGAATTTGGCATGTCAGAGATTTATAGATGCATGAAACAGGTGTGAGATTAGTGCACGTCTTTCAAGATGAAACTGCATTCACTAAAAGCAGCAATTCCCGTGGAGTATTAACCCTATAGTCATTTGGAAGGAGTGGCACTCCCCTTCGATCCCTGTTGTTTGAGATCTTTTTACGACTGTTAATGCTCAGTGTTACATATTGTGCTACCCCGTTCTTGGAGATTCGATGGACAGCCCGTGTTAATTTACCAGCAAAAATGGCGACTTCATTCGCGGTGTGATCATGGGCGCGTCGGAACATATCTCCTTTTTGCCACTGTGCAACGCCTCCACGACAATCCATCTCAATGTCTGATAACAAGTATCCCGACACTCCTGTGTGATGCGAAATTGATCCCTGGATGTCAGGAAAGGCGGATATAAAAGGAGGCGGGGAGTGTTGTGTTGTCAGTAAAAAAAAAAAGTGTGTGAAATCTTATGGGACTTAAGTGCTAAGGTCATCAGCCCCAAGCTTACACACTACTTAACCTAAATTATCCTAAGGACAAACACACACACCCATGCCCGAGGGAGGACTCGAACCTCCGCCGGGATCAACCGCACAGTCCATGATTGCAGCGCCTTACACCGCTCGGCTAATCCCGCGCGGCTTGTTGTCAGCAGAGAATCAGTAACAGCAGAATAGGTCTGCCATTGGAGCTGTCACTTCTAACGAGAAGTAGTTAGTGGACGTCGCCAGAGTAAAAAATGCATCAGGGATATTTTAATCCTTCAAAAGTTGTCCAAGTCGACTGTTGGTGATGTGATTGCGAAGTGGAATCGTGAAGTAACAACCACAGTGAAACCAAGACAAGTTAGGCCTCATGTACTGACGGACAGGGGACGTTGAGCCCTGTGGATGATTGTAAAAAAATTCCAAACAGTTAGTAGAATGAATCACCTGCTAGTTCGTAAGTGCTACTAGCAGTCCACTTAGAACAATGACTGTGCGTAAAGAATCGGATACAATTGCCGAGCAGCCCTACATAAGCCACGCGTTTCTGTAGTCAGTCTCAAGCGACGCTTGAGGGGTGCAAAGAGCGGTGTCACTGGGTAGCAGATGATTGGAAGTGACTGATTTGGAATAATAAATCACATTATACCCTCAAGTAATCCCATGGACGTTACTTGCCATCGTGTGTAGTGCCAACAGGAAAGATGAGTTTTGATATGGAAATGCATTTGATGGTTAGGCAGTGATCCACTGTTAGGGAAACTCAGAATACCGATAGATATGAGCACATTGTGCAGCAGAGCATCGTGTTTTGCGTACGGTAGAGAAACAGTTAAAGCATGTCAATGCACCCTGCATCATCTGTAAGGTAATGGCTTGTGGACAACAACATTCCAGAAGTTGACTGATCTGTCCAGATTCCTGACCTGAACCCAATGGAACAACTTTGGGAAAAGTTACAACATTGACTTTGCTTGAGAACCCAGCGTCCACCACCTCTACGTTCTCTTAACTGTCCCCAGGAGAGTTCCAGCAGTCGTAAAAGAGAAGGGCGCACACACATACAGCATACTGACGTTCACTGATAGATGTCCAGGTACTTTTGGTCAGATAGTGCACATATCGGTCCAGTGCAATGACTTCGTTTAACGGGGAAGGGGTTCTTGACCTTGCATAGATATGCTGCATATTGACGTTCACTAATAGATGTCCAGGTATTTTTGGTCAGATAGTGTACACATCGGTTTAGTGCAATGACTTCGTTTAACGAGGAGGTGTGGGGGGTTCTTGACCGTGCACATTTAAGAGGGCGACTAATGTTATGTCCTTTGGGTTGATGATAACGCACAGATCGAAGTCTATGCAATTTACAAACAGATGACACACACCATATCCCTTCTTTAGGTTAGTCGCTCTTAATTTGGTAACTAAATGCAGCATCTCTTAAGACCTTGCGGAACTGGTAGTACACTGAGGTAACAAAAGTCATGGGATACCTCCCAATATCGTGGCGAAGTGCAGCAACTCGACGTGGCGTGGACTCAACAAGTCACTGGAAGTCACCAGCAGAATTGCTGAGCCGTGCTGCCTCTACAGCCGTTTATAATCGCGAAAGTATTGCCGATGCAGGATGTTGTATTTGATTATGTCCCATAATTGTTCGATTGAATGCATGTCGGGCGATCTGGGTAGCCAAATCATTCGATCGAATTGTCCAGAATGTTCTTCAAACCAGAAGCGAAGAATTGTGACCCAGTGACGTGATGCATTCTCGTCATAAAAATTCCTCCGTTTTTGGGAACATGAAGTCCATAATGGCTGAAAATGGTCTCCAAGTAGCCGGAGGTGAACACTTCTAGTCAATGATCGGTGCAGTTCGACAAGAGGACCCAGTCCATACCATTATGGAGCCACAGTTAGCTTTCAGACTGCCTTGTTGACAACGTGTATCCATGGCTTCGTGGGTTCTGCGCCGTACATACGCCTTGCCATCAGCTCTTGCCACCTGAAAGCGGAGCTCATCTGTCCGGGTAACTGTTTTCCAGTCGTATAGGCTCTCAGCGGCCTGGGTGGCCGAGAGGCTCTAGCCGCTACAGTCTGGAACCGCGCGACTGCTACGGTCGCAGATTCTAATCCTGCCTCGGGCATGGATGAGTGTGGTGTCCTTAGGTTGGTTAGATTTAAGTAGTTCCACGTTCTAGGCGACTGATGACCTCTGAAGTTAAGTCCATAGTGCTCAGAACCATTTGAAACATTTTTTGATATGATCTCAAGCCAACGGAGCCGGTGCAGTCGACGTCGAGCTGTTAGCAAAGGCACCCGCGACGGCCGTCTGCCACCACAACCATTAACGCAAAACTTCGCTGCATTGTGCCAACAGATACGTTCGCCGTACGTCCCACATTGACTTCTGTGGTTATTTCACACAGTGTCTCTCGTCTGTCGGCACTGACAACTCTGCGGAAACGTCGCTGCTCTCGGTCGTTAAGTGAAGGGCGTCGGCCGCTGCCTTGTCCGTGGTGAGACGTAATGCCTGAATTTTGTTATTGACGGCATATTTTTGATACTGTGGGTCTCAGTATACTGAATTCCCTAATGATTTCCGAAATGGAAAGTCTCATGGCTCTATCTATGAGTACCATTCCGTGTTCAAAGTTTGTTAATTCCCCGTCGCGCAGTCATAATCATTTTGGAAACCTTTTTACGTGTATCACATGGCTAGAAATGACAGCTCCGCCAATGCACTTCCCTTTTATAAGTTGTGTACGCGATAGTACATCTACATTTACATCTACATTTATACTCCGCAAGCCACCCAGCGGTGTGTGGTGGAGGGCACTTTAGGTGCCACTGTCATTACCTCCATTTCCGGTTCCAGTCGCGTATGGTTCGCGGGAAGAACGACTGCCGGGAAGCCTCCGTGCGCTCTCGAATCTCTATAATTTTACATTCGTGGTCTCCTCGGGAAGTATAAGTAGGGGGAAGCAATGTATTCGATACCTCGTCCAGAAACGCACCCTCTCGAAACCTGGACAGCAAGCTACACCGAGATGCAGAGCGCCTCTCTTGCAGAGTCTGCCACTTGAGTTTGCTAAACATCTCCGTAACGCTATCACACTTATCAAATAACCCTGTGAAGAAACGCGCCGCTCTTCTTTGGATCTTGTCTATCTCCTCTGTCAACCCGACCTGGTACGGATCCCACGCTGATGAGCAATATTCAAGCATAGGTCGAACGAGTGTTTTGTAAGCCACCTCCTTTGTTGATGGACTACATTTTCTAAGGACTCTCCCAATCAATCTCAACCCGGTACCCGCCTTACCAACAATTAATTTTATATGATCATTCCACTTCAAATCGTTCCGCACGCATACTCCCAGATATTTTAGAGAAGTAACTGCTACCAGTGTTTGTTTCGCTATCATATAATCATACAATAAAGGACCCTTCTTTCTATGTATTCGCAATACGTCACATTTGTCTATGTTATGGGTCAGTTGCCACTCCCTGCAGGAAGTGCCTATCCGCTGTAGATCTTCTTGCATTTCACTACAATTTTCTAATGCTGCAGCTTCTCTGTATACTACAGCATCATCCGCGAAAAGCCGCTTGGAACTTCCGACACTATCCACTACTACCGCTGCCTGTATATGTGCGATCGCTATAGCACGACATATGTCACCCCAGAGCTCATTAGGTACACTGGAAGTAAAGTCAGTGCGCGAACTTACCGCTGCAGAAGAGGCGAGGAGCCGCCGTTGAGTCAGCTGCGGCCAGCTGTCTTCAGTCAAGGAGAACTGGTGCGGCGTCCCACTGCAAACAGCTGGCTGGCGGGCTGCTCCTGGACGCGTCCGAAAGAGCCCGGCGCCTTGGAGCGCCGGCGTCCAGCGGCAGCGGCAGCGGCGGCGTGACGTTACGTCAGGACGCGGCGCGGCCGGCCATCGGAAGCGGCGCCCGCTCCGCGGCCAATGGCGACAGGTGCGCGCGGCCGCACCGGCCAATCAGCGGCGCCGCCGGCGGGCGCTCCGCGGCCGTATGCCCGCGCCGCACGCGAACTTGGCGCGCACTCTGCACCGGACACCGTCCCGGCGAGCACCTGCCGCCGCGCACCCGCCACTGCCTGCGCCAGCGAGCACGCCCCCTCCGCGCGATGCGCTGCTTATCGGACGCCGACTGTTCGCGGCGCGGCCCCCGCTGAGGCGCCACCCCCGCCGAGACGCCGCCCCCGCACCCAGTCGCGTGTCGCCCGCGCCCGGCGCGTGCCACGCACCCCGCCGCCAGCGTCTGTGACGTGCGACTGTGTCTGTGCGCGTGTGTGCCGTGCCGTTCGTTCCGTTCCGTTCTGTGCTTGTGTTTGGAGCGTCGCCTCTGCCGTCTCCTCTCTGTTTGTGGATACGCCGGAAGGCGCGGCACGGCGACTGCATACTCCACGTGACAGGTTAGTGCTCAGCCGATACGCCCACTGCGACTCGGCGCTCTCTCGTTGACAGTCGTACCAAAGTCGGCGATTGCTCTTATCGCGCAATATCCGAAGAGGGCAGATTACCATCAGTCGGTATATAAGTAACATGCTGAATGACATTTGGAGGCAATCAAGGTGGTCTTATTTTACATAGATAAGACTGTATGAGCTAAAGCTTGTGTTTTTGAGCCAGTGGCAACGAAGAACATTTTTGTTATATCCCTCACAAAGCGCAGCCACAGCAGCATCTGGCCCGTGTGTTAAAGTTCCTGATCATAACCAATTTAAATGGCGCTGACACTGGAATTGCCTTCTGAAGGAGTGAGGTCACTTCCCCACCTAATCATCGTCAACAAACTTACCTCTTGGTTTCGTCCGCCACTGTAAGTGAACGCTACCATGGCGCTTCCAAAATGTCAGCTGCTTTCTGCAATGACATCTACGAGACAGTAACTGTCGTTTCTGTTTCCGTAATTACCGGAATCACATGTGTCATTAACATTTTTAAAGACGCCACCAAGACATTATAAGCGTGATAAAACCGTGGAAAAGTAAACTCTGAAATCCTTAATGTCAAAACGCTTCTTAAATTATTATGAAAGCTGTATTACAACATCACACCAAATTGTTGGTGTCTTCTTTTCAGGCAACAGATTCACAATCAATGAAGCTGAATATCTGAATTCCACTACCAATCGCTGTTGGGACGCTTCAGTGTGGCAATAACTATCTTTTCATTGTATTTTTTCGATTATGTGAACTCTTCAGATGCTAAGTCGATCAGTCAGAGTACACATAAAATACAGGCCGATATTAAGCGGTAATGTAGACGAAAAATCAAGTATCTGAATAGTTATCGCATGTCCAGCCGGATGGCGTGCTCGATATTTCAGCAAGTCGACTTTTTGCCATCTTCAGGCGTCATCAGAAACGTTGGAAGACGGCAAGAACTCGGCTAGGCGTAATATCGCGGTCTTTGAACGACGCCACTCCGCTGAATAACCACGAAATGTTCAAGATTTCTGTATGCTGGGAAACCCTAAAATCGTACCAAAAGAGATGGTACAACTGCACAGAAGTAATAAGAACTCAGTGACAAGTGAACAGATGTATTATTTGCTGGACTCATTACTTAAAGTACGACGTCTTCGAAATTTTTCGTTCCTCCGTTCATGTGTCTGGTAGCTAGTCAGTTCGCTGAAGTAGCGTCTCACAGTATGTGTCACAGAAGCAGAAATCCGACGATGAATGGCTGTGAAATGGAAGACAGCGAAGCCCCCATGGCAAAGGACCAACACATTAAAAGAACACACTCATTAACTTTTTACACATTAAGTTCTAAAATTTAAAGCACTGAAGCTGAGCGCCCAGTGTCGGGCAATGTATTCCTCGAGGAACTTCTTGGTCCTTACGATTTTCCTAAATCCTTTAAAGAAAACACCACATGCCCATTTTCTTCCTAATCCTAGCCGTGTCGAAGCATAAGCTTCGTCTTTAATGATCTGGAACTTAAGAAGATATTTCAGATTTATGGAACCTCCAAATTACATTTTGATCAAGTTTTGGGTGACACTTGATTGTGCAGCTCACACAGTAATATTGCCAACAGAAGAGACACTGTCCCGGACTACCTACACTGCGTTGTTTATCGCGGCACTGTGTCGCAATGGCACACTGTCACCTTGCACCTCAGATAAGGCCGGTTCTAAAAAGTACGAAATTCATCGTTCCTACGCTACCTGAAAAATTCTCTGCTACAAAGTAGATAGTTTCGTGTAGCCACAGTAGCGCCTTTCAGGAAATTTGCTCAGGTTTAGCTAGCAACAGCAAGCCATTTCTGGTACCGTTTACTCCCCATGTCTGTAACTCTATGGTAGAAAAACTGTCTGCAACGTGTATTTTCAGTTATTTACGTGTAAGATTCGTTTGCACGCCACAAATAATTCGTCTTCGTGGAACTTGTAAACATGAGCAGTGTTAATTGGTAGGTAATTACTTCACACACTCACATCTAATAGTTTCAGAAACGGTGACAGTGTGATGGTTTTAATAAAAAAAACTATTTTTATCCCTTTTCAGGAGCAAGTGGAGCATGCAATTATTTCAGTAAATTTACTTCTGATAGGTACCGTTTCCAGTCGTCGACAATATGGAAAAGAGTTACGTCTGCTTGCGGTTTCCTTTGAGTCCTTCTGCAGTAAGCAAGAGTTTATATTTAGTATTTTCCTAGGAAATCCTTTCCTCTAATTTTAATCTTTCAATACATCACATTTTTCCTACTGGTGTTTACAAACACATATTCGTAGCAACTACATTAACTTATTTATTTAAATGAACTGGTATTTCATTTCTCTGCAAGACCTAATGGCCGTTGACATTAAGCACAATGGGAAAAAAAAATAAGGTTGTGCAGAGCAATCGTCTATTGCGACCATGGCAACATATCAGGTATAGTTTAGCGCGTAGACGAAGACAGTGTATTTAAAGATTGCAAAATGTAAATCGAAGAGAAATAAAATGAATTACTTCAGTGTATATAAGACCACAATAGGCGGTAGTTCATCAATAATAAAGTTATAGTTCAAAAGCTACTTTAAGTTTCGAAAATCACAATGTCATCAGTGATCATTGACCTGTTACCATAGTCATGTGACGTGGTTGAGCCAAAGATTGAATGGAACTGGAAGATGGCTGAAAATCGTCCTAAAATTCTCTGTGGAAATCTTTCCCTGGACAATAAAAGTTCTAATTTATCCCTGGTTGTAGATCAGCACTGTCGATGTTACATAGCGTGATACCTTTCTAAAGATCTACTACATGGAAGGTAACTTTTTACGTTTTTCCAATATTTTTAATTACAGCAGTTTTGTCACTTCTTGGTTAAGTTTTGCGTTACCATAACGTTGGAAGTAACATGTAATAGCGTACTAGGCATCAGTGTGTTACAATGACGACGCATCCATCTGTTAACGTGCTGATTAACGACCGGTTGACGCCAACACAACCACGACTAGAGGTGTCATAAACCAAAGCGATTACAGCACACGCAGCAACGCAGATAGGCTATGTTTCCGACACGTTGTCGGTGAATGCGATGAGAATGGCATTAAAACTAGTAGCACGCATGTTTTCATGGTGACTAGTTAATATGGAACCGAAGGTATTTATTGTCATGTTGTACTACCATGAGTTGTGATATAGGATCGAAGAAGGATGCCTATTACGCGACGTGCGCAGAAAAGAACGCAGAGCGTTGTATATTTCCTCATCTTAAAAAACAAAACACACACACAAATAACCGCACAAGCAAATACATGTGGAACGTTGTTCGAGATGCTGATCTTTCGGAGAGCTTTTCCGCCACACTGCACCAACGCCGCTTCGGCACAAGCCATGTTAGCACATCAGTTCTTGTTTGCTGCGAGTTATAATTAACGTCGCAACAGTGCTGTCACTTCCACAGGCGTGTGTAACTTCACGATGCCAGCCATAATCCCCTAATGCGTCACTACTTTTCGTATACCTCGCCTCTGGTGTGGTATAATGTAAACGGTTTTTTTCTTTTATTTTTTTCTTTCACAGAAGCTTACTGACTTTTCCCCGCTTTCATTTTCAATTGCCATTGCCATTTGTTTTGCACGCATGTGCTCACGCCCGCGCGCCTGTGTGTGTGTGTGTGTGTGTGTGTGTGTGTGTGTGTGTGTTGTGTGTGTGTGTGTGTGTGTGTGTATCACGAAAAGCACCTTATGATGATTGTATGAGAAGTGATAAAACCTTCAATAGCTAGGTAGGTCCCAACGGAAGAACTAATTTCAAGAACAGTTATAAGACTGTTGACAGAATTGTGTTTTTCTCCTTGCGTGTAGTTAAAAGATTCCAAAAATTAATCCCTGGTGACCTGCCTTGATTTCAGTAGTTTAACTATTCACGTTACCACACCAGAAGCTGGTTTTCTGCACTCTGACGATGCCCTAAGGAGTCGGAAGCCACTCTGTGTACAAATAAATAGTATTTGCAGAACATCAGGAATGTTTTCCCTTCAACGTAGGTGGTTGAAAATAAGGAAAAAAAATTCGCACCTCTGCTAGATAGCGCCAGTCGAAAATTAAGGAGGTGATCAAAAGTTTCGGCTCGAAGGATATACAGTCCAGGATCGGTATGCCAATTAGACAAAAGCGCTGTGAACATTAAGGCAATCGTCCCATCGACGCACCTGGATGAAGTTATCTATTTGTTAAAACACTGTGTCCTTCTGCGTGAAGATGTCCGTAACTGACTTCTGCATATCCTCGTCCGACAGGAATCGTCGACCCTTCAGAGCCTTTTTTAAGGAACGGAAGTCAGAATTATAGGATACTACAGTGTCTCCTACTTGCCTGCAATGGATGAGGCTGGCTGGCATGCCATATCGACCGGCATCCTGTGTCGAACCACGAAACTTGGCCCACCATTCCACAACTTTGGCTTTCGACAGTATCTCTACTTCATACGCATTCTTCATCCTTCAATGGATGTCTACCGGTGTCTGTCCTTCGCAGCCAAGAAAACACTAACAATACGTAGGTCCTATTTGGACGTATTTGGTAATGTCGTCGCCGTAGTTCACGTTTCCGCATTTACAGCACACACGTCGGGAAGACGCTAATACCACACTAATCCCTTGGCTACACGTCGGTGCTTGTATTTCCTTCTCGGAATTGCGCTACGTTTCATATATGCTGCAGCAACACCCTCAAACTGAAACTTTTTTATCATCCCTTACAACAGTTTAACAACATTTACTCGTTTTCATTAAACTGCTTTCGCCTAATGCCGTGCGCGAAAGTCGTATCTCGCCCGAACGCGTTAATGAGCCGAGTGTGAATGAATTTGAAAACATTATTCAGTAGGTAGAAGGAATTCCTTGGACAAGCACACCCAGTATTTCTCCACGTTTCTGTGTTCAGTATACAATAGTACGACGGGATTTACGTATGCATCGCCTCTGTCCATATTTACAGCGGATTCAATTCCTTCGAGAAGGAAATTAGCTTCCCCGGACTTAAGCCATTTACATTTTTGTCTGTGCGGTGGGTTGAAAGCCGAAGTCTACATAGGAGTAAACACAAGAGACGAATTAATCGTTCGGACAGTGTATAGTGCTGCCCTTACAAAAGAAGGCTAAGACGTCTACAGAAGAGCTAAACATGACGTAGCCACGGAAACTCAAAAGTTCTATAAAGTCAGAGGTGGAATTTAATTTTAACCGTGTCATTCCTAACACCTTCGGTGAATATTTGTTTGGGCTACTTTCTGACAGTTTTATCTCTGTAAGGACAAGAACGGGACATATGTTACGTGGAATGTTTTATTCCAGTTAGTCTATACCAGCACCTCCGAAAACATCTGCCATTCCAGTTGAAGCACCCTAAATGATCCAGTCCCCCTTTCCTCACTACAGCTCCCTCTAGTAGCACGGAAGTTACTCCCTAATGTATTGACGTATGACCTAACATCCTTTCCCTTCATCTATTCAGTGTTACCTATTCCCTTCATCTGGTCAGTGGACAAGTCTGAACTGAATTTCTTTGGTTCTAATGGTTCAAATGGCTCTGGGCACTATAGGACTTAAGTCGCCTAAAACTTAGAACTAATTAAACCTAACTAACCTAAGGACATCACACACATTCATGCCCGAGGCAGGATTCGAACCTGCGACCGTAGCGGTTGCGCGGTTCCAGACTGAAGGGCCTAGAACCGCTCGGCCACCGTGCCGGCCTGAATGTGTTTCTTTATTTTTCTTCTCGGTCCACTTACTTGTCTGGGTCCTCCGAAACATCACATTCGAAAAGCTTAAAATTTCTTGTTTTCGTTTTACTTCCGTATAATGGCGATCTCTGGACGTGCTGTCTGAGGAGTTTCTTTTTCAAGTTAAGGCCAACACTGGATAATAATCTTATGGTCAGTAACGATCTTTCTGCGTGTACTGTTAACTTTTACGTCATCTTTTCTTTGTCAATCATGAGCTATTTTTCTTCCGTATTAGCAGAGTTCCTTCACATAGACTACTGCATGCTCCACAATTTTGATGTTAAGTTTACCGCTGACTTTTTGATCGCCCATTATTAATCTAGTTTTGTACTTTTACAACATCGCAGGTAAAACGTATCCGTTCCAGATAGGTAACGGGGCAATTTGGTTTAGTACACAGTATTACCAACAGTAGATGGGTGTTATTTATCCTTTTTTACAGCAAAAAAATGTTCATATGTGTGTGAAATCTTATCGGACTTAACTGCTGAGGTCATCAGTCCCTAAGCTTACACACTACTTAACCTAAATTATCCTAAGGACAAACACACACACCGATGCCCGAGGGAGTACTCGAACCTCCGCCGGGACCAGCCACACAGCCCATGCCTGCAGCGCCTAAGACCGTTCGGCTAATCCCGCGCGGCGTTTTGCAGCAAGTAACATGTATTTTTACCCATCCAGGGTCTCACCGTGACAGTTTTCAACCAAATACCACTAACAGAGAAATAAGTCTTACCTTTCTGAACAAGTAGTTTCGTTCTTCCGACTTTTTGTTTACGCCCTAAGCCAGTCTGGTGCAGTCGCAGGACCGGTGTGGGGCAGATAAACGTTGCCGCTCTCGGAAGCCGCGCCCGTGTCGGCCAGCAGCGAGGGCGGCCTCGGTGGCCCTGCTGAGCACTCGGTGCCACGGGTTGCGGGCGGTCAGGGGTCAGCGCCGGCGAAACCAGCGGCGCCAGCCGAGCCGCAAGGTCGCGCGCGCTGCCCCGGCTACCGAGCGGCGCCGAACCGAGCCGGGCGCGCCGCGGGCTGCCGTGCGCGGGTCGGGAGGCGGCGTGCCCCAGGCTCACTCTCTCCCGTGGGACTTCCCACTCTGACCAGTTTTCCTCACTTTGCCGCAGCTGTTGACGCTCGGCCGTAGAGCAGGGATGGAAAAAAGCCGGCCGGTTAAAACCGATACCAGGATGTTAGTTCTGAATGGCCGGTATTTTTCGGTATTAGTTTGACCTCGGCTATAACTGATGTTTCTTACACTGAAGCGCCAAAGAAACTGGCATAGGCATGCATATTCAAATACAGAGATATGCAAACAGGCAGAACACGGCGCTGCGCCTATACAACACAACAAGTGTCTGCGCAGTTGTTAGATCGGTTACTGCTGAGACAATGGCAGGCTGTCAAGATTTAAGTGAGTTTGAACGTGGTGTTACAGTCGGTGCACGAGCGATGGGACATAGCTTCTCCGAGGTAGCGATGAAGTGAGGATTTTCCCGTACGACCATTTCACGAGTGTACCGTGAATATCAGAAATCCGGTAAAACATCAAATCTCCGACATCGTTGAGGCCGGAAAAAGATCCTGCAAGAACGGGACCAACGACGATTGAAGAGAATCTTTCGAATCGCGCCTCGGACACGGATATGTGTGATGTTCAAATGGTTCAAATGGCTCTGAGCACTATGGGACTTAACTTCTTAGGTCATCAGTCCCCTAGAACTGAGAACTACTTAAACCTAATAACCTAAGGACATCACACACATCCATGCCTGATGTAGGATTCGAACTTGCGACCGTAGCGGTCGCGCGGTTCCAGACTGAAGCGCCTATAACCGTTCGGCCACCGTGGCCGGCGTGTGTGATGTATGTCCTTAGCTACGTTCTAGGGGACTGATGGCCTCAGATGTTAAATCCCGTAGCGCTCAGAGCCATGTGAAGCATTTGAAGACAATCGTTCAACGTGACAGAAGTGCAACCATTTCGCAAACTGCTGAAGGTTCCAATGCTGGGCCATCAACATGTGTAAGCGTGCTGACCGTTCAAAGGAACATCATCGATATGGGCTTAAGTTTTGTTTTTAAATAAACCATATAAAAAATACGAGTAATTTTTTCCTTTAAAAATTCCATTGCTTTGAAATATTGTTTCATAATAGAAAACGGGACAAGCGATCAGGTTTTTTTGAATAGCAATACCAACAGAAACGAGAAACAAACACATGGCAATAATATATCTGTTACCACGTGGCGTGGCCTATTAGATGGTAAGAGTGTACATGCATCGCTCAAGACTTGTCCCTTCTGGTCTGTGTGGTAGTTTCTCACTGGCGTCGTCGGAAATCAGTCGTATTACAGGGTTGCACCATGATCCAGACCAGCGAGGATCACTTGGAATCGGACGGCGTACAGAACACCGAAGCCAGGATCACCAAAAGGCGAAGGACGGCAGCAGTTGGCCTCTCGTCAGCTTTTACGAAAGGACAAACAGTGCCCTTTGTACTTGGATACTTTAGTATGTCAGAGGAGAAACTTGCAGATGACAACGAGTTACGGTATCGATATATTGCACCAAAGTGGCAAAAAATCTGGTAAATAAGGACCAGAACATTACATATTATAAAGAGCGGTATAACATGATACAAGTGTACAAGCGATAATTTGGTTCACAAAAACTTTTACATTGGTCGTAATGTCTATACCTTCTCCTTCCTTTAGGAAAAGTGATCTTTGTTTACTGCGTCATAGGTACCAGTTTTCTGCAAGTTTGCCATCCTCAACAATCAAACAGAGCGCTACATGACTATCACTTGTGTTCACATTTGCTATGTTTAAGCTGACATTACGTTCAAAGAGGGAGGAAGCAAAGAAGATCTCACATCAACTTTTTGATTCAGATAATCTTTATGGCCTCTCTGAACTGAAATTAGCTGAAACTTTACATGTGTGCATGCCCGGTGTTCCGCAGTTTGAAATAAGTGCCGCACGAGTATTAATTAGATTTCATTCGGTAAGTTCTCTGCTACGGCAGTCGAAATCACTGCATTTCAGTCAGTGAGTCAGCCGTCATATTCCGCAGTGGTCATAACGCCGATATTAGTGTGTTCAACATGAATTTGTCTCAAAACATTTACGACACTTACGAGATGCTGACAAGTCGAAACACACGTGTGAGCAAGAAGTTAATCGTTTGTTGAAGGAAGCTAAGCTGAGGTCCACCGACATAAATCAAGACATTGAAAAGCTTGGTAATAATACGAGTCAAAGGATGGTACAAAGAGTGTTGTCTTCCATCGGCAAAATAAATAAAGGTTCAGTGACAGTTTATACAGTATCCAAAATGAGGTCAATTTTTTAGTGATCCGTCAAAACGGTTAATGTTATTTTCGAGCAGCCTTTTTGTCCGTTTGTGTCTGTGTGTCTGTCCCTCCGAATACTATTCAGGGTTGACACGTTTATAATGGAATGTTTTTAATCACTCGTTTGAAACACTTTTCAACCCATACTTCATAAATAAAATACGGTTTTATTATAGTTGATCAGTATTTAAAACAAATGGAAAAATTATTTTCTACCGACAATGAAGTAAAAACCACTTAGTCGGAGGTGGACGTCTCTCACAAAATCTGACCAAGTGGACAGGGGGTCCAAATTTTGAAGTAAACGCCTCAAGTAATTAATGGATGTCCCCTAACGCAAAAAGAACATCGTCAGCTTGCGCGTCGCTGCCGGTAACACACAGTAACGTTTGATCTTTTACTGTAGACCTAGTTCGTTTCCTTTACTTGCAGGTAATTTCCACGTCTGCTCGTGAGACTTGTAAACCACAAAGTGGAAAACTTAAATGTTCGCGAAAATGACAGTCGCATGCGACTGATAAGCGCTATCTGCGGCGTTCCCCCAAGGCCAGCTGCCGAGTTTACTGATAAGTAGGAATGTCTGAACAATTGTCTCAGCAGACAACCACGTGCTGTGCTGTACAATTTGCCGCCGCCGCGAGCGCTGCGCTGTAAAGTTGGCGGACGGCGCTCAAGAGCCCTGTGCGCTTGCCCTTATTGAATTTACGTTCTCCGCCTTGTCCCCAAAAATCACCGTGTGTGTACAACCTAAAGCAAAACTGCATGCTTTAGTCAATGGCAAAGAAGTGTTTCGCTTAGTATAATCTCGCTACTAAGGGATATTACAAAGAAACCAAAAAATTAATTCTACCCGCAACTCTCTTGACCCTATAAGGGTGATGACAATTCGTTCGAAGTAGTCCGTTGGTGCATCAAAGTACGCGAGTCTCTTCTCACGCTGTTTTCTTCTGTGTATGTGAAGATTAAGTTGGTTCTTTCGTTAAGTGACGTAACTTTTATCTTTTAATTTTCAACTTCTCTACGAGCAGCACAGCTAACGAGTCACTCACGAAGTGACTCTTAGGTGTCGACTGCTAAACTGTAGCGACTCTGTGAGGGCGGGTCGTGAGTCGTTCTTGGATAACTGAGTTGACAGAACACTTGCCTCCGATATCAAAAGGTCCCATGTTCGAATCCCCGAACGCCATATAGGTTTGATCTGCCAGGATGCTTCATATCAGCACTCTCTCCGTTGCAGAGTCAAAATCCGTTCTGTATACTTAACAGTAGTTTTAGACACTACGTCAACGTAAGCATTCTCTTCTGTTCTTCAAATTTCACCATTGACAACGTTCAACACCACAGTGCATTACTAGGAATAGACCTACTGGAGGTTCCCTAAGACGTACACCGACAGAGTACAGACTGATCTTCTGTCAACTACACATACACGGCGTGGTCGTGGAGTAGTTCTGAACTTCTCATTGGTAGGTTCCAATCCTCTTCCAGCATTTTTAATTTAAGATTCCCTGTATCGTTTCAAGTGAATGTCGAAGTGGTATCCCCGGCTTTTGAGCAGGTATATGGGGAAACTACAGTTTAACATCGTCCTAATTGCTTATACAATGCATTTTGTTCCCAGATAATTTATGCGCGTAGTACTTTCACACCTTGAAAAGGAGAAAGATTCAAGTAGTGTACCGTTCAATTTACATTACTTCTCCAGCAGTTTTGTTAGTACTGTTAGAGATTCAATGGTCTATCATTTGAAGACAGATTCCTTCTGCAACACTCCAATCGTTCGTTAAAAAGAAACAATACAGAGAGAGGTATTCAGGAAAACGCGTGTTTAAAGTGCCGCCAACTCGAAGTTATTGGAGTCGTAACGCTAGTTCGTATTAAAATGCACACACTAGGCCAACGAAGCCGAACGAACGACAGTCAACAACTACATTAGCCGATATTTGCTTAGTGTTTACGGGTGTCATATCGGAGCCAAGGAAGCAATTAGCCTTGATTGCTGTTCGGTCTACTGGCAGCAACACCAAAACGTTGGTGGTTGGTTGGCTTTGGCCCCTCTCTTGGTGTGGACGCCGGGTTGGATGTTCTTTGGTTTAGCAGCGATTTTTTCGTGTCTCTAGAACTGGTGTCTATTTAACTTTTTTAAAACAGCCACACGTCAGACTTAGTCTGTTTTATTGACCGGTTTCGCTCTTTAGTTTAACAAGGGCATTATCAGAAACTCTGGTATTTGCATTTTAACGTAGTTGGCAGTTAAATTAAAGAGCGAAACCAGTCAATAAAACATATTGAATGTGACTTGTTGTTGTCCTGTTTCCCCTGTAGGCAATGCACGCCCTCGCTAATAGTTTGCATTTACTGTCGGAATATGTAAATAACATTAAAGCTTATAGAGTTTTATCATGAAAGGGTATGTTTATGGACCCCTACGAACTGCGACTGTAAAAACAAAGTGAAAAGACTAGACGTTTGGAGGAAAATAGCTCAGTTACTAGAAAGCGATATTCAGGATTTGAAAAGAAAGTTGTGCCTCTCTTGACATTTTTTCGCAGTGAACGACAAGGAGTAACAAACAAAACTGGGAATCACTATTAGCTTTCTGCTGCAAGTACAGCTCTTCAGAAAAAGATGTTATTTTAGGGCTTACACAGTTAAATAGCACCTATTGCGATTCAGCCTTAAGGAAGACATTAATTTTATCCTACTACAGTGCTCCCTGCTTTTTAAAAGAGAGCTCGACCATCAGCGTCTTTTCTTCTTCTTTTTCTGATGATCATCTTCTTGTAGTAAAATAAATGCTGCACATGCAACAACTGCTAAGTCCTCTTCTTTGCTCATAATATCAGCCGGTGAAATCGTTATTAAAACAGTAACGAAACGGGAGCAACGTCGGCAAGTTATGAGAGCCAGTTGCGATTCCACATGGCCGAATCTCTTGGTCCCAAGCTTCCTTGCTGAAAGAGGTTTGTAAAGTAACTTTTTTGCTCACTCATTTTTGTAGAGGTGCACGACTAAGGAAACTAACATGTTTACTTTGGAGACTGTATTAACCTTCAGCGCCTGAGGTCAACAGTGGACGACCCTCCATCCAGTCCCCGGCGCGTACGGAGTGAACTTACGGTACAGGCCGCCGTTTCCGTCGGCTTGTGCTGACTCGTAGAACAAAGAAACCACATATCTTAAATAAATACATGGAATTTCCCATTAAACGGACACATTCGCTTCGCATTACGCAACCCGCCGCACAGACGGCTGTAATTTGCGCCTGGCCCCACGGTATAGTGACTCAGCAGGCAGCAGTCCGTTGCTAGGCAACCGGCGACGCGGTGTGACCGGGGCCGACCTCGGCGCGGAACCTGTCCCACACGCGGCCAGGTGGCGAGCCCGGCCTGTGATCAATTCTCGTCACACCATCTGCCGGCCAACCGGGCAACAGCTTGTGATCGAAGAGGCACACGGTACGCCTTCCACACGTGCAGCCGACGCGAGAGAATCACTCCTAACGGTATGCGTTGCTAATCAGCTAGTTTGTATGCACCAGCCGGTACACTTGGTGAATCACATAAAACACAGAATAACCACTTATTATACAAAACTGTTATACTCTTTCCCAAGACGTACACCAGCAGAGCAGAGACTGTTCCCCATTCAGCTACTCGTACACACAGCGTGGTTGTGGAGTGGAACTTGTAGGTGTCGACCCCCGTAGGAGCAGTTTTCACGTAAGTTTCCCTAAGTCGGTTCAATCGAATGTCGGAGTGGTTCTTTCAACACGGAAGCGGTCAATGCCTCCTTCCATCCTTGTCTAGTGCGAACTATCGTGGTGTCTTCAATAACCTCGATATCGACAATATTTTAAACAAATGCTTTCCTTGCTACCTAGATATCGACAATATTTCAAACATTGTAATAATAATATTGAACCAAAATGCTGCTAAGATTGAAGTTGTTTTATTGCTGTTCATCAAACAGTTGCAAGCGGCATATTTCAGTAATTGTGATAGTAAGGAACAAAATGGATTGATCAAATGCTAAATAAGTGGTACAAAGGAAAAATTAAAAGCGATGGACAACGAAAACTGGTACTAGAGTGTATCGTGGAGGACCATTTCGAAGGCATTCAGTAGTAGTTATCTCGGCACAGCAAAAGGGACATTGTAAGCGAAGGAAGATAGTAAAATACGTCTCAGTTTCAGGATGTTCGGTGTAGTACACAGGTGACAATGGAATGATCCGGAAAAAGAGTAGGAATGGAAAATGACAGTCCCAACAAGGAATTGTACTTAAAACTTGTATCAGAAACATACGTAAACGAAAATTCCAGAAAGTTTATTTTATTGACGATTTGTCTCGGTTAAACCTAGATTTGCTGGCAGAAATTACACTCCTGGAAATTGAAATAAGAACACCGTGAATTCATTGTCCCACGAACGGGAAACTTTATTGACACATTCCTGGGGTCAGATACATCACATGATCACACTGACAGAACCACAGGCACATAGACACAGGCAACAGAGCATGCACAATGTCGGCACTAGTACAGTGTATATCCACCTTTCGCAGCAATGCAGGCTGCTATTCTCCCATGGAGACCATCGTAGAGATGCTGGATGTAGTCCTGTGGAACGGCTTGCCATGCCATTTCCACCTGGCGCCTCAGTTGGACCAGCTTTCGTGCTGGACGTGCAGACCGCCTGAGACGACGCTTCATCCAGTCCCAAACATGCTCAATGGGGGACAGATCCGGAGATCTTGCTGGCCAGGGTAGTTGACTTACACCTTCTAGATCACGATGGGTGGCACGGGATACATGCGGACGTGCATTGTCCTGTTGGAACAGCAAGTTCCCTTGCCGGTCTAGGAATGGTAGAACGATGGGTTCGATGACGGTTTGGATGTACCGTACACTATTCAGTGTCCCCTCGACGATCACCAGAGGTGTACGGCCAGTGTAGGAGATCGCTCTCCACACCATGATGCCGGGTGTTGACCCTGTGTGCCTCGGTCCTATGCAGTCCTGATTGTGGCGCTCACCTGCACGGCGCAAAACACGCATACGACCATCATTGGCACCAAGGCAGAAGCGACTCTCATCGCTGAAGACGACACGTCTCCATTCGTCCCTCCATTCACGCCTGTCGCGACACCACTGGAGGCGGGCTGCACGATGTTGGGGCGTGAGCGGAAGACGGCCTAACGGTGTGCGGGACCGTAGCCCAGCTTCATGGAGACGGTTGCGAATGGTCCTCGCCGATACCCCAGGAGCAACAGTGTCCCTAATTTGCTGGGAAGTGGCGGTGCGGTCCCCTACGGCACTGCGTAGGATCCTACGGTCTTGGCGTGCATCCGTGCGTCGCTGCGGTCCGGTCCCAGGTCGACGGGCACGTGCACCTTCCGCCGACCACTGGCGACAACATCGATGTACTGTGGAGACCTCACGCCCCACGTGTTGAGCAATTCGGCGGTACGTCCACCCGGCCTCCCGCATGCCCACTATACGCCCTCGCTCAAAGTCCGTCAACTGCACATACGGTTCACGTCCACGCTGTCGCGGCATGCTACCAGTGTTAAAGACTGCGATGGAGCTCCGTATGCCACGGCAAACTGGCTGACACTGACGGCGGCGGTGCACAAATGCTGCGCAGCTAGCGCCATTCGACGGCCAACACCGCGGTTCCTGGTGTGTCCGCTGTGCCGTGCGTGTGATCATTGCTTGTACAGCCCTCTCGCAATGTCCGGAGCAAGTATGGTGGGTGTGACACACCGGTGTCAATGTGTTCTTTTTTCCATTTCCAGGAGTGTACGTTTTCATTTGAGTTCAAGTTCGGTAGAACATGAATTGCAATCGCGACATCAAGTTTTCTACGATAGCTTGTTCAGTTTCATGAAATTATCGCTTAAATGAAGCCACCTGTCAAATGGAGAACTGTTCACCAATAATTTTCAATTAATCTGACGGCGACGATGTCTGCTTGCTTTGGCAACATTTCTTCTTGGTGCTATAGATTGTACTGCTCTTTAAATGTCGATAAGTGCAAAGTATTTTTGTTAAGCTGCGCTCCTAGGTTAATAAGAATTGTATGAACCCGATAGAATACAGACACGACGAGAATGCAGGTGTTGTTTTTATTTTACTATTATTAAGTTTGGGCTTTAAGATCATTCTCAAAAACAAAAACATCGCCACGATACACACATGTCGACTCGTCTGAGTTGAAGTGTGAGGTTTTGCTCGCATAAGACTCTTAATGGACTTCCCACACATAGTGGCTAGATTAACTTGTCAGTAAATCAGCATGTCAACATTTCTAAACCATGACGATACGAATCTGGTAGTAAAACAGAAGCAATTGAGCCAGCAATCTCGGTGTGTCTACATCAGGGTTAGTCAACCAACGACCCACTTTTGTATCTGTATTAGTAGTAAAATTTTCTAATTTCCACCAGTCCCACAGTAATGGTGGTTTATGACGTAGTGAAGTGACTTTATAAATTTTATAAAACAAAGTTACAGCAAATTAAATCTTAAACAACAATTACTTACCACATATTATGTATATGAACTCAAGCAGCGAGTCAAAATTTGTATCAATGATGGGAATCGAACCCGAGCCTCCTGCTTACTAAGCAGATACGTTTGCCACTAAGCCGCTCCAGTCTACATTCATAAAATTATATCTGTATGGGACCAGTAAAGTCTCTGAAATTTTGTCATTTAATTACTTACCAGATACTTAATGTCAAAATGTTATGAAACGTAGAGAAAATGTTTTCAAAATCCCTAACGCTTACCGTCCACTATGAAAACTAGAACGGCTACTAGGGACCAGGCTGAGTATCCATGGTCTGTACGCTATGAGTTTCATAAATGCTACTTAATGTCTATGAAAAAGAACAGGATAGTAGCTGACGCACGTCCCATTATCTAAATATTTAAAGGTAAGCGCTATAAAACAGTAGAAACACGTTAAATGAGTGATGGGGAAGCTAACTGAAGACTTGGATCTGTTGGAAGCATTCTAGGAACGTGCAGTATATCTGTAAGGAAATCGTGCACAAGATGCTAGAGTGACTAATTCTAGAGCTTTCGGAGCTCTAGTTAACTAGTCGTGACAGATCGTCACAGCCCATACGAAAAGGCAATGCAGATTTTCGGAGAACTCAAATGAGAATCTTTGAAAGACAGGTGACATTATTCTCGCGAAATCCTTTTGCTTAGGGCCGGCCGCGGTGGTCTCGCGGTTAAGGCGCTCAGTCCGGAACCGCGCGACTGCTACGGTCGCAGGTTCGAATTCTGCCTCGGGCGTGGATGTGTGTGATGTCCTTAGGTTAGTTAGGTTTAAGTAGTTCTAAGTTCTAGAGGACTGATGACCACAGATGTTAAGTCCCATAGTACTCAGAGCCATTTGAACCATTTTTGAACCCTTTTGCTTAAATTTATACAATCAGTATTCGATGAACTCTGTTGAGATTCCTGCTGCCGCCGTCTATAACTAAGTTCTGATCATGAGAATAAAGGGTATGGCAGATTAAGATTCAGGCATTTACAGAGCTACAAGGACTGTTGCGCCTTCGTTTAATACGCGAATGAAACAGGACAGAAAATCGCTAATACTGGAACGAAGCGCTGTCTGTATCGCGCTATTTAGTGGCTTGCGAGATAAAATGGACAGTGCTGCTCCCACGGGAGGGAGCGCCTGAAGTGACGTCTGGAACCGCGCGCCTGTGGCCCTCTCCTTCGATCCGAAAATTCAAATGGTTCAAATGGCTCTGAGCACTCTGGGACTTAAAATCTATGGTCATCAGTCCCCTAGAACTTAGAACTACTTAAACCTAACTAACCTAAGGACATCACACAACACCCACCCATCACAAGGCAGAGAAAATCCCTGACTCCGCCGGGAATCGAACCCGGGAACCCGGGCGTGGGAAGCGAGAACGTCCTTCTATCTGACAGCGGCACAGTGCTTCCTCAGTGCTGACGCCTCAAGGAAGAGCGACCGGTGCTGTGTGTCAAGTTCAAGAGCGAGCGAGCGGCCAGCCGGGCGGCGAAAGTGCGGCGAGCCAAGTGTGTCGGGCCGTTCCTCCCGGCTGGCCGCAGAGTCGCTGCCCCACGCCTCGCTATTGCCTCAGCCGCCGAGTAGTTATTCACCTTTCATTAATCTTGTGGCTGGCTTTTCTGCTTTTTAGTAATATATTGGCTTCTTGCTCGTGCCCTTACAGCCACTCAACAGTGGAATGTCAATTATGACGGTACGAGAGTAAGCACAGCGCAACACGCAGTCCCCGAGCGGAGAAAATGTCCGACCCGGCCGGACATCGAACCCGGGCCCCTTCGGTTAGCAATTCGATATTACTAGCGTGATGCCTCGCGCCACGATTCCATTCATGGGCCAGTTCTCATCTCACAAGGAGTCCCCATGGTAATCGGATTTCTGTTTTTTTTTTTTTTATATCTGCCGGCCGAGTGGCCGTGCGGTTCTAGGCGCTGCAGTCTGGAGCAGGGCAGCCACTACGGTCGCACGTTCGAGTCCTGCCTCTGGCATGGATGTGTGTGAGTTTAATAGGTTAGTTAGGTTTAATTAGTTCTCAGTTCTAGGCGACTGATGACCTCAGAAGTTTAGTCGCATAGTGCTCAGAGTCATTTGAACCATTTTGTATATCTATGGTACGTGAAGTCCAGAACTGAAATAACATTCGCACAAAGCACTGAGGTGCTGTTGTAAAAACTAATCGAGAAAATCTGCTTTAAATTTAGACCGTCGTTAATGTGCTATTTGAGAGGCTTGGGGTCAATTCTTGGCAGATGCAAATTTCTAACCAAAGGTACATGTTGTACGAGCACTTCTGTGAAGCTTAAAATACATTAAAACGTCAAAAAAATCGGCGCTGTTCGAGACTGGTAATCGCTGGATCGCTGCTTCGAATTTTGTTTCGGTCATTATTTTTTTCGTTTTTGTCTGTCCACTTCGAAACCTGCATCATTTAAATATAAAAATCATCTAATATACGCTACTTAACGCATATCTAGTTGTCATTTAATGAAAAATGAGCATCTCCTTATTTCCGATTATATATCGTACACAAAAATCCAATCTTCGTTGCAAGTACGAATTATTAAATACCGATATTTTATAAAAGATTCTTAATAATAATCCTTTAAATAAAAAAATAAACAGCACAGTGATTTCACATTTATGTGCACTCTAAAACAAAACAGAAAACTATAGCAAAATGACCCAACACGAAGGAGTTTCCAAATTGGTTAGAAACTGTTACTTAACGCACGTATCGACGGAAAATGCAAAATTGTTAACTTTGGCGGCCGATGGATGAATGCGTGTCGCTGCAGCGCAAATTCACCGCGCAGCCGTTAAGGATAGTAAACAGGGAACATGTCGCTACCAAGGCATGAAGTCTTTGCGTATTTCATTCCGTATACTGAGTTGGAGAATAAGGCTCTGAGCACAATGGGACATAATTTCTGAGGTCATCAGTCGCCTAGAACTTAGAACTACTAAAACCTAACTAACCTAAGGACATCACACACATGCATGCCCGAGGCAGGATTCGAACCTGCGACCGTTGCGGTCACGCGGTTCCAGATTGTAGCGCCTAGAACCGCTCGGCTACTCCGACCACCCAGTTGGAGAATAACTATGCCTTGCACAGAAGTGAGTGAACAATATAGGCTACGCACATGCTAGCATTTGAGAGAGGACGTGTTGTTGGGCACAAAGAAGGGTTGAAGTAATCGACAAACCGCTCAAAATGTTAATAGGAGCGATGGCCTATTCGACCATGTTGACAGGTATCGGTAATACATGACCGAACAGAGCTTCAAGAAACAAGCGGTTGATCTAGAGAGCCGACAGAACATGAGGACCAAACACTCGTCAGAAAGGTACTCAGAGGCTCGGACTTATCACTTTCGCTGATTCGACGTGCAACTGATACTTCAGTGGGAACATGGATCGTTAATAGGAGTCTCACGGAAAAGGGGGCCGAGCTCATGGTGACACTTGCGCCGACTACCATAGACTCTTGAACACCAACAAGCTGATTTGGAGTACAGTCGGTCACATTTGACCTGTAATGCAATTGAACGGAGTAGAACCGTCTTCAGTGATGAGTCCCGCTTCCAACTGGGCCCCGATCACCAGCAAAGACTGGTACTGAGACGTCCCGGAGAGCGGTGGGATAGCAACGCGACTGTCGCCCGCCATACCACCGACAACCAGGAGTAACTGGGCTGGGGCGCCATTGCTTTTCATAGCAGGACCGCTTTGGTTGTCTTCCGCGGCACCCTTACAGCGCAGCGGTACGTCAGCGACATGCCACACCCTGTTCTGTTGCCCTACATGGCAAGCCATCCTGGGCTTACACTTTGGAGGATAATGCCCGCCCGGACACGGCGAGAGTTTCTACTGCTTGTCGTTTGTGGTTGCGAAACTGTACTTGGGCCAGCAAGGTCGCCGGATCTCTCCTGAACTGTGAACGCTTGGAGCATTATTAGCAGCACCCTCCAGTTATCTCCGGATTCTGTCGATCTAATGTGCCACTTGAACATAATCTGACATAGTATTCTTCAGGAGGACGACCGGTAAGTCTGTCAAACATAGCCAAGCCGAATAAAAGTTTGCGTAAAGGGCAGAGATGGGCCAAAGTGTTACTGACCCACTAAATTTTTGAAGCTCTTTCTCTTGAAAAATAATACCCTTTTTCTGAAATTTTTTGTCTGTACATATTAATCAAATCTACTGATTTCCGTCGCATTCCGATAATTCCTTCGTAATGCGTAGTTCTTTTCTTTTTGATGTATTTTACTCTTTACAGACATGCCCGTAGAATATGCACCTTTATTTTAAAATTTATCATAGGTACAAATAGAACCCAAGCCATCCACGTGGTAGGCAAGCGTATTGTCACAGAGATACGCTGCCTATCGGAAACTTGATCTTGCTTTAGGCTCTTAAAAAGACTCAGTCGAGTTTCTGGCGAATTTTTGTGTTCACGGCACTTCTCTGTGCAACTGATATTTGAGTTCCGAACTTCATGTACCATAAATATAAAAAAAAAATTACAGAAATCCGATTGCCATGTGGTCTTCTTACCAGAGTGGCATCCTCCAAACATCGCCCTCAGTTATACGCTACGTAACTGCTGGCAGTTAAAATTGTAACAATGTGAAGATGGCAGGCGTCAAACGTCAAACTGCCATAAAGTGCATACACTATGCCTGAATATGCAAATGATCAGCGTTACAGCACAGCCGATGTAGTTCATAGCAACAACGCTCTTTACATTCTGTATATAAGGAACTATTACGCAGCGGGTTTATCATTCATTTATCGTACTTTCAGTGGCGGCTGAGTGTGAGAAAATCGTGCCAAGCCTTGGGTAAGGAGAAGAAATAGCTTCCAGCACGTGTCTTAAGTCGACACCGGTAGGCCGATTGCTGTATCTCGGTGGTCCCGCGCGCCTAGCGCTCGAAAGGACACACATTGTTGACTCGGCTGTGTAACCTTCTACAGTCACGTCCGTACCACGCGTCAGGAAATTTGATCACTTGTGGCAAGATAAATAACCATGAGGATATGGAAACGCCCTACTGTTTTCAACTCCCGTTATATGAAAGACAGTGCCACAGGTTAGCCAGTAAGTTGTTCACATAGTATATATTCGCGTCATCAACTAACGTAAATCCGTCTGATGGAGGTAATTAATTCTCCGAGACGCGTAACAATACTCGGAAACGCGTATTGAAAATACTGATAAGTTCGATATTGGTTAGAGCAAATTGTAGTTTAAATTGACATTCAGTCAGATTTGCTTTAAAACAGACCAAACATTACCGAGAAATTCGTTTCCGGATTTACTTTTGCCAACAGACAACAGATGCCGCTCCAGTCATACAAAATGGATTCTCTTGTAAAATGTATCGTTCTCTTTTTCCTGACGTCCCATCGACACCGTCTTTAATTGTCCGTCATCCGGTATCGTACTGTGCTTCATACTGTGCTCTTTCTCGATATTTTTAACTGGTACTGCAATTTTGAAATGTTAGTCATACAGGACGCACAGTCGCGTCGGAATACCATCTGCCATTTTTAACTCTTAATAATGAGAGAATATTTTCGTTATAAACATGTACAAAGTTAGGCAGAATGGTTGTTACAGATGAATCGACCAATAAGAAATTTTGTGATGGCACGGTATTCCAGTTCCTCCATTTGAATCAAACACATGCCACACAAACAGGAATTTTGAAAACCGTATACACACAAATGTACTGCGAATCAGGTTTTCTCTTGTCTCGCGTTATTGGAGAAAATGTACCAACATAATAAAGACAAATTTTCGTGCCTTGCTTGGATCAGTGTCCAAATCCAGAGGGGGGACTTTCAGAAGAAAAAACTCCAACCTCCGCACCACCATCATAACTGTCACCAGAGATTCCTATGAAATTGTAGTATTTTTATCAATAGTACGAAATGGACCCTGGTTTCGCGAAACTAGACTGACGTCAGCTGTTTGCGACACATAAAAATTTCTGCTCGATCGGGACTCAAACCCAGATTTCTCGCTTACCGTAAACGGTCGCCTTAACCACTTCGGCTATCCGAGCACGCTTGCAGGCCCGATCCAAACTTCCATATGTCACAGAGTCCACAACCCTTCCGCTGGCATATATCGTAATTCCTGCGCAGGGAGAGACAAATATTTCATAGCCGTTTTAGCCCGTCGAGGCACGGATACATCATGGATGGTTACAATGTCTGTGTTTATACAGTGTCTGTATCTTCACATTACAATGTTCTTTAGGCGTTCACGCATGTTTGAAGGACACTGTAGTGAGAAGATACAAACACTGTGGCCGGCCGGGTGGCCGAGCGGTTCTAGGCGCTACAGTCTGGACATTGTAACCATCCGTTTTTATCAGTCCTTGATTAAAAGAGTTTTTTACATTTTATTTGGTTTCTAAAGACGATCATTACATATCGAAAATAGTAATCAAAAAGGTATTTTAAATGGCTTGGTTCAAATGGCATTGAGCACTATGGGACTTATCATCTGAGGTCATCAGTCCCCTAGAACTTCGAACTACTTAAACATAATTAATCTAGACTTCACATACATCCATGCCCGAGGCAGGATTCGAAACTGCGACCGTAGTAGTCTCGCGGTTCCGAACTGAAGCGCCTAGAACCGCACGGCCACCGCGGCCGGCGGTATTTTAAAAACTCGCGATCAAAGAATATGCAAATAATACAAAAGCCTCTGAATCGCTATAACTTCATTGCGAACATCTCACACTCCAGCTTTACTATGAATCACTGTTGCCTTTGGATTGGCACAGTGATGTGACAGTCCCATAATCGGAACTGCTGGATCGACACTAACGGCGTACTTGTCGCGTCACGTCACGTCTCGGCCGTGTTGTAATGGCGTGCCCATTCTTTTCCCCCGTTCCTTCACGCTTCGACAAACACGCATCTCCACGTCGTTACAATGGAATCGCCTCTGAAATGAAGACTACAACAGCTTGATCGCCCCGAGTTAGTTAGTGATGGTCAAAGTCAAGATAGGGCAAACGCGTAATAAACCTGCGGCTCCCATTTAGTGGCTATTCACGATGAAGGCCACGATTCCATCCGCCGCTTACAGCGCTGGTCGTGATCGCTATTGAGCAGCGTTATGAAGCGTGGCGTGCGGAAGCCCGTGATTGGCTGCCGAGATGGGGGCGACGAGCGGGGTGGTGTGACCGACCTGCTGTCTAGACCACCTGTTGCTGGACCCCAGGAGTCGCGTCGGCAGGGATTCGAGGTCAGCGTCTCACGTGGACCAGAGCGCTATCGCCCTCTGAAGAACAACTTGTCCAACACATGGTGCCGCAGATCGCTTTCGCGAACCACCAGGGGTCCATGACCGCGGCCAGGTCTGTTCGCAGTTTCCGTCCCGTCCCTGGATTCATTGCCAGTGTCAGGGACAGCTGTGTTCCTCCGAGCTCCTGAGATACGAGCCTGTAAATTTGCAACGTTAATCTCCGTAGGGGGCGCTGGAACCGCCAGGTGGCGTCGCTTTCGATACTGCCGGAACAACTGCACTCCCAACCGAAACTTAATGTTCGGAGACCAGCGGTGTCGGCGCTAACGTTATGTTACGGGGTGAATAAGTTTCCGATTCCACATTCAAGTTAAACAGGATTGTGAAACGACATTTATCAGTACCTCAACGAAACTCGCTCGTCCAACACGGCACACCAACGGTCGTTGTCATGTCTCGAAGGCTCTCTTAAGAGTGTTTCTGAACTGGTTCTTCGATCAAGCAAAATTTTTTCAGGTCTTTGGATAAAATGGATTATTCAGTTACTAGATGCCTCACGCCAGAATCAAAAAGAAGATCCGTAAAAAAGTGCCATGATAAAAATCAGAAGATGTGATACGTCAAGTTTAAATAAAAACTTGTTCACGGTGCTCTATAGTAGGCACATATCACCTGTGGTGAATTTCATATTTTCAGTTTGTAACTATTACTAAAGTCTAAACCAGTTACAGCACCAAGTTAAGGGAGACAAATTTCTGGAGACAAATATTCACATATCTCGTACTACATCTGAAATATGAGATTTTCGTATTTGAAATAAAAGTAGAAATTGCTGTGTTGGGATAACACACACACAAATCACCAATAACATGGAGTGAAATTAAACGTAGTAACTAAAATGCGAAAGAGACAAATTATTCTCGCCATCCTTCCAGCCGTGTGGCCACACGCATACATTCACACAAATATACGTCGTCGAGGGCCTCGGAAGTACTATGCACTTCCTAACAATGTTCAAAGAAAAATATACTTTGCCAGATCCCTAGAGAACATCATTTTGTGATGTAATAACGTTGCCACAATGGCGTTTGCAAGCTAAATAGTTTCAAGAAACAAAAGCGCTTGGGGTCAGAACGATACACGCATTCCAGAGAATATCGATTACGCGATAAGTCACGCCAATCGGAAGGCTGTTCAGATGGCTCTGAACACTATGGGACTTAACATCTATGGTCATCAGTCCCCTAGAACTTAGAACTACTTAAACCTAACTAACCTAAGGACGTCACACAACACCCAGTCATCACGAGGCAGAGAAAATCCCTGACACCGGAAGGCTGTAAATTCAACTAAATACATAGGGATTACAATTACAAGTAACCTAAATTGGAACGATCACTTACATAATCTTGTTGGTAGAGCAAACCAAAGACTGCAATTCATTGGCAGATTAATTAGAAGGTGCAACAGATCTAGTAAAGAGACTGCTTACACCACGCTTGTCCGCCCTATTATGGAGTATTGTTATGCGGTGTGGGATCCGCATCAGGTGGGACTGACGGATGACATCGAAAAAGTTCAAAGAAGGGCGGCTCGTTTTGAATTATCGCGAAATAGGGGAGATAGCGCCGCAGACATGATACGTGAATTGGAGTGGCAACCATTAAAAGAAAGGCGTTTTTCGTTGCGACGGGATCTTCAATCACCAGTTTTCTCCTCCGATTGCGAAAACATTCTATTGGCACCTACCTACATAGGGAGAAATGATCATCATGATAAAATAAGAGAAATCATGGATCGCACAGAAAAATTTAACTGCTCGTTTTTCCGCGCGCTGTTCGAAAGCGGAACTGTAGAGAGAGTTTGAAGGTGGTTCATTGAACCCTCTGCCAGACACTTAAATGTGAATACCAGAGAAATCACATAGACGTAGACGCAGACGTGTATCATTTAGATGAATAGTATCGTATATTACGTTGTATTCATTTACGCTCGTGATGTGAAATTAGTCTACGCGTTGCACTGAAAGGAAGGACACTTACACAAAAATATAAAAACTCCTGATGACATACAATATCTAGAGTTTAGCAGCTTTGAAAGATTTTTTTGGACAAATTTATAACAGACGGGATACAAGTTCGTAAACAAGCAGCTGTGACAAGAATAAAATAAGTACAAACATACGTAAACGCACGTACACGCACGCCCAGTTACTTACGAATTTACTTACTTATTTACTCGCACACTTCCATTTAAACATACATATCTACAGAAAGTAAATAAAAAAAATAATCCTTAACCACATGCCTTATGTTTGTTGTGAAAAGGCGAACGTCAACGATGAATTTCTTTTCAAACTTTCTACGAGTACACCTTCATGCTTTATTCAGAGTTAAACAAAGTTCATACTCAACAAATTTTTCGAGCAGTCAAGAAAGTTAAAAACATGCTGCAACCAGTAAAAGACAGCCTCAGCCTAATTGTTCCTGAAATTTGTAAAATTCCTTCTGAAGCTGGTGACAATTACATTTGTCAGTGAGTACGTGCGATTTCCGATACGCTCCACAGAGAACTGAAGCTAAATATCGTGATTTTGACAAATATACTGCTGTCGAACACATTCTCTTCTGTTCGATTAAACGGAAATTCTTACCCAGCCTACCGGTCTGAGAGTCTACCATCAAAGAAGGGCTGAGTACAGAATGTGCAACAGCTACTTTAACCGTCGAAGTAGAGGCCATATCCTTAGTCTTTCGTGGAAACGGGCACTCGATGTTGAAAGGCTGTAAAGTTAACTGTCGCTAATTGAACTTCCTCTATAATAGGTACCTACATAATGTCTAGTAACATATGGAATTTCCGGGACTCCGTTCTGAATAGAGTACCCATATAACGCAAGAGATACAGGTGCCAATACTTCACTCACCTTCTGCAAAGTATCGCTACCTATTACAACAACTTTCAGCACTCTGTGCCGCCAGTAACGTGCAATAGAAATGTTAGATTGTTAAAAGTATTTTTCTGCTAGCGGAAGTGAAGAGGATAAGAGTAAGAAATACAACTGTCAACTCCTGATGATGTTGACAGAGGAAGCCATTGAAAGCTTGAGCATACAGGCAGATCTGTCGCTACAAGATAACAGAGAAACATTTGTCCGAAGTTTTGTGATTTCAGCACACTAGACTGATACTTTCGAGTTACTTCTCAATGTTGAGGCACTCTGTGGACTGGCTATCAGCTTGATGCAGCGCACTCATGTCTCCAACAATCCCATTTCACGATCACTATGTGACGTCGGTGCCAATTCGTTACGTTATATATCAAAAATTTTATATATATATATATATATATATATATATATATATATATATATATATATAATGTATTTTTATTATCAGCATGAATTTTTCTTTTGTTAGTGCATGATTCTTTCTCTCAGGGATATTGTCTTTTCTTATCACTTTTATTTACGTGCATAAGTAAATATGAAACGGGTTCTTGAAGGGCGGCTGTTATTCATGTACCAACTTTAGGTTTTGAACGTGATGACTATATTTTAGTCGCCGTTAATTGAATTGAATGTAATTTTGTTAATTTCTATTTATTGATTGCAAATCAAGGCACAAGAGAATTTTTTATTGTTGCCGTGGAGCGGCCAAGATAAAACTTACTGAACTCATGGAACCTGTATAAATTAAAAAATGAACTTTAACGTAAATTAATGAACTGTTGCAATTCAAAAAGGTTCTTACAACGAAATCTCTCGCATTTACAGTTACTGTTACCACTGAAAAATAAATTAACACTTCGGCGCGTAATGGCCGACCAGAGGTTGCATCGGAAGATGAGCTTCTCGCAGCGCAAATTACTGAAAAAATGCTTATTATAGATAATTGGCCACTGCGAGCATTTGAGGTGACAACTATTAGAAAGAAATTCATTTTGTGATAATAATGACAATTTTATTTCAGCAATAAATACGAATAACTCACATAAAATACGTGTAGCCGCTCAATGGCTGCCTTCCGTACCACGAAAAAAAACAGTGTGTGTGCCATAAAATACGTCCTTCCTCCTCGGCCGTACAATCGCGTCTCTTTCGATCCTTTTTCATTTTCATAGACATTAAATAAAGATGCTACTCTTAAATTATCGCTGCATATCAGTTGTTTCAACAACATTAACTATATCTTTTACACTAATAATATTCATAAAATACTTTAACTGCTGATTACAACTGATAAAAATGTCAATATTTATGTGACGTACCGTCACAACTAACCACTTGCACCTGTTCGGAAACGAACCATTTCCATGTCGCTTGGTCAATTTTGACGCCCGGTGAAAGAATCAGTTATTGAAGCACGCCACAGAACTGCTGCACTAACCTACATGGCTGAATGCTATTTTCCCACCTCCTCTTAGGAATCCGTTTATCACAGTTACCTCGACGATGCACCGCTACGCTCCCCATTTGGTGCTGTGGAGTTACGAAAGCCTTTCCGAGTGCTATAGCTGCGTCAGAGAGCTAGTCTGTTGCCACAGAGGGAGATCACAAAAGAAGCGGAGCTATTTTCTGCCGACCCTGGAGGAAATCGAGGTCGGTCGACACATGAGAATAGCGCCGTGGCGGAGACAAAGCGGGCGTTGCTATGGAAACGCAGACGACTCCGCGTCTTTGTGCTCCGTAGCGCCTGTCCATTCTCTGGCAGCACTGTATGCGACGTAGGCGATCAACGAGCGCCCCCGTTGTACAGTGCCGGGAAAGGAGGTGGACTACAACGTGTGAATGGCTGCGAAGGCTAGAGAACGCCTGTCCGTGAACACTGTCCCAGCCTTGGAATTCGCTTCCTTTGCTTCCTTGATACCACGTGAAACAGCATACCCAACTAGCCGTCTCAGAATATGCGTTCTCGTTAGTAATAATATTAGGTTGGTGCAGAAGTTCGTAGCTTTTGTGTCTTGCATGTTGGTATTCCGGTTGCTGTTGGTTTGTTTATCGATTGTAATCTTTTATTTGTAGTTCACTGTCGCTGTTTGAATTAACAAAAAAAAAAAAAAAATGGGTCAAATGGCTCTGAGCACTATGGGACTCAACTTCTGAGGTCATCAGTCCTCTAGAACTTAGAACTACTTAAACCTACCTAACCTAAGGACATCACACACATCCATGCCGGAGGCAGGATTCGAACCTGAGACCGTAGCGGTCTCGCGGCTCCAGACTGTAGCGCCCAGAACCGCTCGGCCACCTCGGACGGCTTGAATTAACATATTGTCATTTTGTCATTTGGAGAGCGTGAATGGAACTGCGGACTCTATAAAATGGAGTGCCTACTGCAGAAATCGGATCACTTCCGACACGTTCTTCTGTTTAAGAACAGTAGAGTGGTAAGTGAAATGACCGTATGGCATTGTTGGCCGGGAAGTCCCATTCGGGTTCAGCCGCCAAGAGCAACTTTATGTCATTCGGCGCCACATTGGATGACGTGCGGCAGATGATAAGGACAAAATGACGATGAATGGAGAGGTGAAAGCAGCGGAGGCAACCACAAATATCTGGTGATCAAAAAGTCAGTACAAATTTGAAATCTTAATAAACCACGGAATAATGTAGATAGAGAGGTAAAAATTGACACACATGCTTGGAATAACATGGGGTTTTATTAGAACAAAAAAAAGTTCACAAAATGTCAGACAGATGGCGCTGCACAGCAAAACTGCTACCGTGACGGGTGTGAGGTACGCCGATATGTTACAGAATCGCATCATCCCCAGCCTGGCTGATAGACACCTGGTGGAACGTATGATGTTTATGCACGATGGCTCTCCATCCCATATTGCTAGACGACTGAAAGATCTCTTGCGGGCGTCGTTTGGTGATGATCATGTGTTCAGCCGCCACTTTCGTCATGCTTGGCCTCCCAGGTCCCCAGTCAGTGCGATCTTGGCTTTGCGGTTACCTGAAGACGCAAGTATATCGTAATCGACCGACATTTCTAGGGATGCTGAAAGACAACATCCGATGCGAATGCCTCGCCATAACTCCGAACAGTGCTGTTCACAACATTATTCCTCGACTACAGCTATTGTTGAGGAATGATGGTGGACATATTGAGCATTTCCTGTAAAGAACATCATCTTTGCTTTGTCTTAGTCTGTTATGCTAATTACTGCTATTCTGATCAGATGATGCGCCATCTGCTGGACATTTTTTGAACTTTTGTATTTTTTTGGTTCTAATAAAACCCCATGTCATTCCAAGCATATATGTCAATTTTACCTCTCTATCTACATTATTCCGTGATTTATTCAGTTTTTAAATTTATACTGACTTTTTGATCACCCGGTATTTGCGCCGCGTATAGGAATAATGCTATTGAATAGAGCTCGTCAAGGAAATTATTTTCTCATTTTAAGGAGAATATTTTTGACATTAGTGACCCTTCACGATCAGGAAGATCTTTGGTGTTCGATGAAGGTCGTTTAACCGCATTAATCCACAATTATCCAAGGTAGTGTAGTCTAGAACTGCTAGATGTGATGAACTGTAATCATGCCATCATCGTGCCACATTTGTTACGCGATCTAGAATGCTCAAAAATCGAATGTGTGGCTACCGCATACTCTAAGCCAAAATCACAAAAATTATCGGGTTGCCATATGTGCATCTCTGATTGTTAATTATCAACTGGCTCATGAAGAACACCGACCATACCTGTACTGTATCGTTACTGGAGACGAGAAATTGTGTCTTTATGCTAATTTAAGGAAAAAAAGGACCTAAACAAACCAGCAACTCCCCGTACAAAGACGCAAGCGCATCTACAAAAGATGATGATGTGCATCATGTGGGGCAGCAACCATGTGGTGTGCTACGAATTACTTCCCCGAGCTGTAACCATCACTGTTGATATTTATTGTCAACACCTGAGGCGTCTTATAAATGCAATGCGAGAACGACTGACAAGAAGAATGCGTGAAACGAACCTACTTCACGATAATGCCTGCCCGCATTTTGCTAGACTGACAAAAAACACTATACAGGAGTTGGACAGAAAAGTCATTCTGCACCCACCTAATTCACCTGGTCTCAGATTTTAAGCATTCTATAGAACAACCTACACGAAACTTCCTTGCCATGGGGCGACGAGATCTTCTCCTCAAAACCACATGATTTCTGCAGTCGTAGAACTTAAAGTGAGCTCTAGCTTTGGCAGATTGTTAAGGAAAATTTATTATTGGTGACTAAAGTCTGTTATGTGTATCTGTTTTGTTTATTAAACTTAAGGAAAACGCTACGAAGTTATGCAACAACATAATAACAATAATAATAATAATAATAATAATAATAATAATAATAATGCATGTGAAGTATAAAGCACTATCTCGTAATAGTTCAAAGTTCAATTAACCTCCCCACATAACAATATCACAAGTTCAAAAGACCGCCTAAAATGTTATATGGTAAATGGTTCTTCGGCATCAACCTTGTTTTGAAATTTTCTTTATTATGTGCTTCCAAAACCTCTATTCAAGACTTGCTGTCTTGTTAATCGGCAAATGCTTAGAGAGTGCCGTCCGTACGACTCCGTATTAGTGCAGAAGTGAGGAAAGAACATGCAGTGAAACACGAGGTACAATAGGTGCTTGTTGACGCATGGATACATTTAAATGGTGAAGTGAAGGCCGCGATAGGATCGTTATTGAAAACGCTCCCACAAAGGCAGTCTATTAACTCTTGCAAGCAAGCTGCGAGAACAGTCTGGGGCGTCGATACGCCTGAAGCGCAGCGATAGGAAACTGTGAGTAGGGCGGATCTGTAGCGCAGCGGGGGTGACCTTGGACGATGTGATGACTTGGCGGAGTGGGGCGCTTGCAAAGGGAATCTTCCAGAGCGCCAGCACTCGTGCGTAAGTTAGTACCCTTTGCCAGCTGTGAAATCGTTATGTGGACAGAGACAGGTTCGGGACTAACAAATGAGTTAATTGCCATTTCTCCACCCACGATATTCAAGTACACGTACGAATTGCGAAACTGCTGTTTGTGTGCACGTAAAGCATTTTCTGAGGCAAATTGTACAAATTAAATCTCTGAAATAAACTGTTTTTCAGATAAATTTAAAAGTATATGTAAAACAGTACGTCTGCTGCTCTTAGGAAATGCCTTAATTTCCACTAACGGTTAGTTTTGCTGAACATTCTCATGTGCCTAAACCCTTATGGAGAGCATTAGTACACGTGAGTCATTAATATGCGAATCTTGGCAATAAACTACATGCTTCTGAGACTGTTCTCATGTGTACCAAAGTATTACTCAAGGACCTAGGTAGCCGTCTTCTGAGGATGTTCAATGAACTTACAACACATAGGAGATACTTAAGAATTTCTTAACAGCAGCAGTGGTGGTATTTTTCATATACAGTATCTGAACAGCTGTGGCAACACATCGTGGAACATTCATTAAATTATTCTGGATCAAAACCTCTCGCCTACACTAATTACGACGGTTTTTAGGCGTCAATGTGAAGCACGCACGATTTATGACGGGTAAAACACGATTTCGTAGTAGTACTCGTATTAAAGCAGCCAGGAGGAGTTCATTGCCCTACAACGTAATGTGGTTAAGTAGCATTGTTGCAAAAGTCCTCTTTTCAATTTTTGAACTGATTACCTCAATCCGGACATGATTTTCGACAGTGTAGCACTGGAGACCATCTGAACGTCGTATCAAGACCTTGTATGGATGAGTAAATAAAACAGGAAGCTAGAGCAACCTTACTAGCATGACTGTCTCTGTAGATGTGGTGTTATCGCGGCAGACTGCTAATAGGAGGGGCCCGGATTCGATTTCCGTGCGGATCGGAGATTTTTCTCCTCTCAGCTACTGGGTATTGTGTTGTCGTTACATTCGCTTTATCACTATTGGCACCAAAGTTGCCTTAACACAATGCCATCATTAGTCATTACACTGCTGAGTTTATTGTATGGCCACGAAACGAAGGCAATAAAGCGAAGTAAAAAAAAAACTGCCTTACAAGCATTATATGTAAATAAAGTTCTTTTTCGTTTCATTTCCTCTATTCTAATTTATAATTTGCTACCAAGCGTCGACCATAAATGCACATAACCTCTGCTTTTCTTGAAGAGTCCAGTTTTCTCGACAGATATTTTTTGTGTCGATACTACATGGCTTTTGATGGGTACGCGGTCCACAATTCCTGCGAGGTATCACGTATTTGTGTACAAAGCGATATAGTTCGAGATCCTACAACCGCTGGTTCAGTTTAGTCACCAAATAATCATAACTGTTGAGTTTCATTCGATATACCGCTAGTCTAAGAAATATTTGTGATTCTTAGGCAATTAATAGCAGTCTATTTCATGTTTAAACACTCCCCTCGAACGGACACACAATACCTTACGGTAAGCTGTTGAAGTTCAGGTTTATTTTTCCGCGTCTTTCTCTTCGGTCGGGCGATGCAAATAGTTTAAACGCCCCCACAAACCAATATAAACGGGAGTTTATTGTTCCAGCCGTTGTTCTGGCCGTGGATCACCCAGCGATTGATGTTATCGAGAGTATCTGCGCATAAATAGAACAGATATATTCGTAGTCAGACATCACTCTTGTCAGACTAATATAGTCCTGCGTCTTAAGTTCGGTGCTATTTCCGGAGGGACAACCGACTGTAATAGCTTTGCCACCTCCCTCTTCCCCGCCCTCGCCATCCACCATCAGATGCTCAACAGCTGGCTTCAAGAGGGAATATAAAACCGTCCACAGCCCACATACAGCGGGCAGAATAGTAGGAAACAGAAGGCACATGTGTTCATTCCCAGTCAAAAGCGTTACAGTTATGCAATGTTTACAGTCGCGATGAGGCCAATATTACTCGTAGTTGTGTGGTTTTAGATAATCATCTACGTACTTCTCTTGCGTAACGAAAGACTGAAATCACTATACACTACATGTGACAATAACGAAGAGAACGCGCAATCAGTGATTTTATTAACCAAAACACAATCGAAAATTTTCTATAAAAAGGAAGAGGGCAAGGTAGTAGGCAGAACTATAAAAAAAGTGGTGCGTGAAACACATCCAGACAAAGGCAGAATGTAAAGGGATTCATCTGCACCAGGAATATATGGCATTGTGTTAGGAAAGAAAACATACGACTGTTAACAAAGATAGTACAATGATGGAGTTTAGTGCTTGTTAAGATTCCGTTAAGTTCATTAAAGTCATGTACTTGGAAAACAAGATGATTTGTTCTGTAATAGTTCAAAACTGTATCGATAATAACGTAATTAAGAGAGAATGCAGACTCGAACGAAACCTAAATTTCGCAGTATGTCTTCCGGCGGGAACCGTGGCTTTTTTAACAGTATGACCCTTGTGTATCTGACTTCCTGTGTTGTCTTCCTGTTCCACCTACTATGCAGTGCTCATTACAACCATAGAGACCAATACCGTGTAACCGTCTAAAGGATCGCATTATAATAATTCCTTAATTGTGGAACATCGACACTATAGTAATCATAAAAATGTTCCTATGTATGAAAACCGTTTTTCTCGTTGGTTCTTTTTCTTCATTACTATTTTTGTGATCACCTCGAAGTACCTCAGTTCATACACAATAATCACAATGAAAGATACCAGGTCACACTCTAGCTTCCTTTACTTCACAATAATTAATATTAAATCAATGGACAGCTCTAGCTGTAACTAATGAAAGAAAATAACAAAATTATGAAGAACAGTTATACAGTTATTTTGTTAATATTATTCTTCACACTACGCTTTCAAATCAGTTCCTGTTTCGTCACGTAATTTGGAAGTATAATATAGTTCTAGTCGGGTTACCGATACTTTTGTGTCAAATACTCACTTGACAAATATAGTTCTAAATTTTTGAGCCAGCAACAGAAACAGGGCCAGCTGCCAGAAACAGAAGCACGCAAAGTCTGAAATAATATTTCCGTATAATCTCATTTTATGCACACAAAAAACGCTTATTGTGAACGGCAGATAGCAGAAATGTAGTGGCTGTATGTGGTTTTTATTGCCTTCCATCCGCTATTGGAATTCACAATAACTGACTCTACCTGCAGGAACACTGATCAAGGCTTCTCTGTGTGTCACGGCCAGGTTAGGAAGACACACTTTCTCGTGTGATAAAATTGTCAGACAATCATGGAAGATTGAAAATGAGGTCTTTCGACAACTTGTACGGCTGTGTAAAAAGTAAGCATGACAAGACCACCACAGACGCAAAGGACATTTATGGCTAACGTAAGTCTTCTAGTATCAAACATCGTCCTTAGTCTGAGGAAGGCATTTCTGTGAACGTGTGTTTGAAAAATGGGTCAGAGCACTTTGGGACTTAACTTCTGAGGTCATCAGTCCCCTAGAACTTAAACCTAACTAACCTAGGGACATCACACACATCCATGCCCGAAGCAGGATTCGAACCTGCGATCGTAGCGGCGGTGCGATTTCAGACTGAAGCGCCTAGAACAGCTCGGCCACCGGCTGTGTGTTTGAAGTACGGCACCGTGTGGAAGTGAAACAAAGGCTTGGGGTTACCGGAAAACAGATCTTAAGAGTTCGAGATGTAATGCTGTAGATGGGTGTTGATAATTTGGTGGACTGATAAGATAAGGAATGAAAAGACTTCCATAGAATCGGCGAGTAGAGTAACATGTGTAAAACGTTGAGAAGTTGACATAGGATGATACCTTCTATGGTACTTGAGGGAACTGAATATGGTACAAACAACGGAGGAAGAGAGAGACTGGAATACATCCAACAAATAATTGAGTAAGTTTGATGCAAGTGCTACTGTTATATGAAAGGATTGGTACAGTGAGGGAATTCGTAGCGGGTGCATCAAGCTAATGATGTAAAAAAAAAAAAAAAAAAAAAAAAAAAAAAAAGAGGCAAACTGTTATCGCTTGTTGCAATGCCTGTAAAAATTTGGTCATCCTTCTATAAAATATGTAATTATATATGTAATTATGTATGCACTGTAGAAATGGTAGAACGTAACTGCCTTTCTTATTGTTGTTGTTGTTGTTGTGGTCTTCAGTCCTGAGACTGGTTTCATGCAGCTCTCCATGCTACTCTATCCTCTGGAAGCTTCTTTATCTCTCAGTACTTACTGGAACCTACATCCTTCTGAATCTGCTTAGTGTATTCATCTCTTGATCTCTCTCTACGATTTTTACCCTCCACGCTGCCCTCCAGTGCTAAATTTGTGATCTCTTGATGCCTCAGAACATGCCCTACCAACCGGTCCCTTCTTCTTGTCAAGTTGTGCCACAAACTCCTCTTCTCCCCAATTCTGTTCAATACCTCCTCATTAATTATGTGATCTACCCATGTAATCTTCAGCATTCTTTTGTAACACCACATTTCGAAAGCTTCTATTCTCTTCTTGTCCAAACTATTTACCGTCCATGTTTCACTTCCATACATGGCTAAACTCCATACAAATTCTTTCAGAAACGACTTCCTGACACTTAAATCTATTCTCGATGTTAACAAATTTCTCTTCTTGAGAAACGCTTTCCTTGCCATTGCCAGTCTACATTTTATATCCTCTCTACTTCGACCATCATCAGTTATTTTGCTCCCCAAATAGCAAAACTCCTTTACTACTTTAAGTGTCTCATTTCCTAATCTAATTCACTCAGCATCACCCGACTTAATTCGACTACATTCCATGATCGTCGTTTTGCTTTTGTTGATGATCATCTTATATCCTCCTTTCAAGACACTGTCCATTCCGATTAACTGCTTTTCCAATTCCTCTGCTGTCTCTGACAGAATTACAATGTCATTGTCGAACCTCAAAGTTTTTATTTCTTCTCGATGGATTTTAATTCCTACTCCGAATTTTTCTTTAGTTTACTTTACTGCTTGCTCAATATACAGATTGAATAACATCGGGGAGAGGCTACAACCCCGTCTCACTCCCTTCCCAACCACTGCTTCCCTTTCACGCCCCTCGACTCTTATAACTGGCAACTGGTTTCTGTACAAATTGTAAATAGCCTATCGTTCCCTGTATTTTACCCCTGCCACCTTTAGAATTTGAAAGAGAATATTCCAGTCAACATTGTCAAATGCTTTCTCTAAGTCCACAAGTGCTAGAAACGTAGGTTTGACTTTCCTTAATCTTTCTTCTAAGATAAGTCGTAGGGTCAGTATCGCCTCACGTGTTCCAACATTTCTACGGAATCCAAACTGATCTTCCCCCAGGTCGGCTTCTACCAGTTTTTCCATTCGTCTGTAAATAATTAGCGTTAGAATTTTGCAGCTGTGACTTATTAAACTGATAGTTCGGTAATTTTCACATCTGCCAACACCTGCTTTCTTTGGGATTGGAATTATTATATTCTTCTTGAAGTCTGAGGGTATTTCGCCTGTCTCATACATCTTGCTCACCAGACGGTAGAGTTTTGTCGTGACTGGCTCTCCCAAAGCCGTCAGTAGTTCTAATGGAATGTCGTCTACTCCCGGGGCCTTGTTTCGACTCAGGTCTTTCAGTACTCTGTCAAACCTATCTCAGATCTTGGGTTACAACAAGGTGTCCAGGAGAAGTTGGGTGAAAACAGTGTGGTGGTTCGCAGCTCGGAACGCGGGTTGCCTGCTGTTGTGGCAGGCTCTGGGCTGAATCCTTGGCTTTCCGGGAAACAGCCTCGCCCCGAGATCTGGTCGAGCGACAGACACAGGCGCAGTCTTCACGCTGAGCCGCGCCGCCAGCCGGACGAGACCGACTGTAACCGGCACGTCCTTCTCTCCCTCCCCTCCTCTGTCTCAGGGTTGCACCTAAAGCGTTGTTCTCGATTCAATCGATGGACACAAACGATTAAAAAACAGTCGTTTGCCTTAAATTAGGTCGACTGGGTTCTATTTACTAGTGTTTGTTATTCTTCTTGTCTGTATTTTTCACAGGAAATGCTCAAGTCATGTCCTTCGAGATTTGAATAAGTTTGTGGTTATAGGATTACTCTGACTGTAGTATTAAGAGAGCTGAAACAAATGCTCACTTCAAGTTCACAATATGGGCAACCAGCGCAGGCGTGATACAATTTACAATAACAATACAGGTAACATCATGAAACAAGTGTCTGCTTGCAGTTCCCCAGTACATGATGCCTCATTATATTCGGATTGCGGTATTAGAACTCTACCTGTATTGTAAGTATGGTTCCAGTTCTACAGCTCTAAAAAGCTTACAATAAGATTCTGTTTCATTACTGACTATTAAAAGCAAGAAAAAATAGTTGCGGGTGTTTATAGTCCACTCTTAAATGGGCCGTGATACTGTACTTTCCGTGTTCCCACACCTATTAATGATCCTATATGAATTTTGAACCGACAAGGAAATTCGACATGCATAGGAAGCCATGAAAAGAAAGTGTACACAAGGGATGTTCTGTTGTTACAATAAATAATACAAGTTTTTTGTCGTCCATTAGTATTTTGTATTCCATTTTCTTCCATATTCCACTTCTGCCTGCATTCCAAACGCTAAAGGCAAGGCGAAGGACAGCTGTACTTTATCGGCCAACTGTTTCAATTCTGCGTAATTTATGTTTCTCTTGGAACTAAAATAGCTCATTAGATACCTTACTGTCTAGCTTCAGTTGCTTACCAGTGTAAGAGTTAGGAGCAAAAAAAAAATCATAACTCTCTAACGAAGAACGAGTGTATTATTATGTAATCAAGACTGAATAAATGCTTCACGGAGTTCTTGCCACGCCAGGTACACGTCTTCTTCCGTTATTATTCTTCACATTAACTTGCACCGGTACAAACATTAGAGGAATAAGTGACTTACCTTATTCGTTTCTTGGATGAGTCAACCTAACTCTCTTATAGGTCTAACTAGATCGTTGCAGTTACTTACTTATCTATTTAAACAACAATTCATTTGTTTTTGCTGCCACAGTCTGGAAAAAACTACACTGACGTTAACACTTACGTCTCTTCACGGTCTTCGCCGTTTAACCATACAATAAAGTGTCGATTACTTAAATTCTGTAGCATAGCGTACGCTCTGTAGAACAGTGTGTGTTTGGTCTCCTGAGAAAATATTTTCGTATTACATTGCGTTTACAGAGCTTCAAAGCTTCATCGTAGTTCACTGTAATGATGGTCACACACAAGAGGCACGAGAGAGGTCATAAACTGAAAGCCAGCAATAAGATACAAATAACAAAAGAAAGATGAGAATCTTCGGACTGTGTTACGAGTGAGAAGGACTGTCTGTCGTACCATGCAGCAGACTTATCTTACCAGATTCTTAAAAGAAACGGAAAGTGGGATAAAGTAATGTTATTAGCTAATGTTTCCTAGAAAACTCGAAGTATAGTTCGTTTGAAATATTTGTGACACCACGCTGTCACAGCTGCAGAAACAGAGGGGGTAACAGATGTCAGTGAGACAAGCGAATTAACGACCGACTGTCTTTCTTAGCAGACACGGTCTTCACGGTAGAAAGAATTATAACTAAACAGATCTCCACATCGCATGACACTATGGTAAACAAACATTCTTTTGATTCTCATGAGCAAGAGCAATAATTTTACCTTTCCTTTGCCGATTCGGCATATCTGAGGGTTTTTTTTTTTTTGTTTCCTTAGATGCATCTCAGAACATTCTTCAAAGTCTAATAACAGCCTTTCATGACAGTTAAACAGTCGTTCAAAGATGTCAGTCAGGCAAACAAATCTGTTGGCCAGTACAACGAAAAACCATCCAAAGTTGCAAATTTCACTTCTTTTATTCACTCGATTAGTAGTTTCGGGTAGGGACCTCGCTCCCACCCTATACGGCCCTGAGTGTGTCTATGATTTGCCTTTGTGGTTTACTGTCTGTTTTCACCTCGGACATGTTAGGGAAGAATATTGTTTTATCTTCACATATTTTGTAAAGTTTGTTATGGTAAAGTTTTTATGCTTGTAAAGCGTTGGAAGTGATGAAGATTTTTTAATGTCCTATTGTTTTGGTTTCCTTTGATACTAATGTTGTGGTTCACATTTAATGATTTTTACGTGCCAACATAGCATACAGCTTTGTAATACGCGCCGTATGTGGCGCTGCTGTGTTTTATTATTCACTGATTTTCAGTATTTGACTGTTCTTGGTAAATATTTTTAAAGTATTAATTTTGTTGCTGAGTTGTACTGTTACTGTGTTACTTGCTGTACTTCTGATGGTTAGAGATCATCGTAATAAATACAAAAAGGTTTCCTATATCCCGATAGGGCGCCACATTCCCGATGTTTCCTTGCGCCACCGGAAGTAGTAGGCTGCCAGTTACTTGTAAATGTAACTGTTCATTTGCACATTTTTAACATTGTTTTTGCATTTTCAGAAATGCTAATTTGACTATCTGTTTAGTTACTCTTCTAAAGATATGTCTGTATTTTTGGCATTTGCTTAAAAATTTTTCAATGCCCGTATTTTACATGAGTGTAAATTTGGTTTTCTGCCCTGTAGGATTACTTGAAAATTGGTCTCAGCCTGAAACCAGTCACTGAGTGAATATAAAAAAGTGAAATTTGCAAACTTGCCTGGTTTTTCCGTTGTACTGATTAACAGGAGTTGCTGACCTACAATTATTCCAACATGTTGGAAGTACGTAAATGTGTTGGCATTTATGACACCCGCTCGTTACCGGAGTAGACCTAATAACGACGTCTGTGATGGATGCAGCCGGTGATGTACATTTTTAGTTCAGTACTGCTTCGATGGCTTTAACATCGTCATCCATTTCTTCGTAACATATGAACACTACTACGTAATATGCTCCATAGATATCAGAGAGCGTATAGTCTGACAGCGCTTATCCGATTCACATTTCACTCATCAAAAGTGCCCTATCCCGGAGAAAAAATGCGTTTCGAGTAACTGGAGATTCAAGAAGTAGTAACTGACACATTCTGATTGTTTTTCTTGCTACCAGTTACGCTGTCACTGAGGAGTTCGCCAACTGCTTCGTTTGGAATATCTAACCAAAAATGTCGGTAGCGTTGTTGAATATTTTAACTGCACAAAAAATGAAGAGAATTGACGCACCCTTTATGGCACCAGACTAGCATTCGACAGCATCAGCACTCAAATCTCTGTCCGAGCACTCTAATTTAGCATTTTCGTGCTTACCAAATACCAAAAAATACGAAATTCAGAATGGTTCCTTTGAAAGGGTTATGGCTGATTCCCTCCCCTACGCTCGTCCTAACTAAGCTTATGCTCCAATTCCAATAACCTTGTCGTCGTCGGAATTTTAAGACTAAAACTTACTTTTCTGACTACTGTACTTTATATAGCTAATCAATATTTTGTGTACTTACATTCGAAGCCTCATCTAGGGTCTTCCAATAACAAATCAAAAACCGTCAAACTTTCAACAATTCTTAACAGAATAATTTCAGTGCCAATCGTAACTACATTTCCTCCCATAAGCTATAGAAACGAGTACATATAATTAGGTTACATTGCATATTTCTCAAAAGTATTGTGAAATAATATGCTAATACTAATTAATAACTGTTTCCATAAACCTTCATTAAAAATTACTGCTCCTGTCAATATCAATAAGCATGTTCCGAGAATAGAGAATCGAAAACTGAAATGCATTAGGTTGCTCATGTCGCTCTCCAGTCACGTTTTAATTTAATATGTCCGGTCTGTGGTAATTTTGACCTCCAATAAATACGGGGTGACCTACGGCTTTCACACAGCCCACAATACCTTCAAACACCACGCGCAAGATTTCCATATTCTCTCGCCCCCTATTAGGCCTACAAAAAAATAATGTATGGGACCTTTTTGTTAGAAATGTGACATAGTTAAATTTTGTACTGGCATTCGTTTTCACTAGACGCCGTAGTTTTCGAATTATTCGAGAGAACGTACAAAAGTTACTTTTAACGTGTTTTTTCTTGAATAACTCGAAAACCGTGGTCTCCAGCGAAAAAGTATCCCAATACAAAGTATAACTACATTAAATTTCCTACAAGAAGGTCCTGTTCATTTTTACTGTACGACTAGAAGTTTGCAGCCAGAGAAAATGAAAATATCACTCACGGTTCTTAAAGGCGTTGTGGGTTGCACAAACACATAGGCAGGGGCACCCGAAAAATTTTCAAGAAACACTGTGTTGGGTCTGTAAGAGGCGTTGAAAACCTAGCGAAGAGCATAAAAGCTGCACAGCGGTACTTAATTAAGCGAGTTTGCTTCAGATCACATTAAAAGTAAGCAACTGGAAATATTTTAAAAAATGTATTTTTCTTTGTTGTCCGATTTAGGAAATGATCTCGAATCAAACATCATTTCTTGAAATAGCTCAGATTCACGTTCTCACATCACAACATCCGAAGTGTTCAGTTCAGTGTTAAGAACCTCAACATGTATACCAAACTTACTGTAGCGGTTCACTCATCCTACAAATAAGTCTCTAGCTCAGCGGAACAGACCGACAATTAAAATGTGTGCAGTACAAGCTCCCCAAGTAAGACGTTGTTCTTCCTTCACCTGGCAAATGTGCCATACTCTGACCTTGTTAGCAAACTGCACTTTCCTCCCGAGCCTCAATCCTTTTATTTTGACTGCTTTTAACGCCTGCCTGGGAAGTCCTCCTGGTGCTACGTTACACAATAAGATGAAGCAATATTGAGACAGTCGGCTTCTAGCGACGGACAACTTACGAGCACCAGAGCGCAGATAAGGAAGGTAAGGAACCGAATGCCGGGCTAGAGGATGGAGCCAGTTTCTACGACCGTGAGGAGCTGACTATAGCAGCCATCTAGGTGAAATTTTGGTCCTATTTAACAGTTAAGGAAGCCAATATACGAAATCCAGTCTCATTTCAATCCATCAGCGAGTCGCCTATCAAGAGGCCGCCGGTGGACGCTATAGAGGCCCACACTAAGCGCAATGGTCCTCCAGCGGACACTCTGTGTGGCCGTTCTAAGTCAGTTCACGTTAAGAAAAAAAATTCGAAATCACACAAAATGATGTTATTTTTCCCCATCATGTTAAGACAAATGGAATTTTTAACAAAAAACCTCTAGGATGCCTGTAAATGCATCACGTGTCAGTGTAACATGTGAACACAGCGGCCTATAGCTGCAGATTAGTTACCTCACAACGTGAATTATAAAAAAAATCTAGCTGTAAAAAGTAGGTAAACCATAAACGAGAAGAAAGAAAACGATCACGTACACATACACAGTTTAATATACAATTTATTTTGTAGGCACGGACGTATGTTTCAGTTTTCTTTACTCCTTTCATATCTTCAGACCTAGCGTGAGTTTCAGAAAACTTCAAGTAACTCTCTTGCCATCTCTTTCGCACTTTTATATTTCTGCCATATTTCCCCTCGTGTAACTATATCTCCTGCTACTGGACCATGAAATTGTACTATTTTCTTTTTATTGCTCCCTAGAGAACGCTGACAAAATATTATACCAGATTTCCTGTACAACCTTGTCAATTGTATCAAAAAATACAAATTAACGCATGGTACTGCATGAAATCTACAGCAAGCATCGTTAGATGCCATAACTGTGACCAATTTTAAATTAGTAGTACGTCGCTTATCTGGGTTCGCATTTACGTACCACGTTCATCCACTGTCTACTTTTCATCAACAAGCAGTGGTAGCTGTGTGGTCAGCGCGACGGAATATCATACCTAACCGCCCGGGATCGATTCCCGGCTGGGTCGGAGATTTTCTCCGCTCAGGGACTGGGTGTAGTGTCGTCCTTATCATCATCATTTCATCCCCATCAGTACGCAAGTCGCCGAAGGGGCGTCAACTCGAAAGATTTGCACCAGGCGAATGTTCTACCCGACGGGAGGCCCTAGCACACGGCATTTCCATTTCCATCAACAAGCAGTATGTGACTGTATCTGTATTACGAATAAGTCATCAAAAGGCAGACTGTTCTGCACAGACTGGAGTTTGTGACCGTCGGCCAGAGATGAAGCTCGGCTCGGTCTACTGGCGACCTCATGGATGGCACTCAACGTGTTAAATTTGGAAGGAATGTTGCAAGATTTGAAACATTTTAAATACTCGCATTTACACTGCTAACCCCGTGTTATTTGGATACATAAAGAATAGTATCTAAATTACAAGGGGCGTTCAGTAAGTTAATGCAACACACTTCTTTCCTCGGATAATTTCGGTTGAAAAAATGCGGACTGTCATAGTGACTGTCTTCTTGGGCTCTGAAGAGGTTATTCTACTTGATGTGATCCCTCAAAGTGCAACAACCAACTCTGAATTGTATTCTAACTGAGGAAACTGTTGACACTACTTCAACGTGTGCCGGCCGCGGTGGTGTAGTGGTTCTAGGCGCTCAGTCCGGAACCGCGCGACTGCTACGGTCGCAGGTTCGAATCCTGCCTCGGACATGGATGTGTGTGGTGTCCTTAGGTTAGTTAGGTTTAAGTAGTTCTAAGTTCTAGGGGACCGATGACCACAGATGTTGAGTCCCATAGTGCTCAGAGCCATTTGAACCATTTGAACTTCAACGTGTTCGTCGCGACAAAAATGCAAACACACTTCTGCTTCTCCATGACAACACAAATCCTCATAAAATTTCAATAGATTGTTCTTCTTGTCCACCATACAAACCGGATCTCGCACATTCCGACTTCCACCTGTTTGACTCAATGAATGATGCACTCCGCTTGAAATGGTAAGTGGATGGTGGGGAGGTTATTGATGCAGCAAGACGTTGGCTCCGGCGTCGACCAGTAGAGAGGTGCCACACGGGAGTACAGTAAGGTGGTGTAAGGTTGTGGCGTTAAACGGAAATTTTGTTGAGAACTAGGGTTTTGCAGTCAAAAGAGTGGAATATAGTATGGTGTATTGCAATCCCGAATAAAAGCAACCAGCTCTCAGGAAAAAAAAATGTTTTGCATCACGTACTGAACTGCCCTCGTTCTAAAATGTTCAGACTACCCATAATTTAGAGCTGATTACCGCAACGTAACTATAACCTTTAATTTCTTGATGCAATAATTTACTAACAGCCGTATGTATTGTAGAAATTTATTTTATTTTATGAACTTCTATGAGCTACCAGTTTCGGCATTACATTTATGCCATCTTCAGGCCCCATTCGTCAGAGTCGTAAAATCGCTATACACGAAAGGAGTCATATAACTGGAGCCAGACGCCTGGCCACCAAGAGCTGTTGCAGGACGATTGATACACGGATCCAGTTATATGTCTCCTTCCGTGTATATCGATTTTACGACTACGACGAATGGGGCCTGAAGATGACATCAATGTAATGCCGAAACTGGTAGCACATAGAAGTTCATAAAATAAAAGAAATTTCTACAACACATACGGCCGTTGATAAATTATTGCATCAAGAAGTCCATGCCAGCCGTCATCCCACGGTCAGTAATGGATCAACGAAGATAACCACTAATATTCGTATACCTCAAGATTAGATTTTGAACCCCGAAACGCCTGTTTCGAAACTAATCGCAGAAGCTTGATTCCCAACTATACACACCCAATTTTTATAGGGACCTCTACAGACACAGTACCATTAAAGCAACAATACTTGATTTAAAAATTGTGGAAATTATCCTAATCTTCGTCTTCGGAATCGGGAGGTCGATCCTCTACTTCCTAGGAGTAAATTATTTCAAAAGGCTATGAAAATTTACGCAGGAAACCGAGGCGGTGGTCGCCATGAACCGATACCAGCAACAGTACTTCACAGTCCGGTCGGAGTCGTGGCAGCGGAACGCATAACAACACAGCTCGCAGCACATTAAGAGGTAGACTGGTACGTCGCCAAAATACTGAACAGATAAGTGGTATCAACAACCTGACTAAACAAGTGCAAGTACGCCTTTTAGCGATGTGTTGCATTATGACAAATTCGTTAAACTGGTAAAAAGAAATAACAGTAGGAACGACTGTTGAACTTGGAGAGGAAGATCTGCCGCACTGCAGCCCACCTACTTTTTCTGTATGTTGTTCACTCAGGCTCAGCGGAAAACTCCAGGGAGGATAATAGCTCGGCCCACGCGGCTGTGGCAGAGCCTGAGTCCGCTGCGGGCTGCCGCAGGCGTTCAGGCAGCAGAATTCCCCGCGCGTTGCGGCAGTCTCGCCTCGCCATCTGTCCCGCGCTCTCCGGTCGCTCTGCCCGAACCGCAGCCGTGATCTCTCCGTGACATTTCACACCGATCCACTCTGCTGCCCTCCGTGTCACAACGTTAAAATTAATGATACGCTCTGTCCCCAAGTACACTAGAGGCCTGGTAAGGTCTCCAGAAAATAACCAAATGGCAATGAAACGCCGCGTCTCGCTTTAGCAGCAGCTGGCTCGCCGCGCTCGTTTCCATACTTGGGCGACACAGCAGACTGCGGCCAACAGGTCACAGGCGCGTCGCAACAGCTGTCCACTGCCCTCGCTCTCACATATACTGTCGATTAAATATTGCTGTTTCTCACTTATCAGTGGAAACTACCGGTTTCTGTAACCGGTCACAAACCATTTGAGTTCCATTGGGCGCTCGGGACGGTTAAATCTCAACCATCAAGTTAGTTAATGAGACATGTATGTATTGTACATACGAATTTTTTATGTGGCACTCTCTCACTTTGTCACACGTTTCTTTCCCTCTCGAGCCTTACATAAAATATCACATACGCTTTGTATACACTGAAATGTCACCATCTAAGAGAGTCGGCTCCAAGCCACAAGCATCGACTCCCAGTCATCTAGGACGTGTTTCTTTCCTAACACCTTTGTGAACTTTCGTTCCAAAATGACTGCCTGACGTTTCTCACGCCTCACCCCTCGGCATTTTGTCAAGGCAGGTTGGTGGGCAAGTAAACCGCCATGGGCCGTATCCAGTACAACAATAAACTTCCTTCACGTTCATAACGAATTATGAGTACATATCAGTATTTAACGCCCCACGAATCTGCTATCTTGACTATCCTTGCTCTCCACCTCAATACCATGGCAGGAAATCCCGAAAGTCGTACATAAAACACAGATATGTCTTATTAATTGATGTAAATCGACCTGATAATGACGATTTAACCCTCTGGAAGGCTTAGTGGAAGTAAAATAAATTGTCCCCCGTTACACAATGCAGTCACGGTGAAGTATAAACTTAAATGTTCAGAATTAAATTCCTCAGCTACATTCGTGTTCTGCAAGACGCCATATAGTGTATGGCGTAGGCTACGTGGTCAACCAAAATTAATTTCACCACTCCCATTCCTCCTATTTTTCATATTCCTTCCGTAGCAATTACGAAGGGAGGTGAATTCTCCATACCTCCCTGTATAAGTCTCATGCTTGAACGAAGGCTGCCGGAAAGGCTCTCCACGATACACGATGTCTGTCTTGCAGCGTCTGCCGCTACATTTGTGGGAAGTTACGTAAAAAAAAGCGCCACCCCAGACGAAGCGCATACTGTTCTTTTCTGTCTCTCCATTTAATCCAACTTGTTAAACGCCCTGACCGACAAACGGAGGTCATGAACCGGCCTACAAGGTGTTTTGGAAGCAATCTCGTAGCTCCTTAAGATTCTACAGTAAATATTATTTGGTGTCTGCCATGTATACATTTATGTCGGTGTTTCGCCTGAAATCGCTCCGACTTAATCATTCTAGACATTTGACTGTCCTGCCAGGTTCCTTTGACTCGTCATCGACCGTGTAGTCAAACGAGACCGGGAATACTTAGGCACATTAGATTGCACTTATTTATGTTTAGAGTTTTGCATAGTTGATGATCACGTTCATACATTCGAAACAATGCTCTAAAGGTGCAACTGTCGGGTATTATCTGCAAGGAGACTTTCCTTCAAATTTTTGGGTTAAATTCCAAACACCACCTCATTGTCTCGTCGCCTCCGTGATCTAGCTGATAGTGTTATTGACTACTGATTCAGAGAATCCGGATTCTATTCCTAGTAACCATCTCAGAGTATTCTGTAGCGCAAAAGTCCGGTACGAGGTGCACTCGGCCTTGTGAGGTCAAATGAGGAGCTGCTTGATTGAATAAGTGAACTGACACTCATTTCGCCGACTTTGCGTCAAAGGAAAAGCACAGGTAGTTTAGTGATCAATATGGGACTGAGTGGCAGCTTTAGAAGACATATGGTTGTAGTGCGATGAGAATTTTTATATACTGATGGCGGAATAGGGTGCTGTTATGATGAACCAGGAGTGAGAGATTTTTAAGGAGCACAGGAAGAAAACTGTCTCGTTAGTTGTGCGAAATTATTGCTTTCGCATGGCTAGGCGGACACTGCTTTACTACAGAACCGTGACCCAGTGGCGGAAACATTAAATGGCGTCGTCAGGTTTGTTGGTGGTGGCGTTAGTGACGCCTGGAAACCTCCCACCTTGTGCTGCGGTCCGAACCTATCAGCGCGGAACGGCTGTGGTTCCCTGGCCTTGACACAGCGCAGATCGCAAAACTTCACCGCAGGCTTCAATCAGTTGTGTCCACGGCTGTCGCCGTTTCCCAACAAGATGATACCAGCATTCGCTATGTATCTTATATTTGCCATTCTGCAGCGAGACTTTAATTCAGTTTGGGTTATATGTTGTGTTGGCGTCTAGTCGACTGCAGATTGAATGCTAATTAATTACTACCTGCGTGGCAGTCCTAATGACATCTCATAATGTTGTGGCACTCGATATGGAAGCAGTTCATTCGAACTTTACTTACGACAGAAATTTTTACCACTTGTACAAGGCGGCTAGGAAGAAGATTGACGGCGAACATTTTCGGATGACGGGATTCTACGCCAAAGTCTGGAATTAAATTCAAAGTTGTTTGCAGTCCATTGCTGATAACGTCCGTTAATAGTGATCCCTCAGTCAAACATAAGCGTAAAAACGTCGGCTATGGGTTGACACCAACTCCACACTTTTCTTACGGTGTTTCCATTTCATAATAATACGATCACAAGACAACATCGCTCAAATATCGTCTCTACAAGTCGCACATTCGCTATGTTCTTCTTTCATCCAGTGTTAAACTACCGTCCAGTTTCGGTTTTGTCACTCACTCTATCCTTCATTTTTCGTCCCATGGTCTCGATTTGTTGTAGTTCATACAGTTTTCGCTCTTCTGTACTTCGTATATTCTGTATTCGTACGTTACATACACGGGTTTAATGTAATCATCCCATTAACGTCAATATCATCATCATCATCATGATTATCTTGCGGGTATTCTACGGCTGCGCCGTTTCTCGCTTCCCTTGTTCCACTCCCTCTGATCACGCCAGTCTCCTTCTTGTAGTTCTCTGGCAGCCAACGCGATCCGGACCTCTCGACTCCAGTTCCTCCTAGATCGTCCACGCTTTCTTCTTTCTGCAGAGATCCATAGCCACAGTTTCTATGGTCATCTACTGTCGTCCACCCATCATCTACATCTTGTAATATGTCCGTGAATATACTACGAAGAGACACTGAAATTTTTACTTCCAAAGGTTAAGTATCACTCGCTACCGTCGCGGAGATCTGTTTCTCATACCCCGTGAGCACGTGAGGTTTATCCGGCGCTTCAAGATCGTCAATGGGGTCGAGTCAGCCTTTTAACGCAAACCGAAAATTTGCTTGAATAAATGAGCAACGACGCTGACTCACAAACCTACGAAAAGGCGGTGTATCGATAGACTTCCTCAGCTATAAGAAATTTATTTATGTATGTAGTACAGTATGGAGCCGTACAGTAAAGGGCTTTTTCAGCGTTTTATACGCGAACGTGAAACGAGTAAAGTGATCTGATGGTTCAAGAGACTGGAGTCATATACGGGACGAGGTGGATTGATGTGCCTGTCCGTGTCGACTATATTTACGTTTCCCAAATCGCTTCAGACGAATGCCCCAAAGCTTTTACGAATAGCGTCTGTACACACCAAGCTCAGCCTAGACTCTGTTTTTAATCGCGTCAGTACCTTCAAAAGTCTTAACAAAATACACTTCGAGCCACATTAATGTGGCCATCTGTCAAAAGCCTCAATAACCACCTGTTGCAGTCCGCACTGCTGCAACACGTGCGGGAAGGAAGTCAGTGACCAAACCGATCATACCGCCGTGGCCAGTTGCACTAAATTACTCGACTGAGGATCCATGGCACCAACAGCCCGATCGAGGCGATCCAACCCATTCTCGATTGGGTTTTAATCTGAGGAGTTTGGAGGCCAGAGGATTAAGCTAAACTCATTCTGGTACTCTTATGACCACGCACGTACACCTGGCCCTGTGTGAGACTTTCCACTGTCCTGTTGGTAGATGCCATCATGACGAGGAAAAGCAAACTGCATACGCGGGTGGACATGGTCCTTAAGTACATATTTATAGTTGAGTTGATCCACAGTGCCTTTCAGAATGACGAAATCATCCGCGTAATGCCACGGAAACATTCCCCAGAATGCAACCCTTTAAAAGATTGTGGCAGTGTGTTTGCCTTCAGACGTTTCATGCCATACATGCCCACGATCATCAGTCCGATGGAACGTAAAACGTGATTCGTCTTGAAAAGGCCATGTGTCGCCACTCAGTGGACATCCAGAAGCGGTAGGGGCGTGCAAATTACAGCTTTCGTTTCCGACGAACAGCAATTATCATGGCTGCATGAACGGGTGCATGCTGCAGAGGGCTGTGCGCCTCAGCGTTCGCTGAGGAGACACTGTTGGCAGCTCCTCGGTTCATCTGGATGGTCAGTTGTTCAAGAGTTGCACGCCTGTTCACATGCACGAGGGGCGTTTGAAAAGTCCGTGCAAAAGTAAAAACTACTTACGTCTTTGGGATAAACCTTTTTTATTTTTCGACATAGTCTCCTTTTAGACTTATACACTTCGTCGAACGCTGTTCTAATTTGTTGATCCCTTCCGAATAACAGGAATTGCCCAAGTCTGTAAAATAGCTATTAGTTGCTGTAATCACCTCCTCATTTGAATAAAATCTTTGTCCCGCCAGCCAGTTCTTCAAATTGGGTAACAAACAGTAGCCCAAGGGAGTCAAGTCTGGAGAATAGGAGGGATGTGAAACGAATTGGAATCCTATTTCCATTAATTTTGCGACCACAACTGCTGAGGTGTGTGCTGGAGCATTGTCGGGATGGAAAATGACTTTTTTGCGGTCCAATCGCTGGCGTTTTTCTTGTAGCTTGGTTTTCAAACGGTCCAGTAACGATGAATAATATTCACCTGTAATAGTTGTAACCTTTTGCAGATAGCCGATGAGGATTATCCCTTGCGAATCCCAAAAGACAGTCGCCGTTATCTTTCCGACCGAAGGAATGATCTTCGCCTTTTTTGGTGCAGATTCTCCCTTGGTAACCCATTGTTTAGATTGTTGTTTGCTTCAGAAATATAGTAATGTATCCCTGTTTCATCCACAGTGACGAAACGATGCTTAAAGTCCTACAGATTCTTCCTGAACAGCTGCAAGCCATCCTTGCAACACTTCACACGATTTCATTTTCGTCAAACGTCAGCAATCGCTGAACCCATCGCGCGGATAGCTTTTTCATGTCCAAATGTTTATGCAAAATATTATGTACCCATTCATTCGAGATGCTCACGGCACTAGGAATCTCACGCACCTTAACTCTTTCGTCATCCATCACCATATCATGGATTTTATCAATGCTTTCTGGAGTCGTAACCTCTACAGGGGGCCCAGAACGTTCAGCATCACTTGTGCCCATATGGCCACACTGAAAATTTTGAAACCACTTATAAACTGTTCTAATCGAAGGTGCAGAGTCACCGTAATGTTTATCAAGCTTCTCTTTAGACTCCTGAGGCGTTTTGCCTTTCATAAAGTAATGTTTAATCACCACAAGAAATCTTTTTTCATCAACTTTTTGACAATCACTTTATTTCCTTGATTCACACGAATGCCAAACACAAAGAAATAGACCAATATGGCTGAAACCTGGTGTGCATTCTTTCCAAAGATGCTACTAACTAAGCACGACCTCGATACGCGCCGGTGGTGCCATCTCTCGGACTTTGCACGGACTTTTCAAACGCCCCTCGTACGTATCTGCGCAACCGTCGTTCACCCCAGTCGTCTACGCCCTTTCGTGCAACGCAGTTGCCTCGGTGCCGGTTTTGGACAGCGCCATTTTGCCACGCTGACAGTTTACAAACGTAGCCGTTTAGGAAACACTCCCACCTTTGGCCCCAAAGCTAATGATCATGCCGTTTTGGATGTCAGATAAATAGCTCCGTTTCTTCATTATGACAACGACTGAACTCTTTTCCGCGTCTCCATCCCACTCCCGACACACTTTATATACATTACTGGCTATTAAAATTACTACACCAAGAAGAAATGCGGATGATAAACGGGTATTCATTGGAAAAAATATATTATACTAGAACTGACATGTGATTAGATTTTCACGCATTTTGGGTGCATAGATTCTGAGAAATCAGTACCCAGAACAACCACCTCTGCCGTAATAACGGCCTTGATACGCGTGGGCATTGAGTCAAACGTAGCTTGGATGGCGTGTACAGGTGCAGCTGCCCATGCAGCTTCAACAAGATACCGCGGTTCATCAGGAGTAGTGACTGACGTATTGTGACGAGCCAGTTGCTCGGCCATCATTGACTAGACGTTTTCAGTTGGTGAGACATCTGGAGAATGTACTGGCCAGGGCAGCAGTCGAACATTTTCTGTATCCAGAAAGGCCCGTACAGGATCTGCAACATGCGCTCGTGCATTATCCTGCTGAAATGTAGGGTTTCGCAGGGATCGGATGAAGTGTAGAGCCACGGGTCGTAACACATCTGAAATGTAACGTCCACTATTCAAAGTGCCGCCAGTGGGAACAAGAGGTGACCGAGATGTGTAACCAATGGCATCCCATACCATCACGCCGGGTGATACGCCAGTATGGCGATGACGAATATACGCTTCCAATTTCCGTTCACCGAGATGACGCCAGACACGGATGTGACCATCATGATGCTGTAAACAGAACCTGGATCCATCCAAAAAAAGTGACGTTTTGCCATTCGTGCACCCAGATTCGTCGTTGAGTACACCATCGCAGGCTCTCCTGTCTGTGATGCAGCGTCAAGGCTAACCGCAGCCACGGTCTAGGAGCTAATAGTCCATGCTGCTGCAAAGGTCGTCGAACCGTTCGTGCAGATGGTTGTCGTCTTGCAAACGTCCCCATCTGTTGACTCAGAGACCCACACGTGGCTGCACGATCCGTTACAGCCATGCGGATAAGATGCGTGTCATCTCGACTGCTAGTGGTAGGAGGTCGTTGGCACCCAGCATGGCGTTCCGTATTGCCCTCGTGAACCCACCGATTCCATATTCTACTAACAGTCATTGGATCTCCACCAACGCGAGCAGCAAAGTCGCGATACGATAAACCGCAATCGCGATAGGCTACAATCCGGCCTTTTTCAAAGTCGGAAACGTGGTGGTACGCATATCTCCTCCTTACACGAGGCATCACAACAACATTTCACCAAGCAACACCGGTCAACTGCTGTTTGTGTATGAGAAATCAGTTGGAAACTTTCCTCATGTCAGCACGTTGTAGGTGTCGCTACCGGCGCCAGTCTTGTGTAAATGCTCTGAAAAGCTATTCATTTGCATATCACTTCATCTTCTTCCAGTCGGTTAAATTTCGCGTCTGTAGCACGTCATCTTCGTGGTGTAGCAATTTTAATGGCCAGTAGTGTATCCACAGCTACTAGTGCGACCATCAGCTGTGTATGAGTGATTATCGCAGATTAACGTCGAACATAGCTGATGGTGACAATAATGTGACTGTACCGTTTAATTGTAGGTGTCATCAATGCAGCAGTGAGATGGTAAAGCTAATGAACGTGCGGTAATTTACACGAATCCTTATATACTTCTCTCGAGCAACGCCGCCGTTTCCCGCAGTACGGCAGTTAGTCACGCGGCTCGCACAGCGCCAGCAGCTTAATCCGCCAGAGCAGGCAACTTTCCTCCTGTGCGCTTAGCGCTTTTTTTCTGGACAGCCGATGCCGTCGCTGGCCCGAGTTATACAACCACAGCGTCGCTACGTCAACGGCGGGTGAACAGAGGCCCAACTGCGGCTACCAAAGAAACCGCGCAGTTGCGCGAGTGGAGGGCTTTCTTTGTCGCCCCATTATTCGCCTGGCCTTGCCCTTGAGAGGGCTTCCAGCCGGTGGCTCTGGTCCGGCGCTGCAGACACATTAAGATACCCATCGGCGGCCCGCCCGCAGCCGACGGCTCGGACCGTGTCTTTTCTCGAAGCGCACGACCGCGCAACCGCCCACGTTACCGGGACGGAAGCTGCTGTCTCGCTGTCCACAGGAGACTTCAGCTCACCTCTGGTACCTGTGTGTCCAGTCTGAGGCTCTTTTCGTGGTTACGGAGTCAAATACATGAATAGTGCATCAGAATTATTAGTGAAAGCTGACACGGGTGAGGCGCGATAAAACACCGCCCCATTTTGCCGTCGATCTTTCACTGAACCCGTAATCCATGTTCATGCACCACTTTGGTAAGTTTGTAACCTGTATAGTGGGTTATAAATGGTGATTCACGCCTGTGAAGCCAAGAAGGAAATTATATCTTATTTTGTAAATTGGAGGGGCAACGACCTTACCGCAGTGGATACACCGGTTTCCGTGAGATCACCTGAGCTAAGCGCTGTTGGGCGTGGCCGGCACTTGAATGGGTGACCATCCAACCGCCATGCGCTGTTGCCATTTTTCGGGGCGCACGCAGCCTCGTGCTGCCAATTGAGGAGCTACTTCACCGCATACTAGCGGCTTCGGTCAAGAATACCATCATAACGACCGGGAGAGCGGTGTGCTGACCCCACGCCCCTCCTATCTGCTTCCTCCTCTGAGGATGACACGGCGGTCGGATGGTCCCGGTAGTCCGCTCGTGGCCTGAAGACGAAGTGCTTTTTTTTGTAAATTGAAGGGGTAGGAAGGAAAGGAAAGGAACTAATGGCATCAGCTGCATGTGGACTGTGTGCAGAATCAGCGGTGACTAGTGAAAATGTGTACCGGAGCGGGACTCTGACCCGGGGTTTCCTGCTTAATAGGCAGTTGCGTTGAACACAACGCCACCGAGACACAGAGTTTATCGCAAATTCGTGAACGCTCCCCGGCCGACTCACATTTGCACCTAGCGCCACCTGTTCGCAGTCCCCGTTCATGATCTCCAAGCTCGCTGGTTTTAGATGTCCGCTGGAGGTCGAACGTAAATGAGGATCCGCACTGAAACATGTGGATTCATTGCCCTTCGATGCGAATCGATTAAATGAATGCGGACATGTTCGAAAGAACAGACACCACGTTGTCATATAAAGGAAATTATATCGTGGATTCGTCATCGCTAGTAATGACATTAATTAAACAAAAATGCGTGGTGCGATCGATCACAAACGTACCTGCAACTCTGACGTTCCTTACTGGAATTTTACAAGTAAATCTGACATTACCTTCAAAACTGCTTGTCTCCTACAATGTTCAACGACAGAGATAGAAGCGGAAACAGGTGTTTCAGTTGTGGCGTGCTCAAATTATGTGGGGACAGGGGGAGGCTACATACGAGTAACAGAGATGCTTCAGTTGAATTAAAGTCAGTATACTGCACTTAAGAAGGTGGGAAATGGCGAGAAAGCCTGCAAAATGTGGCTAAAACCTTGAATCCACAATTTTCGAGTATTTTTGGCATAAGCATGTCGTCCACGGAAAAATTGCACGTAAATTACACAAAAATATTATAATGATGAGGGCTGGTTCAAGCATTCAGGGAAAATTACTCGACGTATTGACAGAGAATCAATCAAAAGGAAATAACTGAACAGCTAGTGAGCCATAAGAGTAATAGTGACTACACTTCGTTCATCATAAGAATAAACCTGATGTAAACAAACACAAGCGCAATAATTATTCACAGACGTAACTCTAGTACACTGATGTTGTTCCATTCTGGGAAGTAGGTCCAACTTATATACTAGATATTTAATTACTATGACATTGTAAATGGAACTTTAAGACATTCTCATGTATTAACAGCCATCAAAGTTTTTCTTAATCATACTTTAGCTATGTAATTTTTATTTAAAAAATCGTGTACAGTCGCAGTCTCCATAAATACTATTTGTTCTCTGATTGCCTCGATGTTAATACGTTCTGTGGAAATGGATGACACTGCATCCTGCTTCGTAGTGAAACATGTGCGTGGAACACAGTTAATGGCGAGAAACAAGTTCTTAATGTTTTCACAAGCATACAGGGAAAAAAGAGCACTGACGTTATTCGAGCAAGACTATGTATTGAACACAACCTGATAGACAAGTTAAAGGCATGGCGCAATCGCCAGCGTTGTAGATCGATCGCGTGTATGCTTTGAGGCAACAGTTCGGATCTCGTTGTGATCTATAATTTTTTTTCGAATGGAAAATCTAGATCATTTAAATATTGAATTCATCAAATATATGTTAATTAACTCATACTCAACCATTATTTTTCAAGAAAAATGCACGTCTTCTGCTTTCTAATTACATATCGGGTTCATTGCAAATATAAATTCTTAAAAGATTGCTGAAGTTATGAAAACATTACACAATCAAATTTTTGGGGGGAAAAAAATTCATGTTCCAAGTAGATACGGAAGGGGAACGCGCGATTACCCCTCAGTTAATGTCAACAGAACTGAAATTCCTGAAATACCAGTCACGAGTCAAACGGTCAACACTCGTCCGTCAAGTTAATGACGAACATTAGTAAAATCCTATTGTCGGAGAGCTAACGACCTAACGATGAGGTGAGGAGACCACATTACTTAACTTTGGCAGTCGCTGCAACGGTGTACCGGGGGATAACGCTGCAGGCTGCGGATTGATGAGTTGATTACGGAAATTCAGTCGGACGTAGCTTCTCGTAAGGTCATTAACAGCTGACCCTCAATCAGGATTCACACGTCTGTAGGAAGTCAGTCACGCAAATGAAATCCAACTTTCTAATTATCAAAACTCACACATTTCGTGTTACGGTGAAACTATCAGCATCTACCTGAAAACAGTTGCCTGGAAGGAACCATGAAGGCATGAAGAAGGTTTAACATTTCGATATTTTACAAGCGTGATGTTAAATGAGGTACAGGGTTGTCAGAGCTTGCTTTTCTTAGACCAAAGTTAGTTGTAACCAAGTTATTAAAATAAGCCCATGCTCACGCCTTATAATGAACGGTTGTTACAAGTCCGTCAACTATCTTCCTTTACTTTTCATCTGAGACTTAAACATTCCGCCAACAAACAAGTAGTTAGGTGAACGTTACACTTGCAAAGTAGTCCTCATGTCGTCCTTCAACGAGTCAATAAACCCTTGCCGTAGACATTTTCCTCAGCAGAACAAAAAAGGATTAGCTTCTGGACTAATAGAAAGACATCAGCAAATCACAGACGGTAACTCGCGGGCAACTGCATATTCGATGTGGTACTTTCATGATTTGCGAACGGTGTGGGAAACTTTTGTCACGACAGCAACATATATCCTACAGTTACCGTGTCATGTAGTTGATCATTACAAGAAAGAAGTAGTGCTAACACATGATTAAGTGAAGTAACGAGCGATTTATACTACACAACTCAATCTCCATCCACACCGGGCAAAGCAATCTCTTGCAGAACTGTGTTCTTTATAGCCATTTCTTTGATGCTGAGATGGAAATACTTGCTCATCGACTAAAGAAAAAACTCACAGTCCGTTTTGTCCATACCTTGGTAGTGGGCACACGTTTAGTTCAGGACGAGCCAATATATAAATATTTCGGTTAAAATACGTGAATAGCATGTTTATCTGCTGCATCTTAAGACCTACAATATGCCCGGTAGGCCCAGTCCCTACTAATGAATTATTTGGTGTGGGCTGAGAATTTTCCTTCGATGAACACTTCACTCCACCATATGTTACGTATAGAGAATGTCTTTCATTTTCATAGAATATTACTGAGTTCCTGCATAGTAAGCTCATATTTCTTCAGTACTCTGACTTTTACCACTTTTTGCAAGATTCTATTTTCGTTAATACTGCCCTATCACTTAGGGTATAAAATTTGAAATTAACATTAAATAACACCATATGGCCATCAGAATGTTTAAATCAAGTGCAGAGTCTAAAACTTTCTGTGGCAGTTAACTTGCGGTTCATGGAGAATCGCAGACAAAAGTTGAAAAGTTTGTTCTCCCGATTATTGAGTATTGTTCATCTATCTGGGATCCCTATCAGGTAGGACTGATAGAGGAGATAGGGAATGTCGAATGAAGAGCGGCGCGTTTCCTCACGGGATCGTTTAGCTGGCGAAACAGCGTTACGGAGATGGTAAACAAATTCCACTGGCAGACGTCACAAGAGAGGTGTTGTGCAACATGGAGAGATTTGCTATTGAAATTTCCGGACATCAGTTTGCAGGAGGAGTCGGACAACACATAACTTCCCCCCACATAGCCGGCCGCGGTGGTCTAGAGGTTCTAGGTGCTCAGTCCGGAACCGCGCGACTGCTACGGTCGTAGGTTCGAATCCTGCCTCGGGCATGGATGTGTGTGATGTCCTTAGGTTAGTTAGGTTTAATTAGTTCTAAGTTCTAGGGGACTGATGACCTAAGATGTTAAGTCCAATACTGCTCAGAGCCATTTGAATCCCCCCACATACATCTCGCGTATTGACCACGAGGGGGGAATTCGGGAAATTAGAGCCACTACTCAGGCTTATCTACAATCATTTTTCCCACCCACTATTCGCGAGTGTAACAGGGTTGGAGGGATCAGATAGTGGTACCGAAAGTACCATTCGGCACACACCATTATGTGGCTTGCGGTGTATGATGTAGACAGGTAAGCAGACGAATTGCTGCAATTTACCATGTGTTCACTTGCATGAACCAGGAACGATTCTGTGCGCTATTTAAATGCACTAAATGTCCTCAGCTTCATACGTATACGTCGCCACTTACGTGACTCGAACCAGATTGTGCAAAGGGAACATCCATTAAACTTACGTGATTTATTCGCTAAATATGAATTAATGTTTCTGTGAGACAGGGATATTAATTTAATAACAAAGACGACATTTCCACAAGAAACCATGTGACATTTTCCTGAATACTGCCACGGTGACTATGTGAAACAGACTGCTTTTTACTTTGTGCCGATAAGGTAATACGAGAGTATGCTGAAGAGTAATTCCTCGGAAAGTTTTATTCTGTTCCCCAAGATCAGTTGATGTATTACGTTTCATGCAAATTACTCGATCGTCTTTCCCGCTTATCTGGCGCAATACAAGACCCTCTACCGCTATAGGCCTCCGAACTGTAGCGTGTGACATGTCGGTATGTAATGTAACTGCACTGAAGCGCCAAAGGAACTGGTATAGGTATGCGTATTCAAATACAGAGATATGCGAACAGTCAGAATACGGCGTTACTGTCGGCAACGCTTGTATGAGTCAACAAGTGTCTCGCGCAGTTGTTACATCGCTTACTGCCGGTATAATGGCAGGTTATCAAGATATAAATGAGTTTGAAGTGGTGTTAAAGCCGGCGCTCCAGGGATGGTACTCAGCATCTCCGAGGTAGCAATGAAGTGGAGATTATCCAGTTCGACCATTTCACGAGAATGTCATAAATCCAGTAAAATATCAAAATCTCCGACACCGCTGCGAACGGAAAAAGATCTTGCAAGAACAGGACCAACGACGACTGAAGAGCACCTTCAACGTGACAGAAGTGCAACCCTTCCTAAAATTGTTGCAGATTTCAGTGATGGGTCATCAACAAGTGTCACCGAGCTAAACGTTCTACGAAACTTCATCGATATGGGCTTTCGGAGCCAAAGGCCCACTCGTATACCCTTGATGACTGCACCACACAAAGCTTTACACTTCGTCTGGGGACGTCAACACCAAAGGACGTCGACACCAACATCGGACTGTTGATGACTGGAAACGTGTAGCCTGGTCGGACGAGTCTCGTTTCAAATGGATGTGTACGGGTATGGAGGCAATCTCATGAATCGATGGGCGGTGCATGTGAGCAGCTGGCTGTTCGAGCTGGTGGAGGCTCTGTAGTGGTGTGGGGCGTATGAAGTTGGAGTGATACGGAAGCCCTGATAAGACTGTGACAGGTGACACGTACGTAAGCATCCTATCTGATCACCTGCATCCATTCATGTCCACTGTGCATTCCGACGGACTTGAGCAATTTTAGCAGGACAATGAGACAACCTACACGTCCAGAATTGCTACAGCGTGACTCCAGGCACACTCTTCTGAGTTTAAGCACTTTCGTTGTTCGCCAAACCCTCCATACATAAACATTATTGAGCATCACTGGGATGTCTTGCAATGTGCTGTTCAGAAGAGATTTCCACCCCCTCATAGTCCCACGGATTTATGGATAGCCCTGCAGGATTTACGGTGCCAGTTTCATCCCGCAGTACTTCAGACATTAGTCGAGTCCATGCACGTCGTGTTGTCTTCAGTGTATGTCCGCGCGTGAGGAACAGCCCGCTCATCGCAGAGGAGTTCGTCCACACGTGGAGCATTCCCTCCTTCAGCATGACAATGCCAGACCGCACACGAGTGACATCTACAACAATCCGACGCCTTAGTTTCACTGCCACCGATCATCCTCCATACAGTTCAGACTAAGGACAGTTTAGCTCGCGCGGTTGGCCGTGCGGTCTAACGCACGGCTTTCCGGGCGGGGACGAGCGCCGGTCCCCGGCACGAACCCGCCAGGCGGATTTGTGTCAAGGTTCGGTGAACGCGCCAGTCTGTGGATGGTTTTTAGGCAGTTTTCCATCTGCCTCGGCAAATGCGGGCTGGTTCCCCTTATTCCGCCTCAGGCGATTGCTGCGCAAACAAGTTCTCCGCTTACGCGTACACCACCATTACTCTACGACGCAAACATAGGGGTTACACTCGTCTGGTGTGAGACGTTCCATGGGGGGTCCACCCGGGGCCGAACCGCACAGTAACCCTTGGTTCGGTGTGTGGCGGTGGAGGGATGAAGTGGACTGTGGTAGTCGTCGTGGGGTTGTGGACCACTGCGGCTGCTGCGGGGACGGAGTCTCTCCGTCGTTTCTAGATCCCTGGTTAACATAAATACATACAAGGAACGTTTTATTTTCATTTGTTTCCAAAACTTAAATAACATCTTCGGCAATTTCACTTTTGTTAGTGACGAAGCGGTGCAAGCAGGGGCGACCTATACTTGAGTATTGCTCATGAGTGTGGGATCCATACCAGATCGGGTTGACGGAGGAGATAGAGAAGATCCAAAGAAGAGCGGCGCGTTTCGTCACAGGATTATTTGGTAACCGTGATAGCGTCACGGAGATGTTTAGCAAACTCAAGTGGCAGACTCTGCAAGAGAGGCACTCTGCATCGCGGTGTAGCTTGCTCGCCAGGTTTCGAGAGGGTGCGTTTCTGGATGAGGTATCGAATATACTGCTTCCACCTACTTATACCTCCCGTGGAGATCACGAATGTAAAATTAGAGACATTCGATCACGCACGGAGGCTTTCAGACAGTCGTTCTTCCCGCGAACCATACGCGACTGGAACAGAAAAGGGAGGTAATGACAGTAGCACGTAAAGTGCCCTCCGCCACACACCGTTGGGTGGCTTGCGGAGTATGGATGTAGATGTAGATGAAGAACAAACTGATCTCTCGTTTGTAGAAATGTGTTCGTCGCCAGAGTGACAGTGTTATAAAAAACATGAAGGATAATGGCGTAGAATGTTAATAAAGTTTGTTCTAAAAGTTTTCGTACAAAAAAATTCTGAGGCATCACTTTTCAGCAGCCCTCGTAGTAACCGAGCACATGTCCGTAATGGCAGGAGCTGCACTGTTATCAGAGAGTAGGAAACAAATGTGGTGACGGCAGAGGCCTCCAGCTGTGAGCGAGGGAGACGGCCTTCGGCATGAGGCTCGGTGAATCATCCTGGATGTGGCTCTTCCTGCGGCGGCGTGTTCCCACGTGATACGCCGGCAAGGACGGACGCCGTCACGGGCATCGAACGCCTGACGGCTCCGCGCGCACAAATCCCCAGCCTACTCGACGTTCTCGCCGTGACTCGGAGCACAGTGGCAGCACGCAATTCTCCGGCAGCTGCGCACAAACCATGTACGGTGCAAGTCAATTGCCTGTCGCTCGTTTGTTCGAATATGGGCACTGTAACCCTGTGGGGTATACTAAACAAGGCATACTCGTTTCCTTTTTCTATTGCGTTATTACAGCGTCTATCTGTCTAGCTCTCATTACTATGACCGACTTTTCTGTCCATTGTTACGACCGCATGGTAAATAACTGCGTCGGAAGGACGCAAGAACGGGTGACCTTGTGTCGGTACACGGCCCACACGTTTTGAATAACACGGGGTCACCTCTTCAGTGGCCTCACCGTCGTGCGACGTCAACTTCCAACCTTTCTCTCATTCTTCCTTTGACTCAGGACGACTCTGTTTCAAGAGATCAACATAAATTCACCTCCGTCTTCGCCATTCCTACGAAGGTCATTACCAACCTCTCACTTCACGCAAGCGCCTTGACAATAAAATGAGTTGCACTTTTTCTTTTTAATCTACTTAAGCATTTCTTGGAACGTTTCTTGCGTGCAGAGTTGCTTTTCTGTTCCGCGTAGTTCGATGAGGAAATATTTCCAACTGAAATGTGACCCGAACAACTGAATATCTGACGTCAAGAACATGTTGTAACTCTTAACAATGCAAGCTGACGAACGAATATGGAATAGGAAACACTTAGGCTCGACGCTTCTCCAACTGTGATCTTATACCTACTGCAGATTGGCAACTTTTAAGTGAAAATGCATCCTTATATAATTCTGATGCGGTAACTCGAGATGTTTCTCACCTCATTTTAAACTCTCAGCCTTCGTAGATATCTTACCTCAATGGTACCTGCTACTCATATAAGCCTCCTACACGCCAAATCAGTGAATTCATTTACACACACGCTCACACACACACACACACACACACACACACACACACACACACACACACACACACACACACGCACACAAACACACCTCCTGGCCTCAGCAATTTCAAGAAAGGTCGTGCTGAACTCGTACAAAGAGAAAGAAGAGGAGTACTACACTGCAGACAGGTAGCTGCCTTACATTACCGGTTGATGGTCGTCGTGGAGTCAGGCTTCAGCCCGTTTTTCTTTCTGAGTCTGAGATTCCCCAATGACACTCTAGACGACGCAGATTAATATCAGACTTAATTGGAAAGCACGTACGTTACAAAAAATTGACGAAATGTGAGTAGAACTCACGCATTGAGGGTTCCATGAAAACCCAATTATTCATCCATCCCGAGGATCGAGAATGTCGACGATTTTCGCCTGTTACCGATATCGATATTGCCAAGATATCGGTCCCTGGCGTTCAAAGACCACATCAAAATCTCTACAATAGTTCCTGAGACCAGTACGCACATTTAGAAATTAGCGAGCAGGGGCCTTCAGTTTATACATGTAGGGACAGGAGTTTTAATGAAATATTTTTATTTACTTACTAAAGACATGACTTGAAGTTGCATTTTATGTTTCCAACCAGTAATAATTTTCTATTATGCTTTTGACGGATGTTGAATACAATGTAAGCTCTAATTGCAGAAAGATATTTTTTATGTAATACAATTAGTTCTTTTCCTTTACATGCGCTGTGAAACCTTGTTTTTCGCCAAATTTCATGATTCTAGTTTAAAGGAAACTACCCTATTGATTTTTATGAGTGAGTTTGCGCGTACCAAAATGTGTGAGGTAAATCACCGCAATTTTTCATTGTAGTAATTTAGAAGTTTACGTTTTTTACATCACCAAGAAACCGGAGATCTTAGTATGAGAGACAAATTTCAACTAGGTAAGACTACCCTTTCCTGAGAAAAAGAGTTTTTAAGAGTCGGACAGACAGACTGACGGACATCGAAGCAATTCTATAAGGGTTTCGTTCTTACCGTTTTAGGTAGGGAACTATAAAAAATAATTATTTATCAGAGATCTTATCTAGAACAATGTGGATCTTCAACGATATACCCGAAACGCAAAAGGGTGACAAGCTGAGATACAGGAGTTTCTAAATACTGTAAGAAGAAGCTAAAACTCAAAAAAATTTCCAGCTTCCTGAGTTTAAACGGAGATGAGCTACACACACGTAGCATTCCTGAAGAATTTTACTGTTTCTTACCTATGCTGATGCTGTCCTCTTTGCTAAAAATTCCAGTGAAGACTAAATTTAAAAAATAAAGCGAATTTCGTCCTGTCTCAAGCAACTTTTAGAATTAAGTACGGGGTAACTCTGTATCGCAACCTTCGTTAGACCTGTCGTCAGGGAGTTCGTTATAATAACTCAGTGACTCAGTGCAATATTTCAGACGGAAACCACCAGCTTTCACAAAATTTGTGTGCGACTATGGAGACGGCCTCAAGGCACCAGTTCACCATTCCGCACAGCACACAAGTGAGAGGAACAGCCGGGAAAGTCCTTATAGGGAGCAAGGTTACGTGTCACCTCTGGACGCGATCCTGTCGATGCATTCCCCACTGGAAGTCGTTAAGTCTGCTCGTGGTGACATTCTAACCAATGCAGACAAAGTGCGAAAACTTTTACTGCCTTGTGTGTTTGCAGTGCGCCACACAGCATTAAGAACCTACAGACTAAGTGAGCCATTAAAAGCACCGAGCGAAATGACGCAGTGGTAAGAACGTGGACTCGTACGGCTCTAGGCGAATGCTGAAATGGTTCCTCTTTAAGGGCACGGTTGACTCTCTTCTCCAGTTAGTGGTTGTGTTCCATCTCTAATGACCTCGCCGTTGATGGGACGTTAAACGCTAACCTTCCTTCTTTGCTTTCAGAAGCTTACGTATTACTATCGTCAGCTCACTTTAGCAGAGAAAGGGTGCCCTCAAAGCGGTGGCAATGACGTTCCAGTGGTAAAAAGTTATTTTGAGAGCTGACAGCGACAATACAGGAGAAACCGAATGTTCTGATATAGGTTTAAATCACAGGCGAATTGGAAACCAATCTCGGTACAGCGACGGTCTCAGTCGTGTAGCTAAAATACTCCACACGATGGAGTGGATGGATACTTCAGAGATGGCAGGAAAAATTCATTCCTCGTGGAGCAGCTACTTCCCTGTTCCTGGTCATATCTTCTTTGACAGCACGTTGAACGCAATAAAAAAATAAAACAAAAGCAGATATTATGATTACATGAAGCTAATCAACGCTTATGTAACCACCTCAGGCGTGTACGAGAATACGTAGAAATTGCGCCGAGATTGTGATGAAGAGAGTTATGAAAGTCTCTTCTACACTTTCACTGTACACTGAAGTGACAAGTCATGAGATACCTCCTAACATTATCTCGGGGCTCCTTTTTCTCGGTGTAGTGCAGCATCTCGACGTAGCATGGACTTCACCGTTCGTTGTAAGTCGTCTGCGGAAATATGCGTCATGCTTTCTCTACAGCCGCCCGTAACTGTGAAGGTGTTGCCCCTCTATAGCCGTCCATAATTGCGAAAGTGTTACCGGTACAGGATTTCCTGCACGAACTGACCTCTCCCTTTTGTCCCATAAATGTTCGATGGGATTCACGTCTGGTGATCTGGGTGGCCAATTCATTCGCTCGAATTATCCACAGTGTTTTTCAAACAAATCGCGAACAACTGTGGCCTGGTGACATTACACATTATCGTCCATGAGAATTCCTTCGTTGTTCGGGGACATGAAGTACATGAATGGCTGCAAATGGTCTCCAAGTAACCGAACATAACCGTTTCCAGTCAATGACCGGTTCAGAGTACCTAGTCCAGTCCATGGAAACACAGCCCACTGGAGCCACCATCAGCTTGCACAAGTGCCTCTTTACCAACTTGGTCCCTGGCTTCTTAGGCACCTGCGCCACACTTTATCCCTACCATTAGCTCTTGTGTCCGCTCCCGATAGCTAATTGGTCAGCGCGAGAGAACGTCAATCGTCAGGACCCGGGTTCGATTCCCGGCTGGATCGGAGATTTTCTCCGCTCAGGGACTGGGTCTTGTGTTGTCCTAATCATCATTATTTCATCCCCATCGACGAGCAAGTCGCTGAAGTGGCGTCAAATCGAAAGCCTTGCACCTGGCGAACGCTCTACCCGACGGGAGGTCCTAGTCACACGACATTTATATCTACATTAGCTTTTGTCAACTGAAACAGGGGTTCATCTGACCAGGCCACGGTTTTCCAGTTGTCTAGCATCCAACCATTACGGTCACGAGGAACGCGCTGCAGGCGATGTCGTGCTGTTAGCAAAGGCACTCGCGTCGGTCGTGTGCTGTCATAGCCTACTAATGTCAAATATCAACGCAGTATGTTCCACTCTGATTTCTGCGGTTATTTCATGCAGTGTTGCTTGTCTGTTAGCACTGACAACTCTACTTAAACGCCGCTGTTCTTGATCTTTAAGTGAAGGCCACCCACCGCTGCGTTGTCCACCCTGAGAGATAATGCCTGAAATTTGATATGCTCGGCACACTCTTGATATTGTGAATCTGGGGATATTGAATGCCGTAATGATTTCCGGAAACCTTTTCACATGTATCAACTGAGTACTAACGACGGCTCCCCCAATGCGCTGCACTTTTAGACCTATTGTAAGCGATGATACTTGCGGTGTATATCACGTTAGTCAAATTCTGTTTTATTCTTTTAGAAATATGAATGGCATTTCCATTTTATCAGTGCAAATTTGCACATGAAAAAAATAAGTGAATAAGAGAAGGAATCATTCATAAATTACTGCAGATAACATGCGTGGTGCATATATTTCACTCTATGAGAAACACCAGAACTGACTTGGAAAAATTTAAAGAAATGAAACATGTAGAATTTGACATTGTTATGGCACGCCTGAAAAAGAGGAAGAGGAAGATCGTTGTATATGACCACAACAGAAATTTCTATACTAACGTTCATGTTGCCTCATTAAACCATAGGATACCAAAATTATTCCGTTCCTTGCAATGCACTTGCAACTGTTGGACACAATAGTTTAAGTAGAGGGAGGGATGGACACTAAGTGCATGACTTCGCAAAAAAACACTGCGCTAGAAACAGTTCTAAATTTAATCATTTCCGCACGGTTGTCTGATACTCATGTGTTTGGAAAATCCCAGTTTCAGACGTGTTGCTAGGAACAGATCTGCCAGTGTCTGGCCGGGTTTTTAGGTAAGAGTCGATCAGCGAGAGTCGATCAACCAGCGCTACCGCCTTGCCACTGTCGCTGCCGCCGTCGGGGAATTCCCGCAGGACTCTGGCTGCATTCCAGCGCCTGCGCTCACCAGCTTCCTATTTTTCCTGTCTGGCTATTACTGCAGAGAAGAATGTGCAAATCATTTCTCTCTGTTCTCTTGCCTTCCGTCACAGAGATCGTCGAATCTCAGAACGGTAGACTTATCTCTCAATTGTAGTCGTTGCTGAGAGTGGAGGATTAATAAACTGCTATATGTTTTCGCTACATTTTCACGATGTGCACTAATAGCACAATTGCACAATTAAACTACAACACACAAGTCATTACGCTTTTTTTCTTTATTTAATTTTTTGTGAGTTATTTGACTTGTTTGGTGTCACTGTTCACTTCCTCCTGTACTCCGCTAATCAGTTCCTATATACGTGTCTAGTACACTGAACATTCTTCATAATTTATTTTGTGTATCCTAATCCTTCATTACCCGCAGATTATCCACAGCGTCTTCCATTTGCACATTAACAACTTGTGAATAACTTAGCGGATTTCGCATCATATATCCTCGCCCAATCGTCGCAGGAACTTCGTCAGTGTATTTAATATTTAACATCTTACTACAGCACCCCATATAAAATAGATGGTTTGTTAGAAATATTTTAATTTCATGTTAGTATCTCACACTGATAGGCCTCATTTGTTGAAGGAAACTTTCTTTCCCTGCAATAATCTGATTTTTCTCTACCCCAGACATGTGGTGTAATCTTGTTCCTTCGGCAAAACACTTCTTTAACTTCTTCTCATTATACAGTTTGGACATTTAGCAAATCGCTTTTCCGCTTTCCACATGTCCTCTTCTTTTTATATCTATATCGTTTAACTGCAGTGTAAATTCTTCGTTGGGTAGGCTGTCAGTTATGGCTTACAATTCTAAGTGTTCCTTTATTTTCTTCAAAAAGCCTTTGTCGTCTGTAACCTGAAATTGGTGTTTTCCTTCCGCTTGTGCTCCTTTTTTCCGCTTACTTTCACAAATTTTAAATAAATTAAGAAAAAATACAACGTTTCATGAATGCCTTACACTCTTCTTAACAGGAATATTTTTGGGATGATAGAGAGGGGTCTAAAGGATGTATACACTGTTTAAAAGTCCATAACTGGCAAACTAATAGACAGAGTTGTCTCATCTTTGGTAGTGTAATAGTTTGTAGTTCCGACAATCGCCACACAAGCGTTATATTGCGTTGTTTTGTTTTGTCAGATGACAGTCGCCAGATAGTGTCTTGTTCTTAGTTGCACCTACTTACTCGAGTAAACATGGCTGGCGCAAGGCATATATTCGAAACAAAGCCAGAGACCCGTTTAACGATTCGAGACAAATTCGAAGCTGAAGGCTGTATTAAAGATGTAAACAAACAACGATCTGGGCGACCTGTAACAGTAACGAGTCCAGCTAACTCCCGTAGTATGTTACAACAATTCACTCGCTCACCACAGAAGTCTGTGAGACAATGTGCCCCTGAAACTGGAGTGAGTCGCTCAAGTGTTCGGCGAATTTTGAAGACAGCAAAGTGGAAGTGCTACATCCTACGATTGCTGCACGCAATAAACAAGGACGACCCAAATCGTGGAATGGAGTACTGCGAGTGGTTTACTAACATGGCGCAACGATGAAGAGATTGCAGAGATGATTGTGTGGTCTCAGGAGGCACAGTAAACTCAATGGTACAGTAAATCGCCACAATTGCATCTGCTGAGCCTCCGAAAATCCGAACGTCCATGTAGACAAAGCCGTGAATTTTCCAGGAGTAAATGTGTGGTGTGAGTTGTCTTACCGAGGCTTGATTGGGCGATTCTTCTTAGACGGCACAGTTGCCGGTGAGGTGTACCTTCAGAAGCTTCAAACATCTATTTTACCTGCCATCCGAGACTTGTATGGAGACGGAAGAGTTTACTCCCAACAAGATGGTGCCCCAGCCCACTACCAAAATCGTGTTAGGGCGCAGCCCGACGAAAATCTACCAGGAATATGGGTAGGCCGTAGAGTTGCTGTGGAGTATACACCACGTTCCCCAGACCTAACTCCTCTAGACTTTTACCTGTGTGGAACACTGAAGGACGTCGTTTATCGACAAAAGCCACGCACATTTGATGAACTTCGAGAATCTATCGTACATTCATGTGCAAATATCCAACTGAACACGTTGCAATCGGTAGTTCGTGCTGCAGTTAATGGTGACCATTTGGAACACCTAAAGTGATATCTTTAAGTTGGACTTTAAGCTACACTTTCACCAAAAATGAGACAGCTCCGTCGATTAGTTTGCAAGTTATGGACTTTTAAACAGTGGATACATTTTTTGGACCCCTCTGTATTCTATTTCTATTGCTCCCGCTTACTTTCAGTAGATATTGTTTATTACTCCATCTATGTCTGTATTTTAACTCGATGTTTCTCATCGGCAAGTAGTAAAGCTTGCACTGCTAGAGATGCGGAATACCTTATTCGACCCTGTATTGCAGAAAATTTTCTGTAAGTGCACAATTCACAAGTAATACTAACAAAGGAGAAGGTTGCTTATATGTATGTCGCAATATGCCTTAATCAAAAAAATATTCCGATAAATATGATATAAATAAGAAAATTAAGTACATTGTATTGTGCTATATGCCTTTAAATACGATGTCATACTGTTAACAAATAAAGAAAATAATAGACGAGTGGTGGGAAGTCGACTCGCAGAGCAGGATCGGTGGATCACCACGGCCTCTCTGATCTTCTCGTCAGATAACATACAAGTGTATTTCGTATTTCGGCTCATCAGCTGCTTCGGTCGGTGCTGTTCAGATTCCCATAAATTCCTAATAACTTCTAGCAAACACATCTGGCGCAATGGTTTCAAGTTGTCGAGTAGTCCAGCGCAACAATAATAGGCACGTAAATGCTCTTAAAGTTAAACCAGTGCTCTGAACAGTAACGTAACTTTTCACTCTCCCTTAAAAGTGTTTGTTGTTCCTGACTTTAATAACAGCTCTTGCCTCGCGAACGCGATGATTTCCGGACGTTTGTGTTTGCAGTGCCGGCCAGAGTGGCCGAGCGGTTCTAGGCGCTACAGTCTGGAACCACGCGACCGCTACGGTCGCAGGTTCGAATCCTGCCTCTGGCATGGATGTGTGTGATGTCCTTGGGTTAGTTAGATTTTCTTATAAGTTCTAGGGGATTGATGAACTCAGAATTTAAGTCCCATAGTGCTCACAAGGGAACCTCCCCATCGCACCCCCCTCAGATTTAGTTATAAGTTGGTACAGTGGATAGGCCTTGAAAAACTGAACACCGATCAATCGAGAAAACAGGAAGAAGTTGTGTGGAACTATGAAAAAAATAAGCAAAATATACAAACTGAGTAGTCGAAGTGCAAGATAAGCAACATCAAGGACAATGTGAACTCGGGAGCGCTTTGGTCTCGTGGGTAGCGTGAGCAACTGCGGAACGAGAGGTCCTTGGTTCAAGTCTATCCTCGAGAGAAAAGTTTAATTTTTCATTTTCAGACAATTATTATCTGTCCGTCCGTCCGTCCGATGTTAGGTAACTGCGCCGTAGTATGGGGACACTACACCTACACAAACATCGAAACACACGACGTCAGTCGACTACAGCGCACGGAAAAGAGAGTATTCCTGCTGATGAGGCTCCCTGGCTGGCAGTTGACCTTTAGCTACTTTGGACGAGAGTGCATTAAATACGTGAGATGTATTCCGTGGGCAATATGAATCCAGCAAATATAGCTCCCGATTTCAATAACAAGGTCATTGAATATTTTCCGAACTGTAAGGAATGGCACGGTTTTGCGGTGCGGTCGCAAAACACAGACACTAAACTTATTACAGTGAACAGAGACGTCAATGAACGAACGGACATATCATAAATTTGCGAAAATAGACCTTTCGTTCGAGGAAAGACTGGAACCAAGGACCTCTTGTTCCGCAGCTGCTTACGCTAACCACGGTACCATGGCGCTCCTGAGCTCAGACGCTCCTTGATGTATCCTATCTTGTGCATGGACTACTCAGTTTGTATATTTTGCTTATTTTTTTCATAGTTCCACACAACTTCTTCCTGTTTTCTCGATTCATCGGTGTTCAGTTTTTCAAGGCCTATCCACTGTGCCTACTTATAACTAAATCTGAGGGGGGTGCGCTGGGGAGGTTCCCTTGTCAGAGCCTTTTTTTCTTTTTTTGCAGTGACTGCAAGCAGTAAATGACTCTGGGACGTTCTCATTGTGTCAGTGGATGCAGGAGGGACTGTCTTAGCCTCGAAGTGACTGCCGTGGCCTTAGGCTCAGCTGGGTTCAGATTGGAGGGAATTCGTGGAGATCCTCTCCAAACACGGGGAATGAGGCCACCGGCCGCACGTCTCGCCGGGCGGCCTCCGGCTGCCAAACAATGGACGATATAATCTGCATTCCGAAGACTGCCGCTCACGGAGAGCGCGTGTCCTTAATACCATACGCTTAGAGGACCGCAGTAGTACACCGCAGAGCTTCATTTAGCGATCATGCAGTAGTTTGTCTGAGAAGTACTGTTACCAACTATTAAACGATGACCTTGAGGCCTCTTATACGTTTCTCACACAACTACTATATTTCGGGAAGGCACATTGATAGCATGATGGATTTGTGCAAAAAGTGGATTATTATCTAATTTGCTGTTACGATATTACGATTTATCTATTAGATCACGATATGAGTTTGTATCTTGTAAGGACACCATAACGCGATCGAATTTCTGTAATTTTTCAGTTGCATTGTACGCGTTGTTCAGAATTTATATATCAGTATCTGAAAGCATTTCAAAGCAACTCTCAAAAATTCTCGAGAAAATCGGATTTGAAATTTTCAGAGTGGCTTTTATACCCTAAAAATGCGATCTACGTTTTGGCGTAGCTCTGTCGTTGAATACTCACCTCCCATTTAGGGGTAGGATGAGGATAGGAGTGGGTTCGATTCCATGCCATTGCAAAATGGTTCTAATGGCTCTGATAACTATGGGACTTAACATCTGAGGTCATGAGTTCCCTAGAAATTAGAACTACTTAAACCTTAAGGACATCAAACCTGCGACCGTAGCGGTCCCCCGGTTCCAGAATGAAGAGCCTAGAACCGCTCGGCCACACCGGCCGGCTTTTAAATTAAATAAAGCTACATCTTCTATGACCATCCACGTGAAACATAAAATACATGAACATGGAAAGGAATTGGTAACACTCGAGACTGAAAATAGATGGATCGCCGGTTTGAGTCTAGTTCCGGTTATTATTTTCGTTTTTTTTTTCGTTCAGTTCAAGTATCTATGTCATTTAAATACAAAATTCATAAAATATATACTAATTAACATATATACATACATATTTGACGTTTTTATGAAAAATTAATGTCTTATTTCTAATAAATTATCACACACAGTAATCCAGTTATCATTGCAAACATGAATTGGTTTTTCTTTAAAAAATTGTTAACCAAGGTTTTTTAAATTAACAAATATAACGTAATTTTTTGACGTTAATGTATTTTAAACTTCGAAAATGCTAGCAAAATATGCTTCTTTCTTTAAATATTTGCGTTGACCGAGAATCGAACACGTGTACCCCGCATGACATGCCAGCATTGTACCATAGAGCAACGCTTCCTGTGGAATGTTTTATCTTTCTTTAGAGTATTAAATTCGCTCTGAAAATTTAAAAAGGGGATGATCTCGAACATTTCTGAAAGTGTATCGAACCACTTCGGAAGATCGATATTTGAGTCCTGAACTTCACGTATCATAAATATGAAAAATTACAAAAATCCAGTTGCTGTGTGGTGTCCTAATTAGTAATATTTATTACGTCACTACCGAGAGTAAAAGTATTCTACGTTGGACATGGCAAGGACACGGAATTTACAAATAAAAATTTCATGTACACCATAAAATTACGTAATTTAAAAGTAAAAAAAAAGTTTTATTTTTACGAAATAGACTTCATTTTGCACCAGTTGCCTCTAGTGCATCTCTTATCATTTGTGAAATCATACAAATTTCGTCCCGTAGAAGTTTTTATAGTAGAATTATCAAACTCTTTTCGATCAGGCGTTCATATGATAACCATCAGGAGTTGCATTCAACTGTGCCAAAAATACAGTAGTCCGGTAGTTTTGCTAATGTATCTTGTATTGTGGCCTGGCCGTAAACGACAGTGCAAGTGATAGCTGTATCAGCCTTTCCCTTATTAACTACCAGTCCGACTAGCTGCTTTGTTTATACACATGAGTTAGTCATCAGACTTTCGTAGATCTTGTCCATGTGTGCTTGTTTTTTGTCTGAGTATGATATTTCTTCACCTCAACGAACTACTGTTCAATTAGCTAGTCTTAGAAGGCTCTGCCCGTTGGATCCTCGTTTTTTTTCTTTTCTCACACGTTACAACAAACATGAGGGTAGTTACTCTAGAATTCTAAGCTGTTTCGTAATCGCCGCAAAGGTTTGCTTGACGGTAGAAATAGATCCTTACGGAACGTCTTTCATTCCCTACTAATGAGATCGTAGCTTGCTTGAGATTCTTTGCGAGCACGTGTCTATATAAATTGTTAATCTCTCATCTGAAGAATGAAACTCAGTTTCTTTCTATATGCGAAATGGAGCGATGGTTAAAAAGCTACCTTTGCATTCAGGACGAGTACAGTTTTAGTACAGATCCGGCCAAACAGATTTGGCTTTTACGTTGTTTACTAAAGTAATTACAGTCTGAGACAAAAAACGACTCACCACGAAGAAATTATCCAAATGGAACGGAAGTCGGGAGATGTGATGAACATGTACAGACAAACAAATAATAACAATTTCCGAAAATGTGGATTATACATTCAAGAGAAAGAGCTTCATAAATTGTCCGAGACAATAACGTGTTGGTCCACCTCTGACTCTTAAGCTATGAGTTATTAGGTTTGTCATTGATTGACAGAGTTGTTGGATGTCCTCCCGGGGGTATGTCGTGCCATATTCTGTCCAAATGGCGCATTAGATCCTCAAAATCCCCGCTAGTTGCAGAGCCCAGTCCGTAACGCTAAAAATGTTCTCTAGGAGAGAGATACGGTGACCTCGCTGGCCAAGGGAGAGTTTGGCCAACACGAAGATAAGCATTAGAATAGAAACTCTCCCCAATTGAGAACTTTTGAGGCATCATTGGCATGGACCTCAAACCACACCGTAATTTTGACGATCCAACGAGCCAGTTTTACAGAATTTGGCACGATATTCCTCAGCCCGACATCCAACAGTTCTGCCAAGGAGTGCCAAGGGAGTAACAGCTTGCACAAGGATCAGAGGTGGACCAGCGCAATACTGACTTGCTCAATTTGTGAAGCTCTTTCTTTTGAAGAAATCATCCAGTTTTTTCTGAAATTGTAATCATTTGTTCGTCCGTACATGTACATCGCAATTGCCGATTTCCGTCCGTTTCGGATGGTTCAAATGGCTCTGAGCACTATGGGACTTAACATCTTTGGTCATCAGTCCCCTAGAACTTAGAACTACTTAAACCTAACTAACCTAAGATCACCAGATCATTTCCAGCAACACACGTGCTAGAACACTAAAGACTCTTGCTGCCTAAATATCGCACTTCTGGATGTCCAGAATGTATAGCATAAAAAATGCTTCAGTAGGAAGGAGTGATTTGGTCGGCTTGTTTTACAATAGGATATAATGAGAAAGATTCTGGGGTCCTTTGAATGTGATATTAGCAATACATCAATCTTACCTGTAGCACTGGATAAAAAATGATAAATCGTTCCACAGCAGTGTTCTTTGAGGAAAGACCAAATCTGGTTTCAGCAGGAAAAAATAAATTTTCTGATGAGAAATATGAACGAGACAGATCAAAACTTGAGGGAAATAGCACGTGAAATCAAAAGTGTAGCGCTCAATCATCTGCAAATTGCAGAAATAACATTAAGAAAGTCGCATTTAAAGACACAATTATTTAAGTAAAGATTGAATTGAGAAGTAAAATAGGCAGCTACAAAAATTTTCTAGGTCTTTTTGGAAGTAGGTTCCTTCACCAGAATAGCTGATGGACCAGAAAGTGAACATTTCGGCAGAACCATTATCCCAACAACTGAAAGCCGGCTGCCTTCCATGACCACAGCTACGAAGAAAATCCGGTGTGCAGAACTAGAACAGCTTCTGGGGGAAGCCTAGCGGGTTTGTCAGCTGGCCACTCCACTTACCGGGGGGCCGAGAGTTTATGGTTTCAATAAGGATTTCATTCCGCTTTATGGCACCTAACGACCATCGTCCTCGTAATGAGTGGGGCGGGACGGGCCGCCGTAAAGAAAGCCGACCAGCCACGCCCAGCCGGGCGACCCCTTCGGCCTAGAGGACGGCGCCCACGTTCATCTCGACGGACCACGCCGTCCAGTTTCCGCACAAGGTGCAGCTAGCACCAGAGAGTCTATGTGAAACAGTTCGGCGTTATAAGTCATGCGGCTCTGCTAAACAAAGTCTTGTATTGGAGCATTCTTATGAGTTTAGATTAACTAAATTCGAGGAAAGCTGGGTAATCAAATGAAAATATATGATCTCAGAGCCCTTCCAAGTCTCAAACATCTATGAGACATACATGCAGACCCGACCGGCATCGCTATAAAACTGGCGCCGCGCGGGATTAGCTGAGCGGTCTCGGGCGCTGCAGTCATGGACTGTGCGGCTGGTCCCGGCGGAGGTTCGAGTCCTCCCTCGGGCGTGGGTGTGTGTGTTTGTCCTTAGGATAATTTAGGTTAAGTAGTGTGTAAGCTTCGGGACTGATCACGTTAGCAGTTAAGTCCCATAAGATTTCACACACATTTGAACATTTACAAAGCTGGCCAAACTGGTAACCGTAAAGAAAATAATGTTTTTTCTCTGATTTCATGTCATAGATAATCATATTTCTGTATAAACATGTATACATTCAACTACCTTGAAGCAATGATATTATTATTCAGATCCTTTTTCGTACTAGAAAAGTGAACGTGATAAGTGAAAAGTGAAAATCTAAAATATGGTCAGTTTCTGGTAAGAACCAAGTGCCCAAATACAGAGAAAGGAAAAATAAGACTCAGATGAAGTGAAATCTGGTTTTCTAAGGATCATGTTTAGCTGTCTCTCTCTAAACTGTGTTATCTAAGCCTTGCCTGCTATCTTTTTCTCTTTGTTGAATGGGTGTGGGTAAATCATTCTGCTCAGCAAGTTAAAATGTCAGATGACGTAAACAAATTACTACGAGAGAAGTTTAGTAAGTAATGCAACTATTTTTTCTGAAGGCAGGTTGTTTTATTCAGGATTCCAGTACAACATATTATTCTCAACTCTTTTGGCTGCAAAACCCTATGTTTCAACGTAATAACCGTTCAGTGTTACGGCCTTACGCCATTTTTGTCGAATGGCCTGCATGCTTGCATGGTACCACTCTACCGATCGACGCCGAAGCCAGCGTCTTGTTGAACCAATAAACACCCCATCCTCCACATACTGCTTGCTGAGGAGTGCATCTTTCATTGGACAAAACAGATGGAAATCGAAAGTTGCAGGATCCGGGCTGTAGGGTCGATGGGAAAGAGCAGTCCAATGAACTTTTGTGAGTTCCCCTTAGGTGCGCAGATTTGTGTGAGGCCCTCCGTGGTCATAGAGAAGAAAATGTTGTTTTGCTCTTTTGTGACGACGAACACGCTGAACTTACTTTTTCGATTTCCTGAGGGAAGTACAATACACTTCAGAGTTGATCATTGCGCCATGAGTGGGAACATCAAACAGCATAATCCCTTCAAATTCCGAAAAGAGCTTCTCCACGACTTCACTGACTAAGCGTGCACCTTTCAACTTTTTCTTCGTAGGAGAAATAGTGTGGCGCCACATCATGGATTGCCGTTTTATTTCCAGTTCGAAATGATAAAACGATACCTCATAGCGTGTGATAGCGGTCGACAAAAAATTGTCATGATCAGCCTCGTAAAGTGCAAGCTATTTCCCACATAGCTATGTCATCAAAAGTATCCGGATACCCACAAAAACATACGTTTTTCATTTTAGGTGCATTGTGCTGCCACCTACAGCCAGGTGCTCCATATCAGAGACGTCAGTAGTCATAGACATCGTGAGAGAGCAGAATGGGGTTATCCGCGGAACTCACGGACGTCGAACGTGGTGAGGTGATTGGGTGTCACTTGCGTCATACGTTTGTAAGCGAGATTTCCATAGTCCTAAACATCCCTAGCTCCACTGTTTCCGATGTGTTAGTGAAGTGGAAACGTGAATGGACACGTACAGCACAAAAACGTACTGGCCAAACACGTCTGTTGGCTGACAGAGACCGCCGACAATTCAAGAGGGTCGTAATGTGTAATAGGCAGACATCTTCCCAGACCGTCACAAAAAAAAATCAAATGTGTGTGAAATCTTATGTGACTTAACTGCTAAGGTCATCAGTCCCTAAGCTTACATACTACTTAACCTAAATTATCCTAAGGAAAAACACACACACACCCGTGCCCGAGGGAGGACTCGAACCTCCGCCGGGACCAGCCGCACAGTCCATGACTGCAGCGCCTCAAGACCGCTCGGCTAGTCCCGCGCGGCTAACCGTCACACAGGAATTCCAAACTGCATCAGGATCCACTGCAAGTACTATGGCTGTTAGGAGGGAGGTGAGAAAATTTGGATTTCATGATCGAGCAGCTGCTCATGAGCCACACATCACGCCGGTGAATGCCAAGCGACGCCTCGCTTGGTGTAAGGAGCGTAAACATTGCACAATTGAATAGTTGAGAAACGTTGTGTGGGGTGACGAATCACAGTATACAATGTGGAGATCCGATGGCAGGGTGTGGATATGGCGAATATCAACTGAACGTCATCTGCCAAAGTGTGTAGTGCCATCAGTAAAATTCGGAGGCGGTGGCGTTATGGTGTGGTCGTGTTTTTTTGGAGGAGGCTTGCACCCCTTGTTGTTTTGCGTGGCCCTATCACAGCACAGGCATACATTGACGTTTTAAACACATTCTTGCTTCCCACTGTTGAAGAGCAATTCGGGGATGGTGACTACATCTTTAAACACGATCGAGCACTTGTTCATAATTCACGGCCTGTGGCGGAGTGGTTACACGATAGTAACATCCCTGTAATGGACTGGCCTGCGCAGAGTCCTGACCTGAATCCTATAGAACACCTTTGAGATGTTTTGGAACGCCGACTTCGTGCCAAGCCTCACCGACCGACATTGATATCTCTCCTCAGTGCAGCACTCCGTGAAGAATGGGCTGCCTTTCTCCAAGAAACATTCCAGCACCTGACTGAATGTATGCTTGCGAGAGTGGAACCTGTCATCAAGGTTAAGGGTGGTCCAACATCATATTGAATTCCAGCATTACCGATGGAGGGCGCTACGAACTTATAAGACATTTTCAGCCAGGTGTCCGGACACTTTTGATCACACAGTGTACGGTCCTTCGTTGCCCTTTATGATCTTTTGTTAGGCGACCAGGAATCCAGCGGGCCCAAACTCTTAAGTGCCCCAACTGGTGAAAGCGTGTGTCAGTAGTATTAACAGAAACGTCATTTGTACAGCAGGTGTTTGTGATCCGTCGATCACGTTGAATGTGAGTGACCGCTCGTTCCAACATTGCAGGAGTCTCAGCTGCTTGCGGCCGGGTGGCACGCGGGTTCCCCAAGAATCTTCTGGTCTTCAATAGCATCACTTTTTTAACAACTTTTCTTTTAAGTATGTTTCTTGAGAAACTGAACACCTTGGTTACTGTAGCAAACTGCATCTTTTCTTTTCTTACAGCGTCTAATGCCTACGTAATACGTTTTGGTCACTATAACCGTCCTTACCCTACTACTGAATGGGTATGCAGTTCGTTTCGTTGAAAGACGTTTGACCTCCGAGCTAGACAAAACTGTCTTAACATTTCCATTCGATACCCTACTCACACTTAATCTCTCGTGCACATACAGGGTGAAGCCAGTTGTACCGATGACATTTCGGAGGTTTTTCAGGGATATTTCCTATTCTGATTTGAGGACCCTGGTCTACAATAGCTCGTTAGACAGCAATTGCATTTCTTTTGACTTCCTACAGCTATGTACCTTTAAATCGGTTTTACAGGGGAAGTACCTCCACAACTGTGCAAACGTCGACTTCCTGTTTGGTACTTACCGTTGACAACAGTGACGCTCACTTTTCTTCTTCGCCATCAAGCTCGCATCCCACATGGTGTTTCCGTGTTAATGTTAAAACTTCCATAGATGATATAGAAGGGTAAATGCATCATTTGAGGTAAGGGTCCCTGACCGGAACTTACCGAGTCGAAACAAATAAGTGAAAATCGTTTGGATACATCTAGCAATGAAATACAACTTTCAGAGGTGGTAGTACGGACAAAAACAAGAAAAATTTGTACAGTAAACGTGGTCCCTAAAGAGCATAACTATGAACGCTTTTCATCTTCGATACTGTGAAACATCTCTTCTAGTGAACAGGTGCCCGTAACTCTTGAGGTATGCATTTTGGAGCCCATATTTGCTGGACATTTGTTTCTTGGCTAAATGGTTCAAATGGCTCTGAGAACTATGGGACTCAACTACTGTCGTCATCAGTCCCCTAGAACTCAGAACTACTTAAACCTAACTAACCTAAGGACATTACATACATCCATGCCCGAGGCAGGATTCGAACCCACGACCGTAGCAGTCGCACGGTTCCGGACTGCGCGCCTAGAACCGCGAGACCATGGCGGCCGGCATTTGTTTCTTGTTTTGGTCCACACTGCCCCCTCCAAAAATATGGAAAGCAAAGAGCTTCCTGTAGAAGGGATATGTTTCACAGTATCGAAGATGAAAAAGTACTCATAGCTCTTAAGGTATGCATTTTAGGACCATGTTTACTACACACCTTTACTACCGCTCCTGAAAGTTGTCTGCCCTATAATCTTAGCAACAACAGTGCCAGTACATGTATTCCAGTTACATAGGTCTGTAACATCAGCACGTAATACACTTTATATACTTAGTTCTGCCGAGGGTTTGTGTTTCCGACAGCTTTAACAGTGATTCCCAGCGATGTGGGTGGGTTTACTCTTGAAGAGTTGGCCAATACGTACATCGTGTATACTTCAGTGAATGCAAAGGAAGACAGGCACAACGACCCTTTCTTGAGCTGCCCAGGCGTCGATCACAACCACATCGCAGAACTTTTGGTGCTGAGGGTTCTCACATCGATTTGTGTTTTGTCTGGTATGTTTCCGTGATGACATTTTACAGGTTTACTCTCTGTCACGTCTATCTGGGACCACGGGTCCCGTTTAGCAAATACTCAGAACATACCGCTAAACAACCTTCGCCCTATATAAGGTAAGATGGCAAACCTCAAGTACACATGGACGAAGAATGAAGGAACACCTGTTTTAGTTGATTCATTTGCCCCTACCGCTGAGTGTTATGCAGCCTACAACGCTTTCAAATAGCATGCACTTTTCACTTTCTCGCTCGCTATATGACGACTACTAACCCTATAGAAAAAAATGAACAGAACCTTTTCATAGAAACTTTAATATAGTTAAGTTTTGTACTGGGATATGTTTTCACTAGAGGCAGTAGTTTTCGAATTATTCAAGAAAAACGTACAAAAGTAACCTACAAACACATTTTTCTTGAATAACACGATAAGTGTGGCCTCTACAGAAAACGTATTCTGATACAAAATTTAACTACCTTAAATTTCCTACAAAGAGGTCCTTTCCTTTATTCTGTGGGACTAGAAGTTTGCACATAGTAAGCGGGAGAGTATGAAAATCTCGCACATGGTTTTTGAAGGCATTGCAGGTTGCATAAAACTCAGTGGTAGGGGTAGCTGAATTACGCTGTTTGATATGAAAAGAAACAGTACAGAGAATAAAAACTGGAAGTGTTTAAATTATTCTGTTATATTGAGTTTCTCAAACCTCAGGGACACTCTAGAGATAGATTCTAATAATATTATAATTAGAAAGAGTACGAACGGAAGAGATGCTAGTACAGTAATACATGTCAACTGCTATAAGATTATGGGATAGTTGAAGATACATACACTGAAATATCGGGGATTCATTTATGTGGCAATGGTGGAAGCAGTCAAGATGTCGGTATAGTGTAATTTGATGTAAAGCAACCATACAACTGTTATTCAAGCAATATTTAGGATATTCGGCCCAGTTGTCGAATGTGTGATTGTTGCCACAACATCTTTGGGGACAACGTTATCACATTTGATGGCATAAAAAAGCTTTAAGCACTTAAAATGGGATATGGGATAGTGTTGTCCTGGAACGTGTTGTGGCAACAATCACAGGTTTGACAACTGGGCCGAATATCCACAATATTGTATGTCGATGTAGAATACAATACGATTGTGTATTACAGGTTATTCAGTATCATAAAATGAACAGAAGCATGAAGCACAGGTAGAAATTCAGAATGGCAACAAATCATTCAAACGAAGGATGTATCAAGAGGCAAGCTTCCGATGCGACAGGCGTTTTCGTTTGACAATAGGCAGAGGAGAAGTACAACAGAAACAAGTGGAAACAACAAAAACAAGTGGAAAGCAGCGAGATAGTATCTATTCGGACCAATGCGCTGAGACACATGCTGTTTAGAGAAGTGTCATACCGGCGCAGCTAGCACTCTCAATCTGAGCAGATACCAACCTGCTGACTTGAGAAAGAGTGTGAGTGGCAGGAAGAAGGTAGTGCACGTACGATCACACGGAAGTGCACTGTTTCGCAGAAAAAGACAACGAGCTATGTTGAATAGCATAGCTGAAAGGACAGAAATAATCGTGTTCCCTAAATAGGACTGCTAAGAGCATGTTGTTATTGAAGATCTCACGGGTGGTTAAATCCTACACTGTGCCAGATTTCCAGTTCACATTTGTAGAACTTTGTGGTAGCACTCTCGGTAGACACTGCTGTCGGTCTACGTCAGTGAGGGCAACATGTATTTCTTCCAAGCAACAGACGTCACGAACAGTGGTCTTCTGTCTCTAGCGGAAAACAATCTCTCAACTGATGAACAATTTACTTAACAATAGATTTGTATTGCATAGAGGCTTACGATTAATACTGTCTCAACGTTTACAATATTGGACAATGGATTTTCCTGTAGTTTGGTTTTCAGGTACCAAAATACATTCTGTTTTCGGATTATATAAGTACACAGTAGAAGAAAAGGCTGTGAGTAAAAGTTTTGCTATGTTCGTAATATTACTGTCGGAACACGCTGTTGCCACAAAAGTGCTGAAGAAATTGGATTGATATCTGTGTGCTGCTCGTTCAACTAGCTCAAGGAAAGCCTCGCGATGTCTTCATTATATGTGGCACTACTCAGAACGAAGCGATGGAGGACTTTGCTTGAAAGGTGAAGGTAAGACGTCGAGCGTGCAGATATTTTACTTAATCCCGACACGGTCGTGACTACTGCCTGCTGAATCACACACTCTCGTTCACAGTAATTTCGTTAGCTGCCATCGCAAACAAAGACACAATGACATGTGCTGGGATGACCTACGATTTTTTCGAAAATGGCAAGGCGTTTATGTCGTTTACACAGCACGCAACCTCCCTCCTATCGTACGATAAGTATCTTCAGTCTTCATTTTTATGTCACACGTCAATGAGTATGGATAATAGAAAGCATAACCATAATATGAACGTCGTATTGTTGTAATTGGGGAGCAAACATTTTATTTTTGCTTGCTACTTTAATAAGAGTTTCCCTGTCCATTACAATACTGTTAAACCTTTTTCACCTAAAAACCTGACACTTAAACTGTACAGTCGTAATTGTGTGAAAGTGGCAAGTGTAAGGACTATGCAAACGCACAATCTTGAATGCGCTCTTCTCCGCCTCCTTTTGTGTCGCCATAATTATCTTTTTCTTCCTTTTCCTCCTCCTTTTCTCTTGACCGTATCAAATTCGAACACATCTGTTCAGGTTTTGGATTTTCTGCCGATACTGAATTACCACAACGTAATGAGAGACGATTTTTGTAAAACAAAACGAGAATATTTGATGTACTCGCCAGTTGCACTGTTTAAAAAACTGTTGTTAACATCTCTTCGCAAATATATAACAAAAATAAAATTTAGTTTCCTCTTCTATCCATTGGTGGCATTGACTATCGTCGAAGACAATTTTCTCGAACAATTTCAGCGCCGAATCGTGAAGCCACATCACACTGTAAAATTTCTGAGCAACGCCTCAAAAATGGCTCTGAGCACTATGGGACTTGACTGCTGTAGTAATCAGTCCCCTAGAACTTAGAACTACTTAAACCTAGCTAACCTCAGGACATCACACACATTCATGCCCGAGACAGGATTCGAACCTGCGACTGTTGCGGTCACGTGGTTCCAGATTGTAGCGCCTAGAACCGCTCGGCCACTCCGGCCGGCGCAACGCCTCACGCTGAACTAAATTCAGCTATCAAATTTTTCCATTAAAATTAAAATAAATTGGTGAAAATAAGTAGAATTTATGTCTCATTCCATAATCTTTCTTTTTTACTTTCCAAGTATGTTTATCAAGCACATGGGCACACAATATAAAGAGAACAACTTCATTTCAGACGTAGATGTACCGGTGTGTCCTTTAAGACCTAGAAAAAAACTGAGAAAGTTACTATAAACATTTCTAACCATAAAATAAACAACGCAAGGCTTTAATTAACGGAGGAAGCAGAAACAGGGTCCCGAATTAAAACACAGGTACACAGACACACATCAGAGTCGTATTCAAAACGGAAAGGTATAGAAGGTATCCGTAGTTCCTACCTCAAAAATACTTGGAATTTACGTAAAATGTGAGGTCTCGGTAGTGATCTTTGCCACAATTTTTAGGGTTCCGTGCCTCAGTTGATAAAAACGGAACCCTTACAGGATCACTTGTTGTCTTTCTGTCCACTTGTCCGTCTCCCTGTCTGTCTTTCCGACGTCTCATGTTGAAATTTGTGTCACATGTTACGGTTTAAGGTCGCCTGACGATGTAAGAACGTGAAGGTTCTAAGCCAATGTAATCAAAAGATTCATCCATTATGTCACGTATTTTGACAGTCGCAAGCTCACTCATCGAAACCTACGGGGTACTTTCCGCTGACTGAGAATGAATAAATTTTCCGAGAAGTAAGATTTCACACTTCAACCAAAGTAAAAAATTCGAAAATTGTTAATATGGAATCGTGTAACACAAAAAAACATTTTCCTCATTTTTTTTATGAAACTGTCGGTCTGTCCTCTGTCTGATAAGACCTCTTCTTCCCAGGAACGGGTAGACTACCAAGTTGTAATTTATGTCTCGTGTTAGGTCCATACAGTCAAATGATACGGCTAGTTAAGTCACGTATTTTGATGCTCGCAAATTCAATCATTAAAACTAATGGGTACTTCCCCTTGAAGTAGAATCGTGAAATCTGCCGAGAAGAAACGTTTGACAGTACAAGTAACCGAAAAATAAACCATAAAATCGTTAATTTGTGATCACATCACACGAAAAATATTTCTTTTGTCATTTGTTATCCGACTCGAATGTCTTGAAATCCCTGGGACCGATATTTTGCCAATATCAATGTCGATTAAATGGCAGAGATCGTCGAGATTTTCGATTCTCGGAATGGATGGATTGTCTGTACACATAATTAAGTTTGTACGGAGCCCTCTGTGCGCGAGTCCTATTCGCACCTGGCCAGTTTTTTAATACTTTTTGTTTCTCACCATCTCGTAAGCGCGGTTTTCTTATCGACATATTGCGTCGCTTTACACGAAGCACAGCGTGTCGAATGACACTGACGGATCCCTCGTCAGCTGCACCAACAATTATCAGTTTCTCCTTTAGCGAAAAACGCGGGCGAGCTATTAACGGCTTTCTCCGTAACGAGACATGCAGCCCGTCGCCTTTCCCTGGGAATCGGCGGCCTGTTGGCTCCGCCGCCCTGCGCATGCGCCGTCGCCGCCCCTGTGTAGTGACGCGTCTTCCGGCGACCGGTTTCCACGCAGACTGGTTGACCTGCGCTGCAGCCAGCAGCCGGCTCCATTTGCGAAGGGCAGTTTATCATAGCGCCACGATCTCTGTACGGCTCCTGGCCGCGCTACCAGTCTGCTCGCTACGCCCTCTGCGGAGCTGTGGAAGGGACCGCCAATCACCACGACCACAACCTGATTTTTAGTATACTGCCTGCGCCATGACTGCGCAAAGGCCCCCGCATACAGCAGTTGAAAGCAAATAAGTCGCCAGATCCTGATGGAATTCCAGTTCGATTTTACAAAGAGTAAAGCCCCTTAATTAGCGTGCATTTGCCACCAAACTGTTGCCCAGTAGACTGGAGAAAAGCGCAGGTGACTCCTGGATATAAGAAGTTTACAAGAATGGACCTGCAGTATTTAAGTCCAGTATCCTTCACATCGGTTAGCTGCAGAATTCTTGAACACATTCACGGTTTGAATGGAATGAATTTCCTTGAGAGGGAAAAGCTTCTGTCCACAGGTCAGCACGGTTTTAAAAAAACATCGCTCGTGCGAAAGTCAGCTTGCTCTTTTATCACGGTATATTCTGTGAACCATAGGTGAAGGGCAATAGGTAGATTCCATATTCCTAGACCTCGAGACGAATTTTGAAACGGTGCACCACTGGAGGTTGTTAACGTAGGTATGAGCCTACGGAATAGCTTCCCATGCATGTCAGTGACTTGCGGACTTCATAAGTAATAGAGTCCAGAACGTTGTCCTCAAGGCGAGTGTTCATCAGAGATAAGAAATGTGTGTCTGCTAAGGTCATCAGTCCCTAAGCTTACACACTCCTTAAAGTAAATTAACCTAAGGACAAACACACTCACCCATGCCCGAGAGAGGACTCGAACCTCCGCCGGGACTAGCCGCATAGTGCATGATTGCAGCGCTTAGACCGTTCGGCTAATCCTGCACGGCCATCAGAGATAAGAGTATAGTCAGGAGTGCATCAGGGAAGTGTGATAGAACTGCTTTTATTCTCTACATACATAAATGATCTGGCGCAGAGTTTGCGACTACCTGCTGACGACGGTGTAGGTATGAAAAGGTATCGTGCTTGAGTGCCTGTAGGAGGATACTAGATCACGTAGACAAAATTTCTAGTTTGTGAGATGAATGGCAGCTAGCTCTGAAAGTAAAAAAAAGCGTAAGTTAAAGCAGATTAGTGGGAAAGACATCCATATTATTAGAGTACAGCATTAGTAGTGTACTGTTTGACAGTCACGTCGATTAAACGTCTAGGTCTAACGTTGCAAAGCACTATGAAATTGAACGAACATGCTCGGATTGTAGAAGGGAAGACGAACCGTCGATATCGATTTGTGGGGAAAATGTTAGGAAAGTGTGATTCATCAGTACAGGAGACTGCACACAGAACACGAGTGCGATCCACTGCTGAGCTGTTCGAGTGTTTGGGGTCAGCACCATGTCGAATTAAAGGGAGACATCGAAACAATTCAGAGGCGGGGGTGCTAGGTTTGTTACCGGCGGGCTTGAAAACCACGCAAGTATTGCGGAGATGCTTCGGGGACTCAGATGGGAATCCCTGCAGGAAGGTGACGTTCTTGTCGAGGAGCCCTGTTGAGAAAATTTGCAGGCCGGAGTGGTCGTGCGGTTCTAGGCGCTACAGTCTGGAGCCGAGCGACCGCTACGGTCGCAGGTTCGAATCCTGCCTCGGGCATGGATGTGTGTGATGTCCTTAGGTTAGTTAGGTTTAATTAGTTCTAAGTTCTAGGCGACTGATGACCTCAGAAGTTAAGTCGCATAGTACTCAGGGCCATTTGAACCACTTTTTGAGAAAATTTAGAGAAGGAATTTTTCAGGCTGACTGCAGAACTATTTTACTGTCGCCAACGTAAATTTCGTGTAGGGACCACGAAGATTAGAGAAATTAGGGCTCCTACGGGGGCATGTAAACAGTCGTTTTCTCTCGCTCTTTTTGCGAGTGGAACAGAAAAGGAAATGACTAGTTGTGGTACAGGGTACCCTCCACCACGCACTGTAGGATGACTTGTGGAGTATATATGTTGATGTTGATGATGTAGATGTAAAGTAACTTACACGTTTTTTATGACTTGCTTCTTGCTAGGTTTGATACAATAGAAATAAGAGTTTCGTCAACACACTATCGTCATCACGCTAGACACAAAAAAGGCTTCCATGATACCAGTATGCTGCCGAACCGAGTCGTGGTATTACTCATAGATACTGAAAGAACAAACTGTGATATCTTTCCTATAGTTAAAATTATCAGATCGCACTAAAATGGAAAAAGTTATAAATTCTCCCAAGTCGGGAACTTGAACACCATTAAAAACTTGAAAACAAATAGGGCTTCCAATATACCTTAACTATGTCAAAACTGTACAAGAACTTCCGAAGAAAACAATGACAAGCAAATTACTGCAAATATTCCTCGACAGTCGACACGTAAATCTTCGTAAATGATCTGCAGATACTAAATTGCTAGCGTGCAATGTTGTCACTCCATTGATGTAAGAATGGTGAGGTAAAAACTCAGTACCAGCGTAAAGCTGAAGACAGAGGTAATAGAATTTGACACCATACCTGCTGTGATCAATTTTGTGAAAGTATACTGGATGTTGGATAACAGTCACGAAATCGGCAATATTGTTTTCGTGGAGTAAATAGATAATGACCGAACGCTTTTTTTTTCATCATTTATGTGCGTCGAATATGGCGGCGCAGTGATTAAAGCATGATTCCTATTCGCTAACTTCCCTAAATTGTTTCGCCCAAAAGATGTATAATTTCGCTTTTAGTGGTGGAAGCTGAATAATGATTGAAGCCGAAGAAATGAATGAAACTTTATGCCATGGTCAGGACCTTTTCTTTGTAACCATATATATTTATTTAAATTTTTAACAAATAAACATTTTTAAACATTTCTTTCTATTACGCTACTATATTCCTACAATTGGTTAATATTACTGTCGTTTTTATAGTTTTTCGTTTGTACATTCTTTTCTTTTTTGATTTTTACCTTATTGTTGTTCCTCGAACCAGTTTTCATAGCCATTTGTCGTCTTCTTTGTGGATAAACCATTGCAGGACAGGTATAATAATTTATGTCTACCGTCAGCACATCATTCATTATGAGTTCAGATTTGTGTATGTGATGCACTGTATGGTACCACAGGCGCATTGTGCGTGATGTTTTGATATCTTTCGTTAGTCAGCACTGTTAGGTGGGACAGTATGAGAGAAAACATCAGCATGACAGATGGAACAGAAGTGGAAGGAAGTTTTTTACATGTACTACAAACTAAAATGTAAATTGAAGAAAAAAAGAAAAATAATGTCATATTATTTAAGAGAAGAACTGAGGAGAGTGTGAACAAACAATATAAATTTTATAACGCACATAGTAAAGGAAACTATACAATTCTTATGAGTAATAGGCATTTTTCACTAAGTAATGCTTGTATCCTAAACAATATACTACAAATAATGGAGTATACCTGGATGGGCCACGCGGTCTAATGCGTCTTGTAATGGTCCGCGCGGATCCCCCAGTCGGAGGTTCGAGTTCTCCCTCGGGCATGGATGTGTTTGTCGTCCTTACGTACGTTAGTTTAAGTTAGATTAAGTAGTGTGCAAGCTTAGGGACCGATGACCTCAGCAGTTTGGCGCCGTAAGACCTTACCACAAATTTCCATTTCTTCCTGGATGTTATGCTACACCGCATGACAGGAAGTGACGCCTTTTTTAACGAACACACGTTTAGAAAACACTGGTAGTACTATTGGACGTATTTTGGACTATGATTTGAATGTGAGCATGACAGATGTTTAGTGGGGAGCACGTTGTAACACTGATTTCACTGAGAAGAAACACTTTGGAATACTATACTTGAATATTTGAGGCAAGAGGAGAAACACTTTATCTTTCTGTTGCAGTTATCCACTTTCACTGCACTCTTTCTTCTTGTGATGAGGTGGCTGGTGGCGGTTCTGAGGGTCACAGGCTGGGGAGGACTCTGCTGATTTCTGCCTGCAGTGGAATCTGCAGGAAGTTTTTGAAGTTCTCGCGGTAGCGCCTGTGCTGCTGGGCCGTCTTGTTCTCCTCCCAGAGGGCAACCAGGAAGGCCAGCTGGTCGGTCTGCCTCCCCTCTACGATGGCGTGTGCCGCCATGGCGAGGATCCAGAGAGTCGCCAGTCGCTTGGGTTCCAGTCGGGGGCCATGATTGGTTCCCTGCGCCGTTCTGTTGATGTGGGCCACCATCTGTTGGCACGCTTCCCATCTGTTGGTGGCATTCCCGCAGGTAAAACGGTGCTCGAGGGTGTCGGTCATAGCACATGCGTCACACTTGTCACTTGCGACGAGTTTAATCCCCGTCAGTCTTTGGTTGGTTGTTACAGTTCTGTTTACTATTTGTATCCCGTCTCCTTTGCATCTTTAGGCAACATGTTTTCTGAGACATTTTCCCATATTTGTTTCCAATTGTACTGCGGAAGTTTGTTTTCAATTTTGTTTTTCGCCGGTTTCCCCCTGAGGGCCCAGTACATTCTCTTGGCTGTACTGTGGACGGGGTTCGCTACGGTGTCCGGAGAAGGGGCTGTGCCTCTTGTCGACCGGTGCTTCTTCTGATGCAGGCTCATATCTTGCAATCACCGTGGCTGTGACGCTGTCAGGATTTTTGTCCTGGACGGCGAGGGTTTGTTTTAATAGAAGTGCTGCACATTTGGTCTTTACATCAACTAGACCTATCACTCCTTTCTTCGTTGGCAGCGATCACGTTGCTTGCGCCACTTTGAATATATTTCGACGCCACAGCAGGTATTACACTGCGCTCGTAAGTGCTCGCGCAGTTTTGGTCGGGATGCTTAGGATTTGCGCCAGGTGCCATACTTTCGACAGGGTCGCCGTGTTTATCGGGTCTGTTTTCTGGTGGATTGTTAGTTTCAGGTTCGCATGCTGTCTGGAGAGACCTTTTATGATGTGTAGAACGCCCCTCCAGTTGTATGCGGTCATTCTTAGCGGGCAAGGCTGTATAAATATTCCAAGAACTTCATGGCTTTCTGCTATTTTGTACCACTGCCCGTCTGGTTTGAGTCACTGATTTCCTATCGACAGTAGCACTTTTTCTGGGGTTGGTTTGGGCGCCTGACGCATTTTGGAATGTGCTCCTGTTAGTGTCTACTCGCCCAATGTCTTCCTAATCGTCAATAAAGATGCCTAGGTCGTCAGCGTAGGCTACACGTGCTATTGCTTAGTCTCCTACGGAGAACCCAGGTCTCTTTGCTTACTAGGCAGGTGGGCCGGCCATTACACCACCACAGCAGTGTTGGTAACACAGCTGTATGCACTACCCTAGTCCAATGCCCTCCCTAACACAAACTTTAATTCACGTCTCCAGCTTATTTTCCCCTTCTTAAAATGTCACTATTGTGTTGTTGTTCCTGCTAATCACCTCCGTATCGATGAGTCGCAAACTCTGACTTTGCTTCTTTTCTACGCCGAAAATTATGGCCAAAAATATCTGCTTCCACGAAACACGTAGCTTAATACTTTTATACATATTTTAACTCTCCGCCATTGTCAGAAATACCTATTATCCTTGCACACACTCTGATTAAACCTCGTATGACATGCTTCAAAACTCCAATTGCAGATTTAAGATTAGTTCAAAGTAAGAACCGGGAACGTACTGGCAGTTCCCCGTTTGAGACGCATGGGTGAAATTTATAAACTGATACTTAACGAGATTTCATAAACATTAAAACAAGATATTTATCGAGGAACAAGGGAAAATTTCAGTAATCAGCAACAAATCCACTAATTCCTAGCGCTCCAAACCATCCAACGCTAAAATCCCGTAAATCGCTGTATGCCTCGTTTATACAAAGCAGATGATGAACAAAAAATGTTTACACCGAATCTGATTTGTTTTTGCCCGCAGTGGCTCTCACTCAGAAGCAAATTGCAGCGATAATAACAAAGCGGAATGGCACCAATTCTAACCAAGGATTCCACTTTGTACGAGAGTGATCAGTTGTTTTCTCACAGCTAAATAACGAATCCCATTTTCTTCCTCAAATACATTCTGTCCGTGAGTGGCAACAAGAGTTTGATCAACAAATGTGCCAGATTCAAATCGACATTGCTTACAGAAAATTATTCAGGTCATTTGCCGGATGAAACGTTCCGCGATGCATTTCTGATTCCTTTCCTTCCCATTTCCCTGATGACCTCGCTACTGTCAGAATTCTAATTTCTGATGTTTCTCATATCACAGTATCAGTGTTTGCAACAGTGGTACTTAAGGGGGATGTATGTAAAATTTTCACACCCAGATAGTTCTGTATCGTATTAGAAATATTGTCTCCAAATTTCAGCGTTTAATTCGTAGTACAAATGATGTAATATCCATCTTTATTCAACCAATGCACAGGGGCACGCCTCCTTTTCTACACGGCTCTTTCCTTGTTTGGGAGATTTTTTTACTTCCTACCATCAGAAAATACATGTGTTAAGTATAGAAGGCTGTGAGACCATTTACGATGAGATTAATTTCGATTTATTAAAGAAATGCTCACATGGTGGAACACAAAACCCAAGTGAAAGCTTTAACAAACTCATTTAGAAGAGACGCCCAAGGACAATATGTTGCTCATTTATTACCATATATGATGCTTGTATGGTGTCTAATGATGGCGACACTGGAAGAACCAGGACTATAATTGGACTAGGATTTGATGCAGGTTGCTTTACTGAAAATCTACTGAGAAAGACTGGTGTAGTGCTTATTACTATTTCTGAAACGTCAGTGAAGAATATTTCAAAAAGAGGGCGGCAGAAGGGTCAGACCAGAAGAAGAGAGCTACATGAAGACCGAAAATACCAAATGTAACGTTATGACCAGGGTTAAGGTACTTGTTTCTGGCATAAATGCTAAAGAGATATATTTTATCTGTATTTCCAGCAGTTTTCACTGATCCGTATCTGGGAGGACGACGATACGAACTCAGATTCGGCCAACCCGATTTAGATTTTCTGTGATTTCCCTAAATCGCTTCAGACAAATCCCGGGAAGGTACCTGTGTAAGGGCACGGTCGAGTTCCTTCCCCCATCCTTCCCCAATCCGAGCTTATGCTCCGTCTCTAATGACCTCGTTGTCGACGGAACGCTTAAACATTAATCTCCTCCTCCTCGATTTTCTGCTGGGACATTTACAGATAAAAACATGAAATTTTCTACAGAATTTATACATACCATAACACAACTTCCTGTAGTAGAAACTTATTCAGAGTACGTACCTGTCAAATTTATTAAATTTTTTGTGAAATAATAATTTCAATGTACCATACACATAAATTTAAAAAATATTTGGGTGAGTTCTATAACATATTGAAAACTGGTGCACACATTTGAGTGTCTAATTACTAAGAATGACCCATCACATTTCGAAAGTAACCTTTGACAAAATATTCCTCATGTGACACTCGTAGTATGTTTTCTAAAAGTATCCAGCAACTTTCGGATCGAATTATTTCATAAAAAGTTGGAAACAGTCCATATTGAAGCCAATAAGATGATGACAACTTGTGCAAAATTGAGCTGCAGTTTCTCTTCAAACAATAGAAGTTACATAAGCTTATACTTGTATGACCAGTTTATTTTCTCCTGAGTCCCCCCTTAATTAATGCACTTCAAGGACGTAAGTTCCACGTCAGTATTATTGACATTTGTTATATTAAAACAAGTGCTCTTGTAGTATAATATATATGTCAAGATAAAATCTCAGGAGGAACGCGGGCGGTTACGATTGCGTTGTATCTGTGAGTCAGGCTTTTTTCTCGGTCAAGGAGGAATCCGAACATGGCAGTGGCAACTATCGTGAGCGAAGCGTGTAAGGACTCCAGGTTACGCACGCCACCTTTCTGGCCCTTTACAGAAACAGCACTCTAGTTAAGAGAGACTGTGCTACACATTAAAATTTAAAAATACATAGCTTTTTATGTTGCTGCAGTTTTGTTGAGCTGATTGTTACAATGTGTATTCTCCGTTGGTTACTGTTTCATATTAATCATCAAGTCAGGTATAAGATTATGTTGCTTGTATTCGCGCTGTTTTCAAGTCCACTAAATGCAGGGGATTCTGCTCTGTTTAAATTGTTTTCCTAGTGCTTTGCATCACAGCAAAAGCCGTAAATGCGATAAATACTGAGAGACAAGAATTTCGTTAACGCATAAAAAGGTTTAGTTTTTCGCTGCATACCGGAGAACTTTAATTATCATGTTACGGCATTCCTGGGTGTTAAGATATGCCCAGGTCTAGACCTAAACCAGATTCTACATAGTGTTTCTGGTGTTAGTCTCCCACACAAATTTAAGACAAAGTCATGAATCGACTGTGAAAGCAAATCACTTTGTTTGTAAGAAACTAATTTCAACACTACGTTATGGTTGGTGTCATTTCTGTTTGCTCTATGGTGTAACACTGAATTTATAGTTTTGTAATTTTGTAAAATGTTCAAGTGTGTGTGAAATCTTATGGGACTTAACTGCCAAGGTCATCAGTCCCTTAGCTTACACACTACTTAACCTAAATTACCCTAAGGACAAACACACAAACACATGCCCGAGGGAGGACTCGAACCTCCGCCGGGACCAGCCGCACAGTCCACGACTGCAGCACCCCAGACCGCTCGGCTAATCCCGCGCGGCTGTAATTTTGTACAAACAGTGAATACTGTACATTTCAGAATTTAGTTTAATCGTAATCCTTTGGCGATATTAAGTGCCAAGCTCGTCGAAAGTACAGAAAAGATGGACGTGTAACATATTGCGTATTAAAATTCTCAAAGAACATAACAATAATAAAAATAAAAGCCGTTGTAACCAAGCAAATGTTCCTACTGTCAAAAGACGAATATGGTTGAGTAAAGGGCCGAAACATTAAGATTAATTCCATATTTCTTGTAGTGAGACAATAGAAACTGTTTTGTCCTAGGCATCACAGGACTGGAAGCTGTTGCAGAAAGGCGTATGCTGAATACACCTGATATTAAAACTAACACAGGCTTTAAAGAAAACTGTTAGCAGTCACAATTTTTTGTTAAGTTCGTATTTAATATTCCAACATGTTTCGAGGTATAATCTGATCATCAGCCAATGGAATGGAAACGAGCGTATGGCTTTTTAGGCCGGGAGGCCCCATGCTGGGGAGTTCGGCAGCCGTATTGCAAGTCCTTTTTAGTTGACGCCACTTCGGCGACTTGCAGGTCAATGATGATGAAAATGATGATGAAGGACACACAACACCTAGTCCCCTGCCGGGAATCGAACCCGGGCCCCCGTGCATGATAATGTGTACACAAAAACATTTAACGTAAATACACATAGGTCTCATTCCTGTGGTGCACGTGTCCACTGCAGTGGGCAGCTGTTAATGGTAACTTTTTTGGCGTTTTCAATCATTTCTGAGGCTCAAAATGCACGCAGCAGTAGGGAGTGCCCACTGCAGCGCACTGCGTGCATTTACAGCCTCAGGACTGACTGAAATCACCAAAGAAGTGACATTGACACCCCTCCAATGCAGCGGACATGTGTAGCACAGGGTTAAAGAAGGCAAGTAGCCACAGTACATGACAAGACAGAATACAGTTACTTTAAGACAGAATGATGTTAAACAGTACAGAGTGTATCAAAAAGAATCATCCGATATGCAATGAATTTTGTTTTTTGATGAAAGGGAAACTAAAAAGTTTTTTTTTTCCATGCCTTTTCATAGGTGTTCAATATGCCCCCTTGAGATGCACGGTATATGTCAGCGCAGTATTCAAATTGTTCCCACACTGCAGCGAGTATGCCTTGAGTTACAGCTTCCACAACTGCTGTTATGCGATGTGTCAGTTCATTCATTGTTTTTGGTATCAGAGGTACACCAACAGATTCTAAGACCCCACAAGAAACAATCACATGCAGTCAGGTCCGGTGGCCTTGGAGGCCTGTAATGTAAGGCTGAACCATTTAGTCCAGTGCGACCGATCCATCGCTCACTAATCCTTTGATTTAAAAGTTCCCGCACTTCCAGATGCCAGTGTAGCGGTGCCCCATTCCGTTGGTAAATGAAGTCATTCGAATCAGTCTCCAACTATGGGAAAAGAAAGTTCTCAAGCATGTCGACATACGTGATTGCTGTAACAGTGTTCTCGACAAAGAAAAGTGGACCATACAGCTTTCCTCGTGAAACTGCGCATAACACATTAAATTTTGGAGAATTCCTCTCATGTTGTACAACTTCATTTGGTTGTTCCGTATCTCCGAGTTCTCACATTATGGTGATTCACCTTTTCATTTAAACGGAATGTTGCCTCGTCAGTAAACACCCGCCAGGGTAGCCGAGCTTCCTGGACTCGGGTAGGCGCGCCGGCCCCGGTTCGAACCCGCCCGGCGGATTAACGAAGACGGCCGGTGGGCCAGCCAGCCTGGATGTGGTTTTTGGGCGGTTTTCCGCAGCCTACTAGGTGAATACCGGGCTGGTCCCCACGACCCGCCTCAGTTACACGACTCGCAGACATTTGAAGCACATTCACACTATTTCACTTTTTACACTAGACGCAGACAGCTGGGGTACACAAGTTCCGTCGCAGGGGGTATAGGGTGGCGGCAAGAAGGGCATCCGGCCACCCGTTAAACTTAACCATGCCAAATCCGTCCTTAAATAAAAATAAAAAAGCCTCGTCAGTAAACACTAAGCTTGGAAGAAAACTGTCGTCCCCCATCTTGCCAAGAACTAAATTACAGAACTCCACAAGTTGTTGTGGCAGTAGCTGAATTTTATATGGTTTCATGTGTAAACGTCTTTGCAACATACGCCATATGGACATCAGGGGCATGCTGAGCTGTCGATCTGCACGTATTTATGCGGACTCCTTGTAAAACTATGGCGGACGCGTTCGACGTCAGTGGTAGACAATCGGGGACGGCCCGGCGATTTGCCTTTACGCAAACAACTTGCTTCTCCGAATTATTCAAGCCATCGCCTAATTCTCTGTGCTGTAGGAGGATCCACACCATACCTAGTACGACAGTCGCCCTGAACAGTTATCACTGACCCGCACTGCGCAAAACGTAGAACACAAAACGCTTTCTGTTGTGCCGACACTATTTGTACTAGAACTGAAGTGGACGCACACTGTTGCTACCGAGCGCAAACGATGTAAAACTCGAGAGTTTGCTCTCTCCAACAGTAAGCTGTTCACGCACGTATCACAAGTAACATAATTGTAGCGATTTTTTAAATCGGATGATTCTTCTTGATACACTTGTATGGGATCCGTGATCCAACGACACCCAGGTCGATAGCACACAGGAGTCGATTGTCGAGCGCTGCAGGAGGCAGTGACATCAGTGTTGAGTGAGAAGCAGTACTGGGAAGACGGGCAAGAATGGTGGTCGAGCCGAGTACGGCGTCAATGGCGGATGTGCCGAGTGAGTAGTGAACGGTAAATTCACCGGAGTGTGACAAATGCGTCCCCCTGGTCGTCGTTGGGTTGACCCTCATCAATACCGATACGCGAGTGATATAAAACCAAAAGTAACAAGTGCCGAATTACGTGTTTCGCGTCAACCGCGTCGGCCAGCAACAACCATGGATTGCAGTGAGGATTGTTGTGAATGTTAATCATCACCATTGCGTGTGACTAATTACTTAAAATCAGCAACCAAGGTATCAACTGCCTCAGAATTTGTGTGTCATTAGAAAAAACGTATCGGTATGTATATCGTAACCTTTATGGTCTTTAATAATAGACAGACTGTTAATCATTAACTATTCCGTCTCAGAACAGCCGCACTCGGTTGAAATACCCCTATAACAACGGCAGAAAAATCAATGGCCTTTCGTCTGTTAAGCACACGGTCATATAACCATAATAATTGTTTGGCGGCTTCGGTAATCACATAAAACCCAATAATGAACCTAACGGGGGTGTTTCACACTCTGTATTTTCGAACTGCCATTTTTGCCTGAGTGTGTTACATGTCGAAACATGATGCAGTAGAAGTAGTTATAAATAATTGAGAATGGCAGCGGACACTGAAAAACCTGTTAATTAATTTTAAACAAAGGTTCGAATAATATCCACTATGGATTTTAATTGCTCTAACCTCAAAGCTTCATGTGTGCACGAGAGTACAAATTTAAGAAAAAACTTCTGTTTGCTTGGAGTTTCGGGAGAAGCAGACAGCTGCTTCCGTCTTTCCTCTTTTCGCTGAGTTTCGCAATGAAGCTGCAAACTGTGTCGAAGCTGGTTTCGCAAACGTAGAGCCTCACACCTGCAAAAAACGACAACTCCAACCCATTCGTAAAAAGAAACGAGAAGAGCGGGACCATTAAACGAGTCAGTATTGGGGCCGGTGCTAAACGTAGCCCACGGACCTCTTCAGTTTGGCCCGTTGAGCAGTACGAGAACAGCGTGCTAATTGCCTCTCCCGCGGGTAGCGTTCTGCGAGGTCCCTGGGGGCGGCTGTGGTAACTCCAGGACCCACGGAAACAGCACCTGTAACGCGCGCTACTTTCGCACTGTCTCATGCCTCAGCCACTTATCACCAAACTAAAAACACTCACTTTCCTGTTTGTCTAAGATGCACTCTTTTGAAATACGATGGTTTGTCTAAGATGCACTCGTTTCAAATACGATGGTTTGTCTAAGATGTTATGTATTATGTGACAAATAAGGCTATCGTCACGCGTTCACTATTCATTTCTCTTTGGGTCGGTCCCAAATTCTTCTCGTACTACTGTTTTCATAAGGCAAACAATAAAGATTCTTTTATTTTTCCTGCTCAATAAAAAAAAAATTCTGCTTCTGCAACATATTTCTACTGAAAATAGCACGCTCAATGTAGTACTTCTTTTAGTTTTGTTTACAGCGTAAGCGGAGCTGGACTGCAACAGTGTAAAAGGTAGCCTCGTTGGGGAAACAATCTTGAGGCTTGTCTGAGTCCTTGATACGGTTTTAATAAGGCGGTCGTGATGTGAGGAAAAATAATGAAGCACCACCAGTCCACTCTATCTCTTGTCCTCCAATTTTTTTCAGCGAAAACAGTTTATTTCTGCAGTTAACATCTGTAGAAATACGTCCGCTAGGTGGGAGTTGTGGCACATTTCAAAAATTTTGCACCCTTTAGTTCAAGATGTGTAGTAAAGGAATTTACATATCTCGCAATTACGGCGATCTGACAGTACTGTTTACCGTGAATGCTACCCAATGTCAAGACGTTGATCATCCCATAGTAACATATACGGTTCCTTTTCCTACTGAGCGTTGAAGTCTCCATTAAGTAGATGTCGCTCTCTTCCGAACGCCACTAAATTCTAGGTTAACAAGGAGGAAGAACTAGGGTTTATTCTAAATGTTTTCTTCATGTCCAGCGCCTTACATAACTGATCTCACACCTAGTGAGAAGTTTTTCGTTAAATGCTTTTACAGTGCTGTCCACTTTTCTTACGGGCCAGCTGCCAACTGGAAGAGGGAATGAAATGTTGGCTGAAACAATGAAGCAAATACAAGTTACTCTTATTTCTATTGTTGTTTTAAATATAGCATAATACATTCAACAGCAGATTAAATTAGCAAATCACAAGGGTAAAATAACCTTCATTTCAAAATGAAGTTCTGACATTTCGAAAGAGAGGTTCAGTTTGATATGGCGTGGCATGTATAAATTTGCGGCTATAAAAGGCATCAGTGTCTATACATATATATATGAAGATGGTGTCTGTTCTTTCGGACATTATAAAATTGAGCATGAGAAACAGAAACTGTACGTAACCTTATTAACCTTTCAATGAAATCGAATGGTGAACACGTGGTTGACATCGGCATCTAGAAGTATTTGCTGTTAGTAGTTACCAAGGGAGTCGTTACGCCGCAACTAATAGTGGTGTGGTCAAACGAAGAACTCAGATGCCCGGTAGTATAGTTGCGGGACCTAAAGTGGAAACTTGGATCAGAATAAATTTTCTCGTAACTAAAAGCCTTCTCAAATTGAGAGACGCCTGCCGCGCTGGTCGTGCGGTTCTAGCGCTGCAGTCCGGAACCGCGGGAGTGCTACGGTCGCAGGTTCGAATCCTGCCTCGGGCATGGATGTGTGTGATGTGCTTAGGTTAGTTAGGTTTCAGTAGTTCTACGTTCTAGGGGACTGACGACCTAAGAAGTTAAGTCCCATAGTGCTCAGAGCCATTTGAACCATTTGAAATTGAGAGACTCATCCATACAGCACTCAGAGGCTACTAATTTTTAAGGTTTCTTGATGCCTACGACGCATGTGAAACTGTGTGTCACCTGCAAAATGAACGTGATGTTTTTCAAGAAGCGGATTTGCAGCCACAAGCTGAGTCGCTCGACAGTCTCAGTCCAGTGTTGCCTTTCTACCCCGTCTGCGAGAGATTTTTATACATAGATAATTTCACCTCTGCTGACACGCTTCAGCCCATACATGTCACAACGTCTAGATTTTCCAGACCTTCGAGGCATAAAGACATGTCCAAAAGCAAAATCACATTTCAGTAGTCATTTGCTTCGCATCGATACTTATAGCCCGCTCTTCATCTCCGTTCCTCTGTAAATGGAACCAGCTTCTTGCTACTCATACATGTCTCCGTCCACTCTCCATTCAACATCAATTTATAGTCGCCTCAACAGAATAAAGTCTGTCATAGGATTAAACAGTTTTGTCCGATTATATTCAAAAATGGCTATTAACTTACGAATTCCGCTTTCGACGTACACAGAGTCATTCAGAGAAACGTAGGCGGATGGAAGCTATTTCGTTAACGTAAGGAATATCCGTACAAGGAAAAAAGAAAACTTCTACAACTCTGAGCAACGTAAAGTAAGCCTCTGAAAGCTACTCGCTGAATACTAGAAAACTTTTTTTTCCGTACATCATAAGCTCTGAGGTCTCGAGTTGGCTACGTAGCGTACGTGCGGCCAAGGCTAGCTTATTCTTGGAAGTCCACGCAACCGCACGTTCTACATGGCATTCCAAGAAGGAAGAAGACCCTCTAAACACGAAGAGTCTCTCGTCTCCTAGTGATTTTTATCCAATATTTTTAAAAGAGACTGTACCACAAGCGTTGGTATTTCTCGTTATGTAACACAAAGAAGCATCATTCTGCAGCAACAGCAACGCGAACAAAAAGAATTGGTAAGCAGAAGACAAGATGGCAACAGGAGCCCGCCGTACTTGGCCGTGAGAGAGACGGCTGCGGCAGGCCTTGTTACGAGGGGGGAAGGAGAATCCCTGCTAAGTATAGAGTATCAGCGGCGCCGTGGCGCGCCTTCAATGCCAGCGCGAAATCTTCGCAGGTGGCGACCCTGGCCATACTCGGAAACAGATCTGCAGTCTACTGACCGCTGTACACGTTGTTCTGAAGACTGTACTCACCTTCTTGCAGCGACAAGGGGCTCAAAATTTCAGAAGAAGCTTTTATTCCTGATTTCAGAATTAAATCGTTAAACATATTACATTTCTTTCTACATTATCCCAACTTTCAGCTTATCGTTTGAATATTTTCGTCTTTTACAGCAGTTAGTACGCCCATTGTCCTGAAAAATGCAGATTGTTCCATTTTTTAAATGTCCCTTGTAGTTATTTCATAATTTCGTTGCTATATACCCTTAATTCCAGTGATCTTGCTGCAGTGGTAACACCGTCAGGTAACCAAAATTAAGCGCTGTCGGGCTTGCCTAGCGCTTGGATGGGTGACCATCCGGTTCTGCCGAGCGCTGTAGTGAGGCGAATTAAGCCCTCGTGAGGCCAATCGGATAGCTACTTGACTGAAAACTAGCGGCTCCGGTCACGAAAATGTACGACGGCCGGCAGGGCGGTGTGCTGAGGATGATATTTGGTTTGTGGGGCGCTCAACTTCACAGTTATCAGTGCCCGTACAAAATACCAATATTTACACTGTCGAGACACTGTAATCCAGAAGCAGCAATGCTAGCAACTAGACCACGAGCTGCGGACAGAGCGGTGTGCCATCCATATGCTCATCTAGAGCGTAATCATTAATGAAGCTACCAAACTGCAGAGACAGATTCCTAACTGGAAATGTAGAAAAAATGGTCCTAGAACATGTGTCCGAAAATGGACGGTGTGTTTGCAGCAACAACAAATCGTCCCGGAACGCCCATCACAACAGATGTTCAAAGCGGCCTCCATGGGATTGCAGGTGATAGGAATAGTAGCAGTTGTCATGCAGGATACATATTCTACTCAGGCTCGCACCATGTTGGCGGGCCACTTTCCTGGAGCTTGTACGTAGGCTCGTCTCAGTATCCTGTAGAACACGGTTCCTCGAATCTGATGTACACATGTCAGCCGCGTGTCTGCACGTTCGTCTGTCTGAAAAGGCCCATGATCACACAAACGCCGAAAAAGGGCTTGAAATGTTGTCTGATGTTGTTGGTGTCTGTTAGGGTACTTGTTCTGGTATAGTCGTGCTGCCTCTCGACCGTTTCCATCTGCTTAGCCATACATAAACAGCATCTGAGCTTGTTCCCGACATGAATACCGGACCATTCCGCTGCTTGCAGTACGCTGCGTCAATCACACTGCCTGCAACACACAAGGAACACACAGCATGTGGTCAGAGGAACTTTATCCGTCAGCGCCACCTACTGTCGCTACGATGCATTTCCGGACCAATGTTCATAGGACCTTTTCCCCCCATTTCCAGCCAGGAATCCGTCCCTTGTCTGTTTTACTAACGTTTAACTTATACAGGGTGGTCCATTGATAGTGTCTGGGCCAAATATCTCATGAAATAAACATCAAACGACAAAACTACAAAGAACGAAACTAGTCTAACTTGAAAGGGGAGACCAGATGGTGGTATGCCAAAAGCATTGAGGTTGACGGCTATCATTTTGAGCATTTATTGCATTAATGTGATATTTACAGGTAATAGTTCTACAAGAACTACTTCTTCGTTTTCTTATACTTTTGCTCCACATCGGCGCGGTGTAGACGTAGTTATTAACAAATTTGACATGGTTAGTTTAGGGGGTGGTCAGATTCCATTCCTTACGACACCCCCCGCCCCCCTCCCTCGCAGTGGAATACATATACCCCAACTATCTGCATATAGTGTTACTCATGTGAAAGTGAGCCATAGTTTTCTAAATGTTGGCGAATCTTGTAACTGAGGCTAGACTTGGGTAACAGCTCCGTATTCACCTAGTGGGGTGTGGTAAGCTGCCTAAAAACCGCGTGCAGGGTAACAGGCACACTCGCCCTCTTCATTAATTCGGCAGGAGGATTCGATCCGAGGGCCGGCACACATCCCGGTCACGGAAGCGGCATCTTGATACCCACGGGTATCCAGGCGAGTATACTCTGTACGACCACTTTATAACAAATAATAAACATCGCTAGAGTAGGAACAGAAATATATCCACATTCATTCAATCTTATTTGCGACATCCAGTGGGCTGACTATTATTGGGTTAGTGCACAAGTTCACAGCATTTTACCATAAGTTTAGTAAACGCAACCGATACACATAACAGAGACTTTAGTCATCAATGATATATTCTCTTTTACTATTTACAACAATCTGAAAAGCTGAGGTAACTTTTCGATTCCATTACTGTAAAAATTACGTGGTTTTGAGGCGAAGAACTGGTCGAGCCATGTTCGGAGAGCTTTTTCATCCGGAAAGGAAGTTGCCTGAAAGTCGTTCGTAAGAGACCGGAGAAGATGAAAATCTGCGGGCGCAAGATCTGGTGAATAAGGTGGGTGCGGAATGACTTCAGAACCCAATTCCCGTATAGCGTTTTTTGTCAGCCTAGCAGAATGCTGACGGGCGTCATCGTACCGTACCATCTCTTCACGCAGTCTCCCTGGTCGCTGTCCTTGGACTTTGTCTGCAAGACTTCTCAGTTGTTGACAATAAATGTCAGCCGAGATGGTTACGTCTCGGGGAAGCAATCCCTAGTACACCACACCGTCGTTGTTCCACCACATGCATAACTTAACTTTTATGATTCTGCGTAGTTCTTTGTACGGGGAGTTGCTGCTTTGTTTGGGCTCAACTGTTCCTTTCATTTCCATGTGTTAGCACAGAGACACCATTTATCGTCACCAGGGTGGGAATGGTCGGTGTTATTCACGAGCCAACCGATGACGAGCAAGCAGAACTGCACGTATGGACATCCACTGATTTTTGCGCTTTAGGCTTCGAGCCTGCGGGACCCATGCACCCGATTTTTGAAATTTCCCAATTGCACGCAAATGGCGAAATGCTCACAGTTCATTGCATGTGCCAGTTGTCTTGTACACTGACGAGAATCATTGTGGACTAATGGGTGTAAACAGTGGTCTTCCTGAACGCGGAGAGTCACCGATGTCAAAATGATTCTCCTTAAAACGAGAAAGCTCTGTTCAATGGCATTATCCCTATATACGGCGCAATTATTTCTGGCTGCTTTCGCAGCTGTCAGTTCTCTGTTGAACGTAAACAGAAGATTATGTCGGAAATGTTCGGATTTATCTCTAAGTGGCAATGTATAAATTCAAATAGCAACAGTGAACTGCAAACCAAAATAATACTCGATAAACAAACCGGAGAACCAACATGCAAAACAAAATCGCAACGAACTTATGCACCAGCCTAATAGCTTTGGTACGATGTACAGGGTGTTACGAAAAGGTACGGCCAAACTTTCAGGAAACATTCCACACACACAAAGAAAGAAAATATGTTATGTGGACATGTGTCCGGAAACGCTTACTTTCCATGTTAGAGCTCATTTTATTACTTCTCTTCAAATCACATTAATCGTGGAATGGAAACACACAGCAACAGAACGTACCAACGTGAATTCACACACTTTGTTACAGGAAATGTTCAAAATGTCCTCTGTTAGCGAGGATACATGCATCCACCCTCCGTCGCATGGAATCCCTGATGCGCTGATGCAGCCTTGGAGAATGGCGTATAGTATCACAGCCGTCCACAATACGAGCACGAAGAGTCTCTACATTTGGTACCGGGGTTGCGTAGCCAAGAACTTTCAAATGCCCCCATAAATGAAAGTCAAGAGAGTTGAGGTCAGGAGAGCGCGGAGGCCATGGATTTGGTTACTCCTCTACCAATCCATCGGTCACCGAATCTGTTGTTGAGAAGTGTACGAACACTTCGACTGAAATGTGCAGGAGCTCCATCGTGCATGAACCACATGTTGTGTCGTACTTGTAAAGGCACATGTTCTAGCAGTACAGGTAGAGTATCCCGTATAAAATCATGATAACGTGCTGCATTGAGCGTAGGTGGAAGAACATGCCTGCCCAAACGTTCACAGAAAATCTGTGTTGATGACGTGATTGCACAATTGCGTGCGGAATCTCGTCAGCCCACACATATTGAATGTGAAAATTTACAATTTGATCATGTTGGAATGAAACCTCATCCGTAAAGAGAACATTTGCACTGAAATGAGGATTGACACATTGTTGGATGAACCATTGGCAGAAGTGTACCCGTGGAGGCCAATCAGCTGCTGATAGTGTCTGCACACGCTGTGCATGGTACGGAAACAACTGGTTCTCCCGTAGCACTCTCCATACAGTGACGTGGTCAACGTTACCTTGTACAGCAGCAACTTCTCTGACTCTGACATTAGGGTTATCGTCAACTGCACGAAGAATTGCCTCGTCCATTGCAGGTGTCCTCGTCGTTCTAGGTCTTCCCTAGTCGCGAGCCATAGACTGGAATGTTTCGTGCTCCCTAAGACGCCGATCAATTGCTTCGAACGTCTTCCTGTCGGGACACCTTCGTTCTGGAAATCTGTCTCGATACAAACGTACCGCGCCACGGCTATTTCCCCGTGCTAATCCATACATCAAATGGGCATCTACCAATTCCGCATTTGTACACATTGCACTGACTGCAAAACCACATTCGTGATGAAGACTAACCTGTTGATGCTACGTACTGATGTGCTTGATGCTAGTACTGTAGAGCAATGAGTCGCATGTCAACACAAGCACCGAAGTCAACATTACCTTCCTTCAATTGGGCCAACTGGCGGTGAATCTGGGAACTACAGCACATACTGACGAAACTAAAATGAGCTCTAACATGGAAATTAAGTGTTTCCGGACACATGTCCACATAACATCTTTTCTTTATTTGTGTGTGAGGAATGTTTCCTGAAAGTTTGGCCATACCTTTTTGTAACACCCTGTATTTATTACGATCCTCAAGAAGTTTCACCCCTGACAGAGTTGCCGATGATGGAGGATACCGTGCACCTACGGCAAATGCGAGATGACGCCAAGTGCACGGGGGAAACAGGAAGTTTGTGAGCGCTCTCGTGAAGAAACGGGCGAGCGGTGCTGCGCGGTCCGCGCCGCTTCCTGCGGCGCCGCGGAGAGCTGCTAGCTCACGGTCAAGGACGCGCTGGGCCGGCACCAGGCCGCGCAGCCTGGCGGGTCGGGCCGACAGGCGCTCCCCTCCACGGTACGGGCTGTTTCCGTTTGCCACCTGTTGTGAGTCTGCAACCTCCCTACTGCTCTACAATTTTTAACAAATTGCGGCATCCTCGGTAACGTTTCCTCGTGTTTGCTGTCGGATCCTAAAATTAACCAATTTCGGCGATCCCTCTGTCCGCCAGCTTCATGACAATCCAGCTGACAAGTCCCACTGAAAACTGATGCTGAGGTTGCATGTCGTAGTCCTATGTAGGCCTATCTCGCCCACCACAGTTGCTGCCCACGATAACCGGATTGGTAGCTCCGCCCTTAGTAGAACACGGTCGTCTCGCACTTTAAGACTATTTACAAACACACTTGGGCTGGCCACACTTCATTACGCTTTGATGTGTCGTAGTATAGGGTTCCACTTCCTGCTAACAGAAAAACAATTGTCTCTATTAATCAAATTGTCTGCCAATCTAATTTCAATTTCCTCATTATAAACATTCTTCCAAAAACCATTGTCAGTAATTCGTTTCACAACTGGTCGACATGGACCTGCATTCACAGACAGCAACATTTCCTGTCGTGCCTGCAACAGGCCGCCTACAGAAATACCAAATACTGAGAACGACATTATTCCTCAGCACACCCTATGACGCACTGTTAAATGGTATCTCTTAAACAGCCTTCTGTTCTAAATGAAAGTAGACGAGATTCAAATAACACAGCTGTTTAGGTTATAAATCCATCAGATTTCTTTTACTACTTGCTACACTACCCAGATTAGTTGCTGATCAAAAGTATCTGGGCACCCCTACGTTATGTGAAATTGTCCTCTAGCCGCCACGAACCCATCAGTTTAGAAAGGAGGCGCGGAGTATTGTGTTGTCAACAGAGGAACAGGAACAGCGGAATGGGTCGCCTAGCAGAGCTCAGTGACTTCGAACGTGGGCTAGTTATTGAATGTCACCTAAGCAACAGATCAATCAGGGACATTTGAATCCTTCTAAAGCTGCCCAAGTAGACTGTTGGCGACGTGACTGCAAAGTGGAAACGCGAAGGAACAACCACAGCTAAGCCAAGACCAGACGGGGACTCAAGCATTGCGGAGGGTGACTCAAAAAACGTGGTATGCAGTCAGAGGAAGGAATCACTCGTGAGATCCAAAGTGCTACCAGCAGTCCAACAAGAATAATGACTGCGTGTAGGGCGTTAAAAAGAGTGGGGTAAAGTAGATGAGCAGCTCCTCGTAACCCACATGTGTCTACAGTTCAGTGCCAAGCTACGCTTGAAGTAGTGTAAAACCTACGCCGCTGGACAGTGGATTACTGTAAACGAGTGATTTAGAGAAATGAATGATGCTGTTATACATTGAGGCAATCAGATGGAAGGGTCTAGGTTTGGCGAATGCCTGGAGAAAGATACGTCTCATCGGGTGTAGTGTCACCAGTGTAGTACCGAGATTGGGGTTTAATCGTATGAAGATATTTTTCGTGGTTACGCACTGATCCCCTTATTGCGCTTAAGAAAATGCGGAAGGATATGTACTCATGCGACAGCACTGCGTACTGCGTACAGTAAAGGAACAGTTTGGAGACGATGATTGTGTTACCCTTACAGTGCACCCTGTGAGGCTATGGTTTGTGGACAGTAGCATTCCTGTAATGGACAGGCCTTAAACCGAATGGATCACGTCTGGGATGGGTTAAGACGTCTACTTAGCTCCAGACCCCAATGTCCAACCTCGCTGCCTCATTAATTTCTCTGGTTTCGGCTCTTGAGAAAGAGCAGCCTGCCATTCCTCCTCAGGCATGCAGAAACCTCACTAAAAATGTCTCCACCACGGTTCAAGCCGTCATAAAGAAAAAGGATGGAAACAGCTCACATTAATTTCACATACAGGTGTCTGGATATTTTTAATCAAATAGTGTATATACTCATTACTTTTTCACTCAATATTCATCGTCTTCAGTTACTGTGCGCCGGGATAATATGACTGTCGAGTGTGTATATTGTCTGAGAGAGTGAAACGCAGTTGATGACGAAACCGTGTCGCAGTTATTGTGAAGGACTTAGAGACGGTAGGTCAACACCGTAAACATGATGAATCACTCGGTGCTGACTCAAACTAGCTGTTGGTCGGTCACGACGGCCATTTGCTCTGCTCCGTTTGGAATGAATAGCCGACACACGTGACAAACTGGAAACGAACACTCGCCTTTTATATGCTCCTAAACTACCAACTTACTCCTGACATAGGTATCTGTTTACATTTTACGCATGCTTATTGGTAGAAATAATCAGTCGAGCAAGCAGCGAAGGAACCATTCACCTCAAATGATACAAACGGTACAGCGAACCTGTCACAAAAGCATGACAAATACATTAAACTTGCTTCTCTTGACTGACTCGCATATGCCTACGGCGCCTCCCCAGACGAATAATGCAAACCGGAATCCGATAATCAGACACGGCCTTCGGTATACAAACGAAGAGAACTGCCCAATACCCTAATTTCCTCCAATGCCACACTATCAGATCATGATGCAGCTTCTGGCCAAAGCATGGCTTGCCCCACCCCGTGGCCTCATGCAGCTTTGGTGCAAAGTAAAGCAGAGGGCATGGGTCCGAAGCCCGCCTGGATCTTGAATCTGGGTTTAGGACGACTCATTAATTCTGTGTTTCTGCGCTCACCAGCTACTAAATGATACTATGTATGCGTGTAATGATACGCACAATGGACGAGTCTTCATCCAAAGAGTTCAGGTATAAAGTTGCTGAACCGCAGGGTAACGTTATGAGCTTGGTGCCAGACTATTTCAGAGAGCCAAAACCAGCTTGGTCCTGCCCAGTTGTAGCAGTGTTCCCCTCAACAAAGCGAATTCACAATTTCACCCAGGTTACGTGTTGAGTTCCTTCAATGAAGGGCAGTCAGTTATATAGCCACTTATAATTACGGCGTAATGCTTTATATGACACACTACTGGGCTTAACAGAGCTGCCTCTCTTATTGTAGTGACAGCCAAGGTCTGTCCTTAACACACCTCAACGCACACGGCACTGACAGAGCTTTCGATACGCAATCTACGTCCTTTACTTCACATCAAGTTGATGGCAATTAGTATTTTCTGCTGGTGCACGAACCATTGCTGAGGTGTAATCAAACTACTGAAACAGTACACAGAAAGAAGGGCGTTGCCAATTCCTTAGAGGAATTGTTGAGCTTTACGAATACATCTACCAAGTTCAGACACAAGCATTTTTTTTCAATTATTTAATTGTATAGATTATCAATATTTTCGTGAGGCACCATTGCGAGCAAGAGATGATTACCGGAGATGCCTTTCTGTATTTGCTCCATGCACTCCAAATCAGAATCCACAGCATTAGCTGAATGTAGGAAAGTTCCCAGTCATTCCTTCCGCTTAGGTAGTAGTCGAGGTTTCTGACGCATAGCTGTGCGGTAGTGTTCCACTTGGATGTAGCTGGTTCGAGTCCTGGTGGATGAAGAAATGTTCACCACCAAGATTAGGTTAGCAAGAGTAGAAGATGTGTTCGCGTAGAAGTTCAGAGCTGCAGTATTCTTGATGCTATTCGAGAGTAGTAGGCTATGTCGCGGCTCCGGTTTTCACCTTCTCCCCTCTGTGATCATTATCACTCAACACAAATGTGATACCACATTACATATACACACACACACACAGATAGACAGACACTATAATAACCTAAACTCAACAGATAAACGTAGGTTACAACTGTCAGACACTGTGAGGAAAGGGATCGTTGTACGGAGAGGAAGGAAACCCTTTTTCACTTGCGAGGCTGACCCTACTCCTTTGGGTCTCGCAGCAAGCAATAGCGTACGACTCTTCCCTTGCTTGTCAAGCAGCTCATGTGAAGTGTTCTGGCCAGGCAGGCGTGCGTGAGAAATGTCGCGCTGTTTATCCGCGTATCGTACATCGCTGATTGTTTAAAGGAGGCGATTTATCGGAGGTGTATAAATGATAAAATGTTCAACCACTCAGCTCTAAATCGCTTACCTAGCATTGCAAAATGTCCGACAGATAACAAAACAGATGTTAAATTTTACAGTAAACCAATTCTTCTGGACACATCTTCCATTTCACTGACGATTATTTACTTACACAAAGGAAGTATGTGAAGAATAGTAGACAAGACGTTTGTTACGTTGTTAAAACCGAGGGAGGTGACGGTCTGGTTAGCACATGTAATTCGCGTTCGGGAGGACAACGGTTCAAATCCGCGTCCAACCATCTATATTTTGGTGTTCCATGATTTCCCTAAGTCGGTCCATACAAATGCTGGGATCTTTCCTTTGAAAGGGAAAGGCCGATTTACTTCCGCATCGTTAAAACAATCCTAGCTTGTGCTCCACCTCTAAACACCTCGATGTAGTCGAGACGTTAAACCCTAATCTCCTTTCTTTCTTCCTTTTATTATAAATGTGTATTTTAATATGAATAATGAAAGAACTGATTTATTCATTTGTATTAAATCTGAGCCATTGCTATACTGTTTAGTGTTCTGTAAATGACAAGCGTAGATCCACACACACAAACAATCCACGTAAATATAGATTGCAAACGGACTCGTTCAACATATTTTGAACAGAAATTGTGACCTATGGAACACGTAACAAATTATGATCTGCAAAATATTATGTTCACATTCTATATGATTATTATTCCTTTTGGAAGGCTTTCGTGATCGATTTTTCTACCCATACAGATTCAGAAATGACGTTCACCGGTAAATGCTAACTGTATTTTTGTGGAAGGTTGAGAGCTTTCAGCAAAATGACGCGCTTGTAACGCCCCTATAAATCAAATTGGTTACTTAATTCAAAAAGCACTTTTTTCAGTTATTTGATTGTATGAATCATCATTACTTCGGTGAGGCCATCATAGGGAGCAAGAGGTGATTAACCGAGTTGCCTTTCCTTGTATTTGCTCCATGTCCTTCCTTTCGTCCCGACAAATTAGAACCATCTGATGGAGTGACAAACAAGACCTGTGGTAGTTGTATGCGAGGACCCATAATGGACTGAAGGGGTTCAGTGGTGGAAGGGGGAGGAAAAGGCAGGAGGAGAGTTGAACCCGAACCCACCCTCAGCTGTAACCGCCAGAAAAACAAAGTTTTTAATAAAAAGAGAAAACTTAAATAAACCAATCCATGTAGACACTGAAACTCCCGTACTTCATTCGCAACTCAAGGACAACACCCATCTGATCAAATAGCTATCTGGGGAACGAATTTGACCGTGGGAAGCGGCATAAGCTCTCAAATTGTGTCTCATCGCAACCACTGCAAGAACGAGACAGGTATCTCTAGTTAAAACGAGCGAAATGTTCGATTTACTTTTGGCAAAATATACTAGTAGTCCTGGCTCCCCAAAATTTACGTCTTTAATATGCTTTACCGCTAGACCATGAGGCCCGACACGTATACATGTAGTTCATTTACAGGTTCTGTTAGTGAGCTGGTGAGTATCAAAATATCTGACGCATATAGCCGTATTATTGTTTTTATTGCATTGACTTGGAAGCTTAAATATTTCACACCGCCAGGGACCGTAGATCCAAGTCAAAAAAATAAAATCAATAAATAAATAAAACTCCGCCCGAACAGGCCATGAAGGCCCACCGATACGGACTGGCCGCCGTGACATCCTCAGCCCACAGACGTCACTGGATGCGGATATGGAGTGGCATGTGCTCAGCACACAGCTCTCTCGGCGGTATGTCAGTCTACGAGGTAGATTCTAGTGCCTGACATAAATTTCAAATTTGATACCTCTACCCGTTCCTGTGAAAAAGGGGTGTTAACAGTCGGACAGGCAGACAGACGGACAGCAAAGTGTTCGTGTAAGGCTTCCGTTTTTACTGACTGAGACTAACAATGAAGGCTAGAAGTAAGGCAGTATCTTTCGGACCACAGATAACACTGATCACGGGCAGCCGCAGGGTGTAAGAGAGCTCACCGGCTCACCGGCTTATCCTTCGCAGACGCTCTTCTGGGCTGCCTACTACAACTCGCATTACTTATTAATAAGTTGTATCCACTTTTTTTCTTTTTTAGATATTGCAGCATTTTATACACCATAGATTTGAATGAGTTAAGCGTTTCTCTTAGACCGCTCCCCGAAAACCAAATAAAGGGTATTTGCTAGTCCCCTAACACTGGCGCCCTGCAGGCGGCTGCCGCAGTGGACACTGTGTGTGAGGGGAGCCAGCCGCGTGTGTTCCGAGAGGAGCAGCGGCAGTGACAGGTGAACGTCCCCGCACAGCACGTCGGACGGCCCTCCCACGGTCGTTCTCACACGCGCACCCTGCGAAAGTGAAGCGACTGCCGCAGCCGCCGGCCTTTCCTTCTTTGACAGAGCCGCGCGTGGGCGGCCCTGCCGACACACGGCATGAATAATTCCGCCCTGGCGGTGATGACCCGTTTTACTACGGCGGAGCGACTCTTATGCACTCACGGCCAACCTCGACACAGCACGAGCTACGCGTCGTCACGTTCAAAAGCCGGCATCTTTCTTCGTTGCCATCTTTGTGATGCAGGTCAACGAACTCTGCTCTCCTGTTGTAGGCCTTGAGTTTGTGTGTCCTCCCTGGCATTTCCATTTTCGAGGAAAGATGAAGGACGACAGGGCATTTCGTGGTGCAGTTCTGTTGTTCTGGTGTGCGATCGGATGCTCTAGTAACCAACACTTTCCGTTCTAGCCTGCATCTAGATCAGTACTCCGCAAGCCACCTGACACTGTGTTGTGGGGCGGTACGTCTGGTACCACAAACTAATCCTCCCTTCCTTGTTCCATTCGCGAATGGCAAGTGGGAAGAATGATTGTCGGTAAGCCTCTGCAGTAGCTCTAATTTCTCGAATTTCGTTCAAACAAATGGTGCAAATGACTCTAAGCCTATGGGACTTAATATCCGAGGTCATCAGTCGCCTAGACGTAGAGCTATTTAAACCTAACTAACCTAAGGACATCACACACATCCACGCCCGAGGCAGGATTCGAACCTGCGACCGTAGCAGCAGCGCGGTTCCGTATTGAAGCGCCTAGAACCTCTCGGACACAGCGGCCGGCGAATTTTGTTGCTGTGGTCATTTTGAAACGTCCCCTTAGAAAAATTTATACACGACTGTGCTTAAACTGACACACAATAGTCTTTAGCGCAACGCAATCTGACTTCCGAAAATCCCTACGAAAGAATGGCCCTGACTAACATTAACCTATACGTTTCGCAAATCACTTACCTCACAAAAATCTTCGTTACTCAAGCTACTGCAATACAGCGAGCGCCACTACTGCCAGCTAAATAAAAGATTCAAACTACTGAAGTCGTTAACTACTGATAGGCACAGTTAGCAAATGAAAGATTTTAATAGAGAACGAACAATGTATTTACCTCAATAGTCATAATATATATATCAGTTCATGACACCAATTCTTACAAATTTCAAAACTCCGCCATCTCTCTCCCCACGTCCACCACTGCTGGCGGCTCACCTCCAACTGCGCAACGCTACGCGCTGTTCACATCCAGCTGCCGCTGCGCAACCCTACAATGGCAGACAACAATGCAGACCAGCCACAGACAGCACATGGCACAGCCAGTGATTTTCATACAGAGCGCTACGTGGCGGCGGCGTTACCAATAAAAAAACCTAAACAGCCTACTTACGTAGCCCCCATGCTCCCCACAAAAAATTTTTAAATTGTTTTGGGCAGTAGCCAATACAGATTTGAAATTTTTTTTCATAATTACAATAACAAAGAAATGATATGCACACACTTATCGATACAATGTTGGTCAAAAGCTAAAATTTTCTCACAGTCCATATAGACAGTCCTGATCATTCATCAAAGTAAAATTGCAGTGTTTTTCTCAAAGTCTGAGTAATAAAAGAAAATGCACACAGAAGTAGTGGATTTCCATGCAGTCTTGAAGAAGTAGTGTTGTCCTTCCAACGGAAAGACAGTGCTGACTCTTGACATGCAGACAGGTAATGGGACATAACAGAGCAAACCCACAGCACAGTCATTCGATGATTTGAAGAATATTGGTAGGCAGGTCAACACAGAGTAGACCCTTTGTAGTCCTGGTAGAGATTACGGTATTGGTGGGCCACCAGAGGTGCAGACCTACTGCAGTCCTCGTAGAAATAATGGTATTGGTGAGTCATCAAAGGTGTAGACCCACTTCAGTCCTTGTAGAGATAGCCAGCAGCCATCTGTTGCGACTGTGCAGGTGCACAATCACCATCGAAGAGTCTTGCGGAGAATATATCAAGTTCATCAACCACCACTTGTGCACGCACAAAGTTTTTGGAATTGTGCTTAGAACCAGCAATGCAGTTGTCCAGTCCCGAGCAGAATCATTAACACATGTGCAAACACTATCAGTTCTTCTTCTCACATATTGTCCATATACTATGACCAACAGAAACGTGTGCAGTGAAATGTAATTTACAAATTACTTAATTTGATCAACTGGTGTCAATTACAATTTTATAACATGAGAATACAATAACAAAGGTACAAAATATATCATTAAAGAACATAATAGTACAGATAACATTTGCAGTAATACAGGCTTTACAAAAGAATAGAAATAAACATGCACATCCGTGTTACAAAAATTATGACATAAGTACGTACATAAAATATCAGAATAACTTTTGAAACATCAACTTCACACATGAGCATTAGAACAAAACAGAATAAATAATGTGTAAACATCTTTACGAAGTAAATAACATGTTATTAATGCAAATTATATTTGAGGATAACAGTATTCCTCATCATAGTGAATGTAGCTTAGTATTCTATGAAACAGTACACAGAGACAGGAAGAAAAGAAATACACAAGGGTACACGAACACATAGTGGGATAACACAAAACGAAAGGGCAGGGTTTGTTTTCAGTGTAACATTTGCTACTGCAGTGCAACCCAAAACTTCATTCCATAGATCGTCCCTCTTATTTCACCACTTGCTCCAGCCAAAAAAAATCCTATCCAAGCATGCTTTCTGTATTCTGTTCACATCCTCTTTCAAAAATAGTTTTTCTCCACTGTACACTACTTTTTTGGAAAACCATTTTCTTATAGCTTCTCAATGCTTTTCTTCCATTTCATCATAGTTAGTTTCTTATATAGTCTACCCCCTCTTAAGCTAACTTAAACCTACTGAGCTCAGATGCTAAACTAAGGGACGAGGCAATGCAGCAGCACAAAACAATTAACACAAACAGCAATGACAAAAAAATGCAAATTGGCAGAAAAAAGGCAGCAATATAGGACTTAGCAAATGCAACATTACAGCTAATATGAAGCAATGAGCAGCAACAAGAAAAATAAATCAGTAGTAAAACTGGCTTAACAGAGTAATACAAAGTGAAATTCAGTAACACTATGCCTGGCAAACAGCAGCAGCAAATGCAATAACTTATATCTAAACATGACAAAGCTCAAGCAGAAAAATAGTACACTAAAGACAACAGTGCAGATAAGGGAGATGTCTATTTACATCTTAATGTCTATATAATTAAAGTGGTGCACCACAAAAACTTATTGTAAAAAAATATTACCATGTACTTGAAAAGAAAATTATGTATTCATTTACTGTTATTAATCCCTTCTTATTGTTCTTTCCATTCAAAGCGCTCCTTTTTCGAAGAATATGGATCATTAAATTATTATTTAATAGATATTAATAGTCATTATATATATATATATATATATATATATATATATATATATATATATATATATATATATATATATCAGTTCATGACACCAATTCTTACAAATTTCAAAACTCCGCCATCTCTCTCCCCACGTCCACCACTGCTGGCGGCTCACCTCCAACTGCGCAACGCGACGCGCTGTTAGCATCCAGCTGCCGCTGCCCAACACTACAATGGCAGACAACAATGCAAACCAGCCACAGACTGCACATGGCACAGCCAGTGATTTTCATACAGAGCGCTACGTGGCGGCGGCGTTACCAATAAAAAAACCTAAACAGCCTACTTACAATTTCGTGAGACGTATGTTAAAGGAAGTAATATGTTTCCGGCCTCTTCCCGGGACGTATTCACTCGAAATTTCTATAGTAAAACTCTCCGTGATGCACAATGCATCTCTTATGCCGTATGCCACTGCAGTTTGTTCGGAATCTCTCGCGACGATTAAACGATCCCGTGACGAAACGGGCCGCCCTTCGTTGGATCTTCTTTGTCTCTCCCATCAGTCCTACGTTTCAAGGATCCAAGATTGATGAACACCACTCAAGAGTCGGTGGATTAACCGCCTTGTAAGCCACTTCATTACTTGATGAATTAAATTTTCTGCACATTCTTCCTATGAATCTCAGTCTGGCGTTCGCTGTACGTACTATTTGTTTTGTGTGCTTATTCCACTTAAGGTCCCATATATTTCACGGAGGTTACTGTTTCCAGGAATTTGTTATCAATAGTGAAGTTGTACAATAGTAGATTTCTTTTGCAATACATGCGCAATCATCATCATCATCATCATTCAAGTGACTGTAGGAGCATACAAGATGAGTTAGACAAAATTTCTAGTTGCGGTGATGAATGGCAGCAAGCTCTAAATGTAGAAAAAAATGTCATTTAATGCAGAAGCGTGGAGAAACGAACCCGTAATATTCGAATACAGAATCAGCAGTGCACAGATTGACAGTCACATCCGCTAAATACGTAGGGGTAACGATGCAGACTGATATGAAGTGCAAGGAGCTTGTAAGGTTTAGTAGTAGGGACGGCCAATGGACGACTTCGGTTTATTGGGATAGTTTTAGGAAAGTGAGGTTCAGCTGCAAAGGAGACCGCATATGGGACACTAGTACGACCCACTCTTGAGTACTGCTCCAGTGTTTGGGATCCACACTAGTAAAGGAAGACATCGAAGCATTTCGGAGGCGAGCTGCTAGATTTGTTACCGGTAAGTTCGAACAAAACGCGAGTATTACTGATGTTCTTCGGGTACTCAAATATGAATCCCTGGAGGAAAAGCAACGTTCGTTTCGAGGAAAACTACTGCTAAAATTTAGAGAACCGGCATTTGAAGCTGACTGCGGAATGATTCTATGGCCGCCCACGTGCGTTTCACGTAAGGATTACCAAGATAAGTGACATTAGGGCTCTTAGGGAAGCATATAGACAATCGTTTTACTACTGTTCTTTTTGGAAGTGAAACATTGGCCTGCAGCGTATGTGTGTAGACGTAGATATAGATCTTACAGGACTTTTATTATGACTCTCCTGAAAGATCGATTTGATGTTCTAATGATAGTTGTGTGATCACACCCAAAGCGATCAGCAGCATCACGGAACGACAAATTGTTGGGCATGTGGTCAGCTCACCGCTCTCCCGGCTGTGTGTCAATTTACGATACCAAAGCCGCTACTTCTCAATCAAATAGCTCCTCAATTAGCCTCGCAAGGGCTGAGTGCATTCCACTTGCCAACGAGCTCGGCAGGCGGATGGTCTCCCATCCAAGTGCTGGCCCATCCCGATAGCTCTTAACTTCGATTATCTGATGGGAACCTGTATTACAACTGCGGCAAGGCCGTTGGCTTACCATGCTTACAGGAAACATAACGCGATTTTATTACAAGCACGCAACATTTAAATGTCATTTCTGAATGAATACCCGTTGCGTAATCAATATTTCTCTGCATCCAGAACGCAGATGCCGTTACTGCTAAGTACTTCCTGCGGTTGTGCTGTAAAGCTAATCATTTGCATATCGAGCCATGTAGTATACATCTTGCCAATTTGAGGGTGGCAGCATGCCGTCCTTAGGGTGCTGCAATTTTTGATGGCCAGCAGTGTACGTGTAATTCACCTATCGGATCGAAAACGTACAAAAAGAATGCTACGTGTCAGCTAAAGCGATAATGACTTTTCAGGTATCAGTCATAGAATCATCATCAGGAATGATCTTTTAGTCTGTGCCCATTTATCGAGAATGAGGAAGCATAATCCAACAGGTGCAAGGTGCAAGCATCAGCTTGTGGTTTCAGTCGTGTCACGGAGCAGCAACCTGCGGTTTTCCGCGGCACACGTTTTCCCAGCTCATTCTGTGTGCGCTTTAAGTGAAGAGGAGGCGGAGGAAATCATTCGCCCTTACGTAACTGTGAGATGTTGCGCTCCGTGGCTGAAGGGATTACCTCTTTGTGCAGCAGAGTTCTTTGCTTCTGTCTGCAGTCTTGTGTAACTCTTCTAGCAGGCTGAAGCGTAATACATGTTTTCGAATCCGTGGATTCTTAGAAGTATTTTATACCATGACCATACGAATCCTTGCTTCCAGCTGTATACAGGGTGTAACAAAATGGTACGGTCAAACTTTCAGGAAACATTCCTCACACACAAAGAAAGAAAATATGTTATGTGGACATGTGTCCGGAAACGCTTACTTTCCATGTTAGAGCTCATTTTATTACCTCTCTTCAAATCACATTAATCATGGAATGAAAACACACAGCAACAAAACGTACCAGCGTGACTTCACTTTGTTACAGGAAATGTTCAAAGTGGCCTCCGTTAGCGAGGATACATGCATCCACCCTCCATCGCATGGAATCCCTGACGTGCTGATGCAGCCCTGGAGAATGGCGTATTGTATCACAGCCGTCCACAATACGAGCACGAAGAGTCTACATTTGGTACCGAGGTTGCGTAGAAGAGCTTTCAAATGCCCCCATAAATGAAAGTCAAGAGGGTTGAGGTCAGGAGAGCGTGGAGGCCATGGAATTGGTCCGCCTCTACCAATTCATTGCTCACCGAATCTGTTGTTGAGAAGCGTACGAACACTTCGACTGAAACGTGCAGGAGCTCCATCGCGCATGAACCACATGTTGTGTCGTACTTGTAAAGGCAGACGTTCTAGCAGCACAGGTAGAGTATCCCGTATGAAATCATGATAACGTGCTCCACTGAGCGTAGGTAGAAGAACATGGGGCCCAATCAAGACATCACCAACAATGCCTGCCCAAACGTTCACAGAAAATCTGCGTTGATGACGTGATTGCACAACTGCGTGCGGAATCTCGTCAGCGCACACATGTTCATTGTGAAAATTTACAATTTGATCACGTTGGCGGGAAGCCTCATCCGTAAAGAGAACATTTGCACTGAAATGAGGATTGACACATTGTTGGATGAACCATTTGCAGAAGTGTACCCGTGGAGGCCAATCAGCTGCTGACAGTGCCTGCACACGCTGTACATGGCCGGAAACAACTGGTTCTCACGTAGCACTCCCCATACAGTGACGTGGTCAACGTTACCTTGTACAGCAGCAATTTCTCTGACTCTGACATTAGGGTTATCGTCAACTGCACGAAGAATTGCCTCGTCCATTGCAGGTGTCCTCGTCGTTCTAGGTCTTCCCCAGTCGCGAGCCATAGGCTGGAATGTTCCGTGCTCCCTAAGACGCCGATCAATTGCTTCGAACGTCTTCCTGTCGGGACACCTTCGTTCTGGAAATCTGTCTCGATACAAACGTACCGCGCCATGGCTATTGCCCCGTGCTAATCCATACATAAATGGGCATCTGCCAACTCTGCATTTGTAAACATTGCACTGACTGCAAAACCACGTTCGTGATGAAGACTAACCTGTTGATGCTACGTACTGATGTGCTTGATGCTAGTACTGTAGAGCAATGAGTCGCATGTCAACACAAGCACCGAAGTCAACATTACCTTCCTTCAATTGGGCCAATTGGCGGTGAATCTGGGATCTACAGTACATACTGACGAAACTAAAATGAGCTCTAACATGGAAATTAAGCGTTTCCGGACACATGTCCACATAACATCTTTTCTTTATTTGTGTGTGAGGAATGTTTCCTGAAAGTTTGGCCGTACCTTTTTGTAACACCCTGTATTCAAAGAGGCATTTTAATTTTAAATTATGTACTCCTCAGATAGAAAATGTGCAACTTACGTTGCTATATAGGAAGTCCGTAACTTCTTGAGTCGCAGGGATATGCAATTTTGTTTGTGGTTTAACGTGAAGTACTGCTTTAGTTGATAGCTGAAGGACATCAGAAATAATCTAGTGCCTAATACTTTACGATCTATATTCATCTATCGGATCATAATCCTATATAATTATTCTATATTTCAGCTAATATACCATCGTCACCCATACAATCGGGATGCACAAGTACTGTTGACAGAATAATTCTATTCCATGCTACTAAAAACATCTGCCTGCTTAACAGGGGGCCTGAAATCCAGCAATCATGCTTTCTACTCACGAATTCCCCGTTCCAGAAAAAGGCGCCTCCCGTCTGTTGATTTCATTTCTTAAGATCCAGTCATCCGTGCACCCATATATCCATCCAAGAGGCTAGGGAATACTTTCATTTGACTTCACTGGTGACTGTCATTTCAGATGGTATTTTTTTTTTTTTTAGCAATAGCAGTAGGAGTAGTAGCAGTAGCAGTAGTTCGAAGATTTGCCGTCAGCTGTACAAATTTATAATTTACTATCTCTACACGGCATGCTATCAATGCCACGGATTGATCTGAAATTTTGTCACAACATTGCACCGGAATACACACGTGGCTATACATACTTTTTTCGTGCGTTTGCGAAATGTGTTGCAAAAAGCTTTAGTAGCAAACAAGCAGTAAAACAAAACGTCGTGCCTGACGCGGCAGTTTCTCACGCATGTCAAGAATTTATGACGTCATATCTGCTGAGTCGTAGAGTGATATAAGTTTGCCGGCGAATTTAGTGATATATACGGATACTGTATGCAAAACATGTTGCGAATGGAGATGGTAGTTATAGATTAAAACGTTATGCGTGATGCGGCAGTTTTACGGCTTGTACAGAGAAAATGTGGTAAACAATAAATTTTTTCCTTTCATCATTTTGTGGAGGGTGTCAGCAATAAAAATTTTTGTAAAAGTCTGAAATTATAAATTATGTTAAGTTTGTTGCCAGGTACTAAGTGCCTTCATTCTCAAACAGTGGATACATAAATCTCGATATTTCCGCGTGGTGTTGTGACCTCATATCTCCTTAAAGTGTCGTACCCTTTCCTTTTTTTGGGGGGGGGGGGGGGGGGGGAGCGCCTAGAAACCTTCGAGGGCGTACGGAAAACAACTTACCGAAGTTTTATTCCAATCGCATGAATGTTTTAGGAACACATTAACGACAAACATACAAACAAACGTTCATTTTTATTTATATTAATTTTCTACGGTCTTCAGTCGTACCGATCATTTTCACAGGAAGACTATATAAACAAAAACCAACGAACAGTGAGCGAGCAGCATAAAACAAATAAGTTGTCAGGTTGAACAAGGTAAACATGTGGAAGTACTTACAAAAAAGCTGTACATTAGATGGATATGGAAATCAGCTTTCCATTGGACAGATATGTTTGCAGAACCAAGTACAACAGCCCATGATATCCGTACTAGCACAAAACTGACTTCATTATGATTAAACAGAGTGATCCTTAATGTAGTAACAAGGTATATGTATATTGTAATGTAAAAATTACATTTTTCAGAGAAAGACGTTCATAATCTACATTTTATTGGTAGTTGAAAGTATATATCTTTGTACATAACACAAAATCGATTACGGAAAAATGATCTTTGCACTGTAAGGTAACAAGATTTCTTCGATGTACTTGTATCAACAGAGGTCAGTCCTCCTGTACTAACTTGAAGATCGTTCTGTTTAATAAGAGTGAAGTCAGTTTTGTGGTGATATCGAAATCATGTCCCATGGTACTGTGCCACAAATATTTGATGGTTATGATGATTTTCAGTTTATCCGACGGAAAACTGAATTGCTTATATAACTAATGTACAGCTTTTCTGTAAGTATTTCCACATCTTTACCTAGTTCAACTAGACAAATTAATTGTTTTATGCTGCTTGTACCATGTTTGTTTGTGTTGATATAGCATTCCTGCGAAGACGGTCAATACGACGAAACCGGTGGAAAATAAAGAACAAATTTGTACAGCTAAAAGGAAACATACCATTTTTCAAATTTCAAGCTGTATCGAGTCACCTCATTAAACTATTATTTGCAATTCTTTCTTCTGTTTGATGGCAAGCACGTCCTAGCTGATATTTTTGTATCAACTGAAGATGACAAACTTCTGATGTAAAACATAAATAGTCTTGTTTTGTAACACGTTTTCTCCATGTGGTAACATACTTGCTGAGCATGGGAACTTGTCGACATTCCGACGTAGCACTAGCTGGCATCTACTGCTTCAATCAGTTTATAGCCACTACATTAACTACCGTTTCTTTTTTTCCTTTTTCCTTGAGTACACTTTGTGAAGCTCATTTTACATCATAGGACAAAGTCATAAAGCAAAGGAGAAAGGTGTGTCCTCGATATTTGCAACGCACAAGGAATTTGCCCTCCATGACCCCTGGAATTTCCTTGTTATTGTGTGGAAGAGTCTGCCGGCTCTGAACTGCGCAGTATTACCGACAGTCGAATCATTCCGTGTAGTGTCAAAATACGAGGCACCCGTCAGTCCTGTATAATGTTTCTGATATTCTGCGACTCTACGGCATTCTCGCCCTCCCGGCTAACCGTACGGTCTACAGCACTGCTTTCCGGGCGGGAAGGTGTGCCGGTCCCCAGCACGAATCCGCCCTGCGGTGTACCGGCAAGTATGTGGATGGTTTTTAGACGGTTTTCCATCTACCGAGGCGGACGCGGGCTGGCTCCCTTTATTCCACCAAAGTTACACCACGTAGGCCACTGCTGCAGAAACACTTTCTCCACGTACGCGTACACTACCATTACTCTAACACGCAAACATTGAGGCTACACCCCCGAGGGTTGTGAGACTTTGCCGAGGGGTCCACTGGGGACCGAAACGCACATGGGGCGGCATTGGGGTGAGTGGACTACTGTAGCCTGATGTAGGGTTGTGCACCATTGAGGGCTACGGCGGGGACGAAGCCTCTGCATCGTCTCTAGGTCCCCAGTTCCATACAATACAATACAATGGCATTCTCAGACATGTTAGGTCTCATCGAAATTTGTGAATCTGATTAATTATTTGAGTAACACCGACAGTAGGACATCCCATCATGTTCGACATTTAAAAAAGTAGACCAATAAGAAGTATATTACACAAAACTCAAGCTAATGCTTTAAAGTCCCCTTCCAACAGGGGCTTTAGGGATGGAGAACAAGTTCTTAGTGAGGAAAAATGGGGAAGAAAATCGGCCATGAGCTACTCACAGGAGCCACGTCTCTATTTCCTTAAATAATTTGATTGAAATATCATAAAACCTAAATATGAGTTGTCGCACAGAGATTAGACGCCACATTGTTCCAAATACGAGAGCTGTGCCCTGACCACTACGCCAAATCGATCACTGCGCAAGCACTTTCAGTCACCTTTCCTCATTGCCGTAAGAAAAGAGTGCCAACTTGGCAATTAGCGAGCAGGAAATGGTGTAGCTATCTCCATGGTGTCAATTAAAATTCCAGGAATATTTGTATTTTAAAAGAATGCCAATATTAATAATATTTCAGAACTCGTTTCAGAATGAATATTTTCACTTCAGTGGGGAAAAATTAAAAAGTCTTCCGGTTCTAGAATCGAAAGCACCTGCGTTTCACGATCAATGTCCTCCTGCATGAGCCAACCGTGCCAAATAACGACGCAACCGGGTGACGTCTTCAATAACCGCAGAAGTCGAAGACGTCACCCAGTTGTATTCCCGTAAATTATTTGAGCATGGTAAACGCCTGGAGAAACTCAAGTTTCCTTGTTTGAATTAATTTCAATAGCAACTGTTTATCCATTAGTTCTGTGAAAATTAGTTGAACCGGCTTCACTAATGCATTTTTTCCTTGTGTATTTTTCTTGTGCATCTTTTATGTATCACAGTTGAGAACCTTATCCAAAATAGTTGCCATCTCTATTGGATCCATGAGACTCAGACGCCCCCCCCCCCCCCCCCCCCCCCCAGTGCGGCTGCGATGTAGACTGGGTGCCCACAGACGCATTAAGAGACAAGTGAGTAATAAAGTTCCATGCGCAAAATTTTAAGTCCATCTATTACAAATACTCAGTATGTTGACTTTTGTATTAGCTTTTAACAAAGAGCTGTATTCCAACGCAACTGAAATTACTGTCAGTGTAACTACCATTTGATATGTCTGATTTTATGCCACTTTGTTACAGCGCTAATAATTTTGTTGTGCGCTTATTTCGTATGTGTATTTATCATATCACATTTGCATGATATGGAGGATACATAAAATCTGATGGCCATGTGGGTAAATTATTAAAGCAACATAAAAAGGTATATTTTCGCAAAGCAGATTCCGATTGAGAATGACTCTCCATTTTGAAGAAAGAGTGACGATATTTAGTGTGTGTACTATTAAATCAGTAGCAGTTCTTATTTTTGCGAACATTATGACACATTATCGTGCTTAAAATATAATTTTATTTGATCTGATTTCTATTTAACACATTCAAAATTTGTGTTAAGGGGAAAATCTGACTAAGGAGAAATCACAAGAAATGATGAGAAAAAAGAGGAAAGATATATTCTAGCGCTTTTTTTCACGAAGGGGGTCTCCCTGTTTCGTGACACTGTCTCTCTAAGTGCTGACTCACCGATTTTTTTCCAGGGTTTAAAACTTTGCCCGGCCGGGAATAACTAACTGGACACACACACAGAACACACACACACACACTCAGAGAGAGAGAGAGAGCGAGAGAGAAAGAGGCTCGCGATTAATTTCGTACTCCATGTCTATCGGTGTGACGTGGTGCGTTGGTGACACTAGTCTCTAGGCGGACAGAGCTGAAGGCATCCCGGCTGACGTGACTCTCCGCGCCATTAGTGTAACGGCCTGGCCATTACGCCTGCAATCACCATATCTGGTAAATACTCGCGTCCGCTCAAGGCACTGCCCGTGGCCGGCAGCGTGCGACCCGTACGTGGCCGACTTCCCACAAGCGCCGTTCAGCCCCACCCGACCGACAGCCTTAGCACTCAACTGATCACTAGTTTTAAAGTTAACCACCGACAACGGCGATAATTACCGTAAAAAATAGTGAAATTTTGATCCCGTTACTTGATGCAGGGTTTCAGGCTTGCCCGGTGTGTAATGATTTTCAAATATTCTCTGGTGTTCATCGGGGTGGCTTCACCAAAGTCGTACGATATTTCTGCCAAGCTGCAACTTGAAGATGGCAACAAGTCAACTTGCCGAAATATCGCACCATTTCAACACGCTGCACCGGCTGTGTACCTGAGAACATTTCAAAATCCCTGTATTTTATCGAGGTGTTTGAAAAATTGTAAGTGGCCAGCAGAAACGACTTTGGCAGAAGGTAACTTATATAGGGTGTTTAAGAACGAGTATATGTATTATAAAGTATCATCTTGTCAAAACTACCGATCGCTGCGCCACAGCTCGGTTATTGGAGGAAAGAATAAACTGTGTAATTTATATTCATTGCCACTAGATGTTGGTTGTCTTCTGTTTGCTTGGTCATAGTCACATGTTGCAATATGGCTAATCCGCAGCAGAAATTATTTTGTGTTCTCAAGTTTGCGAAGTGCAAAGATATTTGAGATTGACGTACTAAACTGATTTTCCAAAACGTTGGATCATTCTCAGATGGTATCGAGAGAATGTAGCCACAGCATGTGTATGTAAAGGTAAAAGTGCTGGCTGCTATCGTGTTTCCGATGAAAATCTTGGACGAATTCAAACTGCTTTGGCAGCGTAGTCCAACAAAATCAGCTCATCGTGCCGTCGGGAATTACAATTGCCAACAACAACATTTTGTCGTATTTTGAGTTGTCGGTTGGTTACGAAACGGTACAAGTTACAGCTGTTACAGACTCTGCGTCATGACGACAAACACAAACGTGTGGCATTCTCTGACGAACTTCAGACTGCTGTTGAAGATGATAACATTTTCGCAGAGCACATCGCGTCCAGTAATGAAGTGATTTTCCAGCTTAGTGCGAAGGCAAACAAACAGCAGAGAGCTTTTGCTGTCCTTTGAAATATGATTTCAGTAGAAGGTATCTCAGAAGACGGAATACCGCAGCAGTACCTCTTAGCCGAAACAACCGGAGATTACTTGTGATGAAGCATAATTACATATTGTTCCTGTGAGCCACAAAGCCAGCATAACGCCAAGTTTCTCGTAACAGAAGAATGGGATCTCGGCATTGTGGGAATAATACAAGCAGTGACGTCAGCGTCTGTGTGGGTGATCTAGAGTTCGCTTTCGCAATGTATATTCGCTGCTTTATTCGTTTACAAGAAAACGCAACAGCACATACGTGTTTTCTTTTCGTGCTTTTTTTTAAATTCCAGGCTGTGAGTGAACTGTATTTCAACTTCTCTGTAGTTTCTGCACATGTTATCACATTCAATAAAGAACATTTCATTACATACAGAATCACACTTTTACATTTCTTCTGTTTTCAGTTAAATGTAGAATCGGTCAATAACGGTATCACTTATTGAGGAATAATCGCTAGAGATTAACGCCTCACAAACTTGAATTAGATGGCGGACTAGCTGAACTCGACAAGGATGAGGAAAGAACATTTCCAGAATTCGCCTCAAGTGATTCAGGGAATTCACGGAAACCTAAAACTAGACTAACATACCGGTATTTGAACTCCGATCTTCCGGAGTGCAGGCCCAGCACCTTAACCACTGCTCCGCCTCGTGCAGCTCTTCGATACCTTTAAGCTTTTGTTGGGACGATGCGTAATGATAACAATAATAGGGGAAAAACCTGGATCAGTGTACGCCGATTTTCCCCTTTTTCAGTTCCCAGAAGCTCTGTCTAGGCTAATTTTATAATCATTGTCATTTTTCCTACAACAATGTTTTTCTCAGGCTTTGATGCTGTCACAATATGTTGTGAATCGTAACGTCCAGAAACTGAGCGAGAAGCGCAGTTGATATTGATTGACATCAGCGACAATAACGTACACGAATCAGTACTGCATGAATCTTTCAGATCGAAAATATGTATGAGACTGAAAGATTACAAACAGAAGTGGACATAATGAAATAGTATGTCTGAAATAAATTCACTGAACAGGTTTCAATTTGTGAAGTAGCTATGTGTCATGAACGCTTCGCATTGTCCATTCTGATCTGCAGTTATATCGGAGGAAAAATGTAAATTAGATAATTTAAAATGGACGTTCCAGCTCTTCGTTGCTGAAGAATTTTACTGGTTTATGATCTCCTAATAATTGCAAACAGAGGAAAAAGAAAAATAAATTGAAGTATATAATAGCAATGTCACTCTTGGGATCGATAGTAACAAACAGTTGAATTTAAACTTAAAAACTGTCAGTCGTCCGTTGTCATACCACTAGCTACCTGTGATGTGCTTTCTCCAAGATATAGGTCTTAGCTAATCTTTAATAAGGTAATAATACCAACAAGATGTTCGCCAGTATACCTGAGACGTCATAGTGATGTTCCTTTTTTCGACAAAGAATATTTACTTTTATCTTAACCATTTTTATCTATAATATAGTAATTAATAGTTCTTTGAGCTTTTGGCATCGTCAAAAGCGCAGGTGAAACCTACCTTGTAAACGTTATTTTACGTATTCTATTGTACACGTTTGTTAGCTTCTCAGGCTAAAACAGTTCATTTCACAAATTAACAAGAAGAATGCACTGTTTTCAGGAGCACACGAATGTACATAATAGATTACATAAAATAATTTTACCAAGACGTAATTTCAGATTTCGTAAATAAAATTCTACACGCATTTCAATCTAAAAGTTTTCAGAGGTTGGTCAGGGGCATATCCTGAATGTTTTGCATAAGGGACCTGTAGTTTCTGGAAATTCGCTTCTAAGTAATTGCACCTCCTCCCCCCCCCCCTCCCCGCGAGTCTTTATGGTCTTTACTCTGGAACGAGTCGCCATATACCATGGACTCCTTTGATGAAAATACTCGGAAAATATCCCTGTATAGTCTCCAAAACCTTTTTTGCTGGAGTTCACTTTCACCCTATACATGGAGAACCAAAACTCCACCGACAAACGTGCAGATGTTGTTACGGATTTCTTCTGAGTATTTTGGTATAACACCCACGGTCTCCGGCGACTTGTTACCGAGTAACTACGTAATGGTGGTTTATTCGGTTTGTTACTAAAATCACTCTTGTTTCTGTGGAATAGTGAAGAAGCCTGCAAAATGCAGAAAGCGCACAACACACATCACAGAGCAAGGCAGAAAACCCTCAGACCAAACAGTGTACTCATTGTACTGTGCAGTGGTTCCTATCGCTGCGGAAACAGGTCAGCATAGTGTCGTCGGGCCGTTTTTCCCCTGCATTCAGTCAACCTACACAAGACGGGAATGTCGGCCAACTCTTCATCAGTAAATCGATCCATACCGTGGTGTATTACTGTTAACGTACAGTAGCACTACTGTATGTCTGTTGTGAGAATGACGATTCCAAAAATCCAACAAATTACGTAAAATACCACGAAAGCAAAAAAAATCTCTTACTTACGAGAGACATTCAGGTATGTGATGGTGACACTCGTTCAGAGCAACTAGGGCAGAAACGGTTTGGATGTTACAGTCTTCTGCTACCGCCCACCGGCCGGGCAAAGTTTTGGACTCCTGCGTGTGGGGATCCCCTGCAGGAGCGAGGGTTATGCATCCCTCCAGACGTCTACGCTGGCCGGGGCAGCTCTTTCGCATGACGTCATCGCGGCTACACCGGCAGGCCGAGTGACCGGCACTTTCTTGCAGGACCACTTCGGGGGGGGGGGGGGGGGGAGGGGGGGCTGCAAAAACACAGCAACACACCAACAGGTCGCTCCGCGACACGCCGTAGCCTGCTTAATCAGCATCCAGTGGGGCCGTTTCCGTTCTTTACGTAGAATCTCTGCTCCACTGACGAATTTGCAGTACTTTCTGCCTTCTCGCCTCGCCTGTAATTTGCACACTCTCCAGCGGATCTTACATAAATTTTGTTTGTTTTTCACTTTTTTGTGATTTTGACCTTAGTTTCCTTTAAATCACTTAAATTGAGTTCTGGGATTATGGCTCCAGGGCCACTGAAGATCCCTTGATTGCTTTGTGTTCAATAAGTCTCTGATGACGATGACCTACGTGTTTCGCTGATGTGTTCAAGCCCATTCTTCTCACGTCCCTCCCTATTGTCTGTTGCCGCCCTCTTGCAGCTCTAAAAGGAAACAGAGTACTTAGAGCAATTTCGTCGCCACAGTTTTACACATAAGTCATACATGGAAAGTTGCACAGTTTATTTTTTTCTTCAGCCTATAAGTGTAGGTTATTACTGCCGTCCTCTGTCATAAAAAGATGTTCTCAGACCTCCTTGAATACAGGGCACAGCTTTCCGGTTAATTAGCAAACATCGCACTGCAGCTCATTGAACCCGTATAGCGTCTTTCACTCATGTATACATTCGTTGCTTATCCAATTACATTACGCAACAACTGCAAGAGTGTGGAGTAGGGATGGAGGGAGAGAGGGCAGAAAAGTGCAGAGATAGAACTGAAAATGATACCAAATGAGAGGCGTTCAGGTACATCCTTCTCACAAAATATTACAACAAAATACGTCACAGGTTTTTAAATTTCAGTTAATGTAGAAGCTTTGCATGAAGACAATAATACTTCACACCCTAGTCACTTGGTAGCAGGAGAGCATGCCAGTATGATAACTTCATTCCAAACGCTTATTTCATTTGAGACTTGCGTTTTTATTAGCGTCACTTAACTAAAAACTGATCAGTAACTAAACGGAAAAGCAATCTTCATTTGTCTCTTAGGTATACGAGACTGCCACTTCGTTTCTTGGAGAGGCATTTGTTTCACATGCACCCATTCGCTCGTTGGTGCACGCGCAAAACATGACGCGCGAAGTTCCAGGTGTGTAGGTATCATGATGAATTGGAAATTACATGTCTATATGGTAGATTACACTATGTTTATCCATGATAACGATTGCCTGCAAGATGCACAAAGAGTAAGTAGATATTTCTTATGAAGTTTAGATGTTGCTTGTTATTGTGGTCTTCAGTCCTGAGACTGGTTTGATGCAGCTCTCCATACTACTCTATCCTGTGCAAGCTTCTTCATCTCCCAGTATCTACTGCAGCCTACGTCCTTCTGAATCTACTTATGGATTATGGCTCGGAGAATCCCTGAGAGCAACGCCACCATGTTGAACAATCCTTTTCGTGCAGCCACAGGACGTCGTATTACGATTCAAACTGTGAGCAACTTCACTCCCGACGTCCATGGCGAGGTCTATCTTTGCAACCACGACACCATGCAGCGCGGTACAGACGGGTTCAACAACATGTCGAATGGACCGCTCAACATTGGCATCAAATTCTCTTTATCGATGAGTTTCGCATATTCCTTCAACGAGACAATCGTTGGAGACGTGTTTGCAGCCAACCCGGTCAGGCTGAACGTCTCAGACACACATTCCAGCGAGTGCAGCACAGCGGAGGTATCCTGATGTTTTGGAGTGGCATTATGTGGGGCCGACGTACGCCGCTGGTGGTCATGGAAGGTACCGTAACGGCTGTACGATACGTGAATTCAGTCCCTCGACCGATAGTGCAACCATATCGGCAGCATATTGGCGAGGCATTCTTCTTCATGGATGACAATTCGCACCCCCATAGCACACATCTTGTGAATGACTTCCTTCAGGATAGCAACATCGATCGACTAGAGTGGCCATCATGTTCTCCAGACATGAACCCTATCGAACACGCCTGGGATAGATGGAAAAAGGCTGTTTAAGGACGACGTGACCCACCAACCACTCTGAGGGATCTTCGCCGAATCGCCGTTGAAGAGTGGGAAAATCTGGGCCAACAGTGCCTTGATGAACTTGTGGTTAGTATGCCACGTCGAATACAGGCATACATCAGTGCAAGAGGACGTGCTACTGCGCGTTAGAGGTACCGGTGCGTGCAGAAATCTGGACCGCCACTTCTGAAGGCCTCGCTGTCTGGTGATACAACATCCAATGTGTCGTTTTCATGAGCAATAAAAAGGGCGGAAATAATGTTTATGTTTATCTCTATTCCAGTTTTCTGTACAGGTTCCGGAACTCTTGGAACCGAGGTGCTGCAAAACTTTCTTTGATGTTTGTATATTTCCTTTGCATTTCTGGTACGTTTCTATCTATCTCTCTCTCTCTCTCTCTCTCTCTCTCAGATTTGTTGTTCTCGTCTTTTTCTCACTCTGACCTCGCTAATAACTCATACTGGACTTAAAGAATGCTGAGAACTGCAAAAATCATAAATAAATAGTTCTCTTTCTTAAAGTGAGCTGCCTTGCGAGCTATTACCACACCTGCCAAGAAATTACACGTGTTATTAAAGTATTTTATATTTCACGAAGGATTTCCTTCAGTGTTCTGTCTTCACAGTTGCCTTATTTGTTTGAGACATGGTATTTCCCACTCTAGCACAACGGGCACGTACCCGCGGCAGCAGAGGGCGCTATTTGTGCGCGGGTCTTGTACGTGCAGATCTTGAGCTTCCGTCCGAGCCCTACATAAACCCTGCCAGGTCTTCCATCAGCCTGGCGACAGTTACTGCTTCCTTGCACTGGCTACAGCGCTCCATCTTCACAGTTGTCTAGACTTCTTACGTGGTGTGCTACGCAGCTGCCTCGAAGCCTCAGGCGCCGGTAGCAAGTGCTGTAAATTCTGTATTCATTTGTTCGCCATGTTCGTGTACAATTTGTTTCCTGCGACAATACAGCCTACCTGTGACTTCGTGTTATACACATGGTGCAACAATACCAGCTTGCAGAAGTTTACGACGAAAAGAGCACTCGCAATAACGACAAAGCTAACACGCCGGTAAAAGCACAGTTTTCCAAGCACTGCTATATAATTGGATTCTCTGCGACTTTAAAATTCCTTTAGTCAGTGTTCGATGAATAGTCTCTGTTTACGACTACATGGACAGAGTAGCGATGTCATTGGTATGTTGACAGCACTCGTAAACTCTAAAGGCATGTCCCGGCTGTTCGTAACATAAACATGAATACCTCGAGGCATACTTTCTGCTCTACGCTTAAAAGCAAACTGATTACAATGCTGCAACTACATTATGTGCTTCTTCATGATACGTAGCCTATAAAACTGTTTGTTTCTTTGTAGGTGTAATAAAATAATTAGCGAATGTAATTTTTAATTATGAACATAGAAAAGAATATAATTTGACGCAATATTGTTACATTACGTTTCGCAGAAAATATGTTGAGTTCAGACCTTTAAATATACAGGGCGTTTCGAAATTAATATACCGTCTTTAAAGCTTTGCAATATTTGTAGCATGTAACTTATAAATAATACATCACATGAAAGAGCAACTCAAACAGTTTTATTTCTATAGCTGTGCGCAAAGCGAAGAGTAGTGAATGACGAAGAGTGAGTGAAGAACGTGTGGAACGAGTGAGAGTCTTTCACGCGTAGCTCCAAGAAATCATTGTTAAAGAAATATCCGCCAATTGACTGTTGATTGTTCACTATTTTAGGAACTCATAAGTTCTGTTTTGTACTAATTCCCAAGTGCATTCCGAAATGTTAAAGTATTTCCGACCTGTCTGTAACATCTCATCGTCGAAGGAATATATTTCTGGTCTTGTATGTTCTATTCATGAACAGAAGTGTGGAATGCAGGTCACAGGAATATATTAGCTGCTAAATTCAGAGTACTCTGTATTAATAGTTTTCACTGTGCACAACGTCAGCCATATTATGTTTGTTCGATGTGTACTCGTGTCCTGTAATACGACAACTGGTCTATAAGACCAGAAATTGCTTTTTCGACGATGACATGTCAAACATATTTGAACATTTCATTATGCACTTGTGAGTGGCTATAAAGCCGAATTCGTGATTTTATAAAAGAAACGAAGAATTAACAGTCAAACAGCGAAAATTTGTTTCCAAAAATTCTTTATGACTGTGGTCTGCCAAGAAGCAAAGATCATTAACTCCAAGAAATCACTTCGGAAGGGTGGTCGTGAACTAGCAATTTCAGTGACGTCCGTGAGAAAACTTAAGGAGACCCATACAACTACGTCTTCACAGTTTGCTGTTCTTACAGGCCTAGAGATTACGGTTGACGCGCCGACTTTGCAAAAGAATGTATCTGCATGACGATGACGCTCCAGTAATGAATTGATATTTCACTTAAGTATAAATGTGAACACACTCAATGTGCGAGTCTGGGCGACAGCCAATCCCCAAGAGATGGTACAGTTGCAACGAGACTCCCCTAAACTGAATATTTTTTCGTGCCATATCCCGGTGGCAAATTTATGGGCCTTTCTTTGTCAATGAAGCAACTGCAGTTGGTGTTTCTTATCTTTATGCGTTACAAGTATGGCTCTTTCATCAGTTGGAAGAAGCTGAACCATAGAAATTTATTCGGCAGCAAGACGGGTCGCCGCCCCACTGGCATAGCTCAGTACGCAGTTGGTCAGACAACGTTGTACCCGACCGCTGGACCGGCCGCAAAGGACCGGATGACAGAGCTTGTTTTGCACGACCTCCACGTTGGCATACGATCTGACACCAGGTCATTTTTACTTTTGGGGGTTCTTAAAGGGTGATGTGTATATGCCTGCGCTACCGGCTGTTCGACCCGACTTTAGAAACAGCATTCTTGCAACAATTACTCGAGACGCACTTATCAATGTTTAGCATTAACTAGCCTGTCGACTGGATGTGTGACGTAAGGCGCTCACCTTGAACACTTGTACGAAAAACTTTTTGACATGCTCTTTCAGTTGACGTATTATTTATAATTGTAAGTTGACTTTAATAAATGCGAAAAATCCTTAAAAATATGTATATTCATTCTGAAACAACCTGTATTTCTACAGCAATTGCATCCTAAAGTTGACAAGTTTGAGTTAGTCGTACGTCTACTTCAATTGGTTCCTCTGGTGCTAGAGTTCATGGTCGTTGCTGTTGCCTCTGTGGTAATGCTGATATACCAGCGGAAAGAAAATGAAAATTTACTATTCTCCCAACTGAAATCAGCAGCATGAAGCGACAGTTAATGTTTTTCCGACAGGTGACAGCAAAAAAGCCAAGTTGTTCTTATTAAACCCAGGATCTAAATGTGTCATAATAATCTGTAAATGAGACTCAGCATCAGATTTCATTATGAAAGAATAGTCCACGATCTAGAAGATGAGAGAGATGCAGAAAGGTGCTATGCTGTTTCGTCGAGCGGGGCTTTCGAAAGCTGATTGACAGTTGATTCCCACCTTTTCTTTTCTCAGTTGACGGACAAATCGGCCGCTTTAAAGGTTTCATTACGTGCCTTATAAAAATAAAATACGAATAGCCGTGCGTTTAATTGGCTGCAGCTAGCCATTTATTAAAAGCATTGACAGGAGGGAGAGTAGAGGGAGAACGTGGGGAGCCGGCAGCGGGCGGCATTCCGAGAAGCGGTGGCGATCTCTGGTCTGCAGGCGACGGACAATTAACTCCCAGTCAACGCGTGCACAACAGACTGGGCAGCGCTCCAAAACTTTCTACTTATGTAAACGCCTCCGCTCGGCCGTTGCACGCCACACACACACACACACACACACACACACACACACACACACACACACACAAACCAGGGTCTTCGCAATAGCAAGACAACAACGTTAACGCGTACAAACCTGGATCATTGTACTTACTCGTATTTTGTCATTTACGTCACCATACTTAATATCAAGAAACAAAGATTGATAATATTTGCGATATAATCACCTCATCGTCATCGGTGTTCCGCATTTTTGACACAATCACATCGTCATCATCAGTGTCCTGCCTTAGGACAGGTCCTCACAGTTAGCTCTCCATGCAGTCCTACCATTTGTTACCCTCTTCGTTTTCTCATCACTGATTCCTGTCCTTATACTATCTACCATTGGGTATCTTCTGCGTCCTCTTCCACCTCTTCTTCTTCTTCGTCCATTGACCGTTCGTTCCATTCATTCTCACCCAATGTCCAAGCCAATCATGTTCCCTCTTCCTGATTCCTTTAAAAATTTCTCTCTCTTCTTCCATTCAGTATCTCCTCATTTCCCACTTTGCCTGTCCGTTTTATCCCTTTCATTCTTCTCCAAATTAACATCTCAAATGTTTCTGTTTTTCTTTCTTCCTCCTTCCCCAGTGTCTATGCCTTAGCTCCGTGTAATGCCACGCTCTATATTAAGCACTTCGCCAGTCTCTTCCTCAGGTCACTTCCATGCAGACACATGCAACCCTCGTCCTCTTATTAAATGCCATTTTGGTAATTACTGTTCGTATTTCCGCCTCCTCATTACGTCTCATATCTTCCATAATAATACTTCCCACATATTTGAAAGCTCTAACTTGCTCTACCTGTCCTAACTTCATAGTTGTCCTTACTTTCCTTGAACTTATCAACTTGCATTTTGTCTTTTTCTTATCAATTCTCATTTCGAATTCCTCACCGGTCTCATTTAATTCTTTTAACATTCCAGTCACAGTTCTTTCGCTCTCTGCCAATCACATCATCTCGTATACATTCTATCCTCCTACCCCCAAACCACACTCCTCAATTTCTTTTCGAACATTTTTCAGTAGCATACTTCAAATATAAGTTAAACAGTATCGGGAGAGACCTTAGCCTTTCCTCACTCTCTTTCCAGTTGTGGTTTCTTCTGTCATCTCATTCCCAATATGAACTCGTATTCTATATTATAGGTATAGGTTTTTAGTCAGCCTTCTATCTTTCAGGTCGACACCATTCTTCCTTTATGTCCATTAATTTATTCCCTGGTACTCTATCAAAGGCTCTCTTAAAGTCAATGAAGACAATATAAACTTCTCATCCTCTTCCAAAGTATCTTTCGAGTGTAATTCTCAGCAATCCAGTTGTATCTCTTCCCTCTTACCTATATCTCTCTCTTCTAAATCCGTGCTTTTTCTCTGCAATACTTTTTTCAAGTCTTCCGTGAAGTCATCTATTTGTCACCCTTAATAACACTTCAGCTGCATGAGAAATCGAACTTACAGTTCTAAAACCCTCACATTTCTTGACATTCCTTTTCTTCCCAATCGGTATTATTACCGCCAAGGGAAAGTCATCCGACCATTCACCTTTATCATATACATATACATGTTAACTCTTTCACACCACTACTCCCAAGTCCCTTAAATAACTCTACTGGTAGTCCATCAATTCCATTTGCCTTATGATTCTTCATATCTCTTAAAATCCTTTCTGTTGCTCCTTCCAAGATGCAGAATCATTTTTACTCTTCTATAACTTTCGTCTCCTCTTCTAATTTAATATCGTTTTATTTTTTATCACCCTCATGTAGTCACTGTTATATATTCTTGCCACATTCACAACACTTCCTTCCTATTTTCGATTCTCATACCTGTCCTGCTATTCTTTGCAGCAGGGAAAAATCGAGATTACCATTCACGCCGATTTCAATGTCTTGACAAAAGCAGTGTGCAGAATGAGAGAAATAGACTTGGCGCTAGTGACCACTAATCTGTTTGTCTTCAGAAAATTTACAGACTTCACCTTGCTGCCGTGCATTAACAAGGAATAATACATAAGCTGTAAATATCTGAAGACAAAAAATGGTGCATGGTCGTACTTCGAAGGCAGACGCTCAAATTAAAATTGTTATGTTTGACCAACCTCCGCGGTTTCGAGATAGCATCACAACTGTGCCATTACCGTCTAAGTCTTCCATACATATAGAAATAACGAAGTTCATTACAATAAGAAAAATCAAGCCCTTGAAGGAGAGAGTCTTCACCAAGCGCAGACACTTCTTGTGAAAGTAGTGTTTCGTTGTATTTTCAATCAGTAGGTGCATCAGCCAGTATGAGGAATGCTTCTATCTTATCTGGTGTGAAGCGTCCGACGAATTGTAGGTCGCTTTTACACATTGTGCTTTCAACTGATCTGACACAACAAATAAATGAGAAACTGAACAAATGTACACACCGATAATTCGGTGTTGGAGAAAGTAGATATCTCGAAAAAGGGTAATGACGCCATTACTGTTAAGGAAAGACTAATGGAAAGTCATTATACAACCACCAGATGCGTAGACCGGAAAAATATTTCGAAGCGTAGAATGGAAGGAACTAATGAGCAGTTACGCATTGAATAGTTATACGCCACGCGGAGTAGTTTAAGTTAGATTAAGTAGGGGACCGATGACCGCAGCAGTTTGGTCCAATACGAACTTACCACAAAATTCCGAAAATAGTTATACGAAATGTATGAGAATATTTAAAAAAAATGGACACGTGCGAGTAGGTCTCGCGCACTGAGGGTTCAGTAAAAACTTGATGATTTATTTACGTAGGAAGATGATCCATCACGGAAATCAAGAATCTCGAAGGGTTTTTCCTGTTATCGATACTCACAAGATATCGGTCCCGAGAGTTCCAAGACCGTATCAGAATCTTTACAGCAGTTTCTGATACTAGGCCAGACATGCAAACGGAAGCGAACACTGGACCACAGTTTATATGTGTAGAGAGAAAAGACTTCCTTTTTACTGAAACAAAAACATAACTTGCATGCAGTAATATTTTTTCATTATGCTTTTAACAGATTAAATGAAATGAGCGTATGGCAGTGTTGGCCGGGAGGTCCCATGCGGGGGAGTTCGGCCGCCGTGTTGTAAGTCCTTTTTCGTTGACGTCACTTCGGCGACTTGCGGGTCAATGATGATGAAGGACACACAACACCCGGGCCCCCTGCGTGATTAGCGAAAACGCTACCTCTACGCTACGGAGGCAGACTTTGGACCATGATGAGATGTAATAGCAAAAAGATATATAATTACAATTTAACAATTTTTTGATTTTTTCCCTTACTTGTACTTTGAGGCCCTGCTTCTTGCCAAATTTTGGGATTCTAGGTCAACGGGAAGTACCCTATAGGTTTTGTGGAGTGACTTTGCGAGTATCAAAGCATGTGACACGAATGGCCGTCTCTTTATATTGCATCGATTTAGAAGCGTATATCTTTTACATTTCCAATGGATTGTAGACTTTAGTACGTGGCATAAATTTAAACTTGATATTTATACCCGTTCTTGGTAAAAAGAGTTCTTAACTGATAAACAGACCGACAGACGAACTACAAAGTGACCCTAAAAAGGTTTCATTTTTGCTACGAGACAGTGCAAACGGAAGAAATAGTAGAAAGGAGGAGACAAGGAAACCTGAAAAATTAAGAGTTGCACGTGCCAACTGAACAGCATTACGCTGTAAGTCCCACATAACATAAGTGGCAATGATAAAACGGAGAATAAGGTCCAGACCGAGAGTTAAAATTCAAGGACAAAGGTAGCAGCCGTTAAGATTTGAAAATGCCGTTGTCTCACTCAGACAGAAAAGTTGCACAAGACGGTTGTAGAAATGGTGAAAAGAGATAGTACAATACAGTGAAATAAAGATTTCCTTGTCATTCTTCAACTTCTGGCTCGGGAAGCAAATTAAGATCCTGAAGTATAACACTGCGCAGAGCATTTAGTAAACCACTCTCAGCGAACAGGAGTAATATGAGAGGTTCGTCTACGATGAAAACTGACCTTTCGTAATATGATAATAGAGAAGACATTTTAAAATCTGAGTAGAAAGTTTCAGATAGAAAACGCTTTCCTAACTGCCTAATTTGTTAAACGAAGATAATTCTGTGCACAGACTGTGGAGGATCGGTGGAACTGATTATGGAAAACGCTAGGTCTAATTGAGGGTTGAAAACAGAAGGGGAGATGTTGACGCGAGGAGAAATAAATAGTGTGTGTTATCAAACCAGTTCGCTGAGTAAATAAAATTCAACCTCGCCTATTCATCGCCGTAAAGCAGAGCACCGAGCGGCAGAAATGCCGAGTGCCGTGTTTTCGCATAGCTGAGTGGCGTCTGTTGAGCGCAGCGCCCGCCAATCAGCGGTCCGGAAAGCGCTTTCTCCGGGCAGTGAGGCATCACGCTGCGTTCCGCAGCACGGCCCTCCATTGTCGGCGAACACACGCCGCACGCATGCGGAGAAAAACATTGTGTCCACATCCATCACCGACGAGAAAAACACCGTATTTTGCAACATCACGTACCGTTAGACTCTGATAGTGTCTCTGTTCTTGTTGCGCAGAAACGCGATGTGCGTAGAACACCGAGTTCCGTTAAGCAGAGTGTGTAAAAAAGATACGACCGAGACCTTGCTGAATAAATGCTCCGATTCTTGCCTTCAGTCATCAGCTAAAAGCTGAGTCAGATGAGAGGGGCTGCAATTTGAAGCTAGTAACTTCCGAATACGTGCTCATTGTCATGCGATCTCTTTCGGGAGATGTGAGACTGATTCTGTGAGTATATTCCAAGCGTGATTCCACATTTAATGGGGCAAGTTCGCTACAGAGAACATATTCTGTCATGCATTCCACTGATAAATCTTTTTACGGCGTATAGGTATCGAGCCTCTTGAAACTCACAAACTCGTACAATCTACCCTGTCACTGGTTGGTCCGCATTGGCTAGTAAGCCTTTAAATCATTTCGTATCTGTCACATCGGTAGATCAAAAGTCCCTATAACGCAAAATAATCTGCATCTCTCTTGAAACCGGTATTCTACGGCGCAAAATGTAACAGAGATCTCGTCGCCTCGTTCAAAATCTATGAGCCTAATCGAAAGTTTAGAAGGTAATTGTTGTACGTTGAAGAACGAAATGATTGTTTAAAAGCGAAAGTTTATCTCCATCTTTATCAACTAAGGTATGTCGCAAGGCAGTGTATGGAGTGTGGTGAATGGGACATAGTGTAACAGAACGATTTCTCCCCCCTTCCGTGTCTCATTGGGGGTAGTGTACATGAGGACACCTTTTCTGTTGCCTCTATAAGCTACCATATTTCTTTAACTTGTCTTTCGAGGTTATTACACTACAAATTAGTTACAGAAATTAATATGTTGGTTGTTTGTTGTTGTGGTCTTCACTTCGGAGAGTGATCTGTTGCAGCTCTCCGCGCTAGCTATCTTGTGGAAGCCTCTCCAAATAATTGCTGCAGACTACTTGCGTTGAAACCTGGTTATTGTGTTTATTTCTTAGGTTCCCTCTACAATACTCACCATCTCCCCCCCCCCCCCCCTCCTCGACCGCTTCCACTATCTCTCATTATCCATTTGACGAGTCCTTGATGCATGTGTCCTACTCAAACCTTCTTTCAGTCAGGTTGTGCGATAAGTTTTTTTTCTTTTTTTTCCTAATTCGATTCAGTACCTCCCCATTATTAATCGATCTGCCTACCCAGTCTTCAGCATTCTTCTATAGCTCAACATTTCAAAAGTTTCTGTTCACTTATTGTCTGAACTGCTTATCGGTCTCCAGATAAACATACCTTCAGAAAAGAATTACTTATACCTAAATTTATATTTGATATTAACAGACTTCTCTTTTTCAGATATTATTTCCTTGCTATAGCCAGTTTCCAATTTATGTCCTCTCTACTTCGGTCACGATCATTGGTTTGTTGTCCAAACAGCAAACCTCATCTATTACTTTTAATACCTCTTTTTCTACTCTAATTCCATCAGCATTGTCTGATTTCATTCGACCACATTCCATTGCCATAGTTTCAGTTTTGTTGATCATCTTGTAGCATCTTTTAAAGTCATAATCATTTCGTTCAACTGGTCTTCCAAGTCTTTTCCTAGATATTTCTCACAGAATTACAATGTAATCGGTAAAACTCAAAAATTTTATTCCATTTCCTTTAATTTTAATTTCCTTTCATTGGTTTCCTTTACTGCTTGCTCAATGTACAAACTGAAAAATCTGGGACAGGCTGTAGCCCAGTATCACTGCCTTCTCAACCATTGCTTTTCTTTCATGTTAGACTCATATAATTGCAGCATGGTTTCTATGCAGGTTGGAAATAAACTTTGGCTTGCTGTATCTTATCCCTTATACCTTCAGAATGTCAAAGAATGTATTTCATTCAGCACTGTCTAACGCTTTCTCCAAATCTACAAATGCTTAAACGTAGGTTTGCCTTTCCTTAATCTATTTTCTAAGAAAATTTGCAGGTCACCATTGCCACTCAATTCCTACATTTCTCTGAATACCAAACTAATCTTCCCTGGGGTTGACTTCTACAAGTTTTTCATTCTTTAGTAAATTCTTGTCAATATTTAGGAACCATGACTTATCAAACTAATAGTTCGCTAATAGTCACCCCTGTTAGCAGCTGCCTGCTTGAAGTTGGAATTATTAGATCCTTTTTACAGTCCTTCTATATATTCCCTCCATATTTCAGTTATGTTATATTAGTCATGTAAGTATGAAAGGCTCTACAATTCTCAGAGTGGGGTTCTCCGCTATTACTGTCGCGACTCCTACTTGATTTCTTTGAAGATTTCTGTAACGTTCTAGCGCTGACTAACCAGTGCCCTATTTAGTTCGGTTTAACTCTATCTCTTCAGCACTGCATTCTTTCTACAGATAAGATCCGCATTCCTTCCCTGTACAGGATTTACTCACTGGGCCGCCATCCAATGTCAGGTTCCTCATTCTTTACACATCTTATCATTTGTCTGATTGGGATGAGCGTTTTGGTGTGTCTAATGCCTAATCTATTGCATGCCTATTGTTGTTCACTACATACAGCGGTGATTTCTACGTTTCTTTGCTTTCAACCGGAGAGATACTGTACTCTACGAAGGTTAACGTACATGTTATTTCCTCTTCTAGATTTGTATATATTTTCTTCTTCTTTTTCGTAGTATTTTCAGATATATTGTATATATTATTTATCATGAACTTAGTCAATGTGTTTCTTAACAACGATTCTTCGTTTTCCCCGTCATCCGTTTCTACAGTTTACAGCAATTCTCTGAACAAGGGCAAACTTCGTATCGCATTTCCCTATCATACGTTTTAAGTCAACATGTTTGTATGGAACAATAGACATTTTCAGGCGAATTTCACAGATTTTTTTCTATCTATCCACTCATGCAACAGTGTCGTCCTTTAAACAATATTTCGACAATTTTCCTACTCGTCGCTCCCGGGTGACTTGTTATGACCCTGTGGAATGTCATTCTGGAGAGGATCTGAACCGCGCTCCTCCTCTCCGGAGAGAAACTCCGGAACATTCGTTGCAGGCTTAATATAGAATTTTTTTAAATTGGATACTTCAAAGAAATTTGTAACTCATCAGTTATATTTACTCCGCTTTTATTTTGTTTCTGTCTTTTCAATTTTCCAGTGTTTGCTAATTTTCTCCTCTTCATCCTCCTTTCTCTATAGTCAATGTCTCTGGTTGGCAAAACTCCATCCTCCTATCCCTTTAGTTCATTTCTCTGATTGGCAAAGAAACAGTAAACGTTATTGTCCATCTACTTATAAAAATTATCCTGATAATTGTACGTTGTACTTTCGAGATCACAGTCGACAGAATACGACCTATTTGATTAGTTTGTCCCCTCCATGATCGATTTGTGGCTTCCATAATACAATATCGAGAACGTGATAATGGCTACATAGTACCTGATTATTTCTGCTGGGTTCGGTAAGTCGATTTCTTCCTCCTTGTTAAATAAATGTAAAAATCGTGTGATTAGGGCCTCCCTTTGGGTAGACGGTTTGCGGGTGCAAGCCTTTCGATTTCGCGCCACTTCAGCGACTTGCGCGTCGATAGGGATGAAATGATGATGATTAGGACAACAAAACACCCGGTCCCTGAGCGAAGAATATCTCCGACCCAGCCGGGAATCGAACTTGTTTACAGCAGTAGTGCTTCTGGAAACAACTTGTTGCAGATTGTCGGCCAGAGTCAGCTGTTTGACAGTCGCAAGGAAAAGTTTCTAGACGACCCTGTACAAACTGTTTGAGTCATGCGCTCCTGCGAAGAGACTAGCAACAACACTGTGGCCCATCTAACTACCTGCTGTGGTTTACGCGACGTGAGCGTGAAGCTCTCGCTGATACCACTCGTGTCGACCTCCGTAAAATAAATCTTAACGAATTGTTGCGCACGGTGTTGAGCAAGCGAGCGTTGAGGCGATCCTTCGTTACGGGGCAAAACTGGCCGTAACTGGCGGAAACTGGTTATCGGGAGGGTCGCGTGTGGTGCGCAGAGAGGCTACAGACGCACCGTGAGGTGTACGTAGCGGGCCCTGGGCGTGCTACCCCGGCAGCGGCCTGCGTCACGGCTGCAGCACGCGTCAGCGGCGCCGCACTCAGCCTGTATGAGAACATCTAACAAGGATGCAACCGCCTGGTCTGTGTTCCGTGCACGGTTACAATCTGTGACACCTGCTACAAAGAGAAGAATGCGTGCAGCCGATTTCAAACTTGGTGGGACATCCGAAACGAGTTATTAAACACAAACGATTAGATTTGCAGTGACAGCGCAGAGTAGACTCATATGAGGTAATCAAGAAATCAACAGGCAACTGTCACAAGTGGACAAGAAGAACTGCTGCCATGTGGGCTTCAGATTCAGAATTGAGAGAAAGCTCAGTGGCACCATGTGAACAGCCATCTTGGAAACAGACAGTCGCTTTAATGTGACCGCCTGTCAAATGCCTCAACAACCATCTTTTGCAGCATGGACCGTTGCTAGACGTGCAGGAAGAGAGTCAGTAAGCTTGTGAAAGGTACCAGAAGGGATATGAAGCGGTCCCGTCGGAGGTTCGAGTTCTCCCTAGGGCATGGCTGTGTGTGTTTGTCCTTAGGGTAATTTAGGTTAAGTAGTGTGTAGGCTTAGGGACTGATGACCTTAGCAGTTAAGTCCCATAAGTTTTCACACACATTTGAACATTTTTTTAGATATGAAGCCGTGCTGACTCGAGTGCTGTGGTGAGCTGTGTCTGGGTTGAGGATCCATGACATGATCAGAACAGTCTAGATGATCCCACAGATTCTCGATTAGATTTAAATTCGAAGAGTTTGATGACCAAGGAAGTATGGTACAATCATCTTGGTGCTCTCTGAACCATGCACCTACACTGCGAGGACTTTGCGTTGTGCTGCTGGTAGATAACACAATGCCAAGGAAAAACACACTGCCTCTAGGGATGGACATGATCCCTAAGGATAGATTCATACCTGCATTGGACCATTGTGCCCTTCAGAATGACGATCTCACACAGGAAATGCCATGAAAACATACATAAGACCATAACGCTCCCACTCTTTTTGCTTTCAGATGTTTCACGCCTTACACGCCAACGGCCATCTGTTCGGCTGAGCATAAAATGTGATTCGTCTGAAAAGACCAGCTGTCGCCACTCTATGGACGTCCAGTTGCTGTATTGGCGTGCAAATTCCAGCCTTTGTCGCCGACGGACAGCACTTAGAATGTGTGCCTGAACCAGACACCTGCTGCAGAGTCCAACACGCAAAAGAAAAAAAAAATCGTTCAAATGGGTCTGAGAACTATGGGACTTAACATCTGAGGTCATCAGTCCCCTAGAACTTAGAACTACTTAACCTAAGGACATCACACACATCCATGCCCGAGGCAGGATTCGAACCTGTGACCGTAGCGATCGCGTGGTTCCGGACTGAAGCGCCTAGAACCGCTCGGCCACTCTGGCAACATGTTTTGCTGAACGGTCATGAGGAGACACTGTTGGTAGCCCCTTGGTTCATCTGGGCAGTCGGTTGCTCAACAGCTACACGTGTATTCGTCCGTAGTCTTCTCTTGAGCCATCGTTCATCCCTGTCATCTATGGCCGTGGTGCCTCATCTCCAGTTTGCATAACGCCATTTTGCCATACACTGTACACCTTAACCACGGCGGCACGCGAACAGTTTACAAACTTAGCCGTTTCGGAAATGATTCCGTCTTTGGCCTGAAAGCCAAAAATCAAGCCTTTTGGACGACAGGTAAATCACTCCGTTTCCGCTTTACGACAACGGCCGAAATGTTTTACGCGTCGTCCCGAGACGCTTTACATGTCCACCACTTGTAGTGGTGACACCTGCCGTCAGTGAGTTCAAAATGGTTCAAATGGCTCTAAGAACTGTGGGACTTAACATCTGAGGTCATCAGTCCCCTAGAGACTTAGAACTACTTAAACCTAACTAACTTAAGGACATTACACACATCCATGGCCGAGGCAGGATTCGAACCTGCTACCGTAGTAGCAGTGTGGTTCCGCACTGAAGCTCCTAGAACCGCTCGGCCACAACGGCCGGCCGTCAGCGAGTGGTTATTGCATGTTGACGTCGAACACAGGTAGTGGGACCATTAATGTGACTGGAGCGCGTGTGTGTGAGCAGCAGGTGCACCAGCCAGCGCTGTCAGTGTCTAGCCTTGCGCTGCCGTGCGGCGCGGCGCGGTGCGTGTAAACAAAAGCCGGGTGCCGCCCGCCGCGGGGCCTCGCCGCAGAAGGCCGGCGCACGCGCCGACAGCCGCTTCCGGCCTGGCGTTACCACTCGCCGCGGTTCTCTCACCTCCGCAAGCCATTACCCTTCTGTCACTTCGCATTGTTTCCGTACATTCCTTTCGTTGACGTCATATTCACTCCTGAGAAAGTCACTCGCACGATTACACATAGTCGTCGACATCTGCGTTTGCATCACGTACGGGGCCAAAGTTCAGGAGTTGACTCCTGACAGGATAAGGAACCTGTATTTGGAAATGGACGTTGAGCCTGCAATAAAGCAAGTAACAAAGGTACATTACAATGCATTAATTTTTTCAATGTTACGGAAGATACTGTCTTTAGCAACGCGACACATAATGTGACTGGATCCTGATGAGGCACCAGTCTACTTCTGTATCCACGTTTGTCAACACCTCAGCAACATCTTCCCTCAGGTCTGATGGCCTGCTATCTGCCCATCATCCCACACTAATCTCATTTGCAAGAGTCCTCACGTGATTCTACACTCCTGGAAATGGAAAAAAGAACACATTGACACCGGTGTGTCAGACCCACCATACTTGCTCCGGACACTGCGAGAGGGCTGTACAAGCAATGATCACACGCACGGCACAGCGGACACACCAGGAACCGCGGTGTTGGCCGTCGAATGGCGCTAGCTGCGCAGCATTTGTGCACCGCCGCCGTCAGTGTCAGCCAGTTTGCCGTGGCATACGGAGCTCCATCGCAGTCTTTAACACTGGTAGCATGCCGCGACAGCGTGGACGTGAACCGTATGTGCCCGTCGACCTCGGACCGGACCGCACTGACGCACGGATGCACGCCAAGACCGTAGGATCCTACGCAGTGCCGTAGGGCACCGCACCGCCACTTCCCAGCAAATTAGGGACACTGTTGCTCCTGGGGTATCGGCGAGAACCATTCGCAACCGTCTCCATGAAGCTGGGCTACGGTCCCGCACACCGTTAGGCCGTCTTCCGCTCACGCCCCAACATCGTGCAGCCCGCCTCCAGTGGTGTCGCGACAGGCGTGAATGGAGGGACGAATGGAGACGTGTCGTCTTCGGCGATGAGAGTCGCTTCTGCCTTGGTGCCAATGATGGTCGTATGCGTGTTTGGCGCCGTGCAGGTGAACGCCACAATCAGGACTGCATACGCGAGGCACACAGGGCCAACACCCGGCATCATGGTGTGGGGAGCGATCTCCTACACTGGCCGTACACCTCTGGTGATCGTCGAGGGGACACTGAATAGTGCACGGTACATCCAAACCGTCATCGAACCCATCGTTCTACCATTCCTAGACCGACAAGGGAACTTGCTGTTCCAACAGGACAATGCACGTCCGCATGTATCCCGTGCCACCCAACGTGCTCTAGAAGGTGTAAGTCAACTACCCTGGCCAGCAAGATCTCCGGATCTGTCCCCCATTGAGCATGTTTGGGACTGGATGAAGCGTTGTCTCACGCGGTCTGCACGTCCAGCACGAACGCTGGTCCAACTGAGGCGCCAGGTGGAAATGGCATGGCAAGCCGTCCCACAGGACTACATTCAGCATCTCTACGATCGTCTCCATAGGAGAATAGCAGCCTGCATTGCTGCGAAAGGTGGATATACACTGTACTAGTGCCGACATTGTGCATGCTCTGTTGCCTGTGTCTATGTGCCTGTGGTTCTGTCACTGTGATCATGTGATGTATCTGACCCCAGAAATGTATCAATAAAGTTTCCCCTACCTGGGACAATGAATTCACGGTGTTCTTATTTCAATTTCCAGGAGTGTATAAGGCCGTCTTGTTGATCAACAAATTCATCACCGTAGAGGCATTACGTTCTGTACTAGCTGCAATTTGAAATGCCATTCACGGAGATAGTCCGTTTATCGTACTTGGGAAAGGAAGGCCATCGACATCGGCGAGAGGCTCCAATTTTCAGGTAATTGAGTAACTGATTCTCATCAATCTCAGAATGAATATAGCATACATTGCTCATCAGATGGCCGGCCGGAGTGGCCGTGCGGTTCTAGACGCTGCAGTCTGGAGACGAGCAACCACCACGGTCGCAGGTTGGAATCCAACCTAGGGCATGGATGCGTGTGATGTCGTTACGTTAGTTAGGTTTAATTAGTTCTAAGTTAAAAAAAATGGTTCAAATGGCTCTGAGCACTATGGGACTCAACTGCTGTGGTTATCAGTCCCCTAGAACTTAGAACTACTTAAACCTAACTAACCTAAGGACATCACACACATCCATGCCCGAGGCAGGATTCGAACCTGCGACCGTAGCAGTCCCACGGTCCCGGACTGCTCGCCTAGAACCGCGAGACCACCGCGGCCGGCTGTTCTAAGTTCTAGGCGACTCATGACCTCATAAGTTATGTCGCATAGTGCTCAGAGCCATTAGCTCATCAGATGCGCTTCTCAATAGGCACTGCTCATTCCATCGTCCGAGATTGTTTGCCGTGTCAGTATGTTTGCTTACGCTATGTTCGATTCGTCGTCTGCAGCACATCACTCCACAACGCCATAAGAATGGCGTGGAAAATTAAACAACGGCGCCACAAGGCAACACACTACATGGCACACACCACACAAACCTCCCTCATCTTTTTTAATAGGAGATTCGGCAGCAGATTAAGTCGAGCTGTCGAGCAACTGACAACCCAGATGAACCAAGGGTCTACCAACAGTGTCTCCTCATGACCGTTCAGCAAAACATGTTGCCAGTGTGGCCGAGCGGTTCTAGGCGCTTCAGTCCGGAACCTCGCGATCGCTACGGTCACAGATTCGAATCCTGCCTCGGGCATGAATGTGTGTGATGTCCTTAGGTTAAGTAGTTCTAAGTTCTAGGGGACTGATGACCTCAGATGTTAAGTCCCATAGTGCTCAGACCCATTTGAACCATTTTTTTTTTCTTTTGCGTGTTGGACTCTGCAGCAGGCGTCTGGTTCACGCACACATTCTAAGTGCTGTCCGTCGGCGACTAAGACTGGAATTTGCACGCTAATACCGCAACTCGACGTCCATTGAGTGGCTACAGCTGGTTTTTTAGATGAATCTCGTTTTACACTCCATCAATGGGCACTGGTGTGTGCAGCGTGGAACGTCTGAAAGTAAACACCGTTCAACCAGAAGGGAGCGTTATGGTCTGGGAAATGTTTTCGTGGCATTCCCCGGGTGATCTCGTCATTCTGGAAGGCACAACGGATCAACACTGGTATGCATCTGTCCTTGGGAACCATGTCAACTCATAAATTCAGTCTGTTTTCCAGCATGACTGTGCATCGCGGCACAAATCTCGCAACGTTCGTGCGCGGTTCGAAGAGAACCAGCATGAGTTTACCGTACTCTCCTGGCCACCAAACTTTGCAGATTTAAAGGCAATCGAAAATATGTGGGACCACATCGATCGCGCCATGGATTCTCAATTGAAAAATCTAGCGCAGTTGGCCACAGCACTGGAGTCGCCATGGCCCCACGTCCTTGTCGATACCTTCCACAACCTCACTGACTCTCTCCTTCACATATTCGCCTTTCTATTCCATAATTTGGCAATCATTATTTTTCAAGTTTTGGGTCGCATGACCTTCCCGTTGCCGCTATTGACTCTAAGCCTCAGGGAGGAGAATTGTTGCATCGTCTAATCACAGTTCTGATTAGTATCGTCTTTTAAGTGTCTGTATATCGTGCCTTCTGAGGTAGAAGCTGGGGAAATTTGCCTAAACAAACAACCAAAAATACCGTACTCGAATTGAGCGGTAAGCCAGGACTCAAATCGTTAATCTGCTGCATGGATTCAATCCTGATACGACCTACCTCATTGTTTTCCTGCGCGTTAAGTAATACGAACTGGTGTGTCACAGCTACATAACTCATTCCTAAGGGGATAGATTTTTTTTTACTTTTTCTTTCCTTAGTACTATTGTTCATGTCCGAATATCTTCCTTGTTAGCAACTTCTTAACCTGTTGGCATTCGTTGTTGAACACGATGTTGTGTCACTGTTTTCGCAGGGAAATCAAACGTTACAATAAAGAGTTTCGCACTGTTAGCACCTCTCGGAATTCAAGACTAGGAAAGGAATCTCTGTGACTTACAATTTTCCCTAAGGAAACAGCAGTTATTAAGTTGAACGTTATTTTTACGCATTGTAACACGTCGAAAAATGACGAAAAATTTATCGATGTTCTTTTTCGGTTGTTAAGTTCAGTTGCTTCTTCATCCAGTGATGTGTAGAACTAGTACGCTTAGTTGTGGCCTTCATTCAGTGATAGCAACCTAACTCCAACTTCAAAAACATGAAATGATGGACACATAACAGGTACTTTTAGTGAATAGTACGGTACTGAATACACTTCATTATGGACTAAGGTCTATAGAAATAACAACATACTTTATCAGTAATAAAACTAGTTTAAAACATTTCGATATAAAATTCCGGTCTCTTATGGTGGTTTAAGTATCAACTGCATCATCTGTCACGGGAATTTTAATGAAATTTGCTATCGACTTTCAGACTTATGTATGACAATGCGCTTACTACTTCATAATGTGATTCTGTCTTGGGAATAATCAGGCCTGTTATACAACGTACCTGAATCAGTTGTGAAGACGGATGGTGGCAATGACCAAATTAAGGAACAAATCTTCATAGAGTAATATTAAAGCAGTGGCGTGACGCGTTTCGTGAAACGTGAGGTCCTTCTCCCGAATGAGCTAAATGACTGGAAGTTCCCGAGTGCTTGTTTACAGCGACACCATTCATAAATACCACGGATTTTTGTTCTCTCGTTTGGACATCATTAGTCAGCATAAGTAATTAACTGGAGCTCTGAAAAAAGTCTTTTCCAAGTAAGAGAAGATGCTCACGCGCTGAGCATCCAGTTACAGCTCGCTTCTTTGATTTCTCGTACGACACAGATTGCAGTAAAGCCCCATGTTAATGATAGGCCAAAGTGAGTAATGAGAACCTTCAAATACCGTTGCTGAAGAATGGAACCAAATATCAAGCTGTTCCTCTCCATTTGGCCGTGTCTTATCTGCTACAAGCGTTATGTATTTTTAATACGAGTTTTCATTGTCTACAACCAGTAGAAATTTTTTCTGCAGCAGTTTGCAACCATTCAATAAGACCAAACATCCATTCCAACTTAGTCCTAATAGCGAACAGTAAATATATATTTGATGTTTTAAAATACGCATGTAAACACGGCGTGGTCGTGTTTCTCATGGTGGGGTCTTGCACCCCTTGTTGTTTTGAGTGGCACTATCACAGCACAGGCCTACATTGCTGTTTTAAGCACCTTCTTGGATCCCACTGTTGAAAAGCAATTCGGGGATGGCGATTGCATCTTTTAATACGATCGAGCACCTGTCTCAATGCATGGCCGGTGGCGGAGTGGTTACACGACAATAACATCCCTGTAATAGACTGGCCTGCACAGAGTCCTGACCTGAATACGACAGAACACCTTTGGAATGTTTTGGAACGCCGACTTCATGCCAGGCCTAACCGACCGACATGATACCTCTCCTCAGTGCAGCACTCCGTGAAGAATGGGTTGCCATTGACCAAGAAACCTTCCAGCACCTGATTGAACATATGCCTGCTAGAGTGAAAGCTGTCATCAAGGCCAAGGGTCAGCCAACACCGTATTGAATTCCAGCATTACCGATGGAGGGCGCCGCGATCTTATAAGTCATTTTCTGCCAGGTGTCCGGATACTTTTGATCACGTAGGGTATTACTGTATTACATTTCTGGGGTTTTTAAACTCTTTTAAATCGTCGACAGGGAGCTATTAAGGGCGATAGTAGGAAGACAACTGTGACAGTCGCCGGCAATTAATGCTGTGTGTACTCGCATATTTCTCAAAAGAAAAACCGCACAAAATCGGTCAAAAAAATTATTACGGAAATGCACCATTCCAGACATATGGTTCTGATTCAGAATCGTGAGCATTCCTCTATCCGTCGTGAAGGTTCAGTATACTAGGATAAGCTTGCACCTTTCCCAGCTCTTTTCTGAAACTTAGTTTAAATTGTGTAGCGTATTTTTTACTACGCTTTGGTCCACAGTCGGAATACAATCTATAAATGTTTCAATGATCTCTTAGCACGCTATACTATTTATATTCTTGTTCGTGTAATATTCATGTAACAATTTGCACGGACAAGGTATTTCGCGGTATAGTCGTATCAGTTTTTCGGGGTGGTCACTGGTCCACTCTTCCATTACACCTGTAGCTCTTCAAACTTCCTTTCATGTTCAAAGCACTGGAAAAGTCACGGACCTCCTGAACGGAGCTCTTCGCAGAAACGCGCTGTGTATGGCCAGCTGGGGAAGTGGAATCGCCAGTTCCAAGAACTGCACCTAACGGTCTGAACGTCGGGTCTCCGCTAACGCACTGGCGGGACCTGCGGTTCTTGCAGAATCTGTCGAAAATGTCGGGTAATCCCGATAGCGTGCAGATCCAAAATTTCACCTGCTCTTGAGTAGCCAACAGGAAGCGCGATCGCTTTTCGAAATTGTTCAGCTGCACGTGGTGCTCTACTTCGGTCTCAAGTCAACTGCGAGCAGAAGAAAACACAAATTGAGCTGGCACTACAGCATTTTGCTTCCCATTTTCAGAGACTTAGGACACTCCGTGGTTGCCAAGCTAGACCAGTCATAGGTAATGCTTGATAAAATACTCTTGTCTATTATGGGGCACTCGTGAAGGTGTTGAAAAACACCCGAAAACTTTTTATCATTCCTATTAAACTTACAGTCGTGGATGAAAAGGATAATTTCTTTTCTTACACTTCACAATGGACATTTACTGTAAAACATTACGAATGTCGTTTAATGTTTACGGCAATGTTGCCAAAATAGCCTTTTAGTCCCATAAATATATATCTTTAATGTTAGTCTTGGCTGGAAATATCGAGTCCACTGGATGCAACTTCGTTATGAATTAATTTTAAAGCTCTCTCACCTAATTCAATAGTGTTATTCGGTTTTTCACTATCGCAAGTTTTTTCTCTGTTAAAATTGTCAGTGGGTTCATGGTTAAGACTGACTTCATAAGTAACCTGAATGTGGGTTGAAGGCTCATTTAAGTAAATAATGATTTACATGTTTTTACTGTGCACCTCCACGTAACTCCACATTATGTTTCTCTGTCTTTCCAAAATTTATCTCATCCAACAACGATCAACCTATGGCCTCTTTCACTTCTCCATGCTCCATTTCTAACTTACCAGCAACATACGAGGAGTAGGAATTGGCACACGCAGCACAGCACTCAGTAAAAATGATTACTGATAATAGTGCTACCAGCACTTCAGTGCAAATATTACCAAGTAGCAAATAAGACATTGGTGCGCAGTCGAAACCTTTATAACATACGAGTACATCGTCGCACGCAGTCCAATTGTTTGCTGAGGTTATGCTGAACCTGCTCTGGTGCAGTTGGGCAAACAGTAAACCGCATCGCGCGGAATCGGCACCTACACGGAAATGTCCGTGGCCAGTCCGCTCGTAAGTGGGTAGCGACTGTTTGAGCTAGTGCTTTAATGAGGTCGAGTATAGTTATTAGCATAGTCTCCCCGCATACGCTTTGTAATATGCCGTTTCAGCAATGAATATCTGTCTCATGATATGTATACTACACTCGTCATTTTAGAGGGAAACTGTAATACCTATTTTGACAGATGAAAGTTTTCTTATTTAGCTGATTCTGTTGTTGGCCTCGTTTCTCGCGTGTATTAAAATATCGAGCTATTGTTGTACGAAGAAATCTATAATTTTTTCAAGGATTGTAAATATTTGGCTGATTACTAACTACAAATTAAATATCTGTATTCAGAAATTCTTCACCTGACAAAATTAATATCAATTATCTCTCTTGAGTTACGAAATGAAACTAAATACGAAACGTGTCTTATACTTACAATAACTAAAACCGAACTGCTTTCCACAGCAACCAAAACATAACTTGCATAAATGCATGGTATCTGTTCTTTCGGACATGTCCGAAAGAACAGACACCACGAGGAATACACAGCTGTGATACATGTTGTGTAAACTGAAAGTGGAGGGGGACAAAGAAAAGGAAAAGGACTACTGATGACAGCTATATCGAGACTTTGTGCGAAATAAGCAACTACGAGTGAGAATAAGTGCTGGACTGGGATTAGAACCCGGGACCTCCTGCTTACTAGACAGTTTCGTTAACCACTGCGCGACCGGGACACAGTGTTTATCGCAACTGTGTGGACTAACTCGGCACTCCTGTCGGCTGACTCACATTCCCACAGAGGGGCACCTATCCACAGTCCCCCTCCATGTCCTCCATGCTCGCTACTTTGAGATCCTCGCAGCACGTCGGGCGTAATTGTACATCCGCACGGAAGGCGGTGGATGTACTGAGCTTTGAGGCGAGTCAGTTATATGAATGCATGGCGTCTGTTCTTTCGGACATGCAGTCTAAAATTGGTTATCAGGGCGGGACATGGACGGGGGGGTCAAGGGATAGGTGCCGTTATGTGACAGTGTGGGTCGACGGAGAGGTGTGCCGAGATAGTCCACGAAGTCGCGCTAACCACTGTGTGCGGGTCGCGCAGTGCTTAGCACAACTTCCCAGTAAGCAAGAGATCCCGGGTTCGAATCTCAGTCCGTGACACATTCTCATTCGTCGCCGCTAATTGCGCACAAAGTCCAGATAGTCCCGATGTAGTTCACATCAATAGTCCTTTCCTTTCTAGCCTCTCCGCCTTCAGTTCACATAAAACATAACTGCTTTTTACGCCGGCCGAAGTGGCCGAGCTAGGCGCTACAGTCTGGGACCGCGCGACCGCTACGGTCTCAGGTTCGAATCCTGCCTCGGGTAAGGATGTGTGTGATGTCCTTATGTTAGTTAGGTTTAAGTAGTTCTAAGTTCCACGGGACTGATGACCTCAGATGTTTAGTCTCACAGTGGTCAGAGCCATTTGAACTTTATATATATATATATATATATATATATATATATATATATATATATATATTGCTTTTTACGACTCCTCTAGGAAAGTGCTAGAGAAAAATCAACAATCATATTTGCAGGACAAATAATTTAAATAATGTATATCGGTGGCTATGACAATATTTAGATTAACTGATACATAAGTAAAAAAACTTATCAGAAAACAGATTTTCATATCAAAACTTCAAAATTATCCTTATCATATAAAATACTAACAGCAATGGTTGAAATATGGAATCTTCGTACGCATATCTTTTTTTGTGAGCGACTTGTCTTAAAATGAAAATATCGATTCCAGTCGGTATCGGCGAGTTCATAATGCGTATGAGGATTGATTAGGTCATATTTATTACGGAATAGTGTATGGCGCAAGTCTGATCACGTGTGCAAACACACGGAGTGGTGGCGGCCGTTAGCCAGAGAGTGTGCACCGTAAGCGTGCGGCAGATGCGCGTCCTTGGCGCAGGGCCGCATCCGGGACGCGCCAGCCAGAAGTGTCGGAGAGGAGCAGGCCGAGGCTGAGGATGGCCGCACGCACCGCAGGGTCGCGCCGGCCGCCGGCCCTGACCCCGCCGCCGCGAGCCTCGCGCCTACTCTCTGCGTCGCCAGCGGGACGCTGGCCGGCCGCAGCAGCGGGTGACGCGCCCGTGGTCTCCACTCTGTTTATATACAACAGACTCGCGCACCGCACTCAGCGCCTAAAGCAGGCGTGGACAGCTGTTCGTGAGCTGCAGGCCTGATCCACCTTCAGCATTAAGCTCGCCGGCAGCCTCGTCAAGTGACGCGACAGCAACGCTCCTACCGCGTAAAGTAATAACTATAGCATCCATGATGTTAATCTTTATATTGTAACGGATCGATACGAATTGCACACCTTTCCCGACACGACACGCCAATAGATTATGCCTCAAAACACGCGTTTCTTTGAAAATTCCCTCATTTATTTTCATCCGGAAAACAATAAAGTTGATTTATGTTAGGGACTGAAAACCCATGAAGTCAAGATCGCACATGAAATTTTCTTTATTTCGATTAATTACTAGTTACTGCTAACAACCTAGCCATCTTCAGATTCTAACAACCCTACCACAATTAAGGTCAAAAATTAATTATGATTGTAGTGTTGCTCGCGCTGCTAAACATTGCATTTTCGGGCAACAACAAAGTTATATTATGTGGCAGGTGTCATTAGAGCACAGTTAATAAAGTCATTTCTTGAAATAATGAATAAACTAGGTACTCGTCTTTTCGTGTTTCCCACGCTGGTCTCGTTGTAAACTCAAGTCTCAATTGTCGAAAATCTTGGTAGTGATGATTCCAAGCTCGGATGCAAAGAGACCTAGGTGTTATTCTGCGATATTCAAAAGTTTTATAGATGTGTTTCATAAGCCATTCTTGAAGATTAAACTTTTCCAAGTTAGGACAATGGTGATGTAAAAAAGTAATCAGCATTCTGAATTTAAGTTACACTTCTTTTTTATTACTTTTGTTGCAATATCATGTAATTCATGCCAAAACGTCACTTCACAATGTTAAACATACCTGAAAATATCTTCCTCGCTGTTAAAGTTCACATTTCATAAACTGACTACAATTTGCGTCTTTTTAACATGACGACCAAAGCTTGACTCTCTAATAACTGCTTACGCGCCCAAAAATCAGAGTTACAAGTACGTCAAAGATCATAGTGACGAAAGAATACACATAAGAATAATATCATTGCAATATAAACATATCGATGTATCGAAGTACCTCTACATTAAAGAAATCAAGTCTGAATGTTGTCACAGAAATATGTTAACTATTTTACAGAAACACAGTAGAATATAGCTGGAAACGAGAGGTTGAGGTGAGGTGTCCTAATGGTTACGTAGTTCAAGTACCATTACAAGATACAAAACATCCTTGATCAGTGTTGGTCCCATTAAAGCTTCGCACATTGTTAAAATCTTTATTAAAATGACATCCATACATGACCTGAACAAAACAGCTTTTTATCGTCCATCGCCAGAGTAACTGAACGATGGTCATAATAAAATGGCGTTATGCCGTAACAGCTTAATAAAACAGTCAATAATTACACCACTTCACAACAGCTCATTATACACTGAAGAGACAAGGAAACTGGTACACCTGTCTAATATCGCGTAGGGCCCCTGCGAGCACGCAGAACTGCCGCAACGCGTTGTGGTATTAACTCAACTAATGTCTGAAGTAGTGCTGGAGGGAACTGACACCATCAATCCTGTATTGCTGTACATAAATCCGTAAGAGTACGAAGAGCTGGAAATCTCCTCCGAACGGCTCGTCCCAAGGCATCCCAGATATGCTCAATAACGTTCATGTTTGGAGCGTTGGGTGACCGGCGGAAGTGATTAAACTCAGAAGAGTGTTTGTGGAGCCACTCTGTAGCAATTCTGGACGTGTGGGGTGTCACATTGTCCTGCTGGAACTGCCCACGTCCGCCGGAATGCACAATGGACATGAATGGATGCAGGTGATCAGAGAGGATGGTCCCACATCACTCCAACTGCACACCCTCCACACCATTGCAGACCCTCCACCAGCTTCAATAGTCCCCTGCTGACATGCAGGGACCACGTTTTCATGAGGATGTCTCCATACACCTACAATTTGAAGCGAGACACGTCCGGCCAGTCAGTTTGTTTTCAACAGTCCAATTCCGGTGTTGATGGTCCGAGGCGATGCCACACAAACCAGATGTCATCATCCTCATCTTGGAATTCGTGCTTTCAGTTTTATGTTTCTTACGCACCATCACAGTATCGCAACACGTCGCCAAGTTACTCGCTACAATTCGGAGTCATGTAGCGGCAGAGGGTTTCAGCTTGCATCAGCGAAACGGGAAAGCCGAGCGAGTATTATTCATGATGTGTAATACCTCAATCGATAGTGAGAGCAGAATAAAAAAAATCACAGGGATTACTTTTCAGCTCGTTATCGTATTTTGACTGTTTGTATATTGCTATAAAATCTGTAAGGAATAAAACAGAATGCGCTCTTTACAGGTTGACTTTCGCAAGGCGTTCGATACAGTTCCCCACAGTCGTTTAATGAACAAAGTAAGAGCATATGGACTATCACACCAATTGTGTGATTGGATTGAAGAGTTCCTAGATAACAGAACGCAGCACGTCATTCTCAATGGAGAGAAGTCTTCTGAAGTAAGAGTGATTTAACGTGTGCCGCAGGGGAGTGTCGTAGGACCGTTGCTATTCACAATATAAATAAATGACCTTGTGGATAACATCGGAAGTTCACTGAGACTTTTTGCGGATGACGCTGTAGTATATCGAGAGGTTTTTAACAATGGAAAATTGTACTGAAATGCAGGAGGATCTGCGGATAATTGACGCATGGTGCAGGGAATGGCAATTGAATCTCAATGTAGTCAAGTGTAATGCGCTACGAATACATAGAAAGAAAGATCCTTTATCATTTAGCTACAATATAGCAGGTCAGCAAGTGGAAGCAGTTAATTCCATAAATTATCTGGGAGTAGGCATTAGGAGTGATTTAAAATGGAATGATCATATAAAGTTGATCGTCGGTAAAGCAGATGCCAGACTGAGATTCATTGGAAGAATCCTAAGGAAATGCAATCCGGAAACAAAGGAAGTAGTTTACAGTACACTTGTTCGCCCACTGCTTGAATACTGCTCACCAGTGAGGGATCCGTACCAGATAGGGTTGATAGAAGAGATAGAGAAGATCCAACGGAGAGCAGAGCGCTTCGTTACAGGATCATTTAGTAATCGCGAAAGCGTTACAGAGATGATAGATAAACTCCAGTGGAAGACTCTGCAGAAGAGACGCTCAGTAGTTCGGTACGGGCTTTTGTTGAAGTTTCGAAAACATACCTTCACCGAGGAGTCAACCAGTATATTGCTCCCTCCTACGTATATCTCGCGAAGAGACCATGAGGATAAAATCAGAGAGATTAGAGCCCACGCGGAGGCTTACCGACAATCTTTCTTTCCACGAACAATACGAGACTGGAATAGAAGGGAGAACCAATAGAGGTACTCAAAATACCCTCCGCCACACACCGTCAGGTGGCTTTCGGAGTATGGGTGTAGAAGTAGATGCTCTATGACGATCGAAAGAGGGACACATATAGGTCAGTTCATACCGACATCTGCACCACGGAGAAACTTTACAAATAAGTCACGAACACCAACTCTCCTGTACGTTTCTGGAGTGGTTTGCATACCAACGTTTCGTTCACACGTGGTCACTTTCACTGAATGCTGAGCAAAAGAGAAAAACAGTTTCGCGTCAAGTTCTACAGTGCGTAGCGCGTTCTGAGTGACGCTGCTGTGACGGTACGGAGAAGAGGATGGGGAAGAGGATGCACGGTGGCGTAGCGCCGCCCGTGAGTCACGGGCTGGTCCGGAGAGCCGCTACTTTCTACCGCCCCGGCACAGGACACCACGCGGTCCACGGCCCACCTCGGCTCTTGCATAACCGTGTTCTTCCGCGGGGCGTGTGCTGTGGGCCGCCCCTCCCCACGCAGGTTGGTGCGCCACAGCTTCCTGCTGCTCTCGTACGGTGACGCCACGTGTGAGGTAGGCTACAGGCTGAATCGTTACAGCATACCTCCTTACAGCGTAACAGGTACTGCAGGCACCGGTTCCAACAGCTAACAGCTTACCTGTCACATTCTGTTCCAACTCTGGATGTTCATAGGCCGCGCAGTCCGGAACCGTGCGACTGCTACTGTCGCAGATTCGAACCCTGCCTCGGACATGGATGTGTGTGATGCCCTTAGGTTAGTTAGGTTTAAGTAGTTCTAAGTTCTAGGGGACTAATGACCACAGCAGTTGAGTCCCATAGTGCTCAGAGCCATTTGAACCATTTTTTTGTTCGTAGGCTATCGAATCATCTAAATACCTATCGATTACAATTACGGACAAATTAAAGTAGAAGCAACACACAGGAAATGCTTTGGGGACTGCGAACAAAATATTGCTTTTTATTGGCAGAACACTGACAAGATGCAACAAATGCAGTGAAGCGACGGCCTACACTGCGCTTGTCCGTCCTCTTCTGGAGTACTTCAAATGGCTCTGAGCACCATGCGACTTAACATCTGTGGTCATCAGTCCACTAGAACTTAGAACTACTTAAACCTAACTAACGTAAGGACATCACACACATCCATGCCCGAGGCAGGATTCGAACCTGCGACCGTAGCAGTCGCGCGGTTCCGGACTGAGCGCCTAGAACCGTTAGTCTGCAGTATGATGCTTTGTGTCCTTACCCGGTATGATTGCCAAATAACACCGAAAAAGTTCGAAGAAGGGCAGCCCCTTTTGTATTACCGCGAAGCAAGGGAGATAGTATCACAGATATGACAAGCGAGTTGGAGTGGCAGTCATTAAAGCAAAGGCGTTTCTCGGTGTGGCTAGCTATTCTCACGAAATTTCAGTCATCCATCTTTCTCCTATGAATGCGAAAATATTTTGTTGGCTTCCACCTACACATCACATTTCGCAAGCTACCTAATAATGCGTGGCGGAGAATACTTCTGGGACCTTTAACTGACCCTACTATCCTTTTCCGCTCGCGAATGTCGAGTGCGAAGGACGATTGTCGATAAGCCTCTGTATCGACTCTAATTTCTCGAATTTACTCATCGTGATCATTGCGCGTGATAAAGTAAAAGAGATCAGAACTCGCACCGAGATATTTAGGCGTTCATTTTTCCTACATGCTACTCGACAGCGGATCGGTCGAGAAATAGTCCGAAACATGTTCTATGGACCATCTGCCAAGGACGTAAATGTGAATTGCATAGTACGCTTGTAGACGTAGATGTGGATGTACGTTTAGCTGTATGCATCTGCGACTACGTAAGAGCGTTGCTTTCTCACGCTTCTACCTCTTGGTGAATTCCGTGCTTAAATCTCTTCCTTGGTGAGAGGAATTCCCAAGTCACCTATACAACAGCCACAAAAAAGGTATTACAATGTCGAGAAAAATTTACAACACCAAAAAATAATTAATGTAGACTAATGATATTTCGGGAATACATTTCTCTGGGATAGGATACTGTAAACACGAAATCGAAAATGTGAAATGCTGGTACATGAGTAACCCGTGTAACCGTCGAATGGTGAATGCGAGCATGCAAACGTGCATGCATTGTGTTGTACAGGTGCCATATGCGAGTTCTATGCCTGTTGATCGGTCAATACAGGGACTTTTAAGACTGTTTGTGAATGACGCTGGAGTTGTTGTGCGAATATGTCCTATATGTGCTCGAATGGAGACGATCGAGCAGGTCAAGGCAACGTCTCCACGCTCTGTAGAGCATATTGGTTACAACAGTGGTGTATGGGCAAGCATTATCGTGTTGGAAAACTCCCCCTGGAATGCTGTTCGTTATTGACAGCAGAACAAGTCGAATCATCATACTGATGTATAATTTTGTAGTCAGGGAGCGATGTGTGACCACTAGAATGCTCCTGCTGCTGTACGGAATTGCACCTCGGACCGTAACTGCAAGTATAGATCCAGTGTGTCTAGCACATGAACAGGTTGACTGCAGGCCCTCAACTGTCCTCCTTCTAACCAGCACACACTCTCACTGACGCCGAGGCAGAACCAGCTTTCATCAGGAAACACAACAGACATCCACTCTGTCGTCCATTAATCTCTCGCTTGACACCACTGAAGTCACTAACAACAGTGGTATGGGAGTAGTGGAATGCACGTTGCAGGGCATCTGGCTCGGAGTTAACCTAGAAGTAACCGATACATTGCTGTAACCACGGCTGTCAGCAATCATATACAGTGGCTACATTCCCGCCGAGTCTTTCTGCGGTATCGCAGAAGGAACATCTAGCTATTCGTAGCCGTATTACAAGACCTCCGTCAAACTCAGTGAGATGTCGATAATGACGTCTTTATCCCCTGAAAGACATCCTTGACTAACATCAACTCACCACGTCCAATCTCAAACGAAACTAACGCTCACGATTTTTTAAAAGCAAACCTGATTTGCATCCTCATAGTGGCGTTACTAGCGCCAGTCTTATGCGAATGGCGTGAAATTTATATAGACATCATCTTTCAGATTTAGAAACACGTCTACCAACTTACTCGTTCAACATATTCAGGGAACCTAAAGTGCTTCCATGGAAACAACACTTCGAGCAGTCTACTTGAGTTAAAATTACGGTTTTTAAATGTGATAAATTATGAAAAATGTGATGCTGCTTTCCACATGTAGTTGTTGCCCTACCTGACTTTGATTCCTTGCGTCCCATCATTATCGCTCAGTTCCTTTTTTTGAAAATGCTGTTTCTACGTTCTAACGTAGTTGTTGTAGTCATAGAAAGACACAGGCCGAGAAGTCTCAGAATTGCTCAGCTTACTCGAGTTTAAAGTAATCAGTTTGAGTCACAGCCAGAAAGCAGCCAATGGGGAGCACCATAAGCGGGAGCGGTGTTCAATTCATAAATACTAGACGGTGCATTAATTCCACAAGCTAAGTTACAATCCTCTCCGCAATGTCTTATCGACACTCAGATAGGCAGAACAGACAGACAAGGGGAATGAGGAAAGGAGAAACAGAGGGAGTGAGGGCGTTTTGTGAGGTGCGAGGCTCCCCCAGCAGCAACTCCGCCCGTCCTTTTGTGAAAGACAGCCTGCGGCTCCGGATCGAGAGCCGGACGCCAGCGGCCGTGGATGCGCGCCGCAGTTCCGCCTCACCTCACCGTGAAAACAAAGTGCCGCTGAAGGCAAACGTGTGCCCTCCTCCCTCGTCTCGGAGGAATCGCTTTCAAGCAAACAGGTGGCAGATGATTCCAGGGTCGCCAAACCTGTTTTCCCGGTGTAGCAGCGTCTTCCACTTCGAAGATCGAGCTCGAAGCTGGCTTCTAGCAGACGATATATTCTGCTTTCTTTGTCTAGTGCAGTTAGTCAATCCATAATGGCTCGTTGCGCACAGTTTTCATTATGTCACGTTTTATTTTAACAATCTTATAATCGAAATTGCCTTTCCAGTGTTTCCAGTCTTGTCTGTAACGGAGAGAAATGTGACGCCTCGAACAAGGCCATGTTTTGTAATGACACAGGAGCGCCAATATTAGTGACAGTAAAGCTTACACATTTTGCTTCACTTCGCTAAAGTGGCGGATACGAACCCACTACATGCAGTTTGAAATACATGTTGGCTTTGCTACCCAGTTTTGCCGCGATGTTTCTGCAAGTAAATTAACAATGCGTTGTGTCGTTTCCAACTTCCGACGCCATCATTCCGTCTACAGTACATATGGTGTTCCGAAACTATTCGTTCAAATTAATACGAGACATAGATAACATCGAAACAAATATGTTTTGCTATGGTAAATACGGTCCGTGAAGGCAATCTCTGACCCTAGGGACGATTTACACACAAGGTAGTTTAGCATGCTATTTACAGCAGTGGCATTCACAGGAACTCTTCGAATACACGGCCAATTCGCAGATTCCTGGCATGTTTGCAATGGTACCAGCAGCAACGACAAATCTAGCGAAAAGGTCTTCTGTTTCCACAACGCCTTCATACACCTGGTGCTTCATAAGCCACCAGAGGCAGACATCCAGACAGATGCGGTCAGGTCACCAGGGTGGCCAGATCACAGAACCACCTCGGTCGATCTATCGACTTCCGAAGGTGGCTCTCAAATGATTCCTCGCAGCAGTGCTGAAAAGGGCTGGAGACCCACCTTGCTGGGAGTACATCCTTTGTCTTAGAGGCAAAGGTACGTAGCCCAGCAGTTCTGCCAACACTTGTTTTGTACACAGAGCAGTTCTGAATGTCGGTACACTTTCCTAGTCAGCGACACCGACACAACGCTTTACGTCAACACCTCTCAGAAAATGTTTCCGGACATAACAGGCTGACTTCAGAGACCATATTATGTTTCTTATCAAAATATATTTGTTTTGATGTTCTGTACTTCCTATACTAATTTGAATGTATAGTTTCGCAACACGCTGTACATCTTCCGCATTGCAGACTGCGTCAATACATACTAACGCAAGCTATTTTCAATGGAGCGCCAAAGAAACTGGTGTAGGAATGCGTGTTAAAACACAGAGGTACGTAAAAAGGCATAATACGATGCTGGGGTCGGCAGCGCCTATATAAGACGACAAGTATCTGGCGCAGTTGTTAGATCGGTTACTGCTGCTACAAAGGGAGCTTCTCAAGATTTAACCGAGTTTTAACTTCGTGTTATAATCGACGCACGAGCAATGGGACACAGCATCTCCGAGGCAGCGATGAAGTGGGGATTTTCCCGTACGGCCATGTCACGAGTGTACCGTGAATATCAGGAATCCGGTAATACATCAAATCTACCACATCGCTGCGGCGGAAAAAGATCGTGCAAGAACGGGGCCAACGACGTCTGAAGAGAGTCGTTCGACATGTCATAAGTCCAACCCTTCCGCAAATTGCTGCAGACTTCAGTGCTGGGCCATCAACAAGTGTCGGTGTGCGAACCATTCAACAAAACATCACCGATATGAGCTTTCGGAGCCGAAGGTCCACTCCTGTGCCCTTCATGACTTGACGACACGAAGCTTTACGCCTCGCCTGGGCTCGTCAACACCGTCATTGGACTGTTGATGACTCGAAACATGTTGCCTCCTCGTATGGATCTCGCTTCAGATTGTATTGAGCGGATGGGCGTATTCGGGTATGGAGGAAACCTCATGAATCCATGGAGTCTGCATGCCAGCAACTGACTGTTCAAATTGGTGGTGGCTCTGTAATGGTGTGGGGCGTGTGCTGTTGGAGTGATATGGGACCCCTGATACGTCTAGATACGACTCTGACAGGTGACACGTACGTAAGCATGTATGAACTACCTCAGTGATGGATTGCCGCACTAGATGTACAGATATAGCATAGCTCCATTGGTCTCCAAGTTCGCTTGATATCATGTTACATGATTTCGTTTGGTTTCCAAGAGGTTCATTCTATTTGCACTCCTTTTTAACAACTATGGGCCGATCGCGACGCTACATAGCGAGAGTGATGAATGTAGATCAACTCCAGACATGTCCAGAGAAGTAGGAAAGAGACTGATTAGCGTCTGGGTGTTTTTCTTGCCGCCTGTGGAGGGCACACTGAACATCTGTGCAAGATTTTGATCCTAGAGGTAATTGTAAAAAGTTCCCCAAGATTCTATGTGCATGCGTGTAAGAGATATTCTGCTATTTATTCTATTTAGCTACATGCATAAGTTAAATTGGAAACACTCAGTACAATTCAGTGAGCTGGAAACACAAAACAAATACTGAAATTCAAGAGAAAATTTAGTATTAAATATTAAAGTAAGTAACTTCGGTTGTCATTTCCTAATAAATAGTGGAACGCTACAGCATGGTTTACGTTGTACGTAAAACTATTAACATCACTACCCATAATTATTGTCACGTAATCTCAAAAACTATTTCTGGTCGAGAAGCATTGCCAACGGCAGTCTATAATAGCACGTTAGTCATATTGTTGCGTATTATACGTTCTGTTCTAATCATACAGACCGTATCGAATGCACCATCTGATATAAAAAGGCCACAGGAGAAACGTTTTAATACCCGTAGTATATCAGTAAAGTTATTGTTGTCTGTGAAGCATTTCCAAATAAAAATATCCAGATGGTTCGACAACGATAGTCAGTAACATAGAGCGCTGAATTGTTCTTCTTTCGTCCAGCATAACGACCAAAACACGTAACAGAACAAATGTCCACCAAACCTTTGTTCAGTGACAGGTTATGATCATCGTCGCTAGCATTAGCCAACGGCTCTCGCAAATTACGTCCCATTCTCAAATCGCAAGCCATTGTCTGTGCCCGTGAGCCTTTTGTAACCCGAGACGAGCACAGTTCACGGTCGACGTAACCTTTACTGGATGAACGCTTGCCAGCAGTCTCCCTGTTAAACAAACACCGTGATATCAAAACAAAAATTACTACATTTGCGAAATACCCGAGTAAGAATAAATGCCGTGTTCCGACACTTAATGCAGAATTGGTGACTGCTTTTCCTCTGTGTCTTCACGCATTTAGGTTCACAGGAAGATTTATCTTTCGTCCGTTTTCTTCTTTCCTCGTGTTCTCATGTGCGACACAGTTCTGATATAAGATACTGCCAGCATAGCGTGACATCAGAATGTCTTTTCGAATAAGGCGATAACACAACTAATACAACTCTACAGCTTACTTAATTTTCATCTTTCGGCATTTTTTAAAAATGGTGGCTACCGCCGGAAGATTGACAACCTACATAGCGACGATACATTACTTGACCCGTGCAGCCGCAGAAGCGCTATTTTCAGCTGTAATATTTCGGCCGTGAAATTTTCACCAATCTCGGAGTGCCGACAAGTACACAGCCGAAAGACCAGATTGGACACTTGTGATGCACAGCGACCGTTAAATATTCAAATATAAAGGAGAGCAGTCAGCAGAATCCGCAGTTTATTGCAGATCTAGATTTCGACTATAACATAGTCATCATCGATGCATTACCAGAAGATTCATATAGCTATGACCATGTCAGAGCACGAGCATGTGACAATTGACTCTAGCATTTAGAAATTACTGATTCTGCAACTGACTGCTGTCCTTTATACTCGAAATATCGGAGTTGAAGAAATGGTGTTTTTCCAGCTGCACACCCGAAACCTGATGTATTAGTCAAAGCGCCGAAAAACCCGAAGATGCGCCATTAACGACTTCTCTTATAGTGCAACAGCACAAAACTAACCCAAGCCTCTTGACTTGTCAGACGATGCCATCAACCAGTGGCGCCTGCCATCTCTGTTTGATAATATTCCTCGCAATTTTTATTCCGTTCTCATAATTTCTCTGAAGATGATTCTAACCATACAGATAACCGCCAAAATTTTGAGACTAATGTGGGTTTTTATATTCTGCATTTTCTTTTATTATTAGTTATATATCCGATAGCTGTTGTTCTCCTCTTCATTCGGATTCTGACTCCAGGCCATCACACACTGTGCCCACTACAGCATAACATCTCAGGAAAGAGATTCATCCAGTCAGCTGAGCAGATTGCAGTAAATCGAGTAAAAGTCTATTTCTAAAAAAAAAAAAAAAAAAAAAAGAAACGTTGGCCAGTAGGCCGGGAGGGTGTAGAAATTGACTGACTGAAGGAGGATACAAGGTGACTTAGACAAAAATTCTAATTGGTTGCTGAATGGCTGAATGGCAGCTAACTCTAAATGTAGAAGAATGTAAGTTAATGCGGATAAGTAGGAAAAAGAGACCCTTAATGCTCGGATACAGCGTTAGTAGTTTTCTGCTTGGTACAGTCATTTAAATATCTGGGCCGTTTAAATATCTGGGCTGAAAAGCGATATGAAATGGAGCGAGTAAGTGAGGATTCTGGTAGGGAAGGCGAATGGTCGACTTCGGTTTGTTGGGAGAATTTTAGGAGACAGTGGTTCATCTGTAAAGGACGCCGCATAGAGGACGCTAGTGCGACCTGTTCGTGAGTATTGCTCGAGTGTTTGCTTTTCGCACGAGGTCAGATTAAAGGAAGACATCGCAGCAATTCAGGAGCGGGCAGCTAAATATGTTACCTTCACATTCGAACAACACGCAGGTATTACGGTGCTTCAGGAAAACAAATGAAGATGCCTGGAGGGAAGGCGATGTTCTCTTCGAGGAACGCTATTAAGAAAATTTAGAGAACCAGCAATTGCAGCTGACTGCAGAACGATTCTTCTGCCGCCAACATACATTTCGCGTAAGGACCAAGGAGATAAGAAACGAGAAATTACGACTGATGCGGAGGCATATAGACAGTTGTTTTTCCTTCGCTCTGTTTGCGAGTGGAGCAGGAAAGGGAATAACTAGTAGTGGCATAAGGTACCCTCCGCCACACAACGAAGGTGAGGAGTATTCATGTAGATGTAGAATTGCCTGCCCATTCCGTACGTTCTATTTCGTTCAAATCTGCAGAATAGAGTGTCCAGCATTTTTGCATATTATCAGTAACAACGAATAACTTCTTCCTGTTTTGTGACCATATTTCTGCAAATGTCACAGATCCTTATCATAGCATTAACGCATTTAAACTAACAAACATCCATTCCGAATAGACGAAATTGTTTCCGTGATTACAATCGTTCAGCTATGGTGAAGGAAGACAAATGTGTCATTTTCAGGCTAGGGAACTCATCCGAAATCGAAAGCTACAACGAGAATGTTTCAAAATTCATCGCTGGTCTAGTGACGATGATAAAATTCCAAGCAGACATTTGTGTAATAATTTGAGTTATCTATACAACTTATTCGACGAACGACATCTTAAGTTTTTCAGTGACTTCTCCCAGCCACCGTGTACACTATACGTCCTAAAAGTTCCCAGATTGATTTTATTCCTGGCGTATAAGCGACGCCAGGGCAGTAACTATGGTGGCAGCGTGAATTGACAATTGCAAACAGTAGATGTTCATTCGACCAGCCAGTTGTGAGTCGTTAGTGTTAGGCAGAGGGCGGGCGATCGTAATGCATCAACGCTGTTGTGTCACAAACCGCAGCAGTGTACCATCTCTAAACCAAGAGTTCAAGACATTTTCCTGAATGTTTCGAAGAGAGAAGTGTGAGCAAACTGTGTCCCATACCTCTTGACTCCCGAACAAAACCAACAATACGACTCGTGGAACCCACCCAAGGCCTGACTGAAATCCAAAAGGCGGACTATTCTTTTCTGGGAAAAGTCAGCACGGGTGACGAGACTCGATTTTATCAGTAGTGAGCTACCAAAAAACGACACAGTGCAGAATTTAACACGAAGGCTCAACGCTTTGACAACACAGCCGACAGAAAAGGCAATGTAAGGCTCCAGATAAACAATATCCCAAAGAAGGACAGTATCGCAAGGTTGTATGTACGTTCTGTTGGAGGGGACTATGTGGAACATATGAAACATTAAAACCACCATAATAGCGTTTCTCTATTTTTTATTAATCCAGACTCGAAACATTTGGACTGACGGGGTAGGTAAGACATTTATTGCATCCATTCAACCAAATTCGTTGTTTTTGTTATTGCTCTCGGAGGCGGCGGTGGGGTCGTCGTCGTCAATGATGTTGTTGTTAAATTCTTCTCAGCAATTGTCTTGTACACAGTTTTTCACACGACCCTACATGGAAAATTCAAGTGGGGAAGTATAGGTTGACGAACTGGCCAAGAAAGTGGACCCCTTACTATGTACGACTACATGTTGCTCGAGTTTACCCAGCCTACTACATTAGCAACTACGTACATAAGACATTTATTTCATCGTACGAACAATCATTGGTAGTTTCTCGTATCCCACTGGCAGAGCTATCACGTAAAGGTTTCCACTTCGCTCCTTTCGACTTGAAAAGTCATTTCCCGAACGTGACTTCTTATCACGAATTAATTAATTTGCCTCTCACTATCATCTTCAAAGTTTGTGTTGACATCGAGGAAGAACCCTGAATATTTCTGACATATTTCAGCAAGCAACCCAATTCCAAGTTTATTCAACTGACATTTTCAGAAGACCTATTATCTAATTTTCTGACATGTGTCCTGAGACATGTTCGTCTCCATCTCTACACCACCACGAACGTGCATTATATCATTTGATGAGATAAGTACTTTGTAAGTGAAGGGATAGACTTTGAACTCAATGATTTCTATCGTCATTCGATTTTAGCTTCTTGCTCTTTACCTTTGCTTCAACGAATCTCATGTGTACTTATGAGATGAAAACTGTGGGATAGAGCAGGACACTGAACGATTATCACGTTCTTCTCGGTTAACATTTCACCAGCTGAGCCATCCGAATACGCCTGACAGCCCTAGTCTCAGTTTCAAAGTAGCAGGACTCTCACTCTACAGCACCCGCCTCCACAAGGGCCCTGCTACGATCCTTGCGCATCCGGGAGAAAGGATGTGGTGGTGAATGGCTTGTAACATGTCGACTGTTAGTTTCTGCAACGACGGCGGGAGCACGTACGTCACCATTTGAGAACACTGCGCAAGGGATCCGAAGTTTTATTCCAGGAACAGCGTATGTTTGGTGGGAGAAGAAACGACAAGAATGTAGCCAGCCTTATTCAAAATTAAGCTCGACAGATTGTTGCTGTCCATATTTTCAACAAGTGTGCGAACGGTAGTCGAAAGCGCGTCGGTAAGCTACGAAATGAATTGCACAAACATACTTGAAACACCTCCGATAGATGAATTTTTACGAGACCTTATTAGGATCTTAATGCACCTACACAGTAGCTGCACAATTAAAAGTAACCTTTGTTTCTGCACTTCTACTTCCGTAATTGGTGAGTGTCTCTTTAAATCAGAGTTATGGTGGTGGGATCACGAGTGAAGACGAGTGCTGCTAACTTTCAACTTGAAGAGGGAAGCAAAACTAGAATTTAACTCCCCAGCAAAGACAAGGTCATCAGAGAGTTTCGGACTAGACAGGAATGAGGAAGGATATCAGCCGAAACCGTTCCAAGAAATCATCCCCGCATTTGTTGCAACAGGTTTCGAAACATCACCGAAAGCCTAAATCTGAACCGGGATTTGACCACTACTCCTCACCTCGCTGCTGACGTCCACAGCAGTCCAGAACTACAGACGAGGAATACAAAATACCAGATCTTGGACGACCGCCGGAAGTTCCGTAAGGGTGTGAAGGCTGCAAAGATCATAATTAACATGTATTTTGCACTGTGAACAAAATTTTTAGCAGCAGTAGTAACAGTATAGATACCCCTGACGCATCTTCTTAGACCCGCAAGTGAAGCGGGAATGGTCCATCAGTTAGGGGATTGGCCGAGCGGTTCAAGGCGCTTCAGTCTGGAACCGCGAGACCGCTACCGTCGCAGATTCAAATCCTGCCTCGGGCATGGATGTGTGTGATGTCCTTAGGTTAGTTAGGTTTAAGTAGTTCTATGTTCTAGGGGACTGATGACCTCACATGTTAAGTCCCATAGTGCTCAGAGCCAATTGAACCATTTGAAGTTAGGGAGTTGGGTGAGCTTTTGTCTCCTGCGGAAACGGTTCTGAGAGATCGGCTCATGGAGTGAACAAGTACGGGCCGTGAGGCATCCTCGTTGGCGCAGATAGAAGAGCGAAGTATTTATTCATGGATTATTATTGTGCAAGATGCGGCAGCATATTTTCCCTTACGGTGACTGAATATAAGTCTACAAAGACTAATGACTAATTCGACAGAAAAGTAGAATAGAGTGTGTGTTCGTGTATTGTGAGTGGATTTTATATCGACCTAGGAACTTTTCTATGAACTTAAGCCATGATAAAACCAGTGATAATCATAAACTGTTTAATTTCAAGATACTTTTTCGTCATAATATGTTCATTTCGATTAAATAGTGGTAGTAGGAAATTGAGAGGATGCAGGTGACGTAAGCACTCAGTTATGTAAGCTACTGTAGTATAGGTTCACATCGCGATTGAGTTGGTCCGAAATGCTGTCTAGAAACAGTGCGGTGCCGAATCAATACGACAGCACTCAACGGATAAATTATATAATCATTAAATGACCGACCAAGTTTGAAAGTTTAGTAAAGGTGGAATAATGATACTATTTCACGGGCGTATCTAGACAAGCTAAGGAGCAATAAAGGCTAGAGTACGGTCACTGGAACGTTTATACATCACTTTCAGCTTGAGGGACAGAAACAATCAAATCAGTGGCATTCGCAAGTATATAAAAGCTGTTATGAAGATAGTTTAGCTGCTGATACATCGTCAATATTTGGCGAAGAAACAGCTTCTCACATTGGAAGATAGGATTCTTCATTCGTGCATCTGGAAATGCGACCAAATTCCTCGTACTGATCTAAGTATTGCTAACCAAGCACCAGGTCTTCCATATTCAGCTCTCCAGCTTTCTGCAACGAATTTCTCTGCGCTACCACATAGTAGAAACAGCTTTTGGAAGAAAATTCACTTTGCATGATACCATGCTAATACAAGGTTTTGTTTGGAAGAGTTACAGGAATCCAATGTTTTGGAAGGGCAGGAAAAGATTTTAAAATTTTAGATGTACTACACCGATACCAACTCCTCCTGCCCCCAAATCTAAACACAGGTCAAAACGTCACCAGTTTTGTGGCCAGATAAGCAGTTTTACTTATCCTCACAACTCGCCAATGCTGTTGCTCGCTAAACTCGTTTGCAAGTATCGATATTCGAACGAGGTTGAGAAGAGTAACCCTTACAAGGCGAGCGGTTGCTTCTCAGTTTCTCGTGCTGTGCCTCCGGCTCACAGGAGCCAGAGCTCATTAAGCAGGCCGTAATGAGAGTCCGCGGCAGCGGTTAGCCCGCCTTCCGCTGCACTTGGTGTACGCAGAACCTGTCCTGCAATTCTGGCCCGAGGCAGCAGCACGTGGGCGGCGCCAGGGGACGCCCCGTCCGCACTCATTTCGCCGAACCTATCCCGAGTAGCCGAGTAGGTGCGCACGCACCCAGCGACCTTGCACTGAACCGTCGTACTGCTCGTGTTGCTTCTAGAGTCACTTCACGGCACACTGCATGTAACCCGAGCTGCTGGCTATAAACATTACAACAACAGGAAGGAAGAAACTTGAAACTTCCTGGCAGATTTAAACTGTGTGCCGGACCGAGACCCGAACTCGGGACATTTGCCTTTCGCGGGCAAGTGCTCAACCATCTGAGCAACCCAAGCACGACTCACGCCCCGCCCTAACAGCTTTACTTCTGCCAGTATCTCGCCTCCAATCTTCCAAACTTTACAGAAGCTGTCCTGCGAACCTTGCACAACTAGCAGTCCTGAAAGAAAGGAAATTGCGGAGATATGGCTTAGCCACAGCTTTGGGGATGTTTCCAGAATGAGATTCTGGAAACGGGAAGGATAGCAAATAGCAGTCTTCTCATTATCGTACTTCACAGTACTTTACTAAATCATTATATTTTCAGTAATGTGTAGAAGAAAGAAGAGAAAAGGGAAGGTGGAATGGAATAGTAGAATAGACAAAATTGAATGATTATTCATATGTAACGCTCACTTGGCTCTTATCCATCTCACTAACAATCTGAGATCATTTCAATGAAACAGCATATAACGCACGTCAGAAGCAGTGTCTGAAGCCACTAAAGTGAATTAAACAAATTATATAGTCACAAATGGCACTCATTAGTTGATATGCACCTGATATATATTGAAGTCTCTACTTTACAAAATTAACCCTCTCTGCCGGCCGCTGTGGCCGAGAGGTTCTAGGCGCTTCAGTCCGGAACCGCGCTACTGCTACGGTCGCAGGTTCGAATCCTGCCTCTGGCATGTATGTGTGTGATGTCCTTAGGTTAGTAAGGTTTAAGTAGTTCTAAGTTCTAGGGGACTGATGACCTCAGAAGTTAAGTCCCATAGTGCTCAGAGCCATTTGAACCATTTGAACCTCACTTGTTAAGTTCCATAGTACTCAGAGCCATTTGAGCCATAAACCTCTCTCCCCCTCTCCAATTTCTCTCTCTCTCTCTCTCTCTCTCTCTCTCTCTCTCTCACACACACACACACACACACACACACATACACACACACACACACACACACACACCAGTATTTGTCTCTCACTTCACGTTTCTGGGGGGAGGGAGGAGGGGTCAGAAGTAGGGCCGTTGTTAAGTCTAAAGTCCACACGTGCTGTGTTGCAGCACGTGAGAGTATCCGATATTTTAGAGGTCGAAGAGTTACCTCCTTGTAATAGAAAGGAAACGGGAGCCGATATCGATTCGATAACATATGACAGAGACCGGAGATAAGCAGTCTACGATCGCATGACAGGTGGAATGATAACAGATCAGTATCTCACGTGACGAGACAGCTGTAATCGACAGCAGTAATACGTCATGCAGTAAGACTGTGCACATACACTCGACCGTCACGTCAGAGCTCCTGTACACTTGGATCACTTCTTGACACGTTCAGATTTCACAGAAGAAATATGACTGGAACTTGATACTCAAAAAGCTGTTTTCCTGAACTCTTACTTTTTTAATTTTTACCCGCAAGAAAGCACATCGCTGTTTGTCTAACAACTTTCATCAGAATCGGTTGACGACGCACAAAATTTCTTGATCGGATCAACATGTGTTATGTACACTTATCGCTCAAAACTAATACTTCAAATACAATTCTGCCTCGACCGTTTGTTGCGTTCGCGTTTCAGATAATTTCGACGTCACCTAAAAAGTAACACACACCAAGTAATTACACACCAACCACAGTGATGACTTAAAACTTTTGTACTGCACCATCTGAGTTCACATATCTCTCTGGTTAACCTAGCGCGTAATTACTGTACATACCTTTGACTTATCTTAAGTTACTTTCAAAAGAATGCCAGGATAATTCCTTTGTCATGAGTGGGACAGATTTTGATATGATCAAATGGAAAACATCACACTACCTAGAAACGTCGTCTGAGCTCACCAGAATGTATTGGCACTAACGTGTTGTTATGAAATCCCCACCATTCTCTCCCTCCCTTCCTCCGCCCCCCCCCCCCCTTGCCGTTCACAACAGAGGTACAGCATCTTTAGCATAATTAGGCAGTGGCAACAGACATTGTATTTTTAATCACGATTCTCACTGTAATTGTTGGTTATTGTTCATCAGATTGAGATGAGTAGCCTTAAGCAAGGCGTTACGTTTACACACAAGTTCTCTTTCAATTGGTCTAATGTAAACATTAAAATATCAGTGACGTACCTAAACAAAAATCCATTATAATTATTGCAAGTTACCTTTATTATATTACTAACAAAAACCGCATTATCCCCAATATCTCTTAAATGCATTCTGAAATTTATTCGAAAGGCACGTCCTCTTTGCTATTTAGCGGCATCGTTGATAGAGTCAACGGTAATTTTTTTTTTTTAGGTTGGAGTTCGTTGCACTGTACGTAGAATATTGGTCAATAAAACTAAGAAAGACACGAAGAGAAAACTCTACAAAGTAATGGCAATACCTATGCTCACATATGGAAGCGAGCCCTGAACTACAACTAAGAAAGACGAAAAAGTGATACAGTCAGCTGGAACGATATTTTTAAGAAAAGTAGAAGGATGTACTCTGATAGATCAAATAAAGAATTCTGAAATAAGAAAATGATTGAATTTATTTTACATGAATGAAACAATAGAAACGAGATAACAAAATGAAAGAAGCACATTGAAAGAATAGTCAGACGCATAATAGACTACAGACAGTAGGAAAGAGAGATGTAGGTAGACCAAGGAAAAGGTGGCTTTTGTGGAGAGGTAACAAGCTATAAGCCTACTCCTTGAAGAAGAAGAAGAAGAAGAAGAAGAAGAAGAAGAAGGAGGAATTTATATTCCTCCAGGAAAACTCCGTCACATTGCCGCTTAATTCACTGATTGCCTACATTGTTATCCCTGATACCGTCTTTCACTTAATGCGAAAACATAGAAGTTTTACTTTTCTAAGAAGTATACTGTTTCCAGGAACTTGAAGTAATGGAGTGGAGGTGATTAACTTCTTTATCCATATCTTCTTGTCATACCTCATCAGTAACCTATGTTGTAATAGTTATTTGAAATGTATATGCATAAGAATTCATGGTACGAATTGAAATTTCTTTCGAAAAGACAGTTGTTCGATGAATCCAACTCACTCTTGTCAAAACATATGAAGATAGTAACTGTTCCGAAAGAACAGATACCAATGATGACCATGCAGCTTCTCTAGAATGAAATGATAATTAATCGAAACCCTCAGTTGCCAGCAGGTGTTGTTGATATACCTCAATGGGGACAGCTGAACACACCGGGACACGAACCCGGGATCTCCTGCTCACATGGCAGACGCTCTATTCACTGTACCACCAAGGGCACAGAGGAGAGCGTGACTGCAGGGACTTATCCCTTGCATGCTTCCCGTGAGACCCACATTCCCAACTGCCGGGGCACACATTTTCAGCTGTCCCCATTGAGGTATATCAAGAACACTTGTTGACAGCTGAGGGTTTCGATTAATTATCATTTCTTATCAAAACAGTTGATGGACCAAGCGCGAGAGGAATGAGCCCTTCACGACCGTAGTATTCCCTTTGTGTGTATCATAGAAATTTCCTGGTCACCACACCCCATCTCCGCTTTATTGTGATTGCGACGCCGAGGACCACATCGACCACATCATTTTCGGCTACCATCTGCGATACCAGACGTAAACGAAATTACTACAGTACTTAGTGCTTCGTCGGCAACAACTTTCCACCAGAATAAAGACACTACTTACAACGATTGATGTGTCTCTACATACAGCTACATTCAAATAACTTTTTAGAGTCTGAACAAGTTATAATTTCAATTAAAAATTTTCTGGGTTTTTCACCACGTTGTGAATATGTAAAACTACCGACGTTTCGGTCGCTGTTTCAAATGACCTTCTTCAGGGTGTTTCAGTAAACAAGAAACACCTTGAAGAAGGTCACTTGCAACAGTGACCGAATCGTCACAAGCCCAAAAAGACTGGTTTTTGTTGGCAAATCAGTTCGAACCTGCAAAAAATCTACTAAAGAGCACGTCAACACTAAGTTTACCAGTGCTCTTGTGCAGTGTGGCTGAGAGGTATGGGACATTTACCAGATAGGATTGGCGGAGGTCATCGAAAAAGTTCAGAGGAGGGCAGTTCGTTTCGGATTGTCGCGAAATAGGGAAGAGAGTATCACGGATATGATACGTGAGTGGGGGTGACAATCATTAAATGAAAGACAATTTTTCGCTGTGGCGAGATTTTTTCACGAAATATCAATCACCAACTTTCTCCTCCGAATGCGAAAATACTTTGTCGTCTCTCACTCACATGGAGAGAAACGGCCATCAAATAAAATAGGGAAAATCCGACCTCGCGCAGGAAGATCTGGGTGTTCATTTTCCCACGTGCTACTGGAGACTGGAACGGCCGAGAAATAATATGAAAGTGGTTCTGTTAGCCATGTGCTAAACATTTAACTAGACCTGCAGAGACGACGTGTAGACGGAGATTAACAGGCAGAGTCAGCAGTACGAGCAGTAAAAGTTAAAAGAAAATGACGTTGTCCAGCGGCGTCTCGTCTACTAAAGAGGGAAGAGTACGCCAGAATTTTTGTGTAGCCTTGCCGTAAGCAAGGTGAAGAGATTAGATGCCGGCAGATAAGAAATGGAGCAGAGAAACAGGAGACGGTCGCGGTGCGTGCCGCGTTTTGCGAATCGCTGCCCTGCGGCGCGCAGCTTTCTCCGGGGAGCAGCTGAGACTTTCACGGCCTCCAGCCCTGCCCTGCCGTGCCCTGCCCCGCGTCCCGCTCACACACACACACACACACACACACGTACACACATGGCGAGCACGCGCCATGACCTCACCCCGCCATCGGCACTCGACCCTCGCCGGACGCTTTCAGAGGCAGCGCGCCGCCGTACATGACAATCGTGAACTCCAGCCGGCGTCCTAGTGCCTTCACCACAGCAAGTGGCTTCTGCAGACACCCAAAACTATCTACTTACACTGTCCTATTTTTTTTTTTTCGAAGGAATAGTTCCAAGAAACACTGTACCAAATTTTATTATAATTATTTTTTGTTGCTTTCATTGTATTGTATCTATAGCGCAATGTTTGTGGGACATGCTTGCATAGGGTGTAACAGGTATAATTACAGATATTTCTGTTGGTGACGGAGGCCGGTATACTGAACAACATTACATCATTATCTACATCACTTGTGGAATAAAATTATAACTATTAGGAGAATTATACTTTTAGGTTGGTTAGTACCTGCAAGTACATGTGGCCAAGCTCAGTTGCCCCTTGGTAGCAGGTCAGGTGTTGAAGTACGACGTGTGGACGCACAACGGCTACTCGAAACCGAAAGGTTACGACTGTGCTGAAAATATCAGATAGTAGAATGAGATTTTCACTCTGCAGCGGAGTGTGCGCTGATATGAAACTTACTGACAGATTAAAACAGTGTGCGGGGCGAGACTCGAACTCGGAACCTATGCTTTCCGCGGGCAAGTGCTCTACCATCTGCGCTACCCAAGCACGACTCACGCCCCGTCCTCATAGCTTTACTTCTGCCAGTACCTCGTCTGCTACCTTCCAAACTTTACAGAAGCTCTCCTGCGAACCTTGCAGGAATAGCACTCCTGAAAGAAAGGATTCTGCGGAGACATGGCTTAGCCACAGCCTGGGGGATGTTTCCAGAATGAGATTTTCACTCTGCAGCGAAGTGTGCGCTGATATGAAACTTCCTGGGAGATTAAAACTGTGTGCGGGCCGACACGAACGCGGGACCTTTGCTTTTCGGGGGCAAGTGCTCTACCATCTGAGCTACCCAAGCACGACTCACGACCCGTCATCACAGCTTCAATTTTGCCAATACCTCGTCTTCTATTTTTTAAACTTCACAGAAGTTTCGTCCTGGAGTGCTAGTTCTGCAAGGTTCGCAGAAGAGCTTCTGTGAAGTTTGGAAAGTAGGAGGCGAGATACTGGCGGAAGTGAAGCTGTGAGGGCGGGGCGTGAGTCGTGCTTCGGTAGCTCAGATGGTAGAGCACTTGCCCGCGAACGGCAAACGTCTCGAGTTCGAGATTCGGCGCGCACACGGTTTTAATCTGCCAGGAAGTTTCATCAGATAGTAAATTATGGGACATGTTTGTGGGAAAACAGTTCGTCGTACAGAAAAAAACAAATAGCACACTCATGTGTATCCGTGTTAGAACACCCCATACAAATATATTTGCACTTATACCCGTTTTATTCCTGTATGAAATTGATATAACAGCCAAAATTAGACGATACGCTTTTATAGGGACTCGCACGTTACTACATAGGCTTTCCCGACTTAATATTTCTTGGCACTCTCCTCGGGTTTGCTGCCGGATCCTAAAATCAACATGACTCGATATTTCGACGATCCACCAGTCTGCCATGTTCAGGTGCACGATGCTGCTGTTGAACCCCCTGAAGACTGATGCCAGGGCTGCAGATCGTCGTTTTACTAAGACCTCCGTACCGTACATGGCGTATGTGCCACCCACCATAGTTGCTACGCACGAAGATTGAGCTGGCGGCGCCGCCCGTAGTAGAACACCAGAACCAACAACATATCGCACTCAAAGACTGTCTTCAAACACTCGAGCCAGCCGCACCAATGAGCGTCGTGTTTTGATGCGAAATAGTACAGGGTTCCATGTTCTGCGAAGTTGAAAACCCTTACCTTTATTGCCGGCCGGAGTGGCCGAGCGGTTCTAGGCACTTCAGTCTGGAACTGCGCGACCGCTCCGGTCGCAGGTTCTAATCCTGCCTCTGACATGGATGTGTGCGACGTCCTTAGGTTAGTTAGGTTTAAGTAGTTCTAAGTTCTAGGGGACTGATTACCTCAGATGTTAAGTCCCATAGTGCTCAGAGCCATTTGAACCTTATCTTTATCAATAAATTGTCTGCTAACCTAATTTCAATTTGCTCTTAATAAATATTGTTCCAAAAATGGGAGGTATTGGCAGCTATCGAGGTCTCGTCAAATTTTACCACGTGTCCCTCGTTTAACCAACGGTTTGCTACTACTGATTTTTCAGGCCTTTGTAGGTGCATCTGACGGAAGACAAGCCCTTTCCTCTTAGCAGGAGGTGAAACACTGTATTATTTCGTATCAAAACACAGCGTTCTTTGGTGCCGCCGGCCTGAGTCTTCGTGCGCTACATCGTTGGCGCCGGTTTTCTACTAGGGCCGACGCTACCAGTCTAGTCTTGGGGCAGCAACAATGGTGGGCGGCTTATGTGCCGTGTAGGGTACTGAGGCCCGTACAGGAAGACGATTTTCCGCCTTGACATATTTATGTAAACTGAAGGAGGAGAGGGGAGCAAGGAAACTGAAGAAACTAGTGACATCAGCTGCATAAGGACTACGTGCAGCATCAGCGGCGACGCGTCAAATCGTGCGCCAGACCGGGATTCGGACCCGATATCTCCTGCTTACTAGGAAGGTGCGGCGGTAACCACTGCTCCACCTGGACACAGTCTTCATCGCAACTCCGCAGATTATCTCGTCTCGCCTTTCTGCCAATTTACATTCCCACCTAGCGCCACCTATCCAAACAAAGTCCCTGTCCATGTCCTCCGTGCTCGCTACTTAAGAGATTTCGGCAGGAGGTCGAACGTAATTGTGCATCCGCACTGAGCGTGATGGACCCATTGCCCATCGAGGTGAATCTGTTATATGAAAGAGTTGTGTCTGTTCTTCCGGAGCGGTTCAAGGCACTACAGTCAGCAACCGAACGACCGCTACGGTCGTAGGTTCGAATCCTGCCTCGGGCATGGATGTGTGTGATGTCCTTAGGTTAGTTAGGTTTAATTAGTTCTAAGTTCTAGGCGACTGATGACCTCAGAAGTTAAGTCTCATAGTACTCAGAGCCATTTTGTTCTTTCGGACATGTCGAAAGAACAGACACCAAGCATTCATATAGCCTTGGCTTCAGTTTTCATTGGGACTCAGTAGCAGCGTTCTCCTGAAGATGGCGGTTTGAGGATCGCAGTGAATATCGAGTGAAGCTGATTTTAGAATCCAGCAGCAAACCCAAGCAGACTGCCAAAACGACTTACCTATTTAAGAAAAAATATAAATATCCCTACATTTCATCCGTGATAATGCCACTGAACAAATATTTGAGTAATGATGAAGAGACTGAGAAATCAAAAGCCGTCTTAACAAAATCCCGGTGATGACTTGCTGTAGTGGAGTTGTTGCTGTGTTTATAAAGCACAGCTGATGTCCTCAGTAGGGTTTCTTATTCGGCGAGCTCATAACTCAGGTGGAGCTTACTGCACGCGAAACCGTTTGCATACCTGTTGCGGTAAACTCTGCAACCTGATTACGTATGAGGCAGTGGGCGTTCACCGCTGGAGCCGCAACGCTAACAGCGCAGTAACAGCGATCGTTGTCTCTCGCTGCTAAGCGACTTGACACACATTTTTAAGGTCGCGTAACTTCCTCGCACAACATCGTCTCCGTTGGTATCTCAGTGTGGTGAAAGAGCTACGTCTTTTTAAAGGTCATGCTCTTGTGTTAGAATCAACAGGAAACGAATAAGCAGCTACACCAGCACTATCGAAAGTCAGTTTTTTGTGTTTGCAGCAGTCTATCACCAAGACTGAAATCGTAAATGATGGTGAGGCAGTAGGACTTTCGTCCTGGAGTTAGCATCATCGATTCTCTTTTGTAGAAAAAAATGGTTATCTGAGAACGCGTCCAAGAGGAAAGAATGGTGTGGGGTGGGATAATGTTGTCCATGGTACTAGACATTAACGGTTGTTCTGAAAGTTGAGTATGTTACGCGTGCTCTTATGTGTGTGTTATACGAAACAACGATAAATTTTCTTAGTGATGCCTCGCTATTAAGATTACGTTACTATTTTAACTGCAGTGTTATCTATGATGTCTTAATTAAATGAGTTTCATGTTTTTAGCAGCGCTGAAAAATCTCAGTCCTTCATTATAATACTGCAGAACGCCATTGACTGTCAGCTGTTCACGCGTAAAAAGTGTCACGAGACCTGCAGGGGCAAGCAGACAACGCAAAAGTTAACATGTGGTCGTTTCTGACTGGATAAAGAATATAATACTTTTATTTTCTAATTTCAGAATCACTGGACAAACTGAAATTCGCAGAGAAATTCTCTGACTGACGCCTTTCCATTACGATAGCACTACTATTCGGGTACTTTAGCGCATGGTCACAGTTACAGGGTGACCAAATTGAAAGTAGAACCCAATTTTTTCGGTAAGTCCCTAAGTATATTCTAAATAGCAAATATTTCATTAGAAAACAATAGGAGAGGATGTACTCATTTGAAGAATAGCCTACAGATAAAATTTCAACGCCATTTAGCTGTTTAAGTGAGAATTAAATGATCGTCTGGTCATAACATGATCACTATCTATCCTAAAAAGATTTCGGTCGTGATTAAGCCAAAACCTTCAGAGCAACGCACGCGTGTTCATTTCCATCAGTGATGTCTCCACGAAGTGGTATCGCGACATTTGAATCCTCAGTTTTCATCAGAAAATCCACATCAGTACATGAACAACCGTTGCATAATGGTAAATATTGACGATTGATGGCCAGCTTCATTTTCTTCACTTTCTACAGCACCACTTTTGAAAAACAGTACGCAGACTAAGGGAAAGCGATCTCGCCATCCGTAGAGGCAACTTTATTTACAGAGTTGTAGTACTGGTCTGCATAACAATCAGGCGACAAACCTCCGGAAGGGGGAAAATCACATCAATTTTCGGTGTCTGCAGTTTCAATGGACATCAATCGTAGCAATTGTAATTGTGAATTTCTGTTTATTTAACCCAGGAACATACGTTTCTAGTGATTGCCTCATGCATCCATTTAACGAAGACTGTAATACGAGTATAAGCTGGTTCTCTTTTCATGGTTGGGGTTCACAGTCACGTCAAACTTTTAAAATTATTGTAACCATTGACTGCAGCAATTGTTTATTTTCACTACTGGAGTTTCGGCATTAGGGCCATTATCTGCTGGTATACTGCAAACGTTAAAAAATAAAGACCAGAGTATATATATATATATATAGTAGTGTATTACAAAATTGGCAGCAATAACACATCACCGTCGTATCTAAGCGTTTTATCTTTAAGAGTACAATAACATTAAACGAACGTGAGGCTATATAAATTATAAAAAATAAGTAAATTACATAAAATGCTATCCTTACTAACATTCTTAACACAAACTCCACAGACGACTGTTCATGTGCGCTGTTTACGTGTGAGACGGACGGTGTGAAGATACTTTCACAGGTTGTACTATCTATGCTCTCGTCAGAGACAGTGCAGTCCAGCGATAACAACTGTAATATACTATCATAATATGGGAATGCAGATTTTCTCGACAAATTTCCATGTAAAATGTTCTCCGGTTATCTGCCGAGTCTAGGAGTATTTCTGCGGCAACGTTTCGATAAGTTTCCTACTCATGATGTCAAGACTTAATCACAGTGTCATAATATTATATATTTGTTGACATAATACTGCACTCTGTATGATACAGTTAAATGGTACAAAGGGACGGGATAGGGAATTTAGTTATAACGTAGTGGCGTTAAAGTACATGGGTTACCTGTCACGAAGAACTTACAGTGACTCCGCTGCTCGTACAGAACGGGTAGTAATAATTTCATTTTTCATCATTTTAGATGCGTTAACGTTGCACCAGGTGAAACAACAGAGAAGGCAAAAAAATACTCGTTCATTAACCGACACGACAAAACAACGAAAAGCACAGCACATCCCATCCCTGTCATTTTGTTTATTTTCTATTTTATTTTATTTTTAGAATGTCTTTTATCTTATGTAATGTATTTTAGCAGATCTCCATAAACACTGTGTAATGAGTTTTATAAGTTCAACTCAAAAAGACCTTGTCACTAACGTTCTAAGCACCATGGAAATGTATGACTTATTTTACATACGTTTTTGCATATTTATATTACATTTCACATACTAGAAGGGAGTAAAGAGACATGTCCCTTTATAGAGCGAGAAGTGTCTCGTCATATACTTTTGTCTCAATTTATTGAGCTGCGCTTTTGGTTCTTTTGTTGTGTCGGTTCACCAGTGAGCATTTTTTATGCCTTTGGTGTCGTTTCACCTGTTGCAATACATACTTTTTCTCTTCTCTGCTGTTTCATTCCTCTCCCCACAACTGTGCGGGAATGGGCTGTCAGCGGTTATAGCTCGCCCCACTTCAGCCAAACGGTGTTAAAAACTTGAAACATACTGTAAAGACTGACGTAGTATCAGAGGAATGAATGTTTTCACATAGTAAAATACAGATGGTCAGTTGCATAAAGTAAAAGAAAAAGAAACTGATTTCTTGCTTGATTAAGGTATACGAACAGATGAATGAAATGATGAGTTTATACAGGCTGCCAGGGTAGGGGTCGCAGGAAATTTGTAGCGTATGGCGTTATGCTAGGAAGGGTTTTCTGTGAGTGGATGTTTGGTGGGTGGATTTGGGAGAGTGAAGAAGGATGCAATTTCGAACCAAGCTTTAGAACGTGGACGGAGTGGAGGGGCGAGGAATGAAGACCTGGAAGTGGGAGGGGGGGGAGGGAACTTGGGTCTTCTAGATATGGTAGGACGGTATATATCAGGGCGGATTTCATGGTAGAGCAAGAGAAGTCGATGGAAGTGTCATTGGGAGAGCATTTCGAGCGTGTGGAAGTTTAGTGCTGGGGAGAGGGGGAGAGGGGGGGGCGTGGTAGTATGGGTGCAGGAGCATTCCAGGATCAGAGCGTGAGGGAAACTATCGAGTTTTTGGCGTAGAGTCTGCTGGTAACGTAGAATGTTCGAAGGCGTTCGGGATGGGAGAGAAGGGGGGGGGGATTTTATGTGTTGTTAGAGGAAGATCAGTTTGGATTCCGTAGAAACACTGGAACACGCGAGGCAATACTGACCTTACGACTCATCTTAGAAGAAAGTTTAAGGAAAGACAAACCTACATTTCTAGCATTTGTAGACTTAGAGAAAGCTTTTGACAATGTTGACTGGAATACTCTCTTTCAAATTCTAAAGGTGGCAGGGGTTAAATACAGGGAGCGAAAGGCTATTTACAATTTGTACAGAAACCAGATGGCAGTTATAAGAGTCGAGGGACATGAAAGGGAAGCAGTGGTTGGGAAGGGAGTAAGACAGGGTTGTAGCCTCTCCCCGATGTTATTCAATCTGTTTATTGAGCAAGCAGTAAAGGAAACAAAAGAAAAATTCGGAGTAGGTATTAAAATCCATGGAGAAGAAATAAAAACTTTGAGGTTCGCCGATGACATTGTAATTCTGTCAGAGACAGCAAAGGACTTGGAAGAGCAGTTGAATGGAATGGACAGTGTCTTGAAAGGAGGATATAAGATGAACATCAACAAACGCAAAACGAGGATAATGGAATGTAGTCGAATTAAGTCGGGTGATGCTGGGGGAATTAGGTTTGGAAATGAGACACTTAAAGTAGTAAAGGAGTTTTGCTATTTGGTGATCAAAATAACTGATGATGGTCGAAGTAGAGAGGATATAAAATGTAGACTGGCAATGGCAAGGAAAGCATTTCTGAGGAAGAGAAATTTGTTAACATCGAGTATAGGTTTAAGTGTCAGGAAGTCATTTCTGAAAGTATTTGTATGGAGTGTAGCCATGTATGGAAGTGAAACATGGACGATAAATAGTTTGGACAAGAAGAGAACAGAAGCTTTCGAAATGTGGTGCTACAGAAGAATGCTGAAGATTAGATGGGTAGATCACATAACTACTGAGGAAGTATTGAAAAGGATTGGGGAAAAGAGAAGTTTGTGGCACAACGTGACCAGAAGAAGGGATCGGTTGGTAGGACATGTTCTGAGGCATCAAGGGATCACCAATTTAGCATAGGAGGGCAGCGTGGAGGGTAAAAATCGTAGAGGGAGACCAAGATATGAATACACTAAGCAGATTCAGAAGGATGTAGGTTGCAGTAGGTACTGGGAGATGAAGAAGCTTGCACAGGATAGAGTAGCATGGAGAGCTGCATCAAACCAGTCTCAGGACTGAAGACCACAACAACAACAGGGGATTTGGGTGAGAGAGGATAAGCGGCCCCGAAAGGCTAGGTGTAGTGCTTGGCGAGCTGTGGGCTGCAGGTAGTAATGGAGAGAGGGAGGTGCGGAAATCCACGTCACATTTTCAGAGGTTGTGTCGGATAAGGGACTTTAAGGTGTGGAACTCCTATTTTTTGTGGATTACTCATCTTAGTAATTTTTTTCTATCGTGTGTTTTCTGCTCGATGATTAGCAGTGGGTGCTTGCATGTTAATGGGCGTTCAGGTGTTAGTCCGAGGTATTTTAGTGCGTTAATTAATTGGATAGGACTGCCGTAAATGGTAAGGTAAAAGTTGTGGGCGCGGAAGTTGTGTATGGTCCATACTATAATTGTTGTCTGGGTCTTGGTAGGATTGATTCTGAGGAAATTCTGGTTGACCAGGAGGTAAACTGATTGTGATGAATGTGGAGGGATCGCGGCGAGCTATATATACGCATGTAAAGTGATAGATAAGCTTTCTGCTGCCATGTCTGCATGAGGACCCAAACCACTGAATGTTCTGCAGGACGGACAACGAATGCAGTTTTATGCCACATCGTTATAAATAAATTTGATTACATCTTTCTGTATTCAACAAATTTAAATTGTTCTTGCTGCAATGCTCTACCCTTAACAAGAATGTGAAAGTATCTTCGCATTAACTGCCTCATTTCACATGTAAATAGTGTACAGTGGTTTATTGGAATTTGTGTTAAGGATGGTGCCACTGGTAATACTTTATGTAATTTATATCATTTCAAGAGGCACATAGCCTAGTGCTATTTTAATGTGCCTGTATTCTTGAAGTTAAATAACTCCGATACGATGATGACATGTGTACATTTCGGAGGATTTCTAAAGTTTGACGTGTACATTTCGGAGGATTTCTAAAGTTTCACATGTGCTGGAGTACAGTGTAAGTGAGGTGCTGTTGTTGCCATTTTTGTGATGTACTACAGTATACCTGATACCTAAGAGCCATTCTATGTCTGTATACTCTGTTCTCCAGTTTTCAGCTTTTGCTGTATACCGCCAGATAACAGCCTTAAGACTGAAACTGCAGAAGTGAAAATAAACAATTTCTATAGTCAATAGATACAATGATAGCTTTTTAAAAAATACTATTTTGAATCGCTCATGAATATATTTATTGACACTTATTGGCTAAGGTGCATCAACCGAGAATCTATCTAAGAAAAATTGAAGTGTAAATTAAATTAAATTAAATTATTCCCTGTAGAAGGGCTGAGAGTGCAGGTGATGTGAGAAGAGAGACGGTGGAAGGCGCTGCAGGCTGCACACACATTCTTCTGCTCATCGCCTCCATCATTCTAGCAAAGCGAACTGTCTGCCGATAGAGATTTCTGGAGTAGCTTTTATTTGGAAAAAATATTTATGTGTACGTCAGACTACTTGCCTATAGTCATCACATTTATTTGTCGAATGCATCAACTATAGTTAATAGAGAAACGTAACGTATGGAAAACCCGATGTATGACAGCAGCATCTCAAATACTTCGCGACGTGTTTATCGACTTAATGTACACCTATTAGCTGGAGAGCACAAACACCTAATCGACAGTGACATATACTGATTATCAGTCTCATCATCCAAATTCTAAGCGACTCAGCGCGTAGAAATCCATTAGCGGGTTGTTTCTTTGACTACTTGAAACTGTCTTTATAATGAAATGTGGCATAACATCCATTATATAAGATTTTTTCAGTTTCAACGCCTATAGGTCTTCGATGACATGCACACATTGAGTTTAAAGTGGAGAAGTTCCACATTGTGCAAATGAGTTTATAAATATTTAATTTTTATTATAATGAATAGTATTGATGATTACATTACGTGACGGAGTGGCTCAGATTAGCAGGCAGAAGGTGTACTCAACAACCGATCATTTAAACTTCAGAGGACACTCCTCGACACAATCTGTATACGCGGGTTGAGTGAAAAGTAATGCCTCCACCTTCGTTAATTGGGTTTGGATGGGAATATTTTAACAAATCAAACGCAGAAATAGTCCTTAGAACGTGATTTTTAGTTACCAGTATTCACCTTTCCACATAATCACCACACAATTGGATAGATTTCTGCCAGCGAGGAACAAGTTTTCTGAAGCCGTCACAGAAGAAATCGACACCCTGTTTCCGCAACCGCAGTCTCACAGTTCTCTTAACGTCATCATCAGAAGCATAATGATGTCCCCGAAGGCCGTCTTTCATTATCGGGAACAGATGAAAGCCATGTATAGAAGTGAAACGTGGACGATAAATAGTTTGTACAAGAAGAGAATAGAAGCCTCCGAAATGTGGTGCTACAGAAGAATGCTGAATATTAGATGGATAGATCACGTAACTAATGAGGAGGCACTGAATCGAATTGTGGCACAACTTGACTAGAAGGAGGAACCGGTTGGTAGGACATGTTCTGAGGCATCAAAGGATCACCAATTTAGTATTGGAGTGCAGCGTGGAGGGTAAAAATCTTAGAGGGAGACCAAGAGATGAATACACTAAGCAGATTCAGAAATATGTAGGTTGCAGTAGTCGCTTGGAGATGAAGATGCTTGCACAGGGTAGATTGGCGTGGAGAGCTGCATCAAACCAGTCTCTGTAATGAGAACTAAAACAACAATAACAACTTTGTATTGAAAATGGTATTTGTTTACATTTATGGATTGTGCATTTCTGCCCAGTGTGTAAGCCCCTAACATAGGCGCATTCCTGCCCAACTGCATTTTTCACATTTTGTTTCGTTTCAGAAACCTGTAAAGTGGCAGAGGTAGGTGGCACACCTTGTATATTCTATGTCAACAAATTTCTATTTTTCAGAAACACTTTTCTTGCTGAGTTGTGAATAACTTTGCACTCCTACAGCTTTATCCCCACTGTCTTTAGAATATCAATGAGTGTAATGGAGTCATCACCTTCAAAATCTTTCTCTAAACCTGCAAACGCTATAAATGAAGGTTTGCTTCTTTTTAACCTATTTTCTAAGGTAAGTCGTTGCGGCGATATTGCCTCACGTATTCCTACATTTCTTCGGAACCCAAAGTAATCTTCCCCAAGATCAGCTTTACCCGATGTCTCCTTTCTCCTGTAAATAATTAGTGCCAGTGTTTTACAGTAATAACGTACTAAGCTGGTGGTTCGGTTTTAATTGCATCTGTCAGCACCTGACATTTTTGGTATTCGACCTGTTACATTCTTCCTCGCCCGTTATAGACACAGACGAGGCAGCAGGTTGCTGCCAGTTTTCGCAGAGTTCGAGCCGCAGTGTGCATGCGCGGCCCCGTCTTCCGGTAGCCTTGGCGGGCGGCTTCCGTCGGCTCGCCGCAGCCCGAAATGCGGAAACGCGCGACTCACTACCGCCGCATAGGCCGGCCTTTCTCGCCGTATACGTACGTACGCTGCGTCTGTTAAACCTGGCTTGTACAGCACCATAGCGAGAGCCGCAATACCGTCCATCTGTCAAGCCCTTCAAACAAATCTGCACCCACCGGCGAGAAAGGTGGATCAAAGCAGGAGCCGCTCATATTAATTTGTGAAGTTCGATATTTATACCTTGCAAGAGTTTAGACTTGAATCGCATTTCTGATTTCAAAATGACTAACAATTGGTGCTCGGTGCACCACTGCTTACTTTCGAAATCTAGAAGTCACTTCTAGTGTACAAGACTGTTTATACAAGTTTCTCTGGATTCTGAAAAATCTTTCGTTTCAGCAGCCGGATACTACAAAGCTACGTAATCGACTTCATACTGACAGTTTTCTTTTGTAAGCCAGTAGATATTCGCGTTACTCTTCTTGCGTTTTTCGGCAGGACCCTAAGCCTCAGAGCTGAAGAATCGGCGATGAATGACGGTACTGAAATCACTCCAGAAGTGACATGTAGAAAATGTTGTCCTCTTAACCTCATAATTGTCTCTGACTTTGACAAAATTTTCGAATGCATTCTAATCCCACCATTAGATATCTGTGTTTAACCTGCCCAGTAGAGTATTACGAGGAGAACAAACAGTGAAACGTAAGTACTGAGTGTTTGAATGATCGAGTGAAACGCTCTTGAGGCTTTTCCACAATGTGATGTAAAGCGCTGGGCTTGCAGCTGCGATCTTCATTATATAAGGGGGAATTCATCATGCAGTCACTGAGCATTTAATAGATACGCTGTGGTATTTACGTCACTTGTGAAATGATGCAGCTACACACAGAAGCGACGATTCAGCTTCAATAAAAGAGCAAAACGTATGCTGCCCTAGTAATGATAACAACGTGGTCATCAACCAACAATGTGGGGGAAGGGAGAAAGAGGAATACTGAATTAATTTCTGTGAACAACGCAGAGAACAGTTAATTTCACTAGAAACATAAATAAACCGCATGTCAGTTACAGTACCATCATCTAGACTACATCTAGGGTTAACATAGCTTCGACATCCTTGAGGTACGGAACGTTCACAACGACGCTGAACTGGTAAGGTCCCAAAAATCTGACACCCTTAAAGAAGAAGAGGTAATTGTAGTAACGTTTTGAGTAGCAAAATGCAATAAGAAATGAGACAGTTTTATGGAGTTCCATTTCAATGAGAGAACTTGTCTTTTTCACAAACTGACCGAGATAATTTTGCACCTGGAGTAGCAATTAAGGCTAATGGTCTGATACAGTAGTTAAATAGATTCCAGACATATGGCACGAATGTGCTATATGCACGTACTTCTTGTATTAAAGGAATAAACTCGCTATAAATGTTTGTAGACGAGCTTCTGATGTTCTTCCATTGCCTCTGATGATGAGCTGACAAACTGTCAGCAGCTCTGTAGGAAACTAGACTGTCTTAGCATCTTTATAGGAGGAGAGGGGGGGAGGGAATAAGTGAGTTTTGGTTGGGGAAGAGGGAGCCAAGTTAAGAAATGTCTCTGAAGAAATACAATAAAGCAAAAAGACAGTAGACAATATATGCAGCTGAAATGAAATGTCCGGGAAGGGTAACATCATATGAAAAAGGCAGCTGAGAGTGACAATACAGATTTACAAGTGAGCTTCCGGAATTGGCTATCGTTACCTTATAACATTCACATATTACGGTAGGACAATGGTGTCCATCAAAAACTGTGGAATAATACCATATAACCAGCAAATTGAAAAGGTTTCTTGCACCAGGAGTCGAAACGAGATCTTTGCTTTTGTCGGACAATACACGCCGAACCACTCAAGGGCGTCTCTACGTAATAAGTGAAGGATGCAAAAACTTATCTGGCAATAAAGTCTAAATAACGCCCTGTCACAAGAAAGCAACATGTTACAGAACTGAGAGTAGTAAACTAGGCTCATAAACAATGCAATTGCCGTGCCATAAATAGTGGCCAACAGCAACTTCGAATGTAGTGCATAACTATTCAAGCTGTGCTTATATATTGCTAGCTGTTTCTTTCTTTTTTTGACTTGGATTTCGAAGTTTTGTAAAATACTAAATCTTTCAAAATTAAACTATTCGCTCTATGTCAAATAACATCTAGTGGGAATCGCTTCAGTCTTACGTCACGTCTTACATATAGACTTATTGTTAAAATTCTGACACCATACGACCGAAGGTCAGTTAACAAAAATTGCTTAGTCCAGCATACATGTCGCTAGATGACCACTACACTAAATATAGAGAAGTATGGGCCTATACGGAGCTGTACCGACAGTCGGTATTGCTACGGACTCACTACTCGCGGCCGGCCGCGGTGGTCTCGCGGTTCTAGGCGCACAGTCCGGAACCGCGCGACTGCTACGGTCGCAGGTTCGAATCCTACCTCGGGCATGGATGTGTGTGTGATGTCCTTAGGTTAGGTAGGTTTAAGTAGTTCTAAGTTCTAGGGGACTGATGACCACAGATGTTATGTCCCATAGTGCTCAGAGCCATTTCAACCATTTTCACTACTCGCGAATTAAATGTAAAGGGGCCAGGGTGAAACGACAATGCCACACCGTGTACCCGCCGCCACAGATTGTACGTGTTGCAGATTTACACATAGACGTACTGTTTGCATTATCTGACTGCTGTTGTAAATTGAATCACAGTTACACATTAGCTAAATCTGTTTTTAGATAGGTTCTACCTTCAGAAAACTGTTTTTTCTTCTTTTCTACCCAGACAAGTTTCACTGAAGTTACAGCATCATCAGTAGTTTTATTTTATCTTACCCTTAAATAGCAGGATAATTTGTCTTCGTTATCTGTATATGTAGAATTTGAGTCTTAAGAAACGTGTTGATAAACTCAAAAACAGACAACTCTTTTACACTTATCTAGTTAACAATACTGTGATTTTCTGTGGCGTTCTGTATTTTTGTGTGCAACTGCTTTTAATTCACAGTTTGTCATCTGCAACCGTAGAGGGTTTAATACAGAGAAAAATGGTAATTTACTAATGGGAGTATTGGACAGTCGTGGCTAACATTGTTTTATTCTATGTGAAAGAGGGTGTGCGTGTGTGTGTGTGTGTGTGTGTGTGTGTGTGTGTGTGTGTATGAGAGAGAGCCTAATGAGTGAGTGAAGCGGTTTTAGTTTTTTACTTTGTGTATGGTTGTTCGTTTATGGGTTTGGGTCGTCCGGCAATTCTTTGAAGGCAGAGAACAGAGTTCCATTACAGAGAGCTGCAAATTGGTTTATTGTTTCCTTTCCAGCTATCATAGCTTTTAGCTTTCTGTATTTGCTATATTTGGTAGCTTTATTCAATTATTAGTTTCTATGAAAGGGGGGGGGGGGGGGCTCCATTTCAGACCGGTGTTCACGGTCACTTGATCTGTGGTAGGTATCCATAAGGCGTAGTGTGAATGTAGAATGACAGCTGTTGCTTTTTAGTACTCTTCTGTGTTCTGTGTACTTCATATTGACATTTCTGCTTGTCTGTCCAATATAAACTGAATTTAAACATTGATATGTCAGCTGATAAATACGAGATGTGTTGTGTTTGTCTGCTCTGGTACCGGTTGTTCTTAGTGTCCTCTGTATTGAGTTACTTGTTCTATAGAATACTTTCAGTCGTTGCTTTGTGAGTATATTGCTACCGTATGAGTTGATTCGTTGTAAGTGAGAGTGAGTGCCTACTATTTGTTTGTTTATGTGACTAAGTGAATTATGTGTGCCTGGGATTGTATGTTATTGACGATCTCCTGTTTTTGTATGCTCGAGATTCATTTCATTTTTGCTATAATTTTGTGATTCAGTTTGTCGTGATACATCTATTCTTTCCAGCTATTTGTCTGATTATAATTGTCAGTAGTCCATTATTGTCGTTGTCTTCATTCAGTGGCATTTTACGCAATCTGTGCATCATGAGCTGTAAACTTACTTGTTTGTGTTTAATAGAGTGGTTTGAGTTTTTGTGTATGGCTGCGCTGTTGCTAATGAGTTTCTTGAAGAAGCACGCAAGAGGGATCTTCAGCATCCAGATGAACCGATTTCCGTTCATTTTTCAAAATATCCTGGTTTATGCAAAAAGTAAAGGAAAATGTGGAGATTTGCCAAGTTTACCGTTTAGCAAGCCAGTGTCAGTGTGGTGAAACGACATCAGCAATACGAACAACTAGTCTCATCAATAATGTATGCAATTTTCATGGAACACAAAAGCTATGGTCACATAGTGTGGAGTCAATAAAACTTTTTGGTACTTATGTCCAGAGCAGGTTTTTAGTAATCACAGGTTTGTATTTGTTCGATGAACCCTCTGCCAAGCACTTAAATGTGAATTGCAGAGTAGTCATGTAGATGTAGATGTACCGACAGATTAGCACGCGTGAGGCTGACAGAATAACAAAAGTATCATAACTTCCACTCACAGCAAAATACTTGTCTTCCTTGTACACTGGACCGAGCGAGAGGGTGCAGTGGCTCACACAACGTACTCGCATTCGGGAGGGCGATGGTTCAAATCCGTGTCCGGCCAAGCACTTAAATGTGAATTGCAGAGTAGTCATGTAGATGTAGATGTACCGACAGATTAGCACGCGTGAGGCTGACAGAATAACAAAAGTATCATAACTTCCACTCACAGCAAAATACTTGTCTTCCTTGTACACTGGACCGAGCGAGAGGGTGCAGTGGCTCACACAAAGTACTCGCATTCGGGAGGGCGATGGTTCAAATCCGTGTCCGGCTATCCAGATTTAGGTTTTTCGTGATTTCCCTAAATCGCTCCAGGCAAATGCTGGGATGGTTCCTTTGAAAGGGCAAGGCCGGTTCCTTCCCCGTTCTTGTAATATTCCGAGCTCGTGCTTTGTCCCTAATGACATCGAAGTCGACAGAACGTTAAACCCTAATCTTCCTCCCTTCCTTCCCTCCTCCTTTGTGCGTTCAGCTACCCAACAGCCATCACCTTTTGCAAGTTAATTGTAAACTTCTGGCAGTTCACCCTTAAGAAAGAAACCTAAGTTCATTTCACTCAGCGCAAGAACGATTTATCATACCTAAAGAATCTGCGCTCTCGTTGAGCTATTTACATGCCAGCTGCGAAGCAAGACCGACATGTGAAACAGGTTTACCTGAACACGTGCCACACCTCTATTGGAACTTTCACGCCGTACCGCGACCATCAGAGCAAACCGATGTGGAGCAGATAGCAGGTAGCACGACTTATCGTCGCTTTCCATCGTCAGGAGCTACGCTTGTTCATTGTGTGGTGAGGCGGTCACCAGGCTGCACACATTGCGCCGCTTACTCAGCTACCGGATTGAGACAAAGCACCAGCTTCATACGAAGTTACACATCCGATACAGCGGCGATAGACGGAATTCCGAAACAGTTGCAAACTAGTAAAATTTGTTTTGTTTTCTTTCGACCTGACTGATTACAACAGCGACATTAGGATCAATGGTCTGTCGCTGCAACGCCGCTTTCTGTTTAACTTTTCTCAATTACATATTTCACATCACTGCTTGTGAAACACATTTCAGAGACGTCCACCCTTTATTTTCCGTTCAGGTTATCCCACCCTCAGAAAATCACTCCCGCAGAGACTGGTGTTCCCCGTAAGAAAAAATGAATCATTATTTGTTAATCAGCCGCGCTTAATTTCTTTTCCCGTACACGGAAGAGCGAAAGAAATAAATTTTTTACGTGTACAGTTTCCCAACTTTAGGCTCGTAGTTTTGTTTCATTTTCTACAAAATTAGTACAGAATATTAAGGAAATATAATTCCCCAATCATTCAACTGTGCAAGATGAGAAAATAGTCCTATTAATGCACCGTATTTGGGTGTATTCACCTATAAATTAACGAGGAAACAGATGTTTCACACATTATGGCACTGTGTCAAATATTAGGTGTACCAACAGTGCATAACAGTAGGTGAAAGCCCCAAACCGTTACGAATTAAATTAATACTGCGCAAAATAAGCAATATAGTGTTTTTCATTTATAAGTAAATTAAGTAATTTTTTAAGTTTTGCTGTTGTTGCTATCTTCATTCTGAAGACTGATTTGACGCTTCTCTCCACGTTAGCCTATCTTGTGTAAGTCTCTTCACCTCTGTATAGCTAGCAGAACATTCACCCATTTGAAGCCAGTTGGTATAGCGAAGCTCTCATATCCCTCTACACTTACCTCCATTTCAAACAAATGATGTTTTGATGCCTCAGGATATGTCTCATCAGTCGATCTCTTAATTGAGTGAGGCAGTGCTATAAATTTCTTTGCTCTCCAATTTGGTTCGTCCCCCCCCCCCCCCCCCTCCCCCTCAGTAGCTACCCGAGCTACCCATCTAATCTTCAGCATTGTTCCCGAAGCGGTAACTTGTGTCGCTTGAAACTTAAACCGCCGCTGTATATAAGCCATATGTTCAAAAGTATCCAGACACCTAACAGTGGATATTAATATAGCTTATGACCACCTTACGCCTTTATGGCGGCTTGAATCGCGCTCAGAACACTTTCAATTAGGCGTCCAAATGTGAATGGGGAAGCGGCAGCCCATTCTTCTCTAACAGTCGAATCCAGAGAAAGTAATAATTTTGGACGCTGTGGTCTCTAGTGAATTCGACGTTGTAATCCATCCGAATGGTGTTCTATTGGGTTCAGATAGAGTATGTGTGCAGACAAGTCCATTTCAGGAATGTTATTGGCTACAATCCATTGCCTTAGAGATGCTGCTTCATGACAGGATGCATTGTCGTGCTGGAAAAAAGTGTCATCGTCTCTGAACAGTTCCTCCACATTACACAGTACACAATACTGTAAAACATGTTCAGATCTTCCCACGTTTAGCGTTCTCTTAATAAGAGGACCAGACCCTAAACACAAAAAACACCCCCATACCGTAACACCAGCTCCTCCGCCCTTCACTGTTGGCACTACACATGATGGCGTGTAACGTTCTCCATGTGTTTGCTAAATCCAAATCCCTCCATCGATTTGCCAAACGGTGGTACATAACTCCAAATCACTAGACTCGTTTCCAGCCATGTTCTTTACATCGCCTGAAGTGACGCTTAGGATCGACAACAGGAATGTGGGGGCTTATTATGGATTATTCGACTGTTGTACTCCATTCTCTTTAACTTGCTGTTCAGTGATCGTGCTACCTGGACTACTACTATCGGCAAGTAACTCACAAGTGGTTCCTTCCGCTGATTCAATGAGATTTTTTTACGACCAGCCTCCGCAATTTTCGATGATCGCTGTCCGTGCTTGCTTCTTCACTTGCCCCACTTCACAATTACATCAATAAAGGTGACTTGGGCAACTAAAGAAGGGTTGAAATGAAACTGATGAATATGTTACTAAGGTGACATCCAATGACTAGTCTACGTTCAAAGTCACTGAGTTCTCGAGCCGGCCGGAGTGGCCGTGCGGTTCTAGGCGCTACAGTCTGGAGCCGGGCGACCGCTACGGTCGCAGGTTCGAATCCTGCCTCGGCCATGGATGTGTGTGATGTGCTTAGGTTAGTTAGGTTTAATTCGTTCTAAGTTCTAGGCGACTGATGACCTCAGAAGTTAAGTCGCATAGTGCTCAGAGTCATTTGAACCATTTGAACTGCGTTCTCCCTACTGACCTATTCTACTGTTACTGCTTATCTACTGACAACTCACTACTGCCTGCCTCCTTTTATACTGGCATCTCCCCCTCGAGTTATCGAGTAGCCAAATCTGCATTGCAGAGGGGTGTCCACCTACTTTTGATCAGATAGTGGATAAAGATTACGTATGAGCTCGGCAGGTAAAGAGTACGCTGCCTTCACCTGACGAAAGGCAGGAAACGCTTCTGCACCGCCCTTACGCCTGTCAGGCTAGAGACGAAAACAGCAGTGTCTACAGTAAACAGCGGCGGCCACGCCGTGTTGTGGTCCACAGAGCAAACACGGGTCTCCGTGGGAGGCGCTGATTGACGTCACTTGTGGGGCGCACAGCTCTGGTATTCCCCGTCGCTTCTGGCGCCGGCCTTGTGCCGTCGTGCCTGTTGGACACCCGCCACGTTATTTTGGCAACACACGAACAATAATTCTGACACTCGCAGAAATTAATGTGGGTCTACTGGTTTGGGTGCAGACAGCATAAAGCAAAGACTTTGTGCTACCCACTGGTTCCTTCCTTGCTGATTATATTTCCTGTGCATACTTTACAAGGTCTGTCTGAACATCCTGTGAATGATATCACAATTAAAGAAAATGTAGGATACGAACAAACTCTCATTATTCAACTTCATAATCGTCACTGAATAGCAGTTATACACTTGGAAAAATTTGTACAGCCTATTAGAAACTCTCAGAGTCTGTTACATTTTACTGTCACACGCGTTGTCTCGTCTGATGAAATGTGTCGCAGGCATCTGTGCACTGCGACCATAGTGGTTGCCTCCTCTATCCTGGACTGAACTGATATCCCACGTATCACCTTCTATGATGATGGTTTGCGGGAAGGATGGATGCTATTCACAAAACTCATCCGTGCTGCAACCCAGTACATACCCTCTGTTTAGCCGAAAGTATAAGAGTGATGGTGTTAACATTACAACAGTGATTTCAATGTCAGTATTGAGAAAATTGCAGATTTTGTCTCGCCAACTGTCACACATGCTCGATGTTGCCTCTCGTTATGCTATTTGTCAGACGACCCAAACGAGGCGTATGTCAGCACTTTTCTTTCCTCCCTCCGACCTTTCGAACCAATCGTAAATATATCAACATTCATTTTTACTTACATTTCTGGACTGTCTCTTTCTCCATTATATATATTAGTGCTCCTGTTAATACATATCGATAAAACGAATAACACACTAGACTAATTTGGAACCGCTCTATCGAACAAGCAGGCAAAATTCCACTTTAAATATCATTTTGTTTGTAATGGGAAACAAACCGACGCTTTCCGTCGACTCTGGGTATCGTATGAAACACATGGTAAGCAACATTTGTTTGTGCTGACTCCATCTACACGTAGCAAAAACTAAATTCCAAATATCTCCCGAAACGCCAGAGAAAATGCCCCTGACCACCCATAGGAAAGACACTACTCATTTTAAGAGAGCTATTTAACTCCAATAATCGTAATTTTCTTTCCTTTGTCTCGCCTAAACTCTCTTCTTACTCTCGCTGTGTTCTCTCTTGCACTCTTCCATTTATGTCCTGTTCTATTTTCGATGTTGGTTCTTGTTTAAGTGAATATTTCTTTATAATGTTTCTGAACAGTTCTCGATTGTTTATTTTGTCTAGTATGATTTCCAGTTCTTTAATTTTTTTTTAACATCAGTGATCCATTTTGTGTTGTTTTTGCCTATGTTTGCTATTTGAAAGATTTACCTTGTGAGTCTGAACTTGTTCATCCTGTTGATATGTCCGTTACATTTCATCCTCCTCTTTCTAAAGGTATACATTGTTGTTTCTATCGGCTTTTAGAGCTCTCTTGATGACCTCTTTATCCACATTCCTTCGCGAAAAACTGGTCTGAATATTTTCCTTAGAATTTCCCTTTCCTGCTTTTCAGTATATCTTATTTTTATATGTCCATGAATCACTGTAGCTTCTGCAGCGTAGAGTACTTCTTGCAAAACTATTGTGCTGAAATGCCTTAGTTTTGTGTTGACAGAAATAGACTTTTTATTTTAGTGACCCAGGTGAGTTTATATGGTGTCGGTAGTATAGATACAGTTGTTGTGATGTTTTGTACCTCAGCATGGACCCCATTCAGTGTGTTCACACATCAATGTCTGACTTGCTCCACAGGGCAAAATAAACATTAATTTCTTGTTTATGTCCTGTATACCTGGACATACTAACGAACCTCAAAACATAACACTTGCAATAGCTGTAATTATCAGCCTGCAAGTGAAGTAAATGCTGATGTTATTTTGTTCAGTACAATGTCTTCAGGCATCACTAGAAATATCTGCACATATACACTGAGCTATAATTACATTAAAGACATCTCTTTCTATTGAACTATGCTCCCATACATTTTACACTTGTTATTTCTTAAATACCAATCTATTTACCTATTTTTCTAGATGTATTCCCGTAACTGCGGTGACAGCAGCGAGAAAATATAGGGTCACCCATAACAGTAAAATGAAAGATCCGTCGACCGGAAGTGGATTTAAAAGGGCTACAGAGGAAAACTACAAAGGAACAGAGAAGGATACCCTCATCGCTTAACGACTGCACATGCGCGAGAAAAACATTCTCTTCAACAGACTACAGCCATTAACAAGTGTTATCTTTTATTACTACGAAATAACGGTGAAAATTAATGCTATTAACAAACCGACAAGATTAATGATTGGTACTCGTGAGGAAAATGATAGCGAGATAGATTTCTGGAGGGCAGCCGTAGTGGCAATCTTATTGACATAAAACGTTTGAAACTGCGTCACAAAAAAGTCACTCTCTGCTACGGACATATAGGAATTGGACATAATTTCACTTTCACTTTGAACATGGGATAATCTTTATCAGAAGGAGTGGAAGTATCCAATGCTAACTAATATGGTAAGGACAAAATTGTGGCAAAAGAATAACTTTTGAATATTCAAATTACTTGGAGCGTTGGATTCAGCGAGAAATAAGAATCACTGGATATCACATCGTTCATTAGTCATCCAATCATTTATTTTCATCGGTGGGCACACCACGTTTTAAGTGACTTCCGTTTTTCTCAGTATATGATAACCGTCAATTAAAATAGAACATTTAAAGCATACTTCGTAAGCAATATTGAAAACAAGATCGACCTCAACAGTTGAATTCACGACAGGCCTTTTACGTTACTACCTCGAAGATACAAACTCCCCAGCCCTTGTCTTCTACGAAGTACATCCTACTGACCGTCCTTGGAAGTGTAAACTACTTGATCATTGTCACCAGCACTTCAGGAGAAGATATGTCTTCTTCGTAATCATGTAAATTCAGTACTCCAAGTCTGAACACAGAGGAAGAACTGCTTACAAAGGATTTGAGCTCAGGTTGACTACACGCAGTAGTCACAGAAACAGCAGGAAGATTTACACTCAGGTAATTTATCGCGTCAGGGCGAAAATTTCTACACTTCAGCTCACTCTGCAGAATTTTAGCATAATTATTATTAACATATTTCTTGAAACTAAGAACTGGCAATAAAAGCCAACCCATTACTTTTCACCACGTGACCCGTAGAGGAGGGTTAGACACTTAAAGGTCCCACCTCCACGCCTAACGGAGAATAAGTCTTCCTGCATTCCAGGAGACTCCGGCACGATCCCCATTCATGGCCAAGGTCCACATAATCTGCAGAGGGAAGCCAAAAAAGTGCTTGAGAAATAGTAGTAGATCTGAGTTCGAATACCTACATTAACGTTGGAGACAGTGGTATGCTAACCACATGCACCTCTTCGGATCTTGTGCCCTAACGAAGCTTTATGCAAGGGTCAAAGGAGCGACTGGGTAAAAGGCCAATGCCCTGATGTACGGCAGCAGCACAGTATTTAGATAGTTAATTATTTCATTGTGACAGCACCGTCATGCTGAATGTAACTGTAAGCATCAGCTACTTGTTAAGGTATACGAAATATTCTGCTGCTCTTGTAACTGCAGGAAGCGCTTTTATATACTCCACACCAATAAATGCTTGCACCATGATGACCATGAAAGAAACGCGGGTCTTCATACCAACTAACACTCGCTATATAATATCTTTGTGTAAGAATGTAGTCCAGAAACCATATTTATCTTTAATAGAATTAAAATTTAAATTATAATCGTTCTTATAACTCAAGTAATCTTTTGTTTTTACTTTGTTTCAGGTAAGCGTCGTCGTCTCCATGCATAGCTACCACAGCAGTATTATGCGTGGTAAAGGTAACGTCTGCTGCTTACGATCTGTACTCTTGCTGATACACCTTGCGTTCTTCACCTAAGGTAACACCCACATAAGACAGCCTTCTGAATAATCAATTCTCTTGGAACATCTGCGCTTTCAGCTCATGTACCATTGTTTTGTATTATCATTGTTGGGTCTGGTAACAACGCTAATAATTTAGGAAGAAAGTATTGCACGCTACTTGTCTTTGCCACAAGTTTAAGTAACTTTAACCGTTTTGAAATGGGGCTTTGTGCGCTAACTAGCATATACTATTATGACATCAACTGTTACAACGGCTTCGCCTTCTATAGCAGATTTAATATTTCAGAAGAAATTCACATAGTTGCTTTGGCGAATGGTTGGTTCGCTGCTGAGCAAATGTTTTTGCCAATATGGCTTACTGCCCTTTTCGAAAAATTAACCTCATGTACGGAAAAGTTAATTCAGGGCGATTTCTTTCAGTATCATCGCTGAGATTAATTTCTGTTTTGCTCCATAAAAAATTACTTAATACTCCTTATTACAGAAGTCATCAGTGGTTTTTGTAGGTGTCCAAATGTCAGAAAAATTAAATTTTAGAGATTATTGTCAGGCAGCTTCGCGGTCTGAAGCTAGCACGAGAGTTTTACTGGCGACATGAAGGACTTTTTATGTACGTACCCTAGGGGCATACACTGGAAATTTCCTATTACATTCGCGTCTTTAGACTCAATAGTAATGAACTAAGCAATAGATTGTCTTAGTGATTACTGGAGGATATGCGGCAATCTATTGCTACAACTGATACTAGTACTATTTCTACTAGATTCAACATTGCTGTTCTACAACTCTAGTAACCATAAAAAAGGCTTTTTTTTTTACTTTCGGCTAACTATTCGGATCCTCGAAGCACATTGTTGACAGACGCCTGTATCCTTGTACATCGTGCATATCCCGTTGTTCGTTCTCGTCAAGTGGTAGAGTACTACTTTGCCCAGTAGTGACGAACAAACAAAGACTCATTCCTTTGGTCTCGCAGATAAAATTCACAGGTCCCACATAGAAGATACTTAGCAGCAACAAAGACGTGACTTTAACCATGTAATAAATAATTTATACCACTGCTGCTTACTTGGATGCTACTCATCTAAGTGGCTTGCTGCTGTGAAAATGATATGGACCTCGCACGAAATTGGTATGGATGTTCAGTGCGCACGTGTATGACCGCTATCGATGGCTAACTGATTAGATGGCTAACTGATTATCGTTCAGTGCTGCAGAAGTACTGAGCAACACTAAACGACAAATAGGGGAAGGACGCTCTTAGCAGATAAAAATTGAAATTGAGTGTCAGATAAACACAGCGATCTGTAATCGGATCCTTGACTTTTGTGGACAAAAGCTCCTACCTCACCCAGGGTATGCCACACAACTTCAATAGGAAAATTTAATAAGAAGGGATCATCCATAACAACGTGAAATATTCATTTAGGAAAAAAGTTCATTGAAGAATTTCGAAAGCAGTTTGCTTACACGAGAATTTCTGTTCTGCAGAAGCTTCATAGTTTTTAGGAAGGTGTTCCGAGGGCAAAGGTATACTAATTACAGCACATGCGCAAGCGGGTGAGCAATTGTCCATCCTTCTCTGCATTTCGTCAGCCTTTCGTGAGTTTTAAACACAACATTGCTCAAGTGGAGGCCCCTTCACGCAAACTATCGATGTTTTTGCGGGTAATGGTGGATATTTCTTATCGCAGTGATTTTTTGTTCGATAACTCCAGGTCGATGTTCGTAGGACTTACATGCCGGTATCTCCAGAGGAGAAAAATGTGGTACCTTATCTGATCGGGTCAGCTGCCGTGCCAACCGGTGTCAACAAGATAGAGGCAAGATAAAGGAAGAACATCAAAAGTTACCGTCACTTGACGCTGTCACTTTCGGAAGGGGTCGACAATATTGCATCAGCCACGTTTTTTTATGAGCGAAATACTTTGTGTGATTCATTTCGTTTTACTTTTACTGTTCTCAAGTTGAGCTAATTATCTATAAGTGGGGTTACATCCAGCCGCGCGGTTTATTTCATCGATCAGAGGTTGCTTCGGTCATCGCTCACCCTCGTTGTTTGCACAGAAAGGTAGCTCCCCTTGGCTCTCCGCCCAGCCGCTGCTGCAGGGACACCTGTATAGAGCTGTGTGACGTCAGAGCAGCGTGGGACCGATGCCAGCTCCACGTGCGACGTGCCCGCAGAACTTTCCCAGAAGCCTTCACGGCTGGCCCTCGACCCGCAATTTTATTATCCCGGCAACAAGTGCTGCGGAACTCCATTGACGTCAAAAGAGATTCCGGGCTTTGCTTCTGGACAAGAAACGCTTTGCCGAAGAAATAAGGCATGATTAGGAAAGAGATATGTAACAACGGACACGTGAAACTGCCACATCGCAATTGCTTTTGTTTTGCAATTAACTAGTACCGAATTTAGAGTTAAGTAATCATTTCTGGCCACTCTTCAACCATACAATGTAGGTAGGAAGTAGATGTTCCTAGTCAAAGTCAGTGCTACACTAGTAAATTTCCGTTGAGTACTTGAAGGAAAACAGCGCAATGTACCAGGTGATCAAAAAGTCAGTATGAATTTGAAAACTTAATAAACCACGGAATAATGTAGATAGAGAGGTAAAAATTGACACACATGCTTGGAATGACATGGGGTCTCATTAGAACCAAAAAAAAGTTCACAAAATGTCCGACAGATGGCGCTGAACAGCAGGTAACTGCTACCGTGACGGGCGAGAGGTACGCCGATATGTTACAGAATCGCATCATCCCCAGCCTGGCTGATAAACACCTGCTGGAACGTGCGATGTAAATGCAGGATGGCGCTCCACCCCATATTGCCAGACGCGTAAAAGATCACTTGCGCGTGTGGTTTGGTAATGATCGTGTGCTCAGCCGCCACTTTCGTCATGCTTGGCCTTCCAGGTCCCCAGACCTAAGTCCGTGCGATTATTGGCTTTGGGGTTACCTGAAGTCGCAATTGTATCGTGATCGACCGACATCTCTAGGGATGCTGAAAGACAACATCCGACGCCAATGAATCACCATAGCTCCGGACATGCTTTACAGTGCTGTTCACAACATTGTTCCTCGACTACAGCTATTGTTGAGGAATGATGGTGGACATATTGAATGAACATTTCCAGTCAAGAACATCATCTTTGCTTTGTGTTACTTTGTTATGTTAATTATTGCTATTCTGATCAGATGAAGCGCCATCTGTCGGAAATTTTTTCAGCTTTTGTATTTTTTTGGTTCTAATAAAACCCCTCGTCGTTCCAAGCACGTGTGTCAATTTGTACCTCTCTGTCTAAATTATTCGGTAATTTATTCAGATTTCAAATTTATACTGACTTTTTGATCACCATGTACTAATGGAGGCGTTTCCTGTGGCGTGAAACGTTGTTGTGTCGGTGACTGTGGCGGCTATCGTCCCCCTCCGACAGACGGCCAGCCACGAGTAGCACTGCTACACGCGCCCACTGAACGAGACACTTCGGACAAGTTTAGGATACAACTCCGAAAATTAGTGTGACGTCTGATGGCAATGAACTCCACGTCACTGTCTCTCCTATTCGTGAGAGGCGGTAAAAATTTATTTCACCGTCGGGAATCGAATTTCCTACTGCCGGGTCGAGCAGCACCATTATGATGTGCAATTAAGTACGGTTTATATAACTGTAACGTGCTTTGAAACATATGGAAGGCCCGCCTAGATACATTAACATAATCGGACAAGAGCAATGATTACGACACGGGACTGTATCATATACGAAAAAATTCTATCAGATAATACTTTTTAGGTTTTATTTCCTATATGTTTCAGATGATGTCAGATTTCCTTTAACAAACCAGAAACTTATTACTTTCCTCTTTCTCCTGTGTTGGAATAATTGCTCCGTCTCTAATAATTTTTAAGTCTTCGAATATTAAACTTTGATTCTTTTCCTTCGCCACTTCAGTCTTATTCGCCAAGCATTTCCCTCATTAAGCAGTCAACGCCTTCCATGCCAAAGACCGTATCTGCCAAAAGAACCATAAGCTCTCTTATTTGTAGAGGCAGATCTATATTATTTCATTGTTTTCAGCATTATGTTACAACATATATTAGGGAAAGAATGACTTCCACGACTATACTGAAGCTCTCATATTAGTCGAGGGATCATGCATGGAATGACTATTAAAGATTTGTGCGAGGCAACTCTCTAAACGAGCTTTGGACTATATTGGAAAAGTTGGATGAACAACATTAAAACTATATCCTACACGGTACTATATTATCCAATGGAAGCCATTTTGGAATACGATCAGGCTGCACCTTTTCCAGCCGATTTGAATGATGTGAATACCGTGGAAATCCGTATCTAGCGGAACAACTCGAAACAAATACTTTCCGTGAAAATAATGGTAACGACACTCTCAGTGTAATACATTCAGCGTTTAGTAAGAAGGAACTACACGATTTATTATACTATTCTCTTCCGCTGTGGTCACGGAGAAGACTGATTTCAGTTACTGAGTGTCGAGATTCTCGTTGCAAATTATAATGAGTCTGAACATTATATTTTTAATTGTGCAGTTGCAGCCGACATGCACATCATGTCCTGTTGAATGATGCACAGTATAATCTTTAAAGTGTCATCTTTATCTGCTGTTCATTGTCTTGGTAAACTAATGCTGTAGTTATTGTCCAGTGGCTGGCAAACACTTCCTTCTGCACACGAACGTGTTTTCAACAGCAGAATCATTACTTTCCTTTCCCTGAAAAATACCAGACATTGTTCTACGGCTGTATTTATCCTTCAGTCCTATACTTTTTTCCTCCACTCTTTTTCTTTTTACTCTCCTTTCTCTTACTTTGTTCGTGTGTGGAAGACCTTCTTCACGTTTTCCTGGCTACTATTTAACGCTCTGTCAACAGAAAGGTCATTTAAAATCGGCATTTGCTTAGGGGATTGGAAGGACCTGTGACGAATTTCGTGCTTCCTTGTAGTGCAGTGTAAGGGAACCAGGACAAATGTACGTCAGGATGGTGGACAACAGTTCAAACTACAGTCCGGCTAGGTGGTGGTCAACTATTAAGGAACTGAGTTGCCTTGCTAACCGCATGCCCCGTCTCACTCTCTGATAAGTCTTTGCATCTCAGCTATCATCTAGAGACCATAAATTACAATCTTCATCCAACTGTTTTGCCCGGATTTACGACTTATTTCCCTCTGGTGTACACGAATAATCCTCTTGCAGTCCTTGAAGGTGTCTCATTTACGCAATCAATGTGTGAATGACGCGTACGCATTCCGATTTCGTCAAAATCCGAATACGCGTCACTCACGTATTGCGACACCTTCCTTTTGAAATTTATGCCCTCTAAATATATGACATTGTAAAATACGTGCAGAAATAGCGTGATCTGTTCCTTCGAAAAATACAATTACGTCAACAACGTACAATAAATAGAAGTGCTATCATAAAGCTCTCGTTTGAGGGATTTGCTGCAGTGAAAATGCGAGGTAGTGCAATTCCAATGCGGGTATATAAGCACCGGCATGTAGGTAAGCGATTAGCGTGGCACTAGTGTCTTGCGAGCAGTAAATGCAGAAATTTGAACTATGGCGACGTTGTTCCAAATGCACCAAAACAGTATCAACGTGCTGTTATTCATTTCTTCGCTGCCAAAAGACAAACACCAGCAGACAACTGTCGGAGAATGAAGAATTGTCGAAAACCACCGTTGAGGGATGCTGAGACAAGGGGTGCCTGTGCTTCATGATAATGCAAATCCCCATATCGCGTACGTCCTAACGCAGAAGTTACGCCAACTCAAGTGGAAAAGACTCGACCATCCGCCCTATAGTCCTGATCCCTCCCCATGAGACTATCACGCTTTCAGTCCCTTAAAAAAGTCCTGGAATGGTCGATGATTCCTGTCGGTCGCGGGTATGCAGCATACAGTTATGGATTCTTCAGGTAGCAGGGCACGGTGTTTCACCAAACGGTTATCTTCAACCTGGTGTGCCTGTGAGATAAGTGCCTCAATGATCACGCCGATTTTGCCTGATTGCCAAGCCGATTCTGGAGTGTACGACCTTCAAACGGGAAGTTTTTCATCGCCCCTTATATTATTTGGCAGTCGAGTTTAATGTCACATCTCTGATATTCAGAACTTATTTTATGCACAGTTTTAAATGCTGTACGTAATCACGTTTACCGCTTGCGATCTGCTTCACTAAAACATAAAAAATTCTGGCCATTTCGAGGTACAGAAATCTGCCAGACTTCCTAATTTTGATATTCTGTCAGCGCTCCGTACAGTACATGCTCAAAACTGACGCTGCATTAATTACAGGTTTGCCGGCCGGAGTGGTCGAGTGGTTCTAGGCGCTCCGGAACCGCGCGACCGCTAAGCTCGCAGGTTCGAATTCTGCCTTAGGCATGGATGTGTGTGATGTCCTTAGGTTAGTTAGGTTTAAGTAGTTCTAGGTTCTTGGGGACCCATGACCCCAGATGTTAAGTCCCATAGTGATCAGAGCCATTTGAATTACAGTTTTTTTTAAATATTAAAGCAAAAGACAACAGTATGCACAGCGGACACCATGCCTAGTTGTGAAGATGAGCTTGAAACCTACTAGCAAAATAATAAAATATTGACATGCCACTTGCTCGTTCATATTATTATCGAAGTAGCAGAACCACTTAAGAACCACACCATCTTTGTGTGATGGTAAAATTGATCACTTATGGTCAGCGAAAGTCGAACATCATTGCAGTGAAGAAAACGTGTCAAGAAACACACTATTTGCTATCACATTAATCTTCCGTAATGACCACGGCACTATAATTAGAAAAATTCAAAAAAATGGTTCAAAAGGTTCTGAGCACTATGGGACTTAACATCTGAGGTCATCAGTCCCCTATAACTTAGAACTACTTAAACCTAACTAACCTAAGGATATCACACACATCCATGCTCGAGGCAGGATTCGAACCTGCGATCGTAGCGGCCGCGCGGTTCCAGACTGAAGTGTGCAGAACCGCTCGGCCACAGCGCCCGGCAGAAAAATTCAATTTTATAGAGAAGGACATCGAAAATTCTTCTTCCCGCGTATCATTTGTCATTTGCGAATGGAGTAGTAAGGGGCGTAAATGATACTGGTACACAACGTCCCACCGTATCATAGCTTGCGAAGCTTAGATGTAGAAGAAGATGCAGACGTAAATATACATATAACATGTATCTGCAACATATTTGATTATTTATCACGTATTTGCTAGCGTAGTCAGAAAAAGGACAGAGAGAATGAGACGTCTCTTTGGCTTTCACTGAGAACATTTCGTTGGAACGTATGTAGAAGTGGCGTATCGAATTTGTGATGTGTGACATACCGTATGTGCGAAAATGTTGCTGCCTCGTTCTAAGATAAAATCACCAAAACTTACGACCATAGCCCCGTTTATGTGTGGTCTTGTGCACCTCCCCTACATTACATGACCGAAGTCAGGTAATCATCTGTGATAGGTTTTAGATGAAGAATCCGAAGCAGGAACAATGCTCTCGGTCCGCAACGGGATAGTTGAGTATCAGTCGTGTTCGATAAAATGATTTCGCTACTCTGATAAATCTGTATCTCAAGCCTGGCCTCACGCTACTTACCTGCTTGAATCCTGTGAGCTGCTGTCGACTTCTCTTTTAGTAAGACGTCAGACATCTGAAGTAAAACATTGTATTTCGTGAATTCTCTAAAGCGACTGCAGCAACAAAATACCCGTGGAAAGTTAATGTGCATCGGCCTCAGCTCAGAGAAATTGCGCAATGGAGGTCGTGGTAGTCACGCAGGTGATTCTACGAAGCAGCCAGCTCAAAATATATATATATATATATATATATATATATATATATATATATATATATATATATATATATATATATATGTGTGTGTGTGTGTGTGTGTGTGTGTGTGTGTGTGTGTGTTTGTATGTGTGTAGTTAGTCGACGATGTCGTCGTTACTGGAAAAGAAGAACCTGTACAAAGATTCCGCAGTATCTGAACAAGAAACCAGCAGTATCGTTCACGAACAGACGCCCTAGCACTCACGTGGTGCGAGCATGCCTGCAACAGTAAACCGAAATGAGGAAGGCCGAAGCACGATTTGCGAAAGAGCGCTCTCAAACTCTTACGAGCTCACTGTCCTCCGTGAGGCTTCTGCACGCTTCCTAGCCAATAACTGTAGGTATTTTAACTTATGGTAGGCAGCGAGGTCATTACGTAGCTATGAAACCGACCTTCGAAACTTTTACCTACTGCTAAATTGTGCAAGTGCATCTAGCTGCAGACAACAACATGCTTCTCTACTCCTTATTTTTCTCACATAGTAAAGTTTAATACACCTGATGTGATGACCAGAAAAAAATCAGCAATGCAGTTAACGCTATAGCCCAAATTGAAGTTCATTTGACGCTTCCAGTGTAACAGTTCTCTTTACCTGTAAGACAAAAGAAATATTTTCCCTGCTTATTATGGGCAGTCACCTGAGTACACATCAGGCCCCATTCACACGTCCATTGTCGTTGATGCTACTGCCTGTGTTTTCTGCTACCTAAGGTTCTCTCGTGGGACGGGGTGTGTGGGTACAGCACCACCACCGGAAAAAAGTCGGCGGAGAACCATGGCTTACCATGTCACAGTGAGATAGACTATTTCAGTTCAGTACCCAATGACGGAGTCTTTTGTTGCAGTGTTTGTAAGTAACTGGAGGAAACACTGGGCCAGTAATGTTCGAGTCAGGTTTGGAGGTGTGTTCAAGTAGCTGAATGGGCGAATCAGTTTGTGAACGGGTGGAGAATCGAGAGAGGGGAAAAGAACTCATTAGCCTGCAGTTTAGAAAAAACTACGTGAAGATGAACCTCACAGGGACAAAATTCCGACGATCGACTTAACATCGGTGGTTCGAACAATGGGAACATGTCGTGTAATTTTCGGGTCGTTCCCCAAATCTATTTAGCTGGTTGGCACCTTGGTTCCTCATTTCCGCTTCTTGCAGGCAATTCCGTAAACAGTCAACACACAAAAAAGAGCATAATTTATTCTACTACGAAACAAAGGCAGGGAAGAATAACCAGCCGAAGTTAAAGAGACAAGAGCAAGAATTATTTCGGAATGCACAACGTTGAGGCAGGCGCATCGGCCTGTATTTGTTCATTGGATCATCGCGTCGTTCATGTGAAGCACTTTACGGAGATGATAGAAATCTAAATCTGGCCTCGGATCGGAGCACCGTTCTTTCCGAATACGAGTTTAAAGTCTGAATTACTGCGCCACGTAGCTCGATAGTTAGACTGCGTACATGACTAAGATAACGTATCTCGGTACAGAAATATGTTCCAGTATACGACCGGGAAATATAGACCTGGTCATTAAACCAGGAAAAAGTATGTTTCTATTATTCCTGTAAAAATGTCAAACGTTTCTCTTGGATAGAATACAGCGTGATACTTGCAACCACCTCAGATATTCAGCTGGCGTCGAAAAGCAAACATCCTATAGATTTGCTGGTGTGTGTCGTACTTCCACTTCCTGCCGTTTAGGACAATAATAATTATGCATGAAAACTTCTGTCTTAAATTCAATTTGCTGCGATGTATTCGTATCTACAGAGAACTTCACATTAAGTCCACCGTTATGAAAAACACAATTATCAGGGACAGTCAAATGAAAACAAGACAGATGGAAAAAGAAGCGAGTAATAAATCGTTTATTCGTTCAAAAGTAATCGCCATAAATATTAATACATTTATTCAGTATGAGCCAAGACGGTCAGTACCTTCATGGAAAAATGTTTGCAGTTGCTTGCGGAACCGTAGTTTTACCTAGGCGTGCACCTCTTACCCGAAGCAAATCGTTGGCTACGAATTTCTTTCTTCAGGAATCCAAAAATATGTAAATTGGATGGAGAGAGACTGGAACTGTATGCAGGATGTGTTAGGGCTTCTCAGTTATACTTCTGCAGCGTACTGGAAACAACCTTGGCGACACGTGGCCGGGCATTTTGATGGCATGTCATTTCGACTACACTGTAGACATTCCGTCGGGAAGTCCTTCCGCTTCCTCCATGCAGTACCGTTCTCTCCCCATACCATTATCATATTTTTGGAACCTTGAAGAAAGATATTCGTGGCTGTAGATTCCCTTCGGACGAAGAGATATACGCCTGGGTACTATCGTGGTTTTGTAAGCAACCGCATACATTTCTCCATGAAGGCATGCACCGTCTAGTCTCGCCCTGGGATAAATGTGTTAACAGTTACGACGATTACTTTTGAAATAATAAACAGTTTTCTTACATTTTCCCGTTTGTCTGGTTTTTATTCGACTGCCTATTACATATAATTTCAGTTTCTCCAAAAACGCTGGATGCGAAGGACAATCATTTATTATTTAAATATAAGGCCAAAATCTTGCTACGTCTTTATACACACATCAAAAAAAGTTTTGCATCATCCCGGTTCCCGGAACTCCTGAACATAGACGTTGACTGTGGATATTGTATCACAGACACAGTCCCTTTGACTGTTCAGAGATGTCACTAAGACAGCCCAAAGATGTAAACAACCATGCATGGGCAGCGCGTACTAGTTGGAGGGGGTCCGACAGCCGATCAGTTCCAGACATTCCACCAGGAAGGAGGTACACTGCTCGTGTTGTCTGTAGTTCAACAATGCGTAGACGGTCAATGCCGCGGTTCAATCGCGTCCGGATTGTTACATTGTGCCAGCAAGAGCTCTCAACAAGGGAAGTAACCGAACGTCTCGGAGTGAACCAAAGCGATGTTGTTCGGACATGGAGGAGATACAGAGAGACAGGAACTGTCGATAACATGCCTCACTCAGGTCGTCCAAGGGCTACTACTGCAGTGGATGACAGCTACCTGCGGATTATGGCTCGGAGGAACCCTGACATGTGTAATAAAGCTTTATGTGCAGCCACAGAACGTCGTGTTACGACTCAAACTGTGAGCAATAGGCTGCATGATGCGCAACTTCACTCCCAACGTCATCTTTGCAACCACGACACAATGCACCGCGGTACAGATGGGCCCAACAACGTGCCGAATGGAGATCACGTTCTCTTCACCGACGAGTGTCGCATGTGCTTTCAACCAGACAATCGTCGGAGACGTGTTTGGAGGCAACCCGGCCAGGCTGAACGCTTTAGACACACTGTCCACCGAGTGCAGCAACGTGGAGGTTCCCTGCTGGTTTTGGATTACATGTGGAGGCGACGTAAGCCGCTGGTGGTCATGGAACGCGCCGTAACGGCTGTACGATACGTGAAAGCCATCCTCCGACCGATAGTGCAACTATATCAGCAGTATATTGGCGAGGCATTCGTCTCGATGGACGATAATTCGCGCCCCTATCGTGCACATCTTGTGAATGACTTCCTTCAGGATAACGACATCGCTCGACTAAAGTGTCCAGTATGTTCTCCAGGCATGAACACTATCGAACATGACTGGGATAGATTGAAAAGTGCTGTTTGTGGACGACGTGACCCACCAACCATTCTGAGAGATCTACGCCGAGTCACTGTAGAGGAGTGCGGCAATCTGGACCAACAGTGCCTTTATGAACTTGTGGATAGTACACCACGACGAATACAGACATGCGTCAATGGAAGATGAAGTGCTACTGGGTTTTAGAGGTACCGCTGTGTACAGTAATCCGGACCACCACCTCTGAAGGTATCGCTGTATGGTGGTACGACATGCAGTGTGCAGTTTTCATGAGCAATAAAAAGGGCGTAAAATAATGATGTTTATGTTGATCTCTATTCTAATTTTCTGTACAGGTTCCGGAACTCTCGGAACTGAGATGATGCAAAACTGTTTTTGATGTGTGTAGTTTGTACTCCATTTGCCTCGATACAACACGTCCAGGGGATACTGCGGTCAGATGCCAGTATCGTCGTGCCCTTACGACCAAAGAACGGTCCTCTCTTTCTAATGTTACACGTGGTCGCCCTGCCCTGGTGTTCGGGATCAGCTACGGTCTCTACAAAATGTCGCCACATCCGAGAAACAACAGAACGATTCACATTAAACCCTCTGACCGCATCAGTTAACGACAGTCCTGTTTCCATCCTTCCTATGGCCTTCCACCGCAGAGAGTCTGTTAGGCGCCTTCTCTGTGCCATACGGCACCGTCTGTGACTGTGTACACAGCGACTGCGGACGTGGGACTACACGACAAACACTACCCTATTTGATAGGTGCCCTGACGTCATCTTTGGCACGGTTGTCCGTTGACAGAAATGCCATCTGTCGTGCAGAACGCTATCGTACTGACGTCTGTTGGCAGTTTGAGTATATCGTGAATTAGACACAGAACAGGGAAATATTGGTTTGTTGATTTAATTTTGGACACCAGTGCATTTCAGGTTAATGCTCATATAGACCGCTACATCTTGTATAACTGGCAGGAGACGACTCAGTTTGTTAGCATGATGATTTAGAGTAGATAGAAGTTGACTAGGTTGACTGCCCGAAAATATACAGGGTGTAAATTTTAAGTTGACAAACCAGAATAACTCGAGAAATAAGCTTCACACGAAAAAATGTGTAGAATCCAAAGTTGATTATTTTCGAGGGGAACATATGCTGGTGCAAGAATTAGCCCGCCTCCGGGTGTGGGGTGGGAGTCAACTGTAAAATTTCAAATACGAATCCCCATTTATTGTTGCAGAAACAGATTCTACATAAAAACTACGTACATTTTCTCTTAAACATTTGTTTTAATTCTTGGTAGTTGGCGCAGTATTTCAATAAAATCGATGTTCTCACTTTTGCATGGAAAATGGTTACGGATAAATCAGAAATATTTATTTACTTCGTAAATTTTGATTAGCTAAAACTAAAACTCTCCCTCTCTCCCCATAGGGCGGGGTCTGTCAGAGAGGAATTAGAGTTTTACAAATGTGGACCCACATATTAATTTTTTTTTATTTATCCGTAATCATTTTCCACACAAAAGTGAGAAAATGGATTTTCTTGAATTACAGCGCCAAATACCAAGAATCAAAACAAATGTTTAAGGCAAAACGTATGTAGTTTTTTATGTAGAATCTGATTCTGCCATAAAATGGGGGTTCTCATTTGAAATCTTGAAGTTTCCTACCGCCCCACCCCCAGGGGGCTGGGGTGGCTGGCGAATTTTAGCACCAGCAGATGTCCCCCTCGAAAATAATCAACTTTGGATTCTACACATTTTTTCGTATGAAGCTTATTTTTCGAGCTATTCTGGTTTGTCAACTTAAAATTTACACCTTGTATTTAAACTAAAGGACTTGGGTATAATTGTTAACAACAACAGAGACAGTCTGTATACCAACATAGAAATATTCTCTGCCAGTCACTAAGACACAAGCTTCATTACTTGCTTCTTAAAATATAATACTTGCTGATATGAGACGCTTTAATCTCATTTAAGATCAAAAGTTCTGTATACCTCGTATTTCTGGTAATTATGTTGCCAACATTTTCTACATTATAACATAATCGCATTAGCGCACCAAACATACCTTTCCTATTACCATTATGAAAAACTACTCCCCCGAGAAGAAAGCACTTTTAATCACTGCTATTACACTGCTTCACTAGTGCAGACCCTAATGTAGAAAGTTATTTAGAATGGTTTCGCACAATTTTACGGCGTATACGCCTACATTCAATCTAAGATTCAGAAATTATTTCGTGTAATATTTCGCATGGTCAGCAGTTTAAATCTCGTGATGGATTTACTCTTACGATCATCATCGTGTTACACTGTGAAAGCTTTGACTGTAGCTGGAAGACAACTACGTCAGTCGCAGAAAGCGTCTGCTGCACAAATATCTGATGTCATCCGTTCTAATGACGAGTTGGTGGCGCTGGCGCGGTCAGAGCGACCATTTGTACCTAATTAGCTCCGAACCGCGAACCAGAGGACAGCGGCACACTTGCGCAGACACAACAAACACTTATAAATCCGCCTCTAAGTCTGTGCTTTGTGTTCTCTTCTAGCAAGGCTTCCCAAACAATACCTTCATCAGCGGTCAAGTGAAATGTCGCCAATGAAACGGGTAGTACTACAGAGGACACAGCCATAATTAAGGCTAAAAATACTGCTTTAGTCTGTTGCACCTCAGTTTCTTAATACGTATTGTTTCGTATAGTAATACTAAATTATTTAGACAGCATCTCACATTCTGTTCCTAAATGCTGTTAATTTTTGTGCAGCTTGGGTTTCACTCCACATATTCTTGATTTTTTTTTTTTTTTTTTTTTTTTTTGCTTCTCCAATGAAAATTAATGTTTATCCCATCACAAGACTCTTTTCTCTCGCCTATCTAAATTATAAATACAGTATACTATCTTATTTTCCTCAAAGCACACATCAGTATCGGGATTAGCAGCATCTTATTATGAAATGGGTTGTTATTCTGTAAAATGAAAAGAGCAGAGGTTTGTGTACAGAATATGTTTAGCGTCTTCATTGAAAGCTAGTGGAGTAATTTATCTTTCGGCCGGACTGGCCGTGCGGTTCTAGGCGCTTCAGTCTGGAACCGCGTGACCGCTACGGTCGCAGGTTCAAATCCTGCCTCGGGCATGGATGTGTGTGATGTCCTAAGGTCAGTTAGGTTTAAGTAGTTCTAAGTTCTAATGGACTGATGACCTCAGATGTTAAGTCCCACAGTGCTCAGAGCTATTTGAACCATTGAGTAATTTATGTTTCAAAACTTTACTAACGTTTTTGAAATAGCTTGGCCATACGATTCTTGATATTTCTTTCTTCACGCGCTTCTAATGTACTGTCAAAAATATTTATCCAGACACGATGTTTGTCACTAAACCTACTTAGCGCGTTTTGTTTACAATAAGCGGTTCATATAAGGAACATTTACAGTCATCTGCACAGTACTGCTTCCCCATAACTAACATATAACTCCTAAAGATGTTTAAATAATAAATTACAATTATCTTAGGCCTGATTTAACCTTCTCTGTATGTTCTATCTGATTTAAGCCACAGAATGTGGTATAGTAACAGTTGCAACGTAATTTTACCAGCTGCAATAAAAGTGGAGCATTATTTCTAATTTTCTAGAGTTTTCTTTGTGACGATACTGCTTTGTACAATTTTTCAGTTAAATATTATCATCTTTTCAGATGAGTTACATGTCAACCAAAACAGCGAATCAAAATTTTGTGAAAGACACAAACATAAAGCCGCCTACGTCAATCCGCAAACGAACGCGAGAATCCCACTGTCTTATACGTCATCTTAACAGGTAATATCGACACTAAGTACCCCAAAATGATTTTCGCCTCTGTTCAAACAATTTCGATACATTCGTCAAGATCCTCGGCAGCCAGTGCTCAAAAAAACTTTGTTAAGTTTGTCATGCAACACCAGTATCCATTGTAATTACAGCCAGTTTCAGTTAGTTATCTTGTAGATTAGCTTCTTGTACAAAAACCATACTTTACTTGGCCAGCGTCGTTGGATCGCTAACGACAGCTCTATCGTTTACGGGTATAGTGTTCATAGCTTCGAGTGTTATTCTTCGAAGTTGATGTTTCTACTAAACATTTAAAGTTTCACAACGTCATTGATCTTTTTTTCGTAATTAGAATGAGTTTGAAATCCTAGTACATTTGGAATGCTACTCCATACGTCTAAGTAATTTCTTTGCGGGTTCTATACCCGCTGTTACCAAAAGGAAAAACAAAATACAGAAGAAAATCTCCTGACCTTGTTACCTGTAATGTGGGTAACGTGCTCCTGTAAGATCAGTGGACTGCATTTATTAAATATATGAGGGAGATTTTTCCTTATTTAGAAATGTGATCTGTTTGTCGACTAGATTTAACATCTAAGACCTTCGTTTCCCAACAGCTTGTGTTCTACGACTGTCGTGCTGTTTGTTATCCTCGCTCTACTTACGGAAATCTTATCACTCATTCCTCTGACAACAGATCTGAGATGTACCTCTTGTTACCCGCTGCTGACAATACATGGAGTCCCACTACCGTTTCCTGAGAATCCGTGTTATGTCAGTTACTAGAACTGAGTGACGTTAAACCGTTTGCGGAACTGGCAGCATACCTAACGGTTCCAGGGTATATTTCACGGCTGCGGCTTTCGAAGTATCGAAGGCTGAAAGGATGCAAAAAATCGCAAGTCTTGGCTAATATCTGTGTAAGGTATGATAGAAAAGATTAGCACAAGATCAGAGATGACCTCTAATTCACTGACCAGACTATCAAGCCTGCATCTGTCTAAGGAATTACGTAGTGGATGTTGCTGGCACTAGCTACAGGAGAGCTTCTTAGCTTCTTGTATGGCTGACAGTGTGAAGAGCCCACTAACGTCTTAATCATCTGAATAAATGTACGACGATATTGTTAGAGAAGACACTTTCACGTTGCGAAGGTCTTAAGCAACACGAAAATGATGGGAAAAATGGTTCAAATGGCTCTGAGCACTATGGGACTTAACATTTGAGGTCATCAGTCCCCTAGAACAAAGAACTACTTAAACCTAACTAACCTAAGGATATCACAAACATCCATGCTCGAGGCAGGATTCGAACCTGCAACCGTATCGGTCGCGCAGTTCCAGACTGAAGCGCCTAGAACCACTTGGCCACAGTAGCCGGCCGAAAATGCTGAAGACGACAGAATGTAAGGTATATTAAGTGCGTGATGCCCAACTAATGACGTGCAGCGTCGCACCTTTAGAACCCACCAAAACCAGTGGTAAACGTAATATCGAGAATAAATTGGTAAAGGAAGGAAGACTGTGGTTTAACGCCCCATCGATGCTGCATATCTGGTTGGACAGAGACCTGGAATGAAATTGGCCGCGATCTTTATAAAGGAAACATCCGAGCATTGGCCTTTTTGCCTTATTCAGGTAAGTGAAATGACGGGATATCTGAATGTTCGTGGTCGGACGGGAATTTGAACCTCACGTCTCACGAATGAAAATCCAGCGTCTTAAACACTCCGCCACCTCTGTCGACAGGAACAATTAAGAACACTTCCCATTAATTGACTTCTCTGAAAGAATTACGAGTTGTCCTTTATTTTCTTAAAACTTCTCAGGTACAGTGTGAACACTGAAGCCGAAGGTATTCGTGCACGAAACGAGTCTCTACATAGTTCACCGTATACAGATAATAAATTCGGAAACTGGATACTGTAAAGAATTTTTAAAACACGGAAACGAAATATTTGTGACAGTATATAAAATAAATAACACATTACAGCGAAAGTCTCTCAGCTACTGTGCGAAATTCCCAAACAGAATTAAACGAGGATGCCATAAAGGAACCCTTCAGTTTAGATCTGAACAGTTGAGTCTTTTCACTCACATTGATCAGTTATGCTGGAAGCATACTGAATAATATTACGCACTTTTCAGAACAATGATTAAATTTTTTTTTCTAAGTGCAAACCGTTTTTATGTTTAATGTACAACGAATGAATGTTGCAGATACTTTGATGCCCTTCCTTTGAAAAGAAAGGAAAAGAAAATCCTGCGATCAGGCCCTGAAGACCACGACCACCATGTCTTCCTCTGTCATTCATCATCGGATGCGGTATGGGGGGTGGGGGCATGGAGTCAGTCACTCCGATCTCCCGGACGTTGTCGACGTTGCGACCTTTCCGCCGTTAATTATTAATCAGATAGTTTCTCATCTGACATCAAGAGGCTAAGAGCACCCTGGTACAGTCCTCCCACCAAGGAAAAATACCTGGCTGTACTGGGAATCGAACCCGAGACCTCTGCATGAGCGACTGTCGCACTGGCCATTTTTTTTTTTTTTTTTTTACCATCGCGGCATTTGCCTGGAGCGATCTAGGGAAATCACGGAAAACCTAAAACAATTGGCCGGACGGGGGATTGAACCGTCGTCCTCCCGAATGCGAGTTTTTTTTTTTTTTTTTTTTGGATTAGCAGTCCAACGCCTTAACCACTTTTTTTTTTTTACGATTTTCCGCGGGCAAGTGCTCTACCAACTTTTTTTTTGTTTTCTTTTAAATTTCTAATAAGACGCTACCCTTTTTTTTCTGGACAGGAAAGGAAAAACTACAAAAAAAATGTCTATTTGCCACCGCCACTTGTATTCTAACAAAAAAATAAAATTAAATGCACCTCTTCAGGCGTTGGCACCTATCTACACCTATTCCAAAACAACTAACCTATTACTGCAAAGGTGTAAGAAAAGAAGAAAGTAGGGGGGAAGAAACATAGAGAGTAGCGATAAAAAAATGAAATTTGTTGTGAACAGGAACTTTTTTGTTTTTTTTTAGTTTATTGTATTGCATTTTTGTTTTCTTTATTTTTCTTTGTTTTTTTTATGTATGTTTTTATTTATTCATTTTTTTGTATTATGGCAGTCGTTGCACCAGAATTCTAGGAGTCGCTTGCGCCGTCTGATTGGCGGAACATCCAAACGTGTCTTCTCGAAATTTTAGTGGGGATTCCGTGTGTAGTACGTTCAGAACATCATATCGGCAAAAAAGCATCAGCATCTCATGGCTTGGACGTTCCAGCTGGAAGGCGGGTCATGAAAGGCGCTCCGTAGAAAATTGGAAAAGAACTGCTTGTATCTGGGGTTGCGAACAAGTGCACAATGTCGATCGTTAAGGTACGTCCAATAACCTAGTTCTGATTTCTCATCGGGCCCAAAAAGGTAGCGGACTGTATGACCGCGTATCCAATTCACGGCATTAGTTTTTGTTGTGGGGTAATGAATCACATCCGGGAATAGAAGCGTCAGGAAAATAATCTGAGCAGGCGGCTGTCGGGTGAGGAAAGCCAGGATACGCTGCGCGAGCCTCCAGACGTCAGCAGACGGACCACATGAGAACCGATGAGCGTCCGTGTCCTCTACACCACAGTGAACACAGAGTGGTGTGTCGGCAAGGCGGATGCGGTGCAAACGAGACTGGTTGACCTGTTTGCCATTGACGGTGATATACCAGGTGGACTGAACGCTGGTGTCGAGGTAACCAGCATGCACTGCTTTCCACACACGGCGCCATATGATCTGGGGAAACTTGTGTTCAATGGGGTTGGGGGTTTGACACATTTGTAAGGTGTCGTATACAGTCTTTGTCTGGAGTATACGGAGAAGGGGTAAGGAGTGCAGAATGTAACTGATTTCAAAGAAGAAGTACCGAAAGTGATAAAAGGGGGGTGGAATGTCGGATAACATGACCGGGGCTGACATGGAGACTGGTGCGTATTCACGCAAAAGCAGTCCGGTCAGGCTCGTCGGGCAGCGACGCCAGACTTTCAGTTGGGAGCTAACAAAAAGTGCGGTAACTCTGTCTGGCACATGGAATAAGCCCACTCCACCACGCTCCCGCGGGAGGGCAAGGGAGGAATATTGAACTTTAAATAACATCCCGGCACAGACAAAGGATCCCATCGCCATCAACATACGACGTGCGAGGGTAATCGGAACCGGGAACACTTGTGCCACATGGGGGATGCGTGAGGCGTGATAAACATTCACGTATTGCGCGCGCTGTATAATGTCGAGGGATCGAAGCCGGTGGTCCACAAGGCCAGCCCTGATCGTTTGTAGGAGACGTCGACCGTTGGTTGCCGCTGAGCGACGGAGGTCATTCATAAAATCAATGCCCAAACAGCGGACGCTGGTGGCCACACTTAGAGGAGCGACAGATCTGTCTGGTAGACCCTCACCAATGAGCAGAACCTTCGATTTGGAAATGTTAAGAGAACTGCCCGATGCCTCCCCATAAGTCGTCACCCAAGTCAGAGCAGCGCGAACATCGTCTTCATTGCGGAGGTAGAGGACTAGATCGTCAGCATAGGCTGTACAACAGAAGCGGTGCCCATGCAATGTCAGGCCCACCAGGCGTTGGCGAAGCCCCTGTAGGAGGGGCTCTAATGCCAAAGCATACAGTATCGTGGAAAGTGGGCATCCCTGTCGGACAGAGCGCTCGATCGCTAGAGGCGCGGTGAGGCGACCATTACAGAGTATTCTTGAAGTTGCGCCGCTCAAGAGCCGCATTACCACGGTGATTGTACGAACCGGAAAACCCATGTGTTGGAGGACCGATTTCAGAAAAGTATGGTCGACACGGTCGAAAGCTTGACGGAAGTCAAGCGATGCCAATGCGCCAGGCAAATGTCGCGAGCGCGCGAGCGCAATCATGTCCCTATAACGGCAAAGGGCCGTATGGATGTTGTTGTCACCGCCCAACGAAGTCTGATCAAGGGAGGTTACGGATCTTGCTGCCTTCTTGAGGCGTGAGGCCAACAAACGGGTGAAAATTTTCATGTCACTGTTGAGTAGAGTGATGGGCCGGTAATCACAGATCCGTGATCGCCCATGTGGCTTAGGGACCAGGATGATGACCCCATCAAGGAAGGTGGCTGGGATCATCGTTGTGGGTGACATCAATTCACGACAGATGGACGTCCAAGCAGGTAACAAAAGGTAGCTAAAATACTTGTAAAAGTCGAGGGGGAGGCCGTCAGGTCCAGGGGACTTGTTGGCAGCCCCCACCTTGATTGCATCTAGGACTTCATCAGAGGTCACTTGTTCCTGAAGTTCTTGAGCCACATCCTCTGGCATGGTGTTGACAGTCATTGCTGCCACCTCCTCAATTAAGGTCGGGGGATGAGGGACGGCAGCGAACAGTTGACGGAAATGAGAATAGAAAGCGTGACCAATGTCGCATTGCGTAGTGTGTCGTCGTCCTTCCGCATCTGTGAGATCGTGGATGAGGGTTCGATGACGACGTCGGCGTTCCCTGAGAAGGTGGTACATCGATGGCGTTTCATGAGGCATATGGTCACGGGTGCAGGATCTGACAAGAGTCCCTTCTAAGCGCCGTCGCGTGAGGGAAGTGATCTGCGCTTTAGCACGATGCACTATCATCTGACGATCAGGAGAGAAGGCCATCGAAGTGCAGTCACGAAGGACTGCATAATAAAAGTCCATGGTGCTCGCTTGCCAGGCTTTGAAGTCTTTGCCATATCCTATCAGCGCCCTGCGCAGAGCTGGTTTCGCGCATGATACCCACCACGATAAGGTGGATGCGTAGGCTGGGCGACGACGATGACAGAGGGCCCACGCATCCTCAACGATTCGTCGGCAGTCAGGGACAGTCAGGTGGGAAACGTTGAATTTCCACAAGCCGCGGCTGTGCCACACTTGTTGGCGGGCGAGGACGACATCGCAGATGTAGGCGTCATGGTCAGAGAAAGCCAGAGGCCATACTTCGGCATGTCGAGTGTCGGCAGCAAGGGAACGTGTGAGGTATATACGATCGAGACGACTAGATGATTGCGCCGTATAATATGTGAAACCTGCACGGGTGCCATGCACCTTTGTCCATGTGTCAACAAGCTGGAGTCTGTCGATGATGACGGAGAGGGCCGCACAAGGGGAATGATGCGGTAATTGATCTTCAGGCCTTTGCGTGGAGTTGAAATCGCCACCGAGGACCATATCATCTAGGGGACCCTCAAACAGCGGCGTTACCTCGTCAGCAAAGAAAGTGTGTCGATCACGACGTCGACTGGAGCCGGACGGCGCATATACATTGAGGATACGGACGCCGAACAGCGTGAGAGCCATACCCCTAGCATTAGCAAGGTACACTACATCTTCAGCAGGGAGTCCAGAACGGAGGAGGATGGCAACTCCACTACCGTTGTCAGAAGCATGGGAGATGTGTGCCACGTAGCCAGTGGGGGCATGGAAATCGGCGACAAACACTTCTTGGAGGAGGGCAATGTCGACATCAGCAGCATAAATGGTCTCACGGAACATTGCCAGTTTATGGGGGGCCCGAATGGTGGCCAGATTCATCGTCGCTATGCGGTAATGTTGGGGGCGTGCTCCCACCATTGGCACAGATGTTCCGGCAGAGATGTCTGGCTGGCGTGTAACATCTGACGTAGTCACCGTTGTCGTAATCACTGGCTGGAAGGTGGGTCAGGCACCTCCATGGGGCACTGCCTGATGGGAGGACCACCATCTCGAACCGCTCCTTCGTCGATATCATCAGCCCAGGAGACTGGAACAGACGGTGAGCGACTGTCACACTCCTCGAGGGCGAGTTGTAGCGACGCTGCTGTAGTGGGGTCCAGGGAGGCACCCTCCTTGGAATCCGTCATATTCGTGTGAGATCGTTCTTCAGATGGGACATCAGGAGCAGCCTCTCCTGTCGTCAGAACGCTCGAAGGGAGATCACTGTCGTGTATCAGCTCCACTGCCTGTGATGCCACATGAAGAAGTGTGTCGTCAGATGGCGTTTGACTCCTTCCGTTTTCTGGGCGACCGTTGCTTTCGGAGGTGCTGTTCTGAATCAGAATGTGGATGTTCGATGTCCGAGGTCGCGCCAGTCTGAAGAAAGGCAGAGGTAGGCACCGCATTCGCGTCGATGTCCATCGAGCTCTGGAGAGTTGGTGGTGTCGTAGCCGTCAGAGGAGATGGTGCCGGTGAGGCCATGGCAGCACCGTCATTTCCAGTGGGGAGTGCCGGGTGGAGAAGAGGTGCTTCCTGAAGTGACGCATCGGGGCTGCGTACGGCTGTGGCGTAGCTATCTGGTAAAGAAGCGGCCGTCACTTTGGGAGCTGAGTCACTGGTCGGGACCTGGAGCAAACGTCGGCGGAGACATTCTGACCGAACATGGCCCTCCTGTCCGCAACCGGCACACGTCCGCGGCTGGCCATCATACATAACGATGGCTCGCACGCCACCTATCAGCAGATAGGATGGTACATGTTTGGAGAGTTCGATTTTGATTTGGCGGACACCATTCAACACGTTGTATGTCGTGAATGTCTGCCATTTCTCCGCGATGTGCCCCACAACATTGCCATAGGGTCGGAAAGCTTCGACGACCACATCTTGCGGCACTTCGAAAGGGAGCTCAAAAACCCGGATTGTTCGAAGTCCGAAACCAGCGTGATCGACCGTCACCTCTCCAATATGCCCGTCAGAATGTTTGAACTTGAGTCCGCGTGCGTGTTGTCGAACTACGTTAGCACACGCTTCCTCCGTCGTCATCTTAATATAGACGATGCTGCTAGTGATAGAGAAATGAATACCTATCACTTCCTGAGGGTCCAGACGTAGCTCTTCGCGAATGAATTGCTCAATTTCAAAAGCGCGTGGTCTAGCATGTTCGGCTTGGAATGTTACTTTAACTGTCGCTCGGCGGTAACAGTGCGCCATGAGGTGCAATAGAAATGGACGCTACACAACACGAAATACCGCGACGCGGAAGTAAACAAACTACGGTGCGCTGTCCGGCGCGCGGAGCCGGTCCGCACGCGACCACGGCCGAAAGCCGACTGACGTTGTCGACGTTGCGACCTTTCCGCCGTTAATTATTAATCAGATAGTTTCTCATCTAACATCAAGAGGCTAAGAGCACCCTGGTACAGTCCTCCCACCAAGGAAAAATACCTGGCTGTACTGGGAATCGAACCCGAGACCTCTGCATGAGCGACTGTCGCACTGGCCATTCGGCTACGGCCTTGGACCCTTACTTTGAAAAAAAATTCATTTACTAACAAACATTCAATTTATTTATTTCGTTTTATTTCTATTTTTGAAATCTCACCAAGAGAAATAAATTACAGACGGAAGTCAAGTGTCTGCGGATGGGAATCTCGTTGCAGAAACCTGGCAAGGATTTTCCTCGAGGAATTCTGTGAAGTTGAGGGAAATTTTCATCAAGACGGTGAAACAGGGAATTATACATAACTCATCCGTGAAGAAGACCAGTGCTTCGAGATGGTGCCATCTTTAACATGGATAACTTCAACGCAGGAAGATGTTATTGCGTCTGACGATTAACGCTACGGAGCAGAGTAATGTAATGATAACATACAACACATGTTGTCTTTCTGTTACTGTGCTTGGATCTTGTCAAATAAATTACCAAGTACGTTTGAGGCGGCGCCAGCAGCTAATCTCCTGCTGCTATAGACGGCTGAAGCGATCCACGAATTTACTGAAGAAGTGTATTGGGGGAATCACCATCCCAGCTCCATGTCGTGCCATACACACCCCCTCGTTAATGAAATGATCAGAAATTGCAAATTGACATAAGTGCTACAGTAGTGGTATTTGCTTCCGTTGTATGTTTGTATGATAATCCCCGTATATTAGCTTTCCTGCCACAATTTCCAAAAAATTTCATATAATTTCAAAGTATATGTGAACGCAGATCAAATCAAGAAGTGCAACCCGTCTTTTTTTATCGCTTCATAGAGTACTGTCTAATAGACGCAGTAAGGTAGTCATTTGTTACAACAACAATTAGTTACCAAATTAATGAAACTCCTGAACAAACATGATAGATGGCTGTACCTCTGCTCTGGTTTGTCGTGGAACAGGCTCACACAGTTTATAAAATGTTAATAAATAGATTTCGCGCCTCTTGTTATACGAGTACATTGGAGCACCCCTTCCGACATTCATTATGATTAAGAAAGTCTTGTCCGCTCTAAAAACCGACTACTGTCGATAACGTAAAAGTCGAGTGACTGAGTGGTCCGGAAGATGTGTTGTAGTTCTTCCTTATCTCCATAAAACGAAAGGCGAAACTACTTCACGAGTGGTGAGACATGAGGCGGAGGGGGGAAGGGGGGGATGGCAGTCTGTGTGGACTCACTCAGTGCCTATTTTTAAAAAAATGTTCACGTAACGCGTCATAGTAATTCATCATTCGAGAGAAACAATAGGACCAACATAACAACTACAAACTGCCATTGTGTTGTCACTAACCCATTTGCATATTTAACTGCAGGAAAGGCTTTTAACGCGAGTGTTTTCAGACGATAGTCAAGCCAAACTCTATTTGTTCCTGAGTAACTGATTACTCATCGGTCCCTATGACTCTCCGCCAGATATTTTAAGCAACGCTGCACGATGTCGGCGCAATTTGACTCGTAAGCTACTAGCATTTCATCATCGAATATTAGTGGTTTTAGACTTTCCTTCGCGGGTGGACGTTCAACTCTGGCAGCTCTAGTCGAAGAGTGATTGCAGTAACAGATTAATGGAGATGCATACTGACTCCTCTTCTCGCTCTGATTTATCAGCTCTCTTTTACTATAACCTTCTTCCAATGTTAGGCGATCCTGATCAGCAATCGGCCGCAGTGGCCAAGCCGTTCTAGGCCGTTCAGTCCGGAGCCGCACGACTGCTACGGTCGCAGGTTCGAATCCTGCCTCGGGCATGGATGTGTGTAATGTCCTTAGGTTAGTTAGGTTTAAGTAGTTCTAAGTTTTAGTGGACTCTTAACCTCACATGTTAAGTCCCATAGTGCTCAGAGCCATTTGAACCTGATCAGCGAACACTGATTTTCGTTCAATATTAGTGTATCTTGTCTCCAACAGCATACTCCCTCGCCATGTCACGCGCTCCAACACTCAACGAAGGGGCAGCCTGCGGTAAATTGGCAGCATTAGCCACACATCGATAATTCAACCTCATTGAATAACTATGAGGTGTCCCGTTTCGCCTAATTAGCTGCTTGGACCATGTCTATTGCACCACCTAATAAACAACAGAGCAACATCCTTCGGTACGTAAATAAACGGCTGTCACTACCTTAAAATACCCCTTATTGTCAGTTGCTTGAAATACTGCCTACTGGAATTTGTACCTGTATCAGAATAAAAAAGTGACTGACAGACACAGAGAGGGGTTACTGTATCAGTTCCCGCTGGCCGCTGTGGTCGAACGGTTCTAGGCGCTCCAGTCTGAAACCGCGCGCCTGCTACGGTCGCAGGTTCGAATCCTGCCTTGGGCTTGGATGTGTGTGATATATTTAGGTTAGTTAGGTTTAAGTAGTTCTAAGTTATAGGGGACTGATGACCTCAGATGTTAAGTCCCATAGTGCTCAGAGCCATTTGAACCAAATCAGTGGCGCAGTTACTGTCACGTTCACTGTACTAAATTCTGCCCGAATAGGCCTTGGAAGGCGCAACGGTAGCGACCGGCCGCCGTGTCATCCTCAAGCCAAAGGCGTCACTGGATGCGGATAGTGAGGGTCATGTGGTCAGCACACCGCTTTCCCAGCCGTATGTCAGTTTACGTGACTTCTCACTCAAGTAACTCGTCAGTTTGCCTCACAAGGGCTGAGTGCACCCCGCTTGCCAACAGCGCTCGGCATACCGGATGGTCAACCATCCAAGTGCTAGCCCAGCCCGTCAGCGCTTAACTTCGGTGATCTGACGGGAGCCGGTGTTCTCACTGCGGCAAGGCCGTCCACACTCACGCTCATTACGGTCGCAGAAATTCGGTACTGAATTCCCTTTGAAGAGTGCAGTTGCGCTCGAAGGGGTGAGTGGTGGTGGTAGCAGGATGGAGGACCCAATGGAAACACTGCTGACGATAAAGAAGTCTTTATTCGATCTTGGTACATGCTTCGTCGTGCTCGGCAAGACAGAACACGCCTCGCTCTGTGGACCCTGGCAAGCACCTAAGTACGTAAGTACGGGCTGTGGCTTCCATCGACGTGAGAGGGTGTTGCGTAAGCGTTCTACAGTGCTGACAACAGGCCCATAGGAGGCGGTGGCCTCTGCTACGTCAGTGGCAGCGCCGCTTGGGGCTCCTCAAGGAGCCAGCGCACTTGTCCCTGGCAGGAGTCGGGCTGCGGCTGGCGCTAAGTTACTGTCTCCCAGGGAGAAAACGTGGTACTGGTGGCCACAAGGCGAACGACAGGTTGACGCTGCTTTGCCACCAAGTCCCGTGAGGAGTTGAGTCCTGTCGGTGGCAGGAGTGTGTTTGTTTGGTGCTTATGGGCGCTTAACGGCGAGGCTATCAGCGCCCGCGGTGGCGGGTGCAGTACCTATGGCTCCTGCTGGTGACACCCAGTCGTCTCGCTGTCCAACATGACCCTGGCGTCGTGATGGTGCTGCTGAAGTCTGACGACAAGAAGTGCTTCTGCCTCAAACTTCAAACATATTTATATGACCCTGGCGTCGTGATGGTGCTGCTGAAGTCTGACGACAAGAAGTGCTTCTGCCTCAAACTTGAAACATATTTATATTGCTCGGAGGCACATTTGTTTCACTAACATCTGACACCTAAGCACGTCGCCCATAAAAAGAGACTTACCCTGGTGTGATGACATCGGCCCACCAGCTACAGTCATTCCCGCTGTGTGCTGCAGTTTTCCACTGAGCGTGACGAGCTACGTCTCGCAATCCTTTTACCAGTATGTTATTCCCACCGACATTTCGCCACACTGCGGCTACCAGCCTGTGGATGCTAATGCAGCACTTCACGGTGGCTTCATCACTTATTACTTTTGCTTAAAGACTGGGTAGCAGCACTATGCTTCTTACGTTTCTCGTCAACCTGCAGTATTCAGTTCGCTATTAGCTGCAGACATTACATTGCATGTAAAGAAAAAAGTCAACACAAATCATAGAACGACAACGATCTAGAACAGTTTCAGTAGCGACTGCAATACCGTTCAAATGGCTCGAATGGCTCAAATGGCTCTAAGCACTATGAGCCTTAGCATCTAAGGTCATCAGTCTCTTAGAACTTAGAACTATTTAAACCCAACTAACCTAAGGACATCACACACATTCATGCCTGAGAAAGGATTCGAACCTGCGACCGTGGCAGTAGCGCGGTTCCGGACTAAAGCGCCTAGAACCGCTCGACGACAGCGCCCGGTGGCAATGCCGTCCACGGAGCGATATGGCAATGGCGAACAAAACGGACTGTCTGGCCACGCCCAGTCTCCGGTAGCTTGTTGCCATGGTAGCTCAAAAATGGTTCTGAGCACTATGGGAGTTAGGCGGCAAATGAGGAGATAAATGAGCGGCTGTCTGCCCTCAGCGGCAAATTCAGTAAGCTAATGGAAACGTTTCCATTACGAAGATACACATCTGTGTTGAGCAACTTCCGTAGAACTGTAACTGAGCCTACATCTCACCTAGTTGTAATTCTGCACTAGGAACTATTACCTTGCAGTGATCAAATGGTTCAAATGGCTCTGAGCACTGTGGGACTTAACATCTGAGGTGATCAGTCCCCTAGAACTTAGAACTACTTAAACCTAACTAACCTACGGCCTTACCAACAATTAATTTTATATGATCATTCCACCTCAAATCGTTCCGTACGCATACTCCCAGATATTTTGCAGAAGTAACTGCTACCAGTGTTTGTTCCGCTACCATATAATCATACAATAAAGCCCTCTTTCTATGTATTCGCAATACATTACATTTGTCTATGTTAAGGGTCAGATGCCACTCCCTGCACCAAGTGCCTATCGGCTGCAGATCTTCCTGCATTTCACTGCAATTTTCTAATGCTGCAACTTCTCTGTATACTACAGCATCATCGGTGAAAAGCTGAATGGGACTTCCGACACTATATACTAGGTCATTAATATATATTGTGAAAAGCAATGGTCCCATAACACTCCCCTGCGGCACGCCAGAGGTTACTTTAATGTCTGTAGACGCCTCTCCATTGACAACACCACTTCCTCCGATAAACGAGAACTGGACTCTACGCTGTTGTCTTTTTGCATCGATAACGTACGTCTCGATTTTTTTTCCTTTCGTATAAGCTAGTCATTAGAGTCCTTCCGAAATTTACTCAAGAAACATGAAGTAATAAAAATTTAAAGCTAAAACAAAATGGATATTAGTATATGTGACACAAAGTACACAAAACTGAATCCTAATAGAAGGAAACATTCACCATACCCTAAGATTGGAGCTCAAATCGTCGGGAAGGAAGCTCTCTCGCCGTTATCAGTTTTAAAGTACGAAGTTGATTTTTCCGCAAAGAGGAGAATAAGCATTTACACGGTCCAATCACATTAATGTAACCACCGCCTAAGTTCGACGTCAACGTGCAGTACCCATCACAGACAGCAGATGGCAACACTAGCGGTGGAGGATGTATAAAGCGTGCGTGGGATGGGACGCGGAAAACAGATTAGTCGTTGTCGTAATGCGGAAACGGAGCTATTTCTCTGATGTCCAAAACGGCATGATCATTGGGTTTGTGGCCAAGGGTGGAAGCAGTTCCGAAACGCTACGTAGGCAACTTGTTCGTGTGCCACCATATTTAAAGTGTACCGTTCATGACAAAATGGCGTTTACTTACTAATATTATAACTTTACAGTGTAAATTGCCCTGAAGATGACCCCATCCCGGCTTGAAACCGGTTGGCGACAAAATAAATAACGCGATTGTGACTGTCATTTCGGTTGATTGATAATAAGGAAACCAATCGCTCGTAGAACGAGATTTTCACTCTGCAGCGGAGTGTGCGCTGATATGAAACTTCCTGGCAGATTAAAACTGTGTGCCCGACCGAGACTCGAAGTCGGGACCTTTGCCTTTCGCAGGCAAGTGCTCTACCATCTGAGCTACCGAAGCACGACTCAGACCCGGTACTCACAGCTTTACTTCTGCCAGTATTCTCGTCTCCCACTTTCCAAACTTTACAGATGTTCTCCTGCGAACCTTGCAGAACTAGCACTCCTGAAAGAAAGGATACTGCGGAGACATGGCTTAGCCACAGCCTTGGGGACGTTTCCAGAATGAGATTTTCACTCTACAGCGGAGTGTGCGCTGATATGAAACTTCCTGGCAGATTAAACCTGTGTGCCCCCGAAAGGCGAAGGTCCCGAGTTCGAGTCTCGGTCGGGCACACAGTTTTAATCTGCCAGGAAGTTTCAAACCAATCGCTGCTATCTCCACGCAACTATGTTGTCTAAAAATTATTCTTTGAAGCTAGGGCAGGAGATAAGCCGGGCACAGCTGCACTGGCGTACTCTCGTCTTGGGCGCTGGGTGGTCCGTGTAGAGCGGGAGTTTAACACAAGGCTGTCCGTGTTTACCGCGGGAGGAGCAGGCAGGCTGTTGCCGGTTGGCCGGCCAGCGTGGCCGAGCGGCTCTAGGCGATTCAGTCTGGAACCGCGCGTCCGCTACGGTCGCAGGTTCGAATCCTGCCTCCGGCATGGATGTGTGTGATGTCCTTAGGATAGTTAGGTTTAAGTAGTTTTACGTTCCGGGGGACTGATGACCTCAGATGTTAAGTCCCATAGTGCTGACAGCCATTTGAACCATTTTGTTGCCGGTTGCGCGCCATCCGTCCGCCACTGGCACGTGAGGGTGACTGTGGGGCTGCAGCCGCGGCGCGCTGCGCCAAGGTCGCGGCTGGCGGCGCAACCCGAGCCGGCAGCCGGGAATAGCCGGGGGGGTTTAGGGGAGGTGGACGCGGGACGAGCGACACACGGCGCTACAGCACACAGCACACCACAGCACAGGGAGCGGCGCCACGGCCGCCGCGCCAAAATACACGGCGCTCAGCTGACCACGCAGCGGATTTTTCCGCTGGCACCTCCTCCGCCTCTCGCTCCACACTACCACGCTCTGTTTACGTCACAACAGTCACGCGATGTTCGTGTGACAAGGCCGGTCGCAGACCGATGTTTGTATTTCTGCTCTGGGATGGCCTTCCGCGCAGTAATACTCACCTGGGACACCAAACACGTATTCGTGGGAAAGAAGGACCGATTACGTTATCCCGTCCGGCCACTCAGACCAACTCAGTCCGGAGCCGCGCGACTGCTACGGTCGCAGGTTCGAATCCTGCCTCGGGCATGGATGTGTGTGATGTCCTTAGGTTAGTTAGGTTTAAGTAGTTCTAAGTTCTAGGGGACTGATGACCATAGATGTTAAGTCCCATAGTGCTCAGAGACATTTGAACCCTTTGAACCACTCAGACCAAGGTTTTTGTGGTTTTTTCTAAACCGATTCAGGTCAGTTCTGGAATATTTCTTTTGTAATGTATGCTGCCCACTCATTCAAAAATTGTTCACATGGCTCTGAGCACTATGGGACTTGACTTCTGAGGTCATCAGTCCCCTATAACTTAGAACTACTTAAACCTAACTAACCTAAATATATCACACACATCCAAGCCCAAGGCAGGATTCGAACCTGCGACCGTAGCAGGCGCGCGGTTTCAGATTGGAGCGCCTAGAACCGCTCGACCACAGCGGCCAGCGGGAACTGATACAGTAACCCCTCTCTGTGTCTGTCAGTCACTTTTTTATTCTGATACAGGTACAAATTTCAGTAGGCAGTAGCGTTTCCATTACGAAGATACACATCTGTGTTGAGCAACTTCCGTAGAACTGTAACTGAGCCTACATCTCACCTAGTTGTAATTCTGCACTAGGAACTATTACCTTGCAGTGATCAAATGGTTCAAATGGCTCTGAGCACTGTGGGACTTAACATCTATGGTCATCAGTCCCCTAGAACTTAGAACTACTTAAACCTAACTAACCAAAGGACATCACACACATCCATGCCAGAGGCAGAATTCGATCCTGCGACCGTAGCAGTCGCGCGGTTCCAGAGTGTAGTGCCCACTCATTGCTCCATCGTTAATATGAAGGGCGTAGAGTACATAATACACTTTTTTTCTCGGTCAATTTCGGTTGCGAAATTTTTGTGGCACATAGTGAATTACTCCCGCTGCAGCCTCTAGAACTACATGAACATCCGGTAGGTGGTGGCACTATACGTACCCTTCAAAAAAAGGCATCTGTAACGAAGGTGCTTTCGAAGCACAGAGGTTTTTTTTTTTTTTTAAAGTGAAGCATCGCATTCATAGGCTCTTGCAGAATGTCTACTGATGCCTGACAGTGAAGAAAGAAAAGCACAATGAGTCGTTGGGCGAAGCATCTGTCATCATCGCAAAAAGGTCGCGCAAATCCGTGCGATTTCTCGCGTGCCGGCCGGCAGCGCACAGCTGTGCTCCTGCAGTGTTGCAACGTGAGGACTCTCTCGTTCGAGGTGATCGACCGATCACAGTCAAACACCTTGCTGCTCAACTGGTCGTCTCTGATGGCAGTGCTGACACACTCGTCCACCGGATGGGGTATTCCAACGTGTGTGCCGGCTGGCTTCCTCGCCCATAAAGGGCAACGAAGGACAATTTGTACGGAACTGCTTGCGCGTTTAGAGAGTGATCGGCACAGTTTTGTGTCGGACGTCTCACACTCCATGAAATATAGATTCATCACTTCGAGCCGGAAACAAAACGGCAATTCATGGAGTGGCACCACACCGCCTCTCCTCCGAACAAAATGTTCAAATCCGCGCCCTCAACCGGTGAAGTCATGGCGACGGTTTTCTAGCGCTCTGAAGGGGTTATCCTGTTTCATGTCCTCCTCTTGGTGCACCGATACTGTGCTATTCTCATGAAACTGAAGAAACGACTTGAGCTTGTCCGTCGCAACAAAACTGCTAACGAGCTTCTAACTCTCCCCGACAACGCAAGTCCTCACTCAGATCTGCACACACGAGAGAAGCTCACAAAACTTCATCGGAGCGTTCTTCCCCACCCATTCTACAGCCTAATTCGTGCACCTTTCGGCTTCCATCTGTTTGACCCAATGAAGGATGCACTCCGCGGGAAGCAGTGTGTGGATGATTGGGAGGTTACTGATGCAGCAAGACACTGCCTCTGTCGTCACCCAGTACAGTGCTACCGTGCGGGCATACAGGCTCTCCCAGCAAGGTGGCGTAAGGCCGTCGCATTGAATGGAAATCATGTTGAAAAATAGTGTTTTGTAACCAAGAGAGTGGGAGACAATATGATGTATTGGAATCCTGAATAAAACCATCCAGCTTTCAGGAAAAAATGTGTTCCGTTACTTTTTGAACACCCCTCGTAATCTCGTCGTTATGAATCGTCAAACAATGACACGTTTTGTAATATCTATAATACTGTATTGTCTGTAGTATCGATTGTGTCACTGAAATCTGTGACTCAAATTATGTTCCGGTTTAGCAGTGCAAGGATGCTAACCAGCGATTCAGTGCGGATAATTTAAATCTCTGCCATCGCATATAACTTTTGCTGACTGGCGTCTGTTTCATAGAGTAAGACGAAATAAGAGCTCTCTGTGATTTGAAACATTATACTGACAGGACGCGAATATTTGTTACTCGCTATTACATCGCTGTTTCGGAGACAGTATAAATTCTTACACTCCGTGCAGAGTTACTAAAAGCATTATCGTACAAATATATATTTATGCTACCGTGCAGTATTCTTTATTAGGTTTAATGAAGTCGCAGACCAGGTGCATAAAAAGAATCTCATTCTAATATACTATCTCTTTATAAATAAATCGTGTTCATTACTAACACGAACAGTCACAACCACAATAAATTTTGTTTTTAGTATTAGGTTACCGGTACCGGTCTCTTTTAGACCATCTTCGGACCCACACCATGATGGTAGATGGCAGCTGTGAACGCAACAGGCGCTACACCTCCACGAACGCTAAGTACTCAAGGCGTTCGTGGAGAGGTAGCGCTTGCTCCGTTCACAGCCACCATCTACCATCATGGTGTGGGTCTGAAGATGGTCTAAAAGAGACCGAAACCGGTAACCTTATACTAAAAAAAAAAATTTTAAAAGTTTATTACTGTTGTGACTGCTTGTATTCATTTCAAACAATAAATAAAACGCTGTACTCCAGAGAGACATGTTCTCAAAAATTACTGTTGCTTATAGACTTTCAATGACTTTCATTTCTGTGTTATGATTTATTTCGTCTTTTATTTTGTCCATGGTAAAGCTTCATGACTCCAGTTCATTACGTATTCAGGAAATAGCTTCATATAGAACAAACACTACAGAGAGAGTTAGCACTGTTAGAAATTCTGTCCTTGTCCGTCCGTTCTCAAGATCAAGAAACTCGTTTTCCGTGGTACAGACGTATGCTGAGATACGAAATTCGGGTCTACAGGCAATGGATAGTTGTTACAGGCGCTTCTCTGTGTACTGCAGTGATTTTGATTGATGATCGTCAGTCTTACAAGAAAATTAAATTAGTTTTAATCCCGTATACAAGTAATCGTAGTTCAAATACACTTCTGCCATTTCTCCGCCACGTGCCCAATGAGAACACGAGAAAAGTACCATAACAGCTCGCCGCAGTCCTGGATTTCTGAAGTGCGGTCGCCATCCTAGACACACTACGTCCCCCAAGTTACTATCGATTTGTGACGACATACACTGCATGGCAGCCTCCGTCACAGACGTTGGTCAAACTTCGAGTATGCTTGCAAGAGTATGGTGAAACGTGTGACGCAGTGTAATCCGAAATCACATTTTGTTTGTAAGGATGCGTAGTAAAGTCTTCCTCGAGAAGTAAATTTCTTCGGCTAACTTTAAGAAACCCAAATAATCACTGTTGAAGCTTACAGAGACAATGTGAGCATCCCCTTTGGGTGATTTCAGAACATGCTTGTATGTGCAATTTTATTGAGGATTCTTTTGTACTGCTAAATAGCGAAGTGTGGTCTCTCATACCACTGCGGCAGGATTCAGTGCACTTTGATGTAATCCACTCTGTTTCCGCCCCACTTCCAGAAGTTTTCTTTTTTTAATATAGGCCTCTTCACAGCTGTTGATGTTGCGGCTACTTTTTAACATTCTTCACAACTCTGGTGGTCCTTGCTGACCATTATCATCCTCTGCAGGATTAGATTCGTCACTGCAGTTTTCCACGTCTCTGAAATTTATTAATCGGCTGTTATATAGCGTTACAGATACACATTGCATCGTCTCCTTCAGTGCTTACGATTTTTTGGGCCTGGCAGCTCTTTTTGTGTATAACGATTTCCAGATCAGTATCAGTGTCTCTGCAGTGTACTTCACATTTCGAAATGCTCGAAAACTGCACAAATAACCAGTGGTTGGGTGGGACATTCAGAAAAGAAATACATAATTGCATTGCTGTTTACGACATGTGGGCGTCACTAAAATAATGTAATCTGAATGGCACTAAAATGTAGACGAGACAACAATACGTGAAAACCGAACATTTGACACGTAAGACGTTTGATGATAATTTGCTATAACAGTCAGCAGTAAACTGTGTTGCTGAAAGGCCAGTAGCTCTAAATCACGAGATAAATCTGATGAGGCATTGCTATTATACTTTTGACGAAGTTGCACAGACTTCATCTTCCGCGTTTAAAGTGACAAATAAAGAAAAAAGAATGATGACTAACTGAAAGCCTCAGCTGCTGAAAGGTGTTGTTCATATATGCAGTCGCGCTATTCATCTGTGTCCTCGGTGGCTCAAATGGATAGAGCGTCTGCCATGTAAGCAGGAGATCCCGGGTTCGATCTCCGGTCGGGGCACACATTTTGAGCTGCCCAAACTGAGGCATATCAACAACACCTGTCAGCAGCTGAGGTTTTGAGTTAGTCATTATTTATTCCAGGGAAAAGCTACACGGTCATCAACAGTAACTGTTCTTTCGAGAACAAGTTACTGTCTTCGTATATATAGTTAAAAGCTACCCAGCCATTGACCTTCGTCTGTGCGAATGCGCACAGGGTGCCCAAACTCTTACGGGAATCGCCAAAGCGTGCGCCAGTAATGAGTGGTTGGGCAAATGTCTATAAGGTACAATACATATGTAGAATTGTGGATAGTTGGGAATGTGAGTCTCATGGGAAGCGTGCAAGTGATAAGTCCCTGCAGTCGCGCTATTCATCTGTGTCCTCGGTGGCTCAGATGGATAGAGCGCCAGCCATGTAAGCACGAGATCCCAGATTCGAGTACCGGTCGGGGCACACATTTTCAGCTGCCCACATTGAGGTATATCAACAACACCTCTCTGCAGCTGAAGTTTTCAGTTAGTCATCATTTATTCCAGAGAAAAGCTGCATGGTCATCAACTGTAACTGTTCTTTCGAGAACAAGTTACTGTCTTCGTATATATATATATATATATATATATATATATATATATATATATATATATATATATATATATATATATATATATATATATATATGAGTTTCACACGAAATTTTCCGCATAATACGATTACAACGTCAGTGTTTTAGGACAGACTGTGATATTCGGGAAATAAAGACATTCTTGAAATTATTCGCATCGCCTGCCGCTGTGGCCGTGCGGTTCTAGGCGCCGCAGTCTGGAACCGCTTGACCGCTACGGTCACAGGTTCGAATCCTACCTCGGGCATGAATGTGTGTGATGTCCTTATGTTAGTTAGGTTTAACTAGTTCTAAGTTCTAGGGGACTGATGACCTCAGAATTTGAATCCCATAGTGCTCAGAGCCATTTTTTTATTCGCTTCAGCACCCTTGTACAAAAACTTCCTGGTATACAAGCCGCGTGAGACGTGAATGCTTTCTTCCATCGTTTTTGTCACGGCTAAAATTGAATAGTGCCTCGTATGTGTCATGTCTGCATCGATTCTCACCAGGCCTGCTTTCGTTAGCCTATAATGTTAGAATGTCGTCATGGAAAAGATTCGATCATCATACTAAACAGCAGGATGACGCAGTGGACTAATCTTACTGTCGACTAAATCGCAGAAGCCGTTCTCTCTGTGTGGGAGTCAATAAAGATACGAGTAAGTTGAATACTGTTGAAAGCTGCTGTGGAACTGCGCACCTCGCTACTTGACACAAACAGATGCAGCCAGGCGATCAGAGACCGACTGCGCACAACTTCCCGGTAGCGGTGGGCTCGGCTTTCTTCCTTCGGCGAACTCTTGTGTGCGTGTACACCGGCGTAAACAGGTGGGGGCGGAGTGGGAGGAGGCACGGCCCTACTCAGAGGCGAGCCGTCGCTGTAATTATTTGGCGCGCTGCGCGTGGGGGCGCGAAAGGAAATCCCGCTACCTCGCGTGTTGCGCGCGCCAAATGAAATAAACGCCGGAGGCGGGAGGCGCGCATAAACACGGCGCCACCTGTTCGGGGAGGGGCTGGAGGCGTCGCGTGGGCGCCGGAAGGCTTTCCGCCGGAGGCCACCGCCCGTGGCGTCGCCGAGCCGTCTGCTCTCCCTCCAGAGTCCGCGCCCGAGGGGGATATACAGGAGCGGTGACTGCATCAGCGTACACTTGCCTCCGCTGAAAAACTCTCAAATCAGAATATACACTGCTGGCCATTAAAATTGCTACACCAACAAGAAATGCAGATGATAAACGGGTATTCATTGGACTAATGTATTATACTAGAACTGACATGTCATTACAATTTCACGCAATTTAGGTGCATGGATACCGAGAAATCAGTTCCCAGAACAACCACCTGTGGCCGTAATAACGGCCTTGATACGCCTGGGCATTGAGACAAACAGAGCTTGGATGGCGTGTACAGGTACAGCTGCCCATGCAACTTCAACACGATACCACAGTTCATCACGAGTAGTGGCTGGCGTATTGTGACGAGCCAGTTGCTCGACCACCATTAACCAGACGTTTTCAATTGGTGAGAGATCTGGAGAATGTGCTGGTCAGGGCAGCATTCGAACATTTTCTGTATTCAGGAAGGACCGTTCAGAACCTGAAACATGCGGTCGTGCATTATCCTGCTGAAATGTAAGGTTTCGCAGGGATCGAATGAAGGGTAGAGCCACGGGTCGTAACACATCTGAAAGATAACGTCCACTGTTCAAAGTGCCGTCAATGCGAACAAGAGGCGACCGAGACGTGTAACCAATGGCACCCCATACCATCACGCCGGATGATACGCCAATATGGCGATGACGAATACACGCTTCCGATGTGCGTTCACCGCGATGTCGCCAAACACGGATGCGACCATCGTGATGCTGTAAACAGAACCTGGACTCATCCGAAAAAATGACGTTTTGCCATTCGTGCACCCAGGTTCGTCGCTGAGTACACCATCGCAGGCGCTCCTGTCTGTGATGCAGCGTCAAGAGTAACAGCAGCCATCGTCTCCGACCTGATAGTCCATGCTGCTGCAAACGTCGTCGAACAGTTCGTGCAGATGGTTGTTGTCTTGGAAACGCCCCCATCTGTTAACAGGGATCGAGGCGTGGCTGCACGATCCGCTACAGCCATGAAGATAAGATACCTGTCACCTCGACTGCTAGTGATACGAGGCCGTTGGGATCCAGCACGGCGTTCCGCATTACCCTCCTGAACCACCGATTCAATATTCTGCTAACAGCCATTGGATCTCGACCAACGCGAGCAGCAATGTAGCTATACCATAAACTGCAATCGCGATATGCTACAATCCGACCTTTATCAAAGTCGGAAACGCGATGGTACGCATTTCTCCTCCTTACACGAGGCATCACAACAACGTTTTACCAGGCAACTCCGGTCAACTGCTGTTTGTGTACGAGAAATCGGTTGGAAACTTTCCTCATGTCAACACGTTGTAGGTGTCGCCACCGGCGCCAACCTTTTCTGAATGCTCTGAAAAAGTAATCATTTGCATATCACAGCATCTTCTTCCTGTCTGTTAAATTTCGCGTCTGTCGCAGGTCATCTTCGTGGTGTAGTAATTTCAATGGTCAGTAGTGTAGATACTTCTGCTTCTTCCTTATTTATTAAGACTCCTTCTTAGTCATGACACACAAACACTCTGCCAATTTAGGTAGAAAAAATGGGAAAATTGTTGTGGGATATTGTCGAACATTCCTGTTTCAGCCTGTATAGTTTCATGAAGTACAAATAGATGGCGGCTGTATAGGTAGCCTTCAAAATGGCCGTTTAAAGGAGATGCTTTCCAAGCACAGAGCTAACATTGAGTTTCATTTGGCGAAAAACCGGTGGATCGCAGATATTCATAGGCGCAGGCAGTGAACAAAAGTACGGTGAGTCGTTGGGCAAGGCGTCTGTCATCGTTGCAACAAGATCGCGCAAGCCTGTTCGATCTCCCACGTGCCGGCCGACCAATCACTTCTGTGACTCTTGGAATGTTGGAACGTGCGGACACTCACATTCGAGCTGATCTACAGATCACAATCAAACAGCTCGCTGCTTCTTTGAACGTCTCTGTTGGTAGTGCTGACAGACCCGCCCACCATTTGGGGTACTCAAAGGTGCGTGCCAGCTCGCTTCCTCGCCACCTAACAGAAAACCATAAAGAGCAACGGAGGACCATTTGTGTGGAATTGCTTGAGTGCTACGAAGCGAAAACAAACAGCTATCCATGGAGTGACGCCACACCATCTTTCCTCCGAAGGAAAAGTTCAAAGCTGCGCCCTCAGCCAGCAAAGTCAGAGTGACGCTCTTCTGGACGTCTGAAGGTACTACTCTGTTTCATGTCCTCCCTCATGGTGCAACGATCAACTCTGAAATATATTGTGCTACCCTTAAGATATTGAAGAAACGGCTTTAGCATCTTCACTGCTACAAAAATGCAAACGAACTTCTCTTTCTTCCCGACAAGGCCTCACTCACGTCTGCGCACCCGAGAGGAGCTCACAAACTTCATTGGACTCTTCTTCCTCATCCACTCTACAGCCCGGATCTCGCACCCTCCGACTTCCACTTGTTTCCATTATGGAGGGTACACTCCACGGGAAGCAGTACGTCGATGATGGAGAGTTCATTGATGAAGCAAGACTTTGACACGCACGTTGACTAGTAGAGCAGTACCATGCTTGTATACTGGCCCACCCAGTAACGTAGCGTAGAGTTGTCACACTGAACGGAGATTATGTTGAAAAATAGAGTGAGGAATAATATGGTGCATTGGAATCCTGAATAACATCAACCACCTTTCAGAACAACAGTGTTGCTTTACGTTTCAGTACCCCACGTACTCCGCCCCGCAAAATAATGAAGCATCCAGAAGGGAAGGGAGAAAAAAAATGGTACTTCACGGATTGATAGAGTATGTCATATTACACTCCTGGAAATGGAAAAAAGAACACATTGACACCGGTGTGTCAGACCCACCATACTTGCTCCGGACGCTGCGAGAGGGCTGTACAAGCAATGATCACACGCACCGTATGTGCAGTCGACGGACTTTGAGCGAGGGCGTATAGTGGGCATGTGGGAGGCCGGGTGGACGTACCGCCGAATTGCTCAACACGTGGGGCGTGAGGTCTCCACAGTACTTCGATGTTGTCGCCAGTAGTCGGCGGAAGGTGCACGTGCCCGTCGACCTGGGACCGGACCGCAGCGACGCACGGATGCACGCCAAGACCGTAGGATCCTACGCAGTGCCGTAGGGGACCGCACCGCCACTTCCCAGCAAATTAGGGACACCGTTGCTCCTGGGGTATCGGCGAGGACCATTCGCAACCGTCTCCATGAAGCTGGGCTACGGTCCCGCACACCGTTAGGCCGTCTTCCGCTCACGCCCCAACATCGTGCAGCCCGCCTCCAGTGGTGTCGCGACAGGCGTGAATGGAGGGACGAATGGAGACGTGTCGTCTTCAGCGATGAGAGTCGCTTCTGCCTTAGTGCCAATGATGGTCGTATGCGTGTTTGGCGCCGTGCAGGTGAGCGCCACAATCAGGACTGCATACGACCGAGGCACACAGGGCCAACACCCGGCATCATGGTGTGGGGAGCGATTTCCTACACTGGCCGTACACCTCTGGTGATCGTCGAGGGGACACTGAATAGTGCACGGTACATCCAAACCGTCATCTAACCCATCGTTCTACCATTCCTAGACCAGCAAGGGAACTTGCTGTTCCAACAGGACAATGCACGTCCGCATGTATCCCGTGCCACCCAACGTGCTCTAGAAGGTGTAAGTCAACTACCCTGGCCAGCAACATCTCCGGATCTGTCCCCCATTGCGCATGTTTGGGACTTGATGAAGCGTCGTCTCACGCGGTCTGCACGTCCAGCACGAACGCTGGTCCAGCTGAGGCGCCAGGTGGAAATGGCATGACAAGCCGTTCCACAGGACTACATCCAGCATCTCTACGATCGTCTCCATGGGAGAATAGCAGCCTGCCTGCATTGCTGCGAAAGGTGGATATACACTGTACTAGTGCCGACATTGTGCATGCTCTGTTGCCTGTGTCTATGTGCCTGTGGTTCTGTCAGTGTGATCATGTGATGTATCTGACCCCAGGAATGTGTCAATAACGTTTCCCATTCCTGGGACAATGAATTCACGGTGTTCTTATTTCAATTTCCAGGAGTGTATTACAGCGATTACAAAATGGAGCAAAATGAGCCCGGTTATGAGAATGCTGTTGCACTCCTTCTGGCCTCTGCATACGAGCAGTGGTTTGGTTGGGAAGGGTCCCAGAGAGCCGATTTGTCCTCTCCTCATGTAAAGATGCCCAGAACTGTTGCTAAGTGCTCCTCGATATCGAGGATACGGGCACTGTTCTATCGGTGACGGATCTGGGGATGTTGCTGGGTTCGGAAGTACCTCAACATTAAGCAAAGAATTCATAGAGGCACGTGATAGATGTGGATTAGCATTATCGTGTTCAAAAATAGCGCCACGACAGTGTGGTACCTGAGGTACCACTTGAGGATGGAGGACGTCCGTCACGTATCGTTGTCCGTCAGAGTCTCTTCAATCACTACCAACTGTGACCAGTGGCCCCACCCAGATGACGCCAGGAGTTAATACCGCTGCGCCTCTCCCAAACACTGGAAGAACAGGCCTTGTCCCCAAGTCGCTGCCATCCTCGTCGGCGATGGTTATCCAGCTTAGTACTGTGGTATTAATGGCATACTACGTAAGAAACGGTAGCTACTGTACCTAATCCAAGTACTGCTTGTCTCCGAGCAATGGTGCGCGATGACACAGAATAATAAACGTTAACATGTTCATTAGTAGGCTGTAGTGCGATGTTTATTTCATCGTGCGAGTAACTAATTTCAACTAAGCGTCATTGTAAAGCACATCTTTATTTCTTAACTTTTCAAATCACTGTTAATTACACGTAAATGTAGATATATTAAAAGGGATTAAATAAACATCGCATTACAGCCTACTACGGACCATGTTTACATTTATTAAGCATCTGGACGTTGTGGGTGCCCACAAACACAAAATTTTAATGACACAGAATGTTGCAGTGACTCCATTGCTCGTTCTCGGTTGGCAGACGCCGAAGTGAAGGAGTAACGATGTGCTGGGTGCCCAATAAGAAGATCCTTCCTTGTTCCTATCAGACGTTGTGGAGCGGAACCTTTATGACGGGCACGCCAACTCTCACATTCCCATTCAGACCCACATCGGGCCACAGTCACATCCGAATGTCCCACAGATTTGGATACTACACAATTCGTCCAGTAAGCCAAATGGAGACTCATAGAGACGCCGCTTTCAAAGCCTTGTCAGGTGTCACCTTTCTTTGGACAAGCACTTGGCCGGTATTTTATGGTCACACTTCTGTGTTCTTGTTTCACGTCCATAACGACGTGACGAAGAAGAGTTTTTAGTAAATACTACACCCGAAAAAGAAAAGTCGCTTCCATTCAACAGTTTTGTGCACCATTCCACGCGGAATGCGATAAAATCTGCATTCCGTGGAGATGCGACCCAATGATGAATTATGTACCGTATTTATCTAATTATGACTGCGGCGACATGATTTTTAGGCGTTTCTCCGCAGTCTTAGTCGCACACTCCGACACAGTTTTGGACAATCTTTCGTAACAGCAGCTTTTTTAGTAGCTTAAGTAGCAGTGGTAGCACGACGGGCGAGCAGAGACCAACATGATGCCAATCGTACCAAATAACACATTGTTCTCCCATTTTCTACGTAACTGAAGTTTCATAGTTGGCCAGTTTGTTGAAGGAACCAACCCTGCACTTCCATATACTTATTTACAGAAACCAGACTACAAACTACAGGAAATCAAACTACACTGGTGCCCAAAATTAAAGCAACAAAAGAAAATTTTGCAAGATTGTATTTATTTGGCCACAAAACAGCAGGTAATAGTAAATCAGGAACAATGTAAAGAATACACAACGTAAACAACTGCAATATGCATACGGCAAACTAAAATGTCCTTCGTTTTTTTTTTTTCAACTTAACGGATTTGCACACAAGTTACGACAACTGGTTAATGGGCTCAGTATGGAGTGTGACCACCCCTGTGATTAGTACAGGCGTAAGAACGACGGGGGTTGCTGTGAATGATATTACCAATCTCACGTTGAGGCAATAACGCCCATTCTTCCTGGAGACCTCCTCATAAGTCTTGGAGAGTGGTTGGTGGATGCTGATGTAATGCAACCCATCTTCGTAGTGCACCCTAGACATGCTCTGTGGGATTTAAATCGGGAGAGCGAACAGGTCAAGCCATGTGTGCAGTGTCTTCCGTTTCCAAGAAAACATCAGCCGCTCTTGCTCTATGAGGTCGATCATTATCGTCAATCAGTACAAAGTGTAGGACCGCATCACCTCACAACTGCACAGGAGTCCCAAGATCTCGTTACAATACCTGACAGCAGTTTAACTTTGCCGATTCACGCATACAGTTTATGTAGAGGTGTTCGTGTGGTCTACATCTACATGATTACTCTGCAATTCACATTTAAGTGCTTGGCAGAGGGTCCATCGAACCACAATCATACTATCTCCCTACCATTCCACTCCCGAACAGCGCGCGGGAAAAACAAACACCTAAACCTTTCTGTTCGAGCTATGATTTCTCTTATTTTATTTTGATGATCATTCCTACCTATGTAGGTTGGGCTCAACAAAATATTTTCGCATTCGGAAGAGAAAGTTGTTAACTGAAATTTCGTAAATAGATCTCACTGCGTCGAAAAACGTCTTTGCTTTAATGACTTCCATCACAACTCCCGTATCATATCTACCACACTCTCTCCCCTATTACGTGATAATATAAAACGAGCTAACCTTTTCTGCACCCTTTAGATGTCCTCCGTCAATCCCACCTGATAAGGATCCCACACTGCGCAACAATATTCTAACAGAGGACGAACGAGTGTAGTGTAAGATGTCTCTTTAGTGGACTTGTTGCATCTTCTAAGTGTCCTGCCAATGAAACGCAACCTTTGGCTCGCTTTCCCCACAATATTGTCTATGTGGTCTTTCCAACTGAAGTTGTTCGTAATTTTTACACCCAGGTACTTAGTTGAATTGACAGCCTTGAGAATTGTACTATTTATCGAGTAATAGAATTCCAACGGATTTCTTTTGGAACTCATGTGGATCACCTCACAGTTTTCGTTATTTAGCGTCAACTGCCACCTGCCACACCATACAGCAATCTATTCTAAATCGCTTTGCAACTGATACTGGTCTTCGGATGACCTTACTAGACGATAAATTACAGAATCATCTGCGAACAACCTAAGAGAACTGCTCAGATTGTCACTCAGGTCATTCATATAGATCAGGAACAGCAGAGATTCCAGGAACACAATCCCTGCCCACAATATTAGGGATCCTCCGATATAGATCTCTTTCCATAAAGTTTGGGTCCCAAAATCGTGTTCAATGTCTCCGCCAGATGCGAATGCGTCGCGAATCACTCTCCAAACCAAACCGGGACTCATCTGTGAAAAGAACTTCGGCCCACTATTCGACCGCCCGATGGCATGTTGACGACTCCACTCTAGACGTTCCCTCCTGTGACGACGCATCAGAGCTACACGTACAGCAGGTCTCCAACACTAAAGTCCACACTGTCGAAGCCTTCAGGACAGCGTATGTCTCGATACAACTCGTCCAGTGGATGCTGCGAGGTAAGATGCCAGCTGCCGCGCAGTGCTAAGGCGCTACCATCGTGTCCTTAAATCCAAATAACAGTCCTCTCTTTCTGATATCACACGTGGTCGGCCCTGCTCTGGTCTTTGTGGTACTGTTACGGTCTCTATAAATTGTTGCCACACCCGAGAAACAACAGAACGATTCACGTTAAGCCATCGGCCCTCATCAGTTTGCGATTGTCCTACTTCCATTCTTCTTATGGCCCTCCACCCCAGAGTAACTGGTAGGCGTCTTCTCTGTGGCTTACGGCACCGTCTGCGACTGTGTACACAGCGACTGTGGATATGGGACTACCCGAAAAACACTACCCAGTTTGATAGGTACCCTGAATTATCTTTAACGTGGTTGTCCGTTGACCGGAATGCCATATTCCGTGCAGAAGACAATCGTACGGACATCTGTTGACAATTTGTATGACTATACGGTGGATTAGAAACAGCAACTCGTTGCTTTAATTCTGGGCACAGTCTATGACTACTTAAGACAGCTCGTGAGTATCAGTCCTGGTTCTTACAAATGCGAGTCTTCATTTGGTGTCATCTTACAGCGCCTTATCGCCAGTTTCACTGCCATTTTCTTGTATCAGATAACCCTCTTTCAGCACTGTTCCGTACGGTAAATGCATAATCAGCTTGCTCTTTGGACTATGTGCAGAGAAGATGTGCGCATGAGGCGTGCACAGGAGAGAAGTCCCAAGTCATGCCCCATAAAAACATTTATGTTGATGTTTAGGACGATGACAACACACGAGTTTTATGATTGTCAGCTCTTCGTATTAATAAGGAAGTAATATATCTCTTAATGTGATGGTAAAAAATGAACGAAGATTACAATATACCGTCCCGTCTTATTCATGAGTGACAGAGCACATGTTCAATTCATAGGGGAAAGCTGTGAAAGAAAATCGACCGTGTCCTTATCAGAGGTATCATTAAAATATTTACTTCAGGAATTTAGGGAAACCAGGAACTACTTAAATCTGGTGGACCAGACGGGGATTTAAACCACGGTCCACTTACCATAGTGTCACCTCACCCGATACCTGATGCAATAGAAATGACTTGAAAGCGCTTCAGCGGTTGTTCTTTTATTCCTGGAGCATTCTCAGTGATGAAACTGAAGTCTACGTGTTTGGTTTACAAGTGGCGTGCCCGACCGTTACATGTTTATTTACAATGGTACTGATCTTACCTTTCTTTAGTGACATTTATTACCACCTCGCACAAGTGAGGAGAAATTCTCTTGTTGTTTATACTGCCTATAACAAGAAAACGTAATCAACATGAGCAGACGTTGCAAAAACGAAGTGTAGGAATGTTGCGACGTTATTCTGAGCAAGACCGTAGAATGTAAATAACGTCCGGCGTACAAGCTGTGTATCAGAAACCTAGCTACTCACCTAACTACCGGCCTCTTTACCAGGAGAGTACATCACGCGTTGAGAAGGTCGGGACGATCTGAGGCGAAGCTGGTAAGTGTCTGCACCGCTGCTCATAAATTATCTACTTTTATTTCTTTTTCCTCAGTCTTGTGAAATGGAGAGTTATTGCTTTTGCACGGCTTCTTCTGATGATGGAAGTATGGAAGTAGATAATCGTAAATATATGAAAGCAAGGAAACAAAAAAAGAAAACTTCAAAGGAATGATAGTGAACCATCGTTCTGAGTAAGTCCAAGAATTCAGCAAAATCATTTATACAGAAAACGGCGACTTATTCAAGGTGTAATAAGTAATACTTGAAAGGAAAAGGTAAATACCTTAAAGGTGGTGCGATCAGAACTCTAACCTGAACCGCACAAATCAAGCATCCAAAGTGTTGTTTCATTCGATTGTTTTACGTCCTGCTGCACATTAATTCAAACAATGTTGGAAGTGCAGAAAATTTTAGTCCCTGGGAAGAAATCACAAACAGAGTCCCACAGGGTTCAATTTTGAATCGACTCCTATTCTTAATATATGTGAATGACCTTCCACTTAACACTTAACAAGCGAAATTGGTACTCACTAGTACTATAATAAATCTAGTTAGAGAAAGCAAGGGAAGAGATGGTAACTGATAGTTTCCAAAGAATTATAAAATCGTAACATCCTGGCAGATTAAAACTGTGTGCCGGATCGAGACTCGAACTCGAACAAAGGTCCCGAGTTCGAGTCTCGGTCTGGCACACAGTTTTAATCTGCCAGGACGCTTAATATCAACGCACACTCCGCTGCAGAGTGAAAATCTCATTCTAAAATTATGAAGTCGTTCTCAGAAAATGGACTCACCCTAAATTTTGAAAAAAAAACGAACCGTATTCAGTTCCGTACATCAAATAGGCATTCTAACACTTGATTTACCACATGATCAGGAGTCAGTTAAGTTCAGCCACTTTTACTCTTTGTTTAATTGCTAATCTTGAAAACAGACAAGTCAACCTCCTGGCGTATTTTATATATCTTTGCTCAATAATGTCTGATGAAATTCTTTTTTGGGGTAACTCGTCCCTTGGAAAGAAAGGATTGATTGCGCAAAAGAGAGCAGTAAGGAAAATGTGTGGTGTTCACACACGGACGTTATGTAGGTACCTCTTCCAAGGAGTTAGACAGTTTAACTGCGCCATTACAATTCATATATTTGGTAATTAAATTTGTCATAAATCATCCTCACAAATTTAGGAAAACTGTGATGTATAAACCTACGATGCTAGAGAGAAAATAATCTTTATTACGCATCATTAAAGCTTTCAGTGGCTCAGGAAGAAGTTCAACAAACAGCAGTAACAAAAATGTTTGATCACTTGCCCAATAATATAAAATGTCTGGCAGGCAGCAAAGCTAGTTTTAAATCTAACCTAAAGTCATTCCTTCTACTACTCCATTGATGAATACCAATTTAACAACTTAGGTTTAGTTGCATGAGTAGGAGTAAAATACTGAAATGTTCATGCATATTAACACGAATCATATACACATATCCTTTAAACTGAATCGTTTCACATCATTTCGATAACAGAGTCCTTCAAAGGATCTGTGGAACATGTACCTAACTACAATTACTTGAAAACTACCGCGCGTAGAGATGAGCCTATGGAAGGGCTAGAATTGTGTGGAGAGAGAAGGCTGCCTCTCCGTTTAAGAGCACTTTTATTAATCTAGTTGCGCCCTGACAGTAGGCAGTCTCCTATTAGAAGTCATAACGGGCGATTAGGGCTAACGCCTCATCGATGACTAAATCATTAGCAATGGAGAACAGCGCGGATTGGGCAGCAATTTAAGGAAACAGTGGAAAACCCAAATCTGCATTCCCGGACAGGGATTCAAACCGCTGTCCTCCCGAATACGAGATAGCTGTCTTACCGTCGCGTCGCCTCTCTCGGAAGTTCAGTATTTTTCCAGTACGGTCTTGCAGGATGCTGTCAGTCCGGGTCAGTAGAAGGTTAAACAAACGTGTAGCACAATCTGTCTACACTTTTAACTCAGAAAAGTAACGGCCGCTGTTTGAGAAGTCGGCATCTGAGCCAGTTTGCAATTCTTGATTAGTTAGTAAACTACGAAAGACTCGGTAAAGTCTGCTGCGCAGAAACGCACTTTAAAACCGTTCGGATTTAGCAGCGAAACAAATTTCCACGCCAACATCTCTTCTCAGTTCGGAAGGGCAGCGTTTTGTAAGTTTAATGGCTCTGAGCACTATGGGACTGAACTTCTGAGGTCATCAGTCCCCTAGAACTTAGAACTACTTAAAACTAACTAACCTAAGGACATCACACACACCCATGCCCGAGGCAGGATTCGAACCTGCGACCGTAGCTATCTCGCGGTTCCAGACTGTAGCGCCTAGAACCGCTCGGCTGGCTATAGGTTTGATGCTTTTTTTTGGGGCTACTTAGACGAAAGTTAAGATTTTATTGGTTAATCAGTCCAAAAAGGTAATGAAAAATGCCAATAGGGCCCACTCCCACAAGTAATACATGCTACTGAATGCAAATAAATTTTTATTTGTGCAGAATGCCGCAGCTGTTTGTAACAGACACTCGAAACACGGTGCGCAAAACTTTGTTCTTCTCCTCTCTTAGCCGCGATCATAATACTGTACTACTTATTATCCAGTAGCCAGCAGCTCAAGTTGCACATTGGTGCATTATTACGATAGATGTCGACTAGTGACTAATAACATCAGGTCCCACGAAAAGTTGTGTCGGTATTGGTAACGTAATAGTCACAAAAAATTTTCAAAGTGAACGTGAAACGTTCCTTTTGTCTGTCCTCGAAGCTTTCTCGCTTGGCGACGTGCGGCGCGCGGGACGAATTAGCGGCGTACTGCTACGCGGATTCGATTGGAAACGTTTTTGGCGGACGAACGTTAATTGCCTTTTTTTCGTTTCTTTTCTTTCTTTCGTCCCCCTCAGCGGGAGACGGTGGGCTGTAGGAGAGAGTAGCCCTTCTAGCCAGTAGTTGTAGTTTGTTCTACTGTGACACCATTTATTTTGGGTAATTGGGTGCTTATTTAATTTTGTAAGATGTTGTTATTTAAGTCTCTTCATTCCAAATCCCGGCATTCGCTTTAGGGCCCAGAGAAAAGTCTCTCAGTTGAAAAAAAAAAAACAGCTGGGACTGGTTGCTCGTTGTTTTGGCTTATATGTCTTCATATCATCTGAGTATGTCTAATTCTACAGAAGATGAAAAACTTGAAAATCTGCTCGCTGTAGAGGATTTTGCCTCTTTCTGTAGGTACTGATGGAAGAATTGTTGGTCAATAACTTGTTCTTTCTATGTAAGGCTCTTACATCACACCAAATCCTTGTAGGTGTTATTGATATGTTGACAGTCTCATTGATTTCTTCGTTTTCCAGAGAACTCTGTTGAGTGAATTCTATACTGCTTAGAGACTAATGTAGGAAGCATATGCATATTTAAATTTCGGAAAATTAAACGTTGTAGGATCGTACTGCAAGAATGATTTTGTAAGTCCATGGTAATGTAGTCTGTTGAGTCCGAATTTGACGAGAAATTTGTTGGGAAGTTACTGCGTTGATCTCCAGCTATTCGAAGCATCTTCCGGTCAGCAAAGAGAATTTTGTTTCCTTTGGTAGGATGACAACTCCATATTCGAGGATTGGCAAGACAAATATTCTGTGTGTAAGAAGGGCAACCGGCTGTTCCTGTCCACATGTTCTGTATTTCAAGAGACGTACTACGTGGCTTTCAGCTTGTTTAATCTTTTCAGATGCGTTTTTCTGCCAATTTAGGAGTTCACCTAGATAGACTCCGAGGTATTTAACGTTTGGTTGTGGAGTAATTTCTTGACCCTAAAGTCGAATGTTGATCTGTGAGGGTCCTTTTGTCAGCGATTACTAACATTCCTGTGTATGAACCGAAGAGGTTGGATTTTGGTTAGAATCAGTTAGACCCTCCATTTACTGAACCAGCCTTCAAGTATACTGATTAAGTGTTACCCTATTCATTGATTACATTGAGGGTGGACGCATGACACCAATAAGAAGTGTCATCAGCGTACAGAACGGTGTCTTTATTCCGTCACCTGGGTCTTGGGATGCTAGCAGTATATATTGTATATAACTATAGGTAGATGACGGCGCACTTCCGCTTTAGGTATTGGTCACAATCGCGTAGTTTTACTTTTCTATTTCCAAAGAGTTTTTCTATTAATTGAACTATTTCAGGTGGGAAGTTGTATTTTAGCTCTTTCTGAAGAAGTCCCGCATGCTATAGCGTATCCCATGTGTCAAAAGATGTCAGCACATCTGCTAAGTTTCAGGCTTCTGTTACTTTGCTAGTTAGTGTTAATAACGGATCATCGATGCTGTGATTGTTTCTGAAAGCAGTTTGCTCTTGTGGTATCATGTCGTTGTCTTCTGCAAATTGCTGTAGTCTTTCTGCACTGATAAATTACCAAGCCAATGTAGATAAGGGTATCCAGCCTCGCTTTTTTTCTATTTCACAGCTCAACAGTCAGTAGTAAAAAATGAGTAGTTATCTAATTACTTTTAGGGAATATTCCGAGATACGACGACTATACTGGAAGGGAGGCTTCATAGCTGGCAGCTCAATACATGGACTTCAACTGGCTACTCGCAACTGTCAATGTCACTCTCACTGAGCTCTTATACACATAAATCAACAGAACTTTTGCATCACACCCTTGTTCCAAAATTCGTGACAAAGAAAGCAAAAATTAGCTCTGAGGCACGTGTATATGCTTATTTGCAGTGTGTCCAGATCATCAGATGGAAAAGAAAATGTGTAAAGATAAAATCGCCAACTCCTCCTGGGGAGGGAGAGGGGGAGGGGGAGGGAGCCGAGAGGGGAGGGGGGGCTTTACAACACTCCTGATACCTCTGTTACGGAAGCACCCGCCGTAAGAGCAACAGCGATTTGCCCACGTTCGAGTTCATTTAGCTCCGACATAATGTAGAGACAACTACAAAGAGCAGTGCTCTGACGATGAGTGACATTTGAAACGCATTAAGGACGTTGCACAGGTCCACTCGTTGGAAAATATAATACAACCAGCAGACTTAGATAGCATCTGCATTTACGTTCAAGCATCCATTTCTCGCTGCGTTTCCAACTCCTGCATCCCACTACACTTGCGGATTTTAAACAGGAGAATTTCCCCATTGAGGATCGATGTTTCCAACTTGGGTTGCAGCAAAAGTTTTTAACATCGTGCCACATCATCCGATATGTCGTGTAGGTGTCCTCCTATTGTGACGGTTGCAGTACCGATGTACGGAACCGCGCGATTGCTACGGTCGCAGGTTCGAATCCTGCCTCGGGCATGGATGTGTGTGATGCCTTAGGTTAGTTAGGTTTAAGTAGTTCTACGTTCTAGGGAACTGATGACCTCAGATGTTAAGTTCCATAGTGCTCAGAGCCATTTGAACCACTTGTTATGGCTCATCTTGTTGATTCTAGGGTGATTCCACTTTGACTGCTAGAAGGTCGAGATCTATATTTTAGCAATATATGAAGACCTAACAAATGCGTTTTTCAGGAAATTCTTAATGATCAAACAATCCCAGATCAGAACAATGGTATGGTAGAAATAATTTTTGACTCGGTGTTCGCGATCCACATTTTTATTTAAATTCTCGTAAATTCACATATATTCTGAATTGTCAAATCGTCAAGAAAACAGTTTTGTATCAATCTTCATATATTTAATTTCCACTTTAACCGAACACAAGACTTGACTCTTCTTTTACAAAGCGAAATAACAACTTAAGTTCTGCAAAGTGAAACAAAGACTGTTCTGTGCGCATTCGCGTCAAAACGGTTACAAGTAAGTCAAAGATTGTGACAGTCTCACAGAAATGAATACACACAAGAGCCATATCACTGTAATATCTCGATACATCGGAGTACCTATACATTAACAAAACCAAACATGAATATTGTCACAAAAATATGTCTGTTATTTCGCAGAAAAGTAGTACGATATTACTGGTGTCGAGTACTGGGGTTGGAGTGCCGTAATGGTCACGTAAATAAAGAACCATTACACCCTACATCATAATTAGCTGAACTTGCCAGAAGAATGGTAGAAGTTTCCTTTGAAAACCATACAACATCTGTATTTATCAGTTTCGAGACGACTGGAAGCTGTTTTGGATGTCATCAGGTTTCTTACACCGTATTAGACGTGCTAATGTTTTGGCGTTTCCATATTTTGTCCGTTTCCTGTACAAGTCGAAAGTAAACAATATTGCGTGCGAAGTTGAGCTGCCGTTGAGCTGTTGAGCCTTTGGTTTTGACTGCAGAAAAGAAGCGGCACCAACAGCGCACGCTCTTGCCCGCGCAGCGGCTGGCCGGTTGCCTCCGCACGGAGTGTCAGCCAAGGGCCGGTGTCCTCGCGTCGCGTGGCGGCGCTGCACATGCGGCGCGATGCAGCCGCCGTGGACTCGGTATCAACCGTAGCGGACCGCGCCGAGCTATCTCTAGCGGAGCGCAAATAGAGCGCGCACACGCTGGGTTTACGACGCGCTCGAAGCTGCTCCTCGCAGCTTTGTTTTGTCTCCTCGTCGTGTCAGGAACTCGCCGCTCGCCGGAGCCAGGGAAGCCGCGGGCTGTTGTCGGCGTCAGGGCCGCGGCTCGCGCTCTGTGTCCGACGTGGCCCCAGAGGTGAGAGGCAGTGTGCTCGCAGTCCTCTGAGTCTACCGGGCGACGGCCAGCTTCCACTAGGAACGGGAAAAACCGACCGGTTTAAACAGTTACCGATATTTTAGTAATGAATAACCGGTATTTTTCGGTATTTGATTGGTCCCGGCTATAACAGGTGTTTCTTTACTAATAACCGAGAGAAAAAACCGAAGTATCAATTACCCATAGCAACGAAGCTACAATTTTTCGTTTTTATACAGGCATTTCTGAAATAAATAGTAATTTTTATTCGCAAATCAAGGCTATTTTCGAGTGAAAAAACAGTGCAGAAAAGGTCGCAATGACGACACAACACATACACTTCAATAGGAATTGTCTCAATAATAACGTCATCCCAAATTATGTCAAGATTGACATCAAAACAAACACAATAACTGCGAAGAAAACACTGAAAATCGCACGAAAACTCTGGGTGCAAAATGAACTGCAAACGGTAACTGGTAACAGTGAACATGTTGTTTCATTTAATGTCCGTAACGGTCACGGTAAAGCCTAACCTAAAAGTGTTCGCATTTAAACGCAAAATTTGCATTGGTTGGACATATTGCGTTATTATAGAAAATGGGATGAACAGTCGGTGGTATTTTAATAACAAAAAAATGGCTCTGAGCACTATAGGTCTTAACATCTGAGGTCATCAGTCCACTAGAACTTAGAACTACTTAAACCTAACCAAGATAAGGACATCACACACATTCATGCCCGAGGCAGGATTCGAACCTGTGACCTTAGCGGTCGCGCTGTCCCAGACTGAAGCGTCTAGAACCGCCCGGCCACATCAGCCGGCTTTTAATAACAACGCCGACAAAAACGAGCACCAGACACATGGCATAAGAACTGGTACACTATTGCTGAGGCTGTGACAATAACGTCCCCGTTGATGTGTGTCGTGGCTTAAGGTACGCGGCACAAGACTTGGCCCCACCTGGCCCATAAAGTAGTTTTTCGCTGTCGTCATCGGACATCCATTGTCCACCAGAATGGCTCCAACCCTAGTGTGGAAATATTTCTACGAAGTGAATAGCAATGAATTACAACGCTTCATTTTCTTTAGAAGATGAAAGAATTTTCTACCACTTCCATGAAATAATGAAAAAGAAAGGAATCTGTGGCAACAGTAATACACTGAAGACTTACAACACATTCATAATATAAAATAAAAATAGAAAGTAGTTGCTTTGCTGCCTGTGTCTACATAATTGGTCTTTATCTGCTTGTAGTCCTTGAAAACCGAAAAACTAAAACAAAAAACAAGAGTTCTTCAGCCTCGGTTTTCATTCTTTAGCACAGACTATTCGTAATGCCCAAATAGTGGTTACGATCTCCGATTGCAGTATGAGTTTTGAGCAGAGAATAAAAAAATTAGAATCAGTTGGAGAACGTTGGTGATCCTTTGTTACATTCAACCACTTATCACTTTACCAGGAAAGCAGCGAGCTGAGGGCATACTAAGTTTCCTTTTTATTTTCCTATTTAATTTAATGTTCTGATCCTATGTGTCTTTAAACTGACTCAAAATATTTCAATCTTTGTTCGATTTCTACATTTATTAGAGGAGGTAACAAGAATAAAAAACCAAAAGTGGGTTATCTCAGAAACCGTCTATTTTGAGCTTTTAACAGTCTGGTTGAACTGGGATGGAAAAAAATCAATAAAAGCGAAAAGCGGTTGTTTCCGGGATATATAGCGTAATTATCTTAGTAACAGATTTAGTAATTAGCATAGAAATTATATATTAGAATAGATCTTCTTAGTTAAAGGTAAGCGAAGGATTGGAGACTGAGGATCAATGGATTGACGACTAATTCCAAGGCATTCATCCTCAGTTCCCCAGGGTGGAGGGACTATAAACTTCTTCCTTTCCTATCTTCTTTCCTCTTCATTCTAAACTATATTTTTGTATTTATTTTTCAAAATTTAAATTTCATGTAAATTTTTGTTAAACGGTTTGTGAAAGCTGTCATAAGGAAAAGAAAGACAAACAGCAAACAAGGATAACCAAGTAAAAGAAAGCAAAATAAAAGAGACAGAAACAAAACACGATCAATTATGACCCGCCTCCACGTGGCAGGACACGGGCAACGGTGCGATCGGATGCGGGAACCTGTGTGGAGGTTCAGCCACATCAGCGCCCATATACCGATCGCAGCGACCAAGTGGTCAATAAAGACCCATCTTAAGCAAATTACGTCGTGGGTCGTAAAATCAGGGCGGCAAGTTGAAAAAAAAAGTGTTTCAGCGATAATCGCCATCCCTAGCTTCCTTGAGAACGTGGCCGCGGAGAGGCGTATTGCCTGACCTCGTCTCTGCCGACTGCTTCGAGCCGTCTCATAGGACAGCGGATACTTCTGGTGATTGCCTTCTACTTGTATTTCACGTACTTGATGTCGTCGTTTGAGCAATGCTGTAACACCGGCCGTTTGACTGTGCTTCGGGTTTTAGACTGTCATATCTAAGATTCAAAACTTGATGAATACTTTTTCTCAGCCTCGACAGAGCGAGTAAGTACATATTTATCGTACTATGAACGCTTATCTTACTAACAATGGTAAATGATAAACTTTACTAGAATCTGCAGTTGAACCACACAAATATGTGTGAAATATATTAAAATATATGTCGCACGGGTGTACGCAGGCAACGCCACGACTAAAAAGCTCCTCCTAAAACAAACTTCGTGCAGATATTACTGTCTCGAAAGAAGTAGGCCTACTGTGGGGGTGGGAACCAGCAATGGCCTATTGAGGTGGAAAGAGAAGGCGGAGGAAGAGATGGACTTTGAGGAGGTGAGGGGGGGATATAGGAGCGAGGAGAGGATGAACTTAAATTAGAGGGGGAGGAGGGGGGTGGGCAAGAGTCGGAGGTGATGTTAGAGGAGGGATGGAGGAGACGGACGGAGAAAGGGGGAAGGAGGACATAGACTACTGGAAGACTGAAATAAATAGATATCCGGGCAACGCCAGCTACTCAGCTGGCAGCTTTTTTTAAAACAATGTCACTGCCTTGTCCCGGACAGTCTACAGTTTCATATCTAATGAAGTCTGTCTCAGTGAGACGTTAAATTCTACTATGCCTCTCTTCATAGGGTAGCGGTCGCGCGGTTCCAGACTGAAGCGCCTAAAACCGCTCGGCCACTCCGGCCGGCTTTCCTCAAATAACATATGCCCGTTGCACCCATATCCTTTTCCAGTAGCAGTAAGTCTGAAATGTTCAACATGTCGACGACACGTTAATTTGTAAACTAGTTTCCGTAATTACTCAATATTTTATGGACAATTAAGATTTTTCAATCACTGCATAACGTCTTTATTACATTAAGTGATAGCTACGTGCAAGTAGAGTGCAACTATAGTTTGAATGCAATTTTTATTAGATTTAACAAAAATTGCAACGGCCCCAAGCTACAAAAATTTAACTTCATCTCTTTTATAGCTTGTCAGAAGCAATTTTTGGAAAAGCTGCTTTATAGCTTTTCTGGAGGATACGATAGGAATGTGATACCCGTAGTGTTGCTACAACCCATCGGAAGTACAAAACTTACACACACTCGTTTGCGGTAGAAATCTTGCAATTATCATCAATGTCCCTCAGTTACGCCAAAATGTAATGTGAAGTATATGGTCTCGAAACACAATTTACTCGTATCTTGCTAGTAGATTCGGCGGAACAGTAAAATGAAGATAGTGCGTTTGCCAAGTCTGTTGCTTGACATGTGTTCACTGCACTAGGTATAAGGTAGTAGTGGAGAAGAACGTTATCGCTGTGTATCTGCAAGTTGTCACTTTGACGAGACGCTCACAGTGTGAAGCCATTAACTCCGAGGCGTTTACTTCAAGTGGCTGTCAATTATGTGCCTCCTGCAGAGAAATGGAGTATTCACCTGTTAAAAAGAAACTAGATTGTCAACAGGAAAAGTAAACAGTAGAAGAGGTGATTCTTGTCCACCACTGAGTAATCGCTTTCCCCCCATTAAGAAAAATTTTTAATCGCGATGATAGATAAATTACACAACACAACGAAATTATTGATTACATCAACCCTTAAAAAATATCTATCGAACAATGGAAAAAACTAGGATATACTTAACAATACTATGAAAAGGAAAGTTGCCGCTGGCCATATAGGGGAGATACTGAGTCACAGATAGGCACAAAAAAAAAGACTATCACAATATAAACTTTCGGCCAACAAAGCCTTTGTCGAAAATAGACGACATGCACACTCATTCATACACACACACACACACACACACACACACACACACACACACACACACACACAAACGCAACTGACACACAGATGATTGCAGCCTCCGGCAGCTGAAGCCACACACTTAGAAATAACTGCTGCATTTCAGTTAGTAGCTTCGCTTGGCTCCACGCAGACATTACAACTCTAGTGAGCATGTTTACGGCCATTTAGAGACTAAGATAATTTCCACGAAAGCCACAGCTTCCAGCAACTTCTCTGTCTGATAAGTTTCTTTGTGTTTCTGATTCGTTTTTATCGATAAGCTAATGTCCATTTCTTTCCACAAATTATAAAGTGGACTTCGAAGGTCTGGTACAACTTCTTAAAATAGCAAGCACTCCGTCGTCAGGCCACGAGTGGCCTACCGGGACCATCCGACCGCCGTGTCACCCTCCGACGAGGATGCGGATAGGAGGGGCGTAGGGTCAGCACACCGCTCTCCCGCTCGTTATGGTGGTATTCCTGACCGAAGCCGCTGCCATTCGGTCGAGTAGCTCCTCAAATGGCACCACGAGGCTGAGTGCACCCCGAAAAATGGCAACAGCAGATGGCGGCTGGATGGTCACCCATCCAAGTGCCGGCCACGCCCAACAGCGCTGAACTTCGGTGATCTCACGTGAACCGAGTATCCACTGCGGCAAGGCCGTTGCCCTGAAATAGAAAGTAGCAGCCGAAAATTAAAGACGTATAAAACATTCACCACATCGAGGATAATTATAAAGTTTCACATAATTTGTAATATGGCCACATAGAACTTTCGGTAATGGTGCTCACAAACTGACAACTGCAGGAAGGTATTGACATTTATGACAGAGAATAATGATTCCCAGAACCTGGTCACCCTATAAAAAAATTGTATATGGGATGGGGTGATTTTTAAAGCTTGGCGGAAAGTTAATGACAACAGTGAGTTCACGGAGTCTGCTTGCCGGTACGGATAAAGATAGTCCTCCTATTGCTGTCTTTCCTCAGATCAGTCGCACAATAATCTCTCAGATATGACTTCATCGTTTAACAGATATTTTAAGTCTGTGTAAATCACAGATCTTGCCGGAAGAGCCACTGAATCATACGACTCTATAAAATAAAGCAGTATCTTATATTTATCACACTGAATCAGACTCCATTCATACTAACAGGAAGTCCCCTCCACCCTGCCCATAATGCCAATTGACGTTCGCGTCGACAAGAAATACAGTGTCATTGAGGAGCAAAGTTGTTTGTGTGGGTTGAAGAAAAAAGTAGCATTCGTGAACCAGGCTGCGAGCGAATAATGGACGACACTAGCACTATTTATTCATGGGTGGTTACTTTTGGTATGTTTCACTGAGCACACGGCATTCCGTGAAACACGATCTTTCAGGGAGCAGCTCCGCTATGAAAGGATGCAACACCGCAACAGATCGACCGCATCGTAAAAGATGTTGTTCTTAGTGGATATGGTCTTACAAAAATAATGTAGCAATTAAATGAAGGGAAGGCCAGGGTGGCCGAAAGGTTCTAGGCGCCACAGGCTGGAACCACGCTACCGCTACGGTCGCAGGTTTGAATCCTGCCTCGGGCGTGGCTGTTTGTGATGTCCTTAGGTTAGTTAGGTTTAAGTCGTTCAAAGTTCTAGGGGACTGATGACCTCAGAAGTTGGGTTCCATAGTGCTCAGAGCCATTTGAACCATTTTTTTTTTTTTAAATCAAGGAACTAGACTTAGGCGATAAACTGAGTACACGATATAGACTGCAATACCATGAATAAGCGAACATTATCTCTTCTAAGAAGAGATGCAGTGAACGAATAGTAGATTTTTATTTTCTGTAATTGAACGAGATAGTAGGAATTACATTTTGTAACTACACCCTGTTATAACCTAAATTGTCTTGTGAGTGTCTAAATCGGTATTTTGCTTGAAACAGCGTAGGCTCGTTTGTCTAATGAGTGAACGAGTTCCTATGGCAGAGTGAAAGACGTGTCATATAGATTTTCTGGCTTTTTAGTGTAGAAAGTCCCTGGTGTGTGCTTTTGGGATGTAGCGGTCGTCTTCTTCCATGAACCACACCTCTGACCCATCTAGTGCTGTAAGCCAAATTACTTGTGTATATTGGCCGGCTGCGGTGGCCGTGCGGTTCTAGGCGCTCCACTCCGGAGCCGCGCTGCTGCTACGGTCGCAGGTTCGAATCCTGCCTCGGGCATGGGTGTGTGTGATGTCCTTAGGTTAGTTAGGTTTAAGTAGTTGTCAGTTCTAGGGGACTGATGACCACAGCAGTTGAGTTCCATAGTGCTCAGAGCCACTTGTGTATATTGGCGTTGCTTGTTCTCAACTGGAATCTCTCCACCATTCATGAGCGGACACAAAATATGCTGCAAGCTACACTGCGGTGCCTATGATTTTGATGGCAAAAAGTTATTCTTGCATACAACTGACTATCAACGGGTTTGGGTTTGGAAGTGATTTTTTTTTTCCATAGGGCAAGTTGTTTGGGATCTCCGACGTTGTAGGGCTCTATTGCTTTCAGCGAGAGTGAATTTTGCTTTCTACTCAATGGTAGTCGCCCAGAGAACGTAGTCACAACATGGGGGATCAAACGTATTTTTAACTTTTTACTGGCCAATAAGTTTCAGAAAAAAATATGAAGACCTACTTTGTAAGAACGTCCTTCCATAAGAGAGTATAACAGAGTAAAGTCGACGACTTTCTTTACGTGTACCTGTGCGCATTTCCCAGCAGAAGTGAACGTAAGAGCCACACTTTTATTCGACCTTTTCCTGCGCTTGTGCAATCGTTCCTCTCTGGAAATACAGGGTGACTCAAAAGAACGGGAAATTTTGGAATGTGTTTTGGCAACACGGCGAAGCATGTGGCACCGAATGACGTATGGAATGCTGCTCGCACTATCTTGCCATTTTGTAACCAGTAAACATGGAGCAACGGAACTACGTGCATAGTGCGTATGCGGTGAAAGCCTGTTATAAGAACGGAAGTGTGGAGGCAGCGATCGAGAACTTCGGCATCATTTCAACATCGGACGGCATGGTCGTGTTCCCTCAGCGCATGCAGTCAACATCTGGGTCCTCAATTTTGAAGCAACGGCTTCTGCGTTGAAGAAGCAGTCTGCAAGAGGCCCCGAACTGCTCGTGCGGCAGAGCATATCGAGGCTGTGCGATCTGCTTTCCTAAGAGGCCCGCAGTGCACTTTTCGACGTCACGCCGTGTGCCTACAGTTGCATCGTTCAAAGGGCTCAACGGTTACTAAAAGTGGATTTTAAGTTCCATCCGTACAAGCCGCAAATGTTTCACAAACTTCAACCTAACGATCTGCTAATGCGTAGACAATATGCTGAAGGCGTGTTAGCATAAGCGCACGACGACGACAATTTCATTAGCAACTGAGGGTTTCGGATGAAGCTCGCTTCCAGATCACTGGTTTTGTCAATAGACAGAATTTTCGCTATTGAACTCAGCAAAATCCACGTCAGATACACGAGCCTCCACTGCATAGCAGCCAATTTGCTGTCTGGTTCGCCATGTCAAAAAAGGTTCAAATGGCTCTGAGCACTATGGGACTTAACATCTGAGGTCATCAGTCCCCTAGAACTTAGAACTACTTAAACCTAACTAACCTAAGTACAACACACACATCCATAGCCGAGGCAGGATTCGAACCTGCGACAGTAGTGGTCGCGCGGTTCCAGACTGAAGCGCCTAGAACCGCTCGGCCACTCCGGCCGGCGCGCCATGCCATCGAGTGGCATTATGGACCCCTACTTTCTAGAAGCTGATGATGGGTGCGTATCCACTGTAACCTCTGTTCGGTGTTTTGCCATGATAGAAAGTTCTGCTGAGCATGAAATGCCCCGTATTCCAGCCAGTAGTTTGTTTCAGCATGACGGAGCAATCGCATATATGGCATGGGTGTCGATGGGAGCTGTGCGGCTATTCTTTCCTACCCGTGTCATTTCGAGGCACGGTGTCATAACATGCGCACTAATACCGCCCGACCTCATAGCCTGTGATATTTTCCTTTGGAGCGATCTTATGAGCGCAATTTACCGTATTCAATCTGCTACCACCGAGGATCTTAAAGCAAGGATACGAGAGGAAATCTCCAGGAATGCTATTGAAATGCTAGGTCGAGGCATGCATAACTTTACTATCGGGTTGCAGGAGGAATGTGTGCGTCGAGGGAGAAGTCATCTGTCAGCTGTGATATTCAAGAAATAAATATTCTTATCACATTCAATAGTATTATACTCTGTACTACACACTGCTATCGATATAAATCCGTCCAGGCGACAGCAATGTCACATGGTGAGGGATGACTGTTACTGAGATACACGGACGGTCATGTAGATACCAGTGAGCATGCTGTCCGTGTGCAGAATGGGGAAGGCGACGATCTGAGTTTGAACAAGAGCAGATGGTGATGGCCCGGAGCCTCGACATGAGAGTTTCCGAAGCGGCACTGCTTGTTGGGTGTTAGAGGAGTGAGTGTTTTCAACAAACGGCGAAACCAAGGTGATACCACTTCGAGACAACAAGGCTTGTGTAGCCACCCCTCATTACAGATGATGGACGTCGTAGGCTATGCAGACTGGTAAAACAAGACAGGCGGTAAACTGTGTCGGAACTAGCACGAGACGTCAGTTCTGGGCAAACAACAAGTGTGTCTGAACACACAGTGGATCGAACACTTCTAACGATAGGCCTCAGCAGCCGACGACCCATGCATTCCACGATATCGGCAACTAAGACTTAAATGGGCACATGACCATCGGCACTGGACTTTGGTGCAATGGTAGAACGCCGAAGGTCTGACGAATCTCGATGCCTTCTTCATCATGCCGATGGGAAGGAGCGAATCCATTGTCATCCAGGAAGGCAGCACCTTGACACCTGTACAGCGAGACGGAGACGCTGGCCGCTGTGGCCGAGCGGTTCAAGGTGCTTCAGTCTGGAACTGCGCGACCGCTACGGTCACAGGTTCGAATCCTGCCTCGGGCATGGATGTGTGTTATGTCCATAGTTGTTAGTTTTAAGTAGTTCTGTGTTCTAGGAGACTGATGACCTCAGATGTTAAGTCGGATAGTGCTCAGAGCCATTTGAATTTGAGACGGAGGCAAACTGGCGGAGGCTAGATTATGCTCTGGTGAAGATTCATTTTGCTATCTGTGGGTTCAAATGGCTCTGAGCACTATGGGACTTAACTTCTGAGGTCATCAGTCTCCTAGAACTTAGAACTACTTAAACCTAACTAACCTAAGGACATCACACACGTTCATGTCCGAGGCAGGATTCGAACCTGCGACCGTAGCGGTTTCGCGGTTCCAGACTGTAGCGCCAAAAACCTCTCTGCCACTCCGGCCGGCTTGTCCATAGGTTCAGTGGAGCTCATGTAAAGCACCATGATGGCCGAGGGATATCGCACAATGGTTGCAGACCACATACACCCCATCATGACGATCATGTTCCCCGACGGCAGTTGCATTTTTCAGCAAGACGCTCTGGTAATTAGGTGACTTTTGCGGACAGATGTGGTGCCAACTCCGTCCAGCGACCTAGCAAGGCCTCATTGCTTCCATGCCACGACGCGTCGCCGCTGTTATCCGTACCACAGGTGGACATCTCGTCTGTGGGGTTCCCCATACTTTGGCAGGTGCACTGCGGGTCACGTTGCACCTTAAACGCCTGCCTTTAGCCTCTAGCGAAATCGTTGACTGCTTCTTTCATTACGACTTCACAATGTACTGGCTAATCAATGTACGTTGACATAAATATGAGCCATTGATCTCCATTCCAAAATTTCCGTTCTTTTTGAGTCACTCTGTATTTTGTGTGTGAGAAAAATACCATATTGCACCCTTGATCAGAGACTGCGCTAGGCAGTAGACCCCCATTAACCGGTTACGCTGGTTCGAAGGTAGGAGGAAGGCTAGCATATAGCGCTTCCAATAGTATTACTCCTAGTGTAGCATGCGTTCTTCAAACTAAACTTCGAATCGAGGAAAACTGTACCTTATAACACATATAAAAGAGAGAGACAGACAGACAGACAGACAGACAGAAAGAGAGAGAACTCCATTTACTATGCACAGTTTTACGAAGGATCTGCGACACAATCTGAAAACGGACACATGAAGGTTATGTACCCTGTATTAATTTTTTTTTTTGTGTACCGAAGTCCAATGTCCGTATCTCCAGCACTTGCAAGTCACGCTGACAGCGGAATGGAAAAGCCCTGGAATACTGGATACCTGTTACACGTCGCAGGGCAAAGTCCTCCGAGGCTCTCTGGTTCTCGCTGCTGTTGCGACACGCGAAAGCGAGAAGACGCTCCCGCGGGGACAGCCCTGGCGTTTCCCTACCTGCCGCCTCCCGCTCCCGGCTCATAGGTCACCCCCAAGAGCCAGATACGTCCGACATGCCGCACACGATCAGACGCTTCACAACCAGCACTGCCCCTCCGCATCCGGAATTCTGTTGCACACTCCAGCATGTTGCTCGATTGCAGTATCTCCCTCCTCAAGAAGCAGAAGATCGCTGTCTTGGACAGGTGCACAGCGGGTCACGTTGCACCTTAAACGCCTGCCTTTATCCTCTAGCGAGATCGTTGACTGCTTCTTTCATTACGATTTCATTTCGCGTGGACAGCTCTGTTAAGACGCTAACTGGAAGGAGAGTCGTTCGACAACTTGTTGCAAAATACACTGAAGCGCCAAAGAAACTGGTGTAGGCAATCGTATTCAAATACAGCGATATCTAAACAGGCAGAATAAGGCGCTGCGGTCTTAAAGACAAGTGCCTGGCGCATTTGTTAGATCGGTTACTTCTGCTACAATGGTAGGTTATCAAGATTTCAGTGAGTTTGAATGTGGTGCTATAGTCGGCGCACGAGCGATGGGACACAGCATCTCCGAGGAAAGATGAAGTGGGGATTTTACTGTAAGACCGTTTCGCGTACGGTGAATATCAGGAATCTGGTAAAATATCAAATCTCCGACGTCGATGCAGCCGGAAAAAGATCCTGCAAGAACAGGACCAACGACGACTGAAGAGCATCTTCAACGTGACAGATGTGCAACCGTTCCGCAAATTGCTGCAGATTTCAATGCTAGGCCATCAACAAGTGTCAGCATGCGAACCATTCAACGACACATCATCGATGTGTACGCTTGATGATTTCGGGACAGAAAGCTTTACGCCTCGCCTGGACCCGTTCCACATCGACATTGGACTGTTTATGTCAGGAAACTTGTTGCCTGGTCGGACGAGTCTCGTTTCAAATTGTATCGAGCGAGTAAACGTGTATGGGTATGGAGGCAGCCTCATGAATCCATGGACTGTGCATGTCAGCAGGGGAATGTTCAAGCCGGTGGAGGCTGTGTAATGGTGTGGGGCGTGTGCAGCTGGAGTCATACAGGCCCCATGATACGTCTAGATACGACTCTGACAGGTAACACGTACTTAAGCATCCTGTCTTATCACCTACATACACTCATGTTCACTGTGCATTCCGATGAACGTGGACAATTCCAGCAGGACAAGGCGACAGCCCAGACGTCCGGATTTGCTACAGAGTGGCTCCAGGAACACTCTTCTGAGTTTAAACGCTTCCGCTGGCCACTCCCGAAATATGAACATTATTGATCATAACCGGGATGGCTTGCAACGTGCTGTTCAGAAGAGATTTCCACCCCTGCGTACTCTTACGGATTTATGGACAGCCCTGCACGATTCATGGAGTCAGTTGCCTCCAGCACTACTTCTGGCATTAGTTGAGTCAATGCAGCGTCGTGTTCCGGCATTTCTGAGAGCTCGCGGGGATGCTACACAATATTAGTCAGGCGTACCAGTCTCTTCGGCTTTTCAGTATATTATCTGGTGGATTTTTCGTACGGTGATTACAGAAGATAGCAGTCTCCAAATCTGAGGTGGTTAACTGTCCTGCTCCTGCTGAACAGAACACTACGATGGAGATATTCCACAGGTGACGGGCAGTGAATTTTCTAGTTACCAGAAAACTCTTGAAAAATAAATAGTTTTATGTCGTTTTCAAAAGGCTGATACGTCAATCGATATGGATCTAATTCATGAAACTTTTGTGTGTCGTGGTTCTTTCGTAATGTTCTTCTTACACAATCTTGAATACTGTCTACACTAAGAACAACACACACACACACACACACACACACACACACACACACACACACACACACACACACATGCCCGAGGGAGGACTCGAACCTCCGAAGGGGGGGGGGGGGGGGGGGGGCTGCAGCCGCCGAAGATATTTATTACAAATAATATATTTGCTGCAATTAGCTGCAATTATTGTTGCAAAAGCCAACAACTGGAATGTTTCCCCTTTTGATAGTAAACATCCTCTTCAATGCTGGTGGGCAGCTTCGAAAAAACTCTTTTCTTCTATTCCAATGAAATTATGAAACGAATAGCGGCCTTGAAATCTATGTGACGAAACACATTATTTCGGAGTCACATAAAATGATTTCGTAACTGCGAATAAGAACTACCGTCAACTGTAGACTGAAATGACGACAACGAAATTTTGTGCCGGACCGGGGCTCGAATCTGGATTTTCCTCTTATGGCGAGCGGTTGCCTTACCATTTGGGTATCAGTGCACGGCTCACGGCCAAACGCAAACTTCAGTATGTTGTCGACCATGCGTCAGTGACCTGAAGTCAAACATCCATCACGTATATTCCCGTCCGCAGCTTGTGGTCGTGCGGTAGCGTCCTCGCTTCCCGCGCCCGGGTTTCCGGGTTCGATTCCCGGCGGGGTCAGGTATTTTCTCTGCCTCATGATGACTGGGTGTTGTGTGATGTCCTTAGGTTAGTTAGGTTTAAGTAGTTCTAAGTTCTAGGGGACTGATGACCATAGATGTTAACTCCCATAGTGCTCTGAGCCATTTGAACCATTTTTGTATATTCCCGAACTGGTCAGACGTTGCACTTGAAAGTCACTTGCCCGATATTTGCAGGATAAGTACGATATTACAGAGCCTTTGGACATGCAAGCACGTCCAAAGGAACTGGCACTGCGGCGACCACAGTCGTCACGAAACACATCAAGCAATTGCAAATAAGGACTACCATCAGCTATAGAATGAAAAGACGACAGCGAAATTTTGCGCCAGACCGGACCTCGAACCCAGATTTCCTGCTTATCGCGAGCGGTACCTTACGAATTTTTCTTAAATCTCATTTTGTTCGTTTTCGTTCGTTGTATCTGCTCGGGGCGGACGTCGTAAGACACACGTTTCAGTTCGCTGTTGATGCATTAACTCATTTTTTTTATTACAAGGGGCAGCTAGCCCTCTGACCGAACCCGCAGAGTTACCGTGCCGGCGTTTTTGGGTATCCGTGCACTACTCACGGGCCGCGATAAGCGGGAAATCCGGGTTCGAGTCCCGGTCAGGCCCAAATTTTTATTAACGTCACTCGTTTCCGCAGCTGATGGTACTCCTTACCCGCAATTACAAATTCAATTGATCTGCTTCGTAACGGCTGTGGTCGCCGCAGCAGCTGTTAGTTTGGACGTGCATGCTTGTCCAAAAGGAACTTTGCATCGTAATTCGAATAACACAAGTACTGCAATATCTTATCATTTCAGAGTGTTGGTGTCATTGGAACATCGAGAATATTGATATTGTGCACTCACAAACTGCCATACATACTATGCCTTAACTATAGTAAATTCAAAACTGAAAATGGGATGAAATTTCAATTCAGTTAACGAGTAACTTCTACTAGTACGTATCCCAGATCGTTGTACAGCGTTACGTAGTGTTCCTCTACCAGCAATTCGGTGTTCAAGTAATCGACGAGTCCAGAAATTTCTTCGCAATTTTCTCCGTTCTTCTTCGACAATCGCAAACAGAATTAATGCAGCTATTTGACACGTGTCCGTTTTCGTATAGAAACTGTGTGGTGCGAGCCAAATAAAGCCGATAACGGCCACTGGAAAGCGCTGAGAGAGCAAATCACTGCTCGTCCCGTGTGGCGACATTGCTCACTCTCGAGAGAATATCCAGTCCACTTCCACGCCAACGTTAGCTGGCTCGTGGCGTGTGAGGGTCGCTTTACTCTTAACATTCATCATCATTTCCTTGGACCTCTGTTTCCCTTTAATGCGGGGTCGGCCTTGTTACTATGGATTTGACGATGTTAGAGTCGGAAGGTGGCCGGATGCCCTTCCTGTCACACCCTGTACCCTCCGGGACGGAATTAGTGCACCCCAGCTGTATGCGTCCAGTGTAACCCATTAAAGAGTGCGAACGTATTCTACATCTACATCTACATGATTACTCTACAATTCATATTTAAGTGCTTGGCAGAGGGTTCATCGAAGCACAATCATACTATCTCTCTACCATTCCACTACCGAACAGCGCGCGGGAAAAACGAACACCCAAACCTTTCTGTTCGAGCTCTGATTTCTCTTATTTTATTTTGATGATCATTCCTACCTATGTAGGTTGGGCTCAACAAAATATTTTCGCATTCGGAAGTGAAAGTTGGTAACTGAAATTTCGTAAATAGATCTCGCCGCGACGAAAAACGTCTTTGCCTTAACGACTTCCATCCCAACTCGCGTATCATATCTGCCACACTCTCTCCCCTATTACGTGATAATACAAAACGAGCTGCCCTTTTTTGCACCCTTTCGATGTCCTCCGTCAATCCCACCTGGTAAGGATCCCACACCGCGCACCAGTATTCTAACAGAGGACGAACGAGTGTAGTATAAGATGTCTCTTTAGTGGACTTGTTGCATTTTCTAAGTGTCCTCCCAATGAAATGCAACCTTTGGCTCGCCTTCTCCACAATATTGTCTATGTGGTCTTTCCTACTGAAGTTGTTCGTAATTTTTACACCCATGTACTTAGTTGAATTAACAGACTTGAGAATTTTACTATTTATCGAGTAATCGAATTCCAACGGATTTCTTTTGGAACTCATGTGGATCACCTCACAGTTTTCGTTATTTAGCGTCAACTGCCACCTGCCACACCATACAGCAATCTTTTCTAAATCGCTTTGCAACTGATCCTGGTCTTCGGATGACCTCACTAGACAATAAATTACAGCATCATCTGCGAACAACCTAAGAGAATTGCTCAGATTGTCACCCAGGTCATTTATAAAGGTCAGGAACAGCAGAGGTCCCAGGACGCTTCCCTGGGGAACACCTGATATCACTTCAGTTTTACTCGATGATTTGCCGTCTATTACTATAAACTGCGACCTTCCTGACAAGAAATCACGAATCCAGTCGCACAACTGAGACGATACCCCATAGGCTCGCAGCTTGATTAGAGGTGAGGAACGGTGTCAAAAGCTTTCCGTAAATCTACAAATACGGAGTCAAGTTGAGATCCCCTGTCGATAGCGGCCATTACTTCGTGCGAATAAAGAGCTAGCTGCCTTTCACAAGGACGATGTTTTCTGAAACCATGCTGATTACGTATCAATAGATCGTTCCCTTCGAGGTGATTCATAATGTTTGAATACAGTATATGCTCCAAAACCCTACTGCAAACCGACGTCAATGATATGGGTCTGTAGTTCGATGGATTACTCCTACTACCCTTCTTAAACACTGGTGCGACCTGCACAATTTCCCAATCTGCAGGTACAGATCTATCGGTGAGCGAGCGGTTGTATATGATTGCTAAGTAAGGAGCTATTGTATCAGCGTAATCTGAAAGGAACCTAATCGGTATACAATCTGGACCTGAAGACTTACCCGTATCAAGTGATTTGAGTTGCTTCGCAACCCCTAAGGTACCTACTTCTAAGAAACTCACGCTAGCAGCTAGCAGCTGTTCATGTAACTTAGGCGGGATATGGGGAGCAGCCTGGTATTCATCTAGTGGTATGTGGAAAACCGCCTAAAAGCGATATCCAGGCTAACCGGCACACAGGTCTTCGTCGTTACTCTGCCAGTCCGATTCGATCCGGGGCCATCTCACCTACACGAGGCCAGTAAGCAGCGCATAAGCGCTCTCGGCTAACCTGACGGGTGGCTTTACACGGAACATGCCTGTACATATCTTGCAACTTCAAATGTGCACACGCTAATTCTGTACTTCTGGAGTTCGTGCAGCACGGTCGGCCTTCCAGCTCCGGCGTACTAGTAAATTCTGAAGTAATGAGAGTCGCTGTCGACACAAGTGTTACGTGCGGAGGTAGCGGCGCGGCATTTGGCACAGAGTCCAAAAGAAGAGCTGGGCAGCCGCGTGTACGCAACACTCGCCGCCCCTGCGTGGGAATGCGATGCACTTTGCAGCGGCCAACGGACGCTCCGGGCAAGGCCGCGGCGCATCCTCACTCCTTCTGTGGTGTCCGGGGCAGCCGCGCGGCTTGCTCAATAGCCTGCACCCAGGCACTTCAGCACGCATCCTTGTACATGGTGATTACCTAACAGCCACGGACATTTGTACTGTGCAAGATGCTGGTCACGTAATTCAAAGCGGCACTTGCCACGAATATCGGGTTATACACGTGTCTTGCTAATGACTCAGTCGTCACGCCATGTAAAATCGTGTGTGTTCAGTTCAAGAGACGATGACGAACGAGAGCGGAGTGTTTGTTGTTGTCGTGTTCTTCAGTCCCGAGACTTCTTCATCTCCCATAACCTACTGCAACCTACATCCTTCTGAATCTGCTTAGTGTATTCATCTCTTGGTCTCCCTCTACGATTTTTACCCTCCACGCTGCAGTCGATTACTAAATTGGTTATCCCTTGATCCCTCAGAATATGTCCTACCAACCGATCCCTTCTTCTAGTCAAGTTGTGCCACAAACTACTCTTCTCCCCAATTCTGTTCAATACCTCCTCATTAGTCATGTCATCTACCCATCTAATCTTCAGCATTCTTCCGTAGCACCACTTTTCGAAAGCTTCTATTCTCTTCTTGTCCAAACTATTTATCATCCATTTTTCACTTCCATACATCGCTACACTCCATACAAATACTTTCAGAAACGACTTCCTGACAAATCTATACTCGATGTTAACAAATTTCTCGTCTTCAGAAACGCTTTCATTGCCGTTGCTAGTCTACATTTTTATTCTCTCTACTTCGACCATCATCAGTTATTTTGCTCCCCAAGTAGCAAAACTCCTTTACTACTTTAAGTGTCTCATTTCCTAATCTAATCCCCCCGGCAATCTTTCTTTTGCTAGTATGGATGTGGCATGGTTAATTTTAAGGGGTGACCGGATGCCCTTCCTGCTGCCCCCCTAACCCCCCCCCCCCCCCCCCACGAACGGAATTAGTGTATCCCAGCTGTATGCGTCCAGTGTAAATCGTGAAATAGTGTAAATGTGTTGCAAATGTCTGCAAGTCTTGGAACTGAGGCGGGACGTGCGGACCAGCCCGGTATTCACCTAGTAGGATGTGGAAAACCGCCTGATAACCACATCCAGGCTGGCCAGCACACCGGCCGTCGTCGTTAATCCGCCGGGCGGATTGAGTCCGGTGCCGGCGCGCCTACCCGAGTTCAGGAAGCAGCGCGTTAGCGATCTCGGCTATCCTGGCGGGCCAATCTAATTCCCTCGGCATCACCCGACTTAATTCGACTCATTCCATTATACTAATGGTGCTAATAAGAGAGGAGAGAGGATATATCAGTGTGTCAGCAAGCAGCCTTCCCTCATCGATAACATCGACAGTGCCACCAAAGTTAATGTCTAGAATAGTAAACTTCCTTCGGCTACCAAAATAATCGTAGACTACGGCAGTTCCGTCGTAGCTTTGGTCAGATAAGACTGTACTTGCGTTACGTGCAAGTTTGGTCTGTTTGCATACCTATTGGGCGTCACCTAATAACAATCACTTTCTGTATGTGTGAGGTAAGAGTTGTACTAGATTTCTCTGGAAGCCGGATGCGGTGAACCATCTAAACACCGAGTGAGGGTAAAGAGGCCGCATAACCTACGGAACATTTCTGTTCCACATACTGATCCTCCTGTTTGTTACTTAAAAATAAAAAGTAGTTATAGAAAAATTGAAGTTGTCAATGTTTAATTCAGGTCTTATTCGAAAAACACTGATTTGTAACGTGAAACAGAGGGATGTTGTAGTAAACATAAAGGATAAATACAGATTTATCATGTATCAGTAGGAAACTCAACTTCCTCAAAAAGGAAAGGTATAATTAAAAAAACGCAAAACAAAAGTGTACCAAAAACCGCTTCAATACTTCGTCGAACTTACATAAAACACGTTTCCGAAGCGTTGGGTGCTATTACTAGGGTTCGGTTTTTCCAAAAAATACAATCACTTTACACTTTCACTTCACTGCCTACCTTATTTACAGTTTTGATAGCTTCTCGATATCCGCCGAACAACACTGTATGTATTCAGTGCTGGAATGAGACAGTGCTGAAAACTGACACTAAATGATATCGGTCGCCACTCCTGAAGGAGCTAATTCTGTATTTTACTTTTGAGATTAACCGAAAAATATTATTGAAAGCTTTTATTTTTGTATAGCAAGTTCATTTGAATACAAGATGAATCCCAGCAAGATCACTGCGATTTAGCATTATAGCTATCAGTTATAAAAAGGACGCTGAGATAATTACTAATATTCATGTAACTTGGATTTTAAATTAAACTTGAAAATGAATATACGTCAAAGTGAAACATGTCAATGTGATATGCTACCTTTCAAAACAAACAGTCTCCTTTTTGGCAGAAAACTTAAATAATAACACTTCTAAGTAAACAACATACTAACATTGTCGTTACAAATAACTACATCTACTGTAATCACTGACCATTAATAATTCAATATTTTTAAAATGGCAAAAGAAAATTGGATAATAAATGTTTGTGAGTGATGTTAATACAAGCAGTTACCAACAATTAATAAACCATAGTTATACAAAATCAAAGTTCAACACGTTCACTGATATGACTGTAATTCCCCATACAGTTCTAGAAGCGAAAGTAAAATTGAATGTTCTTGCCTTGAAGCAGACTCGCAGTAGTAAATTGTGGTATCGAGAAATCAGCACACAGTTTCTTCGCGTCTCTGTTAACACAGACAAAGATGGCTCGCCATGAAGCCTTCCTGAGGCATTGTTCTCCAAATGCCAGCGGCGCAATTATTTCGCTACAAATTATATCCGGTAGGACCTTGCATCCGAGGCAATTGTGTTTCTGGACGACTTATAGCTGTACACATATCACCAAGCCATTTCCTTTTCACTCTTAAGACAATTTCATCGCATAAAAATTTGCATTTCGACTGCGCGCTCCAAACACCGACTGCATCTTGGCACTGCCTGCAGGAGATTCTTCGTGCTACCCTCGACTGCTACACGCCATGGTCAGCTAAAAATAACTCCCTTGGGAATGGAGCAGTCATTAACAAGTGAAATTAAATCAACGTATCTCCATTCGATACGACATTACAATTAATAATCTGTTACTTTAAACAATATATAAAAATCTATATTAACCTGAAATCACAGATATATTAACGATCATAACAAAGATTTAAATTTAAATAAGTGTAGTTTGGTCTGAAAAGCTTAGAAAAATATGGTGTTGTTACGTTACATGATGATCAGGAGCGTCGGTACACCACTTTCGCTCCATTTGGCCAAAACCAGGGGATAAGAGCCTCCTCCATCGTCGTTTAGACCTTCACAATTAAAGTAACCATGTCCATCACTATCCATTCACGATGCAGTTGCCTATAAGGAGACAGCAACGCTAGAAGACTGTAGCGAATTTCAGGAAAACCTGCAGGCTATCATTGATTGTGCAAGGGCTGCCAAATGACACTGAACGCATACAAGTGTGCTTATGAACAGGCGAAGAAATCCGCTACTGTACGATTGCACTACTGCTGACGAATCACTGGAGACAGTAACTACCGTAAAATTCCTGGGACTAACCATCCGCAGCGACCGAAAGTGAAACGGCCACATAAAACAAGTTCTGGGGGAAGCAGATATCTAGCCGAAATTCTTTGGAGGACTCTTAAGGAATGAAATTCATCAACGAAAGCACTCGTTCCACCGATTATTGAGACCAGTATGCTAACCACTGCGCCACATCGTTCAGTGTGCGACGTATATGTACAAGGTGGGCCAGAAGACACAACCGGAAGTGTTTAATGTTACTGTATTGAAACAAGAAGCAACATGAAAAGCAAACAGGAACATGAAACGTCTCCGTAGCTCTTGCAGAAATTGTATTTCACAGAAAGAGATACACGTAAAAACGAAATAACACAGTGGCGAACGTTCTTACATACTTCTTACATACTTGAAGCTCTCTCTTCACACGAATCACGTCTCGTATTCATATCATGATCACTTAATTCATTGATGCTGCCTGACTGAAATGAACGGTAAACTTCTTTTTCCATCCAACGACACCTGGACGTTCTTGGGACGTTCCTCTCCGCCGGTGAACGAAGCAGGGATGCATTTAAGCATTCAGCAACTTCATTATCGTTGTCATATTTCTCGGATCTTCCACTGCATTGTGCATCTGTCACAGCCCCGGTGTCAAATTCCTTTCTTTCCAGTTTCCGAATATCAGACCCCTTTGAAGCTTCTTTCTTGACGCGATTAAAAAAGTTATCCCTAAGTTCATCACATGTGTGAACCCTTAGTTCCTTATCATGCACCCCAAAGCTAAGAAGCAATTTTTCAATTGTGAATCTGCTTGTTTCCGCCATTATAACACAAATGTTTAGAACAGTATCACATTGGTAGCAAAACAGAACACGATCACGTGCCGTAGCATTCGCCAGAAACACAAGTGAAACAAGATCATAGGCCCGCATTTTGATTGAGAGACATCTGCTTTGTTGTAATTTAACGCATATGTATTATATGAGTTGCTGTAATTTGAGTGACTTCTGCCAGAAGGCAGACGTGCTATGGGCATGGAACATTATTTGCAACCTAGAAAACATATCCAGATCCATGTAATCGCAGAACTGTATCTTAAGCTACTGGAATGCTTTGCGATCTTGACTTCTGGCCCGACCGGCAGACGTAGTTGTAGATGAGGGGGTGTTCCTCTTTGTTGGGATCTTCTGTTATCCAGATATATGGTTGTAGTATGTTTCTTGGTAATGACAGATGGGTTGCAAAACATTACAGTAATTCTCATCTCCATGATTCCCACAAAAGATTCTGTGAAGCATAGGATTCTCATGTACGCTGTAGTATTCTGGAGAAATGTGCAGCCGCTATGAAGAAAATTTTGCTGGAGTGGCACTCCAGACTCATCTTCCACTTGAGCGGCTATCTTCCCCACCTGGTCTAGATATTCCACAATCTCCATGTGTACCTTATCTTCTGGTAACGTCAGCCAACTTCAGTAGAGAGATCACACTAGTCGCAATTGCCATAACATCCGCAACTCTGGTCTCAATCAGACAGGCCAATAGTCTTTTCAAGGTCCTAGTCACTCAGGCTACTCCTTATAGCTCTCCTCCTACGTGTTATTCTCTGTTGGAACATTATAACACTACAACTAAATGTTCTTTGCTCCCACGGTCACCTGCGATCATGACCCCACTACCTGACTGCATCAAGTGCAGTGCTGACAACAAAGCTGCAGTAGCTAAATTAAAACTGTCATCACCACTGGGTCACATAGCCATGCTATGTGTTTTGATATCGTTTGCCATGGAAATTACGAAACTTTTCTTCAAGTTTCTCGGTAATTTTACACAAGCGCCTTGTGCTTTTTGCCACACTGAATGTGGTTCGTTAAGAATCGTAGAGGGGGGTATCTTTTCGATAAATGGGCTGGAATCGCAGTCGTGATTAACAACTTCCTACTTCCCTCGTAAACGTTAGGAGTTAGATTTCTGTAAATCAACTGGAGCTTACCTTTTGCTTGTTCATTTTCTACCATTACTAGCAATACCTCAAGAAACATTATAAACTGAGAGCAGCAAGGAGAGACATTTTCGTCGCCGTACAGAACGAATTGGACATTTCTTCTTATGCAACACAACACGCTTTGCATCTAAGCAATCTTACAAGCATACGCACACCATTACCAAATCTGACTTCCATATCCTTATGTAAATGTATATCGTTCATTGACTGTGAATAGTTTCAAGTACTTTATAATGATAACTTGACAGGACCACCACATTAACTTCAAATCTCAAATTAATTTTAATCTATATCAAGCATCCAGGTATGAAGACGTTGCTGGCGTTTCATCATTCACTGAACACTCTCTTATCAACAATGGACTATGTTTCAAAGTAAGTCATTGTTAACAAACGTTTTATTGATATTCGCTGCACTTCGCTTTCCACTGTCAGTCAACGCCATGTGAATACTCCATCTTACTTTTCCTGATGCCTTTGTACACGAGCGTATTTCATAATCGCGCACCTGCGCGCCACGCGAAAGTCAATTGTCACCAGAGACTATCCGACACGGTCTGCAGCAGCGGTACATCTTTGCAACAGGACCGGGTAGCTACCTCCTGGGGAGACACTACATCTCTGACCGGTGCCGGTCAGTCGGAGCTCTGTTGAACCTCTCGTGCAGTTTAATCGCAAAGTAGTCTTTTCCTGGGCAGCACATCGAGCAGATGCGATTTATACACTTATCTTGTACATTTAATATGGGTGAATTCGACCAGTAACATTCAGCACTATGGTAGACTGCAGCAAGCTACGATCATTCATGTTGTAGTCATGTGATTGGAAATCGAGAGTGCGTTGTGGCTATTTAGAATCGTGACCTTTTTGGATTGAATTTCTCGCTTTTGATAAGAACCCATTGATCGGTATCCATTTCTGAGGCAACCATCCATAAATTCAGCTGATTTACAAACAGTTTGTCTGACTCGAAAGGTTCTTTTTCAGAAATTCGTAAATATATTTTTGAGTATTCTTGTACCAAGATGCTCACTGGTTTAATTCGACACCTATGCTTATCCATGACGATGATCTTTGTGTACATGGCGTAGTCAAACATTATATTGTGTTTATGTTACATTTACTCTTCCCGAATTTATAATTTTGCACCTTTTCCACAGGAGTTTTACGTCCTGTACCATACCTCAATTTGAGAATGCTTCAGATTTGCTTCATGTGGAAACGTGCTTCATTCCCTTATGCTACAGAGCGAGGTGGCTCAGTGGTTAGCCCACTGGACTCGCATGCGGGAGGACAACGGTTCAAGCCCGCGTCCAGCCAGCCTGATTTCGGTTTTCCGTGATTTTCCTAAATCGCTTCAGGAAAATTCTGGGATGGTTGCTTCGAAAGGGCACTGCCGACTTCCGTCCCCATCCTTCCCTAATCCGATGGGACTGATGACCTCGCTGTTCGGTCTTCTCCCCCGAATCAAGCCTTATGCTGCAATTTGTTCAGGAATCACGATGAATACGTAAATATCACTTTCGTTTATCTTCCGCAAGAACTTATTTGGTAAATCAGATAATGCGACGTAAATCCAAACCTCGAGACACGCGACGGCAGAGATATCGTCATCGTAACTTATTCTTCCCACCACAGAAGCTCTCAGTTTTCAGTTTGTTAGACAGTGTAGACCACAAATGATAAACACATTTGTCCTGCAAAAATTGAGCCTATAAAGCACAATTTATAATACTTTGGGGCAGTATTGCATGGTGTTTGCAGACGATATCCTCAATAAAATCTCATATGTGTTACTTCCGAGTAACTCTCCTCCTCCTTTTTCCTCTGTTGGGCTTCGCGGAAGTTTTGCGGCCGTTGGTGGGTGATGATTCATGTATGGGAGTAAATTTCAGGACAGAAAGCAGGATCATAATCTCTTATGAACTCCCTGATTCACTTTAAAAAGTAGTGGCAGGTTTTTAATTTCTGTATGATAGCCCGATAATGTATGAAATGCAGCTGATTTCTGTTGAAATAAACGCGCACACTCTAACGTCTCTCACGTGAAAAATGTTCAGTTTTCTTACCAAACACTCCAGTCTTCTTCCTGCTGTCTGAATAATAATGATTCCGTCCTTCCTTTTTTTAATCTTGTTTTTGTTTCATTCACCACCTTTCGTCTACTTAGAACGCTGACTCGTCGCTTTGAAGCAGCTCGACTCTATAAATCAACGATTCCGACTTAACGAGTCTTTCTGATACGACAGTGAGTGGACAGTGGCTCACATTAGCATATGTTAACAGCCAGTATGTTCGCCACGCCATTAGCACATCACATTATCGCACTTCTTCAAAGAGATGTCTGTGTTCCCAGTGGAACTCGTGTGGAAAATCGTGAGCGACGCAACCTTGAGATGGAAGACTTCAAACGCTGGCCGTATCACTTGCTGACGTTCACCTTGTTCAACGTCATTTTCGTGGTTTGTGACTTTCCAAAGTTAAGTACTCTACAATTTCACAAAAATTGCTTGCTACTCCAATCGATATTCTCTGATTTTCAAGCCATGACATTTAATTCATGCAAAAGTTATATGGAACAATTGGATATAAACTTGAATCCACCTTAGCTACAGTCAAATTGTTTCAATTTTCTTTACTTAATAATATTTCAGAATTAAGTAAATTTTTCAACCATTTTCTTTCTTCTAGTTTACTTGACAGTTTAAATTCTTCTTTCGCCCTAAAAACTTGATTTTGTGAATAGTATAAAAACATTTTCATAAATAAATTCGATGTGTATCTCTTCTCTTCTTTTCTTCTCTCACAAATATGTTCTCTATAACCTGACTGCTGTGCAGGTGAGCTTTCATTTTCGTTTTAAAACATTCGGACACCAGTGTCCCTCCAGTACATGAATCTAGCATTGCTCCGGCCGGTGTGGCCGAGCGGTTCTAGGCGCTTGAGTCTGGAACAGCGCGGCCGCTACAGTCGCAGGTTCGAATCTTGCCTCGGGCATGGATGTTTGTGATGTCCTTAGGTTAGTTACGTTTCAGTAGTTCTAAGTTCTAGGAGACTGATGACCTCAGATGTTAAGCCCCATAGTGCTTAGAACCATTTGAACCATTTGAATCTAGCATTGTTTTATTAACTATAAGTAGAAATCGGGAGCGGTAATGTTTGACTTATCAAAGTTTTCTTCCTCATTTTCATATTTATACATTTCATAACCTTATTTCTATCATGTTCCGTGTCGTTCAGTGCTTTCTATGCAAGTGTGGGGCATGCTGTGCTCGATATATGTCTGCATGAGCTCTAATTCCTTGTGTTGCATCATCTGATTTATTATTTGGAACACTTGCTTCAGTTTCATGTCAGGACTTTAGTATTTCCTAAAGTCTGTGTGAATCCCTCCAGTGACCATACCACAAAACCCTTACTGGCCTCCTTGTATTAGCTGGCTCTGAGGACTATGGGACTTAACTTCTGTGGTTATCAGTCCCCTAGAACTTAGAACTACTTAAACCTAACTAAGGACATCATACACATCCGTGCCCGAGGCAGGATTCGAACCTGCGACAGTAGCGGTCGCGCGGTTCCACACTGTAGCGCCTAGAACAGTTCGGCCACTCCGGTCTGCTTTGTATTAGCGTTGGCATTGTTATTTTTACCTCTCATGCACATTTGAGGAAAAACCTATCTTTGTCAAGCTTTCTCGGTGAAGACGATAATCAGCAGATGTTCTAATTTGCAGCGGAGTTAAAGTTACTTCGCACTGCAGCTTTCGTAGCTGTCTTGCTTAGGTGTTTAGGGTCACCCTGACAGCTCGGAGGCCAGCTAGTTTTTCTCTCATTTCGAACCAGTTTGTCTCCTGAATGCTTTGTTTGCGATCCGTGTTTATTACTTAAGAGCGCCTTTACATTATGCGCAACAAAAGAACAACTCACGTCAGTCATAATAGCGCATATTCGAAATCACCTTTTATCACACCTTTATCTCGCTTCGATGTCGACTGCAATTAATGCAGTGACAAACAGCGCATTCATCTCATGAAAGGCGTTCACAATACTCTTCACTGCCTGACATCATTTCTAAAAAACTTGAGACTGCCCCTCTTCAATGAGTATCTAGTGAAACATTCTCTCCTTTAAATAGCAAGCTTCTATCGCTGACGTCTGTGTGTTGCAGAATGACGAAACATGTTTTTCGCTCAAGAATTATGACTTTTTTGGAGAACACAAATCTCTTCTATAAAAGCAACATGGATCCCGAAAACAGAGATCTTGCTGATTACAGCTCACTCTGTTCGTCTATTAGGTACAGAGTACCGTACACGACGATGACCAGGCTGATGCCGTGTTCCTTGGCTTCTGGAAGGCAATCATTACAGTTACACACTGTTATAGTGAACAAAATGCGAGTTTTCCGAGTATCGTAACAGATTTGTCACTGGATACAACACTCCGCTCTTGACTGAGCAAAATCTACAAATGTAAAGATAATTTCTGAAATACCCCAAGGGAGTGTTTCAGTTCTGCTCATACACGGTCCAGTCGCATTATTATCACCGCGTATATTCGACGTCGATGTGTAATACCCACCCTCTGGCGGCAGATGGCAGGACTAGTGTTGGAGAGTATATAAAGCACGTCGCGGGGCCGCGGGAAACAGTGCAGTCATTGTGGTAATGCGGAAACCGAGCGATTTAGCAGACGTCCAAAAGGGCACTACCATTGGCTTTCGGGCTAAGGGTGGAAGCATATCCGAAATGGCTAAGTTTGTAAATACACTCATGCTCATAAATTAATGATAATTGCAGAATGTGGTGCCACACAACGTGGCATTACATAAAACTGGCGCTAATAGCATAGGCACATAGGGAACACTCACGTCACAGATCTGTAAGTCCACGGTATTGGCGATAAGTTGAGAAAACCGTCCCGAAACACATGTGCTACAAAACGCCACTGTTTCCTGCGCATGTACTCCGACATCAATATGGGATATGATCACTATACACACGTACAGAGGCACAATGGATTGGCATACTCTGGATCAGGTGGTCGAGCAGTTGCTGGGGTATAGCCTCCCATTCTTGCACCAGTGCCTGTCGGAGCTCCTGAAGTGTCGTAGGGGTTTGAAGACGTTCAGCGATACGTCGACCGAGAGCATCCCTGACGTGCTCGATGGGGTTTAGGTCTGGAGTACAGGCCGGCCACTCCATTCGCCTGATATCTTCTGTTTCAAGGTACTCCTCCATGATGGCAGCTCGGTGGTGCCGTACGTTATCATCTATCAGGAGGAAGGTGGGACCCATTGCACCCCTGAAAATGCGGACATACTGGTGCAAAATGACGTCCTGAGACACCTGACCTGTTACAGTTCCTCTGTCAAAAACATGCAGGGGTGTACATGCACCAATCATAATCCCACCCCAAACCATCAAACCACGACCTCCATACAGGTCCCTTTCAAGGACATTTGGTTCCTGGTTCACGCCAGATGAAAACCCGGCTAGTATCACTTTCAGACTATACCTGGACTCGCTCGTGAGCGTAACCTGGGACCACTGTTCCAATGACCATGTACTGTGTTCTTGACACCAGACTTAACGGGTTCTCCTGTGACCAGGGGTCATTGGAATGCACCTTGCAGGTTCCCGGGCGAATAAACCACGTCTGTTCAGTCGTCTGTAGACTGTCTGGAGACAACTGTTGCAGTGGCTGCATTAAGGTCCCGAGCAAGGCTACCTGCAGTACTCCGTGGCCGGCTGCGGGCACTGATGGTGAGATATCGGTCGTCTTGTGGTGTTTTGCACTGTGGACGTCCCTTACTGTAGCCCCTGGACACGTTTCCTGTCTGCTCGTATCGTTGCCATAATCTTGAGATCACATTTTGTAGCACACGGAGGTCCCGTGCTACGGCCTGCTGTGTTTGACCAGACTCCAGTCGCCCTAGTGTTCCGCCCCTCATAACGTGATCAGTATGTGTTCTTTTAACCATTTTCAACACACAGTCGCCATTAGCATGTCTGAAAACGTTCGCACACTTACTCGAGCAAGTGCTCTACCGACTGAGCTACCTAAGCACGACTCAGGACCCTTCCTCATAGCTTTACTTCCTCCAGCACCTCATCTCCTTCCAAACTTCACGTAATTTCTCCTGCAAACCTTGCCGGAATAGTACTCTTGCAAGAAAGTACAGGGTGACACAGAATAACGGGAATGTTTGAAATGAGTAGTGGCAGCCATGAGCAGGTGGCAGCACTGCGGGTTCGTGACAGGGAGTAAATAGTCCGCCACTTCGGTAATCATGGATCAGTGGAAAGGACAACAGCGTGCGTTAGCCATAAAAATGTTTTATAAAAACAATGATAGTTTTGTAGCGGCGCAGAGGGAGTTTCGACGTTTTTATAATTTGGGACGTCATGATGCCAGTCCGTCGAAACACGCGATAAAATGTTGGATTAATAACTTTGAAGAGCATGGATCTGCCCTCAAGAAGAAACCAACAGGATGACCATGGAGTGTGCGTTCTCCAGCGAACATTGAGTCTGTACGCAAGTCTGTATTACGGAGCCCACGCCGTTCAATTTGTTACTAAGCACCAGTAATTGGAATGTCCCGGAAGATTGTTTGCGGAACTCTTCATCTTAACTTAAAATTTCATCCGTACAAATTACATTAGGGTGCGACCATTGAAGGACAAAGATTACAGGTTACGATTAGGATTCTGTCAACAAATGATAATAAAAATAAACAATGACGATGTATTTCTAAAGAAGTTGTGGATTTCAGATGAAGCACATTTTCATTCATAGGTTATGTCAATAAACAGATCTACCGTTACTGGGCAAACGCAGATCCTAATGACGTTCATGAGCGCCCTTTACACGCTAGTAAAGTGACAGAATGGTGGGGTGTTTCATAACATGGTATTATCGGACCGTATTTTTTCGCAAATAAACAAGGAAACACAACAACTGTAAATGCCGGTCGTTATGTGGAGATGTTACGAACTTTCGTTACACCTGCATTGAACAACTTTCCAAACGTTCAAGAAGTCTGTATTCAACGGAACGGAAAGACATCACAAACTGCACGGCAATCAGTGGAATATGTGCGGGAATTGTTTGGCAACCGAGTGATCTCATGATTCGGTAACATTCCCTGACCGCCTAGATCGCCAGATGTATCCGTTTATGACTTTTCTTGTGAGGATACCTCAAGAGCAAAGTCTACACTGGACCAAGAACCCTGGATGAGTTAAAACAGAGAATTCGGGATGCAGTTCACAGTATCCCAGATGAGATGTTGCAGCGGTCAGTGAGGAAGCTCAACAGCAGATTTCACGAATGTATTCGTACAGGAGGACGCCATCTAAAGGACGTAATTTTTAAAAAATTATAAATGCCAACAGTGTTTCGTAAATGGCAAAGTTGTAAGATTTCTGTTACTATGAATGCAATTTCTTTCCTTCACCACTTCTAGTTTTATTGGATTGTGGAAATGTTCGCGTTTTTCTGTGTCACCCTGTATATTGCGGAAACATGTCTTCGTCACAGCCTGGTTAGAGTCACTTACCCGCGAAAAGCAAAGGTATAGGTTTTGAGTCCACGTCTGGCATACACTTGTAACATGCCGGGAAGTACCAGTGCACACTCCGCTGCAGAGCGAAAATTTCATTCTGGCCATAAAGGAAAGGTTCACTGTTGAAATTTCGAGGGCGTTCGAGGGTTGGACAAAGTATTACCTCCACATACGTCGCGTGAAATAATCTCAACGAGAAAATTAGGAAAATTAGATGTCATACGGGGCTTCACCACCAACCATTCTTCCCAAGCACCATTCGTGAATGGAACAGGAGAGCGGGGAGGGGGGAAGAGAGGGGGCTTGTTGATTATATATGTTGGTCTTGAATATGGAACTGTTCTCACTTGTATAATAATATACAAACTAATCAGTTCACTGTCAATGCGTTCATTTTCAATCTTTACTTATTTGAACTGCTCTGAGACAAAGATTGGATATGTGGTCAATATGTTGTATATTTCACTATCGATATAAATATAAATGCGGTAAAAAACCGCTACTTACAAATGGCTACTTACAAATCAAAACACACGAAGTTTCAAGTAAATGAAACATCGAGCTGATGTGCTCCATAAGGTTTTGTTTCATTATGACAGGAAAATTAACTCAGTTTCTTCAGAAACTAACAGGAATTGTCATAAATGTATTAATTAAAAATTACATACGAACATGAAGAAAACTTCTTTCCCCTTCTTAGATCCATACTGAGTCATGCGTGACCACTGAAATGATGTTCTTTCATATGATGATATTTACCAAATACGTCATATGTATGCATGATTTCCATTTAGCAAGCTACTTTAGTCGCTTCCATATATTTTGAGTAATATATGGCAACTGAAGAATAATATCCCAAATAGTAATGATCAAATTACCTACTACTTACTATAACACGATTTTTAATGGGACATTTCCTCATAATATCAAAGAAACTTATTTGGTGGAGATTCCGCACGTCGCGCACCGTTCTTGGTCGAAGTGAACATCATTAATTATTTCGGAACCCTGTCTACGAGCTAACGCACAAAGCAGGACGTTGCTGTACGCTGTAGAGTCCATTACGGTTTTGTCCGAGTCCCGCGCTGGCAGTATACTGACTTGCGCGTCTGTCAGCTATAGTTATCTGCTCTCCCCCTTATCTGCAAGTTTTCCATATATGACACCAGGAAACACATATTAGCACTTGCGTGGTAAGATTAAAAGGCTGGGTGGGTGTTCAGTCAACATGTGTGGGCTGGCAGGTGGCCGGGTCCTCTCCGATATTGGGACACTGCAGTATGTAGTGCCGTAAATTGAAATGTCTGTCCTCTGTCCTGAGTCAGTAAAAAAAAAAAAAAAAAAAAACACATACGTACATGTATTCACTTTACGACTGTTCGTGCAGGTTGACTGTAACTGAAATCGTGGTGCATGTTTTGTTGATATATAGAACCGCAGCAATTTACATTACACCTGTCGATAGCCAACCGTTACTGAACTCAATACGGAGAAAAAAATGTTGAGAAAGGTAGGAAGAAGGGGCACGAGTTGTTAAATGGCTGAATAATAGAAGAAAAACAAACTCGTGTGTGACTAACATACGTAAACTTCGAACTCAGATAATATAGCAGGCGTCCACGAAATTCCTGCCAAATTAGTATTGAAGAACAGTTAATTGTGGAAGTAACGTAAAATATCAAAACAACATGAAACAACAGTTTCATTTCATTTTTAGGCCTTGAGAAAACGACTGAAAATGTCAACTGAAATAAGTGTTGTGGAATTCTGATGATCAGAGTTTAAGAGATAAATGGATAATTTATACTTACAAAACGAGGCAGGAATGATAAATATTATAATTCAAGACATGGAAAGCTACGTTAAAATAAAAAAATGTGAAACACAACTGCAAATTATCACCTATAATGAAATACGAGAGACGGCGAAAGAAAGGAAAGGGAGGAAAGTTAATAGCAGTAGTAAAGGTGCAAGGAGAATAAACACACTTCTAAAAACAGCTAGTGGATCAGTCACAATATCTTGGTACTGACGTCTTGTTTGGGACTACCGTCATTCATTATTACTACAGGGAAGTGGAAACGCCAATCTCCGCTACACCTTTCATTTTGCTTTAAAAAAAAAATCTACCATTTATAAAATGATCCTTAGGAACCCATAAGACAGTTATTAACAAGATTTTTCGTCTTAGCAGTTCACATTTGACATCGAAGTTGTTCCATCAGCAGTAGTCATTAACGAAACAATTCCTTTATTTTTTTTAGTAGGACATGATTTTCTTTAAAAGTACTTCCCTTAATACGCATGATTAATGCAGAAGTTGCACAAAGCTCATGCCAGGTTTGTTAGAGTAAGAGATGAAGGAATAACTTGTCCGAAACTAATTCAGTGTCACCATATGTATCAGAAATATGTACAACCTTTCTAGCATGATCAAAGTGAATCATACTACCTTAACACGGCTATTACATGCACGCACCTTGCTCGCTTGCTAGTGAGATATAAATTGCACTCATTCTAACGAAGATTACGCTTGCCGTCCCTTATCTCTTTTCAGCGAGGTACTTTATTAATACACGCCACCAGTGGAAATTACACTTCTCTGTCTTTGTATTTATTTTTAGGATTCACGATGCAAATCGAAAACTGCTGTAATCTGGAAGCACAGTTTAATTCTGCCGCTAATCACGTAAACAAGGCCCCAGACAATCGAAGATCCGTTCTCCTAACGTATCGCGAGATAATCTGCAAGCAGTGCATAAAACGTTACAGAGCAGGTACTAGGGTTTTTCAAGAGGTGTGCAGTTGAAGGACACTTAACTCACACTGCAGGAAATGAGGGAAGTGAACACTGGGATTTTACGTTCTGTCTACAGCTAGATCATTAGAGACGGAGCCGCGTCTTATTTAACGAAACCATTCCGTCAATTGTACTAAAAATTTTAGGGACACCCTGTAAAATTCAATATAGACGTCGGACAGGGATATGAAGCTTAATTAACCCAAATGAGAATTCAGTCTCTTACAACTGCGCCTCCGCGCTCGGTTACAGTCAAGGTTTACAGCGTCTTGTAAAAATTTAGTACAAATTCAAATGAAGTTCGAACAAGTTTTATGCTATGTTTTGTATCGGGTTTCAAATGTGGAACTCTCGATGACGCAGTCTGACTTGTAAAACGTAGGTAAAAACGTAGTAGATCTTTCGTTAACGAGAGGGGGTTGTTTTCTGGAAAGCATTTCTAACTAGCACAGACTGAGTATTACGTACACTCGCTGCGTAAACGAAGACCCTGCGTGCAATGCATCTTGCCTACAGGCTCACTTCGTGCAGGGAATATATGGTTGCCATCTGTAACAGATATCACTTCGAAATTGCTAAGTAATAAGCTATGGTGGACCTGAAAATCGCTAAACTGTTGCCAGAAGCTGCTTCTCAAGATCTGCATCATGGCGTCCTTCTCCGATAGGTGAAAAATCTTACTAAAGATAGCAGCTACGCGCATTGAAAAACAAATAGGCGCTTTGATTTCAAAACAAACTAAAGAGGAAAACAGGGTTCGGTGCCATTAGAGCACCTCGTGTCAGTACGAATGAACAAAGTCATGAGGATACACGGGAGGACAAAGGCAAACTCTCTGCTTCAGTGACTAAGCATACGGATATCTGAGAAAATGAATGCTGTAGTGTTTGAAAATAGGTAGTACAGATACAGTGGTCCCAAAGGACAGCGCAGTTCACACACACACACACACACACACACACACACACACACACACACACACTGGTCATACCGGACTCGAGAGTCCATTATCGCAGCAACGTATTTTCGGCTATTCCTTCCATTCATCTTCAATAGCTAGGCTTCTCAAATCAGCCTTCACATTGTCCTCCCATCTACGCCTCGGTCTCCCCACAGGACGTTTTCCCTCTAAGTGCCCTACCAGTACTCTGCGCGCTGCCCTGCCCTCATCCATTTGAGCTATGTGACCCGCCCATCGCAGCCTACGTGATTTAATACTACTGATTATGTCAGGGCTTGAATACAGTTCGTGAACCTCTTCATTATGTAGTTTTCGCCACTCTCCGCTAATGTCATATCTTTTTGCTCCGAAAATTTTCCTCAAAATTTTGTTTTCAAATACTCGAAACGGCTTTTCATTTTGCACAGTGAGAGACCAAGTCTCACACCCATACAGCATAACTGGTAGAGTAATAGTTTTGTACATTCTAATCCTTAAATTCCTAGACAATATCCGTGATGAAAGTAATCTATTCAGTGAGAAGTAGCACGCAATTCCCGCCCGTAATCTCGTCTGCAGTTCGGACTCAATCTCATTTCTCGAAGTGATGACCACGCCTAGATACTTAAATGTGTTCACTTTTTCAAATTGCATGTCTCCAACTCTTAACATTTCCTGATCTACTGCTGTTGGCATTCTAGTAGTAACCAGGTATTTAGTTTTGTCTTCACTTATCCTTAGACCTACATCTTCACTAGCCTTGACTAACGCATTCGCATTTGCTGTTACAGATTCTTTCTTATCGCTAATGATGTTTAGATCATCTGCATAACCTAATATCTTAATATTTCCATTTAACTCCACACCACTGAATTATCTGCTGCCATTCGTACCATATATTCTAGGACTAAATTAAAAAAGTTGCGGAGACGGGGCATCTCGCTACTTAGGCCCGTTCTTTATTACAAATTCTTCTGACTCCAATTTCCCCACGCGTACTCTACCTTTTGTGTTTTTCAAACTCGCTTGTATAAGTCTAACATACTTCTTTGGTATTCCAAGGTCCAAAAGAATTCTGTACAATTACAGCGTAGTTCACCAGTATAAATTGACAAGTAACTTCAGAATCACCTAATCACGCCATAATGAAATCTACATAAAGTATCTAGTGCATTATATATATATATATATATATATATATATATATATATATATATATATATATGTGTGTGTGTGTGTGTGTGTGTGTGTGTGTGTGTGTGTGTGTGTGTGTATGAGAGAGAGAGAGAGAGAGAGAGAGAGAGAGAGAGAGAGAGACGGAGAAATTATTACAGATATCCCATACAGGTGTGGGCGTAGTTTTTAAAAGCTCACAATGAAATAATCTCTAGCAGCAAACAGTCAAACACGCGTTCGAGAAATTAATTTGAATGAACATTATTCGAAACATATCTGTGAAACACAAGAGCCACGAATAAATCTCGAATGAATGGCACGGTCAGCGCTTGCAGCAAATAGCATTCTTATTCAGCTGTGCCATACTGCGCGCTTGGACTCACTAAGATATTACACGCGAAGTGGCGCAGAGATCTTTGCCGCTACTCTATCGATTCATAAGGCACACTCAAATTCGCAAACAAGTATCTCGTTCACAAAAAAATGGTCAAATGTGTGTGAAATTTTATGGGACTTAACTGCTAAGGTCATCAGTCCCTATGCTTACACACTACTTAACCTAAATTATCCTAAAGACAAACACACACACACCCATGCCCGAGGGAGGACTCGAACCTCCACCGGGATCAGCCGCAAAGACCATGACTGCAGCGCCTAAGACCGCTCGGATAATCCCGCGCGGCAACTCGTTCACAACGAGCTTGCTCGGAGTCCAATATGACGTACGAAGCGTGGCAGTTCTCACGGTACCGAAGAGTTTCGACGGGAAAGAGGAAGATGGAAGAGGATAAACGGGTATTCATTGGACAAATATGTTATACTAGAACTGACATGTAATTACATTTTCACGCAATGACGTCTTGCCATTCGTGCACCTAGGTTCGTCATTGAGTCAACTTTAGGTTACAATATCACCGGATGTAATTAACATTTTATAATGCAACAAACGGCACTGATTACGTATTTGTTTATATGTTCAGATGTGCTAACAAAACTAACGTGGTTCCATTTAGAAAACGTAGGTTTGTGTTGAAAAACATACTTCCGTGCATTTTTGTATGGTTTGTATTAACGAATTACACTAGCCCCTCTCCTCACGTTCGGTCTGTGGAATAGATTCGTCAGTATTTGATGTTGTTTACGAAATATATCCAGCGGTAATGTTAGGTAACTCACCCTGTATTTTGTAGTGGCACTTTAGATGTCGGTAACTTCAGACACACATGCACTCACAACATCCAACTTGTTTATATTTGAAAAACAGAGGGTAAAGGTATGTAATACATACAAATACGTAACAGATTTTACAAATTATGGAAATGAAATTGTTACATGATGGTGGAACCACACTGTCATATGTCATATCTAGAATAGTTTCTGGTAAATTACGTTAAATAGGCATTTTATTTTTTCCCATAAACTGCTATCTGTGAGAGGGGCCGTGATATTACAGTTTTTTTTATTTTTAAAATATTTCATTACAAATCTGTAGAAATGACTTGTTTTCAAGGTCTGTTTTGTCATTGACAATAGGTGCGGTGATTTGGAGCTATGGATGTAAATTTAGAGCTCTTCGAGAAGATTCATTTTCTTTCGTTTGCTGTCAGTGAGCAGTTTCTGTAGGTTGTCTTTAATGGCTATGGGTGAGTGCTTATGTTCTTGCAGACATGTTGCAAATGTGGATTGGTGAAAATTATGTAGCAGGAAGGCATCCATGTGTTCCCGGTGAAACTTCTTCCTATCTGGCATATACAGAATTATGGTCAACTGACACATAAAAGTTTGTAAAACAAGATTTGCTATGACTGGCTGTTTGTCTTGTTGCAGTGAATGATGTGCTATTGTAGCTTATTGTTAGTGCTGAAGGATATTTGAATAATTCCAAAAGTTTCATTTATGTACATTTACTCATCATCATATTATTTGTTTTTGACTTAACCAATGATCTCCAACACTGAGTATGGAAACATGCACCTGAATTAAACCACCCGAATATGGGCACAGAGCCGAAACCGGTCGTGTGTTAAATAAATTCCCGTTTCGTTGTGACTTGTAGCGGTTGTTATAATACACCCTATAAATGAATAGTCACGGAGTTCAGGTACATCTATTATAGATAAAATACATACAAAAAAACTTTTTTTCTTCCGCAGTCTGCCCAGAAACGTTCCTCTGCACACGTAGATAGTAGCTTCGAATACTTCATCCATAATCAACGCCGGACAATACATTTTCTAATCTCTAGCGTTTAAAGCACCACGAGTGGCTCATATATTCGTTAAGGTACATAGATGACCGACGCAAATCACGGAGGGAAGAGACGAACTGCCTCTCAAACAACAAAGTTTATCTTATCCGCCTCGACGCTCAACAAGCGGCGATAAGCTAATTACCCGAAGCATGCAGTACTCCCGCACTTGTATTGCAATTCCTTTGGGCGTGAGGACGTGTCACTCATTTAAAAGTACAGAACCTTTATATGTCTTTCCTGTTGGCCTATTCGTCCGACTGACGAATGAAATACGAAAAAAATCTACTTTATTAACCTTGTAATTAAAACATCGCAACCCAAATCCTTCTACATTTCTATTAGAATTTCATCAGCAGAACTGTAAAATGTTACATCATCAGTGGATGATTGTTGTTCTGAAAGATTGAAATTATTAGATATTATCTATAACTACGTCTACCTCTTCCGTCAGTAAAAAAAGAAAAAAAAACTGTAGGATACCGAGTAGCATAACCGAATGTGACTGAATGCTTTTAAGTTACATGCACCGACTGTCATTGTGAAAGATAATAGGAGTATCCTTCCATCACTGTTGCGTTTATAATGTTTATTGTGCAGTACTTAGTCAAGAGATCTAAATCAAAAAGCATTAGTCTACAAAAATTTTCTATTTTGGATGATTACATGTAGCTTCAGGTTTGCGAGAGGTTCCTAAAGACTCCAGACACTCCTCTCTCTCTGTCTCTCTCTCTCGCACACACGCACGCGCACGCACACACATACACACACACACACACACACACACACACACACACACACCCGCACACGCATATGCGGTCTGTCTCTGTATGTGCGTTCTTATGTTTCGTATGTGTACGCACGCGAGCTCTTTTTAATCGCCGACATTGTCATAGCGTGCCACAGAGCAATAATTTAACAAAGCAAAGCTGTTTCCTGAGAGGTAGCAACGAGTGCTTGTCCTCCATTAAGATGAACAACACGAGTTGCCATGAATAACACGCTGTAACCCTGCGACTCATACATAAGGCAAAGAGATGGTTTATTTCCCGAAAATAATGTATATCTCAAGTACTTTCTACGCACAGAAGGAGAGAAACAACATTTTTGGATAGAAAATCAGAAAATATTGTTGGCGTCTTAACTAGCTGAGAAATATTATAAAAAGTAGAGAGCCTACGTAGTACTATGAAGAGTCGAACTTTCGTTACGCAGACTTTGTGGCTAGATGTTTGCAACTGTGAGTCCGCAGTATGAATTGTCTAGATTTCAGAAAATTCAGTTTTTTATCAATTCGGTACGGCTTGGCTATCGATAACGCAAACAAAGCGTCTCTGGAAGATATTTCAGTACTGGAGTAAAGCGTCACACATTCCGCGTATGGGCTGCTGAGGTCCTCACGTGTCTTTGATGTTTTACCTCGTAAACTGTATCCACTGTGGCAATGTCCGAGCGCAAACAGGAGTATCCGTTGGAGAACGCGGGAAGATAGACATTCAGCTGGACTGCAAGACGTTTAAACTCCAGAAGCTACATTCAGAAGACGAGATCCAAGTATCTGGTTTTAAATCCTTCTTTTATAACATATTCTAACGCATGTGGCCATATTTTCAACACACACTTCAGTAAGTAAGTAAACAGGGTGGAGTAGTATCATTAAAATCATACTGAGAGTGCGACCGCATCGTGATAGAGATCCCACGGTTCATCCATATGTTTTACTTGTCTTTGTCCCTCAGTCACTACGAAGGCAGACAAATATTCTTTGTTTGGCAGAGGTGAACATTACTGTGCTGATATGGTACGAGCGACTTGTTCAAACCCTCCGATTTGTAGACCAGTCAAAGCATAAGTGTTCTGTAGGATTTATTCTAATGAAGTTATAATTGTTTATAATCTGTAACTACTGTTAAAATGTTTACAGCGTTTCCCAAAATTATCTAAATATAGGGCTGTACAAACAATATGTCTGTGCGCCAGTATTTACTAAAATATTTCAGACGGCGCGCCACCTAATATCGATCAAAGGATGAAGTGAGTAAATGAGCTAATCTTAAAGACAATATTAATCGAAAAATTAAGGGGTCGAACATGCTTCAAATATAAAATGGGCAAGGTAAGCTCTCAGGGACACAAAGAGACAGAAAACCATAATACAACTGACTGTAACTGATCAAAAGTACAAGTAAAAACTAATGTAACTGTTTGCAGTTTATGTATTTCAATATTACAGCACGTGTTACTTACGTTACTCGCTCAAATCTTAAGAAAGTAATGTATTTAAAACTTGGGGAAATCATTAGGCACTTGCAGAGTCAGTTTCATTGAAACGATCATTTATGAGACACATCTTCTCAGCTGTTGTTATTTTGCAGTAAATTTATGTCTTTACTTTCACATTTTGTAGTTTGTGTGTTTCAAATTTCACTAAGGCTCTAAATACAGACACCAATTTTTAACCGGTTTTTTCGCTTTAACGTAGTATCCACTTAAATAATCTACTTTTTAATTAAACGTCTGTAGTGTTGCAAATTTTTTTCAATTTCTGGCAGCTACTGGTCAGTACTACACAGAGACCCGTGCACAGGTACCTCGCGTCTCTGGAGCCTTGATCTGAGGATGGTCTTATAGACTGAAACCAGTAACCAGTATTAAAAGTACAAATTTATTGCGACCTGAACTACTTTTTATTGAAATATCAAGTACGATCCTCGTGTTCCATAATGATGTCAAAAATTGTTAATCTAAATTTCGTAGACTTCCATACCACAATGCGTAATGTATTCATATGCTTCAGGACATAAGCCTTTTACTTTTTAACATTTCATTTGGATCGGCATACATCACCATTTAACAATTAACCACTAATGTTCGGTTAACAAAGCTTCTGAGCAACCATTTATTCCTTCTGCCTTCAATTTTTATTCCCAAGTTCTACGGCACTATTTAGATAAAGTTTTGAAAACATTATTAAATGAATTTCCCGTCTGTATTTGGCAGAACGTGCCATCTATGTTATACAGGAAACACTTTCCTGACGTTATGCAATTTTTTATTTATTTGTCACGCAACGTCTTTCACCTTCTTAAGCCAAGTTGTTATTTGATGATGACCTAAGAAGTCGAAAGCCGCTTCGTGCCAAAAAAACAGTTCTGCAGAACGTTTGGAAAGTGTTTCCTGTTTTATATTATTGAACATAGTCTCATACCTGGTTAGGAACTGCCTGCCTCGTACTGCTGTAAGAAATCCAGGGTCTAGCCCGCCATCTTCTGTCGGTGAATGTCTACATCAAATTTCGGGGAGAGGTGAGCAGACTACGATGGACTAGCTAGTTATCTTGTAGGACGATTTGCCACATCTATTTTACTGTATCTCCACACAACCGAAGGAATTCTGTTGAAATAATATCGACTGCTTCAGTAGTATGGTATCTTACCAGAGTTAGGAGAACTGAATACTTAACGTAATTTTATTTCATTGTTATCGAGGTACTTTTGCAGTCCTACACTCTTACTCTGAACGTTGTCTGCCCCCAGGAATTGCTTGAAGTTCATAACATGAATCGCAAATCACCGTTTTACATTAACGTAACCTGTAGCAAAAAATCGCATAGCATCATTAGACAGTCGGAACACTGTGTGCCGAGGTTGCCACGTGGTCGCTTAGAGAACGTCTTCGCCGGGAGCCGTAGCACGGCTTATTTGTGTACTCGTGGGTGTCGCTGGGTGCTTACCTCGCTGACGACCGGACGCGTCTTCCCCAAAGGGCCAGCCGCCTGAACAGCGTTGCCTGACACATTCGGCGTTCCCTAATGGCATCGCGGACGCGCATGACGCTTTTAGAATGAGCTGCCCACAGGACGACGTTCAGTTTTAAAAATGACGCCCATCCTCTTCCTGCCGTGCTTCGCAGGCCGTTGTGAAGCCACAGTCAGAGTCAGACAATAACCAACGCTATTCGTCGCAGATAAGTACTGTGATATTAACTGCCCAATTTGGGAAAGTTGTAACATCCCACCTGTCACTTACCTGGTTATGGCATGTGTTCACCCCAGCTAATTGACTAACAGATCAACAGAGAATGCAAAACTGGCGCAATATCGGATAACGCAAAGAAAATAATAAGGCTCTGTGACTCCTGATTGAACTACGGTGGCAGTGTTGACATTAATTGATTCAGAATTGATCACTTTTAATTAAAAAGGTGTGCACATTGATATTATATGCACCTATTGAACAACAGATGCAAATATTGAACATAAAATTAATTAAGAAAATGACTTGGGATTTCAACTACATGATTGAAAACAGATGCAGTCGATTAGCACGAATTTATTTCAACTCACTATCTCAATCTTCACATTACATGACTCTCATAACAGGCAGTGGTAATAAATTGCGTTTGCGTGGAGTAAAGCGCCATAACTCAAAAGTAATTCCTATCGACTGACCCAGGCGTAATGCGAAGTGCGAGAAGAATGCTACAATACAAGGCCCATGAAACCCTCGTGGAAACTTTGCCGACACGATCCAACAAATTGATCAGTGGCCGGAGCGGGCGCAACATCACCGAATACAGCGTGGCGGAGCGTCGTAGTTGTGCGGACGTCGGCCGGCCTCGTGGTGTTGCAAGGCTGCGCTCGTCTATTCACTCCTAGCTATCTTGCTCAGTACATAGCTGAATCAAAACTTCCTATCTCCAAGTCCAATCGTTCCATTTGCTAAGTCCTAAACTGCAGAGATGCTCACTCTTTCTCAGGCAAGGTGAGTAAAGAAGGCCACGTCCGACTCTAGGCAAGCTGGCAACGCAAGACCTCTACGGGGACTTCTCCCAGTCCGCTCTTCGCCTCGGTTTCCCCTCCAGCAAAATCACTTAAGCCAATTGCAGCGCAAATCCCACTAATTATGCGTCGCTTCCCAGTGCCGACCAATGCCTGCTCTGGGAAGTGAACAAATTCCCCACAAAATTTCCCTTCCTCTCAACTTCTAACCTCCACCCATCGAGGTTAGCGTCTGCACAAAACACCAATTTTTCCGGAATTCTGACTCCCAGGACAGTACTTCAAATTCCTTGGTCCTATGTTCCCATTGGAGGCTGGCGTATTTCATTCTGTCACTCTTCACCTGATTTACTTCAGACTCAGCAGGCCATGAATTCAGCGTGAAGTTGCAACATGCATATTTTGACTTCTGTTAACCGCTCCACTGTAGCTTTGTGCGGCTTACTCACATTTTTCACTGAAAACAGGACGACGGACATTTATAAACATGCGTACAAGTCCTCTGTCTGCTTCCCGGTACACCAGTATGGGGTCAACCACCCACTCACTGTCACTCATCTTAAGGCAGCTGGAGGTCACGCCCCGTTACTGCTTTCTCAGAGCCTGAGCCGCCCTAAGCTACCTGTTCTCTCTTCCTTTCGCCGCTCTCCAGCTGGCAACAGTCAACTCTGTATACTTCTCTGGGGTAAACTAACCTCCAGTAAATCGACGTGTTTGCACAAAGTTTTTCATGTCATGTGAATTACTTTAAAACCATCACCTGACATTAATTATTCAATACCTCCATACTATAACCTGTACAAGATGCATTGTGCCTTGTCAGTCATGTTTGTTCAGCCCTACTGTTCGCTCAACGTCAGTTAGGTGATCTTTAATGACTTCATGTAAGAGGCATAGTTCTTGCCATGTTACAAAGTCATATGTACCAAATTAGTTTCTACACTGAAATTTTTAAAATATGTTCCTGATAATATGAGGGTCACTCCAACAGAAATGCACACTATTTTTTTAAAATCCATCTTTTATTCTACATGTTTGAAAGTTTCACAGTGTGTAGATACAGCCTTTAGGAACAATATTTTCATTTCGCCACATATTTTCCATCCCTCTCAACTCCCTTACGCCATCTTGGAACTAGCGCCTGTATACCCGCATGGTAAAATTCTGGACCAACCTGTTGGAGCCACTGTTTGGCAGAGTGCACAAGGGAGTCATCATCTTCAAACCTTGTTCCACATAGAGAGTCTTTCAGTTTCTCAAAGAGGTCAGCCAGGTCAGGACTGTGAGGCGGGTGTTTCAGTGTTGTCCTTCTGAGTTTTGTGATCGTTTCCATGTTGTTGTTTTTTTTTTTGCTGACATGTGGCCGTGCATTGTCGTGCAACAGCAAAACATCCTGCTTTTGCCGATGTGGTCGAACACGACTCAATCGAGCTTGAAGTTTCTTCAGTGTCGTCTCATATGCATCAAAATTTGTGGTGGTTCCACTTGGCATGATGCCCACAAGCAAGAGTCATTCAGAATCTGAAAACACTGAAGCCGTAACTTTTCCATCAAAAGGTGTAGTTTTGAATTTTTTATCCTTGGTGAATTTGCATGATGCCACTCCAATGATTGCCTCTTCGTTTCTGGTGAAAAATGATGGAGCCATGTTTCATCACCTGTCACAATTCTTTCAAGAAATTCATCTCCACCATTCTCGTACTGTTCCAAAAGTTCGCTGCATATCGTTTTTCTTGTTTCTTTGTGAGCCACCGTCAACATCCTGGGAACCCACCTGGCACAAACCTTTTTTAACGCCAACACTTTCAGTATTCTGCAAACACTTCCTTCCCCTATCTCAACGTACAGTGACATTCGTTCACTGTGATGCGTCTGTCAGCAGTCACCAATTCGTTAACTCTCTGCACATTGCCTGGAGTGTGTGCAGTACGAGGCCTGCAACTGCGAGGACAATCCTCAATATTGCCGTGCCCACTTTCATCAAGTAACCTGCTTGTCCACCGACTAACTGTACTGCGACCGACAACAGCATCTCCATACACCTCTTTCAACATCTTGTGGGTATTTCCCACTGTCTCGTTTTCACAGCACACGAATTCTATGACAGAACTTTGCTTCAGACGAACGTCAAGTGTAGCAGCCATCTTGAAGACGTGCTGTAAGTTTGAAAACAAGCGGGAAGGGTGTAACTACACACTGTAAAACTTTCACACATGCAGAATGAAAACTGTATTTTTCCAAAAATAGTGTGCATTTTTTTTGGAGTAACCCTCGTAATTGAAAAGCCCAGCTACCTGTCAATGCTTAACCGTAGCTTGTGACACAACACATGTTGCTAACAATGCTCTGTGTAGGTGCTGTATGCAGGCCTACAAGATTTCGTTTATCATCATGGCGACGCGTTTACTGCTGTTTACTCATTTTCCTCTCTTGGGAGATGTCGGTTTTCGGTTGCAGTCCCCTGTGGTGTGTTTTGCAAAACGTCTTCTTCAATTTGTCTTATTTATTACAAAATAATCTGTTTTGTACTTCCTATAAATTCATCCTTTCTAGATCATTCATCTGTGCAAAATTGGGGGAGGCAGAAAGAATACTGCTCTGTTTGTCACAAATACGTGAAGCGCATAAGCCACACCGAACATTGGATGAGTTACATTCCCCTCTTGCCTCTTCGACCCCCCCCCCCCCCCCGGACGAACTACACTAGCGCTCCTAATGGCGAGAAAGCCAGCCATAGAATTAATGCTTGTTTGTAATTATTTTGCTAGATAATTAGCAAAATAGTTATTTTTTGCATTCGAAACATTATCAAAATATCGAGAGACATGAATTAAATCTAAAAGCGACAGATCTCACCGATACAGTGACAAGCGTTACAATGTGTATTTTTGTTATTGTCCGTTCTTATTAGAGCAGACACTATCCTTTCATACTTTTTAATACACGAAAATTTTCCTAAATGTAATTACTTTTGCTTCAAAAACGAATGTGTTTAAGATTCGTGTCGTTTGTAGCGCGGTAAAAATTTGTGAAATTCGTTTCTTCTGTACTGGGAAACAGTTTTATTGCTTTTCACGTTTTATTATCACGTCTGTGTGGTTGTCCCTTGAGATACAATTGTGGTGGCTCAATCGTCCCAGTTTCACTTACTCATCAGGCAAGTCCCTCATACCTCAAAATTCTATGAAAATTGAAGTATGAGTCAAATATTATTGCATTTTTTTTCAAGCATACTTTACAACAGATAAACCACACCCAGCCAGGATTCCTATTTTTTTCATTCACTTGCTCATTCATGAACCTTCTCCCCCGAGAACTGACGCCTCGATTCATAGTCCAAAAGTACTGAAATTTTCATCAGATCCAGTTATGCATAAAGCTGCGATATTTTCCAGTGTGCTGGATAGTTGTGCAATAGATAAGCGAAACAAACACATTAATCACGTTTGTGACAGGAAAAAATTTGCAAGACAGTAATTGTCCAAAAACTGATAATACTTCGTATCTTTCCCAATTCTTTGATAAGGTAATTCGTTCACTTGTCGTAAAGAGCAGACTCATCGATGCATAACTGGCTTCTCAGCTGTACTTAGTTTAAGGTGAAGTAATAGTGAAAATAAATATTTACACATAGCAAGGAGCAGACATTCGCATTGATTCGAGAACGCGTCAATGAAGCACTTCTGTTGGAAAGTCTGTCAGTTGTACGAGACTTGGGCGTGATTCCCTCTTCTTCAAGACTCGCGCTCTGGAGGGCAGTGGTTCCCATTCTGTCCTGCATTCTAGATTCAAGTGTTTCGCTAAAGACGAATTCTGGGATGATTCCTTTTAAAATTACGCGGTCGACTTACTTCATCATCCGTGCCGTGCTCGAACTTTAGCTCCGTCTCTAATGACCTCGTCTTTGACGGGATATTAAGCTTTAACCATCCTACCTATCCTCTTTTTCAGAATTTCCTTATTCTAATCTGAAAACAACAACAATAAGTGAGAAAGTTTCTTAATGAACTCTGCCTGCAATTCTAAATTTAATGACAGCCCCTATATCTGGCGGTAGGCAAAGACGCTTTGACAGCCTTCGCCAGAAATAGGAGCTGTCACTCCAAGCTCAGTTCAGAGTTGTGCATACTAGACGTTACGACTCTAATCTTCTCGCTCGAGGACATACTGGTCTCAATATTGAGCATATGGCACGATGACTACTCTTGAAACCACCGCAATCTGAATGTGCTGCGGCGTTCTACGCGGTCCAGTAACCTGAATGTGACCACCACTATGCTCGACCTCACCGTACAAAAACCACTCTCACACACAAGTGGCAGCACTAGCAGTGAAGATTTTCATCTTGGGGGATGCAGAAAACAGTGCTGTCGTCGTCGTAATGCGGAGCCATTTATCTGTCGTCCAAAAGGGTATGACCATTAGCTTTTGGGCTAAGCGCGGAAGCATTTCCGAAACGTCGTGGTTAAAGTATGCCATGCGCGGCAGATTGGCGCTATCCAAAACTGGCTCCGAGGCAAATTTGATGTACCACAGGCCGTAGATGACAGGGGTGCACGACGGCTGCAGATATGTGTACGGGTGGATAGATGGTTCAAATGGTTCAAATGGCTCTGAGCACTATGGGTCTTAACTACTGTGGTCATCAGTCCCCTAGAACTTAGAACTACTTAAACCTAACTAACCTAAGGACATCACACACATCCATGCCCGAAGCAGGATTAGAACCAGCGACCGTAGCAGTCGCGCGGTTCCGGACTGCGCGCCTACAACCGCTAGACCATCGCGGCCGGCACGGGTGGATAGACGTGCAACTATTGAGGAACTGACCGCCCAGATGAACTAAGTGGCAACCAACAGTGGCCAACACCCTTCAACAATCGCGTAAGGATCCAGGCCTGAGGAGGGAGCGTTATCGTCTGGGGAATGTTTTCGTGGCATTCCCCGGCTGATCTCGTCATTATGGAAGGCATAATGTATCAACACAAGTACTCATCTATACTTGGGGACCATTTCCACCCCTCCATGCAGTTCGTCTTTCCTCTCCACGATGCCATCTACCAGAAGTACGATACAACGTCTCACACAGCTCTAAGTGTACGTTTGTGGTTCGAAGAGTATCAGGATGTGTTTACTGTGCTCTCCTGGCCACCGAACTCTCCTTATTTAAACCCAATTGAGAATCTGAGGCCGGCCAGTGTGGCCGAGCGATTCTAGGCGCTTCAGTCTGTAATCAAATGGCTCTGAGCCCTATGGGACTTAACATCTTTGGTCATCAGTCCTCTAGAACTTAGAACTACTTAAACCTAACTAACCTAAGGACAGCACACAACACCCAGTCATCACGAGACAGAGAAAATCCCTGACCCCGCCGGGAATCGAACCCAGGAACCCGGGCGTTGGAAGCGATAACGCTAATCTGCAATCGCACGACCGCACGTTCAAATCCTGCCCAGGCATGGACGTGTGTGATGCCCTTTGGTTAGTTAGGTTTCAGTAGTTCTAAGTTCTAGGGGACTGATGACCTCAGATGTTAAGTCCCTGTTGTGTGATGTCCTTAGGTTAGTTAGGTTTAACTAGTTCTAATTTCTAGGGGACTGATGACCACAGATGTTAAGTCCCATAGTGCTCAGAGCCATTTGAACCATTTTTTGTTAAGTCCCATAGTGCTCAGAGCCATTTGAGAATCTGAGGAACCACCTCGATTGGGGTGCAAGACGTGTTTTTTTTTGCCTTTGACGGGTAGTGACATTAACCTGACTGAACATGAGGTAACACGCAGTCTGTGGATTTTATATCTTTACGCTATCGAAATGTTTAATGCCAGTATTAGAGCAAGTGAATTTGAAAAGTGGTGTAATTCGGCTTGGATAGAGATACGTATCTCATTTGTTTCAAACGTAGTATTTTATTTAAATTTTTAAACAAGCTTTAGCCCTCTGTCACATGTTATTTGTACTGCACACAGGAACAAAATCAAAGAGTATAGCTAATTTGACTTGCAACAGAACTGTACAGACTGCAATACTGCCTGTAAAAGCTTGGTAATGAATTAAGACAAGCTGTGTTCACTCTGACTGCACTGAAGGTGAAGACCATTTATCACAAGTGGCAAGCATCATCTCTTGCTAACATTGCCGCTTCAAAACTCCAGCTGGACGACCGGTAGAGACTCCTTACATAGAGTCAAGCGAAAAACGCGCTAATATTTCTAACCAAATATTAAGTACACGCCACGTCTGACTTCACTACTCCGAAAATGTCCATCACATCTCCTGGACACGCAGCTCAGAAATTAGAAGTGTTCGCATGAAGACGCGCCTTTCTTGTTTGAGTGCAATCTTGGCCTAGAAAAAAAGAGGCCTTCAGTATGTTGCACTTCTACGTATGTTCAGTCACATTGATCAGGATACGAAATTAAGACTCTTTCCTGGAGCTTATATCGTAATACAGGGTCTACTGTTCTCGTGATTCGGCAAACCTACTTTAACTATATTGTCGGATGCCCTTCCTGCCGCCATAGTCGTCTGTTAATCAAAGGCAGGGAAGTGTTGTGCGTTACCTCTCAGTGAATCACGTAAACTTTGTTCTGTGTACTGTATTACAACTGTTGGTGTATCGAATTTTCTGTGACGAAGATTGACAACCAGCCCAGCATTTGCCTTAAAAACCGTGGAAAACCATCTAAAAACCGCAGTCATGTTAGGAAGTGCCTATCTGGTCCGCGTCTGCTTGCCTCGCAAGCTACCGTATTACGCATTCAGCTGTACGAGTAGGTGATAAAATGGCTTGATTAATCTGTTCTAGTCTACACCGACATTAAATGTACGATAACAGGTAATCGTGAATAGGATTGTAGGGGACAGTTACTGAACAGAAAAAAGCTGCTGGAACTTCCACCCGTATGTCCCACCCCTTTTAATACCGATCATCTCTGTTCAATCCTTGTGACGTCACCAGTCGCTGATACAAAGTGCTCTCAGTAACCCCCCCGCCTATGTCATTAGATCTATCACCACAGCGACGAATACCGGCAGCTATCCGGAGGAAACCTCTTCAGACCTACATCTTACTTCATCAGCTCATTCTGAGGCTGACGCAGACATATGTCCCGCTTGAATGCACACATACATTCTTCGTGATCGGCGATATGTTGAGGGTATGGTAATACACTAGACGTCGTGAAACTCTCGCTGTTTTTCTTTTTCAGTTGGTAGCATTCTAACCGTGACGGTTGAGATATGGGGTCCACAGAAAGGTTTCTTCGACTGGAACGTGTTTACATCAGCGCAGACTCCGCAGCTGAATGAATGACCTCATTCATTTGTGATTCACCGTCAATGTGCTGACCTCGGCCCGCCGTCAAGGAGAAATCAGTTGGCTGCAGCTGGTGTCATCCCAGGCCGTCACGTGACCTGCTACTACCAGTTGCGCGTCTGCGTGTTGAGGCCCGCTCCTTCAACCCAGACGCACTTGCCCTCTGACAGCTTCATCGCCCGCCCTCATCAGCTGATTGTGACTCACTCACTCGCTCGCTCGCACGTGTTCATCCGAGCATAATAAAAGACTGTACTGTCACCCGTGCGTAACAAAACATGACACGACTATAATTAATTTGTTCTGCTCGACGTATTATTATAATATATTAACATATCATTAAGCTACAGCTAATAACTAGGCTGCATTGTGCATCATATATTATGTTACCGCACTGCAGTAAAATCACAGGCTCCTATCTGAAACTGGATTTTGATGCCCGCGTGTATAGCTCGTCAGGTTTTTCGCTGTCTCCCTTGACAACTGCAAGAGATGGTTTGTTGTACATCGCTGTGATCCCTATTTCTCGCGCTTGTACGGAATCAGACTAAATATGTTTTTTGAAAAGTCGCAGATTATTAAGTCCTAAACAGTTATAAGTCATTAATCAAGTGTTCTGAGCAGAATCATTAAAAGTCTGAGGAGGAGGCATATATGAGAACTTCATTGCTTTCCGTAACGCTTTCCGAGAGGCTCGCATCGCAGCCAGGATTCAAAAGGAAATTTTCAGAAAGTGACGTGTTCCTTTACGGCTCAGTCTCGGTGCTAATAAAACGTCCAATGAAGAATAAGTACTTTGAAACTTACTGGCACATTAAACTATGCGCCGAACAGAGGTTCGATCCTCGGAGCTCTGCCTTTGTAGGCATGTGCGCACAGTGACCCTTTTTTTCGTTATTTCGACACGTTTCTTCTATTCCTCGGGAACGGGTAGACGTAACAAGGTTACATTTATGTCACATAATAAGGCTTAGGACTCCTTGGCGACGTAAAAAGCGTAAGCTTCTAAGTTAGTGCATTCAAAAGATACGGTTAGTTATGTCACATATTTTGATACTCGGAACCTGTCTTATCAAAACCGATAGGGTATTTCCCGTTGACCTAGAATAATAAAATTTGGCAAGAAGCAAGGTTTTATAAAACAAGTGAAGGAGAAAATCAGGAAGGTGATAATTTGCAGTTATGTAACACGATTTGTTATTAAAACATTCTCGAAGGTCTTGAAATTCCCAGGACCGATACCTTGCCAATATCAGTGACAATAACAGGCAAAGATCGTTGAAATTCTCGATTCTCGGAATAGATGAACTGTCTATATACATAATAAATAATTTTGTTTGTACGGCTTCCTCAGAGCGCGAGTCCTGCTAGCACACAGTCCTTTTTTATTTTATTTTATTTTTTTAACACGTCAATCCAAGCAGAGCACTAAGGACGTACGTGCACTTTTCCATTGCTGAAAGTTCCGCAGTGTGCTTTAACCCAGCCATTTATTTCAAAATTAGCTTCACATTTGTTCATGGAAGGCATTAAATTTGTTGTAGCCAAGAAGAAGAACTCAGTCTTTGATAAGCTATTAATGCACCGTTCAATAAGTAACGAAACACTTTCTTTCTAAAATCAGATTGGTTTTATTCAGGATTCCAGTACACCATATTATTTCTCACTCTTTTGGCTATAAAACAATTTTTCATCACAGTCTCCGGCCTCACTCCATCTAACTGGGAGGACCTATATACCCGAATCTTACAGTTCTCCTGGGCGACGTCGAAGCCAACATCTTGTTGCATTGGTAACTTCCCCACCATCCAAGTGCTGCTTCCCACAGAGTTCATCCTTCACTGGGACAAACGTTATGGAAGTCGGAAGCGGCGAGATCCGGGCTGTAGGATGGATGAGGAAGAACAGTCAATTGAACTTTTGTAAGCCACCTCGGTTGCGCAGATCTGTGTGAGGTTGCGTTCTCTTGGAAAGGCTGAAGTTCGTTTACATTTTTTTGCACCTTGAATGAGAGTGTCCGCACGTTCCATCATTGCAGGAGTCACAGTTGCGTGCAGCCGGCAGGAACGTAGGGTGTTCGACAAGTTTGCACTATCCTGTTGCGATGATGAGACTCCTCGCCCTAGGACTCACCGTGCTCTCGTTCACTGCCAGGTCTCCTCAGACATTCTGCAGGTGCCTGTGGATATCTGCGATGTTCTGGTTTTCCACCTAAAGAAATTCGGTGACAGCCCTCTGCTTGGAGCGCACCTCCGTTACAGACTCCATTTTGAAGGCTACGTATAGTTCCGCCACGTATCGGGTCTTCATGAAACTGTAGCGGAAATTATGTCCCACAACCAGTTCCGCATTTTTTACCCGAAACTGGCCGAGAAAAGGGTGTTACATTACTTTTTGAACGCCCCTCATATTGTCGACGTTTTGCACTGATTCGATAAACGCCTGCTTACGTCATTCATTCGACGGAGCCTGTACAGCCAGATCAACACTAAATGTATAAATATTTCCTCAACAAACAGTTCAATACCAACTTTTTTCCATAGATAACAAAGAGTGAGTTGAGTCACGAAGTGGGCAGTGTGATCTTAGAAAGCCATAACTATCTGGCAAGAGGATTAACAGCAAGTACAGAAGCGATACGGACATTCGATGGATATTGCAGTACGAGATGTTAGCTCTAACCTTACTTCCTGACAAGCAAGCTGAATTTTGATAAGCCCAGTGTGATAGGAACTGTGAGTAATACTATTTCATAGGATTCCTACATTTCTGAACCTACATCCTTTTGCTGCCAAGAATAAAATTGGTCTTATCGTACTCCCGTGCATTGTAGGGAGCCTACGATCCATCCCTAATGATTCGCTAAGAAGTCACAAGATGTTGATTTTCGGCTACAAGACGTATGGTGTACCCACATGTCTGAGAGAGGAGATGGGCATTACAGTTAAATGCAACATCTCCATTGCGGTGCATACCTCGATATCACCATGAGTTGCGAGCGTTGCCTTCTGTTTCTCTTCTGTCTAATGTTCCATTGGGAGAGGGAGATGGTGTCCTCCAAGAATAAAAATTGATTCTCGCTTTACCACTACATCTACATCTACATCTACATCCATACTCCGCAAGCCACCTGACGGTGTGTGGCGGAGGATACCCTGAGTACCTCTATCGGTTCTCCCTCTATAGTAGTGCTGAGGCTTCCACGACGTTCTCAGATGAATAAGGTCATTCTTTCTTCATTATTACATTTCACCAGCGTTTATACTGGAGGTCACGAAATCAAGGCGATAATGCTGCCTAATGCTTAATGCATCGAATTAATAGATTACTCATCTCTTTTTAAATGAATCCGTAATGGCTTCCCGAGGCATACAGACACAGTGAAAGACATAATTTCCATGCATATTATAAATTAAAGTTCCCTGTCGCGTTTTGTCTGTATGTCTGTTTGTCTGTATGTGACAACCAGTCTCAGGAACTACTTTAACGAATTTTATGTGGTCTTCACTAGTAGATAGTCTCATTCACGAGGAAGGTTTGCTTACGGTATTAAATTCATAAATATTTCGGATAAATTGGCTGAGCTATGTTGAATCGAGATCCTTTGTCCCATTTTTCTGTATGTATATGAAGCGTTATATCAGTAAATACTGAGCAATTTTGATAAAGTTTTGACTGATCCACGAGGGAGGTAAGTTGTTACTCTTACGCCAGACAAGTCGCGCAGTCATAGATACTTACTGCTACCCGCGCGAAGACGGGGCGCGTCATTATTTTATGAATAAAAGCTGGTGGTCTTTCTGTGACTCGCCTTTTTGGGTTTTTATTTTCGAGCCAGTTTCGAAGATAAAGGATTTCCAGGATTCACATGAGCCCTAACAAAGCAGTCGACCAAACTGCAAAGATTTGCTTCACTAATGGACTGTGGGAAAATACCCTTACGTTGTTTTGTTTTCATTGCACACATATCGACAACAAATTGATGTGTACAATGAAAACCAAACAACTTAGAGGAATTTCTCCATGGACCACCAGTGAAGCAGATTTTAGCACTACTTAAGTGCTACTGGAAAACATGAATATGGACTTTTCACTCCGAAATATAAGGGGCAGTCAAATGAAAATGAGACAGATGGAAAAAAATAAACTGTTTATTATTTCAAAAGTAATCGCCATAATTCGTCCCAATGTGCGACGAGATGGTCAGTGATGGGAGAATGATTGCAGTTGCCAACGGAATCATGACTGTACCTGGACGTCCACCTCTTCATCCTAAGAAAATCAACACCACGTAAGTATTTCTTCAAAGTTACAAAAATATGGAAATCGCATGGGGAAACGTAGAGACCGTACGAGGGATGTGTAAGGGCTTGCCAGTGTAAGGGTTTCTGCAGCGTGGTCGAAACAACATTGGCAACATGTGGGCCCTACCATACAAAATCAGAAATTATAATCCAGTAGACCGAAGAAGTGTGGGAAGCCTAACGAAGAGTTACAGAGGTCTAATACTTGAAGTGCAGAAGAGGAAAAATATGAAGAACAAGAAGGTAGTTTTGGTTTACAGAAATTTCTATTTTGCTTTTCTTTCCTACGGTACTATTTTGGACGAGTAAATAAAAGGGTTCAGTTGCTAGTATCATTGCAGTGAGACATGGCGTAAGGTTACACGATAGTGACGATCGTGTAGTCTGTTTAGTGGGCGCTCATCCCTCTACAATCCACAGAAGCACTGCATAGTCAAGCATCCAACAGTACTGTTCGTACTAATAAGCGAGACATAACGGCACGTGGAACAGAAAATCCGAAGGCAGGCAACAGCCGGCTGTCATCTGACATCTAAGAGTCAACCAACAGTGTCGGCAGATTAAAAAGCTTAGCACACAGAACTGGACGATGCTTGAAATGAACCGTTGCAACAGTACAACAAATTTCACACTGTACTGTACGAGTAAGTCCTTGTATCCACCCCTTACCACCTGGCTAACACAGTTTGCCAACAGTTGAGATGAAAAAAAACGCATCTCACCGTCAGTGCATCAACGTTGGTAAGGCGTAAAATGACTAAAACGCGACTTCGATTGCGTGAACTATCATTTACATAGTCTCCTATTTCGAATGCAAACAGTTACAGACCGATCAGCAGGTGCCACCTAAATGTACAGTAAATTATGACGGTGAAACGATGGTATGAGGATACCATGATGTTGATAACGATAACGTGATGTTACGAAATTCCTTACAGGAAAACACAATCTGCTAGTTTTAAACCTTCTGTCTGACGAGTCCATGACCTGTATTGACGGTGACCATAAATCCACTAGCGGTAAGAAAAGACACCTGTATGTCGCAATAAAAATTAAAGTGTTGCTCGTTTTAATCCCAACTTGTTCAGAGGCCAAACGTATCACGCAGTCGGGTAGCAATAGGAACAACACGCAATATCCTAGATAAGAAAACTCTTGCGATTCGTGCTAATCCAATGCTTGGCGGAAGCACGTATGACGCAAATGTGTATTAACGATATCACCAGATAGCTAAACACAATCTAATTTAAATGTTTCTTTTCAAACAGTCATTTCTGTGTCTCCAAACTATCACGTTAAAATCCCTTACTGTTCAAATGTATTTATGCTGCAGTCCTGTATTGACAAAGCATCACAGAGCAAAAGAATCAATTTTATTCAACCACAACGTCATTCAGATCTTGCAGTTCTTGTGAAGCCTATAATCAATTTCTTATTTTATTACTCAACTACCCCTTCCCCTTCTCTCCCCTTTCTGTCTGTCTGTCGATGAATAGTGGGCCAGCTGTGATTGTCTCCCATTGCGTCGCAGACGTTTGAAATTTTGTTCAAATATGCCTACGACGGGCTCGGTACGCTGCATTTAGCAAGGTACAGAAACATTCGAAAAACAGGCCGACTACAGGAGCTCATGTGAGCACCAAATATCACAATTGTGCCCAAGGCCACAGTGGACGTGACACAGTCCAACAACCCTACCACAACGAAGCTCAAAATTTAATAATGATTGTGGTGTTGCTCACGCTGCTAAATGTTGCATTTTCGGGCAACAACATAGTTATTATGTGGCAGTTGTCATTAGAGCAAAGTTAATAGTCATTTCATGTAATAATGAATAAACTAGGCACTCATCTTTTCGTGTTTCCCACGCTGGTCTCGTTGTAAAATCATGGCTCAATCGTCGAAAATCCAGGTGGTGATGATTCCAAGCTCGAATGCAAAGATGCCTGGGTTTTATTATGCGATATTCAAAAGTTTTATAGATGTGTTTCACAAACCATTCTTGAATATTACACTTTTGCAGGACAATGGTGATGTAAAAAAGTAATCAGCACTCCGAATTTAAGTTACACTTCTTTTTTATTACTTTTGCTGCATTATCAAGTAACACACAAAACATCACTTCACAATACAAAACATACTTGAAACAATCTTCCTCACTGTTAAAGTTCACATTTTATAAGCTGACTACATTATGTGTCTTTCCAACATTACGTCCAAGACTTGACCTTCTCAAGGTCCGACTCTCTAACAACAACTAATAATCGCTTACGCGCCTAAAAATCAAGAGTTTCAAGTACGTCTAAGATCATAGTGACAAAAGAAAGATTACACATAAGAATAATATCATTGCAATATAAACATATCGATGTATCAAAGTATCTCTACATTAATGAAATCAAATCCGAATGTTGTCTCAGAAATATGTCAATTACTTTACAGAAACACAGTAGAATATTGCTGGTATCGAGAGGTTCAGGTGAGCTGCCGTAGTGGTTACGTAATTCAAGTACCATTACAACAGGATGGTAAGGTCACCACACCCCCTCTTACCCACATTCCACCCCTTCTTTTGATGCCTCTGCTAGGGAAGTCAGAACTGCGACGCCCAGAGTTGAAATCACGTGTGTTTCTTGTGGGTGGCCGAAGGAAACACATCGCCACTCAGAATCGGCAAGAAACGGCCTCAGGAGATAGCATAAAGGGCGTCAATAAATCTACTCCTTCCCTATGGACGTTCATTTTCACATATTTCGCGCCCGAAAACGACAGTTTGCAGTTCGATGTACAACAGGACCACGTTTTTGACAAACTTTGCCACTGCTGAAATCCCCTATTTATACACTTTTTAAAGGAAATTGCAGGACTGCAAACCTCATTGGACGTTACCTCAACTCTTTTGAATACACCGTAACAGCTAGTTTTGCTTTGCTGTGTACAGTGTGGAATCGATGAAATTAGAACGTGATTCAATGCAGAAAACAGTGTTTATTCTGTTTCATTCCTCCATTTTCGAGCCCACCTTGTGTGCATGGAGGCGTGCAACACTGACAAGCACGTGAATTAAATGGCAAAGAGTTCTTCTGAGCGTCTCCTCGCCCCCTCCCTCTAGTCTGGCAGCACCCTTGGTGCCACCTTTGTTGGGTACTTTAAAAATGTTCCCGTATGCAGGTGCTCATCCACTGAACACTATCCGCAGGTGGGACAGGCAACCCACTCCACAACAGCGGCTGCTGGCAACATGCGAAATCAGAGGGGTGTCGAAAGCGTTGCCTATCTGGCCGTCGGGTAGAGATCAGTAGACAGTTGTCTCTATATAGAGACGTTTTTGAAGTGCCCAACAAAGATGCATAGGTGGCACCGATGGTGTAGCTGAATTGGAGGTCTGAGAGGGACGCTTCCCCATTTTGTTCAGGAGTGCCTCAATGTCGCATTCCCTTTTACACACTCCATAGGATGGTGTGAAGAAGGATGGATAAAACAGTATAAACACTCTTTTCTGCTTCAGATTGCGTCAAACAGTTCTGAACAGTTCCTGTATACCAAAAGCAAAACTTGTGGTCAGGCTACTCTTCAATGGAGTGATATCACTTTCAAAGGGGCTGTCCTGAGAAAAGCATTAAATCATCCAGTAGTGTGTGAGCAGCGGTAAAATGAGTCAAGAATACTGTCCTGCTCTTCATGACACTGCAAACTATCGTGTTCCTAGCGCGAGATATGTGAGAATGAACACCCATAGGAAAGGGGCGGTTTAATTGACGCACCTTATGCCATCTCCCAAGCCCTACTCGTGTCGATTCTGAGCGGCGGTATATTTGAAACGTTTTTCTCTCCACACATTGAAACCCGCATGATTTCAATGCTGAGCATCGTGCATCAGGCCTCCATCGCACAGGCATCAAACGAAGGTTTGAAATTTGGGTAGAAGGAGGTGTGACAATCTTGCTATCGTACGACACGGCCATGGTGGCGTTGGGAAGATTTGGGTGACATTCGATGCTAGTGTGACACCATTAACCCACATTACAGCTCAAATGAACTGCTGAACTCTAACCTTACTTTCCACGTGTCGACAACTTGCTGTATGAAGCGTTGCTGAGCTCGATGGTGACGTCGCATGGCACCACACTTTTGCATCATAACACAGGAAAGTTTTCAGCATCTTTGAGTCAAACTTCTGCCCCCCGTTGGGAGACAATTACGGGGTTTCCAAAATGTGACCCTTTGTGTTGTACAGTGTATGTATTACTTTCTCATTTTAACCGTCCCTATAACTTTTTAGGATTTCGTATCTCAGTCGGAAAAACGGATCCCTTATAGGCTCACTTAGATCTCCGTCTGTTAAGACCTCTGCTCTCGGGAACAGACAGAGGTATAAAATTGAAATTTATATCAATAAATAACATAAATGGTCGTATTCTTTGTTTGTACTGACTCGGAAGCTCAAAGAATACGACCATTTATGTAACAAATTTTAAGATTCACAAAGCCACTCAGATAAATCTATAGACGAATTTTCTATGTATATAATTAAGTTAATACGTAACCCTTTGAGAGTGACTTCTCTATGCACTTGTCTGGCTTTTTCTGTTCTCACTTGTTCTTTTCCTTTGTATTTTGCTCATTTTACGCCATTCTTTTTCTTTTCCTTCGACTTTCCGGTTTTTAACTTTTCCCCTCTTTTTATCTTTTCTATCATCTCTCTACTTTCTCTGTATGTTTACCAAATTCTTTCTCTATATCTCCAACCCTTTCTGTTTTCATCCTCTTATTTCTCATAATACAAACCTTTTCTCCCATCTCTCTCTCTCTCTCTCTCTCTCTCTCTCTCTCTCTCTCTCTCTCTCTCTCGCTCGTTCGCTCTCTCTCTCACACATACTCTCTCTTTGTGTGTGTGTGTGTGTGTGTGTGTGTGTGTGTGTGTGTGTGTGTGTGTGTGCCTGCAGGTATTACCTTGTCCTATATTATATAAATACATCTTCTTTGTAACAATACATTCTAAACTTTGTAAGATTAAAGTTATAAATTCCCGTTGTTCGTAGGTGAGTGTGATTGGCGGGAGAACGCGAGCGAGGTTGGCAAACTGTGAGTGTGCTTTAAGCTAAGTTTGAAACTTCTGCATTCTTTATTAATTTAAAACTGTAGTGTTAGAAAACACAAGAACATTACAGAATAAGGTTTTTCACATGATACATCAAAAACATATATAATATTGAACTTAACTATGACTTCTTAATTCGTTTCCTCGGAGTCTTTCTCGGTAGCATGCTTCAATAAAACCTTCTAGGTTTACAAGCCTCATCATTTGGAACAACACACTTCAGCTTTCAATTAGTTGTCTCCGCCATCTTCATCAGGAGTTAAAATCACTGACAGCCGGGGCTAGTGCAGTGTTCCGCTTATATAGATGCAATGGCAACGTCTGGAACCCACAGAGCGGACCGGAGTTGTATTCACGGAAGCCTATTTGGGCAGCTGCTAGCAGCTCCGTCCGGCCGCGGGACCGGGGCTCACGGGAAATACAGACCCCACAAAGACCTTGCGATGTCACACTAGTTGGCTTGTGCACCACATTTCGCCAACACTCGGCTCCGTGCAGAGCCCATTGGAAATCAATGTGTAATTGGAAACATAATCGCTAAAGGTCTTAACTTGGTCGTATGCTATAGATAGATTGCATGCATTTAAACGAGCAGTCAAGAATTATTAAACTCGTCTGAAATAGTTACTCGCTCCCCGCCAGAGACGGCGGCTGGCACTCGAAGGACCTGCAGCGTCGTGTGCTGTGACGTACGCGCCACAACCTCTCTTTCTCGTGGGCCTTGCGTTGGACTAAGTGACGTCAGATGGCGCGAGAGGGCGGTGCACGTTTGAAACTGTTGCTCCCGCGTTCCTACAAGCGTCAAACCTTCGTCTTTGCTTTCGCTCAACGTCCGAAGCCCGCCCCCTACTAAGTGTGTACCCGCGGTCTCTGTTAAAATTGTTGCTGTTTATTCTGGCGTTGTAACAGGTGTCGATCCCACTTAGGACGTTTTCCACATGCTAGGGACCTTGCTGCTCAGCTCTGTTTCACTCTTCAACGGCAGCTCTCCAGTGTGTGAAGAGAGTTCCAGCGAGGATGCACTGGAAGTTTCAACTGATCCCAAGCTCGCTAACCGTGGTTCATATTAGGAGATACCACAAGTCACTCCATCCGGATGATTCCAACTTGGAGAAAGCTGTTCATAAAGTGGGTATGGTATTCTCCTGCACTGTCGTCTTGAAAGGCGAGCTCATCATCGACATGCTGACTGAGGGTTGGACAGTAGGTTGGAGGATCCTGTTCCAATACTATATAACCCTGAAACAACAATCTATAACGATGAGAGGCTGATTTCTGTAGAGACACATCTACCTACCGATCTGTAGTAGCCGGCGAGGTAACCAACCCTTTCGACACCCCTCTGATTTTGCATGGGGCCAGGAGCTGCTGGAGTGGAGCGGGTTACCTGTCCCACATGTCAATAGTGATAAATGAATGAGTGAATCTGAACAGAGATATTTTTAAAGTATCCAACAAAGGTGGCCAATGGTATTGTCGAATTGAAGAGGGAGTAGGGCGGGGGGGGGGGGGGGGGGGGGGTTCTTAAGGGGCCCTTTGTCATTTCATTCCAGTGCAAGTCAATGTTGCACCCCTCCATGCACACACCAAGGGGGCGCGCGAAAAAGGAGGGATGAAAAAGCATAAACACACCTTCCTGCTGTCGGATCGCGCTCAAATTTCATCGAATAATTGTGAACAGTCGCAGGTGGTTCCACCTCGTACAATAAAGAAAAACTAGGGGTTGCACTGTGCTCCAAATGGGTGAGATCACGTTCAATTGGGTTTCAACTCTGCGGTGTCCTTAGAAAAGTGAGTAATCGGTCAGGGATGTAACCAGTGGCAAAGTTTGTCAAAAACGTTGTCCTGTTGGACTTCGTACTGAGAAATGTCGTTTCGAGCACAACACGTGCGAAAATGAACGTACCTAGGAAAAGAGTGGATTCATAGACGTCCTTTATGCCATTTCCTGAGGCCTTTTCGTGGCGATTCTGAGCGGCGGTGTGTTTGCCACCCATAAGAAAGCCACATGATTTCAACCCAGGGCGTCGTGGTTGCGACCTCAATCGCAGAGGTGTCAAGGAAGGGGTGAAATGTGAATAAGAGGAGGTGTGAGAATCTTCCCATCGTGTGACACGTCCACGGTGGTGTTGTGCACAGTTGTTGTGGTATTTGGTGCTCACATAAGCTTCAGAGCTCTTGCCTCTTCTGTGCATGTGTCGACACCGTCATCTTATACATGACACCAGACTGTCCCACCTGCCAGCTGAAACCGGTGGGATGCCTGCACGCATGGCACGTGCATTGGCACTGTCACCTCCACACTCTTCTAGATCACCTTTTGGCGTCAGAAAAAACCTACACTAAAGTTAAAATCTTCTGGGTTGTTAGACCGAGTCATATTTCCCCTTAAATAATCGACGTTTTGACTCCGCTGCTGGGATCTACTTCAGGACGGTTCTAGTAGTATTGGACATCGGAAGATCCTGGAGAAGGTCCCATCAGAGGGGCGAAACGTCGATTGTTTTAGAGGAAATATGAAGCGGCCTAATAGCCCAGAAGATTTTAACTTTGGCGACAACGGCCACGAAGGCCTGCAGACTTACTTAAATCCTACACTCGTCGGCGAGCAGAGCCCAACGTCGTTATCTAGTTACGTTCCAGGTGTGCACTTGTCCACATTCTTTTTGCAACATGGCGCTGGGTGGTCCGTAGCTTTGTTCTTCAAGGACGCCTAGAGGCCTAATTGGTCGTGAGGACACGTTTGGATAATGTCTGGGTCATCACCCCCCAACGAAAGACGAACGTGCAGTCATTATAGCGAAGTTACGGACTGCAAATGCGGAAATCCACTGATATAAGCGGTTTTGACAAAGGGCTCACCTATATTGTGCTGCGGGTGGAAACGAGAAACTCGGAAAATGAGAACCTGGTCGGCTATTCTCGTGCGACTGTCGTGAGCACGTATGGAAAGTGGTTGAAGATTGATGGAATAACGAGTAGGTCGTATGATATTGGACGACGACCAATTCTCGTCACGAAACGTAGAGGTCGGAGGATCCCCCACTGCATAATGCAGGACAAGCAGCTATTTGTGGCAGATCTGACGACAGAGTACATTCCTGGTGCTGCCACAATTGTTTCCGAGCACACCGTTCCAATGCCACTGCTGAACATGGATCTCCACATCATACGATCTCTATGTGTCCCTGCGTTGACCCATCGTCACGTATGATTGCAGAGGGCACGGCGTCACTGAGTTTTCACCGTGAATCAATAGAAACGTGTCCCCTGTCGAATGAATCACTTTTCGTGTACGCCAGGTCGATGGCTGCGCTCTTTCACGCCGTCATCCAGGCGAATGAATGTCTGCTTGAAACGAGCACCGCGCCACAGATGCAGGCCGGTGAGAGCAGAGTTATGCTATTGGGTACATTGAGTTGAGCTTCTATGGGACCTATGGTAGTACTCGAAGACAGCGTTACATCAGGGAACTACGTGAACATGGTTGAGATCTTCTCTCATGGCGATGACGCTATCCAACAGGATAGCTCTCCACGACACAAGGCCAGAATCGTACAGCACTGGTTTGAGAAGGATGATGCTTTAGTCAGCAAATTCCGCTGATGTGTACCCAATGGAACGCATATCGGGCGCCAGCTGCATGCACGCAAACCACCGTCCCGTAATTTTTGGGAGTTTAGTGACCTGTGGGTAGACATCTGATACCACGTAGTTCTGGACAGTAGATTGGAGCATCCTGTTCCAATACTGTACAACACTGAAACAACAATCTATAATGATGAGAAGCTGATTTCTATACAGAGACATCTTTCTACCTATTTGTACTAGCCGGCGAGGTAGGCAACCCTTTAGAAATCCCTCTGATTTTGCATGAGGCCAGCTGCCGCCGGAGAGAGACATTTTTAAAGTATCCAACAAAGGTGGCCAACGGTATTGTCGAACTGAAGAGGGAGTGTGGGGGGAGGGGTAGGGGAGGGATCTTAAAGGACCCTTTGTCATTTCATCTATCTATTTCAGAATCTATGTCAAGCAGAATCGCTGCTATACTATGTTTGAAAAGTAGGGCAACACACTATTAAACAGGTGATCATAATGTTTTGGCTCATCGGTATATGTGTCATGAAGTGCCAATGAGCTTACGGCAAACTGACAGGGTTAAAAGTGTACAGAAGTCACATAGTCCGGTTCACGTTTGGAGACACAGCCCTCTCTGCTGACATACATCGTCATTATTATTATCATCATGAACATTGTCATAGGTGTTTCCCTTGAACTAATTTTGGAAAATCACACAGAGGGCTTCATCCAGGTCGGTGTGGCCAGGAAGCGAACCGCGTGTTGGCGAGCTCCCAGCAGCAGTTATGAGACAATTAGCTCATCATCTCGCTAGGTGGCTCAGGGCGAGAGCATTTGTGTGACAAGGCGATCTCGAGTGACCCAAGGTGAGATGGCAGCGATAACAGAGCGCTATCGGCCGCCCCGCAAGTGTTTTGAGTTATCGGAGCGCGGCGACAACAGTCTGTCCCACGGCGTCGCGCGCACCTGTTGCGTTGCGCCCCTCTGCCTCGCCATGTTGCAGCCCAGCGTTCCCCGTTCTCCACGTAAGTAGCGACGCTTCTCCCTGCCTGCCTACATTCGCGTCTTGTCTGACTTGTGCCTCGTGCGTCGTTTACCGGCTAAACATCCTTGTTGCGTTAACTCAGCAACGCGATAGAACGCTTTCGCCTTATTACATACTCCTTTTGCGACACGCAAATTACATGATGTCTTCAACACATCCAAAGTAGGTGACGTCTTGCTAAAGAATTACATGTCAATAGCAATATGATGGACTTGGTATAGATTCGAATTGACCGGCTCTTGACTCCTCAGTGTGCGAAAAAATTTTTAACGAAGATTCAGGATTGACAGAGCAGGTAAAACGATGCATTTTTTAGTGACAAACAGATCTGTCGTATGGACATTATCTCGACAGATCTTGACAAATATGTCTGATCGGTTCTTAACATTTCCCCAGCATGAAGAGTGCGAGATGTATAGTTCCGATGACAGATACGTAATGATTATGTTTCCAACGTTATAGAAGCCCTACAGGTTTTGGTGCTTGTGTACTAGGTCAGTTACTCACTTCCTCTGACCTTCCGATTGAAACGGATGAGTAAATGTCATCCCATCACGATCTATGTTTTTTTTTTTTGTCGTTAACGGAGGGGAAGGGGGTTGAAGCGTCTTGTGTATTGAGTATCACCTGTAAACAGTTCAAGACACCTATTACCTCGGACTGTGAAAACTGCAATGGTTATTCTTGAAATTACCTTTGAAGGTGCTATAAAAATCGTTAGTTCGCAGGTGTTACTTTTGTGTTTGTGTACACGGGAGGTAATTTCAACAAAACATCTAATAGTAACTCACATTACCGGAGAAAACCATTTCGAAGTGTATCACTTAGGAGATCGTAATACAGCAACTATAAACCTGTGAGATTTTTGTTGAGTAATCTGTTTTCTGTCAGTCTTGAAAAAGCTGTATACAGTGCAGGGGAAATGAACGTGCTTCAAAGTAACTAAAATTTCTTTCCTGAAGGCGGAGCGATTGAAGTGACGGGCGAGTTGTCTTTATTGTGCGGCTTGGATCAGGCATCTCGGCGTCATGTTTGTAGAAACGTCAAAAAACCGTAATAAAACACATCCTGCCACAGTCGCTTGTTTATTTTGCCATTACGCGTTTCGATGGTTCACTCTATCGTCTTGAGGTGCAGAATTGTTTATTTACCTGGCTCGTGTTGAAGAGTACAAACGCGTTTCCACAGTCGCAGCCCAAGGGCAGTGTCGGTTATTTTGCGTCTTTCGCTAATGGTAAAAATTGTTGATTTAGAAAAGGCACTTAAGAGGTTAAAAAACATGAATTTCTGACAATGAATTGTACTTAAAGGGATCGTAGAGTTGCAAAAGGTCTGGATACTGTTGACTCATGTAACCTCTCCACTGTACATTCCACTTACACTGTCGTCTCAAGGAAGCTGTAAATGTTACAGATATGTTTGCATACATTGGATACTAATATGCGCACAACTCAGTTATTGTGTTAGGTAACGAAACATAAATTCTTTTAATGTGGATGTGCTGCAGAATTAGATACAAAAACAGTGATTAAATAGTATTGTACATAAATATGTTTGCCTTTTGTTTAAATATTGTCAATGGGCTGCTCTTGAAGACAGCTACGTGCACACTTCGATTATTATATTAATTTCTTATATATAAAAAGCTTACAACAAATCACACATATGTATTGTAGGGTGAAATTATTAAGGGATCAATGGGAGTGTTTACACGATTATTATACTAATTTCTTGTACATTAAAAGTTTGCAACCGATCATACATATATATTGTAGGTTGAAATTATTGAGGGATGAATGACAGTGTTTACATTAATAGTTGCAGCACTGTATACAAAATAATGATTAAATGGTTATGTCCTTCTATTATAACTCTACTGTCATAAGTCCATGTTTTTTAGCCTCTGAAGTGCCTTTTCTATATCAACCATTTTTACCATTAGCAGAAGACACTAAATAACCCACACTGCCATTGGGCTGCGACAGTTGAAACATATCGTACTCTTCACCAACACCAGCCAAGTAAATAAACAATTCTCCACCTGAAGATAGTGGTGTGAACCATCGAAACGGGTAATGGAAAAATAAACAAGTGAATCACACAGAAAACTGTTTTATTTGTGTTGATTAACAGTCGCAGCCCTCATGATGACGTCCTTTGTGGACGAAATATTCAACGTCAAATAAACTACAATGCTTATAAAAACAGTTTTAAGAGTGTTACTTGTTTCGGCAGTTTCTGACCTGACGGAACAGCGCGATGAAATCAACTTTTTGTATCAATTTGTCATTATAGGTGACGAGGAGTCCTGCTGTGAGTATGACACAGAACCCAAACAACAGTTGAAGCAGTAGAGGTGTAGGTCACCACTGCTGAAGAAAGCAAAACATTTGAGTATGAAGAGAGAAGAACATTGGTTCGTTATCTGAACGTGGAGAGATTAGCCCATCATGATTTCTTTGTCTGGGGTACGATCAACAGTACCACTTTGAAGTACTAAACGATTGCAGGAGACTCTGCAGAAAATACTTTCTGCACTATAGCGAGCAAACTACTAGCTACTGGGCAGTATCAGACACAGTTTAATTTCACAATCACATTACTCAGCAGATCTAGTACTCTATGATTTCTTTCCCTTGTCTCTGATGAAAAAGGATGTAAAGTTTTAAGACTTGGGGAAGTGAAACAAGAATCGCCAACATATCAAACTGCGTTATCGATTTAAACAGTCTGATCTGCCCTTCAGACACAGATGACATTTGGCAGTCTTTAACAAAATTCTGTAATGAAAGCTCCTAGCACAAGAACCTGTCAGTACCACCAACCGACTGCGGGAGAGGTCTTGTAGTTGCTTTTACCCGCCCCTGACATGAACTTATTCTCCATTCTTGCGCGTAAATATTGTGTACAGTGACCGGCAGTAGCGGAGCATGGCTTAAGAGTTCGGTATGACACGTCGTCGCTTATACGTCGAATCTTCGGTGGATGCGAATGGCCGGCTGTCGGTAATTTGAAATTCTAGCCACTTAAAGGTGTAGCGAACCTCATAATAGTTTGTATGTGAACCGTGGCGCTCGCGAAAAGGACGAGTCGTAAATCTGATGAGGACCACGACACGTGGAGTATTACGGGATAGTGAACACATAGTCTGCACAGTGGTGGCGAACCGCGGAATTACAGTACTGGAGTGTGTCTTCAGGTGTGGTTCTAAGTGCCATCTCAGTTCCCAGGCGTTTGTTATGACGTGCGGAACGTGCACATATTCCTGAACGAGAAATATCGCAGAAGCTAAGGTAAAGGGGGCTAGAGCTACCAATGCTGTCTCTTAGATAATGCAAAGAGTCACTAGACCGTAAATTGTGTTTCCCGCTTCGCATTTTTTACTAACATTCAACCATCGCTCTACGTCCACCCATCGTACCCAAGCGGTATCATGCTTAATAGTAATATTCTCCAATACAGTTCATTAATTACGCACTTTAGTTTAGAGAGGCAAAGGTAAGGATAGAATTCGTCCGTGGTTCTTGCAGAGGAATGGCATTCACCTGGACTGAGTGAGGGAGACGACGCAAAACTAAAACCTGCGAGGTTCGAAAGCTCCGCTGTTCCCTTGTATTTGAAATTCAGTTTGCCACTGCGTACATGTGGCAGAACAGAACGCAACACTACCTTCCCGGATCGAATGTACAGCGTCATGGCGGAAAAAACCTATCGTGCTACCGTGGAGCATTACCGAATTGCAAGGCAGCCGCAACAAGGGAGCACTTCGGTTTTTTCCATGCTCTAACACTCTACTCCTTCAAATCACGTTTTCAGATAGCTTCAGATTAATCTTTGAATGCTATCGTCAATCTAAAAGCAAGCTTGAGAGGTCCATAAAATAAAAGATGAAAGATTATTACTTCACACATTACTAAGTGATAAAATTTCAGTACACGATACATAACAAATGGTTCAAATGGCTCTGAGCACTATGGGACTCAACTGCTGTGGTCATTAGTCCCCTAGAACTTAGAACTACTTAAACCTAACTAACCTAAGGACGTCACACACATCCATGCCCGAGGCAGGATTCGAACCTGCGACCGTAGCAGTCGCACGGTTCCGGAATGCGCGCCTAGAACCGCGGCCTGCGATACATAACACTCTAGAAATATGATGGATAGACAAAAGCAGTTTGTACGAAAGTTTGAGCAATGGCGATTAAATGGCGTCGATAATAACAAACGAGATTTCCCAGAAATTGTATCTGAACGTAGAGTACGTTCCCGATTAGCGACCTCCCTAAAGAAGCCGCGTCTCCCAGTACTTCCTCTCTAGGGTAGCTATTTCTTTGCCTTGTGTCAGCTCTTTAATTTGGTTGAGGGCACAGGCTTTTGTTGCGCCTACAGCGACATATACTTAAAAAGTTTTAACTGGAGGAATGACGTCGCAAGGAAACTGCTTCGAAGTTCCGTATAACTGTGTTTGCACGCCTGCGGTGCTTCCTGTGTTCTACAGTCAGCACCGACAGTGTAATCTTCACTGGCATTACTTCCTTGCCTCTTGGTTCCATGTCCTGAATAGACAGAAACTGGGTGTGGGGTTTAGACAACTGATACATTCAAATAGCAGTTCTGCCTCGCACCGTACTCGATTTGGTGAAATAAATTTCCAGACAGGAGGCAGATAAAGCGATAAAGATTGCCGTAGTCCTGACAGAAACCAATAACTGCTCAAAATTGTGTCAACTCCTCAGCATTACCATAGAAACGTAAACTAAATCTCATTGTGCAATTGGTCGTGGCAGACGGGTAAAGCAGCAGCGCCAAGTCCATTGCAGCTGTCACGGAGCTTCTCTGTTTTTACCCGTCTGTGCTGATGACAGCTGGACGAGCTGTTGTATCCGCTTTTCATCCAAATATCTCACTAGACTGTCAGTGGGGCAGAGGGGTTCCTAATCGGGAACATGTGGGGTAACCAAGGGAAACCTCCCGAATACCTCGATCGTAACTACTTTAAGTTGCCTCAGGGGCAACATCGTCCATTGTCCCAAGCAAAAATTAAAATTTTATGGGCAAATGTGTGTGTGTGTGTCAGTTTATTTGGATCAATGGATGCATATATATTGGTTGCCATAATACTGTTACTGGGTGCTGTGTCCTTCAGCTGTCGTCCTGAGAGTGTTAAAATAGCGCTTGCTAGGGATAATTATAAGGTTTCGTTTATCACGGGAGTAGCGAAACCTGTGCTTTTTCCCGAATGCAAATATTCAGCACGACAGTAAGACTCGTTTTATATGATGGCAACTGGTAATTAAAAAGAATCTAATCATCGTAGGCTTCAATGTTCGTCACGTGTAGCAGGTTCCTATATCATCCAAATAAAATTTAGTCTGAGTAGGGACTATGAAATTCTTCCTTCCGTACATAATCACGATACTCGCTTGAAATTAAGTTTACACAACTTTTCAACATTATCCCTTTCCTGTCTTAAAAAATTCAGTGATGAGGATGAGTAAATAATTCACACGAGTATTTAATAATAATTGTCTATGGCTTTTATTCACAATAAAACTTGAGTTACCTTAGCTTGCGTTCTGCATAGTTCCATTACAAAGATGAATTAAGCTTTTGTCTAAAGATACGTATTATCCAGTCAATTCATTAAGCTCTAATATTGACGTAAGGCCTACGCAAAATCTACCGCGGAAATGGAGGTCATAAAATGGCGATTGTGCTTTTTATACTTTCTAATAGCGAGTAGAACTAAATTGACTACAACGACGTTTGAATTAAGCGCGGAAACGTCTCTGGAATCTAACTCGGCCAGTAGTGAAAAATTGTGGAAAACGCTTTAAATGATTCGAATGGCATATTATAGCACATACATGTATTAAAGAATTCCGGCTACAGAATAGGCCTTCTTCGAGAATAGATCCCCAGTTCGGTTGAATTAACATGTAAGCTTTCGTTATTTCAGCACTACTGGTTTAACTTTGCTAGGTGAATGGTTTGTGACAAAACCCCACGCTCGCCTCGTACTGCCTTAATTAAACAGGCATTACTTGTTGTGTGTCTGTAGCCTTTCCCGGCTTAGTAACTGACAGAATATTTCGGTGTTCCAACTGACCACCATCTTTAGATGTGAAGCCTAAAAAACAGTCCCACGGCGCGTGAACTGGATGCCGTCGTCGCCCTTAGCAGAGAGCATTTGCAGTGCCACTGGTTGGTGAGCGCTGAGAGGAGCGGTATATCGCTTTCAAGACATCTGCCTCTAAATCTGTTGTCGACTGACGTCACAGGGCAGACACGAACCCTGCAACTCGAAATCGAACGAGGGAGGAACCACTAATGCCCCGACTGGAATTCCGTGCGTTGCCCTTCAGGCAGAAGAATGCGTTTCCCGGCACCAAGCACGTGCGTGAGCTAACGCCACATTAGGACCTAGTACCTGTAGCTCCTACTTTACATTCAGATATTGTACCACAGGCACAATGCAGATATAACTTGGCCCTTTTGCAGGAGATGCTGCAAACTTAAGCACGCGATCACCGCCTAGCAGGCGGCAGCTGCCGCAGGAGGAGGGGAAGGGTAGGGGGAACAAGAATCGCATCTTTCTAGCAGGACACGCAGCGCACTGGAATCAATATCCTATTCACATTGCCTACTGCAGTGCTACAGCGTGTTGTATTGTTTATTAGCCAAGGTTGGCAACGGGCCACATCGTTCCGTAGCGGCCTAAGTCATCCGACATCCATCGAATGTTTCGCTGTCAGCCCAAAAAGAGCCAAGTTATATCAAGCGTACACAGATATCTGCTAGCGAACAGCGTTGGAGATGCATGACCCCAAAATTCTTCTAACAGGAATTGATCATATTCTGTCTAGGCGCCTGATAAATCACACTCATGATACATCGTCAGTGAAAAAGGTAGGCGAGAAATCGGTGACAAATGCAATAAAAAAGGAAGGCAACCACCTATCTACCATATCCTTCGGAGAAAATCCGTTAAAATATGTGAAAACACTCTACAGTCACTACGCCAACAGCGCCCAAATTTGCTCCATAAAAGACCAAATCTGACGCTCAGACGACACTTTCGGTACTGACAACCGTCTATGGACTACACAAACACTAAAACTGTAAACATTAAATTTCTTCAATTTTCTAATTCCATATGATAGGGGACAGACGAGCACAATGCCCTGAGGAACTTCTACTGCAACAGGGCAAAATCGCTTCTCGGGATTTCAGCTTCGCAGCCGAAAATAGCGGCCATTTGGAGTGCCGAAATATAGTGTAAGTTTTTTTTGCGATCGGATTGCAAATTCGATAAACATACTATAAGGCATCACCTTTTCCAGAGTGCCCATATTAGCGACGGAACTCAAGTAGTATAGCGTACAAACACCCCTCTGATCACACAATTTAGGCTTTCACAGCCGGTATTGTCTTCACTTAAAATTTCCGGGCTGATAATATAAAACTATCCGACTGCGGAAGACAACCTCGGAGGTACAGCGGCGAACTGCGAAGAGAACTCGAGGAAGCGCTGATTATATAGGCAGTACAGAGGGCGCCAATGTCGATCACGTGGCGTCGGCTATAAGAGAACTCGAGGAAGCGCTGATTATGTAGGCAGTACAGACGTTCACGTGTCGTCGGCTGAGATTGTCTCTGGTAATGCCAACATTCTCGATTGAAAGTAATCGATCGTCACGCTTGCGGTGCAACGCTGACATCCAAATTTTATTCAGTTTAACACCTTTGTCTTTCCTGTTAAAATTATTACGTTGTTTATCAATCTCGATAGCCTCTCTACGACACCCTTTGGTTACACCGGGTGTATATAAAATTCCTTGTAGTTGTGGACAGGTTTATATCGGAACCACAAAGAGAAGTGTGAACACCCTTCTTGTTGGACATAAGAGGAATTGCCGCAGTTGTTGACAGGTTTATATCGGTACCACAAAGAGAAGTGTGAACACCCTTCTTGTTGGACATAAGAGGAATTGCCGCCTGGGTCACACGGATAAATCGGCCGTAGCGGATCATGTTGAAACGTCCCCTTAGAAAAACTAATGAATTACTGTGCTGATAAACCTCTCACATTATTTGATTTTCAAACAGCTGAGCAGAACTGAACGTACTCAGACATTTCGCTCTTTACTTATTCTGATCAACACTAAACTGACACACAATATTTTTTAGCGCAACGCAATCTGACTTTCAAAAATCCCTACAAAACAATGGCTCTAATTAACAATAACCGATACCTTTCACAAATCACTTACCTCACAAAAATCTTCGTTACTCGAACTACTGCAGTACAGCGAGCGCCACTACTGCCAGCTAAATAAAAGATTCAAACTACTGAAGGCACTAACTACTGATGGGCATAGTTAGCAAATGAAAGATTTTGATAGAGAACAAACAATGTATTTACCTTAATAGTGTTCAAAAGTCATATATATATATATATATATATATATATATATATATATATATATATATATATATAATCACTTCATGATATCCAGTACTACAAATTTACTGTGTGTGATGGACACACGTCCAGATCATCCGCTCTCAAAAGTCCGCAATTTCTCTCCCCACATCGACCACTGCTGGCTGCTCACCTCCAACTGCGCAAAGCTAAGCGCTGTTACCAGCCAACTGCCCAACACTACAATAGCGAATATTACAACAATGCTAACCAGCCACAGACTGCACATAGCACAGCCAGTGATTTTCATACCGAGCGCTACGTGGCATTACCAACATAAAATCTAAACAGCCTACTTACAATGGTTACCACGAAGGTGATCATGAAATAAAATTCAGCGAGACGAGCGTCATATCAGCTATCGAGATTGATAAACTCCGTAATAATTTTAACAGGAAAGACGAAGGTGTTATGCTGGATAAAATTTGGATGTCAGCGTTGCACCGGAAGCGTGACGATCGATTACTTTCAATCGAGAATGTTGGCATTACCAATCTCATAGCCGACATCACGTGAACGTCTGTACTGCCTATATAATCAGCGCTTCCTCGCACGGTAATGATGCATGATACCCATTCTAAGAAATCCAACCCTGCATGAACTATCGTAGCTAGTAAGCCACTACTGCCCTTACTACCCATCCCACAGTCGCAGAGGTTTCTTTCTCACGGCACGAGCCATGGCACTTTTTTCCCTCTGCTCTTCAAATCGCTACCCTCACTCGCGTTGCGCCCACTATCTATCACCTGATGGACCGTGTTAATGCGTAGTCTTACCCAGACGCACGGTTAACATCACAGCCCAGCATCCTGTGATCCACTTACTAGATAACTAACATGTTTACGGGCGTGACAGTAGAACTTTTGGCTTGGTCACCACGTTGGTGCGGGCGTGGAGGTGCCCCACCTCTTATAAGTTCTCTTCGCAGTTCGCCGCTGTACCTCCGCGGATGTCTCCCGCCGTCAGAGACGAAACGTCAAGGGAGAGTGTTATACTTCAACCACGGCCTATCAGCCCGGAAGTTTTTAAGTGAAAACACCCCTCTGCTGCCCGCTATCGCCGTCGTAAAGCGTCATGGAAGGCGCGTGCACGCGATGTTGGCTCGTGTGGATTTGCGATGCACCACGATCAAGCCTGCCACTCGGAGGTGCGCCGGCACGCTCTCCACCCCTCCACGGCATGCTCCAGGCGAGCCGCGCTGGAAAGCCTCCAGCAGGTGTCTGCTGCCTGCGGGCGCTCCCTGCCACCTTCTCAATGGCGGCGGGAGCAGCTCAGCCCCGCCTAGGCACGTGTGCCGCTCATTTGGAATTGCGTCACGGGCTGCCCGCAGCTGCACGACAGCCCAAGCGCTGCCAACCGCACTGCATCGCCCACTACACTGTTACGGCAAATGCACGTACAAATTTTTTTCGCAATTCGATCCGCTTCTGTACAGTCTCACATACGCGGTCACCACATGCGATATGTTATCATGCAACATTCGTAGTGTTTTTAATTATTCTTGCCTTTCGAAGTACAGTGATGTGACCCAAGTCATGGGATACCTCATAACATCGTGTCGGACCTCTTTTTGCGCGGCGTAGTGCATCAACTCGACGTAGCGTGAGTGGTCACCCATAAAAGCTAAAATATTGCAGGTGAATAATTTTGTGCACGAACTGACTTCTCGATTATGTCCTACAAATGTTCGATGTAATTCACGTCGGGCGATCTGTGTACCCTAAACGTTTTGTTCGAATTGTCCAAAATGTTCTTCAAACCAACTGCGAAAACTCTGGCACGGTAACATGGCACATTGTCATCCATAAAAATGACGTCGTTGTTTGGGATCATAAAGTCCATGAATGGCTGAAAATGATCTACTCCAGTCAACGACCGTTTCAGTTGGACCTGCCGGCCGCGGTGGCCGAGCGGTTCTAGGAGCTTCCGTTCGGAGCCGCGCTGCTGCTACGGTCGTAGGTTCGAATCCTTCCTCGGCCATGGATGTGTGTGATGTACTTTGGTTAGTTAGGTTTAAGTAGTTCTAAATCTAGGGGACTGATTACCTCACATGTTAAGTCCCATAGTGCTTAGAGCCATTTGAACCATCAATTGGACCAGAGGACCCAGTGCATTCCATGAAAACACAGCCCACACCATTAAGAGGGCACCAGCAGCCTGCACAGTGCCTTGTTGACAACTTGAGTTCATGGCTTCGTGGGATCTGCACCACACCCGAACCGTTCAGCTCGTACTAACTGAAATCGGGACTCAAATGACCAGGCAATGGGTTAACAGTCGTCTACAGTCCAACCGATATGGTCACCAGCCCAGGAGAGGTGCTGCAGGCGATGTGCCGTTAGCAAAGACACTCGCGTTGGTCGTCTGCTGCCATGGCCCACTAACGCCACATATCGTCAAAGGCTACGTACATCGTATCTCATACATTGATTTCTGCGGTTATTTCACACATTGTTTCTTGTATGTCAGCACTGTCGACGCTTTGCAAACGCCGCTGCTCTCGGTCGTTAAGTGAAGGCTATCGGTCACTGCGCTATCTTTGGTGTGAGGTAAACCCTGAAATTTGTTATTTTCGGCACACTATTGTGTCTTGAAATATTGAATTCCCTAACGATTTCCGAAATGAAGTGTCCCATGCCTCCAGCTCTAACTACCATCTACTCTACAAAGTCTTAATTCCCGTCGTGCTCAAAAAATGGTTCAAATGGCTCTGAGCACTATGGGACTCAACTTCTCAGGTCATTAGCCCCTTAGAACTTAGAACTACTTAAACCTAACTAACCTAAGGACATCACACACATCCATGCCCGAGCCAGGATTCGAACCTGCGACCGTAGCGGTCCCCGTCGTGCTGCCATAATTACGCCGGAATCCATTCCACATGAGACATCTGAATACAAATTACAACTCTGCTATTTCACTGTCCTTCTACGTCCTGTATTCGCAATACTATCGCCATATGTTTATCTGCGTACCGCCATCCCGTTTATTGTCACCTCAGTGTAAATTGGTTGTCATCTGACGTTTAGCACCCAAACGTGCGATGTTGTCGCGGTAAGCACTTTTGTCAGCCGCTACAGCGCTCCGATCATCGCTGCAATATAAAATCTCTTAAAAACCTCTATCTCTAAAAAAAATCTGAAGTTTACATATTGTATAGACCTCTCTCGTGTTCCTAGGCCTGAGCAAAATTTCTTTTTCACTTGTCGATTCAGAGAAGAATGCAAAACGAAGGTCTGCAAAGAAAAGCAGAATAGGAAATAGAAAATGTGAAGTTTTAAAAATGAAACGTAGACTGGGCCCCCGAAAAGTTAGAGAATGTGACTTCGACACTAAGCATTCTTTTTCTAAAACTTCCCCTGTTAACTACTTACGTATAACTAAAATAGAACAGATACAAGTTTTGACTTTAGGTAAACATATGATCAGAGAATATATTGAACCTTGCTGAGGACTTAAAACTTCGGACTCGTCTAAAAAGATGTACGTTTTTGAAACTACAGATGAGGAGGTGAACTAGACAACACGAGAGAAACTAGAAACTTATGAAACATAGTGCTACAGACGAAGTTGAAACGTAATATGAGTAGATCGAATACTAAACAAAATAATATTGCAAATAATAGGAAAATAAGGGAGTCGATGCGAGGTATTAAATGGAAGAAACAGATTTGTGAGACTCGCTGAGGTACGCGAGAGTGATTAACGTGATACAAGAAGTAGGCAAAGGGATGCGAGACAGGAGAAAGTTGCAAATGGAGATTAGGATTCGAATATTTAGAACATTTATTGGAGAACTGCATTGATGAAACTTGAATGATGGTTCTCATCATAGTAGTAGAAATACTGCGGTAACGTATATAAAAAAAATACTGCGGTAACGTATATAAAAAAAATACCGACTCAACTATCTGATGTACCATGTGACTTGTCTGGGAAAGTTTACTGAATGATGGAAACAAAGCATCAATTACGTCCACATTTGTCTCATTTTGCCAAATTCTTTTCTAATTTTTCACAAATAGTAACTTTCACACACATGTGTGCATTTAGGAATATAGACGCAACGACGAATTTCGCTGATGCAGACTTCTCGGAATACCAGCCGAACAGCAGTATGGCCTCGAAGAGTTTCTTCAGACGGAAACCACGCCAGAAGATGACAATTAGAAACGACGTCGTAACGTTTCAAGACGATGCCGCCACCCAAGTGATATCCCGAAAGTATTTCGTCAATGTGTATACAAATTCTTGGACACGAAAAAAAAATCAAGCTATCTAAAATGACGTGCCGAACCCTCTGAACAGAGATGCTTTAATTCTTACAGCATTTACATGCCTCTTTATGTGACTTCTTAAATCATTTTGGCTACCTATAATTGCTCCAGAAACATAGTAGTTCTAAATCACAGCACTTAAGGACGCTACATAATATAATCATCACCTTTTATTTTACAGTTTGGATAAGATTAAAGACCGTAACTTTACGAAGTATACCTCAACGGGAGCGTGAAATTCAGAAGTCATTAGAGCAAGCTCAATGCCTACCCTCTTCGCTCAACTGAAGACAGTTCTGCAAAGACAGAAATACTTCGTTTGAGTCTCGACGTGGCTCAAGCTTTTAATCTGTTACGAAAGATGCGGTGATTGTGTGTGGATAACAAACAGATAGTGGCAAACAGCTTCAATAGAAAATTGCATTATTTTGTTAAGCGTTGTAATTAATTTCTGTTTTCACTTCAGTGAGCATAGTAATTTTTGCTCTTTAAGTGCATTCTCTTATTTCTGGTGTTGTATAAATCATCTTACGGTAATTCGTCAAGAAAGCTAATGTCCTTCGCTGAAAATAAAATTGATTAACGATCATTTAATCACTTTCTTAAAAATTTGTTCTTCTAATAGATCTTCGTTAATCCTCCGTATTACTATGTGTCAATCGTGTTATTGACTTCTGTGTTGCTGCAGAGCGGTACACTCGTTTCGTATCAGTTTTTATCAGTGGTTTTTCCATCTCCGGCGATATGGTATCTTTTAAAGAGCATCACACAGCGCTGAAGTGGCAGAGATAGAAGCAAATTGCCTACCTAGGCTATAGGTTCTCAGTCGCAATGGTATCCTCGACCGAGTGGTACATCCCTCAAACTTTGTTATAAGTGTCCATCGAAAAAGATGACAATTTCGCGGATTTCAAACGTTTGACGGTACGCTCATCCACCTCTGAGAATCGTCTAACTCATCATTCTGCGCGTTATTGCTACGAATTTCGAAGAAAAAAATATTTTTAGATAAAGAAAGGTTGGTTTCAAGAAACTGGCAGTTACTTTACTTGCACGGAGTGACTCGTATCCTGTGTAACGTTATGTGTAATAATCTTCTGAAAGTGATTCATTCACGAAATATCATAACATTTTTTTCGTAGAGTAGGCTACTCAGAGCAAAACTTTTACATGTATCGTTTCACTGTTTGTCTATTGTTTGCAGAAAATAATTTACAAAATTAGTTTATAAAAGCTATTTACCTTTATGTACGCTGTAGTCATAGTGGCTTGGCACATTTTTGACCACAACGACTGCAGTGAAATAGATTTGTTGCCATTATTAACAGACTTCACAGATATTAATAATAATATGTAATCATATTGACTTCGCACATTTTTGACCACAACGACTGCAGTGAAATAGATTTGTAGCCATTTTTCACAGACTTTCATACAGTATTTTTCATTTTCAATACTTCACATTTTTTAAATAACTCTTATTGTTAGTTTTCAGAAGACATAGTTGGTGTAAAGGAAAATAAAAACCCACAATGTTAATTATTATTACATAAAAATAAGACAGTGAGGTCAGGGAAAGAGAGTAGTCAGCTCGATCCCCCATGACAGTCGAATCCTGTATGAGGATTCTCGAAGTTTCAGCAATTTAGTAATTTTGTTGCACTGGTTGATTTTGTTACAATTTCAAAAATATCGAGAGAGAAGGATTAACGAATGCGTACATTTATATTGGCACACCGAAGACCGCTGTTGGATTCGTGGTAGGCGATATCCTTTATTGTACCGTGAATGTAACTTCCCTTCCAATCCTTTCACGCTTGGGGCGTGGAAAGAAAATCTTATTTCTTTCTGTGCGAGTTAGCATTAGCTTAATTTCTATCCTCCTGATCTCTACCACTGCAAAGTGAGGCTTGAAACTTTTTAAACAGATTTTTGCCAGATGTGATGGGTTTATAATTCAAGCGCCTCCCAGATACGTTTCTGCACTTTTGTGACAGTCTCTGACGATTCGACCAAATTAAATACGCTCTCCTTCCTTGTGTACGCTCTGTAGCTGTGGCTAGAGCAAACTGGTGGAGATGTTGTTCATTTAAGCACTACTCCGACGCATATCAGGTGGTTTCATCAGCAGTTTCTTTTGTAGACATTCACCTGATGTCCTACCAATGAAGCAAAGCATGCCAACTGCTTTATCTTCATCGAATCCTATGCTAGCGACCGGCTTCGAGTCCCAACGCACTGCAGGTTCTAGTGAGCGCCTCCACTTTTGACGCCTTGAACTTAGAAACTCATCAAGAGTACAACTTTACATTTCGCCACATTCCATGTCAGCTCCTAATGCATAAGGGGTAGACAAATGAAAACGAAACACATGGAAAAAAGTAAGCAAACTGTTTATTATCCCGAAAGTAGTCGCCATAACTGTTAATAAATTTCTCCCACTATGAGATAAAATGGTCAATTCCTTCATCGAAAAATGTTTGCGGTTACCTACGAAACAATGATTGTATCCAGGCTTGCGCTCTTCGTCCGGAGCAGACAGACGGCCACTAATGTCTTTCTCCAGGTCTCCAAAAATATGGAAATCGCATTGGAGAGAAATCGGGCGTGTTTGGAGGATGTGTGAGGGCTTCCCAGCGATGCAACGTAGTCGAAACAACCTCGGCGACATGTGGTCCCTCTCTGAAGAAAGATGCGTGGCTGTCGACTTGCTTCGGACGAAGATATGCGCGCCTGGATACAATCGTTGTTCCGTAGGCAACCGCAGATACTCTTGCATGAAGGCACTGACCGTCTCATCTCAAAGTGGGATAAATATTTTAACAGTTATGGCGATTATTTTTGAAATAATAAGCTGTTTACTTACTCTTTTCCATCTGTCTCTTTTTCATTTGACTGACCCTTATACTAAGAGTCTGCAAATGTTTGCTCTAAACCAAAAAGTTGTCAATGGACTATATTACTTTCATAGTCAGTTGTAAGACACAGTGCTAAACAAAATGTCAAACGCTTCGATCTGGTGACATAAGCAGCTCAAGTACTGGAAACGCGCGACTAATAAGTTATATAGTATAATGTGATTGAGGAAGTTTCGGGCTGTAGTTTTGCAGTTAAAAGAAATTTCGATTCAATCAACCTACAATATTCGCATGCCAATTTATATCGTCGTTTATTCTTTCAATCATTGTACACACGAATACCAGGGAAAGAATAATTGGAAACTTGTATAACACGGTAACTAACCTCAAAATATTCAGTGGGATGGCGGCGATAAGGAATGGCTTCTAGTCTATGACTCTAGACGAACCTCTCAGTCTATATAAACACCACAACCGATTATGTAAATCACAGGATCAAACACGCATTCAGCGTAAGTCACTACTTGAGCTATTTATGAGAAAATGCTCGTTTCGAATACATTGACTTATCGTCAGACGTTACCTGCAGCGTTTACTCTGTATACAGAATGATTTGCATCGAATGATGCACTATTTTCCTTTGCATGATTACTTTTGATCTTTTGTCAATGGCATCCTTTGCCTGAATATTACAAAACACAATAGCTTCGCCAAAAAAACAAAACAAAACAAAAATTCAAATGTGTGTGAGTGCTTAAGGGACCAAACTGCAGGGGGCATCGGTCCCAAGACTTACACACTACTTGAACTAACCTATGCTAAGAACAACACACACACCCATGCCCGAGGAAGGACTCGAGTCTCCGGCGGGAGGGGCAGCGCAGTCCGTGACATGGCGCCTCAAACCGAGCGGCCACTCTGCGCGGCAAGAGAAAAGCGACGACGTGCTGTTTGCACTCAAAGCCATGGCTAAAAAATAATTAAACAGGGATCTTTAAAAATGGACTGATGAAAAAATTATATAGCAACGTCAGTCTAAGCTGAGCTCTTATGGATCTTTCAGATCGAGAGGACACAAGAACGAATAACCTTTTATCCCATCTGTAAATATATGGTATAAGCCTTCTACGTGAGGATAACAAAAATATCCTCCCTGAAAACTCAAAAGAAGGAGGTTAGGGTTTAACGTACACTCAACTACGAAGTCCGAGGTCATTCGAGAGAGACCGCAACCTCAGGCTGCTGAAGAATGTGGAGTGATATCGACCGTGTCCTGTTCAAAGGAACCATTCCAGCATTTGCCTTTTGCTGTTTTAGGAAACCACAGGAAAGCTACATGAGGACGGCCGACTACAGGTTAGAACCACTGTCCTCCCGAAAGCGAGTTCAGCATCACATCAATGCGCCCCTCGCTCGGCCTTTGCGTCATCAGTTATCTTAAAAACGAACATTACACGTATAGCGATAAAAGACTTTCTAGTCCCATTAAATTATGAACAATTGAACATTGTAGATAGTGAGCGCCATTTGAGAGCTGAGAGGGCAGATTTGGATAATGTGATTTCTCGACTGGGAGCGTCTCCACCCGACAGAGCTCCTTGCAGTAAACAGCTGACGCAACGCCAACTTGGCCTGATTTTTCGGTAAGCCTCCAGGAAAGAGGTTATCAGCGCAGCAATCTCCACACGGTGAGTGCGAGCACAGACCGCGCACCCACAACTTCGGTGTGTCCTTGCCGCACACCTCTCTGCATGACGAGTCAAGGACGCTCCCTGCCGCACCAATGACGCTGAAGCGAAGTGTTTACTAGAAAAGACATATTTGAACTGTTCAGACCGAAGAAAGGCTCTGCTTCTCCGTGCTTCTTGAGAAATGGCGTCTCATCCGAGCGATCAAAGAACACCTTACCGCACAACAACAGGACGTAATTAAGCAGTTCTCCAACCTAGCCTTGAACGCAGAGATCTACATCTACAAGTACACTGTGCAAGCTGTTATACGGTTCGTAATGGAGAGTATATGGCAGTAATTACTACCGGTTTTCTGTTGTAATCAATTCGCGGACCGAGTGAGGGATAAATGTCTGACTACTACGACTCTGTGCGTGTCATAATCTCTCCTATCTCATTTTGATGGCCCATAATCAAGATATACGATGGCGGCAGCTTTTCTCTTGCCGCGCAGAGTCGCCGCTCGGTTAGAGGTGCCATGTCACTGACTGCGAGGCCCCTCCCGCCGGAGATTCGAGTCCTCCCTCGGGCATAGGTGTGTGTGTTGTTCTTAGCATAGGTTAGTTCAAGTAGTGTGTAAGTCTTGGGACCGATGCCCCCTGCAGTTTGGTCCCTTAAGCACTCACACACATTTGAATTTTTGTTTTGTTTTGTTTTTTTGGCGAAGCTATTGTGTTTTGTAATATTCAGGCAAAGGATGCCATTGACAAAAGATCAAAAGTAATCATGCAAAGGAAAATAGTGCATCATTCGATGCAAATCATTCTGTATACAGAGTAAACGCTGCAGGTAACGTCTGACGATAAGTCAATGTATTCGAAACGAGCATTTTCTCATAAATAGCTCAAGTAGTGACTTACAGTGAATGCGTGTTTGATCCTGTGCTTTACATAATCGGTTGTAGTGTTTATATAGACTGAGAGGATCGTCTAGAGTCATAGACTAGAAGCCATTCCTTATCACCGCTATAGTCTTCTTTCTCAAACACAGGATCTCTTAATTCACCCAACAGGATGTTTCCATCAATAATTCCCATTCAAGTTCCTCGGCGTTTCTGTTATACTTCCATGTGCACTACACTTCTTCGATGTCTATTGTCATGCCTTCCTGACAAGAGATCCAAACACTGTAACAATACTCTTGAATTGATCGCATTAGCGTCTTCCACGCCATTTCCACCACAGATGCATTCCATTTTTCGAGAACCTTCCCAACAAATCTAACACTAAATTTACGTAATCGTTCCATTTCATAACACTTTTTAATATTATACTTAAATACTTATTTTCTGTGACTTACTGTAAATCCTTATGACTAATCTTGTAATTGGATACTATCGGATTCTTTCTCGTTGTCATAGGCATTATTGTAGCTCCTAGTTAGCATTCGCAAATCTATTCTAATAAAGCCGTCGTATCTGTCTGTTCGAACACGCTAATACCCATAACCACTAGACGAATTTTCGTCGGCTTTTCACAGGTAACTTGAGTGTAGCTGGGGAAGCGTATACACTTTATTTAATCAAAATTGTATTACGAAAGAAAAGATATATTGTAATTTAAAGTTTTATCTCGTAGTATTATAAGTGCGAAAGTAACTCCGAGGAAGAACATAGGTTACTTCAGAAAGTGTGTAGTAAAAGATATTTATTGATTTGGGGGAAAATATTTGCTTTTAGAAAAAGATATATACTCTTTGATCTTCGAAGGTTATCATCGTTTGTAAATGCATTTATTGGTTGATTTGTTCTACATAATACGATTTGCCGTAATGAATACAATGTTTATACATAATCAATACAATGTTTATACAACCCTCAACGTGTTTCTTACATACTTTCGTACTAATATTATTAAACGCGTAAGTAGCTCCGTCTATTACTTTTGCACGACTAAACCGCTTAACCGATTACGATGTAATGTGGTATGGAGGTATCTTCAACTCTGTGGAAGAATGTAGGCTATTTTATAAACTAAAAAGAGAGACTCCTAAGGGAATGAAGTAGGAAATGGAACATCTGTTCTTTGCAACTGTGAACATAAGCCATGTTAAAACGTTATTAAATTTACTGACTAATATACACATCGGGAAATTTACAGATAATTCAATAACACATTGCGCAGACTCACTCTCTCGCCCACGCCTCTTAGCCACGTTTTATATGGGTCGGTATGGGGGTAGCTGTGGGGCTGGGCGAAGGGGAAGGAGGGCACGTAACGAACTGTGGTTACCCAAACAAGTAGACACGTAAGGGCAGCTCAAGTTCTTGCACGTACAATAACTTACGCAATCTCATTCATCATTTCAAAGTTACTGATATGGGAGTACAGCCGTTGGTAACAACTGTTATAAGATATAAGTGGCGGCGGCGCTAAGTTCTGATTCGTCAGAGTATATATTTTGATTAATTGTGCAGAAAAACACTCACTAAAAGGCAAGGCTTCAAACTGAAAGACAAGAGCAGCGTATAACTTTGATCTGTCGCAAATATTTGTTAAGAGAAGGTCAAGTTACGGAAATATCCTAAATGATTCATTAGCTGTCAACGACTGGAAAACACAAAATCGACATGCATATAACGTATATTTTGAAGCGTTTTTCATCATTCACCTGATAAAAAAGGAAGCACAATGATTATCGCAAGCACTTTACACTAACATGATCTGTCCAGTAGGGAATTACGAAATTTGTGACATTTAAGTTCCCATGTCACAGACATATAGGTCCCAGGTTGCTTCCAATCTGTAACAGTTCATCATGGTAAATTAGAAATCAGTTTCTTCCTGATTATCATATTTAACTGACTGCGTGTCTCCCTGATATGATCAGAAATGATCACTGTTCTTCAGCAGCATCATACTGGTGTAAGCTACTCCTCTGATTCGAGATGGTTCGCGGGTAATAAGCTCTGACGTAATAATCGGATACTGTTGTTTACTCTCTTTGACTGGAATGAAAAAACGGTTTCTAATTTTCAATTTTCGAAAATTTTTGTGTTCATAGGCAACAAGAAACGTTTCTGTGCGCCGTAATATTTTTCTGCTCTAAAATCTACTACACGGTGCGATGACGCTGCCGACAACGTTGTGTATCACACCGGGTTTCGAACACGGATGCCGTCCTTTCATATGCAGCCAACTACGCTGACCGGACAGGCCTCGCGGGAACACTCCAACCCTCCAATGTCTCCTTTATCCCAGGAGTGGCAGCCGAACATAGGAGAGGGAGCACCTCTGAGGCGTCTCGATGGCACGGAGGAATATACATGACAAGTTTAAGCTTGGAGACGGTCAGTGATACATGTTCGGATAGCACAACTGGTAGTGGACGAAAGTCTCAACTTGTCATATTAAAACTTTTCTGAAATTGGTTCCCGGCTTTCTCGGCGTATTTCAGCTATGAAATCTTCACGGGTTATCAGCCGAGTGGCGTTAGCTTCTAGTCGCAACGTTTCAATGGATTGCGTATCCATCATCTTCAGGCGAAATCCTTTCTTCGCCTGAATATGATGCATAAGCAGTCTATTGAAACGTTGCGACTAGAAGGCGACGCCACTCGGCTCATAACCCGTGAAGATTTCATAGCCAAAATATTACCTGTCTTTTAAGCATTTTCACATATTCTCTGTCATACAACCTATCGATGACAAGTCGCATAAACTGACGTTAATTTAAAATAGCACAGCTTCTCTCCCCTCCATTTCCTCTTATTCACTCTTAATTTTTAAGAATGTCTTTCCACGAAACAGTTCACACACATTGTTGTCACTGATGAGACATCGTTAAATTGCAAGTAGCTTCAATTAATTCAGGCGTGTATTTCCATTAATACAATCGATGCAAGTGGATTCACTTCGCCTACACGTAATGAACACTAAATACTGAGGAGTAATTTCTGTCACTGGGTACATACGCAAGCACTATAAAGGTACAGCGCTTGTTGAAATAAGAGAAGGTCGTCTTTCAGGAAGTGGTGTCGAATTATAAACTAAATTATTAGCTATTTTCATATTGTAGGCATAATACCCCTGCTTCTCGGAGGTATCCTACACTCCACGGCTGTGTTGTATCTCACATACATCGAGGTGTTCGCAGGCTTAATAAGATGCAGTTCACCGCGGATGAGTCCGCAGTTCGTGGTCTAGTGGCTAGTGTTGCTGTCTCTGGATCACGGGGTCCCCGGTTCGATTGCCGGTCGGGTCGGAGACTTTCTCCGCTCGGGAACTGGGTGTTTGTGTTGTCCTCATTATCTCGTCTTCATTCGGGAAGTGCCGAGACTTGAAATAGAAAGATTTGGAACTTGTACTCGCGCTGATGATCACGACATTGAGCGATCAACTAAGCAACATCATCATCACACCGCGGATGAGACTTTTGATTAAACTTGCTCAAATGTAATTATCGATTACTGTTTCATTAGTGTAATAACTGATGATGGTCGAGGTAGAGAGGATATAAAATGTAGACTTGCAATGGCAAGGAAAGAGTTTCTGAAGAAGAGAAATTTGTTAACATCGAGTATAGATTTAAATGTCAGGAAGTCGTTCCTGAAAGTATTTCTATGGAGTGTAGCCATGTATCGAAGTGAAACATGAACAATAAATAGTTTGGACAAGAAGAGAAAAGAAGCTTTCGAAATGTGGTGCACCAGAAGAATGTTGAAGATTAGGTGGGTAGATCACGTAACTAATGAGGAGGTATTGAATAGGATTGGGGAGAAGAGAAGTTTGTGGCACAACTTGACCAGAAGAAGGCATCGGTTGGTAGGACATGTCCTGAGGCATCAAGGGATCACAAATTATCATTGGAGGGCAGCGTGGAAGGTAAAAATCGTAGAGGGAGACCAAGAGATGAATACACTAAGCAGATTCAGAAGGATGTAGGTTGCAGTAGGTACTGGGAGATGAAGGAGCTTGCACAGGATAGCTTAGCATGGAGAGCTGCATCAAACCAGTCTCAGGACTGAAGACCACAACAACAACAGCAACAACAACAATCGATTTACGAAATGTGAGTATGATGTTGGCCGTCGAATGGCGTTAGCTGCGCAGCATTTTTGCACCGCCGCCGTCAGTGTCAGCCAGTTTGCCGTGGCATACGGAGCTCCATCGCAGTCTTTAAGACTGGTAGCATGCCGCGACAGCGTGGACGTGAACCGTATGTGCAGTTGACGGACTTTGAGCGAGGGCGTATAGTGGGCATGCGGGAGGCCGGGTGGACGTACCGCCGAATTGCTCAACACGTGGGGCGTGAGGCCTCCACAGTACATCGATGTTGTCGCCAGTGGTCGGCGGAAGGTGCACGTGCCCGTCGACCTGGGACCGGACCGCAGCGACGCACGGATGCACCGTAGGAACCTACGCAGTGCCGTAGGGGACCGCACCGCCACTTCCCAGCACATTTGGGACACTGTTGCTCCTGGGGTATCGGCGAGGACCATTCGCAACCGTCTCCATGAAGCTGGGCTACGGTCCCGCACACCGTTAGGCCGTCTTCCGCTCACGCCCCAACATCGTGCACCCCGTCTCCAGTGGTGTCGCGACAGGCGTGAATGGAGGGACGAATGGAGACGTGTCGTCTTCAGCGATGAGAGTCGCTTCTGCCTTGGTGCCAGTGATGGTCGTATGCGTGTTTGGCGCCGTGCAGGTGAGCGCCACAATCAGGACTGCATACGACCGAGGCACACAGGGCCAACACCCGGCATCATGGTGTGGGGAGCGATCTCCTACACTGGCCGTACACCTCTGGTGATCGTCGAGGGGACACTGAATAGTGCACGGTACATCCAAACCGTCATCGAACCCATCGTTCTACCATTCCTAGACCGGCAAGGGAACTTTCTGTTCCAACAGGACAATGCACGTCCGCATGTATCCCGTGCCACCCAACGTGCTCTAGGTGGTGTAAGACAACTACCCTGGCCAGCAAGATCTCCGGATCTGTCCCCCATTGAGCATGTTTGGGACTGGATGAAGCGTCGTTTCACGCGGTCTGCACGTCCAGCACGAACGCTGGTCCAACTGAGGCGCCAGGTGGAAATGGCATGGCAAGCCGTTCCACAGAACTACATCCAGCATCTCTACGATCGTCTCCATGGGAGAATAGCAGCCTGCATTGCTGCGAAAGGTGGATATACACTGTACTAGTGCCGACATAGTGCATGCTCTGTTGCCTGTGTCTATGTGCCTGTGGTTCTGTCAGTGTGATCATGTGATGTATCTGACCCCAGGAATGTGTCAATAAAGTTTCCCCTTCCTGGGACAATGAATTCACGGTGTTCTTATTTCAATTTCCAGGAGTATATATATATATATATATATATATATATATATATATATATATATATATATATATATATATATATATAGGGTTTTACAAAAAGGTACGGCCAATTTTTCAGGAAACATTCCTCACACACAAATAAAGAAAATACGTTATGTGGACATGTGTCCGGAAACGCTTACTTTCGATGTACGAACACTTCGACTGAAATGTGCAGGAGCTGCATCGTGCATGAACCACATATTGTGTTGTACTTGTAAAGGCACATGTTCTAGCAGTACAGGTAGAGTATCCCGTATGAAATCATGGCGGTGAATCGAGGAAGTACTGTACATACTGACGAAACTAAAATGAGCTCTAACATTCGTTCGTTCGTACATCGAAAGTAAGCGTTTCCAGACACATGTCCACATAACATCTTTTCTTTATTTGTATGTGAGGAATGTTTCCTGAAAGTTCTGCCGTACCTTATTTTTCCCAATGCGGAGATTCATAGGAAAATTTGTGCTCAATCTGAACAGCTTGAACAGCTCAATACAATGCATTATCCGCAGTAGCAGCTTAAAGAGCTGTTTCCTCCCGATAATCATGACCACGTAAAACATAAAGTATCAGCCTCGCTAATCCTATTGTTCGAGCGGAGATAGCTCTTATTACTTACGTGAATAGTCGCCATATCACGAGGAGATATACATACTCACACTTTAAGTCCCCAAGAAGATGTGATGATACAAAGTAATAAACGGATTAGTAGATTAGCAAACATCGCTGTGATAAAGACCGAAATACCCTCTCGTCTCCTCAAGCAGGGATACATTTACAAAGCACGTGGACTCTGTTTTCTAATTACACTGCTGCATTGTGTGATTCATTGTGCTTTTTTTGTTTTTATGATTATTTGGATTTGCTAGAAACTCGTCACTACTTTGTACGAAAACGAAAGACGGGGTGAAGCTTACACCATAAGACGGACAGCCAGCATACAGAGATAGGAATGAGTTTTTTCTGTACTGAAAATAATAACGCACTAGGAATAAATTTTAAACAATATAATAATCAGCCATTGAAATACTCGAGTCGGCTATCGGTGTTGATAACATTCGGTTAAGGTGTTCAGTGAGTAAAACTTTGAAATTTCCGTCGTTGTATGAACAGCTATTCTTCCAGCATACTAATCGTTCAAGAATAAATATCTTGGCGCTTCGGAAGGAGGGGGACTCAGTCCCCTCCCTGGTCATCCTGATTTAAGTTTTCGGCAGCTTTCTGTAGTGAATGGTTGGAGAGCACTTGGCCTATCTCCTTCCCCATCCTCCTCCTGTTGGGCTCCTTCTCCTTCCGACGGTACGGTAAATCTTAAAACACTTTGTGTCACAAACTAGAAAGCTCTAATAACTGCTTACAAGCAACTAAAGATACTAGAAAATCGAATTTCATTCTCTAGGCACGCCGACATGGACACTCCGCAAGCCGCCTAACGGCGTGTCGGAGAGTACTTCGGGTGTGCCACTAACTAATAGGTGTTTGTAACAGTAGGTGTTTGTAACAGTATGAGTGGAAAGAGAGCACTAATTAAAGGAGAACGTACTGTGGCAGCAGTACACACGATGGAAGTCTCATTAATGTTCGCTAACCTGCAGTTTAGAGGGACAGAGTGTTTATTCTTGAGTTACCAAATGTATTGTTCCAGAAGAAGTAAAGGACATGATATAGTAATCAATAAAAATAAAGCCATTTATCGTCAGTAACATGAAAGCAAATGAATTATTAGATTTCAAGAAAGACATAGGTTTAATATAAACAAAGCAAATCTAAACACATCAAAAGTATAGGGTCTATGACTGGACAAACATAAGCCTCATTAAGACCAGGAGAATTTAAATGAAATTGAGACCTGGAATGCAAACCAATTTTCAGAAGAGGTGTACAGGTACAGAGTGTCAAGAAAATGCAACTACGTATCCCAGACGTTACAAGCCACGTATGTGTAGGATAGAAGAAAGATTTGATTTAAATCGTGCAGAACCTGACAAATAAAGACGACATGCAGCTTTACAAAAGCGGAATGAACTTTTACAATCTTTTTTCTGAGCATTGAACTCTGGTACTTAGAACTTTTCATTGCATTTCCACTTTCATGCAACTTGCAGGTAAAACAACGCCAAAGCACACAAGATATACTTATACGACTGACATATTATTTTGTAATTTTGTAAATTCCAAGAAATAGTTCACAAAAGAATTATTTAAAATTCTATTCACAGTGTCATTTACCATTAACTACTATGTCGTAAGAAAAAATAAGTAAATGACATGTGGTATATGTGATGTGATTCTCACTATTTGCTAGCAATGTTTTGAATAGAAAAGTGAGTGAAAATTTCAATAAATGTAAAATACTTTTCTTTCTGTTACTCCTTCGATTACAAAAAAATGTAATGTGACTAGAGATGCGAAGTAGTCAACACTCTAATAGTGAAGCTTGTAAAAGGAAAATAAATGGAAACACCACAGCTATACCAATTGAATGTTTCTCTGATTTTACACAGCTATTAATATCTATGGATATAATCCATACACCAGAAAATATGGATTTTTAATATTGTATACACAAGTTTACGCATTTCATATAACATAGACAGCGTAAGAGAAAGATAAAAAACAACTAATTCACCAGACAAGTCACAAGTCACAAGGTATTTTCCTGTAACCAGTATAACTGATCAGCTCACAATTCCATACGGCGCCACATTTTGGCCCTAAGGTGGATTGCTTGTAATGCACCAAACAGGTGATTTCACACCGCCATAAACAGGATGCTCTGATCCTAGATCTTTTATCGCCAACGATACAGCAATCAGGGCCAAAGGTAGCGAAATGCGTCCACTTTCTGTTAACTTCGTCTTCACATTGGAAACACTATTACTTTAGCTAGTCATAAGCAGAAACTGGCGAAGTTCAATGTCAGCTGTGACGGCAGACTTGGGACGAAGCGCGAGGCTTGGCTGCTGATAGAAGCGGCGATTTCGCGCTAACCGTGGGCGGCTCTTACCTCGGGTCCTGCGTCATCGATTCACACCACTTGTTACGTACATACAGCCACGTCCCCTCACGAAGCGCCAGCCGGACAGAATACAAGCTTTGTTCCGCCTGCAGGAATCATGTTACCTCACAGCGGTTGGCCTCTGATTCCCAACCGCGGTAACAGGCGTGATTCGCATCTGTACCTTGCCCCTTGCATCACCAGTAGAGATGACGTAAGTAGCAACAACAGGGAGAGGTATGGTGGAAGTGTTTTCTGCAGAAATATCGCAACGTACATTTGGAACTGTTTCTTCGATCCACAGGCGTGTCTGCAGCAATACTAGGAAGCTACACTCCTGGAAATAGAAAAAAGAACACATTGACACCGCTGTGTCAGACCCACCATGCTTGCTCGGACACTGCGAGAGGGCTGTACAAGCAATGATCACACGCACGGCACAGCGGACACACCAGGAACCGAGGTGTTGGCCGTCGAATGGCGCTAGCTGCGCAGCATTTGTGCACCGCTGCCGTCAGTGTCAGCCAGTTTGCCGTGGCATACGGAACTCCATCGCAGTCTTTAACACTGGTAGCATGCCGCGACAGCGTGGACGTGAACCGTATGTGCAGTTGACGGACTTTGAGCGAGGGCGTATAGTGGGCATGCGGGAGGCCGGGTGGACGTACCGCCGAATTGCTCAACACGTGGGGCGTGAGGTCTCCACAGTACATCGATGTTGTCACCAGTGGTCGGCGGAAGGTGCACGTGCCCGTCGACCTGGGACCGGACCGCAGCGACGCACGGATGCACGCCAAGACCGTAGGATCCTACGAAGTGCCGTAGGGGACCGCACCGCCACTTCCCAGCAAATTAGGGACACTGTTGCTCCTGGGGTATCGGCGAGGACCATTCGCAACCGTCTCCATGGAGCTGGGCTACGGTCCCGCACACCGTTAGGCCGTCTTCCGCTCACGCCCCAACATCGTGCAGCCCGCCTCCAGTGGTGTCGCGACAGGCGTGAATGGAGGGACGAATGGAGACGTGTCGTCTTCAGCGATGAGAGTCGCTTCTGCCTTAGTGCCAATGATGGTCGTATGCGTGTTAGGCGCCGTGCAGGTGAGCGCCACAATCAGGACTGCATAGGACCGAGGCACACAGGGCCAACACCCGGCATCATGGTGTGGGGAGCGATCTCCTACACTGGCCGTACACCTCTGGTGATCGTCGAGGGGACACTGAATAGTGCACGGTACATCCAAACCGTCATCGAACCCATCGTTCTACCATTCCTAGACCGGCAAGGGAACTTGCTGTTCCAACAGGACAATGCACGTCCGCATGTATACCATGCCACCCGACGTGCTCTAGAAGGTGTAAGTCAACTACCCTGGCCAGCAAGATCTCCGGATCTGTCCCCCATTGAGCATGTTTGGGACTGGATGAAGCGTCGTCTCACGCGGTCTGCACGTCCAGCACGAACGCTGGTCCAACTGAGGCGCCAGGTGGAAATGGCATGGCAAGCCGTTCCACAGGACTACATCCAGCATCTCTACGATCGTCTCCATGGGAGAATAGCAGCCTGCATTGCTGCGAAAGGTGGATATACACTGTACTAGTGCCGACATAGTGCATGCTCTGTTGCCTGTGTCTATGTGCCTGTGGTTCTGTCAGTGTGATCATGTGATGTATCTGACCCCAGGAATGTGTCAATAAAGTTTCCCCTTCCTGGGACAATGAATTCACGGTGTTCTTATTTCAATTTCCAGGAGTGTATTTCATTGCACTCTGACAGGATTAAATAAAATGTGGGATTGTAACGGTGAAGTGGTTCCACGAAATGTATACACTAGGCTAGAGCTAGCATATTCACAGACTTTTCAAATATATAATTTATTTTTTCGATGTCCAAGCAGAGTTACGGCTAAGTTAAGGCTCGAACTTTGGAAAATATTCACCCTCTCCTTTGTCAGATGACAACGATAGCCGTACCGCTATGTGCTCCATTAAGCATTAAGTAGGTCATACAGATCGCCCCGTGTCCGAGCGTTGTACTCAACATGAATATCATATCCAAGTACAGAAACTTGGAAAAATCCGCGAAATCGCAACAATGCTTCAGATCAAGTACAGAAATTTGGAAACGTTAACAACAGCCCAATAGTGCTTCAGAAAGGACACAAGGTTTCCTTTGAAGAAGATGTTTCTTCATATTTCATCTTACAGAATCTTTCTAATAAACGAAGACGCTGGAATTCGAATGTGCATTAGTAAATTTAACAGAGGTAGCGGTTATATCTATGAGGAGTCTGGGGCCATGCGCTAGAAACAAAGCGCTCACAAGGAAAGAAAATGAAAAACTTAATTTTAAAGGGAATTGGTGGTGCAGGGAGCGGTCTCCATCCATATTCCTCCCACAGATTCTGGAACATTCCATCTGTTTCCGGTATTTTCGCACGCCACTCCACAAATAGTGAGCCAGACCATTGTTATGTAAGAGAGAAGCATCGGTCCCAGTACTCAGCCAGTCCCGGTGGAAGTAAAGTGTGTAATCTGTAAATTACTGTTTATCCTAGGGCAACTCACAGTGGACCAATGTATAATCTGTATTGACAAAATCATGAAAAAACCGTCTGATGATGAATTTCAGAAAAAAAAATCAAAATCAGTAACGACACTTTTTTTAATAAAGTAACCTAAAACCAATTTGTGACTGGTTTACTGTACACCATCAACAAAAATTTGTAATTGTATGTTATCGGTTCCTTCTGTCACTGGCACTGCAGCGCGTACAGTGTAATAGCCGTAAGGACCATCCATCGCGCAGACACTATCTGATCAAATGTTTTCGGTCAACTGTGTGTGGACATTAATGTGGAGTGTGTACACCATTAACCACTATGACGGCTTCTACTCTAGTGGGGACACCTTCAATGCGATTTCTGAAAGTCTGAGGAGGAATGGCAGTGTATTCTTCCTCAAGAGTCGAGTCCAGAGAAGGTAGTCAGTTGGATGCTGCGGTCTGGAGCGAAGTCTAAGCCATCGGAGAAGTGTTCCATTAGTTTCACTTCGGGACTGTGGGCAGGCTAGACCCATTCAGAAATGTTATTATCCGGAAACTATTGCCTCACAGATGCTACTTTATGGCAGGGTCAATTGTTATGCTTACGAAATAATCGTCTTCGTACTGTTCGTCTGCTGTGCGCAGTGCTGTAAAATGTATTCATATCTTTCGGCATATAGCGTATTCCTAAGTGCAATACGTGTATCCCGCCCTAACTACGAAAACCACTCCCATACTTTAACACGACTTCCTCCGTACTATTGTACCTTCCGGAGAAGGACATGTAGAGGTCTGCAGCAACAACAGACATTGTCACATTAATACAAACACACACACACACGAGCGCGCGAGGCAGTAGAGGGAGGGAGGAAAAGGGGGGGGGGGGGGCGAGAGGGAGAGCACTGAGAAAGAGAAAAACGTATGAGCCGATAAACACGACACCGAATAGGATGGAGAGGAAAAAAAGAAATAATTTGCAGACTCACGGACAGATAATTGCCACGTGGAATTTCAAAGCCTACTGCGTGATGAGTCAATATCGAGAGAAAGGCGTAGCTGACTACGTGCCTCTGTCACGCTCTTTCTGATAACCGCCTTAAAGAGGTTTAAAGAAAGAACACCATCAACGTAATAAACTATACACGGAGGCTTTATTGACCCGTGATTTAAGTTACATAACAGCTTATTTAAGTTCCAGAAATTTTATGTAATCCACCTGTAATCTTACAAGACTTAAAGGCATAAAATAAAATCTTGATCAAATTTACGCAGTATTTATTGCCAAGAGTGATCATACCCCAGACAATTTTCTGAACTTTAGAATTCTAACTCCGAGCATGTAGAGGGCCGTGGAGGCTGCCTTGCAGTAACACTGTAACTGTTACTGCTGTCGAAATGTATATTGTGCAGTGTAAACCGAAATAATATTTAAGTGTGCAGTTTTGTGAACCTGCTGTGAGTTCTTTCGCAGAATAAAACGTTGAAGCCTAACACCTTTGATTCGTTCACTTAATTGAAGTATCTGGGTATTGATCGCTGACTGACTCAAGTTTCTTTTTTTCCTTTTTCGATATTCTTCTAACTGGTGCGATGTGAACCGCCATGACTCTCTCTCCTCCGCCAATGCCAAAATCTTCACCTCGGAGTAGCACTTGCACCCAACGCCCTAATTTATTTGTTGGATGTGTTCTACACACCCTGTCAACATAAATCAGATCGGTGAGGGGAAGTTGGTACGGTCCTCTTGTATGGACAGAGGGGTGCACGCCCAGGTATAATTATGATCCCGTAGGCAGCTGGAAAGATTTTCAGATGAAGGTGTTGACCATATAGTCTGACTATGAGTTAAATCTATTAACAACTGAGCGACTGCTTTTGAAATTATAAACAGGTCACTTATTTTGTCCATGCGTCTAGTTTTCATTCGTCTGCTCCTTATACATTCAATTGGGTTTTTCATGTTTTCAGCAGTGCGCACTGTCAAAGGAAATAATTTGTAACATCTGATCGACTCATATTTTCGAGATAATTTGTGAGACAATCTCTGCAACGTCCGTTCTTCTGCAGAAGAAGCATTCCAAACCATATTATCAGTAGAAAGGGGTGCAACAAGGAACTGAATTAACGACTGTCTAGCTATAAATATGTTTACAAACGCCTACCGTACTGATTTTATACTTATTAATGCATGAAATGTTACAGTTAACCGAACGTAACGTCTTCGGGTACCAGAAGAGTAAATTCGCGGGTGACATGTTGGCTGAATACAAAACAAGATCTGAAGACGATTAATCCACTGGCAGAACCTTAATATTAATACCATTACTCACTTGTTCGCTAATAGTTGAAGCTTACCAAGTTGGAAACATAAAAATGATATTCCTATTTATCAGATAAACTACAGTGAACATCTTAATATCAATAAAATCGATTGTTTATAGTGAAGCACTTAAGCCATTGGTATATACACGGAGATGACGGAAGTTTTGGGATAGCTCTTAATACCGTGTCGGACCTCATTTCGCCCGGCGTTGTGCAGCAACTCGACTCGGAACGGACTCAACAAGTCGTTGGAAGTCCCCTTCAGAAGTACTTAGCCGTCCGTAAACATGAAAGTGTTGCCTGTGCAGGATTTTGTGCAAGCACATTATGAGCCATAAACCTAACATGGGATTCATGTCGAGCTAATTGCCCAGAATGTTCTTCGGACGAATCGCTAACAATTGCGGCCCAATGACATGGCGCATTGTCACCCATAAAAAACCCATCGTTGTTTGGCAACGTGAAGTCCACGAACAGCTGCAAATGGTCTCCAACTAACCGAACACAACCATTTTATTTAATGATTGGTTCAGTTGAACTGGAGGACCCAATCTAGTCCATGTAAACACAGCCCACATCATTACAGAGCCATCACCAGCTTGCACAGGGCCTTGTGACGACTTGGGTCCATAGCTTCGTGGAGTCTGCGCCACACTAAAACCCTATCATCAGCTCTTACCAACTGCAGTCGGGACTCATCTGACCACGCCACGTTTTTCCAGTCGTCTAGCGACCAACCGATATGGTCACGAGCCCAGGAGAGGCGCTGCAGCCAAAGTCGTCCTGTTAGCAAAGGCGCGTGGATCGGTCAACTGCTGCCACCGCCCCTCAACTCCGGCGCGTGGATCGGTCAACTGCTGCCACAGCCCCTCAACTCCAGATTTCACCCCACTGTCCCAACGGATACGTTCGTAGAACGACCCACTTTGATTTCTGTGGTTGTTTCACGCAGTGTTGCATGTCTGTTAGCACTGACAACTCAACGCAAACCCCGCTGCTCTCGGTCATCAAGCGACTGCGTTGTTTTCTTGGCACATTTTTGACACTGTGGATCTAGGAATATTGAATTCACTAACGTTTTCCGAAATGGAATATCCCATGTGCCTAGCAGCAGCTATCATTCCCTGTTCGGAATCTATTAATTCCCGTCGTGCGGCCATAATCACGTCGGAAACGTTTTCACAGGAATCACCTATGTACTAGTGATAGCTCTTCCTATGCACTGCTCTTTTATATCAGGATGGCCGAGCGGTTCTAGGCGCTACAGTCTGCAACCGCGCGACCGCTACGGTCACAGGTTCGAGTCCTGCCTCGGGCATGGATGTGTGTGATGTCCTTAGGTTAGTTAGGTTTAAGTAGTTCTAAGTTCTAGGGGACTGATGACCTCAGATGTTAAGTCCCATAGTGCTCAGAGCCATTTCAACCATTTTATACCTTGTGTACGTGATACTACAGCCATCTATGTACGTGCATAACGCTTTACCATGACTTTCGTCACCTCAGTGTATATATATTATTGGCGCTTGAGGGTGCGGAACCATCTGCACAGACATTCTTCCAAGCCTAGTAAGGGCAACAAGCGGAAAGCATTCCAGACGCCTAGACTGCGACTGCAGATCAGATCTTCTCGAATGTTCGTCCATCTCAGTGATCATTGTGCCTCCACTGACACGCTGCGATGACACCCTTGCTCAGCCATGCAGACGTTCCTCGCTGTGCCGGCCTTTGCTCCAGTCACGGCAGTCCAGCCACCACGCGCCGCCCTCCCCCCCCCCCCCCCCCCCCCCCACTCCACCGACCCACGCCAAGACACAGCTGGCGCATGCGCATCAGCGGTCGCGCCCGAGCGCTCCCAGCTGGCAGGTCGTGACGTCACCCGCGGCCCTGGATGAGCCGCTGTGTATGAGGACGGCGTCAGGCAGCATACTCGCTCGCCGCCCGCCAGCTCCGTGCGCCGGGCCACGCGGGAGCGCTGACGAAACTTCGCAGGTACCCATCTCACGTGCGTTTCTGTCCTTTTAATCACGTGTCTGAGACGCGCAGCATTTCGAATTTTGTACTGCAGCCAACGGGAAATAGTCGAGTACAAATGTGATAAAACCGGGCGATATCCTCCAAATCTAATCGGCGAGTGTTTATTGTATGGAGGCGCCCTGAGATAAGACGTTTCCTTCTCGACGAGCTTGTAGCATACCTCAGTAATTGATAATACGAAAACGAGAAACAAAGTCGTATAAACAGCTTTCTTAAAAGATACCTTCACATTTAGAGAATGGTGGTTTACACAAGGGTGATGTACTTGAGGACAATATTATGGAAATGGAAGAGGATGTAGATGAAGACGAAATGGGAGATACGATACTGCGTGAAGAGTTTGACAGAGCACTGAAAGACCTGAGTCGAAACAAGGCCCCGGGAGTAGACAACATTCCATTAGAAATACTGACGGCCTTGGGAGAGCCAGTCATGACAAAACTCTACCAGCTGGTGAGCAAGATGTATGAGACAGGCGAAATACCCTCAGACTTCAAGAAGAATATAATAATTCCAATCCCAAAGAAGGCAGGTGCTGACAGATGTGAAAATTACCGAACTATCAGTTTAATAAGTCACAGCTGCAAAATACTAACGCGAATTCTTTACAGACGAATGGAAAAACTGGTAGATGCGGACCTCGGGGAGGATCAGTTTGGATTCCGTCGAAATGTTGGAACACGTGAGGCAATACTGACCTTACGACTTATCTTAGAAGAAAGATTAAGAAAAGGCAAACCTACGTTTCTAGCATTTGTAGACTTAGAGAAAGCTTTTGACAACGTTGACTGGAATACTCTTTTTCAAATTCTAAAGGTGGCAGGGGTAAAATACAGGGAGCGAAAGGCTATTTACAATTTGTACAGAAACCAGATTGCAGTCATAAGAGTCGAGGGGCATGAAAGGGAAGCAGTGGATGGGAAAGGAGTGAGACAGGGTTGTAGCCTCTCCCCGATGTTATTCATGGAGACGAAGTAAAAACTTTGAGGTTCGCCGATGACATTGTAATTCTGTCAGAGACGGCAAAGGACTTGGAAGAGCAGTTGAACGGAATGGACAGTATCTTGAAAGGAGGATATAAGATGAACATCAACAAAAGCAAAACGAGGATAATGGAATGTAGTCAAATTAAATCGGGTGATGCTGAGGGAATTAGATTAGGAAATGAGACACTTCAAGTAGTAAAGGAGTTTTGCTATTTAGGAAGTAAAATAACTGATGATGGTCGAAGTAGAGAGGATATAAAATGTAGACTGGCAATGGGAAGGAAAGCGTTTCTGAAGAAGAGAAATTTGTTAACATCGAATATAGATTTATGTATCAGGAAGTCATTTCTGAAAGTATTTGTTTGGAGTGTAGCCATGTATGGAAGTGAAACATGGACGATAACTAGTTTGGACAAGAAGAGAATAGAAGCTTTCGAAATGTGGTGCTACAGAAGAATACTGAAGATAAGGTGGATAGATCACGTAACTAATGAGGAGGTATTGAATAGGATTGGGGAGAAGAGAAGTTTGTGGCACAACTTGACTACGAGAAGGGGTCGGTTGGTAGGACATGCTTTGAGGCATCAAGGGATCACAAATTTAGGTTTGGAGGGCAGCGTGGACGGTAAAAATCGTAGAGGGAGACCGAGAGATGAGTACACTAAGCAGATTCAGAAGGATGTAGGTTGCAGTAGGTACTGGGAGATGAAGCAGCTTGCACAGGATATAGTAGCATGGAGAGCTGCATCAAACCAGTCTCAGGACTGAAGACAACAACAACAACAACAACAACTGACGCAGTAGCTCCGCCTCCGTTGCTGGGTGGTCAGCGAAGCTGACTGCCTTGCGCAGCACCCGGGTTCGATTCCCGGTATTGCCACAGATTTTCCCTTGGTGGGAGGTCTGGATGGAGGTGCACTCAGTCCCGTGATGCAGTTTTGGAGCTACTTAACCGATAAGTAGCGCCTTCAGGACGCGAAAACTGACAACGGCCGAGAGAGCGGTATAATGACTCCATGACCCTCCATGCCGCATACAATGACGCGATAGGAGGGGGATCATACGGGAGTCGGTCGGTACCGACGAGCCCGCTAAAACATGTGAAAGATGTTTTCCATTATTTTTATGAGGTGATACCCCATAGTCCTCATATATTTGAAAAATGTCATATTACCTCCTTGAGCTGCTGGTAAAATACTTTATTTACGCAATCAGTTTCAGTCGTTTCACCATCATCAGGTTGCTATAAACCAAAAATAATACGTAAGTAACACTGCAGACTTAAACTGTCACTTATCTTCACTTGATATAACAATAACGTAATAAAACGTCACGAACTCACATAAAAATATTCAGAGTATGACGTTAGGCGAAATATAAAATCATTGTCGCCACGTTACACTGAAAATACCACTGAAGTATACCATAATCCAGTGATGTCAGTCATTATGAAAACTACACATCACAAAAACGTAAATTGTTTACATTTGTACAGTGTAACCTGTTATCATATAGTAATATAAATTACAGTCTTCAGTTTTTATTTACTGACTATGTAATGTCTATTACGATTTGATAACAGGTAACTCTGTACATATGTAAACCATTTACATTTTTATGATATGTGGTTTTCATAATAACTCACATCACTGTGTTACGGTAGGCTTAAGTGATATTTTCAGTGTATAACTGAGACAATAATTTTATATTTCGCCTAACGTTAACACCAGTTAAAGATTCGTGATAGTTTAAGCTTATAATGTTACTTATGTATTATTTTTGGTATGTAGGAACCTAATGATGGTCAAAATGCCTGAAACTGGTAGTGTAAATAAAATATTTTGCTAGCATCTCAAAGCAATAATATGGCATTTTTCAATTGAGTTTAAGTTACTGATGGAGAAGGCTACTGTACTTTTACTCCTGCCTGTCGAACGGAAAATAGTAGACACATTCGAATTACCCAGTTGAGCGGCGTGGTACGAAACTGAGTAGTCTCCTCCGGGGAATTTCCGCCCCCGGTAGCTGAGTGGTCAGCGCCACAGAATGTCAATTCTAAGGGCCCGGGTTCGATTCCCGGCTGGGTCGGATATTTCCAGAGACTGGATGTTGTGTTGTCCTATTTCATCCCCATCTATGCGCTACTCGCCGAAGTGGCGTCAGATCGAAAGACTTGCACCCGGCGAACGGCCTACCTGACGAGAGGCCAAAGTCAAACGACATTTTTTTTTTATCTGTGGAGTATCATGGCTCGTCGCCATAATCGAAGTCACTAACGCACGCCTCTGTTGTGGCGCTTGACTGTGAGGTAACTGCTTCGAGCTCTGTTCGTATCAGATATTTGGTCGACGAGCAGACGTAATGGTATACAGTTCTTGATCACCAGACTTCGCGCCAGTGTCCTCGCTCAAGTTACAAACTTCTACTGAGTGAGGGTAAATGATATTGTTGATGGTGATCAGTCCCTCAGACGGAGCCTGGCATTCTCTTTGGTGGTATTCAAGAAAAGTACGCTATGTGTAGCACCACGTTTCACCCTCTCGTTTCCATACAGTCATAACAACATGAACACTACACTACACTGTACAAGCACTCATAAGCCATCCTCAAGTCACATAACGTACGTGATTCTCTGTAACCTGTCGGTGAGAGGTAACACGACTTTGGCCCCAACGACCATCAGCTGAGTATGGGACTCATAGAATGTTATGGGTAAGGAGAGGTAAGTGGCGCAAGTAGCTATGTTTTGCCCCTTCGTAGATTAAATCCCAGTTTCACCGAAAACTCCTCAAACACCTGTTCATTTACATATCTATCCACAATAACTCAACGTTTCAGCGCAGTGATGAACTTCGTAAACAGCCAGTCGTGGTGTCAACGCTGCAACGCGACGCACCTAGCTCAACATTTTATATTTGTTGTTTGTCTGCGCCAATTCACATTTACTACGTCAATACGATAGGAACGCCAGCCCGTATCGACGTTATAGTGTGTCACTACTTACATGGAAAAGTGAGAGAAAGAGGGAGGGACAGAGAGGGCGGTGTGGTGAATCGAAGAGGAGTTTGTGCTGTAAAGTCGGTTGTCATTAGTGTTTTATGCTTCAAAGAACTTTCCCACTCTGGAAATCTTTTCTTCTCTCAAGAGTCGCTAAATTCATTTCAACGTAAGAAACAAACAAAAATTATTTGGATATAAGAAAAATGTGAGGAGGAAACAGGTACATAGCGGAGCTGATGAGTAACTAATCTACTTACGTAATTTCGTTTGACCGCTATCTCCATTTATTGTTTGCCCGCCATTTGTGTGGCGTCGTGCTCGTGAAAGTCACTTGACAATTCACCAAGGTTCCTGTTCTGTTTACACTGCATACCATCACCGTTGTCTGGAGTCTGTGTCGTCACAACGACAGTTCAAAAATCAGGTACCTATAAACGCCACACCATAAAACAGAATAAGGGAAAGAAACTCAGACTTATACTGAAGGGAACCGATAATAGTTTTTCCCTCTCGCCGTCTGCTAGATGACAAAAGTACCACTGATTTACTGTGAACCCTCAGCTACACACTACCTTATTGCTTGTGGAGTAGAGAGTCAGATGTGGAACACATTTACAACACAGTTTACGGCGTGTGTTCGATGGCTTTTGCGATGCTCGTCAGAGGAGTCAAAATGATGTCTGCCTTTGAGTTGCAACCCAGGAATATATATAAGTTTTTGGGGACTGATCAAATTTATTGGGGTTAATTGTGATGAATCAGTGAAGTACCTTTCATATTGTGATTTTTCTATTGTGAAAATAAGACTTTCTTCACGTCACTCTCATACAAAGGTAGATTTATTTATTAATTATCTGTTTCATTCGTTCTCTTAAAAGATCTCCGAAGTAACCACTTACAAACTGAGGCTAGATAATCATCCATCGCCGGCCGGAGTGGCCGTGCGGTTCTATGCGCTACAATCTGGACCCGGCAACCGCTACGGTCGCAGGTTCGAATCCTGCCTCGAGCATGGATGTGTGTGATGTCCTTAGGTTAGTTATGTTTAATTAGTTCTAAGTTCTAGGCGACTGATGACCTCAGAAGTTAAGTCGCATAATGCTCAGAGCCATTTGAACCATTTTTAATTATCCATCAGTAACATAGAAGAAATAAGATGCTCCGGTAAACTACTGTGAATGTTGCGCCATCTGTCGTCATTTCATTTTATGCCTTCTTGGTAACTGTTTACCATTCTTGATTGATGTAGCAAACCATCTCGCAAAATTAATCGTATGATTGTAAACTCATCACATAGTTCTTGTGTAATATAAATTTTTATCGGTAGTTCTTGACTGACTCACCTGCAGCAATGAAATCTTTTTCACTGTAAGACATTTGGTGGGGCGAGCGATTCAAAAGAAGCAACTGCCACGTTATTCGTAAGGCACGAAAAATAAGAGATTTGTATAGCACTAAAAACAAGTACCTTTCTTTGCCTTTCGCAATATGAACTTCCTCCACCGTGTACCTATCCGTTGAACACTGTTGAAAACACATACAGTAGCACACCAACTTCAAGTTCTACCTCGCAACAGCTGGCGTCTTGTTCCCGTGGTACTGGATTATTTATAAATTCCGAAAAGTACCTATCGGAAGGAGGTAGAGGTAGACGAAGCAGGATGCGCAATATATCACAGCAACATTTGCCGAAATGTTTCGTCATGACTGCACCAAAAAACGCGATACTCAGCGACAACACACATTTGGTCGAAGAAATTCTACGATTGTTTCTTTAAGAGCAATTCTGTACCGTACGTGTAGGGAACTACTTTCTTTAGAGGGAGACGACGCTGAGAAATTGTCTGTTGACCCATTACAACTCATCGTCCATGATAGAGGACACATAACGTGCGCTTTGAAAACGCTGTACGCAGTGTATGTTCCCACCCTAAAATGTTTTACACGTTTTCTTACAGATCACATACATTTTCAGTTGATGATGAATATCTCTCATAACATCAAGCGATATAATGGGATAATAGCAAATTACAAAAGAATGAAGCTACATGTTATTGTAAAAGAAGTGAAATAATTCTACCATTTATTAAATAAGAATAAAACCCATTATGGAAATAACAGCTACTTTTAAAGTTTAAGAAACTGGTGGTGTTTTGATCTGAAATATTGGTTTAAAAATGAGAAACTAATTTGAGGAACTGCCAGTTTGATATTGAAACATTGCTAGTAGAAAACCAGAAGATAAAGGCTTGAAAGTGCGTTAAATTTGATTAAAAAAATTATTATATATGAAATGATTGGCTACCACAGTACATGAAATATTATATTACATTAACGCAGAAATAAGAACTAGAAAATCTGTTACTGCAAAGATTGATTTAACAAGTCTTATAGTATCGTATAGATGTAAGTGTCAGGAAGTCGTTTCTGAAAGTATCTGTATGGATTGTAGCCATGTATGGATGTGAAACATGGACGATAACTAGTTTGGACACTTAGGGAATGGAAGCTTTCGAAATGTGGTGCTACAGAAGAATGCTGAAGATTAGATGGGTAGATCATATAACTAATGAGGAGGTATTGAATAGAATTGGGGAGAAGAGAAGTTTGTGGCACAACTTGACTAGAAGAAGGGATCGGTTGGTAGGACATGTGCTGAGGCATCAAGGGATCACCAATTTAGTATTGGAGGGCAGCGTGGAGGGTAAAAATCGTAGAGGGAGGCCAAGAGATGAATACACTAAGGAGATTCAGAAGGATGTAGGTTGCAGTAGGTATTGGGAGATGAAGAGGCTTGCACAGGATAGAGTAGCATGGAGAGCTGCGTCAAACCAGTCTCAGGACTGAAGACCACAACAACAACATAGTATCGTACAATAGTAAATACTACAACGAAGTGAAGAGCAGGAAAATTTAGAGGGAGGGGGAGGAACAGACACAGAATAGGAAGAAATGGATCAACAAAGGAAAGAGCTTGGTGTCTTCACAATTAATTGCAGCGGTACACTGCCGAATAAGCCACTTAGTAAAACGTCATCAGTCGATGAATGAATGACTTTAATATTACGCATTTCCGGATAACCCATCATTAAATATCATATTCACAGATGAGCTGTAGTTATATGTTACATACATAGCTGTCAGAGGCTGTCAGTTGTTTGAAAATTTCACTCGCACACTTCACGAAAATGTGGAGGCGCAGTTCGTTTCAGTACACAGAATTATATTAATGATCGTAACATTGCAGACGACACATTAGCTATACTGCACTCCCCTGATACTGAATTTTTGGCGTACGACAAAACGATACCGAAAAATTTTTCAATGAGATTTACGACGTCGAAACTGGTTTTGTCAACAAAAATATCCAAACAATGGATGTGGAAATATCAGTCATTATATTCCAGAACAAATGGAAGTCACAATGCCGCACAAAAAAGATCCGTGAGTACTTGCATGGCACGACATGTAGATCGCAAGAGCATGGGCGCCTACAGCAGGAGGGCTAGCGAAGTCCGACTGCAGGCGGTTGCTTATGATTCGCAGCGTGACCCGGCGGGTCGTGTAACTGTCGGCGGGCACTGCCAGTGGCCTGGGGGCCCCGGGGTGCTTCCGTGTCGGACGGCATCCAAACACGCCTAACGCGCCTACCGCCGCCCCACCCGCCGCAGAAAATCAACCGCTCAACTACTGTGCACTGCCTTTCGTCCTGCCCCGCCATTGTTTCTCTGTTACTAAAGTTATTTCAAGTATTTGCTTCAGCGTTTGATTTACCTTTTGAATGTCAGTCGAGGAGATACACAACTGTTTTTCTTCAAGTTTAACTCAGTTTTCTGTAGCTATGAGTGCTATCTCTGACCACTTCTTATTAGCAAGTTTTGATAGGAAGTTTAGTTTCCAGCGCTCTGCATTTTTCGTTGTTAAACTTAATGTGGAATATAACACGTTGTGATTTTATTTCATATGCTCACAGTGCGTCAACACATGCAATTACCTGCATTATATCAACCATTGTTCCTATTCCTGTTCTCTACCATTTTATTCTCTCTGCATTCGCATAATCCTAACATTTCTCTCTGTTTTTTGCAGCTATGTCTGGAGAACCCGAGGATACGAAAGAGCAAACCCAAAGGAATGACACAGGTAAGTCACTTCTCTCGCATACTAGCGCTACACAATCGACATTAAATGCAACAGACATTCGGAAAGCGCCTGACGAAGTTTGGTTATACAACACGCAACGTAGTGGTGTATCGCTGGTAGCCAACAAACAGGCGCATCTAACGAGGACAGATAGGTAAATTCAAGCATGGTACAATGACCATGAATTTCAATTGGATTTTTACTGAGGACACAGCGGCCTTTAACTACGAAGTTACTTTTTTAAAATATTATATATCACTAATCTATTCCACTGGATACTGATAGGTGTGTAACTGTATGCTTTACGAAATAGATTTAGTAAAACTGAAACCGGAAGGGTAGCGTTCTCGCTTCCCACTCCCGGGTTCCCGGGTTCGATTCCCGGCGGGGTGAGGGATTTTCTCTGCCTCGTGATGGCTGGATGTTGTGTGATGTCCTTAGGTTAGTTAAAGTAGTTCTAAGTTCTAGGGACTGATGACCATCGATGTTAAGTCCCATAGTGCTCAGAATCATTTGAACCATTTTTTTTGAAACCAGAAGTCGCGTTGCCAAGAACTATAAACAACATAATGCATCTGTAAGCGACGTCCTCCTCTGCCCCCATTTTCAAGGATGGACTTCATATAGTGCCTGCTTAACGTTACTCCGCAGTCTGTCTCATGTCGTAATAACTGCTGTGAATTATCACTGTTCCAAGTTGTTCACATTCTGTTATCATCTGCTGTTTTCCTACCACCGAACTCCTTTTGTGAGTTAATGCCAACGTCTCGTATAGTACACACTGACGCCACTACTCTGTTGTTCTTACGACAACCATCAATATGCCGCAGATATCAAGTATTTGCTCCAGCATCTGATTTATCTCTTGCGTGTCAGTCGAGAAGATATTCAACTGTTTTTCTTCAAGTTTAACTCAGTTCTCTGTAACTATGAGCGCTATCTCTGATCACTTCACTACTTATTAGCAAATTTTGACAGGAAATTTAGTTTAAGCGCTCTGCATTTTTTACTTGTGACGTACCTTAAAATACGTTACCACCAATTTCGTTCGTATATAACACTGTTCGACGCTATAATTATGTGTATTCGCTATAAAATATAGCTGTTAACCTTAATGTCGTATATAATGGCTCCAGAGCACGAAATAAAAATCTAAATAATGAATGCGCAGCATCGTTTTCTGTACAAACAGAAATCATTATCAGTTTCTCAACTTTAGTTAACAGAGAAATAATTAGAAATTGTAAGTGATCCATTCAACAGTGCTGCTTAAATCTCTGTAGGTCACAATAATAAATTCCGGAGAATATTTTTTTGATTGTGGTGAATTGTGAAGTAGCTGATACTTACAGCATTGTAACTGAAAGAATAGCAATAAGAAAATTCATGCCCATTTTTTCTGTCAAGCTCTTCCCTGGTTGGTTATAATATATTACCTTTGAAGGCCATATTAGACAACCTTCCGAAACTATGAGGCACAACAAAACTGAAGACAGTCTTCAAATGATTCTCTCAATGTGATACACAGAAAATCTTCGTACAATAGTTGCGTATATTTTAATTTTACCAGTGACACTCCCGAATAACTCAAGTTTGAACGTGAGTTCTCGTCTGCTGCGCAGCAGTAAGATTCAGCTGTAAAGTAAAAATAATAACTCCTTCCATTGTGTTGACATTATTCGCTGCGATGTAGCAATGTAAACATTGTACTGTCCGTTAGAGAAGAAATGGTATTTCAAGGAGGAAGTATGTAGCTTGTATCATTTGAGCAATTACCCACGTGGCTGAAAATTTAATGTCAGTATCATATACGGCTTCTTTATATCACACATTTGTCGCCTATCATTTAAGCATCTTATGTTATTAGTTCTTGTTTTAGTCGACGTTGGAATAATGAGCCTCGGTTCAACCTCACTAACGCCTGAAGCCATCTCTTAAATGAATAAAAATCGACTCGACTGGTATCAAATATCAGTAAGGGATTGTGAAAACCTTATATAAGGCGATGTGTGCATGGAAGTGAAAGTGGAGCGCAGAAAACCTGAAAATAAGCTGGAAGCATTTGAAATGCAATGCCGCGAAGGTTTGTCATGAACGAAGTAAGAGAACAAGATGAATAAGTACCTGAAACGGCACATAACAAAAGAAGTCTAAGAAAAACTATTGTCTGAAGAATAACGCAAGATAAGCATTAAAAAAAACACAGTATCAAACTTGTGACTCAAAAAAGCGTTAGCGTTAATAGGACGCTGCATGCGCTGTATGCTGTTTATGAGCTGTTTCAATGACGTTTTAGGTTAGAAACGAAATAAATGAAACTTAGATAATATTGTGATTACCAGGATAAGCTAATGCTTGAATAAAAACTGTTTATTAACATACAGGTGGTCCTTTGAAATATTTACAGGCTGTGGGAAATTAAACGACCAGTGCACCATAGAAAGTGTTGCGCTTCATAATTTAAGGTCTCAGTATCTGTTCTTTTCAAGTCGTTAATGTCGAGTCACTCTGCCTCGTGCCGATACGTCATAGTGGCAACTCCGCCGTTTCTCGCGAATTCCAGCAGGTGGACGCAAAATGCTGCGCTAAACAGACACGTCCGGCAGCTTTTACGAGCCATTAAGACTCCTGTTCGCTCTCTGTGTATTTGTGGATGAGAAAGAGAGCGATGAGAGAGACAGAGACAGAGACAGTATTACGCACTCGCTCCTGTGTAACGTTTTAATAGCGGAGCGCAGTTTACCGCCGAATGCTCTCTCTGTGCACCTTCTTATCAGCGGATTTCAACGACACCAAACTCCCGTCACCGTACTCCACTCCGTTGCCCATACTGCAGAGCGACAGGAAAACTGGCTAGGGAGGTTATTCTGTTTCGCTGGCAACAGCGCATTTGAAATGTAAGTCACGGTGACTTTCTTAACAGGTTCTCGTGTCGCCTGAAGAATATTTTATGTCTTACCTCTCGCTACAGTATTCAGTATACCTATATGCATCTGAAGCAAGAACGTCGCACAATAAACACTTTGCAAATACGAGGCGATTGTTTGGGTTCGTAATTAAATGTACCTGGTTTGCTGCAGTGAGTCCATTCATGAACTATGCCGCCTGTATCTGCTTTGGTCGCAAGAATGTGTCCTGAAATATGCCCTGTATTAAAATACCCTCTGATATATAATGTTAAGACCAATAAATAATTACATAACACTGTGTGACTCCAAAGGTTACAGAGGAAAATCATCGGTAAAGAGTAGGGGACATCTATTTCTTCTACAGAGCAATAATGATGGCACGAATAGACTATTTAAGTGGTTTCCACAAACGTATAAGTTCTGATGGCCTAGCATTTACAGTTTGTAAGTTAACTCGCCTTGCAACAAAGATAGTTGCAGTGAGCATGTCTGCCTCAAATGCTAGCCTAACTGTATTATCTGAAAATTCTGAACGGTCACTAGCACAAGGCACACACGTTATTTATAAATTGACGTGGTGCCAACACCTTCTGCAAACTCCAACCGCAAACTTGCATTCTATTCTGAAAGGCCATGCTAAAAAAAAAAAAGAGCCGAAGCTTGCTGTTCACTGTCGTTATCTAAAGATCGCAATGATAGTTCAGGAAAACTGCTGTGTTTGCCGAAGACAGAATGAAAATTACGTGGAATAGTTAGGTACCGGCAGCAATGTGGAGCTCCGGCGAGAACACATCAAATTTTGCAAATAATGGCAAGGCATTGCGTATAACTTTTAAAAGCTTTAAGTAGAAATATATGTAATTCTATTCAAAGGGTAGTTCAGTCACCAAGACACACACAACATATATGCATGAAACACGAGATACAAAGAGCCATGACGCGTGAAATAATTGAACAAAAGACAATTCTTATGCATATGAATATACTGAAAGAACGTTATACCGGTATGTGTGAGTTCCAGTTCCCTAATATTTGAATGGATTAACGGAAACCCAGTTCTGTACCGTGCTTCGAAAGTCGTCCGTCTTAAAAACTCTCTCTATCTCTCTCTCTCTGTTAGCATTCACATAAAATAGAGCCACAACAAACGGCATTACATGTGAGAACACCACGCCGTACACGGTCCGTATTTTGATGTCATTTCAATACAGAACCTCGACCGAATTGTAGATACACCAACTAGACCTATGTCACTAGACTGTTGGTCTTCGCGCACCTGTTTAGGAACTAACAAAACGCTTGAACATGGATTAAAGTAAGTGGTATTTAAAAACGAAATGAAGGAACACAATTAATAAAAGCCCGCAAATTAAGGGGGGTAGGACGTCAAACGGGCCGACTTGGAGCAGGAGAGGCACCACAGGATATTTTAATTTCCACTGTCTATACTTTTACAAATAAATTCATAAAAATCAATCAGCATGAAGAGGAAGGATTCAGGATTCACACTCACAGCAGAGGAAGTTCAAATACACGACAAAATAATTTTTTTATGTGTGAAATTTCATCATTTTTTCACTTACTATTGGCTGCATTTGTTGCTATATGTACACTTTTCTTCATAAGTAAGAGAGATTATCGATAAATTTTGAGCAGCATAAAACACCATACTTACAGGTGTATGAAACGCTAGAATTTTCCAAATCTATTTAAACTGTGATAGAAATTGAGATAATTAACTATACAATTTTAGTTTTTTTCTAAACATGACGTTTAAAATGTAACAGCTCATTCATTTCTTCATAAATTACAATAAATGCTAGAGTTCCAAACACCAGTAAGTATGGTTTGCCTGCTGTGCAGAATTCATCGAAGAGTCTCTCTTACTTATGAAGAAAAGTGTGCCTACAGCAAAAAATCCAGCGAGTAATAAGTGAAAAAAATTATGAAATTTCACACGTAAAAAAATTTGTTTTGTTATGTTTTTGAACTTCCACTGCTATGAGTGTAAATTCTGAATCCTCCTGCTCACGCTGACAAGGTTTTATGAATTTATTTGTAAACGTATAGACAGTGGAAATTAAAATGTCCTGTGGCGCCTCTCCTGCTCCAAGTCGGTCCGTTTGACGTCCTGTCCCCCTTAAGCACTTTGAACACCTCTGGCTGGCAATTCTTTGAATAATTAAAACTGAAGATCGCTACTTTAACAATTACCTATGTGAACAGTGGCTCCCTTCGGGAATCGCATAATGTTCCTGTCACTTCAGAAGAGTTGCAGATGTGGATGCTGTGCTTTCGAGATGGTTGTCCGTGTTGTTGGGTGGTGGGGGCGTTGCTGCATGCTCCAGTTACGGGCGCAGTGCTGGTGCCGCTGCAGACACACGTGTTGCATAACGGGGCGGCGCCACAGCTGGGCAGCACTCGGCATCTGTTCGCTCCGTGTCCCCCGTCCCAGCCACGCTGCACTCGCCACGGCTCCTCCTCTGACATAACCATCCAACCTATCGTCTCATGTCAGTCGAAACAGAGCTGCAGTGTGCACTGTGGGCAGGCACCTCAAAGAACTGTTATATTCCACTATGATGGACACAGTACCACGCAACAGGATGTTAACAAAGGCCCAAAAAATACGCAGTAGGTTCCTGATATGTGAGTTGCTCGAAGACTTCTTAAGTAATACAGATGTCTGATAAGTCGCTCCCTGTTTGTAAACAATTATAATTTCATTAATTAAGAACCAATTTTCTTAGAACTACTTTTGTTTCACAGTCATCAGGAAACAATTGCTGCGCATAATGTGGCTTGCGTGGCGTAGAAGTGAGACCTTTCTTAAGAATCGTTGCAACTACCTAACGTGAAAGACCACTTCCACAAGATCCTTGTCGAAATGATTTCGTAAGGCCGTCGTGAACATTTCACGAACTCGGTCAACATTCTCTGGTGTCCTCGAGGTTGGTGGTCTTCGTGATCTTCTTCCATCGGCGACACTCCCGGTTTTAATAATTAGGAATGACAATTTTTATCTCTTTTTGCATCCAGTGTTGCATGGATCCGTTGTTTAGCCCTCCACCACTTTAGTATTCGCATCACAGATCCCCAAACCTAATAACGAGTTGCTGTTTTGGCCCGTTCTTCCACAGTCATCACACGAGGTATTTTCCAACTGAAACAAAAGAAAATATTGTATGGAACACAACCTCAAGGAGTGCTGTCTCTAACAAAGATAGTTAAAAGAAAATTGGTTAATAAAGAAAGAAATTATAACTATTTAAAAATAGGGATTGACTTATGAGACACCCTGTAGAACCCAGTACATAGTTCAGGACGGCGGGTGTTCGTCAGAGACAAGAATAGCGTCAGGAGTGCCCAAGAAAGTGCGATCCGACTGCTCTTGTGCTCTATATGAATAAATGAGCTGAAGGACCGGCTGAGCAGAAGCCTGCGGCTGTTTGCTGATGACGTGTACGTCTCCGAGCGACCGTGTGATGAATGGCAAATTATTCTAAAGGTAGAAAAATTTAATTTAATGCAGATGAGTGGGAAAATCGGTACTGTGATATTCTAAGATAGTACTGGTGGTGTGTTGCTTGTCATGACGCAGTCACAACAATTAAATATCTAGCAGTAGCGCTACGAAACGATATGAAATGGAACGAGCACGTATGGTCAATAGTAGGGAAAGCAAATGATCCATTTCGGTTTATTGGGACTGTAGCTCACCTACATACGAGATCACGCATAGAGCAGTAATGCGGCCCATTCTTGAGTACCGCTCGAGTGTTTGGTATCCCACCATATTGGATTAAACGGAGACATGAAATACATATGTTTTTGAATGGGATCCGCTTTCAGCAAAACACAATTTTTTTTCCCCAAACATGTTTCACTGCCGTTGCAGCATCATCAGTGGGCTTTTATTTTATAGCTGTTCAACACAAAGAATGATCTTTACTGTTTGTACACATGTAAATATTTTCGAAGAAAGATATAAAATTATGAATTCATACCTTTTCACCGCATAGTGTGGTTTTCCTGATGTGTATGTTTTTACAGTGACTGATTTCTTTCACAGTTTGAGACGTGCAACCACATACAACTAATGTTGACAGAATTATTTAAACAAAAATTACGATTTTGAGACTGTTATGGCTATGCCCGAAATTAATTAATTCTATGTGTGTGTGTGTGTGTGTGTGTGTAAGGGAGGGAATATGTTTAAGGATTTTTCATTATTATATATATAATGATGAAAAATCCTTAAACCTACTCTCTCTCTCTCTCTCTCTCTCTCTCTCTCTCTCTCTCTCTCTCTCTCCCTACACACAAACACACACACACACACACACACACACACACACACACGACATGTCTGAAAGATACAAAACACCTTGAACTGTTCCACTGTCCGCCATCTTGTTTTTACAGCTAGTAAACAGTGACAGTGACAGCTGAATAACACACTGAAGAAGATGAGGAAAACAGAAAACGTAAGTGAAACATAATGTAAATAGACACATACATACACACACACACACACACGCAACATTCGACATAGGATTAATTAATTTCAGGCAAAGCCATAACAGTCTCCAAATCGTAATTTTTGCATAAATAATTTTGTCTACACTAAGTTGTATGAGGCTGCAGATGAAGGAAATCAGTCACTGTAAAAACATAGCACATCGAAAATCTGTAATTACGATTTAAAAACTAATATTTACATGTATACAAACAATAAAGTTGATTCTTTGTGTTCAAAAGCCACAAAATGAAAGCCCACTGATGATGCTGCAATTGCAGTGAAACATATTTGGAACAAGAAACAAAATTGTGTTTTGCTACAGGCGCACCCTATCCAAAAACATATATTGCTAAAGCAAACACCGACAAAAAAGAGCTTCAACCCCAAGATCACCTATTGTGAAAATGTAGAGAACTTTCATTCGAGTCTGACTGCAGGGTGAGTCTACTGCTGTCTACGTATATTACGCGTAAGAATCACGAAAACAAGATAACTGAAATTAGGGTTCGCACGGAGAGATGTGGATAGTCGTTTCTCCCTTCTCCAACTGCGAATGGAACAGGAGAGGCAGGCCTGTCGGGTTGGTAGTCTCACACAGTCGCAGAGCAATCCTGTGTTGTTTGAACTGGGGATGGGAAGGAAGTAGCAGACCATCTCTGAAAAAAGGTTTGTGATTTGCTCCCGGCCACCTCAATCGGAACATTACAGGTGCTAACTACAGAGTCCGTTTGTAGCTCGCAATTTTAACTTCTCACGAATACTACAAGCGGAGCATAGTTTGCATAAGGAGTGAAACAATTTGGTGTCAACGTGGTGAGAGCCCCGTCTGTATCGCATGACCTGGGAAATGGTGAACCCCCGTGGCGACAGCGGCCGCCGATGCAACAACGGTGGCCGATCTGCGACCCTGACCTGCCAGAGGCAGCGCCCCGGGGCTTATCTGCTGGCCGCTGGACCACGGCTGCAAAGCGACACTTGTGCCCACCGCCCATCTCCTCTCACACTTTCCGCAGTCCTCCTTGTCCACATTTATAGATTCACTCCACATGGTGCAAGTACTTCCTACGAATATTTGCAATTTTATGTTCCAATCTCTTCGCGTACAAAGCAGGAGCTGACGCAAAGCGGGCATCATAGGTATCAGGACCCTCTCCTGCCCATAGAACATTTTACTACAAACAAACACTTTTATATGTATACAGGGTGTTAATTTTAAGTTATCAAACCAGAACAACTCGAAAAATAAGCTTCACACGAAAATATGTGTAGAACCCAAAGTTGATTATTTTCGAGTGGGACATCTGCTGGTGCAAAAATTATCCCGCCACCCCAGCCCCCTGGGGGTGGGGCGGGAGGCAACTTTAAAATTTCAAATGGGAACACACATTTTTTATTTCAGAATCAGATTCTACATAAAAGCTACGTACATTTTGTCTTAAACACTTGTTTTGATTCTTGGTAGGTGGTGCTGTAATTCAAGAAAGTCCATGTTCTCATTTTTACGTGGAAAATGGTTACGGATAAACAAAAAAATACTTATTTACTTCGTAAATTGTGATTCGCTAAAACTAAAACATTATTACATCAATACTAATAATTTCTAAAGCCCAGTCTTATTACGAGAAAGGGCGAATTTCTCATCACTGCACTACCTATCGGCGACACTCCGAAACATTACGGCGCTCACCAGCAAGGGCTGGATAAGAGCAACGATTATCGATCAGGAGTGAATGGGATATCGATTATCGTACATAATTCTAAAAATGTAAACGACGTAACAGCCGCTATATTCCGAAATAAAATAAAGGTGTGAACAATGTTATTTAAGTCAATAAAAATAAATGTCGTTTTCTAAGTTTTTCCATCTGAAACTAAAAGAGTCAAATTAAGCAAGCACCCCAGTGGTGAGATTCTCGACAAACAAGAGTGATTACTCCGAATCTAATAAAAATTTAGGTTCGTGAGTCAGTTAGCTTTTTAGTCAATGAGTTCAATCGTTAGTAAGTAGGATGTTTGGTTAGTTAGTTAGTAAGCTAGTCAGATGATTTGTTTGATAGTTAAAAGTTGTGTGGCTTCATAACCACGAAACGAACAAAACTTATCCGAATCTGCAGAAAAAATTAATATTTGGGTCATCATTTGTAAAACTAATTCCTCTCTCTCCGACCCCACCCTATGGGGAGAGAGGGAAAGATTTAGTTTTAGCGAATCAAAATTTACGAAGTAAATAAGTATTTTTTATTTATCCGCAACCGTTTCCCACCCAAAAATGAGAACATTGGTTTTCTTGAATTACAGCGCCAACTACCAAGAATCAAAACAAATGTTTAAGACAAAATGTACGTAGTTTTTTATGTAGAATCTGATTCTGCAATAAAAAAATGCGTGTCCCCACTGAAATTTTAAAGTTGCCTCCCACCCGGCCCCCAAGGGTCTGGGGTGGCGAGCTAATTTTAGTACCAACAGATGAGCCCCTCGAAAATAACCAACTTTGGATTCTACACATCTTTTCGTGTTAAGCTTATTTTTCGAGTTATTCTGGTTCGTCAACTTAAAATTTACATCCTGTATATCAGTTCGAAATTTCTCGGATAAAATCTAGAAAATATACTATCACTGAGACTAAGAACATCTTAAGAATTACAAGCTATAAAATAAAATTGTGGAGCAGCGACAAGTGGCATACAAATTTCCATTTTCTTGTGCGTTTCACTGTGACCTCTAGCGCCTTATAACTGGAAAATCACCACCCGTTAAATGTATCTGGTTGTGTAAACGCAAACGTACTACAGTTACTGTGAACTCTATGGCCAAGAACATTCGAAGCTAAACCAATTCCAGTTACATGTGGCATGTGCAAGCAAGATCTCTGTGGATTAGACGTTTACGGAAAACTACCTCATGCACTTTGACGCAACACAAACGAGTAAATACTATTACATCATTAAACTGTGTCAAACAATAGCTGCTTTCACTGGGGTAAATCGGTACGCATGCGACAGCATGTGCTACGTGTGTGTTCCAAACGCCACACATAAAAACAGGGTTTTTTTCGGGGATTATAATTCGGGCTCTATTCGTGGTAGGAAAATAGAATTAAGTGTTTCGGATAGCCCTTGGGCTAGGAAGGGTTTGTGTACCCAATGGAAGGATGTAACTACCCTACAGTACACGCTCATAGTTTGAATATTACTCACTTCGTCCACCTTACGCAAACTGAGCAAATAGGCTGGTTCTTTTTGCACCAGTTGTGGGCCAAGGTGCGCATTAAGGGGCTTATGGAGCCACCATTTACTTGATGGGCGATTCCTGAAAAAACTTTTATTTTATACCAAAACCGGGCCGCCGAATCCAAGACGGTTATGCACAGCAAATGAGTGAAATTTTTACCTTATATTGCTAAGGTCTCGATCTTGAACAGCTTTGAAAATTTTCTTGATATTTTTTTCCGTTTCCGAGAAACAGAGTTTAGAAGTTACCTTGTATTGTATTGTATTGTATGTTAACCGGGGACCTAGAAACGACGGAGAGGCTCCGTCCCCGACGCAGCCGCAGTGGTCCACAACCCCACGACGACTACCGCAGTCCACTTCACCCCTCCGCCCCCCCCCCCCCCCCCCCACACACACACACACCGACCCAGGGTTATTGTGCGGTTCGGCCCCCGGTTGACCCCTCAGGGACCGTCTCACACGAGACGAGTGTAACCCCTATGTTTGCGTGGTAGAATAATGGTGGTGTACGAGGAGAACTTGTTTGCTCAGCAACTGCCGACATAGTATAACTGAGGCGATATAAGGTGAACCCGCCCGCATTCGCCGAGGCAGATGGAAAACCACCTAAAAACCATCCAGAGACTGGCCGGTTCACCGGACCTCGACACAAATCCGCCGGGCGGATTCGTGCCGGGGACCAGGTGCTCCTTCCCGCCCGGAAATCCGTGCCTCAGACCGCACAGCCAACCGGGCGGGCATATAATTTACATTACTTGTACATGTAAAATACGCACATAAATCCAGCGTGAGGTGAAATCTAAATAATAAATAGCCACAGAAAATCTTCCTGCTTTCGAAAATTTTTATCCATTACGGAGAAAAACCCAAAAACGTGGTTTTGGGTATCAGAACCGAGCAGCGGATTCCAAGACTGCTATGCACAGAAAATGACTGTCAAGTTTACGATATATTCCTAAGAGCCCACTCTCGGTATCTTTATCCATTTCCGAGCTCTAGATGTTCAAAGTTACCTACTAATATGAAAAAAAATACTAGTGTGCATTTTAGGGTCTGTTACTCTTACGTGATTCATCAATGCGCAAATGTCACCTGGGGATGTGGTTTCAGTGCCATGACAGTGGTTTTGGTGTGACAAAAAAGAGAGAGAGAAGCTGAATGCAATTGAAGCGGGTTCTTAATCCCTACGGCGAGAGCGAAGGAGACTCTGGTTCTGAGACAGGAGACAGTGACAGATAGACTCAGGGAGATAATGAAAATGTGTTAGACGAATGAGTAAGTGAGAATGGGCAAGTGGGAGCGGAGGGAGTGAGCGAATTACAGTTATGGACCAGTGGGTGCCTGTGAATTACAGTTACGGGACTTGGAGCGAGAGGTGAGTTACATATTAAAATTGACGCGAATATGTGCTCATGCCAGAATTTTTGGGAAAATTTTTGAAGGTGCTTAGGAAGGCAGAATGATGCAGTTGGTACCCATTTTTCAGTGAGAGTCCTTTAAATAGAAACATGTCTGCCTTTTTGTGCTCCAATAGGAGCATTTTTTCGTTTCTTACATATGCGTCTGAAATTCAGAGTCGGTTCTTGAAAAACATTTAAAATACATAGTAAAAAACAGATTAAAAGTATAGTTCCGCTCTTAAGGACGTCAGTGCAAATCTTTCATGTTAACAGAAAATTAGTAACACCATTAGAATTAATCTGTATTGCAATTGAGCGTAGTTAAATGTACCAGTCAAATATAAAGACATGGTTTCTTTTAAGTCCCTGGATCATTAGGTTGCAATATATTTAGTAGTAGCAACTTATGTAAGTAAGGCAGTCATCGGTCCAAAGATTGTTTTGAATACCTCAGAACTTTACTTGGTGTGGTCCAGCGTGAAATGGTACTCAGTTGCCTTTCTCCGACCTTTGAACTGACTTATAATTAAATGTGGGTTCCGAACCACGGTGCAACTTGTCATTTTTCACATCAACAAATCATTGTGAAACGTAAAAGAAATGATAAATAATAGATCAAAGTCCTAGGACTGACTGGGGACACCTAGTAGGAATTTATACACACTTGTTTGGTAGTGGCCTTGCTTAGGTTCTACATTTTAACATCCTGTGAAATATTTTTAAAAGACTTATGCAACCTTGGAAGTGTGTTTTCATACGATCTCAAACTTATTGAAACGCAAACTTCTTACAACTGGGATGATCTTCCCAAACGACGATATTGTACGGTATCGTGTTTGTGGATCGTCTGATTACAGACAGTCTATAAAGTTCTGTTTTATTGTAATAGGCGTGCAGGAAATTACACATACGAGTTTTCACTGAGGCGGCAACAACTAAGAACAGTCATAGCGGCACTGACAGAGATATTTTTTTTAATGTAACTCTCTGTCATTACTATATGATAATCATTACGGAAAGTGGAACACTGCCATCCCATTGCGATGCTGTACGGTACAATTCTTATGAAAGGTTCGACTACTGCCAGCGCGCAAACATCGATCTTGAGAATACAGATATGCACCAAACAGAGTTCTTTTATTCTACAAATTTATAGGTGAGCAGTAAGTACGGCCGTTGCAACTCATTACAATTTCCCACAGACCTAAAGATTTTGACGTCTGACGAGCGAAACGGGATGCAAAACGAATTTCTGTGCAACTTTTTGCTACTCTAAAATTTTGTTTCTTGCGGTGTCAGTTCCCCCTGCAAAATATTCCTGATCTCGATAAAAAATAAGCCGTGTTTAACATTGGATACTCTCCAGGTGCTCCCACATGGGCTAGCACACATGGATGAGCGTGTGTTCTGAAATAGTAGCCCATTTACAGACTGATACCAACAGTAAATCAGACTTGATTTGCGGATGCGCAGGTAGATCGGGCAAAACAGCCATTACATTAATTTTTTTATACATTCAAAGTTATTATTATTAAAATACTAGGCAACAGTGGTACGTTAAAAGTAATGGAGTCAGCAAACTACAATTCTGTGTAGTGGGGGGGGGGGGGGGAGGGGGGGGGGGAGGGGGGGGGGAGGGGAGCATGAGGATGAACGTAGAAAGATTGAGCCGCCTCCCTCTCAGAACCCTGCCCTGTCTCCGCGCCTGCTGTGGAACAAACGAAAAGTGGCAGAATAATCAGTATTCATCGGTTCGCATCCTCGTTTCTCTTATTTCATTCTGATGTTGCCTTCGAGCGACGCACGCCCAGTTCTTCCTACAGTACCGGTTCTCTAAATTTATCCTACAGGTTTTCGCGAGAACAACATCGTTTCTCTTGCAAACATTCCTGTTTGGTAAAAGTTGAAGTTGTCGTTTGGACCTTAGATACCCATCATTTTAACTGAGAAATTTTCCTCAATGCACACACACGTCTGGCCAGTTACGTTTTAAGTGCGACAGGTATACCGGCTGTCCCATTTATCTTGACCATCCCAAGTAACTTTCTGTCCAGAAGCAAAATAATATATGACAGGGTTCCACGAAAGTAACAGTACAATGTCTGAAGCATAAATGTTTCGAATTTACTATAGTAATAATACATACATATAAGGCATAAACAATAACGACGGAATTACATAATTTATTTCATAACACGAGTAACAAAATAAGTTGTTTGCATTTCCTGCGTGAAAACTGGTATAAAGGCATTCACCGTCCTGCGGTGTTTCTGCACTGTTAGTTCTTGTGTAACCTCCATTCTTCCTAATTACCTCAAAAATTCTCTTTGGCATTAATTCTTTTAGAGTTTGTACTTCTTGCTGTGAAATTATCGCCCACTCTTCGGCTCATATACTGCCTCAAATTGCCTTCCATTGCGATAATATATATATATATATATATATATATATATATATATATATATATATATATATATAGCTGCAGTTTGTACGCCCGAAGACGCTACTTTTTGCGGACAACATCTCGTATTGTCAAATGAGGTAACTGTTATTGCTGTTTGCATATATATATATATATATATATATATATATATATATATATATATATATGTGTGTGTGTGTGTGTGTGTGTGTGTGTGTGTGTGTGTGTGTGATGATCAGTATTCAGGGGTACGGCAGAAATGATCATTCGAAACAAAAAAGTCAAGTAAACATGGTCTCTAAAACGCCTACCTCAAGAGCTATGAGCAATTCTTGATCTTCGATACTGTAAAACAAATTTCTTCTGCTTTAAGCTCTTTGCCTTCCATATTTTGGAAAGTGTTAATGTGGGTCAAAACAAGACAAAAATGTTCAGTAAACATGTGCTCTAAAATGCATACCTTGAAAGGTCTATCTTCGCTACTTTGAAGCGGAACTCTTCCACTGAACAAGTGTTCATAACTTTTAAGGTATGCTTTTTAGGGCACAAGTTTACTGAATATTTTTTTTCTTTTTTTGGTCCTTACTATCACCTTCCAAAATATGGAAAGCAGCGAGCTTTCAGTAGAAGAGATTTGTTTCACATTATCGAAGATCAAGAATTGCTTATAACTCTTAAGGCATGCCTTTCAGAACCCATGTTTACTTGACCTTTTGTTTCGATTGATCATTCCTGTCATCTCCCTGAATATTGATAATCACTTCTGAAACACCCTGGATAAAGCAAGTGTTTTTTAGCTACTAGGGACTCATTAACCAGCATGGCTGCCTTTCTTGTAATTCTGGTCGATACAAAGGTACAAACAGCAGTAGGTCACCTGCTTTTTAAATAACACCCAATACATGGTGTCTGTATTAAATGTATAATAATACAAAATGGAATAACCTGAGACGTAATAGAGATATTTATTGCTGACTTTGCTTCTAAAAGTATGGTAACTCAAAATGTTTTCTGTATTTGCTTGCGCCAGTTGGTATCCTGTGTGCTTGTACATAACTGAGCGTCAGTACCCATGTGGACTCAACAGCAGAAGTTACTTTGAGTGCTTTCTCACGCGGAGCATAATTCTGTCACACTGGTAAAACATAGTTTTCTGCGTGAATGTGGCTTGTGACCAACTGACGATGTTTCCAATTACATAACAGTCAAGAAATGGGCCCAGCGGCTTCATTTGAAACAGAGAGTTCGGTTTCGATGCCGTCCACCATACCATGCGAGCAGTTTCAGATGCTGCTGTTGAATTAATCCGTACGTCATTCCAACGGAGCCCTTGTAAGTCAATCCGACAAGCAAACAGCAATAACAGTTATCTCATTTGACAGTACGAGATACTGTCCGTAAAAAGTAGCGTCTTCGGGCGTACAAACTGCAGCTTCGTCACAAAAACAAGTCTGACGAAGGCATTCGCGGAGACAGTTCTGGCTAAAATGGATGAACACGAATCATTCGTCGATTTCGTCTGTTTCTGGAAAGAGGCTACACTCCATATTTCCGGCACGGTAAACAATACCCTGAGTTAGGCAACTCTTCAGCATACTGGGTTTGAGAAAGAACAAATGAAACACAATGAAAATACACTGCGTTCATTGCTGTTCTTATAACTTGCTTTCACCATAGATGAACAGTGTCTCTAACTTGTATTCGTTGAATTACTCTCAACTCACACAGAACTTCAACTGATTGACGGAGGTGTGCATTTTTCTTTTGTTTCCATTTTTTTAATGCCAGCTCCAGCAAGTGGACAAGATAGGTTCCTCTCATGCATGTACTGTATGCTAGTACAGCAGAGTCAAGTCAATTACGTGTTACTTTTTATTAACGCCATGCTTACGTGTACGATACAATGTGATACGTTTCTGAACAGGCCTTGAGAAGAGGATGTGGGCAACCAAACAAAATTACAGGGTCCTATTTAAAAAAAGACGTACTGCTGTTCTTATCCTCGTAACGAACAAAGTTAGAAGAAAGGCAATCATTGTGGTTAATGTCCTCTTGGTAGCTAAAAAAACGTTTGTGTGATAATCTTTTATTTCACTTCTGAACAAAACATTACTTTTGGTGGTCGGGATAAACGGGACACCCTGTATGTAGGATCAACCCGAACTCCAACGGCAAACTTTTCCGGGGATATCTTCTGTATATCCACACATCTCACAAAAATGGATGTATGTATATGTATGTCTGTGTGTATGTTCCACATCTGCTCACCCACAGAACCAATTTCAACCAAACTTGGCACACAGTCTCTTACTCTCTGGCAACAATCATTGTCGGGGTAAGAACCACCTATCTGTCATATTTCAGGAGATATGACGTCATAAACACTGGAATGGATGAAAAACTGCCGCGCATTGTGTATCAAGTTTAACTTTATTACTTCTCTGCTACTTACTCTACGCGGAGCACGTTTTGCAAATCGCATCCACATATGTCGATGAATGTAACTTCACAAATATATCAGCGTTCGATCGATAGTTCTAGAAGTATGGTCTCGTTAACACTGAGATGCGTAAAAAAGCGCCGCAACATGCGTGAAGTTTTAATACAATGATTCTGCATGACTACAGTCGAGTCAGCTTAAGGAATCTATGACACGTGGTAGCGCTTTTGACTGATTTGAACTGCGAAGCACAAACGGCGGAAGCGAAAACAATCGCATCTCTAGAACTACGGACAGGCTTTGCCACAGAAACATTTACAAAATCGCGAAGCAGTAGCGCATAGCGTACAGAAACTGTTAGGGATATTACAAAGGCAATGGAAAAAGTATACCAAATCGAGTCAAAACAGGTTCGGAATAAGAACCGCATAGAAGCTCTCTAATATAGTAAATGGAAAGCTCAGTGTCTCGGTTTCTCCCTGTGTTTCTAGAATTCCAGAATTAGTAACAGAGTGGAAAAGACTGTTAATTATTTTATAAACCACGAATATTTGTAGTCGAGGCACAGGAAGAACACTATATAGCTAAGCATAAATCAAGCTGAGAGAAAAATGTGTGAATTGTTACCGGATTTATTAGCTGAACCACATGTATAAATATAAATGAACAGAACGAAAATGCAGGTAAATGACACAACTATGATTAATGATTGGCAATATACTTGCTACAGGACATGAAATCTATTATTTTTGCTATAGGCTCTTTTTTCTCCTAAAAAGAACCTTTGCAACATCACATCTCTTTGCAGCAAGTTAATCATAAATTCTCTGCCAGTGCCTCCTCATTTGCACAGTACCAGTTTTTGTCATACTGTGTTTTACTGAACGAAATGTGTAGCCCAAAGAAACACCAGCGTTTCAAACTTCCCGCTCCGTCGAGTATGATTTCTCGTAGTGTTGCTACTTGCCGCTTAGCAGCGCCACTCGTCGCAAGTGGCTGGCGGTAGGTTGGCCTTATTTGGACGTTGTGCCGCTAGATGGCAGCAGCCGCATGCAGTGCGGGTTGCGGAGAGCAGGAACAAGCTGTCGGCGGCCCAAGGCTGCTGCCGTCAGCGCAGGACGTGATAACTGCCGTCCGCACGTCCCGGCGATTACCCGCGAGCCTTAACACGCCGAGTTAGGGCAACGTAGCTTTCGAACTCACTTGTAGTTGTTGCTAATTTATATGTGCCTACTAAAACTAAACTTTTAACATCCCAGATTCTCCGTTTGCAAAATGGTTCAAATGGCTCTGAGCACTATGGGACTTTACATCTGAGGTCATCAGTCCTCTAGAACTTAAAACTACTTACACCTAACTAACCTAAGGACATCACACACATCCATGCCCGAGGCAGGATTCGAACCTGCGACCGTAGCAGTCGCGCGGTTCCAGACTGAAGCGCCTAGAACCGCTCGGTCACACTGGCCGGCTCCGTTTGCAAGGTCTAACTTATAGCAGTCTCGTATAGGCGGCAGTCATGACGAATTTCACTAGCAACGAAGATATTTGTCACAAAATAATATACGTCATACCTTCACAAACAAGACAAACTTTTATATGCAGACTTTGTAGCTTTAGAAAGAGCATTAGGCCTTTTTGACTGGAGTTTGCTCTTTGAAAGCGAATCGCTGTCTACAAATGGAAAGACACCACACAACAGTTGTAAGACTCGAACATGAAAGGTAGTGACAGCTGTAGCCTATCCTCATATTATTCATCCCATACACAAAGCACGGAGTAAAGGAAACAAGCGAGAAATTTGGAAAAGTAATTAAACTTCAGAGAGACGAAAGTTTAACTTTAAGATATGCTGATAACATTGTAATTCTGTCAGAGGTGGAAAAGAAATTGAAAGGTCAGATGAATGGAATTGATGCTGCCCTGAAAAGTGATTAAAAGATTTTCAATGTTGGAGGAAAGTCTTTTATGGTATAACTTGACGCAAGGAAGGAGTTGTTCGCTATGGCACATAAATGGGAATGGAAGGAAATTTGGAACGTAAACGGCGGGGGGAGGGGGTTGGAGATTGTTGAGGAAAACGAAAGCTGAGTACATTAAGCAAATTCAGACATGCACAGGACAGACTAGCACGGAGGACTTCATCAAACCAGTCTTAAGACTAAATATTACTATAACAAATCTTTGACGGAATTGATGCAGATAATCATTTCAGAACTAAAGCAAGGCACATCGATACATGACTAGCGAACATACTGCCATTTTATTATGTTATGGCGCGTAACTGTAAGCAATACTTTCTTTGAAGTCAAATATGGGATTACGGGACATCATAACGAGATGTATCACTTCGAAGAGATTCTCGGAGAAACAGTAAGTAAAGGAATCACTCAATTGAAGGCATCATACGACCGGAGGCAATCTCGACACAACAATGACGGCCAAGTCCTCCTCGTCTATTTTTATTCGATTCTTTCGTACAAGTATTTTATTTCGTTTCAGTGCGTCTGTAGTATGTATTTTAAAATTCCACAGATAGCGCTGTCGTTAGCGAGCAACCGTCAGTTCCGTGCAGAGGACATGAGAACATTAGAATTTAATTGGAAAGATCTTGGGGAACCACAAAACGTATAAATGAGGGACCTAGTTTCTTCCTTTCCACGGTTCATTCGCAGCAGGCTGAGCTAGAGGACGTAATATCATTTGCATGAAATTGTGATTTGCGTAACAGAACCCGTCAGGCGACTGCTTGGTGTGCAATGTGACTAATAATCCCACAAATGGTGAATATGAGTACTGCGGAAACCGGTTTGTGCTAGTAAATATTTCTTATTAGTTATTCTTGCAGAAGGAAAGTACGCAATATGAATTTAGATACTTTCGATTCCATTGCCAAGCTAACATCTATTCAACGTAACTCGTCCGTGTCTGCTGATATAAGAATACTAGGGTGTAATTCGTTATCCGTACCAAAGAGGTGTCTCTGGAAAGTTACGGAAACGAAGAGAAAGGGCCGTGTGCTACAGACAATCACACACGCCACTATTCTGCACTCTAAAAAGGGACAAAGCACAGCTGAGAGATATCTGGTGGGCTCACGCGATGGTACGTCAGACACACTGTCTGTGGTATACAGCACCAATCAGCGGTCTCGTCTCATCCATATCAATGGCGTCAATAATAGAACTATTAGTTGCTGGGAATAAATTAACTCACGACACGATCCCCCATTGCTGAAGGCCATCCGTCAGGCAACGTACGGAATTATTATATTTATCGACGCCGATCAACGTGGTAAACGTTTTAAAATTGAATTTTATTTTTATAGAAGTAGACTTGAAGTCCTGACAGAATTACATTTCCTCTGCAATTTCTGAATACATCTCTTCTTTTTCTGGTAAGCTTTCAATAATCATGTATTTATTTGCTAGTTTTGCTAAAGGCTTTACTCATAGAACGTGTGGTTCGTTCACTGCTATATACTGTATGTATCAGGCTGTACGGATCATGTTACAGCTACCCCTCAGCCACTTCTTCGACCCAACTGGTATGATGAGAAAGACCTACCCAGAATTAATTTGTGTCGGCTGCTCGCGTCAATTTATTCTCTAGTATTCAAAAGCGGTGACACTTCTCTGCTGGCAGCATGCTACGATCCTTAAAAAGGAATTACTTCTCCTAATTATGTCCCCGTATTCTCAAAGTTTATGTTGCACGCACTTGAGATACGAACTGTTACAGTAATGAACGGCAACGCATTGTCCCAACACCCTGTCTCCTTTTTTTAAAAAAAATATGTTATAGAATTTAAAAATGGTTCAAATGGCTCTGAGCAGTAGGGGGCTTAACTTCTGAGGTCATCAGTCCCCTAGAACTTAGAACTACTTAAACCTAACTAACCTAAGGACATCACAAACATCCATGCCCGAGGCAGGATTCGAACCCACGACCGTAGCGGTCGTGCGGTTCCAGACTGAAGCGCCTAGAACCGCTCGGCCACAAAGGCCGGCATATAGGATTTAAAAAACTGCCTTCACAATTCTTTCTTCTTCTAATACACAGTCTTACGACTCACGGGAAGCAATTCCTTAAGCAACTCTTATAGCAACCACAGAGGGCATCGACAAAGTTTAAAGACCGGCAGTTCGTTTTATACTGTCGTGAAATAGGGGAGACAGTGTCTAGGGTTATACGCGTGTTGGAATGTTTCGCTGCGGCGAGGTCTTTTCACGAAATTTCAGTCACTAACTTTCTCGTCAGAATGCGAAAATATTCCGTTGACGCCCACCTAATCAGAACAGGCGCGTAAAGATTTAAGTATTCACTTTCCCGCGTGCTATTCTAAAGTGGAACGGTAGAGAAATATTCTAAAACTGTCTCGATAAACCTATTCCTGGACACTGAAATGTGAATTGCAGAGTTGTCAAGCAAATGTAAAAGATCTAGGATCATCAGGTGACCATTTTAGTTCTGTAAGTGTCCTGTATCATATGTTCGTAACCACTGTTTAATGTGTTGCACGCGCAGCCTCTTTTGCTCCATGCGACCCCTCCATTATGCTTTTTAGAACTGAACGCGGACGTGAGGACGAGTCTCGTAAAATTTCCGTCGTCTAATGCAGCTCCCCACTGCCTGCATCTCATTGTTTTCTTTTGTGTGTGTGTCATATGTGAGCCTGTGCTCATACATACTGTCCCTACCATCGTGCCACGCCATAGCACCTTGAACATACATCAAGCAGATCCCTATGTGACAGAAGGGTATCTAATTTTGAGCTTAAAGGTAATTTTGCAATTTTGCAACTAACGTCTCACAAGATAAGCTCTTAATATCTGCAGATTCCAGTTCACTTCCAGCTTCTGTCACTCCATGCTCTCTCCTCCACACTGCTCTCATGTCTGCAGGTAACATCATCATTGGTATTTTCGCTCACCGACTGTCCTTCATTCTTCTTACGCGAAAAAATAACTCCAGTCCGTGAGTTCACTAGCTTTTACGTGTCTACATCTACATCTACATCCATACTTCTCAAGCCTTCTGACGGTGTGTGGCGGAGGGTACTTTGAGTACCTCTATCGGTTCTCCCTTCTATTCCAGTCTCGTATTGTTCGTGGAAAGAAAGATTGTCGGTATGCCTCTGTGTGGGCTCTAATCTCTCTGATTTTATCCTCACGATCTCTTCGCGGGATATACGTAGGAGGGAGCAATATACTGCTTGACTTCTCGGTGAAGGTATGTTCTCGAAACTTCAACAAAAGCTCCTACCGAGCTGCTGAGCATCTTTCCTGCAGAGCCTTCCACTGGAGTTTATCTGTCACCTCAGTAACGCTTTCGCGATTACTAAATGATCCTGTAACGAAGCGCGCTGCTCTCCGTTGGATCTCCTCTATCTCTTCTATCAACCCTATCTGGTACGGATCCCACACCGGTGAGCAGTGTTCAAGCAGTGGGCGAACAAGTGTACTGTAACCTACTTCCGTTGTTTTCGGATTGCATTTCCTTAGGATTCTTCCAATGAATGTGACTCTGGCATCTGCTTTACCGACGATTAATTTTATATGGTCATTCCATTTTAAATGACTCATAATGCCTACTCCCAGATAATTTATGGAATTAACTGCTTCCTGTTGCTGACCTGCTATATTGTAGCTAAATGATATGGGATCTTTCTTTCTATGTATTCGCAGCACATTACACTTGTCTACATTGAGATCCAATAGCCATACCCTGCACCATGTGTCAATTCGTTGCAGATCCTCCTGCAATTCAGTACAATTTTCCATTGCTACAACCTCTCGATATACTACAGCATCATCCGCAAAAAGCCTCAGTGAACTTCCGATGTTATCCACAAGATCATATATATATATATATATATATATATATATATATATATATATATATATATATATATATATATAGTGAATAACAACGGTCCTACGACACTCCCCTGCGGCACACCTGAAATCATACTTCGGAAGAGTTCTCTCTATTGAGAATAACATGCTGCGTTGTGTTACCTAGGAACTCTTCAATCCAATCACACAATTGGTCTGATAGCCCATATACTCTTCCTTTGTTCATTAAATGACTGTGGGGAACTGTATCAAAAGCCTTGCAGAAGTGTTGCTGGGCTTTATCCACCATTGTAAGAGATTCAGTCTATATCAGAAACGACCGTCATTCTGGATGAACTGCCACTGAAATTACATTTTACGCATGTGTTCCATTCTAATGTGGTATCTCAGCACGAAGTGCGTCAGTGGGTATTCTTTATCGTTAAGAGGACGTTGTCCTTGTCTTCGGCCATGCTTACGTACTTCACTTCGTATGCAACAGAGTAAACAATATTCCTTGTCGTCTATCTGAAAAAAAGGAAGGAAGATTAGGGTTTAACGGCCCGTCGACAACGAGGTCATTAGAGACGTAGTCTATATAAATCTCGCACGTAGCATTTCGCATAAAAATTCCATTCGAATTCAGTGTTAATGGTTCAAATGGCTCTGAGCACTATGGGACTTAACATAGGAGGTCATCAGTCCCCTAGAACTCTGAACTACTTAAACCTAACTAACCTAAGGACATCACACACATCCATGCCCGAGGCAGGATACGAACCTGGGACCGTAGCGGTGGCGTGGCTCCAGACTGAAGAGCCTTTTTTTTTAAATTTCATTTTGTTCGCTTTTGTTCGTTGCTTCTGCTCGGGGCGGACGTCGTAGAACATCCGTTGAAGGTAGTTGTTGATCGATTATCTCAGTTTTCTTTATTACAGAGGGCAGCTATCCCTCTGACCGAACACCTAGAACCGCTCGGACACAGTCAGTGTTAATGCCACACCCTTTCTACTATTATACTTGCACAGAAATCGCGACTGTAAAGCATTAAAAAAAACTTCAAACTGAATACGTGATTTTTCAAACGCTGTAGGCCTGTCGAAGCAGTTAAACAGAAAATTATCAAACTACAGTTCTGGAAAAGGAAAGGACCTATTATTTTTGGGGAGGGGGGGGGGGGAGTTCCAGGGATATACTAGCTCTTGTAAATGAACTATTAAGTTTTCTTTAATAGTTTTGCATTTAACCGGGAATCACGTTGCACAGTTACTAGATGCAAGTGATTATTACACATTTATAACAATACAGTAATCCAGAGTGTATGCTCTGTAGCCAAATACTGAGTTAATACACGCAAAGAGAGATTGACTGGAGTCCATAAGGCTGCAATGTGTCATGATAGTCGTGGAATATTCTACTCAAGAGTGAGACATCGTGAAACTTTGACTTTGTTAGTTATACAAGAACTTGATAATTTTAGGGAAATGTTTGAGCGGAGCGAAAAAATCTCCTTAGAAATTCCTCAGCGGATATTTGCCTGCATTTTCATAGTGAAATGAAGAGTGTGAAATGAACAAATAGGATGGCACATTGGCAGGCCTGAGGTGTAATTTTGCAAAAAAGGAAAAGGTTTAGATGCTTGATAGCAACCGGGATAATTAATAAAAACTTAATTAGTGATTTGAGGGAAAACTGAAATATTTTATTAACAACTGATGCTACGTGATACGTAAATGAAGAATCAAAAAAATCATTTCTTCAAGGCCTTGCCATTTTACGCATAAAATGTTATATTGTTTAACAAGTTACGGAATTATTACTTTCGTGTTGAAAAAATAAATAAACATCAAATTAAAGCATGAATTGAAATATTTCTGCTTTCTCTTCAATTATATACTCTTTTAACACCGAATGTTTTGACGCAGTGGTTAGCACATTGGCCTCGCATTCGGGAGGAGGGCCGTTCAAACCCGCGTACGGTCATCCTGATTGTGGTTTACCGACATTTCCCTAAATCACTTCAGGCAAATGCCGGGATGGTTCCTTTGAAAGGGCACGGCCGACTTCCTTCCCCGTCCTTCCCTAACCCGATGGGATCGAAGACCTCACTCTATCGATTTGCCCACGAGAGCCCTGCACGACAGACGCTCACAGCTATTTGTATTGTATGTGTTGTATGTTAACCGGGGTCAAGTTTTACTCATTACTTGCCGTTTCCGCATGTTCTCCTGGACGACGGCACACAGTACAAATTATATCGGACTTTTGGTTCATTGTATTGTATGTATTGTATGTTAACCGGGGTCAAGTTTTACTCATTACTTGCCGTTTCCGCATGTTCTCCTGGACGACGGCACACAGTACATATTATATCGGAGTTTTGGTTCATTGTATTGTATGTATTGTATGTTAACCGGGGTCAAGTTTTACTCATTACTTGCCGTTTCCGCATGTTCTCCTGGACGACGGCACACAGTACAAATTATATCGGAGTTTTGGTTCATTGTATTGTATGTATTGTATGTTAACCGGGGTCAAGTTTTACTCATTACTTGCCGTTTCCGCATGTTCTCCTGGACGATGGCACACAGTACAAATTATATCGGAGTTTTGGTTCATTGTATTGTATGTATTGTACGTTAACCGGGGTCAAGTTTTACTCATTACTTGCCGTTTCCGCATGTTCTCCTGGACGACGGCACACAGTACAAATTATATCGGAGTTTTGGTTGATTGTATTGTATGTGTTGTATGTTAACCGGGGTCAAGTTTTACTCATTACTTGCCGTTTCCGCATGTTCTCCTGGACGACGGCACACAGTACAAATTATATCGGAGTTTTGGTTCATTGTATTGTATGTATTGTATGTTAACCGGGGTCAAGTTTTACTCATTACTTGCCGTTTCCGCATGTTCTCCTGGACGACGGCACACAGTACAAATTATATCGGAGTTTTGGTTGATTGTATTGTATGTATTGTATGTTAACCGGGGTCAAGTTTTACTCATTACTTGCCGTTTCCGCGTGTTCTCCTGGACGACGGCACACAGTACAAATTATATCGGAGTTTTGGTTCATTGTATTGTATGTATTGTATGTTAACCGGGGTCAAGTTTTACTCATTACTTGCCGTTTCCGCATGTTCTCCTGGACGACGGCACACAGTACAAATTATATCGGAGTTTTGGTTCATTGTATTGTATGTATCGTATGTTAACCGGGGACCTAGAAACGACGGACAGGCTCCGTCCCTGCCGCAACCGCAGTGGTCCACAACCCCACGACGACTACCGCAGTCCACTTCACCCCTCTGCCGCCCAACACCGAACCCAGGGTTACTGTGCGGTTCAGCCCCCGCTGGACCCCCACGAGACGAGTGTAACCCCTATGTTTGCTTGGTAGAGTAATGGTGGTGTACGCGTACGTGGAGAACTTGTTTGCGCAGCAATCGCATACATAGTGTAACTGAGGCGGAATAAGGGGAACCAGCCGGCATTTGCCGAGGCAGATGGAAAACCGCCTAAAAACCATCCACAGACTGGCCGGTTCACCGGACCTCGACACAACTCCGCCGGGCGGATTCGTGCCGGGGACCAGGCGCTCCTTCCCGCCCGGAATTTGGTTGACACTCTGTCGATATACAACGTTTGGCACCTATCTGACTGACTGACATGTGTAAATTTGGGTGTCGGGTGGCGTGCAGTGATAGTTACCTCCGAAGTAGCTCCTGACCGACCCATCCCGTTGTTTCTGCTTGTCTACTGACAACACGACACTCCCCGCCTCCTTTTATGGTGGCGCGTCAGCCTCTCGTGATATCTGGGCGTCAGTTACACATTACACAGGGGTTTCTGGATACTTTTGATCAGATAGTACACAATTTTTTTATATTTATTTATTTACATAGCTGTATTTATGAATAATGTTGTTATTGGCACATCCAAACAAAATGTGAGTGATAGTATTTAACTTCTACCTTTAAAAAGCTACAGTAATGGCACAGAAAAAAGAGAGGATGGAGGGGGTTTGGGGGTTGGCTTGTGCGTGGGGCGGGGGCGGAGGGGTGAGGGAGGCACGGTATCTTGCTCATTTAGTGCGAATACAAGCAAAGAAAAATGAAACGTAAACGTATGGGAAATTCGTCAAAACCAATTGATTACTTTGAGGTTGATCTGTAGTTCCGATACTACTTCCGGATACTGGAGAAAGAAAAAGATTCCTGTATTTCAGAAAGAAAGAAGTTATCACGAAACGCTGTAAAAGGAGCTTTTACTGAGACTTTGCGACGGCAATACCTTCCCCAGAATTGAAATTAAATATTTCGACGTTTGCGAAAAAAATCACTGTTGTAAAACAAATCGCCGTTATTTGTCGATCTTTTCCGACATTTCAGTGGCTGAGTGCTCAGTTTCAGTGTCGGCGGTGAAGTCAAAGGAGCGCATCTGAGGAGAGACGCTGACGAAGTCGTTGGGTCGGAGATAGAGCACGCGACTGCAGAGGGATGCTGCGCGCTGGAGGCTGATACGCCGTGCTTTGTGTTTCTGTGTAGCGAGTACGCGAGGCGTCGTTCTGTCCACTTACTGGTGACTACTAACCAGTCACGTCAATGCGAAGCATTTTGTCATTCTGTGCTGTCCACTCCGATCAACAGGTCTTCTGCCTTCTGTACATTCGTCCAGCAGGGCTGTGCCGTGTACGCACACGGAAGTAATTTCGTGACAGACCAGCGGATAGTCACTGATATTCACACCTTGGCCATGGCGAGGTCAGCTAAGTCCGAGGTTAGATTCCATTTACATATATGGCTAACAAAACGTATATCACCTGTCACGGCAGTACGACGTACATACATCATCGAGGCTCCCACTTTTCCATGGCAGATAAAAAGCGAGCAGCCTCGTCAACAGGAAGTGAGGTGAGACTGCCGCAACCTCAGGACCGGATGACTCCATCTGGCAGCCCAGACGCGGCACAGGGTCAAGGCGGGCGGCGGTGCCCTCGCGGAAGAGCGAGCAGCACATTTGGGGGTCCGAGGCGTGCAGCACGGCTCAGTACGGCAAGGCTGCAGTCCCCGGGCACGCGGAAGTCCACACGGGCGCTGCAAGGTCCCCGCGGCCTACTTGCCGCTCACACACACACAACACACACACCTGCCTGCCTGCCCTGCCCTGCATGTCGCGGCTACTGGTACTCGCTGGAGTTCTGCACTTCTCCACTTGTCCACAAACCTCTCCGCTACCTGATTACCAGTAGTCCGGAGAAAAATCTGCGACTTACGGCGTGAGAAGGGCGGTCTATCACGTGCTCCGTTTTATAAAGTAACTAACAGCTAAAACTAGCACAGCTAAACATTGTGTGGACGGTAACTGCTAGCAACGTAGCACAGTCATGTAGAGGAAGTCCATACGAACAATTTCACATAGGACACTTATGGTCGGAAAACTACCTTACATTGGCCCACAGAAAACATCTAAGCTACAGCTCATGCACGTCGAGGCAATTTCCAACATTCATTCGATCTAATCGAGCGAATCACTAGTGCTAGAGAAAAAAGAAAGTGACCCTTTTTGTAGCAAAATGAATGTTATTTTAATTTTGTACTGAGAAATGTTTTCGATCGAAGCTGTTGTTTCATACTTATTCAAGGAAAAAGTACATAAGTGGTCCTGACAGGCACCCACACCACCACATTCACCCTCCAGTTTTGGAGATTTTTAGAATGTTGTCACTTGCACACTCTCCTGCCTCCTACCAAAACCGATCTTTAACGCCACCAGCGTCATCGGATCTTTCGCTGACATTATTAATTCAAACTCTCCCGTGAGGTTTATGGCAGAAAAAAGAAATCTGTAAATGTAAAGCAAAAACTACTTACGTTTACAAGCACATCAGCTTTTTTTCCTGGTTCTGTGAGACTAGTTGAGGCCAGGTTATCCTGTCACAAAATAAAGTCTTTGACAAACAAACGTCACATAGTGCTGATTAAAAAGGAAAGCAAACGCAGTAAATAGTTCGTTTGCTCTACAAGCCGATAGTATGTTGTTTTTTTATAAATTTGAGCGCTCTTTCCTGAGTGTCTCGGGAACTCTTGTAATTTCTGAACTAGCCTGAAACTCGTAGGCGGATATTTCCTGTAACAGAGAAGAAAGAAGAAAATTTGTGCTGTATTACTGACCGCTTACATAACAGAATGTCCAGAAAGTTGTATGTATTAGGCCCAACCCCGAGCACTTTAGTATTTTTTAGAAAATCAGTTTTAGCCAGGGTAAATGAATGTATTCAGTAAGGCGTCAGAACTATTTTGGAAACATTTATTGTGCAGCAGTTTCAGTGCCTGACCACTTGAAGGCTCGTAATTTCAAAATAAAAAATTCCAAAGGAATTGTTTGACACGTTTATGTACGATACCCTGAAATGTCGCGAGGAAGATGGAAAATCGACAGCAATGTAAAGAAAAGTTAAAGGAGAATATGGTCCAAGTTTCGATCCCTTTCGTTCAAAAGATTTTTTTCCCTCCAACTTACCGCTTCTTTCGCTTCTTAATCCACGTGATTCACACAGTCGTTCGGAGCCAGAGTTAAGCAGCAGGTTTCTATACAACTCGTTGAGTAAATCAGTTGAAATGTTGGATAAGGCAAGGGCGTACCACCTCAAATAGGATCATGCCTATGAAAGCAGTGCAGTGTTCCAGTTAACCTTCGGTTTCATGACAGCTTTACCGTCAATTTATGTATGCAGTCTGAACTATACTTTGGATAAAAAAAGAAAAAAAAAGAGAAAAAGACATGTATGTTCGATGGTGTCTTGTAAAGAAAAAGGAAGTCTGCACCGAACAAGTATCTCGACTTCGATTTGAAAATCTTGCGTTGATCGGTCCATTTCTTTAATTTACATTGCAAACTTGTTGAAGATTAATCCTGCATAACAGCTGAGACCACCTGCACGAAAACGGAGGAAGTGTTATCCTAGTGTAAATCGTTTCCTGTGTCGGAGCGGGAGTTTCCTTCAGATGAGTTTATATCATGTAAGTATATCGCCTGGTTTGAAAGTGTTACCTCGCACTGACGCATAAAACGCTATTATTAAAATAGCTGACTGTATTTGACTATCAGGTCTGTCCTTCGAAGACATCGACAGTAGACGTAATAAACGATACAAGACTTTCTGTATGTTAAAAAGGAGATAACATGCACTCATGCGTTTTAAGAGCTTCATCACGTGCCTTTCACATTTGTGTATTTGTAAACAACTTTAAACTTGACGGACTTCAGAAAGCACTTACCCAAATCGGTCGTAGATTAGGACCAATGCTACCCTTAGTATTACCGACATAGCGCAGTTCGGTGATTTAACCTTGCCTCCGTTATCGCCTGGCTTTGTCACGTTTTCACGTGCACAATATCAGCGACCAGCGGTCGCTACAGTAATGCTGATAAAGCCAAATCCTTCGGCGTGATAACGAATCAATTAAATATTTACTATACAGAAATGTAATGCTTTTGTATCTGTAGTTTCAACTTTCTTTGTTCAAGTTATTCAATAACATAACCTTGTTCATAACTGCGCGCTCCTATCATGAGGTGCAATAAGGAAGAACTGCAGTTGACCTCAAAGCTAAGGACGGTGACAGCAGATCTTTGTTCTTTATGAATTTCTTTCCACTTAAAGGTGAGAGTGACCATGGTCGAGTTTCAATGGTTATCTGCGTCGATAAAACGATCTAACTGAGATAACAGGCAACCCTCTATCTCCATCATTTTTACACGGAAACTAGGATGTTAACCGTGTCGCATCAACATTTCGTATGTAAGAGACACACACTCGAGTTGACGGCGTGTGGGAATCTACGATAAAACCACAGTGACTGGTTGCTAATCATGAAGAAGAGACTTATGTACACCACCTGATCAAAAATACACAGACATATACATTGAAGAGCCAAAGGAACTGGTACACCTGCCTAATGTCGCGTAGGGCCCCCGCGAGCACGCACAAGTGCCGCAACACGACGTAGCATGGACTCGATTAATGTCTGAAGTAGTGCTGGAGAGAGCTAGCACCATGAATCCTCCAGGGCTGTCCATAAATCCGTAAGCGTACGATGGGATGACGATCTCTTCTGAACAGCACGTAACAAAACATCCAAAATATGCTCAATAATGTTCATGTCTGGGGAGTTTGGTGTCCAGCGGAAGTGTTTAAGCTCAGAAGAGTGTTCCTGCAGGCACTCCGTAGCAATTTTGGACGTGTGAGGTGTCACATTGCCCTGCTGGAACCGCGCAAGTGCTTCGGAAACAATGAACATGAATGGAGGCAGGTGATCAGACAGTATGCTTAGCTACGTGTCACCCATATCACTACAACTGCATACGCCCAACACCATTACAGAGCATCTACCAGCTTGAATAGTCCCCTGCTGACATGCAGGGTCCATGGACTCATGAGGTTATCTCCATACCGTACACCTCCATCTATTCGATATAGCTTTAAACGAGACTCGTCCAACCAGGCAACATGTTTCCAGTCATCAGCAATCCAATGTCCTTGTTGAAGGGCGCAGTTTCTTTGAACGGTTCGCACGCTCACACTTGTACATGGCCCAGCACTGAAATCTGCAGCAGTTTTCGGAAGAGTTGCACCTGCATCACGTTGAACGATTCTGTTCAGTAGTCGTTGGTCCCTTTCTTGCAGGATCTTTTCCTGGCCGATGTCGGAGATTTGATGTTTTACCGGATTCCTGATATTCACGGTACACTCGTGAAATGGTCGTACGGTAATATCCGCACTTCATCGCTACCTCGGAGATGCTGTGTCCCATCGCTCATGCGCCTACTATAACACCACGTTCAAATTCACTTAAATCTTGATAACCTGCCATTCTAGCAGCAGTAAGCTATCTAATAACAGCACCAGACACTTGTTGTCTTATATAGGCGTTGCCGATCGCAGCGCCGTATTCTGCCTGTTTAGATGTGCCTGTATTTGTATACGCATGCCTATACCAGTTCCATTGGCGCTTCACTGTATCAGTGGACATTTATATGCATGTGACCGCCCTTCGTCTTTATGACAGTTTGAAATCTGCTGCGAACACTTTAAGTGATGTGTCTGAAAGGAGAAGTGACAGCCCATTCATCGTCAGGTGTCGGAATCATATAAGGTAACGATGTTGGACTCTGGGTCTGGAACTAAGTCGACGTTGTAATTAACGCCAAAGGTCGGAACTCTGGCCGGGCCAGACAATTTCATGAACGTTATTGTCCAGAAACCACTGCCTTACTCACGCTGCTATATAACAGTGTGCAGCGTCATGCTGATATAAAGTCATCGTCTCCCAACTGATGTACGTGGTAAACAATTCTCTAAAACCTGTCCATATCCTTCCATATTTAGCGTTTTCTGAAGCACAATAAGGGCACCACACCCTAACCACGGCACAGGGTAGGCGCGCGGTCTCGGGCACCTTGTCAAGGTACCCCCTCCCCCCCCCCCCTCGTCGGAGGTTCGAGTCCTCCCTCGGGCATGGGTGTATGTTTTCCATAGTGTAAGTTAGTTTAAATTAGATTAAGTAGGGCGTAAGCTTGGGGACCGATGACCTCAGCAGTTAAGTCCCATAAGATTACACACACTTTTTTGACCTTTTTTTATTAGACCTTACCACAAATTTACCACCTTAACCACGAAAAACTTCCCCTCCTCTTATCTTCACTGTTTGCACTACACATGTTGGCAGATAACTTTCTCCGTGCATTCGCCTATTCCAAACCCTTCAATTGGGTTGCCACACGGTGTAGCGAAATTCATCACTACAGGCATGTGTTTCAGTCATCCACTGTTCAGTGGCGTCCATATTTAGACCACCTCGAGTTTCGCTTAGCGTTGATTACTGCTCGACCACTGCATCCCATTCCTTTTTAACTCCTTACGCACAGTCACTCTACTATCTGGACTGCTGGTAGCATTGTGAAACCCGAGTGATTCCCCCCTCTGATTTCATACGATTTTTTACAAACACCCTCCGCAATGTTCGGCGGTCCATATCCCTCAGTACATGAGGTGCGCCTGGCCTTTGTTCAGTTGTGGTTGTTCCTTCGCGTTTCCAAAAAAAAATGGTTCAAATGGCTCTGAGCACTATGGGACTCAACTGCTGTGGTCATTAGTCACTTAGAACTACTTAAACCTAACTAACCTAAGGACATCACACACATCCATGCCCGAGGCAGGATTCGAACCTGCGACCGTAGCAGTCGCACGGTTCCGGACTGCGCGCTTCGCGTTTCCACTCCACAGTCACATCACTTAAGCTTTATCAGCTCTTGCAGCGTTTAGATGTCATTGATATATTTGTTACTTAGTTGACATCCCACGACTAGAATGAAATTTTCACCCTGCAGTGGAGTGTGCCGAGATCGAGCCTCGGTCCGGTACCCAGTTGTAATCTGCCAGGAAGTTTCATCCAATGACTAATCGACGTTGGAAATCACTAGGCGCTCCAGGTCTACCCACTCTGCTGTTACTGTTTCTCTACTGACAACACAGTACTCCCCGCCTTCATTTGTTCTGACTGGTCCACCTGTCGTGACATCTAGTGGCCAGTTCTGCATTATGTAGGCGTGTCTGGATACTGTTGATCAGATAGTATGTTACCCAGTAAATGAAGCTCAAGTCCCGACCAGTGTGGCAACACTGTCGTGTTTACGTCCAAGTAGCAGGGAGCGAGTCAGAGTTCACTCCAGTACTCCCACAAGTGGAGTGCCATTACAAGCTACCCGTCTGTACTCCATTTCCTAGAATAGTACGGAAATTCAATATTGCTCCCCTTTTTTCACAATGTTTATTCACACTTTGATCTCTATACGCATAAATTCACATTTAAGTGAATATTCTAGTAATTTTGAAGATTTATTTTAAATTTGTTTCCTTACATATGTCAGTTCATTTAATGTTTTGATATCTGACACTAAGTGATAAACTTCATCTTTGGTCAGCTCATATTAAAGTGCATCTGTGTAATGTGTTGAAATGCACTCGAACAAACCAGTGTGCGCCCTGAGTGACTTGATGTTCAGTTACGGAATGGATAAATCAGCATGTGCTGTCTTGTAACCGTAAAAATGTTGTTTCTGATTTTTTGGTAGGTTTTTCACTGTTTCTCATAATATTTTCCGCCATTTGATTCACGAACTTTAAACCACAACCGTTAACCTTCCCAGAACAGGAACATACATATCCCATCAATTCATTCAAGAACAGAAGGAAATATTGTATTAAGAAGATTTGATCCTGATGATGGACCTGTAAGGACCGAAATGCATCGTGTGATTCCATAAAACAAGAAAAAACTGTGACTGTAGGCGCTATTATTCATACTTCCATATATGATTACAGCCACGTCTACAACTACAAAATGCAGATGAAACTAGAAGTTCACAGATGATAATTAGCTAATACGTGTTTATAACCTCTGATGGTGTCTGCCGTAGTTGCCCTGATACGTGAGACCCTGAAACGTGCGTCATAACACTATCAAATTGTCCACGAAATCGATATTACGGAAGATGGAAAACTCCAGTTTATAGAAATCCCGGCGGAGGTTCGAGTCGTCTCTCGGGCATGGGTGTGTGTGTTTGTCCTTAGGATAATTTAGGTTAAGGAGTGTGTAAGCATAGGGACTGATGACCTTAACAGTTAAGTCCCATACGATTTCACACACATTTGAACATTTTTTTATGAATCCAATTCTTCAACAGAACGACGTCTTCAACGTTTCCCATCACAAACCAGTGAGTCCCTCGTGTTGCCCAGAAACTCATCGTTCACGGTCTGTCGGCAAACACAGTGGCCGCTACGTGTTCCCATGAGGCAATGTTCACCTATTCCGCGCACGCTACAGCCGTGTGATTCACGAAACGTGAACACAGCTGCCGGCCTTTCGTAGCCCTGGGGAAACTCGGCCAGTCCGCTGCGCACTATACTGCGAGAGGCCCTGAAGCGCCCCAGTAAAACTGCCGCGCCTTCGGTACGAGCGTCCCCAGCAGAACAGCTGGAAACAGCCCGTGGCGGCATTTCTAGCTGCGTCAGCAAAGCGGCGAGTGCGCTGAAATGCGGGAATGTGTTTGCTCGCAGAAGATAGACCTGACCCGATTTCACTAGCGATGCCAAAGACGTAACCCTGTAAAATGTTTCAGGTACCTTATGTGTGCAGGGCAGCCTTAAAAGGTATAAAAACAAAAATACTACAGCTAAATCCCTATAATGCAATCAAAGACAAAGAAAACGACGCATCACTAAAGAATTATCCGCATGTGGTGGAAACCGGTAGATGTGATGTACATAAACAGACAAATTGGATGATTTATTCAAGAGAATTAGCTTCACAAATCGAGCGAGCCAATAACGCGTTGGTATACTTCTGGCCCTCATGCAAGCAGTTATTCGTCTTGGCAATGATTGACAGAATTGTTGGAAGTCCTCCTGAGAGATATGGTGCCAAATTCTGGCCAATGGCGCGTTAAATCGTCACAGTCGTGAGCTGGTTGGAGAGGTATGTTGGCAATGACGAAGGACCCAGTACAAAATCCAGAAAGGACTCAATATAGAGCCGGCTGCGGTGGTCTCGCGGTTAAGGCGCTCAGTCCGGAACCGCGTGACTGCTTCGGTCGCAGGTTCGAATCCTGCCTCGGGCATGGATGTGTGTGATGTCCTTAGGTTAGTTAGGTTTAAGTTGTTCGAAGTTCTAGGGGACTGATGACCACAGATGTTTAGTCCCATAGTGCTAAGAGCCATTTGAACAATTTTTTTTTGACTCAATATGGAATCCAGTCGTATGATATACCTGATTGTATTACAAAATACTTAGAGAAGAACATTGCCTGTACAAATGCTAAGAAGGTGCTCAGTGGACATCAATCATATAGGGGAGGAAATGAGTACATATTCGCAGGATTGAACAGAGAGGAAAATATTAGCCAAAAATGAAAAAATGTGCAAGCAGATATTTCGTTTTTTATTCTTGATTTATTCGCTGCTTGTTCCGTCAAGTGTTCTGCACTGACATCTGTAACCCAGTCTTTATTACACAACGAACTATGATAAAGTTTTCTGCATCCTTTTGGCACTAAACGTTGACTGAATCCAATTTCCGAATCTGTCTGTCCTCACTGGTGACACAATTTAATCTATAGCTCAGAATTCCAATTTAAACTTTTGCTACCAGCGCTACCGTCACTTTTGGCAACGTTTTGCGAATGTGAAAAATGCTTCGCTTTGACGTGGTTCGTATTGCACGTTAAACCGCTTGTTCGGTAAAGTTTACCATTCTATTGAGTCCCGAGAGCGCTGCGTTCATTTTCCTCCAGTACGTGTTGATATCCTTTCGCCATTTTCCTACGATCTCTGTTTTGACATACTGTATATCTTCAATAGGCCTCCTATATGGGCTTATTTTCTCTGATGTAATCAGACGTGGTGTAGTACAGAGTTCTGTTGTAGTAAATTATGGTGCTACTGAAGTCACTGTCAAATGTGACAACCTCTTTACTTTAATCCAAGTGAAAGGAGTGAAACATCGTCACTACTCATCTCTTTGTACTTTACAACAATTTAAGAAGTATCGGAAACAAACATTATTGTAAGATATTTCCCACGCTAGTACTCTGCCTCAAGTACGAGCACGCACGGTCACTCCACTTTGCCTGTTCGTCAGTATGATAAGATTAAATAACCTGCTGATCCGTTGCGATCTAATTACATATCGACAACTTGTTTATGACAGTCTAGGCGACGTTCCAAGTTCTGGAGGATTCGTTCCACGTGCGACTCCACAGCCGTAATTCGCTTCAGTGTTTCGTAACAGCCGGTACAGGTCGATCAATCCCGGCGTTGTCTGGTTCTCGTCTCTTCTGCAGACTTACTGGGGACAGCTGCCTGGAAGTTTCCACGAGGAGCAACTTAAGCCGTCACCGACGATCTCTGAGCTAACGGAATGTGAAACATTTTCAGACGTCTGAAGAGTACACACGCACAGTCTCAGTTGCTTCCTTTTGTTTGTTTCAATGCCACTCTGTTCCACAAGAAACTCGATCATACCGCTTATAGATGTCAACACACGGCACTCGGCGGAACAGGTTCTGTATCTGTCATGAAAAGAAAAGATCATCTACTTCATTCTTTTCGTTCTTCGCCACGATGTTTCGTTCTATTCAATCCTTGCAATACTGTCCCCATTTTCGTCCGGTTTGTTTGCAGTTTTGTGACCTCTTATTAGGATAATATCTCCCTTTTGACATGTCTCTTCATTATGCCCCCTTCTGACAGTTACCTTGTTCCATCTCCCCCCATGTGTCCCATTTAAACACCAACACCAACGCATTTTCCGGAAAGGAGTCCCAGTTTGTAAGACGTCATAGATAGAAATTAGCAAAGTACGTCATTGTATACTCGTTTCCGTACATTATTCTGTGAGTCTTCCGTGATTCAATCAGATTCTGGAATGTGGTATGTAACAACAATGTTCCATAGTGGGTCTCGTTTTTAATGTACATTAACGATCTTCCACTAGAAAGTCACAACGTAGTAATTTAATATTTTCCATGGATAATACAATTACTCAAATAAAAAAAATATTGCTAGTCTTCCTACTAAAAGATTATTTATTGTTTAGAAATATCAACAACGTCAAATGTAAATTCATGCCGTTAAATTTTGAAGAGTCCTAAGAGTGGTTATAGGCAGATCAATACATCAATAGGACAATACATATCCTATACTTAATGAATGTCTTAAAAATTGATGGCAATTGTGACTGCAGTATATGTGATTCAAAAACTGTTAGAAGTAGTTAATTCTGCTTGCTTCCATTTACCAAAGAGATACAGGATCATATTTTGTGGAAACTTGACTTACAGAAATATATTTCTAGAATACAGGAGCAATTTGTGTTAATTATGTCTGGTATTAGCCCTCGAACATCCTGCAGAAACTTTTTTATACAACTGTGGTATTTTGACAACTACTTCACAACAATACTCTCTAATGTCCTGCGTCGTTACCAGTATTTTTCTTTTCTCAAAACACATTATGAATCTGATTACAGTACTAACACCGAAAACAGTCTCTTTTAAGTCATCAAGCGTTTAATATCAGGTCCTCTGAACACATGTTATCAAGAATCTGCCAGAGGACGTTAAAATATTGTGGTCGGTACTGCAATTTAAGGAGGACGTGAAAGACCTTGTTGGCCATCCTTCTACTCTCTTCGATAGAATATTTTCAGGAAATCGTAAAACAAACATTTTTCAAAATTTAATATTTATTATTTTTGATAATAATTCATTAATTTTTATCATTCTGTGGTGTTTCATTTAAATAAAAAGTATATCTTTGATTTCTTTTCACATCCCAGAGACTTTGCCATTGGGATCTATGGAATACGATTCATCTGGTGTCGTGAAGGAGGTTGAGCATTCTGTCGTCTTTTTATTAGACTTTGATAATTTCCACGTGCGTCAGTCTCACCAATTTTCATACCGTGTACTCATTATGGCACAACTGAAATCACTTGTGTCTGTAGCCTACAAGTCCGTGAATATTAAGTTTGCAGAGCTCGAAACGACACAAATGGTATTATTCTTTTTTTAAAGATGTTTATTTATTTATCGAGAACAATAAGATAATAAATTAAATACGAAACAGAGTTGATATTTTAAAACGTTTCTCTCATCTTGTTTTGCAAATTGTAGTACAGTAGTGATACCACTGATGTCGACTTCCTAAGTCTTTGAGGCGATATTTGCGCTAAAGAAGTCGTACCTATTTACCTTCACCTACAGGGAGTAGCTGTCAACACCCATTACTCTAACGTAAGAATAGTACTTTAATACAGTGGGTCTTCTCATATGAAATTCGGAGCCCAGTTTTTTCCGCCATTTCATGAAGTTTCTCTACAGATTGTATTTCTTCTGATCTGTGACTGGAAATATTGCATTTTCTTCTGCAAATGCCAGACAGTGAAGGAAAATTTTATTTTGGAGACTTTTTCAAATATTCATACCTTTAGTTTCATTTTATAATTTGCAGATCACTTTTCCAGAGCTAAACTGAACAGCGATGGCAATCCATCCACTTGTGTGGCCTCTGTTTGATTTCGAACGCCTTAGGAAATTCTCGCAAAAGTTTAACTTGTCATATTGTGTTGATCAAGGGAAGTCCCCCCCCCTCCTCCCCTTTAAAATGGAATCCCTAAGCTCGTTAAACAGTGTATGTCTATCTACAGAATCATAGGCCTTTTTGAAACCACTAAATATGACTGCTGTTGTTTGTTTAGTTTTGTGAGTGTGGAGGGCGGTTTTAAGGTTTAGGATTTATTCTGCAAAAAAATCTCCGTTTCCTAAATCCTGGCTATTATTTTCCAATCAAACGGTTCGTTTGTTTTTCTAAACTATTAAGTAGGCTTCATAGAGGGTTTTTCTAGTTAGCTGAATTGCTCTGTAATTGTTTATATTTTGGGGGATTTTCTTACTAGAACTGATCTGTATATTTCTTAAAGAATGTGAGCAAGTTGAGGATTGTTTATTTGATTTCTTCCAATGTGAAGGTTGCTGATTCAGGATTTGGGGTGCGTTTCTTACATGTGAGTTGGCCTAGGGATTTTCGCAGATTAGGAGTTCCGAAAGTAGCGAAGGATATCCCGTACCACTACTAGTCATTTCCTTTCCCATTCCACTCGCGAGCAGACCGAGGGAAAAACGACTGTCCATATGCCTCCGTATGAGACCTAACTTCCTGTATCTAACCTTCTTGGTCCTTAAGCGTAATGTACGAGGAGCGTTTGGAAAGTCCGTGCACAAATAAAAACTACTTACGTGTTTAGGGTAAACCTTTTTTATTTTTCGACATAGTCTCCTTTTAGACTTACACACTTCGCCCAACGCTGTTCTAATTTGTTGATCCCTTCCGAATAATAGGAATTGTGCAAGTGTGCAAAATAGCTATTAGTTACTGCAATCACCTCCTCGTTTGAATAAAATCTTTGTCCCACCAGCCATTTCTTCGAATTGGGGAACAAATAGTAGTCCGAGGGAGGTCTGGAAAATGGGGGGGGGGAATGTGAAACGAGTTCGAATCGTATTTCCATTAATTTTGTAACCACAACCGCTGGTGAATTGTCGTAATGGAACAGAACTTTTTTGCGGTCCAATCGCCGTCGTTTTCCTTGCAGCTCTGTTTTCAAACGGTCCAAAAACGATGAATAATATACACCTGTAATAATTTTACCCTTTTCTAGATAGCCGATGAGGATTATCCTTTGCGAATCCCAAAAGACAGTCGCCAAAATCTTTCCGCGCCTTTTTTGGTGCAGATTCTCCCTTGGTAACCAATTGCTTAGATTGTTGTTTAGTCTCAGGAGTGTAGTAATGTATCCATGTTTCATCCACATTGACGAAACGACGCTTAAAGTCCTGAGGATTCTTCCTGAATAGCTGCAAACCATCCTTGCAACATTTCACAAGATTCCGTTTTTGGTCAAGCGTGAGCAATCGGCCTACCCATCTTGCGGTTAGCTTTCTCGTGTCCAAATTTTTATGCAAACTATTATGTACCAGTTCATTCGAGAGGCCCACAGCACTAGCAATCTCACTCACCTTAACTCTTCTGTCATCCATCACTATATCATGGATTTTATCAATGATTTCTGGAGTCGTAACATCCACAGGGCGTCCAGAACGTTCAGCATCACTTGTACCCATGTGGCTACTCCGAAAATTTTGAAACTGTTTTAATCAAAGGTGCAGAGTCACCGTAATGTTTATCAAGCTTCTCTTTAGCCTCCTGGGGGGTTTTACCTGTCGTAAAGTAATGTTCAATCACCACACGAAATTCTTTTTCGTCCATTTTTTGACAATCACTCGACTTCCTTGATTCACACGATTGCCAAACACAAGGAAATAGAGCAATATGGCTGAAACTTGCTGTGTGTTCTTTCCAAAGATGCTACTAACTAAACATAAACTTGTTACGCGCCGGTGGTGCCATCTCTCGGACTTTGCACGGACTTTTCAAACGCCCCTCGTATGCTGGCGGCAACAGAATCGTTCTGCAGTCAGCTTCAAAGGCAGGTTCTCTAAATTTTGTCAACAGGGTTGCTCAAGACGAACGTCGCTTTTCCTCCAGTGATTCCTATATGAGTTCCCTAAACAGTTCCATAATGCTCGCAAGTTGTTCGGACCTACCAGTAAAAATCTGGCAGCCCGCTTCTGAGTTTCTTCAATGTCTTCCTTTAATCTGACCTGGTATGGATCCCATACATTCGAACAGTACTCAAGAATAGGTCGCACTAGCGTCCTATATGCGGTCTTCTCTACAGATGAACCACACATTCTCAAAATTCTCCCAATAAACCGAAGAGGACCATTTGCCTCTCCTACTACAATCCTCAAATGCTTGTCCCATTTCATGTCGCTTTGCAACCAAAGCCCAGAAATTCAAACGACTAAACTATGTCTGTCAAGGCACTAGTAATATTAAATCCGAACATTACAGGTTTGTTCTTGCTACTCATCAGCATTAACTTACTTTTTTCCACGTTTGGGGCTATCTGTCATTCGTCACAGCACCTGGAAACTTTGTCAAGTCACGTTGTGTTGTATGTTCTTACAGTCACTCAGCTTCGACACCTTACCGTCCGGGGGGGGGGGGGGGGGGGGATCCGATTCCTCCCTCGGGCATGGGTGTGTGTGTTTGTCTGTAGGATAGTTTCGTTCAAGTAGTGTGTAAGCTTAGGGACTGATGAGCTTAGCAGTTAAGTAACATAAGATTTCACACACATTTGGACATTTGAACCTTACCGTACACCACAGCATCATCAGCAAACAATCGCATATTTCTGCCCACCCTGTCTGTCAAACCATTTATGTTTATAGAGGACAACAGAGGTCCTATCACACTTCCCTGGGGCACTCCTGACGATATCCTCTCTGATGAACATTCTCTGTCAAGGATAACATACTGGATTCTATTGCTTAAGAAGTCTGCGAGCCACTCACGTATCTGGGAATCTACCTCTGCTGGAAGTTTGCAGTTTTCTTTTCTGTTTATTCGTAGTGTTCCGTCTGGTCACATTTATTATATTACAGTAAAACATTGTGTGTATTTTAATGTTACGACAGTTAAAATGCAAGACAACATTCTGGAGGATTTAAACTGTGCGCCATACCGGGCTCGACAACTTTCCGAACACGATTCACTACTGTGCCTCACAGCTTTGCTCTCACCAGTAACTCTTCTCCTGCCTTCCAGACAGCGAGACTAGCACTCCTGTAATTCAGCGCATATTCCGCTGCAGTGCGCAAATTCAATCTGGAACAATTTCTAGGCTTCTGTTGCACGTTGAAAGGGGGGCTGACTGCATCTTATATTTGGCAGGAGGAAGAGGAAGTGAGTAACAGACTACTCACCCTTCACCAGAACCCAATACTGAATTGGCGCCTAGAAGGAGATCTTAAGTTGTAGTCACTACAGAACGTTCCCAAAAATAGATTAATTTTGCGTTATTTGCAAAAGTGTGACAATTTCTAGAATGGGCAACGCAGCCCGGCGGTGTCAGCACGAGACGTCAAGAGTCGCTGTGCCTTCCGTCGTTAAAGCGCCGCGCTCGGCTCTAGAGACATCTCCGGTGCGCCAGAGAGTGACGGGAATAACAATTACTGTCAAATAGCAGGGCTATTAGGGCCGCATCCCGGACGTGTCAATAGGCCATTAAGTAAGTTATGTCACTTGTCCCAAGGCCGCGCGGCGAACCTTCTAGGCGGAGGACCGAGAACACTGACCCGGTCAGCCACCGGCCGCACCCCGTCACACACGGTCCCCCAGCTGACGGCGGGCCGGGCGCGCGGCTTCCGCGGCTGAGGCTGCGCTTCTGAGGCGCGACGTGACAAAGCGCCGGCACGTTGCTCCAGTCAGCGTCCACATCGTACACAGAAGCGTCATACCCCAAAGTGGACGCTGCCCGCGCCCGCGTGCGTTCCGCTTCTGTGGAAGGGTTACTCACCCACACCTGCTCTACCCACCTTTGCAAAACCACCTTGTTAGTAGTGCACTCGTTTACAGCGCACGTGGCCTCAGCTTCGACGCTTACGAGTTGCAGCTTCTCGTTCGATTCGCATCAAACTCTGGACTTTCACGACACGAAGAATGTTCAGAGAGACCTGCAGTTGTCGTTGTTGTTGTGGTCTTCAGTCCTGAGACTGGTTTGATGCAACTCTCCATGCTACTCTATCCTGTGCAAGCTTCTTCATCTCCCAGTACCTACTGCAACCTACATCCTTCTGAATCTGCTTAGAGTATTCATCTCTTGGTGTCCCTCCACGATTTTTACCCTCCACGCTGCCCTCCAATACCAAATTGGTGATCCCTTGATGCCTCAGAATATGCCGTACCAACCGGTCCTTTCTTCTTGTCAAGCTGTGCCACAAACTTCTCTTCTCCCCAATCCTATTCAATACTTCCTCATTAGTTGTGTGATCTACCCATCTAATCTTGAACATTCTTCTGTAGCACCACATTTCGAAAGCTTCTATTCTCTTCTTGTCCGAACTATTTATCGTCCATGTTTCACTTCCATACATGGCTACACTCCGTACAAATACTTTCAGAAATGACTTCCTGACACTTAAATCTATACTCGATGTTAACAAATTTCTCTTCTTCAGAAACGCTTTCCTTGTCATTTCCAGTCTACATTTTATATCCTCTCTACTTTGACCATCGTCAGTTACTTTGCTCACCAAATAGCAAAACTTCTTCACTACTTTAAGTGTCTCATTTCCTAATCTAATCCCTCAGCATCACCCGACTTAATTCGACTACATTCCATTATCCTCGTTTTGCTGTTGTTGATGTTCATCTTATATCCTCCTTTCATGACACTGTCCATTCCGTTCAATTTGTGTTTCTACTTCTTGTACGTCATGGTTATTAATTCTACCGACAAAATATTATATGCCGTTTCCTCGTTTAGAAAGATATTGCATAACATTACGTCAGCGTGGTTCCTGGGACGGTTTCTCCCTACCACCCTTCACTGTAATCGTACTTCGTACATTCCTAAATAAAATTTCTGAATTTCCTGGAGAAAACTGATGTTTTCTAGAAACTACTATATGCTATGACATGAAATACTATTTTGCGTATCTAGGAGTTTTATTTGAGTACAAACATTGCTGGTAACGACGAATTTCGTGGCCTGCTGCATGAAAACGAAATTTTTTCTTGATATTGCCGTTATTGAGCGCTTCTGAAATCTACACCTGAACTCCCTCCGAACAGGCCTCTGAAGGTCCGAGGGTACCGACCGACCGTCGTGTCATCCTCTACCGACAGGCGTCACTGGATGCGGATGTGGAGGGACACGTGGTCAGCACACCGCTCTCCCGGCCGTTGTCAGTTTTCATGACTGGAGCCGCTACTTCTCAATCAAGGAGCTCACAAGGCACCCGCTTGCCAACAGCGCTGGGAAGACCGGATGGTCGCCCATCCAAGTGCTATCCGAGCCCGACAGTGCTTAACTCCAGTGATCTGACGGGGACCGGTGTTACCACTGTGACAAGGCCATTGTAACCTGCGATACAGAACGTAAGGCGAAAGTCAACCACAGTTGTAAACATTTTGTCCTTTTTTCGTTCGTCTGGTACATGCTTCCGTTTTAATATATTTATTTCGCGTTTAGTTGCACTACTGCTTTCTCCCCAACGCTATTTTCTACGCATGTGTGAATGATAAATATCAAACCACACACACAACACAAGCAAAAGACGAAATACAAAGACACACCGACAGTTGGCAACACTGCACAGCGTAAACACACACATGTTAATCGCAAAATGGAAAGTGCCAGTGATGTGTTGTAACAAATGTGGGTGAAAAACGCCGGAAATCGGCCACATGGACCATGGGAACAGAATGAACACAAAAAAATGGTCCAAATGGCTCTGAGGACTATGGGACTTAACTTCTAAGGTCATCAGTCCCCTAGAACTTAGAACTACTTAAACCTAACTAACCTAAGGACATTACACACATCCATACCCGAGGCAGGATTCGAACCTGCGACCGTAGCTGTAGCGCGGTTCCAGACTGTAGCGCCTAGAACCGCTCGGCCACCCCAGTCGGCAGAATGAACACATCTCCGGGAGCACCCATATGGACTAACAACATTGGAAGTCGTAAGTAACACCAAACGTAACCGGAACATTCCTCCAGGAAGAAATGGCATAATGTACTGTAGCGCAATATCATATGGTCAACGGCCGCCACTGCGACAGCAGTCGGACTGCGATTATGAACAGAGGTGAGGGGACTACGGCTGTTCCAGCTTGTAAATTAGGGGATTCTGTGTCCCTCTTTCGTCTAGGAAGCGTATCTTTAAGTTAGTGTTTTTCTTAGTGAAAGGTCTTTGCCTTTCTGCCCCCCTTACTCAGTTTACCACTTCTGCCAGCAGTAGCGCGATCATTTTCTGACTTTTGTATACAGTAGGTGCTGTCAGAAAAAGAACATGTTCATTTCCCGGCCTTATTGAATGTTATAGTCATCACGAAAGTGTTCCACATAGGCACACCCAATAGCAAGCTACCTAACAGTACTGTGTTAAGCATGGCTTAATTTCGATAATTTCTTCCATTTTTCATGCTATTTTATCCTCCGAAAGTTAGCTGAGAAATGTGAACATTTATAAATTTTAAAAAATAAACGCTTTTACTAAAATGTTGAGGCCATGACGGCCTCGACTCTCGTTCCTTGAATAGGGGTCTAGATAAGCGTTCTGTGGTCAGTGGAATACAGTGACTCAGGTTACTCGTCTGTGCCTTATTATTAGCTCTGCGTTTTGGCTTTTATGGACCTACTGATGCTGACCGGTCGCCACGTCGTCCCGTTTGTTAGGACGTTCTTTCGGACGTGGTCGGTGGGGGTGTGGGGTCAGAACAGCGTTCTCCCGGCCATTGTGGGCTTCCCATATTTTGAAGCCGCTACTTCTCATTCGAATATTCCCTCACGTGTTCTCAGCATACCCTGTTCCCGTCCTCCCACCAGAGAAGGATCCCTGGCAGTACCCGGAACTGAGCTCGGGTCTTCAGCACGGCAGTCAGACCCATTGATCACTCAACTACGGAGGCACGCCCACGTCTTATTACCTGACATAAACTCGCCTGATCATAGAGGTGTAATCCTCGAAACGAGCAGTGGTTGAATAGTAAAAGTGAGTGATTGCAGTAAATTGTATTTTTTAACTGACTTACACACACTATAGGTAGACGCCTAGACGGGTGCGAAAAGCTCAAAACTCTATTAATCAGAAAATTCACAGTCTGCACGGAGGCTGCAACCTCTCGAGTACCAAGGTCATCGTGAGCTGCAGCTGTCCGACATCCCATGGGCGCTCTGCTGACGCCATTGTCGGGGGTTGAAGGTTCCGCTGTAAAACGTATAGTGTTGTCCATAACGCCGGCTGTCGGCGTTTGTGACGAAGTAGGCCATTAGTGCGGCTTTTATGACAGCCGCTCGGTTAGAGCAGCGCAACACGCGGAAGTGTGCATGAGTGTGTCTTTGCCAGTCAGCGTGAAAGGCTCGACTTACCGCGCGCTACAGGTAGCCGGCCGGCTGCGAACCGAGCGGCAGCCTTCGCCTCGCGCGAGCGAAATTGGTGGCAGGTCGGCCGGCTGCTGCGGTGTTTGTCCGATGCTTTACTGCTCTTCCGCCTCGGCGTCCCCTGATTAATGGATGCAGCTGGCTCACACGCCCGAAGCCTGGACCGGAAACCCGGAAGTATGACGCACTCGAGATTTAAGACTGTCTCAGCGAGACACAGGCACTGCATGATTATAGGCAATAACAAACCTAGTCAATAGTGGCGACGTCACACTTCACTGTATAAACAGATGCAGTGTTAAAGAATTGTATAAATCGTGTTAGGGCGCAGAAGGTTGCTTTCCCCTCTCAACAGAAACTGAGGGCCAATGGCGTTCCTAGCGGGAATTCTAGTCGGCCTTTCTCACTCTTATCCTCTTCCTGTTATGCAAGGTCAAGCACACCGTTGTACGGGAAATGGAGCGTGAAGATATTTGTTTAACGCACGAAAGAGCTTGACGGGAATGTTGAAAAACTTGAATTGGGAGGCACTTTGAAGGGACATGTTAGTTAACTTGCGAAAACAAACAAGCAAGCAAGCCCCCGAGTTCTGGCCCAGATGGTCCAGTCGGACCGGCCAGCCGCCGAATTATCCTCTGCCACTGTCGTCATCTGATTACAGCAAGGAGGGATATGAGGTCAGCACACCGCTCTTCAGGTTGTTATCGGCTTTCTTGACCTTCAAGCTGCGAAAGTGTGCTCACAAAGTTTTAGGAACAAGGGTTATTTATTTATTTATTCATCCAAGGGTGGCCTCACAATGACACAGGAATTGTCAAGTTAAAACAGTGCTAGTCAATTGGCCAAAATATACACCACTGGCCATTAAAATTGCTACACCAAGAAGAAATGTAGATGATAAACGGGTATTCATAGGATAAATATATTATACTAGAACTGACATGTGATTATATTTTCACGAAATTTGGGTGCATAGATCCTGAGAAATCAATACCCAGAAAACCACCTCTGGCCGTAATAACGGCCTTGATACGCATGGGCATTGACTCAAACAGAGCTGCTCATGCAGCTTCAACACGATACCACAGTTCATACAGAGTAGTGACTGGCGTATTGTGACGAGCCAGTTGCTCGGACACCATTGACCAGACGTTTTCAGTAGGTGAGAGATCTGAAGAATGTGCTGGCCAGGGCAGCAGTCGAACATTTTCTGTTTCCAGAAAGCCCGGTACAGGACCAGCAGCATGCGGTTGTGCATTATCCTGCTGAAATGTTGGGTATCGCAGGGATCGAGTGAAGGGTAGAGCCACGGGTTGTAACACATTTAAAATGTAACGTCCACTGTTCAAAGTGCCGTCAATGCGAACAAGAGGTGACCGAGACGTGTAACCAATAGCACCCCATACCATCACGCAGGGTGATACGCCAGTATGGCGATGACGAATACACGCTTCCAATGTGCGTTCACCGCGATGTCGCCAAATACGGATGCGACCATCATGATGCTGTAAACAGAACCTGGATTCATCCGAAAAAATGACGTTTTGCCATTCGTGCACCCAGATTCGTAGTTGAGTACACCATCGCAGGCATTCCTGTCTGTGATGCAGCGTCAAGGGTAACCGCAGTCATGGTCTCCGAGCTGATAGTCCATGCTCCTACAAACGTCGTCGAAATGTTGGTGCAGATGGTTGTTGTCTTGCAAATGACCCATCTGTTGACTCAGGGATCGAGACGTGGCTTACGATCCGTTACAGCCATGCGGATAAGATGGCTGTCATGTCGACCGCTAGTGATACGAGGCCGTTGGGGTCCAGCACGGCGATCCGTATTACCCTCCTGAACCCACCGATTCCATATTCTGGCAACAGTCATTGGATCTCGAGCAAGGCGAGCAGCAATGTCGCTATACGATAAACCCCAATCGCGATAGGCTACAATCCGACCTTTATCAAAGTCGTAAATGTGATGGTACGCATTTCTTCTCCTTACACGAGGCATCGCAACAACGTTTCACCAGGAAACGCCGGTCAACTGCTGTTTTTTGTATGAGAAATCGGTTGGCAACTTTCCTCATGTCAGCATGTTGTAGGTGTCGCCACCGGCGCCAACCTTGTGTGATTGCTCTGAAAAGCTACTCATTTGCATATCACAGCATCTTCTTCCTGTCGTTTAAATTTCGCCTCTGTAGCACGTCATCTTCGTGGTGTAGCAATTTTAATGGCCAGTAGTGTGATACACAGCATAAACTGCTCGCTTTCAGAGGATACGACAGGTATCCTTCGGGCAGAGAACAGGTGGCCGGCTGCGGCCCTGATTGAGGATAAACCCCATGATTTGCCTAATGATCCAGAAAGCCCCGTATAACCCAAATCAAGATGGATGACCAGAGCATTCTCCCGAATATGAGGTCAGTGTCCTAACAGCTGCACTGACTCGCTCTGCAATTCTCTAATGAGTAGCCTTCCTTCATTTACACACATGTTTTTCATGTTACTACCAGTATAAAACATAGTTTACTTCTTAACTGTCCGCACACTGAAGAAACCCGCTGATGACTCCTGGACTGTTTACAGTCACTTGCTATAGTTCCACTCTTCACTGGAGCTCACACTGAGACACCCACCGATGACTCCTGGACTGAGCAGATGCTGCTGTGCCCCTTGACTCAATACCAGACTCCGTATTCAGCAACTGTCCACCTGAAAAACTAAACCAACGGACATTATTATCATGTATTATACATCTTGACACATGAACCTGGATAAAGCAGTAAACTACAGTCAAGTATTGAAATGCGACAACGAACTGCGGTTATCCCTTTCATTACTATCCACTGCCCTGGATCCTCTTAGTAACTTTTAAGTGTGTAGTATGCATTATTTGTGAAGACATTTTAGCTGACTTTTCAAACAAATGCCTTTTAGTAATCTTTTTCATTTCCTTTGGTAATTTGTTATATAATTTTATCTCTGATGTAAAATGCTGTTTTTAGTCTTTTGTTTGTGTTCCCTGGGTAAACGTAGCTTCAGAGTGATCTAGGCCACTAATATCGCTGCAGAACGGAGCTGTCTGTCAAACATTTTTTATTGTTGGGCAAACTATCAAAGATTTTTGTTGCTACATATTGAACTTCTTTGTGAGTCACAGACAGCCCTAATAATGGGTAATAAATGTCATTTTTCGCTCTAGTGTTGTAGGTATGCACTTCACTGTTCTTCTCAAATTGTAATGGGTTATTTATGATGTATTTCACTAGCATGCGTAGATCCTTGAAGAGGACGTCCGTCGGTGACACCACATATTATTCTTGTTGATCGTTTTTTTTTTTTTTTTTTTTTTTTTTTTTTTTTTTTTTTTTTTTTTTTTTTTTTTTTGCAGTCAGTACTTTCTCTCTAACCGATGAGTTACCCCTCAAAATTATTCCATAAGACATTATTGAGTCGAAATATACATAAATATAAGGAGGCTGATTCGTTTGTTTCCAAAATTAGCAATATGAACAACAAAATTTGCTGAACTTAATTGTTTGAGAAGTTCAGTAATATGCTTCTTCCAGTGCAAGTTTTCATCAAGATGTACACCCAAAAATTTGGAGCAGTCGTCTCCATTTAGTAAGTCCTTCTTATGTGCTACATCAGTTGTTGGTATGATTTTGCTTGTTGTGCAGAAGTGAATACAGTGTGCTTTTTCAAAATTTAGGGAGAGTCCATCTCGCTAACGTGATTGATTCAGTATTAGAATAATCTGCAAAAAATATCGATCTTGCTTGTTGAAATTAAGTGGACGGTGAGTCACATACGTGAGGACAGGAGTGGACTCAAACTTGAACCCTGTGGAACACCCTTTGTGACTGTGTCACTAATATTTTTTTATCCATCCGACATAGTTTAAATTATATAGGACAACCTTTTGCATTTTGTTTGTTAAATATGAACCAAAGCAGCTGTGCTTAAAGCCATCAGTTCCATAAAACTTGAGTTTTTCTAAGAAAGTAACAAGTTCTACACAATCAAACGCCTTGGAAAGATCACAAAAATACCGTATGGTGAGATCTTTTCAGAAACAAGCAACACGCAAATGCGAATTCTGACACAGAAACCTGCTACGTGAAGTTACGTAAGGTTCTACTTTGTGCAGTTACTCGGAAATGCAAATTATTTTCATATTCAAGCACGCCGCTGTGACGTTCGTTGCGTTGGTGTCTGAATTTTAACGGCCAGCAGAGTACACGGAGAACAGGAACGATGCTGCCACACTTCTCAAAAGCCCTACAATCGCTACTTTTGCCCTCCCGAATGCGAGTGCAGTATGAGATGGGGAACGGAGAACAACGGTAGTAACAGGAGGAACACGTGTAGAGGGAGCAGCAGGAAGTGAGACCAGCACAGCTGACAAGAGGCCGCCACGCGAAGGCGGCTGCTGCGCTGCCGTTCCCAGAACACACACACACACACACACACACACACACACACACACATGATAGCGGCGCACGGCGCAGCGGCGTGACCTGCCGCACAGGGGTTGGCCGTGTACGGGCCTGCCGAGCCACAGCGCTGCCCAGCGTGCGTGGCCATTGTTTGTCCCCAAAACCGTGTACACAACATGTGGGCTTCTGTCAACTCGCGACTCATCCACGCGTCGAGGGTATGGAAGTATGACGCTAGACAGGTGCAACATGGCTGCCAGCCCACGTGCTGGTTTCCACTTAGGCCTCTAGGAAAGAATGCCAATTTCACCCACAAAGAGCATTTCAAATGGAGTGCGCACACATGCCTACTTTGGAAAACAAACAAAAAACAGATTTTACCTTTTTATTGTGCTCTTTAGTCCAAAGCTTTTGATGCAGCCATCCATGCTAGTATATCCAGTTAAACGTTTCCATCTCTGCATAAATTCTCTAAATCACATCCATCTGAACATGCTTACTGTTGTCAAGCCTTGGTCATCCTCTACAATTTAACCCCCCTCCCCACTCCCCACCCCCCCCACCCCCACACCCCCACACCCCACACCCCACAACCACACTTGTCGGCATCACGAAACTGACATTTCTTTGATTCTTCAGGAAGAGTCCCATGAACCATTCTCTCCTTTTAGTCAAATTGTGCCACGTATTTAAAGCGCAAATGACTCTAAGTACCATGGGTCTTAACATCTGAGGCCATCATCCCATAGATTAGAACTAGTTAAACCTAACTAACCTAAGGACATCATACACATCCACGCCCGAGGCGGGAATCGAACCTGCGACTGTAGCAGCAGCGCGGTTCCGGACTGAAGCGCCTAGAACCGCACGGCCACCGCGGACGGCTGCACCGTATTTCTTTCCATCTGAATTTGCTAGAGTTAATCCTCATTAGCCACACGATCTACCCATCCAACTTCCAGTATTCTTTAGTGCAATCACATTTCAAAAAAATCTATTCTCTTATTCTCTAAACTGTTTATCGTCCGTGTTTCAATTCCGTACAAGTTAATTTATTTCACGGAACGAGGTGGCGCAGTGGTTAGCACACTGGACTCGCATTCGGGAGGAGGACGGCAAATCCTCGCCCGGCCATTTTGATATTGGTTTTCTATGATTTCCCTAAATCGCTTCAGGCAAATGCCGGGATGATTCCTTAGAAAGGGCACGACCGACTTCCTTCCCTAATCCTATGGGACCGATGATTGGGTTATTTGGTCTCGTCCCCCATGCAACCGACAACCAACCAACCAGTCTATTTCATGATGAACGTAATGTGCAAAAAATATTACATTAAAATACCAGAACAAAAGACGAATGTTATGGCATTTAAAGGAACACACGCTATCAAATAAAGACAACCATTGATCAGCGATGAAGTGAACAGGTGTCAAACTTCAACCATCTAGCATGCGACATACGTTATGATCGAAACTAAAGCATCGAAAATAAATTTAAAAATTTTCAACATGATTGTATCTCAGTACTCGGACCCTGTGAGGCCCCAGCCGGCTGCTGTGACCCAGCAGTTCTAGGTGCTTCAGTCCAGAACAGCGCTGTTGCTGCCGTCTCAGGTTCGAACCCTGCCTCGGGCATGGATATGTGTGATGTCCTTAGGTTAGTTAGGTTTAAGTAGTTCTAAGTCTCAGATGTTAAGTTCCAGATGTTAAGTCCCATAGTGCTTAGAGCAATTTGAACCATTTGAATCTGTGAGGCCAATTGACGACTTACTTGACTGAGAAGTAGTGGCTCCGGGCACGCAAACTGACAATGGCGAGGAGAGTGGTGTGCTGACTACATGTCCCTCCATATCTGCATCCAGTGACGCTTATCGGTTGAGGATGACACGACGGTCGGTCGGTAGCGCTGGGCCTTTCCAGCCTGTTCGGACGGAGATTAGTGTTTCACAATACAGCGGACTCGTATAAGTAAGACCAGAAAAGAGATACTGGTAAAATTCTATTAACAGTGGCAGCCCTGGCAATATCTACTATGCTGTACAGGTGACAGAGCAGAATCACATGTCGTAAACGTGAAAGAAATATACAGAAAGCTGAAATACAGTTCCTGCGGGAAGTTAATGACTGCAATCTACTGGTCCGTATGTGCATGAACGTAGGTCAAGAACTGAAGAAATACGCCTTAACCGACCGCAAATATGGAAAAGTTACTTGTGAATAATGGATGAGCACCAAATCCGTTATATGATCCAAAAGGTAGTCGAAACTTATGGAGACAACGCAAAACGCGGGTTGAAGTGTAAAGACAGAGGAGGCAACTGCCTAATCCCTGTGCAACAGAAGAAGATAAGGTTATTTTTGTTTCGAACGAATAACGGAAGGTACTTCATATCAAAGATAAAAGCGTCCCCATTCTATCAGTGGTTACCTTGTCACGCCTTCAGTCGTTGCTTGCTGGTTAAAGTACTGTGAACGTCTTTCCCTCTTTTTGAGCAAGGAATAGCAAAATCAGAACACGTTGTTCACGGAGATGCGTCACTATTATAAGGTGCATATTGCATATGTAGACGGTGGCTAAATGTATTCGAATACATTCTGAACTGCATCGTACTTCTGATCACGCGTTCACCTAATACATAAGGTAGCTTTTAGCCTAGTGGCTGTGTTCTCTGTAATAGACATACTTCCAGTGAAGTGGGGGACATCCGTAGCGCACAGCAAAGATGAAACGACAGTAGGTACCAATGTTATAGTGTATGGTCTGGCCCGAGGCCTGCTTCTAAAATATTATCCTTAGCAGACTAATCCATGCCAGTGTTAAAAGCACTCTCCTCCACACTATGTACTCTGAAATGAGAGTAAAACGCAACTAGAAAATGCAGCCCAGCTTCAGTGGTCATGTACAGAAGTCTGCAGCTGTTACGTCACAAAACTTCGGAATACCGTGGCGCCAGGTTTCTAATCAGTTGCGCGCAGAACACGCCCGCAGCAAACATTGACAGATACGCTGAGAGATATCAGACAAGCGGCCCTCCCTTTTCTTTGTCGTATCTAAGTCACGTCTTCCCCGAAATAGTCTGCCTCTACGTAAACATGGGACAGTTTTTCTGTTTCCGTTTTGATACAGAGGCTTCTTCCACGCCTCGCTGTTATTTACCTTAACTATGCAGAAACGGTACTTCCTTGTGACCGCTTGGTCAACAAAACATCGTAAGAAGTGTTGACATTAAAACAAAATAAACCGTTAGTAGGTATGTACGTGCGAACAGTGAGATAAAACATTAATGTGATTGAAACTTATTCAACAGTCTGGATTTCAGAAACATAACTGCTGTGTGTCCTGCTTTGTTTGATAGGGAAGATATGTAGTTCCTTCATATTCGTGTCTCCTGTACGAACTGTAGGCCAGATTTCCTGCAGCTAAGTAAACTCTGGAACTCATGACGATAAACTTCGCATCTCAGCGTTGATTACACTAGTCACATAACTTAGCAGCAAGGTTATCTCAAGCAGTTATACTGTTCGCTTATGCAGCTAACGGTCTGTGCTTCAAGGCTGGTTTCCAAGTACCCATAATGAGCCATGGATTCCTTGTCGTTCTGCAGTCTAGCTTGAATGACTGCATTCGTCGCGAGAGGCATCCAAAAGTCTTTTATTGCTGTAATGTAACACGAATCTGAACGCACATGCAATTGACTATGAAGAACAGTTTTTAAAGGTCTCTTTCAACTATAGCAGCAATATAATTAACGGAGTCTAGCCCAGACTTCCTATATGTCCAGTAAACGGAATGTTCATTCTGTTAATAAGTTTGTGTCTCTCTCTACTAAGACATGAGGCTTGCCGCTCTTCAGTTCTGAAAGTCACTTCATAACACAGTTCCTGTTTTACAGTGAGGATATCTTAGTGGTGTGTGTGAACCCTTTTGCCTTGCTTAAACGGGAAAGTGGGGGAGGGGACGGAAGAAGTGTGAACCCCAAATGCGCACATTATGGCGATTCACTACTCCACTGACAAAAAAAAGGTCGCTTCGTCGGAGGCTGTGCATTTAAACGCAATTAAAACAGAAGCGCGACTTATCAGAATTGTTTTGTCTTTCCGATAGCTAGATGTAACTAAACTCTGAACAAATTTTCTGCATCCTCCACATCAGTTCGCCGTGCGATGCGCTTACACAAATTATCACCAGTTGTGCAAAGTGACGCAGCGCCAGCTGCGCCGCTCGCAGGTGACGGGTCAAACGTTTGCTAGTTACCGTACGTCCACACCGACAACCTAGCACACTAGCAAAAAATAATAAAACAGTCAGACTAAACAAATAAGCACACAGGAAAGTGACTGCTTCACAACAACAAGAGGAATGAAAGTACCATTTTCAGTACAACCGTTCCTAGCACGGCAATGTTGAGTTCGTACGCAACTAAAGCTGATAACTGCCTTAGTTATTTTTAAGAGTTTTTCTTGAACTAAATGTATGTAGAACTCTTAAATATGTAAAAACTTAAAAAAAGTGTCCCTGGAGAACAGGACTGAAAAGGGGTAAAATATGGACGATAATAAAACTGTAGAGGACTGGCGGCAGTTAAAACACAGGGTGTCCGAAAAATCTTGCCCTGACTACATAAGATACAAATATAAAACTGGTGTCTAATTGTTTACAGACTATCAAAGTTTTTTTCACGCATCAGTAAACTTCTACATGAGCACCCTTGGTAGCACGTAGCACATCTAGGCCATATTCAATTTCCGTCCACACATTAGCCAACATCACTGGAGGGATCGATTCAACGACTGTGGTTATCCGTTGCCGCTGGGTTTCAAGATTTGGTACACGTGTTCGGTAGACCTCGTCCTTGACATAACCCCATAAAGACAAGTCTAATGGGGTTATGTCAGGAGAGCGTGGAGGCCAAACCGTTGGCCCATCACAACCAATCCATCGCCCAGGAAAGGTCATATCGAGATAGGCGCGGACGTCCAAACCCCAATGAGGCGGTGCACCGTCTTGCTGAAACAAGACATCGGGGTGATACTGAAGCAGCTGAGGAGCAGCATACAATTGCAACATGTCCAGATACATTGCAGATGTGGTGGTAGCCTCAGCGAAGAGGAATGGCCCGATAATTCGATCGTGCAATAGCGCGCACCAAACATTCACCTTTGGACTGCCTCTGGTGCACTCAATGACCTCGCCAGGGGGCTGTGAAACCCAAATGCGCACATTATGACGATTCACTACTCCACTGACAAAAAAGGTCGCTTCGTCGGAAAAAGCAATTCGTCTGAGATAACCATCATCCTCAATTCGTGATAGCATTTCGACCGCAAAGTCATATCGATGTGTACTGTCATTGGGCAACTATGCCTGAACGATTTGCACTTTGTATGCACTAAACAATAAACGTTTGTGTAAAATGTCATGGAGAGAGCTTTTTGGCATCTGTAATTCAGGTGAGGCAGTGCGCACCGATTTCTTCGGACTTCGCGGGAAAGACTGCCTTACAGCTTCCACCCTGCATGCTGAGGTTCTTGGTCGACCAGACCTCGGAAGGTCAGCAAGCGATCCTGTGTTCTTGTTCTCATACCAGGCTTTAATGCTCTTGACATCAGGTGGATTCCTCCCAAATGTTGTCTGGAAGTGTCTCTGCACTGTGGTTGGTGATCGTGTCTCATGGTACCACAGGACGCACTGTGCCTTCTCCTGATTGGTTAACATGGCTTCTTGGGCAATGCACCTCATCCACTACTTACGTACTTCGAACCTAAAACATTAAAAAAAACTTTGATAGTTGTGAACAATTGGACAAAAGTTTCACATTTGTATCTTACTTCTAGCCTGAGTTATTAAATTATCTAATCAGGGAAAGTCTTTTCGGACACCGTGTATGTTCCTGTGGATAACGTTAACAAATAAGGGGTCGTGTAACGTATGAAATGAATAGTTTTTATACCGAGTTGGCCAGAAGACAAACCCATAGACAACTCTTGCGAGCAATGGGTGAGTACATTGTGTTTCAAATAGATTAATCCGATTTTACATGGCTATGGCTCGGTGGTAATGCCAGCGCGGTTGCTCTGCGTGTTGTGTCAGAGGGCTGGACATTCTCTGTAGTTATTAAAAAGAATTGGCCGTTGCGAGTAATACTTGTGCTCTGAGGCATCAGTACAATCTTAGTTATGTATCCAGACGGTTCACACATCCCAGGAATCGAGGATCCCGACGACGTTCGCCTGTTATCGACATCGACACTACCGAGATATCAGTTCCGGGAATTCCAAGATTTTCGAGAGCGTTTTAATTTTACGTTTGAAGTCGGATAACAAATGAGTTCCGAAAATATTTTAATTTCAAGTTTGGAGACGGGTGATAAACGAAAACACCAAATTTTTTCTTGTTATATAATTACGAATTAACACTGCCCACATTTTTCATTACTTGTACGGTTAAATCTTGCTTCTTGTCAAATTTCATGGTTTTTGGTCAATGGTAACGATCTCTACTCTCTCTGATGTGTGACTTTTCGCGTATCAAAATACGTGACATAAATAGGTGTATCTTTTAATTTCATTGACTTCAATTTTCCCTACTGCCGAGTGACCATACATCTCAGTATGTGACATAAATACCTGACACGCCAATCCGTTCCTGAGGAAAATGGTTTTTAACAAAAAGAGAGACGGACAACAAAGAAATCCTGTAAGGGTACCGTTTCTGCAGGTTTAGGTACAGAACCCTAAACAGTAGCGAAGTTTTCAAAGATGAACTTGAAGAGATGTCACGCAACATCCGAAACAACCAAATGACGGAGAAACAGATAGATTTTTTTTAAAAAAAAAGAGGGTTAAGTGCCAGATTACAAAATCCAGACGTCTTGAATTTCCTATAACTGGATGAGCAAGTAAATTCAAAGATCGCAGGAACGGCATTCCACAGAACGGTGCCTAGGAAAGCACTGTGGTACTCAAAAGAGTCTTCGGACTGATAGACTGGTTTACTTACTTACTCATTTGCATCCTCTACACGAATAAAGACAGGAACATGGTGTAAATTTTAGCTTACGGTTTAGCAGAGGGTTTATTCTTAAAGTTCCACTCGATTTTACAAATGCATATTTTTTGCATGCGTTTACGAGCAGTCTGGCGGTATTTTTCACAATTACGTTTAGAATAACGTTTTAATACACTTGCTCACTTACTGGTCGGTGCTACAGTCCTTGTAGAACCTTGGCCTCCATTGATTTCCTTCTCCTATCTCAACTCCTGACTCCCATTGCTTTAAGGTCCACCTCCAAACCTTCAAGACGCATTTTTATGGGTCTTTCTATTCTCCTTCCCTCATCAGACTTTCATATAAACCCTCTCTTTACACTTCTAGTTTTTGGCATTCTCGGTGTATGAGGAGACCATCTTGTTCCTCCTCGCTTGATTTTCACTACAGTATTCATGTATCCAAAAAGCGTCAGTAGTTCTGTGTTTGTCCTTACTCTCCACATTTCGTCCTCCATCACTCCACTACGTATCTTCCTCAAAATCTTCCTTTCGCCGGCCGCGGTGGTCTCGCGGTTCTAGGCGCGCAGTCCGGAACCGCGCGACTCCAACGGTCGCAGGTTCGAATCCTGCCTCGGGCATGGATGTGTGTGATGTCCTTAGGTTAGTTAGGTTTAAGTAGTTCTAAGTTCTAGGGGACTGATGACCACAGATGTTAAGTCCCATAGTGCTCAGAGCCATTTGAACCAAATCTTCCTTTCCCATCTCAATAATCAGCCATCTTCCTTTGTGGTCATGCATAGCGTTACACTCCACACATTACCATAGTTTTTAGTATGGTCAAACATTGTTTGAAAGACGTACTGTTCGCTGTTCACTGTAGAAAATTATTTATTCACTTCGCTATTGCAATTTCAGGATTGGGCCATTACCAAGTGGTCCTGCAAAAGCTAAAAAATATACGAAAATTAATCACAAGGTGTATATATACCGAATCGCACAAAGAAGCCATCAGACAGTACTACATCATCATCATCATTTAAGACTGATTGTGCCTTTCAGCGTTCAGTCTGGAGCATAGTCCCCCTTATAAAATTCCTCCATGATGCCTATTCAGTGCTAACATTGGTGCCTCTTCTGATATTAAACCTATTACTTCAAAATCAGTCTTAACCGAATCCAGGTACCTCCTCCTTGGTCTGCCCCGACTCCTGCTACCCTCTACAGCTGAACCCATGAGTCGCTTGGGTAACCTTGCTTCTCCCATGCGTGTAACATGACCCCACCATCTAAGCCTGTTCGCCCTGACTGCTACATCTATAGAGTTCATTCCCAGTTTTTCTTTGATTTCCTCATTGTGGACACCCTCCTGCCATTGTTCCCATCTACTAGTACCTGCAATCATCCTAGCTACTTTCATATCCGTAACCTCAACCTTACTGATAAGGTAACCTGAATCCACCCAGCTTTCGCTCCCATACAACAAAGTTGGTCGAAAGATTGAACGGTGCACAGATAACTTAGTCTTGGTACTGACTTCCTTCTTGTAGAAGAGAGTAGATCGTAGATGAGCACTCACTGCATTAGACTGTACTACATTAGAAAAAATTGTGTCAGTAACATTACTTAGATTTTGCTTCAGTACACGTCAGTCTTTTAAAATTCCCCGTCATTAATACATTCCATCGTCAGAGATAAGCCTTTTCACAGTAGAAATATAGTAACTTCAAAGGAGCAAGACGATGACATGTACTCATGTACGTGTCGTAGGACTAACGAAGTGCAGGGTAAAAGATTGAAATGCGTGGTAAACATGGACACTGCACGCAGTGGGGGGAGGGAGAGGAGAGTGGAGGGTGATGAAAATGTGTTAGATGCTGTTGCCAGTTGTCCGTATCGTGGTTACAAGAAGTCCCCTACCGCTGATACTCGATTTCTGTCACCAGCTCTCAGTTCACTCCTCGGGGAACGGAAGTCCCAGAGGCGTGGGACGCGCGCTCAGCTTCCTGGAGCCCCGGGTCGGGCAGTGTGGACAGAAAGCCCCTGTCCTGCGACTGGGGGCACGCCGCACGCCACAAAAACACTGGGAAACACGGCCTCCGGCGTCCTGTTGGGGTGGGGAGGGAACTCGGCGAAAGTGTGAGGGAGACCGGGGAAACCCCGAGCGAACAAGAGAAGATACTCGGAACAGCTCTCTCTAGGCATCACTAGTTAGCCACGTTTCTCACCACTGTCACTGTTCCTCTGACCAATTTGCAAGTGGAGGCCATTTAGATATCATAGATAAACAATACTTGTCATTTGGAATAAAGAAACGAACAGTCGGTGTCAACTTCCCACAGTACATACTTTGCGTCTCTGGGAAGAGCTCTCTTTATACTCACATCCATTTCCTGGAAACGGCGATTTATTTTCGATTGTTCATTAACGTACGGGGTCACTTTCACAGAAGTGTTGAAACGACCCGAATGAGAAAAAGTCGTTCTGCAAAAACTGTTTGGAACTGAGTATCACTGCAGTTCAGTCTTCCTCAACAGCATCCACGCACGGAAGAGAGATTTCCAGCGAGATGACACAAACGAAAGTGAAGAGTACATCTTAAAATATCTACAAGAACATCAATCCCACCACAGCTCGTGGTCTTCCGGCAGCGTTCTCGTTTCTCGCGTACTGGGTGCCGGGTTCGATTCCCGGCTGGGTCAGGGACTTTCTCTGCCTCGTGATGTCTAGGTGTTGTGTGTTCTTCATCATCATTGACCCAAGCAAGTCGCCGAAGTGGCGTCAACTAAAATGAACTTGCAATGCGGCGGCCGAACTTCCCCGCATGGGGCCTCCCGGCTAACAATGCCATACGATCATTTCATTTTTTTTTTTTTTTCAATCCCACCACACGTAAGGTTGCAGGCAGCACTGGAAATTCAGTGACTCAACTACTGTTAAAACCCACTATTCGCAGCGATTCAAGACTTCAATCGGAAGTTTCAGACTGTAGTAAAATAGAAAAACCTTCTTGCTAACTAGATGACAAAATCTTCCGAAAACAGTCGGACGTGTTTCCAGTGGACTGCCTCGGATGTGAACCAGCGGAGCTTAATTTTGGGTTCTCTTAGCTGCTGTTCTGACTCCCAACTTTGCAGGAGAAATTGTTCATTGGTGAAACTTGTGTGCGCTACTCGTGGAGCAGGTGCGTCATGAATGTACAAGGGTAATAAAGTGGAGCCCTCATTATCGTAATTCTACATCTACATTTATACTCCGCAAGCCACCCAACCGTGTGTGGCGGAGGGCACTTCACGTGCCACTGTCATTACCTCCCTTCCCTGTTCCAGTCACGTATGGTTCGCGGGAAGAACGACTGCCGGAAAGCCTCCGTGCGAGCTCGAATCTCTCTAATTTTACATTCGTGATCTCCTCGGAAGGTATAAGTAGGGGGAACCAATATATTCGATACCTCATCCAGAAACGCACCCTCTCGAAACCTGGCGAGCAAGCTACATCGCGATGCAGAGCGCCTCTCTTGCAGAGTCTGCCACTTGAGTTTGCTAAACATCTCCGTAACGCTATCACGCTTACCAAATAACCCTATGACGAAACGCTCCGCTCTTCTTTGGATCTTCTCTATCTCCTCTGTCAACCCGACCTGGTACGGATCCCACACTGATGAGCAATACTCAAGTATAGGTCGAACGAGTGTTTTGTAAGCTTCCTCCTTTGCTCATGGCCTACATTTTCTAAGGACTCTCCTAATGAATCTCACCCTGGTACCCGCCTTACCAACAATCAGTTTTATATGATCATTCCACTTCAAATCGTTCCGTACGCATACTCCCAGATATTTTACAGAAGTAACTGCTACCAGTGTTTGTTCCGCTATCATACAATCATACAATAAAGGATCCTTCTTTCTATGTATTCGCAATACATTACATTTGTCTATGTTAAGGGTCAGTTGCCACTCCCTGCACCAAGTGCCTATCCGCTGCAGATTTCCTGCATTTCGCTACAATTTTCTAATGCTGCAACTTCTCTGTATACTACAGCATCATCCACAAAAAGGCGCATGGAACTTCCGATACTATCTACTAGGTCATTTATATACATATTGTGAAAAGCAATGGTCCCATAACACTCCCCTGCGGCACGCCAGAGGTTACTTTAACGTCTGTAGACGTCTCTCCATTGAGAACAACATGCTGTGTTCTGTTTGCTAAAAACTCTTCAATCCAGCCACGCAGCTTGTCTGATATTCCGTAGGCTCTTACTTTGTTTATCAGGCGATAGTGCGGAACTGTATCGAACGCCTTCCGGAAGTCAAAGAAAATGGTATCTACCTAGGAGACTGTATCTAATGTATTCTGGGTCTCATGAACAAATAAAGCGAGTTTGATCTCTCACGATCGCCGTTTTCGGAATCCATGTTGATTGCTACAGAGTAGATTCTGGCTTTCCAGAAATGACAGATAGGCGAGCAAAAAACATATTCTAAAATTCTACAACAGATCGATGTCAGAGATATAGGAATATAGTTTTGCGCATCTGCTGGACGACCCTTCTTGAAAACTGGAACTACCTGTGCTCCTTTTCCAATCATTTGGAACCTTCCGGTCCTCTAGAGACATGCGGTACACAACTGTTAGAAGGGGGCAAGTTGAGGAAATCTTCAAAATATTGTTACTGTAAACCCAGTCAGGAGATTTAGCAGTAGTTTACGGTACAACCGGGCAACCAGTAACTGCTTTTAAGGACGCTGTATGTCCAGCTAGATATTCGCTGACATATGTATAGCGTCATTTAAGGTTTCTACGTTACTTACATACAAAGTGAAGTAAAGTAATAATTGCACGACATTTGCCCAAATTAATGTGCCACATACTATTTTTGCGAATGTTGTTACATAGCTCTTATTGCTAACATGTGGCTGCTGCAGTGTCCCAAAATGAGATGAATTTAATGACTTGCCGCATGATTAGTTTACCCCTAATGCCAAGAAAAGTACCAACCACGAGATGAACAACTTGTCACCTTCACATAAAATATACCTAAGTTCAAGAAGGCGACCAACCATGAGGATTCTGTGCTTCTTAATTTGCACCAAGCGCTCGAATCATCTCCGAAAATTACAGAGGAATTTTTTTTGCGACATGTTGCCCGGTTTGAGATTAACCTGAGTTCAATTTGAGAGGGGCAGCGAAGTAGCTTAAGGTGGATAGGTGATCACCAATAGTCGCCAAGATAGCTTGGAGTTACTGCATGAGATATAAGTCAACAGTTGCTCATGACCCCTGTGTTATCAACTGAATCTCAGATTTATGGCGTTGCGAACTGTTGTTTACGATAACGTACAATTGGCACAATACAGTGCCAATATACATCGCATCTGTTGTACGACTGTATTCAAAATCTAGAAAGGTAGTGAATTGTAACTTCCCGCAACAGGAAGTCATTAACAACTATTTGAAATTCATTACACTGGTAAAACTGAGGTTTCCTCTCTTTGGTGCGGAAGCCCAAGGAACGATGGGGGGGGGGGGGGGGGGGGGAGGGAGGGGTTAGGACCCGGAATTTATACGATGACACTGCGGGCAAGTCTTTTTCCTGGCGTAGGCCGCGTGTGCTTTTTAGACTCACAGTAGACAGCACAGTTTACAGATCCAGTCTTTGCTGATACCAACAGCTATCGCCTCATAACGGGGGGGGGGGGGGGGGGCTATGTGTGCGTGCGCAGTCATTCGTATAATTTTGGAGTATTTTATTTTATTCGTGAATTTCAAATCATGAGGACTTGAGGCGTGACAAAGGCTCGTTACAGTTCTCCTTCAAGTCGGTGCTATGACACTGTTACTGCTCTGTATGTAATACAGTTCAAGAATTCAATACTTCTCGCCTCTCAGTGATGCAGACGGAGTCTAGTACTCTTTTTTTCCTTAACACACCAACTAAATACTGAAATAAGAAAAATTCCGCCCTTGTTGCCCAATAGTACGCCAACAGAATCCAAATATTGGTCGTAGTTTTTGCTAGTTATCCTTAAGTAAGGTAAGAGAAATACTAGGAGCGAACCATCAGTAAGGCTACAGCTACATTTCCACATTAATAGATGTCTGGAAGCAAAAATAAAAAGTCGATTTATATATTAAAGGTCCTTTACCTTCGACTTTTAAACAACGCGATACTTGTTTTTTTCCCTTTGTTTTTAGGCTTCAGCATACCACCGCCGTGCAATTCATTAGGGAGTTTTCAGTACTTGTGACATCGCGTTGTTCAAAAGTCGAAAGTAAAAGACCTTTAATATCTAAATCGACATTTTTTTCATTATTGCTTCCAGACATCTATTAATGTGTAGAATTGCAGCTATCAAAAGAAACGAAAGAAAAACATTAAAACCGATTCTGACAATTTCTTGATGCTACAGAGCACAGAGAATCACACCAGATGACACTCTGTTGTGTAAAAGTTCATAAATCATAATTATAGATACCTGGATTTTTTTCGCAACCTATGTGCAATGCTAAATCATAAAGGTATCAAATAACGGCCTAAGTTTCTCGAAACTTTAAAAGTTCTATGGTTTGTTTGTGAAGACAGATTTACTACCACATATTTTTCACGAGAACTAACAATTATATAACTGTCACATGTTTCGGACAAAATTTGCATTTGCTCTCGTGCACGGTGCGTAATGTATTGTGAGTAGTAGTTAGTTGCTGGCCGCATTTTCTTTTGTTTGTTTTAATCTATTTTCGAAGCTGAATCACGTACGTAGTTTCATTGTTTGACAGGTTAGAACTACTTCTTTCGTTTTCTTCTGGAATTTATACTCAGCGAGCCTTGGGCGCACTGAAGGGTTTTGTACCGTCATTGTCATATCATTATTATGTTATTATTACGATCCGGTCGTTATAATTTTGCATAATGGTATGTAAAAGTCACACTACAGGGAGGTGGGCACTCTGATACTCAGACGAAAATTCCTGCCTATCTTAGACAACTTGGTGCGCTGACGTACCGTGTAAGTGACATTAACGACGTGATCCCAGTATGTTTAAATAACACATGTGATGTTGTTAACATGTACTATAAAATGAATTGCAACTAATTTCGAAAGGACAGCAATGTATCACTTGACAATGGCTACAAAGACGAAATTTCGAGTGTGTATCTAGAATAACATTCAAATGCCGAAAACATTATCATCGAGAAAGTTTCAAAAAACAGGAACCACCGAAGAACGCTTATCACCTCCACGTCCGCACCATCTTTCTGCGGAACCTCACAACTGATTCATAGCGGCATTCCGCATGATGCTCTCCGGTCATCCACCGACTGCTAATCTGCCTCCTGAAAAATGGCAATCATCGTTCTGTCTCCGGAAAAGCAGCCCTTCCGTCTTTGAAAACGATACAAGTGTTACACCTGCAAAATAGCTACACGTTTAATGTGCAGGTAAATTATAATCCATTTTATGAAGATCGTCTCTTTTCTACTGAATAGAATTGTGATGCATTATTTAAACTTGTGCTGACGATAGTGTGTGCTTAGCAAGTTTGGCTCTGTGATAAATGATCTTGGCTCCCTAACAATGAGACTGATACATTGTTGGTCCGCACACCCTTCCCGTGGAATGAGCGGGCCGTTTGGCAGCTCCTTCCATAGTAGAGGTACGCTGTTGGCTGTGCGGTGGAAAGGAGTCGCACGATGTGTTCTTATGCAGCGTTGCCCCACACTGCTACAGTATACTCGAGTGCCTGACGCAGTGGAGTAACACACAGCGCGATGTGGAATCCCTCTGGCATAGCTGATTCACGACTGAGCAGCGGGTAGAGGGTCCTCAGTCTACCCACCATCCTCCGGCATAGCTCGTCGACGTGATGTCTTCGGATGTGGCGCCTTTCAGCAGGACACGTACAAAAGGGGAGGTACTGCCCAAGGGGACAGGGCTACCGCGGTCGTTCTCAAGAAGCATGGCCTGCTTTCTAACTTTATTTACATCAAGAAGTCCTGAAAATTCCCACTGATATCCTGGGATACGTTTCATCCTTACATTATGTTTCGACCAATTTGCTCTAGCAACCTTTTGTAGAGTCAGACCTGATTCTCCAAAGGGTTCCCCACTGACCAAAACTGCTAAAGTTTAACAATAAACGAAGCTGCTAACATTACTGGACAATTGTCATTTTTGATTTATCTGATTACAACTGAATAAGAAGATGTTAATAGTTAATGAAAATCTCCTCAGCTGTATTATTAAACATGTATTGTGTTACGACCGGTGTCGTAGGTAGAACGTCTTCAGGTCGCCGAATTGTGCTAAAGTGACGGCACAAATGGTCAAATTGTCGTAAGTAATGTTGAAGAACAAACGCAAAAACAGTGACCATAAATATTCCGCTGACTGCCTGCCGGAAGTTTGGCGAGCATGCTGCGTACAGTAAAACGAATTTTTCGTTCCACCCGCGTTTCGCCGTTATTATTTGAAAGGCTCCTTCAGTGGCCTGAAGTACGAACATATCTGTATTTATAATATAATGTTTTACGTACTGGACATTGTATGTTGACGTTATAAACAGTTCTGTCATTTTCTGATTTTCTTTTAGGTAGCAATGCGTTAAATTTCTACTTCTGATTTCATAGATGCTGGTGTACATGTATCCTCGTCACGGTTTCAGCGCTACTCTTCTGCTTTCTTCCAATGGAAATTTTATTTGCATACCACTAGAATATGAACACTCGTTTTCCTTCATGACATGTTTTGGACGTTGTTCCCAAAAGTTCAACGTTATTCCCAACTGTCAAATACGTGTCTATGATTTGTGTGTGCTAGGAATTGTTTTAGTGAAATGAAGTCATCATATGGCATTGATGGCCGGGTGTCTCCACTTGGTGAACTTCGGCAAATCTTTTCAGTTGACACCACAATGGGGACTTCCAAATTGATGATAATGAAATGATGATAAGAACAACAGAACATCCAGTCCCCGAAAGGAAAAAATCTCCGACCCGCCCGAGAATCGAACCCGTACCCATAACACTGCCGTCGAACGGGCTGACCACTCAGCCAGGGGGACGGTTTTTATTTGTTTCAGTACTGTTACGTGTATAAAGAGGTACCGCAATTTTACCTGGTTATTTCTTTTATTAACTTTAGGGGAGACTTTTGTTGGTAGTATTTCACCATTGGTATGAGGCATTTTTTGTGGTTATTTCTCCTGACGATTTTCATATCTTATTCTAACTTGGTAGGATGATGGTTATGGTCCTTTAGAGCTTCTGCAAATGAGGAATGATTTATTTAAGACTTCCAACACCTAATGTTCCCTTTGCAGCGTATTTTAAAAGTCCTGCACGTCATCCGCACGTATACTGCATAAAACCCTGACGTACAAATTGATTTGTTCCTGATCCCTGGAGCCGGCCGGAGTGGCCGTGCGTTTCTAGGCGCTACACTCTGGAGCCGAGCGACCGCTACGGTCGCAGGTTCGAATCCTGCCTCGGGCATGGACGTGTGTGATGTCCTTAGGTTAGTTAGGTTTAATTAGTTCTAAGTTCTAGACGACTGATGACCTCAGAAGTTATGTCGCATAGTGCTCAGAGCCATTTGAACCTGATCCCTGGAATTTGTTACTGTTACCTGGTGATTGGCATAAGTTTCTTTGGTTCACAATTAATCTTACCGGCAGGCCGCTGTGACCGAGTGGTTCTAGGCTCTTCAGTCCGGAACCACACGGCTGCTACGGTCGCAGGTTCGAATCTTTCCTCGTGCATTTCTGTATGTGATGTCCTTAGGTCAGTTAGGTTTAAGTAGTTCTAAGTCTAGGGAACTGATGTTAAGTCTCATAGTGATTAGAGCCTCTTGAACCATTTTGTTCTTACCGAGCGAAGGCAGTAGTGGCCATAATGACAAGAGATTAAAGCTGTACTAGGCACTTCATTATTGTAAAATCTACGTAAACTCGTTACTGAAAGCGAAAATACTTACGGCACTATATGAAAACGGTTAGTCGAATATGCTACATTACAGCAACGCTACAGGGGATACTCCCCACTGAGGTGACGAAAGTCGTGGGATACTTCATAATATCGTGTCGAACTTCCTTTTTCCCGTCATAATGCAACTCGACGTGGCAACAAGTGGTTGAAAATCTCCTGCAGAAATATTGACCCATGCTGCCTCCATAGCCGTCCATAACTGCGAAAGTGTTGCCGGTGCAAGATTTTGTGCATGAACAGACATCTCGATTATGTCACATAAACGTTAGATGCGATTCATGTCTGGCCATCTGGGTAGCCAAATTTTTCGCTCGAATTGTCCAAAATGTTCTTCAAACCAATCACTGACAATTATTTCCCGGTGACATGGCACATTGCCATCCATAAAATTTCCATCGTTGTTTGGGAACGTGAAGTCCATGAATAACTGCGATGGTCTCCATCACCATTTCCAGTTAATCATCGATTCAGATGGACCAGAGGACGCAGTCCATTCCATGTAAACACAGCACATACCATTGTGGAGACACCGTCTTCTTGACAACTTGAATCCACGGCTTCGTGGGGCCTGCGCCATACTCAGACCCTACCATCATCTCCCAACTGAAATCGAGCCTCACCTGACTAAGCCAAGAATTTTCCGGTGACGTAGGATGCAACCGATATGATCAAGAGTCCAGGAGAGACGCTGATGATGATGTCATGCTGTTAGCAAAAGACACTCGCGTCGGTCGTCTGCTGCCATAGTCCATTAACGCCAGATTTCGTCACACTGTCCTAATGGGTGTGTTAGTCGTACGTCTCACACTGATTTCTGCGGTTACTGCACGGAGTGTTGCTTGTGTGTTGGCACTGACAACTCTACATAAACGCCGCTGTTCTCGGTCGTTAAGTGAAGGCCATCGACCACTGAGTTCTCCATGGCGAGAGGTAATGCTTGAATTTGGTATTCTTGGCACAATCTTGACACTGTGGATCTCGTAATATTGAATTCTGAAACGATTTCCGAAATTGAACGTCCCATGAGTCTGGAACCAACTACCATTTCACGGTCAAAGTCTGTTAATCCCCATCTTGCGTCCATGTTCACGTCAGAACGCTTTCACACGAATCGCCAGAATACAAATGACAGCACCGCCAATGCACTGCCCTTTTATACCTCGTGTAGGCGATACTACCTCCATCTCTTACCAACTGAAATCGGCCCTCCGACGAGAGTTTCAAACCACAAGCCACCAGTCGAACAGCCAGAAATAACTGTACGGGAGGTCTACAACGCACAGCCCATGTCCATGTCTGAGAACTGTACTACACCATCCGAATAGTATATAGGTGTCTCGTGACTTTTGTCACGTCAGTGTATGTAAATCCCTCGTGCCGCTGAGTCACATTCGATATCCAGAGGCAGCTCGCGGCGACCGCGGAAATAGTCGGCCACCTCTGGACTGGCTCCAGCAGCGAAGTCTGGACCCGGGAGGATGGTGAGTCAGAGGGGCGGCGGCGGCGGACACTTCGTGCGTAAGCAGCGCCCAGCGACCGGCAGCTATTTTCACTGTATCGCCAGCCATCCGCAGCAGCCGCTGTGACGCAACGCCTAACCCCCCGGCCAATCCTCCGATGAGAGATTCGAACCACAAGCCACCAGTCGAGCAGCTAGAAATAATAGCACGGGCGGCCTCCAACGTACAGCCAGTGTCCGTATTTGAGAACTGGACTACACCACCGAACAAGACCGCCTAAAATTTCCCACGACTTGTCTGTTAAGGATTTAAAAGTAGATTGGTGTGACTTTTTCTGAAACTGCTGTACGATAAGCGTCAAGAGGTCGCAAGATCTGACAAAATCTGAGACAGTTATAAAACTACCGTAGACTATCATTAGTAAGCGTAGACTACGGTAGTTTTCCTAGTAGCCTTCGTTAGTTAACATCGTAACCGCGTTACCTGTACGTTATGGGTGTTGCAGACCTGTCGGGCGTCACATTTCGATCACTTTGTTTGTGTATAAGGTCAAAAATAGTTCAAATGGCTCTGAGCACTATGGGACCTAACATCTGCGGTCATCAGTCCCCTAGAACGTAGAACTACTTAAACCTAACTAACCTAAGGACATCACACACGTCCATGCCCGAGGCAGGATTCGAACCTGCGACCGTAGTGGTCACGCGGTTCCAGACTGAAGCGCCCAGAACCGCACGGCCACACCGGTCGGCTGTATAAGATCAGTGTCGTACTAGATTCCTCTAGAAATCGGAGGCGGTGAACCATCTAGAAACTGAGTGAGGATATATAAAGCGCCGCACAACCTACGGAACATTTTCGTTCTGCATAGTTACCCTCCTCTTTGTAACTTAAATGTGAAATGTATTTACATAAAATTGAAATTTTGAATGTTTAATTCAGGTTTTATTCGAAAATTATTGACTTGTAACGTGAAGCACAGGGATGTTGTAGCAAAATTTTTTTTAAAAAAATACAGATTTATCATATATCTCTATAAAACTCAGTTTCCTAAAAAAAAAGTGAAATCTAAAAGAAAAAAACGCAAAACAAAAACATATCTATCAGCACTTCAATACTTCTTCGAGCTTATACAAACATGTTTCTGATACTCATAAACAACTTACGCACTTATCAGTAATAACAGGAAACTCTTTCCTTTGATCATGATAAAGAATGTTCTATTGAGTATAAAATAACAACAACAATTATATAGATTTTTATATGTTTATGCATGTAAATTATACCTGCCCCTCAAAAGTAATTGCTTTGGTTACATAAAAGCGCAGAAGTTAAGCGATCAACTAATTTTTATTTCTTAAAGAATGCAATTTATATTTTGTAAGGATCTAAAATACATAACGAACTAACACAGAGCGATGTGTGGTTCTAATCAATCGCAAAACAAAGAGAAGTCGACGGCCCCCAGTTTCTCTATCATGTATACATTTATGTTTCTTTACCTGCCAATTCTACCCTACTACCGGTAATCCTATCATTCACTACGGTCCGGTAGTTTTGGTAGAGCACAAATCGACACAGATGTCGTACACTTGTCATTAAACTAAGATTAAAAAATTTACCCTTACAAAATGAATAAAACCGCCATCAATGAAGACTACTTTCCGCTACAACAGTCTTATTAAAAGAAGAAGTAAAACATTATTTTTTTATTTTCATAAAACAATTGACTTCTTACTAACAATCAAAACATTTATTCCGATTTCATTTATCTATAGGATTCGCCTTTGTGAATAAGTACCGAGCGAGGTGGCACAGTGGTTATCACACTGGACTCGCTTTCGAGAGGACTACGGTTCAGACCCGCGTCCGGCCATCCTGATTTAGCTTTTCCGTGATTTCCCTGAATCGCTTTGAAAGGGGACGGGCGACTTCTTTCCCCATCCTCCCCTAACCGGATGGGCCCCACGACTTCGGTGTTTGCTCCCTTCCCCCCAAATCCAACAACCAGCCGTTGTGACCAAGTAATTTAGTCGTAAAGACAGACATTATAGATAAAAGGAAACATTCTGTATTTAACTGACAGCTGAAGAAAACAGAAACACCAACTCAAAATACTTCACGTAAGGTCTTACCAGTGTTAGCTGCCCAAGTGTTAAGTACGTCGTGATTTTTCAAAGTCCGTCACTAACTAATTTCAAATACCTCTTAGGACTAATCCACTACATTTCGCGAATGCAGCCGTGCAAACTCCAATTTATCCACTGATTGTTCGGCCACGAACTTTCCTGCCTTACCCGGAAGGCAGCGGTCGAAATATCACTCTAATAATTGGAATTTACTTGGAAGCATTAGCGAAATGTAATTTATTATTCATGATGCAGTGTGAAAAGTCGTAAATGTACAACTTTTAGTCTCAATAACTATTTTCTAATTACTTCCATGTCTTCAGCTGTACTGATCACGACATTATGAACAATGTAAGTATGTGGTTTCGTAGCATTCTTCACCAAGCTGAAATACATATTCCTCTTTTGGTAGCCAGTAGCACGGTGGAAGTAAGGTATCCAAACAAGGAATGCAACACTGTTTTCTTTTGCTAATTTTCAGCCTTATGAAGAAGGCCCTAGGAAGATTTCAGCATTTATGACGAAATTTACGAGTTGGTGAAGAAGACGAAATGGGAAAATGATAGGTCTTAAGACCACATAATATTTTACTTTAACTGACAATGCTCTAGGAACTTAACAAAACAGTGTAGTAGCCTTAATACAAAATTCTTCAAGCAAAAGATTCGCCTGCTTTGTTTTTTCAGTATTCAGACTTTTATTTCGTCCTCTAAAAATTGAGTGAGTAATCAACTGGTAAGATGTACATCTCAATGTTTTACGGTTCACAATTTCATGAGATAATATTATATTACATCTCGTGGCACCTACAGTCCTTCAATAGGTGGTTCTCTCCAGCCTGTAAAGTAAAAACGAAAGTGAAATACGCACGGTATAAGCAACTAACGGCGCAGAACAGTAGGCGCCTTAAGGAAATAGGAAACATCTGACAGCCATGACGAAATAAGACGGACAGTATCTTCGGAGACACAGCACGCGTCTTTCTGGTACGGAGACTACGACTTAATGATCCAGCGGGAAGCATAAGGTTCTGGGCAATTAGTCTCCTTAACAACAACTAGTGACGCAGAATAAAGCTATTTGCATAGCTCTGTCACTGCTTATGTCACACTCTTCGTACCAAATAATTCAGATGATGCTTCAATATACCTGCCTCATTTTGAATTTTCAATCATTTGTCAGAAGTCAAATGTATCCGTCATCTAAAAAAAATGGTTCAAATGGATCTGAGCACTATGGGACTTAACTTTTGAGGTCATCAGTCCCCTAGAACTTTTAACTACTTAAACATAACTAACCTAAGGACATCACACACATTCATGCCCGAGGCAGGATTCGAATCTGCGACCGTAGCGGTCGCGCGGTTCCAGCCTGTAGCGCCTACAAGCGCTCGGTCATCTAGGCCGGCCAGTCATCTCAAGTCCTTGTTTCAGCTCCATTTGTTTATAAATGATTTTATATCTTCTATGAGGACGCATAGAAATACTTATTACACGACATCGTAAAAAATTTGATTTGGAGCGTTAAAATCAGTGCGTTGACACAAGTTGCATCTTACAAAACGTATTAGAAGCAAATCATTATATTTTATTTTTTAAAGTTACGTTCGACGACTTATCATCAAAACGAGAATTCCAGTCGTAAGTGTAAAATCAACATACATTATTTAATGGTCCCAAAGAGATCTCCAAACAGTGTTGTGATGACAGACAACAAAGTCAAATGGAGCGAATACTTAGAGACACGATGTGTTTTATGGAGAGGTGAGGGAACGAATTGTGTGACTGTAAACATGCTGGATGCCAACAACCGAGAACAACGGCTACAGTTTTTGAAATCGAGACAAAAGTAAACCATGAATGTGAAGTCCATGTTTTCCTGAAAACATGGATTGTCACTTATGAATATCGAATATTCTAACCTCAAGGAAAAGCCTCTGCCACTTTCGAAACAGCAATAGGGTAAATACTGTTGCGGGAAAGTACCCAGGAAGAACATGTGATAACTATATGCAGGAAAGGTCACGAAATTTGTCTTTTCCGTTGTCCTCTGGCGCTGTAACCACTGCCGTTGCTGCACCCTGTACCTGGTAGTGAACTCTTCGGGGAAGTGGACGTGTCTGGTGCACCAACAATGCTTCTACGTCACTGGGTTAGCAGAATGACGTCTACAGAATGGCACCCACTTGCGGAACAGCCAAGTAGCAAGGCTATAACAATTTGCGACATTCTTCATATTCTTCTTTTTCTTCTTCAGCGAGTGTATTTACCACGTTTCCGTGGCACTCTCCACAGTTCATCAAGTACTTCATCGACAGTTCGAAAACAGAAGAAATCGCTAAATACTCCAATCCACTAAAGGTGCCGTCAGTGTATGAGTTTTATAAAAAGCTATGCAATATGACTGAACAGAATGTTATCTAGACAAAAGGGAACTGTAGATCAATAACGGCATATTTATTACGGAAATAGATTAACTTGTAGATAATCACAGTAATTATCACAATGGAAGTCGTGTTGTCGACATTAGCAACTGTCTACTTATACACCGAAAAGCCAAAGAAACTGGTAAACCTGACTGATATCGTGTAGGGCCCGGGCGAGCATGCAAGGGACTGTTCAAATTGGTGGACGCCACGTAATGGTGTGGAGCGTGTGCAGTTGGAGTGGTATGGGACCCCAGATACGTCTAGATACGACTCTGTCACTGGCAGGTACGTAAGCATCCTGTCTGTTCACCTGAATTCCTTCATGTCCATTGTGCGTTCCGACGGACTTGGCCCAATTCCAGCAGGACAACACGGCACCCCAAAGGTTCAGAATTGCTACTGAGTGGTTCCAGGAACACTCTTCTGAGCGCCGGCCGGAGTGGCCGTGCGGTTCTAGGCGCTTCAGTCTGGAACCGCGCTGCTGCAGGTTCGAATCCTGCCTCGGGCATGGATGTGTGTGATGTCCTTAGGCTAGTCAGGTTTAAGTAGTTCTAAGTTCTAGGCGACTGATGACCTCAGATGTTAAGTCCCACAGTGCTCAGAGCCATCTGAACCATCTGACTCCAAGGAGAGGGAAAGACTCTGGGAGATATTTCTGTTGTTTTGCTTTGGCTAGCGGCTAAGCGCTGACACGACTGTCTTGTCTTCCCTGGCGTAAGTCGCCTCAGCGGTGACGCACAAAGCGTGGCGCAACACTCGCCAACTAAAGCCCAGGGGCCACCGTTTATCCGCCGAATTTTCCCGCCTCTGTACTTAAAACTAATCGCATCTCTGCAGTGTGGAGACTTCTGGCTGTACTGACACAATAACAATTTAGTTTCAACAGTAATGAAGCATGAAGTTTTGTCAAATAAAGACCTTTTTTTTTGGTTACCAGTCTTCTGACTGATTTGACACGGCTCCCAAGAATCCCTCTCTTGTACCAACCTTTTATCTCAGTGTAGCACTTGCAACCACGTCCTCATTTATTCACTGGTTGTGTTCCAATCTCTGTCTTCCCCTTACAGTTTTTACCCTCTACTGCCTGGAAAGCTATTCGCTGATGTAACAGGTGTCTTATCATCCTGTCCCTTCTTCTTATCACTGTTTTCCATATATTCCTTTCCTCGCTGATTCTGCAGAGAATCTCCTTATCTCTTACCTTATAAGTCAACCTAATTTTCAACGTTCTTCTGCAGCACTACATCTCAATGTTTTCCCATAGTCTATGTTTCACTACCATTCAATGCTCCAAACGTACATTCTCAGAAATTTTTTCCTCAAATTAAGGCCAATGTTTGATACTAGTAGACTTCTCTTGGCCAAGGATGCCCTTGTTGCCAGTTATAGCCTTCTTTTTATGTCCTCCTTGTTCCGTCCGTCATGGGTTATTTTGCAGTCTAGGAAGCAGAATTCCTTGACTTGTCTGCTTTGTCATCCCAAATTCTGATATTAAGTTTCTCACTGTGCTCATTTATCCTAGTTCTCATTACTTTCGTCTTTCCTCGATTTACTCTCAATCCATATTCTGCACCCATGAGATTGTTCATTCCATTCAACATACCTTGTAATTCTTCTTAGCTTTCACTGAGGATAGCAATGCCATCAGCGAATCTTATCGTTGATATCCTTTCATCCTGAATTTGATTTCCGCACTTCAGTCTTTCTTTTACTTCCGTCACTGCTTCTTCGATGTATACATTGAGCAGTAGAGGAGAAAGACTACACCTCTGTCGTACACCCTGGTTGTTCTATGAAGTAAAATGTTGATTATGTACAGAAACCAGCCACAAATTGGTTTTAGGTTACTTTGTTCCAAAATTACCGTTTCGCTTTCGAATTTATACAATTCATCGCCGAGAAGGTGTTCATGCTTTCGTCAAAACATATGCTGTATTTGTTTACTGCTGAGCTGCTCTAGGATATAAAATAATTCTCAGTTATAAACGTGTAGCAAAGTTGGTTGCGCTACAGACAGGTGTTAGAACGCAGCGTACGCGAAATGTCTGTCTGGAGCATTTGATTCAACACTTTTCTTCCAACATATCATATTCGTAATGTAGAGTGCATATTCACCGTCAGACACATCGGTTGCCATACTAGACTTTCACATTTGGTCACAAAATGGATTTCCAGTGCGCACGATATGACTTGACTCATAACATATGGAACAAATTTAGAGTTACAAAGTTCGTGAAAGACGAGGCACACAGATATGATATTTTGTGAAAGGAAGCGTAAATTACTGTTGTTTTAAATTTAAAAAATATTTTACATTAAAAGTACGGCATTAAATACTGGTAGGTAAATGGGATCATGTGAATTACAACGTTACAAAATTATTTTACAGGAAGATAGAGAAACAAATGTGGAGAAGAAAGTATGTGATATCCTTATGTGATGAGTGAAGAGTGATGAAGATTGTACCTTAATATTTATTGACATTTAATGCCATGAATAACACTGACCATTGAAGAAACATACAGTATTATGAGATGTGTGACGTTGGAAACAAATGCTCCAGATGGACATTTCACACAAATTGTGTTCTAACACAAGTTTGTACCGCAGCCATCTTTATCAGACGTTTGTACCTGTGAATTATTGTTTATCTTAGGGCAACTCACTAGTAAACAAACGCATCACATGCTTTGACGAATGCATGAGTGCCGCCTGATGATGAATTGTAGAAATTCGAAACTGGTAACGGTACTTTCTGAATAAAGTAACCTCAAACCAATTTTTGCCTGGTTGCTGTACACCATCAACGTTTTGTTTTGTATTATATAGTAATGACGCAATCGAATACGAGCGAAGTCTTAGCTTGTTGAACCATTTTATAACTGACCCCATGTGGTAGAAAACCGTGGTTTCTGTTGTTATAATAAATAAACAAACCGTCTGCTTCACTTCTTTTATCGCCGACTACCGGTTTCAGTGTGTGCTGCATATCATCTTTTTCCTAAAGATGACGTGCAGCAAAAACCGAACCAGTTTGTCGCTAACAGAGGGTGTGATCCACACGGGGTTTGTTTATTTATTTTTGGACCATGTCTCTACTTTATTTACTGTCGGGCCATGTCTCTTCTTCTTTTTCTTCTTCTTCTTCTTCTTCTTCTTTCACCCAATATTTCGACTCCACTGCTAAGATCTTCCTCAAAACTTCTTCAGACAGCTGAGCGTCAATCATGGGCAATAGAACGCCCTGTACAATGTGACAGTTATGACGGGCAACTCAAAATATATCTTGAATGCGTAAATTTATAGGGGAGTGGGTTACGGTAAATCAGATGGAGCATGTGGCGAATTTTCTGAGGTACGCAAGTAATTTCAACGTTTATAGCGACCGAACTATGAAGCAGTTTATGTATTTTCGATGTAACTATTTTCTGTTTCGTCGGAAGGGGCCTTCGAAGAGAACTTCAACGATAAACACGTATGGAACATGGTCAAATAGTGACTAGATAACAGCGCCGCAAACCACTTACCCACCGTCAGGTAGGAGGTTCCACAAACGTCCAGGGACGATTTGTGTGATTATTATTGTGACTGTCAGATCAAGTGTTGGAAATGTTGACCTTGCGCACTGATACGAGCTACACTCATGCTCACAAATTAAGGACAATGCTGATACATGGTGAAACAACGCTCTGTGGGCGATTTGCGGACTCAAATCAACTCAGGGTATGACCATGCGGTGCATTTGACCTGCGGTCGTCACTCGATGGCGCTGGCAGCAGTCCACATACGCACAGGTGTGTTGGTGCATGTCAGAGTACGGTGCAGCGAGTAAGTGTGCAGACGTTTTCAGAAGTGCTAATGGTGACTGTGTGTTGAAAATGGCTCAAAGGACACATATTGATGACGTTAGGAGGGGTAGAATACTAGGGCGACTGGAGGCTTGTCAAACACAGCAGGTCGTAGCACGGGCCCTCCGTGTGCCACAAAGTGTGATCTCAAGTTTATGGCAACAAATCCGGCAGACAGGAAACGTGTCCAGGCGCTACAGTACGGAACGTCCACCGTGTACAACACCACAAGAAGACCAATATCGCTCCATCAGTGCCCGCAGATGGCCACGGAGTACTGCAGGTAGCCTTGCTCGGGACCTTACCGCAGCCAATGGAACAGTTGTCTCCAGACACACAGTCTACAGACGGCTGAACAGACATGGTTTATTCGCCAGGAGACCTGCAAGGTGCATTCCACTGACCTCTGGTCACAGGAGAGGCAGTACAGCCTAGTGTCAAGAACACAGTATTTGGTCATTGGAACAGCGGTCCCAGGTTATGTTCACGGACGAGTCCAGGTATAGTCTGAACAGTGATTCTCGCTGGGTTTTGAACTGGCGTGAACCAGGAATCAGATACCAACCCCTTAATGTCCTTGAAAGGGATCCGTATGGAGGCTGTGGTTTGATGGTGTGGGGTGGGACTATGATTGGTGCACGCTGCACGTACACCCCTGCATGTCTTTGACAGAGGAACTGTAACCGGACAGGTGTATCGGGACGTCATTTTGCATCAGTATGTCCGCCTTTTTAGAAATGCAGTGAGTCCCACTACCTCCTGATGGATGATAACGCACGGCCCCACCGAGCTACCTTGAAACAGAAGATATCAGGCGAATGGAGTGGCCTGCTTGTTCTCCAGACCTAAACCCCATCGAGCACGTCTGGGATGCTCCCGGTCGACGTATCACTGCACGTCTTCAAACCCCTAGGACATTTCAGGAGCTCCGACAGGCACCGGTGCAAGAATGGGAGGCTATACCTCAGCAGCTGCTAGACCACCTGATCCAGAGTATGCCAACCCGTTGTGTGGCCTGTACACGTGTGCATGGTGATAATATTCAATAGTGATGTAGGGGTACATGCGCAGGAAACAGTGGCGTTTTGTAGCACATGTGTTTCGGGGCGGTTTTCTCAACTTATCATCAATACCGTGGACTTACAGATCTGTGTCGTGTGTGTTCCCTATGTGCCTATGCTATTAGCGCCAGTTTTGTGTAGTGCCTCACTGTGTGGCACCACATTCTGCAATTATCCTTAATTTATGAGCGTGAGTGTATATTCCGGGTACACAATAACACAAGTCGAATTTCATCTGGACTTATCGTAGCACAGACCCGCGCCATAAGGAATTTCCAGTCAACGGGAGTCTCCAGTTGTTTTCTTGCCACGAATGACTTTCTTCGTGGTTCCAAAAACATGGAAATCGCACTTGGAGCGATTGTTTCTGTATGGAGGATGTGTAACGGCTCCCAGCGAAACGTCTACACCGTAGTCGAAACAACCTTGGCAACACGTGGACGGGCATTATATTGCAACAAAATGATGTCGTCCTTCAAACCGCTGTTCGCTAACTTTCTGGAACACGCTGCTACAGTTAAGGCACAGTGGTACATGGACTCTATGCAAAAATTGAACCCCATCATCAGATCCAAACGCCTACAGATGTTGACGGTCGGCATCACTCTGCTGCAAGATACTGCTCGCCCACGTGCTGCCTAGTTTGTTTCGACTACACTGCAGACATTTCAATGAGAGTCCTCTTCACATCCTCCACACTCTCCTGATCTCTTCCCTCGCGATTCCCTAATTTCTGGAGTCCTGAAAAAAGAAATTCGAAGCCGTCGATTTTCTTCGGACGAAGATGTGCACGCCAAGACACAATCACGGTTCCGTAGGCAACTGAAAACATTTTTTCATGAAGGCATTGACTGTCTTGATTCACAGTGGAATAAATGTATTAACAGTTACGACCATCACTTTTGAAATAATAAACAGTTTGCTTAATTTTTTCCCATCTGTCTCGTTTTCATTCCACAGCCCCTTATAGTTCCCCAGTAATTTCTGGATAAGAGGAATAACTTAGTAATATTTGTAAAACCAGCTGTGTTAGTTCTTTCTTAGTTACGTACTGGCAACCAGTAGTGCAGCGAAAGCAATGTACCCAAATAAAGAATGCTACAACGCTTTTTTTGCTCATTTTCAGCCATATTAAGAATTAAGATTTCAGTAGTGATGCTGAAGCGTTGACTTGATGCTGATGATATTGAAGAAAAGACTGGAAAATTATTTCTGCTTTCAAGTTTTAAATCTGAGTGTTTCATAACAGAGATGGTATCATATTAGATCTCTTGGCAGCTGCCATCATTTCCAGGCGAGTCTTTCCAACCTGTAAAAGAAAAACGAAAGTTAAACATGTACGGTACCGGCAACTAACGACGAAGAGGAGTAGGTGTCTCAAGCCATAGGCAAACAAGAGATTGTGTATTCGAGAATTCGACATTCACCTCTCTGACGTAGAGACTGCCAGGACTCGGTGATGCAGTGAGTTGGAGGTAGGGGGACGGGCTGTAAAGTGCTGCGAAAGCTAACTCCGCAAGCGTCATGGTGAATCCACGTTTACAAGACAAACGTTCTCTGAAGATCACACCAGGGTGCCAACTGTTCACGCTTCTTCAACCGTACAACGAGGTACACGCGAACAAGCTGCCGAATACGTGGACCGACGTAGGCAAACGGATATGAACATACGTTTTTTTGATTGGGCCAGTTTTGCGTCGCAATATAAAATTAACATAAGTTCCATACTCAGGTGTCAACAGAGTCGGGAATAGAAGTTCCCTCTCCTACTTTTCCGATTTGCAGCCACGTCCTCCCAGTCTGGGTAAATGGACTGATTTCCATAAATGAAAAGTAAAAAAATAGGGAGGGAGAGAGAATTTTTACAAGTCTACAGGCTTTCGTACCCTCTGTAGTTGATGGTAAAATCTTATGAGTTGTCATCCCGCGTCATATTTCTCTTAGATTTCTTCGACGGCTATTCGTTTATTAAGGTCTCATGTGTCGCGAAATGGAAACAACAGCGAAAATCAAAAATGTTTTATTTGCAACAGCTACATCTTGCAGCTACTTCTCTACTGAGTCGCCACTCCGACTTGAACATCTGTTGTAGCATTGTACCAACTTTCCAATACCCTTGTCACAGAAGGCAGCCGCCAGTGCTTTCCGCTACTTCTCTACGCTGGTCTACAAATCATTGTCTGCGCTAAAACATTGTCTTCGTAGTCAGTGGTTCATGTGAACAATGAGATGAAACTCAGAGGGAGCCACGCTCGGGCTGGTGGATGATCAAACACTTCCCACCGAATCGCTGCAGGAGCGTCCTCATAGCTCCCTCAGTGCGCAGCCGAGAATTGTGATGAAGAAGGAAATTCATGACAGTTACGTTACATGGGTTGCATGAAATCAGGCGAAATCTCTCAGCAGGCACTCGGCGGCAGACGCTATTTTCTAGGCATCTTTACGTGCTCACTGTGTTCTCAGAACACAAGAGAGCGCCGTGGTGCGATCAACAGGCATGCTAGAGACACTGCTCAATACATCTGACCAAGGCTTCATAGGGTTTTCACTGGGGTTTCCATTTCGTGACCGATCGGTCCTTAGTGAACGAATAGCCCTCGTAGATTACTGGACTTTTCTACCCCTCTGTTGGGATCTTTCTTAGAATTTTTCTGGGTTCACTGAGTGGTTGAACTTTCGGCTTTCTTGCTTGGTTCAGTGTTTAAGGAGAGCAAACAGCTCGGGCGATAAGTCTCCTATTCACCCCCCAGGGCAGAAGAAGTGTACCCTCCCTATCTGCGTATAGAGTAAATTCGCTATTCCACTTTTGGAATGTGGAAAACCGCCTAAAATCAGATGCAGGTTGGCTGGCACAAAGACTGCTCGTCCGTAATCCACCAAACGGATTCGCTCCAGGGCCAGCGTACCTCCTCTTCCTGGGAACAGTCACATTAACATGCACCACTAACCAAGCGGTGTACTTCCAGCCACCGGGGTGATACACTCCTGAAGGAGACGCCAGCATAGGAGTCGAAACGTCAAGTATTCAAGAAATCTGTAGAGGAATATGACATAGCATAACAAGTCAGAATATTTTACCATCAGTGACTTTGAGGAACTTTCATGGGCTATCAAATGGTGGACACTGCAGATATAACAGCCTAGATATTCCTCGTTTTCTTTGAGAAGCATCTCCTATAAGAGACAGGGGAACTTGCCACATATCGATGAAAAATGCGTCTAAGGTTGGCGAATGGTATTAAAGGTCGCTACTGAAGCAAATGTGGTATTTCCACTGGCCTCTTTTGAAAGCGCAATCTCGTGGCAGAGGGCAGATATCAGAGCCCAGTAATAGTGACTGGGCTGTGTACGGGAGATACTTTTATAGCTGCCGAGGCCTCGGTTATTTTCCACCAGGAGAGGCGGCTGACGAAAACAGGCAGGCGCGTTTCGCTATTTCACGCTGGCAGTGAAGCAGCGTCCCAAAGTTACGCCACGAGGGCGGGTTATCTGCCATTTAGCGGGCTGCGATAGCGCTTGACACTGTGCTACTGGGAGTAGCGACCCCGTGCGTACGTCAACGGGCCAGGGTGGCGTGTTGCTATAACGACAGGCGGTCGTTGAGTCAGTTCGCGGGGGGGCCGGCGCTTGGAGACAGCCGGGGGTCAGGGGGGCTCGTCCCGATAGCGGGGGTCGCCTTTCCCTGGCCGGCCTATCACAGCCGCGCTGGCGCACCAGCTGGGGCTCGTCGCCAGCGACCGTGCCAGGTTCCGCCGTTGGCTGCCCAGAAGCGCGGTTACTTAATGGGTTACCACCCAGATGATGCACTTACTAGGACGTAACATCTCTGCACGAACAACGTCTTTACCAACTAATGACTAATTCGTGGACGTTCAGCCGAAGTGTTGACTCCATATTTCTGCACTTTTGTACTCGGCACCCGAAAGCTCACCATAGAGGTACGACGCACACGAACTGTGCAACTTTTACATGTTCTACACACGAACTTTGCAATTCTCCCAAAACAACCGCTAATGCCACTTCCCGAATTCGACAATTAGCATCAGATCTGTGATTTTCTCTTGAGCACTCACCGCAATAGGTCAGCGTTCCATATCGCAGGAGCCTACCAATAATGAGCTAAGAAGTATTAAATTATGTCTACTAAACATTTAAAAAAGAAATAAAATCTTGTCGTTGTTGCTGTGGTCTTCAGTCCACAGACTCGTTTGATGCAGCTCTCCATGCTACTCTAACCTGTCCAAGCTTATTCATCTCCCAGTACATACTGCAACCTACATCCTTCTGAATCTGTTTAGTGTATTCATCTCTTGCTCTCCCTCTACGATTTTTACCCACTGCCCTCCAATTCTAAATTTGTGATCCCTTGATGCCTCAGAACATGTACTACCAACCGGTCCCTTCTTCTTGTCAAGTTATGCCACAAACTCCTCTTCTCCCCAATTCTATTCAACACCCCCTCATTAGTTATGTGATCTACCCATCTAATCTTCAGCATTCTTCTGTAGCACCACATTTCGAAAGCTTCTATTCTCTTCTTGTCCAAACTATTTATCGTCCATGTTTCACTTCCATACATGGCTACACTCCATACAAATACTTTCAGAAACGACTTCCTGACACATTTATACTCGTTGTTAACAAATTTCTCTTCTCCGAAAATGCTTTCCTTGCCATTTCCAGTCTAAATTTTATATCCTCTCTACTTCGACCATCATCAGTTATTTTGCTCCCCAAATAGCAGAACTCCTTTACTACTTTGTCTCATTTCCTAATCTGATTCCCTCAGCATCGCCCGACTTAATTCGACTACATCCCATTATCCTCGTTTTGCTTTTGTTGATGTTCATCTTATATCCTCATTTCAAGACACTGTCCATTCCGTTCAACTGCTCTTCCAAGTCCTTTGCTATCTCTGACAGAATTACAATGTCATCGGCGAACCACAAAGTTTTTATTTCTACTCGATGGATTTTAATACCTACTCCGAATTTTTCTTTTGTTTCCTTTACTGCCTGCTCAATATACATACTGAATAACATCAGGGGGAGGCTACAACCCTGTCTCACTCCCTTGCCAAGCGCTGCTTCCCTTTCATGCCCTTCGACTCTTATAACTGCCATCTGGTTTTTGTACAAATTGTAAATACCCTTTCGCTTTTACCCCTGCCACCTTTAGAATTTGAAAGAGAGTATTCCAGTCAACATTGTCAAAAGCTTTCTGTAAGTCTACAAATGCTAGAACTGTAGGTTTGCCTTTCCTGAATCTATTTTCTAAGATAAGACGTAAGGTCAGTATTGTCTCGCGTGTTCCAACATTTCTACGGAATCCAAACTGATCTTCCCCGAGGATGGCTTTTAGCAGTTTTTCCATTCGTCTGTAGAGAATTCGCGTTAGTATTTTGCAGTGTGGCTTATTAAACTGACAGTTCGGTAATTTTCACATCTGTCAGCACCTGCTTTCTTTGGGATTGGAATTCTTATATTCTTCTTGAAGTCTGAGGGTATTTAGCCTGTCTCATACATCTTGCTCACCAGATGGTATCTTAAGAAATAAATATAAAGAAATAAATCTTAAGCACGCCCACGACGAAAAAGTGTTTGACGGAATTTTATCATAGTGATAACTTCAAAGGAACGATCTGTGTTTTACTTAGAGAAAAAAAACTTTCATTAGCTGTGATCGCATAAATTAGTCTTTAGTGTTGACAACCTGTTCCGACTGCTGTAACTGTCATTTTCCGGTCTTCAGAAAGTTTTGTTATAAAATGAGTCCCATTGTGAGTCATTAGCTCATGTCATGTTGTCACTGTAGTGGATAAAGTACAGCAAACTGTACACTGAAGAGCCAAAGGAACTGGTACACCTGCCTAATGTCGTGTAGGGCCCCCACGAGCACGCAGAAGTGCCGCAACACGGCGTGGCATGGACTCGACTAATGTGTAAAGTAGTGCTGCGAGGGAACTGAAACCATGAATCTTGCAGGGCTGTCGATAAATCCGTAAGAGAACGAGGGGGTGGCGATCTCTTCTGAACAACACGCTGCAAAGTATCCCAGATATGCTGAATAACGTTCCGTTGGCCAAGTCCATCGGAATGCAAAATGAACATGATTGGATGCAGGTTATCAGACAATATGATTACTTTCGTATCAGCTGTCAGAGACCTATCGAGACATATCAGGGGTCCCATATCACTCCAACTGCACGCTCCCCACACCACTACAGAGCCTCTAGCATCTTGAACACTGCCCTGCTGACATGCTGGGTCCATGAACTCTTGAGGTTGACTCCATACCCGTACACGTCCAACCGTTCGATACAATTTGAATCGAGACTCGTCCGACCAGACAACATGTGTCCGGTCATCAAAAGTCTAATGTCGGCGTTGACGAGCCCAGGCGAGGCGTAAAGCTTTGTGTCGTGCAGTCATTGGGGGTACAGACGTGGGCCTTCATCTCCGAAATCCCATATCGATGAGTTTCGTTGAATGATTCGCATGCTGACACTTGTTGATGGCTCGGCATTGAAATCTGCAGCAATTTGCGGAAGGGTTGCACATCCGTCACGTTGAACGATTCTCTTGAGTCGTCGTTGCTCCTGTTCTTGCAGGATCTTTTTCCGGCCGCAGCGATGCCGGAGAGTTGATGTTTCACCGGATTCCTGATAGTCACGATTCACTCATGAAATGATCGTACGGGAAAATCGCCACTTCGTCGCAAATTCCAGGACCTACTACTTGTCAGCCAATGTTGCTGATGTACGTGAGGAACTCGTGGAGAATTCTTCAGGAGTATAATCCTCATATGTACTTGAAGAAGTCACCTGTAACAGATAAAGAGAGTGCATATGATAAACGTGTATGTGTGTGTATGTGTGTGTGTGTGTGTGTGTGTGTGTGTGTGTGTGTGTGTGTGTGTGTGTGTGTGTGTGTGTGTGTGTGTCTGTGTGTGTATGAGAGAGAGAGAGAGAGAGGGAGAGAGAGAGAGAGAGAAAATGGGATGTTCCACGTACCTATTCATAAATATTTTCTTCATAGTATCAGATCTTCGTCGTGCTCTATGAAATGCGTATTCATAACGTCGATAACTGCCTCTGCAGTTATTCACCTATGGATATCACTGTAGGACTGAAGGACATAGGAGGATTGCCAGTGCTCATCCCTTTGTCTTTATAAATTGAAAAATTGTAGGAAATAGCACTGGTGAAGTTTGCTTTGAAATCTTCATCAAATGTTTCGAGATTCAGTCACTTTTTGTTGGGTTGCCATGTTTGATTTTGGTGCGTCGATACTCACAGCTCCACGAATCGTTGCGAACTGACAATAGTAGCACAGTCTAAAGCATACAGTCGAGACAGTCACTGGTGAGAAACCCATTACCGCCTGACAGACGACGTGACGCCTGCGATTCTAGCGGTCAGCTAGGGTAACGTCTGCTAGCTTCATATACATAATATTTTATTCTCTAACCATTTTGTACGTCATTTACGATATGATTGTTTTATATCTGATTCGGAAGCTTGAATGTATTTCAGTCCTACGGTAAATAGCAGAACGATCTGAAGAAACGAAGTAAAATAACAATGAGAAAAAAACAGAAAAAATTATTAGGAAGCACCTGGGATTGATCTCAGGTGGCCTGTTGCGTAAATAATGCGCTTGACCATCACGCTACGCCGTTGACGACCAGTCTGCTGAATAAGGTGTATAGTGCTAATCGGAAAAACTTTCGAGAGCATTTTATCGCCCACTCCGGCGAAATATTTAAGGCACGTGATGTGGAGACCCACTTCCTTCTACACACGCAATTTGGGCGAAACTGGAGTGTTCCGATTGACGACCTCCCCTTGTAAGATTTTTGGCAGTTCATGCGACCTCCACAGCTGACAACGCTTTTGTTCACAGGAAAAAGTTAAAGTTGCATCGAGGTTGGTCTTTGGCGCTCAGAAGCATATAGCTCCGTGTGGTAACTAAAGACTAGGGGGTCAAGTGATTCCAATGAATCAGAGTTCATTGATGACCTATCCATTTCTTTCGCCGCCGTCCTTGTTAAGACAGCGATAAAGGCAGAGTAACAACAGTAATCAGTTCTCGACTTCTTTTTCTTTCTTCGGTTGCTATGTAGCGCCCTCCGAGCTCGCCGTAGGAGCAGTTCTTGCACTGTTACGGGAAAGATAATGGTACGGAGCAAATGTGAGCTTGCGAGACATCGCTCACACAAGGGAAAGATCTCTCGTCCTGAGTATACGATATCGAGCCACCTCCTGGTTCTGCTTCACATCGTGTCCCTAGACGCTGAAGAGGTTAGGAGACACGGGCCACGTGAGAAAGCTACGAGGAAAACGGTGTGAGCTCCGGTTTCACGCTATTTTAAAAGAACGGCGCGCTATTTGTGTTTCACGCGTGTTGCCACTCTCCACGCGGCCTCCGGGTGACCCGAGTTCAGAATGGAAGATTCCTCGTCAGCGACTGCATTTCATCAGCCGTAGTCGCTGAGACACTCAGAAGCAGTCTGCGGAAGTGTAGTATTGCAAGTCCTTTGGTCGGGAATTGAAGAGCTATTGTATTGCTCATATTTACAATTCTGGCCATTACAAGTGGAAACCCAGAAATGATATCAAATAACGACTTAGAAACAAAATTTTTAAGAAAAAAAAACGCTCAAATTCTTTGTGAAGTTATTTGTCTAACGGTAAGAAATAAAACAGATTGCAGAAACATTTCACGTACCTCTGAATGTTGCTCGAAATCATACGAGCTAATGAGGTCCCGATGGAGAATTCAAAGCTCTCTTTTTAATATTTGTTGTGAATGGTGTCGAGCGCCATTCAAAGGCACGTCAAATGTTTCTGTAATCTGTTTTATCGCATACTTTTAGACAAGTCTTTTCACAAGACATCTTTTCAAATGTTCTTATAGTTAAATATCACTCAATTGTAACTGTTTATGAACAATATAGCAGCCCCTTCAGGAAATGGACTTTTTCACGTAGCTAGCAGCAGCTATTCGCGAAATATTCAAATTTTCCCTTGAGTCACTAATTACACTGTCCTTAATTACCATTATTACTTTCCAGTATTTTTTAAACGAGACCTTTCGCTAGTTAATTTGATAACCCAGTTGTCCATTTACCAATCGTCGTTGGCTATGACAGTTAGGACAGATTTCACTAGTTAAGTGTCTCATAATTACTATGATTATTTTCAGTTAAATAAATCTTTCTTTGCAGAACTAGACCTCAAGTTGATCAATTTGATACCTTATTTGTCCATCTCTCGCTCTTCGTTTGGCTATCAGAATTCGGATAAAAAACTTTTGTGCAATTTCTCCCAAACATTTGATCACTTACTTTCAAATGCTATTTCTGAATGAGAATCCCCCTGCGTTGCCTTTCCTAGTATACAAAATGTAGACAGCGTTTCTCTATGCACTTCGTGACGTTCCGCTGCAATGCCCATCTTTAGCGTATCAGTATGACGACTGCTTTATGCTGTCTTCATGGATACATTCCTCATATGTCCTCATCTGGTGCAAAACATCTAGCACTTCACCCACATGCCATTCTATAATGGACGTAGCCTTCTGCAGGTCTGTACAATAAGAAGGAAGCTACAATTATGGTGGTCTCTCTGCGTCTGTTTTTCTAGCTTAAGTTTTTTTTTATCAGTGTAGGAATGGTACATATGTCTCCTTACGCTACCGGCATCTTCAGCCTTCCCATCTCTTGCTAAACTGGAAACCTCTCTCGTGTTTCTTCGCCTCGGGTACAAGAATCTCTCTTAATGTCTAGCACGAATGAAAGTAGGTTAACAAATACATATTTAGTAAGTTTGACGGTCGCCCACCCTAGCTCTATAATATGACGCAAGTTCTGGTTCCTGCATGAGACAAAAATGAACCTTCGTTACAGATACCTGTAACTACGCCATAAACTCTGGTCTTTAATGACGGGCTACCCACTTTTTTAAATTTCTTTTGGGCTCTCTGTCGAGCGCAGTGATTCTGTTCGTGCTGACCTGAGGGCTCCTGCCACTTCTGATGTTCTTGGCGAAGTTTAGTAGATGTTTTCTTGTTAGTGCCTTGAGCGTTTTTGGTAGCCCAGTATTCGTTCATTTATTGCTGAATTCTGTCTTGTGTTCCTCGGACCATTTCTTGGTCTCATTGTGAATAACTTCGTAAGGGACGTTAGGAAGGGTCTGGTTTCAATAGCCAGATGGTCATCACGCCTGTTATTTATCAAGCCATGCCTAATATAAAGTTCTGCGAGGTATTTCTCTGTTTGCTTGATGCGCAGGGATCCAGTGCCTGTACCCTTGTTCGCTACTTTGAAGATCTTATAGGCCTGCCAATAGGGGTCCATTCTGTGCATGTGGCTATAGGAAGCTAGTCTTATTCTGATGGCTTCGGTGAGGTTTTCTTTTTGTTGGTAAAATTCACGATTAGGTTCGTACCATCGTCTCTTATCTGGGTCCTTGGCCTGTTACCTTTCGCAGGAATTTCCTTTCTTGTAACTTGAGGACTCTTATTGAGATCTTCTTGGCTGGGAAAAGCGCTCTGCCGCATAGAGGACTGACGGTTTGACTATACTATATAAAACTTAGAATACGTATTAAGAAACTACTTTATCTATCATCTGTCTAGTCACCAACATATTGGTTTGGGTAATGACGTTACTTACGAAGCAACACATACTACACTCCTGAAAATGGAAAAAAGATCACATTGACACCGGTGTGTCAGACCCACCATACTTGCTCCGGACACTGCGAGAGGGCTGTACAAGCAATGATCACACGCACGGCACAGCGGGCACACCAGGAACCGCGGTGTTGGCCGTCGAATGGCGCTAGCTGCGCAGCATTTGTGCACCGCCGCCGTCAGTGTCAGCCAGTTTGCCGTAGCATACGGAGCTCCATCGCAGTCTTTAACACTGGTAGCATGCCGCGACAGCGTGGACGTGAACCGTATGTGCAGTTGACGGACTTTGAGCGAGGGCGTATAGTGGGCATGCGGGAGGCCGGGTGGACGTACCGCCGAATTGCTCAACACGTGGGGCGTGAGGTCTCCACAGTACATCGATGTTGTCGCCAGTGGTCGGCGGAAGGTGCACCTGTCCGTCGACCTGGGACCGGACCGCAGCGACGCACGGATGCACGCCAAGACCGTAGGATCCTACGCAGTGCCGTAGGGGACCGCACCGCCACTTCCCAGCAAATTAGGGACACTGTTGCTCCTGGGGTATCGGCGAGGACCATTTGCAACCGTCTCCATGAAGCTGGGCTACGGTCCCGCACACCGTTAGGCCGTCATCCGCTCACGCCCCAACATCGTGCAGCCCGCCTCCAGAGGTGTCGCGACAGGCGTGAATGGAGGGACGAATGGAGACGTGTCATCTTCAGCGATGAGAGTCGCTTCTGCCTTGGTGCCAATGATGGTCGTATGCGTGTTTGGCGCCGTGCAGGTGAGCGCCACAATCAGAACTGCATACGACCGAGGCACACAGGGCCAACACCCGGCATCATGGTGTGGGGAGCGATCTCCTACACTGGCCGTACACCTCTAGTGATCGTCGAGGGAACACTGAATAGTCCACGGTACATCCAAACCGTCATCGAACCCATCGTTCTACCATTCCTAGACCGGCAAGGGAACTTGCTGTTCCAACAGGACAATGCACGTCCGCATGTATCCCGTGCCACCCAACGTGCTCTAGAAGGTGTAAGTCAACTACCCTGGCCAGCAAGATCTCCGAATCTGTCCCCCATTGAGCATGTTTGGGACTGGATGAAGCGTCGTCTCACGCGGTCTGCATGTCCAGCACGAACGCTGGTCCAACTGAGGTGCCAGGTGGAAATGGCATGCCAAGCCGTTCCACAGGACTACATCCAGCATCTCTACGATCGTCTCCATGGGAGAATAGCAGCCTGCATTGCTGCGAAAGGCGGATATACACTGTACTAGTGCCGACATTGTGCATGCTCTGTTGCCTGTGTCTATGTGCCTGTGGTTCTGTCAGTGTGATCATGTGATGTATCTGACCCCAGGAATGTGTCAATAAAGTTTCCCCTTCCTGGGACAATGAATTCACGGTGTTCTTATTTCAATTTCCAGGAGTGTATTAGCTGTCATATTTCACAACATAGCCTCTCCGGTGACATTTGTGCTGTAAGTACATCGTCCTTCATGAAAAATGTACAGCTCAAAAATTATTGTGTGAATTGTTTTTATGAGGGTATTATGACTGAAGCAAATGCATCATCGGAAGGGATTGTTCAACTCTCCCCCCTCCCTTCCTGCCCTCTCACTTCCTTAGTGGTAATACAGAGGAATCGCCAGCATGGGTTTCATCCTTTTCCTTCTCTTTCAGTGCCAACAGCCACTTTTTCTTCTTTTTGCTGGCCTTTATTACATATTTTCGAGGGGTGAGCATGTTAACCTGGATTAGTCAATCTTAGTGATGGGGGAGGCTGGGTGCCCTTCAAGTCACTGCATTCCCCACCCCTTTGGGACGACGGAACTGTATAAGCCAACTATCTGCGTCCAGTGTTATGCTCTGTGAATGTGCTAGAACGTTTTCGAAATGTTTGTCAGTCGTGTAGCTGAGGTGGTACTTGGGTACCAGCCCAGTATTCGCCAGAATGGGTGTGGGAAACCGCCTGAAAACCACATCCAGTCCGACCAGCACACCGACCCCCGTCTTAGTCCACTAGACGGATATAATCGGGTGCGGTAGCGCTAGTCAGAATTCCGGAAGCAGCGTGCTATGTGCGCGTTTATCGGTTAGTGGCAACAGCTACACTGACGCGAAACTACTTCCTGCTCGCATTGTGATCTAAACCAAACAGTAGAACTTGGGGCAGGCCACTCATACCTACTGGAAGAAAAGTCTTACCATGAAATAGGAAACCTTAGCAGCAACAACGACATTTTACTGAAAATCGTAATAACATGCACATCGTCTGCAGTTAATTACATAACGAATCTAGTGAAATCCTCCTTTTGTTACTTTCGCTTTTAAAGTTACACGCATATACGCATGTGAAGCAGACAGTTGCCTTTTTGGTAGAGGACAATGATAGACCAACTAAGATTCCTTGCGAAATATGGGGCCCTTTTCACGTCGGTTTTATAATTCAGCGAGTTTCAAGTCGTTACAACACTACACATTCTAGTAGTCGTTGCGAAATTTCAAACCACGTTCTAGACATCCCCGTAGTCAGATGAAAAGTTGAATTTGGGTATGTCAAAGACAAATTCAGTTGGGCCGTTTACTTGCCAGTATGGAATATAAAAAATGTTTTTTTGTTGTTATGTCTACCTGTATATGATAGCAAGAGACGGAGAGAGAGAAAGAAACGAGACTTTATACGAACTAAAAACATAAAACTTGCAGTAGGCAAGGAAGAACGGGAAACATTGAATTATGGTAAATGAAATGACTCTAAAGACACAAATTTTTTTTGAAAAAGTCACGTCTCAAAGTCTCACTGAATAAAAGTAGGAGGTATTCCTGACAATATAATCTCGTTTTAACACGGTCAGCGAATTCCGCATCATCGGTATGGGCGCTGTGTTCCTGTACTGGAAATGATTCAGAACTTGGCTCGCAAAACGAATTTCGCGGGCAGGTTAGTCCAGACACGTGTTTGTGCCACTTGCGTGCTCGCTGTATCTCTAGTGCTGCCCCTAGCGCCCATCGCCAGAAGCTCCTGTTACGCGGTGCTTGGAGCAGGTAGTTTGCAGTACGCTGCACAGATGGCGCTGACGAATCAGCTCGCGCTTGCTGTCGAGGAACTCCACGTTTACCGTTTCGCACAGCACAAACCTTCTTTCAAACCGAACGCAAGTGGCACCTTGTAAGTGGCAGCTGCTCAGTTTCGGAAAATCAAAATGCTTCTTGATATTCAAAATTTGAGACAGTTTCTGTCTAGATTACGACTTGGTAAAATTTAAGAATCAGGACTACAGGGTCCTGGTCGACGTCAGACAGTTACAAAGTGTACCGTATTTGAATTGTGGATAGTTCGTTATTCTGAGTTTAACATCATTCTAGAACCTACATACATATCCATTGGATGTGTTTTGGGTCTCGCCAAAGCGAGAATTTGGTAACAGGCGAGGGAGTTGAACGGACTTCCGGTTGATAGCTGACACGTACAGCTAATCGGTAACACGTGGTGGTTTCCGCCGGTGACTGCAGCGTGTCGCAATGGAAGCGCCGCACGGCGCACGCCACGAACGCTTCACGTGATCAGCCAGCCAGCGAGACAGCCTGCGCCACTTTGCACCTCCGTCGGATTTGCGAAAGCGAGCTGTCGTTCCAGCGACGGACGTGAGCTCACCACTTGCCTGGAATCCGACTTCTCCGTCCACTGTTGACACTTGGTGACTGCAGTACATACCGTCTACGTTACGTTTCACGGAAACCGTCTGGTTCAAACCGCCTGCGGAGGCACCACGTTAAAAAAGCCTCTGTAACTGGATGTGGAACTGGAGTTTGTCTCTTTAACTCCTGTCTTTGTGGCTATTTTTGTATTTCTTTTCCTTTTTCCATCGCTCTCCTGACTGGTCTTATGCGATCCTAAAACCTTCCTCTCCTGTGTCAAGCTCTTCGTCCGAGTAGCACTCACGGCCACGTGGGGTTTCCTACAGTGGGGTTTCCTACAAGGGTGCAGCAGGTAGCGTAGCTGTCCATAGCAACCGGTTCCCTAACGAGGTGTTTGCGAACTGAGCCTCCTCCACTGCTTGCCTACCCCAGGCGCTCACCTTCAGTGCAGATGTTGTCACAATTTCTCAGATGGTGTCGTCGTCGATCAGCATCAATAATTTCGCAAAGTTAACTTGCCGATTCTAGAGTTTCGTCATATATGTCATACGATACGAATTATTTGTATTTGGCGGATCTCATTCACAAGAGTACGCTTTTAACGGTATTTCTAAAGTTCTAATACACAATCTGCTATTTATTGAATTTTTATCTCAACATATCTGAAATTTTACTTGGTAAATTTCTTACATAACATGGTCAGTCGTCCTGTGAAGCTTCCAGAATTTTTGGCGAGGAAGGCGGAATGAGGACTCAGACAGCTGGTTGCCCACTTTTCTGTCAGAGACTTTTAAACACGATCATATTTGCCTTTACTGTGCTCCAACAGGAGCATTTTTCAGCTGATTATTATGTAGATCATTTTATAAACTTTGGTGGAGTCGTCTATATTAACCAACGAATTTTATCATCTGTAGACATCAAGAATAACACTCTAGTTATCGAGACTTTATGCGCCCCTTCTGACCATAGGGAAATATTCTGTAATTTCTTTCAGATGAAAACGCTCATTGTCGCGTAAATATTTTTCTAATTACTAACTGTAAAGCCGACGTTGCCCGGGTGTTTATTCATCCCAGTTTTATGTCATTTCATCCCCTCTTCCTTCATCTCTCTTGTTCATTTAGTCCTATCTCGTCTCTCTTTCCACCTCCTCCTTCTGCCCATCTGTCTCTCTTTCCATCTCCTCAATCTGCCCCCTCTCTCACAACACTTCCTCCTCCTCTCCTTGTCCATCCATTTTCCTGTCTCTGTGCACCTCCTTCTCCCCTTTTTCTAATAGTACATCAAATTCACAGTAACAACCCTAATTTATGTATTTATTACAGTGTTCCATTAGTCATTCATCACCTTCCCCCTTTCTTTGTTTACCTGCTGCTCCCTCTCTGTTTTAATCTGATTCTCTCGCTTCTCTGGATGCACCTCCTCCCCCCCTCCTCGCCCCCATCACGTTCTGCTCTCTCTGTATATCGCCTCCTCCACCTCCGTCATGCCATCTCCTCTTTCCCCATCTATGAAAAAATACATATATCTTACAACTTTCATGCTGACTGACGAGACAATGTTGAATTTATTTAAAGGTAGGCCAACCATCCGCAATCCGGCATACGTTGGTTTGTGTAAATGCCTTCACCACGAAAACACACATGCATGAGCCAATTCCCAAGCTGATCAGTCAAATGGTGTGTAATTCTGTTGTAAGGCACCCTCCGCCATACACCGTATGAAATTTCACGTAGACGGCGAGGTTCCCCTTGTTTTGAAGATCAAATGAACAAAATTTCATCAAGATCGGAGCAACAGTGTGGCTTTTGTTGAAATCCGTAAGTAAAGTACGCTCCACCATGCGCTGAACGAAGTTTTATGTAGACAATGACCTTCCTCTTGGTTTGGTAAATAGGAATTCATTTTTATGAACCCCGCTTGCTCTATGCCGATTTAGTTTTTAGCCGGCCGCGGTGGTCTTGCTGTTCTAGGGGCGCAGTCCGGAACCGTGCGACTGCTACGGTCGCAGGTTCGAATCCTGCCTCGGGCATGGATGTGTGTGATGTCCTTAGGTTAGTTAGGTTTAAGTAGTTCTAAGTTCTAGGGGACTAATGACCACAGCAGTTGAGTCCCATAGTGCCCAGAGCCATTTGAACTTAGTTTTTAAACATAAATAATAGATTCGAACAACAGAAATCATGTAATTATTTCTGTCGTTTAAAGGGCAAGATAGCTATTAAATAATAGTAACGAGATTACGAGAGCAGTCACTTTTTCGGTGTTACGTAAAATAACGTTATACCTTGTAAATTATCACGACACAAAATTAAGATGATAAGCAATGTGGGACTTCCTTCCGTTTGCGTTTGAAACTCTCGGAGAAATCCTGTTTGGTGAGGAGGGTGGGAGGGGGCGGCAAGGGGAGCCTCGATTTGTTTTGTTGGCCCGGGCCTCTGACAGGTTTAGTGTGCCACTGCTCGTAGGAAACCCCACGGTAGGTAACCGCACGGAAGAAAACCCCAGGACACCGCAGTCACACACCCTGTCCACGGTTATTACGGCATGGAAGTTATCGCTGCTCTTTTAATACAGGTCCTATCATCCTGCCCCTTTCTTCTTCCATCAGAATAAAGATTAGGAAAATATTTAAAAAATCACAATAAATCTGTTGTTGGAATTACGTAGAAGAAAAAAAAAGGTACCAGTGGTGAGATTCGATCCTGAGACAGCACTCCTGCGAACACCTAGAATACTAGTGACCTGACAAAGTTTATAACCACCGCTAAAATTTTCTCGAAAACGGTTGTGAGTTGAGTTTTCCTGTTTACATATGTTGAAGTCCTAGTTGTGCCCCACATACCCTGTCTGTATGAATCAAATCGGTGAGGGGAAGTTCGTGTGGTTCACTTGCGGGCAGTTCCTCTTCAATATTATACGCACAAACAAAGTTGATACCCGGTGCGGTGTGTGTGAGCGGCTGTATATAGGAAATGCCTTTACGGTCGCTCCCAGCAGCCACCGCGCCGCGTATCAACTTATTTTGCAGATACAGTACATAACTATCGACAACATGAACCGCGAGACAGAAGTTGCTCCATCTGTTCTTTTCCGCCGTCTTACTCCGATAGCGCTCTTAGATATCCCTCATTTTGCACAAAAAGATCTGTTGTGACCTCTGCGTGGACCACTTCTCATTTACTCCTGTAAGCATTCTCTTAATTTCATTTTGTAGTCCAGTGCTTTGCGCTCTCTATCAGCTGTTTAAAGCCAATGGACTGAGAAAGCTTTTTTTCTGATTTAAACCGCGACCTTACTTGTCGGGTCATCACATAATGGCTTCAGTTAATTTATCTCTGCCTCTTCCTTTCGATATCCACGGTTATTTTCCGACTTTCACGAGAAGACACGAGCACTGCTGGTCTACTTGGTTTAAGAAGGCTATATGCGATCATTTTCATTAAGGATCACAGCTAGTTACTTCGCCCGTATAGAATCGCAGAGACTGTGTCCTCTTAGTTCATAACTAAACAGTAGGACGTCCTAGGCTCTTCTACAGGAGAGAGAGGTTTCTCACTCCCTCTCCTCACCCTATCCTCCCCCCCCCCCCTCCGATCCCATTCTCCGTGGCGATCAGGAAACGAAGTTCCCCAATAGAAATATGTAGGATAGAATTTTTTCTTTATAATGCATCTTTCATTCCTCATCCAAGACAGCAACGCAATCTATTGTTCTTTCAGCCAAATCCCAGAGACAGTGGGGCAAAAGAATTGACGATTGGCGGTATTTGTGACGGTTTTTATTTGTTTCAGCATTTACTTTCTAATAATAATAATAACGTTCTGAAGATCTTGGTCGGTACCGGGGGATTGGAGTTAACTGTAATTTTGGCTGAGACTAATTATTCAACGCAAAAATTCACTCTCAAACAGCGAGTCGTGCTTATATACTGCGTCGTTATAATTAATACTTCGCTACTTTAGCCAGTGTAGAAGGAAAACTATTTACCGTATGAGTACCCAACATTATAGGAACGATCTTCGGGCTGTGCGCTGCAGGATTTGCATTGTTAATGTTAGTGTCGTGACTTGGCATTAGGGGACGGCGACATAGGGTTGAAATACAAGCGTGCATTACAGTTGCAGACAGTCAACATGGGTTTGGATAAGGTGAGTAGGACTTCAACCGTTAAGGCTGTTTTATCAAAACAGCACCAATAGTGTTGCTATTCTTCGCTCGTATCGACTCATTAACGGAATAAGGAGAGGTCCTCTTTCCGCACCGGGGTTGAAGAACAAGACTCGAAAGTTCAAATTAACTGGCGATTTGGGAATTGCTCAAGGGAGAGGTCGAAAGTCAATTGCGCCACAAGTTGTTGAAGAAGTTACTGTTGCCTTGGCTGAGAATGCAGGATGCAATGTATGATCTTCAAGCAGAGCACGAACTATATCAGGACAGCTGAACATTCCATGGTCAACCGTTGTTTCGGGCAGCAGTTGAGGTATACATCCGTTCAGAATCAAGGGATTCCCGTCTTCAGCAATCATTCCGTTACTTTTACTTCTGGAAAAGTGCTTAAGTTTACATTTATCGGAGAGTGCCGTACTTTGCTGTAATCCGTGACCGAGTGCAACCAGTTGTTTTTAAACCTACAACGCAGTAACTGTTTTCTGCATAAAGCTGTTCGTTTCGCCAGTGTCTTCGCCACAAGCTTCCGATGAAGCCTTCTAAAGGCTGTTGAGTGTGACATCATGTGGAACTGAACAGCTGCAAGTTTGCTAAAGATCGAATAAACACCACAAGGAAACTTTTCTAGATACTGCTTCATCAAGGAAAGAACTTGTGAGAATATAGGAGATTTAGCACGTTTTTGTTGTGCCCTCCAACGCTTCACTTTGCCTCATTACTTTACGCAATAGATCACTTTCCAGTTAAGCGCTTTTGATGGTTTCTTTTCTTCCTCCTTTTTATCAGAGAAGTTTCTGACGCATTCGGCTAATACTTTCCTTGTGCTTAGTGCATTGATAATGTAATATCTTGTAAGCTGACAGCCAGTCGGCTCTTGAACTGTTAACATGAATAAACAGAACAATTTTCTGGACACGAGAACAGAAATAATTTTGTTATTGCTGTTTATTAACACGAAAGAGCTGCTCAGAACGTGTTCACGAGCGCTCACCCTTATTCCCTCCAAACTGTGGCGGAAGTGCATCTGTTTTCACAGACGCTTCCTCACAGGAAGACTGCTGGAACTTTCACGTGGAAGAGCCGCTGGCGGATACTCTGGTTCGATGCAATGAGAACGTAGCAGTTTGAGCATTCCCTACAAAGTTCCTTCCGTTCCTCCCCTTAGAAACGTCTCAGCGATTTCTGTCCGTGTTTCCCAAATGACGTAACAGGAATCGCACGTCAGTCATTATACAACAAGTGACATGCAGGAAACAAACAAGTGCTGGAAAACATCTTCTAGATACAGACATACAACGTGCAATACTCGTGGTTTCCGCAACAGTTTACCAGAGACAGTTCTGCAGCTGCTGACAGAGGAAATCGGCCGCGTAGCTTACACAAGAACCATCCAAACATTCGTATTTCGTTTGTTATTTATATTCAGTTATCGTGTCACGAGTACACAACGCAGATCGCAAAAATAGATAAAGTGACTAAGGAAAAATAACAACAGAAATTGTTAAACAATTGCAGACGGCAGTTTAGAAACTCAGTAGCGCCCTGGACAGTTGTCTACACGATGTTGAACAAGCGCCGCGCTGTTCAGGGGGTCGATCCGACTTGTATCATGGCCACATTCACTAACCACAGGCTCTGCATTGTGTCTCATCCCTGAAGATCAGTCTTGATGCTTTTGACGCCAGAACAGAATCTGGCTCTGAGCACTATGGGACTTGACATTTGTGGTCATCAGTCCCCTAGAACTTAGAACTACTTAAACCTAACTAACCTAAGGACAACACACACACCCATGCCCGAGGCAGGATTCGAACCTGCGACCATAGCGGTCGCGCGGTTCCGGACTGAAGCGCCTAGAACCGCTCGGCCACAGCGGCCAGCTGCTGAATATTCGTGGTACTGCCACTGTGCCAATGAAACTGTTTAATTATTCGTGAATAGAATGATAACATACAAACGCAAGTTATGTGGTGCTTTCTAAAGTCATGGGGTTCCCCATTGCACTGTGCACTGTCAAATTTAGTATTAGTAGCATCACAGATAATCATTGTTTGAAAATGCTCGAGAAACCTGTAATGAATGAGAAGTCTGTACCCCAGAACAGAAGGTGGCAAGGGCTCCATCTCGTGCTCCCTCCACCTTTCGCACGCCATTGGGTTAACCATAAAGCCATAGCAGAAAAAAAAACAAAGACGCACGTCCACTTGTCAGGAATGATGGCGCCGTTCCATAAGTCGAAGAGAAGCAACGTAGCTAGTGCGTAGCACTGCCCCCTGGCCCGTCTGTTTATGGAGTTGCTCATCGCTCTAATATCATGGTCTGGAAGTTCCGAAAATACGTTTTACTGCAAGGTTAGCAAACACACGTGACATGCAGAGATGATAAGCAGACGAGATGAGGGGCAACTCACCGGCTGGTTTACGTGGCTTCTGGAAAACGCAAGCGTAGAAACTCCCTATTGGCTGCGTGTCTCCAGTAATCTAACCGCGCAGAGCGGCTCCTTCCTGTTTGGAGTTTTCCACGCATCCGTCGGCCTAACTTCCTCCTCTTCCTCTCTATTGAGCTACTTCCTCTGCCTCCTCTTTCGTAACAAGGAGCATGCAAGAACGTCGCAGAAGCGTCGTCACAGCGTTTGTTTGTGTTTTTGTTGTGGTGCTGTGCTCTAATTACATTGCCAGGGAAAAAAAGTCCTTGCGTAACACTGCTTCTCTGAAGAGTGTGTGTGTGTGTGTGTGTGTGTGTGTGTGTGTGTGTACGCGTAATGGTCTCGAGGCTGCTGGATGCGTTGGCCTCACCGGCTCGCATTAGCGCGTCTTATGACGCAGTGAGATTCACAGGTGGTTGGAAGTGTACAGTGATAAAGAAGAAATACGGACTACCGTTTACTTTACCTGTTCAAACGCTGCAGGTTAGTAGCTGCAGTTTCATAGTGGTCCTCTGCCAGGTTCAGCTAGCTTTCTTATGAGTCTGATATACATGAACGGGAAGTGGTTCAGATGAATGCAAAGACGTTGAGGATAGTGTTCGTAGGAACACATGATGTCTCGTGGTCAGTGTTTCAATGCTGTCACCGATTTTAGAATCACCTGAAGGTACGCGCACTAAAAAACCAACTTAAGCAGTTTCTGCATTGTCTACTGTTTTTGTTGTTATTAGGCATTAGGTTGTCTTCTGTGCAGCTTTTATAAACATTTTAGGTCTACACATCCAAGTGCTGTATAATACAGAACGAGTAAGGGGAAAAGGTACGTACTTTGAGGGATGAGAGTTTGGTCGCTGTGAACAATCAAAAGGACATACCCTTTTTCTTAACCGTGTCCGACATACAGCTGTTTGAAAGCTACTGGCGTCAGTCGTATGTTCTTCATCAGCACTGACATGCGTTTACAACCAAAGAGACGCTAGGCTACGAAGTGTTCTCTTTACTGAGCATTCCATTTCAATTCGCAGAGTGGACGCAGAGGATTAACTCCTTGCTTGTATTTTACATGTATGTGATTAAGTACAGCATGAATGAGCTCAGATCAGTAATACAGCAGCTGTTCACAAGAGCTGCAAAACGTATTGCATTTGACGTTGGACTTTTTGAACATCTTTGGTGAGCACACGCACACAGTTAAACAAAAGATTAGATTACAATGTTGCATTTACTCCAACTTGCCTTTATCTTCTTCACCACTGTTTTCATTAATTTCCTCGGGAACTGTTGAGAATAAACATACGTCCGTAAGACGTTTTTTCTTCAGAATCAGTTATACTATCACTCCTCAAAACATGTACCTTTTCTCCTGACTCACCATGTATATTAAAGCTATTTAGAAGATATTCTTCATTGCTTCTGCAACAGACCTAGCACGCAAGCGAAGAGATAGTGATTCGACAGTTGTAGGAATGAAGAATCGCACCATTGGAAAACACTATTTTTTTACATTTGTGCAAAGGTTATTTTGACTGTAGAAGCTTCGCTGTGAAGCCCTTATACAAACTCCTTACAGTCCCGATCTCTATACGTGCGATTTCCATACTTTTGGAGCCATGCAGAAAGACGTTCGTGGTCATCGATTTGTCCTGTGTACAATCATTGTTCCGTAGGCAACAGTAAACATTTTTCTCACAACAAAATAAATGCATTAACAGTTATGGCGATAATTTTTGAAGACTCCCCCTTATATATTGTGATGCTGTTTTGTGAAACAGATTATGATGTTCTCCCAACTCACGTTACTGAGCCTCTGATACTGTTAATTGTTCGAGCATATCTAATTTGAAAGGCAGAAACGTGTAAAGACTCTAGTCCGGAATATTCTGTCCTTGTCAACAGTGACATGGAATGTGCAACACACGTAGACTCTAGAGTCTTTAAGCGTGTCAGAGACTGTAATAAATAAACGAGGTCACCTGTTATTATCATATCCAGACGAGGTGGCTGAGTTCTCGAGGTAGTGAACTTTATTCCGGAAGAACGAAGTTCAAACACTTGTTCGGCGATTCTCACTTACATTTTTGCAATGCCGCTAAATCATTTCAGGCGATTGCCAAGATATTTCCCTTTCTCCCATGTGTTCCCATCCAAGCCAGTACCCCGTTTCTAATAATAAAGCTGAAAGATGACAAGAAGCTCAATGTAAAGCATTTCATTGAAATTAGAGAGTTTAAAGATATTCTGTGATAGGCCATAACATATTCCAGTACGACTTTGGTCAGCATTTCCTGACCTTAGTATCACTATGGCCAGGGTTCCTGCGCCACCAGTTATCCTCTAGCACACTTTCTCTTTCAATTAGATCGCTTAAACTTTCATATCCTCCTTTGCATTCTAGCTTCGCAAGACAGGCAGCTTACAAATAACAAGCCATTTCTTAGCATTAATCTGACTTGCAACATAAGCTTACAGTGCACCATCTGTCAGGAATGATTGCTCTCAGATTTTATTCGTAGACTGCAATGCTCATATGCTGTCGAAGTAACCCAAGTAACCACTATTCTGCAACTTCAGCTCGCTACTCCATGTCTCGGATCTGCACAGTGGCAGTGGTAACAGTTTACTATCACTTATTGCTACAAGCGATACGAATAGTTGATTGGAACCTATGAAGAAAAAAGAGAAGCATGTGCTGGAACCGATGTACATGCATATTAAGTGAGCTATAATCTTCGCTGTATATACCTTGTATGTTCATTCAACGGCTTGCAATAGTGAAATATTCAGATTGGAACCGCGTGACCGCTGCGGTGCAGGTTCGAATCCTGCCTCGGGCATGCATATGCGTGATATCCTTATGTTAGTTAGGTTTAAGTAGTTCTAAGTTCTAGGGGACTGATGACCACAGATGTTAAGTCCTATAGTGCTCAGAGCTATTTGAACCATTTTGAATAGTGAAATATGGTGATGTAGGGAATCTTGCCTTTTGTCTCCATTACTGTTTTCCATTATCACCGCCAATATTTTCTCATTTCGGAAGCTGCGTGATCGTCAACAACTGTCGGGAAAACTGCTCCGCCGCCGTTACACAACGTCCACTGCACGCCTGGTGACGTCGTCACGCTAGTTACTGGTTTCCCTTCGGCCGTGACGCCAAGGCTGGTAGGCCTCTAAGGACAGGCATTGTTACCTCGCAGGGTAACCAGCGGGCGGCAGTGTCCACCAGAAGCCAACAGTCGCCTGCAGGAATTTTCGCTTCTTTATGGCTGGTGCTACGAGGCTGAGTCGGATGAAAACCTCAGATGACTTAAATAAAGAAAAGCTGCACCTAGTGGTGCGGTTTTTCTTTATTTAAAAGACGAATGACACAGCTGCAAGCTTTCCAGAAACGCCGATTATGATGAACGAAGTGAAACAAATCAAAAATAGTTGCGAATATGGACAGACATCAGCTGTGGAATGGAATGGTGACAATGAAAATTTGCGCTGGACCGAGACTCGAGCCAGGATTTCCCACTTAATGCGAGCGGCCGCCTTACTATTACGCTATTAGAGCACAGTTCACGGCCTGATCGAAACCTCCGCATGCTGTCAACCATGAGTCTAGAGACTGCACTCGTACATCTAATATGAACGAGGGCTATCCACAAAGTACATTACGTTTTGGAATTAAAAATAAATAAAGTATTGGAATTTTTTTATTATATACAGATGAAAGCCGCACTTAAATACTACTTTTGTACATAGTCGCCATTTAAATTAAGGCACTTATCGTAGCGATGGACGAGCTTGGAAATTCCTTCGTCGTAAAATTCGGCGGCCTGCGCCTTCAACCACGTGGTTACCTCTTCTTGAAGCTGTGCGTCGTCATCAAAACGCTGCATAGCCAACCACTTCTTCATTGCTGGGAATAAGTGGAAGTTGCTCGGTGCCAGGTCGGGACTGTACGGCGGATGAGGAAACAACTCCCACTTAAAAGATTCGAGAACTTCACGAGTGGCATTTGCCGTGTGGGCCCGGGCGTTGTCGTGAATCAACAAGATCTTTGAGCCCAACTTTCCCCTGCGCTTGTTTTGTATTGCTCTTCTGAGGTTGTGCAGAGTTTGGCAATACGTTTCAGAGTTTATTGTAGTGCCTCTTTCCAGGAAATCCGCAAAAATCACACATTTTCTGTCCCAAAAGAAGAGGTAATCACGTGGTTAAAGGCGCAGGCGACCGTATTTTACGACGAAGGAATTTCCAAGTTCGTCCTTCGCTACGATAAGTGCCTTAATTTAAATGGCAACTATGTAGAAAAGTAGTATTTAAGTGTGACTTTCATCTGTATATAATAAAAAAAATTTCCAATACTTTATTTATTTTTAATTCCAAAACGTAATGTACTTTGTGGATAGCCCTCGTATATTCCCGCACGAGGTAGATTTTTTAATTGAAAGCCGTTTGCCCTGTGTAGGCGGGTAAATACTATATTGCATCGTACTTCTGATCTACATAGGTACTGCAGTTTCTTATTAAATGTAAGTGTTTATTATTATGCAAATGAAGTAATTACAGATATATCATTTATCGGCGTACACTCCATGTCGGGTAATGCACGTAATCTGTGCTTCGGAACTGCGAAGGTACACCGTAGGAAGCAATCTTTTGGTAGTGAAGGCAGCCATTCATATCTGCGGTTTTAACCACTCCATTGCCTCTGAAATTTTTTGCCTCCCAACGCTTCTTTTGACCTTCCGAACACAGGTAAGCCATTGGGGGCGAGGTCTGGTGAATAAGATGGATGTTCAAGACTATAATCGTTCGCCATTTACAAAGGCAACGAACACATACTCAATTAACTACAATATTCTTACAGCTCTATACTTAATAACAATATACCTTAAGTACGAGGGTGGTTTGGAAAGTTCTCGGAATCACCACGAGAGGTCAGCGCTATAGCAACGAGTTGTTCATGTGACATACATTGGACTGGTACCTGTAAACAGTGCCACGTCAGTGCTTTTGGAAGAGAGCTGTGGCGGTAACTTGGCTCTGTTGTTGTTCCCGCGTAGCAATTTGCGAAGCGGAAAAAATCTAGGTTCGAGCAGAGATTAAGTACTTCGTAAAGAAGGTATGAAAGCAAAGGACATTCACGCCGATTTCCAGAACACACTGGGGGACTCTGCTCCTTCATATTTAACTGTTGTCAAGTGGACAAATGAATTTAAATTTGGTCGGGAGAGCTTACATGATGATCCTCGCAGTGGTCAGCCAAGATATATCACTGCCAGAAATCATTGCAAAAGTGCACAAAATGGTCATGGAGGATCACCGATTGAAACTGCGTGAAACTGCTCACGCTTGCCAGATGTCATCTGAAAGGGTATATCACATTTTAACTGAAGAATTAGAAATGAAAAAATTATCCGACAGGTGGGTGCCGCAACTCGACGCTGGATCAAAAACGCACGAAAATGGACATGTCGGAACAAAGTTTGGCCCGTTTTGGAAGAAACGAACAAGAGTTATTCGCCGGTTTGTGACCACAGATGAAACTTGGTTGGTTCCTTTTTTTTTTTTTTGATAAAAAAATACGGAAAGATTCGATATCCAACAAGCACAACAGCGTTGCAAAACTTCTCAGTTGTCCCTAACTGACGAAATCGCACTATTCGAAGAGTGTTACACTTACCCAACACAGTCGCTTATTTAGTTCTGAAGACTTTTATTCGATTTTTGTCTCGGCTTATCTCGGTAACGCCATTTCTGTCAATTACGAATAGTACCAAGAACTGTATTACTTCATCATATCTTTTACTTTGAAAATAAATGGTTATCTTCGTGTTGTGGAGATACTTATCTGTTCACAAGTTCTTCAGTAGTTTTGTTCGAAGATATGCGATGAACAATAAAATGCATACAAAGAGTCAAGACCGAGAAGTTGGATGAAGAAGGAAGTTTCTAACCAGTGAATTACACATAGTGGTTATGCTGTTGAAGGAAATGGCTGAGGATGTTGCGCAGTCAGTATTACGCCGACCGCTTACTCGACAGCTTTTCTGCAAATTGTTGTGTATGAACAAAAACAAAGTGTTTCAGTTCTAGTTCTACGTAACGCCGCAATGTTTTATTTACGAATGACGAACTGACAGAATGACAAATGAGTTGAATACTTACGCTTGGCTTGGTAAATACGTCGCTGTGACACAGTAATGTGCTGTATAATTTTCGAAAGTTACTGTAGTTAGAAATGGGCTTTTTTGTGTGCTGCGAATATGCTGCCACTTCGGAACTAAATACCATAATTCGGACCAACATTATTTTTATTGTCTGATGTCAAATCTGACGTGGATCGGAAAGTTCAGTAATTATTTTACTGCTTGGACATAGTTCACGTCTTTAGCGCTAGAATTGTATGGATCTTCGCGGCTTTGATACAGACAGACGCGAACTGAATCGCACCAGTAAACTGTCTGACAACTGTGCCTAGCAAAAATAATTCAATTTCAAAGTGTTCTAGGTGCTTCAGTCCGGAACCGCGCTGCTGCTACGGTCGCAGGTTCGAATCCTTCCTCGGGCATGCATGTGTGTGATGTCCTTAGGTTAGTTAGGTTTAAACAGTTCTAAGTCTAGGGCACTGATGACCTCAGATGCTAAGTCCCATAGTGCTTAGAGCCATTTGAACCCTTTTGTGTTTCGATCTGTTTACTGCCAACTCCAGCAAGTGGTCGAATTACGTTACTCCGGGTGCACTACTGTGGTTCAAATGGCTCTGAGCACTATGGGACTCAACATCTTAGGTCATAAGTCCCCTAGAACTTAGAACTACTTAAACCTAACTAACCTAAGGACATCACACACACCCATGCCCGAGGCAGGATTCGAACCTGCGACCGTAGCAGTCCCGCGGTTCCGGACTACAGCGCCAGAACCGCACGGCTACCGCGGCCGGCTGCACTACTGTGTACTAGTATATGAGAGACGAAATCATTTTCGCATTACGTTTTCAATAACATGAATGATACACTCTGATCCGTTTTCGAACAGATATTGAGCAAAGGAAATGGGTAACTGAGTAAAAAATATATCGTGCTTTAAAGAAAAAAAAGATGTACTGCTACTCATATATTCGCAACGGACAAAGTTACAAGAAAAGCAATCATGCAGGTTAGTACACCTCAGTAGCTAAAAAAGAACCTGCTTGATACATTATATTCTTAATTTTGCTTCCGGACAAAAAGTTATTTTGGGCCATCAATATAAATGGTACACTCCGTATATTGGCATTTAAATACCCTGTAACTTATGCGTATGTTTACTTATATGTCTGTCTTTCCATAGCTCTCCAGAGTTAGGAGTCGCAGACATGGATGGCACTGGCGGACGACTTCGCGACCACTGGTTCAGACTGGAGCTCTCCCGCTGCCAGCTACGATCTAGTCCTTGACTTTAGCGTGGGCAGCAGGCAGCTTCGTAACTCTGCATCCACCCACGGCTTAGATTCTATCTGGCAACATAAACCGACACACCGTTACTTCTTGCATCCTCCGAGCAATAGATTCCCAACTGCATGTACTTGGACAAGGCTATAAATCCGGCTCAGAGCCCAACACTAAGCTACGAAGCGAGCAACACTCTCCTTGCTCCACAGAGCCTTAGCTTCATTCTGAGGACCGCCTGAAGCGATGAATACACAGTACACAGAAATTCTCCCACATTTCTTGCAAGCCGCACCGCATCGACAGCAGTATCAGACCTGTATTGTAGTGTGTACTCTGACGCGCAGTTCTGTGAGCCTGGATAACGGATACGAAGCCACGTCAGAAAACGAAAAACCGTGCCCAGCTGTCGTGCCGGCCGCCTGTTTAAACACAACTGGTGTTTAGCTGCCGTGTAGGCCGGGGTCTGTTTGACAGTAACCAAAGTACTTCGAGTCCCTTGTTGTGGTCTCGTAAAGACAGTAGTGACGTTCCAGTCTGGAGCTCAGGCGTGGAATGGTTTCTGCGAAATCCTCTATAAATACATTTTTCCCTTAGAGTTTTGCAAACTGGTGGCAGCGATATTATTAGGAACCGGATACTGCTAGCTCACAACAAAGCCGACTTCTGTCCTGTTAGCGCAACGTCGTTGCTTCGTGAAGGGCAGGTCGTGGAGTTAACCCTATCGCGTGTATAGTTCCTAGTTAAAAATGCGCTGTTGTGTCTGTTTTATGTATGCACCAGAATTTTACTTTCTAAATTATGTGCTTACGGGGTCCATTGCGATCCTTTGTATTATTCCTCCTCGTACTGTCTCGCGTAAAGTTAGTGACTGTTCTGTAATGACTTGAGTATTGAAGATTCGGACACAATAACTCAAAAATTCAGCATCACAAAAGTTACTTAATTAGTCTATTTTTTTCTCCCCGTTTAGACTCGCAGTGAAGCCCACCAGAATGTGTGGCCGGAGGTACCATTAAAATAAACTGGGTGCCAAAAATTGTGAATCATGTGGAAGGGGAGGAGGAAACGGAATTAAATTTCAGCGATTGAGAGAGTATGTTATGTTATTTCGGTGGTTACAAAATCGAGTCATATTTACAAAGAACTCGTCAGTATGAGTCCCGTTATCAGTACGATGCCCCCCTTTTCGTCCCCCCTCTATGGCCTAGATGCATGCAGTAATATGTTTGGGAAGTTTGGCGTAAAATCTTTGTATCCTGTCCAGAGGCAAACCGGGCTACAACTGTTGTAACTGGACCCTGATATCCTGCACGTTGACGCTGAAACGGAGTTGACACCCGAGCTGGTCCCACACGTGTTCTATAGGTACAGATCTGAGGATTTTGCTGGTCACACGAGTACCTCAGCATCACGAAGACCGCCCAGTTCCATGTGTGGACGAGCGTTGTCCTGATGGAAAATGGCATCACAGTACTGTCACGTGAGAGGTAACACTTGCAGATCCAGGATGCCCGTGACGTACCGTAGTGCTGTCAGAGTTCCCTCAGCCACTACCAGTCGTGACCTGTAGTCATGCGCGATGGGTCTTCACACCTTAACGCCAAGGAGAACACTACTGTTCCTCTCCAGAACATTGGAAGAGTGGGATCTCTCCTCAGTACCGTCGCCATGCGGAGTACACAAGGGGCAGTGACGAGTGGAGCGGGATGACACACAACGTTGCATGGATTCTAATTCTTGTTCTTGGATGGCTGTCGCGGATGTAAAGAGGTTACGGTGTGCTAGTGCACAGTAGGGCTTTCCTCCCGTGTGGTGGCCAGATGTGGCCGACCGGAACACTGACGCCGAGCATGCCTGCCCTAACGTTCTCATACAAACCAACATCGGACCAGTGTCACATCCGAATGCTCGACAAAACTGACGTTACACAGATAGACCAGCAGGACAATTGGACGCTGACAGCTTGACCCATTTCAAACTCTGCCAGGTGCTGATAGCGCCGTGTCATACAAGTACGCTGCACCTCCAAGTCCTTCACAGCGCACACTCAACAACCAGCCCTGTTCACGCCTCTTAGACAACACTAAGTACTAGGAAGACTTATGCACTCTGGTGGTCTTTCTGTTTGTCGTGGACAATAGCAACCATCATCAGTTACATACCCGCCGATCGTCTGTACGTGTACGAGCTTGCATTGACGTACCACCATGTCTCCTGGGTGTCTCACTTTTTTGGGTCAGGTAGTGTATTTCACATTGAAATCGTAGATCTCCTGTCTGTTCCAGACGCACATAGTGCAAACGGCTCTGAGCACTATGGGACTGAACTTCTGAGGTCATCAGTCCCCTAGAACTTAGAACTAGTTAAACCTAACTAATCTAAGGACATCACACACATCCAGCCCGAGGCAAGATTCGAACCTGCGACCGTAGCGGTCGTGCGCTTCCAGACTGTATCGCCTAGAACCGCTCGGCCACCCTGGCCGACTCAGACGCAGATGCCGGGTTTCATTTTGTTATACCATCCTCTCTTGTCATTTTTTGATACTAATCGAGAAATGTGGTCTGTATGTTAGCAAAACTCTCTCAACAACATCGATGGTTTAACTTTAGTTGTGACAACTACTAGGGGCATTCAATGAGAAATGGAACACTTTTTTTTTCTCGCCCATTTTCGGTTGAAAACGCGGAATTTGTTATGGCATATCGTGGAAGATTCCCCATTCTGCCCCTACTGTTTCACGAAGTCCGACAGCCGGCACAGCTTTACGTAGCTTTCAATATGGAGTCTGTAACGTAAGTGCGTTCCAAGCAGAGAGATGTCATTGAGTTCCTTTTCGCAGAAAACCAGAGCATCGCAGATAAACGCAGGCACTTACAGAACGGAGACTTGGCAGTGAACGAAAGCGCGGTGCGTCGTTGGGCTAGGCGTCTGTCATCATCACAACAAGATTGCACAAACCTGCCCGATATCCAACTTGCAGGCTGGCCGCCCGTAGCTGTGACTCTTGCCTCGTCGGAACGAGCGGACACTCTCATTCGATGAGATCGACTGATCACAATCGAACACCTTGCCCCTCAACTGGACGTCTTTGTTGGTAGTGCTGGCACTCTCGTGCACCAGTTGGGGTACTCAGAGACGTGTGCCCTCTGGGGTCTTTGCCGCCTAATAGAAGCGCATAAAGAGCAACTGAGGACTATCTATGCGAAACTCAAATGGTTCAAATGGCTCTGAGCACTATGGGACTTAACTTCCGAGGCCATCAGTCCCCTAGAACTTAGAACTACTTAAACCTAACTAACCTAAGGAGATCACACACACCCATGCCTGAGGCAGGATTCGAACCTGCGGCCGTAGCGGTCGCGCGGTTCCAGACTGTAGCGCCTAGAACCTCTGGGCCACACCAGCCGGCTATGTGAAACTGCTTGCTCGTTAAGACGCTAGTGATGCGGCAAGACGTTGGCAGCCGGTGGAATGCTACCGTGCGGGCACGGAGGCCCTCCCAGTAAGATGGCGTTAGGCCGTCGCATAGAACGGAAATTACGTTGAAAAATAAGATTTTGTAGATAAATGAGTGGGGATTAATGTCCTGCGTTGGAATCCTTATTAAAACGACCCTGCTTTAAAAAAAGTGTTGTAGTACTTGTTGAATGGCCATCGTAATTACGTGCAATAGTTAAAAAATAAATGCATGTGTCATTCAGAGTAGTCACTAGCATAACCCATCGCCAGCGATGTGGAAGTCGTGGGATGCCTTTGACAACGCCAGATGTGTCGATATTTCGAAATGAACGATCTTTTACCGACGAATCTCTGTAACAGTTTTGAATCGAATCCCATGAAGTGTTTCCTTCATCTTAGGAATAAAGTCGAACTTGCAAGGATTTGTCCAGGGAGTGGGTCGTAACGGAATTCGGCTCTTGAAGCCTCGGATGCACCGTAATGAGATTCTGATGGCATCTTACAATGCAGCGGTCTTGGATTTCATTTTAATGTCATTTTAATGCCCGCGAATATTTCCAGTCGATGAACGATAGTGATGACACTGCGTCCCTAATCAAACAATACCGCTGATGGAACTGCTTTTCGTCTGGTCACGGTGTGCTAGAAACCCACACCCGAATAATTTTCCCCTCTCTTGATGAGTAGTTGTTGGAAAGCCAAATGTCCGCTGACAGTGGACGGCGTGATGTCTAAGGCACGCGATGGAATCTGCCCGGGCTGCGGGTTGCGCAGCAGTGCGGTGGGAATGTTCTCGTCTCTGGCGCCGCGGCGGGCTCTTCGGCGCCACGGCTGGCGCTTCCGCGGTGGCGCGTGGTCCGTGGCTCGGGGCCAGCAGGCATTGTGGCGGCCGCCAAAGAGTCGAGACCGCCTCCGCCGTCAAGGACTGCGCCCTCAGCGGACAGGTGCCAGCAGGGGGACGGCCAGTCTTGGCATTCACGAGCGTAGCGCTCATCATTACCCGTTGGTCAGACTGTAGCGTATCGATCTTGCAACACCGAGTGTCATTTTTTACACTACTGGCCATTAAACTTGCCACACCACGAAGATGAATTGCTACAGACACGAAATTTAACCGATAAGATGAAGATGCTGTGATATGCAAATGATTAGCTTTTCAGAGCATTCACACAAGGCTGGCGCCGGTGGCGACAACTACAACGTGCTGACATGAGGAAAGTTTCCAACCGATTTCTCATACACAAACAGCAGATGACCGGCATTGCCTGGTGAAACGTTGTTGTGATGCCTCGTGTAAGGAGGAGAAATGCGTACCATCACGTTTCCCACTTTGCTAAAGGTCGGATTGTAGCCTATCGCGATTGCGGTTTATCGTATCGCAACATTGCTGCTCGCGTTGGTCGAGATCCAATTATTGTTAGCAGAATATGGAATAGGTGGGTTCAGGAGGGTAATACGGAACGCCGTGCTGGATCCCAACGGCCTCGTATCACTAGCAGTCGAGGTGACAGGCAGGGCTGTAACGAATCGTGCAGCCACGCCTCAATCCCTGAGTCAACAAATGGGGACGTTTGCAAGCCAACAAACATCTGCACGAACAGTTCTACGACGTTTGCAGCAGCATGGACTATCAGCTCGGAGATCATGGCTGCGGTTATCCTTGACGCTGCATCACAGACAGGAGCGCCTGCGATGGTGTACTGAACGACGAACCTGGGTGCACGAATGGCAAAACGTCATTTTTTCGGATGAATCCAGGTTCTGTTTACAGCATTATGGTGGTCGCATCCGTGTTTGGCGACATCGCGGTGAACGCACATTGGAAGCGTGTATTCGTCATCGCCATACTGGCGTATCACCCGGCGTGGTGGTATGGGGTGCCATTGGTTACACGTCTCGGTCACCTCTTGTTCTCATTGACGGCGCTTTGAACAGTGGACGTTACATTTCAGATGTGTTACCACTCGTGGCTCTACCCTACATTTGATCCCTGCGATAACCTACATTTCAGCAGGATAATGCACTACCGCATGTTCCAGGTCCTGTACGGGCCTTTCTGGAAACAGAAAATGTTCGACTGCTGCCCTGGCCAGCACATTCTCCAGATCTCTCACCAACTGAAAACGTCTGGTCAATGGTGGCCGAACAACTGGCTCGTCACAATACGCCAGTCATTACTCTTGATGAACTGTGGTATCGTGTTGAAGCTGCATGGGCAGCTGTACCTGTACACGTCAACCAAGATCTGTTTGACTCCATGCCCAGACATATCAAGGCCGTTATTACGGCTAGAGGTGGTGGTTCCGGGTACTGATTTCTCAGGATCTATGCATCCAAATTGCGTGAAAATGTAATCAGATGTCAGTTCTAGTATAACATATTTGTCCAATGAATACCCGTTTATCATCTGCATATCTTGTTGGTGTAGCAATTTTAATGGCCAGTAGTGTATTTGTACTTCACTGATGCTGAGTTTACGTATTGTCATTTTGCCATTTGGAGGTAGTGGGTGGAGCAGTGGAGTATAGAAAATGTTGTGCCAAATGGAGAAATCGGAACATTTCACGAATTGTTCTGTTTGAGAGGGGAGACAACAGCGTAGGCAGCCAGAAACATTTGCGCCGTGTATGGGGAAAATGCTATTGGAGAGAGCACGCCATGTAAGTGGTTTTCTCGCGGTAAGGACAATGATTCTGGTCGTATGTGAAGTATGTTAGCCAACCATCAATGCCTTCTCTGCGCGACAGCAATGGAGATAGTATCGAAGACAGTGCTGCCAAAGTAGAGTCACTAAACACAGCCTTCCGAAATGCCTTCGCAAAAGAAGACGAATCAGCTGCCAACATGAGTAACGTAGAAGTAAATATCCTCGGTGTGTTGAAGCAAATTAAATCATTTAATAAAAGCAAGTCTTCTGGTCCAGACTATATACCAATTAGGTTCTTTTCAGAGTGTGCTGATGCATTAGCTCCATACTTAACAATCATATACAACCGCTCGCTCGACGAAAGATATGTACCCAAAGACTGGAAAGTTTCGCAGGTCACACCAATATTCAAGAAAGGTAGTAGGCGTAATATACTAAATTACAGGCCCATATCGTTACCCTCGATATGCAGCAGGATTTTAGAACATATATTGTGTTCGAACATTATGAATTACCCCGAAGAAAACGGTCTATTGACACACACTCAACATGGGTTTAAAAAACATCGTTCCTGTGAATCACAACTATCTCTTTATTCACATAAAGTGTTGAGTGCTATTGACAAGGGATTTCAGATCGATTCCGTATTTCTGGATTTCCGGAAGGCTTTTGACACTGTACCACACAAGCGGCTCCTAGTGAAATGGCGTGCTTATGGAATATCGTCTCAGTTATGTGACTGGATTTGTGATTTCCTGTCAGAGTGATCACAGTTCGTAGTAATTGACGGAAAGTCATCGAGTAAAGCAGAAGTGAACTCAGGCGTTCCCCAAGGTAGCGTTATATGCCCTTTGCTGTTCCTTATCTATATAAACGATTTGGGAAACAATCTGAGCAGCCGTCTTCGGTTGTTTGCAGAAGACGCTGTCGTTTATCGACCAATAAAGTCATCAGAAGATCAAAATAAACTGCAAAACGATTTAGAAGAAGTATTGGAATGGTGCGAAAAGTGGCAGTTGACCCTAAATAACGAAAAGTGTGTGGACATCCTCATGAATGCTAAAAGGAACTCGTTAAACTTCGGTTACACGATAAGTCAGTCTAATCTAAAAGCCGTAAATTCAACTAAATACCTAGGTATTACAATTACGAACAACTTAAATTGGAAGAAACACATAGAAAATGTTGTGGGGAAGGCTAACCAAAGACTGCGTTTTATTGGCAGGACACTTAGAAAATGTAATAGACCTACGGAGTAGGCTGCTTACACTACGCTTGTCCCTCCTCTTTTAGATTACCGCGGTGTGGGATTCTTACCAGATAGGACTGACGGAGTACATCGAAAAAGTTCAAAGAAAGGCAGCAGGTTTTGTATTATCGCGAAATGTGGGAGAGAGTGTAACAGAAATGATACAGGATTTGGGCTGGAAATCGTTTTTAAAAAAGGCGTTTTTCGTTGAGACGGAATCTTCTCACGAAATTCCAATCATCAACTTTCCCCTTCGAATGCGAAAATATTTTGTTGACACCGAGCTACATAGGGAGGAACGATCAACACGATAAAAAAAAAGGGAAGTCAGAGCTCGTTCGGAAATTTACGAGATAGGAATAATAGAGAATTGTGAAGGTGGTTCGATGAACTCTCTGTCAGACACTTAAATGTGATTTTCAGAGTATCCATGTAGATGTAGATGTATATCGTTTTGATATCAGTGACTCTTCATGTTCAGGAAGACCTCTGGGGTTTGATGAAGATCGTTTAAAGGCATTAATCCAGAATGATCGATAACTGGCAAATGTGATGAACTGTGATCTTTCCACCATCGTGCAACATTCCATCGTGCAACATTTGCATGCAATGAAGATAGTTAAAAAGTCGGGTGTACGTCTTCCATAAAGTCGTCCGATGTGCTCTCGGACCTAAGGAACACAGAGGGGTTCCGCAAGGACTACGCACCAGTTACACCACGTCCGAGGCGCGTCAGCAAGCTCGTCTCCTCTATACTCCTGTAACGGTCTCGCAGCCAGGGAAGCGAGGACCGATCCCGTAACCGGCAACACCGCCTCACACAGACAGGCGTTAGATTCCTAACGGCTCTTTGTTGTGCCATTACGCTCTCTGGTGACAAGAAGGCGTCTATAAAAATTTAGCGAACAGTATTCACTAGATGTAATGAAATACGAGTGGGTCTCTTCACCGGAAGAACAGATAATCCCCAACTGAAGATATTGTTACAAGAGACTCGACGGCTTTGGTGGTGGTTCATACTAAACGATTCACTGTCTGGTATCCATGTAGTGCAGTCAGCTAAAGTTCTCAACGAAAAGTACAATTATGTGTTCGACGACGGACGGACTATTGAACAAACAGCTACATGTTAATAATGTTTCCAGAAGTTAGAACGGCCAAGTTGTATCTTTTTTTATAGAAGCATACAACATCTTGGAATTTTTCATGTGGGTCTTTCTTTAACGCAAAACACTGTTTTATGCCTCTTAATGTTGCCTCACCCTTCTCCGTCGTCTAAGTCACTGACTCATTGTAGAGCAGGGGTGGTCGATCTGGAAGTAAGACAGAGCGAGGAGGCGCAGTGGTTACCACACTGGACTCGTATTCGGGAGGATGACGGTTCAAACCAGCGTCCGACCATCCTGATTTAGCTTCCCGTGATTTCCCTAAATCACTTCAGGCAAATGCCGCGAGGTTCCTGTGAAAGGGCACGATCGAATTCCTTCCCCATCCTATCCTAGTCCGATGGGACTGATGACCTCGCTGTTTGATCCCCTCTCCCAAATCAGTTAACCAACCAACCAACCTGGAAATAATCAATTAGATCCTGAATGAGATTTTCACTCTGCAGCGGAGTGTGCGCTGATATGAAACTTCCTGGCAGATTAAAACTGTGTGCCCGACCGAGACTCGAACTCGGAACCTCGAACTCCCGAGTTCGAGTCTCGGTCGGGCACACAGTTTTAATCTGCCAGGAAGTTTCATATCAGCGCACACTCCGCTGCAGAGTGAAAATCTCATTCTGGAAACATCCCCCAGGCTGTGGCTAAGCCATGTCTCCACAGTATCCTTTCTTTCAGGAGTGCTAGTTCTGCATGTTTCGCAGAAGAGCTTCTGTAAAGTTTGGAAGGTAGGAGACGGATACTGGCAGAAGTAAAGCTGTGAGTACCGGGCGTGAGTCGTGCTTCGGTAGCTCAGTTGGTAGAGCACTTGCCCGCAAAAGGCAAAGGTCCCGAGTTCGAGTCTCGGTCGGGCGCACAGTTTTAATCTGCCAGGAAGTTTCAATTAGATCCTGTTGGTGGAAGAAAATTTCAATACCGATGTTTAGCCAACAAGGGCTTGGTGTCTGCGTAAAGTTCTTTATCTGGACTGTGCACCAATATGTGACACTGCTGATGTCGGTTTATGCGGCGGCTGCTGGAGAGGAGTAGATTGCGCGCCGGCGCTGCAACTCCCTCCCTCCCTTCATTTCTTTCTACAGTCACTTGCAACACCACTAAAATCAATTCAGTACTCGTTGGGTTGTCGGGTGTTCTGCCGGATATCAGCGTCGTACTTGCACGATATTTCGACCTGAGACTGCTCCTCGAGTGGACCTGGTCCAGTATTTATGCCTATGGCGACTCGAGGAGCAGTCGCAGGTCGCACCTGATGAAGGTTACGAGCTATGTGACCGAAACATTGTGCAAGTACTACGCTGATACCCGGCAGAGCACCCGACAACCCAACATGTCATTAGATCGCCGGGAAAGCCTGAAGAGCTACAATTCAGTACTCATTTGTACAATCATTGATATGCCGTGGTGATGTGGCCAGGATTATGCCTGAAGGAATATATGTATAGAGCTGTAATGAAAATTTCCGTGGTGAAAAAAAAAGTTTTAAGCGATTATGGAGATGGACATACATATCAGTTTTAGATCTTGATAAAATACGCTACACATCATATAGCTCGGCAAAAATATTGTTCCGAAACTTGGTTCAAACGGCTCTGAGCACTATGGGATTCAACTGCTGAGGTCATCAGTCCCCTAGAACTTAAAACTACTTGAACCTAACCAACCTAAGGACATCACACACATACATGCCCGAGGCAGGATTCGAACCTGCGATCGTAGCGGTCGCGCGGTTCCAGACTGTAGCGCTCGGCCACACCAGCCAGCCTCCGAAACTTCTTTGGGTTAAATAAGGATAAAGGCTGGTCTAAATCTTCTTCAGGCGTGAATGACCAGTGCAAGTAGGCTGTTTAGGTTTTTACGTTAGTAACGCCACGTAGCGCTCTATATGAAAATCACTGACTGTGCTGTGTGAAGTCTGTGGCTGGTTTGCATTGTCGGAATATTTGCTATTATAGTGTTGGGCAGTTGGTTGTGAACAGCGCGTAGCGTTGCGCAGTTGGAGGTGAGCCGCCAACAGTGGTGGATGTGGGGGGAGAGATAGCAGAATTTTAAGAGCGGACGATCTGGAAGTGTGCCCATCAGAAAGAGTAAATGTGTAATACTGGATATCATGAACTGATATGATGACTTTTGAACATTATTAAGGTAAATGCATTGTTTGTTCTCTATCAAAATATTTCATTTGTTAACTAAGCCTATCAGTAGTTAGAGCCTTCAGTAGTTAGAATCTTTTATTTAGCTGGCAGTATTGGCGCTCGTTGTATTGCAGTAGTTCGAATAACGAAGATTTTTGTGAGATAAGTGATTCATGAAAGGTATAGGTTAATGTTAGTTAGGGCCATTCTTTTGTAGGGATTATTGAAAGTCAGATTGTGTTGCGCTAAAGAATATTGTGTGTCAGTTTAGTGACGGTCAGAATAAGTAAAGAGAGAAATGTCTGAGTACGTTCAGTTCTGCTCAGCTGTTTGAAAATCAAATAACGTAAGAGGTTTATCAGCACAGTAACTCATTAATTTTCCGACGGGGAGGTTTCACCAGTAAGACTGAATGATCCGTAACGACGTTAGTCTGCGTTAGCAGCTCACCGTGGATAGTGCTTCCGGAACTGAGACAGTGACCGATGGTGAACTGATTCCAGAGCGCTCAACACGCAAGTGTTAGTGAAAATGAAAAGAATAAAGAAACTCGTAACAGAATTTTCAGCAACAGATCAAAGTTTCGAGCGTTTGTTGTTGTTGTTAAGGGTTTTTCCCTCCTCTTTCTATGCGAAGTTTCATCGGATATCTCGCTGTCTAAAATCTACAGTTCACACTAAATGCGGAGTCTAGTTCATAAAAGTTTTTAAAACAGTCGAGGAAATGGTCGCAGGTTCGAGTCCTGCCTCGGGCATGGATGTGTGTGATGTCTTTCGGTTAGTTAGGTTAAGTAGTTCTAAGTTCTAGGGGACTGATGACCTCAGATGTTAAGCCCCATAGTGCTCAGAGCCATTTGAGCCATTTTTTAGGAAATGAAGATTCCACTGTGTTTGTAAAGTTGAAGAATGGGTCCTCTGGAACTTGTACGCCTTACGACGAACACGCGATGACAACCAATACTCTTCGTTATACGCATTTACGGCAGGCGAACAGGGAAGACGTCTTCCAGAGAGGTAAGAGCACAGTGAGAGGGCAGAGTAAGCGCACGCGGCAAGTGGACTCGCCCTTGCTGTACGTGTCCTCGTCGCACTGACATGGCCGCCCTGAGTGAGGCTAGTGGAAGCAGACCGGCCACCTGCTGATTCGCACTGACACACTTTCAGCGCGTGGGCGTGCTGTCCGTTTAGGGTTTCAACACCGCTTCACTTGCAAACGTCGCGTCTGGTGGCGGTAGGACAACTCCTTCCTATAGCGTGTTATTTCTGCAATGCGAGGCTACAGGTCAGTGGCTCAGTTGGGGGGTTCAACAAATACTCTGTCTTGGCAGACAGCAAATAACACGGTGATAACAGCTATAAAAAAACTGTCTTCCGTCCTTTCTTGTCTTTGCCCCCTCTTACATTTCTCCCTACATCGATCGCGGTGACATCTTTTCCTATTGCGTTCCATTTATGCAACTAATTGAGTCATCATGCTATACATCCGGCTCGCCATCCTCGATCCGGTAAGCCATCAGTGAGCTGCAATCGCAACTTACGCGGAGCTACTTTAGGAGAGTGAAAGCTTACGCTACTTTTGCCGGCCGCTGTGGTCTCGCGGTTCTAGGGGCGCAGTCCGGAACCGTGCGACTGCTACGGTCGCAGGTTCGAATCCTGCCTCGGGCATGGATGTGTGTGATGTCCTTAGGTTAGTTAGGTTTAAGTAGTTCTAAGTTCTAGGGGACTAATGACCACAGCAGTTGAGTCCCATAGTGCTCAGAGCCATTTTGTACGCTACTTTTGTTAGACGAGTGTACACTGAGGGGACAAACGTCATTGAATACCGATATGCACATAGTGTTCCCTATACAGATGGCGGTAGTCTCGCGTACACAAGATTTAAAAGGGCAGTGCATTGGCGGAGCTTTCAACTGTACTCGGGTGATTCATGTGTAAAGGTTTTCGGTGTATTTAAGGCTGGTTGACGGGAATTACCATAGTGTGACCGGAGTGGTAGTTGGGCGTAGACGCACGGAATATTCCATTTCGGTAATCGTTAGGGAGTTCAATATTCAGAGGTACATAGCGTCAAGAATGGGCCGATAATACCAAATTTCAGAGGTTACCTCTCACCACGGAGAAAGCAGTGGGCGACGGCCTTCGCTTAACGATCGACAGCAGCGGAATTTCAGTGCTAATAGACAAGCAATACTGCCTGAAATAATTCCAGAAATCAATGTCGGGCGTGCGACGAACGTATCCGCTAGGACAGTGCGGAAAAATTTGGCGTTAATGGGCTATGACAACAGACGACAGACGCGAGTGCCTTTGCTAAGAGCACGACATCATATGCAGCGCTGCCGGCCGCTGTGGCCGAGCGGTTCTAGGTGCTTCAGTCCGGAGCTGAGCTGCTGCTACTGTCTCAGGTTCGAATCCTGCCCCGGGCATGGGTGTGCGTGGTGTCCTTAGGTTAGTTACGTTTAAGCAGTTCTAAGTCGAGGTGACTGATGACCTCAGACGTTAAGTCCCATAGTGCTCAGAGCCATTTGAGCCATTTCTTGAACCTGCAGCGCTCTCCCGGGCTGGTGACCATATCGGTTTGACCATAGACGACTGAATAACCGCGGCCTGGTCAGATAAGTCCCTACTTCAACTGGTAAGAACTGATGGTAGGGTTCGAGTGAGGCGCAGACTACACGAAGCCATGGACCCAAGTTGTCAAGAAGACACTGTGGCTCCATAATGGTGTGGGCCCTGTTTACATGCAACGGATGGCGTCCTTTGGTCCAATTGAACCGATCACAGACTGTAAATGGTTCTGTTTGGTTACTTGGAGACCATTTGCAGCTTCATGTTCCCCAACAGCGATGGAACTTTTTGGATGACAACGTGCCATGTCATCGGGCCGTAGCACTTCGCGAATAGTTTTAAGAACATTCTGGACAATTCTAACGAATGGATTGGCCACCTATTGAATACTCATGGGACATAATCGAGAGGTCAGTTGGAGCACAAAATACTGCACCTGGAACACTTTCGCACTTATGGAATTCTTCATCGGCAACCATCAGAATTTATGCAGGGCGCTTCCAACGACTTGTTGAATCCACGTGACGTCGAGTTGCTGGCCTACACCGGGCAAAAGAAGGTCCGACACGATATTAGGAGGTATCCTACGATTTTTTGTCGCCTTAGTGTAATGTTACTCTTGTCATGTATATTGCAATGAGATCGTTAAGGTTAGATACGCCATAATTCAGTACAGTTGGACAGGAATAGTTCAGTTGTGCTCAACAATAATGGACAGCTGTTTCATAGAAACAGTGGTCTTTACAAAGCTAACTCAAACCCGAAAACTTTGCAGTTCATTAATATGATTGTAATGAGTCCTGCTGGCTTATTGTACTCCGTACGACTGTTAAGTATGTTTTTACTGCAGCAGACTTTCATTTCTTCAACTAATTCTTTGAATCGTTTCTCTTCTGTTCGTCTCGACTTATTTCGACAATGATAACGCTTTCACAGACTTATTTTCCGAAGAAAAAAGTGTAAAATGAGTTGTACATTTAGATTAAAAGGGAAAAAAACATATCATAGAGGTCATTAATAAACCTTGTTTACACATCTGTGAAATATCTCCAATTATTTTCAGAGTAGCTTTTCTGACAGTAGGATTAGACCTTCATTCCAAGACAGCGCTCTACAATACATATGATTTAGAACAGTGACTAAGAGCAAACATTAAGACATTGGGAAAGCGCTTTAAATTTGTAAGGTATTTTTTAAATCTTGCAAGCCTGAAAAACGTGGGAACGAAAGGGACAGGATAACACCAGCATGTTAAAATGCAATAGAAAAGCATCATAAAAACGTCTCGGGTTGATCGCCAAATAATGTAATTTTTGGTTTTAAACGCAGTTATCTTTTAGTGCTGCCTTGATTTATTTCTATGAACATATGTCACCGGCTTTTCAACAGGGCAGAGACTATCGCTGAAGCTCGAATCTGAATCTGCTAAACATCCAGCTATGGCTGTCATAACTTCTTAATTGTACCCGAAACAGATACCAGCCTCAAATTTATTATGTGTGGGAATGAGTGGAAGGTAAATACTTAAAATCTGGTGAATATCCCCAGCACATATTTCGAGTCCCACAGTTTTCCAATTGGCTGTGAATCTTTTGGATAGTTATATTATCCTCACAAAAAATAGAAATAAAAAAAATATTTTCAAAATGCTCGTCGGGTACATTTTCTCATCTAGTCTGACCGGAGTTCTTGCTTACTATTTGTCATTTACTAAATCACATTTATATGGAAATCAATGAGAAGAGAATCTTTTATAACATCGAAAACACTAACCATGAAATTTCCAGCAGACGAAATGGGATTTACCTTTCATGATGCCTTCCAGCCACTGCTGCCGTTACAATTTAAATTTATGACGCCAGTGCTGGAATACGTATCTTCTGCAGTAAAAATTAAGCTCATAAAATAGATTAGGTTTTTAAAAACTGTCCAAATGTTGCTGCAACATTCGGTTTTGAGTTGCATTTCGTCAGTATTCAGTAAATGAGGCACGCATCTAGCACACAGCTTTCTCATGGTTAATTCTGATCAGCTCCACACGCGAACTGAAGTGACCTTTTTTCTAATATGCCTACGAAAATCAGCTATTTCATATAAAGAAATCGCAATCTGTAGCTGGATTAGAATAGCAACGTGATTGATAGACACGGAAAGTGGCGATGTTATCGGTTCGTCATTGCACGCGCTCACAATATGGCTCGACAGCAACAGCTCGTCATTTCAGCAGCGCTGAATTCGTTCACACGTTTCCCGTTAATCTACAGTACTGAGTTCGCTTTACGGGATCGTAATAGCCTTGACACAGTGCTACTTACTTTCGCTAGTAGCTGCAGGCGCATTGCAAAAAAGTATCAGCACGAAGAAAGAAGGCACGCGACGAAAACGAATGACGACAGTTACATTAGCGGCCGTAGTTACTGTCGTCCTCAGAGCGCTGCGGCAACGGCGAACAAAGCAAAAGGCGCGACCAAGTCCGTTCTCTGGTTGTTCGTTCCTGTGGTATCTCTTCTGGAAACAACCAGTTGTCAATCACCTGGTATTCTGGTCTGGATACAGACTGCGTGTCTATTATTGTAATGACGTGTTTCACCCGGATTAGACCATCTTCAGATGTAAGGTAGGGAGGGAACCATAGCAGTCTGCGGCCTCAGCTGTTGTGATCTCCGTACTTTTGGCAGTTTTGACAGCGTGCACAAGCTCATGACGGTCATACCTATCAGCCTCTTCGTATATTCGATGTGAAAATGGCCTAATTAGGGTAAAACTGGCGATGGTTATTAAAGTCCGTTATCTGGACATGCTAGTTTTTATAATTAGGTTTCCGTGCCTCAATCGGTAAAAACGGAACCCTTATAGGATTACTTCATTGTCCTTCTGTCTGTCTGTCTGTCCGTTGGTTACGACACTTTTTCCTCAGAGGTAGACATATCAAGATGAAATTTATGTCACAAACTAACGACTACAGTCCCTTGGCGGTGTAGCAAATGCAGACTTCTAAGTCAACGCAGTTTATGTCACCTGTTCTGATACTCACGTACTCATTCATCAAAACTTGTAGGCTACTTCACATTTACCTAGCATCATAAAATTTTGCGGAGAGCCAAGCTTCACAGAACAAGTAGAGGAAAAAATGAGAAAATTGTTTCTCTGTAATTATATCACTCACAAAATATTTCTTTTGGCACTTGTTATCCGATTTCAAATTCGAAAGTAAAACATTCTCGAAAGTCTTGGCATTCCTTGGACCGATATCTTAGCAGTATCAATGTCGACAAGAGGCAAAAATCGTCGAGATTCTCGATTGCCAGGACGGATGGCCTGTTTGTATGCATAATTAAGTGTGTACGGAATCCTCAGTGCACGAGTTCCACTCGCACCTGGCCAATGTCTACAAAACAAGACCTCTGTTTTCTCCTGATGACACTACGTCGGCTGTCTCCAGCGGCTTTAACCGCCGCTCTTCCAACGTGCTGTTCTTCAGTTTCTCGTTATTATCGTCTTTGCTTTCTCGTGTCAATCATTTATAAAAGAAATACTGTAACTTTTGGATTCAGCGGCCCTTTTTAAAACTTTGAAATTGAAGATGCAGACCTGTCACGAAGCTACAACCATTTTACATTTATTTCTATCGGTCACAACGGCCCAAAACAAAGAATTTGATCACAGAATTTGATATTCCTTATTTAGCAGTCTGGGCGAAACACGCACAAACGACTAGTTTTAAATAGTCGTACAAAAAATGATAGACGGCATAAAATGCTTGCAGTTGGCCTCCGTTTCAGCTAACACGCTTTCACACATCAAAACAAAAGTTTCAGTGACATCGACGCCAGCTCTGTACCTGGCCGGGAACTTTCCGCTTCGCCCCACCAACTAGGCAGAGGGTCTCCTCGCGTACTTACTCCAGAGAAACCCAAAGCCCGGCGTATCAGCTTGCAGAGCGCAGCAACCCCCGTGCAGTCGCGTGCTCTATCTCGAACCCAGCGACTTCGTCAGCGCCTCGTCTCAGATGCACTCCTTTGACTTCACCGCCCACATTTAAACTGAGCACAGCACAAACAACACGCTCAAGAATTTTTTTTTTTCAGAATATCGGTTTAAATTTTCTGGTCTAGTGGAAATTTATTTAAAGATATAGTGAATTTTTTTCCCAAACAGCCAACTATTTTTATTCATATCGTGGGGAGAACATCGTCTTCACAAAGTCTCAGTATAAACCACGTTCTCACGGTATCGTAAAACTTCTTTATTTCTGAAATGTCGGAAGCAAATGTCTGCAGTGACGGCGGTCTGTTGTTACTCGGCACCCCAAATCTACGTACAGTTAATACACTGCTTTATTGATTTTCCCATACCTTTCATGTATCGATGCTTGATCTCAGGCTAAATGATTAAGGTATCGTGTCCTCTCCTTCTCCCTCCTCCACACACACACACACACACACACACACACACACACACACACACAGCCACAACCGCGATCCCCCCGCCTCTATCCTCTTCTCCATGGTTTTAGCCTATAGAGTGGAAATTAATACTGTCCATTCCCCCTATATACGCCGAAGAGCCAAAGAACCTGGTACACATGCCTATATCGTGTAGGGCCCCAGCGAACATGCAGAAGTGTCGCGACACGACGTGGCATGGACACGACTAATGTCTGAAGTAGTGTTGGAGGGAATTGACACCATGAATACTGTAGGGCTGTCCACAAATCCGTAAGAGTACGACGGGTTGGAGAGCATGTAGCAAGACATCCCAGATACTGATTGGCGACTCCATAGGGTGCTGTGTGCACAACGACCATATACGTGAAATTAGAGAGAAGGTCAGCGTTGGCCGTAATATTGATGGTTTGTCGATAGCAAAATCGATGGTCACTTTGTGAATAAACCATCCCAGATATGCTCAATAATGTTCATGTCAGGGGAGATTGGTGGCCAGCAGAAGTGTTCAAACTCAGAAGAGTGTTCCTGGAGCCACTCGGTAGCAATTCTAGACGTGTGGAATGCCGCACTGTCTTGCTGGAGTTGCTCAAGTCCGTCTGAATGCACAATAGACATGTGCAAGTGATCAGACAGGATGCTTAAGTACGTGCCACCTGTCAGAGTAGTATCTAGACGTATCAGGGGTCACATATCACTCTAATTGCCCACGTCCCACACATTACAGGGCCTCGACCAGCAGCTGAAATGAAGGGTCCATGGATTCATGAGATTGTCTCCAAACACGTACACGTCCAACCGCTCGACACAATTAGCAACGAGACTCGGCCGACCAGGCAACATGATTCCAGTCATCAACAGTGCAATGTCGGTGTTGACGGGCCCAGGGGAGGCGTGAAGTTCTGTGTCGTGCAGTCATCAAGGGTACACGAGTGGGCCTCCGAAAGCTCATATCAAAGATGTTTCGTTGACTGGTTCGCACCCTGATACATGTTGAAACCCCAGTATTGAAATCTGTCTTCTGTCATTTCCTGACATTCACGGTACACTCGTAAAAAGGTCGTACGGCAAAATGCCCACTTCATCGCTACCTCGGAGAAGCTGTGTCCCATCGCTTGTGCGCCGACTGTAACAGCAGCACGTTCAAACTCACTTAAATCTTGATAACCTGCCATTGTAGCAGCAGTAACCGATCTAACAACTGCGCCAGACACTTGTTGTCTTATATAGGCGTTGCCGACCGCAGCACCGTATTCTGCCTGTTTACATATCTCTGTATTTGAATATGCATGCCTATACCAGTTTCTTTGGCACTTCACTGTATATCAGTCTTTTTTCATTTTAATACGACATAATTTCATGCGCAGGAGGAAAAGCGTAAGAAAATGTAGGAACTCTGGACAACAATAGTACATCAGTAAACCCAGAGATGGCCACTGTAAACGTGGCCGAAACGTTAGTTTCATCAAAAAAAAAAAAAAAAACAGCACTCCGCCTTCAGGCCACATCTGGCCCATCGGGACCATCCGACCGCCGTGTCATCGTCAGCTGAGGATGCAGATTCGAGGGGCGTGTGGTCAGCACACCGCTCTCCCGGTCGTTACGATGGTTTTCTTTGACCGGAGCCGCTACTATTCGGTCGAGTAGCTTCTCAATTGGCATCACGAGGCTGAGTGCTCCCCGGAAAACGGCAACAGCGCATAGCGACCCGGATGGTCACCCCTCCAAGTGCCGGCCACGGCCGACAGCGCTTAACTTCGGGGATCTCACGGGAACCGGTGTCTCCACTCCTCCAAGGCCGTTAGTTTGATCAATGATAACATTTTCGTTCTCTTAAATATGTCGCAGAAAACTTTCATGTTAAGGTCAAAATTAATTAATCGCTCATAACATTTCAGGTTACAGCTACTGAATGAAAATCGGGGTGATCCCAGATGCTTTTGATCATTCCCGCAATTGAATGTCCCGGTAGATTAACGAAGTAGTAAGGATCGAACCCGGGTCAAAGGCTGAACAGTCTAGATCGCTGTCGTCTACGCTAAGACAACAACTAATACCAGATGTACCGGGTGATCAAAAATTTAGTATAAATTTGAGAACTGAATAAATCACGGCATAATGTAGATAGAGAGGTACAAATTGACACAAATGCTTGGAATGACACTGGATTTTATTAGAACAAAAAAAAAACCAATAGTTAAAAAAATGTTCGACACATGGCGTTTCATCTGATCAGAATAGCAATAATTAGCATAACAAATTAAGACAAAGCAAGGATGATGTTCTTTACAGGAAATGCTTTAGTCGAGGAATAATGTTGTGAACAGCACTGTAAAGCATGTCCGGAGTTATGGTGAGGCATTGGCGTCGGATGTTGTCTTTCAGCATCCCTAGAGATGTCGGTCGATCACGATACACTTGCGACTTCAGGTAACCCCAAAGCCAATAATCGAACGGACTGAGGTCTGGGGACCTGGGAGGCTAAGCATGACGAAAGTGACGGCTGGGCACACAATCATCACCAAACGAAGCACGTAAGAGATCTTTTTACGCGTCTAGCAATATGGGGTGGAGCGCCTCCTTTCTTAAACATCGTACGTTCCAGCAGGTGTTTATCAGCCAGGCGGGGGATGAAGCGATTCTGTAACATATTGGCGTACCTCTCACCCGTCACGTTAGCAATTTTGCTGTCCAGCGCCATCCGTCGGACATTTTGTGAATTTTTTTTCTAATAAAACCCCATGTCATTCGGAGCATGTGTGTCAATTTTTACCTCTCTATCTACATTATTACGTGGTTTATTAAGTTTTCAAATTTATTCTGACTTTTTGATCACCCGGTACATGGCGGGCCGCTTGAATCTGCGCGCACAACAACCAGATTGACTAACTTCAATGTAATTAACTCGGAAGCGGTGCAACGTGTGGAGTATTGTTCTTAACAATTAATTCTCAGCACAACCCACTCTGCAGTATCCCTAAAAACTGTTCAAACTATTTCTGAGCACCCTGTATGTCACCACGCAGCTACGTTTGCTTCTGTGCCATTTCGAAAAGCACGATATAAATCTTGCAGTCTGTATCCAACAAAACGAGCGATCCGCCCGTAGCTCAGTGGAGAATGCCGATAACTCCCCAGATCAAAGCGGCGGCGTTATTCACTTTGCTGCTGTATCGGACGTCAGCAGTCACCTACTTTGCGCCGGCGTGTGCACGCCTGCAGACGCTCGGATGCGCCGTTTCTCCATTCTAGAATACGTTAAGGGGCCGACAGGAATAGCCGGGCGGTCGCTTTGGGAGCGGGCGCGCTATTTAAAGGGCGCATCGCCTCTCCAAACTTAACAATAGTCCGCCGGCGGCGGCTGGCGGTGTCGCCTTGCCGTTGGCTGCCGCCCCGGGGGCGTGTTGCGCGTGTGTCCCGCGCGCGACTCAAAGCAGCGAAGGGTCGCAGGTGCTCGCCGTGCTCACTGGGAAGCGAGCGCCCAAGGCTGACACGTGACGTCCACCGGGGAGCCGCGCGCTTCTGCGAGGCCCGCCGACCGTCGACACGACGGCCCGCTCTGCCGAAGGTTGCGCCGACATACGACTGGTTCTACTATCTTGTCCGTTGCTTTTGAGTGGTGCCGTCCATGCGAGTATTTCTCCTTCGGCCCTCATTAGCACGTCCTGTGCGTCAGAGATAACAGTGACGTTCGTCGACTGTGTTCCACACGACGTAGATTTCTTATTTCTCGGAAGAATATCTTTTTGTACGAGGCGTGTTTTTGAAGTAAGTACCGTTTTGAAATTAAAAAAAGACGTGCCAAGATTTCTTAATAATTTTATTTGTACATGAAAGCCTGTACTCTACGCACTGACGCTATTACTGATTCTTCCTTGTTTACGTTGTGCACTGAGTGTTTAAGATGCCTCCGATAATCGTGAGTCTCGCCGACTGTGAAGTACGGGCTGTTATAAGATTTCTTGGTGCTAAAGGCCTGACACTGTTATTCTGTCAGAGACAACAAAGGACTTGGAAGAGCAGTTGAACGGAATGGACAGTGTCTTGAGAGGAGGATATAAGATGAACATCAACAAAACCAAACCAGGGTAACAGAATGTAGTCGAATTAAGTCGGGTGATGCTGAGGGAATTAGATTAGGAAATGAGACACTTAAAGTAGTAAAGGAGTTTTGCTATTTGGGGAGCAAAATAACTGATGATGGTCGAAGTAGAGAGGATATAAAGTGTAGACTGGCAATGGCAAGGAAAGCATTTTTCAAGATGAGAAATTTGTTAACATCAAGTATAGATTTAAGTGTCAGGAAGTCGTTTCTGAAAGTATTTGTGTGGAGTGTAGCCATGTATGGAAGTGAAACATGGACGATAAATAGTTTGGACAAGAAGAGAATAGAAGCTTTCGAAATGTGGTGCTACAGAAGAGTGCTGAAGATTAGATGGGTAGATCACATAACTAATGAGGAGGTATTGAATAGAATTAGGGAGAAGAGATGTTTGTGGCACAACTTGACTAGAAGAAGAGATCGGTTGGTAGGACATGTTCTGAGGCATCAAGGGATCACCAATTTAGTGTTGGAGGACAGCGTGGAGGGTAAAAATGTAGAGGGAGACCAAGAGATGAATACACTAAGCAGATTCAGAAGGATGTAGGTTGCAGTAAGTACTGGGAGATGAAGAAGCTTGCATAGGATAGAGTAGCATGGAGAGCTGCATCAAACCAGTCTCAGGACGGAAGACCACAACAACAACAATAAAGGCCTAAAAGCTATCGATATTCATCGTGAGATCTGTGCAGTTTACGGAGTAAACATTGTGAGTGATGGAATGGTAAGAAAGTGGGTGAGAGCCTTTAAACAAGGCCGCACAAATGTGCATGATGAACAACGGAGTGGGCGTCCTTCGGTCGTTAATGAAAGTTTGGTGCAGGAAGTTGACAATAAGTTGAGAGAAAACAGACGCTTTACGATTTCCTCCTTGCGGGATGACTTTCTTAATGTTTCTCGTAGTGTTTTGTATGGCATTGTGACCGAGCACTTGAATTACCGAAAATTGTGCGCACGTTGCGTACCGAAAATGTTAACGGACGTTCACAAAACCAAATGTTTAGACAGTGCATTGACTTTCCTTGAGCGGTACCACAACGACGGTGATCATTTCTTAAGCCAAATTGTTACGGGCGATGAAACATGGGTGGCCTACGCCACACCAGAATCAAAGCAACAGTCCATGAAAGTTGAACAAGGGCATCGTCTTGATGCAAGACAATGCCCGTCCGCATGTGACGAATCAGATCAAAGACCTCATCACATCTTTTCGATGGGAAACTCTAGATCATCCTCCGTACAGCCCCGATCTTGCGCCCAGAGACTACCATCTGCTCCTGCACTTGAAGAAACACCTGGGCGGTCAGCCTCTTCAAGATGATTACGAAGTCAAAACAGCGGTGATGCAGTGGTAAACAAGTCAGGCGGCAGACTTCTATGAGGAGGGTATTCAAAAACTGGTACAACGTTATGACAAGTGCCTTAATATTGACGGAAATTATGTAGAAAAGTAGATTAATGTACTGACTTTCACGTAAAAATAAAATTATTGAGATATCTTAGCACCTCTTTATTTAATTTCAAACCAGTACTTACTTAAAAAACGACACTCTGCGTCGTATATCTCATATAATAGCATTATTACACAGGGTGTATCACAAAGAATCATCCGATTTTGCACGTCTATAGTTCTGAAACAAATAAACATGTACAATGAATTCTGTTTTTTTTTTTATGAACGGGAAACCCAAAAAGTTTTTTGGTACCATTTCATTTCTTCTCCATCGAGAAGAAATAAAAACTTTGAGTTTTGCCGATGACATTGTAATTCTGTCAGAGACCGCAAAAGACTTGGAAGAGCAATTGAACGGAATGGACAATGTCTTGAAAGGAGAATATAAGATGAACATCAGCAAAAGCAAAACGAGGATAATGGAATGAAGTCGAATTAAATCAGGTATGCTGAGGGAACTTGAAGTAGTAAATAAGTTTTGTTATTTGGGGTGCAAAATAACTGATGATGGTCGGAGTAGAGAGGATATAAAATGTAGACTGCCTGCGGCGAAAAAAGCGTTTCTGCCGAAGCGAAATTTGTTCACATCGAGTATGGATTTAAGTGTCCGGACGTCTTTTCTGAAAGCATTTGTATAGAGTGTAGCCATGAATGTAAGTGAAACATGGGCGATAAACAGTGTAGACAAGAAGAGAATAGAAGCTTTCGAAATGTGGTGCTACAGAAGAATCCTAAGGATGAGATGGGTAGATCACATAACTAATGAGGAGGTATTGAACAGAATTGGGGAGAAGAGGAGTTTGTGACACAACGTGACGAGAAGAAGGGACCGGTTGGTAGGACATGTTCTGAGGCATCAAGGGATCACCAGTTTAATATTGGAGGACAGCGTGGAGGGTAAAAATATTGAGGGAGACCAAGAGATGAATACACCAAGCAGATTCAGAAGGATGTAGGTTGCAGTAGGTACTTTGAGATGAAGAAGCTTGCACACGATAGAGTAGCATGGAAAGCTGCATCAAACCACTCACTGGACTAAAGACCACAACAAACAACAATCTTTTCAGAGGTGTCCAATATGCCCCCCGTAAGACGCACGGCTTGTGTCAATGCGGTATTCAAATTGTTCCCACACTGCAGCGAGCATGTCTTGAGTTACGGTTTACACAGGTGCTCTTATGCGATGTCTCACTTCACTCATTGTTGTTGGTAACTGAATCACATGAACAGGGTCTTTTATAATCCCCCACAAGAAATAATCAGACACAGGTTGGAGGTCAGTAATGTAAGGCTGACTCATTTGGTCCAGTACGACCGATCCATCGCTCAGTAATCCTTTGATTTAAAAGTTCCCGCACTTCCAGATGCCAGTGTGGCGGTGCCCCATCCTGTTGGTAAACGAAGTCGTTCGAATCAGTGTCCAACTGTGGGAAAAGAAAGTTCTCAAGCAAGTCCAGATATGTGCTTTCTGTAACAGTGCTCTCAGCAAAGAAACATCGACCATATACCTTTTACCGTGAAATTACACAAAACACATTAAATTTTAGAGAGTTCCTCTCATGTTGTACGACTTCATGTGGTTGTTCCGTCCCCATGTTCTCATATCATGACGGTTCACCTTTCCTTTGGAATGTGCCTCATCGCTAAACACTAAGCGTGGAAGGAAACTATCATCATCCATCCTGCCAAGAACGAAATTGCAGAGCTCCACACGTTGTTGTTTGTCACCTTCATGGACAGCTTCCAGTTGAATTGTGTATGGTTTCAAGTATAAACGTCGACGCAACACACGCCAGACGAATATCGGGGGCATTTTGAGCTGTCGAGCTGCACGGCGAACGGATTTCTTCGGACTCCTCGTGAAACTACGGCTGATGCGTCCGACGTCTGTCAGACACTTTGTGACGGCCCGGCGATTTGCCTTTACACAAACAATCTGTTTCTCGGTATTGTTCATGCCATCGTCTAATACTCTGTGCTGTAGGAGGATCCACACCGTACCTAGTACGAAAGTCACCCTGAACAGTTATTGCTGACCCGCACTGCGCAAAAACGTAGAACACCAAACTCTGCCTGTTGTTCCGACACCATTTTTACTAGAACTGAAGTGGGCGCAGACTGCTGCCACCTAGCGGGAACCATGTAAAATTCGAGAGTTTGCTCTTTCCAGCAGTACGTTGTTCACGTACGTACCTCAAATAACATAATATTTATGATTTTTTAAAAGTCGGATGAGACTTTTTGATACACCCTGTATTATGTTATGAGACATAAGATGCTGCTGTGTTTGATTATATTGTTTGTTAGAACAGGCGTATTTGGGTGTGATCGCCATCTTCAGGTTATCTGCGAAAAGTGCACAGTTTGATACAATGTTCCAAATTTTATAGTATTATTATTGAACGCATTATCAAACTATTATAGAATCATAGTTTACTACTTACATCAGGTGGTCTTGGTATCCACATGACATCGATGTCTCTATTTCTGCCACACGATTGTACAAGTCTGGTCGTTTGATGCTGTTGGAGCTACAGAATATCTTAAACTTCTTGGTGTAGCAGTTGTTTGTGTAGCAGTCGAATTACGAAGGTTTACTTCATAACGAAGTTTCGTGTATTGACAGTTGAGTCAGCGATGTTACATGGTTATAGGCTGTTTGCTCCTATGGTATTCTGGTAGGTCATATCCTTGTATACCAGCCATACTATACTGCTTGTACGATTCGTGTTTATGTGGTTCTACGGTCATAAGTAATTTAATCCTATTACTTTTTATGGAATTGGCTATGTCGGAAAGTACTATGGTGCGCAAGGTTTGTATCAATTTCTCGATGTTGTTTTCGTGAATATATGCTTTCCACTGGTTATTTTTAATTTCGTGTTAACTTACCAAAAAACTAAGATATGACCTACAGAATACCGTAGGTAAACAACCTCTAACCATGTAATATCGCTGGCTCAACAAAGCTGTAATTAAACTTCATTACGAAATAAACTTTCACAATTCGACAACTACACAATAGCTGCTCCAACGAAAAGTTTAACATCCACTATAGCTTCAACAGCGCCAAAGGATCAGCAGCAACTGAGACATCGATGCCATATGGATATCAAGACCACCTGATGTACTTGGAAAGCCATAAATCTGTAGCACGTTAAATTATGTACTTAAAATAACATCTATATTATAGTCTTTGGTGAGGGGCCGTCCCATAATGAAAATCGTATGCCGTGTGATGCGTTTTACACAATTCTGCACGGTCCTTTAATAAACAAAACACGAGTTTACCGTTTGTCTCGCTAGGTTTATTACTGAATCGCTTATTGCAGAAAGGCAGCTTGTTCGAAATTCAAAAATTTCCGTTTCTTTATGATTTTAGTTCTTAGGGGGTCGGTGCATCGCTTTCCGCAAAAAGCAAACCTGTTGTACGATAACACGATTCCCGCAACGCCGACAGTTTTCCGTCTACTGCAGATAGGGAACTAGTCCGGGACATGGTGGTGGCGCTGCACCGCTAGTTTGCGAACTACGCTTTGCTGTTTTACAGGCTTGAGCTGAACCTCTTTGAGTTGTCTCAGGTTACGTTCTTGGTTCAAATGGCTCTGAGCACTATGGGACTTAACGGCTGAGGTCATCAGTCCCCTAGACTTAGAACTACTTAAACCTAACTAACCTAAGGACATCACACACATCCATGCCCAAGGCAGGATTCGAACCTGCGACCGTTGCAGCAGCTCGGCGACAGCGGCTGGCATTACTGCCTCCCGCATACTTCTCGCGAACTGACCACAACGAGAAAGTCCGAGAAACTGGAAATCTTACGGAGTTCTGCCGACAATTACTCATCCCACACACCAGTTGCGAGCGGAACAGGGAAGGGGAAACAGACAGTGGTGCCAAAAGTACAGTTCGTCCCACACCGAAAGGCGGTTTGAGGAGTATAGTTGTGAATGTACCAATGGTATATGTTTAAAGCAGAATGTTTTTGACGTAACTAGCACAATTGATACAGAGTGTATGAATTCTATAACTTTACCTGTTTGTCTTTTTCTTCGTATAAAGTTCTTGGTCTCCCGAGCGTTGACGGTTGCTTGAGAGAGTACGCTTCTCTCTTCACCAGTGTTGAAGCGATCACAATCTGTCTCAGTTCCAGTTCAGATCCCAATATTGTCAAGCTTTGATAATCGTCTACGACAGATGTCCCGTTTAACCAAGAATATTGCTTTAAAACTTAAGAAGAATGGAATGCTCTGTCGTCGACGAACTCACTAGACACGGAGCTCAGAACAGAATTAGGGAGGGAATGGAAAGTAAATCGGCCCTGTGCTTCTCAAAGAAACCATTCCGGCATTTGCCTTGAGGGATTTAGGGAAACCGCAGAAAACATATATCTGGATGGCTGGACGAAGATTTGAACTTGTGTTCTCCTGAATGTGAATCAAAATGGTTCAAATGGCTCTAAGCACTATGGGACTTAACATCTGAGGTCATCAGTCTCCTAGACTTAGAACTACTTAAACCTAACTAAACTAAGGCCATCACACATATATTCCCGAGGCAGCATTCGTACCTGCGACCGTAGCAGCAGCGCGGTTCCGGACTGAAGCGCCTAGAACCGCTTGGCCACAGCGGCCGGCCGAATGCGAATCCGTTGTGTTACCACGATACCACTTCCCTGTTTTGAAAGCGAGCTGAGTATAATTTCTCCGCGCGCAGTGTGAAAAATGACTGCCATCTTGCAACCTTTTTTACTAATTTTAACTAGTTCTCTGATTCTTCTTTTCTGCCTTTATTGAAAGCCAGTCCTTTGGTAGAGCGAGATGTCAAACTACTGTCTGCAACTCGGGGAGTTCGGTTCCCGATTTCAAGTTTCTGTGTAATGTATAAAAACAATACGCTGAGTATAACAGCTTGACGCTTAAGATTTATCTTAATATTCTGTTTTACAAAACTTTTTTGTTTCGTTATGTTACTGATTTCGACATCCGTTCTTATTTCTCATAAGGACTGATGTTTAATTTCGTTCGTTAACTAGATTAGGTTTGAGTAGTTTATCTCCGACACGCAAATCTAAGTTGTTTAACACATCACGTCATGAGTCGCTACCAGACGGATCCACAGTGTGTGATATAGTGAATCGTGGCGAAAAGTTTTTAATTTGGATTCAACATTTTATGTTCTACATATGTATACATATAATTTGCACTTATTTATACCAATACATCAAATTTTACTATGAACTGACATGTAAATTCACATCGGAAGACATAAATAAAACCATTTTGGACAAAGACTGCTGAAAACAGAATAGTAAAGATACTTTAGTGTCTGCTCATAGCGCATTCACTTTTTCAGTTATATTACGGATTGATCTTAAACAATAACAATTCAATTTGGATTCAATTGAAGTCATTTCACATGAAAAATGTATTGTTACGTAACTTAAATTATTTTCTTTTTCGTAGTTAAAATTTCGGTCATACGAGAAAACAACTTTCGAGTACCTAGAAGTATTGTTAGTGTATGTCTAAATTTTAGAAATTGTGGTAAAATATAATCTTTGTAAATGTGTTTCTTATCAAAGAAATTTTAGCTTCCACGTAGTGGAGATATGAAAAAAAAGAAAGTACAACAAACAGCAATGGAGACGTGTGTGGCAACGATTCGTAACAAAAGACTATCCAGACTGAATGAAGGGGTTTTCTTTTTGTTTCGTGTCGATGATCCTGCTTAATGCAGGCCCGATTCTTTAGCGTCCGCTTGGCAACTGAATGCCCGCACGTTGCATACCGGCAGTTTGCCAGGACTGCCGTGCGAACCGCGTTTGAAGCCACCTTCCTGCGTGTTCCGAATACCTGTGTGATGCGTACTTGAAGAGTTAATGAGGGAACCCCCAGCATTTGATCAACCGTACGCGCGGAAGCGCAACCAGCCACGTCGGCGTACGTCAGTTGGATACCTCGATTCGAAGAAGCTGCAGCTCGCTTCGTGTGACTGCAATGTGCGACAACACGAGATCCTATGTTTACATCTATCCCCTAAGGACCATGACACTGTGTGGAGCCGCGCTATTCGTTACAGGTAAGTCTAGCCTGAACTTAGCTTGGCATTTCAGTGGTGAAATGCTACAATCTAGTTGCTACCTGAGTGTCGATGACCACAGGGTGGTCCACAGCTAGTAAGTGCATGCTGGCAAAGAGAACAGCAAGGTGCCGTGTCATTGTTTGGAGAGGGTACAGGAGGAACTACTCGCACACAATGGGCAAATCGCAACTTCTTTTTGTGCTCTTCTGTTTGAGGACTTGTTTCACGTAACTCTCCACGCTACTTTATTCTGCAAAACTGCTGCGACGTACACCCATCTGAACCTAGTTACTATAGCCAAGCTATGATCTCCTCCTACAGTTTCTACTAGCTACACATCTCTCCATTACCAAATGACGCTTCCTTGATGTCCCAGGTTGTGTCTTATCAGCCCACCGCGTCCACTAGTCAAGTTGTGCCATACACTTCTTTTTTATACTGTTCTCTTCAATAGTTCCTCAGTACTTATGCGATGCAGCACGTAATTCTGAGCATTCTCCTGTATCGCCACATTTCTAAAGCTTCTATTTTCTTCTTTCCTGTACTCTTTGTCGTCCACACCTCACTTCGTACAAACCTACACTGCAGACAAATACCTTCAGAAAATACTTCCTAACGCTTAAATTTATATTTGATGTTCACAAATTTCTCCTTTTCACAAACATTATTCTTTGTATTGCCAGTCTTCATTTTATATCCTCTAATTTAATCATCATTGGATACTTTACTACGCATGTAGCAAAACTCATCTGCTACTTTTAGTGTCCCATTTGCCAATCTAATTTAGTCAGAATCGCCTCGTTTAAGTCGAGTACATTCGATTCCTCTTGTTTTCCCTTTGTTGATGACCACCTTGTAAACTCAAGACAGCATCCATTCTGTTCAAATGCTCCTTCAGTTCCTTTGCCGTCCCTGACAATTACTGTCTCATCGGCAAACATCAAAGCTTTAATTTCTTCTGCCTTTCCAAATTTATGCTGAGTTCCTTGGCAGCTTGTGCAATGTACAGACGCAGTAATATCCGGGATAGGCTACGACCGTGTCTCTTGTGAAGTTTCACTTTTCTTTTATATTCTTCCACTCTTGTAACAGCTATTTGGGTTTTAATCAAGTTGCGGATAACATTTAGCTGCCCATACTTTAGCACTGCTGCCTTCGTAGTTTGAAGGAGCAGCTACTTCTCAGCCAAGTATCTCCTCAATTGGCCTCATAAGAGCTGAGTGCACCCCGCTTGCCAACAGCACTCGGCAGACCAACACGGTGACCCATCCACGTGCTAGCCCAGCCCGACAGCGATTAACTTCGGTCATCTGACGGGAAGGCGGTGAAGGCGTTAGCAGTTGTTATCATGAATAATGCATATAACTTTCATCGTCTGATAAGAAATATTTACGGAACAAGTCAAATACACCCTTAGTGTACATCACGTAGAGTAGTTAAAAGAATTGTCGTCCTTCTAGCCACGCACTTTCCTTGACCGAGCTATATGTGAGAACGCTCACATGTTTGGAGACGGAGTGAACATATTGTACCGAATAAGTTTACCAAAGCCAAATTCTCACGTAAATTCTTCGATGGTTTAACAGTTTGCGACTGATAAGCCGTTTTCAGTAGACCATGGATAACTCTTTGTCTCAAGCTGCGTCAGAATATGAGGGAGTCACCATTTACATGAGAACTCTACCATCTTCTTCCTCACAATCTGAGACCAGTAATTACTCATGCGCTACTGAAGGTGACTTACCGTTCTAAACCGCAGTAACAATCTAAGAATGTACTTTTGGATCTAGCTGCAGTAACCTTTGTTACGTTAATATGCTTTGCTGCTGTCCATCAGTAACATGACTAACATGAACGGGTAAAGACAATGTTTAGCCTTGGAAGTAACCTTATGGACTGTAGCGAGGGAGTGGGAAAGGTCAACTATGTTGAAAGGCAAAATAGCTTGTACTGGTTTGTATAGCTATCAGGCTACTACATGTTCGCCTGAGTTAGTAAAGAAAGCAATAGTGTACCTGCATACCAACGCCAGCGAGAAAGAGTGGAGTAATTATGTCACTTCTCTCAACTTTGCAACGTGGGGCGTAATACACCACAGTTTCCATCTCTTGGTAACTTGAGCTGTTCCGTATAATGGCACAACCTTAGTGTGTCTGAAAACGGCATAGTACTTAAATTAGTTTAGCACATATAAAATAAAGAGCCAAGGAGAAATTTGCATATCGAATTAAAGTTCAGGAAAAAATTAAAGCTTTGGGTTTTCCGATTATGTTGTAACTTTGGCAGGGACGGCAACGTACTTAGAAGAGCAGTTGAACTCAACAGATAGCGTCTTGAAACGAAGACATCAACAAAAGCTAAACAAGAATAATGAAACATAATAGAATATAATGTGGCGATGCTGGATGAATTAAGAAGTGAGACTTAGGAGTAGTAGCTGAGTTTTTCTGTTTGGGCAGCAAGATAACTGATTAATGTCAATGTGTGCAGGCTGGCATTAGCAAGAGAAGTTTTTTAGAAAATGAGAAATTCGTTAACACCTAATTTGAATTTAAATTTTAGCAAGTATATTCTGACGGAATTTGTGTGGAGTGTAGCGTTGCCTTACAGAAAGAACAGTTCAGATAAAAAGAGAATAGAAGTCTTATGAATGTGGTACTAAAGAAGAATGCTGAAGATTAAAAGGGTAGATTGAGTTAAGTAGTGAGGAGACACTAATCCGAAATAGGCAAAAAAGTAATTTATGTCACAACCCGAATAAAAGAAGGGATCGCTTGATAGGACACTCCCTGAGGCATCATGGAAATGTCAATTTGGGAGTGAAGGGGAGTGTGGAGGGCAGAAACTGTAGAGGGAGACCAGGGTTCGAGAACAGTAAGCGGGTTCAGAAGAATGTAGGTTCCAGTTGTTATGCAGAGATGAACAGGCCAGCGTGAAGAGTTTTCATACCGATAACAACAACAACAAAAACTGACAGGTAATGGAGGAACTAAAGTCTTTCAGGCTAACTGAAGTACAACTATCTCAGGGGTGTCAGGGTGCGCTGTCCACGTTCCTAGAATTTTGCTCCAGAGCGCTTGAGTATCCTTACGGGGATACCCTATTGTCGCTTAATTTATTGCTCCATATTTCAGGTTTATCTAAGATTCTACACTGCGTTATTAGCTTTCCTAAGACGTATACTGTAAAAAGATTCAGTGTAAATATTTTCTTAACACTGAGGACGTATGGGGGCCGACAAAGCTATAGCTGGTCTCCTTTGAGGCGTCCTTCCAGAACAGAACGCGACACAGCGCTCCAAGTGTAAAATAGACGTCCACCTAAGAAATATATCCCTAAAGTCTGAAAAATCTCGATTTTCAAGCTGCTCAAAATCGAATAAAAACTTTGAACTTTCGAGAGCTGTCTCCGACATCGTCATCAGGATTAGAAGTACTGTCTAAACTATTTGCTCTTGGTAACGATGGTGAAGGCAGCTGTCGAAAGCTCGAGGATTTTATTCGATATAAAACAGCTTGAAAATCGATGTTTTATTCTTCTAAAGCATGAATACGAACCACGAGGTGAAGAAACGCTGACATAACAAACTCTTTGAACTATAGTGCGGAAAAATGTTCTCGAAACGGAAACAATGTTTTGACGAGCTGTCTTTTCTTTAGATAATAACGGTCACTGACGAAACTTTACTCCTGGATTTCTGATGGCGTTTCCCTCTGTCTTTGTACAATTGCCAACATCTATAATAAGCACCAACGCTTGGCACAGATCTAAGCATATTAATATTGTTGTCCGCCATGAGAACATCTGCGCATTTTCTTGGATGGAGTGCAAAGAGAAAAGGGATGCTGTTCAGAACGGCGCGTGTCGTGATTCTGACACACGATTCCTCATGCTGAGGGTAATTACCCGCTTAGGGGTGAAACTAAATTTTCTGAGAGGTAGATACAAAAGAGCTCGATTGTGTTTCGATCACGAAACTAAATTTATTTTTAAAGAGCTTTTACTTTAATCGCTATCTCGTAATATTGTAGTACTGGTACTCCAGAGCGCTTGAGTATCCTTACGGGGATACCCTATTGTCGCTTAATTTATTGCTCCATATTTCAGGTTTATCTAAGATTCTACACTGCGTTATTAGCTTTCCTAAGACGTATACTGTAAAAAGATTCAGTGTAAATATTTTCTTAACACTGAGGACGTATGGGGGCCGACAAAGCTATAGCTGGTCTCCTTTGAGGCGTCCTTCCAGAACAGAACGCGACACAGCGCTCCAAGTGTAAAATAGACGTCCACCTAAGAAATATATCCCTAAAGTCTGAAAAATCTCGATTTTCAAGCTGCTCAAAATCGAATAAAAACTTTGAACTTTCGAGAGCTGTCTCCGACATCGTCATCAGGATTAGAAGTACTGTCTAAACTATTTGCTCTTGGTAACGATGGTGAAGGCAGCTGTCGAAAGCTCGAGGATTTTATTCGATATAAAACAGCTTGAAAATCGATGTTTTATTCTTCTAAAGCATGAATACGAACCACGAGGTGAAGAAACGCTGACATAACAAACTCTTTGAACTATAGTGCGGAAAAATGTTCTCGAAACGGAAACAATGTTTTGACGAGCTGTCTTTTCTTTAGATAATGACGGTCACTGACGAAACTTTACTCCTGGATTTCTGATGGCGTTTCCCTCTGTCTTTGTACAATTGCCAACATCTATAATAAGCACCAACGCTTGGCACAGATCTAAGCATATTAATATTGTTGTCCGCCATGAGAACATCTGCGCATTTTCTTGGATGGAGTGCAAAGAGAAAAGGGATGCTGTTCAGAACGGCGCGTGTCGTGATTCTGACACACGATTCCTCATGCTGAGGGTAATTACCCGCTTAGGGGTGAAACTAAATTTTCTGAGAGGTAGATACAAAAGAGCTCGATTGTGTTTCGATCACGAAACTAAATTTATTTTTAAAGAGCTTTTACTTTAATCGCTATCTCGTAATATTGTAGTACTGGTACTCCAGAGCGCTTGAGTATCCTTACGGGGATACCCTATTGTCGCTTAATTTATTGCTCCATATTTCAGGTTTATCTAAGATTCTACACTGCGTTATTAGCTTTCCTAAGACGTATACTGTAAAAAGATTCAGTGTAAATATTTTCTTAACACTGAGGACGTATGGGGGCCGACAAAGCTATAGCTGGTCTCCTTTGAGGCGTCCTTCCAGAACAGAACGCGACACAGCGCTCCAAGTGTAAAATAGACGTCCACCTAAGAAATATATCCCTAAAGTCTGAAAAATCTCGATTTTCAAGCTGCTCAAAATCGAATAAAAACTTTGAACTTTCGAGAGCTGTCTCCGACATCGTCATCAGGATTAGAAGTACTGTCTAAACTATTTGCTCTTGGTAACGATGGTGAAGGCAGCTGTCGAAAGCTCGAGGATTTTATTCGATATAAAACAGCTTGAAAATCGATGTTTTATTCTTCTAAAGCATGAATACGAACCACGAGGTGAAGAAACGCTGACATAACAAACTCTTTGAACTATAGTGCGGAAAAATGTTCTCGAAACGGAAACAATGTTTTGACGAGCTGTCTTTTCTTTAGATAATAACGGTCACTGACGAAACTTTACTCCTGGATTTCTGATGGCGTTTCCCTCTGTCTTTGTACAATTGCCAACATCTATAATAAGCACCAACGCTTGGCACAGATCTAAGCATATTAATATTGTTGTCCGCCATGAGAACATCTGCGCATTTTCTTGGATGGAGTGCAAAGAGAAAAGGGATGCTGTTCAGAACGGCGCGTGTCGTGATTCTGACACACGATTCCTCATCCTGAGGGTAATTACCCGCTTAGGGGTGAAACTAAATTTTCTGAGAGGTAGATACAAAAGAGCTCGATTGTGTTTCGATCACGAAACTAAATTTATTTTTAAAGAGCTTTTACTTTAATCGCTATCTCGTAATATTGTAGTACTGGTACTCCAGAGCGCTTGAGTATCCTTACGGGGATACCCTATTGTCGCTTAATTTATTGCTCCATATTTCAGGTTTATCTAAGATTCTACACTGCGTTATTAGCTTTCCTAAGACGTATACTGTAAAAAGATTCAGTGTAAATATTTTCTTAACACTGAGGACGTATGGGGGCCGACAAAGCTATAGCTGGTCTCCTTTGAGGCGTCCTTCCAGAACAGAACGCGACACAGCGCTCCAAGTGTAAAATAGACGTCCACCTAAGAAATATATCCCTAAAGTCTGAAAAATCTCGATTTTCAAGCTGCTCAAAATCGAATAAAAACTTTGAACTTTCGAGAGCTGTCTCCGACATCGTCATCAGGATTAGAAGTACTGTCTAAACTATTTGCTCTTGGTAACGATGGTGAAGGCAGCTGTCGAAAGCTCGAGGATTTTATTCGATATAAAACAGCTTGAAAATCGATGTTTTATTCTTCTAAAGCATGAATACGAACCACGAGGTGAAGAAACGCTGACATAACAAACTCTTTGAACTATAGTGCGGAAAAATGTTCTCGAAACGGAAACAATGTTTTGACGAGCTGTCTTTTCTTTAGATAATGACGGTCACTGACGAAACTTTACTCCTGGATTTCTGATGGCGTTTCCCTCTGTCTTTGTACAATTGCCAACATCTATAATAAGCACCAACGCTTGGCACAGATCTAAGCATATTAATATTGTTGTCCGCCATGAGAACATCTGCGCATTTTCTTGGATGGAGTGCAAAGAGAAAAGGGATGCTGTTCAGAACGGCGCGTGTCGTGATTCTGACACACGATTCCTCATCCTGAGGGTAATTACCCGCTTAGGGGTGAAACTAAATTTTCTGAGAGGTAGATACAAAAGAGCTCGATTGTGTTTCGATCACGAAACTAAATTTATTTTTAAAGAGCTTTTACTTTAATCGCTATCTCGTAATATTGTAGTACTGGTTGCATAAGTTACGAGCAATCATATTTTTTCATTGATAACATTTGCAAACATGTTGGACATGGCAGCGATCACAGTGAACAGTAATAAAATGTCATACAGAACAGTCTCGATCGGATAACAACACTTTTATTTATAAGTGGTGACCGTTCTCGACCCGTTGTCGATCATCCATGAAGAGTGGAGCCGATGGTACGGAGCAGAAACAGTGAGTACCACTCGCTGATGTTGACTGCTCACCAGTGGGTGCTATCCACAATTCCTGTTCCATACCATCGTATCCACGCATCACCGGAGGATCCATATCGGGTCGAAACCGATTATCTCTTGTGAACGAAAGTGTTCTTATGCGTTCAAAACTGTTCTATATAAGGTTTTCTTACATTATTTCAATTACTAGCATCAACACACGATACAGTGGAGCGTAAGTTACGTGCTCTGAAACCCAAATGTATTACGGACAATCAAATGAAAACGAGACAGAGGAAAAAGTAAGTAAAGCGTTTATTACTCGTATTGCAAAAACAATTGCCATAACTGTGAGAAAAGACGGCCAGCGCGTTCATGGAAAATTGTTTGAGGTCGCCTAGAATGGTGACCCTCGCGTGCATCTCTTCGTCCGAACCAAATCGACAGCAACGAATGTCTTTCTTGAGGGCTCCAAAAACACGGAAATCGCGTGGCGAAAGATGGAAACTGTATGGAGCATGTGTAAGGGCTACCCAGAGAAACTTGTGCAGCATAGTCGAAATAACCTTGGCAACATGTGGGCGGGCGACATAACTATGTAATGCACAGTACACTGAAGAGGACCCACAACTAATTATAGTAATAATCATGATAATAATAATAATAACAATAATAATTCTTGTTATTATTAGTGGGAGTAGTAAGATACAAAACATTAACAGCTAGAAGTCTTCCAATTTCTGCCATTTCAGAACTACGGAGTTCAGCAACAAAGTGATTTACACACAGTAAGCATAGCGCACAAATTTCACTTCGTTGGTTTTATATGGGGGTGCAGGGGTTGGGTGATGGAAGCGTCACTAGGGGGAGGTCTGGTACAGGGGAAGCACGCTTTGTAACAAGTGTCTACCCTCAGAGCGATGAGTTAGCTTTCTTTTCTGAGGAGTTGTGTATAAGCAGCATTCCGAATGCAGTGAAATTTGCTTCATTATCCTGTAAGAAAGGTTTTTGGAAATAAGCACTGCCAACAGTATCATTGACTCATTAGTCCTGTCGGGAAGGTCACAGGTCGTAGTAATAGACGGAAAGTCATCGAGTAAAACAGAAGTAATATCCGGCGCTCCCCAAGGAAATGTTATAGGCCCTCTATTGTTCCTGATCTATATTAACGACACAGGAGACTACCTGAGTAGCCGTCTTAGATTGTTTGCATATGATGCTGTCATTTACCGTCTTGTAAAGTCATCAGATGATCAAAACGACTTCCAAAATGATTTACATAAGATATATGTATGGTGCGAAAAGTGGCAATTGACCCTGAATAAAAAAAGTGTGAAGTTATTCACATGAGCACTAAAAGAAATCCTAATTTTCGATTACGCGATAAGTCACTCACATCTGAGGGCTGTAAATTCAACTAAATACTTAGATATTACAATTATAAATTATCTAAATCGGAACGATCACATAGATAATATTGTGGGTACAGCAAACCAAAGACTGCGATTCATTGGCAGAATTCTTAGAAGGCGCAACAGGTCTACCAAAGAGACTGCTTACACTACGCTTGTGCGCCCTATTCTGGAGTATTGCTGTGCGGTGTGGGATCCGCATCAGGTGGGACTGACAGATGACATCGAAAAAGTACAAAGAAGGGCAGCTCGTTTTGTAATATCGCGCAATAGGGGAGACGGTGTCACAGATATAATACGTGAATTAGAGTGGCAATCATTTTAAAAAAGGCGTTTTCGTTGCGACGGGATCTTCTCATGAAATTTCAATCACGTTTTCTCCTCCGATTGCGAAAACATTCTGTTGGCACCCACCTACATAGGGAGAAATGTTCGTCACGATAAAATAAGAGAAATCAGGGCTCGCACAGAAAAATTCAACTGCTCGTTTTTCCCACGTGCCTTTCGAGAGTGGAACGGTAGACAGACAGCATGAAGGTGGTTCATTGAACCCTCTGCCAGGCACTTTATTGTGAATAGCAGAGTAATCACGTAGATGTAGATGCAGATGTTGTTCGTGGTTAATACAACACCTACAACTGCGCAAAGAAAAGTATTTTTCATTCTAAAAATTAGCTGTGGGCTAGTGTTGATGGTGACAGGAGGGGGCGTGATACTAGCTGATGTCTGATGGCACTCGGCAGTAACAGTCACAGAAAGGTTGGAAACCACTGTCTCTACCAGAGCGTGGCTAAGCCTACTGCACTTCGTAGCACTGAGAATGTTTCACTGCACTGCTCCCAGTTCCCCTCCTAGAAGTTTTCCAAGCGCTCCTTGCGTCGAAGACTGGGTAATTTCGTAAACATTGGTTGGGCGTATATACCGGATATGCTACTTAATCTCTGATTACGTCAGCCGTTATTCGATCTGACTGCGAGCGGCGCTTTGTTCTGCTGTGCATCTGAAGTGAATCGTCGGGAGCTCCCTGTAATCGGGTTACGTCTCCATAATTTCCGTGGCCATCTCATTAGCTTCAACTTACAGTGTAGTCGACTGGAACTGCAACCGCTCGGAATACGACTGAATCATTTCGCAACCTCCATCGAGAATCGGGTATACAATCATACTTCAGTGACCCTTTCAGATTTCACTGGCGGACAGGATTGACATTTTATTCACACAGGTCTAAGAACTATTTTGACGATGGCAGATGGATCACAATTACGAAAGCCCAACGGTATGTTACTCAACTCATCGCACTTGATTGTAAGTAGAACGCAATTGTCATAGCTAGAAATCTGACATACAGAGCTTCCACAGATATTAATTTATTTATCACCATCTCCCCATCCATTTCTTCACTTCAGGACGTCGCTCTATTTATCTTCCTACCCACACACCCCACTCTCTCTCTCTCTCTCTCTCTCTCTCTCTCGTTCACACATATATCACACACACACACACACACACACACACACACACATATATATATATATATATATATATATATATATATATATATATATATTGTCTCTTCCCATTCTGTCTCTTCATCGTCTAAATCTATTTTTCAGTCTGTTATGGGATAACACGCTGCAATTTTAACTAGACACAGCGCATTCTGAATCCCAGTACGGACGTCGCGATCTAGACTATCTACATTTTCCTTCTAGGCCACCATCTGCGCCACAACAATGCTATCGCAGTTATTTGACGAACTTCAGAAAGTACACAATAGTTTTCATACTGAAAGATCGATGAGCGTATGGGTTGTAAGTACCAACGTAATCTGGCGAAGTAAACGGAAAGAAAGAGGGATAGTCCCACAATTTTTAATTACCACCTTCCAAAAATAAAACTTTTTTTTTTGCGTGTCTGTGTCTCCAGTTCTGGAACACATGGAAATCCCCGCGGCACAGTACCGTATCACGCCGCTAAATGGCCCGAAACAAAACTGTGCAGCCCATATTCACTTTATCCCTGGGTCGTATCATTTTGTTTTTTCTCCTCTAGCGGCGTCCTACTGTACTACAACGCAGCAATTTAGATGTGTACCAGGATCTCAGACGTACCTACAATATGATAATTGCAACTTTATGCCTACCTCTTGTGAAGCTTAGGACCCTTTATCAAGTCTTTACACTCTATAGAGAGATTGTGGCACAAGAATCTTATGAAATAAATGTTTGCTGCTGCACAATTTATTAGTACTTACTTTCTTACTCCTGCACAATCTCCGTCCTCTCTTCTTTGCTTGCAGCCTTGGCTCTCCATCTTCTAACTCCCATTCTTCTCAAGTCCTGCTGCACGTTGTTGAGCCATCTGGTCCTTGGTCTGCACCTTGTACGGCGTCCACCAGGTTTTCCTTTGAAAAGTTTTTTGATTGTGCTGCTCTCCACCATTCTTTGTACATGTCCTAACCGACGTAGTCTACTACTCTTTATTTCTGTCACAATATCTGATTTGTTGCACAACTCTCTGATCTCCTTATTATTTCTGGTGCGCCGAAAACCCATTCATTCACTGGCCCGAAGATTTTCCTAAGTATCTTGCTTTTCCATCTCTGCAACAACTCCTCATCATTTTGCGTCACTATCCAAGTCTCCGAACCATACGTCACCACACGTCTCACTACAGTACGATACACTGTCAGCTTCAGACTCCTACTAAGGCTTCTTGTTTAAATACTTAAATCACTGCGGAGTAGCTCCTGTTACCAGCTGTAACCCTAGAATGCAATTCTTCTCTCATATCATTATTCACAGTTACCAGTGACCCAAGATATTTAAAGCTCTCTTAGCGCTCATATTCTTTCCCATTCAAACTCATGCTTCTTTCTCATTCACTATACCTTTTTCTAGTTGTCAGCATACACTTACTCTTTGACAGATCAATTGTCAACCCCATTTCCTCTCCATATCTATCTAATTTTTCAAGATTTTCTTCCAGGTCCTATTTTCTCCTGGATAATAAATCAGTATCATCTGCATATGCAAGAACCTACCTCACTCTATTCAACAGTGTTGCCCCAGGATTGCAGCTTTGTGTCTTTCGCATCGCCCTCTCCAAGGCGACATTAAACAGAATAGTGGAGAGCACATCACTCTGTCACAATCCTTGGTTAATTTCAAATGTCATTGGTAAAGTGCCCTCAAACTTTAATTATTGTGACAAGTGAAAATTGTGCAGGACCGGTGCTTGAACCCGAATTTCCCACTTCACGCTAGCTTAACCACATCGGCTAACCGAACACTCCTCCGGAACCGACTCAAATCTCCACATGCCACTGAGTGTCCTCGCCCTCCACTCGCACAACTGCTGTGATTCCTGCACTGGGAGACTCTTCATCATTATTGTAGCGGCCTCTGTAGGTATGTGTTACTACTTGTAATGTCTGTGTTTTTCGATGTACTGTACAGTGTCCTTCAAACAGCATACTTGTGTGAAGGACGTAACATAGAACACCAAAAAATACAGACACTGCAAATACTACAGTCATCTAACTGCGTAGCGCTACTGCTTGGGCATATGTCAAATATGCTGTAAACCTCAGTGAGTCACTACTGTCTATTTTAAAAATTTTACTGCTGTTGGCCATTTTGAGTTATCTTCTACATAAAAGTCTGTATGATTTTTTCTATCTTGAAAATTCAAATACGAGAGACTTCTTTTCCAGTGATGCTGTGTAGGACAGACATATATATATAAATAATTTTTACTGTTGCAGTCACTTTTTACTAATATTTAATAGCACGATGTGTTTCGGCAACATGCTACCAGTATGAGGTGCATTACAGTTACATGTGCATTAATCTAAAATGTGAGTTTCTTGTCGTAGTTTTCCTTTGACGTTGTACTACGGAGTACACAGTTAACGACTCGATTAAGGATGTAGATGACTGTTCCGTCTGATAGCCTATGACGCAGCCACCTCCGTGGCTCGTGCGTAGACGGTCCATGGTAGGAAGTTCTTGAGTCATTGGTCCTGAATACAGCACACGGCTTTCTAGCGCCACACAGGAACTTCCCTGTTTACAATAACGTACAACTTGTCACCAAATACGATCAGTCCTTTTCTTAGAACTTAGGACAGTGCGTCAATCTTATTCAGTTTCTTCAATAGGCCCGGAAACGACTCGAAGACAAGTGCGTCATACGTTACACTGATATGAATCTGAGTAGGCTATAGTTAGCTTAGAAAGACCGCAAATCACTAAACAACCCGTTTGATCGGAAGTTTGTTTTTATCCGTTTCCTTTAATTTCCTCAACTACGCGCGCTACCATTAGTCCCCTCACTAGTCTCTATCATTCCACACCCATGTAATTTTTTATATAGCTACTTCTTTCACATATACTTCTTTATGGCACGTGGCGAAAGGAAAATCGTTAATATCGATGGTAATGAAAAGTCTGAACACTTAATTTGCAACCATTGCACATTTTCCGCGCAATTCTCTGTCGGAGTTCTGGATTTTATAATACTTTCCATACCTAAACGTTATTCGTCATTCCAGATATTTGTCCTCCTTTGAAGTTTTTTGATGCAATACAGAAAACAGTATTTGACACTAGCTTCACTGTCGGTTACGAGGGGCGTTCAGTAAGTAATGCAACACATTCTTTTCTGCAAGCAGTCTGGTTTTATTCTGAATTCCAATACACCATATCATTACCCATTTTTTGCCTAAAAATCCCTATTTTTCAACATTATCTCCATTCAGTGCGATGGCTTTACGCTCCCGTACTGGGAGGGCCTTATGCCCGCATGGTACCACTCTACTGGTCAACGTGGGAGCCAATGTCTTGCTGTACCAATAAACTCCCAATGATCCACGTACTGCTTCCATCCGAGTGCATCCTTCATAGGGCCAAACAGATGGAAATCTGAAGGTGCGAAATAGGGGCTGTGGGATGGATCAAGAAGAACAATCCAATGAAGTTTTGTGAGCTCATGTCAGGTGCGCGAACTTCTGAGAGGGCTTGCGTTGTAATGGAGAAGAAGTTCGCTTTCACTTTTGTCGGGTCGAACACGCTGAAATCGTTTCTTCAGTTTCCTGAAGGTAACACAACACACTTCAGACTCGATCGTTGCACTATGAGGGAGGACATCAAACAGAATAAAGAGTCCCAGCAGACCATCACCATGAGGATGCAGCATTGAACTATTTATTCGGAGGAGAGGTGATGTGGCGCCACTACATGAATTACCGTTTTGTTTCCGGTTCGAAGTGATGAACCCATGTTTCATTGCCTGTGAAGACGTTTGCCAAAAAAATGTCACAATCATCCTCGTAACGCGCAAGCAATTCCGCACAGATAGTCCATCGTTGCTCTTGATGGTCTTCTGTTTGGCGGCGAAGAACCCAGTGGCCACACGCCTTTGAGTACCCCAACAGGTGAACGAGTGTGTCAGTACTACCAACAGAGATGTTCGGCTGCGCAGCGAGATGTTTGATTGTGATCCGACGATCACCTCGAATAAGTGTGTCCGCAGGTTTCAACATTGCAGGAGTCACACAGGTGTATGCGGCCGGCCGGCACGCGGTAGATCGGACAGGTTCGCGCGACCTTGTTGCGATGATGACAGACGCCTCGCCCAACGACTCACCGTGCTTTTGTTCACTGCCAGGTCTCCGTAGACATTCTGCCAGCGCCTATGAATATCTGCAATGCTTTGGTTTTCACCCAGTAGAAACTCAATGACAGTTCGCTGCTTGGAACGCACTTCCATTGCAGACGGCATTTTGATGGCTGCGTATAGCGCCGCCACCTATCGGGACTTCATGAAACTGTACGTGATGAAGCGGGAATATTCCTCAACGTCCCACATCAAACTCCGAATTTTTTCAACCAAAGTGGGTCAAGAAAAAAAATGTGCTCTATTACTTATTGAATACCCTCGTACTTATTTGAGAACTTTGTCTAGTACCGAATCACCACTAAATTCTGTCGATTTGAGGAAATAGCTACTTTGAGGAAAAACTAACGCTATCTTTCTCGCAGTTCCAGTAAGAGCTTGTGCTCTGTGGCGACGCCCATGTTTATTCTGGAGCTGACTGCTTCTTCGGCTTTCCAAATTTTGCCTCATTGTCGCATTGCCATGACACTGGGGGCCAAACAGCACAATAACCCTGCGTTCGGTGTGGGACGGCGATGAGGTAGGTGGACTGCTCTAGCCTGATGTGGGGTTGTGAAGCACAGAGGACTACGGTGGGGCGAAGCCTCTCCGTCGTTTCTAGGTCCCCGGTTTAATACACAATACACAATACGCACCCTTCGTTTACACATAGGCGACAATACTCATGGCATACCTCCTAATATCGTGTCGAACCTCCTTCTGCCCGGCACAGTACAGCATGTCGACGTGGCATGGGCTCAATAAGTCGTTGCAAGTCCTTTGCAGAAATACCGAACCAAGCTGCCTCTGTAGCCGTCCATAACTGCGAAAGTGTTGCCAATGCGCGATATTGTAGTGCACCAACTGTCCTCTCGATTACGTCATACAAATTTTCGATGGGATTCATGACGGGCGATCTGGGTTGCCCGATCATTCGCTTCAATTCTCCAGAATGTTCTTCAGACGAATCACGAACAACTGTGGCCCAGTGACAAGGAGCATTGTCATCCATAGAAATGACATGGTTGTTGGGGCTCATGAAATGCATGAGTGACAGCAAATGGTCTACTCCAGTCAATGGTCGTCTCAAGTGGACCCGAGCAACCAGACCATTCCATTTCAACGCAGATCACACCGTTACGAGGCCACTGTCAGCTTGAGCAATCTCTTGTTCACAACTTGAATCTATGGCTAGTGGAGTCTGCGCCGCACTCGAATCATACCATCAGCTCTTACCAACTGAAATCGGGACTCTTCTGACCAGGCAGCTGTTTTACAGTAATATAGGATCCAACCGACATGGTCACGAGCCCAGGAGAGGCGCTACAAGCGATGTCGTGCTGTTAGCAACACTACTCCTGTCGGTCGTCTGCTTCCATAGCCCTTTAATGCCAAATTTCGCCACAAATTTCGCCACACTGTCATAACGGAGACGTTCGCCGAACGCCCCACATTTATTTCTGCGGTTATCTCACGTAGTGTTGCTTGTCTGCTAGCACTGACAACTCTACGCAAACGCCGCTGCTCTCGGTCGTTAAGTGAAGACCGCCGTCCGCTGCGTGTTCTATGATGAGAGATAATTCCTGAAATGTGGTATTCTCGGCGTACTCTTGACACTGTGGCTCTCGGAATATTGAATTCCCTAACGATTTCCGAAATGGAATGTCCCATGTGTGTAGCTCGCACTACCATTCCGGTTTCAAAGTCTGTTAATTCCCGTCGTGAGCCCATAACCACGTCGGAAGCCTTTTCACAAGAATCACGTGAGCACAAATGACAACTCCGCCAATGTACTGCCCTTTATAGCTTTTGTACTCGATACTAAGGCCATCTGTACATGTGCATATTGCTACCCATGACTTTTGCCGCCTCAGTGTACAAGTCGTCACACCTCGAACAGAGCTTCAGCAACAGCGTTTAAATACACACAGTCGTGTAAGGCAGAGTTATCCGTTTCTAGGAGCCGTCCTTAGGCGACGGAAACAGTTCCAGCTAGATGGCAAAACAGTACTTCAGACAACGGCGAGTAGAGTGCCTTGAAGGCGCCTGCCCATCTGACTGTTTCCTTATTCCGTTTGCATTTAGTGCGACTGTTTCTCGGAAAGCCTCAAACAGTCCCGCCACGGTATCGGCTGCGCAGATAGCGACAGTGGGGTCCAGCGAGCAGACGGGCGTCATCCTAACACAGCAGCGCTACGCCTTCGCCGTCCCCTCAGGCGGCGGCGTCAGCAGGAGCTACGCATCGTGACGCGCCGTGACGCACGCAGGAAGCGGCGTGGCCCGCTTTTTGTCCTCTGCCACAGGACCGTCCGCCCCCTATCTGCCTACGCTATACCCAGCGTTACACGCTCACCGGGCGTGGGAGCCGCAGCCAGAGGCAATGTCGATGGCCAGGATATCCTGGAATCCTGTTACTTGCCTCCAGCCAGTGTGTAGTCAGTCATACATCCTACACTCATTGTCTCCTACTACCTTGAGATACAGGATGTACTTAAAACCCCACTGCCATTTTAAAAAACATTAGTTACTTGGAAATTATTAGAGATGGAACCTCATGGTGTGTTGTAAAACGCAGCTCTAAGCTTTTTTTCTGTTATTATAGAATTTCAGTGTATGCTTCATTCCTTGCTATTAGAATATCTGTGCGATATTGGAGTTCCATCCGTGTACGGGCCAGAAATGCAGCACCAATAGTTCTTATAATCATATACAGCTGATGTTCCTAAGACATATTGAGTCTCACCTTTATCTAAGATAGTAGCGCAGGCCAAAGCAATGAATTAAAATTTGTATGCGTGCCGGGATCCAAATGCGGTTCTCCTGCTTAGCAGGCACATGCCATAGCCGCTGCTCCACTACAGCTACCACACCTCTACAGACTAACCTAGTATGTCTCCCTCACTGGCACAAATTCGAACTCACGCCTCAGTCCATCAGAGCTAGCACATCTGCCTAGTAAACATGAGAGACAGGTTCGAATCCCGGCACTGGTACAAATTTTAATTCATTGCTTCGGCGTGCATCATGATCATAGACTCAGAATATTTCAGGAACATCAACTGTATATGATTAATAAATCACCTACGCCTGAGATACAGGAAGGATTAACCCATTTCTCTCATTGCTAATGAGCTATTTTAACGGAACTTCCTGGCAGATAAAAACTGTCTGTCGGTCCAAGAAATCGGAACTTTTGCCGGCAAATGCTGTGTGGCTGAGCAACCCAAGCACGACTCACGACACGTCCTCGTAGCTTCACTTCCGCCAGTATTTCGTCTCCAACCTCCAAAATTTCACAGAAGTTCTCCTGCTAAACTTGAGGTACTAGCACTCGTGGAAGAAAGGATATTGCGCAGAAATGGCTTACACCCAACCTGAGGAATGATTCTAGGATGACACATCCTCCTGTTCCAATATTGGAAAGCCTCGTCGAGTTTAAAGGGGAACAGCAATAGAATGAAAAAAATTGTTCAAATGGCTCTTAGCACTATGGGACTTAACTTCTGAGGTCATCAGTCCCCTAGAACTTAGAACTACTTAAACCTAACTAACCTAAGGACATCACACGCATCCATGCCCGTGGCAGGATTCGAACCTGCGACCGTAGCGGTCACGCGGTTCCAAACTGAAGCGCATAGAACCGTACGGCCACACCGGCCGGCAGCATTAGACTGAGGCGAGAGCTTTAATTTTTGTCGGGGAGAGAGACGTAATAGTATAGCCCGTGCGGCTGTCTTAACCACGGTGCCAGTGTGGATAATCAGCTGCCGTAACTGTCTAGAAAGCAGGAGACCTGGTTTTAAGTCCTTGCATTGGTACGTGCTTCAATTCAATGGTTCGGCTCACATCATTATCATAGCTCTGATTACTTCATTGAGTCTTGCATGAAGGACAGTGTGCGACTGACTGTGTTCTGTATGTGCGATAACCACACAGAAAAGAATTATAGTGGAATGAAATCGGGAGAGCGCGGCGGCCATACGCTGCGACCAAGGCACGACCCACCTGCATCTACATCTACAGACAAACTGCGGAAGCTGCCGTACGGTGCATAGCGGAGTGTATCACGAACCACAACTAGTCATTTCCTTTTCTGTTCCACTCGCAGACAGAGCAAGGAAAAAACGACTGTCTGAGCGCTAATTTCACGCATCTTACCTTCGTGGTCCTTCGGCGATATGTAGGTTGGCGGCAGCAGAATTGTTCTGCAATCGGGCTCAAACGCCGGTTCTCTAAATTTCCGCAGTAGTGCCTCGTGAAAAGAGTGTCGTCTTCCTTCCGCGGACTCCCACTTGAGCTCACGAAGCATCTCCGTAATCCTCGCGTGTTGACCGAACCTATCAGTAACAAATATAGCAACACGCCTCCGAATTCCTTCGATGTCTTCCTTTAATACGACCTGATGGGGATCCCAAGCACTCGAACAGTACTCAAAATGCGTCACACTAGAGTTCTTCGTCAGACTAGAGTTCTTCTGTACGCGGTCTCCTTTACAGATGAAGCAAACATTCCTAAAATTCTCCCAATAAACCGAAATCAACCATTCACCTTCCCTACTGCAGTCGTCACATGCTCGTTGCATTTCACATCGCTTTGCAACGCTACGTCTAGGTGTTTAATGTGGGTGACTGTGACAAGCAGGACATTACTAATATCGTATTCGAAAAATTCTGGATTGTTTTTCCCACTCATCTGCATTAACTTTCATTTTTCTACATGGACTGCCAGCCGCGATTTATCACAGGAACTAGAGATTTTGTCAACTCATCCCGCATACTCCTACAGTCACTCAACGACGACTCCTTCCCCTAAACCACAGCGTCATCCTCAAACAGCCATAAATTGCTGCTCACCCTGGCCTACTGATTATGTATACATGTAGAGAATAAAAGCGACGCTGTCACATATCCCTAGGAGACTCATAACGACACCCTCGTCTCTGATGAACACTCACGTCGAGGACAACATACTGGGCTCTGTTCTTTACAAAGTCTTCGAGCCACTCACGTATTGAAACCGTATACTCGAACCTTCGTCAATAGTCTGCAGTGGAGCACCGTGTGAATCGCTTTCCGGAAATCTAGGAGCATACCTGTTGCCCTCCATCCATGGTTGCTAGCCTATCATCTGAGGACAGGGCAAGCGAATTTCCCAGGAGCGATGCTTTCTAAATCCGTGCTGATTGGTGGGCAGAAAGTTTCCTGTCTCAGGGAAATTTAATGTATTCGAATTCAAAATGGGCAACGGCCTTGCCGCAGTGGATACACCGGTTCCCATCAAATCACGGAAGTTAAGCGCTGTCTGCCGCGGCCGGCGTTTGGATGGGTGACCATCCGGGTCGCCATGCGCTGTTGCCATTTTTTGTGGTGCACTCAGCCTCTTGATGCCAACTGAGGAGCTACTCGACCGAATAGTAGCGGCTCCGGTCAAAGAAAACCATCATAACGACCGGAAGAGCGGTGTGCTGTCCACGCGCCTCTCCTTCCGCATCCTCATCTGAGGATGATACGGCGGTCGGGTGGTCCCGATGGGCCACTTGAGGCCTGAGGACGGAGTACGAATTCAAAACGTGTTCAACAATTCTGCAGAAAACAGATGTTAAGGATACTGGTCTGTAATTAAGCGGGCCCGTTCTTTTACGCTTCTTAAACCAAGGAGTCACCTGAACTTTTTTCCAGTCGCTTTGGACTTTGCACTGGGAGAGAGATTCGCGATAACGGTAAGAGGGCAATGCCGCAGAGTACTCTCTCTAAAACGTGATTAGGAACACATCTGGACTTGGCGGCTTATTTCAACTCTTTCACTTGCTTCTCTACGTGAAGGATGCCTATTCCCATGTGTTCCATGCGAAAGCGTGTGCGACAACAATCAGGAAATGTGACATCCAGCACATCCCCTAAGTTCAAACCCCAATGTGAGGAGGCACCATCACGCTGTGAGACGATGGACTGCAGCAGCTCTTCGATCTGTGGTAGCATGAAATGTTCGAGCGTCTCCATGTAAACAGATCCCGTTATGCTTTTTCTCTGCGAAGAAAAAATGGCCTATTACACTGTCGTGTTTTAAATGACACTAAACATTAAGCTTCGGGCTATCACGAATGTGTTTTCGGAGTCCCACATTCCAATAATGTGGAGGGGCATATTTTCAGAAATGTGGAAAATCGCTTCATCTGAAAACAGGCACTTTTTCAGGTAGACATCACCAGCCTCTATGGACGCCAGCATTGGAACATGCGAAAACATACCGCAGAAGACGATGGTTTGGCTGCAATGTTTGTATCATTTGCACTTTGCACGCTAAAATCTGTAAACGCTTATGCAACAGTTTACAGACATTTGATCTTGCTTCCTGCAATTCGCGTGATGCACGACGAATTGACTTCTGGTGGCTGCGCTGAAATGCAGCTTGCATTCTGTCAACACCTGCTTGAGTCATAAGGGGGACATCCGCTTCGAGGAAGGTATTTGACACTTCCTGCCTCTTTAAAGTTTTTGAACCTCTTCATCGTGCTTCTTTTTGCCGGCGGTGCTCTCCCGTACTGACGACCTTGATTCCGCAGTACCATTGTCTCAGATTTGGATGCTGCGTAGCAAGTGGCACACTAGGCCTCCTCCTGATATGTCGCCATTGTGATGCACTCCATGTCAAACTGCAACACAGAACAAACGAAAAAAGCTTCGAGAGCTGCTAAACGATTTACAACAAGCCACGATTTTTTGCAATGATAGCATGACTTTATGGACACCCTATATGGAGGAGATTCGGCGGAAACAGGCGAAAACTCACATTTTCTTCCCTGTGCAGAAGAACGCCACATCAGTAGTCATCATTATCAGCAAGGAATTTGGGATAAAATACCGCGTGGCCAGCCTGTTTGGTGGCTTACACAAAGGACTGACTGATTCAAAAACCTAAGAACACTGACATAAGTGAAGTAGCTCGTATAACGTTGGGTACTACGTTCTATCTGTAATGAACTATTCATCGACGGGGCGTTAATGTACAATTTTTAATGGGTGTTGTCTGTTGAAGAGAGAGAGAGAGAGAGAGAGATAGAGAGAGAGAGAGAGAGAAAGAGATGCTGTAAAATAAGTTTATTCACATTTTTTGAGGATTGGTTTCCTCTTTGTGTTGAGTGATTCAGTTAATATCAGCAAGTTATTGTTATGTATGAGGTGTGGAATTCACTACAGATACAGAGTGGCTTGTTTCTAGAATGGTTCTATCAGCAGTGGAGTGTGCGGTGTTTCGGAACTAGGAGTTCTCACCCAGCGAGCTATGCATGTAAGGCTCTGCAAAGTATCTGAGGTAAGTGAGAGGTAATTACGGAAGTGAAGCTGTGAGGGCGGGCTGTGAATCGTGGCTGATAAATCAGACTGTAGGAGCAGTCATCATCGAAAGCAAAAGGACCCGCACGCAACTTTAATTTGCCTGAAAGTTTCAAGAATACCTTAAGTTAAATTTCAGTTTTTTGGGGCTGGTGATACCTGCCACACTATATTTTACAGGAGTTGTTTGACGAGTACGCAGAAGCAAAGATATTCTGTTGCGTAAAGTGCAAGCACAAAATTCACTGAAACGCAAGACAATAACCTGAAACAACTGCGTCGAACGCTGCGATAGAGAACAAGCGTGTATATTTATATACATCGACGAGACAAGTAGTAAATAATTAGTGAACAGAGGAAAATTTACCTTACGTGGGATACAGACGACAGCGAAATACTACTTGACTATTAATCGCACTGAAAGCTACTGCAGTGTATTTTATTGTCTTCGTGAATATCGCAATAAACGGTCAAAATGTGGTATCCCAGGTTTTTCGGCATGCGTGATTAATGGTGTGCTTTCGGGCCGAGATCCTGTTTCCACTGTTCTGCACAACAGTTCGACAGCCGATCCAGTCGTCCTCTGCAGGTGCAGTTATTATTACGTGTTGTCGCTGCCCGGACTCCAAACAGGCTGTGGAGTGTTATTGGTGTCGCGCCGCAGTTTATAGCAGAGTTCGACATGAACAGTACTGCAGTCTGGTCGGTATCCAGGCAGCGTAGCGCGTGATAACAGCTGCATCTTAGGAGGACGACTGGATCGGTTACCGAAATATCGTGCAGAAAATTGTAAACAACAGCTCAGCCGGACACCAGAAAGCACACCGTTAGCAAGCGGGATCTGCTAACGTCACTTAACTGATTCCGCGATCTACCACGTAGAGAACCGTGAAAAAAAATTCCACGAACGTATCTTCGGGAATGAATGTGGCAGATTAAAATAAGCAAATACGTAGCTTTTCCTCGTACGTAAGCAGCGATGCAGAAGTGGGGGCGTCCCGCGCTACCTGTATAACAAGTGGCCTTCACTGAGCAGTGATCGGCTGTTCCACGTCTCCGAGAAGTATGACGTAACATACTTGTTGTCAGAAGCTCCATTCCGACTGGACATTATCCAGACGGCCTCTCTTACTGTATTTCCAAAGTATTTGCCACACATTTTGGTCGAAATTTCAGGTGGCTGAGTAGCAACCGCAGCAATGAACAGAATTTATAGTGAGGAGTTTACCTGTGTCTGAGAGATATGTTTAACAGCTGCTGCGGTAGATACAGGACAAAGGATGACGTCTCGATCATGGGTGTCCAATGGTTCAGCATATCGTCTTCAGAAATGTCGGCTGTAGATTAAATACCGAGCACTTAACTCAGTAGAGCCATTGTAAAGGCCACAGGGACATGAAATCCAACTTCGACCAAAAAGTTTGGCAGAGAGGCAGTTCGCTTCAGACGCGAAGAAGTCATCTCCGTAACCTTGGTGAGAGATCGTGGGCAAAGTAGTTCTGTCAGCATCTGAATGACGACAGTACTCTTTTCATAGTCTCAGAGGAGGATTCCGTGGTTGAAATGTAATGCACAAAGCAAAGAAATTTGTGCATAGTGTATTCTGTAACTATTGAGTACTGACCAAAAGTTAATGAACAAAGAAAGGTCTCAGCAACGATTGAACATTTTTAAAATGAATACCTAGATTTAATCCGACAGTTTGTTGTGGACTTCAGGCGGTTCCACAAGCCAGAAATGAAACGGCATTTAATGCAGTGAATAAATGTCGATGGGCCTGTACTAAGACAGCTGAAATCGCTTTTGTCTACCGTGAATATTTTGGCAGTGTTCAGTGGAATACAATATGTGTCCTTTGTACTGACATGCTTGCCAAGGGTACAACAATAAGTCATTACTATCGAATGGAAGAGGGGCGGGGGGGGGGGGGGGGGGGGCACGCAAAGAGGTACCTGAGATGAAAAGGAAAAAAAAAGTTTTAGAAAGATAATGTACGTACCCACAAATAATTTTTAGCAATGGAAAGACTAAGGGGCGTAAAGAACATATTATTGAATCATGCTCCTAACTTAGGAAGTTTGACAGGATATGACCTGAGAAAACTTTTGGCAGGAAACATTTAGATTCCAGTGAAGTAGTTACAGTAACTTTTTCTGCGTATTTTGCATACTTTCCAGGATGTAATTTCACGGACGGATTGATTTCTATAGACGTAAGTTGGATGAAATGCATCGTCCTAAAAGAAGATTATGTCAAAAAAGTGCATTATGCACGCGAAAAAAACCGTAGTTCGCTGGCAACAGCATTAGATCGGAAGGAAAGTGTCAAACCACAAATCCAAAGGTCTGGAGTTCGATTGCCGGCCGATCGTAGAACTTTTTTCTATCTTTTAACGCTTTTGTCTGCCATGGGAATGATTTGTCACAGCGAACAATGCCAGGCTTCCCGCAGTTTGGAGTCCATTTTAGACTGTTAGTTACTTACTTGTTACACAGATCATATGCACGAAAAACTCCACGATATGGAACGTGATAACAGAATAATTGTAGAAATAATGAAACGTGCTGGCCTTCTACAGGATTCTTCTGTAAAAAAATTACTAATTACTTGAATACAAGATTTTCTTTATGGTACAGAAGTAGCTATTGAGGATAGATACATTTAACCTGTATTTCAAAACACTTCTGGTATCTTTCAGATAGCTTATTTCCATGAATAGTCTGTGAAAGAGTTTAACAGATGCATACGACTATTTCTCCCCTTTCTGTGACAGTTAGAGTCATTAACGGATAATGTAGATGATTTTTCTTCCTAGTATTATGAATATTTCTGTTTCTCTCAAACTCAGTCGGATTGTTAATCTCAAATCTCTGTACTCTCCAGCAGATGGTTAAGTCAGTTTAAAGGTGGGAATAAGCGACACAACTAGTAAAGCACTGTAGTGTCGAAACCTACTTTCGGGTTGAGGACAAATAAACATTTTGTTTTTCACACCGGTCGTGAAAGCGTGAATTCGATGAGCAAATGCGAAAAGACCTCGTGAAACACACTTAGGTCACAAAAGCGATGTGATACTTCCTTATATCGTGTCAGACCTTCTATTACCCGGCGCAGTGCATAGACTCGACGACGCATTGATTCAACAAGTCGTTGGAAGTTGCCTGCAGAAATATTGAACCATAGTGCCTCTATAGCTTTCCTTAATTGGGAAAGTGTTGCCGGAGCAGGATTTTGAGCACGAAAGGTATATCCCATAAATATTCGATGGGATTTACGTCGTACGATCTGCGTGGACAAATCGTTCTCTCGAATTGTCCAGAATGTTCTTCAAACCGATGACAAGGCGCATTGTCATGCATAAAAATTCAACCGTTGTTTGGGAACGTAAATACATGAATGGCCACAAATTGTCTCCAAGCAGCGGAACATGACAATTTCCTGTCAAAGATCAGTTCAGTTGGACCAGAGGACCAGACTATTCTATTTAAACACAGACCACATCGTTATGGAACCACCACCAGTTTTTGTGCGTGTGTGTGAAATCTTATGGGACTTAACTGCTAAGGTCATCAGTCCCTAAGCTTACACACTACTTAACCTAAATTATACTAAGAACAAACACACACACCCATGCCCGAGAGAGGACTCGAACCTCCGCCGGGAGCAGCCGTACAGTCCAGGACTGCAGCGCCACCAGTTTGCACAGTGCCTTGTTGACACCCTGGATCCACGGCTTCGTGTCGTCTGCGCCACACCCTAACCCTACCATCAGCTCTTACCAACTGAAATCGGGACTCATCTGACCAGGCTGCGGTTTTCCAGTTGTAAAGGCTCCAACCGATATGGTCACTAGCTCAGCAGAGGCGCTGCAGGAGTTATCGTGTTGTTAGCAAAGGAAATCGCGTAGGTCGTTTGCTGCCATAGGTCATTAACGCCAGATTTCACCTCACTGTCCTAACGGACACGTTCGCCGAACGACCTACATTGATTTCTGCCATTATTTCACGCAATGTTCCTGGGCCACTGCGTGGTTCCTGATGAGCGGTAATACCTGACATTTGGTATTCTCAGCACACTGACGACAGAGTGCATCTCGAAATTCTGAATTCCCTAACGATTTCCGAAATGGAATGTCCCATGCGTCTAGCTGCAACTACCATCCGTGTTCAGAGTCTGTTAATTCCCGTCGTGCAGCCATAATCAGATCGTAAAAATTTTTCATGAATCACCTGAGTACGAATGATTGCTCTGTCAATGCACTGCCTTTTTATACCAGGTGTACGCGATACAACCACAATCTCTATATGAGCATATCGCTATCCAATGACTTGCGTCGCTTCAGTGTACAAGACGAATCCGGTTCGGACGAAATTGCAAACACAAGACGTCTGACCAGGCTGAGACAAAAATGGAGACGACTCTCTGAAAACACCCGCCATTCGCAAAAGATTCAGCAACAGATGGAACAGGAAATGGAAGATTATTTTTTCCCGGATTGTTAAATGTTTTACGGGAACAGTTGTTGATGGCAGAGAAACCGCTAGCCTCCCCATCTGTGTGATCGTATCTCGAGTGATGAGCATGACACGCACGTGAGGAATGCAGCACTGCGCTGAGCGAAAGGCACGCCCGAGTAAACGGGCAGTCCGTCCAGCCGACAGACGTGGCGCCGCCGGTCGCAGCGGCCAGCTCCGTGTCCAGGCTAGGACTCCAGACTAGGTGCTCAGTTCGGCAGCACGTGGCATCGCGAGCCCCGCTATCTGTGCGCCTGACTCAGCTAACAGAGCACGCGCCCTTTGTGCTAATGCCACTTCTGCCGTCACCACTGAGCGTCTTCCCTCAACTGAAAAGGAGAACACGGGAAGAAAAACACCAGCGTTCAGTCATACACTATGGTGTTTATTACAGTGAACGTCGTATTTCGAGCACTGAACACTCAGCTGAACACTGTTACGTAGTCTTCCTTTGTACTTAGTGGTTCTCGCTAGTCATGTTACACATAGATTGGTCAGTTCGCTTACACAGGGTTTTTCAGCTGTCCCTACCGATGTCGCTTTATGCAACACGCAATGTTATAGCTGACTCCAAAAACCAAGCTCGAGATGTTCATTTTCTCTGGCTTGCTACGCGTAAACTCTTAATACTACACAAAGAAGGAACTGACCTTTTTGTAGGAATTTTAGTACAGTTAAATTTTGTACTGGGGTACGTTTTCGCTGGAGAGCACGGTTTACGAGTTATTCAAGAGAAACGTGCAAAAGTGATCTTCAAACGCAGCTCCAGCCCCACACTCATACCTCACCAGTCAGGATTCCTAGTACGTTGTTCTTGGCACTACCTCCTACCACTGTATAAAAATTTGCGACTACACGAACTATTCTCAAAATTCGAACTTTTTTCGTCTCTACTGATCCGACTGTTACGGAACCAGCACAGTCGGCTATTTCGTTAACATTACTGATTTAAACGTGCCCGTACGAGCAACGAAAGAAAAACAACTTCAGTAAATGTTGCGCTAAAATTAATAACGTTAACAATTCCATCAAAACTAAACCCTTACAAGCACAGTAGCTTTGTAGCCGGAAGGCCTGATGAATGCAACTATGTGATTGTTTACTTTGTGCAGCTGAAATTCAAAAAACTTATGTAACATTTACACAAACATCAATTTTACGATTCTTAAGTGTTCAACTAAGCCAGTGGCCTAATAAGGCGAGTGAATGAAAACCATAAAACTTCGAATGTGGGAAATATTTCGTATGGTCGCTAATTTTTGTACAGCGGTAGGAAGGAGTGCCACGAACCAGATACTAGAAATCCTAACGAGTGGAGGCTGAATGTGGGTGTGGGAGGGCATTTTAAGGTCACTTTTGTACATTTTTCATGAATAACATGAAAGCTATGTTCTCTAACAAAAAAATATCCCAGTACAAGTTTTACCTACATTAAACTGTCTACAAAAAACGTCCTTTTCCTTTTCTTCTGTAGGGCTAAAAGTTTGGGTGTAGCGAGCGAGAAAATACGAAAATCTCGCATGTGGTTTTTGGAAGCCAGAATTGCATTGCGGGTTGCATAAAAAGACGTCGGTAGGGGCAGCTGAATCACCCTGTATAATTCTGATTTTTTAGAAAAATTACTTCCTGTATGTACGGTGCCTCAAGCTACGCTCCAGATACACGTGCAAACCCCATGAAAAGTCTTCCATTAGTTTTGGACATCAGCGTTCTCAAAAAAATAAACAGATAGGCACTACAGTTCTACAGATTGATTATTAGTACAACAAAAAAGATTTGTTATAGACACTGGTAGTTTTTCCTATAGTGTTTTACGAATTCACGTTTCCGATACGAACAATAACGGATGAAATAAAATACAACAGAGAAGTTCACAGAAAGATGCAAAGGATATAACTCTGACGCTAAGAGATGACACATCGATTACCTGATGCAACAGCAAATGTATTGTTTCACGACAGAAGTAACGCATGTAAATAACATGTTCCACCTTCGCTTATAAGGAACAGAACAGTTAGCGTCAGTTGCGAACAAAAACTTTTCACAGATGACGCGTTTATCTACCAAGACCTGTATTTGGCATATACTACAGTACTATGAAGTTGCATCTCGTCAAACTTGCACCATGGTGCAAAGATTTGTAACTAGCTGCGAATGTCGTGAAATGTAAAGTCGTTCACTTCACGAAATGTAGTAATCTTGCCCACACGAGTATGAGTGAAATAAGTCAGTGTTATACTGTACCTCGCAGCAGCACCGTACCGAGATACGAAGGTAATCATTCACATTAGCTCACGTGTAAACAAACCAAATGGCAGACCACAGTTCTTTCTCATGAAACTGAGACGCTGTTGTTCTGCGAATGAGAGTGCTTCTAATATATTTGAATGGTCTGTACTATAACACACTGAAGAACCAAATAAACTAGTACTCCTGCCTAATATCGCATAGAGCCCCCCGCAAGCACGCAGAAGTGCCGCAACACGACATAATGTTCATGTCTGGAGAGTTCGGCGGCCATCGGAAGTGTTTAAATTCAGAAGAGTGCTCCCGGAGGCACTCTGTAGCAATTCTGGACGTGTGGGGTTTCGCATTGTCCTTCTGGAATTGCCCAATTCCGTCGAAACCCACAATGGGCATGAACGGATGCAGGTGATCAGACAGGATGCTTCAGTACGTGCCACCTGTCAGAGTCGTATCCAAACTATCAGGGGTCCCATATCACTCCAACTGTACACGCCCGACACCATCACAGAGCCTCCACGAGCTTGAACAGTCACCTGCCGACATGCAGATTCCATGGGTTCATGTGGTTGTCTCTATACCTGTGCACGTCCATCCGCTAGGTACAATTTGAAACGAGACTCGCCCTACCAGGCAACATGGTTCCAGTCATCAACAGTGTAATGTCAGTATTGATGGTCCCAGGCGACGCGTAAATCTTTGCACCGTGCAGTCATCACGGATACACGAGTCGAGTGGACCTTAGGCTCCGAATGGTTCATTAAATGGTTCGCACGCTGACGCTTGTTGATGGCCCAGCAGTGAAGGGCTGCACTTCTGTCACGTTGAACCATTCCCTTCAGTTGTCGTTGGCCGCGTTCTTGCAGGATCTTTTCCCGGTCACAGCGAAGTCGGAGTTTGATGTTTTGCCGGATTCATGATATTCACGGTACACTCATGAAATGGTCGTACGGGAGAATCCCCACTTCACCGATACGTCTGTACTGCTGTGTCCTATCGCTCGTGCGCCGACTAAAACACCACGTTCAAACTCACTTAAATCTTGATAACCTGCCATTGTAGCAGGACAAACCGATCTAACAACCGCGCCAGACACTTGTTGTTTTATGTAGGCGTTGCCGCACACAGCGCCGCATTCTGCCTGTTCACTTAGCTCTGTATTTGAATACCAGCGGCACTTCAGTGTATTACTCAGATCAAGTGGATTTTAAGGGTCATCTAAGTTTACGATCAGCCAATCAGTTTAGATTCGGGCGCTGCCTAGAAGCAAAGTGTCGAGGTTCTTGCAACGACGTTCAGTACTCTCATGCACTGAACAGTTGAACACTTACTCTACTTCAACGTTCTGGATGAACAACTTAAAAGCTCAATTACATACATGCGACCGCGAACATGACGGAGATAGAACTCGAGTAGTATAGCAAAATATTACTGTCGAACGGAAAAGGTGTCGTTGGAAGTGGGGAACGGTGAGCGTCAGCGGTGCATTATTTCCACACATAATATGTCGCCGCTGGCTGACACTGGCTGAAACCGGCGACGCGGCGCTGGCAGGACGCCCCTCGTGTCTGGCGGCCGCAGGAGGCGGCGCCTCCGCGTGTGGCGTCGTTCACAACCGGCCACCGAAAAACAGGAGCAGCCGCTTTCCAGGGGCTCGCTGCTCCCACAAACACTCGCCCTAAGGACGCTCATTTGCCGACACGTGAATGAACCTCAGCGTGTCAGCGACAAATACACTACTGCACATTAAAATTGCTACACCAAGAAGAAATGCAGATGATAAACGGGTATTCATTGGACAAATATATTATAATAGAACTGACAGGTGATTACATTTTCACGCAATTTGGGTGCATAGATCCTGAGAAATCAGTACCCAGAACAACCACCTCTGGCCGTAATAATGGCCTTGATACGCCTGGGCAGTGTGTCAAACAGAGCTTGGATGGCGCGTACAGGTACAGCTGCCCATGCAGCTTCAACACGATACCACAGTTCACCAAGAGTAGTGACTGGCGTATTGTGACGAGCCAGTTGCTCGGCCACCGTTGACTAGTCGTTTTCAATTGGTGAGAGATCTGGAGAATGTGCTGGCCAGGGCAGCAATCGTACATTTTCCATATCCAGGACCTGCAACATGCGGTCGTGCATTATACTGCATAAATGTAGGTTTTCGCGGGGATCGATGTGAGGTGTAGAGCCAAGGGTCATAACACATCTGAAATGTAACGTCCACTGTTCAAAATGCTGTCAGTGCGGACAAGATTTGACCGAGACGTGTAACCAATGGCTCCCCATACCATCACGCAGGGTGATACACCAATATGGCGATGACGAATACACGCTTCCAATGGGCGTTCACCGCGATGTCACCAAACACGGATGCGACCATCATGATGCTGTAAACAGAACCTGGATTCATCCGAAAAAATGACGTTTTGTCATTCGTGCACCCAGGTTCGTCGTTGAGTACACCATCGCAGGCGCTCCTGTCTGTGATGCAGCGTCAAGCGTAACCGCAGCCATGATCTCCGAGCTGATAGTCCATGCTGCTGCAAACGTCGTCGAACTGTTCGTGCAGATGGTTGTTGTCTTGCAAAAGTCCCCACCTGTTGACTCAGGGATCGAGTCGTAGCTGCACGATCCGTTACAGCCATGCGGATAAGATGCGTGTCATCTCGACTGCTAGTGATACGAGGCCGTTGGGATCCAGCACGGCGTTCCGTATTACGCTCCTGAACCCACCGATTCTGTATTCTGCTAACAGTCGTTCTATCTCGACCAACGCGAGCAGCAATGTCGCGATACGATAAACCGCAATCGCGATAGGCTACAATCCGACCTTTATCAAAGTCCTTCCATTTTTTATCGACGCTTGAACTCAACTCAGAACTAAATGTAAATGCCGTACTTTCCGATCCAAAACGATAATTTTTCCTTGTACATAGAACAGCAGTCGTTTTACATTACTATAGGATTTGTCACGGTAAATTAATTCATTATCTATCATACGTAAAAAAAATCTAATATTTTAAACAATGGATCGAAGTTCTTACCAAGTCTCCGGCAAGTTCTTTTTATTGTAAAGTAATCTTTGAGAAATCTCCCAGTTCCGACCATGACTTTTAGGAAGTTTCTGGCAGGTTTATAAGATCGTTAACGGAGCAATCCCTTCCGACATCGTTACTAGTTGGAATGCCTCCTTGACGAAATCCCACACGTGGATCTTGCTAGAGATAACAACCTGCACGAGAATATGCGCTGGCCGCATCCTACAGAAAATGAAATTTGTGCAATTATAAAAGATAATAAAAACAAAGAATAGAGTTTTTTGTCTTAATTACTGCAAGAAGATGGATCCGACAGAAGTGTAAGCTCTTTTGACAAGCGAAGAACCTTTCCTGTCTTATTCCACCGTTGTCTGTATTTTCGGAAATTTGTCTGTCACTGTCAAAGACGTTAACATCTTTGCCGGAAATACTGGTTGGTAGGACAGCTACCGGTTGCCTCGTAGCTTTGCGTGTCTGAAAACTACTCCCTTCCCACGGTAAAATGAAGACAGAAAGGAGAGTTTGAGATACTGACGGGGTCTAGTATGCCGTCAAAAATACGCTGGACTTGTTTTCAATGTTTCTACGAGCAACACAATTACAGCAGGTTATCTGTCACAAAATAATTATAGTTTTGAGTGACGTGTACATCGTTATCGCAGCTATGATGTCGGGAGATCTTATTGTGCGTCTATCAATGGACGCATTCAGCCAGCCTCATTTTCGGTTGTTGACGTAAGTGTCTCAGCAGAAATAGCCTTTATTCGACAAACATACGGCTGTTTCTGGCCAGGTCCTTCAAACCACATGTCATACTTTAGACGTGCTGATTGTAGTTTCGAAGTGACAAAATCGAAGAAGCTTCTCGGCGTTCCTGTCGAAATTTTACAGATTTTCATTAGGTCATTAATATCGTTCAGATACAAATAATAATAATAATAATGCTACAAGAAACGTACATGGCTTTATGTGCTTTCTGAAACCAAAGTAATTTTTACACTCCAAACGTAAACATCTCTAAGAATATTCAAATAGGTAAACTTCACATTTACGCACTCGACATATTTCAGTATTTTACTACACTCCTGGAAATGGAAAAAAGAACACATTGACACCGGTGTGTCAGACCCACCATACTTGCTCCGGACACTGTGAGAGGGCTGTACAAGCAATGATCACACGCACAGCACAGCGGACACACCAGGAACCGCGGTGTTGGCCGTCGAATGGCGCTAGCTGCGCAGCATTTGTGCACCGCCGCCGTCAGTGTCAGCCAGTTTTCCGTGGCATACGGAGCTCCATCGCAGTTTTAACACTGGTATCATGCCGCGACAGCGTGGACGTGAACCGTATGTGCAGTTGACAGACTTTGAGCGAGGGCGTATAGTGGGCATGCGGGAGGCCGGGTGGACGTACCGCCGAATTGCTCAACACGTGGGGCGTGAGGTCTCCACAGTACATCGATGTTGTCACCAGTGGTCGGCGGAAGGTGCACGTGCCCGTCGACCTGGGACCGGACAGCAGCGACGCACGGATGCACGCCAAGACCGTAGGATACTACGCAGTGTCGTAGGGGACCGCACCGCCACTTCCCAGCAAATTAGGGACACTGTTGCTCCTGGGGTATCGGCGAGGACCATTCGCAACCGTCTCCATGAAGCTGGGCTACGGTCCCGCACACCGTTAGGCCGTCTTCCGCTCACGCCCCAACATCGTGCAGCCCGCCTCCAGTGGTGTCGCGACAGGCGTGAATGGAGGGACGAATGGAGACGTGTCGTCTTCAGCGATGAGAGTCGCTTCTGCCTTGGTGCCAATGATGGTCGTATGCGTGTTTGGCGCCGTGCAGGTGAGCGCCACAATAAGGACTGCATACGACCGAGGCACACAGGGCCAACACCCGGCATCATGGTGTGGGGAGCGATCTCCTACACTGGCCGTACACCTCTGGTGATCGTCGAGGGGACACTGAATAGTGCACGGTACATCCAAACCGTCATCGAACCCATCGTTCTACCATTCCTAGACCGGCAAGGGAACTTGCTGTTCCGACAGGACAATGCACGTCCGCATGTATCCCGTGCCACCCAACGTGCTCTAGAAGGTGTAAGTCAACTACCCTGGCCAGCAAGATCTCCGGATCTGTCCCCCATTGAGCATGTTTGGGACTGGATGAAGCGTCGTCTCACGTGGTCTGCACGTCCAGCACGAACGCTGGTCCAACTGAGGCGCCAGGTGGAAATGGCATGGCAAGCCGTTCCACAGGACTACATCCAGCATCTCTACGATCGTCTCCATGGGAGAATAGCAGCCTGCATTGCTGCCAAAGGTGGATATACACTGTACTAGTGCCGACATTGTGCATACTCTGTTGCCTGTGTCTATGTGCCTGTGGTTCTGTCAGTGTGATCATGTGATGTATCTGACCCCAGGAATGTGTCAATAAAGTTTCCCCTTCCTGGGACAATGAATTCACGGTGTTCTTATTTCAATTTCCAGGAGTGTATTTTTCTTATTTCTTCGATGCGTACCGCATGCATTCTCTTAAATGACACGTCGCATACTACAGGTGAATACCATGAATAACACACTAGCTAACATCAAAAGTGTTTCTCGTAAATAATTTCCTAAGACTTAGTTGACAAACGATCACACAGTGTTAAATGAAATGTTTTCTACCTGTTAAAGGACCAACAAGAGAAAGAAATCATTACGTTAATACGTTTATGTTAATAAGTTTTTAACAGACGAAAAGAGCAAGGTCTGAAACTTATTACTCACGTCTTGGAATACATTCCCATCCACTTTCCGTTAATATTTAAGTTCCTGTAGACATAAATCTTCATGGAAACTCAAGATTCAGAGAAAATTTATTAATTCATTGCGAACGTAGCTAAGGTCTGAAAAATAAATCTGAATTCTTCATAACCCTGAAGTTCACACTCAGATGTCAACGGTGGTCGACGCCAACATCAGGAAACCTCTACTCAGTGTATCGATGGGTACACATCTTGAGGTGTTGCTCGTATTGCAAAGCTAGTATGCATAGCAATTTTGATATTTATTGTTTTCTTGAACACTCCATTGGTTACCAACAAAAGTTCACAGACAATGTTTTACACATATACTTTAATACTAGTACTCTATTGCTACAAAACACGTACATGCTTCTATAGGTATTGCATCTACATGAAAATTCTGTAATTCACACGTAAGTGTTCTCTCTCCAAAAGTAATAGCGAAAAACGAAGCAACTGTTCAGCTAGATGATCGATATTTTTCTTTGTTCGTTACGCCTTGCATCATGTAATAGTTTCCTTACCGTCACAATTTATTTTTTATTTTTTATATGCGTAAAACAAGATATAAATAAGTTAATACGCCTTTTCACATTACAAACGTAAGTTAAACAACTCAATAGTTTATCAAGTATCGAACTCTAAAGTTTTACTTAAACTGGTGACAAATCCAACGAGACCGAGTTACGCATCTGGGATATGCATTTCATTGTGCTGCCTCTTCTCTCAGTACTGACATTTGACAATCAGTATTGGACGGACAAAAAGAGCCGATCAGAGGCTCTGTTACAAGTATAAAAACAGCTCCCTTTCTTCTTCAGTTCAACGATATCAAAACGACTACGATGGAACGAAAATGCAACTGAAAATTTTGTGAAACGGACCAAATACGCTGTTTTTTCTGAAAGCGCAGGAGACACAATAACGAACTTATATATTTCAAGACTAAATAACCGAGGAGAAGTCCAACTAGTAACCCTCTCGGCAGCTGAGTGCTTACGTTCAAACCTGCTTTCAGTGTCAGATTCCCCTTCACCCAAGGTAGGAACGTTAGCACTTGTTCCACACGACCTAAGCACAAAGTGTCAGCTGCGTACAGTCCAGTATACGTACCTGGGAAGCTGTTAGGTTACTGAGTGCAATGTTCGTTATATTTTATTAGAAATGCTGTGGTACGACTCTCTGCCAACTAGGACACAAGCATAACAAACCTTCATAACACTTGCTTTTTTAGATGTCGTTCTATTGCCGCCGTCTACACTGCTGCCACGAACACAAAATTGTGACTGCTTGTCGGTCGGTATCCTTCAACTTCTTCTGTTTCCAAAAGCAGACATTCTCCGTTCCGTTCTCGATCATTTGCTTACATTCGCTTAGCTGATATTATCTGCTGCTTCGAGGAAATTTGAGACCGCTTGCTAATAAATCAATGGCGACAGTTTTTCAATCTAAGCGGCGCATTAAGGACGTGAGCGCACTCCACTCCCTGGTGTTAGTGTTATTATTCTCGTCGCGCTATGAGGCAAATTTGTTTACAGTTTCATCATGCACAGACAAGCGTCGCCAAGCCAACTGCCTGCTGCGAAGCGTACTCTGCGATACGCTGGCTATAACCCACTGTTTGGAAGCTGCGTTGTATGTGTATCACGAAGGTTAATAAGGGACCCGGGATCAATTTCGCGTAGATAACGTATCTGAATCTTTTACCAACACTGGGAATCTGTGATATAGACCCTAAATATTTGTCCTTGCTGTCTTAGACAGACAGGTTAGCAATCGATGTATCCTTCGTGCAACCATAGACTTAAAACTTTTGCGGCTCGAAATGTCTATAGGAAGACATTCGCATATTTCTTTCGGTTTCATTGTTTGTAGATATAGTGGTGGCGTATCTGTAGCTCTGCTATGTTTTGGCAAACCACTTACGACTTTCGCTGCATATGCTCCAGCTTTACATTGTGCTTTGTTATTTTCGGGATCCGAACTACAATTTAAAACTCAGATTTGGAAGGAAGATTGTAGCTTTAAAAACTACAGTACTTCACGTTTGTAGAGCTTCAAGAGCACAATCTTTGTTAGGTAAAATGAGCGCGGTGCAACAGAAACCCGTTCACAACTGAATAATTGACAGTTTTTATTGTGAAGTTTGACACACTTCTACCGTGACAACTCTCAACTATTAGGTAACATCACAGGCAGGGATCCTTTGTTGCCGTCGTGGATTTTCTGTTGGTGTCCCACGTTATTTCGCGAATTGCCGAGTGTTTAAGCACTTCTGCAGCGTAGCGCTGCGATTCTGCTGTTGGCGATGAATATGGGCTCAAAATAAGGGTGGTCGGGGGTGAGGTGAAATGCACTGCCAGCGCATAGAGTATTGCTCTCGTATTTGATGATGTAATTTTCTTCAGGAAATGGTGGAAAAGTTACTGTGAACTACAGCATGGTATTTCGGCGCTTCGTTTTGTGCATCAAAGTTCCATCGGGTTACTTAGATGGACTTCAGAGCAGTTCTAGTGATAAGACACAGATGCTCAAGTCTATAAAAGGAATTATATGAAATTGTGCAGAAGACTACTGTTTCCTAGTTTATTTTATGAGATGAATATTCACATCTATTTTGATAATTATTTCAAAAGTAAGCTGTTATTAGTAAGACGTTCGAAGCCAATGCAATCGACCATGGAAAAAAGGCTGTTCGCTATTAGTATAGATAATTATTATGATGTGGAGACTTTTCTCTTTTTAGGCTACTATTACATTTAGGAACGTTTTTGCACTACGTTATTTTATTTACATTTACATGAACGTAAAATTTATGTGTTGGCACAGAAGGAAATAATAGATGTAATGTTTTATGGTGCAGAACAAAAAAATACGTTGAATGGACTATAGGGGACTTACGGTACAATTAATAGGTAGAGGTGAAAAGAAAAGAGCAGGATAGATGTGAAGGAGAACGTCGAAATGGTGACTAATAAGAACGACGTAATACATTACCAAAATGTCAACCTAAGATGTAGGTGCTCTTTGCCTCTCGAATGCGAACCACAGGGTCACATATAGGCCACACAACATTAACAGCCACCGTTCTTTTATGTTATAGAATGACTCAGGTCTTTGGTAGCATTCTCTTCCGTTAGTGTACTAATTATTTTTTGAACCTTTAAAATTTCGGTTTCTCATCAGTCTCTACTTTACACATAATTCGAAGTATTACAGTGAACGAACACAGATATTCATAGCTTTTATTCAGTAAGATGGATAGTTATAAATTTTACTGAATGACATAGATAGTTACAGTTTTTACTCAGTAAGAAATAAAACAAAGTCTGTCGTTCTCACGATTCGACTCATAATACAGGGTCCACTGTTTTGGTTATTTGGCAAATTTATTTTATTTCACTTTTCTGGCTTGATGTCGTTTCTGTCACCACTTAACGTAAGGGAGGAAAGTCCTGTGCGCTATCACTCTGTGAACCGTATAAATTTTATTGTGTGTTATCATACTGTAATTGGCTTGAAAATCACACCTCGGGTCGCCGATGCCGCATACCAATGGTTGCGAAACCGCCGCGCTGATTTGATCCGGGTCTGGCTGACCTCCATAGCTAAAGCAGTGTTCGTTAAGCTGAAACTGAAAGATCGGAAAAAGAATGAACAATAATTACAAATTCTGCGCAAGGTTTGGACTAAAGGTCTTCTTATCAGTTGGACTACCCTTAATCGTTACATCTAGTTCAAATCATTGCAAGATTTTCCATCAATATTGTGCTAGCTACGAGGTAGTAATAACTAGAAAGAGGAACTCAAAGAGTAAGAAATCATATATATTATGAACGTAATTTACGGTTGCTATGGGTTCTGGAGGTATCTGGATGCTACACTGAGGTGACAAAAGTCATGGGATACCTTCTAATACCGTGGTGGAACTCCTTCTGCCCGGCTTAGTGCAGCAACTCGACGTGGCTTGGACTCAACAGGTCATAAACATTGATATTGAGACGTCCCCCCCCCCCCCCCCCCCATAAGAGTCCGCAATTGAGAAAGTGTAGCCGATGCAGCATTTTGTGCACGAACTGACCTCGCGATTATGCTCCATAAATGTTCCATGGGATTCATCTCGGGTGATCTGGGTGGCCAGATCATTCACTCAAATTGTCCAGAATATTCTTCAAACCGGTGGCATGGCGCATTGGTATCCATAAAAATTCAATCGCTTTTTAGAAACATGAAGTCCATGAATGGGCGCAAATGTTCTCCAAATAGTCGAACATAATGATTTCCAGTCGATGGTCGGTTCGGTTGGACTAGAGGACCCAATATATTCCATGCAAACATAGCCCACACCGTTATGGAGACATAACCATTTTGCACAGTGCCCTGACGACTTCGTGCATGCCTTCGTGGCGTCTGCGCCACACTTGAACCCTACCATCAGCTCTTACCAACTGAAATTGGGACTCACGTGACCAGGCCACGTTTTCCAGTCGCCTAAGGTCCAGTAGGTCAACGGCCTTGCCGCAGTGGTAACACCGGTTCCCGTCAGATCACCGAAGTTAAGCTCTGTCGGGTTGGGCTAGCCCTTCGATGGGTGACCATCCGGTCTGTCGAGCGCTGTCTGCAAGCGGGGTGCACTCAGCCCTTGTGAGGCAAACTGAGGAGTTACTTTATTGAGAAGTAGCGGCTCCGGTCTCGTAAACTGACATACGGCCGGGAGAACGGTGTGCTGATCAGGTGCCCCTCCATATCCGCATCAAGTGACGCCTGTGGGCTGAGGATGACACGGCGGCCGGTCGGTACCGTTGGGCCTTCCAAGGCCTGTTTGGACGGAGTTTAGTTTAGTTTAGTTTTAGGGTCCAGTAGACACGAGCTCAGGAGAGGAGCTGCAGACGATGCCGGTAGCAAAGGCACCCGAGTCTGTCGTCTGCTGCCATAGACCAACGGGTATGTTCGTCGCATGTCCCACATTCATTTATGTGCTCATTGCACGCAGTGTTGCTTGTCTGCTAGTACTGACAATTCTACCCAAACGCCGCCGCTAAGTGAAGGCCATCGGCCACTGCGTTGTCCCTAGTGACAAGTAATGCCCGAAATTAGGTATTCTCTACAAACTTTTGACACTGTGGCCCTCGGAAGATTGAATTCCCTCACGATTTCCGAAATGGAATGTCCCACGCGTGTAGCTCCGGCTACCATTCCGCGTTCAATTTCTGTTAATTCCCATCGTGCGGCCTCAGTCACGTCGGAAACCTTTTCACGTTAATCACCTGGGTATGAGTGACAGCTCCGCCAATGCACTGCCCTTTTGCACCTTGTGTAGGCGGTAATACCGCCATCTGTATATGTGCAGATCGCCACCTCAATGCATGGCAATAAGATGTGCCCGTACTTACTAGCGATGTCTCACAGTACGTTATTAGCAGATGGCGAGAAGGAAATGTTTCGAAACGTTGCATCAGAACGGAGCTGTAACTGTATTGATAACCCCATAAGAGTTCGCCAGTAATTCATAACGTTAAATTTTTACAAAACAAAAGTATTATAGCCAGTCGAAACACTGTATTTACTGCAAGTACATGCACAGTGACAGTGCCGCAAAGCGCCTGAACACCTGTGAACACTTCGCTGTTGCTCACCGCGAAGGCACGCCTATTGGGAAACGCCACTCGTGGCGAATACACACTTTGCCCCGCAGCCTGGCGCCGGCTGACGGTCACATGTCGCGGAGATGACAGCCCGACGTTGCTAAGCCGAGGCGCGCCACGTCTCCAGGGCACAGTAGACAGCCAACAGCTGCCGTGAGAGAGATAGCCGCACCACCAGAGCACGGCTCGGTGCATTTTGCTACAGCTTGTTACGTATCTCAATTAGCTATACATCTCTCTCCCTCTCCGCTCCAAAAATCCCCGAAGCACAGCAGCCAGGATTTACGGATATCTGCAAACTGATTGGCTGTCAATCGTGCAGGCCAGTAATCCCGGGAAATTTTTCCCTCTCTGCTTTTGTCATAATCGCTTCCATAAGATATCTAAAGCCAGTCTTCAACCAGACTGCAAATCACATTTATCTCGTAAAATTTGCGACAAGATGTACAAGTTTCCCCAACTAATCTAAATAATCAAGATTTCCCTATATTTTCTCCTCCATCCTCGAGTCTCCTTGGTAAGATCAGCCAATAAATTGTACATCCTTCTCGCTACTGGTCATCCATCCCTGTAACAGAATCTTCCTTTTAACATTCCCTTGGATATACCGTCATCTCCAGTTTTCTAGCTGTGATTCCTTGAATGTAACTGTTTCTTTCCTACCCATAAGTGGCTGTAATTCACAGTTGAGTCACGTTCTCCAACACGTTTCCTCTATCGTAGGTACTTAGATATTTGCCATATGTTTCGTTCATATGCTCTTTTCTATCGTTTTCCATACTTTTAACACGTAAGTACCAATTTCGACATACTTATAATTAAATAATTCATAAATTCCTCTAAGGTTGAAAAAGACAGCTTGTTTTTCCAACCTGTTAAGGTCCTTTGGTACATAATCTCACAATATTATTACTGGGTAGTCCGTTCCTGTAGCTGAAGGGTCAGCGTGACGGATTGTCAATCCTCTGAGCCCGGGTTCGATTCCCGGCTGGGTCCCCCTCAACATCCTGTCATCCTCATCGACTGCAGGTCGCCGAAGTGGCGTCAAATTACCGGCACCCAGCGAACGGTCTGCCTGACAGGGGGAGTGGTAGGGGGGGGGGGGCATGCCACACGATTAATTAAATGCTCGAAGCAGCAAACCATCTTTTGCAAGTTTACCTCATTTTGTGTTCTTCTCAGTTTCAAACTGGACGATTGATATACTTAGCTTTGATGTCGTTAACATATATATTAATTTGCTCTGAACCAGTTCCTTTCTATATTCATTAAAGTGTGTTTGTATCTCTCTGTCACAGTTGGTGTATCTACTGCAGATGCTCTTATCTGGCTGGATTTCAGGAAATGTATGTCTCTTCTGAGCAAGGTAGTTTCGAAAAGACTATCATTGTGTCTGACGACCGCAGGTGCTTTGATCACTTCGATATTTTCCTTTACCTTATCCTACGTTATTATCTTAACTAATCTTCTTCCATGCGTCTACGAAACTGCGTGCACCTATCGCTTTAATTATCTAGACAGTTTCATTTGTTCAACTGAAACATGTTTCAATCATAGCGCGTCCATGCACACAGAGCGAAGTGATTAGTTCTTGAGACAACGGAATTGTATTCGGGAGTAGCCTAGTTCATTTTTCCCACCCTCTGTTCCCGGACACCCACATTTAGGTTATCTTTAGATTTCGTACATCACTACAACATAGTTCAACGTCTTAGGTAACCTACCTAAATGAGCTGTTATTCCCGATGACTGGAACCATATAGTTCTTCCACACGTACAAACAGTAGTTTTTCGGGGATAGGGTTCGACTCACAGCATATCTGCTTTTCTCGTAAAAAGAGAGGTTATAGCTACAGCCAAAATGGATTTCGCTAACGGCATAGCAGTTCTGCTCTATCCATAGACATTTAGACAGTTTTAAGGTAAAAGTTAGCATTCACTACCGAAGTATACCAAGAGAAAGGAACGGATATTTTTAAACGTTATTTGAGGCGTATGTGACGCAGTACATTACTTCAAATGGGCAGTAAGATTCTTACAATCTCTGCAATTAAAACTCCCTTGTTTCCCTGTTCGCGTTTAGCGCTTTTCGATTCATTAGCGATGCAGCAACCTCATCTGTACGCCAAGTAGCTGTACAAATGTTTGCTGTAGTCCAGAGGCGGAGAAGTTGTTAGTGAGTGCAAAAGTTTCACGGTTAGGGCCATTACATTCTTCTCCGCTCATAAAAGAAAAGTCTAGTTTTAAACTGGATATATATGTCCATGCGGCTCTTACGAACAGTGTCCTTCACGACAGGCCGATTCCTAGACGCCAAAACAATGGATTCCCCGCACCTGTACTGCCGACAATGACGGTGTTTTCACGGACAACTTGCTGACCGGTCAACAGCAGCTGTAGTAACTAAGGCACTTTTTGATACGTAGTGGTCGCCTACTTATTAGTTCCGACTCGAACGCTGTGGGTCTTTTACATAGCTGTTCAGGACCAGTACTGTAGTATCACAGTCCGTCTCCCTTCCTCAGCGTGACATGTCGAGTATGTAGCAGTGTCATTTAATGGTGTGTGTTTTTATGGAGTAGGTTGTAGTGGAAAGGAGAAGGAGTGTGAAACTCGTTAATGGCTTATAGTCATTTCGTCTGGAACAGTGCCAAAGGGCCAGTCGAGCTGAATGTCCTCATGAATAAAGCCCAATAGCAAGTTTGCCTTCACCTCGCGGAACACTGCGGATAGCTTTGTGGTTCTCCCCAGAACTCTGGAGCGTAGTCTGAGGATTAAGGAGTGTACGCTGCTTAAACTCCTTCTCGGTACATAATGGAATCGGCACGCTGGGCTCTTATTCAGCAACCCATAGGCAGATATTTATACCTACAATCTTTTATCCTAGCCGTCCACAAATCGTACTGGCACTTTCGGATGGAGTGGCATTCCATTAGTGGCTACTATAGGCCTCATCCGAGTTGTTACTCACTGAAGGTATTGCAAAGTACTAAGGAGTCTCTAGAAAGCTTCTCTTCCTTCTTCACAATCCTGAACAGAGCAGATTAATCTGTGCCCACCAAATATCGATATCAACGACTTCTATATAATTTACTGCATGGACTACGAGGGCGTTCAATCAGTAATGCAACACAATTTTTTTCATGACTAATTTAGGTTGAAAAAGTGCAGAATTTGTTGTTGGACATCGTGGAATATTCCCCGTTCAGCACTTGTAGTTTCACGAAGTTCCGATACACGATGGCGGTATACGTAGTCTTCAAAATGGCGTGTGTAACGGAGATGCGTTCCAAGGAGAGAGCCGTCATTTAGTTTATTTTGGCGTAATAGGCGCTTGCAGTATGTTTACGGAGAAATGGCAGTGAACAAAAGCAAGGTGAGTCGTTGGGCGAGGTGTCTGGCATCAGCGCAACAAGGTCGTGCAGAAGTGTACGATCTCCACCATACAGCCTTGATCTCGCACCTTCCGCCTCCTGTCTGTTTGGCCCAATGAAGGATGCACTGTGCGGAAAGCAGTAGATGGACGATGGAGAGGTTATTGATGCAACAGGACCTTGGCTCCGACGTCAACCAATAGAGTGGTTCTATGTGGGCATACAGGCCCTCCCAGTAAGGTGCCGTAAGGCCGTCGCGTTGAACGGAAATTGTGTTCAAAAATAGAATTTTGTAGATAGAAGAGCTGGAATCCTGAATAAATCCAACCTGCTTCCAGAAAAAAGTGTTGCGTTACTTACTGAACGCCCCTCGTATCTAAGAAGAGAATGCAGAATAAATGAATCCCATTACCAGCTATCCGCTAAAAATAGTGAGTGAGCAACCCTTTGTACATTTTACTAATAGTTGATGGTCTAAAATTGGAACATTCCGCTTCCTAATATGCAGAGATTAAAAATTCGATGCATGAATGCATAAAGAGACATCATCAGAGTTGTATGTTAAGACGCAGAGATTTGCAAGGAAAATATGAGCGCAGCTATAGAGGTGGCAGGGGCAGTGTCCTGGGCCGCTGTAACGGGACGGGCCGGCGACGTGTCGTCAGGTAGTGCGCAGTTTCGCACAGAGGCGCCGGACTGCGTAGTGCAGGCAGGCAGGGGCCGTGGGAGTCGCGGCACCTGCGTCTGCCCGCTAGCGGCCAGCCAGGGGCAGCCGGCACCTGTGTTGCTATTCTAGGTGAGGGTGGCGAGGGCGCAGCAGACGGCCTTTCTAGCACCATTACCACTGCCCAGTACTTGGCCGCCAGCGGGCCCCTGTCTGTCACAACTAAAAGCTTCACGTAGCTGTGCTTTGTGTCGATAACACTTCTTGCTCGTAGCAAGAAATATCCAAAAAATAAATGTCAAGAATCGAATCTCTGTTCAATAGAAATAATAGCCCAAAGCATCGTGAGTGAAGCTACTGTGTATGGGTGTCGTGGACTTCAAATGGTTCGAATGGCTCCGAGCACTATGGGACTTAACATCTGAGGTCATCAGTCCCCTAGACTTAGAACTACTTAAACCTAACTAACCTAAGGACGTCACACGCACATCCATGTCCGAGGCAGGATTCGAACCTGCGACCGTAGCAGCAGCGCGGTTCCGTACTGAAGCACCGGCCTGAGTGGCCGTGCGGTTCTAGGCCCTACGGTCTGGAACCGCGCGATCGCTACGGTCACAGGTTCGAATCCTGCCTCGGGCATGGATGTGTGTGATGTCCTTAGGTTAGTTACGTTTAAGTAGCTCTAAGTTCTAGGGGACTGATGACCTCAGCAGTTAAGTCCCATAGTGCTCAGAGTTATTTGAACCGGACTGAAGCGCCCTGAACCGCTCGGTCACAACGGCCGGCTCGTGGACATCAGACTTTCTAAATAGTTCAAAGAAGTTAACCGCGATTTGTTATCGTGAAACTGGGGAGAGTGCGTCACGGATATGACACATGAGCTGGGGTGGCAATCATTAAAACAAAAACGATTAAGTAAGTCTTTTCACGAAGTTTCAATCACCAACATTCTCCTCCGAATGAGAAAATATATTGTTGGCGCCCACCTATGTAGGAAGAAATGAACATCACAGTAGAATAAGAGAAGTCAGATGTAGCACGAAAAAATGTGTGTTTCAGGGCAACGGAATATTGAGAATCGAACTTGGTACAGTTTGTTATAATTAAATGTCAGTTAATAACATATATGCGATTACAGCTTTCGAGAGATGACAAGATGCAACTTACGGTCGCAAATTATATATGGTGCGTGTAGCGCAATGAAGAGAGCTGCAGATTAGTTTGTAACAAGTGATGTGTTGCTTGTTCCCATCGCACTGAATCCAAATATTTTTTTAAAATAACCTTCGCGTTTTCTAGTCAATTCTGATACTTTCTTATTTGTTTAAGAGAAGAATGTTCTGTAATATTCAATGTTATGTACACACAAGTGCGCTCTTTCTGAGAAGTGAGTTTGTTCAAAAAATGGTTCAAATGGCTCTGAGCACTATGGGACTTTACATCTATGGTCGTCAGTCCCCTAGAACTTAGACTACTTAAACCTAACTAACTTAAGGAGAGCCATAGCGAGGCAGAGAAAATCCCTGACCCCGCGTGGAATCGAACCCGGGAACCCGGGCGTGGGAAGCGAGAACGCTACCGCACGACCACGAGATGCGGTCTGAGGTTGTTCGATTGGCTTTATCTTCAAGGCAGCCTGGAGCAAGATGACTTTCAGGGTTTTACTGAAAAGAGAGAATGATGTAATAATTTTTATCCTATGCGGAGAACTATTGAAAATTTGCATGGCACTCTTTGCAGTGGAACTTTTATAAGCCGATGTCCTTATTGACTGGACAAGGTACTTTCTTTTTTCCTTATACCATGTTCACATATACTGAAATTTTTATTTATGTATAGTACATGCAGAACAACATGACTAGATTATGGACAAGGGAGGAAATGTGCGTTTTAACAAAGCTAACGTAGGGTTTTACGCTCATCCATTTCGTAAAACGTGCAGCGATCAAGTATACGACGTTGAGACATACAAACTGTATGCACAAGTCGCATCTTTTCTGAAAGATTAGCACCCCGTTGAACTCCGCACGATCAACATTGACGCTCGAAAGTACTGTCTGTGCGTAAGTGTACGTATCGGCTCAAGTGACAAGTACTTTCTCGGTGTGTAAAAAAGAAGGTAGGGATTCGTCTAATTGGTCTATACATTTGGAAAGTGGTAAGGGGGAAGTTACCGACACGTATGGAAATCGTTCTAAGATTATGTATTGTGATTTTCTGTAGGTTCAAATGGCTCTGAGCACTATGGGACTTAATATCTGAGGTCATCAGTCCCCTAGACGAAGAACTACTTAAACATAACTAAGAACATCACACACACCCATGCGCGAGGCAGGATTTTAACCTGCGACCATAGAAGCAACGCGGTTCCGGACTGAAGCGCCTAGAACCGCTCGGCCACAAAGGCCGGCGATATTCTGTAGAACCTAAAGATGATACAATTTAAGCATACTGCAAACTAAGACGTAGTTATGAAGGTATGTTCCCTCTGACGACACTAGGAACATTAGACGAGACATTTTGGATGATCGTAAAATTGTGGGACTGTGTTGCAGCTACACAAGTGAGCATCGCCTCGCAGGCGGTGTGGCTGACATTTGTAGGTAACTAGTATGTCAAGAAATCTGTATGCCCGCTTATTTTCTAAAACAGTTTTTTTCTGTCACCTGAGAACCCAAACTACTCAACAGCTGATCTTGTTAATGTACGGACAATCTCTTCCCCATAACATAATTACTATTTTTAAAGCGCAGTAAACTGTCTGCCGCGCCAAGTGAACTGAATTACCCCGTGCAAATCTAATATTCTGCTGTAAGTCTCTTAACTATCACTAGCTTTGATGACCAACATTCCATGTTCCGTACTGGATTAAGACGCCGAAGATATGCAGATACTGAAGATATTCCCTTAACCGGCTGTTAAATGCTACAATGGCGCATATTTTCCGTCGAATTGAAACATTTCTGAAACAGGATGCTTTGCTTGCAGTGTTGATTACCTAACTGCACACATGACCTACACTGAAACTAGAAAATTTGTGATCTGCCAAGCAGCTAAGGTAATATTTCTTGGATAGAGAAGCTGAATCTGTTAGCAAATGTTGTTTGCTACGATTTATATCACTTGATGAATTGCTTACTTACTATCATATGACTGACAGCACATTTCTGATAGCTGTTGCGTCGCTGTCTTATCAGCTATCCCCGTCATTCAGTTCTCGAAACAATAGTCAGTCAAGTGCCAGATTTTTTAAAAATAGATTAAATATCGAAATGATTATAACTCATTTCCTGTTCAGATTCTCTGAATAAGGTACGGTTGTCTAAAAAGGGTATCCAATAACCCTACGGAGACCACTTATTTTAGTTTTTATTTTATTTTAGCGAATGACTGCAGGGTGGAAGAGAAGGGAAAGGCTCACATCGAGAAAAATCAACGAATAATCCTTATCAAATCTCTGTTTGTTGGAAAACTGTGACGATTTTGTTGGGGCAACGCAGCTATTTCAGCCACCTGGGTAGTCAGCTAATGCTTTTGTATTTCAGCTCTTATTCTGGCTTTAATTTTAACTGCAGATAACTGTAAATCAAATATATATTTTGAATAAGCAGCAAAGAAGACCGGAATAATTAACCTGTATGATCACAAAAGCTCCTTTTTTACAAATGAACTTTGACTTGAGTACTGAATTCCATTACCACTCTGTTTTCAAATTATTGTATGCTTATGGAGTGACACACACACTCTGTTCCTAACAACCGAACAAGATGGCAAGGTGGTCAATATACTTAACCCGATTTGTCGGGCACAAGAGTTCGAAGCCTCATCCAGCCAATCAGACTTAAGTTTCCTGTGATTTCTTTAAATCATTTAACGAAAATTTCAGAAAAGTTTCCTTCCATATTCCTGTCCATCCAGAGCTTGAACTCGGCTCTACAAAATTCGTCGTTGGGTCACCTCGAATGACCTCCTTTTCTTCCTTCTTTCTGTTCGTCGTCTGCAGGACATTAAACCGTGATCTTTTTTCTGTCCTTATGTCTTATTACTTGAAAGACTTGTGACGTGGCATCCTTTCAAAGCTACAATAGGAAAATAAGCTTCTACGTATGGATAAATTCGTGTAACTTGAGAAATGGACGTCATTTGATAGGCGTCATTTGGTCGACGAATCCTCGCATCCTGCCACGCACGCGGATCACCTATTTCAGAGTGAGCGGAGATGATTCAGATTTCGTCCAAGTGGAAATGAAATATGAGTGAGGTGCCTCGAAATTACATCTAGATCTTAATTCCTCTCCAAAACCAAATCGTGTCTAACTAAGCTCTCCGGTACAGAACGCCAATATTTAACTTTCTGCGCTACCGTAGCATGTAATGATGAGTTTTGTTGCATAATTCTGCCCCTTACACTTCCCAATGGTTTCAAATAACGGAGCACAATGAGGAACAATGTCCAGAGACCTATGACATGAACAAGAAATGAACAGCTTCCTATGGTCATGTTGTGCTGGCTGTGGGTGTGAAGTTCGTGGCTCATCTAGAGGGAGGTGGTGCTGCCTTGCTGTACAGGAATAAATTACGTATCATACCGCTGTTCAGGAGGAGTGTACATGCTTACCAAGTGAGTACGATGGTGTACTGACACAAATATCTTGCGAACTCAGAATAAAAATAATTGTAGATATTGTGTAAATGAACAGTCAGCAGTCGCCAGTAACAAAATACGTAAGTTATTGAAATAGAGAGCAAATCGAGCAGGTTTTTTTGTACACGTTACCAGTTTGTTCTTGGGTTCGTCACCACCAGACGGACTGATGTTCAGTTGTGTCGTACGTTTGTCTCATATGCACTCGATTGTTACAGGAGGAGTCGCAATAAGAAAGCTTATAAAAATTGGTACACTTCACCTCACACAGAATGTGCGAGACGGTGACGTCATTAAGAGAACATTGAGCATTCTACAGAAAAGTTTTCAGAGTAAAATGTCGATTTCGTTTATTATCTCCAAATGCTGATTACAAGTTAAGAAAAACATATTACGATGGGAGCCAGCTTTAATTTTGTAGTACAAGCTCACTTACTTAATTATACTGTTAATCACTAAATGTCTATCATTAATCATGTCAGAATTTTTCGATTTTTTACAGGTAAAAAGACAGAAAACAAAAAAAGTAAAGTCGTATGGCACTGTTGAGTAGGAGGCCACGAACTGCCTAACCGGAAAGATTTTTCTGTCCTTCGCTTACGATGACGTCATCTTTTCTTCGCAATGTGCGAGAGTTGTGTTTTTAAGTGTATCTGATATGTGCAGGTGACTGTAACAGATGTGTGTAGTGTAGTGTTGGATTATGATGACGAGAGAAGGGAGAGGGTGAACCCCAATGTTGGCATACAGCCTACGCCTCTCGAATAGCGCCAAGGGAACCACCAAGCCTAACCTCATCATTTGATTGACAGATTACCAACAGCAGTCTGATATGCCTTCAAATTATGAGGTACTCTGATGAGGTCTGGAATTTAATCCAGGACACTGGCGCAGAGTCTGGTAATCAGGAACTTTACATCAGCACCCCTCCTCCCGTTTGCTGAAAAGGCAGAGGGAAAGCAGCCAACAACACATGGTGTACCCTGACAGTTACCCACCCAAGTAATGGCCACACTGAAGATCAGCGAGTATGAATCATATGTTGAGTGTTGCATACTTTATAAATCAAGACGCCGCTGTTACGTCAATATCATACCGTCTTCCTTCCTTCCCGCAGCGAAGCTGCTGGTACGACGAGTCTGAGAACAGTGGAGCTGCAGTCGTTGCCTGCCCATCAATTAGTTCTCTCTCACTGAAGTATTTAGAAAAGGCTCATATAAGACTATCAGATATTTTCAACAAAAATTCATACTTTAATAACAGTAATTTAACCAATATATAAAATTAATATTCACTGCTAAACAATCAGCCATTTTATTGATGTACGATAAACGTCATTCTAAATGGTTGCTAATGCAGCGACGATGTCGCGAGTTCTCGGATGTAGAGGGTAACATTAATAAAACCGACAAACTGCAGAGCCGGATTGCTGTCTAGCAATGGAGGAAAAAAGGACCTATAAACATGTGTTCGGAAATGCATCGTTGACACGGTAGATGACGCTGGCAAATGTCAGTTTCCCTGACCACGTGCCGGGAGTTCCTTGTGTGTTGCACGCTGTGTGATAGACGTAGCATAGCGTAAGCAGCAGAATGTTTCGTTTTTCATGTCGCGAACAACCCGAGATGCGCCGCGCGGGGTAGCCACCCAATCTGAGGCGCCTTGCCACGGTTCGCCGGGCTTCCCCCATCGGAGTTTTGAGTCCTCCCTCGGGTATGGGTGTTTAAGTTAGATTAAGTAGTGCTTAAGCCTAGGGACCGATGACCTCAGCAGTTTGGTCCCATGTCGTGTGGCTAGGGCCTCCCGTCAGGTCGACCGTACGCCGGGCGCAAGTGTTTCCATTTGACGCCACTTCAGCGACATGGGCGTCGATGGAGATGAAATGATGATGATTAGGACAACACAACACCCAGTCCCTGATCGGAGAAAATCTTCGACCCAGCCGGAAATCGATTGGCATTCTGTCGTGCTGACCACTCAGCTACCGGGGGCGGACAATTAGGCCCCATAAGAATTTACCACCACCAACCCGAGACGATGTTTGTGTACTGCCAAGCAGATGCAAACGGTCGAGAGGCGGGACGGCTGTACGAAAAGAAGTGCCCTCACAGACACTAACCACATCACACAACATTTCATGCTCTCTCAGGACGTTTGCGTGATCATGGATCCTTTCACAAAGACGAACATGGAGGGAGGTGGCAAGCAAGCGTATACCAGATTTGGGGGACCGGTTTCTAGAAGATATTGAGACGAACCCTAGTACAAGCACCACACAAGTGGACCCCCAACCTGTTGTAAATCAAAGCACGATTATGTGTGTCTTGCGTGACAACCACTACTATCCTTATCAACTGCAATCTCAGGGAGGCCACTTTGTCGTTGCACGCACACTGTCCGTTTCCGGACATATGAACATAAGACCTTTTTCCTCAATTTCCAGTGAGGAATTCGTCCCGGCAATTTGTCGGTTTTATTAATGTTCAGCCAGTACTTGTGAGCTCGTGTACTTTCTCTCCTTTTTGTGCTCCTAGAGTTCACTCGTACCCGACAAAACTCAAGCGACGAATTTACTATTGTAATTGGGCAGCGGCGGAGACTAGCAAGTCGAGTGTTTAAAGGGAGTGTACAGAGCTCATTTCTGATCCCTAGGTCACAACATGGTTCAAATGGCTCTGAGCACTATGGGACTTAACTTCTGAGGTCATGAGTCCCCTAGAATTTAGAACTACTTAAACCTAACCAGCCTAAGGACGTCACACACACATTCTTTCCCGAGGAAGGATTCGAACCTGCGATCGTAGCGGTCGCACGGTTCCAGACTGTAGCACCTAGAACCGCACGGCCACTCCGGCCGGCTCCATTGGTCATACCCGACTTTGCTTAACTTCGGTGATCTGACAAGAACCGGGCAATTTGACGAGGCAAGGCCATTGGCTACAGCATATGAATATCAGCATATAGACATTCAGCCTTCGTAAACTATCGTGCATATTAGTTGTACAAAGACAGAGAAAACTTCAATTTGTTTCAAAGTACCTTGATGTCGGAAGGGCGCCAAACGACAACTTAATGCACATTGTTTGAGATGATAAATGAAGGGGACGCCGTCACAAATAACACTGGAAAGAAAAAGGAATATTAAAGTTGGGAGTCCCATAAATGACGAGGTAGTTAAAGACACTGAGTGGCAAAGATGAGAAAGGATATATTATGCAGTGTCCGTTTCTGAATTATGAAAATCAAGGAATAGCTAAATCTGGATAAGTGGACGCGGATGCGAACCGCCGTACTCCCAAATACCAGTTCAGTGCTTAACCACTGCACCATCGGCTCGGTACAAATGCAACACAGGTAGCTCTGCACATACTGAGAGTGGCGCTCGAGCTGTTGTTGTGTGCCAAGTCCAAGGTCGCTGTATAACTTGCGCGCGTCAACGCGGACGCACGTTCGGGTGGACTGGTTACTAGTTGGCGAACGTATACACGTACTGAGACACGTACGGACAACGATACGCCAGTTTGGCGGCTGTGGCGCCCCGTCATTAGCGTGGCCGTCATAACAAACAATGGCGGCGTCCCCGTAGCCGCGTTGCCGGGGTGAATGTAGGCTGGCTGCGTGGCGCAGCGGCTGGTGGCGGCGCCGGGCCCGGAGAGGTGGTGAGAACGAGGCCGGCCGGCGACCTACTTGTGCTGCCGCCGCCGCTGCGCCGTCTTGCGGACGGGACCTCCCTTTACAGGAGCTGGCCCCGGGCAGGCCGTGGGCGCGCAGGCGTACAGCCACTGCACATCCACGCTACAGGGAAGCAAGGGAGCCTGCGAAAGGGCGCATCTCCTACACCTACCTCTACACTCCGCAAACCCACTTTACACTGATGTGACAGACAAGTCATGGGAATCCTCCTACATCTACATCTACATTCATACTCCGCAAGCCACCCAACGGTGTGTGGCGGAGGGCACTTTACGTGCCACTGTCATTACCTCCCTTTTCTGTTCCAGTCACGTATGGTTCGCGGGAAGAACGACTGTCTGAAAGCCTCCGTGCGCGCTCGAATCTCTCTAATTTTACATTCGTGATCTCCACGGGAGGTATAAGTAGGGGGAAGCAGTATATTCGATACCTCATCCAGAAACGCACCCTCTCGAAACCTGGCGAGGAAGCTACATGGCGATGCAGAGCGCCTCTCTTGCAGAGTCTGCCACTTGAGTTTGCTAAACATCTCCGTAACGCTATCGCGGTTACCAAATAACCCTGTGACGAAACGCGCCGCTCTTCTTTGGATCTTCTCTATCTCCTCCGTCAACCCGATCTGGTACGGATCCTACATTGATGAGCAATACTCAAGTATAGGTCGAACGACTGTTTTGTAAGCCACATTTTCTAAGGACTCTCCCAATGAATCTCAACCTGGTACCCGCCTTACCAACAATTAATTTTATATGATCATTCCATTTCAAATCGTTCCGCACGCATATTCCCAGATATTTAACAGAAGTAACTGCTACCAGTGTTTGTTCCGCTATCATATAATCATACAATAAAGGATCCTTCTTTCTATGTATTCGCAATACATTACATTTGTCTATGTTAAGGGTCAGTTGCCACTCCCTACACCAAGTGCCTATCCGCTGCAGATCTTCCTGAATTTCGCTACAATTTTCTAATGCTGCAATTTCTCTGTATACTACAGCATCATCCGCGAAAAGCCGCATGGAATTTCCGACACTATCTACTAGGTCATTTATATATATTGTGAAAAGCAATGGTCCCTTAACACTCCCCTGTGGCACGCCAGAGGTTACTTTAACGTCTGTAGACGTCTCTCCATTGATAACAACATGCTCTGTTCTGTTTGCTAAAAACTCTTCAATTCAGCCACACAGCTGGTCTGATATTCCGTAGGCTCTTACTTTGTTTATCAGGCGACAGTGCGGAACTGTATCGAACGCCTTCCGGAAGTCTAGGAAAATAGCATCTACCTGGAAGCCTGTATCTAATAATTTCTGGGTCTCATGAACAAATAAAGCGAGTTGGGTCTCACACGATCGCTGTTTCCGGAATCCATGTTGATTCCTACAGAGTAGATTCTGGGTTTCCAAAAGCGACATAATACTCGAGCAAAAAACATGTTCTAAAATTCTACAACAGATCGACGTCAGAGATATAGGTCTATAGTTTTGCGCATCTGCTCGACGGCCCTTTTTGAAGACTGGGACTACCTGTGCTCTTTTCCAATAATTTGGAACCTTCCGTTCCTCTTGAGACTTGCGGTACACGGCTGTTAGGGGGGCAAGTTCTTTCGCGTACTCTGTGTAGAATCGAATTGGTATTCCGTCAGGTCCAGTGGACTTTCCTCTGTTGAGTGATTTCAGTTGCTTTTCTATTCCTTGGACACTCCTAATAACGTGCTGGACCTCCTATTGCTGCCAGCCGAGGTGGCCCAGCGGTTCTAGGCGCTACAGTCTGCAACTGCGCGACCGTTACATTCGCAGGTTCGAATCCTGCCTCGGGCATGGATGTGTGTGTTGTCCTTAGGTTAGTTAGGTTTAAGTAGTTCTAAGTTCTAGGGGACTGATGACCTTAGAAGTTAAGTCCTATAGCGGTCAGAGCCATTTTTGAACCTCCTATTTCTCGGCGTAGTGCAGCAGCTCGACGTGGCACGGCCTTAACAAGTCGTTGGAAGTACTCTGCAGAAACATTGAGCCATGCTGCCTCTACAGTTGTCCGTAACTGGGGAACTGTTGCCGGCGCAAGAATTTGTGCCCGAGCTGACCATGGATTACATCCGATAAACTTCGATGGGATTCATTCAGGTAATCTGAATGTCAAATAATTCTCTCGAATTGTCCAGAATGTCCTTTAAACCAATCGCGAACAATTGTGGCACGGTGACATCGCGCATTGTCACCCATCGTTGTTTGTGAACATGAAGTCCATGAATGCCTGCAAATGTGCTCCAAGTTGTCGAACTCGACGATTTCCAGTCAAACAGATCGATTCATGTGGACCAGAGTACCCAGTCCGTTCTATCTAAACACAGCGCACACCATTATGGAGCCACCACTAGTTAGCACAGTCCCTTGTTGACAACTTGGGTCCACGGCTTCGTGCCGTCTGCACCACACTCGAACCCTATCATCAGCTCTTACCAACTGAAATTGGGACTCAATTGACCGGGCCACGGTTTTCCAGTTGTCTAGGGCCCAAACGGTATGATCATGGACCCAGGAGATGTCGTGTTGTTAGCAAATGTACTCGCATCGCTCGTCTGCTGACATACCGTAAGCCCCAAATTTCGCCGCACTGTCCTAATGGATACGTTCGTCGTACGTCCCACATTTATTTCTGTGGTTACTTCACACAATGTTGCTTGTCTATTAGCACTGACAACGCTACGAAAATTCCACTGCTCTCAGTCGTTAAGTGATGGACGTTAGCCGCTGCGTTGCCTATGTTGAGAGGTAACGCCGGAAATTTGGTCTTATCGGCACGCTGTTGACACTCTGAATCTCAGAATACTGAATTCCGAAGTGAAATGTCCCAGGTGTGTAGCTCCAACTGCCACTCCTCGTTCAAAACCCGTTATGTGCATAGCGCCATCCCATTACTTTCGTGAGCCCAGTGTATGTTGTGTTCCGGAGCTTACTTTGTGTATGACTGTCATTTCCGCCGTTCCTTTTCCAGTCACGAATGATGCGCGGGAAGAATGTTTGTTGATATATCTCCTAGCGGGCTTGGATTTCTCTGTTCAAATGTGTGTCACGTCTTACGGGACTTAACTGCTAAGGTCATCAATCCCTAGGCTTACACACTACTTAACCTAAATTATCCTAAGGACAAATACATACACCCATGCCCGAGAGAGGACTCGAACCTCCGCCGGGACCAGCTGCATTGGATTTCTCTAATTTTACCTCTGTGGTCTCTTCGCGATACAGTAATGAGCTAAAAGCATTGTCAGTACCACCCACTGTGCACTGGATTTCTCTTCGTAGCGATGCCTGTGCGTGACGTGCTAACGGAAGCACAAGCTTCAACAAAAGTTTTGTATCGCCCCTTTACTTCGAAATTCGCGACACAGAAAACAAAAATTTTCTCTGAGACACGCGTAATGTGTCCAGATCGCCAAATCAAAAAATAGTCTGTTTCCCACGAGGGGAGGGTCGAGTGTCTCACAGCACTGTTGAGGAACGTGGTGGTTCCCATTACTCGGAAGCAGTCTTGAATCCGTCTTTGCATACCTTAGATGAGATCATCAAGCTAGCCGTGGTCCAAACAGTCGCACTCTTCAATGACGACCTGGTGTAAGTAGCGCAGGGTACACAGCCCTTGCCGACGTCCAAAAACAGCTCGTCTCAATCGATCCCATGCATGTTGGATTTGGGTTAACACCCATCAAGACGAAACTGCCACCGAAATGTTGGCGATACGGTTCCACTTTTGGTTGCAGAATCTCATCGCTGTAGCGTAGAGCAGTAAGATTGCCCTCGTCAACTACGAAAGGTGTACGGCGTCCCCACAATATACCACCCGAAAACTTCACTCCACCAACAACTTGTTGCACGTACGGGATACAGTGTTGGAGGCGTTCGATATTACCAGTTTGTCTCCAAACAAGTTTTCTGCGGTTATCAGAGTACAAACAGGTGCGAGTTTCGTCCATAAAAAACACACGGTGCCAGTTCTGAACCGTTCATTCCCCACGCCTTTTTCCCATCTGTAACAGAATCAGTGGTGTTCTGGTGTACTCGCCATGGTCGTCGGTAATGGAGATTCGCATCGCGAAACCGTCCCCTAATACTTTAAGGCAATAAATGACACCTTGTAGCCAGTCAGAACACCGAATTCGGTTCTAGAGCACTCATCCCATGGCTCCTTTCACTCAAAAGTCGTGGATATCGATTATCCTGTGCACGTGTCCATCGTGGACGGCTTGTGCAGTGTAACTTCTCAACACCACCTGTCAGCTGGAACCGATACCATATCCACACCCTATCAGTTTGACTTCGGTGCACACGTCGAGCAACTTCCAAGGTTGACAAGCCTTCTCCGCGAAACCGATTACGCAAACGCTGTCACTGGTTCTGACTTTCCGTGACATGATGAATGGCCATTCTGCTGTTTCACAGACGTATCTGATGCGTTCCTTTTGGTACTTTACTTTCAACTGAAATACTGCAATCCATTCAAGAGCGGCGTTCTACCCGTAAGTAGCGCTTATGGTGACTGTATTTGTGTTTACTAACAACCATCATCGGTACAGAAACAGTCACAATAGCAGCACACTTACACGACATATCTGGCTGACGCAACACTTTCGTTGCTGAGTGTACATAGGCAGAGCAGAGACGAAAGGGAAGTCGTTCTAAAGGGACTTCGACAAACCCCTGACTGTTATGGCCTGGGGACTGACAACGAACGCCTCGGAGCTAGAGATGCTGGTCGGCTGTTCGCGTGCTGCTGTTGTGAACATCTATGCAAAGTGGTTAAGAACAGTGGAACGACGAGTCGACAAGGTGTTGGACGTCCTCGCACCCTCACCGAACGTATCTCTGTAATACGGGATAGGTGGCGATCTGTGGCAGGTCAAACGACAGTGTACAATGCTGGTCTCGGCACAAGCGTCTCGAAGCACACCGTTCGACGTATTTTGATGAATATGGTGCTCGGCAGCAGAGGATCCCTACGTGTTCCGACGTTACAGCCAACGACATAGTCAATTACGACTGCAGTCGACCATCGACCATTGAAATGGGAACTTGGATTAATGGAAACGTGTCCCATGATCGAATGAATCAAGTTTCTCGTTACACCTGGTCAAGAGTATTGTACAGATATACTGTCATCAGGCGAACGGTTTCTCGAAACAGGCACCGCGCAATGGACACAGCCCGATGATGGCAGTGTTATGCTATGGGAGATATTAACCTCGGCTTTCATACGCCCTGTGGTAGTAGTCGAAGGCACCATGACAACTGTTGACTAGGTGGACATTATTGTGGGGCGGTGGCATCTTCAGCAGGACAACAGTTGACGTCACAAGGACAAAAACGTGCTACAGTGGTTTGGAGCACACGATGGTGAACTCACATCGATTTCTCGGCCGACAAATTCTCCTGATCTGAACCCGACGAAAAACATCTGCGACACTATCGGGTGCCAGAAGCGCGCCCACAAACCACTAGCGCGTAAGTTACGGGAAATGCATTTGCGTTATCAGTAGGTAGACATCTGGGGTCACCTACCTCTGGAAACCTACCAAGGACGTGCCAAATCCATTCCACGTCGAATCGCTGGTGAACTGTGCACCAAATCTCATACATGGTCTGATATTCCATGATCTCGTATTTTACTTCCTAACGGCAATGCGGAATTATACGAAAGGTCTAAAGACATATATCTGAGCTGCAATTTGTGGAGCTCTCGTTAACCGAAACAATGAGCTGTGCTTCCTTGCATGCAGAATCACGTTGCGCTGTTACAAAAAAAGTAGTTCGGTCATTTATATAGAAACAAATTAAAAATCGTGACTAATAAATATTGTCTGAAATTTTGCTACAAATTGTATTTACCGTTCAACACGCACTGTAAAGCGAGCTGAGGACTACAGAAGTAGAAAGTGAGATTGCTAAATAGTTACACGCATCTGTCCTTCAACACTTATCCGCTGGTCCAGAGATGTACACTATCATGTTCCACTCATGCATACTGTATAGTGAGTAAGTTTTCACGCTCGCCTACATATTATTAATTTCTTTCTTCTGTAATGTATATTTAATAGACTGTCCTTGCAGAAATTCTCTCAATTAACTTAACAAACTTCGGCGAAAAGAGCGTAGTCTTTCTTCCCTGCGTAACCCGTAAAACTCTCGTATTGAATGAATTTCTTGCTTAAAACTCTTATAGCACTATTCTGAATTCGTTAGCATCCTCACAGTGGTGATTCCAAACACAGGAAAAACACACAAGAATCGGGGGTAAAAGTCTGTTGCCACACTTTTCCACGGTTCCCCGAGTAATCGAAACCTTCAAATTACTATCCCTATAACTGATTACCTCATGACGAGGATGACCAGTTTGGACTCCGGAGAAATGTAGGAACACGCGAGGCAATACTGACCCTACGACTTCTCATAGAAGATGGGTTAAGGAAACGCAAACCTACGTATATAGTATATTTAGACTTAGAGAAAGCTTTCGACAGTGTTGACTGTCTTTCTCTCTTTCAAATTCTAATGGTTACAGAGGTAAAATACTGGGAGTGAAAGGCTATTTACAATTTGAACAGAAACCACATGACAGTTATAAAGAGTCGAGGGGCACGAAAGGGACGCAGTGGTTGAGAAAGAAGTGAGACAGTGTTGTACCTTATCCGCGATGTTATTCAATCTGTGTATTGAGCAAGCAGTAAAGGAAACAAAAGAAAAATTTGGAGTAGGAGTTAAAGTCCAGGAAGAAGAAATAAATTGAGGTTTGCCGATGACGTCGTAATTCTGTCAGAGACAGCAAAGGACTTGGAAGAGCAGTTGAACGGAATGGACAGTATCTTGAAAGGAGGATATAAGGTGAACATCAGCAAAAGCAAAACGAGAATAATGGAGTGTACTCTAATTAAATCAGGTGATGCTGCGGTAATTAGATTAGAAAATGAGACACTTAAAGTAGTCGATCAGTTTTGCTATTTGGGAAGAAAAATAACTGATACTGTTCGAAGTAGGGAGGATATAAAATGCAGACTGGCATGGCAAGAAAAACGTTTCTGAAGAAGAGAAATTTGTTAATATCGAGTATGGATTTAATCGTCAGGAAGTCATTTCTGAAAGTATTTGTATGGAGTGTAGCCATGCATGGAAGTGAATCATGAATGATAAATAGCATACACAAGAAGAGAATATAAGCTTTTGAAATGTGATGCTACAAAATAATGATCAAGATTAGATGGGTAGATCACGTAACTAATGATGAGGTACTGAATAGAACTAGGGAGAAGAGAAATTTGTGGTACAAACTGACCAGAAACAGAGATTGGTTGGTAGGATACGTTCTGAGACATCAAGGGATCACCAATCACTGGAGAGAAGCGTGGAGGGGAGGGGGGGGTAAAAATCGTAGATAGAGACCAAGACATGAATACAGTAAGCGGAGTCAGAAGAATGCAGGTTGCAGTAGTTATTTGGAGATGAAGAGACAATATAGAGTAGCATGGAGAGCTGTATCATACCAGTCTTTGGACTGAAGACCACAACAACAACATGACTACGCATGACACCAAAAGTCAATTAACAATTGTCGAATGAGACGGATGCTATAAAATACTTAGTTACTAGCCTCGCTCTTACGACACAATTCACAGAGAAAAACGGTCGTTAGCAATCTTTGCGACTGCTTTTATCTTTACTAGTGACAGCCTTTCCTCGCAGAGAAAGCTGTTTTGGTTTATTTCTGTTTCGACGTACGCCACAACTAAACAAGACGGCAGTTTCAAGACACTCTAGAAATACATCTTATCACGCGATAACACTGTAAAGGTCAACTGCAAAACAGGTCTAAATTTGGATACCTGAATGTTAGACGCCTACGAAAAGCTATTGCTACTTTTTAGATGAAATTGGACTTGACACAATTCAAGGTGCATCCTTTGCTCACTTTTCTTCCGTCTACTGGTTGATCCGAGTATGCAGCGTCTGTGCGTCGACCAGTTTGCTGTAACGAACCAAGCATTTTATATAAATAAAAGTTCAACTCGCAGCTGACGAGCCGTATGGGCCCAGTATCTAGTTTCATAGTTTGACAATATGTAAGGGGCAGGGCTGGAAAATGTACCGAAATATTTGAACATAAATCAATCAACACTGACAACGCTTTTTTTTTCGGAATCAAAAACGCATCACTATCGCGAAATCTCGCGCAAAGTTTGGATATAACAAAGCAAGCAGTTTTTTTTATTCAAGGCTGACGAACAACTACCTCTAAGAGTAATGTCTCTATTTTTAACTACATCGAATAATACATTTCGTGCTAACAATCGTTTCTTGTCAAGTCTTTATGTTGGAAGCATCACCAATAGACAGATTTCCTAAATTGGGTCGTGAATTTTAAGAAGGAAAACACGGCGTCTTTGATAAAAGAAGGAGTCTTAAGTCCTTTCTATTCACTTATGAAGTCGACTAAGGAATGAGGAAAAGATTTGAACTGGCAATCGTTTTACTATCATTGAAACTCAAGTACAATGTCTTATAATGTCAAGAGCCGCTCTTCATGGTTGCCGGAAGATTATGATTATTGGAATCCTTGTGATGATTAAAAGTAGAAAATACTCAGTGAATATCAAAAACGAAGCCGGCCGCGGTGGTCTCGCGGATTTAGGCGCGCAGTCCGGAACCGTAGGACTGCTACGGTCGCAGGTTCGAATCCTGCCTCGGGCATGGCTGTGTGTGATGTCCTTAGGTTAGTTAGGTTTAAGTAGTTCTAAGTTCTAGGGGACTAATGACCACAGCAGTTGAGTCCCATAGTGCTCAGAGCCATTTCATTTCAAAAACGAAACTGAAAACGCCGACATTTTGCACTAGCTATAAATAAAGAGCTGGCAATTCATACCGACCACACCACGTTATTTGCTCTGTCTAATGAAAGAGTCCCTGTGTAGAACCCCTTTTTGCAGAAAATGTTCAAGGTCAAGAGTTGGTAGTACTGTAACTGAACACATTTTGGAAAGTGAAATCAGACTGACAAAAAAATCCAAATCGGTCGTGATTAAGTAGTAAAGTAACAAGACTTTACGTTCGGTGGTGTTAAGGAAACTTTGTTTTCTTTTATGTCAAATTATGTATCTTTCCCGTTGCAAGTGGAAACTGGACTCACAGAAAACGTTCATATCGGTGGTGGTTAAGCGGCAAAGTAACAACACATTACGTGCCGTGAAGATCCGGAACGTATGTTTTCTTTTCGGGCAAATTATGTATCTTTCCCGATGCAAGTGGAAAATTCCGCCGGAACTCTTGCTAAGGGGAATTTTGGACTGCACCCTTCGGTCCTGATGTTCACTCTCTCCCAGTTGTGTTTATGCCACTAGTCACCTACTGTCCAGTCGCTCAGTGCTACGTATGTTGTACCTTTGCCTCATCCTGATCACAGAGGCAATACTATCCGTACATAGCACAAGTTGTAGCCCTCCGGTATTCTCCTACCTTGGTACTCACAGATCAATTACGTTGTACACTGACACGGCTCTCGTTTTGCTTAACGGTGCATTCCTCACCGCCCTCAGAATTCGGATTCTAGAGATCTGCGTCATTGTAAATATAGTAATTTAGATCCATAGTCAACTTTAATGGTGACCAGTGTAAAAGCTCAACTGCTACATAGATGGTTATTGTATTTAATTAAAATATCAGCAACAGTGACCTTCAGTGCGATAAACGGTGATTGGCCAGATAGTGCTCGAGGCAAGTGAAAACGAAATAACAAAACCATTGCCAGAGATCAGAGTTCTTCGTGAGACAGCTGATTTCCTTATCTTCGCAATTAATTGTAAATGTTAGCCATGATCCTCAATACTGGCCTCTTGTGTCCATCATACCACTTCACTGCAACTATATACGGCGTAACCATGACATTGCCTACGTACTGAAGGTCATCTGGACAGGAGGTGCGGTTGGCGAAACCTAGCAACAAGTCAGTTTGCAGATATATATTTACATACGAGTCTATTATAATTTATTATTAGCCCATTACGAGTGAAATGGATTTACAGATGTCACTGTTTAACATTTTTTCCATTTTCTCAAGATATTGCACTACTTTTACTACAGTGTCTACTAATTTTTGTGCAGGTTTCCTCTGCGTTTAGTTTTCATTCATAAATAATTCTCCTTCCTGATTCAGATAAAAAGCCAGCTATTTCTGCAACGTGCGTCTGAAGAATTCGATGAATGGTCTCGGGAAATAAAGGAAGCAAGACTTATAAACAAAACAGCTTTCCCGGACGTCGAAGTAATCACCGTTAGCTACAACGCACTTCTGACATCAGCTGTAAAGCTGTTGTGGACTGTCAGCAAATGCTTCGTGTGGAATCAATCGAAGCAATGTTGTCATGCGTTGTTGGATATTCGAATCATTACCGGAGGTGAGACTTGATGCTACCACTACCATCCCCAGGCCAAGCGACAGCGAGTGTTCATTGTCTTCCCCGCCTTCTAAAAAAAGTTGACTGCCAAATTTCAAGGTTAAGACGATGTTGATCGCTTTCTTCGGTAGCAGGAGCTCGATCCAACGAATTTGTACGAGACGGATGTGGGGAAGACGATGAACACCATGTCATTGACTGTCCCTTGGTCTCCGGATAATAACAGTAGCATCAGGTCTCGTCTTCAGTAATTATTATACACAACAAAAATCACTAACATTTGTACTGCTGCTACAATTTTTGTTACGTAATCGATACAAGTGTTTAGGTCTTTGGTGGCAACCAGGTATTACATAAAGCATGCATCAGGTCAGCTGTACTGTAAGGGTAATTACTGAAAGCGCGGGACATAATAGCGACAGAGATTCGGAAACAACTATGTGAGATTTGTGACAATTACGTAAGCGATGTTTCTTAGCTGCATGTAAGTTATTGTAACACGCGAGAATTCTGACGACAAAGTGTGAAGCCTAAGACGTCAAAAGTAAATTAGGATTTGGTGGGGTGATTACTATCAAGGGCATCAACGGTCTACTACAAGCAATCGCAGGGATTTTTTTTTTTATCATGCTTCCGACACTGATATGGTTGCCTGTGATTTTCAGCTCATGCTGATACTTAAATTATTTCTCGCTTAGCGACAATCACGCGAGTTTGAAGGAACTGAAACCAGCTGTAAGGCATTACAAATTTGTACTGCGAGTTTATGACAAATCTGTCTTTAAAATCGCGACAATTACGAGATAAGAGAATAGAGTTTCCGAAATAGCAACAGACTGTTTCGAAGACCACTGTCCAAAAGCAGCTCGGTAAGATTTCATGGTCGTGTTGTTCCAAAACGTCACAGTGTTTTTAAGTGTATGTAACGAGAAGGGAGATTGGAAGATTATGTTTAAACGCACCGTCACAGCCAGAACTGGGGAATAATGTTGTACGATATAAGTCGAGGAATCATCGTGGCATTCATTTTTGCGGTGTTTCAAAGATTGAAAATGTGAATCTAAATGGCAGGTCGGGGATTAGGTTCACAGTCCAGCCGAACGAGAGTCCCATGCCTCATCCACTCGTTCGGTGGCGTTACGTGAACAACTGAGGTACAAACGGCCAAATCCTTTCACCAGCAGGTCATTCCAGCTTCACGACCATGCACCTGCGCAAGCGCTACTCCTGTTAGTCAGGAAGCAAATCACTTTGCTCGACCACCAGCCTCACTAGCCCGGCCTTGCCCCCGACGAAAACAAGCCGTGATTACTTTGAATCATTACGGCTACTACGACGTCAGCTCTAAAAGTGTTCGCCGGTTCAAGGCGCTTCAGTCTGGAACAGCGCGACCGCTACGATCGCAGGTTCGAATCCTGCCTCGGGCATGGAGGTGTGTGATGTCCTTAGGTTAGTTAGGTTCAAGTAGTTCTGACGACCTCAGATGTTAAGTCCCATAGTGCTGAGAGCCATTCTAAAAGTGTTCACGGAAAAGCAGTTACCAGACTGTCCTCAAAGGGGAGTAGGCAACTGCTTTCGGCGTTCACTGTTAACGTGTCAGATGGGCGCCACAGTGGTTGTACCCTGCCTGCCAGACTAAAACGTTGCCTTTTGTCTACACCATTTACTGCGAACGACAGGATGATTTCTCACAAATGTCAGGACTCATTTCCAAATTTCCATCACCATACTTATCCAGTCCGAAATTACGTTCCGTCTTTAATTAACAACACGTTTCAGGGTGCTTTTGATGACTACGCTTCACCTACTGCTTCCATTTGGTGGAATGTGACAGAAGAAACCTTTCCCAAAGACAACGAAGCCAATTTTCCTGTTCAGCAACATTCGTAATTGAGAATTATTAACGATTTACCCTAATACTAACAATAATTATTTCTGTCTACTGCAAGATTTTGATCGTAAGTCTGTTAGCTTTCGTGCCTATGACCACAGATTACGTTTGTGTTACAGAAAGTAAAATTGCACAGAAATGCTGTTTTGACCGTCTCCTTCATACGCTGTGTCCATGTTTCAGACACAACAGTTCTGTTTACAAAAAGACATTTACAAACTAATAAAAGTAACTAGTAGCTACATTTGCTATTTTTACGTCTTTCTAAAAGACTTTTTAGAGGCAATGAAAATAAACACTTGCGGAATCAGATAGTCAGGGAATGGAAACGGCAAAAAATCTGTCATTACTATCGTTAGCAAGGGTGAGACTGGCGGCATGAAAGCGTCTTTGACGTGTAAAGCACTTCACGAGACAGTAAGGGAATTTGTATGATGCAAGCAGAGCAATAAATGAACTTCCTCCCATAATAAAGAAATCCATCCCATCAACATTTGAAGCTCCTGAAACTCATAACTATAACAAGTGATCCACAGAAAGTGCTGGCATAATCCTTAAAGAGCTTTCTCTACACCCTTCCCCTTCAAAACTGAGCGATAGATTTAGAGCTCTCAAAACAGTACTGAGCTTTCTCAACGTCAAATGTGCAAGTATAGGGGGAAAAAAGCGTCAGAAAAGAGACGACGAAAGGAAAATCCAACTTAGCAGCTGTGAAGCAATGTCTGGTCTTGGTTTCACCATGGGAAGGAGAACAAGAAGCAGATATAAATATTTTTACTGATGATTATGAGGACTGAACTTGTTTTTACTGCTGCAGTTTATTCAGCTAATCAAAATGAGGGAATGTGTGGTTCAGATGCACGAGCTATTAACAATTGTGCTAGGGTTCTAAGCACAAAAGATCCTCAGTTTTGTCGATGAGATTCAGGACATGGACACTGGTGAATTTTAAATGTGAATGGGAATTTCTAAATTCCTGCAGAGTACAAGATATCCACAGGCCGCTAAAAACCTCGCTGTTGAGCTCCCTCAGTCCACGCACACAGATAGACACACACGTTAACCAATGGGGACACTAATTATTTTAGTTAAATTCATCAAGCATATCCGGCTGTAAAAACCTTAGAGTAGTGTAAAATTGCTTTTACACAATTTTAACTGTGGTAAGTGGGCTGGGAAATAAAAAGTGGAATTTCAGTGCGTCGTTTTAGCCACCTTCTGCTGACTGTAAGATGTAATAATAATAATAATAATAATAATAATAATAATAATAATACAATAATAAACGATGTTAAATAACACAGCCCACTTAATGATACAGACATTTAATAGGCTAGCTACTGGCATTACAATTTTACATTGTAATTAAGAAGTTCCTGTGTATTGTTGAAGGAGGGGGCAATTAACCAGTAATTTAGTGTTTGTTCGAATGCTTAATCAGAGAGATCTTGCAGTTAGTCTAGGCTTAATGAAGAATTTGTGCTCTATGACTTCACATTAGTGTCCGCCCCCGGTAGCCGTCTGGTCAGCGCGACATAATGTCAATCCAAAGAGCCCGGGTTCGATTCCCGGCTGGGTCGGAGGTTTTCTACGCTCAGGGACTGGGTGTTGTTTTGTCATCATCATCATTTCATCCCCATCGACGCGCAAGTCGCCGCAGTGGCGTCAAATCGAAAGACTTGCACCAGGCGAACAGTCTACCCGACGGGAGGCTCTTGTCACACGACATTATTATTATTATTTAGTTCATGGCAGTGAAATGCCCGCGTGAGGTATAATGTGTAAACGTGTTTATTGCTTTCTGTGTTGTAGCAGTGTACATTTTCTCTGGGTTTTGCTTCTGGTATTTGAATTAAAACGTAGTACATGCATGTAAGTTTACTACCGTCTTAATTTATTGTTTAGAAAACAAATGTACGCAATGTGTTTTATACGACGAACCCATAATTACCCTAATAGCTTTGTTCTGCAGTTTTAAGATGTGATGCACATAGATAGAGTTTCCGCATAAAATAATAGCATATGGTTTTATGCTTTGAAAAATGCAAAACAGGATGTTCCAATGTAGATTTTAGATAAACAGTTGATAAAGGTGCACCAAATTAAATTAAATAAAAAGCAATGTAATCTTACACCCTCTGCTACGCTACTAAACAATCAGCACTGCAGTAGCAGTTTCTGATTATCCTTGTCAAAGAAACTCTACCATTTCTGGACTCCCATCTTAGCTCTGAGTGAGTATTTGAGAGGTAAATCTGTCATTGTTGAGTGGCAACCGCAGATCTCCCGACCGCTAGCTTTACGTACTTCTCTAGACGTACACCCCAGGAGAGCCTCCGCCGGGGCACGCCGCTTGCGAAGTCCCGTGGTGTCAGGGTTTCGACCCGTTGCCAGGGAAACCAGGCCGAGAAACTGCAGCCTGCGAAGGATTCCGCTGCGGCCTCCCACTGCCTGCTGCAGCCGTACGGAATCTCGGGGTGCAACGCTGGTTATGACATAAGCTCCCCCTGCCGGTGGTTGGGTAATGAGCGGCGACTCGGCAGCGCTGGAGAAAGCCCGTCTCGCAAGGCACGGAGCGGCGCGCCGCCGTTTCCCGCGCCGACACAGCCACGCTTTTTGCCCGTTGCCGGGCGCCGCCATTTTCCCTCCACGTCGCGAAACCTTCGCCGCTATCTCGCCTTGCGCTCCGCCGCCATGTTTCGACGTCATCCACGGAGTTTCAAGCTATAAGCGCTCACGGAGTCATCCGATGAGCCACATCCCCAAATCTGATTACTTGGTATGTGCGTTACGACATTGTATTTCAACTCCCCGTGATTTCTGGTAGGGTGTCTTGTGCATTAGTCACTAACATCACGTTTGAAGCAGTTCTGTGCAGGGCGTTCTGTGCGAATTTACTCTGCAGAGTTGCCTACTCTGCTCTCCGTAGGCGCACCTTTACTCCTGCTCGTTCAACAAGCCAGTCACTGTAAGGAGACCGCTTCTACTCGCAGCGACTTCGTCCAGATAAATGCCGTAAAAAGGGCTTGGCCACGAATGAAAGTGATACAAGTGAGAGCTGTGGATGGCGAAGCATTTGTAAAAAAAAATAGCATTTTTGACGCGGGTAGGCCAAGACTTCAGACATTTGTGCTAGTGTCGTTTCCAGGTGCGACTGCTACGGTCGCAGGTTCGAATCCTGCCTCGGGCATGGATGTGTTAGTCCTTAGTTAGGTTTAAGTAGTTCTGAGTTCTAGGGGACTGATGACCACAGCAGTTGAGTCCCATAGTGCTCAGAGCTATTTGTCGTTTCCAGGAAGCGGCGGGTACATCGAAAACAGCACACACGAGTCGAGTTCCTATGCGAACCATTGATTTATTTTCAATTTTTACTTTACTTCACTGCAAATAAACCGTAATGTACGATATATTATATTTCATCATATTTTCATAAGAGCCATGAAGCAGAAATGCAAAGGAAAGTTTGAAGTAACAAATAAATTTCCAAGAAGGGACTGTACTAACAGCGTCCACTAGGTCTCTCTGCTAGTAACTTTCCAAGATGGATTTCTTATTACATCGGATAAGACTTCATAATCCATTAGTTTCATTTTGACTTTCTGGAAGCGTTACGCGTGGTTTGGTGCAAACTGTCCGATGAGAGATAAACTATGATGAATGTAAACCAGTTTCATTTCTGTACAGAAATTTTAAAACAGCTATGTAATAGTGAAAATGCATCGTTTACAACGTGCGCAAGATACCAAGAAGATCATTTGTTCCCTGTCTTACGATGAGTATAATCACAGGACGTGTAAATCGCCAGCTACAGAATAAGGAAAGGATCTACACTCCTGGAAATTGAAATAAGAACACCGTGAATTCATTGTCCCAGGAAGGGGAAACTTTATTGACACATTCCTGGGGTCAGATACATCACATGATCACACTGACAGAACCACAGGCACATAGACACAGGCAACAGAGCATGCACAATGTCGGCACTAGTACAGTGTATATCCACCTTTCGCAGCAATGCAGGCTGCTGTTCTCCCATGGAGACGATCGTAGAGATGCTGGATGTAGTCCTGTGGGACGGCTTGCCATGCCATTTCCACCTGGCGCCTCAGTTGGACCAGCGTTCGTGCTGGACGTGCAGACCGCGTGAGACGACGCTTCATCCAGTCCCAAACATGCTCAATGGGGGACAGATCCGGAGATCTTGCTGGCCAGGGTAGTTGGGTGGCACGGGATACATGCGGACGTGCATTGTCCGGTTGGAACAGCAAGTTCCCTTGCCGGTCTAGGAATGGTAGAACGATGGGTTCGATGACGGTTTGGATGTACCGTGCACTATTCAGTGTCCCCTCGACGATCACCAGAGGTGTACGGCCAGTGTAGGAGATCGCTCCCCACACCATGATGCCGGGTGTTGGCCCTGTGTGTCTCGGTCGTATGCAGTCCTGATTGTGGCGCTCACCTGCACGGCGCCAAACACGCATACGACCATCATTGGCACCAAGGCAGAAGCGACTCTCATCGCTGAAGACGACACGTCTCCATTCGTCCCTCCATTCACGCCTGTCGCGACACCACTGGAGGCGGGCTGCACGATGTTGGGGCGTGAGCGGAAGACGGCCTAACGGTGTGCGGGACCGTAGCCCAGCTTCATGGAGACGGTTGCGAATGGTCCTCGCCGATACCCCAGGAGCAACAGTGTCCCTAATTTGCTGGGAAGTGGCGGTGCGGTCCCCTACGGCACTGCGTAGGATCCTACGGTCTTGGCGTGCATCCGTGCGTCGCTGCGGTCCGGTCCCAGGACGAAGGGCACGTGCACCTTCCGCCGACCATTGGCGACAACATCGATGTACTGTGGAGACCTCACGCCCCACGTGTTGAGCAATTCGGCGGTACGTCCACCCGGCCTCCCGCATGCCCACTATATGCCCTCGCTCAAAGTCCGTCAACTGCACATACGGTTCACGTCCACGCTGTCGCGGCATGCTAACAGTGTTAAGGACTGCGATGGAGCTCCGTATGCCACGGCAAACTGGCTGACACTGACGGCGGCGGTGCACAAATGCTGCGCAGCTAGCGCCATTCGACGGCCAACACCGCGGTTCCTGGTGTGTCCGCTGTGCCGTGCGTGTGATCATTGCTTGTACAGCCCTCTCGCAGTGTCCGGAGCAAGTATGGTGGGTCTGACACAGCGGTGTCAATGTGTTCTTTTTTCTATTTCCAGGAGTGTATTTTATACATGACCTTACCGCGTACGCTTTACAATCCTATGCTCGAAATTGATTTACCGAGTCCTCGTGGATGCTGCAAGTGTAATCTTTTATTGTAAATTTATTTGCTATCCCAAATTTTCCTTTGTCTATCAGCTGCAATTCGCATGAAATCCTACGAGACAAAGTGGCCATTTTGATGCTCTTTATTGACTTTCAGATGTCTTGACCACACTTTTTATTATTCCCACAATCGCCCTATGCGACATTCCGTTATTCTCAAAGGCTACAAAATACAGCACAAAATTGGCATCAGGAGATATGAAGATATGTTACATTTCACCATTAATTAGAGTCATAGTATTATGTGTAGAATACGGTTTTCTAGCTTACCAATATCATATCACTCATATAAAATTGTTCAATAGATACACTGTATCTCGTCAGTTCTCTCAATCACAAAAGATGTGCAAAGTGCTAGCAAGGAACAAATCGGAAACCAAGTGAATTACTACTGGGCGGCTCTAGATACGTGGTACTAGACGCATTTTTTTGTTCACAACCACAGTATCATCATTACACCGTATACAACAATTTCATCAGTGAACTCACGAAAATCACTTCACAATGTTTTACGAAAACGTACTTTTTTTACGAAACTGTGCAGAACAGTCTTTTTGCATGGTCGAAAATAACAAACTGGAAGAAGCCGCTGAATGCGCCAGGGTACATGGGGAAAATTGTCTCTTGACATACAGTTTTTGACTACGTACAGCGTAAAATTACTAGCATCAGTGAGAATTTACAACGTATAGAAATACCAATTGAGACATGTAGCAACCGCCTATGAAGAACAGGTGGCCCCCATTCAGTGGCTTTCCGCCAATGGAAGCAAATGGTTAAGAGCCACACAGGAAATTCGGACAATTTCAGAAGACGCGTTGGCGGAAATGGAAAAAAACAGAACTTTCAAGCACACTTTGTTACCGCCACAAGCTATTACTGTATTAATACAAGTCACGCGTCGAAATGAAAATCTGCTGTTTATTCTTTTCTCGACCAAGAATGAAAATTCAGAAACTGCGATTTCAGAGTGATAGAGACCTGAAACAGAAGAGAGACGTACAAACGTTACTGCCCTTCTGACGGCTGAAAGATGCCGTACTACCACGTCACACTCCAAACACGTTTAATAGATTCTCCATCTAAAAAGCGCCAAGATCATTTATGATTTTACTCTCTTACTTTGCTGAATCACTCCTTGTCGACTTCGGCGATTACAATGTTCGTTACTATCAGCAGAGCTCTCAAAATCTCGTAAATGTTTCCCTTGATCTGGTTTCAGAGCGGATCAAGGAGTTTGTAACAGCGCCTTACTTCTAAATTGTAGTCTTCGAAGAACTGAATTTATTTTGACTGTGTGATATTACATCATTGTTATAAACTTCGTTGCGCCTGAAAAACGTATATTCATTGAATTTTGTTTCTGTTTCAGATATAGGCCTCCAAGATGTGCACCTCTCTGGTAAGTACAGGGCTACCAAGCAGCAGCAGTTTGTCACTCCCTCTGTGTTCCCTTGCTCCCATATTGACAGAGCATCAATAAAACAAATCACCCTTTTTTCCTTTCCTAATACATGTAATAATGCATTATTCGAGAAAAATCAACTGATGTTTTAAAAATTTACATATTGCCAATTACAACAATGTGACTGTCATCAATGTCTGTATAATAATTTATTAAGTCACGATTGCTTAAAAATGTGTAATACTGTCATTAACGGTTTCGGCATTAAGTTGCCATCTTCAGGTGTGATTAAGCAACCATAAAGGATCTTCAATATATACAGGGTGCCCAAGGAGGAATGGTCAATATATAGGGATGTGACAGGAACAATCAGTCAAACCAGAAAAGTGTAGTAAACGTGGGCTCTAAAAAGCATACGTTAAGAAGTATGAACACTTCTTCATCGTTTATACTGTGAAACAAATCTCTGCCACTGCAAGCTCTTTGCTTTTCATATTTTAGAGCGAGGAAGTATGCACTATAACGAGGAAAAACTGTGTAGTAAACATTCACTCTAGAATGCATGTCTTAGAAGCTATGAGCACTTGCAGTAAAAGTGATGTCTCAAATTAGTGAAGATTAACAACCCGCCCGTAGCTCTTCAGAATCCATATTTAACAGACATTTCTTCTTATTGCCGCCCGCGTGTCATCCCTCAAAATATCGAAAGCAAAGAGCATGCAGTAGAAGAGATTTGTTTTACATAATCGAAGATAAAGAAGTTCTCGTGGCTCTTAAGGGGGTAGTACTCTTTGAAAGCAAGAAAAATGGCTGTTTTCGAGATTTTTCAAGTAAAATAAAAAAGTAACGTCGAACTTGATGAGATGTTTTCATTCCTTACACTTTTGTTTTTTAAGAAGTCATTTCGGTGTTTACATCGGATCTTCCCTGTAATTGCTGCACCAGGTGGAAGGACCCCTTACAGCTGGAACATTGATCAACGTCGGGCAATCCCGTAGCCCTGCTATTGAAACAGTAACAAAATAATTTTGTACAAATCATAGTCAATATATTTTCTATCAGCATACACAGGATAAATGAAAAACATTAAGTTGCACTAAAATTGTGACATGTTGAAATAACCTCATTTTCTTCGCCCACAAAATCGAGACAACAGCGCGCAACGAAAGTACACTTTCGAAGATATCGTATACCAGCTGTGTACATTGATGGAGAATTCAATTTAGAATATCAGCATCTAATTATGATCAAAATCGTATGTACTGTTCTCAAGTTATGTTTCCTCACATAGTTTGAAAATACGCTATTGATAAATACGTGTTTAAAATTATGGGTTACATTTTTCGTAGTTTGGTTAAACATTCCTGTAGTCAGAGATCCTTAGACCATACAGCAGTCCTTCCATATCCCAAAGGAGATTCTTCTCCATCTTCTTCGTAGCCATGGTGGTCCTGATCACCTGTTTGACAACTTCTATCATCCGCTGCTCTGCTCGTTCGATACGCTTTTCGTCCGCTTTCATGCAGAAGATGTAACACGATAGCCCGATCTCAAGTTCTAGCACGCTGATAATTTCCATAATTTCTCTTGGGTCGGCTTGGAAACTACATACTGAAACATTGGTCGCGATGCTGATTTTTCCCCGTTGTGAATGGTTTTCGAAGACACTTTTTCACAAATCGCCTTGTAACTCGAGTATGGAGTTTTTGGCAAACCTAGGATTAACACTAAAATAAAGTAGACATCTAAGAGAATATTTAACCCAAAAATTAAAAAAGAATGATTTTTATAAATTTTCATATAGGGCTGCTCCCTTAAAATAGGCATTTTAGAGCCCATGTTTACCAGACTGTTTTGCTACGAATGATCATTTCTGTCATATCTCTGAATACCTACCATTACTCCTGGGACTCCCTGTACAACACTTGCAGTTTCACGCTTTTAACACCGTGCGAGGTGGCGGAATGATTAGCACAATGGACTCGCATTCGAGAGGTCGACCGTTCAAACCCTCGTCAGGCCATTCTGGTTTAGTTTTTCCGTGATTCAGGCAAATTCCGGGATGATTCCTTTCAAAGAGTGCGATCTACTTCCTTCCCCATCCTTCCCTACTTCGATGGGACGATGACCTCGCTGTTTGGCCCCCTCCAACAAATCAATCAACCAACCACCAACACTTTTAACACTTGACGCGTAAAATATATCAATGATTGTACATCATATCATTACATGGCAAAAGTCAAGAAACACGGCATCAATCTGGGCGCCGATACTGACTGCTTTCTGGGTTCAAACTGCAAATGTATATCTTACGATGATTTTTAGTGGGTTAATCACAACTGTAACTTGGTGCCGAACTCGGTAATGTGAATATTACATATATTTAAGCGATCTTGAGGTAATAAAATATTACACAAAAATCAACAGATTTAATCTGCTGGCATTAAAATTGCATCACCAGGGAAAATATAAAAAACCGAAATTTTATTTATTGTGGGTGTACAGTATGTAAAAGGATAATTGACTAAATTTGTTGAGAATTTGAAGGCATACAGGATGCGACATTGAGTATTCAGAGTTGCCACCTGTGGCAGGTAGAAATAGCTGTATTCCATGAAGGCGTAGAACCGAACTGAGACTGAATGACAGATACGGGTACGTCATTCCATGTTGCGTCAGTTCTATGCCACAGCTCATCAATCGTAGACGCGGGTGAGTGATGACATGTCAGTCTTTCGACAACCGCTCACCAAATGGTTTGAATGGGTGAGAGATTTGGAGAACGTACTGGACAGGATAACAGCCGAACATTGTCTGTATCGAGGTAGGTCAATAGAGCACAGGAAACAAGCAGTGCCGCGTTATGTTGCTGAAAGACAATTTCTCGGAGACGGAGAAGACAGGGCAGAGTTTCCTGCCTTAACACGTCAGAAATGTACCGGCCGCTGTCCAGATGATCTGCTACGCCAAGCCAAGGTGATCGAGTTTGTGACCAATGGCATCCCGTGCCAACGTATGACGACAGCGAATCAAAATGGCAACGTTTGTTCTCCTCGATGTCTCCACAGACGACCAACGTGGCACTGCACACACCAACAGAAAGCGTCTGGAAAGGCGACTTGATGCCATTGCCGTGTTGAGTTTTGTGTCTGGACGTACCTGCCGATGCGCCTCCCTCTGCCGCTGCGTAAAGGGAATCGCAACAATGGTCGCCGAGCTGACAGCCCGAGGTGCTCCTGGAGTCGTGCTGTCGGTGTGAGTACTTGCTTGGTGCAAGCAAGACCATTATCTGATTCAATGTACGTGACGTGGGTGTACAATCCTGCTCGGCCGAACGCTGTTGACGTGTGGCAGTTGACATCCTGCGAGGCACTGAGTATGGCTTTTGGGACCCCATAGATTCCATATTCGAGTGACAGTCGTGGTAGCCCGACCAACGCGAACAGCAGTCTCGTAGAACGATAAACCGCAGTATCGATGGACCACGATCCTCTCTCTGTCGAATTCCGACACGTGCAGGTAGACTTGTTCTTTCTTATACTAGGCGTAACACTATCTTTTCACAAACAAACAACATTCAAAAGAGATTTCTGAATGAGAAACTCGCTACGTCACCTTTTCTTTTGTACAGTATGTAGACGCGTTACTCCTACCTACGATAGGAGTTCAGTAAGTAAGGCAACACTTTTTTTCTTGACCCATTTCGGTTGAAAGAATGCGGAATTTGTTGTTGAACATCGTGGAATATTCTCGCTTCAACTCCTATAATTTCATGAAATTCCCATAGGTGGCAGCGCTGTAAGTAGCCTTCAAAATGGCGTCTGTAACGGAGGTGCGTTCCAAGCGGAGAGCTGTCACTGAGTTTCTTTTGGTGGAAAACCAGAGCAATGCAGATATTCATAGGCGCTTGCAGAATGTCTGCGGAGAACTGGTACTGAACAAAAGCACGGTGAGTCGTTGAACGAGCCACCTGTCATCATCGTAGCAAGGTCGCGCAAACCTGTCCAATCTCCAGCCGGTTGCACAGAGCTGTCACTCCCTCAATGTTCGACTTCAGCGTGTTCGCCACCACAAAAATGCAAACCAACTTGTCCTTCTCCGTGACAACGCAAGGCCTCACATAAGTGTGCGCACCCGAGAGGAGCTCACAAAACTTCATTGGACTGTTCTTCCTCATCCATCCTACAGCCGTCTTCTCGTACTTTCCGACTCCCATCTATTTGGTCCGATGAAGGATGCACTCCGTGGGAAGCAGTATGTGGAGGATGGGGAGGTTATTGATGAGCAAGACATTGCCACCGACATCGACCAGTAGAGTGGTACCATCTCGGCATACAGGCCCTCTCAGTAAGGTGGCGTAAGGCTGTCGCATTGAAAACTGGTTCAAATGGCTCTGAGCACTATGGGACTTAACATCTGCGGCCATCAGTCCCCTAGAACTTAGAACTTCTTAAACCTAAGTAACCTAAGGACATCACACACATCCATGCCGGAGGCAGGATTCGAACCTGCGACCGTAGCAGTCGCGCAGTTCCCGACTAAAGCGTCTAGAAACGCTCGGCCACCGCGACCGGCTGTCGCATTGAACGGGGACTAAGTTGAAAAATAGGGTTTTGAAACCAAAAGTGTGGCGAATAATACGGTGCACTGGAATCCTGAATGAAGCCAACCTGCTTTCGGAAAAGTGCGTTGCATTACTTACTGAACACCCCTCGTACTTTGTGTGGTTGCTCTGGTATGTCAATTACTTGCAATTTCCACCCATGCGCGGTTTACGTTTACTGGATGCCACTTTCTCAGTGTTGCAACTTTACTGGTCAGTTGTATATTAGCGTGCACTGCAACTATTTTGCATTATTCATTCTTTCCACTTTTTCTTGCCTCTTTTTGGTGAGCATTTCTTTGTTGCAGGAACAAGTAATTTATCTTTACTACTACCGGGAGTTCGCTATAGCTCGCTCTCTGATACATCGAAACTTGCCAGGGTGATAGAATGAAAATAAAGGGACACTTATTTTCACTTAGGTGCCAACACGCAATAGCTTCCGACAAACTGACGCTCAAAAGTTGTTGTCGTAAAATATGGTAGCTTAGTCAAAAGTCAGGCCGGAATAGAGGAAATTAGATCGACGCTCGACCCCGCAAAGTCTCTGTCACTACAGCACGAATGATTTCGAGTTTTTTAAGTTGTCAGATATAGACCTTCTCAACGTTTTTTCTGTAAAAGTAATGTCTAGCGTTTCGGTTCCCTTCAATCGATTTTGTATATGTGTGCCTGGCGGAGGGGGGGGGGGGGGGGGAGAATTACACGCCACACCACTCCACATGGCTGTTAGCAGACCTTTATCGATGTCACTGCGCTACAAAGCGTGTTATCTGTGCTATCAGGCAAAATGTTCCTCTTACTACAAAGGGCAAGTCTCCATTTCTACTTTTTCCAACAAAAATGAATGAACACATGAGCAAAAGATGATATTGCATGACGGACTGGTATTATTATTTCTTCCTAGCTTTGTGTTTCCCCACGGTTATTAAGGAACCTGTCTGTATGCAGAATGACATAGTTTTAATTGGTTTCCAACCTACGTGATAACAATAACATCGCAGCTCACACACGATGACACACTGATGAATGTATCGGACACTTATTGCAGGGAAATCCGGATTCCGGTGGCTCGTGCTTTCCCCAATCAATATGAAACAGTCTTTGGCGTTTATTACCGAAAAACCCGAAGGGCTAATGCTACCCACATCCGGCTCACGAGCAGGTAGCGCCAAGTCATTGGTCACTTTCTTATATTCCTGGCATTAAAGCCCATACAAACAAACGACTTTTGCAGATAACTCCATTTCCGTTTAAGCTGAGCCATTATGGATATTGTAGAGCACCTTGACCGTATATTAACTGAATACAGGTAACTGCGACCAGTAATTTAGTATATACTTATTTCCATGAACTAGTCTTGTTGCCTTTTGAGCCACGTTTGTTGGGGTTGCAGGCCCACAATGTCCTTAGAGAAAGGCTGAATCCTCCGCGAGTGCTTCAGCAGTGTCAAAGGTTCTTAAGAACATCGTCTTGTTGCCCATCGCACTACGAACTGACGTTGTTGACCGCAAAATGTGTGGGAATCGATGCCTCGAGAGAAAGGGTAGCTTTATTGACACCCTTTGAACCAACCCCCGAGGCCTTTGTCATGTCGATATTCAGCGGCAGTGTGTCGTCGCGGTTCTGATCTCCACCACAGAGTCGTCAAAAGGAGGAGCAAAAATAAAGGTAAGAGGGGTTGTGACGACCTTCCCGTCGTACGACACATCCATAGTTCGCGTTAGGCAAAATTTTGGTGACATTAGGTGCTAATATAACATCACTAACTCGCCTTACATCTCTCATTAGCTTCTCAGCTCCGGCCTTTTGTATCGCATGTGTGGACACTTCGCTCCTTGGAGCGTTGCCGAGCCCGAGTGCCTCATCGCAGGCTGCCACGCTCTTGCAAAGGGATGGCGGTCATCACTGAAATAACCAGTTTTCGGTGTATCGGTTTTTTCCACGCCAATTTAACCTGAATATTAAAACCGTTCAAAATAACCGGTTTCTGAAATAACCACTATTCGGTTTTTTTATTCCTCTTATTTCCTGCAATAAACATTGAAAAACTCTTACTCTCTCAGTTTCAAGATACACAGAATCGAAATATTAAATTAAACGAGCAAATAACAGAAAAATCAGTCCATCCACCTTTCGCTGCTTTTCTTGAAAAATAATAAGTGGTTGAATACTACAAAAAATCTGCGCTATTTTTCTACTGATAATAATTTTTTTGAGATCTGCTCGAAACTTTTGTTGTAATCAGGCATCATGCCACTATTTGGGCATTACGAATAGTCAGTGCTAAAAGGTGAAAACTGATGTTAAAGAACTCAGTTTTCCTTGTTGATATATCCGTTTTCAAGGGCTTCAAGCAATTATGTAGAACAGGCAGAAAGCAGATCAGATAAGCTACTTTGTATTTTTATTATATACTATGAATGAATTATTAAGTTTTTAATTTATTACTGTCAGCACAAGTTCCTTCGTCTTTTGTTATTTAACAGAAATGAGAGGTAAATCTTTAATCTTTAGAAGGAAATGAAGCATTGTACTTCGTTGCTACGGCACTTCGTAAAAATATTTCCAGCCTAGGGTTGGTGCCATTTTGCAATATAAGAGATGTCCTGCGACTACAGCGAGAAATTACTACATAAACCAGGTGGTCTCAAGTCTTGCAGACTGCACGTGCACTCGTATCTTAAGCCACGACACACGGCAACAGATACATTATTGTCTCAGCAATGCTGTATCAGTTTGTATGCCATGTGTTTGTTGCTCGTTTCTGTCGGCATTGCTGTCAAAATAGCACTGATCACTATTTCACTTTCTATAATAAAGCAAAATTTCTAATCAATATGAATAAAATTACTCCTTTTTAATTGCTTATTGAAAAACGAAAAACTTTAGTACTGCTCCTATGGCTAACTGATAGTTCTGTTTTTTTCTACTCTTTTATTAGTAAAACAATAAAAAAACACCTGTTATAACCGAGACCAAACAAATACCGAAAAACACCGGCTATTCAGAACTACGATACCGGTATCGATTTTAACTGGTCGGTTGCTGCCACCTCTAGTTCTTGCAGAATGACAGAGGAAGTTTGTTGGCTGCTTTGAGACACATTTCATACTTCTGCTTCGCAATGGGAGTCAATTAAGGGGTTTCCAAAACCGGATATTTTAACTGTGTGGCGCACAATAGTTAAACAGGAACGTAAAATGTTTTCATTTCGGTGACTGTGAAACGTCCCCTTAAAATTTTTATAAGTTACTATGCTGACCCCCCCATGAACCATGGACCTTGCCGTTGGTGGGGAGGCTTGCGTGCCTCAGCGATACAGATGGCCGTACCGTAGGTGCAACCACAACGGAGGGGTATCTGTTGAGAGGCCAGACAAACGTGTGGTTCCTGAAGAGGGGCAGCAGCCTTTTCAGTAGTTGCAGGGGCAACAGTCTGGATGATAGACTGATCTGGCCTTGCAACATTAACCAAAACGGCCTTGCTGTGCTGGTACTGCGAACGGCTGAAAGCAAGGGGAAACTACAGCCGTAATTTTTCCCGAGGACATGCAGCTTTACTGTATGATTAAATGATGATGGCATCCTCTTGGGTAAAATATTCCGGAGGTAAAATAGTCCCCCATTCGGATCTCCGGGCGGGGACTACCAAGGAGGATGTCGTTATCAGGAGAAAGAAAACTGGCGTTCTACGGATCGGAGCGTGGAATGTCAGATCCCTTAATCGGGCAGGTAGGTTAGAAAATTTAACAAGGGAAATGGATAGGTTAAAGTTAGATATAGTGGGAATTAGTGAAGTACGGTGGCAGGAGGAACAAGACTTCTGGTCAGGTGACTACAGGGTTATAAACACAAAATCAAATAGGGGTAATGCAGGAGTAGGTTTAATAATGAATAGGAAAATAGGAATGCGGGTAAGCTACTACAAACAGCATAGTGAACGCATTATTGTGGCCAAGATAGATACGAAGCCCACACCTACTACAGTAGTACAAGTTTATATGCCAACTAGCTCTGCAGATGATGAAGAAATTGAAGAAATGTACGATGAAATAAAAGAAATTATTCAGATAGTGAAGGGAGACGAAAATTTAATAGTAATGGGTGACTGGAATTCGAGTGTAGGAAAAGGGAGAGAAGGAAACATAGTAGGTGAATATGGATTGGGGCTAAGAAATGAAAGAGGAAGCCGCCTAGTAGAATTTTGCACAGAGCACAACTTAATCATAGCTAACACTTGGTTTAAGAATCATGAAAGAAGGTTGTATACGTGGAAGAACCCTGGAGATACTAAAAGGTATCAGATAGATTATATAATGGTAAGACAGAGATTTAGGAACCAGGTTTTAAGTTGTAAGACATTTCCAGGGGCAGATGTGGACTCTGACCACAATCTATTGGTTATGACCTGTAGATTAAAACTGAAGAAACTGCAAAAATGTGGGAAATTAAGGAGATGGGACCTGGATAAACTGAAAGAACCAGAGGTTGTACAGAGTTTAAGGGAGAGCATAAGGGAACAATTGACAGGAATAGGGGAAAGAAATACAGTAGAAGAAGAATGGGTAGCTCTGAGGGATGTAGTAGTGAAGGCAGCAGAGGATAAAGTAGGTACAAAGACGAGGGCTGCTAGAAATCCTTGGGTAACAGAAGAAATATTGAATTTAATTGATGAAAGGAGAAAATATAAAAATGCAGTAAATGAAGCAGGCAAAAAGGAATACAAATGTCTCAAAAATGAGATCGACAGGAAGTGCAAAATGGCTAAACAGGGATGGCTAGAGGACAAATGTAAGGATGTAGAAGCTTATCTCACTAGGGGTAAGATAGATACTGCCTACAGGAAAATTAAAGAGACCTTTGGAGAGAAGAGAACCACGAGTATGAATATCAAGAGCTCAGATGGCAGCCCAGTTCTAAGCAAAGAAGGGAAGGCAGAAAGGTGGAAGGAGTATGTAGAAGGTTTATACAAGGGCGATGTACTTGAGGACAATATTATGGAAATGGAAGAGGATGTAGATGAAGACGAAATGGGAGATACGATACTACGTGAAGAGTTTGACAGAGCACTGAAAGACCTGAGTCGAAACAAGACCCCCGGAGTAGACAACATTCCATTAGAACTACTGACGGCCTTGGGAGAGCCAGTCATGACAAAACTCTACCAGCTGGTGAGCAAGATGTATGAGACAGGCGAAATACCCTCAGACTTCATGAAGAATATAATAATTCCAATCCCAAAGAAAGCAGGTGCTGGCAGATGTGAAAATTACCGAACTATCAGTTTAATAAGCCACGGCTGCAAAATACTAACGCGAATTCTTTACAGACGAATGGAAAAACTGGTAGATGCAGACCTCGGGGAAGATCAGTTTGGATTCCGTCGAAATGTTGGAACACGTGAGGCAATACTGACCTGACGACTTATCTTAGAAGAAAGATTAAGAAAAGGCAAACCTACGTTTCTAGCATTTGTAGACTTAGAGAAAGCTTTCGACAATGTTGACTGGAATACTCTTTTTCAAATTCTAAAGGTGGCAGGGGTAAAATACAGGGAGCGAAAGGCTATTTATAATTTGTACAGAAACCAGATGGCAGTAATAAGAGTCGAGGGGCATGAAAGGGAAGCAGTGGTTGGGAAAGGAGTGAGACAGGGTTGTAGCCTCTCCCCGATGTTATTCAATCTGTATATTGAGCAAGCAGTAAAGGAAACAAAAGAAAAATGTGGAGTAGGTATTAAAATTCATGGAGACGAAGTAAAAACTTTGAGGTTCGCCGATGACATTGTAATTCTGTCAGAGACGGCAAAGGACTTGGAAGAGCAGTTGAACGGAATGGACAGTGTCTTGAAAGGAGGATATAAGATGAACATTAACAAAAGCAAAACGAGGATAATGGAATGTAGTCAAATTAAATCGGGTGATGCTGAGGGAATTAGATTAGGAAATGAGACACTTAAAGTAGTAAAGGAGTTTTGCTATTTGGGGAGCAAAATAACTGATGATGGTCGAAGTAGAGAGGATATAAAATGTAGACTGGCAATGGCAAGGAAAGCGTTTCTGAAGAAGAGAAATTTGTTAACATCGAATATAGATTTATGTATCAGGAAGTCGTTTCTGAAAGTATTTGTTTGGAGTGTAGCCATGTATGGAAGTGAAACATGGACGATAACTAGTTTGGACAAGAAGAGAATAGAAGCTTTCGAAATGTGGTGCTACAGAAGAATACTGAAGATAAGGTGGATAGATCACGTAACTAATGAGGAGGTATTGAATAGGATTGGGGAGAAGAGAAGTTTGTGGCACAACTTGACTAGAAGAAGGGATCGGTTGGTAGGACATGTTTTGAGGCATCAAGGGATCACAAATTTAGCATTGGAGGGCAGTGTGGAGGGTAAAAATCGTAGAGGGAGACCGAGAGATGAGTACACTAAGCAGATTCAGAAGGATGTAGGTTGCAGTAGGTACTGGGAGATGAAGAAGTTTGCACAGGATAGAGTAGCATGGAGAGCTGCATCAAACCAGTCTCAGGACTGAATACAACAACAACAACATGCTGATAAACCCCTTACGTTATTTGATATCCAAACAGCTGAACAAACTGAACGTACTCAGACATTTCTCTCTTTACTTATTCTGATCATCACTAAACTGACACACAATATTTTTGGCGCAACACAATCTGACTTTCAATAATACCTACAAAAGAATGGCCGTGACTAACAATAACCGAAACCTTTCATGAATCACGTACCTCACAAAAATCTTCGTTACTCGAACTACTGGAATACAGCGAGCGCCAATACTGCCAGCTAAATAAAAGATTCTAACTTCTGAAGGCACTAACTACTAATAGGCATAGTTAGCAAATGAAAGATTTTGATAGGGAACAAACAATGTATTTATCTTAATAATATTCAAAAGTCATATATATATATATATATATATATATATATATATATATATATATATATATATACCAGTTCATGATATACAGTATTACAAATTTACTCTTTGTGATCATCCTCTCTCAAAACTCCGCCATCTCTCTCCGCACATCCACCACTGCTGGCGGCCCACCTCCAACTGCGCAACGCTACACACTGTTCACATCCAACTGAACAACACTACAATACCGAATATTCCAACAATGCCAACGAGCCACAGACTGCACAGAGCACACCCAGTGATTTTCATACAGAGCGCTACGTGACGTTACCAACATAAAAACCTAAACAGCTTAGTTACAACTGGTCTGCGAAGGAAACCAAGGTTACTGATTTGAAGTTGGTCGTGAATGAACCGCGTAGAACGATGTTGAATCGAGCACACGTCGCAGGCCAGTCCGACGATGCCGTGCCGCGTAGGCAAGATGCACGTGTGAAGGAGTCGCGCGCCGGCAGAAGAGCAGGCGTCAGCGCCCGGCAGGGGTCAAAGAACGGCCGGCACGCGCGCCGCCCCAGCCTGCGGCGCGGGCAGCCACCCCCGCCACCTGCTGCGACTTCTCGCCGCCACGCACTTCGCAACATGACGCAGACGAAGGACAGCAAAAATCAGGACGAAGCGGATCGCGCCGAAAGGACTCGTAAGCCCTTTCTGCTCGAGCAACTTTATGGTCAGCTCATAGAGTAATCGATTTGGTTCCGCGTCATGTGCTTTCCTGTAAATCGACAGCCAACCAAGTGGCGAGTGGATCAGTGACGTCAGTGTCGAATACAGAGTTCTGGAATCTTGAGTATGCTGCAGAATGCGCATGTGCAGCATCAGGGGACTGTGACACTGTCCGCTAACATCGGAAGTTACACAGTTCTGACCGTGCCCACTTATTTGTTTGTTTGCTTTGTTTCCGCGACACACTGCAAAGATAGCACCAGGGCCTGGAACTTATCATGCTAGTGTTCATCCACAAGAGAGAGACCAAATACGAAGGCACTACAAAAAGCTAAGTCACACAGTATTATTGCAGGCCAAGTAAATTTTATTGAATGCCGCACTACAGTTCAAAGTGACACAGCTAAATGACACATTTTTCATCATAGTGACCAACTCTCGGTAGACAACGAACGAAAAGTTGTACCAATCTTTCAATTCCTCGGACGGTATTTGCTTCGTGATACATTACCCGTGTTAAAATGGACCGTTTACCAATTGCTGAAGCGGTCGATATCGTGTTGATGTATGGCTATTGTGATCAAAATGTCCAACGGGCGTGTCCTATGTATCCTGGACGACTTCATCCAAGTGTCCGGGCAGTTCGCCGGATAATTACGTTATTTAAGGAAACAGGAAGTGTTCAGCCACATGTGAAATGTCAACCACGACCTACAACAAATGATGATGCCGAAGTAGGTGTTTTAGTTGCTGTCGCGGCTAATCCGCACGTCAGTAGCAGACAAATTGCGCGAGAATCGGGAATCTCAAAAACGTCGGTGTTGAGAATGCTACATCAACATAGATTGCACCCGTACCATATTTCTATGCACCAGGAATTGCATGGCGACCACTCTCAAAGTCGTGTACAGTTCTGCCACTGTGCACAAGAGAAATTACGGAACAATGACAGATTTTCTGCACGCGTTCTGTTTAGCGACGAAGCATCATTCACCAAGAGCGGTAACGTAAACCGGCATAATATGCAGTATTGGGCATCTGAAAATCCACGATGCCTGCGACAAGTGGAACATCAGCGACCTTGGCGGATTACTGTATGGTGCGGCATTATGAGAGGCAGGATAATTGGCCCCCATTTTATCGATGGCAATCTAAATGGTGCAATGTATGCTGATTTCCTACGTAATGTTATACCGATGTTTCGCTGCATGACAGGATGACGATGTACTTCCAACACGATGGATGTCCGGCATATAGCTCGTGTGCAGTCGAAGCGGTATTGAATAGCATACTTCATGACAAGTGGATTGGTCGTCGAAGCACCATACCATGGCCCGAACGTTCACCGGATCTGACGTTCCCGGATTTCATTCTGTGGGGAAAGTTGAAGGACATTTGCTATCGTGATCCACCGACAACGCCTGACAACATGCGTCAGCGCATTGTCAATGCATGTGCGGACATTACGGAAGGCGAACTACTCGCTGTTGAGAGGAATGTCGTTACACGTATTGCCAAATGCATTGAGGTTGACGGACATTATTTTGAGCATTTATTGCATTAATTTGGTATTTACAGGAAATCACGCTGTAACAGCATGCTTTCTCGGAAATGATAAGTTCACAAAGGTACATGTATCACATTGGAACAACGGAAATAAAATGTCCAAACGTACCTACGTTCAGTATTTTAATTCAAAGAACCTACCTGTTACCAACTGTCCGTCTAAAATTGTGAGCCATATTTTTGTAACTATTACAGCGCCATCTATCATAAAGCGAAAAAAGTGGTCCAACTAAAACATTCATAATTCTTTACGTACTACACGAATATGTAATAAAAAATGGCGGTTCCTATTTAAAAAGAACGCAGTTGATATCCATTCGACCTATGGCAGCGCCATCTAGCGGGCCAACCATAGCGTTATCTGGTTTCCCCCTTCAAGCTAGACAAGTTGCGTTCTTTGTAGTTGTTTCGTTTGACGCTTATTTCGTGAGATGTTTGGCCCCGGTCACGATCAATGGACCTCTCTGTATATGGAAGAAGGTTTGTAGGCGTGTTTTATCCTATACCTGCCAGACGCAGACATGCGGACATGCACTGCTGCGATCGAGCAGAAGAACGAAGAAACTGGTGCGAGTGTGCTGAGCAGCGTATGCTAGGCTGTGGTGAACGGGCGGCGGCAAAGCGAGGTCGGCCGGTGGCTACGGAACGGCGAACCGTCGCCCGCTGATAAGGCGGCGGCGCGGCCGGCACACCTGCTCAGAGATAGCGGGAAACCACGCTCTCCCGCTCCACGCTGCACACACTACACTACACTGTCTAGCTTCCAACTCGCTGTGCTGGTACGCCCTCTTCTCCAACAGCAGTACTCATCGTCTCACCTATAAGTAAGAATCAAAGACAAGAAATGTATTCCGGGTGTTTAGGCACAAACTGACTAAAACAATGGGACCTTTGACTGGACACACCGTGAGGTCTCAAGGAGTCGTTAGCTTGGTAACAAAGTTTAGTGCCGGAGAAGGGGGGGGGGATCAGTTTCTGAAATTATAGTGGGTTTTACATTACTACTTCGCCAATTGCCAACGTGGACCACACTTACCCTTTCAACTCTCAGGAGCTGCGGTCAGCAGCAAAGTATACTGAGGACTTCACTCTACAGCAAAACATGAACGAGGAATTTAGACTACAGTCAGTTGGTTCACTGTTATCATCATCATTTCTAGCAAGAAGAGCAAGCCGGCCGCTGTGCCCGAGCGGCTCTAGGCGCTTCAGTCCGAAACCGCGCTGCTTCTACGGTCGTAGGTTCGAATTCTGCCTTGGGCATGGATGTGTGTGATGTCCTTAGTTTAGTTAGGTTTATGTAGTTCTCGGAGAGTGATGACCGAAGATGTTAAGTCCCATAGTGCTTAGAGCCATTTGAACCAAGGAACACCAATCTCATGGAATTCAATATGGAACTTCCTTGGTCTGTATGTCATCCGAATGCATGACTGCGAGTACTGTCCACCTCCACTTCATTTTAACTAGTGTTATACATTCAGCGTCAGTCTGTTCTTGTCTCGTAATGATGCCCAGCATAAATCTCTCCATTACCTGATGAACCACCACTTCCTTAATGGTTTTCGCACTAAACGTCTCTGCTTCGGTCACATACATCAAAACTGATGCTACACCCCCACTCTAAACTTCCCAGAGAAGAAAAATAGTATCGCCAGGAGAAAATTGTGATATTGTTTTATAATTGTATGGACAAAGCATGGTCTACACTAAGTATTGTTACTGTGGTGAGCGTTTTTATCTAAATCAGTTCTCGATTATAGCTATCCTTCTGAAGATAATCTAATTCCACCGAAACCGATCACTATCGTAGTGAGTTTTGTTCACAAAATTATAAATCTTTCTTTTGAGACACTTTAATAATTGCGAAATAGTATACCTAAAATACTCAAAGCAATAATTACTCTTACGTTCTGAATATATGGTTCAAATTGCTCAAAGCACTATGCGACTTAACATCTGAGGTCATCAGTCCCCTAGACTTACAACTACTTAAACCTAACTAACCTATGAACATCACACACCTCCATGCCCGAGGCAGGATTCGAAACTACGACCGTAGCAGCAGCGCGGTTCCGGACTGAAGCGGCTAGAACCGCTCGGCCACAACGGCCGGCTCCGAATGTATAATTTCACTGACTGGTTCAGCGACTTCATCTATAATTTGTGTCGACGTGCTCATATTGCGTTGTTTTAGTTCTGTTTTAATACGATTTCAGACTTACTTTCAAACTTTCACTTTCAAGTTCTTCCCTTTGTTCTTACAAGGGTCCCAGCCACGTTAGTGTGACCAGTTGTAAAAAGTCTGAGCAACCACGTTTTGCTGCACTCATTCCAACGAGACGCGCAGGAAGAGAGTCAATGTGTTTCTGGGAGGAGCTATGCAGACTCCTTTGCCATCGCCAACTACGCTACGTTTCTCGGTTGAGGATCGAGGTGGTCCTACAGATTATCAATTGGGCTTAAATGCGAGGAGATTTGGGTCCAGGACAGTACGGGAAAATCATCCCGCTGCTCCTCGAACCAGCAAGTACACTGCGAGCCGTTTGACATATTGTATTGTCTTTTGGTGGATGCCACTGAGCTTAGGATAAAACAAGCTGCATTTGGACGTGGACTTGGTGCCCTAGGATAGTCGCCTATTTGTATTGATCTTTTCTACCTTCGAGAATGATGAGATCACCCAAGGAATGCCACGAAAACATTCCCCAGAACAAAACGCTCCCTCCTCCGGCCTAGACCTTTCCAACGACCTTTGCAGCGCCGTACACGCGAACGGCCATCCGTTCGATGGAACACAAAACGTGATTCATCCGAAAAGGCCTTCTTACGCGTCTCAGTGGACATCCAGTTGCCGTACTGGCATGCAAGTTTCAGCCTTCGTCGCCGATGAACGGTAGTTAGTATGGGTGCGTGAACCAGGCGCCTAGGCTGCGGGGGCCCATACGCAGTAATGCTCGCTGAACGGTAGTTGAGGAATCAGCGTTAATAGCACCTTGGTTCATATGTGCGGTCAACTTCTCAACAGTTGCACGTCTATTGTCCCGTACATCTCTCCGCAGTCGTCGTTAGCCCCTGTCATCTATGGCCCGTGGTGCACCAAAATTGCCTCTGCGCAGGTTTCAGAGAACGCCATTTTGCTATGCACGGTACACTTTAATCACGTCAGTACGCGAACACGTACTAAACTTAGCGGCTTCATAAATGCTTCCATCTCAGCCCGAAAGCCAATGATGATGCCCGTTTCGACGTCAGATAAATCGCTCCGTTTCCGCGTTACGACAACGACTGCACTGTTGTCCGTGTTCGCCTCACACTACCACTGCTGCCAATTCCCGTCTGTGAGTTCAAATGGTTCAAATGGCTCTGAGCACTATGGGACTCAACTGCTGTGGTCATTAGTCCCCTAGAGCGGTGGCCGAGCGGTTCTAGGCTCTTCAGTCTGGAACCGCGCGACCGCTACGGTCGCAGGTTCAAATCCTGCCTCTGGCATGGATGTGTGTGATGTCCTTAGGTTAGTTAGGTTTAAGTAGTTCTAAGTTCTAGGGGACTGATGACCTCAGATGTTAAGTCCCATTGTGCTCAGAGCCATTGAAGTAAATTCAGACAATGGGCAGCCGTAAGCTCGATACTATTTTGAATACTCTGACTAACATAAAATTATTTGTCAACACGAAGGCGTCTTAATCAGCCAGTTTATCTTCTACACTGAGGAGTATTTCAAGAAAGTTTATTAACATAGGCATTTATCGACATTAAGAAAGAATTTCATTAATTTTTAAGGGTTTCCTACCTGTAAGGAAAGGAAGAGTAGTACCATGTTTCCAAAAAAATTAAATGAAGAGATGAAGACGAAATGCTCTCACTTGATAAATGCTGCTTCATTTCACTCATTTAGTCTCCTGGCAAGTTAAAGTAGATACAAAGAAGCAGTTGTTATAGCAGTAAGACATACACTCCTGGAAATGGAAAAAAGAACACATTGACACCGGTGTGTCAGACCCACCATACTTGCTCCGAACACTGCGAGAGGGCTGTACAAGCAATGATCACACGCACGGCACAGCGGACACACCAGGAACCGCGGTGTTGGCCGTCGAATGGCGCTAGCTGCGCAGCATTTGTGCACCGCCGCCGTCAGTGTCAGCCAGTTTGCCGTGGCATACGGAGCTCCATCGCAGTCTTTAACACTGGTAGCATGCCGCGACAGCGTGGACGTGAACCGTATGTGCAGTTGACGGACTTTGAGCGAGGGCGTATAGTGGGCATGCGGGAGGCCGGGTGGACGTACCGCCGAATTGCTCAACACGTCGGGCGTGAGGTCTCCACAGTACATCGATGTTGTCGCCAGTGGTCGGCGGAAGGTGCACGTGCCCTTCGACCTGGGACCGGACCGCAGCGACGCACGGATGCACGCCAAGACCGTAGGATCCTACGCAGTGCCGTAGGGGACCGCACCGCCACTTCCCAGAAAATTAGGGACACTGTTGCTCCTGGGGTATCGGCGAGGACCATTCGCAACCGTCTCCATGAAGCTGGGCTACGGTCCCGCACACCGTTAGGCTGTCTTCCGCTCACGCCCCAACATCGTGCAGCCCGCCTCCAGTGGTGTCGCGACAGGCGTGAATGGAGGGACGAATGGAGACGTGTCGTCTTCAGCGATGAGAGTCGCTTCTGCCTTGGTGCCAATGATGGTCGTATGCGTGTTTGGCGCCGCGCAGGTGAGCGCCACAATCAGGACTGCATACGACCGAGGCACACAGGGCCAACACCCGGCATCATGGTATGGGGAGCGATCTCCTGCACTGGCCTTACACCTCTGGTGATCGTCGAGGGGACACTGAATAGTGCACGGTACATCCAAACCGTCATCGAACCCATCGTTCTACCATTCCTAGACCGGCAAGGGAACTTGCTGTTCCAACAGGACAATGCACGTCCGCATGTATCCCGTGCCACCCAACGTGCTCTAGAAGGTGTAAGTCAACTACCCTGGCCAGCAAGGTCTCCGGATCTGTCCCCCATTGAGCATGTTTGGGACTGGATGAAGCGTCGCCTCACGCGGTCTGCACGTCCAGCACGAACGCTGGTCCAACTGAGGCGCTAGGTGGAAATGGCATGGCAAGCCGTTCCACAGGACTACATCCAGCATCTCTACGATCGTCTCCATGGGAGAGTAGCAGCCTGCATTGCTGCGAAAGGTGGATATACAATGTACTAGTGCCGACATTGTGCATGCTCTGTTGCCTGTGTCTAAGTGCCTGTGGTTCTGTCAGTGTGATCATTTGATGTATCTGACCCCAAGAATGTGTCAATAAAGTTTCCCCTTCCTGGGACAATGAATTCACGGTGTTCTTATTTCAATTTCCAGGAGTGTATTTTGCGAACAGGTAAATATGTTGTAGTAGTTGACCAATTGATATTTTGTTTTTATATACCTCACCATTTTAGTACTTATGCTGCCGTCCTGACGACAGAGTCACAATTTATTGGAAGGCCGGATGTTACAGACTATGGCAGATGCATCTTTATTGCAGAGAAAAAACTCACGACGATAATGAACTTGTTTTGCCCTTGCCCCTCCCAACTCTCTTCCCCACAACTCGACACAAATGTGGTACGTCTTATCACTTACTGAAATGCACCATGACACTTCATAAATTATATCACCAGTGATACATTCTTACGACGAAGAAGCTGGATTAAAGAGATAATCCTTGAACTCTTCGTAATCCGACTATGTCTTTGCCGGTAAACGATGTCACGAGTTATTACCTACAAACTCATTACCTTATTGGTCGTTTCCTGCGATGTAATACCGAATGACAGCTTCGAGAAAAAAGTTTTCTGATGTAACAAATTGGTCAAAATTAAACCAATAGTTTTTTTGGATATTGTGATACAGGTATGTAGCGCCCTCTTTTCTTTAAGGTTCATTCTTTTAAATCTCGAGTCTTTCGACTTGTGTGGCGTCTCTTACCTAGTTTAACAGTTCTATAACAGCGCGTATTCTGCAACGAGCCGCACGGGGTAGCCGCGCAGTCTGGGACGCATTGCCACGGTCCGGGCGGCTCGCCCCGTCGGAGGTTCGAGTCCTCCCTCGGGATTGGGTGTATGTGTTGTCCTTAGTGTAAGTTACTTTAAGTTAGATTAAGTAGTGCGTAATATTAGGGACCGATGACCTCAGCAGTTTGGTCCCATAAGACCTTATCACAAACTTTCAAAATTTTCTACGACGAACGTCGTTTGCTCCTACATTTTACTTTTCTACGGCTCCTTTCAGCTCCAAGATAACTGTTCCTACATGCCACAGCATATGATCCACGAATTTTTCTCTTTCACTTGTATTTTCCATATCCAACCTTTTTCCTAGCACTTCTCTTATTATTTCGCCTGTACTTAATTGTGATACCCTTATGACCAACTTTATTCAGAAAAGATGGAAGAAAGTTAAGTAGTTTGATGTTAGTCGAGATGAAAATCATTACAGACGGAGCAGTACATCAGATGGAAAGAAATGAGGAATGAATTACGTGGGCTCTATATGACGCAAAGTGACAGGACACATACTGTTCTCCTCGTACAGTATTCACACATTCAATTGCTTAGCCGAGGTGTAACCATCACTGCTGACTTTTATTGTCAACAACTGAAACGTTTTACAGACGCAGCCCAAGAACAACGACCATGAAGGCTACGTGAAGTGATGATATTCCACGGTAATGCCAGCCAGTATTCTGCTAGACTCACAAAAGACATTGTACAGTCGTAGCGTTGGGGAGTCGCCGGCCGCGGTGGTCTAGCGGTTCTAGGCGCGCAGTCAGGAACCGCGCGACTGCTACGGTCGCAGGTTCGACTCCTGCCTCGGGCATGGATGTGTGTGATGTCCTTAGGTTAGTTAGGTTTAAGTAGTTCTAAGTTCTAGGGGACTGATGACCAGAGTAGTTAAGTCCGATAGTGCTCAGAGCCATTTGAACCGTTGGGGAGTCATTCTGCACATACCTTATTCACCTGATCTTCCGTCCTCAGGTCTTCACCTCTATAGAGTAACCTTCAAGGAACTTCCTTTCCGGATGAAAATGGCTCGACGAGTACTTCGTTCAAAACCACGTGATTACTACAGTCGTGGAATTGAAAAGTTACCCCAGTTTTGGCACATTGTTTAAATAGTCAAGAAAAACATATTATTCATGACTAAAATCGCTGTTATGTGTGCACTTATGCAAAAACGGTACGGTCTTACGCATCAACCCATCTTTGCATCCAATAAACGTAGTGGTACTGAGTCTACCACCTACATCACTATCTCTTGAAGGACGTGAAATTCCCGATTTACTCTCCAGCGCACTAGACAGGGAAAAGGAAAGAAGGCTGAGAGGGAGCTAGAAAATTTTAAAGTAATAGTAATATTTATTGTAATTGTTTCTGTTTCTGTTTCTTTGTTGAAAGCATCCCAAATACCTGTCAAATTAGCCGACCTTTGTGGCCGAGCGGTTCTAGGCGCTACAGTCCGGAACTGCGCTGCTGCTACGGTCGCAGGTTAGAATCCTGCCTCGGGCATGGGTGTGTGCGATATCCTTAGGTTAGTTACGTTTAAGTAGTTCTAAGTGTAGGGGACGATGACCTAAGATGTTAAGTCCCATAGTGCTTAGAGCCATTTGAACCATTTTGAACCTGTCAAATTAAACTGTTAGCCAAAAATGCCAGTTTTTATAAATGTGCGTATAGCGGGAATTGTGGTAGTATTACGACGCCGAGAGGCTGAGTGAACCAAATTTATTTTCGTACAACTGGATTATTATCACATGATAAACATCTGGATCAACTTAAGCATAACAAAACATGTGTTATGAGAGATGACACGCAAATATTTCCGTCTGAAGTCTGGGTTTACCTGCAAAGGTGAAGCTTGTTGAGAGGACAATAACACTGATGAACGGGGAAATTGCATCACTTCACAGCGCGTGTGCTCTCGTCCTTGACTGGTGAGGTAGGGAAACCCCTTATCAGCGTCCTGTGGCGTTATGTTTCCCAGCTGCTGTTTTATCTTCAGCTCGTAATTAACTGTTACATGATGCTTAATCGCACTTTGGAACGGGCTGCTACATCACCCTGAGCTCAGGTTTATTCTTGACTTCCAAACACTCTGCAAGTAGCTCCTACGCCTGAATAATGAATTTCACAATTTCTATTACAGGCCTCTAAGGGTTGTATACGGGACTTAGCAGACAAGTCTTTGATACAGGAACCCATGAATGGAAATGTAACGTTCGGGTGTAACACAAACACAGCGGAGAAAATTAGCTCTGAACTGTGTGTTCCACAGGAGCCAACGGCATGTGTAATGCTTAGTGTATTCGTCGTCAGGTGCTCTAATACATGGTAATGGAAGCCTTATTTAAAGTCGAGACTGTGGTAGTCCGTAGAGCAACTAATCAACCCTTCTGCGGAAGTATCAGTTTCTCGCGGCCGTTGTTGTAGAATATGGGGATCAGAATTTAACGACAACGAGGTCATTAGATTCGGAGCATAAGCTCGTATTAGGGAAGGATTTGGACGGAAATCGACCATGCCCTTTCAAAGGAACCATCCCGGCATTTGGCTGAAGCGGTTTCGGGAAATGACGGAAGACCTAAACCAGGATGGTCGGACGCGAGTTTGAATCGTCATCCTCCCAAATGCGTGTCCCGTGTGCTAACCACTGCGCCATCTCGCTCGGTGCCATTGTTGTAGTCGGACGAAAATGGTATGTGGTAACATAATTAGGCCTACCACCAGTCCAGGGACTGAAGACCGCACCTTTTTTGTTTGTGTGCGTACCGTGCAGCTTCGGATTTGAAAGTGATACGGTCTTCAAACTTATTTTATATCCAAAAGGTACAATTCCGGACATGGGTAACTTATCAACCCCTACAAGCACATAACAGCAGTTGAGAAACACTTTTTATATTCTTCGTCAACGTTTCGTGGTGGTGACTTTCGGTGACTTCCTACGTAAACTTTCATTTCAACAAATTAATGTAGTACAATCTGTTTCACAATTCACGTTTGAGAGAATCTTTAGAATCCTCATTCTAATCTCACAAAAAATTGCATCAATAAAGTTTTGGCGTCATTAGAAGGATCGTCCGATTGTTCCCAAATGTGATTAATCTTGCTTCAGCTCTTCTGGTGGCAGGCAGTATTGTCGTTTTTATTGTGAGGTATAGTTTCGAGTAACCTGCTGTGTCCTTTCTGATAGAATATCAGACGCTGACATTCCGTCGACGTCGCTCTATTTAGAGATGGAGGACAGTCAGTGAAAATGCAGAGATGGGCACGGTTGTCAGCCACTGCTTATTGAAAGAAACCATCCCAGCACAAGAGATTTACGAAAACTACAGAAGGAGATCTGTATTCCGATATTCCCGAACACGACTGCACCGTCTGTACTACTGCGTTACCTCGCTCCGTTATTCCCTCGGTAACTACCGAGCACTGAAATAATTATCAGCCGACAAATTCCTTATTGGCGCTGTACGTGTCTTCTACATTTCCCATCTTATTCAGTAAGTCGCGCAGTCCAATGGGCCCCGAATGTGTGGAAGAAGTATGTAAAGTAACAGCTGTCGCAAGCACACAGCACGTATTGGTCATGCCAGCGACATTACTGTATACTGAATTAGCAGGTCAACCTCAGCGTTCTCTTCGAACCAGTGGGTTTGAGCAGTGACGCAATAAGTGACATTATTGGTTCCAAAGCGTTCCCAGGCTACACTTATCTTTGATTGTCCTAGTAACGGTCGGAAACACTGATTACACAGTTATAGGGAACGGTTTCATATTTTTGTTCGGCATATACTGTGCCAGTAATAAATTACAAACATCTCCAATTTCCTGGTTCCAACCAAATATTCCCAATTGGGAATCCCTCTGACCGCTCTGCCCGATAAATTGACGGAAAATAATCAAACTTTGTAATGCACCAGTCCTTATATCTGTGTGTGTGTGTGTGTGTGTGTGTGTGTGTGTGTGTGTGTGCGTGCGTGCGTGCGTGCGTGCGTGCATGTGCACTAAGAATTGCACAATGAACATTTTATGGGCTGGAAGTTTAGATTACTCGGAACTTTTCCACATATATTGCTAAGGGACTGTGTACATATCTACCATAATTTGAATCCTCACAGAGATTTTATCCTCTCCATCAGCTTTGTTATTGATGATGTGTCGTCACCACTGACATATTTCCCTAGATTCATTACCTCCTCTCGGAAATATGAATCATAAGGAAACATTATCATTGCAGGCAAGGCGAAAGAAACTTTCGTCATTATAACCCTCCATCTTCGTACGCGATTAAGAAAATGCAAATAACAGCCTTTCGTTTAGAGCTTTGCATACTTCTTCAGTGCACTATGAATATTGTTGCGGAATTAGTAGTGGCTCTTCCGACCAAGTGAAACAACTCAAACTTCATTGACAGTAAATGATAGGTGGTAGGAACAGCACTGTACAGCACAATATGTTGAGTATACAGATGCAGGAGTAAGAACTTTCTCGCAATCTTTTTACACGGAATTGGAGCAGCAAATGCTAACGCATCGCATAATGTTTGTTGATAATGAGCTAATGCTGTCGGTGACTAAGTTCCTTTTACATTCCTCGTCCACGTGAATACACTCTATTATGCACCTCATACTTTCACAGACCTACTTAATAAGGAACCAGTGCGTTTTAAGGGCACTGGGAGCAAAACTTCAGAGCTATACGTCACTTATCACAAAGTTACGCGAGGACTGGTACTTGTAAAGTGACTCTGTATACATATAGTAAACGTGGAAGACCACGCACAGCATTAAAAATAGAAACAGCGACCTCATACGGAGGTCATGACGTCATGGAATCCGACTGCAGCGCGCAAGTTTGTTTTATCTGGGACGCTGTGATAGAGCGGGAAGAACAGACGCTTGGCGGCCTCGATAAGGAAAAAAGTGCGGGAGTTTCCTTGACGAAACGTGGAAACCAAAACAGTACCGCCGTTTCAAACGGAGACGTCTTTAAAGTTACGCGATTCTCTTGAGTAGTACAAGGTCGACACATTATTACCACCGTCTCATTTCCGGAGCAGCCAATGGCCTTGCCGCACTGGTAACACCGATAGGCGTCAGATCACGAGAGTTGGGCGGCGTCGGGTGTGGCCAGCACTTGGGGCACCGTCCGGGTCTGCCGAGTGATGGTGAGCTGCGTGCACTCAGCCCTTCTCAGGCCCATTACGGAGCTACTTCACTGAGAATGAAAAATGACAACGGCCGCGAGAGCGCTGTGCTAATCACACACCCCGCCACGTCTGTGTCCAGTGACACCCACAGGCTGGGAAGACACGGCGACTGGTTGGTACCGCTGCGCCTTCGGACGTCTGTTCAGATGGAGTGTAGTGTAATACCGGAGCAAAGACCATCTTCAGAGAAGACAGCTGATAGATGGGCTGGAAGTTACTCAGTATGACGTCGGTAGGTCTCTGCGGTATCTGACGTCATAGTGTCACATGTCCAATGAAAACACTCGAGCTCAAGGACGAAGAATTACAGTGCAAGGAACCCTCAGCTGTGCATTTCTAACTGTAATCGGATATGTTATAACCCAGTAACATGACACACTCTTTTGCTGTAAGACCATCAACATTACTGGAAATAAGTGTTCTAATCGGCAGGTCGTAAATTCAGTTAAATACCTAGGAATTACAATTACGAACAACATAAATTGGAAAGAACGCACAGAAAATGTTGTAGGGAAGGTTAACCAAAGACTGCGTTTCTAATTGACACGGCACTTAGAAAATGTAACAGACCTACTAAAGAGACAGCCTATACTACGCTTGTACTTCCTCTTTTAGAATACTGCTGTGATGTGTGGGATCCTTACCAGATAGGAATAATGGAGTACATCGAAAAAGTTCAAAGAGTAACACGTTTTTTATTATCGCGAAATAGGGGAGAGAGTATCAATTAAATGATACAGGATTTGAGGTGGACATCATTAAAACAAAGGCGTTTTCCGTTCCAGCTGAATCTTCTCACGAAATGCCGGTCGGGGTGGCCGAGCGGTTCTAGGCACTACAGTCTGGAACTGCGCGACCGCTACGATCGCAGGTTCGAATCCTGCCCCGGCATGGATGTGTGTGATGTCCTTAGGTTAGTTAGGTTACAGTAGTTCTAAGTTCTAGGGGACTGATGACCTCAGAAATTAAGTCCTATAGTGTTCAGAGCCATTTTTTTCTCACGAAAATTCAATCACCAACTTTCTCCTTCGAATGCGAAAATAGTTTGTTGGCGCCGACCTACACAGGTACAAACGATCACCATAATAAAATAAGGGAAGTCAGAGCTCGCACGGAAAGATGTAGGTTCTCATTCCATCCGCGCGCTATACGAGATTGGAATAATAGAGAATTGTGAAGGTGGTTCGATGAACCCTCTGCCAGGTGCTTAAATGTGATTTGCAGAGTATCCATATAGATGCAGATGCAGATGTAGGACCACGTTCCTACAAAATATTAACAGAAATACGAACAAAGTGTTTCACTTACGACCCTGCCGCCGACAAGAGCTTGTGTTGCACAAAATTACAGCAAAATTATTCTTCTCAATTGTTCCTCTCCTCGAAGACCAATAACTATACGATAGACGAGGAACGAAAATCCTCATTTGCAAGGCAGTGTGCACCAGTCGAAAGATCTTCGTTATCATAGAATCTGTGACCATTGGCAAATTAGGCTTTGAAGATCAATACGCAGCAGGTTCAAATGGCTCTGAGCACTATGGGACCTACCTCCTAAGGTCATCAGTCCCTTAGAACTTAGAACTACTTAAACCTAACTAACCTAAGGACATTACACACATCCATTCTCGAGGCAGGACTCGAACCTGCGACCGTAGCGGTCACGCTGTTCCAGACTGAACCGCTCGGTCACATCGGCCGGCTACGCAGCAGGATTGCTTAACCATTGATTTAAATATTCGCCAGACAGAAGTAGCCAACCATCTCATAGACACCTACATAGCACAAATTCGACTGCAATATCAACACCAAATAAGCCTATGTAATAAACTTTCGCAGCTACAGCACACAAAAATTTCGCTTACGACAATACTTTAGAAGTGCCTTTACTCGATTTTTTACAACACTCATCATCGCGCCTGTTACGTAAGACTAACCAATGGCTCACGAATTAACCGGCACCTAATGCTTCCATCAAGTTAGGTCATAACATGTGAAGTACTTCACAGATAATGCTTTGTAGACTACAAAAATCAGAAAGTGGCTATAATAATGTACGGCAAACTGAGGAAAAAAACCAACGAAAATGACTTCGTCGTTGTTTATAGAGCCATGGGGTGATTTTACGCCCATTAAGTAGTACGTCAGAGCGGCCATTCATGCGGAAGCGTGGTCATTAACGGGGCTAATGAGAGCCAAGGCTGCGGAACGAGTGTGGGGCGGGGCCTTGCGCCCAGGAGAGCGGACACGTCTGCCGCAGAAGGCCCTGAGTGGGCTCCGCAGGCCTTGAGCCGCTCCCGAGGATGCAATCCTCTGGACGGGATGCCGCGGCGCGCGGCTGCTGCGTGCTCCCCTGCCGAGGACGCAGATTGGAAAGCACGGCAACCGTGCCAGGCGCAGCTCTTTATTTATTTACCTACTAGCTGACAAATCCGACGTTGTCCAGGTATTCGCTTTGTCAATTCTCTATTAAAAACGAAACATGGTATGTACTTGGGGGTAGTTTTATAGAAATGGAAGAGGTCGTAGAGGAAGATGAATAGGAAGTACGATACTGCGAGAACAATTTGACAGAGCACTGAAAGACCTAAGTCGAAACAAGGCCCTGGGAGCAGACAACATTCCGTTAGAACTACTGATAGCTTTGGGAGGGGCAGCTAAGACAAAAAGCTTACACCTGGTGAGCAAGATGTGTCAGACAGCCAGAATACCCACACACTTCAAGAAGAATATAGTAGTTCCAGTTCCAAAGAAAGCAGGTGCCGACAGGTGTGAATATACGAATTATTTACAGAAGAACGCTAAAACTGGTAAAACAGTAAAGGAAAGAAAAGAAAAAATCTGAGTAGGAATTAAAATCCATGGAGAAAAAATAAAAACTTTGAGGTTCCCGATGACATTGTAATTCTGTCAGAGGCAGCAAAGTACATGGAAGAGCAGCTGAGCGGAATGGACAGTGCCTTGAAAGGAAGATATAAGATGAACATCAACAAAAGCAAAACGAGGAAAATGGAATGTAGTCGAATTAAATCGGGTGATGCTGCGGGAATTAGATTAGGAAATGAGACGCTTAAAGTAGTAAATGAGTTTTGCTATTTGGGGAGCAAAATAACTAATGATGGTCGAAGTGGAGAGGATATAAAATGTAGACGGGCAATGGCAAGGAAAGCGTTTCTGAAGAACAGAAATTTGTTAACATCGAGTATAGATTTGTCAAGAAGTCTTTTCTGAAAGTATTTGTATAGAGTGTAGTCATATATAGAAGTGAAACGTGGACGATAAATAGTTTAGACAAGAAGAGAATAGAATCGAAATGTGATGCTACAGAAGAATGCTGAAGATTAGATGGGTAGATCACATAACTAATGAGGTGGTACTGACGAGAATTGGAGAGGAGAGAAATTTGTGGAACAACTTGACTAGAAGAAGGGATCGGTTGCTAGGGCATATTCTGAGGCATCAAGGGATCACCAATTTAGTATTGGAGGGCAGGGTGGAGGGTAAAAATCGTAGAGGGAGACCACGAGATGAATACGCTACACAGATTCAGAAGGATGAAGGTTGCAGTAGGCACTGGGGGATGAGAAGCTTGCACAGGATAGAGTAGCATGGAGAGCTGCATCAAACCAGTCTCTGAACTGAAGACCACAACAACATCAATGCTAAACCACAAAGCTTTTATTTCTTCCCCATCAACTTCAATTCCTAGTCCAAATTTTTCTTTTTTTTCCTTTATTGCTCGCTCAATGTACAGGTTGAATAACATAGCGGATAGGCTATAAGCCTGTCTCACTCCCTTCTCAACCACTCTTCTCTTTCATGCCCACCGAGTTTTGTAACTGCTGTCTGGTTTCTATACAAGTTATAAATAGCCCTTCGCTCCCTGCATTTTACACCTGATACTCTCAGAATTTCGAAGAGAGTATTCCAGTCAACACTCTCAAAAGATTTCTCTAAGTCTACAAATGCTATAGACGTAGGTTAGCCTTCCCTTAACCTGTCTTCCAAGAGAAGTCGTAGGGTCAGTATTGCCTCACGTGTTCCTACATTTCTCCTGAACCCAAACTGGTCTTCCCCGAGGTCGGCTTCTACCAGGTTTTCCATTCGTCTGTAAGGAATTCGTGTTAGTATTTTGCAGCCGTGTCTTATTAAACTGATAGTTCGTTAATTTTCGCATCTGTAAACACCTGTTTTCTTTGGGATTGGAATTATTATAATCTTCTTGAAGTCTGAGGGTATTTCGCCTGTCTCATACATCTTGCTCACTAGATGATAGAGTTTTGTTAGGCCTGGCTCTCCCAAGGCTGTCAGTAGTTCTAATGGAATGTTGTCTACACCCGGGCCTTGTTTCGACTTAGGTTTACCTATGACAATATAATTATGTTAGAGGCGGCAGAAGACTGGGAAGTGCAGTTGAACGGAATGGACAGTGTCTTGAAAGGAGGATATACGTAAGATGAATATGAACAAAAGTGAAACAAGGATAATGGACAACGTCCTGCGTTATATTACTACAGAAGTCTTCAAGCCACTCACGTATCTAAGAACCTATTCCACATGCTAGTACCTTCGTTAACAGTCTGCAGTGGCGCGCCATGTCAAATGCTTTCTGGAAAGCCGGCCGGAGTGGCCGCGCGGTTCTAGGCGCTTCAGTCTGGAAGTGCGTGACCGCTACGGTCGCAGGTTCGAATCCTGCCTCGGGGATGGATGTGTGTGATGTCCTTAGGTTAGTTAGGTTTAAGTAGTTCTTAGGGGACTGGTGACCTCAGCTGTTAAGTCCCATAGCGCTCAGAGCCATTTGAACCTTTCTGGAAATCTAGAAATATGGAACCTGCCTGTTGCCCCTCGCTCATACCTGTAGTTCGCAGTACATCATGTGCGAAAAGGGCAAGCTGAGTTCCGCACTTGCAATGCTTTCTACAACCGATCTGATTCGTGAACAGCGGCGACATCGTCGCGAAAAATCTGTGACCCATATATGTAATAAGTTTCCTTTAATTTACGTCAATGGTCACAAACTTTTTGTTAACAGATTACAGGTTTCAGTCTTTAATGACCATCATCAGATCTGTTTCATAAAAACAAAGTCCTAATGTACTGCAGTCATAGTGGCATTGTCAATGCAGTACATTAGGACTTTGTTTTTATGAAACAGACCTAATGATGGTCATTAAAGACCGAAACCCGTAATCTGTTAACAAAAAGTTTGTGACCATAGACGTAAATTAAAGGAAACTTAGAAGCTTTTCCGTCTCACTGAAACCTTAGAAAAGAAAGTGATTTACTGTTAGTGTCAATCAGAAATTATTCGTGAGAAACAGACTTAAGAAAAGGTGCTGGTGAGCTGTAGATGCAGTGTCGGGTCCACCGAGCGTCGCGTGCTGCAGCTGCAGCTGTAGGGGACGGCGGTGAGCCGCGCGTACCGCAAGGCGGGCCGGCGTCGCCCAGACGGAGCAGCCGCCACGCGCCGGCCAGTGTCTGTGGTCACGGACTGGGGCCGCCGCGGGCCACTGCCAAGTCATCCGGCCCGCCGACGAGCCAAAGTGTAAGCGATCCGCACACGGCCCGCCATACCTGGCAGCTGTAACCGCACAGGTTAGCGGGAGGGTCAGTGCAACACAAGTGTGCTGGTCAGGTCGACTGTACAGCTCTTTATTGTTGATGTCGGTTTTCGTTATTTTCTCTTCACTCCTTCGCGTTTATTGTTATGCATTTACGAGGGGCGTTCCGTGAGCAATGGAACACATTTTATTTCTAGGCCAGTTTATGTTGAAAAAAAAGTGGAATTTGTTGTGGGACATCGTGAAATATTCCCGCTTCATTCCCTGTAGTTTCATGAAGTCCTGATACGTGGCGGCGCTACACGTAACTTTCAAAATGTACCAGGCAGAGGGCTTTCATTGAGTTTCTATTGACGGAAAACCAGAGCATCGCATAGATTCATAGGCGGTGTCAGAATGTCTATGGAGACCTGTCATTGAACAAAAGCAAGGTGAGTCGTTGGGCGAGGCTTCTGTCTTCATGGTAACAAGCCCGCGCAAACCTGTCAGATACCCCGCGTTCCGGCCGGACGCACGCACTGTGGTTCTTGCAATGTCGGAACGTGCGGACACTCTCATGCGAGATGATTGCCGGATCACAATCAAACAGTTCGCTACTCGAATGGACCTCTCTGTTTGTAGTGCTGGCACACTCTTCCACCAGCTGGGGTACTCAAAGACGTGCGCCCTCAGGGTTCCTCGCCCGTCTAACAGAAGAAAGACTTCCACAAGTTTGGGCCAACGAAGGATGTGCTGTGTGGGAAGCAGTACGTGGACGATGCGGCGGTATAGATGCAGCAAGACGTTGGCTCCAAAAAATGGCTCGGAGAACTATGGGACTTAACATCTGAGATCATCATTACCCTAGACTTAGAACTACTTAAACGTAAGTAGCCTAAGGACATCACATACATCCATACCCGAGGCAGGATTCAAACCTGCGACCGTAGCAGCAGCGCGGTTACGGACTGTTGCGCCTAGAACCGCTCGGTCACAAAGGCCGGCACGTTGGCGCCAACATCGACCAGTAGAGTGGTACCTCGCGAGCGTACAGGCGCTCCCAACAAGGTGGCGTAATGCACATAGACTTTATTGAAAAATGTGATTTTATATCCAAAATAGTCGGGAATAACACTATGTAATGCAATCCCGAATGTAAACAACCTGTGCTGAGCAAAAAATGTGTTGCATTACTTATTAAACGCTCCTCGTATCTGCTATCGACTCCAAAGCCACTACGCCTTCATCTTCTACATCTACATCCATACTCCGCAAGCCACCTGATGGTGTGTGGCGGAGGGTACCCTTAAGGCATTTTAGCACTGTGTGATCTGCTAATATATTCAACCTGAGAAATAAACGAATGCTGTCAAACACAAAGTGTTATCAGAGGAAGCGTGCCCGGTACACGGTTATAGGAGGAAACAACTTACGCATGTGGCTAGTAAAAGACATTTTCCAGTGTCCGTTGTTCCCTCGAACTTCAAGCATGAAAACAGATCGTCAAGAATACCCTTCTTCGATAGACTTGACTGTTACCTGTTAATGTCATTAAATTTATTGACGAAGAAAACGAATTTGCTAACCTCCTGGATTCGGTTTTGAGGTGAGCCCACAATGTTGGGCAGGTACGTTTTACCCGATTTAAGCCACGCGCGCAATTCCACCAAAGTCCGGCAATGGTGATGTCGGTGTTTCAGCCGCTGTTCCAACATGTCCCACAGATTTCCTATAAGGTTAAAGTTGGGCGATTTTGGAGGTCTGTCGAAATCTAATAGCGTGGGGGAGTGTTAAGAAAACCAGTCACATATTCTTCCAGCCCGATGATCTTTGCTGTTATCCTCTTTATGTGCCTGTGTGAGCAGTGGTCTCTTGCGAGGTGACCGACTCCAAGTGTTCATTGCATACAGTTCGCGTCGCAATGTTCTCTCGTTAACAGGTTGGAATGGACCTCCATTCACCACCAGCAGCAATTCCTGTCGATTTTGGGAGCGATCTTGATTCACAAGCCGCGAAAGGCGCACCTCCGGTCCATTTCAATTAGGATCTTTTTGCGAGTATAATTCTGATGTCAAGGTTCGCAGTCACATTTGTTACACCACTGCCCTGTATACACGTTGAACATACCGCCACGAAACACCAGTAAAGTCAACATCACACACCGTATGGCCATCGGAATGGGCAAACACGATTATCCCTTTTTGCCATTATGCCATATCCTTACATTTACCAATGTTTCCGTACAATGTCCGCCTGACACAAAAATGTATCACTGAACTCTACTGTCTTATGTTGACGTAGAGGCAGTGCGTGTGGAGTTGAGCATCTGTAAAAGGTTAACGCCATCAGTAAAGGCTTAACGATTCATCTGTGCGTGACTAATGTTTTGTCTGGTGAGCCTATCTACCGCGAAGAAAAAGGAAACTGCACACATTAAATATCTCATTGTTGACAAGGATAAAAACGTTATTAGGCAAACATTTCGGCGATATTGTTATCAATACAAAGAAATAACAACTTTGCAAAAGCTTAAAGCTTTTGTCACATGCGACTGGCTTTTAAGGATAGCAAGAAAAGACAAAAATTAATGTATTCGCACTGACGAATAAGGACAACCATCAGCTGTAGAATGGAATGACGACAATGAAACTTTATGCCCGATCTTGACTCGAACCCAGATATTCCGATTATCGCGAGCGATTACCATACCCCCCTCCCCCTTTTTTTTGCATTTTTTTCGTTGTATTTGGTCGTAGGGGACGTCACATGACATCTGTTGAAGTTCGTTGTTGATCCCTCCACTTAGTTTTTTAATTACCCTGCTCTCTGACTGAACACTCTGAGCTACCGTGCTATATGTCCGAAGGAACTTTGCATCGTAATCAAAATAACACAGGTACTGCAATATCGTATTTCTCTGGCGATACCGAGCAAAAGACCTTCAAGCAAAACGTCTGGCCTGGACAGAAATATACATAATGAATGAACTAGTACAGATCGTTGGTGCATGGTTGAGGACATATCGAAGTCTGGGTCGGGGCGTGAGTCGTGCACGGATAGCCAAATGGTAAGGCGACACCTCACGAGTAGGGCGATATCCGGGTTCGAGTCACGATACGCACAAATTTTTATTGTCGCCATTCGATTCTACAGCTGATGGCTGTCCTTATACGCAATTGCGAATACATTTCATCATGGCTGTAGTTGCCGCAGTGCCTGTTCCTTTGGCATATTTCCATATCTCCATATCTGGTATTACTTCGAAGCTGTTTGGGCTGTGAGATGGATTTGCGTCACACTGTGATGCATACATGCATGTCCAGAGGAGCTTGGCACCGCAATCAACATCACACAGGCACTGCAATATCGTAATATCGTAAAAATTGTCCTGTCTCTGGGATTGGATTTTAAAATGTCTCAGAACAGATAAGTCGTCATGTGCGGGAACTAGACGACATAATTTCAAAAAAAGGCATACTACTTGGATCTTTATGAGAAATTCAAACGTCAGTATTAAAGCGGCGTGTCGTTTCTGTAAAAGGAACGTGAATTTATATACATTAAACTTTGTATAAAAATTGTCAAGTTTTATCAAACAAAAATGCCGCCAAAGCGAATTGTTGCATGCAGGGCATTTCTGTTCAGATGGATTACGAGCTACAACGCTGCATTTTGAGAATACTGGAGTGCACGCTGTTACTGTCTCTCCTCCTTGTTTCCGGGAGCTAACACCGCGGTGCCGCCATCTTGCCCAAATCCTCAGTTCCCCTTGTCTGGTAGTAAGTCTAATGGATCAAATAGCTCTGAACACTATGGGACATAACTTCTGAGGTCATCAGTCCCCTAGAACTTAGAACTACTTAAACCTATCTAACCTAAGGACATCACACACACCCATGCTCGTGGCAGGATTCGAACCTGCGACCGTAGCGGTACGCGGTTCCAGACTGTGGCGCCTAGAACCGCTCGGCCACTCTGGCCGGCAGGTAGTAAGTCTGATTCGTAGTTCTGACCTAGCACTCCTTTGTTCTTCCGCTATGGTACATTAACACGATACACTTGTGTTGGTACACAACATCGGTCACAGCGCTAAAGTGTCTGAAGATGAATCCGTAGTAGCTTCGAAATCGATAGCTAACACACAAAAAATGGTAAACGCAGCTGAGTGGAAGAAAAGTAGTAAGACAATTATAGCCCTTATTCTCCACCAATGTCTCCAGTTTCCTGGCGCTAAGGGAGCAACCAGGCTGTACAGCGCACTGGAGAAGGATTGAAATTTGTTTCTTTTACCTGAGCACTAGCGTGAGTACGGCTCGTTTGTGCACGCTTCAGGTCCAGGGGACTCAGGTCGTCCTTTGTTTTCGATTCAGTATGTGAGATGTCCAAAAGTGACTTTTGTTGCTGTTTAGTCATGTTAATTATTAGTACAGTTAGTGGAGTCTGTTGATTTTTTTTAGTAAGTTCATTTACAGCCATGACAAATCGCAAAAGGAATTCATTGAATCTTCTCAATCAAAATCCTGTTTACGAAAAGTAAAAAACAAGCATTATTACAAACGAAGAATGTAAACAATCTGCATACAAAAAATTGGTTTAAAATCTGAGAGTTCGTGCCAGATACGAACAAGGACGTAGTACTTAAAAAATTAACAATTTGTAAAACAACCGTTGCGGAGAGAGGGGGGAGGAGGTAGAAGACGGGAAAATCGAGACTGTTACCTGGAGACGACATATGTGAGCTGTCATTCTAATACTAGCATCTGATTTTCTGATGCAAGTAGGAAGTCTCCAATGGCCAACTTATTTGCAGGTAAGCCTGTCCACGTACACCTGACGGGTAAAACCAGAACGTGCACCCGTCTTTCTTTCAGTTTCTGTTCTGCAGCTTCCTTTCTGTGAAAGCATCAACAGATGACATTCAGCACTACGCCGTAATTATATGGTATGGAAACGCTTCCTGAAACCTCCGCAACTCCCAAACTGGCTCTCCTCGGCATATATCAGACATAATGAACAAACTGTTAAGCGTTTCGCGGGAACCATCGTAACCTCATTCTAGTGAAGAAACTTATACGACAGTAAGGGACCACTGGATTCTGTGCTTTTTTACTCAAACTGGCGATACAGCAAACCTTTGAATACTGTTGTGTCTGTTACGACACCGATTTCACTAAAGAGGAACGAGGCCACAGTACTTTCTTCTTCGTTCCAAGACGACCATGAAATTTTACGCAGAATTATCTAACAGTTCCTTGGCATACTGACATTTTGTCACGTGTGTCTTATTTTAAGCCGGCCGCTGTGGCCGGGCGGTTCTAGGCGCTTCAGTCCGGAATCGCGCTGCTGCTAAGGTCGCAGATTCGAATCCTGCCTCGGGCATGGATGCGTGTGATGTCCTTATGTTAGTTAGATTTAAGAAGTTGTAAGTCTAGGGGACTGATGACCTCAGATGATAAGTCCATAGTGCTTAGAGCCATTTTTGTCTTATTTTAGAATCTTGCTGTTCATTTCAAGAGGTATGAAGCAAATTTAGCTGTTTTGACTTGCAATATTGTCAACATCTCATTTGATATTCGAGTATATCAACGTATTCATTCTAGGTATGTGATGTGTAGTATGACAAAAAGAAATAGATACTGCCTGTAATTACGAACACTATCATTACCAGAGCGCATATCAATTTACGCCTTGTGTCAAAAAGAGGTACTTACTGATACTTTCAGGTAAATTTAAAACTTGGTAGTGCTTTATTAACTCGTCTTTCGCTTGTCTCTACTGTATATTTCTCATTCGTTAAATCATTTGCAATTCTTTCTTTATATAATTTTGCGTCATTCAGCTTGAATAGACTGCCACGAATAAGCCTGAAGCTTTTCGCTTCTCTTACCTTCGAAACATTCACAGCTGTTATTGACTATCATCGCTTTTCGCTGCATCTTTTTCATCTGCTTCTGAGTTGTGGCTAAATTTCATCAGACTTGTTTCGCACTTTTGCTCATACTTCACTGTTTATGTCTCATCTAAAACTCCCACAGAATCGAAACCCTTATGAGACGTATGCAATACTGTACATAGTTTCTTCTGTCGTAATGCCATCGGGGTTTGGGAAGACACCGCTCACGAAACGTTACACGCGTTAAACGACTTAATATCTGTCATCCCCACTCTCTGTCTCTGTGTTTGCTGTGACACTGCTCAGGTGTGCAAGGCGTTCACACTGCGAACAAACTGTAATTCGCTGTGTGATAAAAGTGCAAGGGAACTCCTAGAGTAAGGGAATTTGAAAGGGCATCGGGCCTTCCCGAAAAAAAATATAAATGTATATTAGTTCCAACAAATCAGAATTTCCAGTCTACAGAATGGAGGCAGAAGGGCATTTGCCTCTTAAAATACGCATCAGATTCATACGTTCATAATCATGATACATGCACTATGAATATGGTTTTGAAGTTTCTGTGAAAGGTCGAAGGTCAAGAGGAAAAGTATAGTATCCTATGCATAGCCATTCCACGATTCGCAGATGTCCAGGAAATAACACGATGAACATTCTTTGCTTATCTCACCCCAGGCTAGGCAGAAGCCGAGCCGGGAGATTTACAACCATAAAACACTCGAGATCTGTCAAAGAGATGACATCACATTTATGGGTCTCAGTGTGACATCAAGCTGTTACTCAGGCAGTGGCGCGGCTGGCAGCAAACATGTTTGAAGCCCGAAGTTTTCACGGTTCGTGAACGTGACTGGCGTTCTACTTTACGACAGCTCATTATCTGTGAAACTGTTCTCATCTGCTTAATCCACTAATCGTTGTTTGGCAAACACCAGCCGCTCCGTGTTGTGGCATGCAGTCCTCTTGATGAAATCTTTGAAATCCAGCTGACGTGTTTCTGCGAATGATGACAACAAATATTTAGTATTGCTTCGAAGCTGTTTGGGCTGTAAGACGGATTTGCATTCTACTGTGATAAGTCCCTTCTTCTGTGTGCAAACCAGCGCAAGACTGTATTGAACGCACCCCTCCCCATCTCTGATGTCAGTCCGATCATGTGTTTCCAAGATCACTCTGCATTACGCAACAAGAACGCGCGCCTTGTGGAGGACGTAGAGGAGAACGTTATATAATTCTTCTGCGGCCCCATTTACTTAATCGCCCTGTCACTGGAGTCTCCTGTGTAATCTTTGGCCTACAAATTATCATTATTGAAATAAGTTTTCCGGTTTCAGCACGAAAGGTTTACTGAATATGCACTGGAGTTAAATAAGGCGCGGGCGTCCGGGGTGGCCGAGCGGTTCTAGGCGCTACAGTCTGTAACCGCGCGACCGCTACGACCGCAGGGTCGAATCCTGCCTCGGGCATGGATGTGTGTGATGTCCTTAGGTTGGTTAGGTTTAAGTATTTCTAAGTTCTACGGGACTGATGACTTCAGTAGTTAAGTCCAATAGTCCTCAGAGCCATTTGAACCATTAAAATAGGGCGCCGTTCTTCGCCGATGTATTCCACGTCAGTAGGTGACTCAAGATACAGCCAACTAGACTTACAGTAAATCTGCAGGCCAAGCGTAAACAAACCAAAAACTTCAAATTTAGATTGAATAAATATTTTTTGGAACAACAAATAGGCAACAACAAGCTTGTTTGTTCTGAATGCTTGTGGCCATTCTATAGTGTTTGTAAAGATATACCGCTCACATACTAATGACCGGCACAGGAAGAAGAAAACTGCCTTAACTATCTTTTTATCTATAAATTCGACACATGACCCTGGTGGAACGATTCTTGTGTGCAAAGCGTGAGTTGTGAGCCACTCCATCAGTTATTACCATGTATTTTACGTGTTATCATAATTTGTATTTGGATAAGGTATTCTCGTTCGAAATCAAGGGAGAAAATATCTCATTTCAATCTCACGTAGCTTAATTATTTAATTATCGTATGGCATCTACTGAGGTTCCTAATCAACATTATACATTCAAATATAAAAACATTTATGTACGAAGAATGATGTAGTAATGTTAAAAAAGACATGTACTAAAATTTTAAATTCAATGAATGCTGATTACATTATTTAAACATTAATTAAAATCTAGTTTTTCTACAGAACTCCATTTTTCAGCGTGTGACTGTTACAGTGCGATGACCAGCGAATTAAGCCATTCACTTTTTTCACTTGTTGCTGGTAACAGGTCGTCCCAAGTTGGAATTTCCTGTGTGGACACTCAGTTACTATGTGATGTACTGTTTGTTCTGAAGCATCTAATGCACCTCTATTAGAAATAAAACTGCTATTTAATGTTCATCATCATGTAAGCAATGATTTCCTAGGTTAAAGGTATGCGACATTACATATCAGATTAAAAATTGTAGTTAGCTTTTCAAGGTGGCCTCAGCGTCTAGGGAAATATCAAGTCGTAATATCCACTTCAAATATCTAAATGACCAGACAGAGAGTTTAATACCTTTGTGATAAAAAACGCTGTTTCTTAATCATTTTAAACAACATCTCACAGTTTTTCCAAAACATCACAGATAAAAACCAAACACAACGCTTACAAACTCATCGAGAATTCCAAAGACGTTTCTCGATGTGGATATGTCCAAGTCTGAGCCAAATCGACTGTGAATACAACCTACAAAAGATCTTATGAACTCCAACACATCTCCGACGCAACTGGCGCCAAAAACAGTATAATACAAAATGTATAAATGTTGGAATTATTTATACGTATAATTACCACATTATTTTCTGAAAATATTTATATATGTGAAGATTTTTAGATATAATTGATAATAACAAAAATTAAGAAATTTGCAAATATGAAAATTAGAAACTTCCTGTTATTTGATAATACTGATTTCATATTGATAGTAAAATAAATAAGAGTATAAAGAGAACGAGATATTTTGTGTGTATTTAAAACCGAATACAAAAAAATATTGTAAATGATGCAGATTTGTTTTCTGAGCATTTGGTGGTGATAATGCGTCCACTAACTTTCTTAGTGTATAACCGGTACGTGATAACATATCGATACATAAATACTAAAAATATATTTAGGGAAAAGTTTTATCTGACCAACAGAAAAGTATGAACAACGACAGACAAGAAATAAATAATTTACGTAAGAAAATCCACTTTAGCTTCGCCAGATTCTAGCAGGTAGCGTACAGTTCTTTAATTGAACAAAAGTTCCGATGAGGCTAGATTTATTACAAACATCACATTCGCATTTAGGGCTATTAGCCTTTTTCCATTTAAAGAGCCTAGCTTTCGTTCTGGCATGTCCTTTTCCTCTGTTCAGGCAGCTCCGTGGTTTCCAAGACAAATGCATTCCTTGAAGTGGTTTGGTTCGATCTGAGTAGGACTTGTAGTTGTGGTTCTGAAAGGGCGCCCATTCTGATCTATATTATTCTTCCAAGTCATAGGTAGGTGGAATGAGGTTTCAGAAAGGTTTCCTAGATTTAAGTCTATTATAGGGTAAGGTGCTCAATGTATTATTTATTTGCAGGTCTTTGGAGACTGAGGTATTATTAATCTCGTTCCACTCTCGAGCCATCTGAAGGTGCCACTTAAGATGAGGGGGAGCAATCTTCGAGAGAACAAGTAGTCATGCGAGAGGAGTGGATTTGAGTGTCCCAGATATTATCCTCACTGTGTCATATTTTTAATATGACAGCTTCGACCCCACACAAGAGAGCAATAATCAGCAACATAATAGACCGTCACTTGTGTCGCCATGCATAGTATTCAACGTGTGTTCCAACTTGTTCCGGGTATTTTTGTAATTGAGTTGTTTCCGGTGATATGGTTTCGAGGTGCTTTTTAAAGGTGAGAGAACGATCTGGATGTACTCTAAGATAATTTGGGAACTAATTTTGTTTTACCGTTCGATTACAAACGGATACGTATGTCTCTACTTGCGGTGTGGTTGTACAGATGGAATCAGCATACTTCCGTCTTCTGAAAGTTCGAGCACAACCACAGCTCCTCGTGATCTCACTTAGAGACCAGCTGTTTTACATCAAAATTGAGAATTTTCGGGGAAAACACCTACCGAAGTTCACAACGCTCTAATTGAAGTTTGTAAGGGTAGAGTACTGGATCGAAGTACAATGTCACGGTGGGCTTTCCGATTCCGCGAAGGCTGGCCAAGTACCTAAGGAGTGAGCGGCCGGTAACTGCGAAACATTACACTTCAGCTGTCACTGTTGACGTACTGCAAGACGATCGACGCAAAACATGCGAAGAAATTTCTTCAACAGCTAAATTGTCAACCAAAAATGTAAAACCTTTTGGCATGCTGTCTATACGGAAGAGAGTGACAAATAGGAGCAATACGTAACTGAATAACGAAAAAAGCGCTTTCGTCTGTTGTATTCCTGCATATGTACATCTTAATTAGGTGAGAAGTATGCCGGTACTGCCGGCCTGAATGGCCGTGCGGTTCTAGGCGCTACAGTCTGGAGCCGAGCGACCGCTACGGTCGCAGGTTCGAATCCTGCCTCGGGCATGGTTGTGTGTGATGTCCTTAGGTTAGTTAGGTTTAATTAGTTCTAAGTTCTAGGCGACTGATGACCTCAGAAGTTAAGTCGCATAGTGCTCAGAGCCATTTGAACCATTTTTATGCCGGTACAACATAATATTTCTGTGTTGACATTTAATTGCATTTTTTAACAATCAGATCCGTTTTCAACTTTGTCGTAGCAGTTATCCGAAGTTCTATAGTTTTAGACTGTTGCTATTTTGTCAGGGTGCTAGTGATGTATACTTTTTGTGACTTCTTTTTTTTTTCCAGGCTTTTATCTTCCTGACTCTGGTCGGTTCAACTCTAACAAGAATTTGTCAAAAGCATCCTCGTCATGTTCATTGTGTGGCTTTCCCAGTTCTAGTGCTATTTATACTATTCGTTGAAGATTCATACTATTCGTTGAAGATTCATATCGCGATCTTCTAGCATGTCCGCAAGGGGCCTGCATCCCACTGTGAAAGCCTTTATTAGGCCCCCCAATGTCAAATCTATGTATGAAGTAGCCAGACGTTCGATACTCTCGAGAAACTCGGCCTAGTCAGGTACAAAACCAGGGGTGTGATTATCTCCCTTGTTTTCGCTGGTGCTTTCTGGTTATATATTTTTCGCTCGAGCGAGGTTCAGTCTCACGCTTGTATCACCGTAACAGCTGGACTACCAGTGGATACGGTGGTCCGTGGACTACTCCGTCCGCTGTTTTTATTTTCCGCCACCAGACCGCAGCTCAGCTCTCCAGAGACCCCGCAGGGCTTTTCGATCGGAACGGCGGACGGCTTGCGACATCCACGAAGGCCGCCTGTTTCACGTTCCAATAAACCAATACAGTGATCTAAATTCTGAAATTACTCGTTACACGAGATTCTGTATGAAGAACTCGCCATAGCAGATGCTGAAACCGGCAGTAAAGAACTTGCACCTCCGAAGCTTATACAAATTTCTATGGTAAAAATGTGACGCAAAGCCGCTCTTTTGTAACAAAAGCTTATTTCCTTCCTGGCGGACATTCCAGTAAGGTGTTAGTAGATGTATGCAAGTTTTTTTTTTTTTCTTGCGTTCCTCAAACACTTTCTCCAACAGTTTTTGCTGCTTTGTGTGTAACTGTTTAAAGCGTCCATCAACTCTATCAATCGCCCATTAGGCGGCCAGTAGAATAGTCAGGTAATTCCAGACCGCTCTTACATCATGTCTCACAGGGACCGAGCGAGGTGACACAGTACTAGCCTCGTATTCGAGATAGCCGGGTTCAAATCTCAGCTCAGATTTAGGTTTCGATTAAGCGAAATCCGGGACGGTTTCCTTAAAAATAAGTCAGATTTCCTTCTTCATCCTTGTCCGATCTGAGCTTGGGCCTATTAGTTTCATCTCGTTACGGAACGTTGAACTCTTCGTCACAGGGAATTAACCATTATTGCTTGATAAGCCTCAGTCTTCGTGGGTCGACTGTCTAAACCACTTGGTCACGAGTTAGCAACGTATCATTCCATAATGCCCAAAGTTACATAAAGCCAACAATCACGCACATCATTAAGTGGGTCCACCCTCACCCAACGTACGTCGGGCCTTGGCACAGGCGCGACTTGTTACGTAATGCGTCATTCCCAACACTTTTTATGTCTTGGTCATTCAAAATGAATTTTACACTAAATCAGCAACAAGTGGTTCACGTCTGTGATGCTTAGTTCAAGCACTGAACCTCTGGAACGAAGTTCAAATACAGACAGAACGTGGGTCATCAAATATCATGATGGGAGACGTCATGCATTACTACGAAGATTGCCAGTTCAGCACTGCCACACGCAGAAGCAATCAATATTTTCTAAACGCCCGTAATTTAGGTTCGTGTGCGTGATTTCACGACTTCGTAGATACTTAAGGGCCTACAACATGACTTAGTGTTGAAGCGTGATTGTCTAAAATTTGCCAAAAATCTAAAACTGAATGTGGACTGCTCACGTCTCTTTCAGTTGTACAGAGCTCGTTCTGAATGTCCATTTGCCATATATATTATATGAAGACGTTCAGAAAGCGTTCTTGGCTTTATGCTGGCCTAGGACATAGTGGAAAGATGAAAAGCGGAAGGGGTTCGATTAAATAACGACAAACAGGGGTATGTTTCTCGTTTCAACAGGTTACCCAAGAACTTAAATTCAGTACCATATTCATAAAACAGCTGCCACGCTGTTGTTATGTTAGGACATAATATTGCGGTACAAGTATTTCATTCGCAACTAACGATCGCCGTAGAGCACTGTCAATTTTCTTCAATTCACACAACCTTCGACACAAACCACAGACTGAATTATGCTGGGGAACAGTTAAATACTGATCCAATCGCGCACTGTGCCATAGTAAGAGCTCTAGTTTCCACGAATCATGCGTTGACCTAAAATAACACGATCATGCGAACATACAGATACTGTTGACTGCACACATAACATTAAAGTTTCTGCTTGAAGGTAAAACAATCAGTATTTCTGCATTCAGGCTGATTGGGTCGCAATGGTAAAGGCCAAACATCAGGCAAGGAATGACTTTGTTTCTCAATTGACGTGTTCATGAATCATCTGCACGCTAGTCACGGACTATTCTGCGAACGTTTGTTTCACATACAACTCTAAACGCCATATCTACGAGTAGTAATCGCTCCTGGATATCTGATAATGGATCATTTCCGAAACGCGTCTTATGACCAATAAAGTCGTTTTTTGTCTGATATTTGACTTATCGCCATTGTGGCCTCGTCACTCTGAGAACGGTACTTATGCTGGTTAAAGTAATGGCCGCCTGCTCCCTGCAAGATTTCGTCACATCTATATTACTGAAATTAACACATTGTCGAAAATCTTGAAATCCGTACCAATGTCAACGATAGGCAAAAATGGCCAATATTCCCGATTTCCCCCAATAAATGAACTGTATGTAATTAAGTATGTGCAGAACCCTCAGTGCAAGAGTCCTATTCGCACCCCTGACAAATTTTTTGATAATTCGAAGGTATTTTCGCCAACATTGTCTCTAGGGACTGTTAAGGGTGGGGAAACGTACACAGTCCACAGAAGCTCCCAGTTTGCTTTTCTGGAATCTGTTATCGTCTTAAAGAATTCTAAGAATTCTACGTTCTTTCACTGACACACATCTCTGCTTGCTACGCAGCTGAAACAGCTACAATACTTCAAAGAAGCAAAGTAAAATTTAAAAGCTGTCAGATCCAATATCAACAAATATTTTGCTGTATTTCTAGCTATTGGTCAGTGAGTATGAAGCAGCTTCGTTACGGAATTGCTGTAGCCTTAATTAATGACGAGTGAGGGTTTTCGTGACGATACGATGACGTAAAATGTTTGGGACACCGTACAGATGTTTGCACTTAAGTCTGAAATTACGTATCTAAATCCCTTTAATTCCCGCTTGATAGCTGTTAATGGGCAATGGATGACACAGTTATTCGCAAGCTTCCAGCGAAGTTTAAAATTACACAGGCTGGCATGTAGCCAGCTGCTGACAAACGTTATGTATAAAAGGCAAACAAAGTATAAAAGAAGGGAATCGCAAAAAACATATTTCGATAAAGTGGGCCACATCAGCAGCAATTGAAGGAAAAGTGTGGTGGCAGTATCTACTGTGCGACACACTTGTTTCTGGAGAGACTGGAAATGGCAGCATATGATCAATACTGGGATTTATAACCAATCTCGATTCATGAGCTAATAGCCATCATCGCAAAAATTCTGCACTATAGACATTACAGTTTTTCTCATGCTGAATGTTGGTTTGAACATTGCAGTGATGGACCGTTACTAACACTTGGTTCTTTTAGAGGTGCTTACCTTCCTTCAAATTTTGAACTCATCCCGTCAGCCAGTTTAATGTGGACCTCGTACTATGGTGCAACTACACATTTTTCTGATTTACAAACCATTTCCAGCGGTGAAAGAAGGTAGAAGAAGCAATGACAGAAGGAAATCCTAAAACTGAACCCGAATGTTTAGAGTTTTGATCTGACAACTAGCTATCGAGCCACAAAAATGATGAAATTTAACTTTCCACTCTTGGTCTGTGGCAAGTTAAAACTGTGCTCGAACCTGGATACCTGCCTTACTCAAGAAGCAGTGTTCGGAATAAGCTGCACGAGCTCGCAGCACAAGTAGTAAGAATAGAGAAGAGTCTCTAAGAGTACTAAATGTTGTTAGAGGGTTCATGACGTCTGACTGGCATGCTCGATTGGAAGGCCACTATCTGTGGTGGACATGATTACTCAGTTCGAATCCCTGGGTGTACACAGTCACAAATAAGCAATATGGTAAAAGGTTTGTGCTTCTCAACAAATATCTATGTGCATCACAACTGAACCATCTAAAGTCATTCGTCTCTTATCGAAGTATATGTTCCTTCTGAGTAGATTCCACATTAGGATAATATCTGATAGGACATCATATCGTAGCGGTGAATTGGTTCAAATGGATCAAATGGCTCTGAGCACTATGGGACTTAACATCTATGGTCATCAGTCCCCTAGAACTTAGAACTACTTAAACCTAACTAACCTAAGGACATCACACAACACCCAGTCATCGGTGGCTAGTGGCCTCAGTTGACTTATATCATTTGCTAAAACGATGAACAAGATCATTCTTTTCCTCATTGTTGCTTTAGGGTCGAAAGTCGGAAACAAAGAAAAAAGCGAAACTTCGAAAACTTGCTCATGAAACGGAGCCAACTATGTAGATAAAATTATGAACGTCTCCAGCGGAGGCCTGACTCCAGACTGGAGGATTCTGTCCACCCTTGCAGCTGCCGAATGCGGCGGGGCAGCTGGCCGGCGGTGACCCTGCGTGGCAGATGCACAGGTCACGTGACTGGGATCGCTGACCTGTGGCGCCCATCGTCCCTGTTCGGCTGCATTCATTATAATCAGCCACCTGTGACGCGCATCTCTACTGACGAGTGTCGGTCTTGTTCAGACTCTGTAGCGAGTAGCGTGGTGGTTAGCTACACACCCTGTTATTCACAATGAAACAGCAAAGTTAGACTTCGTTTGACCAGTCTTCACTGGGCACGTCTCGAGAATTTTGCACCGCGCTACTGACAAGCTCTTAGCCGAGGTATTTTGCCATCTGTGTTCCGTGTCCTAAAAAAAATAGTTCAAATGGCTCCGAGCACTATGGGACTTAACTTCTGAGGTCATCAGTCCCCTAGAAGTTATAACTACTGAAACCTAACTAACCTAAGGACATCACACACATCCATGCCCGAGGCAGGATTCGAACCTGCGACCGCGCGGCTCCAGACTGTAGCGCCTAGAACCTCTCGGCCACTCCGGCCGGCTGTTCCGTGTCCTCCCTATGTGTGATGTACAGTAGCAGTATATGTTTGTGAAGCGTAGTGTCATGTACCATCTGGTCCTGCGTGGGAATGTAAAGAGTAAACTGCACCTACTTCGTGTATCTCTGTCCTTTAGCAGAAGAATTTAGTAGAAATTCTAAAAAATTTCGTCTGACAGTACATGTCGGAAACCTTCATAATGAAATTTCGAGAACAGCTGTTGAGGATGAATATTACGAATATTTCTCAGCCTCATACCGACCGCTCCCTTAGAATATATGAAAAAAGTTAGGCTACCAACAGTTCCCACATAGGAATGTAAATTGTAGGTCTTCCCAAACTCCATCCTTGATTGAAGCAGGAAAATCTCTGAACATATAATAGAACAAAAGTGCCCTCCACAACGCACTTCATAGGGATTAGAACAGCGTATATGTAGGTACAGATTCCCAGACCCACAAAGAACATTTCTAATTGACAGTGCTGCGGATGCGATCTCATTTTGTGTTCGAGGGAAGCGAGAATAAAACAATGATGGCCTGGCCGTTGCGCGACTGTCGTGACAGGAGGAGAAAGGGCGAAACCCGACCACAGGTGAACTACCTTCTCCTCTTGGAGAGGAGCGAGGAAGCCGCTGAGCATTAATACTCCGGTCAGAGAGAAGTTTGGAATGTAGCTTGGGATATACGCCCACAATTGAAAAATCAGTTTTAGTACACTGTCATCGCTGTACCGAATCCTCCAAGTGACGAATGTTTTATTTCTCAGGATTCCAACTAGCAGCATACATTTCGAATCGAGTGCGCCACCAAGATACAAGAGTTGGAACTTTAACAGTGGCAACTATTTATTTACAGCTCGTACAAAATAGATACGTGTTTCAAAGTTGTACTGACCTTCAGAGTAGTCACCAGCATGTGTATAACACTCTGCCAGCGATGTGGAAGACGTAGGATACTCTCAGCAGTGCCAGTTGTGTTGACAGTTCGAGCGGCGCGGGCTATTGCCCGACGAATTTGTAGCAGTTCTGAAGCGAATTCGGGGGAGTGCAGTAGGTGGTATAGCACTTAGCAGCCCCATCAATCAAGCAAATCACTAACAGCTTGCACTGTACGTGCTTGAGCATTGTCCTGCAAAATGATGGCCAGGTCCTGCAGAAAGTGTAATCACTTCTGTCTCTAAGCTTGTCGTAGGTTGTTCCAAAAATGAACAGCATAGAGACAGAAGTGATGACACTTTCTACAGGACCTGACCATCATTTTGCAGGACAATGCTCAAGCAGGTACAGTGCAAGCTGTTACCGATTTGTTTGACTGATGGGGCTGCTAAGTGCTATACCACCTACTGCACTTCACTGACTTAAGCCCTCGTAAGTTCAACTCGATTTCAAAAATGAAGGAAACACTTATGCATGCCTATCCATTAACCTCGTTATTTCCATTCGTGTGCCACAAGCCACTTGTCTAGTGTAGGTGGTAGCTACCTAAAATATGGTTCGTTTTTATCCGCCGCGATTGTAACCACTGGTAAAATGTGGAACGTTTTTGACGTTTCGCTCGAAAACAACATAGAAGGAAATGTTACAGGTAATTCAGCTAAGTAACACATTATCGCAGGCTGGGTATTAATGTGAGACTCGTGTATCTGGCATCGATTTGATATCCCTTATCAGTCGGTTAGGAAACTTATCCATCTACACGATATGTGACATAATTATGGCCGATGAACCTTCCCTTCCACATTTCTTTCATTTCGCTCCTGTCTACTAAAATTTGGATTTCCTTATAAAAGTATTCCATAGCAATACCCTGTTACTGGCCAATGTCTGTTTAAATTAATTACACGCTTTTACTTTTAGCTTCGCCTTTAATGACATGTTATTGGGAAATTGTCTAATCGACGTGACAAAAAGCGAATGCTGTTGGAAATATGTTAAGAAATATGAAGCGTCATACAACAATGACTTCAACTACTACCCATTTATCAACATTAGTAATTTAACTTTCTTTGCAGCGCCATATACCTGTAACGCCACCAATCAGCATTCAGTTTTGCAGTGGACAGTAGTCACGTTTTGGCTCTTCAGTGCATTTTCCAAATCCTTTTTTATCTTGTTCATTTACTTTCGGGCCGCCATTGTTATGCTGCACTGTTCGCAGCTGTTCTTGCATCTTCTCTGTATTACATTTATTACCGTCTCACCTTCAACAAACAGTACCACACCGAACTATAAACCATGTACGCCTGATCTTTATACGGGCTAATGTTATACCTCCTTTCCTTTGAACACAGTTTGCTGCTCACTATTTCTTCTAAACAAATGTAAGACACTTCGTGACCATTTTCATAACATTACAACCGTTCAATAGCAGATACCTTATATTTCAGCACTCCCGCTCACTAAAAACCATTTTGTACTAGCCGAAAAACCAAAGCAGTGGATATTGCGAGTACAAAACAAAATTTACTCCAAACTTTGAGCGATACTTAGAACATTTTTTTGTAAGCCACTGTTGCCATTATATGTGCCTCCGAGACGTCATGTCAAAAAATAAAATTTTCGGCTGGGCCGGAGAATTTACGACAAGTCTGCCATGTCATCACTTTTGAATCTGCGGAGGACATCCGTTTGCTGACCGCAGACATCCTGTCAACATAACACAGTAGTCTACGGACGGTTTCTCAACTTATTTCCGCACCGCTGTGACAAAAGTCGTTGGTTGCCCACGGAGAATTCCTTCGCAGACTAACAAAATAGGAATACCACCATAAAAGATTGAAAAATGTTGATGTGCAATTGTCGCAACTACTTCAAGCGCAGTTTATTGTACTTGAGCTTAATAATACAAAGAAGGCAGGTAACGCAAGTTGTTCTATAAATTTCATTTATTTTGGCCTAGATCTAAGGCAGATGTTCTATTTAAAGGTTGGAAACAAAGAAACAGCGTGTTTGCTGTACTAATATTTATTTATTTCGAAATGTTTTCGGTTTACTGTGTTCTCATCAAGAAAGAACTACTAGTGTCCACAAGACACACTAGAATGTGTAGGAAGCCAAACATTAGAAACAAGAATAGTCTTATGTACCACTACCTGAAAGTACTTGGGGTTGGTAACATGGAGGAAGCTTTAACTTGATATTTTACACCAGAAAATTAATTTCTGTCTATGATGACCATCTTCAAGATCAGAGTACAAAACAATTATTCAGTCACTTTGAACCAACAGAAAACGTATTCTTATTTGAGCTAAACTATCTATTATGACAAAATACATGGAAAATTACGTTGATGAAGAGGGGTGATCACGCAGTGCTGCACGTACTCCACTACCAGGGAAACATACAGCAAATCAATAATTTAAACCGAAAAACAATTCTTCCAAAAAATCCGAAAGTTCATGTTAATTGTTTTTCCGTCCAAGGTAGCATGTTTTGTTTGACAATCGTGCATGCATAATGAGCAACTACAATTTGTTTTCATTATGAACCGGTAGTTCAGCCTAATAACCCATACTCGGAAAACGAGACAATGGAGTTAAGCTCTTAGAATGTCAGATATTACAAAGAAAATTTTGTGTTGGTTCTCAGGTCGGTGAAGGTTTTAGGAAACAGCTTTCGTTCCTGGTAAAATACCGTGGTGTTTAAACCGATCTTCGAGTTGATGCGTGCTTCACTTTATGTTTCACGAAATCATTCGCATAGAGAGTTCAGACACATGAAGCATTTCTGTTCTGAATAAGTATTAGAACGAAAGAAAGGGGAGAGATGACATACATTGCCGTCATGTAGACTTCTTGGCTCTAATGCTGTCAATCCCGCCGAGTTCAGTCGTCCACGTGGTGAAAGTATTACCGCCAATAGTGTCGTATCCCTGCATTCCCTGAGGCAACACAAAATTTCGGTGCTAAGTCTGGTAACTGGGAACGGTACACCTTAGTGGTCAAATATTGATGGTAAAAATGTCTTGCACCACTGAGATTCGTGTCGGCCATCTCCAGGTCGAGTGCGACTGCACTGGAGCTTGTTACAGATATCGACTATGGATGCGGATTGGATTTCTTTTTGCCTGCTTAGCATGAAGGCTGGCTAGTTTTAGTACGAGTTTTGTTGGAAAAGATATTTTTTTTATTTTCCTTGTGACCAACAGGAATTTCTGCTTCAATAGTACTCACTTCATAAGCTATTTTTAGCATTTGCTCGGGGTTGTTTTACCGACAACGGCTTTATAAACCGAAATACAGAGAGCAGTCCTATATAAGATAAAGGAATACTCACGCATATGCTCGATTCTGAAACTCATTTTCTTCAGTTTTCAACATTCGATGGTGCCAGTGGTATGTTCTGCTATTGTAGTTTACCAGTTGTGCACTTGTGCCGCGTTTATCGCTGAACCGGTTAGAACGCGCTGCAATTATAAGTCCCGAGTACTCACTGACGTCATTGGGGGAGAGAGCAATTAACTGATTGCTCACCATTTCAGCAGCCGCCACTTTGCTGATGAACTAACTGCTGTTTGCTTTGAAGTCTAGTCAGCGTAGTTCTCCATAAGGACACTTATAAATAACTTAGTCCCTGAGTTGTATTCCAGGATAACACTTCGCACGAACAGGAGTGGTATAAGACACCGGCGGCTGAAATAACGGAAATAGTTCTACCTTGGGAATCGACAGAAAATACGCGACGTCTGCCCTTATCAGAGTCGCTAGATTTATAACAACGTACTGCAGAGCGTGGTGGCGCAGTACTTAGGACACTGGACCTGATTCCAGAACAAACGCCATCCAGATTTGGGTTTACCGTGCGTTGTTTTCCGCTACTGCTACAACTGAACCGTCCGTTTCTTTTGATCCAGTTGTTACCCCCAACCTGGAGGTAATCACTTTCTTAGGAGGCGGGGCGGGGGTAGGGTCGTGAAATGAAAATTTCCGTGATGTAAAACCAAAATGGGTTCACTGATGATTTAGGCATCACCATGAGTTTTTTTGAAAGCGCTATTACGGTAGACTCTAATACGTCATGGATCATCATAGTCATCACCCATTTCACATCCGCTACCAGATACAATGCTCCTCTAGATATTTCCATGCATTGCGATCGTGAATGATACAAATCCCTCTCGCCCCTGCGTATTTTCTGTTGTCATCTACCTGCTTTCCTTTACTTTGTCTTTTCAGTCTTCTATTACTTCTTGGAACTCAGAACAGGATCTTCTTTGGCCGTCTTATGCCACCCATTTCTCTGGTTACTGCCCATGCCACGTCCACTTTTTTCATCTCTACCATGGTTACGTCTTCCATTCTACCCTGTTCTCTAATCCATTTCCTTCCTCTCCCGTCCTTACCTGTAATTTGCAACAGGCATCTCTCCATTAGTCGCAGAGCTGACCTTAAATTCTGAGCGTTTTTCATGGTAAAGGGTCAAGTTTCACTGCCGTGAGTAAAAACTTTGGAAACACCAACTGTTCGCAAACATATAGTTTCATACACAGTACAAGCTTCATTTTGAAATTTTATTATTTAATCCAAAGTACTCGAGACCATTTTTACTCTTCAATGTATTTATTTTTTTGCCCGTCCAGTGGTAGTAGTTATAATTCGTCGTCGTTAATAAATTGTAATAGAAACTTTTCTTACATGAAAACTGAAAAATAAATATCTGGGTACTAAGAGCAGAGATTATCTCGAAAGACAACTGGTATTATTTTAGTGAAAGTTCTGTGATTAGTAACTATTGCTGTTGGAAGAATACTTAAGAATACCGATTTCATACTTAGTTTACAGGTGTGTCCACAGACCTTCAACATCGGTAGCAATGAAAACAATAGTGAATGAAGTAGGCACATAACTCACGATGTGCAGTGGTGGACGCCAAACTAAATTGCAAATAGTATTCATGCATTATTTCTTAGTGAAAAACGTAGAAAACGTCTGAGTCTCAGTTGTTTGATCATTAACTAAGTATTATAAATCATTTGTCAGTTTAAAAGGTATTGTTCAAGGCATTGGATGTCATCTGATCTCGTTCAGGAATAATCTGAGACAGGTTGGGAACCATTATTATAGACCCTGGGGTCTCGGATTCGGAATCCCAGCTGGATCGGAGATTTTTCCTCCTTGGTGACGGGGCGTTTGTCTTCTCCTCATCATTTCATTTCAGCATCGTCATTATCATCGACGCACATATCGCCGAAGTGACGTCCTACAGAAAGACTTCCAGTAGTAATAACATCGAAGCAGAGGAGGCGTTAAACACCATCTTCCCTCCATTTATTCCTTCGCCGCAAAATAATCAAGTAGATGAATAAAGTCATTGTTACGCATGCAGTCGTTCTGATGGGTGTATACGGTTAAGTGACAAAACTATGAAGTCATCAGTCCCTCATTCGCGAAACAGGTCTATGGAAGACTACGTTGGTAACCACAAGTCAAAACCGTGTAAGCATGTTACTATGCCGTATAGAAAAGAGTAGGAAAGTAGGACAGAGAAGACCAGCACGAAAGAAAATGTACGTATGCCTAGTGAGTATTACAATTATTAACGAAGTTTCGAGTAAAAATATGTGAGGAAATCAGCGAAAGTAATTTCTTTGACAGCTAAACGTGGGGGGGGGGGGGGGGGGAGGGAGGAGAGGTTTGCTGGGTGGGGGGGCGGGGGGACGGAGAGGATTGTGTGTGGGGGGGAAGTAACGGGAGGGGAAAATTACATGATGCTGCTACAGTAGGTAAATAGCTACAATAGAGTATCAGGAAAGTGGGAGAATATACACAGACAAGGTATATGGCAGTAGAGTAACACAGGGACCATCTTTTATCACAGATGTCAGCCCCAGGTCACTGATACTCAAAAACTATTTTCCTTTTATCACTTCAATTTTAAAGTCATTCCGCCTTCTTCTGAATATAAATATTTTTGTAAATGTTCTTCCAAGCAGCAGCGACAGCCAACGATGACCATTTTTTAGAACAAAAAATGGCTCTGAGCACTATGGGACTTAAAATCTGTGGTCAGTCCCCTAGAACTTATAACTACTCAAACCTAAGTAACCTAAGGACATCACACACATCCATGCCCGAGGCAGGATTCGAACCTGCGTCCGTAGCGGTCACGCGGTTCCAGAATGAAGCGCCTAGAACCGCAAGGCCACACCGGCCTGCATTTTTTAGTTAAATATGGAATAAAAACCATAGTAATGCCATTTCGAAAACGTCTTTTTTTCAAGGTTTACTTCGCACAACCCGAAGCGATGGTAACAGTCCTCCTGGTGTTAATAAACAAGATAAGCGCAATAGCGAATATTCTTCCTTATCGATGTAGTATGACTGTTTTCTGTTGCACAGTCTTCCATTTCTTCAAGCACATTCCATAGGTAATTTCTTTTTTTCGCAAAACTGAACTGTATAGTCTACAAAAGTTCGTAATGATCACGAAGCAATTAATTACTTTTATTAATATACACTTCGTGCACCGACTATGAAACAGAACCACCAGTTGTAAGACTCAAATATTACACAACCAGAAAAGAAGATGTCTTGTTTCTCGAGTAACACGTGGCGCAAAGTACAACAATAATCAACCATTTACTAAAAAAACTTTTTCCACCGGTTATCAACATGCATCTGATGTATTTGTTACCGCAACAAGAGATGTATGTCACTTGCCTGGGATCAGAGTCCGAGATGACACGTTCTGAAAACTGTACTTCGGAACTGAACTCGAACTTAGCCCCAGCAATCAGCCAAGTTGCGCTTCATTGTGTCTGAAGGCAACAGTCCATATTCTACCATATTGTGAAGTGTGTCTGTCTTCTCGGCCGAACCGTCAATACAATAGTGCATGTGCATTACCTCTTTGTCAAACCAGTAGTCACATATTTTACTTTGTTTCTTCTTCTTCGTCTTCTTCTTCTTCTTCTTCTTCTTCTTCTTCTTCTACTACAGCTGCCGCTATTACTCTCATTCTTTTGCCTTTTTCTGAGTAGATATTTTTTGAAATGACATTTTATTTTTATTCTTTTGTAGATGGTATTTGTCATCTTCTTCTCATGTTTTCGTCTTCGGCATCCCCGTCTGCTAATTCTTTGCCTTACTTATTTTAGATGTTGCTACCGCACCTCATCTTTTCAAAAAGTTCCCAGATTGAAATTATTCCTGGCGCTGAAGCGACGTCAGCGTAACAACCGCGGTGGCGGCTTGAACTAACAACACATGTGCATTCGACCAATCGGTTGTGAGCAAGAGGAAAAGGTTTGCAAAGTTCTTCCCGCACACCTTGACTCTCGAGCAAAAACAACGACGCATGGAAAGCAACCGCCACTTGATTGAACTGACAAACGTGGACATTTCTTTTCTGGAAAAAATCGTCACGTGTTACGAGTCTCCGTGTTACCAACAGGAACATACCACAAAATGACAAAATGCAGAAACTCACCTGAAGCGTCAACGCTTTGACGAAATAACCGGCATTCAAACCAATGTGACGCGCGAGTTGAGGTACATCCCTAAGAACTTTCCTAACTATTTCAAATGGTTGTATGAATGTTCTGTACGTTGAACTGATGTGACTTTTCTGACAGTTTCACATGTTTGTATGAACGTTTTGTGCTTTGAATTAAAGTAAGGGGTGACTACGTACAACACCTGAAACATTAAAAGAACCATCTTTTCTCTATTTCTTATTAATCCACTCTCTAAACTTCTTGGAGTGTAGGTGGCTTCATTATGAACTTTCTAGAAGTACACTCAACTTTAAGAATGTAAGACTGAGTTTTACATGTCGACGTGTAGTCCTAGTGACTTCATACTAATATTATTATTTTGAATTTTGCGGTAAGTTCCTACAGGACCAAACTGCTGAGGTCATCGGTCCCTAGCCTTACACACTACTTAAACTAACTTACGCTAAGAACAACACACACACCCATGCCCGAGGGAGGATTCGTACCTCCGACGGAGGTAGCCGCGCGAATCGTGGCATGGCGCCCTAGACCGCATGGCTACCCCTCGCGGCACTCCATGCTTACAACAAAGTATTATGTTATACTAGAAGTCTCCCTTCGCATCACTAAAAATTTCGCAGCCCTGTTAAAGGCGAGCTCAGAATATCACGTACAATAAACGTCGGGCAGAAACGTCCGCATGCGCTGAAAACTAATCCCTAAATTGCTGGCGCCCTATTCCTGTACAGAGTTCAATGCGTGACATCCATCCAAACTGTATGGCATACGAATGAGAGAATGTTGTTGTTGTTGTGGTCTTCAGTCTAAAGACTGGTTTGATGGAGCTCTCCAAGCTACTCTATCCTGTGCAAGCCTCTTCATCTCCGAATAACTAATGCAATCTACATCCTTCTGAACCTGCTTACTGTATTCCTCTCTTGTCCTCAAAAAAATGTTCAAATGTGTGTGAAATCTTATGGGACTTAACTACTAAGGTCATCAGCCCCTAAGCTTACACACTACTTAACGTAAATTATCCTAAGGACAAACACACACACCCATGCCCGAGGGAGGACTCGAACCTCCGCCGAGACCTCTTGTCCTCCCTCTACGATTTTTATACCCCGCCCCCCCCCCCCCCCCCCAACAGACACACTTCCCTCTAGTAGTAAATTGGTGATCCCTTGGCGTCCCTTCTTGTAGTCAGGTTCTACTACAAATTTCTTTGCTCCCCAATTCTGTTCAGTACCTCTTTATTAGGTAGGTGATCTACTCATCCAACCTTCAGCATTCTTCTGTAGCACAGCATTTCAGAAGCTTGTATTCTCTTCTTATCTAAGCTGTTTGTTGTCCACGTTTCACTTCAATACACGACTACACTCCATACAAATACTTTCGGAAGAGACTTACTAAAACTTAAATCTATACTCGATGTTAACAAATTTCTCTTCTTAGGAAACGATTTCCTTGCCATTGCCAAAAAAAAATGGCTCTAAGCACTATGGGACTTAACATCTTAGGTCATCAGTCCCTCAGACTTAGAAACTACTTAAACCTAACTAACCTAAGGACATCACACACATCCATGCCCGAGGCAGGATTCGAAGCTGCGACCGTAGCAGCAGCACGGTTCCGGACTGAAGCTCCTAGACCCGCTCGACCACAACGTGCCATTGCCAGTCTACAGTTTATATCCTCACCACTTCGGGCGTCATCAGTTACTTTGCTCCCCAAATAGCAAAAGTTGCCTCCTACTTTAAGTTTCTCGTTTCCTAATCTGATTCCGTCAGCATCACTTGATTTAATTCGACTACATTCCATAACCCTGGTTTTCCTTTTGTTGGTGTTCATCTTATATTCTCCTTTCAAGACACTGTCCATTCCTTCAACTACTCTTTCAGGTCCTTTGTTGTCTCTGACAGACTCACAATGTCATCAGGAAAACTCAGAGTTCGTATTTCTTCTCCTTTGACTTTAATTCATACTCCGAAATTTTTCTTTTTTTCCCATTACTGCTTGCTCAATGTTCAGAGTTAATAACATCAGGGATAGACTACAAGTCTCCCTCACTCCCATGTCAACCACTGCTTCTCTTTCACGACCTTCCGAATCATGTAACTGCCGTCTCGTTTCTGTACAAGTTTCGCTCCCTGCATTTTACCCTTGCTAGCTTCAAAATGAGATAATAATGGAATACTACGTTGCGTTGAGTACTCCCATAGCCATCTGTTAAAGACAGCACAGTGGCTTGTGGGAAGGTGATGGTGCTGTTTCAGTTTATTTGTTAGTCGCGACACACTCGCTAGCGGCCAGGAAGCGCCGCGCGGTCCTTCCGACAGCGGAAGAGAAGCAGGCGGGGTAACCTTGACCGGGGATCAGCCCCTGTGTTCGGTGTTAACGAGGCGCCGCAGCCAGAGGGCGCGAGGTCGCACAAAGAAACGACACTCCGGACGGCGGAAGTGAGTTGGAGCGCGCACTGACATATATCAAGCCTGCTGATCTGAACACGGCCACCTGCGCGGTCGGCAGCAAGGCACTTCCTAGAGTCACCGGTCATAATCGGCCAGCCTGTGTGATGCCAATCGATCTCTTCCACAGTAAAGGCAGTAGCGAACACATTTCTTCTGCAGCGCCTGTAGTAACAGTACGCTTCCGATCAGTTTTAATAAAGTGGTGACTGCAGGTTAGTGAGTCCTTGCAATTAACGGGTTGTGTTCATCTGATTGTCCTGCGAAGTAATCGTGCAGCAGCTGCTCTGATCATACGCTCAGCTGGCCGTTGGGGACGAGCGGTTCTAGGCGCTTCAGTCCGGAACCGTGCTGCTGCTACTGTCGCAGGTTCGAATCCTGCCTCGGGCATGGATGTGTGTGATGTCCTCAGGTTAGTTAGGTTTAAGTAGTTCTAAGTTCTAGGGGACTGATGACCTCAGATGTTAAGTCCCATAGTGCTCAGAGCCATTTGAACCATTTGATCATACACTCCTTTTGCCCGGCATAGTGCAGCAATTCGACGTGCCATGGACTCAACAAGTCGTTGGAAGTCTCCGGTAGGAATACTACCTCTAAAGCCGTCCATCTTTACGAAAGTGTTTCCGGTGAAGGATTTTGCGCACGAACTGACCTCTGGATGATGTCCCATAAATGTTCGATGGAATTCATGTCAGGCGATCTGGGTGGCCAGATCATTCGCTCGAATTGCCCAGAATGTGCTTCAAACCAATCATGAGTAACTGTGGTCCAATGACGTGACGCATTGTCATCCATAAACGTTCCACCGTTGTTTGGTTATGTAAGTCCAAAATGCTTGCATATGGTCTCCATGTAGCCGAACATAACCATTTACTGTCAATGACCAGTTCAGTTGGACCAGAGGCCACAGTCCATTCCATGTAAACACAGTGCGCACCATTTATGGAGCCACCACTATCTTGCTCAGTGCCTTGTTGACAACTTGGATCATGGCTTCGTGTGGTCTACGCCACACTCGAATCCCACCATTATCTCTTACCAACTGAAATCGGGACTCATCTGACTACACCACGGCTTTCCAGTCGTCTAGGATCCACCTGATATGCACAGTCGATATCGTGCTGTTAGCAATGGCACTCGCGTAGATCATCTGCTGCCATAAGCTATTAACGCCAAATTTCGGCGTATTGCCCGAACAGATACGTCCGCCGTATGTTCCACGTTGATTTCTGTGATGATTTCAGTGGTTTTGCTTGTCTGTTAGCACTGACAAATCTGCTCAATCGTCTGCTCTCAATCGTTAAACGAAGACCGTCGGGCACTACGTTATCGGTGGTGAGAGGTAATCCCTGAAATTTGGTGTTCTTGGCACAATCTCGACACTGTGGATGTCGGAGTATAGAATTCGCTAACGGTTTTCGAAATGGAATGTCCCAAGCGTCTAGCTCCAACTACCATTCCATGTTCTACGTCTGTTAATTCCCGTCGTGCGGTAGTAATCACGTTGGAAACCTTTTCACATGAATCATCTGTGTAAAAATAACTACTGTTCCACCAGTGCTCTACCCTTTCATACCTCGTGTACGCCATACTGCTGTCATCTGTATGTGTACATATCGTTTTACCAAGACTTTTGGCACCTCAGTCTAAATCAAACAATGTAATAGCTTCTCTGTCAGAAGGCTCAATACCAATTAAAAGAAGAGGAAAAAAGTTTCCTTCTGACGGAGGCGTCAGAAGGAACAAAAGTAGCGCCTTTATCCTTGTGCACTGTTGCGAAACCGTGTTAGAAATGCGGCACCTTCGGTCTCGGTGAATGTACAGCAGCATCGTTCGTGTTCGCTAATTATGGAGTTAACGGTATCACTTGAGCCAGCTCATACGTATAACAGGAAATAAAAGTGGACCGCATAGGGAAAAAATCGCTAGTGCTCCGTTCTTGCCTGCTGTTTCTCTGGATTTGATTTATGCTTCCGCCCTCCCATCGTTTTCTGTAAATGCCATAAGCAGTAATCATCTACTAGTACCAAGCTGTACAAAATTTCTTGTCTAACCTCAAATTTCCAGGATAATAACTGGTAACTTTTCTTTCGTCGGGAGCGGAACCGTCGCCTGGAACATCTTCTCCTTGGCTGGTTCATCCTTCCATATTATCCGGACGAATCGGAACTTCACTTGACCTCGTTAGATATCGCGATAGTATTTTGTAAAGTCGACAAGTATGAACTGTCAAAGTACAAAGTAAAAAAACTTCGAGAAAATTTGTGTCTATCTCGTCCGAGGTAGTTTGTAGTACCTGTTATCTTGAACACTGACGGTCATCCCTTTCTCAGCAACAGATGTTTCGGAGTACTTTTGAAGCTATAGTTTTGTTACTTCGTAATGAGACGCTACTTGCAGTTATTCGCACCCACACACAAACACACACACAATTTGTTACAGTAGCACACTGAGAATAAACCTTACCACAGGCAGTCGTTCATCATAGGCTAGCGAGCTGTCTTCTCCGTGACACGTGCGAAAGTAATGGAGTAATGAATCACAAGGTAAATGCACGCTCACGTTTCAGAATGGGGACTTTGTGTGGGAAGGCCGTAGGCGTCTTTCACAGGAACGCCGGACACGAAACTCGTGACTGTCATTCACGATCAAGAGACGAGTCTAGAGACAGCCTCTGCAACTTCCTGTATTCAAACTCCGATGCAAACATTATAGGCAGACTAAAACTGTAGTGGGCTCAAAACGTCAGACACAAAAATGTACACTACAGTCCGTATTTAGGCGTTTAACAGTAAGTTAAGTAATTACTGACAAATTTCTTCATTACAAACTTCAGTTCCGAAGATGATATTGTTGTTTCCTGCGTAAGCAATAAGTCGCGATACAATAAAGACTAAATTACTTAAGTACTGCGTTACAGTTCAGTTTGAGACATCAAAATATGATAAACTTCAAAAATCTATTATTTAACTGAATAATGGTAAGCTATAGACACGAGGATGTTCCGGCCCCAGCTTTCTATCAAGAACAGAGGATGTGTAAGCTATTTACTTTTTTATTTTCAGCGGATTCTATAGCGTTAATGTATAAGCTTTTGCAGATGCTATCTGTATAATTCGCCTTTTTTTCTTTTTTTTTTACGGCCCCCATTGTTTCGACTACTTTGTTGCAATCTTCCAGCGTTTCCGCATTTTCCCTCATCGCGTACTGTAGCGAAAAAATTCTGTATTGTGTGCGCTACATTACTTCCATCGTTATATTAACATACGTATTACCCCTACTGTCGCTGTATGAGCAGATTAACTACTCGTAGTCCCACAGTCCTTCATTCCTAAACACTCTCAAGGAATTCCAATACTTTTCCTCTGCTGTTCGTAGACACGTGAAATAAAATGAATATGTGGCAGAATCTGTTGCTTCTGAGGAGCAGAGAGTATGTTGTTGATGTATTCGAAAAACAAGCATAACCTGTCATAGTGGCAAGAAAATGTTAGGACTGACAGGAGACTGGATAGAGGAGCAGTATTGGAATCATCTAACTTCTCAAGGTTTTCATATACCTGAATCCTTGGTTTCGGTTAACAGGTTCAGATCTGTTGATAGCACTCAAATATAGATGTTAGTTATTGTACTTTTTAATTGACCCATACTGGCAGCACCTGCTATGTTATTTGCCATATACAATGAATAAAATAAAAACTCAAACTCTCTTATTAACAATTTGCTTGAATTCCTTCTTTGCCGATCCTGTCATCACAGCGTCGCACGAGCTTCGAGCACGTCACTGTTCTGTGGAAACTGGACGAATCGGGGTCCAGTGGAGTATACAGAGCGCCACAGACACGCAGCGATATCCCGAATGAATACTGTCAGAAACGGGAGCCGGAACGTCGAGAAACAGGGAGAATTGGCAGGACGTGTTCCGATATGGGATTTATACAGCGTACAGCTTTTTTCTTCCGAGTCAGTGGATCGAACTGTCTAAGGCAACAGTCTACTTGGATGTCATTTGCAGTCACTTTTTCGTCCCACAAATCTGTGTAAATGTCGGCTGATTTCCCATTTTCATCTTCCATACATGGTATGAAAATCGAAGCGGGAAATTCAACAGAACAGAGGTAACGTAATTCGTTTAGAGATAGTGAACACGAAGCTTCAGCGTGATTTAGTTTAAGAAGGTTAGCACAGAAACAATTCAAGGAATTTTCAGTCACGTTTGATTGTTACTGCTACATTCGCGTCTCCGTAAGTTTTAAACTACTTATAAATAAAATAGTAATCAAAGGTACGGATGAATAAACGAAAACAGCACGCTGAACACACTTGTTCAGAAAGTATCCACAAAACAGTCCACGCAAGTTCAAAGTTCTTTGCTGCAACTATGCAGCTACAGTACTACCTACAAACAAATCTTTGATGTGTTTATACGTACACTACGCGGCACACGTCTTGTGTGGACTGCATTGTGATGTTCTGCAGAATACGAAAAATGATATTGCGTGATTAGCAATTATTTGTGACTGTATATCCATACAATTAATTATTCTAATGTTATATAAACTGTGTATTGTTTGTTGCAATACGAATGTACAGTAACAATAACTGTGTGAACACATGAACGGTAATTTAGAGTATTTGAAATGCCTTTGCACATCAAAAAATTACCAAGTAGTATAGCAGCCCTCCTTCAACAAAACAATACATTAATTTTAAAACTAGTTTTGAATTTTTTGAGTAAATGTAATCTTGCGCTGTTCTGTAATAGAAAATTCTTTAATCACTGAGAGATCGCTCTAGGGCCTTCAGGGCTAAAAATTTTAAAAAGCAAATTGTAAAATTATTTCTTTGTGGCTTACTACAGATTCGGTGGGTCAGTCGTAAAGTGCGAGGCTACGAATCCAGTCGTAGGTCAGGCCTAGAATTTTTATCTGTCACTTGTCATTTATTTCCCCTCTGGCAATGTACGTTAATGTGAAAAATTCCGAGCTGCACCATTGTGCGGGGTCCAGGTTGATCATCAGTGCAGAGGTCGGAGGAAGGCGCCCAATGGGACGATGCCTGGCCAGGCGGCGAGGTACTGAAACCAATTTTGGGTAAAATGAAATGGTATGATCGTGTGGCTTAAGTGGCGACCTGGTACATGTCTTAATATCAGATACCGCTTCGTCGACTTTCGCGTCGATGAAGATGAGATTAAATGGGTAAAACAACAAAGAAGATCATTCTCAGAGGGAGTATTGAGACTGGCTATGACGTGCAGCCCCAGTGGGGAACAGTTAAGTGGGAGGTGCCCCAGGGGTCGGTGCTGAGACCGCTGCTGTTTCTTAAGTGATATTCTGCTATTACAGGTGATGCTAGAATATTTCTGTTTGCTGGTGACACCAGCTTGTTAGTGAAGGACGTTGCTTGCAGTGTTGATACAGTATCAAATAACGCAGTTCAAGACGTAAGTAACAGGGTGTAGAAAACTAATTGATGCGAAATCACAGTATCAGTCAGTTTTCTCAGTTTGTAACACACAATTCAACAAAAACTGTCATTTTGATTACACAGAACGGGAATATGATTAGTGAGAAAGAACAGTTTAAATACCTAGGCGTTCAGATAGATAGTAAACTATCGTGGAAAACCTGTGTTCAAGATCTTGCTCAAAAGCTAAATGTTGCTTTATTTACCATTAGAACAGTATCTGAAGTAAGCGATAGTTCAACAGGAAAGGTTGTCTACATGGCTTATTTTCATTCAGTTATGACGTATGGTATTATGCTTTGGAGGTAACTCTTCTGATTGAAAAAAGGTATTTTTGCGTGAGAAACGCCGGTTCGAACAATATGTGGTGTAAGTTCGCGAATCTCCTGTCACCCTCTGTTCAGTAGTCTTGGGAATTATGACAATGGCGTCTCAATACATATTTTCTTTTAAGTCACTTGTTGCTAACAACATCCGCTTATTCCCACGAGTTAGCAGCTTTCATTCAATCAATACTAGGCATAAATCCAGTCTGGATTCGGAACACATCTGCTTGACTCTTGTAAAGAAAGGGGTGAAGTATTCTGCTGCATTCATTTTCAACCATCTGCCTCTAGGATTCAAAAGATATTAGCTGTAATTCGTGTGCTTTCAAGTCTAAACTGAAGAGTTCCCTCACCGCTCACTGCTTCTATTCTGTAGAGGAAGTCCTGGAAATAATTTAAAAATTAAGCTAATTCCTGTTTTACTTTGATGATTACAGATATTTAAATTTATGACTTGTCGTCTCCATACGATTCATATGCGTTTCATTTTATCGGCTATTACTCTTCTGTTATAATTCCATGTGCTGACTAGTTCCATGACCATGGAGACTTGATACTCATTTTGGAACACGACATATAAAATATAAGTATAAAAACATCCAGTCCCCTTAGCGAAGGAAATCTCTGAAGCGGCGGGGAACCGAACCCGCTATGCCGCGTTGTAGAGTCAGCGGCGCGAACTACTACTTTTGTTTTCTACGTAGCCCTGCCAATCACACTCCACATTTGCCTGCGTCGGAACCACTAGATCACGAGCTGTGGATAACTTCCTGGTCTTTACGTATTTCAGGCTAGAGATGGTTCCATGATATTTAGGGGGTGTTTGTCGTAGTTCAGTCATTCATTTTGGTCTTCAGGCTTTGCCGCCGAGGCGTTGTCATCATTTTTCTGCTGGTAATCCCTGTTGTACTTGGGCCATATTTTGATCACGTAACTCGCAATCCATCGGTTACTCCCTGAGGCTGAATCCGGTGTTTTTTTCTTTTTCCTGCTGTGAAGGAGGTGGATGGACCCCTGAAAGCTTCTGCTCTACTGGGCCATAGGTTTGTATCTATAATTTTCTTTCGGATCTCTTTTATTACAATACTTAACTTAATTTCTAACACTTCTATTGTAATTACTAGAAGTTGAGCTACGTTTACAGTTTACAATTCGTTAGGTTTCTTTCTTGTTTTTAAATAAAAATCGTTATTTTTCCTTCTTGATTACTACTGACTAGAGGTAGGTCTACAAATGATTTTCTAGCAGAAGCTGGTTAAGGGTTTTTGATTTCACAACATTTTTATGTCTGAATTGCTATTAACATTATAATTTATGATGCATTATTGGTAAGTGAACTGACGGTTTGGGTCTGGACAGTGATGATGCGTACGTTTCGCTAGAGGTGTTCGTTGGTAATTTGTTATTTAAGCTGCTTCTTGTGTGGTCAGGTGTTGATGCAATGGTTAGGTTTCAGGTTTCGGCGTTTTAGTGTTATTTAAACGTCTAAGTCTATGTCATCTTTTTCAATCTCAATTGGATGGTTCTAGTCTCTCTAGTAGATAAGCTGGGAAGGGGATATTTTCTATTAGTGTTTGAGTTACTTCTGTCCTGAGGCGGGTTGTATGTCGAGGTTGTTTTCCATGATGGTTCTGGGAGGATAGATTTATTTAAATCTGGATTTGTAGTTTATTCTGGGACGAGCTGTTAATACGTTTCTCATGTGTGGAACAGGTGCAGTATTTATATTTATGTGGAGCTAGGTGCTTCGTCATCGGTCCGCTCCGCGCCTAGTCCCACACAGGCATAAATACTGGACCCATTCCACACTGGATTCAGTCTCAGGGACTGATGAAGACTGCGAGTTGCGCGATCGCAATATCGTGCAAATGTGACGCGGAATTACTGTTACCGCCAAGAAGAATCAGGATGTTTAGTTCAACAGTCTCGGAGAACAAGCGTTGGGCTTTCTACTACATATTCATGATGGGAATCCTGTGGACATTCCGGTTTTTCAAGGTGACGACAACCTTGTTCACACATACATTTCTGATTTGTCGAACATTAAAGCTCCCTATCACGCCACTCCTGGCACGCTGAATCACCCGATCGTAATCACATGATAATGTCTAAGATTATTTGGAACAGCGCATGAATCGTAGCAACTAGCTTCGTCGCAGTTTGGTACCACCCTGGGGTCTAATCTCGAATAAGCAGTTCCGCTGGACATGGCGTAGTTGAAGAAAGGCGGTGTTTCAGGGTACTGGCATGATGTATCGGTTGTGGGACAGCGGGGGGGGGGGGGGGGGGGGGGGGTCCTTTCCATGCAGTGTGCTTAATGGGATGGTCAATTGTGAAGGATGACTGACAGGGGCAACATTGGCTACAGTAGACGGGGACGCAGCGTCTCCGATGGCGCATCAGCCGGCTGCGGGGTCGCGTGCGTCGCTCCAGTTGGAGCTGAAGAGACGCGGCGTCCACGCGGACGGTCGCCCCACAGTGCCAAACGGCAATTGACCTGTCCGGCCGTCCGCCGGTCGCGTCTGGCGAGTCGCTGCGTCGAACTGCGCCTGCTTGCTGATGATGATTTGCAGCGCTCGCGTCAAGTGGCCGACCCGCCTCTGACGCCGCCGACACACGGAAGAGGAGTGGGAGTGTTCTTTTTTTTTCTTTTTTTTTTTTTGCGAGTGCACTCACGCTGCAGTGGGCACCCACTTGTCCCTGGGCTATACCCACTGCTGTTGTGCGGACAATAGTTCAGAGATCCCTGCCCACACCACGGGTGGTCCTGACCTGCACACCACCGCAGGTGTGGAGCAACAGCTACTTCCACAAATACAACCTCCCCTGCGGTGTTGGTCCCTACTCGTTGTCAGGTAGTGAACTGTTGCCTTACACCGTAGGACCGTGTGTGATTTCTTCCCCCTCCCGTCCTTCCTCTCCCACCCCTTCCTCCCCAACCACACACACGAAATGATGTTTCATCTGAGTTAAAGGTAAGTCTTTAATGACGTCGATGTCGACCTGGTTTTGGTGTTCATTGCTTCCGTAATTGCTTCGTGACAGCGCTTCTTATCGGTAATATACATGAAGTAGGATTCAGCACTGAATAACTGCATCTCATCTCACACACGTTACGTGGGTGGTACTGATAATGTTTGGAATGAGAATTAAGCGAATATCGGCGCATACTACACACGCAGTATACGGGGCTCATGTCGTATTCAATGACAATGTCATTAAATTTACGAACATCTCTTCTAGTCCACCTATGTTTATACTATTGCTCAGGTGACCCTCGTATATTCTTACTTTATATCGTAAGTTTACTTAATGTGCCTGAGAAATGTAAAGGCCACCGTTGTATATCCGGTCATGGTAGCGTTTCTCTGGGGAACCTCATTAGACACCAGCGTAACCTCGTCGACTTCACAACATGCGGTGGCACCGAAAAAGGGATCTAAAACGAGTCACGTCTCAGCTCCTCATTCAAGGAAAGCCGACGCTTAATGAACGTTGCTGACCTTCACGGCAAACGCGGAAACTCAGTAGGAAGTTGTTCCACTGTGACAGGATGAGTTCTTTCACCCTTTGGCTTCATTACGGAAGCGTGTGATAGAAGCGTAGAATTTCTGGAATATCAGAGACAGTCGCGGAACGGGATGATTCTCGAGCCCAGAAAACCTCCTTGATACCTTTTTTTTTTTTTTTTTTTTTTTTTGTCCGACGCTCCGCTCTGTGCAGTGATCAGCTGCTTGGTGTTTCGTACGCTTTACGATTAAGTGGCCTACCTGAACCTGTCAGCCGATGAGTACGAAGCAAAGGGTTAGTGCCCCATTGCCGACCGTAGTGACCCACATGTAGTGACACGGCGGGCCAGGAGAACAGAGCAGGGCCAGGTGTAGTGACCGCACGCTCGCTTCCTGCTGACCGCTGCTGACTGACTACTGCAGCTGCTGACTGCTGACCACGTGCTCTCACATCCGCTCCACAGCTGACTTCAGGACAATGACGCTCCTTGGCACTCACTTTTTCAGTCTTTTTTTTTATCTCGGGTCTTCAGTCTTCTCTCTGGTTTGATGCGATCCTCTCCAGCGCCCAGTCTCCTCCTCTCACAGTGGTACCTACACCTTACGTCCTCAATTATTTGTTGTATAGATTTTACTCTCTGTCTTCCCCAACGTTTGTGTGTTTTCTGCAACTCCCTCTAAATATCGCTGAAGTTATTCATCATTTGGTTTTAGAGCTGTTGCACTAGCTGTGTTTCCAGACAAAATTATTCGATATAAGGCCCACCTCTATCGCAAAGAAAATAAAAAAAAACCTGATTATTTTTCACATAAACCCAAACATGTTTCACCAGTTATATGTCATCGTCAGTGGGTATTTTTTTAGGGCTAAAATCAATTTTTGCCTGTTGCTAGATTGTCAACTGCAACTACATGATGTTACTGTAACTTCTATTGGCGTCTTAACAAATCACTTTATGCGTAAACATAATTATGTTCTGCACAAAGTTTTTGCGATTTTACTTTGCTATTACTTACTGTTAGATTTCAAATACCCTTTCCCATCTGCATTCTCATCTATCGTTGAAATGCACAAACAAACGGTACACATATTTTGTGGGACTTACTCTTCAACAGCATTTTTCCACCTTACGTTTGGTGTTGCTGCCGTAATGTCTACTCGGGGTTCAAGTTCGTTTACATTTCGCAGAACTGTGTAAACAATACTTATTGACGATGGCACAAATGTGCTAAAACATGTTTGACAGTTTTTTACAGAAGAGCTGAACCTTGTATCTAGTAATCATTGCTGTTATTCTCTGATGTCCTAGTAAATCTGCTATCTCACTGTCCCGTCATCTAGTTGGAAGTTTTCCACACACACCTTACTTCTTTCTCCGATTCTGGGGGCGGATATTACGTATCTCATCAGTCCACTTAATTTCCGGTATCCTTCTGTAACACCGTAGCTCAAATGCCGTAAGGGGCAGCCAAAAGAGTTAATGGTATCAGAATTACCCTCCGATACACGCCGTTAGGTGGCTTGCAGACTATGATGTAGATGCAGGAAACGATACAGATGGAAAAAAGTAGGTAAACAGTTTATTATTTCAAACGTAATCGCCATAATTCTTAATACATTCATCCCACTATGGCACAAGACGGTCAGTACATACTGGAAAAATGTTTGCGGTTGCCTACGGAACCATAATTGTACCCAGGTGTGCACCTCTTCGTACCAAGCAAACTCGGCGGCCACAGATGTCTTTCTTCAGGGCTCGAGCAATATGGAAATCTCGTGAGGAGAGATCGGGACTGCGCGGAGGATGTGCAAAAGCTTCTCAGCAAATTTGAAACAAGCTCGGCAACACTTGTGCGGGCCATTTATCAGCTACAGCTATTTGCGGCAGGTAAACAGATCTATTACCAGTTCAGATCCTCAAAGAATCATCTGAAGATAATCAGCAAGGGTCGCATACTTAATTATTTGTAATCTCAGAACAACAAATCGTGTATGGATTTGCGAAATATGCTACGCTTACGGAAGAGTAATTTCTGCAGTCGTAATGTCTCAGATACTACGTAATTTTACAAGCTACACGTGATGTAGTGTACTGGCACTAAGTGTATATCAGCTCTGTCCATGTGCTTTATAATTTTGGTTTGTAGTACCACACAACGCTTGATGGTAAGAATATCTGGTTCGTATTTCAAATTACCTGCTGTCTTGGTTTCTGCTCCAACGTCTGTAAAAACATCTACATATCAAGACCTATATTTTGCGTGTATAATCAAACACACCCGAAAATATTCACACTCAAATACATAAAATACGAATAACCGGCTATATGGAAGAGCTGTCCTGCAATGTATATAGCTTGTATATAACACAGGGTTATTGTGTGTATTGTGGTCAGTGTTCAGTGAAAGAATAATGTTACTTTTCAAAGTTTTTTTAACTCTATAATATTATAGAGCCAGACGTCTGATTTTCAGTTTTGTTACAGAATTTTCTTCAGTTCCACTACTCCATAAAATTTTGGTGACAGCAGCACGAAATGGCCATGGTGAAAAAGTGACTACAAAGGCAAAATGCAATTACAGAGGAGGTTGTACTTTATTACATGCGTACTCTCGTCTAACGATGAAACCGGTGATGGGCTGTTTACCTATAATCGATATAGTAAATTATTGTCATTGTTTGCTGTCTACGTCTCAATATGAAATTTCCACTGGTCCGAGTATGGAAGGTCAAAGTCAGTTTTCTAAAAGATAACACCGGAATTTGAGAATACAACAGTGTTAATGAAAACGTTACTGCAGTGTCAATGGAAACGGTGACCGTTGTTAATAGCGGACCCACATTATTTTGGTACGCTCCGTCTTCATGCGCTGTATGCAGTGGGCGCTCAGCATTCGTTACATAATTATTTTCCCCGTTACCTGTGTCTGCTTGCATAAAGCTGTTCAGAGTTTCTTCATAAGTTATATGGCAAAGGAGTCAGTCGTACGGCACTGCACTTCCTATACACATTAGCATACATCTACATTGCGAGCAAACCCAGAAGATTTATTTAATGGTTCTCCTGCATATAACGCAACAGTAGACGCTTATGAGATAGGTGAACCGAAATAATATAATACGGAATAAGACTTTCAATATTCGTGTAGAATATGGATGAAGTACAGAAGCAGATGAGTCATTTTCAAATCTGCAGAAATTTAGTAGACATATCAGAAGCGGAAAGCCAAGGAAACTGCCTTGTTAAAAAAAAGTGCAAGAACGAGTGTAGTTTATCAACATTGCGTTTTAAAGTAACATGGTGCTCTGATAAGGCTGTGGCGTACCATTAGCCCCTCTAGTTGAAAAGAAGTGAGGTACAACACCCAGATGGGACACACAAGATGCTTAAGGCAAAATGTGTATCTTTAATAGACGAATCAGGCAAAGCATATTTACGACAAAGTGATGTACTTCTGTAAAACACTAGCCTGCAAGTGCAACAACGGCACTGATATAAGCAGCAAAAAGAGAAAGAGCAAGGTATGATAAAGCCTACAGTATCTAAGAAGAATGTTTGTTCATCACTCAGAAGAGACGAAGAGTTTAACATAGAACAAAAAGAAATGGAAGATAGTATTAAATGTCAGGAGGTCTACGTCCACCCTCCTCTTACTACGAATACACACAAACACGTACAGTTATTGTACAGACACTAAAATAGAACTATGTGATTAACGGTCTTGATAAAGTCTGTCCACAAATATGAAAAAAGTTCTTGAATTTTCGAGGAGAGAGGCTTTGAGTTAACTTTCCGTAAACGTCATCATTCTTTAGATGGAGAACTGCGAGACAGAAAGTTGGCAGCGAACTTTTTGTAGTAGCACCTCCATTTGTCCGTAATGAGGAGCCAGAACACTGAGAAATACAGATCATTGTGGCTGCGTGAGAATTTAAAGCCCACTTCTCTCAAGCACGAGTCCATTTTCCTAACTACTACACCATCTCAACCGCCGTCAAATGATGAAAAGAAGTTACTGAAAACTTGAGCAGGGATCCTAGCAAGGCGATATGAAACACAACTTTAAAACAATACAGGTTCAGTACAAAAACCATTACATCTCTGTCTGTTTTGAATATCGATGGGAAGGTGATAAGCAACAGTTTCTTTCGCAGTTCGTGACGTTATGACACTCCGTTGTCTGTATGACGCAAATATACAATCTTATCAAGGTAGGGACCATTTTTGACGTTACAGTACTTTAGAGAGCCAAAGCGCTATCGGCCAAATAGGCCACCTGACGCAAACTCTTGCAGAAACACGCAGTTAAGCATATCGTGATTGACAGAACTTTCAGTATCACTATTTATAGGATTCTGAACGTCAATCGCTTTCGTCCTTGCAAGTCTGAACTGGTACCAAGTTCGTGGAGAAATGTTGACGTAGAAAATCAAGGCAAAGCCTTAAAAAGGTGCAGCGCAGAAAATATGTGTATGTAAAGGAATCCTACGATCAAATTCTTGTAATGGCTATCTTATCCATTGGTATTCAAAGTTCATTTTGCAATGCACTAGTAATCTAAGAGTAGCTTTTGTATATCAGTTTCAATGTGGTAATCAAGTGCAGAATTGTTCAACATATTTAACATGTATCAGGTACGAGGGGGAACATAAATAGATTGGCAGTAGATGAGCGTTCAGAATTCTCGGAAAGAACTGCGATGATGATGTCACATCACGACCTAGATGTGACTGATAACGAGTGAACCTTTGAATGTGCGATGCGCCTTTGTGTTATGGAACTGTGACAGATGCCACGTAATGCTGATCTACTACATCAGTAATATTTCCTTCGCCTCCTACTTAGCCCAACGTCGAACGACAGGAGAAAGGAAAAATGTGAGAATTCAGGCTTATGCACTTTCCCTAGTTTTGTGGGAAACAGGAATGGGAAAAAGCTAACGGCAGCTGTAAGTACGTCTCACACAATGTTTTCATTCAGGACGCCATTCTCCAAGCTCTATTACGGCGCGGACTCTCGTAACAGCTGCAGTATCTCTAACAGCGGTAGCTTCTACATAACAGCGAATAACTTTCGCTTCCCTCGTGTCTTGCCAAGTTTTAAACAAGATCGCCAAGAATTACATTTCCAAAGACGAAGACAACCGGTGAATAATCCTGTGACTCCAAAGTAACCAGTACCACAATTCTATGGAATTAATTTTTTCTAAGTATTTTCAAGAATAGTCCAAACCCATTGCCGAAAATGATTAAAGAGCTAATAAAACAAACTTATTTAAAAATTCAATTACAAAGGTAGTGAAAAAAAATACTTTCTATAAAGCGGAGAATCACTTAGATAACACTGCATAGGAATATAATACAAAGTGTAACACAAGTAAATAAAGCAATTCTGTCATTTTGCATGACACTTTCACATTGCTTTTTTTCTGCTAAAACTTTCTCTGAATCCCTTTTCTCACTCATAATGAAGATATGCTGACTCAGTTTTTCAGGCACTTAAATGGAGAGCTGCAGTGCACAAGATAGAACCAGACATCTTTGTCATTTTCCTGAAGTGAGTTGGTAGCGTGTGCAGTGACTGGTTTTTGAGAAATAAACGTATAACATAGCACTAGCTTTTTATATTATCAAATAATTTCTTTACGTGAATGCTTAAGCCGCAAAACGTAGTGACGATTTAAGAAGAGGGAAATGGGTTGTAGGTGTGAATTGATATTTGTGTTTGGTTCAAATGGCTCTGAGCACTATGGGACTTAACTTCTGAGGTAATCAGTTCCCTAGAACTTAGAACTACTTAAACCTAACTAACCTAAGGACATCGCACACACCCATGCCCGAGGCAGGATTCGAACCTGCGACCGTAGCGGCCGCGCGGTCCCAGACTGTAGCGCCTAGAACTGCTCGGCCACTCCGGTCGGCATTTGTGTTAGGGAAGGCGTTGGACTACGGTAGTCTGTCCAACTAATAACCTTAATGCTTCGGTGCTGTAGTGGTGAACACCTCCGCCTAGTAAGCAGAAGGCCTGGGTTAAAGTCCTGGCCATGGCACAAATTTTAATTTATTGCTTCAGCTTCTATCCCTATCGAGTTTAATCACGGCGTTTGTGCACTATGGATAAACGATCGAGACTGTTCTCTTTGGGAGGAGAGTGGCCCTAATCTCAGTACGGCCATCCTGATTTACGATTTTCGCTGTTCCCCGTAATCTCTTCAAAATCTCTGTCCAATCCTTGTCAAACTAAACCTCTAAGTATGGAAATATCTGTAAGTATGAATTAGGACTTTTTTGTTCCTAAACTGTAATACCAAATGTCCAATATCCTTGTAATGTAAAAGTGATCAAACGATGAATATGACAACTTCTGCTGCTACTACTACTACTACTACTACTACTACTACTAAGCCGGCCACGGTGGTCATGCGGTTCTAGGCGCTCAGTCCGGAACCGTGCGACTGCTACGGTCGCAGGTTCGAATCCTGCCTCGGGCATGGATGTGTGTGATGTCCTTAGGTTTGTTAGGTTTAAGCAGTTCTAAGTTCTAGGGGACTAATGACCACAGCAGTTGAGTCCCATAGTGCTCAGAGCCGAGAGCAGCTGCTGCTGTCAGATGTTAGACATAAAACACAAAGTCGAGTTGGATCAGGCTGGTCAACAATCTGACCGTGGCAATTTCAGAGGAACCACCCCAGCAGTCGGTTCAACCAGTGTAGAAAAATCGTGGAACACCTGAACTCGGACGTTTTGATGGGGATCTGAAACCCGTTCCACCCAAAACTACCGTCATTTGTAGGGCGACCTACATTTTAATCGAAGTTAAACACAATTTTCAACTTAGAGAACGCGTATTGAGGACTGAAAATCATGTTAAGTGACAGAAAAAAATCCAAGGACATGTGCAGGTAGCGGCACGACCGTTTTGTTTCCTGTCCGACATTTAAGTACGAGCATCTAGCTAGTTGTGTGCTATTGAAACTTCGTTTACTCTCTAATGCGTTAAGATTTCAAAAGCGACAAAGGCTGTGGGCAACATTGACGAATGTATTTGTTATCGATAACAAACTTTTCAATGGATAGAACAAAAAATATTGAGTATCTGCTTGTAAGGAGTACAATATAATAGGATTTGTATAAGTGTCTAAGACGACTGTTGTTAACATTTAGGAAATCTCACTTAATGCTGCAGTCACGTTGGAGAACAAACAACCGATTGAAGAAGCTGTCCATTTCGCCTACTAATCACTCTTCCCCCACTGTAAGTAACCTTGTCAGTGAGGAGCCACGACAGTTGCGTCGTTCCTTAGCAACGGAGCGGACTGGACAAATAGCACATGACAATTTAATTTACGAGCGACAAGATTTTAGCTCGACATAGCGTCTTAAAGAGTGCTTGCGTCGCCCCTGTTTTCAAGTGGCAACACTATTGTCCGACTGCATAAAAGAGTACATCACTTTTTCGTCAGTCCCAACGACTGCAAATAAAGCTCTCGTCTCCGTTTAAAAGAGCAAATGCAAAGATTAGTAGCTGGCAAACGTCTGGTACAAGAAAGGTGTCAGATAATTTTGTATGTCTACTGTCTGTTTACGAGTGTAGTGACGACGGACAAAGATGATGCTGAGGACTACAACCGCTTGAAAAGACTTTTTTTATTCGCAGTGAGAGTGCATATATAAAAAAATAATATCACACTTAATTTTTTTAAATGTTATGACGTTTGTTTTAATAACAGTGGCTTGTATGCTAAGAGGAGCTGTGGAATGAGACAGCTGAAGGCATCGCCTCTACAGTGGGGTTAACTCCCTGAACCTTCCATTTCCTATTGAACCTAAGTCGGGCCGTATCTAATCATCCGATACACTGCGTTCTCCACTAACTGACACGCCCTTCCGTCATAAACACAGGTTTCCGAAACTATCGTTTGGTTTCCATTTGCTGGCTTGACGACTGCAGTGCGTGGGTGTGCTTCAGTTCCTGCCTCCGGAGGTTCAGTTTCGAGTAACAGCCTTGCAGCACCTTGACGTTTTGATTCAACTGCCTGCCCTTTCGGAAAGCCTTACCACTTACGTCATATGATGACGCTTGGAACATATTACAATATTATAATGAAATATTGTTATCATTCCACGACCATGTTGTGGAGTGCAACGAATGAGTTTTTAGCATTTATTGCTTCGTTTATGGACGACTGACAAGTGTGTGTATCGTTTTCTTTTTACTGACAAAAAAATCAATTTCACGTTTGACCATTTCCACTCTTGTAGCTATTGTGACTCACGAATACAAAGCAACATACTTTACAACTGCGTAATAATGCGGGCTGCACTAGCGATCTTGTGGTAGAGGTTGTGGTAGTAACCGTGGTAGTGGTGGTAGTAGTAAAAATGGTTCAAATGGCTCTGAGCACTATGGGACTCAACTGCTGTGGTCATTAGTCCCCTAGAACTTAGAACTACTTAAACCTAAGGACATCACACACATCCATGCCCGAGGCAGGATTCGAACCTGCGACCGTAGCAGTCGCACGGTTCCGTACTGCGCGCCTAGAACCGCGAGACCACCGCGGCCGTCCAAGCAGCAGCTGCCGGAATTGTCATGGTGAGGAGGAGGTAGAAAAATGTGAAACACTGCGGAAGACAGTTGAATTTAGAAATAAAGGTTAGTAAATCAATCATCACTGGTATGCCCAGTGACAAAACAAAGTAGTAGGCTTTTACCAGAAATATTGACCCTTAGACAATGTGTCTAATACTGTATTTTAAAATTGACAGTATGCCATCTTAGGTACTACAAAACATTAAAACACTTGATAATGGCATTGTAAAGCCGAAATCATGAACGTGTAAATGTAACATTGCAAACAAAAAAAAAAAAAAAACAGCCTTTTGGCGGTACTGCTTTAAAGAAACATTGAGCGTTCTCCTGTGGGGAAGCCATTTTTACGATATAGGTCACACAGCGCTCCCTGTGGCAAAGCGACACAGCTGTACAGAAACTTCATAGGTTCCCTAGCAGACCTGTAACAAAAAACAAATATTACCATCAAAAATATAATAAATATTTAATCTTGAAATCAAGGACGCGCTGTAATTTTGTAGGTGTATTTAGTCACATGACGAAACTGCCTGCGAAATTTATTGCGCATACAATTAGTAGCCGGCCGCGGTAGCCGTGCGGTTCTGGCGCTGCAGTCCGGAACCGCGGGACTGCCACGGTCGCAGGTTCGAATCCTGCCTCGGGCATGGATGTTTGTGATTTCCTTAGATTAGTTAGGTTTAAGTAGTTCTAAGTTCTAGGGGACTTATGACCTAAGATGTTGAGTCCCATAGTGCTCAGAGCCATTTGAACCATTTTTGAACAATTAGTAGCACAGGCGTGATAGAGTTAAATGTTATGCATGATGAGGCAGTTTTTCACGTATCTCATTGTTTATTACAGCATATCTCCTGAACTATGATAAGTAGGTGATCCATGACCCTACAACCATTGTTGCATGACAGTAAGGGATATGTGTACTAAGGTTGGTTGAAATCGGTCCTGTGTTTTAGGAGATGTGGAACATACAGGCATACATAATACATCCATTTTATAATATTTATGGAGTACATACAGTTCGTACGTGGGCGTCTTCCCTTTCGATCCCTTTCGCCTGTTCATAGGCGGAAAAGTTGCGAGGGAGCCGATGTGGTAGTCGTCACCTGGACTGTGACGTGAGCGGAGGATTGAAAACCGGCCAGAACCGGTGAAGGGTTGCTCTTTGACCCGCCTGCATTGTTCTCCGGCGGTATCTCTCTGCTCGCGGGAAGCTCGGCTTTGCACCCTGCTTAATGCCGCTCCCAGTCCCGGACGTGGGGGCGGTAGCGCCTGATACGCCTCCTGCCTCCTGTACCAGCCTCCGCCGCTGTTTACCACGTCTGCCCAAACAGGTGGGGCAGCGGCGGCTCACTGGACACGCATTCAAGAGGAGCGCGCTTCAGATCCCCGTCCAACCACCCACAGATAGCCGGAAAGCGTTTACGGAGAATGCCTGGTAGGTTTCGGTCCTTTTACTTCCCCGTATGTCCTCAAACAGGAGTCCGCCCCTGGTAGCCGAGTGGTCAGCGGGACGGAATGTCATTACCTAACGGCCCGGGTTCGATTCCCGGCTGGGTCGGAGATTTTCTCCGCTCGGGGACTGGGTGTTGTGTTGTCCTTATCATCATCATTTCATCATCGACGCGCAAGTCGCCGAAGTGGCGTCAACTCGAAAGACTTGCACCAGGCGACCGGTCTACCCGACTGGAGGCCCTAGCCACACGGAATTTCTTTTCTCAAACAGGGCTTGGGCTCCGCCCCTAATGATCTAATCGTCGACGGAGCGATAAACGCTAATCATCATTCTTTCAAGACCGGAAAACCGGAAATGAGCTCCGGTCGCAGTTGGCTCCTTTTCTGTGATTTTTGAATCACGAAACTTGATTCGCACAAGCTCCTTCATTCCTAAACATAGAAACTTCAATGTTATGGCCGAAGGAGACTTTAAGAGGAAGGGGAGAGAGGCAGAGGAGATGGGGGAGGATGACAAGCCTTGTTTAAGACACTCGACTCGGAAAGAGTGGCCGAAACGTCTTTAAAATTAATTATAAATGATTCCATTAGGCCCTCCCTACACTGTCATAATTAGGATAATTTCGTGCATTTCGGAAAGCCAGTCTCCGACCAAAAAAGGATCAACAGAAAAAATTGTGATGTTAGATCGGAGAATTCGTGGAGGTTGTTGCTAAACCGCCTAAGATACCTAATAGCATTCCACCAGTACATGTACTCTCTCACCTAATTAATCAGTGATATGGGTCATTTAGAAGGATTCACTCAGTGCACTAGGCAGAAAAACAGTTTGCAGTCGGATAACACTACATTAACCACTGTACAGACGAATGCCCCTTTTTCTCCAAGTTTGAAGTTAACAGGCTTCCAATACTACATTATGAAAAATGACCTATAAACCTTAGATATTAAATTTCATTTTGTATAAGCCTTCTTCGTCGCAGCTTAAAAACGTTTCATCAGAGTGTGCCGCCGGCCGCTGTGACCGAACCGACCGCGGTGGTCTAGCGGTTCTAGGCGCTCAGTCCGGAACCGCGCGACTGCTACGGTCGCAGGTTCGAATCCTGCCTCGGGCATGGATGTGTGTGATGTCCTTAGGTTAGTTAGGTTTAAATAGTTCTAAGTGCTAGGGGACTGATGACCACAGATGTTAAGTCCCATAGTGCTCAGAGCCATTTGAACCATTTTCGCTGTGGCCGAGCGGTTCTAGTCGCTTCAGTGCGGAATTGCGCTGCTGCCAGGGTCGCAGGTTCGAATCCTGCCTCGGACATGGATGTGTGTGATGTCCTTATGTTAGTTAGGTTTAAGTAGTTCTAAGTTCTAGGGGACTAATGGCCACAGCAGTTGAGTCCCATAGTGCTCAGAGCCATTTTTGAACAGGGACAGTAATACACGTTGCATAAACAGCAAACCAGCAGTGACTTAGTAGCGCTGCAGTCAGCGCGCGACCTGGCAGTGCTGTCACCGCTGCAGTAGTGGTTATTGTTCGAATTGTACTGTCCCTGTTAACATATGTCGATTAAAACGAATATAGCCCTGGACTAATCTGGGACGGTTCTATCGAATGGGCACGTAAAACTCCGCTTTAAAAATCATTTTGTTTGCAACGGAACCTTCCCATGTGTGTGTGTGTGTGTGTGTGTGTGTGTGTGTGTGTGTGTGTGTGTGTGTGTGTGTGCATGCGTGCTTTAGAAAGATGTAATCCACATCTAACTAAATTCAATTCAAACATCTGATTCATTTCTTTTAATTTTTTCGACATAACCTTCCTACCTCTCAGATTAAATAGAAAACGGATAATTACGTGAGCACATTACTTTAATAGACACACTCCCCAGAGAATGAGAAGCATACGTTTACATGTGGCGTGAAGGTTCATAACTGACCTCTCTCTGTTTGATCTTCCGTCGCCCTTGTCCCCGTTCCTCTAAGGGTTGTAAACCACAGCAGCTCTTCCGCGTTCGTCGTTGCCCTCCACACTAAGTGAGTAATAACACATACAAGGCGTTGCGTACGTAATTAATGACATTCCTGTGACTTAACCAAAAATGTACAACGTAAAGAGCTAGTTACTGGTTAATGTCATATGCCGTCCTCAACCCAAGCGTACTAACACACTTTCTCCACGCTTTCCTAAACACGACAGAATGTTTGCTTACGCAAACAGTGTCAAGGGAACTTTCTTCTTGGAAGACTAATCAAAGATTTCAGCTTTATCTACAAATTCGACGTCAGCTCAACCATAGAGCTCTACTATCAGTATTACACAACTACGGCCACATCGACAATTACCTGCACCCCTCTGTGTTATCCGCTGTTAAACAGTTACTTATAAAGAAATGTTAATGCCGAAACTCACTCTCCACGCGTATGCGCCATCACAACCACTATCTCTTCGAGGTATTGAGGCAAGACCCACTTGTCTAGAAAAACCGCGCGACATCGGAAAAAAAATTGAGACCATGGCATATGTTGACGCAATACTTGTCGCTCGCAACTCACTCTTTTAGGAAAAACCCAATTTCTGCGCTAACCATAATGCAGTCATCTGATAGGTGTCTTTCATGGACGACCTTTTAAGTAATGTTACGCATCACACTGGAACAGTAGACACGTTGACAATCCCATGCGAGAACAGACTTTTTCCCGGAAGAAAACGTAGCCTATGTGTTAATTCAGGGCAAAGAATATCTCCATTCCAAAGTTCATCCAAATCCGTACAGCCGCTTCAACGAGAAGGAATAATAAACATACTAACTCGACGAAGAAAGTAAGTAAGTAATTTCTAGATGGGTGCAACGCAAATTTTATAATATTTGTACTTGCAAAAACGTCATCTGCCCTCACGGTGTACCTGTCACCTGCGGATACGCTCGCATGTCATAATGGAATCCCACTGTCACTGAAAGCCTATCACTTTCTACATGTAAAGGCAAGCGCTCTCTCTGTCGTACAGAATTTAAATGACACAGTTGTTGTGAGTCTTCAGCCGGACATAGTGAGTAATAAAAGCGCTTTCATAAATATGATACAGTTCAGAACTCAAAGAGTAAAATGCTTTTTCTAAGAATAATTTTTGTTCCACATTTCATGCTATACGAGTATTCTTCAAATAAATAAATGTCTTGTCCTACACATACTTAAAAGGAGCCCAAGTGTTAATTCAAGGTATAAGCTAATTCTATTCCAAATTTCTACCAGACCGTCCAGACGTTTCAGAGTGGAGGAGTAACAAACATACTCACACACAAACTTTCGCGTTTATAATATATATAGGTTATTAACTTCTCCACAATGTCAATTTTTTATTGAAACAGGACGCTGAAATCATACCCCACGCAGTCTCTTGGTGGCAGGCTGCACTTCACAATAACAAATACTCCAAGTTCTTAAAACACAGCTATATTGGTCTTTCATTTACCCTTGCACAAATAGGCTACTGAATACATGTCTAGATTGTTCGTTCGTGCTGCAACTAAGTACGAATCGCGAACATGTGAAATAAGGAGGGTGAATAGAAGATGAGAGTGTATTCGACGTATCTGCTACGTTCCTCGCGCTAGGTAGCTACGTGGTCGGCCTTCCCCATCCTGGACGCCACTGCTGTGTCGGTGGGTCGTACATTAAGCTCTACGTAATTCATGCTCGAGTTGATGAGAGGGAGAACCAACAACATTACCCACGAATTGTGCTTTACGTCTGTCCGACGTCCCAGAGATTATGGGCCTCGCATGCTACATCCTGGAGGTTGTGTATGATCTTGTAAACAGCTAGGTTGTGCGACTAGTACCTTATGTAGCTTTCATCTAAGCTCATTTCTTTTTTTCTTGTTTACGTTAAGGACCGGAGCGAATTGCGCTTGCTGTGTTGACTGAGCCCTAGTGGCAGACGAGATAAAATGGTAATGTCAAATTACGCAGGCCTTGAGGTGATTGTCAACTATTTTTACATGCCTTTCCCTATCACATAAATTACTTCAAACGTCATGGACACAATACTGAAATAATAATTGCGGAACTGTTTAACAAAAGCGTTTTAATGCGTAATCAGAAACTACATGCGTTTGAGCATGCCAACGTTACGCAGTTCAGCACAGTTGGTATGTGCCACCACTACTCACGTATGTAAATGTTGAACACAAGAGAGGTAAAGCTGAGGAGAGAGACTGAAACTCAGCTGAGTCACCCTGATGTTGTTTTTTCGTAATTTAACTAAACCACGTTCGCAAAAACCCGGATGGCTACCCATAAGTACTACGGGCGGTTTCCATTGTACCGATCTGCATCGTGGCTCGGAGTCCATGTTAAAAGGTAGGCCCCCGATAATTGTTTGGATAAGTCAGTTGAGCTTGCGCAAAACGGCCATGGTACAGCATCTACAATAAGTCCAAGCCTAGTAGAGGACACTGGTGTTCAAACCAACTTTTGTATTGATGAAACGGACAAAAAATTTGGTACTATTATGAAGCACAATTTGAGTGACTCAGTTTAAAAAATTCTCCATTTTAGAATAGAAGAAAAGTTATTATTCTTCGCAATAACGTACCAGCTGATTTCCGCAGAATCAGTATTCTACCCAGCCACCGATTTAGGACTACTCAGCCATTAATTTCTGAACAAGAAGCAGTGCGCAGAAAAAAGGTTTAATTATAAATATGAAACCACACAAATAAATGAAATGAATGTGCCTCCGTAGGTGAATAATTCGTGCTGTTAGAATGACTTGGCGTTGTATACTAAGAATGAAGATGTCATCATCAACATCAGTTTTGTACTACGCTAGCAGGTCCTTTGCATCTCCATTTGTGGAGGTCCATCGCTTCCTTCTTAATACCGCTGATTGTGCTACAATACAGCACCTCCTCGTCCAAGGTGAGAAGTCTCTTCCTGTCTCGTCTCCTCTTTCCTTTCGCCAATCCTTCTAAAATCGATTTTATAAGACCCTACTTTTTTCTTAATGTATGTCCTATCCAGTTCCGTTTCTTTCTTTTTGTTACACAGTCATTTTCTCTGCTCTCTCACTCTTCTGAGTACCTCATTTTTTCATCTTATCCATCCGAATAACATTTTTTACCATCCGCCGTGTCCTCAACACAAAAGTTACGCCTTTCTTCTTCGTTATCCACGTTTCAGCTCCACGCACAATAATGAGGAAAATATCGAAAAAAATACGTTGTTCTTGACCATTTGTAATAAGTAAGTGTGAGAGATTATATGGTCTCCCCATAATCTCTGGGATTAGCACTCTGGGTAACAGACAAAAAGAAGAGTCTAATTTTGTATTCACTTATTTATTTAGCTTAATTGAATTTCATAGTTTCACTTTCTAACTGAGATGGCGTTATTTAATTATTAAGAGAATCGATCCTTCAGGTGTCCATGGATGTACGTAAGTTCGCAGACGATTCATCTGTACTACATTCTTCTATTCAGATGTTTTACAGTAGAGTTCATTTATGGCAAATTAAAAAAGTTTGCCGAACGGTTACTCCGACGTAGCTACCTTTCTCCATCGGTGATCTGCTCACTTACGCTCGCCTCCCCATCACACTCAAAGTATCATTTAACCAATGTCTGCTTCCCATCCGGCCGGAGTGGCCGAGCGGTTCTAGGCGCTAGTCTGGAACCGCGCGACCGCTAGAGTCGCAGGTTCGAATCCCGCCTCTGGCATGGATGTGTGTGCTGTCCTTAGGTTAGTTAGGTTTAAGTAGTTCTAAGTTCTTGGGGACTGATGACCACAGATGTTAAGTCCCATAGTGCTCAGAGCCATTTGAACCATTTTTTTGAACCAACAACTCTGTGGTTCAATCGCAAGCTGAATAACTGCTGACATAAGGGCCAGAGACGGGCCAACGTGTTATTGACTTGTGAAGCTCTTTCTCTTGATTAATAATCCAATTTTTCTGAAATTGTACTCATTCGTTTTTCTGCACTGTACATCGTATCTACTGATTACCGTCCCATTGGGATACTACCTTCGTGATGAGTCTTCTTTTTTCTTTTTTTTTTCCTTGCACAACCTCTCAAATGTCATTTTCCCGAATTCGAGTCACGGTTCAGTACACTGCTTCGTCGTCTTGAGAAAGGTCAAGACATCAATCACATGCTCCGTTATTTACCGAGCTAGGTGACGCACACCGGATACGCATTCGGGAGGACGACGGTTCAAACCCGCGTCCGGCCATCTTGAGTTAGGTTTCCCGTGATTTTTCTAACTCTCATACCTGGATGGTTCCTTTGAAAGGTCACGGCCGACTTCCTTGCCCATCCTGCCCTAACCCGATGGGAGTGATGACCTAGCTGATCGGTCCGCTCCCCCAAATCAACCAACCAACTCCGTTATTTGCAGGCCTGGGACTGCAGTACGGCCAAAACACTGCGTTGTGTGCCTTCTCCCTCGCGCTTCTCCTTCTGGTCTGCCGTGGCGGGGTGGCACGGCAGTGGCCGGAACACTAGCTGGCTACACAGGGCCCGCAGGACCGTGTGCAGGGCCGGGCAAGTCCTGGCGACGTCCCAGGGGGCACCCGCCGCTATGTTTAGAGGGTCGCAGCGAACCGCCAGGTGCTTCAAGGGTAGCGGGGCGCGCGCCAAGCCACAGCTCCGTGTAGTCTGCAGTGTGTGTACCGACCAACCTGTGCCAGTTGGACGACCTTCCAGCCAGAGGCCGCCGCCGCCGTAATTTGTGTAATCTTTCGTCAGCGCGGCGATTCTTCAAGTGGCATCATCCCACGCGCCGTTTCCCACTTGTCTTCTTTACCGTCCCGTTAAAGGACGAACGCCTTCACTTTCATCTTTCATGTCAGCCGAAAAATTAAAAGCGGCTCGTGAATTAGCTCTTGAGTGGGTGCCCCTGGCAGGGATTCATATGCATCCTGAGTACTATCATCTGCCTAAATGATGTGGTACAGCGTTTAAGTAACTGCATTTGTATTCGTGAGGAACTTGCGTTTACTGCTTCTCAACATAATCCCAACCAATATCAATACACTTGTCCCAGCGATGAATTACACTACTGGCCATTAAAACTACTACACGAAGAAGAAAACGTGCTACAAACCCGATATTTAACCGACAGGAAGAAGATGCTGTGATACGCAAATGATTAGCTTTTCAGAGCATTCACACAAGATTGGCGCCAGCATTCACACAAGATTGGCGCCGTTGGCGACACCTGCAACGTGCTGACATGAGGAAAGTTTCCAACCGATTTCTCATACACAGACAGCAGTTGACCGGCGTTGACTGGTGAAACGTTGTTGTGATGCCTCACGTAAGGAGGAGAAATGCGTACCATTACGTTTCCGACTTTGATAAAGGTCGGACTGTAGCCTATCGCGATTGCGGTTTATCGTATCGCGACATTGCTGCTCGCGTTGGTCGTGATCCAATGACTGTTGGCAGAATATGGAATCAGTGGGTTCAGGACGGTAATACGGAACGCCGTGCTGGATCCCAACGGCCTCGTATCACTATCAGTTGATATGACAAGCATCTTATCCTCATGGCTGTAACAGATCTTGCAGCCACGTCTCGATCCCTGAGTCAACAGATGGGGACGTTTGCAAGGCAACAACCGCCTGCACGAACATTTAGACGACGTTTGCACCAGCATGGACTATCAGGTTTGTGACCATGGCTGCAGTTATCCTTGACGCTGCGTCAAAGATAGGAGCACCTGCGATGGTTTACTCAACGACGAACCTGGGTGCAAGAATGGCAAAACGTCAATTTTTCAGAAGAATCCAGGTTGTATTTACAGCATCATGATGGTCGCATCCGTGTATGGCGATATCGCGGTGAAAGCACATTGGAAACGTGTATCCGTCATCGCCATACTGGCGTATCACCCGGCGTGATGGCACGGAGTGCCATTGGTTACACGTCTCGGTCGCCTCCTGTTAACATTGACGGCACTTTGAACAGTGGACGTTACATTTCAGATGTTTGACTCAATGCCCAGGTGTATCAAGGCCGTTATTACGGCCAGAGGTGGTTGTTCTGGGTACTGATTTCTCAGGATCTATGCACCCAAATTGCGTGAAAATGTAATCGCATGTCAGTTCTAGTATAATATACACTCCTGGAAATTGAAATAAGAACACCGTGAATTCATTGTCCCAGGAAGGGGAAACTTTATTGACACATTCCTGGGGTCAGATACATCACATGATCACACTGACAGAACCACAGGCACAAAGACACAGGCAACAGAGCATGCACAATGTCGGCACTAGTACAGTGTATATCCACCTTTCCCAGCAATGCAGGCTGCTATTCTCCCATGGAGACGATCGTAGAGATGCTGGATGTAGTCCTGTGGAACTTCTTGCCATGCCATTTCCACCTGGCGCCTCAGTTGGACCAGCGTTCGTGCTGGACGTGCAGACCGCGTGAGACGACGCTTCATCCAGTCCCAAACATGCTCAATAGGGGACAGATCCGGAGATCTTGCTGGCCAGGGTAGTTGACTTACACCTTCTAGAGCACGTTGGGTGGCACGGGATACATGCGGACGTGCATTGTCCTGTTGGAACAGCAAGTTCCCTTGCCGGTCTAGGAATGGTAAAACGATGGGTTCGATGACGGTTTGGATGTACCGTGCACTATTCAGTGTCCCCTCGACGATCATCAGAGGTGTACGGCCAGTGTAGGAGATCTCTCCCCACACCATGATGCCGGGTGTTGGCCCTGTGTGCTTCGGTCGTATGCAGTCCTGATTGTGGCGCTCACCTGCACGGCGCCAAACACGCATACGACCATCATTGGCACCAAGGCAGAAGCGACTCTCATCGCTGAAGACGACACGTCTCCATTCGTCCCTCCATTCACGCCTGTCGCGACACCACTGGAGGCGGGCTGCACGATGTTGGGGCGTGAGCGGAAGACGGCCTAACGGTGTGCAGTACCGTCGCCCAGCTTCATGGAGACGGTTGCGAATGGTCCTCGCCGATACCCCAGGAGCAACAGTGTCCCTAATTTGCTGGGAAGTGGCGGTGCGGTCCACTGCGACACTGCGTAGGATCCTACGGTCTTGGCGTGCATCCGTGCGTCGATGCGGTCCGCTCCCAGGTCGACGGGCACGTGCACCTTCCGCCGACCACTGGCGACAACATCGATGTGCTGTGGAGACCTCACGCCCCACGTGTTGAGCAATTCGGCAGTACGTCCACCCGGCCTCCCGCATGCCCACTATACGCTCTCGCTCAGAGTCCGTCAACTGCACATACGGTTCACGTCCACGCTGTCGCGGCATGCTACCAGTGTTAAAGACTGCGATGGAGCTCCGTATGCCACGGCAAACTGGCTGACACTGACGGCGGCGGTGCACAAATGCTGCGCAGCTAGCGCCATTCGACGGCCAACACCGCGGTTCCTGGTGTGTCCGCTGTGCCGTGCTTGTGATCATTGCTTGTACAGCCCTCTCGCAGTGTCCGGAGCAAGTATGGTGGGTCTGACACACCGGTGTCAATGTGTTCTTTTTTCTATTTCCAGGAGTGTATTTATCCAATAAATAGCCGTGTATCACCTGCATTTCTTCTTGGTGTAGCAATTTTAATGGCCAGTATTGTAGTTTTTCTATACCTGATGCGAAGAAATCTTTGTCTTCTTGTTTGGGTCAGTGTGTCACAAATTATTTGACCTCCTCATTTTTGCTGAATTTTCTTCCACATACTGACAGCTTGGGTGGACCAAACAAATGAAAATCGAGACTGTATGGAGGATGAGGTAGTATCTCCGAACCCATGTCTTCAGTGGTTTCAGCTGGACGGTGGGAGCACGAGCACTGCCATGCCTTCTCCTTGAGATCCTCGACGTTTTTCTCTCATTGTTGGCTTTATTTTGTTTTTGAGCATGCCCGAATAGCAGGCACTGAGTATTGTACTCTGATCTTCCAAATAATCACAAAAAACGCCAAACTGTGCGTCCAAAAGATTGGTCTTCCTCGCTGATGCTTGTATTCTAAATTTGTTTGGGACGAGCGAGCGGGTGTGCTTCCATTCCATCCTTTGACTTTTGTACTGTGGTTCATATTTAGAAAAGACTATATACAGACGTTGAGTCAATCAGTAGATGTAATTTACATGTACAAACAAACAAATGATTACAATTTCAAAACAAATGGGTGATTTATTCAACAGAAGCCCCTTCATAAACTGAGCAAGTCAAGAATGGTTCAAATGGATCTGAGCACTATGGGACGTCACTGCTGAGGTCATCAGTCCCCTAGAACTTAGAACTACTTAAATCTAACTAACCTAAGGACATCACACACATCCATGCCCGAGGCAGGATTCGAACCTTCGACCGCAGCGGTGGCGCGGTTCCAGACTGTAGCGCCTGGAACCGCTAGGTCACTTCGGACGGCTGAGCAAGTCAATCCGTACCACATAGGGTTCGTTACAGGATCATGTAGTAATCGCGAAAGCGTTACGGAGATGAAAGATAAACTCCAGTGGAAGACTCTGCAAGAGAGACGCTCAGTAGCTCGGTTCGGGCTTTTGTTGAAGTTTCGAGAACATAACTTCACCGAGGAGTCAAGCAGTATATTGCTCCCTCCCACGTATTACTCGCGAAGACACCATGAGGATAAAACCAGAGAGATTAGAACCCACACACAGGCATACCGACGATCTTTCTTTCCACGAGCAGTACGAGACCGGAACAGAAGGGAGAACCGATAGAGGTACTCAAGGTACCCTCCGCCACCCACCGTCAGGCGGCTTGCGGAGTATGGATGTAGATGTAGATGTAGAAGGGTCGGTCCACTTCTGGCCCTTATGCAAGCAGTTATTCGGCTTGGCGTTGGTTGATAAAGTTGCTCGGCATCCTCCAGAAGGATATCGTTCGAAATTCTGTCCAACTGGCGCGTTAAATCGTCAAAGTCCCGAGCTGGCTGGAGGGCCCTATCCATAAGGGTATAAACGTTCTCAGTTGCGGAGAGATCCGGCGATCTTTCAGCTCAAGACAGGATTTGGCAAGCACGGAGACTAGCAGTAGTAACTCTCGCCGTGTGCGGGTGGGGATAATCTTGCTGAAATACTAGCCCAGGATGGCTTACCATGAAGAGCAACCAATGGGGTCCGCGGTGAAAGGAAATGGCACCCAGACCACCATTCTGGATGTCGGGACGTGTGGTGGGTGAGAATGAGATTGGTATTCTACCACTGCCCGCGCCTTCTACAAACACGTCTTCGACCTGGAACCTCATTGACTGGAGTAGAATTGTCTTGGGTGAAGAGTCACACTTCGAACTGAGCCCTGATGACCAGGGAAGACGCAGCCCTTCCAACCAGCTCGGGATTTTGACGATCTAGCGCGACATTTGGACAGAATTCCTCAGAAGATCCCTCACGAGGACATCAAACAACTGTATCAATCAGTCCCAAGCCGAATAAACACTTTAATAGAGGGCCAAAGGTGGAACATCTTCGTTGATCCATTATGGATGGTGGGACCACACCTGGCATGAATTTCTTGAAGCAACAATTTACCAACAGCCGTATGTATTGTGGAAATATATTTAATTTTATGAACTTATTGTGCTACTAGTTTCGGCATTACACTGATGCCATCTTCAGGCCCCACTCGTCATAGCCGTAAAATCGCCTGGCCACCAAGAGATCCAGTTATATGGCTCCTTCCGTGTATAGCGATTTTACGACTATGACGAGTGGTGCCTGAAGATGGCATCAATGTAATGCCGAAACTGGTAGCACATAGAAGTTCATAAAATAAAATAAATTTCTACAATACATACTGCTGTTGGTAAATTATAGCTTAAAAAAAGGTGAGACAATACGTTACTAACTTGCGAAATTCGTGAAGCTGTTTCTCTTGAGTAAATCATCGAATATTTCAGAAATGTAATCGTTTGTTTGTCTGTACGCGTACATTTTATTTACCGAATTCCGACGCATTCGGATGATTCATTCGTGGTGCGTCGTTTTCTTTGTATTGCTACAGCATAAGTACCTCAGCTTTCGCGGAATACTGATTTCGTGAATATTTGGCGTGACACTGCATGCATTTATACCTAGGTTAATGTGTGTATTCGTATCGCCGCACATTGTTTTGGATATTTATGAAGCGTGATTGATCGCTGTCGTGACTCATAATAGGGGAACGAGAACGAATCGAGCACGTATGCAAGATGAGCTCACGACAGAGCCCGAGAGTTGTGAAACAGGGGGAGGCTGGAATCGTTGTCCTTGAGGCGCGACACGCGACGGCAACCGAGCAGCTGGCGAGACGTGAGTGCACTGTGGTGGGGCACGCAAATGTTTTGTGTCGGAGCAGACAAAATAGCAGCGCAGCGTCGCGACTGGAGAGGCGGCGAACAACGGCGCTCGAAGAACCTATTCCGGGCGCGGCGCGACGGGGCCGGTGCCATCCTTGGCTTTCATCCCGGTACCCGCATTCGCATGCGGCGTGGGGCCTGCGCGCGAGGGCCTCGCAGGCGACAGCCGGGCACCTGCGAGGGGCTCCACTGGACAGGACGGGCGGCCTCCGCTCGTAATGAGGCTGGCTGGTCACTCTTCCGTGTGGCCCGCCGCTGCCTAGGCCACGGGCGCCGTCAAACCTCTTCTGGCACCAAGGGCAGCGCTGCCCGATTGTCCGCACGCTGCGCCCACAGCCACCGGCCTCGGCGACTAGTTGCTACCTCGTACGCCCATTTGCGGTCGAAATATTACTATCATTCCTTTTGGTGACAATGTGGTTAACAGCTAATAACTAGTGTTGTACAAGGGAGCGGTGTGATGTGGGTTTCGAGGCGCATTTCATGTCTGGCAACGGCCTTGCCGCAGTGGATATACCGGTTCCCGTGCGATCACCGAAGTTAAGCGCTGTCTGGCGTGGCCGGCACTTGAATTGGTGACCATCCAGCCGCCATGCGCTGTTGCCATTTTTCGGGGTGCACGCAGCCTCGTGATGCCAATTGAGGAGCTACTCGACCGAATAGTAGCGGCTTCGGTCAAGAATGCCATCATAACGAGCGGGAGAGCGGTGTGCTGACCCCACGCCCCTCTTATCCGCATCCTTCCCTGAGGATGACACGGCGGTCGGACGGTCCCGATAAGCTACTCGTGGCCTGACGACGGAGTGAGTGTGTTTCATGCTTCGTTAGCGCGAGGACCGTTCAGTAAGTAATGCAACACTTTTTTTATGGCCAGTTTCGGTTCAAAAAATTACGGAATTTGTTGTCGGACATCGTAGATTGGTTCAAATGGCTGTGAGCACTATGGGACTTAACATCAGTCCCCTATAACTTAGAACTACTTAAAACTAACTAACCTAAGGACATCACACATATCCATGCCCGAGGCAGGATTCGAACCTGCGACCGTAGCGGTCGTGCGGTCCCAGACTGAAGCGCCTAGAATCGCTCAGCCACAACGGTCGGCGACATCGTAGAATATTCCCGCTTCAGCCCCTATGGTTTTGCGAAATTCCGTCTGGTGGCGGCGCTATACGCAGGCTTCGAAATGGCGTCTGTAATGGAAGTGCGTCCGAAGGATAGAGCTGTCACTGGGTTTCTTTTAGTGGAAAGCCACAGCATCGCAGATATTCATATGCCTTACAGAATGGCTATGGCAACCTGGCAGTGAACAAAAGCACTGGGAGTCGTTGGGCGACGCGTCTGTCATCAACGAAAAAAGGTAGCGCAAACGCTCCGATGTCCCGCGTGCCGGCCGGCCGCACTCAGCTGTGACTCCTGCAATGTTGGAACGTGCGGACACCTTAATACAAGGTGATCGACGGGTCACAATCACAATCAAACACGTCGCTGCTCAGCTGGACGTTTCTGTTCGTAGTGCTGATACACTCGTCCACCCGTCGGAGAACTCAAAAATTTGTGCCCGCAGGGTTCCTCGTAGCCTAATAGAAGACCGTGAAACATGGGTTATTTCTTGGAACCGGCAATCCATGCTGTGGCTCCACACCACCTCACCTCCGAACACCTCCGGCTTCCACCTGTTTGGCCCAATTAATGATGCACTCCGCGAGAAGCAGTATGTGGATGATGGGGAGGTTCATGATGCAGTAAGGCGTTGGCACCGACTTCTACCAGTAGAGTGATACCACTTGGGTACACAGGCCCTTCCAGTAAGGTGGCGTAAACCCGTCGCAGTGAGCGGATATTATGTTGAAAAATAGGAGTTTTAGCCAAAAGAGTGGGGAATAGTAAACTGTATCGGAGTTCTGAATAAAACCAACCTGCTGTCAGAAAAAAATATGTTGCATTACTTATTGAACGCCCCCGTAGCTAACAGTGAATAATTGTATTGTACAAGGGAGCGAAGTGGTATGGGAAGGTAGTTTTTCAAGACGATATTCTCGGATAAATGATCACGGACTTCTTACCGCGTAAGTATATGCGTAATATCACGCTTTCGACGACTTCCTCCATCGTCATCGCCAGGACGTATTTGCATTTCATGTGATACTTTGTTTAGTTGGCCGAATTACGTCTTGGTGACATCACGGAGTCACGGAACTTTCGGATACTACGAGAAATTATGTAGATGCCTATGATGGAACAACATCAGTAGCGATACTTCGATAGTTCAGTTTCTTTCTCCGCTGCCTTTCAGCAAGAAGCGCCCGTTTCTGTGCACCAGTTCGAATATCTATATCGCCCTTGGTCATTCAGTCTGGACGTAAATTTTGATTGTTTATATGCAACCACAAAAATACTTAAATATTTATCCACTGGCTTAAAATGTCAGGAAATAATTTCTTCTGTACAACATACGTTCTATAGATGAATATTCTATTAAATTCTGGTGGCATGTGTAGTATGGCGGACAAATATGTTCCCATATTTATTGGATTTGTGTCTCACTTGTAACATAAGCAGTGACGGAAATTAATATGTTCATTTTTATTAAAATCAAACCACTATTACAACGAGTATTTCGTTCATGGACAGTATGCGACCATGTACACAAATGTATGTAGTATATGTTACCTCTAAATAGAGTGCTACTGCTAGTTGTGCAACATGTAACTAACTAGCTACTTGGTAATTTTCAACTATGTGTGGAAAAGTGAAAATTATTCAGGAAAAAATCTACGTAAGATACAGTAAAGAAATATCGTGAAACGATAACTGTTTCAGTGATTCAGTGAAAATATCGCTAGTAGAAGAGAAGACTAAAGATAGAAACAAGCTGCAGAAATGGGAATCTTGATCAGTTTTCGGCGTTATACGAACGAATGTGTGAAAGCAACTCTTCGGCTCGTCTTAAGAAGAAAGCAATGTTGGAACCACATACAAAATTACATTAGTATCCGGTGCAGAAAGAGGATGAGATATCTGTAGGCTAAATGGAATATTGTATGTAACAGCAACGGAATCTAATGGCGTACAGCTTGATAGAAAAATATAGTAAATAAGAGGGAGTTAATTTGTTTTGGCAGAACTAACCGTCCCCAGTCCTCCAGTATCACGGAATAACTTTTCGCATCATCTCTTAATTTACCAAAGAAATTCGACATTAGTTTGAAGTAATTTTTACAAACATTAAATCTTGTGCTGTGCTTCGCCTGTCTGACTAGTGACGTAATCGTCAGCAAAATTTCACGTGCTACATCTGTTGAGGTCTTTGGACTCACACTGATATTTATTCCTAGTTAAGTGCTGTCCCTAAAGCGCCGCCGTCATTAGAAAAATCATGATCTCGAAACTATTAGATGTAGAGAATCGTGGGTTGTTCTAACACGCTAAACAGCTTTCAGATTTTTTTTCTTTATATCAGATTTTACTTGGAGTGAAACAAAATGGCTACAGACCAGGAGAAGGGCAATGTGTCATCTGGTATGTGGAATCCATAATTGTGACAACGGTAATGTCGAATTGTCGACGCCAGTGTGGGAGGGAACTACCGACAAAAGCAGCCATAATGAGGCGCCTCAAAAACTTTAAACACGCCGGCAACGTCAAAGACGTTCCTCGAAGTGGACGTACACCTGCATTTCAAGCACGTGTTGACAGGAAGCAAGCTGCATTTCAATGCTGTCCCCAGAAGTCAGTTCGTAGCACATCACGCGAACTGCAGGAAACGGGTTCAACTTTCCAAAAAGCCATACAGAGTTAAATAAGCGGTTACGACGACGTGCTTACAAAGTGCAAATGGTCCAAGCATTGCAGCAAAAAGATAATCCTGTGCGCGTGTTCCATGCGGGCCTACATGGATACCGACAAGCACCTGAAAAAGTGCCAGTTTTCATATAGAGTAACGTTTCACAATACTGAACATGTGAATCTCCACAACTTTTGGATCTGGGTCTCCGAAAACCCACACAACACACGTGGGCACATACGTGATTGCCCGAAGCTTAATGTATAGTGTAGCCTAATGTGCAGTAGAGTGGGCGGTGCATTTTTCTTCGCAGAGAAAATCATAACGAGATACGTTTATCTAGACACGTCGAACGGTTTCTTCTACCATAGGTCGAAGAGCTGTGGCCGTCCATCCACCTTCGTAAACGATGGTGCGTCTCCACATTGGACCATGAACGTGAGGGTTGTGTTGAATGACACATTTCCTGGGAGGTGGATGGGTAGTGTGATGGTCTCATAGCATGGGCCCCACGCTCTCCCGTTGCCATGCCATTAGACTTTTATTTGTGCGCTTACGTCAACGATCGCGTGTACAATTCAGTCGGTGACATTGGTCCTTTCGTGCACGAATCAGTGAAGCAATATGAACAGTAGATGCTCACCCGTCCGTGGACAGAACACGAATATAGCCTTGAACTTTTACGAGCGACGAGTGGGGCACACACGGAAATTCTATCATGACAGAAGAACAATTTCGAGAGCTGCTCAGGGTTTCACATTAGAGAGTGACACTTTGTCTGCATTTGTAAAATTGACTTACTGACTCATCATCGCCCAGCCCAATCCGCTAAGGGCAGAAACTTGAAATTTAAAGAGGTTGTTGATTTATATTGTAGGCATCGTTTAAGAAGGGTTTGTTCAAAATCCATTCCTAAGGGGACGAAACAGGGGATGAAAAGCTTTTTGAAAATTTGTTGTTGTTAAGTCAATTTTAAAGCAAAATTGAATTTAATTTCTGTCAGAGATAGAAAATAATACATATTTCAGCATTTCTGGAAATATAACCACTATGGGGGCAAAATAGAGGTTGAAAGTCTTTTTTTGAAAATAAATCATTATTAAGGAATACTAAAGAATTTTTGAAGATATATCTACGAAAATTGCTCCTCGAAATTGGTGGTTAGTAATAAAAGAATACTTGTTCCGTGTGCCGGCCGCAGTGGCAGAGCGGCTCTAGGCGCTTCAGTCGGGATCCACTCTGCTGCTACGGTCGCAGGTTCGAATCCTGCCACGGGCATGGATGCGTGAGATGTCATTAGGTTAATTAGGTTTAAGTAGTTCTAAGTCTAAGGAACGTATGATCTCAGATGTTAAGTCCCATAGTGGTCAGAGCCATTTGAACCATTTTGAACTTGTTCTGTGCTTTTGGAAATTCAGTCCGTAAAGGAGTGAAATGGGGAATGAAAAGTTTATGAAAATATTTCTTCATGAAAGAGTTTGCAAAGCTATATCAATAAAAATTTGTATTTGCCTTCTTTGTTAGAAACAAAATAAAATCGTGTTTCAATGTTTTTGGAAGGTCAACCCCTAAAGGAGTGAAATAGGTGATGAAACGTTTTAAGAAACTATGTCGTTATATTAAAATATTTTTAAGCTAAATCTATGAACATTGGTGAAATAAAGAAATATGCGTTAGGGGATGAAAGTTGTTATGGAAATATTACCAAGAGGACTCAAAACGCAGGATTAATGAAAACCTCCGACTCAAGCCAGCCGAGTGGCGTTTTGGTGAGAAGCACTTTCGAAAAGGCATATGGCCTTAATCAGCATGAAAAGTTTAAAATCTGTCACAATTTGTGAACAACATAAAAATTAGATTAAAGATAAAAATCTGTGCTGTCAATACTGTCTACAAGACCGAAGAAGCGCGCGTTAGGCTGGTCTCTAATAGTTAAAACGATGGCGGAACTTTATGGACACTCAGTGTTTCTCTGTGAGTCATTGTGTACGGTCACTTTGGTTCCGCTGTGGAGACGTAAACACTGGAAGCGAAGGCGGAGAGCGGTTTTCCCACACATTATGGCCTGCTCTTGTTCACCAGCCTTTTACTTCTTCCCCGATTTCCCGGAATCACTACAGGCAAACAAGCGGACGTCGCGCAACCAGACCGCAGCCCCTTTATCACCCTCGCTTGACTGGGCCCACCTGTCTGTAACAACCCCTACGTTCCCGGATCGCCTGGCTCCAACATTCCACGCTTTCTCTTCATCTCATTACATCCCTCCCTCAAATATAGCACTGCTGCGCTAATAAGTTAACATAGTCCTCGATACATTAATTCTTAAATGCTCTGTTTCTTAAATGTATTTGATCACAAGAGCCTATTCTGACATTTCCTACCTCCTAAGCACTCGGATATGAAATAATATTGCCTGAACTGAAGTGAAATTCGGCGGTTGAAACAACGACTTGTTACAGTTGTAAGAATGGCCAAATCTACATCAGTATTCCTTTAATGCTTCAGGTCTTGTAATGGCAGCAACTTACTATTATCACCTGTTGCTATTTGCATGTAACTGAATTACGTGACGTGTGTAAAATGAACTCACACAATTTTCTGTTGTAATAACAATTTATTATCATATTTTCGTTTAATAAGTTAATTACCGACTTTTGTGAAATTTTATGACGAAGCTGTCGCGGATTAATTGCAATTCAACCTTTAGGGTGCCACGACACGAATCTCTAGTTCAAGGAATTGTAGCTATTATCAGGAAGCAAGCAAACAGGAAGTGTCGTGAGAGCTGAATTATTACACCGTTTTGCGCGTAAAAAGCTGCTATTAAAGTGAACTGTAACAGCGGCAGTGAAGGTTATATAGGTCCTTATACGAAAACATAGCAGAAACAAACCTAATAATTGAATAGTGGTCGTTATCAAGTTGCACGTTATACCAAGCATAGTGAAGTGACATGGTGAATTTTTAAACATCACTCAGACACGCCAGTTTAATCAGTGACATTAATAAGTTATAGAAGCAGAGGGAATCATGTGCTGTCATAAGAACTGTCATAGATAACGAACCGTAGCAAATTGCGAATACCATAATACATCAGCTGCACAAATGATAAACGACGCATGTAAATTTTTGCCTGATCGGTACTCGACCCCTGGTTTCCGCTTAACGCGTATATGCACGATGTTGTCGTCTGGCAACACATACGGTATGGTTACATCGAGCAGACTGTGTTTAGCGTCACTATACTCGTACTGGCAGAAACAGTTCAAAGTCGATAATCTTTGCTGAAGGTCGAGTGTGCGTAGACACACCTGATGCAACTGAAAAGATGAATTATTTCTGCCAATTACATCGCATCCAGTTTGATTTTTATGGTTTATGAAACGATGCTTAATGACAGCACAGATTATGTTTCCATGTCTCTGTAACAGAACGATTAATACTTAATCACTATTTTCGGTTTGTTGCCGTACGCCGTACGGTTAAAATACTGAATAAGTCGAAATTAAATCAAGAATTCTACACTGAACCTCTTAGTAATATTTTGCACATCAGATCCTATTCCTCAATATATTTTTCCACTGACATTGGTTTCCTAGAAGGTCATGGAACGGATCATTAACTTAGCACAGTTAAGGAAGTACTGTCTGAAAAAAAAATTGGCAGAAACATTTAATCAGCTCTTCACAAGTTTTCAGGTAGGTGAGAGGATTGTTCATTTGCTTCAAATGTACACAAATGCAAAATTTTAAAAAATGGTTAAAATGGCTCTGATCACTATGGGACTTAACATCTTAGGTCATCATTCCCCTAGAAGTTAGAACTACTTAAACCTAACTAACCTAAGGACATCACACACATCCATGCCCGAGGCAGGATTCGAATCTGCGACCGTAGCAGCCCCGCGGTTCCGGACTGCAGCGCCTAGAACCGCACGGAATGTAAAATTATGCACTGCACAAAATGAAGAAATGTTGTATCCTATACCAATATCGAGGATTCACAAATGTAATCGTTCAACTCATTGAAGTACAAGGACGTAAAAATTTGAAGGCTAGGAAATGGAATAATCACCCAGACTGAATCGTAGGTAATGCAGGTGGCGTTTGTTTGAAGGACTCCTAGGAAAACGCACTCAGTCTTAAATAAGACTTCTTATAAATCACTTGTGCCTCCTGTCCTAGTATGTTGCTCAAATGTGTACGACCCATATCAGATAGTACTAACAAGGGATAATGAATGTATACAAAGAATAGCGTTGCGAACGGTCACAGGTTTTTTTGACTTTGGAGGGAGAGGCACAGCACACACGGAGACATTCAATCAGTCATTCATGTCTCTCTATCTACACGCGTGATTGGAACAGAAGAAACTCTAAAATGTGGTACAATGCTAAGTACAGTCCTTTATGCACTTCGCAGTGGATCGTAACGAGTGTAGATGTAGATATGAAACAATGAGCAGTCTTATTCCAATGTTAATAATATTTTCAACCTTCTTAAAGGCTTACTCGGTGGTACACTCGAGAGAGGTGTTAAACGTAAGGGAAAGCACGCCAGTGTTTTTACCAGCGAATGTTTTCCACGCGGCTTGCGCTGGAGCCAGGAAAATGGGGCGAGTGAAACCTGGGCTTGCCGATGTCTTCAGGTCTGCCAGTAGCTCGGGTGGGCGCTGGACAGTTGTCGGCCGTCTTTTGTCGGCATCGCCAAGCGTAAACTGTCCCTGCACGGCCAAATGTTTGTCGTGTTCCCCTAGGCTGGCAGGGTGTTTGGGACCTCCGGAGGCCAGCCTGCGGCCTTGCAGATGGCGGAAGCCCTGGTCCTTTCGTCCGATCCTCTCCAGCTGCGTCTGCCCCCGTGCACTGCATCCACAACACGTCCCTCGTCCTTTCCTACAATGCCTCGAGTTACTGTCTTACGCCGGGAGAACGTGACAGCCAGCCAAAATGAATCCCATGTCCAATATATGCTTCCACAAATAATTGTTGTACTCGCCGCAGCAACTGTTGACCGTGACACACATTTCGTTGCCTCCATGGGCACGAAGCAGAAGTCAGCTGCTTTGAAATGTTGTTTACGTCCATGCGGCGCAGTTCAGTTGCTCCCAGCTGCCAGACTGGTTTATTGCTTTTTGGTGCTATATACCGGACTGTACCTCCCTCTGAAGGGAACGCGGACAGCGCTTTCGGCACAAACCTCGAGGCTGGTTTAGTGCTGGCAAAACAAATGTCGTCGGACTGTTTAGTCCTTTCTTGAACTGCTACTGTTATTCGTGATCATAAATTCTTGGTGGTTTACAGAGTTTCAAGCCAGTCCCAACTGGCTCATCTAAACAAATGTTAACCTAGTTTTTATTTCTCGCAATCCACTGTTATACAATACAGAAATTTACTATTGAAATTTCGGTACAGTACTTTTCAGGAGGAGTCAGACAACATATTACTTCGAGAAATTCGAGCCAATAGAGAGGCCTACCGACGATCATTCTTCCTACCCCCTATTCGCGAGTGGAACAGGATTGGAGGGATCAGATAGTGGCACCGAAAGTACCCTCCACCACACACCATTAGGTAGCTTATAGAGTATGACGTAGATGTAGATGAAAAAAGGAACTTCGACAACTCTGGTGATACATTCTGTGTCAGCTGTTCTCTTTGAATGCTATCCAATTTGAAATCCAAGGATGCCTCTTAGGCTCGCACTGTGAGTAACTACTGGAAAATAGGCTTGCTACATCTACATAATTCTCCGCAAGTCACATAATGATGTGTGGTGAAGGGGAGAATGATTGTCGGTAAGCCTCTCTATTGGCTTTAACTTCTCTAACTTTTTCGTCTTGATCATTAAGCGAGATGTATGTCTAAGGTAGTAATATGCTGATCCAATCATCCTCGAAACTGCTCTCTCGAAATTTCAGTAGTGCACCTCTCCGTGGCCCTCAATGCCTGTCTTGCACCGTCTGCCAGTAGAGTTTGTTGAACATCTCGTTAACGCTCTCGCGCTGATTATGCGATCCCGTGAAGAAACGCGCCACTCTTCGTTGGATCTTCCCGCTCTCTTCTATCATTCCTACATGTTAAGCATCCCTTTCTGGTGGACAATACTCAAGAATCTGTCGAGCAAGCCCCTTATAACCACTTCCTTCGTGGATGAGTTACATTTCCTTCTTCGGATGAATCTGAGTCTGACACCTGCTTTTCCTACTACTTGCTGGCCTTTTGTGACCGAGCGGTTCTAGGCGCTTTAGTCTGGAGCCGCTACGGTCGCAGTTTCGAATCTGGCCTCGGGCATGGATGCGTGTGATGTCCTTAGGTTAGTTAGGTTTAAGTAGTTCTAAGCTCTAGGGGACTGATGACCTCAGATGTTAAGTCCCATAGTGCTCAGAGACATTTCCTACCTTTTTTTTGTCATTACACTTAAGATCGCTCTGGATAGTTACACCCAGATCGGTAGATCTATTTGCAGCAGTCTGGCATCAGTAGTGTAGTTTTACAGTAGCGGACTTCTTTTCCTATGTATCCGCAATATATTATACTTACTTACGTTCATGGTGAACTGCCAGAGCCTGCACAATACTTCAGTCCCCTGCAGAACATTCTACAAATCGATACTGTCTTCTTGCATTGCTACTTAGTTATAGACAACCACATCATTTGCGGACAGTCTTAAAGAACATCCGACGCTTTCTACGAGATCATTTATATAGGCTGTAAACAGTAACGGTCCGGTAACATTTCCTTGATGTACTTTGGAAATTAACTTTAGATCTGTCGATTTTGTTCCGTTAAGAGCGAGTTCTATCTACACGGAAGTCTTGAATCTATTCGCAAATCTGCTCCGGAACTTGACGAGCTCGTATTTTTTTTCACTAATTTGCAGTGCGGGACGGTGTCAATATCTTCATCTGTGCCAATGGGTAGGAATGCTGGGAAATAGTAAAAAAAAAAACATCCAATGTGATATCGCTTAATCTTCTTATTTATTTCACTGAACCATCTAATCTGTTCAGTCTTACACATCTTCCCAGATAGAGCTGGCAACAGTGCGAGTGAAAGAGAACCTCGCCGTTTCGCTGGTTGAGCACCCCTAGGGATCTCTGAACCTACAATCTTACTCTCTCCCCTTCTCTCTCTCTCTCTCTCTCTCTCTCTCTCACTCACTCACTCACTCACTCACTCATTCTTTCTCTCTCTCCCCTCCTCCTCCCCTCTCTCTCCCCTTCCCCCGTCTCTCTCCCTCTCTTTTTGTCTCTCCTTTTCTTAATCGCTTTTTTGAATCTTTCTCGTTTTTCTTCTGTCTCTCTATCTTCGCCCTCCACTGTTATTTTCCTTCTCTCCTATCCTGTCACCTAGAACTGCAGGTTAATCGACTGGTATGTGAAGAGAGAGAGAAGAGAATTAAATAGAAATCCTCCATCAAGTCATCCTGATGCAGTTCTTCGCAAATTCTCAAAACCATTCCATACATTGTCTAGATATCTTCAATGAGCCTACTGTTGAGTCCCTACCACATCTTTGTCCAATTGCTTACCTCTGTCCACCTATTTCTTTCTTTCTTTCTCTCTTTCTCTCTCTTTCACATCATTGACATCTCAGTCGCTGTTGTGTATCCAGTTATGAACACAAACACGGGAATAACACCGGAAGGGAACGGCCAAATATATGTGGGTACGGTGCTGCAGAAGATGGTGATGGCGGTGGATCTACACTCGTTTATATAGCATGATCAGAGACAGTCCGAAAAAAGTAGTAAGGGTTTTGCAGGGAAGGCTGTGCAGAGAAATAATAGTTAAGAAAAATATTCGATACGGTGCGCCATTTCCGAGTTATAATAGCATTGAAGCTAGCCAATCAGGTAGATGTGCGAGCAAATTCAAGCACTTGCAAGCGCTAAAATTCAATAATGCACAGACATCTGTGGGTGCGTGAGTTACCACTTGTTCAAATGTTCATTCCCATTTAAAATGAGCCGTTTTCCAAAGTGATAAATTTAAGCTATGTGAGCAAAAGCTACATTTGTTCAGTTTGAGGAAACCAAACGAAGACGAGTTCGGCGACACTTTTTTGGCGGGCTGCTTGAATATGCGAAAGCGACGATCTAATTGGATAACTTCAATGCCGAACAACTCGAAGACTGTGCAACGTATCGAAATTTTTCTTAAAATTATCTCTCGGCACGATCTTCCCTGCAACATCCTAACAAGCTTTTCAGACTGTACGTCACTGAGAAATAGCAGAGAGGTGATCTGTAATGTAGATCCCATAAGGTGTTTACAGTCGAAACGTGGAAATGTTTTTCTTATGATACAGGTAATAATGGCCGCTATTGTTATCAATCAAAATTTAAGGTGCCGGATCAGCTAATATCAAAAAACAAGAATGAGTAATTGTTTTTATCTGATTAGAGACTCAGTAAGCATGTCAACATAACGATGAAGTAAATATAATTTTGCAGGAATTAGATGAATAACTTAAGAATAAGAAAGGGATGGGTAACAACGTTATATGCAGATGCTGTAGAACAGTGTGCAACTGTAGACTTGTAAAAACGTGTTTTTGCTGTCTCTACTAGAGGTTCGTATGGAAATCAGCCAACAATATCTTCTTTTCATTTGCTTCACAGCTTTTATGAACCTCAAAGCTGCTAACATTTTAATTATGCTGCATTTAGTATTAACAATTTATGTCATCATCAGAAAGACTTTAGAATTTCGGATAATGTACGGCACATGTCAATTATGATAAAATATGTTACATATCTAGTTAGTGCTATGGTAGCAAGTGGAATTGGCGCAGATACGACTTCCTCAACCCCCAGCATAACGGAGTGTCCTGCCTTACTTCGGGCCTACTTGCTGCCACAGCACTAGCTAGATATGTAACATATTTTACAGTAGTAGACATGAGGTGTACACAGTTTCAAATTATAAAGTCTGTCTCGTGATGATATAAACAGTCGAAACTATACGCAGCTTAAGTGAGACTTTGGCAGCTTTGTGGCGGTGTGCATTACAAATGTCTAAAAAACGTCAGCGAAGCTTTCGTAACTAATAAGTGTCTAAGTCAAATGTCATCAACAACTAGTGAGCACGTTGAAGGCTTATTAGCAGAACAACTAAATACATGCTGACAGCTGTGCGTTGCATAGCACTACGTTTGCGTCCGTCGTGCGCGTAACTCATAGTGAACGACGGTTTAAAAACATACATTCTTAGACAAACTATTCTGTGCACGAACGGTCACCCCTCAAAGGTTGTCGGTGTGATCCTGAAATACTTTCACACACAGGATGACTGTGTGATGATGTTACAAGCTTACAGGGATGATGGCGAGGGTAACTGCATCAATTTGAGGTAAGGAACCCTGGTCTGAAAACGACCAGTTCGAAATTCATAAGTGAAAATGGTTCTGATACCTTGGACAGTAGGTGTCTTCTTTTGCAAGCTCTTCGCGTTCCATATTTTGGAAGGAAGAAGTAGTATGGACCAAAACAACAAAATTAACATCAAGTAAACATTGACTCTAAAGTACATGTATTAAGAGCTTTGACCACTTGACCATATTTGCTACAGTGAAACGCGTCTCTTCTAATGGACAAGTGCTGATAGCTCTCAAGGTACACACATCCATTGTTTGTTTTGGGTTGGAGCGTAAGTTCGTAGCGTTTAATAAACACAACAAATACACATAGCAGAACTTTAGTCCTCAACAATATATTCTCCTTCATTATTTTACAACGGTCTGACAACGCTAGAGCTGTAGAAATCACGTGATTTTAAGGCGAAGAACTCGTTGAGCAATATTCAGAGGGCATGTTCAGCCAGAAAGAAGTTGCTTGAAGGTTCTTCGATAGAGAGTGGAAAAGGTGAAAATCTGAGGACGCAAGATAAGCTGAATAAGATGGGTGAGGAATGACTTCCCAACAAAACTCCTATATTCAGGTTTTTGGCAGTCTAGCGGAATGTGGGCGGGCGTTATCGTGCAGTAGCACCACACTGACGTGGATCATTGTGGATTGATGCGTTTAACCGATATTCATTAAAGCCCAAAGGTCTTCCTGTACGTGGAGCGACGCTCTGATTTAAAAACAATCCTCCTTAAAGCGAGAAAACCATTTTCTTGTTGTGCTCTGTTCAAATGGTTCAAATGGCTCTGAGCACTATGGGACGTAACTTCCGAGGTCATCAGTGCCCTAGAACTTAGAACTACTTAAACCTAACTACCCTAAGGACACCACAGACATCCATGCCCGAAGCAGGATTCGAACCTGCGACCGTAGCGGTCGCGCAGTTCCAGACTGTAGCGCCTAGAACCGCTCGGCCACTCCGGCCGGCTTGTGCTCTGTCCAAACCCCTTACACGGCGCAAATGTTTCTGGGTGCCTCCACTGCTCTCACTCCTCTCTTGAACTCAAACAGAAGAATACGTCGGAAATGGGGCGAGTTTTTCACTTGGCACTCCATTTTCTTGAGTCCACTATCTGCAAATGGCAATACCTAACTCAAATAGCAACAGTGGACTACAAATAAAAACGACAATCGATAAATAAACCACTAGCAACTGGAATAGCAGCATGCAAAACAAAAACACTTCGAACTTATGCACCAACCTAATACTTGTTTGTCTAAGTTGCTACCGTAGTTTATGTGCTGATGCCCCTTATACGCCAGGAATAATATCTGTCGCATAACTTTTTGGACAGACGGTGTATACGTAGCTGTGGAGCTATGAATAGTACTGGAGAGGACAGAATAGGATGACAGAGGGTTATGTAGCACAGAGTACGGTGCGCTACAACCACAGCAGAAACAAACCAGCGTAAGGTTTAACTAGGTTTTGATCTGTTAAAGAGCCTGCCCGGCAGGGAAGAGCCAGGCCACCCCCACCGTCAGCCCGCCGTGGCAAGGGGACCGCGGCAGCAGGAGGCTGGCCGCACAGCCCCCGTCCCGAGGGCTGAGGGCTGATGCCTGAGGGCTGGGCGACGCCCTTCAGAAGGGCGGCCGAGCGCCCGCACGCGCTGCGCCTGTCTGTGTGAGCCCGTGTCTGTGTTGTGTGTGTGTCCGTGCGTGCGGGAACGCCGGCAGAGGCCTCGAGCGAGGCTACGCTACCCGGACCTCCCCTCCTGCCTTACCTTGGTAGCAAACCGGCGAGAACCGCCGCTGCCACCGCCGCCGCCACCGGCTCCGACCCTACCTGTCTAACGGCGAGCGAGCCGTCGCAACGCGACGCTCCAAATAATATCTGCCGACAGCGCGGCCTGTTTGCTCTGCCCCAGCGCTCGCTGGAGGTCTTCCGCAGGCGGTTGAAGGCCCCGTGTGTCCGTTCGGAGGCAGGCAAAATAAGCTCGGGTGGTGGCCCATCACTCACCTTTCCGGCGACTCTTATGATCAATAGGGCGGATAACGTCAGCAAACGCCCAGAGACGGGGAGAACAGCCTGTAGTTTCAACTCTGCAAACTCCTTAGTGCACTGTCAGAGAAGCGGAGTGGGTCTTCTTGTTAGCAGATAACTTGTATGCAAGCGAACTACCGACTTTGACGACAGCAACAGTGGCTTTGCAAGCCTAAAACTAGTTAATGAGGAAACTTAAATCTTTAATATTGCCCTTTTCGGAAGAGAGCATATCACTTGCATAGGTTGTTACTTATTTACAGGCTCATTAGATTGATTGAAGATTCATTTATTGAAATGATGTGGAACAATTCACTTTATAGGATATGTACAGATGATTAGCTTTAACATTAATGAACACATTATTTTTTTTAGTCCCATTCATGCAACAACATTTAAAAACAAGCAGTTTTTTTTAGCAAGCTGACAACATTTATGTAGGAACTCGTCAATGGGATAGAAGAAGTTGCCGGCCGGGGTGGCCGAGCGGTTCTAGGCGCTGCAGTTTAGAACCGCGCGACCGCTACGGTCGCAGGTTCGAATCCTGCTTCGGGCATGGATGTGTGTGATGTCCATAGATTAGTTAGGTTGAAGTATTTCTAAGTTCTAGGGGACTGATGACCTCAGAAGTTAAGTCCCATAGTGCTCAGAGCCATTTGAACCATAGAAGGAGTTGTCCAGGAGAAATGATTGCTTGCGACCTGTCAGACACTTTATGTTATGTAACAAAAGATAAAAAGATTTTTGTCGCTGCATATTGAAGTCCTTTCAGAGCCACTGAAAGATTTAATAACTGATAATAAAGTTCATTTCTCCCTCTAGCGTTGTACGTATGGACATCACTGTTGCTCTCAAATTGTGATGGATTATTTATAACGAATTTCATTAGCGAATTATTATGTATTGTGAAGGTGCGGTTAAAGTGCCTAGCTCTTGAAGATGTACCTACATGACGTCCATGGGTGAGCACTACATATTATTCTTACAGTTCGCTTTTGTGCAATCAGTACTTTCTTTGACATCCATGGATCAACATATTACTCTTACAGCTCGCTTTTGTGCAATCAATACTTTCTTTCTAAGTGTTGAGTTACCCTAGAACATTATTTCATAAGAAATTATTGAGAGGGAATACGGGCCGTGCGGTTCTAGGCGCTACAGTCTGGGACCGTGTGACCGCTACGGTCGCAGGTTCGAATCCTGCCTCGGGCATGGATGTGCGTGATGTCCTTAGGTTAGTTAGGTTTAAGTAGTTCTAAGTTCTAGGGGACTGATGACCACAGCAGTTAAGTCCCATAGTGCTCAGAACCATTTGGACCACTTTTTAGAGGAAGTACGCAAAATATTGTCGGGAGGTTAATTCGATTGTTTCCAAGATTAGCAATAATTGTACGAAGAGCAAAAGCAACGCAACTTCGTTGTTTGAAAAGCCTGCTAACACACTTGTAACAGTTCAAGTTTTCATCAGTTTGTACATCCAAAAATTTGGAGCAGCCTACCCTGTTTACTGTGCTACATCAGTTGTTGGCATGACTCTACCTGTTGTACAGAACTGAAGATAGTAGTTTCTTTTTTCCTTTTTCTTTTTTTCCGAAGCTTAGGGAGGATCCATTTTCTGAGAATCACTTAGTAATTCTTTGGAAAATATAATTTACCATATCTTCCGTTGCTTTCTGTCTAATGTGATTTATTATAACACTAGTATCGTCTGTAAACAGTACCAATTCTACTTGTTAAATGTTAAATGGAAGGTTATTCAAATCTGTAAGAAATAGAAATGGACCCAAAATTGGGCCCTGCTGAACTCCCTTTGTGGTTTCTCTCCAGCCACTCAAATCATCTACCCTTTCCTATATTGCTCGAATTACTCAGCACAGCCTTTTGCAATCTATTTGTTAAACATTATTCAAACCAGTTGTGTGTAAAGCCCATAAAAATTCAGCTTTAGTAAGAAAGTAACATGATTTACCCCACGCGACTGCTACGGTCGCAGGTTCGAATCCTGCCTCGGGCATGGATGTGTGTGATGTCCTTAGGTTAGTTAGGTTTAAGTAGTTCTAAGTTCTAGGGTACTGATGATCACAGATGTTAAGTCCCATAGTGCTCAGAGCCATTTGAACCATTTTTTGATTTACCAGTTATTTCTAATTACGCTTCGTAGTTACCGAATATCAAGCTCATTGGACGTTGTCAAGCAACCACACTGCAGTGACTGCTCCAGTTGGTGTTATGTCATTGTTACACACTAACAGCAGCTTGAGGTTTAGGTACTTCTTGTGTCCGCTTTACGCGTTTCTCATATTTACAGAATCTAGTTTGATGCGTTTCTATATTTTGTTATCTTTTTTGTGTATGCCTCTTCATCTCTGCATGGGTACTGCACACAACGTCTACTTCAGTCTTTTTATTGTATTCCAGACTTGGTCACCATCTCCACTTTTTACCCCCCCCCCCTCCCCACCACCACATAAATACACTCTTCCCTCCATTACCAAATCAACTGTCCCTCTGCACTTACCATGAAGTGCCCTCTATCAACTTATCCCTCATGTTGGTGTAGATGTGCCACGCAGCTTTCTTCTACTAAATCCTGTTCATCAACTCTTCAATTACTTCATCTTGCCACCATCTATGCATGATTATCTTTATGCATATTCATTTATCTCGACATACATTTTTGCTGTTGAAATACTGACAGATGTGGGAGTCTCTCCGATAATTTTCGCGTACCTCTTAACATCGTTCGAATTCCCAGACTGTGTATGTTTTAGCTGTTTCTCATTTTGCTATACACATTGTTACAGCGTTTCTTTTACGTCTCTTGAGACGTATGCAGAAAAGCTGATGCTCATTCCCAACTAGTATCGAAACTTTGTGTTTGTTTCCCATTAACTGGCAATGAATTTCATCGTTTCCTTCTGTTACGGTAAATTCCCATCTTCGACTGTTTTAATATCGCAGCTAAGAAAAAATGTCCTACAGACGCCCCTAAACATGTGAATGTACTCATAATCTTCGTGATGCTGTTTTCCCGTGATTTGAAATACGAGAAGGAAAATCGCGCATGCATCCCAAGAAATTTGAGATTTTACGACATTATGAAACTGACATACGGTACATAACTTTTCTTCCTGCTTACGTTCTTCATTTTCGGTATAGTTAGATTACATATATATAAAAATTCTTTTGTGAAACAATTTCAGTGTATTATTTCCGCATATCGTATACACAATTCAGTCAATTTTCCGAACATTGCATTTTACTCACATGCGTCAGTAAATATCTCTGTTTTTCTGGTATCTGAACTACTTGAATCAAACGGCGCCGTGTTATATAATTCATACGCAGTCAGTATTGATGTAAACAACTTTTTAAGAAGTGATAGTGAGTTTAAAGGCACTTGCATAGTTGTGCATGGTTATTCGCAAATGATTGTCAGAATAAATAAATACATACACAGCGCGCAGCTAGATGTCACTGCTACGAAACAGAAATTCTAGACGCAAATCACCATAGTATGTGTCAGTAAAGGAGATGATGTAACCGGTTTTGTTTCGCCGCCGGTACCCATCCATCAAACTGCATCATTAAGAGTACGTTGCCAGAACTGGTCGGCGTTACGTCGGTCTACTGTGTAAAGTTGAGATCAGAATGACCTAGTTCATGACAAGGCGTTGCGTTTGGTGTAAAGGAGCTATAAATAACTTGCTGCACAGTTTTACACTTGATCAGATATGTACGACCGGAAATGTAGCGGTCCATGCTGCATGTGGTAAGAGCTGTTTCCTAACATTCAACACAGAACCAATTGTATGTTTGGCTTCTACACCCTCATAGTAATAGCATTTGCTTCTCATTGTTTCTTTATGACAGAAGAGAATGGCAGGGAAAGTTAGCGGAAACCAGTATTATTTCTGTACATTATACACATTTTTTGTCTTATGAAAAGAAAGATTAGTTTTTGGCGATGCATTTGTCTCGTCATACATTATAGTACCGGATTTCACGCTGGAAATTATCCAGTTGTCAATGCGAGCGGTGACTGACTTCTGAATGAAATTCGAAAGTTTTTATTTCCCACGTCGTATGATAAACGCTGGGTACGGGTGCACAACAGAAGAAAATGAACTTTTCATAAAAAAGCCCAAAGTGTGGATTAATTGGCAATTCTGAATGCGCTAAGTCTCTTTTTCTGTTCCACTTCTAGAATATTTCATAGCGAGCGCTCTACAGAAGACTAGTTCAGACTGTCTTTCGCAGCTTGTTCCAAGTTTTCATTTTGCTGTTTCACTTGTCTAAAACTGAATGATATTTAATTATTTAATATTATCACACTGCTTAAAAATTGAAGGACTTACTGGCGAGTTCCCATTTCATAAGATTCATATTTCTGGCACTCAAAACGGAGAATACAGACAATCGTAAACATGTTATATAAGAGAGTAATAAAATAATTGCAGCTGCGCTCAAACTTGAAAAATGGATAGAAAAAATCCAGTTAACGTACAGGACTTTCTCAGCTGAAATATGTTTCGGGACAACCTAGTTGTCTTTCTCAGCGAGTTGACACTTTGCTTGAAGATGGTGGGAGTGACACTGATGGAAACGTCGCGCTGTTTCGACGCACCCACTGGACTTGGAACACGAGGGCTTTATATCATACAAGCTGACTACCCGGCTATGCGTTTATTCCAATTGCAATAGGCAATCTTTTTCCCCTTCTCTTTGTCCATCGCCCTTCTGTCTGTCCACCTCCTCTTCCTCTCTCTCCCTCTCATCCATTTCCTCCTCATTACTTCCTACGCCCATCTCCTCATCCCTCTCTCTCTATTCGTCTCCCCCTCTTCCCCTCTATCCGTCCATCTCCTCCCCCCCCCATATCTGTGTACCCATATCCTCCTTCCCTCTCTCTGTCTGTTCTTCTCGTCCTCCCTCCTTCTCTATCCACGTTATCATACCCACCCCAATAGTAGGTTGCTGGTTCTTATCTGTACAGTTTTTCTTTCCAGATAGTATATAATATATGTATCAAGTTTGGTTGAAATCTGCCCAAAGGTTTAGGAGGAACTTTTCACCCTCGGCTTTGCCGGCATACGCACATACCGAATATATTTCAAATATATTTAATATATTTAACCCATATTTCACATGCATATCCAACGAATTTCTCCCTGCAGCTTCGTTCTCAAGCAGCTCAGTGTTTATGACATCATATCTCCTGATCTATGCGTCGTACAACGATGTAATTTTGTATATACCTTCAGCGGCATATGTCGATACTGTCTGCGAAAGGTGTTGAGAATACAGTTAGTAACAAATAAGTAATACATTTAAACGACATGCATGATGCGGCAGTTTCTCATGCATCCCACGTTTATGATATCATATCTCCTGAACTATGTGTAGTACAATGATATAATTATGCAAGACCATTTAGTGGTATACATGAAAATTGTATGCAAAATCTATTGAATATAGTCCCCAGTAAAGAAGTAATAAATTAAAATGTCATGCCTGATGCGGTAGTTCTACTGCGGTGCATGAACAGCGAAAATGTAGTAAGCGATAAACCTTTTCCCTTTTATTAATTTGTATTGGATACCAGGGAGAAAAAGTTTCAAGAAAGTTTGAAATTATGTGGAAAGTTTGTTGCAATTCACTAAGTGCCCTCACTATCAAATACGGGAAAAATAAAGTCTGGGTGTTCGTGAGACGTAGGCTACATTTCTTTTTCACTTCCACCCCCACACCTTTGATGGGTAAGTGGTTCTTACCTCCACAGCGATTCTATCCAGACAGTATGTGGTATGTGTACCAAGTTTGGTTGAAATCCGTTGTTTAGGAGGACATGTGGAAAGAACATACATAGATACATGCATACATTCATATACAAGTACTAACATCCATTTTTATAATATGTTTGGATTATACGATATTATAATAGGCGCCGGCCACTGTGGCCGAGTGGTTCTAGGCGCTTCAGTCAGCAACCGCGCTGCTGCTACAGTCGCAGGTTCGAATACTGCCTCGGGCAAGGGCCGTGCGGTTCTAGGCGCTACAGTCTGGGACCGCGTGACCGCTACGGTCGCAGGTTCGAATCCTGCCTCGGGCATGGATGTGTGTGATGTCCTTAGGTTAGTTAGGTTTAAGTGGTTCTAAGTCTAGGGGACTGATGACCTCAGATGTTAAGTCCCATAGTGCTGAGAGCCATTTGAACCATTTTTTTATAATAGGCATTTAAGACTTTTTGTTACCTTCTGGTGTCTAAGTTTGCTTGCTAATAGCTTCAAATCTGCCCATATACTGTCTCTTAAGATGCTGGATTTGTTAAGTCTGAGAAATGAAACTGAATTAGAAATAAACCTCCCGGCCTGTAAAAGATATTCCACTTCGTACATGAAGAAACAAACATGCTTTACTGAAGGAAGAAGGGAAACCTTTCAGTTGAAAAAAATAGACGAAAATGCCAAAGAACTCCCATGAAGCACTATAGGGTGAGTATAGGAAAATTCGGTAGGAAGCCCTGTTGAGAGATTTGAAACTCACGCTTTTAAATATTCCTTGATCCATCAAGCTCCGGTAATGATTCTGCTGCTTAGTTTCAAGTGTTATATACTCCTGTGTGTCCCGCCCCCCCCCCCCTTTCCCGCCACGAAAAATAGCAAATTAGTTACAGTCTCTTGCGGAAGCACACGATTATGTTAGTCATTAATAAAATGTAAAATACGGAGCAGGCCGCTTAATTCAGAGATGATTGTAGAAATAAGAGTAGACACGATGTTAACGAGCAGTGGTCTCACGGGACTTCAGACGAAAAAGAATAGTGTTGCCACCTACGTATTTTCGCACGTTACTCTTCCCACTGCAAGAATACTACATCTGCAAATGGCTACTGGATGCGGAACGCTTCTAGGCTCCGGGTGTATCATCACATCCACTCAACGTGATATAAATATAATCGCGGTCGTTTCTTGAACAAGGGTCTGTTGCAGGATGTTTGCTGCAGTTTTACCGCGGTGGAAAGGACTTGGTAGAGTCACTTGGAAAATGCTCTGCGCAATCTGAAGCGGGTCCTTAATTTCCAGCAGAATTTCCCATTTGATAATAGCCATCGTAGACAAACGAAGTAAAATTATACTTGGAACGTCCGTATGCCATAAATATATGGTGTGTATGTAATTCATCTAAGACAGAAGCTTATAAAACACTTGTAAACCGAGTAATGAGTATTGATTGATCAGTAGTCTGGGGCACGTGCAAAGCTGGATTAATAGAAGAGAGAAAACTATCCAATGAAAAGGGATAAGTTTCCTAATATGTTCGTTTAGTAACCGCGAAAGCGTTACGGAGATGCTCAACAAAAGCCAAGGGTACACGTTACAAGAGAGGCATCGTGTATTACGAAGACGTTTGCCGTTGAAATTCTGAGAGCATATGGTTCAAGTGGTTCAAATGGCTCTGAGCACTATGGGACTTAACATCTGTGGTCATCAGTCCCCTAGAACTTAGAACTACTTAAACCTAACTAACCTAAGGACATCACACACATCCATGCCCGAGGCAGGTCGCGCGGTTCCAGACTGTAGCGCCTAGAACCGCTCGGTCACTCCAGCCGGCCGAGAGCATAAGTTCCAAGAACAGTCACTATACATACATCTTGTGAAATGCTAACGACGTGAAATTCAGAGAAATTAGAGCTCATTCGGAGGTTTATCGATAGTCATTCTTCCCGCTCACCATCCGTGAATTGATCAGGGGAGGGAGGAAGCTGACAGTGACATCACAAGTACCCTCCACCGCGCACCTTGAGTTGCCTTGCGCAGTGTAGATATAGATGTATAACAATACCGGAGAGCGGGCTTTCGAACCCGCAGAGGGGCGAGGATACACGATTTTGCATTAATTCTTTGTTAGACTCCGAGTTCAAAGGTGGGATTCGATACATGATGGCCACATTATTTTGTTCAGGGCTCCAGAAATACTTTCTGGCAAGTAGAATGCGAGTTCAGATCAGAAGGCACAAGTAGGGCTTTGTTCTGGACATTGCTCGTACACATTTCAACGCGGCGAAAAATAAACAAAGGCGGTGACCGACTTGAAACAAAACAAGGGAATAGCGGCAAGCGTGCGGTTTCCGTCGATCACCTTGAGGCCGGAGCGTTCACCCCGGCGTGGCGAGGCGAGGCGCAGCCACGCCATCCCCTCCACCGCGACACACACACACACACACACACACACACACACACACACACACACGTTCGCACGCTCTTTGCATTCTACGGGGCCAGAGACGCCGGACGGCTTCCTCAAGAATGTCGTCCTTCAGGTCATGCGATACGCGTGCGTCTGGCGCGCCAGACGCACCGCGAAATTCTGTTTTGCTTTTTTCCCTCGTCCTTTTAAAATTTCTTGTAGCGCTACACAAATGTCACCCTCGCTGGTAATACTCGTAGCGCAGCCTTCTACACAGCTGCGTGGTTGCATTTTAACACTTTGTTATTATTTCTTTGTCAAATACCTCGGGTATGTTGGCGTCGACAGTCAGTGTACGCTTCAGCTTTCCGAGTATTACAGTCAACAAAACATTCTCAAGTTGTGAAGAAATGTACAAAGTCTGGAACACGTTATCAAGTGTTGTATGCATTTTACGCTACTTTAATGCAGCTTCTACATCTACATACAATATATATTCCGCAAGCCAACGCACGGTGCGTGGCGGATGGTCCCTTGTACCATTGCTAGTAATTTCCTTTCCTGTTCCACTCGCAGACAGAGCGAGCAAAAAACGGCCATCCATATGCCTCCGTAAGAGCCCCAATTTCTCTTACCTTCGTGGTTTTTACGCGAAATGTACGCTGGCAGGAGTAGAAACACTCTGCAGTCAGCGTTTAACGCCGATTCTCTAAATTTTCTTAACAGCGTTCCTCGAAAATACGTCGCCTTTCCTCCTGGGATTCCCATTTGCGTCCCCAAAACATTCCTGTAATACTCGCGTGCTGATCGAACCTACCGGTACCAAACCTAGCAGGTGGGGATCACAAACACCTAAACAGTACTCGGGAATGGGTGGCACTAGTGTCCTATATGCGGCGTCCTATGCAGATGACACAGACTTTCTTAAAATCCTCTCAAAAAACCGAAAGTCGACCATTCGCCTTCCCTGCAACAGTCTTTACATCCTCGTTCAGTTTCATGCCGCTTTGCAACGATACCCTTAAGTATTTAATCTACGTGTGTGTGACAAGCAGCAGATTACTGTATTCGAACCTTACGGGATTGTTTTTCCAACTCGTCTGTATTAACTTACATTTTTCTGCATTTAGAGCTACTTGCAGTTCATCACACCATCTACAAATTGTGTCAAGTCATCTTGTATCCTCCAAAAGTCACTCAACGACGACACCTTTCCGTACACCACAGTAATATCAGCAAACGGCCGCAGATTGCTGCTGACCCTGTCCGGAAGATCATTTATACCCTTCTCTCTGACGAACACTCGCCGTCGAGGACAACGTATTGGGTCTACTACTTAAGAAGTCTTCGAGCCATTTACATGTATGGGAATCTACTTCGTTTGCTCGTACCTTCGTTAACAGTCTGCGGTGGGGCATGGCTTCAAACGCTTTTCGGTAATGTAGGAATATGGAATCTGTCTGTTGCCCTTCTTCCATGGTTCGAACGATATCACGTGAGAAAAGGGCAAGCTGTTTCTGTCTTCTTCAATACCTCGTGTCACAGGATAATGAGAGAAGTGCTTCAGACAAATATTTTCTATAGTGTTTGCTTCCGCTGCAATGTATTTTCGTTCATGTTGGAGGTAGATTAACTTATCTTCTGACTCTTCCGCAACGTTCATTATACTGTATGTTAAACGTCAACACTTCAACATCAAGTTCTCAATATTCCTGTTCAGTGACGACAGACATACATGTACAGATTTATTAAGCTGCAAGTCTAATTCCAGAGTTTCTAAATAAATTATTAATTTCATTCATTCTTGCACTCTACGTAAAGAGTAGTAGACTTGGGTCGGGTTGTTTGGGGGAAGAGAGCGAACAGCGAGGCCATCGGTCTCATCGGATTAGGGAAGGACGGGAAAGCAAGTCGGCCGTGCCCATTCAAAGGAACCATCCCGGCATTTGACTGGAGCGATTTAGGGAAATCACGGAAAATCTAAACCCGGATGGCCGGACGCGGGATTGAACCGTCGTCCTCCCGAATGCGAGTCCAATGAGTAGACTTGGAACGCGCACTATTAGTATAAATGAAGACTTCACGACACTGCAACAGACGTTCGATCGTGCAGATCGCTAGATTTATTACGTCCTTTTTCTGCCTAATATGTACATCGTTTAGGTTTCTTGGTTTCATGAACCTCTGGTGTGTCACAAACAGCGACACTGTCGATTTCATCATCTCACCCATTTTTATGATCATCAACACTCAGCAAGTTAATTACACGTTCTACCCATCATATGAACGATTCTTTTATCAGAATGATGTGGTACCACTCAGTTAACAGGGTATGCAGCATATATATATGGTTAGCGTTAACATTAACGAACATGCACCTATACATAAAAACAAGTTTTTTTCGACGCCGCCAGGTTTTAAATAGAAATTCGTTCATGGAATAACAGTAGTAGTCCAGGAGAAATTATTTTAGGTTCGATTTAAAACTTTATTTGCTACCTGTCGGACATTTTACGTTATTGGGAAAACGATAAAAAAAATTGTTTCTTCGTATTGAACACATTTCTAAGCCCTAACAGCTTTAATAATGGGTAACAAAGGTAATTTTTTCCTCTACTGTTGTAGGTAAGGACGTCACTGTTGTTCTGAGAAATTTATTTACAAGATAAGGGCATTGTGAATTAATTAATTTCGGGTATTAAGGGGAAGATGCTTTAGTGTTTCATAATGATAAGGGCCAATACTGAAAACTAATTTATTCAAAATGACACTGGTCGTGAAAGATTACGAACTTGTAAAACTGAATTGGTTTAAAAATGCCTTTTTTAGAAGCTCATTCTTGATTTCTAAAATTGCAGTACTATTTCTAACTAGAAAATTAATATATGGTTCTACTTACGCTTTCTTCTAGTTCAGTGATGACGCATTTTAATTTGAAAAAGTCGCAAATATTTTCCTGTTTTCCGTAGAATCCAGTGACCTGGTCTATGGCGTCCTTGATACTTTGGAGTCAAAGTCACTATACGCGTTTCATGTTATAGCCCATTTCATGTTACAGCCGCCACTATGGCCTACCAAGATTTTTCGATTTCTCTGTCTTGTCTCTAGCTGTTCGTACCGAGCGCATGGCGCAGTGTTTAGGACACGAAATTGGCATTCGGGGCAACACCGACTCAGATCCCCCTTGTAACCACTCTTACTTCAACTGAAGATTCAGTGCTGAGATCCTTAGCGATATATATGTTCGTGCATTATGATTTATCAGAAACAAAAGTATTGGGAAGATAGTTGCAGAAAAAGGAGTTTGGTGTATGAACAAAGTTAACTTCTTCTGTGAGCAACAATTAAGATCTCCGGTTGCGTTTACGAGCTAGCCGTCAGTTTTCATCGGAAATACTGGGTTTTACAGAAGTCTCGTTTAACTTGTGGAAAACATCTGCTCACAATTACGAAAGTGCAATTTGATTTGAGACACTCAAAAACATTTAAAAAATACGATGAACGCTAATTCTGATTTTGTTACAGCTTCTTCCGTAGAACTGTTTTTAAGTGTGTTACATAGCGATTAAACGCAGGATACGTAACTTTACCTTATAGTGACAAATTCATTTAAAAAGCTAAGTAATAGAAGATTGTACCACTATTGTGCCGTTCTCCTTATCGGATACCAGAGATACGCTCGTATAAGAAATAACTGGCGTGATTAAATTACGCACGTGCAACAACAAAGGAGACGGGATGCCGTCCGGTCATCGAGACTTAGGTTTCCACAAATTTGTTAAGGCGATCTCAGGGTTGGGTCCATTGAGGCCCACGTTCTCTCTCCGTGCTTCCTCAGTACGAGCTTGGACTCCGTCTACAATGACCTCATCGTCACCGGAAGCTGAACTCAGTTCTTTCTTTCTGATGATGATTGTTGCTGTTTGACAGGATCAAACTTCATGCTTCCTCGATCCGTTCTGTGACTGAATAATCAAACGTAGTCTATGGTGCCGAAGAAATACATGTCTGCTTTCTATTCCAAGAGACCAGTAGTGGTGGCGATGCTGTAGCTGGTTCGATGTCCAGGGCTATCAGTATGATAGCTGACTTTCGTATGTGGTGGTATTATTGTTGTACTCGTACCACAGTTATGGAGTAAGAGAGACTGAGGCTTGGCTGGTGACCGCTCTCGGTCCAAAACCGCGGTCGACCCTCCACGCTCATCTGACCATCTCCTGGTCATTTGCGTAGTGTGCGCATTGTATGTACTTGTGCGCTATTTGTCCATCTACCCCTCCCCCTTTATTTTTCTGTGTCCTCAGCGTCCCCGCCTGTCCACGCGTTCTCCCTCTCTTTCTCTGCTCAACTCCTCTCTCTCTCTCTCTCTCTCTCTCTCTCTCTCTCTCCGTCTCCTCCTCCTCCTTCTTAGCTCATCACCTCCTCTCCCCCTCTATTTCCCCGTACCACACACACACTCTCTCTCTATCTCTTTCTGTCCCTGTCCTCCCATATCTGTGTCCGCTCTCCCTTCCCAACCCCCCTCTCTCTGTCGATACCTTCCTCCCCTAGTTCTCTCTCCGCGTTATAATCATAACCCAAACAGGAGGTTGCTGATTCTTACCCCCACAGTACTTCTTACAGATAGTAAACACTAGGTGTACCACATTTGGTTAGAATGGATCCAGGGGTTTAGGGGGAGTTTTTTATCTGTAGCTTTGTGCGCAAACGCACATGTCACATATATTCAATATATCTGACACGATTTTTTACACATATTTAACCTGTAGGTTTAGCAGATTTCACACTGCAGTTTCGTTTTCACGCAGCTCAATGTTTATGACGTCGTATGTCTTGAGTGTGTCGTACAATTATGTAATGTTGTAGGTACATTCAGTGGCGTATGTGGATACTGTCAGGAAACTGTGTGGCGAATACAGTTCTTAACAAAGACGTAATAAAAATAAACGTCATACCTGATGCAGCAGTTTTACTGCTTGAATAGAGAATATGTAGTAAGCGATAAAGTTTCTCAGCAAGACAATGTTTCGTAAAAGTTTCGAATTAAGTATAAAGTTTGTTGCAAGTCACGAAGTGCTTTGATTCTCAAATACTGGATGAAGGAAACCTGTGTATGGGCGCGTCGAGGGCTACACTTCTTTTCCACCCCCACCCTTTCGTAGATAGATGGTTCTTAGCACTACATAGTAAATGTTGTGTGTACCAACTTCGAGTGAAATGGGTCCAGTGGTTTACGAGCAAATATGGGACATAAATATATACATTTTATAACATATATGGATATGAGGTTACACATTGTTATATCATGTGTACTATGTAACGTCAAATGAAAATGAAATTTTGTTGGTCTCTCTATAGGATCAAACAGGACTTTGGGGCAGGTTCTAATGAATTCTACTACGGCATCTGGCAAGACATGAAATTTGAAAGCAAAGTACCGCTACAAGATAATGTCAAAACCGCACTTTATTTCAAATAATAATAGTAATTACACGTTTACATACATAAAAGCTGTAACAACAACGGTAGATGTCTTTGCCCGCTTTCTCGCCACCAAAATGAACCAATATTAATACTGTACCAGAATGTGATTAAGCAATCCGCTATCTCGGCTACCTGTACATTCCACACCCGCTGTACTATTGTGAGTTGTGCTACTGGAGTGAAATGAAACCAAAAAGGTGGCACAAGCGCACCGGCTCAGGCGTCGGCAGCGGCGGCGGTGGCGACGACGGAGAGGGGCGCGGGCTGGAACTGGCGCAGGATGTTGGCGATGATCTCGAGCGGCTCGCGCGCCGCCGCGGCCGGCTCGTCCTGCAGGCGCAGCGCCGTGGCGCGCACCTGCTGCACGAACATCTGCAGCGGCGGCCGCTCGCCCTCCTCGTGGAACCAGGCGCGCGGGAACGTCGCCACGATGGAGGCGCTCTTGCGCGCCGCGTCCGCCGGCGTGCACGCGCGCAGCGCCGTCAGCAGGTACCGGTTCAGCAGCATCGTCACCGACACTTCCTGCCGGCAAAACACAGACAAAGGGGAGTGGCGGAGACTGCGGAAAGCTGCGTGGCAGAGGCTCGAGACACGTCAGTTGTGCTGCTAATACAAAGAGACAGGAGGGCCGAAAGAGGAACAAAACTGGGAGGTTTCTAGCACAGGCGCAGAAATTAGGCTGTAAGGAGTGTCTGACTGCAAGCAAAGTCGAAAAAGAATAGGGAGACACACAAAAATAATAAAACTCGTGCTGATCAGTGGCTTAACACTCAGTTAGCCAGCTGGATCACAGGTTATCACAGAATTTATTTTCATATGCATATTATTAAAAAGTTAATACACTAAGTCAATTGTTAGCTCCCAACTTCCAAATTAATGGGAAATGAAAAACTGATGAAGCACTTCCAATCAAAATGGTACCTATTTTTTATTTTTGTTCGATTTTTTCAATAAATATATGAAGAATTATAGTCGTTTCTCATGTTCTATCTGTTAGTGGAGCGCCTAACCAAATACTAATTAGTGTATGACAGCTGGAGCCCGTACCCAGTGCGCCGTTGCTTTGGCGGCACATTGTGGAATGAGCTAAAAAAATAATAAATAAATAAAATAAGGAAGGGTAATGGAAGAGGAGAAGAGTGAGGAAGCGAAGTAGGAGGGATAGAGAAAGGGAGAGGCGGAGAAGGAAGAGGAGGAAAGGAAGGAGGATGGTTCAAATGGCTCTGAGCACTATTGGACTTAACATCTGATGTCATCACTCCCTAGAACTTAGAACTACTTAAACCTAACTAACCTAAGGACATCACACACATCCATACCCGAGGCAGGATTCGAACCTGCGACCGTAGCCGTCGCGCGGTTCAAGACTTAAGTGCCTAGACCCGCTCGGCCACTGCGGCCGGCAAAGGAAGGAGGAGAAGGAGAGGAAAAAGAAGGAAAAACAAAAGAGGAAAGGGAAGGAAAAACAGAAGAGGAAAAAAATTAGAAGAATGAGGAGGACATGAAGGGCAGGGAAAAGGGGAGACAGGAGGAGGAGAATGGGGAAAAGAAGAAGAGGAAGAAGAAGTAAATAGAGGAGGGCAAGAAGAAGAAGAATATAAGGAACATGACGGGCAAAGACTGAAGAACACTGAACTGGGAAGGCAGCAGTGATGTATGAAAGAAAAGCATGAAGAGTTGCACAAGACCTATGCCCTCGTACGGAGACGTTCGCGCCTGTGATGTATTTTCAGCTACTAGATGGGACCACTCTCTAGTTTCATTGCGTTAACCACCTGGCGTAGCGAAACTGTAAAGTATATATGGGATGTTTCGTTCGTTATTTTGTCTCTTACAGCTTTCGACTAGACAACACTGAAAAGGTCTTTCTTTATCGTTGCAAGCAATGCGACTATGGGTTGTCTGTGTAGCATCTGCCTGACAGTGCATTACGATTGATTAACTGTAAATGCAGGGATGAACATTGCTTTATGTCTCGCCGCAATAAAAACGTTTCCATGTAGACCTTTATAAATAATTTTACTGTACAGTCAGATGAGGATCATCAATTACCTGCAGCACTCGTTCCCCAAGAATGCCGTGCCACGTGAGTGCGTTCCTCAGTAACTTGAGCGCTGACCCGAACTGCCGCTGGAAAAAAGGCGTCCACGCCTCAGCGTAGACGCCGCGAGACACGTTGGGTGGCACCAACGGGATAAACACGTCGTTGGCCACCGCAGACTTCATCTTGTCGAGGGCGGTCTGCAGCAGCTGCTGCAGCGGCTTGCTGTCCTCGGTCAGTGACGGGTAGGCCCGCAGCAGCTTGCGGAGCAAACCCACCAAGCGCAACGTCTGCGAAGTCGACAGCGGGTCCCAGGCGGCCTCCACCAGCGCGCGCAGCTTAGGCACTATCACGCGCTCCATCACTTTGGGCACCAGCTGCGCGTCCGGGTCCTCCCTCAGGGACATCTCCGTTTCCGACTCGGTGAGCCCGTACAGCAGCAGCGTCGCGTACCATTCGTACTGCTCCATCTCGACCGTGGTCTCTTGCAGCGGGTTCCACGTCAGCATCCTGAGCCGGATCACCGGGTCGAAGATTTTGGGCAGGCACAGGCTGACGTAGGCCTCCCGGTAGTCGTCCGGATGGACGGAGCGCCAGTCCTCGAAGCGCGACTTGATGCTCCGCAGGGAGGAGAACTCCTCGACGACGTCGTCGAGGACGAGGTCGGCGTCGGACTCGATGGTGGCGAGCTTGCGCTTGAAGGCGGCCGCCTCCAGCTCGGTGACCTCGTCGTCGCTGGACATGCCGTCGACGTGCGCGGCGGCGGCGGCCGGGGTGCGCGCCCTGCGCCGCCGCGCGCGCCGACCCTCGCGCTCGGCCGCCCTGCGCGTGCGCGCCTCGTCCTCGGGGCCGGTGCGCTTCACGTTCCTCGCGGCCGACGCCACCTCGTCGCACTCGTCGCGGATGTCCTGCCGGCGGCGCTCCATCAGCAACTCGGCGCGGCCCCGCAGCACCTCCAGGAACCGCTGCTCCAGGTTCGATATGATGAACACCTTCTCGTCCAGGCACTCGATCAGGTTCAGCACGTAGTAGTGCAGCTTCTGGTAGAACTGCAGCCTGTTGACCAAGTCGGGCCGCTCCCTTTCGCACGACTCGCGATTCTTCTCGTTCATCTCTATCTGCTCGCAAGTCTGCTGAAGGAGCTGACTGTCCACATCGTGCTGCTGCTTCATCTGCGCCAGTCTCTCGCGCAGCCGGTTGACTACTGTCTCCGGAGGCTCTATCGGCGGTGGGAACGGTGAAGCCGTGTAGTCTCCAGACTCCGCAGACATGTTAGACACTTCGGTGCCCACGAATCTTTCACTGGCCATAGGCATATACGGCTGCGCGTAGTACATGCTCGCCATTGTCGTTTCGGACCGCATAGCCTCTATCTGACCTCTGGATACTCCTTTCTTCAGCTGCTGTGATTCCCACTCGTCATCGTCTTCTTTGTTCCCCGGATTCTCCCTAGCTGCCGTGAACACTTCCAGCCTGTTCTCTTTCTCCGAAACTTGCGTCTTTACTTCCATTTTGATCCTCTCCTCATCGCTCGTGTCGTTGTCGTCAGAGAGCTTCAGTTTCGAGGAACTGGACTCTGTGGTCGCCACGGGAATGAAGTCTTCTCCCATCTGCCTGGCTAGCTGGCGCCGCTTCCTCGCCGCATGAATAGCAGCTGCGTCGGGTATTTTCCCGCATTGCAGCAACAGCTTGACGTTGTCCGCGTCTGGAAACTTAGACCTCTCTCTCTCGCGTTCCTCTTCCTCCTCCTCCTCTTCTGAACTAATATCGCAGAAGGCCATTTCCGCTTCGCGACCACTTAGGATCACGGGCTTGTGAGTCTGTTTAACAACTATTTTGAGTTCGTTGGCGTCACCCGGTATGACGGTCTCTGTCGCATCACTTGTGTCTGGTTTCTCCTCCGTTTCTTGCTTCTTCCCTTCCTTTTTCTTTTTCCTTTCATTATTCAGCATCCTGCTCAGTTTTTTACTCTGTGATGACTTCTTCACTTGGAACACTTCTTCGCCCTCGTTGAGGTCTTCCTCGAAGCTGAGGACGCTGGGGTTGTGTTTGGCCTGCTTCTTCTCCTTCTTCTTCGTAGGTTTCGCCTCCACAGGCACCACTGGAGGCGATGGTTCCTGCTCTGTGCTGGTCCCAGGAGCTGGGGTAGTTTCGCTCTCGTCAGCGTTCTCGTCGGTGCCGAATACTCGACGGCTGATATTCTTCTTCGGCTTTTTGAAGAGCGCCATTTTCGTATTTCAATTGTACCTGCAACAGAGAAATACAACAGTCCGATTAAGAGCGAATAACAAAATCAGGAGATGTCGTAATGCCACGCTTCTAGCGTCGTCGTTTCGGGAATCTCATAAAATCTCTATCCACTACTAAAGGATAGTTTCAGTGATCGTCGTAATTCAAGAACTAGTGAAGTTGACTGCAACTAAAAAAGAACACATGTGCGATATGCACAAGACTAATGTGAGTACAAGCAAACGAGTAAAAATAAAATTGAAGTGTTTCTGTAACTTTAACTGGAAAGGACTAAAGCTGCAAGAACGTTACTTCGGTGCTATATCGACAGCATTTCGCTAGTTACATCCTGGGTATTATACATTAAACTATTTGATATCGTGTTAATCACACCCACGACAATTCCCTCATTTATCGCCGTCAACATCAGTTTGTCTTCCGCAGAGTAATTGACTCAGCTAAGAAAGAGATATATCGCTTCAGGACATTATACATCCCGGCTTTGAAAGGAAAGACTTATGCGCTTAGCATAACAAACAAATTAACATCTCGGACATTACTGTGTCACAGAACTATTTAGGGACAGGTTTCTTACACCAAAACATGAAAAATGTATAGTCAGCATGGGCTCTAAAATGCATACATTAAGATCTATCACCACTTGTTCAGCAGAAGAGATGGGTTACAAACTACCGAAGATGAACAAGTAGTAGTTCATAGCTCTTCGTGTGCACTTTAGACCTCACGACTACTAGATATTTTTTCCTTGTTTTGGTGTAAGGAACCTATCCCTAAAACTAATCCTTTTTTTTTAAAAAAAAAAAAAAGGACATTTTATAATTTCACTCGCTCCCCGTAATAGCTTGAACCAAGCGAAGTGGCGCAGTGGTTAACACACTGGCCTTGCGTTCGGGAGGACGACGGTTCAAACTCGCGTCCGGCCATTCTGATTAAGGTTTTCTGTGATTTCCCTAAATAGCTCCAGGCAAATACCGGTATGTTTCGTTTGATAGGGTACGGTCGAGTTCCTTCTCCTCCTTGATACAATCCCAGCTTGTGCTCTGTCTCTAATGACCTCGACGTCGACGGGGTTAAACCTATTCTTCATTCCTTCATTCCATAATAGCTAGAATCGACGATTGGATACCAAAACTTGGAGATCATCACAAATATCAGAAAGCAACTCTATTAAAAAGCTGCAGATAAGCCAAGAGACCACAGGACCATTGTTGTGTTACTGAGCAAAGAAAAAAACAGTAAAAAGGAGAAGAGACACATGTTTCTTTTTAGATCAGTAAGGATGCTTCCACAAATTAGCCAATATATAAACTGAGAGGCCACATGGCACGGGAAAGTTTATCTCATTTTAAGATGTGCCGTGCAGATACCCGAATGAACGGCTAGATGTTGCCTATAGCACGAATGTAGACACGTTACTCGTATATGTACAGGTACGTAGCGATCACTGCAGTACCTTTGACGTAATGGCCTTCGATTCTAGAATTATGATCGGTCACGAGTCATAGCATGTCGCAGATTACACAAGAATAGGAGTTTACGAAGTCAACATTGTTCATCATCATCATCAGTAGCGCAATAAGTGTTTCAATGCGCTTAAAATGCTGCACAGGACGACCACGAAGATTCGGCAAAGGGACGTCTAGCCGCCTCGTCAGAGGCCTGAGGGAGCGATTTAGGATATACCGAGATCTCACTGTGGTGGTGTCAGAAACCTGCGTCTACCAGGAATGTACAGAGACAAATGCACCGCCTTATCTAACGGCCGACGCCAGACTCGTGCCACAGAGCCATCCCGACATCTGGCCACTCGCAGTATTTAGATTTGACAAATAAATCGACTTAGTTGGTGGAGCGAGTGAGAAACCATTTGTCAGCCTACAAAACTGTCGAGTTTACTATTGATCTAGGCTGTCTTCCGTTGGTGAAGTCAAGTTCTTTGTATCTCTCAAAATACTGTAATGGTAAGACGGGCATAATGATTTACCGGATCCATTAGTCTCGAATATTTAGAGACACCGTACACAGCGAAACTCTAAAGAGCGCTTCAAGACTGCGTCTCTGGAGAGGTGCCTGTGACTGGAGAGTGCTGCGGCTGGAGCGCCCCGTTCTGCAGACGTCCAGCACATTTCCTTCCACGTGCTGGCGTGGGAAGTGGTGTCGGTTGCCGCCTGACTCACCAGCGGAACACGCGCCGACCACGCTGGCCTTTCCACACGCGCCCGCCTCCTCTTGCTTAGTCCAGCTCCAGCGGACTGTTGCTCCCAGGGAAGGAGGCGGGGCGCGTGCCACCGTCTCACATTGTTTGAGCAAAGTCTTCGCGGGGAACGCACGAACTCTCCAGCCTGCTCTGGGGCTGTATGTGGTGACAATTCAGCCACTTGCTGGCGATCTTTTGTTCTCGCTGAGTCTTAATTGGTGTCCTGCTCACAATTCCGTACTCCATCAGTTTATATAGTCATGAAAGCCTAAAGAGATAAGCCCTGCTCCGAAAACTACTCACTACTCTATTTTTTATTTTTGGGAACCATAAATATGCACGTACAATGAATTCGTAGCAATTGTGTAGATAGCTCGTACATTTATGGCACTAGTCTTTTTAGTTAGTTGCCTGCCTTTACTTGATGTTATGAAAGTTTAAGATCTCTTCTTCGTCTCAGTGATTGAATGATCAGCGTACTGGACAATGGTCTAATAGAGCTAGGTGATAGATACGGAGCGTTCAATGTCCCCGTAAGGCGGATGGTCGGCAGGATGTGTAGGACGAGGGAACCACAGAGTTTAGTTTACTGCTACTAACTGCGCTGTATCAATCACCCAGTCACTGACTAAAAAGAAATTTACGGACAACTGAATGGAAGCATCGATTTTAAAAAATGACACTTCAACATTTCTGACACAACTTCGCTAGTCTTCCTAGCGGTGAGTAAATGAAACGGTACCATAATGAAAATGGGTGTTGGTGATTATTTTGGCTCACTTGTGCTAATTAATTTCTCACACACTATTACGCCGATTAATCGTGCATAATTTCAGAGAACAAAAGCGAACGAAACAACCACCGAGATGAAAACTAAACTAAGTTTCTCTAGCATAGAATACACTTTAAAACTGCGACGATATCATAACCGGTATTAAAAGCCATTTATCACAAAATCTGCGTGAAGAAATACTTTAAAACCAAGGCCGGGAAAGAGAGTTCAGAGTGTGCTTGACAACGACGTCTTCAGATCTGGAACGCTTGCTCACATTGGGGAGAGACCGAGGAAAGAAATAGCTCTGGTTTCGTTGAAGCAGCCATCACGGCATTAATTTGAGGTGATGTAGAGAGACGACAAACAGCCAAATCACGATAGCCAGACGAGCATTTTTGGTTGCCTCTCTCATCAGAGGGCCGGTGCCACGTAATTGGGTATCAGCTCTGGATACCAGCGCAAGAATGAGCTGTAGAAAGTGTGACGATTACAAAAATCCATAATAGCTTGAATCGACAATTGGATACACAAACATGAAGACCATCACAAATGTAAGAAAGCATCTCTATTAAGCAGATGTATCGTAGGTGCAGATGAGCCGAGAGATCACAAAACCAGTGTGGTGTTAATGAGCAAATAAATAAACAGTGAAAACAGAACTGGTTGCGACCTATTTTGTTCAATTCAAACAATTTCAAATAAAAGTAAGGGTGCGAGGCACAAGTTTCTTTAGAGATCACTGAGGATACCTCCACAAATTAGTCTAAATATAAACTGAGTAGCCAAATGACATAGGGAAGGTTATCTCATCTGAAGATGTGCCGTGCACGACGCGGATTCAAAGAGAATTCAGTCAGATGCATCTGATCTCTCCTGACACTATAAAGAATTCTCCAATGAACCTGATGGCGCAGTGAGAATTTCGTAATCGGGTTTGTTACTCTCACACAAATCTCTTCGTAATCGAAAAATTGCGACAAACCAGCAAGAATAATGGTTTTAAACTGAAACGATGTAGAAATCACATTAGTTCTAGAAACTGTTCAGTTCCAAGCATTATTATATATATATATATATATATATATATATATATATATATACACCACGACAAAATGAATGAACTCTACGGTACAACCAATGATACTCTTGAGTGACCAAGTGGGGCCTATATCCCTCGTATGAAAATATAATCGGTTATGAGTTGGTGCGAGAAAATTAATATGGCAAAGTTAACAAAGGAGCGAGTCACACTTATCGTCAATGAAGCACCAGCGGAGCTACAGGCCCATGGTTGAAGGTGTTGAGAAGGAGAATGAGGGATTAGGGTAAGCTAAGTTGAAAGAAATGTCTTTTACAACCTCGTATAAACATGCGTCACACAGTGTATCATCCTGTTGTCTACGCTTCATTCTAGTATCCTGCTTTACAATTACGGTGCAAGAAGTGCTGTGATAACATGACGTCAGTCAAATCTCTCTCATCGCCGCATTAAGGAACTACGCAGTAAACGCATTATCCTGCAATTAGAGTATGGTGTGCGCGCGCGCTTATCCCTGTGGATCCTTCGCGTTTGAAGGGGGAGAACGGGGCAGGGATGCCCCCTTTTTTCTACGACATGGTTCCATTCGCTCTCGACGTTCACGCAGCCATCCCTCACACAGAGGAACCTGAGGGAATTCAGATCTCTTCAGATCTGAGAACATGGTCCATTATCCCATGGTGGTTCTAAAACTATACTATGCTTCTGAGAATAGTTATAACTGTCGTTCCACAATCAGAGTCTCGTTGACTGACAGTGATGCGTACAAATGGGGAACATTGACAGACATCAAATGAGTTCACTACTCATCACTCTCTGTATATGGGAATAACTCGAAACATCGCATCGGAATAAAGCTCAGAGCTGTTAATACATATAAACAAACTACAAATTCAAACATTCAGACTACGATCCTCAGTCGGTACAAAGATTTCTTTTTCGTCACTTGCCGCTTCTTTCGCCTCCATCCATAATCTGCACGTGTGACAAATGCCAAGTTACACCATAATTCGGAGTCCACGTAGAACGGTATGTCCCTTTGTAATTGTCTGTGTAACTCATCTGAAAGGTCGGAGAAAGGCAAGAACGTACCACACCTAGTGAACTATTGTGCTGCCTAAACCAACCTTCGCGGTGACATAGATTTTCTTGCGATATGCCAGTTTCTCTGAGAATATTACTAAACCAGATGCAGTTGTATCTATTTGATGTATGCCCGGTGGGGGAAGGATGAATCATTTTTAAGAGCCTACATGTATGTGATACGGGTTGTAATTGTTGCACGCACGCACAAACACACACAAGAAACTTGAAACTTCCACGCGATGAGTTAATGACGGCGCGACTTCAAGCAATTAAACATAGTTCGAGTCTCGCAAAGACAACTGGTATATAGGGGGTGTTTTTTTTAAAAAAAAAGTGTCTAATATTTTGAGAGGCGGTAGTAATAATCAAAACAAGAAAAAAAGTCCAATAAACACGGGCACTAAAAAGTGTACCTTGAGAGCTATGAACGCTTGTTCATCTTCGCTACTGCGAAAAACATATATTGTTCAAGCGCAAACAGTTTTTAAGTTATGCACTTTAGAGCCAATGTTTAGTGGACATTTTTCTTGTTTCTATGGTTACTACCAACTCTCAAAATATCGCCAACTATTTGCTTGACAGCAATGTATTTTCTACGTGGGATGTTACGTACATCTAAGCTGCGTCAACAGCACACAGCGCGTTATAGGGTATCACATAGTGAGAGGCAGGACCAACAACTCATTGACGCAAACAAATATTTATGGGGATGGTTAAGAAGTAAAGCAAAGCAAAGCCACGCAGACTGGCTCTGACAGGCCACTCAGTTCCGACCGGCCGGCGTGTCAACCCGTGCAGCATGGTAGGTAAGAGCCGCGTGACAATTAATGATGTCTCCGCTGACGTCAAATTAACAGCCAAAATTAAAAGTACGCCGTGAATCACATCCTGTTTCTCAGTGTCCACTCGGAGAGGAAGTTTCCACACTGGGATAACGTAATGCTTTGTTGATCTGCCGCTAAGAGCCTCTTTATGATCTAACTCACTGAACTACACGTAATTTATGAGTTATCTCGTCATTCTTCTCCACAGAGATATCGTCAGTTCCTCGTGTTTTCCGGAAGATACGTTGCCACTTCTCTGGCATGAGGTGACTGCTAGCAGTATCAGAACCAGGTCCCGGATGCTGGGAGACACTGCTAATATGTTCAAATGCGCTGCCACACCCGTAATTGGCTCTCTGTAGTATTAACTGTAACACAAAATAATGGTCACTTTATGCGTTACGACAAAGTATTCGTTACAGATTAAATCGAAAATGCTGCATTTATTGTGTTTTTCACCGATCAAGAACAGTTGGAATGGAATATCGACAATTTCCTTTATAACAGTATTACTCTATCAGCTAAAAATTATGGGCACAATGCATACTTGGAATTGCGTCGTCATCGCTAGAGAACGTAACTCATGGATACAAGCACCCCTAATGTATCATTGTCCACGTCGGTCGATACCTCTTCATTTTTGTTGCAGCCACTACATTGATAGGTCACGTCTACTGAACTGGCGCTCGTCACGTGAAAGAGTAGGCGATACATGCGCAGAGGTCGACACAGTCTCAGCGGCAACCCTGCTTGTGCGTCTTGTCTCGGGCAATGATTGATTTCGGTACGGTATCACGTGACGGTGTCAACTACGGCGGCCAATTGATGCAATTTCCAAGCGCTGCGCAACGAAACTGCGCCCCAAGGCCTGCGGGAACATTTCTGCTGACGTCGTCCAAGCGGGACAAGGTGACACCCGAAGGAAACGCCTGGACTCCCCACTGGCCCCTAGAGGTTTCGAGAGCCCTTCACACAAAGCGCGACGACCCGTCACGAAGGGATCGATAGCGACGGAACACTGAGAGGATAATACGATTTGAATTTAAATTTTCATGCGCCTGCCTCTGGTGTCTTACCAGTGAAAAGTAGGAAGTAAATCTTCGAATGACAAATACTTTGAAATACGAAATTTCCGGCCTTTAACCGTTAAAACGTCGTTTGATCAGTAGCATACATTCTACTCATACGAAGGACACATCGACGTTAATTAGGTTTGTGAAATATTACGAAAGGCCAACTCAACAGTTACGCAAATGAACGACGACACCGCGTACTGCCGTGACACTGCCACTATCGCACAGAAGCTAAATGATGATTACTCACCAGAGAGGCGCCAAAGCCAGATTGTTATGTCTCTTCTAGAAATGTACTCACACATCAAGATGAAGCAATTAATTCGAAAAGAATTGAAGCTCGTGCAGTTCTACAGTTAACTTGTCGGATCGCCTTAAATCATTGTTGCTGTTTGTCACCAGCCTCGTTCAGCTAGTTTTAGGAACAACGAAGAAAGAGAGTGGACAGCTTCCTGAAGAAAAGTTCACCAGTAACACCACCCTTCTTGCCGATAGTTAGAAGAGCGCACAGTTAGTGAATGGCACAGACGTTCTGTTTAATGGCATTCTTGTCAAAAATATTTCAAACTGTGAGTTTAATCACAGAAGTGAATAACAAAAATACAGACTTGAGCACATACAATACAGGAAGAAATATTAGGATCTCAAGTGTCATCGACGATGAAGTCATCTGAGAGAGAACACAAGTTCGGTTTGGACAAGGATGAAGAAAAAAATCGGCCGTAGCCATTTCAAAGCAACCACCCGGCGTTCGCTTTGGTTGATTTAGGAAAACTATGGAGTAGCTAAATATGACTGGCCGGATAGGGATTTCATCGTTGCTCCTTTTGAATGCGATTCGACATCGTTGACCCGGCCGCGGTGGTCTCGCGGTTCCAGGCGCGCAGTCCGGAACCGTGCGACTGCTACGGTCGCAGGTTCGACTCCTGCCTCGGGCATGGATGTGTGTGATGTCCTTAGGTTAGTTAGGTTTAAGTAGTTCTAAGTTCTAGGGGACTAATGACCACAGCAGTTGAGTCCCATAGTGCTCAGAGCCATTTGAACCATTTTTGACATCGTTGAATACTTCATCGTCAAGATGATAAGTGTTACATACGAAGTAGAAGTGTGGAAAGTGACTAAAATAAAGAATACTCCTAAAAACACAGTGTTGCGTGCTTTTCTTGATAAAGGAAATCTCGCGATGAAACTATGTCAAACAATTAGCTTTACTTATGTCTGGAGCGTTCCAATGAGGTAGCGTTCCAGTGAATACGAACAAGTGTCGGCAGAAAAACCGAGAAACAAGGAATTATTTGAAGAGCGAATGGAATATTAAAATTTCAAGGCATCAATGGGAAGACGAGTATTAACTGTCGATATGCAGTAAAGGGAAATATTACGGACATAACTAGCCAAACATACCATCAGAGTCCTGGTTTCAAACAATTAAGGCAAATAAAACTTTTGTAGGTTCCACAATCGCATTAGGTTTCAACATTCCTTAGCCATTTTCACCGCATACGCATTGTGAAGATAAAGGAGTAACAGTAGCAGACATCAATCACATTTTTTTTTTTTTTCGAATGTAAACTTCATGCACACTAACAAACTGGTTTTACATAAAAGTTAACCAGTTCTCGTCCAGCATTAACGATTAATCTAAAAGCTCTCCTTGATCAAAATAACATGTTTTAAAACTAATTACGAAATTTTTAAATAAATATAAACATAATCTCTAAATAGTAGGAAATTACTGAAACATGGGGATGGTCTTCGAACACAAGGAAATATTATATACAATAAATGAAAATAAAGACAAAAAATGAATACCTTGTCAAACTCAAGGTCATTAGAACCGAAGCACAAGTTCATATAATCAAAATGGAAGAAGGAAGTGGCCGTGACTTGGTTGAAGAATCATTCCAGAATAGACTACTTTGAAATGCTATGAACCTGAGAATTTGTGGAGGAAGTTACTAGACAAGGGATAAATGATACATGCGGAAGAAATTAGGCGGATAATGGGACGTGCTGCTATTATAGGTACTTAACCTAGTTTCGAAGAGAACGTGTAACAGCACGCGCTGCTTGTAGCATGTGACACAAGGCAGTGTAAAAAGGCTGGTCAGTCAGAGGTCTTTAGACGAGAAAAAAAATGTTTGCGGTCTAATTAAATCAATTAACGCCCATAATGGTTCAAATGGCTCTGAGCACTATGGGACTTAACATCTGAGGTCATGAGCCCCCTAGAACTTAGAACTACTTAAACCTAACTAAGGACATCACACACATCCATGCCCAAGGAGGGATTCGAACCTGCGACCGTAGCGGTCGCGCGGTTCCAGACTGGAGCGCCAAGAACCGCTCGACCACATCGCCCGGCCTCGTCCATAATGCATGGCCTAAGTTACAGTGGTTCTCTGAGAGTATAGTGAAAGTCACGTACTCAGTCATGGAGGGAAAAGCATTTCTGAAGCTATCAGTATAAATATTGCCACTTTGATTAACAACAAGACTCAAAAATTCGGAGTAAAATAACAAACAGCAGCGCTCGTGCTCTGTTTTGGAGGATGTCTTCACGTCACAACAGGTGGACGCCGGCGCCACGCACACTTACCTTATCGCATTTACACACACAGCTTGTAGATCCTTCCCCTAATATCCCCTCCATCCCCCTCGCCTGTTTAATATCCGCCACGGTTATTGCTACCGTACGGCCTGTGTGGGCACTATTCCTTGTGAATATAGCATCGTGTAATTACGATGTTTTATCGCCCTCGGGTAAGTCCAGGAAGCGCGCGAACATGAAATTTTATCTAGGGCGTTGCGTCGTGCAGGCTTCAGAGCTACGGCGTAATGAGTATTTCGGTCAAGACAGTGAAAGAAAGTTCCACGAAGTGCGTAATTTACTAAGCACTCTAATTAACCAGTACACTAAAATAGAAACATGGGACTTAAAAAGTTGTCGTCAGAATCGCTATATTTTCAGGGACTTAAGACACTTAAGTTACGTCAGTAGTTTGTATAGTGACGCAATAATGTCCACAGTGACCTGCAATTACACTTCCACGAATTCAAAAATTCTTGTCTGTCCAAAGCACGCTTACTATTCAGTTCGCAACAATTTCCATTGAATCAGATAGTAAATCCAATTAAATAACGACGAATAAGAGCTACATGCCACATACAGAGCTACCTGTTCGCCTAAAGGAAATTTTGTCTGCCGGAATGGTTGGATTACTATAAAAATTTCTATCTTCATTGCATTTTAGAAAATTCATCATTGCAACAATGACAATATTTATTGGGTTTTCACTCATTCTATTACTTTTGTACGCCTTCGTATATAACTTATTCCTCCTTTCAGCGTTAAACTGGTACTTCCACATCAAAAAGAAAATAACAAAAATGGCAGTCGGCTTTTCCCCCTGCCTTTACGATCGTGTGTTAAGTGACATCAACTAAGGTGGTTAAAACAAAAACAGAAAATAAAATGTCTATCATAGGTTTATACTACGCAGGTAACCTTTATCAAACCCTTAAGATATGTTCTCAGTTTTACAGTTTTGTAACAGCAGTTACTTCAAACGCAGTAATTCCGAAACTAAGAACAGAAATAAGAGTCACACAGTATTGTTAACACAAACGTAAACTCAGTTTAACAGGGCGCGACCATCACATAAAGTGGAAAAAAAGATGATTCAAAGTTGTAATGAAATATTTAAAGCTTTAAAACCTACTCTGGACCGTCGCAAAAGTAAAGTTATGTTACTACACGAATAAAGATAACCTAATGAAATTTGGCTGAACATGACAGACGCGTATCTGGGCAGCAAATGCATACGTTGAGTTTTGCTGAAGACGGAGATCTTAAACCGATTAATATAAAAGTAAACATAAATAAATAAATAAATAAATAAAAGACATACGGTAGTTCCTTCTAAGGAACAGAACAAACCATGTTTCTAGTATAACTGGAAACACTCTAGATATTTTGCCACACACGCTGGGGACGAATATAAATATTTGAAACGTTCAGTAACTGAGGAGGATAAATGTTACCTGGAGTCCATAAGGGAGCCAGGCTTTGAAATCACACTTACGGACAGGTTAACTGAATGGACTACTCGCCCAATGTTAGACACGACCCACAACAGCGACATCAGGTGCCTCTTTCGGAGCTAGTGACAGTTATAAAAGCTGACTGAATGCAGAAACATCTGGAAAATCGCCGCTCTGAAGCAATTTCAGTCGCTGATGCGCTGACGGAGCATGAGGAGAAACCATTAAGTCTGATGAGGACAAGGGAGGCATTATCTTCTTTAAGTAGCCCCTCGTAATGATACCTCATGTCGAGGGATACGGTTGTGACACTTGCACAGCTTGTCAGGCTTTCCAGCGCTATGAAAATTTTGCGCGACAGTGCAACAATTATATCGCACAGGTAACGAGTTTCCTGTGAGTGTTCAAAACAGCGAGAGTAAATAATAATAAAAAAATACTTCTAAAACATTTAAGAATCAACAGCAGCACAAAAAATTATTTAGTTTGTTATCTTTTCAAAAGACACACCGTTCGGAGTATTACGAAAAATAATAGCAATCATGTGATTTTAACGGTTGATTCGATATCTGGATTAGTTAGTTGTCTAATCGTATTTTTTTGCGAAAACCTGCGGCGATTAACGGAAGCGTTGCTGCAGCCACGTGGCGCGCTATCGAAACCTCTGTTAATGAGTTACGCACGCTACAGAGTTATGCCTTCCGTGTCATTAACGTCAGCCGCTTTGCAACCCTTGATGCCAGGTGCTGAGGTTCAAGGTTACAGACCGACCCGATGCCCTTATGTGGAAGAAACATCCTTGTGCCGAAGTTTCGTTCGACGTTTCGTAATAAGCACTTTCTGATATTTTCAAATTATGTCTCTAATCATGCCCGCTATAGTAAGTATAACACAGCTGATAAGCAACGGAGAATTTTTTCACGCTGCTGATACGTCATCGGGACGATGCTTCATTTCTACCTGGATGTGCACTGCCCCAAGACATCTTGGCGAAGTGTTGATGTAATGCTGCACCACTCCTGCTTCCGGTATTGCTTGCTAGCCATGAGCTCCAGACCGTGGCAGTGACAGCTGAGGCCGAAAGTGACGTCAGTGGAAACGGCTACACGGAGGAGTCTTTCAACTGCTCCGAGACTAGAACCAGCAGACCTACTACTCGTGACATACTACAGCGTGGAAAATCCGTCGAAATGGCTAAGGATATGCAGCGGCTTACTCTACAAGGAGAATTCTCAATAATGTTTCGTGAAGCAAAGAATGATGGAACTAATGTGATATTCATTAATGAAATCCACCACATTTTAACTTTCGCCTGCCTAGAAGATAATATGAGTACGATTTTGCTCAAAAGTTTGTCTCAGACGAGCCGAGAATTGAGACTGATGAGAACTCTTCCTTAAGTCCTGCACGCGCATCTGCTTCACCAGGTTGACATTCCTCGTTATCATGCCAGTTACAGGACAGCAGATGCCATACAACACATTGAACGTAACAGGAGTCACCTCTCTTAGTGACCTCTACACACATTAGAAATTAAAATCCCACGCCTCATTCTTCTGTCTGTGTGGGAAGACTAATTTCAGAAAGTGCTGCAGAGACTTTGATGTGGTTTTCATTAATAGACATACTGATTCACGAGAAATTTTTGGGTATACAATTAATTTTATTACTGTTACCCCAGACAAGTCATTCGACCGAAGGTACTTAGTGCTACCCGTGCGAGGCCGAGGTGGATCGGTAACTAAACTATATATACGGTAATCTAAAACAGTATGCACATAGTAGAGGTGCCTGCCTACATATTTAGCGCAGAGTTAACCCATCAAATGATCGGTGTAGTTCTTTGCTTTATTGTTGATTTGCCTCTTCGTCTTACATGCAGTGTGTGAGTTATTTAACTGTATGAAATAAAATCGTCGTAACTTCTGAACGGTTCGCGTTAAGATGTTCAAACTGCACGTTTGACTGCGGGAGATGATGGGAATTAGTATGCGCTGCATGGTTTGGTTTAGCTACGAAGCCCACTTCCATGTGAATGGATTTGTCAATAAGCAAAGATGGCGCATTTGGGGGATTGAGAATCAGCATTTCGCGACCGAGAAGTCTCTTCACCCTCAATGGGTGACTGTGTGATGTGCGATATCCAGTCAAAGAACGATCGGTGCGGTATTCCTTGATGGCACGGTGACTACCGAAAGGTATGTGAAGGTTTGGAAAATGATTTCATCCCCATTATCCAAAGTGACCCTCATTTCCGCATGATGTGGTTCGTGTAAGGCAGCGTTCGACCCAATCGAAGCACGAGAGTATTTGATGTCTTGGAGGAGCACTTTAGGGACCGCATGGCTCTGGGGTACCCAGAGGCCATTGGCATGGGCCTCGATTGGCCTCAATATTCTTGGAATCTGAACACGTGTGACTCCTTTTTGTACGGCTACATTAGGGACAAAGCGTACAGCAGTAACCCTAAAACTATTGCTGAGCTGAGAACAGTCATTCAGGAGGTCATCGACAGCCATCCGATACTTCAGTGAGTCATGCAGTATTTCTCTATTCGTCTGCGCCACATCATCGCCAACGATGGCGCGCATATAAAACATGTCACAACTTAAATCGGAATATCTATAGTGACGTTTACATGGTGAATAAAGTGTGTGCACTTGTAGTTTGTAACTAATTTACCGTTTTTCATGTAGTTCAGTGATTGTCATCTTCTGCGTTCCCGAATATGTAATAGAAATCAGCAAATTTATCGACAACAACTTGCCTCGATAGAAATAAAGGAAAGGGTGAGTGCAGCGCAAACTATCATCACAGTGGCTTGCCGTTTTGATCACAGAAAAATCAAAAAACTTCAGTGAGATCGGTAGCTCTGTAAAAGTAATTGCCAAGTAGAATTGTGACGGAGCGCATCATAAGCAAAAGTAAATTTCAGTTGCACAACTCAGACACCGCTAAGTCAAGCACCACTTTCTCTGAGCCTGCGGACCGAACGCCAGGCACAAAGTGGATGTTGCACGAGTAATCAACAGTGGCTACTTTCTCCGGATATTTGCTTCCCATAATGCCCCAGACGTGACACACACAGGAAAGTACAAACTACGCAAATATCTTGTTTACCTTTTTGAAGTTACTATTTGTTTGTTTGCTTGTTGTGGTCTGCAGTCGGAAAACTGGTTTGATGCAGCTATGGACGCTTGTTTATACACAACAGCAAAGTATACTGGAGCTTTGTCCTGCCGTAACCACATATGATCTACGATTGCTATGTCTTCGAGCTGTGGTACTAAGCACGACTGCAACACATTCTAATACTAATTTGCATTTATGTGCCCTTAAAAAAATATCGTTAGAACAGGTATCGTGTTAAGATCCCGGTCCATATCATAACGTCATACGAATTCTTCATAAATATTGTACATAATATTGGGATTTTCCATACACCAAAAAACCATATCGCTACTCTGTGGTCTCCGATATATCGCATATTCACATTGAGCGAGACACAGCACTTCGAATCGTATATTCACACTGAGCGAGACACAGCATTTGGAAGTTGTGCCGGCAAAGCACGGCAGGCTGCAACTCGCTGCTCCATGTCGTTGTCAGATAATTCATTCACATACATTCGTGTAGACACTTCCACTCTCAAAACTCTTAATTTGGCCATGCACTGATGTTCGCGGTATTTAAAGTTCCGCTGGGAAGCAGTCAATAGGGGTACTGCGACTTGACACCCTGTACAGTAGTATGGCTCTCGATCTTATTATTATTGTTACTGTAACTATAGTTTTACGACCACCAAAACGATACTGCACTTTCCTCAATCAAGCAAAGCATCATAATGCTCGAGGAACCATTAAAAAGGATTACTGAATGTAACTTTACTAATGTTTTAGAGCAGAGAAACGTTCTGGCTTAAGGCGATTCTACATCCACTGTTCAGTTGAAAAAGACATTCGAAACATGAAAATCTGGCCACTTACTATTCTTCACGACCTGCCCTCCTGCTTTTCACTGTCATAAAGTGGTTCCTTACTGGCAAAACGCGAGAGAAATACAAAACGGCTAACAGTGCCAAGACCAGAGTGTACACGAATCGTAAGGAGCGACTCGCTCGGGTGGAGGAGGCGTCCACAAACAAACATGACAGGTGGGAATATAGTTCAGCTCCGCCAGCTCCAGCGCACGAGCGGTGTTTATTTTCGCAACGAACCGCTGCAGACGGCGCCCGACCAGACGCAAAGTGTGTCAGCTGAGCCGGCGCGGCGTCGCTAAGCAGGTAAATGTCAAGGCGGCGACGAGCACGGGCCGCGCAAGTCGTGTCTCCCGGTTGCTACGCCTACCCTCTACCGGAACGGGGTGCAAAGTGCGAGGGGGGGGGGGGGGGGGGGGAGAAACGAGACGAATTTGATTTTCAAACCGTTATCTAACAACAGGCGTGGACTTTATCGGTGCTGGGTAACGATGAAACAGCTATTCGCTGTGAGGGGAGATAACAGAGCAACGAAGCAAAACGCGTGTTTGGCACCGACTAGCATATGCAGCAAACTAACGATAAGCGTACAGTACAACGCCGCCTCGATGAGCTGGAGTAACTGACAGAGACTGGCGTTTGCGAAGAGGGCACTTCGGAATCACGATTGGATGAATTGAACGCAATTTTCAAGTTATTGCGAGGCAGCGAAAACAAACTTTCTCAGTGCACATTAAGATATGTCTTCCATACTCCCCCCCCGCCCTACAAACCCGTTTATCATCCTTGCTTGGTGAGAATTTTATGTTGACAGTCGAATGTCCAATCCGACACTTTGTTTTTTTGCTTTTTGAAATCAACAGTCTGAGATGTACGTGAAATAGCATCTACAGTAAGCGGACTGGTGATAAGATATACGAAATCAGTGATTGTACATACTAAACCAAAGGTGTGCGGTAGCGATCTCGCTTCCCACGCTCGGGTTCCCGGGTTCGATTCCCGGCGGGGTCAGGGATTTTTCCTGCCTCTTAAGTGCTGTCCTTAGGTTAGTTAGGTTTAAGTAGTTCTAAGTTCTAGGGGACTGCTGACCATAGATGTTAAGTCCCATAGTGCTCAGAGCCATTTGAACCAATTGAAACCAAAATTAGATGTGTTCTTGAAGTTATTGTCGTATTCCAAAATCTCTCGTCGACATCTAGATCATTAAAAGCGGCGCAACCATCCCGACATACAGGGAATATACGGAAAATGTAAATCTGGGTGGCCGGACAGAGAGATAAAAACCACGTTCTTCCGCAATACGAATCGTGTTTTACCCACAGCGTCACCTCTTTACAACAGACAATCTAGAAACGGTGTTTAACGTTAGATGATTTTAAGCTAACGCAAAAGATGTCTGCCCAGTGATTTAATTACGCTGCTGGAAGAGAAATTACGTTACGTCAATGGAGAGTAGAAATACTGAAGTGAGAGTTCTCTCTGGCAGCAGAGGTTGTTTTTATCGCTTATCAGAGAATCGCGCGTACTGATAATGGCGTACATGTCATATCACTCGGCGCCAGAACGGCAACTTACCTACAAAACGCAGACAAACCACTCGTTCATCCTCAGCACGCTGTATAACTCGGAGGAACTCGGGACGTCCGTGTCCGGCCAGATCGCCACATGCTTCACAATGAGCAAATCTCCCTAACAAGAGACCACTGTCCTTGGAGAGAGATAAAGGCAGCTGATAACGACACACCACTTGCTCTAGTGCCGCTCGTGCGGCTCCTTCATGAGCTGCTGGCGTCAAGCCGGCATCTTTTAAGAATATCTGGGACGACCGGAAGCAGTGTACACCGAATCCACACACTCATGAACTATATTAATTGAGCAGTTTATTACTCGCTTACTGAAGTCTGTCAATGCCGAACTAACAAGTGTATCGAGAAGGCTTTGTCGAAATATTAATGTAACGTGCCAACATTAGTATTTCTTGCTCATTTCCTACTTCGAATTTTCCCATGTTTCTATTCCGCGCTAAGGTTCAAATGGCTCTAAGCACTATGGGACTTAACACCTGAGGTCATCAGTCCCCCTAGACTTAAAACTACTTAAACCTAACTAACCTAAGGACATCACACACATCGATGCCCGAGGCAGGATTCGAACCTGCGACCGTAGCAGCCGCGTGGTTCCGGACTGAATCGCCTAGAACCGCTCGACCACAGCGGCCAGCTTCCATATACTATAAATACACTTGCCCTTAGTGGAAATTTAAAAACGCGTTATGTCGTCTACTATGTAGAAAATAAGAGAGAGACAGAGTTCAAGAACGGACCTCCGGAGATACAAAGAATTTCATGAGGATACTTTGTTTTGAATTTCACGAACTTGCGTTCCAAAGTCTACGGAGCTGGTGAACAGAATTGCACGTCGAAAGTGTAGAAAGTTTTTTCTGCGTGTTTACTTGAGCTAATATCTAGTGCTTTTCTCGGTATTACTTTTCACTGCACTGTGTTCACCCTTTCATCCGAATCCATTTGATGCATTTCCTTTTTATGTTATTACATAAACATGCAACTTCAGGATTTGCTATTATGCAGTGACTGAAATAAAAAACTTCCCTTTTTGTCTTCAAATTTTTGTAAATCTCCATTTGCTCGTTTTATACTCTGCAGTAGAGAGCCTAACCGAAATTCTGTTTGAGCATGTCGGCTCAATGAATAGGTATTTCTTCCCTTTCCCTTCATTATCGCATTTCTTGGTGATGGAGTGTAGTCGAGTTAGACCAGATGATGCTCAGGGAATTAGATTACAGAATGAGATAGCAGCCGCGTGGAGTGACCGCGTGGTTTGAGGCGTCCTGTCATGGGCTGCGCGACCCCTCCCGCCGGAGGTCCGAGTCCTCCCTCGGGTATGGTTGTGTGTGTTTTTCTTAGCATGGGTTAGTTTAAGTAGTGTGTAAGTCTAGGGATCGATCTAATCAGTTTGGTCCCTTAGGAATAGTGTGTAAGTCTAGGGACCGATGACCTAAGCAGTTTGGTCCTTTAGGAATTCACACATATTTGAACATTTTGAATGAGATAGCAAAAATACTTTCAGTACTTTGTCCATTTTCAGTAAGTGTATTACATTTTGTTGATAAAAATCATAACCAACTGCACGAAGAGATTTTATTTCTTTATCAGTCCCCTTCTTCAGAATATTATAATTATTGCCTTATTAGCGAGTGTTTTGACGCATTTTTGACAACAATACCGACAACAACAATAATTATAATAATAATTATCATTATTATTATTATTTATTACTATTTTTACCGTCTTCTGAAGGAGGCACTAAGTGCCTGCAACAGGTAAAAAAATAAAATTTATTTTGTACAACTGGTTGCTGATTTTTCAATAAGAAAAGTACTACATAAGTTTTGTTATTTGGACTGCAAAGTAACTGACGATGGCAGCGGCAAAGACAAAATAAAATGCAGGCTAGAACTAACAAGAAAAGCTTTTCTGAAAGAGAGAAACTACAACACGGAATGCATATTTTAGTATTGGAAATTCTCTTCTGAGAGCGTTTATCTAGAGCGTAGTCTTATATGAGAGTGAGACATGGACTTTCATCACGGTTAGGAAGTCTGTAGATTTTGAAATGCGGTTTTACAGAAGAATGCTGAAGAAAGGATGGGATAATACAATAAACAAAGACGGCTTACTGAATCTTGTGAATGGGAATAGATCTTTGTAAGACAACTTGACACGACACATCCTGTGGAATCAAGAACTCGACAGTCTGATAATGGAGGTAATTTGTGTGTGTGGGTGTGCGGGAGGGGGGGGGGGGGGTTAGAAAGTAGAGGGAAACCAAGGCTTGACTACAGCAAACCGGTACGAATGGATATAGTCTACAGCAGGTATGTAGAGATGAAGAGACTTGTGGAGAGCAGATTAGCATGGAGAGGTGCATCAAATGAGTCTTCGGACTGAGCAGCAGCATTTCTTGCGTTCGCCGCAGAGGAGTAAGAAAATAAGGGTAATCTACCAAACGTTAAACACTGAGTGGCGAAACTCACTTCAAGCTGGTATTGCCTCACATTTACGGAAACACAGTGGAAATGGGAAACAAGGATAGTGAGCGCGAGAGGCAGTTATTTTTCATTTGTGTGAGTAGTACGAAAGTCTGGCTTTTGTCTGGTCCTAGCTGCCTCGACAGGTGGCCAAGTTTCCTGCCGAGATGGCTCCACCAAGAGTGGCCAACAGTTTTGGGAGCCGTTTGATAGGCCGTACCGGATGTACTGGCGCGACGCGAGGCGGACGGCAGCCAGACAAACGCGAGCGAAAGTGTATGTGACGTCACAAGGTGTCGGCGTTGCCAAGCGTGCAGGCGGGCTCAGCTGACGGTTGGGCTGCAGTTGACCCAGGAGGCAGGCCCGTTACTCTTGCGACTGGTATTTCGGCCGCTCGTGCGCGTGCCATTTGCTAGGTGGCGGCCGACACTGCCCAGCCGATGTTAGCTGGGCTAGCAACACACACAGTGGCACAGCTTTATTGCGGAACGTTGCAGGGAATTACTCAAGTCCCGCTAAGACCTGCGCCTTGCAGCCCACGACGCTAGCCTTTCGCGGTTGAGCGGCTGCCAACGTAGGCGTCACAAAAATCCCCCACAAACGTTCCAGTCGCCTGGAAAGCAGCCAGCGCTACGGTTTTTTTCAGAGGGAATAGAGTTATGGCGAAAAAGAGGAAAATCTGTGGAAATGTTGACTTCCTACTAGAAATGGCGATTTGAACTTACTAAGAATAAACAGACGACAAAATAAGTAAAAGTAAAGCTATCCCCAAAAGCTACTTATCGACCACGCGCTGTACCAGACTACTATACGGGTGAGCATATTGTCTCAAGCATGTTCGTGACAAGGCGGCTGAGAACAAGTGGCTCAGCCGTTTTAATTTTAGAAGCAGCGCTGTGGGGGCAATCAATCGTTCTCCCGGATGCCGGCATTCGACGCATATTAAGGGGTTAAATATGTGAGTCAACTGAGAGGCCACAGAGAAAGAAACCAGACGATGGCGACTCTGCCATCCACATGACGTGTATACAGGTCTGCTACGCTGCGTAGCAGACGGCGTTATTGTTGCGCCAGATCTTAGAATTCGAAATAAATTAACCCCATACCCAGCAATCACTCCGATGTTCATAGTTGATCAGTGTTATGCAGCCTACAAGTTTTATACAATTATATACTTTCTTCAGCGTTCGCCTTACACTGTTATGACGCGAAATAATACCACCATCTACTCAGGCATACACACATTTGAACTGACTTTCATAAGCGCCTTCTGAAACTCTAGAAATGTGTATACAGTTGAATTTACAAAAATTGTAACTCACCCTATACTTGTGTCGTATGAAGTGGGACCAGAAAGAAATACATTTTATCTTAGCAGCTTTGGCATGTCTTCTTGCAGCACAAAGCAACGGAGCCATGCATAAAAGCGTCATCTTGGCTGTGTTTATATCGGAACAGCCGACACCAGCCCCTTTGCCTTTCAAACATGTGCACTCTTCTCGGATATTTTTGCGGAAAGTTTCAATGTCAACTTTAATGAGTGTAATACTACTGACCTCGACTTTTCGAATAACGCTAAAAAAGTATATCCATTCAGAAAACAAACTATTTGCTTCAGCGTCGCGGTTGATATAATGGCTACGAACTCACGTACATCCCTCTAGACGTGCCATCATTTTCCGGAAACCTCCATGCGACATCTACAACCGTTCACGAAACAACATACAGTTCGAATATATTGATGCGTAGCGCCCGCATTTTCTTCCTTCTCTGTAGGAGTGGGTGCGATTCAACAAAGTACTTGTTAGTAACAAAATCGGGATGAGTAAAATGTAAATACCGTGAAAACCAAGTTGTCCGCAATAGCGTCGCTTTCTCTGTAGCGTTCACGTTGAGCGGACATCCACGTTCTCTTGACCCCAATCTCAGACTCCGCCGTTGGTTTTCCCTACTTGACGCTGAACAGTCGTGAAAGAGACGGCCACAAAATTTATTTTGCCAAACAATAACGCATTAAAATAAAAAAATAAAACCGTAGTAAATCAACAGATATGTTACAGCTGACCATAAAATAACTGTTACAAACATCTGAACAGAAAAATTTAAGTCACGAGCGGATAGCAATCACAAACTCAATGTTAAATGCAAAATTTTAGGACTTCACCGAACTAAAGGAACAAGTACAGTTGGGTTTAACTTTGACTAATTACTTCGTTCATCAATTTACTCTAACAGACAGGTCCTTAGACCCTGATATTTAGATGATTTATTACTTATTCTTTACATTTCTTTATACATAAGCATTAGTAAATACCGGAAATCGTTCTACATGCGTGACAACGAGCGAAAGCTATATCAGTCAAGAATTTGCTGAACAGATACCCCTTTGGAGAGGAGTAGTAACGACGCCGTGGATCATGCGGTCTTGTTTTTTTTATTTTTATTAATCATAAATCACCATTTTCCCATTTCCCGGTTTTTGTACTGAAAGCCAAAGGGAGCTAGACACGGATGCGGAATTTAGTCAGTCGGTGTTTCACTTTCCTCGCAGACTGTCGGGGGCTTTCCCCGTACTCGACAGGAATGTCGGTACCTGTGTATTGAGTGCAGTACACAGCAGGTGTGAGTCAGAGCAAACTTGTTTTGACCGCGGGTATACCGCTGGCGGTCAAGGAACCGACATCTCTGGCCGTAGTCTGTCCGGATCAGACCCCAGTAAAAGCCTTTTTGCGCCGAAATCAACAGATACAGTACTTCGAGATTGGTCAGGGAAGATGATAAAAAAACTCCCACCAGATAACGGTCTTCCTCGATATTTACTTGTAGTGTTTTAAATAAACTAAAGACAATCAGAAATCGGAGACTCTGCTTCCGAAGCTAAAGTCGCGGAAAGCGTCTGACTATGAGATCCGTCCCTAGAGACAAGTATACGTTCAACATTAATGGTACGTTGTGGGTTGTACTTCAAGCTATAAAGCCCGATTCTGACGATCTGAACTCTCTTTGGTCAAACTGCGACTAAACTTGTGGTTCTTCGAGTAGGAATTCGCAGCATGTTAAACGTGAAGGACAGCTCTCATTACACACAGGACTACTCTTGATAAACCGAGAACTACAAATGACACTATGGACACCAGTCAGAATTAAATGTAATTATTTTCAGTCGGTGAGTACAGATTAACATGCTGAATGTACGATCTGCCATAAAACGGATACAAACGTTGGGATTAGCATTGCGTGTCACTATAAACTAGGGGCTTGTAAATAGTATCAGTCGAGGAGGAAAGGAAGCAATAAATGGCTCTAAGCACTATGGGACTTAACATCTGAGGTCATCAGTGCCCTAGACTTAGAACTACTGAAACGTAACTAACCTAAGGACATCACACACACCCATGCCCGAGGCAGGATTCGAACCTGCGACCGTAGCAGCAGCGCGGTTCCGGATTGAAGCGCCTCGAACCGCTCGGCCACACAAGCATGCAAGGAAGCAGCGAACTTCAATTAATTTCTAAGGTTAGAAAACAATTGTTATCTTCGACAACACTGCTCACGTACGACTCATATGACGAGGTTGGACTAAAGGTATATGGATGGACAAAGTACTTCTTCACCCACGTGGTTGTGCTCTGAATCACCTTATGATGGACTGTGATTTGGAAATTGTGAATCTTTGTGATATAAAGACAAATTAAAACAATTATCAGTGCCGAACCACATTTATTTTTCTCCACGAAGCGTTTGAGGGACTTACATCTTCATCTTCAGGTGGATCAGTGCATTACATGACAATTTCATTTTCTGGATATGGCCAGTTGTTTGCATTACACTTAATTTCGGCTCAGAAAAGTTGTTATCGTAGTATGGCACTGAACTCAAACACTGGAAAGAATAACGAACCTATTTACAAGATATTCAAGCCAGTTAAAAAACGTCTAAGCTCGTTATACAGGGTGGTCTGAAACAGTTTGAAACGCTTGTTGCGTTGCGCCATTTCCAAGTTAATTAGCATTGAAGTTAGCCAGTCAGGTCGGTGCGCAGCCCCCCCACAGATACAACTAGTGTCAGTTGCTCTCACAGCATAGATAATGGTTCACGAGACTGCTCAGCCTCTTGTTCGGGTTCGATTTTACTACCATCCCATGTCCAATTTTTACTTCTCTCTGTTTTCTTTTTTTAATTTTTTTTCGCCGTTTTTTTCGGCTTTGGGAAACCTAACGATCCACACGTTTGGCGACACCGCTCTGGCGGGCCGTTTGAATTTGTGCGCGCAAGAGCCTCATTTGCTACCTTGCACGGTAAATAACTAGGAAACGGCGCAACGTATCGCTTTCTCTTCTTAATAATTATATCTCAGCATACATACCCCGCAACGATGTTACAATTTTTACAGACTATCCCTGACCACCCTGCATATATCCAACTGTTCAGTAGCACAATAAAAAATGCCGTGTGGCTAGGGCCTCCCGTCTAGACCGGTCGCCTGGTGCAAGTCCTTCGTGTTGACGCCACTTCGGCGATTTGCGTGTCGATGGAGATGAAATGATGATAAGGACGACACAACACTCAGTCCCTGGGCGCCGAAAATCTCCGACCCAACCGGGAATAGAACCCGGGCCGTTAGGTACGACATTCTGTCGCGCTGACCACTCAGCTACCAGGTACAGTGAGAGCTGGTAATGTTCTTTCGCTCACAAGATACTGTACTTCTACTCATGCCCGATCTCGGAGTGTTTTTGTTTTTTGTTTGTGTGTTGTTCAGTGCCACAAATGCGTATACGTAAAGATCATCGGTGTTCTTTATGCTGGAACATCTTGTAAGAAGCTTTGTTATTGTTTAAACGTATAACTTGCCATATTATGATAACAAGCGACATAAAGTAACTAATCTGAAGCGAAATTAAGTGTAAAGCAGACAACAAGCTATATCCTGAAAAAGAAACTGTCATGTAATCCCCTGATCTACCTGAAGATGAGGTGTAAGACCCCGAAACAAGAAAACAAGAGTGGCTGACACACCTCATCTTTTCATGTATCTTTTGCACTCTGAATCCATGAAACACGAAATATGCCGCCAATTAAATCTAGTAGAGTTCTTGAAACTTATGAAACGCATTTACTCATATCAGTAACGCACAGTGACAATCGCAATGAAAAGCTAGATAAATTACAGCACATAGAGAATTCTGTAATTATTTGTTCTTTCCACGATTACCAGTAGGTTGTTGCGCGGCAGAGACACAGAGTTTCGGGTTTATATTTTAAAAACTGGAAGTTGACAACCATAAATGCATACAAACAAAACAAATTGTTATGTAAGTAACGACGACACAGCATACCCTGAAACACAGTTCTGGGGCTATGAAGTCTGTGTGATATTACGAGGCAGCAGTAACTGTGGTGACAAAATCCGGCTACTATCTTTTGTGGCATTGTTACTAGTATCGTCAGGGCTTCAGTTTTTAAATAAAGACTACAAAGAGATGTCAGCACGGCAGAAAGGCGTATGTGTGAGAGTTGTAGTGCATTCTGAATTGCAATTTTCGTAATTCTCGTGGTATAGACACAGAATTACGAAAGAACATTTTCAGATTTTTGTTGAAATTTATGGCATGCCTACGAATTTTGTTGATTTGTTTTGTGTATGACATCCCAGTGGAGCAATTCGCACATGTACCACATAGAGTTTTCGAAGATTACACCACAAGTTGCGAAGACAATGATAAATTGCATGGATATTTCATTAGCTCTGAAACTTTCATTAGTGTCATCTTCGGAAACTGTGCATGTTGAAGATGTACGAGTTTCTCCATTGTGATCTTATATACAAAGTAAATCAACAAAATTCATAGGTACAGTATAAGCTATAACAAGAATCTATATACTTTTATTTGTAATTCCATATCTATTACAAAAGAATTTCGCGAATTGCAATAGACAATCCAGTACAGCTCTCATATGCATGAGTTCCAAGAATATTGACATCGCAGTGAAGCTCTTTACTCAAAAACTGATAATGCTGTGGATTCTGAATGTACACTGCCAGAGTAGCGACGCTATAAGAGTAGAAGGATTTTATTATTACGTATCGGTGTGCCGAGAATAGCTACTATGGTTAACATGGCATCTGACATACGTCGTTTATTAGACACATTTTGGTTGAAGACGCTTCACGAGAGTCCGTGGCAAAAGCGGGATACGCGAAGGTCGCGTGCCCTCATCACGCTTGTCCTCCAAGATCAGCTGCCAGAAAGGGCACCAGTGTTGCAAGGCAGGCTGAGGCGATACCGTTCACTACGAAGGCCACTCGGTTCAGGCGCCCGTTCCGCAAAGTCCAATAGGCGGCCGCTATTTTAGGATGCGCTCTCGCCGACGCTGCAGCAAAACTGCATACTGCCGTGTCGGCACGTGAGACCAGCAGATGAGACTAGGTGGAGTGGAGTGTAGTGGAGGAGAGCAGAGCAGAGACCCCTGACGGGCCAGTGCTCCAAGTGTGCCGGATCTGCGCGGCCGCGGCCGGCAGTCTGTTGGCGACGCGGCCCCAAGGCCGGCTGGCTACCGGCGCGAGCCTCGCCCCGTCTCACCTCGCCCTCGGCTCGCAGTTATTATTACAGAAATAACTCGAAACCGAAGCAGGCGGGCGGTGTCCGCCCCGCCCAGCCACCGGCACAAAGGCCGGAGGCGGCAGATGCGGGCCGCCACACACCCCGCGCCGCCCGGCGCCACGCAGGATGTGTGTGGTCAACGACCCTGCCACAACCCTAGCGCCCGCCAGACGCCGCACCACGTGTGCCTATGTGTGCTCTCTTTCCTTCCACGCTCGGAGGAGCAGGATGTACGCCAACCCTTCTTCTACACGGCTCGCCTGCCGAACGTATACAAGCCGTCGCAAGTCGAGTAACTGTTCTCCATTAACGGACGGAGCACAACAACCGCGAAGCAAACAAAAACACAGGGTGTTTATACATGAATATTGGGGGTTTAAATGCTTTATAATATTTATTACATTAAACTTACAGAGACAGCTTACACTACACTCGTTCGTCCTCTGTTAGAATATTCCTGCGCGGTGTGGGATCCTTACCAGGTGGGATTGACGGAGGACATCGAAAGAGTGCAAAAAAGGGCAGCTCGTTTTGTATTATCACGTAATAGGGGAGAGAGTTTTGCAGATATGATACACGAGTTGGGATGGAAGTCATTACAGCAAAGACGTTTTTCGTCGCGGCGAGACCTTTTTACGAAATTTCAGTCGCCAACTTTCTCTTCCGAATGCGAAAATATTTTGTTGAGCCCAACCTACATAGGTAGGAATGATCATCAAAATAAAATAAGAGAAATCAGAGCTCGAACAGAAAGGTTTAGGTGTTCGTTTTTCCCGCGCGCTGTTCGGGAGTGGAATAGTAGAGAGATAGTATGATTGTGGTTCGATGAACCCTCTGCCAAGCACTTAAATGTGAATTGCAGAGTACTCATGTAGATGTATAAATGGTATGTCAAATGAAAGAGCAACTAAAACAGTTTTACCAAGAACCTGATAAATGTTCAATGTGAGCTCCATTTGTCACACGGTACGCATCAAGTCTATAGCCGAGCGACGGATGGGCCGCAAGGAGCCCAATGACAGGGCTTGCTTTGCGTGGCCTCCACGTTCACCCGACCTGCGCCATGAGATTTTTTTCCTTTGGGGCTTCATCAAGGATCTTGATGATGATTAGTGTTTTAGGGCGCACAACAACGAGGTTATCAGCGCCCGTTCCCAAAAGAAAAGTTGACGAGTGCAGCCAAGATCTGTTAAACAAGGATCAATTCAGAGCCGATCTTTGCGAGAATTGTAAATGTTCAAATTTCAAGATTAGACACCGTACATCAAAACAGCTAGATAAAACTAAAAATAAAATAGCAGTACAAAACAGGTAAAAATAATTAACGGTGGCTGAGTGACCACTTACAAAAAATGGGTGACCAAACCACTTTACAGCACATTAAGATCTCAATCCCAATATTTTGGGAAGAAGTCCAGACATCAAACAAATACGTAAAACTCTAGCGGCACTCGCTTCATTATTAGTTAAAATCGAGGGCACGTCTGGTGGAAAACTGAAATCTTCCCTCAAACCCGCATATAAAACACACAGTTAAAATATATCGTAACGACAGCTGTGTCCCACATGTCTGACACGTTGGTGGCTCCTCACGACGTAACAGAAAACTGTGTGTCAACGGACAATGTCATATTCTAAGCCGTGTAAGGGCTACTTCCTCAGTTCGTCGGTGTCGGAAGGACCGTGTGTACGTGCCTCCGCTACAACAGATCTCCCTGAATTAAGAAACCGGATTGAAGCAGCTGTTGCTACAATCACTGAAGACACACTTATCAACGTTTGGGAAGAACTCGGTTATAGACTTGATGTGTGCCGTGTGACAAATGGTGCTCACATTGAACATTTATAAGCTTCTTAGTAAAAATGTTTGAGTTGCTCTTTCATTTGACATACCATTTATAACTGTAAGTTTAATATAATAAATATTATAAAGCGTTAACACCCCGATATTAATTTATAAACACCCTGTAAGGCACTTTACACGCGCATCAAGATCGCTTCTATACGGTGCCTAGTAAAGAACGCAATTTTTAATTTATTAAAAAAAATATCTGAAAATTGCTAGTGTTATTACGTCTGTATCAAACACAAAGACTGCTACTAAACATGAAACGAAATGTCCTATGCTGCTTCGTACTCACATATTCACTCTGGGGGCAAAATTTTCGACGACCCAAGAGCAAAGTTGCGCTTGAAACTGACCCATGACACGTCTAATTTCTGCCTTGAGTTGAGAGATGGTTCGTGGATTGTTCACAAAAACACAAGATTTGACATCCCCCTACAATCTCGGAGGCCAGTTCTGATCGCCATTCTGAGAGACGAGACGCGTAGGGACTCTCTTACAGAAGTTTCCTTGATTGAACTACAGTGTGGCAACTTGCCGCACACTGCTTGAACCATGTGTGTTCAACATTCAATTCTTGCAACTGCAGCCATAAAAACAGTCGCTGCCACTGCTTTTCCAGTGCCGTCTTCAAAAAAGTATGACCCAATTAGTCCGCCAGCCCATAACGCAACCCGCGTCAAACAATGACGCGTTCTGTATAAAGACGCTTCTCACGGACCATGTGAGGATTCTCTGTGCCCAAAAACGGACAATTTTGTTTACTCACATAAACGCTGGAAGCATGCCTCGTCAATGAATATTAATTACTTACGAAAATCACTACCAAATTCTTATTTCGTGAATACCGAATCGACAAATGGTTCAAATGGCTCTGAGCACTAAGGGACTTAACTTCTGAGGTCATCAGTCCCCTAGAACTTAGACCTACTTAAACCTAACTAGCCTAAGGACATCACACACATCCATGCACGAGGCAGGATTCGAACCTGCGACCGTAGCAATCGCGCGGTTCCAGACTGTAGCACCTAGAACCGCTCGGTCACAAAAGCCGGCCGGGAACACGTCTCGGAACGAATTAATTTCTTCCGATTTGTATCTGCAGCTCTGTGGACTAAGAGAAAACTGACACTTTTAATCAACTAAGTGCGACACTACTTATGTTAAATGTAAGCATGTGATGATTGAGAATGAGAGAACGTGTTGTCAGACTTTATAAAATTAATATATTAATTTACACGTACATTTCATGCCCAAAAGCTTAGAATTTCTTGTAGTAACACGAGGTAAGGATTTGGAGTGGGGTGTCCCATGCTCCTCAATCCATAACACATGGACAGCGGGGAAATAGTATGCCTTTGTTTCAGGCACATTAGGTTCAAGAAGTCCAATGATCGGATCAGTATAATTTTCCTGGTATTTCTAAGTAGGGTATGTGGTCTAGAGTGAGGCTGTTCTCGGCACGTAAATTTCATTTTGGGCTGCAAGAGAAAGAAAGTCGCTTTGTCCGCTACTGCTTTGTTAAATATTAGTCCAGAATGCTAACTAGTCTGTATGCTACACGTAGGAAATGGAAGGACGACAAGATTTGACGTGGAAGTTTCGTATATGCTGCTGTCGAAAAAGTTATCTCGCAGATTTCATATAGTGTCTCTTAACCGGTGAACCGTGGTGATATGTCGACTGGATATGGACCTCACCCCCTTAAAACATAACAGAAAGGAGAAGAAAGGAAAACTAATGTCTCATATGATGGAGGAAATTATACGTGAAGGCAACATCAAATAATACTCCTACACTGAGGCTGCACATCTGCCCTGCATACCACAAAATGTCTACAACTGCTGTGCTCTTGGCAGTAGTACTACAGCGCAGTATTTGACTGACCAGAAAAGAGCTCCGTCACCTCTCAGTCCAATCACTTATCATTTTAAAGGAAAGTGTCAGGTAGGTAACTCAGACAGCAGCTAACAGCCGCAGACAGAGCATGTTGGGAGAAGACGGTAACGGACGCTAGTGAGTTTCGCGTCTGGTATGTGCGATGATGTCACGCGGACCACAATAGCTCTAACGGGACAAGAAGGTCAGAGTAAACCGAAAATCGCTGATAGTAATGAACTCACCTAAGCTAGCTTCAAAACAAATTCGACTACCCCACCCGTTCACCTTCTCAGTAGTTCCCAAGACGGAGAAATTTCCCAGAAAAGTATTTCTCTGAAGCGGCTACAAGTTGTTAACAGGTTAACGCCTTTCGACAAATGGCAGTTGCGAGAAGAAGCGGATGCCGTAAAAACCCATACGACAAAGACCGCTCCAAGCCGGAATCTGTCGCCGTTGCTCCTGGTGCCGCAACACTTGTATAACACCGAGAAATGCGTCGACAATGCCATGATACACGTTCACTAGAAGAACAGTTGTATTCCGCAGATTTAAATGCCACGTCCATTGATATGTTTCTACGGAAATCGAGTTGTCGTTTTAGAGGAAAATGATTAGTGCGGTGAGAAACATAATAAATTAGCCAAATTTTCTGGTAGATAAGAACTGCGTATCGCAGAGGGTGTCGCGCCCGAAGCCTTTCCTTCCTATGGGCACTGTTTGTCCATCGAGATATGCAGACTTCGTTTGCAGTTTGGAAAGTACGGAGAGGCACCGACTGAACTGAAGCGAGACAGCTAATCATGAGTTATTCTCGGATAGCTCATTCAGCAGAGGCACTGCTCGCGAAGTAAAGGGGTGCTGGTTCGATTCCTAGTCCTGTACATTTATTATCTGCCACAAAATTTCACAACAGCGCAAATGATTAATCAGTTAAATAAAAATTAAAGACAAGAAAACTGGAGGGACGGAGGAGATATAGGGTCCACTGGCAATTACCGCGAAAAGATAACACGAATGAATTGTCGTATTTCCATGGTTGAGAAATATAACTATCTGTAGGGACTATGTTGGGGTTGGAGTAATATGGGAAGGAGAGACTCTGTGTATGTGTATGTATGTGTGTGTGTGTGTGTGTGAAAGAGAGAGAGAGAGAGAGAGAGAGAGAGAGAGAGAGATAAATGTTTTTCTAGAAGAACATTATAGGCTGCAGCCCATCAGCACCGGATGAAGGTCTTAAAGACTGAGTCAATGGAGACCAAGATGTATCACGCTACTCAACAGAAATAAAGCCCGCAAACGCAGAAAGTACGGTTTCAACTACGTTTACATCTTCTGGGATATGAAGGTATGTTACAGAGGAGGGAAGTTTTACGTTATCCCTCATAAAATCCAAGCGTACGCCGCTCTTGTCTGAAGGAGCGAGCTAGCAGAGCAAATACCCACCACACTGGCTGTAAGCTGCAACAATGGCGTCGGGCGGCGGCGGCGACGGCGACGCCTGCCTCCTTTTGTTCTCCCTGCCCGCACTGCTATTCGTGTTTCAAGCACCGCAGCACATAACCTATACACATTTGTAGACAATGGCGGCGTTGGCGCGAACACTCCGGATCCAAGATGGCGGCCGCCAGCGCGCCGCCGGTCACGTGATCGGCTACGCTGACCTTAAACCGGCGGCCGGCCAGCTGGGCAAAAAACGCGCGCCCCGTCCGCTGCCGAGGCAGCCTCTGCCGGCAGGTTGTTCAACCGACGGCTGCCTCTGAAGAGTCTTTGTCCTCGCTAGTGCCAGGCCAACGGCGTCGGGACGCCCGTACAATGGTCTAACTAATACTGCCACGCCGTACAATCCGTTCTCCAGATCAAGTAACAACTAGGTACGACAGAGATAATTTTTTGGAACTGTGAAGTAATGCTTTTGCTGTTTCACTGGGGACAAGCGTTGCCACTTCAAGATATATATAAAATTTAACAACAGCCGGTCGCTGTGGCCGAGCTGTTCTAGGCGTTTCAGTCAGTAACCGCGCTGCTGCTACGGTCGCAGGTTCGAATCCTGCCTCTGGTATGGATGTGTATGATGTCCTTAGGTTAGTTAGGTTTAAATAGTTCCAAGTTTAGGGGACTGATGATCTCAGATGATGTTAAGTCCCATAGTGCTTAGAGCCAAAAATGGTTCTGAGCACCATGGGACTTAACATCTATGGTCATCAGTTCTCTAGAACTTAGAGCTACTTAAACCTAACCAACATAAGGACAACACAGAACACCCAGCCATCACGAGGCAGAGAAAATCCCTGACCCCGCCGGGAATCGAACCCGGGCGCGGGAAGCGAGAACGCTACCGCACGACCACGAGATGCGGGCAGTGCTTAGAGCCATTTGAACCAATGAAACAATACGAAGTAATTGAATGGGTGGTTCCATAGAAACGAAGTGACGCACCGAAAAGAGACAAGTCTAAATTGGGCACGTACTGAGAGTTCCAATGTACCTTTGAACAAAGAATTAACAGAGTGAAAAAGAAAACGGGCTGACTCGTCGATATAATTGGCATTTGTACCTGAGTACTCTCTCAGATAGACAACGCTAGTAAAGGTAGCTGGTCATGGTCTCACTGGAGCAACCATCGTGGCATTCGCTTCGAACATTTATGGAGGTTACAGAAAATCTAAACCAGACTAACTGCGTGAAAATGAAACTTGAGACTCTAGAATAAGGGTCCAGTGCACGGCACCGCAAGGTAACTAATGGTAACTCTGAACATGGTTTAATTGAAGAAAAAATTTTAAGATAACTTCCTAGGGGTTGATCCGTATAGGTCGACTAGTTTTCTGAGCCAGAATCGTACAAAAAACACTCTTTACCAACTACTAATATACAAACGTATAACAACGCCAATTTTTCCAGAATAGACAGAAAAGTGAAAGAAGGAATACGAAAAGTAATAATAATCATCTTTTGGAAAGAAAGGTTGGTAGAACTGGAAGGAGAATTTCAGCTGAAAAACACTGAAACGGAATGAGTTAATTGAAATATTTTGGAGGGACCACATAGCAGAATGGACTAGAAAGATTTACTAATAGAGGAAAGAATTCGTAAATCGGAAAAAGAAGACGGTTAGACTGAAAACACCTACAATAAGAAATACATCTCTAGAAATACACTTCAACACTATTCCATAATATTTATATGCCTGTAATACTTAATAATGAACTATACGCTGGACAGAATAGAGATACTTGAAGGAAGGATTACTAAAATGTGTGTAAGATAAACAACAGATGGTTTGAAAACAAGAAGTAATTACAAGGTCTAACAAAATATTCAGTAAATGTCAAAAGTAATGGTAAAGCGTAGGTTAACATTATTTGGACATAGCTACGAAATGAGGCTTCTAAAGCAGAAAAATAAGAAATCAGAAACGACACAGGCAAAAGAAAGAAAAAGAAACAACGCGGGCAGATGTTCGAATACTGCTAGAATGATGGGAAACAACACAAAAAAAAGAGGAATTGAATTTGTTAAGTGATCCCAGATGGTCAATGATAATAATAAGCGCTTTTTCAGTAAGGTGGACTTGAGACTTACGTTATGGAATGTAGATCGTGCTAAGAAAAGTGTAGATCCCATTGAAAAAGTCTGATTTTGCAAGATATTGCACATATGGTGAGTAATGAAGAAAAGAATCCATTTATCCTACCAGCTGAGGAGTATGTCCCCTTATTGTACAAGTTGTTTTGATTAGGAAAGTTTTTTTCGAATTAGTTGACAAGGTGTAGCTGTCACGAATGGGAACTATAAACAAGTCATTAAGTAAATACAGTAGATTACTGAGTGTGATATTCCGTTTGCGTTAAAATTCAGGTGCGGTTATACAGTTCTCAAATTCAGAGCATTCAAGCTGTGTTTCTAATGTTGGATATGCTGATGTATACATTCTGCTCTAGTGTCCCGTAGTACCATTTAAGACACGAGCATTTGATTGTTACCTTATTTGACTTTTCACCTGTATACTTCGTATTTACCACATTAACGAACAATTGTCAACTGGTGAATTAGTTCCAAATAGTAGAAAACCAGAAACTATTTCGGCAAAAACCTCTCGTTCATCTGTGGATTTTATCACTGGTTGTTTAGTCCCTATTCTTCTTGCAAAAGTTTACTCCACTTCACCATTTCCTCGACGTACAACGTAAACAACAGTCGTGATAAGTTGCAGCACTAACTGAGAACAGTTTTTAACCCAAATTTATCTTTCTTGATTTTCCTTTTATTATTATTTCAACTTGGCTTTGTAGATTACCAGTCTGTTTCTGTACATTAAGTCCACATGTCTCAGGATCAGGAACATATTGTGTCATCAGGAACATATTATGTCATCTTAAAACACTGAAGTTTATCTTGAGGGTTACAGCATGATACAAAGGTATCTTGATTTAGCTCTATTGTTTTTTTTTTTTTTTTCCACTACGAAACGAAAAGCCAGAACTGTGCACCAACAGGAGGGGGAGTAACGTTACAGTTATAAGAATATTGCACTCATTCGTTCTTATATTTGTTTCTGGCACCAGAATCAAATCCACACTGCGCTGGCTCGACGCACATTCCATGCGCTCGTGTGGCGTCGTCATTGTCAATATAAGTAGTTTGGAAAAATGACAGCTTTACCTTACAGTACATGGGAGCCAATGGTCAGAAATAAATATTTAAAGTGAAAAGAACCCTTGAATGAGTAATTCGTATAAAGCATGTCCCTGGAAATTGATTACCCGAGAGAGAGGGTGCAGTGGTATGACACACGGGAAAACAGCGGTTCAAACCCTTTCTCCGGCCATCCAGATTCAGATTTTTTTGTGCTTTGTCTGTACATCCCTCGTTGCCGAAGAGACTTTATCCCCACATCTACCATTCGTATCACTTCCCTGTAGCCAGGTCTTTAAATCAATCTGCGATAGCACTGACGGGTTGCGGGCTTAGCGCAGCCATACTGACAGTTCCTCAGTAGTATTTCCGAGACTGCAGTTAAATATATGCGTACTTAAAGGCTACACCTTTACCCGACGTGAGATACGAACTCCTGGCCTGAGCTTTAAATGTCAATTACGCTATCGCGCACCGCGGAGGCCCACATTTCCGCGTAGTAGCATTTACAGAAATTCCCAATTGGGCGTGGGCGAAGAACACTTGAGCGCAGGTGAGGTTGACTGCCGTCCCGGTCGGGCAGTGTTTTGGTGCGGGATCGCCTCGCGGCCTGTACACTGTACAGCTTTCACGGCGCCTTGCCTCGTCTCACCACTCGTCCCCTTGCAACGGGAAAGTAGCTCCTGCCTGCTAGCCGTGGACCGCTAGCCGTCCGCTCTTTTCCGCTTAAGGGCGGTTTGCGCCTGCAGAGGCGCGTGAAATTTCGTGGTGCTTCCTGGCGTCTAAAGCAGCGCTCACACGGGACGTGTTTCTCAACGCGACGCCCGCCAGACGTGGTGTCCGTCGTGTTTGCTGCACGCTCTGAAACGATCCGTTACATCCCACGGAACGTGATCCTCATCGTGGTTTGCAACCTTAAGCGCTCTGCAGTAGCAGTTCCCGGCTGCAGGTGACGCGTAAACAACACTGTTTCTTTGCGAAAATATACGCACGTAAAATGCCTGCGTTAATTATGTTAGCGACTGTCGAAGAAGATCTGGAGTCGACGATGGCTTGAACGACGAACTGCTGGTACAGTAACGCAAAATAATGTTGTACGACGATCTGAGATACATACTAGTAGTATGAGTTGTTCGTTAACTCAACTGAATCTTTATCCCGTTTTCGTTTCTGAACTGAATACAGCTATCTGTAACAGTGGCTATCATCAGTCTGAAATAACGTACTTCATCGCGTAGATTTCAAGATCGAAAATGGTTTCGTAATTTCATTTGAATGGAAGATGAGATTTCTACTGACAGACTGGCAGTCATGTTAAGCTTTCTGATCACCGGGGAAACATTCCAGTCGTTGGCCTTTGCACAAATCTTCTTCTTCTTTTGCTTGTGCCTTTGTCCAACATTTTTCGGAGGGTCGGCATGGTTATGGGCGGATGTGGCGTGGTTAATTTAAGGCGCCACCCAGTAACGCGAATGATGATGATGATGATGATGATGACGACGACAACACAAACACCCAATTCCCGGGCAGAGAAAATCCCCAACCCCGGGAATAGAACCTGGGACCCCGTTATCCGGAGGCAGCGACGCTAGCCACTAGACAACGAGCTGCGGACTGGCTTTTGCACAAATATTGCAACCAACACAATATTTATAGTAAATGACATCGACGTCTGCTGATCATACTTCTATTAATCAATAATAAAGACCCAGAATTTTTTAGAAAACAAAAGGTGAAAAAAGTGAAAGGAGCTCGACGTGAACCTGTTACCTTGTTCATCATGGCTCACGACCATCTCAACTACGCCACTGCTTCGACAAAGCAACCGGACCTCCGTATATGGCATGCACTGTCTAAAGACTGTATCTACTAATGCCATTATTTGATATTTAATAGCCGGCCGCGGTGGCCGTGCGGTTTAGGCGCTTCAGTCCGGAACCGCGCGACCGCTACGGTTACAGGTTCGAATCCTGCCTCGGGCATGGATGTGTGTGATGTTCTTAGGTTAGTTAGGTTTAAGTAGTTCTAAGTTCTAGGGGACTGATGACCCCAGATGTTAAGTCTCATAGTGCTCAGAGCCAGCTGAACCAGATATTTAATATGGAAATTGTACCAAAAAGACGCGCTTTTGATAGATAGTATTGAAACGGTATACCCTTACAGTATACGAGTTATAACACTAAAAACATCAACTACAGTAAGCCTTTATCTGCCGACATAGTTACTTGTCATTTTACTATGCAACAAGTTGGAGCTAAAATGACGCGTTTTCTAGAAATCCTCAATTTGCTGATGCTTTGAAACAGTTTATATTCACGTTCTTAATGACAAAGAAAATCCACCAAATACGACGTTTAACGTAAAACATGGCAGCCCCTAATTTCAGATTGTCACGTAATAATGCTGTCTCCTCTCATTGGTCACGTTTCTCTCCACGAGGAAAAATCTGACTGGCTAGATTCTGTATTTCAGACGGCTTAAGGCACTTCGGCCTTTCGTCGCCTGGGCAGCGGATCGCGTATTGTTCAAGCCGTGCTGTTACCTAGCTCTAGGAATCTCTTTTTCCATCCTGCGCTTAATTCGCTGTTGGCGGACTATTTATAGTTGACACAGAGTCGTTTCCAGGCTGTTACTGATGATGATTAGATGATTATGATGGCGAATTTAGGCGCACGACAGCAAATTCTTTAGCACTTGGGTTAAAATTTTTATGAGAGTGTGTGAACGTATTGCCTAGGCTGCCAACGTCAGAATTACCCCTCAGATAACTACTACAACGACAGTCAAACAAAAAGGTTTGAGAGGACGAGTTTCATTAAATAAGATAGGAATGCCAACACACAACTGAAGAGCCATTAAGACTAGCAAGGGCGGGGCGAAGGCCGTGCTCCTCCCACACAGTTCCACAAGGTTGTTCTGCGAGAACTGTAGGTTTCTTGTCTTGGCTCAGCTTCGTCATTCAGACACGCACATCCGCTGTTGACAACAGCACTATTTAGCGACTGGATATTTATAAACCTATCACTACAACAGCGAAAGCTTGAATACGCGAACGTGTGTGCATCGTCACAGGTTTTATTAGAGATGTGATATATTGATACGCCTTTGGTGACTCAAACAGAATGAACCTCCATTCACCACTGATATATGCATTTGAAAGAACATACTCTTCTATTATTACATACATTTTGCACTACATAAAATCACAGTCTGTGTTCAGGGACCATAGAGTGAACACCCTTCCTTGGAATGTTACCTAGTACGACGGAGGCGAAGAGCATCATCCAACAGAGAAAATACACCAGAATGACAAACATTCACCAGCTATTTTGGAAATTGATGAGTGCATTTTATAGTTCGTCTCCACTGTGCGGTCTTTAGCATAAGGATCTTTGTAAGAAAAGAAAAAAACTAAGTCCGCGAAGAATGTAACAGTGGCAACAGTTATGTAGTAAATTTAAGAAAAGCAATAGATTATGAAGGATCGGGAAGGAGAGCGGAAAGGGGATGTGGGGCTTGCTATACCGTCCTATAACTAACGTCGTCACTTCCTGACAATGACGATCTGGTCTAAAAGAGAAATAGGCAGCTTAAAAAATATGATGATCGTGCGCGTAAAGTTTCCTGGAATATCGGTCCATTTTTCTAATCGCAGCAATTTGTAGTCCTCAGTTACTATGTGAGTACATAAAAATTAACAAAGTGATACGGAAGTATTAACATAAAAGTGGAGACCGGAATGCGAGTTCACTGTATCCCAATTTTGTAGAAGTACTTCTGAAAACATTTGTTTGGCTTGTTGTTTTATAGAAAAGTCAAATACGGACGGTAAATAGGACGGAAAAAAAACAGAAACTTCTGAAATGTGGTACTATGGAAGAATGCTGAATATCAGATGGGTACTCCGCATAATTAACTAATTTTGTAACGGTGGGAAATGTGTGTGTGTGTGTGTGTGTGTGTGTGTGTGTGTGTGTGTGTGTGTGTGTCTGGGAGGTGGGAAGGGCTGGAGACCGGGGAGGGGGAGAAAACCTTGTCCTGGGAGATCACGGCTAGACTACAATGAACAAGTTCAAGTGGATGCACGGTTCGTTAGTATAAATGCAGATCGTCGACGCTGGTGGCCTAGTGGAAAAGGGTATGCTTGGGAACCGGAAGGTCACGGGTCAAACTACAAAGTATTTCAGTCAACCTTTAACCAACGCTACACTTTCGAATGATGTGAAGATTCGCTAGGAACTACCAGTTGTTCGGATTCACGTTAAACTGCAGGTCTGGTATCCTCGGTAGGACTAGAGGTTGGGGACGGGCGAGTCGCCAAAGTGGCGTCCAACTGGAAGACTTGCACCAGGCCGTTGAGCCGTACGGGATTATTGTAACCCAGAGGCGAAGAATAAACCAGCGTGAAGACTTGCTGAACTCAGTCTTCAGACTGACGACGACGACAATGGAGAGTGGAGTACCATCTCTCGACATCCTAAGCAATGTTTGCAGCATACACATAGAAAGCCACACCGTTACCCGTAGCAATATAATGTATATAATTCCACACACTTCGTTTTGACGGTTAATACCTCATCTTGAAGCAGGTGTCTTCTGTTGCTGTGGTCTTCAGTCAAAAGACTGGTTTGATGCATCTCTCCATGCTACTCTGTTCTGTGCAAGCCTCTTCATTCGCAAACAACTACTGTAACCTGCATCCTTCTGAATCTGCTTACTGTGTTCATCTCTCCGTCTTCTTCTACTATTTTGACCCCCAAACTTCCCTGCAATACTAAATTGCTCATCCCTTGGTGTCTCAGAATGTGTCATATCAACTGATCATTCCTTCTAGTCAGGTTGTACCAGAAATTTCTTTTTTCCCCCAGTTCTGTTCAGCAGCTGCACATTAGTTATGTGACCTACCCTCTAATCTTCAGCATCCTTTGCAGCATTACATTTCAAAAGCTTCTATTCTGTTCTTGTCTGCGCTGTTTATCGTCCGTGTTTCACTTCCATACACGGCTGCCGGCCGGGGTGGCCGAGCGGTTCTAGGCGCCACAGTCTGCAACCGCGCGACCACTACGGTCGCAGGTTCGAATCCTGCCTCGGGCATGGATGTGTGTGATGTCCTTAGGTTACTTAGGTTTAAGTAGTTCTAAGTTCTAGGGGACTGATGACCTCAGATGTTAAGTCCCATAGTGCTCAGAGCCATTTGAACCATACACGGCTTCACTCCATATGAACACTTTCAGGAAGGACTTCCTGACACAAGTATTCGATGTTAACACATTTCTCTTCAGAAACACTTTCCTTTCCGTCGCCAGTCTACATTTTATATAGTCTCTACTTTCACCATCATCAGTTATTTTTCTGCCCAAATAGCAGAACTCATCTACTACGTTACGTGTCTCAATTCTAATCTAATTACCTCATTTTTCTTCTGTTGATGTTCATCCCATATGCTACTTTCAAGACACTGTCCATTCTGTTCAGCCGTTTTTCCAAGTCCTTCCCTGTTTCTGACAAAATTACAATGTCATCGACAAACCTCAAAGTGTCTATTTCTTCTCCCTGAACTTGAATTTCTACTCCAAATTTTTCTTTGGATTCCCTTACTGCTTGCTCACTGTACACATGGAATAACATCGGGGATAGGCTAGAACCCTGCCTCACTACCTTCTCCACCACTGCTTCTCCCTTTCTTGCCCCTCAACTCCTATGACTGTCGTAAGGTTTCCGTTCAAGTTGTAAACAGCCTTTGGCTCATTCTGTATCATCTGATTTGAAGCTTGTGTAAACGAAGTTATTGTGGCCGTTTGAGTAGCTACCCGCTTCCAATCACCATAATAACATCACCCAAACAAACATCAAACCAAAATACGCTACCACCTCTCAATTATTCTTGCTTTTCTACACTTGTCTTACAGTCACCTTAGGCCCAACATCAAAAATTGTGTGTATGTGCCGTTTCGCAATCTAAAACGGTGTACGGCTTGATTAATATGTCACCTCGTCCGATACAGTAACTGGAATAGCGCACAGAGTTGGGTATCCTGCGAACGGCATTAGCATCGGTTTCCCGCCGCCTCAACCTTGAACCAGGCAGGCAGTGAGCAAAGTAGGTGGTCCCTCCTCTGCGTGGCGTCTAGACGGGCGCGTAACGCGAGCACCGTGCGTGCAGCCCAAAAACGAGCACCAGGCGGGCACAAAGGCCGATGGCTGTCAGACCAGGCGGGGCAGGGCAGGGCGGCAGCTGGGCCCGGCCGGCGCTACCTGCCCCCACAGAGGTTCCCACAGCCCGCGGGGAGCGTCTGCGTCCGCGACAAGTAGACAGCCTGGTGCGCCGGCTCTGCCATCCCAGACCTCCACCGGTCGCTGCTATACTTCTCTGAGGGGAACAGGCACTCGCGTATTGGTTCACAAACTCGCTCACTGGATACATACGTAGAAGAACGCTGCAAAAGCAGTGAACATTTTTAAAGACCCTCTTATCTAGCATTTTGTTAAAGTCTTGTCCGTGCTTGCATGAGTACTACGGAATCTCCACCTCCTACAAAAGACGTTAATACCTGAACTACCCTCTGCCATATACCGTAACGTGCCTTGTGGAATATAGAAAAATATGTAGATGTTTGTATTTGCCTAAATGTGTTCCCTCACCGTTGTCCCCCTCAGTGGTCGTTTATTTACTTTCCCGTTGGATTACGCTGCGTTTTTTGGGTCTTGTGCCTCAATCTGTAGAAACGGAACCCTTATAGGATAGCTTTGTAGCGCGTCTGTCCGAATGTTATGAAGCCCTTTTTATCAGGAAAGCATATACGTATTACAGTGTAGGTTAGGCTTTACCGTAACTGTTATTGACATTAAACGAAACAAGTTTACTGTTACCAGTCACCGTTTTATTTATTTCCATGACGCGTTTCGAAGGTTTAAAGCTCCATCATCGGCTGTATTTACATTAGTTAATATGACATGTGTGTGTGTGTGTGTGTGTGTGTGTGTGTGTGTGTGTGTGTGTGTGTGTGTTGTGTTACGATTTTTTGGAGAAACTTGTGGCACTGCCTAGTGGAGAAACAAGACACTATTTCCTCCAAAAAATCGTAACACAAAACACGCACAAATGTCATATTAACTAATGTCAATCCACCCGATGATGGAGGTTTAAACCTTCGAAACGCGTCGTGGAAATAAATAAAACGGTGACTGGTGACAGTAAAATTGTTGTTTCATTTAATATACATATTAAATTCAAATATATGGCACATATTGAGGTCTATGGTTCCTTAGCATATAAAAATTATTACAGTCAATTTAAACTAAAGATACGGTCGCTTATGCCTCATATTTTGAACTCGCGAACTCACTCATCAAAACGTTGACCTAGAATTATGAACTTTGGGAAGAAGCAAGGTTTCACAGTACAAGCAAAGGAAAAAAAATTGTTAATGTGTTATCATATAACACGTAAATTTATTTTGACATTTTTCATCCGTCTGTCTATACGTCTGCCCGTGTGTTAAGACGTCTTTTCCTTTTGAACCGGTTGGCGTATCAACTTCAAATTTTTGTAACGCACTAAGGTCTATGGTCTCGTGGAAGTGTAAAAACTCTTGCTTCTTAGTCAATGCAATCAAAAGATTCGGCCATACATGTCACATATTGCCGGCCGCGGTGGTCGAGCGGTTCTAGGCGCGAAGTCCGGAACCGCGCGACTGCTACGGTCGCAGGTTCGAATCCTGCTTCGGGCATGGATGTGTGTGATGTCCTTAGGTTAGTTAAGTTTAAGTAGTTCTAAGTTCTAGGGGACTGATGACCATAGATGTTAAGTCCCATAGTGCTCAGAGCCATTTATAGGGTAATCTCCATTGACGTAGAATCAAGAATCTGGCAAGAAGAAGGTTATACAGGCTAAATAAAGTAAAAAATTCTGAAAATTGTTAAATTTTAATTATATCACATGAAAATACGTTCTGCCATTGGAACATACATTGCATTCATCAGCCGTCAAAAGCATAATACACCAACATAACTGCATGCAAACGTAGAATGTAAGTTATAGTCATGTTTTAGTAAGTAAATAGAAATATTTTATTAAATCATATTAGTCCTCTGCTCGCTTCTTTTTCTATGTTCGGGATAGTCTGAGGAAATAGATTTTGGTACTGTCTCAGAATTCCCCGGACCGGTATCCTGCCAGTACGTACGAGTATATCGAAAACGGGAAAAAATCGAGATTTTCGATTCCCATGATGGATGAACTACATGTAATTAAGTTAGTATGGAACCATCATCGCGCGAGCCCTACTCGTACTTTGCCAATTTTATTCTATGTTTGTCTACTCATTTCAGCCAAAGACTCATACTTACGTATTGTAGCACACCACTGTCACTGTAGTCGGCCTGCTCTGAACCTTCTCAAATGACTTTCAGGTTTGGTCTTGTTGAACTCATCTTTTTAGCTCCGTTTGTACAGGCAGTTTACCCTCGGACCGTATTCTTATCATTTTGGTTAATTTCTGCGACACTACAGTTCATCTTTTTTTTTAAATTTCTTGCGTAGTGCACCATCTGAAATTACCTTGTTTCTCCTTTGCCAATTACTTGTACCATACACACATGCGTTCTAGACGAACATTATAATAATTTATTTGTTAATTTTAACTAGGATTCTGGTTGACAAAAGTAGTTTTCTTTATCAAAGCTTTCTTACCCAGAGTTAATAAATTTATTGCACCAAACTATTATCTGGTGGGGGCGAGCTGCAAATCGACTTCCCACCATCAAGATTGACGTTTCCCAAGTTTTCCATTAATCAGATCAGGCCGGTGCAACGACCGTTTCTCCATACTCACTACGACCGACTTACTTTCTGAGCGTCTCAGTGGTATGGGAGACGCGTCTCTTTGATATTCATTCCCTTCACTTCTTGTTTCATACGCAGTACATGATGCCGAAATATTCCACTTCTGTGGAAGAACGTGTCGGACCCAACATTCGACGTTTGCATACGGCGGCTGTGCAAACAGGAAACCGTGTGGTTCGTTTGTCGGGACAGGGAGGAGCGAACGTAATGTAGGCGCGGCTGTGTGCTGGCTCTGTTTTTGCCGGACGCCAGAAATCAGTCCCAACAGCCGCTGATTGGCATTAACGCTAGTTCTGACGCTACTGACGTATTAGCGATTGCGCGACAGAAAACCTGCTGCGGAAAAGTACTGCGCTAATAAAGAGTAAGCACGTCCGAACGAAGCGTCGGTGTGCGTTTCCGCTGGAACCTGTGACGCTTTCGAGGTTACGTACCGGAGACATCAGTGTCTTGATAGGTGAGTTGTTCCTTCAGACAGACAGTCATATTGATGTACAAAGAACCACTAAAACACCGACTCTAATGTTTCATCTGCTCTACAAATGCTTAATATAATTACACAGCTAATGGATGTTGATAAACTTAAAACTAGTTGAAGTATGTGACTGTCGCGAGTATCCAATTCGACTATGGTGAACTAAGTACTTAAAAGCGTCATCACCGACAACATTTACCTTTCGCAATATTTTGACGCCCTGATCCCTGTCACCCTGTCAGTCATTAGTGAAAATATTGTCGGCGTTAAGCAGTTCGAGACAACCTCTGCATGACGGAAATACCAGCTGCAATTTGTCATAAGCTAAGAGTATTTTTACTAACGAATATACCGTGCAAGGCGGCGCAGCGGTTTGCACACTGGACTCGCATTCGGGAGGACGACGGTTCATACACATGTCCGGCCATCCTGAGTTAGGTTTTCCGTGATTTCCCTAAATCGCTTCAGGCAAATACCGGGATGGTTCCTTTGATAGGGCACGGCCGACTTCCTTCCCTATCCTTTCCTAATCCGATGTGACCGATGACCTGGCTGTTTTGTTCCCTCCCCCCAAATCAACCAACCAAGCAACTAGTGTATACGGCGAACCAGTGCGTCCGAAATTAATAACACTGAATATCCGCAGAGACCAGCCGAGCACGTTAGCCCAACGCTTCTGGGATTCGTGGAGGAGCACCGGCCCTGGATCGAATCTGCCCTGCAGATTAATGACGAGGGCCGGTATAAGCCGGCCAGCCTGCACGTGGGTTTCTCACATCCGACTGCGTAAATACCTCAGTGTTACATGGCACGCAGACATTTGGAAAACTTTCCCACACTTTCGTATACGGTAACACTTTGCGCATACGGACGTGAAACATAGACAGAAAAGCACCGTGCCACCCTCTATCACTAACAATGTCAAGTCGACCCCATGAAGACAGTGGATGTGGTTAGGAAAAATAATACAGAAGTTGTGAAGAACAGTACTTCGAGAATGAAGATTTAGGCCACAGTAACGTAAGTCTTCATTTTTTGAATGTATTATTTCGTGCAATTTTATGTTTCTTTTAACTGTTGCAATGACTGCACTGTACCAGGTGCAAATAATTAAAGTTCTTTACCAATGATTGGTTTATCATCATACGTATCCTCGCAACAATTCACTGTCTAGCCCTCACGACCCCTCCTGAACTCGCGAACAACGCTGTACGTTTCAGAGTACTTAGGCGCTCAATTAGTAAAATGATCAAAGGTAATTTGATTAAATACACAATTAATTTGGGCATTCAGAGAAACAATCAACATCAACGAAATGCCGCAGGATTTTTGATGGCGCGTCAATGCTGCATGTTGTCCGTAGGTGCGTTACGTTAAGTGCACTTTGCGGTTTCGGAGCTTACTGCTACGGCAGGGCGCTTAGCTGTGAAATTCGCAAATGTCTCTTCCGTCAGCTCTCATATTGCAACAGGGAAGAATCATACCAGAATTTACGAATAAATTAGACCACTCATGCTACATATAGAAAAAGAAAGAAACGATTACATAATGAAATCGGTACGTGAAAAGTTATCACCCTCTGTGGTGTAAGCCTCTAGACATCTTACAAGAATAGCTATTGCTCTGTTATTACGAAGCAACAGGAAAGTCATTGCAATGTACCATTAGATGCTGTGAATACTTGCACCTTCAAGCAGCCGTAACTGTCCATGATCCACGAAACACATTGACGAAGATTACCTCACGTTCAAACTCTCCAACTTATATACGCTCATCAGTCCCATATACACTTGTAGGTCTTTCATACATAGTTCACACTAGCAGTCAATAATACACAACGATACTCAATGCTCTTTTTATCTCTAACAGTTACACTACAGTTCAGAAGGCGCATACCCAGTCTCTCTCTCTCTCTCTCTCTCCCTTCCCTCCCTTTCTTTTAATATTTATCGGCCCGCCACGAATTCCTATCCCGTATCAACTTCTTCATATCAGAACAGCACTTGCACTTCACGTCCTAAATTATTTGTTGAACAAATTCCAGTCTCGGTCTTTCACTACAGTTCTTAACCTCTACACTTCCTTCTAGTACCATCAAAGTTATTTCCCGATGTCTTACCACTTGTCCTATCATTCTGTCCCTTTTTCTCGTCAGTGTTTCCCCTATGTTCCTTTTAATTTTCAATATTCTTCTGTAGCACACTCACCTGTAATTCCGATTATTCACAGGTCCTATGCTGCTTTGATCATCCTGTAATAAAAAAATAAATAAATAAAAAATAACCATAAAAAATAACCATAAAAAAGGCTATGAGCACTACGAGACTTAACAACTGAGGTCATCAGTCGCCTAGAACTTAAAACTACTTAAACTTAACTAACCTAAGGACATCACACACATCCATGCCCGAGGCAGGATTCGAATCTGCGACCGTGGCGCTGGCTCTAAATTACGTGCTCCCTTTACTCCGTCGTGATTTTGTTCAAATAATAGTATATTGTTATCTGGCCTGGTTCCTGGATGGCCTTCCTTTATGTAGTTGTAGCTAGCCTTTACACAAGAGTAGCTAAGTCACATAAGAAAGCAGTGTGTCTGCTACTCCCACTTCCATGTGTCCTCCGTCGGTACTGGTCTGGATTGAGGCATACAAGCGCTCCTCACTGACCGGAGAAAAGTTTCAATTTGTCATTTCGCTTTAGCCCTCGCAGCAGTGGGAAATAAGCAGCAGTTTTATGCTGCAAATACGACGAAAAGACGCGTCATCGAAGAGACGATTGGATGTGCTCGGGAAAAAGTTATAGTTTCAATTACTGGCCTCCGTTAGATGGCTCCTTAGAACGCTCGTAATTTAAGACTACAATATTATAATTTTCGCCAGAAAAATTACGTGACAACCAGGAAGGCGTGAACGATCGAGGTACTATCCAGCAATGGTAAACGTGGCACAAGTGTCGGCTTGTGAAATGGGAGCGGCGGAGACGTTTTGCAACGCCCCGGGTGATCTTGCGCCGGCTCGGCTCGCCAATCCCAGCCAGCCGCAGCCAGGTGCTCGCCTCACCAGATCGTAGCAAATCAAATCAGTTCACCCGCCACTTTCAACGGACGGAGCGCGCCTGGCTTCCTGTTTACATATTCCCGCGCTTGTGACGCCGTGCTTCAAGGCACCAACTGGTGCAGCCCACGGCGGATGCACGACACGCGCTACGCCACGACACGAGCCGCTTTGTGGGTCACCACTGGTGACTTCATTCTCTGCTGCAAATAGACGGCAGCATCCGCCGGAGCATGCTTCACTTGCAAACAGTCCGGACTGCAACATTCTAAGAGGCGGAGGGTAATGCGTCCCTTGAACTCCGGGTACATCCCTTTCTGCAGCAGCGTATGTGGCAGGTCGACAATTATATAAATACACACACCAGAACCTCAGTCAGAAAAGCACTCTACATCTGTTTTTATAGCAAACCACGCACCTAATGCGCGGGAAACTATTCCCATCTAAATTTATCGAAGTTTTCAACTATTGTACAGTGTAACATGCCAACTTAGTTGCCGTGCGTAGCTGAACACAGTATTAATGCTGAATCAGCCATACACGATGACGAAGATGACCACAAAAACAAATTCCGTCCGAATAGCCCTTGAAGGGCCAACGGTACCGACCGAACGCCGTGTCAGCCTCAGCCCATAGGTAGCACTGGGTGCGGATATGAAGGCTCATGTGATCAGCACACTGCACTCCCAGTCGCTTAAGTTTACGAGATCAGAACCGCTACTTCTCAATCAAGTACTTGCTCAATTTGCCCCACAAGGGCTGAGAACACCCTGCTTGGCAACAGTGCTCGGCAGACCCGGGGGGGGGGGGGGGGGCACCCATGCAAGTGTTAGCCAAGGCCGATAGCGCTTTACTTCGGTGATCTGGCGGGAACCGTTTTGCCACTGTGGCAAGGCCGTGTGCATACTAACAGTACAACCAAGCTAAAAAAAAACTGAAGATGATTCGTGAAGGAGTAAAACAATAATCTACTGTATTAAATAATCATTTACGAAATTGGGAATAAAGCGAATGTAAGCTAAGTGGCTAAATTTACCTGGGCCGGCCTGGTGGCCGAGCGGTTCTAGGCGCTTCAGTCTGGAACCGCGCGACCCATACGGTCGCAGGTTCGAATCCTGCCTGGGGCATGGATGTGTGTGATGTCCTTAGGTTAGTTAGGTTTAAGTAGTTCTAAGTTCTAGGAGACTGATGACCTCAGCAGTTAAGTCCCATAGTGCTCAGAGCCAAATTTACCTGTTCTCTTCAAGATTTATCGCTGAATCTACATTGTAACCCCAGTAGCCGTTGCGCCTTGTGAAGTCCTAATTACGCCTAACGACACGTGATATCCTTTGAAAATGTTAACTTTTATTTGTCAGTGAACATGTACATCGATTTTTGCACTAACTGTTTACACATTACTAATTAACCCGAAGATTTTTTTGCGTTGGAATTCAAGGAACCTTACGGAACCGTGGCATCCCAAGTTGCTGCAAATCCGCATGTAAATGGAATACATTAAACGGAATCTGTCCACAGTAACGTGATACTCTATCAACCACAGTGTGATGGGAACCACAATGGTGTCCTATAATTCCAGCGACACATGAGCCACTCACCACAGAATACGAACACTGAAACCTAGGAAACTCCAGTTTTAACACTAGCCCACCTTGACAAAGCTCTATTCCAATGAAAATCAAACACCTTAAATGTTGAACTGAAGACCACAGTGCTTTGCTGTTGTTGCTGCTTTTTTGGTATTCAATTAGAATACTGGTTAGATGCCGCTCTCCATGCTAGCATGTCATGGGAAATATTATGTCTCTGCCTAACTACTACAACGTACAGCTATTCGAAGATGATTAATACGGTCATACATTGGTCTCCCTCTACAATTTCCTCACACACACACACACACACACACACACACACACACACACACACACACACAATACTCAGTCCGTTACCAAAGCGCCAGATCCTTGGCGCCTCAGCATGTGTCTTATCAACCCATCCCTTCCATCAAACTTGTGCTACGAACTCTCTCTTCCCAATTTGATGCAGTACATCTTCGTAAGCTGTTTGATCTACGTATCTAGCCTTCAGCATACTTTTGTATCATCACATTTTTAAAGCTTCTACCGTCTTATTGTATGAGTTTTTTATCGTCCACCTTTCACTTTAGTGTGAGACTACACTCCACCAAATCCCTTCATAAAAAGACTTATACATAAGATGTTATCAAGTTGCTCTTTTATTTCTCTTTTCCCTGCTTTAGTATCCGCAATTTATTGGGGGGAGGGGGCAATCTCCATTTTACTCTTAGTTATGAATTGTATACCTCAATCACGAAGGGCTCTTCATTTCAACGTGGAGCGGAAATCGAAGAGCAGTTTCGCATGTTTCAAACAAACAGTGGGACTGCCAGAGGCAGGAGAAACATTACACTTTAGAAATAAGATCTGGAAGCACACCAGGATAGAACTCTAAACCTTTTGGGTGTGTAGTCTGATACCCAGCCAGCCTCCGCGTAGGTTCAATCACAAAAGCCAGCGCAACGAGGTGCTTTCGTTGACCGCTTGGTTGCCGTCCCTGCAAAGTGCGCGATTCTCGCGTGACGCGGCGTCAGTCATGGAGCTCGCAATAACAGAGAGGAAAGCAGTGAAAGTCTGCGACCGCACGCGCCACTGTCGTGCAGAAACGGGCGGTCCTCCCCTCTGGCCGGAAACGCGCTGCCTGCTACCCTATTGCGGCCGTTCTGCGACGCTGAGCGCGGCATTTTAAAGCAGGCGCTACCATGTTATTACTGCACGATAAACACTGACTCATGCGGGGTTGATTCGTGACGATAGGAGCTGTAGAACAATAGGTTACGATGCACCAGACGCTCTACAGGGGATGCGAACACTCTATGGAATTTCCTACGATCTAATAATTATCTTCATACACAACTGCAGTTTCCGAGGTAGTTTTTGGATTATGTTATAATCAATCAGTTGACTAGTACTCAGCCAGTGACTGCATTTACTGATGAGATTTCCGCGATGAGTGAATTATATGCTGCCATCAGCAGGTGCTTACTTACTGCATTAGGTGTTACCGTATCATATCGCTCTGACACTATGCGTACGTTATGCACCATTTGGTTTACCTCTAACATTGCGTTTGTGATCTGAACAAAAACCAGATTAGAAAATATGTTCAGCTATCGATGTTTATCACTACTAACGCATATTTGGTAGATTATAGCTGTGACGTATATTTTTAGAGAGGTCGTCTCAAAGTTTGCACTTATTTCGAAGGTATTGACACTGTATGAAGAGTTAGCCACACGAGGAAATTATCTACTGGAACACAGTTAAGAAAAAGTCAAGAGCAAAGACGTTTAGTATTGTTTCAATTGTTCAAATAACAGTCTCCAGCACTAAGTGATGCGACGGATATTCACAATTCATTTTGGCGTATGATTTTATTTTCGCTAATAAGTTCGAAACGTCTAGTTTGCACACAGCCACGTCTCCGTCGAAACCGTACTCGACGGTTTGAAGTCTGTCAATACGAAGAGGATAATCTTGCTCGCCACAGATGGAAAGTGTTTCCTTACGCGAATAACAATTATACCTTAACAAGGCCCCTTCATTAGACAAAATTATGAGCATTTGCATTACAAAATGTATCATAAAATACGGCTTCGAAACACGGCGTGATTATAAGCTATCTGTTACCCAAACTGTCGTAAGAATTGCATATGTGCAAGGGCATGCTGAAAAGTATTGCATCTACATTTTTTAAGTGAAAACTCTAAAACTCTTTAAAATCAAACTTTATTAACATTTCGCATCTTTATTCTTCACGTCTATAAATTTATTTCTCAATATAGTCACCCTGTCGACGAACACATTACTCCCAACGAGAGACCAGTTTGTTGATACCGTCACTGTACAATGTTTGTTTTTTTAGACTCAGTCAGAACCTCAGCTACAGCTGTACCGCTTCATCACTATCAAAGTGAAGTCCTCGAAGGTGTTCCTTAAGGTTTTGAAACAGATGAGAATCAGATGGGGCCAAGTCGGGACTGTATGGAGGTTTGATCGATGACGTAGAACTAACGGCACCGGATGACTGAAGATGTCACAACGCTGTAGAAATGAAGAATAAAGGTACAGAATGTGGATAACGTTTGACTTATTTAAAAAGCTTTAAGCATCTTCACATAAAGAATTCCGGGACATTATTTTGCAGCACGTCCTCGTACTTCTCTGAAGCTGAAATGAGAACATAACAAAAAATTCTTCATTGTACAGTCTCTTCTTACCATGTATCAGACTGATTCCTGAACGCCTGAAAACAAAAAGACGAAAAGAAGATATTCATTGCCCCTCGACAACGACTTACAGTTTTAAAGGCTCCACTCGGCACCTCTGTCAATACAAAGTGTTGTATCGGACTCACTTCACTGTGTGTTGACGATGGGGCCAAGCGATGGCTTAAACCTGTAACGTGTTGTCGCCAGAGCAATGAATACCTGAAGATGCTCGCGACTGAAGAGCGAAACCAGTCAAATAAATTACATAAATAACTCGCGACCTCTGGCGGTTTATCTGTACAAGTACTGTTCTTGTTGTTGCTAACACTACGGTTATGAGGAAGAGGAGGAAATAGAAAATAATTATCTTTGCAGTAGTGTATAGAACTACAAAACTGAGAACGCCGCTCAAGCCTACAGCTCGACAGCGCACCTCGGGCGCGCCCTCCCAGCAGCTTGGCCGCCGCAGCCGCTGTGGCGGCGTGACTACAATGTAGCGCGCGACCCACATACATCCCCGACTGCAGACTGGCGGCGCGGCGCGGCGCAGCGTGCGAAATTGTCGCTTTGCTTTCACTTTCCCCGAGCCTACCCTTCCGCCGGCGGAAGCTCGCGGCGAACCCTTCACTGCGGTACACAGTGGTCGTCACAACACTGAGCTTTCTCACAACTGGTACGCTTTTCGCCAGAGCCTGCAGAAAACGACGAAAAACAATCTCTCAGGCTTACCATAAAGCGGAAAAAATATCATGTGTTCAGCTGCGAAATGGGACACGTGATCAGCGAACCAAAGAAACAAAAACGTGCGACATACGTTCATTAAAGTACAACTCTGGAAGCAAACGCCTGTTTTGTCTCGAAAGTTCATATTAAACGGTGAAGAGAAGATCAATTCAAAACACAATGAAGGTACAAGGATAGTCAATGTGTGTCAAGAACTGTCACAGTAAAACCTGACTACATTCGGTAAAGGCAACAGTGCAGCTAAAAGCAGTTCTCGCGTAACAGTATGACAATACTGGCTTATAGTTGCATAGTTCAGTAATTATTCCATTTCTATTCTTTTGCCTGTAGAGTATCCTAAACTGAGGAACCAGTGACTAAAGTGAGCTGTTGGATCAGAAATGCGTGTGAGCTACGTGTCTCCTACTAAACAGAACCCTCTACAAACAATATTTCTGTGGAAATATCTAGAAAAATAGTACTCAGTCGCCTTAGATATGTCCACGGTGGAGTTTACCACCGATTATAATTCCTCACTGGTTATCTGAGACTTAGAACCACTCGCTACAAGCACCCACAGGAAGGCACTCAGTGAATGGTGTATCGAGATATAGTACCCGGAAAACTGAACGAATGTACAGAGAAAAGTTTCGCAATACGTGTCATCCTAATTAGAGTTACTTATTTAGATTTGCTTCCTCCAATACTTAGTAGCATATCGGGCAACACCTTTCCTCCAATGAACTTGATCAGCTGCCAAGATTTCAGCTTCCTCCCAGTTCACGTCCTTCTCAAAACTTCGTTTCCAAGTGTAACTACTAGGTCTTCACCTACTACTGTATCCATCCTTTGGTTTCAAAAATGGTGCTGATCTGGGGATTCTCCTGTTTCTTTCATGTCTACAACATGCAAAGAATGCAACAAAGAATGAAATACAAGAACTATACATTCCGCGGATGATCTAATTGCTGTAGTCAATGACAGGGCAAAGCGAATAGAAGAAGTCGTGGAAGATGGAAGATCTGCAAAAGGGAATCTGATACCAACAAATCCACCCACATTTACAGAAGGCCCAATGATATACTGAAAGATGTGATATGATATGTGACTCAGCTGACATAGGGAACAGAAGATAGTTCCTAAGACTGACTGCGAGGTTGAAATTCAACAACGACTGCTATCGTCAGCACCTGCACAGAAACCACCTCACACCATCAGCATTCTGCGACTGTGGGGCGATCAAGGACATCAATAGCATCTACTTTGGACGCCCTACCTAGACACAGAAGACAGTCAGACTGGCTATTTACGGAGATGGTCCTCAAGCATCAATCGAATGTGTTAAAATTCTTGTCTACGATGAATAGAACCACTTACAAAATGGTTATAAATTTAATTGTAATCGTCCACTGTGCGTATTCACTTCGATTTATTAGATATCTGTAGGTTAACCTGCTGTATTTAAAATAATGTATTGTTGACCATGAGAATGAAATCTGTTTTAAATTCATCAGAATCGGTACGGTACACTGGCGCCTTCAAAAGATAGGAAGAATTGTAAATTTGGACTGACTGTATTGGTGTAGCCGAACGCCAACACTTAAAAAAAGTCAATTACTTTGGTCGGCCATAATGATTTCAGTTTGAACAAATGTAACGGCAATTTGATAGTAAGCTATCCCCAAGTGATGTCGGCTTCAGCACGCAGTCATAACGCTCTTCCATGGGAAAAGTTCTACATCTACACTCACTGACAAGTGCACTACAGAGGGTACTTCCCGTTGCAACATTAGCTAGGTACCTTCTAGTTTAATCCCCGTTTGGAGCGCGGGAAGAATAGTCTGTGAATGTCTCTGTGCCGTAATTGGTCTAATGTTTTCTTCATGGTGCCTATGGGAGCAATAAGTAGGAAGTTGTGTATATTCGTGGATTCCTCGAAATAATCTTATACAGTACGTAAGTTAAGTTTTTTAGGTTCTCCGCCAGCTTGAGTAGCCGTGCGGTTTTAGGCGCTACAGTCTGGAGCCGAGCGACCGCTACGGTCGCAGGTTCGAATCCTGCCCTCGGGCATGGATGTGTGTGATGTCCTTAGGTTAGTTAGGTTTAATTACTTCTAAGTTCTAGGTCCCATACGCTTGCCTAGAGTGGGTTACAATAATGTTATGTATGTAATCTGTGCCTCATAGACAGACTGCGTTTTCCTATAATTCTATAAATGAACCGAAGTCCGTATCCTGCTTTACCTACGATGGAACCCACAAATTGTTACGTTCAGGGATTGGTACGAACCGAGCGATTCGAACTGTACGTCACCGATATTGATGAAAATATTTTCTAAAACCAAGATTGCATAAATATTTTTTTTTTTTTTTTTTTTTTTTTTTTTTTTAACAAACGATTTCAATAGATTTTGCATGCAGTTCAGATCCTCAAAATTATTGTTCACTGTGAGATGGATAGAGCCTCATGCCAAGTTGTTGTGGATAAAATGTAGCAGATTACAGAAACGTTTGTCAGAAATAAGACATTTACAGTCAAAAAGCGCCTTGTGTACAACGCCATGCCCACTCACGGAGCGTTTACAGATGACTGCGACCTGCCGGTTCTAGGCGCTTCAGCCTGGAACCGCGCGATTGCTACGGTCGCAGTTTCGAATGCTGCCTCGGGCGAGGATGTGGGCGATGTCCTCAGGTTAGTTAGGTATAAGTAGTTCTAAATTCTAGGGGACTGATGACCTCAGATGTTAAGTCCCATAGTGCTCAGGGACATTTGAACCATTTGAGCCACAGATGATTGTTATGTCACAAAGATCACAATATACAATAAAATGCACAGTAGCACATCTCTTTACATTATCCTGACAGGTTCCAATCACTGGTGACAACTTGCCAGGAGGTTCGAATTCACAATGAACACGTTTTGTAACAGAAATTTTGGGGACCTAAATATGACAGCAAAATCCGGTTGTTGAAAAAATAGTTCAAATTGCTCTGAGCAGTATGGGACTTCACATCTGAGATCATCAGTCCCTTAGACTTATAACTACTTAAACCTAACCAACCTAAGGACATCACACACATGCATGCGCGAGGCAGGATTTATATGAATGATATGCCCTCTAGTATTTATGGGTAACTCTAATATATTTCTGTTTGCTGATGACACTAGCTTGGTAGTAAAGAATGTTGTGTACAACATTGACTCTGTTTCAAATAATGCAGTACATGACCCCAGTTTATGGCTTGTAGAAAATAAACTAACGTTAAATCACCGTAAGACACAGTTTTTACAGTTTCTAACACAAAATTCAACAAAAACTGACGTTTTAATCTCACAGAACGGGCATATGATTGGCGAAACTGAACAGTTCAAATTTCTAGGTGTTCAGATAGATAGTAAGCTGTCGTGGAAAGCCCACTTTCAGGATCTAGTTCGAAGACTTAATACTGTCATTTTTACTATTCGAACGGTATCAAAAGTCAGTGATACTTCGATAGGTAAATTAGTCTACTTTGCTTATTTTCATTCACTTATGTCGTATGGTATTATGTTTTGGGGTAACTCTTCCCATTCTAGAAGGATATTTTTGGCTCAGAAACGGGCGGTTCGGGCAATACGTGGTGTGAGTCCACGAACCTCTTGTCAACCTCTGTTCACTAGTCTGGGTATTTTGACATTGGCCTCTCAACATGTATTTTCCTTATTGTCGTTTCTTGTTAGCAATATTAGTTTATTCTCAAGAATAAGCAGCTTTCACTCGGTTAATACTAGGCAGAAATCAAACCTCCATTTGGATCGGACTTCCTTAAATCTAGTGCAAACAGGTGTGCAGTATACTGCTGCATCCATTTTCAATAAGCTGCCACACGAATTCAAAAATCTTAGCAATAATCCACGCGCTTTCAAATCAAAACTGAAGAGTTTCCTCATGGGTCACCCCTTCTATTCTTTCGAGGAGTTCCTTGAAAAATTAAGCCGATTCCTTTTGTATTGCTGGTAGCGTTTACTTAAAGTTATGGACAGACTTTTTCAGGTTCATGAACATTTATTTTTGTGTGTTATTACTTTTATGTTGTAAGTTCATGTACTGACACGTTCCATGACCTTGGAGATTTGCTCCTCAATTTGGTCCTACGGAATTTGACGTGTAAATAAAATAAAATAAAATGAAAACAAGCGACCGCAGCAGCAGTGCGGTTCCGGACTGAAACGCCTACAACCGCTCGGCGACAGCGGCCGGCTACGGTTGTTGAAAACAAAGAAATATTTATTCTACCTTGGCTTTAGAAAGTTTTTTTTTTTACCAAATGAAACAGGCCGTTCCTTCACATTATCAATATGAGAAAATTCGATCTCACTGGTATTGTAGTCATACAGTACTAGGTATCTCTTCGTTTTGTAAAGCGGACAGTGTTAAATTTCTAGACACTTTTTGCACCAGTCTGAAAACTTATAAAGGTCTTACTGTATACTGCTACTGCTTTCTTCCATCACATGTGAAAAAAGTTTGGCATTGTCTGCATGTCATTAATGTACAACATGAGAAGCAAGGGTCCGGAAACTGGGCACGCCTTAACTTTCTACACGATATTTGGATATGGCTGCGGCAGTTCAGATCGTCTGCCTGTGGAACGATTGTAGACCAGTTGTGAGCGAGGCTGGAAGTAAAATGGCATCCCTCAACAGCGCTCCGCATTAAGGAACGAGATAGGTGAAGCTCGCTTTGCGACACGCGGCTCGTGGCGTGAGCTGCGGCTGCGGCTGCGTGGCTGGGGCTGGCTCGGCTGTCCTTGGCTAGGCGCGCCGCTCTGCACACGTGGCCGTCGCGCCGGCTGGCTCGGCGTGGCTGCTGGAGGCTGGCGCCGCCACGCTCTGCAGTCTGCAGCGGCCCCCGCACAGCGCTACACTACACTACTCTAAAGCTGACTAGGAGGCGTCCGGTGATTACATGAACTCGAAATGGTGGGGGAGAGGGGTGTGGGGGCACAATGAATAATTTTTAATTCGGAGAGTACACATTATTACCAATCCCAAAGAAAGCGGGGGTTGACAGATGTGAAAATTACCGAACTATCAGTTTAATAAGCCACGGCTGCAAAATACTAACACGAATTCTTTACAGACGAATGGAAAAACTGGTAGAAGCCGACCTCGGGGAAGGTCACTTTGGATTCCGTAGAAATATCGGAACACGTGAGGCAATACTGAGCCTACGACTTATCTTAGAAAATAGGTTAAGGAAAAGGAAATCTACGTTTCTAGCATTTGTAGACTTAAAGAAAGCTTTTGACAATGTTGACTGGAATACTCTCTTGCAAATTCTGAAGGTGGCAGGGGTAAAATACAGCGAGCGAAAGGCTATTTACAATTTGTACAGAAACCAGATGGCAGTTATAAGAGTCGAGGGGTATGAAAGGGAAGCAGTGGTTCGGAAGGGAGTGAGACAGGGCTGTAGTCTGTCCCCGATGTTATTCAATCTGTATATTGAGCAAGCAGTAAAGGAAACAAAAAAAATTCGGAGTAGGTATTAAAGTCCATGGAGAAGAAATAAAAACTTTGAGGTTCGCCGATGACATTGTAATTCTTTCAGAGACAGCAAAGGACTTGGAAGAGCAGCTGAACGGAATGGACAGTGACTTGAAAGGAGGGTATAAGATGAACATCAACAAAAGCAAAACGAGGATAATGGAATATAGTCGAGTTAACTCGCGTGATGCTGCGCGAATTAGATTAGGAAATGAGACGCTTAAAGTAGCAAATGAGTTTTGCTATTTGGGGAGCAAAATAACTGATGATTGTCGAAGTAAAGAGGATATAAAATGTAGACTGGCAATGGCAAGGAAAGCGTTTCTGAAGAAGTGTAATTTGTTAACATCAAGTATAGATTTAGGTGTCAGAAAGTAGTTTCTGAAAGTATTTGTATGGACTTAAGCCATGTTTGGAAGTGAAACATGGACGATAAATAGTTTGGACGAGAAGAGAATAGAAGCTTTTAAAATGTGGTGCTACAGAAGAATGCTGAAGATTAGATGGGTAGTCATATAACTAATGAGGAGGTATTGAATAGAATTGGAGAGACGAGAAATTTGTGGCACAGCTTGGCTAAAAGAAGGAATCGGTTGCCATGGCATATTCTGAGTCATCAAAGGATCACCAATTTAGTATTGGAAGGCAGTGTAAAGGGTAAAAATCGTAGAGGGAGACCAAGAGATGAATACACTAAACAGATTCAGAAGGATGCAGGTTGCAGTCGGTACTGGGAGATGAAGCTTGCATAGGATACAATAGCATGGAGAGCTGCATCAAACCAGTCTCTGGACTAAAAGACCACAACAACAACAACAACATACATTTTTACAATCGACAATACCCAAGCGCCTGCCAATCATTATGGCCTCTCTGAAATGAACGCTTTACACGTCTGCATGTCGGGAATTCCCCAATTTGGAACAAGTTCCGCACCAAAAATGTTCAAATGTGTGTGAAATCTTATGGGACTTAACTGCTAAGGTCATCAATCCCTAAGCTTACACACTACTTAACCTAAATTATCCTAAGGACAAACACACACATCCATACCCGAGGGAGGACTCGAACCTCCGCCGGAACCAGCCGCACATAGAGCCGCACCAAATGTCAGATTTCTTTCGGAAAGTTCTCTGCTGCGCGGGTGGAAACCACTGCGTATCAGTCAGTAAGTCAACTGTGTTAATCTGTTCAACACGAATCTGGATAAGAATTCTTACATTGCATACTGTGTGTTTAAGCTGCATGCCGAAAAGGCGAAACAGAAATGCGGCAAGAATTTAATCGTTTGTGGATGAAGATAAGCTGAAATTTACTGACAAGAATTGCCTCAGTGACCATATACATCAAAGAGGTTGGAAAGCTAAGTAATCATACGGTTCAAAGGAAGGTACAAACAATGTTGTTTTTAACCTCGAAGACGAAGTAAATATTCAATGACATTTAAAGTATATAATATACCAATAAAAGGTCAGTTTTTAGGGATACGTCGAAACAATTAATACTATTTTCGTGGAGCTTTTTGTCTGTCTGTCCGCCCGAATACTACTCAGCGTTGAAATGTTTAAAATAGTGTTTTTAATCACGCGTTAAAAACACTTTTCAATACAATTTCTAAATTATATATGGTGTTATTAAGGTTTTAATCAATGTTTAAAACAAACGAAAACCAATTTTTACCATTTTTAGCTGACTACGGGTAAACCTCACGTGATCAGGAGGAGGAATCTCACCAAAGAGAGGGCGGGTGGTCAAAATTTTAAAGAAAACTCCTTTCGTAGTTGATGCACGTACCCTACACTCTCAGAGAGGTGGATTTGATGGGAGTAGCTCAATCCATGGAAATTGAATACCGTTGCCCGGTATGGATTCATTCCGGTGATTGACAAATTGTGCTAGCAGACACACACTGCGACTAATGGATAGAACACGATAATAAACAGAATTATCTCAAATTCAGATACATATTACGTATCAGCAATCGGCGACTCCGCTTTCTACTCCTACTTTAGCAGATGTAGACACAGTAAATACACTGCTGAAACTACCAGCCAGGCCGGGACACTAACCCTGAACCTTTGCCTTTCGCGGGGAATTGCTTTACTCAATCGGTAAAGCAATTGAGCCATCCAGGAGAGAAATACTGACGGAAGCAAAGCGATGGGGCGGGTCGTGAGTCGTGCGTTGATAGCACAGTCGATAAATTAACTGGCCGCGAAAGGCAAAGATACCGGCTTCGAGGCCCGGTCTGACACTCAGTTTTAATCTATCACGGAGTTTCAAATTAGCATACAAAGCGCCGATGAATGAAAATCAGTTCTCTACATACACTGTTAACTGCCACCAGAAATCGGCCAATACCATTCGATATGTATCGATTCATCTAGTCTCATTAGCCAACTCGTTGCGAATCTTCATCGTGTGCAAATGTAGTAGAGGACAGGCACAGCACTGTCTGCTAGATGTGGATAGCCAACGTCTGCCACTGTATTCTGGAAGTCAATAACGACGAAGGAAGTAAAGATTTAGCATCCCGTAGACGAAGATGTCACTACAGACGGAGCACAAGACCACGATGGGCAGCCGAAGGGAAGGAAATCGGCCGTGTTCTTGTCAGAGAAAACACCCCACCATTTGTCTTTAGTGATTTAGGCAAATCACAATGGCCGGTGGGGAATTCCAATCGCAATCATCCCGAAAGCGATCCCAGTGTTTTGAGCATTCCTCCAGTAGATTAGCAACAGATGTCGAGACATTACATCAACCACATATCTAATTTACAAATAAGCTCATATGACATCTTTCAACAGCGACCGTTTTTTTTAGAGATGCAATCAGCACTGACGCGTTATCTCCCGAGTGCAAAGTCGGAGATTTCTTGTTTTCAAGAAGAATTTCCATCGTCGGAATGTAGCCAGTACGCGGACAGATGCCTCGGCACACTTTCGCGTGACAATGCAGAGCGGACATTATACACTCCTGGAAATTGAAATAAGAACATCGTGAATTCATTGTCCCAGGAAGGGGAAACTTTATTGACACATTCCTGGGGTCAGATACATCACATGATCACACTGACAGAACCACCGGCACATAGACACAGGCAACAGAGCATGCACAATGTCGGCACTAGTACAGTGTATATCCACCTTTCGCAGCAATGCAGGCTGCTATTCTCCCATGGAGACGATCGTAGAGATGCTGGATGTAGTCCTGTGGAACGGCTTGCCATGCCATTTCCACCTGGCGCCTCAGTTGGACCAGCGTTCGTGCTGGACGTGCAAACCGCGTGAGACGACGCTTCATCCAGTCCCAAACATGCTCAATGGGGGACAGATCAGGAGATCTTGCTGGCCAGGGTAGTTGACTTACACCTTCTAGAGCACGTTGGGTGGCACGGGATACATGCGGACGTGCATTGTCCTGTTGGAACAGCAAGTTCCCTTGCCGGTCTAGGAATGGTAGAACGATGGGTTCGATGACGGTTTGGATGTACCGTGCACTATTCAGTGTCCCCTCGACGATCACCAGAGGTGTACGGCCAGTGTAGGAGATCGCTCCCCACACCATGATGCCGGGTGTTGGCCGTGTGTGCCTCGGTCGTATGCAGTCCTCATTGTGGCGCTCACCTGCACGGCGCCAAACACGCATACGACCATCATTGGCACCAAGGCAGAAGCGACTCTCATCGCTGAAGACGACACGTCTCCATTCGTCCCTCCATTCACGCCTGTCGCGACACCACTGGAGGCGGGCTGCACGATGTTGGGGCGTGAGCGGAAGACGGCCTAACGGTGTGCGGGACCGTAGCCCAGCTTCATGGAGACGGTTGCGAATGGTCCTCGCCGATACCCCAGGAGCAACAGTGTCCCTAATTTGCTGGGAAGTGGCGATGCGGTCCCCTACGGCACTGCGTAGGATCCTACGGTCTTGGCGTGCATCCGTGCGTCGCTGCGGTCCGGTCCCAGGTCGACGGGCACGTGCACCTTCCGCCGACCACTGGCGACAACATCGATGTACTGTGGAGACCTCACGCCCCACGTGTTGAGCAATTCGGCGGTACGTCCACCCGGCCTCCCGCATGCCCACTATACGCCCCCGCTCAAAGTCCGTCAACTGCACATACGGTTCACGTCCACGCTGTCGCGGCATGCTACCAGTGTTAAAGACTGCGATGGAGCTCCGTATGCCACGGCAAACTGGCTGACACTGACGGCGGCGGTGCACAAATGCTGCGCAGCTAGCGCCATTCGACGGCCAACACCGCGGTTCCTGGTGTGTCCGCTGTGCCGTGCGTGTGATCATTGCTTGTACAGCCCTCTCGCAGTGTCCGGAGCAAGTATGGTGGATCTGACACACCGGTATCAATGTGTTCTTTTTTCCATTTCCAGGAGTGTAGATACGCGCCAGTCATAGGCATAAAGCAAATCCGAAATTACGGCCAAATCGCTATGTTGTAAATGAAATTATTGCAAAGAATAAAAAAAAAACTTTGAAAATCCTTTCTAACTTGGTCTAGTTATGTTTCACGTTAAGTGAAACAACTATTTTATAATTCGACGCTACAATCACGGAGAAAGAACAGAGGAATCACTATATAAGCCGAAGATATTAAACAATTTTAACAGTTAGAGACGCTCAACTACACATGCAATACGCAAGCGTTAAAGGAGGTCAAAAACAATTTCTTTGCAGTAAATGCTTTTCGTTTCGTACATATTTCAGTTATATTGTATTGAACTGGAGACCTAGAAACAACGGAGAGGCTTCGTCCCCGCGGTAGCCCAAACTGGTACACAACCCCAAAACAGTCCAGTCACCCCACCGCCGCCCCACACCGAAGCCAGGGTTATTGTGCGTTTCGGCCCCCAGTGGCGCCCCCCGCCCTTCCCCCCTTCCCGGGAACGTCTCACATCAGACGTACGTGAAGATAGTGTTTGCGCAGCAATCGCCGACATAGTGCAACTGAGGAGGCAGATGGAAAACCGCCTTAAAATCAATCCACAGACTGGCCGGCACACAGGACCTCGACACTAATCCACCGAGTGCATTCGTGCCGGTGACTGGCACAACATCCCGCCCGGAAAGCAGTGCTTTAGATCGCACGGCTAGGCGGGCGGGCATGTTTCTGTTTAGCCAACTCAAACAGCACACATTACAATCGTGTGGGGATTAGAAATACGAAATGTCCGTACATACGGCGTATTCTGCAACTGGGAACTGGAACAATTCTGTGTCGCGTAGCGTTTCCGTGACGACACGGCTAACGAACCAAACACCAGTTCTTGCGTTAGGTCGTAAACGAATAACCTGAAGGAGTAAACGAAAGGATTATGGCTCATCGCGTCTCCGATTACATTGTATAATGCAAAATCCTCATATCTCGCATAACCAGATACGCGGATGCGTAAGCTCATAATCACAAGAGACAACGAAACACGAGATATAGACAACAGGACCATAAACAAAGTTCATGCTCAAGAAACAATGGCATTTGAGAGATTTAAAGACGGAAAATAAAATCTAGGTTGTTATGCAGCTCTCCTGTCACATCACTAGTGTCAAGTGGTTAACGGGATGATTAGGTTTGAGGATAGGCATTCTAAGCCAGGTACTTGTAACTATTTAGCAAAGGAATCTGAAAACTTTAACAATTCAAGAATTCACAAACGGTTCTGTTGAAGAGATGGATGAAAGTAATCGTGAAACTGGAAATGAACCACGGAACAAGAAGGTTTCTTTGGTAGTGTGACTTCACGTGCCGTCGGTAAGAACAATTTATCAAGTCGAGGATCAGTTCTTACTTTCTAGGCATGGTCGTGTATGAGGTGGTACGCTCTTGACTTCCTCCAGCTTGTGAGCTGGTTCAACACGTAGCTGCTAATGGGATTCCTACATTTGATATAGCGGCATTCCTACCACACGGCTATGATCAAACGGGTAAAGCTCACTAGAGCAGAAAATAACATTGGAACCAAAGAGAGATGGAAATCTGTAGTTTTGGATTAGTGTTGAGACAGTAAGTCACTGAGCAACCGAGCAGCCACGAGAGGCATTTCTGGCTGCGCATGCATAATCATAACAATCAGAAATACAACTTACACCAATGACGAAAAACATTAGAAAAATTAAAAGTATGACCGTAACTTGCATACTGAGTACTGCTCAAGTGTTTGGGATTTCCATAAGGCCGGATTAATGGAAGAAATTCAGCTGTATAAAGCCCCAGCTTTAAAATATCTGAAACAGCAGAAATTATACCAGATTTCGCATGACATGTAACTACGGGGTACATTTTCCTGTACTCGGATCTATGGCGTACGGCTGGGCTGCAACAGAAACTGAGAGCACTAACATATTATTTTCAAGCAGGCTAGATGAAATAAAAATTCTGCGATCACATTAGCTAACGAACCTAGGAGCCCATAACCAACTATTCCCAAAACGTGTTAAGCACAACTTGCCGTGGTACTCACTCACACTTCCGTATGGCAAAAACTTAAAATCACATTTTCAAAAATCATCTGTAAAGGAGATCGCGCATAGGATACTAGTGCGACCCATACTTAGTCCTGCTTCACTGTTTGGGATTCCCAAAAGGCCGGATTAAAGAAAGACATCGATGAAATTCAGAGGCAGTCTTTTAGATTTATTACCGATAGGTTCGACCAACGCGCGAGTATTGATTTGTATCGTGAACTGAAACGGAAATCCCTGGAGATGTGGCGACGTTCTTTTCGCGAAACACTATTGAGAAAATTTAGAGAACTGGCATTTGAAGTTGACTGCAGAACTATTCTAGTGGCGCCAGCGTACATTTCGCGTAAGGTCCACCAGTATAAGATAAGAGAAATTACGGCTCCTACAGAGGCATAAAGGCAGTCACTTTTCCCTCGCTCTAACTGCGACCAGATCAGAAAAGGAAATGACTAGCAGTGGTACACGATACCCTCCGTCATATGGTGGCTTTCGAAGTATGTATGAAGTACAATATAGAATTTCATGCAAATATTATTTGAATTACAAATTAAGACCATTAAGCCTTCTCTTTCAACAGACCACAGACTTTGCATGTCAGAAGATAGACGTTTTATGGAAGTAATAATGGCAGATTCATACGAGGTGGTATTATTTACAATAATCGTAATGGAAACAATGAAAGACAATGAAGTAAAACTGGATGGCCGGCCGGTGTGGCCGTGCGGTTCTAGGCGCATCAGTCTGGAACCGGGTGACCGCTACGGTCGCAGGTTCTAATCCTGCCTCGGGCATGGATGTGTGTGATGTCCTTAGGTTAGTTAGGTTTAAATAGTTCTAAGTTCTAGGGGACAGATGACCACAGATGTTAAGTCCCATAGTGCTCAGATCCATTTGAACCATTTTTTTTTTTTAACTGAATGGGAAAAGTTGAAAGACGAGTGAAAAGAGAGTTACTACTGTGTCTACAAGGAATGCGTACGAATGGCGGAGCCACCATTATTTCACGATATAAAGCATTAATTTATTGTCGAAAGCCGAAAAATGTGTAACTTCTGTGACGCTAAAAAAAACGTAAAAAAAATACAAAAATCGTCGAGTGCCAAGATGCACAGAAAAATTGGCTTAAACATTTGCGATACCAAGGGCGACAGAAAGTAATTTAGACGATACAAGGATGTGAGAGTTGGCTTAGGAACGCTGCATTTTGAGGGGCTGTTATTAATAGGCAGACGACGGTGAAAACACAAAGTAAGGTAATGGCTTTGACAGATTGCACGTAAATACTTCTCTGTACGGAAGGGCTGATTTGAGTACACAATAGGGTGCTGGTCGGGAGCTTACACGCCGGCCGCGGTGGTCTCGCGGTTCTAGGTGCGCAGTCCGGAACCGTGCGACTGCTACGGTCGCAGGTTCGAATCCTGCCTCGGGCATGGATGTGTGTGATGTCCTTAGGTTAGTTAGGTTTAAGTAGTTCTAAGTTCTAGGGGACTAATGACCACAGCAGTTGAGTCCCATAGTGCTCAGAGCCATTTTTTTTTTTTTTTTTTGTAGCTTACACATGATTCTGCGGGACCGGGAGCGGAGTGGCGGATGGGGGTTGGGGGAATGCCCAGACAATTGGAATTGTTGGAGGACGTAACCGAAAACGAACAATTTTAGCTGTAATGACTCGCTCGTTTCGAAGTCTCTAGGGAAAGATTTACTGCATTTATCCAAGTCTGAAGTGAAGCACTCAACTAACTAGACGAGTAGACTACATTTTTAGTTAGATGAACTGTCCTTGCAAACTCTCACAAACAATCATGAGGAACTGGAATTTCGAAATTAGTTAGAAAGATATTTTTGAGGTATTTAGGAAGAAGCGAAGTGATGGGAAATGGACCAGTGATCGAGGCAGGTGTGCGACAGGAGCCCCTGTGAACGGTGTGCAGAAGCAGTGCCGGTAGGGCAGACGGCGGCGGCGGCAGCAGCAGCAGTAGCGGTCTGGTGCACGCGTCCAGCAGCTCAGAGGCTGGTAACGGGACCGCGAAGGAGAACCGGCGCAGGCACCGTCAGCTGGCGTTGGCGGCTCGCCCGCTTCCAGGCCCACTCCAACGCCGATCCGTCTCCGCACAAGCTAATCACTTTCTCCATAATACGTCAAGGGGAGTGATGTGCATCCCGTGACACAACGCCGCGTCACTTTCTCACAGCGAAAACACGCACAATTCACATTACAACTGCGCTATGAGCGTACTAGGGTATTATCGAGGAGGAAGCGCGACTTCTCAGTTACAGGCAGCTCTACAGTTTCACAGTCGATATAGTGGCTATTCTTGGCAAAACAAGGGCAGTAAAATGAACAGAGAACTGTCGTTTCAGCAGCGTATTATACTTCGCCAATGTCCATTTCAAAGCGGTAGACTCAGGGCTTCAGTTGTCATAACGTATTGGTTCAAATGGCTCTGAGCACTATGGGACTTAACATCTGTGGTCATCAGTCCCCTAGAGCTTAGAACTACTTAAACCAAACTAACCTAAGAACATCACACACATCCATGCCCGAGGCAGGATTCGAACCTGCGACCGTAAGCAGTCGCGCGGTTCCGGACTGAGCGCCTAGAACCGCTAGACCACCACGGCCGGCTCACAACGTATTGCGCGTTGGTTCCGATAGGTACACTGGCGAAGCAAAAAACGGTATTGAAAACACTGTGAGACGCATTATATTATCAAATTTTCTATACGGTTTTCTGGAGAAGACGGCGGCTGGTCTCTTCACAATCGCCTGTCAACCGTGTTGTTGATGCAGAACCAATGAGGATAGGTGTGAAAAAGATACACGGAGGAACTATCACCTTACTACAGCTTTGGCACACGGCGTCAGGCAAATGGTTACGCCTTTAGTTACTCAACGGAGGTGGCGATAATGGAATGCAATGGTGTCCTCTTTTAACATGGCCCTGTTTACGCTACTTCAACGCCATTTGCTAGCTGGCGTTTGCATGCTGTAGGGGCTGTTTTACATCTACATCTACATGGATACTCTGCAAATCACATTTAAGTGCTTGGCGTCACCGAATAAGTGTGAACACCAGGAAGGTTATAGGTGACAGCCTCGGTGACGTCCCCGTTGTTACAGACGGAGCTATAATTACCTCAGCTGAAAGACAATGCGGGAAAGAATCGACCATAAACTTTCCAAATTTACCTTCCTAGCATTCGCCGAATACGAGTTCAGTGCTCAGTCAACGCACCACCACGCTCCGTGTACGCTTGCGATACGCTGATATTTGTTATGTTCGATTGTAAGAGGCAAGGCACATCTTCACATATGGGCGCTGATAACCTCCACGTCAAGTGCCCCAATCACACGATGAACATAAAACAGTTGAAAAATTGTGCCAAAACCTGCCCCTCTAAAAAAAAAAGGCCATTACACTAGCGATGACACGAATCACAATAAATTGCAACACAGTAGTTTGTTACACGACTGTGGAGCGTCCCCCAGCTCCCCCCCCAAGTATGACTCCATAAAAGTTCTTAGTAACTTACTAATAAGTTGCACAGACATATAGAAAGTTGCATAGACATATAGAAAATTATTATAGTACAGGGAATCGTCAATGAAACGTGTAGTTTATGAGACACATACTTGAAAGACAGAAAGAAGGTGCACTGCTTCACGTGCATGTGTTTTTCCCCGGATTGCGATATCGGTATCACTTGCATCTGTCATGTGCTGGACATTCCTTAATAATTCACAAAAGATATGTCACACTCGTTCCCTGATACCTTCATAGTGACAAACATGGACACGCGAGTGCATCGGTAGTCATCTGTCTGCCTACAACTTATTTTAAATGAAATTGGATTGAGCTGTAGTATATTTTCTTTAAGTCCGTTCGAAAATGTTTCTCATATGTTATAGCTCGTGATGGTTTCATGGAAAACAAATTTGGTGCCAATGTTGTGAAACTTAATTTTTTTTTTCAGACTCACGTCAAGTTAAAGTGGTATGACTTATGCATTTTTTTAACACTGTTTAACACATGGCTTTAACGATGATGGGTAGTGGAAAATGTCAAATGTGTAAGAGGCAGCAAAACAGACCCTCCCTTTGTTTTATGAGACGCTCCCTGCTTCTAGAAGCAGCAGTGACATACTGTCCAATTCCTCGTAGACGCTATGGCACTCCAGTTATCATGAGACCTCTGAAACAAAAGTCACCATCGCGTAAATGATATCGCTCTATTCAGTGTGTTATCGATGTGGGCTTGTTCGCGATTCTAGTGAAGGGTTACTTTGTTTTTATTTCCTTAATCTCCTGGATATTGTAGACGATTCTAAGAGCATTATGTATGTAACAGTCCAGTTATCACATAATCCTCACCGTTATCAGTAAAGCGATGATTTATATTGCAAGTATCGCTTGCACAATTTTTGATGTTAATTTATTGAAAGTAACTTGGCGTTGGCAGACGTAATGACAACATATGAGCAACAGTTTCTTAAAACCATGTAAAAACAAAACAAAAATAACTATCGCAAACAGTAGAGGAATTTTGTTTTTTCTCTGCCAGTATATCATCATTACGAAAATATTCGACTATGCAAAGCGCAAGGACAAAGATAAGCCGGGAGTACAGTATGAGATATGGTAGCTAAGGGAAAAATTTATAAAGATAATATTTTCATTAAGGATCGGCAAAATTTATGTTGTTCGGAACACAGAGAGGTTTCTCAACGCTGCTGGCAAGTTACCCAACGTGGAGTAAGCTGTAGACGGAACCCATCGAGAATGTAACTCTCTCGAGGTAGTAAACCACCAAAACAGCAAGACTCACTTAAAACCGTAGAGGTATGCCATGCTTGGTCTCCCTTCTTGAGAATCTGTTCTGCGGCTTGCGACCAACAAATGAATACTGCTCAATTATGTTAACTTACACATTTTGAATTTTTACCCTCGTTGGTTTCTTAATTTCCGCAACATACACTTTTGCCTCAAAACCTACTCGAACGCAACGTTTTCATTCAGTGGTCTTATGACAGCTATTTCGTAGAGAATATATAGTGTCTTTCTTACATATCAGGTTCGCGACAGAGGAGCTGCTCCTAGTCAATGATGTATCACGAAACCTAATGCGCCGCCTTGTATTTGGGGAAACAGAAGGCATGAAATTATCAGCTGCATCTGCAATACTGAAAACCTGAATATTCAGGCTATTGGACTGTCTGAATTATTTTCGTAGCAGTTAACATGCACATCTGGGAGAGAACGTCTGTGAGCCAAGCGATACTATCAAACTGTCATTACTGTAAGATGAACTATCCTAAAAATAGCAGTTGTTTTAACAGTCAATACACATCTGGAAACAGAGCGTTATTGTCACGGTTTCATCTTACTTCTGAGACACTTCACAGCAGTGTCACACAGGTGCAGAATTTCAGCGTGTTGTGTTCCTACGCACACATGGCTTTGCAATGTGGATTCTCTTTACCGAACATTACAGACTTAACTGTTTAGTATATACTGAATGCGGAGACATTATTAAAATTTCTTCCTGTTTTGCCGAGCGGTTCTAGGTGCTACAGCCTGGAACCGCGCGACCGCTACTGTCGCAGGTTCGAATCCTACCTCGGGCATGGATGTGTGTGATGTCCTTAGGTTTGTTAGGTTTAAGCAGTTCTAAGTTCTAGGGGACTGATGACCACAGCAGTTAAGTCCCATAGTGCTCAGAGCCATTTGAACCATTTTTGTTCTTGTTTTGTATACACTGAATGCGAAGGTATCATTAAAATTTCACAGCTAGAAACTGTAGCTTTTAGAAAGTCGACGAAAGCTGTTTTGTAATATCTCATTTATGCCAGTGTTTCGTACCTGCAATTACAGTCACTGTGGATGACACAAAATAGCAATGGAATAGATAACTACGGATATAGCGTGTACACACACAGTCTCGAATTCTAGTGATACTTTTATTTGTATCTTGCGAAGTGGTGCTGCGGATAAGGCACTGGTCTACTGTTCTAGAGAACGCGAGGTTTTATTGTCGTACAGCCTTTCGGATCAAGACTCGATGTGCCTCCCTGAGCCACTACCGAGTGATGCTCCGATGGTTTTTTACCTATCATGACGATTGGTCTCTCCATTTTTCATCAATTTGTAACAATTTCGATATGGTATGGGCTTTACCATCCCTCTAACGTTGAAGTCTTGCATTCAGCTGCAGTGCGCACTTTGCGAGAACGTTAAATTGCTGCTTCATCCCATGCTAATATCGTTCATGGCAGTTCGAAAAGCATGTGACCATTAGTACACATTTTCTCCAATGCGTAGCTCTAGTTGCCTGCACATCAACAAGTAAACCACACTGCAGTCCTCCCGCTGAGGCAAACACGCTGGCAGTCCCGGCACCAGAACGCAGGTCTTCGGTACGGACGTCAGGCACATTAACCAGTCAAATACGAAGCAGTACTTACATTTTGACAGCTTACTCCAAGCGAATTAATATGACTCCGATGCTTGCTTGGAAAGACAGCCTTGCTTGCTAATATTTAAATTATTTATCGCAATTTACTTCTCGGAAATTTGTACACGTAGTTGCATCCGTTTGGCTCGGGACTGCCAGATGTGTTTCGCTGGAACCAGCAGCCGTCTGCCGCCGCCTCAGTGAAGATGAACTTGTAGGAGCGGCCAAGTGGCTGGAGATGACGCAGAAGCGTTGCAGGGCTGGCCCGGCACCTTTCGCGTCCGCAGATTGCCTGTATTGAAACGCCCTTGCGCGCTGACGTCTGCAGCCACGGCCGCGTGCCGGCGCTGCAGCCCACGTCCCGAACGCCCTCCACCCACTTTTAGTCGCTATGTGGCGCGCACGGCAAAGACCCTTCTTTAGCTAGTGTTGCTTCCTGTACGTTGTCCTCCGGGCATAGTGCACTGTTGTTACGCGGGTAAGATGGAAATACAAGGAACATCACTGTGTCTTACATCTACCGCCTCCAATCTGTCAATGTGCAACAGGACAACATGTGACTTCGTCCCACATATGACTCGCGAATTGATCACGACGAGAAAATCATTTAAATTAGATCCCGTACAGAGGTTTACCGACAATCATTCCTTCCATGCCACATTCGTAAAAGGAACAACAAGGAAGGGCAAAAGGTGATGGTACCAGAACTACTCCCGCCTCAGGCGGCCGGGGTGACCGAGGGGTTCTAGGCGCTACACTCTGGAACCACGTGACCGCCACGGTCGCAGGTTCGAATCCTGCCTCGGGCAGGACTGAAGCGCGCTAGAACCGCTCGGTCACAGCGGCCGGCGCCAAGGCTGCGTTACTTTTGCAGCGAGTCTATCTTTTCTTGATCCAGGCACTCAGGGGGTAAGAAGAGCGCACATTCTGCCTCATAGTTGGGAGCAGGGAGTGGTAATTTCCACCATTCTTATACCAATGCTGTCACCAAACGTGTTCGTTTTGCACCCCGTACCTTCATTTACAATGGTACAAATGACACACAGAAGAAACAAACGTTCATAAATATGCATTGCAGATATATTCATGTTCAAATCTGATACTCATTTGTAGTACTAAGTATAAAATGAAATTAAGTCCATCGTAAGACATTTGCGAAGGTCGGTAATAGCTGGAATGGGTAAAAAATATGCCGATGATACCTATCCTGCCTATGAGTCAAGAAAAGGCAGTAAAAGATATCAGTTTCGATACTCAGTATTTAATATCGGTTAATCAATGTACCTGTAACTCATGTATCGTCTATACACATCGAAATCATTTAGAAAAAGTATCGACATTTTGATATGTCTATGTTTTCCGCCCATCCTTAATTTAAGGTCGAAAAATGTGATCTTTGTTATTGTCTAGGAACCCACCTTTGTACTGCATACTTTTTACATAAGATGAATGAGAATCCAGATAACACTCAGTGAGGCTCTCTCAAGACATGGGGGTGCATAAGGTGTTTGAATAGCACCACGTAACGTCGACTTACGACCTGAAAGACACTACCATTACTTTCCTGCAAGCAGAGGTGCGCCACGATGTGTACTCACAAAAATTTAATTGTCACATCGAAAAATAAAGCTACGTAATTAATATTTTGTTTGTTTGCAGTCCTGGAATACACAGAAAACGCTGCGCCACATTACCGCAGGAATCAAAACAAAATGGCCGAGGGCTTTTATATGGTGAGGTAGCGTGCGGTAATTCGTTTTCGGCGGCAGTGGAACTGTTTGTTTCAGCTGTCAAGGCCAACCCAGACGGCTAAAGAATTACCGTACTATTACCCCCCCTCCCCCCAGCGTTATTATTTGGTTTTGGATCCTCAAGATCTCTAGCGGCTTGCTGCTTTACTGTGGCATTCATTTTGCAATGTTTTGCCACAACTGCAGACAAGTACGCGCAGACAAGTACGCGCAGACAGGCAAAAAATAATTGACATTAATTTATTTTTTCGACGTGACAGTTAAAATTTTATAGTTAGTCCTCGCATTTGCAAGTTCTACTAGATAGCTCTACCATACGCTGTTATGTATCAGTTGCCCAACGCAAGTGTTTGTCTGGTGTAAGTGCTTTCTGTCATAAACCCTGTTTTGCAATATCTTTACAGGTGCGAATCTGACAGAACGAATTGATAACAACAGGTTTTTGTTAAAAAATCAGTACAGATGATGAGGTGTTGTGTTTTGCAAACAAGCAAACACCGAGCCAATGGAAGACTGCCTAATCACCATTATCGAAGAAAACAAAACAGGCGACAATTCTGACTTATTGTTTCGACATGATGTAGGTAGTACTCCACGATTTTGGTACCAAAAAGTACCGTAGTAAGGCACCGTCACTACCATCTTGTGCTAAAACGACTGCATGAAGCACTATGGCGATTAAAGGATTGATTCCGTCACTACTGTCGGTAACAAAGCGTTGAATATCAGCAAGCTCTGCAACCTTACTGATTCAAAGCATTTCGTGATTCACGCTCTTAGCGGAAAAACCTATCACTACCGACTTCTACCTGCAGGATAAGAATGCTACTAACTTTTTAAGTCCCTCTTCGAATTGGGACACGGGAGTATTTAGAATGATAACACTGTATTCTAAGTGGATGGTCGGTCAGTAGAACTGGTTGAATTTAACGATCGTCCCCAAGAAATTCTAAAGTATGAGGAGATCTAAAAGTTCATTTCAGCAGTATTTGGAACCACACTCGTGTCTGTTACATACTATCTGCAGTAGTACTAACGGGCCGATGATAGAAGATGATGCAGCTGCGGCCCACATTTGAGTTGTGTCTGTACAAGTTTGAGGAGAAGCATTTCACCACCAGCACCACCAGAGATCCGCTGTTTGCTTTCACGGAGTCTCGCTTTGAGGTGAGCGCTATATGTGTTCGCTACTGTGCCAAGATCCCGTGGTCCGAGCACAGCTGCTCAACGAAACGAGTTTGCGCCGGATATGAGCTGTGCCTCGCTCCAAACAAACTCTCGACACACTATCAAGCTGGAGGCGCCGCTATCACGGGGCATAGTACTATTTTGTATGTGTCTGCTTTCTCCGAAGTTTATCGTTCTGTAATTGCCCTAGGTAGAGGAAAACGAGGGCACAGATTCAGAATGTGGCTCGATTGTCAAGCAACGATTATAAGAAACTCTGTAATAATGCTGCAGCGTCTACTGTTAATACTACTATTATTTTGGTGACTGTGGATAAATCAGCATTCAGTCGTATCTGAAATAGAAGGCGAGCACAAAACGAATGAGAATATAAATGAGGATGGGAACGGAATGTATTGCCATGTGTACTCGCGGGACAAAAATAAATGTTGTACATTTAAATCTTATTTCTCTGCTGTCGTACTGCGACCGATACACGGGCGGCAATATTCAATATATATAAAGCAACGATGTCTTTACAGGGGCTTTATCGGTGAAGAAAGTGGTGATTTTATTGCCGACAGGAGTTTGAGCCAATGCACTTTCCACTCCCAATAACACGCCTTCTCCTCGCACTCCGTGAATCACAGGAATTAACGCATGGGCTTGCATTAGTTCCTGAAAAAATGTCCCGTCTGCGAAGTGGTCGTTATAGAGTTGGTATACAAGCTCGCATTGGAGCAGGAAATCGGTCATGATCTCTCAAAGAAACCATCCCCCTCCCCCCCTCCCCTCCAATTCGACACTTCGACACAAGCGATTTAAGGGAATCATGGAAAACCTGAATCTGGATTATCCGACTGGGCTTTCAATCTCCGTCCTCCGGAATACGAATCTAGAGTCTCACCACTGAGACATCTCGCTGACTTTGATCACTAACATGAAAATTTCACATCATTTGGTAAAGGTGAACTCAGTTTAAGGGAAAATATCCAACCTTAACGGCTAGCTGCTCATCCATCCTTGGAAATATGGCAGCATCGTTTCAAACTACATCGGCTTGTGTTCTGTCATCATTACAGTCTAATTTAGAGTTGGAGCACATAGTTTTTGTTTTCGTCCTACAGATAGAACACACACTGCAATTCATAGTCAAATAAACGCAATTGCCTTCTTTGCTATAAATAACTTAAGCTTCTCATCTCTGCAGCTGTTGGCCACTGACCTTTCAACTAGTTCCACTTCCCACTTGTTATGTAATTCTTACGTTAACATAGTTCGAATACGCTGATTGCTGATGCCTGAGTCTAACCTCCAAACCAAACAAGCCAAGCCTGCAGTCCTTGACGAAGCGCCTCGGATCGCGTGGTCCACCTTTCAGCCACGTGGACTCCAGCTGATGCCATCCCATACATATTTCAATGCTTCGACCTTACAGATCTCGGCGGAGGTCCGATGGTGGTGGTGGTGGTTAGTGTTTAACGTCCCGTCGACAACGAGGTCATTAGAGACGGAGCGCAAGCTCGGGTTAGGGAAGGATTGGGAAGGAAATCGGCCGTGCCCTTTCGAAGGAACCATCCCGGCAATTTCCTGAAACGATTTAGGGAAATCACGGGAAACCTAACTCAGGATGGCCGGACATGTGTATGAACCGGCGTCCTCCCGAATGCGAGTCCAGTGTGCTAACCACTGCGCCACCTCGCTCGGTGGGAGGTCCGAGTCCTCCCTTGGGCATGTGTGTGTGTGTGTGTGTGTGTGTGTGTGTGTGTGTCCATAGGATAATTTCGGTTAAGTAGTGTGTAAGCTTAGGGATTGATGACCTTAGCAGTTAAGTCCCATTAGATTTCACACACATTCAAACATTTTTCGATCTTACAACAGCATACAGGAGTCCTGAATCCGACGATCCAGTACAGAAAGGCATACCCAATACCGACTGAAACGATGAGGGCCCGAGTACAGACGCGCAGCATGGGGCAAAGGACACACCTGTCGCAGTAGGGGCAGAGTACATGGGGTGATCCATCAAGCAAATCATTAGCCTTATCTGGCAAATTACGCACGCTGCCGCAGATAAGCCGCGAGCACGATAGATGCCGTACGAGTTACGCAAACAGAATAGCGGGGTTCGCGGAATTCTCCCCGTGGTGCTATGTTTTGTTTATGGCAAAACCGAAAACAAATGTTGCAACATGCAGCCGAGGCGGCTGCTCGTTGTCATAACAGGGCGCTGGTTGTTGGGCTGCGAAGTTCAACACGCCGGAGCTACCGACAGCGTGCTATTTTACAGCATACTCACAACTTTTTTAGGTTAGCGATTACAGAGCGGACTTCCTAAAAATAATTCAAAGAATGGATCACCTCTCGACCGACCGAGGCCACCTTTTTTTTTATCACAAGCCGATTACGAGACTTTATAATATAATAATTTCCTGTTTCAGCTTACGTCATTGCAAGTGCATGTTTTCCTTGTGGCTTTCGTTGGAAAACGTCAATCAGCTTTCTGCACACCTTACATTTCCTCTTCATTTTTGAAACAGTGCAGATTCGCGCAGTACTTACAGATAACGTCATACTTTTATCACATTTAAGAAGTCACGGATCACAGAATAAAAAGTCGAGCATCAAGCTACTTTTCATATACTGTATTATCAGACAACAAAACAGTGAAAAGAAAAACAACTGCAATAGTATCAAAACAATAGCATCGCTAATCCATATCAACACAGAGGTGAACTTGGATGTTCTGGGAATGACACGACTCTGGTTTACCGCAGTAGTTCAAACAAAAACACGCCACAGTATTATCCAACAGAATACATTATTGTGCGTTTCAACAATGTGTGACAGCAATAAGCGGTGTAACGAAAGGTAACAAAAATTCAGTCCCCCCTCCCCCACGCCCCCTCCACTCACACACACACACTCTTTAAAACTTTTGTCTAGAACAACAGACGCAATTGCTCAAAAAATAAACTGCAAATAGTTCCACTATCTAGTTCCGACCAAGGTTTTCGAAAGGTATCCATTATTATCAGGCGTTTTTGGAAGTCGTGGCCCGTCTCAAAACATTCCAAATTGCGAGCCGCTTTCTGTCACCTCTAGCCTGATAGAATATTTGGCTGAAAAGAACCAACTTTTAGGACAGTTCATACTGCTCTTAAGATGTCAAAAAAGTCAGTTTCAATCATAAAGTCTTCTGAAATGATTTACTACTATTTTATTACCAATCATAATTTAATTCGTTTCTCTGAGCGATTAAATTGGGCAGTGAGGATTATTCTTTCAGTATCACGTTAGGACATTAGTTGAACGACTATATGGCGAACAGCGACCTCAATTACACGTAGTAACTCGCCAAAGATATCACATCTTCTGCTGGAGGAGTAAATAAGTCCTAATCAAGAGTCACATTGCAAAATGTAAAATCTAATGACGTCAGCCAGTACCCCGACTACGTCTATTCAGACAAAGCAGTATTCAGATAAAATTTCTCTCAGGGAAAAACAATAATATTTTTCTGATGTAATGAACGCTAGCTTTTCAACAAATATCGCGGAACACTACGGCCTTGGTACTAGTGGACAGCTACATTAGATGAAAGTAACACTATCTTACTGGCACGAGATGAGGAATTTTCCAGTACAGTGACCGCAGGCTTATCTCCTCCCGCTCTGAATGCATCTTGCGAATAAAGAAAATTTGCCGCCCATGCAGTCTATGGAGTGCTCAAATGGAGAAATCTGGAGAATGGAACTGCTGTTTTTCTATTATTTTCTCTGTTATTTTACAAGGTTCATTTTATTTGGCGCTTCGTAGGCGACAAAATAATTTTCTGGAATTAGTAGTTCCACACCTACACTTCCTTTTATTAGTTCTATTTGATCCGACACTTTCAAGCACTCACTCTCGATTAAATGAGCCAAAGCTATCACGCTGAAACCTCACGTCATTAGCACACACAGTTAGACTAAGAGAGCACGTGAATGCGACGTATACCAACCTGTGTATGTCACATTCGTATGTAATCTTAGAATCACTGTAGACAGCGGTAAGTCAGGTTGCACATTCACAGTTTTCGACAAGAATGGGCGGTGGGAGTGGCGTTGCAGATGTTAAAACTAGTACGAAAGCATTAAATAAATGTATCAAAATGAAGGATAGGTGTGGAGCTGACAGATCCACAGAAGTATGAGAGTAATGCTTTCAATAATGCAGATGATTAATGAAAAAACTATTTCACCGTTTACATACTAAATATTTATCTACTAAAAAATATACCTTACAAAAAGTGAGTACCTTTTACCGCCCCGTATAAAGGGCTGAGAGAGATGATGCTGTTCTTACTCGCTGAATACCGAAAAATACATCTCAGTTTATCATATAAGGAACATGATAATGAAAACGAGACATATGAAAAAAGTACGTAGACTTTATCACTTCAGAAGTAATCGTCGTAACTGTTAATACATCTATTCCACGGTGAGACAAAACTGTCAATGCCTTAATGGAAAAATGTTTGCCTATGGAACAATGATTGTACCCAGCCCTCCACCTCTTCGTCTGAAGCAAATCGACGTTCACGAATATCTTTCTTCAGGGTTCCAAAAATACGGAAATCGCTTGGGAAGAAATCGGGACTGTTTGGAGACAATGTAAGGATTTCCCAGCGAAATGTTTGCAGCGGGCCTATTTGTCGCGAATGTTGTTTCGACTAAGCTGCAATTGTCGTTGGGAGCCCTTACACAGTCTCCATACAGTCCCGATTTTTTCCCATGCGATTTCCCTATTTTTGGAGCCCTGAAGAAAGACATTCGATGCCGTCGATTTGCTTCAGACGAAGAGGTGGACGGCTGGGTAAAATCATGGTTCACAACTGCAAACATTTTTTGATGAAGATACTGGCCATCTTATCTCACAGTGGGGTAAAATCATGGTTCACAACTGCAAACATTTTTTGATGAAGATACTGGCCATCTTATCTCACAGTGGGGTAAATCCATTAAGAGTTATGGCGACTACTTCTGAAATAATAAAGTTGCCTTAGTTTTTCCTTACGGCAATGTTTCAATTCCTGGTGTGGCAAGTAGTTTTAATCTACTTATAAGTTTAAAAATAATGTACTCTACGCTGCAGATTGAAGGATTCATTGTGAATCGCTACATTTTTTTTAGTTTTTACTTCCAGTCCTGAGTTTTGTCTTGACATAGAGGAAAGCTCCCCGAAAACGTGTAAACGGAAGAAAGAGTGAGAGAAGCTGTATTTTGTTGCTTGGATAGTACTGTCGTATACGCTTTTCTACCTTTGAACTGGCTGCCCAAGTCATCCGTCAGTGACAGTGGCATTGGAGTGACATGTATGTCTGCACAACAGGTGGCCGCACAGTAGGGATAATGCGCGAATGGAACGACGGTTAACGTGTGTTACGTGAAGTAGTGTGAGGTAAACTAGGACGGATGCCAAGGCTGTATGGCCAGCGCCACAATTCGTCAGAGTCCCAACTAAGACAAGCATATCGAAGCATAAAGCATAGGCCGCAGGATGTACGGTGTCTTGTACGAAGACGGTAAACGCCAAGTGTGCCGTGCGGCGGCTGTCGACGGCGATCCGGGGAAAGCCTGTGAGTGCTGGCGGCATTTCCGGGCCCTGGCCGCTCGCGCCCTTGGTGCCACCTTCAGACCACCTCCAAACCTCACACACACACACACACACACACACACACAGACACACACACACAGACAGACAGACAGTCAGGCGGCGCGTCTCCACGGCAACCCGGGGCAGATACCGCGCTACGAGGGGGTGCCACAGCAAAAGAAACCACCGCAGCAGAGCGGCGGCCGGAAGAAGGGATGCAACGAAACAGTCCACAGGAAACAGGAGTGACGCTGGCAGAGTGATGATATTTCACCTAATTTTGCACTCTACTTTTGGTCGCCTGCCTGCTAGATTTCGTCGCTAACGCCAGTCAGTAAAATTTACAACGTCGACACGTATACTCATCGGTGAGCATAACTTACACTACTTCCTTTCCGTTCAATATTGTTCAAAATCAGAGTTAGGTGAGGCATTAGAATTCGAGTATTTATTTAATGCAACAATCGAACTGTTGTCCACAAAGCAAAACAATTCATTTCACCCTTTCTCCATTCCCATTTCAAAGCTGCCGTAATTAACGGTGTTACCCAATTTCCGCCAGAGAAGACGACACGCCTTGCTGTTAGCGCCCGGCGGCCTCAGTTTTATCACATCCGCCGGCGTGGGCTGTTACGTAAACTCTAGTACTCGGGCAAGAATCTCATTCACAGGCTTCACTCTTATCGAGCGCCCCAGACGACCTTATACCGCGGCAGCCGGTCAGGACCGATTTTCTGCCATTATCAAGGGCCCCGTCCGCTCTAGGCTGGACAGCTCATAATGTGACGCCCTCATCACATTAAGAGATTGCAAGCTCAAATGGTTCAAATGGCTGTGAGCACTATGGGACTTAACATCTGAGATCAGCAGTCCCCTATAACTTAGAACTACTTAAACCTAACTAACCTAAGGACATCACAAACATCGATGCCCGATGCAGGATTCGAACCTGCAACCGTAACGGTCGCGTGGTTCCAGACTGAAGCGCCTAGAACTACTCGGCCACACCGATCGGCGAGCTTGTAAGAGCCGCTTTTAAAAGCTGCCACACTAAGGCAAATTTTCGTTCCTTTAATTCAACGCTCAACTCAAGCAAAGTGTGGATCTGAAGCCTCTAGCCCTTCCTCCTCTCTAATGTACAACACTTTATTCATAGGCGTTACTTCATGTTTCCATCCTCATGCAGTGAGAGAGAAGAAAGATATTGCTAATAGATAGATTAGTTAGTGGAACCAACAGACGCTATTGCTATCATACACACGTAAGGCACGACTTAGTGAATCTATAGAAAGTACGCGTTATGATACTCCCTCATTCAGCTGCTTCCAACTGCTCAGGTATTGTTGCCGTTTCGCAAGGCAACGGATATTCCACTCAAGGTATTCTGCGAATCACGAAGGTGCTTGAATATCTTCGACCTCTCATATTCAGCTATTAAAAGGCATTGATTTTGTTATTCTGAAATCAGATTGACAGATTCTGAGATTCTTATCGCTCCACGGACAGTTATGACGTACAGGCCGCCGCTAAATATAAATGTTTGTCAATGAATGGAAATCATGCTAGCTGGACAATCAGTATACGTGCTCTTATCTTCTAATGTCTGCTGAAATAACGTCAGCAGGACGAAAAACGAAGAGAAGACAGAGCCCGTCACTTTTCCGAAAGTACCTAAGACAACTGACTGAAGATTGAGGCATATTAGTTTTTACAAACTTGTCTCCGGCAACGTCACAAAGCAATCGAACTTCTCTTTTACTGTTCTACCAAAAGAAGGAAGACAACAAATACACGGGGGAGAATGACGGTATAGATCCTCTATCTCAGTTTGGCCTTACGTTTGATTACGACAGTCGAATGATATTTAAAACACAATTTATTCAATCATATTTCCACTAAAAGTTTCTTAAATTACAACAAAGGAAGAGTTAAGCCCAGTTTCCGGCATTAAGTAACTTTCCTGCGTTTATGACGATTTTGAAAACTAGTGAACAGATGATGACGATGATCCAAGCCACTTGGCGAGTGAGATTTTCACCTGTGAAACGACGATGTATCCGTGTTTTGGAATTCTGGGAAGCAGAATGAACACCGAAATTAATAACAGTCAACGAGATTCGCAGCTTGATCACACTTGCGCCAAGTTTTAAAGACAGCACTCACATGATTTCAAGAGTGCAGCTATCTGTGCGTCATCCAGAAACAGATACCTGGACATTCTTTCAACTTTTTCAGTTTTCGTAATGACGTATTCCAAGAACGGCGGGCGGATAAGCGTTATCTAACCAGCCCTTCTCCGAACGATCACGAAGTAGCGAATCAAAACACTTCACACGGGAGATACGGCTGCTCTAGCGCCACTTCCATATCGACAATGCGTACTTCTGACTTTACCGCGAGGATTCAAATACCACTTTCATTGCACTTTGTAACCGAGTGCTACGTAAAAAATGCACTTGCAAGTGGCCAGAAAGAATATGGACTTAGACCAGGACGGGTCCTTAATCAGGAAGACCTCAAATCTCTCATCGTACATACATGCTCTGACCATACTTTAGATTACCATCGGCAACACCTTCAGCACTCTGGAATAGTTTGACGCAGTAAACAACATACAGCGAACAGACAGTTGCAAACGACATGGTCCACCGCTGGACTGCGGCAATTGCTTGTGTGTGTTTACAGCATTATCTGTTGCAAATCTGTTAAATACACTGCCGTCTCCCGGAGCTGTTTACAGCGCTGTACATTATCTGAAGTCACTAAAATTCTCCCAGATAGCGCAGGAAATCAGAGGAAAGGGTGAACGTTTACTGACTATGATGGAGTCTAATTGTCTCCGACAAGTCACTAATCGATGCAGCAGCAAGCAATCTGCTTTCCTCACACATATCTGCACACATGCATTTTCGTGTCGAAAGTCGGTAATGGACCAGGATATATGAATGCGGACCTCTGCCTATGTAGTGGTAATTTAACAGACACGTCGCTTACAAATTGGTCACATCATTTCATGCGACAGAGGTAGCTTGTTCTCTTTATTTTTGCTCGGTCTTTCACCACCTGTCGAAGAGACCATTTCTAAGAAACCCTATCAAATGGACCGAAGTCAGTGGTTCTCTCAGCTTTTCACGCTGTAGCCAGTTATGATAGTCTTCAATAAAATGCACGATCCGGGAACTTGTATTTCTAGTTATATATGCTACATTTTTAGTTGTAGATCTATAAACTTAACCTTTGACAACAATGGTACCATGAGTAGGTCTGCTTCGTTGTTAACAGAATAATTTATGAGAAGCCATCGCATTGTGGAAATGATGTGGTAGCTGTTAATATCTCATAAGATGCTGTCAATAAATGATCGTGTACGGAGATGGCATTCCGTAATTTAACACAACTGGAAATATTCCGAAACGCTAAAAAGAAAAAGAGAGATATACAGGATGTTCGGCAATTCATGTTAACACATTTGTAGAGGTTGTAGAGACTCAAAGTTATAGGCGCCGGCGCCGTAAATGATGTATACGTATACAGGGTGATTCCGTGATGGTGTTACACGCTTTCAAGAATGATGGAGAAGGGTAAATGCATCAATTTGAGGTAAGGGTCCCTGTACCGGAAACAAACGAATCGACAGTTATAAGTGAAAATATTTTTGATACAAATATCCGTCTGTATCATCCTTGGAAGATTTTATCATCATCACGGAATCACCCTGTATATAAAGGGTGAGCCAGGAGGAAAAGTACATGCTTTGAGATGCGATAGTATTAGTGATTCTGAACAACAAATTTCATGCGGACATAGGCCCTATTGCGAATGGTTTCCGAGACAGAACACGTTTAATATCACTTTTGTACGTTTTTCTTTAACAACTTGAAAACCGCACACTCCAACGAAAACGTGTCTCAGTACACAACTAAATTAAATTTGTTACGAAAAAAGATCCTATTTATTTTTTGTCTAGGACAACAGTTTGCGTTACGAGATGGCGAGAATATTGTAAAAACTCGCGCGACGCGCGTGCGCTGTAGCTTATGTGCTTTTTGTACGCCACTTTGGGGTAGTTTTCCGACTTGATAGGCCACAAGCGTCCTGCATCAAAATGTTCGTCCCAACTTCCTCTATATTACTGTGATATGTTGTACACAATGACAATGAATAATACAGAAAATAAATATAAATGTACATTAAAAGTGTTCTATGTTGGAAACCATTCGGAATAGGGCATATATCCACATCAAGTTTTTTCTCAGAATCACTAATGCTACCACCTGGCAAAGCACGTACCTTCCCTCCTGACTCACCCTGTGTATATATACATTTACATGCACCGGCGCCTACAACTCTGACGCTACGTAGCGCCCTTGGATGACGTTTTCGGACAGAGGTTCCTATGTAAAATATGGTCTACTAAATCCGCTCTACAACTACTAGGAACATTAATTGGGAAACACCTTGTATGGCTGGAAGCGTCACAAGCACATTAATTATTTGTGTAATGACACCATGATGTCCAAGTTCGCTGTTAATCAGAAACATTTTACTACAGAAAAATGCCTGGACGTCAGAGCAACTGCACTTCCGTTTTTGTGTGAAACTCTACTCGAACAAAGCAAAACAAAAAGTGCACTGATCACGCCAAACTACCGATATCCATCCTAACTCTTATTCCAGGCAGTGTACAAGTAGTTAGTGCTTCGTCGCGCGTTACACATGGCTCACAGACGAGTTATGGAACCGCATTCCACATTCGCACTAGAAAAATTCTCCGACTGCTGTAATCGTTTACCGAGACTAGATGAGACTTTAATACTTTTAGGTCTCTCTCTTGTGCCACCGGGAATTTCTTCGGCCTAATCATGTCAACATATTGATATATGACAGTCAATGTGATTTACATAAGACCTCGATAAAGGCAGTGACAGTGACAGACAGCAGAATTAGCGATTGAGCTCCGACTTAAAAATCCATGCCTCATCAGTGAAAGCTTTAGCTGCGACTATCAAACTGTTCTTAAGCGCAGGTCTTTACAGCAGAGTTAAGTTTATCTAAGCTGATACTCGCAAGTAAGACTAAAGCAATGAAATGCCAAGGGGTTCCTTTTTCTCTTCAACACTACTCTCTTTGTGATGAAATCCATAGATAAATAACATCATATATTAGGAAATAAGTTTTAGACGGTGAAAATCTGAACGCCTGGAAGAAAAATACTAATGAAAAAAAAATACAAAGAAACAAGAGAAACACTAGACGTCACCTTATTCGTCTTGCCGTCAACAAACAGGAAGCGGTTTTACTCTGAGTGGGATTTTTCTGTGTTACTCCTGCACTTCACTATGCGGTTCGCAGGACAACGCATTTTATAACCACTCGGCCATGCGTGAGTCGGGACGTCCAGGACCCTAACATCGCCGCTAGCAGTCACGCGACACTACTGTCCCCTTTGTGTATTGTTTACATCAGTCTTTCTTGGAAACAATTAGGCTAGCATTTTTTTCCCTCAACTGAACGCCATCTGCTACTAAATGCCGCGCCTAGAGACATCACTTCCAGCAACGTCTCTCAACGCAACTCTTGTACTGGATCTAATGTACCTTCATACAGACTACCTCACAAGCACTGCTTTCCTGCCAGCGTACTGTCTCGTGGTTCCAGGCTTCAATACCTCCCAAAGTCTACAGATTTCAAAATAGGAAAATTCCTAACTGGCGTGCCAGACCTACATTCCGTAAAAATGTGTTTAAGTATTTTTCAGGCAGAGACTGCGTACATTACGTGATAACTGACGACCAGGTCACGGTATACCGGTGATAGTTCACCAATATCACGCCAAACTGAAGACTACACGAAAGTTGGTGCACGAGCCTGAAGTTTCACGTCTCGTCGATGGGCAGCAGTTACAAAGTAACAGTTCACGAGGGGAAAGTTGGAAGCAAGGGTCTATTTTAAACCGTTTAAGGAACAAAACCCAACATTTGTCTGAAGTGGCTTACTGAAGACACGGGCAACGAACACTGGGATTGTCTGTCGGAGACAAAAACATTTTCCTCGCAGTGTCTTTAATCTTTCCAATAACTCGCTTCGTCTAATTTTAATAGGAAAGATGGACGTAATTTTCTTCACTTCCACAAAATTTTTCTAGCAGTCGGATCGCGTCGTTATGTGATAAAACATCGCAGCCGGATGAAGTCTATGAAATCGACTTCAGCCGCGAAAACCTACGCCTATGTAATTTTCTTTAGTTTACTCGTAATACGGTCCGGCAACGACTAACTATTGTTTAAAATCCTTGCAGGAGCTTTACATATATTCTCTCTCCCCCTCTCTCTTTCTCATATATTACACTGACGGTACGCGCCGTTATGTCGTACCCACACCTCTGACAAAAAGAGCGTTAACTAACGTTTTAAGATGTCTAAATTTCAAAATAAGATCCTCCGTAGATCACAGTAACGGAATCTCTTTTTAGTACAACAAGCACTATATAATAGGATAGATACAGGGTGTATCACAATTAATGACGTAAACGCATACAGTTGAAAGTACACGATACTAGAAGCAAAAAAGTCTCACTATGCATGGGGCCGAAAATGCAACCTTAAGGTCTACGAGCAATTTTTCATCTTCAATAATGTGAAACAAATCTCTTCTAGTGCAAGTTCTCTGCTATCCACATTTTGGGAACTGGTAGTATGGACCAAAACAAGAACAAGTAGTCCAGTAAACTTGTGGTCTAAAATGCATTCCTTAAGAGCTATGAGCACTTTTTCATCTTTGCTCCTTTGAAACACAACTCTTCTAATGACCAAATGCTCGTAACTTTTAAGATATGCGTTTTAGAGCACATATTTGCTGGGAATTTTTTTCTTGTTTTGGTCCAAACTCCCTCTTCCCAAAATATGGAAAGCAAAGAACGTGCAGTAAAAGAGATTTGTTTCACAATACCTAAGATGAAAAATTGCTCGTAGCTCTTAGTGTATGCATTTTCGGCCCTATGTATACTGAGACTTTTTAGCTTCTAGTATCGTGTACTTTCAACTGTATGCTTTTACGCAATTAATTATGCTACACCCTGTATGTGCAGTATCTATAACTGTCACTGCAGCTGTCGTGTGCTTCGTCAGTAGCGTGTTAGGTGAAAATTGACCCTGGTTCACGATATAAGGGGAAGGCATTTCGGAAGAGGACTGTAAGTTCACCGTTAGTTTAATGACTTCAGTAAAGCCATTAAGCTGCTTAGGGGACAGAGACCAGGTAGTCTTGCAACATGCAGCCCGAAGGGGCTGCTGCTGCTACATTTGCGGTCTCGCTAGCGGAGATGGCTCTAAAGGCATCTAGTGATGATAACGGTACAGTTACTCGCAGGCTGGCTGCAAGGCATCGCAGGGGAAAGACAGCGGGGAGTTCTTCAAACTACGTTAACATCACAGTGTACCGCAAAAACCTGTCGCGTTTTTCATATAACAACACGATTATGTATCAATATCCCGACTGGGTTCCAGTAAAGTTACACATTTCTCTTCCTTCAGTGTATGTATATACTGAAGAGAAAAAAAAAATGGCTCTGAGCACTATGGGACTCAACTTCTGAGGTCATCAGTCCCCTAGGACTTACAACTAGTTAAACCTAACTAACCTAAGGACATCACACACATGCGTGCCCGAGGCAGGATTTGAACCTGCGACCGTAGCAGTCTCGCGGTTCCAGACTGCAGCGCCTAGAACCGCAAGGCCTCTTCGGCCGGCCATACTGAAGAGAAGTCTTGTGTGTGTGTGTGCAACTTTCCTGCAACTGATTCAGGATACGTAAACATGTTCGGTGAAACACGCAACAGTTTTTGCGCTGCACTGAGATGCTCAGTTGGTTTGGACCACGCTCTGCTCTCCTACACCTACGATGCCTTGCAGCCAGCCTGCGAATAACTGTACCGATGTTATCAGCAGATGCCATTAGAGGTATCTCCGCTAGCGAGACCGCAAATGCAGCAAGCAGCTCTTTCGGACTTCGTGATGCTATACTACCTGGATTATGTTCTTTATGCAGTTTAATGGCTCTACTAAAGTCATTGCACTAACGGCGAACTTACACTACTCTTCCGAAATTCTGTATCGTTAATTTTCACTTAATATTAGATCACACAATGATTGGACGACAAGTCAATAGAAAGGTACACGATTCACATTAAATCTCCCATATTTATTACAACGCAGGCTGAAGCACTCAGTACTGACGAAGTACACACACAGTTACGGATGCATACTTTTCATAGAAATTTACGTGACAGGGGACTGTGCCCGATACCTCTGCTTATTCGAGATCAACATACATGCATATGTACTACAAGTCGGTGACTATAATAATATTAAAGTCTCGATCTTTATGATATTACATTGTATTATGACCCTAATTGTTTATTTCTGATGCATGGCCATCTCACTGTAATCTCCAGCCGTTAGATCAATGTCCGAAACGTTTTAATGGAACGAATAGACAATTAAAAAAAAAGTGGGAGAGAGAAGAGATCTTGTTTAAAACCGTACCTTGCAAAAAGAAGTACGTATCATCAAAGGTAATAATCCCTACGATAGCAGCAAAAGACACTACTAAGTTTTATAAGGAGTTGCCTTTGTTTTCAGATGCCAAAATTGTTATAAACATGTACATTAAGCCTTTAAGCACGCCAGTAAAGAGTTTGTATCCAAACCGGAGACTAATTTACGCTTTCCTCTCTTCTGTTTCACAGATCCGAACGAGACTGTGTACATGATATGTGGTGTGCTAATTGCCATGGTCCTGGTGGCACTCATCATCGTGCTGCTAGCTCTGACCATCAGGTGAGTGCTGGAGCTAACAATATATACTAAGGGAACATCAGTAGTTAGATGTACGCTCGATTCTTTTCAGGGCAAATGGATGATCAGCTCTGCAGTTGCTGGCTAACGCTCTTCCCTAAAAACGCTACGCGGATTTAGATGCATCGACCATCCTTCGGCGACCAGTTTCTTATCCGCATAATTTAGTTGTTTTCGTGCGTAGTTACTCGGTAAACATGCAAAATACGTTACTTAATTTCCACCGTCACCAGTGCTCGATAGGCGCCAGATACGTTTCCAGTGGGGCGGGGCGGCGTCGCGCCCTTGACATTAAACGCTCACGATAGCGCCATTGACGTCCCACAGAAGATGCGAAATTCATACACAAACTCCGAAAGCCAACCAAACAGGAGTTTTGCAATGACATAACCAAACACGTGAGCCGCTTCCGATAGATTTCCAGCGGACTCAAGTTGTTTCTCGTGGCAGTTAATGCTTAACTGCTTATGGTGTAAGGGTCTACCAACATATCTTCTACTAACCTTCCCTGTTGATAAATCAGCAGTAAACAGAAACGAAAGAGATTACTGTACTTTGACATCAAAAATTCATAAAACACAATGGATGTGCGTGGGTAAGAGGGGGCGGGGCGACGGTCGGGGAGGAACCACCGGAGTATTTCATATAATTTCATTGTTAAAAACCATTCAAGCTGTCGTCTTCAGGCCTTAAACTTAATTTACTAAAAACAATGTTTAAGTCCTGAAGATGACACCTAAGAGTCTGAAACCGGTTGTCTTAAATAAAAAATATTTTTTGCGATCTTGGCTTTTGAATGGTTTTTAACAATTGAAACAGATCGCCCTTCAGTACTCTCATAATGAGAAAAATCAAAATAATTTCATATTCTTTCCTTCTACGGAATGAACAACAGAGACTAAAAAAGCATAAATGAATGACTAGGAAGTGCATCGGTACTCACGCAGGGAAGTTCTGGCTATTGGAGGAGGCAATGTAGTATTAGGATTTTTATTAAACAACGGCTATCGTAACGTTACCAGTAAGCTTTTTCTGCACAATGTCTCAGAGAAACCGTGTCACCCTTTCGGTCTGAATAAATTCTTATGATGACCAAACTCTAGACCAGAACCCATATTTACGTACGTGGAAGTCCTGCGAATTAGTGGTTTCCATAATCGATCCGTTACACCTTACTACAATTTTTCATCTGCCCCATCTCCCTATCCTTACGCATGACTAATATGAACTACACTAATTTCCGCTTAGGTTCATATCGGCACCCCAAGGCCCGTAAGTAATCGAACTGCGCCCAGGGATATCACAATAAGGCTGTAGTTGTGCTCTGTGGTACAATATTACAGTTTCTCTTACGTTCACGATAGGATGCTAGGTATCACACCTTACACACACAATTTCCTCCGAATACGCAAGTAAGAAACGCATGACGAAATTGCCTGTATGCTGACATTAACGCCAATTCACCCTGCTCAACCACAACAATATCAAAAATGGCTCTGAGTACTATGGGACTAACATCTTAAGTCATCAGTCCCCTAGAACTTAGAACTACTTAAACCTAACTAATCTAAGGACATCACACACATCCATGCCCGAGGCAGGTTTGGAACCTGCGACCGTAGCAGTCCCGCGGTTCCGGACTGAAGCGCCTAGAACCGCACGGCCACCGCGGCCGGCACAACAATACCCCTAGTTAAGAGAAGAAGGACAGAACTCGTGGTTTCTATAGCCTTGGCCAAGTTGGCCGCTAGGTTTACTCGTGCGGTTTGTGTGTGTGTTGTGGGAGGTGGAGGGGGGGGGGGGGAGCGCTAATTACGTATGCATGCATTTTCCTGCAAAATTTTACGCAGGGCACGTGACGATGTCGCACACACTATGTAGGCCTACCAAGGACGTTGACGCGTCGATATGCAAACTCGGCAGAGGAACCAGCTAACAACTCTGGCCTCTCCGACTGCCCGATTTTTACATAAAGCTTAGTCTGCGAGTTGCGCTGTGCCCGGCTCGCATCGGTTCGCCAGAAATAGACAGCTCCCTCCCCTGAGTCAGCTCCGCCCGCCGACAGACACCAGCGCAAATACACAGCGGCCACTGCACCTTCTTCCCGCATCCGTACAGAGGGTACGTTAGACCGTCGCCACTGCAACCAGAACAGCCTACTGCTCTTCTGCCAACCTTAATAGTTACGTCTCTGGCCTCCAGTTCGCTGCTAACTAAACTGTCCCAAAACTTTATAAAATAATTTAAAGTTTTCAAAAGGATACTGCTTAAAAGAAACTTCAATCAATTTAACAGATTCGCCCTAAGCGTCTTAAGATTACCACTGCGAACCAATTATCTCACTGTAAGTCACTGAAACGTCATCGCAGACACACAGAAAGCTTGTCATCTACGCCGTGTAAATCAACATCTATCACTTTTTTCCAATTAATTCGTTACCGAATTTTGATTTTGTTGCGAAACACAGACAAATTCTTCAAAAGTACGGTTCAATACACTTTTAAGTTTTCAAGAGACTCCGCAGCATTTCTTGAAAATATTACCTCACTTCATAAATACATTCCAGCGTACTAAAAATCAGATACGGCAATCGATAGACGCCTTGCAGCAAAAGCACGGCCGAAGAATAGTAGTGACAGATTCTGATAATGCAAGTACAGCAAATTTTATACGTTTAGAAGCGTACTGTAGTTGCGCATAGCAGAAGGATGAAACTGCACGATTAACTGCACAAAGAAGAGAAGCAAAAAACAGCGTCACAAAAGTTCGAAGTTGTCGAGAGTCTCCACGTACGGCAATGCACCGCACATTGATTTGCTGTAGCTGAAAGTAAAATATATGCAAAGAAACCATCTAAATGTGTGGACGATAAGTTCGAGGAGGCACTGTGCAACTACTACTTTGTCGAAGCAACATTATTTGTTTCACCCATTTATTTCTTCAGGCTCTAATGTCTTTTCACATAGTCTGGGGACAAACAAAACACCAGTTAATTGAGTATGAGATAATACGATTGTTGCAACGTGGTTGTACGGTCATTGCAAGGTTGTGACCCTGTAATTTCCAATGATTTTCAACTGGTGGAAAGACTGTAACAGGGCTCTTTCACCATCTTGAGGGTAGGTGAAGAGCTACTTGAAGCTTAAGTACAGACACCGGTTTTGAATGACAGCCTCGTCGACTGCGAGACAGCTACGAGGAACAAATGACCCTCTAATGACACCTCAGGCCGACGATAAATCACATTGGCCTGCGTCTTACAGAAAGTTCCTTTAGTTTCATATTGCCCTGGGGTGTTTAGACAGTGTACTACACATGCAGAAACTTACCGAAGCACAACGCTTGCTTGCATTTTCTCAGCGCTGCTCAGTATACTGGTTGACAAAGTTCACAAACATTTTTGTTTCCCCATGATGTTCCCACCTTTTACTCCGGATAGAAGTCGAGATGATCGACACTTTGACACAGTAGTAAATACGCTATTTCCGTCCATCGGCAGCAACAGCTCCAACTACCGACCGACAATTGTAGCGAGCGACTCGCTGATCGTGCATACCGATATCTCCGGCAGGAAGTCTCCCGCGGGCCTCACGGGGAACACCTCGCAGGCGTCACAAGTTCGGCGAAGGCGCCGCCGCCTGTTACGTCACCACTTACACGCCTGTTTCTTCATCTGCGCAACGGACGCCGATACACAGAGGACACATTTGCGCCACGATCCCAATGTTTGTACACACCGACGCACGAAAAAGTACTCCAGTCTTGTTGTGACGTCGCTGCCCGATCCCAGACCAACCTTGCGTCTATCGTAACCACGTTGGCAATATCCAGTAATTTTGTAGAGTGAACTGGCGGCCAACGTCAGCACACGAGCTGTTTGATCAATCGGAACTTTTTTACGTATATTCGGAGGAAGCCATTCCTGAAGAGTCTGTCGTTCGCTAACCTAGCTTTCATGGAACCGCTTTCTGCTGTCACTCCTACGATGCCTATAAATAGAAACACTGAGGCGGACAAACCTGAAAGGAAGACTCAAAAGTAGTGGTATGTCACGACAGGTAATAGTGCGGAGGAAGAACTGTAACATGTTGAACTGTCAACGGACGCATGAAGGAGACCACCCATTCGAAGGCTGTCGGAACTTGGGTTTTGTCCAAGGGTTTCTCTGTCGTAAAGGTTTATTTACCACGAAAGCGTCATACTGGTGCTCACAGGTACTGAAAACAGCGAAGTTTAATGGCAATATTTCGATAGCCGTTATCTGGTAAAGAAAACAGTAAACGCTGCCCTTGTAGATTGTAATCGCCAGACGTGTTACGGATATTTTTGGTACAAGAGTTGTCTGAAGTCTTCATCACAAAACAGTCCTCGAGAAACTGACAATAGCCCCATATACGATTTCTTCACAGCCTTTAAATCACACCTTCCGCGGCTACTTAGTATTAATGCTGTTTGTGTTAAATGATCGCTCCAGAATTCGGATTTCCCGTTCTCTAAAAGTTTTAAACGCAATAACGGCATATTAGTTGCCAATTTCAGCACTTCATAATACTGCGATTTCTCCACATTTCTACCACCCGGTCGACTTCCAGGTCCAATCCATAACACAGTACTGTACGGACATGGCAGTTTGCGACGGTTATCTGCTGGACGGCGCGGCTATCAGGAGGCGCCTGCCCGCGATACTGTGAAACTCGCTCGACGACACTGCTTAGCGAGGTCGGCGACAGTTGTAGGGCTCAGACCGCAACTGTTCACCTCTATCAAAAAGGCAAAAAGAAATGCTCTGGGGAAGACATGAAATAAAGTGCTGGCACGATTACTGCGCGTATGCAACCATCCATGTAAGCTACAGCCGTGCAGATGCGTTTGAGCTGCCTGATACGAAGGCTGAGCGGCCAGATCGCCTCTCCTGGGACCAACTAGGCAACCGCGCGAGGAGATGAACTATGGTTGGGGGTCCCGCAGCAGCGCTAATACCAAACGCACCCTCTCACAGATGCTTCAACAGAAAATATAGCGCATCCCTACATCGGAGTCCCGTCAGTTCCGTATATTAAAAAAAAAATAATTAAGGATCAAATGTTCCAGTACGTTTGAAATACTGCAGTGGACAAATCGAGCAGTCCTTCATCCAGCAGTAGGTGCAAATGACTGATAATGATGTTATTTATTATAAGTTTTACGTATACGTTGGGTTCAAGACTGCCTTAACACAAGCTAGAAGCTAAAGTTAAAAGAAGCGCTAAGCTAAAATAAGTAGTTTAATGCCGATTTTCGACGTTACTGTGGTCTTCTGGGGATGGTCATATGATCCTTATTGCACTGTCAAAGCTTGGAACACACAAATTTTTATAAAAGATGTGATAAAAGTACTCAAAGTACACCGTCGAAGAATGTATAAAATAAATTTTATAAAAGATATCTGACAAAGATATTACACAGTGCAATAACAGCCTAATAGACACTTTACAATGTAGTACAGGCCTATGGAATGTGATAGCATTCCTCCAAACTGACATGCAATAATTATACCAATATTTCGAATAAAAAAACTTGTTATTTCTCATATACGCAGTACATTGACAGACTTGGAAAGTCATGACAAACACACTCAAGAGATCCTCGGTCTAACCTGTGCGGAACTCCAACTCACATGTAGTACGCACTACAGCAACGGCAACCTGTAACATCTCGTTCTATGTACGCGGTTCTGCATCTGTTCTTACTAACTGAAAATGATGATTTTATGTAAGATTGTAGTTTACATGTGCGTAAACATTTACACCTTTAATAAATAAATACCAAAAAACCATTACTGGGTTAGAAAGGTAAAAATATTACGAAACATTGCTTGTCGCAGCATGGAGAAGCATTGGAGGTGACACTAGAAAACTGATTATGGAGTCTCGAAACTCTGTACATACGAACTTAAAACCTTTCTACTTGTCAGTTTAGAAGAAATCGCGTACTTCCCTTGCGCCAGTGACGCCGCTGCGCTTGTTTTTCCTCTGCGCAGTCTCGCTAGATAGAGGCTGGCCGCCCCCTCCACCGCTCCGCCAGCCAATGGGAGGCACGTGTCTGTGACGTCAGACCTCCGGTTTAAAACGAGTGCGGGACGGTGCTAGTAGTTTAGATGGGCCTCGCTCAACGGTTGTGAGCGCACGCCGCAGCTCGCCGTACGGTGTTTGCTGTTGTGTTGGCTCAGCCCAAGTCAGGTCTTAAGTGCTGTTGTTATTGTTCGGTCGTTGTTCGTCGTGTGAACCGTCAACAGTTGTAGATGCAACAGTGATTCGACGCCCGTGGTCTCGTCTCATTATAAACTAAACAGGCTAGGCACTGCCAGCCAGTTTACACTTTCGCGTGGTTCTAAATACCGCCAAGACGCCTTCTCAAAAGAGCACGTTAGCCAGCAAGCTGCTAGCTTTCATCCTGAAGCCCGGGAAGAAAATCGAGAAGATGATTGGACCAAACTCATCTGTTTCTACCTTGCGTCTGGCCCGCAGCAAACTGCGGAAGAGAGATGACAACCAGAGCCCGCCGCCGCGGCATCCCGTGGGCGTCGCAGCAGCAGCAGCGACGACGACGACGACGACAACGACGACGCAGATAACAGCTGTGAATCACCTCAACTGCCAATCTGTCGCTACGGTGTCTGCCCAGGTGACAACTACCATCCTGCCGCCACCCGAGGCCTGCCCTGGGAGCACAGCAACGACTACAGTCTACCCTCCGCAGTTTCTGTGGCAATTTCCACCACCCTACTCGCTGTACAGCAACAACCAGGTAGATATGCAGTTTTTGTAGCGTAGTCTTTAACAATGTTTCCGCGCTAGCGTGAGTTGGTGCAATGCCGTATGTTGTTGGCCAGAGGCGGCTGTGTATAATGAATGCATAACTGGGTGTTCCATGTCGCATTGTTTTACTGGTGAAGACAATTGTGGGAGTTTAGAAACGAATCGTTCAGTTATAAGTGATGTGAAAGTGTGTTATTGACATGGCTTTCGTAACCTGAACAGCCAATGTGAATTCAGTGTGATAGAAAGTTGCGTTATAAGTAACGTTTACCACGTTATGAAATCTGAAAGAGTGTTTTGCCATGAGGGAATGCATACTTTCATTAAGTACTGTGTTATTAGTTTGTGAAGCATGCGCTCGAACAGCTGTTGGCCTACTCACGCTCGCTTGGATTATAGAACAGAATTACCGGATGATAAATGTAAACAAATACAATCAAGTTTCAAAAGTAACGTACTACACAGATAGGTTTTCAAAGTAACAATCAATATAGAATTATATTACCTGCTTATGCGTTCTTACTTGAAACAATGGGGCGAGACAAATTTTTACAAGAATTTCGTTCAGTGTTCACATTTTGATTGGTGCGTTAAAAACTATTTTTGGATGCGTCACAATGATGTTTAAACTCATGTAAATTTAATGTTGTATTTTACAGGACCCGCTCGTACACACCCTCCCTGCTGGTCAACCCGGAATCTGCAGAGGATTTAGGAAAAACCTGAGAGGCAGATGGAGACGCCTTGTGAAGAGGAAACCTGCCAATGAAGTGTACACAATACCTGCAGAACTTCGGGACCAGTTGAAACAAATCTATGTATATTAATACTATTAGATATAAAATGGACTGCAAATTGCAGGTTTCTGGCGCTTAGCTGTGTCTGCATCTCAGTGTGAACGAAGCTTTTTTTTAGTCATGTTCAAATACTGTGCAAATGTCAAACCAAAAAGACAGTTGAGTCTGTTGTACTACATACCAATATGGCCTTTCAAACCATGATATTATGAAACTGTAAATATGTGATATGTTTGTAAAGTATTATTCTGCCCACTTTCCTGAACTGTGAACTGCAATATTCAGTTGGTGTGGCAGGAAATCATTGACTGTCAGCTCATATTGAGCTTGTTTATCCTGATTACAATGGACTGCAGAAGGTGTTTACTTGTAAATCAAGATTGTCGCATTTATTGTCTGAAGTATTTCATAGCTGTTTAATTCCAAAATATTTTCTATTAAATGCCTTGTTGCATTTTAGAAATTAATGGCAATGTCAGTTGTGATTTCTCTCAGGGACAATTGTACCTTTCTAAACTTTGTTGAAAGTGCTGCAAATCCCTGATAAGGAGAATAGGAATCCATTCTTCCCATGCCAACTGACCACTAAGTTATTATAGTCAATAAACTGTAAATATTAAGGCTAAGTTAAAATTTAATTTAAAATAGACATGGTGACAGTGTCTGCCAAAATGTGACCTAAAACTGTTTTGTGATAAAGAATGGCAAATGTTATCAAATAGATGGAACTTTTTCAGTATTCTATGGCAGTATATACACCAGTTTTAAAATTTAGATCTGTCCTACATTGAACATCATTTGAAATTTATGATCTGAGTCATTCATGTTAACCATTCCATCCATCAATGAGAATAAATAAAATGTTAATATTGCACATATGTTTTACAATATCCAGTCCTCAACAGTTTGTGCTGTTCATTACCTTGGGAGAGAAAACTAATATGGGTTAAATGAATTGATGCTCCTTCAACACCTCATCAGATACTCTTGCAAAAAGTACAGTTAAGTAGGGGCATGTGTGTTTGGACACAGATTTACAGCTAGTACAACCATATTTAATCTGGCCATTAAGTGTTACAGGTCTTACTTTTAGAGATTCATTTCAACACAGTTGGTGATTACACCACTGTCATGAGTATAACATTTCATTTAGTGTACGACAGTTCAAAAGTTTTGTAGTGTTACAGTACACCCCTCTTAACAGAATGCTACAGACCATTACATGGCACAACAGTTTGCATTTCCTGGAAAATGATATCCAGTGGGGAACTAATATAGGTATTCTCCACAATGTGTTGCAGTTTAATCCAGTTACTTGAGTTGGCCTGTTACAGTAAGAAAACGGTATTTTTCAATTCGACTTGTACACTGAGCACTGCATGGAAGAGTCCATTAAGCATGGCACAACAGAACTACTTGTTTTGAAATAAACCACACACACTCACTAACAACACTGGATGCCACATGACATTTAAAAAAAAAAAAAACATTTTTCACAAATCTTGCTACAAATTTAATGGTATTCTTGCCCTCCCCTTTTTTTTGCACGATTACTGAGGAAATTTTATCGAATGTGAAACAATGCATTTTCTGTAACAGTGATGATACGTGTGTGTGTGTGTGTGTGTGTGTGTGTGTGTGTGTGTGTGTGTGTGTTGTGTTGTGTTGTGTGTGTGTGTGTGTGTGTGTGTGTGAGAGAGAGAGAGAGAGAAGTTACACCACACTACTTACTGTGTCCAACTACAGAAATTAAAAATATCAAATTTATAGAAGTCAAATACAAATTTACTTTGTTTCATTCTTTTACCAAATAATCATCTCTGCTATCAAATGATCAATAAATGAAATAACCAGAAAGTACACCACAGATTTTTAAAAAAAAAAAAAAAAAAAAAAAAAAAAAAAAAAAAAAAAAAAACACCTGCCTCAACTATGCTGTAGGAAAGAAATTTCATTTTGGATCCATTTGTTTAGTAAAGAAGGTGAGAGTTACATTTTAATGAAATCATTAACTAAAGGTAAGTGGGGAAAGTCACTTTACCTAAACAGATGATAAACAATGATGATGAGTGCAATCAGGAATTGAGACATAATATTAACTGAAACACCACCTTGTTTTACAAATCCACAGTGTATTAAATGTAATTTTCTGCAGAAGTGTAAAAAATATCACACTGCAGTCCTTTGTAATCAGTTCCTAAACAAGTTCATGTATATAGAATCTATTGTAAGATATCCAGACTTAAATACAATAATGTGGTCACAAAATATTGTGGAAATGTTAGAGAGTGAGTGTGAGAGAGAGAGAGAGGGGGGGGGGGGGGGATGATGATGACACCACAACACATGCTGTGAAGTGAAAATATGGTGACGGAAAGTTCTGGTGGAAGAATATGATCATGGCTTAATGGTAAAGTTTGCAAGTTGCTCAGTTACACTCAGTGGTACCTTCTAACAGAATTACTGAAGAAGTATCACAAACTTGACATTTCCCATTTTTGAGTGAATGTGCACCAAAAGAAATACTTCTGCAGAAAAAATGTCGGACTGTGTTGCTGCTGTCTTTGAATTATAAACTGTGTGTTACTGATTTTGTTATGTTATTTGTGCAACTGCACTTGCAACACACAACAATGCATATATGATTTTCCACTGTAAACAAAAACAATAAAAACGAAAAAAAAACACTGTTACAATGACATATATACATATACCTACAGAACTCAATGGCTCATGGGGTTTATAGAAGTGAATATTCTCAGCAAAGACAGGATTTTCAAACTCTATGGGAAGCTATACTATAAGAAATATTAGATAACCACAAAATTTTGATGTTCATGAACAAAAATGGAAGGGAAATGAAAAGCATCTGCAATGCATACAGCAGAGATGCTGTGTCGCAGATACGCACAACAAAAAGGTTGTCAGAAAGTGAGCTTTTGGTCAACAAGGTCTTTGTTGAAACACACACACACACACACACACACACACACACACACACACACACAAAAAGCACGTGTGAAAACCTTAATTACACACATCTCTGGCTGCTAAGGCCATAATGCACAAAAACAAATTTTAAGAATAAATTCATCGACAATAACTATTAAGAGATTATATGGAGAGAAAAAAGAGTACAGAATCATTAGGGCAAACAGGGAATTTGACTATGACAATTGCATTTTTATAATCTGGCCATAATTACTATTTTTTCATTTATTTTACCTTTCGATGTACCTCTAATTCCTTTGGCCTACTAAACAGAACACAAAAGTGTAAACCTTCCCAAATGTTGTGTCATCATGGCCAAGTATCATACAAGATATGACAATAGGTGTACGTAACTTAAATAATGCCCAATTTTGAGATCTTCATATATAAACTAAGCTAATACCATAATTTGAGGGGAAAAAAACCATGGCTGTTGTCAAACAATTAAACTCTGGACACATATTCACAATAAATATTATCAACTGCACACAATAAGCAATTTGCCTTCAACAGTTTATATCAAGACAAGATCATTCAAATGAGAGGTTCCATATCTGGACACTACAACAAAAGAGAGGGAAAGACACTGGGATGGGTTGCAGAGGATAACAGTTGAATCATATGAGACAAGAATTATGAGACAAATATGGTACTTAAAAAAGAAACCACAAAATTTTAGAATTTATTATTACTGAACTATTAGCTGGAAACTGGTCACAAGATATATAAATAAGTTGTTTTGCTGCAGAGTGAAGAATAATTGTATGTAGTTTTGGTGTGTGTGTGTGGGCACACACACACAGGTGAGGAGAGGTTGGGGGCAGAGGTTAAGAAGGTGGGGCAGGAAAACTGAAATAGGCAATACACTGTACTTCGTTGTTGTTACATTTACTGAGGGAGCTGCTTTTCATTCAGTTTGATTTGTTTTTTCCATGACTACCTACTCATCTCGTTTTGTATAGTAGTCCATGTTTGCCCACATTGTAAGAGAAAACATATTTAGAAATTTGTGAGATGATGTATTGCTTCACTATGGATAAGACTCAATGATACAGGCAGCCATACCGTAGGTGCAACCACTATGGAGGGATACCTGCCAAGAGGCTAAACAAATGTATGATTCCTGAAGAGGGGCAGCAGTCTTTTCAGTAGTTGCAGGGGCAATAGTTTGGATGATCTGCCCTTGTAACATTAACCAAAACAGCATAGCTGTGCTGGTATTGTGTATGGCTGAAAGCAAGGAGAAACTGCAGCCATAATTCTTCCCAAGAGCATGCAGTTCTACTCAATGGTTAGATGATAACAGCGTTCTCTTGGGTAAAATAGTCCTCATTTGGATCTCTGGGTGTGGACTACTCAGGAGGATGTTGTTATCAGGAGAGACAAAACAGGCGTTCTATGGCTCGGAGGGTGGAATGTCAGATGCCTCAACCGGGCAGGTAGGTTAAGAAATTTAAAAAGGGAAATTGATTGGTTAAAGTTAGATATAGCGTGAATTAGTGAAGTTCTGTGTCAGGAGGAACAGAAATTCTGGTCAGGTGAATACAGGGTTATAAATACAGAATCAAATAGGGATAATGCAGGAGTAGGTTTAATAATGAATAAGAAAATAGGAACACATATAAGCTCCTACAAACAGCATAGTGAATGCATTATTGTAGCCAAGATTCACATGAAGCCCATGCTTAACATAGTAGTACAAGTTTATATGCCAATTAGCTTTGCAGATGATGAAGAGATTGAAGATATGTATAATGAAATAAGACAAATTTTTCAGATAGTAAAGGTAGATGAGAATTTAATGGTCATGGGGACTGGAATTCGATAGTAGGAATGGGAAGAGTGGTAAGTGAATATGGACTGGGAGTGAGGAACGAAAGAGGAAGCCGTGTGGTAGAATTTTGCACACAACATAACTTAATCATCACTAACACTTGGTTTAAGAACCATGAAAGAAGGCTGTGTACATGGAAGAGACCTGCAGACACCAGAAGGTTTCAGATAGATGGTAAGATAGAGATTCAGGAACCAGGTTTCAAATTGTAAGACATTTCCAGGGACAGATGTGGACTCTGACCACGATTTATTGGTTATTAACTATAGATTAAAGCTGAAGAAACTGCAAAAAGGTGGGAATCTGAGGAGATGGGACCTGGATAAATTGAAAGAATCAGAGGTTGTAGAGAGCTTCAGAGGGAGCATTAGGAAATGATTGACAAGAACAGGGGAAACAATACAGTAAAAGAAGAATGTGCAGCTTTGAGAGACGAAATAGTGAAGGCAGCAGAGAATCAAGTACTTAAAAAGATGGAGGCTAGTAAAATCCTTCGGTAACACAGTACATATTGGATTTAATTGATGAGAGGAAAAAAATATAAAAATGCAGTAAACAAAGTGTGTGAAAAGAAATACAAATGTCTCTAAAATGAGATAGACAGAAGTGCAAAATGGCCTAGTGGGAATGGCTAGAGAACAAATGTAAGGTCGTAGAGGCATGTATCACTAAGATATATACCGCCTACATGAAAATTAAAGAGACTTTGGAGAAAAGTGAAGCACTTGTACGAATATCAAGAGGTCATATGAAAACCACTCCTAAACAAGAAGGGAAAGCAGAAATCTATACAACCTTGTATAGGGTGGATGTACTCAAGGGCAATATTATGCAAATGAAATAGGACGAAGATGAAGATGAGGTGGGAGGTATGATAATGCGTTAAAAATTTGACAAAGCACTGAAAAACCTGAGTCAAAACAAGGCCCTGGGAGTAGACAACATTCTGTTAGAACTACTGATAGCCTTGGAAGAGCCAGCCATGACAAAACTCTTCTGTCTCATGAGCAAGATGTATGAGATAGCATTTCTTCTATCATACTTCAAAAACAATATAACAGTTCCAATTCCAAAGAAAGCAGGCACTGACAGGTGCAAAAATTACTGAATTACCCATTTGAGAAGTCACAGTTGCAAAATGCTAATGGAAAAACTAGTAGAAGCCAACCTCAGAGAAGATCAGTTTGGATTCCATAGATATGTAGCACCATGCGAGGCAATACTGACTCTATGACTTATCTTAGAAAGGCAAACTTACATTCATCACATTTGTAGAATTAGAGAAAGATTTTTGACAATGTTGACTGGAATGCTCTCTTTAAAATTCTGGAGGCCGCAGGGGTAAAAAACTGGGATGGATGACAATTTACAATTTGTACGGAAACCAGACAGCAGTAATAAGAGTTGAGGGGCACCAAAAGGAAGCAGTGGTTGAGAAGGAAGTGAGACAGCATTGTAGCCTATTCCCAATGCTAAAAAGCAGTAAAGGACAAAAAATGAAAAAAATTGGAGTGGGAATTAAAATTCATGGAGAAGAAATAAAAATACTGAAGTTTGCCAATGACACTGTAATTCTGTCAGAGACAGCAAAGGAGTTGGAAGAACAGTTGAATAAAATGTATAGTGTCTTGAAAGGAGGATATAAGATGAATATCAACGGCAGCAAAATGAGGATAATGGAATCTAGTATAATTACATCTGATGATGATGAGGAAATTAGATTAGGAATTGAGACACTCAGAGTAGCAGATGGTTTCTGCTATTTGGGCAGCAAAGTAACTGATAATGGTCAAAGCAGAGAGGAATGTAGACTGGCAATGGCAAGGGAAGCATCTCTGAAGATGAGTCTGTTAATATCGATTATAGGTTTAAGTGTCAGGAAGTATTTTATGAAAGTATTTGTATGGAGTGTAGCCATGTATGGAAGTGAAACATGAATGATAAACAGCATACACAAGACGAGAATAGAAGCTTTAGAAATGTGGTGCTACAGAAGAATGCTCAAGATTAGATGGGTAGATCACGTAACTAATGAGGAGGTACTGAATAGAATTGTGGCACCACTTGATTGTAAGAAGGGATCGGTTGGTAGGACATATTCTGAGGCATCAACGGATCACCAATATAGTACTGGAGGGAAGCATAGAGGGTAAAATCATAGAGCCAGACCATGAGATGAACACACTAAGCAGATTGAAAAGGATGTAAGTTGCAGTAGTTACTTGAACAAGATGAGGCTTGCACAGGATAGAGAGCAAGGGGAGATGCATCAGATCAGACTTTGGACTGCAGACCAAAACAACAAGGATAACCACTGACTTATTCAGGGTGGATGTCCACTTACATTTCAGTGCTCAATAACTGCATACTGGATTTAGGGAAATGGCCTAGTTAACTAGATATTTCCAATAGCTTCATTATTTCCTACAGGGACCACTAAATTGTGTATATCAGCAAACATGGAATTGGTTTCCTGGATTGTAACTGCCAACAGTGAGATAAAGCTTTGATGATTAAAACAATGAGACATAATAGGCAATGTTGTATGTGCCTTGTGGGTGTTGTCTGAAGTGTGTTTTGCACAGTCCAAAATAGTCTTAATTTTTTTAAGAAAAATTATTTGGAGGTTCCACATACCCTATATCTCCTTGTTCAGCAGTGCATTCCCTATTTTCTGTTTAATTTTTTAAACCTTATAAAAACTTGCCAAGTACACATACCCACTTCAATGCTGAACACATTGAACACCATAACAACAAAATGAATGTTACACAATCATTTCCATTCACAAGGTCTATGAAAAATTTGCAATGTATAGTGAACTGAGTTACAGCAGACACAGGATTTTACTGAACTGATATAATTACTTTTAATTTTAATTGCATCAGGTCTTCAGCCTGGATGTTGAGTAATTTGTCAACACAGTTCCCATAAAAATACATCAGAGGCAAATATTAGTAAAAGAATAGCATTAAAAGGTTATTTACGACAGAAAGCAAGTAGCAGGTGAAGTACTGATGGTTAGGGCATCCTAGCAAAGGTAAGTGTGTACCAAAAGAAAGGCCTTCAGTTTGGGTTGTATAGTGTGAGACTTGGTAGTATCAGTAAATGGGGATCTGAGATAAGTGCACACTTCACAGAAAGTAGTTAATGATGTCTGTGCAGAAGATCATTATTTTGCTGCACTTATGAAGTGAGTGGAATATTTATTATTAAAGAGATGAATGTTATCAACACTGAATTTCAAGAAAGTAAACACAATGTGATGCCAGTGTAAGTATTGTATTTCCTTGGTCAGGTGTGTACCCAAGTTTCTTGAATTATCACTATTATACTAACTTGACATCATATTTCAATGACAAATATTTTCCATGTATCTGGAAATCGATTATTGTCATAGGAGAAGCAGCTAGTTTTGGTTTCTGTAGAAGGTTCTCAACACTGTAGATGAAGGTAAGGTTATTAAATATATAAATACTGATGTGAAATGATTCTTAGCTGACTGATGGTAGGGCTGAACACTATTGTGAAATATATGATTGTTGGAACACACCAAATTTACATCGGATATGTACAAGAGAACTGTGCGTCAGTGCATTGTATGAGTATGAAGACAGGAATCATTTAACTCTCATTTTTACTTTTGTGTATGATACAGGTTCTACAGTTATTTCTTAAAATGACAACATTGGGGACAAGAATTTTCCACAATCTCTTCCTTCTTGCTCTTCTTTCACAGTTTTAAAGTGGGTAATAATGGAGAAGAGACAGTAACACACAATTAGAGCTTCGCACAAGAAATGAACGCCACACAGAGTAATGGTTCAGAAAGACCCAATATGATAATATGAGATATGAGCTCTGAATGTTAACAATGCTGACATATTTAACAGCTGTCACCATTGAGTTACAGGTACTTATCACGCCTGACATTTACTTAACTATGAAAGACAATGCTGCAACAGCTGTTTATTGCTAATCACCCTTCTATTGCTTTTTACAGGCTACTTCACTGGCGAACCTTTCCTTTCCTAAGATAATGGTCCACATTCTTTTCACTACTCACTGTCTCATCTACTTTTAAGAATAAATAGAGATTACACATAATTTTTGTTTCAAGAGACTAGTACAGCAATTAACATAGAAATAGAGTAACTAACTGATATTCAATACAACTTACAAGTTCAGTCACATAAACTTAACATCACGGTGCAAATTTGAACAGATGTACAATTTCACCCCAATACAACACAGTGATCATGTTCATCTGGACACTATTTTGGGATATGAATTAAATATTTGCACTGGGACAGTATAGATGTACTAAATGAGTTGTCATCTCCACCATGAGATGGAAGGCAGCACTGATGGATGGTGCATTCACCTTGATTTCATAAATAAATCTATGGTAGAGAGGAGGATAATCTACCAGTCCCTTTGAGTGCTCTTGAGTTTGCTGAGTGGCAAATAATGCATCTCAGTTATAATTCTCTTATCATTCCATTTATCGTTCACACCCCCCCCCCCCCCCCCTCAAAAAAAGGAACTTTCATGCTGAAGTCATGCTTTGCAGTACCCTTTCCTTTTAGATCATTGATATATTAACAAGAAAAACGGCAGGAGAGTACTGCAGAACACTGTCTATTGCAATTATTTGTAACTTCCACTTTACTTTGACTTACACTCACCAAATTCAATTAAATACTAGAAACAAGCAAACAATGTTCCACTTTCCTAATAAGGACTTTGACACTTAGAAAGTAATAAATGTATGGTTGATGGTTCCAAAATGATGGATAACTGAAGAATTCTACCATTCCTGCAGTGGTAGGAAGGAGGTATTGTGGGATATAATATAGAGATATTAAAGAAAGTAAGGTACCTTTAAACAGAAGTACAACAGCTCATAACTAAACACATCTATGAAGGTGTGCTGAAAAGCAGTGACTCCTAATTTTCAAACATTATTAACATTCTAGATCTTTATTCTTCATGTCTACAGATTTGCAGCCTTCTGCCACTATAGGGCTCAGAACTGTAGCATGTAACATGGTGGTGTGTAACAATTATGTCACTGAGTGAAAAAACAGCATGCTGTAACTAAGTTTCAAATTGAAAGACTTCGTCCACACATGGACCACCCTTTAGTTCAGCATGACAATGCCACATCATACTTCAGAGCTGCGACATCTGTAGCAATTGATGCCTTGGGAAACATGTAGACATGAAGAATACAGATGTAGAATATTAATAAAGTTTGTTTTATTTAGAAAGTTTTCACACAAAAAATTCAGAGGAATTACTTTTCAGCATGCCCTCATTATTATAATAACATCCCAACCACATGCAGGAGATAGTGTGGTGCAGTTCCCTATCATCAGACAGTGTGATGATATTTTGTGAATACTATTAAAGGTCCTAACCACACATTATAGACTGATCACACAAATAAATTTGTTATTAGAGATAACTTAAGAAATAGAACTAAAACATTCTGTCAAAGATACCACACAAAGAACATTATCAAAGAAAATGAAGATAATTACATTAATGACAAGAAAATGTTCACAGAACATGCCAGTATACTGTATGAGGTTTTTTTTTCGCATGGTATAATGACAAAGTGAAAAGCTATCAGTATGGCAGTGAAAATCTGTGTTGCTTTCTCCTCAAAATCAGACATTACGAGAAATGAGTTGTAGTGCAATTATGAACTTTACGAAAGACGGTGTGTTTCAGAGGTTGGTGACGTGGGTGGCTGTACCAACAATTCATATTTCAAATACTTGGGTATTCCTATTGCTAAAGCACCTCAGTTTTCCTTACACAAAGCATTTACTACACACATTTCTGTAGGAACAAACCATTAGTTCTTCCTCATTTTTAACACTGCTCTGAATGGTGATGAGCACTGAGTCAGATACAGCTTGTTGGCCAAAGGAGTTCTAATTCAAGTTATTGGTGAGGTACCATATATACTCTGAGTGGAAAAATATGTACAAATACTGAAAGCTCAGTTTTTTTGTGAATCAATATGTTTAGCTTACTAACTAGCTGTTCTCGCATCTAACCTGAAGACCACGCAAATCACATCACACATCTATATACCTATCTTCTGATGCTTGCTCCTTCATGTCAGTGGCACCTCTATGAGGTTCAGAATAACCTGTCTGCACTATACTGTATTGCCAGTTATGTAGGTAGTAATTATTGGTAAGTTTGAGAATGGTTTCAGTAAAGAGGGCACAGCCAGCAATTTCCATCTGAACTGCACTTTCTTGCTGATTGTCATGTACAGTTGTGTGGAAATGACCAACCAGAAAATTCTAGTTTGCTGAGACTCCTTAGTACAGTGGCACGTCAATAGAAGAGGATATTTTCACAGCATCAGTACCAAAGCTTTTGGGTACCAATAAGTCAAAGAATAACAGGCTACATGTACGTGGGAAAAGGCACTGGACCAAAACAAGGGAAAATAAGAATAAATAAAATAATTTTAAAAACTACGTAAAAAATCTAAATGTCTGGTGAGAGAGAGAGAGGGGGGGGGGGGGGGGAGAGAGAGAGAGAGAGAGAGAGAGAGAGAGAGAGAGAGAGAGAGAGAGAGAGAGAGAGAGAGAGAGAGAGAGAGATACAACTGAAAATGGTGATATAATGGACAAAGAAAAGCTGTAGGAGAGCATCGAGGATCTCAAGGGAAAGAGGCAATGAAAATTAAGACTAGGTCCCTGGCAAAGACCATGTTCAATTTGAAGACCTAGTTTCCATCTTTAGATTTGAAAAGATGATCTAAATGACCTGAATCTTGAGGCTCTGGGTGTTTAAAGAATAGAGTGTTTGTCAGTGGTGATTCATTTTGAATTAAGTTTGGCAGCTGTCATGTAAATAAAACACAGTTTAAAATATGTAGTTTGGACAACAGACTATCTGCATGCTCTGTATGGCTGTAATTATATATATATATTTTGTCTACTTCGGGGTTGTTGCATGACATCTTAGTAGGACACAGAATGTATGTTTTCAATGTGACAACTCATACTGACACATAGAATCCATGCGGTCATAATAAATCTTTGGTTTATGTTAAGTTCACCCACAAGTATCACTATCCTCACTTTGATAGCTGCTCCATCCCCGTTAAATGTTCTTCCCCATATATCCCACAACTTTGTGATAAACAGATACAGCTGGTGTCCTAAAATGTTTTCTGATGGGCACGCATGTTAATTTCTCTTTCAAACGCAGAAGCTCATCTAAGAAGAATCAAGTCAATGAAGAAAAAGGTAAGTCTTTTCCTCCCATGGAATGTTTCAGTTACAGTATGATCTAACTTCTGAGCTGTGTAATGAAGGTCCTCAAATGCATTACTGGCAAAATAATATGATTAACAACTAAAATTAGTAAAAAAAATCAGATTTGCATAAAACTGAGGAGCAATTGCATTCACAAATTCACAATCCATGCAGCTGAGAAACAATGTGAAAAGATCAAGCTGTTATATTTTCATTTCCTAGATATTAAAAAAAAGACTCTGATCAGTAGTGTGTGATTTCATCTGGTTTAACATATATATCTACATCTACATGGATACTCTGCAAATCACATTGGTGCCTGACAGAGGGTTCATCGAACCACCTTCACAATTCTCTATTATCTATCTATTATATTATTGTATATCTTTTCATACAAGCTCTGATTTCCCTTACTTTATCAGGGTGATCATTCCTTCCTATGTAGGTCAGTGTCAACAAGATGTTTTTGCATTTGGAGGAGAAAGTTGGTGATTGAAACTTTGTGAGAAGATTCCATCGCAACAAAAAACGCCTTTCTTTTAATGATGTCCAGCCCAAATCCTGTATCATTTCTGTGTCACTCTCTCCCATATTTCGTGGTAATACAAAATGTGCTGCCTTTCTTCAAACTTTTTCAGTGTACTCTGTCAGTCCTATCTGGTAAGGATCCCACACCACACAGCAGTATGCTAAAAGAGGACTGACAACTGTAGTGAAGGCAGTCTCCTTAGTAGGTTTGTTACATTTTCTAAGTGTCCTGCCATAAAATGCAGTCTTTGGTTAGCCTTCCTCACAACATTTTCTGTGTGTTCCTTCCAATTTCAGTTGTTTGTAATTGTAATACCTAGGTATTTAGTTGAATTTACGGCTTTCAGATTAGACTGATTTATCATGTAACCAAAGTTTAACTAGTTCCTTTTAGCACTCATGTGGATGACCTCACACTTTTCAATTATTTAGGGTCAACTGCCACTTTTCACACCATTCAGACATCTTTTCTAAATCACTTTGCAGTTTTTTCATCTTCTGATGACTTAGTCAATAAACGACAGCGTCATGAGCAAAAACAACCAAAGATGGCTGCTCAGATTGTATCCCAAATCATTTATATACAACGATAGTGTGGTCTTCTGGAATACCTCGTCAGGTGGTTAAACTGTTGTTTATAGAATCAGCAAGCTAGGCTGAAAATGTTGCAGAGGTGTCAGATGACTTCTGTATTGCAGTTGGTATTCACAAACAGTCTGCCTTATAACTACTTCTATTCAACCTTGTGATTGACAGTGGGTAGTAGAGTTGCCGTATCGTCAACAGACACTCAAACAATACTGAAAACTTGCAAACCACTAACAAGGATATACCTTACGTCTTAAAAAGTTGAGACACGACAAACAATTGACCTGCGGGAATCACAGAGGACAACTCACACTGGCAGCAAGTCAAAATTCTATTAAAAATATCAGTATCCTTGGTTCACTATCACTGGCAATGAACAACACACCAATGCAGCCAAAGCAAGGCTGAATTAATCCTGCACAAAATGGGAAATGACAACAACTAGCACAATGGAGGTAGAGAATTGTCTCATTGTAAGCATCAAGGTAACTAAGATAGTTGAATAAATAACTGGTGTTACAAGACTGAACCATGTTTCAGATAGAAGTGTTAATAACTCATTGAGCCACTTCATGGAAAATGGGACAATATTGTCTATTATGATTTTGAGATGTGTCATGCACACTAAATTATACTGTGACAAGGAGAATCTACACAATGGAAGTTGATGGAAAGCAGTCCAAAATTTGACCAAAAGAGTGGTGAATAGAAACACCACACAGCAGTCTAAAGGCTGTAAAGCTCTCAACACAGCAGAAGACTAGGGATACACATGGTGGGCCATGCCCCATGCAGCAACAGAGTAAACATAAATAAATAAATAAATAAATCCAATGGGCAGAATCGTATTAGTGTGAGAGAAGTCAAAACCACAAAAAGTTAGAAATCTATGAGAAGGGAGAGGAAACATGAATGAATAACACTTTATGATCACAAATTGATGACTTCAGAAATTAAAGGTGTGTAAAATTAAAGTACCGCTACTTATCAAACAGTGATACAAGACGGAAACCTATCCACCAAATAAAATACTGCAGTGGCTACACTATCAAAATAGAAATATCATGAAAAACAAAAACCTGTAAAATTAAAACTTTTATAATGATGGCCACATATTTGAATTCTAATAAGAAACAGGATTTTGAAAGGTTCCTTGTGTTATCCAAAGAAAAGGTCAAAGAACCACTGACTGGGGGTTTGCTACTGCACTGTACACCAGCATGTTCAAAAGTTTGAAATGTGAGGGCAATCTAACAAGAAAACGAAGAAAGAAAGGGAAATAAAATGAATACAATCAGTATACAGGGGGCTACACATATATCCAAGTAATCAATAAATATTGCAGGATTGCTAAGGAATAACAAACATCCTGAAAGACTTGTCCAGTTTTCACTTGGGATAGGTCACCTCAAGGGCCCTTTTTCTTAAATTTGGCAATACTGCAAATTGATGCTCATAAGAGAGAGAAAACTCAACAGCATGAGATTGCAGCATTAGTGACAAACTTCCGGAAACTGTTAAAGCATTTAAATACCTGCTTTTAGGTTCACAAAAGGCCAGGATGGCCCACGTATTATTGTAATCCTCAATGATCTTACCTGGGAATCATTGGCAACAAAGGCATTATTGTTTTTGCAAACTCATGTTGTGAGCACTGGGATGAAAATTCATAAGGAGTACTATGGGTTGATTAACCAACTATACTGTATAAAAATACCTCTAGAAATTGCAATTAATACTACATAAATAATTGTGCTATCTTCAGCCATGTATTCAAAGCTACATACACCCTAAATAGTCTACATTTAATTTTCTTGTCATTTTGTTATCATATAAATAGTTAAATGGATTCAGCTCATCAAACTGAACCTACCAAGAACATCAGCTGCTGAACATTAATTTGCCACCATTCTTTAATACTGGTAAGGTGACCTATCAGAAATTTATTTTCATCACTTAATGAACTGAATGCCAAAATCATGACTCCTGCTTGTACTGCGTCATTGTTACAACTGGGAAAAAATACAATATACTAGAGTTGTCATGGCTGTCAAGTTTTATTTATGTAACAGGTGTTACAGCTATCAAATGATATTAATGTAGGATGTGTCGTGAAAATCATGGATACTACATAAAGAAAGGAAATTTTATCACATAGTAATGCTGCAAGTATTTCAAGGCAGCCGTGTTTGAAAATCATTCCAACTGAGAGTGGACATTTCCAGACTGTTTGTATGCTTCCTAAGAGGTTCTGGAAAGATTTTGTCATTAGGAAGACCTTTGGTAGCAGCTGGGGAAAGCAATGCTAATTAGAGAAACTCATCCACAAGTCCCTGAAAAATCGGTATATAAACAGCAAGCGCACAGGATGATTCAGTTGGAGGCATAGTTACAGTCAGTACCAGGAAGCAGAAGAAGCAGTAGTACAGCTGAGCATCAAGAGTCACAATAGAATAACACTTGGATGCTGCTACAGAGAAGAACTATAAATCTGTATACAGTCAAGGAAAGGCAAATGAGTTTCCAATAAACATCCAGGAACAGTTATTATCCTTAGTTTTCCGCTTGTTAGTAAAGCACTAACTATAGGTAATAGTAGATGTATACCATGTGTCAGGATATAAAGAGGAATGAGTGCTGTCTTGCACATGTCTCCTACTCTGGTTACAGTACTGGATTGTATGTTGCCAGAATGAGTGGCAAGCAGAGCACTTGTCTGATAGTGAACGGCAGAGTCATGAACCAGGAGCTGTTGGGAGGGATTAACATATAGTATAGCAGCATGTAACCATTGATATGTGAGGGTATAAAGCCACTGTAAGACACCTCTCCAAGCAAGGCTGAACTGCTGGGAAATAAAGTGTTCTTAAATTGTGTCCTTAAGTGTGTACACCCTTACTAAATCCTTATGAAACCAACTTCAACTCTCCATTCCAAAATTAAATGTGCTAAGTATCCTAGCAGATTTTCTACCTCTCACTCCCTTAAAGATAACTTAGCAGACCTCTATCCACATTACCAACAACATTCTGATTGCACCACACAGGCTACACTTTTATCCAAAGTTGGTGATAGGACCTGTGCTGGGATGTGACACAGTTCTCAATGATGATGTAGGTACTTTGAACTTTTGGGCTCTCTCATGTAAATGGTTATGAATGAAATGAAGATCCAAACTACAATGGCAAACATAATTTTATCCATTCATTTATTACTGTAATTTACATTCTTACTCAGGTTACACACAAAAACCCAAGGAATAAGCCAACTAAAATTTATGAGTATAAGTATTTTGAGAATCCATCCAAGCATTTGACGGAAAATAATTATTCCATAAGCTATAAAGGGCCTTCAAAAGGGAAGTTACAAATGTCATCCCATGGTATGACCACTGAAATGCTCTGCACCACACTGCCAGAAGAAAATATATGTTCTGGGTTTCCTAGAGACATCCATCCTAATGGCCTTGATGACAATGGGACATTAAAAACTGATCTTCTTTCCTGCAAAAATAGTCCTGCTGCAGTACATATAAAAGATGCATCACTGTGTGGGAGTAAAATGGCACAACAACTGGAAACAATACTCCAAAGTAGAAGTACATGGGGTAGTGCAATTCTTGTGGGTACCGTATCTAAACTACACGCAGATTCACTGCAAAATCCAGGTGGTATATGGACTAAACACAATTTTGCATCCAGCCACAGTGAAATGGTGCCAAAAATTTAATCAAGGCCACACAGACAAGAGGGATATGACTGAGAAGAAAGGAAATTAACATTGACCACAGATAACAATGACCAGGCAATGGAGGTCCTAATTCACAAATTTTTTAACAGTGAGGAAGTTTACACAGAAGTTCTCAAATGGCTCCAAGACTAAGGAGAAAATTTCAATCACTGAGGAACTAAATGATGGTGCAATGTTTAGGACATAGTTTACAGAGAATTGGTGACTATATTGCAAAACAATGTCATTTATCTGTGCCACTTAGAAGTGGAGCACAGTATTCAACAATAGTTGGTTAGACTGCCATAATAATGCGTAACTTACTTTTTGAAATTCCCTAGAATATCAAAAATAATTTTTAAATCCGATAAACTGATTGCTCAAGTTGAAGTGTAAAAGATAAAGATGCTGATTACATTTAACTTGCTAAATTACCTTCTGTATACAAGTCAGTGAAACTGGTTTTAAAATTTGGAATTCATATCACAGCTATTTTAAGAATACATTACTGCGAGGCAAAAAGAACAACATTTTCTGGAAACCACTGAGCAATGAGACAATGCATCAACCTAAAAAGGAAGGAATATTAAGTTTTAATGATCCATCAACATAAGGTCATCATAGATGTTTCATGAAAAAAGGAAAGTTCACTGCAACAAAGTAATCCACATCCCTATATGACTACGGTGTTACTACTGAAATATTAGTAAAGCTGTGCCAGAAAATATCAAATAAAATCATAAGCTGTCAATGGAAAGAACCCCATTTATAACATCCTTCCTATTATAGAAACAGATAGTAGTGCACAGGCATTAAAGCAACTAGACATACATTGGTACATGAACTCTACTTCCAATTTTTTTTTTCTTGTTTAAAATGTCACGTACTGGTGTTATAATTGAGGTGATGTGTTAAGATCTACTGTAGCCCTAAAAGAGCCAATAAAGATACCAAGACATATTAGTGAATACAGCTACTGAGAAACACTGCCGATATGCCTAAACTTAAGAATTTTTGTATGTATTTAAATATACAAAACATATTAGACATAGATTCACAAATGCTAGAAATAATACTATAATCATAATATTCTGAAAAACGGCTAAAGGTGGTACAATAAGAACTAGGAGCACACCAAGAAAGGAGATTCATCTATTACACAGAAAAGTAATCAACACTAAAACAACAAAGACATGGATGGGTATCATCTGTATTGTAAAGTGTGTATGGCTGATAACAGATTAAGATAATAAATGAACTTATGCACCATCAATTAAGTAAAATTCACTTGATTACCTTCTTTTAAAACTATTGCTATCATGTATAAATTAGAAAATTATTCAGTTGTACTTAAGGTGTTTCTTCAAGACTGCCATTGAGGAAGAAATTTTGACATGTCTAGTTTGTAAAATACTTAAGGATACATGGGTACACAGACTAAAATGGGCATTCAGTAGTATAAAACAAGGAAATTGGTCCTGTACTCTTAAATTTGAGAACAAAAGCTTTAATTTCAAGAGAGTGTTGAAAATAATGATTTTGTATGACACATCTCACAGTGTAAATTATGCGCAGTGCAGCACTTTAAAGGGTAATTCTTATGGTTCTATTGGTTCTTGTTGTTTTGTTGGTACTGAATGTGCTATCCTGAATGTATAGTGTATGAACATTTTTCTTTTTTGAGTGCATAAATGAACTAAGTTCTTTACTATTAATAACATATTTTTCCAACCAGGACATATTTCTTTAGGTTACAGGTACAGAAATAAGAAATTATTAGTTATCATAGTACATACAACTTTTTTTTATTCATCAGTTTGGAACAACAAACTGTTAGAAGAAAGCTAAGTTCGAAATTTCAAGTGCAAGGTATGCACTAGTAACTTTTTTTCTTTTCTTTTTAAGTATTGTTACTGACAAATGTACATAACATGTAAGGTTCTTGGAAAGTGCCAGGTAAGAGGAACAGACTGAAAAAGAACTCAAAATTCCTTAAAACATAACAAGACATATTTTACAATTAAGAGAAAGAACTGAGACAGTTATTTGCAACCACATGATTGGAATATATGACTGACTACAAATAGAGACTTTCAAATATCAAAGAATATGTACAACAAAGTTGGGTGTGTCACATTAATAAAAGTAGATATTGCAACAGAAATTTAATCCAGCAAAAAGTACAATTACTGTGCATTTTTCACAATTTAGCAAGTTAATATGTGGTTTCAGTTGACAGGTGCAGTGGTTGAAACGAACTGGTGCTCTGCAACTACTTTTGCTAATAATGTCTGAGAAACATAAAAGGATGTTACTACAATTAAAAAATTAGCAATTGAGAAACTGATGTTAGGCTATGTGAAAACTAGGTTCATCATGATCAAAAAAGAAAATGGCCAAGTTTTACGGTAGACTTAGAACAGGATCCTGTTTCACACTTAAAGAAACCATTTCAATCATGGGAAATTTCAATGCCAAAAATAATTTCTGGAATAGAAGTTGAAAAAGAAGCACAGATTAGACATATAAAAATAGTTTAGCTTTGAACATCATGACTGTGGCAAATATGGATATTGTTGTAAGAAAAGGAACAGATAAATGAAAATTATTCACTACTCGGCCCACTGCATACACAGGGTCAAAATATGACCTTTTCTTTCTGCAGCTAACCACCTATCAGTTGAAAGAAAAAGGAACAGGGAAAATTCTCCAGCTGCGTGATTACAGTTCAGAATCTTTAAATATGGGTAGTACTTTTGTTTCAAAACTGGAACTTTACTGAAAGCAACTCAATTTGGTGAATTTAATGTGTCATCTATGTCAATGGAAAGTCATGCCAATTTAAAATAAAAACATTATTTGTCTCTGGACTTTTTCACAAGTTGTTAACAAAGCACATACAAGGTGACAAAATTGAACTACATGAAATAAAGTCATCATAACTTTTGAACAGTTTGCATTAGCATGTCCAAACGGCATGGTTGGCCAAGGGGCATGATAGGAATTAGTATGCACATGTGCATGTGCCTTGTTGCTGTCAGCCATTTGCATGTGAAAATAGCAAAACTGGCACATTTGGTGGAGCAAGAATTCGTATTTTGTGATTGAGTTGTCTCTTCACCCTCAACAGGTGGCTGTGTGGTGTGCAATGTCCATTCACAGAACAATTGGTGCAATATTTCTTGATGGCACAGTGACTACCGAACAGTATGTGAAGGTTTTGGAAGATGATTTCATACCCATTATCCAAAGTGACGCTGATTTCGACAATATGTGGTTCATGCAAGATGGAGCTCAACTTCATCGAAGGTGGATAGTGTTTGATGTCCTGAGGAACACTTTGGACATCGCATTCTGGCTCTGGGGTACCCAGAGGTCAATGGCATGGGCCTCGGTTGACCACTGATTTTCCAGATCCGAACACATGTGACTCCTTTTTGTGGGCTCTATTAAAGACAAGGGGTACAGCAATAACCCCAAAACCATTGCTCAGATGAAAAAAGCCATTCATGAGGTCATCGACAGCATCAATGTTCCAACACTTCAGTGGGTCGTGTACAACTTCACTGCTCATCTGGGCCACATCATCGCCAGTGATGGCAGGCATATTGAACATGTCATAACATAAATCCGAATATCTGTGTAGTGACATTTATACATTGAATAAAGTGCGTGCACACCATAGTTTCTAACTAATTTACATTTTTTCATATAGTTCGATAATTGTCACCTTGCATATCGGAAACAAAGGATTATTAAGTTGTGTTACAAAACAGAAGAAAATTGCTCAAAAAGAAAAAGAAATTGTTACAAAAAACTACGGAGTGGGCCATCAGACAAGACTGTGTAATTTGGAATTTGCCAGAAACTTCTATGCACCAATTCTAATGAAACTGATACAAATCTGGCAACAAAGGCGACATCATTTTACTTAGGAAACAATGGAAAATCCAGGATGGAATATAAAAACATAATGAAAAGGATAGTTCCTACACATATAGCGGAGATCCTGAGCTACAAAAAGGGACAACAGAAAGACTGCCAGGAAGTTAGCTTTTGGCCAACAAGTCAGTCCTTTGTCAAAAATAGACAACATACACACACTAACACTAACACAACGCTCACACACATGACCACAGTCTCTGGCGACTATCCTTTTCATTACATCATTTAAATTATGCACATGTAAAAATTGCTTCTGAAGAACTTTTACTGGAGGTGTAAAACAATTTCACCAAATAATCAATGTGGTGCCAATATATACATCACTTTACAGCAGCATGTCTTATGGTCTTATTTTGGTCAGCGATCCAACTTCTTCAGTGTGACCCAAGTTTTTATAAGTAAGTTACTGTTTGGATCTTATGTATATAACTAACATGTGGTTTGCTATGCCATACTCTAAATCAAAAATAAAAGCGCACATTTCTTGAGATAAAATCCTGAATTTCTTCTTAGTGGCTTACAGATACAGGGCATAACACACTACTGATGGCAAAGCACCTGCTGAACACTAAAGTTAAGCCTGCAAGTTTCTTAATTTGAGTATGCTCTAAGTCACTGCCTTGTTTCATAATCACTCTTCCTTTTGTATTGATATTTATATATTATACAAACAGGAAATTACATTTCCAAAAGCATTCTGAAACACTTAATCACGACACCAAAGTCACTGAAATAATACTGGCAAACCTGGACTTTGTTCCTAACAATAGTATTTTTTAAAAAGGATTTACATAGTGAAAATACGCAGTGTTGTCAGTTCTTCCATCAAAAATGAAATGTATACTAGAAGTACTTCTCTGAGAGGATGCAGAATAGCTCTTTCATCTCCCTAAAAATTGGATGTTTAATTTTTTAAATAATTTTCCATTTTAATGGACACAGACAGAATTATTGGTAAACAGCCTCAAAATTTCTTTTTCCTGAAACCACTGCATTTGTACTATCATGGTTCAATGGACTACAGGTGGGGACCCTCTCATCCTCGAAACTCAGTGACCTGCCCTTCCTTTCCAATGCACCCTAACTTACACTTTTATTTGCCTCCACAAGAAAGGAAGGTAAGATTGTATTGTCACTATTATTTATATACCTATCAGCAGAACAAAACATTTTGCCTCCTGAAAGTAAGTACTCGTCAGCAAATCTATTTCATAATTTATCAGAAGTCTAGTATGATACAGTTACTGAAAAAAATCAATAACACTGGAAGCTATTTTTATCCCACACGTCTTATTCCTACAAGAAAAGAACACAGAATAAATGAATCATAGTTTAAAGTGGTTTATATTTAAGATCCAGAAGGTTAGCATGAAGATGTGAATCCATGGAAGTGATTAATGTATAAACAGAACCATACTGAAATGACTATAAGTTACATTGTGCAACTATGTCTCTGATAGGGGAGCACCAGCATATTCCTTCTATGGAAAAAAAGGAGTAATCCTGTGATGTTATGGTATCCAAAATATGTAGGCATAATCATTCTCAAATTTTGTTTGATAATGCCATGCCAGGTGAGAGCTAGCAATGGTAATGGCTGAGATTCAAATAAAAGAAAAAAAGGGGGGGGGGACTGTACCCCGAAGTGACTTGCACTTTGAAAAGCCTCCCGTATGAGTGTTCAGTTGTGGACGCATTGCAGGGCAGAGGTCTGAGGAGTGAAATTCATTTACTTGCATAAAATTTCATTTATACACCTTCTATGTATGCAGTAGTTGTGGTCTTCAGTCCAGAGACTGGTCTGATGCTGCTCTCCGTACTACTCTATCTTTCTTCATCTCCCAGTACCTATTGCAACCTACATCCTTCTGAACCCGCTTATTGTATTCATCTCTTGGTCTCCCTCTACAATTTTTACCCTCCACACTGCCCCCAATACTAAATTGGTGATCCCTTGTTGCCTCAGAACATGTCCTACAATCCAATCCATTCTTCTAGTCAAGTTGTGCCACAAATTTCTCTTCTCCCCAATTCTATTCAGTACCTCCTCATTAGTTATGTGATCTACCTATCTAATCTTCAGCATTCTTTTGTAGCACCACATTTCGAAAGCTTCTATTCTCTTCTTGCATAAACTACTTGTAATCCATGTTTCAGTTCCATACGTGGCTAAACTCCATACAAATACTTTCAGAAACGACTTCCTGATACTTAAATCTATACTTGATGTTAACAGACTTCTATGGATATTAATGCTGAATAAACCAAAAATTCATTTGCACTTTTTCAGAGTCAATATCTTGAGGGAACATACAGAATACAGACATCAGAGTGAGACTTGCTTGTGGAGTTCAGAAATATGTTCTGCAAAAGCTTCGAGAGAAACATCCAAAGATGCCATTATCAAAGGAATGAGTATCTTGGATACTGCTGTTAAGTGTGCATTTCATTTCCTAGAGACCTTCTTCTTTCTTGGAAGAGTTGAGAGTTCACACTATTAACAACAATAATAATGCTGTTTAATTATCAAAATTCAGTCACTATATGAAACACAATTAGATACTTTTGTGTAAGAAGTGTTTCTAAAAATCTAATTAACTGACTGTTTGGGTTGCTCAGGGCTGTTGGTGGGTTGTCTCCATGTGAGCATGGGTTAAACAAATCTACTAAACATTGTTTTATCTTCTTGCCAACAACCAACCATGTTTCCTGCAAAGGCACGTGAGTGAAAAGTGAGACTACTACAAAACTCATGAATATCTCATGTTATGTTCATCTTACATTCCTGAGCTGATAAATGAAGTCTTATGAGTTACATATGTTGTGCTCACATTTTCCTACTAAAGTGGACATTTGCAATGCCATTTCTTTTGCACATAGCACTGGAGGGACAAGGGCCTATTCATGTAGCCTCTAGGTGAGCTTTGAAGTTCTTCACTGCAATCTGGCTGTGAAGGCCTTTGAAGGCAACATGTAGTTGTCCAGTAACTTGTTGACTTTGCTTAAGTACATCAGCCCAGAGAGGATGATAGTTGTGTTGTCTTTGCTTGCCAATAATATCATAAATCAGGATCCTCTTGAAGGGATCAAAGCATTGACTTTTCTGCAACAGAGATATTGTTTTTGGACTTCACGTATGTCAGAGCACAGTAGGGCTCTTGCCTCATCTTCTCGGCAGTGCCCAGGAAAGTTTCAGAACTCCCTTTTTGATGGAGTTACTATGTTCTGTATCAGTGATGACTTCAGTGTTTGTGAGAAATTAAGATCCTTCTCCTAGACCAAAACTCATGCATCAGGTAGAAGTTTGTCCATTAAATTGTACGAAGTCTATCTACGAAATCTGTCTTCTAGTTTATCTTCTTGGGATAAATGGTATCAGAAATGATGAAAGGAGAGCAGACCTCATTTTCTTACTGAGATCGTGATATCTTTGCTACGGTGACGCACTTCATAAACTCTGCAGCTGGCAACAGTAGTAAACAGTAGACTCGCCACACATTGGTGAGAAATTGGAAGGGGTACCAGATTAAGTGTGTGCTTAGTTTGACCTATTTTTTATTCAATAATGAATAATTTGAACAGACTGGTGGTGTCATAATATGTAGTCCTTTGTGGATTATCTTTTGGTGGAAGATGTTGAAGACAAAGCACTCCAGTCAGTGAAATTAAAATCTTTATGCTTTCGGCAATATGCAGATGACACTTTTGTAATTTCCCACCGTCGCCCAGGAGTTTTAGTTGTATAACATCTTAATTATTTTTATCTTAATATCTAGTTAACAATGGAGAAGGAGAAAAATGGCAAACATCCATTTCAGGGAATGTTGGTGCAGAGAAAGGAGAATGCCACCTTGGGTCACACTGTGTATTGTAAGACAACACACATGGACTTATACCTACAGGCCACCGTCAGTTAGCATATTTCACACTGAAGTGGCATGCTTACAATGTTGGTTCACAAAAGATGAGCCATACCTGATTCAGACAGATCCTTCGATGAGCTTCACTATCTCTAACCCTATTCCTGTGAAACAGGTATTCTGTACAGGAGATTGATCATGTCCCAGAACCAGTATATTTTCGACAATGTGAATATCTAGAAGGGAATGAGGAACAGAGAAAATAAGTCATCTCACCATACACTGGCAGAGTATCTTCAAAAATATGAAGAATACTGATGAACCATAACGTTAAATGCATGATCTGGCTGCCTATGAAATGCAGAGCACTTCTAGGATCTATTAAGGGGACTCCCACATGAATAACTGTCAAAAGGAAAATGAACCACAGAAAGAACCAAAATTAGAGTAATTTAGAAGTGGCTGCTTGCACCACAACATCCCCAAGGCACATAGTCAGCTCTGTTAAAAATAAAGTTTTGCTCTCATTTGTTTTGTTTTTATAACTTTTTAATCCCTTACATTTGATAACCCGCGAAAGCTTTAAAGTTGCTTATCTTTTGTTTATATAGAGAGTTTAGTCACTGTTTGCTGTTGTTTTGTCGAGAATATTTTGTTTACAGTGAAGTAACTGTATACATGAGTTTCTTATTGTATGCATGTGTTTCTTATTCCACTTGAAAGCTGTTGAACTCTCTGCTCTATCTAATCTAATAAATAAAGCTTTGCAGTGCAAGGAATGTGGAAATAGTGGTGTGAAGGTAGTTGAGGAGATACATGCTAGAAGAGGTTGTGTATCAAAATTAAGAAATTTTTGTTATTTTTTTGTGATTTAAGCTAATGTGGTTATATTTGTGGCATAACTAAACAGAGAGTGTATAACACAAATATTAAACTTGCTTATGCTATGAGGTGTATAGGCAAAGGGTGCAAAAGTGCACAAATTTCCTGTGCTCTTATGGACTTACCTCCCCCTACGTGGTTTGACAGGTACAATAAAATTATTTTACAGGCTTTAGAAGAAGAAGCAAATGATAGTATGAGAAATGCTGTTCAGGAAAGGTGTAGACATGAATGACAGCAATACATGTATGTTTGCAGCCCTGGATGCATCCTGGCAACAAAGAAGCCATAGCTCCATAAATGGTGTAGTGACAGCTACCTCCTAGGGCAACGGTGGAGCCACTAATGTGGAATGTATTACCAAGTACTGTCATGGTTGTACTAGTGGAACTGAAAATCATATATGTTTGATTAATTTTAGTGGTTATGGTGGAGGGATGGAATCTGAAGATGTGAAGATATTCCACAGGTCAGTGGAGAAATATCGTGTGATGTATACATCTTACCTATGTGATAGAGACTCAAATGGGTACCAAAAAGTTTGTCAATCCAAACCTTATGCTGACCCAAAAATTGAAAAATGGAATGTGTTGGACATGTCCAGAAAAGGTTAGGTACAAGACTGAGGAACTTGAAAGGGAATCTGAAAGGAAAGAAATTAGCTGACGATAAGTGCATTAGTGGACATGGTCAGCTTACAGGCAAAGAAATTAACAGGTTGCAGTATTATTAAAGACAAGCCATAAGACAAAATAGTAATGAGCTTGAGTGAATGAAAGTGGCAGTATGGGCTACCTTCTTTCATAAATCCTCCACAGATGACAACCCATGTCATGCACTCTGCCCTCCTGGCAGTGATTCACGATGTGGTTACCAAAGGGCTGTTACTCAAGGTGAGACCTACAACCATAAACATTCTTCGCCATTTGCTACAAAGGAAGTTATAAAACATATATACAGGGACCTTGGTGACACAAGATTATTAGAGAACTTTTTTTTTTTTTTTTTTTTTTTTCGTGGTACAGCTCAGAATCCAAATGACAGTTTCAGTGGTATATGGGAATGGATACCAAAAACTTTTCTACTGGGACTAAATACTTTGAAAATAGATGTGCTTGATGCTGTTCTATGCTTCAATGATGGTGCAGTGTCAAGGCTTAATGTTATGGGACTGATGGGAGTGCCTGGTGGCCTAAATATGCTTAGAGCTCTAACAGCTATTGACCGAAGGAGACTCTTCAAAACAGAAAAATCAGTGATGGAAGCCACCAAAGAAGCAAGAATAAGAAAAAGTAGTGTGCAATAGAGAAGGGAGGAAGAACATCACAGGAAACAAGATGAGTATGGACCTGGGATGCATTAATAACATGCAAGTTTAAAAGAAAAAGCAAGTTTTAACTTCAACTTGAATTTCCCCAAAGTTAAATTATTTCATGTTCTGGTACCCTTTGGCTAAAAACTATTAACGACAGAGACCTGAAATTTTGTATACTGTCTTAAAACATGCTTAACTAAAAAACAGGTTACTCTTGTGACTTGACTTTGAAAAAAAAATTTTTGTTGTTGGAGAAACCATGAATTCATTTCCAAAATTTTTGAGAATCACACTTAAAATTTTTTTGTACCACAGTTTATGACAGTACCACCTTTTCAATAGTCTGCTTTAAAGATAACAGTGTAAATCACTTACAGGAAAAAAATAAACCTTCTACTTTGTATTTTGAGTAATGTGTACCTATGATGTACATAAATAATTAGTATAGTTGATTTCACTAGCAACAAAAAAAATACAATTTAAAAAAAGTGTAAGAGCTAAAGCTGTGGTTCATACATAAAAATGTTCCCAACACGTTTCTTAAAAGATGGCAAACATTATTTGGGCTTACAAATCTTATTCTTTGAGTTACACTGTTTAGAAAACTGATGATTTTTTCAGGGTTTCCCTTGGTATTCATGGACCAGTCCCCTTAAGGACACTCTTAGTATCAGAAAGCCTGATGTTTATAGGATTCCTTGCAGCTGCGGGAAGTCACACAGCAGATGAATTTGTCGCACCAAAGAAGACAGATGCATCAATCACTGATAACACACAAGTCTAGACAACAACAGAAATCTACAGTCTCAGTACAGGACACAATATGGAATACAAAAGCACTAAAATTCTCTCATTGATGTCTTTGTATTGGGGCAGTATAATGAAAGAAGTAGTCAAAATTAGCAGCTTAATAAATCTTGAGAACAGAAACACAGGTTTTAAACTTAGTACAGCATGGGATTCAGTACTGACAATACTAATTTCACAGTGACTATAAAGGAAAACTACTGGTCATCCAAGAGATGAAACTTCGATGGCGAGTTAACTACTCACATAACAGGGGAGAGGAAGACTAGACATCAGCACAGACATGTATTTCGGCATGTATTTCTAGCAGAAATCACAGGGATGGCTTGACGGCAGGGGACAGGAGAAATGATACATTTTACATGCCGCCACAGTCTTTGGTTCATAACTCTACAGGTAGCATAGCGGCCCTTCCCACTAACAATCAGGTATTCTAAGATTTCAGTTCCTTCTGGGACATTGAATAACTGCCCTCTCTCAATACTGTGTAAGACAGTTAAGTTATCACCAACCTGCTGCAGCTGATGTTGGTTGTCACTCAAGCACACTGTCAAATCTGACCTGGAATTGGCCACATCTTTGTGTCCCTTAAATGTTGTAGGAAAATTCTTACCATCTGGCCAATATAACTGCTCTTACATATCTGGCTTGTATTTAACTCAGTATGATTCATGCCACGATACAAGAAAGGATCCTTTTAGAAAACTTCATGGTTCCTTAACCTATTGTCCAAATTTTTTGATACGGAAAACGCCAACAATAACTGATTTCTGTAATTTCTGCAATAAGCCACAGATAAAATTTTATTGAATTTCATCAAGATTACATTTTTCTGGAATTGGGAACATGGTATTAACCCATTTCTTTTGGCAAAATCCATGAGGCTAACGTGTGAAATTTTGGATGGAACCCTAACAACTAGTGAGACAAAGTTCTCGATGCATGACACTTCCACAATCTAGCAAGCATTGTAATTTGACTATGATTCTCCTCAGTTGAAGTTTACACACTGCTGATGTTTTCTGGCACCTTGAACGTTTTTCTGAAAATCTATGATTACAAACAATTTTCATGTGTTTGATCCCTTTACTACAAATTTAAGACATGTCTGGCCTACAACCTCATCACAAAATGGTTGCTTTAAAATTTTATGCGCTTTGTATCATAATGATAATGACCGTGAATTTCGGGCACTGACCAGTAGGGTTACTAACATATGTCCTGCTTCTGCAGTCCTCCTCCACCTGGAAAATAGTCTACTGAAGGTATACTGATTTTTCACATCAGAGAACATGAATTTACAATGCAAAGAATACGAAAAAGGATACAAAAAACTTTCCTAAAAATAGTTGCTGTTCTCAAAGTGCACAGAATATATACTATTATAGGATTACATACTTAATGTGATTTTTGAAGGTTTCTGTAAGCACTTATAAAAGAAAGGGGGGAAAGAAAGACCTGCCCTGTTGGGGCTATATGATTTCCTACTAACTGTCATCCTGACACATGTAGTAAGAGTTATGATACAGAATTTAGTGAATACATTATCATCAGCCACAGCTACAACCTATATATTTAATAATACAACTTTAGTCTACTGAAATCAATACAACACACTTAAATTTAATGAAAATTAGAGGAGAAATGATTGTTTCCAAGTTTACATGGAAAAGTTATATAATCATGCAGGAAAGGAGCATATGAGCCACATGCAAAATATGTAGGAGTAACTGCTTTGTAATTTGTATGGCTAGTAAACAATATATTATTGTAAGGTCCCCTTGCAAAACATATTTGTCTACTGCACATCCTTAATATCTATCACTTTCTTGGGCGATGGATAGGTATGAAGAGCAATCTGACTAAGTTGACCACTGTAATAACTTTCTTATGATTTGCCCACTACTCCTTCACAGACGAGACCACTGACTCCACTTGAAGCATGTGAAATAGTCTGTGTGTGGCTGGCAAGGTCATCTAAAGACAAAGAAAAAACAATTATATGTCCACCCATCATTGAGTACTGCAGGCAAGATGACCCCTTCCAATTCATTTCCTATTGATGTATTAGTGGCACAGGTAAACATACCTTCAAGTTATGGCTGAAAAATGACTCTACCATGCAGATGACTGTAATGGGTTACTCTGAAGTTTAATGTTTTGTCTGTCTTTGTTTGTATTAGGAAGGAAGATAATGATAGCCAGCACTAGAACAGTCAAACATGATGATGATGTTGATGATGATATTGATAATAATTCATACTACTACATGGGGAGGGGGGGGGGGGTAAATTGAGCAAGAACTTTTCAAAATTTTTGGCAACAATGTTAAACAACATCCTGTTTTAATACAGGGGCGTGCTAAACAGTCACAAAAGCTTGTAAGAGTATTGCAGAGGAGGTTGTGCTGAAAAATAATTGTTAAGGAAAAAAATTCTAATGAATCAGGTATCAGGACATGCAAATTCAAGCACGCTAAAATGTGGTAATGCACAGACATCTGTGGTTCTGTGAGTTACCACTTTTTCAAATGATCATTACCACTTAAAATGGGCCTTTTTTTGAAAATGATAAATTTAAGCTAAGTGAGAAAAAGCTACAATTGCCTGGATAGAGGAAACACAGTGAACAAAACATTTGGTGCCACTGGCTTTGGCAGGCTACTAGAATTTACATGCACAATGACCTGATTGATTAACTTCAACGCTAATTAAATTGCAAACAGCACAAGATACTAAATTTTTTCCTTAACGATTATTTCTCAGTACAACCTACCCTTTAACACACTATTAACTTTTCAGACTGTTTATGACAGCTCTGTATAAAGATAGGACTTTAACATTTTTGCCAAAAATTTCAAAAACATCTTGACCAATTAACTTCCGATTTTTACACAATACACTAATGAATGTTTGGACTTCAAATTTTTACAAAATATTGCAATAAGCACTGAGACAAACATAATAAATTTAAGAAATATCAGCCTTAGTAACACTGTGTTAAGAGATTTCCTCAATATTTCTTAGTTGTAAGTAATATGGTAAGGTTAGCAGATAAAATGGGAGGAAGGAAAAAAAATAGGTGTGAGAAAAGAATGGATAGTTTACAATATGACAGATACTGGTTCTCTGATGGACAGAAGGAATACAACTGGCAAATGCTGAGAGGGCAGCTATGCCAATGGTAACAGATAAAGGTTTAATCTGCTGTTGAAATCAAAGTCATTCCAGAAAAGATGGAAGTTACAGGATAGTTTTTCCCAGAGTCATATGGCCAAAATGGAGAAAGATTTACTGTTATGCAAAGGTACGCCAAGGTGCTACACATGTCCAATTTTATAAAGTATTTATGGAATATGGGTGGTATATGATATGTGAGGTGAGGCGCTGGACACCAGTGACTGTGAAATCGATGAGGAAAATGAATGGTATACACTGCCTGTTTAACTGCATCTACCCTGACTGAGTATAGGAAGGATTGACATGAGGCTCTACCCTAACTGAGCATAGTATGGACTGACACGATTAAACAACCAAATATTTTAGACATATCTTATGCACACATTCAAAACTAGATTGAGTCTGAAGTTTACTATTCGTGCTGTGTTTAGCTACATCATAGCAGCAAAGATTTTCAAGGGCCAACAGACCCTCCCATTTTTTTCTCTTTAAAGGTAGAAATATTTTTCTAAATAAGTAAGGTAATTGGAATGCGTGGAATCAACAAATGCTGAAGGAATCATTTCATGAAAATTACTGCTGGCACAAGTTCTGATGAGATATCAGGATGACCTGTGACTTCTTAGGATTTAGTTTAAGTTCATGCACATTATTATACTGAATAAAGTTTGTTCTTCATACCTGATACGACAGCAGAAACATTTTTAGGATTGGTATTTTTTGGGTGTACATACTGATGAAGCATGTTACTGAGCTTCTCAAACAACGAAGTTCCGTTACTTTTCTTTCTTTGTATAACTGCTAGTCTCTCAAACAAAACACTAAAACTCTTGAAATATTTAGCAATTTCCATTCAGTAATGTCTAATGGAATGATTTCTGGAGTGATTCAGAAAGAAAGTACTGATTGCACAAAGGCGAGCAGTGAGAATAACATGTGGTGTTCACCCACAGTCACTATGTAGGTATCTCTTAAAGGAACTGGACACTTTAACTGCCCCATCACAACATACTTGTTCGCTAATGTAATTCATAATAGGTAATCCATTACAATTTGAGAAGAACAGTGATACCCATACCTACAATCTACAAGAATAAATGATCTTTATTGCCCACTGTTATACCTGTCAGAGCCATGGAAGGAGTTCAATATGCAGCAACAAAAAATTTTGATTATTTTCCCAACACCACAGAATATCTGAAATGTAGCAAAGCAAGTTGTGAATCTAGCCAAAAATAATTTCCACCATTCAGTTCCTATTCCAAGGACAAATTTCTATTTCAAAACTGGTGAAAAGCCTAGTTTTGTTTGGCGGCATGAGTTGGACTAAAAAAATGTGTCCGTTAATGTTAATATTAATCACATTTACACACCCTGTAAACTGAGATGTTCCATATCATTTCAATGAAATAATCATTCAAATGACTGATGGGACACGTAACTACTTAACAATGACTCGATGTGGCCAGCATGTAAGTGGTAGTTATACAAATGACATGTCACTGACATACAAACAGAAAAGCAATGGACCAAGGACAGAACCCTGGGAGACTCCAGAGAGCACATGTTTCTATACTACAAACTAAATGACAAAAATGCAGTTTTGACTGGAATGTGTGCAACTAAATCTTGTTGACATCTGTGTTTAACTGCAAAGTAACAGTTTGAGGAAGTTATTTTTCTACAGCTACATCTCTAATTTGCTAACCTGGCAGAGGCACTCCATTAGCGCTTTTTCGCATTCCATTCACATGTGCATTGTGGAAGAACGATTGCTTAAATGCCTCTGTACTTGTAATTAGCATAATCACATTTTCATGATCCCTATCATGACAATATGTAGGGGTCATAATACATTCCTAGACTTATCATTTAAAGTTGGTTCTAAAAACTTTCTACGTAGATTTTCAGGGGATAGCTTGCATCTATCTTCAAACATCTGCCGGTTCTGTTTTTTCAGCATCTTTGTGTCACTCTTCCTTGGGTCAATCAAACAGCTGGCCATTAAAGCTGCCATACTTTGAATCTGTTCACTATCCCCTCTTGGTCCCTCACAGTTAAGGAATACGCGATCTCCTTTGTTGACTGATTGTATTTCCACAAGATTCTATCAATGAATCGTACGCTATCACCTGCTTTACCTACGACTGCAACTAAGGTCATTCCATTTAATATCCCTACAAATTGTTACGCCAGGTATTTGTATGACTGACTGATTCCAACTGTGACTCACTGGTATTCGATTCACTGATATTATGGTCATAGAATACTATGTATTTGGGTTTTGTGAAGTGCACAATTTTACATTACTGGACATTTAAAGCAAGTTGCCAATTTTTGCACCACACTGAAATCTTATCAAGATCTGACTCAATATCTGACAGCACATTATCAACAACTACATTGTCTGTGAAAGGTCTTAGGCTACTATAAATATTGCCTGCAAGGCTATTAATACACTACACGAACAACAAGGGCCCCAACACGTTTCCCTGAAACACACCTGAAGTTACTTCTACATTTGTCGCAGATGATCCATCTATCCAAGATAACATGCAGTGTCCTTCCTGTCAAAAAATTCTCAATTCAATCACAGATTTCACTTGATATCCATACTATCATACTCTTAATAATAACTGTAGATGTGTTACTGACTCAAAAGCTTTTTGGAAATTGAAGAATACTACATCTACCTGACTGCCTCCAACCATGGCTTTCAGTATCTCGCATGAGAAAAATGAGAGTTGGGTTTCACATGATCTATGTTTTTGGAATCCATGCTAGTTTGGCATGGAGGAGGTCATTCTGTTCACGATACCTCATTATGTTTGAGCTCAAAATATTTTCATAGATTCTACAACAAATGAATGATAAGGATATTGGACTGCAGTTTGGGTCACTTCTGCTACCTCCTTGCAGATGGGTGTGACTTGTGCTTCCTTACAGCTCCTGGGAATGAATTTTTGTTCACAAAATCTATGGTAGATTATAGTGAAAAGAGGGGCTCATTCAGCTGAAAGACCAGCATAGAATCTGATAGGTTTTTATCAGGTCCTGTTTTGTTTCAGTTTTGATGATTTCAGCTGTTTTTCAATGCCACTGAGACTAGCAATTATTTCACTCAGTTTTTCAGTGGTACAGTTCTGATTTTGCTTTGCTACTATCCACTTCAGTTCCTGTCTCATCTCTGAGTGACTGGACACTATGACTGGTGACAGTAACAGCCTTTACATACAACTCGAATTTCTTTTGGTTTTGTGAAAGCTCTTTCAACAGTACTTTGCTACAGTAATCACTGAAGGCTTCACATACTGCTCTCTTGACAGTCAATCATGTTTCAGTCTACATGTCTCTATCTATTTACATCTATTATGCAGTAGTCTCCATTTGTTTACAGTGACTGTGTAGTATGGAGGGGTCCCTCCCATCACAAGCTGCTCTACTGGGTACATATCTGTCCAGTACATGTTCAACAGTTGTTCTACACTTGAGCCACAGTCAGTCTACATGTTCCTGTTGTGAGTTAAAAGTTTCAAGTTCCTTAGTGAGACATGACACTGTTTCTTTATCTAGTTTACTGAGTGTACAAATCTTTGTACTTGTTTTGGTTGCCCTTTATAATCAATGTTTGATGTCGTCAGTCACTTTGATTCTGCTGTTGCTGTGTCATGTTCTTTTTTGGAACACTAACTGATATTTATTTTAGATGTTATAAAATTTACGGTAATCCATCCGGTGTTCACAAAGTACTACAAGGCTTTATTTAGACACTGTGGGTTATATAGTGGTTGGCCTGTAGTTGCCCAGTGAAACTGGGTGGTCATTCTTGGGTATTTATCAACTTTAAGTTTTCCAATCAGTACAATACATATTACTTAAGAAAGAGATTACAGATGTCTGCAAGAACTACAATAATACCGGCAACATTATTAATCCTTACTCCATCATTACCTACAGCCATGAAAGAGATTCCCATGATTGCAGTAGAGAAAAAGTAATTTACTTTGTCTGCAGAGGCTTGAATCTTCTACACATAGAGTGTTATTTATTTGTTATCTGGCATAGTTTCATATGTACCATGAAATAGGAGCTCTCCTTCTTGTAACAGAATGTTTGGGGTATTTATGTCATACAGTACAATAAATCTGCAACTGAATTCCCAAACTTAATCATCTAATGTCAGTCACTGCTTATATCTTGCCATGGAATATCAAAAGCTCTTTTGTAGAGTATCATTGTTAAACTGTAATTCTGGGTGATCTGTAGATTACTCCGATTAAAAATTTGATTAAATATATTTATTTCTAAGAACAAGAACACTACCTCTCTTTTGTGTTTTGCTTCTGATGTATTAGTATCTTCAGTTTTAGATCAGAGTGAACACATGTATCTCCACTGCCCTCACAATGAGTTATGTGATCCATGTTAGAAGGGTATAACCCCTCAAATGAACAAAGTCTGAAGTGGTGTTTGGTTTGAGCTACATCTTCAGCAGAAGAATTCTTTGAATTTCAAATGGAGGAACAGTTCATAAAACTCATTAAAATTAACATATAGTATGTTGGCAAAAATGATAAGGAAGTCACACATATAAATTTTTAAGTTTATGAAGGTTGAACTCCACTGTCTGCCTACTGACCAGAAGAGAGAGTAAGACCTGTATTCACTACCACAGACATTCTTCAGGGGTGAGCAAACACCTGGTTGTACAAGCTCTATACTATGAACAGCTGCAAACTTTGATGTACCAGTTAATACAAAGAACTGAGAAGGAGCAGACTGTTCAATGGCAAGACAAGGTAATAGGTGCTGCTCGGAGTACTTCTATCTGTCTGAAGCAGTAATAAAAAAATGACAGGCTGAAAGGCTTAAATAAAACTGATTAAAAATGCAGAGGTAAATCAAATAAAAACCTAAATCCAACTGTGATAAGTGAAACAACTTACAACTAACATGCAGTAAATACAGTTAAAGAAGCAGAAAATGGGCAGACTGAGGAGACTGTTGTTAATATATTGTATCAATACTAATGACAATGACATATGAATATGCACAAAATGCTTGTAGAATAACTGCCAACACAACAAAGTGAGGAAATTTATAAAAAAAATATACCATGAACAAATAACTACAGTATGAGTCTTTTTGTCTCATGAGATTTCTTTATGTCTTCAGTTCAGTCCTGCCACCCCAAGTCAACACATTTTGCAATGCAAACTGTGAAATGGCAAGTGTTTAACATGTGAGATCATTCCTGACAGTAATCCCAATCTTAGTGAGTTTCCTTTCCTGGCTACACACTTCCACTCTCTTCTGGTACAATACAAATTATCACAATTCAGTTATACATATCTGGTACAAGTTCATAATTGTGATGTCAGCAACTATGGAGTGGAAAGGTGGTGGTGGTGGTGGTGTGTGTGTGATCTGGTTTGCATACCATGCAGCCAATATCATATTACATTCCTAGCACATTTAAAAATTACAACCTATTTATCTTAGGACATAATAGGTGACAACAGATCATAAGAACACATTATAGTAATGGGCCAAGAATAAAATTGTTTTAATCATTTGGAAGGAGGGGGATGCATACAAGAGTTATAAATACACAAATTCATATTGGAGTTACATTAGAATACCATTTTCTGGTTAGAAATTGGCTTCCAAAATGTTGTGATTAAGAAATATATAGATGAGGCTTTATCGCCTGACAGACTGTGGCACGATGTGGGAAAAGGCATTCAAAAGCACCTGTGTAGCTCACAACCTCTTAACGAATCCATCACTACTTTGTTAAGTTCTTGCATTTTATGATGCCATGATAATAGTGACATTATTGTTAAACTGGTGTTTCCAACTACTTAGTCTCTTTCACAAAGTTACTTTGTGAACACACTACCACTCGTATGAAAAGAATTCACCAAAGTACATTCTGATGTTCAGTTATACAAATGAACTGGGGAATCTCTAACATCTATTTTGTGGAGGTAGTCGGAGAAGCTGTCATGGTAGAAACTTACCCTTACCACAAACCACTGGTACTGTGTGCCAGGTATCCAATCTGTAAAATGCGGTCTGATGCAGGGCACTCTGCCATCATGTTTCCTCCCATGCAGTATACACCCTCACATTTAATTTAGGGATGTGGTCAGATGCATTGAAACCAAGGATAAGTAAATGCATATTGTTCTTTGTGAGGAGGTCTTTCCGCTCATTATGTTGGAGGCCTTAGTTCAATGGAATACACAGCAACTTCATCAAACTTCCGTACTGCTGCAGCTTAGCCACTTTCTGCGTTATGTTTTTAAGATGATCATTGTCCCTCTGTACCGCTGGAGTCTTGAAAGCTAACAGTGCAACTAGCAAGTCCGGTATGACCAAAATCTTGTTCAGTATACATGGCCTACCTACTGGAGAGCTTGCAGAATTGTCATTTCCTGTGTGGAGACACTACTGTTTTCTTAAGGTGTGATTATGACTGTTCTACTTGCAGATCAGGACAAAAAATGGACTCCCCGCACATGACCATATGGATGTTTCCAACCTATTTTCAGTCGTCTATGGCCACTTCATATGCATGACTGTCACGAATATGTTGTTAATGTTTCCTCATGGACTTAAATACAGATAAGTAAACCGTTTCCAATGATGGACACCACTCATTGTAGGCTTTTGGAAAGTTTTTGAGAGAGTAAACCATGAGAACATCAGCACATTTTTCTGAGCATACTTTTTACATACCAATCTATTTCACTTTCATAACGAATTCTCCACACGGAAAGCCATACAAGACCTCAACAAATGAAGTCATGGCAAAGCTAAACAAGAAAAATTGTGCTGCTGTTATTTTCTGAGAGCCTGCACAACATGCGTGGGCCACAGAATACTACTGGGCAAACTAAGATGTTATGGCATTATAACATCATCTCTCTTGCATGAATGGAGTTTACCTTCATAACAGAAAACAGAGGGCCACCTTGACAGTGTGTGTAACAGGAATAAGACTAAACTAAGAGGGGAGAAACATTTCATGAAGCGGTTCATTCATTCAGACACTGGTTTCCGTAAATCCCATTACAAAGGATAACTTGACGAATGTGGAATGAGTCTAGTTAATCAACAGATAGAAGCCACCACTGAATTGCAACAAATTCTGTAAAACAAACAAAACAACAACTTAAGACAAGCATCAATCTACTCACACTGATAATTATGGGAATTACATCTACATTAATTTATAGATGTATATTAAAATCAGCTACTTTCAAAGAAACTACTGTTTCTCCTCTTTCACTATACCATTGCTGTTTTTATCTGCTACTTCACATTAAGCATTTATGGAACTACACATTTCAGAGACCATTGTCAGTTGTGTAGATACTCAAGTAGTTAAAAACCTCCCTTGTTTTAATATTAGTGTTAACTTGAATTTACACATTCAGGTCCTACTATTATGATAAATATAGAAAATGTTAATGCAATACTCTTTTTTTCCTTCTGCTTTTGAAAATTCTGGGATTTCTAACTTCCCATCTGTTGTCTGCTTGCAACATCTTTTATATTTTTGCACCACAGCGTAAAACTCAATTCCAAACTCTATACAGGGATACATAGTCTACACAAAAATCATTTTTACATCTAGTACTCTGAATTTCACATTTCATCTTTGATTCAGTCTTATAATTAAATACAAACACAATTAGGAAGTGTGTGTGTGTGTGTGTGTGTGTGTGTGTGTGTGTGTGTGTGTGTGTGTGTTTCTGCAAAACTGAAATCAGCATATATTACTATAATCATATGAATGTGTCAGTCTACTCAGTAAATATGAAAAATGATGTGAAGACAGGTGATACTGCCCAAAACTGGTCAGTTAAAAATAATAATAACAGTGACCAAAAGATAGAAAGTAAGTCTATTTTCCATTGTGAAGTATCTATTAAAGATTAGCCTTTCTGATCATTACTGTTAGATAATGCAGCTGCAGGCAGGCTTGATAAATAACACAAACTGCAGGCATATAAAAGTATCATCTTGGGACATAAAATACACACTTTTACTAGGGCAATGGAAAATCAAACCTGGGATGAAGTGTATGTGGAAACCAATGCAGATATTAAGTTTTCTAAATTATGCACATTGTTTACATTAGTCTTTGAGGAGACATACCCCAAAGTAGCTACTTCAGTAGCAGCATTGAAGGAAAACAGATGGTCAACTATGGGTATTATATAGTCTTTGGAGACTAAAATTTCTTAATTCTTTACAAAAGAACTACATTAATCCATAGTTCCTAGATTACTATCAAATGTACAAAAACACGTAAGGAAGATGCTGCTTGCTGAAGTTTGCAGTGTGGGCTGTTTACTTTGCAGCATGCCCAAACTTTGTAGGTTTGCTCATTAATGCATGCACTCATGAAGCATGCATCCAGAGCTCGAATTGCATCACAGGACTTCTCTATGCCCCGATCAAAAGTTCAAAAGATTTTGCACTCTTTGCCACCAGGTGAAAATATGGCCCCGTAAGCAGTCAGAATGTGTAATGTTTCCTGTTTTTATGCCAGTATGCTATTTGCTGCTTGGCGACAAGTGCCGATTTCTTTTGTGAAGTGACTGTTGATGTAATGGGTTAAAGGGAATGAAGTTACTCACAGAAAATGTGATGGCTATTCAGAAGAAAGACTGTGCATTGCTGGTAAAGTTATTTTATCATAATGACAGTAATAGCAGGGCTGCACTGTGGGAATATCGCCAACAGAAACAGCTGTGAAGGGGCCCCATGGTCAATAAATAGGCTAAAGAATATGATCAAGAAACTTGAAGAAACAGGTGAATTAGGTAGTGCAGCAGGTAGAGGGTGGCTGCTCACTCCAATGGCAGTTGATGATGAAGTTGCTGTAGCTATAGCAGACTGTGGAGCACATGCCTCAAATTCTGCATCCAGAGCTCGAATTGTGTCATAGGACTCCTATCCACCCTGATCAAAGGTTCAACAGATTGTGTGGCACATTTTACACTGGATTCAGACTGTGCACCAAATGAAGCCCCAAGATAGGCTATAATGCCGTGACTTTGCCCTTCTTTCTTTGGCACACACAGAAATGGATAATGTGTGGCCAGGGAGTAGTTTCTGGATGGATGAGGCACATTTTACTCTGCATGGTGCCATGAATGCACGGAACCGTTGCATATGGGGTTCTAGTTCACCACATGTTATGCAGGAACATCCACTGCCCTAAGCTTTTCTGGCTGTGTAGTGTGGTATCATAAGCTCCTTCATTCTCGGTCTGTTATTCTTCGAGGAGATAACAGCTCACAAGCTCATTACATGTACAGTGACATCTGCACCTTATAAGGACCTCCTTGTGAAACCAGCTCTGCAATAACACAACTGTGTCCTAACCGCTACATTCACGCAAGACGGGGAGACACCATGTGTCCCTTGCCATGTGAAAGATTTGCTGCAAGAAACCTTTCGTAAAGGCCACATCAACTCTAGACAATTTAAAGGCATGTGGCCTTCCAAATTCCCCAACCTAAATCCATGTGACTTTTGGTTCTGGGGATATCCAAAATATTATGTCTATCAGGGATGTATCCAGACTCTTCCTGATCTGTAGAATAGCATATGATGACATATCACTCTGATTACACCAGATATGTTATGAGGAACTATTGACCATGCTGTGTTATGGATGTAGCAGTTGGTAAGTCGGGAGACTATTTGGAGTCCACATTGTAACTTGTGACCATGTGCCAATAAACATGCCCGAACTGCTGTGTGTGTGTGTGTGTGTGTGTGTGTGTGTGTGTGTGTGTGTGTGTAGAAAGTAACAGCAAAGGAATATGGGATGCCATAAAACATGAAACTGGAAAATGTAGATTGAAGTACAAATCAGAGTTGGGAGTAATTTAGTAAAGCAGTCATCAATCTGAAGATTATTTTGAGAACCACAGTGCTTTACTAGGTGTGGTACTATTAGAGGTGGTATGCTGCTGCCTTTCTCCAACCTTTGAACTGAGTAATCCAGCCAGTTATTGGTGGATCTGCAGTTTGAAGTGGATTCCGAGACATGGTGCAACTCAACATTTTTCACAGCACAAAAATTGCCAGAGGTGAAAGAAGAGGTAATTGATCAGGAATTGAGCCGGAGACCACCAGATTTGTAGTCTGACACTTTATCAACTGAACCACTGAGCCATATGAAGGGACTTGTGTATGAGACACCCGTGAGGTTGGAAGAAACACTTCTTGCATGAGTTCTGGAGGCGGCAGAATTTATGAAACACACACCAGAGTTTGTTGGCTGTGTGTATGAAAGCTTGTGTTGCATATTCACCTTGTGTAACCAACAGTAGGATCATCATGCATCATTATGTGCATACCATGAAGTGAAGAATTTGAAAAGATCCAATCTTCAAACTTATTTTACATCAAAACAGTACATTGTTTTGACATGGGTTCCTTATCAGAAATTCCCACTATGACCTCTAGAAGTCTGTAAAAGGAACCATGAAACACTATGTCTATTAAGAACATAACTGGATCAGTTATACTACCCTGAGACACAGCTACATTTACAAGTTCCTTGTCTGACATTTGGTAGTAAATTACCAGAAAATCCTTATGAATTGGCAAATTTTGTACACGACAATTTCTCTGGTACTGTGGAAAAGATGCAACAAAATCATCTTAAAGCATGTGTAGCACCTGCAATGAATTACGCAACAATAACAATGATGATGCTTTCCACAACAGATCTTGAAGCCACAAAGACAATATAGAAATAAAAAAAAAAAAGAAGTCAGTAGGCATAGATGATGTTGCAGTCTCTGTTCTGAAGATGTGTGTAAGCAGTGTATAAACCCTTTTTTAAAAAAAAGGAAAAGAAAAAATAGTTAGCATTCTCAAAAAATTAAATCAATCATGAGATGCAGAATAGAGAGTTATATGAACACAAACTTTTTAACAAAGCATAGTTTGGTATCTGAGGTAGGAGAAGTGCAATATCTGCCATTGTAGATTACACAAAATTAGTACTTGAACCTCTTGACAAAGATGATTGTGTTACATTCATAGATTTGTTCAAGGCACTGGCACTGTCACCAAAAAGCACTAGGTTTAGGAGGAATAGCAAATAAGAGGCTCCAGTCTTACCTGGAAAAAGGGTGGCAACATAGAGAGATAGTTCATGTCTGCTGATGATAAATTTTTAGTTAAATGTCTCGGACAAGAAGCATATAAATGTAAGTGTGCCTCAGGATAGTGTACTGGATCCAATTCTGTTCTTAATATACACAATTCATAATTACTTTTAAAGGTTTTTAAGACTTGTAGAGGGGACTTACTAGAGAAATTTTTGATAAGGAATCCACATTTAAAAATTTACCTTTTAGTGTAAAGTAAGTTTGAAGATTGGAGCTCTTCAAATCTACCACACAGTGGAGAGGATGAGCACGGCATGTGTGCCCTATAACATGAGCTGACCCACATGACGACCCTGCTGTTAGTCGCACAATGTGTATCTGCTATACCTGCTTTCATACTCACAGTTGACAAACTCTGGTATGTGCTGAATAAATTTGCTGCCACCAGAACTCATGCAATCAACTTTTCTTCTGACTATACATGAGTCTCAGACACGAGATTCTACATATAGTCCCAGAACAAAAATTTGAGAGTAGTTAAATCTGGCAACCGCGATGGCCAAGGCGTTGGTCCATCTCAATCCAGCCACCTTCCGAGATGTGTTTGATTGAGACGAACGTAGATGCCATTTACAAAATGTGCTGATGCACCATCATTGTTTCTCTGATGGGCTGAAGAGATGACACGAAATGTTCATGGAGCATAGTAGCATGTTTACAGGTCTAGAGTTGGTTTTATGGTGCAGAGTAAGATGTCACAGTTGAGTGAGTGTAGGAAGATTCAAGATGACTTAGACAAAATTTTCAGTTAGTATGATGAATGGCAGCTAGCCCTAAATGTGGAAAAATGTAAGTTAATGTAGATGAGCAGGAAAAACAAACCTGTAATGTCAGGATACAGTTTTACTAGTGTCCAGCTTGACACAGTCAAGTCGTTTAAATATCTGTACATAATGCTGAAAAGCAATATGAGGTGGAACAAGTGTGTGAAAACTGTGGTAGGGAAGGCAAATGGTCAACTCTGGTTTATTGAGATAATTTTTGGAAAGAGTGGTTCACCTGTAAAGAAGACTTATAAAACACTGGTGAGACCTATTCTTGAGTACTGCTCAAGTGTTTGGGATCCATACCAGTTCAGATTTAAGGATAACATCAAAGCAATTCAGAGTTGGGCTGCCAGATTTGTTACCAATACGTTCAAACAAAACTAATGCTTTGGGAGCTCAAATGGGAATTCCTGGAAGGAAGGCAGCATTGTTTTTGGGAACAACTAGTGAGAAAATTTAGGGAACCGGCATCTGAAGCTGACTGCCGAACAATTCTGCTGCCACCGACATATATCACACATAAGGACCACAAAGATACGATATGAGAAATTAGGGCTAATACGGAGACGTACAGGCTGTCATTTTTCCCTTGCTCTATTTGCGACTGGGACAGGAGGGGGAATATGATGTACAGGGTACCCACTGCCACACACTTCATGGTGGCTTGCGGAGTGTCGATGTAGATGTAGATGTAGTGCAAGAAGTATAGCAGTATGTTCACGATTTAGGAGTCACCAGAGGGTGTCCATAGGACGAGCAGTGATAAACTATGTTTTATAATGTAAGCCATCTGATGCAAACGGTGTATGATCAAAAGAACATTGTATAATAGGGACCAGCAGAAGGAAGCAGTACTACTATGTCCCACGGATGCATTCATGTTCTCCCTTCAGACTAATTGGTGATCATATGAACAGCTGTTTACCTCCCCTTTAAATCTGAATATCAGGAATTTACAAACTTCTGAAAACAATGAAGTCATACCATTCAAACAATTATCAACAAGTTCAAATAACAATAAATGTTACTTACTTATGAAAACTGCAATCTAAGACTGTCACGGGTGGGATTGGGAATAGCCAGTGGTTGGGCTTGGCTAGAGGTCTGAAGATCATCATGTGATGATTGAAACTGGTCACATTTTAATAAATGTGCACTGCGATCTGACTTTTACAATTAGTTTCAAATATTATATTTTGATTGCTGATATCTCCAATAATGTTTCCAAAAATAACTGTTCTTGTAATTAAATTTATTATATCAATTTATAGTTGAATCAGCAGCTAACATATTTAGGCTTTACTTGATATTTAAATAACCTTATAGGGAAGTTTTGTTGCCTACATAAGAGATAAATTTCATTACAGTATTACTTTGAAGTCATGAGTACGTAGTTATTTCTATTTAAAAAGTTCATCACTTAAAAAAAAAACTAAGCAGATGATAACTCATTCACTTTCAGAAATTTCTTAATTTCCTGAAAATCCTTAGTACAATGTGTTTCTAGCATGTTTGATGTCTGCAATCAGGAGAACAGATGAACTTATTCAAATTCGATGTAGGATACATCCCTCTCATCTTGAGTGGAGAAGACCTCTTGTAGCTGTAGGTGTACGTGTAGGAAACATGTAGCAGTCCTCAGCAGTAAAGGAGCCTAAGTCAGTTGCAAATTCTAACAGAAACAAGAAGGTTCTGCAGGTAGGTAGTTCACATGGCAGATGTGGAGCCAGCAGTTGCAAGGAAGTGTTGGGCTGTAAGTACCAGGTCACCAACATTGTGAAGCCTAGTGCAGGGTTGGCTCAGGTGACTGTTAACATAGGGGAGTTATGTGGGAATTTTATGAAAGAGTATCAGATAGCGATAGTGGGTGGAGCTGGGAATAGTCTTGATAGGTACAGGGAGTATGCTGTAGGTGGTGACTTGGTAAAGATAGCTACTCAAACTAGTGACACTAATGTACACTTCGTGCAACTACTTCAGTGTCATGATTGGCCTCATCTTAATGCTACTGTTAGGCATGTTAACACAGGGCCAGAGAAGGCACTGATGGTGGAGGGCATGACTCACATTGCAGTTGTGCCAGTTGAGTCTATCTATAGATGGGGTTTTCCTAGGCATGGCCTGCACCTTGACAGGTATGGGAAGGGGAGGCTGCCAAAGCTTACAGGTGACAGTGTAGTGGGTGGTAGTGAGATCACTCTTGGAAAAATTCCTGTAGTAGTTGGTGTTACAGCTGCGCCTTTTTAGACTGAAGTCAGCTTACAGGTATCGCTGCTCAAAGGAAGTTCCTCTAAAAAAAGAATCACCTTCAGATGAGATCAGATATCCAAGTAGTGGAGGAATTAGCATATTTCATCAAAATATAAGAGGTATTAAGACAAAGTTAGTGAACTGCTTATAGATGTTGACACTGACATTACTGCCATATCGGAGCACCACTTAAATAACTTGACAATTCAGAGACTTTCTTCACAGGGTAGAGATTAGTTAGCTGTTTTTTAACGAGTTATTTGTGGAGTGGCCAAGTGTACAAAAAACAGTATTCTATTTGAGTCTGTAGACATATAACAGCATTGCACTGAACAGGCATTTGAATGCTGTGCAGGGGCAGTTGAATTTAGTGAAATTAGATTTCTAATTGTTGCTGTTTATAGGTCCCCTAACTCTGACATCAGAGCATTTCTGCTCAAGCTATAGAGGGTTTTTTGTTCACTTTATGGCAAGTGCCAAAAATTAGTTGTCTGTGGCGACTTCAATATTAATTCTGTAAGCGACTGTTTGAGAAAAAGCATGTTGGAAGATCTAAATTCATGTGATCTGGTTTTTTTTTCCGCCCCCAACCAGGATGCTGGGGAACAGCGGCACAGCCATAGACAATTCTTTCAGATGGGCATTCCATCAGTAAAAGGGCGAATGGCCTTCCAGACCATGGTGCACAAATGTTAATACTAAGAGGTTTTTGTATCCAACAAATGTTGCATATAATTACAAACTATGCAGAAAAGCTAATCCAATGACAATAGAGAGTTTTTTAAACCTCGTTAAGGAACAAGAGTGGCAGGATGTTTATAGTACCAAAAACATAGATGACAAATATAATGCTTTCTGTAACACATTTCTCATGCTCTTTGAAAGTTGTTTTCAATTAGAACATTCTAAACAGGGTATTAACAGTAAAAGCCACCCTGGTTGGATGACTAGAGGGATAAAGATATCATGCGGAACAAAGCGGGAATTATATCAAAATGTTAGAAGTAGTCTCAACCAAGCTACAACAGAACATTAGAAACAGTACTGTAAGGTGCTTAAAATGTTATCAGGAAGGTAAAGAGTATGTGGCACATAAATAGAATAGTCAGTTCATAGGATAAAATTAAAATCGTGTGGTAGGTTGTGAAGGAAGTGTCTGGTCAGCAGCACAAGGTCGACGATATAGGGTCAGTTCATAGTAAAAATATTTCTGTTACTGGTCAGTCAGATATAAGTACAGTATTTAACAATCACTTTCTGAGCATTGCTCGTGAATTAATTAACAACTTAGTTCCTACAGGGAATCATATAACTCTTGGAAAATGCCTTTCAAAGATTGATGTCTGAAATACTCCTCTGTGGTACTGAGAAGGGGGAGAATGAGTCATTAAGTCACTGAAGACTAAGGACTCTCGTGGATATGATGGGGTGCTTAGCAGAACATTAAAATACTGCACTGCACATGTGAGCCCTATATTTAGGCATATTTGTAATTTTTTCTTTAAGAATGTTCAGTTTCCTGAACTATTAAAGAACTCAGTAGTGAAACCACTTTATACAAAGGGAGAAAGGGATATTGCAGACAATTTTAGACCTATTTCTATCCATCAGTGTTTGCTAAATTTATTAAAACGGATGTGTGTGTAAGGATAATTGATAATTTTATTTCACATAATTTGCTGTCAAAGGTACAGTTCAGTTTTAGAAGTGGGTCAACAAATGAAAATTCTATATTCTCTTTTCTCTGTGAGGTACTGGAGGGATTAAACAAAATGTTTTGAATGATAGACATCTTTTTTGATTTAACTACCACATTTGATTGTAACTTCCTGGCAGATTAGAACTGTGTGCTGGACCGAGACTCGACTCGGGACCTTTGCCTTTTGCAGGCAAGTGCTCTACCAACTGAACTTTCCAAGCACGACTCAAGCCCCGTCCTCACAGCTTTACTTCTGCCAGTACCTCGTCTCCTACCTTCCATATAGCTCAGTTGGTAGAGCGCTTGCCCGTGAAAGGCAAAGGTCCCGCGTTCGAGTCTTGATCCGGCACACAGTTTTAATCTGCCAGGGAGTTTCATATCAGCGCACACTCTGCTGCAGAGTGAAAATCTCATTCTGGCATTTGATTGTGTTGATACACAATATTTTTCCAGAAGTTGGACCATTATGGAATGTGGGGAGTAGCTCACAGTTGGTTCACCTCTTACTTTAACAACAGACAGCAAAAGGTTGTTATCCACAATGTTGAGAATGGCTGTGACGTGGGTTCTAACAAGGGAACCTCCCCATCGCACCCCCCTCAATTTAGTTATAAGTTGGCACAGTGGATAGGCCTTGAAAAACTGAACACAGATCAATCGAGAAAACAGGAAGAAGTTATGTGGAACTATGAAGAAATGTGCAAAATATACAAACTGAGTAGTCCACGAGCAAGATAGGCAACATCAAGGATAATATGAACTCAGGAGCGCCGTGGTCCCGTGGTTAGCGTGAACATCTGCGGAACGAGAGGTCCTTGATCAAGTCTTCCCTCGAGTGAAAAGTTTACTTTCTTTATTTTCGCAAAAAATTATGATCTGTACGTTCGTTCATTAACGTCTCTGTTCACTGTAATAAGTTTGGTGTCTGGATCCATATTGCCCACGGAATACATCTCACGTATTTAATGCACTCTTGTCCAAAGTAGCGAACAGTCAACTGCCAGCCAGGGAGCCTCGTTAGCCGGAATACTCTCTCTTCCATGCGCTGTAGTCGACTGACGTCGTGTGTTTCGATGTTTGTTTAGGTGTAGCGTCCCCATACTAACAGCACAGTTACCTCGCATTGAATGGACGGACGGACAGGTAATAACTGTCTGAAAATAAAAAAATTAAACTTTTCACTCGAGGGAAGACTTGCACCAAGGACCTCTCGTTCCGCAGCTGCTCACGCTAACCCCCTTTTTTTTCTCTTTCTCTCTTCTTTTCCAATTTATTGGTCATAACATTCCACAGTAGTACATAATTTTCAACTGACATTTAAAAGTAATAAAACAAACTAAAATTAATTACAGGTTCCTTGACATTTTAGAAAAAGTCCAAGTCTAAACCAGATAGTGGGACCACGGCGCTCCTGAGCTCACACTATCCTTGATGTTGCCTATCTTGTGCATGGACTACTCAGTTTGTATATTTGCTTATTTTTTTCATAGTTCCACACAACTTCTTCCTGTTTTCTCAATTGATCTGTGTTCAGTTTTTCAAGGCCTATCCACTGTGCCAACTTATAACTAAATCTGAGGGAGGTGCGATGGGGAGGTTCCCTTGTAAGTGGGGCATGGTCAAATAAGGGGTGCCCCTGGGGTCAGTATGAGGCCATTCCTATTCCTTATTTACATAAATGATATGCCTTCTAGTATTACAGCGAGTCTAAAATATTTCTGTTTGCTGATGACACTAGCTTGGTGGTAAACAATGTTGTGTGCAACACTGGCATCGTTTCCGATAGTGCAGCTCATGACATAAGTCCTGGCTTGTAGAAAATAAACTAATGCTAAATCATAGTAAGACTCTGTTTTTATAGCTTCTAAGACACAATTCAACAAAACCCGACATTTTAATTCCACAGAATGGGTATACAATTAGTGAAACTAAACATTTCAAATTTCTAGGTGTTCAGAGAGATACTAAACTGTTGTCAGAATCTCACGTTCAGGATCTCGTTCGAAGACTTAATGCTGCCATTTTTACAATCCGAGCAGTATCTGAAGTAAGTGCTAGTTCGACAGCAAACGTAGTCTACTTTGCTTATATTTACTCACTTATGGCATATAGTATTATATTTTGGGGTAACTCTTTCCATTCTCAAAGGATAGTTTTTGCTCACAAAAAGGCAGTTCGGGCAATAAGTGGTGTAAGTTCGCGAACCTCTTGTTGATCTCTGTTCATTGGTCTGGGTATTCTCACATTGGCCTCTCAATACATAGATATTATTTACTGTTGTTTCTTGTTAACAATATCAACTTATTCCTAAAAATTGGTAGCTGCCACTTAATACCAGACAGAAACCCAATCTGCATTTGGATCACTCTTCCTTGACTCTTGTGCAGGAAATGTCAGTATACTGGTGCATCCATTTTCAACAAGCTACCACAAGAATTCAAACATCTTAGCAGTAATCCATGCACTTTCCAACTGAAACAGAAAATTTCCTGATGGGTCACTACTCCTATTTTGTCGAGGAGTTTCTTGAAAAATTAAGCTGATTCCTGTGTCATACTGTTGATTGTGTTACATAAACTTATGCCTTCTCTTTTTTTGGGTTCATTAACATTTTATTTTATCTGTTAGCACTTTTATGTTGTAATTCCATGTACTGACATGTTCCATGACCTTGGAGATTTGTTCCTCAATATGGTCCTACAAAACTAGATGTGTAAAATAAAAGGTAAATAAAACTTTGAACACCTTCACTGACATCTCTACAGATTTCACACAGATAATTTGAATTTCACAATTTTCTAGAACAGTCTCTCTGCAATTGTAGTGCAGCTATAATGAATGGGCTGACTTCCTTCCGCTGTTAGTAATTCCAACAAAATAAATGTTCTTGGCAGATTTTTTCCCCACCACTGGTTCTGACCCTGTAAATTTTCCGAGATCGTATGTATCTAAGTCTTCGAGATATGATCGTTCAAACAATGAAAACGCCAGCTAGGAATATCAACAATGTAGGAAAAGATGAATTGCTACTTACCATAAAGATGACATGTCAAATTGCACACAGGCACAATTAAAAGACACTTACATAAAGCTTTCAGCCGCAGCCTTCATTAGTAAATGAGAGACATGAACACACCATTCACACACACAAGCAAGCACCCCTCATACACATGTGGTCACCAACTTCAGAAACTTGGGTTGGGATGCAACTATCATGTGGGATGCAAGCAGCACTCTGCAGGAATTAGATTGGGGAAGGGATAGTGTACGAGTGGGGAAAGAGAGAAACCTTGTCTGGAGTGTGCAGGGCCAACAGGTGCAGCATCAGGAGGTTTTGGGGCAAGGAGGTGGGGCAAAAAGCAGCAAAAATGGAGAGGAGCAGGGGAAGATGGGCAGATGCATTGGCAGTGGCTGCAAATAAACAGCATGAGAGATGAGAATGCAGAGGAGATGATGGGCAGAGGGGCTAGAAACTATTGAGTGGAGGATGTGGGGATGGTATTTTATTGTAGGTTGAGGCCGGATGTGTTGTGAGGGTAACTCTCATCTGCGCAGTTCAGAGAAGCTGATGGTGGAGGGAAGGATCCAGATGGCTCTGGTAGTGAAGCAGCCACTGAAATCAAATGTGTTACATTCATCTGCATATTCAGCCTTGCCACAAGTTTCCCCAAGTGAAATTCCATGACATTTCTCTGATTTCCAAACAAGTTTTATCATTTTTCCCTGACAAATTTTGAGAGCTCAAGTGTAAGAAAGACATAAGTTGACAAAAAAATGTAAGGACTTACGTATTTCTCCCTCATTCTGTTTTGTTTTGTTTTAGAGTGTAAAAGCAACTAGGGTCATATGCGCCCATGTCAAAACTGTGAAACATGAAGACAAAGAAAGAAGTTAAAAACGACTACTTCTCAATCCCCAATGATGGAAGAGAAGAAAACTAAAAACAGGGACATGAGGAAAGGTCTATAAAATATGCAGTAGTGACAGCAGCAGCTACCACCACCTGATGACATCGAGCAGTTGCATCGATCAAATATTGTGCAAGTTACACAATATGTACCGGCAGCAAACCCGAGAAGCGTATTTGCAATAGATCCACCGGGAAAGCATGAAAAGGCACAGGTAAGGATAATGATTGTAAGATATTCCACCTGGTCATCATAACTGGGGAAATTGTGTTCGTCGAAGGTCGCCAGGGAGGAGTAAAACCTCAAGTCGGCCTTAGTAAGCTGCGATTTGGGTGTGCACAGAAGTGGGGGTAGGAGTCAGCAAACAGATAGCACATGAGAAATGGTTGCTAGAGTACGTGACAGAAAGAACGGATCACTCAAGATGATGAGGAAGATGCACAGTGCAGAAGGATAGGTGGTCCAAATGGGAATAGGTGTGTGAAGTGTCTGAAAGAAATGTGGGTGCTCCTGTGCTAAGGCAGGAAAGGTTAACTTGATTAAGAAGGTAAGCCAAGAGGGCATCTCTTGAACAGGTTCTGGGAGAACCCCAAATGGAATGGTGGGCATTAAAGTCACCGAACAGCATAAATTGGTGAGGTAGCTGCCCAATAAGGTGGAGGAAGTCGGCCCTGGTGACAGCAAATGACAAAGGGATGTAAATGGTACAAGGGGAAAAGATCAAGTGAGGAAGGAAAAGGCAAACTGCAACAGCCTGAAGATGTGTAGTCAGGGAGATGGACTGGCTATGAATGTCGTCCCAAATGAGCAGTATGACTCCACCATGAGATGGAGTGCCAACCTCAGGCCGAAGGTCAAAATGGACCAGGAAGAAATGCGAAAGCTCAAACTGGTTGTGAGGACGCTGTAATTCTGAAAGCAGCTGTAAATCCTCTTTGCACAATTGAAGACCGTGAACGTTCCATTGGAAGAGAGTCATGATGAGGAAAAAATGAAGTGGTGTCACCTCAGCAGCTGCCGAGTGCCAGCCTGCGAAGACTTGCTGCTACAGGGTACCGAGGCAGGAGGATACTGCTCCATGAGGTCCACATAAGCATCAGCTTTCTTCTGCTGTTGGCCTGTAGAGTCCAACACAGAAAGACAGTCGGTGGTGTGCACCAGCAACACAGAGGCCAGCTGGGTGAAGGTATCACATGGCGACACCATCAAAGACAATCTTTGAGTCGGCAAAGGAAAAGACTCCTTGACTAGGTTAGACTTCTTTGAGCCTTGCTGGTTAGCAGAGGAAGGCTCAGGTATTGGTTTGCTGGAGGGTCATAGGAAGTCTTCACAGGAGCATTCCCTCTGTCCTTTCTGGCCTGCTAGTGACTTCACCCCTTGAGGCAAGAGTTTGATAGCTTGTTGCACAGCTGGACGAGGGGACTGCGATGTTACCACGACACTGGGCGATTTCACATTCTCAGAGCTGAATTTTAGGTCACATTTCCAAATGGCTACGTCCTTCATAGTATTACAAGTGCCAGATGGTAGAACACAGAGTTTGCAATTAGCCAGAAGCTTGTGAACAACTGGGTAAGGAACTTTTTCCTTGACCCGGACCTCTTTGACACTTCGCTCATTGAGATACATGGGACAATCTCGAGAGGAAGCAGCATGGTCGCCATTGCAGTTGATACAGCAGGGAGAAGGAGGTGGGCAATCGCCCTCCTGTACGTCCCTAATGCAGATTACACATTTGGCCAGGTGTTGATAACACGTTCCAGTGTGGTTGAAATGATGACACTGGTAGTAGTGCATTGGGTTTGGAATGTATGGTTAGACTGGGAGAACCTCATAGCCTGCTTTGATCTTGATGGAAGCACCACTCTATCGAAGGTGAGAAAAGGAGTGGGTGTGGGCACTAAGGAGGCTGGATTTTGGCCTCGGTCAGATCATTAAGCAGCCTAGTGCAAACCCTACCTGTCAACCTGTGGCTGAGAATTATGCATTACTCAGTCAAATGTTACATGTCAGACACATGGGGCTGCCTTCAGGAGCACACAGGGAGGAAGAAGAAAAAAAGAGGAGCCTCACGCGAAAGTGAAGGAAGTATAGGAGAAGGTGAACCAAGAAAGGAAAAAGGAATGAAAAACAGTGGTGAGACTGTTCTTGTCAGCTACGGACAGTGCAGGACATTCCCAAAAACACCCCAGACATGTTCCCCAAAGGAGGGGAAAAAGAACAGCAAGACGATAAGACATGCAGCATGGTAAGGGAAAAGATGCTACAAAGGCTGGGGCCCGTGGTGGATTTCTTCCCCGTGTGAGCAACATCAACATCTTTTGTAATGACTGTGTTTAGATGGAGAAAGCAAGGCAAATGGTATGTGTGTTCCATTAAGACCACTGGTGTTATTTTATTTCAATAAAATGAAACACACTGTGACAAAAATACACATATCCTTGTTGTCACAAGACAGATTTAAAATACATTCACTGATTTCTGAAATCACGCCAGAAAAAAGTGAGCCTATTGAAAGAAGTGTGCAATGCATGGAAGAATTGTGTAAATCAACATTATGGGTGACCACCAATAAAATGTTGGTTTTACTGTGTTAATTATTGCCAGTTATTAGTCACTGTGTTATGTCTTATTATTTTACAGGTATTGTGTGATTTTTCTGTTGAGATATATATGATTACATGAACCGCCAGCAACTGCCACAAATTTCTTCTTCTTATCATCCATACTTTCTGATACATAAATTATATTTGAAGTGGTAACATTTACTAGAATAAATGAAATGTCCATAGAATGCCGTACTGTACAAGGTACTTGTGGTGAGATGGCCGCAATTCCTGAAATCTGTTGCCCGCAGCTTCTGGCCTGCCGAGGAGCACTGCAGTCCTGGGTCCTTGGATAAACCAAGAAAATCTCCAGCATTATGTCACTAACAGACCCAGACTGCAGGCAGATTGGTGAGACCAGATCCGATGGGCAGGGCTTACACATTAGTGGGAAATGATGGGCTTCAGACAAGCACACCCAATCCATTAAAGATACCTACAGAAATGGCCTGCAGTTTTGAACCGTCATGGAAGTCCACTTGTGTGGCCAGCTATTCATGTGTTACAAACACCACGTTGATGAAATGAGACCAATGAGATTTTTCCAGTGCCTTGAAAATTTCCCTAATATTTCCCTGACACATTTGAAATTACTTAATATTCCCCGATTTCCAGGACTTGTGCCAACCCTGATATTGTGCCACAGTTTGGCGGTACCTGTTCATGCTGGTGGACAGCTAGCTTGTAGTCATACCAATATAAAAGGCTATGCAGTGACTGTGCGGGAGCTGGTAATTGACATGTCTGCTTTCACAAGTAGCCTGGCTCCTGATGGCATAGGACAAACCTGTGGCAGGACTGGAATAGGAAGTGCTGGATGGACTCTCAGAGATATAACCTGCAAACAGAGCTCCCATGCCATGTCCTCTCACACCTCCAATCCTTCCACCAGCCCCAAGAACCAGAAACAAATGAGAGTCCCCTTCATCACCCAGTACCACCTCAGACTGGAACAATCAAACCACATCCTTCACCGGGGTCTTAATTACCTCTAATCATGCCCCGAAATGAGGGACATCCTGCTGACATACTTCTCACCCCTCCTAAAGTGGTGTTCCATCGCCCATCCAAGCTCCACTACATGTTAGTCCATCCATATGCCACTCCCAAACTGAACCCCTTGCCACAAGGATCATACCCATGTGCAATACCTGCGCAATCAACCCAACCAGCAGTTCCTATTCCAGTCCTGACACAGGTTTATCCTTCCCCATCAGGGGCAGGACACCTGCGAAAGCAGCCATGTCATTTACCAGCTCTGCTGTGATCATTGCATAGCTTTTTATATCGGTATAACTACCAACCAGCTGCCCACCAGTATGAATGCCCACTGCCAAACTGTGGCCAAGAGAGAAGCAGACCATCCTGTGGCACGACACACAGCTTAACATAACACACTTGATCTCAATGGCTGCTACCCAAGCCATCTGGATCCTTTCCTCCACCACCAGCTTTTCTGAACAGCACAAATGGCAGTGACCCTTACAACACATTCCCTGCTTCCATAATTATCCTGGCCTCAACCTACAATGAAACACTGTCCCCACACCCTCCACTCAACAGTTTCCACCCCCTCTATCCTATTACCTCCTCCCGATTCTCATCTTCCATGCTGTTTATTTGCAGCCCCCTGCCAATGCACCTGTCCGTCTTTCCCTGCTCCTCCCCATTTTTGCTGTATTTTCCCCCACCTCCCTACCCAAAACCACTTGAGTTGTGCCTGTTGGCAATCTAGTCCCCGTACATTCCACCAGACAGCATTCATCTCTCTCCCCAACCCTCCAGATTACTGCTTACATCCTACATGATAGTTGCATTCTGACCCAAGATGCTGGAGTTGGCAGTCGTGTGTGCACGGGGTGTGCTTGCTTGTGTGTGTGAATGTTGTGTGTGTCTCTTTTACTGACGAAGGCTGTTGCAGAAAGCTTTATGTAAGTGTCTTTTAATTGTGCCTGTGTGCAAACTGATGCATCGTTTGATAAGTAGCAATATATATTTTCCTACATTATAGATATGATTGTTCATCACTCATCTCAGAATCTGCATAGATGAGAGAATGAAGACTGGATGTAAGGTTGGAAAGCTTGATTTCAATATTTGGATATTCTTGCTTAAAGAAGCTTCCTTTACTGTTGCACTGATGTAATGTTTCTGTAAATTAACTCTATTCCTTCATGACCTTTTAGGACTTGTGAAAAACTGCTGCTCCCCAGTCTTCTCTTCCACCAATGCACCCGTTAGTCTCTCTCATTTTCCCTCCTCTACTACTATGATTTCTGCTCTCTCTCTCTCTCTGCTACCCTCTCAACCCCCCCATTGCTCCTTACGGCCCTAACCTGTCCCCATTACGTCCTTGCATGCACCCACAAGCAGCATTACACCCTCAGCCACCTCTAAGCCACTAACCCTCTCCCTCCCTGCACCAGCCTCATCCTTACCCCTACCATCCAGATTGATTTCTCCATCAGTCGCAGTTACTCGCAGTCCGGCCTCAGTAGCCAGAGATAGGTGTGTGTGTGTGTGTGTGTGTGTGTGTGTGTGTGTGTGTGTGAGGGGGAGGGTGGCTTTTGTAAGAAAGCTCACATGTATAGGTATTTTTGTTTTCTCTGTCTGTGCCTCTACATTTCCTCTATATGGTGAGTAGCAACCTGCCCTTTTCATAATATTGTCATAGTATATATATAAATAAATATTTAGTTATCAGCAAGAAACAAGAAGTAGCTATTTAATACCACTGGCAGACTGCTGCTGAATATGGGTTTAAGGAGACTAAACATCTAAGATCATCAGTCCCATATTACTAACACAGGATGGAATCAATATACCCACCTGTCTGTATCTACAATAAATTCTATATGCAAGTGTGAGAGAGTTTTCTAAATGTTTGCACAATATGTACCTGAGGCAGGACAGGTACCAAACCAGTATTCACCTAGTGGTATGCGAATATCTGCCTAAAAACCATATCCAGGGTGGCCAGCACATCATCCCTTGTCATTAATCCACGGGGCAAATTTGAAATGGGCCCGGAGCACCTCACCATCCCAGAGGTGAGTGGTTTAATATGCACAGATATTCGTATGGCGATATAACTGATAGAGTGACAGCTTTTTTTTTTAAAAGTAACAGCATTCATGCCAATTTATCAGGTTACAATTACCTGACCTAAGCACAAATAGCACTAAGCAGCACAGACACAGTTTACTGCAAACACAGAATACATATTAAACTCTGAAGAGTTGCTTCTTTCTTGTTAAAGTGTACCTTACTCATTTCATGTGCCTAAGGGTTCTCCTTTTTTTATAAGCTATACAGAACTGTATAAATGAAAGAATGGTTACACCAAAAATGGCACACAGTTCTTTATTTCACCTGCCAGGGAGGTTGCAGCCAGTGTTTTCTAGGGTGCTTAAGGAATTTATCTTAGCGACTTTCTTGAAAAGAGCAAAATAGTATTATTTACCAACCACATGAAAAATTATGGGAGAAGTGTCCTAGACTGCAAACAAAACAAAAAGCTTTCTTTTGCAACAATCATTGGTTGACTCGGCAAACTGTACTGCTCTTATAGTGGCCAGACACAACTGTAAGTACTTGCCCAGCAGAGGATAGCCATGTGTTGCTTGGAAACAAGGGGTCTCACTGAGGAAACAGAGTACTTGCAATTGCAGCATTGTTGACAGTGATACTTGCACTGCTGGGGGTGAGGCTGGCTAATAGATTTTTAAGATGAAATGTTGGTGTATTCAAAGTGTGCAAAAATATCTGCCACCTTCTGACATAGATCTACTCCACATCTAAAGAAATATGTCACTGTGAAACATGTTTAGAACAATGATGATGATGATGGCATCTGTAGATAGAATTTTGCAGACCTTTCCTGAAATGTAATTGAAGAAAGGTATCTACTAGTGAGTTTCACTTCCAAGTTGGCATTTTTTTCTCCCTTTGTACACATAACACGTCAGTCACATCACAGTACTGGCCACATTAGGATAATGCTAGTGAAGGGAATCAATGAAGTTCTTGGTGTGGCATACATTGTGACATTCACCAGAAATGATTTGAATAAAATGAACAAGCTCTGGCACATAACTAGGCCCTAACAGAGCATTTGCTTTTATCTTCGTAACATATAAACATAATGAATTACACAGTGTGTGGCACAAAAATGGGCTGGTAAAGAATAATTAAACTTGGAATGGTATTACTGGGAACACTGAACGTTTGCAATGCATTTCGGGTATGTATACCATTTGCTGAGATGGAACTTGCTGTGGCTGCAGAGGTCCTTTACAAAAACAGTGACTGGGGTTGCTACTGCTAGATGGGAATACCTTCATTATTTCAACTTTAGACAGAATGATCCTATATCTATGGCACATGCAATCAGGTTATGGGTGAAAAACTTTGAAGCAAGAGGAAGTGCACCTATTTGCTAGTAAGGCCCACAAATTGCCTCCCACAGAAACAAAATGAGGAGGTGTGGAATTTTGTAACCAACAGTCCAAAGCATTCTGTGAGACAAATTGTGGAAGTGCAGAATTTTATGGAATGATTTAAAGTTGGAAACACACAAGATACGGGTTATAAACAGTTAAATGAAAATGATTATGTAAAGTGAATGACTGCCTGTAGCATTCACGACTAAAATTAGTGATAATGAAGGCTGCTTAATTCTTCTATGGATGAGTGCTCAGAAACATTTTCATCTCACAGGTTATGTCAACAAACAAAATTGCCAGTACTGGAGCCAGTGTATCACAGTACGATGTGCTGTCTCTTTAATGAGCATTATCAATCCTTCCCTTTTTGAGGATGAACATGGATGAGCAACTGCAGTCATTGGTCAGCAGTATGCTGCTGTGGTTGACACATTCTTAGTACCTGAACTGTAACAGTTTTCTGCAAATGAGTATTGATTTCAGCAAAATGGTGCTACATCTGACTGTGCTCAAATTTCAATGGCAGCAATGCGTAGAGTGTTTGGTAACCACATCATTTCAAGGAATGGGGAGATTTTGTGGCCTCCCAGATTTCCTGACTTACCTTCCATAGACTTCTTTCCTCACCTTTTCTGTTTAGTATTTCATATTTCATACTTTGTTGATCCAATTTTTTTTAAAAACATTCTTTCACAGTGCCACAGTTCACATGCTTCAGTTTCTTCTTCTCTGGATTTCACTTCCATACTATACTGCACTCCAAATGTGCACTTCTTATTCAGTTCCATATCAATATCTAATATCAGGAGGGTTCTTTTATTGAAGAGAGTTTTCTTCATCTTTGTCAATATACTTCTGATATACTCCTAGCTTCAGCCAGCCTGTGTAATTTTGATTTCTAGACTGGAGAAGTCTTTCACTTTTACTACTAAGTTGTTCCCAATTTTGACATTAAAGTGCCAGCTATTCACTTGCCACTACAGCTACACAGCACACACCCATGACTGGCAAGTGGGCACCCTTCAGTACCACAAACGTTTCCTGCCATGGCCAGCAAGTGTGCTGACAATCTAAATACTGGATGGAACATGCACTGCATGTATGAAAACATTTCAGGCAGCATCAATAGGTTGATTTGTTGCCAAAGTACCCTCTAGAAGCAGACAAGGAAACTTGTGGTTCTGGACTCATCACAAGAAATGCCAACCTCACTACCTGTACCGCGAGGATTGCAGTCAAGAGTGCTGCAATTGTGAGTGCTATTTTTCCTTTGCAAGACACTTACCCTCCGAGTAAAACACCGGTATCCTACCACCGGACAGGTAATTATCCGCCCAGCCAATATGAGAGCAATTCAGTTCGCTCAGCAAATTAAGGATATTCTATCTGATGCATCCACAAAGACAGCAACTCCAGTGCTGAATGGGACCCAGATGTGTCCGATACTCCTCCTGGATACTAGTGCCTTCAGAGCCCTCTACGAGTTGCCAGCAGTCCACCATGAGCAATGGTCTGTAACCTTGGGTTCTGTGGACTTGAATTCCAGAACCTGGTATCCTGAGGTCTTAGACTTTTCCAATGATTGTATAGTTTGGACGGCTGTCCAAGTTGTGGGATCCATGTTGGCTCAGAAATTTATTTTGTTAGACTTACAGTGAGTGTTTTCTGGCAGTCTGAGATAAAGACTTGTCACTGATTATCACACTATAAGGAAGTTTCCAGTGTGACTGATTTAACTGCAACCCTTGATGTTAACAAGAAGTGTGTCTATATTATTGCTACTGAATTGTTTACTGTTACTGACCTATCTGGGAGCCTGTTCTTTATGTGTGTGCCCATTCCAGATTACATAATTAAACAAGTAGTTACTCTTCTTTCTACTACACTTCAACGCCTTCATCTCTATGCTGTTTGTTCCTAAGCCACATTTGTGCCAAGTTTGTTGTCCACTCCACTGAAGAGGTCCTGTCAGTCCCCCTTACACTTGGCCAGAAAGGCTATGTCACCTGCAAACCTTAGCACTGGAATCTGTTCCCCTTACATTTTTAGTTTTCTCCCATAATTTTCCTACCCTTCATTTACCGCTTCTTTGACATATAAGCTGAATGACAGTGGTAATAAGGCGCATCTCTGTCTTGCACAGCAATGTGTATTTCCTCACCTTCCACTTCCATTACTCTCACAAGAGCTTCGTAAATACAGAAAATAATTTATGTTTGGTTCTGTCCTTTAGCCACCATATTCTCATGATTGTGAACATCTTAGTCTAATTTAAAGTCTTGAAGGCTTTCCCTAGGACCACAACCTGATTTTTCTTCACTCTTCCATAGATTTCGTAGTACAGTATCAGAACAGCTTCTCCGGTAGCTTTTCATTTCTAAAAGTAAACTGCCCTTCCTTCAATACATCTGCAATCTTTCTTTATATTCTCATGTACATTATTCTGATTAGCAATTTACAAGAGTAACTTGCAAGTCTAATCATTACGTAGTTTTCACATTTATAGCTACCTTTTTTTGTTAATGTGATGTTAATGTTGACCTGGAAATGTGATCAGAAATTTCTGTTTCATATAATTTGACACCAATTCAAGTATTCTAATCCCTGTATCTCCAACAGATTTCAGTAGTTTGTATACCATATATCTTTGACTCTAAGCCCTAATCTTCTTTATAAATAATGTCAGTCCATAGTCATGTAAGAATCATTAAGTTATTTATCTTATTTTCACAGGCATATTGTCCAGAGCAAAATATTCTCAGGCAAATATGAGAAATAGCTCATTTGGTCAAGACTTTTGTAGGCTCATAACGCATACAGCCTACAGTATTTTTTATTCATATTCACTTAATCTTTCACTCCGGTCCCACATAAAATCACTACATAGGATGAAGGCTTCTGTTTAATTATGTGAAGTTTTAAATTCACTTTTTTTTTTTAAAGCATTAATGCAAGTGGATCATATAGACATGCCATCGTTAGAGCACCGCACAAAACATGCAAGGAGGATATAGAAACAGGCATCCCTGGCACTGAAAAACAGTTGAAATAGCTGAAAACTTCAACTTTGATCCCATATTTAGTTGGCATTTATTGCAAATCTCTCATCCAGCAAAAAGTCCCAAACTACTAGAGGGTGGGGGGTTAGGGGGATCCAAGAGACTGAGTTCTATAAACAAGATAGGTAAAAGAAGGGACCCAAAAAATAGAGCAGTAGCCTTTATTGTCACTTTCTGCAAATTCTTGAGCACATTCTAAGTTCAAATATTGTAAATCTCCTTGAGATAGCAAAGTTGCTTCTGTCCACAAATTAGCAGGGTTTTAGAATGCACCACTTACACAAGACCCCATTTACCTTTTTTTTCACACGGTAACCTGCGAACCATAGGTGAAAGGCAATAGGAAGATTCCATATTCCTAACTTTTCAGAAATTATTTGACATAGTGTCACAATACAGACTGTTAACAAAGATTTGAGCATACAGAATAGGTTCTCAGACATGTGGATGGCTCAAAGACTTCAAGTAATAGAATCCAGTATGCTGTCCTGGATGGTGAGTCATCAGAGACGGAGGTTGTTTTAGGAATGTCCCAGGTAGGCCATTTGTTGCTCTCTGTATACATAAATGATCTGGAAGATAGTGTGAGCAGCAGTCTGTGACTTTGCTAATGAAGGGAAAAGTGTTGATGAGTGAGGATGACTTCGACAGAATATTGCTTGGTGTGGTGTATGACAGCTTGCTCTAAGCATAGAAAAATATAAGTTAATGTAAATGGGTAGGAAGAAAACAATTCCATAATGTTTAAACACAGTATTAGTGATGGGCTGCTTGGCAGTCACATCAATTAACTATCTAGAAGGTACATCACAAACTGATATGAAACAGAATATTGAGCACCACCACCACACACCCACAATAATACATAATTTAGTCTTCAGTATTACTTTCTGCTCTTTTACTCTCTCATCCCCCCCCCCCCCCCCCTTGCCCCACACACACATGCACTGACAGCCAAAAAGATTACGACCAGTGCTCACAGCATGTAACACAATAAGGAAAGTGCAGCAGAGATGTATAGTGTATCATTTTAACAATGATAAAGGTTGCAAATGGAGAAATCCATTGACATAAGTGACTTTGACACAGGGCAGATTGTTATTGCTTTATGCCTGGGAACAAGCACCTTGGAAATGGCGAGGATAGTGAGCTATCATCCTGATCATTTATGGCAAGTGGCTGACGGACAGTGAAACAATGAGTAGGAGACAAGGTGTTGGAGATTCACACCTCATCACAGAACATGGAGGTCGGACATTTGATCCCTCTGAAAAGCAGCATAAGTGACTGTAAGTGAGTACAAGGTCAGTGCAGGCACAAGTGTTTCAGTGTACATGGTTCAGCACACAATGTAGAACATAAGGACTTGCAGCAGACACCTTCTACATGAAGATAGAGGATTTATCACTGCAAATATGTCATCTGGCCATACACACCACATTTCTTGTTACAGAAGGCTGACAGCTGTGCATGAATGTACTATGTTATGAGGAACACTCACATGGACTTCTTTTGGGCATGTGACAGTAATTGATGGCTTCATGAAAACTGTGAACTATGAGAAAATCATTGTGGACCACCTGCATCCTTTTATGTTTTATGTCGTCCTTGGTGGAGACGGCATCTTCCAGCAGGACAAATGTGTGTGTCACAAGTCTAGAAAGGTGGTACAGTGGTTTGAGAAGTGTGAGTGAGCTCATTTTGACATGTTGGCCTACAGATTTGCCTGATCTGAACCCAAATGAACACATTTGGGATGAAAACAGATAGCAGCTACATACCCACAAACAACAGGTCAGCAACTTGTGGGGATTGTGAGAGTGTTTACAGATATTTGGTGCCACCTATCTCTGGAAACTCACCATTGATGAATCCATGCTGCAGAGAATTGCTGCTGTACTGCATTCAAAAGGTGAACCAACAAGCTATTAAGGAGATGCACAAACTCTCTCATTCTCCTCCCCCCCCCCCTCCAAATCCCCCTATTCTCAGGACTCTGGATGCAAACAGAAATTGACAGAAAATGACAGTATCACATAGATTCTATATTTGACATGAAATTATTTATATTTTGATTACAATGCATTTCACATCTATGCAGATACTGCAAAGGTGATACATGAATCGGCAATAAAAGAAATAAATGTCTGTAAGCTGTAAAACCAGAAAATGAAGAAAGAGCCTTCACACAACGTAGTTTGCATTTCATCACCACAACCAACAGCTATATCTTTTTTATACAAGTTGCAAATGTGATAGAAACTTCAATATGTGGCAAAATCAGAACATGAAAGAAATGCTGTCCATGTAACATGATTAACTGGTATGTTGGATGCTCAAATACAATCACTCCTTTTGAAGCCTCATCTTAAGGTGAGCTGCAAAATACTTTTATCAGCATTTATTTGAAATTTTATGTTATAATACTAGTAGCACATGAACATGAATATATCACTTCTCTGTCCTATATCTATACCACTGTTAAAATTTATTGAACTATGCCACATACCTTCTGCATGGTTTGCAAAGAAGTACTGCAAAAGCTCTATTTGAGCAGTGTATCTTTGAACCAGATACAAGTATTATAGCAGGTTAAACAGAAAGCAGCATCTGTTTTGTTTTGTGCATGCAACATATTCTAAACTACATTAATGTAAGTTACTTTTGAGGTCAGTAAACTATATCAGTAAGCGATATCAATGCAATATCTGCTGTACTTTATTTTCCTCCGTTTTGGGCTCTGCATCTACATGGCTACTCTGCAAACCACACTTCAGTGCCTGGCAGAGGGTTCATCAAACCACCTTCACAATAATTCTGTTATCCTACTCTCTGAAACAATTCAGAAGAAATCAACACCCATATCTTTCTGTGCAAGCTCTGATTTCCATTATTTTAATCTGATGTTCATTTCTCCCAATGTAGGTTGCCATTAGAAAAATATTTTTGCTTTCAGAGGAAGAAGTTGGTGATTGAAATTTCATGAGAAGATCCCACCACAATGAAAAATACCTTTGTCTTAAATTAGTCCACCCCAAATCCTTTATCATGTCCATGACTCTCTCTTAAGTATTCCTTGCTAATACAAACTGTGCTACCCTCCTTTGAACTTTCACAATGTACTTTGTTAATACTATGTCGTAAGGATCCCACACCATGTGTCCATACTCCAAAAGATTGGATTGGATTGTTTGGGGGAAGAGACCAAACAGCGACGTCATCGGTCTCATCGGATTAGGGAAGGACGGGGAAGGAAATCAACCGAGCCCTTTCAAGGGAACCATCTCGGCATTTGCCTGGAGTGATTTAGGGAAATCACGGAAAACCCAAATCAGGATGGCCGGACATAGGATTGAACTGTCGTCCTCCCGATTGTGAGTCCAGTGTGCTAACCACTGCACCACCTCGCTCGGTACTCCAAAAGAGAATGGACAAGCATAGTGTAGGTAGTCTCCTGAGCATATCTGTTTCGCCTTCTAAGTGTTCTAACAATAAAATGCAGTCACTGTTTCAACTTCCCCACTACACCTTCTGTGTGTGTTCTTTCCATTTTACATGGTTCATAATTGTAATTCCGAGATATTTAATTGTATTTACAGCTTTTACATTTGATTGATTTATAGTGTAACTGAAGGTAAATGGATTACTTTTAGCACTCATGTGGATGACCTCGCACTTTTCATTTTTAGGGTCAACTGCCAATTTTTACACCATACAGAGATCTTATCTAAGTCTTGACTTTTAGTGTTTTCACTAATATATTCCACCAAATAACAATAGACACAATGGAAAACACAGCACTGTTGCTAAATGCTGTCTTCCATTAATTGCAGTTTATGTTGCGTAGTCTGTGTATAAATGGATAATGTGTTATATGTGCTCTACGTCACCAACAGTTTAAGCTTCGGTGGAAGGGACAAAAAAAATTTTTTTTCCCTGCATAACTATTTTATTTGATCAGCTATCAGTATAAAGCACAAAACACAGGTTACACATCTCTTGTTTGAGGAGGAGATGAAGTTTAATCCTTCCACTTCCAGCTATCTTATACAGTATATGGTTGGAGCTTGCTTCCTCTGCTCCCAACAGCACTGCTCTGAAACGGGGAAAGAAAAAGTGCTGATAGTTGTTACCGTATTTGAATAAACTGATGCACAAAACAAAACAAATTGTTGCTAACTCTGCAAACAAACCTTATTGTATAGATAGACTCTGTATTCATTCATTCTATTGTAAAATATAAGATGTGATTGCAGTGTTTCTTTTAAAAATTTATTGCCTAATGCTATACCAGAAAAAGCTGAACTAATAATAATGAAATAATGTGAATAATGCATGTTCTGTTCTATGATCTTAAGAATGATAATTTGAAAAAACAGTCACACATAATTGTATTTCGCATAGAAATGTTCCTCCTTGCTGCTAGAAACCTACCACATTATTGCAAAAAAACTAGGGGAAAATTTTGAATTTTATTCATTGTGTAATGGTGTCCTATAATGTTTATCTGTTTCTGAAAGGCATACACAGGTGAGAATAATTCAATGATCAGATTTTACGGTATATGAAAAGCTTATCATACAGGACATGTAATAAGAATGTTAAGTTTCAGCTCTATCTAGAAAACCAAATGTTTCCTTTTTTCTGATATAGGCCTACAGAGAATGAGGCATTGACGAAACTGACATTGGTTTTCGGAAATATACAATATGAAAAATAACTGTTGTTTGTTAGAAAAGGATAGGGCTACCAGTGATAACATGTGGCAGCTAAAACTTTGAATTTCCACATAAACCAACGAAATGATCCAAACATGATTGAGTAGTATGAAAACATCAAATAATTTTATCCCATCCGCATGTAAGACATTGTCTTATTTGTGTTCATTCCGTCATTCAAATCAATAACAGTGCCTTTCACATAAAATATGTGGAAGTGAATCAAATATTTTATGTAATACAAAGTATGGTTTTAAGGATATGCTACAAAAAACAGTGCAACCTGATCCATCGATAGGAAGAAATAAATAGGAATACACGTTGTCTCACAATACACAATTCGTGCGCAGTATAACCTTGGTTACTTTCTTACATTTTTTTACTGGAAACTTAATTTGTATGACTGGCTAAGCGTTTAAAACGGGCACCCAATTCGCAAAGGAACATTTAGCTTCTCTTTAAAATCTACGTTTTGCAACAGTAATTAGGCGATTCATTATGCAAAAATCTAACATCTATTAGATGAACGACGAGGATCCCAACTCAACATTACATTACTTGGAGAAGATGCCCATTGCACAACAGCAAAAATTCTCGAATAGCTAAAATCAGAATAACGTAATGCAAAGCCGACTGTCATCAAGGGAGTACTTCCATATTGCAATAGGTGCATCCCATAAATGAGGCAACTCTCGCCAAGGTTTGATACAGATGCAAATAGCCGGCATTTTAATAAATCACGAAAATTGCGGACATATTAGCTGCAGTTTATGGTTGCAACTTGTTCAGGTGCATTCGACAATTAATACTGGAGGACTTCAACAACATTACGTTGATGAAAGCATAAATATACACTGAATAGCATACACAATATCTCTAACTTACCGAAACACGCCAGAACTGATTATTACACGCTGAAGCAATGATGTTTCCCTCCGTATTTACCTATCTGTAAACACAATAACACATGGACGTCACTCAATATCGTTGTGCTAGTGTAATAGTCTGCCATCTACCGGCATTAGTGTGAATGAACGAAGTTCGTATCCTGTAGTCCCATCTAGCGCCGGATAGTGAAACGAGGTACAACTTGTGGTAGTTATGGGCTAAACTGCGATTTTCCGATATCAGTGATTTCTGTGAATGCTACTTTTCAGTATCTGCTATTCTTAACTGTGATTTGTCGCAGTTAAGTGACGTAGGTCGCGTATCCCTCCGCCACTGCTACCTCCGCGATTTCTGTGACTTCTGCGATTTTTGTGACTTCTGCGATTTCTGCTACTTCTGCGATTTCTGTGACTTACCACCGTATGAAAAAGTTACATCTGCCCACACAGACAATTGCATCTCAACAAATCTGTCATTGGTAAGTAAGTTTTACGTTTGTTCTTCCGTTGGCTTTAATTATGTATTAAAGAAACAACTGTGAAAATATTAATAGTGTAATTAATATGTAAGTATCCATACAGTAGCGTAATAGTTCGTGTTTAGAAAATGAATTCTAACATATTGTTATGTTCACAGGTGCCCGAACTACATTTCAGTCACTCAGTAAATTGATAACTCAAAATATCATTGTCAACAGATCTGGAGAAATTTCCACTGCGTCTTTAGATCGTTTTCGTCAGACGAGAGGTTAGTTTCTAAGTGTTTCAATGGACTTAATTACTTCAGTGAGATCGTTCTTGCAAATGTGAAATATACCCCATTGAGTGGCTTTCATTACAGCAAATATTAGCAATCTACTCTGTCAATTATATTGCTTGTAATTAGTGACAGCAAAAATTGTTTAATAATCCTTGTGATTTGGCAGACACAGTTCTGACTCTTGATTACTGGTTGCTGTACGTATCTATCCACATCAAAGCTATTGAGAGAGACTCGTGAAGATTCAAGACAGCTCTTAGAGGATTTATAGTTTAAAAGTGACATAATTGTAAAGTAAGTGTGCAGATGAGTGATTAAAATGTGTTTTATTGAAGTTGTTATGCGATTTTAAAGGAATAATAAATGTTAAATACAGTGATTGAATAATGAAAATCTCATTTTCCACATGTTTAAGCCGTCCTATACTCGTAATTTTACGCCACATATTTTCTGGTAAACACTAGTTGAAGAGTGACATGCCGCCGCCGCCGCCGCCCCACAGGAAAATCTTACTTATGTAGGTGGTTGTAGTGTTGGCAAAAAGTTCGTGTGTGTGAAGTTGCCATGTAGAATACTAGGGGCAAAACTTTTATCCCGAGTCTGAACTGTGCCGGAATAAAAGTGAGGCATTCATATGACTCAATAATGCTGTTTTCATTTCACTACACTTATACAGATGTCTGAGTTCTGCTGTGTTAACATTGCAAAGTCCTGTAGACATGTGGAGTATTAACCAAAATTGTCATATTGGAAGCAGAATCATATTTGTTACGTTACTTGATATTTTCAGGAGAAAAAGGCAATGTTGCTTCTTATTAATATAATACATTCAGAGTCACAGCTGTGTTTGACCAATCATAACTGATGCTGAATGTGCATGTCGTCATATAATGTGAAGGGCTTATTTCAATAGTGGTACAAGTCCATTACCTCCACTTTTCTGTCTATAATGCTTCTGAAATTAATGATCCAAACAAACATTAATAAAGGTTCATTTCTAGCAAGAAGCCATATGCTTGAATATTTCTGGTATCTCAACTGTAGATTTTTCAGCGCTCATTTAACTTTCCGACTCCGTATCTAAAAATGAACAAAAATGGACTTATACCACTAATGAAAAAGTCCTTCATACGCACACACAGCACACCGACCTCGTGAGGCACAAGGCTCTTATAACGAAGTACGTACGTCGTTCAACAGATGGCACTAGGAAAAGAATGTTAACTGCGCTTTTTAGTTGCTACTTGTGACTCATAGTTGCGATTTGTCACGGAATTCGCAGTTTGACTCGGTAGCGAATAGCATAGTGTGAGCTTTGCTCAACAGATGGCACTGGTAACTGCGCTTTTTAGTTGCTACTTGCGACTCTTGGTTGCGATTTGTCACTGAAATCGCAGAAAGCAGTATGGAATTCGGCCAACAGATGGCTCATGGCGTTTATTGTGAAATGCTACTTGCGACTGCTAACTGTGACTGAAATCGCAGTTAGATTTTGTAAAGTTGTTACTGTGATATCTGTGACTTCTCAATCACTGTGATTTCTAACAGATACGCGATTTCCTGCCCACCACTAACTTGTTGTACACAGTGCAGTCCCCCAAAATCATTGGTTGCGAAAACCGAAAAATGTGATTGAGTTATTTGTTTTAAATGGGAGCCTATCCATGTTACGTAACACGCGCCCTTACCAGTGGTACATGAGAGAACAAAACACATTGTCCATCTATACTGTTTTGGAAGAAGACTAATAACATAAACTTCTATATAAGTAAAAAAAAAAAAAAAACGAATATGACAAAACTTAAAGTTCAAAATGAAACTGTAGAGTGTGTATCCAGCACAAAATTTTTGGGTATGTATATTGATCAGCAATTAAAATGGGATGAACATATTACGAAGCTTGGGAAAAAAAATTAGCACACATGCTATGCCTTACGAATGTTAGTCGCTGTGTGCAGTTCATGCCAGAGAATGATATACTTTGCACATATACATTCTATAATAAGTTACGGCATAATATTCTGGGGTAAGAATGCCCAAAATGTGAAACATGTGTTCAGTTTGCAAAAAACGAGCTATCAGAATAATGAGCAAGAGTCACAAAAGAGCACTGCAGTGAGCTATTTAAAAAGTGGGGTATTCTGACAATCCTGAGTGAATATATCTTGCAAACTACAGTTTTTATTCACAAAAATATTGAGAAATACTTAGCAAACAGCTGCATACATGATCACCAAACCAGAAACAGTAATTGCTTGTACCTAGACAGAATGAATAAAACTAAAACTCAAAACACTATATTTTACCAAGATGTCAAGATATACAATAAACTGCCAAAAAGATAAAAAGCATAAAGGAACTCTGTAAATTTAAAGCATTCCTTAAAGAATATTTATTAAAAAATAGTTTTTACTCGATTAGAGAATTCATGCAGCATAAAATTGGCATAAATAAATAATTAGGTTAAAAAATTATAAGGTGGACATACTAGATTGTAATTTACTCATACAAGTATTAGAGGAGTCTTGTGATATATTGCTTTTGATTGAAGCAGGTTCTTCTGCATTATGTAATTCAATGATAAATTGTATGTGTTATATATAATGAATTTATTATATACAGCTTGTATTTCATTACCTTATATGACAAAATAATGTAAAAATGTATGTATAATGACGATATTCATACAAAGAAATTTGTTTACGGATGAAGAAATAAATAAATATACATTAGCACCGCTCTGAGTGGTTCCAATACAGAACACGCTGTGAACATAAGTGAATAAATTGTAAAATACCAATATAGCAATATAATGAAAAATATTATTGCTGCAGAAGTTGCGTACGATGCATATAATTTGAACAATAGCTCACCATTCGGATCTAACTTCATATATTCTCTTATCATAATGCATTTTATTTGTGATTACTCATTCATTTTTTGCGATGTCTTTGGTTGCTAATTACTCTGACTTCAAATGAGTGCTAAAACAGACAAAATTTTAGAGACTAATCGCAAAGAAAAATTATCTAAATTTCTTACTTCTGGGATGAAAAGCATTTCCTTAAAATTCTTCTAAGGGGACTATCGTTAATGACGTGAGCGCAGAATTGTGTGTGTGTGTGTGTGTGTGTGTGTATGGGGGGTGGGGTGGGGGGGGGGGGGGGGGGAGAGGGGACGAAAGAGTGAACATTAAATTTAAATTTTTAGTATACGCCCGTATGCGCCCAAGAAGGGCATCTAGTGACAACCCTCAACATCCACTACTACAATATGCGAAATAAACAAAATGAAAGCACGTATTTTGTATAAGGCCGTGTTTGAACACCACTCGAACTGTTCGATCGAAAAAATGGCTCTAAGCACTATGGGACTTAACGTCTGAGGTCATCAGTCCCCTAGATTTGAACTACAGTACTTAAACCTAACTAACCTAAGGACATCACACACATTCATGCCCGAACGGTTTACGTCACAGTTCGGGAAATTTCTGGCTCTGCACGATCTATTGATTGGTCTGCTATGTAGTGCACTTTATTGGTACCATCGCAACGGCCTGTCTTAGCATTTTTAATGCATCACGGATTTCAATAATAAAAATAATCGTGAAAATGGTCTGAAACAGTTACTAGGGCGCAGATCATGTGTGTAAACAACAAATAATAGACAAATGAAAAATTGAAATCAGATTCTGTCCAATTTTCGAGATTTAGATCGTACCGGGATCTAGTGACGTCTGATAGTACTGCCTCAAAGACAGGTCTTGCCAGAGTAATTCATTTTCGCAATAAAATTAATCTCTTTAGATCTATTTCGTTTGTTCGGCATTTAATTCTTAATTACGTGCCCTGATTGTTTCATCTGAATGTTGCCGTCTTGTTTTCAAACTGATTAAAATCTGGTAACGTTTTTATCTGTTATTCTACTAAGTGAACAGGGACTGAACAGCTCATTTGTAAATCATTACCGTCCCTCATTAACAAATAAAACATTATACTGGATTCAGTCAAGTATTATTTTTTGGAGGACAACATTTTCACCGTTGTCTGTTACCTTTACTTAAAACTCAGCATAAATGTTTTTCTTTCTAGACCATATGAGAACTCGTATTGAAAAATTGTTCAAACACAACAGGAGTTTCTGCAGTAGTAGTATTTTATGCTGTTTCCTCTCGCGTTTTACGAAACTGTCACATTTTAAGCGGAGCTATAGTTTATTGTCGCGGCTCGCTCGTAGTTTCTTCCGTACCTCTTGCACTCGTGCCGCATGGGTTAAATGTCACGTCGAAGTTCGAACAAACTCGATAATGCATCTATCGCTGCGGCGTATCGGAAAATCTCGGGCCTTTTTGAACGCGAGTATTATTTGCCTAACCCTAATTCACTATGTTTACATGCGACACATCTTCCGGAAAATGAAATCCGAATTTCGGAGACCGTTTTTGAATTTCGCATTTACCTGCGAAGACCTGAAGCGGACTTGCTAGCCCAGTTAAATATGGCACTTGGAAAACAGCTCTTACAATTTGTAATTTAGTCAGTACAATCGCTATTTGTCTTCATTTACACGATGTGTAAACAGGTTCAGTCTAACAATTCTACTTATCCTTCACTGTACAAACAACCACTTCGTCCATATTAGCAGAAAATTGGTAAAAACAAGACGAAACCTGACAGCCCAAGCACGTTTCGAAACCGGTTGCGTTTACAAGGGAGCGAAAATCTATTGCGAAATTGGAAAACTTGCAACAAAAGCGGATTTGCAGAATCGGTTTTGAGGTGTTTACATGGCCACCCAGAAGAGGTATTGGGAAATCGGTTTACGAAATCCGATTTTGGGAGCCCCTTATAAACGGATCGATTACGTCGTTGGTCAAATCCGACCGGTGGACTCGGACACTAGAACTGATCTGGGGGAAGGGTCCAGTAAAATCTCACTTCAACGTTGGAGGGCCAACGTAAATCAACGCCAATTTTTTATTTCAGAAACTACACATTATTCTAACCGCCAACATTTTGTTAACTGCTCTGAATGCTTTACACATGTTTGGGTCCAACTTTCTCCCGTGTAAAACAATCTGACAGTAAGACGTCAGATTTCATTCGGGGAGTACCCTGCTACGCCCGTCGAAATCACTGTGTGTTAGTGATTAGGTCGGCCGTGATAACCCGCAACGCATATAAAGCCGATGTTAACGTGTTCAACATGAAACTGTATCAAAACTTTTACAATGTGAAATGTCGGCAAGTCGAAACAAAGGTGCCATTATGGAGTTAATCGTTTGTGGAAGGAAGCTAAGCTAAGTGCTCTTACTATGATTCTCTTAGTGATAATGAAAGTGAAGAATTTGAAAACCTATGTAATGATACGGTTCAAAGGGAGGTACGAGCGATGCTGTCTTTCATCTGCAGAATAAGTAAAAGTTGAATGACATTCATAGCAATAAAAGGTGAATTTTTTAGTGATCCATCAAAACGGTGAATATTAATTTCGTGGAGCCTTCTTGTCCACCTACCCGTCTGTCCGTCGAAATACGACTCATGGTTGGCATGTTTAAAATAAAGTCTTTTCAGCCACTTTTTAAAAACACTATTTAATACACTTTCTAAATAAAACATGGTTTTATTAAAGTTCTTTAATCAATGTTTAAAACAAACAAAAACATCGTTTTTATATGTTTTTACCCAACTACGGCAAAGCTGACGATGGATTTATAATATGGCTACGTTCATCTGACCTCTCATTAAACTCCCTTTAACTGCTTTAATATCATACACACATCAAAAAAAGTTTTGCATCACCACAGTCCCCAGAACTCCTGAAGACAGACGTTGACTGTGAACAATGTATCACAGACACAGTCCCTTTAACTTTCAGAGATGTCACAAAACCCGCCCAAAAGATGTAAAAAATCAAGCATGAGCAGCGCCTATTAGATGGAAGGGGTCCGACAGCCGATCAGTTCCAGCCATTCCACCAGGAAAGAGGTACACGGTTCGTGTTGCTTGTAGTTCAACCACGCCTAGACGGTCAATACCGCGGTTCGACCTCGTCCGCATTATTACTTTGTGCCAGGAAGGGCTCTCAACAAGGGAAGTGTCCAGGCGTCTCGGAGGGAACCAAAAAAAAAAAAAAAAAAATGGTTCAAATGGCTCTGAGCACTATGGGACTCAACATCTTAGGTCATAAGTTCCCTAGAACTTAGAACTACTTAAACCTAACTAACCCAAGGACATCACACACACCCATGCCCGAGGCAGGATTCGAACCTGCGACCGTAGCAGCCCCGCGGTTCCGGACTGCAGCGCCAGAACCGCACGGCCACCGCGGCCGGCCCGGAGGGAACCAAAGCGATGTTGTTCAGACATGGAGGAGATACAGAGAGACAGGAACTGTCGATGACATGCCTCACTCAGGCCTTGAAGAGCTACTACTGCTGTGGATGACCGCTACCTACGGAAGAACCATGACAGCAACGCCACCATGTTGAACAATGCTTTCCTTGCAGCCACGGGAGGTCGTGCTACGACCCAAACTGTGCACTATAGGCTGCATGATGCGCAACTTCAGTCCCGGCGTCCATGGCGAGGTCGATCTTTGCAACCACGACACCATGCAGCGCGGTACAGATGGGCCCATCTACATGCCGAACGGCCCGCTTAGGATTGGCATCACGTTCTCTTCACCGATGTGTGTCGCATATGCCTTCAACCAGACAGTTGTCGGAGACGTGTCTGGAGGCAACCCGGTCAGGCTGAACGTCTTAGGCATACTGTCCAGCGAGTGCAGCAAGGTGGAGGTTCTCTGCTCTTTTGAGGTGGCATTGTGTTGGGCCGACGTACGCCGCTGGTGGTCACGGAAGGCGTCGTAACGGCTGTACAATACGTGAATGCCATCCTTCGACCGACAGTGCAACCATATCGGCAGCATATTGGCGACGCATTCGTCTTCATAGACTGTGAATGACTTCCTTCAGGATAACGGCATCGCTCGACTAGAGTGGCCAGCATGTTCTTGAGACACGAACCCTATCGACAATGCCTGAGATAGATTGAAAGAAGCTGTTCGTGGACGACGTGACCCACCAACCACTCTGAGGGATCTACGTTGAATCGCCGTTGAGGAGTGGGACAATCTGGACAAACAGTGCCTTGATGAATTTGTGGATAGTATGCCACGAGGAATACAGGCATGCATCAATGCAAGAGGACGTGCTACTGGGTATTAGAAATATCGGTGTGTACAGCAATCTGGACCATCACCTCTGAAGGTCTCGCCGTATGGTGGTACAACATGCAATGTGTGGTTTTGTGATATACCTTTTGCATTTCTTACTTTTATGTTTTCATCCTCTTTGAAAGCAAAGAGAAAAGATGAGGTGGTAGTAGCCCAGCGTAGAGCCTGTGCCTACCGTCAGGTATTTTTGATTTTCAGATGTTATAAGACAGAGCAGTTTTTTGTTCTTGTACGAGTTGTTGGAAGGAAGGTTTCGCTCAGTGAGTGAACGAGTGAGAACCGCCATTTTTTAGCGAGTAATTGCAGACCGCCATTGTGTGTATTTTCTATGTGCATCGAACAGAAATATAGTAGTGTTTTATTAACAGAATATTTGTGAGAGTCATTATTATTTCAAGTAGTAATGCAATAAGGAGAACGGAAGCCCACCTGTGTACTTCGGAAAATTTGCGAAGATCCGAATATAACAACACGGCCGCAGTCAAGGAGACGGCGATCGGACATAATATTAATAATTGGTACGCATAAAATACTATGAAGACGATTTATTTATATAAATATAAACTAAAATGATTCCTTTCCCGTTACAGGCAATGCCTAGCTTATTGTGCTTGTCCTTCATGCCAAAGAATTAATCTCTTTAATTCATCCATTTTAAAAAAGCCACACATTCCAACATTTTATTATCATTCATTCCCTATCCTATTATATTATCATTTTATTATATTATAGTTTTCATGAGCAATAAAAAGGGCGGAAATGATGTTTGTGTTGATCTCTGTTCTAATTTTCTGTACAGGCTCCGGAACTCACGGAACCGAGGTCGTACAAAACTTTTTTTGATGAGTGTATTTTGGGAAAATATGTCATTCGATCCGTCACTCCAAGTGTCGTAGGGTGTCTTAACACAGTATAATAAATACAGTTACAGCGCTCTCTGGTGCAAGAGTTGTTACCGTTTGACAGTTGGTGCGACAGTAGCGCTCCCAGCAGTTAGTCACATGCATCATAAAGGTAATGTTTGTTTTTAATTATTTTCTATTTAATTAACGGAACAATTGTTATATTTTTGGGTTCCACGCGTTAGTAAGTTACCATGAGACACAAATTACCGCAAAATACATGTAAACACAACCGAATCTCTCTGATTCAGTGATAGAAGCTTCAGCTCATTCACGAAAAAATATTTTCGCCTATGTCTATACCTGCAGCTTATCCTACTGAAAGCAAGAGAATATAAACACGTTTCACACATGATAAGCATGTATTTCTGTTGTCTATTGTTATTATCTTAGGCACTTTCGTTGACACTTAATTTTTTATGGATTACAGTGATTCACCCTTTCTTACGCTTCACTTGCCTTTCTTATTTTTTGTAAACTTAATTACTTTTCTTTCAAAAGTGAATGTGTTGAAGATCCTTTCTGTTTATGGCTCACAGTTAGCAACAATTGTGGAATCAATTTTTCCTGCGTTGGGAAACAGTTCTATTGTTTTTGACGATGCATTATCACGTCTATGTGGTTTTTACTTAAGCTAGATTGTGGTGGCCTATTTGATACGTTAAATAATGTAGGTAGTACATTCCATACAAGTTTCCTTGATTCCACGTTCACTGATTTGGCTGACAGTGTATCGAACAGAACTCTGCTTTGTTGGATAAATATATGACGTCCTTCTATAAAAGCTCAGGTCTTCTGGTGCTTACTAGCAATTTTTTGTTATTAAAGGAAGACGACATTATTCAGTAAATGTGTGTACGTCACAAGAGAATCGTAAATTACCTGTCCTATAATGTCTCGTTTCGTATCTCCCAGGGTCCGTAGGGAACAAAATAATCACAAATGTTGTGTAATTTTTTAGTTGTTGCTGATTTTTATGGCACTGCATACATTTACTATTGTAAAAACTATCTTACAAATCAATATAAACGTTAGTATTCGCACTCATCCGATATCGTATTCAGAAGTGTCGATTGCTGTCCGCTTGGGACGCTTCCATGGTGCAGTATATAGTGGAGTATACAATTTACAGTGCAACAGCTGCCCTCCATTTTACATAGGCAAAACAGGAAGAAGTTTCCATACATCTACAAAGAAAACATTGTTGCCTTTAGACTTAGTCGCTTTGGCAAATCTGCAATAGCTGTCACAAGTACCTTAACAGACACAGACTAAGTGACATCCATAACGTCTTAACTGTGCTCCACACAGAAAAAATGATAAAAAACTTGATCTGCTAGAGCAATTAGAAATAATGTTACACAAAGAAAAGGCTTCTGAAAATCTGCTGAATGAACGAACAGAGTTTAGCAGTTACAATTTTTTCAGTAATTTTAAAAGTTAATTTTTTTCTACAGAAACAAGTACTTTAATAATGTAACCATTTTATAAAATATAGGAACATTAATCACACTTTCAAATATCTGTATTATTAAGGACAGCTACGAAAATAATAATGTAACATTTTGTAAATAATATTTGTGCATTTTAAAAATGCAGCATCTTCACAGTCGAAATTCAGTGACTTGTTTTAAATTGTGTTCAAAAATATGCTGTGTCAAAACATCCCTGCAAATGTGCTGTTCAATAGAAAGTGTGTATTTGTACAATAACATTATCAGACATCTGCTACTAGAAACAGTAAGTTACTTTTCGATTCATCATAGTTTTATAATTTTACGTTTCATAATGTGGTATTTTGTAATATAACAATGTGATCTTGTCAGTTCAAGAATTAAACGAAATGTAAAGTTGATGTAGACTGTCAAAGCTACCGAACATGTATCGTGCATTTTAATAAAATCACGATTTGTGGCTGAGGGCAGTTGTTCCTTATTATTACGAAAGTAATACAGTCACAGAAGAAACACTGAGAACAATAGATAAAATTAATTAGAATGAATGTTCAACATCAGGTTTTAAAAAAGGAAACCTCTGTGTTTTAGACATCAAGGAATCTTTTAGAAATTAAAATAGTCCCAGTAAAACATCGAAAAATATTTGAAAACGAAAAAAGAATGGAGGAAAATTGCATCTTAGTTAAAATAGCGACAAGAAGTTCTAGAAAATGAAGTTGGCTGAAAATTGATTTTAAGTGACATCGACCTCAACACCGTCAATCAAATCAAAATCGCTTCCAGCTTCGTCCTCCTTTCGAGGGTTGGCAGTGGCAGGAGTGACTCTAGGAGTCCTTTTCTGTCACATCATGTGTCTTGAAAAGTAGGCATCAGACTGCATACACAGATAAAATCAAAGTGACAGTAAGCACGACTAGTTAAGTTAAAAATCAAGTAGCGTATATACACTACTGGCCATTAAAATTGCTATACCACGAAGATGACGTGCCACAGACGCGAAATTTAACCGACAGGAAGAAGATGCTGTGATATGCAAATGATTAGCTTTTCAGAGCATTCACACAAGGTTGGCGCCGGTGGCGACACCTACAACGTGCTGACACCAGGAAAGTTTCCAACCGATTTCTCACACACAAACAGCAGTTAACCGGCGTTGCCTGGTGAAACGCTGTTGTGACGCCTTCGGTAAGGAGGAGAAATGCGTACCATCACATTTCCGACTTTGATAAAGGTCGGATTGTAGCCTATATCGATTGCGGTTTATCGTATCACGACATTGCTGGTCGCGTTGGTCGAGATCCAATGACTGTTAGCAGAATATGGAATCGGTGGGTTCAGGAAGGTAATACGGAACGCCGTGCTGGATCCCAACGGCCTCGTATCACTAGTAGTCGAGATGACAGGCATCTTACCCGCATGGCTGTAACGTATCGTGTAGCCACGTCTCGATCCTTGAGTCAACAGATGGGGACGTTTGCAAGACAACAACCATCTGCACGAACAGTTCGATGACGTTTGCAGCAGCATGGACTATCGGCTCGGAGACCATGGCTGCAGTTACTTTTGACACTGCATCACAGACAGGAGCGCCTGTGATGGTGTACTCAACGACGAACCTGGGTGCACGAATGGTAAAACATCATTTTTTCGGATGAATCCAGGTTCTGTTTACAGCATCATGATGGTCGCATCCGTGTTTGACGGCATCGCGGTGAACGCACATTGGAAGCTTGTATTCGTCATCGCTATACTGGTGTATCACCCAGCGTGATGGTATGGGGCGCCATTGGTTACACGTCTCAGTCACCTCTTGTTCGTATTGACGGCACTTAGAACAGTGGACGTTACATTGCAGATGTATTACGACCCGCGGCCCTACCCTTCATTCGATCCCTGCGAAACCCTACATTTCAGCAGGATAATGCACGACGACCGCATGTTGCATGTCCTGTACGGGCCTTTCTGGATACAGAAAATGTTCGACTGCTGCTGTGGCCAGCACATTCTCCAGATCTCTCACCAATTGAAAACGTCTGGTCAATGGTGGCCGGGCAACTGATCGTCACAATACACCAGTCACTATTCTTGATGAACTGTGGCATCGTGTTGAAGCCGCATGGGCAGCTGTCCCTTTACACGCCATCCAAGATCTGTTTGACTCAATGCCCAGGCGTATCAAGGCCGTTTTACGGCCAGAGGTGGTTTTTCTGGGTACTGATTTCTCAGGATCTAAGTACCCAAATTGCGTGAAAAGGTAATCATATGTCAGTTCTAGTATAATATATTTGTCCAATGAATACCCGCGTATCATCTGCATTTCGTCTTGGTGTAGCAATTTTAATGGCTAGTAGCGTAAAAAGGCGTGATTAAACCACATTCTAGTTAGAAAATTTCAGTCTTTTTTGGCAACACCCCCTCTCCCCTAGTGGTTGCTTCAGATCCTCCACAGTGGAAAATTCCTCCGAAACTGAAACTGGGAGCTGTGTGACAACGTTTTAAGTGTAGTACTCAGCACAACTACGCGCGATGCGCGGACTCCTTGCTGCTCCCTGCAAGATCTACTGCGAAACACAAATTTTCTTTGGTTTTCATACGCACAACTGTTACTTTTTCGTCAGATACCTACTAGTTATACAACGAGCGAGGTGGCGCAGTGGCTAGCACACTGCACTGGCCTTTGGGAGGACAACGGTTCAGTCCCGCGTCAGGCCATCCTGATTTGGGTTTTCCGTGATTTCCCTAAATCGCTCCAGACAAATGCCGGGATGGTTCCTTTGAAAGGGCCTAATCCGATGAGACCGATGACCTCGCTGTCTGGTCTCCTCCTCCAAACAACCCAACCCATCCCACCAGTTACAATTTTGCAGGAATTGTCCATTAAATTAGTCAGACTATGCCACTAGGAGAGCACAGACCGTGCCACGAATTTGTTGAGGCTATTTACCTTCCTGCCTTAGAAACATTTATCTTCCACTGACAAGGACGCCTCTTCCTTTCCCGAGAGTGACCTTCGTCCTCGGTCTCTTTCTGGTTATTTCCAACTACTACGATGGGTTCGACTTCTTTCAGAATTCCTACTATTTCACTGACGGCCACCTTTGTACCATCTCCTACATTTAAACCGTTCAGAGAATCTCTCATTTACATCAAAACGTTCGCGCAAATGTGTCAACAGACACCCTGTTGATCAGCTGAACTGTGCTTACCGGCGTATATTTCGGTTCAAATGGTTCAAATGGCTCTGAGCACTATGAGACTTAACTTCTGAGGTCATCAGTCCCCTAGAACTTAGAACTACTTAAACCTAACTAACCTAAGGACATCACACACATCCATGCCCGAGGCAGGATTCGAACCTGCGACCGTAGCGGTCGCGCGGTTCCAGACTGTAGCGCCTAGAACCGCTCGGCCACACTGGCCGGTCGTATATTTCTGCAGTGCGTCAACAGCCTCATGATTGCGTATGCGTTTGCTATCGCGCAGCCAACCTCACTCTGAATAAGAAAATATCCTTTCTAGTTATAAAAAACTAAAACGCAGCTTTGAATGTGTAGACTGATAAGTCTGATGTCATTTGGCGTACTTTTAATGCGAACATGGCACGGCCACCGCCATGCCATTGAACCTAGCGGGTTTTGCAAGCGTTGGGCATTCAGCGGGGCTTGCACTCGAAAAGAATGTGCTGTTAGCCCTTTTCAACATTTTATGGCATGTTTTACAGCTTGAAATCTATTTCATCGTGTAGGCGCTGAAGAAATCAATACGGCAGTGTGCCGCATTCTAAATCGACAAAAAATGCATTTAGCGGCTTTTTCATATTGGCTACTCATATACACTGGAGCGCCAAAGATACTGGTGTAAGCACGCGTATTCAAACACAGAGCTACTGTATGTAAACGGGCGGAATACGGCGCTGCTGTCGGTAACCCCTACATAAAACAACAAGTGTCTGGCAAAGTTGTTAGATCGGTTATTGCTGCTACAATGGCAGGTTATCAAGGTACAAGCGAGTTTGAACGTGATGTTATAGCCGACGCACGAGCGATGGGACACAGCAGCTCCGAGGTAGCGATGAAGTGGGGATTTTCCCATACGACCATTTAACAAGTGTATCGTGAATATCAGGAATCTAGAAAAGCATAAAATCTCTGACATCGCTGCGGCCAGAGAACAATGCTGCAAGAACGGGACCAACGACGACTGAATAGACTCGTTCAATGTGACAGAAGCGCAACCCTTCCGCAAATTGCTACAGATTGCTACAGATTTCAGTGCTGGCCCATTAACAAGTGTCAGCGTGCGAACCATTCAACGAACCATCATCGATATCTGCTTTCGGAGCCGAAGGCCCACTAGTGTACCCTTGATGACTGCATGACACAAAGCTTTGCGCCTCGCCTGGGACCGTCAACATCGACATTGGACTGTTGATGACTGGAAACAAGTTGCCTGGTCGGACGAGTCTCGTTTCAAAAATTATCGAGAGGATGGACGTGTTCGGGCCTGGAGACTTCATGAACGATGTAGATACACAGCAACGCGTGACCAAGATACTTCGAGTGATTCCACAAGAAGCATGTCAGCAGGGAGCTGTTCTAGCTGGCAGAGGCTCTGTTATTGCGTGCATCGTGTGCAGTTGGAGTGATATGGGGCCGCTGATACGTCTAGATACGACTCTGACAGGTGACACGTCCGTAAGCATCTACTTCAGATACTAGTCGAGTCCATGACACGTCGTGTTGCGGCATTTCTGCGTCCTCGCGGGGGCCCTACACGATATTAGGCTCTTCGTGTATACGTAATTCATGATAAAATGGTTGTTATAAGCGCCTCTATAAATCTCGAATTCATACTCAAACTGTAATTTGTATATGCACGTGGTCAAATGTGAAAATCGCGATTGCTGCTCGCCATCGAGGAGTGCGCTGCATACTTTGGTTCGCAGACGTTTCATACCTCTACCTTATCTGATCCTCTTAAGTGACTGGAGAACCGTGATGTCGTTCTCACTATTTCTGCTTCAGCAGTCTCTCATGGTGTATCCAAATATGCAGGGTATTCCCAAATGCCGTACCATTACTGCTGCCCCTCTCTTTTGATGAATGAACAGACTATCCATAACAGATGCTGCAGACTTTGCATCGTCTCTGAAGCTGCAGAAACACAGATGGGCGCTGCACGCAACCAAGCGAGTACCTGTCGTCAGGGTTCGACTAACACGTGTGGTCACCCGTCTGGCTGGACTGTGAGCGATAAACTGGAGTGGCTGCACAAGGAGGATGTAGATATGTCTAATGACTGTCTTCCTGTACTATGAATACACATGGATATTATGTGTCTAGTCGTTACACGGGAGGATTGCTTATTTACGAAAATTATTTGCGGAGACCAATGTACGTACAAAACCATTTGGCAGCTTTCAAGATAATTAATTTACTTAAACGCGTTATAATGCATCTTAAATGTAGTTATCATTTTCATCTCTAATCTCACAGAAAGAAATGTCTTATATAGAAGATATACTTTAGATATTTTTAGTGATATTGAAAGGGTACAGTAACGCCCGACATTGAAAATAGGTACAACATTCTTCGTTATTCCTGTCATAACAACTTATTTTTTGTAATAATAACTCAATTTCACTTAATACACCGAAGCTGGATACCAGTGTAGGAAAGAATGACAATTTATTTATTTAATTGATCACATGTGCACTCCCACAAAATAAATCCCTACATCCAATTTGGTAAGATCTGCGAAATGAATGAATGTATGGTCGTCTGCTGACCACAGATAGTGAATGTGCAATAATGATCATCTTTGAGACGGTCCTTTGGTCACCTTTGGTGGAACCAAAGTGATGAAATTTACCTGAGCTTTGAGCGCCTGAAATGTGGCTGACCAATTGGTAGCATGGTCTTCCTCCACCTCGACGGAGGTGCGAGATGACCTGAAGAATGGCCATGTTTCAGCATTCTGGCGCTGGATCTTGTGTTGGTAAGACCTGTCTTAGGTGTGCTCCGTAAAGACAAAAGAGTGGATAGAATGGTATGCATGTGAAATACTTAAGAGTAGTTTGGAATAATAATTTCTCTATTTCAGGAACTTTTGTGGGGAGAATTAAATGTCAGGCAGGTAATACTAAGGGGATCGTAGTAATCTTTGGAAGTGACCAACCGTCCCAATGAAACCACGTGTAGCACTAAGTTCAAATACTTCCGAGTAAGTTAAGCTGACTTACTGGCGTGTGTACTATAAGTTGCAAATATTTAAGAAATGGCGTTTGCAGGACTTGAAATTAGAGACGAGTACTTCCACGTGGTGAGTACTGTGTGAGTCTCGATCTGTGTATGAGACAGAGGATAAGGAGAAGTACTCGTCCATGGTATCAGTTGAGGACTCGCGTGTGTGATGAATATGTTCTTAATATTACTTTGCGTGTTATGTTTCCGTGTGACCCTTGATTCAAACTACACTCCTGGAAATGGAAAAAAGAACACATTGACACCGGTGTGTCAGACCCACCATACTTGCTCCGGACACTGCGTGAGGGCTGTGCTGTACAAGCAATGATCACATGCACGGCACAGCGGACACACCAGGAACCGCGGTGTTGGCCGTCGAATGGCGCTAGCTGCGCAGCATTTGTGCACCGCCGCCGTCAATGTCAGCCAGGGTTTGCCGTGGCATACGGAGCTCCATCGCAGTCTTTAACACTGGTAGCATGCCGCGACAGCGTGGACGTGAACCGTACGTGCAGTTGACGGACTTTGAGCGAGGGCGTATAGTGGGCATGCGGGAGGCCGGGTGGACGTACCGCCGAATTGCTCAACACGTGGGGCGTGAGGTCTCCACAGTACATCGATGTTGTCGCCAGTGGTCGGCGGAAGGTGCACGTGCCCGTCGACCTGGGACCGGACCGCAGCGACGCACGGATGCACGCCAAGACCGTAGGATCCTACGCAGTGCCGTAGGGGACCGCACCGCCACTTCCCAGCAAATTAGGGACACTGTTGCTCCTGGGGTATCGGCGAGGACCATTCGCAACCGTCTCCATGAAGCTGTGCTACGGTCCCGCACACCGTTAGGCCGTCTTCCGCTCACGCCCCAACATCGTGCAGCCCGCCTCCAGTGGTGTCGCGACAGGCGTGAATGGAGGGACGAATGGAAACGTGTCGTCTTCAGCGATAAGAGTCGCTTCTGCCTTGGTGCCAATGATGGTCGTATGCGTGTTTGGCGCCGTGCAGGTGAGCGCCACAATCAGGACTGCATACGACCGAGGCACACACGGCCAACAGCCGGCATCATGGTGTGGGGAGCGATCTCCTACACTGGCCGTACACCTCTGGTGATCGTCGAGGGGACACTGAATAGTGCACGGTACATCCAAACCGTCATCGAACCCATCGTTCTACCATTCCTAGACCGGCAAGGGAACTTGCTGTTCCAACAGGACAATGCACGTCCGCATGTATCCCGTGCCACCCAACGTGCTCTAGAAGGTGTAAGTCAACTACCCTGGCCAGCAAGATCTCCGGATCTGTCCCCCATTGAGCATGTTTGGGACTGGATGAAGCGTCGTCTCACGCGGTCTGCACGTCCAGCACGAACGCTGGTCCAACTGAGGCGCCAGGTGGAAATGGCATGGCAAGCCGTTCCACAGGACTACAGCATCTCTACGATCGTCTCCTTGGGAGAATAGCAGCCTGCATTGCTGCGAAAGGTGGATATACACTGTACTAGTGCCGACATTGTGCATGCTCTGTTGCCTGTGTCTATGTGCCTGTGGTTCTGTCAGTGTGATCATGTGATGTATCTGACCCCAGGAATGTGTCAATAAAGTTTCCCCTTCCTGGGACAATGAATTCACGGTGTTCTTATTTCAATTTCCAGGAGTGTATAATACTCTGAGCGTGAAGCAAGGTGAGTCAGTCGTCTAACCAGCAACGCAACTTGGCTTGCGTTGCACAGGAAGACGTGCAGATATCCTCCAGAGTTCATAGTAGGAAAGAAAAGTTACGAAGTGGGGTAGTGTCGTGTGAAACTGGGATGAATACTAATTGAAGTGGAAAAGCTGAAAGTGATGTGATTATAACGTTGTGACTATTCTTTATATTGTATGTTGCCAGTGTGATGTATTTCATGAAATGTAAGTATGTGTGGTTGGCATGGGAGAGTAATAAGATAGTTTCAGAGGCAGAGGGTTATGCATGTTCCTTTTTGTACCACTCGGTCTGGAGGAAATTTTCGTTATGATGGGTATGAGAGTTGAAGTGTGAGATATAGCAAAAGATCCACCATCCTATCCAGAAAGTGCACTGTAACGTTAAATAATTACGAGGCCATAAGGTAGAGAATCGTTAACGTAAAGCCATGCCCGCTGGGCGGAATTTCTCATGTGTTATTGTTGTAGGTTATAGAATTTGTGTGTATAGGTTATAGAATTTATCGGAATAAATAAGATAGTGAAAAGAAAAAGATTGGTGGCATTTCCTTCGAATAGTATGTTGTCATGATATCCAGGATTTATTATGTGTGCGCCATTCATATTCAGTGCGATGGCCATGTGTTGATCAAAGCCGTTAAATAAGAAAGAAAATGTGGTGCGTAGTGAACAATCAGAGTTGTGTAAATTTTTAATAGTCAGATGTGCGTTATCCGTTTCCGTTGCGTAATATTCATACAGGAGAATAGTTTGTAACCTAATTGCGAGTAATAGAGCTCATGTTACTCGATAAATAAGACTGAATCCACTCGCTTGGCAGACCACTCATCTTGCAGGCCTGACTGCTTGATGCCACAGTATGAGCAAGGCATGTGGGTGCCTCTCAATATGAAGTAAAACATGAACATACCAAGTAAATTTAATTACGGATTTGAAAATTCTAGGGCAAATCTCACGTGAGGGGACGGGGGCTCCATCACATCTTACCAAATTTTACATAAAAGAGGACTAGGTCAAAATTAAAAAGAGAAGCTTCACGTAATTAGTGGACGTCCCGTAATGAATCTGAATCAGGCATCTGCCTTTCCAAATGATAGTTTTGTATTAGTCTTTCACTTCGAACGGGGCATGGATCACAGACGGGGTGGGGGTCATGACCCTCCCCTCCATCCCCAAAAATTTAACAAATCAAATAGTAGTACACGTTTTACCTATGAATTTTCAAATTTAACAAGTGACGTTGGTAGAATAAAGTAAAATGAAAACTAAGGGCCTCGTAAATGGCTAGGAATTCTGGAAACCACAATTTACGTTCAACAGAGAATACAAGTTGCATCTGAAGAACTCTCTGAATGGTCTCAGAAAATAAAGGAAACAAAATTGACTAAAAAGTACCTTAACTGGTGTTAAAGCACTTCTTGTGGAACAGTTCGAAGCCCGTGTACAAGCATTTTTGGATATCCACATTGTTACAGGAGATGATACCTTTCACTACCAACACAATCTGGAATCAAGCGACAGTCAGTGGCACAGTGTTCATTGTCTTCTCCGTCCCCTAAAAAAAAGTCGGCTGACAAAATTCAAAATCACCTTTTTCAGCAGCAATGGCTTGGTCCATCATTAATTTCTACTCGAGGGAGGTGCGGGAGAAGATGAACACCGAGCCTCTGACTGTCGCTTGGTCTTCGGATAGTATTGGTAGCGTCAGGTCTAATCTTCTGTAACGATGCAGATACACAGCAACGCGTGACCAAGATACTTCGAGTGATTCCACAAGAAGCATTTGGTGACAGTTTCCAACAGTTTTACAACCGATGTGTTGGAGCTAATGGTGATTACCTGGAACGCCAGTAAACGTATTTTCGTTTGCAACTCAAGTTTCCTATGTTCTCTGAGACCACATTCACCGAATTTTTCGGTCGCAAATTGTACTTTTCAACTGCAGGGTGAGTGTTTGCCCATGCGTATGGACTTCCGGTCCGACCGATATCACCCCAGCCAGTGGTGCGCATTTACTGTAATTGCTGTCAACAACAAATCCATCAGAGTTCGGGAACCCGCAGTTGGAACACCAGTGAAACTTGAGTGTGGGAAGAAAGAAATACGAAGATATACCAGCATTTAAAATACTGACTCCTCGAACGTGGGCAGAAATTACTAAACGAAGTAGTATTTTTCTGATTTATGCACTCGCGTAGCCATAATCTGCTGGCCTGTATTCATGACTGTAGTGCTTTGCAAAGTACTGATAACGGCGAGTGCGCACTTTTATTTTATGCTTGCTGTTCCTGGTCACCTGTTGCTGTGGCTCAGCCAGGTTGGATGGAAAGAAAGAAAGGAGAAAGCACACGTTTCTAATATGCATGAGAACTGAATATACAGCCTAATCTCCTTCTTCTTCCTGTCTCTGTCCACCTCCTCCTCCCCTCTCTTTGTGCATATCCCACTCCTTCCCCCTCTCTCTATCCATCAGCTCATTCCTCCTCTCTTTGTATATCACGCATCCCTCTCCCTGTCCATCACTCCCCCTCTCTCTGTCAATCTTCACCTTCCCCTCACTCTCCCCCTCTCACTGTTCATCACCTCCTCCCCCTTCTTTGTCCATCTTCTCCTCCCTCCCCTCTGTCTCTCCAAATCTTCCCGCCATTGTCAGTCCATTATGTCCCCCCTTTCTATGGTCATCTTCTCCTCCTCTCTCTGGTTATAAGCAGGTAATCCACAAATACAAATTTCCTGATGCTACCAAAGTCTCACTATTATATACATGAAGTCTATATGTGTCCACACCTTTTTTACAGTAAGTAATATGTAAAAATTCTAAATGGTTCAAATGGCTCTGAGCACTATGGGACTTAACATCTGTGGCCATCAGTCCGCTAGAACTTAGAACTACTTAAACCTAACTAACCTAAAGACATCACACACATCCATGCCCGAGGCAGGATTCGAACCTGCGACCGTAGTGATCACGCGGTTCCAGACTGAAGCGCCTAGAACCACACGGCCACACCGGCAAGCAATTCTAAATAGATCAGTCGATTACTTTTTGAGATCTTTTAGTAATATGTTTCCTCTTTATAAATTACACACACACACACACACACACACACACACACATATATATATATATATATATATATATATATATATATATATATATATATATATACTCCTGGAAATTGAAATAAGAGCACCATGAACTTTATTGACACATTCCTGGGGTCAGATACATCACATGATCACACTGACAGAACCACAGGCACATAGAGACAGGCAACAGAGCATGCACAATGTCGGCACTAGTACAGTGTATATCCAGCTTTCGTAGCAATGAAGGCTGCTATTCTCCCATGGAGACGATCGTAGAGATGTTGGATGTAGTCCTGTGGAACGGCTTGCCATGCCATTTCCACCTGGCGCCTCAGTTGGACCAGCGTTCGTGCTGGACGTGCAGACCGCGTGAGACGACGCTTCATCCAGTCTCAAACATGCTCAATGGGGGACAGATCCGGAGATCTTGCTGGCCAGGGTAGTTGACTTACACCTTCTAGAGCACGTTCGGTGGCACGGGATACATGCGGACGTGCATTGTCCTGTTGGAACAGCAAGTTCCCTTGCCGGTCTAGGAATGGTAGAACGATGGGTTCGATGACGGTTTGGATGTACCGTGCACTATTCAGTGTCCCCTCGACGATCACCAGAGGTGTACGGCCAGTGTAGGAGATCGCTCCCCACACCATGATGCCGGGTGTGGCCCTGTGTGCCTCGGTCGTATGCAGTCCTGATTGTGGCGCTCACCTGCACGGCGCCAAACACGCATACGACCATCATTGACACCAAGGCAGAAGCGACTCTCATCGCTGAAGACGACACGTCTCCATTCGTCCCTCCATTCACGCCTGTCGCGACACCACTGGAGGCGGGCAGCACGATGTTGGGGCTTGAGCGGAAGACGGCCTAACGGTGTGCGGGACCGTAGCCCAGCTTCATGGAGACGGTTGCGAATGGTCCTCGCCTATACCCCAGGAGCAACAGTGTCCGTAATTTGCTGGGAAGTGGCGGTGCGGTCCCCTACGGCACTGCGTGGTCCCAGGTCGACGGGCACGTGCCCCTTCCGCCGACCACTGGCGACAACATCGATGTACTGTGGAGACCTCACGCCCCACGTGTTGAGCAATTCGGCGGTACGCCCACCCGGCCTCCCGCATGCCCACTATACGCCCTCGCTCAAAGTCCGTCAACTGCACATACGGTTCACGTCTACGCTGTCGCGGCATGCTACCAGTGTTAAAGACTGCGATGGAGCTCCGTATGCCACGGCAAACTGGCTGACACTGATGGCGGCGGTGCACAAATGCTGCGCAGCTAGCGCCATTCGACGGCCAACACCGCGGTTCCTGGTGTGTCCGCTGTGCCGTGCGTGTGATCATTGCTTGTACAGCCCTCTCGCAGTGTCCCGAGCAAGTATGGTGGGTCTGACACACCGGTGTCAATGTGTTCTTTTTTCCATTTCCAGGAGTATATATATATATATATATATATATATATATATATATATATATATATATATATATATATATGGAAAAATGTGAAGTAAATATTTAGAAAACACAACATGAGTGTCACGAATTTAACTAAAAAAGTATTAAAGGTATTTCAAAATCGTCTTCGTTACACAAATAAAGAAATAAATTGACTTCCTCTTAAGTCAAAAGTGTTGGCCACTTATTTTCAATGTAACTTGAAATGTTTGGTCGGCATGAATATCTGATTCTCTTTCTTGTGTTTGCTGGCCACCAGAATTATCTTTACTCACTATCACATTCTCAGGAGCACTGGTAGCGGCAATTCTTCTTGGTGATATATACACCTTCAGCAGGTTAACAGATATTCTACTTTTTTTGTTTTCGAGGCGAATCCAGCTATTTTTACCCGATAGAAATAGCGGTCTGGTGTGGTATTTGTTGGTTCCTTTCAAATGATGAGTAAAGTAGAAGCCATGTGACGTGATCCATTTAAACAGTCTGTCTGGTATGTAATATAAGCAGTAAGGCTATGTAACCAGCTGGCATAGCAAAATAAGCTTTCGCGACTGGTACTGATATCACTTAAAACTTCACTGGCTAATAAGCCACGGTCGATGTATAAAAGCTTTCTTCTAATGTCACCTCTCTGACTGCGGGAGACATGTTCAAAGGCAAAACGGCCATTTTACCTCTAAAGATATCTCTTGCAGTGGCAGAGGAAACATTAGGAGAAAGTTTTGTACATCGACCACTGCCTAAGAGCCCAGAAGTATTAAGGGATGGGAGCTGGTATAGCACTTCGCCACCCCAGTTTCTCAGTACACCAGTACGACAATTTCGGTCGATGATTGTAAGCCTGAATGCTTCGGGGGCATTGTGACAAGGGGTGTATGTGACACCTGGACAATCCACTCAATAACATGCCCGTCCTGGTGTTTACAATGGCTGCTTGGCCAGGATGGGGCATCGAATGGGCGGGCGGATCATCGAGTCGGCATTCGTTGCAGCATGCACTACCATTGTGAGGCAATCAGCAGTCAGTCATCATTCTGACAAGGGTCCAGCCGCAGTACTGATGGGTCGAAGGTCGAATTGAGGCTCTCAGAGCCACCAGTGCTGTGGGCGTCCACTACACACCTTGCCTATGGTCCGGCCTAGGCAGGCCGAGTGGCTTCTCCAGCAGTTGACCCACCACAGCAAGGCTTCCCAGCAATGAGCCTCGCCAGGTCGACCGGCCATCGAGCTAACTGGGAGTAGCTACTGCTGACTGTGTCTCGTCCATATATCGCGTACGGTGGATTGCGGCTTCAACGAACACCACCCCCTATCCATCTGATTGGGCACTAGTCTTCTGCAATAAACTACTGAGGAATAAATAAAGCATTCAAATGTCTTCGAGCTGTCAGTGACTTAGCTGCCCACCTGTGTTAACCAGAGAATACTGAATGCCCAAAATTCTGAATGTCTTTCGACCTAGTCCAGAAATACAGTTCATTAACACTGGAGGTATACTGTCTGCATCAGAGGCACAGTTCACGTTATTAATTGTAGTTTGTTCATGATGCGGTTACACAGCTCGATAACTATGCATGATCGCGGTCACATTTTCATTGTAGGGACAGTAATTTCCAATTGCAATGGATTCTACACTTTTATAGAAAGTGCTTCACACGATTCCATAAAGGATTTAATTCAAATGGCAACAAAACATATATCACCAAGAGAAGTGTTGCGACGTTTTGCGTAATATATTTGACGTTCTGTTCGACACTGTTTCACTACTGACCCAGCAAGGTACAAGACAAAATTGATTTATTTTTGCCGCCATATCGTCAGTAATTTTAATTCGAGTGTCCTCGGCTTATTTGTCAGGAGGAAAGCTTGGTATTTTTCTCACTGGGAAGGATGTTCTCCCTGTGTGGTCTCTGGGACCTCTTTGTTGGCAGGATGCGGTCATTGAATGCCATTAGGAAGTGTGAAGATCCCCTAGGAGCTGGGCGGCATTCGCAGATGTACGGCTACAACCTGCTTCCTGTTGTAGTCAGCGGAGCCGGTGGCTACTAGCCCTGAGCAGAAAGAAGGTGCCACGTCAATGAGGCCGTCCCCAGAGAGTAACTGAGCTCGGCATCTGGCCTCTTCTATTTGGATATCAAAGGAAGAGACACAGAGACACCACCTGACCAGAGTGGAAAACTGCATTTCTTTTGCTCCAAAAGTGGTCTCACCACCATTGTGCTTGCCGCGAAGAAGCCAACCAATCGGTGGGACACTGGTCCAGCCCAGTAGGAACCTCTTATTTGTTAAGATGCGTTTCATCCGCTAAGATTGGGAAGTTTCTGCAGCGTCCGCCCATTTAGCTGTGGAGGGACACCTATGTTTCGTGGCCATTCGATCGCCACCTGCACTATGTGGTCACTCGTCTCCCGGCTGCCGTGTGATACTGTCGGACAGATGGTTTGCTGATTTTAAGGAAATGTTGGTATCACAGTTGTGATAAAGCGATCCTTATTCTGATAAGATCGCTGCTTGCTTGCTTTGCCGCGCAACATGTTTTGCTTAATTTGGATAGAATCTGTGGCATCTTGTTGTATCGTTAAGTTTGATTTCGCTAGATGTGCAGATGAATCTCTGTATAGTCTTCCACACTTAAGGTACCTCCCACAGTGTTAGAACAATCTTGTAATTTGATCTGACAGTGAGCTTTAGAGAACTTTTTATCTCTTTGTTGTGATTTTTGTGAGTAAATAGAGGAAATAAATATCTGATAATCTCAGTCTAGACTTAATTGCAAGATCCTTTACATTGTTCAACTTCTTTTCCGCGGGAAGCCGACCCACTAATCCATACATATTACGAAAATGTATGTATGTGTATATACGCAGGGTGTTGGAAATTTCCCTTACATACTTGTAGGACTTATGGAGGAGAGTGAATACATAATATTTTGAATAAGAAACCCATGTCCGGAAACGTCATCCAACGACGCTGCAGAACATCAAAGTTATAGTCACCGGCGCCTTTAAATTATGTATATAAAGGGCAATCCCGTGATGATGTTACAAACTTTCGCGGGCGATGAAAAAGGATACTTGTATCAATTTGAGGCAAGAGTCCCTGTTCCGGAAACGAACGTGTCGAAAGTTACAAGCGAAAATCATTCTGATACCTCTGACAATGGAATACACGTATCGGTATTGTTAATGTTAAGATTTTAGGTTAGGTAACTTTCGGAGGTGCTGATATGGATCAAATTAAGGAAAGATGTCTTGTAAAAATTGGCTCTGAAATACACACCTTAGTATCTATGAGGACTTGTTCATCTTCGCTAGTGTGAAACTCATTCCATTGTCCCTGTTCGAGCTGTAAAACTGCGGGATCAGATATGATGTTTTAATTTATTACTTATTTACTATTAACTGCATCGGCAACACACTTTGTAGAGAGCATTCACATATATCACTAAACGTACCTACAAAATTTTATCATTGTGCTACACAATATTCAGGACATATGACGTTATAAACACAGAGATGAGTGACAAACTGTCATATCATGCATGACGTTTAAATTTATTATTTCTTTGCTGCTAACTCTATTCGCAACAAAATTTCTCATTTAATAACCAAATATGCTGATGAATTTAACTATAAAATTATGTCATTGGACGACACATAGTTCAGGAGATATGACGTCATAAACAATGAGGAACAGGTCGAAATTCGTTAGAGATACAGGTGAAATGTGTATACAAATTTCTGCAAAATATGTTAAATATTTCTGACGGGCGCGTGTGCGGATAAAATCACTGATAATAAACTTCTCCTGAACACATGGAACGATTTCAACTGGACTTAATATACATTTTACTTACAATCTATAGAGAAATACTACAGAGGTAAGAACCAGCAGCCTCCTATTGGGGGGAGGGGTGACAACGTGGATACAGAGTGGGGCAAGGAAGAGATGAACAGACAGATACGGGGAAGAAGGTGATGAACACAGATATGGGGGAGGAGAAGCTAATCAACAGAGAATGGGGGAGTAGGACAGAGAGATGAGCAGGAGAAAATGGACAGGGAAGGCAATAGGAGATTTGCAGAGGAAGAGGAGACCGATTGATAGAGGGGAAAGAAGAAATGGACAGTGAAAGGGAAGAGAAGATGGACAGAGAGAGGAAATGAGTGTGTACGTGTGTGTGTGTGTGTGTGTGTGTGTGTGTGTGTGTGTGTGAGAGAGAGAGAGAGAGAGAGAGAGAGAGAGAGAGAGAGAGAGAGAGAGAGAAGGAGGTAGGAAGGGTGAGGAGTGGGTGGACTTAGAGGGAGGAGGAGTGTGTAGTCGATGGAAAGGAGCAGATGGATAGAGGAGGGAGGAAGAGATGGATGGAGAGAATGAGGAGGGTCAGATGGACAGAGAGAGAGGGTAGGAGGAGATGGAGGAGAGGGGCAGAAAGGGGGTGGAAGAGACAGACGTAGCGAGGTGGAAGGAGGAGATGGACTAACAGAATTGGCCTGAATACATACCCAGGCAACGCTGGGCACTCAACTACTAATAAATATAACCCAGTGGATATCAAAGCTAGTTGTTCTCACAGTGACGACGGTATTGTCGTGAACAGCGGCCAAATTCAAAGATAAAGTATATTAAGAATTCGCAGAAAAGAACGAGCATTGCACTCGCTCACCTTTTATGTTCAGAGATTGGTTTCACAGCCAGCTTTGTAATCTATGCTCCTCGACTATGATCCCGAACTAAGAAACAGCTTTCATGGCGATTCTGACAGGATCTTGCTTTTGGTTTCTTTTCATATCCAGCAGTTAGCCCAGCACAGTGACCCATCTTCAGGGTGCAAAAAGTTGTAGCGACGATTTTTGCCCCCGTTTTGTAGCTTACACATAAACATGCAGCTGCAGGACACGCTAGTACAGTGCATATGAACTATGTCTTTTTTTATAATTTGTTTTATTTGTGTAGGGGCAACGGCCTTGCCGCAGCGGATGCACTGGTTCCCGTCACATCACCGAAGTTAAGCGCTGTCGGGTGTGTCCGGCCCTTGGATGGGTGACCATCAGGGCCGCCATGCGCTGTTGCCGTTTTTCGGGGTGCACTCAGCCTCGTGATGCCAATTGAGGAGCTACTCGGCGGAATAGCAGCGGCTCCGGTCACAGAAAACCATCGTAATGACCAGGAGAGCGGTGTGCTGACCACACTGGCCTCCTATCCGCATCCTCAATGAGGATGACACGGCTGTCGGATGGTCCCGATGGGCCACTTGTGGCCTGAAGACGGAGTGCTTTTATTTTAGTGTGTACCTGCACTCTGGGGGATTTTGTTGAAAAAAATTGTTTTACATGTGCAGATTTTTTTTGTATTATATGTCAAGATATATTTCTGATGACAGTTTTGTGATAGCGGTAGTTTGCTGTGTAATATGTTCTCATTCCATGTCTTCTGTACATGGACAGGGCTAGTCGAACACAATCTAGAGAGACAAGGCGAATTCTTAGTTATGGGAATTCAAGGGATTCGAAGGAAGTCACAACAGAGTTCTCTCTGCGGAGACGTCAGCAGCGATTGTGTTGCCTGAAGCACAGGAAACCACACTTATAGCAGAGCCGTGTGAAACTAATGTAGCTTGCGAATCAGACTCAACAACTGCACAAAGCAACACGAATCTCGCAAATATGAGAGGTATTCCATTCTGGGTAAAATAAATGCTAGAACAATTCGAAGCAGGTAGGACAGAAATGCGTGAAGCAGACAGGAAAGCAGAAGAAATGCACGAAGGAGAAAAGAAAGCAGATGCAGATAGGAAAGAAATGCAAGAGAGAGTCAGGAAAGCAGAGGAGAGAGACAGGAAGTCCGAAGCACATAGAAAAGAGGCATGAGAGACAAACAGGAAATCAGAGACAGACTGGAAAAATACCAAGATAAGAAACAATTTTGGGAAAACATGGCAGACCTAGAGAAAAAAACTCAATTTCCGATTTAAATCCGTGGACAAAGAGCTGGGCAATGTAACAGAACGAAAGAAAATACCCTGACCAAGCCGGTCAAATTTGAAGGAAGTTAAGGGGACAAATGTCTCACTTTCTCCCAAGATGCAGACTGTAGAGGAAACTAACTCCTCAGTATCTCCCATGGCGCAATGACCCCGTGTTGCATAAGAATAATGCCTGTTTTCACAGATTATTTTTAGATAATGAAGTGCAGCTATAGTTAGCGAGGACTTCTGCCAGATTCTGGCCATACATATGATTTTTTTCTGTTTCAGAAACGCCTAGAATATCACGCAACTAAATGTGATTTTGTATTGCATTTTTTTATCAAGGTGCCTTACCTCATTTTCTTTTGACTTTCTGTCCATATCGTGTGTTTAAGTTTTATCTTTCTTTGAGGAAACCCTTACTTTCTTTCAGTCATTTAAAGTACTAAAGGGTGTAGCGAATTGTGTTGTGACATGAAAGCTGACTTTTGAGTGTGGCACGAGGAAGATTTAGGGGTGCTGTGTTTTTTATGGTGAATGAATGCACTGCAGACATTATCTATTTTATTATATGGCCTATATTGGGCCACTTTAGTAAATATTTGAATTAGGTTCTTCTGTTTTTTGTTGGCCCAATACTTTTTCATTCTTTCAGGTCGTGCCTTTCTCTCCTTATCCGAAACACCCTTCCTATTCTCTGCTTGTTAATTTTTATTGGTAGTGTGATATGTTTGTCCGAAGTCTCTTGAGCGCGTCTGTATAGCCTTTAAAATCCTCCATCGCAATCTCATCGTGTTCGCTGATGATCTTGCTGTTTAGCGCCCTCGACCATAAATCATCATCATCTCATCATGTCCTCCTTGATCCCGAGATCCATTTAACGCCGCTCTTACTATTCCATTCTTCTGCTAATTCTATTTTCTGTTGTCCTCATCAAATGTCCTAGGAAAGAGATTGTACTTTCACCGGTTCTGTTTCTTTATGAAATGTTTCATCTCAAGCTATTCTCCAAACTCAGTCTTTTTGTATTTTTTATTTGTGCATTGCTTTGACTATCCTTCTGACTACTTTGAGTACTCTGTCTATTCCTACAGCCTTGATTGTTTTAAATATAGTTTTCGCTAGTATATGTTATTTGCAGCTGTATGACTCTTTTGTAGTGTTACAGTTTTGTGGCTATTGAGAGGCATTTCTTTTTTTTTTTGTTATGTGTGTTCTTGGTAACATTATTTGTTTGTTCTACTCTGCCATGCTGGTTTATTATTCAGGTTGTGTGTTATTAATTCTCACAAGTATTTAAATTTTCAACAGATTTTGTTCCGTGTTTTCCAATTCTAAGTTTGTTTGCCAGTGGCGATTTCCTTAGTATTATATCTGATTTTTCCAAAAGATATTTTAAGGCTAATGCTCTGGGCTATTTGCTGTAATGATTTTACTTGTTGTTTGGTTTCTTGATTGTTGTTGGCGAGAAGAACCAGGTGATCATCAAATACTAAACAGTTCAACTTTATGTCACCTTTTTATGTTCCAACATTAATGTTCTTTGGATTGTCCTTGTACCATTTACTCATTATATATCCAACAACACAATTAAAATGATGTAGTGGCAGGCCGTCTCCCTGCCTTAAACCAGTTTTTACCAAGAATGATTCAGAAAGTTCTCCTCTGAACTTAATTTTCGAATTTGTTTTTGTTGAGGTAATTTACATCGGTTTAATTAATTTTTTGGTGGAGTCCGAAATGTCTCAAATTTTTTAACAGTGAGGGTGTACAGATAGAATCATATGCTTTCCTAATCTATAAATGTAACTGAGAGAGGCTTGCTTCGTTTGCAGTAATAAGCCATTATTAATTTCAGAGTAATTAGTTGTTCGGCACAGTTTCTCCGAGGTCTGAATCCTCCTTGGTTTTCCCCAGTTCCTTATCCAGTTGTCCTTTGATCCTGTTGTGTAAAATCTTGGCAAAAATCTTGTAGGTGCAGTCCAAGAGCGAGATTCCTTTATAGTTGTCTGGATCACTTTTGCTTACTTTTTTGTGAAGAGGGTCCATTCTTCTAGGAATTTTTCTGATGCCCAAAATATTTTTGAAGTATTATGTAAAGATGTCTGAGTTGTTTTACCAACGTACTTCCACATTTCCGCAAACACTTGATTTTCACCACATGTTTTGTAGTTTCTCATTTCTTTATGTGCAATTTCCATTTCTTGTGCTGTAGGAGGGGTTTTACTTTCTGGTTTGCTTTTTACAGGGGTGACTGTATCTTTTGTTAAAAGCTTTTCAGATTCACCAGAGTTTAAGAGCTTGTTGAATGCTTTTGCCATGATTTCTGCGTTTTCCTTGTTATTATGAGCCATTCTTCCATCTTCATTTGTCAGCAACAGTGTGGGAGGGTTATAATTACGTAATTGTTTACCAAAAGCTTTGAAATGCTCTCTGAAATTAGTTTGTGGTAGTTTTCTTCAATGGAACTCAGTAGATCTTTTAATATTGCCGTTTTGTATTTCTGATAATTTGAGTGAATTTTTTTCTGGTGTTTCTGAAGTTGGTTGTATTTTCTTCTGTTTTGTGAGTCTGAAATTTTGTCAAAGCTTGATTTCTTTCATCATGAATTTCATCACATTCTGTAGTCGACCATGCATTTTTTTTTAACGATGATTTGCTGCGGGCGATTCTTCATCTTGTTTTACAATTGGTATTAGTTTCTCAAGATAATCCGTTACTATTGTATTTTGTGTGTTTTTCTGATGTTTCTCTTTTTTGATTAATTTATGTGAATCGCACTTTCGCCGGCTACGGCGGCCGACCTGTTTCAGGCGCTTCAGTCCGGAACCAAGGGACTGCTATGGTCACAGGTTCGAATCGTGCCTCGGGCATGGATGTCTGTGATGTCCTTAGGTTAGTTAGGTTTAAGTAGTTCTAAGTTCTAGGGGACTGATGACCGCAGATGATAAGCCCCATAGTGCTCAGAGCCAGTCACACTTTCTTTTATCTCCAATTTGTCTCTGTCTTTTTTTCCTTACTGGGTGAATTTGATTTTGATTTTAACAAAATAATGATGTGAAACTGTGTCTGTTCCTTTCAGTACTTTAACATTTCGATTTTTATTGTGAACATGCGAACATGGTCCAGCTGCCCCTCTCCTCTTGTCCAGTCAGGACGTTTCCATATCACAAGTTTGATTGGTTTTCCTTTAAAATATGTTGATTTAGAGGTAAGCCCAAGTGTTCTGCAAATTTCAACGAGTCTTTGTCCGTTTCTATTAGTTTGTTTACTTGGAGCCCATTTTCCAATTATATCTCCATACTTCTTTTCCTTTCCCAGTTAAGTTGTTTTCATTGACTTGATTTATCGTTTGATCCAAAAGATCCCAGAATTTTTCTTCTTCTACCATAGTTCTCACCAGAAATTTTTTCTCATTGGTGGGGACATGGGCGTTTATGATAGTACAGATCTTGTTTGTGGTTTTCAGAGTTAAAGTTGCGATTCGTGGATAAATAGCTTTAAAATCAGTTATTGACTCTATCATTTTCATATTTACTGTTTCATAACTCTTTGTTCTGGTAAATAAATAAATGTCGTGTGACTAGGGCCTCCCGTTGGGTAAACCGTTCGTCAATGGGCATGACATGATTAGGAAAACACAACACCCAGTCCCTGAGCGGAGAAAATCGCCGACACAGCCGGGAATCGAACCGGGGCCCCTAGGATTCACAGTCTGTCGTGGAGACCACTCAGCTACAGGGAGCGGACTTTGTTCTGGTTTTCCATTGTAAATTCTATAACCTTGAGATTCAAATGGATCTTCTATTGTATTTCTCATTTCTTGGAGTCCTGATATTACGACGTTTTGTCTGTCCAATTCATTTGTGCAGATTTGGAGCTTTCCTGTTTTGTTTGAAGTGTTATGTGTTGTAATGTGGTTAACATGTTTTTGTTTTATTTTGGCACTAAGCACTTGGTGAGTGATGGGTAATTTCAAACGCCCCGATTCATTTGAGTCACCTAGTTGGCTACCCACCGAATCCGATGTCGTGTTTGACTGTCAGAGGCTATTAACTCAAGTGGAGCAAGCTCCATGTGACAACAATGGCTACTAACCATAGAGGATATTAATCATCCGCCATTATCATGGTACTACTTTTCGTCCACCCCGTGTATTTTATTTTCTCGGTACCCACCATATCTGGCGAGCATCCCTCTATCCGTCACCTGGGGAGGCGCTCTGTAGGAGACTAGCAGCTGTGAATTACGTTCTGGGGTATTTTTTGACTAGTTCTGAGCTTACGTCAGATGCCAGCTTTTGCCAGCAGAGTGCTGAGCGTTACTAACCATACTTATGTTAGGTATTGTGTCTTGCTCTGCATCATTTTCGTATTTTGCGATGTATTCATAGAAGGTGTTGCCTAATTTTGATCACGGCACTCTCTTCTAAATTTGCCAGAGGTATCGCACATCTCACTTAGACCGTCACATAGACGGACCTAAGATGGAGTACCAGTAGTTTGTTAAACTCAAGATTCTTGGAGATAACGAAACTTGAGATAATGAGTAGTGAGTTTGACCGTGTCAGAGTTTGCACTTAACTTTTAGCGTAGAAACCGTGTTTTGATTTATCTTGATTTGTGAGCAAAAAATTATTGTTTGACATCAAGGCAAAATAATTTTATTTTAAATTTTCCTTGGTTGCACAGGCACATTAAGTCTCAGTTCAGTCATTGCGATACATCAAGAAAGGATTACCATGTGCTGGGATAATGTTGTGCACAGTTGGTAAACTTCCTGATTGACTCGTACAACTGTTTCAGGACCAGATGAGCTGTGGGAAGACTCAAGAAGAGTACTGGGCAGCAGGTATAGACGAGACCAGAGACAGTGCCCTGTGTTAAGCCACAAAGGAACCGCTGGCACACGCCTCTTGGCAGATCCTTGCCAGCCAGCACAAAAATAGCGTCAAAGTAAACCAGCTATCAGGGAGCTCTAAGCAACAGAAGTGACCGTACCTCTTAAGCCAGTGAAGCCTTCCGTGATTTGAACTGTGTATCAGAAGAAGAAAATTTTTATGAATACCCTGTAAATCAAGCCCATGTGTGAACACTGCATTTTGTGAAGAACAAGTTGCTGCAAAAACACATTTAATTTATTTTACAAAATAAATTTTCCTAACCGTTTATTTTTCAATGAAAACAAGTGCTACTTAGTGGTACAGCTCATGCCCACGTCTACTACTCTCTAGGTCGTATTTATTAACAGTTACATCTGTAAGTTGAAGTGCCACTAAATTCTATTTATTAATTATCATATTACTTCATTTATGTTGTGTCTTTTTGAACTCCGATAAATACATACATTACCTAACTTGTAAATAGTAAAAACAAATAAATGGACTTTCTCTGCTACAGGGGATGTCAGATGTTATGTTAAATGCTACTAGTTATCGGGTTCTTAAGAGCCATCATATTCACAATATGTCCTTTTGAAACAAATTTCGCTGGATATTAGTCTTCCTTATGACTCATTCTTACGAACAATTTATTTTATTATTACAATTTTGACATCTCAGTGTGAGAGAACATTTTTTTGTGATGTGTGCCCATACTTACGTTATAGCACTCATGTGTCAGAAGTTGAAATTGTTGGGCACAGCTCCAAGAAATAAGTATGTTATACATACACTCCTGGAAATAAAAAAAAGAACACATTGAAACCGGTGTGTCAGACCCATCATACTTGCTCCGGACACTGTGAGAGGGCTGTACAAGCAATGATCACACGCACGGCACAGCGGACACACCAGGAACCGCGGTGTTGGCCGTCGAATGGCGCTAGCTGCGCATCATTTGTGCACCGTCGCCGTCAGTGTCAGCCAGTTTGCCGTGGCATACTGAGCTCCATCGCAGTCTTTAACACTGGTAGCATGCCGCGACAGCGTGGACGTGAACCGTATGTGCAGCTGACGGACTTTAAGCGAGGGCGTATAGTGGGCATGCGGGAGGCTGGGTGGACGTACCGCCGAATTGCTCAACACGTAGGGCGTGAGGTCTCCCCAGTACATCGATGTTGTCGCCAGTGGTCGGCGGAAGGTGCACGTGCCCGTCGACCTGGGACCCGACCGCAGCGACGCACGGATGCACGCCAAGACCGTAGGATCCTACGCAGTGCCGTAGGGGACCGCACCGCCACTTCCCAGCAAATTAGGGACACTGTTGCTCCTGGGGTGTCGGCGAGGACCATTCGCAACCGTCTCCATGAAGCTGGCCTACGGTCCCGCACACCGTTAGGCCGTCTTCCGCTCACGCCCCAACATCGTGCAGCCCGCCTCCAGTGGTGTCGCGACAGGCGTGAATGGAGGGACGAATGGAGACGTGTCGTCTTCAGCGATGAGAGTCGCTTCTGCCTTGGTGCCAATGATGGTCGTATGCGTGTTTGCCGCCGTGCAGGTGAGCGCCACAATAAGGACTGCATACGACCGAGGCACACAGGGCCAACAACCGGCATCATGGTGTGGGGAGCGATCTCCTACACTGGCCGTACACCTCTGGTGATTGTCGAGGGGACACTGAATAGTGCACGGTACATCCAAACAGTCATCGAACCAATCGTTCTACCATTCGTAGACCGGCAAGGGAACTTGCTGTTCCAACAGGACAATGCACGTCCGCATGTATCCCGTGCCACCCAACGTGCTCTAGAAGGTGTAAGTCAACTACCCTGGCCAGGAAGATCTCCCGATCTGTCCCCCATTGAGCATGTTTGGGACTGGATGAAGCGTCGTCTCACGCGGTCTGCACGTCCAGCACGAACGCAGGTCCAACTGAGGCGCCAGGTGGAAATGGCATGGCAAGCCGTTCCACAGGACTACATCCAGCATCTCTACGATCGTCTCCATGGGAGAATAGCAGCCTGCATTGCTGCGAAAGGTGGATATACACTGTACTAGTGCCGACATTGTGCATGCTCTGTTGCCTGTGTCTATGTGCCTGTGGTTCTGTCAGTGTGATCATGTGATGTATCTGACCCCAGGAATGTGTCAATAAAGTTTCCCCTTCCTGGGACAATGAATTCACGGTGTTCTTGTTTCAATTTCCAGGAGTGTAGATTACGTAACACAAGAAAATTTTGATTAATGAAGTTGATTAAGCATGAAGCATGCAATATGTACCGAGGCCAAAAGGTAATTTTATGAACATCAGACTTATGTTGTATGGAACGGAAATTTCTGATACTATATTTTCATTTTGCTAGTGCAAACTTTTTGTGAACAAAGCGGAGGTATCACATTTGTTCTCAGAAGATAACGCTGTTATAAACGAACAAGCAATATCACACCTTGCTTTTGTTCTCAATCCTTGGGGAAGACTGATAGGAGTCTTTTCTGATTCCAGTGACTATTTGAGTTAACTAATTTATGGGGTGCTTTAAGCAGGTGACGAATGGGGATTACTACTCGGAGAGTTTTTATTATTTTTGAAAGCGGGATGAAGGGGTGATGTGACATTACTGTCTTATATTGCTGCACGATAGTGTTTCATTTTTGCCACCATTTAGTGTGTAATTTTTATAGACAGCACTCAGCACATTTGCTAGCAGAAAAGCTATGTGTTTTTCTCACTGGTACAGTGTTGTCCCAATGTGCGCTCTCGGTCCTCTTTGTTGGCAGAAGGCTGTCAGTGAATCTCATTAGGAAGGGCGAAGGTCCTCTGGGAACTGGGCAGTTTTTGCAGAAGTTAGACTGCAGTCTTTTTCATGCATTTATCGGCAGAGCCGATGCCTCTGACAGTTCTGAGTGGAGGGTGCCATGCTGCCAGTGCCAACACCAGAGAATGACTGAACATGACATTTTTGCCTATTCTGCTCAGACATCAAAGGACAAGACACAGAGATACCGCCCAACCATTGTGGAAAGATCTGTTGCTTTTGCACCAAAATTTGTTGTACCCAATCGAATTGAGTCGCCCCTCCATCGTTCTTGGTGCAAAACAGACGACTAGTCGATGGAACACTGTTCGACCCCTGTACGAACATCTTATCTGTTAAGGTGTATCTTGTAGCCAAGCGTGGGAAGTTTCTGCCCATTTTTTCATAAAATACGTGATATTCTGGTCTGTCACACTCATAGTAACGTCGAGTCATTTCCTCCATACAGAGTAGAGAGATGTGAATGGACAGTTATGTTTCATGGCCATTCGTTCACCTCCGCATGTATAACTACCGGCTGCTGTGTGGTGCTGACAGACACGTAGGTGGCTGATTTTGGGGAAATGTGTCATAACTGTGGCAGTTCGACCCATATTCTGAGCAACACGTTACTCTCTTACTTTGGCACACAACTTGTGATGAGTAATTTGGCTGTAATTTGAGGCATCTTGCTGTATAGTTAACTTTAATTTTATGAGATGTGCAGATAAGCAGATCTTGCTGTGCAACCTCCGTGCAGTCTTCCACAATTACGGGACCTCCCCATAGTATTAGCACGATCTTGTAAATTGATTTGTGTTTTAGAGAACGTTATTTTCTGTTTATTATGATGTTTGACAGCAACTAGAGCAATTAAATATCTTATAATCCCAATCTTTACTCAGTTTCTTTACAAGCAAGAAGCAATGGAGCCACGTCCACTCGTACATGGAACAAAGTAATGTAAACAAGATGTCTGTAGGCGAGGTGTCGATAGACGCACGCGAAGATCAGACTGACTGGCTGAGCTTTTTTTTTTGTTTTTCTTTATTGTTATTTCTCTCCCCAAAATGGGATGGGCTGGCAGCAGCACTATACGCCGCTCTTGAGCCAAGAGAGTTATAGGAAAACATAGTCAAATGAGAAAAGAACACACAACATAGAATGGAATAAATTGGTGAATAAACAAGAACAAAAATAGATGAGTATAAATGGTAGATTTAAAAACAATATAGATGAGAGCCACACGCACATGTGGAGAATGAGCACTGTGAGTCGACACGAAAGCAAAGAAACACCGCAGTAGGAACACAAATGAATGATGCTGGTGACACTGTTGGTGCTGTGGAACATAGCACTGCACACGGCACTGGTGAAACACTGACACCACAACGAAAACGTTAAAAATCACTGCACCAAAGGGGACCTAACACCGGGTGAAGGGTAGAAGGGCGGAAGAAAAAGAGGGGGGAGACCCAGTAGGGGGAAGCCAGTAAGGGGGGGAGGGGGGCGGTGGAGGGGGAAGGAAAGGAGCTGGAAACCCGGAGGGGGGGGTGAAAAGGAGAAATAAGGTAGTTGGCAGAGGAAAAGGAGGAAGAAGAGAAGGGGGAGAAGGATGGAGAGAGGAAGCCCAGAAGAGGGGGGAGGGGGTTGGCTGAGCGAGAGGCCGGCGCTTAAATACATGATCAAGGACGTCGCTATTGGCCGCTGGGACCATGTGTTCCACTGTGGCTCCCTCACATTATATTTGGGTCAGGAGGCGTGCGCCTCCATGGCTTATGGCGTGACAGTGCAGAGATCTCTAGTGATCTTGGACGTCCATGACGTCTGGCGTGGTTTCAAAAGCTTTATCGAACGATAGCAATATAATATCGCTGGAAACCACTGTTCCACCGTCAGTGGAAGAGAGCCAACAAACTTCTGCCTACTGTACCACAAATAAGCAAACATGTAACTCAGGTATGATTCGTGTGTTTATCGTAGTGACTATCGTATCAAGTGGTCAGAATGTGACGACTAATATGCGCTACAATGTGATTCCGAACAAATAATGTTGGACGTTAAATTTCACCGGGATTTATTGCAACACAGGCAACTGTTATACGGCATTTAATGTCTTCGGGAGCCGTCGGTATTTCTTTGTAGACCTCTTGTTTCAAATTTTCCCCACACGCAGAAGTCCGGAGCTGTTACGTCTGTGGAGCATGCAGGCCACTTTGTGTTTTCTGAATGACCGATCAAACAATCTGCAAATGGTTAGTAAATTAAGTCTGCAATTGTCTTTGTGGAATGTGCAGCACACACGTCTCATTGATGCCACATGGACTGCCTAATGTCCAGTGGAAAATCCCGCAGCAGATGTTGGCACACCAAGATCGTTGTTTATCCACGGTCCTCTCCTAGCCTCGATTTTCGACTGAGCAATAATTCGTATAGCGAAGATTGATTGGGCATGGTTATTAGACGAAGCGTCACCCATAAAGAAAATATTGTTAAAAAAATTGCTTTCATTTTTTGTAGACACCATTTGGTGGACCGTAACAGATTTTGAAAGTGATTTCCGTGATGAAGCACATGCGGGTAGCATGATTTGCGTTGTAATGTAGCATTTGGAGAACACTCCAGCGACTGATACCACTTGCAGATTGAAACTGCCTTGCTGTGACATATGGATTGCGTGTTATCACTATTACACGGCCAAGTCTCATTAATGTGACTGTTATACCAGAGACAAGGTAGCCCATGAGGCCAGAAACCCATATAATACCACAGAGGACGAGGTTGTCTATGCCCAAAGGCGTACCCAAAAGCATAATCGTCAAAACCAGTTATTTACACACAAGATAATGGAAACAGACATTCCGAGCACTACTTCCTGCAGGGGGAGCTCGAGCCACGGCCTGCAGGAAGTAGAAATCTCACTGGCTGGAGACAGCTATGTAGGGGATAGAACTAGGCCCGAAGTTCAGTTCACGCTGGATGCCGACCTCGTGTACTGCAACTGTCTAAGATTACGTCTTCGTCTTCGTCTCGGAATTGGACTGTTACCAGTGTGTGAGTGTGTTACCACGAACCTTTGTGGAAAATAAGAAGTTAACTTTTGTCTGACTCAATTAGGAGACTTATTTCGTTATTGTTCCTTTCGTTCGTATGTTCAATCATTAACCTTGTGAACTTACATCAATAAAAGTTGTGTTGTGAAAAATTGTGAATTGTCAGTCACAACAGTGACCACTGCCTATGTTGGACGACGTCGACATGCAGTCACCAATGAGACACGGCAGTTGGCAGAGCTAACCATGGAGAGTACATAACGCGTGTTGGGTGGATGCAGAGAACAGTGCAGTCTTTGTCGTAATGCGGAAACGGAACGATTTATTTTACGTCCAAAAGGATATGAACATTGGCTTTTGGGCCAAGGGTGAAAGCATTTCTGAAACAGCTAAATTTGTAAACTAGTCGCCTGCCGCCGTGGTTGAGGTATACCGTGTATGGAAACATGGCGCTATCCAAAACTGATGCCGAGGGAACTTTGGTGAAACCCAGGCCAAAACAGGGGTGAGCGACGGCTGTTGGACAGCTGAGCACCCGGAAGAACCAAGGGGCTACCAACAGTGCCTCCTCAACGACCGTCGAGAGAACGTTGTTGCATATGAGCCTCTGCAGCAGGCACCTGGTTCATCCACCTATGCACGTCGTTGGCGACGGAAGCTGGAACGTGTACGCGAATACCGTAACTGGTCGTCCACCAATTGGTGGCAGGTGTCCATTTCAGATGAATCACGTTTTATGCTCCACCGGACAGATGCCCGTTGTCATGTATGGCTTGACACGTTTGGAAGCAAATACCCTGCAACCAGGAGGGGGTGTTATGGTCTGGGAAATGTTTTCGTGACATTCCCTGGATGATCTCGTCATTCTGGAGGGCACAATGGATCATGACAGGTAAGCATCTATCCTTGGGGATGATATCCATCCCTACATGCAGTTTGTTTTTCCTCGGCACGATTGTATTTACCAGCAAGACAATGCAACGCCTCTCACAGTTCGCAATGTGTGCGCATGGTTCGAAGAGCACCACGATGGGTCCACTGGACTATCCTGGCCACCAACTTGGCCCCGCTGGATTAAAGCGCAATCGAGAATCTGTGGGATGACCTCGATCGGGCTGTTTATGCCCTGGATCCTCAGTTGTGAAACCTATTGCAGCTCACCATAGCACTGGAGTCTGCACGGCTCCACATCCTTGTGGCGACATCCCGGAACCTCATTGATTCTCTCCCAGCATGTCTCAGGCGCAAAAGGTGGTTATTCTGGCCTTTGACACGTGGTCACACTAATGTGAGTGGGCAGTGTAAATTGTCAGTTACATTTCTTTCATCAGCTGCTGTTTCCGTTTGTTGATTATTTCATTCTTCCCATTTCCAGTTTTTAAATTTTCTTATAATGTTTGAAATGTCATACCTGGATACCTATCAGTATACAGCCGTACTGTTGGTCTAACTTTTGCCAGAAGCAGAAACTCTTGCAACATTGTGAAAGTGGAACCAAACTGACGAGCAAGTTGTCTGACTGGTAAGAGACTAAACCACAGCCTAATGGTCTTCAAACGAACTGGAACATACGCTAAGCGTAACTGAGTAATGTGTTTGCTTACATTTGTTATAGTAGGCAGGCAGTGTGCGAACTCTTCACCTGATGGCTGGAAAATGGTTTACGACATTGTTATCTTGTTACTATTTGACCAGTTTGACATATTACGTCATTAAAGTCATCTACGTAACTTCCTTCTAACGACACAGGAAAATACATGTGTAGATTTAAAGACAAGTCGGTGTTATGGTTCGGCAGCTATAAACGTTTGAAATCAGATACGTATATCAGAAAATTCACGATGTTGTCCCTCTATAACGTAGCATAAGTCGATCTCCGATATACAGGATCTTCCAGAAATGTTACGACAAATTTCGAGGGGCCATAGAGGGTGTCTTGAGAAATAAATTGAGGATAGGAACACCTGTCCGGAAACATCATTCAAAGACGGTACAGGGCGTCGAAGTTATAGGCGCTGGAGACTGCCACTAGGTTACACCTTCGGCAGAAATCGTGACTTTGTACGATGATGGACCGTAGGCTTTACGGCTCACAATGTTGTTTGTTTTTCAGAGACAGACGCTGACAATCCCAGTGGAGAGGATGGATCTAACTGCTGCTCAGAAACGCTTCGTCTCCTACAAATGCGATAATGGTTCTGGACATGGGCTTCCATCCAAAGATTATTTTTCTCCTGGAACCCTCTAAAATCTCCAATTTTTTTCCGCCCACGGTCCGTCAGCGTGGATTCGTGGTGGGCGCCGGCGCCTATGACTTCGACGTTCTGTAGGGTGACCGGATGACGCGTATGGACACGGATTTCTATCCTCGATTTGTTCCTCAAGGCACCCTCTACAAACCTTCAAAGTTTGTCGCAACATTTCTGGGACACCCTGTGTTTTGCTCATTCTGGATATAGATGATGTAACAAAAAGGTACGGCCAAATTGTCAGGAAATATGCACCACAATCTGAGGAAAAAATACGAGTATTTGTATCTGCAAGAGGCCACAAATGATTATTCATGAGAAACATACAAAAGCAGGAGGTCCCAGCACATTACATGAAACGTTTTCTTACATGAAATTTTCAAAATACACTCACTGATCAAACGGATTATAAAATGACCTGTCATCTTTGTAAGAAACGGAAATCCCTATCGAAAAGAAATCGAGATGTAGAGAGAGCCAAAATATTCTGATCCATTGCGAAAGGCAGAAGGAGAAAAGACATAGCAATACAGACAGAAAACATGACTGGCGATACAGAGAAGGGCGATAACGAGATGTACAATAAAAAGGCCATAGTAAGAATGATCGAGAGAAGTAGTGGTGTCTCCGGAAATGGCTACGAAGAAAGCAAAACAAGGAACAGACAGCATGCCTAACTCTAGAGAAGGAAGACTTAAAGAAGAACATTCTATTAAATTCAGAAAAAGTTGGAAGTGCATTAAATGAAAGGCGAGCAAAACGTTGTAGTAACGGAGTGTGATAGCACGCAACAGCTAATAGATGAAGATTATGAAAATACACAGATCATAGAACCTACCGATGGCAACTGAAATTACAAAAAGGATACAAACAGTGATGGACATGAGACAAAAAATGGAAGAAGTTTCTGGCCGGACCCAGAGTCTTTTTGCGAAATGTGTGAAAATGCAATGAGACTGGCTGGACAAGAGGATATACACTCCTGGAAATGGAAAAAAGAACACATTGACACCGGTGTGACAGACCCACCATACTTGCTCCGGACACTGCGAGAGGGCTGTACAAGCAATGATCACACGCACGGCACAGCGGACACACCAGGAACCGCGGTGTTGGCCGTCGAATGGCGCTAGCTGCGCAGCATTTGTGCACCGCCGCCGTCAGTGTCAGCCAGTTTGCCGTGGCATACGGGGCTCCATCGCAGTCTTTAACACTGGTAGCATGCCGCGACAGCGTGGACGTGAACCGTATGTGCAGTTGACGGACTTTGAGCGAGGGCGTATAGTGGGCATGCGGGAGGCCGGGTGGACGTACCGCCGAATTGCTCAACACGTGGGGCGTGAGGTCTCCACAGTACATCGATGTTGTCGCCAGTGGTCGGCGGAAGGTGCACGTGCCCGTCGACCTGGGACCGGACCGCAGCGACGCACGGATGCACGCCAAGACCGTAGGATCCTACGCAGTGCCTTAGGGGACCGCACCGCCACTTCCCAGCAAATTAGGGACACTGTTGCTCCTGGGGTATCGGCGAGGACCATTCGCAACCGTCTCCATGAAGCTGGCCTACGGTCCCGCACACCGTTAGGCCGTCTTCCGCTCACGCCCCAACATCGTGCAGCCCGCCTCCAGTGGTGTCGCGCCAGGCGTGAATGGAGGGACGAATTGAGACGTGTCGTCTTCAGCGATGAGAATCGCTTCTGCCTTGGTGCCAATGATGGTCGTATGCGTGTTTGGCGCCGTGCAGGTGAGCGCCACAATCAGGACTGCATACGACCGAGGCACACAGGGCCAACACCCGGCATCATGGTGTGGGGAGCGATCTCCTACACTGGCCGTACACCTCTGGTGATCGTCGAGGGGACACTGAATAGTGCACGGTACATCCAAACCGTCATCGAACCCATCGTTCTACCATTCCTAGACCGGCAAGGGAACTTGCTGTTCCAACAGGACAATGCACGTCCGCATGTATCTCGTGCCACCAAACGCGCTCTAGAAGGTGTAAGTCAACTACCCCGGCCAGCAAGATCTCCGGATCTGTCCCCCATTGAGCATGTTTGGGACTGGATGAAGCGTCGTCTCACGCGGTCTGCACGTCCAGCACGAACGCTGGTCCAACTGAGGCGTCAGGTGGAAAAGGCATGGCAAGCCGTTCCACAGGACTACATCCAGCATCTCTACGATCGTCTCCATGGGAGAATAGCAGCCTGCATTGCTGCGAAAGGTGGATATACACTGTACTAGTGCCGACATTGTGCATGCTCTGTTGCCTGTGTCTATGTGCCTGTGGTTCTGTCAGTGTGATCATGTGATGTATCTGACCCCAGGAATGTGTCAATTAAGTTTACCCTTCTTGGGACAATGAATTCACGGTGTTCTTATTTCAATTTCCAGGAGTGTACTTACGTTAACCATAACAATAAGACACCTGTTGAGGCACTGTCATCAAAAAGGCTGTACCGTAAAGTTTCCTGTGATGGATGAAGCTGATCACATTTAGCTCAGTGTCAACAATTTGCCTACAAATACGAACGAACTGCAGACTCTATTTGAGTCGTCTTTAAGAAGAGACAGAAGACATTTGATATTGTGCGTCTATACGACAATTTGGGATGACACATGGCAGAACTGTATATGATTATTGATTAACTGGCCCCATAGCTAATGGCTCACTAGGTTCCCGTAGCACTCAGTTACAAGGAAATCACACCCCAACGGCAGCACTGAGCGAGGTGGCGCAGTGGTTAGCACACTGGACTCGCATTCGGGAGGACGACGGTTCAATCCCGTCTCCGGCCATCGTCATTTAGGTTTTCCGTGATTTCCCTAAATCGTTTCAGGCAAATGCCGGGATGGTTCCTATGAAAGGGCACGGCCGATTTCCTTTCCAATCCTTCCCTAACCCGCGCTTGCGCTCCGTCTCTAATGACCTCGTTGTCGACAAGACGTTAAACACTAGCCGCCACCACCACCAACGGCAGCGGAACAGAGGAAAATGATTAAATCCGGCCAGATAAATGAGATGCGCAGTGGTATGGTGATGCAAGAGTTCGGGAAAGTGCCAGAGGAATTGTACCTACACACAATGTATACAGGATCATATACCAGAAACGGGGCATCACCCCTCGTGCCAGTTACAGCACAGATCATTATATCAGGTCTACATCCAGTGGCTGCAATAGTGGTGTCAGACAAAGACATAACAATGACAAACATACTTCAACTCAGTGACGAATACACGGTGAAAACAAAAATAATGTCGGTCTTAGGAAAATTTTACATGACTAATCAATATTTTCAATGCAGTCGGGAAATACAAACATAAAAGAAATCTTGAAAACACCGCAATCCCGGGTCGATACGACAAACACATTTTCGTAATGGATGCAGTCGCAAAACAAAATTGTGGCAGAGCAGAGTAGCGGACAAAGGAGGACTTTCCCTTCAGGACATTGTACAGAACTTGACTTTCATGTCACGAATAGATCACTCAGCTTCCTGCTTTCCAAAATCGCGCAGGTGCGGCAACAAATGTAGATATCACCCTCCCAAATGACCGTATTGCCAACTGGAAGGTCTCTGATGGACTTGCAAGTGACCACAGTATCATATACCTCACAATTCCAAATGCGGATAATGAATTAGACACTAACATCTATCCCGAGGGACTACTAAATCTATGCCGGGCGAATTGGGAACTTTTAAATGCAAAATTCGAGATGTAAACACTGGAAGGAAGCGTTTTTGATGTTGACGCCATAGCGGACTTACTGATACACAAACGCTGGAGATGACACAAGACAAGGCGATCCCATTTGTTCGGAAGTCAAAATAGTTCAAAATTTCCTCGAGTCCTTCCCTACAGTCCTTAAGACGTAGAGTAAGGATGGCGAGTATGTACTACTCAAAATATTTAGGGGAAACAGAATGACAAAGAAGGCTGATTTTCTATCGAACTGACAAACAACAATATAAAGGACTACTACACGAAACGAACGTAGAAAAATGGGAGGCGTGCATTAATGATTAAATGACAACAGATGTATGGGACTTTCCATACAAACTTGCAACAACTAAAGTTACTGTATATTAACCACTGTATTATCAGTCCTGAGAAGATCCGACGGCACGATGACGATAGACTGGACAACCAGTTCAGCACCTACTAAGAACTTTGTCGTCGCACGATACAACGATGGAAGACAGAGAGTTCCATCAGCATCTTCTCTATGAATTACCAGAGCAACATATGAATAACATTGTTGTGATTCCATTTGCCCAGGAGGAAGTGAGACTGGCAATAATAAAGTTAAAGAAGAAGAAAGCACCAGGACCTGATACAATACTGGCAGAAGTTTTGCATCAGCTAGTGGACCAAATTGTCCCATAAATAACAGAGATATTAAACGAATGTCTGTTGTAGGGTCGGGTGCCCAGAATGCGGAAAATCTCGAATATCATTGTACTAAAAAAGGGTCAGATAAAGATACAATAGAACCGAAATCTAACAGGCCGATTGCTTGGCTAAAGTACAACGAAAGCTTCTGTACCGCCGCCTAATGGACCACAAACAGCTAATAGGCATTAGCCCTATGGAGTATGGTTTCAGGAAAGGAAATTCAACCGAGGATGAATATTCTGAACACATCAGACGACAAGTATGCTACAAGCATAGTGACTGTATTGCTTCGGCGTTTGATAATTTGTGGTGGCCTACCCTGTACGAGAGACTAAAACAGATGGACTGTCCAAGGTATCTCTATAACAGTCTACGAGATTACTGCACGCCGAGGCAGACGCAATCAGGATGTTCTGAAAAGAAAATTGTGAAAGACACCACCAAAGGTTCTGTTCGTGGTCCAGAGTTCTGGGATGTTGGCATAGAGCCATTACTGAACCAGCTTCAGGGTATAACAAATACTACAGGCTGCATCGCCTACGCAGACGATCTGCTTATTATAGTATCTGCTAACACAAGGGCTAAATTAGAGGTAAACAATAGTGCAGCTCTCGAAAGATTAAACAACAGGTACATATAAAACAAACTAACTATAGCAGCCCACAAAACAGTCTATATGTTACTAAAAGGAATATTACCAAGAACGAGAAATCCCACAATCAGAATAAACGACCAACCTGTGAAAAGAAAAGAAGTAGCTAGTTACATTGGAATTAACATCGACAGAAAGCAAAACTTTCATTCACATGCAGAAACCGTCTGCCAGAGAGGTATTAAAATCCTAAGTACAGTAGCAAGACGGGCCAAAGAAGTTTTCAGCTGCCACTGAATGCAATAAGAACGAACTCGCTGTTGTGGGCTACGGGTCGAATGTTCGGGCTCATAAAGACAGAAAGTTGAGGACAGCACAGGCTCTACGGCGAGCACAACAATAGTGTACTCCTGCGCCTGACACTGCGGTAAGAAAGGGAGGAGCACAACATTGGCTCATAAAACGCGAATATGATAAGGTAAAGGAAACACTGGAGACAAGAGACGTATCGAATAAAAAAATAAAGGCATGCATTGATAGGGAATGGTAAGGAGTCCGGGCAGAAGCAGAGAGGGAAACCTACCAGTTCTTTTCGAGCCGCGCGGGGTAGCAGCGCGGTATCAGGCGTCTTGTCACAGTTCTCGCGGGTGTGTGTGTCGTCCATAGCGTAAGTTAGTGTAAATTAGATTAAGAAGTGTGTAAGCTTAGGGACCGATGACCAAAGCAGTTAGTTCCCATAAGATCTAACCACAAATTTACAATTAATTTTTTCCTGACACGAAAGAAAGAACAACAATGATACGTTTATTTCTTACCAAGGGAGCTTTATACTACCAGTGGGGACGTAGACCATATCCCAGCTCCTTACTAGAAATACAACAGCGCATCACATACATTTGTGAATGTGGAGCAATCTGTACCACGATCACATCGTCTGGGAGTGTGCTGTTAGACAAGACGTTACACACCAGGATAGGAACGCATCGGGATATACAGTAGTCTATAATGTAATAAGGAGCGAGGAACTGTGGCATAAGCTGGACTCGCTCACAGCTAAGGTATCGGCTTATGAACTGCAAGCCTGCATGGCCCTGTCTCTACACCTTGGCTGGCACAACAACACAGCCCATGTGACTCCTGAGTTGCACTTAGGGGCGCCGGGGGCTAACCTTCCAGACAAATGAGGGACCCAGCTTGGTTCCAATACAAAAATGTTAGTGTAATGTAGTATAGTTTAGTGTAGTACTGTGTAATGTAGAGCTGTAGTAGTGTAGTCCAGAATTACAAAATTTGTGACCTACCGATGCCGCATAGTGTAATACACCAACAGTGTGTGCCTTCTGGATTCCGGATGAACAGATATCTTCTGTGTGCCACATGGCCAAATGCTAGTGTGTAGAATTTATTTAGTTATTATTATTATTATTTGTTGGAATGTAGTTATTTTATGTAGGTCCAACCATACCTTAAATTGCAAAATGCTTAGTTATTACTAACACATCTGAAATCATGTTAAAATATTATGTGCTTTATTGATGTCAGTTCATGTGCAACATTCGGTATGTTCTTTTTATATACATAACAGACTATAAGAAAATAGCAAAGAAATAAATAATTCCTGGTATCCTGTATCTGTGTGTCACAAATAGCTGGTTGAGAAGTCAAGAAATAGTTAAGGAAGGAAAGAAGATTAGTGTTTTACGTAAGTAGATGACAAGGTCGTTAGAGAAGTAGCACAATTTCGGATTGGAGGAAGGATAGGGAAGGAAATCGGCCGTGTACTTTTGAAAGGAAAGTAATCATTCGACGGGAAACATTGATCCAGATAACTGTTCGCGTATTGGAATTCACGTCCTCTTGAATAAGAGTCCAGTGAGCTAGCCACTGCGCCACCTTACTCGTTGTAAATAGGTAAAATCCGCAGGTATTATATCAGTGAGGATGTGAAGCTTTCTTTCTTTCAACGATTTAAAAGTTTTCTTAAACAAACAGTTTGGTTTTGATGCATCAATTGTTGTACGTGCTATTCTGTAGCTTTCAGCGAGAAAACATACTCAGTTTATGCTGGTTTTCCTGCACTCGTGCCGGTACAGAAGCAAGAGGAGGGGCTCAGAAGTCACAATGCTGATCGGGTCTATAAACCAGTAATAAAAATATGGTACCGTTTTAAGTATACATATGATCTATTTAACAAAAAATTGAGAGCGAATGCTATAAATCTCTTTCTCGGCGGTCACGTCCAGAGTATAATTTTTTTTTTGGCCATGAATTTGGAATGTTAATAATCTTCAGCACTGGAGATGTAGCGATATTACTCTGATGGAGAACCTTCGTTAAGGAGGGATAAATCAGAGATTTTATGAAGTACGGAAGGAGCGAGGGATTTTATTAAGTAACTTTAAAGGAAAGGCGGGGATTGAGATGTAAGTGAAAGATTCCCCTAAGAGCTCTTGATTCCAGTAGTCTCGCCAAGTTCCGCTTGACGATCGGGAGAATTTCATTCCGAAGTTGGGAGCTTGAGAATTGCGCAGCAGCCAAGGCCGATGGAATGGAGGGGTTCGAGGACCAGGAGAGGCCTCGGGAGCTGAACCTGTTGCGTTTAAAACTGAGTGCGGCTGACTCGGCGGGACGTTTTGCTTCCCATTAGCGGAGCCCCAAGCTCGTCGTGGTCTCTTTCAGCGTTCGCCATTTCCCTGTGGAGCAAATACGACTTCTTCTTGCGTATACGTGTTGTCCCCTCTGATATCTGTATGTTTTGCAATCTGACGAAGGTGTTTGACTGTGTGGATTGTGTTACTCCTGTCATATTTTTAACATTTACATTTAGTAATGTCTCATGGACTATTTTCTGGGATAAAGAAAGTTTTGATTACACAAAAGGTGAGTAGTAAGTATGGAATTGAGCTTTACAAATAACTAACCTAAATCAAACGTAGCAAACAGAATAAAAACAATGTTCTACATAATTCAAACGATGTTGAAAGCAGAGAGAATTTTACTGACAGGGAAGAAATCACGAAGGGAGTCGCACCGGGCTCATTTCTAGTCTTAATGAATGATCTTAAGCTTAACATACATGAAACAGATTTGATACTTCCCAAGCGGTTCTTGTGTTAGAATAAACTACGCTAGAAAGGAACCAACGAATGAAATTGGTCCTGGTGTTTCTCAAAGAATCTCTGAAAACTCTGACGTCCTTGATCTTGAGTAAACACACTATATTCAGTTCTGTACAAAGAGTAGAATCTAATCAACGGCCGGCCGCGGTGGTCTCGCGGTTCCAGGCGCGCAGTCCGGAACCGTGCGACTGCTACGGTCGCAGGTTCGGATCGTGCCTCGGGCATGGATGTGTGTGATGTCCTTAGGTTAGTTAGGTTTAAGTAGTTCTAAGTTCTAGGGGACTGATGACCACAGCAGTTGAGTCCCATAGTGCTCAGAGCCATTTGAACCATTTTGAATCTAATCAACAATTGACGTAACACATGAAAAAGAGTCAGTAAACATATATTTTCAGTGTGCGTTTTAATGAAAACTGGAACTGGAAGAAACATATTACTGAATTGCTGAAACAAGTTCAGTTGTTTACTTAATTACAAACAAACGAATCACTTTCCTATCATATTTTGAACATTTACATTCAGTAATGTCTCATGGATAATTTTCTGAAAGAAAGTTTCGGTCACACAAAAAGCGAGCAGTAAGAACGGTTCACTTGCAGCTCTCTTGCAAGTATCTCGTCAAGGAGTTAGGCATTTCACTTGCACCTTTACAATACGTCTATTATCTAATAAACTCGTCATAAATATACATCAAAGTTTGAAAATAATAGAGATTACCCAATCAATCATGGGAAAAATTCTGTTTAGTGATTACAGTAATATTATTGTCACTGAGAAAACAAGAGAACTTCTTATAGAGAAAGCAGATGAAACGCTCTAGGAAGTTTACAATTGGTCAGTATGCAGTAATGTGACACGGAACATAGAGAAAACAGACACAATGAACTTTAGTTTGAAGAAGAAAAATGAAGTTGTAAATTAAATGTAGGTGGTACCTCTATAGACTGCATTACAAACAAAAAATTCCTACGAAGTAATGTTGGTTCCCCATCACCCATGAACCATGGACCTTCCTGACGCCGGCCGGGGTGGCCGAGCGGTTCTGGGCGCTACAGTCTGGAATCACCCGACCGCTACGGTCGCAGGTTCGAACCCTGCCACGGGCATGGATGTGTGTGATGTCCTTAAGTAGTTCTAAGTTCTAGGGGATTGATGACCTCATAGTGCTCAGAGCCAATTTTGAACCTTCCCGTCGGTGGGATTCAAATAGCTGTACCGTAGGTGCAACCACAACGAAGGGGTGCCTGTTGAGAATCCAGACAAACCTGTGGTTCTTGAAGAGATGGAGCAAACTTTCTAGCAGTTTCAGAGCCACCGACTTAGATATATGACTGATCTGGAGTCGTAACATCAAACAAAGTGGCCTTGTTGTGCTGGTACTGCCAACGGCTGAAAGCAAGGGGAAACTGCAGTCGTAATTCTTAATCGATTGCTTGCTACTCTACTGTATGGTTAGATGACGATAGCGTCCTCTTGGGTAAATATGTGAGGTAAAATAGTCCCCATTCGGACCTCCGGGCGGGGACTACTCCGTAGGGTGTCATCAGAAGAAACAAAACTGGCAGTCTACGTATCGGAAAAAATTGGATATTTGTGTAAGATCTTATGGGACCAAACCACTTGGGCCATCGGTCCATAAGCCTACACACTACTCAACTAAACTTAAACTAACTTACATTATGGACAACACACACACCCATGCCCGAGGCAAGACTCGAACCTCCGACGGGGGGAAGCCACACGGACCGTGACAAGGCGCCCGAGACCGCGCGGCTACCCCGCGCTTGGCTCTAAGTATCGGAGCGTGGAAAGTTAGATTGTAAGTAGGCTGTTTAGGTTTTTATGTTGGTAACGTCACCTAGCACTCTATATGAAAATCACTGACTGTGCTGTGTGCAGTCTGTGGCTGGTTTTCATTGTTGGAATTTGCTATTTTAGTGTTGGGCAGTTGGCGGTTAACAGCGCATAGCGTTGCGCAGTTGGAGGTGAGCCGCCAGTAGTGGTGGGTGTGGGGAGTGAGATGGCGGAGTTTCCAGAGCGGATGATCTGGCCATGTGTCTATCAGAGAGAGTAAATTTGTAAGACTGGATGTCATGAACTGATATATATATATATATATATATATATATATATATATATATATATATATATATATATATGACTTTTGAACACTATTAAGGTAAATACATTGTTTGTTCTCTATCAAAAACTTTCATTTGCTAACTGTGCCTATCAGTGCTTTCAGTAGTTAGAATCTTTTATTTAGCGGGTAGTATTGGCACTCGCTGTATTGCAGTAGTTTGAGTAACGAAGATTTTTGTGAGGTAAGTGATTCATGAAAGGTACAGGTTATTGTTAGTCAGGGCCATTCGTTTGTAGGTATTATTGAAAGTCAGATTGCGTTGCGCTAAAAATATTGTGAGTCAGTGTACTGTTGATCAGAATAAGTAAAGAGCGAAATGTCTGAGTACGTTCACTTTTTCTCAGCTGTTTGAAAATCATATAACGCAAGGGGTTTACCAGCACAGTAATTCATAAATTTTTCAAAGGGGACGTTTGAAGATGCCTTATTCGGACAGGTAGATCAGAAAATTTAAAAAGGGAAGTGGGTACGTTGAAATGAGATATGATTGGAATTAGTGAAGTTCGGTGGCAGGGGGAACAGGACTTCTGGTCAGGTGAATACAGGGTCATAAATACAAAGCCGGATAGGGGTAATGCAGGTGTGGATTTAATAATGGATTATAAATTAGGAATGCGGGTAAGCTGCTTTGAACAGAGTAGTGAACTCATTGTCGTAGCCGAGATAGACACAGAGGCCACGCCTACCACAGTAGCACAAGTGAATGTGCCAAGTAGTTCCGCAGATGGTGAAGAGACTGAAGAAATGTATGATAAGATAATAGAAATTATTCAAATAGTCAAAGGAGACGAAAATTTAATTGTGATGGAGGACTGGAATTCGATAGCATGAAAAGGAAGAGAAGCAAAAATAGTAGGTGAATATAGACGGGTAGAATTTTGCCAGAGACTAATTTAATCCTCGCGGCAGGGGTAAAATACAGGGAGTGAAAGGCTATTTACAATTTTTATTGAAACCAAATGGCAGTTATAAGAGTTGAGGGGAATGAAAGGGAAGCAGTGGTTGGGAAGGGAGTGAGACAGGGTTGTAGCCTCTCCCAGATGTTATTCAATCTGTATATTGAGCAAGCAGTGAAGGAAACAAAAGAAAAATTCGGAGTAGGTATTAAAATCCATGGAGAAGAAATAAAAACTTTGAGGTTCGCCGATGGCATTGTAATTCTGACAGAGACAGCGAAGGACTTGGAAGAGCAGTTGAACGGAATGGACAGTGTCTTGAAAGGAGGATATAAGATGAATATCAACAAAAGCAAAACGGGTATAATGGAATGTAGTCGAATTAAGTCGGGTGATGCTGAGGGAATTAGATTAGGAAAAGATACACTTAAAATAGTAAAGGAGTTTTGCTATTTGGGGAGCAAAATAACTGATGATGGTCGAAGTAGAGAGGATATAAAATGTAGACCGGCAATGGCAAGGAAAGCGTTTCTGAAGAAGAGAAATTTGTTAACATTCAGTATAGATTTAAGTGTCAGGAAGTCGTTTCTGAAAGTATTTGTATGGAGTGTGGCCATATATGGAAGTGAAACATGGATGATAAATAGTTTGGACAAGAAGAGAACAGAAGATTTCGAAATGTGGTGCTACAGAAGAATGCTGAAGATTAGATGGGTAGATCACATAACTAATGAGGAGGTATTGAATAGGATTGGGGAGAAGAGAAGTTTGTGGCACAACTTGACTAGAAGAAGGGATCGGTTGGTAGGACATGTTCTGAGGCATCAAGGGATCACTAATTTAGTACTGGAGGGCAGCGTGGAGGGTAAAAATCGTAGAGGGAGGGCAAGAGATGAATACACCAAGCAGATTCAGAAGGATGTAGGTTGCAGTAGGTTTGGGAGATGAAGAAGCTTGCACAGGATAGAGTAGCAAGGCGAGCTGCATCAAACCAGTCTCAGGACTGGAGACCATAACAACAATAACAACAACACTTGGTTTAGTAAACATAAAACAAGGTTTTATACATGGAAGAGACCTAGATGCTATGAGCTGAAGTATTTTCCATAAGCAGGAAGTCGTCTATGCAAAAAGAAAAAAAAATATCATTTCTAACCATCAGTTCTTTATCTCCAAGTATTATGTCTAAAGTCCTCTGCTGCCTGAAGGGTCGGTTCACAGCATAGGGCAGAAGAATGATTCGAATAATAAAAAGATGAGTAGAGGAGAAGACGAAGGGATTGCATTGGCGGCGCGCACCCTCTGGCGCAGCAGCCGCGAGGGCAGACGGTTGGGGCGCGTTCACCACCCCCGTGCTGTCAGCGGCCCGTTTAATGAGTGCTGCTCGAGCGCTGTAATTATGGCGACCGCCAGCTGAAGGCGCGCCGTATTAATTACATTTGACAAGCGCTTTACCTGCTTGCCTCAGCGAGATTGCGCGTTTAACTGCAGTACACGTGTCTCCGTAATTAAACACCGCGCCTATTCACAGGGAGTGTACGTGAGGTCCTGGAGTGCTCGGCGGCGCGGTGGCTGGCACACCTAACCGTGGAGCTGACAGGCGGACCGCGAGCTCCTTCTCCTATTGAGTCCTCCGTCTTAATGGAGCCTCTGAAACACTGTGCTCTATGGCTGTCATGGGGGGAGGGCACATTCAGCAGAAAAGGCGAACACTGCGCGGAGTCTTTTCGTGCGTGTCAATGCTATCTGTGGGACGGCGTGGTTGATTAATGTGTAACCATATCTAAGTCTGCAGAGTTGGCAAGTGCACGCACTCGTCCTGTTCTTCCAGTTTATGTTGGACCATCACTTTGAATTAGTCGTCTCGTAACAAGACACCTTACAAGTTTTTTCAATCCTTCTGCCAGTAGAATTAATTTTAAAACTCCTTTTGGAAGACGCGCGCAGGTGAATGTGTAGAGTCCTGAATTGCGCACAAGCCGGCCGGTGTGGCCGGCGGTTCTAGGCGCTTCAGTGTGGAACCGCGTGACCGCTATGGTCGCAGGTTCAAATCCTGCCTCGGGCATGAATGTGTGTGATCTCCTAAGGTTAGTTAGGTTTAATTAGTTCTAAGTTCTAGGCGACTGATGACCTCAGAAGTTAAGTCGCATAGTGCTCAGAGCCATTTGAATCAGCCAATTGTGCACAGTAGAGCATTTATATGTCATATGTGGGCGCCGGATCAACTGCGTGGTCGAGTTAGGAATAATATCGAGAAATAATATGAAACAGGACAATCATATAAATTTGCTTTAGGAATGATGAGCAGAAGATGCTGATTTGTCGGAAGGTTTCTGGAAAAATGAAACGCACCTGTAAAAGGACATTGTTAATGCGACCAATTCTAGTAGTGTTTCAGTGATTGGAATCCTGATCAAGTAATTAATAAAATGGTTCAAATGACTGCGAGCACTATGGGGCTTAACTTCTGAGGTCATCAGTCCCCTAGACCTTAGAACTACTTAAACCTAACTAACCTAAGGCCATCACACACATCCATGCCCGAGGCAGGATTCAAACCTGCGACTGTAGCGGTCGCGCGGATGCAGACTGTAGCGCATAGAACCGCTTGACCACTGCGGCCGGTAAGTAAGTAATCATTTACGTGAATGATTTTGGGATAGAAAATTCTTAATGCATTTAATCTGGTAGAAGTTAACTATATTCTTATGTAATTATGTAATAGGCGTATTTAAACTGTTTTAGCATGTAATTATCTGAACTGTTTCTTATTTAAATTGTTTTGTTAATTAAATTGCATTGTGTATTATTGAGAAAGAGCGGGAAACCGCGCATAGATACATTTTGAGAAAGAGCGGGAAACAGCGCGCAGTAATACATCTGTAATGGTAGCAGGGATTGTCTGCACCAAAAACCATTGTTGGCGGCGAGACCGCACTTTTGTAGCATTGAGCGTTGGAAGCGAGCAGTTGCGAGTAAGATGTGAGACGAGGCAGTCGTAGCTAGCGAGACATGAGAGGAGGTCGCTGTAAGCGAGGTATGAATTAACACTTTGAAAGAAGCGGTGTGCTCGCCAGCCACTCGCTATATGTAGCGCAATGCTAGTTTTTAAGAATTTTTGTAAAGAACTATGCCCCTTGTAATTGTTTGTCAAGATCGTTCTCAGAATATAGTTATGTAATTTTGATGGAAAATTAGGTATGTAGCGCAACGCTACTTTTTAAGAATTTTTGTAAAGAACTATACCCCTTGTAATTGTTTGTCAAGATCGTTCTCAGAATATAGTTAACTTCTACCAGATTAAATGCATTAAGAATTTTTTATCCCAAAATCATTCACGTAAATGCTTTACGGAATTTATTGTTATCTTAAAAGAAAAGTCTAAACTGAGCTTCAGCTTTTATCAAATCTAAATTAACTTCAACTTAAAGAATTCCAGTCACAAAGTATTATGAAACTCCACCAGCAGCTTATAATTATGTTAAAGAGAAGTAAGTATATTCATTCCACAGTTTGCTGTAGCAGTCAGATGGCGATCCAGTATAAATAATTAAAGGTAAGAATCAGTCTTAATAATTTCAGGTAACGACTGAGGGCCACGGCGACAACACATTTTACGTTTCGTCGTAATAATCAGCAGGTAGTCTTGACAGAGCAGCAGTTAAAAGATTTTAAGAGACGCAGCGTTCAGTCAGCAAGCAAACGTTCATCCAATATTAGACGGGAAGGTTTCACTTGGCGATATCCATTCAGTACATTTTAGTGAATCTACTGTGGATATGAATGTACTGACTTTGATAATAGTGTGAATAAGTTACTGTTAAGTGGCGCAACGCATATACTAAAGTGTATAACTTTTATTCACAGGTCATCGGCAATTCTGTTTGCTTTATTGATTCGGCGTTGAAAAGTGTTTGTTCAGTGTTGAATCCGCTTTGAACAGTGATATATTTTGTTGCGTCTGATGATTATAGACAATGTCCCGCAGAATAATTACTCGTTCTCAAACTGATAAAACTGTACAAAATACTGACGAGAGATTCTTTTCTGGAATAGGCAGTAATAATACGTGTGAAAACCCTGATTCTGAAACGTTAGGTGAACAGACATTTAATAACTGTAACAATATGGAAGCGTTTAACGAACAAGTAACTTCAGAAATGCCCACAGACAATGAAACGGTAGTGCAAAATAATTTGGCATTAAATGCAACAGACGGTACACAGTCACAAATTCCGCATAGTAGACATAACAGTTTCAGTAACGAAACCACTACAATGCAGTCAGACAGAGAGACTCCATTAAGCACTGATTTAGATTCAGACGGTACACAGCTACACAACCTGCGTAGCAGATCCAACAGTTCTCATGACCAAAATTCCGAAATTACGGAAAACGTGACGCAGTCACAATCATCTGAGGATATTCAAATGAACACAGATCTACAGCCTTTAACAACGAATACAAATACACACAGAAGTCAATCCGAAACGGATCCAATAATGACATTTTTGCTACAAATGAGACAAGACTTGAATCAAAACTTTAACAGAGGGTCACAAGAATTAGAAAAAAGGTCACAAGATCTAAAAAACGAAATTAAGGCAGAACACACACACACAGATCAGAAATTAGACAACATGTACCAAAATCTAAAACACGAAATCAAAGTAGAAATTCAAACAGTCGCTGAAAAATGTTCACAATCAACACAAGAATTACGCGACAAAATTCAAGAAATATCCGATAACCAAGCAACATTTGCAGTTAGTATACGGGAAACAATGACAGAAAACTTTGCTAAACAAAACGCTCAGATTGATGAACGTTTTAACAATCACACAGAAAACTGTTTGATACGTCACCGTAAACTGGTGCTATCGCAGGATAAAGAACGAAAAGAATTACTACAAACAATCACTAAACAGCGTCAGGACGACAAAAAGAAAGTGTTTGCCCAGGGCAAAACATATGTAGACAATCACATACAGTCGATCTCGGAAGAAATCGAAACGGTCAAAGAAACAAATAATCAGATACAAGACAGGCTTACAGAAATCCAAACACAGACAATCGATGTGAAAACTTATACAGACACTGAAATCCAGAATGTTAAAGATAAATTAACAGAGGACGTTCAGACACTAACTGACAAAATAGAACACATAGAAATTAACCATGACACAGAAAATTTAAAGGCAGATTTTAAGAAAGTCACCAAAAGCAACCGTAAATTACGAAACGAACTGACAGAAAAGATCAATGAACTCACTACAAGAATAGATCTTTTAGATACTAACAATGACGAGAGATCAGACGACACTGCACCAGTCCCAGTGCAACAGAACTCTAATAGTAATAACACGCCATTGACAAATATACAACAAACTATCACAGATCTAAAATCGCGTAATGATTCATTGCATCAGCAAATAAATTCTCTACAGCAAGAGATAGCGGACGCACAAGAAACCGCCGCACATAATCATTTTCAACAGAACACACACCGTTACGAAATGCCTCAGATCCATAATACATATAATGTTGGTAGACTTCAGAGAGTAAGAGATTTTACCCAGGAAGAAAGACACCCGAATCCATATTCAAGACAATACGACAACACTTACACACACAGACATGACAGTTTTGATCACAAGCATTTTCTTTCAGTTAGAAAGTTAAAAACATTTAAAAACGACAGGGCGCAAATACATCCGTTGGATTTTATCCAACAGTTCAGGGGAGCACTTCCACCATCATGGCCAGTACAACATAAGTTAGAATTTATTGTCAGTTTTCTTGAAGGAGAACCAGCACGACGAATGCGACCAATTGCTAGACAATGTTATTCCGTAGAAGCATTTGAGGAAGCATTTTTATCAGCATATTGGTCTGACACTACACAAAACAGCATCAAAGATCGGCTACTTAGTTTGCCAAACTTTGAAAATTCTACCTTTCCAACAATCACACAATTTTTCGAGTACATGGTGGAACAGAACCAGTACCTCAACGAGCCATACAGTCAATCGGCATTAATACAGCTTTGCATTTCAAAACTGCCCAGAGCTTTGAAAGTGTCATTACTGACAGGGCAACAAAAGGACAATGTATCCGCTTTTAGAGACATCTTACAACTATTAGAAGCACACCAGGCAGACTACGCATTTGTTAACAAAAATTTTTCACGACAGAACGGAAAACAAACAAACTCAGCTACTTTTGAACAAACACGATTTGGTAATAACAATCCGAGTAAACGCTTTCGCAGCGAAAATGACAACGAAAACAGGAGTAATGAAAAACATTATACTGACACGGTAAATTTATATTCAGGACAGCAACAGAATCCGAGACTTAACACGCAACCGAATAGGCCAAATTTCCATATGAATCATCGCTCAGATAATGCGACCGGGGAAGGCCATTACGCGGGTCGACCGCAAAATGAACAAAAACAAACGTTTCTACGGGGTGCAGGTGGGCTGCCGTACAGTCACAGTTATAACGACAGGAGAAAAGAAAACGAACACAGACCGCCGAGGACGTTCCACAATGACAATTTTAACGGAAACTACAACAGGGCCCAACAGCTGCGTTACCGTATGAATGTACCAGACACCAGATTTCATCCACCAGACACTGCTAATAATCAAAACGGCAGAACTGTACAGTTGATAGAACACATACCAAACTCCCAAGCTGAAAATCACATATCGGAAGAATTATGACTAGAGAAAACCTGCAATGAATCTCTTAATGTCGATACTATGAAATCACACAGAGAAAACATAACGACCGAAAATGCCATTACATTTGACGACGTGAGAGACACATTGTTACAGGAAAAACCAATCCTACAGAAAACAATATATCACCCAATAATAGAGATAAATTTACAGTCGCACAATATTTTAGCGATAATTGATTCAGGTTCACCTATGTGCGTAATTAACGAAGACACATTTAACAGATGCAATAGCAATAATGATTACCCAGTATTTCCTTTAAACAGAACGAAGGTCAAGGGAGCTTTTGCAGGAAAAGGCATTGAAGTTAAAAGACAGACACAATTAACATTTGTTTTTGCAGGGGAAACGTTCCACAGTGATTGTTGGATAGTTCCGAATTTAACAACAGACATGATATTAGGAATAAATTTTCTTGTTCAGTACGATGCGAAGATTGACTTCAAATCGTCATACCTCACACTACAAAAGGAAAACAGGGAAGTTATCGTAAGATTTCAAAACACAGTATCCTCCGAAGAACAAAATATGCACAGGATCGAGATTATTACTGATTCTCAAGATAACTATTGTTATATCGCACTATACACGAACACACTTAATAATGACTTGGTAGAGGAACAGGAGTACAATATGTTCGAGACAATTACACGCAAGGTAGACAATAGTGTAGCAAAATGCGACGCAGAACGCCCAGAACTTGAAAATATTCTGGTACAACACAAAGCAGTTTTTGCCAATGTTCCAGGAACAATGACAGGATTTATGTACGAATTTCAGGTGAAACCACACGAGACTTTCAAAGCAAAGCATTATCCAATCCCACACATACACACAGAAGCAGTTAAGAAAGAATTACGAGCAATGATCGATCAAGGAATAATAGAACCAGCAGCCAGCCAATATATAAATCCACTACACATTGTTGAAAAGAAGGATGGATCACTACGTTTAGTTTTAGATTCACGTCAAGTTAATAAAATAATCATTACAGAAACCGACCGACCACAGACGTTAGAAGAGTTACTGCAAAAATTTCATGGCACCTCCATTTATACTACACTCGACCTCAAATCAGGGTTTTGGCAAATCCAACTACACCCAAATTGCCGAAAATATACGGCATTCCTTTGCTTTGGGGAATGCTATCAATTTTGTAAACTTCCGTTTGGACTAACGATTTCGTCTGCCGCCTTTATACGAGGCATGAATACTATTCTACCACAAGATCTGAAAAACAAAATTACTACATATGTCGATGACATTTTAATTGCAGCAGAAAACTGGGAACAACACAATCATACTCTTCAACAATTACTGAATACATTCGAGCAGAATGGTATAACTATAAACTTGCGTAAATCTGAATTTGGTAAAGCGTCAATAAAATTTCTAGGGCACATTATCTCACAAACGGGTATCGCACCAGACCCTGACAAATTGCAAGCACTGAAAGACATCGACGTGCCAACAAACAAAAAGGAACTTCGGAGCTTTTTAGGTCTTATCAATTATTTTAGAAAATTTATCCACTACAAAGCATTAGACACGCCCTTGCTATACCAGCTTACAAGTAAAAACACACTTTGGTCATGGAATGAAGACGTTGAAGCTGAATTCGAGAACTTGAAAGAAGCATTATTAAAAGCACCTTTGTTATCACACCCTGACCCAACACAAAACTTTTCCGTTGCAACAGATAGTTCAACCACAGCACTAGGAGTACATATTTTCCAAGAAATAAAGGAAGAAGATAAGACAGTCGTGAAACACATTGCTTTTGCAAGCAGGATACTTTCTCCAGCAGAGCGCAATTATTCTGTAACAGAATTAGAGACACTATGTGTAATTTACGCTTTTAAGCGATTCCGTCATTTTCTATATGGCCGACATACAACAATATATACCGATCACCGAGCAATCCAGTTTTTATTGTCAGCAAAACTTACGCACGATAGATTAAGCCGCTGGAAATTATACTTACAAGAGTTTGATTTTACCATTATACACATTCCAGGCACGCGGAATACTGTTGCCGACGCATTGTCGAGGTCCATTCACAATAAACGCATGGAGAAAGAAAATACCTTTTGCTACAACAACCATAGTATTATGTATATTAAACAAGTAGCTTTCGAAAACTTTATATCAGCAGCATTACAGGATATAGAGAGAGAACAGCAGAAAGATGAAACACTGAAAGAGATTGTAACGCTTTGGAAAGACAGAAGTAACGCTAAAGTCAGACTTCATTACACTGTACATCAAAATATACTCTTTATTCGATCATACCGAGACGGTAATAATTGGCTTTTATGCATTCCGGAAGGGATCGTAAATAAACTGATATGGTATACACATCTAAGTTATGGACACTACGGAGCGAGGAAATGCTTTCTGATTCTGCGACAAAATTGCCACTTTAATAACATGGAAAAACACATAAGAAAAGTAATAGCATCATGCAAGATATGTCAAAAAGCTAAATCATCAACAGTGTCACACATTCCACCATTGTATCCCATCATACCGGTTAAGTTAAGACACATGGCAGCAGTGGATCTTTTCGGTCCAATCCCCAGAACAAATAATGGTTATAGTTATATTTTAGTAGCTGTAGAACTAACATCCAAATTTGTAACATTTTCTCCACTAAGGAAAGCAACAGCAAGAACAGTATCAAGAGCGTTTGTAAGAGATTTTCTATCAGTAGTAGGACGTGTACAGAAGGTTATTTCGGATAACGGTCTGCAGTTTAGGTCAGACGTATGGAAGAAAATGTTAGAAAGTAAGAACATAACACCTATTTACATATCAAGATATCACAGTTCTTCCAACCCATCAGAAAGAATAATGAAAGAGATCGGGAAGTTATGCAGAATTTATTGTCATAAAAGACATACAACATGGGATAAATATATTTTACAGTTTCAAGAAGTGATAAATGCAATACCCAATGAATCTACGATGCTATCACCAACCGTAATACTGACAAATAAAGACCCACCGAACAAAATTACCGAACTAATTACTTTTCCTAAGACGCGTAGGCTTCGACATTGTGAAATAATAGACACAGCATTAGCAAACACTAAAAGAGCTGCAGATCGGCGGAAGAAACAACAGAAGCAGGTAAGTCGACTACAGAAGTACGAGATTGGCGACAAAGTACTGATTCGCACTCATTTTCTTTCCAACAAAGGTAAGCACAGATGCCGTAAATTCGAACTTCTGTATGCAGGCCCTTACAGAGTTCGTAATATTCCACACGCTAATGTAGTGCATGTGGAAACGCTACGTAAGAAGAAATCATTAGGGAATCATCATGTATCCAACGTGAAACATTTCTTGACTTAAATTTTTGCATTTCAGCTGACGAAAGGACGGCGTGACACGTAAGTATGCAACAATGGTAGTTTCAGCGCGCTTCAGTAACAAACAAAGCCGCGACACGCAGCGGGCCGCTAATATTTCACCGTACCTTAAAGAACACAGCAGTACTTAATGATGCTACGCCAGCCAAGACAAATAAAAACACGAGAAACATTTCCTAACTTAAAGAGAACATGCAGACAACGACACGACGTATGAATTTGTGCACTGAGAGCTCATAAATGAAAGAAATTTTTTTTATAACGTGACATAATTACTTAAGAAAATGTCGATTTTTGCAATAGCTAAACTGATAATATAGATCGTTCATTAATCAATTATTTTAGTGGTAACATTAACATGTACTCTTTATTCCAGAATGCAGCATTGTTGTCACACGTCATCAAAATGAAACGTAGTTTTAGTTAGAATAAGGATGTGAATCTTTAGGTCACGCAGATAGCTGACGCTAATTGTCATTACAGAAATTTTATAGGTCATGCCGGGAGCTGACGTGATTTTGCAGCAGTTAATATTATGATAAAGTGTTTTATAGGTCATGCCAGGAGCGGACGAGAAGTACCAGAAGATGTTTATTGAAGTCATGCCGTGCTCTGACGATAATTAATACTGAATGTTTTATAATAAGTCATGCCGTCCGCTGACGTTAATTAATGCTGAATGTTTATAACAGGTTATGCAGAGAGTTGACACAGATGCAGAAGAAGAATGTGTATGTTATGTTAGTATATAAGAAATGTATAATGTTAAGAAATAATTTTGCTAGCATGTGACACATTGCAACACTATGGATGGGGACCACACATTACAATGTCTAACCAGAATAATGTTTACCTTAATTTTCAGCTGCAAAAGAATACTTTAAATAATTTTATGACAGTAATTTTATTGTATATTATGACCTGACATTTGTCGACTCATAACTGACGACTACACCCCTGAATGGAAGATAAAATTTTAGGACAGTAAGTCAAGAAATGCATTGTCAACAAAATTTATAATTAATGATGTAAGAAACTAAGATATGTAAATACAGAATAAGTAATAATGTACTTGTCTATAACAAATCTGTATACTATCAAATACTGAATAAGTAGGAACTTTTATGTCTTTTATATATGGGAATAATTTTCTGGAAGAATTCTTAAATTAAAACTACATATTGTTACAAATTACGACACAACATATTTTGTCATAGGGAAAATTATTTGGTAGTCAAATTATGGTACCAACAATGTCCGTGAACCCATTGCCAAAACAATTTTACCCGTACCTTAATTCCTGTGCATCCCCATGGTTATTGAGCACAGAATCAGTGAATTGTGAAACACGTGAGTTCAACCAATGATGTTCTCGACGAGGTGTTTGCATACCTAGATGCACACCACAGCCCGATGTATGTCAATTGGTGCCTGCATACCTAGATACACACCACAGTATGATGTACGACAATAGGTGTTTGCATACCAAGATGCACACCACCAACCTTAATGGACCATTGGAGATGGAAATTAATCCTGATGTGGCTGCGGCAACTCAGGCTATTCGACGACGTACTTAGTGTTTGGGTACACTAAAACTATGGAGCAAGGCGATGATGGAACCACATGGCGAAACCTGGTGTTGTGCTATGTGAGGGAAAGGAACAGACTTTTGAGTGCATTCACAGACAGTTGCCAGTGCTTTGACCATGCTATCCAATTCCTTTTGTACCTTCCTTAATTGTGGTACTAAGAGATGCCAATTTGAATTAAATGTTTCATAATGTAAACTTTCAATTGCTTCATATGATCTGTATATTGATTTTCACATTTACTCTTATTCTTGTTGTTAAATTTAAGGGAACCAAATTTTACTTGATGTACAATTCCTACTAAAACCCTTTCTATTTACATATTCTCTTTATTAGAGATAGACAAATCATTTCGTATGACAGCATTTGTGTATACACTTTGTTCAAACTATTTTCTATAATCAAATTTTATACTTATGTTGAGTCCATATGACTCAACAACGTAGTAAAATTTTAAGAAAGCCGAGTAGCGGCATATGTAATTATGTAATAGGCGTATTTAAACTGTTTTAGCATGTAATTATCTGAACTGTTTCTTATTTAAATTGTTTTGTTAATTAAATTGCATTGTGTATTATTGAGAAAGAGCGGGAAACCGCGCATAGATACATTTTGAGAAAGAGCGGGAAACAGCGCGCAGTAATACATCTGTAATGGTAGCAGGGATTGTCTGCACCAAAAACCATTGTTGGCGGCGAGACCGCACTTTTGTAGCATTGAGCGTTGGAAGCGAGCAGTTGCGAGTAAGATGTGAGACGAGGCAGTCGTAGCTAGCGAGACATGAGAGGAGGTCGCTGTAAGCGAGGTATGAATTAACACTTTGAAAGAAGCGGTGTGCTCGCCAGCCACTCGCTATATGTAGCGCAATGCTAGTTTTTAAGAATTTTTGTAAAGAACTATGCCCCTTGTAATTGTTTGTCAAGATCGTTCTCAGAATATAGTTATGTAATTTTGATGGAAAATTAGGTATGTAGCGCAACGCTACTTTTTAAGAATTTTTGTAAAGAACTATACCCCTTGTAATTGTTTGTCAAGATCGTTCTCAGAATATAGTTAACTTCTACCAGATTAAATGCATTAAGAATTTTTTATCCCAAAATCATTCACGTAAATGCTTTACGGAATTTATTGTTATCTTAAAAGAAAAGTCTAAACTGAGCTTCAGCTTTTATCAAATCTAAATTAACTTCAACTTAAAGAATTCCAGTCACAAAGTATTATGAAACTCCACCAGCAGCTTATAATTATGTTAAAGAGAAGTAAGTATATTCATTCCACAGTTTGCTGTAGCAGTCAGATGGCGATCCAGTATAAATAATTAAAGGTAAGAATCAGTCTTAATAATTTCAGGTAACGACTGAGGGCCACGGCGACAACACATTTTATGTTTCGTCGTAATAATCAGCAGGTAGTCTTGACAGAGCAGCAGTTAAAAGATTTTAAGAGACGCAGCGTTCAGTCAGCAAGCAAACGTTCATCAAATATTAGACGGGAAGGTTTCAACACACATCCATGCCTGAGGCAGGATTCAAACCTGCGACTGTAGCGGTCGCGCGGATCCAGACTGTAGCGCATAGAACCGCTCGACCACTGCGGCCGGTAAGTAAGTAATATGGCAGACATGGAACAAATTCACAGACGCTGCGCTAGGATCGTGGCAGGCCAGTATAGCCTACAGATAAGTGTTTTAGTAGCAAGAAAAGGAAGAGAACATGAATTGGGGAAACGGAATGAGTGAAAGAGGAAGCCGCCTTGCAGAGAGCAAAACGTCAGTCATCGCTAACACTAGCTTTCAGAAGCATGGAAGAAGGTTGTATATGTGATATCACTCTACACTCGATAGCACACGAGAGACCATCATCGTCGAAGACTCCGAAGCTGGCAGCACAAGTGCAGCAGTGAACCACCAGCTGTCAGTACTGCAACGGCCAACGTTTAACCCCGAGCGGCGTCACCAGGGCGCTTTTTTTTCTTTATTGTATTTCAATCCCCCATCAGGGCGGGCTGGCAGCAGCATATGCGCTGCTCTTCAGCCGAAAGACGTAGAACAAACAATAGAAGACATTTAACAATAACAAAGGAGTGAATACGGTGAACATAGATAGAAAAAAAGGGGGAACATCACGGAAGGCAATAGACAAAAAACGGGGTGACTGTAAAATGGAGATAGAAAATTGTTTTAAAGTAGCACACACAAAAAGCCACACACTGCGACGATTAAAAGAACACAAGGCACAGTATGACTCGAGCATAAAAGTATCGATGGATGGTGTAGCACATAATATAACACTGACGGCGAACCACAAGGCTGTAAACAATTAAAATCACACCTCTTCATGCACAGGAGAAACAGTACTAAACACAACACTGATGCGGCACACTGACAATGATCAAAACAGAGGATCTGCCAGGCGCTAGGATATGAGGGAGACCTGAAGAAGGGAGGGAGGGGAAGAGATGAGGGAGATGAGTGGGGGAGGGGGGGCGCTGAAGAGGGCCAGGTAGGGAGGGATGTGGGATGGAAAGAGGCAAGTATGGGGTGCACGGTCTCAGTTGAGGGGGGGAAAGGAGGAAAATCCGCTCTGGGAGAAGGAGGGATGAGGAAAAAAGGGGGCCCTGGGGAGGGGGGGGGGACAAGGCCAGGTTATAGTTGGAAGGAAGGGTAGATGTCATGGCGAAGTTCGTCATCTGGGAGGGGGAGGCGTTGGAAATTGCCCTGATGAAGGAGACGGAGGGTGTGGAGGTGGAGAGAGGGAGGGATACAGCGATAGAGGCGCGGCAACGGGCGGGGGGTGGAGAGGAAGGAGGAAACCAGAGGGTGGGGGGATCAATCCTGCGGACAATGTAAAGGATGCGAAGATGTTGGAGGAACAGGAGGAGGTACCAGGGCGCGAGACTCGAGTGCATATAAAGGCGCCGTCTGCACCGGAAGTTCCAGTTACTCGTCAATTACGCCCCAGTTACTCTTCGTGTCCCCACCAGTGTAGGCCACGACGACGCCAGCAGAGCCACTTAGTACAGTGATGTAAGTCGCTATTCTGTGTTTACCTCACCTCAGCGACGTCAACTCACGTCTAGGACAGTTAGCTAAGCGGAACTTTAAGTCAGGCGCCAACAAAACCGTTGTACATAGACCTACGATTGTATATGCCAACACCATGAGTAAGCAAAGGACTTTGTACTGCAACACATGCATATCTTCGACGCACCAAGTTGAGTACTCTCAAGCATACCATCGCAGCATCTTAACACACTACTGGCCATTAAAATTGCTACACCACGAAGATGACGTGCTACAGACGCGAAATTTAACCGATAGGAAGAAGATGTTGTATATCACAAATGATTAGCTTTTCAGAGCATTCACACAAGATTGGCGCCGGTGGCGACACCTACAACGTGCTGACACCAGGAAAGTTTCCAACCGATTTCTCATACACAAACAGCAGTTGACCGGCGTCGCCTATTGAAACGTTGTTGTGATGCCTCATGTAAGGAGGAGAAATGCGTACCATCATGTTTCCGACTTTGATAAAGGCCCGATTGTAGCCTATTGCGATTGCGGTTTATCGTATCGCGACATTGCTGCTCGCGTTGGTCGAGATCCAATGACTGTTAGCAGAATATGGAATCGGTCGGTTCAGGACGGTAATACGGAACGCCGTGCTGGGTCCCAACGGCCTCGTATCACTAGCAGTCGAGATGACAGGCATCTTATCCCCACGGCTGTAACGGATCGTGCAGCCAAGTCTCGATCCCTGAGTCAACAAATAGGGACGTTTGAAAGACAAAAACCATCTGCACGAACAGTTCGACGACGTTTGCAGCAGCATGGACTATCAGCTCGGAGACCATGTCTGCGGTTACCCATGACGCTGCATCACAGACAGGAGCGCCTGCGATGGTGTACTCAACGACGAACCTGGCTGCAGGAATGGCAAAACGTCAATTTTTCGGATGAATCCAGGTTCTGTTTACAGCATCATGATGGTCGCATCCGTGTTAGGCGACATCGCGGTGAACGCACATTGGAAGCGTTTATTCGTCATCGCCATACTGGCGTATCACCCAGCGTGATGGTATTGGGTACAATTGGTTACACGTCTCGGTCCCTCTTGTTCGCACTGACGGCACTTTGAACAGTGGACGTCACATTGCAAATGTGTTACTACCCTTGGCTCTACCCTTAATTCAATCCCTGCGAAACCCTACATTTCAGCAGGATAATGCACATCCGCATGTTGCAGGTCCTATACGGGCCTTTCTGGATACAGAAAATGTTTGACTGTTGCCTTGACCCTCACATTCTCCAGATCTCTCACCAATTGAAAACGTCTGGTCAATGGTGGCCGAGCAAATGTCTCTTCTCAATACGCCAGTCGCCACTCTTGATGAACTGTGGTATCGTGTTGAAGCTGCATGGGCAGATGTATCTGTACACGCGATCCAAGCTCTGTTTGACTCAATACTCACGCGTATCAAGGCCGTTATTACGGCCAGAGGTGGTTGTTCTCATGATCTAAGAACCCAAATTGCGTGATAATGCAATCATATGTCAGTTCTAGTATAGTACACTCCTGGAAATGGAAAAAAGAACACATTGACACCGGTGTGTCAGACCCACCATACTTGCTCCAGACACTGCGAGAGGGCTGTACAAGCAATGATCACACGCACGGCACAGCGGACACACCAGGAACCGCGGTGTTGGCCGTCGAATGGCGCTAGCTGCGCAGCATTTGTGCACCGCCGCCGTCAGTGTCAGCCAGTTTGCCGTGGCATACGGAGCTCCATCGCAGTCTTTAACACTGGTAGCATGCCGCGACATCGTGGACGTGAACCGTATGTGCAGTTGACGGACTTTGAGCGGGGGCGTATAGTGGGCATGCGGGAGGCCGGATGGACGTACCGCCGAATTGCTCAACACGTGGGGCGTGAGGTCTCCACAGTACATCGATGTTGTCGCCAGTGGTCGGCGGAAGGTGCACGTGCCCGTCGACCTGGGACCGGACCGCAGCGACGCACGGATGCACGCCAAGACCGTAGGATCCTACGCAGTGCCGTAGGGGACCGCACCGCCACTTCCCAGCAAATTAGGGACACTGTTGCTCCTGGGGTATCGGCGAGGACCATTCGCAACCGTCTCCATGAAGCTGGGCTACGGTCCCGCACACCGTTAGGCCGTCTTCCGCTCACGCCCCAACATCGTGCAGCCCGCCTCCAGTGGTGTCGCGACAGGCGTGAATGGAGGGACGAATGGAGACGTGTCGTCTTCAGCGATGAGAGTCGCTTCTGCCTTGGTGCCAATGATGGTCGTATGCGTGTTTGGCACCGTGCAGGTGAGCGCCACAATCAGGACTGCATACGACCGAGGCACACAGGGCCAACACCCGGCATCATGGTGCGGGGAGCGATCTCCTACACTGGCCGTACACCTCTGGTGATCGTCGAGGGGACACTGAATAGTGCACGGTACATCCAAACCGTCATCGAACCCATCGTTCTACCATTCCTAGACCGGCAAGGGATCTTGCTGTTCCAACAGGACAATGCACGTCCGCATGTATCCCGTGCCACCCAACGTGCTCTAGAAGGTGTAAGTCAACTACCCTGGCCAACAAGATCTCCGGATCTGTCCCCCATTGAGCATGTTTGGGACTGGATGAAGCGTCGTCTCACGCGGTCTGCACGTCCAGCACGAACGCTGGTCCAACTGAGGCGCCAGGTGGAAATGGCATGGCAAGCCGTTCCACATGACTACATCCAGCATCTCTACGATCGTCTCCATGGGAGAATAGCAGCCTGCATTGCTGTGAAAGGTGGATATACACTGTACTAGTGCCGACATTGTGCATGCTCTGTTGCCTGTGTCTATGTGCCTGTGGTTCTGTCAGTGTGATCATGTGATGTATCTGACCCCAGGAATGTGTAAATAAAGTTTTCCCTTCCTGGGACAATGAATTCACGGTGTTCTTATTTCAATTTCCAGGAGTGTATATTTGTCCAATGAATACCCGTTTATCATTTGTATTTCTTCTTGATGTAGCAAGTCCAGTAGTGTATTTTAAAGTGATGTTTGTTTATTCATTCCATGTTTGAGTTATCTTTCATTTATGGTTCAGCTTCCTGAACAGAAATGTATTTCATACACGTGTCTTTCATTTGGACACACACTGTCTTAGTCTTAGAAGGAAAACTCAAAAAAAAGTGGTTCAAATGGCTCTGAGCACTATGGGACTTAACATCTGTGGTCATCAGTCCCCTAGAACTTAGAACTACTTAAACCTAACTAACCTAAGGACATCACACACATCCATGCCCGAGTCAGGATTCGAACCTGCGACCGTAGCAGTCGCGCGGTTCCGGACTGAGCGCCTAGAACCGCTAGACCACCGTGGCCGGCAAGGAAAACTCCCTCAGATGTAGTGGTAAGATGACCCAGTGGATAGAACTTTAAAAACTGAATACAGATCAACAATAAAACAGGAAGCAGGTGTACTGAAGTGTAAAAAAAATGGAAACAGCGAACGATCCAAGAACAAGAAGAGCAATAAAGAGCGTGCTGAAACAGCTATAGCGTCGTGGGTAAATGGCACTGGTGTCGGACTACCAAAAGGGCGAATCCTGTTCACTACTCCGTCGTGCCATTTATTTTGTATTTTTTTCCACAGTATAATGAACTGTCCGTCCGGTTGTTGACATTTTTGTTTTCTTTATGTAGTCCTGGCAGTTGTCATATTACGCAGCGGTTATGGAATATGAGTCATTTGGCAGGAATTCGTAACTGTCGTAACTAAATGTGATGAATAATGAGAGCAGGCGAGGTACCACATAGACATCCCACAGAAATGAAAACAGCAAATAAACGGGGTTGATTACATCACAACAAAGGAATTCAAGACTTCCAAAATGGAGCGCAACTTCAAACATATGTTTTGACACAACACAGAAAAATTTGTGTGATTGTGAACCTGTTGCGTTTATTTGTTGCAGCTTATGTGACAAACCATTATTTTTTCATCATTTCCTTGGGAGTGATCACATTCACATTCACACGAACGCCTATATCAGGCAAGGATACATATCTCACTCACTTGCCAGTGTACAACTTAGGTGCGTCGCTAAAAGATTCCTATCATATGTCAGCCGTACTGTCACATGCCGTGTATGTCAAATCAGACGTGTTTCTTGATGGAGGATCTATTTTCCTTTTTTTCATAGTCCAGTAGACCTTCTTCCAGTTTTCACTCTTGATCTGTGTTCACTTTTTGACGGGCTGTTCACTGGGGCCTCTTCCCTTACCACTAAATCTGAGGGGGAGTGCGATGTGGAGTCTCCCTTGTTAGAAAACTTAAACCTTAAAACCTATGTAGACCCCGACCATAATTTATCGTTTATGAACAGCAGATTAAATGTGAAGATATTGCAAAACAGGTAGGAAATCAATGAAATCGGACACCCGTAAGTTGAAGGAACCGGTGGCTGTTGAGAGTGTCAAAGGGGACAGGGGTGAGGAATGCAATAGAAGACAAACAATTAGCTTTAAGAGATGAAACAGGGAAGATAGTTGTTATGTGATCTGAGGCTTTCCCGGCGAATGTGCTGTATCCAAGGTTCTCGGTTGTCCAGCCGGACCGATCGTCGAAGTTCCACGAAATTTCGGCGAATAACCGTTCCGCCATCATCAGCACCACCTGATAATGGCGGAACGGTTATTCGCCGAAATTTCGTGGAACTTCGACTATCGGTCCGGCTGGACAACCGAGAACCTTGGATACAGGGAAGATAGTTGAAGATTATACAGGTAAAAATAAAAAGCCTAGTGGAAATCCATGGATAACACAGGAGATATTGAATTTAGCTGACGGAAGTCGATCCTATGTCTACCCAATTTTCAACATTCTTCTCCAACACCACACCTAAAACACTTCGATGGTCTTCTTTTTCAGTTTACCCACGGACCTTGATTCAGTACTATTCAATACTGTGCTCCAATCACGCGGCTGCTGCGGTCGCAGGTTCGAATCCTGTCTCGGGCATGGATGTGTGTAATGCCCTTAGGTTAGTTAGGTTTAAGTAGTTGTAAGTCCAGGGGACTGATGACCTCAGATGTTAAGTCCCATAGAGCTTAGAGCCATTTGAAGCATTTTTTTTTGCTCCATACATATATTCTCAGAAATTTCTTCTTCAGAAAGAGGCAGTTGTTGGGTAGTAGCAAGCCACAAACGACCTCTTTGCCTAAGCTCAATCTGCTTTTTAAGCCGTCCTCGCTTAGCCCGTCGTGTGCTACGTTGCTTACAACGTAGCAGAATTCCTTAATTTCCTTATCTTTGTGGTTCGCAGTTTTGATGTTAAGTATATCGCTAGTCTCATGTATATTACTGAACCACTATCCCGGAACCCAGTTCCAGATGCAGGTCGCCTATCTAATCTAACGTCTTCCAGGTATAACAAAAACTTCATTTCCAATATTTCGCGTAATTATTCATCGAATTTAGCTATTTAAAATGGAGTCATAGTCTACTTATTAATTGGTATAATCTTATGTTACAAGTGTAACGCAATAATAACGCACAATGTTACTATAAATGATTGAAGCCATTTCACAGAGTTGCTGTAGCTATATTATTTGACATATTGGCACGGGGATTGGCACATACACAGAAAAACTCGAAATCCTTTATTTTTTTTGACACATTCCCAGGGCTCCATACGTGCACACCTACTGATTCTGCAGCTATCAAGTCGATATTTGACTTGTTTCTTCGTTCAGCACACTTTCGATACCTCCACAGCGAACAATAGCCTCGGTAAGCCATCCTGTACCATGACTAAATTTATCATCCTTTATAAGGGAGAAATTCAAAATACCACCTGCAGAAACACAAGAACCGTCAAGGGAAACAAGGCCTTTCAACTTCATTTTTCTCCTTGGCCCCAGTGCTGATTTCGGTATTCAAAAGCACTGTTGATGCGAACTCACAGTTCTGGTAGGTTTGTTGGTAGAAGAGGTTGAACACCGAATCATTCACACAACCCAACACAAAAAACCGCATGACCTGAGATCGGGAGAGCGTGGAGGCCACGACATGAATTGTTGATTATCTTCACTCACTGCAGGGCGACTCGTTTATTCCCCGTTGCAGAGGCATCCTGATCCTTTAAATGCACATACCGTAGCCGAACATCAATCATACGCTTTCTCGGTCCCTGTCGGTGTCATTGCTGCACCATCGAGGCGCAAATATGAGGTGCGGCTTCAACAATAAAAAACTTTTTGAGTTTTTCTCTGAGTGTAGAGTTTTGTGACAATATGTAAATTAACGTAGCTACAGCGGTTTTATGAAATCACTTCAGTCGTTTATAACAACCTCGTGTTACAATCATTACTTGTGTGTTTGTCTTGTGGCAACATAACTGACGTTGCACAAGTATTTCAACTACAGGTGTAGACAAAAATATAGAAGCAGCGCAAAGACAACAAACTACCATTGCTGCACAGTCCAGGTTTTACGGCTTTCGCAGCTCATTTTCCTATTACGTTTATTTGATCTCTGATGAGTGGTTCTCGAATTCGCCCTGCATTTCCCAGCCTATGAAGCTCCGCTTCTGTTGCAGTGGCGCTCATACGCTTCACGAAGGTGACATACAGTTTTGCAATGACTTTTGCAACTGTTGTCCTATTATTTTGCATCACGGTCTTCTTCAACGACTGTACGTCACTATCAGTCAACACACACTTTCATGCGCGTTTTGACTTGGCGGATGACGTTTCTAGCTTTTCTGGTATGAGGTATAAATATTTAATACGTAGCCTGTTGAAACACCAAACTCATCGTCTACCTTGTTTACGGAAGACCCTAACAAACGAGCATCAACTATTTGCCCACGTTCGTATTCACTTTGTTCAAACGACTACACAGAATACAGAACACTGGCCTGACCGCGTATGTGACTTGCAACGTACTGAGAACGCTGTGCAGGTGTTGACAGTCGTCAGATACAGCAGACTGGCTAGTAGCTGCATTTATGCTATGAATACTTTTGTTGCGGTGTTATCGTATTTTCGTTCAGTACCTGTATACCCATCCAGTATCTTTTGAGAATGACATTACTTAGCGGCTCCAACAACCTTTACACATAGTTTCAAACCATTATGACATCTCCCACACAATAATGAACGGAAGCTTTTTATCCCTTACTACACTTCCGTTGTTCATTTACTCAACCTTCAGGCTCAGGCATGCCCTTTACTTTATTTCTTCTTTACACAGTTTGCTGTCAGTATCCACAAATACCACTGAATGTACCTGCAAAATAATAGGATTGTACAACACGTAGTTCAGGAGATAAGACCCCATAAATACAGACGTGCATATAAAACTACACTACTACCCCATTAAAATTGCTACACCAGGAAGAAATACAGATGATAAACGGGTATTCATTGGACAAATATATTATACTTGAAATGACATGTGATTACATTTTCACGCAATTTGGGTGCGTAGATCCTGAGAAATCAGTACCAAGAACAACCACCTCTGGACGTAATAACGGCCTTGGTACGTCTGGGCATTGAGTCAGAGCTTGAATGGCGTGTACAGGTACAGCTGCCCATGCATCTTCAACACGATACCTCAGTTCATCAAGAGTAGTGACTAGTGTATTGTGACGAGCCAGTTGCTGGATCACCATTGACCAGACGTTTTCAATTGGTGAGAGATGTAGAGAATGAGCTGGCCAGGGCAGCAGTCGAACATTTTCTGTATCCAGAAAGGCCCGCACAGGACCTGCAACATGCGGCCGTGCATTATCCTGCTGAAATAAGAGTTTCGCAGGGATCGAATGAAGGGTAGAGCTACGGGTCGTAACACATCTGAAATGTAACGTCCACTGTTCAAAGTGCCGCCAATGCAAACAAGAGGTGACCGAGACGTGTAACAAATGGCACCCCATACCATCACGCCGGGTGATACGCCAGTATGGCGATGACGAATACACGCTTCCAATGTGCGTTAACCGCCATGTCACCGAACACGGATGCGACCATCATGATGCTGCAAACTGAACCTGGATTCATCCGAAAAAATGACGTTTTCCGATTCGTGCACCTAGGTTCGTCGTTGAGTACACCATCGCGGGCGCTCCTGTCTGTGATGCAGCGTCAAGGGTAACCACAGCCATGGTCTCCGAGCTGATAGTCCATGCTGCTGCAAACGACGTCGAACTGTTCGTGCAAACGTCCCCATCTGTTGGCTCAGGGATCGAGACGTGTCTGGACGATCCGTTAAAGCCATATGGATAAGATGCCTGACATCTCGACTGCTAGTGATACAAGGCCGTCGGGATCCACCACGGTGATCTGTGTTACCCTCCTGATCCCACCGATTCCATATTCTGCTAACAGTCATTGGATCTCGACCAACGCGACCAGCAATGTCGCGATTCGATAAACCCCAATCGCGGTAGGCTATAATCGGACCTTTATCAATGTGGGAAACGTGATGGTACGCATTTAGCCTCCTTACACGAGGTATCACTTCAGCCTTACACCAGGCAACGCCGGTCAACTGCTGTTTGTGTATGAGAAATCGGTTGGAAACTTTCCTCATGTCAGCACGTTGTAGGTGTCGCCACCGGCGCCAACCTTGTGTGAATGCTCTGAAAAGCTAATCATTTGCATATCACAGCATCTTCTTCCTGTCAGTTAAATCGCGCCAGTAGCACGTCATCTTCGTGGTGTAGCAATTTTAATGGCCAGTAGTGTATTACACTCGAACTGAGAATAAGTTCATGTATACTGCAGCAAACCGATGTTAACGGTATCAGACGATTTTCGTGGCGAAAACATCAATGTGAGTTCTGCATCATGATCCTCATACCATTGTAGCACGCTTATAGCCTTGTGACACGTTTAGTTATCCCTCTAGAATATGCCACCGGTGCGTCGTCGGGGAAGAAATGAAGCACGAAGATGGTCCGTCATAATTGTCACCCACACCACAACTGTTGCAGTGTCTTCCATTGCTATCACTAATGCTATGGTAGCTCGGGTATTGTCCCTCACACATGTCAGTGCCCCCAACCTGATGTAACAAGTAATGTTATTCATTAGATGACGCTACGCGTTTACATCCGTTCACGTTCTAACCTCAGTGATCCTATGCTCACTGCAATCGTAACTGACGATGTCGTTGGGTAATATGGAAACACGTAGATGTCATCTGCTGCGGGGCCCCATGTTCAACAACGTGGACTAAACTATGTACTCAGAAAAAGATGTGCCTGCACTGGCACTGTATCCAGTCAGCAAATCTCCCAGATATCGCTGGCTATCTTGCTTTACAAAGCGAGCAACCTTCCAACCTATGCGTTCTGTGATGTAGTATAGGCCCCAATTTTCAATGTATCCGCTGTGTGCTTTTGGTTCTTTAGGTGTAAGTGGTGCTTGACTGATTGTTTTCACATTTTCTCGTATGTTCTTTAATATGAACTGTAAAGCTTGTTCCTGTCGCATAATATAAAACTTAGTGTAGTCGTTACATGAAATTTTGTAGGCTGGGAATTTACACAGATACGAATAAATATCCCAACGGTGTCCTCAAAGTACAAACCGATTTGAAAGATAAAAAAAATATTTAGAAAACTATCGAAATTTTAGAAAAATAAAACAAATAAAAACAACATGTTACACAGAAACAATAAACGGAATTCTAATATTTATCACACACAACCACCATATCTGACATTCAGAGATACAATTTCTCTGTGAACATAAGAGCGAGAACTGTCATTTTATCTATCAAAAATAGTTTTCTATACAGACGAAATTTCGTGATTCGCACAACTTGTCATGAGACAAACATTCTTTTCAAGATGCAGTATGAACGTCATCACATCTACACGTAAGTAAGAATTTTGTAACAACTTCATGTCAAATATATATAGACGTAAGTAAGCTGGGTCAGCAGAAGAATGAGATACAACCCGTCGGCTTTCATCAGTGATGTCATAGTTTACTCGTAGATATTAATGTCTTTATTTTCGACCCATAGGTTGTCTTCTGTGGCGAGGTGTTATCATTGTAAACTGAAATAAATGAAAGTGTTTTTAAAAGACAGCGCTAGACATTGTTTACGATTTTCGTCGCTTGTATTAATTTAAATCATTTGTTCATTTCAATTCATTCGGTACTTATTTTCATTCTTAGTGAATCTGAGATATTTTGGAAGAATTGTTTCTCGTTCTGGACAATTTTACTATTTATTTTCGTTTGCAGATATGGATATATCTATTCCTGCGAATATGGAAGACTTGAAGCAGGATTCGTCAACATTATGAAGTACTAATTTAGCAGTTGTCGCTTTTTTTCGCCTTCGCTAGTAGTAGTATTACTACGATATTTTTCACTCGCTACTAGCACTATCGAAGGCGAAAAGACACATGAAAAATTTGAATTCCTTACTTCACCTATATACGTCAACTTAAAACCACCCCCCAGTTTCGCACCGAACTGTATTATTCGCATACACTGAAGATGAAGTTATATTTAATTAATTTGGCATAATCAATAAGTCGGGTGGTATTGAGGGAATTAGACTAGGAAATGGTACACTTGAAGTAGTATGATCAGTTTTGATATTGGGAGAGCAAAATGACTGATGATGGTCGAAGTAGAGAGGATATAAAAGGTAGACTGTCAATGGCAAGAAAAGCGTTTCTGAAGAAGAGAAATTTGTTAACATCGAGTATAGATTTAAGTGTCAGGAAGTCGTTTCTGAAAGAATTTGTACGGAGTGCAGCCATATATGGAAGTGAAACATGGACGATAAATAGTTTAGACAACAAGACAATAGAAGCTTTCGAAATGTGGTGCTACAGAAGAATGCTGAAGATTAGATGGGTATATCACGTAACTAATGAGGAGGTACTGAATAGAATTGGGGAAAAGAGAAATTGCCGGCCGCGGTGGCCGTGCGGTTCTGGCGCTGCAGTCCGGAACCGCGGGGCTGCTACGGTCGCAGGCTCGAATCCTGCCTCGGGCATGGGTGTGTGTGATGTCCTTAGGTTAGTTAGGTTTAAGTAGTTCTAAGTTCTAGGGGACTTATGACCTAAGATGTTGAGTCCCATAGTGCTCAGAGCCATTTGAACCATTTTTTTTGAAAGAGAAATTTGTGGCAAGATGGAATCGGTTGGTAGGACATGTTCTGAGGCATCAAGGGATCACCAATTTAGTACTGGAGGACAGCGCGGAGGGTAAAAATCGTAGAGGGAGACAAAGAGATGAATACACTAAACAGATTCAGAAGGATGCAGGTTCCAGTAGGTACTGGGAGATGAAGAACCTTGCACAGGTTAGAGTAGCATGGAGAGCTGCATCAAACCAGTCTCTGGACTGAAGACCACAACAACAACAACAACAACAACAATCAATAATAGCTCCTTTACATCACACTCATTGTCATGCCCTTCTGTTATTGTGAAATCTAAGGACAACTGCTAAATGATATGTCCTTTCTCAAATACTGAATTTTATTAATTAAAACACCCTTTTTGAAACCAACATTTATAAACACTCAACAGAAATCATATTGTGTGTGCCATTACGCCTTTATTCTGCCACTAATCTCCTGCCTCGTTACTGAGGAACCGTCTCTAGCCTCTCGCACACCCGACTTCCACTCACGGACTCCCAACACTCGACTCTCGCTCACCCACTCGCACATTATTGACTGCACTGCAGTCTTTGATTTAGTTTATGATCGTTGCATAGATCGTATGATCGACACTGTGTAAGGGTACTGTACCCTTACAAACTGAAATACCGGTTCCTAGAACTAGCAAAGACCAAAAAACCAACATGCTGTACGTAACATTGGCACCCTGCACCTCAGTTGAAACACGAAGTTCCCTGTTCTTCAGTTGATCTACATAGGTCAGATGAAGTACACGATACAAATCATATGTATGTCGCTATTTTTCGCGTGCGTTAATACTAGTACCCTATTCTTTAGTTGACCTATATAGTTCAACAGAATACGGGATACAAATTTTACTCATGTCGAGGTTTTCGCCTTTGTTAATACTAGTATCCTAATCTTCAGCTGACCAACATAGGTCATGTCAAGTATGGGATACAAATTTAACTGTTGTAGGTTTCTTCGCCGTTTCTAGTAGTACTACGATAACTTTTCGTCGCTACTATTAGTATCGAAGACGAAAAAAAAAATGTATTCAATCTTCACTAACATCAGTATCCTATTCTTCTGTTGACCTACACTCCTGGAAATGGAAAAAAGAACACATTGACACCGGTGTGTCAGACCCACCATACTTGCTCCGGACACTGCGAGAGGGCTGTACAAGCAATGATCACACGCACGGCACAGCGGACACACCAGGAACCGCGGTGTTGGCCGTCGAATGGCGCTAGCTGCGCAGCATTTGTACACCGCCGCCGTCTGTGTCAGCCAGTTTGCCGTGGCATACGGAGCTCCATCGCAATCTTTAACACTGGTAGCATGCCGCGACAGCGTGGGCGTGAACCGTATGTGCAGTTGACGGACTTTGAGCGAGGGCGTATAGTGGGCATGCGGGAGGCCGGGTGGACGTACCGCCGAATTGCTCAACACGTGGGGCGTGACGTCTCCACAGTACATCGATGTTGTCGCCAGTGGTCGGCGGAAGGTGCACGTGCCCGTCGACCTGGGACCGGACCGCAGCGACGCACGGACGCACGCCAAGACCATAGGATCCTACGCAGTGCCGTAGGGGACCGCACCGCCACTTCCCAGCAAATTAGGGACACTGTTGCTCCTGGGGTATCGGCGAGGACCATTCGCAACCGTCTCCATGAAGCTGGGCTACGGTCCCGCACACCGTTAGGCCGTCTTCCACTCATGCCCCAACATCGTGCAGCCCGCCTCCAGTGGTGTCGCGACAGGCGTGAATGGAGGGACGAATGGAGACGTGTCGTCTTCAGCGATGAGAGTCGCTTCTGCCTTGGTGCCAATGATGGTCGTATGCGTGTTTGGCGCCGTGCAGGTGAGCGCCACAATCAGGACTGCATACGACCGAGGCACATCATGGTGTGGGGAGCGATCTCCTACACTGGCCGTACACCTCTGGTGATCGTCGAGGGGACACTGAATAGTGCATGGTACATCCAAACCGTCATCGAACCCATCGTTCTACCATTCCTAGACCGGCAAGGGAACTTGCTGTTCCAACAGGACAATGCACGTCCGCATGTATCCCGTGCCACCCAACGTGCTCTAGAAGGTGTTAAGTCAACTACCCTGGCCAGCAAGATCTCCGGATCTGCCCCCATTGAGCATGTTTGGGACTGGATGAAGCGTCGTCTCACGCGGTCTGCACGTCCAGCACGAACGCTGGTCCAACTGAGGCGCCAGGTGGAAATGGCATGGCAAGCCGTTCCACAGGACTTCATCCAGCATCTCTACGATCGTCTCTATGGGAGAATAGCAGCCTGCATTGCTGCGAAAGGTGGATATACACTGTACTAGTGCCGACATTGTGCATGCTCTGTTGCCTGTGTCTATGTGCCTGTGGTTCTGTCAGTGTGATCATGTGATGTATCTGACCCCAGGAATGTGTCAATATAGTTTCCCCTTCCTGGGACAATGAATTCGTGGTGTTCTTATTTCAATTTCCAGGAGTGTAAAAACATTTAAAAATATGAATAGCAGTGACTATAAAGTGTTTGAAAAATATTGCTCTAAGGAACAGCAAAGTGTACATGCTAAAATTTAACCAGTAGAAATATTTAGTCACTCATTTTCAGCAAATAAGAACGATTTTAACTGCCTTTCAAAAGGGAGAATGAAATCAGTTCATCGTGTATTATTATGTTTGTTCGTGTGTACGTTCCCAACAGGTTGACTAATTTTAACAATGCTGGTTGCGTTTGATAGAGCGTCCACCCAGGATGGTGCCACATCATCGTGACCTGATACTGGGCTACTACAAACAAAAGACCACTTACCACTTTTCAGTTTTCCATTAATGTGTTAATGTGCTTTCAACCGAAGGAGCTCTGAGACGCAGTCGTGTTGCGGTCTTATTACGATCTATACTGTAGCAGCCATTTCAGAGATATACACTGTGTTATGAAAGACTGACAGTAAAATGACAGTCACTGAAACTTACTAAACTTAGTACCATTCTAATGGTTCTTCCTTCTGTCTACATGACAGACCTCCAATGTATTTTTGTTTTAGATGAGTCCCTAAAGTTGGAAGGGTAAATGGGCGTTTGGTGTCGTCTCGAGTCACGGCAGACGTTTCTGGAAGTCGTAGCGAGTTGAACATACAACCAAAGAGCAAATTAATTTAGCGGCCCTAGAGTAGCTTCAGATTAATATGACAAACTTCTGTATTTTTGCTTGTAAGTGCCATTGTAATAGCTGTTGCTCTGCCGTGTCTCAGCAGGACAAATTAATGACATTGAGGTTTCTTATCATGATTCTATAACACAGGCTAACTTTAAGACACTTACTTAGCCAAATCTTCTTATGCGTGGAGTTTGTCTCCGTAGCTGTGCGCTCAGTGCGTTTGTATTATAATTAAATATATCGGATAATAATTAAAGATTGTCGAGACAGGGGGTATCGTGCAAGTCACTAAAGGTAGTAATGCTCTGAAGACATACAGCGTGGTCGGAAATAGTCTGAAATATTTTTAAGGGTGTTGTAAGGTAGGTTATGTTGAGAAATAATTGTTAAGACAAAAATTCGATATGTTGAGCCCTGTCCGAGTCAATTAGCATTGAAATTAGAAAATCGGGCCGTTAACTCTGAAACTGCGCAACTCATCGAATTTTTTGTTAAGAATTATGTCTCAGCACAAGCTACGCAGCAACACTCTTTTCATACTGTTGCCGACCACCCTGTATACTCAAGGATATATCAGTGGAATGACAACTTATATATAAGACTTAGGCCCTGCACTAAATTTAAAACACAGTTTGATGAACTTAATTTATCCTGCACGCAAATCTGATGAAATTTTTTTTTATGAATGAATTCCAGAAGAAGCACTTCTGGAAGAAAGGATATTGCGGAAACATGGCTTAGCCACAGCCTGGGGGGTGTTTCCAGAATGAGATTTTAACTCTGCAGCGGAATGTGCGCTGATATGAAACTGTTGTAATACACGTACGATTTTAATATATGTGTATTTTCGCAGACCATGGAAAAGCACCCAATTTAAGACGAAATATTCATGATATGAGCAACTGGTTTAATGTTCCTTTTTGTGACAGTCTCTTTGCCGTATAAACATACCAACAGAACCCGCCCTGAGCGAAAACATCGTGTGCCCAAATAACACGTTCATTTCCATAACTTCACAAACGGGTTTGGAGAGTGAAAGAACGTACTCGGTATGTGGACGAAAAGGGGGGGGGGGGTGAATATTTCGACTTGTTCAAAATGTTCAAATGTGTGTGAAATCTTATGGGACTTAACTGCTAAGGTCTTCAGTTCCTAAGCTTACACACTACTTTACCTAAATTATTCTGCAGGGAAAAAATATTGGATGTCCGAAGAGGAGTTCCCATAATCATCCGTTGTTTTCCAAAATAACGTAATTTTGGATATGTAGGACTTGTGATCTACTCAAAAATTCGTAAAACGCTTGAGTTTCATAACTATCCAACTGAAAAAAGAATAGGCAACAAAAAGAGCATGAGATTAATGTATCTTGAGTCTATAAACAACCTCACCTCTCTGAATCGATTCTGCAGAATAGCTTTCAGCTTAGAAAACTGAACTCAAACGCCGGCCGCGGTGGCCGTGCGGCTCTAGGCTCTAGGCGCTTCAGCCCGGAACCGCGAGGCTGCTACGGTCGCAGGTTCGAATCCTGCCTCGGGCATGGATGTGTGTGATGTCCTCAGGTTAGTTAGGTTTAAGTAGTTCTAAGTTCTAGGGGACTGATGACCTCAGATGTTAAGTCCCATAGTGCTCAGAGCCATTTGAACCATTTTGAACTCAAACGTCATCACAAAAACAATAACTAGTAACAAACATTGGAGTTAATTAATTAAAGGAAGTTTTATGCATTTTGTCTTCATATAAATTTTTGTTACATATGTGAACCTCATTTCCTCCAATAAAAAAAGCTAGTACTTCATCGAGTATAAAGATCAAAGTGAATAGTAGACATAACTTAGTCATTTTTTCATTTACTAGCGAAGTCGGAAATGTTTAGTAATTGATAAAAATGTATGGGAATATTCTTTCTATCCTTCTTCTCCTCCCCCTCCCTTTGTCCATCACCTGCTCCTCCCTTATCTCTGTCCATCAAATGCCCTCCCCCCTCCTCCACTCCCTGCACTTCTCTTATCTCACATTGTCTCCACCCATCTCCTCCTCTCTGTCCATATCGTCCTCCCCTGCTTTATCTCCTTTTCATCCCCATGTTCTATCAATTTCCTTCTGCCCCCTCTCTTTGACTTTATTTATTGTTTCTGTAAATGGGACTTGATTGGGAATAGAAACCAAAATGAATGAGTAAGTTGGTTGGAATCATTAATACGCGGTGTATGAGAGAGACCTTTCCAGATGCTGGATCTGTGAGGATAGTATCTTTAACGACAGTATTTCACATGAAGTTAGCCATAAACACAACTTTCCTTTTTCTGTTAAAAACGACTTCGAAAAGGAAAATAAAACCTACGTTTTCACAACACAGCTTAAAACGTTCTTTCTAGCATCCGGTTCAACAGAAAGTGGAAGTGCTTTTTCGATAACATAGTGTAGGCTGTGCCTGCCTGTAAGTCTGTCAGTCAGTCAGTCAGTCAGTCAGTTGGCCGAGAAGGAATTCATCCAACCGAATTTTTCTTTGAATTGGTGTGAATTGAAACAAAAAATTGCAGTAAGATAATGCATCTATTGAAATGAAATAAATCGGATTTCATTGTTACGGAGTAACAATGGATTGCCTTTGAGAGATTCGTATTCGATTTGCCTTCAAACGCTGTCTATGCTCTTCGTCAGTCTCGTTTATTTGACGATCCTGTAACCGGCCTGCATTGCGTCTGAGCCGACAGATACTTCGACGTCTCACGGGTGGCATTTCTTCCAAAGAAATAAACCACGAACTGCAATCAATTGAATGTTTGCATCACAACAAATTACTAGGGACTGTCATCAATTCATACTTTGCAATAGTCTAAAGTTATGCTCATCAGCGAAAAAACGCTGAAGTATCACTTTAATACTGTTCTTTTTTTCCTCAAAATGTCAATATTCAATGTGGAATTTCTTATTGTTATGAAAACATGTGACAGCAGAACTGTCAAACTCAATTACACAATTTTTTTGTTATGGAACCATATGACGTCAGAAAGCCAAACCCGACACTCACACTTCTTTCATTGAGATTTCCGCTCCAAAATACCACCCAAATTTGCGGTGGAATTGCCAAAAAAATTCTTTTATAAAAATCTTGTCCTGATAATTACGAACACAATTTAAAAATTAGCCAATTTGGTGGAGTCGTTCTCAAGTGATGATCTTTCATACATGCGGAAACTGATTTTTATTTACGCTACTGGCCATTAAAATTGCTACACCACGAAGATGACGTGCTACAGATGCGAAATTTAACCAAAAGGAAGAAGATGCTGTGATATGCAAATTATTAGCTTTTCAGAGCATTCACACAAAGTTGGCGCCGGTGGCAACACTTACAACGTGCTGACATGAGGAAAGTTTCCAACCGATTTCTCATACACAAACAGCAGCTGACCGCCGTTGCCTGGTGAAACGTTGTTGTGATGCCTCGTGTAAGGAGGAGAAACGCCTACCACACGTTTTCGAATTCGATTGAGGTCGGATTGTAGCCTATCGCAATTGCGGTTTATCGTATCACGACATTGCTACTCGCGTTGGTCGAGATCCAATGACTGTTAGCAGAATATGGAATCGGTGGTTTCAGAAGGGTAATAAGGAATGCTGTGCTGGATATAAACGGCCTCGTATCACTAGCAGTCGAGATAATAGGCATCTTACCCGCATGGCTGTACCGGATCGTGCAGCTACGTCTCGATCCATGGGTCAACAGATGGGGATGTTTGCAAGACAAAAACCATCGGCTTGATGGAATGGGGTGCCATTGGTTATACATCTCGGTCACCTCTTGTTCGCATTGACGGCACTTTGAACAGTGGACGTTACATTTCAGATGTGTTACGACCCGTGGCTCTACCCTTCATTCGATCCCTGCGAAAACCTACATTTCAGCAGGATAATGCACGACCGCATGTTGCAGGTCCTGTACGGGCCTCTCTGGATACAGAAAATGTTTGACTGCTCCCCTGGCCAGCACATTCCCTACATCTCTCACCAATTGAAAACGTCTGGTCAATGGTGATCCAGCAACTGGCTCGTCACAATACACCAGTCACTACTTTTGATGAACAGAGGTATCGTGTTGAAGGTGCATGGGCAGCTGTACCTGTCCACGCCATCCAATCTCTGTTTGACTCAATGCTCAGGCGTATCAAGGCCGTTATTACGGCCAAAGGTGGTTGTTCTGGGTACTGATTTCTCAGAATCTATGCACCCAAATATCTTGAAAATGTAATCACATGTCAGTTCTAGTATAATATATTTGTCCAATGTATAGCCGTTTATCATGTGCATTTCTTCTTGGTGTAGCAATTTAGGCCAGTAGTGTAGATAAATACGTATAGACATAGACTGATTCTAAACCGAATGTTGTGATCATAACCGTGGATTTCCAAAGTACCTAGTTAGTGTGCAGAGTGTTACGAGAGGAGGAGAAACATGCTGCTGGTAGGCAGCCTACGGCTTTTGTATAACACAACGTGAGGAATCGGGACTTGAGGCTGTGATGAGGAACTATACTCAAATACCTGTTCCCTATTGACAGTAAATCGCTTGTGAAAACAGTTTCTTCGACAGACAGTTTCGAGCACCCACGTCGACTGTCACTGCATCGAGTTACGTTAGTAAGACCGACCATGGTGGCCAGTAAATTGCCACCCTCAAATGTGTGAGAGGAGGATAGCATTTTAATTACTAGTGACGCTGAGTGAAAAAAAACACTGTTTCTCTAGTTCTGTCTGCGGTTGGACAGTGGTAATAGTGAATTCTCAGCATATCATCGCAGCGTCTTAATAGTTTGGACCTTCACCACTCACAAGTACGAAGATGAGTGAAACTATAAAGCTTCAATCACAGATAATGAAAGTTCACATAATAGCTTAGCTACTCCATGTGGTGAGATACTCAACTTTGCTATCCTCTAGGCTTGTTGCTTCAGCAAGTCCAAGAACTCGGCGTTGCTGATGCACTAATTTTTAAATAAAACACAGAGTATATCACTTTTCTTGTCTTATATTGTCACCGATTATCGTGTACATTGGTGGAATACACATTTGGCTGTCTGACAACGTCCGAAAGACTCTCACACAAAAACCTTCTGAAAGACAATAATGCAGATTGACTTCGTGGCTCATGCGCCACTTTCTTTTCAATAAAATTAAACAAAGGAATACATTCTTAAATGTAAGATTTACAAAATAACAACTAAAAATCATGAGATAATTTTAGTTACTTGCATCAAAAATTGAGCCACATATTGCCCTACATGTTCTGATATTCAGTTTGGTTCAAAATGGCTCTAAGCACTATGGGACTTAATATTTGAAGTCATCAGTCCCCTAGACTTAGAACTACTTAAACCTAACTAACCCAAGGACATCAGACACATAACAATTTGTCCATTTTATTTGGACTGTTGAGCTCCGTGGCCGTGGATGATGATATTTCACTGAAAAAGTACGGCAACCAGCCACTTTTTAATGCGTTTTTTTTTATTTACGCCAATATGCATTTCGGGTTTGCACCCATCTTCAGCTAGCAAATTACATGGATCTTCAGTTACTACAGTAGTACAATCTCGACAGCGGTTTGGATGCTGCAGCAGGCCTGTGCAAAAGCAACGACTCCAATCATTTACTTCAATTTCGCGAGTTTAAAGTCACACACTATCAGCTGTTCATTTTACTTACATTCTCCTCTCCTTGTTTTTTCCTGGCTTTTCTTCTTTTTTGCAACAACACAAACACTTTTTATCACGTATTTTGCACAGGCGCACTGCGTTATCCGCCATGTTGTCGACTGACAGTTTTTGTTTACATACAAATGGTTTATCTATGGACAGAGAATACTTTTACGAAAGTTTTGATGTTGTAAGATAAGCTATTGTTTTATAAATATTGACTTGGCTGATAGAAGTATTCTAAGTACGATGTATACTTTTTTTGTAGTATTGAAGATAATAAACTAACATAACACATTTATACAAAGCAGTAATTCATACATTTACAATATAACAAAGGTAGAATTAAGATATTAGAATTAAGATTTTTATGTTTTATATTATTACATGCATTTGTTGGGCTTATAATAGATTATGTGATTTCTTGATTGTGCTTAGTAAGTGGTTTGATAAGTAGAGTGTGGAAGTTTTTCAGAAATATTCGGTTTGGCAGCTTTGTTTGGTCGTTAAGTGTGTCAGAAGGGGATGCATGTTTATGTGAATAAATTTCGATTTCTTCTAGGAGGTTCATTCTTTTTCCTTTGCTGGTTAAGTGGAGAACTTGTAGGTTATGGGATATGTCTGTACATCCATTCCCGAGGCAGGATTGGAACCTGTGGCCGTAGCAGCAGCGCGGTTTCGGAATGAAGCGCCTAGAACCGCTCGGTCACAACGGCCGGCTTCAATTTGGAAAAGCTCATTTAATTTCATTTGCAATTTCAGTGAATTTTACAGTACAACAATTTAAATTACAATTTAGTTAATTATAAGCAAAACAGTTTGAATAAAATATTGTTAACAGTATTTTGGTTGGCTCTCAAGTAGAAAAAATGGTTCAAATGGCTCAGAGCACTATGGGACTTAACATCTGTGGTCATCAGTCCCCTAGAACTAAGAACTACTAAAACCTAACTAACCTAAGGACATTACACACATCCATGCCCGAGGCAGGATTCGAACCTGCGACCGTAGCGGTCATGCGGTTGCAGACTTAAGCACCTAGAACCGCACGGCCAAACCGGCCGGCTCTCAAGTAGAGCTCTCATTTTAAATAATCATAATGAATAAACATGGTAGCTTTCCAAAACTAGAGGAGAAGTAAATCTTCAAGAATATGCGGTGTAGCATCATTGCACAATTCTTGTCAAGAAATTTCGAAGTTGGATCATTAACAAACGGCCTACTCCCCTTAGCTGCTGATGTAAATCAGGCAGTATATTAATGTAAAATTTAATCTCAGATAGTAATCTCATTTGTGCTAATTTTTTAACAGGCAGTTTACTACCGGAATGGAATATGGACAAAGAGTCTAAAGTCCAGAAAGTTAAAAATTCGAGGTAAAATGACCTCTTCAGAAAATGTTGACATGAGGAAGGCATTTCAGATAAGGATGGGAAGCCTGCTTCGTGCATGTTTCTCGTCTCTTCCCGGTACTGCTGAGTTTCACTCCTCTGGACAACATAACGCTGCCGAAACGTTACTTTATTTCGGAGACGTGTATTTTACTCTCTGCTTAGAACTATATAGCTGCAGGCTGCATTCGATGTATCATTGCTCTGTCATTAATTACACGTGTTTCGAAGTATGTTGTCCAGAACAGACTTCCTGTATAAGAAGAATAAGTTACAACGCCGACGGCGTGTATCGTTACATTGTTCTCTCACGACTTTGTGGGGTGTCGCAGAGGCGGCTTTAATTTAACACCTCACACGCGGAGCCGCTTTAATGGGGGCCCTTTAACTTCAACCACTCCTCCTTGCTTCCTCTACCAATTTTGTTGGAAATCTAATTTTAAACTTGTGTTAATTATCAGTGCGAGCCGAAGTGACGAAAGTTTACTCAATTGCCTTTTAACGTCTTTCGGCGAGCAGGGTGCGGCGTGGCGCTGATCAAAGCACGCCCGCGCCTCCCCTGCCATCCTCCACCATCACACCGCTGTGCCTGCGCCCTCGACGAGTCGTTGAAGGCCCTAGTGCTGGCGGGTACCCAACCCGGTAATTTGAGACATCGTGTACTGTACTAGACGGGAAAAGTGAAATCCTCTTCGGAAGTCATACAACCCACCATTCGGTTGCAGTGATTGCCATTAGACATGAAGAGGCTTGCAACAAATGTTAAAACGTCTGGAAATGAAAATGATTAACATTTCAGTTCATTCGCACAAAGTAGGTAACAGTAATTATATGTCAGGTGCTTATAATTTAAGTGCAGCTACTCACGAAGGCCCAATGTGGGCTGTAACTATCGTACGGCAGCGTTATTTGGTAGATATGCTAACAGGCTAACGCAGCACCCATTTATGCTCGAAAAAAATTAGTTCTTATTTTGGCCACTAGGTGCAGGTCTGGCGCTGTACACTGTTTGTGAGATGATACGACATCCACGCTGCCACTTGACAAGGCATAACGCGAGTGAACAGTACGCCTATCGAGAAGAGAGACCGTGTGCTGTTAGTGAAGCTGTTTTTGTGTGAGCGGCTGCAATTACAGTACTGCATTAAGAGAGCGTCACCGACTGACAACTCTGAGGAGAGGCCGAATTTCATTAAATTGTTTGAAGGAGACAATACTGTAAACCGAAAACAAGTTTGAGCTCGGTGTGACACCTGGAGGAGAAGGGCGTCCTGTCTCGATGTAACATATTGAGGAGGTTGCTGTTGTTGTAACTTTTCATGCAGCGCGTGCCCTGGGTAGTGCCAGCGCTGGTGCAGAGTCGCTAGAATTGTCCATCCCACGATCAACAGTACGGAAAGTTTTGCAGTCTATTTTACACTAGTGCAGCAACTGAAACCTCACGATCCGCAGCAAAGTTCTGAATTTGCTCTTTGGTTTCTGACAGGGATCGAAGTTGATGACATGTTGCCGGGTAATATTCTGTGGAGTGAATAGGCACATTTTACACCACAAAATGTAACTGCCGAAGTAGGTGTACTGTTAAACAGGTGTTGTGTACGAAGAGCCATTGCACTCGCCTTATGTGACTGTGTGGCGTGTACTCACAAGCAACTTTATAATCTGTCCGTTCTTCTGTGAAGAGTATACACCCTGAGCGCCTGTCAGGTGACGTCTGCAAGCTAGAGACCTCCCTGTACAGCATGTGATTCCTGCTCTGGAAGAGTGCAGCTGTGTGGAAACCACTGCTTTCATGCAAGGTGGGGAAACACCTCACGTCGCTCGCCCAGTGAAAGATCTGCTTAGTACAATCTTCCATCAACGTATTATCTCCTGACGTTTTCCAGACGCATGGCGTGCAAGATCACCTGATCTGAATCCATGCAACTTTTGGCTCTGAGGATATCTAAAAGAACGCGTTTGCCAGGGACACGTTCGGTATCTACTTGATCTGAAGGCCAGTGTACAGGAACACGTTGCTCTTGCAACGAACTGCTGCGAGCAACTGCTGATCGAGTAGTTTTACGTATGGAGCATCTTGTCAACGTCTCCGGTGCTCATGTAGAACAAACTGCGTAAGCGACAGTTGACAATAAAGTCAACATTTCGCCTATCTCACTTGTTTAACCTCTTCTGCCCCCGTCCAGTTTCTAATCCGTTACATATGGCTTAAGGTAACATTTCTATACATCTTTCTTGCATTCGTAGTGACAGACTTGCACCTGGTGGAAAAAATTGGAACCAATTTTTTTTCCAACGCATTAGAATATGTACCACACAATAATTACCCACACTGGAGCTCTGTGAGGAGCTGCACTTCAGTTATAACCATCCGGTACAATCTATATACAAGGAAAATTTACGCAGCGCGTTTGTCGTTCAGAATTCGCGTTTGTGTACTGTTTGTTTGTGAGAAGATTATGTTATGCCCTGTCTAAGGGGAGACAACTAATAACATGACGTCAGGAAAGTGATCTATCGAGACTGTGATTCGTTCTGCTTTCGTCGGGATCGCACGTCTGCTATATGAATATGGCATCAGTGGATTCGGGAGGGCCGTGCTGAATACCATGCAGGATCTCAACAGCTCCACGCAACTAGCGCCCGAGTGGACCGACATGTTGTTCCTTTGATTGTGCAGGAGTGTACAGCCACGTCACAGTTACATCCACTTCTGTATTTTGCAAGAGCAGTGACCAAATAACAAATTGTTGCAAAATCAGATGCCAAGTGGAGATCCATTGGCAGAATCTTATGAAACTGTAATTAATCCATGAAAGAAGTAGCTTACAAGAGACTGTTTCGACTGACTTTTGCTGTTACTAATCAATGTGTGTCCCTTATCAGGTTAGATTAACGGAAGAGATAGAGAAGATCAAACGAAGAGCTGCGCTTTCGTCACAGATTCGTTTATTCATCGTGAATTCATTACGGAGATGCTCAAGAAGTCCTAATGGTAGACTCTGCAAGAGAGGCTAATGCATCACGGAGAGGCTTACTGTTTGAATTCGGGTGTAGTACGTGGCTGGGTCGGAGATTTCTTCCTGTCGGGGACTGGGTGTTGTGTTGTCTTCATCGTCATCTCGTCCTCATCTACACACAAGTCGCCGAAGTCGCGTCAACTAAAAAGACTTGCACTAGGCGACCTGTTCACACGGCGGAAGGTTCTAGCCACACGATTATTTTGATTACTATGTCTCACGGAATGACTACCAGAAAACTAGAACAGTGGATCTAATATGGAGATTTACCGACCATAATTCTTCCCATGTTCCATTCGTCAATGGAACTGGGAAGGTGGTACCACGTATCTCTACAGTACACCGTAAGGTAACGTCAGACTTGTATCGCCACGATTATGTGTATACACCATACGGCCCTTCAAGAAAACGAGAAGGATCTGCCAAGTCACGAGGTATCCTCCATTGTTCCAATGATCTAAGATAAACTTCTGATAGAAGGGCAGCAAGTTCTTTTACATAATCTGTACAGAATCTGACTGGTATCACATACGCTCCAGATGCGTTTCCACTAATGAGTGATTGTAGTTGGTTTTCTATTCTGGGGTCACAAATCCCAGTACCTGCCATTTCGGCGTTGGTGCGTTGGTTTAAAGGACGAACTGAATCAGTTTCGAGGTACCGAAATCAGTCAATCGACCTTCTCTTGTATGGTCACTGAGCAACTTACAATTTCGATCCGCTTACTGACTTTACCACAGACCAAAACGTCACAGAGTTTTCAGTCGACTTTTACTTACACATTCAATGAATGGTTCTCGCATAACTCTCTGTACGCTCTATTCGCTTTGTTCATATTTTGTTTGTCAACTAGGTTTTGACTTTGCTTAAATCTGTGGTAAAGGCCTTTGCTTCCATAGAAACTTTCTAACATGGATATTGGCCTCGGTGGATATTTTCCATCACTTGAAATTTTGCTCGACTCATACTGGTGTAAGGGGTACTGAATAATACTTTTGAATTTTCCCCACCTGTCCTTCACAGCTTGTTCCTCAGAGCTGAATAACTGATGTTGACTACTCAGGTACGTTGCACATTAAGCAAAACTAAGTTTCGACTTCTCTTAGCATTTCTTTTTAACACTCGAAGTCATTGATGCTATCATAGATATCTATGCCCTCCTCTGCGTTAACTTACCGGAAGAGTTAGCGCTTGTTTGTACCTAGGAAGTCTAAGATGTTGCTCTCACGAGTCCTTTCTCTATCTGTTTGAAGTAACTTTTCGCACAAGACATTCAGAGCAAACTCACATGTCTCTGGCACCGGTACTAATAGCCGGCCGCTGTGGCCGAGCGGTTCTAGACTCTTCAGTCTGGAACCACGCCATCGCTACGCTCACAGGTTCGAATCCTACCTCGGGAATGGATGGGTCTGATGTCCTTAGGTTAATTAGGTTTAAGTAGTTCTAAGTTCTAGGGGACTGATGACCACAGATGTAGTGTCACATAGCGCTCAGAGCCAGCTGAACCGGTACTGATAGCATAATTGTTCCATCCTACAGCTGCCAAACTGAAGTCTCCCGTATTACGATACCATTATCAGGGAATTTGCCATGGTCTGTATGTTCTCTATGTAGCTGGCGCAGATGGTCTATGAAAGCATCCCATTTTATGGTTTGACCGAATTTTGATGTTTTACTTCACCCATATTTTCTCATATACTAAATACTTAATAACCACACTATACATTACAGAATTCTGCACGACAATAAATACGGCGCTACCGTCGGCGCCTAACCTATTCCTGCGACACATATTCCAATCTGAATTTAGTGTCTCGCTGCTCTTAACTTCCGGCTTCAACCATCTTCCCCTTACTACTACTGCCTGTCGATTATTACCTTTAATAAACGATTAAAAGCGCAGGGTCTTATCGTGGATGGTCCTGCAGTTCACTAGTATCACAGTAACATTTGCTGTTTTCGATCTGCGAAGACGAACGTTCTATGAGAATAATGTGGATGATTCCTCTACGATTCCGAAAGGCTGTTCATCACTCATCCCAAGAAGAGATTCCTGTAATATGTAGATGCCCCTTGCACTCTGCTACCTGTTAGCTGCTTCCTTTTTGTAATAGGTGTTCGATAGCCGAGGGTGGGAGGTTTTTGACTAGCTGGTTGGTGACACTGTCGTGTCCTGGGGCCTTTTTTGTAGGGAGGAGCCTAATTACTTTTACAACGCCTTTTGGGGCAAAAGTGGGGGTTCATCCTCTGGGTCCTCCTCGGCATTGAGGAAGACAGCCAGCTGACGACGGACTACCTCTTCATGTTCGTTGTGCCGCTTCAAACTGCTTCCCAAAGGTGTCGGCGAGGGCGTTGGCCTTTTCAGCATTGCTGTAGGCCAGACCCCGCTCGCCGTGAAGTGGCGGTATCCTAGCGCGTCTTTTGGTGAATTGCTTGGTTGTTGTCATAGAGTGTGATCATCTACTTTGAGAGGTGTGAGGCGGTTTTGCCATTGTTGGTTTCTGTGCTCATTGAGCGCTACCTTCAGCTTTCTTTGTAGACGATTGAGCAGCCTCCTGGTGGCCTAATTTCTGGTGATCTTCCACTAGTTTGCCACTCTGTTCATGTGTGAGATTTGAGCTAGCAAATATTCCGGGAGTTTTACTTGCGGGGGCGGGCCGTCCCTTTGTGATGGATTGGCATCTTCCGCTGCCTGCAAGATGGTACCTGTTAGGTCTTGTAGCGCTTGTTCTACCTTTTTTGGCAGTAGGTGGCGGAGCGCGAGCGATATCAGAGGTGACAGTTTCTCGGCATCGCTCCCAGTCTGTTCGTTTTTAAGACGTCTGCTACCATGGTAGTGCTACCCATTCTTCCACATCGACCTCTAGAATCACTGGGATGTGGCCGGAAGACATTCTGTCGATTGTTCTTGCGACTACAAACCATGCGATTCTCCTAGTTAGGACTATGTCTAACACGTCGGGCCTACCTCAATTTTTTGAAAAAATGTGTGGGTTCTTCTGGACCCCACGTTTCGAAGTGGTGGTTGGGCGCTAGTTGTTGCAGTTTGACGCCTGCTCTGGATGTTACTCTAGTTCCAGTCGGGGGGTGTTTGGAATTGAAGTCGCCTCCTCCTGTTATGAGTTTGCCTTCGATTTGCCCTAGAGCGGCTGTTTCCCTCGTCTATCGAGTCTTGTGGGGGGTTGGTAGATTGCAACAATTATTAAGGGTCTGGTGGCAGTGGTTACTTCCACTGCCACTGCTTCAATTTTATTGGTAGCTGGTAGGTATACCTGGTGGCGGGGGATCCCTCTTTTTATGTATATGGCCACTCCTCCACCTTGGGTTGGCCTGTCTTTACGATAGCTAACATAGTTGGGACCTGTCGCTTTTATTCCCGGTTTTAGGTGGGTTTCTGTCATCGTGCATATGTCGATGGAGAACTCCTTTATGAGCTCTCTGAAATCGACCTCTTGATTAACAATGCCGTATGCTTTAAAGACGCATATTGTCAGACCTTGGATATTCGGTCGTCTATCCATGATGGGGTTTTGAAACTACTGAGAAAGTCGCAGAGGGAAGCGACTGCTGGACTGCTGCCTGATGGGCAACGAGGATCTGAGTGTTCTGCCTCTGGGCCTCTCTGATTTCCTTCATCATTTCCATGATGTGGTTCATGGTCTAGACCATAATGCCTGATCCGAGGGGGTGGATTGAGTGTGGGGTTTCCTAGAACTTCATCTGTTTTGGTGGATCTGGTCGTTGTTGTGTTTTTCCCAGTGTTGCTCTTGTGTGTGTATCTGGTGTTGTGGTGATAGGGCTTGCGTCGATTTGTTTTTGGTGGAGAAACCACTTCTGCACATGTTGCCCTTGGTGTGGAGGGCCCTGGTTTTATCCAAGTTTTGTCTGTGTGTCTTGTCCTGTTTTTTCTCTCTGTGTATTTTGATGGAGTGGTGGTGTCTTGTTTTCGTGTGTGGGGGGGAGGGGGGGGGGGCGGCCTCCACACCCTTTAACTTCTGTGTGTATTTTTTGTGCTCACAGCCTTGGTACACTGCCATGTGCTTTTTCGTACACAGCACGCACCGTATCTGCGTGTCCATGTGTTTCATGTTGCAAGTCCTGGTGTCATGGAGTGCGGCGCATTTTCTGCAGCACACGGGCATCTGGCAGTGGGCAACTATGCGGTTCTTGAGACAGAGCGGCTCTGTGGTGACAGGGACTGCCAGAACAACCTTGATGTTACGCCTGTTTTGAGGTATGTCTGCCAGAGTGACTTGGAATAATGGCCACTTACTCTTTGCCCCATTTTCGCCCATCTGGTCAACAGTTTTTATGACAAATCCCTAGGTAGTCAGGTCTGCTTTGACTGCCTGGGGGGGACAGCCGTCTGGGGAGGTCCCTAATGACGATGTTTTTGTTTCTTGTCTTTGTTGTGGGGAACGTATAGTGTGGTATATTTTTCATATGGTGTTGTAGTTTTCTATGTTGTGTAGTGTGATCTTTATTTTGTCGCCCCCACTCCACCCCCTCCCCTTCCTCTAGGATTTGCTGTGAAGTTGTCCCCCTTGATTAGTGTTTTGATCATGTCTTGGAGCTCATCGTAGTTACGGTGAAACTCCGCGACGATCGGTGGGAGGCGGTGTGATGTGTGAGTCTGTGTTGTCGTTTCGTGCGGTTCCAAAGGCGCTTCGGCCACCGCCTGAAACCTGTTTGGGGTGGGTTCCACTCCCCTAGTAGGTGGTAGCCTCAGTTGGCGAAAGGTTTTTCTCGCCAGCACAAAGCCCTCGGACTCCCCCCCTGTTTCAAGGTTCCCTTCCAGGGCAGCGGTTTCCTGGTTCCCTTCCAGGACGACAACAGGTGCTACCCATGGCTCAGGAATCGCGGGCTCCTGAGGGGTAGGGGGAGGCGATTTGAGTTGAGGGTGGGGGTGAGATTCCTGCTCTTCTTATGTCTATCCTTTCTGTCCTTCTTTGCACGCCACTACTTCATGGACTTGCACTTGAGTGCACGGGGATTTGAAGAATTTGGGGCGTCAGGTCGCATTGGTGGGTTTGGGGAGGATTTTAGTCGGTTGACGGGACTTCTGCTTGCCATCATTTACGTCGAGGATGTGTTGAGCGACCCGGTTTTGGGCGTTGGCAAGTAGGAGTGGGCTCAGGAGAGTGGAGGGAGGATGGGGATCGCAAATACTGACAATGTATTTATTTGTCTGTGCTCTTTGTGTAGTCGCATTTCGTGTTGAAGTCGCAATGTCTAGAACGGAAAGGGGGGGTTGCTGCTAGGGGATTGCCAGTTACATCCTTTGTTGGCACCGTTGGGTTTCCCGGTTGCATTGCTGGGCCTAATAAGACGACGGCAGACGCGGAGTTCTGGACGGAGGCGGCAGAGAACCTCTCTTTGATTCCGCGGCCTGCATCCAGGTCCTGGCGTACTTTTTCCCTATTCTTGGGAGGAGCAGCGTCTGGCTCGAAAAGGGGGGCGGTGCGTCCCGCGGCAACAAAAGATGGCGCCTCGTGTCGTCGGCGGAATGTGACCTCCGCGACCCCAAGGCACCATCCAAGCTCGACATTCCGGTGCGAAGAGAAGACACGACAATTGTGCTATCAGGAGACGCCATGCAAAACTTTCCAAGTGCCGTTTTGCTACGCAGCGAGACCTCGTTGCTAGTGCCCGTCAGTGTTTTGATACAAACAAAGCCGGTAGATACTCCTGTTTTTACTCCCGTGCAAGTGGGGGCCTATGGCTGAACGTGCGCGAGTAAGCGGAACCGATGCCCCACGCTCGACTGCCACTCAACGAGTTGTTGCAGCGTCGTTTAAAGTCTTCTCCTTGAGATTAAACACGGCAGGCCTTCTTGGCATCTATTCTTGCGTTCGGGCTTCGTGTCGATCGTATTTTGTCATTAGACGAACCTTAGCTCGTCGTTCAAGTACAATCAACCAGCGCCCAAGTGGCGACACCTAGCCAGTTCCAGGATACCGCTGAAAGACTCGCTGAAATCTTCAGGTGGAGTGGTAGTAATTGTCTGGACACCAAGCACAGCTCCTAAGACGTGTAGCGCACCCTTTCTCTCCCAAGTGTCACACTCACCTGTCGTTTAATTTTAACGGCAGCTGCAGAGTTTATATAAAGTCTAAATTTAGCAAACTTAGGAATGGTTTACTTGTCGTGGCATATCAGTAAAAATGCAAGGGTGCTTAACGGGGTAGGACGTCAAACGTGCCGACTTGAAGCAGGAGAGGCACCACAGGACATTTTAATTTCCAGTGTCTATACTTTTACAAATAAATTCATAAAACTTTGTGAGAATGACCAGGAAAGATTCAGGATTATCGCTCATAGCAGTGGAAGTTCAAAAACATAGCAAAATAAATATTTTTATATGTGAAATTACATAATTTTTTCACTTGCTATTGGCTCCATTTGTTGTTATAGGTACACTTTTCTTCGTAAGTAAGAGAAATTGTTCGATGAATTTTGCACAGCATACAAATCATACTTACAGGTGTATGAAACTCTAGAAATTTCCAAATCTATTAAAAACTGTGGTAAAAATTGAGATAATTAACTATAAAATTTGAGTTTTTTCTAAACATGACGTTTAAAATGTAACAGCTCATTCATTTTTTCATAAATTAAATAAAACTTAGAGTTTCACACACCTGTAAGTATGTTTTGTATGCTGTGCAAAATTCATCTAAGACTCTCTCTTACTTATGTAGAAAAGTGTACCTATAGCAGCCAACAGTAAGTGAAAAAAATGTTGAATTTTCGCATGTAAAAAAAATAATTTGGTTATGTTTTTGAACTTCCACTGCTATGAGTGAGAATTCTGTATCTTGAACGGTCATGCTGACAAAGTTTTATGAATTTATTTCTAAAATTATAGACAATAGAAATTAAAGTGTCCTGTGGTGCCTCTCCTGCTACAAGTCGGCCCGTTTGACGTCCTACCACCCTTAACAGTCTACCTCTCTTGAGATGTAAATTGTCAAACTCACATATGTTCTTCGCCATCTCCTCCCTGTAAAGGTACCAAATGTGACTCTTCAAGCTTACGCGGTGGATATGTTGTAAACAGCCTTCACGGGTTTGCCGCCAGACGACGTTGTGCAGATTTCCACAATACGACTCGGAGTAACTATCCGACATCTTCTGGTTGTTGAACCTTGCTGGCGGTTAGGAACGACTCACGGTATCCGCACGTCGACTCCCGTGTACATAGCACACGCTCGCGAAGAATGCGCAGGCGCGGAAATCACGCATGCGTAGTGATCTGCAGATAGTTGGCGCCATACTCAAATGCCCTCTGCCGAAAATCACAGTGGTCCTCCTGCGCGTAATTGTGTAATTTGCGCAACGTCATCGGGCGGTAAGCCCTTGAAGACTATTTACAACATGTTGTTGTTGTTGTGGTCTTCAGTCCTGAGACTGGTTTGATGCAGCTCTCCATGCTACTCTCTCCTGTGCAAGCTTCTTCATCTCCCAGTACTTACTGCAGCCTACATCCTTCTGAATCTGCTTAGTGTATTCGTCTCCCTCTACGATTTTTACCCTCCACGCTGCCCTCCAATACTAAGTTGGTGATTCCTTGATGCCTCAGAACATGTCCTACGAACCGATCCCTTCTTCTAGTCAAGTTGTGCCACAAGCTCTTCTTCTCCCCAATTCCACCGAGCGAGGTGGCGCAGTGGTTAGACACTGGACTCGCATTTGGGACGACGACGGTTCAATCCCGCGTCCAGCCATCCTGATTTAGGTTTTCCGTGATTTCCCGAAATCGCTCCAAGCAAATGCCGGGATGGTTCCTTTAAAAGGGCGCGGCCGACTTTCTTCCCCGTCCTTCCCTAATCCGATGAGACCGATGAACTCGCTGTCTGGTCTCCTTCCCCAAAACAACCAACCAACCAACCAATCTCCCCCCCATTCTATTCAATACCTCCTCATTAGTTATGTGATATACCCACCAAATCTTCAGCATTCTTCTGTAACACCACATTTCAAGAACTTCTATTCTCTTTTTGTCTAAACTATTTATCGTCCACGTTTCACTTCCATACATGGCTACACTCCATACAAATACATTCAGAAACGACTTCCTCATATTTAAATCTATACTAGATGTTAAGAAATTTCTCTTCTTCTGAAACGCTTTCCTTGCCATTGCCAGTATACATTTTATATCCTCTCTACTTCGACCATCATCAGTTATTTTGCTCCCCAAATAGCAAAACTCCTTTACTACTTTAAGTGTCTCATTTCCTAATCTAATTCCCTCAGCATCACCCGACATAATTCGACTACATTCCATTATCCTCGTTTTGCCTTTGTTGATGTTCATTTTATACCCTCCTTTCAAGACACTGTCCATTCCGTTCAGCTGCTCTTCCAAGTCCTTTGCTGTCTCTGACAGAATTACAATGTCATCGGCGAACCTCAAAGTTTTTATTTCTTCTCCATTGATTTTCATACCTACTCCGAACTTTTATTTTGTATCTTTTATTGCTTGCTCAATATACAGATTGAATAGCATCGGGGAGAGGCTACAACCCTGTCCCACTCCCTTCCCAACCACTGCTTCCCTTTCATACCCCTCGACTCTAATAACTGCCATCTGCTTTTTGTACAAATTGTAAACAGCCTTTCGCTACCTGTATTTTACCCCTGCCACTTTCAGAATTTTAAAGAGAGTATTCCAGTCAACATTGTTAAAAGCTTTCTCTAAGTCTACAAATGCTAGAAACGTAGGTTTGCCTTTCCTTAATCTTTCTTTTAAGGTACGTCGTAGGGTCAGTATTGCCTCACATGTTCAGACATTTCTGCGGAATCCAAACTGATCTTCCCCGAGGTCGGCTTCTATCAGTTTTTCCATTCGTCTGTACAGAATTCGCGTTAGTATTTTGCAACTGTGACTTATTAAACTGATAGTTCGTTAATTTTCACGTCTGTCAACACCTGCTTTCTTTGGGATTCTTCATGAAGTCTGAGGGTATTTCGCCTGTCTCATAAATCTTGCTCACCAGATGGTAGAGTTTTGTCAGGACTGGCTCTCCCAAGGCTGTCAGTAGTTCTAATGGAATGCTGTCTACTCCGGGGGCCTTGTTTCGACTCAGGTCCTTCAATGCTCTGTCCAACTCTTCACGCAGTATCATACCTCCCATTTCATCTTCATCTACATCGTCTTCCATTTCCATAATATTGTCCTCAAGTACATCGCCCTTGTATAGACCCTCTATATGCTCCTTCCACCTTTCTGCCTTCCCTTCTTTGCTTAGAACTGGGTTTCCATCAAAGCTCTTGATATTCATGCAAGTGGTTATCCTTTCTCCAAAGGTCTCTTTAATTTTCCTCTAGGCAGTATCTATCTTACCCCTAGTGAGATAAGCCTCTACATCCTTACATTTGTCCTCTAGCCATCCCCGTTTAGCCATTTTGCACTTCCAGTCAATCTCATTTTTGAGACGTTTGTATTCCTTTTTCCCTGCTTCATTTACTGCATTTTTATATTTTCTCCTTTCATAAATTAAATTCAATATTTATTCTGTTACCCAAGGGCTGCTGCTAGCCCTCGTATTTTTACCTATTTGATCCTCTGCTGCCTTCACTATTTCATCCCTCAAAGCTACCCATTCTTCTTCTACTGTATTTCTTCCCCCCATTCCAGTCAATTGTTCCCTTATGCTCACCCTGAAACTCTGTACAACCTCTGATTCTTTCAGTTTATCCAGGTCCCACCTCCTTAATTTCCCACCTTTTTGCAGTTTCTTCAGTTTTAATCTACAATTCATAACCAATAGATTGTGGTCAGAGTACACATCTGCCCCTGGAAATGTCTTACAATTTAAAACCTGGTTCCTAAATTTCTGTCTTACCGATATACAATCTAGCTGATACCTTTTCGTATGTCCAGGATTCCTCCATGTATATAACCTTCTTTTATGATTGTTGAACCAAGTGTTAGCTGTGATTAAGTTATGCTCTGCGCAAAATTTTACTAGGCGGCTGCCTCTTTCATTTCTTACCAACAATCCATATTCACCTGCTATGTTTCCTTCTCTCCCTTTTCCTACTCTCGCGTTCCAGTCACCCATGACTATTAAATTTTCGTCTCCCTTCACTACCTGAATAATTTCTTTTATCTCATCATACATTTCATCAATTTCTTCGTCATCTGCAGCGCTAGTTGGCATATAAACGCGTACTACTGTAGAAGGCGTGGGCTTCGTGTCTATCTTGGCTACAATAATGCGTTCACTATGCTGTTTGTAGTAGCTTACCCGTACTCCTATTTTTTATTCATTATTAAACCTACTCCTGCATTACCGCTATTTGATTTTGTATTTATAAGCCTGTATTCACCTAACCGAAAGTCTTGTTCCTCCTGCCACCGAACTTCACTAATTCCCACTATATCTATAACCTATCCATTTCCCTTTTTAAATTTTCTAACCTACCTGCCCGATTAAGGGATCTGACATTCCACGCTCCGATCCGTAGAACGCCAGTTTTCTTTCTCCTGATCACGGCGTCCTCTTGAGTAGCCCCGCCCGGAGATCCGAATGGGGGACTATTTTACCTCTGGAATGGTTGAAATGGGTCTGAGCACTATGGGACTTAACATCTATGGTCATCAGTCCCCTAGAACTTAGAACTGCTTAAACCTAACTAACCTAAGGACATCACACAACACCCAGGCATCACGAGGCAGAGAAAATCCCCGACCCCGCCGGGAATCTAACCCGAAAATTACCTCAGGAATATTTTACCCAAGAGGACGGCAGCATCATTTAATCATACAGTAAAGATGAATGCCCTCGGAAAAAATTACGGCTGTATTTTCCCCTTGCTTTCAGCCGTTTGTAGTACCAGCACAGCAAGGCCGCTTTGGTTAATGTTGCAAGGTCAGGTCAGTCAATCATCCAGACTGTTGCCCCTGCAACTACTGAAAAGGCTGCTGACCCTCTTCAGGAACCACACGTTTGTCTGGCCTCTCTACAGATACCCCTCCGTTGTGGTTGCACCTACGGTACGGCTATCTGTATCGTTGAGGCACGCAAGCCTCCCTACCAACGCCAAGGTCCCTGGTTCATGGGGGGATTTACAACATATCCTGCGGGAAAGCTTGAAGAGTCACAACCCAACTTCTACGCAATATACGAGGGTTGTTCGGAAAGTAATGCCCGAATCGTCGTAACTAATCTGATGTCGTGCGAACACTAAATCCCGTTTGCGCACCGACTCCTGGTGTGCTTTGCTCGTCAAACTACGCAGTTTTCACTGGCATTGTCGCATTGTGCTGATCACGGTGTAAGTTCAGAATGTTTAAAACAATTGATCAAGCTGTTAACTGTGAAATACGGCCAGTCATTCAGTTTTTGACAATAAGGAACATGGAACGTCCCCTTAGAAAAATTGTACACGACTGTGCTTAAACTGACACACAATATTTTTAGCGCAACGCAATCTGACTTCCAAAAATCCCTACGAAAGAATGGCCCAGACTAACATTAACCTATACGTTTCACAAATCACTTACCTCACAAAAATCTTCGTTACTCAAGCTACTGCAATACAGCGAGCGAAACTACTGCCAGCTAAATAAAAGATTCAAACTACTGAAGGCACTAACTACTGATAGGCATAGTTAGCAAATGAAAGATTTTAATACAGAACAAACAATGTATTTACCTTAATAGTCATAATTTATATATCAATTCGTGTCACCAATTCTTACAAATTTCAAAACTCCGCCATCTCTCTCCCCACGTCCACCACTGCTGGCGGCTCACCTCCAACTGCGCAACGCTACGCGCTGTTAGCATCCAGCTGCCGCTGCCCAACACTACAATGGCAGACAACAATGCAAACCAGCCACAGACTGCACACGGCACGATTTTCATACAGAGCGCTACGTGGCGGCGGCGTTACCAATAGAAAAACCTAAACAGCATACTTACAAACGTTGCATCAGCGGAAAATCATCGATAGATACGATGAATGACAGCAAAGTGCTTAGGAGGATGAGATCTTTCCAAAACAACATTTGACAGAGAACAAACCGATGCTTTTAGTGAAGTTACTTTCACTGCTTACCCACAATACGTGGCTAGCCCGTCGAAAGAAAACAGCGAAGGTTGCAGCATGCAGTAACACTTGCCGGCAGCCGTACCTGTCGAGCAAGCGCAGTTGCCATGCGTTACGCCACAAACGAATGTAAACACGACTGTCACTGACATCGTGGCGTGTTTGTCCACATTACTTGCAGATGATGGATTATTTAGGCATCGACAGTTTCCGGTATTTACCTCTGAAGCGATAAGAACAAACCCCGTGGTCTTTATCAGAGCATTTGGAAATGTTTTACCTCGTACCTGGCCGGCCGAAGTGGCCGTGCGGCTCTAGGCGCTGCAGCCTGGAACCGCGAGACCGCTACGATCGCAGGTTCGAATCCTGCTTCGGGCATGGATGTGTGTGATGTCCTTAGGTTAGTTAGGTTTAACTAGTTCTAAGTTGTAGGGGACTAATGACCACAGAAGTTGAGTCCCATAGTGCTCAGAGCTATTTGAACCACTTGAACCTCGTACATGGACCGAAACACAGAAAATTAGATTTGTTGTTGCATACACAGAGGGTGCCGTTCTACTATGGGCTACGGACATGGCGGAACGTTGTTACAACTATGAACAGTCTGAGAGAGCCTTGCTGGATAAATATTGATCTGCGGCCGTATAAGAGAGGGTATCCAACCCGCTTCATTCAATAGCAAACATGGAAGATTAAGGGGCTATCCTGAAAAATGTTTGAATAAAACCAGATACTGTTCGAACGCGGTATCTCAAGTAGATGAGCTGAAAATTTTAAAGAACCGTCTTCCTGCCCACATTAGGGAAAAAAACTCAATACCATTCCGGAACACGACACAGAATACTTTCTATCTGTACTGGACTCAACTGACTTGATATACGAGAGAGATCAGTACAACCCAAGCCTGTTAATACGCAGATGGTAACGGTAATCACCACAGCAATGGCAAAACCCATAAATTCAAGGGCGGATATAAAGAAATAGGCAAAAATTTGACAAAAACAGCTGCAACGGCAACAGAGTATGGCCAGCCTGTGCAATTTGTACAGACACAACCTACCGGCAATAATCAGTCGATTGCTTGGCAAACACAAAACAATACCAGACAGCCGAATAATCCACATACAGCGGAATTCTGCCAGCTAAGTAACGCACGCAAAGGCGAAGAGAATTTCAGTCAAGAGCTTCACAGGATTTAACTGGCGTAATCAAACACCAGGAGTCCATAGAGTAGAAGCTATGCCTAACTCAGAAGCCGGTGTCACCGCGACAAAGCTGAACTTGAACCGGTCACGGCAGGACCCCGTTCTGTGATCTTTGAGGAGAGTGGGGCCACGAGCTTGATCGACACTTGCTTTATCAGATACGATCAAGGTAGTAATGTGTATTGAAGAAGGGCTGTATACTCTCTAAGCTGTTTATACACTCCTGGAAATTGAAATAAGAACACAGTGAATTCATTGTCCCAGGAAGGGGAAACTTTATTGACACATTCCTGGGGTCAGATACATCACATGATCACACTGACAGAACCACAGGCACATAGACACAGACAACAGAGCATGCACAATGTCGGCACTAGTACAGTGTATATCCACCTTTCGCAGCAATGCAGGCTGCTATTCTCCCATGGAGACGATCGTAGAGATGCTGGATGTAGTCCTGTGGAACGGCTTGCCATGCCATTTCCACCTGGCGCCTCAGTTGGACCAGCGTTCGTGCTGGACGTGCAGACCGCGTGAGACGACGCTTCATCCAGTCCCAAACATGCTCAATGGGGGACAGATCCGGAGATCTTGCTGGCCAGGGTAGTTGACTTACACCTTCTAGAGCACGTTGGGCGGCACGGGATACATGCGGACGTGCATTGTCCTGTTGGAACAGCAAGTTCCCTTGCCGGTCTAGGAATGGTAGAACGATGGGTTCGATGACGGTTTGGATGTACCGTGCACTATTCAGTGTCCCCTCGACGATCACCAGAGGTGTTCGGCCAGTGTAGGAGATCGCTCCCCACACCATGATGCCGGTTGTTGGCCCTGTGTGCCTCGGTCGTATGCAGTCCTGATTGTGGCGCTCACCTGCACGGCGCCAAACACGCATACGACCATCATTGGCACCAAGGCAGAAGCGACTCTCATCGCTGAAGACGACACGTCTCCATTCGTCCCTCCATTCACGCCTGTCGCGACACCACTGGAGGCGGGCTGCACGATGTTGGGGCGTGAGCGGAAGACGGCCTAACGGTGTGCGGGACCGTAGCCCAGCTTCATGGAGACGGTTGCGAATGGTCCTCGCCGATACCCCAGGAGCAACAGTGTCCCTAATTTGCTGGGAAGTGGCGGTGCGGTCCCCTGCGGCACTGCGTAGGATCCTACGGTCTTGGCGTGCATCCGTGCGTCGCTGCGGTCCGGTCCCAGGTCGACGGGCACGTGCACCTTCCGCCGACCACTGGCGACAACGTCGATGTACTGTGGAGACCTCACGCCCCACGTGTTGAGCAATTCGGCGGTACGTCCACCCAGCCACCCGCTTGCCCACTATACGCCCTCGCTCAAGGTCCGTCAACTGCACAAATGGTTCACGTCCACGCTGTCGCGGCATGCTACCAGTGTTAAAGACTGCGATGGAGCTCCGTATGCCACGGCAAACTGGCTGACACTGACGGCGGCGGTGCACAAATGCTGCACAGCTAGCGCCATTCGACGCCAACACCGCGGTTCCTGGTGTGTCCGCTGTGCCGTGCGTGTGATCATTGCTTGTACAGCCCTCTCGCAGTGTCCGGAGCAAGTATGTTGGGTCTGACACACCGGTGTCAATGTGTTCTTTTTTCCATTTCCAGGAGTGTATAATAACAATATTAGATTTAGGCTGCTGGAAAGCCACATTCCAGCATTTATGTTGTTAGTTGTTAAGAAAAATTTTTGTTTGTATTTTTTATTACATGTCCAATGTGTAAACGATAAGATGAATGGTTGTAACAATGAAGAATTTTACGTTTATGTGACTAGAGACGACAATACTCTAAATGCAACGCTTCACCTTTGCGTAGCCCAGGTGTAAACGAATAAATTAACTTGTGAAACCCACGGTAGCGCACAATGCAAAAAAAAAAAAACAAACAGGTTTTGATGCAAGAAAATGATTAGCATAGCAATAATAATAATGGTCAGACTGTATTAAAGACGTAGACTGCATGCTCAGGGCGCGCGACCGTTGATTCACCAAACCGGCAGCTTCCAAAGTGCAGTATTTAACAAGCTGAACAATATAGAAAGCGCTTAATCGTTAGTAGAAAACAGGATTATGCCTCGTACTACCAAATAAGATCATATTTGGAGTAAAACTGATTATTATTTCATGCTGAAGTACAGAAGTATGGCAGCTCAGGCAAGAAGAAGGAAGAAGACGACTATACGTACTTCACATTTCTATGAAAATAAGATAGTCAGCATTAAAAACGGTATTAATCTATTACATCGAAATGAACTTTCTGTCAAACTCATTTATACACCGAACGAGGTGGCACAGCCCCAAGACGTTGGATTTGCATTCGGGACTGCGACAGTTCAAATCCCCGTTCGTCCACCTACATTTGTGTTATCTGTGGTGTCACTAAATCGCTTAATGAACATGCTGGGGTGGTTTCTTTGAAAAGGACACGGCCAAATTCCTTCCGTTTCCTTCTGAAATTCGAGCTTTACCTTTGTGTCTCCTGAAGTCTACGGCAAGACGCTAAATCCCTAACATCTTTTCTTCATATGGATGCTGAGAAGACAGGGAACATCAAATGATTATAATGAAGAATGAAGCCAAGTCCGTGTGTCTGTGCGCTTGACATTATCAGCTGCAACATATACTCGTATATCGCCACATGGGCAAAATTTACTAATCTTGCAGACGAAGGCAATCAAAGGAATCATAATAAACAGTACGCATCATTATGGAATAATAATTAAGAGGTATAATTACGGAATAATTAAACCAAAATGTATGGACTAGATACATATTAATTACTCAGTTGTGCTGTGTGGGCAGTGATAACATTATTGTATCATTTACATTAATGGAGCTTAATACGTTGCAACAGAAGTGGAATACGGAAAATATATTGCAATATAGATATCTAATTTATAAAAACAAGCAGTAATTATATATGCTTTTTCCACGAAGAAGATTTCATATAGGTGTTCTGTGAGATCTGTTGCAACTGTCTTTAAATGTAAATATAGTCGACCAACCAAGTCTTGATTTAAATGATTTTAGACGCCAAACCAATCGGATTTCAAATTTGTGGTAAGAAAGAGTCAGTACATGTTTAGAACATTAATATCGAGTGCTAACGTTATTTAACATGCACTAACAATTATTAATTTTAAAATCGTTTATTATTTCGTAACGATTTCTGTTGTTGCATTGCTATTTGGCGCAGATAGACGACATTTCGGAGTTCGTCATTTTCAATTATTCGATATTTAGCAAAAATGTGTAAGAAGCAATCAAGATCGATGTTCGGAAGGAGCAATTCTTTGGACAAAAATTCAGTACAGGGAAAAGATTCATTTGCTATATTTCGTGAAAATTGTCATAGGGTGCATGCTTCATTACCAGATTAGACTTTCTCAGTTTTCCGATAGCTAAGCCATTTTGAGTAAATCGTTAAGCTTCCACCAAACCATCCGAGGCTAAAGAAACTTTTTTGTAATATGATTCCATACCTTCTATAAATTTCTTAGATGATGTCATCTTGCTTTCAGCAGTTAGAATTGTATTTTTCGATTGCAGTTTCGGCATTAAGTCATTTTCAAGCATCTAGAAAACATAATACAAAATAATGTGACCTATGTTGTCATTAGGCTGTGTTATGTTTTGTAGATGCTTGAAAATGTCCTAATGCCGAAATTGCAATTTTAAAAATCCAATAGCTGAAAGCAAGGTGACATCATTTAAGAAATATCAGTATTTATAGACAAATACATCTTAAAATACATCTAGAAATACAAATAGCAAACTCATTTCCTGTTTATTCCATACATTTTACTTCACATTTATCTCATTAGTATTTGTATCCAAGAAAATTTTACAACTGATCACTACTAAAAACTGTTTTGCACTACGTAACTAAGACGGGTGCAGTTAAGTGTGGTGAGCAAGAGACAATTCGGAAGTCTCATTGCATGAAAAAATTCAGATTCATAGCAACTCAAGAATTTTATGGATGTGAGAAAGTGCTGGGCACTTAGTTTCGTAACATAGTGCATTTCAGTATCACCTAGTCTAACTCTTCGTGTCTTTTCATTTTCGTTTTTACCACAATCCACGATTCACTTCCAACAGTTCTGTTCTCCGTACGTACATTCTCAGAAATTTCTCCCTCAAATCAAAGCCTATATGTGTTGTGTTATTTCTTCCAAGATGGCAGAATTTATTCACACCTTGTACTAAGTAGCACTCATTTTTGATTTTAAATTTGTGATTCATTTTATTTTTGCTTTCGTCATTACTTTCGTTTTCCTTTGTTTTCCAATCCTTAACTTTCACTGGGGGTAGCAATGCCATCAGTGAATTTTATGACTGGTGACCTTCCGCCCTAAATTTTAAACCAATTATTGAACCTTTCTTTTACTTACGTTTTGTTTGTTCGTTATTCAGTTTGAACAATGGGACAGAAAGTCTGCATCCATGCCTTACACCATATTAATCAGAGGACTTCGTTTTTGGCTCTCCATTGTTATTGTTCGCTCTTGGGTCTTGTACATATTGTATGATTTCCTTGTTTCCCTATAGCTTACTTCAATTTTTCTCAGAATTTCGAACGTCTTGCACCATTTTATGTTGTCTAACGCTTTGTCGACGAAGGGAAAGCCTACGAATGTGTCTTGATTTTTAAGTATTGTCTCCATCATCAAGTACAACGCCAGAACTGCCTTTCTGGTGCCTTTACTTTTCCTAAATCCAAACTGAGCGTCATTTAACACATTTTCAATTTTCTTTTCCATTCTTCTGTATATTAATGTTGTCATCAGTTGGATGCATAAGCCGTAAAACTGATTGTCAGGTAGTTCTTATATTTATCTGACCTTTATATGTTCGAAATTGTTTTGCTCACATTCTTCGGAAATTTCGATACCATTTCTTCAGTCTCTTACATTCTGTGCACTAACTTCTCCCAATGATTCTAATAATTCTTAAGGAATGTTATCTATGCCTTCCGCCTCGCTCTATCGCAAGCCTTCCAAATGTCTGTAATACGCAGGCTCAAATACTGAATTTCAACCAGACTGACATCTGATAATTTTCTGTCAGTTGGGAGACAGTTCCTTCCCTCGTAAGGTCTCTGAACGTACACTTTCCGCCTTTCAGCTGTCTACTCTGGGTATATCAATGGGTTCCCTCTTCTACTCTTAAGTGTTGAAGCCATAGCATTTAATTTTATCGGAAGCTGTTTTGAATTATCTTTTTACTGAATCTGTTCCTCCAAGGACCACTTCCGCTACCTTGAGGGTACGCGCGTGAACTTACTGGCACCACATAGGCACGCGTTGCATCGACTGTAGCTGTCGTTGTGTCATCTTTGCTGTGTTGTGTGTTCCTTCTGGAGCTCCGTAGTGGCGAGTCTTCTGTAGGGCACGGAGCCGGACGAGTGAGCCTGAGTACTCGTGTCCTGGCGATTCAAGCGAGTTAGCACCGCTGACCGTTGGAAAAAGGGGGGTCCGTGATTTCCTGTAGCGTTGATTGTTGCTACTGAGTACCGGCAAGGAGCGGCTCTTGTCGCGTGCTACCTACCTGCGACGTGCATCAGTCAGTGGTGTTGTGCTAAATACGCCGAGATGTACTGAGCAACCTGTTGACAGCCACGAGCAATAGGACGGTATTATCCGGTGCCTACCTGGAATCCTGAAGTTATTGGCCTCCTCGGCATCTGTTTGAAATTATCTAAAAAATGGTTCAAATGGCTCTGAGCACTATGGGACTTAACATCTGAGGTCATCAGTCCCCTAGAACTTAGAACTACTTAAACCTAACTAGGACATCACACACATCCATGCCCGAGGCAGGATTCGAACCTGCGACCGTAGCGGTCACGCAGTTCCAGACTGTAGCGCCTAGAACCGCTCGGCCACACCGGCCGGCGAAATTATCTATGAAGACTATTTAGCAAGTACTGTACTTAAAGACTGGTAATTCTGCCCGGTGCGAGCTGGCCAGGAATCCAGTTTCATTCCGTCTTTCGGTGACCCCTTTGGGCTGCAGAGTGCAAATCTCATTCTGAAGTTATAATAGTTGAATTTTCAAGTGCCCGTTTAAGTATTGCTGTGTATGTTAATTATTTTCGTATTTGTTTTGCTGTTCGTTGTTTGGTATATGTTGACACCCTTGTATCGGCAACGGTAGATGTGTCACTGTTCTGCTGGTCCAGGGGAAAGATGCGTTTTCCTTCCGCTTCGGCGACTTTACCGTCATCGTACGGGGCCTAAGTGTTGTCAGGTCACACGCGATTCTGTGGATCTCCCATTCCAGCTTCAAGTTGAGGTATCGTGCCACGGTTGGGGTGTCGCCGGATTAGGAAGTAACTGGCTCAGTAATTCTGTTATTGTAATGTCCTTGTGGGGGTGTGACGAAAGTCTTTTGGCAAACTGAGCATTGAGTTTCTTGATTTCTTTAAAAAATAAGGGTTTAATTATCATTATCATTTTAATTGTGTTTTAGGGGTCTGGTAGTTTATTCAAGTCCTTAACGTGATGTATGTGGAACAGGCTTGTGGCCAATCAATGAAATACTACTGTTACTTGGGTTTTACATGTGGGTAGTCTTTGGGCAGCTTGACCGTTTTTTGTCTATATGAGAGCAGAATAACCAGTGGAGACGTATGCATATTAATGTTTTTTATTTAATGTTTGTTGAACTTATATTCAAGTCTTACTGTGGGTTAGCCCACAGTTGTGATCTAGTTGTGGGGACAGAGTGTCGCCTCAGGATTATTTAATTAATCAACTGTTTGTAGTCGGGCTACCATTGTGTTCCACAGTTGACATTTTTGAGTACTGTTTGTAATTTTATGGATAATGCAAATGTTCTTATAAATTGTGAATTTAATTAAAAATCTTAACTATTTTTGTGCATTTCGCAAGATCTTGGTAACTGTCAGTTCACTCATGATTGAATTGTTATTAAATATTTTGCCTTAAATTCATCCCGATTCTTGTTTTTGGTCTCAGCCATTTCCATTTATATGATTCGGACTTCTTGTTAATTTAATCGCCAAGTGAAGTCAGTGGGTGTAGTCCTTTCTTTCCTGAAATGTATTTTTAATTTCCTTCTTTCGTCGACCTACTGAATTATTTCCTATGTTGCTGAAGGTTTTTAAGTTACCTTCCTTGTATCTTTATTTGTCTGGTCAACGTCTGTGACTACTATTTTTATGGGTTTCTATTTCTTTTCAACTAGACTGCCAGCTGTAGAATCCAGTACTGTCGTATCTATTCCTCAGAGAAGTTCTAAAGCGTTTCGTCATTTCTCAGTATTTCAGCGTCCAAATTATGACACATTGTTTCTTCCGGACGATTGTCTTAAACTTAAGTAAACTCTTCATCATTACTTAATTGTGGCCGGCCGCTGTGGACGAGCGGTTCTAGGCGCTTCAGTTCGGAACGCGCTGCTGCTACGGTCGCAGGTTCGACTCCTGCCTCGGGCATGGATGTGTGTGATATCCTTAGGTTAGTTAGGTTTAAGTAGTTCTAAATCTAGGGGACTCATGGCCTCAGATGTTAAGTCCCATAGTGTTTAGAGCCATTTGAACCATTTTGACCTTAATTGTGATGTGAGTCTATATTAGCTACTGAATACACCTTACAATTCAATACCTGATTTCGGAATAAGTGTCCAAGGAATAGAAAAGCAACTGGAATCACTCAACAGAGGAAAGTCCACTGGACCTGACGGGATACCAATTCGATTCTACACAGAGTACGCGAAAGAACTTGCCCCCCTTCTAACAGCCGTGTACCGCAAGTCTCTAGAGGAACGCAAGGTTCCAAATGATAGGAAAAGAGCACAGGTAGTCCCAGTCTTCAAGAAGGGTCGTCGAGCAGATGCGCAAAACTATAGACCTATATCTCTGACGTCGATATGTTGCAGAAGTTTAGAACATGTTTTTTTGCTCGAGTATCATGTCGTTTTTGGAAACCCAGAATCTACTCTGTAGGAATCAACATGGATTCCGGAAACAGCGATCGTGTGAGACCCAACTCGCTTTATTTGTGCATGAGACCCAGAAAATATTAGATACAGGCTCCCAGGTAGATGCTATTTTTCTTGGCTTCCGGAAGGCGTTCGATACAGTTCCGCACTGTCGCCTGATAAACAAAGTAAGAGCCTACGGAATATCAGACCAGCTGTGTGGCTGGATTGAAGAGTTTTTAGCAAACAGAACACAGCATGTTGTTATCAATGGAGAGACGTCTACAGACGTTAAAGTAACCTCTGGCGTGCCACAGGGGAGTGTTATGGGACCATTGCTTTTCACAATATATATAAATGACCTAGTAGATAGTGTCGGAAGTTCCATGCGGCTTTGCGCGGATGACGCTGTAGTATACAGAGAAGTTCCAGCATTAGAAAATCGTAGCGAAATGCACGAAGATCTGCAGCGGATAGGCACTTGGTGCAGGGAGTGGCAACTGACCCTTAACATAGACAAATGTAATGTATTGCGAATACACAGAAAGAAGGATCCTTTATTGTTTCATTATATGATAGCGGAACAAACACTGGTAGCATTACTTCAGTAAAATATCTGGCAGTATGCGTGCGAAACGATTTGAAGTGGAATGATCATATAAAATTAATTGTTGGTAAGGCGGGTACCAGGTTGAGATTCATTGGGAGAGTCCTTAGAAAATGTTGTCCATCAACAAAGGAGGTGGCTTACAAAACACTCGTTCGACCTATACTTGAGTATTGCTCATCAGTGTGGGATCCGTACCAGATCGGGTTGACGGAGGAGATAGAGAAGATCCAAAGAAGAGCGGCGCGTTTCGTCACAGGGTTATTTGGTAACCGTGATAGCGTTACGGGGATGTTTAACAAACTCAAGTGGCAAACTCTGCAAGAGAGGCGCTCTGCATCGCGGTGTAGCTTGCTCGCCAGGTTTTGAGAGGGTGCGTTTCTGGATGAGGTACCGAATATATTGCTTCCCCCTACTTATACCTCCGGAGGAGATCACGAATGTAAAATTAGAGAGATTAGAGCGCGCACGGAGGCTTTCAGACAGTCGTTCTTCCCGCGAACCATACGAGACCGGAACAGGAAAGAGAGGTAATGACAGTGGCACTCCGTTGGGTGGCTTGCGGAGTATAAATGTAGATGTAGAAATCTTTGCCTTGCGATGATATAATCTATCTAATATCTCCCGCGTCTGCGGGCCATTTCTACGAATGCGTTCTCGTCTTGCGTTTTTTGAACAGTGTATTCACTATTATTGGCTGGAATTTATTATAGAACTGAATTACGCTATCTCATCTCTAATCCCTATTGCCTCTTCCGTAACGCCGCACGGAGTGGCCACGCGGTTAGAGGCGCCATATCACGAATCGGACGGCCACTTCCGCCGGAGGTTCGAGACCTCCTGCGGCGTGGGTGTGTGTGTTGTCCTTAGCGTAATTTAGTTTAAGTAGTGCGTAAGTCAAGGGACCGATGACCTCAGCAGTTTGGTCCCATAGGAGTTCACACACATACATACACACACACACACATACACACACACACACACACACGCACGCTTCCGTAACTCTGTTTTCTTCTACTTCCTCTGTTATAGTGTTCCAATCCCCTATGTTTATTAGATTTTCATCTCCCTTTACATACAGAAACACCGTTTCATTGCTCTCAAGTGCTCCAGCTCTTCATATTCTGCTTGTGACCTTGGCATGATATCTAAACTTTTGGCGTTGGTTTGTTTCCAGTTCTAGTGAGAATAGTCCTATGACTGAAATGTTGGCAGTTTCTCACTCTTCGCTCAGCGTTCCTATTCGTAACGAATCTTACTCCTGTTACACGAGGGTAAGTCAATAGATAAATCACAAAACGGGGATAGAGGCAGCAGTAATCAACGTAAGTTACTCCAATTTATTTCACTTTTCTACATTCAGACACTTATTTCATCTGTTTACTAGTCGCTGGTAGCCGGTAGCAAAGAAATCTGTCGCAGCCAACGTGTAACCTCTTCGGATGCAGCATCATCAGTTTTAAAACAACGGCCACGAAAATGAGATTTTAGTGGCCCAAAATGATGAAAGTCGCTGCGGGCTAAGTCGGACTGTAGGGAGGCTATTCCAGTCGTTCCTAATGAAATGGTTGTAATAGGTCCTGCTTATGTGTTGCTGTGATCAAAATGGCTCTGAGCACTATGGGACTTAACATCTGAGGTCATCAGTCCCCTAGTACTTAGAACTACGTTAACCTAACTAAGCTAAGAACATCACACACATCCATGCCCAAGGCAGGATTCGAACCTGCGACCGTAGCGGTCGAGCGGTTCCAAACTGTAGTGCCTAGAACCGATCGGTCACTTCGGCCGGCTGTGTTGCTGTGTGAGAGTGGGCATTCTCTACCAGAAAAGTCACTCCCTTTGTTAGTTGGCCAGGTCGTTTGTGGCGTCTGTACTTTCGGTGTTCTCCCAGAGTGATGGGAAACGACGCGACATCCACGGCCTCATCCAGAGGCTGGAATTTCATCAGCGTGTCCCTTGCATGTCCCAAAACACGGGGCTGATGGAATGGTCTCGGACGTTTTTTGTTGTTACCATACCATGGGCGATCGTTTGGTTTCCGGTTGAAGTGGCGAACCGAAGTCTCTTCCCTGTAACAGTTCGTGTCATGAAGGTCTCTCGTTTCTTGGAATACGCATGCATCTACTTTGTTACTCCGGAACTCACACTTAGGTTCTGGCACTGGGTTCGTCGAACCTCGAACAACCTTCCCACTGTTTCTCTACCGTTCCATTGCCAAACATCTTTCCGAGCAAGGTCTGATTTCTCTTACTTTATTAAGATGATCATTTCTTCCTAAGTAACTGGATGTAAACAAAATATTTTCACATTCTGAGGAGAAAAATTTAGTCGAAAACAACGAAAGACGCCTTTGTTTTAATGATAGCCACCCCAAATTCCGTATCATAGCCGAGATACTCACTCACCTCTTTCGCGATAATGCAAAACGAGCTGCAATTCTCTGAGCCCTCTTGATGTTATCTATCAGTCCTATCTGGTGAGGATCCCTTACGGCGCAGCAACACTCTAGAAGAGGACTGCCGAGAGTAGTGTAAGCACCCTGTTTAGTAGACCTATTGCATCTTTTAAGTAATCTGCGAATAAAACGTAGCCCTTGGTTCGCCTTCTACACGACATTTTCTGCGTTATCGTTTTCATTTAAACTGTTTGTAATTACCATCCCTGAGTATTTAGTTGAATTGACAGAGCAGATGTAGATGTAGATGAATATTCAGGGGTGGGACTAAAATATGGAAGCACCAAAAGGTAGCGGAATTGTTTGATTTCTGAAGAGGCTCCGAATTTCAAATTTATACAGCATGTAAGGAAAGCAGAAAAACACCAGCCGCTAAGCCACAACGCGGACGGAAGTGTGTCTTGTGTGACCGTAACAGACGGTCGTGGAGGAGGTTTGCGACGAAAAGTAAGTGGACGTCAGCTGTGAAGGTCACTGCAGAAGTAAATATCGCTGTCGCCATCCCCGTCAGCACCAAAACAGGGGAGCTATCTCCATAAGGTAGGAATTGCACGGCGAGCTGTAATTCCAAAACTACACATCAGTCATGGAAATACCCGTAACATTAAAAACTGATGCCGAAGCCATATACCTGAACTATGGAGCAACGGAAGAAAGTCATTCGATGGGATGAGTATTGTTGCACTCTCTTTCCAACTTATGGCCGAGTTTACGTCTGCCGGCCGCTGTGGCAGAGCGGTTCTAGGTGTTTTAGACTGGAACCACGCTGCCTCTACGGTCGCAGGTTCGAATCCTGCCTCGTGCATGGATGTGTGTGACGTCCTTAGGTTAGTTAGGTTCGAATCCTGTCTCGTGCATGGATGTGTGTGATGTCCTTAGGTTAGTTAGGTTTAAGTAGTTCTAAGTCTAGGGGACTGATCACCTGAGATGTTAAGTCCCATAGTGCTTAGAGCCATTTGAACCATTTCACGCCTCAACAGCGAAACAGCGCTTATGGTTCATTGGTGCTTTGGGCATAATATCGTGATATTCTAACCTATGAGTTCTTGGCAAGGTCGCATTCCTGCCAAGTATTATGTGACATTTTGACAGATCAGGTATATACCGTGGTACAATGCTAGTTCCCCAATGCTGAAGTTGTATTTCAAGACGACAGGATCTCATTCACACAACACGCATCTTCCAAGACCGGTTTTGTGAGCACAGGGGTGAAGTCGCATCTCCCTCGGTCCCCACAGTCATCAGATCTCAGCACTATTGAACCTCTAAGGTCTACTTTGGAGATAAGGGTGGGTGATCGGTATCCACCCCATCACCGCTACCTGATCATGCCACTATTTTGTAGGGAGGATGGTAGAAACTTCCTTTGAAAACCATACTGAACCAGTATTTATCCATTCCGAGACGACTGGAAGTTTTTTGAGTGCCAACGGTTTTCCTATGCTGTATTAGGCATGGTTTTGTGTTGTTTTTGGTGTTTCCATATTTTTATCCAACTCCTGTAAATTGTTGAGACAAAACCGGACAATTTAAACAGCATGGATAAGGCAATAATTAAGTAAAATAGCTGACGAATGAAAATTATTTGGGAGCGAGGTAAAGTATTTTCTATCGAAGACGTTAATTAATAGAGACAGACCTGTATCTTTAAGGTTGTTCATTGAATGAACATCACAATTCAGTTATTTAATGGTAACATCCAGTATAATGAAGTAAGCGTCTTCTCTTTGTTGGTGTTCTTGAAGTGACAAAAAATTACTCGGGTACGTTTTACATGTTTAAACGTCAATTTGTTCCTGCTGTAAAACTGTATACAGCGTAATTAGTTCTGAAATAGATAAAAAATATGGCGATGCGAGATCCCAGTAGTAAAGCGAATGTATAAGAACTTCTCGTAACAACGCCGTATAGCTTCAAGATGTGCGTCTTACGTGAACATGGGCTCTCGTCAAACAACATTTCTCCTTTCATCCGGAATAAACGCTCTCATACAACCTTTTTTCAGTTTTGTCATATGTAGCAAAACTGTTCAATTTGATTCGAGAAATTTTGACGCTGGTAAAAAGCACTGTCCTAGTTGAATGTCGAGGGATCAAGAGGCAGTAGGTAACGCCGCGGTGGAGTCATCATGTTGAACAGTAAAATTTTCGGGATATTTAAGAAAATATCTTCGGTAACTGCAAGACCTAATGTAAAGTTTTTGGTCTGCGACCTGCAGGGAGAGAAGCATCCGTGTCAAGTATGCTACTAACTTTGCAGTGGTGGCACATCGAAAGCTGGGTACGGAATAAGTATCCGGAAAGAATATGAGCCTAAGACACTATGAGACAAATCTGGAAAATTCAGGCAAAAATCCGTTATACGGACATTGGCTACTTTCTACTGTGAGTGAATGCTACGCAACGTTATCAAAGGAAAGTAACACTGTACGTAGCTGCGCAGAAGAGATTCCACTACTGTAAGCAGAGATGGTCGTCTGTCAAAGGTAGGCCCTAGCATGTATCATAGCATCACTATTTGGTTTATTACAAACTATACATCAAAATAGGCCTTCACAGTTTTAATAATAAAATCGTGACACAATTTACGTACAATGCATTCAACTGGAGAAGTATTATGAGAAAGCTTAAATTAAACATGCTGCACGAACCTGTTGCAATATAGCTCTTACAGTCGCTTTGTTGTGTGACAGATATGTAACGGTATTGATGTTTTCAAGTGAGTTCAAGTAGGAAATAAAAGAGACGAGAAAGGAAATGCTTTGCGGTATATGACGTTGAAGAGTAGAGATTGTTGGTTCAAAAGAGTAAAATTGTATTTAATTTCTGTAGAAGGGCGGTAAAGGTTGCTATACCGTAAAGTTAGCTGGACGTATTTAATAATAATTAGTGGCCTTGTAATGTACTCGTAGTTAGTAAACTGTCGCTTCTCTTGTTACATGTGTAAAGCGAACTGTTGTGTGGTCTCGTCCTAATCAGCGTCGAAGTAAAGTTGCAGTTACTACAAAGGGAGTACATTTAATGCAATGTCAGGCCGTGAGTGCGCACAGACTGTACGGTGTGCTGTGTTCCGGGTAGTTATAATTAAACTGCAGCTACTCACAAGGGTACAGTGTAGGCTGTAATTATCGTATGGCAGCGAAACTTGGTAGATATTCTAATGCGTTAATGTGGAACAGATTTACGCTTTAAAAGGTAGTTCCACATGGTGCAAATCTGGCACTGTGAATACAAAAAAGATGTTCAGAAATGTTTCCCTATGGTGAAACATGAACGGGACGTGGGCAGAAAAGGTCAAACAAGTGAGAAAGGCATAATGTTGATTTTATTATTAACGGCCGCTTACACAGTTGGTTCAATATAAGCAACAGAGACGTCAACGAGATGCTGCATATGTAAAGCGACGTGATCAATAGATGCTCGCAACAGTTCCATTCAAAACAGGCACTTCAATCCAAAGGCACATTCCAAAAATTACAAAAACACAGATATCTACCAAAAAGCAGGAATATACCAACTACAGTGCAACACATGTGATTGAAGGTATATAGGACAAACCAGCAGAACATTTGACACCCGGTACAAAGAACATATCGGAACATGGAAATATGGAACGAGCCACTCAACTTTTGCAGAACATTTGAGATAAAATAACCACAAACCTTCTACAAGAGAAAATGATATGAAATTAATTAGAATAAACAATGAAAGGCATCTCTTAATATTACAGGAAAATTATCATACATATAAAACAAAGGCTGGAAAGAAACAACTACTAAATGATCAAGTAATTATGACTAACAACTTACTGTTTACGCTGACTGATCACATAATAGACAGAAATCTCAACAAATGATTACACATCTGATTCCTATAGACAGAAATCCCAACAAATGATTACACATAAATACATACAGGAAAATACAATTATAGTAATTATGACTATTATTTTTAGAATATATAAATGAATAAAAATAGTAAAAAAAGTAATAAAAATAAAACAATTTTTTTGATAATCACTCCCTCTCTAATATACACGAACACACACATTCACAAAACTCTTGAATGCAGAAAACTGAGAATGTTGGTAACACTTAAAAAAAGCCCAAATGAAACACTGTATTAAAAAGATAGCAGTTACAGTGAACTGTAAGATGTCCACCTGGTTGCCAGATGAGAAAAAGCACTCTCCTTAGATGCAATGAATTAGAAGTTACCTGTAACTATCTTTCCATTTCATAAAAAACTTTAAGGATCTGTTTTTAAATCTATAACCTAGATGTGAAACCATAACCTATGTGGAAAAATTGACAAATCATGTAATATTTCAGGACACCCACTGAAGATGCCTTGTAAAAAAGTCGAAACGCTTTTCAGTGCATAAATAAAAATAAAAAATTTTGATGTGCAGAATGCAAAAAAGGTATTTTCTTTGAAACAATTGCAATTTAGTTCGAATGGAATTTGAGCGACAAGTTCCCGCACACTGGCCTTCAGGTCGGGTAGAGACCAAAAATTTCCTGTGTAAACGCGTTCTTTTATACATCCCCAGAGCCAAAAGTCAAGTGTATTCAGATCAGGTGATCTTGCAGGCCATGCATCTGGAAGACCTCTGGGGTTAACACGTTCGTGGAAGGTTGAGCTAAACACACCTCTCCCTGGGCCACCGACATGGGGTGTTGCCTCATCTTGTATGCGAACAGCAGTGTGCACACAGTTGCGCTCTTCCAAAGCACGAATGACAGGCTGCACAAGCAGGTCTCGATAACGTTCAGACGTCACGGTATACCCGAACAAGGCCCACTAGAAGGACAGGCCGTGGCGGACACGTCACACACGTGACACTCCATGTCTTAAAAGCGCCAACAGCTGTCTCTGGCGGTGAGCGAGTAATCATTTTAGAAGAGTTTAATAGTTCTTGACTGCGTGTTTAAATGCACGCAGTTCTCAACAGCACACGACGTACTGTAGCTACTGTAACTACTGAGGGCCTCCAGCCTTGATAGTCTACAGTTCGATTCCGGGATCGTGCAGCAGCTCAGCCGCTGCTGCCAATGTGGGCAAAACCATTGCTCTCCACCTCAGATTGCATGGCAGAAACTGCAGCTGTCTGGTGTCTCACCAACGTTGGGTCCATGGTGGCATCTGCGCTCCCTGCTGTGCCTGTAGTCGAGTCGGCATAAGAAGATCTCTGACAACTGCAGCACGCTGTACACTGCAGATTCGCACACCCGTCCCGCCCAATCAGGTGACGCGAATTTGCAAACGTCCCTATGACAACGCCTCAGTCTTGTCACAGCAGTGTCGACATCTACTGTTTCGCCTGCAGCCTTTAGCGTTACACAACTGAAAGCCAGCAGCAGCACTGGTAGCTGTAAGGGATCTCCTCATGCCCACTCGACTATAGTTCGCGTGAACACTGGCCCAGACTGACGGACACACCTTGCATCAGTTCCCTCCCCGAGTTGCTGAGATCATTGTTTCAGAAGCCGAGTTACGCCGCAAGCTGCCCTTGACAACAGGCCACTTGCAGACCGCAGCACCTTCTCACCGACTGTATAGCATTGGCCCTTCCGAGCACCAATAAATGAATGCTTTAACAATGCAATTTTCATTACGAAATGCCGGCCAACAACAAGGTATAGACACGCTGCTCCACCACTACAACGATCAGGGTGGTGAACTACTGACTTCCTCACCTCTGACAACCCAGTTCCACCACCCATCATAGAGGTCAACGACTCCCGGTCTCTAAAGCACACACAAAAACACTGTCCTGAGTGCAGAACAGGTGGCACTGAAGTAATGTTTCTATGACGACAACTTCTGTGGACTGGAATAAACGTAAATGTAGGAAAATCCGGCTCATAAAACCAGAAAAATCACGAAACGTTGAATCGAAACCAAGATGTTTTCATCAAATGAAACTACATTGATGAACAAAAATATTATGACTTCTGTCCACTCGGGCCGGCCGGTATGGCCGTGCGGTTCTAGGCGCTTCAGTCTGGAACCGAGTGACCGCTACGGTCGCAGATTCGAATCCTGCCTCGGGTTGGATGTGTGTGATGTTCTTAGGTTAGTTAGGTTTAAGTAGTACTAAGTTCTAGGGGACTGATGACCACAAATGTTAAGTCCCAAAGTGCTCAGAGCCATTTTTTTTGTCCACTGGGACGTTGGATGCCGCCCGGTGGCCTTGTGGGCACATGACACGGTAACAAAAGTATGTAAACAGAGCAGACAAGGGATCACCCTAGCGAAGAGATGGGCTGCAAATGGGGATATCCATTGAGATAAGCGACTTTGGTAGATTATTATTACGCAGAGCCCGTGAACGAGTATCCCGAAAACGGCGAAGCTGGTCGGATGTTCATGTGCTACTGTAGTGAGCATCTACGGAAAGAGGTAGAAGGCCAGTGAAAATACCACTGAAGTAGAATAGATAGAGATCTGTGGTATCTCTGCCGAAAGAACACAATACTGGTCCACGCTTAAGTGCTTTGGAGCACACCATTCATCGTACATTGTTGAACATGGAGCTCCGCAGTAGACCACTTCTATGTGTTGATCCAACAACATCACCCATTACGATTAGAGTGGGCACGGGAACACCGGTATTCGACCACCGATCAATGGAAACTGAGGCGCGGCACGTTACTCTTTACCGCCCTGCCAGTGTCCATCAATGTTCATTTGTCGAGCTAAAAGCTGTAGTAGAAAATACTAGACCACTATTGTCTATTGCAGGTCGTGACATACTTAGAATTGCTCGGTAAACGGGATGTGGCTAGCTACTGGAATAAAAGTTTTTACTTGGCAATTTAAATTTTCAGGTGTATTTTTACGATAAAGATCACAGTTAATACTGCCAAGTCTGTACTAAGTGGCAACACAATGTTAAGTTCACACGCGCCGGCCGCGGTGGTCTAGCGGTTATGTGCGGCTGATCCCGGCGGAGGTTCGATCCTCCCTCGGGCATGGGTGTGTGTGTTTGTCCTTAGGATAATTTATAGCCGGCACGGTAGCTCAGCGTGTTCGGTCAGAGGGTTAGCTGCCCTCTGTAATAAAAAAACTGAGTGAATGGATCAATAACGCACTTCAATGGGCGTCAGGTGACGTCCGCCACGAACAATTGAAACGAACAATAACGAACAAAATGAGATAAAAAAAAGCGGTTAAGGCGCTCAATCCGGAACCGCGCGACTGCTACGGTCGCTGGTTCGAATCCTGCCTCGGGCATGGATGTGTGTGGTGTCCTTAGGTTAGTTAGGTTTAAGTAGTTCTAAGTTCTAGGGGACTGATGACCACAGATGTTCAGTCCCATAGTGCTCAGAGCCATTTGAACCATTTTTTTTAAGTTCACACGCACATCACAATCACACACGTAGCCAGTTTATGGTATTTACACCCGTTACAGAACTTATCAGAGTTCACCGGATCGTTTAGTTATGAAAATGCTCGCTCAAATGTTGTGCACTCTGCTCTACACATAATACCTGTTCCAGTCTTAGATCGCACAACACGCCACGTGGTTTTAACTAACAGTCAAAAGGAATAATTTTGATATTCCGACCGAAATTCCACACGACTTCCACTATACTGTTCACTTAAATACACTTTGTACTACTTCGCGAACTCGTAATTAGCATTTTCCGCGATTTTACAGTACTTTCGTCGGAGCTGCTTTCAATGAGATGTTACTAGTTCGAACCCTCAGCTCCTATCCCCCTTAGATCACACCAAAGGCTCTGTTCCCAGTATATATTAGCGCGAGCCTGCCTGATTGGCTGATATCACAAACAGCAAATCAGGTTGCAATGTTATCCCGCGCTAACCCGCCCTTTACTTAAATGACCAATCATAGTAAAACATTTCTTTCTATGGCAATTGCTAAATAAATTTAGAAAAGTATCAAATATAAAATTACTCCTTCTGAAATTACCGATTAATTTGTGTTCTACTCACGATTTATTAGTACCATAAACTGACTGCACATTTGATTATAGTAAATCCCCTGTATAGTTTAACTGGTACTTCGTGAATAAACAAAACAATTTTCATTTACGTCTGTTCTTCTTTTCTCATACAACACTCACTCTGCTAATTACTACACATATAAAACAATTACAATTATGAAAATACATTAAATATTAATCAAACATAACTTTACAACGTTGTGTTGACTACGACTGCTAGCACTGTCCGTCAACTGCTGACCTCTGCCGCCTACTAGTACAACTATGTGCAGCTCTGTAACTCAGGTCTATGTCAGCTGCTGGCATCTGTCGATGACTCATGCCTATAACGATATCGTCCTAACAAGTGACACGAGTGATGCGAACGCTATGCCTCAAAACGTTTCGGCTCCTCGGCACATTCACATTTTCGCTACTCTATGTCGATGATGGTTGTCTCAACAAACGCCGTCATCGAGATTAACGGCGGCTCGAAAGATGCAGTGCGCCATGGACGCAGGATTGTAGGCGCAGTATACTGCTGTGGAAAGTATCATGCCCAAGGTAGGGAACCGGTCGTCTAGTATTGCCGTTTGGCATATCCTCCCATCAGTACCGTCCTCTTCCCGGCCAGAAGCGCGAAAGAAGCATCGTCAGGAGGAGGGCAGGGGCACTACAAATGCAGTGTGTGGACAGAAAGTTGGAAACTGTGGGTCTGACGGGGAGCGTGCGAGATATAAGTCCCTGCAGTCACACTATCCTCTGTGTCCTCGGTGGCTCAGTCGGATAGAGCGTCTGCCATGTGTGTAAGAGATCCCGGTCGGGACACACATTTTTCAACTGTTCCCGTTGATATTTATCAACGCCTGTAAGCAGCGAAAGGTCTAGATGTCATTATAACTTCATTCTCCTGAGGTTGCGTGGGACTTTTGGTAGTAATCGAAGACACGCTGACAGCTGCGAACCACCCGCATCCCTTCATGCTTGATGTCTGCCCCAAAGGCGATGTCATCTTTCAGCAGCATAATTGCACGTGTCTCGGAGACAGAATCGTGCTACAGTGGTTTGAGGAGCATTTTAGTGAACTCACGTTGATGTTTCGGCGACCAAATTCGTCTGATGTTAATCCTATGGAACCCGTCTGGGTCACTATCGGAGGTCATCGGCGCGTACGCAAATCGGAAGCTCATTATTTACGCGAATTACATGACCTGTGCGTAGACTTACCTCCAGAAACCTACCAACAAGTTGTCGGACCCCTCATACACACAATCAGTGACGTATTTCGTTCCAAAAACTGGCAAGCAAGCTATTAAGTAGGTGGTCATAATGCTTTGGCTCATCAGTGTAGGTGCTTCCAGAGACCTTTTCAACTCTCCAACATCTGTGATGTACATATATGCCAACTGACGCGATGAATGAGACTGGGAGCTAAGATACGCAGTACATACTCTTCTTACATCTGTCATCATAATCTTAGTGCTTAGTGCGATGCGCTAAATTTGGAAAAGCTGCATGCAAATGTTCGCACGTGTCACGTCGCATATTCATATCACGATCAGTTAGTTCATTGATACGGCCTAGTCGAAATGAACGGTAACCTTCTTTCTTCATCCAACGAAAAATTGAGGTTCTGGGAATGTTCATCTCCGCCGACCGCTTCGTAGTTGATTTTGCTGGTCAACGAAGCATTGATGCACATAAGTTTTTAGCAACTTCATTATCATTGTCATATTTCTTGGCTCTTCCACTGCTTGGTGCACCTGTCAAAGACCCAGCTGCAAAAGCCTTTCTTTCCAATCTGCAAAGATCAAACTCCGTTGGTCCTTCTTTCTTGATGTGATTAAAAAGTATCCTCTAATTTCATCATATGTCTCACCCGTTCGTTCCATTCCATGCACCCATTCGCCAGAAACAACACGATCACATTCCGTGTTTCGTGGAATGACCCGTGCATTGTTGTAACATAGGTGGTCTCTAACACAATTCAGACGTACCACGGACAGGGAACATTATTTTCAACAGAATATGTTTCCAGATACATGTAAGCGCAGCACTGTACAGGGTGTTACAAAAAGGTACGGTCAAACTTTCAGGAAACATTCCTCACACACAAAGAAAGAAAATATGTTATGTGGACATGTGTCCGGAAACGCTTACTTCCATGTTAGAGCTCGTTTTACTACTTCTCTTCAAATCACATTAATCATGGAATGGAAACACACAGCAACAGAACGTACCAACGTGACTTCAAACACTTTGTATAGGAAATGTTCAAAATGTCCTCCGTTAGCGAGGATACATGCATCCACCCTCCGTCGCATGGAATCCCTGATGGGCTGCGGCAGCCCTGGAGAATGCGTATTGTATCACAGCCGTCCACAATACGAGCACGAAGAGTCTCTACATTTGGTACCGGGATTGCGTAGACAAGAGCTTTCAAATGCCCCCATAAATGAAAGTCAAGAGGGTTGAGCTCACGAGAGCGTGGGGGCCATGGAATTCGTCCGCCTCTACCAATCCATCGGTCACTGAATCTGTTGTTGAGAAGCGTACGAACATTTCGACTGAAATGTGCAGGAGATCCATCGTGTATGAACCACATGTTCTTCCGTACTTGTAAAGGCACATGTTCTAGCAGCACAGGTAGAGTATCCCGTATGAAATCATGAAACGTGCTCAATTGAGCGTAGGTGGGCGAAACTAAAATGAGCTCTAACATGGAAATTAAGCGTTTCCGGAGACATGTCGACATAACATCTTTTCTTTATTTGGGTGTGAGGAATGTTTCCTGAAAGTTTGGCCGTGCCTTTTTGTAACACCCTGTATATTAAGTTACTTTAAACTTTCCGATAGTGACTTTTCTCCCACTTTGTAGAGAAGAAATGTTATCGGCTCCACTGAAGCACATAGTCTTAGCCAGTCTTAAAATCGAAAATAACAGAAAGCTATTGCATCATTCAGTAAGGTCAATTATATTCTTCTAGCATAGAATATGATACATTATCATCTTCTCACCTAAATGGTATTTGGTGGAACAAATCATTACTGGAAAATGTCAGTTGACGATAGTTTGTTCTTTGTACTCACCATTCTTTGAACATTATTTGCAATAACAGATGCTGCTCCCACAGTGCATACAGCAATGACAATCAAGGTGTTTTACTTGAAATACAGGGTGGTTGGAAAAGGTGAGAAACGCTTGTAAGTATGTTGCAGGGCAGGTTGTACTGAGACACAAATGTTACGAAAAAAATCGATACTTTGCGCCCTTTCCGAGTTATTTAGCACTGAAGATAGCCAACGGGAGCATCACGTGCTTACATTCATGCGGCCTGCCAGGGCCGGTGCTGCCCAACGAGTGTTTCATTTGTTTAGCTGGAACTTGAATTTGCGCGCGCGTCTTCTTGATTGGCTAACTTCAGTCCTAATTAGCCCGGAAACGGTGCAACGTATAGAATTTTTTCTTAACATTTATGTCTCAGTACAACATCCTTACAGCATCCCTTGAAGCGTTTCAGACATTTTCTGACCATCCTATATAGTGACTTAATAGCGCAAACCTGCAGTATGCAGGGTGTTCAGAAATAGTGTGCAAAACGTGTTGCAGGGTGCTGAGAAATAACTGTTAAGCAAAAAATCCTGTACGTTACGCCTGAAACCTGATAATTAAGGAAGGCAGGATTGGGTTACGATTGTGGACGGGGCCCGAATCAATTATTATTGGTTTGCTTTGCAATTTCACTCTTTTATTTTAGTGAATAATTTTTGAAAACAAGGCAGTGAGGCCGCAATCAGAAGTTTAAGGCAAGTAACGACAATCACGGCTGAAGGCCAAAATGGCAATTATAAAAAAATAACAAACATATTGTCAAACGACGAATGGCATAGCAAAAGTTAATCTAAAAAACAAACAAGAGATCACCAAACAGGTGAGACAAATGATGGTAACTTAATAATACAATAATAAAACAAAACACAAGGTCCCCTGACAAACTGTGCACCAGGAATCGACCTCTGAATAGGTCACACCAAAAACACTTGCGCGAGCGAAGAGAAAGGCAGCCAAGAGTTGCATTCAGATCTGAAGATGGTAACTCGGACTACTGGCTGTCTAATGAGCGACTTGATGAGGCTACCTGACATCCAACAAAACAAATGCAGGATGTAAAATTACGCCAAAGCCGGAACCGGCGGTCTGTGCTCCGCCCACAGAATGCTGTGCTTAGAGCGCCCGGAACAAGGCGGAATGACCACCACTGCCGGCCGCGGTGGTCTAGTGGTTCACAGTCGGCCTTTGGCTGTGGAGCGGTGCGGTACGTCCCGGCCGCTCCGTGTCGCGTTTCCTGGTGTGTTGTTGTTTACCGCGCCGGCGCGCTAGTGTTACGTATTGCCGTCACGTTCCTGACACACGATGGCTCTTTCGTATCGGAAAGCCACGATCAAGATGCAGTTCGACACTACGTACTCTAGACCCAAGGCCCAGGAAGTAGAGCGTTTTTTACGCGATGTGGTACATGTTGATCCTAACGAGCTGATCGGTATCCACTTATCTATTGTCTCCAGCGTCGTATATCTTAAGTTCACTGACGACGAAGCATGTGACAAACTTCTCAGACGATCGACGGCAGGTTATCGGTTCTGCCACTCAGACGGAAACGTGGGTGTGGTGACGCTTGAACGTGCTGGATTGGGAATCCAAAATGTGCGCGTGTTTGAGCTCCCTTTTGAAGTTCCAGCGGATTTGGTCACCCTTGCTCTTCGACCCTATGGAACAGTTCTCGGCCACACGGCCGAAAACTGGAAGACCTTCGACACCTACCCTGTCCTTAACGGGGTGCGACAAGTCCGTATTGACCTGCATCGCCATATTCCTTCGTATCTCACGATCGCTGGTTGCAGGGCAATAATTATTTACGACGGTCAGCCGAGAACCTGCTCCGGTTGTGGCCAGACGGGACACATGCGTACCGAATGCCTGCAACGCCGTCTCGTGCAGACACCCTCGACCGACCAGATTCGTCCGTCGACACCGACCTCTCTGCCGATTACGTATGTTGCGGCGGCGAGACGGGAGACGCCAGCTGTATATGACGACCCCACTGTATTGGTGCGAGCTTTGGAGGACCCTGCAGTAGCTTCCACGGAGCCCCAAGCGTCTTTCAGTGCTGATGCTACTGATGTCCTTTCGTCGGACCCCGGCGCACCGTTACAACGGCTCGCCGACGGTGCGATGGAAGTTGAAGCACAGGATGCAGCGTCCTCCCCTTGCCCTACGTCGGAAACAGAGGCGCGGCAGCGTAAGCAGAAATCACCCAAGCGTCATAAGAAGCGGCGCAAGACAACCGACGACGTAGAACAGCCCGAGGCGACACCGCTGGATGACGAGGTGCCTCAACCGCTCCACCGCGCCGACACAGGCGACCCTACCGTCTCACACGGTTCGACGTCTTCTCCCACTACCGCTGGGTCTGGACCACATGGAGATGCGGGAGATCACCGCAGCTCCGACGCCGGGGATGCACCTTTGCCTCCGTCTGCCTCTCGAGATCCAGTGGTGTCAACGTCCCTGGGCGACTGGGCGCAGGAGATGGAGTTGCAGGATGCGTTTCAGGACCAAGACGATGCACCGATGCCGATGGCAGCGTCTACGCGGCCGGCGACAGACGCCTAGGGCGGCATGAGCACCTCTCGTCGCTGCCTAGCACTTCGCAAGACCGGCGCTCCACGTCACGACTACTGCCCTCCTGTCATACCATGGTCACCTCCCGAGACTTGATGGACCAGGCATACCGCCTCGCCACGATCAACGTCAATGGCATTACATCTGATGTCAAGACCCGTATGCTGAAGGATACGTTACGCGCTGCGGATCTGGACGTTGTTTTCCTTCAAGAAGTCCGATCAGGACTCTGTCTCGATGCCTACGGATATGACGCCTACACTATGCCTGCAGATGTGGGCGGCGGAGGCACGGCGATTCTACTGCGGGAAGGGATAATGGCCACTGATGTCTCCTATTTACCGTCGGCCCGGGGGGTCGCACTCACGATTGGTACAGTACGTCTGGTGAACTTATATGCTCCTTCAGGCACCGGCAAAAGGAGAGAACGGCGCACCTTTTTTGCCGAAGATATAGCCCCGCTCTTCCAGGGCAATACCGACCACTTGGTAGTAGGCGGCGATTTTAATTGTGTGCTCCGCCCATCCGACCAGGAGCCACACTATACCACCTGCCCTGCACTCCAGGCACTTGTACAGGACTTGGCCTTGTTGGACACCTGGATCATCCAACACGGCGACCGTCGAGCACACACCTACTTTACTAGTCACTCCGCGAGCCGTTTGGATCGAGTCTACGTCACCCGCGGCCTACGATCGGCCGTTGTCGACGCTGAGATGTGGCCGGCAGCGTTCACGGATCACCTCGCTTATGTGTGTACTCTCACCCTTCCCCGCCAGCGCGTCCGCCGAAGTAGGGGTCCGTGGCGCCTCAATGTGGCCCTTCTTGATGAGATAAATTGCAGACGCGCAGTCGAGTCCACATGGAGCAATTGCCACCGGCGTTTACCCGCCTACCGTTCTGTACTTCAATGGTGGTTACGGTGTGCAAAACCCGCACTGTGCCGAACATTAGTCAGCTATGGACGCGACCGAGCGCGCTGGTATACTGCGACTACTGATTTTTACTATACTGCGCTCCGCGAACTGGCTGTACAACCGCCGTCGCCAGAGCGACAATCAGCAGTACAACGCGTCAAGGCACTATTGCTTCGTATCAACGCCGTACGTCTTGCGGGTGTGCGGGTGCGAGCGAGGACGACTGATGATGTTCGTGGTGAACGACCTTCCCTCCACCATATCATTCAAGAACGCCGAAGACGCAAGAGGCAGCTCATTACCGAGGTTGAGACGGAGGATGGGCGACGCGTTGACGCACAAATGGATATCGTCCGAGCGTTCACACAGTCATATAAACTTCTTTACGAGAGGGAGTCCCACATGAATGTAGGGGTCAGGGAAGTCCTATCTGACCTACCAGTCTCTCGGAACCTACAAGATGATGCTACGCTCTTGTCGGCGGTGACTTTGGAAGAACTGCGAGAGGCTCTGTTGCGTGGCTCTCCCAACAAAACGCCTGGCCCTGACGGCCTCCCTCTTGAATTTAACAAGCGGTTCTTTGATCTCACGGGCCCAATGTGGGTCAGGATGTACAGTGAACTCCTGGACGCCGATTTTCAGGTACCATCTGACTTTACTGAGGGTCTCTTGATCCCTGTGCCCAAACCCGGCGGAGGCCGTCGCCCTCTTGATTTTCGCCCGTTGACAATGCTAAACACTGACTATAAGCTGTTGACACGCATGCTCCGTGAGAGGCTCAAACCTACGGTAATGGCGGCCATTCACACTGATCAAACCTGCCTCGGGGGCGACACTAATGTGTTTACGACTTTAAGCACCTATAGAGACGTGGTGGCGCTCATGCAAACTTGCCGCCTCCAAGGCGCTCTTGTTGCGCTGGACTTCGACCATGCTTTCGACCGCGTTAACCATGGTTTCCTGCGTGCTGTTATGGAACACATCGGTGTTCCGCGTCTGACGACGTCTGTTGTGCTTCGATTGATCCATGGGGCTGTCACGAGGATTATGATCAACGGCTGTCGGTCCGCCCCCGTCCGTGTCAACAGGTCCGTCCGGCAGGGTTGTCCTCTTTCTGCCATGCTCTTCGCCGTTGCCCTCGAACCAGCTCTTCACGGACTACGGCGACGCTTAGAAGGACTTACCCTCCGTTCCGTAACCTTTCGATGTGGTGCATACGCCGACGATGTGATGTTCTTAGCACGGTCTGGTGACGAAATACACACGGCGTTTTCCTGGCTCCACCAGTATGGGGCGGTGGCAGGCAGTGTGCTCAACCTTCGGAAATCACGCTACATGGAGGTAGGACGAGGAATGCCTGCAGGTCTGGCCGTACCTCTGACAAAGGTCCCGATGCTCAAGTGTTTAGGGATATCACTCCATCGACAAATACAACGCACGGCGGCCTTTACGTATCGTATGGTCTTACGACGACTCCGTTTAGAGGCTCGTCTCAATAAATTCAGATCATTGAACATTTTGCAACGCGCCCAATACGTCAATGTGTACATGGCTTCTCACCTTAACCATTACGCCCATGTACTGCCGCTAACGGACACGATGGCTTCCAGGATACAGGCAGTGTTTGGACACGTGGTGAACGATGGTGCTGTTTTCAAGATCCGTTTTGTTACGCTTACTTTACCCTTCGACAAAGGCGGTGTTGGACTCACTCACGTCAAGCATAGAGCGCTGGCACTGTATCTCCGTTCCATGAGGCGCCTCTGGCTTTCACCAACAGCCAGTCTCCCCGGCCTACTGATTGAAGAAGTGGCCCCACGTACGCTGTACCCACCGGTACCAGTCGGACATTTATCGCCCTCGCTGTCACATATTAGAACGTTTTTCGTAGAGCATAGCTATGCGTTGCGGGTTATATCGGAGACACGGAATACGACAGCGAAAACTTATTATAGTGCTCTCCAGCACTGGACTCCGGATAACGACATTGTACGGCGCCACCCTACGGTCGACTGGCCACGGGTATGGCGAGCCATCCACGCGCCGTTCCTGTCTACTTTCGTGCGGTCGACGTGGTATGTGGTCGTTAACGAGAAACTTCCAACCCGACAACGGCTGCATGCCATTCACCTAATTGACGACCCTGTGTGCCCCCGTTGCACGACGTTAGACACGGACCAACATAGACTGAACTGTGGCCCCGCGCGTGAGTGCTGGAAACTGATCCGCCAGATCCTGGCTTTCCTGCTCCGCCGCCCCTACGTTTCGATTTTACCCCAAGAACTCTTTCATCCCAACGCTGTCTATTTCCCTATGACCCGGATGAATGCGGTTAATTGGGTACGAGGAATGGCGATACACTACATATACCGCGATGGAGACAAAGACGTCCTCGATTTATGGTACTATATGATCGACGAGTTTCTGGTCTTAACGAACAGACAGGATTACCGGAACCTTTTTGCGAACTATTTGGGTTCGTCATTCATGGACCCACCACCCAGCTGGGGTGTGCCGGGTGTGAGAAGACATTAACTTGTAGATGTGATCTTTCCACGATTCCCCTATGGTAACAGAAACAGTCTCTGACTGTGTGCAGCGGCCCCGGGCGCTCCAACGATTGGTGGCTGGTGATGTCCAATGTAATGACGACCGCCCGTTCCTGGCCGCCCGCCTAGCAATGTGACCGCGGCGAGCAAGATGGCCCTTTTTAGTTCACTTTATTGGCAACTTTTTGCGCATGGCTGCCTTGTTTTTTTTATGCATTCTAAAAAAAAAAGATGGTAGAGCACTTGCCGCGGAAGGCGTTAAAAAAAAAAAAAAGTTGTCACCTGAAGATGGCCTGAGATGCTGAAAGCCGGTTCGTGAGAAATAAACACAATTTTACAGATAGAGTGCGTTTTCCTCTATAATGTTATGATTGTGTTCTGTCAAGCAACGACGGAAAAATCAGTAAATGTTAAATAAAAAAATTTTCACTTTATTTTTTACAAAATTGTATCATCCTACAACACAGGTTCCAGATCTTAAGTTTATTTGCTGGTCTACATCTTATGGAAAAGGTTGGATAGATGTTTGTTACAATCATTTTACATAAGCAACACTACACTGAAGAGCAGCTGAGAGTAAGTTACAGGCGGGACAGATACCGCATTTTTTTTTCAAATTTATTTTTATCAGTATGTAAACACTTAAATTGCAATAAACTTTGGCAAGATTGATGGTCTGAACATCGTATATTGTCAACGAAAAAAAAAAAAGTGGTTCTAGGCGCGCAGTTCGGAACCGCGGGACTGCTACGGTCGCAGGTTCGAATCCTGCCTCGGGCATGTATGTGTGTGATATCCTTAGGTTAGTCAGGTTTTAGTAGTTCTATGTTCTAGGGGACTGATGACCTCAGATGTTAAGTCCCATAGTGCTTAGAGCCATTTTTTTGACTACCACTGAAGTAGAAGAACGCCATCCAACCTATACTCAAGAAGCTGTCAAACTTACACGGACCGCGGCGGCAAGGAGAGGAAATGTACACTGCCGTTACATATACTAACCCCCAGGGCAGGTAACTGGGACGTTAACGGCCACAAGACAGGAAAATATGCTGGTTGAACTTAACAATGTAAGAGTCAGAAAGTAGTAAATAGTAATTAGAAGATCAGAAAGGCTAATCAGATCCGCCTTCCACAGGTACTCCACTCGCTGCTTTTGGCCTCGGCGACACTACGAGCAGCAACACGAACCCAAGTCACTGGAGAATCGCGAAATTTCACAATGGTGGAGGTTTCTCTGTGCGAATTGCAATGCACTCAACTCCAACATGCAGGATCAGGTTTCGACGAGGTCGTGCTCCCTCGTGACCAGTGCCCTTTGATCTGGCAGTCCATACACGCCGCCAGCTCTGCGCGGACCTAGCTGCTCCTGCGTCCCCAACCGGACCCTCCACTCGAACCACACAGAAGCAGCACGAGGTCGTCCCAAAGATAGGGCAGCAGAACTACATAGCGATAAGCGCCGTTGCTGCCACTAGCGTACAGGCAACGCTTACGAAACCGAGTGGCGCCAGTGAACAAGAGAAGAAGACAAACAACGCAACCGTGCCAACTAAACGATACGGTCTGGCAGAAACCTATACACGGCACCAACGCGAGCCGCAACACGGCTCAATGCCGTTTTCAAATCAATTAGAATTGAAGGTAGCCAATCAGGCCGTTGTACGCGCACATTCAAGAGGCCCGCCAGATATAATTAGTGTCAGCTGCTCTCATAGCGTACGACAGTACATGAGATCGCTCAGCCTTCGGCTCGGGTTCGATCCTTAGATCCTTACCACCATTCCACGTCCAATTTTTGTATCGCTCTGTTGTTTAGTTTTAGGAAACTAAACGAAGCAATACCGCTGCAACACTCTTACAAGGTTTTCAGACTATTTCGGACCATCGTGTATATTAAGTAAACAAACCGTTTTACGTTTTATTCACAGATGCTTAACATAAACTTTCACATAGAAGAAAACAATACGTTATTGATTCCTATGGAAACGACTGGAACATCAAACCGTTTTTCTCATAAAACGCCAAAATACTAAATAATGTTCACTAGAGTATTCTGCTACCATCCGTTAACGATGCCCTCAAGGTAAAGAAAAAAAAAATGTTTAGGCACACACTCCGCAGAATGACTATGTCTGAAATAGAAAATATATAGTAAAATATTCCACTAACATCATCTCAGATTGCTCGATTTCATCTCCTTGGGCGCTTGGGAATGGAAAGTAAGCTGTTGTAACGTGTGTAAGATGTCAAAATTAATTTTGAACAGTTTCGTGTCGTTACGTAAATAATGTGGTCGTTTCAATCTGTTATGACAGCAGCAAAATGTCGTAAAACGGATAAAGGGCGTAGAAATGCTTTATTTATTGCAACTTTAGTCAGAGTGTTTATGTATATTTTCTACAAAAACCTGTATTGTAGCCTCCTGTACAAGTGTTCACTCAGAGGCAGCAATGACCATCGTTGCGGAGGTGGCTGACAGCAGCAACGCGCGCCAGAGATCATCCTGGGCAAGATGGCTGCTATACAACGAAACGACAGCCACAAGAAATTATGCATCGATTGTTAAAGAATAATGGTAGCAGCCTACGTTTGTCTAGATTTATGATTCAGCCATGGTTTTGTGGAAAGAAGCAGTAAGTTACTATCGAGAAGCCGGGGAGTACGTGAGCTGACTCTACTGTGGCTCGAGACACGTTTACGTGTGTCGCTATCGATACTTTGCTGGCAGAATTCGATATCATTGTCTTGAATATCAAGACAGTTGGAGATTTTCCGTGAATTTTGTTAGAAAGGTTTCGGAAGCTTGTAATGTCTGGACTTAGATTTTTAAACACGAGATTAGATAATGCAGTAACGATACTAGGGCACAATTATTGGAACTGTTTGATGAATCTGATCTGAAAGTATCTCTTCGTAATTTTGTTTTGTAGTTGATCTGTGGTTAAGCGATCTTCGAGTGATGGGCTTAGTGTAGAGTTGCTGGTACGCTAAGTTAGTTTGAAGATCAGTATTTCTGTGTCGTAGGTACGACCGTAAATGAAAATTTTAATGTCAGCAGCTGTGTCTGACGAGGTCCGATTTTGTTTCCTGTGATAGTTTGTTGCACACGCCTAAAGGATTTGAGTGTAGCGTATAGTTTTAAGGTATTGTGATAAGCACATTCTAAAGTAGTTGAATGTTAGCTATTTGTGTAGAGTAGTGGAGGGTAGTGTTACTAAGAGGTAGTAACTTTCTGTATACTGTGGAGTATTTGACAGTCTAGCGCTTTTCTCGAGTTTTTCTTGAACAAATGCAGGAACAAACGGACCGAAAGTGAATTGTGAGCACCAACGTATTTAGCTCGTACTCATTGTTAGTGACAATGCTATAGAGATTCCCTTGCCCCAGCTGAACCATTTGAAAAACCAACAGCTACTATTATTGTAATAGTACGTGACGAGTGACATTCAGTTAGCTAAGTGGTACGTACGCGAGAAGCTAACACCTGAAGTGGTTGAGTTTTGACAATCTGATTTGAAGTTGAGCTTGAAATTGGTGGTGCCATTATTCTAATAGGACGTGACGAGTGACATTCAATCAGATTTGTAGTACGTACGCGAGCAGCTAACACTTGAAGTGGTCGAGTTTTGAAAATCTGATTTGAAGTTGAGCATGAAATTGGTAGTCCCGCTTAGCGTTTATTTATTTATTTATTTTAACTTCTGTCTCTTTCAGTTTGAAGATTAGATTTGTGGTCATTCGCTCACATCAACGTTTGCCCTCGTAATGATCTGTGATCTGATTCATTTTAAAGGGCTAAAGTGATCTCTGATTCGTTAAAATTAAAAGCAGATCCCCGTATTGTCAAATGCTTCAAATCGCTCTGAGCACTATGAGACTTAACATTTGAGGTCATCAGTCCCCTAGAACTTAGAACTACGTAAACCTAACTAACCTAAGGACGTCACACACATCCATGCCCGAGGCAGGATTCGAACCTGCGATCGTAGCGGTCGCGCGGTTCCAGACTGAAGCGCCTAGAACCGCTCGGCCACAGCGGCCCGCCCGTATTGTCATTTGACCCAGTATCTAAATAAAGTGAAAGAGAATAATCCAGTCTTGAACATCAAAAAGGGAAGTTAAAAAAAAAAAAAGGTTGAAAGTTTAGTGATCTGACTTAGAACAAGCAGAGCAACCACGCTCAAGTCAGTGATATGATACAAATACATGAATGGCGAGTCTTTTAAAAGGAAGCAGAGAAGGATTTTATCAAAGTTTAAGAACGCGAAGTTTACTTTTTACGTAATTTCTTGAGAGGTAACATTGGAGTTAAGTTAAAAAATATTTTTGACAATTATAAACCAATATGTAAAGATTTCCTTATGAAAGACTTCTGAGTTAGTACAAAAGACTATATTTAAACCTTATTAGCAGAGGTATCGTTAATCAGAGGATGTAAATAATTGCTGTTTATTTCCAAGGAGGTTAGAAAACAGGGAGACGCCCTTACGCCGAAAAGTAAAGTCTGCCCCCAGTCTGCATCCGCCATATTGATGAGTCTTGGTGAGGTGTTGCTATTGCTACGCTGCTTTTGGAAAAAGAATCATAAATTCATTGGGAGTCGTGTATTGTGTTGCCTCCAGCTATAGCAATAAAACCGGGAAGTCAGATGTTACTTTTCACAGGTAAGTACATTAGCTAAATTAATATTTATGGGTAAAATATGGACTAGTCATTTCTACTAAACGACTTCATATTGTTTGTAGGATCTTAAAGGACAGTCAATAAAGAAGCTTGTGGATCAAGGGGTCGCAACGAAAAGATTGGAAACCATCTGAAAGTAGCAGAATATTTTCTGATCATATTCGCGAAGTTGACATTGGTCGAACGTCATTCTCATGTGTTCATATCAGAGACGATGCATTTTATCGTCGTTCCCGTCATACATGCAGAATGTAAGTTTCACGAGATGTTATTTAAATGACTACAATATTTCAGTGTTTTGTGTACTTTTTGAAATTTGAAGTTTGTCTGTTATTCATATTGTGTTGGTTTCCGATGTGTGCGTACCGCATACTGAAGTTCAACATTTTGATATAATACAGGGAGTGAATATTGTGATCTGACTAAAAACAATTCTTTCGAAATTTTTAGTACTTTTTGTTCCTACATGTGTGTTCAGTGTTAGTTATATGTTTGAAGATTCTTTTGCTTTCTTCAAAGCCATTGTACTTTATGATTGTTAGCAATATGTATGAATAACGGAAGAGAAGGGAAGAGTTAAAAAGATAATGTACAAAGGTGTCGTGAATCGGATGGAATACATAATCTCTTCTTAAATGGTTTGGTGCAGCTTTCTAAAAACTTTCCTATGACTGTATACAGTACCTAAATGACATGAAGCACACTGTGATGTGATAACTAGTGGTGGAGAGACTTCTCATGAAGCAACATAATTGGGTTCAACAGTCTTGAATACAATTACTCTCTTATTTCATATACAAATTCATTTCATGTGATAAGACAACTGTATCTGACACCTGCAGAAGCTACCTTTTTACTGCCAATGTAAAGTAGAATTGAGATACTGGACAGGAAAAAAAGAAGAATTGGCTGGTTCTAGCTTAAGATCTGGTGAGAAATACATTATCAAGAGGCTAGTCTCATTTTAACTGTATAGCTCCTTCAACTAGATAATCTGCTTTTGGGCTCGTATATACTCTATAATTGTAACCTGTTCATAAATTTTCTGCGTTGCATTATTTGTCAGAAGTTTTGTTTTAATTTCTATTCCGCTGGTGTGCACACGAATTATACGAGTTCATTTTATGGCGGTAACATTGCCATTTCAGAGTATAGGTTCTTAAGCACAGCTGGTTTTAACACGAGCTGCATTTTTTTGAGCAAGTATTGCAAATGTAGTAGGTTCCAAAGCAGAGAGATATTTTGCGGAGATCAACACTGGAAATGTAGGGAAGGGCGAACAACCATCAATTTCCCAAGAAAGTATAGCTTACATCAACTGTCCAACAACTTATGCTGTGACTCTCAAGCTTTTTCAGTATATTTTTCTTTCACGTGTACTCTAGTTTCTTTCTTGTTAGCGGCAAATCTGCACTTGTCAAGAGTGATTGTACTTTTATATTAAGGTTTTTAGAATAACTTTCAATGGCAAAGCCCCTTCAGTTTGCCTTATGTTTTACTTGTTAAATGTGTTTCAAAATAGGGCTACATGAAGGGTGCAATGTTACTGCCATCCAACACACTGTTGGAGCTGCCCACAGAGTACTTTGGGATATACGGATCGTAAACTGAAAGTCGCTGTGCTTCCAAAACTTGTGAAACGCTACTTTTGTAATGGAATGCTTTTGTTTTAGTGTTGCCAACGGAAGTCCCACCAAACCCAGTCACTCCGCCTCATGCGCCTGTTGTATTAATGAAGAGTAAATAGGACACTGTCTCGGAGGCAAACATGAAGTACAGAAAAAAAATAAAGCTGCTTCAGCAGACAAACCGTCGCCTCAAGAAGCGAAACTCCGGTTTGAAAGATATTATAAAGACTTTTCAGAAGAACTGTTTAAATGAAGACAATATTTCAGTGCTCAAGACTGTAATAGCTGTAAATGAAGAGTTGTTGTCACGTCAGTTGCATATGTTACAGTTACTCCATTTCCAAAAGTATGGATCAGCCTTGGGAGCCTTTGCATCAACACTCAACCTTTATTCTCCAAGAGTGTACGATTGTGTGAGAGCTACATTTGACATTTGTTTATCACATACAAGAACAATAAGCAAGTGGTACTAGAGTGTGAATGGGGTACCTGTTTTTACAAGTGAGGCCTTCGAATTTTTAAAAGTGAAAGCTGTTGCAAATGAGTCAAACTATCCTCTCGTCTGCAGTGGATAATGGATGATACGTCACTGAGGCAACATGTAGAATTTGATGGCCGTCGGTACTTTGGCTATATTGATGTTGGATCTAATATTGACTCAAGATAGTTTGTCAGTATCGAAAGAGGCAATGGTGTTCTTTCCTGTGGGTATAAACGACAGCTGGAAGCTACCAGTTGGGTATTTTTTAATTGTAGGGATGAACGGAGCCCGAAAAGCTAACTTTGTGAGGAAGTGTATTGTTCTCGATGTGTCTGCAGGTGTTAAAGATGTGATGGTGCTGCATTAAATTTTTCCATGGCAACTGCACTTGCTTGTTCTTTGGTACCGTCAGTTTAGCGTATTACTTTCAATGTTTCTAAAAAAACACAAATCTGTTTCACTTTTGCTAGATCCCCCACAAATGCTTAAATTGATAAGGAGTACTCAGGAGACAAAAAAAGGGATTTACTTGAGTGTGACGGCATACCATATCATGAGTCTTCATTGAGGCACTACAATGATTCATGAAAATGAGGGTGTTCATCAGACTAATAAGTTACGTACAAGCCACATCACCTGGGTTGAAAACAAAATGAGGTAGCACTTGCTACTCAGCTCTTTTCTGACTCAGTAGCTGATATTTTAGAAGAAGCATATTCCCTGGGCATATCAGCTTTTGATAGGTCCAATGCTACTGTGAAGTTCATCAGAGTAATGAATCCTGCAGGGCTGTCCATAAATCAGTAAGAGTACGAGAGGATGGGGCACAGATCGTTGCAAGGTATCCCAGATATGCTCAATAATGTTCATGTCTGGGGGAGTCTGGTGGTCAGCGGAAGTGTTTAAACTCAGTCTTCCTGGAGACACTCCGTTGCCATGCTGGACGTGTGGGGTGTCGCATTGTCCTGTTGGAATTGCCAAAGTCCGTTGGAATACACAATAGAATTAAAAGATGCAGGCGATCAGCTAGGATACTTACGTACATGTCATCTTTCAGAATCGTATCTAGACGTATCAGGGGTCGCATATCACTCCGACTGCACACGCTCCACACCATTACAGACCCTCCAACTGCTTCAACAGTCCACTGCTGGCATGCAGGGTCCACCGTTTCATGAGGTTGTCTCCATACTCGTACATGTCCATCTCCTACATACAATATGAAACGAGACTCGTCCCACCAGGCAACTTGTTTCCAGTCATCAACAGTCCAATGTCGGTGTTGACGGGCCCAGGCGAGGCATAAAGCTTTGTGTCGTGCAGTCATCAAGGGTACACGAGTGGACCTTCGGCTCCGAAAACCCATATCGATGATGTTTTGTAGAAGGGTTCGCACGTTGACACTTGTTGACGGCCCAGCACTGAAATCTGCACAAATTTGCGGATGGGTTGCACTTGTGTCACGTTGAACGGTCCTCTTCAACCGTCATTGGCCCCGTCCTTGCAGGGTCTTTTTCCGGCGGCCGCGATGTCGGAGATTTGATGTTTTACCGGATTCCTGATACTCACGGTACACTCATGAAATGGTCGTACGTGAAAATCCCCACTACATTGCTACCTTGGAGATGCTGTGTCCCCTCGGTAGTGCGCCAACTATAACACCATGTTCAAACTTACTTAAAATTTGATAACCTACCACTGTAGCAGCAGTAGAAGTAACAACTGCGCCACTGCACTGCACTAATACGCGGGCTGTCATCGAGTCCGGTGACGAGGGAGGGTAAACAGCACGGCTGCTGTTCCTCCGTCGACCTCTCGGCTGGTTTGATGGCCTCTCGTTCGAATTGGCATCACGCTACTTCCTGAGATTTTCGTAGTAGTTTACTGCTGCTTGGTCCTCTGGGGCATGGTTCCTCCTGCCGGAGCGCCACTCTTCCTTCACCCACTTCTCCGCGAGCTGGTAGACATGCCCCCAGTCGCGGGGGGTGAAGATAGGGTGGGCGTTAAGAAGACGCAGGTCCTTCCGCGATACCACCTCGTGCAACAGGCCACGGGTGTGGCGAAGGTCGCACGGGTGGTGGGGAAGGGGGGGCCTTGAGACACTTTGTTGTCTTATATGGAAGTTGCCGACTTCAGCTCAGTGTTGCGCCTGTCTACATATCTCTGTTTTCGAATACGCATGCCTATACTAGTTTTTTAGACGCTTCAGTGTAAGTGCAGTGTATAAATCTGACAACAGCCAGGAAGTGCATGCTCTCAGATGGGACTGACAGTGCTGTCAGCTATGAACATGGCTACATCCGGTCAAGTTATTGCCTGTCAGATGTCTCGACCTGCATTTCTGTGTACATAGCGGAGGTTGCTGTGAGATATTTAGAGAGCAAAGTTCATTGAGAAATTTGTATCTCTGCAAGGAGCGGTGATGGTAACGACTCAGCTTACTCTTTGATTCAGAGGGAGAGTGGTGGTGGTCTTATTACACCTGCAGATGATGTAGTTGAAGTTTGCATATGTGCAGAACAAGTTTCCAACATTACAATAAAGATGCTAGTCGTGTTTGCCTTCAGAACTCCATTGACTTAATGGTTAGTGCACTTTTGAACAAGTGCATCAACAAACCTTTATTTCAGAATCTGAGTGCGCACATGACGAATCAGATACCCCTCAACAATCACTTTGTTTTCCTGCTAAATACAATCTCAGTACGGTATTTACAGACACGAATGGCCCATGCAGCAAGAATGGTGACTAATGAAAGTTAACCCTGTGGGGCTGTTATAAAAATAATTGAGAATGTGTGCAAAATTTAGTTTACTAAACAACATTTATTTTCCCAAAACAAAGACAGACATAAATTATGCGAAACAAGTTATTAATTGAATACCGTAAACAACTAACAGTTGGTTTAAGAGTACAATGGACATGGATCCTGGGTGGCAGAAGTGAGTGAAGTACTGTGGCCCTAAAAATGTGGATAACGCAATCTGAATTGATCTGCCGCTAAGCAGACTTTGACACATTAAATCTAATGTGGTTTCACTACATAGGTGAGGCTGAGAGTAAGTCTCAATTGAGATCTGTGCGCCCTGCCAATGTCGGAGCAGCAGTATGTTACCCTGTTTTCTTCGTGCAGCGATGTATCTTCTAGCTGGCGAAATGGGTGCGGTGGAGGTGAGACGTGGGGCGCAGCTGTGAATCGATCGCGGCCACAAAAGAAATGCAAAAATCTCAGTCTAGCTATCACGTAGACGGATCGCAATTTACTCTCTACTAGAGCCCTGAAATCATAGTAGATTTCAGTGTGTGACACACCCATTCGCTGGTCGTACCAAGGACCAGTTTGGGTCACCTATATGACAGAGTGCACAAAGATATCAAACGTTAAGACTTGTAAACCAAAAACAAATAAGTTTGCCCTCAGCAAACGAGTTGTCTGAGACATTTGAAGTCACACTACTCGCAAGTGAAGTCAGTCTCAGGACAGGTCCCAAGTACCAACCACACATGCCAGAGTGCCGACCAGAAGTCCTCTTACCACACCAAAGTACAGCGCCCAAGTGCTTTACACCTCGTCAGAAAAAAAAATCCATTTTCCCGCAAAGTGCACGAATGACACCGCCTTCATGCTGTCTTGAGCCAGTCATATGGCTCTATAGGTGATAAATCTCCCCTCCCACACGATAGCACAAACTCATGTCAACCCAGGGCAAGAATTCCGAAACCTGCGTCTCTGGAGAAAAAGGGAACTGTCAATTACTGGCTTTTTTATGTTTTCGCAGAAGAGGACGATGATTTTTCTCTAAATTCGTGTCGCTTCCTACACCAACAAGTGAACAGATACAATCTTAAAGATCTTAATCTAAATCACCTGTGTCTTGGAGCTTGCCAGTCCTAGGAGTAATAAAGATTCTATCTCTTAACGTTTCTCAGACGCTGGAGTTTCTTATACAGCTGAGGGAAGTGGGTCACAGACCTATTTGCACCCTCGGCGAACATGAAAACTTGTGAACTTTTCTACGATAAATACTGCGCTTACTTTGATGATAATATCCAGCATTTCATCAGCACCTGGTGAATATTTATTGGACAATAGACAATTCCTCAGGTGTTGTAGGAGACGTCTTGTATGAAGTTTTGAACACGATTGTTGTCTACCTCTATCTGGTTGTCTTGTTATGTATGGTAATCATGTGTTATGCTATATTTGAAAAGTAACGGTTAAATTTACTAGCCACTATTGAGGGGGCAGTTATTTGACTATTATTTTCATAAAGGAGTTGTGGTTTAGTGACATTGTTCTTGTTTCTTTCTTGATGATTTTCCACGTTGCTTAAATTTTGTTTATGGATTTTATTTGTTTGGCATTTTCCATTTTCATTGCTTTTTGATGTTACTCGTCTATATATTTACTCTCTTTAACATAGTTTATATTTTAGTGAAACACTGGTGTCTTTAGGCAGACTTGGTAGTTCAAAGAAGAATGCACCTACCTGGTACAACTGCTAATTTTAATTAATGAAAACAGCCTGTTGCATACTTGCTCTATCCCCTTTCTGTCCAATTGAAAATCGTGACGTGAATTTATCATGAGACAGTCTTTCGATTTCGAAATTTATGGGTATTTTGATTTTGTATACTATTTTGAACAGTTCACTGACTGCACTGAATATGACTAACGACGCTGCATTTCTTGCTCATACATTCTGTGTCAAATCTTTTAAATGGGTGTAAAATAACATTTGTATTATTACTGATATTGAGAAAATTTGAAAGATATTATCAATATTTTCAAGAATGGCATTGTATGAGTCTTTAGTATTGATTGACCCAGCGATTAATATATCAGTATTGCTCACAGTCAAGGCTTTAGATTATTACTTCTGAAAAAAAACTTTGCGGAAAGGAGCTTAATAAAACATTTAGTTTCATACTCTGATTAGCGTCTTTTTTCTCCAGGACGTTTCTGCAGTACCTGCCTTGATTGTCACTCACTCTTAACACTTTCGCTTTCCATACTGTGTTTCTTGACTTGTAACATTGTCCCACATGTTTAGGTGCTTTATCTGCCAGAATACTTCTGATATCTTTAACCACAAATTTGTTTTCGTTGGTTGGCATGCAAACACTGTCTTTAATTACACTTAAGTGGTGCGCTGCTGTTTCGCTAGCTGTCCTGAGAACAGTTCCATTATCTGAAAGTAGACTTCCTTCTTCTGAGGCATATTTTATTTGTGATGTTCGTACTGGAATCATATGAGATTGTCTTCAGTTGCGATTATCTGTGTTCAACATTTACTGTAGCCTACACCACATTTCACTGGCTACATTCACTTAATTTTTGCTATAAGTCATTAATTCTTACAAGTATTGCGTCGCTATCCCGTTGTTATACTTCAATTATTTTGTCTTTCAGTGTGAAGTCTGTTACGAGATTTTGATCTCCTTGTGACACCAGAATACAGTTATTAGTTTTCTGCTCAGACGTATCTTTAGCCTACAGTTATGTACTTCATCAACACACACACATACACACACACACACACACATAGTGTCTTCAACACCATTCTTTAGAGGCTTTGATCAAAACGAATTGGAAATTTTGTCGATTAACGTGAGCTGTAAAAACGTTAAGATTCTATTCTGTATCATTGTGGTATCTGCATATTGTAAAGGTCAATTTGTCTCATAATATTTATTGTATTTTATTATTTTTGTAACTCTTGTTCTGTTTTGTTATAAGTTCAGTAACACGTTATTTACTTCCTGTTTAATGACTTGTATGTATAACTGTAACAGATTTGCATTTTTTGGGAACGTCTTGCTATTAAAATTCCACAGTGAATTTAAAATAGCCTAAAAAGCTGATAGTTGGCTCCTAATTTGAAGTGTTGTGAAACTGAAGAAAATGTGTACTTTCTTTTTGTTACAAAGTTCATTGGTTAATATACCAGTATGATGTAGGAATATGGCTTGGAATTATGCTAAAAGATTGTATTTTTGCAGCTGCAAAAATTTTGTCATGGGATGTGAAATAAAGATATGACATGGTACTGGAATTTTTGTTTTTGTAAATAAAATTATCATCTAAGTACACACTCCAGAAATTATTTTTATAGACTTTATAGCTCACTATATGGGCACGTAAGTAAAATACTCTGATATGTGTATTCCTAACAATGCAAAACTACAGTCGTAGTGTTTTATGTGGCCTGTTTCTGTAGGCAGAATTAGTGCTTCAAATTTAATTCATAGCTGAATACACAATCAGTAGTTGGTGTTAAATTTAGTTAAAATCGTAACTGAATCGTAACTGAAATTCTTATCATGATTATGCAAAACGGAAGTAAAATCGTCTATGCTTTGGTAATACTAGGGAAAAAATTACAAGGACAAAGAAAAAGGCTTTACGTGAAAATTTATTTTACAAGGAATGCTTCTTGGTATGGAAGTTAATCCAATAATTTTCATACAATTTCAGCTTGTTCTTCCTAGAAAGCGTCACCTCCGTGCCGAAATGCTAATATATGTGACTATGAAAGATTGAAAAGGTCTTGTTTTGTGTATGCTGCGAGCTACTACTGTTGATATTTCTATTTTATTTAAAACAGGAAGAAAATGATCGGCTGTTTTGCCCTGATGCACCACATGCTCGAGAAATGAAAGCTGGCGTTAAATTTTTTCTGCTGTCTGATGTGAGTTTTCATGCACGAAAGTAGACCGTTTCAAAGCAAATGTTCAAAATTGTTAATTCAAATACTTCTTCGTCTGGAATTTTCATACAATGCTACCTTGTTCCTAGTAAAAACCGTCACCTCAGTGCCGAATATGTTAACATATGTAGTATACCCGGTAGTGAGATGATTAAAAAGGTCTTGTTTTGAGTGTACTCAGAGCTATTACTGTTGACACTTTGATCTTACTTCAAACAGGAATAAAACGATCGGCTGTTTTGCTAGGCTGTACATCATGCTTGACGAGAATTGGCGTTAAAATATTAGTTTTCAACTGGCTGATTATGAGAGTACATTCACGAAAGTGTTCTGTTTCAAAGACATACTCAGGACTGACTGTCAATTCAACGCATTAACGATATGAGGGTAGGTGTAACACAGGGCATCAACGAAAAGAAAAGACTTCTAGGAGTCCCCGAGATGGCGGACTGCCACGCACCTCTGGCTTCAACTGACGTCTGAGCTCGGCACCATAGAGTATAAATATCTATGGAGTGAGCATTCGGATGCGCAGAACGAGAAATCTGTCTGCAACATCTTCTGCTGCTCAAGTCACGTGGTATTGGGACGGTGCATGTTAGTCAATATAGCGCTTAGCGCGTTTTGAGTGTTATTACTTCGCTAGAACAGATAGATCACCTTCAGAAGTATCCTGAAACTTTGTATATGCTTTTTATAGAAATTTTAACAATTTTATAGCTGGAACTGAAATAGTTATAGAGCTGTGAAGAGCAATAGTATCGTGCTTTTCGCCACAGTATCGTAGCTCAGTTCAACTTTACTTACGTTTTTTCGGGTGCGGGAAAAAAAGTAACGGTCAACAATACCTTTTTAGGTTTTCTATTGCATTTATTCACGTTGTGGAATCTCCGTTCTAATTAATTACGTTACAATCATATTGGGTGGCGATGCATCACAGAAAAGGGGATACCGCGGATTTTCATTTTATGGAGCCATATTTTGACTCTCTGTTCATCTTTCGGGAGACTAGAATACAAAAATTATGTAATGTAGGAAGCTGTGTCATGCAGTAGCATTTAGGTACACACAAGGGTTTGAGGACCTGAATAAACTGGAGGAAATTAATCACACTGTCTTATATAAATTTTATCTGCACATGAATGTAGCACGAATACGTAAGCACTGACTGGCAGGCTAAACGCACTTGCAAATTTATCTAGCATTTCTCTCGTAAACACATGGACAAAAAAAGAATCGCAGAAATTTTCTCTACAATACAAGACATTATAATACCGCGTCTCGAAATTTTTAAACATATGAAGCGCCTCACGTCAATATGATATTCACTATTAGAGACTTTTTGTACGTACCTGTGAAAAGTCCTGCTTTCACGTACTTCTCTTTACATTGGTAGCAAGAACACTACTGCACCATGACAGTTATAACTACTAAAACATTTATAAATGTAAGTACAAACAGGTGAAAAGTGTAACATTAAAGTTTCGCTGCTACCATAAATTGCAGACAAGCAGTGACGTCCCACTACCACGTGACTAGCCCTGTTTGATGTAGAGAACATGCGCAGGACCTATGCTCACTCCACAAATATTTATATTCTATGCTTGGCACAGATAACGCCTTCGAATGCCGGACATTTGCCACGCTGGACATTTGCCACGCCGGACATTTGCCACACTTGTCCCTTCGCCAGGTAGCTTGAGTAGCGGTCCCTCAGGTGAGGGACGTCCTTCCCTGTACTACCTCTGTCCGCTTCCAAACCGCCATCTCTTCGTCTTACTCGATACAACCAGTACGTAAGGGACCTTCTTCTTCGACATCTTGGCCAAATACAGAGTTTCTTTTTCGAAATCAAAATATTTATAATTTTTTGGAAACGAAAGCAATACCGAAGATTATGTCAGTATGTAATTAGTTCTGCCAAGTATAAATATAGATTCCTCTGTCTGTACAGTAGCTTCCTTTCACGCTTACTGATTGCGATAGAAACAGTCCATCACCATGGGAGCAACAAGAAAGGAACGATGTAATGAGAATGCAAATGTACGTTAACCATTTCTTTTTGATCACTGCATTTGTGGCTACTTTAATTACTACAACTGCATACCCAAAAGACAATACGGAAAGAATAAATGGGTATATGAATGTTTGAAAAGAAGAACGACATACTCCATATTAATTTAGTCTCTAAAAACATTAGTTAATGAAGTGTAGTGGGACAATGTTCAAAACATAACTGAAAACACGTTCACTAAACAGAGATAAGAACATATATGATTGACATGTCATCTAAAGTCGACTTACAATTTTAAAATGTTAGAAAATACGAAATGAAGTAACAGAGAATGCTACGCTTGTAACGTACGTTGTTCTACATTGTTTAGCTCTGATATTTACAGGGTCACAGAGAAAGCATCTTAGGTTCTGGAGGGAAAAGCCGTAATTGTAATTATCTGCACTACAACAGAAACAAGAAGGACAACTTAAGGAAAATAATGTAAGCTCGCAATCGACTTTGAAGCAGATAGTTCCTGTGACTTAGTATGGGCAGAGGTTATATTCAACAACCGGAATAAATTAATAACTGGCTGTGACTTTTGAATTGCAGTTGTGTACTCACCTGATGGTGGCCGACGTCTCTGGGCCGAAATATCGTGGCAGAATGTCGACGGGATCCGGCTGGATACCCGGAAATTATTAGAAGAATAATGACTGGCTCCTTTTACCGATCCCCTGTCTCAGATGAAACAGTTGCTGAACAATTCAAAGAAAACTTGAGTCTCATCATAAATAGGTACCATACTCATACAATTATAGTTGGCAGTTACTTCAATCTACCTTCCGCATTTTGACAAAAATACATTTTCATGTACCCTATTGTAAATAGAAAACAACTTCGGTAATTGTTCTAAACGCTTTTTTTAAAAATTATTTTTAACAGTTAGTTGATGAGGCTGTTCAAATTGTAAATGGTTACGAAAACACACTTGACCTCTTAGCCACAAATAATCCTGAGCATCACGACGGATACAGGGATTAGTGAACACGCAGTCGTAGAGAGGCTCATTTCCGTAACAAAGAAATTCACCAAAACTAAACGCGAAATATATCTATTTATAAAAGCAGCTAAAAATTCGGGTGACGTCTTTCTAAGAGATAGTCTCCAATCCTTCAAAACTTTGTAAATGAAGACCATATGTGCCTTAAGTTCAAAGAAATAAATTAATAAGAGATGGAACTGATCCCACATGGTACACAAAACACGACAGAAATCTGTTGCAGGAGCACCGCAAAAAGCACGTATAATTTAGACGAACGCAAAATCTCCTAGATTCGTGAAGTTTTACTGAGGTTCGAAATTTGGTGCGGATTTCAATGCGAGATGCATTTAATAGTTTCCACAACGAAACTCGCTCTAAAAATGTGGCGGAAAATCCAAAGAGATACTGGTTCCATGTTAAGTAAACCAGCGGAAAGGCTCAGTAAGTACCTTTACTGCGTGACAGCGACGGTAATGTTACTGATGACAGTGCCACTAAAGTCGAATTAGTAAATGCATTTTCCGAAATTCCGCCGCCAAAGAAGACGAAGTAAATATTCCAGAATTCGAAATGAGAACAGCTGCAAACATAATTTAGAAGTAGATATCCCTGGCGTTGCAAAGCAACTGAAATTACACTGTCAGTGAGAGAGGAAATGATGAAATATCTTTCCAAGAAGTCTCTAATGTGTAAGAAAAGTAGGTCTAATACATTTGATTCTGATGTTCTTCAGTAACAATTAATTTTCAGTAGTAAGCTCCTTGCTTTTACTGATCTGTTTAAAGATGATCAACAATTTAGTAAGAAATTTTAATTTTTAAAGGACTGTATCTCAATGTACTAAAGTAGATTTACATCTACTATAAATGTTGGCAGCTCAACTTAAATAAAAACTATTTGAGGTGCCAAAATTGTCAACCTTAGGATCAGATCAGTTTTGGGATGTCAATTTCAGGTGCAATTCTAAGGTTCAGTTCCCATTTTCTTTTACAAAAGCGTATACTATCAGTATAACAAACCATGATATTTTAACCGATAGTTGTGATTCTGAAGCTTCAGAAAATTATTTATTTAATAGTATGGCCACAATATTGGAAGGTAGAAAAAAGTTATCTTAACATGACAACAATAGGGATACGTTTGTCAGGCTTGAAACACTTTTTAATTTTTACATTAAAGGCTGATTCGCATCACACTTTGCACAGGCTTTGGACCGTCAAAACGATAAATGACCATTTACCATTCTCAGCCTAAACACGCTGAACTAATGTACACTCTATTTACAATTACAGCTTAATATTAGCTCCGATAATGCTCTTTCAATATTTTGATAATTTTATCTCAGTAATCTGTGAGGACTCAGTGGTCTTCATAATTTATAATACATTATTTTTAACGTATTTTAGTCCAGTTTTTGAATATGGGCAACGGCTTTCAAGCAAGGCCTAATGTTGCCAGTCTCTTCATAATTGTTTACGATTCTCTCTATCCTGTCGTCCAGCTTCAAGTACTTCTTCTTCCTCTTCTTACCTTCAAGATTCATTTCCAATATCATGTGCATGCAGTTTGTGAGCTCTGCTTCCTTTTTCAAGCACCCCACCAAATAGTTGATTCTAGGGTGAGGGTTTCCAATAATACTATGTATTTTGTTGTGCCACCCTTCAACAGCATTCATCGTTCGGTGCCTTTTTCCGTTACAGTACCACATTTCTGTTGCGATATCCTCATTCTCTAGCCAGTTATCCATAAAGTAGTCAAATAATTGAGAGAACCTTCCGTTATCAGGAGCTTCTGGATGAATCTCAATCCATCCATTGCTTACGTCCTCCAGTTTTACAACTGCCAGCGCTGTACACATGCTGACGTGAAGTCTTGAATCCTCGTTCTAGCGGTACTCCTCAGTTAGACCGAGAGTGGGAATTCTTCTCCATAAACTCTTCTTCATGTGGAAATAGAATCCATTTATTTCAGTTGTGGGAAAAATTTGACGAATGGCCGATATCGCAGCTGCCTCAAAGTCCACCTTTATTTGTTTAGGACACCACTCAGAGACTGCCTGTTTTATTAAACGAAACAGACGAACACATGCGTCTTTCATCTTATTAGGGAGCAGTGCAAATACAGTAAGAAGAATGTTTGTTTCTTTAATCGGGCCTCCAAAGTCTATGTGTATGGTGTAGATCTGTGCAAACTGCTTGCTGCATCTCTTAAATGTTCCATCCATAAAAAGTGGGAACAAGTTTTTAAACTTTCTTTTCCTTTGCTTCCACTAAAAATCATTATCCTCACCTCTAATCTAACGTCTTTCAGAAGAAAACTACTGCCATCTCCAATTTTTAATAGATCTTCATGAAGATCAATTTCATAAGAGTTCTTAGGCTCTTGTTGGTTCCCTCGCTCTTGACTCTATCGACGACGCATGGTTCTCTTCATAGATTCTGAATTAAGCATCTCTATAACAAAATCATAAACTTTATTATGAAGATTTCCCATTTCATCCTCGTATATCTCCGATAACTGTGTAGTTTCTTCTCGAGACCTTCTCTTCGCACTTTCCACTTGCTTTCTCACTTCCAGAGCCGCATCGTCAGGTGGTCCACAGAGATGTTCCAATACGTTCAACGCTTGTCCGTTCCTCGAAAGCAGCTTTCCCTTGCAATGATCCGCTTTTCGGCGTAAGTACATCCATGTAACAACACCTTCTTTAGATTCCCTCTGTTTAAGATACGCATAACCTTTGTAATGAGCAGGAGGCCTGCCCTTGTTCGTTGTAATAACTTCCATACTGATGGTCACGTTAGGAACTTCGAAAGCAAACTGGGTGGGCGGAGGAGGAGGAGGAGGAGGAGGAAGAGGAGAGGGGGGAGGGGTGGAGACAAGGGACCTAACATTTCGGAGCAGATAAAATCGTGGCAAATGTTCGGCGTGGCAACTTTCCGGACACCAATGCCTTCTACCCTGTACTCCATTGACCGCAGATAACATAGACTGTGCATGGCATCATTTTACTGCAACCAACATCTAAGTCACGTGACTGGAAGCAGGAAGCCGAATATGTCATTACGCATTCATAGTGCACAGTTTGACAGTTTTGTGCTTTTTACTAGAAGCAGAAGTAATGATCTTCACCTATGCTCAGGTAAGTTTTGTTTTGTATCCTGCTAATTAGGTAAACTGACAAAAATCCCAGTTGTGAAAGTGAACTATGTTGATTCATAGTTGTAAATCTCGATGCAACAGTAGCGTTTTAAAATGATAGAACGTTAATGTCTAATTCACTGCAGGAATTCTCTACAGTATTTCCTAATATACTATGTCCATTGTTTTGGTATCCGTACTGGATTAAGGAGAATTCATAAAACATAAACACTTATTATTAGAAAAAATTGGATGTTATGGGTGTAAACGGATTCATCTCTTATAAAACTGTAATGAAACATTTCATATATATTGTTGACGAATCGCCAGAAAATTAATGCTGCCTGCCAGACCGATTGTTTGTCTTATAATCCTGTGGAAGTAGTGAATTAAGACTGACAGTGCAACGAAAACAGGCATTCACCAAATAAAACTAATTCTTTATTTGTCAATAGTTTTCAAATTAGTAGTTTCGAAAAAAACTAAGTTAATTGCACTAGTATAAGGCGTACAGTAACAATACGGGTCATTGATTGTTAAAATGGAAACTAGATTTCAGGTATAAATGAGAATAACTATCAGCCCCACTTCGGAATAACAGAGATTCCGATTGCTGCAAGGAGTTTAACTTGCTGCTACGAGTCACCTTACTTAGATGTTGCCTTCAAGCGTCAGCACGCTAGAGATTGGTGCGTGCGCAGTTTACGTTACTTATGATATATGCTGTACTCTAACTATCTTGTTTATTTCTATAGTAACAAACACATCTTTACCCTGAGACGTGAACTGCTTTATAAAAATAATTAAATGCAGAACCTTTTTATGCATTTTGGAATGCTTAAGTGTTGTAATTAAGAATTAGGATTAATTAATCGAAATAATTTTAATGCCTTGTGCAACGTTGTTATTATCTGAGTAGCTAGTTGTCAACTATAATTTTCATTGATAGTACTTTGTACAGTACACTATTTTTTGGTTCGTTGATGATATCTATAATGATTTATGAGCTTGTCTCGAAAGATCTGAAGGGGATCTTTATGATATTTTAGTGCTGGAAAGCTTATTTACCAATTCGATCAGGTACACGAGTGCTGAATGTTTTCAGAAATGCTCATACAGTATTTCAAAGAACCTGTTATCTTCTGAGATGTTAGACTGAGATCTATTGCGCTACTCCGCGAATTATTAGCAATGTATTGCACCTACATTTTTTTTCGATTTCCTCTTGTACTGGGTTGGAGTGAGCCTGAACGTTTTATCGGAGCTAGATACGTGGACACTCGTAGGCGGCAATTCTGACACAGTGCACTATCATTGGTGAAGACGTAAATGTGGATGATGCCATTTAGAAATTATGCAGTTGTCATGACGACTGGAAGAGAATTATGTCACACTCCACCCGTACTTGTCAGATGACGCGCTCTGATTTACCTGTTTCCAAAAAACGGGGTGTGACTATAGAAGGAATTGCGAAATTTGATCTGACTGGGACAGCTTAATTCGAGCAATGCAGTCAGTTTAGATGCTCTCTAATTGGCCTGCTAGCAAGAAATGGGTAGGGCTTAAGGAAAGGGGAAGGAGGGAAGAGTGGAGGAGGGAGTGCAGAGAGAGGAGAGTGATGAGGGAGGGAAGGGTCTAGGTGGAGGGATATTTCAAAGGAAGCGGTATGGTTCAGAAGGGGCATGATGGCAACCCTATTATCCAATGTCAAATTTGATCCAGGAAGTCTGCTGCATTTTTAGTCATGACCCAGAATACGCACTGCTCTCCTTCCATGACCCAGGACGTCAATTGCCTTTCTAATAGTTGGAAAATTAATGGAGAAAGGGAAAACTATCATCACAGACCTAATGACAGCAGTGCGTACAACGTGTGCAGTAACTTGTGATGAGACATGAATAAATAGTCTAACATTAGCGCTCGTATTGTAGATAACATTTTTGCAAATGGTTTTGTATAAAATAACTTTGCATACAGCATATATATTCACGAAAGGTAGATTATTTAGTAATTATATGTCAGTACCTAGACATCAGGTAATTTTCATTTAAACTTTCTGTGTATGAAGCTGTCAAGATTAATACACTCCTGGAAATTGAAATAAGAACACCGTGAATTCATTGTCCCAGAAAGGGGAAACTTTATTGACACATTCCTGGTGTCAGATACATCACATGATCACACTGACAGAACCACACCCACATAGACACAGGCAACAGAGCATGCACAATGTCGGCACTAGTACAGTGTATATCCACCTTTCGCAGCAATGCAGGCTGCTGTTCTCCCATGGAGACGATCGTAGAGATGCTGGATGTAGTCCTGTGGAACGGCTTGCTATGCCATTTCCACCTGGCGCCTCAGTTGGACCAGCGTTCGTGCTGGACGTGCAGACCGCGTGAGACGACGGCTCATCCAGTCCCAAACATGCTCAATGGGAGACAGATCCGGAGATCTTGCTGGCCAGGGTAGTTGACTTACACCTTCTAGAGCACGTTGGGTGGCACGGGATACATGCGGACGTGCATTGTCCTGTTGGAACAGCAAGTTCCCTTGCCGGTCTAGGAATGGAAGAACGATGGGTTCGATGACGGTCTGGATGTACCGTGCACTATTCACTGTCTCCTCGACGATCAGCAGAGGTGTACGGCCAGTGTAGGAGATCGCTCCCCGCACCATGATGCCGGGTGTTGGCCCTGTGTGCCTCGGTCGTATGCAGTCCTGATTGTGGCGCTCACCTGCACGGCGCCAAACACGCATACGACCATCATTGGCACCAAGGCAGAAGCGACTCTCATCGCTGAAGACGACACGTCTCCATTCGTCCCTCCATTCACGCCTGTCGCGACACCACTGGAGGCGGGCTGCACGATGTTGGGGCGTGAGCGGAAAACGGCCTAACGGTGTGCGGGACCGTAGCCCAGCTTCATGGAGACGGTTGCGAATGGTCCTCGCCGATACCCCAGGAGCAACAGTGTCCCTAATTTGCTGGGAAGTGGCGGTGCGGTCCCCTACGGCACTGCGTAGGATCCTACGGTCTTGGCGTGCATCCGTGCGTCGCTGCGGTCCGGTCCCAGGTCGACGGGCATGTGCACCTTCCGCCGACCACTGGCGACAACATCGATGTAGTGTGGAGAACTCACGCCCCACGTGTTGAGCAATTCGGCGGTACGTCCACCCGGCCTCCCGCATGCCCACTATACGCCCTCGCTCAAAGTCCGTCAACTGCACATACGGTTCACGTCCACGCTGTCGCGGCATGCTACCAGTGTTAAAGACTGCGATGGAGCTCCGTATGCCACGGCAAACTGGTTAACACTGACGGCGGCGGTGCACAAATTCTGCGCAGCTAGCGCCATTCGACGGCCAACACCGCGGTTCCTGGTGTGTCCGCTGTGCCGTGCGTGTGGTCATTGCTTGTACAGCTCTCTCGCAGTGTCCAGAGCAAGTATGGTGGGTCTGACACACCGGTGTCAATGTGTTCTTTTTTCCATTTCCAGGAGTGTAGTATTTTAATTTGAAATGTGTATGAATAAACAAATGACTGATGAATAAAAAATTGGTTGCCTGTTGCACTACAGTTTTGCAGCTGCATGAGACATCACATCCAAAAATTTATTCAGAAAATGCATAACAACATAATCCTACAAAAAAAAAAAAGCCAAAAGAAAAAATGGACAACTGATCTGAAGAGTTTCTCTTTATGGTGAAGTGCTTGAAAGAACTTGGATAACAACATTTAAGGAGCTATTGATAAAATCAGATTTACTTAGAGGATGGTTTCATAAAACTAATGCAGCTTTATCTTGAGCACTCACCCCTATGTAACATAATTTCCGTCTTCAAACAGTAGGTTGTAAACTTTGCTACCAGCATTTTACATAATTTGACGATTGTGGAAGAAATTTCAGCTTTTTTTTTAGAATGCGTAATTTGTATAGGGCCTAATTCTCAGCAAGCATCTAAAATTAAAATGTAGTTCAGGTGTTTCTGAAATTGTGCAGGCAGGTGAATTTCGAGTGCAACGTTACAGAGAGAAGGGACAATTGAAACAGACGTTTCATCAGAATTGCGGCACGGATTTACTAACGACGGAAGTCCGGTTGTTAAAGCTCAGTAAATGCGCGGCTGCTTAATTGTAATTGCGGACTTGGCATGGAGAAACTTTCAGCCGCGCCGCCGCGCTCACAAATGACCAGCCGGAAAGTGCTGTCCCTGGCGGCGGCTGTGGGAACTAACTCCGTGCTGCCGGAACGGACTCGGCTGCGAGGAATGGGCGGAAGTAGGGCCTGAAAGCCTGGTTTGGCGGTAATTGAAATGGAATTTGGCGACACTTGTCTACCAATATTTCCGACTAGCAATCCTGCGAATTCGCCGGGGATCAATCTTCTCTATAGAAGCACTTCGTGCAGCAGCGACTAGCTTCTGTATGCCACCGACAAACAGCGTTGGTACCGAACCATAAAAGTTAACCACTTCACATTCGTAATGAAAATTTCTTTGATGGCACATGAATACAGGATACTTTGAAACACTCAAGTCGAGAAAGGAAATTCGGTAGACGTCTCATGTACTTTACATTATGGCTGATATTCACCTTCATTGGCAGCGAACATAATCTGTCACGAATATATCCTTCTGGAAACAGAAGTATCGCCGTCAAAAACGTCCCAGAAAACCATTAACAGCTGACGAAATAGTATCAAAGTGAGATTTTAGTAAAGTTTCTGTATCTATCTTCGCCAAATGCGTAAACCATTGCATTTCTTCTTCTGCAGCATCCCGCATGACTACCTTTCTCCATTTTGTTCAGAAAATCTACTCATACAATTCTTGCACAAACATAAATTCCTTGGATGCCAAACAAGCCTACGACTGTACACTTCTTTGAGGTAGGGATGGCGGTTTTTGCAGAAACAACTGGTGTTCGGTTATGCCTTCTTTTTTTCTGCTCTCCAGTGTAACCTGACTGTTAAAACCACTCAGAAAAACCAGTTTCTGAAATACTCTTTTTTTGGGTTTCTTCCTATTATTTCCTGTAATAAACATAGAAATCAAACAAGGATTTAAAAAATTTGACTCTCTCAATCTCAAGACAAATAGAATCGAAGCATTAAATTAAATAGTCCGTTCGCTGCTTTTCTTGAGAGGCTATAAGCTGTTGAATACTACAAAAAAATCAGCTATATTCTCCTCAAAAATTGTGTTGTAATCGGAAATCACTGTATAGGCGTTACGAATAGTCAGTGCTAAAGGGTGAAAACGGGATTTAAGAACATTGTTTTTCGTGTTAAATTGTCGATTTTCAAGGGCTACAAACAGATAATGGCATATTATGTAGACACAGGTCAGCTACTTCCCGTTTTTATTGTATGACACCAATGAATCGTTGTTAAATTTTTAATTTATTACTGTCACAACACTTTCCTTTTTAATTACTTCATAGAAACGACAAACAAATCTTTACTCTTTTAAAGCAAATGAAGCATTGTATTCCATTGCTACGTCACTTTGTAAAAATATTTTCAGATTAGTGCCGCTGCCATTCTGCAATACAAAAAACATCTGAGACAAACTACCGTATAGACCACCAGATGGAGGCAATTCTTTCTTTCTTATGGACTTTCGGGCCGTGCCCATACAACCATCTCAACAATGCAGTGTCGTCTCTCACGATTCGAACGTAAGGACAACACAAGGCCCAGTCCCCGAGCGGAGAAAATCTCCGACGCAGCTGGGAATCGAACCCGGGACCCCTTCGGTTAGTAATCCTCCACGCTGCCCACACAGCTACCGAGGAAAGTTACTGTCTCAGCAATGCTGTACCAGTACTTATCCCTTGTGTTTGTTGCTCCTTTCTGTCGGCATTGTTGCTCAAATACCACGGATCACTTCTCCCAGTTTCTATAATAACACAATATTTCAAACCGATGCAAAATTCCTCCTTTTTAAAGGATTACTTTAAAAGGAAAAATTTTAGCAGTGCTGCTATGACTGATTGACATTTCGGGATTTTTACTCGGTTGTTAGTAAAAAATGAAAAATGCCTGTTATAACGGAGATCAGTTAAATACCAAAAAATACCGATTATTCAGAAATGAGAAAAATGATCGAATGGCATTGTTGGGTAGGAGACCCCGTTTGGGGGAGTTCGGCCGCCGTTGTGCAAGTCCTTCTTAGGTGACGCCACATCGGCGACTTGCGAGTCAGTGATGATGAAAGACACACAGCACCCAGCCTCTTGACGGGAATCGAAACCGGGGTCCCTGCGTGGTAGGCGGTAACGCTACCGCTACGCTACGGAGGCGGACCACTCAGATCAAAAATACTGTTATCGATTTTAATCGGTCGGTTTTTGCCATCCCTACTTAGTGGCATGAAATTCACACACCAGGCCTGTGAGTTTCTAAAGAATTGTAGGACACCTTTGTCACAGTTTGCGGTGCACACTCCCGTAATTTCCATCCAGCCTCAATTTGAGCCAAGGTTCTGTACTCCACGTACATGGCCAACCTGCTCAATTCATTCGTTTCGTCCTGTTCGTCCCCACCAGTTTCTCTATGGCACTGCTCTTTATAGTCTTCTGCCCAATCCTCAACACACCCTCCGATAATTCGCTGAAAACTTTTACATTTGCATCCAGTCTGTGGTACCTTTAGACGAATCATTGCTAGACGATGGTGCACTTCAGAAATTTTTCATTTCTATATAGATAAAGATCAGAGGTTCATCAAGATGAATCGAATGAAATATCTTGTCTTGTGTCATTCCTACCTCACCGTTAGCTCCACGTATCTACCATAACAAAACATTTGGTTGCAAATCAACTTGAAAGTTTCATGTACCACTAAACACAAAGCTTGCAAAACAATATAATCACACTACGTGATCCATTGATATTTATGCCGAAGATATCTTTATGTAACATATAGTTCTGTTTCTTTGGTACATCTGTCTTATGACAAGTATAGAATGTACCCTCACTACTTTTATCTGTCAGATGCCTCTTGCGTAATTTGCTACTAAGTTAATTTTTAATGTCATTCACTATTCCAAGACTTGTTCATCCTCTCTCTCTCTCTCTCTCCCCCTATTCCCTGTAATCTTTGCATCGATAACTATTCGTTGCAGTCAATTTCTTTGTAACACATGCCGCAGTCAAGATTGTTTTCTTTACGCTTGTCGTTCCCACCAGTTTTCTTTTCTCTCCTGTTCTTATAGGTACTGCTTCATTCGTCGCTCTGTCAGACTCTTTCACTTCGTAATTGTACAAATATCGCTCCTATACTGGAAGAATCGAAGCTACCCTTAGACTCCTGCTACAGTGCAACGGTATCGCTGACGGGGATGCCTCGTAGTTCCACAAAGGCGAGATGGCTCCTGGAAGTCGTTGATGCGGAGTGAGTCAGTCGGACAGGAGCACGCTTACAGAGCAGATCCCGAGTGACTGCTCTTCTAAAAGTGAAAGATTTTGCTGACAACTGCACCAGAGTTAAAACGCGGGTAGAACGCGTATGTGTGTCAGCAAAGTTAGCATTTTGAAGCTCAGAGTTATACTTCGTATCTTGGAGAATTGTAATGTAATGAAACAGCGATCGAGTGACAATCGCCCTACAGTTGTAAACTCACACAAGCGCGTGATGAATGAGTGACTGCAACTGTAGTATGAATGCAATCTGAAGCAATAGGGACGTGTTACTTGATTTTAATATGGAACAACGTAACTGTATCGTACAAAAGCGATCACGTATTAAAACTTCTTCATTATTAACAGAATATGTATGAAACAGGCGAAATACAAGAAGAATATAATAATTCCAATCCCAAAGAAAGCACGTGTTGACAGATGTGAAAATTACCGAACTATCAGTTTAATAAGTCACAGATGCAAAATACTAGCGCGAATTCTTTACAGAAGAATAGAAAAACTAGTAGAACCCGACCTCGGGGAAGATCAGCTTGGATTCCGTAGAAATGTTGGAACACGTGAGGCAATACTGATCTTACGACTTATCTCAGAAGCTAGATTAAGGAAGGGCAAACCTACGTTTCTAGCATTTGTAGACTTAGAGAAAGCTTTTGACAATGTTGACTGGAATACTCTCTTTCAAAATCTGAAGGTGGCAGGGGTAAAATACAGGGAGAGAAAGGCTATTTATAATTTGTACAAAAACCAGATGGCAGTTATAAGACTCGAGGGGCATGAAAGTGAAGCAGTGGTTGGGAAGGGAGTAAGACAGGGTTGTAGTCTCTTCCCGATGTTATTCAATCTTTATATTGAGCAAGCAGTGAAGGAAACAAAAGAAAAATTCGGAGTAGGTATTAAAATCCATGGAGTAGAAATAAAAACTTTGAGGTTCGCCGATGACATCTTAATTCTGTCAGAGACAGCAAAGGACTTGGAAGAGCAGTTGAGCGGAATGGATACTGTTTTCAAAGGAGGGTATAAGATGAACATCAACAAAAGCAAAACGAGGATAATGGAATGTAGTCGAATTAAGTCGGGTGATGCTGAGGGAATTGGATTAGGAAATGAGACACTTAAAGTAGTAAAGGAGTTTTGCTATTTGGGGAGCAAAATAACTGATGATGGTCGAAGTACAGAGGATATAAAATGTAGAATGGCAATTCCTAAAGAAGAGAAATTTGTTAACATCGAGTATAGTTTTAAGTGGCAGGAAGTTGTTTCTGAAAGTATTTGCATGGAGTGTAGCCATGTATGGATGTGAAACGTGAACGATAAATAGTTTGGACAAGAAGAGAATAGAAGCTTTTGAAATGTGGTGCTACAGAAAAATGCTGAAGATTAGATGGGTAGATCACATAACTAATGAGGAAGTGTTGAATAGGATTGGGGAGAAGAGAAGTTTGTGGCACAATTTGACTAGAAGAAGGGATCGGTTGGTAGGACATGTTCTGAGGCATCAAGGGATCACCAATTTAGTATTGGAGGGCAGCGTGGAGGGTAAAAATCGTAGAGGGAGGCCAAGAGATGAATACACTAAGCAGATTCGTAAGGATGTAAGTTGCGGTAGGTACTGGGAGATGAAGAGGCTTGTCCAGGATAGAGTAGCATGGAGAGCTGCATCAAACCAGTCTCAGGACTGAAGACCACAACAACAACAATAATTTTGGATCGAACAGAATCGTGGAACAATGTGGGAGAATAGACACGGCATGCGTTGTAGGCTCACGGGCAGAACTTTAGTTATCGTCGCATGTAGCGTGGGAGTAAGTTCGCCTTTTACAACTGGCTACTTACTAATGTCCGATGCTTAATTTTCCCAACTAGCCAGACTACAGCAAGTATTAATTACCTATAGTTCTCGATGAAAGCAATAAAATAGAGGGATGGCTTAGAACTTTTAGCATTCTTCACTTTAACCACATTTGAAAACCATCTAATTACTTCTATGATTATTATTTTTTTTTTTTGGACTGCCCATAATTCGCTCCATACAGTTCTATATTCCAAACAAAAAGCTTGCTGAATTTCTTTCTTAATTCTGTCGAAATTCTTTTTGCTGTCAACTTACCTTTCACCTTGCCAAAAGCTGTCTTACCCACAGATACTCTGCTTCTGATTTTCGCCACGCACTATCTATTTTGTATCATCAAACTTCTATAGTACCTCAAATACTGTTTTTGTTTTAAGCTCTTTTTTTTTACAATGATATTTGGAGGACACTTTCATGTTTCCCGATTCTCGTTACTTTAGTATTTACTACAACTGTTCCCATTCCATACGCTTTCCCATTTCTACGATGCTCCGGATCATAAACTGTATTTCTTCCTCTTATATAACCAACACTCGTCATAACCTCTGAACAGTTTGCATTAGGACAGTCAAATTGCACGATTGGCCGAGGGGCATGATGGGAATTAGTAAGCACATGTTTGGTTTAGGCCACTCTCAATTTTTGGAAATTTGTGGTAAGGTTCTATGGGACTAAACTGCTGAGATCATCGGTCCCTAGGCCTACACAATATTTAACCCAACTTAAAGTAACTTAGAGTAAGAATAACACACACACACCCATGCCCGAAGGGGGACTCGAACCTCCGACAGGGGGGGTGGGCGGAGGGTGGGTGGGTGGGAGGGGGGGGGGAAGCTGCGCGAACCGTGACAAGGCGTCCCCCTAGACCGCTCTCAGTTGGATCGGTTCGTCACTCAGCAAAACTGGTCTCTTTGGGGGACTGAGAATCCGCATTTCGCGATCGAGAAGTCTCTTCACCCTCAATGGGTGACTGTGTGGTGTGCAATGTCCAGTCACAGAATAATCGGTGCGGTATTACGTGATGGCGCGGTGACTACCGAACGGTATGTGTAGGTTTTGGAAGACGATTTCATTCCCATTATCCAATGTGATCCTAATTTCGACAGTAGTGTAGTTCATGCAAGACAGATCTTGAACCCCATCAGAGCAGGAGTGTGTTTGATGTCCTGGAAGAGCACTTTGGGGACCGCTTTCCGGCTCTGGGATACCTAGAGGCCACTGGCGTGGGCCTCGATTGGTCGTCATATGCTCAGGATCTGAACACATTCCTTCTTGTGGGGCTATATCAAGGACAAGGTGTACAGCAATAACTCCAAACCATTTCTGATCTGAAAACAACCATTCAGGAGCTCATCGACAGCGTCAATGTTCCGACACTTCAGCGGGTCATGTAGAATTTCGCTATTCGTGTGCCCCACATCATCGCCAATGATGTCAGGCGCATCTAACATGTCATAACCTAAATCCGAATATCTGTAGTGACGTTTACATGTTGAAGAAAATGTGTGCATGACGTTTACATGTTGAATAAAGTGTGTGCACGCTGTAGTTTGTAACTAATGTACTTTTTTTCATATAGTTCAATATGCTGTACATCCCCACCGTCTTCTCATTAGCCATAATATTCAGTGTACCGGTAGCAGAACAAATACATTTTCAGGAGCTTCACTGTCTTCAGCGGGGTAGTTGGTTGAACTTCCGTTCTCTAAGTAAAAAGAATCAGCAGCAGTTCAAAAAATCGTTTCCACCGCAGAATTAAGGAAAGAAAAAAAAATCCGAGTTTTACGCAGGGAAATACGACAGACTGTATCATACAGTAAAGTGACATCACTTTCGCGTCTTCTTAGGACACTTGGATCACCAGTTAGCATTAAAATAGTTTATAAACATCTAATGCTGAACAGTCTTAGACAGGAGATTCTTAGTGAGACAGTATGCTTGTTTTGCCCGTTTCATGAGGCTGTCTCCTAGTATAAAATGACCTTGCTTTATTCTGCTGTCTTTCTGCGTCCTACAAGCTTCAGACGTCTCCATACATGACTAAGTATCGTCAATCATTACGGCATATTCTGAGGTGGGACAGGGTACCAGCCCTCCATTCACCTACTCAGTTGTGGGTAGCTGCCTAAAAAACCTCACCAGTTCCGCCGTGTCTCCCCGAATCCCGGAAGCGGTGAGCTAAAGCGCTTGCACAAGTCACACGTTACTGAAGTCTTATATTAGAGAATTTCCTGAGGACATCTTCATGTGATTACGTCATCGCTTTTTTTAAAAAAAATGCGTTCGATAAATTATACAAGAAGATTCTTTCTTGATCCGTTGGGAGTCTGCATACTGCTCAATCATCATATTGTTTAGATCAGCGATTAAGTAATGTATTTCGGTTCTCAGTAATTGCAATTGGATGCCTCCTTCTCGTTTTTATTTGAGTTCAACATCAAAATGCTTTAATTCCGAGCAGCAGTGCTTTCAAGCAAAGTCAGAGAGTCATTTTCTCCTCCCACGAGTAGTTTCAACAACTTTTAGTCAGGCGATGCCAGAAGTTCCTGCTGAAGAAGCGAAGAAGCTGAAGAAGTCACGAAGTCAGTGTCGCCTTTTCATCAAATCCTAGTTTTTGTTGTTTAGTAAGCTTTTATGTAGGGCTCGTCAATTTGTAGTTCACACAGAGCTTCTTAGAAATGCGAAGAATTGCTCCGTCGGCCTGGCTACCTTAGATCTGTACTTCGGACGCTTAATTATTCACAACATAATGCTTCCTTTACAACACGGTAGCTTGATTCATTTATGAAGTCTTTTGCTATTCTCGTTAGAGAAGGTCTCTTTCTCAACTGTAAAATACGTCATTAGTATTCTTCTCCTGCCTTTCTGAGCTATGGAATACTATTCAGTCTTACCGAAGGAAAGTATCAACGAGCTTTTAGATCTACTTTTATCTCCTTTTCTGATTAATGTTGGCGCTTGACGTCACGCTCATCTTTTCTTAGTCGATCTCAATGCATTTCTTCACTTGCGTCCGGCCACTTTGTTATTAAGTAATTGGAATTTATTGAGTTTAATTTAGAGCTTGTACGATAATTTTCATTGTCTAAAGCACCAGCCTCTCTATACTATAGAAATTCTATTCTTTACATCAAGACGTTAAAGTAAAGTAAAGCAAAGACACGGATTATTTTTTCAGCTCTTCATTTCTTCGTTTTAAGATTAAATGCATGTACTATGCTACCGCGAGCTATTAATTTCTGCACGTTTACAGAATTTATTAACAAAAGTAGGGTTTTTAGGAGTAACAATTTAGAAAAAAATATTTCCACCTCATACTAAACAAAAATTACTCCATTCCTTAGCCCTGCCATATCTTTACTACTGTGATGTAGTTCAACATTTATGTTTAGCCTTGATGCGACCGGATAGGCTGCGGTTTCTCACTAGCTCTCTTTCTTTTATCGGTTTCATTGTCACCGACGTCCTCAATAATTTCCCGAAAATACACATAATTATTTCCTAACTGCAGCAGCAGATTGGAATGCTAAAACTTTTTTTATCTCCTTCTCAGTATTAATCCTACGATTGTGAAATAAACCAGCATCTTCTCTAAAACAACTCTGAATTCAAGAGGAGATTAAATTTTTATCTTTTACCATCGGCGTGGCTCCTCTCTCGGCATATCCCAGTTGTTTTCTCTCCGTCCAACATGGAGCCAGCATCTCTGTCACACTGCAAAATACCTAATCCTATCTCATCCCTTTCTACTTGTTTTCTTCCTTCCAGTCAATGTATTAAGGTTACCTCATTATTTCTCTCTTTCCCTCTAACCAGTTTAAGTGAGTAGTCTTTACTTGTACGTGTGTTTTATCGTAAATACAAATCTGTGAACGTAAACTGACAACCTAAATGTGCTACTGAGTTCAAAGCCACGTCACTTACATGAAACTGAAAAGAAATCTATGGGTGTGAAAACCGATCTCATTCATAATCAAATAAATAAGCAAACCAATAATTTCACGCTCAGTACACTTGTTCAATACGACTGTTTGAAAAAACATGTAACTGTATAAAAAAACCAAACTGTAATATCCACCTGCATAAGAATATAAACTGAAACAGCAAAAAATTTCTGAAATTGCAGAAATAAAGAAACAGGCAGAACCTATATTATGCAAAGGTTACGAAACAATCACGTATTATGAATCCCACCTGCAAAATGAAGTACTGGCAGAAACAGCAATACAGAAAGACTCCGCAACAGCTAAAAAAATACTGCTAAAAACTATCTACTGTTGGTACAAGGAAACTGGTTCATAATCTTGACACAGAATGCAAATGAAACACATGACTAAATATTCAGTTAGGAAGGAACTTATCAGAGAAAACAATTATAAACTCTAATATGAACATTCATTTAATCCAAATCAACTCAGAAAATCAATCAATAGAATAATTATCAAAAACTTGACTGCGATGAGGGTGAAGTGGATCAACAATACAAGTCTACAAAAACCAAAATAAACTTTTTATCTCTTCAAATAATACCTTGTTCTTTAGTTCAAAACCTTTTTATGTCCGTATGCTATCCAACTAGTGTTCTGAGGCATCATTCCTCCTTGTAATAAATCTGCAATTCACGTTCCAAAAGGACGTCCATGCATTACACTGTACACTCAACTAAAAACCCACATGCAGCATACCGCAGATATCCACTACTGGCTGTTATAGATTCTACGATTCCACAGTGCTGCCATCGCAGACACTTTCACTGACCACAATTCTTAAAAAATATCATTTTCCTTTACAAAAATTAACACATCCAATAACATCATCAAAAAAGCCACATTACACAAGTCACCTTCTTCTCTATACTGATTCCATGTGAACTGCTGCTGCGATTCACTTGTGTTATATGTCATCATTCGCATTCGACAAAAACTTATTGAGGAAATTCCTAACATAATGTTAATAAAACTGACATTTCTGGAATTCTATACAGTGTATCCATTACTATATTATTATTGTTATTATTCGCACTACTATCTGATTACTGTTGCTATGTGTTGCTCATGTGCTATACAAATTATAATGTTGACTCATCTAAAAAAAAAAAATGGCTCAGAGCACTATGGGCCTTAACATCTCAGGTCACCAGTCCCCTAGAACATCGAACTACTTAAACCTAACTAACCTAAGGACATCACACACATCCGTGCCCCAGGAAGGATTGCGCGGTTCCAAACTGACGCGCCCTGAACCGCTCGGCTATCGCGGCCGACACTCATCTACATCTACATCATACTGGACAAGCCACTTACCGGTGCATAGCGGAGGGTACTTCTGTTAACACTGATCCATACTATCCTGTTCCATTCGCGAATGGAGCGTGGGAAGAATGATTGTTGGTAAGCCTCTGAATTGGCTCTAATTTCTCGAGTGTTCTCCTCGTGAACATTATGCGAGACATATATGGGGAAAGTAAACTGTTGTTTGATTCATTCCGGGAAGAGTTATCCAGAAAAGCCTCCCTGTGATGCACAACGATTCTCTTTTAACGTCCACCTCTAGATTGTGTTGAGTATCACTGTAACGCTCTCGCTCCCACTAATCTTCCCTGATATTTTACGGTAGATACTGCTTCCAGCAGTTTGTTATCACTAGTGTGATTGTACAGTAAAGGATTTATTTTTCTATGTGTGCCCAATTTGTTACGTTTATTCAACTTCAGGGTCAACTGCTAGAGCCTGAACCATTCATCAGCCCTCTACATGTCTATAATGTCTTCTGGCCTTGCTACTTCCTTATACATCTATGAACAGTCTCATCGAGATTCCGACACTTTTCACTAGGTGATAAATATGCTGTGTACAGGCTAACAGTCCTATCACAGTTCCTTGGGGTACTCCGAAAATGAAGTTTACATCAGTCGACTTTGTACCATAAGGGCGACGTCTGGAGTTCTATCTGCAAGTAAGACCTGAATCCAGTCGCACTGACGACGTCTGGTTCGGCATGTAGGCAAGGGAATAGTGTGACATTCGTATCTTTCCGACGTGCGTGCGTTAAATGGGGCAACGTGAACTAGGCGCCGTTACTACCAATCGCGTTCGAAAAGGATCGCTGTGTTCTTATTCTTTACTTTTATTCCGAAGTCAAATACCGATAGACTTCCGTCGGAGAATGATAAATATACACCGAAGAGCCAAACTGGTACACCTACCTAATGTCGTGTGGGGCCCCCATGAACACGCAGAAGTGCCGCAACACGACATGGCAAGGACTCGATTAATGTCTGAAGTAGTGGTGCTGGAGGGGACTGACGCCATGAATCCTGCAGGGCTGTCTATAAACCCGCAAGAGTACGAGGCGGTGGAGATCTCTTCTGAAAGCACGTTGCAAGGCATTCCAGATATGCTCAGTAATGTTCATGTCTGTGGAGTTTGGTGGCCAGCGGAAGTGTTTAAACTCAGAAGAGTGTTCCTGGAGCCACTCTGTAGCGATTCTGGATCTGTGGGGTGCCGCATTGTCCTTCTGGAATTCCACAAGTCTGTCGGAATGCACAATGGACATGAATGGATGTAGGTGATTAGACAGGACACTTACGCACGTGTCGCCTGTCAGAGGCGTACCTAGACGTATCAGGGTTCCTATATCACTCCAACTTCACACGCCCCACACCATTACAAAGCTTCCACCAACTTGAACAATCCCCTGCTAACATGAAGGATCCATGGATTCATGAGGTTGTCTCCATAAGCGTACATGTCCATCCGATCGATACAAATTGAAACGAGACTCGTCCGACTAGGCAACATGTTTGCAGTCATCAACAGTCCAATGCCGGTGTTGACGGGCCCAGGCGAGGCGTAAAGCTTTGTGTAGTGCAGTCATCAAGGATACACGAGTGGGTCTTTGGCTCCAAAACCCCATATAAATGATATTTCACTTAATGGTTTGCACGCTGACATTGATGGCCCAGAATTGAAATATACCGCTATCCCCATCGAGGTATATCAACAACACCAGTCTAGTTAATGTTTCTGCTGATATTCTCATTTTTCATTTATTTATTGTGTCATAATTCCTGTAATACACATGTATATGCTTCTTTCTATTCTTTTTTAAAGCCTGTATTACTACAAATGTTATTTGTTTTGTTATGTTCTTTACTATATTGATGTTTTCTTTACATTTGTAATTGTATTCTTACGCTGTAAAATTGTAATTGTATAGACACCAGTTCTCCAAGTTAGGTAAATAGCAGGGATTGTTTTTACTGCACACGTTTCTCTGTTGGTCATAGTATCTTTATCAAATCTTAGAGACTATATGACTTTGTTAGTGCTTGCAGGTGTGTCGATAATTCAGCAAAGGATTGGTTGACAGCATTGCTGGTTGTAAGGACATGGCAAAAAAGTGAGTGCAGAGATTTGTAATATGCATCAATACTGGCTATACAGTGGTGGCTCATGGACTTGCTGTATTATCCTCAAGACTCTTCAGTTGTGATTGTGCACCCACTTAGTTGCAACGGGTGGCTGCTGGCCATCTCTACAAGGATTGCAGTGGATCCGCACTGTGGCGTGCGCAGTATTCGTGGCTTGATTATGTGTTGTGCTATTTCAGCAAGATCACCAATAAAACCAGTTACCTAATATCAACGTAACAAGTCGTTTGATCTCAACATTGCTTTTCCCGGCTAATAACCACCACTTTGCTAAAGAAATCTCCACCTGAGACTTGCGTAGCAATGTTGTCTGTAAAGTAAAGTAGTGTAAATGGCACTAAATTGCTAATCGTTTATCAAATTTAATGCAACTGTTATATGAGGTGGAAGCAGTTCTCTTTAGCAAAATGAACAGTTTATCACACAATACTACACGTGCACAACACTGACGTACTTTTACTGTTAAAATATTTCATGAAAGCAGTGCAAAATAATCAGCATTCATACATCAGCAGATAAGAATTTGTATAACGTAATGTGCTATCTGCACTGTATTTAAAGATTCAATCTAAGTTGAATTTGTCTTTTGAAAGTAGCTTCTGGGCCACCAGTCGACATTTATTATAGTCATTATTTATAACCAACAACATTTGTGTCTGATAAAATTTCTATTGAAAACTGCCGCTGCAATATTTGACTAAGATGACAAGAGACAATCACTTATCGATTGTCGCATCAGATCCTATTTTACCACAAACAAATAAAATGTATTAAATCATTTTGCTTTAGCCTCATTGTGCACTAATATTTGAAAATATTCTCAATAAAAATTGCTTGTTACTTTTCTACCACTTACTAATAAACTGCGCTGTAAATCACTAACTAATGGCTGCGCTCCTTAGAAGCTGAGCGGAAAAATTAACACTTACATAGGATGAGGATTACAATGGATTACACTTTGAAATATATAAAAATCATTTCACATCCAAAATAACTCTACTTTGCAAATATTAATTAACAACAAATTATAGTTTCTTACAGACCCCAGTGTCACATCAATCGCTTCCAGTCAGTTCAATGGTTCGAAGAAGAAGCGTCATTGATCTACAATTATCACATAAAACCAAAGGTGATTTATATTGTCTGTTTTCCATGAACATTGTCTGAGATATTATTGACACAGAGGATTAAATTATTAAACAAATAATCATTATTTATTATTATTTTTTAGTGTCGATGAAGTCCTATTGATTGATAACACGATAGTGTTCGATCAAATTCCACAAACAATTCTGTCGTGAAAATTATTCTGAGTAAAATATAGTCGTGGATATTACAGAACGTTTGGTGGCCCACCACTATTAAGACTATAACGGGTCTGCTATGTGGTGACCTACCAGTACTACCAATATTCTTCAAGACCTCGACTGATACTACAGTGGGTCTGCTCTGTGGTGACCCAGCAATTCCACCAAAATTCTTCAGGACGTTAACTGATAGCGATGTGGGTCTGCTCTATTGTGACCCATTTACAATCTTACGATACCCTTTCTAAACTCCATGTCAAGAGTCAGCACTGTGTTTCTGCGGGGAGGACAACTCTACTTCTTCAAGACTGCAAGGTTGTGCACTGCTTACTTATGCATTTTCATATGCTGCTCTGCCTATGTGCATAAAACAGGCGTAGACATCTCTTTTGATTAATTGTTAGGAGTGTCTTTAGTGACTTTATTAACCAAACGCGTATTACTCAACCTACGTGTGAGTCTGCACTATTTCATATTTTTAATCTAAAAATTTTAACAACTTAGTCTTGACCACTGCCCAAAACAGTTGGTAAAATTTTTTGAGGGGAGCAGGAGGGCTATGTAAATTGCCCGTTTATGTTGGCAGCGCTATAGATTGTGTCAATATCGCTGACCTCTGCGCCCTAGGCAAGAGATTCTGTGGCTGGACGGACTTGCAACTAGCGAGTGGAAAGGGAAGTGTATGGACATGATATTCTTAGTGGAGGCTCTGTGTTGGTAGTACATGCATTGTAAAGTGAGATGAAATGATGTTTTTATAAGAAAATACGCAAGGAAATGTTTGATGTTGGATATTTGTATATATGGTAATGTTTGGCCAGTGGAATAATTGGCAATTATATAAGTTTTGGATCTGGATGTCACATGAATAAGGTAAAATTTTCTAAGTACATTGCTTGCTCTTCAACAAAATCTTTCTTTCGCTAATCATATGCCTTCTAGTAGTCAGAGTCTATTGTAGTTAGAATCTTTGGGTCTAGTTTAGCAGGGGATACAACCCGCCGGCTTTGACCAATGACGTCAGAATTTGCCAGAGAGCATGTATTATGGAGATCAAAGAGCTAAGAATAATGTTCAGAAACAAAGGAATGCAAGAGCGAAAAACTGTACTTCACATATGTAAGGCCAGTAGTATTTTCACGTTAACGATATAGCGTGTTTGTATCTTAGTATTTCTCCGCAAAATACAATGGAAAGAAATGAATGCAATATATTACTAGCAAAGAATACATCACGTTACATGTTGCATCTCGAAACGGTTTCGAACTGTATTGCTTAAGTGCAGTAGGGGATACAAGTTCAGCGTACGTCGATTTCTAGTTTCAACTAGCATTCCTGTCCTGTTGTTCACTGGAACTATGTATCCCCCTTCTTCACTAAACCGTAAATGAAACACCCGATACAAATTAAAAGCTCATTCGATGTGTGTTGCTTAAGTACAGTACGGAATACGAGTTTGTCGTAAGTCGATTTCTTGGTTTTCAGTAGCATTTCTGTCCTGTTCTTCACTTGAACGATGATCCTCCGCTTCAGTAAACCCTAAGTGGAACACGGGATACAAATTGTAGATGTGTTGTTTATTTCGTCTCCGCTATTACTAACAGTCTTTCCTTACGTACATATCAGTACTACTGACGAAAGAAGGAACTACGTATGTAATATATGTATACCACACTTCCGTTGACCTCTATATATGTACACTAGTAACGAAAAGGTGGAAATAGACGTACGTTATATTTGCAACCTGTACCTGAATTGAACTACACGGAGACAAGAAGACGACACATGTACAATTTGTATCCCGTACTTTACTAAGGGGTACAGTTTTCTTGTTGCCTGGGACGCTAATAGTATCCCATTCGTTACTTGAGCTATATAGCTATACGCAACATTTGTATCTTTCTCGCCAATTGACATATACAGTGTCAGTGTAAAGGCGAAGCGAAGGACGGGATACAAATTTCAGTTGTGTCGGGGGTTTCGCCTGCAATATAGCAAGTACACATTCGAAAATGTCGTACTGATAATAGTGCTAGGAAACGAAAGAAGATCCACCGCTGAGAAATTTCTATTACGTACTTCACAACACGAAAATACACATATTGGTAAAATGAAACAGTGCAATATGTCAAAATAGTGAAATAAAGTGAAAGAAGCAAATGGAAAAGTGAACTTACCACACGGAAATATCGAGGAATAACTGAAGCTCGTCTAGACAGACAGTAACGAAAATTACATACCCACAAACAGACAAATCCATTCCTATAAACGAAAATAAGACACTAAAAATTGTTCTACAATAACAAACGTATTCTCCAAATTACCCCAATATCATTACGAATAATTATTTTAATGTACAATGATAGGGCTTATCCGGAACACAGAACTGTTTTCTTATCTATGCCTCGAAGTGAAGACATTACTATCTATGACTAATGTATGACACCATTGGTCAAAGCCGACGGGCTGTATCCCCTTCTTCACTAGACCCGAATCTTATTTAGCTGGCTGTAGTTGCTACTTGCTGTAATTGCACTGTTGGAATTCGTGATTGAAATGAGTTTAGGCAATTAACAGAGATGGAAGTAGTTTCATATTTCTTTAATTTCATATTTTTTTGATTTGTGTTATTGTTAGGATTTCTTGCAATTTAGGGCCATTCTTTTGTGTTCATTATTGGACGTCATATTGTCAATGTATAGCAGTCAGATTGATTTGGTCTTATATATTGTGGATAAGAAATAAATAGGTTAAGTATGAGTTGTCTTTGTCAGGGAAAATTCTATAGGTCAGTGGTTAACAAAATAATTAAAGAAGTAGTTTCTGTAGAACTTTGCTCATTGATAGGTGCGGAGTAACCAGTAAGATAGATCAGTATTAGTGTCACATGTATTTTAATAAATAGTACAGCACCTTAGGTGCCGAAATATTTTATTTTAGCTTCCTTTGTGCTATGCACCAAGTGTAGTACAATAATAAAACTGTGCTCATTGATGTACGGGAGTTCAAGAAGGGAAGTGGCCGTTTTATTTTAATAGCCAGTTCTAATTCGTTCACTGGGATGTGATTAGCTGTTTCATTTTGATGGATATTAAAATACTGGGTGCTATGCCATTTCTGTGAAAGATTGTTGTGCGTGGGCTGCTCGCTGTGCTGAGGGTGATGACAAGCAAAGGAGTGGCAGCTGTGTGGCATGCTGATTGTTAGCAGCATAAAGTGGTCGCTTATTTTATTTCGCATTTTGAAGTTTTTTGGAATAGTTGTTGCAGTAAAACTCACCTTTGGTAACTATTTCTAAGTTGTTAATAACATTGCGTACATGAATGATGGTTTTTAACTATTTGTGGCTGGTGTTTTTCACACTTGTTCCCATAATCCATAGTGAAAGCCGTATAGTTTCCAGCACTTTGGTGACACACATCAAAGTAGCAAATGCCATTACGTCAACTCATTTGAATAATGTGTTTTTGTTATGATCTATTCCTATCATGCATGTTTGTTCTTTCATAATGCATAGAATATTTGTTGGCTTAGAAATATTCTGACTAATCTAATTCAAAGAAAGGGTTGCAGCAACTAGGGGTTGCTGCGGGGTTGCATACGATTCTTTGCTGCAGGACTTCCCTCACCTCCATCTGCCAGAGTCCGATGAATGACTGATGTGCCCACTTGATACTGAAAGTAGATTGCTCTACTATTGGTACATAAAGGAAGTCCAGGGTTTTGACGTCAGCACAGAAATCGCCATGTATTCGGATGGGGAAATAGTCGAAATTCGTGGGTACAAATTCTGACAGACAGCCCGACAGAGTATAAATTCCATCTTCCAGGTGAGGACCAGGAAAGTATTATTGTTTATTCTGATAATTTACAGCTATCTTTAAAGGTAGTAGCTGGTAGAAATAAAAACCAACTGACGCAGTAGCGGGAGTTAACATTTGTACGTCAGTGATAACAATGACACATTATTGTGTCAAGTGGTTTAATTTCTGCCAGCGACTAATCTTGGAGACAGCTGTAAAGTTATCAACCAAAATATCGCAGTAAGAAATAATACACTCCTGGAAATTGAAATAAGAACACCGTGAATTCATTGTCCCAGGAAGGGGAAACTTTATTGACACATTCCTGGGGTCAGATACATCACATGATCACACTGACAGAACCACAGGCACATAGACACAGGCAACAGAGCATGCACAATGTCGGCACTAGTACAGTGTATATCCACCTTTCGCAGCAATGCAGGCTGCTATTCTCCCATGGAGACGATCGTAGAGATGCTGGATGTAGTCCTGTGGAACGGCTTGCCATGCCATTTCCACCTGGCGCCTCAGTTGGACCAGCGTTCGTGCTGGACGTGCAGACCACGTGAGACGACTCTTCATCCAGTCCCAAACATGCTCAATGGGGGACAGATCCGGAGATCTTGCTGGCCAGGGTAGTTGACTCACACCTTCTAGAGCACGTTGGGTGGCACGGGATACATGTGGACGTGCATTGTCCTGTTGGAACCAAGTTCCCTTGCCGGTCTAGGAATGGTAGAACGATGGGTTCGATGACGGTTTGGATGTACCGTGCACTATTCAGTGTCCCCTCGACGATCACCAGAGGTGTATGGCCAGTGTAGGAGATCGCTCCCCACACCATGATGCCAGGTGTTGGCCCTGTGTGCCTCGGTCGTATGCAGTCCTGATTGTGGCGCTCACCTGCACGGCGCCAAACACGCATACGACCATCATTGGCACCAAGGCAGAAGCGACTCACATCGCTGAAGATGACACGTCTCCATTCGTCCCTCCATTCACACCTATCGCGACACCACTGGAGGCGGGCTGCACGATGTTGGGGCGTGAGCGGAAGACGGCCTAACGGTGTGCGGGACTGTAGCCCAGCTTCATGGAGACGGTTGCGAATGGTCCTCGCCGATACCCCAGGAGCAACAGTGTCCCTAATTTGCTGGGAAGTGGCTGTGCGGTCCCCTACGGCACTGCGTAGGATCCTACGGTCTTGGCGTGCATCCGTGCGTCGCTGCGGTCCGGTCGCAGGTCGACGGGCACGTGCACCTTCCGCCGACCACTGGCGACAACATCGATGTACTGTGGAGACCTCACGCCCCACGTGTTGAGCAATTCGGCGGTACGTCCACCCGGCCTCCCGCATGCCCACTATACGCCCTCGCTTAAAGTCCGTCAACTGCACATACGGTTCACGTCCACGCTGTCGCGGCAGGCTACCAGTGTTAAAGACTGCGATGGAGCTCCGTATGCCACGGCAAACTGGCTGACACTGACGGCGGCGGTGCACAAATGCTGCGCAGCTAGCGCCATTCGACGGCCAACACCGCGGTTCCTGGTGTGTCCGCTGTGCCGTGCGTGTGACCATTGCTTGTACAGCACACACCGGTGTCAATGTGTTCTTTTTTCCATTTCCAGGAGTGTAGTTTCCCGGATGCACGCCTGAACGATGACGAAATAGTCTATCTGCTGGGAAAACTTCATGTAACATATCATCATCATCATTGCCTTCAGAGATTAAGTCTTTTGACTGGTTACACCTCAAAATAGTTCACGTCACATGTTTAAGGGACCTGTGACATGGTATGCAGAGATCATTCTGAAATTACAGAGCATGTGGAGAAGTGTTAGCAGCTGTCCACTCGAGCCCCTTTGCAAAGAAAGAGAATTGAATTAAATTAAAATCGCGTTTCCAATCACAGATTCAGATTTATTAAGTAATGACTAGTTCAGTGACAGTAGGAATGTGCCTACTAATGAATTAATTAAAAAGTCGATGAAATTAAGTGGTCAATTTATTCATTAAAATCATTTTTCCTCGGACAACAGAGACCACCAATGGTTCACATGAGTAGAGGACTACGGAATTGTAGGGTTGGAGCAATTTTCATGCTTATTCAGAAAATGAACAGCGTGGAGAAAATCAATAAAGTTTCTTTCAAATGCAAGCTGCAGCCATGGCAACGTATAAGGACAATAGCCCACTCGCGGTTGGCAACTGACACCACCACAGGGTTGCCAACTTGAGTGTCAGAAGGTTGAGCTGTTCTCCCGGCTGCAAGCAGTAAGAACCGTTTGCATTGCCACTTCGTCAAGTTGTCTATAGAGACCTTTTCTTTCGGAGAAGGCACACTGCTGAGCTGCGGCCGAGGCTAGAATAGTATGGAAAGCCGCTCTCCCTCCTCATTTCGTTGCAGTTCTTAGACGGCTTAGGTTCGTTATTAGTAATAATTCGGAAGTTAGTTGTACTTGGCTTCCATCGCTCTGGAAGCAACCACTTATAGATCCTATTGGCTTTAGTCAAGTCAAGACGTTTCACTGAAGAGTGCTTGGGCGTGATCTGGACACGAACATGTTATTTGCACTCTGAGCTACCGGCATTCTAATTCCACCATTTCCTCGATGTTAAGGTAGTAAGGCTTTGTCGCGCCGTCCCTGTCTATGTATTAGTGTTACATAGCTCCTCATAGCTAACGACATTATTTCGTGAGTTTCGATTCCCAAAATTCACCTCAGTTTTTCCGTTTATCATTCTCGCCAGGGACTGGACCAGTTATCGTTGTTTCTTGTTCGATCCTCATAGGTTCCCATTTACATCTATCCTGTCTTACAGCAAGATGACGGCAGTTTGGCTCAACTTGTGTACTGCAGTTTGAACGTCTTCTTCATATTTTCTCATTATAAATTTGTCATCATGAACGAGCATCATCATGAAATTAAAATATCACTTCTTAATGCGTTGTTTACTACGAGGAAATATTTACGTGTGGCAGTCAATGGGAAACTTTGTCTAACGTTTTGATTAACATTGGCAGATTCTGACTCTTTCCTTATAGTATGGATTCTCAGTTTATTACTTTGTTTGGTGACTAAATTGCTGCTGTAAAGAAACACGTAGAGAAATATAACGATGTGACAGAAGTCGTGGGACAGCGACATGCACGTATACAGGTGTCGGTCGTATCTCGTACACAAGGTATAGAAGGGCAGTGCACTGATGAAGGTATCATTTTAGTTAGCAGGCTCTGAACGCGGAACGATGATTGGAACCAGACGCATGGGACGTTCCTTTTGTGGAATCGTTAGGAAATTCAATATTCCGAGATCTACCGTGTGAAGAGCGTGCAGACAATACAACTTTTTAGGCATTACCTCTCATGACGGACAAAGGAATGGCCGAAGGCCTTCACTTAACGACCGAGAACGTAGAGTTCTCAGTGCTAACAGACAAGCAAAACTGCGTGAAATAACTGCAGAAATAAATGTGACATAAGACGAACGTATCCGTTGGGACAGTGCGGCGAAATGTGGCGTTATTGGGCTATGGCAGCAGACGACCGACGTGAGTGCACCTGCTAACAGCACGACATCGCCAGCAGCGCCTCTCCTGGGCTTGTGGCCATTTTCGTCGGACCGTAGACGAACGGAAAACCGTGGCCTTGTCAGATGATTCACAATCTCAGTTGAGAGTTTGAGAGTGGCACAGACCTCACGAAGCCATGGATCCATGTTGTCAGCAAGGCACTGTACACGCTGATGGTGGCTCCATAATGGTGTGGACTGTGTTTACATCGAATGGACTAGGTCCTCTGGTCCAACTGAACAATCATTGATTGGAAATGGTTGTGTTAGGTTACTTGGAGACCATCTGCAGCCGTTCATGGCCTTCATGTTCCGAGCCAATGGTGACATGTTAGCACGACACAGCTATTCGCGATTGGTACGAGGAGGACTCTGGACAACTAGAGAGAATGATCCGGCAGATCACCCGATACGATTCCCATCGAACATTCATGGAGCATAATCGAGAGGTCAGTTAGTGCACAACATCCCGCACCGACAACACTTTCACAATTATGGACGGCTATAGAGCCAACATGGCTCAATATTTCTGCAGGGGACTTCCAACGACTTGTTGAGTCCTTGGCACGTCGAGCTGCTGCACTATGCCGGAAAAAAGAATGTGAGACACGATATTAGGAGGCATCCCATCACTTCATTGTAAACTACGGCGACACAAATTAATCCACGAATTTTGTAGGTTCAAATGGCTCTGAGCACTATGGGACTCAACATCTCAGGTCATCAGTCCCCTAGAACTTAGAACTACTTAAACCTAACTAACCTAAGGACATCACACACATCCATACCCGAGGCAGGATTCGAACCTGCGACCGAATATTGTAGGAAACGATGTAATAATTCAGTTATATATATCAAATACTTTCTCGTACATAATTTAAGAAGTATCATTGTGTGAGCTGCAACAAAAGCTTCATCGCATGAAAATGCCAAACTAACGAGAATTTTCTTTTGTCTCTGACCTGGATCGTTCCAGCGATGTGAATTTATTGGTAGTGATTCGTGCTGGTTACTTCGGGACGTCGCACCACACGTTCCTAGTCGACATGTTATTCCAGCCAGGGAATAGGTCTATCTGCATCTCGTTTCTACCAGGGAAGTATATGGCTTTGTGTCCTACAAGTTCTGAGTTCTGCAACGAAAGAAAAACTATAAGTTATAAAGATGCGTGACGAATATGAGGACATTCCGCCGATGTGGATGACACAGTATAAATAAGTGATAAAACCACTGTTTCAGGCGAGGATTTTATGTTCCAGCTTAGAACACGTGCGAATCGTACAAGATAGATTGGGTAATTTGGCACACGGGTCAAGTCTAACAACAGCATCATGGTATAAACATCTCACACGAGGAATCTGATTGCTCAAATATATGTCATGGAACTAACTTCAGCTTCTCTGGATGTTTTCGGAGGCGCAGTTATGTCTGCTGACGTTGTACTGTTGTGTTACAATACCATCACGTTCCTTTGTGAATGAAATAACTGTTCGTACAGTAGGCGTGGACAACATGGCGACTCAGCCCAAGATAGCAGTATGTATGTATTAAATCTTACTATGACTACGCCCTGTTTCAGAGGATGATTCTCAGCCTTCAAGGTACGGGCAATCACAGGGGGTGGGCTTATTGGTAGTTGGGAGCTCCAATGTTAGGCGCGAAATGGGGCCCCTTAGGGATATGGCGGCTAAGGAGGGGAAGAAATCCAGTGTGCACTCCGTGTGCATTCCGGGTGGAGTCATTCCTGATGTGGAAAGGGTCCTTCCGGATGCCATGAAGAGCACAGGATGCAGCCAGCTGCTGGTGGTGACACATGTCGGCACTAATGACGTGTGTCGCTTTCGATCTGAGGAAATTCTCTCTGGATTCCAGCGACTATCTGATTTGGTGAAGGCTGCCGGTCTTGCTTACGAGATGAAGTCAGAGCTCACCATCTGCAGCATCGTTGACAGAACCGAGTGCGGACCTTTGGTGCAGAGCCGGGTGGAGGATCTGAATCAGAGGCTCAGATGGTTTTGCGACCGTGTTGGTTGCAGATTCCTTGACTTGCGCCATAGGGTGGTGAGGTTTCGGGTTCTTCTGAATAGGTCAGGAGTTCACTACACTCAGCTGGCGGCTACACGGGTAGCGGAGGCTGTGTGGCGTCGGCTGGGCGGTTTTTTACGTTAGAAGGCCTTGGGAAAGTACGGGGTGGGCTGCAATCTCAAAGAGTGCATGGCAAATACAGGACGTGCTTGGATCAAGGAACAATCGGAATTGTAGTTGTAAATTGTTGTAGTTGTGCTGGGAAAGTCCTTGAGCTTCAAGCACTAATAGAAAGCACAGAAGCTGAAATCGTTATAGGCACAGAAAGCTGGCTAAAGCCTGAAATAAGTTCTGCAGAAATTTTTACGAAGTCTCAGACGGTGTTCAGGAAAGATAGATTAGGCAGAATTGGTGGTGGAGTGTTTGTGTCTGTCAGTAGTGGTTTATCTTGTAGTCAAGTCGAAGTAGATACTCCGTGCGAATTGGTATTGGTGGAGGTTACACTTAATAGCCGAACCAAGTTAATAATTGGCTCCTTCTACCGACGCCCAGACTCCGATGATATAGTTGCTGAACAGTTCAGAGAAAATTTTAGTCTCGTAACAAATGAATACCCCACACATACGGTTATAGTTGGTGGGGACTTCAACCTTCCCTCAGTATCTTGGAAAAAATACTTGTCCAAAACCGGTGGTAGGCAGAAAACATCTTCCGAGATTGTCCTAAATGCTTTCTCCGAAAATTATTTTTAGCAGTTAGTCCACGAACCCACGCGAATTGTAAATGGTTGCGAAAACACACTTGACCTCTTAGCCACAAACAATCCAGAGCTAATAGAGAGCATCATGACTGATACAGGGATTAGTGTTCACAAGGTCGTTGTAGCTAGGCTCATTACCATTTCTTCCAAATCCACCAGAAACAAACGCAAAATAATTTTATTTAAAAAAGCGGATGAAGTGTCACTAGAAGCCTTCCTAAGAGACAATCTCCATTCCTTCCTACTGACTATGCAAATATAGACGAGATGTGGCTCAAATTCAAAGATATAGTAGCAACAGCAATTGACAGATTCATACCTCATAAATTGGTAAGAGATGGAACTGATCCCCCATGGTACACAAAACAGGTCCGAACGCTGTTGCAGAGGCAACGGAAAAAGCATGCGAGGTTCAGAAGAATGTGAAATCCCGGAGATTGGCTAAAATTTACGGACGCGCGAAATTTGGCACGGACTTCAATGCGAGATGCCTTTAAAAGGTTCCACAACGAAACATTGTCTCGAAATTTGGTAGAAAATCCGAAGAAATTCTGGTCATATGTAAAGTACACAAGCGGCAAGACGCAGTCAATACCTTCGCTGAACAATGCCGATGGTACTGTTACCGACGACTGTGTCGCTAAAGCGGATTTATTGAACGCAGTTTTCCGAAATTCCTTCACCAGGGAAGGCGAATGGAATATTCCAGAATTTGAAACACGATCAGTTGCTATCAGAAGTAGATACCTTAGGGGTTGCGAAGCAACTCAAATCGCTTGACACAGGCAAGTCTTCAGGTCCAGATTGTATACTGATTAGGTTCCATTCAGATTATGCTGATACAATAGCTCCCTACTTAGCAGTCATATACAACCGCTCGCTCACCGATAGACCTGTACCTAGAGATTGGAAAATTGCGCAAGTCGCACCAGTGTTTAAGAAGGGTAGTAGGAGTAATCCATCGAACTACAGACCTATATCATCGACGTCGGTTTGCAGTAGAGTTTTGGAGCGTATACTGTATTCAAACATTATGAATCACCTCGAAGGGAACGATTTATTGATACGTAATCAGCATGGTTTCAGAAAACATCGTTCTTGTGCAACGCAGCTAGCTCTTTACTCGCACGAAGTAATGGCCGCTATCGACAGGGGATCTCAAGTTGATTCCGTATTTCTAGATTTCCGGAAAGCTTTCGACACCGTTCCTCACAAGCGACTTCTAATCGAGCTGTGGGCCTATGGGGTATCGTCTCAGTTGTGCAACTGGATTCGTGATTTCCTGTCAGGCAAGTCGCAGTTCGTAGTAATAGACGGCAAATCATCGAATAAAACTGAAGTGATATTAGGTGTTCCCCAGGGAAGCGTCCTGGGACCTCTGCTGTTCCTGATGTATATAAATGACCTGGGTGACAATCTGAGCAGTTCTCTTAGCTTGTTCACAGATGTTTCTGTAATTTACCGTCTAGTAAGGTCATCCGAAGACCAGTATCAGTTGCAAAGCGATTTAGAAAAGATTGCTGTATGGTGTGGCAGGTGGCAGTTGACGCTTAATTACGAAAAGTGTGAGGTGATCCACATGGGTCCCAAAAGAAATCCGTTGGAATTCGATTACTCGATAAATAGTACATTTCTCAAGTCTGTCAATTCAACTAAGTACCTGGGTGTAAAAATTACGAACAACTTCAGTTGGAAAGACCACATAGACAATATTGTGGAGAAGGCGAGCCAAAGGTTGCGTTTCATTGGGAGGACACTTAGAAGATGCAACAAGTCCACTAAAGAGACATCTTTTACTACACTCGTTCGTCCTCTGTTAGAATACTGCTGCGCGGTGTGGGATCCTTACCAGGTAGGATTGACGGAGGACATCGAAAGGGTGCAAAAAAGGGCAGCTCGTTTTGTATTACCACGTAATAGGGGAGAGAGTGTGGCAGATATGATACGCGAGTTGGGATGGAAGTCATTAAAGCAAAGACGTTTTTCGTCGCGGCGAGATCTATTTACGAAATTTCAGTCACCAACTTTCTCTTCCGAATACGAAAATATTTTGTTGAGCCCAACCTACATAGGTAGGAATGATCATCAAAATAAAATAAGAGAAATCAGAGCTCGAACAGAAAGGTTTAGGTGTTCGTTTTTCCCGCGCGTTGTTCGGGAGTGGAATTGGAATGGTAGGGAGATAGTATGATTGTGGTTCGATGAACCTTCTGCCAAGCACTTAAATGTGAATTGCAGAGTAATCATGTAGATGTAGATGGTTGCAGTGTACATTCTTATCATCCAATGAAATAATCGACTACAAACCCCAGAACGCACGTTTACATCTACATACATTGTTAGGATATCATTTAGGATTTCACTTACAACTAGCTGAAAAACCTAGTACTGTTCGGGTATTTATGTATTGTTCGGCCCGAGACTTCGCACACGTAGAATTGATTTTTTACTTACAAGACTTCTTTGCATACAACGTTTGAAGTAGTATGATTGGGCCTTCTTTGCTTTGTTAACTCAGGAGAGTCATATAGAGCTGCTCACACAAAAAGCGCCTGACACTAAGGTCCATGCCCACAACACGCAGCACCTGGCCTTGTGCTTCGTTGATAGTCATTGCATAACATTAGCTCATCGGGAGTGGTACACATTTAAAGCGGAATGATAAATTGTTAGAAGTATGTGGGATTCGGGGTATGAAAAATAGCTTGCCTTCGCCAGTATCCGGAGAAATTTCCTCTTCTGCGATGTTACTTTGGAGAGAAGTAACTTTAAGACTCTCCGTGTGAATGGTTCTGAAGAGCATGATAATGCACGACACTCTTGATCAGAATTAAGTTGTGTCTCACTTTCAGAAGGAGCTTCCAAAGAGCGAGTTAAAGCTTGATGTTCTCAATCTCCACTGGATTCTTAAGACTGCATAATCCTCAGTCTTTCAGCCATTCTGGTGTATTCAGAAATACTCGATCGTTTTCAGGTTTTTTCTATTCGCAAATAAAACGAAATCGAAATGTAATAAGTAGGCACCCAAATCAGAATCACATTTAATAAATTCGTTTTTCTTAACAAAAAATACACGTAATACCTATCGAAGGAAGCAAAGCAGTGTCGTTAAATTTTTGATACACATAGCGAAATCAGTAAATCTATATATCCCAAGCAAGTATCTTTGCTGTTAATTTGAATTCATAAAGATAAGATTATGATACTTAATTCTGTCATTTACGTAAACTTTCAGAACACATCTGTCACTGAGAAAAAAAATTTCATTGTCTGTATAGTGGGTCTTTGGTGTGCTACGAAACTAACAGCACCAATTATTCGCTCTTTGGTGTTCTACGCCGTGATGGCTAAACATCCAAGCTACTAAGCTGAGCAGACGATTTTAGATACAAGTTTAAATTATGTCGTTTCCCTGTGATCTGACTTTGACGAAATAAAGCCTATTGTTGACCCAAACGACACTTAAGTTACCTGTAAAAAGCCATGAAAATTCGTATACTATTTTGGAAAATTGGATTGTTATAACAGAAAGACACAATGGTTTTTCAGTTTTATTATTAATATAGACAGAAGTTTTCAGATAGTACGCGCCTCCTATAAGGTGCAGTTTTGCGAGCCAGACATTTGCCCTACATCAAGTCCTCAGCATTTAATTGTCCATAGCTACATGTGTAAAACTGGTTAAGATTGGAACTTACAGCATACGGAACAAAATTCATATAATAAGTATCCCAGGCTACTGTTCGCCTAAAGGAAGAGCGGAAGTATTAATAAATAATGTGATGAACAATCAAACAAGTTAAAATCAAAGATGGTAACTAGTCTATACTAAACTGAGTGAAAGTCCAAATCCGCAATAGCTGCTTTATTGTGTTTTTCCCTGTATGACGACCAGTTTCATACCCTGGAGATATATCTTCAGGTCATATCTACATATAGCATGAAACTATATAAGTAAAAACGCTGCTTATCAACATAGTCTACCGAACAAAGTAGCCAGTAAAGCGATGTACTCACAGAACTATTGCTTTATGTGCCACGGCTTCCAAAGTGCAGGTGCTCTATCGACTCTTCGAGCTACGTTTTAATTTACATTACGTCCATTCTGCAACGTTTGTGCTCATAGGTTTTATCCTATCAGACGTGGATTGTCATGCGCTGTTCGAGCTCGTCTTTTGACAATGTTTTGGAGATGTTTTACTGATCACGTACGGTTTGAATCTGATGCCCATCTGCCGGTTGACCCTTTGTTTTACCGAGGAGTGATGTTTTTATGCGCACTTGCAACTTGGTAGTCATGGCACTTGAAGGATTAGTTTAGTGAATATGTCGCTTTGCAGTCTACTTTGTTCGGCATGTTATGTTGATAAGTAAGGCCTTTACTTGTTTCATTCTATATATAGCTATGACCTGAAGATAAACCTTCAGGTTATGAAATTGGTCGTCACACAGGGAAAAATACAATAGCGCAGCTATTGTGGATTTGGACCATCACTCTCTTTAATATAGAATAGTTACCATCTTTCATTTTAAATTGTTAGATTATCCTTCACACTGTACACATATTCTTTAGCTGTGATTGCCTGACCTGTAAGGTAATTTGTGGAAATACTAATGTCTTTGAAATACATGTATAAACATTAGTCATATACAGTATTTTTCTGTCTGTATGTGAAGGCTAATCCCAGGAGCAACTGTAGAGAGATTTATACGGTTTTGGCTAATAGCTAGACTGATTCACATGGAACCTTTATGCATATAATTGATAAATAATGATGAATGTGTAAATCATAGACGCCCATAAGAGTGGAGGGGCAAGTGGGTCACGTGCCCTCTGCTGCAATTTGGATACACTCTTGTTTTCATTATAGCGTGGAAACTTCCTTGCAGATTAAAATTGTGTTCTAGACTGGACTCGAACCTGTGACCTTTGCCTATTGCAGGCTACTGCTCTACCGATTGGATTATCCAACGCCGAACTTCACAGAAGTACTCCTGCATACCTTGCTTGACTATGGAAAGATAAGGTCACTGTGTTACGAATACTTATGCAGTCCGGTTGCCAAGGCTACACAATAATGGTCACAAATTGCTCGAGTGTTAGTTTAGTGTGTTTAAGACCGTGAACACTGCTGTCATTTGTATACATAATACATCTACAGCTTAAAATATTCTAACTGTCCAGTAACAAATTTTTACAAATACTTAGGCCTACTCGGCTGGTTTCAGTTTCATTTTAGTCCTTCTGAATGTATACTTCATTATAAAGGAAGATAATCAGAATTGACCATGTTTCAGCAGTCTTCCTCAAGATCTAACAAAGAAAAATATCTGAGACTTTTTTTTCAGTACTTAAGTGCCTCAAAAATTTTAAGTTATGACGCGAGAAGTCACACAAAATAATTTTAGAGAAATTATATTGTTTTTCTATTTCCGTAATGGCAGATCTGCCAAAGTAAATTTACTGTTTCAGGCAACTGACCTCCACCAGGGCCGCTCAGTTGGCTCAAGAACAAACTCGAATCAGATATACTCTACTCTTCCTTGCACATAATTGCATATGGTACTTGCCAATGTGTTGTATGTTGAGACGTCGAATAACGAAGAACTTGATCAGGGAAACAGTGATTTGACGATTTCTCCCTTGTGCGCAAGGCACTGAGATTTATCTCCCAACCGGGCGATTTCATGTTCTTAGTGGACAGTAAGCTTAAAATATTTTTAGAGATTTCTAAACCACGCGGTACTAACTGATAGACTGACGTAATTTACAATGAGGAGATTCTAGATTCAACAAATGACCAATGAATAACGTTAATAAAAGCAAGAATGCATCAGAAAAAACGGAAATGCTAATGAGACCTCTACGGGGAATATGACGAAAGTAAGTAGATGGAGAGTTATACCAGGAACGAAAATTTATTGATTTACGTAACCCGTTAGATCATATGCAGGCCGGCCGTTATGGCCGAGCGGTTCTAGGCGCTACAGTCTGGAACCGCGCGACCGCTACGGTCGCAGGTGAGACTCCTGCCTCGGGCATGGATGTGTGTGATGTCCTTAGGTTAGTTAGGTTTAAGTAGTTCTAAGTTCTAGGTGACTGATGACCTCAGAAGTTAAGTCCCATAGTGCTCATAGTCATTTCAACCATCATATGCAGTACAATGAACTTGATGATACTGGACAACCTGTATACAGGATGTCCCAGGAGGAATGGCCAATAGTCAGGGACTTGACAGGAAAGCTCATCTGAAGCAGAAAACTTCGTATGGGCATACGCATTATTCCGAATGGTTTCCGAGATAGAGCACATGTAATGCACATAAGCTGTTGCGCTAGTAGCGCGCACGAATATATCTTGTCCACTGACTCCCTCTGGCGTTTCAGTCTAGCCTAACATGCCTCGTTGGCTTCACCCTCTTTGCTTGAGATGTCTTTCTGCCATTAAATTAGCCCGTTGAAGGCGCAGTTGTCCATAGTGTGTTGAGAGTGAAGTAGTGCGAGCAATTCAGAGTATCAGAAAGAAGCTGTGTTTGTATACGCGTTGGCTAAAATGCAACATACCTACACTTTTGAAGGATGTTCAGATATGGTGTACTGTTGTATGTTTACGGCTTTTGCGACGGTAGCCCTCCTGATGCTGTCGAAAAATACCGTCGGCGCTGTCCGACATGTCGAATTCCTGATCGTAGAGTATTTACCAGAATTTTCAGCACTTTGCGTGAAACAGGTATTCTTCCAAGTTCCCATTTGTCTTCTGAACTTGGAGAATAGCAAGACATTGTTGAAACAGTGCAGCGCAGTTGAACTGTACAACTGCAATTTGAGGAGTATGATAATGCTCATTTGTTAGACGGGTAAAAATACTTTTCAACTGACACTTTGTAAAACGCATGCTTTAATGTCTACCAAATATTCCACATCTGAAAACCTGACAATGTGCTGAATGATAGGGTGAAAAATTATCAATGTTCATTAAATGTGTTCTGTTTCGGAAAACATTCGGAATAGGGCAAACGTCCATATGAAGCTTTATGCTTCCAGTATTCGTTCCTACCGTATCCCTAAATTTTGGCCACTTCTCGTTGGACATCCTGGAGGCAGTTTGGTTGTAAGTTGTCGAAGCCAACAAATCTGTCTTGGAGACCTTACGTACCGCTGGCTTCGACATCTTAGACTCTGTCATGGAAATCGTGATTTCGACAACATACAACCAAACTGTTACCTTGAAAAATAATCTAAAAAATAGCTCTGAGCAATATGGGACTTAACATCTGTGGTCATCAGTCCCCTAGAACTTAGAACTACTTAAACCTAACTAACCTAAGGACATCACACACATCCATGCCTGAGGCAGGATTCGAACCTGCAACCGTAGCGGTCACGCGGTTCCAGACTGAAGCGCCTAGAACCGCACTGCCACACAGGCCTACTGAAACCTAATCTACATCTTGGGCTACGCTACCGGCGAATGACGCCGCAACCTACATTAAAAAAAAAACCTTCGTGTTTTCGTGGCCCATTTCCTAGATTCGCCGACTCACAACACAGGCCCTGGGCTATGCTGTTGTTCAGTCTGTCAACAGTATTGCACTTAAAAGCGTCAACATTAGGATCACTGGTGAAAGGAAAACGTCAGTATCGCTAATATCAGTACTCCTGTCATCTCAACTCGATCTAAGCGTCCAACCTCAAATAGACGAACGACATCTAAAATTGAGATATACTAGTGAACACGTCGAAGACAGTATCTCTGTAACATACGACGTCGAATTTCAAAGAATTTACTGTTGGTTCGCATTGTTCACTATGAAACGTCGCCTTAGAAAAATTGTACATGACTGTGCTTAAACTGACACACAATATTTTTTTAGCGCAACGCAATCTGACTTTCAGTAATACCTACGAAAGAATGGCCCTGACTAACATTAACCTATAAGTTTCACAAATCAATTACCTCACAAGAATCTTCGTTACTCAAGCTACTGCAATACAACAAGCGCCACTACTGCCAGCTAAGTAAAAGATTCAAACTACAGAAGGCACTAACTACTGATAGGCATAGTTAGCGAATGAAAGATTTTAATAGAGAACAAACAATGTATTTACCTTAATAGTCATAATATATATATCAGTTCATGACATCCATTCTTACAAATTTCAAAACTCCGCCATCTCTCTCCCCACGTCCACCACTGCTGGCAGCTCACCTCCAACTGCACAACTCTACGCGCTGTTAGCATGCAGCTGCCGCTGCCCAACACTACAATGGCAGACAACAATGCAAACCAGCCAGAGACTGCACAAGGCACAGTCAGTGATTTTCATACAGAGCGCTACGTGGCGGCGGCGTTACCAATAAAAAAACCTAAACATCCTACTTACATAGCCCCCATGCTTCCCACAAAAAAAATTTACAAATTGTTTTGGGCAGTGGCCAATACAGATTTGAAATTTTTTTTCATAATTATGATTACAATAACAAAGAAATCAAATGCACACACTTATTGATACAATGTTGGTCAAAAGTTAAAATTTTCTCACAGTCCATATAGACAGTCCTGATCATTCATCACAGTAAAATTGCAGTGTTTTTCTCAAAGTCTGAGTAGTAAAAGAAAATGCACATGGAAGTAGTGGATTTCTATGCAGTCTTGAAGACGTAGTGTTGTCCTTCTAACGGAAAGACAGTGCTGACTCTTGACATGCAGACAGGTAATGGGCCACAACAGAGCAAACACAGAGCAAACCCACAGCAGAGTCAGTCGAAGTTTTAAAGAATATTGGTAGGTAGGTCGTCACAGAGTAGACCCATTGTAGTCCTGATAGAGATTACGGTATTGGTGGGCCACCAGAGGTGCAAACCCACTGCAGTCCTTGTAGAAATAATGGTATTGGTGGGTCATCAAAGGTGTAGACCCACTGTAGTCCTTGTAGAGATGGCCAGCAGCCATCTGTTTGACTGTGCAGGCGCACAATTACCATTGAAGAGTCTTGCGGATAATATAGCAAGTCCATAACCACCACTTGTGCATTCACAAAAATTGTTTTTGAAATGTCCTTAGAACCAGCAACGCTGTTATCCAGTCCCTTACTGAATTATTAACACACGTGCAAACACTATCAGTCCCCACTTCTCACATATTGTCCATATACTATGACCAACAAAAACGTGTGCAGTGAAATGTAATTTACAAGTTACTTAATTTGATGAACTGGTGTCAATTACAATTTTATAACATAAGAATACAATAACAAAGGTACAAAGTACATCTTTAAAGAACATAACAATACAGGTAACATTTGCAGTAATACAGGCTTTACAAAAGAATCGAAATAGCAAATACATCAGTGTTACAAGAATTATGACGTAAGTACATACATAAAAGATCAGAATAACTTTTGAAACATCAACTTCACACATGAGCATTAGAACAAAACAGAATAAATAATGTGTAAACATCATTACAAAGTAAATAACATGTTATTAATGCAAATTATATTTGAGGATAACAGCATTCCTCATCATAGTGAATGTAGCTTAGTATTAGAAAAATTCTGCAATGTAAGTCTTATCAGTTCAACATATAAAGACCGGTAGAACATAAATACACAAGGGTACACAAACACATAGTGGGATAACAGAAGGAAAGGACAGGGTTTGTTTTCAGTGTAACATTTGGTACTGCAACCCAAAACTTCATTCTGTAGATCTTTCGTCATATCTCAACATTTGTTTCCACCAAAAATATCCTATCCAAGCATGCTTTCTGTATTTTGTTCACATCCTCTTTCAAAAATAGTTTTTATCCACTGTACACTACTTTTTTTGGCCAAATCATTTCTTATAGCTTCTCAATGCATTTATTCCAATTCATCACAACTCGTTCTCTTTTATAGCCTACCCCATCTTAAGCTAACTGAAAGCTACTGAGCTCAGATGGTAAACTAAGGGATGAGGCAATGCAGCAGCACAAAACAATTAATACAAACAGCAATAACAAAAAAAAATGGAAATTGGCAAAGCAAGCAGCAGTAAATGTAATAACTTATATCTAAACATGACAAACCCACAAGCAGAAAAAATAGTACACTAAAGACAACAATGCAGATAAGGGAAATGTATATTCACATCTTAATGTCTATGAAATTAAAGTGGCGCTCTACAAAAACTAATTTAAAAAAAAAATTACCAAGTACTAGAAAAGAAAATTATATATGCAGTTACTCTTACTAGTCCCTTCTTATTGTTCTTTCCTTTCCAAGTGCTCCTTTTTTTGAAGAATGTGGATCATAAAATTATTATTTAACATATCTGTTGACAGAAAGTTTTCACATTAGCAAATGCATTTAATTTTATTTTATAAAACCTATGCTGTAACACAGCTGGAAAACAGATATCAAATGAAACAAGCAACTATGAAAGGCAAAGCATAAAAATATCATTCAATAGTCATGTGACATTTCATAAGTTAGTACAAATTCTCTCAACTCTCGTAGAAAGACGCTTGTCATTATCAGGTGTGCAGATGTAAGAAAGTATCTTTCCAAGTAATGAGCGTGTCGTTTTTGCGATGCTTTCTACAAAGGAATGTCAATAGCGAGGATAATGGCCTCTTCATTTTTTTCTCCACCTGTGCCTCTGAAAGGCACACACTAATGGCTTGTTTCCAGGTAGCTGTCGCCCAGTTGGGTGCCAACGACGCATTACGTGCAGGTGGTCACTTAACTTTCTTACCGAAATATTTACGACACCAGTTTCCGCTACAGTGGCAGTCTCATATAAAAAATTTCACAGGTCAAGAATTTGCATTACACATCTGTAGAAACAAAATCCTATTGATATAACAGTGTCCAAAAAATTTTCGTCGGCCTTGTAATACATTCACGCATTTACATACATTTCATAACTCTTAAAGTACGATTCTTGGTTTCCAAGAACCTTTTTCACAAACCAGAGTCCCTAACCACTACTCATTATTCCTTACCTTATTCGTCGACACTTCTTCAATATTTCATCATAACAGATACGTAGCATAATCAAATAACTCATAAAACATCAGCTTATTGATCATAAACATACCGCAACAGCATAATACACATAGTCATCGTAATAATATCATAACACCTCAGTCAAATTCTCAAATCGTCGTAGCTTCCTCCAATAATTTCAAAACCTAAAAAAATTCTCTGCTCATGTCAAAAGTGTCATCTACCTCAAACGTACTTTAAAAATCATGATCCCATACCAAATATGTCATTCAAAGCTCTCATAGTATCACAATGGTTCTGAAAAAATATGAATAGTTCACAAAGTACAGACAAAATACAATTTCGTAAGTGTGAAGTTATCCAACTGTGTAATTACGTAAACATCTGTCACTGATGTAGTAAAATAAATATTTGTCTCTCTCAGTTAAATGATCAGATAGCTGTGTAATTCTGTGTTAGAGAAATATGGTACCTATGTGTAAAGTTGTATAAGCATATACCATATTAGCTAGGGCTCCTTGTGCTTGCCAAACACATGGTACACAAAGTAAGCGTGTACCCCCCTGAGGATTAATGTAATTATACCCTCAGGTGTTACAGATTACAGCAATGGGATGAAATGTATCACGAAAAACTTTCTTTGTAATTCAACAATCTTGATAAATAAATGGTTAAGTAACAAATTAATCACTCAAATGCGTGCCCTGTAGTGCTAAATGTGCGTTTTGCTGTAAGACAATTCTGTGGAACTGTCGTGGTTACCGTCCTCTGTAAGCAAACTTCTGCTGAAGTCAATGTACTTACCTCATCATAAACGGAAGTGAAATGCTTTCCGTATAGATATTGTAGTTATTACGTATCTTACCGTGATCAAGAAAGTACTATAATGCAACGTATTGTTGGGCTACGATAAAGGCTGTCTCATTGTAGCTATACCACAAAAGTTACTACTAAAACATGTTTTACTTTCCAGAATAATACAGAAAAACTGTGCAGATATAAAACAGATACACCGCAAAAACAACAATGTAAGTCGTGTCACATATTAGTAGTGTCGTGATATAATCGTGTAGCTATCAGAGAAACCAAATGCTAGGTCATCTTTAATCTTACCGAATGTACTTCAAATAAAGAATGTATTTTCAAGTAACCAAAATGTTGCATTAAAATCTCATTAGCAGTACTGGTAAATGTTCTAAGTATGTAAGCCTTATAGTCGTTACATAATCGTGCAACTAACAAGGAAGAATGTACACACACAATAACACTGTGACGTCTGTTCACTATAACAATGCACTCGTAAATACTGTCTAAATAAGTTCTCTAAGTTCTAGACTGGATAGTTAACTTCAAAACATTGTTGCATGTTAACAGATTCTAAGTCTGACAAAGTATACTAGTAACGTGAAGTGAACAGCTTTATGGCAAAGACAAAATAAACGGTTTTACATGTGAAATGTGGTGTAAACCTTTACTCTTCCTAGTACGCAGAGTTTCAACTTCAACGCAATTATCATGTGGTATACGTCTGATTCTGTAAGGTCAATTGTAAACTAGAAAGAATTTGTGACTCAAGTGTTTCTTCTTATGTGACAATGAATGAGCTTTAATGAGAACTTTCTGACCAATATATAATTTCTTTGCATTTGCTTTACCATGTAATTTTCTCCTTTTGTCTGCAGCAGAATTTATATTTTTAATAGCCAAATCAATTATGTCTTTGTGTCGACGTTTACGTGTATTCGGAAAAGGTACAAGCTCTCTGATTCTGTTCGATGGTTCTTTATTCTTCAGTACAAGAACAGGTGGTAAAGCAGTGGAGTCATGAGGCATTTCATTCAGCACGTTTTGAAATAAGTGTAAATATTTGTCCCAATGCTGATGCTTTCTGTGACAATAAAGTGTGCAAAGCTTATTGATTTCTTTCATAATCCATTCAGACGGGTTACAATGTGGTGAGTACAATGAAATAAAAACAGATTTGATTTTATGGTTACGAAGCATGCGTGATCAAACAGCAGATCTTCATTGCGGTCCGTTATCTGAAATGACTTTACTAACGTGTCCAACTTCACGTAAGAAATTTTTAACAAAGGCGTTGGATACAGACCGTCCAGTGGCTTTACGTAACGGAGTGAAAGAAACAAATTTTGAAGTAAGTTCAACAGCGACTAGAACGTACGAAAATCCATGTTGTGACAAGCGGTCCCAAGAGATCAACAGCAGCAAATTCTTTTAATTTAGAAGGAATGATAGGAAACTATGGAGCACGAAGCGGGACAGTAGATAGTTTCGCCTTTTGACAAAGTTTACAAATAGACAAGACTCTTCGAATTCTCTTTTCCATATTGTTAAAATAACAAGTCATTCGAAGAATATGATAACATTATCGTGGACCAAAATTTGCATAGCTGAAATGAATGTACCAAATGAGCTTATTAACGAAATCGTCTGGAATGCAAAGTACCCATAGCTTGTCATCAACAGTGCATCGTTTGAACAGTATGTTGTTTCTAACCAGATAATAATGCCGAATCTGTGTGTGTGTCTTTTCATGCCATTTACTTTTGATGTCTTTCCAAATCGGATCTTAATCTTGTTCATGAGCAATGTCCTTTAAAGATGTGGTGATGAAGTTTTCAAAGGCGACTTTCTGGATGTAAAGAATACTGAAATTTCTCTCGAGGTTGCTTTCTGTGTTACTTTTCTCAAGCCCAGCCGTTGCTCGTGACAGTGCGTCCGCAACAATGTTCTCCTTGCCGGGAATGTAGACTATTGTGAAGTGGAATTCTTGCAGAAACAATGCCCAACGTTTTAACCTGTTATGATTTAATTTTGAAGACATAAGAAATTGTAATGCACGATGGTCACTGTATACTTTTACGTGCTTACCATAAAGAAAGAAACGGAATTTGTTAAATGCCCAAACGATAGCTAAAGCTTCTAATTCAGTAACGGAATAATTTTTTCAGATTTTGTTAGCACTCGGCTAGCAAAAGCAATGGTTTTCTGAACAGTAATGTCATTTTCTGTGGCTTCTTGAAATAAATGGGCACCAAGACCGACTTTAGAAGAATCCGTGCTAAGGCAAAAATCTTGTGAGAGATCTGGATGAGCTAGTATTGGCGCGTTAAGTAACGATTCTTTCAAAGAATTGAATTCCAACTGTGCTTGTTCGTCCTAGTTCCAAATAGTATTTTTTCCAGTGAGAGAACAAAGTTTTGGTGTAACTAGAATTTGCATATTCAGAAAACGACGGTAAAAATTACGAGACCTAGAAAACTGCAGACTTGTTTTTTTGTGGATGGAATTGGAATGGCTCTGATTGCTTCTAACTTTTCAGGATCCGGCTGGATGCCTTCAGAAGAAATAATATGTCCCAAAAACTTCACTTTTGTCCTACCGAATTCAGACTTTTCCAAGTTAACTGTAATTCCAGATTCTGCAAAAATATGTAACACGCTGTTGAGGATGCGATTATGTTGTTCCCATGAGGCTTCTGCTATCAGAATATCGTCCACATATAAGGTGATGTGACGTTTTAAGAGCTCAGGTAATATGGAATTTAGCCCGCGAATGAATGCTGACGAGGAAATGTTCAAACCAAAAGGAAGTTTCCGAAACTGATAACAAACGCCGAAACAAAGGAAAGCTGTGTATTTTCTACATTCTGGATGAAGTTCGATCTGATAAAAGCTGGATCTGAGATCAATGGAAGACAACACTTTTACACCATTAAAATTTTGAAGAAGTTCTTCCAACGTTTGCGGCCTGTCTGTTTCAGGAATAATGTTAGTATTGATTTGTCTCGAATCTAAGACAAGCCTGATCGATCCATTTTTCTTCTCAACAACATGTAATGGATTGCTGTATGAGCTTACTGCAGGCTCAATAATGCCGTCGTCAAGGATAGATTGTATTTCTGTTCTAACACGGTCCCTATAATGTGCTGGAATTACGTATGGTCTAACACAAAATTTAGTATGCTCACGAACACGAAATTGGTATTGAAATCCCTTGATTGTTCCTGTTTTGTGAGTAAAAACTGTGGAATGTGCTTGTAAAATCTCAAAAAGGTCCTGCCTATCAGTGTCATTACAATTCTCAATTGTTTGAATTTTATTCTGAATTAACTCATTAGTTTCAATTGTTCCGTCGATATCATCCCTGTCAGTACTTGCAGAGCGACTGTTAGTGTCTAGTTCCGTAGAAAATTCCGAACTGTTGTCTAACAGAAGGTAAAGCCGATTAATTTCCTCGTCATGGTTTGAGAGCCAATCTTCAAATTTCAAAGCTATTGACTTACCTTCTTTCTCTAAACTTATTTCAGCATCGTGAATGTTTAAGATTGCTTTGTTTTCATTCAGAAAGTCTACTCCCAGTATAATTTCCGTCGACAATAATGGAACAATAAGAAAATTCATAGAGAAGCTGTGGCTTTGACTAAGGAATTCTAAGTTGGTTTGTTGGCGTACATCTACACTTTTTCCAATGACTGCACCTTGTAATTTAATCTTGCGTAACGGAAGTGTGGGGCAATCTTTCGATTTGCTGCATTTACTAAAAGCTGTTTCACTAATTACTGAAATGGGACTGCCTGAGTCAAGTACTGCCGTAAATTTTACGTCATTTACAGTAATGTGAATCACAGGATATGCAATGTTGTTATGTTTTACGTCGTGTTCCTGGAGTAATATGTCCCTAATGTCTTCCATTTTAAAGTAATTACTAGCTACGGCAGCTGCGTCGTCAGTTTCATAAGTACGTTTTGAGGCTGCCAGCGGTATGAGTCATTGCCTATTGTGTCTTTGTTGGCGCGCGTCGTTATTGGGATTTGGAGACCTAACTTCTACAAATTCACCTTGTCGAGAGGGCCCTGCTCTGTTTGATTCCCGCCAGTTCTGCTGCAATTCAGGTCTGTCGTTACGATCATATCGTCTGTCGTCATGTCGGTAGATTCCATATTTTGTTTCTTGTCGGACACGTGGTGGAGAATTTCTCTCTGAATCGTAACTGCGCGCTGGACCGTTGCGTCTAAAGTTATTCTGTCTCCTTTGATAGTAATTATTTTGGTTTCCATATTGTCTGTTCCTCTGATTGTCTCTGTGATAGTCACTACTGCGGAGAGGTGATCTTTCCCTGTAATTATTACTACTTTGCCAACGGTTGTCATACGGGTGGTGTCTGTTTTGGTCACGATTTGCGTTGTAAGAATAGACTTGTCGTGTCCAGTTATTGTTTCTGTCGTCATGGAATTGTGACGGATGTGACCTGTAGTGATTGTTTTCCTGTTTTCGTATCTGGCTACGGTCTGTGTCAATTTCTAATTCTTGTAAGAATCTCTGAAAAGCTTCAATGTCGTCTTTGCAACGTCCCGCCAAAATCATATGTCGTACATGTTCAGGCAATTTCATTAAGCAAATGTGGATGAGTTCTGTGGGGCTGTATGGGTTTGAAAGATATTGATTCTTATGTAACATGTCTTCAAAATATTTCACAAGACTGGAAAATTCAGATTGTTCGAAATGTTTCATCATAATGATGCTATGTTTTACTCGGTCTTGTGTAGCTTGGGACCAATATGCTGAGAGGAAGTCATGATAAAATTCTCCTTTACTATGACAATCGTGAATGACCGATCGCATTCTTACAGCTGGTTCATTCTCCAAGTAGCCACACATAAATTCTAATCTGTGCTCTAATGACCAGTTGGGAGGAAAACAATGAGAGAATTGATGGAGCCACGCTTGTGGATGAATGTCGTTGCCAGAATTCTTAAATGTTTTGAATTTACGTGCAGTAATGAACAGCTTATAGTCAAAATCATCGTGTCGGCGGGTAGCATATCGGTCATTGTTACGTCGTGTCGGCGGTTCCATCTCAAAATTCGGTGCACCTTGCCAATTTCTTTCATAATTTCCGAAATGACCTGTGTTATTATTGTGTGGCTTTTCCGTATTTCTAAGTCCCTCTTCCCGTGTTGGAGCGCGAGTGTCCTCTGAAATACGTAATTCTTGTATTACCTGTGTCAGCTTATCTTGCACTTCCCGGGTTTCTCTTTGGTGTTGTGTATTAATTTGATTCTGATTTTGTTTGAATTTCCTAATTTGTCCGCACTCTACAGTATCATTCAGATCATCATCTACCTTTGTAGATAAGTTAGTGAACTGATCTGAAAGTTCGGCTACTTTCTCCAATAGTGAACACATTTCCTCAGTGTGTTTTTGTGAACCAAGTTTCAGAGTGTCCATTTGTGTTGAAATCGAATCTACTGTGTCCTTTAAGTTTTCCTGAGTTCTTGCAAGTTGCGTAACCGAATCGATGGATGCAACTGAGTCCATTTTAGCTTGCAAGGTGTCGTGATTTTCACGAACAATAGTTTGCAGTTCTTTTATGGCTGCTTCATGATTCTTTAATGCATTTTCATGCCGAGAAAAATAGGTTGAAAATGCTCACAAATTTGTATTTTTACCTCATTACAGATTATTTGGCATTTCGATTCAATGTTATGTAACTCAGTAGTTAAATCTTCACGTGTTTGTTCAAGTGTGGTGTCTATCTTTTGAAACTTTTGCTGTGTTTGTCTCTGATTTTGTTCCATTGTGTCTAACTTTTGAAGATTTTGTCCCATTTGTTTCTGATTTTGTTCAAGCGTTGTGTCTAACTTTTGTAGCCTTTGTCCCATTTGTTGCATTAACTGTAATAACAGTGCACTGGTGTCTGAAACATGGTTAAAATGGCTCTGAGCGCTATGGGACTCAACTGCTGTGGTCATCAGTCCCCTAGAACTTAGAACTAATTAAACCTAACTAACCTAAGGACATCACACACATCCATTCCCGAGGCAGGATTCGAACCTGCGACCGCAGCAGTCTCACGGTTCCGGACTGCGCGCCTAGAACCGCGAGACCACCGCGGCGGGCTGAAACATGTTCCTCAGTGCTTTTCGGCAGTGAATTTGAACCGGCAATATTCGCATTTTGACAAGCAGAAAATGTGTCTTGATTTATTTGAGAAAACGGTGAGGACGCAAAATCTGAATCTACAGTATTTGCAAGATTGTATCCTGTCATTTCGGAATCCTGAAGCGAGCTGTTGCCGACCGATCGATCGATAATGCTTCCCTGTTCACTAATTGTTTCACTGCCTACACCACTATTTGCAGCCCACTCAATTTCCCTATGCACTATTACCAAATTACTACTTTGAACATTAGTGAATTCATTACATGGTGGCGCTAACACACTGCTTTCGTCTTCACTGTCATTTCTCAGTTTACTTTGGAGCCTAGTATTACGTTTTTCACACGCCATTGTTGTCACAATATTTCACACGACAACACAGAAAAGCACAATTTGACGAACAAAAATAAGAGAACACATTAACATAGCACTGAAAATAATATATAGTTAATTGCAAGCGCAGCTGCGAAATACTTGGTGCAAACCTAAATGCATGCCACAACTGTTTTACTGTACAACAATGACAAACTACAACTACAGAGGAAATTCTCTCTACAATTACGCGCTAGCAATAAACAAAGGTTACACTAACTATACAGACTACAAGAAAAAAATCAGAAGATTCCAGTGAGGTATCCTCGGCTAAGGGTCGACATATGAAACGTCCCCTTAGAAAAATTGTACATGACTGTGCTTAAACTGACACACAATATTTTTTTTAGCGCAACGCAATCTGACTTTCAGTAATCCCTACGAAAGAATGGCCCTGACTAACATTAATCTGTACGTTTCACAAATCACTTACCTCACAAAAATCTTCGTTACTGAAGCTACTGCAATACAGCGGGCGCCACTACTGCCAGCTAAATAAAAGATTCAAACTACGGAAGGCACTAACTGCTGATAGGCATAGTTAGCGAATGAAAGATTTTAATAGAGAACAAACAATGTATTTACCTTAATAGTCATAATATATATATCAGTTCATGACATCAATTCTTACAAATTTCAAAACTCCGCCATCTCTCTCTCCACGTCCACCACTGCTGGCGGCTCACCTCCAACTGCACAACGCTACGCGCTGTTAGCATGCAGCTGCCGCTGCCCAACACTACAATGGCAGACCACAATGCAAACCAGCCACAGACTGCACATGGCACAGCCAGTGATTTTCATACAGAGTGCTACGTGGCGGCGGCGTTACCAATAAAAAAACCTAAATATCCTACTTACAACTAGTTCCATAAATTGTAATAAAATATACAACCCGATTAGATAACTTGTTGCATAGACTCCTGGGTCGTAAATCGGTATGGTCTGCTGTGTGAGAAAAAATCTACGTGACTATTGAAGGCTGTACGTGCATGGTGAAAGTTCATGCTGTTGATGGAACGCAAGCGACTGGAGACGGGACCTGTGGCAGTCGCCTATCTTCCCTGCAACGCTTTTCGGCCATGGAAATGAATGCCAGCCTTCAAACGCTTTCGCCTCCTCAAAAGGCTTTCTGAAGTCCGCTGCGCTCCCCTCTTGTTTACACTTTGCGTCAGGCGACGCCATTGATCAGTCTCCCGTCCTCCTGCTTCCGTGGGCCGCTCTTTCTCCTCTGCATTTCCAATTTTGGTGGGCGTACCAGCAGTATCTAATAGGCTCCCGTGGCGAGGATGACCCTCGCACGTTGCTGTGTTGAGCGTCTTTCACCCACACTCGTTCCATCGGGTTTCAGTGAAGGCGCTAACGACTTCAGCATGGTGTCCCCAAACTATCCTTTCATCCTAATCATCACCAGCATCATCATCATCAACAACAACAACAACTTCTTAAAAGTTACCAGATGATTTTTAAAATATTCAGGACAACATTACCAGATTATTTTTAAAAAGATTCAGGATGTTACAATTTTTACTATCAAAGAAAATTGATTCTACTCTCAACAAAATTGTGAGTTATACAATTGCGTAGATTTTCGATGAAATTCGAGCATGTAGCAGCCTCTAGTTGACTTCCTGTTCTGATTTTATGGCTGCATAGGGTACAACCATCTCGTTGGACCCCAGTGTCCGCAGAGTAGCTGGTGGACTTCAACAGTCAGCGAAACGATGTTTGCTGATATTATATTTCACAGCAGTTGTCTTTCTACAATGATATTACTGCTGAGCACCGTTCAGCTATCTCTTAAGTGGAAGGCCATTCCTTGCCTTCATACTGAATAACATTTTGGGGCAGCTCAGAACACGCCAAAACACTGTTTCCAGCCCAAGGGCAACTAGCAATATTTCTCACTGCACTGGTTCAAGAACTCCAAGTGCTCCTATGTTTAACACTAAAAGCATTCTTAGTCACTTAGGAGATTTACGCTTGGAAATATGAATCTGTTGAAAAACGATAGTAACATCCATTCGGAACAAAATTTTTTATCAGAACATCCTTAACTAATGTTCCAAAAAGTATGTAGCACTCTGTGACATATATTTTCAGTAGTATTTCCGTAAGTGATGGAGGCTGCCACTGACAGTATTTTTCGAAGTCAACTGAAGCTTTTTTCCCCGGAAATACCCTGTTACCCGAAGAACGAGCCTGGTTCATGTAAATGAATTCGTAAGTATGGCGTAGTAGACAATGGCATCATCTGTGAGTACTTCGGATCGGCTAGTTTCTGTTGTGGTGTCATTCAGTCCATAAATTGAACTATACAATGGGAAGAACTGTTCATATAAAGAGGATTCCTACTTATTATGTGATCTCACTATACTGGTTTGTGTTTAACATAATTTTCCGGAAATAATTACGGACCATTACCAAAATGGTTCGTACTAACATGCTATGAGACACGTCATACGCTTTCATGTCTGTCTTTAAGATTTATAAATTGAAGTAAAATTTTATGGTACACATATTTTATTCATCGTATTGATTAACTGGGATCAAGTAACAACTTCAGTTCCTCTTTTTATTTGTATTCTGTTCCGTTTTGCCAGTAGTCCCTCGTCTTCTCTTCATATTGTCTTTCTGTCTCTTTCATCCCTGTTCTTCCTGAACGTTTACTTTTTCTAGATTGGAAATCTTATAAATTTAATATTTTATTATTAAAATATTTCCTTTCGATTCTCCGATCCTTTGATATTGTTTCTTTCTAGTTTCTTTTTTTCATATTCTGTACTCCATGTTATTGTTGATTTCTTTTTCCAGTAGTACAGGAATACAGTATTTGTTTTGTTACCCTTTCCTCATTCATTCGATAGAAATGTCCAAAGAAGATTAATCCTCACTTTGCCATTACTTAATATTTTCTTGATATTTTCTATGTTACAGTGCATATTATTATTATTAATATTACTATTTTTACTTTTCATTATTCTTTTAATTCTGCAATTTTTCAGTCCACTTTTTTTTAAAACATGGATACCTTTTCTTACAGAAAGTGCCAAACACGTTATGAAGCAAAACGTAACCTTGTGCCATTGACTCGGAGTTTCTACTGAATAATAACAAAACAAAAAACTGGGTTTTATGGTTCTCGCAGTGGTACAGTCACTTCCGGTGGTCGGCGCCCCTTGAAAACAAATAATCTTTGCCCTGGAAATTATAACAGAAGCCATCTTCTTGATGGAAGTAGTTACACATCTCCTTTGAAATTGAATTATCAGGAATTATCGAAGGACAAACTGTCACCGCGATGTGTTATACACCTTCTGCCAGTCATCTTTCATCAGAATCGTTGTCAACTAAGGATCAGGTCATGATGTGAAGACTACTCGCTTAATGTAACAATATGCAGAAACCCAACGTCTGTACTGCAATATAGTCTCGTTAACAAATAAACAGAGATTTCATTTATTCAATTTATTGATTGTTTATCTCCGTGGCTGTGGATTACATTACTTTAGGACATGCAGTAACCAGCAACTACTTATGTATTTTTGTATGTTCCCAATACGATTTTTGATTTTTCACCCATCTTCATTTGGTGTAAGACATATTTAAATCTTCATTAGGATATCTATCAATGACACATCGACTAAATTTTGGATGCTGAAGCTACCTTCCTACTCTGTTCGAATAAAAAGTGGCAGAGAAAGACGGTATTTACATAAAACACTACAAGGACACAATTACTCGTTTTAAAGCAGAATCAGTAATTTACGGCCATAGTTATTAGAACGAAGCAAAACATTGTTCGCTTCCTTGAATCGTCACTGTCTGTCCAGGAAGTCATATCTTTAATTAAGATGCTTATACAAAAACTTTGTTTCTGTGTAGAACTCTCCTTTTAAAATAAAGTGTAATATTCCTTTCTCTATCTACTAGAATTATCAGAATGAATGTTTCACTGTACTGCGGAGCCTACATTTATTGTGAATTTCTCACAGATTAAACTGTGTGACCGCCACAGACATGAGCTGGGAAATTAACATTTTGATTCAAATCAGAAAGCTTCTGTATCAGAATCATTGGTTCTCTGCTACACAATCGCAAATACAAAATCATCATTTCTATGTATTTCGATTAGACTATCGTCCCTGCCAGCAGCTTGTACAACTTCCTTCTGTTAATGGTGAGTGGGCAAGGTTAAGTAAGAAAACAGGTCATTGAGAAGGCTGGCATTGAGTTCAGTTATACTAAATTCATGTCACAAATTACGAGAACTACTTAAGGTTTATCTCATATTCTTAGCTTCCTCACTGCTGTCACCTAACATCGAAATTGTTTCAACTATACAGAGTGATCCAGCAGCCCTTATACCCATGGGTTTTATGTTACCCAGCACGCTTTCAAAAACCACAATTGAGATTTTTCACATTTCCTATTCGCTACGTGTCAACTATCAGTCCTGCAGAAAAAATAAACAGGACCCTTACGTAGAAAATTTAGTGTAATTAAATTTTGTACAGGAATATGTTTTCGCTGGAGGCGACGCATTTAGAATTACTCAAGAAAAACACGTTCGAAGGTCACTTTTGTATGTTTTTCTGGACTAAACTGAAAACTGCAGCCTCTAGTGAAAACATATCCCAGTACAAAATTTATCTACGCTAAATTCCCTACAAAGAAGTTCCGCACATTTTTTCTGCAGGACTAAAAGTCTGCGTTTAGCTAGGGAGAGAATATGAAAATTGTATGCTTGGTATTTGAAGATGTTGCGTTTTGCATGAAACCCATAGTACTGGAAGCTGAATCACCCTGCAGATATTATGGGTTTTCAGGGAAAATATCCGACGTATAAAGAAATGAAAGAAATGCTGTACTACCGCTTGGTGTTACTCATATGCAGAAGTGACAACTGGTTAACAAAAGATCTACACGAAGAATTTGTGTTGGCGTTTATTGATTAAGAGTGGTGGAAGCGACGACAATAGCATAGGTAGAACAAGCAAACGAAACGCTGAAGAGTCATTGCTACTTAGAAGAATCCAGTGTATAAGTTATTTATAATCTCGAAGACCAGAATGCAACATCAAAGTCATTAACTAATGTAACACAGACTCATCATTAATTTAACAGCCTTTAAGTGACTGTGAAGGAAGAAATACGAAAAACGAGAGAGGGAGAGAGCGAAAGGGTGAGAGAGGGGGAGAGAGAGAGAGAGAGAAAGAGAAAGGGCGAAAGGAAGGAGGGACTATTTTTTTAACCTTTCTTCTTGGGAACTCGTGTAGCCCATGAGAACTAATGGCTGAAAATACGACGCAGACCTTTCCGGGGAAAATCTTCCCTGCCGCCGGCTGTAAGCCTCTCACGTGTGTCTTAATCGTATTATCCGGGAGTAACTTCGGAACCAAAGGAAGGGAGCTTTCCGAGAAAAAGTGTCGGAGAGGGAGCAGAGATTCATCTAAACTTACCGAATGTTAGAGTCACGTGTTTTCGTCTCACCAGTTTGGGATTTTTGATGATAGTTAACGAGAACTACTAACGTGACGTGTACGATCTTTTACCTATGTTGTTACTAAGATCAAAATAGAATTTAAGGAATGAAACGTTATTGCATCTAATATTCGAAGTCTGCAAAACAGAATCGGTACAGTACCCATTCAAAAAATAATTATCACACCGCAGGCGAAGTAAATGCGAGGGATAAATTCCTTGTTATTGCGTCACCGTTATATTACCCTAAATTAAATGCTAGAACAGCTGATAGAAAGATGAATTAATGAGTCGATGAATGAAGGTCAGCCGAAATTAAAAAAGTAAACCCTGTTATTTAAACTAGTTTATCTGAGTAATGCACCACACTCGCAAATATTACAAGGAAGCCTTCCTTGTGTTGCATCCCGAACAAATTTTTTTCCTACATGTTTCGAACTATGTGATCATCATCAGGCAAACTGTATACAAACAGAGAAAACATATGGGACACATTTAACTATATGACTATAAATGTAAAAATATGTACTGAGTACATTAATGAAAACTGTCAGAACATAAAATCGAACGTACATAAAAACTAGTATAATAGGCCTACATGAACTCAATACTGCAATGCCATAAATAACATTAATAAAATCATAAAACTTGAGGTTCACTTGTACCTCTATCGTCTCATGTACAAAACGTACATATTTATGCTTCAGCAATGTTAACATAGACTTTCTTGCACTCACTTGATGTTATAGTACTGTACGTCTTAAATATACAGGATGACCCATTGATCGTGACGGGGCCCAATATCTCACGAAATAAGAGTCAAACGAAAAAACTACGAAGAACGAAACTTATCTAGTTTGAAGAGGGAAACCAGATGGCGCTATGGTTGGCCCGCTGCAATAGGTCAAACGGATATCAACTGCGTTTTTTAAAATAGGAACCCCCATTTTTTATTACATATTCGTGTTGTAGTGGGTAAAGAAATATGAATGTTTTAGTTGGACCACTTTTTTCGCTTTGTGAGAGATGGCGCTGTATTAGTCACAAACATATGGCTCACAATTTTAGACGAACAGTCGGTAAAGGTATGTTTTTTAAATTAAAATACAGGATTTAGGTACGTTTGGACATTTTATTTCGGTTGTTCCAATGTGATACATGTATCTTTGTGAACTTACCATTTCAAGACCACATTAATGCAATAAATGATAAAAATAATGTCCGTCAACCTCAATGGATTTGGCAAAATGTGTAACGACATTCCTCTCAACAGCGAGTAGTTCGCCTTCCGTAATGTTCGCACATGCATTGACAATGCGCTGACGCATGTTGTCAGGCGTTGTCGGCGGATCACGATAGCACAAATCCTTCAACTTTCCCACAGAAGGAAATCCGGGGACGTCAGATCCGGTGAACGTGCGGGCGATGGTTTGGTGCTTCGATGACCAATCCACCTGCCGTGAAATATGCTATTCAATGCCGCTTCAGCCGCACGCGAGCTATGTGCCGGACATCCATCATGTTGAAAGTACATCGCCATTCTGTCGTGCAGTGAAACATCTTGTAGTAACATCAGTAGAAAATTACGTAGGAAATCAGCATACATTGCACCATTCGGATTGCAATCGATAAAATGGGGGCCAATTATCCTTCCTCCCATAGTGCCGCACCGTACATTAACCCGCCAAGGTCGCTGTTGTTCCACTTGTCGCAGCCATCGTGGATTTTCCGTTGCCCAATAGTGGATGTTATGCCAGCTTACGTTACCGCTGTTGGTGAATGACGCTTCGTCGTTAAATAGAACGAGTGCAAAAAATCTGTCATCGTCCCATAATTTCTCTTGTGCCCAGTGGCAGAACTGTACACGACGTTCAAAGTCGTCGCCATGCAATTCCTGGTGCATAGAAATATGGTACGGGTGCAATCGATGTTGATGTAGCATTCTCAACACCGACGTTTTTGAGATTCCCGATTCTCGCGCACTTTGTCTGCTACTGATGTACGGATTAGCCGCGACAGCAGCTAAAACACCTACTTGGGCATCATCATTTGTTGCAGGTCGTGGTTGACGTTTCACATGTGGCTGAACACTTCCTGTTTCCTTAAATAACGGAACTATCCGGCGAACGGTCAGAATAAACAAAAATGGCTCTGAACACTATGGGACTTAACTTCTAAGGTCATCAGTTCCCTATAACTTAGAACTACTGAAACCTGACTAACCTAAGGACATTACACACATCCATGCCTGAGGCAGGATTCGATGCGGTCGCGCGGTTCCAGACTGTAGCGCCTAGAACCGCTCGGCCATACCGGCTGGCTCCGAACACTTGGATGATGTCGTCCAGGATACCGAGCAGCATACATAGCACACGCCCGTTTGGCATTTTGATCACAATATCCATACATCAACACGATGTCGACCTTCTCCGAAATTGGTAAACAGTTCATTTTAACATGGGTAATGTATCATGAAGCAAATACCGTCCGCACTGGTGGAATGTTACGTGATACCACGTACTTATACGTTTGTGATTATTACAGCGCCATCTATCACAAAGCGAAAAAAGTGGTCCAACTAAAACCTTCATATTTCTTTATGTACTACACGAACATGCGATAAAAATGGGGGTTCCTATTAAAAAAAAAAAAACGCATTTGATATCCTTTTGACCTATAGCAGCGCCATCTAGTGAGCCAACCATAGCGCCATCTGGTTTCCCCCTTCACGCTAGGCGAGTTTCGTTCTTTGTAGTTTTTTCGTGTGATGCTTATTTCGTGAGATATTGGCCAGGCCACTATCAATTGACCACCCTGTATATATACGAAGAAGAATGCTCGTTGTTTTGTTTGCAATTCATACAAATCTAGAGTTTTACACCGATCTTAATGAAATTTTATGCACTTTACCTTCTAGACAAGAGATAGATCACTGACTACGTAAGGTTTCGTAATCTGCCTTGAAACATATAATAAGTACTGTACAAGGGGGGAAGATTTTTACCAAAAATTTCTTGGCCAGTTTACCTAAGATTTCTACACGATCCCCTAATGAAGATGTGTGTGGACATAAGCTACAAACATATGTGTTTCTTAACATACACACACTATATATATATATATATATATATATATATATATATATATATATATATATATATATATATATATATATAATGTGTGTGTGTGTATGGCTGATGTGTATCTGCCAGCGTTTGAAAGATACGAGAAAGAACAAATCCCGTGTTAATGTATGTGAAATTGTATCAGAACTTGTGAATCACACGTTGCCGGCGGTAACGGAGAGTACAGTCCCATGTTTGTGAATGTGTGTCCTGTAAGCGGAAAGAGTGGTCAGCACCGGAAGTAAAACAGCGGAGTGCATGACGTGTTTACAACACCTGTGTGCTGCTCACTCTGCCCGATACTCGCCGTGTCGACAACTGCTAACGGCCTAGTCGCAGTGGTACTACAGTACCATGGCAAGTTTCACAAATACTTCGACATCCACCTCACCTACGGGCTTGCAGATGAAAGAGCTGACGTTGCGAGGCAACGGTATCACGAGACGTTTCCTGGCCGGCGCCTTCAATCCGCAAAAAAAGTTTTGCTCTGCGGGTAGGCGCTTGAGGGAGCATGGTGCTTGTGTAGCAGAGGGCGGAAGAAAACCCCCACAGCACAGTGATACGATGCGGTGCCAATATCTAGTGTGGTATTATTGATCACCATCTCATAAGCCGCAAAGGCTTACAGGAGAGCGGTATCTGCGTTTCCTGGATGCTACATTCCCGTTATTGTTGGAAGACGTTAGTTTGGCCTCTCGTATGAACCGGTGGTACATACATGATGGTGCCTCCGCTCACTTCAGCGGCACAGTGCGACGCCACCTGGACAATGCCTTCCCTTCAAAATGTAGCATGGCCAGCAAGATCGCCAGACCTGAATCCACTGGATTTCTTTTTGTGGGGCCATCTGAAATCAGTGATTTATGAAGGAGAGATTGTTGATGTCAACACTCTTCAACGCAGAATACAACATGCCTGTGATATTCTACCGTATGTTCCTCCGTCGTCGGCGTTGTCGTTGTTACCGTGAAGCACCGTTATACCAAGAGCAAAGGCGCGTCGATCATAGAGCATGAGATATGATGACCTTAAGCCATTGACAACACACAACGGTCACGGTAGCACCTGATTCCAGAAGAGCTGCAGTAGTTAGGCTCTACGAACTATCCCCTCTTGACCAGGTCCCCAAAACTTTACTCGTAACGAGATCCCTCCTAAGCAAATTGTCATAACGATCGTCTATAAACGCTTCGTACAACGAGAAGAAATGTTACAGTTTATGGAATAATAACAGATACGACCAAACTGTCTTGTCTCTTCTGTTTTATTTAACATAGCTTCGTTCACAGTTTTATTTCGCATTCACCACTCATTCACCGAAACCCTTTGGTGAACAGTGTTGGTCGCTTGACACCAACAGTCAATGATAATGATACAGCTTTTCTACTTTTCATAAATTGAAGCCCACTCTCCGCGATGTAATTAAAAAAAAACCTGTCTCAATTTCGCGTCCCTCGTGAGATGCGAATAGACTTATCCCGGAATTGACCGCCCTGTAGGTGTACTCAATTTAATGGATGACCACACTTCGCTATCCGCAATTTCATGTAACTAAATGTCTATTTGTTAGTCTGATTGTATACAGTAGCTATTTAAAACTCGCCCTTATATTTTTTCACAACGCTCAATTGGCACTTCTTTACTTGTTTATTTCTAAGAGTAAACGAAAAAAAAGACGCCGTATCATCGGCTTCGTCAATATAAAGCAAAACACCTTAATATGCCCAATTTTACCTCTTCTTATAGGATCGGCTACCTTACTCATTAATTTACTACATATTATTTCCAATTAACGCTAAACAGGTATTGCCGTTGTATTTTAATTGTATTCTAAAGCAGGTTATTATTATTATTATGACCGAGCAAATCGTAACAAATCGCGCGGCGTGCGTTTTTAACGATAGCTTTACACTCGCCCAGCCTTTATTCAGGCAATATTATATATAAATATACAGACAGGACCGAAATATCGATCTCTCTACCGTAACCAATAGAGGTAAATACGCTATTCAAGTTCCGTTACATCTATCTTGACTCGTAATCTTTTTGTGGGGCCATATGAAATCAGTGATTTATGAAGGAGAGGTTGTTGATGTCAACACCCTTCAACGCAGAATACAACATGCCTGTGATATTACGCAAAGAGATGTTCATCAATCCTTACTGCGAGAGTTAAACTTTGCCACACACGTCGTCGCCGTCATTACGATTAGTACTTGTAAACCGCCACTGCAGCTCCTGGTCAAGTATTTCTATGTTAGTTTCGGTTTGTACAGCTGTACTGTATTCGTTTATCTTAACTGACTTATACCTGTGAAGTTGTATTTTGTAATCTGCATCTATGTACTCGTTTCTTAAAACTAAGTCTGGGACACAAAAACCATATTATAAAACATGCATGTACAGTAATACGGGCCAGCGTACCCGGTACGAGATAGATGTGGGCGCTGTCATTGCTCACCGTGTCACGCAGGCCGTCGCTTGATGCCGCATGGTGAGCGGCTAGACTACCTACAACACTCGCGTGTTGTGCCCTGTTGCCGATCTCTCCCCTTGGACAATGTCGGCGCAGAGTTAACACCCATTAAGTGCACTTCATATTTCCAGATTTTTACTATTCAATTGCATCGTCATTTATTGACATAGAAACATGCGGAAAACGAATATATGTTTGTAGCTCAGTGTGTGACAATTTCCAAGACATATTTTTTTCTCACTTATGACTCTCCCTGTATAGATAGTGTGAAGCGAAATTCGCGCACTCGAGCTTCGCAGCGTGACACCTCACATGTCAGCGATAAAAAAAAAGTCTCCCCCCAAAATTTCGTATGATGAGTAGATTCGGCAGAAAAAGGACGTTAAAGGGAGACAATCAAGCAACACTATAACCACAGGTATGGTGACTATCTCTGTGAGCACATAGAGCTTGTATTGTGCAGTAGGTGCAGTGTATGAAGTTTTGGGTTAGCATGCTGGAGGTTGAGGGTTCGATCCTGGGTTGAAGCCTATGTTTTTTATTTGGTAAATGTAGTCCAGGTGGTACGGTATCTGGCATCTTAATCGTCAACAGCGATTTCACTGAGTCCTCTAGAAAACATTTGCACTTACATACTACAATAGCAGAAATGGAAGACTGGTCAGCTTTGGAAGAAGCCCTTTCCACACCGTGGGTGTCAATTTATTCGCACCACTTCACCTACTAGATGCGAAACCTGTTTTCGTTGTACCTTCCTCCAATGGTCCCATAGATTAGTATCAACTATTATTCTTGCCTCATTCAAGTCACTTACATTTCGTTAGGGCCTTACGTTACTAGTAGGGCTAGCATCGTGCTTTGTAAATAATGTCCAAACTCGGTTACTATTTGTGTATGTTATCCCCATGTACACACTAATTATGCCTTCCAACATTGAGTCTGGTAACTGCATGCTGTTTAGTACGTATCCCAATGCATTATTACTGTTATTATTATTATTGTTCTATCGATAGGATTGTGGAAACATCACATCTATTACCATTAGGGAAACAGTATAATTCGAAACCGAACATTACACGATTAGCGGTGTTGGGATGAATCATTGCTGAACAATATCTGTCAGAAGGTTAATGTGCATCAAGTGGAACAGCGCACAGGACTGACGGCGTGTTTCTACTGTATGCGCTGTCCACCAGACAGGGAGTAGTTTCGAGCGGAGTAACGCGCCCGTGACGGACTCCAATGTTCAGGCGTACACGTATCGAATTTTCTCATTGTAAATCTCTAAATCAGTGTGGCAGACATATAGCATAGACAAACGATCTATGTGTGGATATGCATCTGGCCCTTGGTGCATCTAATAACCTGGCTGGTGTTGCCGCTCGTGAATATCCTGCTATATATCATCATCAATGCTATTCAGAAAAAATGTGTTTTGTCATCTGTAACTCGTGTCCATGTTGCTCTTGTTACTGTGGATGAATCTTTGGTGCAAAGGGACCAGAGCTGTATGATCCGGCGAGATGCGCAATGTTTGGACGTCGAGTGAGGTCGCTTTGAGCATTTGTTGTTCTGAGGACAACGTACTCTGTTGTGAAGTTCATACGGTCATTAATATGAATATTGTTATTGTCACTGGTTGATAATGTGCGACGTCTGAGCGCTCATATTACATGTGTATAAATGAAAAGTAGATGTTGTGTCATTATACTGTGCTATCATCTTTATTATTTCGAAGCTGATATTGTTTTTGTAGTTATTCTGTATTATGACAGGTCATTTGTTTCAACTGTCTATTTCTTATTTGACTAACCACCTATTTGTTATGTTCAGCGTTACAAAATATTGTAAATTTAGGTTACACGTGACCTTAGAAATGTTGTATACTACAGAATAAAATATCAGAATGAAATTAGCAAATAAAAAAAAATGTGCCTCAACCCAGGATCGAACCGGCGACCTCCTACATGCTAATCCAAAACATTAAACATTGCACCAACTGCACAGTACAATGGACCCGTCCTGACAGAGGTCGTCACCATACATGTTGTTACAGTGTTGCCAGATTGCCACTCTTTAACATTCTTTTTCTTCCGGATGTACTCGCCAGAGCTAATTTTGGGACAGTCATTTTTTAATCGCTGGCATCTGAGGAGTCGCGTTGGGAAGCCCGTGTGAGCGAATTTCGCTTCACTATATATATAGCCGGAGGTATAATTACAGAAACCAGTGCCTGTATGTAAGAAGTATTGAGCCTGGTTGTTGAGACACTTGCTCCACTGTGACACAAGGCGGCGAATGGCTGTCTCGCCGTCTCATAAAATTCCCGGGACTACGATGTTAACCAGTTCCGCACGTACAGCTGGACATCGTCGTCCGAGGCGAATCGTTTGCACGGCAGAGCTTTTTTAAGGGGACCAAAAATAGCGTAATCAGAGGGAGAGAGGTCCGGACTGTATGGAGGGTGGCCGCGAACCTCCCATTTGAATTTCTAAAGGAGTGCCGCGACTGTGTTGGCCGTATGAGGCTTAGCACTGTCGTGGAGCAGAATGACCCCACGGGTGATATTACCTGGTCGTTTTGATTTGATCGCTTGACGAAGGATGGTCAAGGTTTGGGAGTAACCCTGGGCATTCACTATTGTCCCGTGCTGCAGGGAGTGAATTTGAATGAAGCCATCTCGGTCAAAGAAGAACATCTGTATATATATTCAGATGGAACAGTGAAGAAAATCAATGAAAAATTAAATGTCTAACAAACGACACATATCATGGTAAACTGACTGCAAGTTCTATTGCGATAAAAAATTGCAGCGGCAGCATCCCTCTTGGAACTAGTATAAATACCATCAGACGTCATCACATCGCGGCTTGCATTCGCTATGAGTGTCAACAAGGCACAGGGCCAGTCACATTGTGTGTGTCAGATATTAAAAATCACCAGCAACGACGGGCACTAAAGCTGAGACTGTACCTACACTGATGAGTGAAAAAATGATGACCACCTACCTAAATGCGTGTTGGTCTGCCTCTGGAACGCAATACAGAAGCTACTCTGTGTGGCATGGATTTAACAAGTCCTTGACAAGCTTCTGGAAATACGTAGCATCAGGATGTCTACAGGACACAAATTCCCGGCAACTACGGACCGGTGGTTTGAGAGGCACAGAGATGGCGCCCAATATTGTGGCAACTGTGTTCAAGAGGGATCACATCAAGAGGATTTAACTACCCAAGGCAAAAACTTGAGTAACAATACTTTGGCCTTGTGACAAGGACAGTTATTTAGTTGGAAAATGCTACAGTTGTTGAGAAAGACGTCAAGTATGAAGGGATGAATGTGGTGCGCAATAATGTTCACGCAGTCCACAGCGGCACGGTTCACACAGGAGAATCGTGCAAACATACCATCATTTGACCACGTGACAGACTCCCGTATGGGTGACACAGTAATTAGCATCCCTGGCATAGAGAAATAACTGAAAGATTTGAAAGCAAATAAATCACCAGGTCCGGAAGGAACCCCAGTTCGGTTTTACAAAGAGTAGTCCACGGGATTGGTTCCTTACCTAGCCTGAATTAATCGTGAACCACTAGCCCTGCATAAAGTTCCAAGTGACTGGAAATAAGTGCAGGTGCCTCCAGTGAATAAGAAGGGTAAAAGAACGGGCCAGACCAATATTCTTAACTTCGGTTTGCTGCAGAGTCCTTGAAAATATTCTCAGTTCGAATATAACAAACTCCTTTGAAACTGAGAAGCTTACGTCCACGAATAAATATGGTTTTAGAAAGCATCGCTCGTGCGAATCTCAGCTTACCTATTTATCACATGATATTCTGGAAACTGTGGATGAAGCGCAACAGGCAGATTCCATATATCTAGATTTCCGGAAAGCATTTGAATCGGTGCCCCACTGCAGGCTGTTAACGAAGATACGAGCATGTGGAATAAGTTCACAGGTGTGTGAGTGGCTCGAAGATTTCTTACGGTATAGAACCCAGTATGTTGTCCTCGACTGCAAGTGTTCATCAGAGACAAGGGTGTTCATCAGGAGTGCCCCAGGGAAGTGGGATAAGACCTCTGTTATTCTCTACATACGTAAATCATTTGGCGGACAGGATGGGCAGCAATCTACAGATGTTTGCTGATGATGCCATTGTGTACGGTAAGGTGTCGAAGTTGAGTGACTGTAGGAGGATACAAGTTGACTTCTAGTTGCTGTGATGAATGGCAGCTAGCTCTAAATGTAGAAAAATGTACGTTAATATGATTGAGTAGGGAAAAGCCCATAATGTTCGGATACAGCATTAATAGTATCCTACCTGGCACAGTCGCACTGTTAACTATGTGGTCGTAACGTTGCAAAGCGATATGAAATGCAATGAGCATGTGAGTGTTTGTGGTAAGAAAAGCGAATGATTAATTTAGGTTTATTAGGAGATCTCTAGAAAAGTGTGGTTAATCTGTAAAGGATACCCATATAGGCCACTAGTGCTATCTATTCTTGAGTCTACTCGAGAATGTTTAGGATCCGAACCAGGTCGGATTAAAGTAAAACATCGAAGCATTTCAGAGGCTGGCTGCCAGATATGTTGCTGGTACGTTCGAAAAACAGGCAAGTGTTACAGATGTGCTTTGGGCACTGAAATGGGAATCACTGCAGGGAAGACAACGTTCTTTTCGAGGAAGGCTATTGAAAAAATTTAGTGAAGCGGCATTTGAAGCTGACAGCAGAACTGTTATACTGCCACCAACATACATTGCGCTGAAGGGCGACGAAGATGAGATAATAGAAATTAGGGCTCATACGGAGGCATATAGATAGTCGTTTTCCGTCGTTCTATTTTCAAGTGGAACAGGAACGGAAATGACTAATAGTGACACAGGGTTCCCTGCGCAACCCGCCGTAAGGTGGATTGCAAAAGATCGATGTAGATGTAGTTGTGAATCCAGGGTCCATTATCACTTAATCCGTGCACAATGCTGTCTTAACTGTCGTTTGATCGACTTGGGAATATTGAGAGTTCCTCTGATGCAGAGCCGCATGTTCAGAAATTTGTCCTGATCAGAATATTGCGAAACACTCGCGCAGCACCAGCGTTGCACTTTGTCTTCAGATTTGACACAGATCGCTGCCTATCCTTCTTCACAGAGCGGCAAAGCCTCTGACCTCAACGTTCAGTGACGAGGCGTGTCCGTCTACTACCCTGTCGCAAACCCTTGCTTTCATCGTCCATCAACCACTTTATAAACACGCTCACGATAGTGACACGTAAACAGCCGACTAGCTCCGCCATTTTCGAGATGCTTGTTCGTAGGCAACAGACCACAACAATCCGCTCTTTGTCAAAATCACTTTTATCAGTGTGTGGTCTCATTAGCTGCGCGTATCGTTGCTAGAATGATTCCTCATTCGTCTTTGCTCCATGTATATATAGTGTGTTACGTTACTGCAACGCCACCAGACGGCATTCATCACGTTTTTGCTCATATATATACAATGAAGAGCCAAAGAAAATGATGCACTTGCCTCATATCGTGTAGGTCCCCCGCGAGCACGCAGAAGTTCCGCAACACGACGGGCATGGACTCAACTAATGTCTGAAGCAGTGCTGGAGGGAATTGACACTACGAATCCGGCAGAGCTGTCCATAAATCCACACCAGTACGAGGGGGTGGAGATCTTTTCCGAACAGCACGTAGCATCTCAGATATGCTCCATAATCTTTATGTCTCGGGGGTTTGGTGGCCAGCGGAAGTGTTTAAACTCAGAAGAGCGTTCCTGGAGCCACCCTGTAGCAATTCTGGACCTGTAGGGTGTAGCATTGTTCTACTGGAATTGCCCAAGTCCGTCGCAATGCACAATGAACTTGAACGGATGCGTGTGATCAGACAGGATGTTTACGTAGGTGTCATCTGTCAGAGTCGTATCTAGAGGTACCAGGTTTCCTGTATTATTTCTCATTGCACACGCACCACACTTTACCGAGTTTCCACCAGCTTGACCAGTTCTCTGCTAATATGCAGGGTCCATGGATTGATGAGGTTGTCTCCATATCCGTACATGTCTATGCGCTCGATACAATTTGACACGAGACTCGTCCGACCAGGCAGCGTGTTACCAGTCGTCAACAGTCTAATGTTAGTTTTGAAGGGGCCCAGGCGAGGTGTAAAGCTTTGTGTCGTGCTGTCATCAACGACACACGAGTGGCGTTGGGCTCGGAAAGCCCATATCGATGACGTTCCATTGAATGGTTCGCACGCTGACATGGCCCAGCATTGAAATCTGCAGCAGTTTGGGGATCGGTTGCACTTCTTCCAGTTGAACGGTTATCTTCAGTCGTCTTTGGTGCCGTTCTTGCAGAATCTTTTTCCGGCCGCAGCGATGTCGGAGATCTGATGTTTTACCTGATTCATGATATTCACGGCAAACTCGTGAAATGGTCGTACGGGAAAATCCCCACTTCATCCCTACCTCGGAGATGCTGTGTCCCATTGCTCGTGTGTCGACTCTAACACCACGTTCAAATTCACTGAATCCTGATAACCTGCCAATGTAGCAGCAGTAACCGATCTAACAACTGCGCCAGACACTTTTTTTCTCATACAGGCGTTGCCAAACGCTGCACCGTATTTACCTGTTTACGTATCTCTGTATTTGAGTATGTATGCTTACACCAGTTTCTTTGCCGCTTCAGTGTATATTGAAGTCGCTTGCTCGCGTCCATCTGTATTTAAGGGTTAGTCTCAGGAACGGCTATAGGGATTTTGATTGCATTTCGACGAATAGCTACTCTGATTCAGGCGGAAGTTTTTGTATATAAGATATAGATATGCAGTATCATATAAATTGTCTCAATTATAATAAATTAAGCGTGTACTACATAGCGGGGTTACGCTGGAAATTATAGCCTTTACACTTTCCTAAGTGTGTGAAAAAGTATAGACAACTATAGAAACGTTCCCTCGGAAGAATGCTGTGAAACGGAAATTCGACGCCCGCCGCTGTGGCCGAGCGGTTCTAGGCGCTTCAACCCGTTACCGCGCTGTTGCTACAGTCGCAGGTTCGAATCCTGCATCGGACATGGATGTGTGTGATGTCCTTAGGTTGGTTAATTTTAAGTAGTTCTAAGTCTAGGGGACCGATGGCCTCAGATGTTAAGTCCCATAGTGCTTAGAGCCATTTGAACCATTTTCGAAATTTGACAAAGACGAGCGGCCAACAGCTCTCGAAATCCAGAGATGGGTAGGTACCTTTATTAAACTAAGACACAATACTGAATACGTTTGATGTAGAAGAAATGAAAATACGAAGAGTCTTAGTAAACATTAAGAACAGAATTGAAACCATAAGGCAGCTTCCCTGTGATAGCCACGCTCATGGTTCACTAAGGAGATTGTTCTCCGGTTCCGTTCATTGCACAACACTTCTGAGTGTTGAAGACCAGAAAACCAGTAAAAGAGTTAAATGGCATGCAAAGGAAGATTTAGTGAACTTACCTTGTTGGAACGAGCTATTAAAAACCGTTTCTCCTTCCATGATTACGTGAATATGTGCAGTCGAATTAGCAATATAGTGCCATCACAACAAGACGCGCGTAATCTGCCAATGTGTGCAAATATTCATAAGTAACGTTTTGCGAAAGCGATTTTGTCAGCTAAAAACAGAAAAGGAGTTAATATCGTGTAGACGTAGAACTCCGAGATAGATGCGACAAGATACGGCACTAGGACTGCGTGCTTTCCAATTGGTAAGCTAATAATAGTGGTCAAAATTTAAAGACAAAGATTTCACCCATAATATAGCCTGATTTCGAGCAAACTGTCGCTCGTTTGGAAATCATGTCGTCTTTTTGTATCAGCTGGGACATCCCTAACAGCTTGATGAAGAGTTACGGCTGACCAATCTTAGTCTTACGGTCAGCAAAACATACGAATGTCTGTCCTTGATGGTCTTTGTCTCCCTTAATGGTCTCGGTAGCCTTGACGGGACAAAATATGTTGCATAAATTGCGTTCTTTCCAATGGAAAACGTATAAATAATGGGCGAAACTGAAACGTGAAGATTTCGCTGTGCTGCACCTACAGGTTTACAACATACCGCAGCTGTTTAGAGGCAATAGAGACGAGCAAATTGATAGATGACGCTATTAAGTCTGAAAACTACATTAAATTGGCCTACAGAAACCACCTAAGCTACGACGCATGCACGTCGAGCCAGATTTTCATTATTCTCTCGCTTTGTTCGTGCATACCGTTAGCCATAGGAAAAAAATGAATAGGACCTTTCTTGCAGGAAATATTTTGTAGTTCAATTTTCAACTGAGATACGTTTTCGCTAGAGGCGATGGTTTAAAAATTATTCACGAAGAACATACAAAAGTGACCTTTGGACGTACGTCCACCTCTGCACTCGTCCCCAAGTGTCAGGATTTTTAGCATTTTGTTCAAGGATCTCCCTCCTGTGACTATACAAAAGTTTGCGACTAGACGAATTGTTTCACACATTTGATTTTATCTGATTGTCACACACACAATCGATTTAGTCGGCTATTTCGTTAACACGTTCGGTGTCCCCGCCCTGCCAGATGTAGTAGCTCGGGGAACGGGAGGTGACCGCCCCCTCGCCTAGCATGTTTTGACTAAAAAAATGGTTCAAATGGCTTAACTTCTGAGGTCATCAGTCCCCTAGAACTTAGAACTACCTAAACCTAACTAACCTAAGGACATCACACACGTCCATGCCCGATGCAGGATTCGAACCTGCGACCGTAGCAGTAGCGGTGTCCCAAACTGAAGCTCCTAGAATCGCTCGGCCACAGCGACCGGCTATTGTGACTGTCTGCATGGTCTTGCCTATGTTTACCGTGCGGTTCGGATATGCCAAAGTCCGTGCCCTGGGCACTCTGCAGTGTACGTCGGACAAAAAGCAGTCGAAGTTTCATATTTTATCTTCATTTTCTGACGAGCCGGTATAATGAGAAGATACTAGTAAGTCTAAAGAAGCAGTATCATCCTCGCATTCAACTGCAAAAAAATTTAACTGTCAGAGATGAAATGGAGTACAAAGAACTCTGGGAACATTGCGTCCATTTCTTGTCAGATAATCTCAGAATATTTCACTCGGGAAAAAATAATTTACTGAACATGTACTAAAAATAATACAACAAAATTACGAAATCGAATATTAAATATGTATGCAAAGCGTGCAGCGAACAGTGATAATAAAACACAAAATGAAATACGAAGGATATGCATTTTAATTTGTACTCATTACAAACTCACCTTTAACAAGAAATAATTTCCTCTTACTTCCATCCCTGTTTCGAGATGTTTCTACAAAATAAAATTTGTGAGCAATTACGCTGAAATAAACTATTTTATAGATAAAGAACGATAAACTGAAGACAAATGCACTACCTGCGCAAGTTTCACCACAGAGTGGTAGGAAGATAAACCAACAGGTAAGCCGCAACTGACGTTCCCTGCAGAGGGCCCGGGCACAGACTGAGACAAATCGGACGCGCACAGTAAACAAAACATACTGTAGACTAGACGGCGCTAGGTGTGGCGTCAGCGACCTGCCGTTCCCAGAGCTATCACGCGTGGCGGGGAGGGGGCACCGAACGTGTTAACATTACCCATGTTTATGGATAGGGTCCGCCTTTAGCAAAACACAGTTTTGTTTTTTTACCCAAACATGTTTCACTGCAGTTGCGGCATCTCCAGTGGGCTTTTGTATTATGGCTGTTAAAGATAAAGAATGTTCTTTACTGTTTGTATTACATGTAACTATTAGTTTCTAAATCATAATTACAGATATTTGAAAAAAAACACATAAAATTATGAATTCATACCTTTTTACCACATGGTGTGGAATTTCTGATGTAACGTGTTTCTACAGTGACTGTTTTGTTTGAAAGTTTGTCATCTGCAACCACTTACACCTTGAAATAGATAAATTGTTTAAGCCAAAATTACGATTTGAAAATTGTTATTTCTAAGTCTGAAATTAAGTGATTCTGTGTGTGTGTGTGTGTGTGTGCCGATTTACTTTATGTTTCACTTACGTTTTCTTTTCCCTGATCTTCATCACTGTCAAACACTATATATTGAGCAGTGCTAAAGGTGGACTCTATCCAAAAACATATGTGTTGTTAAAGTAAACACGGAAAAAAGAGCTTCAACCCCAACGTGTTAACATTGTTAATTTAAACTTTCCCGTTAGGATAATGATAGAAAAATGATTTTTGTAAACTTAATGCAAAGAATGGTTAATTTTAAACAATAGAAATCCAGGATGGTTGTAGTAATACTATGAAAAGGAAAGTTCTCACTTAGCGTATAGTGGAGACGCTGAGACGCAGATAGGCACAACAAAAATACTGTCACAAATAAAGCTTTGCCCAGTAAGGCCTTCACCAAAAATAGGCGACAGACACCCACCGACCCACACACACACACACATATACACAAACACACTCACGCAAATGCAACTCACACACACACGACTGCAGTCTCAGGTAACTGAAGCCACACTGCCAATTAATTAAGTTTAAAATTCGGTCTAAACTTAACCTGTTTCGTAGTAAGAAGACCAAACAAAGAAAACGAAACACTTATTAATTTCATACTATTAAAATTTAAACTTTGTGAGGAAAAATGTATACCAGTATCACTGTTACAAGTTTTAAGTGTACTACTAAGCCAGTGACGTAATGGCCGAGACAACGAAGACCGAAAAAGGACGAATACAGGAAATAATTCGTGTAGTCGCACATTTTTGAACATTGGTGTGACTGAGTACCATAGGCAATCTACTAAAATTGCTTACTTGTGGGACGGAGAGGGGTGAGTGTGGGGATGAGGGTGAGTTTCAATGTCACTTCTGAATAAATCGAAAACCACGGCCTCTATCGAAAACGTATCCCAATAGATAATTAAACTACATATCATTTCCTACGAAAAAGGTCCTTTTCATTTTTTCCCTAGGACTAAACATTGGAAATTACGGGCGATGCGCTTGCGCTGTGGCTTAGGCGTTTTATAGTCCAGTAGAAAAGAAAAGTACCCGTGGTCTAGGGGTAGCGTCTTTGATTCATAATCAAAACGTCTTCGGTCCCGGGTTCGATCCCCGCCACTGCCTAAATTCTGATAAACAATCAGCATTCGCGGCCGAAGACTTCCGGCATAAGAAGTCAGCCTCATTCTGCCAATGGCCTTGTCAAAGAGGGCGGAGGAGCGGATAGAGGTTCAGGGCACTCTCTTGTCCTAGGGGTGGAAGAATCAGCAATAATCAACGACATGAGGATGCAGAAGGCAATGGAAACCACTGCATTACAGACACGTAACGTGTATCCGCAGGACATGAGGGCTGTAGTTGAAGAAGTGTCATGATGATCTCTCGATTGGCAAAAGATTCCGGAATAGTCCCCCATTCGGATCTCCGGGAGGGGACTGCCATGGGGGAGGTTACCATGAGAAAAAGATTGAATAATCAGCGGAAGGATAATGTTCTACGAGTCGGGGCGTGGAATGTCAAAAGCTTGAACGTGGTAGGGAAACTAGAAAATCTGAAAAGGGAAATGCAAAGGCTCAATCTAGATATAGTAGGGGTCAGTGAAGTGAAGTGGAAGGAAGACAAGGATTTCTGGTCAGATGAGTATCGGGAAATATCAACAGCAGCAGAAAATGGTATAACAGGTGTAGGATTCGTTATGAATAGGAAGGTAGGGCAGAGGGTGTGTTACTGTGAACAGTTCAGTGACCGGGTTGTTCTAATCAGAATCGACAGCAGACCAACACCGACAACGATAGTTCAGGTATACATGCCGACGTCGCAAGCCGAAGATGAACAGATAGAGAAAGTGTATGAGGATATTGAAAGGGTAATGCAGTATGTAAACGGAGACGAAAATCTAATAGTCATGGGTGACTGGAATGCAGTTGTAGGGGAAGGAGTAGAAGAAAAGGTTACAGGAGACAAGGAATGAAAGAGGAGAAAGACTAAGAGTTCTGTAACAAGTTTCAGCTAGTAATAGCGAATACCCTGTTCAAGAATCCAAGAGGAGGAGGTATACTTGGAAAAGGCCGCGAGATACGGGAAGGTTTCAATTAGATTACATCATGGTCAGACAGATTCCGAAATCAGATACTGGATTGTAAGGCGTAACCAGGAGCAGATATAGACTCAGATCACAATATAGTAGTGATGAAGAGTAGGCTGAAGTTCAAGACATTAGTCAGGAAGAATCAATACGCAAAGAAGTGGGATACGGAAGTTCTAAGGAATGACGAGATACGTTTGAAGTTCTCTAACGCTATAGATACAGCAATAAGGAATAGCGCAGTAGGCAGCACAGTTGAAGAGGAATGGACATCTCTAAAAAGGGCCATTACAGAAGTTGGGAAGGAAAACATAGGTACAAAGAAGGTAGCTGCGAAGAAACCGTGGGTAACAGAAGAAATACTTCAGTTGATTGATGAAAGGAGAAATACAAGTCGCTGAGGAATGAAATAAATAGGAAGTGCAGGGAAGCTAAGACGAAATGGCTGCAGGAAAAATGTGAAGACATCGGAAAAGAAATGATTGTCGGAAGGACAGACTCAGCATACAGGAAAGTCAAAACAACCTTTGGAGACATTAAAAGCAACGATGGTAACATTAAGAGTTCAACGGGAATTCCACTGTTAAATGCAGAGGAGAGAGCAGATAGGTGGAAAGAATCCATTGAAATCCTCTATAAGGGTGAAGATTTGTCTGATGTGATAGAAGAAGAAACAGGAGTCGATTTAGAAGAGATAGGGGATCCAGTATTAGAATCGGAATTTAAAAGAGCTTTGGAGGACTTACGGTCAAATAAGGCAGAAGGGATAGATAACATTCCATCAGAATTCCTAAAATCATTAGGGGAAGTGGCAACAAAACGACTATTCACGTTGGTGTGTAGAATATATGAGTCTGGCGACATACCATCTGACTTTCGGAAAAGCATCATCCACAGAATTCCGAAGACGGAAAGAGCTGACAAGTGCGAGAATTATCGCACAATCAGCTTAACAGCTCGTGCATCGAAGCTGCTTACAAGAATAATATACAGAAGAATGGAAAAGAAAATTGAGAATGCGCTAGGTGACGATCAGCTTGGCTTTAGGAAAGGTAAAGGCACGAGAGAGGCAATTCTGACGTTACGGATAATAATGGAAGCAAGGCTGAAGAAAAATAAAGACACGTTCATAGGATTTATCGACCTGGAAAAAGCGTTCGACAATATAAAATGGTGCAAGCTGGTCGAGATTCTGAAAAAAGTAGGGGTAAGCTATAGGGAGAGACGGGTCATATACAATATGTACAATAACCAAGAGGAAATAATAAGAGTGGACGATCAAGAACGAAGTGCTTGTATTGAGAAGGGTGTAAGACAAGGCTGTAGCCTTTCTCCCCTACTCTTCAATCTGCACATCGAGGAAGCAATGATGGAAACAAAAGAAAGGTTCAGGAGTGGAATTTAAATACAAGGTGAAATGATATCAATGATTCGATTCGCTGATGACATTGCTATCCTGAGTGAAAGTGAAGAAGAATTAAATGATCTGGTGAACGGAATGAACAGTCTAATGAGTACACAGTATGGTTTGAGAGTAAATCGGAGAAATACGAAGGTAATGAGAAGTAGTAGAAATGAGAACAGCGAGAAACTTAACATCAGGATTGATGGTCACAAAGTCAATGAAGTTAAGGAATTCTGCTACCTAGGCAGTAAAATAACAAATGACGGACGGAGCAAGGAGGACACCAAAAGCAGATTCGCTATGGCAAAAAGGCATTCCTGGATAAGATAAGTCTACTAATATCAAATACCGGCCTTAATTTGAGGAAGAAATTTCTGAGGATGTACGTCTGGAGTACAGCATTGCATAGTAGTGAAACATGGACTGTGGGAAAACGGGAACAGAAGAGAATCGAAGCATTTGAGATGTGGTGCTATAGACGAATGTTGAAAATTAGGTGGACTGATAAGGTAAGGAATGAGGAGGTTCTACGCAGAATCGGAGAGGAAAGGAATATGTGGAAAACACTGATAAGGAGAAGGGACAGGATGATAGGACATCTGCTAAGACATGAGGGAATGACTTCCATGGTACTAGAGGGAGATGTAGAGGGCAAAAACTGTAGAGGAAGACAGAGATTGGAATACGTCAAGCAAATAAATGAGGACGTAGATTGCAAGTGCTTCTCTGAGATGAAGAGGTTAGCACAGGGGAGGAATTCGTGGCGGGCCGTATCAAACCAGTCAGTAGACTGATGACCCAAAAAAAAAGAAAAAAGTCCAATTTGTCCTCCCCGATAGCTGAGTTGTTAGCGTGACGGATTGCCGTCCTACTGGCCCGGATTCGATTCCCGGCTGCGTCGGGGATTTACTCCGCTCAGGGACTGGATGTTGTGTTGTCTTCATCATCATTTCATCCTCGTCCTGCAGGCGCAGGTCGTCCAATGTGGCGTCAAATGTAATAAGACCTGCACCAAGGCGGACAGACCTGCCCCGTTAGGGGCCTCCCGGCCAATGACGTCAAACGATCATTTCATTTCCATAGGCCAATTTGAGGTAGTTCCCCGATTTGACAGATCACAAATGTTCTGTATAAAATTAATCATCTCGACTTCCTCTATATCACTGCTGTACATATTTTTTACACTCTGTGTATCATCCGGGCAGCTGTTATGCGGACGTGGCTGTGTGTTTGTTTTGAGGAATGTAAGACTACTTAAAACTCTATACCACCAAATAATCTGGTTGCAGTGTGACATTTGTAGCGTGACACTGCTTCCATAACACAGAATGAGTGATGCTGGTTCAGAGCAGTTTACTGAGAGACAACATGAAACATCCCCTTAGGAAAAATTTAAAAATGGCAGTGCTAGACAATCTCTACGTGATTTGATTTTCAAACAGCTGGGCAAAACTGAACGTACTCAGACATTTCTCTCATAACTTATTCTGATAAACAGTAAACTGACGCATAATATTTTTAGCGGAACGCATCTGACTTTCAATAATCCTTACAAAAAAATGGCCCTGACCAACAATACCCTATACCTTTCATGAAGCACTTACCTTACAAAAATCTTCGTTACTCCAACTACTGTAATACAGCGAGTGCCAGCTAAATAAATGATTCTAACTACTGAAGGCACTAACTACTGAGAGGCATAGTTAGCAAATGAAAGATTTTGATGGAGGACAAACAATGTATTTACCTTAATAGTGTTCAAAAGTCAAAGTCATATATATCAGTTCATGACATCCACTATTACAAATTTCCTTTTCCTAACGGACACACGTCCAGATCGTCCGCTCTCTGCCATCTTTCTCCCCGCATCCATCACTGCTGGCGGCTCACATGGAACTGCCCAACACTACAATAATGAATATTCCAATAATGCCAGCCAGCGACAGACTGCACACAGCACAGTCAGTGATTTTCATACAGAGCGCTACGTGGCGTAACCAACATGAAAACCTAAACAGCCTACTTACAAACATAATACTTGTCTGCTTATTGTTCTGCCGATGAATTAATTACAGAATAATCTGATATTATGTTGTCACGAAAAGCGACAAGCAGACCACAGAAATGACCGAAAATCTCGCGGGATGTCAGTATTTCACCCGTTCCATTTTCCAGGTGTTAAAAGTATACTCTGGTTCCGTGATGACCACTCTCAGCAGACAGTCGTAAAGTTAGGTTGTTTTGAAACTTTGGCTCTTACTAGAGTGCTGCTCGAGCGAAGAGGACAGCAAGTCGGAGATTTTCTGAGGGAGAAGGTAGGTGGTTTCCCCCACGTACACGGTGCGCGGCAGCACAGATAAACCACAGGCTGACGCTGTGGCTGCGCGGAAAACTCTGAGGTAGCCGGGAGCCAATTACTCCTGTGGGAGACATAGCAGAGTCCGCGTTCCAGCGTACACGGCGGTCGTTGCTGTGTAGACGCTTCCTACTGTGGAGTAAGCGCTGCATTTCTTTTCGGACAAGTGGCGTTGCGTACAACCGCGCAAGTTACCGTTCGTACCTACGGTGACATAAAAGACATCACGAAATAACAAGACAAATTAAAAAGGTTTGATTTGCATAATTTTATTGTGCGCGGCTATTCAAAAGCGAACATACAGAAGTAGAGCTAATTTATTCTTTTTTAAAAATTTATAAGACCTTACTTCTTCTGGTGACGGAGACATAACGATGTGTATTATTTATTACTAGAATGAGAGACTCTCTTGCCGTAGCTCAAAAAAGGGAAGTTAGGGATTCAAAAGAAGGGAACTAGCGTTTCAGCGTATCTGGCAGTTTCAAGGAATTTAAATCAAAACATCTTGACATATTCGTGCTTTCTAACTTCTAGTGTAAGTTTCCATATCATGTGATATAAGACACTCTGTCAAGTAAAGTAACCAAAAATGTTCAAATGTGTGTGAAATCTTATGAGACTTAACTGCTAAGGTCATCAGTCCCTAAGCTTACACACTACTTAACCTAAATTATGCTAAGGACAAACACACACACCCATGCCCGAGGGAGGACTCGAACCTCCGCGGGGACCAGCCGCACAGACCGTGACTGCAGCGCCTGAGACCGCTCGGCTAATTCCGCGTGGCAAGTAAAGTAACAAGACACGTGGTGTCATTCCCCCAAGAACAAATCCAGAAATTTTATACCCCAGAAAAAAAATTGCTGTTACATGCATGCTCTTCAGCCATATGATAAACAGAGCGAACATTAATAAAATGGACAAACTGCAGGGGCGCAATCCTAATTGGAACTTGAGGAAAAAAGGTCATATGAACATGTGTCCGGAATGAACGGTGTGCGTGCAACGACAACAAATCATCCCGGAACACAGTACAGAGTGACATCGCAACCACTCACAACAGATGTGGGACTGCCTGTGGTAGGGATAGTGGCGGTTGTCATTCAAGATACACGTAATGGTACTTTGGCTTACACCATGCTGGAGGCCACTTACCTGGAACTTATGTTAGGGTTCGATCAAATATCTTGTAGAACACCCACCTCCAAATCTGGTGTACGCACAATCCGCCACCTTCCTGCTCGTTCGTCTGTCTGAAAGGACCCACAATCACACAAGTACCCAAAAAGGGCTCGAAATGTCGTGTGATGTGGTTGGTGTTTGTAAGGGGGCTGTCCTCGACCATTTCCATCTGCTTTGCCGTACACAAACACCTCGGCTTGCTCCTGACGTGAATACCGGACCATTCTGCTGCTGGCAGTACGCTGCGTCAATCACGCAGCCTGTACCCCAAGGAACACAGCGCCATCTACCGTAGCAACGATGTATTTCCGAACACATCTTCATAGGACCGTCTTTCCTCCATTTCCAATCAGGAATCCGGTTCTGCCGTTTGTCGGTTTTATTAAAGTTCACCCTGATTTTGTTTACTGTCACTGGCGAATCTTCTGAATTTTAAGCAGATGATTAACGGCTTTTGGCTACATATTGCAAGATGCAGGGGTGCCAACAATTTCTGCATCTATATCTATATCGATACACCGCGAGCCACCGTCTGGTGCGTGGCGGAGGGTACCCTGCAGCACTGCTTGTCATATCCTTTCCCGTCCCACTCCCAAACAGAGCGTGGGAAAAACGACTGTCTATATGCTTATGTATGAGAATAATTCGTCGTATCTTATCTTCGTGGTCCTCACGTACAATGCGTGTTGGCGGCAGTAGAATCGTTCGGCAGTCATCTTCAAATGCCGGTTCTAAAATTTTTCTGCATAGTATTTCTCGAAAAGAACCTCGCGTTACCTCCGAGGATTCCCATTTGAGTTTCCGAAGCATCTCCGTAAACCTTTCGCGTTGTTAGAACCTACCGATAACAAATGAAGCAGCCCGCCTCTGAATTACTTCGATGTCTTCCTTCAATCCGACCTGCTACGGATCCCAAACACTCGAGCAGTACTCAAGAACAGGTCTCGCACCAGAGTCCTGTATGCAGTCTCCTTTACAGGTGAGCTACTCTTTTGCAAAAGTCTCCCAAAAAACCGAAGTAGACCATTCCGCTTCCCTACCACAGGTCTCACATGTTTGTTCCATCTTACGGCGCTTTGTAAATTTTACGCCCAGATATTTAAACGACTTGACTATGTCAAACACGACACTAGTAATATAATATCCGAACATTACCGCTTTTATCTTTCTACTCGTACGCATTAACTTAAAATTTTTCACTTTTATGACTAGCTGCCATTCGTCACGCCAACTGGAAATTTTGTCTAACTCATATCTTCCTACAGTCATTCAACTTCGGCACCTTACCGTACACAATGGCATCATCAGTAAAAAACCACAGATTGCTGCCCACCCTGTCCGCCAAATGATTCATGTATATAGAGAACAACAGCGGTCCTATCCCACTTCCCTGGGGCACTCCTGACGAAACCCTTGTCTCTGATGAACACTCGCCGTCGTGGACAACACACAGCATTCCATAACGTGAGAAGTCTTCGAGCCACTCACAAATCTGTGAACTCATTCAATTTGCTCGTACCTTCGTTAACAGCCTGCAGTGGAGCACCGTGTCAAATGCTGGTCTTACGTTAAATCAGTAAGTGGCTCGAAACAGCATATCCAGACAGTACGGGATGATGATGGCTTTGAAACAGAGGATGACACGCGTAAAACTAAAATACTAAACACCTTTTTCCAAAGCTGTTTCACAGAGGAAGACCGCACTGGAGTTCCTTCTCTAAATCCTCGCACAAACGAAAAAATGACTGACATCGAAATAAGTGTCCAAGGAATAGAAAAGCAACTGAAATCACTCAACAGTGGAAAGTTCAATGGACCTGACGGAATACCAATTCGTTTCTACACAGAGTACGCGAAAGAACTTGCCCCCCTTCTAACAGCCGTGTACCGCAAGTCTCTAGAGGAACGGAAGGTTCCAAATAATTGGAAAAGAGCACAGGTAGTCCCAGTCTTCAAGAAGGGTCGTCGAGCAGATGCGCAAAACTATAGACCTTTATCTCTGACGTCGATTTGTTGTAGAATTTTAGAACATGTTTTTTGCTCGAGTATCATGTCGTTTTTGGAAACCCAGAATCTACTCTGTAGGAATCAACATGGATTCCGGAAACAGCGATCGTGTGAGAGCCAACTCGCTTTATTTGTTCATGAGTCCCAGAAATTATTAGATACAGGCTCCCAGGTAGATGCTATTTTCCTAGACTTCCAGAAGGCGTTCGATACAGTTCCGCACTGTCCTGATAAACAAAGTAAGAGCCTACGGAATATCAGACCAGCTGTGTGGCTGGATTGAAGAGCTTTTAGCAAACAGAACACAGCATGTTGTCATCAATGGAGAGACGTCTACAGACGTTAAAGTAACCTCTGGCGTGCCACAGGGGAGTGTTATGGGACGATTGCTTTTCACAATATATATAAATGACCTAGTAGATAGTGACGGAAGTTCCATGCGGCTTTTCGCGGATGCTGCTGTAGTATACAGAGAAGTTGGAGCATTAGAAAATTGTAGCGAAATGCAGGAAAATCTGCAGCGGATGGACACTTGGTGTAGGGAGTGGCAACTGACCCTTAACATAGACAAATGTAATGTATTGCGAATACATAGAAAGAAGGATCATTTATGGTATGATTGTATGATAGCGGAACAAACACTGGTAGCAGTTACTTCTGTTAAATATCTGGGAGTATGCGTGCGGAACGATTTGAAATGGAATGATCATACAAAATTAATTGGTGGTAAGGCGGGTACCAGGTGATTCATTGGGAGAGTCCTTAGAAAATGTAGTCGATAAACAAAGGAGGTGGATTACAAAACACTCATTCGACCTATACTTGAGAATTGCTCATCAGTGTGGGATCCGTACCAGATCGGGTTGACGGAGGAGATAGAGAAGATCCAAAGAAGAGCGTCGCGTTTCGTCACAGGTTTATTTGGTAACCGTGATAGCGTTACGGAGATGTTTAGCAAACTCAAGTGGCAGACTCTGCAAGAGAGGCGCTCTGCATCGCAGTGTAGCTTACTCGCCAGGTTTCGAGATGGTGCGTTTCTGGATGAGGTATCGAATATACTGCTTCCCCCTACTTGTACCTCCCGAGGAGATCACGAATGTAATATTAGGGAAATTCGATCGCGCACGGAGGCTTTCAGACAGCCGCTCTTCCCGCGAACCATACGCGATTGGAACAGAAAAGGGAGGTAATGACAGTGGCACGTAAAGTGCCCTCCGCCACACACCGTTGGGTGGCTTGCGGAGTATGAATGTAGATATAGATGTAGATGTAGAATATCTAGAAATATGGAATCTGTCTGTAGCGTTTCATTCATAGTTCTCAGAACATCGTGTGAGAAAAGGGCAAAGCCGTCAGGTGGCTTGCGGAGTACGGATGTAGATGTAGAAGCTTTCTGAAACCATACTCATTCGTGGACGTAAGCTTCTCAGTTTCAAATAAGTTTGTTATACTCTAACTGAGAATACGTTCAATGATTCTGCAACAAACCGAATTAGGGAAACCGATCTGTAATTTTGCGTGTCCTTTCTTTTACCCTGGACCGAGCGAGGTGGCGCAGTGGTTAGCACACTGGACTCGCATTCGGGAGGACGACGGTTCAATCCCGTCTCCGGCCATCCTGATTTAGGTTTTCCGTGATTTCCCTAAATCGTTTCAGGCAAATGCCGGGATGGTTCCTGTGAAAGGGCACGGCCGATTTCCTTCCCATTGCTTCCTTAACCCGAGCTTGCGCTCCGTCTCTAATGACCTCGTTGTCGACGGGACGTTAAACACTAACCACCACCACCACCATCTTTTACCCTGGAGTCATCTGCTCTTTTTTATTGTCGCTTGGGGCTTTGTGCTGGAGGAGACATGATAATTGCAAGCTAGGTAGGGGGACAATGCCGCAAATTACTCCTTGTAAAATCGAACTGGGATTCCATCCGGACCTGCTTTCAAATCTTTCAGTGGTTTCTGTAGGTCAGGTATGCTTATGTCGTCCACACGTGAGTCAGTCCGATGGTCAAAAGACGCTATGATTGTACGTTTTGCTATCTTCAACTACCACACCAGACTACTCAGTAAGACACTGAATGGAAGCCTTAGATCCTTTTGAAGCCAAGAGAGCTCACACTGCCGGGAAAGTGGGGTTAACTCATAGAAAAGCGCGATTATGCCATGATGTTTTGATTTAAATGTCTTTGAAGCTGCCAAAAAAAAAAAAAAAAATGGCTCTGAGCACTATGGGACAAGGCATCTATGGTCATCAGTCCCCTATAACTCACAACTATTTAAACCTAACTAACCTAAGGACATCACACAATACCCAGTCATCACGAGGCAGAGAAAATCCCTGACCCCGTCGGGAATCGAACCCGGGAACCAGTGTGTGGGAAGGGAGAACGCTACCGCACGACCACGAGCTGCGTACTGAAGCTGCTAGATAAGTCGAAAAGATAGTTCTCTTCTCTTACATCCCTAACTCTGTGCAGGACATAGGTCTGTTGAACATTTTTGTGCTCTGATTGGAGCATTTTTCTTTCTAGTTCCCAACTTTTACTCTATCGTAATTTTGACATTAGACTTCCATAGCCTGGCAATCGATTCAGAAATCTCTTAACTCAGGTGACGACTGATGCGATATAGGTTTTTTTTTATTGTCTATCGGATCATGTCGCTCACGTTGTGGCAACGTATAAATCTTTCACATAACAACAGGACGATCATTAATTACATGTATTTGTCTATATTCTTATAAAATACCGAGGTATTTGTACAAGTCTGAAACAAGCGCTCGAAAGAAAACTCAAAACTTTAGCAAGACTCATTTGCAAGTGTTGTGTTAACAGTTATAGAAGGAAAAATGTTAGCTGCTAATGACTCATCATGAGCATCAGGAGGGCGACAGGAAATGAGTGTCCGGGAGGAGCAGATAGCAATCTTCTGTGGGGTTTATGTATCAAACTTCTCAAAATGGGTGTCGTCAACATTCAAGATGCGTTAAGACAAACCATTACCTTGTACCATAAACACCGAATGAAAACTGGCGCGCCACAGTGATCAGAAAAGTTAGCACCATCAAGATCGAAGGCCAACTTCTAGGAGTTACAAACAGTGAAGGACGGTCATCTAGGTAACAACTCTTAAAAATGCATATTGAATCATATTGGAGTAACGGGGTGATAAGAACTGATGGAAAGTGATGGCATGCAACCAGATGCGAAACTCTCTGTGTCGACTGTAGTGAAACTGGCTGTCCTTTAAGGAGTAGCTGCAGACAGTGTGATAATATGCGTTATAGGTATGGAAAAACAAACATCTAGAGGCTGAATTTGTCCACGTGATATGACCTGCAATGTCACACCCTTTTCAGGAAGAACTGTTTGCTCTAGAGGAGTGTGTTTTTTATACGCAGACCAGGAATGAAGCAAAAGAAAGTTATTTTGACCAGTTATTGGCCAAAACCAGTGCTCATATCATAGTTGTAGTTCTCTTACGTCCATTTTCCCACTCTTGCTTGCAGTGACGCAAATATTCCCTAGTGTCCTTGCAAGACCATGCACACGGGAAGGAATCGTAGAAGGGCAGAGCCACTTCACCTTTTCGAGCACAGTAAACAGCTTTCCAGCCAATTTACAATCCAGATCAACAGTCGGCATAATTGTATACGCATGCGTTAATGCATTCATGTTAGCTGATCTTGATACAACTCTCTTGGTAAGTATAATTTACAGGGTTCCTTTCATACGCATTTCTTCTTCAAATGCCGATTCGTCGGAAACGAACAAAAATTCCTTACTGAAAATGAGATGAGTTTGTTTTTCTCATCTACAAATTTTCGGGCCGATTTCGCAGTTTGCTGTGCATCATCAGGTTGACGCTTTGTTTGAAATTTCGTTTCTTATGTCTTCCAGTTCTGTAGCACTGTCTGAAGTTACGCATCCATCCACTGTTTCTCTTAAAATCACTGTAATCTATGTCGCGCGCCATTTGATGTGCAGAACGTAGTATTCTACTATCATGCACATCCTGTAACTTTTATCGAGGGTCCTCGTAAAGTACAAAAACCAGTTTCTGTAACATGTGCGGCTCGAGCCGGCCGATATGGCCGTGCGGTTCTAGGCGCTTCAGTTTGGAAGCGCGTGACCGCTACGGTCGCAGTTTCGAATCATGCCTCGGGCATGGATGTGTGCGATGTCCTTAGGTTAGTTAGGTTTAAGTAGTTCTACGTTCTAGGGGACTGATGACCACAGAAGTTAAGTCCCTTAGTGCTCAGAGCCATTTGAACCATTTTTTCCCTTGAGTATCCGTAGTTTTTCTTATGCACTATACGGTCATATTGCTGCGGACTTATTTGAAATCTGTTCATAATTGATTTTTTACTATTCTGCGGATGATCTTGCTCGTACGTAAGTACGTTTAATACCCTCTCCTTGGACAACGATTGTCCTTTACTACGTTTCACTAGAGACAGGATTTGTCGCTTCCTGTCCGACAAGGGTGATGAACTACATGGCTCGACACCTGTTTCAGTATTACCTTCACTTATTAAGCACATACCGTCATCATCGTAACCCTCATGTACATTGTCCGCACAGTCAAGAATATAGGAGACCACACATTCCATTAACTCATCTTGCAGAAACGCTAATACACTCCTGGAAATTGAAATAAGAACACCGTGGATTCATTGTCGCAGGAAGGGGAAACTTTATTGACACATTCCTGGGGTCAGATACATCACATGATCACACTGACAGAACCACAGGCACATAGACACAGGCAACAGAGCATGCACAATGTCGGCACTAGTACAGTGTATATCCACCTTTCGCAGCAATGCAGGCTGCTATTCTCCCATGGAGACGATCGTAGAGATGCTGGATGTAGTCCTGTGGAACGGCTTGCCATGCCATTTCCACCTGGCGCCTCAGTTGGACCAGCGTTCGTGCTGGACGTGCAGACCGCGTGAGACGACGCTTCATCCAGTCCCAAACATGCTCAATGGGGGACAGATCCGGAGATCTTGCTGGCCAGGGTAGTTGACTTACACCTTCTAGAGCACGTTGGGTGGCACGGGGTACATGCGGACGTGCATTGTCCTGTTGGAATAGCAAGTTCCCTTGCCGGTCTAGGAATGGTAGAACGATGGGTTCGATGACGGTTTGGATGTACCGTGCACTATTCAGTGTCCCCTCGACGATCACCAGAGGTGTATGGCCAGTGTAGGAGATCGCTCCCCACACCATGATGCCGGGTGTTGGCCCTGTGTGCCTCGGTCGTATGCAGTCCTGATTGTGGCGCTCACCTGCACGGCGCCAAACACGCATACGACCATTGGCACCAAGGCAGAAGCGACTCACATCGCTGAAGACGACACGTCTCCATTCGTCCCTCCATTCACGCCTGTCGCGACACCACTGGAGGCGGGCTGCACGATGTTGGGGCGTGAGCGGAAGACGGCCTAACGGTGTGCGGGACCGTAGCCCAGCTTCATGGAGACGGTTGCGAATGGTCCTCGCCGATACCCCAGGAGCAACAGTGTCCCTAATTTGCTGGGAAGTGGCTGTGCGGTCCCCTACGGCACTGCGTAGGATCCTACGGTCTTGGCGTGCATCCGTGCGTCGCTGCGGTCCGGTCGCAGGTCGACGGGCACGTGCACCTTCCGCCGACCACTGGCGACAACATCGATGTACTGTGGAGACCTCACGCCCCACGTGTTGAGCAATTCGGCGGTTACGTCCACCCGGCCTCCCGCATGCCCACTATACGCCCTCGCTCAAAGTCCGTCAACTGCACATACGGTTCACGTCCACGCTGTCGCGGCACGCTACCAGTGTTAAAGACTGCGATGGAGCTCCGTATGCCACGGCAAACTGGCTAACACTGACGGCGGCGGTGCACAAATGATGCGCAGCTAGCGCCATTCGACGGCCAACACCGCGGTTCCTGGTGTGTCCGCTGTGTGCCGTGCGTGTGATCATTGCTTATACAGCCCTCTCGCAGTGTCCGGAGCAAGTATGGTGGGTCTGTCACACCGGTGTCAATGTGTTCTTTTTTCTATTTCCAGGAGTGTATTTCATCTGCTGCTTCTTCCTCACTCTGCGTATTTCCTTGAGTTCCATTCTGACGAAATGTCAACTTCGGTAACTGTTGTTGTTGTAGATGTAATGTACTGATTTCTTTGTTTATCGCTGCCACTGCTCTGCTTTGTATCAATGCCATTAGGCCTGCAGCACTGTTGAGAGTTACTCGTCGACAAAGCATTTCAACTACCCTCCGTAGCTTCCTGCTGTATGTTGTGTTGGCAGAAGAGACAAAACCGTGTTACTAGTGGAGGCCGAAATGCACGCGTTTTAGCTCACGCAGGCTGGCGTGCGGAGGGAAGAACTATACTGACGTGAGGTCTAGAACATGACAAGGATTTCGAATTCAGAAAGCGGAAATTATTAGTTTGATACTTAACTTTAATCGATTAATGATTAACGTCGCTCTTGACAGTACATGATTCACAATATTATCCGTTCAGAATATATTCTTGAAGAATATGGCGCCTTGTCGTAGCAAATGACGTAGCTGAAGGCTATGCTAAACTGTCGTCTCATCAAATGAGAGCGTATGTAGACAGTGAGCCATCGCTAGCAAAGTCGACTGTCCAACTGGGGCGAGTGCTAGGGAGTCTCTCTAGACTAGACTTGCCGTGTGGCTGCGCTCAGTCTGCAATCCTGATAGTGGCGACACGCGGGTCCGACGTATACTAACGGACCGCGGCCGATTTAAAGGCTACCACCTAGCAAGTGTGGTGTTTGGCGGTGGCACCACACTGTGCTCATTATTGGATACTGCAGTCCAGCCTCATTTTGTCATTAGCAGCCAATATTGTGGTTGCGTGGTGGACAATACCCTGAGACGTCGAATGCTGTAAACATCATAGCCTTTTGCGATCTTGCACTCAATGGGTCCCCTGTTTGTTGTTGTAGATTCAGTCCATGCGAAAATATCATCACACGGACGCTATAATGAAAACTAGAAAATCTGTCGGCCGCGCGGGATTAGCCGTGAGTTCTGAGGCGCTGCAGTCATGGACTGTGCGGCTGGTCTCGGCGAAGCTTCGAGTCCTCCCTCGGGCACGGGTGTGTGTGTTTGTTCAAAAATGGCTCTGAGCACTATGGGACTCAACTGCTGTGGTCATCAGTCCCCTAGAACTTAGAACTACTTAAACCTAACTAACCTAAGGTCATCACACACATCCATGCCCGAGGCAGGATTCGAACCTGCGACTGTAACAGTCACGCGGTTCCGGACTGAGCGCCGTAACCGCGAGACCACCGCGGCCGGCGTGTGTTTGTTCTTAGGATAATTTAAGCTACGTAGTGCGTAAGCTTAGGGACTGATGACCTTAGCAGTTAAGTCCCATAAGATTTTGAAACGTCCCCTTAGAAAAATTAATGAATTACTGTGCTGATAAACCTCTTATATTATTTGCTTTTCAAACAGCTGAGCAGAACTGAACGTACTCAGACATTACTCTCTGTACTTATTCTGATCAACACTAAACTGACACAATATTTCTAGCGCAACGCAATCTGACTTTCAAAAATCCCTACAAAAGAATGGCCCTCCCTAACAATAACGTCTACCTTTCATGAATCACTTACCTCACAAAATCTTCGTTACTTAAACTACTGCAATACAGCGAGCGCCACTACTGCCAGCAAAATAAAACATTCTAACTACTGAAGGCACTAACTACTGATAGGCATAGTTAGCAAATAAAAGATTTTGATAGAGAACAAGCATAATATATATCAGTTCATGATATCCAGTCTTACAAATTTACTGTCTCTGTCCAGATCATCCGTTCTCGAAACTCCACCATTTCTCTCCCCACATCCACCACTGCTGGCGGCTTATCTCCAACTGCGCAACGCTACGTGCTGTTCAGATCCAACTGCCCAACACTACAATGGCGAATATACCAACAACAATGTCAACCAGCCACAGACTGCACACAGCACAGCCAGTGATTTTCATACAGTGCGCTACGTGGCGTCACCAATATAAAACCTAAACAGCCCACTTACATAGCCCCATTTGAACATTTTTTTTTGGAGAAAACCTGTCAGTTAATCACATAAATACGTTTAGACTGTGCCAGGAACAATTTCTTCGAAACGCCGGGGATGTGGAGCGTGAGGACTGGACCAAAATTGGCCGCAGTCCGACGTGAGTATAGAGGCGCCCTCTGCCTGCCCGTCGTCGGTTCACGAAACGCAGCACCCCAGCGCAGAGTGCCGAGAGCTCGGCGGCGGGCCGTGCTGTGCCGTGGTGCGGTGTGCTAATAACTTCATTAAACTTGCCGTCGCCGCCGCCGCCACCACCAGTGGCGCGCTTATTGACCTCATTTCTATAGCGGAGGATACCCGGTCGTAATAGTAGGGTTCACGTGCCAAGTAGCGCTCGGAAAAGTAGGTCAACTCGCGAAGTTGGATTACAACTCATCGCAGAACGAGGCTTCAGACCCAATCAGTTACTCAAACGTCGGTCATATCTGCTTTTACCGAGCAGAGATGTGCCTGTTCTTGAAATACTGGTATTTTGTCAGTCAGGGACAGAAAAAATATCAACTTAAAGCAAGGGAGTAATCACGAAGCCTTTCGCGGCCTAATTACTGCATAAACTGTTGTCGGTGGACTTGTCACGTTGGTGATCCAGTTTTCGACAATAACCACCGTTGTCTTCGTCACAAAAGCAACTGACAGTCGAAGGAATAACTAAATCACACACAAGTGTAAGTGCTAGTAACCTCTATACCACTCGGGTGTCAGAGCTTGGTCTCAGAGCTTGAAACTTCGACGTACCTGCGGATTCTTGTCATCTGCATAGTATGCCATGTTGTAAGTAGGCAACAAATTTACACTTGTCTGTACGTCATGAAGAACTCTTTGCTTATTTCTAGTTTTTATGTCCGCCCCCGGTAGCTGAGTGGAAACCGGCACGGTACCTCAGCGTGTTCGGTCAGAGGGTTGGCTGCTCTCTGTAAACTGAGTCAACGTCTCAACACTGAACTTGAACGGGTGTCATGGCACATCCGCACCGAACAAACGCAACGAACAAAATCGAACAAAATATATGTGGTCAGCGCGACAGGACGTCAATCCTAAGGGCCCGGGCCGGCCGGGGTGACCGAGCGGTTCTAGGCGCTACAGTCTGGAACGCGCGACCGCTACTGTCGCAGGTTCGAATCCTGCCTCGGGCATGGATGTGTGTGCTGTCCTTAGGTTAGTTAGGTTTAAGTAGTTCTACGTTCTAGGGGGCTGATGACCTCAGACGTTAAGTCCCATAGTGCTCAGAGCCATTTTTGAACCTAAGGGCCCTGGTTCGATTACCGGCTGGGTTGGAAATTTTCTCCGCTCAGGGACTGGCTGTTGTGTTGTCCTAATCATCATCGTTTCATCCCCATCGACGTGCAAGTCGCCCAAGTGGCGTCAAATCGAAAGATTTGCACATGACGAATGGTCTACCCCACGGGAGGCCCTAGTCACAAGACATTAACATTTATTTAGTTTTGATCAATAGGCGGTGAATAGGCAGATGTGGGAGCGGAGTGGAAAAGTTTCTCCTTTAGCGATGTCGGGACATTTCGAGGCCGTAATGTTTAATTAGGCAAGAAACGAAGTAGGAGCATCTTTGGCCGGCATGTGCAGAGAGCTAGCGTCCGACATCTAGATAATGTAGACATCACTGATTCGTGCGCATAGTATTCAAAGATTACATTTGTGCTAATAATTAAATGTCACTGTCAGTAGGTTTGTTTCCATTGTTTCCATCACAACGTATAGTACCGGAGATACTAATAAGCACGGCCCCCCCCCCCCCACACACACAGACACACACAGAGAGAGAGAGAGAGAGAGAGCCAGTAAAGCAATTGACTGCCGAAAAAATATCGGAATTACACAGATGCACTAGCGAGTACTACATCCAGAGATGCTGCCAAAGATTAAATGTCACTCGCAGCGTCTTTGTTTCGATTACGACGTGTGGTATAGGAGATACTCATGAGCAGTCACTCATATATACACACAACACACAAAATTTTGATTTTTGTGTGGGATGATGGAAGTTATTGTCCTAGGAATAAATGAAACTTCCTTCACTGTTTTTAAATCCGACCAGTACTTTAGGGAGGTTTTCTTGGGATGTAAGGCAAACGCTGGAACTGCAAATCCCATATCAAATATTCCTAATTGGAAAAATATTCCAAAATCAATAATTATTTACATAACATAGTATGATGAGGATGATGATGTTTGGTTTGTGGGGCGCTCAACTGTGCGGTCATCAGCGCCCGTACCAAGTCCCAATGTTTACACTGTCCAATTTTGTCACAGTCCAATGTAGCGACTATCACGAATGATGATGATGATGATGAAATGATGAGGACAACACAAACACCCAGTCCCCGTGCAGAGAAAATTCCCAGCCCGGCCGAGAATCAGACCCTGTACACCGTGATCCAGAGGCAGCAACGTTAGCCACTAGAAAACGAGCTGCGGACGTGATGTAGTATCGTTCATGGTGTCACGTTACAGAATTCACCGAGATGCATCTGCTGATGTGCCCACTTTTGTCGGTAAGATTATATTTCGCCGGTAAAATAAATTTTATGTAATTTTAGCGGATAACCTGTTTCATTAATCGGGGAAGGTAATCACAATGTGGTATCTGCTAGGATACTGTCATAAACACCATACACTATTACACTATTTGTATGTTAGTGTTTTGTATGATTATTAGACTGTTTGCAGCCAGTTAACTATGTAGTAGTAAACATGCTTTGTACTGTGGGAAACCACAGCTGCAAATATACATTCTTGTTAAACAAAACCGAAGCAGCTCTTGAATATAATTTTAGTAGTTAAAACCGGTCGTAATTAAAATTGCAAAAATGATAAGAGAAAACTAATTTTACTAACAGTTGAACGTTTACCGTTTGCTAGGGTTTTATTTATATGGGCGGATGAAAGTACGTTTCTCCTTTACCCAAAGGATTTTTAGTGCCTTAACTACCATTCCCAACGAGGTGAAACATTCGTAAATAGTTAAGAAGAGACCGACACCGTTTAATGCTGTATCAATCTGCTGTGATAAAAGATAGAGGGGTGACCACGTCAATTAACTACTTTATCTTATCTTATTCTTTGATAGACATTCTTCAATACCTCTGGAGAGAGCACTCGTTTTATCATGACCTTTCTGTATTTGTCTGCCTACGCTCCCTTTCCTGATCTAGTCAGCCCTCAATGAGTGTGGAATTTTATTAACTAGTGATTCACAACCAGGGGGAACACCGACACAGTCTATCCGTTACTGAAGCAGTGGCTGCAAAATTAGCACCGACAAATTTATAATTTAACGCAACGGATAACGGGAAGGGAAAATGAGGGAGTTCCACTCAGGGAACAGAGCGTATATTTTCTAATTTAGTTCTTTTTTCAACGCATCTCTGAGAAATGAAGGGCGAAGGTTAGCACACACGCTGATGTGTGGACCCAGTGAACTCTCTTTTAGCCTTTTTTACTTGAATGCTTTATGCATTTTTATTGGGCACTGATTTTTTTCATAAAGGGCTTGGTTTCATAGCATGTTGTAGATTGGTTATTACTGAACTCCTTTAATTTTATCATGCTAAGAAAACATACTCAATATAACGATTTACTCGGTGTTTGTTGCAACAAGTGTACATGGCGTGGAGGTGAGGCCTCCTAGAGACTGCTAGTTTTAAATACGCGCACTCTACAGAAGGAAACAGGGAGGATTCTAGAGGTCAGGATTGCGTCTGGTCAATCCGCGAGAAAAGATACCCAGTCAGTCAACATGCACTACAAGTGGCAACCAATCGAACATAAAATGCCTCTAATAAATAGGTTTAATAGGACAGAGTACCGAGAAAGAAGCAGAGACTGGACCACGGGAACGCGAAGTATTAAAAGCATATCAAATTTAGCATTCGTAGCCCACCGAGCTTAGAGAAAATACGACAAATAACCCAGCTGGCGGGATTGGCGCTTCAAAGATAAATTCTATTCGTTCTGCAATTTTGGGAGTAAATTTAGCAAATGAACTTCGGAGTTGAGCTACTTCTAATGATTCTGGGCTGAATCTGAGAAATTATGCCTGCGATCACGTGGGTCTACCAAGGAACCTTATCTGGTTTCTACTGCAAAGAAACCAGGCTAAATAATTTATAATATGTGCCGTTAACATTGATTTGATTAAGTTCATTTGGTGGCACAAATCGCCTACGATCATCTACACTCGCTTGATCCGGAATACAGTGCACACCTGGAGCACAGGGAATAAGTCCCACGTACCGCAAAGAAACGCCTATTACAATTCAAATATTTGATCCGGAAATATAACCATTCGCTAATATTTAACATTTCACACGAGTTTATGTCTAAATATTAAAATGGAAATAAGCACAGGCACTTTATAACCTATGAACTCCCTACCAAACGGCACGAAACAAAGGACACTTTTACTACATTTTAAACGGATTTCTGGCTAATAAAGTGAAAAATGAGCACGGTTCCTGCAATAGTTTTACCTACTCAAGCTAATGCGACAAAAATGGATTACATAACACATAATAAATTCTGATACCTTTTTCCAGCAACCTCGAGACAGACGCACTATAGGCACGTCAGCTCACTTACCCGTCTTCTTTTACTCTTCTCGTAAACGTCGGGCGTCCGGAGGTCCTCCGGTGCCTAGTGGAGGGAATGACCGAACCAATTGGCTATGACCAACCTGACCACAAAAACCGGAGGTTTTCGGACTATCTTTGGTCATGACCTACCCGTGTTTCATCTCTGCCACTACCGCAGAGAGGATTCTCTAACAAGATTCGACTGCTTCGTTTGAGCTACAGATGACAACGCTTCAAGAACAGGCGGGAAGAGGGTGTGCGATACATTTCACGTGCGCGCAAACACACAGACACCACACAAAAAATGGTAAAAAACATACACTGATATTCTCTATAAAATGCATCATCTGTTGGCAAGGGGGTTGCGCGGTGCTCTCGGTAGGGCTGAGAGAAATCGGCGGAAGAGACCCATCAGGAAAACAAATGAGTAACAGTTTGCACTGTACGTGGTTGAGCATTGTCCTGCAAAATGATGGTCAGGTCCTGCAGAAAGTGTCATCACTTCTGTCTCTATACTGTTCATTTTTGGAAAACAACCCACGACCAGCTTAAAGAGTGCTATACCAGCTACTGCTTTCTCCTGACTTAAGCCCTCGTGACTTCAACTCGATTTCTAAACGGAAGGAAACATTTCACGGCATTTGCTTCAGAATCGCTACAAATTCGTCGGGCAATAGACCGCGCCGCTCCAACTGTCAACACAACTGGCACTGCTAAGAGTATCCTACGACTTCCACATCGCTGTCAACGGGTTATACACAATGTTGGTGACTACTTTGAAGGTCAGTAAAACTTTGAAACACGTATCTATTTTGCACCAGCTGTAAATAAATAGTTGGCACTATTAAAGTTCCAATTCTTGAACATCCAGCAAGTAACTGAGGACCCATGTTGCAAGTGCTAAACAGCTTACCATTTATTGTTTAACTTCCTACTGTTATTTTTTGAGGTACTACAGAGAGTATACCGTAATGTTTCTGGGTTATCAGTTTAGCTGTTTCATTGATGGTATTTCATTCCCAAGATCGAGTTTGAAATTATGTTATATTTTGTCTTGAGACGTGCTTGTGGCAGTTCAACTCAACCGAAACACTTAAGTACTTAATGTGATACAAAATCTAATCACATCGAAATTGAGTACTACTAGAGTAGTCATGAAATAGGCCAGTTCCTGTGTGTACCCAATATGAAGACCTAATTTACTGTAACCAAAGTTACATGGAAGCCCAAAGAATTGTAAGTGGGATACAAAGATCATTAACCATCCATGAACATAAATTATACCAAAACTGTAAACAGTAGATGTACGGGTGATCAGAAACAGTCTGGGAAGCTTGTAAGGGTGCTGCAGGGTAGGCTGTGTTGCTAAGAAAAAAAATTCTATACGTTGGGGCGTTTCCGAGTTAATGAACACTGAACTCAGTGATTCACTCCGTTGCGCGTCCGAATTAAAACTACCCTCCAGAGACGATGTTGCCAAACGTGCCCTTCGTTTGGTTTCCTACAATCGAACGATACGATAACTGGATATGGGACGGTAGTTAGGACTGAAGCCGAGCGAAAAGCTGAGCCGTCTCGTGCGCTAACATCTGCGCTGTGAGAACAATGACACTGATGGTATCTGTATATTGCGTGACCTCGGACTCGAGATGCGAAACTCTGAGTCAACATCCGTCTTTTCTGAAAGATGAACTCTGTTGTTCGAACATATTGTCTCTACATATGATCGCGCTTCTTTGGTAGAGGTGGGTTTAGTTTTATCACTTAAACCTAAAGCCAAAATTTCGAATAATGGCACAAACAATATTGTTGGCTGTGATTGCTGTAGTTTTGACGTCCTGTTGAGTGCTGTTTAAGTGGGTTATGACTGATAATTCGTTATATGTTTGTTTAGGCAGCGATACGAAAGGGAAATTACGATTGATTAAATTTTCTCCAGGTCGTCACTAGATTCGAACACTGAGAAACGTGGCGCAGTAGTTAAGGTAATTGTTTCATATTCAAAAAAAGAGAGAGGATGCATCTGGTTTTCCGTGGTTTCCTTAAAATCGCTCTGATGAAAATAAACAAAATAAAGCTCACTATTTTAGAAATCAATACTGAAACTGGCGTCTTGGTCGCTAGCTTGATTAGAGATTAACCCAGCAGTGGGGGAGGCCTGGAATTCTTACAAACCATGCAGTCTTCTATATGTTTCGAAGGTTTAACTTTGCAGCTAGTGGTTGAATCAACTATAAGCAATTACAGTACATTAACATTGTTGTATACGGCTTATTACTAATATACATTTACAATAATGAAATGAAATTTTATTTATTAATTATCACTCACGTAACTGTTATAAATATTGAACCACACATTACCGAAATAATTGTCTTATTTCATAAGTTATTGTACTGAAGTAAATGAACGCATTAAATTAACAAAAACATTTAATATAATACAGGAAAACGAAAACACTCTAAATTACTTGGCATACATTTACTTACTACGCACTACATGGTGTCTACTTTGTTCTTGGTTGCTCGAGTATCTTGGTTATGAAAACGAAGACACCACAAGAGTAACCTGATCCTTGGAGGGACATAGCAACCAGACAAAGCTCCAGCCCATTTCCGTCAGATCTTCAAAGGTCTCCCAAATTCAGTCTTCTTTCTTTATGTTCCCTGCTGAGATGTAGCGCATCGTTTGGCATCTCAAGCGACGCCGAAAAATGGGTAATAATATTGTGCGACCTCTTTCTAAGAATAGGTCATAAAAATTGTTTTCTCCATTTTGTCGTTCCATCTTTTCTTAGACAATAACTATCACAAACCTTATCGCCATCATTTTCATCTTTTTTCTGTTCTGATGATGCGTCATTATCACTGACAATAACGGCATCCTCTTCATCTCCTCGACTGTAATCAACATTAAGTACGTCATCAAACAAAGTTCTCACTGGGCCACTTCTGGCCCATAAGGATAGTTGATTATATAATAAAATATCGTATCTTGTGCAATATATGCACATAAATTTAATGAAATGGCTACAATGGGATTTTCTTCTTGTGGGCCGAGAGTGATGTGTTGGGGTTCCGCAAACCTCAGCCGTCTCGAAACTGTTTCAACAGCACCTAACGAAATCCTATTTACAACACGAATACACTTGTGTCACTGTACTATGTATGAGTATCATCGTATGGCGTTGTTGGCCGGGAGGCCCCTTGCGGGGGAGTGCGGCCACCGTAGCGCAAGTCCTCTATAGCTGACGCCACACCGGCACCTTGCGAGTCAATGATGATGAAAATGGCGATGGACACATAACACCCATTCTCCTGTCGGGAATCGAATCAGGGCCCCCTGCGTGGTAGGCAACAACGCTACCGCGACGCTACGGAGGCGCACTGCCACTCTACTGACATCTCGTAACAGCTACCTGGAACTACAAAGCAGAATTTAAGTCCCATAGTGCTCAGCTCCATTTGGAACTACAAAGCACTGTGACATGCCCTCTAGCAATTAGCTATAGGAATTCGTCATGCGGGAAATACCACACCCCTGCACACCACTATCGGGTCAAATGGCGAGAAAAGGGATAATTTACAACAGGTTTATAATGCAGTACACACGTCATCGTAAATTGGTCTAATATTCCTTTGGCTCTCGAACTTGCAGCATTACAGCTTGGGTTCCATTACTTACATTGAGGTGAAATGTTTGTTTACTTTCTTGATGAAGTCGAAGAACGATACTGTGGAACAAGATTCTTGTAAGTTCAGCGAACATGGCCGGTGAAGGCTTTTCCTGGGAGCGTTAATTACCCGGCCCGCGAGCAGGCGCTCACGCGACATTCGGCAACTCGCAGTCGCTCTCCGCCCACTGCGAGCTCGGAACTCCCGGGTCACGCTACGGCTGTCGTACACAACTTCTTTCGCCGCAACTTGCAGGCTTCACGTCGTAATTTCTGCAGAGCGCCGAGCTGTGACCCTTATAAAAGTTCTCGAGTAGCGACCTGCACGTTAAATGAGCGCACAATTCCCGTGTTCGTGCATATACATTTAATAGCGAACGTTGTCACTACAATGTTTTAGAAATTTTAGCAGCGATGTTATTACATAAACAAGACGGACGGGAAGTTACTCCTTTTTTTATGAAGGGAGCCACCGAGGTTTGATGCTCTGTGGAGACAGTGCCATACCAAGAGATGGAGCAACCTGTATGAACTTAATTGTAGTCTACATTACTTCATGAACCACTGTGAACACATTCCCACAGTTGTTTGTCTGCTGCTGACAAGTGTTATTGTGGTCGTGGTTCACTTCTTCTACACAGATTATTTTATAACATTAACACACATATACTTCGTAGGGTAGCGAAAAATTGTCATTCAGTAATTTGTTTACGTATTGTTATGTTTGCATCTGCCAGAGAGAGAAAAAAGACAGTTTCTAAAAGTTTAACTTTCTTCCATTTAAAGGATTTACGCATGTATTACTCAAATTAATGTTTAACATTGTTTGTATAATGTTCTGTGGCGTTTTTTACACCTTTTTTAAGTGTGTCATTACACAACTGAACCAAAACGTGAACATGTTCTTCACTAGATTCAAGTACTCTATAGCAGTCGAAAGTCTAATACCAAAATTGCTGAAACATGGGTGTTCATCAGAAAACCGTTATATTTTGGGTTAATAGAGGTAATGGTAATGTTAGTGACACCAGCAGAGGTAGATGACCAACAAAACTCACCTAAAACACTGAAAACAAAATCAGACATACGGTAGGGATAAAACTGACGTCGGTACTCGGACAGTTGCCAAACGTCTGAATCTGTCGGATTATTACCAGCAAAGACAGAAGACTGTCGGTAGGACAAGTTTAAAAGATTTAATTCGTAGACAGTCCTAGAGAAAAATTGCTTATGTCCAGTCAACAAAACCCACGCTATCAGGGGAAAAAAATGATCGTCAAGCACTGTGAAAGAAAAATGCCTGATGATTTCTGCGATGCTAATTCCCGAAAAAAAGAGGAAAAGGATGCACGTTTTATTTACAAACGAGTCTCGGATGGAATTTTATCCAAAGCCGAACAAACGAAGTGCCCATTCAGTACAAATGAAGCAGAGAAAATTTCCCCAGTCCACAAAAAAAGCAACAATTGAAGATAACGGCGGCATGAGTGGCTGTGGAAAAACTGAACTGCATGTGGTTGATGCAAAAAAGATAGTCATTGATTATTATCGGAAAAGGAATTTATCTGTCTATGCTCGAGCAATCCAGAATGGTCTTTTCTCAAATCCAGATAATGCTGTTCTTATGAAAGATGGAGCAACGGCTCACATAGCCAAACAAACAACGGCACTCCTGAAGAGGATATTCTATGTTGTTTGAGATGAATGGCCTGGAAAAAGCTCAGGCCTAAACCCTACGGAGCACCTGTGGGTCAGGCTACAGGGTGCAGTCTTCGAAGAGCCTCGTCCACTGAGCACAACGCAGCTTATTGCACGTGTTCAGGAGCCCTGAACAGACAGCAGTGCTCGCGAAGCGTTTCGGCAGGCGAGTTGAACAATGTGTTCATAATCATGGAAGCCATTCAGAATATCTAAAAAGTGAATAGATGGCTGTCCAAATCATTCATTCACATGTATAAATATGTTTCTATAAGAAATTATGCCTAATAAAATATTTAAAAAAACTGGGGCTGTATTTCCCAACCTCTATGTTATTCTTGCGTACCATCAGATATTAGCTAGTATCTCCCCGCCCCCCCCCCCCTCAGCTCACAGCACCATTATCAACATTAGTGCCTAATTAAACTTAAGAATGAAAAAGAATTTTCTTTCAACGCTTTCATTTTCAAAATGACGAAAGATAAGTGATATTTAGTCTTCGTGGATGTTTCATTAAACCAAAACTTGTGAGTCAATAGAATAAAACGATGCAACAATTGTCAGTGCATATCCTTTTTAGAAAAGAAAGCTAACTATCCACGTTTCGTATAAACACTTCTTACAAAACATTCTTTTCCTGCACCACTCATTTCCCTAGCAACGCATGGTTCACCCATGTTCTGCACCCCCTACTGAAAATCAACGAAATTAAAATGTGTAAACTATTCTTAGGCCTACTATTTGTAAATCATTTTATTGCTGGACTCTTTACTTCTGCACTGGAAAAAATTGGAATACTTCAAGTTCCCAATACTTCGCGTCTGACTGTTGCCACTAATGATAATAATAACACTTACTAACACAAACTCCAAAGTCAAATTCATGGGAGAACTCTTTGACCTTTTTCACATAAAACTGGTTTACGGAAAGGAGATGGACTCTCCTCACTGCTATTTAACTGCACCCTAGAATAATTAGTCAGAGAGTGGAACATGAAGTTCCATAGTGTAATCCGATTACGAATGAAATCAAAAGCATCAAAGTAAATTGCCTAGCCCTTGCATATGACATGGCCCTATTAGCTGAGATCCACCAAAACATTTAAAAGTGGAAGAACAAAGAGCAGAGATCGTCAAAGAATTCAGATATGTTGGAGTATGAATCATCTGGAATGCCCTCGACAAAAAGGCAATGGAATATAGAAGTAAAGTTGAACTGGCCTTCCACATTACTAGAAATACACGGAATGCAAAACACTGTAATCAAACCAGAAGCCCTGTATGCAGACGAAACACTATCCAGCACCACCCATGACCCAGCTGAAAGGCTGCAGATCAAAGAAGGAAAGTGTTAAGGACAATCCTTGACCCGTGATTCCACAACAACAAACTGAGACACACGAGGAAACTTTTTAAGAACTCATCCTCAGAATGAGCTCACCATAGAAATACAGGGTGACACACGGGAGATGGAAGATTTTTAATGAAATAATACTCAGCTAACTTTAAAATTAATGCATGTTTATTTTACACAAAATCAAAGCTCATTATTTGCCATTTTAGTTAACAGTGTTATTTGTGAAAAATAATGAACCATGGACCTTGCCGTTGGTGCGGAGGCTTGGCTACCTCAGCGATACAAATGGCTGTACCGTAGGTGCAACCACAACGGATGGGTATCTGTTGAAAGGCCAGACAAACGTGTGGTTCCTGAAGAGGGGCAGCAGCCTTTTCGGTAGTTGCAGGGGCAACAGTCTGGATGATTGACTGATCTGGCGTTGTAACACCAACCAAAACGGCCTTGCTGTGCTGGTACTGCAAACGGCTGAAAGCAAGGGGAAACTACAGCCGTAATTTTTCCCGAGGGCATGCAGATTTACTGTATGGTTAAATGATGATGGCGTCCTCTTGGGTAAAATATTCCGGAGGTAAAATAGTCCCTCTTTCGGATCTCTGGGCAGGGACTACTGACCTTACGACTTATCTTAGAAGCTAGATTATGGAAAGGCAAACCTACGTTTCTAGCAATTGCACACATAGAGAAAGCTTTTTACAGTGATGACAGGAATACTCTCTTTGAAATTGTAAAGGTGGCAGGGGTAAAATAGAGGGAGCGGAAGGCTATTTACAATGTGTACTGAAACCAGATGGCAGTTATAAGAGTCGAGGGCCATGAAAGGGAAGCAGTGGTTGGGAAGGGAGTGAGACAGGATTGTAGACTCTCCCCGATGTTATTCAGTCTGTATATTGAGCAATCAGTAAAAGAAACAAAAGAAAAATTCGGAGTAGGCATTAAAATCCATGGAGAAGAAATAAAAGCTTTGAGGTTCGCCGATGACATTGTAATTCTGTCAGAGACGGCAAAGGACTTGGAAGAGCAGTTGAACGGAATGGACAGTGTCTTGAAAGGAGGATATAAGATGAACATGAGCAAAAGCAAAACGAGGATAATGGAATGTAGTCGAATTAAGTCGATTGATGCTGAGGTAATTATATTAGGAAATGAGACACTTAATGTAGTAAAGGAGTTTTGCTATTTGGGGAGCAAAATAACTGATGATGGTCGAAGTAGAGAAGATATAAAATGGCAAGAAAAGCGTTTCTGAAGAAAATTTAAGTGTCCGGAAGTCGTTTCTGAAAGTATTTGTATGGAGCGTAGGCATGTATGGAAGTGAAACATGGACGATAAATAGTTTGAACAAGAAGAGAATAGAAGCTTTCGAAATGTGGTGCTACAGAAGAATGCTGGATATTACATGGGTAGATCACATAACTAATGAGGAGGTATTGAATAGAATTGGAGAGAAGAGGAGTTTGTAGCACAACATGACAAAAAGAAAGGACCGGTTGGTAGGACATGTTCTGAGGCATCAAGGGATCACAAATTTAGCATTGGAGGGCAACGTGGAGGGTAAAAATCGTAGCGGAAGACCAAGAGATGAATACACTAAGCAGATTCAGAAGGACGTATGTTGCAGTATGTACTGGGAGATGAAGAAGCTTGCACAGGATAGGGTAGCATGGAGAGCTGCATCAAACCAGTCTCAGGACTGAAGACCACAACAACAACAACAACGACAATGTCGTCAAGGTGATGTCCATCATTTCAAATGCAGGACTCAACTCTTCTCAAAATCCTTCATCACACAGACTAAAATCTGTGCACGGGTGGCAGTAGTTTCTTGAATGATTGCATTCTTCAACTCGTCCAAATTTCGTGGTTTGTGGTTATAGACACAGGTACCTTAAGTACCCCCACAGAAAAAAGTCACATACTGACAAGTCGGGTGACCTGGGAGGCCAAGGAACGTTGCCAAAACGTCAGATAATCCGGCCAGGAAACATGCGTCTAAGAACTGTCATTGAAGTGTTTGCAGTGTGCGATGTTGCCCCATCCTGCTGGAACCAAACGCGTTTTAAAGGGATTCGTCGTCTTCTTAGTTCTGGTTTCAAGAATGTTTCAAGCATACGAATGTAACGAACCGATTTAACAATAACTGTTGGCCCATTCTCTTCAAAAGAATAAGGTCCAATAATGCCAGCAGAGCCAAGAGCACACTAGACTGTTACTTTTTCTGAGTGTAGAGAACGCTGGTGGATAAGGTGTGGATGCTATGGAGCCCAGTAACTTTAGTTTTGCTTATTCACGGTCCTATTTAAACGAAAATGAGCTTCATTGGTCATCAATAAAACTTCATTTTCATTCGATCCCAAAATCACTTGCATTCTGTAAGCGAAGTCTTCTCGTACAGTAAAATCAGTTACCTTAAGTTGTTGGACTATGAGCATTTTGTAGGGATGGAATTTTAATTCTTTATGCAAAATTCGTCTAACCGATTCACGATTGATTCGTAACTCACCAGCATGACGTCTAGCTGACTGTCCTGGGCTTCTGACTGCCGCTTGCCTTACCCTTTCAACATTTTGTGGTGTCGCTAATCCGCGTCTCGGGCCAGGATGTTTCTTATCTAGTATGTTTCCAGTTGATCTGAAGTTTTTCACCCATCTGAAGATCGTGTTACGGCTCGGAACAGCTCCATGTCGACCGACATTAAACCGCGCACGAAAAAATCGCTGCGTAGCAATAATAGACTCACCACTCTTCACGAAACTGTCATTGACAAACACTGGACGTTGCAAGTCCCACTGCTCCATAGTGACTGAGTAAATGAAATGGCGTCTTGTGTGGATCAGAGCTTTTCCCACTACGACCACCTCCCACCACCGCGCCCTTGGTACTACGCAATTCAAAACCACCCGTCTCCCGTGTGTGACCATGTATTGAATACATCCGCAATAAAAAGAAAACCGATCAAATTAGTTTAAGGAAGCAGAGAAGGACTTGGAGAAATCCTAATCACAGAACATTTGCACTTAGATAAAACTGCAACGAAAAAAGAAAACAAAGCCAAGAAAGAGGGGTTCCAAGTCAACATGAAAATCAAACGAACGATCCAAATCTCTGAGGAGGAAAGGAAACAGAATTACAAAGAATGAAGAAATACTGGGCTAATAGAAATTCACTGAAATAGATTGATTCTACGTACTTCAAAGTCGGATGAAACGACATAATAATAATAATAGTAATAAGAATACAGTGTAGGTCCTACAGCAGTGTAGCAGACATTGCATAGTTACTGTTCTTTTGTGCTGTAAGTTAGTTCGTTTAGCGTTGAAAAGTGAACAATGAAGCAGTTTATGGTCTGTTGCTGTAACCACCTGCAACTTGGAGAAGGCATTTTCATTAAATATTTAAGCACATTTGATGTATGTCTCCGTTGTACTGTCAAAGATTTGCGGTACTAATCATTTGAAGTGTGCGTGAACTAGTTGAAGATGATGATGTTCGTACATTCGTTTCAGAAGCTGTAATCTCTGCCACATTGTGTATCGCATTAACGTCAGTCTTAAAAAACAAGAATGATTGGTAACTTATGTAATCAGTATTACAATCTTACGAAATACTAATGCTCCTTTGAAAGTAATTTACTATCGTGACTAAAATGCAGTTGATCCCTTCTGTTTTTTTTCCCTAAAAAAAATTAAATTTTATACCTCAGGGGTTAACTAGCCTCAGGTTGGGACACACTGCTCGAGAGAATGTATCTTGTTATGTTAGGAACTGCTGAGCATGAAAACGCATGGCAGATAAGTACTCAGGTTGGTCGATGGCCGACTTGCGGTGAAGGATACCGAAAAATTGACACATATTTTCATTTTTTTAAAGAAAACCTATTGCAACATGTATAAAAAATTTATTTGTCTGTACCTGTGAGTCAAATAAAATTGACAGGAAACTACATACTGGTTGGTAAAGGGTTCCTGCCGTTGCCGTTTTTAGTGTTATAACGTGTGTGCTAGGAACGTAAACCGTTTCAGTGCTATGCCAAAATGCTCATCTATCAAATGCATGTATTTTTTTCACAGTTTGCATGATAATATCAAATAATATTGTAGGTACAGTCTTTAGATGGTGTATGCCATATACGGAGGCTGTCGAAGTTGTAGCGCAGTTCATAGTGTCGTGAGTTCTGAGTTGTCAAGAAAATGTCACAGTGTCCACTTCCCTCCAAAATTGTTTCACCTTTAATTTTCTGAAAAATAATGCATTTTTCCTACTCATTTGATAGAAGTGTTATCTTTAAAGTCGATGTCATTTATTATAAATTATGAATGTGCTGTAATTATTAGTTGAAAAGGCCAAAGTCTGGCCAGTCTACGTCAACGTCTGAAAGCAAGCACAAGTTACAGTCTAGAAGTTATTGTTGTTATGAAACTTTGTGTAAAATGTATGTACCTATCCCTGGGTTTATGGGCTGGCTCACTGATATACTCTTTCTACGGGGTCAATCAATAAACTATTCTCCCAAGCCGGTCTTGGTGGCCTTGCGGTTCTAGGCACTTCAGTCCGGAACCGCGTGACTGCTGCGGTCGCAGGTTCGAATCCTGCCTCGGGCATGGAGGTGTGCGATGTCCTTAGGTTAGTTAGGTAAGTAGTTCTAAGTTTTAGGGGACTGATGACCTCAGATGTTGAGTCCCATAGTGCTCAGAGCCATTTTATTCTCCCAACCAGTTTCAATGACAAGCGACAGTCAGTCAGTTATCTTTAAAGGTAATGAATGATAAGGGAAAGGATTAATTCGCCCCAACACTTCACTTAAGATTTTGCCTTTATTGTAACCCCCTTCAGTGCAAACCATGGAACACGCAAGTGTAACAATGAGAGAATATTTGCACTCGTAATATTTGGTATATAACTTAAGAATTACCTAATAAACAATTGGAGTATATGATTACTCCTTTAAACAAACATATAGTTAAGACCATAAACGATAAGGATCAACGGTTAATAAAGTCCCATAGAAGTACAGCAAGGATCACGTTTTTAGTCTCTGAATGAAGTCGGTAGGTGACTTATGGGACAACCAGACGTACATTAAGTGTTACACCGTTAAGGGCGATCAATAATTAAGAACTATAACCACATATTAAAGAAAATTCATTTACGGCAATTAACATCAATAGCAAATAATTAAGTCACTTCTCAGCAAATGCAACAAAACCAAGTCTTTCTGTTATTTAACAATGTTGGATCGTTGAATACGCCGGACTACCGACATAGAAGGCTGAATTTTACCAAACAGCAACTTCTCCAAACCTAAAACTATCTTAATAGTGTACAATCCTTAGGTTATCCAGAACTACTCTAATTCGCCTTTCTTGGGCATAACGGTTGAGTAGATAATTAACCTCTTACTTCATTCTCCTGGAACACTGAGCGGGAATAGACGCTCGGGCAACTCTTACCCCAGCGTGGCTCGGGAAATAGGATGGCTCCACCAGGAGGAGGAAACATTTACCCGAACTGGAAAGGGAACTCGTCTAACAAGAGCCACTAAGTTGGACGAAGACCAGTTGGCGATTTTCAATTATTACCCAAAGCTTGATGGCCAGCGGACGAAAATTACAGAGGCAAAGGTAGCTTTATTTGTGCTCACAAGAACTGATAACTTCTACAAATGAGATTCCGGCGGAACTACCGCCGGAGTTCGGGACTGAGGAGGGCAAGTTAACAACGGTCTCTACGCAATAGACCCAACATTTCAGACAGACCGAGCAACCGATATCAGTCGTGGCTAGGAGGATTACCAAAGAGAAACTGTAGCACTACATTAAATATAACTAAATAGAGCACTTAAATGCCACGGGAACAGACTCCTTTACACAAGAATATGTACACAATAACAGTGACTAAAGTTAAATATGCCTACGTACTAAAACGCAACAGATATTAACGTACATTAACATAATCTCCCATTTCAGACATCCATAAAATTAATTGGTCACGGTTCCCTCTATCTCTCCGCCAGACAGTATAAGGTTATTTAAACATTTTACAACGTGCTTATCCAAACAGTGACCTACGCCGTCCATGGGAAAATAACAGGCGCCTTAAGTGAGTAAGCATGGCGTTCAAATGCACGATCATGCAAGGGAGCAGTAACACACACGCAAGACAGTTTCCGATCACAAACTCAAAGCAGGTAAACGTTGCCACACAGTTATTAATAGCTCCCACAACACCGGAAGATTGGCCCCTCCAGACGACGACCGTTGCACTAAATAGATGAAAAATCATACTTTCAGTGACGTCACCACCTTCTGGAGGTTATTGGCAACCGCAGACGGACTTCATAGCTTCCCCAGCCAATGAACGGAAACCAAACGTTGTCCACAGATTTACAGCCTCGCGTGTCCTCACGCCCCGGGTTTTTGGGCCCATCCAGACTTAGTATAGAGGGACCGAGCGTCCCACTGCAGAGCGGTGGTCCAGGGCCAAACATTCGTCTCAACTGCCTCGTCCGCCCTCGGCACGGCACACATCGCCTCCTCCCACCGGGCACGCTAGCAGCGCACTCGCGGAGGCTCCGCAACGCCCTCTTGAAAAGCGCTGAAACACCAAACAGGAGCAAACCAAGGGAAAAACAGGAACCGTGGCAAACGACACGATTCACTTACGTATGGTTCTTGCCGGTAAATACCTTTTTCACTGATTGTGAGCAGCTTCGAAAAAATCTCCTCTTCCATTCAAATGAAATTACGAAATGACTCTGATACCGAAATCTGTGTAATGAAATACGTTATTTCAGAGTGTTGATAGGTAATGCAGCACCGAGAATATGGATATCAGGCATGTCCAAAATGACATTAGACACTAAACCTTAATTATATTCAACTTAAAACCGAAAATAGGATGAAAATCCAGTTGAGTTAAAGAATAACTTCTACTAGTACGTAACTCAGATCGTTGTACAGAATTATGGAGTGTTCCAGTACCAGCAATTCGCTATTCAATCCATCGACGAGTCCAGAATCTTCTTCGCGATTTTCTCCGCACTTCTTAGATAATCGCTAACAGAGTTAACGCAGCTGTTTTGCGCACGTCATTTTAGGTCAGGAACTGTGTGGTATGCGAGCCAAACAAAGCCGAGAACGGCAGCTGGAGAGCGCTGAGAGCGCAAATCATTTTAACCAGCTCGTCTCATGTTCTAACGGTGCTGTTCCCGGCGAGGTCGGATAACCAGTCCGCGTCGACGTCAACGTTAGCTGCCTCGCCCCGTGTGAGAACGGCTTTACGCACCTTCGCTCCAACGAGTTGGCGTCGCTTCGGGGAATCCCCATTGTACCAGAAGGGTGCGGTCTGGCGCCCACCTTGCGGTTTGGCGCGTACAAATAAGTGAGGAATCCCGCCTGAGCCTTCACAAAGAGAGGATCGCGAGTGTGTGTGTGTGTTGCGCGCGATCGCGTATAACAGTAATTAATTTATAGAACTGAGATTATTTAGAAAGTCAAGGAACCGCTCTTAAATTAAAGCAGACCGTAAAGGAGCTATCAGCGATGGCAAATTAAATTCAAACGGCGTGAGGTAAATGAATGCGGATGCAGGGCGATAACGATTAGGCTTGTGGGGATAATGTTGCTTGCGTTTAAAGTGTAATAATACGAGTGTTGGTAAATGGGTGTGAACTTCATTTAATCTCGTCATGTTAATGATAGTATCTCGGTGGAAATTGTGATCTAATTCGAGTCCTGGTCGGACACAAACATTAAAACTGTCGTAAAGATTGGATGTTAACTGCTAAGGCAGACCCGGCGATGATGATTCAGTTTATTCTATCGCTTTTGATTATGTTGTCGCCTCCCACCGCAATTAATTCTGATATACCTCGGTACGTAACTCACCATTATTAATATTGGTTTCATTGCACTTTACGTTAAGGGATTCAGCCTTCGTTTGCAGTTAAACGTTTGAAGATGTACGTATTTCGTTATCGGCAACTTATTATTAAGTCTACAATTTTGCTTTCGCCGTTTTTCAATAGATGGCAGTAGTGGCAAGTGGTGGTGCTGGTCGTAGGTAGTAAGTGTCATACAATAATCTCACGCATTTGTAAATATAACGCCATCAAAACATTATTTGATTTGTTATTACATCATAAAATTATTCTCGATTGAATAAGTCATCTTACGAGTCCAGCTCTCATCAATTGCAGGAAGTTTTAATTTTCTGCTTTAACACGAAGAAGTCTGCGACTGAGGCTGACAAAATAGTGGGTATGGCGTGTAGTGATGCAACTATTACTGAAAGAACGTGCAAAGAATTTTTTCAGTGTTTCAAGAGCGGTTTTTTGACGTCGAAAACCTGAATGGCGGTGAAGAGAGAAGGTTTTCGAAGCTACTGAAATCGACAGATATAATCACAGGAGATCATTATCGAAAGCAACTGATATGCCTGAGGTGAGCGCTGGAAGACAAACGGCCACAATATATCGATAGACATGAAATGGTGATTTGCATCATCACACTGCTCGACCCTACGTCGCAAAACCCTTCAAAACATACTGGAAACTATAATTTTCAAAGCTATAAGGCCGGCAGACCAATGCATTAAAAAGTTTCACATAAAAATTTCGGAGGCATTACTTTTCATCACGACTTGTTACATAGAGGGAAAAATAGAAGTGCATGACAAACGAATGCTAATCTTATTTATACTTCATTCGGACCGCTTTCCATCATAAACCAGATACATGGTCCTGTACGAAATACAAACAAAAAATGAAAGTAACGTTCATTTCGAACATCTCAAGTAAGATATCTGTGCGAAGAGCAACTAACTGAAGAGCACCAACATGAGACATACACTGGCACTGCAGAGCCAGAACTCAAAGTAAGCAATTCAAAGATCAAGGACTACAAAGGTATTACATTCGTAACCAGGATGAAAATAACACTTATTACGATGCTACTGATACTGCCATTTGCAAAAGCAAAGCTACGAGGGCTGCTATATATATTTCTGGCCTAGGCAACACTAAGTGTTGCCAGGTGCAATCTGACATTTCCATTGGAAAGTTTGACATTGTTTAGCATAAATGTACTCAGAACTTTTTGACTTACGACAATTTTTTTTTTCTTTTACAGGGACTTGAAGAAATCAATTTGGCACAAAAATGGAATTAACTCGTGAACATTTTCGTGCGATCATTTTTCACAACTTTCGACGTGGATTATCACGACAAGAGTGCATCGATGAACTTAAATCTTTGTATGGCGACGAAGCACCATCCTATAGCACTGTGAAAAATTGGTAAAACGAATTCAATCGTGGCCGACGCTCGCTCAAAGACGAATTCCGTGAAGGTCGTCCAAAAACAGCCGTTGTGCCAGAAAACATCGATGCCGTACGTGAACTGATAATGCAAGACCGTCATGTGACATACCGTGAGATAGAGGCATGCCTAGGCATTTCTCCCACCAGCATACATTCGATATTGAATGAACACCTGGCCGTAAAAAAGGTTTGTTCTCGTTGGATCCCTCACAATTTGACAATCGCTCAAAAGAAAGCTCGTGTGGATTGGTGTAAAGAAATGCTGAAAAAATACGATCGCGGTGCTTCAAAAGACGTTTATAAGATCGTCACAGGTGACGAATCATGGATCTATGCGTATGAGCCCGAAACAAAACAGCAATCGACCGTGTGGGTCTTCCAAGAAGAGCCAAATCCAACGAAAGTTGTTCGTGGAAGAAGCACTTCGAAGCAAATGGTCGCCTGTTTCTTCGGCAAAACTGGTCATGTGGCGACTGTTCCGCTTGAGCAACGTAGGACGGTCAATTCTGAGTGGTACACCACCATTTGTTTGCCTGAAGTCTTCGGAGAAATTCGAAAAATGAACAAGAGAAGACGAATCATTGTGCACCATGACAATGCGAGCTGTCACACATCGGCTCAAACCAGCGCATTTTTGACCGGCCAAAACGTCGAAGTGATGGGTCATCCGCCGTACAGCCCTGACTTGGCACCCAATGACTTCTTTTTATTCCCACACATCAAGAAAAAAATGCGTGGTCAACGATTTTCGTCGCCAGAAGATGCTGTTGCAGCATTCAAAAACCATGTTTTGGAGGTGTCTCAATCGGAGTGGAAAAAGTGCTTCGAAAATTGGTTTGAGCGCATGCAAAAGTGTATAAATCTTGATGGAGAATATTTTGAAAAACAATAAACCATTTTCGTTGATAAATATTCGTATTTTCATTATTAGGCCAGAAATATATATAGCAGCCGCGTATATATCTCGTAACAAAACTATATTCCAGGCAAACATTTTCAAGCATTCAACGTAATAAACATTTAAAATGACAATATGTAACTTTTTTTGTATGTGTTACAGTGAAACACCGAAATCTGGAGAACGTCGAATTTCACCGGTGAATGTCAACATTCACATAGTCACTTAGTGTATGTCCGAAATATCTGCTATATACCCTTATTTCTGACTTACACAGGTAAATGTTGACATTCATCATGCACTAATCGTGGATGTTGAACATGTTGCAGATTTATTTTTTCTTCTCGGTAATTCATTCGCTATAAAACATCACAAGGGTGACGTAACTTTTTCGCCTCTCTTTCTGAAAGGAATGACCAAGAATTTAAAATAAACGTTACATTCTACATGAGAAAAGAAAATAATAGTTACAAAAAATTACTTGCTTATGTGATTCAAATCTTATTTATTGCAACAAGTTAAACTATTATGACACTTTGAATTACACTGCTTTTACAACAGCATTTATTTGTGGAACACTTCCTTTTGCAATGACAGAGAGTATGTCCTTGTCCCCCACTTCTCGAATTAGCTGCAGATGCTACTCTCAGCGACATTTTTTGAAAAGAAGTCTCATGTATGGAAAGTAACTTTTCTTTACAAATTACGAACTGATTACGTGCGTAAAGCAGGTTGAGGGTACCATTTTTATTTGCCAGTTTATAGAAGTCGGAGTCTTCTATTCCAACAACAACCGCTAACACGTTTCTGCTATCTGTACGACCACGGTCGACATCAGGTTCTTGTTTTCGTACATTATCACCAGTTTGAGCAGGAGGAAATTGTTTTTGTGAGGTTCGTAACGTTGCTTGCAGTGGAAGATTTTTTTTCGCGGCCGCTCTTTTTGTGTTTTGTGTTTTTCACACAGAATTTGATGTGAAGACGTTGTAGGTTGTAGGTCTCCTTTAATATTTTTCTTTGGAATATGGTTTTCGGTATGACACCGCTCAATTTTTTTTTACAAGCATTAAAAGTTTCTTCAAGGTGTTCTTCGGTTTCAGAAGTATTGGCAATTTCTTTTATTTGTTCTTTAGTTTCAATATTTGCGATTTGTTCGTCAGGCAAAAAAGACGATGCTATGCCTCTTTTTGCTTTAACGCCAAACATGGCTTCATAAGGACTTTGGCGTATTCCTTCGTGGTATCTAGTGAGAGGCACCCACATGCCTTGCTCATACTGTGGCATCAAGCAGTCAGGCCCTCAAGATGAGTGGTCTGCCAAGCGAGTGGCTTCATTCTTATTTATCGAGTAACATGAGCTCTAGAACTCACAATTAAGTTACAAATTATTCTCCTGTTTGAATATTACGCAACGGAAACGGATAACGCACATCTGACTATTAGTAATTTACACAACTCTGACTGTTCACTATGCACGGTAATACCACATTTTCTTTCTTACTCAACGGCTTTGATCAACACGTAGCCATCGCACTGAATATGAATGGCGCACACATGATAAAGTTTGGATATCATGACAACATACTATTCGAAGGAAAACGCCACCAATCTTTTTCTTTTTACCATCTTTTTTATTCCGATAAATTCTATAACCTAAACACACCATTACATTTTCTACAACAATTGCACATGAGAAACTCCGCTCAGTGGGCATGGCTTTACATTGGTGATTCTCTATGTTATGGTCTCGTAATTATCTAACACTACAGTGCACTTTCTGGATAGGATGGTGGATCTTTTGCTATATCTCACACTTCGACTGTAACAGCCATCATCACGAAAATTTCCTCCAAACCGAGGGGTACAAAAACGAACATGCATAACCCACTGCCTCTGAACCTATCTTGCTACTCTCCTATGCAAACCACACATACTTAAATTACATGAAATACACCACACTGGCAACATGGAAAACAACACAAGGAATAGTCACAACGTTATAATTACATCACTTTCAGCTTTCCCCCTTCAATTAGTATTCATCCCAGTTTCACACGACACTGCCCCACTTCGTAACTTTTCTTTCCTACTATGAACTCTGGAGGATATATGCACGTCTTCCTGTGCAATGCAAGCCAAGCGGGGTTGCTGGATAGACGGCTGACTCACCTTGCTTCACTCTCAGATTATTATAGTTTGAATCAAGCGTCACACGGAAACATAACACGCAAAGTAATATTAAGAACATATTCATCACACGCGCGAGTCCTCAACTGATACCATGGACGAGTACTTCTCCTTATCCTTTGTCTCATACATAGATTGAGACTCGCACAGTACTCACCATGTGGAAGTACTCGTCTCTAATTTCAAGTCCTGCACACGCCATTTCTTAAATATTTCCAACTTATAGTACACACGCCAGTAATTCAGCTTAACTTATGCACTCAGAAGTATTTCAACTTATTGCTACACGTGGTTTAATTGTGACCGTTGGTCACTTCCGAAGATTACTACGATCCCATTAATATTACCTGCCTGATATTTAATTATCCCCACAAAAGTTCCTGAAATAGAGAAATTATTGTTCTAAGCTACTCTTAAGTATTCCACATGCATACCATTCTCTCCACTCTTTTGTCTTTACGGAGCACCCGTAAGACAGGTCTTACCAACACAAGATCCAGCGGCAGAGTGCTGAAACATGGCCGTTCTTCAGATCATCTCGCACCTCTGTCGAGGTGGGGGAAGACCATGCTACCCATTGGTCAGCCACATTTCAGGCGCTCAAAGCTCAGGTAAATTTCATCTCTTTGGTTCCACCAAAGGTGACCAAACGACCGTCTCAAAGATGATCATATATTGAACGTTCACTATCTGCAGATGACCATACATTTGTTCATTTCGCACCAAACTGAAAGTAGGGATTTATTTTGTGGGAGTGCACATGTGATCAATTAAATAAATAAATTGTCATTCCTTCTTACACTGGTATCCAGCTTCGGTGTATTAAGTGACATTGAGTTATTACTACCAAAAATATGTTGTTCTGACAAGAATAACGAAGAATGTTGTACCTATTTTCAATGTTGGGCGGTACTGTACCCTTTCAGTAGTGTTCTTGGCAAATTGAAAAAAGGATAAACCACCTGACCACTTATTTATATCGTTATCGTTCATCCATCCAGTTAACATATTCTGTATAGCCTAACTGGCCCTTTCAACTGAGCCTTGTATTTGACTGTGACGAGGCTTTCCATGAACTATTTTTAACATCTTTCCATTATCTGATTGCAATATTGCTGGTGCACCAAATATTAAAAATATTGAAAGAACGTTATGCGCTACTTCTTCAGCTCTTTTAGTTTTCAAAGGTCGTAGCTGGACAAACTTAGTTAAATGATCATGATACACCATTATGAATTTATATTCGCCATCTCTGTTTGACTGCAGATCTATCAGATCAACTTGACATCTTGAGTTTAATTCAGAACTAACCATTGGCTTCACAACAATACCTTTCTTAGGTGCACTGTGTTTCATTTGACACTGTTTGCATAAATTTAAGTACTACGTTCTTCCTCTGTGGCCTATTCTGATGTGAGTTTCATATAGTATACTGTACAATTCTTCATTGGTAACATAATACTGTATGTTAGTTTCTCCTGGTTTTAGTGGTACAATTAACTTCTCTTCATCATTAATTTTTAAAACATGAAAACTTTTTAATCGTCTGTAATCCAAAGGTGTGTTGAATTCAATTTTTTAGCAGAAACCACTTCAGAAGGTATTTTAGAATACTTTTCTTGAGAAAAATAAATACAATTGTCTTCTCGTTTACCCGCAATTAACGCATTTAACTTATCATGAAAAATATCACGATTTACTGCAGTATACATTTAGTATAAATTAGGGTATCAGAAAAAAAATTAAGAAAACGTTGCTCGCGTTATCAAAGCTCGAATAAGACTGACAAAGCTCATTGACTCCGAGCAGAACAAAGGATTTGGCGGGAGAGAGCCAGTCGCTTGTTTTTTGACTCTTCCGTTTTGGACCTCCAACAGAGCATATCGTGATTGTCGATACACACTGGAGAGATCCAAATGTACAACAATGTAATGAACTATTCGATCTTTCACCGACGTATTTGGTGCTTGTTGACATTCACCGGTGAAAGACGACATTCTCCAATTTCGGTCATTCACGGTAAAATATGTACAAAATTACGCTACAATAACAACATTCTTTATAGTCATAAAGACTAGGGAGTAACATCTTTAATATAAAATATAACGAAGTTATGATCAGTTATCAGTTATCAGAATCAGCTAATGATATGAAATCAATTTACAGAAAAAGGTATGATCCAGTAACACAATAAATATTAAACCCAATATCTGAAATCACGATCATACTCCTTTACAAGTGATATGCTAATAGCGTATCAAGTTAATAAAGAGTGTACATTCACATAATCATGAGTAAGAATTTTTAAGGATACAGACAAGGGTCGTAATTTTTATGTCAAGAGTACCTTCTAACAGCGTCATTTGAGCCCTAAAATGTACAAAAACGAAGTGCAAATGCAATTTGCTATGTGAAAATATAAAAATATTACCATAATTTAGTCAGTGAACTTAGGGCAATCACATAGTGTAATTAATCAATTCATGCTGGCATACAAAGCCAGAAAGTAGAAGAGCGACTCATAATCAATAAAAATTTTAAGTAACATGAGCCATCCTATTTGTCACCTAGTCAAAAGACAACACATCTTCATCGAAAGCAATCAGACCATATCACACTCATTAGTTACATAAGGATCGATAATAAGGTAGAACCATCTATGAGATTAACCAAGTGAGAACAATCATCATAGGCATACTAGCTGTGATTTACCTCACGACATATCATCAAACAAAATATATAATATATAACCATACGCATAAAACCACTGGGATTAAAAGCAATTTCTACAATGTTTATGTCTCAAATACTTCTAATGCAATGCCATCAGCCACCCAGATGGCTGGAAGAGCAACTGGTCTGAAAGTACCCCTTTGTAAAATCAGGATCATAATCCTTTGGAGGTGATATACTAATAGAATAACAAATTAACGAAGAGTATACATTCACATACTCATAAGTAAGAACTTTGAAGGATATAAGCAACGGCCATATTGTTTATGTCATGAGTACCTCTCCAAAAATGCCCTTTGTGTCTGAAAATGTCCTAAATCAAAGCTTAAGTACAGTTTCGTAAGCAAAAGCATAAAAATTATGAAAATATAATCAATGAGCATAGGTAAACCCATAGTGAAATTAATCAGTTCATGTTAACATGTAAAGCTCTGAAGTAATAAACCAATATAAATAGATCCGCTCCACGGATTTATGTCGAGGTTTGATGAACTGGCCAGTCTATGGATGGTCTTCAGGCGGTTTTCCATCTGCCTCCGCGAATGCGGGCTGATTCCCCTTATTCCGCCTCAGTTCCCCTATGTCGGCGACTGCTGCGCAAACAAGTTCTCCACGTACGCATACACCATCATTACTCTACCATGCAAACATAGGGGTTACACTCGTCTGGTGTGAGACGTTCCCTGCGCGATCCACCGGGGGCTGAACCGCACAATAACCCTGGGTTCGGTGTGGGGCGGCGGTACTCGTCGTTGTTGTGGTTGTGGACCACTGCGGCTGCGGCGAGAATGGAGCCTCTCCGTTTTTTTTTAGGTCCCCGGTTAACATACAACATAAATAGAAGTAGTCTCTACCCACATAATTTATCACCTAGTCAAAAGTTAATACCCCTTTTTAAATGCAATCAGACAGTATCGGAGTTAGCAATCCATGAGGATCAGTATTAGGGTGTAACCATCTACACAATGGACTGCCGTAAGCTCATTAACTGTATTATTATAATTTTTGTGTTTTTACTTATAAAACTGTTCTTCAGCTTTCTTTTTGAACGTTTTTAGCAATAAAGGCCAGTGCTGAAGAGCCACTCCTAGCTTAAACATTATGGCAATTGTAAGTTCTTACCTGAAATTATGTGAATGTATGCTCTTTGTTAATTTGATATGCTACCATGATATCACTTCTAAAGGATTACAATCTTGATTATGCCAAGATGTGCCTTCAGCCATATTGTTCTTCACCCACTTGGGTGACTGATGGCACTGTATTTGAAATGTTTGTGACATAAACATTATAGAAATGGCTTATAATCCCTATAGTTTTATACTTATATTTTGTTTGATGATATGAGGTATATCATGGCCAATATGCTTATTATGCTGGTTCTCACTTCGTTAACTTTCTAGATGGTCATGCCATATTATCGATCTTCAAATGATTAATGAGTGTGATGTAGTCAGTCTTAGATGAAGAAATATTGATTTTTGATTAGATAAAAAGTAGGGTGATTGAGGTTACTTAAAATTTTTTATTGATACATGAATCGTTCTTTTACTTTCTGGCTTTGTATGTCACCATGAATTGATTAATTACACTATGAGACTGCTCTTAGCTCTTTGACTCCATTTAGGTAACGTTTTACTATTTTCACATAGCAGATTGTATTTGTGCTTCGTTTTTGTACATTTTAGGGCTTAAATGGCATTGTTAGTAAGGCACTCTTGACATAAACATTATGACAATTGTTTGTGTTCCTCGAACTTCTTACTTATGACTATGTCACTATATACCCCTTGTTCATTTGATATGCTATTACTATATCAGTTCTGACGGACTATGATCCTGATTATACTAAGGCACAGCCCACTAATGGGGCCAATCTGTTCTTATCGTTTCACATGATTGTGACTGTGACAGTTTCTCGATACCTTTGCTGAAGATGTTTCAGATATTAGGTTTAATACTTACTGTGTTACTGGAAGGTACTTCTTTGATAAAAAATCAATAAACTGAATTAATACGTTTTAGCTATGTATTTTAGAATGAGCTGGATATCTGCAGTGTGGTATTTACCACATTCTTATAACTTTGTTACATTTTATGATAAAGATGTTACTCTTTAGTCTTGTTGCGACCGCTACATACGTCGACTGCTGTTGTCACAATCGTTAGTGTCGTTCACGCCGCGCAGAGACACAGTTTTGGCGCTAGTTGAGTGACTGTGTGGTGACAAATGAATGGCGTAAGCGGCCAAGTTTTTGTCCGCCGCTTGGAGTGCTGTATTAATGTTTATTACTTACCCCCTTGGAGTTGTAGCTCTTTATGTTTATTCTGTGTTCTTGTTGGTGCATATTGACAAGTCACCAGTAGAACACGGATTTTTTCCGTCGTGTTATTATCGAGTTAATTAAACTTTCAAGACTAGTCTTAGCGTGTGATTGAACACTTGTTAAGTACGTTCTAAGATTCCGGTCAGTGTGGACCCCGAAGCGATTAGCGCAGAGAAGACTGGTCCACCATAACACCGACAGCAGGGAGGAACCGAGTACAATGTCGCGACTGGCCGTTCGCCTCCAGCCGTTTTGGTCACGTAATCCAGTTCTCTGGTTTGGCTAGGTCGAGGCCAACTTTTTATGTGCTGGAATTACAACGGATGCGACTAAATTTGCATTGATACTGAATCATCCCGATCAACGTTACGCTACCGAAGTTTAGGATACACTCACGGCTCCACCGGCGGAGAACCTGTAACCTTCCCCTCTCAATTTTCGACTTAAATGACAGTGAAAAATTAAACCGCGTGTACCTAATGGAAATTTGGGATAAGCAATCGTCACAGAAGTTAATCTGTCGGTAAAGAGGGAGGAAGGGTTACATCTAAATGGAAGGAAAAATGCAAATGAAAAAGGATAAAGTTAATAAAGAAAGTAAATGTGCGATCGTTACGATAACAATTAACTGGCGTTAATTAAATATTTCAGATTTGGGGAAAATTACGGTCGCCAGTCCTAAAGACAACTACTATAACAACTGAAAACGAAAGGTTAATGTGCATATAATTAGCACTAAAAGCGTGGCAACTGAAGGTTGACAAGTGTTGTGTGAAAACTGAATGTTTGTCAGAAGTAATAAATTTCGCTACACTCTGACTTAATTTACCAAAAGAGTTAATAAAACCCGAAAATTGAAAGTTAATTTAGTGACTGAAATAAATAGTGAACTTTGTTTCTGAAGCACTACAAAATAAAATAAAATAAGGTTAGTCTTGGGCTACCTCAACAAACATCTCAAAAGCAACTTGAATCTACGCAATTTAGAAATAAGAGATTTAACTTTGAACTTGAATTAAATGATTTTGAACAATTAACAATAGTAAAATTTAGTACGTACCAAGCTGAGCTGCAGTCACAGGTTAGCTAAAATATGGTAACAAAATTCGCACTCTTAATTTGTGCTTGTGTAATCTAAATATTGTAGTCAGCTATGAATACTTTAACTGAAAATTAAAGCAGTGAAATGGAATGATATTACTTTAATGCTGGCGTTTGAATTTCAACAACACTCGGGTTCATTTCGGAAGAGGAAGGGACCCTGCTTGGTAATGCAATTGGGACAATGAGCAACAAAGGTTCATACTAAGTTGCTGTATTTTAGTTATGCAAATGGAACAGTTTGAAAACCTGAGGTCTGCCATACAGTTTTAAAACTTTACGTGCTTTCAGTCTTCCTTGTTTGTTGATTGAAGGTTTGAAGTCGTTGATCGAGGAGGTGGCGACAATCACTTATTGTCGGCCGTCACTGTTGTAGAAGCTGGATGTTGGTGCGCCGTCTTCTTAACACGGTCACCAGGGGAAACGGGCTCTTGATGTGTGCCAGCTAATGTTTCCCGTCCACGACACCCTGCCAGAAGCAATATAGCAAGTCGAGCGCAATTACATGCTGCCAAACCCTGAAAGCGCGGCAACTCGTGGGAGCGTCACTCAACACACCTGCTCCACCGCACTTCTCTAGCCAGACTCTGCTCTGCCCGCGCTCCACGCGGCAGAGTTAACACTACCGAAGATCCTAAACGCTTTGGTTCTCCACACGACCTATCGATGTAATCGTTCGATAGCATAGTTTTCCCTAGGCAAGACCCAGCGTAAAAATACAAATAATATTTACAAAACAAACCAATTATACATCGACATAAATGCATATACAGGGTGAGTCACCTAACGTTACCGCTGGATATATTTCGTAAACCACATCAAATACTGACGAACCGATTCCACAGACCGAACGTGAGGAGAGGGGCTAGTGTAATTGTTTAATATAAACCATACAGAAATGCACGAAAGTATGTTTTTTAACACAACCCTACGTTTTTTTTTAAAAAATGGAACCACGTTAGTTTTGTTAGCACAGCTGGACATATAAACAAATACGTAATCAGTGCCGTTTGTTGCATTGTAAAATGTTAATTACATCCGGAGATATTGTAGCCTAAAGTTGACGCTTGAAACCTCCGACGTTCAGTTGCGTGTTGTAACAAACACGGGCCACGGTCGGCGAGCAGCATCTGCAGGAACTTCTTTCTGTGGGGTACGTTAAAGGAGAATGTGTACCGTGATGTGCCTACAACCCCAGAGGATATGAAACAGCGAATTGTGGCAGCCTGCGGCGACATTACACCAGATGTACTGCGGCGTGTACGACATTCATTACGCCAGAGGTTGCAATTGTGTGCAGCAAATGATGGCCACCACATTGAACATCTATTGGCCTGACATGTCGGGACACACTCTATTCCACTCCGTAATTGAAAACGGAAACCACGTGTGTACGTGTACCTCACCCCTCATGGTAATGTACAGGTGCGTCAGTGAAAAAGACCAATAAAAAGGTGTTAGCATGTGGACGTAATTTGTTGTTCCAGTCTCTTCTATACCTAAGGTCCATCACCGTTCCCTTTGGATCCCTACGTAATTCGGTGCTCTCCGGTACACACGATCGAACAGCGGAGGAGTGGTACTCAAGCGTCAACTTTAGGTTACAATATCTCCGGATGTAATTAACATTTTACAATGCATCAAACGGCACTGATTACGTATTTGTTTATATGTTCAGATGTGCTAACAAAACTAACGGGGTTTAATTTAAAAATATAGGTTTGTGTTAAAAAACATACTTCCGTGCATTTTTTTTATGGTTTGTATTAAGCAATTACACTAGCCCCTCTCCTCACGTTTGGTCTGTGGAATCGATTCGTCAGTATTTGATGTGGTTTACGAAATATATCCAGCGGTAATGTTACGTGACTCGCCCTATATATTGTAAAACGATTACAATATATAAAGACACAGAATTATAGTGCAATGGATGCAAATAGGACGATATGCATTTCCGGCGTTACAAACGCCTACGAAAGATTAAAGACCGAGCTAATTCTCGTAGTCGCAGGGTCACAGGAAGACCGTATCAAAGTGGTGTCTGAGGAAGACACAGGAGACAGAAGACGCTCCCAGTACTTGCGTCACAGTTACAGCTAAGTGAACACTGGAGCAGAGCATGACCATCTCTTGCGCACTCTATGGAGCAGCCGTCTGTCGCCGCAGGTAAAAGGTAGTCTATGAGTCGCAGGCAGAGATGTTCCTGTAGAACTGGCCGACCGCATCCATAACGCCATCGCCCCGACCCAACAGATTAATGCCGTGACGATGTGTAGCAGCGGCGCGTCCGCGACCCTTCCCATTTCACGCGCGGATTACAGTGCTTTGTCACTCAAAGTCGAGGCACCGAGTGCACCGATTGTCACCTTGATGTCGCAAGGAAGTCCTGGTCGCTACGGAGGACATAGCCGCAAGCGATCTAGGAGCCGTTCCGTAACTCATTCCGTATCAAACGCCAGTCCGTCAACTTGCTGGTAACGCTGAACATTCGGAGAGCAGGCGAAAAAGTGCTCTGGTTCCTGCACTTACCCAAATGCAAAACCTGGTCAGTCGTAGGAGCTGCCAACTGCCCAACTACGTCCCGGCGCCTATTCAAGCCGAAGTATTTAATAGACATAGAGTCCGCCTTTAGTATCTAGCCCACAGCGTCACTGCGCTTTTGTAAACCACCCACTGCTTTCAGCTTTTCAGTCGCAAATAATTCAGGAATTGCGAGATATGGCGCACGACGTGAAGAGTTTAATGTAGGACTTCGCCGTCAATTCACATGGGATTTTACTGTAGAAAATGTGGTGGAAGCAATTATAAGCTCTGATTTTCTTGTTCATTACCAGCTCCTGCCGGACGTACCAGATGTCCGCCTAGTAACAATAAGTTTTGCGTGATACGGCCTCCACATAAAAACCACAAACCTGTGTCTTGCTGATTAAAAGATTAGCCTTACGACTCCTCGCCATTACTAAAGCGGAATTCGACGCGATGTTGCGACGAGGTATCATCCGTCCTTCCTGCAGCCCATGGGCGTCCGCACTTCATTAGTACCCAAAACGGGAGGAGCCAGGCGTCCGTGTGGCGATTACAGAATACTCAACTTTCGAACCGTGCCTGGTCGCTACCCAGCGCCACTATTAACAGATTATAACCTCACGCTGCGCGGACTCACTGGATTCATTGTTACAGACTGCACGAATTCGAATACCCAGCCTACCGTGGAAACAGACGGTATTCCGAAGACTGCGGTTGTTACGCCGTTTGGGTTGGATGAGAGCAAGGTTATGACATTCGGCCTACGTAATGCTGCACAAACCTGACAGTGGTTCATCGACTCTCTCTTGCGTGGGCTGACCTTTTGTATTATTATTGGGACGGTGTATTAGTGTGTTCATCGTTCAAGGATCAACATTACCAGCACCTGAGAGAAGTTTTTGAGTGTTTGGAAAAATATAGCGTGGCGTTGAACGCGGTGAAATGTGCATTTGGACAACCTGAATTTCTTGGGTCATCGAATACTTCAGCAGACTCATTACCACTCACTGAATAGGTTGAAGCCATATTGAAGGTACCTAAGCCATCTGCAATAAAAGAGCTACGTAGACAGGAATGCTCAATTTTTACTACTCTCATTTACCAAGCACTGCAGAACAACAGGCACCATTGACCGCAGCACGGTCTGGTCCCAAAGTTACAAGCCGTCCTCTCGTGCAGTGGACCAAGGAGATGAATGTAGCTTTTGATGTGATCAAAAAGTGCCTAGCAGAAGCAGCACTGGTGGTGCACCCCAAGCTCACAGCTCCACTGGCAACAGTGCTGGACGCCACTCAGCCATTGGTGCATCCCCCCAACAATGGGTTGACAACACGTGGCAGCCGCTGGCTTATTTTTAGCACAAGCTATCGGCTTCGCAGCAAAGATGGAGCACATACGATCCCGAAACTTTTAATTATATGGAAAGCAATCAATCACATTCGACCGCAGGTGAGGCAAGAGAGTCTGTGATTTATACTGACTATAAATCTTTTAACATACCATTTCAAGAATACTTGCTCCCCGCTGCAGTACAGCTAATTGGAATTCATTAGCCAGTTTAATATGGATTTGTTGGTTTGCGGAAGGAGACCTGACAGCGTGGTCATCGGTCTCATCGGATTAAGGAAGGATGGGGAAGGAAGTCGGCCGTGCCCTTTCAGAGGAACCATCCCGGCATTTGCCTGGAGTGATTTAGGGAAATCACGGAAAACCTAAATCAGGATGGCCGGACGTGGAATTGAACCGTCGTCCTCCCGAATGCGAGTCCAGTGTCTAACCACTGCGCCACCTCGCTCGGTAGTTTAATATGGACTGTCACCACGTATCAGGTATCACTAACGTGGTTATGGACTCTCTCTCTAGTGGCTGGTGTCTCACGGCCAATGTACATGACGGCGCTTGCCAAGACGCAAGAAGAAATACTGTATGATGACACTGCGGCACTTAACTTACAGCTAGTCGAAACTGTATTGTGAAATGTCACATGCCAGATCACAAACTTTCACCGCCATTGCATTTCGCCGACCGGTGTTCGAGGTCTCTCGTAATCTTTATCAGCGTGGACTCTGGTCGACATTCGAGTAACTATTTCAGCTGTTCTTGGGGCCAGGGATAGAAAGATACAGTCGCAAGTGGACGAGAACTTGCCAGCGTCGCCAAATTCGCACAAAAACACTCGCCACGTTAATCCCTCCATAAGAGGGTTTCCAGACATTTCTTCATGCTTCGCCCACGTTCACCTTCGCGTAGTGGGTCCACTTCCTTCGCCGTACGGCGAACATCACATGTTTACAGGGACTGATAGATATACTCGATGGCCAGAGGCAGTATCAACAGAGAACACATCAACCTGGCTGGTGAGGTTAGCTGTCCATTCCATGTCACTACCGACAGTGGCCTACAGTTGGCGAAGTTATGTGGTTATGTCCATCACAAGACAACCATTTATCGTCTGACCAGCAACGGCATGGTGGAACGTTGGTATCGGATGCTGAAGACTGCGATAATGTGCCATGGAACGTCTTGGACATCTGCACTGCCCGAAGACCTAAGAGCTTACGAGTGACTTACAAACCAGATATATCGTCCTCAGCGATGGAATTAATTTGTGGTGAGATTTTCACTTGCCAGGGGAGTCTGTTGATGCCAGCCTACTGTCAGAAACTGAGGACCAACTGGAGTTGCTTCGCATGTTAGGGAAACATGTAAAACACATCAAACCCATAAAGGTCTCCAGGCATGGTTTTCCAATACCTTTCGTGCACAAGACTTCAACAGTTGTTCGCACGTCATGTTACATACAGACTGTGTCAAGCCACCTCTGCGACCACCCTATACTGGATCCCACCATGTCTTGCACAGAGAGACACGCACGATGGTTGTCGTAGTGAACGGAGAACAGGCCATCGTGTGTCTTAGCAGAGTGAAGCCCGCTTACATTTTCAAGGAGGCGTCACCCACCTTGTGGTCAAGAGCTGCACGCCAGGCAGGTGCGACTTCCAACCCTGCCACCAGAACAAGTCGACGCACAAACGACACGCACCACCTGCTCCGAATATGTTCACTTCCCGGTCCGGTTCAGAGAAGACGTTTCACGCTCCGCTTTCTCCAGGGGGTATCATACAGCACCCGCTGCACTGGTTGACCGCTACGGTCACGCTCGTTAGCTCCGTTCGCGTTATCCAGAGATACAGTTGTGGTGCAAATTGAGTAATTTTGCGATGATAAACGAATGACGTCAACCGCCAATTTCGTGCCCGACGCTTAGAGCTCTATGTTAATGTTTATTATTTACGCCTTGAACTGGTTGGCTTTACGCTTATTCTGTGCTCTTACTGCTGTATAACAGAGCGATGTGGCACCGTGGTTAGCACACTGGATTCACATTCTGGAGGACAACGGTTCAAACCCGCGTCCAGCCATCCAGATTTAGGTTTTCCGTGATTTCTCTAAGTCGCTTGAGGTAAATGCTGGGCGGGTTCCTTTCAAAAGGCACGGCCGAATTCCTTCCCCATCCTTCCCTAATCAGAGGTTGTGCTCCGTCTCTAAAGTCCTCGTTGCCGACGGGGCGTTAAACCCTAATCTCCTCCTCCTTATTGCTTTATACTTACGAGTCGCCCATAGTAACTGATTCTTTCCGGTCTGTTATTTCGAGTTTATAAAACTTTCAAGCCTGCTATCAGCGTGTCATTGAACACTTATTAAGTGCATGTAGCACCTTATACGATCAAATACACCTGTCAGTCTTTACGACGATAAAGAACAATTACGTTGTCTTGAAGATGTTTGGTTAGAATACAGTTTTGATTGGAGATGCGTGATTAGCGTAATCTTCAACTGCCTATGAATGTAATAACTTTTTAGTCCTTGATCTTTGAATTGTTTACCCTTAGTTCTGACCCTGCAATGCCAGTGTATGTCTCATGTTGGTTCTCTTCAGTTAGTTGCTTTTCACACTGATATCATAATTGTAATGTTCGAAATGAACGCTACTTTCAGTTCTGAGCTGTAATGTTGAATTTTTCGACGTAAGTAAATTTTCTCTTTTTACACTCGAAATGATCTTATGACCTTGTAGGTCAGTTCCTTTATGCATTTGACATGATTTTCGATTTCTCTGTCGTACAGATTAAGGAGATTAAGGAAAGTGAAACCTACGTTTCTAGCATTTGTAGACTTAGAGACAGCTTTTGAGAATGTTGACTGGAATACCCTGAAGGTGGCAGGGGTAAAATACAGGGAGCTAAAGGCTATTTACAATTTGTACAGAAACCAGATGGCAGTTATAAGAATCGAGGGGCATGAAAGGGAAGCAGTGGTTGGGAAGGGAGTGAGACAGGGCTGTAGCCTATTTCCGATGTCATTCAATCTGTATATTGAGCAGGCAGTGAAGGAAACAAAAGAAAAATTCGGAGTAGGTATTAAAATCCACGGTGAAGAAATAAAAACTTTGAGGTTCGCGGATGCCATTGTAATTCTGTCAGAGACATCAAAGGACTTGGAAGAGCATTTGAACGGAATGGATAGTGTCTTGAAGGGGGGATATAGGATGAGCATCAACAAAGGCAAAACGAGGATAATGGAATGTAGTCGAATTAAGTCGGTTGATGCTGAGGGAATTAGATTAGGAAGTGAGACACTTAAAGTAGTAAAGGAGTTTTGCTATTTGAGGAGCAAAATAACTGATGATGGTCGAAGTAGAGAGGATATAAAATGTAGACTTGCCATGGCAAGGAAAGCGTTTCTGAAGAAGAGAAATTTGTTAACATCGAGTATAGATTTAAGTGTCAGGAAGTCATTTCTGAAAGTGTTTGTATGGAGTGTAGCCATATATGGAAGTGAAACATGAACAATAAATAGTTTGAACAAGAAGAGAATAGAAGCTTTCGAAATGTGGTGCTACAGAAGAATGCTGAAGATTAGATGGGTAGATCACATAACTAATGAGAAAGTATTGAATAGGATTGGGGAGAAGAGGAGTTTGTGGCACAACTTGACTAGAAGAAGGGATCGGTTGGTAGGACATTTTCTGAGGCATCAAGGGATCACCAATTTAGTATTGGATGGCAGCGTGGAGGGTAAAAATCGTAGAGGGAGGCCAAGAGATGAATACACTAAGCAGATTCAGAAGGATGTAGGTTGCGGTAGGTACTGGGAGATGGAGAGGCTTGTACAGGATAGAGTAGCATGGAGAGCTGCATCAAACCAGTCTGAGGACTGAAGACCACAACAACAACATGTCGTACAGGACCATGGGCATAGTTTATGGCCGAAACCGGAGGGAATGAAATATAATAAAGTCAGCATTTGTATGTCACGCATTTTTTAAGTGTTTACAAGGTGATAACTGGCTTAACAAGGTATTCAAAAATAAGAGTGGAAAACGAAGAATGAAATGCTCGAATTAAGAAGGGTCTAAGACTGTGGTGCAGTCTTTCGCTCTTACTGTTCAGTCAATACATCGAAGATGCAATTCGGGGCTAAGGGATATCATTGCGACGTTTCACTGATGACATTGCTATGCTCAATGAACATGAGAAAGAATTACAGGATGAATGTAGTGAGGTGTAAGACAAATGAGTCTGACTGACTGGGGATCACGAAATGGACGAAATGAAGGGTTTCTGGAAACCAACTAATGTCTGACGGACGGAGGCTGGAGGACATAAAAAGTAGTGTAGCAAATGCAAAGGAGGCATACCTGAAGGAAAGGAGTCTTACTAATGTCAAACATCGGTACTAATTTGAGGAAGAAATACAAAGTAGGGGCTACTGAACCTAAACTCTGGGAAAACCGGAGAAGAATATAATCAAAGTACTTGAGACGTGGATCTATAGAAGGATGTGGAAAATTAGGCGGTTTGATAAGAAATGTGGAGATTCTCCGCAGAATCGGCGAAGAAAGGAACGAATGGAAAACACTGATAAGAAGTAGGACCGGGATGATAGGACACTTGTTAAGACGTCACATATAGGTTCCTTGGTACTTGAGGGGACTGTAGAGTGTAAAAAGTGTACGAGAAGACAAGAAACTGGAGAATGCTCTACAAATACTTGGGGATGTTGGTAGCAAGTGTTACTCTGTGATGCCCAGGACAGGAGAGGAAGCTGTGACAGGCCGTGTCAGTCAGAAGACTGATGATCTAAAAAAAAGTAATTACAGGATAGTCTGCTGAGCACTGACTGTGACAAACAGCGACTCAAATTCGATTTACGATGCAGCGCATGATTTCAAAATGTCACTCTGCTTAACGTCCGCCGGCTGACGGTAGGAGAGCAACAGTGTGGAGGCAGAGCCGTGAACCGAAAGTTGCGAGAGAGCAGCGCGCGGCGTGTGACGTGGCGCCGCAGGGGAGCAGCGCCAACGGCGCACTAATTGCACCTGTCCGGCGACTCATCCTGCGCCCTGCTAGGGCGGCAATTACCGCCATAATTAGGCCCGCGCCAGATTTACGACGCGGGCATCGACTGCGGCGCACCCTGCAGCCGCGGATGAATTAAGAGCCGACAGGATTCGCGCGGATAATCCCAACCGCGGCGTGCTGACAGACATCAAAGAACAGCTTCCGCCCTAGTGCGTGGGAGCTGGCACAATTTCCACAGCAGCTGCAGACCACTGCCCAACAAAATCCGGTCACGAATAGTGGTACATTTTGTATACTTCTCCGTCGGTAGCTAGCGTCGAAGCTATCTTCTGACAAGCGGAGGCCGCGACGTCGGGCACAAAGATTTACTTCAAACTTTGTACACCTTTAGTAGACCATTAAAACAACGTAATGTGAAAGTAGTAAGGTGCACTGCTGTGGCAACTCCGAGAAAATCGCAAGAGAATTTTGTAAGTAGGATGTTTAGGTTTTTACGTTGGTAACGCCACGTAGCGCTCTGTAGGAAAATCACTGCCGTCTGTGGCTAGTTGGACTCATTATTGAAATTGTGTAGTGTTGGGCAGTTGGATGTGAACAGCACCTAGCGTTGGGCAGTTGGAGGTGAGCCGCCAGCAGTGCTGGATGTGGAGAGAGAGAAGCCAGAGTTTTGAGAGGTTGCTATAAGCAGACGATGTGGCAACTCCGAGAAAAACGCAAGAGAATTTTGTAAGTAGGATGTTTAGGTTTTTACGTTGGTAACGCCACGTAGCGCTCTGTAGGAAAATCACTGCCGTCTGTGGCTAGTTGGACTCATTATTGAAATATTCGCTTGTGTAGTGTTGGGCAGTTGGATGTGAACAGCACCTAGCGTTGGGCAGTTGAAGGTGAGCCGCCAGCAGTGCTGGATGTGGAGAGAGAGAAGCCAGAGTTTTGAGAGGTTGCTATAAGCAGACGATGTGGCAACTCCGAGAAAATCGCAAGAGAATTTTGTAAGTAGGATGTTTAGGTTTTTACGTTGGTAACGCCACGTAGCGCTCTGTAGGAAAATCACTGCCGTCTGTGGCTAGTTGGACTCATTATTGAAATATTCGCTTGTGTAGTGTTGGGCAGTTGGATGTGAACAGCACCTAGCGTTGGGCAGTTGGAGGTGAGCCGCCAGCAGTGCTGGATGTGGAGAGAGAGAAGCCAGAGTTTTGAGAGGTTGCTATAAGCAGACGATCTGGACGAGTCCGCCAAAAAAACGAAATTTGTAAAGATGGATATCATGAATTGATAGACATACAGGGTGTTACAAAAAGGTACGCCCAAACTTTCAGGAAACATTCCTCACACACAGATAAAGAAAAGATGTTACGTGGACATGTGTCCGGAAACGCTTAATTTCCATGTAAGAGCTCATTTTAGTTTCGCCAGTATGTACTGCATTTCCTCGATTTCCGCCATGATTTCATACATGTGCTGCTAGAACATGTGCCTTTACAAGTACGACACAATATGTGGTTCATGCACGATGGAGCTCCTGCACATTTCAGTCGAAGTGTTCGTACGCTTCTCAACAACAGATTCGTTGACAGATGCATTGGTAGAGGCGGACCAATTCCATGGCCTCCACGCTCTCCTGACCTCAACCCTCTTGACTTTCATTTATGGGGACATTTGAAAACTCTTGTCTACGCAACCCCGGCACCAAATGTAGAGACTCTTCGTTCTCGTATTGTGGACGGCTGTCATACAATACGCCATTCTCCAGGGCTGCTTCTGCGCATCAGGGATTCCATGCGACGGAGGGTGGATGCATGTATCCTCGCTAACGGAGGACATTTTGAACATTTCCTGTAACGAAGTGTTTGAAGTCACGCTGGTACGTTCTGTTGCTGTGATTTCCATTCCATGATTAATGAGATTTGAAGAGAAGTAATAAAACGAGCTCTAACATTGAAAGTAAGCGTTTCCGGACACATGTCTACATAACATATTTTCTTTCTTTGTGTGGGAGGAATGTTTCCTGAAAGTTTGGCCGTACCTTTTTGTAACACCCTGTATATACACCACTGGCCATTAAAATTGCTACACCAAGAAGAAATACAGATGATAAACGGGTATTCATTGGACAAATATATTATACTAGAACTGACATGTGATTACATTTTCACGAAATTTGGGTGCATAGATCCTGAGAAATGAGTACCCACCTCTGGCCGTAATAACGGCCTTGATTACGCCTGGGCATTGACTCAAACAGTGCTTGGATGGCGAGTACAGGTACAGCTGCCCATGCAGCTTCAACACGATACCACAGTTCATCCAGAGTAGTGACTGACGTATTGTGACGAGGCAGTTGCTCGGTCTAGTAAGGTCCCCGGAAGTAGTCTGCACCTCTACGCTTCGAGCTGCAGACATAGAGGCATTGCCTATTTGGCAGTTAAACTGCGTAACGGTGAAAGGATGCTAATGTATGATGAATAGTGCAGGTGCAAATGTTTTGACTGTCACAGGACTGTCACAGAATTTACACCTGTACTACAGAAATGAAGGTTTCAGCGGGGTCTTTTTTTTTAATCTCATTTTATTCGTTATTGTTCATTACATTTGTTCGAGGCGGACGTCCGATGACACCTGTTCCGGTTCACCGTTGATCCGTTCACTCAGTTGCTTAATTACAGAGGACAGATAACCCGCTCTAACCGAACACATTGAGCTGCCGTGTCGTCGATATTGAACCGTCGCTTCATACACGGCCGTCTTCTGAAGCTCGAATGCTGACCACTTGGCCACCACCAACTGTCATGTCCAGCACCTATGCACGGACACATAAGTCACATAATAGGCATGTAAAACTTCTCTTCCCATTTTCTCGGAATTGCTAATCTAGGGAACTTTAGTAGTCGCACATTATGTTGTTTTAATGGCCTACTAAAGGTGTACAAAGTTTGAATAAAGCTTTGATCTTAACGTCGTGGCCTCCCTTGTGAGCAACAAATGAAATATAATTTACTCAGTGGCGTTTCCAAAATTGTACCTCTGAGAAAGATACACCGAGAAGACTCTGTTGCATCTCCTTTCATGATGTCCCGCGTCTTTCCATTATTCACATACTAATGTGTGCTGATAAGTACTGACTCCGAATTTTTTATGCGAAAACCGTTAAAATCTTTGAAATAAACAAACTTTATTAGCATTTTACATCTTTATCCTTCATGCCTACATGCGTATTTCTCAACACAGTCACCGTGGCGACAAACACATTTGTCCCAACTAGAGACCAGCTCGTCGATACGACACTATGTATAATGTCAGAATTTGTTGACGGAACCACAAGCTTACCTCTGCTTTCACCGCTTCACCACTGTCAAAGTGAAGTCCTCGAAGGTGTTCATCAAGTTTTGGGAACAAATGAAAATCAGATGGAGCCAAGTCGATACAGTATGGATGGTGATCTATGACAGCGAACACAAGGTGTCGGATTGTTCCAGATGTTGCAGCGCTCGTGGGTGGTCTGGCATTTTTATGCTGAAGGACATGGTGATCCACTTGTGGAAGAGCTCTTCGAATTCTAAACTCGATTAGAGCACATTGTTTCTTCCGCATTGACATACGAGTAGTTACGTTACACACCGTCATGTTACAGGCTACAGTTCGGAGCGAAAATGTAGAATGTTAATAACGTTTGTTTTAGTTAAAAAGCTTTGAGAGTTTTCATATAAAAAATTTGGAGGCATAACTTTTCAACACGCCCTCGTAAACTTTTATTTGGTGTCTTCTTTCTCTTTTTGGTCTTGAGCATATTAATAATGCTGGATTATTATCTTTGAAGCTACTGAGGCATTCTATGACAAACTTATCTCTGGTCTTTTTCGTGCGTGTACAAACTGAATACGCTACAGTCAGTCACGGGAACTCTTTATCAGTCAACGGGTCTTCCTATCACTTAGCACTTTTATTTCAATTCGCTGGAATTCCACATGCTTGCATTACACTGTACTAAACGTAACGGTTTTATTAGTTCTGCCATTTCTAGTTAGTATTTCAGTTGTATTTCCACCTTCCCACAAAATATTAAGCTCGTAATTATTCTTTAATTGTGTTGTCTATGAGGAGAATTTCCGACCACAGTGATTTAAGTTGAATAATGCCAGGTCGATACAAATGTCTTGATGTTTCAAAGTATTCAACAAATAATCCTGAATTAATAACGAGCATAAAAACGTATGCAGCGGTTAGTGACCACAGGGCTGTCGTACCGAGATTGAATATTGTACCTACCAAATCATCCAAAAATAAACGAAAAATATGCGTATTCAAAAAAGCACATAAAAATTCACTTCACTCCTTCCAAATTAACAATGTAAGTGTAGACTAGACGTGGCTTGAATTCAAAGAAACAGTATCGGCAGCAAAAACAAATGACGAAGCTGATCCCCAATGGTACACAAATCGGGTCAAACACTGCTGCAGAAACAAAGAAAAACATACGTCAAATTTAAACAGACGCAAAATCTTCAAATTTGATGGTCTTTTACAGAAGCTCGAAATTTAGAGCGGACTTCAATGTGAAATTCTTATAATGGTTTCCACAACGAAATCGTGTCGAAACCTGGCACAAAATCCAATCAGTGCCTTTTCTGCGCGGTAGCAATGGAGATACTATCGAAGACAGTGCTGCTAAAGCAGGATTACTAAACACAGCCTTCCAAACTTCCTTCACGAAAGAAGACAAAGTAAATATTCCAGAATTCGAATCAAGAACAGGTGCCAACATGAGTAATATAGAAGTAGACAACATCGGAGTGGTGAAACAACTTAAATCACTTAGTGAAAGCAAGTCTTCTAGTCCCCAGCTGCATATCAATTAGGTTCCTATCAGACTACGCTGATGCAATAGCTCCATACTTAACAATCATATACAACCAATCGCTAGACGAAAGAACCGTACCAAAAGATTGAAAGTTGCACAGCTCACAAATATTCAAGAAAGGTAGTAGGAATCATCCACTAAATTACAGGCCCATATCATTAACGTTGATATGGAGCAGGATTTTGGAACATATATTGTGTTCGAAAATTATGAATTACCTCGAAGAAAACGGCCTTTTGACACACAGTCAACATGGATTTAGAAAATATCGTTTCTGCGAAACACAACTCTTTACCCACACGAGGCGTTGAGTGCTATTGACAAGGGATTTCAAATGGATTCCGTATTTCTGGATTTCCGGAAGGCTTTTGACACTGTACCGCACAAGAGACTTGCAGTAAAATTGGGTGCTTATGGAATACCGTCTCAGTTATGTGACTGGATTCATGATTTCCTGTCGAAGTGGTCGCAGTTCGTAGTGCGTGACGAAAAGTTATTAGTAAAACAGAAGTGATTTCTAGCGTTCCACAAGGTTGTGTTACAGGCTCTCTGCTGTTCCTTATCTATATAAACGATTTGAAAGACAATCTGAGCAGCCGTCTTAGGTTGTTTGCAGATGACGCTGTCCTTTATCGACTAGTAAAGTCATCAGGAGATCAAAACAAATTGGTAAACGATTCAGAAAAGATGTCTGTATGATGCGAAAATTTGCAGTTGACCCTAAATAACGAAAATGAGAGGTCATCCACATGACTGCTAAAAGGAATCCGTTAAACTTCGGTTACAATAAATCAGTCAAATCGAAACACCTAGGAATTACTATTACGAGCAACTTAAATTTCAAGGATCACATTGTAAATGTTGTGGGTAAGGCTAACCAAAGACTGCGTTTTATTGGCAGGACACTTAGAAAATGTAACAGATCTACTATGGAGACTGCCTGCACCACGCTTGTCCGTCCTCTTTAGAATAATGCTGCGCGTTGTGGAATCCTTATGAGATAGGATTGAAGGAGTACCTCGAAGAAGTTCAGAGAAGAGCAGCACATTTTGTATTATTGCTAAATAGGGGAGGGAGCGTCACTGAAATGATACAGGATTTAGGATGGACATCATTAAAACGAAGGAAATCAGAGCTCGTAAGGAAAGATATAGGTGTTTGTTCTCTTCGCGCGCTAGACGAAATTGGAATAATAGAGAATTGTAAAGGTGATATGATGGACACTCCGCCAGACACTTAACTGTGATTTGCCCGAGTGTACATTTAGATGGAGATGTAGATGTACCTGCAATACTTAATTAACAATGATTGTTTCTACTCGTTTTAACACCTGTCTAAGTTTTGGTATGATTAAAAATGTACCCAGAACATTAGATATAGAAGAAAACTATGTTTTCTAAAACTACTCTGAAGTTAACCTGAAGGATAGTATAATATTTTACTACTATTACAACTGAGATATCATTCTAATAGAGCGTAAGTAGTATACGTTTTCACTTTTCCAAGCACTCAGTAACTATAGATGTAAAATGTTACAATGCCAGTTGCTTATTTTGTGGCCAGTATTTTCAAAAAAATGGATAACAAGTCGTGCCAAGTTACCCCGATTCACTGTACCAGAAGGGAATTCTTTTATGTTTCGACAACTTTACATGGTGTGCTATATTAAGTGGTCTAGTGAAATGCCAAGTACAGCGCTGAGTACCCATGTCCGATTTTTAATTATTTATTTGATTTGTTTCTGTTCTCTGCAAAATTATTTGTTCGAACGACCGGTATTTTGAATCGGCAAACTTGGAAACTCTGTAGATCCTCGTGTAATACAGAAAGAGAATCTTTTTTCATTCATTTTGATTAGCTTTTGTCTTTCACCCATTTTGTTATGCAGAGATTCGACTTTGCAGTTCTCGTCTTTTTTGTTTTTGTTAATAAAATCATCAGATGCTCTTTCTTCCTTTATTGCTCCTATATGCTAATTCCCTTACAATTTTGTTGACTCTTGTTTGAGTTTGTTGCGACAATGTGGCTCCATGATGCGTCCTGCCACATTACCTACAATATGTATGTAATATTTATTTTTGAAACACAGGATGCGGCAGTCAAACCTGCATTTATTATTAGTTCACGAAAGCGTTGGAAGTAGCTGGGGGCGAGTAACCAAGGTCACCACTGCGTTCCCCAGCGCAAAGCATTTCAGTAGCCATGGAGCAGTGGACTAAGCAACGAAGGTCGTTTGCAGTGAAAGCGTTCTACCAAAGCGGTAACTATGTAGCCGCTCAGCGTTGTTTCTGGGCGCATTTTCAAATTAATCGTAATAGGCCGGTGCCTTCGGTTAACTCAATAAAAAGTTGGTTCGAAAAATTTGAGAATGTCGGTGAAAAACAAGGAAGAGAGGTGGCATATTGAAGATAGTGCGTATTCCCGAGAATGTGGAACGTGTAAGAACTGCTGTGGGAAAAAGCCCCGGAGATCAGTGCGTAGACAAGAGTGTTGCGCTTGGAATTTCTGACAGGACTGTCCGAAGGATTTTGAGGTTAGACTTACGTCACCACCCATACAAAATCCAAGTGGTTAACGCTTTGAATAATAACGACTTCGTGGTCCGACAGCATTCTATGAAAGTCTTTTCTAAATGACTGAAGAAAACGAGGAGCTTGTTCACAAGCTCTGGATGAGTGACGAGGCAAATTTCCACCACAATGGATATGTGAACAAACAGAACTTTAGATATTGGAGTGATCAGAACCTTCACCAACTCCACGAAAAACCCCTGCACTCAACAAAGGTACCAGTTTGGTGTGCAATGTCCTCATCGGGAATAACAGGCGCTTATTTTTTGAGAACGAAAGAGGACAATCTGTTACCGTGAATGCTGAGCGCTATTCAACAATGTTAAGGACATTCTTCATACCTCAGCTACGTCAATATGCAGCAAATGGTGAAACATTATTTCGAACAAGATGGAGCAACAAGTCACACAGCCTGTGTGAGCATTAATGTTCTCAATGAAGTGTGACCTACGGGGTGATTTCCAAGAATGCACCGAATGCTTGGCCCCCCCGTTCACCAGACCTAACAGCTTGTGATTATTTATCATGGGGTTACCTTAAGAGCAAATTGTACGAAGAAAGACTTCATACCGTTGGTGATCTCAGAGCAAGAATGTGGCCGGAAATCAGGAGAATTTCTTAAGGTATGCTCCGTCACACGATGGACAGAGTCGTAAATCGCCTGCGAGAATGCCGTGGGACGCCATCTTGCTGATGTTATTTTCAAACAATGAAAAAAGTGTCGATGTTTCTTAAATGTTTTTTAACGTAGAATAATATATTCTACATCTACATCTACATCCATACTCGGCAAGCCACCTGACGGTGTGTGGCGGAGGGTACCCTGAGTACCTCTATAGGTTCTCCCTTCTATTCCAGTCTCGTATTGTTCGTGGGAAGAAGGATTGTCGGTATGCTTCTGTGTGGGCTCTAATCTCTCTGATTTTATCCTCACGGTCTCTTCGCGAGATATACGTAGGAGGGAGCAATATACTGCTTGACTCTTCGGTGAAGGTATGTTCTCGAAACTTTAACAAAAGCCAGTACCGAGCTACTGAGCGTCTCTCCTGCAGAGTCTTCCACTGGAGTTTATCTATCATCTCCGTAACGCATTCGCGATTACTAAATGATGCTGTAACGAAGCGCGCTGCTCTCTGTTGGATCTTCTCTATCTCTTCTATCAACCCTATCTGGTACGGATCCCATACTGCTGAGCAGTATTCAAGCAGTGGGCGAACAAGCGCACTGAAACCTACTTCCGTTGTTTTCGGATTGCGTTTCCTTAGGATTCTTCCAATGAATCTCAGTTTGGCATCTGCTTTACCGACGATCAACTTTATATGATCATTCCATTTTAAATCACTCCTAATGCGTACTGCCAGATAATTTATGGAATTAACTGCTTCCAGTTGCTGACCTGGTATTTTGTAGCTAAATGATATGAGATCTATCTTTCTATGTATTCGCAGCACATTACACTTGTCTACATTGAGATTCAAGTGCCATTCCCTGCACCATGCGTCAATTCGCTGCAGATCCTCCTGCATTTCAGTACAATTTTCCATTGTTACAACCTCTCGATACACCACAGCATCATCTGCAAAAATCCTCAGTGAACTTCCGATGTCATACACCAGGTCATTTATGTATATTGTGAATAGCAGCGGTCCTATGACACTCCCCTGCAGCACACCTGAAATCACTCTTACTTCGGAAGACTTCTCTCCATTGAGAATGACATGCTGCATTCTGTTATCTAGGAACTCCTCAATCCAATCACACAATTGGTCTGATAGTCCATATGCTCTTACTTTGTTCATTAAACGACTGTGGGGAACTGTGTCAAACGCCTTGCGGAAGTCAAGAAACACGGCATCTACCTGTGAACCCGTGTCTAAGGCCCTCTGAGTCTCGTGGACGAATAGCGCGAGCTGAGTTTCACACGACCGTCTTTTTCGAAGACCATGCTGATTCCTACAGACTAGATTTCTAGTCTCCAGAAAAGTCATTATAGTCGAACATAATACGTGTTCCAAAATTCTACAACTGATCGACGTTAGAGATATAGGTCTATAGTTCTGCACATCTGGTCGAATTCCCTTCTTGAAAACAGGGATGACCTGTGCCCTTTTCCAATCCTTTGGAACTCTTCGCTCTTCTAGAGACCTACAGTACACCGCTTTATTATGAATAAAATTTTGATATCTGCATCCGTGTTTATTTTGGACTCATTTAAAAAATGCAGGTTTGACCGCCGCAACCTGTACAAGTTCTACACAAAGCTTCGTTTTATTTTATTTACCTTTCCTTCTTTGGGACTTATTCCGGAGTTCTCGAGCAATCATTCCTGCCATCAGCCAAGCAGTCAGACTGGGTCCGGTATCACCACTGGTCATAGCCAACTATAACGCTGTGAGAATGTAATATACATAATAAGCATTTTATGAGTGTTGTTTCTCGTATACGTTGTCCAGATATCCATAAAATTTCTTCTCCTATTTCGACGTTTGGTGCATGTGATGCAAATCACATACAACACAAGTATGTAAATTCAAAGCAGATTAGCTCAAATACGAGTAATTGCGATTAAGGCACAAGAAACGACACACATTCACTACCTGATCAAAAGTATGTGAACACCCCTATGTAATGCGGAACTGACCCATACAATGTCGTGAGAGTCAGACCCACCAATATAAACGGGGGCGGGGAATATTGTGTTGTCAGGAGAGAGACTGTAACAGCATAATAGGTTGGTGTGGGCAGCGTTGTTACGTCGAACGTGGACTAGCCACTGTGTGTCGCCTGAATAAGAAACTCATCGAAGACATTGCATCCCTTCCTAAACGCCCAAGATCTACTGTTGTTGATGTGTTTGGGCAATGGGATCGCGAAGGAACAGCCACACCTAAACCAAAACCAGATAGACCTCACGTACTGACGGAAAGGGAGCATCGAGCATTCCAAAAATCGCAGGAAATCAGTGAAAGCAATAACTTATGTTCCAAAGTGGTACCAATGACTGTGAGGAGAGTATTTAAAGAATGGGGTGCAAGCCAAACATTTCTGTTCCCAGTACTAAACTACATTTGAAGTTGTGAAAAGGTCGCGCCGCTGGACAGCGGACGACTGGAAACGAGTGACTTGGGGTCATGAATCACGCTACCTTCTGTGGCAATTCGATGGAAGGGTTTGCCTCCCATCCTGTGTAGTGCCAACAGTGAAACTTGGAGGAGGCGGTGTTATGGTAGAGGTTGGTTTTCGTGGTTAGGCTGTGACTTCCACCCTCCCCCCCCCCCCCCTCCCACCTTCACCCCCCCCCCCCCCCCCCCCGTCGCCTCTCTGACTGCGTTTAAGAAAACGCTACGTATTCAAGGGAATGAATACTCTTTATAGCATTCTGTACTGCGTACATAGTTCGGAGGTGATGATTGATATTAGCTTGATAACGCACCTTGTGAAAAAGTGGCATTGGTGAGCCAAAGGTTTGTGGACAGTAACATCCCTGAAATGGACTGGCCTGCCCAGAGTGCAAACCTGAACTCAGTGCAGCATCTTTCGGATGAGTTGGAACTTCCAGATTGCAGCGTTGACCATTACTATCATCTTCGGTTTCGGCTCTTGAGGAACAATGGGTTGCCATTCCTCCACATACGTTCAGACGCTTCATTGAAAGTATTCACAGTAGAGTTCAAGGCATTATAAAGGCGACGAGTAAGCACACTCCATGTTAATGTCAATTAATAGATGTCCGGGTATCTTTGATCGGATAGTGTATGCGTTTCCATACGTAACTGAAAAGACAACAGAGCTATATATCATAACTTGGAAATCATTAGGACTTCAGAAGTGGACTTTATCTCTAAATTAATATGGTGTGTTGCGAAACTTGTACTCTGAATATCCGTGTGCCACAATGTTCGTATTTGAAGTGGAACATACATTGGGCTACATCTTGTTTCCACATGTCCGTTTGAAAGAAGCGGCAGGAGCTACTTTTTCGTTCTAGGCTTCTCGCATCTTTAAGCTAAGTTTCCACTAATGAACGAGGCTGCTTGTCCGAACTTCTGTAGAAATCGTTACTGGATTGCTACAGTCACCGGTATCGATGGAAACAGAACAACATTCTTTGAAGTTAGTGTACATTTTGCATTTGGTGGTATGAAATGTGTCGCCAGGTTTTGTTCTTAATATGGAGAATGGTCTTAAACTTCTTGATGCTTCACGATTTCCTTGGTAAGGGTGGATAAATGCCTTAACGCTGAGGCATAAAACATCATTTCATAAAATAGTATAAAATAACGGATCATTATCATTTCGCTCATAAAACATTAGAATGGCTATCCTGTTACAGTTATGGCGTCAACCAAAACATTTTTAAAGACATGCAGGTTCAAATGGTTCAAATGGCTGTAAGCAGTATGGGACTTAAGATCTGAGGTCATCAGTCTCCTAGACTTAGAACTTCTTAAACCTAACTAACCTACGGAAATCACACACAGCCGTGCCCGAGGCAGGATTCGAACCTGTGATGGTAGCAGGAGCGTGGTTCTGGACTGAAGCACCTAGAACCGCTCGGCCACAGTGGCCGGCTTCATGCAGGTCTGAAGCCGAATTGAACGCATTGCATTGGGTTGTTCGATAAAGAACCCCTTGCTGTACACAATGAGCTGCCCTTCAAAAGTATTTGTCAGGCAGGTATTCAGGCTAACTGCCCATCATCTGCGGTACATACTGTCCACATCTATTTAATACCACATGGCTGTGAAGTATAGAATCTATGTGATGGTTGAAACTGATGTGGATCTCTGCGACAGACAGATCTTTGTATATACTTTTCAGGTGCAGCTCACCGTGTACATCAAGATATCCCTTCTCAAATACACTGCTCGAAAAAATTAGCACACCGTTTTGGAGGTTTCCATTTCACTCACGGTTTACTGTTGCAACAGCTCATAAGGAGTACACGAAATTATTACGTTTACAGATCAATAGCAGATGCGGTTATGAGGTATCAGGTACCGACCCACGCTGAAACATCCATGATACTACCTGGTGTAGCCTCCATGTGCGGCAATGCAGGTGCTGACTCTGGTATCCAGTCGATCGTACGTATGGCGAACGCTGTCCTGGGATACGTTATGCACCCCAAGCCTGCTCGAACTGTCCATGCAGTTCTGTAAGAGTTGTTGGCTGAAGAGTCGCACGAGTCACTTCTCGTCCCATCACATTCCACACGTTCTCGACTGGAGACAAGCCTGGAATCGTGCTGGCCAGGGATGTTGCTGCACGTCTTACAGAGTACGTTGACATCTTGGAAGTATGAAACAAACCATTCCACATTTGCAGAACATCTAAAACACCATAACCATTATCCTACAAACATGGAACAAGAAATGAAAATAATGAGAATAAGCAACCATGACAAACATCTTATACAAACACAAGAAAACTTCCACATCCAGAAAGCCATAGCAGAAAACAAACATGTAATAAATGAACAATGACACATCAGCACAGGCTCCCTACTACACTTAATAAAGGAAATGATAAGATAAAAACAACTCTTCCCGCTTCACTTTCTGGACACACACACACACACACACACACACACACACAGAGCCAAAAAAAAGTACCACACCAAAACACACACCCGCACACAGCACAAAAAGCCGGCCGCGGTGGTCTTGCGGTTCTAGCCGCGCAGTCCGGAACCGTGGGACTGCTACGGTCGCAGGTTCGAATCCTGCCTCGGGCATGGACGTGTGTGATGTCCTTAGATTAGTTAGGTATAAGTAGTTCTAAGTTCTAGGGGACTAATGACCACAGAAGTTGAGCCCTATAGTGCTCAGAGCAAGCACAAAAAAATTATAACACACACACACACACACACACACACACACACACAGACACACACACACACACACACACACACACACACACACACACAGACACACACACACACACACACACACACACACATAGAAACACACACACAAATGCATACATGAACAGATCACAGATATTTGAATAATTATAATCGAAAGTTTGGCAATAACATTCGATCTTTGGCAAAAACATTTGACAGTCGGCAACAGAAACCAAAACATTCCACTGAAACAAGCGTTCAGTTCATAGTGCTGTGGAATGTGGAAAAAAATCGCAAATTGGCATTAACAAGAAGAGGAACAACACCAAAAATGCAACAGGAGCGTAATATGTAAGAAATTGTCCACGCAACTTGCAAGTACAGTTCAAAACATTGCTACTTAATAGGAAATACCAACCACCAGAACTGTTTATAACCTTATAGGTACAGTGACAAAAATGTAAATGAAATAGCAAACATATGTACATATTCCAGGCCACTGATGACGCCTTGCAGAAAATAAAGGCGAAACGCGTATGGCACTAAAATTATGTCTTATTCAGTTGCTGGTAGACGGTCCATAAGTAAAAACTATCAATATACCGTAAGAGTACGTTGAGTTTTACAGGCAGCATTATCCTGTTGAAACGACCCATCACCTTCTTGTTGCAAGACGGGCAAAGAACGGGTCCAAAAAGTGCTGCACGTACTGAGCGCTGGTTAGCGTCCCCTCCAGAAACACCAGAGGTGAACGAGTTGTAGTTTATGCACCCCAGACAATTAGGCCTGGAGCGTGGCCAGTGTATCTTGGATGAATGCACTTTGCGAGACAGCACTCACTAGACCTATGACGTGCTGCATGCATGCATGATTCATCGCTGAAGAGCACGGCGCGCCATTCCACCTTGGAAGAGATGCTCTGCGGCGCCAGTCGATCCGTGCACGTCGATGCTGTGGCGTGAGTGGAAGATGCGCTGGAACTGTGCGTGCCCGTAGTCCCACTGATACTAAGCAATTCGCAACAGTTTATGTTGGCACATCTGAGCTCACAAGCCCTCTTAACTGTCCTGTGGCAACTACGATATGCCAGAGCTGCCCTTACCGTACGACGATCGTGGCAGGTGTCTATGCTGCGTGGACGTCCAGAACCTGTCTATGAGTGTGAATCTGGTTACATGAGCACTGATGCCAGTATTGTTGCACAACTGGAACAGCACATTCAACCTGTGTGGAAGTTCTCCGAAAGGACCAACCTACCACTCGGAAGGTCACCATTTGACCCCTTTCAAACTCGCTCAGTTGGTTGTAGGAAGCTATTGCATGGTTGCCTACTTGCTTCACAAGTTTGCATCACACTGAGCCTTCTGGCTGTGCGCATTCCCTGTCAATGAGTAGACACACATGGTTCTCTGGTAGCTATGCCACGACGGTAGCCGTCGGCGGACGACTTTGAAACCATTATCAGTACATCTGCTATCCCCCAAGTGGCAAACGCCGTCATCGGATCAAAATCGACGTCGTCTTTCCAGGTGTACTAATTTAGTTTTCGGCATTGCAGTTTCAAGTTGACAACACTAGAGATATAAGCTCTCCTCTCAATTTCATCTGTGTACCTGGATTTTATGAAAGAAGTAGCTTGTCACATGGAATTAATATAAAACAGTAATGAACAGAGGATTCATACTAACACCACAGTAGTGTGGTGGTAGATAATGGTGAAGTTCCATGTTATGACACGGGACAGGTCAATTTGACCCTATAAACCGCCGTGTCATCCCTGCCAGTGGCATCTATGGATGCAGTGTGGAGGAGGTGTATTCAGCACACTGCTCTCCAGGTCGTTGAGACTCCTGTTTATCAGTCGAGCAAATCATTAGTCGGCCTCACAAGGCTGAGTAAAGCTGTACCAGTCCTACCATAAACAATAATCCCCTGGCAGTACCGGCAATTGAACCCAGGCCCTCCACATCTCAGTCAGCCACGCTGGCAACTTTTTATTTAACTGGTCGTTTATCCGCCTCTTTTCCTTCATTTGGTTCGCCGCTGTTCTGGGCATTTGGTCTGGGAAGACTCAAACGACATCCCTTCAAACTGCTCGTTGAGTACTTCAGGCAGTTTTTATTACAGACAGCTAGTTGTATGAACAGGCTGAGCTATCATGCCACCGCCATTCAGTCAGTCTGATCATACGCTCTTTCAAAACTCCAGCCTGTTGTCCGACAGGACTGAGAAACGGAGGGATGTAGGCCAATTGGTAGAGATAAAATTAGGACAGGGTAATAGGTCACAAGTATTGTGAAGCCAAGTGCTAGCCTAAGCCTGGTAACAGAGGACGTAGGGAATTTGAGCAAAGTTTTTGTCAAAGAGGATCAGGTTATTTCAGTAGGTAGATCAGGGAACAGCCTGACTAAGGACAATTATTACAGTATTAGGGGTGATATGGATGAAATACTAGTAGCAACTAAACACACAAATGTGAGTTATGTGGAGGTCATGCAATGCCATGACCAATCCTGGATTCACAACACTGTGAGCCACATGAACGCTGAGTTGAGCGGGCTACTGCTGACTGAAATGAAATCTCATGTGAGTGTTATATCTATTGCTACAATTGGGAGATGGGGTATACTAGACACGGCCTACACCTTAGTAGGAGAGGCAAAGATAGGATGGCTGATCTTCTTGCAGATAAATACAGGGGAGGGGGGGGGGGGGGTCGCTACCACTCCACAATGCAAGATACCTATGTTTACTGGTGTCACAGAGGTATCCTTTTTAGCTTATAATCAGGCTTCTGACACCATATTTTAAAACCAGTCATAATATCAGAAGAGACCACAAAATGCTTAAGAATGCACAGAAAAGTAAGGTTAGTGTATTTCATGAAAATATTTAACAATAAGATGGAAGAGCTTCTTGTCTGTTTGAAAAATTTAGGGAGCTCTGAAAAGATGGATACCCTGTGGCTATCTGAGCACCACATAATCGAGGTTTAGACGTCACACATGAAAGATTGCCCTTTAGCAGCTTACTCGTGCAGAACTAATCTGGGAAAGGTGGTTGTTACATTCATTATGTCAGAACACAAGTTCAAAATCATTGAGATAAGCAGATTTTGTAATGATCAGCACATATAAGTGTGTGCTTGTGAACTGATACTGAAAAATGGTCCACTTTTAATTTTTACTGTATGTAGATCCCACTGGGAAATTTCGAACTGTTTACAAGGAATTTCGATTCCTTGCTGTGCTGTCTGTCAGACAGTAGCAAGTATTTAACAGTCTGAGGTGATTTCAGTGTAGATTTTCTAATGGATTCTGAGGAAATAAATGGTATGGAAAACTTATTTTGATCCTACAATTTTACCTAAATAATTAACTTTCCAGCAGAGGTAGCTAAAGATAGTAGAACCCTAATTTATGATGTGTTCTTTGGTGAAGCTCAAAGTAAGAAAATACCCAGTAACCAATGCTCTCTCTGATCATGATACACAGTTAGATTAAATAACATATTGCCTTAAATATCAGTGGAAATCAGAATAATTAATGATTCCAGTACAAATGTTTTTAAGAGTAGTTTACAAGAGATGAACTGGGATGAAATTTATAATGAACCAAATGCATATATGAAATTTAATCTATTCCATGATAAATTCACATCCTTACTAATCAGATAGGTCATTGAACAACTATGCAAAAATCACGGATACTAGATGGATTGAAGTATCATGTGAAAGGAAAAGGGAAATGTACCTGTTGACTAGAACAAGCAGAGATGTTGCAGTACTTGTACACTACAAAAAGCACTCAAAATTACTAAGAAAGGTCATACAAAATCGAGAAACATGCACATAATCTCAGAAATCAGTAATATGGACAACAGGCTATATGGAATTTGGTGAAACAAGATACAGGACAACCAGCTAAAAGAAGAGGATAACACCTCTATTGAACTTAATGGAAGGGCTATAGATGATGAGTCACAATAGTAAATATATTTAGTAATAATTTCTTAAATATAGCAGAAAGTATACAAACAAACATTTCAAGAGAAAAATCGCAGAAGTATGTTGAAAAAATAACTCTGAATTCATCACCAACTTCTCCTTCTGAAATTATTAAAATTATACGTTCTCTCGGAAATAACAACTCATCTGGTCTTCATGGCATTTTCGATAGAGTATTAAAGATTTGTTCACATACAGTAAGCTCACTTATCTGAAATATGTAATACATCTCTAACTCAAGGAATTTCTCCATAGAGACTGAAATATACTGTTATTAAACCCCTCTTTAAGAAAGGCGATAAGAGAGATGTCAATAACTACCTACCTGTTTCATGGCTCAATCACTTCAAAAGTTTTTGAGAAGTTGATGCAACAATCATATCCTCAGAAAATCACAATTTAGGTTTCAGAAGAGTTTCTCTATTGAGAACGTCATTTACATGTTCACTGACCATATTTTACAAGCGTTAAATAATAAAATAGTGCCGCGAGGTATTTTCTGCAGCCTATCTAAGGAATCGGTGTGAATCATAGTATTCTCCTTGATAAATTGAAGTTTTATTGGACTGATAGATTAGCCAACGAATAGACAATGCCGTATCTAACCAAATGAATGCAAAAAGTTGTACTTAGTAAGTCAGGAGATATAGTCTGGGGACATAGTTCGGACTTGGGAGAAATCACATGTGGGTTTCCCCAGGGCTCAGTGTGAGGCCCAATGTGATTCCTCAGATATGTAAACTATCTTCTGTCCAATATACAACAAACAATTGTCTTTTTGGAGATGTTGATAGTAATGTAATCAGTCTAAACTTACATACAGAAACAAAAGAACATTCAACAAGATTCTTAAAAGTATCACTGAGTGGTTTTCTGCGAACGGTCTCACCCTCAGTTGTAAAAAAGATACAACACATTCAGTTCTACACATCTAGACAAACTACAGTAATGATAAATGTACCAAATGGTAAGGAAGTGCTAAGTAGAGTGGAAACTTCAAAATTTTTGGGTGCTCCTATTGATGAGAATATTAACTGGAAAAACATCATTTTGTAGCTCCTAAAACAATTTACCAACTTATCTCAGCCATGTTTGCGCTAAGACTCATTGCAAATTTTGGGGGAGACATGTGAGTAAATCGACATATTTTGCATATTTTCATTCTATAATGCCATATGTGATAATGTTCTAGGGTAACCCATCTTTAAGAAACAAAGTCCTCACTGGTCAAAAACGTGCTGTAAGGATAACATGTTGTGCTCCCTCACGATCATTCTGTGACATTTGTTTAAAGAGTAGGGCATTCTGACTACTGCTTCACAGTATATTTATTCCCTCATGTAGTCGGTTGTAAATAATCCACTACAGTTCAAAGGTAAAATGATGTACATAATTATAATACCAGAAGGAAAAATGATATTCGTTACTTCATATTAAAGTTGTCCTTAGCACAAAATGGTATGCACAAATCTGAAACAAAAATTTCTGATCTCTTACGCAGTGATATAAAATATCTGACAAACAGCAAAGTAAAATTTGAAAACAAACTGAAGTTTCTCCATGACAACTTCTTTTATTCTGTAGAAGATTTTCTGTTATACATGTAAAAGGTGGTGACGATTTACTATGTCATATCCGTTTTTTTTAAAAAAGAAAGATATCCTTAAAATGTTAGTATGTAGTCGTATTTAGAAATTAATTATCTATTTGCGACGTGAATGTAAACTAACTCGTTCCACAACTTTACGATTTGTTGCGAAAAATGATTTATAGAACATGACACTAACTAACTAATTAAGAAGATTTTGTACAGCTTAACTTGCAGTAAGAATTACGAAGATATGTGACATTCTACACACATAGAGAGCACTTTTATAAGTGAACGTTATGTAATCTTCAATAAAAAATATCCATATACCAACAGCCGATCGAAAGGCGTATGTGTGTAATGTTACACTTTAGCAATCCTTAAGCCATATTAGTCACTTGAAAAAGGGTAATATTGTTATTACAGACTGTAAGCCAAAAAAGAGAGTAAAAGTCAGCAGCAGAAAATATGGTCTGAACAGCGGGAAATATTATCAGATAAGCGTTCCTAAAATAGTCTGGGTCATTTATCTTTTGTTACAGAAAGGATTCGCGAGGAAACTCCGACTATCTGCAGTCGTTTCTGCGAGACGTGACCTTTGTTCGATAAGCCGTCTCAAAGGCAAGTAAAAGAAGAAGAAAGGAAAGTTGGAAGAAAAATGTATGCCACGCCAGTAATAACGCATTATATATCTAAAGTCAATTACTTACAAAAACTCTATTGTTACTTGTAGATAAAGAAATGCGTATCCGATTGAGAGGAAAGTAGCAGCTGCTTTCTTTCGACCAATCGAGCTCGTACCACAGAAAAATAAAAAAGCACACGTGGTAGATACTTCTCGAACGTAGATACGAATGGTAGCTGGGTCCGAGATAAATTACATACTCGTATATTGCAACTAACTGTATGTACAACATTGTGGAACAACAGAATTTGTTTCACAAAATTTCAAGAACATAGTTTACACTACCCGATAACCATAATAAGAGAGCAGCCCTCTGTCGTCCTATGTCCTGTAATTTCTTCCTCTTTTCCTGCATGTGATAACTGCATTTGAACAACGAGAAGTTGTCATAAAGTTTTTAATCACCCCAAAGAAATCAATCTGAGACTGTGACACGCTAACTTGTTAAAACGCCTACCAAGGTTTATTAGCTCCCACGCACTTAGTTTTACTTAGCATCTAGATAAGTTACAGGCACAGTTTTAAAACCTAGGCAACATGTAAACACGTGGTGGGGCCCAATGCACGCCTCCGGGTTACTTGATTTTCTGCTAATGTGCCTCCAGCGACCTGCTTTGTCTCCAGGATATTGAACAGTTTAATGTATCGCCGCTGTTCCAGAGGTTCATCGCGTCACTATAAACTGACAATAAAATCTGAACAGTTTATCTTCCTTTGTTTAGCTCACTTTACATAGTAATGACGTTAATTTTTATACATCTGTTTGTTCAACGCTTCGTCCACGGTTTATTGTCTTTTGTTAATCATTTTATATGGTTTTGTAATGTCTAATGCATACATACGCTTCAAATGTTGCAGAATTTATTACAGTTTCTATGTACGGTAGAGCTCCCACTTTGTATATCCGGGTGTTCAGTCCCTCGTTAGCTGAGTGGTCACCGCGGCAGAACGCCATGCAAAGGGGCTAGGTTTGATTCTCGGCTGGATTGGAAATTTTCTCCGCTCGGGCACTGGATGTTGTGCTGTCTTCTTCATCATATCTTCCTCATCGACACGCACGTCACCTAAGTGGCGTCAACTAAAGAAACTTGCGCCAGGCGACGGGTCTACCCTACGGGATGCCCCAGCCACACGACATTTCATTTCATGTCACCCGTATGTTGGTTGACTTTCGTCGCACGTTTATCTACGTTTCGTGATTTGACAACTGTTTGACACTCAACGCACTATCCTATATTTTTAGCGATGTCACTCAATTTTACAGATTTTGCAACAAAGGTATGTTGTGGCTCTTAATCTTAGATATGTTGTATTTGTTTTAACTAACCTGTTTGACTTATGCTGTACATCTGTTGTGCTTGCCTTCTGTATGTATTTTTTCCTTTATAGGACACTGCCGTCCGATTATTATTTTGACGTTGGCTTACTAATGGTTCGAACCCATTTCACTTCTGCAGATGACGGCTTAAGCCAGCGGTCGTCAAACTTTATCGTTTGAAGTACCAATATGGGCGCTCTGGGGCGGCACCCCGGGCCACATGATATGTACCGATCTTGTTATTAATTGGTAACCTACGTAAATAAGTAAAGTAAAGTTAATACGTAAGGGGATGGTAAGTTGAACGCCGGACCCGATATACTGATCGTTAAAAGTCGGCACCATTCCGAACATTACGTGTGGGCTGTTCTCTGTTTCAGATTGCTGTCACCTTCAGCGACCGCAAAGTTGTGGCTCTGTAATTGCTTGACGAAGTGTTGTTTGATTGAGCAGATGATTAATCAATTAATAACGGTAATTGTACATGCATTTAAAATACTATGCAATCTGAGACACGATCCGAACGTCATTTTTCTTCTCTCTGCGTTGTGTTACAAAAGCCTTAATTCATAAACTAATTAACGATATTTGCTGTAAATAAGTACCACACTTGAAAATGACCGTCCCTGTAATGCTAATTTCACGAATCCATGTTACTTCCGCGTCAAAATTTATACCATAGCAGTTAGTCGGTAAGAATCGCACAACCCTATGAACTGCCAGTAGCGCAAAACAAACTCAAAGTTAGATGTTAAACTTAAACGCCTGTTTCTAAATCTTGATTTGCTATCTGAAAAATTTGTAAAACTTATCTTGACATTTAAATACGTAAATCTCAGTATAGGGTATAACAGAACCACGTGAAAATTTATTTTAGAACGGAAATACGTGGAACTCACGCTACATGATGTCAAATCCACGCTGTCCGGTACAGCAAACAATTTATCTGCGGAAAGTAATCCGTTTTCAATGAAATTTACATATGCTGCATGACGGCAGAACAAATAACTCAGATTAAAATGTTGGCCCTGACTGCTGCTAATTTAGTCTTGCAAACAATCACGGTATCAGAACAATGATTGTAATTACACAGCAAACAGATATAAAAATTAACACATATGACTTTCTGAAAAAGAAGTGCTTGAAAATTTACAAGATAGCACTGTACTGAAATATTTTAATGGTATTAAGCCTCTGAACCGATATGATACTGTTTTCACTAGCACACACTGACAATCACTGTGCCCTGCAATGGACATGAACTTTGATGGTAATTAAATTTATTGGAACACCAGTGCGCACGGAACGCTCGTGTGGTCTGAAACCTGTCACTCTTAGAATTATGGATCTGGTTGTTCAAAACCAAATTTCATTGGTCATACTTGCGATATGCAGTGCAAGACGCTGTAATATCAGTTTTCATAAAAATGTTTCTCATTATACAAATCGCGATGAGCAATGCGGGTATGCAAACACAGTCATGAAAGTAGATGAAAATGAGGAACTAATCTTAGCGCCTGATAAATAAGAACAAGATTCCAAGTTTAACTATGCTTCATTAAGACATGACAACGACACACTCTTTTCATAAGGTTCTTACACCCAGACAAGTTAGCAAAATATATCTTAATAACTTTCTTGTGTATAATTGCCTTCATTTTCACTTATTTCAACTATCAGACAAGTCCATGTACTTTAGTATAAAATTTCTACAGCAAACTTTAATCTAATAATAAGAAACTACATAGTTACAAATTAATGGATTACCTTGAAGCTAGTTTTATCATTCTTTCACTTATATAGTCTCATCAATAAATTCTCTTAAAACATATTTTTAGAAAACCCATTTTTAAATAATGCTGCATCCGCTACAAGGCAGGTCAGCTTTCATCGTTTTCAAACCAAGTACATTGCCAGACTCTCCAACACACATTACCTGCTACTCTCTTCAAAAGAAGTAATCTCTCTGAGCAACATCTGTGGTCTCAAAAACAGACTTACAAAGAACATGATTACATCGATACTACAAAGATGTAGTACATTCATCAAATTCGCAATTTCCTATAGAATAATGGCCAAAACTTCTTAAAAATGACATCGCAAACGGGAAAGCTAGTTTTTATCACACCTCCTCTATTAAACAAGAATTTTGCAGAGTGGTTCTTGCTGAAACAATAGTACGAGGCACTCAAAAAATTCTCCGAAAGAGTCAGTCGCTAAAACATGTAGAAAATGCATGGTTATAAATATGTGAGGTGGGTGACAATGTATACAACATATCAGCGAACGGATAGAAAGTTTACAAATATGGTAAAAAGATGAAATACAAGTAACAATACATACACGCAAACAAGTGTACAAAGTACACGCAAACAAATGTACGAAGCAGACACAATAATAATTTCTTTAAGGGCTTTAAAAATAAAACATCCTATAAAATTTGGCACACGCATATTAACAATCTACGACACACGCAAGCATCCTCACCTTAACTTTTCCCAAGAACGGACTGGTAGGTCACTGACGGTGCAATTCGACATCAGTAGGTGATCGACACCAAAGACAATTTTTATTTTTTTTGTAACCACCACACTGTTCCTTCTTGTTTTCAATCTATACAATTATTCACATGCACAACCTATTATTTACCAGTTAGTTAGGACATGGAGCTTCATCTAGGTTGCTGCTTGCAAATGAGGGTAGTCATGAATCAATAGATCCGTGCACAAAATTCATGAATTTGCTAAAAAAGTACGTCACACGCTTAGAGCCTTGAGAAACTCACACAGAACACACGCATATCCTAGCTGGTTTCACACGGAATCATCGTCTAAATTTCTCATCAGCTGTTATGACCACGTTTAAGCTTACTAGGGTAGGTAAGGCCTCATGTTACTTTAGCAAGACCAGTGAGAAATTTAAAATTGCAGGCCGCTACTGCTAAAAGTGGAACTATATGATTTTTAATACTTTTGCTGCCCTCGTGTGCTGAAGGCACTAACTGGTTGCATTACTACAAATGGATAACGTGAGCCCCCATGCTCACCTCTGGAAAAGAAATAATAACTGAAAATTTTCGTTTTACAGGCCCAATTTCTAAAAAAAATTCATGGTCGTAAAGACCTGTTAACTGGTTATATAATTAAAAACAGCGGATTAATAACAATATAATAAATTATACCTCATTCCACAAAGAATTTGGCGGCAAAAATGGAGATTGCCCTTGATTCCGTCCGCTCAATTCAACAACTTCCCCCAGAGTGTCGCTGTCACGGCGGCCGTTACTGATCGTTTTCCTCCGCCCTGGAGAGAATGGGAATCTGTTACCAACCCCGAACTACCCATGGCAAACAGGTGCGTCATCGCTGCATTTACGCCAAATTTATGTTGGCACTAACCAACCTACAGAGAGACCACATTTCTGCCTTGCCATTACCAGCAGACGAACTCTTAATACTAACTCAAAGTTAATTAACCCGAGGCAACGTAGAGGTATTAAGGAAAGGAAGTGCATTTACCTAATTATGAATTAAATAAACAGGTAGTCCATTTCTTCGCTCGAGTTATAACATTTCTTAAATTTGGAAAAAAGATGAAAGTATCTCAGACATCTATAGTATTCAATATAATGTGACAGAACAAGATAATTATATTGAGATGGAACAAGCTGCTCCCTCTCAGCATTCCTGTGGCAGACACAGGGAGCGCAGTACTTTACCTTCAGTTCCACTGACACACTCTGGGCTCAAACTTAGTGCGTTACCCAGAGTGACTCAGGGAGGATGAAGTGTCTTGTCCCAATCTCCACTGACAACTCAGAAATTGAAGAGCTATAATCATTGCGGTAGAATTGCTGTAATAAGCAGTGTTTCCATTGGTCCATCTTTCGTAAGCTGAGATGTGGTATTACACTTAACTTAGTATCACTTGCATGACGCTATCTAGCATAATCTTTCATTAAGCTTTGTATGTGCATGTTAGTCAAGATCATCTCCCACGTATGTCCAGAATGCGTGAAGCGAATTCACAAAGGAATTAGATAACAAGTTACCTCCATCTTAATACCATAATGAATTGGCCTGAAAAACATATAATTCCATACAAATGTGCCTTATTCAAAATTGTTATCTAATGTGAATAATAAAAATGGTTATCTTATACCCTGGTCTCATACGAATCGTACAAGAGATCTGTTAGCAAGATTCTGATGTCATTTTAACCACATTGGTTAAACAAGTATACAACTGATCCTCAGTCTGGTATTAAAGGTCGATCTTGAATATGTGTCTCGATTTTTAAAGTGCCTCACATACATGAAAAGACTTGGATGCAGTTTCTTAAGTTACATACATTTATCTACCTGGTCAGAATGGTACCTACCACATATTTCATGTACAATGACATCAGGAATAAGAATGTGATCACCAAAACAGCCAATTATTGTATAAACAGTGTTACAATAGAAAACTTTTTTAGTGTACAATTAATGTCAGCCGTGGATCAGTCAACATCTTATACCATTCGAGCAAAATATCTTTTACGTAATGCGTTTGTCAAATTCATTGGTATCATTATGACTAGAAAATTATCGTCATTTCTGGTGATAAAAGAGTAACATGTTAATTATATTTTCATTACCGAGCTGCTAGTTCCTGAACATTCAAAGGCCAGGTGTCAACCACAAAGTAGCTCTATTATCTGCTGGGTGAATTCCCCATGAAGACCTTCATAAGGAGCACAGTTGTGACAAAAAAAGTTCATGTTAAATGTAGTTTGGTTCTTGTTTCCACTGCTACACAGGATGCCTGCAAAGTTCATATTAATTCACATACAATATCATTACTGTGACAAAAATCTTCCTTTAACGTTCACTGGCTAGCTATGATCCATAAAAACACCCACATACATCATCCCTACTGAATTCACATTATCTTCTACTCCTCACTGGCTTCCTGAAATACTTAAGTGTTAAAAAATCTCTTCACAAAGATGTACATCATAATTCAGTACATATTATTCCTCCATTACTGTTCACCATAACTAACATCTACATTTCTGCGTAATATCAACATCATCTTTCATCAAACAAATACAGTTACATCATAAGTCCATTATCTTTTACCTTTCGACCTCAGTACTTCTTTTACCAAATGTTATACTTTCCCCTTCCTTTATCATTCTTTACACTGCGTCCGGTTTCCCACAATATAAGTACTCAGCTGAAATTGTCAATTAATATCCCTGTGATTATTAGTAGTCAATAGCTGAGAACTGTTAGCTTCATGTAACTAATTTCAAACATCTCAAAATGGCATCAGTACAGTAGATTTCTGAAACATTATTCACAAATTACCAAATGTTCATAGCACATTATGTTTATTAGCAGCTAGAAAAATAATTTCTTGTAGTGAAAGGTCAACTAATCTCGAAACTTATTTCACTACTACCTACACTAGGATAGCAGGAGAGAATTATTTACACTTACAACCTAAGTAGAAGTCGAGTGCACCATGAATTAAAAGAAGGAGTAATGAAACCCAGCTCGAGGAGGCTTCAGTCACCAGCTGATGTACCCATCACAGAGAGGTGCATCCTTTACCCACTTCTGATCTCATTCTTTCCTCTTTCCCTGTATAACAATGAAACAGCGTATTGTGGAACGCAAAAACTGCGTATGTGCCTCAACTTTAAATCCATACAGAAAATTACGTATGGTAGGAGGTTTATTGATAAAGACTTCATAATGTGACTGTAAAATATCGAATAATTCTTGTGTATTAACTTGAGAAGCATCCTCTACACTGTCTACTTTATCACGTTTAACTTCAGTGATCAAAAGATGGTTCCATCTCGTGAGAAGTACTTGATTTATGACCTGTAGCTTCAGTGGAAGGTTGCGATTTTGACCAAGATAAAAATTTCAAACAGGTGATGTGTTCTTGCTCCATTGAAATCGATTCCTCGAATTCCGAATAGACTAACTTGCTGTCGACTTCAGCTTTCGCCTTAGCATAATTAAAGTTTATAATAGCCTTGTATTCAGTCAAGAAATCAACACCTAACATTATTTGTGTAGTGAGAAGGGGCACAATTATGAAGTTGGCAGAGGACTGATGACATTGGCAAATGAAACATAAACGTGTCAGTTTCTTAACCTACACTCCTGGAAATTGAAATAAGAACACCGTGAATTCATTGTCCCAGGAAGGGGAAACTTTATTGACACATTCCTGGGGTCAGATACATCACATGATCACACTGACAGAACCACAGGCACATAGACACAGGCAACAGAGCATGCACAATGTCGGCACTAGTACAGTGTATATCCACCTTTCGCAGCAATGCAGGCTGCTATACTCCCATGGAGACGATCGTAAAGATGCTGGATGTAGTGCTGTGGAACGGCTTGGCATGCCATTTCCACCTGGCGCCTCAGTTGGACCAGCGTTCGTGCTGGACGTGCAGACCGCGTGAGACGACGCTTCATCCAGTCCCAAACATGCTCAATGGGGGACAGATCCGGAGATCTTGCTGGCCAGGGTAGTTGACTTACACCTTCTAGAGCACGTTGGGTGGCACGGGATACATGCGGACGTGCTTTGTCCTGTTGGAAGAGCAAGTTCCCTTGCCGGTCTAGGAATGGTAGAACGATGGGTTCGATGACGGTTTGGATGTACCGTGCACTATTCAGTGTCCCCTCGACGATCACCAGAGGTGTACGGCCAGTGTAGGAGATCGCTCCCCACATCATGATGCCGGGTGTTGGCTCTGTGTGCCTCGGACGTATGCAGTCCTGATTGTCGCGCTCACCTGCACGGCGCCAAACACGCATACGACCATCATTGACACCAAGGCAAAAGCGACTCTCATCGCTGAAGACGACACGTCTCCATTCGTCCCTCCATTCACGCCTGTCGCGACACCACTGGAGGCGGGCTGCACGATGTCGGGGCGTGAGCGGAAGACGGCCTAACGGTGTGCGGGATCGTAGCCCAGCTTCATGGAGACGGTTGCGAATGGTCCTCGCCGATACCCCAGGAGCAACAGTGTCCCTAATTTGCTGGGAAGTGGCGGTGCGGTCCCCTACGGCACTGCGTAGGATCCTACGGTCTTGGCGTGCATCCGTGCGTCGCTGCGGTCCGGTCCCAGGTCGACGGGCACGTGCACCTTCCGCCGACCACTGGCGACAACATCGATGTACTGTGGAGACCTCACGCCCCACGTGTTGAGCAATTCGGCGGTACGTCCACCCGGCCTCCCGCATGCCCACTATACGCCCTCGCTCAAAGTCCGTCAACTGCACATACGGTTCACGTCCACGCTGTCGCGGCATGCTACCAGTGTTAAACACTGCGATGGAGCTCCGTATGCCACGGCAAACTGGCTGACACTGACGGCGGCGGTGCACAAATGCTGTGCAGCTAGCGCCATTCGACGGCCAACACCGGGGTTCCTGGTGTGTCCGCTGTGTCGTGCGTCTTATCATTGCTTGTACAGCCCTCTCGCAGTGTCCGGAGCAAGTAGATAACAGAACGCAGCACGTCATTCTCAATGGAGAGAAGTCTTCCGAAGTAAGAGTGATTTCAGGTGTGCCGCAGGGGAGTGTCATAGGACCGTTGCTGTTCACAATATTCATAAATGACCTGGTGGATGACATCGGAAGTTCACTGAGGCTTTTTGCAGATGATGCTGTGGTGTATCGAGAGGTTGCAACAATGGAAAATTGTACTGAAATGCAGGAGGATCTGCAGCGAATTGACGCATGGTGCACGGAATGGCAATTGAATCTCAATGTAGCGAAGTGTAATGTGATGCGAATACATAGAAAGATAGGTCCCTTATCATTTAGCTACAAAATAGCAGGTCAGCAACTGGAAGCAGTTAATTCCATAAATTATCTGGGAGTACGCATTAGGAGTGATTTAAAATGGAATGATCATATAAAGTTGATCGTCGGTAAAGCAGATGCCAGACTGAGATTCATTGGAAGAATCCTAAGGAAATGCAATCCGACAACAAAGGAAGTAGGTTACAGTACGCTTGTTCGCCCAATGCTTGAATACTGCTCAGCAGTGTGGGATCCGCACCAGTTAGGGTTGATAGAAGAGATAGAGAAGATCCAACGGAGAGCAGCGCGCTTCGTTACAGGATCATTTAGTAATTGCGAAAGCGTTACGGAGATGATAGATAAACTCCAGTGGAAGACTCTGCAGGAGAGACGCTCAGTAGCTCGGTACGGGCTTTTGTTGAAGTTTCGAGAACATACCTTCACCGAAGAGTCAAGCAGTATATTGCTCCCTCCTACGTATATCTCGCGAAGAGACCATGAGGATAAAATCAGAGAGATTAGAGCCCACACAGAAGCATACCGACAGTCCTTCTTTCCACGTACAATACGAGACTGGAATAGAAGGGAGAACCGATAGAGCTACTCAGGGTACCCTCCGCCACACACCGTCAGGTGGCTTGCGGAGTACGGATGTAGATGTAGATGTAGATGTAGAAGTATGGTGGGTCTGACACACTGGTGTCAATGTGTTCTTTTTTCCATTTCCAGGAGTGTATATAGTTCTTCCAGTAATTACACCCGTAAATTGCTTCGTTGCATTGGAAGTATTGGACAAAGAGCTGACCCCTGACATCTACTGAAAGCTGCCTCACTGATAACCGAAACAGGACTTTAATACCGCTGATAAAGAAACTGTTCCAACAGAAACTGACACTACAGGATGGATTGAGATGTTCTGATTGTGTATGTTCTCTTCCAACAAGGCATCTCTATTACCATCAAGCTGGACAAAATTTATTCGTCTCTCCTCTGAATCCCTTCCACAAGATTTTTTTCCGAGGAGTATGTCACAAAAATCCACTACCATATCACTTGTTATGTTCCCTACTGTTTGTGGATGTACAATTGTTTCACATTCACTGTCATCATCAGAGCAAGGCGTGTAATTATCTACCCAGTCAAAAACACTGATTTCCCTTACGTTTTGTACTTGGTTCTCAACAGTCTCTATATTAACAGGATTACGTTCGGTTTTGCGTAACACCTCATTTTGATTACTAGTGGGCTCACACTATTCGCTTTGTTCGCTAATGGTTTTACAGTATATGACTTTTCTGGTATGAACGGATGAGTTCTATGTATCATTTGTAATCTGTGCCATCAGTCACCTTGTAATGACCCGTAATGTCTAACACTGTCACGATAATTAGGTGGTCTTATTTCAACTACTTCAGCATGTTGTTGAGGTCTAAAATTTCCACGATCGTGCCGCTGCTGATTATTTCTTTCGTCATAACTGGTACTATAACAAGAATCATCTCGTGTTTGGTTGTAATGACAGTGGTGTGATCTGAAATTAGTGTTCCCAGTTACTCGATTTAAATTAAAGTTTCGTCTTTCACATCAAATAGAGTTATTTCTTTCTTATACTGATGTCTGTTGGAATCACTATTATTGCCGTAACTTCTTTGGTTCCTACAACCAAGACCTCTGTCTCTGTCTCTCAAATTGCAGCGGTTATACGACTGACCTTTCGAACGCCGATTGTTTGAATAATTACGATCACGAGTAGTAGAGAAATGATTATTCTGTTAATAGCTGTTGTCCGATTCACAGAATATCCTCCATCTGATGTGTTGCTTTGAGACAGGAAATTTTGTCTGTTGCCGTCTCTGTATTTATTTCGTGAGTGAAATTCCTCGGCATCAACTTCGAGTTCTTGTAATAAATTTTGAAAAGCCTCAAGGTCATCTTCACAGCTAATTGCCGAAGTAATGTGTCGCAGACGAGTGGGTAGTTTAGTTACAGAAGTTCTTCTTAATTCAGAGGGATTGTACGGATTCGATAAGAAGCGATTCTTGCGTATCACGTACCGGTACTCAAAACAATCTGCCGAGCTAGAATCGTCTGATTATTCAAAATTCTTTAGCATAGTGTGTTTTTGACTCTGTTTTGTGTTGCTTCAGACCAGTACGCCGACAACAATGCGTGATAAAATTCACCTTCCATTTGGCATTCCTGTGCAATTGCTCTCATTCTTCGTTCTCTTGTCTGGCCACATGGAAGAGCCTGCGCACCTAACCATTGTGCCATAAGGTGGTGCACTGTTAACACACTCTGGCTCCCGCTCAGGGTGCCTGCTGTGCATTGTTCCCCTTCAAATGGAGGAAACAGTTCAGCACACGATACTCCACTTCATCAACGAACAGTCCCATTTTATTTTGACCCCTTTACCGGCGTGATCCCATACAGTGATGGGGCAGTTTCTAGGTACACGAGGCCTGCAAACACATATCGGCAAACAAAATAAAATATTATTTATATTGAAAGGAGTCTTCTGGGGCACACCTATATTGGCACCCGAATATTATAAGGATTATAATATAAACTAAAGTGAAACTATTATACTGTAAACGATGTATGTCTGTGATGGGTTCTATAAAGCGGCTGGCTGACTTTGCACATCCACAGATCTATAGATACTGCTTCTGGCCTGAGATTGAAGGGTAAGAGAGCACTGGGCGCACAGCAGTGAGTGCGTAGCAGTCTGCGAACGAAAGAGTATCCAGTAGGCAATTTTTTATGATGTGGTATGTAAAGCCAACAAGTGTTAGATCACAATTTACGAATTTTCTCTTATTAATATTTTGTGTTACACCGCACGTAAAATAGGTAGTTAAAAATGATGAGTGCTTTTATAATGGAATGTTAAGTGAAATGAAGAAATTTAAATTTATTGTGACAAGAAAGCATTATTGAATTGATATGACGAAGCAGCTTTACAAGTACGTGTATTATTGGAAATATACATGTGGAAGCAGAAGTCTTCTTGTAGTTAAGGTAAAGAAGCTAATTTTTTATTACTTTCCTTTTGCCAGCTCGTTAGTGTAAATTAGTTGGCTGATAATCGGTACCGGCCAAAGTGGCCGAGCGGTTCTACTCGCTTCAGTCTGGAACCACTCGACCGCTACGGTCGCAGGTTCGAATCCTGCCTTGGGCATGGATGTGTGTGATGTCCTTACGTTAGTTAGGTTTAAGTAGTTCTAAGTTCTAAGGGACTCATGACCTAAGATGTGAAACGTCCCCTTAGAAACATTATACAAGACTGTGCTTTAATCGACACATATTTTTTTATAGCGCAACGCAATCTGACTTTCAAAAATCCCTACAAAAGAATGGCCCTGACTAACATTAACCTATACCTTTCACAAATCACTTACCTAACCAAAATCTTGGTTACTCGAACTACTGCAATACAGCGAGCACCACTAATGCCAGCTAAATAAAAGATTCAAACTATGGAAGGCACTAACTACTGATAGGTATAGTTAGCAAATGAAAGATTTTAATATAGAACAAACAATGTAGTTACCTTAATAGTCATAATATATATAGCAGTTCATGACATCCATTCTTACAAATTTCAAAACTCCGCGATCTCTCTCCCCACATCCACCACTGCTGGCGGCTCACCTCCAACTGCGCAATGCTACACGCTGTTAACAGCCAACTGTCCAACGCTACAATGGCGAGTATTACAACAATGCAAACCAGCCACAGACTGCACACAGCACAGTCAGTGATTTTCATACTGAGCGCTATGTGGCGTTACCAATAAAAAAACCTAAACAGCCTACTTACATAGCCCCCATGCTCCTCACAAAAAAATTTACAAATTGTTTTGGGCAGTGGCCAATACAGATTTGAAAAATTTTCCATAATTACAATAACAAAGAAATGAAATGCACACTCTTATCGATACAATGTTGGTCAAAAGCTAAAATTTTCTCACAGTCCATAAAGACAGTCCTGATCGTTAATCACAGTAAAATAGCAGTGTTTTTGCTCAATGTCTGAGCAGTAAAAGAAAATGCACACGGAAGCAGTGGATTTCCATGCAGTCTTGAAGAAGTAGTGTTGTCCTTCCAACGGAAAGACAGTGCTGACTCTTGACATGCTGACAGGTAATGGGCCACAACAGAGCAAACCCACAGTAGAGTCAGTCGAAGTTTTGAAGAATATTGGTAGGTTGGTCATCACAGAGCAGACCCACTGTAGTCCTAGTAGAGATTATGGTACTGGTGGGCCACCAGAGGTGCAGACCCAGTGCAGTCCTTGTAGAAATAGGGGTATTGGTGGATCATCAAAGATGCAGACCCATTGTAGTCCTTGTAGAGACGGCCAGCAGCCATCTGTTGCGACTGTGCAGATGCACAATCACCATCGAAGAGTCTTGCGGAGAATATAGCAAGTCCATAAACCACCACTTGTCCACTCACAAAGAATTTGGTTGAAATGTCCTTAGAACCAGTCCCTTGCTGAATTATTAACACACGTGCAAACACTATCAGTCCCTACTCCTCACATATAGTCCATATACAATGACCAACAGAAATGTGTGCAGTGAAATGTAATTTACAAGTAACTTAATTTGACGAACTGGTGTCAATTACAATTTTATAACATGAGAATACAATAACAAAGGTACAAAATGTATCATTAAAGAACATGACAATACGGATAAATTTGTAGTAGTACAGGCTATACAAAAGAATAGAAATAAACAGATACATCAGTGTTACAGGAATTATGACATAATTAAATAAATAAAAGGTCTGAATAACTTTCGAAACATCAACTTCACACGTGAGCATTAAAACATAACAGAACAAATAATGGCTAAACATCTTTACAAAGTAAATAACATATTATTAATACAAATTATATTTGAGGATAACAGTATTCTTCATCATAGTAAATGTAGCTTAGTGTTAGAAAAGAAAAAATTCTATGGAACAGTACACAGAGACAGGAAGAAAAGAAATACACAAGGGTACACAAACACATAGTGGGATAACACAAAAGAAAAGGACAGGGTTTGTTTTTAGGGTAACATTTGGTACTGCAGTCCCACCCAAAACTTCATTCCATAGATCGTCCCTCTTATTTCAACATTTGCTCCAGCCAAAAGAAATCCCATCCAAGCATGCTTTCTGTATTTATATGTTCACATATTTCTTACCTCATTATTTATTTTCCATCATCTTACCTCATCATTTATGTCCAAGAAAATCCTACCTAAACTTGTTGTCTCTAAACACTACTTTTTTGTTCATGTCCTCTTTCAAAATACTTCTTTTTTGGCCAAACCATTTTCTTATAGCTTCTCAATGAATTTCTTCCAATTCATCACAACTCGTTCTCTTATATAGTCTACCCCCTCTTACTTAAATCTACTGAGCTCAGATGCTAAACTAAGGGATGAGGCAATGCAACAGCACAAAACAATAAACACAAACAGCAATGACAAAAAATACAAATTGGCCAAGCTAGCAGCAGTAAATCTAAGTTGGCAAAGCAATTACAATATTACAACTAATATAAGGCACTGTGCAGCAAACAAGAAAAATTAATCAGTAATAAAACTGGCTTAACAGAGTAATACAAAGTGAAATTTAATCGCACAATGCCTGGCAAACAGCAGCAGCAAATGCAATAACTTATACCTAAATATGACAAAGCTGAAGCAGAAAAAATAGGACACTAAAGACAACAATGCAGATAAGGGAAATGTATATTCACATCTTAATGTCTATTAATTAAAGTGGTGCACCACAAAAACTTATTCTATGAAATAAATTACCAAGTACTTGAAAAGAAAATTACGTATGAAGTTCCTGTGAAGGGAAATGTCTTTTTGTGCTCCCTCATTTTTTCGAAGTATATCACGAAGTTATTCTTTACTGGGTCTATATGCATTAAATATTTATATTAGTACATCTATAAAATTTTATTTTAACCAATGCTGCAGGGCAGCTAGAAACTAGATATTAAACAAAATGAGTAAATAAATACGTTAAGCAAACCATATGCCATTTCTCTCAACTAGCAAGCCAATAGCCACAAAATGTTTCTCATCGTTTCATTAGGCATTTTAGTAAATATAAATTAAGAGCTCCACAGTATAATCATATGTTTTCAAGTTTGAGTGTGCCGTATTTACGATGCTTTCTACAAAGAAATATCAATAGTGAGGATAATGGCCTCTTTTTTTCCACCTGTGCCCCTGAAAGGCACACACTAATGGCTTTTTTTTGTCAGGTGGCTGTCGCGCAGCTGGGTGCCCACGACGCATTACGTGCAGGTGGTCACTTAACTGTCTTACTGAAATATTTACGACAGCAGTTTCTGCTACAGTGACAGTCTCATATAAAAATTTCACAGGTCGAGAATTTGCGTTTCAAATCTGTAGAAACAAAATCCTGTAAATATAACATTGTTCAAAAAATTTTCGCCAGCATAGCGATACATTCACGCATATGCACACATTTCATAACTCTTAAAGTATGATTATCGGTTTCCAACAATCTTTTTCACAAACCAGAGTCCCTAACCACTACTCATTATTCCTTGCTTTATTACACATATACATGTTCGTAGACACTTCAATATTTCATCATAATAAATACGTAGCATAATCAAATTCCTCATATAGCATCGGCTTATTGATCATAAACATACCGCAACAGCGTAATACACATCGTCATCATAACATCATAAAACCTCAGACAAATCTCAAAATCGTCGTAGCTTTCTGCAATAATTTCACAACCTAAGAAGAATTCTCTTCTCATGTCAAAAGTGTCACCTACCACAAACATACTTTAAAAATCATGATCCAATACCAAATACATCATTCAAAGCTCTCATAATATCACAATGGTTCCGAAAAAATATGAGCAGTTCACAAAGTAGAGACAAAATACAATTTCGTAAGTGTGAATTCATCCAACCATGTAATTACGTAAACATATGTTACTGACACAGTATCATAAATATTTGTCTCTCTCAGTGAAATGATCAGATAGCTGTGTAATTCTGTGTTAGAGAAATATGGTGCCAATGTGTAAAATTGTGACTTTCAAAAATCCCTACAAAAGAATGGCCCTGACTAACATTAACCTATACCTTTCACAAATCACTTACCTAACAAAAATCTTGGTTAATCGAACAACTGCAATACAGCGAGCACCACTAGTGCCAGCTAAATAAAAGATTCAAACTACGGAAGGCACTAACTACTGATAGGTATAGTTAGCAAATTAAAGATTTTAATAGAGAACAAACAATGTAGTTACCTTAATAGTCATAATATATATAGCAGTTCATGACAACCATTCTCACAAATTTCAAAACTCTGCCATCTCTCTCCCCACATCCACCACTGCAGGCGGCTCACCTCCAACTGCGCAACACTACGCGCTGTTAACAGCCAACTGCCCAACGCTGCAATGGCGAGTATTACAACAATGCAAACCAGCCACAGGCTGCACACAGCACAGCCAGTGATTTTCATACAGATCGCTATGTGGCGTTACCAATAAAGAAACCTAAACAGCCTACTTACAGATGTTAAGTCACATAGTGCTCAGAGCCATTTGAACCATTTTTTTATAATTGGTAACAATGGGTACTATGTTCAGTAACCCGAAATGTACTAAACAGATTTGATGTATATGCTAGTTAGATATTTCCCTTTTGTAATGTTGCTAAGATTTCTGAAGACAGGTATACGTAATTTGAAGATTTGTCTTTATGATTTTTAGTAATGTTAGTTAATACGTGCTGTACAAATCTCACTGCCTGTGACTACTGCTGCAAAGAACGGTTTTCATTTAGCAAAAAGGATGTAATTTTTCTGGGTAATGTAATTTCAGTTGTCAGATGTTTTGAAAACCCACACTTAACTTCGAATACAACTGCACTATTGAAAAAGTCAGTGTTACCGCCTCCCTGTCCAGGTGATATATTTTTAAAGACATTGAATTTTTCTTAAATGTTTTCATTTATCACCTGACGGAATTTCATTTATGTTTCAAAGCATTATGGCCAGCAATGGGCACCACTGAACCTGAAGCTAATATATTTTATTTTTCTTGAGAAGAGAGCACAATATAAAGGGAACCACTGTTGCTGCTTTAGAAATAAGACAGCTTTATTAATTTGTTATGTGCAAAGGAACCATAGTTATCAGTTTTCAACAGGGCCAGCGGATACAGTACCTAAGGGACTGAATGTATTTTGCAGTGTCTCTATTTCTTCATTGGTATTGGGAGTTGCATCTCCCAATCGGTTCATGTAAAGTTTTCCTAACAATAACACAGAGTAAGCTCACCACTTGCAGTTACAACGCGTTATAGATAACTCCAGTTTTGTGCGCATTCCCAGCTCAGGCATTCATTTCATTATTTCAATAATTTTGAAGAACGTTACAATATGAATGTGTGGACATATCCTACAGAACACGCACCATGCATTCATATAATTGATTCACCTCGATGGGCATGAATTCACTGTGGATGCAAAACTATTTTCGACCTCCTGCAGGAATCTCAAACTTTCGAGCATGGTGGACTTGGCCAGAGATTGCGGATAGATCGCTCTAGATTGGAGTTTGGCCTGCCGGGCGGTGTGCCGTGACAGTCAGCGCAATTGCGATTTACACTGTATCCAGGAACGCAGTGGTTAACCCAGCTGCCCACTAAGCACGAGATCTCAGGTTCGAGTCCCAGTGGGGCACGCTTTTCCACTCGTCGCCGCTGATTGTGCTTTAAGTCCTGATGCAGCTGACATCAACTGTTTCTTACCTTTCCATACCTTCCCTCATTCCTCCACTCCTATCCACCTTAAATTAACACAAAATAGTTTATTTTAGTTTAATTTAGTTCTGTCATATTCCGTAGATAATTTTCCCGATTATTTTATCGATATGATGTGGAACAAATGAGATTAAAAATAGATATACTCATATGAATAGTGCTAATATTAATATTACTGCAATTTTTAGTTCTACACATCCAACTCCATTTAGAGGTACAGTTTTTTTAACATTTCTGAAACAGCAACTCGTCCATGGAATAGAAGGAATTGTCCAAAAGAAATGATCTTAAGCTAGATTTAAAACTTGACCTGCTACCTGCCAGACACTTCATGTTGTTGGGCAAATGATCAAAGATTTATGTTGCTGAACAATGTACACCTTTTTGAGCAACTGACAGCTTCAATAATGCACAAGAAACATCATTTTTCCCTCTAGTGTTGTACGTACGAACATCACTGTTGAGATTGATTATTTGTAACCAATTTCACTAGCGAATGTATGTACTCTGATGGTGCGTTTACAATACCTAACTCCTTGAAAAGGACCATACATGACGTCCTTGGGTGAACACCACTAATTATTCTCACTGCTCTCTTTTGTGCAATCAATACTTAGTGTCTAAGTGCTGAGTTACCACAGAAAACTATTCCATAAGACATTCTTGAGTGGAAATATGCAAAGTACTTTACGACGCTGATCTGTTTACTACCATGACTAGCGATTATACGAAGAGTGAAAGAAGCTGAACTTAATGGTTTGAGAATCTCAGTAATATGCTTCTTCCAGTTCAAGTTGTCATCAATGTGAACACCCAAAAATTTCGAGAAATGTACCCTGTTAACTGAGCCCTGTTCAATGTGTTACATCAATTGTTGGTATGACTCTATTTGGTGTACAGAACTGGATGTAGTGAATTTGATCAAAATTAAGGGAGAGTCCATTTTCTGACAACCACTTAATAATTCTTTGACATACATCCTTAACATTATCTTCAGCTGCTTTTTCTCTAATGGGATTTATTATAACACTCGTGTCATCTGCAAAAAGTACTGGTTCCGCTTTCTGAACGTGAGAGGTCATTCGCATGAATAAGGAACAGCAGAGGACCCAAAATTGAACCTTGTGGGAATCCCTTTGTGATGACACCCCATTCGCTAGAATTTACCACCCTCCCAATATTATTTGTGATATTCAGCACAACTTTTTGCTTTCTGTTCATTAAGTATGATTCATATCAGCTGTGTGTATGTAGCCTCCAGTTCCATTAAACCTGAGTTTTTCAAAGAGTAATTGCCTGTTGATTAGAGAGTTCCAGAATTCTCTCTCCTGACAGTTTTAGCATGATATGCTGGGAGAGGTCAGATTTTTGAATTCCTGGTGTAATGGCTGAGCGTGCCAGACCCAAAAGCTAGAGGTTCAGGGTTCGAATAATATTATTAAATTCTGCATTTAAAAAGGCATTCAAGTACGGGAGTTCTGGTAGAGTACACGTGACCGATGAAATCGTCACAAACGAGTGATACTGATATAATCACAACTGACGCTAAGTCACGACTGACAGCTCAAAGCAATACGTCCACCTCATCCTGGCACGATTTCTGTTCTTCAGGTAGGTGCTCAAGGCCATTTTTCTGTCACCTATCTTTCCATGTTTTCCTCCATTTGGACAGCTTACAATCTCACACAAAATTTGTAGACTTGATAGATAGCACAGCTGTTAATGTAATATGACTAACGTCCTGGGTGTATATATAAACGAAGTAGGTAGATATCACTGTTACTCGTTCAGCGATGGACTAGCGCTTTAGTGGGCCGTAGGTAGTATCATCACACCTGCTGTACCCACGAGCATTCTGAGGGACAGGTTTCGTACAATATCTACAGGCAAAACTTCGAAGATTTGTCTTAATGTTTGCTGCTTTGCACTTAGCATTTTTTGAAAAGTTATTCACAATCGTTAATGTACTATACTGCCGAGGTACCTTTCAGTAGCCTTATTTCTCTGTTGCACTTTTGTTGAGCATTAGGGTTTTATAGATTCGTAGTTGGATGTTTGGGTCGAAGTACTGCTATGAAACGATTGTGTGGTCGACTAATTTCTTGCTGTGATGCTCAGTTATTTTAATCTGTATTTTACTGCGAGCAACACTGCTTGAAATGATTTAATAGCAGAATTGTTTAAATAATGTAATGCATAGTTAAAAAAGTATCTATGGCGCAGAAAGATCTATGGAGCAGAAAAAGCAGGACGAACAGTGCGCTCTAGGCGTTGCAACTGTGCGAAAGCTCTGTAAATCTGCTCTATGTAATAAAACGACTAATGCATATCCCAGTTGTACATCATTTAGTGGTCTTTCTAGTATACCCTAGTACCCTACTTCCACAAGCTGTTGTCAAGGCTGACTGGACAAATGAATGACAACAGGAGAAAGCAGTGTTTACACAGTTTATTGTTGTAGGTTTAGATGAACGTTTATGTTCTAAGCGCAGCAATTATTTATCCTGGCTATGAAAACTTGACTGTAGTAAACAGATTGCCTAAAAATTACTCTCTTTGGACTGTTATTCACGAAAGAGCTTGTTTAAAATATGCACTATTGCACGGTAGATAAGACAGTATTACGAACTTGCAGCATGCTGGAATAGTTGTGGGTCAGCAGTTTCTGTTAATCCTATAACGAAAAACCATTCCAAAGTTGCAAATTTTACTTCTTTTATTCATTCGATGATTAGCTGTTTATATGCGCTGTAACTGTCGGTTGCACATTTTTGACATGGTTCTCTCATATTCGGAAATACCATTTTTGACTATGTTACGATGGGTCTCGGCCAGACACTAGTCATCGAGTGAATAAAAAAAGTAAAATTGGCAACTTTGCATTGATTTTTCGTTTAAGATAACATTAGACATGTCGTGTAACGTTAGCTGTTAATTGAAGACTGCATGTTTAACATGCGCTTGAATATTAAATGATCATATTCGTAATCGTTCTCCTGTTGAGCAACAAATTGGATCCTGTGAGTACACTACCTGAAACGGGAGTCTGGCCGAGTACTTCATTGAAGTAGGCTGTCAAACTGCTGCTTGCCCCGGTAGTCACCTCACAGACTTCCAGCTGCTGCGACCACCTGCAAAGAGAACACGTCAATAGCGGTCGTCGCTGAAACTCCTCTCTTAATGTATTTTCCGGCGAAACTGTCAGTCCGAAAAGAGAAAATGTATGTTTTAGCATTTCAAACAGTATTTACGAGGCGTACAATATTGGATTTGACGTTGTTGCGGCTCGTGTTGTTTAATGTATTCACTTTGAAGCCTGTGTTTCACGTTTGGATCCACTTGTTCTGTTTTTCATTAGGGTGAAAATTGGGACGAAAAATGAAGGTGGTGCTAGTATCAGTGAGTACAAGAGCGTCGTTCCCAATTTTTATGTTGATTATCTAACTTTCACTGTGACTCGAAACACTGTTTCGCCGTCTCTGGTTCTTTGTAGTGGAATTACACATCATTTTTACAGGGGACCTTTAAGCATGTCAGTAATGAGCACAGTGGACAAAAAGATTACCCACCCCTAGAGGACGCTGGCATCCATTCGGCGTGGAAGAGAGCCCACAAGTTTATTGAGACATGCCAAATACAGCTGAAGTCACTCGAATCCGATCAGATACCACAGAGCTACCAGAGTGCGGGCACGGCGAATAACATGTTTCATATTCTCTTCTAATTCTTCCAGTGTATTTCTGTGGGATTAAGATCGCGTGATTTAACGCGCCAGTCACGGTGTGACAGGATGGCTGAATGTTCCTCAAACCAGGAAAGAATGCATGTAGTTCACTGAACAAGACTGTTGTCATGGCGAAAGACGGGAGTGTCCGCAGTATACTCATTATGAAGTTGTAGAAAGAAGGTCACAGGCATACTGATGCATGTTTATGATAACCTGAATGCCAGGGCCTAATTCATGGTAAGGAAAATGCCTCTGAAGTATCATAGAATCACTTCCTCCGTGACCTAGAAAATACACACACAGTCAGTCGGTTAAACCAGGGGTTCTCAAACATTTTTGCCCCCCGCCCCCCTCTATTTTTCTTTCCATTCTCAGCATTTTTCATTCTTGGCGCAAAAACGGCCCACGACGTCTGTTTACTTCCGCCTAGTTATTACAACTGTCAGTTACAACACAACAATAACAACGACATTAATAATAATAACAGCGTGTGTCCTCGGAACACGCCCGAGTTAAACATATAAAAAAATTATTGCACATTTATATTATTCAAAGGCGGTCAAAGTTAATAATGCAACTAGTTTTTAAATAACCATGGCTACGTGCGCAGTTACTGGAACCGAGCAAATATGCGTATTTCACTACATATTTTTTTGTGAATAGTTCAAAGTTTGGTTAAGGTTTCATTGTTTCCCTCTATATTGCTTTCAACTCATTTAGAATGGGTTAATGTTTGAAACATAGCGACTTACAGATGATGATAGAACAATGATCAACATTTAAATTCTACTTTGTAAGGTGTCCTCATTTTCGGGCCTTACATAAGCTGCATATTGACGTTCCCGAATAAAATCCCCAGCAAATATCGATATTATTGACAAAAGGAAATAATTAGAGCCATCTCATGTACGGAATAACAAACGATTTACCCTTTTCACGAGAAGGACATGGGTAATATAACAAAGTGAACGCAGCTTGGAGACGGACGGAGCAGGTGGCTAATGACATTGGAACGACTCAATTAGCTTTAACAAAAGATAGCCCAGGTGCACTGCAGAAAGAAATAAGGGAAAATCAATATAATACCTATCAGAATAAGCACGGCTGAGACACAAGTAAGTGGCCAGAGTATATTAAGGAGTGGAGACCCAGGCAAGAAAAATATGAATTTAACTTTAACGTGGGAGCAGTCGGCTGAAGCCAGACGTGTGACGTAGTAGAATCAAGGTGGGGGATGATAGCGTCTTATAAAAGCACTTTGAGAACTCAATTAAGACACACAGAGAGCTGGCGCTCACGTGTAGCGGTATGCCACACACCTGCGTGTGGTAAAGGCGCGACTCTGACTCTACGTTTGCGAAGTGAGAGCGATACGCTTCACGTATCGTGGCGACAAACGTAAAGCGATGGTTAAATATTCTTGCAGGAATCTTTTCTGGCTGAATTTTGCGCATATCGCTTCAACCCATAGCGAGTGTGCAATTCCCATTAATTTCGACTAGGGAAATTTGAACATTCCACAGAACGCATAGCGTCTGAGACTGATTACTTTCGGTCAAGGCCAGAGTAGGGAATTAGCGATTTCAGATCCAGCACGGAGACAACGCCACCGCAATTGCCGTTTGGTAATGTACGAAACGCTTTTGGCGAAATTAAATATTGAGTCCAATTTTTCGAGGGTTGCATACTCCAACATGTGTACGCTTTGAATAGACAAATTCAAGAACTAATTACTAGCCTACCCTCCAATCAGTACATGAGAAAAAAATCAGATAGTTATCCTCCACCAACTTGGTTCATTGTACAGCTACGACGTAGGTGTAATTTTCACTGCGAAAGATTTACTTGTTTCAATTGATAACATTTACACATATAGAGATATAATTTGATTAATTACAACTTAAATGTTTAAATATTAATTGATTTATTGAGAGAAGAAGTAATTAAACTTACCTGTTGTTTATAATTTATTCTTGAGAGCTTTGGTAAATTAAATGTAATATGGAAAAGGGGAGACTGTGGTATCATTTGAGGTTAAATCCCAAACTTGCCATTAATATTAATTTATGTATTCTTGGAATGTCACAGTAGCATTTTGATTACTTTGAGATAGGGCCAGAATTAACAGCTATGTGGAATCTGTCTACCACCCTGGACTTCTGAAGACAATCAGAACGTCATACTTTGCCGCATTCAAAATTAACAAATGCAATGACACATTGCAACTTTAAAAACAGTTGAATACAAACTGGCCACCCATAAATGCAACGAGAAACATTGTACACAGTTCAAAACTCGGAAATTTTCTGACATTTGCACATTTAGTGTGATGTGTTTGCTTCAATTTGTGAGGCAAATAGATCCGTTCTTGGTTGTATCTTTGAAACAGTAGCTCACCGTTGCCGCACCAGCTGCAGTCGCGGCCAGTGTTTCATCTTGATTAATGCCACTACAGTACATGTTGATTCATACACGCAAGTTGACCCGGAGGGTAATAACACTTCCACTGCCTTTCTTTCTGACTTGGGATGTTCATTCCGAGTCTGTACCCAAAAAATTACAAGAAACTCCAATTTAAATTCATTTCGAAGTGTTCTTTCACTTGAGAATTCTATTATCTCCTCCTGTTCTACCGTTGACAAGAGGTCTCTTGTGATTCTACGGAACGTGCTGTGGATCCAGTCATACCCAAATGAAGGTTCTTGAAATTTATCCTCGAATTATTGACGAAGGTTTTCGATATATTCTACGCCAATACTACTAATTTTAGCTACATCCAATCCATTTTCCTTCACGAAATCCTTCAGGCAATAAAACATATCTCACTTACCCTTCTCTATTTCTCTTTTCCAAAGTCCAAGTTTTCTTTTGAACGCATGCATTATCTCGATTAGAAAGATGATATTACCATTTAAACTTCGAAGTGATGCGTTAAGATAATGCAGTTTCTCAAAAACGGCGGCCAACTATTACAATGTTAGACGCCATTTTTCATCCAGAAACAGAACTGCGAGTATGGAACTGTTTTTCAACAGGAAAAGATGAAGTTCACCCTTCATCCCTACAACGCGACGAAGAACTTTACAACGAGAAAACCAACGTACCTTTCTGTGCAACAGAAAGACGTTAAGAGTTGAACTCATCGTCTTAAAAAGAACAGATTATAGCCTACTGTTAATAGTTCGTGCTTTCACAAAAATTACAGCACTGACTGCATCCTTCAGCACCTTATGTATTTGCAGTTGTATTACTGTAGACGTCGATGGTCCATATATATAATCCAGTGTGCGAATTTTACAGAAGGAGAAGCAGCACACATTCTTGCTATGAACCCCTTTTCATTTACAGTAAATGTTTTCGCCCTATCGGTACATAAACTAACACAATTTGTCCATGACAGATTGTTGTCAACAATAAAGGGATTCACAACAAAGAAAATAACCTCCTCACCTGTGGTCCTCCCTTCCAGAGCTTTACAAAGTTCTTGTGCATTTTATTGTCGTAACAGTAGCGTACAAAAACAAGGCGGTGGGAAAGATTTACGATATCATTCCGTCAAACCACAGAGCGAATTTTGGGCTATCATTAAGACATGTTAGCAGAGAATTTTTCATGTTAGTGGCTGTTGCATCAGTACGACGAGCCCACGATCTCATCTGAGAGTGGATTCAATTTCAGACTCTCGTCAAACCTACCTCCACACATGATTTCAAATATTTTTACGGCTACGCGAAGAAGTAGTTTCTCGTATGAAACTTCCTGGCAGATTAAAACTGTGTGACCGACCGAGAGTCGAACTCGGGACCTTTGCCTTTCGCGGACAAGTGCTCTACCAACTGAGCTACCGAAGCACGACTCACGCCAGGTACTCACAGCTTTACTTCTGCCAGTATCCGCCTCCTACCTTCCAAACTTTACAGAAGCTCTCCTGCGAAACATGCAGAACTAGCACTCCTGAAAGAAAGGATATTGCAGAGACATGCCTTAGCCACAGCCTGGGGGATGTTTCCAGAATGAGATTTTCACTCTGCAGCGGAGTGTGCGCTGATATGAAACTTCCTGGCAGATTAAAACTGTGTGCCCGACCGAGACTCGAGTTCATATCAGCGCACACTCCGCTGCAGAGTGAAAATCTCATTCTGGAAACATCCCCCAGGCTGTGGCTAAGCCATGTCTCCGCAATAACCTTTCTTTCAGGAGTGCTAGTTCTGCATGTTTCGCAGGAGAGCTTCTGTAAAGTTTGGAAGGTAGGAGACGGATACTGGCAGAAGTAAAGCTGTGAGTACCGGGCGTGAGTCGTGCTTCGGTAGCTCAGTTGGTAGAGCACTTGCCCGCGTAAGGCAAAGGTCCCGAGTTCGAGTCTCGGTCGGGCACACAGTTTTAATCTGCCAGGAAGTTTCATATCAGCGCACACTCCGCTGCAGATTGAAAATCTCATTCTGGAAACATCCCCCAGGCTGTGGCTACGGCATGTCTCCGCAATATCCTTTCTTTCAGGAGTGCTAGTTCTGCATGTTTCGCAGGAGAGCTTCTGTAAAGTTTGGAAGGTAGGAGGCGGATACTGGCAGAAGTAAAGCTGTGAGTACCGGGCGTGAGTCGTGCTTCGGTAGCTCAGTTGGTAGAGCACTTGCCCGCGTAAGGCAAAGGTCCCGAGTTCGAGTCTCGGTCGGGCACACAGTTTTAATCTGCCAGGAAGTTACATATCAGCGCACACTCCGCTGCAGAGTGAAAATCTCATTCTGGAAACATCCCCCAGGCTGTGGCTAAGCCATGTCTCCGCAATATCCTTTCTTTCAGGAGTGCTAGTTCTGCATGTTTCGCAGGAGAGCTTCTGTAAAGTTTGGAAGGTAGGAGACGGATACTGGCAGAAGTAAAGCTGTGAGTACCGGGCGTGAGTCGTGCTTCGGTAGCTCAGTTGGTAGAGCACTTGCCCGCGTAAGGCAAATGTCCCGAGTTCGAGTCTCGGTCGGGCACACAGTTTTAATCTGCCAGGAAGTTTCATATCAGCGCACACTCCGCTGCAGAGTGAAAATCTCATTCTGGAAACATCCCCCAGCCTGTGGCTAAGGCATGTCTCCGCAATATCCTTTCTTTCAGGAGTGCTAGTTCTGCATGTTTCGCAGGAGAGCTTCTGTAAAGTTTGGAAGGTAGGAGACGGATACTGGCAGAAGTAAAGCTGTGAGGACGAGGCGTGAGTTGTGCTTGGGTAGCTCAGTTGGTTGAGCACTTGCCCGCGAAAGGCAAAGGTCTCGAGTTCGAGTCTCGGTCGGGCACACAGTTTTAATCTGCAGGGAAGTTTCATATCAGCGCACACTCCGCTGCAGAATGAAAATCTCATTCTGGAAGTAGTTTCTCACCTATAATGCGTGGTGATTTGGATTTTTCTATTAAGTAAGATACCTCTAGGGAAATGATACTTGCTTTTTCTTAGAAATCGGTCATTTCCTTTTAGTTGTTCTTTAAAAAACTCGATGGATTTACTTACATGATCTACATGTTTTGTCTGCACTTGTCTCTTTAGTTTTAGAGGCTTTAGGCTATCGTTGACTAAAATCTCCAAAGTCTAAACACACAGTGATCGTTCTACATTATTCAGAAGAATGGTGGTAAAGTTAAATGTCAGATAATCGAAAATGGTTCAAATGGCTCTGAACATTATGGGACTTAACTTTTGAGGTCATCAGTCCCCTAAAACTTAGAACTACTTAAACCTAACTAACCGAAGGACACCACACACATCCATGCCCGAGGCAGGACTGGAACCTGCGACCGTAGCGGTCGCGCGGTTCCAGACTGTAGCCCCTAGAACCGCTCGACCACTCCGGCCAGCGTCAGAAAGTCAACTTAATATTTACGTACTTCGGTTTTCCGTTTATAACTAACGTTATTGACACAGACAGAGGAAGATGCGAAAGAAGAACGCACTTCGATTAAATTCAACTCTTTTTTCCTTATAAGAACTGCCTACTTTCGAAGGAGAAGGGATACTCGGTGAATCACTTCTAAGAATTTCCTGTTACCACTTATCCATGGGTATGGTGGAAAGTGTATGATTCTGTTTTAAATCCGGTAAGCTATTTTCACTGAACACAGCTTCTAGTTAACCTGGCTGAAATGGGAGGACAGTCACAACAACTCTGATTAACAATCCGTTCTTGTAGCCATCGTTGCAAGGAAGTGGTGGTCACTTTCTCAAGCGGCTTTTTGTCACTAATGGTTGTTAAATGCCTGGTAAGTATCCTGCGGGTGTTGGTTGATAGAACGTTATTCACTACTTTTCTCAGAATTCCTGCTGACAGGACCTGATGGTCACTTTGGGTGAAATAAGACAGAAAATTAACGGCGGGGGAGTTTCCTAACTTCGTTCATGGACTGGAGAATCTGACCCTAACAATATTTTTTCACCGGAAGTTTTTTCTCACATAATATGAAATACAAGTATTTAATGAAAGCTGGCACCCTCTACCTCTATATTACTCCCCCCCTCCCCCCCCACCCGCGCTCCCAATAAGTTTTGAAGGAGGGATGGGAAAAAGTGACCGGTTAAAAACGATACCGATATTTTAATTATGAATAATCGGTATTTTTCGGTATTTGTTTGGTCTCAGCTGGAACAGGTGTTCTTTGATTTTGTACTAATAACCCAGTAGAAAAACCAAATATCAATTTGCCATAGCAGCAGTGCTAATATTTTTCGTTTTTTTAAACATTTTTTTAAAGAACGAATAATTTTTATTCGTAAAATGTTCATTGTTTTTAACTCTTGCGTTACTGCAGAAAATGGTGAAAGCGATCAGTGCTATTTTAATACCATTGTCGACAGAAACGACCGACAAACACAAGGCATAGGAATTGGTGTAGCATTTGCTGAGACAATAATGTACATGTTACCATGTGGTGTGGCCTATTAGACGATACTCGCGTACATGCAATGTGCAAGACTTGGGCTATCTAGTCTATACTGAAGTTTCTCACTGGCGTCGTCGGACATCGTTTATGTAACAAAATGACACCATCTCTAGTCTGGAAGTATGTTACGAAATGCGGGCTAAGTGAGATGGCGCAGTGGTTAGCAAATTGGACTCACATTTGGGACGACAACGATTCAGACCCGCGTCCAGGCATCAAGATTTAGGTTTTTCGTGATCTCCCTAAATAGCTCCATACAAATGCTGGAATCCTTCCTTTGAAAGACCACGGCCGATTTCCTTCCCCATTCTTGACATAATCCGAGCTTGTAGGCCGTCTCTAAAGCCCTTGATGACGACGGGACATTAAACCAAATCTTCCTTCCTTCTTCCTTCACGAAGTGCGGCATCAATGAAGTACAATACTCTATTTACTTTAAAAGAATAAAACTGGAAGAAACCACAAAGAACTTGTGACGTAATGTGAGGAGAAAACTTAATACTTAACAGTTCATTCAGACTAAAAAACAGAAAGCAGCTGATGCGCTGCCTGTTTCTACATAACATACCTTTTTCTGCTTCTACCCTTGAAAATGGACAAGTTACCACGGAAAATAGAATTCTTCAACCTCATTTTTGACCCTTTAGCAATGGCTAATAGTGGTAATGATACCTGATAAGAATATGATTTTTGAACAGAATTTCAAGAAATTAAAATCAACAGAATACTAGTGATTTTTTTGTAGTAGTCAGCCACGTGTAACTTTTCGAGAAATTCAGCGAACGATGTACGGACCAAGTTTTTTTTATTTGGGTTTTTAATTTAATATTTTGATTCCATGCATCTTAAAACTGAGGGAGTCAAAATTTTTCAGTCTTTATTCGATTTATACGTTTTTTACAGGAAATAGTAGGAACAAAAACCGAAAATCGATTATTACAGAAACAGGTTATTTTGAGTCCTTTTAACTGTCCAGTGAAATTGGCGTTGAAAAAACCGACGTAACCGAAAACTGGTTGTTTCAGCGATAAGCGCCATCTCTATTTTGAGGACGACTGGTTAAACTACTCATTGGGCGCTCTGTGTTCTCGACGCCTCTCATTATGTGCAAAGATGTAAAATTGCGACTCTTCGGTGCAAACTGTATATCTATAGACAGCTACTGCATTGTTTGGCCCATTGAAGGCTTGCAGATTTATGTGATGTTGGAACATTCGCCTTTTGTGAGGTATCCGGCCCCAAATGTCCTTTGTATGCGGTTCCATTCGCAGTGGTGGCACGGAAACTGATTGAGATGCATTCACTGGCAGCAGTAATTATTGTAGAGCAGGAAACTGATTGTGGGTGATGAGATGTGACGCGCGTTTCTGGAACATGTCGGTTAGGGTATTTTTACGTCCTCTGCTTTTACGCCATGTTACACGGCTGTGAGTGGCACACCACTCCTTGTATACAAGTTGGGAACTATAAACTAGATTAAGGAAGATATACACAAAAGAACCAAAAATTGTGATAAAGCTATTCACTCTTTATTCATTACATGGTACTGAAATTATCAAGTATTATGTGTTAATTTCACTCGTAACTTTCATTGTCTTGCACAGGATGCCGTCTTCTTGCTGTTCTGAAGTGTTTCATACTATACACTGAGGCGACAAGAGTCATGGGATACATGATAGTATCGTGCCGGAGCTTCTTTTGCCTGGCGCAGGGTAGCAACTCGACGTGGTTTGGGTTCAACAAGTCGTTGGAAGTCCCCTGCAGAAATACTGAGCCATGCTGCCTCCGTAGCCGTCCATAAATGCGAAAGTATTGCCAGTGCAGGCTTTTGTGCAAGAACTGACCTCTCGATTATGTCCCACTGTTCGATGCGATTCATGTCGGGCGATCTAGGTGGTCAAACCATTCGCTCGAACTGTGCAGAATGTTCTTCAAACCAGTCGTGAACAATTGTGGCCCGCTGACATGACATCGTTGCTTGGGAACATGAAGTCCATGAATGGCTGCAAATGATCTCCAAGAAACCGAAAAAAACATTTCCAGTCGATGATCGATTATGTTGGACCAGAAGAACCAATCCATTTCATGTAGACGCGGATCCAATCATAATGAAGCCACTGCCAACTTGCAAAATACCTTGTTGACAACTTGGGTCCATGGCTTCGCAGGGTCTGAGCCACAAGTGAACCCTACCATCAGCTCATGCCAACCGAAATAGGTACTCATCCAAGCAGGCCACGGTTCCTCAGTGGCCTACCGGCCAACCGATACGGTTACGAGCCCAGAAGAGCCGATATCGTGCTGTTGAAAAAGGCAGTTTGCTGCCATAGCCCATTAACCCCAGATTTCGCCGCACTGTCCTAACGGATACGTTCGTCGTAAAAACGTCCCACGCTGATTTCTGCTCTTATTTCACGCAGCGTTGCTTGTATGCTAGCAGTGACAACTCTACGCAAACGCTTGGTCGTTATGTGAAAGCCATCGGCCTCTGTATTATCCGAGGTGAGAGATAATGCCTGAACGTTGGCATCCTCGACTCACTCTTGGCTTTATGGATTCCGGAATATTGAATTCCCTAAGGATTTACGAAATGAAACGTGGCAAGCTTCTAGCTCCCACTACAATCCCGCGATCAGAGTCTGTTAATTCCCGTCTTTCCTCCATCATCACGTCGGAGATCTTTTCAAATGACTCATATGAGTACAGATGACAGCTCCGCCAATGCAGTGCTCGTTCATCACTTGTGTACGAGATACTGCCGCTATTTGTGTGTGTGCATATCGCTATCACATGACTTCCGTCACCTCAGTGTATACTCCAGTTCAATTTATTCCAGTTTTATGTAATCAGAGTGGAAGAACTGTTTGTGTAACACATACAGAAACCCGTAAAATAACATTGCTGGGACTGGTTTTGGATTCGTTGGTTGCTAATTAGTATTTACACGTTGTTGAAGACGACTAGCTTTTAAGTAGGAGGCGTATATATCTTTTATTATAATCTGTGCCGTGTCTCGTGCCTGTAAAGTGTTTTAAAAATTTCGGAGTAGTCGTGCTTCTCGCTATCATGAGGATAACGTGAAAATTAACCCAATAATATGAATTAAAGCTACGCTTTAAGCAAAAGAACAGCGGCGTCGAAGAGGAAAACTGCAGGTGGCATATTACCTGATGAGTGCACGTGAGACGCTTAAGCCATTAGCATTTCTGTCTTCCAGATTTGAAAATATTGTCCAGTGTATTGGCAACGGCCTGATTATTGTGTTATCTATGGTGCAACGACTTTGAGAGGTAGTATGATGAAGAAGGTAAATCTGGGATAGTGTGCCACTTTCATCACATTTGTGACAACTATTGATCAGACACACCTTTCACAACTTCAACATCGTGTAACCGGATATATGAAACAAACATGCGCTAACTATATTGTAGGAGACCTATAGGTGGACGCAGAGAATGCCGCAACCCCCTATTAGATACATCTATGGCAATAAGTAACTGTTAATTGCCCTTCCAACGGCGTTAAAAGGCGATAACATCTGCAAAGGAAACTGTGAAGATAATGACCTGAAGTCAGAAGCAGGTTACACACCAGGCAAGGAATTTTGCTTCTTTTACTAAGAAACATGGATGAAGTGAGACCAGATATCAAATTTCGGAGTGTCATGAATCGTTAATGGTAAAACAGGAAATTATTGAGATAGTGGGTGAGTATTGTAGCAACTGTGTTGTGAGAAATGAATAACAGGCTGAACATGCACGAAAAAAGTGTTCTTACTGAGATTCGAGTGGTGGAGTGGAACGCTCAGAAATAAAGGTTATATTTCATCGAAGCGCGGAAAATTTTAGTGTTAGGTAAACACAAGTCTGGCTCATTCAGAACTGTTTAGGAAATGAATATTATGGTCATAGTTGTACAATTGAAAAGTTAGAATGAGAGGTAAAGTTTTAAAATCAAAATAGGAACTGAAGGATGAGAAATGACAGAAGTCTAACGGTTGTCTGTGCTGAGACTCTTTAAGGGAATGTTCTGCCCAGCGACATGAGGTATCGGGTGATAAAGAAGTATCTTCGGAGACGGAGGTATCGGAGACCTGCACTCTGCAGTCCGACAAGATACGCACGCCGTCGTCGTCATCGTCATCCGATCAGGAAGAGACGCCGTCAAAGGTACCACTGGTCCGCAGGCTATTTCCAGAAAAATAGCTCTCTTTCAATGATTGTTTTTAGACATCATAGGTGTATGGAGATAAACAGCGATTAATTTACTTATAATCAATTATTCAACATGACAGTCACAATCCCATTATTTATTTTGCCGTCCGCGATGGGGTCATCTTCAGGGCAATTTACACCATTTGGTTGCCCTGTCTGGACACGGTTGGTAACTATCTAGTTACCAACAGTGCACAGGCAGGGTGACGACTCCAGCTAGCGACAAAATGGTGTAAATTGACCTGAAGATGACCCCATCGCGGATTGAAACCGGTTAGCGGCAAAATAAATAATGCGATTGTTACTGTCATTTTGAATAATTGATCTCTTTCAATGCTGTCTCGCGGGATTAGCCGAGCGGTCTCAGGCGCTGCAGTCATGGACTGTGCGGCTGGTCCCGGCGGAGGTTCGAGTCCTTCCTTGTCCTTAGGTAGTTTAGGTTAAGTAGTGTGTAAGCTTAGGGACTGATGACCTTAGCAGTTAAGTCCCATAAGATTTCACACACATCTGAACATTTTTTTTTCAGTGCACAAAGGCGGTTCTCTTACGCAAAGAAGTATTCTTTACGAACATACTGTGACAAGCCTGTACAGGACGACAGTGGACATGTCAAAAACGAGCATGATTGTTTCTTTTCATTTCATCTGGTTCTTCAAATTCCACATAGTATCTTCTGTTGCAGATCAGTGATCTCACAACTTCAGTAAGATGATAGTTTCCAGTCATTTTGAAAATTTTTCCCAGGAGGATTTTGTGGTTTATCGTGGAATTTCAAGAGCAAAGAAGTCACTGGAGGAACCAGAAAAGGTAGTGTGTGTGTGTGTGTGTGTGTGTGTGTGTGTGTGTGTGTGTGTGTGTGTGTGTGATATCTTATGGGACTTACCTGCTAACGTCATCAGTCCTTACACACTACTTAACCTAAATTATCCGAAGGACAAACACGCACACCCATGCCCGAGGGAGGACTCGAACCTCCGCCGGGACCAGCCTCACAGTCCATGACTGCAGCGCATAGACCGCTCGGTTAATCCCGCACGGCAAGAGGTAGTGTTTTGTCTCCTCTACTTTCCAGTCTGTACACAAATGACCAACTAGTTGGACCAACGACAAGAAGTTGTATCTATGCTGATTATGTAGCCATTGCCTGCCAATCCAGATCAATCAAACAGATTGAGAGAAACTTAACAAATGCCATTGAAGTTCTAATTGAATGTTACAACGAGAACCAGCTTTGATGGAATCCACCAAAGACGCGGACTTGTTTATTTCATTTGAACAATAAGGAAGCAAACAGGGAATTACAAGTGAAATGGAACTCAGTTAAGCTTAAACACTGCCCAAACCCAGTTTATCTTGGAGTCACGTTAGATTGAACATTGTCTAACAAGAAACATGTAGAAAAAACTAGAGTGAAAGTCAACACACTCAACGGTATAATCAGCAAACCTTCTAATTCACACTGGGGAGCAAATCGTGAAATTATTCGTGCATCATCTCTGGCTTTGTGCTTTGCTCCGGTTGAATATGCATGTCCATACGGAGAAGATCGACACATGCCCAGAAGCTAGACGCAGCAATGAATGACTTATATCGATTAATTACGGGGCGCCTGAAGCCTACAAATCGTGATCTCCTTCATGTGTGTTTTGGAATAGCCCCCCCCCCTCCCCTTCCTGCTGGATCACAATTGGAATGCAGAGTCTGAAAGAGCCTAAATAGACTTAGGTGTCAAATGGGAAGATGAAAGAAAAACCTGTTCAAGTGGGGATACGCCGAAAAGAGCCCTGCCAATGTGGACGAAAGCGGAAAACAAACGATGACACACGTGTTGACCTGTCCATCATTGCTGGCCCCATGCACTTTCTAAGACCTGTGGTTGGCCAACGACGCTGCAGTTTAGTGTTCCGAACACTGGAGAGAGATATGAGCCTTGCTACAGATAATAATGCAGAATAATGACGACTTACGACATGTGAAGATCATGAATGTATATATGAATGTATAACTAATATTTAGTTGTATTTGTAACCTAGTATATATAGCCTATTAATTAATTACAGGTGTAGCTCAGACACGATTAAATATATAAAAATCTGGTTCCTTTTTTCATGTCCTACGGCCAGTAACAACATTATAAACAAGACAGGTTTAGATTATCAAATGCCTATGCTGCGAACTCTACGTTTAAAAACTAGGTAAAGCAAGCTGTTCTCTTAAAATACCACTTTGATTATGCACTGAAGCGCCAAAGAAACAGGTATAGGCTGGCGTATTCAAATACAGACATATATAAACAGGCAGAACATGGCGCTGCGGTCGGCAGTGCGTAGGAAACACAACAGGTCTCTGGCGCAGTTGTTAGGTCGCTTACTGCTGCTACAGTGGCAAGTTACCAAGATTTAAGTGAGTCTGAACTTGGTATTATAGTCGGCACACCAGCGATGGGACGCAGCATCTCCCAGGTACCGATGAAGTGGGGGCTTTCTACTACGGCCCTTTCACGAGTGTACAATGAACATCAGTAATCCGGTAAAATATCAAATCTCCGACATCAATGCGGCCGGAAAAGATCCTGCAAGAACGGGACCAACGACGACTGAAGAGAATCGTTCAGTCTGATAGAATTGCAACCCTCCCACAAATTGCTGCATATTTCAAAGCTGGACTATCAACAAGTGTCAGCGCGAAAAACATTCATCGATATGGGATTTCAGAGCCCTAGGCCCACTCGTGTACCCTTGATGACTGCACGTCACAAAGATTTACGCCTCTCCTGGGCCCGTCAACACCGACATTGGACTGTTGATGGCTGTAAACATGTTCTTTGGTCGGACGAGTATCGTTTCAGATTGTATCTAGCGGATGGAAGTGTACTGGTATGGAGACAATCTCATGACTCCATGAACCCTGCATGTCAGCAGGGGACTGTTCAAGCTGGTGGAGACTGTGTAATGGCGAGGGGCGTCTGTAGTGGGAGTGATATGGGAACCCAGATACGTCTAGATAAGACTCTGGCAGGTGACACGTAAGTAAGCATCCTGTCTGATCACCTGCATCCATTTATGTCTATTGTGAATTCCGACGGACTTGGGCGATTCCAACAGGACAATGCGACACCACACACATCCAGAAGTGCTACAGACTGGCTCCAAGACACTGTTCTGAGCTTAAACACTTCCGCTGGCCATCAAACTCCTCAGACATAAACATTATTGAGATACCTGGGATGCATTGCAACGTGACCTCGTACTCTTACGGATTTATGGACAGTCCTGCAGGATTCATGGTGTCAGTTCCCTCCAGCACTACCTCAGACATTAGTAGAGTCCACGGCACGTCGCGTTGCGGCACTTCTGCGTGCTCGCGGGGGCCCACACGATATTAGGCAGGTGTACCAGTTTGTTTTGCTCTTCAGTGTATAAACTGTGTTGATCTGTCAATAATTGTGCAAGCTGTGTCGTGGCTCGACGATTGGTCCTCTGCTATGGTGTTCGCATTGATCTCTTGGAAATGGTTGTGAAACGGTTTGTACTACAGCAGCGTTTGCTTCATTTACTCTATGTAATGGAAAGCATGTGGTCATCCATTAGTGAACCTTAATGTGGGTCGTGTCTATCCCTTGCCTTTATGACGGTTTTAACTGTTCTTGGGACATTTTCAATTAGGCCTCTCAATGTCTGTGGAGGTATAGCCAGGCATTGTTCTTCAAGAGACTGAAACAGAGAAGGTAAATGATGTTTGACAGTGGTTTCTGGAGGGAAGTCAATATTCCAACTCATGGGTTCAGGGCAGTTCTCTTAGCAGGCCAGGCATCTAAAATACGTTATTGTCCACAGACCATTGTCACACACACACTATTTTATGACAGCGTACATTGTCATGCTGATATAAACAATCATCGTCTCCCAATTGTTCGTCTACTATACGGATTAGACAATGCTGTGAAATGTGTTCATGTCGTTCCGCAATTAGCGTATTCTTAAGCGCAATAAGGGAACCACAGCCTGACCACGAATATCAACCCCGTACTGTAATATAACCTCCTCCGTACTTTACTGTAATCACTACACATGATGGTAGAGTCATTCTCCAAAGTTCTACCCTTCCACCGGATTGCCACAGGATATTGCGTAAGTCATCACCCTAAATCACTCGTTTCCGGTATCCACTTTCCTGTAGTGTTGATCTGTACACCACCGCAAGTGTAGAGTTGCATCGAATACTGAGCTGTAGGTGGATCAAAACAAAATGTCCAGACACTCTGTGACCGACATGGTACTGAAACAGAGGATGACAGACTAAATGCTGCAATACTAAATGTATTTCTCCAAAGCTGTTTCACAGAGGAAGACTGCACTGCAGTTCCTTCTCTAGATTATCGCACAGATGAAAAAAAAGTAGATATCGAAATAGATGACAGAGGGATAGAGAAACAATTAAAATCGCTCAAAAGAGGAAAGGCCGCTCGACCTGCTGGGATACTAGTTAGATTTTACACAGACTACGCGCAGGAACTTGCCCCCTTCTTGCAACGGTGTACCGTAGGTCACTGGAAGAGCATAGCGTTCCAAAAGATTGGAAAAGGGCCCAGGCCATCCCTGTTTTCAAGAAGGGACGTCGAACAGATGTGCAGAACTATAGACCTATATCTCTAACGTCGATCAGTTGTAGAATTCTGGAACACGTATTGTGTTCGAGTATAATGACTTTTCTGGAGACTAGAAATCTACTCTTTAGGAATCAACATGGGTATCGAAAACGACGATCGTGTGAAACCCAGCTGGCGTTATTCGTCCACGAGATTCAGAGGGCCATAGACACGGGTTCCCAGGTAGATTCCGTGTTTCTTGACTTCCGCAAGGCGTTCGATACAGTTCCCCACAGTCGTTTAATGAACAAAGTAAGAGCATATGGACTATCAGACAAATTGTGTGATTGGATTGAAGAGTTCCTAGATAACAGAACGCAACATGTGATTCTCAATGGAGGATCCGAAGTAAGAGTCATTTCAGGTGTGGTGTATGGGAGCGTCGTACGACCGTTGCTATTCACAACATATATAAATGACCTTGTGGATAACATCGAAACTTCACTGAGGCTTTTTGCGGATGATGATATAGTATATCGAGAGGTTGTAACAATGGAAAATTGTACTGAAATGCAGGAAGATCTGCAGCGAATTGACGCATGGTGCAGGGTATGGCAATTGAATCTCAATGAAGTGTAATGTGCTGCCAATACATAGAAAGATAGATCCCTTATCATTTAGCTACAATATAGCAGGTCAGCAACTTGAAGCAGTTAATTCCATAAATTATCTGGGAGAAGGCATTATGAGTGATTTAAAATGGAATGACCACATAAAATTAATCGTCGGTAAAGCAGATGCCAAACTGAGATTCATTGGAAGAATCCTAAGGAAATGAAATCCAAAAACAAAGGAAGTAGGTTACAGTACACTTGTTCAAAAAGATTTCGGGCTTGCAGCCGGTCGTCGTTAGCTTCCATCCACGATATTTCGACTGGACACCTGGCAGCCATCCTCATGTGAGCCATCGATTGCCGCGGCCACCGGAGTACTCTGACGTCTTCGACTGGAGCAGATCTTAGAGATGACGGGGTTCCACGCATTATCTAGCTGATAGCCATTGTCACGGTTGATAAGATTGTCTATCATGCGAATTTCCATTGATTCTTTTATGACGGAGTCCCAAAAGGATGTTGCTGTGGCCAAAATTGTTTTCTTGTCCAGTGTAAATGCAGTGCTCGGCAATTGCAGACTTGCTAGGTTGCAAAAGGCGAGTACAGCGCTGATGTTCAGTGCAACGTTCTTCTACTGTTCTCAATGTTTGTCCTGTATATGACATGCCACACTGACAAGGTATTTTATAAATTCCCGCCTTCCGCAATACCAGATCGTCTTTCACTGGTCCCAGCAGGTCGGAAATCTTCGATGGTGGACGGAAAGTACTTTCACTTCGAAACCGGGAGAGTTTCTTGGAATTTTGAAGGAAATGTTGCCAACAAAGGGAAGAAAAGCTAAAGATTTAGTAGACGTGCTCTCTTCTTTCTCCATTCCCTGTTTCTTTGTCTTAATTGCAAGTGCCTTGCTAATTTGCCGGATAGAATATCCGTTCTCTTTGAAAACCCTCTTCAGATGGGCAAGCTCTTCAGGCAAACTTTCTGCATCTGACACTACATGAGCTCTGTGTACAAGTGTCATTGTTTGCGATGGGTGATGGCAGCTGGACGAATTTAAATACAAATCAGCATGTGTGGGCTTTCGATAAACCGAATGCCCCAGAGAGCCATCACTCTTCCGTCCAAGAAAGGGAGGCAACCATTTTCCTCTAATTCCATGGTAAACAGAATGTTCTCATGAATGGAGTTGAGATGATCTAAAAACTCCATTAATTTTTCTTCTCCATGAGGCCACACTAAGAAAGCGTCATCCACGTACCTCCAAAAAACAGTTGGTTTGAGGGCTGCTGATTCAAGTGCTCTGTCCTCAAAATCCTCCATAAAAAGGTTGGCCACCAAGGGAGACAAGGGGCTACCCATGGCGACGCCGTCAATCTGTTCAAAATATTCTTGGTTGAACATAAAATATGTTGAGGAGAGAGCGTGGCGAAACAAAGCAGTGATTCCCACCTGAAACTTATTGCTAATCAGTACCAAGGAGTCTGCAAGAGGTACCTTTGTAAAAAGAGACACCACGTCAAAACTAACTAAAAGATCAGACGTAGTTAGACGGAGAGCCCCCAGTCTGTTGATAAAATCGGCCGAGTTGCGTATCTGATGTAGACATTTGCCAACAAATGGCCTCAGCAAGGATGCAAAATGTTTGGCTAAATCGTAAGTGGGGGCCCCAATATTACTCACTATTGGCCGTAAGGGTAGTCCGTCTTTATGTACCTTCGGAAGGCCATACAGTCTTGGAGATACGCTGCCATGAGGTCTTAAGCGCTTGATCGTCTCTGGAAGCAACGAGGAATAATTCACGAGTGTAAATGTCTTCTGTTGCACACTTCCTGATGGAAGAAAACGAGGACCGGATGCAAGCCCGAAATACAGTACACTTGTTCGCCGACTGCTTGAATATTGCTCACCGGAGTGGGATCCGTACCAGACAGGATCGATAGAAGAGATAGAGAAGATCCAACGGAGAGCAGCGAGCTTCGTTACAGGATCATTTAGTAATAGCTGAGGCGCTACGGAGTTGATACATAAACTCCACTGGAAGACTGCAACAGAGTCGTTCAGTAGCTCGGTACGGGATTTTGTTGAAGTTTCGAGAACATACCTTCACCGTATATTGCTCCCTCCTACGTATATCTCGCGAAGAGACGATAAGGATAAAATCAGAGAGATTAGGGCCCACGCAGAGGCATACCGACAATCTTTCTTCCCACCAACAATACGAGACTGGAATAGAGGAGAGAACCGATAGAGGTACTCAAGGTACTTCCCGCCAAACATCGTCAGGTGGCTTGTGGAGTATGGATGTAGATGTAGATGTAGAAAGAAGTGTCTTATGAGGAGGTGCTCAAAAATTATAGCCCATTCTTTTTAACTTCGTACCCACAGTCATATTGATAACTGGACTGACGGTATGGCTTTGGAACTGATTCCTTCTGCTGATTTCACGCGATTTTTAGAACCACCTTCTTCTGCACGGATCCACTCCGTCAGTAGATGATGTCTTCCTGATCTTGGTTTAGCCTTCGCGTTTCCATTACACGGTCTCCGCAACCGACTATTCATTTGAGCAGCTTATGAAGGACTAAAATTTCCAGCCGGCCTCTGTGGCCGAGTGGTTCTAGGCGCTCAGTCCTGCTACGGTCGCAGGTTCGAATCCTGCCTCGGGCATGGGTTTGTGTGATGTCCTTAAATTAGTTAGGTTTAAGTAGTTCTAAGTCTTGGGGACCTCAGATGTTACGTCCCATGGTGCTTAGAGCCATTTTTTGAACTAACATGTCGTTAATGTGTATGTTACCTACGTGACATCCAATGAGTAGTCCACGTTCGAAATCACTTTCTCTCTACCGAGCCGTTCTGCTCTTATTGCGTCTCTACTGACAGTACAGTGTTCACCACCTCCTTTTATACTGCCCTGTCCGTCTGTAGTGGTCAGTTCTGCATTACATGGGGACGTCAGGACGCCCTTTAGTGTTATATGCACTACAATCGTGTGAAAGATGAGCACAATCGTCTACCTATTTTGAGTGTGCCTCCCTTGTAGACTAAGTGATGGGTGAACGCAGGCACAACTGTACCAATAAGAAGAGCGAATTAAGACAGCTTCCGTAATCTGCGTCTCCATCTACATCGTCCGCATTGCACGAAAGTCCAGGAGCAGCTCTTCGCCCAGGTGCGCCACCTCGGGAGGCGACGGGCGGTCACGCGTCGCAACTTGGAGCGGGGTCTCTCCCCCAGGGAGGCGCCTCGCCTCGCCTCGCCGCACCGCGCCGTGTCGCGGCAGCCGGGCCGCCACAATTCCCGTCACGTCCGTTTTAATCACGTTAGCCCGCCAGCAGTTTCCACAAGAACAAACCCGCCATCAATAAAACAAGATTCCCTGTCGCGATTGCTGCGCGCTACCGGACCAGATTTACGCGTCGTTCGTTAAAAAGGTATCCGGTCTTCCTGCCGGCGTCTACCCTTCTACTGCGTTACCCCCTTCCCTCCCCCTCCGCGGCTTACTCCAGCCTCAGGACCAGCAAATTTTTCGCTCCTTCCTCGGCGCTTTGCCGCCGTTCGTCCTCTTCCTCGTGCCCCTCGCAAACGCGCGCTACCGCCCCCCGCCGTGGCATTTTTTTCTGCGAGGAAAAACGGGGGAGTGGCCGTCGTCAGCAGCGAGTGAGCGGGGAAGTTGAGGGAGGGGAGCGAGGGGCGAGTAGCTGCCAGCAGGTCACGCAATTAGCCCTCGGCTGTGCGGCTGCCTCGGCCCGGGCGCTGGCTTACCCGCAGGAGTATGCTCCGCTCTCCGCCGCCGTGATTAACCTGCTCCCCTCCCCTCGGACCCCCTTCCTCTCCCTGCCTCTTCAGCACAGACTGTCCCTGCGCCCTGGACCTACCTCGGCTGCCTTTTCCAGTAGGGAAATACCGCGACTCTCACCAGTAATCGGATCTCGCAGACTGCCGCTGCCGTGTCCTGCGGCCTCGCGAAGGCCGGACTCGGGCAATTTTACGCCACGCGGAACAAGATCAAAGCGACCCCTTTCTCTGTCCGCGGCTTTTAAAAAACCTGCTGCCTGCGGCATTATTACGATTCTCTGTTGCCGTTCAGACTGAGAGGTCAGGGCGTTCAGATTTTTCCCAGTCGATATTTCAGTATGTGTCGCCGGTGGCGTTCACAGCGACAAGATTTTGGACAATACAGGTTGTTGTTGTTGTTGTGGTCTTCAGTCCTGAGACTGGTTTCATGCAGCTCTCCATGCTACCCTATCCTGTGCAAGCTTCTTCATCTCCCAGTACCTACTGCAACCTACATCCTTCTGAATCTGTTTAGTGTATTCATCTCTTGGTCTCCTTCTACGATTTTTACCCTCCACGTTTCCCTCTAATGCTAATTTGCTGATCCCTTGATGCCTCAGAACCTGTCCTACCAACCAATCCTTTCGTCTAGTCAAGTTGTGCCATAAACTTCTCTTCTCCCCAATCCTATTCAATACGTCCTCATTATTCATATGATCTACCCATCTAATCTTCAGCATTCTTCTGTTGCACCACATTTCGAAAGCTTCTTGTGCACACTAATTATCGTCCATGTTTCACTACCATACATGGCAATGCTCCATACAAATACTTTCAGAAACGACTTCCTGACACTTAAATCTATACTCGATATTAACAAATTTCTCTTCTTCAGAAACGCTTTCCTTGCCATTGCCAGTCTACATTTTATATCCTCTCTACTATTTGCTCCCCAAATAGCAAAACTCCTTTACTACTTTAAGTCTCTCATTTCCTAATCTAATATCCTCAACATCACCCGACTTAATTCAACAACGTTCCATAATCCTCGTTTTGCTTTTGTTTATGTTCATCTCTTATCCTACTTTCAAGACACTATCCATTTCGTTCAACTGCTCTTCCAAGTCCTTTGCTGTCTCTGACAGAATTATAATGCCAACCTCAAAGTTTTTATTTCTTCTCCATGGATTTTAACACCTATTCCGAATTTTTCTTTTGTTTCCTTCACTGCTTGCTCAATATACAGATTGAATAACATCGGGGAGAGGCTACAATCCTGTCTCACTCCCTTCCCAATCACTGCTTCCCTTTCATGTCCCTCGACTCTTATAACTGCCATCTGGTTTCTGTACAAATTGTAAATAGCTTTTCGCTCCGTGTAATTTACCCCTGCCACCTTCAGAATTTGAAAGAGAGTATTCCAGCCAACATTGCCAAAAGCTTTCTACAAATGCTAGAAACGTAGGTTTGTCTTTCCTTAATCTAGTTTCTAAGATAAGTCGTAGGGTCAGTATTGCCTCACGTGTTCCCATATTTCTACGGAATAAAAAATGATCTTCCCTGTGGTCGGCTTCTACCTGTTTTTCCATTCGTCCGTAAAGAATTCTCGTTAGTATTTTGCATCCGTGACTTATTAAACTGATTGTTCGATAATTTTCACATCTGTCAATACTTGCTTTCTTTGGGATTGGAATTATTGTACTCTTCTTGAAGTCTAAGGGTATTCCGCCTGTCTCATACATCTTGCTTACCAGATGGTAGAGTTTTGTCAGGACTGGCTCTCCCAGGGCCGTCAGTAGTTCTAATAGAATGTTGTCTACAATACAGGGTGAATATTAATAAAACCGACAAACTGCAGGGACGGATTCCTGACTAGAAATGGAAGGTCCTATGAACATGTGTCCGGATATGCATAGTTGCCACGGTAGATGGCACTGACGAACGGAAGTTCTTCTGACCATGAGCCGTGTGTTTTCCTTACGCGTTGCAGGCTGTGTGGTTGACGCAGTGTACTGTAACCAGCAGAATGGTCCCGTATTCATGTCCGGAAGAAGCCGAGACGGGGTTTGTGAACAGCCAAGCAGATGGAAACGGTCGAGAGGCAGCACGGCTGTACCAAAACAAGTATGCTTACAGACACCAACCACATCACATAATATTTTAATCCCTTTTTCAATGCTTGTATGCTCACGGGTCCTTTCAGACAGACGAACGTGCACGGATGCGGCGGACCGTGTGAGGACCGGGTTCTACAGGATATTGAGACAAATCCTAGTACAAGCTCCAGGTAAGTGACCCGCCAATACGGGCCACTTACGCCACACACACGCCCTAAAAGGACTCGAAATGTTGTGTGATATGGTCGGTGACTGTGAGGGTACTTGATTTGCTATATCCGTGCGACCTGTCGACCGTTTCCATCTGCTTAGTAGTACACAAACACCATCTCGGCTTGTTCCCGACATGAATACTGGACCCTTCTGCAGCTTACAGTACGCTGCGTGAATCACACAGCTCGGAACACATAAGGAACACACGACGCGTTGTCAGAGGAACTTCCATTCTGCAGCGCCATCTACCGTGGCAATGATACATTTCCGGACACACGTTCATAGGACCTTTCTTCCTTCATTATCCGCGTGCTTAGCTGCCTGGTAACGTGCTGGCCTCCCAAGCAAGCGGACCAGTGTTCGATTCACGGCCGGGTTGGAGATTTTCTCCGCTCGGCGACTGGGTGTTTTGTTGTCCTCATTATCATTTCATCCTCACCACCGGAGCGCAAGCCGCCCATTGTGGTGTTGACCAAAATAAGACTTGCACTTGGTGGCCGAACTTCCCCAGTTGGGTCCTCCCGGTCACAGATGTTATTCGCTCATTTCCATTTTTTTTCTTGCTTCATTTCCAGTCAGTAATCTGTCCCATCTGCTTTCAGTAATGTTCACGCTGTAGATCATTACTGCATAGGAAATAAGTCGGAATCAGTCAGACCCATGCTCAGGAAAGGAGTTTTGCGGGCACAGATCCATGGGGGTCACAGTTTGTCAATATCACCCCTCCCTCCCCTCCTCCTTAAACATTCTACCAACACTACTCTTACAGTAAATAAGCTAATGTCCAAACTAGAAATAAAATGAATGCTCCTTTTCTCGATGTTCCTGAAATAGATTAATTCGGCAGGTGGAGTTCACTGAGTGCAACGTGTGTCTCCTATGGAAGACGTTGTTCTCGTAGCGGTATGGACAAATAGAATTGACCATGTGCTGCAGGCTCGTCAGCTGCACTGGCGTCTCCCTATCAAGCCCACTCCGTCGATCTGGAGCCTTAACTGCCAGTTAATGAAATGAGTAAGCGTAGAACTGAAATTTTTCCTCACCAGCAATGAAAAATTTATTGGATTATTCAGTTCTTGAATCAAAATAATTCCTTGAACAACAATGGCTTCATTCTACGTTCACTTCCTTCTTATATTCTTTTCCATAGTTTTACGCACACCTTAGTACAGAATTCAATATATTTTTAGACAGAACTCAATTCACACTTATATCCATACAGAAAAACTGTTTTGATATTCGTATATGTAGAACTGAACATAGAATAATGGCAAAGAATAAATATCTCATCCAGCCCCTATAACAAATTCATTATATCTCTGCTCACCAAGAAACTTTACATTAGCACTTAATTACAATGAATGTTTTTTGTGTATGGATCTTTATGATAGTAGAGATTGGTTACAAAAATGGATAATAAAGGGAATAATACACCCCCGCCCCCATCCCCACCCGTCTTCCAAACTAAAATCTGACGTCACTCACATTTTAAACGTGCCCCAGATGCATACAATTTTAATATTAACAATAAAACTGATAAAAACTTGATTGTAATATAAAGTTTTTCATACATGGCTTTCGCGAAACACGAAGAAATTGAAATTCAGTGAAATATAGAGTGATGAGCCAAAATGCGAGGGCTATCCAGAAATGAGCACTACTGTAAAAATCAATTTTTTTTGTTTGCAACAGCTAGCCACAACTCCCAGCTAATTATCTAAATAATCGCCGCTCCGACTTAAGCATTTGTCGTGGCGTTGCACCGATTTTCAATACCCTTGTAATAGAAAGCAGCCGGCAGTGCTCTCCGCTAATTCTGTACGCAGGTCCACAGCTCGTTGTCTGTGCCAAAATGTTCTCTTCATAGTCAGCGGTTCGTGCCAGGGGGTCGGTTGCGGTCTGTATTGCGGGTGACCAAAAATGTCTCAAGGAAAACGCTCTAGGAGGATATTCGTTGTCCCTGCAGAGTGCAGCTGAGAACTGTCACGGAAAAGAAACGGCGTGACAGTTCTGTTACGTGGGCAGCATAGCTTCAGATGAAATTTCTCACCCGGCCCTCTTACTTGGAGGCAGACACTATTTTATAGGTACATTTACGTGCTCACTGGGCGCTCAGAACTGAAAAGAGAGATGTGACGCGATCGACGGGTGTTCTACAGACACTGCCCAACACATCTGTGCAAAGCTTTATCGCATTTTTACTGTGGTTTCAATTTCGCGACCGATCGGATCTTATTTTCTGGATAGCCCTCGTATTATGACCACTGTCGCCGCGAGATTGAATACCTCATTGTCGTGTCGCGAGGCCGTGACGCAGTAAGGAAAGAATGTAAGAGGAAGAGAGACGAATGGGCAGTCATTATAACGAAGATATTGGCCGCATACCCGGAAATCCGCTGATATAACGGTTCTGAGAAAGGGTGCATTGTTGTGGCGCTGCGGCTCGAAACGAGAATCTCTGAAACGGTCAGGCCTGTCGCCTGGTGGTATACTACTGTCGTGAGCACCTATGGAACGTGATTGAAGGGTGCTGAAATAACAAGTAGACCATAGAGTATTGGATGACCACGTCTCATCACAAAACGTAGTGGTCGGAGGATCCCGCACTGTGTAATCCAGGATTGGCAGCGATGTGTGGCAGATCTGACGGCAGAGTACAATGCTGGTGCAGCCACAAGTGTTTCGGAGCACACCGTTCAAAGGCCATTGTTGAACAAGGAGCTCCACATCGCACGACCCCTGCGTATTCTTGTGTTGACGCAACGACATCGTCAGTTATGATTGCAATGGGCACAGAGTAACTGAGTTTTCATCGAGGATCAATAGAAATCTGTCGCCTGTCGAATGAATCGCTTTTCTCGTTACATGAGGTCGATGCTTGGGGCCTTACGCGCCGTCGTCCAGGCGAAACATTCGCTGCAACATAGATGCAAGGTGGTGAGATCAGAATTATGCTATGGGGTACAGTGAGTTGGGGTTCCACGAGATATGTTGTTGTAATCGAAGGCGTCACGAGTGCAGTGAGCATCCTGCCAAGAACTTGTAGAATCCATGCCAAACAGGATCTCCTTTGTGCTGTGCTTGAAAAGTGGAAGAACATGCTATTAAACAAGTGGCCATAACGATTTCACTCATCGGTGAAAGCATGCGTGTGAAAATGTGAGAACTATGTGTCATATAATTAAGAACTACGCTGGTAATAAACTCTCACAAATTTGGGAACGTCATACTTCCCACAGTATAAAGAGGAAGTGTGCACTGACCATTAGCAGATTATGCCTGTGCGTGACAGGAATACTACGAAGGAAACTTCATGAAATAAGTTACACGTTGTAATGGCAGACCAAGTAACTTTTAGAGACTGTTACGTTACACAAAAAATGGTTCAAATGGCTCTGAGCACTATGGGACTTAACATCTATGGTCATCGGTCCCCTAGAACTTAGAACTACTTAAACCTAACTAACCTAAGGACATCACACAACAACCAGTTATCACGAGGCATAGAAAATCCCTGACCCCGCCGGGAATCGAACCCAGGAACCCGGGCGCGTACGTTACACAGATATGTGACACTGTTTTCTAACAGAGTCACAAAGTCTCCATAAACAATGGTTGGAATTCCTCGCTATAGAAACTGGATCCTTGGTCACGGAATCATTCGGAAACCGCTATGCAAATATCGCCATCTTTCAGCTTACTCAAAAGATGGAAATCGAGTGGTGCGTGATTTGGACTTCCTGATACCATCACCCACGAAGAGACTAAGATCAACAGCCCGACCACACGCCGAGGAGCACTGGGTGCTACATTTCGAATTTTCTACATGTGTATAATGAGCATTTTGCAGCGCCGGCTCTAGAAATCCTTAGAGTGAATTCCTCTTATTTTATTGCGTGCCCACTGCAGCAGCAGTTGTCGGAATTAAGAGAACTGTGACAGTCTGTGTAAGGAATCAGTTCGCAATCACTGTCATTTGCATTAATTACAGAGAAAGTCACAATTACAATCAAGTCACCACCCATGGCTCATTGGTTAACTGCCTATCAGAACATTTTACTTTATGAATGTGAGGCAAAATATAATGATTGTGTTACGTTTACCTATGTTCCATTTAACTCATGTTCTTATGAATAAATCTCTTGCGACATTGAATTCCATCTATTTTCAAGGTAGATAAGGTTCGTCGAAAATATTTAATAATCTTAGTTACTTATGCGGGATGTACTAGGAGTAGCCTTGGAGTAAAACGAATACAATGGCCGGTCGCAGGTTCGAATCCTGCCTCGGGCATGGATGTGTGTGATGTCCTTAGGTTAGTTAGGTTTAAGTAGTTCTAAGTTCTAGGGGGCTGATGACATCAGAAGTTAAGTCCCATAGTGCTCAGAGCCATTTGAATACAATGGCCGACTTCAGTTTCACTACACAGAGCCACATTTTATAATCATCACGTTTGTATCCATTGTGTATAATTTTCAAAGTAGTGTCATTGAAGCAGTGGTGCTGTGTGTTAGAGATCTGAGAGCCAGAAAGCAGACCTTCATTAGAGGAAGCCCCATGCCTGCCCACCAGAGATACATGTTGTAAGTTCTACGTCTTATCGAAACGAACTCAACACTAAACCAGCAGAATGCATGTGCCTCAAATCTATCCATGCTGCCCTCACTCGGTAGTGAGAACTTCACTCGGTAGTAACTGGTTTGGAACTAGTTAACGTTCTAGCAACAAAGATCAAAATTTTCTGGTGGCCGGGACAAAATGCGTTTTGTTGAGGTGCTTGCAACTGCAGCGTTCTACGTATTGTGTAATTTAAATCCTTCGCATGCATCAATAAGGTAATTATTACCCTGCAAACTGATTCCAGAATTGTCTTAAGAGCATTATTGCAATAATGGGACGCGGCCGCAACTGTTTGTGTCTCTCATATTAGATACCCCAACTATTGGTCAAGCTTTTCTCCTATTGTTGTAGCCTAGCATGGCGGCGATGTCCCACATACCTACCTGCCTAGTAACAACGAGTTTTCCCATACTGAAACACTACTTTGTATAAAACTAGATTCTGCAGTTCCAGACTGTCTTTAAGAGATATACAGAGACTCTAAGCTTAGTCGGTGGACAAACACACACTCGATGCTACAGCCCCTTATATTTCTTCCAGTATTAGGAAAGAAAGCAAGTCATTTACAAACGCCTCCACATGCTTCCTGTGATGGCCAAACTTTAAGGTCCAACAGGTCTGCTTCTCGCAATCTCTCTTCTGCTAAGACGCATACTTCCGGTGTTGAATACCTCGAGTTACAGTGCCTCCTTCAGAGATGTTCCTCTTTGTACCACCATCCTAAACACCTCCAGTGCGATTGTGTGGAATCAGCTTGGTGAATAATGATTACCTCGTTAACACATACGAAGCCCTTAATTCCCGCAAAACATGGAACCTTGCTGCAGCCAGCATCTCAACACAACGCACTTTCTCTCGGCTGTTAGCAGATTTTGACCTTATTTCTAAAACTGGTCCCGTGCAGATACAATTCCACGTGCGTGGATCAGTGCATAGGAATGGACGTTTGCATCAGTAATTTCCAATATAAACATGGAACGAAAATTAAATTCCCTCAAAAAAGGGATAAGGGCACCTAACCCATGTCGCAAATCATGAATCTGTCATCAGTTCGTCTTCAAAATTGGGTTGGTTTTATAGCTGACTTGCCTTCGCGATCTTCCTTCAGCCAGTTGACAACTATGGATGGTAATGGATTCTAAAACGTTCATCCATCAGATGTGTAATTCACTACCATCTCACAGCATGTCTTCTGACGCAACAGTAATTCGTAGAGTACATATGTTCATGCACGCAACGCCCAGGTGCTAAAAGTCACTTTGATATGACGGACTAGCTATGAAAGTATGAAACTCGTACAACCTGACAGCCAGGAAATTCTTTGCGTACTACTACTACAATTACCTCCTTTTTTATTGTGGTTATTTTAATGTTTCCTTTTGCAATTTTTGTAGCGTCTTTTTCCTTTTTTTCCGTGGTTATTTCTCTTGTTTTCTGCTACAAGCTTTAATGCCCGTTAATGCAATAAATGATGATACTGCTGCTGCTACTACAACAACTACTACTACTACAACTAGTTCTAATAGATTACTGATAAATGACACATCATTATTAAGAAGTATCTTCTAATGAGGAAGACTCATAGCTATGAAATATTAAATGCGTGTCGAGAAGACCTAGCTATGGACCTGAAGCGGAAACGTAAGGAGTTGAACCGCAGTACAATAAGTTCTTGTCATCCGTCTCCTATTGGTTGGAGTTACACACGACCCACTTGATTCAGAAACTCTGAATGCTTGCAACTTTTCACTAGAATACTCCTTGCGGTAGATGGTGGGTGAAAGGACCGATGCAACTTTTCACTAGAATACTTCTTTCGGTAGATGGTGGGTGAAAGGACCGAGTGTACTGCTTCAGAAGGCACTGACCGTTAGAAATTTCTGTTGCCATAAGAATCTTAACACTGCTGTTTTCGTTGGGTGTTCGCGTTGAACGTGATCGCAGTGTGGGCTGATAGTTTTCGTCTGTGATTAAACTGCTTGCTGTGACGGGCACGACACGGCAGTACGGACCAGAACCCATACCGTATAAACGTGTACGACGACACGAGCCGTGTGATGGTCCAGCGAACGTAAATGTTCGCTGCTATGGCCGCCGAAATTGAACGTAAACACTGGCATGGCAGCCGCCTGTCCTCGGCCTTCCCTCCCCCCTCCCCGTCCACCTCACTCACCCCTGCTACCTAATTCTACTTTATGAGAGAGAGAGAGAGAGATGACGGCCCAGTGAGTGTGTGTGTGTGTGTGTGTCAGCGCACGAACATTTGAAATCTCTCAAGTGACTGGTCAGCGTTATGTCAACCACAGTCAATGAAACGTTTACTTATTGAACACCCCGAAAGTTATATCTGATGCACGACGCTGAAAACAAAGTTGATGTTAAATGTTTAATCTGTGTGTAGCCATAGTTTCTAGAGTTGCACAATTATTGAAGGTACGCTGGACTGAAACTTAACATAATTCTTATTTCAGTTGCGATGTTCACCATTGCTGGTCCCTGCATCTTTACCTGAAACTTGGAGAAAGTCGGAACACGGTAGCTATATAAATACGGTTTCTCTTGTGCAATTCTGTCTCTTGTAAGGTCATATACTGCTTCGGCGTATCGAATATCTCAACACTCTTTGAACCCATTACTTTAAAGGTTTAGTATCTTCCTTGCCTAGCATTATTAATTATTTTAGTGTATATTTATGAATACAGCTGCACAAGTTTTCCACTTTCGACTATCTAATTGCTCCAAATCGCGTCTAAGAGGCCGTGAGAATTAATATTTCGCTCTGTTTTGGTTATGAAACTTATTCGCTTTCTTAACTGCAGTTACTGTGTAGTATAAACAATACTTAATTGTAGAAACACAACATTTTTCTGTGTATGCAACGTAGTGTCATAGTATGTGCGTGCAACTCTACTGTATTGTGCAACTGTTGGTATGTATATGTATATGCAACCAATACAGAGCGACCAAAGTACTCATTCAGATGTTGATGTTGCTTTCTTGTAGCAGTACAGCTGTGAATGTGTATCTGTAAAAGTTTTAGTGTGATTTCCAAATGAACATGTCAGGCGACGGCAATAAACACGAAGTTCTTCACAAGCAACTTTAATTAAATCGCCTGCCCATGCAGTATGGTCTTAGTTGGGCGACTGAGTTCGTGATTTCTTGTCAAAAATGTCACAGTATATAGTAACCGACGGAAAGTCATCGAGTAAAACAGAAATGATATCTGATATTTGAAACGAAGTTTTGTAGGACTTCTGCTGTTCCCAATCTAACAAACCATTTAGAAGACAATCTGACCAACCCTTTTAGACTGCCGCGCGGGATTAGCCGAGCTGTCTCAGGCGCTGCAGTCATGAACTCCCGGCGGAGGTTCGATTCCTCCCTCGGGCATGGGTGTATGTGTTTGTCCTTAGGATGATTTAGGTTGTAGTGTGTAAGCTTAGGGACTGATGACTTTAGCAGTTAAGTCTCATAAGAATTCACACACACACACACATCTCTTAGACTGTTTGCAGATGATGCTGTGATTTACCGTCTTATAAAGTCATTAGATGATTAAAACAAATTACAAAACGGTTTAGACAAGATATCTGTGTGGTGAGAAAAGTGTCAGTTGACTCTAAATAACGGAAAGTCTGCTGTCATTCACATGAGCACTAAAAGGCATCCCCTAAATTTCGTTTTACAGGCTGAAACACACAAATCTAAAGGCTGTAAATTAAACTAAACACTTAGGCATTACAATTATGAATAGATAGAATCGCAACGGTCACATGGATAGCGTTATGTGGAAACCTAACCAAAGACTGCGATTTATTGGTATAAACTCAGAAAATGCAACAGGTCTACTACAAAGACTACTCACACCACGCTTTCTGCCCTCTTCTGGAGTATTGAGATCCAGTGTGAGATCCACTGCACCTAGGACTGATCGAAAAAGTTCAAAGAAGGGTAGTTCGCTTTGTGTTATCGTGAAATGGTGAGAGACTACCACGGATACGATACGTAAATTGAGGTGGCTATAATCAAACAAGGCATTTTTCGTTGTGGCGGGATCTTCTCATGAAATTTCTGTTGCCACCTTTCTCCTCCGCGTGTGAGAATACTTTTTTTTGGCGTCCACCTACATAGGGAGGAACGATTAACATTATAAAATAAGAGATATTAGAGCTGGCCCGGAAAGATTAAAGTGTTCATGATTCCTGCGCGCTGTTCGAGAGTGGAACAGTAGAGAAATAACTTGGAGGTGGCTTTTTGAAATGTGAATCTGAGAGCGATACTTCTATTTTTGAGCATGCGAAGTTCAGAAGAACGCGAAATCCCGAAGACTGGCTAAAAATTACAGACGCGCGAAATTTGGCACGGACTTAGATGCGAGATGCCTTTAATAGGTTCCACGACGAAACGTTATCTCGAAATTTGGTAGAAAATCCGAAGAAATTCTGGTCATATGTAACGTACACAAGCGGCAAGACGCAGTCAATACCTTCGCTGCGCAGTGCCGATGGTACTGTTACCGACGACTGTGCCGCTAAAGCTGAGTTATTGAAGGCAGTTTTCCGAAATTCCTTCACCAGGGAAGACGAATGGAATATTCCAGAATTTGAAACACGAACATCTGCTAGCATGAGTTTCTTAGAAGAAGATATCTTAGGGGTTGCGAAGCAACTCAAATCGCTTGATACGGGCAAGTCTTCAGGTCCAGATTGTATACCGATTAGGTTCCTTTCAGATTACGCTGATACTATAGCTCCCTACTTAGCACTCATATACAACCGCTCGCTCACCGATAGATCTGTACCTACAGATTGGAAAACTGCGCAGGTCGCGCCAGTGTTTAAGAAGGGTAGTAGGAGTAATCGATCTAACTACAGACCTATATCATTGACGTCGGTTTGCAGTAGGGTTTTGGAGCATATACTGTATTCCGACATTATGAATCACCTCGAACGGAACGATCTGTTGATACGTAATCAGCATGGCTTCAGAAAACATCGCTCTTGTGCAACGCAGGTAGCTCTTTATTCGCACGAAGTAATGGCCGCTATCGACAGAGGATCTCAAGTTGATTCCGTATTTCTGGAGTTCCGGAAAGCTTTCGACACCGTTCCTCACAAGCGACTTCTAATCGAGCTGCGGACCTATGGGGTATCGTCTCAGTTGTGAGACTGGATTCGTGATTTCCTGTCAGGAAGGTCGCAGTTCGTAGTAATAGACGGCAAATCATCGAGTAAAACTGAAGTGATATCAGGTGTTCCCCAGGGAAGCGTCCTGGGATCTCTGCTGTTCCTGATCTATATAAATGACCTGGGTGACGATCTGAGCAGTTCTCTTAGTTGTTCGCAGATGATGCTATAATTTACCGTCTAGTAAGGTCATACGAAGACCAGTATCAGTTGCAAAGGGATTTAGAAAAGATTGGTGTATGATGTGGCAGGTGGCAGTTGACGCTAAATAACGAAAAGTGTGAGGTGATCCACATGAGTTCCAAAAGAAATTAGTTGGAATTCGATTACTCGATAAATAGTACAATTCTCAAGGCTGTCAATTCAACTAAGTACCTGGGTGTTAAAATTACGAACAACTTCGGTTTGAAAGACCACATAGATAATATTGTGGGGAAGGCGACCCAAAGGTTGCGTTTCATTGGCAGGACACTTAGAAGATGCAACAAGTCCACTAAAGAGACAGCTTACACTACACTCGTTCGTCCTCTGTTAGAATATTGCTGCGCGGTGTGGGATCCTTACCAGGTGGGATTGACGGAGGACATCGAGAGGGTGCAAAAAAGGGCAGCTCGTTTTGTATTATCACGTAATAGGGGAGAGAGCGTGGCCGATATGTCACGCGAATTGGGATGGAAGTCATTACAGCAAAGACGTTTTTTGTCGCGGCGAGATCTTTTTACGAAATTTCAATCACCAACTTTCTCTTCCGAATACGAAAATATTTTGTTGAGCCCAACCTACATAGGTAGGAATGATCATCAAAATAAAATAAGAGAAATCAGAGCTCGAACAGAAAGGTTTAGGTGTTCGCTTTTCCCGCGCGCTGTTAGAGAGTGGAATAGTAGAGAGACATTATTATTGTGGTTCTATGAACCCTCTGTCAAGCACTTAAATGCGTATTGCAGAGTAGTCATGTAGATGTAGATGATATTCTGAAAACTCAAGAACGAACTGCAGAAGCAAGTGTTGGCAAGAGAACTATACAGAGAATAGTACACAAAAGTGTCGTAGCTGTAGAAACCTCAGGAAATTTGTTTTCGTGTCACTTGGAAAGCATCACAATCGCAAGATACCTGTAACACAAATAGATGGTTTTTCACAATGACATTTTGAAGCGCTCCGTGTTTGAAATGTGTATAAGAAGCGAATACCCAACATCACAGACGCTTGTTGCAACTACGCATGAGCAAATCAACTTCAAAGGTAGCACTTCTTAAATGTAAAGAATTTTATAACACATTGGTTTCAAAAATGTGAAGAAGAGAGCTTTGAATTGAAAGAAGTGACATAGAAGCAGCACGAACCACGTCCTTTGTAAAGATGCACGATACAAAACGAGGAGGTAGTTCTACAGTGTATTACCTTGATGAAACATGGGTGAATCTGAGTCATTCCGTAAATACCTGCTGCAAAATGAGTGATGGTTCTGGTGGTTATAAAGTTCCCTTAGGAAATTTCAAATGGCTCTGAGCACTATGAGACTTAACATCTGAGGTCATCGGTCCCCTAGAACGTAGAACTACTAAAACCTAACTAACATAAGGACATCACACCATCCATGCCCGAGGCAGGATTCGAACCTGCTACCGTAGCAGGATGTGAAAGTGGTCACACAGTTTTGCATTTACTTACGTATCACTGTCAGTATAATACGTTAGAATTAATTTCCGCACAGGTTACAAGCTATGTGAAAAAAACCATTGAAGATAATAGACACTCAAACGCTTATGCATGAAGAAATAGACAGCACCCCCTTTAGCGTGGCCACACAGTGTGCGGCACGCTGAAAAGTTTCAGAAAGAAGACTTTGACTCGAAGGTGACGAAGAGTAAAATGCTTGAACCTCTCATCCTAAATTTACTATCAGATGGTTCGAACAAGGGCTCTGATTTTCTTTCCTCCTTTTTAACAAGGTTCGTTCCATGGACCGAATCGAGGAGCAAATCTCCAAGATCATGGAACGTGTCAGTATGTCAAATTACAACATAAAAGTAATAACAGATAAAATAAAATGTTAACCCAAAAAAGAGAAGCTATAAGTTTATGTAAACGCAATCAACAATATAACATGGGAATGAGCTTAATTTTTTAAGGAACTTCTCGACAGAATAGAAGTGACCTACGAGGAAATTCTTTAGTTTCGATTTGAAAGCTCGTGGATTACTGCTAAGATTTTTGAGTTCTTGTGGTAGCTTATTGAAAATGAATGCAGCAGTGTACTGCACACCTTTTTGCAACAGAAGTCAAGGAGGTACAATCCAAATACGGATTGGATTTCTGCCTAGTATTAACTGAGTGAAAGCTGCTAATTCTTGGGGATAAGCTGATATTGCTAACAAGAAACGGCAGTAAAGAATATATATATATATATATATATATATATATATATATATATATATATATATATATATATATATATATATAAACAGTTAACGCAGAACAGGGAATCAGGGATCATAAAGCGGTTACTGCATCGATGATTTGAGCCGTAAATAGAAATATTAAAAAAAGTAGGAAGATTTTTCTGTTTAGCGAAAGTGACAAAAAGCAGATTACAGAGTACCTGACGGTTCAACACAAAAGTTTGTCTCAAGTACAGATAGTGTTGAGGATCAGTGGACAAAGTTCAAAACCATGGTACAATATGCGTTAGATGAGTATGTGCCAAGCAAGATCGTAAGAGATGGGAAAGAGCCACCGTGGTACAACAACCGAGTTAGAAAACTGCTTCGGAAGCAAAGGGAACTTCACAGCAAACATAAACATAGCCAAAGCCTTCCACACAAACAAAAATTACGCGAAGCAAAATGTAGTGTGAGGAGGACTATGCGAGAGGCGTTCAATGAATTCGAAAGTAAAGTTCTATGTACTGACTTGGCAGAAAATCCTAAGAATTCTGGTCTTATGTCAAACCGGTAGGTGGATCAAAACAAAATGTCCAGACGCTCTGTGACCAAAATGGTACTGAAACAGAGGATGACAGACTAAAGGCCGAAATACTAAATGTCTTTTTCCAAAGCTGTTTCACAGAGGAAGACTGATCTGTAATTCCTTCTCTAGATTGTCGCACAGATGACAAAATGGTAGATACCGAAATAGACGACAGAGGGATAGAGAAACAATTAAAATCGCTCCAAAGAGGAAAGGCCGCTGGACCAGATGGGATACCAGTTCGATTTTATGGTGAGTACGCGAAGGAACTTGCCCCCCTTCTTGCAGCGATGTACCGTGGGTCTCTAGAAGAGCGTAGTGTTCCAAAGGATTGGAAAAGCGCACAGGTCATCCCCATTTTCAAGAAGGGACGTCGAACAGATGTGCAGAACTATAGACCTATGTCTCTAACGTCGATCAGCTGTAGAATTCTGGAACACGTATTATGTTCGAGTATAATGTAGGAATCAGCATGGGTTTCGAAAAAGACGATTGTGTGAAACCCAGATTGCGCAATTCGTCCACGAGACTCAGAGGCCCACAGACACGAGTTCCCAGGTAGACTCCGTGTTTCTTGAGTTCCGCAAGGCGTTCGATACAGTTCCCCAGTCGTTTAATGAACAAACTAAGAGCATATGGACTATCAGACCAATTGTGTGATTGGATTGAACAGTTCCTAGATAACAGAACGCTGCATGTCGTCTCAATGGAGAGAAGTCTTCCGAAGTAAGAATGATTTCAGGTGTGCCGCAGGGGAGTGTCATAGGACCGATGCTATTCACAATATACATAAAGGACCTTGTGGATGACATCGGAAGTTCATTGAGGCTTTTTGCAGATAATGCTGTGGTGTATCGAGAGGTTGTAACAATGGAAAATTGTTCTGAAATGCAGGAGGATCTGCAGCGAATTGACGCATGGTGCACGGAATGGCAATTGAATCTCAATGTAGACAAGTGTAATGTGCTCCGAATACATAGAAAGATAGATCCCTTATTATTTAGCTACAAAATAGCAGGTCAGCAACTGGGAGCAGTTAATTCCATAAATTATCTTGCAACCTCCCCCTCACTTATCGACCCCAATGACAGTGAAAAATTAAACTGCGTGTACCTAATGGAAATTTGGGAAAAGCAATCGTCACCGAAGTTAATCTGTCGGTAAAGAGGGAGGAAAGGGTTATTAATCACAAAAATATCTTTTTTGATTTTATCAGATTTTGTGTTAACAACTCCAACATTGTTGTTAACAACATTAATAGCTTTGTTCTGATTGTCTAGCTTCCGTTCAGTTTTTTCAGACTGAGCTTCTTGCTTGGCAAACTGAGCTTGTTTCTTGGCAGACTGAGCTTCTTGCTGGGCAGCCTGAGCTTTAATTTCTGCCAATTGACTCTTGATTTCGTTAATCAAAACATTCAATAAAACAGTAAAATTCCAGGAAACCACCGGTTTTACTTCCGTAGCTGGTTCCTCTACATATGTTCCCCCGTATTCGTCATCAAGGGGTACAGATTTGATTTTCGCTTCCGATTCCGAAACATTTTCTGAAGTTTGAATTCCATTTCTGCTCGTTGTTGCGTTTCGGCTGTCGCGTCTTTCATGCTAGCCGCCTGCCTCTGAGCAATGGGTTCCGCAATGCGTGTTTCCCACTGTTCGACCGATTGTTCCGTATCCAAGTCTACCAAATTTTGTTAATTGTTGCCTTCACTTATTTTAACAATCTTCAATATAAATGCCAAATCTAAAATATAATTAGGATTACTCCCACTACTTATTCTCGCTGACGTAACGGCCTGTTCATAACCAGTACTTTGTTACGAGATTTGCACAATACAAAATTCGTGTCCAGAACAACCTCAAATCTGAAGATTGTCCTGTCACCAGGAAGGGACCCTGCTTGGTAATGCAGTTGGGTCAATGAGCAACAAAGGTTGATGCTAAGTTGTTGTATTTTTGTGATGCAACGGTTTTAAAAGCTGAGGTCTGCCATACAATTCTAAAACTGTACGTGCCTCCAGTCTTCCTTGTTGGTTGATTGAAGGTTTGAAGCCGTCGATCGAGGAGGTGGAGACAGTCACTCATTGTCGGCCATCGCTGTTGCAGAAGCTGGATGTTGGCGCGCTTTCTTCACGACACGGTCACCAGACGAATCGGGCTCTTGATGTGCGCCAGCTAATGCTTCCCGTCCGCGACACCATGTCAGAAACTATCATAGCAAGACGAGCGCAATTACATGCTGCCAAACAACGAAAGCGCGGCAACTCGCGGGAGAGTCACACAACACCACCTGCTCCACCGCCCTACTCAGCCAGACTCCCTCTGCTCAGCCCACGCTCCACGCGGCAGAGTTAACACTACCAAAGATCCTAAACACTTTGGTTCTCCTCACGACCTATCGATGTATTCGTTCGACAGCATAGTTTTCCCTAGGCGAGACCCAGCGTAAAATACAAATAATATTTACAAAACAAACCAATTATACATCGACATAGATGAATAAATATATATACAAATAGTAAAACAATTACAAAATACACTCCTGGAAATTGAAATAAGAACACCGTGAATTCATTGTCCCAGAAAGGGGAAACTTTATTGACACATTCCTGGGGTCAGATACATCACATGATCACACTGACAGAACCACAGGCACATAGACGCAGGCAACAGAGCATGCACAATGTCTGCACTAGTACAGTGTATATCCACCTTTCGCAGCAATGCAGGCTGCTATTCTCCCATGGAGACGATCGTAGAGATGCTGGATGTAGTCCTGTGGAACGGCTTGCCCTGCCATTTCCACCTGGCGCATCAGTCGGACCAGCGTTCGTGCTGGACGTGCAGACCGCGTGAGACGACGCTTCATCCAGTCCCAAACATGCTCAATGGGGGACAGATCCAGAGATCTTGCTGGCCGGGGTAGTTGACTTACACCTTCTAGAGCACGTTGGGTGGCACGGGATACATGCAAACGTGCATTGTCCTGTTGGAACAGCAAGTTCCCTTGCCGGTCTAGGAGTGGTAGAACGATGGGTTCGATGACGGTTTGGATGTACCGTGCACTATTCAGTGTCCCCTCGACGATCACCAGAGGTGTACGGCCAGTGTAGGAGATCGCTCCCCACACCATGATGCCAGGTGTTGGCCCTGTGTGCCTCGGTCGTATGCAATCCTGATTGTGGCGCTCACCTGCACGGCGCCAAACACGCATACGACCATCATTGGCACCAAGGCAGAAGCGACTCTCATCGCTGAAGACGACACGTCTCCATTCGTCCCTCCATTCACGCCTGTCGCGACACCACTGGAGGCGGGCTGCACGATGTTGGGGCGTGAGCGGAAGACGGCCTAACGGTGTGCGGGACCGTAGCCCAGTTTCATGGAGACGGTTGCGAATGGTCGTCGCCGATACCCCAGGAGCAACAGTGTCCCTAATTTGCTGGGAAGTGGCGGTGCGGTCCCCTACGGCACTGCGTAGGATCCTACGGTCTTGGCGTGCATCCGTGCGTCGCTGCGGTCCGGTCCCAGGTCGACGGGCACGTGCACCTTCCGCCGACCACTGGCGACAACATCGATGTACTGTGGAGACCTCACGCCCCACGTGTTGAGCAATTTGGCGGTACGTCCACCCGGCCTCCCGCATGCCCACTATACGCCTTCGCTCAAAGTCCGTCAACTGCACATACGGTTCACGTCCACGCTGTCGCGGCATGGTACCAGTGTTAAAGACTGCGATGGAGCTCCGTATGCCACGGCAAACTGGCTGACACTGACGGCGGCGGTGCACAAATGCTGCGCAGCTAGCGCCATTCGACGGCCAAGACCGCGGTTCCTGGTGTGTCCGCTGTGCCGTGCGTGTGTCATTGCTTGTACAGCCCTCTCGCAGTGTCCGGAGCAAGTATGGTGGGTCTGACACACCGGTGTCAATGTGTTCTTTTTCCATTTCCAGGAGTGTATATTGAGAGAGCAATGTCAGAACACCCAGTCTGATGTACAGTGGTCGAGAAGAGGTTCTCGAACTTAGATCACTTATTGCCCAAACTGCCCTTTTCTGAGCCAAAACGATCCTTTGAGAATGGGAAGAGTTACCCCAAAATATAATACCATACGACACAAGGGAATGAAAAAGAGTAAATTAGGCTACTTTTCATGTCAAACTGTCACATACTTCAGATACGGTTCGAATAGTAAAAATGGCAGCATTAAGTCTTTGAGCAAGACGCTGAACGTGGGCTTCCCTCGACAGTTTACTATCAATCGGAACACCTAGAAATTTGAATTGTTTAGTTTCTCACTTATTATATGCCCATTCTGTGAAATTAAAACATCGGGTTTTGTTGATTTGTGTGATATGAACTGTAAACACTGAGTATTACTGGGATTTAGCGTTAGCTTATTTTCGACAAGGCATAAACTTATGTCATGAACTGCACTATTTGAAAAAGAGCCAGTGTTGCACACAACATCCTTTATCACCAACCTAGTGTCTTAAACACACAGATATATTTTAGAATTACCTATAATACTACAGGGCATATCATTTATTTAAACACGGAACAAGAGTGGCATTATCCCTGGGCACCTCCAATTTGACCAAACTCCAGTCAGACCCCACATCACAGACATTCTCAACAATGTGGATAATGACTTCTGCTGTCTGTTGTTACAGTAACAGGTAAACCAATAGTGAGTTACTCCCCGTATTCAATAATGGTCCAATTTCTTGAGCAATATTATGTGATCAACACAATCAAACGCCTTACTTAAATCAAAAAAATGCCTAGCATTCCAAACCTTTTATAATTCATCCAGTAACTCACAGAGAAATGAGAATTTAGCATTTTCAGTTGTTAAACCACTTCTAAAGCCGATCTGTACATTTGAAAGAAAATTATGTGAAATAAAATGATCAATTATCATTACATATACAGCCTTTACAATAACTTTAGCAAACACCGTTGGTATAGAAATGGGTCTAAAATTTCTTATATTATCCCTTTCTCACTTTTTATAAAGCGGCGTTGCTGCTGAGTAATTTAATCGTTCAGGAAACTGACCATTCTCAAAGGAAAAATTACAAAAATGACTAAGTGCACTGTTAACATGATGTGCAGCACAGTACTTTAATATTCCGCTAGGCAGTGCATCACACCCATGAGAGTACCAAGTCTTCAGTAATTTAATTACTCACTTAGTCTCCGCCTTGTCAGTATCACAGAGGAGTATTTCAGGCATCAGTATCGGAAAGGAGTTTTTGACGAGAATTAAATGATTCCCTGTAGAAACCTAGTTTTCATTTATTTCATCAACAATGCTCATACAATGATTGTTAAATAGTGTACATTCAGTACAGCTAAAGAAACTGGTACACATGCCTAACATCGTCTAGGGCTCCCACGAGCACGCAGAAATGCCGCAGCGCGACGTGGCATGTACTCGACTAATGTCTGAAGTAGCACTGGAGGGAACTGACACCATGAATCCTGCAGGGTTGTCCATACATCTATAGGAGTACGAGGGGTTAGAGATCTCTTCTGAACAGCACGTTGCATGGTATCCCAGATATGCTCAATAATGTTCATGTCTGGGAGTTTGGTGGCCAGAAGAGGCGTTTAAATTCAGAAGTGTATTCCTGGAGCCACTCTGTAGCAATGCTGGACGTGTGAGGTGTCGCATTGTCCTGCTGGAATTGCCCAAGTCCATTAAAATGCACAATGGACATGAATGGATGAATATAATCAGACAAGACGCATAAGTTGAAAGTTATCAAAATAATGAAAAATGGAAGTCTTTTATACTGCAAAAGTTAGCAATCTGACTATATGAATTTTGAACAGTGTAAACTGCCTGAATAATTAACTTGGACATGAAACCTAGAGTAATTCGCTTTGCAAAATTTCATCACAAAAATTGTCTCTGAATAACATAAGTCGGCCCTGATGGAATAAACAAAAAAATCATAAACTTTATTCCTTACCGCTATTCTGCAGAAATCTCGATAACGCGTTGAAGTATTTCTCTGTCTTGAGCGACGCTATGCTAAAGCTGCCAATTACTGTTTCTACACAGAGACACTCAAGAGGCGCAATGAGGTCTCTGTTAATTGCAAATCGAACTCTTTATTGAACACAGTTGATTGGATGATCCATCAAAAAGAACTGTAAGGGAAAGGTTGGTAAGAAAATGAAATAGGGCAAAAAAGACAACACTATGTTTTTTCGTATATTGAGAAAAAGTACTCAAGGCAGATTTTAAAGTTAATGAATTTCTCAACATCCATGCTATAGACTTTCATATGTCTCAAATCTAACAACTTTCAGTACAAATACCAAGTTAGTCCGATTGTATTTACCTGACATTCCATTAGATTTCTTCCATCACATACCAGTTTGATAATCAATTTGATTTTAGTGTTAAAATTTGTGCATCATGATCTGAACGGTCATTCACTGTTTGCTAGCAGAATGCCCATGTAGCAATGAAGGATGAATAGAAACATTGTCTATGGCTGTGCTACTGTTCCCTGTACCCTGGTTGAAAAAAAAAAAAAAAAAAGACAAAGTCTGCATCACATCGTATGAATTTTCAAGATCTTCCAACATCCTTTTCCTCCCACAATCACGTACAAAACTAATATTGATGTCACCACATGTAACTAATTTTTGGTACTGCCTATAAAGTGAACCAAGAACCCTCTTCAGATTGAGCAGAAATGTTCTGAAGTCAGAGTTAGGGGACCTATAAACAACAACAATTAGAGGTTTAGTTTCACGGTATTGCGACGAAGACTTCGAAACAAAGTAAAGTAATAATCTTTCTTGGTTTCAAAGATTCATGGTTTAAAAACTTTTGTGTCAACATATCAATTAAATACGTAGTACATGAGGACTTTCTAGCTTTTATTGATTGGGACTATGTAACCTAAGAAGCATTCAGAGTGTAACGTTCAACACATTGCCCAAGGAGAAGTTAAGCTTTTCCCAGCGTGTTGTATGCTCTAATTACTTGCGAGAATTCCGGCAGATAAGTTCGTCAAAAATTCAAATATTTCGACAAATAATCCCCTATTATTTTCAAGGCAAGAATTGGAAAATGCCTTAAAATGAAAGGGAGGGTTACCTGTCGAGATACAAGTGGATTTCGACGTTATCGGTCAGTATTCGGTCGAGTGATTCACAGGCAATAGTTAATTGTTTGCTTGTTCAATGGATCATAAATACGTTATTCCACTGTAATGTCGAACAAATTAGTTTAAACTCATAATGTCTGTTGACACCGAAAAATATGATAACATACTGACAATTTTTACTTTAGTCTTTTGCACTAGTCTTTTCTTCCAGTAATTCTTTTTTGTGCATAGTGGTTTACATTGCACTGCAGTGAAACATACCAACATACGTGCATTGTACACATTAAAAAAAAACTGTATAGTCTAGAAGCAACTGTCAAACAAATATAATGATTTCGGTTTGAGTTTGAAGTTTATTTTGTTGCATATTAGATTTTTACATATAATATAATCCAAATCGCAAGAAATGGCAATTATTACAAATATTTTCGATTATCTTATAGTTAGACAACCGTCATTTTGAGAAAAATTGTACTTGACGTCTTCACATAGCTGCGCCAAAAGTTCTCTCCACCACTATGACATACACCACGTGACTTTCGAAGTTTTCTTTTTTTCTTAACAACATGATTAGAGCGTTCAGCTCTAGATAATCTGCTGTTCAGAGGAAGACCCTCCACGGCAAGCAACCCTGGGCCTACATTTCAGCAAGATGATGCTGCCCACACTCGCCAGGAGTTTCTACTGCTTGTCTCCGGGCTTTTCAAACTCTACCTTGGCCAACACGGTCGCCGTATCTCTCTCCAATTGAGAACGTTTGGACAATTATCGGCAGGGCCTCCCCAATCATCCCGGGATTTTGAAGATCTAATGCGCCATTTGAACAAAATTTGGCACGATATCTCAAAGGAGTACATCCAAAAACTTTATCAATCAATGCCAAGCCGAAAAACTGCTTGCATAAGGGCCAGTGTGTTATTGAAGTGCTCAATTTGTCAAGGTCTTTCTCTTGAAAAAATCATCTACTTTTCCGTGATTGACTTGCTCAATCTGTGAAGCTCTTTCTTAAATTATCCGATTTTTATTTTCGCGGAGGTGGGCTATGGTGGTAAGTTCCTATGAGTCCAGACTGCTGAGGTCATCGGTTCCTAGGCTTACATACTACTTGATCTAACTTAAATTGACTTACGCTAAGGACAACACACACATCCATCCCCGAGGGAGGACTCGAACCTCCGATGGGCTAAGCCGCGCGAACCGTGGCAAGGCGCCTATACAACACAGCTACCCCGCGCGGCTTTTTATCTTGAATAAATTATCCGATTCTTCTGAAACTGTAATCCTTTCCTTGCCTGTGCTTGTGCGTAAGGTGCATGCGATTCGGAATCCTTCTTCGTGCGACCTTTTTTTGTTTTTAGAGTTTATAGAAGCCTGTGAGAGTTTCTTTGGATTTTATCATAAAGTTTTATTGAAAGGAAGTCCACTTCAAAAGCGGTAAAAAAGGAAAGAGCATAACATTATTGCTATTTTTCCTGACTTAATAGTAGTACTGATTTCTTTTCATTTAATAAAGACAGAATTGTTGATGTTTAGTATAGAAGTTTAGTATAGACTATTTTACAGTCACCTATTTTAAATTATGTTATTATCCTTTATGTTATGTACATATTCCGTTCCAACAGGAGCGGTACTCGGACAATCCCCGTGGCAAAACCTCTGATAGTAGTATTCGGAAATAGTACGTCGGAACACGACATTTCGAGTTACATCTGGAGCATGATTAGATAATAATAAGACGATTGATCGCTATAGCTGGACTTCTGGGTCCGTGTTCCATACTAGTAAAAATTTCTGTTCTCACTATTTATTGACATTGGGATACGTTGTAATGCACAGTGTGTACTTTTTAACACCTTTGGAATAACAAATTCTGTAAAATAATCTCAGTTTCAATTGCTATCTCAATTTTAATAACACACGAACGAGACATATATCGAGTTTTAGCCACTGTACTATGGCACTTGGCGTCATTTTATGAAGGAGGTTAACATCTAAAAAAACAGAACGTAGGTAAAAATCATGCGGAACACGTCTCAGGTGTACCCCGCATAACTATAATCCACGGGTCGTACAGCAGCTTGAAACTAATCTCCAAAGTCAATAGCAGAAGTGATCTTGCTCCGATATTAAGTTTACAACGACACCGTAGAGATGTAGAAGTGATCACATTCCCAGCAAGATTTCTGGTGAACTTCCTTGCTATGTCTTTAATTACCACTCCAAAGGGCATTCAGAGTGATTACGCTTGCTCCCGGAAAAGTTATTACTATTCTCTCTATTGTACAAAACGAGGTGTGCTAGAATGTGTTATTTGCTGCTGTATACAGGGTGGTCCATTGATCGTGACCGGGACAAATATCTCACGAAAAAAGAGTCAAACGAAATAACTACAAAGAACGAAACTTGTCTATCTTGAAGGGGAAAACCAGATGGCGCTATAGTTGGCCCGCTAAATGGCGCTGCCATAGGTCAGACGGATATCAACTGCGTTTTTGAAAAATAGAAACCCCCATTTTTTGTTACATATTCGTGTAGTACATAAAGAAATATGAATGTTTTAGTTGGAGCACTTTTTTCGTTTTGTGGTAGATGGCGCTGTAATAGTCACAGACGTATGGCTCACAATTTTAGACGAACAGTTGGTAACAGGTAGGTTTTTTAAAATTAAAATACAGAACGTAGGTACGTTTGAACATTTTATTTCGGTTGTTCCAATTTGATACATGTACCTTTGTGAACTTACCATTTCTGAGAACGCATGCTGTTACAGCGTGATTACCTGTAAATACCACATTAATGCAATAAATGCTGAAAATGATGTCCGTCCACCTCAAAGCATTTTGCAATACGTGTAGCGACATTCCTTTCAACAGCGAGAAGTTCGCCTTCCGTAAAGTTCGCACATGCATTGACAACGCGCTGACGCATGTTTTCAGTCGTTGTCGGTGGATCACGATGGCAAATATCCTTCAACTTTTCCCCCAGAAAGGAATCCGGGGACGTCAGATCCTGTGAACGTGCAGGCTATGGTATGGTGCTTCGACGACCAGCCCACCTGTCATGAAATATGCTATTCAATACTGCTTCAACGGCACACAAGCTATGTGCCAGACATCCATCATGTTCGAAGTACATCGCCATTCTGTCATGCAGTGAAACATCTTGTAGCAACATCGGTAGAGCATTACGTAGGAAATCAGCATACATTGCACCATTTAGATTGCCATTGATAAAATGGGGGCCAATTAGCCTTCCTCCGATAATGCCGCATCATACATTAACCCGCCAAGGTCGCTGATGTTCCACTTGTCGCAGCCATCGTGGATTTTCAGATGTCCAATAGTGCATATTATGCCGGTTTACGTTACCGCTGTTGGTGAATGACGCTTTGTCGCTAAATAGAACGTGTGCAAAACATTTGTCATCGTCCCGTAATTTCTCTTGTGCTCAGTGCCAGAACTGTACACGAAGTTCAAAGTTGTCGCCATGCAATTCCTGGTGCAAAGAAATATGGTACGGGTGCAATCGATGTTGATGTAGCATTCGCAACACCGACGTTTTTGAGATTCCCGATTCTCGCGCAATTTGTCTGCTACTGATGTGCGGATTAGCCGCGACAGCAGCTAAAACACCTACTTGGGCATCATCATTTGTTGCAGGTCGTGACTGGCGTTTCTCATGTGGCTGAACATTTCCCGTTTCCTTAAATTACGTGACTATCCGGCGAACGGTCCGGACACTTGGATGATGTCGTCCAGGATACCGAGCGGCATTTTGATCACAATAGGCATACATCAACACGATATCGACCTTTTCTGTAATTGGTAAACGGTCCATTTTAACACGGGTAATGTATCAAGAAGCAAATACCCTCCGCACTGGCGGAATGTTATGTGATACCACGTACTTATACGTTTGTGACTATTACATCGCCATCTATCTCAAAGCGAAAAAAACGGTCCAAATAAAACATTCATATTTCTTTACGTACTACACGAATATATAATAAAAATTGGGGTTCCTATTTAAAAAATCGCAGTTGATATCCCTTTGACCTATGGCAGCGCCATCTAGCGGGCCAACCATAGCGCCGTCTGGTTTCTCCCGTCAAGCTAACGAGTTTCGTTCCTTGTAGTTTTTTCGTTTGATGCTTGTTTCGTGAGATATTTGGCCCGGTCACTATCAATGGACCACACTGTGTAGTGCTTCTCCCCTTATTTATAACAGTCAAATGAAGACGAGACAGATGGAAAAAAGATAAGTATACTGTTATTTCAGGTGTAATCGTGGTAACTGTTAATACATTTTTGTCGCTGAGACGTGTTTTTCAGTACCTTCGTGGAAAAATGTTGGCGGTTGCCTACAGAACTTCTTCCTCCGAAGCAAATCGACTACCACGATGTCTACCTTCAGGGCTTAAAAAATATGGAAATCGCTTGGGGAGAGGCGGGGCCTGTATGGATGATGTGTAACGGCTTCTTAGCGAAACTTGTTGTCGAAACAACCTGCCAACGAAATTCCCATCCGCATGTTGCCAAGGGTGTTTCGAGTACGCTGCAGAAGTTTTGCTGGGAACCCCCACACACATCCTGCATACAGTCCCCTCTCTCCCCATCAGATTTATATATTTTTGAGCCCTGAAGAGAGACCTTCGTGGCCTTCGATTGACTTCGGATGAAGAGGAACCCGCCTGGGTACAATAACGGTTCTGTGGGAAATCTGTACATCGAAGAAGTAATGATGGAAGTGAAAGAAAGGATGAAGAGCAGACTTAAAATTAAGGGTGAAAGAATTTCAAGCATTAATATCCAGAATTGGGGTTGCATTATTTCCATGTATCACAGCACCACCGTCCAGTTCCAACTATAGCCTCCAGGTGCCGTGTTCAGTCATCGCGATTCATAGTCTCACACACCTGGACAGTCGCAGAGCACTTGTTGACGTGTGCCAACATGAGCTTGGACAAAAGGAGCCAGGCAGTATTGGTGAAGCTTTATTACCCAAACAGTAATGCTGCCACTGCACGTCGAAATTATCACATTTTGAAAGGATTACGGAAGGGTCCTCTTTCTCCACCTGCTGTGCGGAGTATGATGAAGTTCGGATGAACTGGAGAACTGGCTGACAGTCTTGGAAGACGCCGACCACCGTTTGCTCCAGATGGTTGAGGAAATCGCTGTTGCTACGGCAGACAACGCTGCGGCATTTTCCGACCGTCAGGCAGTCCGCGTGCTGTGTCACGACAGTTGAGCATCCCATGGTCCACTGTACGGAAGATGTTTCGAACCATTCTCAAATGGTATCCGTACGAGATCCATACCGTACAGCAGCTTGCCCCACAGGATGCACGACATGTTGACGTCGCTCTCCCCTGAGGGATTGAAGTTGAAGAGGGATGGCCCTGGACTGTCCTATGGACAGACGAAGCTCATTTTTCTCTGACGGGTGAACACACATAAGTGAACCTCCAGCCACTGTGCAAGAATTTCCTCTGCACCGAGAACGTGTCACCGAATGGTGTGGCTTCACGGCTACGTTCATCATTGGCCCATTCTTTTTTGAACAGTTCGGCGCTCAAGGACTAAACAAGTGCAGTGTGACTGGCCAGCGTTACTGCGATATGCTTCGTCAGTACGTCGTACCCGCTCTACAGGAGAGAGTCGCATAGAAATCAACAGTTTTTATGCACGCTGAGGCCCCACCGCACATCGGTCGTGAAGTTCACCTACTACTCTGAAACACATTTGGAAATGATCGAATTATCAGCCGATTGTTTCTAAATGCTTCGCCGGCACTGTCACCTGATGTCACTCCCTGTGATTTCTGGTTGTGGGACTGCCTGAAGGACAGGGTTTATCAGCGAAACATTCAGAAATGTGCTCATCTGAAGAGCAGCATATCAAGAGAGGTAGCCAGCATATCTACGGACATCCTTTGTTTCGCTGTTAGGATGCAATCCTGCATTTTCAGGCTCTTCTGGTCACTGATGGGCGCCATATTGGCCCCTTCTTGTAGCGGTAATGGTACCGGTATGTAATGGTATTATGTACCTTAGCAGCAAATTACAAGTGCTTCAACTGAACGGATTCTGCGTTATTTCTCTTTCCCATGTCCCTAACATTAATGGTCGCAAGTTTGGTTCTCGTATGGTAATTAGTTTCCCTATTATAACGTGTTAAATAGAAAAGATTTAATTATAACCACCCAGTAGAACTGCACATTACAGCGCTGTTAAGTGCAGTTCTATTTGTAACCTGCCAGTATATTTTAATATGTTGACGACTCCCGAGGATTGTGTGTCTTTGATTGTTTGATTTGACGATGATTTTATTCTATCAGACGTGGATTGTCATGTGCTGTCCGGGATCGTCTCTTGACAGTGTTTTAAAGACGTTTTACTGATCATGCATGGTTAAGAAATAAAGAGAAATTCACCCATATAAGTCATACAGCTGTGAATGACTTGTCAGCCATCAATAAAGTAGAGCAGCTACGAAAATGTCGTATGTTTAGCAGGGGGATGTTGGTTGAGAAGTGTCAAGGAAACGAACACTTTTAAACAACCGCTTTGGCAACAAACGGCAAAATGTGTGGAGAAGGCTAGTTTTCACTGCAGACAATGTTAATTCTCGTATATAGCGTGCTAATAACGTATATCCAACCGTAAAATAAATTATGTTACCTATCATGCAGGAAGCGGAATTTAGTGCGATGCATGTGAGTCGCCTTTCCCTAATTGTGTGTTCACTATCCACCTATTAACAGTATAAACTTTATATACGTATTTTAACTATTTATTAGTTTTGTTTGTAAAGGAGTTATTAGGATTCTAGCACGATGTTCGCCAAGATGGAATTAGGAAATCGTCCACTAACAACACTTATATGTACCTCGAATCAGATAACATATCATCAACTCGGGTCTGTTCCACTCAGCTATCTTGTAAGCTGGTATTCGTCCTGTTACACTATTTAAAAGAGTCGGCTTGTCATTTCGACACGGTGCTGTAATTGGTATAGTTGTATTATTATTATTATTATTACTAGGCTATGGTGACCATCTTTGTCTTTTGATGATTTCATCATGACACTGCAATTTTGTGCAGACACACACATACACAAGCTTATTAATACGAGACTTTTGGTAAAAGAGGTAGGAGCAGGACTGAAGACAGGAAAGAAAATATTTCGGTGGATAATAGCGTGCCATTTCCACTGGAAGCGAATCACTAATTCCATCTGTAGGTCAGTGACAATGTTGAGCAACGAACGATCCCGAGCACAAAATGAAAAATAACCTAACAAGATAAATATTTATTTTTATATTTGTAACTGAAGGGAAATTTGTATGACTTAGCTCCTATGAGGATTGAAATAATTCAGCACCTGCATTTGAAAATTTCTGATTGGACCAATACTCGAGGCTGGATTCTTCACTTCTCGTGAATGATAGCAGTCGCGTTGGCAACCTTTTTCTGCCCTTCTTCATTGTGTTAGTTCTTGTTTTCATCATTTGGTTTGGGCGGTCGTCACATAACACCCCTTCAAATTTGTTGCTATACTTAGTTAAGAAAGGCGGCCAGCCCTCTGACCGAACACTGTGCCAGTGACCGCGTTGGCCATCCGGACACGCTTCACCCCCCCCTCCCCCCTCCTGCCCCCCCCCCCCAAATTCCCAAGTGCTGCTCACCACTGATGTTACCCTATTCATTTTTACGTTGCTCGGAGCCTCACTGCATTCCCACAAGGGGAACACAGTGCTTCCGCATTGAAATACAACATACATGTAATTGTACAGATACAATACGCAATACAACTATTGCAGTGTGGATGCACGTCATCGTTCATCCCCTTGGTGGAATACAATACAGGCTTCTTCAGCGCTGCACCTGACGTGAGGCGCCTCAACTGTTGCAGGTACGGTGCTCAAGACTTTGGTTCCAACTATAAAGTACTGCCTTTAGACATGTGGCTCAGCCCAACACAGCCACTGCCAAGCATTCAGCTGCGTCTTGCAAAGACTGCTGTTCTCTGAAGCACAAAATGACACCACGTAATGATCGACGCCATTGGCAATCACTAAAACGCATGAAAATGACGCTCACATCAGATAAGTTTTGGGGAAATAAAAGCAATTATAATGTATTTTAATTAAATTTTTCCATCTGGCACACCTAATTTTATGCGGTACAGACTACAAATGTCACACTTAATCATTGATTAAAACATGTAATAAACATACCACCTTTGATAACCTCGTTCTCGACAGCACGTTAAACATTAACCTTGCTTCCTTGTAACAAGCATAAATCAGCTTCTCAAACTGATTGTTTTGAAGTATCCATCGCGTAGCAGCTGACGAGTTGCCCACTACAACATCTATTCACGATTAAATTCAAAGGCTGTGCATCTGATTGCAACCTGTCATAATAAAACGGTCATTCTCTGTCAGAACGAAATCAGCGCTGGTACTAATCATCTCCAGAAAACAGCACTGCGTACTGCACGTATGAATCAAAATGAAACCCTATGCAGACAATCCTGCGACCATTTGGCCACCGTCCTAGCGAACATGGGTCATTACACCTGAAATTGTAAGGTGTCAGGCAAATCCAACACCTTCCATGAAAACCTTGACATGATAAGCAAATCCAGTAGTATGTCACATAGCTCCGAATAAAGCGTGACATTAAATTAACCAAAGTAATACAAGTAACGAGTGAGCAAATGCAATACTACAGACTAACACAAGAATGCCTAAATGCATGTCATACCTTCCCACTGTGAGACCGACGCAGTTCCGAGGGAAGAAACGAGAACAGAAGCCGAGAGCAAAAGCGTGTTAAGCTAGAAGGCCCTACGATAAGGAACGGACTGGACACCCAAGTCGCCAGCCTACCACTAAAGACTACCACTCGCACGTTTTAGCGTGAGACTTTTTCGCGTCTCTGTTACGTCCAGGACCACCCTCCAGCCCATATTAAAAGCTAGAGCCCTCCAGAGAAACAGTATAGATCTTACGATAACACAAAAAGGGCCACTACCACCAGCAAGTTTTAGCGTGAGACTTTTTCGGGTGTCTGTTACATTAGGACCACCCTCCAGCCTATGTTAAAAGATAGAGCCCTCCAGAAGAACAGTATAGATCTCACGATAACGCTAAAAGGACCACACCAGCTGCAGGTTTTAGCGTGAGACTTTTTAGCGTCTCTGTTACGTTGCAAACTTTAAAAACATTGCCCCACCACGAAAAGTACAACGTTTCTCATTGGATGGACAGGATTTTTGTAGGCGGAGCTTAAGGATAACATTGAGACCCTGATTGGTCAGATGAAAACACACCCAGATAGTTTTTTTAAACCAACTTCGGTAAATTGTAGTAAGGAGAAGTTAGAAGAGAGTTGCTTCCGAGATGGCGAGGTGAGCGGAGCTGTGCTGCCCGCCGCTGCCCTGACGCTGCCTAAACACCGACAAGGTAATGAACGCACGCGATGCAGCATTTTTGAGCGCATAAGGCTTCACTCAGAACTGCAGAAGTCTCATCTGTTACACCCCCTTTTTGCGTAACACTAGAGTCGATCGTAAATTAAAACTCGTGGTGTTCACATTTGCCACTTGAAGTAAAAATCTGAAACGAGTTGATTTCTCTGTTATACAAATATTGAGAAGCCACATCAGCCACTGTAATTTAAGACAAGTTAGATAAGTAATTAAAGTTAATTGAGGGTCACTGTAGACCATTTTGATAGTTTTCTCTCTTGTGAAACTTAATGTAAATCTAGATTATAGATGTGATATGGCATAGGTCATCCTTCGATCCATTGTAGTACTTGGAAACCCACTCAGGGAATATTCGTTCACATTTTTGTTGAACACAGTTGGTTTTTACCATCCTGTATTAAAACACTTCCTTTTATCAATAGTGCAATTTATAAACAATGTTTTGTGAGTAGAATAAAATTTCCAATGGTAAACTTAACTGCTTTTTCAACGTTATTTTACCAGCTAAATAAAAATAGGAAGGCCTTGAACCCCTTCCACTAAATTTAGTTAGTATTAAGATTCTTTTAGAGGGAGTGCAGTGGAGCTGACGCTGAGATCATTTAGTATTTGGTTATATCATCGCTAGTCTCACTGAAGTCTTATGAATTCTACATGTCATGTGTGGTCAGGCGTCTCCTTACCAGCAACAAGTCCCAGGTTCAAACTAGTCAATTCCCTAAAAAACACGCTCAGAGCGTCGTTGCGCGGAAGTGGTAGGGAGACACGATGTAGAGCAAACAGACACCACCATGAATGTTTAGAAAATATGTATTTCAGAGGTCGGTAAAAAGAAATCTGCAACATTCAACTGCGTCTAGAGAATGCACTATCATTGAAAACAACGTGATTATAATTGCCTAAACCGGAGAATGGTGGTAAAGACACTGTTGCAAACCTCTTTTACATCAGCTGCATGCTAGTACTACAATTTGAGCTACTGACCATTGCAAATATATTGTGTGTCACGGAGCCAATTTTTAGACTGTTCTATGGTATGTGAAGAGCTCCAGAGAAAACATAGAACATTGGTCGTTGTTATTTAACTGTGAAGCTTGTTTGAGGTTCTACGAAGGTTTTGATGGTAATGTCGTAGTTCAGTGCGTTTTATTTTTATACTGGAAAGAGAGTTGACCGGTAAGGCCTCTGAAACGATATTCGGTGACTATGTTAATTGAATGAAGCAGGATACGCAAGCAAAGGACTGTGTCTTTCTAGATGGCAGTGTCTCTTTGACGTAAGTAAAAAATGGTTTCATGAGCATGAAGATAAAATACGATGTCTTGCTTAGTCAAAATTATGAGATTACGGAACTGCCGATGAATTGTACGTTTTGTTGAATTAATAACTATAAAAAGATAATGACACGTAACACTGCTTTACCACATTTTTAGTACTTTCGCAAGAAATGATGACAAACCTCCTTGATCAAAACTCTGGATTTACTCATTTATTCATCAAAGTACGAGGGTCACTCCAAAAGAAATGCACACTATTTTTGTAAAAATACAGTTTTCATTCTGCATGTGTGAAAGTTTTGCAGTGTGTAGATAGATCCTTTGCGCTTATTTTCAAACTTAGTTCAACTTGTTCCCGTGAGTTGCGCCGTCACAGCATGTCTTCAAGATCGCTGCTACACTTGACGTTCGTCAGAAGCAACGTGCTGTCATAGAATTCGTATTCTGTGAAAATGAGACAGTGGGAAACATCGTCAAGAGGTTGAAAAAGGTGTATGGAGATGCTGCTGTCAATTGCAGTACAGTTAGTCGGTGGGCAAGCAGGTTACGTGATGAAAGCAGGCACCGCAGTATTGTGGATTGTCCTCACAGCGGCGGGCCTCGTACTGCACACACTCCAGACAATGCGCAGAGAGTTAAAGAACTGGTGACTGCTGACAGGTGCATCACAGTGAACGAACTGTCATGCTACGTTGGGATAGGCGAAGGAAGTGTTTGCAGAATACTGAAAGTGTTGGCGTTAAAAAAGGTTTGTGACTGGCGGGTTCCCAGGATGTTGACAGTGGCTCACAAAGACAAAACAAAAACGGTATGCAGCGAACTTTCGGAACAGTACGAGAATGGTGGAGATGAATTTCTTGGAAGAATTGTGACAGATGATGATACATGGCTCCATCATTTTTCACTATAGACGAAGAGGCAATCAATGGAGTGGCATCATGCATATTCACCCAAGAAAAAATTCAAAACCACACCTTCTGCTGGAAAAGTTATGGCTACGGAGTTTTTCGTTTCCGAAGGACTCTTGCTTGTGGACATCATGCCAAGTGGAACCACCATAAATTGTGATGCATATGTGACGACACTGAAGAAACTTCAAGCGCGACTGAATAGTGTTCGACCACGGCCGCAAAAACAGGATGTTTGCTGTTGCACGACAATGTACGGTCACATACCAGTCAAAAAACCACGGAAGCATCACAAAACGCCGATGGACAACACTGAAACACCCGCCTTACAGTCCTGACCTGGCTCCATGTGATTATCATCTCTTTGGGAAACTGAAAGACTCTCTTCGTGGATCAAGGTTTGAAGATGATGACTCCCTTGTGCACACTGCCACACAGTGGCTCCAGCAGGTTGGTCTAGAATTTTACCGTGCGGTATACAGCCGCTGGTTCCAAGATGGCGTAAGGAGGTGGAGAGGGATGGAAATTATGTGGAGAAATGAAAATATTGTTCCTGTAGGGTATATCTACACTCTGTAAAACTTTCAAACATGTAGAATAAAAGATGGATTTAAAAATAGTGTGCATTTCTATTGGAGTGACCCTCGTATGTTATATGGGTTCTGCCTGATTGTGCAAGCGACAAAACTTTCATGTTGACCATTCATTTCTCGCCACGTTTGTGACGTCCACAACGAATCATATATTATAAAGGTCTTTATCTGTCGCAGTTTGTGTCACAGTCCTTCTCATCATATGCATGTTCATCTTTTCTGTACATAGAGAATACTGACCCTACTAGATTAAGGAAAGGGAAACCTACGTTTCTAACATTTGTAGACTTAGAGAAAACTTTTGACAATGTTGACTGGAATACTCCCTTTCAAATTGTGAAGGTGGCAGGAGTAAAATATAGGGAGCGAAAGGCTATTTACGATTTGTATAGAAACCAAATGGCAGTTATAAGAGTGGAGAAGCATAAAAGGGAAGCAGTGGTTGGGAAGGGAGTGAGAGAGGGTTGTAGCCTCTCCCCGGTGTTATTCAATTTGTATATTGAGCAAGCAGTGAAGGAAACAAAAGAAAAGTTCCGAGTAGGTGTTAAATTCCATGGAGAAGAAATAAAAACTTTGAGGTTCGCCGATGATATTGTAATTCTGTCAGAGATGGCAAAGGACTTGCAAGAGCAGTTGAACGGAATGGACAGTGTCTTGAAAGGAGGGTATAAGATGAACATGAACAAAAGCAAAACTAGGATAATGGAAGGTTGTCGAATTGAGTGGGGTGATGCTGAGGGAATTAGATTAGGAAATGAGACACTTAAAGTAGTAAAGGAGTTTTGCTATTTGGGGAGCAAAAGAACTGATGATGGTTGAAGTAGAGAGGATATAAAATGTAGACTGGCAATGGGAAGGAAAGCATTTCTGAAGAAGAGAAATTTGTTAACATCGAATATAGATTTACGTATCAGGAATTCGTTTCTGAAAGTATTTGTATGGAGTGTAGCCATGTATGGAAGTGAAACATGGACGAAAAATAGTTTGGACAAGAAGAGAATAGAAGCTTTCGAAATGTGGTGTTACAAAAGAATGCTGAAGATTAGATGGGTAGATCATGCAGGAAGCGGAATTTAGTGCGATGCATGTGAGTCGCCTTTCCCTAATTGTGTGTTCACTATCCACCTATTAACAGTATAAACTTTATATACGTATTTTAACTATTTATTAGTTTTGTTTGTAAAGGAGTTATTAGGATTCTAGCACGATGTTCGCCAAGATGGAATTAGGAAATCGTCCACTAACAACACTTATATGTACCTCGAATCAGATAACATATCATCAACTCGGGTCTGTTCCACTCAGCTATCTTGTAAGCTGGTATTCGTCCTGTTACACTATTTAAAAGAGTCGGCTTGTCATTTCGACACGGTGCTGTAATTGGTATAGTTGTATTATTATTATTATTATTACTAGGCTATGGTGACCATCTTTGTCTTTTGATGATTTCATCATGACACTGCAATTTTGTGCAGACACACACATACACAAGCTTATTAATACGAGACTTTTGGTAAAAGAGGTAGGAGCAGGACTGAAGACAGGAAAGAAAATATTTCGGTGGATAATAGCGTGCCATTTCCACTGGAAGCGAATCACTAATTCCATCTGTAGGTCAGTGACAATGTTGAGCAACGAACGATCCCGAGCACAAAATGAAAAATAACCTAACAAGATAAATATTTATTTTTATATTTGTAACTGAAGGGAAATTTGTATGACTTAGCTCCTATGAGGATTGAAATAATTCAGCACCTGCATTTGAAAATTTCTGATTGGACCAATACTCGAGGCTGGATTCTTCACTTCTCGTGAATGATAGCAGTCGCGTTGGCAACCTTTTTCTGCCCTTCTTCATTGTGTTAGTTCTTGTTTTCATCATTTGGTTTGGGCGGTCGTCACATAACACCCCTTCAAATTTGTTGCTATACTTAGTTAAGAAAGGCGGCCAGCCCTCTGACCGAACACTGTGCCAGTGACCGCGTTGGCCATCCGGACACGCTTCACCCCCCCCCCCCCCCCCTCCTGCCCCCCCCCCAAATTCCCAAGTGCTGCTCACCACTGATGTTACCCTATTCATTTTTACGTTGCTCGGAGCCTCACTGCATTCCCACAAGGGGAACACAGTGCTTCCGCATTGAAATACAACATACATGTAATTGTACAGATACAATACGCAATACAACTATTGCAGTGTGGATGCACGTCATCGTTCATCCCCTTGGTGGAATACAATACAGGCTTCTTCAGCGCTGCACCTGACGTGAGGCGCCTCAACTGTTGCAGGTACGGTGCTCAAGACTTTGGTTCCAACTATAAAGTACTGCCTTTAGACATGTGGCTCAGCCCAACACAGCCACTGCCAAGCATTCAGCTGCGTCTTGCAAAGACTGCTGTTCTCTGAAGCACAAAATGACACCACGTAATGATCGACGCCATTGGCAATCACTAAAACGCATGAAAATGACGCTCACATCAGATAAGTTTTGGGGAAATAAAAGCAATTATAATGTATTTTAATTAAATTTTTCCATCTGGCACACCTAATTTTATGCGGTACAGACTACAAATGTCACACTTAATCATTGATTAAAACATGTAATAAACATACCACCTTTGATAACCTCGTTCTCGACAGCACGTTAAACATTAACCTTGCTTCCTTGTAACAAGCATAAATCAGCTTCTCAAACTGATTGTTTTGAAGTATCCATCGCGTAGCAGCTGACGAGTTGCCCACTACAACATCTATTCACGATTAAATTCAAAGGCTGTGCATCTGATTGCAACCTGTCATAATAAAACGGTCATTCTCTGTCAGAACGAAATCAGCGCTGGTACTAATCATCTCCAGAAAACAGCACTGCGTACTGCACGTATGAATCAAAATGAAACCCTATGCAGACAATCCTGCGACCATTTGGCCACCGTCCTAGCGAACATGGGTCATTACACCTGAAATTGTAAGGTGTCAGGCAAATCCAACACCTTCCATGAAAACCTTGACATGATAAGCAAATCCAGTAGTATGTCACATAGCTCCGAATAAAGCGTGACATTAAATTAACCAAAGTAATACAAGTAACGAGTGAGCAAATGCAATACTACAGACTAACACAAGAATGCCTAAATGCATGTCATACCTTCCCACCGTGAGACCGACGCAGTTCCGAGGGAAGAAACGAGAACAGAAGCCGAGAGCAAAAGCGTGTTAAGCTAGAAGGCCCTACGATAAGGAACGGACTGGACACCCAAGTCGCCAGCCTACCACTAAAGACTACCACTCGCACGTTTTAGCGTGAGACTTTTTCGCGTCTCTGTTACGTCCAGGACCACCCTCCAGCCCATATTAAAAGCTAGAGCCCTCCAGAGAAACAGTATAGATCTTACGATAACACAAAAAGGGCCACTACCACCAGCAAGTTTTAGCGTGAGACTTTTTCGGGTGTCTGTTACATTAGGACCACCCTCCAGCCTATGTTAAAAGATAGAGCCCTCCAGAAGAACAGTATAGATCTCACGATAACGCTAAAAGGACCACACCAGCTGCAGGTTTTAGCGTGAGACTTTTTAGCGTCTCTGTTACGTTGCAAACTTTAAAAACATTGCCCCACCACGAAAAGTACAACGTTTCTCATTGGATGGACAGGATTTTTGTAGGCGGAGCTTAAGGATAACATTGAGACCCTGATTGGTCAGATGAAAACACACCCAGATAGTTTTTTTAAACCAACTTCGGTAAATTGTAGTAAGGAGAAGTTAGAAGAGAGTTGCTTCCGAGATGGCGAGGTGAGCGGAGCTGTGCTGCCCGCCGCTGCCCTGACGCTGCCTAAACACCGACAAGGTAATGAACGCACGCGATGCAGCATTTTTGAGCGCATAAGGCTTCACTCAGAACTGCAGAAGTCTCATCTGTTACACCCCCTTTTTGCGTAACACTAGAGTCGATCGTAAATTAAAACTCGTGGTGTTCACATTTGCCACTTGAAGTAAAAATCTGAAACGAGTTGATTTCTCTGTTATACAAATATTGAGAAGCCACATCAGCCACTGTAATTTAAGACAAGTTAGATAAGTAATTAAAGTTAATTGAGGGTCACTGTAGACCATTTTGATAGTTTTCTCTCTTGTGAAACTTAATGTAAATCTAGATTATAGATGTGATATGGCATAGGTCATCCTTCGATCCATTGTAGAACTTGGAAACCCACTCAGGGAATATTCGTTCACATTTTTGTTGAACACAGTTGGTTTTTACCATCCTGTATTAAAACACTTCCTTTTATCAATAGTGCAATTTATAAACAATGTTTTGTGAGTAGAATAAAATTTCCAATGGTAAACTTAACTGCTTTTTCAACGTTATTTTACCAGCTAAATAAAAATAGGAAGGCCTTGAACCCCTTCCACTAAATTTAGTTAGTATTAAGATTCTTTTAGAGGGAGTGCAGTGGAGCTGACGCTGAGATCATTTAGTATTTGGTTATATCATCGCTAGTCTCACTGAAGTCTTATGAATTCTACATGTCATGTGTGGTCAGGCGTCTCCTTACCAGCAACAAGTCCCAGGTTCAAACTAGTCAATTCCCTAAAAAACACGCTCAGAGCGTCGTTGCGCGGAAGTGGTAGGGAGACACGATGTAGAGCAAACAGACACCACCATGAATGTTTAGAAAATATGTATTTCAGAGGTCGGTAAAAAGAAATCTGCAACATTCAACTGCGTCTAGAGAATGCACTATCATTGAAAACAACGTGATTATAATTGCCTAAACCGGAGAATGGTGGTAAAGACACTGTTGCAAACCTCTTTTACATCAGCTGCATGCTAGTACTACAATTTGAGCTACTGACCATTGCAAATATATTGTGTGTCACGGAGCCAATTTTTAGACTGTTCTATGGTATGTGAAGAGCTCCAGAGAAAACATAGAACATTGGTCGTTGTTATTTAACTGTGAAGCTTGTTTGAGGTTCTACGAAGGTTTTGATGGTAATGTCGTAGTTCAGTGCGTTTTATTTTTATACTGGAAAGAGAGTTGACCGGTAAGGCCTCTGAAACGATATTCGGTGACTATGTTAATTGAATGAAGCAGGATACGCAAGCAAAGGACTGTGTCTTTCTAGATGGCAGTGTCTCTTTGACGTAAGTAAAAAATGGTTTCATGAGCATGAAGATAAAATACGATGTCTTGCTTAGTCAAAATTATGAGATTACGGAACTGCCGATGAATTGTACGTTTTGTTGAATTAATAACTATAAAAAGATAATGACACGTAACACTGCTTTACCACATTTTTAGTACTTTCGCAAGAAATGATGACAAACCTCCTTGATCAAAACTCTGGATTTACTCATTTATTCATCAAAGTACGAGGGTCACTCCAAAAGAAATGCACACTATTTTTGTAAAAATACAGTTTTCATTCTGCATGTGTGAAAGTTTTGCAGTGTGTAGATAGATCCTTTGCGCTTATTTTCAAACTTAGTTCAACTTGTTCCCGTGAGTTGCGCCGTCACAGCATGTCTTCAAGATCGCTGCTACACTTGACGTTCGTCAGAAGCAACGTGCTGTCATAGAATTCGTATTCTGTGAAAATGAGACAGTGGGAAACATCGTCAAGAGGTTGAAAAAGGTGTATGGAGATGCTGCTGTCAATTGCAGTACAGTTAGTCGGTGGGCAAGCAGGTTACGTGATGAAAGCAGGCACCGCAGTATTGTGGATTGTCCTCACAGCGGCGGGCCTCGTACTGCACACACTCCAGACAATGCGCAGAGAGTTAAAGAACTGGTGACTGCTGACAGGTGCATCACAGTGAACGAACTGTCATGCTACGTTGGGATAGGCGAAGGAAGTGTTTGCAGAATACTGAAAGTGTTGGCGTTAAAAAAGGTTTGTGACTGGCGGGTTCCCAGGATGTTGACAGTGGCTCACAAAGACAAAACAAAAACGGTATGCAGCGAACTTTCGGAACAGTACGAGAATGGTGGAGATGAATTTCTTGGAAGAATTGTGACAGATGATGATACATGGCTCCATCATTTTTCACCATAGACGAAGAGGCAATCAATGGAGTGGCATCATGCATATTCACCCAAGAAAAAATTCAAAACCACACCTTCTGCTGGAAAAGTTATGGCTACGGAGTTTTTCGTTTCCGAAGGACTCTTGCTTGTGGACATCATGCCAAGTGGAACCACCATAAATTGTGATGCATATGTGACGACACTGAAGAAACTTCAAGCGCGACTGAATAGTGTTCGACCACGGCCGCAAAAACAGGATGTTTGCTGTTGCACGACAATGTACGGTCACATACCAGTCAAAAAACCACGGAAGCATCACAAAACGCCGATGGACAACACTGAAACACCCGCCTTACAGTCCTGACCTGGCTCCATGTGATTATCATCTCTTTGGGAAACTGAAAGACTCTCTTCGTGGATCAAGGTTTGAAGATGATGACTCCCTTGTGCACACTGCCACACAGTGGCTCCAGCAGGTTGGTCTAGAATTTTACCGTGCGGTATACAGCCGCTGGTTCCAAGATGGCGTAAGGAGGTGGAGAGGGATGGAAATTATGTGGAGAAATGAAAATATTGTTCCTGTAGGGTATATCTACACTCTGTAAAACTTTCAAACATGTAGAATAAAAGATGGATTTAAAAATAGTGTGCATTTCTATTGGAGTGACCCTCGTATGTTATATGGGTTCTGCCTGATTGTGCAAGCGACAAAACTTTCATGTTGACCATTCATTTCTCGCCACGTTTGTGACGTCCACAACGAATCATATATTATAAAGGTCTTTATCTGTCGCAGTTTGTGTCACAGTCCTTCTCATCATATGCATGTTCATCTTTTCTGTACATAGAGAATACTGACCCTACTAGATTAAGGAAAGGGAAACCTACGTTTCTAACATTTGTAGACTTAGAGAAAACTTTTGACAATGTTGACTGGAATACTCCCTTTCAAATTGTGAAGGTGGCAGGAGTAAAATATAGGGAGCGAAAGGCTATTTACGATTTGTATAGAAACCAAATGGCAGTTATAAGAGTGGAGAAGCATAAAAGGGAAGCAGTGGTTGGGAAGGGAGTGAGAGAGGGTTGTAGCCTCTCCCCGGTGTTATTCAATTTGTATATTGAGCAAGCAGTGAAGGAAACAAAAGAAAAGTTCCGAGTAGGTGTTAAATTCCATGGAGAAGAAATAAAAACTTTGAGGTTCGCCGATGATATTGTAATTCTGTCAGAGATGGCAAAGGACTTGCAAGAGCAGTTGAACGGAATGGACAGTGTCTTGAAAGGAGGGTATAAGATGAACATGAACAAAAGCAAAACTAGGATAATGGAAGGTTGTCGAATTGAGTGGGGTGATGCTGAGGGAATTAGATTAGGAAATGAGACACTTAAAGTAGTAAAGGAGTTTTGCTATTTGGGGAGCAAAAGAACTGATGATGGTTGAAGTAGAGAGGATATAAAATGTAGACTGGCAATGGGAAGGAAAGCATTTCTGAAGAAGAGAAATTTGTTAACATCGAATATAGATTTACGTATCAGGAATTCGTTTCTGAAAGTATTTGTATGGAGTGTAGCCATGTATGGAAGTGAAACATGGACGAAAAATAGTTTGGACAAGAAGAGAATAGAAGCTTTCGAAATGTGGTGTTACAAAAGAATGCTGAAGATTAGATGGGTAGATCACATAACTAATGAGGAAGGATTGAATCGGATTGGGGAGAAGAGAAGTTTGTGGCACAGTTTGACCAGAAGAAGGGATCGGTGGGTAGGGCATGTTCTGAGGCATCAGGGGATCACCAATTTGGTACTGGAGGGCAGCATGGAGGGTAAAAGTCGTAGAGGGAGACCAAGAGATGAATACACTAAGGAGATTCAGAAGGATGTAGGCTGCAGTAGGTACTGGGAGATGAAGAAGCTTGCACAGGATAGTGTAGCATGGAGAGCTGCATCAAACCAGTCTGAGGACTGAAGACCACAACAACAACAACAGAGAATAATAATAATAAAACACGGTACGTGTTATTGTAGGGAACAGCGTCCGCGCATTAAACCACTGAGCCTGAAAATAACGATCTTCATATTTGTATATTGACATGAAAAATTCAAGTTGGGAAGTGTTTCCGGAGCTCACATGACTAGCTGCACGCCCTGCGTTGTTAGTGTCGGTGGGCTGGTCGGGTATGTAGAGTGGAGACGCGGTTCGCAGCGTTGCCGCCGTGGCGGTGCGGCGCGCGGGTCGCGTGTTGCGGTACTCTTCTGGCTGTCCCGGCTGGGCAGCCGCGCCGCGCGGCCGCAGCAGCGGCACGGGACCGCCGGCGGCCGACCGCAGACAGCGCTCCAATTAGGGGCCGCCACGTCATCACGGGCCCCCGGCAACTGTCACCAGACACGGACAGCACAGCGGGACGCGGGCGCCACACTCGTACGCCGAGCGAGCCGTGGAACTGCGTGTCACGTCCTGCAACTTAGGAAACTTTTATTCGTCCAATCTTTAATGTTCCTTTTCAAGGTCGTTTCCAGAGATGATGTCATCGTCTGTCACGTTTCAAATTCCGATGAGGCTAAGTACACTACTGGCCGTTGAAATTTCTACACCACGTAAATGACGTGCTACAGACGCGAAATTGAACCGACAGGAAGAAGATGCTATGATATGCAAATGATTAGCTTTTCAGACCATTAACACAAGGTTGGCGCCGGTGGCGACACCTACAACGTGCTGACATGAGGAAAGTTTCAAACCGATTTCTCATACACAGCAGTTGACCGGCGTTGCCTGGTGAAACGTTACTTTGATGCCTCGGGTAAGGAGGAGAAATCCGTACCATCACGATTCCGACTTTAATAAAGGTCGGCTTGTAGCCTATCGCTATTGGGGTTTATCGTATCGCAACATTGCTGCTCGCGTTGGTCCAGATCCAATGACTGTTAGCGGAGTGTGGCATCGGTGGGTCAGAAGGGTAATACGGAACGCCGTGCTGGATCCCAACGGCCTCGTATCACTAGCAGTCGAGTTGACAGGCATCTTATCCGCATGGCTGTAACGGATCGTGCAGCCACGTCTCGATTTCTGAGTCAACAGATGGGGACGTTTGCAAGACAACAAACATCTGCACGAACAGTTCGACGACGTTTGGAGCAGCAAGGACTATCGGCTCGGAGACCGTGGCTGCGGTTACCCTTGACGCTGCATCACTGACAGGAGTGCCTGCGATGGTGTACTCAACGACGAACCTGGGTGCGCGAATAGCAAAACGTCGTTTTTTCGGTTGAATCCAGGCTCTGTTTACAGCATCATGATGGTCGCATCCGTGTTTGGCGACATCGCGGTGAACGCACATTGGAAGCGTGTATTCGTCATCGACATACTGGCGTACCACCCTACGTGATGGTATGAGTTGCCATTGGTTACACGTCTCGGTCACCTCTTGTTCGCATTGACTGCACTTTGGACAGTGAACGTTACATTTCAGGCGTGTTACATCCCGTGGCCCTACCCTTAGTTCGATCCCTGCGAAACCTTACATTTCAGCAGGATAATGCACGATCGCATGTTGCAGGTCCTGTGCTGGCCTTTCTGGATACAGAAAATGTTCGACTGCAGCCCTGGCCAGCACATACTCCAGATCTCTCAACAACTGAAAACATCTGGTCAATAGTGGCCGAGCAACTGGCTCGTCACAATAGAGCAGTCACTACTCTTGATGAACTGTGGTATCGTGTTGAAGCTGCATGGGCAGATGTATCTGTACACGCGATCCAAGCTCTGTTTGACTCAATGCCCAGGCGCATCAAAGCCGTTATTACGGCCAGAGGTGGTTGTTCTGGGTACTGATTTCTCAGGATCTATGCACCCAAATTGCGTGTAAATGTAATCACATGTCAGTTCTAGTATAATATACTTGTCCAATGAAAACCCGCTTATCATCTGCATTTCTTGTTGCTGTAGCAATTTTAATGGTCAGTAGTGTATATCCTGTATGAAAAGATACCAAACGTAGACCCATAATATCGTATGATAGCGCTTTATGACTATACTCACTAAGAACATTTTGGTATAAGGACAGACTGATTTAGCTTCTTCTTCTTCGGTAGCGCCACAACCCTTGGCGAACCTTGGCTTCTTCAACGATCTTCCTCCACGTTTCTCGGTTGTTTGCTACTCTTTTCCACCTGCGGACTCCCATAGTGGTGAGATTCACTGTTACGACGTCAATCCATTTTCTTCTAGGTCTGCTTTTTCGACTAATAGAATAGATCACATCTTTCATCATTTTCTTTACAATTCTATCCTCTGCCGTTCTCTCCACGTACCCTAGCCTTCGTATTCGCTGCAATTTCATATATTTTACTATGTCCCTACCTTGTGTTAACACCTGAAATTCGGCGTAGTAGCGTATTCGCCGTCTCTCTCCTCCCTTATTGGACCACAGATTTTGCATAGTATTTTCCGATCAAAGATTCTTAGTCCATTTTTGCCATGTTTGTCAACATTCAAACCTTTGACACGTAAGAGATAACTGGATGGACTTGGGAGTTATATATTAGCAGTTTTGTTTTTCCTGTAACAAGGCTATTTCCTAAAAGTAAGGTCTGTTTCCCTTACAGCCTTTCCAATACTATTCTCATTTGTTATTAGGGCGCCCAAGTAGTTAACAGGGGACACTCCTTTGAAACATTTCCCACTGATGTTTCGGTCTGTAGCGGTTCTTCTGGTCTCAAATGGCGACATTACCATGTATTTTGTTTTGTTTTCATTTAGTATGAGGCCGATTTTTAAGGCTTCCGTTTCCACTGCCCGGTATGTTTCTTGGAGTGTACTGGTATTTCTTCCTACCATAGCAGTGTCATCAGGGTACGCACATATCTGGCTAATTTTCATAAACACGGTGCTTCTTTTGTTGATTTTATTTGCTACACTATGCAGGGCTATATTGAATAGGACAGTGGAGAGACAATCTCCTTGCTCCATGCCTTTATTGTAGTTAAAGCTTGCACTTGTTCCGCTAATGACCTTTACTTTTGCTCTTGTCTCTGTCATTGTCATTCCGATTGGTCTTATTAGTCTATCACATATACCAACTTCTTCCAGTACTGTGTGTAGTTCTTGAGTGTTTATGCTGTCAAAGACTTGTTTGAAATCGATGAATAGGAAATGCAGATCTATATCATATTCATAGATTAACCTTACTTTGAACAACATTGTAATAATGGGCATCAGGTAGAAACTTGATTGAAATCCATTAACATACTAAGTACTGATAAGTTCATGTCCTAACAGTAGCAATGTGTAATTGATTCAGCTTATAGGTAAATAACATGCTATTAGCGCATTTGACCTAGACTGTTAGCAAAAATACAAGTGATTTTATTACACATAACGTAATGAGATCCCAGCCTCTTCTGGAACGCCGACAGGTGGTTTACCTTATATTCTCTAAAATCATGCAAAGAGGGTGAACGATGCATATTTCTTACGGTAGTCGTTTGAAATTGTTACATAAGCTAACTGGACAAACAATTAGTCATCCATGTGCGAACACGAATATTAGTGATTAAGTCCTTATAAATGGCTCAACAGTCGAGCAACGCGCTCAACTGCGTGCACACTGCCGCTACGAGAAAGGCAGTAGTAATTAGCGAGATATTTATGTTTCAGGCGAACATGGTACGGAAACGTGGGTAAATGTGAAGATGTGAAAGAGTGGCAGTCAGGGAAATACTGTTTGGCCGATCCCATGGCCATAGTATGTATGTGCTGGGTTTGTTGATATTTCACAGCAGTCCGTTCAACGTGTCAACAAGCAGAGATATAACTAACGTGACCACGAAACACGACGTCAGAATTGTCGTTGGAAAGAGTTTCTGATTCAGAGGGACCAGAGACATGTTTCACGACTTGTCAATGAAACTCACTACCAAGCATGTCAGAAATTAGTCCAGGCAGTGAATGAAGGTCCATCCCAAGTCGTTAGGGAGAGAACATTGCGACAGGAACTGCATACATTGAACATTGGTGTTGGTTACCTAGCATGAGGTCACCGCTGACACAGGCCCGTGGAGACAACAACAGTAAACTTCACGGGGCCGGAAAAGTATGTGACTGGTTTTCTGAACACTCCCCCAACCTATTACATTTTACTGGTCTTCAAAATCACCTAACTTGAATCCCATAGAAAGTCTGCAGGACATGATGGAGCACTGAATAAAACGCTGACGTTCCTTATCGAGTCCAGAGGTGGAATTACACACTATTAAGTGATGCTTACAGTGATTTCACTAGCGGTGATTAATTTTTTGTATGTCGAGCTTATTTGTCACAACAGTTGTGCAAGAATGTTGCTATCTGAACTGAAGGCAGAATGAGCATTACACTGATTTAGCCCAGTGTCAGTTGCAAAGAGCAGCTCGGCTCTAAGTATCAGTGTTAAATTAGTGACAAGAAATCACGAATGAAGATGAAAATCTTTCAGTAAGAAAATATTTAATTGTATTTAAAGCATGAATAAAGCTGCCACTGAGCACACAATAGTAGTAGGGCAACAGGGGTGCAGGGCATTTCGTTGGTGCAGGTTGTCTACATCAGGGACAGGTATGCACTCAGAGGCAAACCTATTGTTCTCTTTTGACTGACAGGTTATTAACCTATTGTTCTGCTAAGATCCTTTCTTTTGATTGACAGGTCCTTCACCTATTTCTCCCCACCCCTCCCTCTCCCCTTCTCCTCCCAACCCCTAAGGAAGCCTCCAACCTACCCCCTCCTTGCTGATACAGGTACACTTTCAGCTCTGAGTTATTCAAATAGTCCCCTCTCACTCTTATCAATTTGATTGGCTACTTAATTAAATTAATCAATTAATTAACCCCTAACTCTCTGGTCAACCCCCCATCGCTCCCCTCCCCTCCCCACTCTTCCTGTACCTAGAAATTGGCCACTGCTGTGGAGAGGAAGGATCTCATAACAGGAAATCCAAGGGTATATTTTTTATTTACAAAAAATTCAGTTTGTGGGGGTTGGATTTCTCTTGCTCATTATTCTATGCAGTTTGGGAAGATGTAGGTCTTGTAAGAAGTAATTATATGGGTCACTTTTCTTCTTTTATTCCGAATGCACAAGGCACAGCCAGGAGTCGGGAAGCACTGGCAGTTCCCACCAAGTGGTGACACGGCTATCAGCTGCCAGGCTGCCAGGATGTCTTGTGAATGAATGGAGCATTTTGATTGGCTCTTACTGAATTTACCTGCCAAACTCCTGCTGCTGCTCCCAGTGTGGGAACACTGTCCGCCATTTCTTCCTGCAAATGAGACTTTCAGAGGCAAAACTATTTTGTACACATCGCGATATTGCACTGACAGTTAAACCCCACAAAAGTGGTCTACAGATCGTCAAATAAAGCCCACATACTCACTAAACAGCAGTGCAGTGCTGACGGAGGAAGCTGCCACTGTAAACATGGCCCATGACCACAGCCGCAGAAGCGTGTGTCCGCCAGAGAGAGGCCAGCTGGCCGTGGATGACCTCCCACCCCAGAAGGAGCTGCGTGGTAGGAGTTCGAATGCTATCAATATCCCCAACGCAAACACACGTCATATTGAATCTTCTCAAATTTCTGCAGAGTATACACACGACACATGTGGTCCCGAAGGCGACTCAATACAAACTGGTCATTAGTTCACTATTCACTCATCTATGGGGAGCCATAAGCCAAATCATCATAAGCTGGAGGCTATGTTGGACTCTTTGAACTGGTGTACAAAGGTTGGGCAAGCCACAGTCTGGAACAAAGGTGTTCCCTGATGAGCTATTTCTAGCCCCGGCCTGTTTGGTTGCTGCTACTCTTTCTATGGACATCTCCATACGAACAAGAATATAGGGAATCAGGCACATATTTATCAGTGTAACTAAACTTAAATAGGATTGCTGCTGCAATCTGACACCCAACAACGTGCTGGAAAGATTTCCTCTTGACAGCCCTGGTTCTGAAACGAATCTCAGTATCTATATTGCACATAATTTTCCACATAAAAATATATTTCAGTCTGCCTACGGCAATCACAGTTTTCCACATCAGACTCATACCTCCCTCACCATAGGACACACAGTCAGTTATGCTAGACATACTGGAACACAAGCCACAGTAGCCTTGCACTGCATCATATACACATTTCAGACAAGTAGCGCATTTCGGTTCCCCTCAGCACAAATCTGTTACTGTTTGTGGTCCCAACCTGCTTGCTTCCTTGCTTTCTGCAACCATCTACAGACTCTGGGATTATAAGAACATACGTGTTTTCACATGGTTTTCCAGAATCATGCAGTGTGATGTAAACCTAACTAGAAGATTATCCCGTCTGCGAAGATCTTTACATGAAAACCTGAAAAAAGTAGAGGAAGCTGATATTTCCAATCGCGATTACCAATGTCGGAGATATAACGGATTCCGAATAGATCTTATAATTTACAAAGTCAACTAAGGTGCTTTTCATATCTAGAGAACCAGCAATCGTGTCTTACTCCCGTCTTTCACCAGCTAGATGCACACAAAACACACCACAATCGATGTTTTCTTAACCAGATAAAGATGGGAAACCTATGGAAGCTGTCAACTGGACAATTTACATGGGAGGAAATAATGGTCCAATGCAAACATGCTTCCATATTGAATCTTCTCAAATTTCCACAGACAAGACATGCGATTATGAAGGCCATTAAACACATAGTGAATATTAGTTAACTATTCATCCGTTTAGAGGGCAACATGGTTAAGTCAACTACATTTTGGTAGTCCAACTGGTCTTCTCACACGGACAGCTCTTGCCGTTATCTGGAAACGTGAATCATTCCCACCACAGGCCACTGCCGCCGCATGCCACACTCCCCAGACAGAATCGTCCTAGGAAACTGGCTACATATATTTTGTCACTGTACTGACAATTAAATATTACGATCACAGTCTGAATTGGACAACATTAGACAGTGAGCAAAGTATCGGAAATACCCCCTGCTGACGGCTATGGCTCTGGAAATAGAAATGTCTGTACCATTCTTGTGACTTGACATACTTTTCCAAGTAAAAAAAAAGGAAAAAAAAATCTTTCATTCACTTTGTGGCTATCGCAGTATTCCATATCAAATCTATAACTTCATTATGACTAGACATAGTCATACTTTTCGTACTTGTTG